>NC_058091.1:72132500-77132500 GCF_020171115.1 Neogale vison | reverse complement strand
AACTGGGAGATCAGTAAGAGCCAAATGAAAAATGCAAGGGGAAAGATGATGGTGATTTCTATCAGGATGATAGTGTGTGTGTGTGTGTGTGTGTGTGTGTAAGAAAGAAAGAGAGAGAGAGAGATGTGGTCATTTTCTGAATGTATTTAAAAGATACAGCTAATCAGATAAGCTTATAGTTTGGCTCCTGGATGTGAGAGAAAGAGAGGGGTACAGGATAACTTCAAGGTTTTTGGCATGAAAAACTGGCACAAGGGAAATGTCTTTTGTTGAAATGGGGAGGTCTGGAGAGAAATAGGGTTTTTTAGGGGTCTCATATAAGTACAAGAATTTTAGACATATCAAACTTGAGTCACCTATTAGACATCTTTGTGGAGATGTAGACTTCGTACACCCCAATATGACCTACAGAAGAGAAGTCTTAACCGAAGGTAGAAACATAGGAGCTTAGTAGAGGATAGAAGGTATCCAAAATCATGATACTGAATGATATCACCAAGGAAGTGGACCCAGGAGCACATGAACATTTAGAGTACAGAGAGATCAGTCAGAGGAATGAACCAGCAATTAATTATGACAAGGAGAGATGAAAAGACAGAGACAGAGGTATATACACAAATTCAGGGAGGGAAAAGCATAAAAAAAGAGTGTGATGTCTTAGATGTCAAATGAGGAAATTGTCTTGAGGATGGGTATAGAGTTCAACTGGCAAATGCTGCTGACAGGTCAAGTAAGATGAAGACTGAGAATAGACCTTTAGATTTAATATAAGGATGTCACTGGTGACCTTCAAAGGGCTATTTCAGTGGAATACATTCAAGACCAAATCAGAAGAATTTAGAGGTGGTAACTACATTTTACTATAAAGTAAATGACAGAGTTTGGGCAATGTTTGGAGAACATTAGAGTCATTGTAGATTCTCCATTGTTTAACATTGTTTAAATGGAAAGAATATTCCATTTTACACTGATGAGTAAGGTCCTACAGAAAGGGGAAAAGTGTGTGCTCACTTAGACAGCACGTATACTAAAAAGGGGGAAGTGATATGAGAGAAAGGATTTCTGGGGAAATTTTAACTTTTATGTTCTATTTCAGGGGATTCACAGCCTATCCAAGGATGCCAAGTTACAAAATGTTGGTTTCAGGAAAATTTATCTCCATGATTCAGTGACAATATAACTTTACTCTTTGGACCTTATTTTACTGCATTCTGGAGAGTTTCATTTGAGCAAGATATGGTAGTCTGAATGATGAGATTAAACCTTAGAGAACAGAAATGGAATGGAATTTTATAATTGCAATTGAAAAATTTTAAAGAACTGTATGTAAGGAACTGGATTGTAATGGCACCATTAAATGTATTTTTTTAGCACTAGTATATTTTATATCTAATAGGAGAATACGGCAAATGGGATTTTTATGATCTGAATAGATTGAGACCATTTCCCCATTTCCCTTTTTTTTCTAAATGTTCACTGAGGAACTTAACAATAAAATTCAACAAGATAGATATTGGTTTAATTATCCTTATGCTTAAATGCACTGTATATACACTCTGCAGACATGTATATTGCCTGGCTCTAAAATAGTCAAGCCAGGATGTTTTCATAAAGTCAGTTTTGCTGGTTTGAGAGCAGCCTCTGATTTTTAGTTATGTGGACAACAACCTTAAAAACATCGATATAGATGTACATATAGATAATAGATACAGATTATAGGTATATATTAAATAAGATAGTAGTCCTCAAGTTAATTCTAACTCTCTGTCTTGGATATCACATCCAAATTATATCAATGGGAATAACACCAAACCATGCAACTAAACCTTTTATTGGTGAGGAGTTTTGTTTTGTTTTTTTAAGATTTTTTATTTTTTTTAATTTGACAGACAGAGATCACAAGTAGGCAGAGAGACAGGCAGAGAGAGAGAGAGGAGGAAGCAGGCTCCCCGCTGAGCAGAGAGCCCAATGAGGGGCTCGATCCTATGACCCTGGGATCATGACCCAAGCCAAAGGCAGAGGTTTTAATCCACTGAACCACTCAGGCACCTCAATGAGGAGTTTATTTTTTTAATTGTATTTTCTTACCTCTCATGTTTCCATGAGTTAAATTAAATATATTACATTGAGGATCATCATCATAATAATAGTAGCTAACATAGAGAGTGTGTATTACCTGCCGGATACTACTCTTAGAACTTTATTTATGTTAATCCACATTTCCCTTTCAGTAACCCAACGAGGGAGCTATATTATTTTATCTCTCTTTCAAATATAAGAAAACTGAGGTTTTGCTATATTGTTATCAACAAAAAAAACAAAGATGTGAATTCAAAATTGGTTCTAGAGTCAGATAGTCAATGAGAGATTCTAGGAGGGGTTTTCTTGATGTTAAAAGGGGAAACAAGGACTTTGTTGCATGGGAACATAAAGCCTAGAGCTGCTGTAGCCACTAATAACCATAAAGACAGCCGCTGATTCACTGAGGAAGACAAAGGTTAAAAATGAAAGAATTTGAGTCCATATGACATTGCTGATGCACTGAATCATCCAATCTTGGAATAATTGCCCTACCTCTAGAACTTCTGTTATGTGAGATAAGAAGCGTTTCTCAATGTTCAAGTCACTTTTAATTGTATCTTATATTTCTTACAGAAAAATATACCACCAGATGCGGGGGGAAACTGCTCTAGGCTCCTTATGATCAGAAATTGGATTCTTGGCACTGATAAAAGAGTGCCAAGAAAGGCAAGAGAGGCAAGGAAAAGTTTAAAGTTAAATACAGTTCTTATTGGTCCTCTGTCTTTGAAGCCAAACTATACGATACTTAAGTTTCTAAATGGGAACATACATGGGATATTAACATTAGTCATTTTCTCTGCTTTCCTCCTAAAGAAGTCCATGTTTTCACCATTATCCTTAACCATCGGTCTTACATTCTTTAAGGTATATTAGACTCTTCTTTACCTTTCAAACCCTGATAAACATCAGCAAATAAAAGTTATAAGCTTGAGTTCTGAGCTCAGACTGACAGCATTCAACTTCAGGCCCCCCACCGCATGCCATGCCAGGCCATACTGGAGGCAGAGACAGAAGGAAAAATACTAACAATAATCCTGTCTTTATTTAAAATCTTAATATTTTGTTAATTGCAGACTTTTGCATTAATTTTGAAATTTTAAATATTTCATTAAAGAATCATGCATCTTAGTTACTGAGTTTTTCTAAGTCCTTACATTTTGCACCCAATGTGAGGGCGTCTCTCACCTCACTCTAGTCCTCGTTCTCCCCCCACGGATAGTTGTATGTTGTTGAGAGGATCAGCTTTTTCCATGTCTATTAAATTCACTGATGCTGTTGCTTTTCCAAAGTCACTCTTCTACAGTCACCCCTTCATGCCTGTTATCTTTATATTCAGCCTTCTTACATTCCATGTACCCAGTTCTGGCAAACAGTATTATACTGTTTGCAGTGGGAAAAAATGTTTTTTTCTGTGCTTCAGTTTACTGAACTGCAAAAGGACAGTAAGAGTAATAATACTAACAAGATTGTTGTGATTATTATATGAGATAATACATTCAAAGCCACAGTATAATGCCTGGTTACTAATAAATGTCAATGTGGAGAAACAAGCAAGATTGTCTTTGAATCTTGAATGAGCCAGAGGTTTTATTTTGTTTTTTTTTTTTTATTCTGTCTTTCTTTCTTTTCTTTTTTTTTCTTTTTTCAGTTTTCTAGCTGGGGCAGAAGCTTTCCCTCCCCTTAGCAACAAGCTCTGTCTATGACCTCAGCTTCAACTCAGGTCTCCACATACTGCGCCACTCTTATTTTCATATCCCTCTACATCTCTGGGTCCTAAATTCCCACTGCATGGTACCCATTCCCAAATGAATTACCCTCTCAACTATAGATTGCCCCATGCATATCTTATCAGAGGAAAGAATATCTCAGAGGTGGGGTAGATTTGCTCATCTGCATTTGTCAAAGCCACTCCAAAGGATGGTGATTGAATAGGAATCCTAGGCCTCTTCTGACCCTTTTGCCCATGAGTCCCTGCCTGCACCAGATGGTATTTACTGAACTTCACTCAAACTCCCGGTATATAAACTCCTTGGGGTAAAGCACCTAAGACAGAGTAAAGGAAATAGTAAATGTTATCAATTCAGCTTTTAGAGCCATTTAACTCAAACATTATGGTGGTGCTCCATGAATATAGACTGTAACAAATACTGTTTTGTGATCATTAGGACTCATGAAAGAACTAGTGACTGCCCCTTACCTCCCAGGAAATATTCATATTTAAATATTTGGATTTAAACTGAGACAAGGACTTCTCAAAGTGTCACAAATGTTACCCCAATTAGAAAAAATTCAATTTGTATGTATGTTGATATGTGTACTTTGAACATTGGAGCACCCAAATGAAATTGACTAGGAAATAGAGAGATTCTTCTCTCAAGACAATTATTCAGGACTTACTATGTACAATATCCTATCCTGATATAATCCACCTCGTGCTGCCACTTACGGGCTTGCTATACAGGTGTTTCTAATTTTGATATGTGAAGAAAACTGTCTGAAAATATAGAGTGGCAATTTTCCAGACCTAAAAAAATTTCCAATTTTAAGTGACTGGTTTCTCCATTCTTATTGTAGATAAGTGCTGGAATACTCTTGCTTCTGTTAGTGAAAATTTGACCAAGTAAAGAAAAATATTAGCAAATCATGCATCATTTAATATGCTCTGAGCATATGACAATTCTTGCTTGAAGTACTGTGAAAATTACTCGTTCTTTGTTCAGGGTAAACAGAATTCTCTAGAACTTAACTAGTGCCAAACAGAGCTTCAGATGTATTTCTCATTTCCATCCTACCCCTAAGGATGGGAAGAAGGGAACATAAGTGGGTAAAACAAGTAAAAAGATAAAAAGATATCAATGTTGTGTTAGTATATGCAGAAAGCAATGGTTGTCTCCTCTGTGTTCTTAGGTTTCTTATAATCAGAAACGCAACTGAGAGAATGAAAATTCTTATTAAACATTTTAGACTTGAGGTTTGACATAATTTACAATAGTCAACAATTTCCTAAAGATGTAAGGTTAAAATCCTGATTTAATTTAGCTTATTTTTAACCAGAACACATTTGCAATGGAAAGCACTCAAAATGAACTTAATAGCCTTCTGAGTCTTCAGGCCCCAGAGTTTTCAGCATTGACAATGCTAAGTACAGATACTTAAGAAGTAACAAACAAGAATACATGCTTTTATATCCACTTATTAAGGTCAATGTCCTTATCAAAGGGACATTTACTCAAGACATTGTGCTTTAAAGCATTTTAGATCAGTCTTAAGTAACTTTCAAACAATTTCTCATGGGTTAGACCATTTAACTTAAACAAACTTGGTTGAACTCAATGATGTCAGAACTGCCATCTTTAACTTTTATCATCACAATAGAAGGGCTTTCAATTTCTTATACTCCCTTATACGCCTTTTTTCTCCCATGAATTTATGGTTTTCTTATTCTCTAGTTCACTTCAAATTGAAAGTAAAGCCAATATGTGAAAAATATAACACATAAAAGAAAGTCAAAAATTCAGGAAATGTTTGAAACAGCATATGTATTCCTCCATAGTTAATCTCTAAGGTGTATTTATATCCTGCCAGTGGAAGTTTGTAAAAGACACACTAACTTGAATTCCAAATCTTCCCATTATTTTCTATTGTAAATTCCTGGAGGATAGCTATATTTTTGTAAGATTCCTTCAGTTCTGAGACAACACTTGATATTTTGTTGTACCAGAATAATAATAATCTGTAAAAACTAACATAGCTTTTGCTTTTTTTCTTTAAGAGAGAATGGGTTGGGGGTTGTGCGGGGAGGCAGACAGAGGGATTAAGAGTCTGAAGCAGGCTCCCCACTGAGCAAGGAGCCCTATGCGGGGCTCAATTCCACGGACCTGAGATGATGACCTGACCCAAAATAAAGAGCCCATAGCTCAACCAACTAAGCCACTGATATGCATTGCTTACACAGCTTTTTTAAAAACAGCTTTTCCACCCAAGAAATATTTTAAGAAGAGCTCATTTCTTAATATCCTCTCTTTAAATCCAAGTATAGTATTCCTTTAATATGATTTCCATTGTTAAGTGTTTACCATCTGCTCAGGTCATGATCCCAGGTCCTGGGATTGAGCCCCGCATCGGGCTCCTTGCTCAGTGGGGAGCCGGCTTCTCCCTCTCCCTCTTTCTGCCAATCCCCCTGCTTATGCTCTTTTGCTCTTTCTCTGTCAAATAAATAAATAAAATACTAAAAATTCTAAAAATTAAAAAAATGATTTTCACTGAAGAGTTCATTGGAGTGGAATTGCCTAACTAATAAGGATTTGGGAAGAATAAAAGTGAAATATTAAAATGGAGAGGTAGAGGCCAATGAACATTAAATTCAGCTGCTATAGTATAGGCTTTGCATTGGATACTTCTGTTGCAGTATATAATATTTCAAGGATCTCTGCATGGACAAAAATGTGGAATTCAAGGTATGTTGAAAATTTTCTTGGGAATTGAATATGTAGGTTAAAATAATTTTTTGTATTTATTTAATTAGCACTTCATGATTTAAACAAGAAATTATAAATATTAAGTCAACTCATTTGAGACTGGATAATCAAGTTATGAAGTAACATGATATTTCTATAGAGCATCTTTCAGATGCTTCTATAAAGAAAAGAATATGATGAAAACTCATTTTGCTCTATTTAAATGTGTGCTTTCACAAATGAGTGATAACTATGTTATTGCCATATTCAATAATATCTATTTTAAAAGTAGGATGTTTAAAAAGTTGTATATAAGCACCTGCCCTGAATTTCATAAATGATGCATCCTCAAAACCAATTTTCTCTGAGTAACTTTCCTCCAGTTGGCTCTTTAACATACAGATGATTTACAGAGGTTGAAATTCCCTTGAACTTGTTATCCTTACTCCCAATGAACAGTCCTCAAATGGTGAAATGGAAACTTGGATTCATGAAATTCCCTGGTACTTCCTTTTTTAAAAAACATATATATTTTATTTATTTATTTGAGAGAGAGAGAGAGAGCTCACAAGCAAGGGGGAAGGGCAGAGGAAAAGGGACAAGTAGACTCCCTGCTGAGCAGGGAGGTGGATGCTGGGCTCAATTCCAGGACCCTGGGGTCATACCCTGAGTCAAAGGCAGGTGCTTAACTGGCTGAGCCACCCAGGTGCCCCTTCCCTTGGTACTTCTAATATTAACCACACTATGAGACATCTTTACTTATGCAGGTGGAGTTAGGTTCTGAAGGCAGAAGAAGAACCCCTTGGGTGAAAATATGGACATAAAGTAGATGGAGCAATCTGGAGTCTGGGAAGGAAGGGATGAGATTCATGAGAACAAACTGGAAATTGCATCAGTCTTAGGACCTCCAAAACTCCCTCTCCAAAGAGAAGAAGGTGTCGACCTTGTCATGCTAAAAATGCACCTATGCCAGAATGAAGAAGCTGAAGAAGGATTTGTTAGGAGCTGGAGCTGCTGCAGGAGCGGCCGCTGTCCCATGCAGGGAAGGTGAGCCAAGGGATCAGGACAACACGCATACTCATATTTAAAGGACAACATTTAAAAATTTTAATAGGGGAATAATAATAAAAAGATTTGCAATTTTCATTCTGGCCTCAGAATGAAAAGGAGACAGAGGCAAGATTATAGGCAAAAAGAAAACATATGGCTGATACAACAATCTTGAGGAAACCAAGGCAGGAGTTCTAGAAATAAGGCACAGAGTGCAGAACAGAACCAACAGATGTTTAAAAGTTAAATGAGTGATTTTTGACCACTGAGTGTTTATGGATAGTGGGGAAAGAGGAAAGCTTACAAAGAGTCCCATGTTTCTGACTTAAAAACCTGGAAAATGAACTGGACTTCAAATCTAGGAGGCAGGCCTGGAAAGAAATACAACTACCTCCGGCAGGAATCTTGAGTTTACTGCTTCAACTTGATGACCTCATGCAATTAGAAAAATTGGAGAGACACTGAGGTTAAGGATGAGGAAAATAAAAATGCTTATGAGATTCATTTTTCCTTCAAAATAAAAAGTTTTACTGACTCTCGTGGTGGGAAGAATGTCTTTTCTTTAAAACATACCTTATGTGCTTCGATTGTTTAGAACCGTGTCACTGCTTTTATCCTCTAAACCTTACTATCTTGCAATTTTAGAAGATTGATCCTATTATTAAATTGAGAGCCATATATTAAAGATAAGTAGACTAAATATGATGACAGCTTGCCGGTCACTTATTTGGGTAATGCAAAGTCATTGCAACTGAAGCAATGGAACAATGTGGTAATGTCTGATGGGGGCAAGAAACAAATAGTGCCAAAGAAGAGATTTACAAAAGCCATAAGAAGATAAGGTTTTAATAAGGACGTGGGTGTCGATAGCTCTGATGCTAAAGGTTTAACTAAGATGAAGATGTAAAGTGTGCAAGTTGTTCACACTTAAGTTCACAATTAATTTGTTGATTTGTTCAATGTGTTCATTAAGAAGTCAAGTGTGTTTTTGAGACATTTTAGCAGAGTGATAGAATAGTTTCAGATCATCTCTTAACAGAGGGGTTTGGCTAGAGAGAGAGAAAAAAAAGAGGACAGTAGCTAAATAGAGATATAGGGAAGTAAGGAAATTTGTTTTTCCAAGTTTAGAAAACCCATAAACACTCGTGGTAAAGGAGGAGATTTTGAAGATACAGGAAGGAGACAGCATTTACATCTAGCAATATTTAAAAGTACTAACATTGAAAAAATACCTTTGAGGTTCTTCCCTTCTATACACACCCAGATACACATATTCCTTCAAAAGTAATGAGCCCATTTGAAAAGTCAAATCTTCTGGGGCGCCTGGTGGCTCAGTGGGTTGGGTGCCTGACTCTTGGTTTTGGCTCAGATAATGATTTCACGGGTTTTGAGATTGAGCCCCGGAGTCTGCTTGAAGATTCTCTCCCTCTATCTCCCCTCCCTTCCCTGCTTTTTCTCTCTCTCTCTCCTCAAATAAATAAATACATCATTTAAAAAAAAAAAAAAAGCCAAATCTTCCTGAAGCAATAACTCCTAATTTGAAATAATTAAACAAGGAAGTCATTAGACTGAAATGGTTCTAATGCTTTAGCAACCAACATGAGCAAACCCAAACCTAAGACAGTAAATGCTTCAAGGTTAAGAAACCAAAACCCAAGGACAGCCTATCACAGTCAACCAGCCTTTACCAAATAAGGCAAAGGCTTAGCTACAGTCCATCAAATAACTGCCTTACTTTGCTTCCACTTTTTTCTATGAAGGTCTTCTAACTCCTATAGGCAGAGCTTTCATAACCACTTTCTGTTTGGTGCTGTCTGGTTCCACTTAATTTTTCTTCAAAATCGTAACATGTTGAATATGCCCCAGTTTATCTTTTAACATCCTAGATAAATATATTTTCCCAAACCACTGTCATTTTCTCTCTGCATCTTCTTTTCTCTTCCTCTCTGCCTGGCTATCATTTCTCTCTCTGCTCTTTCAGATCTCTGGAGACTACTAGTATGATATTACAATAATCAGGCCCTCTCTCTTTTTTAGTGATAACAATGTAAGAAATAAAATAAAATAAAATAAAGGGCAGACACAAAGCTTTTGAAGTACATCAGACTCTAAAAGATAAAACTCATGTGATTTAACATTTTGAAAAAATAAAATACTTGCAGATGTTAGATATTTAGATGCTTTTACACCAAAGAAAAACTAGGATCCTGATTTAAAAGTACTTTTGGTGAGCTAATTGTTTTATTGACTGCACAAGGAAATGACTGTCACTTTTCTAATCTACATTTGAATAGTCACTGTAGCTCCAATCCTTGCCATTCAAAATCTGAGGCATGGGTATTTTCCTTCTGCTTTTTAACATTTTCTCAATTCAAATTTTCCCATACTCATCTTTACTAGTAACAGATTTCAGTATTTTAGAAATGTACATTTGTATGGAGCCCTAATGAAATTAAAGACAAGCAACTTTAGTTAAAATTACATGACTCTTTCAATATTTAATAGTTTCATGGCAATGTTTCTAAGTCATTCTTTGCTGTTCCTCAACTGTAACTTTTTGAGGCAATGAGGAGTGCTACAGAATGCAAATAGATGTGCACTTCACCTCTCTTTCCCAATATGACCCCAATCAACCAATTTTTTGCTGGCCAAATTCTGTTGCAATTGTTTAAGCCTGGAATATTTCCAGCCTACTGGAGCTAGACCCATGTCAAATAAAGGGCATTTTATATTCTGAAACAAAATTACAAACAACTGCTGGCTCTTTTACCCATGTCAAGTATCTAAATAAAATGAGTGAATCTTACTATACTTTCGTTAATGAGCCTGGTGTAAATGCTATTATATTAATTGAAAAACTAGTTTGCTTTCTCCTTTAAAAAATAAAACTTAAAAATGAACACAGTTTCAATATAATATTATCAAGTAATAGAAAAGCAAGTTCTCTGTAGATTTACAGATTTCCATAGATTTGTTTCTAAGCTGACATGTAATGGAATTAATTTTCTGGTAGCATAAGAATAGTTAAGATATCACAGTACTCCAGTTGGATGGTTTGCTTGGATCGTTATATTACAAACAACAGAACAGTGGAAAAGGGACATATTAGATTTGGGTTAGCATATCTGGACTAATTATTTAATAAACATGCATTTGGTGAGTCAAAGTTTACTTTTGAAAACTCTTGACTGTGTTATACAGTCTCTTTAGCTCTTCTATTGCTCAGTATTAGCTGAGGAAATGATTTTGGTTCTTTTTACCACATTAAAATGTAGTATGTAGCGCCATGAACTATGTGCTTACTATATCACATAAGAGTAACAAACCCTTTCAGAATGGCTGGAATATTGCCTCAATGTAAAATAAAATAGAATACTTTAATCATTGGGTTTCTTTGTTGTAATTGCTAGAATATATGTATATTCACATGATATTTAAAAATTGGAAATCAAGTAGTCAATTCATCTTTTTGAAACATGCCTATTCATCTTCTTGAAATATTGAAATATGCTTAAGGTCATGAAGAACCAATTAAAATAGTACTAACTACAATTTATTTAATAATGACCATATGCCATTCAAAATTCCAAGTGTTTTATATGTATTAACTTATTCAAGGTTCATAGGGCCATATGAAACAGGTATTATTATTACCTAGAGAGAATGAAGGAATTTCCCCAAGATTACACAGCAACTGATCGATAAAGCCAGGATTCTAACCCCAAATTCTAGCCTCAGAGCTTGCCTTCATCTGCTTTGGTTCTGGTCTTGAAGTCCATGTGTTCTTTTGTTTATTACTGTTTTGTGTCTTTGCTTATTTGTTTTTTCTTTTTTTCTTTGTTTGCTCGCCAGATATGCTTAGCAAATAACTTCTGTTTAGATCATACAAATTTTATTGAACAATATGTGTCAGGTGGTAAACAGAGCAGCAGGATTATTAAAATGAATAAGGCAATCCTTTCCTTTGAGATGCTTAAAGTCCAATCCATGAAACAGACATTTTAAAAAGTATTTTAAATGTGAATACTAACATTATCAGTATCATCATAAACTAATATTTTACAAAGAAATGCTATGCTCATTACTCGGCATTCAGAGTGTAAAAAAATGCTATCACCCTTTCCTTTATTTATTTCCTTATTTATTCATTCATTCTTTCACCTAAACATTCATCCAAATGTTTGTTGAACTCATATGTTATGTTAAACAATTTTAAGCACTTGAAAAATCAAGTAAATGAAATAAAGCCATTTCCTTACAAACCTAACAAATCAGTGGAGAAGAGAATTTTAAATAAATAATCACACCCTGGGGCACCTGGGTGGCTCAGTCAGTTAAGCCTCCAACACTTCATTTTGGCTTGGGCATGATCTCATGGTTGTGGGAGGCAACCTCACCTAGGGCCCTGTGCTCACTGCACAGTCTGCTCGTCTCTGCTCCTTCCCCTGCTCGCTATCTTTCTCTATCTCTAAAATAAATAAGTAAAATATTTTAAAAAATAAACACACCAGTTAAACATGTAAAACTTGTAAATATATACTTTGAGTAAAGAGTAAATAATATAATGAGGAAATACGACAAAGTGACTTGATTTACACTGAAAGTTCAGGCAAGGTTTTTCCTCAGGAAGTGAATTTAAGCATAGCACTGAAAGATGTATAATGGCTGATCCATCAAAAATTTGGGTGTTAACAAATGGTATGATTTATAATTGTACCCATCTATATGGATAAATTTATAAATGCAACATAAGGCCTCATTTGGTAAGGTTCAAATGAGTGGTATAGAGCACTGGTATCCAACTTCGAGGTTTTTTGACCTTGAAATTCACCACCAGCAAAAACTGGGAACCCAACATCAAACTGCCAACTTTTTATTTTATAGAAGAATGTCATTTAAAAACAGTGGCAGAAATAATATCTGTAATTATCAGCCTTTCCTAAGAGAATTTTAAGACTGAAAAATGTAGGCACCATAAAATTAAGACTACTTCTTTAAAATAAATAACTTTTTCTTTATCTTTTTTTCTCATTTCATGAAGAAGCAACAAATTTCAATTAGGATCTGGAAATCACTGGACTAAAGAAACTTCTGCTTCTTTGATGTGTTTATAAGCAGACTGGATTTAGATAATGAAATGTGTCCTTTTAGATGTAGGAACCAAGAGGACCAAACAGGCCTGGGACATTGAACAGAAAAGTAGGATTTGAGATAAAACTTGAATCAGAATAAGAATCACACAAAATGTCAACTATACTTGAAAACTCAGTGCACATGAGAACTGATAAAGCCTAAAATGTTTCATTTAGTGTCTCGGTCTTCCAAGTCTCCTAAAATGTGATAACATATTCATATACAGACAGTCACGCAGACATCTCTCTACACACACACACACACACACACACACACACAAATATACATATATACATAACCATTAAATGTTAAATTTATACATTCTGATTGGCTTTGGGTCTTCCTTGAATCATTTTACTCCTCTAGACTCACAGCCTGACAAACAGTGCACCTGCTTAACTGGGCTAAGTGCCAGAAAAAAAAAATCAGGGAAATTAATTTCCAAGAGCAGTAGATAAATGGCACACCTCATTAGAAAATCTATTTAAAAGGCACATCAGGAGATGTCTGCAAGACTTTCATAAGAAATTGATGTTTCCTACCATCATGTCCTTGCTGGCTTTCTTCTCACATTACTGATCTTCCTTCCCGGTAATAAGATTCAAATTCAAGTAATGCTTAATGAGTGCCTCCTATGTGCCAGGCACTATGTTTTACATAGATTATCTTATCTAATTCTTACAAAATTGTTTTGAAATAAGTATGTGGAACGCATGCAAAAATTACCAAATGTGCTTCTTTGAGACCTCCTGGTACAACCATATAATGATTTTTTCTTTCTTATGGATAAAGAAGCTAATAAATTATGACCCTTGTTCCTAGGCAAGAAAAGCCAAGAGTTGGGGCACCTGGGTGGCTCAGTGGATTAAGCCCCTGCCTTTGACTTAGGTCATGATCTCAGGGTCCTGGGATTGAGCCCTGCATGGGGATCTCTGTTCAGCAGGGAGCCTGCTTTGCCTTCTCTCTCTCTGCCTGCCTCTTTGCCTACTTGTGATATCTGCCTGTCAAATACATATATAAAATGTTAAAAAAAAAAAAAAAGAAAGAAAGAAAAGCCAAGAGTTACAACAACTTATTTCTGTACCTTCTGACCTAGAGGAAAATCATTAATCTCTACTAGTGTCTGAGTTTGTAGTGATCTCTTTAGAAATTCTATTTTTTTTTTTGCATTTATTTAAAAGAAGAAAAAGTTGGGCGCTTGGGTGGCTCAGTGGGTTGAGCCGGTGCCTTCGGCTCAGGTCATGATCTTGGGGTCCTGGGATCGAGTCCCACGTTGGGCTCTCTGCTCAGCAGGGAGCCTGCTTCCCTTTCTCTCTCTCTGCCTGCCTCTCTGCCTACTTGTGATCTCTCTCTGTCAAAGAAATAAAAAAAAAAAGAAGAAGAAAAAGTCATCTCTTTATAAATAAGACAAACAAGTTTTTAAGGAATTTCAACCGAAGTCTACACATTCTGATCCTTTAAGAGTTATTAAATCATCAGGGCACCCCTCCGTTTTCTGAAAGAGCTTCCTGGCTGAGTCTGCAAAAGCTTGGGGGCAAAGCCTCCAGCAGCCTTTATGATCCTCTGGCCTCAGTTAATAAAAAAATAAATAAATAAATTACCCTGCATTAATCACTTCACCACCACCACTACCCCAACTTGACCTTTCTGAAGACTTTCATCTTCCAGGAAAGAAGTACAGGCAAGATGGATAATATCTGGGTGGTCAGAATCTTGGTTTTTGCTTGTTGTCCTGAGGGAAGTATTAACAGCTCTCATTCTCACTCTCACAAGTGTCCTGTTTTAGATAAGTCATCTACTGTCATCCTGTGTGGTGGCTTTGTATGCTCTTAAATCACTAAACTGGAACTACATTTCCCAGAATTCCCTTATGTGTAAGGTCTGGGTAACATTTGGGCACCAGAGAAATTTTCATGAGCTTTAGAAAGCCAAACAGAAGGATTGGCCTTTATTTATTCTCTGAAGGTTGATGTAGGGCAGGTGCTGTTGCCGCTCACGCACATTATCACCCATATGCTGGCTGACCTTGACAGGTGGCAGCAGCCGGCCGCATGTTCTCCCGTTCCCACTAGACTGCCTCCTTCAGCATCTCCAAATCCTGGCCAGGTGCTTGTGCAGTTCCGTGGTGGGGGCACCAATTTATCTTGAGCTCATCTCATCCACATCATTGTAATTTGAGGTGGTGAGAGTCAAGTAAGTGTTCCAGTCTGTCCTTGACAATTCCAGCTTGTCCTTAGTCTCCCCTGTTCTATTTCCATCTGCCCTTTTCAATGATGGGGTTCAGGACATGCTTCCCCAAATACGGCACCTTGGCATATATTGAATGTTTTCAGCTGGAAGAATTTGAGAAATGACATATGCAGGAAAGACTTTCTGACATTCCCCTGAAGCGGGTCGTAAAACTCTCGTGAGGAAGGTGTCCTCCCTAAACCCAAAGGAAAGGAATATCATTTCCAGGATGCCCAGAGGAATCTGAATGAACAGCCCTTGCTGTTTCCCTCAATTTATACCACTTAGCTCCTACTCTTTCTGTCCTGTCACACTCCACCCGCCCCCTTTCCCCTTTTCATTAAACCTAGCATAAAAATGCTTGGGCTTAACTGCTTCTTAAGATCTTCCTTTCTTTATGAAGGCTCCTGTGTCTCATAACACTTACATTAAATAAATATGAATGATTTTCTCTTGTTAATTTATCTTTTGTTAGAAGGGTCCTGACCAACATTTTAGAAAAGTAGAGAAAAAAATGTATTTTTCTCTCCTATACCAATTTCCAGTTTACTGACCCATGACCTAGTGCCAGAAACACTTCAATAGCCCTACCTAGACTGCTAATCAGCTCCCATGGATGCATAAGCCATACATTAAATCTTGTATTTTTTATCACTCATCGTGACTCTACTCTACTCTGCTCCTAGTGATCAAATTCTGACAGATACACCATATTATTTTTGGATAGTGTTTGAACTTTATTTTTAGGAAGAAATGAAAGGTAGGTAGAATCTCTTTTCTAGTATCTGGTTTTGGTATTTCTTTTTGTTTGTTTGTTTGTTGATCTCCTAAAATTTGTCTCATTTGATAGGAAGCGGCAAAGTCACAAATTTTGGTGACCAGAAAGCAAGGTGCTATTCCCATTTGACAGGCAAGGACACCAAATTCCTTGTCATGTTACCTAGCTCATGTTATAAAGTTGTAGAGTGAACTCATGTCTCCTGAAAGAAGCACATAAAAGCCAATGCTACGTATGCCTCACAGGTAGACTATTTGGGTACAGCAATTCAAATTCAGAAAATTAGGAAGTGTAAAGGTTGCCTAGAAGAGAATCATTCTTTCGATTCCAGTACAGTATTTACTTATGAAAATAGAGTTCCATTTCTCTATGAACAACTCCTTAATGCCTTAAAAGTGTTTACCTACTTTTCTAAAGTGTCGGAGAGTAATTTAGAGCCAGGGACAGCTGCCAAGACTGGTGGAGACATCCAATCAGTAAGAAACACACATACTTTTCCCCTAACTACCAAAGAATGTAAACCCCACCGTTTGGGCACCAACCTTGAGCACCAATTCTGACCAGAGTAATACATTAGCTACTGTAGGATAAATTGTAATTCAATTGGCCACCTGCGTGTGACCTAACGTGACTACAATCTCATTGGCCACCTATGTGTGGCCAGACTTTTGCTCTATAAAAGGTAGTCTGTAAGATGGGGAGGGGTCGCCCTCTTTGGAGTTGGCCCTGAGCAGTCAGTCAGTCAATTCTTGAGGCTGTAAGCTGGGGGTGGTCGCTCTCTTCAGAGACGGCCCCGGCCGGTCAGTCTGACTTCTAATGCTTGGTATAGAATAGAGCTTTGCATAACTCACTTTGTCTCAGTCTCGTTCCCCTGACTGCTCAGTCTAACTTCTAATACTTATCATGAAATAAAGCTTTAAATAACTTTCACTTTGTCTCAGTCTCGTTTCGTTTAATAATGGACCTAACAGTAGCCCCCTTCAAATTGGTCCCCAATGATCATTGCCTGCTGGTATTCACACCATTATGTAGTCTCTTAGGACAAGAAATGGGGTTGACCTGCGTAGCCAAAAGGATTTTGCAGAACTGAAGGTATATGATTTTCAAGTTTAGATTGTAAGAGGATTTGTGGCTTCTTCCTTGTCCTCTCTTGGATCTGAGAGTAGTCAATTGTCATGTTGTGAAGACACAGCAGCATTAACTTGACAGCCAACTGAATGAGACATATTGCCAATGGTTCCACTACCACAGAAAATCTTTCAGATATCCACAGCGCCAGCCAACTTCTTTACTGCAACCTCAAGATCTACCCAAAGCCTTTTCCAAACTCCTGACCTGAAAAAACTGTTTGGCATAATAAACATGTATTGTTATTTTAAACCACTTTTTTTTTTTTTAGGATTTTATTTATTTATTTGACAGACAGAGATCACAGGTAGGCAGAGAGGCAGGCAGAGAGAGGGGAGGAAGCAGTCTCCCCATGGAGCAGAGATCCCAATGTGGGGCTTGATTCCAGGACCCTGGGATCACGACCTGAGTCGAAGGCAGAGGCTTTAACCCACTGAGCCACCTAGGCGCCCCTTAAACCACTTTATTTTTTTTTTTAAGATTTTATTTATTTATTTGACAGGGAAAGATCACAAGTAGGCAGAGAGGCAGGCAGAGAGAGAGAGAGAGAGAGAGAGAGGCAGGCTCCCCACTAAGAAAAGAGCTCGAGGCAGGACTCAATCCCAGGACCTGAGATCATGACCTGAGCCAAAGGCAGCAGCTTAACCCAGTGAGCCACCCAGGTGCCCCAAACCACTTATTTTTGAAGTAACTTATTATGTAACCATGGATAACCATTATAAAATATGACAAGTAACATTTCATCTGATAAACATATTTCATTATTTTTAATTCTGATTTTATTAAATGCATTTATTAATTTTTAAAGTTGGTCAAAGAATGCATAAAATAAAAATTTTATTTTTCTTCATAATGTAAAAAAATTATTTCAAAATAAAAATTTCAAGATTTGTATCCTATAAGAAAAGTTTAGCAGAGAACTTACTACATGACAGACACTCATGTACAGAGGTAAATAAGCCAGTCCCTTCCTCAGATAAATTTAAGTTTCTGAGTGAAACAGGTAAGTAAAGAGATACTGATAATACAGTGTGTTAACTGCTGTTAATAGAACTACCCATAAGGTACTAAAGGAATGAAAGCACAGTGCAGTGAATTTTTCTTAGGAAATCTGAGAAAGTTTCACCAAAAAATGGAGTAAGTCTTAAAGTCTTAAAGGATGAATTCATCCTTTAAGGAAATGGAGGAATGAGGGGCGCCTGGGTGGCTTAGTGGGTTAAAGTCTCTGCCTTCAGCTCAGGTCATGATCCCAGGGTCCTGGAATCAAGCCCCACATCGGGCTCTCTGCTGGACAGGGAGCCTGTTTCCCTTCCAATCTCTCTGCCTGCCTCTCTGACCACTTGTGATCTCTGTCTGTCAAATAAATAAATAAATAAATCTTGAAAGAAAGAAAGAAAATGGAGGAATGAATCTCTACTAGTGATATTAATATTTTTACAGTGCTTGTCATAAAGCAGGTTCTGTTCTAAGCACTTCAAATATATTCACTTCTAGAATTCTCTTAATAATTTTATTACATAGGTTGTATTATTGTCCGTACTTTATAGATGATGAAACTGAGGCAAAGAGAGGCTAAATGATTTACCCAATATCACGTAGGTAAGAAGTTGTAAGATCTGGATTTAATACCAGGGAAATCCAGCATCAGAGTTCACATTTTTAACTCATTTATCACACTTTCTGATTGGTAGAGTGGAGTGGGGAGAGGGTGGTATGAGCAGAGGTGAGGAAGGGTGTATTCTTAGGGAAAGAAAGCCCGGAGAAGCAATAGTAAGGATGGGCGGAAAACAGGTTGCATACACTGAATTACATGATGAAAAGAGAGATCTAAGCCAAAGACTTGAGTTTCATGCCAAGGAATTTGTACTTTGGCAATAGAAAATACTTGGCAAAATTTATGTTTTATGAAAATACCTTTGGAGCAAGAGTAAAGGGGAAAGACTGGATGAAGGAGTCAAGAAGAAATTGAATTAGTGTCCTCAACAGAGAATCAAGGTCTGAAATGGAATAACGGAGACAGCGGTAACCAGAGAAGGGAGGGGATTCATGAGACATATGAGAGTCAGCTGGCATCCAGCATGGTGATTGATCGTGTTCAGCAGATTTAAAAGATGACTTGCAGGTTTCTTTCTGTGGGGAATGGATAGATGGTTAGGTCATTAATAAATATAGGAAACTGGTAGAGGAGGCCATATACAGAAGATGTGCCTAATGAACACTCCTTGAAAAAAGAAACGAAGTAGCAATAATACAGAGGCTCTATTTCCCCCATGAGATGAAATGCCAGTAACATAGGCATTATCAATAACACCTAGTTACAGTAATCCAAGGAAAGTCTACCATGGATTGTTAAGTGTGTTTTACATTTAAGTAATCTGATCTGAAAGTCTAATTACAAGTAGATGTTCATTTTATAAGATAATTAAGAACAAATTCCTTGCAACAGTAATTTCTGTGGTGTACTCACTAAATTATTAACTTTATAAATATGAGATTTTACAAGCAGTTCTTCAAATATATCTATTGTAAAGCTTAAAGAACTATATTTTGCAATCGTATTTGGTTCCAAAATGTAAATGAATGAAATTCTAGAAAAAGAAAGAATAGACAAAATATCACCACTAATAAAGGCTCAAGGGAAAATCATCTAGAATCATGCAGCCAAGTTTTCACTTAAAACTCTACGTCTTAATTTTATATAATGTACATTTCAATTGTATATCCTTTTAAAAGCCTCCATTACAGAGTATACCCAAAGTATTACTTATTTAGACAAGAGGTTCACAGTTCCGGATAGTGTTTTTCTTTCATTGACATCCTGAGACTTATCTCTACCCGATAGATAATGCTCACTTTAGCACAGCTACTAATGGTATTGCAAGAGGAATCATCTCAATCACACTGCTACATCAATAAACACAAATGATCCCGTTCTATGGATTTACAATGTTAATACTTATATTTCTTTTAATGTAGCCATTGCTTGGCATATATACTAGGTTCTGGATAAATAATTACTAAAAAAGCATAATACCATAATAAGAAGTAGAGAGGATTCCTGACTGTACAGAATGCAATTTATTATATTTATAGTTTCAGGTCTACTGATTCCACTCCCTTTGGAGAAAGAAAATGGGAAATGGGGGTGGGGGTGAATGGTGCAAATATGTAGGAGCACATTAAGAGCTTAATGAAATGGTTTTGCTTGTGGTTAAAAAGCATACATTTATTCATTTACTTATTTAATATTCATTATACCTCTGACTGAGTCCTTCCCTCAAGGAACTCACAGTCAATAGAGCATGTCAGGTGTGGAAATAGACAAATACAATGTTAGAAGTGTCCAAATACCTTGAACAAAGTGATAAACGGTATACTCAGAGAGTGAATATACCATAAGGAAAATCTGTCTTTCCTCCGTTGGCATTCTTCCTGTTTTACTCCAAACCCATAAGAACACATGGCCACTCAAGATGTAGTATCTCATTATGAGTAATTCTGGGAAAATCCTTTTCACACTCTTTATTTTCGGGAACTCAAAATAGGATGTTTTGATGGGAGGAGCAAAGAGAATTTCTGGAAAGCAAGCTTGGAGCCAGATGGTAGAGGGACTTAAAAATGTTTTATACAATTTCCCACTTGTCCAAAAGTTTTTTTATTTGGTTTGGTTTGGTTTTAAACTGATAAAGTCCCTGTTCCCAAACCAGGTCTCCACCAAACTTTTTAATCATTATCTTCATGGGACTGTAACATTCAGCTTGTGTTTGGCATTACAAATACAGAAATAGATTTCATTTGAAATCACGGACTATAACACTCAAAGTAGGATAGAAGGAAATGGGGAAGAAGGAAACCAGACACTGGCATTCCTTCATGTTTGCAGGGAGCTTTATTTCTCGCAGGAAGATATGATGAAAAGAAACACAGAAGGGAGAGAAGAACATTGTTTCTTTTCTTCTAAAACCCACATTTCACAGACCTTACCTGAAAAGTTTTTATAATCCACCAGGTCAAACATAACAACAGCAACAGCTGACCATGTGATTATCAGAGCAATGACCAGAAGCCAGGCTGCTGGGGAGCTGAATGTTGTCACTATGTCCTCTGTGACCGTCCTCTTCAGCACTTTTCCAGGGGATTTGGGCACGGATCCATTTTTGCTGTCGATCACAGTTGTGGTAGTAGATGCATTTCCTAATCAAACATTCAGAAAGAGAAATTACAATTTAGAACTTCATGTTAAATGTTGGTGACCAAAAGAACACACCGATTATATAAGTATATTTAAATTGTTTGTACCGTTTTCTGTAGTAGAGCACACTTCCTTAGTGGCAGGGCCAAACTTCCTGCCCACTACCCTAGTATTTACCTCCACTCCGAAATCCACATTCAGTAGTGATTAGCATTCCTCCTCTCCTAATCTCTGTAAATAATACCGTGGGAGTCACAAAATTTGTCATCACCTTCAATCATTTTTACTTCTCCCTTATCACCCCCTATATCCACTACCATAAAAGGCAACTGGGTTTTTGGTCAAGTTGTTTTTTAACACCTTGTTCCTTTATTTAGGTTCATATGTCAGTTCTGAATGCAATCAAAAATGTTTCCTCTGGGGAAGAAACAAAATCAATGATAAAGTAGTTCAAATGGATACAATCCTTTTTGGAATCCTGGTTTAACTGTGCAATCAACCCTTCTATTGAAGCCATTCATTTTTTATTTGTGAAGGGGCACAGAAGATCTAAGTGATCTTCTGTGGAAAGACGTTGGAAAATCTATATTCAGTAAACATTTTTATTCCTACTTTCAAGGTCTACAAGTTTATGGGAGAAAATTCCAAAAATATTTAGAAATAGCAAAATAAACTGATGATCCAGAAACAACTGTTAAGGTGTTTTTCTACTTATACCTACTCTTCTGTA
Source organism: Neogale vison (assembly GCF_020171115.1). Taxonomy (NCBI): domain Eukaryota; kingdom Metazoa; phylum Chordata; class Mammalia; order Carnivora; family Mustelidae; genus Neogale; species Neogale vison. Next base: position 77,110,721 of record NC_058091.1, on the reverse strand, counting down.
CATACAGATAGGTATATAAACATGTTTTATTTGTTTTTGAAGTCATCATCACTCTTTCCTTTATATTTTATACTAGGCAATATATAATAAACAAGCTCTCTTGCCATATGTGTTCCATAAAATACCACTTATGTGGCTGCATGTCATGTCACTTCATGGCTATGCATAATTTAGTCAAAAAGTTTTCTACTTTGGGACATGGCAGAGATTTTCCTCAGACCATTAATAATTTTTATGTTAGGGAATTTCCTAAATACAGAATTTCTTAGACAAATAACATCGCTTTTATATCTTATGAAAGTACATATATGTATTTGACAATTGGTATATTTTTGAAATTTTTACGTGCTAGGAATCTCTGTTTTCTTATCCTTGACAATACTGGGTATAACCAGTGTTCAAACTATTTGCAGTCATGCAGAAGGAAAATTCTGCTTCTTTTGTAACTCTTTGATTACTAGAAATGAGCTTTTTGTATACTTGTTTTCCCTTTATATATTTTGTCTTGTGAAATTTTTGGTTTGCTTTTCTATAAACGACCTCCATTCGATGGTTTAAAAAACTGTACGCACATATACATGTACCTGATCAGAAGTATGTATATTTTTAAATACATGTATATGTGAATATACAAATATCTATGTTTATGCATGTATATGTATTTAGACATACTTATACTCATTGCAAGAGTGTAGATATGTATGTATATACACAAACACACACATATGATAGTAAAATTTTATCTGATCTTAAGTTGCAGCATTATCCCTCAACTGTTTACCTCCTTTTTTTTTTTTTAACATTTATTTTATTTATTTGAGAGAGAGAGAGAGTGAGCCAGGGTCGGGGAGGCTCAAGGAAGAGAGAAAGAGAAACTTAAGCAGACTCCATGCTCAGTGTGGAACCTGACACAGGGCTTGATCTCACCACCCTAAGATCACTTGTGCTGAAATCAAGAGTAGATGCTTACCTCTTTATTTTTGTGGTATTTTTATATACAGTGGAACCACTTAAAATTTTTGTAGCTCTTTCATTTTATTCCTGCAAAGTTGCTGCCTTTGTATGATTAGCAAGTCCCTCTCAATGGAGACTAGGCATATCTGATTATATTGACAATCCTGGGCTCACAGGAAGTTAACTCTAGGGATAACTTAGAAATCATCTGAAACAACTGTATCATGTTACATTTAAGAACAATTCAAAACGATCCAAAATAGTCAAGTGATTCTCACAGTATTTTTAATCCCAAATTATACAGATATGTATTGAATCCTAAAGAGAAAAAATATCTCTAACAATTCTAATTTTTTTTCCAAAAGAACAGTTTAACAATATATGTCATATATTTTAAATACTGGCTACATTATTGAAAATAATTTAAGAATTACATATCAAAAAAGGAAATTTTTATTAATCATCTTCTAATATACATAAGTGTCTTTTTTTTTTCTTTTTTTGAGAGGGGCAGAGGAAGAGGGGTCAGGGACAATGGGAGAGGGTGACAGAGAATCTTAAGCAGATTCCATGCCCAGTGCAGAGCTGGATGGGGCTCGATCTCACAACCCTGAGATTGTGACCTGAGCCAAAATCAAAAGTCTAATGCTTAACCGACTGAGCCACCCAGGAATCCAACAATTACTCATTTTTAATTTTAGTTTTTACCTCTAAATTACATTTCAAATTTAAAAAACAAACTTCAAATTTTCATACTCCTTTGACACTTGGCACAAAACAAATTTCACCTAACCAGAAAGATTACTTGTAGTTATTTTAGAACGTGCTAAATAATAGCTGAAAGGTTTTAGTATTTTCAAACTGAAGGGAATTCTTTGTATTCCTTGAAGGTCTCAGAGTGGAATTAAAGTGTTCCTTTCAATCTTTCAACCTCTTTCTCTACCTTGCACAACTCTTCCTTGCAGTTAGGTGTAGTTTTTTCATGGAAATAGTAAAGCAAAACAGGTCTGCCACAGGTTTTACAGTCAGGAGAGACTGGGATTAACTCCATGGCTAGAAGGTCACTATGGCTCCTCATCTCTGAGTGAAAAACCTCTATATCTGAGGAATGAGGCTGTTAAGACTTGACTTACAGGTTTATGATGGTGGATAAATAAATCATGTCAAATGCTTGGAAAATTTCCTGCTACATTGAGTTATTCAATAAATGAAAATACAACAGCTGCTAAACTATCTCTTCATTATTATCAACATCATTATCATCGTTATTCCTACGGCCACCTCTGTGGTCAGTACAACCATTACTAAAATGGCAAAGAAAGACCAGAAGGGCAACATTAACCTCAGAAACAGTAGTGGAAGTTGAAAGACTAATTCTTCAATAAATGCAGGCATTTGTTTCCATTTAACATGTATGTTAGCCCAAGTATTTTCAGGGGGTCAAAATGGGATGTTATGACACCTTCAAAGACTTTCTTAATCAACTAATTTCCTTATTGTAATACATAAGAAGGACACATACTTTAATTTATTCATATTAATGGAGACTGCCTTGCCCTATCAACAAACCAAGAGAGATGATCTGTAACAAATAAAGTTACTTTTTTGCAATACAAATGTTCACAGTGTCAAGGGTTTTGTTAAAAGAGAAAGACAAATTTTGAATCTTCGAACAGCTGTGTATATGGGGTGTTTAGAGTTTGAGTCCAGTTCATATGAAAATTTGTAGTTATTGGGGGAAGAAATGAAAATACTGCATGCAAAATTAAGTGCTCTGGTTAATAAAGTGTTACTTTTTAAATGTTTATCAATAAACAATTATATACTTCTATTAATAAAAGTGTCATAAAATCCAATCACTGATTAGGAAAAAGAAAATCAAATACATTCAAGTGTATGTATTAGTAGGTATTAATAATAACCAGACATAACTAGTACAAGCATTTTTAGATAACACTAGTAAATCTAGCCCCATATTTTTAAGAGATTAAAAAGCTGATAAGGCAAATAGTGGTAAAATGAATTAAGATTTTGAAATAATTTTAGGTAGAAATTAACAATAGCATCAACAAATCTCCTTTTTTTCTGAAAATCTATGCGAATACATATCCCAAGTTCATGAACCCAATTTAGCTGAAATGATAGCAAGATGGAAAAATACCTTTAAAAAACAGATTTCACAGACTGTACTTGAGATGGATCTCAAAGAAGGAAAAATTAGAACGATCTCATATCATATCCTTTCATTGATTTTTGTGCCAAATTCCCATCACTTCTAATGGCAGTTCTGAAAATGGATGAAGGATAGGAGTGCTTCGAAGTGCAATTTAAGATCCAAGTGGGGCTACGAGTGAATCAAACCTTTGGAATAATGATTTGCAGGAGAGTAAGTGAATTACAAGTGTTTAGGAGAGGCCACCTGAAAGTTGATATGTTGCTAATCTCCAGTTTTTAAATCTCTGGAAGACTTCCCGCTACTGTTAGATGGAGAACACCAGAAGAATTGCTTTTGCACTTCAGATTCACTTCAGTGAACTGGGTGTGGGAGTGTATTTCTGCAGACAATATCATACGCACCTGCTTGGTATCTTGAAACCAAAAGAACACATCTATTGGGATTTTATACAAATTAGTCAAATCCTGGTCATGTCTTCCTTTTTCCTGGTCACATGTTTAAAAACTAAAAAATTTCGGGGCACCTGGGTGGCTCAGTGGGTTAAACCGCTGCCTTTGGCTCAGGTCATGATCCCAGGGTCTTGGGATCAAGCCCCGCATTGGGCTCTCTGCGCAGCAGGGACCCTGCTTCCTCCTCTCTCTCTGCCTGCCTCTCTGCCTACTTGTGATCTCTGTCTGTCAAATAAATAAATAAAATCTTAAAAAAAAAAAAACAACTAAATAAATAAAAACTAAAAAATTTCTAAAAGGACAAGAATTTCTATGCTTTTTTTTCTTTTTTTTATCAGAAAAATGAGAAACCATATAAATTCAGAAAGCAATGTAAGTTCAGTATTAAAGTGAGAACTTTCATATTTAAAAGAACTGATATTATTATGAATCCCAAATTTTATTTCACCTTATAATTCTGACAAAACAAATACGGTACAGTTTTTTTTGTTTTTTTTTAAGATTTTGTATTTCTTTGTGTAACAGAGAGAGAGATCACAAGTAGGCAGAGAGGCAGGCAGAGAGAGGGAGGAAGCAGACTCCCTGCTGTGCAGAGAGCCTGATGTGGAGCTCGATCCCAGGACCCTGAGATCATGACCTGAGCCGAAGTCAGAGGCTTAACCCATTGAGCCACCCAGGTGCCCAAGATGGTACAGTTTTTTAAATGGATGAAAATGTTAACACTAAGTGATTTTTTAGATTTTTTTCCTGTATGTTTTTGTCTTCACATCCTCAAAATTTCCACTAAAAGTTAATCAAGACTCAAAGATGTTGAAAATATATTCTGTGTATCCAACTCAGAAGGCAAAACTATAAGCAATTTGAAGTAGTCTGAAGGTTATACCTCTTATGGAAAATTATGTGTTTCCTTTGTTATGGAAACATACTAAATTGTACTTTTCATTTTCCATTCAAATTTACCGCAGAAGCCACACAAAGCCAAGAGGAATAAAATTGAGGGGAAATATAAATTGCCTTCTCTGACAGCTGGTCAAGAAATATGTGAATAACAGTGTGTAATCTGAGATTATTTAATGTTTGAGAAGTACTTTGAAGATTACAAGAGCTGGTTATTGATAGGGTGGGAAAAAATGAGAGGTAAATATTATTGAGAAATTCGACATGGGCAATGCTCCTGAGAAGTAGACATCTCAGAGCATCTAGGATATGTGGCAGTATTTTCCATGCCTACTTTTTAATTCCATTCCTTCTGATTTCATACACATTGTTTTGTATGAAATACAGAGAGCTAGAATCAGCTGCAAAAGAAGTGGGGACTCTGCCCCATAACATAAAACTAGGGGCTGCTTATGTAGTGATTCCAAGCGCTCAGATTCACAGTCAGGTTAGGCACTGAAGGCTAAATCACAAGCCTCCTAAAAGAAGTCACTTAACCTCATCATGCCTTATTAATTAGATCAAACTGCCAAATACACTTGCCTATTATTATTCCTAGGGGACACTAACAATACAATCTCTTCCAGGATGCTCAGGAAAGCCCCTATATTCTAGAATGGTATAAATAAAATATTACATTCTCATTACATAAAAGCATTAATTATGAATTTTGCATTTTCCTATGTGATGTGGTTTATGGAGTACTCCAATGCTGTATTTGTCCTTCGAAAATCTGAGAACAAAGTAGAGAGAAGGAGTATATACTAACAATGGCAATGTAAAAATATGTATTACTCCAAAATTATATTAAGAATGTAATTCCCAATTACAAGAATGACCTTTACTATATTTGGATGTTCTAGAAAAACACATGTAAGTAAACATTTTCGAGAAACTTCGCTAAAAATATCTTTTGGCAAATAAAGTTGAAAAATGAAAAATCCATCTTTTATCAATCCTGGTGTCTGCAGAATGTCTATGTATCACATAGACATCTGTGACAATTAAATTGTGTTTTTCTAGAAGTATATATAAATTGAATGAAAATAGATTTTGAGAGGCAAGATAAACCATGACAATTCACAAAAATGGCCTTTGTCAAAATAATCCTAGATGCTCTAGTTAATATATATATAATATATATATGCTTTACATATTTATATATATATGCTTTATATATTTATGTATATATGAGGTTGATAAACCATAATAAATACCCCTAGAGTAATTTTTAGAAGCCTTCAAATTCTAGGCACTTAAAAAAAAATTATTCACTGTCTTTTAAAGTAAAAATAGCTTTGTCTCACACCAGAAAGAGATCTCCTGTCAATTTCAATGAAAGGCTTAAACTGCCACCTTTTCTCTAAGATTTTTGAGATATCATCGTTGATATTTCAGAGGATAATTTAGCAGCCTAATCCACCTGCAGAGGTAGCCAATATAAACTTACTTTTTTACATTAACTGGCAATTTTTCCTACCGACCCACTCCCCATACTCTTCCAGCAGAATTTCTTTTTGTAGTAGTGGAACTAGACAGTGAACCCTCATCTAACTCCCAGCCATAGGATTGGTTCTTTAAAACAAGCCTGACCAATCAGAACACGCTCTTGGGTAATCAGACTCCTCCACATTTTTTTCTCGAGCTCTTGAATGACATTCTATTTCTGCTGTGGTTGGCAAGCTGGTGGGGTCTACAAGTTGTCCTTTATCCCAATAGTTGGAGAGTCAGTTGCAAGATGGAAAGAGGCAGGATCCAGGTTCCACTGTGTAGGTTCACAGAGCCAGCTGTGTTTAGAGTCAGATAAAGGTCTGGGCTTTCCAATTTTATGGGAATATATGAAATAATTTGCTTATGTTTGTATTACTAGCCATCACAAGTTCTGAGTGATGCTCTGGCTCTTGCCATGGATGTAAATAATTCTTTTCTTTCAGTATTTGTGTTATGAGGTGTGATCAGTCAGAACAATCTAAATATCAAGTTCTTTAAAATTATTTTCATTTTTGAAAAAAAAAAAAGCTCTTAATTCTCAAGTGGCTTCTTTGTCATGGTCCTAAATAAAATGATCTTTTGGTGTTTTCAAGGGCAAATTCAGATATTGAGGTGCTTTAAGAAGAGCTCACTTGTGTTTGGGTGAGTGAGAGGTAGGATTTATCTTCCTAGGTGGTAGACCCTCACTGTCTACCAGTTCAGTAGTCCTTACTGAAGTACCACTTTCCAGTTCAGTAGTCCTTACTGCAAATTAAAGTATATATGTTTTCCTGTATTAGCTCAATTTTCCCCTGCCTTTTCAACTTGTCATTTTCAACTTAGCATTTACTACTTTTTCTACAAATAGTAAACTGAAATCAGAGATGAAGAACAATAATGAGTACATAATTAGAATTCATTTCTTGAAGCAAAATGTGTTAAAATCCCAACATATTACAGGTAAAATGCATTGTGTTTTACCAATCCACGGTGGCCAAGGATCTCTGGGGAATTCGTTTCTTTCTATTTAAGAGAACCCAAATAACTCCACTCTTAAAATCCAACTTCTTTTTTAAGAATTTCAACTCCCTAGTGATATTTCTGTGTACTTTTGAAATAAACACTATTGTTTTTACCTGTGATTATGTAAGTTTCTGATAAATACAATGACATAAAATTATCCTGACTTTGGTATTTTTCTTTTTTGTTGTTCAACAAGGCTCTAAGATGAGAGTAAGTCATCTATCTTTAAGTAGGATGTAGTGCTTCAGCACTTTTTACACAGTGAGGTTCAAATAAAAAATAAATGTGAAAAACTTAAGTTTTGCTGAAGGGAATCGGTTTTTTAAAAGTATCTTATTAAATAACCACAATATTTCTGCATATGTAAGGCTATGCAGTACATATTAACTTCTTACCAGAGTAATAAATTAAATAAAGAACAAAATATATTTTCATGATAGATGAAAATGTTCAAATAAGAGATATGTTACTGAAAGAAGTAAAAGCATATGTGTACATCTAATAAGTGGGAAACCTAGCTGGTAAAAATAATTCAGGTTCCAACAGAGAAGGAAAGACTAGTGGGATAGAGATAAAGATGTGCATTTCTTTGACTGAAAAAAATATATATATTTACTAAATAATATCAATAATTAAGCAGACACATTTTTATTTCTAATGAGGCAATTAGAACTAGCATCTGCAATGTTAATACGGTTATCGTCTCCAAAAGTGCAACATCTGGGAGAGGTTTCTACAACCAGATCAGGCACTGGAAATAGTACAGATGAATAAAAGTGCTGATGGCCAACTTACAAATGCATGTTGATGCATCATCTTAGTCAGTGGGGCCTCCCACAACAAAATACCACAGACTGGATGTCTTAAGAGAATTTTTTTTTTCCCTCAGTTTGGAGGCAAGAAATTGCGGAAGATAATACCAGCATAATTAGAATTTGGTGAGGACTCTCTTGCTGACTTGGAAGGAAGAGAACTGTGTCCTCTCATAGCAGAAAGAGAACAAGCTAGCTCTCTACCATCTCCTGTCATAACGGAACTAAACCCATCATTAGGGCTTCCCCCTCTTGACCTCATCTGAACCTAATTTCCTCCCAAAGGCCCTGTCTCCAAATACTATCATGCTGGGGTTAGAGCTTCAATGTGTAAATTTGAGAGTGATACAATTCAGTCCAACGCTCAAATTGGGATGCCTGGGTTAGTCTGGTAAGCGTCTGCCTTCTGTTCAGGTCATGATCCAGCGGTTCTGGGATCAAGTACCCTATCAGGCTCCTTGCTCAGTGGGGAGTCTGCTTCTCCCTCTGACTGCCATTCCCCCTATTTGTGCTCTCTCTCTCTGTCTCTCTCTGTCTGACAAACAAATAAATAAATAAAATCTTTTTAAAAATTGCTCAAATAAGTATTAATATATTTTAAGCTTAATAAACATAGCTATTTTAATAGGGCTCTATCTTTCATGTTAAAATAATGGAAATCATGGCCAAGGTCCCTTACTACCAGTACCTGCCCAAGTGGCCCAGATCAAAATGTCAAATGGTACTACATATTGTTAGGTAATTTAGGGATTGAAAGTAATCAGCAAGACCCATGAGATCACTTTTAAAAAGTAACAATGACTTTTAAAATAACAATGACTTTGACAGGTTCCATCAGATTTATTTTAGAAAAATAATCCATCCTCAGCTCATGCATGCAGGAGGTCTCATGCAAGAAGAGAAGCCATCTTAGGGTCTGTCTAATTTTTTAAGTTTGAAGTCTGGGGACAGAATCTACAGAAAGCCTCCCATATTTTGTGAATTTGGTTTTAGGTAAACAGAAGTTAGACTCTGGTTCCTAGTGAATATGATCTGAACAGGACAGACATATGATCCATAAACTATATTCAGGTTCCTTGGAGAAATTAATTTTCTAGCATTTTATGTTTGGGTTGATTCATTTTCTTCCTGGGCCAAATATGCATAATTGAAACACTCTACCTAGCCCCAGCGTTCCTCCTACTAAATTGCCCCATTGCCAGTGAATCATGAACTCACTGAGATAGAAAAGACTGGAGTAATGGCATGCTATTTCAATTCAGAAAAAAAGAATACTAAACTCAGTGCTTCAAAATCATTAGCTTTTCATGATTTGTTGATTCTAATGTGTGTTTTTTACTTCCTTTCTCTTAAAGACATTTTCATGGAAATCAACGATTCCTTAAGAATTAATCGTCTCCTGCTGCTTTTACCCAACATGGAGTCATAATCCCACCATTGCAGTGTCACAATAGCTTCTACTTTATTTTCATTAAAAAAGTGTGACAGTCTCCCCTCCCTCCCCCAGCCCCCACCCTGCTCCAACCCCAAAAGGCGCACAGGTATTCATACTCTTTTTACATAAATGTATTCAATAATAATGATAAGGATTTCATGTAAAGCTTCTTAAAACTATACTCATAAAATAAGGGGTTTCTCGCATTCTCATCAGCTACGTTCAGGAAATTTAAGAGAATACAAGAACTAAGATCTAAATTTCTTTCAAGTTTACTTCTCTGGGTGAGTTTTTAGGTACTACACTTGATCTTAGCCAAAAGGTCAAGAAGTATTCATTATTTTTTCACCACACCCAGTGCTCCATGCAAGCTGTGCCCTCTATAATAATGAATACTGTTTATTCTATTTGTGTACTGCATTTCCAAATAAATTCACCCCAAGGGAAAAAAAAAAAGTCAAGAAGTGAGTTTTTAGGTAATCGTTTCATGAATCAACTTGGCTTGTTTTCTGATATATTTAAATATAAATAAAACTGAACCTATGTTTTCTATTTATGAGGAAATTTCCATCCATTTGTTGGAAAAGCAGTAATAATTTAATAATTTCATCTTTGTTATATGTACATGTAAATGAATAAGGGTATTTTAGAGTATATATCCATTCATATAGCCAATTTAATATTAATATAACCAATAATAGAATATATACCCACTAATTTTATTGAGTACCCCAAGGGCTTTTGAAATAAAAGTTACAAGGAAGTATCCTTATTTTTTTACAACTTTAATTATGAGTAATATAAACTGACACTTTCTATAGTTACTCCAGATTTAATGCTATTGCCATAATTTGGCTGAAAACAGATCAATAGAAGTTTTTAAATTGTCAAAGAATCAAAATAGTTAATAATTTTGGTGAGAAAGGACATACTTAGAATGAGCACCATTGTAAGAGGATATGATTATATTTTGTTTAACGTGGTCCCACATCATCACTAAGCTATTTGAAAAGTTTAGAACAGATCAGAATAGTATAGCCAGACCCTTCATCTTTCTGGATTGAGTCCACAAACCCCATGAAGAAAATGCAGGCAAAAAATCTAAAGAGAGATAAGATTTGCTGTGTTGTTTAAAATCATTTAATCTATAGGAAAAAAGCAGCTTCCTGTGCCTTTCAAAGGACTTCTAAATGAGCTTGAAGCTCCTTTATGCATGTCTGAAAAGAACATTAAGGTATCCATGCTCATATTTTAAAAATGCAAGCAATTAGGTAAACACAAATAATACTTTATACAAATCTTTCTTCTAAGGAGTCCATGGAGTTTTAGAAACAGCTGATAAAGCTGCACACATCTATAGAATGGAGCAAGTATTCTCATCCTCTTTGATATGAAAGGAAACTGAAACAGGGGAGTTAAAGAGAACCAGTTTTCTGAAGTCTACTCATTACCAGAGTTTTCAAAGAATTCGTGTTGCTTAGTCCCTAATATTTAATCTTCTGAATTGTTTGTCCAAATAGACCAAATATTGATCTTAAATTTTATGTCTGGAAGATGTCTCTCATTGGCAACTCATAAAAAAGGCTTTATCTCTGGCCAATTACAGTTTTGAAACAAAACAACTTGAAAAAGCAAAGATAAAAACAAAATGATGATTTTTTTTTAATCTCCTGAATTTTTTTCTGAAAATTTTTTCTATCTCCTTCACACCCTCAACATTTCAGTTTCAGTTTTACTAGGCAGAAGAGCAGTCATTTAATCGAGTATTCTAGAGATAAAATTATATCCTTGGCACCTCAAGAGTAAGAAATAAATAGAAACTTAAGACCCTGTTCCCTAAGAACCTGATTGGTATTCACTGTGAGGTGAACTCAACGTTGGTATTAGTGCTGGGGGCTGGGAGAGAGGAACCACTTTCCTCAGTCAGGCCAGGGTAGATTCCAGATTCCAGGTGTTGGGACAATCGGTATGACAGAGAATGGTGAAATCCCCTAGCCCTTCATTTCAAATAGCTTATCTGAAGAGGAATTTACTATTAAAAGACCAGTATTTCTAACATTTAGATCATTCAGGGCAGTTATTTCTATGGAGTGAGCATTTTTATCAGCTTATTTGACTAAGCTTATTCAAGCATTACAGCTGCATTAGTATCACAAAGCCATAGCAGATTCCATAAAATAAGCTTTATAAAATTGTGGTTGCCCAATAGCATGGTCTTTTGGAAACTACTAAGCAGCCTTCCCTTGAGCAACAATGCTCTAGAGCTGTGCTTTACAAGATGTTTGAAATCCAATGTCTCTCTACCTTAGAAGAGGAGAAAAGGCATGGAAAACAGTTCAGGAAACTTTTAATTTTTTTAATTAAAAAATCACTTTTCCTTTTTAATTTTATAACAAAAGGAAAGTGCATTAAATATTCAAATTTGAATATTAAACCTTTGGTTTAGCATTAGAGGAAGTTCTTCAAAAATAGCATTAATTCTTTTCCACACCTTACTTCTGATTAAATGTGCACCTATAAAAGACTCTACAGATGGTAAAAAGAATCAGATCGTTAAAAAATTTGGCTAAGACAGTTTTCAGGAGAAAATTATAATGGCTAATATTCTAGTCCCAGGACTGATCATAATTATATTGCTTTAGGCTTCTATAGCATCTCTTTTCCAGAGAAACTAAAAATTGTCACACAAGCCAGATTTCTGGAAATATATATAAAATTATGTATATATTTTATCTATATAAAATCATGTATATATTTTATCTATATATATCTAATTGTGTGTGTGTGTATATATATATATATATATATATATATATATATAATTTCCTAGGAAAAGCAGTGATTTCAGAAACTACAGTGACTCATAAAGAGCATTTGGTTAATAAGCAAGGGAGATCATATAAGTGAGATTTGTCAAAACTTAATGTGGGAAAAGGTTGATTTGTCATTTGGCAAGAAGTCAATCACTCTATCAGTTTGCCAGAGCTGTCATAACAGAGGACCAAAATTGGGTGACTTAAACAACAGAAATTTTTGCCTCATGGTTCCAGAAGCCAAAAATCCAGCATCAAGGTGTTGTTGCTTTTGAGAATGCAGAGGGAAAAGTCCTCCTGAACCTTACTCTGGGCTTGTAAATGGCTGGCTTCATGTTCATATGATGTTCTTGCTGTACGCATGTCTATCTCAAAATTTTCCCCTTTCTGTATGGACACCAATCAGATTGGCTTGAAGCCCATACTTTGACCTAATTTTAGCTCGAGTACCTCTGTAAAGATCCTATCTCCAAATAAGATCATATTCTGAGGCATTGGTGAGTTAGGTCTTCAATTTACGAATGATGGGGAGAGGTGCACGATTCAACACATGGCAAGTTCTACATAGTCTCTTCACTCTATTTTCACCAAAAGTATCCTGTGAAAGATTAACTTAAATCTATTCTAAGGCCTTGCCATTAATGACATGTAAAATGAAGCCTTAATCAAATTGCCAAGAAAACTTGTAATTTTTTTTCTCGAATTCTACAGGTAACTTGAAACTGAAATTATTCAAGTGATGGTCTTGGTAATAATGCTCCATTATTTTCCTTCTGTTATAGAATGTTACACTTTAAAAATACATGTATGTATAAATACCTGTATTTTAAAATATATATGTGCACATAAATTCACACGCATATAAAAACACTGCAAGTTAGGCAAATGCCATCAACATATTTTGATGAAATGATAGAATACCAAAACCCAAAGCAACTGTAATTAGGTCAGATATTTAACACAGCTACTTTTCCAAATTATTCATTTTTTCACTAAATTGAAATATTAGATTCTTTTAACCTTTCTCCAGAAAATACATGCTCCCCTTATTTACCTTAGAAATGGAAAAAAAAATTGCTCTAATAATTAGAAATGCCTAATGCGTGAATGTAATTAAACAGAATTAAATCTTAGCTATAATATTTGTTGAATGATCCTAAGAAAATTTACTCAACAAGATCTACTGCCCTCACACATTTATAACACTGAAACTTTTTTGGGTTAATAAGCAACTTAGAAGTCATAATGTGAAATGTCAAAAAACTGATTTGGAAACATTTTTCAGTATTGTTTAGATATATCTTTAGTATTAAAAAAGCAAGTTTTTAAATTTATCATTCAATTCTGAAGAATTCCCAGTAGCCAAATCATCAGATTTCATTCTCTGGCAAAAAGTCCAAAAAAATTGAAACAAAAAACAAACATAAACAAGCAAAATAAGGCTAGAATATGGTTCCAGCCCAGGATATGCCTACATAATATGGAAACACTGTTGTTATCTTGTCTGTGAGAACCACATTTCTTTATCCATAAAATAACATTTGAACCCATAGAGTCCATAGAATGAAGGAAAAGCATTGATAGCAAAATAGAAACATTTCCTGGTTTCCTGCAAATTGTTCCTCATGAAATTGAAACCGAGTGTAATCTATAAAATCTAAGTCTTAATTATGTAAAGCAGAACATTTTAATGAAATCACTTATTAATTTATTCCATTGTTCATTTGTACTTTTCAGAGATCTTATGAATAAAAGTCTTTTTAAAAATTCATTATTCTACTAGTGCTTCCTTCGACACAATGTTTTATTATTTTTCATATGGCACTTTCTGTAGTCCCAACCTCCTCAGATTCTGTGACCTAAAGCAAGCTATTAGTGAATGGGACAAAATCAATTTGCCCTGCAATGGATCCTGATGAAAGACTGAATAGCTGCTAAGTGGACTTTTCCATAAATAGATTTGCAAATCTAAATGAGAAATTAAAAAGCATTCAAGTATTCTTTTTATCTTCTTTTAAAGATGGCTTTGGTTCTTCTGAAAGGAGCAAGTAATCAGGAAAAACTTCATCTGTTTATCTTTAAAAGACATTAAGAATATACCACAGGTCAGTAGCAAAAGGTTAGGGATGCAACAATTAAACTGGGAGCTGGGGGAGGGCTGGCTAGTGGACCCCCCCCACCACCACACCTCCCCTGAGCATGTCACTTCACCTGTCTGCAAGCCAGTCAGTCTCTGCAAATGTAAATCAGGGCTTGGTCCCTCCCTTCCTGCAGTGACCAAAACCAGCTGACAGTGAAAGCATGTGAAATTCTTCAAAGAAAAGCATAGTACTCAGAAAGGGCCATTAAGGGAATGTGATCTATAGCAAAGTCCTAAGCGCACTAGACATGCTTTTACACATGTGACACAAAACCAGCAATCTGTATAACTGCCATCTCTACTTCTGAGCCCCTGTAATCTCTGATCACTCATCCCTTCCAATTATACACTTCAGCAAACTCAAAATGTCTCTGATTCCTGGCACACATTCTTCTGTGAATGTGAGCACTCTGCAGCCTAGGTCTGGAAAAAACGTCACCTGATTGTCCACCTTGCCCCTTACTCCTTCAGGACTCCACATTTTATTGAAACACAATCACACCCATTTGTTTACGTATTGTCTTTGGTCTATTTTCTATGTTTTTCTGCTATAGTAGCAGAGTTGAGCAGTTGCCGTTGAGATCATATGGCCCTCCAAATCTAAAATATTTATTATCTGGCCCTATACAGAAAAAGCTTGCCAGTTCCTACTCTTTGAATTTAGGAGAGTAACTGACAAAACTAGGAACTTAAAAATAGATATTCAATGTTTTAAAATTGGGAAAAAATAATTTAAGCTAGCATTTATTACATGTTAATCAGGCATAGAGGAGGTATAAGGTGCAGTGATGTAAAAGTAAGGGTAATGGCTGCCTGGGTGGCTCAGTTGGTTAAATGTCTGCCTTCAGCTCAGGTCATGAACCCAGGGTCCTGGGATTGAGCCCATATCAGGCTCCCTGCTCTACGGGAAGCCGGCTTCTTCCTCTCCCACTCCCCTGCTTGTGTTCCCCCTCTCGTGTCTCTCTCTTTGTGAAATAAATAAATAAAATCCTTAAAAAAAAGAATTTTAAAAAAAGTAAGGTTAAGATGGGACAGGGTTGGGTTTGAATTACTGCCTTTGCTCTTTTCTAGCTACTGGTTTACCTTTAAAACTGAGATCATTAAAATGACCTCATTGGGTTATCACGAGGAACAAAGCATTCAGCACGTTAGGTACCGTGACTAATCATTCTGTTCCCTCTCTTGTTAACTTTCCCTAACTTATTATTGATAATAGTGATAAATATTCTTCCAAATAAATATGGTCCTTTTTTAAATTTTTTTTATTTTTTTATTAATATGTAATGTATTATTAGCCCCAGGGGTACAGGTTTGTGAATCACCAGGTTTACACACTTCACAGCACTCACCATAGCACATACCCTCCTCAATGTCCATAACCCCACCACCCTTGCCCGACACTCTGGCCCCCGGCAACCCTCAGTTTGTTTTATGAGATTAAGAGTCTCTTATGGTGGGGTGCCTGGGTGGCTCAGTGGGTTAAGCCTCTGCCGTCGGCTCAGGTCATGATCTCAGGGTTCTGGGATCGAGCCCCGTGTCGGGTTCTCTGCTCAGCAGGGAGCCCGTTTCCTCCTCTCTCTCTGCCTGCTTCTCTGCCTACTTGTGATCTCTGTCTGTCAACTAAATAAATAAAATCTTAAAGAAAAATTAAAAATTTTTTAAAAAAAGAGTCTCTTATGGTTTGTCTTCCTCCTAGTCCCATCTTGTTTCATTTATTCTTTTCCTACCCCCCACGAAATATGGCCCTTTTAAAGGATTTATTTATTTATTTTAGAGAGCAGGAGAAGAAGGGTCAGAGGGAGAAGGAGAAAGAATCTCAAGCAGACTCTATGCTGAATGGAGTGAGGCTTGATCTCACAACACTGAGATCATGACCCTAAGAATATGACCTGAGCCAAAACCAAGAGTCCACTGCTTATCAGACTACACCACTCAAATGCCCTAAAAATATGGCCTTTTTAAGTATCTCTCTTAGGGGGTAAATTACTTCAGCTCCATCTATTCATTCTTTTTGCCTATATATGGGTTTCTGAAGTCCTGAGATTAAACTTCTTTTTCATGTATATGATAATTGAGGTTATATTATTGAGAATGTAAGCCCCAGAGACTCAGAGGTTCATTTCTTTGAAGAGACTTTACATTGCAAAGCATACGACTGATGTTCTACTCACTCATAACTACCATTACAATAAAGCCCAAGAAATGTAAACAATTCAGAAATGTATTTCTCCAACCAATGATCAGAACCCATAATGGGTAAAATCATGCATTTTCATTCATATGAAAACGTCATAGTGTTTTTAATATATTAGCCGCCAATTACAAAAAAGCAGAGCATTGCCATTTTTGTTCATCTTTTCTGCAGTTTGGTGCTATTCTTTATTCTAAACAGGCATTAGGGCCCAAAGGATTTTTCATAAGGTAGTTATTTGGAGCACAAATACATTTCCGCATTTTAATTACAGAATGTTATGAAGGTTGGTTATGGTCTCAATATGCCCATCAAAACCTTTTTAATATTTTGCAGCTGAATTGTTACACAAATAAAACCATAGACATTCCCATGCTTTTTTATGTGTTTGTATATTATCTACCTAAGGGATGGGAACAAGTCCCAGCCAGCTTAAGCCCCAGCTCTTTCAGGCAGCCTTAGATATAAACCTCCAGGGTGAGTGAATTGTCCCTCCTGGATGCTTCTAGACCACCCTTTTTGTATATTTACCTTAGACCTAACATATTATATTGCAATTACACGTTTATTTTCCCAAGTCTCCCACTGGAATGTAAGCTCCTTGAAGCTTCTTATATTCAGTTGTATACATCTGGTGCTCAGCGCAATGGTTGGCTCTAGATAAATGTTACTGAATTGGTGTGGTGACCCGAATATAAATGCCTCCTGCTGTTTTTTATGTACTAGATCCTCCAAACATGGGTGCTGCGTTAGAGAATGAGCCCTTCTGTGCCCTTTGTGTTATCAATCCCAGGCAGTTGTTCCAAAGGCACATTTTGCATGTGCCCCTTTATCACCAGATTATCACAGTGTGTGAAGCCTTGTTAACATGTGAAGAAATGGTGCATTTCTTTCCCCCAGTCCCCCAGAGAGTCTACAAGGGAACATCACTGAATCTCAGCCACTGTCTTTAGCTCTGTAAGAGAAGGGAGACAAGAACAGTGTTGTGCTCTTCTGGGAATGACACCTGGGTTGGGTTTGTGAAGGGGAAGGGCATAGGATCAGACAGGAACAGACAACGGGCAGAGTGAGTCAACAACTGAGTCCACTGGTTAAGAATCCTGAGACTGAGGGCTCAGGAGAAAGACAGGGGGGCTTTGCTACGGGAAAACGAAGGAGAAGTGGAAACAAAGTTTGGGGGGGTTAGGGGCAGTAGTAGCTGTTCTTAGCTTTTCAGAGTCCTAAAACCTGTCCAAGGACAGCCACATAGGGATGGAAAATATATTCAGTTTTGTGTCAAGAACCATCCAACAACTCTGGTTATAAATGCTGAAGGAAGGAGGCTGAGGAAGAGGAGCAACTGCTGTCATAGTCATAGTCACAGGTCATTTTAAGTATCTCTGGGAGGTGTTCATAAGCACAATAACTGCATTGTCCCTTTCTTAGCTCTCTAAATTTGAGCTCTGAAAAGCACGATTCCGCCTTAATTCAGCACCGCTGTATCTATTGAATAGCATTAAATGCATTTGTGGCTCTTTTTATACGCCTTTGTAAGTCTTTAAAAGACTAAAAGAATTTATTATTTATATTGTACGTATCAGTTAAATAACTGAACACAAGTGAAAAGTTACAAATATGAAAAAACTTTTTTTAAAAGGTTTGCTGCATCCATCTGATTTCTCATCTTTTCTTCACTTCCTCAGCAACCATTCTTGATAGTTTATCTGTGTTAGTATGAAAGCTGGCCAAGAAGGGTTGTTTGACGTATAGCATCATCAAATGGGAAATGATCCATATTAAATATTTGTATATAGATTTCTAATAAAGATCTTAGTACTAAGGTTTTATATTCTCCTGGATATACAATGGAGACAGAATTTATAAGTAACAAAATGTGTTGCCATTGGTGATTCTCACATCTAAGGGCCAAAAGTTCATCAGTTCTTTATGAACAATATAATGCTTTACCTTGAAACGGGCTAAAGAAACCCAGCCATCACTGACACCTTTCATTCACCCTTGCTGCATGTCTAGCCACAAGGACTTAAGAATAAATTCGCAGCCCTATCTGTATCTTGAAAAGCAGATTTCATCATGGCAAAGACTACATTTCTTCAACATTAAATCAACAAGAGAATCAAAGAATGGTGGTCTTGGGGAAGACCCCAGCTACTCCACATGCCTCATTTGTGCTTATTATTAGATGGTATTCCTCCTTCTAAGGAGTCACAACTACTATACCAGACATGAAACCCTGTTGACTAGAGAATATGCTAGATTTGAACCCTTTCTTGCTTTCAGACACCTTTCTGCAGGGTACAACCTAAAACATTCCCAGTCTTGATCTATCCTGACTGGGGACTTGCTGGTTGACAGGTAACAAATAACCAGTTCAGAAGTTTTTGTTTGTCTCCTTGTTGAGCTAACAACACTATACATTTGTGTATCACCTCACAATCTGTGATGCCACATTTCATAAATCATATCAACTGATCTTCATGAAGGAGGCTGGGCAGCAAAACCCATTCTCACGTTAGAGAAGAAAACTGATCCTCAGAAAGATTACATGATATGTACTGGAAAATACTGGTGCCAGGATGAGATCCAGATTGTTAGGTCTAGTCGATTTCAATCAACTGATCTAGAAGATCAAGAATAATGGTCAATTCCTACTGAGGTAACTATAAGTCACACGTTAGTCTGAGGGCTGGAAATATAGTTCCTACTCTAATGATGTGTATATTGTAGGGAGAAGAAATCATGCTTCAATGTGTTTTCATGATGATTTTGAATAATAGGAGATTTAAATTTAAGTGAGCTTATTACCTTCCCCAATATAACCAATGCCGAGAGTGACCTTATCTCAATCTATTACCGAATGAAGGAAAAGGAATGAACAATGCTGACGACATAGAGAAACTGAACTGCAGGAAAATCACGATACTTACCGTAAACTTTCCCCTCCCTGCACTTAGGGACATAGACTTTAGAAAGGGCATCTTTTAAATAAACACTCTCATTATTTCCATATGCCCTCTGGACTGTCAACTGCAGCCCACAATAAAATCTCAAAACAGCCAGAAAGAGAAACATTAACCAGTACGCTATTGCCCCACAACAATGACTTCTTACTGTTTCTTTAGCCAGAGGACAATGATTATATTTTAAATATGTATGCCATTTAGATTGATAAAAATTATGCATCAATGCAAAATTAAATTTTGGCATTGGAATTTATTATTCAACCTACCATCAGTTCTTATTTAAATTTCAGATATTTAGAATTCAAATATTTGTTATTCCAGAGGATACTATAACATAATGGATAGGTCATAGGGCTATTGAAATCCAATCGCAACCATAATACTATTCATTTTGACTTTTTTTTCCTGTATGGTGGTTTTTAAATGTAATCAACATAAAAGAAGTTAGAAAGCCATTACAGAAAGAAGCAGCTTGTGTTTCTGTCCAAGTTTAGTTTTTCATGAATTGTAAACATAATCTAAACTATGATCACAAACATTCAATTGGAACCTGGAAATGAAAAGCCTGATTTAGTCTTATCCAGATGCAATTAGGAAAAATGTAAAACTTGATTTTGTCTTTTCAACCAAATTCAGTCTATATCTTATCTTTTATTGGAATTTTAGTACAATAAATTATGTTTAGAGTCATTTCTTTTCCTTCTAAACTTTCTCTTTTTTTATGCCTGTTTTCTTTCTATATAGAGATCTGTTGACTTGCCAAGTCTTTTTACTTTGATATTATATCTGATTTATTTTGCCCTATACATTAATATTATAATAAGAGCTCAATTCACTTATACACTTATTCATCCATTTATTCCCCCAACATTCACATACTTAGTAATTCATACATTCACTCATCAAATGTTTTCTGAGCTCTTACTTGTTCCAGGCATTTTCTGTTATGAGAATGAAAAGGATGGACTTAGATCAGCTCTCTATAATCTTTAAAGATTTGAGAATCTATGTAGTTTTCTTACTGCCACTGTCCACCTTCCATAGATCTTGAACCTTTCATGGAGATAGTAACTGGAAACTCCCTTGTATTATCTACTTTGAAACTTTTTTTTTTTTTAATTCAGATCTTCACAGAACTCTCAACCTTGAAGCATGCCTTTCTCAAAATACCAGTGGAGATGCACTGAAGTTACCAATTCAAGTATCTCTAATACTACTTTTCTTAGATGCATCAGTTGCAATAATGTACTCACCCTTGCTGATATTGTAATATATTTTTTTTAAAGAAAATGACACTAGAGTTAATATTATTACCAAAAGAAGTAACATTTATCTGAAGTAAATTGATGAGTTCTCAGAGGAGTGCTGAAACAGAGCTGACCATTGAGTTCTGATTATAATTTGGCCTCTTTCCATTCATCAATAAGAGTATATGGCAGTTTCCATGATAGCCAAGTGTGGAAGATTAAAAACTAGACCAGACTGGGTTTTACCTTCCAGGAGTGAAGCGAGGGTTAAGACAGACAGGTGAAGCATAATCACAGCATTGTTTGCTAGTTCTGTGCAGATGTCATGCTTAGACCACTGTGAGAACGTAGTAGTGAGGAGGACACTTTAAGTCAGGTGGCGGAGCAGCGGGTGTAAGATTAAAGGATTAAAGAAGACTGCATTTCAGAAATTACAAGTCTAAGCATATCGCTGAAGACAAAGGCACTTGTGGCAAAGTGGAGAAAGGAAGTGAGAGAAGAAAAGACACCTCCAGTGTTTGTAAAGGTTAAAATAAGAAAGTCGGGCTTTCTAACAAATAATACGGCAACCAGAGTTGAATTTTACACAGAAGGATCTTGATCATGTTTGTATTTTGGAAAGTTTATTTAAGTAACAGGGCATGGAAGTTGAGGCCGACTCAGAAAGTCAATTAGAGGGGCATCTGTGTGGCTCAGAGGATTAAAGCCTCTGCCTTCCCTTCAGGGATCGAGCCCCCGCCTCGGGCTCTCTGCTCAGCAGGGAGCCTGCTTCCCCTCCTTTCTCTCTGCCTGCCTCCTGCCTACTCTGTCTGTCAAATAAATAAATAAAATCTTTTAAAAAAAAGATATTCAATTAGAAAATTGTTCAGAATTCCAGTTTTCTGAACTCTGGGGATGCCATGAAGAAGAGAGAGAAATGGATGGAATTCAGAAGTATCCAGGAAATAGTATCTGCAAGATCTGAATGATTTGATGAGTAAGTTGTGGGGTGAAGAAGATTAATGATGTCATAATTAGAGGGTGGGGAAGGTCAATGATTTGATTATTAGAGCTCTAGCTCTAGAAAGTAGGTAGATGGTGTCATTCACCAAGGCAGAATACTAAGGGAAAGTGCAGGTTTGCTGAGAAAAATGGTGTATTTAGTCAGTAGAATAGCTTGATAGATACTTGAACCAAGTGATTGCATCTTAGTTTTTACCAACTTATAATTACTAATGCATATGCCAAATGTTTACATGCACACATACATACACATACACATATTTCACCTCATGCATAAGCAGATGAGATTTATGTTATCATTGTTGACCAGATTTAGGAAGATTTAGTTGTTTACAAATAAGTTTTTAATTAGAGCAGCAGGATGCCATCATTGTGACTCTTGCAAAATAAGTAGCCAGATATAAGAGAGAGTAGTGCAAAAATTTAACATATATATACTCTTTGCAAGGCTAAGCAAAACTCTGAATATATCGGGAAAAAAAATAAGCTGACATTTCAGAAAAGAACATGCAATGGCTAACATTATACATTAGGCATAAAATACTATTAATATGGTTCCAAACTATTTTCTAAAAAGCCTATTTAATAATAAAACAAAAAGATTCCATTCTAAAGAAATCGGCATTTATAAATTTTAACCATAGCTTAAATCAACTTTTATGTCACAATATGCTTTAAGCCTCCTATTTTATTTTTGATGGTTACTGTCATTGATTAAAACTTTTAATTTTCATTCATAGTTGCATAGGTAGATTGGGTTTATTATCAGAAACAAACCCCAGAGGCACCTGGGTGGCTCAGTGGGTTAAGCCTCTGCCTTTGGCTCAGATCATAATCTCAGGGTCCTGGGGTCAAGCCCCGAATCAGACTCTCTGCTAAGCAGGGACATGCTTCCCCCTCTCTTTCCCTGCCTGCCTCTCTGCCTGCCTCCCTGTCGACTTGTGATCTCTCTCTCTCTCTCTGTCAAAAACATATATAAAATCTTAAAAAAAAAGACAAAGTCCAGTCAAATTCACTATTGGAAAATAGATCTTCATCATTGTTCAATTGAAGTTTATCTCCCAGTTTTCTATGAGTAAACAATGTGCTAAGTATATTTATAGTGCAAGCAAATTAAAAAGAGGTACATTTAATGAAATTATAATGTTCAAAATGAAATAATTTAGTGGAGGGGGGCCTTGGTGGCTCAGTCTTTAAGCGTCTGTCTTCAACTCAGGTCATGATCCCAGGATCCTGGGATCAAGCCCCGCATCAGGCTTCCTGCCCCTCAGGAAACATGCTTCTCCCTCTCCCACTCCCCCTGCTTGTGTTCCCTCTCTCACTGTGTCTTTCTCTGTCAAATAAATAAATAAAATCTTTAAAAAAAAAGAAAGAAAGAATTTAGTGGAGTATAAAAAGAAATATTTTCATAGCTTAAGTATAAGCTTTATCATTTCAAACATAATTAAATGCTACTACATTATTTTTATTACACATCTGAAAAATCTTTTAGTTTGATTTTATAATCTGTCCAAATGGAAACATGAATTTTACATAAAGGCATATACATCTGACCAAATACACACTTTTGTTAAATATAATGTGTTTTTCCTTTGTTTTTGCTTTCCTCCTTGCTTTGTTTGTGGTATTATCATCCCACATATTTATATATTTATATGTATTTATTTATATATAAATATATGTTTTATTTATATAAATATAAATATTTATATGAATATTTCCACCTTTTAAAAAATATAGGTTCTAAATTTTTTTTCTTTTTTTTTTTTTTAAGATTTTATTTATTTATTTGACAGACAGAGATCACAAGTAGGCAGAGAGGCAGGCAGAGACAGAGAGGGAAGCAGGCTCCCTGCTGAGCAGAGAGCCCGATGCAGAGCTTGATCCCAGGACCCTGGGATCATGACCTGAGCCGAAGGCAGAGGCTTAACCCACTGAGCCACCCAGGCGCCCCTAGGTTCTAAATTTTTAACCTTAGTTAGGAAGTTCCTCATCACTACCCTTTTTGTATAGTTTTCTAGGTTTTTCAATCAAGAACTTTTTGTTTTATTTTTTATATTTACATCCTTAATTCAACTGCAATTTGCTCTTGTATATAATATAAATAGATGGTATACAATAACAACATCATTGATATTCTTCTAGATGTATAACCATATCTGAATTATTAAATAATCTATTTTATCATAATTGAAATATTCTTTATTCTATATTAAGTTATATATTATTTACTAATATTTTTATTTATGTTCTGTAATTTTTTATAAATATATATTTGAATCTGTTTTTTAAAATTTTTCCAAAAGAACTAATCAAGTTGTGCAAAAACATAACTGTATTGTTAATAATAATGAAATAAAATGGAAGCAATTAAAGACCCAACACAAAAGGATTGGTTAAATAAACAATATAGTGAACTATAATATAGTAATACAAATGTTAATGAAAATTTATATTTACTGAAAGAAAAAGATGCTCAAGAAGTTTTTATGAAAGAAATCATATTCCAAAGCACTACTCAACCTCATGTAAAATTATATTATAATATTACTTCAAATATATGAAGCAAACTTAAAAAATCAGAAAAATTATGATAAAAGTGATGGGGTTGTATCTTTTTCCTCTTTATACTTATTCACATTACTTTTATCCTTAGAATATATTTGTATATTTAAAAAAGAATAAGTCTGTCCTACCAATTTTAAAGTAACTGGTTGATGAGCACCTTGAATTATTAATTACATTACAGGATTTTAAAAAGTTGGTAAGATACAGATGAGGCAAAATTAGGAAATCAATCACTATTCTTTTTGTTCTCTCCCAGCTGACTTGTTGATAGTTAAGAATTCACTTAACTATCTTTTCTAAACAGAATCCCTTCTGAGAATTTTCCCACTTTGGTCCCTGGGCCATGATATGGGCCAGTATATTACCTATGGACCATCGTAATATAATGTGCATACATCATAATTGCTCTTATATAACATACATATTCCTTACTACACTACATTTAATTCTCTTCCTGTTCCCCCCACTAGTCTCTATCACTACTACTTCCTACTATATCTAAGTTAAAAAAGAGGCACTCAGTTCATGATTGTTCAATTGACTGGATGCATTATAAGAAACTTCTCAGATTATTAGAACAAAATTCCTACTGGAAATCCTGAAAATAACTTCTCTCATGAGTTAAATTTTCAAAATTAATTAAATGATTAATTAACGTTGCAAACTGAAGAATCAAGTGTCAAACAGGAATTACAAATCATCTTACCAAGAGCTTTAATTTTTATTTGTCCTGTTGATTTTGTTAATGAATAGAATGATTCCTCACATGTAATAGTTATGTGTTCAAAAATATACTAAAGTTCAACAAGTGGTAAATGCCAGGTGTTCAAATGTTCAGTAGGAAAGAGCTGAAAATGAGTCATAGTCATATGCCATTCTCATTATGAACTTTTTTCCCCCTTAACACAGTTCTCAGTTTCAAACCAGGGCACCTCTGTTGCTTCACTTAGGTGGCCTAGGGTGAGCTCTGAGCTCCTGGTAAACCCCCCTCCATATGCCCATATGTTCATTTATGCCCTGTGATTTAGTAAGTGTCTACCAAGTGCCAAGCACTTTGCTACATTTTTGGGATCAAAAGATGAGCAAATTTCTTTAGAGTCTCTGCTGTTATCAGGCCAAGACTAATCAGTAGCAGAGATAACTATTAAATAATTATACAAATGGAGGATTGCAATTTTGATAAATGTTACAAAGGAGATATGTGTGCCCCGTGAAAGCCTGTATTGGGACCTTAACCGTGGATGATGACAACTGAGCTGAAATCTGAGGGAGGAGTAGAAGTTGATCATCACAAGAACACCAAGTTCTTCTTTTCTTTTACTCAAGGACTGGGACTTTCTGGGAACAAGTTTAAAAGAAACTGGTTCCTACAGCTTTTCATAGCATATGACAAAAGGCAAAACTGTATTAAACACCTAAGTGGGACCCCTGGAGTCTGAATATATGTAGGAAATCAGATCGAATCTTGAAAATGTGTTGAAATAAAAATGTGATGAAACATTGCATGAAAGATTTTTTGTGGTCTCCAGAAAAAGTAGAGCAGGAGAACATTTTTCCTGGTTAAGTCAGCCCTATCCAATGGTACAGAAATGTCCCATTCTCAAAATTAGGTCACTATAGAAGCTGATTTTTAGTGACATGAGTCCTGGTCTATGATTATCATTCCTTATTTCCTGAGTGAACCACCCCCTGGGACTGTGAAAATTCCTTTACTCTGTTTCTAGCTACAGTTTCTTTTAATTAAATTATTCAAACATTTAAATGCTGGAGGAGACTGAAATGAATGAAGTCCAAATATTTTGGTTCCTGGAAGAACAATGCCTATTATAAATAAATAAAAACATATTTCCCAGGCTCATAGGATTTAAGTCTTTAGACTAAGCCTGATTAGGAAATAGGTTTCTAACCTATTCAGCTGAGATCAGATCCTGTACTAGAGAGGGTTGTGGCAGACAGATTCTAAGAGGGCCTCTGTAATATCCACCACCTGGCATTTTTGCCCTACATAACCTCCTCCTCTTGTGTGAATACATCCTGAGACTAGCTTCTAACCAACAAGATGCAGCTAAAGGATGTATATATAATTACCTTACATAAGATCGTAACATCTGACTTGTCTCAGAGACTCTCTTTCCTGCTGGTGATCATTTTGGGAAGCAACATAACAAGAAATTAGAGACATCCTTTAGGAATCAACAGCAACTTATGGCCAACAGGGTCTTCTAGAGACCAGTAAGAAACAGAGGCCAGTTCCACTGTCATAAGGAATTGAATTCTGTCAACAACAACAGGAGCATGGAAGATTTGTTCCCCATTTACCCCTTAAACAAGACCTGACCCCAATTGACACATCTTTGTTATTGCATGGTTGAGAGTCCCTTGAAATGGAAAATCCAACCAAGTCATGCCGGATTCCTGACACACAGAGACTATGAGATACTACCTGCTATTTTAAGCTACTTATTTTGTGGTCATATTGTCAGACAGTAACAGAAATGTTATATAAAGGGTCCTGCTAATCTGAATTAACCCTGGAAAAAACCCTCTTTGCCCTAGTCATTGTATAAGTTCTAAGAGCTGGAAGAAAGAAATAAATTACCTAGGACTTTCATAATTTATGTAAAGTACTAAATATGTACTAAAATGAAATTAGTATGTGAAAGAAAATTGAAAAGTAAAAACTCGATGTTTTTAATAATAAGATTTTACTGTAAATTCTAAATCTGAAAAAGCAAATGCCAATAATTGAGAATAACCAAGAGAATCAGACTGGATAGAATAAGTTACACTTTATTCATAAAACATGGGAGGACCAGCGGAAGAACAATGAGATAATTGTCCCCTGCAGTATACTCTGTGTATGTTAGAACATTACAATCTTTATTATATGAGAAAACAAAAATAAGATAATTTTATGTATTATTGATCATATGTCTGGTTCATACATACATCCACACAGATGTACAAGTCCTCAGATCTCCCAATCTTGTATTTGATCAATATAAGAGAGAAGAACTAGGTTAATATTTATGTTGTCCTGGTGTGTATCAGGTAGTATTTGGCACTTTTATAAACACACCCTGTGACCTGTCATTTTAAACTTTCTATTGTAGATAATGAAACTGCTTTTGAGAAAAGTAATGTAAGGGGCGCCTGGGTGGCTCAGTGAGTTAGACATTTGCCTTCAGCTCAGGTCATGATCTCAGAGTCCTGGAATCAAGCCCCGCATTGGGCCCCCAGCCAAGCAGAAAGCCTGCTTCTCCCTCTGCCCTTCCCTTAGTTTGTATTCCCTCTCTTGTGCTCTCTCCTTCTGTCAAATAAATAAATAAAATCTTTTTAAAAAGAAAAGTAAAGTAAGTCACATGGTGCGTGTAGGAGAGGACAGCAGTTTAAATCCATGACTTTGTGATCTTATGTACTTTTTAACAGAACATTCCCAATACACAAAGCTGAGAGTTAGGCAATAAGCATAAGCCCAGAATCAAGGCTGACATTCATTCTAATTCCATTGGTGGATTTGTTTGTATTTGTTTGTTTGTTTTTGGGGTTTTGGGGTTTTTTTTTTTTGATCAGGTGGTATCTTTGCTTTACCTGTTAATAAAAGTTTGAAATATCACATATACATATTCTCAAAATACACTACCATTTGAAATTAGGTTAGAAACTAATATGATTAATTTCTAATATGATTAAAGGCTAAAAAATGTACAACCTATGGAGAAGCATTTTCTTTTTCTTCTTGGCTCTTTCAACTTATTAAATCAAAAGCTATGAAAAACAATGTAAGATCAGTGTTCTACAAGACAAAGGGTCACTATAAAGACAATAGTGACCTGCTATTTTCAAGCTTGAAAATAAAGGAAGAAAAGAAATGGTGTTAAATCTTAACAGAAAAGACTTAAGAGAGGACATCTTGACATAAGTATTTTTAGACACAAATAGCTTTCTAAGGAAAATGTTGAGCGCCCTTCCATGGAAATATTTAACCATAAGAAAGATGTTCATTTTCTTTGACATTTCTTACAGTAAAAGTATATTCCTGCTCAGGGACAGAGAAAGACTAGAAGTAGTTTCCAGGCACATAATTTTATAACATGAATAACTCTTCTACTTTAACATGAAATTGTTTGAAATGACCTTGAAACCTGTTCTAATTCTATTTTCTTACAATTCTACTTTTTATTATATTGATAACTCTTTCTTATCATAAAAATAAAATCAATAACTGAACACAGCATAAAGATAAAATTAGATGCACTGAGTATCAAGGGAAAGTGGTACATTTAGAGAACAATGACCAAAAATAAATGTGAAAAGCAATTACATAATCCCTCACTTAGAAAGGTATTGGAAAATTTTCATACACTGACCAAATCTAAGGCTCATATGGTGAGCCAGCATGTGTACTAGAAAAGAGACACATGATTTATAAGCGGTCAACTAATGCCAGAGTTTTCATGAGCGAAATCCTAACCTACATTTACACTAGGAAACATTTCTAGTTCCAGTTGAAATAAACTTAAGAGATTTTCCAGCAGTTGTTTGAAGATATGTATTTAAAAATATATTTGCAAGTTTTATGATTCCTAATTACTATAAGAATTCAAAATTTATCATCTTAAGGAGAGAAGAACATACCGTCTTTCAGCACTAATCAATCAATGCCATCAACATTATTAGCCAACTACTTTATTCTGCTTAATAACTTCATTTATTCAGTTTGGTTGAAACTCTTTTAAGTTAAGCAATAAGATAGCTCGAAGTCTATTATGGAGAGACACGTGTCCTATCACTTTGAAAGGGTCAAGTCTAATATCAGATACCGAGTGATGTTCAGTAAATATGAATTGGTAATAACTGGTCACTTTTAAGTGTGAAAAGCATCTAAAGATCATACAATTTGTATCCATTTTAAAAAATCTAAGTCTTTATAAACAATCACAGAAATATCAGTAAAGGGTGAAAAATTCCTTTTAGGATTTTACAAGATTGAGTGTTTGCCACTATATACGTGTGATGAACTAGAGTCGGATGTCGTACAGTTAACCCAGCATCATGAAAACTTTTTCCTAAAAGGGCTCAAACACACTGTTTAAAGGGTCAAATAAAATATAAATAATAATAAATTATTCTTTCTTTTGTCTTCTTTCACAGGATATCATTGGTTTACTTATTTCAGTTGAAAAATTAGTCTAAAACCAAAAGCAGAATTTTGCTCTAAGCAGTCCTTAAATACCATAGTATATTCTTCAAGTGTGGTCCGTGGACTAGCCGTATTCTCAGCACCTGAGAGCTGTTAGAAATGCAGATTCTCAGACCCCACCCCAAACCTACTGAATCAGAACCTGCCTTTTAACAAAATTCCCAACTGATTCAGATGTGCATCAGATTTGGAAGGGATTGATCTAAGTATGTATACCTCCATTCCTACCTTGAACTCGCACCATTCATACAATGTAAGTATTACTGTAAGGTAATACTTAGTTATGCTTTTTAATAACCTCAGATTGAAGCTTTCAATGTTAATTCAAAAATATATGATGTATAAATTTAGAAAAACAAGACACGTTTGCACAATTATTCTAGAATAAAAATGTCAGTACTTGCTGCGGACCTTAAGCTATTATAGTTAAATGTTTTAAAAATCCTTTTAATTATATTTATCAAAAAAATCTCTACAACAATATTATATCTTTTTGTGTTATGTTGACCAAATAATTTATTTAGTGCTTCATGACAGGGTCTCATATGTTTTAGGAGCTCAATATATTTTTTAAAAATTTTATTTATTTTTTTGACAGAGAGAGAGAGATCACAAGTAGGAGGAGAGGCAGGCAGAGAGAGAGAGAGAGAGGAGGAAGCAGGCTCCCCACTGAACAGAGAGCCTGACGCAGGGCTCGATCCCAGGACCCTGGGATCATGACCTGAGCCAAAGGTAGAGGCTTTAACCCACTGAGCCACCCAGGCACCCCTCAATATTTATTAAAATAAAAACTCTACATTCATATCTTATTCTATGCATCACAAGTCAAATTTATGTATACATTACATTTGTATGCATGTATACTATATAAATGTTATTCAAATATCACATATTTTTGTGTTTCTTTTACCACTTATAATTTTGCTCTGTTATTATATTATTTACTTTCTGGAAATTATCCTTTCATATTCCTCAACAAAGGTTATATTTCACTCTGCACTCTGCCCTGTACTGGAAAATAATGTTTTCAGGTGGAACTAAGGCAACTTTGTTTTCTTGCAAATTTAATTTTATGTTTCCCTAATTCCAAGTTTCTCTTTTCTTTTACTTCAACAATTTCAATTAATCTCTTTTGTCATATTTTCTTCTATTCCACACTCTGACCACTTTTTCTCTTTAATTGGCCTTATTGGGAAGATGGTTAAGAAGTTGTGTCAGTAGTTCAAAATCTGCAGGAATTTCATGCAAAGATATTTTAGAAGTCCTAAATGAGAGAAAGAATATCTCAGAATCTGAATATAAAAGAGAGACATATTTATTTTGTTTGAGCAGCAAGCAAAGTGACCACACATTTTTCACCCACCTCAAATAGATCATGTTTAGCTGACATGACTATGGGTTTCCATGAAATTAATCTCTGACCTGGTTTCTTTTTTAATGCTGCGTGTCAGTTTTCTATTAATAGGCTCTTATCCAGCGGAAAATGTGCATAGCTTCCTGGTGTGTGTAAACCTGTGGAGGTGAAGGATACCTATTCCAAAGAAGGACAAGATGTCCTGCATTAAAACCTAAGGTGGATAATATGTAGTGTATATTGTGTGTAAATGACTAGATAAATTTGCAAATGTTATTGATCATAGAACAAGTCACAATTTGTGTTTCATAAATGCTCATAGTATTGAATGTAAGCAGAATCACTGTAGAGATACATTTTTAAATATTTTGTTTATTTTTGTGAGAGAGAGAGTGAGCACAAGCAAGCAGGGGGAGGCACAGAGGGAATAGCAGACTCCCCGCTGAGAAGGGGACCCTGAGATCACGACCTGAGCTTGTGGCAGATGCTCAATTGTTTGAGCCATGCAGGCACCTGATTGTAGAGCTATTAAGAAGGAATAAATATTGCACAAACTACAACCCTCTTTCCTAAAATTTGCAACTATCCATAGTGACAAATAGAAACCAAAACAAAATGTCTCTCTAACTTTGCTGACTATTAAGGGGAAAATGTTACTTCTGGAAAACTCAGTTTATTGGAAGGAAAGTCAGCATACATTTCTGTGAGTTAATTATTAATTTATTATTAATTGTCCCAACAATGAGCTCTGTGACCTTGAAAACGAAGCTCCTTTTTAGCCTCAGGTCTCTCATATAAAAGGGAGAATTATTTATTTTACTTAAAAAGTGATTTACATAAAAATATTTTGTGGAAAGTAAATTTGTAGTTCTTCTATGTCAATTTTGTGCCTTCCGAAAATGTGTCTCTTAGTATAAAAGAAAGATTTACAGTAATCAGAGAGCGATTTGTTTTCTTCTGCTGGCATAACAAATAAATACAAACTCAGTAGCTCAAAATAACACAAATTTATTTTCTTACATTTCTGTGACTCAGAAGTCCAGCATGGGTCTCAAGGGGCTAAAATCAAGGTGTCTGCAAGGCTACATTCATTTCTGGATCCTGCAGGAGAGTCTCCTTATCTCTTCCAGGTTCTATAGGCTACTGTGTTCCCTGGCTCATAGCCTCTTCCCCCATCCTTAGAGCCACCAGTGGCTAGTCAAGTCATGACATTCTGACATCACATCTCCCTCTAACCACCACCAAGAATGTTCTCCATTTTTAAGGTCTCACATGGTTAGATTAGACTCACCCAGATAATCCAGGATAATCTCTCCATCTCTAGGTACTTAATTTAATCACACTGAAAGCTCCCATTGCCATGTAAGATCAGTATATTCACAGAATCTGGGGGTTCAGGCATAGAAATTCGAGAGGGTTTTTACTATATACTATAACTAATAGTTTGTCTCTTTACCAATACACATTATGCGAGCACTTCTCCATGCAAAATGTTGCTTAAACCTGCTCAGTAGAGCAAAGTGCTGTGTGGAGATCCTACACATTGAAATTCCCTGGTCCACAACCAGGGCCCATTTTAAGCACACTAACAACAACAGCAAAAAACAAAACAAAACTCATTCACATTTGTAAAATCTCCAAAGGGTATGTAATTGAGAATTTACTTCAATGAGTCTTTTGACAGCAGCAAGTTCTTCTTTCTCTCCCTCTTCTTCTTTTCCTTCTCTTACTTCTTTCTTCTCCTTCTCTGTTCTTTCCTTTCTTTCTTCTCCTCCCCCTCCTCCTCCTTCTTATTTTTCTTCTTCTTTTTTTAAACAAGCATATCTCCAGTGACTAGAATATTTTTATATAGTCAACATTCCTTAAACATTTTTGAATCAATAAAGTATTGAATTGTGGATAAAAGATTAATAAAGTTTTAGAGGTATAAGAATTTTTCAATTAACTGATATCAGAGTGGTTGAACCTGGGTGAAACAGGGGTACACTGAGTGAGTTAACCATTAGTCAATGGGTTGTATAGAGTTATAGATTTGTTTTAGGAGTTATGTGGAAGATAGAGATCAGGAGATTACATAGATGCTTATGCAACACTGTAACAGTTAGTGTAACAGTTATATGTTGCCACATAACAAAACATCTCAAAGAGTAGTGGCCTGAAACAACTATAATTATTTATTTTGCTCAGAAATATGTGATTTGGTTAGGGTTCAGCAGGCATGGCTTGTGTTTCCTCCACAAGTATCAACTAGGGTGGCTCATGAGGGGACTGCAGGATACATTCTCAAGATGGCTCACTCACATAGCTGAAAAGTTGGTGTTGTTTGTTAACTGGGAGCTCAGCTGAGTCTATCAGCCAAGGACATTGTTATGGGTCTTGTGCAGGGTGATTCAACTTTTTTACAGCATGGTTTCAAAAGTAAATATCCCAAGTCAGCAAGACAGACATGCATGACATTTTTATCATCTATCCTTGAAAATTATATAGTATCATTTTAATTGTATTCTATCTATTGAGGTAATCATCACATGGTCTCTCTGGATTCAAGAGGAAGGAAAATAGATTCACTTTTCAATGGAAAAAGAGTCATGGTCACATTATAAGAAGAGCATATGAGGTGGAAATATTGCTATTGCCACTGGTGGAAAATGCTATATGCCACATTGGAGATTCAAATATGAAATGATCAGAGCTTAAGTTAAAGCAAGCACAGAGGGAATAAAGAGGAAAATATGGAATTGAGAAATGAAGAGTCCAAAATTTAGAGACTGAGCAAATGGGAAAAAGATAAAGCTCTGTAGGGTCAAAGGAATAGTTAAATGGGAAAATTTAGTGAATTTCAATACACATATGCTGAACTCCTGGCCTCTATACACTTTCATTCAATAATATTTCTTGAATAATCTCTTTTTTATATCAGGTTATGCTTTAAATGTCAACATTTGAGTTGCTACCTACACATCTCAGATAGGGGTCATTGTATATTGAGGATTACTTCTTTATCTCTGAAAAGTCCTTACTATTCTATTCATTCCTCCCTGTTCTCCCAAATACCTATTTTATATATCTTGTAGGGATATGTCAATTTCTTCTGAAAAATAGGGCATTTCTGGTAGATAGCCACTGAATTTATACTTTCTCCATGTTTTTTGACTAGATCACAATGATAATATATATACTACACAATCTGAATGTGCAAGGAATCTTCTTCATGGTGAATTCACCATTTTACATGGAGCATAATGCTATGAAATAAATACACATTGATGATAAAACCATAGAATATCAAAACTAAAGAGAAGAAAAATGGTCATAGCTGTATTGTTCATTAGAGCTCTTCAATTTTAAAAAACTCAAATAAGTTATGACATTCATACAGTGGAAACTGTGTAGCAAGAATAACATGAAATACAACTACATACAACAAAATAGGTGAGTCTTACAGAGTGTTGAATTAATGCAGCAAGACAGAATAATGCACGCTGTGTGTTTCCATTTATGTAAAGAACAAACCCGGCCAAACTAAACTATATTGTTTGTAGATGTGGTGGTCATAAAACTATCAAGCAAAGTAAGAAAACTATTATTTTTAAAAAGTCAGAATAGTTATTCTCTATGGAGAAAGTATTGGAGAAAAAGGAATCTCGATTGGAAAGCAAAGCCAAAATGAGAGTCACTGGGTGGGTGGCAGATGGGAATATTTTTCACAGGTGATGGGAACATTGTTTCCTGGACCAGGGACTGGTTATGCGGATGTCAATTCCACTATTGTTTAGTAAATACTATATAAATATATATGATTTATGCAGTTTCCAGTACTTACATTTTATAAAAATGGTTTTTTTTTAATGTTTTTAAAAACTGTGATGATTCACAATATTGTCTTAACTCTGAACTGTTGAGGTGGCTGTTCTTTTGAATACCAAGTGGGACAGTGTTATTAAAAAATTGCGACACTTATCTAATTTTTTTTTTCACTTAGAGTTCTTGCACATTTTGGCTTCTAGGTCAGTGTTAGCTAACAACTTAATTCTAAGTGAGTTTCCACAAGATTGGAAAACATATTTGTCATTTTGGTAGTACTACAAGGAATTAAAGAAACATTGAAAGTACTTTAACCAGACATGTGGAGTTCAATACATCACAATATAGGGTGACTATGAAGTCAGGAAATATAATCCACTCTCGGGTTTATTATTTAGCTTCTTGTAAAACTGTATGAGGTAATTTTGCAAAGTACTGTCTTCCAGTTTACCTACCAGAGATATTTCCACCTGTGCCTCTCTTCAAATTATGCTGTCAGTTCTCCACTCATTAGCTCAAGGTCATAGAAAATAAGCCATCACCTTTCACTGATTTTTCTCCAAGGGAAATGTGTTGTGCCATTTGGTTTGTGAATCTCTTTGCCTCACACTTCCTTAAAATCATCATCTTTTTTTTTTTTCCATTTCTACTATAGAATTATAAGTGCAAATTTAAAAAGCCAAATATAATTATATTTCAGGAAGAATTTCATTCTATCCCAAACAACTTTAGAATCATTGAAATAGATGGCATATTTATTACACTAACTTAGTTGGTAACTTAGTTGGTAACTCTTAGTGGTAACTGATTTAGTATACTAACTCTTAGTTGGTAATTGGTAACTTAGTTGGAAGATATTTTATACCATATCATATCACATATATTATGCATATATTATATTAGGAGCTCTTTCTTTCTTTTGTTTTTCTCAACATTTCAGAAACCTGTGTTGAGAGGGAGAGGAGGCAGCCAATGAGTAGCAATGAGAAAACCTGTTTCTAACTGGAAGTTCTAGTCTCATATATGTAGCCTCTTTTAAAAAAGTAATCCCAAACCACTAATCCAAATCCCTTATATTGACCTAAAAGACTCTTCCATGTAGAATTGGAAGATAAGTAAACCAGCAGTTTCTCATAGTTGAGTTCATTGATCCCACCTCTTTTGCAACCATTAGGATCTATGCTCACCTTTATCTTAGGTTCTGGTTGGTTAACTGATGTGTAGTTAGTATCCCCATACGAAAATGTCTGTGGTTGTTTATGAAGTCAAAACTATGTGAGTGATGCTAGTACGTGCTAATTATCCTGCAATATATTGGAAAGAACCTTTGACTAATTCTCTTGTTCCAAATGTCAGTAGAGATGTCTCCACCAGCTTTGATCCTCTGGCATAGAGCATGAGACCAAGATATTAACTTGGTAAAAATATATCAAATAATTGTTTGCTAAATATATTAATCTGAAATTTTTAGGATCTAGAGATGTTAGTAAAAACCCAATTCTTTTCTTTTCCTTTATGCCAATTTTCTTTCATTTATAGATATCCTTCAGGTTTTAACTTAAGTTCTACTCTTTTCTAATAGTTCCTGATCAACCAAGTTCATCTATTCCCCTGCTTCTCAGCTTTTCCTAACATTCATACCTCAAAACACTTGATTTGCTTATTTGTTATGTATTAATTCATACTCTAGCGCTTTCATATGTATAAATATTGTCCACTTTAAACTTGAGTGATGAGAAACCAAGGAATGTATCTCATGATTTTTACATACAATTTTGTCTGTTCTTTTAGGCAACTTAGAACTAACAACGTTGTATCAGATAGTTATTTATACAATTACAAATCTTTCCTTGAGGCTAGATGAATATATATTTCACAGTTAGCCCACAAACTTAGAAGTTACTGGCCAAAGCAAATACTTGAAATATACATGCTTATTAAGTGAAGGAATGCCCTTAAGGACGTCATAGTTTTGTCCCTTTCCATCTATAAGTGAATGGCAGAGTGAAGGGACAAAGATAAGAATACCAGGTTCCAAAACACCTGAGTATTGAGAGTCTATGTCACTCGAAGACTTGGGCGACAGTATGGTTATAACAAGCTGATCCTAGTCACAGCATACAAGGTTTACAAATCCAGGTATAGTGGGCAGAAACTGAATAGTAAGCTTGGTCTACTTAAATCAAGAGATAAGCAAAGCTTCTAGTAGCTGTCAAAACTTTCATTTCTAATATAAAACTTTCAGCCACCATGAGCAAAGTCTTTAGAGGATTCTGCTGACTTAATGCTTAAATCTAGCTATTACCGCTACCCTACATCTTTCCTCATCATGCCTTCTGAACCTTGGACTAAGGATCATCTCTCTTGATAAAGGTCTTTCCCTAGTATCTTAAAAACCCTCTTGCCTTGCTTCCATGCTTAATGTGGTGCCTGTATAGAACCATAAATAACTACTGGCCTATAACACTCGTTCTCATAGTACTTGGAAAAACAGTGACCACAAAATTAGATTTTAAGAACTTATTTCTCATTATTAACCTGAAGAAAGTTATTTAGTGAGTATCTGACCAACAGTATTATTTCATAATTTGTTCATGAATTGGAAGGATGCTACAAAGATACAAACTGAGCTCAAAGTAGAGTATTTGGGGATCGAAAGCAGCAATGGACACACAAAGACTGAGAGCCTACTCATATAGGAGAGCCAGTAACTAGGGATTGTAATAAACTACAAGTTCAAAATAAACCATGAATATAAGGTATCCTTTTCAATGACATAGCTGTAGGGTGCCTTAAAAAACTAGAAACTTAAAAAAAAAAAAAAGAAAGAAAGAAAAAGAAACTTTAAACCAGGATATTTTCTTAGTTTCTTAGCTTCGTAATTCTGTACTTTGATCATCCTAGGGTCTCATCCCACAAATCACTAATTCCCACCTATCACCCATCTGCCCTTCATCTCTTCATTGACCAAAACTACTCTTTTTTTTTTTTTTAAATTGAACCTACTCTTGATCACTTACTTTGGTCAGCTGTTTCACCTTCTGACAATGGCATGAGCACTGTAAGTCATCAGAGCGAAGAACAGGGCACTCTACCACTCTAAAGTCATTCTTTAAGCAGTTTCAATGTGTCCTCAGTGATCATAAGACTTATGAACAATAGCATGATTTTGTCAACTAAATTAAACACTTACCATTCATAAATGAAAACTGGAGTTCGTATGTATTTTTATACCTGACTACTCTTCAGTCTAATGATGATCTTTTGCTCTTTCCTGCTTATTTTTCAATCTACTATATTGGAATCAGGGACTTTGTATTATTCCTCATCATGTCCCTATTGTCTGGTATTAGGTTTGGTGCATAATAGGTTCTCAAATATTGACTCCAGCTGGACCTCTGGCACGACTTCCTGGTATACAAATCTGATTATAGGCTGATCATTAATACCACAGGGTCTATAATTTTGTTATATTTCAAATGGACATATTATGTTTGCTTGTTTTTCTCCAAATTCAATGCCTAATGCTTCTGCATATTTAAATTCGCAAGCTTGGCATTTTACCATCATTGGTAACATATAGATTTTATACCATATTCTTCTCCCCCAGGCAATTATACATAGGTTCAATAAGAATAACAATGGATAAAAATAATAGTTCCAGCACTGGAGGGCAAAGAAATGTCACTTTATAATTACCATTTTGTCTTGATGTTATATCAAATGTCTACCACAAACAGAAAATTTTCTTAGTCATATGATGATTTTATTTGAACAGGCAACAATGAATTTTCCAGGGAAACCTTGCTAAAAATGTTTCAAGGTCTCAGCAAGTGGAAAATGATTCTCTCGTGTCTGTAAGCTTATAAATGCTCTAAGTTATTATAACACCCTATTTATATTATACCATATCATATCACATATATCATGCATATATTATATTAGGAGTTCTTTCTTTCTTTTGTTTTTCTCAACACTTCAGAAACCTGTGTCAAGAGGGAGAGGAGGCAGCCCATGAGTAGCAGTGAGAAAACCTGTTTCTAACTAAGTTCTAGCCTCATGCTCCCCTATAAAAAGCAGGTTGGTGAACAAACATAAATTATCTGTTCTTCTGGATTAAAAGACTGTATCTTTAATTTAAGTGAAGACCACATACCCCAGCCTGGGCCACAGGTACCAAACTTGGAAATATCTAAGCCATACATATTTAAATGTAATATGAAGTACATCATAAATGAAATGGACTCTGTGGTTTATGAGGAAACAGCTCATTTACATACCAAAGAATCCCTCAGAATCCTAAATTTCATGTGCTTTTGACAGCTTGACTTCAGGCACAGAGATGTGGAGATGTTTGATGTTTAGAGAGCATAACTTGTACAGAGAGAAGCAGGACTTTATTCATTACACATTTGTCAATGATATTCTTTTCAACTTCCTTTGAAGATGGAAAATACTATCTTTTTGGACCAGAAAGTTCATCTATCTCTGCTTAACCCTCACTCGGGGCAATACGTGTTCATGTGACACCCAAATAAGCACTTCCCTCAGAAATTATTCATGGCACTCTGATTCTTCAGAGAAAAAGGGAATTAGGGAAAGCAAAACTTAACTTGGCTGGATTTTCCTAGAACTTCGGGTTGTATAGAAACTAAACTCCACAAACTTGGAATTATTGTATTATGTTAACGCATGGTTTTCTGATGAAGGTTTTTCCCCTGATTTGCTTTTTTTAAATGTGTTACTTTAAATAGTCTGCATTTTAAAAATATATTAAACATTTCTCCAAAGGGTTTCTTTTTATTTGATGGAAGAAAAGAAGAGAATAATGACTTCAACTCCATAACTGTAAAACCAAAAGCCTAACTGGAAAATCGTAACCACCTATGTATGCATGCTCTTTTCAAATTGATATATTCAACCCAAAGGTCAATATAGACCACTTTAAAATTGCTTAGCTACACTGTTTTATGTTTCTTTCATATTAAATATTGTTAACTGATTAAAAATTAATGCAAACAGCACTGAAGGCTTTAAGTCTCCAAGGATGCCTAAGCCTTTAGAATAATAGCTGAATAGGCTCAATTCATTTTTGTATGGTAAAAGTAGCAAGGTTTTTAAATTATAGTCACAATTATGACCAAAAACAAATAGAAAAAAAATTAAGCATTTAATCTGACAAGCATAACATCTTCCATGGGTACTGTGTGCTTAAAATGTGGTAGAGGGAAAAAAAAGAATAGCTATTACAAATCATTACAAAAGCTACAACAAAAAGCTTCTTAATGGAACCCAGCAAAGGTTGATACTAAAAAGATGCATTTTCTGTTCTCTTTCACTGTAGATTTTGCAGCATGGATGCTTTGCACAATTTTTAAATATGTACGTAAACATAATTTATCAAGAAGCATGATCTTGTAAAAAGTTGAAAGCATTCTTCTGGCCCTATAACTCGGTCTCCTATGAGGTTCCTCATCCCAACCCAGCCCCCCACTACACCTCCCAACCCACCCCTACCTCAGACAACTATGGTTGAGGAGAAGAGTTGGTGTTCAAACCCACATTTCTGACCTACACTCCACACAATTTGTACTCTCTCCCACTGCTTTTAATTATTTTAAAGCTGCCTTCTCTCAACTCTACACTACATTTTCTCTCTGATTTTCAATGAATTATGTCACCCTCTGTTTTTCACAGTCTGCTTTCCTTCTCTTTTTCTAAATTCAACTTGAGCAGGAAAGAAGATTGAGAAATTTTAGAATCAGACTGATCAGATTTCTGTGATATCTGCCTCTCAGCCTTTCAGAGTTTCTGTGATATTTTAATAAGATAATCATACAAGACTTCGTCCTTAATGCCCTGTCAATAAATATGACATTCCCTACCATAACATTTTTTTAGAACTATTCTTCCTTGCCTCATATTGACTTCTTGGGTTTTTTATTTCTTTTCAAGTTTTCACATGGACTATTTCAAAAAATGATTGGTTACTAATTAAGATATCTAATTAATGTCACTAATAATTTTGAGAAATGAAATGAAACTAACCTCCAAATCTCATTATATTTTTTAAAAATTTTTATTTCCGGGGACGCCTGGGTGGTTCAGTTGGTTAGTCATACACCTTCAGCTCAAAACATGATTCCGCATCCTGGGATTGAGCCCCACATTGGGCTCCTTGCTCAGCAGGAGTCTGCTTCTCCCTTTCCCTGCTGCTCCCCCTGCTTGTACTCTTCCTCTCTCTCTGTCAAATAAGTAAATAAAATCTTTTTTTTTTAAATCATTATTTCCTTTCCTTTTTTTTCTTAAATTTAAACCTTATTTTATTTTTTCAGTGTTCCAAGTTTCGTGCTCCATGCAATACGTGCCCTCCTTAATACCCACCACCAGGCTCACCCAACCCCCAACCCATCTCCCCTTCAAAACCCTCAATTTGTTTATCAAAGTCCACAGTCTCTCATGGTTTGTCTCCACCTCCAATTTCCTCCAACTCCCTTCTCCTCTCCTTCTCCCAATATCCTCCTTGTTATTCCTTAAGCTCCACAAATTAAGT
This sequence comes from Neogale vison, assembly GCF_020171115.1. NCBI lineage: Eukaryota > Metazoa > Chordata > Mammalia > Carnivora > Mustelidae > Neogale > Neogale vison. Next base: position 77,069,628 of record NC_058091.1, on the reverse strand, counting down.
GAGACCATATGATAATTGACTCTCTCTGCTTGACTTATTTCATTCAGCATAATCTCCTCCAGTCCTGTTCATTATTTCCTTTTCTGCTGTTACAAATATCATGCTCATTTCTGGACCCCTCTGTCTAATGCAAGCATATTTGGTTTCTGTTCCAGTAACAGATTATTAATTTAGACAATAATTTGTACTTACAAATAAATTTGATGGTCAGTGAATTCACGGACCCATATATATTATAAAAAGTTTTTACTAAAATTTACAAAAATTTTTACTAAAAACATCAGCTTTGTGTGTGTGTGTGTGTGTGTGTGTGTTTCCTGGCTCCTTACTAAGGGGAGGCTTCAGTATTCACAAAAGTGGACAGAATATTATAATAAAACACTGTGTACCCATCATCAGTCCCAGTATAATCAAGTCATGGCCAGTCCAATACTACATACGTTGCAGAGATATTTCCCTCTGGCATATTATTTACTAACAAGTTTAAAACATTGTATCATTTCATCCATATATATTTGAGTATGTATCTCCAAATTATATAAGTATTTTTAAAACATAGCCACAATACAGTCATCCTGCTAAAGATAACTTATTAATATCACCTGACATTCAAAGGATGTCAAATTTTCAGTTATTTCACTGAAATTTTTAAGTTTCTCTGAATCATGATCTATTAATTTTATACATTATGAGGAGTTGCTATATATATATATATATATATATATATATATATATATATATATTTAACCTATAGGTTTCCTTGGCATCTCTTTCTGTTTCCAGTAACTTCTTTGAAGGCACTGAGTTGTTTGTACCACAGGGTTTCCCATAGCCTGGGTTTTGCTGATTGCATGCTACAGTGTCGTTTTTAGCATATTCTTCATCCATCTATTTCTTGAAAATTGGAGCCTGTGTTCCTTTCATGCTTTTTTGTTTGTTTGTTTCTATTTGTGTATTCTTTTTTTTTCTTTTTGTTTTTGAATCAGAAGAGTTAGTTCTAGCTATCATTTTAATGGTTGGTTAGGCTTTGGTTTATATTTTGTCAAGAGTTTGCCTTTTTGTGGCTTCCAGACATTTATTTATGGGTCTTCACTTTGTCCCCTAGTGCTGCATAAAAAATCAAACAAACAAAAAGTAACAATCTTCTCCTTAAACAACTGGTGCACAAGTCTTTTCATTTATCTGTGCCTCTTACAATTATGGTCCTTTTCCAAATATACTATCTTGTCAATGTCAGTTTTTAAAAATGTGTTCATGGAAATAAAAATAATGTTCTATATGTGGTGTATTGCTTTTCTTGAACAGGATAACATAATTTGGAAGTGATTAGGGCTTGAACCTAATGCTTCATCCTCTTCCTTCTCCTCCCAACCCAAGTCATCTTGACCTGGACCAGAATAGCCACTTGGTTTTGGCAAGATACACACAAATATGTAGGCTGGATCTCCTCCTTCTCTTAATTTACCATCTGTTGCTCTAGATGACATAGCTTGTGTGCATAGTTAATTAGCCTGGCTGTGAATCCTGACTCTTTTTTCTTGAGAGCAACAATTGGTGTTCATGTGCTATACAGTCTGTTGAAGCAGTGCATTGTATAAAATAAATTACCATTTGTGCTCTAAATTTTGAATGTCAAATCCTTCCACAGGTTTGTTACAGAGCAGTAAAACATAGTTGAGCTAATAGTGAGGAAACAATCCCATATATGGTATGATAAAACCTTCTCCTGAATCCTGAAATTATGTAATAGTTTAGAAGTTGAGAGTTTGACCTAAGTTCTAATTTTTTTAAAAAGAATTTCCTTTACTAATCATTCTAGTAAATTATAAGTTAATTATACGTAGGATCTCTGCCACCTTGAATCTATTATGTAGAAATTTGTACTTCCATATATTTTGGAGATCCTTAAACCCAGAGAACACAGTTACATAGATGTTATTGTAAAGCATAATTTGACTGTATATTAGTTATCTTGGCAATTTGAAAAAAAATCACATATTTTATCAGCTTTTTAAAAAGTCTCTTCTTTCAACAAAGCTATTAAGAATTAACTAGACTTAAAAAAAAAAGAAGAATTAACTATCAAAATTACTCCAAAGGTATTTTGCATAGGGCTGTACATTGTCAAATCAATGCTGGTTTGGTGGTTGCAAGTTCACATGAAACTCATAAGGGGAGTTGACTTTGGCACTTGTCTAGGAACAACAGCCTCTGGAAAGGCTATTTATAATCCTAAACCTTAGCACTCTGAGTTTGATCCAGTCTGTGGCCTGATCCAACCTACTCAATCTAGCATGGGCCAAATCAGAACAGTGGCCTACCATAAGCCCCCATCAACCTCTGAAGTAACAGCAGGCTAACTATTAGTCTCCCATAGGAAGGAGAAGTAGTCAGCATGACTCAGGTGGAGATCTGGATGTGAATCCTAGCTATACCATATACAGCTCTGTGAATTCAGGCAAATCCCTAACCTCTCTAAACCTCAAGCTCCTATTCCATAAATAGCAATGATAAAAGTATCTATCTCATTCAGCTGTCTTGATCATATAACAAACTTCATACAGTGCTTGACATTTAATATCTTCTCAAAATATGTGAATTGTTATTATTATTACTTTTTAGATTCCTTTTTTTATTATGTTCAAATTAGCCAACATACAGTACATCATGTGTTCTTGACGTGAATTGTTATTATAATTGTCATTATGATTATCTTTATTAATTCATCATGGCCAGAATCAATGATATTATTTCTCTAAAATCCTTTGGCTTTCATCAGTCCTAGTTCTACTTCGTCTATGGCTCTGGACCTGAAACACAATTCCTTACTTAGCATTACTTCTTCTGTTCTGTCAGATGATGTAGTCTGGCTTGGTAAATGCACATAATCTATGTGAAGAACTTGATAAGGTTTATCAATGTGTACTGCTTTACAGTTGAATAAGTGCCAAGAGAAGCCACAGTAGACATAAATTAAATCTTCTCACTTCTTTTAATTATCAACAACCATGGTAGACTCATTTAATCTATATGAATCTCAGTTTTCCAGAAGTGGAGTCTAGGACAGTGGACTAGAGTTCTCTAATGGGCTATTCTAGCTCTGTCTTTCATAATTGCTATACAGCGTTTGCTTGCTTTGTGATAAATAGAGGGGAAGAGTCATCAGTAGGTGTCACAGGCTATGGATGTAGTACTTACATTTTCATAATGTTCCCCAAAGTAGTGGCAAAAGAAATACGGCAGGTGAGAGGAAAGAGTATAACATGTACAAAATGCTAAGGGAATACCATGTGTGAAAGCTCTGTACAAAAGACTGAAAGAAGCCTATTGCAGCTGGGACACAAAAAAGTGAGAATCACAAAGACAAAAATGAAAAGTGTGTAGGAAAGAAGTGTTCCAGAAGCTCTGGATAACCTCAGAGAATGACTGAAGTGCTAGCCTTAAGAATTCTTAGTTGGCAGTTTAATTTTCATTTGAGAAATATGATTAATAAATCATTCCTGAAAAGGAAAAAAGTACGTAATTGATGTTCAGATGATATAGATCCTATGAACTGCAAAGGCCAGGGAGCAGGAAATGACCCTCACTAGCTGGTTTTTACACTTTCTTACTAATTCAGTTATTCTTATGGGAGACTCCGAGAGGTCTTCCAAGAATCCTTTAGATGCTCCATTAGAAGAAGGTAGAAATAAAAGTTCTGTTTCATAATGAAGAATTCTCCTGTAAAAAAGTTTTATGAATCAAGTGTCAAGTCCTACAGAGAATAATCCACAGGCAAACCAAACATGATTTGATCATGACCTCCTGAATCGGCTGGATACCCACACCCCACACCCACAGGGAGGGAAACACATAGGTATCTTGTTAACTTGTGCAGGGCTAAGCAAGCAGCTATAATAGGTAGCTCTCTTTAAGACAAACTAAAGGCCACATGACAAGAATATCTAAGGAATAGGGAAAAAATGCTATTTATATTTAGTTAGCAAATTCTGAACTAAAATTGGTAAAGAGTAAACCTGATATCCTCTTACAGAAAAGAAATAACACAAACTGGTTTTAATCTTGGCAATGCCATTGGCTTGAGCAAGTCACTGAACATCTGAGTTACAGTTTCTATTTCTGCAAAATGGAGATAATAATGCCGGCCTAATTGAATTGTAGGAGGTTTATATAAATAAATAGCACAAAGTCCTGAGCAAAATACCTGGTATACAGAAATCTCCCAGTAATTGTTTTTATCAATTTGGGGTGCCAGACTAAATTTCTCAGTGGAAAGTACAAGTAAGACATTTCTCCTTATAAATATTGACTGAAAATCTCCAACTCTGAAATCACTGTGTGTCCATACTAATGTCTATGCAAAGAGCCAAAACCGCACATTCTATTTTTCAGTTGTCTAATTAAAAACAAACCAGAACAGCATTCAACTTGGAAGCTGATGAGAGCACCACCTGTCTGATTTTCTTACAGCTGTCAGAAGCAAATTTTAGTTCCACCTCCCAGATTTTTACCCCAACTAGAACTGGATTGTGTCTGTATTCAAAATGCTTTAGTTGTTTAAAGGGTTTTTCATTCTAAGAAATATACATATATTTTTATATTTACATATATTTTATATATGTATATATAGATGAAACAATTGGTACCATGATCAAGTAATAAAAAATTATGTTTTAGTTATGGCATAAACATTTTCAGAGGAAGCATTGAAACAAAATATTTAATAGAAGATAGAGTTCATCATATAGAGAGACGGGTGTGTGAAAAGAATCAGAATTTGAATTGATTTATTTTAAAATCATATTAATAAACATTTTGCGCATTTCCAACGTTATCTCTATAAATCTACCAATAGTAAAATATTCACAAATTTTGTGGGAGTACTTAGAACTTAAATCTTATGTATGTGTGTGTGTGTGCATATTTATACACTGAAGTTAGAAGGAAAAACAAATTTAAAATCTCCATTTTAAAATATCATAAGGTAAAAATGCTCAAAATTATTTTTCTACATTTAAACATTAAATGCAACATTTTAAATTCATTGTGGTCTTTATCCTTGCAAGTCTTGTAATTTTTGCAAGGTAAGGTATCAGTTATAACCTTACATGACCATAACTATTTATAGAGGTACAGGTGACAACTGGTACCTACTGGGGTCTTTGGAATAGCACAGAAGAGTTTCCCCATGCAAAATTTCAGAGAAGCCCCTTCTCTCCCCCAACACACAGATCTGTCAGCCTCTCCACTCCCAAATCCATTTCTTCAATCCGTATACAATCATTGATCAAGACAAGTATATAAAAGCAACAATTAAGTGGACACCTTGAAGGTCAATGTCACTGTTGATTTCTACCTTTTCTTTTTCTTAATTGGTACTATTGGAAAATGGTAGCAGTACCTTCAGCAGTGATCTCAGTCATGGTGGTTGGAGAAAGGAAAGGCAGGCGAAAAGTTCCGGTCAAGTGGCACTTTGCAGAATACTTTAGAATTCGAGAACTCTGATAGGGGGCTCTGTGTGAAAAACGTGAGGGCTCTTCGTTTTCCTGGCTGTTTCTGCCGCCCCTTTGTTGTCCTGTTGAACTTCGTCTCTTCTCTGCAGAGTTCTCCCCCTGGAAACAACCTGAGCCCTTTCCAAGCGGCACTTGTGGCTCAGGCAGAAGTATCAGCTTCGAACAAAAATAGCCTCATCTCCCTAGGACTCTTCAGCACTTTTTTTTTTTTTTTTTTGGCACTCTAGGGGAACACACACACACACACACACACACACACACACCAGCTCTTCAGCCCCAAAGAAAGCTAAGGAAACAACAACAAAAATAACTAAAAACTACTGTCTAAGCCCCCGCAGTTTCCCTAAGATAATTACAGACCTTGGGGTCTATGTCAGAAAACATGAACTAAAGAGTTGAAAGTAATCTTATCTGCGATAGCTCAGATGTATTCTTAGTGCCCTTAATGCTCAGAACATTCTTCTTTCCTTATTTGGTGTGGGGAGGGTCCTGCAACATCTACCAGAGGCAAAGGGGAGGGCAGTCTTCAGTCATTTTCACCAGGTTGGTTCCCTGGGGGTCTAAATCCACTTAGCAGGTGTAGTTATTTACTCAGGGCCACGACTTGAAGTTGCCACTATTAAAACCTGAGGCTTCCTTGTAGGGCATTAAAATTTTCCAAACACTGGCCACTAAGAAATATGTAATGTGAAGTTATAGTGACACTTGAGAACTGATGAATTACCAAATCTTTTTATTCTCTTTCATACCTGACTGAAAACAAAATATCTGAATTTATCTATGCAGTGAAAGAGAGGGGAGGTGACATAAAGCTTAGAAATCTAGAGCCAGCATTGCAGTAAAAGAGGTCAATTTTCCCTTTCTTAACTTCAAGAAAATTAAAGAAAACGGATCATAGCAGCTAATGATTAACCAAAGGGGTTGGACTGATTAGCATTTCACCTCCTTACTCCCAGACAGGTGTTAATGAGCAGAGAAATATTCAATGGCTAGTGGTAGGAAGGGGAAGGAGAATCAAAGGGCATTGAGAATCACAAACTGCAGCCAATTTGAATAATCAAGTGGTGACTACACTTATCTTTTATTTTATTCTCATAGTCAACCTAATAAATGTTTGTAGTTTCAACTTCTAGCCTTAACTTGCTGCCTTTGGTTGTCATAATCTCTTTGATTTGTACAGTACTTCAGAGATCACAAAGACAAGTCATGTATGTTGTTTTAATTTGGGGGACTCAGAAGAACGTTACAACGGCTATTTCCATAGAAAACGACACACCCTCTACCCCATGTCAGCACTTTTGTATTTGCTGCTTCAATTCCTCTCACCACAGGAAGCGTTCATATACTTGCAGAATAAGTAAATGAAAGAATCTTAATTCATAAAAGAGGAAATAATTCTAGGTAACGCTCATGATTTTATATAAGATCCTATACCTAGGACTAAGTTTGGAAGCTTTTGACTCTGAGTCTGATACCTTTCCCAAGAGGAGAGACATTGTGGCAGACTCTACCATTTACAGATAATGGGGAATGCTATGGAAGAGGTCACCTGCAGATGGAAAGATGCAGACTCCTGGAAGCATGCTCCTGGCACACTGGGTTGGTGCCTGCTTTCTAAGATGGGGGGAGGGAGCCTAAAAGCAGAGTTCTCTTCAGTTCACCTCCAAAGGCATCTCCGTTCAATATTTTCATGGTGCTTCCAAATTTGAGAGAGCATAGTATTTCCCAACTCCATTTGTCAGTCAGTCACTCTCATAGTCTCTCATTGTAGTTAATTGAAAAAAAAAAAGAAAGGAAAAGAAAAATCCGGTATGTAATTTACTAAGAATTCACACGGGTCAGTGTCTAAATAAAATTAGCTATCTTAGAGCAAGAATAAATCACAATTACAAACCCCTACTTAATAAGAAGTTGAAATAAGAATATAGAGCAAGCATACTAAATTCCTAGTGATAGATGCTGTTCTTAAATCCCCAATCACTAATTTTGTGCTATATATACTAGATGAAGAAGAGTAAAAAAATATTTTTTTAGCAAATAAACATGTGTGCAAGAGAGTAAGTTTTTTAAATCTGTTGGATGAGTTGATGAATCTTATTAGACATTAGGAAACCAGTACATTTCTCATTTTGAAAAGTTATTACAACTTTTCAAATTATGTGAAACCAAATTAATGATATATACCTTTCAGTTTAACTGGAACTCTCGGAAGCTGTCCTAAGCCAAGTAACTAAAGGTATATACCCCATTTTTCAGGACACTCATAGAACAAAACATTACAAACAATATATTTTCCTTTCTTTAACATTTTTTTGCCTTTCTTCACTTGTAAGAGGTTTTCATTTTAAAGAGATCATACAAGTTCATTGGGCTCTTTCCTCTTTTTTTTTTTTTTAAGATTTATTTATTTATCTGAGAAAGAGAAAGAGTGGGGAAAGAGGCACAGGGAGAAAGAATCCTGAAGCAGATTCCCTGTTGAGTGCAGAGCCCAGACACAGAACTGATCTCAGATGCCTAAGATCATGACCTGAGCCCAAACCAAGAGTTGGCTACTTAACCAACTGAGTCACCCAGGCAAACTTCATTGGGCTTTTTCGACATAACCTGAAAAGTGGTGGCTCTCTTTTCTTAGAAATAGCTTCCTGGATTGGCATAAGTAGATATGTTATGCATACAGGAATAACTGTCCTGATGCATTATTAACTGATGGGTCTTTATAAGTCAATGGTAAACCCTGAAAGTTTGTTCTCCTACTAAATGTTCCATTTAGTCCAAGCTGCCTCTCCAACTTATTTATACTGGTCATTGCCCCTTGTGGTTTTCACTCAATATTCTAATTATTCAAATTAGTAGACAAAACTATTCTTCTTTAGAACAATATTTTTAAAAAATCTTGTAGCTCTGTCAGCTCTTACTATAAACTAGCAATCACTAACACCTATATTGCACTTGGCTATGGAAGAAGATATTTTTATTGAATTTCAGAATTTGAAAAGATTCAGGAGCCAACCGGAGGTTTTGATGATTTTAGGTTTCCACCAAAAGTATCATAAAATAAAACAAAATGAAATTAAAAAATCATTTTAAGACCATATTACATTATCTTGTTCTGTGCCAATGTATGTGTGCTTAATGAAGTAGTGAGAAGATATATATTTAGGAGAAAATAGTTACATACTACCAGTCACCTATTTCTCAAGCAAAAGAGATATTTGAGAGAAAGCAGACTTTACGGTTACTTCTCAATATCTTCTATTTCTTAGGAGCATTTGGGTGGCTTAGTTGGTTAAGCATTTGTCTTTTGTTCAGGTCGTGGTCCCAGGGTCCTGGGATTGAGCCCCATATCGAGCTCTCTGTTGAGTGGAGAACTTGTTTCTCCCTCTCTGTCTGTCTGCTGTTCCCCCTGCTTGTGCTCTCACTGTCAAATAAATAAATAAAATCTTAAAAAATAAAGATCTTCTATTTCTTAATATATGGATACGAAGAGCTTATAGGTGAATAAACTATACATGAATTGGTGACAAATAAAAATAAAGTAATAAAACTTTGTACAATTTTTTAAAAGATATTGTACACTCAAAGCATGACTAAATTTGTGGGATACTTAATTTGGATCAAAGTGCTTTTTACTTGAATCCTAACATAATAACAGGTATAACTTTTATGTGAGCTTAAGTATTCAGGTTCATTTCAGTAAGAGACAAAAGTAAATAACCAACCAGAATGATTCTGGAAAAAAAGTCAGGGAGGTAGGGGACAGAGCATTATAATGTAAGAAAATTTGATACTTGCGCCAGCAAAATGCAAGCTACTATTTCACTGCTTCGGTTAAAGTAGCTTACCAGGGGAAATAAACAAAAAAGAAATGCTTTACTTTTAGTTTCATAAGTGAAGAAAAACTTCACAAAAAACAACCTAGCTATAGAAAGAATAAATACTGGACTTTTAAACCTTACAAGAAAGAAATATAAAAGAAATTAGGAGCACTGAATGTGAACTTGAGAGCCATTGATTGTATTTACTTTCATCTGACCTTGAAATCCCATCACATGACCTAGAAAGTCCTCTGAAGCCCTCACTTGATAAACTTAATCTTCAGAATCACAAGAAAAGCCTCAATTGAACTATTAGCCCATTAATCTTACTTCGTCTCAGCGCTGCTGTTCACTTCATTTTAAATTATTTTGTGTTCTATTTTTGTCATGGAAATCTCATTCCATCCTCATTATTTTCACGAAATGGCCTGTGCTCATTTCTTTAACCAAAGGTTGAAAGTCTTCCCATAGGTTTGGCTTACCATCTGATTATTTAGAAACTGTGTAACCCAGCTTGGTTCAAATGACAGAAGGCATTCCAGTGCAATTAAACACTTTCCTCTCTTTAATTCTGACTCATGGGTAGCTGAGTCTCCAATATCAGGTTTCTTTCCTCACAGGCATTTGACATTGTCAAACATTGTCTCAGAAGTTTGCCTGAGTCAGTTCAGCCTTCAGTTAACAAAGGCAGCGGTTGCCTCTTCCTTCTCATTCTTCTATTCTCTGAATTCCTGGCTTCTGTCCACTACCACGGTCCTCTTTACAAGGACCTGCCATATCCTGTAGTAGGTGGTCCTATGGAATCCATAATTTGGATTACTGTTTTCTGCTTCACTGTCAGTCATGTATGACCTTCAATCTGTAGCCCTAGTTGTTGTTCAAAAGGAATTTTTTATTTATGCTTTTTAATTTTCTTACAAAGCAGTAACTTTTTATTTTTTTTATTTTTTTAAAGATTTTATTTATTTATTTGACAGAGAGAGATAACAAGAGAGGCAGGCAGAGAGAGAGGTGGGGAAACAGGCTCCCTGCCAAGCAGAAAGCCCAATGCAGGACTTATCCCAGGACCCTGAGATCATGACCTGAGCTGAAGGCAGAGGCTTAACCCACTGAGCCACCCAAGCACCCCATAAGTAACTTTTTAAATAAAAGATAGTATCTGCTGACTAGTTTTTAGATACAAATTTCTTTTCCTCTAAAAATAATTTAAATGAGCATTTCTGTTTGCTAACTTGGCTAAAATTTACATCACCACCACCTTGTTGTTGTTGTTTTTTTTTTTTCATTTTGATGTTTTTTGATTATCAACAATATAATCTCTTATATCTGGTTTATCATTTTTCTATCCTAACTAGCATCACTAACTTTCTGAACTTGGTTATAAATAAGGAAATAACTTGTACTCTTTCTTCCATTATTCAATAAATAGGTATATTATCTCTTTACTCTGCTTTGGACACTAAGCTAGGTTCTAGTGATAGATACCAAGATGAGTAAGATGGGCATTTTGTCTTTGAGGAGCTGAGGGTCTAATAAGAGCATGGAAGAAGATACACTGAACATTATAATTCAATGTGGTAAGACCTAGAATAGAATAAACACTATGCATTGACACAGAAAGGGAGCTTTAATGCATTAGGAAAGGCTTTAAGAGGAGGGAAATACTGTCTTAAAGTATAAGAAATCGTTTAAATAAATAGTAGATTGGGGACGTACATCTTAGGTAGAGGGACAAGTAGGAAAACAACTCAGAAAAAAATATAAAAGTTTACACATAATGAACTTGAGATAGTTCAATAAGATTTGGTCACAGAGCACTTGGAAGGAACCTATAGAAGAAGAAACTGAGAATAAAGGAGAGTGAGATACTTCAGTATTTTACTGGTGCTTGAGCTTAACTCGAATTTAGAATGACATTGAAGTGTTCGTTTTTTTTAAAGACTTTATGTATTTATTTGAGGGAGAGAGAGACAAACACACAGAGAAAGCAACAGAGAACGCAAGCGGGGAGGAGGGGGAGAAGCAGGCTCCCCACTGATTGGGCTTGATGCCAGAAACCTGGGATCATGCCTGAGCCTAAAGCAGATGTGTAACTGACTGAGCCACCCAGGTTCCTCAACTTTGAAGTTTTTTAAGCAAAAATATGAAATGATCAAATTTACCATTTAGAAATACTGGATTCAGCAACAAAGTGATCATCACAGTTTCCTTAAGATAATTTCAGGGAGCCTTAGAAACAGAAGCCAGATTACAGAATGTGGGCAAATGAGAGATCATAAAATGGAAAGAGAACCCAAACACGCTTCAAGGAAGCTTACGTGAAAAGCAAAAGAGTGAGGTGATTAACAGAGGGAGATACAGGGTAAAGCAGAAGATATTTTTTTTTTAAAAAATAAGACTCTTGATCATGTTTATTCGTTAAGGGACGGGATACAGGAATGAGGTGATGTAGGAGAGAGAGAAAGGACAAGGAACGTAGAGAAAGCTTCAAGCAGATAGAAGGGTAAAATTAGAGCTCATGTGGAGAGTACTTTTACAGAGAAAACAAAAATTTAGTAAAGCAAAAAGAATCAAGTTTGAGGCAAATATAGCAATTTTTGATTTGTTAAAGAGGAGAATTAGAGGATTTCAAGCCTGATGGCATTATTTTCTCTAGGAGTCAATGTCATCAGTTGAGAAACAAAGGGCTAGAGGTTAAAATGATACCTTAAAGAGAGTCCTAAAGCTTTCAAAAAGCTGAAGAGGCAAAGAGAGAGGCAACTTCTTAAGAACTGCAAAGTTCAACTGAGAAACCTGCCGGGCTTAGAGATCATAGTTTATAGTAACAAATCCAGACATGTATTAGTTAGAATCATAAGAGGTAAAAACAAAATGAAGTCCAAATACACTTCTCAAACAAAATAAAAACATCCCTATCAGGATTACAGTCTAGGGAGGGGTTCTGGATTAGTGAACAGGTGTTTTTCATAGGGTCATTTAGAAAACAAGGAAAATGGCAGCTCTGCCATCTTTATATGGCTTCCATAGCCATGTCATTCTGTTCATTACCATTCTAGCCTACAAAAAGTCAAAAGCCTTCAAGGCTGTATGGGTCAAGCCAGGAAGAGACAGGGAGCACTGCTGTTTCTCTTCCGGGGGTAACTTGCAAGGGGTAGAGCTAGGGTTGGCAGTGACATCCTGCTAAAACCTTCCCACTAGGAATGAAATCTCTGCATAAGACTATTATTAAGTTCTCCATAGCTCTGTTAATAGACCGGGCGTTGGAACAGAAAAGTAGATGGTTGGACCAAACTCTCTAGGAAAGTGCGGTCTTCAAGAAAAGTTTATCTAAACTTCAACCAATGCAAGGATATGGGAAGAGCAGTGCAGAGATGACTGTCTTAAAGAAAATGCATGATCTAAAAGGCTTTTATTTTAAGTGGTGTCTAAGAATTACAGTGCATATTTATAAATCAATCTTTTTGCATTCAGAATGTGGATTACCCTTAACTTCTAAACACGTGAAGAGTTGCAACACACTATGAATATTTATGTGACTGAATAACAAAGACATACCTACCAAGAATTAAAGCATTTCAAGCGACTGGATATGGAGGGCATTTGACTCACATTTTTTTAAGCAGTTTTTAAGCATCTGTTTATCCAAATCTCTTCTCTCTCTGTGTGTGTGTATCTCGTTTTACTTGGGGAGGGGAGTGTACAACCACCTGAATGTACCCCTGCAGAGTATTTCATCAATTCAAATTAAAGATGTATTTTACAGTTGTCACTGATATATGACTTTGAGAATATGAACTGCTGTATAAATGTTAAATGTTCCCATCCTCATGAAAATCACATTTCACCTCAGAGCTGTGTCTGATTTTGTTATTCATTATTCATTTGAAGTCAGAGTTTTCCATTTTCAATATTATAATTAATTTGAATATTGTTAAATGTTGTCACAACTGGCAGATTGCCACTTCCCTTGACCTCCTAACATGGATCTGCTCTCATTTTAAATACTTGATTTTTATTCTTAGTCTCCTTAAAAACAAAACAGAACCATTTGCTCTATGTCTCTAAAAATTCCATTTAACAAAATAGATCTGTTCGTCTTTCCTCACTCCTTACCCTTCTATTTAACAGGAGTTATTTTCTGTCTTACACGCCCCCGACAGTGTCAGCCTGACTACCTGAAAGCCAATGCATGTAGGATTTGCATTAGGAAAAAAGTATGTGTTTTGTCAACTTTACATCCCACACAGAAATCGTGGGCTCTAAGTTTAGAATAGAATTTCAAACCAATATAAGTGACGCTTCATGATGGGAACAAATTGGTAATGTGCAAGACCCTGGGGATTTAAATTCTTGTTGTCTTGGCATGGTCAATAAGTAGAATAGATGGCTGGAATATAAAGAAGAGTGGTGAAACTGCCTCCATCCCAGAATGTGTCACCTAGTAGGGAAGCCTATTTGTATACAAATCAAAGGCTCAGTCTAATCATTTAGAAATGGAACTTGAGGGGCACTTGGGTGGCTCAGTGGGTTAAGCCTCTGCCTTTGGCTCAGGTCATGATCTCAGAGTCCTGGGATTGAGCCCCACATTAAGCTCTCTGCTCAGTGGGGAGCCTGCTTCCCCGACCCCCGCCTCTCTCTGCCTGCCTCTCTCCTACTTGTGCTCTCTCTCTCTCTCTCTGTCAAATAAATAAATAAAATCTTAAAAAAAAAAAAAAAGAAATGGAACTTGAAAGTTTTCTATTAAAAGGCAAATAACATTTGGAACATGAGATTAAGTTAGTGATTGGATGGCACATACTCATCATAGTCACAAAAGTCATGTTCTCGAGGATTGCTCTTTGCAGAAACGACATCTTTCTCAGAGCATTCTCTCCCAAGAGCCTGGATACAGTCTTGAAACTCCAACACCACATTCTCTGCAGCCATTACAGTTTATCCTAGTTGGCCCTGATGATGAACTTAATTGCCATGCACATGAGAAGGGAGTCAGAAGGACAAACTGAAAGGGTTGTGATCCCACTGAAAGGACAAATTACCGGTATTTCCAATGCCAAACTTTAAGAACCTCTAAATTTGGGGTAGGGGCTGCTGTTCCTCTGTGTTCATAAGTGCTCAGCATGATAATCTGCAGAGACAATCAATTCTGACAATTCACTATTTCATTGGAACTGTAAAAATCAGCAGTTACTTCAGCTGGTTCAAATTAGAAGGATCTATCATTTTGTTTTTGCTTTGGAAATGTTGTGGACGACAGACATGTTTGATTTAGTCACTGATTACATTTACATTCTGCTGTAATGGATTAATCTAGCAGAATCATACTTTTTGTTTTTAAAAGAAAGCTTAAAGGCAAAGGAAAGGATAAGACAAAAAATAAAATGCTATAAGAAAAAGATTATTAAGTACCTATTCATTGGTAGGACATTTACTTCAAAGTGGAGTTGGTTTAGAAGTTTCTAGGACAGGTTCGTTTACAGTTTTAAAGATCTTAAACATAGTTAAAGGCTAATTTTGTCATTTTACAGAGGAGAGAACTGAGAGTCAAGAAGGCTGGGTGACTTGCTCACATTTACATGAATTCTTATTAATTGAGGAGCCTGAACTTGAATCCAGCTGCTCTGACTTCTGGCCCACTGCTGTTTACATTTCTCCTTTGGTGGGTTTTTTGTTTGTTTGTTTGTTTGTTTGTTTTTCTTTACCCAGTCTTCTGAAATTTGAACCAAAATCCCACTTATCATAAATTCCAATTCTTTTCTGTTATTCTGAATCCTAAAAAGAGGTGGATGGTTTTACATATCTTGAAATCCAGGGATGTGAATAAATATTACCAATACTTTCTCCATTTTTAAACTCCATTTTTATTGATATATTTTGCTTCATTATTTCCCATGTTATAGAGACACTTTCCATGTGGAGGGTCAAGTTACAAGCAGGGTTATAGATAACCCCATGTTCATTCAGATTGATCAAGATTATGACATCAGAAGAGAGAGCTGTCTGTTATCAATGTCTGTATGTAAAAATTATAGAGATTGACCCTAACTGGAGCCCCCTCTTACTTACATCTATGCACATCTCCCAATCAATCCCTGTGATCAGGAGACTAGGCCTATATTCACCTCCTCCTCAAAGGATGCAAACAAGAATCTTGTCACTTCATTTATCTCTGGATGATGAGCAATACTCTTGATCTAGTCTAGATAGACCGACAGACAGATGGACAGACAGAGCTATATATTTATAATCCTGAGCCTAGAGATAAGTAATCAATTTAAATAATCTATACTTATTCATATAATGATGACAAGAGAATAACACCTTTAAAATGAAGAAAAAGAAGTAATATGTGGTTGCCCCTAGTCCAGAACATCATACACAGTTTGGGAAAGAACAAGGACTAATTTGTTATTTTTCAGTTCTCTTGAAAAAAAGTACACAAGAATGCCACTGTCCCATCTTGGAATTACAGTCTCTGGTTGACAAAATCCTTAACCTTCTTCTCTGTATTTTCTTCACCTATGTGCTTTCCTGAGAATTGGTCATATCTTGAGGAGCTCTTTTGTCACACAGTCTGTCAAGCAGGGGCAATATTTTCTTTTGTACCTCCAGGCCTGGAGTAATCTTGGAACATCCTTCTGATTTCTTATTATCTTTCCCACAGGAGAAGTTTCCCTTTTCCAAAATGCACATATTTACTATACTTCTTCTTCTTAATACCATCTTTTTATTTGCCAGTAAACCTCCTCATTTATTGGCAGTTTTAGCACCTACATCAATGTCTTCTCCATTTCTATTTCTGTCATACTTCCATAAAGTGCTGCACAAAGCCATAGTGGAGATGAGGCAAAAGAAAAATGTGTGCCCCTCAACACACTTACCAAAATATCCTCCTATATTTTGAACCAAGCAGTAAAAGGTAATAAAATCCTACAATCAAAAAACATGACTACATATAGAGCTCCCCAATGCCTAGTCTGTTTGCACATCAGTGCCTACTTCCATAAATCCACACAGTATATGATGCAGGTCCACAGGGCCCTAAGAACTGTAGGCAGTTTGGAAATGAGTGTGTGTATTATAGAGTGTTTGAACACGTGTTGTATGCCAGGAACTATGTTAAGCACTTTCTCACAAATGACATCATTTCATCCTAAGTATCTTCCCCATTTCTCTAAACTTCATTAGAGCAAGATCTTGCTCACATAGTCGTGTTGTACCTCTAATACCTAGAATAGTTCCAAGCCCTTAATATGAATTATAATAGTAATAGTATAAATATTGAAATAGAACTTAAAATGAACTTGGATAAAAAATTTCAAATGACTTACCTCTTTCCCAATATTTGCTTGAACCCTTGAAGACTGGATAATTTTGAATGGTTTTATGTTTGTAAAGAGGTTTTCCTAATTGAATTAGAATATTTCTGTTGAACAAACATGCCTCAAGAAATTGGATTTAGTTTCAGTGGGTTTAAATGACATAGAGATTTTTCCTTATCTGGTATAATGGGTTTATACATGAGAAGTAATTCTACTTCTAGTAATGTCAGAAGAGGTAATTAGTACCAATTCTCCCACCAAAGACAACACAAAAACCTGGACAAAATGTTTTTAAAAGCCTGTATTTTAGAACTAATAAAACAATGAAGATTAGTAAGCCGTGATCCAGTGGAAATGGAAGCTAAGGTTATGGTTAATGTTATCTTAGGTTAAGGTTGGTTTTTTTGAGGTTATTTGTTATTTCAGAAAGGACAAGTACAGGTTAGGTTTAGTTTCACTTTGGATGGTCTTCATGCACTAGGAAAACAGATATTTGGAGTAAAATCTTCATGCATGCACACACACACACACACACACACACGCAAACACAAATGGACTTTCTCAACACCTACTACTCAACTCCTATACCTAGGAGTAAAGGGAATCCAAAATAAGACCCCTCAGGGATTGCACCTCAGCCTCATGTAATATTAAATCCAGAAACTGTATTAACATAATTCTGAAAAGCTATTTCCCTGTGATTCCTAGCCAAAATGATGATGATGATGATGATGATAATTATGATGCTGATAATCCTCTTTGGAGGAAGACAATATCCTGGGTCACAGATTATTTCTACCAGCTATTTGCAAATATAGTCAGGAGATGTACTTGAGGTGCCTCGGTGGCTCATGGTTAAGCATCCAACTCTTGATTTTGCCTCAGGTAATGATCTCAGTGTTGTGAGATTGAGCCCCATGTAGGCTATATGCTAGAAGTGGAGCCTGATTAAGTCTCTCTCTCTTTTGTCTCTCCCCACCACTTTCAAAAAAAAAAAAAAAAAAAAAAGAAGTAGAAGAAGAAGAAGAAGAAAAAGACATACTTAAAAATACCCAGGCAGCAAAGACAAAAGATAACATAAACCTGCGATAAACAGACTCCAAAAGTTTTGGGTATTAGGGATATCAGATATTTATATGCTTACCTTATAAGCATTTAAGTATGCTTATAATGAGATAAAAAACAAGCATGAGATTTTTGAAGGAGAATAAAAACTTCCAAAAAATGGAAATCTTAGAACTGAAAAACACAACTGAAATTAAGAAATCATTTGATAGGTTTTACAGAGGATTAGTAGAAGCCAAAGATAAGTTACAAGAATATATCCAGGGGTGCCTGGGTGGCTCAGTGGGTTAAAGCCTCTGCTTTCGGCTCAGGTCATGATCCCAGGGTCCTGGGATCAAGCCCTGCATTGGGCTCTCTGCTCAGCAGGGAGCCTGCTTCCCTCTCTCTCTCTCTGCCTGCCTCTCTGCCTACTTGTGTTTTCTGTCTGTCAAATAAATAAATAAATAAATCTTAAAAAAAAAAAAAGACAAAGGTGCTTGAAAAATTGTTATTAGGTATTGAGAGTCCTCAAAAGGCAGGTCATATTTCAAGAGATAATGATTGAACTTTCCAAATTTTAAAAAAAAAGTCTTCAAGTCATAGTTTTAAGAAGCATGAAGATCATGAAGAATTAATACAGAGAAATACCACCCCCCCGGACACTTCAGAAAAACCTTGAAAACCAAATATAAAAGAAAAAATATCTAAATACAGCAGAAGAAAACAAAAGAGGTTACTTTAAAAAAGGAATCTGCTGAGACTTACAGCTGACTTTTATATGGGAAATTTAAGCCAGGAGACAATGACATCTTTATAATGTTTAAAGAAAATAAGACAACTGTGAATTCTTCCCACCTACAAATATCTTTCCAAAATGGAAGTAAAAAAGAACATTACATTTTTAGAAGTATAAAATATGGAGGATTAATCATGAGTCTACAAGTGATCAAAAAAAAAATCTAGAAGTCACTTACTGTTTAATCAGATGAATGAAAAAACTTCAAAAAAAAATTAAGAAGCAAGAAAAAAAAGTAAGCATATGAGAATATTAGAATGGATACTGATCATATAAAACATTAACAATGATATTTTTTAAACTTTAATATAGAGGAAGGATGGGGTCACCTGGATGGCTCAGTTGGTTGAGCATCTATGTTTGGCTCAGGTCTTGATTCTGGGGTCCTGGGAACGAGTCCTACATTGGGGCACCTTGCTCAGCAGGGAGCCTGCTTCTCCCTCTGCCTCCTGCTCCCTCTGTGCTCTTTCTTTGACAGATAAATAAATAAAATATTTTGAAAATAATAAAATAAAATAGAAAAAGGATTAATTACATATTAAAGGTGACATATATTCTAAAATCCTTGAGTCATTCAGAAGCTGTGTGAAAATAACAATTAGTATGAGACTTTGGTAAGCAAACAATATTGCTTTTTCTAAAGACAACTAAAAGAATCTTAAGGATGCATATTATTCAAGCTAATAGAAGAAGAAAAGGAATTTTTTTTAACTCAGTATAAAAGAAGTCAAGAAAGGAGAAAAAAAGAACCCAAAGCAGGAAAGATGAATAGAAATGACTAAGATGGTAAAGCTCAAAAATATTGGTAATCACATTAAATGTAAAGGAACTAATGTTCCATTTAAAAAGTAAGGTCAGACTGGATTAAAGATACAAAATTCAACTGTATGTTTTTCATAAAACACCCATTTGAAATATAACAATACAGAAAAATGAAAAGGAAATAGGTAAAAAAGATGTGCTTTGTAGTATCAACCAAATAAAACAAGAATGATATATTAAACCGGACAAAACTAACTTTCAGGTAAAAAACATTGCTAGAGATAAAGAAAGTCACCACCTTAAGAAAAAAAGTTATAATGAGCTAGGAATAGATAACAATATCAAATTTCAATACATGTAATAACATGTCTTTGAATCACACAAAGCAGAAATGTAAACAATATTTTGGGGAAAATAGATAAATCCACAACCTCTCACTAAATGATTAAAGAAAGAGGACAAAGAACATCAGAAAAATGTAAAAATGTAGATTTGAACAATACAACCACCATAATAGAAATGAATAATACAGTATACCTTAAACTGCAGAAATAACATTCTTTTCAAAATAAAACATATATACTTCAAATTTTCATATGCTGACCTATAAAGTAAATCAAAACATTTAAGAGAACTAAAATACATATTTTTTATTTTACTAGTTCATATTTAACTAACATATTTTATTAGTTCATATTTATACTAATAATCAATGGCAAAATGATCACTAGAAAATCCTTATATTTTCAGAATTTAGGAAATATAAGTAATATACAAGTCAAAGAAGAAATTTCAATGAAAAAATTAAAATATCTTAAGCTGATGATACTGAAGAAAAATTATCCATAAAAGGAAATTTATAGCTATAAATGCATATGTAAAGGGAATGAGAACTAGACATCCATTTTGAGCAAGTCAGAAAGAGAACAAATGATGAAACAGAAAATGTAGAAGGAAAGAAAGAGTAAAGAGAATTTAAGAAATTAAGAAATTGGAAAATGTAGAGAAGATCAGGAGAGCCAGTTTTGTTCTTTAAAAAGAATAATAAAATTGATCAACAATAAGATCAATTGAATATAAGAAGCTGAAGGAAAAAATAAGGTGGAAGGGAAGAATAGAAATAATCACAAAAATAATGATATAACTGTATCTCCTACAGACATTATTAAAAATACAAGAGAATATTATGAGTGATAGCATGGTTGTATTAGTTTCCCAGAGCTACTGTAACAAGCTAGCACTAACAGGGTGGCTTGAAAGAACAGAAATCTATTATTTCACATTTCTGGAGGTCCAGATTTTTAAATCAAGAAGGGTTGGATTTTCTGAATGCTCTAAGGGAGAGTTTATTTCATGAATCTCTCCTAGTTTCTGGCAGCTGCTGGTAATCCATAGTGTTCCTTGGCTCACAGCAGCATAACTTCAACCTATATGTTCATCTTCACTTGACCATCCCTTCTTTGGTTCTCGTATATCTGTGTTTTTTTTTTCCTTTCCTCATAAGGACATTTGTCATTGAATTTTGGGCTTGTCCAGTTAATTCAGGATGACCTCATCTCAAAATCCTTAACCTATTACATGTGCAAAGACCCTCTTTCCAAATAAGGTCATATTCACAGATACTGGAGGTTAGAATTTGAACATATCTTTCTGAGAACCACAATTCCACCCACTACACTAAAAGTTTGAAAAATTATATGAAATGGATATATATCAAAGGAAGATATGGAAAATATGAATAGCCCCCAAAATAAGTGAATATGGAAGATATGGAAAATATCAAAGGAAGATATGGAAAATATGAATAGCCCCTAAAATAAGTGAATTCATTATATAAATTTTCAGAAAGAAAAAACTCTAAGCTTAGGTATCTTCTCTGGTGAATTCTATCAAACGTTTAAGGGTACATGAATGTCAGTGTTAACACAAAATCTTCTAGAGAATAGATGGAGAATTATCAATCAAAAACATGTTTTTTAATATTTTTTAATATTTTAATATTAAATACCTTAATATCAAATAAAACATGAATATCGCCAAGAAAAAAATTACAAGCTACCCAATTTCTTCATAAATATAGATGTAAAATTTCTAAGGAAAAAATAGCAAACCATCCCAGTGATATACAAAAGGATGAAACACCCTGACCTATTTGGGTTGATCCATGAATATAAATTTGGTTTAACATTAGCAAATCATTAATATAATGCATCACATTAACCAAATAAGGGACAAAAACCTATGACCATCTCAATTTATGTAGAAAAATTACCTGATACCATAATATATTCTCTCTTTCTTTCATAGAGTTGACACAGAATGTTACATTAGTTTCAGGTGTACAATTTAGTGATTTGACAAGTTTATACATTATGCTGTCCTCACCACAAGTGTAGCTACCATCTGTCCTGTTACATTGCTATTACAATACCATTGACTGCAATCCTTATTCTAGGCCTTTTTAAAATTTTTTTTTATTTTTTTATAAACATATAATGTATTATTAGCCCCAGGGGTACAGATCTGTGAATCACCAGGTTTACACACTTCACAGCACTCACCTTATGCTAGACCTTTTTATCCTGTAATTTATTTATGCCATAACTGGAAGCTTGTATCTCCCTCTCCCCTTCATGCTTTTTGCCCAACCTCCTACCCTTCTCCCCTCTGGTAACAATCAGTTTGCTCTCTGTATTTATCGATCTGATTCTTTTTCTTTGTTTATTCGCGTATGTGTGTTCATATGTTTTGATTCCACTTATACATGAAATCATATGGTATTTGTCTTCTCAGTTTGACTTATTTCACTTGGCACAATACTCTCATTCTTTGATGTATATGTGGGTATTAATAATATGAAGTCTCTCCCTTGATCTGACGAATGACCATTATCTAAAACCTACAGCAAATAACTCATCTAATCATGAAATGCTGGAAGTTTCTCTTAGGAAACTGGGAATGAAACACAGAAATTTTCACTCAATATGGTACTGGAGGTGGTGGTCTTACTGCATTTCGGAGATAATAAAATGTTGAAATATTTGAAAAGGAAAAAGATAAGTATCATAAATCACCGTGTTTAATCATACTAACCACACAATCATAGTTGACATGATTGGGCACATTGAAAATACAAAATAATCTCCAAATAAACTATTAGAGTTAACAAGTTAGTGTCATAAGTAAAAACTGCTAAAACCACTTTTACTTTGGAAAAACCAGCATTAATACTAATTCTAGTCTCAAGGACATAGCCAATATAAATACAAGCACATGTACCATAAGTGTCCAAAGAGATTTATTCAAGAGTGGTCTTAGTAGTATTGTTGGGAATAGCAAAAATCTGAAAACAAACCCAATACTCATGAACAGTAGAAATAATAAATTCTAGTATATTCACACAATGGGTCACTATTCAGAAAGGAAATTAAACAAACTACAACTCTGTGCAACAAGATGGATATATCTCACAAGCTTAATGTGGACTAAATAAAGCCAGACATAAAAGAATACATTATGTGTGGACATCATTCCATTTGTATAAATTTTAAACGCAGGCACATGGAAATTATAATATCTGAGAATACATGCATAGATGAACAATGATCATATAAATCAAAGAGACAATTGCCACAAATGTTAGGAAAAGAGTCAGCCTTTTGGAAGAAAAATAAGATCATTATTGGGGGTGGTGTATGAGATGCTGATGATGTTCTATTTTTTTTATCTGAGTGGTGGTAAGACAAGCGTTAATTTGTTTTGTTAAATCACCAACATATATGTATTTTAAAATGTGTTTTCTATATTACTGAACAATTTCACAATTGTAACGGTTAAAAAAAAAAGAAGAATTTTTCAAATTTGATTAGAAACATCAAGAAAGCTAGTAATGGCAATAATTTATAGACAGGGCTGGGATTAGGATAAAATGAATGAGGACCTCCCCCTGGATACAAAATTTAAAGGAGTGCCAAGAACTCACTAAGTAAAAGTAAATAACATTATAACAGAAAAGTTTAAAGATTAATATTAATGCAAGAAATTTATGATGAACAACATATCAAAATGATCCATAACAAATAACAAATAATGAAGATAATATCAATATGGACCAGGCACTTTGTAAAAAAAGATTTTGTTTAGTTATTTGAGAGAGTGGGACAGAGAGAGAGAGCATGAGCACTAGGAAGGGGTAGAGGGAAAGGAGAAACAGACTACCCACTGAGCAGGGAACCCAATGCAGGACTTGATCCTAGGACCCTGGGATCAGCACCTAAGCCGAAAGCAGACACTTAATCAACTGAGCCACCTAGGTGCCCGGGCCAGGCACTATTTTAAGGGTTTTGTGGGTATTCATTGTTTTGATCCATATAGAAACCTATTAGGTAGGTGCTATAATCCCTTATTTTACTAATAAGGAACCTTTGAAACAGAGGAAAGTGGTTATTTTCTCAACATCCAGCTAGTCCATGGCAATGCCCAGGTTCAAACCCAGTTCAAACTCTGGAATCCAGGCTCTTCAGGATAGAACAATAGTAGCAAATGGGGTCAGGTTGTGGCAGCTAGTGATGTACCTTGATATTACCCTGATTCCTTCCATTGAGCATATGCCCTCTACATCATAGCTAGTAAGTGATTACTGTGTTTGGAGGGAGGATAAAATTGAAGGAAGAATACTAGGGGAAATCAATATAATTCAGAATCTTATAAAACCTTCATGAAGCCTCTCCTTTCTTGACTAAGTGTGATTCCCCATGGATGAGACATGCCAAGCAGCTAAGAAACCTCCCAGAGTTCTCCAAGGCAAAAGATTCTGTCTCACTTCCATAATTTGTGTTACTCTAGAGTTCCTGTGAGGATCTGGTCCAGTAAACTTAATATCTGATACACATAGCAAAAAAATAGAGATTTATATTGATTAATTCAAAAATTATGTCACAGTACAATGCTGCATGTTAAAAGCAGCGTGGAAAACCATGAAAATTTTGATGTTATTTTCTGTAAGCATGAGGTCCTGCGTAGAGTTTATGTGGCTTCAGGTTTTATTTACCTTCTGAAATGCTAACTCATTAGCCAAACATCATCAATTAAACTGTTGTCTTCTGTTACAGTAAGCTCAGTGTGAGTTTTTAAAAAAAGAGAGAGAGAAAGAGAGAGAATAAGTTTGGCTAAAAACATACAAAGCAGCTATAATTTCAAAGGTGGCTCAAAAATCAATGACTCTTTGTTCCCCCAAGGTGCAAGAGTATACTTGGAAAATAGAGAAAGAAATAGAAAAAAAAAATAGGGAACAAAATAATTCCAATGAATATTAATGACAGATGGGCACTTTTTAGGCAGAGCTTTGTAGGTAGGAAGGAAATAGAATTTGTGAGAGGGTAAGTTTCAATAAACAGTTATTTATAGATATGGGGAAATGAGTTCTGCTGAATTTCAATCCTTCTTAAATGGTGACAATGTCCATTTTTTTCAAACAAGTCAAGCTCTTTGAGAAATAAGGCTCGCTATAGGTTGCCAATATATCTCACTAGAACATGAAAAATTCCATTAAACAACCACCTTTAAAAAATCTTTCCTAAATAGCCAGTTTGATGGTTTCACAGAGCCATAACTCTGAGTCTATTTCCTGAATCTTAAAAAATACCTTTAAGTATTTAGCCATCCTACTTTCTGTTTTAATGAAACTATGACATGAAGTATCACTGAAGACAAATGGTAATTTCTCTGCAGGAATGCTCTGCGATGACAAGGATGGAAGTAGAGCTGAGCAAGTGCACTGAGAAGCCGAGCTAGAACTCTCAGCACTGATGTAACAAGGTGCTAAGAGAGTTAAGGTATGGCTCCAAGTTTTGCGGCCCCTGGATGGCACAGTAAGTTAAGTATCTGACTCTTGGTTTCAGCTCATGTCATGATCTTGGGTTGTAAGATAGAGTCCTGCATCCGGCTCTGTACACAACATGGATTTAGCTCGAGTCTCTCTTGCCCTCTCTCTCTGCCCCTCCCCATTGTGCGCTCTCATTTCCTCTCTCTAAAATAAATAAGTAAATCTCAAAAAAGAAAGAAAGAAAAAGAAAGGAAGGAAGGAGAGGAAGAAGGGAAGAAAAAGAAAATCACAAGTATCAATCAGGTTGGGAAAAAATTAGAAGGAAGTGTTTTAAATAGCCATGGTGGAAAAGTCACCTTTTTCAATTCTCAACCTAAATTAACAACCTGTGAAGCACATTTCTCTGAGGCTCATTTTGAAAATTTTAGAATGAAAATTAATAGACAAAATGTCAGGTCCAAAACTTTAGAATAATTTTTGTGATATTCATTTGGGTCCCAAAACCTTTCAATTCATCTCCTCCTCATTATTTTTTGTAACAAAAGAAGTTATTTTTGACTGTTAGTGTTTCCATGCAACCATCTTTGACTGTTAAAGCCAGAGATGGATCTGTCAGAGCTGTCAATATCTTTCTGTGTTTGGGATTTCAGCCTTTCATTTGAACATATAAATGTAGAGCTTTTGTGCTTTGCAGTTCTGTTTTTCATGAGCCCAAATGCAAAAGAAACTGAGCTAAGAATGGCAGCTACAACTCATCTGAGAAAAAAAAAAAAAAAGATAATGCAAAAAGGGCCAGTTTTTCAAAGATGGAAAATGTTTGGGGCATTTTTGTGACTCTAGCAATATGTTCCTCTTTTCCGAATTGTTACTCATTACTGTCAATCACTATCCTACCCTAGAACTCTAGATCCTGTCATTCGCACTTCCAAATGCAAATGAAAAAAAAAAAAAAAAAGTATGCCATTTCAATCCAATTTCTTAGTTCACTTTAATTAGTTTGGACTTTGCCCCCTGCAAATGGAATCTAAATAAATGCAAGCAACTGGGAGACCTCACTTAGTTGTGGCTCAAGGAATGGAAGCTCCAATCTTCCAAGAGGAGAAATGGTACTTTATCCTGAATGTTGGGAGATTGCAGTGAGCTGTACACCACTCTTTCAGTGAAATAGGTGATGACAACTAGGGTGTACGTGTAGCCTTCATGCAGAACAAGCATCATGGAGAGAAGTTAATGTTCTCCCTGCCACCTCCATAGATTCTCCTTCATTCAACAAACAGTAATTGAGTCTTATCCAGGTACTGTACTAGGTCTGAGGATACAATGGTAAATAAGTCACAGTCCAGCTTCAAAGACATATGGCAGATGAAGGAGCACCAGATGAATACTGGTGAACTACAGTGAGGTTCTCTGTGCCATTATGCCTTGCTCACTCCCAGAAGGCAGAAAGTCTATTAACAAATGACTGAATCAGTTAACAAATAGCAGAATCAGGTTTTGAGAAGCAATCAAAAATTTGCAAGTTTTGTCTTTTAGTCAATTCATTTTTTTATTTATTTAGTATTTAAAATTATTAATATGCTTATAGGTAATAAAAAGTGAGGCTTTTAAAAAAGATGATTAAAGTGAAGAATCATAAGTGATGAAATACACATATGTGATATATACATACTTTAAATGTTTTATTTTAACTTGAAGCATGTAGATTGGAATTCTTTTACCAATGACTTAATGTAGGATGACTGCCTTTTGTTTAAGAGTTTTCTACCATGTGGGGTTTTGCTTTGCCTTTTTTTTTTTTTTAAAGATTTTATTTATTTATTTGACAGAGAGAGATCACAAGTAGACAGAGAGGCAGGCAGAGAGAGAGAGAGAGAGAGGAAAGCAGGCCCCCTGCTGAGCAGAGAGCCCGATGTGGGACTCGATCCCAGGACCCTGAGATCATGACCCAAGCCGAAGGCAGCGGCTTAATCCACTGAGCCACCCAGGCTCCCTGCTTTGTCTTTTTAAAATAAATAGTAGGTACTAGTAGGTATTATCGCATATTTTCTAGTTTGCTGTCTTTTTTTTTTTTTAAGACTTTATTTATTTATTTGACAGATAGAGATCACAAATAGGCAGAGAGGCAGGCAGAAAGCTAGAGCCCGATGAGGAGCTCGATCCCAGGACCCTGAGATTACAACCTGAGCCGAAGGCAGAGGCTTAACCCACTGAGTCACCCAGGTGTCCCTAGTTTGCTGTCTTTTAATTGGAATCAGAACTTAATGATGCTTGCAAAAGTAATGAATCACTATCCAATCCATTTTAAAGGCTCTAAAAGATCTAGAGTCATATCTATGCACTGAAGACACAGAAGAGATTAGTTTATGAGAACATGTGAGTCTTCTCACCTCACAAAAACTCATAAACTAATGATCAGACTAGACCCACTGTCCACCTCAAACCCCCTAATGATTTCCCACTGCAACTGGAATTAAATCCAAACTCCTGGCACTAGGAGGCCCTGCATGACATGGCCCTCAACAACCCTCTGAACTGCTCTTTTTCATCCCTCTCACTAATCCTGCTATTACAAGAGTCTCATTTCTCCCTTCAAATACGCCAAACTTATTCTCATGCCAAGATACCAGTATGTTCTTTTGGCTTGGAATTCTCTTACTCCAAATCATTGTATGGATGCTTTCTCCTCACCAGTCAGTCATGAATTCACAATTCTCTACAGTAAAATGACACCCTCTTCTCTTCCCTCCCTGGACTCCAGTTAGTCTGACAGACTTTCTTATTTGACTGCTTTTAAAATTCGCCTGTACCTGAAATTATGTTTATGTTTGTATATTTTAACGACTACCTCTTAATTCTGTGAGTATTCTATTTTCTTCACTTTTCCATCCCTGGAGGTTCAGTTATTACCCAGCCTCATAGTGGGCCTTTAAAAAGAATATCTGCTGATTGATGCACTGACCCATTTCAAGGATTTTCTGAGATATTGACAGAAGGATGGGTAGGAGAGTTTCTATGGGTTCAAGTGTTGGGCAAAAACAAGAAATGTGTGTTAATGTCAAGATAACTTTATCTGCATACAGATACTGAAGAAACAAGTTATATATGAGTTATGTAATTCAATATGATAAGTACTCTAAAGGGAATAGGTCACAATTTAAGAGATGGTAAATACACTGAAAATAATGACATATTAGCTAAAACCTTAAAGATAAGTAGGATCTAGCTAGATCCTGGGAGAGTAAAAGATGAATGGGGAAGAGTGCTCCAAAAATTACATAGTATGTAGCAAGCCCAAAGAGGTTTGAAATCTACCAAGGGAAAAAAAAAATCAAAGGCACTGAAATGTGAAACAGCAAGTAATAGCATTATATTTGCATGATAGATAAATGGAAGGGCTAAGACTGAAAGCAGGGAACTGAGTTCAGAGAGCTGTTGAAGAAATTCAGAAGACAGATGATAGCTTTCTTGAACTGGCTGGATCCACAGGGGATGGATGGAATTGAATGAATCAGGAGATTTACAGGTTTTATAGAATCAATAGGACTTGGTTGATTCAGTGAGAGAGTGAACAAAGGAAGTAATTTGTATCCAATTTTTTTTAGTAGGCATTTAGACGCATGGTGTCTCTAATCATTTGCATAGAGGATCTTAGAGGACAGGCAGGTTTCAGTGGACAAGATGATGTTCCTATTGGGCTTTAATGCTCAGAGGAACATCCCTGGAGTTATCCAGGAGACTATTGGATATTCATGACTGGGAAGGTACATTTGTGATGATAATTAAAGTCTTGGGAGTAAATGAAGTCATACAGCTATAGAACACAAAGGGAGAAAACAATAAAATGTCAACAGAGCCCTGTGAGTTAACTGTGTGTTATTAATATGTAATAATACATTAAAAAACAGAAGGGAGACCGCTATGACATTTACTTAGAGCAGCCAGAAAAAAAAAGAAGAAAACAACTAAGTGTGACATCACAAAAGCCAACTAAAAAACACATTTCAGGAAGAACATTCAATAGCGTCAAGTGCAGAAAGGGTGGAATCAAATGAGATTAGATTTCCAAGATGCCTATTATTTAGGTAAAATCACTGGTTATTATCACAAGAAAGTTTTAAAGGAGTGGGGAGATGAAAGTGGTTTCCAGACTATAGGAATAGGATAGGAAAACGTGGGGGGGGGGGGAGAGGAGTATGGCCATAATGAGGGGAGACAGCTCTCTTGTGAAATTTGGCCACTGTTGCAAGGTGAGTGAAAGATGGGGCCAGAAGGAGAGATGGGAAAACATTATGTTTATGATGGAAAGTAATTGAGAATATTTAAATGCTGATGGAAAAGAGCCAGTGAGGAAGGTGCTTTTGAAGATACAGGAAAAGATATAATTGATGGAGCAAGATTACTGAGGAAGGGGAAGGCTATATAAGACTGAGATAGATAAACTGTAAGAAGGGACACTTCTTTCTTGTAAGGGGATTATAAAAGGAAAGAATATGTGTCGACCAAGTAAATTATAGATGTGTGGAATAGAAGAGAGACAAATAACTAGGAAACATAGGGAGAATGACAGATGGTATTGATGATGTGAATTTTTCAAGGCATTGGTCTATGTGAGTTTGTGATTTACTTCAGCAGAGCTTAACTGTCTGGATATAAAAATAAAAAGAAGGTGGTTATATTGGTCAAAATTTGGGGTTTTGTTGGGTATTCAAGTGAAAGCAAGACAGCAAGGTAATTACAACTGATTGACAACTCCAATCATCTGATCTAGGATGGACGGGAAATAAAGTAAGGAATAAAATAAATGTTAAAGTAAAGTAGCAAGGAGTTAACAAACTGGCAGAATTCCAAGGAACTGAATATTCTGATTTATCCTACTTCTCATTCTCTCTTTTTAATACATTCAAATAAAGTTTCAGCCCCACCGTTCCAAAGAAATTTCTCCTGTGAAAAGGACTCATGATTTCCATCTTGCTAAGACTCAGTGAATAATTCTCATTCCTCATCTTCCTAGATCCCTCAGCAGCATTCGACACATGTTCATCACTCTCTCTTTCTTGAAATTCCTTTTTTCCCCTTGGGTTTCAGAACAGCACACATCTTTACATTTCCTTTTACCTTCCCAGACACTCCTTTAATAGATCACTTTCCTGCTCTATCACCTCCTTTTGAATGATAATTTTGAAGCAACCAGAGCTGAAATCCTTGAACTTCTTTTTTATTCCCTTGGTGATCTCACCAAGTCTTAAGACTTTATGTACCATCTATTTTCTGATCGCTCCCAGATTTGTATCTTTAGCACCAATTTCTTCTGTTCTCACTCTCCTGACACTTAAAATTTATTTAGATGACCAAAAAGCATCTCAAACTTAATCTTTGTAAAACAAATTCTCAGTCCTCCACTAACCCCATTCTTTCTTTGATTTTTCCCATTTAATAAATGACACAGCAACTACCAAGTTGCTCAAACTACATACTAAGCAGTCATTTTGAGTCTTCTTTTTCTCTCACATCTCATGTCCAAACCATTGTCATATAATATCGGTCTTTCCAGCAGTATGTATCAAGAATTCTACTTCTTACTACCGTTACCATTAACACCCTAATATGAGTCGTTTCCTGTTCTCCCATGTACTCCCACAAAAATCACTTAACTAATGTTCTCTTTCCATTTTTGTCCCTTTAAAGTCAATTTTTACATAAAGGTATGTGATTTTTTAATAACAGAAATTTGATCATGACTCTTTCCTGCTCAGAATTTTCCAAAGACTTTCCAATGAACTTAGAATAAACTCCAAAGTTATTTCTATAGACTTCAAGTTTTGCAATGATTTTAATTAGTTTTCCAATCACTTACTCCACCGCTACCACACCAAACTGCTGTCTCTTTAACTTGTCCTGACTTCTAAAGTTTTATACTTGCTGTTCCTACTGCCTAGTAAATTCTACTCTCAGTTATTTACATTACTTGTTCATTCACCTAATTCAGGGATGGAGTAGAATGTCAAAGAAATCTTCCCCTTCCACTCAAGGTGGTAGTTCAAATAACTGGTCTCAGCGCTTCACTTTGCTGTGTTAATTTTATAGAGTTACAACTTTGCATGGCCTTATGCTGAGCAGAGCGTATTTTTCTGCCCCTTGATTTTGGTCTTGCCATGTGGCTTCCTTTGCCCCAGAGGATAGTTGTAGACTTGTCCAAAACAAAGGCTCAGTAGTGATTGCTCAGTTGGTCCTTCTCTTTAATTTCTACCTTGGCATGAAATGTGCATGCATGGATAGCTGTTGATTTAAGGAAACTGAAAAACATGGAGAAGAACTGGATCCAACATGAAGCATGGAATGAAGTCTAGCCACGTCCAACTTACACCACTAAACTCTAGCCAGTGGGCAATACTTGTGTTGCAAGCCACTGAACTTTTGAAGTAATTTTGTTTTGTAGCAGAATTGTGGCACGAACTAATTGTTACACTATATTTAAAAGAAGCACATAGATCCCATCTCCTTCTATATGCCATTATTCCACCAGATTTTTCTATATCACTCATTTCTTTTTTTTTTAAGATTTTATTTATTTATTTGACAGAGATCACAAGTAGGCAGAGAAGCAGGCAGAGAGAGAGGAGGAAGCAGGTTCCCTCTGAGCAGAGAGCGCAATGTGGTGCTCGATCCCAGGACTCGGATCATGACCTGAACCAAAGGCAGAGGCTTTAACCCACTGAGCCACCCAGGCGCCCCTCTATATCATTCATTTCTAACCCAAATTAAAATATATATTTACTTTTTACTTGCATTCCTCTTTAAAATATGTCCTTGGGCAAAGGGTCTGCATATTTTGTTTAGCACTTATTCCCAGTGCCTGGAACCTGGTATAAAACAGAGTAGGCATTTGATAGATATTTGTTACTGAATGAATGTAGAAAAGTTCAGGTACTGAAGGTTACTATGAGGTTTAAAAACTGTTGCTGGAGTTAACCAAATAAGTGAGTTGGCATATTACAAAGCTAAAGTCTGCAAGACTAATTTCGAATTTGATATTGAAGAGGTGGAACACTTTCTGAGTTCTAGGTCACATGACAGGAAGGCAGCATGAGTGAAACTGCTGCTGTCTAGACAGAAGAATCCTCCTCCTTCCACACCTATTATCCACCAAAAACTCAAACAGTATTACTCTGTAAGCACTCTCTTAGGTCCCTTTTTGTAGAGAAACATAACAATTTCATGACTAGGCAGAGAATTGTTTTTCAAAATATTAAAGGCACCACAAACAAACCAAACAAACTAACATGATAGATACATGGGGAATTTTTTTCTTTTTTTTATAGGAGAAGGGAGTGCTTGAAACTATAAGAGTAGTCCTGAAATTATCTGAATTTGTCCATTAATGTTACCAAGTAACTTGAACCTGAGAAAAACTTCCTCTTCTTACCTAATACCATTTTTCGAAGTTTCCACTGCACAACATCTGTTTGCATAATGGTTTTCCCAGTGTTCTTGAACTAAAATGTCAATTGGCAGGTAACATTTAACATTTTTAAGTGGCTTGAAACTTGGGATTTGTGCATCATTTCTCCATTTTTCTCTGTGGTTGCTATTTCCTTTTATGAATAGTTCATTTTTCTGAAGTCTATCTAACTAATGGTCACTCATTGAGTACAGGCTTAGCATCAGAATGTCACAAAGTCTATTAATTCTAATAGTAACTCCTTACCATTTTTATGCTGATTCTATTGAAAGTCACATTCTGAACTGATTCGGTTTGAAAGAAGGTGCTCCAACACTTTTTGAATATGCTCCCATCTCTCCAATTAAGAGTTGAAGTCCTGGAACAGAGGTGGCAATTGGCCAGGCTTTGGTCAGCTGCCCACCATGTGAGAAGAGAACAAGGCACAGAAAGCATGCAATGAAATAGAGAAAAGACCCCCAAATGAAGTAGAGGTGCTGCACCTGAGAGAAGGGAGGTGACAGCTGCATGACCCCAATCAATGAATATTCACCATTCTCATAGAAATCACAGCTACTATTAAGGACTCAAAGGCCAAAACACAGCATCCCTCACAGGGTGCAGCTTATCGAGTTTTACTCAGTCTGGCCATCAGAATCTTCAATTTTCTCATCAAGGTTGGTTTCAAGTAGTTCAACTCTCAGATACAAGTGTGGCATATTTCCTTCACTTGTCGTTTTCAGGAGAATAACAAAGTAATGTCTTTAAAGTAAGTGAAACAAAACTCTGGCTTTATACATTTTACCTTCTTTTTAAACAAAAAAAAATTATGGAGCTCTGTGTGTGTGTGTGTGTAATACATACATATAATTCTGTATATGAATATTTTACAAATATGTATGAATATATTTATACACATACAATTCTGTATATGAATATTTTATAAAGCAGTATACATATTCTCTAATGGCATTCTATAAATCAGTATACATATTCTCTATATATGTAAATCAGTATACATATTCTCTAATGGCATCTATAAATCAGTATACATATTCTCTAATGGCATTCTGATATAAATGTCTATTCTTTACTGATAACTGGATGATAGTTCTTAAGTAGAGCAAATCAGAGCTCTACTCTGGTTCAATTTGGGGTATAGTCTCTTTTTTTTAGTGGTCATTTTCAGGGTATTGCCAACATTGGGCCTTCTCTGTTTCACAGTTGGTATCATTCTCTTCTGAGTTCAGTTGCTAAATTTAGAGTCTTTCACCCACAACTTATTTTAAATTGTGTATCTTTATGAATGGAAATGTGTAGAAAGCTTTGCTTCTTTCCAGTCTCTCCTGAATTGCTATAAGCTTGCTTTATTTCTTTTTTTTTTTTAAAAGATTTTATTTATTTATTTGACAGAGAGAGATCACAAGTAGACGGAGAGGCAGGCAGAGAGAGAGAGATAGAGGGAAGCAGGCTCCCTGCTGAGCAGAGAGCCCGATGCAGGGACTCGATCCCAGGACCCTGAGATCATGACCTGAGCCGAAGGCAGCGGCTTAACCCACTGAGCCACCCAGGCGCCCAGCTTGCTTTATTTCTTACTAGGAAAGAATATGTGATGCTACAGCTCTTTCTTTCTAGCCTGAGCCACCTATGGTAAATAATTTAGCATGCCTGATAACATAGGAAATCCTTAAAAATATTCTTTTGGTAAAATATTCACTTCCACTTGGGTTCCAGGTTCGAAAGTAAATGTATCATAGTACTTGGGAATGCCATATTACTTTCAACCAATAGTGCCATCAAAATACTTTCCTGATCATAGTACTCGGTCTTAATATTGGTTAATTAATCCATTCACAATATTAAGTGTCCTATATGTTGTCTATTTTCATCAAATAGTACTTAAATTATGTAAAATATAAAGATATATAAGGCATTTCTCAGATTCTCTCCATTTTGCTTATGCAAATTTCCTTTTGACAGGTAATAAGCCTGTTGAAGCTAACCTACATGACAATGAAATTCAGGATACTCAGTTTGTAACTACACAGTAAAATTTATTTAATTGAATTATCTTTTCCAAGAAACAAAAAGGAGGATGTAAGGCATATTTAGACTCTAGGAGCCTAATATCAATTTAGTTTTCCATGTGTAATATTTTATTTCCATGTATATTCTCAATGTTTCATGTATAAAATGTAACTGACTAGATCTATTGTGATTTGCCATTTGTTTTAACCTATTTTTTAAGAAATCTCATTTTGACAGAAGATTCACTTTAATTGTAGTGCATGGTTAATCTTACCTTTTACTTCACAAACATTAGAATGTCTATTCAGTAGGATTTTGAAGCCGACCTCAAAATTGTAGCATGTGACAGCATTTGACACTTACTGGTAAGAGAATAAACATTTTAAATTATAAAATTAAGTAGTATGCTGGGGTGGCCTAGTGAGTTAAGCATCTGCCTTCAGCTCAGGTCATGATCACAGGGTCCTGGGATCAAGTCCACACATTGGACGCCCTACTCAGTGGGGAGCCTGCTTCTCCCTCTGCCTCCCACTCTCCCTGCTAGATTGCGTGCTCTCTCTCTCTGACAAATGAATAAATAAAATCTTTAAAAATAAAAAAAATTAAAATTAAAAAAATAAGTAGAAACCCCTGCCAAGCTCTGCAAATGTTCAGTGTGTCATGATTTTCAAGAAAATATTAAACATAAAATTGGTCTAAAATAGACATAAATTATTCCGAGGACTAGGTGACATAAGAGAAAGGATTGTGATATACACATTTCAATATCAATAAAACAAATCTTAAGAAAAAAAATCTACAGTAAAAGCCATTGAAATTCAAGTATCTTATGTTGATGGTTTTCTGTGTACAATGATATTTCTTGCAGCATTAATACTAGTTTTACCACAGACAAAGGTCCCAAACTGGTTGTATTTGTAGAACTGAATCTTTAAGAACTTTTAAATATATATGTGACTTGGAAAAATATAAACAATATGAGAAGCATTCATAAGTATATTAAGTGAAAAAGGCATGATTACTGCCAATATTTACTTAAGAGATTACAGGTTCATATAGAAACAAAG
Organism: Neogale vison; assembly: GCF_020171115.1. Classification (NCBI taxonomy): domain Eukaryota; kingdom Metazoa; phylum Chordata; class Mammalia; order Carnivora; family Mustelidae; genus Neogale; species Neogale vison. The sequence continues at coordinate 77,034,022 of NC_058091.1, read as the reverse complement.
GTTGATTGAAAATACATTAAATAATTTAAAATGTTTATCTTTATGTGAAAGGGATATATATGACTTTCATTTCATTCCTAATATTTCCCTAATTTTCTATGTGAATGTAATTTGTTGTTATGGAAAAAAAAAAAAAACTAGAGGGCATTATAAAACAAATAAATCCTTTTAATTTTAATTCCTAAATGTTATACCTGCATAATGAGGTTTACACAGAGTGCAATAAAAATATATTAAAATTACTTTTAAAATAAACTTAGTCCAAAAATATTCTATTTTTATATCAGATTGAATTTCCCTTATGACACAAAACCATCCATTACATTCAAAAATAATATCAGTGTTAGCACTTCTAAATCCACCCCTCCCCAAAAAATCTGGGTGAGAATACCATTCATTATCTGCTTCATACATATTAAAATGCACTAAAAACAAAATGTATGCCTGTGACTTCCCTTAATGAGAACTAAACAATGGACAAACCCCCAAGTTATCTTTAGGCATATTATTTAATTTTTTTGCTAAAGCAATTTAAAACAAAATGTTGAATTGCTTTAGATGGCTGGCAAGGGGGAATTGTTTCAAAATTCTTTTTATAGTTTTTTAAAATAAACATTTCCTCTTCAAAATATAATTATTTCAATCTGGGATCATTTAGATGCAAGCAACAAGAACCCCACACAGTTTTAAAGAGCAGGATTTATCTTAAGGATTCCAAGCCACTTTCTGAAGCGTCTAGAGCATAAAGCTGAGAAGGAGGGTTGGGGTGCTGGTGGTGCCAAATCTGCATCCCATTTGCTTCCCAAGAGCCTTTGGTAGTGGATTCTCTTCACCTCCTGATTTTTAATGTCAGCAGACTGACGGTATCTATTCTCCTAAGCATGATAGCCCCAAAGGGCCCAATGTTCTTAGATTTTAAAATCTCATGTATACTGAGTCCCATTCCTAAATTCTTGAGCTGAAAAACTGATTTGCACAACATGTGTAAGTTCCACCCAGGTACACACTCTTTGCAGAGGTGGTTCTCTAATAAAACAGATGGAGCTTAGAGGTGCACATGCAGAGTATTTTATGATATACTCTGAAATGATGACCAGTAGGAAGAAGCAGATACAAGAAATGTATAATGTGGGGCACCTGGGTGGCTCAGTGGGTTAAGCCTCTGCTTTTGGCACAGGTCTTGATCCCAGGGTCCCAGAATCAAGCCCCGCATCTGGCCCTCTGCTAAGCGAGGACCTTGCTTTCCCCTCTTTCTCTGCCTGCCTCTCTGCCTACTTGTGATCTCTCTCTCTGTCAAATAAATAACTAAAATTTTAAAAATAAATGAATAAATGAAAAGAAATATATAATGTGTGTTTATCTTTATATAATATATATTTATACAATTTCTTACTGATAAAAACAAGACTGACTCTTATTTAATACTTGCATGTTTTATATGAAAACAAAGCACCAAAAATTAACATATACCACAAAGCTTCATAACTGAAAAATACAACTTGTTTTCCTAAATTCTTTTCTTTTTTTTTTTTTTTTTTACTATTTTATTTATTTTTTAAGAGAGAGAGACAGAGATGGCTAGAGAGAATATGAGTGGGGTGGAGAGGGAGGAGCAGACTCCCCACTGGGCAGGGAACCCAACATGGGTCTCCATCCCAGAATCCTGAGCCGGTCGAAGGCAGATGCTTAACTGCCTGAGCCATTCAAGCACCCCATATTCTCCTGAATTTTCAGTCTAAAATTGTACTTGCAAAGATTTTACAGTTAAGAAATAAGGAGATTTAAAGCATGGCTCTGGAGCTACGGTGCCAGTTTTTGAATCCTGACTCTACCATTGATTTTTTTTTTTTTTTTAAGATTTTATTTATTTATTTATTTGAGAGAGACAGTGAGAGAGAGCATGAGCGAGGAGAAGGTCAGAGAGCGAAGCAGACTCCCCATGGAGCTGGGAGCCTGATGTGGGACTCGATCCCGGGACTCCAGGATCACGCCCTGAGCCGAAGGCAGTCGTCCAACCAACTGAGCCACCCAGGCGTCCCTACCATTGATTATTTTTAATAAATAGTTTAATAAACTTTTTTAGTTTTAGTTTTAAAAGTTTTGATAAATTTTTTTTAAAGATTGATTTCTTTATTTGGCAGACAGAGATCACAAGTAGGCAGAGAGGGAGGCAGAGAAAGAGGTAGGGAAGCAGGCTCCCCGCTGAGCTGAGAGCCCAAAGAGAGGCTTGATCCCAGGACCTTGGGATCATGACCTGAGGCGAAGGCAGAGGCTTTAATCCACTGAGCCAGCCAGGCGCCTCAGTTTTAATAAATGTTTAATAAATTACTCAATCTCTCTGCAACTCCGTTTTCTCATCTGCTAAATGAGGGTTATGACAGTCATAGGATTGTCCTGAGGATTAGACAAGTAACCATATGAAATAAGAGGACACTGGCATCTGGCACATAGTAATTTACTATGCTTTAATTATTAAAATTTTGCTGTATCCTTTGTTTTCAGATGACAGAGGCTCCAACTTTCCTTAGAGAAAGACTACTAAGATATCCATTGTTTGTAACTATAAAGTCATTTTCATGGAAGTTGATTAAAAATAAATTCTACCATAATCTTCTCTCTCAATATAGATGTTAATTGTAATGCAAGTGTGTTTGTAGAAATCTGGGCACAAATAAAACTTAACTATTATTTGAATGCTTTACTGATTCATAATTTCTGACTATAAAATACATATGAATGTTAAATAATTGGGGAAACAAACTAATATATAATTAAGTAGCCAAGCAGATCACTGATAAATCTCATACCTCAGTGAGAACTACTGCTACATTTTCCATTTAGTATTTTACCTAAACATTTTGTAATTTAGTTGAGATCATTTGTACATAAATTTTGTCTCTTGCTTTTTCATTTAATGTTTAATGATTTAATAAAATAATCATTGATATAATCACTTTATAATCCTATTTTTCATGGTCTTGTAAACAATCCAATTTATGAGGTGCTTACTATGTAGGCTTTTTAGGCTGCCATGGCCTCTACGAAGTCATGAAAACACTGAAAATATTTGTACACTTTAAGCAGCTATTTATTCAGTGCCTAATCTGGACGCTTCATTCTACATGACTTAGCTTGTTCACATTTTCAGATTCCCCAGGGATCACTATACACAATACTCATTGCCTTTTCTACCTGCTTCCTGACCTTCCAGGCCATCATCATACATATTTTGTATTCAGAACATGGATTATCCTCTCCAGTGGAATCTTACACAACATAATTTTTTTTTAAGATTTTATTTATTTATTTGACAGATAGAGATCACAAGTATGCAGAGAGGTGGGCAGAGAGAGAGGAGGAAGCAGGCTCCCTGCTGAGCAGAGAGCCTGATGTGGGGCTCTATCCCAGGACCCTGAGATCATGACCCGAGCTGAAGGCAGAGGCTTAACCTACTGAGTCACCCAGGCGCCCCACACAATGTAATTTTATATATACTTAATGATCCTATGGCATTCCTGTATGATATGATTTTGCTCACATGTGGAATCTACAAAACAAAACAGATGAATAAACAAGCAAACAAAAAGAATCAGACCTAAACACAAACAATAAATCAACGGTTGTCAGAGAGGCGGGGGTGGGGGATGGGCAAAATGAGTGAAGGAGAGTGAGCGAGATATAGGCTTTCAGTCATGGAATGAGTAAGACAGGAATAAAAGGCACAGCAAAGGGGACATAGCCAATGATACTGCAATAGTGTTGTATGATGACAGATGGCAGCGACGCTTGTGGCAAACACAGCACCATGTATAAAGTTGAATCACTAGGTTGTACAGCTGAAACTGATGTCTGTCAACTACACTGAAATACAAAAAAAATTTAACCAGTAAAATTCTTCATATTAAAGATTTTATGCACATGTGTATGTATATGTCGTGTTAGTTTCACATTATTGCTATAACAAATTACTACAAAGTCGGTGGGTTAAAACGAGAAAAATTTATTATCTTACATTTTGGGGGGACAGAAGTCCAAGATCAGTTCTACGAGGCTAAAGTCAAGATGCTGAAAAGGCTGGTTCATTCTGGAAGGTCTGAGAGGTGAGTCTGTTTTCTTGACTTTTTCAGCATCTAGTGGCTGTCTGTATTCCTTGATTTATGGGTGGCCCTTCCGCCATCTTCAAAGCACATCATTCTAATCACTATTTCTATCATCACCTGTCCTTTCTGACTCTGAATCCATTCTCACCCTTGTTATAGAGCCTTTGTGATTAGATGGGTCCACCTGCATAATCTAACATAATCCCTCCATTTGAGGATCCTTAATTTAATCACATCCCCAAAGTCCCTTTTGCCATAAAGTTACCTTTCACAGGTACTAGGGATTAGGCTGTGGACATATTTGGGGTTCTTTATTTAACTCGACATGAATAGTCACTCAGGCTCGTTACAAAGCCCCACAGTACATTTGTGCTCCTTTTCTGATACTATTATGTTGATTCCTCTTTTCCTAATATCCACATCTTTACCCCAGTTATTCTTTTTGTTCTAATAAAATTTTAATCCATACGCCACACCCAACAATCAAGCAATCAATTAATCAATGTAACATATCACACCTCTTTTCCTGTTCGGGGGCACATAAAGTTATTTCCAAAGTTCTAATATTCAAATAATGCTGTGATGAATATCTTTGAGCCAAAAAGCATCTGCATTTTAAATTATTCTTTCAAGAAAGATTCTCAGACGTAGAATTATTAGGTCAAGGGGTATAAATATTTTATTACTCTTAAGAATTATTGCCAAATAACTTTCTAAATATGTTGGTCTAAGTGATATTCCCATAAGTAGAGTTTGAGAGGGTCTGTCTCATGACATATTTGCTGTCGCTGAGTTTTATAATTAAAAAACAAAATCACAGCTAACTTGCTTGAAAAACTGAAATGTTTTAATTTATATTTTCTCAAAGAGTAATTATAGTGATTATTCTTTTCATTTTTTAACTGTTTCTTTTTTTCCTGAGTTATCCATTTTTGTTTTTTAAATTGTTTTTGATTTCTTAATTTTTTTTTCTCATTTGGAACTAAATCATTTGTGAATTCCAGGGAAAATATTTTGTTCATGTATAATTATTTTTATTATAAACCAATTAATTCGGGGCACCTGGATGGCTCATTGGGTTAAAGCCTCTGCCTTCAGCTCAGGTCATGATCCCAGGATCCTGGGATAGAGCCCCGCATCTGGCTCCCTGCTCAGCGGGGACCCTACTTCCTTCTCTCTCTCTGCCTGCCTCTCAGCCTTCCTGTGAACTCTGTCTGTCAAATAAATAAATAAAATCTTAAAAAAAAAAAAAATTAAAGACATGGTCTGAGCAAAAGCAAATATTTATATCCAAACTTCTTAGGCCACTTGTGGTTAGGTTTGATAAAAGCTGAATGGAATTTTATTCTAGTGTTTTTAATTCAGTTTCACAATTTTTCTCTCATATTTTTCTTTAAAATCAGTAGCCTGCTTGCAGAAATTTGATTAGTAAAAATATGACCTAATTATATAGTTATTATACCAAATTTGATCAATGACAGGTATATTAGTTACTTGAGCTGTAGTAACAAATTACCATAAACTGTGTGTATAAAACAACAGAAACCTAGTCTCTTACCATTCTGAAGGACGAAAGCCTGAAATCCGTTTCACTAGACTGAAACAAGTCGTGGCAGGTCAGGCTGTGTCCGGAGGCGCTCTGGGAGAATTTGCTTGGTGCCTCTTCCAGCTCTTGGTAGAAGCCCGTTTTCTTTGGCCTCGTTGCATCACTGTGTTCTCTGCCTCCAGCTGCATATCGCCTTCTCTGTGTGTGTATCAACTCTTTCTCGGCCTCATTTTTTTAATACGTGATGTCATTTAAGGCTAACCAGATAATCCATGATCAATCTCATCTCAGAACTCTTTATTTAATCACATGGGCAGAAGCATCTGTTAACATAAAAGATCCAGGGACTTTGATCTGAGATCTGTGGGGGTCAAGTTCCACGCCACTACAACAGCATCCTGAAAGGCCTTTAGAGATTCAAATCTCTAATTACCCTTTGTGTCAAGGAGAGAAAATCTGGCAAAAATTCTCTAAGGATCACGTGTTTTGGGGCATAGGTCTCCTGTAAACCCCATGGGTGCTACACAGAAAAAGGGAGGAAGAGAGAACAATAGAGCTCTCTATGGAGATAGGTTTTGGTTTTTGTTTATCTTATCTTGAACTATTAGAAGCTAATAAAATGTATTGCTTCCCAGTGTTAATCAGAGAAGGACTGGAGGAAGAAATGTTAGTACTTAGAAATATTCTATTTCCCATGGATATGAGAAATATTTGCTTCCAAAAAGGCAATACTCCAATGTGAAATACCCCCTCAACAGCCAACTCAGAATTATAATCTTCTGATCATAGATTTAAACAAATGCCAGGAAAATCCAGCATTACTGTGGTTTATGTTTTAATCATTCATTTTACAATAACAAATCTATCTCAACAATGCTTTTCTATACTTGAAAATAAGAGCAAACTGTTTTTGTCTAAGTATTTGATTACTTAATATCATAAAATATAAAAACTTCTAAAACTAACTTAATCTATGTTTCTACAATATCATGGTTTCCTAGGGCAGCTGGGTGGCTCAGTCAAGATTAAGCACCTCCTTCTGTTCAGGTCATTATCTCAGGGTACTGGGATTGAGTTCTGAGTCTGAATCCCTGCTCAATGGGGAATCTGCTGTTCCCTCTCCCTCTGTGCTCTCCCTCTCTGTCTTTTTCAAATAAATAAAAAAATAAAAATCATGATTTCCTAACTTTATTATTTTTAAAAAGCTTATAATGTTTATATATTTTTACATATATATGGAATATTCTCCATATCTTTATTTAACATGTCGTTTGGTTTTTTTTAAAAGATTTTTGGTTGTTTGGGTTTTTTTAAAGATTGTATTTATTTATTTCACACAGAGAGAGATCACAAGTAGGCAGAGAGGCAGGCAGAGAGAGAGGGATGCGTAAGCTCCCTGCTAAGCAGAGAACCCGATGAGGGGCTCAATCCCAGGACCCTGAGATTATGACCTGAGCCGAAGGCAGAGGCTTAACCCACTGAGCCACCTAGGAGGCCCCTGTTGTATTTTTTTATTATAAGAAATTCAAGTACCTCTGACTCAAACTATCTATCCTTTGGGTATCTCTGTAGTTCATAGTAATTACTAAAGAAGTTGTTGACATTTGTCAGGACCATTATCAAACACTCCAGTTGTTTTCTTCTATAAAACTATGTCTTAAAAAATGACTTTTTTTTTTTAACACATAATAGGTTGTGTATGAGATAAAAAGACCATGACCTACTGACAGGCAGGGCAATCTGAAAAAGGAGGTAATTCCTTTCCTATCTTTTCCTTCTTCTTCCAGATATAGTGGCAGCGTCTCTAGAAGTGTGTTGAAAAAAACTGATGGAGCATATGTGATGTAATACATGGGCAAGGGAAAAATGTTTTCAGAATAGTATCACACTAAAAATGTTCTTGAGGATGCCTTAGATTTGCCAAATTCTCCAATGCCTGTGCATATCTTTAATCTAATAAAAGAACAAACCAATCATAGGTCTCTTTCTTGATACAGCTCTGGCAATCAATATTCATATTCACCTTGGAGACATTTTCCCCACCACAGGCAGCCATTTGCTGACATTTTGATTCAGAGATTTGCAATTGCAGACAATTGGTATCTAAATGAGTTGTGACAGCTGGAAGGAAAACTACTGTTTTAAGATTTTCTTTCATATGTCAAATCATTTCATTACTTAATTTTCAATGACACATTTAATGGTATTTTTCATCATGATAAAAGTAACACAATCCAGAAACTGGTCTTTTGACATGCAATGTATTTTGACATAAATCAAAAATCTTATTAAACTTTTAAATCACATCACATTGTAGGTCTCTGGTTCATTGTTTCTTTATTATTGGATATCTATGATACATGAGGTTTATTCAAAATATTTGAAAACTCTCTGGCCTTTCTGTGATGGTTATTTATTTTGTAAAGAGAATGAGAAAAGTTTATCCACTAGAATTTCCTGCAAGTGGGTGGGGAATGTGGACATCTGAAAAATCTTTCTGGTTGCAAGTTTGCCTCTAGGGGTAATCCATAGTGTTGGGGTCCATTATCAAAGGAACGAAGCCGATATAAAGCGAAGGTCAAGCAAAGCCTTATTCAGGCCAAGCATCAAGAATCGACTGACTGGTCAGGGCCGCCTCTAAAGAGAGCAACCCCTCCCAATCTTACAGGCTACCTTTTATGGAGTAGAAGCGCAACCCACATCTTGTTATCTCAACCCACCACATTCCTGTGTCTCTTGCTGATTGGCTAGTTCCATCTGGTCTGGTGACTTGTTATTCAAGATTACCCCATACCAGGAACTGTTATAAACAGTACTTTCTGGGAAGGTTTAGTCATGTTAGGCCACATGCAGGTGGCCAATTGAATTACAGTTTACCCTATAGTAGCTGCTTGAACTAGCCTTTCACTCTGGTCAGAATTGGTGCCCAAGTTTGGTGGTCAAAAGGTGGGGTTTACATTCTCTGGTGGTTAGGGAGGTTGCATATGTGCTTTTTACTGATTAGATGTTTCCATCTGGCCTGACTCATCCTTGTATTCTGGTCTCTGTTATCAGGAACTAGCCGACTACATTTTACTAGTTTCTTGGATTTGTCTTAAGTAAGTTCCTCTGGTGGAGGAGGGTCAATTTAAGTTTACGGCATAAACAACAAAATGACTGTTTAACCGAGATGGAGTCATTGTGGCTAAGTAGGCCCTTACACACAGTAGTGCATAAGCTTGATGCAAATCCTAGTATTACGTAAAGCATGGAGGATTCCATATCAGGTGTGGGGCTGTTAGATGGCCACGGGACTATGTAAACTATGAAGAGGAGATGTGCCAGGAAACTCAGAGTTGACTAGAGGAAAGAATCAACACACTCTGTGAGATGTTCTACCTGCGACCACTTTTTTCAAATATTCAATGAAACCATAAAATTCACGATGTACTTGAGAAAGAGTTTCTGGCAAGATTAGTCTAGAGGCAGATTAGTCTATTTGAATTCAGGGATGGAGACACCTAGGGAGCTAAGAAAGTAAAATGAAAGTGGAGGATTTAAGTAAGCCACCACATATCCTTATGCGAATGGTACCTTGCAAAATGCATGAGGCCTAGGGTTCACCAAGGGCTGAATTCAGGGAAAAGCCATATACCCTGAGTCAAGGCTGTGTCAGTCTGTGCAAGAAAGATCTTTTGGACTTTTGGCTTACTCCTCTAGGATTTTTGAAATAACAACTAGAATTAGGAACTTAAATCACAACCTAAGTGCGACATCAAGAGTTCACCTTCCCTTTTATTGCATGCATAATCCTCGGACTGCTACCTAGTTGTCAGAAAAGTTGTTGCCACTACTCTGAAAGTAGAATTACAACCTTGGCAGAGACTGAATTACTTTATAGTAAGTGGTTCAGAGAAATAAGGAAGTTTATTTTATGACTTACTGGAACGAATAAATCAGTCGCCAAATTTCAAGCTGGGACCTGGATATTAATTTATCCTTGACCATCAAAAATTCTTTAAGAAATCAGAGTTTTTCTTCAAAGGGAAAAATTAGTATATCATGGTCGATACTTTGAAGGGATCGTCCCTATCCTGAATGTAAATTGGTATAAACACTATGGAAAATAGTATGAAACTTCCTCAAAATTTAAAAACAGAACTACCATATGATCTAGCAGTCTACTTCTGGGTATGTATCCAAAGGAAATGAAAACACTTGGAAGGATATCTGTATCCTGTAATTATTGCAGCATTACTCACAAAAGCCAAGACATGGAAACAACTTAGGTGTCCACCAGGGATGAGTGGATAAAGAAAATGTATACACATACAATGGAATGTCATTCACCAACAAAAAAAGAAAGAAATCTTGTCTTTTGCAACAACATGCATGAATATGAGACCATTTTGTTAGGAGAATAAGTCAGCTAGAAATACAAGTACTCTATGTTCCCACTTACATGCAGACTCTAAAACAGCCAAACTCATAGAGAATAGAATGGTGCTTCTCAGAGGCTGGTGGCTGGGAGAAATGGGAGATGTTAACAAAAGGGTACAAATTCCCAGCTATGAGAAGTCGTCCCAGGAGCCTAATGTACAGCATGGGTACTCTAATTAATGAAACTGAATTATATACTTGAAAGTTGTTAAGAGAGTAGAGTTTAAATGTTCATGACCATACACCAAAGAATGGTAATTATGCAAAGATATGGAGGTGTTAACTGACCTTATTGTGAGTAATCAATCGTCTTGCAATATATGTATGTATCAAATCATCACATCATACACCTTAAACTTACATACATTATACGTCAATAATATCTCAATGAAGCCAGGAGAGGGGTTCAAAAAAAAAGGACTTAATGATAGCAAAATATAAATGACAAGCAAGAAGAAGAAACAAAGAACCCTGACCCACTTCACTTGATAAAACAGTGGTTGCTTGAGGCTGAATGGTTAACAACTGGCTTCTTAGAGCTAAAAACTCATAGACATCCTAGGAGGGAATTCAGTGGCTGCACATGAAAATTTAGAATTGGGGGTCATAGTTGTAACAAACTCCTAAACTACTATGGGTGTGGTAGCCCTCAGAAATAGAGGGAAAAAAACCTTAATATTGGTGATCAACAGACAGCTCCATGGATATACAAAAGGCCAATGAATTGTTCACTTTAAATAGTTGAATTGTGTGGTATATGAATTATATATCAATAAAGTTGTTTTAAAAATGGAGAAACGATGACAATTAGAGAACTAAGGCACAAAAAAGGTTAAAAGACCACATGAGTTCTAACAGCCTGGTTCTAGAATCTTCCTTTAAGGGCTATGTGTATTATTTAAAATAAACTGGGTATCATATAGACAAAAGTCAAAAATTTAATAAGTTGACAAAATAGAAATGTATTTCTCACTCAGAAAATTCATTGTGAGTGTTCTTGTTTTAAGGCAGCTTTCCCTCAAACATTTGTTTAGGGACCCATGCCCCTATGTTGTGGCTCTGTAATCTTCAACACGTGAATTTCAAGAAGGCTATGATCATCTGCATTAAGCCAAAGAACGGAAATAACATGGAGAATGGTAAATGGCTTTCATGGACTAGTCCTGGAAGTGACGTCACTTTCATTCACATTCCTTTGCTTGGAACTCAGTCACATAAGTACATTTAATTGCAATGGAGCCTGGAAAGTATGACCTAGTTGTGTGCCCACAGGAACAGTTAATGCTCAGGTACTCAATCTGCAGTCTCTGTCACTACGTTAAACTTTCATTTGCAACTAAAGATCTGTCTTGAAGTGTACTTTTTCTCTGAGACAATCTCTTTCCTTCCAAAATTAAGGTCAGGCAATGTGACAGAGACCATAGCTGTAAGTGATCTGGACTCAAGAGAACATGCATGGGCATAGCATCGCACTCACTTAACAGAAGACAAAGAAAATAGGTAAGATATGCATCTAATAGTATTTATTCTTAGTGTGAGACTCAGACATAGGGACTGAGGCTCTGAGTCTAAGGTGACAAAAGTGTGGCCAAACATCCTCAGTGAGTTTTATTGACAGAGCGACCTCTCATTGACCCACCCAGAGTGAAGATTCATATAGGCTAGACATGACTGCCCGCCAGACGTAAACTACTAGGAAACATTTTCTCCCAGAAAGCATCTTGGAGAAAATCCTTGCCCAACCACTAAGGAGGAACATGAGTCAGAGAAGCATCGAGTAACTACAATTCTTTTTCTATGCCTCAGATAAAAATGTGTGCAACAAAACTTGCTAGGGAATTGGTGCTTTTGTTTTTTACATACAGAAAGACTTAAAAAAAATATTCCCCTGAATCCCTGAATGTTTGGAAAAGGTAGAATACCTGAATAACGGTGTGTGTATGTAGAGTATTTACAAAACAGGAATATTAGAACTGGACTACAGTGACCAACCTTCTGGTCTGCTGTCCAGAGTGGAATTTTCAATTTTAAAACTGGGTTAGTTCAGGTAAATCAGAATAAGCTGGTCATCGTATATCATTTCCAAGAAATAAAAGTAGGTTTGAAGCTAGTGTGTACTTCACAGTGTCACCCTTGATGTGATTAGACAAGGCTGAGTTTTGCCTTTGGGTAGTGAATCTAGGTATCTGGGATAGGCATAGAGACAAGGTCAGAAGGTTTGGTAATGGAGTCAGTTGTGAAACAGACAAAACTCAACCTCTAAGGGCCAGAAAAGTCTCCATAAATACTTTCACAGCAAGTCCTTATATTTCATTTATTCTTATAACCAACTGTCAACAAAACAAGAAGTAAATCTCTATACATATAATGAAAATTAAATGACTGTAATATAATAAATGAGAAGTGAAGATTTCAAACATCCCATGTTCTGCCTCCTCATTTTAGGATAATATTTTTTATTAGTCATCCCAAACAAAGTTGAAATAATTGGTAAACATTTTGGATTACAAAATCAATTAGTCCAACTAGCTTTGGGAAAATATAGCACCCATCTCTCTGTTCTTCTGTGTGCCCTCAAAATGATGAAATTTGATTTCCTTGGTTATTAAATAAACTTTTGTTACCAAGCCTCAATCAGTAAGGATTTATTGAGGATCTATACGTAACTTCTGTAATATGTGCCTTTTAAAAATAAAAGCACAGCTAGATGTTTCTAATGATATCATATTAGAATTCATTTTGATAGTATTGTTTTAATCAAAATGTAGTTCTCCTCACTAAAGAATTTCAACACGTTACCATGCAACACAATAAAAGAACCAAAGTTCTGTCAGTATTGGAAACTATTAAGTACTCAAAAATATGTATTGAACCACTTCTTTACAAAATCAAAATCTTGTCATGAGCTTTTACCTTGAAAAACTTGAATTTTATTTTATCCATTATAACTGTGTACATAACTATGACCTGAATGCACTGGAGTTTTTTAGACATACCTGTGATTACAGGGTAAAAGATGTTCTGGTATATTCATATACCAATAAATTATTTTAAAGATTCATGTAAGATTTTATATGAAAATAAATGTACTTGTGGAACTTTCCTGGAGCTGGTTGGATTTGACAGCTAAAGACTTCCTATCTTTAGCCACCCTGAGAAAAAAGGATTCCAAAATATTGTAAGTTTATTAGGTTCTGGATATGAAACTTAATTTTCAGGTCTATCAGTATGATTCACTCTGATCCACAAAGAATCAAACTCTAGGTACATCAGTTTAGTAGTACCCAGTGGAGAAACCCAACCATATCTGGCTAACAATTAATCTTGCTTTTCCAGCCATACAAATCTGTTGAACTTATGAACCATAGAACATAAAAACCATAAAATGAAACAAAGATTTACATTTCAGAAACTTTTTTCAAAAAAAAAAAAAAATTAATGCAGTATTTGGATGTGAATGGGGGAAATCAGACATGCCAAAAACCATCAGGTGCCTAAGAGCAATCAATTTTAGAAGTAACATATTATAGTTTGTGATATTCAGCTCTCTCAGGTACTTTGATATACTACTGAGGAGAAAAAAATACATACCTGTAGTGTAAATTGCAGATTGAAAATACATCTCTAACCTTATCTGAAAAATAAATTATAACCACCTGAGCTGCCCAGAAGTTCAGGGGTCAGCTCTTCCTTTCATGATGGACTTGAAGCATTTCCCAAGTCCTATATCACTGCAGTTCTGTTGTTTTACAAAATTTTGAAAGTCAATAGCTCCATTCACAAGAGGACCTTCAGACACTTGACTTAACATTACTTAACATCAGGAGAGTAAGGTCTTCTGAAAATGAATGAGAATTACTAGGCTTAGTGTTTGCTGATAAGAGAATCGCCCATTCTTTTGCTCCACTTGCATTTTGCTTAAGGTGCACTTGAAATACCCACAGCTGAGAATGTGTCTCTTTTGCATTCAAATAAGCAGATGAACTATATCTTTCTTCTTCATCCAGTGTTCATTCTATTCCTTTATTAACTCTTCTTTCTAAATAGCAGGTCACATTAATTTATCGCCCCTTACACAAAACAAAAGCATTCAAGTGTCAGAAATTTACTGCTGATCCATAACCCCAGTGATCAAAAAACTGAGTCCCAGTAACTCTTCCGGGTTTTACACCTGCCTCTAATTTAATCACCTACTGTGACTGTTGCTCAACACCAAAATAACTCAAGTAGTCTTCATCTGCCAGGAAAAAAAAAAAGGAATTTTTAAAAAGGAAGCTTACTAAGAGAATTTCAACTACTTTGGCATATCTCTAGGAAAAAAAAAGAAATTACAAGCTATTTTTCAAGTGATTAACATTGATTAATTCACAACTAAAAAGATCATTTGCATAATTTTAGAATATATAATTAACTCCATGATTTGTCTGAATACTTCAGACATAAAGAGTTTAGTTTTTCGAGGTTTCCCTCCCTGAATCAGTTTGCTATTTATACCCATATTTAATGTAACAGAGTCAAGATACTGATGGTCTGAGTAATGTTGGGTGGAGGGACATCCGAGTGTGGAGATTAGATCAAGGAATTTGGGATCAGGGATTTGAATTCTAATCTTGACTTTGCACCTATTATATGACCTTGGATAAGTCATTTAATCCCTCCAAGACTTTGTTTCATTCTCTATATATTGGGAATCAAATTGCAACCTCACAGGGTTTTGTAATTATCAAATAAGGTAGGTCATACATTTAGCCCAGGACTGCATCAATAATCAGTTTCTGGTATAATTATTGTCCTGATGATAATGATAATGACTTTCAATGTATTTATCATTGCTCTTATATGGATTTCAAGGTCATGCTGTATTTACAGAACACTTAGTATTTCATTCAGTATCACAAATGGTAGACTGTAGAGGCAGTGAAGAGTGAGATGGGAAAGGCACGTAGAGGGCATGTCTCTCTAGAATGTCTTCTCACTCCTTGAAAGCACTTGCCTAATGATAGCAGGGATAAAAATTCATATATGTTTTGCACTTCACATGTGACAAAGCCTTCTGTATACATATCTATGTTTAAGTTAGCCTATAGGTAGGAAGCCTTACAGAGAACATCAGGCAAACAAAGAATGAACAAAAGGTACATGTTGTTGACAAACAAGAAGCAGAGAAGAGGGTAGCTGAGAAGTTGCGACTTCGGCACTAACAAGCTCTATGAATATTGTAATAATTAGCAACAGTAAATAGATGCTAGTAATAATAAGAGCTACATTTATGCTTGACTAGCTGAGGTAGATCCAGGTTCAGTGAGGCCTAAAACTTACATGATTTGTAGGGCCATTCATAAGGAAAGGAATGCAAAAGTATAAACACAAGTTCAGGTACAGAGCTTTGAAAGGTGTCCACGTAATTTAGGGGTCCAGCTTTATTAGTTTCTTGGTAAATCCACTTCTGGTGCTTATTATTCCCAGCCCTATACTAAATCAATAAAAAAGATCTATATCAAATGATATTGACTCAGACAAGCCTTGATCCACATCTTGGCTCTGTTCTATGTTCTGTAGCAATCTAGTCAAATTGATGACTTTTTCTTTTCCTCTTTAAGTTCAATTTTTTTATTATTTTTAAGATTTTTATTTATTTATTTGACAGACAGAGATCACAAGTGGTCAGAGAGCAGGCAGAGAGAGAAGGAGGGGAAGCAGGCTCCCCATGGAGCAGAGAGCCCAATGTGATTCTTGATCCCAGGAACCTGGGATCATGACTTGAGCTGAAGGCAGAAGCTTTAACCCACTGAGCCACCCAGGGCCCCCCCCCTTTTTTTTATTTTACAGTGTTGCCCAGGTAACTATGCTGTTGTGAGGTTGAAAATACATAAATAAGTAGATAGATGAGTAAATAAATAAATAAATGTTAAGTGATAAGTAAAGCTTTATCATTATGGCTATTATTATTCATAATTCTTATCATTTTGTTTGCAAGCAGTGGAAATTAAATGTGATTATCATCCATACAGAGAATATGTAAAAGCAGATGCGGTCTCAAGTTTGCCTACACAGTCCATCCTCCTAACCACAGATACTACTCTTTTTAGGACTCAGAGTGGAAGTGGATCTTCCAAAAATATCTAATATAATAAGTGACTAGTTATTTTAGCACTCTCCTTTGTCAATGTTCAAATACTTTCAAAGAAGAACTAAACCCTAGAGAAGATATTACCAATTTGCATCCCCAATTCATGACCCAAGGCCAATTCCAAATATGAATAAAATATGGCTATAGACATGCATAGTGAAAATTCAGACACTGCATTATGATTGAGGAGTTTTTCTTGAATCTCTATGTATTCATAAATTTCAGGGTCCAGGGTATTTCTTTTTCAGCATTTTCCATTAAAGAAGATCACTTCAGTCCTAAAAAAGCTTTCTTAGAAAATGAGCATTAAAATATTTTAAAAACATTTTTTAAATTACAAAAATAACAAAACTTTAAAGGCATCTCCAGTTTAGGAGCAATGCAGCGATCGTGGGAGAATGTGTATAGCAGTAGTTAACAAAAGACATCTTACCCAAGTCAAATTCAACATAGAATTTTGCATTCACAAGCTTTGGTGTTGTCAAAGGGCCAAAGGCATATATCCACTCATAAAAATGTATGAGACCTCGGGACGCCTGGGTGGCTCAGTGGATTAAATCCTCTGTCTTCGGCTCAGGTCATGATCCCAGGGTCCTGGGATCGAGCCCCACATCGGGCTCTCTGCTCAGCAGCGAGCCTGCTTTCTCCTCTCTCTGCCTGCCTCTCTGTCTACTTGTAATCTCTGTCTATCAAATAAATAAATAAAATCTTTAAAAAAAAATGTATGAGACCTATTAGAAAGGAAAAAGTGAGATTTAAGCAGCATGGGGGTTTCACAAATCTTATGATACTTAGAACAGCCTAACTCTGAACTTGAAATCTATAGGTTAAAACTGTTCAGAACCATAACGTTTACTCGACCTATTTCTCTATAAAAATTAGCCTTATTTTGGAATCAGTTGAAATTGTTTAATACATACACCACCAACAAAAAAATTACTGGAATACTAGACAATAAAAGAACTACCAGCAAATCTAAACAAAAATCCAATGTGCTATGGTAAGTGCTGTGAATTGTGAAAGACTGATGATTCATAGAACTGTATCCCTGAAAAAAAAACAAAACATTATATGTTAATAAAAAAGACAGAAAGAGAAAAAAAAAGAGAAAGAGTTAAGAAGGAAAGAAAGAAAGAAAGAGAAAGATCCAGCATGAGATCTGTTACAATCCAGTCTGAAGAGGTTACCTACCTGAAGAGGATAATAGCATGGGGCTTTGGAACTACTTGGGTTCAAATCTGGACCTCACACTCCTCAACACTCTTTCCCTCCTTACTAGTTAAGGATATAGACGGAGTTATTTGATGTCTGTCTCTATTTTGACTTTCCAAAATGAACTTCTTAATAAATTGAGTTCTTTGGGTTGTTCAGAGGATTGAATCAGTTACTTCTTGCAAATGCTTAGAACAATATCTGCATATGGAATGTGCACTCAATGATTACAAGCTATAGTATGTATCTTGTTATTTTAAATGTATGGTTCCTTCATTTACCATCCCAAAGTAAAAAAGAAAAAGCAAGAAAGCAAGCAAGAAAGAAAAAGAAAAGAAAGAAAGCAAACAGTTATCTGAGCAATACTCTAAGTATTTGCTTCCTTGCTTATCCTCTCTCTGGCTCCTTACTAATCTTGCTTCCTGGTTCTCAGAACCTGTATCCCACTTCCGTCCTCTTCCGTCCCCTTCAACAGTGCATTTAGCTTCTGATCTTGGCTTCCAACAACTCTAGTTGTGTACATTGGTCTAATCCTGTTTTTCTTCAAAGATCCTTAAGCAATTCTGGTATCACAGACCACAAGGTGATGTCTAAGGTGTTCTAACTCTTAACAAGTCTCTATTTCTAACTCTTAACAAGTCTCTATCAATTGTACTTAACATCCCTAGCCAGAAGGAGAAATTTAACATGATTTTTATTGAAAAAAAAAAAAAATCCAAGAACTATAAAAAGTCCTTACTGCAAAAGCTCATTTTAAGGGTATGTGAGTAAGAGAAAAGAATGTTCCTTCCCCAAATACAGATTGTATTAAGGGAGAGGAAAATCTCCTTAGATATGCAGTTCAAAATATTTTGAGCTCTGCAATTATGAATAATGGATACTAAAGCTTATTACTTCCTAACAAGGAGAACATGGAACACAGACCTAAGGCACATGAAGGACTAGTACAAAAAATATGCCCAAAGAGGAAAAAACTTGAAGGACTTTAATATAAAACTTTAAGCCATAACAAAAAGAATTTTCCATTGACAAAAAGATAAATATATTGCCAACTGAACAAAATAGAGAGGGCAGAAATAGACCCACACAGATGTTGTCATTTAGATTATGGCAAAAGAGTCAAGATAATTCAGTGGGGGAAAGGAATATCTTTTCAATAAATGATGTTTAATCAATTTAATGTCTACATAGAACAAATAAAAGACCATCGACCCAAGTTCAAATGATATTTAGACCTAAAAATATTTCTCAGATAAAAAAATAGGGGAAAATCATTGTGACCTTGGTATAGGAGGTTTTCTTTAACAGAACAAAGGAAGCTTGAGCCATGAAAGAGAAGAAAATAATATATTGAATTCTATCAAAATTTAACACTTTAACTCTTTCAAAGACATCATTAAGAAACCAACAGTAAAGCACACTACAAGAAAATATTCACAATATATATCAC
This sequence comes from Neogale vison, assembly GCF_020171115.1. Classification (NCBI taxonomy): domain Eukaryota; kingdom Metazoa; phylum Chordata; class Mammalia; order Carnivora; family Mustelidae; genus Neogale; species Neogale vison. The sequence goes on along the minus strand of NC_058091.1, from coordinate 77,015,165 downwards.
ACAAACTATTTATGTGCAAAATACATGAAGAACTTTTGTAATTCAGTAATAAGAAAAATCAACAAATTAAATAACACATAAAACATTTGGAAATTGAATTAACAATAGATGATATGCAGTAAGAATATAAAAACATCTTTGAGATTATTAGTCACAGAAATTTTTTTTTTTTTAAGATTTTATTTATTTATTTGACAGAGAGATAGAGAGTACAAATAGGCAGAGCAGCAGGCAGAGGGAGAGGGAAAAGCAGGCTCTCCACTGAACAGAGAGCCCAATGCGGGGCTCCTTCCCAGGATCCTGGGATCATAACCTGAGTGGAAGGCAGACGGTTAACCAACTGAGCCATTCAGATGCCTCTAGTCACAGAAATTCTAATTAAAACCATAATGCAGGGGCGCCTGGGTGGCTCAGTGGATTAAGCCTCTGCCTTGGGCTCAGGTCATGATCCCAGGGTCCTAGCATGGAGCCCCACATCAGGCTCTTTGCTCAGCAAGGAGCCTGCTTCCTCCTCTCTTTCTCTGCCTGCCTCTCTGCCTACTTGTAATCTCTGTCTGTCAAATAAATAAATAAAATCTTAAAAAAAAAATAAAAATAAAACCATAATGCAATACCATTACACTACTTGTACAATGGCTGAAAGTGAAAGAATTGACATACCAAGTATTGGCAAGAACATGAAGCAACAGAAAGTCCCACGTACTTCTGGTCAGAAAGCAAAATGTCCCAGGCACTTTAGAAAATAGTTTGTCAGTTTCTTGAAAAACTAAAAATAAATCCGCAAAGATTTGTGCATCAATGTCTATAGCGGCTTTACTCGAAAAACTTCAAAATTGGACGTGATTCAAATGCCCATTAATGGGTAAATAGATAAACAAATTGTGGTATAACATTTCAATGGAATACTACTTAGAAATAAGAAGAAGGAAATATTGATCAGTGCAACAGTGTGGATGAACTCAAAATCATACTGAATGAAAGAAGCCAGACAAAAAAGACTATATACTTGGGATGCCTGGGTGGCTCAGTCTGTTAGACGTTCAACTCTTGATTTGGGCTCAGGTCATGATCTCAGGATGTGAGATCAGGCCCTGGAGTCTGCTTGGGATTCTCTCTCTCCATCTCCCTCTGCCCTCCCCCAGTCTTTCTCTTCTCTCTCTCTCTCTCTAAAAAGGAAAAATAAGGTATATACTTCATGATCAAACTATGTAATATATTGGTGAATGTAAACTACCTATAATAACAAAATCAGATAATGGTTATCTGGGAATTGGGAGTAAAGATTGGGATAGTGACAAAATGTTCATGTAGAGATTGTAATAATGAATTTATGGGACAATATATTGTTCAAAAGTTACCACACTGTATGACAGCTCTTTATTAAAGATGTATTTATTTACTTCAGAGAAAGAGAGTATGCAAGTGGGGGAGGGGCAGAGGAAGAGAATCTCAAGTAGACTCCCTATCTGCTTAGAGCCTGCATAGAGCATAGAGCCAGATGCAGGGATAGGTCTTATGACCCACAAGATCATGGCCTGAGCCAAAATCACCAGTTGGCTGTTTAACCAACTGAGCCACCCAGGTGCCCTGTATGATGACTTATAATATGTGTAATTTATTATGTAACAATTCTACCAAATAATTCATATTACATGACAATTATTTAACAATTCTATAATATTTACCAGAAAATTTATTAAAAAATAAAAAATATCTTTAGGAAAACTTGGCTTGTTTTATTATCTCCTTCTGAGGATGAATTAGAAGTTAAGACTAAAACTACTAAAATCTGTAATTTATGTATACGGAGAAGAAAGCCTGACTGAGGTTCTTCCCTGTCTTCTCCAAGGCATTAAAAAAAAAGGCTTTTGAATGGCTGGTACAGGCTAGATAGTTGGAATTGAACTGAGAGAATAATGTAATATAAGATAGCTCTTTGAGAAAGCACTGAAGCTCCATCTCTGCAGAGAAGGCTGAGACAAATTTGTTGTGGGAAGACCTGGACAAGAGTGAGCAGGAATCCAGATGAGACTTGGCTGAAGAGGAAAATAAAATTTGTAGGATTTTGATCATTTGGCCCCATTTCTGAAAGTCATCCTAAATTCAGTCGGTGACCCAAAAAGTATCACAGTTCATAGATCAGGAGAAAACCCTGTGCTGTCAATGTTCAAGTGGGTAGAACCATGACATTACTTGAGCCTTGAAGCTTTACTCAGTGACAGTGTGAATAAATCACCTCCTGAGTGATTCTTTGGGTCCAAGATGTCAAATTGTTAATCTGTCTCCAGGAAGTGTTTTCCAATCACATCCCAGGATGCTTAGAAATGCTTTAGGAATTACCAGGCACATATCAGGGTGATGGCAGAGGAAGTTTAAATACCTGTATATCAGGCCCAAATTGAGACAATTCTAAACTTGGGACCAAGAGATCAGATACAGAAGTAATATTTTATACAAATTATATGTAAACTATACATAGTTTTCCATCCATAGTGTTACTTTGAGGATTTCTAATTGTTACTTTTATTTTATAAAATACTGAGTTAGGTAGATGTCTGGATCAGACAGACTTAAGCCACCGGCCAACTGAAATTAAGAATCTAGTGCTCGGAATGGTCAGAGCAGGCAAGGAGCACACCTTGTAGTTCCCTGTCTGAAGTAGATTTACTCCTGGCTAGTTCTAGTTCAACTTGCCTTTCACCACTGAACAGCTACAGAGTGCTCATTCCTTTGAGTTCCAGTTATTTTCTAAGTCCATTTTTGGTAGCGTTGAACTAGGTTTATCAGTTTACTGTTCCTGCAGAGTTCTAGCTTTGCAATGAAAACAAACATACACAGAACAGAAGCCACCCAAACGGAATTTCATAAAATAAAAGGATGGGATGAAATAGAGAAAAAAAAATCTGTCATGTGGAGAGAAAACACATACACCAGAATGGATGAAAAGTTATCAATTAAAAAAAAAAAATAGACCTCTTGATTAATGATCGCGAAAAAAGGTAGAACATGTATTGTTTATGTGGCTTTTCCCTCTTTAGACTGACAACTTCATACTTTTATATCATTTTACACTATTGTGGTTTTGTTCTGAAAGAACCATTCAAGCTACTTATCACAAGGGTTAATACAAATGGGAAAACAAACAAACAAACAAAAAGGAATGACCCTATGAATGACTTTTATATCAAAGTTTTCTTAGCTTCAAAGTATTATTGAGGTATTAATTTACATCAGAAAATACGATATCTTTAAGCATAATATTTGAAACTGGGCAAAGTGCTTTTGGCTCTCATAATTCACTAGTCATATAGAACGTTGTTTTGGAAAGTACATGGGGATTTGGATGTATGCAAAAATGCTCATTTTAACTCTGTAGTTCCTTGTCTGTACAACCCTGGGCAAGTTCATAATCTTTTTGAATCCCATTCATGACATCAAGATAATAATATTTACATTATGGTATTTGTTGTAAAATTTCAAGGATATTACTATACAAAAAGTTTAGCAATGTCACCTTCTTCTACACCCAGAACTCAGGTTTATGTTTTTAAAATATATGTTGAGGAGTTTTCATGCTAGAAAATTAGAATAAATTTATTTTTAGAGGACAAGGGAAGCCAGAATGAATGGTTATCTGTATTATCCATTATCAGAGGTCCAGGAGCATTTGGGTTATTTTCTCTTGTCTCAGATATTAAGAGGCTGTGTTGCTTCTATCCTTATTGTTGCAGAGAGAGTGCTAGAAATAGCAGTCATTCTTCCACTATTTCTGAAACTGCACCAAGATGAGAAGGAATATTAGTACACGGTGGGAAAGTGTGGCTTTCTAGATTTGGCGGTCTGAAACTGAGTATCAGCTGTGTCATGTGTCAACTCTGTGACCTTGGACAAGTATCTCCACCTTGGTGCCTCAGTTTCTCCTTTTCAAATACATCATAGGATTATTTGGGGTTAAATTAGTTAAATACACAATGTTTGGAGAACCATCCCAGGCAAAAAGTCAGCATGAAAATGTAATTACTGTTATGATTTCTCTTGTAGTTTCCTTAGCCTCAAGCCAACAATTAGCTTTAACTTGGAAAAGAATGTAATATCCTATTTCCATTGCTGATATTAGAAATGTAGATGTAGATAGGACATGCTACATATGCAACTGTTCTATACTTAAGCTTCATTATTCATTTATTATGGAAGAAGGGAGGCAAATAGGCTTTCAAAAATTATCAAACACAAATTGTTTTGTCATGATAATATGAAAAGTATCCTTTCCTTATTTGCTTATTTTTTAGTTTTGAGTTTCTCACTGTGTTATCCAAAAAATGAAGTTAAAATAACAAGCTATAGAACACAAAAGATGCTTAATATCACTAATCATCAGGGAAATGCAAATCAAAAATATAATGAGATATCCCCTTACACCTGTCAGAATGGCTAAGATCAAAAACATAGGAATAATAAATGTTGGTAAAGATGTGGAGAAAAAGGAACACTTGTGTACTTTTGGTGGGAATGTAAACTGATACACGCACTGTGGAAAACAGTATGGAGGTTCAAACAATTAAAAATAGAAATACCACATGATTCAACAATTCCACTACTGGATATTTACCCAAAGAAAAATGAAAACACTAATTTGAAAAGATATTTGAACCCCTATGTTTATCACAACATTATTTGTAATAGCCAAGATAGGGAGGCAACTTAAGTGTCCATTGATAGACAAATGGATAAGGAGGATGTGCCATATGTATGTGTGTACACAAGCATGCATGTGTCCACACACACACATGAGAATTACACAGCCATAAGAAAGGACAGATCTTGCCATTTGCAAGAACTTGGGTGGACCTAGAGGGCATTATTCCAAGTGAAATAAGTCAAACTGAGAAAGACAAATACCATATGATTTCATTTATATGTAGAATCTAAAAACCAAAACAAATGAATAAAACAAGAAAAAAGCAGAATCAGATCTATAAATATAGAGAACAAACTGATGGTTATCAGAGGGAAGGGAATGGAGGTGGGCAGAATGGATGATGGGGAGAGGAAGGTATAGTCTTCCAGTTATGGAATGAGTGTTATGGGAATAAAAGACACAGCATAGGGAAGACAGTCAATGGTATTGTAACAGTGTTGTGTGGTGACAGACGGTAGCTGCACTTCTGGGGAACACAACATAATGTACAGGGGAGTTGAGTCACTCTGTTGTGTACCTGAAACTAACCTAACATTGTGTGTCAACTATATTCAAAAAAAAAAAAAAAAGAAGAAAGAAAGAAAGAAAGAAAAGAAATAAGAAAACAGGCCATATAACCAGTTAGAATGAAATTGCAAAATGAGGAGGAGAGAAGGAAAGCTGTTGCTTTATATTTATAAAACAATATTTCTGGGAAAAAAAAAAAAACACCTGAGAAGTGAAATGAATGGTTGTGATTCTTTTCTCATACACTCTATTTTCTACCCATCACTATGTCCTGTCATCCCTTCTTCTGAATATATTCCAAAGATGCAGCTTTTGCCTATCTTTGCTAATGTGTTTCTGGTCCAAACCTCTCTCAATTCTCATTGGATTTTAGGAGGACCACTTCAGCGAAATTCCTGACTAGTCCTGCCCCCAGAGTATATCCACCACACAGCAGCCTGAATGATCTTTCTAAAGGGTAAATTGTATCATTCCTCTACCCTTTTAAAAACTGTGGTGACTACCAGTTACTTTTAAATAAGAGTTTGAACTCTGTGTCATGCCCTAAAAGGTCCTCTGGACCTTCCCCTTGCCATATTCCTGGTCTTGGGTCCTTCTACCCTCTCTCTCATTCACTTCTCTCCAGGCGCTGGCTTGTTCCCTCAGCTTTGGGACACACTAGACTGTTTCCTGGACCGGGGCTTTGGCACTTGCTCTTCTTTCTACTTCTAATTCGCTCCCCCAGAGCTTTACGTGGCTACCCTTCTCTCATTATTCAGCCCTTGGCTGAAGTGTACCTTGTCAGAAACGCCTTTCCTGCTCATCCTACCTCAAGCATCATTCTCTAATATTATTTACCCTCATCATAACACATTTCAGTACCTGAAATTATCTCATTTATTTTCAGATTCCTATCTGCTTCCTTCAATTAGTTAAGCAGCTTGGAAAGAGTCCTCAGTCTGTTGTTTTTGTTTTTGTTTTGTTTTTTTTTTATTTTTTCCTTCTGTATCTCCAGCACCTAGAAACAATGGATATTTATAAATAGGCTACAGCCTGACTGGCCTGTCCAAGTAGTGGCCTGGTGGCAGCTCACTACTGGTATGTTACATCATTGAAGCTCATGTCCTTCTAGCCGTTACTACCTCTTCTGACCACATACATACCTTTTTTAACCAAATAATTATTTTCAGGATTATGCTGTGTAGCTCATAATATGAGAAAGGAAATGCATTCTCCTAAAGTTATACAAAAATCTATTAACACAAACCAGATGGATCTCAGTAATTCTGTATCCCTGACCTAAATAGTTGCCTCCATGCTTGGCTAAAGTCTTATGTCTGCAGTATGAAATGCCCCATAGAAAGATGCATGTTAGTCAAATCAATTTTCAGAAATTACAAAAGAGAATTTTATACAATGCTACATTTTTTCCCAAGGTATTTTTATGGCCTCCTTATCAACACATCATATCTGCTACGTCTAGCTAGGCCAAGCTAAGCAGAAAATGGAATTAGATATATATACAATCTTTCTCTTAAAATCTGATAAGATCATCATCAAAGTTGGGGCAATTTTAAGAGAAAGATACATCTACATATGCATATTATTCAAACTGATTGCATTAATGTCTACTTAAATTTACATCATGCACTGGTACAAAACTAGTGAATGTATTATTGAGCTATCGCCCTTTTAGCAAACCGTATTCAAAGATAAAATGATGTCAGTCTTGTTTCATAAAAATATTTATAATTACTTGACTTTTCAAAACAAAGTTTCCAACTCAACAAGTTGCACTAGTTATTTGTTTCCCTTATTTAGAATGTATGGATCTGAGTCTCTGACAAATAGATCTATTAGTTGTATAAATTACTAATTACACTTCGAGTTCCCATGTCTACAAAATCCCTTCAGCATCCAACCAGGAAATCCCAGACTCCTGTTTTGAGGTTAAAGAATATAGTTAATTATTTCCGTGAAAGTTAGACAAGTTTGGATGTCATCTAAAGTGTTAAAACTAAAACTCAAACTTGAGAATTAACTGTATAAAAATAATTTTGATTGTGCAGGAAAATACACTGTTAGGAAACAAGAAATTTCTCTGGGAAAAAAAGAGAACAAAGGACCAATGGGAGAAAATTGATTTGGAGGAAAGCAGCTGCATCTTCCATCTGCATTCTCACAAGAGGAAACTCCAAACATTCAATGGCAGCAGATTTTTTTTTACCTCAATTGTGAACACAAGAAAAGCAAATCCCGCTTCTATATTGGTGTACAAGAATCATTTTTTCTGATTTTAATGAGAGAATTTTAGGTAGAAAGGATCAGACATTTAATACATTTAGCACACTGAAGCAAGGGCTCCAAGAAATGGAGGGGTCTTCTGCAAGTACACATTGACATCTGCACTGGAGAGCAGAGAGACCATCCATAATAATCATCCTGGAAGTTTAGATACATCTTTTAGAATGAAGTAATAGAAGATGGAAATTCTAATCACCATATGAGGAAAACACAAGTAAAATGTCATATAATCTGATTTGAGATACAAATACAGTATTTGTTATGCAAATATAACTTAATGGGCTTATGGATTGAGTTGTAGAATTTATTGGAACAAAGTAGATAAATATAGTGAGTAGGTAGCCTGGATTACTTAGATTTTTCTTTTTCTTTTCACCCAAGATGAGAGGGATTGCCTCTCATCTTGGGTGGCGAATCCTACCTCATCTTGGGTGGCATGAAACAAGGTTTCTAGTTTCTGGTTGGTAGCACCAAACTGGTAGGACAGAATATTATGCTCTTGGTCACAGTGAAAGAGAAGAGATCTAAAAATGTGATGATATAAGAATAACAGGAATGAAACAACAAGGTGAGGCAACAGTGAAGCATCTCTCTTAACTCAGCAGAATTGCCCTAAGTCAGAAAGAAAAGAAGTTTTGGTAGGAAAAGAGGTGGCTCATTACAGATATTTTTAGTGTGAGGTGTCAGTAGAGATTTCAGACTGTCCGGAAAAAGTTAGAAATTTGGAAATGCACACCCATAGAAAAAAACCAGCAAGTAAATATATTTTTGATAAAGATATCGGATTGCTCTTCATACAAAGCTTAACATAGCTACCATATGTGGGCACAAGGTAGATGGGAAGTAATTTCACATACTTCTTTTAGTCATCACCACAAGCATCCTATAATTTAAATATTAGCCCTATGTCACAGACAAAACTGGGACAGAATAAAATGTAAAGTCTCTCCCGAGGTCACAAACTAAGCAGGAACAGAAACTGGAGTTAAAATCAGGTCTTCTCAGTCCACTTTCCTGATGATCTAGGACAAAGGATGAAGAGAAAGATGAAAGGAGGTCAAGGAAAACACGATGAATTTATGAGTCAGAACTGAGTTAGCATGAATTTTTAGTCAACATAGTTTTGAAAGTTTATCCAGCAAAGTCTAGCAACCTGGGAATAAATTCTGAAAAACAGATGGTAGAGTGATTCACTGTTGAAGATTGGCAAGCTGACACAATGCAAGGTTAAATACACAAAAGTTTTTTAAGGTGGTAATTAATGAGTGTATCACTGGAAATTTGGGTCATGTTTGCAGAAAGAAAAGTGAAGCCAGAGGTGATTCATAGGCCAAGAGCTTGAAAAAGCCTTGACTGCCTCCCTCCTACTATTGATTCTCAAAATAACAGATTTCCATTCTCTCAGCCTCTTTTGATTCTAGAGCACAGGTGCTTTGGAGAGTTCTGAAACTGGTTCTGTAGGATTTAGGGCAATTCTGCAAACTTCCTAACATCCTCTCAATAGGTTCCATGTCTGCTTAAGTTAATCCGATGTTTGTGGTTTCTTTTATTTTTTTTCTTATTGACTAATACAATATTTGATCAATTTTGGTTTCATTCCTCTGACCTCCCTCTCATTTTAAACCTTTAAAATTCTAGAAAGTATTTAAAACCAATAAAGGACATGACTGACATTAAAGAAGTTGGGAAAAACTCTTAGAAGACATAAAATAAATAACATTGGATTGACAGGAGTAGAAGAATCTATAAATTTAAAACACGTTCAGGAGGGAGCCATTAGAAAGATTCATAGAAAGAGCAGATACAAAGTGCACAAATGGAAGGAAAACTGGTTTCCAAGTACAGTCATCTGAGCAATTAATGAACTGCATTTTCCACAACAAAACCGATAGGCCAAACAGGATTCTTTCTCCTTCTTCGTAAATGAAATTCCAGTTATTAAGAGCTACAGCCATCTCCAGACTAAATGATCATGCCCCAAAGAAAGTGAAGTCCCTATCTAGGGAGGGCTTCTTAGACAAGGTAGCAGGTTGAGATAGGAGCAAGACAGGTGCCAGAAAATTGGACCTCCCGAGAGAAAGATGCACACTCATTCACCTGCACGTCTACACACCTACACACACACACACACACACACACACATCATTTCTCCTTTATTAGAGACCACCTTTCAATGAATTTTTTTTTGTGTTCAGTGTTTATGAGGGCTATAAAGTGGTTTTAAAAGAGTGATAACTTCTAGTGGGATTTGTCAATTCTTTTGTTGACCAGTATTATTGTCCTCAAACTTTGAGAGACATTGGGTAACCTTGAAAATGATTCAGGCAAAGATTCCCAGCCCCAGCCCGGACCCTGAGTCTCTGATCATTCTGCATATGTAACAAGCAACCCTGCCTGATTTTATCATTTCGAGGAACGTTTTGTCTTCTCTCCTTCACTTCTCTCCATGTGTCTCTCCGTCTACTCCTCCTGCCACTTACTTACCTTTTTTCCCAGTTTTCTTCTCTGCTTTCCTTTACCTTACCTAGCTTTCACCCAGTGATAGAAAATATGATGTGATTCATAAATGTCTTATCAATTTGGGGGGAGATTATTGGCACTATTTGCAAGTGCTATATGATTTATAGGAAAATAAAAAGCACTGCCAAGATATCCTCAATGAGTTCTCTTACTTGAAACAGTAATGTAAGAGAACACAAGTGGACTAAAAACAAGGAGATCGATGGTTCTCACTGCTGGTTGCACATCAAAATCACTAGAGATTTTAAATTCACCCCACAATTCAGATTTACTTGGCTGGTTTTGGTATCAGAAACTGGTATGTTCTTTTAAGTTCCCAGGGAATTCTGATGTGGGGGAAGAGTTGAGAACTCCTGAATCAGGTTCAGTGGAAACCCATGCAAAGGTAAATGACAGGGAAAGATATGCCTCTGAGATCTAAAAACAATAGAGGGAGAAAGGGACTTTAACAAGAAGAAGGGGGGAAAAAAGGATTAATTCTATGCCACTGATGGAGGGATAGTGGAGCGTTGTCAGGGCAAAAGAGAAAGAAACCAGTGAAAATGAAAAGTGCTTCTTCAACAACTGCTAAAAAGTCAGGAGAGCTTCAGTGGAACTAAGGGTTAAGTATTTCAGGTGGATTACAGACAGATGAAGTAAAAGCAACAGTCAATGCTTCCCGCTCCCAAGATAATGGAGGGATTAGAGCCCATTCCTCTTTCCAGGTTAAACCCCAGAGAGAGAAAGAGCAAATGTCATAGCATAACAAGAGATATTTTTATGAATGCTTATGCAAAGAGTGAGGGAAGAATGACTGGCACATAAATGAATAGTTTGAAATAATAAACCTGGAAGCTCAGAGGAGATAGGGACAAACTAAACCAAAGTCAAGAGCACAATTAAGGCTAAGAAAAATCACTGCCAACAGTGTTAAGCCTGAGGGGCCTTTAGACAGGTCATAGATGGTTTACATTAAACATAATAAAAAGCAAAACAAAAGGAATAAATGAATAGAAAGGTTTGCATTGCCAGAAAAATAGGGGATTAGAGACTTGTCCTGGAAGGACATGCAAAAAGGACATCTCACAAATATCCTGCTTCAACAATAGAGATGTCTAAATTAGTTGAAGTTATTAAATATAAAAGACAGAGAAAGAACAAGTATTATTTAAAATACGCCAAAAAAAAAAACCCTTAAAGAAAAGAAAATCTCATTCTTGAGAAAAATGCAGTTAGGAAGAGCCATAAATCCAGATAAATCAAATTATTTTACTTTATGCAGGAACACAAGATGACTAATTTTAAATTCACTTGTAAGAGAGGACATTGAAGACAAATATTGACTCTTCAATACTGAAAAATCAACTTTCTGAACAGGTCAATTTGAGATGGCTCTCCTAGAATAGAACTTTTAATTCTGAAATCAATCACATTCTTTAATTCAATGAAATAGTCACACACACTCATCCATTTGGTCCTAGATTAAAGCCTTCTTTTTTTCTGGTCTTCACCAACCTCTTCCCCTAACTGCACAGTCCATACTACTAGAGACAGAGAATATTTGTAATAACATGAATTGTAATATAAAATTTGATAATACATTAAATCAGCTGAATAAATTATAACACATAAATTAAAGTTCTATTTGTTCTGTGGCTTGGCAAGTTTTTTTTTTTAATCAAGTTGTAAATGCAAGAAAAAAGAAAAAAGTACTATATTCTAAAGAAATATACCATTGCTATATACAGTTTAATCTTCCAAATATATTGTTTTTTATTTCTTTCATAATGTGGCATGGAAAGGGGTTGAAGAGTCAGGTTGAAGAGTACTTGTTCTAAATTCCCCCATCAGTGTAATATACCTTCTAGGGCTTTGTTTCCAATTTCTTCTATTATCTGGGTTTGGAAAATCCATTGGTTAATTTTAAATTTACCTTTTACTTCATTCAATAACTATTGTATATCATTGACCACGCCATACTTGAAACTTTTTTTCTTGTCTTTCATGGAAATTCTCTATACTAAATTGACTCTTCTTCTTTATTAGGCCCTTTCCTGATTCTTGCGACTTTACATTCTGTGGACAATCGCCTTTATATCAACAAATTTCAGTACCAATAATAATCATCCAATCTGTATCTCCACCCTAGGCCTCTCTTCTGAAATCCAGAACCATATATCCAGCTCTCTGTTGAACACGAGCACCTAATGTGAAATTTAGGAATGTTTCTTTAAGCACCTTCTCTTACCTCCAGTCCTGGCTCAATTTATAGCATGTTTCAGTCATGTTATTGACCGTAACCCAGTTGCCCAAGTTGCAAACCTTGGAATCACCCTATGCTGAAACTGACTATACCATTTAATTTTCTGTTCAAACTAGGATATGTTTGATAATGAAATGGACACTTAGTAAATATACTGGTCGATGAGGATGTGCAGTGACACTAGATTTATCCTGCCTTTCTTGCAGCTTATTGGTCACTGAGTCTGAAAAACTTCTTGACATTTTTTTCAAACCCATTTCTTTTTATTCAAGTTCTCATTATTTCATCCCTAGATATTTCAAGCTTAACTGATCTTCCTGCTTCTAACATGTGCCTTTAACACTGCTGTTGAAGCTATTTTTCTAAATCCCAAAGCTGATTATGTGATTCCCTTGTTTAAAATACTTTGCAGGGCATCTGGGTGACACAGTCAATCAAGTGTCCAACACTTGATTTTGGCTCAGTTCGTGATCTTGGGATAGTGATATTAAGCCCTGTGTCAATCTCCATGTTAGGCATGGAGCCTGCTTTAGATCCTCTCTCCCTTCCCCACTGCCCCGTCCCACCCCTCACTCCCACCCCCCAGCTTGCACAGTCTCTCTCTCTCTCTCTCTCTTTAAATCAATCAGTCAATCAATCAATCATCCTTCACCATCTCTTGCTGTCTTTCAGGATAAAATTAGACTTCTTTATTAGAATACATACATGCACGTCCTCATTTTTCTAATTCCCATCTACTTTGGGTACGTAATTGTTAAAAGCACAGTAGGCTGGAGAAAGCTGAAATAAGCATTGCTCCCTCACAACAATAAGAAAAGTAACTACAAAGTCATAGGTTTCATTGAATCCAGCAAAGAGCTGTGGTTTCAAGACAATGAAGCAGCCTGAATTCCAAAGAGAGGCAGTCTTCCCCAAAGAGAGATGGAACAGGAATTTTCTCATGTGGAAAATAGCAAGGAATGAAAAGGCATTATTCACCATACAAGCAGATAGGAAAAATTTAGGTCAAAAAAAAAAAAAAAATCAGTGAACTCCTAAGTGCAGTCTAGTGTGACAATATATAATCTCTAGAAACTTTAGACTCAAGCAGAATATGTATACATCATCATCTCTTTTCCAGGGATCTCACTTAATGCTTAAGAAAGATTGGGAGAGGAAAGCCTGGGTGGCTCAGTCGGTTAAGTGGCCAACTCGATTTCAGTTCAGTCATGATCTCAGGGTCTTAGGATCCAGCCCCACATCAGGCAATGGGGGATTCTGCTTTAGGATTCTTTCCCTCCCACTACCCCTCCTTTTGTTTGCTCTCTTTCACTCTCTCTAAAATAAATAATTTTTTTAAAAGAAAGAAAGATTGGGGAATAACATGAGACCCCACAGTAAGCAGACATGTAGGAGAAGATTTACCATCACTGAGGGAAAGTTATGCAATCCCTCACCCCTGCCCTGATTTTCCTCACATATGGAACAAAAAACTAAATACCCTGGGCGGGGAGGAGGGCCAGCAAACCCTGGCATCTTCAGGTGAAGGTATATTGATGCTGTGGAGAAGACAGAAAGAAAAACCCTTTACCTCAGAAAGCACAACAGAAGAAGACCCAATTTCCCATCCTAATACCACTAGGAAAAGGACAGAAAGTCCCCCCCACCCCCCGTGTGAATTCTGCTGCAGAAACAAGATAGAGTGCGCCAAAAGGGGAATGGGAATCAATCTTGAGAAGCTCCCTCCCCAGAGGCTCAGGCACACAGAAGCTGCTTCCGATTGAGGCTAGACCTGAACAATAGAGAATCTCTCTGCCCCCACCAGAAGACTAAAAGGTCCCAAGTTACAAGCTACAGTGTCTGCCTTAAATTAGGGAAAAGGTGTGGAGAGAGAGAGAGAGAGAGCCCCCTTGTGGCACAGGCCTTCAGGGAAAGCTGAAAACTGAGTGTGGAGCAGAAACACTTGTGGGGGTTGGGGTGGGGGGAATTCTATGGTACTCTAACCCACATCCTAATCAGAAGAGAATTCCAGAGGAAACTGCAACCTGTGGTACACTGATGATTAGCAAAGCCAACACAAAATTTAAATTTGACTCAACACCTGACTCGATTGAGTCAGTACCCCACACTAATGGCCTAAAAGAATGAGTGCTTGCCTCCAAGTATAAATGTTATTTGCTTTTACTGTTTTGTACATGATGTCCAGCATGTAGTAAATAATTATGGAATGTCCAAAGAAGCAAGGAGGAAAAAATGTAGCCATTGTCAAGAGATACAGTAATCAAAACAAACAAACAAACACACACACAAAACCTCAGAGATGACCTGGATGTTGGAACTATCAGACAGGGACTTTAACATAATTTTACTCATAATCATCAAAAAGCAAAACAACAGCAAGAATATCTGCCAACTGATGAATAGATAAACTAATTATGGATCTCATGTAATGAAAGCTATTCGATAGTAGAAAGGAAAGAACTTCTGATATATGCCACCATATGGGCGAAGAGCAAATGCACTTGTCAAAATTCCTAGACTGTCACATAGAAAGTGTGAATTTTACAATATGCACATTTTACCTAATAAAAAAACTGAATTTGAAAATAAAATCGGGGGGAAAATGCAGACTGCCTGTATGGAATCCTGGCTCTACGGTTAATTAGCTGATCAACTTGATCAACTTACTTAGCTTTTCTCAGCCTGCATTTCTACATATATAAAATAGGGGTAATGTTAAAGACAGTAGACTTCCCTCATGGAATTGTTATAGAGGGTTAAAATATGTAACATTCATAGGACAAATTACAACATAAATATTTTGTATTATTTTTAATTTTCCAACCTCACCTCCCACCAATGTTACACATGAGCTTTGAACCAGCCATTCTGAGCTATTCTAATCATTCTGCTCTTTCATACCATATGTCTTTGTACTTGCTGCTTTATCTGCCTGCACTGCCCTATTGTACCTTATCCATAACTACCAGCAATAGGAAACTTCTCATCCTTAAAAATGGAGTTTCTGTGTCTTATTTGTAGGTCTCCTCTGCCATTTTCCATTCCTATCCAAGTGAAGGATTGATTCCTGCCCCCTTTATGTCTGTTCACCTAATGAGTTCTTAGCATGACATATGATAAATGGCCAATAAATATTTGAATGAATGAATGGATAAAGGAATCTACTATGGTTCACTTCAATCTGGCTACTTGATAGCACCAAAAAAAAAAAAAAATGCTCTTTGTTGTTAACTATTAAAATACCAAGACTAAAGGAGCATCACAGAGAGAAGTTAGCTGACATAACAGAGCATGTGAAGTCAATCAGAACAATAGGACATGATGCTCTTAGAAGCCAGAATCTGCAAGAGGCAGGGGAGGTCCAGAAAGGTAAATGATGGATTAGTGATCATATAAGTGTAGGTATCATAGAGGTGGAAAGAAAGACCCATAACAGACAACTAGTAAATGATTAAGCAGAATTAAGATCTCAGAATCAGGCTACAAAAAGTCTTTGTGGGAGTCTGTTTCAATAGGACTGCTGATAACTCAGGCCCCCAACCTTATTAGTTTTATTAACTTGCACTAAATTAAACTTGGACAGCTTAAGGCTGGACAGCTGAATTTGTATTTTTCTTGGAAAATTCTGGTTGACCCTTATCATGAATTTATAGAGTGCCCAGATCTGCTTTCACCTTCGTTTTATTCTCTGGGTGTGGCCGTCTTTTAATATTTCTAAACCCTTGCAGGAGGCTTAAGGAGGTTACTGGCAGTAGTGTAGCCACTGATGAGACCTCTGAAGACACCGCAGGATACAACGATGCAGGTGCAAAACTACGTGATTGTGAGATGATGATGTAGTTAAAGAGGCAGAGCACTTTAGGAGCTGAGTATTCACCACATTTCATCTGAAAACATGAGATAGAATATGTTAGTTCATATGCTCTCTGCAATTAATAAAACCCCGAAACGGCTCTCAGAGGGTGTTTGTCACCCCTAGTGGTATCTTTGCTGAGGACATGCCGGTAAAAGCCTGTGCTGGGGCGAAGGAAGCAGCTCTCATGGACACTCCCATACATACCAGAATTCTCGTTCTACCATTATTTGACACTTTTCTCCCAAATACACTGCAATCCCAATAATTTGGAATTACATTTTTATCCTGAAGAGTCATTCCCCAATGTCAAGTAGTCACTAAGTTGCCAAACCATTTTAGGCCAGTATTTTGCAGATAACCTCATCTGGATGAGTCTTTTGATTCTCTGTTATACAGTAGAGTTCAAAATAGTCTTCTCTGCTAAATGAAGTATTTGGACAGGTAGAATAGGTAGTATTAATTAGTTAATTAAGAAAATTAATTAAGGGAAATTAATTAGGGGAGATTATTAATTAATGAAAATGCCTATTTTTAAAATTTTTATAAATACAAATGTGTATGTAAGTTGTGATCCAAACTCTTGCTATCTGATCTCAGGAATTAAATCTATTTAGAAAGCAAAATATACTTGTATACTTTATCACTTTGGGAAGATTTCTTGTGTAGATTAGTATGTAACTTTTGTTTATTCTTTAAAGTGCAAAGTATTTATTCATCTACTCTTTAGGAATTAAAGATGAGTGAGCTTTTCTCTGTCAATGTTGAGTTCATAGTCTAGGGTAAGAGGGGTTGACTGCCATGTTGAAGGGCAAGTGACAATATTACATAGTAATATATGGTTAGAGCTAAGCCATCAAGATGTCATAAAGTGACCCTGATTTTAAACCAAGTTTATCTCCCAATAAGTTTCTTCTTGTCCCAGCTAAATTCAGTCATATGTCAATGTGTCTGTGAGCTATGAACTGTTAGCTACTAGAAGTTTAACAAAGAAAGAAATATGAGCTGGTAGCTACTAGAAGTTTAACAAAGAAAGAAATATGCCCATAACAATTTAGGTTACCCAGGACATAGCACTTGTAGAAATTTTCCTGGAATGGAATACTTACAATATGAGCAATTTTTTTAAAAATTTATTTGACAAACAGAGATCACAAGTAGGCAGAGAGAAGGCAGAGAGAGAGGGAAGCAGGCTCCTCTCTGAGCAGAGAGCCCGATGCGGGACTCGATTCCAGGACCCTGAGATCATGACCTGAGCAGAAGGCAGAGACTTTAACCCACTGAGCCACCCAGGCACCCTGAGCAATTTTTTTGTATATAAAATTTACTTCTGAAGAATTAAATAGAACAATAAAGGAATTATTAAATCTAGGTAATGATATGCCTGCTAAAGTGTCATGTGAGTAGCTATCATTGAAGCATCCCAAAATAAGATGAATTATTGGATATTTAGGGGCATGTATGTGGTAAATTCAGTACAGCAAAATATTAACTGTAGAATCTCAATGGTGTAATGTTACTGCATGCTTCAATTTTTAATCATAAAATTTGGGGGGAAAAATAGCCAAGTCAAGATTGGGATCTCAGAAAAGCCTTAATAAGATACAGCTCAATTAATTATAGCACATAGTCTGAAGTCAGATACCAGATGGACAAAAAAAAAGTTATTGTATCTGTAAGATGAATGTGAAAATGAGATTCTAAGATGTAATCTGGGGTTAAAGTCAACAAAAGTCAACCAAAAAACAAAGACTGAAGTTCATGGGAACACTCATGGACAGATGTTACTATCGTACTTTTCTTCTTTTTCTTTCCCCCTAGACCCTGCCCCTGAGAGCATGTTTTTGTCGAATCTGAATGCCAGGTCTTCTAAACCTTGTATCTTATAAGCGTACTTGAACAGAATTTACCTAATTAACATATATTTTCTGATTGTATATAATGCATTAAAACAGGCAATCACGCTTCATGATAAGTTTCAATTGGATAAAACTCAAAGTCACACTCTATCCTTAAAAGAAATCAGTCCAATTGGTTAATAAGTGCTCACAATAAGAAGTTTTCTATGATTATCCCCCCCCCAAAAAAAGTCCTGATTGGGAAAATATGCTTACTATAGCAACCTCTGGGTAGCAGTTACGTAAATTGTTCTTCATTTTTCATCTGACAATACACAAAATTGTTAGATTTCTATACTTTGTGTGTAGTTGCGTATCCTTCCTTAAACAATTACATGACTTGGGTCACAGGACAGATAAACAAAGGCAAAAATAGAAGCCATGCTGAAAAATTGACAGAATTACTCTCCGTAAGTCACTTCTAGCTATGAAAAAACTCCAGAATGTTTGGGATTTAGTACAATGTTAGTTTCCTGAGGATAAATCCATGTTACATTCATTTCTTCATCCCCATTCCGAGCCTCGTACAGAGTTGATTTCAGTAAATGTGGTTTAATAGATGAGTGATACATAAAGCAAATAGAAAGTGAAAGCATTTAAAAGGAGGTGAAGAATCCAAATTGAGAGAGGAACACTGCTAAGATTAATAAATATCTTTGGTAATAGAAATAAAAGAGAAGATATGAGATATGAGAAAAACATGTAAAAATAGCTGTGGTAAGAGAGGTGATTAAAACTGGACAAAGTTTAACTTATTTCTAGAACTAATGTTAAAGATTTAAAGACTTGGGACGCCTGGGTGGCGCAGTTGGTTAAACGACTGCCTCCGGCTCAGGGCGTGATCCTGGAGTCCCGGGATCGAGTCCCACATCAGGCTCCCAGTTCCATGGGGAGTCTGCTTCGCTCTCTGACCTTCTCCTCGCTCATTCTCTCTCTCACTGTCTCTCTCTCTCAAATAAATAAAATAAAATCTTAAAAAAAAAAAAAAAAAGATTTAAAGACTTACATTCAATTCCAACATACTATTACTTCTTTTTTCCATCCCAAATGCTGTTACCTATTTCTGCCTCCCAATATCACAGTGAACTGAACAAAGAAATGAGCAAAAATTTAAGATAATTATCTGCAAGAGAAGCAAAAACTAGAAAGGTCTCTTCAAAAGGCCTGAAAATTTGATTAATTTCTGGGAGATAGGAGGCTTGTCAGCCTTATAAGATAAGAATGTTGTGCTGTCAGCCCATTATCCAACTTAAGCAAAAGCTGTTCAGTGAAACAGTGGACAGGTTTCACTCAGTAAGTATGTGTGTTAGTCCAGGCCCTGTGAGAAGCAAGCTAGGAGGGAAAATGGGACAGGATCCAAGGGAGGCTAAGAGAGCAACCAGACCATGATGCAAATCTGACCCTGAGTGAAGGACACAGGAAAGAGAAAAGCAAGGTTGGGTGGAAACATCACTGACCGAAGGTCATAGGAAAGTTCAGCCAAAGTTGCTGCCAGAAACATCCTGCTTCTCCCAGGAACAGGCCTGCCTTTGAATCCCTGCCATAGTCATTGGCAAGTGCAGCCTATGGGAAGTGTGACTTCCATTAAAATGTGGCCACAGTCAAAGCACAGCAGCTGGAGATCTCACAGAGCTTGGCTCCCTGCAGTCCCAGCCCTGAGAGGAGCATCCTCATGGCCGCCATGGAACACCCTTTGTTCCACTCCACTCGGATACAAGGGAAATCTCCTCCATGGTTCCCATGGGCCTCTCTTCCTGAGGGAAATTTTTTAGTAACTTCAATAATTTGAATTTTGAATAGGAAGGTTGATAAGCAGGATTAGGGATAGCCATGGTCTCTGCAGTTGATCTCAAGTCCCCCATTGTTCCTCATCCTTTCCCTCCTCCACTATTTGTTTCAAATTCCCCTTATCCCTTGGCTATCACCTTAGCAGGTCATGGTGTTCCATGGTGGTATGAGTCAAATCTTCTTTACTGAGGGCAGTGAGCTCTTGACAATTAGCCCCCGTCTAGGGTTGCTACATGCGTCCATCCCCATCCACTGTTCCAGTGGGTTAACAGAGCACCAAGAGGTATCCAAGCGGATCGCCTTAGTTCCACATTTATTTTTTACTGACTCCACTTGTTAAGAGTAGCCCTACCTCCCCCTGGGATCAGCATCAATTTCTTATGCCAATCAGGTGACTCCATGTCTTGCCTGCTGGCTCCCAGCAACAAGGAGTCCCACAGGCCCTGGGAGCAGCCACTCTCACTACCTCAGTGGTATTCACTGTACATACTTGCTCTGTCAAAGCTTCCTAAAAAGGCACTGCAACTTCTCAGTCAGAATCCATTGCTTCTTGCTAGATGAGACAACAATTTCTGTTACCGTATTACTTCTGTGATAGGGTTCTAACTTTCTCTTTTAAATTTGAATCTTAATGCTGTACAATCACTTACTAATGAACTGTATCTGTTCCCTCCACCCGAAGCATACTCAGATTGTTGAAGGAAGTAAATAAAACAACGCATATAAAAGAGTAATACAGTTCTTGGCACAAAGTAAGAATAAATAAATATTGAATCTTTATCCAAATCTTTCCCAGTGATAAACCATAATACATATATATGCATATATATGTATATATATACACATATACTGAACAACTTACTTAATATTGCCATCATAGCTCTGTTTTTCATTGAACACATAATAATTGAGGGCCAATCTGTGTCACACACAGCACTTGGCACGGACATGAATAAGACAGGACTGCCTTTAAGACATTTGGAGTTGAGCCTGATGCTCTCCTGTTCCTCTTTTATACACAGGCTATAAAAATGCTGTGGCAGTTCACGTCTTACACAAATAACTTAGCCCTTGCTGCTTAGCAAAACATTAAAATGTCCTTGAACATTTAAACATATTGTTATTGAAGTGATGACGTTTGTTTTTTCCCAGGGGAAATTATAAAAAATGCATTATCTCAGTCACTTTCATGTATTACTTGCAGTTTAGTAAGTAGCACAGTTTTCAATTAATTTATAATGGGTGTATGTAGTTGAAATCTGCATCTAGATATTAATCACACTTGGGATATTTGGTAAAGCAAACAGGTACCCATCTTCCTAACACTCTCTGTACAAATCTGGGAATTTTTTACTTGGTTTCAGAGACAGGTTTAAATTTTTTTCTTTATGTCCTCTGTGGTTTGCACTGCCTGATAATAATTAGCAAAAAGAATTCATTAAGAAATAGTGAATCGCACATCTCAGTGAAAAATCAGTACCATTAGTAACACCAAATTTTCATTCCCCAGAGGTGGGGAGAAAAATCAGTACCATTAGTAACACCAAATTTTCATTCCCCAGAGGTGGGGAGAAAAACGTTATATTCTTTCTGTGATCTCTCCTTTTGTCCTGTCATAATATCTTGACTGTTTTGCTCCGAATAATGTTCCTACCAAGGTGTTCTGTACAATCACAGTAAAAGCTCTACACTTATCAAAAGTATCAGCTTTGTGGCAGTGTTTAATTTACTGAAAAAAAAAAATAGACTATTTGAGCACTGAAAATTTTCCTTTAAACAATAAAATACCAGCTGAAGAAAAAAATAACAAGTATATTAAATCTTTACAGTGAACAAGCGAGACAAGCAAAAAGAGTCAGAGGAATAGAGATAAAAAGATAGGCAAGAGAACAAACAATGAGAAAATCAAGAACATAATTATGAGATATACAATGTTGGGGATATTTTCAAAGAATTTTTAATCCATGTTAGAGTTCGATCTTAGCATATAAATAGCAAGTTCTAAAAATGGAATTCTAAACCATTTGCTCAATTATCAGTTTGGGGTTTTGAAGGGATGCATTTCTGAGATTATTCTTACTGACTAAACCATGGAAGGGCCAACACAAAAGGATTTTAAAGATTTATTCCAAAGTTCTTTCAAACTTCTTTGTCACTTTTGAAGTGGATAGTTTCATTATCAATACTACCAACAATAATCCTCTCTAGTCTTCCAGAAATATCAGAAGAATAAATTCCTTTTATTTTGTGCATTATTATTTTCAGGATAGAAAACACGACTCCTAATTTCCTGATCAAAATAAAAGATTGATATATTTCATACTATAATGCACTGGGTCACCTCTGGGGACAGAGGCAAAGAAGGCAGGTTTTATGTGAAGCCAAAGTTGAGAGGCTTACAAAATCTTACTAAAAGAATGTATTTACCATGTTGGCTGGCCAAAGGACCTAGAACTCCCAGCAGAATCTTTGTTAAATTAATGATTCCAGAAGGGTTTGGTAATAATGCAAATGTTTCACCAGCAGTGAAAATATTAATCTATTATCATTAATATTATAAATTATAAGTAGCTATCTGCCACTTCTTAAATTAGGGGAAATTACTGTAAAGACATGATAGAAAAAGGCTGGGAGAAGGCAGAAAGAATGAATCATGTCAGGTGTAGACTCAGGACACTGAAGTTGTAAGATAAACCTCTGGGACCAGGGATGCCTGGGTGGCTCAGCTGCTTAAGCGGCTGCCTTCGGCTCAGGTCATGATCCCAGCGTCCTGGGATCGAGTCCCACATCGGGCTCCTTGCTTGGCGGGGAGCCTGTTTCTCCCTCTGCCTCTGCTACCACTCTGCCTGCCTGCCTGCCTGTGCTTGCTTGCTCTCTCTCTCTCTCTCTCTCTGGCAAATAAATAAATAAAATCTTTAAAAAAAAAAAAAAAAAAAACTCTGGGACCATAAAAGTGCTACAAATTAGTGTTTGGTATTGTCCTCTGGTGCTCAGACCAATGCACTGCCCTATCTTATGCTCTCACCCCCATATCACAGGGGCTGTATGGCTAAAAA
Organism: Neogale vison; assembly: GCF_020171115.1. Taxonomy (NCBI): domain Eukaryota; kingdom Metazoa; phylum Chordata; class Mammalia; order Carnivora; family Mustelidae; genus Neogale; species Neogale vison. The sequence continues at coordinate 76,992,319 of NC_058091.1, read as the reverse complement.
CTACATTCCCCAGGATACCCCTGTAATGAGTTGTCTAGATGAGATTATTTCTCCCACTGAGGTGCACCCACTGGAGTTTGGAATGTGGAAGAGATGGGAGCCATTCTTCTTTTAGTAGAGCAGGCCGATAAGCAGCCCACCACAGACATTCTGTGTAAGAACAGCCTCTCTGCCCACGCTACCTGTGAGTGAGTGGCAGCTATGAGGTTGGTAGTATTACAGCACTTTCCTGACCACTGGGTGGCAGTAGCATTTCTTGACCTCTTACTTCTCCAGCACAATTTGGGGGTTTTGTTTTGTTTTAAGATTTTATTTATTTATCTGAGAGAAAGAGAGAGAGATTACAGAGGTTGAGAGAGAAACAGACCAGTCACAGAGCAAGGAGCCCGATGCGGGACTTGATCCCAGAACTTTGGGGTCATGACATGAGGTAAAGGCAGACGCTTGACCAACTGAACCCATCAGGCATCCCTCCAGCACAATTTTGTAAGCCCCTTACTTCTGCTATTGAATTCCTTTCTGCTTAAAAACATTAAATGATTTCTATTCCCTGCCGTGAATACTGATAAACAATGTCCAAAGAGTCAGGAATTAGGAATACTAAAGAGCTAAAGGAAGAAATAAAATAGATGCAAAGGGCCTGTAGCAATGGTAGCTAACTGAAAGAACTGCCACAGCCGGGGAATTTGTGTGTGCCGCTTTATAGGAAAGTGGCCAATCTCCATGAAATATAATGGACACAGGGAGGAGCACAAGAGGGCAGTTGCCAAGTACAAGGCGCTTGGGAAAGACAGACTTGCCGTAGGTCTAGATCTGAAATGTTAGCTAAAGACTATAGACTGAGGTGGAACAGAGCAATAACCTTGGTAAATGGAAAGAACAATGTGAGGGTAACTCACTCTCTCCAGATGAAGCTCCTAACCTGCTTGTATAATTTGCTAAATTTTAGAAAACTTTGGTGTTGGTAAGATTTTTTGTTCGGGTATATCTGCTTTGACAATTCAACATTTTATGGCACAAACCGATAGCAGTGGCAAGATTATCTATCATGCTTACAAATGATAAGGAGTTTTTTATTAAGAAAAGAAAGAGAGAAGAAAACCTGATGAGAAATTGAGGCTCTAGATTGATTCCTGAACATCCTTGGTAAGATTCTGGGGACAAGTTTTACCTGTGGGCTTTGAAAAAACCAGACTTAGTCCTAGAGAAATTTGCTAAGTGACTAGACAGAGAACTCTAAGCTGCTCTTGGCATCATTGATGAAAACTCAGACTCTGACCAGAAAATTGGAATAGGGGCGCCTGGGTGGCTTAGTGGGTTAAAGCCTCTGCCTTCGGTTCAGGTCACGGTCTCGGGGTCCTGGGATCGAGCCCCGCATCGGGCTCTCTGCTCAGCAGGGAGCCTGCTTCTTCCTCTCTCCCTGCCTGCCTCTCTGACTACTTATAATCTCTGTCTATCAAATAAATAAATAAAATCTTTAAAAAAAAAAAAAGAAAGAAAGAAAGTACTGCAGTAATTAATCCACTGAGAGAGTACTACTGTTACCAAAAAAAAAAAGGAATAGAAAAAAATCAAACTATTTTTTTTTCAATGACTGGAAGACTTTTCATGTTCCTGTGGTCACCTAGGCAGGTATTATATTCATTCACAAAGTAACTTGCTTATGATAATTAATCAACATAAAAAGCATAGAAGTATTCGAGAGCCATGGCCAGATGTTCAGGACATCTAGAGGGTATTCTATTAAAAAGCTGAGACACTTCATGGAGAATTTTCACAAAGCCTTGATGAATCCCTGCTACATTGATCCTCAGAATTAATGGCTAGGGGATCCCATCACTAATTCTAGATAGTGCTGAATTAAAGGGATTATTTGGATTGACCACATGTCCTAGTTTCTGCAAATATTTGTAAGTAGTCTCATCAAGATGTCAAGACAATTAACCTGATGCCATGGGTAAAGATGAAATTTGGCTGACTTATCCTGAGAGCATAATCCCATACAGTCTCATTATTTTTTTTTTTTTACTAGAACCCTCCTTTTGAAGCAAGGTAATATTTGGGTATCGATGTTCATAGTTTAGTTGTATGATGATCAAAAGAGATATCTAACTTAATGTGAGTAACTCACCATGACAGAAACTGTGAAGAGAAGTTCTCCAATTTCAGGCATCTTATGTAACCACGTTCTTGGATGACAAGAAATTATGCAGGTGATGGCTCTGATTTACTCGACCAAGTACCATTCATGGTAGTAAATAATAAGAAAATTCATGCTACCCAAAAGAAGGGTGGTATTCAGTAGGTTGGGAGGGAGGATTAAAAAAAAGAGAGAAAATAGCCAGCTTTACTGGGTGGGCTTTATAGAAGACAGTTGAAGAGTGGAAATAAATGGGGGGGGGAATGACAGGATCCTTACTGAAGAATGCATAACATACTGTCAATGTTTGGGAGCTATGAGAGCATCTTCCAAGCTAGTCTTGACCTTCATGTGGGGTTTGACCAGCAAACCCTGAGAGAGCAAATAACAAGATGACTCCAGGCACCTTAGTGAGAGAAAGGAGAGGCCTTAGGACCAGATGCTCTAGTGATGAAAGGCCTCGAGTCAAGTTTTGTCTTGATAAGACAATTGATATATTAATAAGACCCCAATAGAAGAGGTCTTATCAATATGCCAACCACAAGCACAAAACAAGGAGGCACAGAGTTCATGAAGTACGTGATCACCACAGGTGCCTGTTTTTCTTCAAAATTTAAATACGTACTCCCTAGATGAGAACCTTGAGCCTCCATGAGAATCTGGTGGCTTTCAGCCTAAAAACTTCAAAGGAGGCGCAGGGTTCTGGCTACTCCTCCTTTGCTTTTCAATTAGTCCCATCCAAGGAAGCATATACAAGTCAGATTTTGTCTATCCAGGCATTTGTGAATTCCCCCACCTTTGCACCTCAAAAAAGGCCCTTTCAGATTCATTTCATATATCCCAGCTTGAATAAAGTCAGATATAACTATTCCATAATCAAATAAGATATAACAGTGTCTACCCATCACCAGGCTTTAACTAGACGTACTCAATGGAACTTTGGTGTTGCTTGAGTCCTTCTTAGTCATGAATATCAGGCACTATGGAGCTCTAAGAGGGCAGCAAAAGATTGTTGCTTTGAATAAGAAAATGTTTGAAACTAGAGTGCTGGTTCCCACGAACTCCTTTGTTAAACAGTCCCATCTAACCTACAAGCTAAATAGTCTGTTTATGGGACCAATATGGAGATAGATGAACTAGCAGGGTTAGATAAAGAATTCCCCTTTGGATGAGATTCTGAGAAGAAAAAAGCTAAAAGAGTCACAAATGCCTATGTCCCAGGCATTACCCCTCTGATTTTACTGAGGGGTAAGATGCCCAAATGCTCAGTTGATTTTTTAAAAAGTATGTCATTTGGAGTAAATGGCAGAAATTAAATACTGCTCTACCCTGGACACTGCTGGAGTTCCAAAATTGAAAGCACCCGGATGCAGATGTTTTCACGTCCTTTATAAAGGAACATAGCTAGCTTGCTTCTTCGTCCCACTTCCAGAAGAACATTTGATAATTCTGAGATTCAAACTATTTATGGTGTCTTGGATAGCATCAGAGAATCAATGAAGAGACAAAGAGAAGAACAGAGCCCACTGATACGATACAAATGGTGCATTTGAGGACATGCAACACGGCTGATGGTTCAATTCCTCTGCCTGAGGAGTTTCTTCACTGCCAGTGATAGAGTCTGCTGAGGATCCAAATACCTCCATTACTCCATGATCTATCTGAATACTATGAATCTCTCCCAACCAAGATGAGAGGCTGCTTGGCTAACTGACAGGAGTTCCTCAATTAAATTTACATTGTCTATGTTCTTAACATCAAATGACATGGGAGTACCTAAGCAAATCAATATGGACCAAATGATGACATATCCCCTTTTGTACCTGCTGAAATCATCAACATGGCAAAGGACTGTTCTTGATATCAAGAGGAAAAAAATCATTTTAAAATGTCTCTAGGAAATATTCCTTGAGTAAAAATCCAAACACAGCTGGCAAATGGATTATATCAGGCCTTCATGGTAACCCCAGGGGGTCTATAAATTCATATGAAACAGAATTGACACCTGAGGTCAATGTGACACCCAACTGCTCAGTGTTGTCTACAGGAATCGTTTCAGGACACTGAAAGTGACACGCTTCTCAGGGAGACCCATGCATAGTGATGACCAACATTGGTCTATGGATGCCCTGCCATTTTCAACCCAGTACAGAATAGCTCTGACAGTCCACTGAAGCTCCAGAGTTCAATGTGTGGTTGGTTGAAGCTCTTATTAGCAAAGATCAGAGCTTGACTGTCTTTCTCTCCCCAAACTTGTTTCTTCCCCTGCCTTCCACAGGTATTGATTCTAAGGACACCTCCTAAGAAAAACCATGAACAGTAAACTGCCTCTCAGAGTCAGCTTCCCAGAGGATGCTACCTATGACTGTTGATACCAGAAGTGGGGCTTTAGAGCAGGATCAATCATCAACCATGTCCAGGCTGACAATAAAAGTCTCATCATTAATTGTAGTTGGAGAAATGATTAATAGTGGAAGCAGCCTAACTGATAAAATTTTCATCTGTGATGAAGTCCCTACACTTCAGTAGGGAATTCACTAGCCAGCATCTATCAGGTATTAGACCCATGGAAAATTATGATTATAAGGAATTGTATGAATGTTGTCTAGCTCAATGAATGTTCTCAAAGGAGAGTTAAAAGCTTAGGGTGACTAACATGTAATTTTAAAACCATGTGTGAAAGCCTGAGGGCCTGCCTGATAGCACACAAACATGTTCTCATCTCCTGAGGAGGAAAGGAAAAGCTGAGGGCCAGGCCCACCATCCCCAAGTCCCCTTAACCTGCAGAAGTGGCCCATCCCTCCCTATTCAGATATAACAATTTTTTCTAGCCCAGTTCTTCCCCAGTCCTTCATATCTTCCTTCCTAAACACTAGGCCTACTGCAAAAGATTAAGTCATAGCAAACCAGGCGGAAGATGCTGGGCTTGGTAAGAGCGGAAAGGGTCTGTACTCCAGCATGTAGCAGTAGGAACCAAGGAAGTACACATGGGAGTAGATTCTGCGAATGTTTGATCAAGAGGATAGAAAACAAGATTCAATAAGGAGAGTTTATCAATTTTGGTCCACCCTTCTGAAATACAGCATTTAACACTCTGACAAGGACCCCCAAAGAGATGGTAAACTCCATACTAGGATGGTTCTTAGAGGTATGGAAGAAGATCTAGACCTTGCTAAGTAAGGTTGAGATACCAGAATTGCAGAGAAAATGAGATAGGAAGGGCTTAAATGACAAAAGAAAGTGTGTTTGCTATAGTAGATATACTATGTTAAGCTAGAGAAATCACCAAATAATTATATTCTACTGGAAAGCTCAGGGGATATACCATCATTTACCAAGACTTTATTACTGTCCTGATGAAAGGAATGTGAGCATCACTAAAAAATTCAGTGGGGGTTCTCTTTTCTAAGCCAGGGTTGACAATTGTAGTAGCTGTCAAAGAACTAGGCTCTGTAGTAACAAAGGCTGTGATAGCTCACTGATAGCTCACAATAGAGGCCAACAGGATCTAATTATCACAACGAGAGACGAGATTGGAATAACAAACAAGGTGATCTGACTTACAGAAAGTTATGGAGATAATTAATAACATGGTGTTTCTAGGGACAAAGTAGACAGGCAGCTATTCAATTCTGTTAAATTTATGTCATCAGAATAGGCAGGGAATAAATGACTGGAAGACTGACAGTACCCAATAAAATATCATGATCCCTTCACTTAAGTGAGTTTTCCTATATGGAAGTCATTGAAGGAAATTCCACGTCCCAAATGGGTCCACTGTGCCCACGCAGTAATCATTTCCCAAGTCCCTGAATGGGTAATTTGGGTAGTCATATTTAGTAGCAAACCTATCTTCCACAAAGAGTCCTTGGTTTGAAGGGTATGGGGAAGGCCATACTCTTCACACACTCTCACAGTGGGGAAGGCCAACCAGGTGACACTTTAACACCTACATACCCATAATCCAATGGAGTGACTCAAAAAAAAATATTGTATCCTGATGGGATGGTGGAAATGAGTATCACTTTTAAGGATCTAAAGCAGGCGCTGGCAAACTGTGACCCATAGGCTAAAACTATCCCACAATCTGTTTTTGTAAGTAAAGATTTTATAAATCCATCAGTTTATATATTATTTATGGCTGCTTTCACATGACAACAGTGGAGTTGAGTAGTTGCAACAGAGATCAGGAGATGCGCAAAGCCTAAAATATTGGTACTAATATGCCTTTGAATTTGTGGTAGTCCCACTACTATCCTTCTACCTCAATCTGATTTCCATAGGCTCTTAAATTAAGTTGAGATATGATGGGGATTACTACTCTTATACCCATTAGATCAGAGGTTGGCAGACTTTTTCTGAAAAGGATAGACACCAAATTTCAGTCATTATCAAAGATGTAGCGTCCTTTGCTGGAGGAGATAAACATGACATGTAACATGCAGCCATTGATTTGGCAAATGCATTCTTTCCTGCTTTATCATAAAGAAGATCAAAAATAACTCACATGTACATGAAATAGACAAAAGTGTACATTTGCAGTTTTGCCCCAGAGTTATATCAACTCCCCCACTTTCTGTTGAAAGATAGTCTCAAGGATTCTAAGTCATCTGAACATTCCATAGACCATCATATCAATCCATTATATACACGACATCACGCTAATCAGGACACCTGAGCACATTATAGGCCTTGGTAAGACACTTGCACTTCTATAGGAATGATATAAACCCTATGAAGATGCAGAGATCCATCACATAAGTAAAACTTCTAGTGGATCAGCAGTTAGTGACAACCTCAGATATTTTATCTAAGGCTCAGGTCAAATTATTGAAACTTGTCTTTCACATAGTGAAGACCTATGACAATGCCTGACAGCCTCCTTGGGAACCCAATATGGGTAACATATTCTGCACTTGTAAACAGCACTCCATCCCATATCCACGTGATACAAAAAGATGTCAGCTTTAAATGGAGCCTAGTATAGAGAAGGTCTCTGTAGCAAATCTAGGCTACCCTTTGCACAATACACCCAGAAATATGCAATGGGGAAATATACAGCAAGAGGAATTTATATTAAGCTTCAGGGGGAAAATCACAGTTCAGACCACTGAGTTTCTCAAACCTTGTGCCATCTTCAGGGGAAAATTATATACCTTTGAAAAACAACTTGTGTTCTATTGTGCCATAGAAAAGTCTTGGCATGACTGATGTTATAGACTGCTCTGTGGGTAATCATTACTGCTGAATCAAATTGTCCTAACAGGGAAAAGTGCAGAGGTTAACATGGGTAATAAATGGAAGCTATAAAGATTATGGCAAGTGAGAAGGGGGCACGTAATGGATCGAAGCTCCAGTAAATAATGTGATAACATTATTCCCATAAGGAACAACAGATTTCTACAGGAAATCCTAGAGCTAGAAAATAATCTCAGCTATCTGTCAGATTGTGTCCTGATGAATGGTCAGTTCTGGGAGAAATCACCTGATCTGTTTCCTCCAGAGAAGAAAAAGTAGATTCATTCTTATTTTAGTGGATGTGACTCAAAACTCCACCTGGGGCAAAAATGTGATGCCGTTCCCCCGGTGACTCCACTGACAATAGCCAGTTAGGACCACCAGCTGTAGCTACCATTTAGTTTACTATATAGGTCTGTATTTAGTACTTGGTTCTTGTTAGGTATCAGAGAGAGGAATTACCTTTGAAATGCATGAAAAACGAGCTGATGAAGAAGTAACCATCTGCACACTGGGTATCAGTTCATCAAGATGCAGCACACTGATAAAAGAATTGTCTAGAATGATAAGACACAGGTTGTTGTCATCTGACAAGTATGCCAGAGTTTGCTTTATTCTTTCAACTACATCAAAGGTGAAGGTAGATTGAATGACTATAAGGAAAGTAGAAATAGAACCTTGAGGGGAATAGGAAATAGAGATGATATAGTCATATATCATAGAGCATGCTTTCTGAAACACCTGATATGTGGGTGGTTATTGTGTACCCAGATTGTATCCACACCACAAATGCCCAATAGTAGCAATATGTATAGTGGCCTAATCATCACTCGCCCCACCTAGAGAGACATAACATGGTAATATCAGAAGGAGAACACCAGTTACTAGGTCCAGCAAAATTATCCTTCCTGGAAGGTCATTAGTGATGAAAAAGAGTGCTAATCCAAAGAGATACTAGAAACAACCGCATTTCAGGAAGCTGACAGTAAATATGGGAGGCAAATGAAGTGATTCATGAGTAGATGAGAAATGTCACCAAGTTAATGGAACACCATACCATCACTGATCAAGGACTCATTCCATCCCAGTGTTTCAGTTATCTATTACTACACAATAAAGCACACTAAAACAGAAATGCCTTAATTTATTATTATGTCTAATACGTCTGTGGGTTAACAGAGTTCAGCTGTAAAGTTCTCATCTGAGGATTCTGAGATCACAATCACTTGGTGGCTGAGGGTGATGTCTCTGGAAGCCTCTTCTGGGCTGCATGAAAATATAGCTTTTCAGTCTCATGGCTGACCCCTCATCTGGGATGGATAAAACAGATAGGAGCTACCTAGGGTCTAGTTCCATAGGATATCTACACATAACAAATCTGTCATAGCATGATGGTATTAAGACAGTCAGACTTCACACAAAAGGCTGACTTCCCCTAAAATGAGCATTTTAGGAAGACACTGCAAGTCTTACCTATTCAGAAAATTCTGTAAGAAAAACCTACAAGAATTTTTATAAGGCATTTTTAAATGATTCTTGAAAAGTATGAGACAAGGAGAAACTGCTGCAAGTCAGAGGATGGATTGGGAAGCAAAGAATTCGCAAAAGTTCTGAAGCTCACTATCTCTCTTCAGAGATACCTGAGGAGGTCATGTGTTTTCAACAGAGGCAGGGCAAAATTGGTTCTTGTGGGCAAAACTCAACATTTTTATGTGTAAAGCACAAATGTACATGAATTAATAAACATATATAGTATATCTCCCATCCAAGGCATAAAATTTCATGGGGGTATAATTATGATAAAATTGTCTAAAAAGGCTTCATAGAGGAGTGAAAATGAACAAAAGATCACAAAACCATGCCCTAAGCAATTTTGACTTGGCCAGATATCTTTGAGGAGTATGGAAATTTCAATAATACTGATTATTCCAATCCATGAACATAGGATATCTTTCCATTTATTTTGTGTCTTCAATTTTTTTCATTAGTGTCTTACCAATTTCAGTGTATAAGTCTTTTATATGTTGGGTTAAATTTATTTGTAAGAATTTTATTGTTTTGTTACTTTCATAAATGGGATTATTTTCTTTATTTTTCAGATAGTTCCTTGTTAGTAAATAACAATACAACTGATTTGTATATATTGATTCTGTATCTTGTAACTTTACTGAATTCATTTATTAGTTTTAACAGTTTTTTTGGTGAATTCTCTAGGGTTTTTTTATAGATAGAATCATGTTACCTGCAAACAGAAAACTTGCTTTTTCCTTTCCGGTTTCAGTGACTTTTATTCCTTTTAATTGCCTTAACTGGGACTACTAGTACTTTGTTGAATAGGAATGAGAGTGGGCACATTTCCCTGCTCCTGATCAGAGGAAACAATTCCAACCTTACACTATTGAGTACAAGATTAACTGGAAGTTTTGTCACATATCCTTGCATCCTAGCATTGAATCCCACTTGATCATGGTGTAGAATCCTCTTAGTATATTGCTGAATTCAGTTTGCTGATAGTAGTTGAGGATTTTTTACATTTATGTTCTTTAAGGATATTGGCCTGTGGCTTTGTTTTCTGGGAATGTCCTTATCTGGCTTTGGTATCAAGGGCTTGCAAGCCTCATAATGGGAATTTGGAAGTAGTCCCTCTTTTTCAAATTTTTAGAAGAGTTTGAAAGGACTTGACATTAATTCTTCTTTAAATGTTTGATAGAATTCACCAGTAATGCCATCTAATAGTGGGATAGGAAGGATTTGATGTGATCAGCAAGTGGATCTGAGTAGTGCAGGGAGAAGTTTGTAATGTATGCTAGTGGTGCCATTGGAACCCTGTCCAAATATTCCATAAGGTGAAGAGTACCTACTCTCTAGCTGTTATGAATGTTGGTTGATAACAACTCACATCTACTCCCCTGTTTTTAGAATTTCCCACAACCACCAGCAGCCAATTTGACTAAGAGGCTATGTGCCATCCCTTGCATCCCCCAGGGGTTCAACTTGACCAAAGGCTCAATTGAGAACTCCACCTTACTCTTGTTAGACTAAATCTATGGTGCATTTCTCCTAAAACTTCTCTGTGCAAATAGACTAGGCATGCCCAAGACCAATTTTTTTTCATCTACCATATCCTGCTTCCCTGTCTCTCTTGAGAGCATTCACAATAAGTACATGTGTAAGAATCTCTATATCAAGATTTGCTGAACCTAACCTACAAGTCATGGAAAACAAATTAACCTAAAAGGAGCCCTAAGTAAATGGGAAACCAAAGGGTAGAGCAAATGCAAATAGAGAGCAAGCAAACTTTCTCTGTTTAACAATTTTCAATGGGTTTGCTCTAAAAAGATTAGAACCAGTACCACTGGACATATATACAACAATTATGTAAAAAAATTAGTGAGGAAATAAATGAATTGCAAACACAGAAATGAACTACTATAAAAGTAACATGAATACTTCAGTTATATTAAATAATTCATATATCAGAATGCTGTTGAGAAATCTTATCAGAGCAATGCCCTGTGATCTCCAGCTATTACTCAAAGATTACAATAATTTCTGTGGGTCATTGGATTGAAACCCCTCAATTAAGTCCTAGTCAAGACTCAGCCCTCATATGTTTACACCCTACAAAAGGGTTGCTCCTCAATTCTCCACCACATGTCTTCAATAAGCATACTCTAGCAAATATTTAGAAAATATTTATAACCTGGTTTTTATGAATCTATTCTTTGAACTATAAATTTTGCAATTGAGTTTAGGAAGTTGTGATGGTTACCTTTATACATCAATTTGGCTAGGCCATAGTACCCAATTATTCAATTAAACACTAAATTAGATGTTTTTATGAAAGTATTTTGTAGATAAGATCTGCAATCAGTTAAACTAAATAAAGGAGATTGTCCTCAATAATCTGGGTGAGCCTGATCCAATCAGTTGAAGGGCCCTCATTATGAAAGTGAGGTTTCTCTGAAGAAGAAGAAATTCTGTCTCAGGATTGCAGCATCAATTCCCACTCAAAAATTTCAGCCTATAAGATAGACTTAAAGTTTTTGGGCTTTCCAGCCCCATGTTAATATAAACCAAATGCTTAAAATAAATCTCTTTTTATATCTATTGGTTCTATTTCCACTGTTTTAATACTACTGATTCTGTTTCTCAGAGAGACACCTGACTGACATGTATCTTAATTTTTTATGTCTAATATTTGGCCTAGAAACAACTAATATTATCTCTCTCTCATTATTCCAATAATAACTGACTCAAAACACATGTATAAATGCTTGTCTGCCAATCATCAATTAGGCAAAAGATAGCAGAGAGAAGCTAATCTTTGTTTTTGGATATGTTGTTCAAATATGTGTCCCGTTGATAGGTGTATCATTGATTATATACAATCTGGAACACTCCCTCTGGTTCTCCAGTGCTTAGTACTTATCCCTAGGTTTTCCTATTCCTCCAGAAGCTAATTATAATCTGTATTATATATGTATTATAATATATAATCTGTCTTACTTCATAAAAATCACCTATCTGCCTTCCAGACACAAGAATTTCTTATCGACCGGACACAGCCCAATATCTGTTTCATGCCATAGGCTGATCAATACCACAGGATCTGGCACTTTCTGATCCACCCTTCCATGACCTTCCCAATGGCCTTTCATGACTCAGTTCTTACACTATGTCACAATTAATTAGTTGCACGTTGAATAAAAGGCTAGTACTTTCAACCAGTTCTTATTCAACATTGTTTCTGGTATTTCTGAATTATAGTATTCTATACAGTTAAAAGATCTATTTGATTTAGAGTCTTTATATAAGGTATTCTAAGATTATCAATTTTTCAATTATTATAATGAACTAAAATATACATTATGGTAACACCACCAGTTAGTGTTTTTGTTTAATAGATTGAATTTAGATTCAGGAAGCCCTCAATTTAAAATATGTTAGAGATGCCATTGCTTATCTCATTGATTATAAGACTGTAGGAGTGTGGTTCCATCTGATACAATGTCAGGTGTCAGATAATTTGCTATGTTATTGTAACTCAATTAATATACTGAATCATTAGATTCTATAACCAAGATACAAGACTAGAGAATGAACAACACTCCAGAGTCCTGGCTTCATTCCCAGCTCAGTCAATATCTATTACAAATAAATAATCTCACCTGCCCATTTCATTTTCCACATCTATAAATCAGAAATGCTTAGAGTTACAAGGTAAGCCCTCAGAACAAGTTGTAAAGATTAAGAAGGTAATGGTTGTAAAGCTGTTTGCAAATACTTAATCATAAATTGTTATGCAAGAGTTATAATTATGTAGTTCTACTTAAGTAAACAACATAAAATCCTATTTAATCTTGAAATAACTGAGTAGATAGAATGGCTGATGCCATGCACACACGCACAATGGCTAACTGTTCAGTTGCATATTTCCAAGGTATATGTGAAAGACACATATTACAAAAGACAATGATAGCTATAGGGTAGCTTAAAGGTGAAAATGAGAGTAAATTTATCATTTAAAAGTTAAAGGTCTTTATTTAATGTAAGAAAGTCATTGTGTGACCTAAGTCAAAACCAAAGACAGAATGAAGCACTTGTCTGTAGGACTAATGCTTTATAAACTCTCTACCAATAGTCCTATAATAATTTAGCTTCTCTCAGAAAATATATCCTCAGTTCTGTGAAATACATCAAGAAGTCTTCAAACCACTGTCTTTAACATTCAGGTTCCCAAATATAAAATTCCTGACTTCTTTCACATCAGGTTTGGATCAGAATATCTCTTTCAATTCTATTTTTTTCTCTCTCAAAACTAATTTATTTGGATCATTTTTAGTCACGGGGGGTGAGGGATCATTTGATCAACATACTTAAAGTTTTAAAGTTTAAAAAAGCATAGCCTTTAAAAGTATTAGAAGGGAAGAAATCTTTGTGGGGGAATTTGTGAAAAATATAATACTAATTGCATTAAAAGATTTAGACAAAATAAATCCTCATGAGAGCATTTTTTATAACAGTGAAAAATTTCAATAAACCAAAAAAGGTGACAAAAGAGTACAAATAAATTATGTTTTGTCCACATAAAGAATTATTGTGCAGCTCTTAATTTGTTAATTTGTAGAAGTTAATACTACAAAAATGTTTAAATATGTTGCTATGTAAAAAATACAGAATACAAAATGGTAACACAGGATATTCCATAAATTTTTTTAAATACTTAGGAAAAGGAAGGGAAAGAATATACAAAAATGGCAGTGAAATTATCAAGGACATTTTTTATGCATGTTCAGACTTTTCTCAATTTTATTTTTCAAACATTATTTTCTTAACATCTTTTTTTTATTTAATTTTTTTTTCAAAATAATTTGAATTTTTTCAAAATTCATTGTTTATGCACCACACCCATTGCTCCATGCAATACATCCCCTCCTTAATACCCACTACCAGGCTCACCCAACCCCCAACCCTCCTCCCCTCCAAAACTCTGTTTGTTTCTGAGAGTCCACAGTCTCTCATGTTTTGTCTCCCCCTCCGATTTCCCCCAATTCACTTCTCCTCTGCATCTCCCAATATCCTCTGTGTTATTATTTATGCTCCATAAGTAAATGAAACCACATGATAATTGACTCTCTTTGCTTGACTTACTTCACTCAGCATAATCTCCTCCAGTCCCATCCATGTTGATACAAAAGTTGGGTATTCTTTCTGATGGAGGCATAATACTCCATTATATATATGGACCATATCTTCTTTATCCATTTGTCTGTTGAAGGGCACCTTGGCTCTTTCCACAGTTTGGCAACTGTGGCCATTGCCGCTATGAACATTGGGGTACAGGTGGCCCTTCTTTTCACTACATCTGTATCTTTGGGGTAAATACCCAGTAGTGCAATTGCAGGGTCATAAGGAAGCTCTATTTTTAATTTCTTAAGGAATCTTCACACTATTTTCAAAGTGGCTGCACCAACTTGCATTCCCACCAACGATGTAAGAGGGTTCCCCTTTCTCCACGTCCTCTCCAACACTTGTTGTTTACTGTATTGTTGATTCTGGCCATTCTAACTGGTTTGAGGTGGAATCTTGATGTGGTTTTGATTTGAATCTCCCTGACAGCTAATGATGATGAACATTTTTTCATGTGTCTGTTAGCCATTTGTATGTCTTCTTTGGAGAAGTGTCTGTTCATGTCTTCTGCCCATTTTTTGACATGATTATCTGTTTTGTGAGTGTTGAGTTTGAGAAGTTCTTTATAGATCTTGGATATTCGTCCTTTGTCTGTACTGTCACTTGCAAATATCTTCTCCCATTCTGTGGGTTGTCTCTTTGTTTTGTTGACTGTTTCTTTTGCTGTGCAGAAACTTTTGATATTTTCTGAACATCTTGAAGAAAGTCCATCAATTTGTGGTGTGTGCATTTTAATCAAAAATTCTACTTTATTTGGTGATGCCATTTTCAAAGTCAATTTATATATATTCACTTGATATCATGTCTTTAACATTCTACTTAATTAACACTTTTAAAGTACCTCTCACTTCTGTGCCTCAAAATGCATAGGAGTTTTCTAAAATCGTCAGAATTAAAATTGAACTTAAAGATGAGCTATCCATGACATTTTGCTCCTCTATTCCCTAACAACTTATAAACTAATTAAATTATTCCTAAAATATATTATTGACCTCCTACTATATACCACTTGCTATATATCAGAGTTAAATTCTCCAGATTTTTCCTTGTCTTCAATTTAAAATAACTGAGAATTTCTTGTGGTATTCTTTGCAATTTGTTTTAAAATATTTTTAATCTGCAATGGTAGTTATTTCAATTGGCTTTCTCAACTTTTATTTTACGGACTTCTATTTTAAGAGGCTGGGAAGCTAAAAGTTACATTTCCCAAATGTACAAGCACCTCAAATTCTACTAGTTGGATGCACCCATTCTCTAATTTCCTTGTGTTTAGACACTCCTTATGAGGGTGATCCCAACCTCTGACCCAGACTGGTACAACTGGTGGTGTCATCACACAGGATCGATAGCTCCCTAGTGGATGATTTTTGTGCTACTCTCAAAGTCATTTCAAGACTAGCCTAGAAACTACTGGTTTATCCAATCTAATTTTTGCAAAGCATGTAAACCCTTGTATTAAATAATATCTTGTTTACATGTATAGAGTGGTTTCTATTTCCAACACGAAACCCTCCCTGATTTTACCCATCATATTCACTAACATAACAACAAAAATTGAAACAAAATAAAACAAAAATGAAAAACTCTCATAAAAAAAAACTATCTCTCTCTCTCTCTTCATGGGTAAAGATCTTTTCTTTATTAAAATGTCTTCTTGAGAAATTTTTCAGCCTCTAATTATATATATAATTATATGTTATATATAACATATAATTATATATTTTGTATAATATAAATACACTTCATATAATATAAATATATTAAATGTATAATATAATTATATATAATTAATATATAATTTATGTGTATTTTATAATTCCATTTATATGAAATGTCCAGAATTCACAAATCTATAGAGACAGAAAGCACATTAGCACTGCCTGAATTATAGAATGAAAACACACACACACACACACACACACACACATTCAGAGAGAGAGAGAGAGAGAGAAAGAACACAATCTCCTGTAACATGAATGTAATAGTTCTTTAGGCACAAAGCTTCATTCAAACAGTTTCATAATTCAGATTTCTGCCCTATGATGTATCAGGATTTAATCCCGCTGAAAAACTCTTTGGACTTTCTCTGGCCTTTCAAAATTTATGGTTGCCAAATTGTCTACTAAATATTTTAGCATCAGTAAATGCAGCTGGACATAAAGTAAATGTCAGCAAGGTACAAGAGGATATTTTAAGCACACATTAATAATACTTCTAAAAAGTCAAAGGTCCTTAAACACATAAGGAACATAACTTGTAGAAAATTAATAACCACGTACAGGTTTTGACCAACAAATCAGCATTTTTACTCAAATAAAATATTTTTCTTGACCAACAAATCAACGTTTTTACTCAAATAAAATATTTTTATTTCTTAATTTTTATTTCTGTTAATATTTTAATAAACAAATTTTCATTTCCATGACTCCATTAATTAACTCTCTATTCATTACTTGAAAAAAATACTTCTATAAATTTTTACCTATGAAAATATTGCATGATGTGGTTTGATCAATTAGAAATTATGAATTATTTATATACAATTTAGTTTCAAGTCAAATAAAAAAAGAAGTCAAACTGTAAAAGCCAACAATGTAAACATCAACTAGTAGAATTGACACTGACACATAAAATAGTAAGCCCAGAATAAAAATAGTGTTTTTACATGTCTATTGCTTAAATTCAAAAGTAAAATTTATCACTGAAAGTTGATTCATTTCCAATTTAAATGTTAGCTGGTGTTTAAGAACTCCAGCATCTATGATGCTTCTTTCTAGAAATTATTACTAATCTCTTTTAAAAATTAAAATTAAATTTCACCCATATAATGGCTTATTTAAAGAAATATAAATTTCATTACACCTATATTATTATTGGACTGTTTGATTGCAAACCCAAAGTAATGTACTAACTTAAGAAAAAAAAAAAATGGTTAAGGTCAGTTAATCCAGGAACAAACCGTGAACTTAAAACCCACCAGATAAGAAGAAACAAGCCTGCTATCTTCATTGCATGCCTAGAATACCTGTAATATTCTCCCAGCTTATACTACCTCCCAATATGTTGTCCTCTTCCCACCCATCCCCCACTATATATAGTCCCTTTTGCCATCTACACAACAGCCAATGTCATAAATGGAATGTCACAGATGGAATCATGTCCCTACTTCCCTCAAAATCTTCCAGAGGCTTTCCAACTCATTCAAGTAAAGGTCAAAATCTTTACCATAACCTATAAGACCTATATAGTCATCTCTCTGATATCATTCCATACTCACCTACAATGATAACATTATCCTTGCTCTTTCTAGAAGTTATGCAGGCTCTTATCTCAAGGCCTTTACAGGAACTGCTTCTTCTTGCCAGAGTGCTTCTCCCCAGAAAGCTTGTTACATTAGTCACCTATTGCTTGGTAACATATTGCCCCATAAAGCAGTGACTTAAAGAAACAGATGTTTATTCTCTCACATTATCTCTGTGGATCAGGAATTCACAAGTCACTTCATTAGGTGGTTCTGGTTCAGACCTCTCCTGTGGTTGCAATTCAAGATGTTGGCCAGTACTGCAGTTATCTTCTGCTTCAATGGAACAGGAGTTATTTGTAAGGTTGATCACACGCCTGGCAAGGTGACCCTGTGGGAGGCCTCAGTGTTTTCTGACACAGGCCTCTCCCCAAGCACCTTGACTGTCCTCAACTCAGCAGCTGAATTCTTCAGGAAGAGGGATACTGAGAGTGAAGTAAAACCCACATTGCTGTTTATGACTCAGCCTGGGATGTCCCAGTGATAGCTTCTGCCACACACTGTTGGTCACACAGACCAGTTCTGAATCAGTGTAGGTCATTAGATCACTGGCATCCACTGAAACATGTGTGTAAATACTAGGAAGTGAAGATCATCTAGGGGCTTCCAAAGGAGACAAGATAACCATACTTATTCATTTCTTTCAGGGTTGTGTTCAAATGTCTCCTGACTAGAAAAATCTCATCAAGTTGCATAAAATGACACTTCCAGATACCCTTCCCTTTCTTCGTATCTTTTCTTTCATTTTCAATCAGACCTCTTCCCAACTGTGTCTGCTTAGTGTCTGAATCTCCCCCACTAAAGGGTAAGTTCCACTCATACAGGGATTTTCATTTCTTTTCTTTTCTTTTTTTAAAGATTTTATTTATTTATTTGAGAGAGAGAGAGAGCACAAGATAGGGAGGAGCAGAGGGAGAAGCAGGCTCCCCACTGAGCAGGGAGCCCAATGCAGGGCTCCATCCCTGGAATCCTGGGATCATGACCTGAGCCAGAGGCAGATGCTTAACTGACTGAGCCACCCAGGAGGCCTCGGGACTTTCTTTTCTTCATAGCTCTACCTGTCTTCCGTGCCTGGGATAATCCCTGACAACCTCAGCGCCCAGAGATTTTCTTTTTTAAGATCGTATTTATTTGAGAGGGAGAGAGAAAGAACAAATAGGTGGAGGGGCAGAGAGGATGGAAAAACAGACTCACTGCTGAGCAGGGAGCCTGATGTGGGGCTTGATGCCAGGATCCTGGGATCATGACCTGAGCAGAAGATAACTTAACTGACTGAGCCACCCATGCGCTCCCCAGAGATATTTGTTGAAGAATGTTGTTATTAATTTTACTTATATGCAGTCTCTCCAAGAATAGGATAAAGGACAAGGGGAGAAAATGAAAAGGTCTTTACTCATGATTACCTGTGTTCTGTAGTACATATTTCATATCATCAGTTTTATATGGATGTTCAAAAGGCAGAGGTTACAAATTAGTAAAATCTTTATTTACCTAAAAGTTTATAGGTATATTTATAATTTCCACATAAAAATAGAGAACAGAAAAGCGAAAAATTTAAGAATCATAACATAATTTTTATATGTAAGTACTACATTCTCTTTGTCAAAATTAAAATATTCCAAAAAAATTATTTCAGATAAAGTTTGTGTTTCCATTGTTTCTTCTCCTCAATCCCTGAGTTCCCCATTGTGGTAAACTTGTCATCAGATTAGAGATATAAATCTCAGGGATACACTTGAATACACAAAAAAATCTCATTTTGTTTTATTATTAAATTTCCATTTTGCACAACTGTCTACCAAGTGGAAAAAAAAAAAACATTTTTTAAGCCTAAATGCTTGGAAATGGTCATGGAAGGAAGACTTCTAATGGTGGTTTGGTTTGTAGGCAGCCTTTCTGCACAGAAAAAGATGGCTACCCTTTTGCCCTACCCAGCTTATGGAACATACGACTAATCTTGGGAAGCTGGAAAAACATGCTTGGAACCATCACATAAACATCTTCATCAGCATCCCTGGCTTCTACAGCCAAAAACAGATGTTGTTCTTTCAGAAATCCAGAGTAATGGCCTTTGTGGCTATCCAGATATAACCAAAATCATTTTAAATATTTTAAAGTATTCTTTCAATGCCATTATAAATTATGAGTGTTACTGAAATAGTCCAAATCATCTTCACCAACCTTTTCAAAGGTTTATACCACTGACTCAAGATAAGTTGTTCTAATTCCAGTCTAAGGGTTTAAATAATTATTTGGTTAAAAAAAAATGTCTTTCACATGGATTCTTTACAATTCTGGAACCTCCCCTGGTGACGTAATATCCATTCTCTCCAGTTAAGTTACTGGCTTCTTTTCAGTATTTTTTTTTCCTGTGTATTTATAATTGTATATCCATAGAAAATATATATAAGATTATTCTATGAGGTACATCAAAAAAGACATTAGTATCAATAGTGTCACTCTACACATCACATGTCATCTTTCTTTGTGTTGCTCTGCAATATGTCTAGGCGAACTTTATAGCATGTTTACTGGATTGAATAACATCCCCACCCAAATTCATGTTAAACTAGAACCTGTGAATATGACCTTAGTTGGAAATAAGGTCTTTACATGCATGTAATCAACTTAAAACTGGACTAAGGTGGACCTGAAATTGAAAGACTAGGATCCCTGTAAGAAGAGAAAAATTGGGGCACAGGAGACAAGCACACAGTGAAAATTGTTAATTAACACACAGTGAATAATTGTTAATTATTACACTATACAAAGACAGAGGCAGGAAGGTGGAGAAATCCATCTACAAATGAAGGATTGCCCAAGAACCACTAGAAGGTAAAAAGAGGCATGGAATTGTGATCTAGAGCCTTCAGAGGAAGCATGGCCCTGGTGACATTTTGATCTGGAGCTTCTAAGACTTCAGAACTATGAGAGAATAAGTTTCTATCATTTTAAGCCACTCGGTTTGTGGTATTTTATTTAGGCAGCCTTGGGAGATGAACACCCACAGTAGTTATGATTAAAAACTGCTCTAGGAACTAGACTGTGTCAGTAAAAATCTTGACCCCAGTTATTATTGCCCATGATCTTGGTTGAATTCTTTAGCCATTCTTCCCTTCACTTTCTATACCTATAAAATTGGAATAAACTCAACCTCACAGAGATGTTATAAGAATTTCATACATTGTATTTTTTAAAGAGCTTATGACGGAGTCTCATCAATGGAAAGCAGTGAAATTTGTTAATTATTACATACAGTTGACTCTTGAACAACACAGGTTTGAACAGCACAGGTCCACTTATATGTGGAATTTTTTTGTAAATATGGCACATTACTATAAATGTATTTTCTTTTCCTTATGATTTTCTTAACATTTTTTATCTAGTTTACTTTATTGTAAGAATATGGTATATAATACATATAACATCCAAAATATGTGTTAATCGACTTTATGTTATTAGTAAGGCTTCTGGTCAATAGTAGACTATCAGTAGTTAAGTTTTGGGGAAGTCAAAAACTATACATAGATTTTTGACTATGTGGTAGGGTAGGAGGTTGGCACCTCCAACCCCTGCATCATTCAGTAATTAACTGTAACTTAGGAGTGCCAGAGTGGCTGCGTGAGTTAAGTGGCCAATTTGGCTCAGGTCGTGATCTTGGGTTCTGGAGTCAAGCCTTCTGTTGTTTTTCATGATCAGAGAGGAGTCTGCCTGAGGATTCTCTTTCTCTCTCCCTCCGCCCCCCCCCACTCTCTCTCTCTCTCTCAAATAAATAAATCTTTAAAAAAGAATTAAATGTACCTTACTATCTTCAATACTATATTCCAATTTACTTGATATGCCATGATTAAGAGAGATAACTTGTCTCCATTTTCCCTGTTAAAGTCACTAAATAAAAAATCCATGTGCATGGCATGTATGTGTTGTGTTTCTTAAAAACTAAAACTGTGAACTCTTAGGAAATGCACAATTAAACTTTAAAAAGTACTTCCCTTCAAGGTGGTTGAACCAATTCATACCCACCCAGAGTAAGAGTTCCTCTTTCTAGACACCCTTACCAGTACTTGAGATTCAAAAACTTCCTTACCTTTGCCAATCAAAAGGATGAAAAATGATATCATTATTATTTTATAATGAATTTTACCTAATTCTTGTCCCGTGACTTACTCATTAGTCCATTTTTCTACTATTTTTTCACACCTATTAGAAATTCTATATCTATAATTGGGTACTATTTCTTTCCTAGTCCTTTCCTATATTAAAATGTTATCCCTATCTACCTATCATTTGTCTTTTCACCCATTCTATAAAGACCTCTGTCATATTCTTTTACTTCAGGTGTAGTCAAATATATTAATCTTTTTTTATATTTTTACATATTTTTTATTGGAAGCAACATTTCCTAATATTGCCTTCTGATTATTTATCAAATAAGCCACTTTTACCTGCTACTCTTCTACACCAATTTTATCATTGAACTCTCTACATACAAAAGTTTCTGCTTTTAGTCTTTATTTTTTGTCTTTATTTATTGTGTCTTTATTTATTTATTGTGTTACAGTAAATGTTCATTTATTCCTCTTGTGGAACCATTCCGTTTTACTTATTATAGCTTTATAATGTATATGAATATTTACAAAGGGAAATTTTACTCTTTGCATTTCTTAATAAAACTTTTCTTGGCAGTTAAGTATTTAAATTTCAAAAAAAATGCATGTGTATTTTATGACTGCATAGAATGCATAGCTTAGTTTTGGCTTTACAATAACTATTTCTACTCAAAAACTACTCAAAAACTCAAGTGTAACTCTTAATTTATCTATGTATCTTTCAATGTCGTCAAGTAAAGTTATAACATATTCTCCATTAAAGTCTTATAAAATGCAAGATCACAATAATGATTTAATTCAATTGTACCTAGTCAAATAAACTCAGAAAAGTCAATTGATTAGATACTTTTAAAATTGAAAATAAAGAAATAATCACTTGGGCTAGAGTTTAAGTTTAAGCCCTAAGTATAGGAAAGAAAACTAGGTTAATATTAGATTTCTTAGCCATAAGTCATAAAAGAATAAAATAATGCAGCATATTTATGATACACAGAGGAGGAAAAATGGCAATCAAGGATTTTATATCTTTCCAACTGGAACTTCAAACATAAAGACCCTAAGGAAGTTGCTAAAAACATGCAAAAATGTAATTTTTACAATCAGTAGAAGTTACAAAGTTGAAATGAGAACCAAAGTCTAACTCAAATTCTGAGCACTTAACTAATACAGTATAATGAGAAAAGTCAAAGCCAAAATTATTTAAACATTTGGAAATGATTAATGAGGTCACAGTATGGGCTCATAATAGGCCTGTTGGCATTGGCTATAATTGTAAGATGACAACTTTTAACCCTGGTAGCCTTGTTAGCAGATACAAATGTACAAGCGGTTTCAAAAGAGCTTTGCAGGAGCCTGGTATGTAGATGGCTCAGCCAAAATCCATACACTTAATTACAAATAATTCATTCAGCTCTGATCTTTTATTGAGATAATGGCATTTTCTTAATCTATTAATAGGTTCTTCACAATTGTTCAGATCCACTTGTTCCACTAATAAAGTCTAGATTAGTAAAAGTAAAGCCCTTTTTCTCAGAAAAGTTAACAAATCAGA
The DNA here is from genome assembly GCF_020171115.1 of Neogale vison. Lineage (NCBI taxonomy): Eukaryota > Metazoa > Chordata > Mammalia > Carnivora > Mustelidae > Neogale > Neogale vison. The sequence continues at coordinate 76,969,286 of NC_058091.1, read as the reverse complement.
CTATCAGATTAAATTATATAATAAGATAAAATAATATATGAGTAATTATAGCTTTTCAGTAATGATTCAGGATAACAGAGAATTATGGAAGTAATAAGAATAATACAAATCCAAGTAAGATCATTTCTAAATATGTTGTAAACTTCCTATCAGGTTATGCCTGTTTAATCTTTATAGTCCTAAAGCCCCCAGCACTGTGCCTACATTGCAATTAAAATTTTAATTTGCAATTTTATTTAATTTAATTGCAATTTTAATTGTTTAATAAATTTTAAGGTCTCTGGGTGGCTCAGTCAGTTAAGTGTCCAGCTCTTGATTTTGGGTCAAATCATGATCTCAGTGTTGTGAGATCGAGCCCTCTGTCGGGCTCCATGCTGGGTGCAGAGCCTGCTTGGGATTCTCTCTCTCCACCTCTATCCCCGCCCTTAAAAACTATTTAATAAATTTTAATTGAAAAGGTGAAGGAAGGAAGAGGAGACTTTTGGTCTATAAAATCAATGTATCAAAAAAAGTTGAATTTCAGTAAATGAGCAACAAAGAATATTTGTAATTTTTTAAAAGTTCCTATTGACAATAGCATCTAAACCTATAAGAAACCTAGGATTTTGTCTAATAAAAATGTGCAGGACATTGTTAAATACACTTATAAAACCTTACTTAAAAACCTTGAAGAAGACTTACAAAAATGGGGAGCTATCTTATATTCATAGACTGGAAGATGTTGTATTTTAATGTTGTTAATTCTTTCCAAATTTCATTTCTAGGTTAATGTCACTAGACATACAAAGAGAGCTCTTCATGGAACTTGACGAAAATAATGTTAAATTTCACATGTAAGAATAAAAAGCTAAGAATAAATCTGGAAAATAACAGTGGTATGGAAGATATTGGTCTCCTTATGCCAATGACAAGGCTAATTATAATCCTTTAGTAATTTAAAACTGTGATACTTGCATAGCATTTGAGAAAATAATCAGAAAGGAAAGCCCAGAAAGAGACTCATTAGAAATTAGACTCTGTGTGGGCGCCTGGGGGGCTCAGTTGGTTGGGTAACTGCCTTCAGCTCAGGTCATGATCCTGGAGTCCCAGGATCGAGTCCTGCATTGGGCTCCCTGCTCAGTGGTGAGTCTACTTCTTCCTCTGAACCTACCCCCTCTCATGCTCTTTCTCTCAAATAAATAAAATCTTTTAAAAAAAGGAAATTAGACTCTGTGATATGACAAAGATGGCATTTATGTTCTTACAATTCTGTCTCTAGGATTGGTTTCTTCTAAGCCCTCTCTTTGGCTTATTGATGACTGTCTTCCTCCAAGGTCTTCACATGATCTTCTCTCTGTGTGTCTGTCTAATCTCTTGTTTAAGGACATGAGTAATCCTGGATTAGGGCTTACACATATGACCTCATTTTATCTTACTTCTTTAAATAAAAGTCCTATCTTTGAATCAGTCACATTCTAAGGTAAAAGGATTATAACTTCAACATATAAATTTGTGGGGGCACAGTTCAGCCCACAACTTGCCCTCTTGACCTTGGGTTTCTCTAAATATTCCCAGAGACAGGTTGGGTCTTGCAGCTTTTTCAGCTGTATTCCACTAGTATTCTACTGGAGCCTATTGGTATGAGGGTAAGGTGTGGAAGAAGAATTGTTCAGCCACCCTCTCTAACCAGGTTTCAGTCTTCTGGGTGAGTCTGTGTCTCTGGCCAATGACTATCACAAATGTTTCTTTTGGTATAGCTCCCTTCTCTTTTAGTAGGACCGGAAAGCTAGAGAGGGCTGGGATGAGAGACACACCCTCTTCTCATGGCTCCTATTAAAAGAAGGCTCCCAAGGCTCCTGTTAAGTCACTTCCCCTGGTGAGTAGAGCTTTGTTACAGAGAAAACTATGGGTGTATTTCATAATAGCTATGCTTTCTCTACCTCTGTTAGAACTAGAAGGATCTTCCTCTGCTCTTCATTGTAAATAACTGGTAGGATTTGGGGGGATTAATGCCGTTGAAATATGAAGACCTCCCCTAAGACTGGGGCTCCAGGAGTGTCTTGCTCTCACACTAATCCATACTCAGCTTCAGACAGTTTGTCAATATCACTGTTTCAGAGTTTCTGCCCATTTATATCTCCAACAGCCTCTTGTCAAGATAAGAAGATTCTAGCAGTGACCCTGGGGTTGCCTGCCTCTCTAGCTTTCAGGGTGGTACCCTATAACCTCAATTCTTTGATGGGTCCAAGAAAAGTCAACTACAGTATGTCTAACTTTTTCTCATTATAAAGACAGAACTGATGACTTAAAATCCTTACATGGTGAAAGAGAAACCAAATCCCCTAATTAACTTTTTATTTACAATTCAGAGGTCATTTCTCAGTCTTCATATTCCTCTATGCCTCTGAAGCATTTGTTAAGTGAGCATGTCTTCCTCCAGTGTCAGTCTAGAAGCTATTTCTAGACTATAATGAAATAAAGGGCTTGTGCCAGATATAAATCTACTATATCAGTAAGCACAAGTTTAGTTCAGCTGACATTTTTTTTTTTTCCATACTGAGACTTCCTTACAGAGACAGGGTGTTATATTACCTTCTTGTACAAGTCCTTTGTCCCTTCATGGACTGGTCACCATCAATTTGCTGGATGGCCACTTAAAGTATCACTACCCAACCTGATATCCAGGCATGTATTTTCTACGATTTACCTACATTTTGGAAAATGTGCAATGTGCATTCCCAAACTACATATATAAGCCTAAGAATGCTGATATTGTTGCAATCTCAACACTCATCATTCTTTTGAAATGTATGCTAAAATAATATATATTTTTAAACCATTTAATTGACATAATAAACATTTTTTCTATGATGGAACAGGAAATTCTTATCATTTTATCTACAGAACTCCATGTAATATTAAACAAAATTAAAGTGTATAAGTGAATTTGTACATTTTATCAACAATCAAAATATATATTAAATTTAGATAAGTTAAGATTCTGTATGAAATTTTAAGCTCATGGATCCATTAACATATTTATGAAGTATTATCAGTAAATATTATTGGTTAATTATTCTTCTGGCCTTTATAACCAAAGAACCTTCTTATTACATGCTCCTAAAGTGGAATTATCAGTTTTAATATTCTGGAACATCCTTTTTATAATGACATTATATATCACTAAAAACAATATAAGCAACCAAGTAAGTAAAGATATTCTAACCTTCCAAACTAAAAATGTCTGATAGAGTCTGGAATATTTCCCAGAAAGAATCCATTGAATGCAGGTTACCATGGTGATTAGCAGAAATGTGAAATGAAGTTCATTTCATGATAATTGCTACATATTTGCAGCTGAAGTGCATCTTTCAGTTTCAGTCTCAGACTTTGAGACCATAATAATAGCTCTGGAATCTGAATTGTATATTTAAACCTATAATATTGTGCAAGGACATATCTAATTCTGTGGAAGTTCTTTTTTTGTGGTGACCAACATGGTAATTTTTTAAAGCGTATCCTTATTTATTGGGATTTCTACGTACAGTTAATTGAGATTATGTTTGATTGATTTCTAAAAAACAGAATTTATAATGTCCCCCAAATCAATTTAAAGATAAAAGAAACCAGCATTTTATTTTAAAGTCCTCCTCCTTTAGGAAGAAAGCTGAATTTATTTTTGAGGCAGCTGAATGCTCCTGCTTTGTAATTATTTCTGAAGAAGTTCATGGTCTAATGCCAACTTTTGTGAATTAATAATAAGTTTTGAAAACTGTTGCCAAAATCAGAGCTTTGGTGCTTTGAATAGCTATCTTAACTCTTTGGGGTTAAGTGAAAATTTAAATAGAAAATGCAACAAATCGCTAAAGGATTAGTATATGTAATTATATAAATAAACCCAATCAATGATTCTTAATAATAGACACAAAAAAAGCTATGTCAAATTTACTTTGTTGTATACTACTACTTCAAGTTTCTGTCGTGCTCTGATTTTAGAATTTTTTTTCATTCTTACAACAATCCTCTGAACAAAAATAATAATAATAAATTAAAATAATAAGGGAGACCTGGATGGCTTAGTCAATTAAGGGTCCAACTCTTGGTTTTGGTTCAGTCATTATCTCAGAATCTTGAGATCGAGCCCCGCATGGGCTCTGCATTCAGTAGGATCTGCTTCTCTTCCTTTCCTTTTGCCCCTCCCCCATTTGTGCTCGCTCTCTCTCTCTCTCTCTCAAATAAATAAATAAGTCTTTAAAAATATAATATTCACCGAGGACTTATGATATCACAGACACTATTCTACATATACTAATTCATTTAATCCTTACAATAATATTAAGAAGTAAGCTATTATTGGTAGTATTATCTTCATTTTATGGATGATGAAACCAAGGCACAGAGAAATGAGGCAATTTGCCTGACCTCACACAGTTAGTGTAGGGCAGAGCCAGAAATCAAATTCAGAGAGGCTGGCTCTCACATCCACCCCCTTAATCATTTAATGCTATACTGCTGATCTGAAGAATTTTTATCCTCAATTTATGAACCAAAATTGGAGGCTTGAAGAAGCCAAGTACTGCCAATGTTACACAGTTATCAAATGGCAGAAGTGGAACTGAAGTCGGTTTTCTGATTTTAAATGTCGGGAGCACTCATCACAGCTCATGGTCTCCTTGGACTCGAATGTAAAATTAGTGTCCTTTTCTACCTGGCCAGCTGGGAAATAAAACAAGATTAGTTCAAACTGCTTCCCACAGTTATAGCCTTTAGATTGGAGTTCTCTATGTCTCATGTTGCATACCTGCCCTTGTCATATATTAAATACAGATTGTAATATATAAGATAGGACATATTTATTATTTTTATTCATGTCTCAGGAGACCTAAGGGAGCAGATTGCTCCATAGTTACATATCATTGAAATATCATCAGTGATTATACATCAGATTAGTAATATATCACTGACATTAAGGATTAAAACCCCAAATAAACAAGTTTGTCATTGTTAACAGCTAGTTCACCACTTAGAATTTCTTTCTGAAATTTTTGGTTAAAAGAAAATGGAATGACTTTTTATTGTTTAAAAACCCACGGAGTCAGCTTTTATGGGTTATAAGGAATTTTGGCTGATTACCATAGTCCTTTTAAAATTAAGGACAAAATAAAGGGAAGTATAGCCTTGACAGCTTAGAGGGCTAAGAAATTAACTTCTTCATGTGACCAGCAAAAGAGGGAGGAGGGAAGAATATTGAAATACCTAATCTGGTATGTAATAAACACAGTAGAAATAACCGTATCCATGAAGTGTTTCAAAATCTGGCAGAGTGTGTGTGTGTGTGTGTGTGTGTGTGTACGCATGTATAAAATAGGAAAAATTGAAATTTGATGTCTAAATTTTTTAAAAAATCCAAATACAAACCAAAAATAAGCCTACACTTCTTCCCAATCTAGTAGAACATCCTGCTATAAAAAGATACAAAGTTGTTCTGACTGGAAAGAGGCCACTCATGGGGTAATAGTGAACCAGAGGAACTACTGGCTTGTGACTCTAGCAGAAATACTTAAAATACTATTTAAGGAGAGAACATTCATGCTTAAAATTTAAGGTTTAAGTCAGTAAAAATCAGATAAACTAATATTTTTGTACTTTACAACATATTCTGACAATAGAAGGACAGAACACAATTACAATAACCTTGCTCACAAGTACCCTATCAGGGAGGGTTTACCCAGCATTCATTTAAGGATATCTTTTTACTCTCTGCTCAGGATTGTATTTGTGTACATCCTAGCAGCATAATAACTTGGGCATATTTAAGAAGAAAATGAATGTCTTAGAACAAAATAACAAATGTCTTTTAACTGATATTAAATATTTTGTGAAATTAAATTATAGCAACATGCATAATAGCAGTGAATTTTGATAACTCAAATTAAATACTAAGGTTCAAAATCCTTAATCATCATTGTGAAATAATTGCAAATGGGAACTCCTTTTAGTACTTACATAATAAATACTTTACCTTTGAGAGTGCCGTGATTGTCTTATCGTTAGTGAAGTAATAGGCTAGCCAGTTACTAAGTGTCAATCAAAGTCTTTGAAACATTTTAAAAATGAGTCCCAACTGATACATAAGGATTAAAATTCCCAAATGCGCAGTTTGTCATTATTAACGACTAGTTTGCCACTCAGCGTGCGGGCACGCGCGCGCACACACACACACACACACACGTTTTGGTTGTTTATGCCCATACAATCCTCAGTAGGTATTGCAATTTGTTCAGTTATGAGTATTATTAAAAAAGAATGATTCATATGAAAATGTTTCTGCTCTCGGTGCGCCTGAGTGGCTCAGTGGGTTAAAGCCTCGGCCTTCCACTCAGGTCATGATCTCAGGGTCCTGGAATCGATCCCCACATTAGGCTCTCTGCTCAGCGGGGAGCCTGCTTCCTCCTCTCTCTCTCTGCCTGCCTCTCTGCCTGCTTGTGATCTCTGTCTGTCAAATAAATAAATAAAATCTTAAAAAAAAAAAAAAGAAAAAGAAAAGAAAAAAGAAAATGTTTCTGCTCTCATCTTGCCCATTAAGTCAGAATACATTGATTCCTTATGGTTTGGAAGTACAAAATACTTGACATTGTCTGAGAAAATAATACAGACTACTGTGACCCCTCAAACTTGCCAATGATATTTTAATATGCAATATTCCCTATAAAACACATTAAAATATAACTGAACTTGCTAAGGCGTGACTTCAAATGTTGAACTGATTCAATAATACAAGACAGAAATTTAAAGTTATTAAGGTAAATTTCACTTCTACAATGAAATATGTACCACTATATTCCTGATTATATTATCAGTATAGCAAGATGAAGTTGATTTTTTTTCACAGCACGAGAGTTCTTGTTGATGTCACGGATACTAAAGTACAACCAATCTATGTCAGGTGTGGGAAGTCTCCAGGCTCACCCGTAACTACATGAGTCATGCCCACACACCCATCTCATAAAGCTGTGATTCAAATTTGTGCTTCATCAAAATCACAAGTCAGTATGTATCACAGGCCTACTATTCTACTCACAGAAATAGAAACTCCAAGTGTTAATGGCAAATGCCAAATATATGTCAGCTATTGAGATTGCTTCAAAAGAAAAATAATATCTTTTTCTGAGCATAAATAATTCAGTTGGCAGAAAGAATACTTTCATGACACACTCGAACAACATCCAGATTACTACAAAAATATAGTACACATTAAATGGTTCTTTTTTTCCTCTAAGAGTTTTCTTGAAAATCACCTCCTCTGTTCAATGTTTCTGACGTCTCTAAACAAATTTATCATTTCTTCTGCTCTGAATATGTTTACCAAGCATTTCTCAGTATCTGCTTCGTAATTTTTTTCTTATTGTGTCTATCCTCAGCTAGAATTTTAGAATATCAAACAACAGAGCAATATTGTCATATTCATCTATTTTCTAGCACATTGCCTGAAATATGTAATTGTTGATTAAATTAGTGCATCTACAGGAAGCTCTACTGAACATGGATTATTGGGCACAAATAATTATCCCGTCCCTATTTGGTCCAAGGAGGTACTTAATCAGGTGTTATCTGTGGATTCAGAGCATGAATAGTGGCATTTGAGTACACTATACACAATTCATCACACTCTGGACACCGCGCACACAGATTCACCAAGGGAGGACAGGTAGAGGTATTATGATTGGGAAGGTATAGGTTGATGCAGCAGTGGAAAATTCTCTTCAGGAGAAGATGCTGACAATTTATCTTTTTTTCTGATTTCTCTCTAGACGAAAGATTTGCATGTTTACACTTTCACAAAAGACAAAGTACCATGGCATATTTCACCATTCACTGTGGATTTATGTATTATATTTTATTTTCTGTCATGATTCAGACAGCTACATTTTTCCCCTTCTGTGAGTTCCATTTGTTAAGTTGTGATAGCAGGCAGCATCCTGATTCTCTCCCGTGGTGATCCAACCCCTCCACAGCTAGCTGCTGATTGCTAGGTAGTGTCATGGTTTAAACCTTTGGGAGCACACAGGTCAGACATTGCCTCTCCTTCTGAGACCCTGACCCCAGCTCTTTTATCACTAGAGAGTTATTATTATGATTTAATGATTTCTGTCCATGTTTTCAAAATAAAACTACTCATCACAGAAGAATTCTCTGTATGAATGAATTGATCGGATCACTTTCTTTCTAGATAGATGGACTTTTCGCACTCCCTCCAAGGACTTGCCATCAGAAGAGGGCATGAAGGATGCTATTCAACCTTTCTTGTCCTCTTGTGCCATTTGGTTATTTTTAAAGCATCATTAAGAAGAGGGCTCCAAGGGCACCTGGGTGGCTCAGCTGGTTAAGCATCTCACTCTTGATTTTGGCTCAGGTCATGATCTCATGGTCCTAAGGTCAAACCCAGCATCAGATGCCACACTCAGAGGGGCATCTGTTTGAGATTCCCCCACCAACCCACCAAAATAAATAAATGAATAAATCTTAAAAAAAAAGAAGAAGAAGAAGGGGTTCCACACGGTCCCTTTTTTGGTATATTCTTCTTTTATATTTGTCACACCAGGAAGCATAGTGTTACCACTAACTAAAAATATTCAATTACCTTTTATGAAGTAATTAATTAAATATTTGCCTTTTCTCCTTCACGTGTCAAAGTATCTCCCCTAAAATTCTTATTGTAATGGACGTGGAATTCTGAGATGATTTTTGTTAAGAAAGTGCTTTCACTTTAAACTCCAGAATTTTGACGCTTCATTTACCAACTATTCAGAAATCATGCTGAGTCGGCATTTGCATGGCAGCCGAGATGCAGTGGCACCATTGTGGAACCACTTAGCTAATTTAGAGAGTTGTACAGTCTAATTCAACATGCTATTTAAACAATATAGAGGCTTTTCAGAAAGGGAAAATATGAAGATCTGTATTTGTGTCACACTAAATTATACTAAATATTGATATAATGCCACACAAACAGGAAGACATTTGCTGTTTTTCTTGTAAACTCTCACGAGAGTCAGCATTATCTGTCATTTCTTTCTTTAAACTGTTTTGAATATATGTTCTTCTTGGCTATGAAATAATGACTAATGAGCACTTTTTGGTTCCAGAAGTATTGAAATGCATTCTTTCTGTTTTGGGTTATTTTCAGAAATACTTTCCTAAAGCCTCTGTTTTCTTCAAGATTAGTAGTAACAAGAAAAAGAAAGGAATACATGGCCTACCAGCATAATTTTCATGGATGGTATGGTAGATATTTGGGTTAGGAAATCTATGTCATACCACTGTAAAATTTTGAAAATACTTTTATATTTGGCCTCATAAATATTTTGTTAATTATTGTTTATCTTATCACTCATATAGATTTCGATAGGTCAAGAAGTTATAGGCATGTATGTGTATATATATTTGCTTTTTGAATATCGAAAGTTATATTGGCAAAGTGTTTTAGATGGCCAATAAGCAGGAAAGATCATTTTTTAAAAAGAATTTATTTATTTATTTGACAGATAGAGATCAAAGTAGGCAGAGAGGCAGGCAGAGAGAGAGGAGGAAGCAGGCTCCCCGCTGAGCGGAGATCCCAGGACCCTGGGATCATGACCTGAGTTGAAGGCAGAGGCTTAACCCACTAAGCCACCCAGGTGCCCCAGGAAAGATAATTTTTAATGGAAGCAACATTTTAGTGAATTATATGTCTAATTATTAAAGATAAAAATGTTACTTCTGTGTATTACATTTAAAGCAGATATATCAGGGGCACCTGGGTGACTCAGTCATTAAGCATCTAGTTGTCCTACGATCAAGTTCCACATAGGGCTCCCTGCTCAGCAGGAAGTCTGCTTCTCCCAATCCCACTCCCCTTGCTTGTGTTCCCTCTCTTGCTGTATCTCTCTCTATCAAATAAATAGATAAAATCTTTTTAAAAATAAAGTAGATAATGTCAAATTCATTCATTCAATTTAGAAAAATATATTAAGTGACTACGATGCACTAGGAGACACTGTTCTAGGTCTTAAGGAACCTACAGTGAACAAGACATTAAAAAATCCCTCCTGTTCTTATATATTTTTTTAAAGATTTTATTTATTTATTTGACAGAGAGAAATCACAAGTAGATGGAGAGGCAGGCAGAGAAAGAGAGAGGGAAGCAGGCTCCCCGCTGAGCAGAGAGCCCGATGCGGGACTCGATCCCAGGACCCTGAGATCATGACCTGAGCCGAAGGCAGCGGCTTAACCCACTGAGCCACCCAGGCGCCCCCTGTTCTTATATTTTTAATGCATGGGTAAAATAGAATAAAAATAAATAAGTAAAATGAGAAAAATGGTTATCTTATAGAGAACAAATGAAGCAGAAAAAGGAATGACAGTTAATTCTAAAATTAGCTAGAAAGAGCATACAGACCAGATGTTAGTTAAAATATGTATGTATTTGTTGATATTCCATGTGGCTTTTTCAGAGGTTCTTAGTGACCTCGCTGAGATACCACATAAGGCTCTTTATAAACTCCATAAACTCTGATGATGGTCCTGAAACAGTTTCTTTACAAGTCACCTTATTAGATACCTATGGAAACAGTTCAGGGTGTTGGAAGTGTGATTTTTCTGATCCTAGGGATGATGTTGCCTTGGCATGTGATAAAAAAGAATTGACCTCCATTTGACTTGGAAGCTGGACCAGGCACTCAGAGACCCCCTACCCCCACCCTGGTCCTTGGAATGTGGGTCCTGCCTGCTTTTCCCATTCCCAAATGCTGCCCCAAGGAGAAAGCCTTGAGATGGTGATGTGGGGTTGAAAACCTGCACTGTATACTTGACTGAGCCCAGTTAGAACCTCTTCATAAGATTTGGAGGGACAGTGAGAAGATACATTTGTCTTGCTATCACCCAAGAGAAGGATCATATGCAAATTCCCCTTGCTAGTATGAAAACTGCCACCTACCAACCTAAAATGGGACTGCCTCTTTCTTTTGTCTCTCTTGCTTTCTGTATATGGGGGCTGGTTTCAGATTACAGAGTTACAAACCTACAGATGTTGACCATTAAAAAGATTGTGCATTTTGTTATTCAGCAGAATCAAGAAAATTTGTTAAGACTGGCTATGGGGACAGAGGGGGAGGTATAAAACATTTTCTCTTCTAATATGTAGAGGATAAAATCTGTTACTTGTTTAACCCTTGGATCCCATGAAAGTAATACTTTTCCATAAACAATAAGATTAATCATAGGCTTCCTTTGCATATTGGAGCCAAGCTTATTAATGACAGAGCAACATTAGTGGGAAAGAAAGCACTGTTTTGAAATAGAAAATGTTATGAGATGGTAAGAGATTTATAAGCTGGAAAGGTAATAATACCAATCTTAAAGATGAAAGAGCCAGAAAAATCAGTGCCATGATGTATAAAATAGCAAAATTACTGAGAACAATTGTAATTAAATCTTTTGCAACAAGAAAAAAACACATTCAGAAAACATTAAAATGCTTGCTTAAGTTTTATCTGTGGTAAAAGAAAAAAAAAGTTTGTTTAAATTTTAGTCTTATCCGTTTTTCTTATCCACCCCCCCACCGCTGCCCAATAGCCTTCTTATCCCTTTCTTTTAATGCTATTGACAGAGGGAAAATCTAAGAATTAAAATCCATGTAGAATTATTTCTCACTTTGATATAACAAGTTACAAGTTAATCATAAGTAATAGCGATTATAGTTGACATTTATTGAAAGGATACTATGAACTAGATATAATCATATTTGATCCTTACAGAAAATTTTTAAGTATTGTTTTATTGATGAAGAAATTGAGGCTCAGGGAGATGGTTATGTCATCAAGGTCAGACAGGCAGTAAATGACAGAGATAGAAGTCAAAGCACACATAGAATCCACATTCCTAAACCATACAAATCTGACCCTTCTAAGTAATACCCTTGAATCAACTGTTACAGTAGGAAAAAAAAAGTTGAAATCAAAGGATTAAGAGAGAAAACATTTATATTATAAAGATGGATATAAGAACAAAACAAATTTTGTAAGACCTTAATTATAACAGAAAATGTTATGGCTTAGAACTTGGAGGGTCATACCATGGCTATAATCAATCAATCCATCAGTCAAATTCTTATAGTAGTGGCAAAACTGTGTCAGTTACTAGAATAGATGAAAGAATACAAACATAAGACTAAAGTATACTAAGTCTTGAAAATTTATATGAAGAGTTCATGGATCACCCAAGATAAAAAGCAAGTATATCCAGAGGGGAAAATGTTCATTTGTACATTTTTTAGATAAAGCAGGGTCAGAGGAGTCAGGACAGAAATATGAGTCAGAGAAAGGTCATTCATGATACCCTTCCCTCCTTAGCAGACTGTTAAAGGAAAGAAAGTGGTCACAGACAATCAAGGAAAGAAGCTATTGATATGCAGAGGGAAAAGCATGCACATAAAGGCATTCATGTATTTATTCAATAATTATCTAGAAAGCATTGGCCATCTGTTCATTATTGTTCAAGAAACTAGAGATGTAGAAGTAAACATAACATGAAGTACCTTCATGGAGTTTACATTTTTGTGAGGGAGACAGACAAAAACAAATCTAATAAAAATCTAATTTAATTTCAGGTAGTAAAAAATATAAATCATACTAAGTGCTTGGAAAGATTTTTTTTTTAATTTTAATTTACAGCAATTAAGAGAGGTCTCTCAATAGAAAAACATTTGAGTGCAGAAGGTGGGAAAGCAACCACCAGATCATTTAGAGCAATGGTCACTAAATTTTCCATGTAAAGAGGCAGATAGTAAATATTTCAGCTTTATGGACAACTACTAAGTCTACCTTTGCAGCAGGGAAGAACCCACAGACAATACATAAATAAATGAGTATTGTATATATTCCAGTAAAACTTTATTTACAAAAGCAGGAAGCAGACAGGATTTGACTCCCTGAGCTATGGTTTGCAGGTCCCTTTTTTAAAACAACAGTTCTGAAATCTGGCAACACACTGTAATGAACTGGGGAACTTTAAATAAACACACACATTTGTTTACTCATAATTATATATAAATTAAATATATAAATGTAAAATATATTTATAATTTCATTATTTAAGTGGATCACACACTTAACAAATTCTGATTTAATTGTTCTAGGGTGTGGCCTTCTTTGTGGTGACCAGCTGACCTAGTTTGGTAGGAAAGAAGGATTTCTTGTCACTTGGGACTTCCTATGTTAGCACTAGCCATTCTCTGGAAACTAGAATTGTTGATCACCTTATTTGGCATCGGCTCCACAAATGATTATAAATGCATCCCAAGTTGGTAACCGTATAAACAGAGATGTGGAGGCCATATTATGGAATATGATTTTATTCTAGGTGTGGACGGGTGTCATTAGAAGGTTTCAACCAAGTAGAGTGACGTAATCTGACTTAACAGTTTGAAGAATTACGCTCTTTGCCATGAGAGGAACAAGTTGTAGGAACATGAGAATGGAAGATAAGAAAAAATTAATTAGATGACCTTTTTGTAATTAGACTGGAGAGTAATGGAAATGGTTTAGACTGGCAATCTAAAGGGTGGCAGTAGGGAAGGCAGGGAAAACTGGTCAGGTGTAGAATACATTTTGAAGGTGGAGCCGGTAGGATTTGCTGCTTAATTGTAAAGAGAGAGAAATATAAAAGAAAGAAAAGTAAGGGAAAGAAATGCAAGTTAAAGATGACATTTTTGGACTGAAATTAATGATGGAATTCCCTAAGATGAGAACTCTTGGGAAAGAGCAAGTTTGGGGGAAGAGGTTGGCTATGACGAGATGAAGACAATGAGATGACCTAATGACCATGTTAAAAAGCCAGCTGGAGCTCAAAGTCTGGGGTTCTGGAAAATGTTCAGGTCTGGAGATGTACATTAGGAAATAAGTTACATCCAAAGACATCTTAGAAAATGAACACGAATGAGAAGTATCTGAGGATGCCTTAAGGACCACCTGAATGTATAGAAAGAGAAAACAGATCTCACTGAAGAGCTTGAGAAAACGTGATCAATCAAGGAGATGGAAAAACCAGAGGACAACCTTGTCACAGGGCCTCTGAGAGCTAGAAAATTAAAAGACACAAATGGGAAATGGTCCTCTTGCTCTTCAGTTGTCCTCATTATGAGAATTTACATTGTAGAAACTTTATTGCACATTAAAAGTGAGAAGGTATACAAGGATTTCTTCAAAGGAAACATTGCATTTTTCTTTTTTTTTTAATTTAGATTTTCCTTGAGATAATTGTAGAGTCATAGGAGGTCATAAGAAATAACATAGAGGCACCCCATTTCTCCAAGTGGTAACATCTTGCAAACTCATACAATATCACAACCAAGATATTGATATAAGTCAACCAATATTGTTCAGATTTTCCAAGTTTTAATTGCATTCACTTGTGTTTTTTCTTTGCATATTTAGTTCTACACAATTTTATAAGGCGTAGGTTCATGCATCTACCACTAGAGCCAAGATAAGAATAGCTTCACCAAAAGGACCCTTCATGTTATCCTTTTATAACCATCCCTAACCCCTGGTAACCAGTAATTTAGACATTTTATGTCTAAAATATTCTCATTTTAAAAATCTTATATAAGTGGAATTGTATAGGATGCAACCTTTTATTATTAGTTTTTTTGTACTTGGCACAATCCCCTAGAGATTTATCCAAGTTGTGTCTATCAAGAGTTTGTTCGTTGTTATTGATGAGTTATGTGGATATACCACAATATGTTTAATCATTCACTCATTAAAGAACATCTGACCTGTTTCCGGTTTTTAGCTAATATGAATAAAGCTGCTATGAATATTTGCACACAGGATTTTTTATAAAGCAAGTTTTCATTTATCTGGAACAAATGTTCAAGCATATAATTACTGTGTCATATGATGATTGCATATTGAGTTTTATATGAAACCACCAAATTGTTTTTCAGAGTGGTTATACCACTTTACATTCCCATCAACAACGTATGAGTGATCCAGTTTCTTTGTATTCTCCTCAGCCTTGTCGCTACTTTTTAAAATTTTGGCCAGTCTTACAGATGTATAGTGATATGTCATTGTGGTTTTACCTTCCATTATCAATGGTTAATGGAGGAAAATATCTTCCCATATGTTTATTTGTTGTCTTAATCCTTTCATACTGTTACCACAAAAACACCATACACTGTTAGCTCAAACAATATTAACTTCTTACAGTCTTAGAGGCTGGGAAGACTAAGATCAAGGTGCCAGCAGATTGAGAGTCTGGTGAGAGCCCAGTTCCTGTTCATAGCTTTTTCCTCATATAGTGGAAGGGGCTAGGGAGCTCTCTGGGGTCTCTTAAAAGGTCACTAATTCTAGTCATGAGGGTTTCACCTTTATGACTTAATCATTTCCCAAAGAACCCCACCTCCAAATACTGTCATATTGAAAGAACAGGTTCAACATAGGAATTTTGAGGGGACACAAATATTCAGTCTGTAACATTTGTCAGTTGTATATCTTTTTCAAGGAAATGTTTGTTCATGTCCTTTGCTCATTTTCTAACTGCAGTTTTTAAATTTAAATCTTAGGAATTCTTTCCATATTCTAGATACTAGTCTGTTGTCAGATATATATTTTGAAAGTATCTTCTCCCCACCTAGAGCTTATAATGTCATTCTCTTCATCTGGCCTTACAGAGAACAAAATTTTAATTTTGATAGGATTCAACTTCTCAGTTTTTTCTTTTGTGGATTCTGCTTTGGGTGTCAATTCTAAGAACTCTTTGTCCAATCCTGGATCCAGATTAGTTTCTCCTTTCTTTCTCTCCTAAAAGTTTTATAGTTTGTTTTACATTTTAATCCATGATCAACTTTGAATTGATTTTTGTATAAGATGTTTAAGTCAAGGAATTTTTTTCTAAGGATGTTTAATTTTTCCAGTACTATTTGTTGAAAAGGCTATCCTTTTTCTATTGAATTTATTTTGCACCTTTGCAAAAAATCAATCATGTATACGTAGGAGTGCTGACAACACTGACTCCATCTTGGGTCCTCCGTCTTGTCATACTTATGCAATGACATCACTCGGGGCTACATATTTCAGTGGAGGTTAATGTATGTCCTGACCTGGAAGCAGAAAGGCTTATTCTGATTGTCCCCAAAGGAATGCACAGAAGTCTCTATTTTAAACCACCCTAAGATCCAGCAATTTGCACTAGTAGGTATTTACCCAAAGGCTACAAAAATACTTATTTGAAGGGATACATGTGCCCTGGTGTTTATAGCAGCATTATCAACAACAGCCAATTTATGTAAAGAGCCCAAATGTCCATTGACTGATGAATGGATAAAAAAGATGTGAGATACACACACACACACACACACACACACACACATTCTTACATACATACAATGAAATATTAATCAGCCACAAAAAAGAATGAAATCTTGCTATTTCCAATGACATGGATAGAGCTAGAGAATGTTATGCTAAGCAGAATAAGTCAGTCAGAGGAAAACAAATATCATATGATTTTGCTCAGATGTGGAATTCAAGAAACAAAACTAATGAACGTGGGTTGGGAGAAGAGAGGAAAACCAAGAAACAGACTTAACTACATTGAACAAACTGATGGTCACCAGAGGGAAGGTGGGCTGGGGGAATGGGTTAAATGGGTGATGGGGATTAGGGAGGGCACTTGTTGCGATGAGCACTGGGTGTCATATGTAAGCGATTAGTCA
The DNA here is from genome assembly GCF_020171115.1 of Neogale vison. Taxonomy (NCBI): domain Eukaryota; kingdom Metazoa; phylum Chordata; class Mammalia; order Carnivora; family Mustelidae; genus Neogale; species Neogale vison. Next base: position 76,952,548 of record NC_058091.1, on the reverse strand, counting down.
CTAAATTCTACACCTGAAACAAGTATTACACTGCATGTTAACAAACTGAAATTTAAATAAAAACTTAGAGAGGAAAAAAAAAAAGAAGAAGAAGAAGAAGAAGATGACTCCCCTTCAGGAAACTGGTGGAGAGGACTTGTGCACAGAAAGTCCCACTTGAAGTAGTAAAGGTTCCCTGGCTCACAGAGGGCACCAGTTTAGATAACATCCTTTGACGTCACCACAATGTCCCTCACTCTCTAAAGGCTTCAGGTTAGGGTCTGGACTCCGTGGAAAGCAGTGGCAGAGAATGGCTTCATGGCATCTGGATTGTCTGTTGGCCTGCCCACTCTCCCCTGTCAGTAAGGTACCCCAAGTGAAACTGTAAAAGTTCTGGTATGCTCTCCCTCTCTGTCTGGTCTCAAAGTGGCTTCTCAGTCTGGGGGATACTTTACTGACCCTCCTCTACCTTCTGACAGTATACTTAGGTAGGTCTACTTCTGGGTTCTCTAGTCTGTTCCATGGACTACAATACAACCACTGTTTGCTGAGATTTCCTATTTTTCACTCACTTCAAGATAATATTGTAATGAACTCTTGAAGCATGTTTATGATGGCTGCTTTAAAATCCTCATCAAGTAATTCCAACATCTGATTTATGTCTGTGTTTGTGTCAGTTGATTTTCTTCTCTAATTCAAGTCGTGATTGTCCTTGTTCTTGGTAGGATGAATGATTCCAATTGCATCCTGGGCATTTTGTCTGTTATGTTAGGAGACTGCAGATTCTCTGTAGACATTTTATCATTGCAGGTCAATCACTCTCCTTGGGTTCAGCATGCAGGTCCAGGTCCTGTGGTTTCCGTGACAAAGACAACAGTTTCATTTTGGTTAGCTTCATTTATCTTGTGGCCCTAGGGCCTCCCATTTGTTCCTGCTGGTATTAGGAAAGGAAAAGATTTCTTTAGGCCAAGCTGCCCACTGTCTCTTGGTGGGTAAAGGAAGTCTCACTACTAAGGTATGGGGTACAAGCCCTTTCTTGACCCCTGGCAGCATACGGTGCCCCAAGACTACAGGAGTATGAGCCACTGGTTCAGTCTGTTGGGAGGATCCTTCCTTCTGAAACACCTTTGTTGTTTTCACTCCTTTATTCCGCCCCCCGTCCTTCCTTCTTTCCTTTCTTTCTTTCTTTCTTTCTTTCTTTCTTCCTTCCTTCCTTCCTTCCTTCCTTCCTACCTTCCTTTCTTTCTTTCTTTCTTTCTTTCTTTTTAAGATTTTATTTACTTATTTGACACAGAGAGAGAAAGCACAAGCAGGGGGAATAGCAGACAGAGGGAGTTCCTCTCATTTCTTATTTTCTTTTTTTTAATTCTGTCTTTCTTGTGGTTTGGCTGCTGGAGTACTTAGAAAAGTATGTTACTGAGCTCTGTGCCCCTTCTCCCCTCCCTAGCCTCCTACCCACAGAGCTCAGCCATGGCAGAGCTACTATGGCCTGTTACTACTCACCCTGTACACACACTGAAGACTGAGTAACTAAAGCAGAGAAGGGGAAGCTTATGTGTATTTTAAGATTTGGCAATGGGGAGTTTGCATTTCCACTGCGGAGTATAGAAAATGAGCACACACACACATAATATATTTCAGGTATTAAATGCTATGAAAAAAAGTAGGACAATGGTATAGACCATGATTGCAATGTGTGTAACTAATTCAGTAGACTTCTGGAAAGGCCTCAGAAGTGCCAAGGCCTGGCATGATGAGTTGAACTTTGTGAGTTTAAGAGACAAAAAAGCCAGTGGGGCTGGAGTATAATAACTTGCTTCAGACCCATGGTACAAAGCAGCACTATTAATCAGTACATTCCCCTTTACAACCAGTCCAGTTGATTTAGCTGATTTCAACAAATCAGCTCCAACTAATTTCAGACCTGCTGAAATTAACTTTCACAGCGCATCTTGTAACCATAATTTTTTTTGAAGGATAGGTAAATTTCAAGTGGCTTTTAAGAGGACTATATCACTTAGGGAGGAATGAGAATGAGCAGGGCAATGAGATGAGGGTAAATTTGTTTAAAGGAAAGCGAAGGAAAGAAGGAAGGAGAGAAAGAAAGAAGAAAAGAAGGAAGGAAGGAAAAGAGAGAGAAAGAAAAGAAATAGGAAGGAAGGAAGGAAAGGAGGGGAAGGGAGGAAAGAAAGAGAGAAAGAAAGAAAGAAGAAAGGAAGGAAAGAAGGAGGAAGGAAGGAATGGAGGGAAGGAAGGAAAGAGGGAGAAAGATCGATCTCAGGATCCTGAACAAAATGACCCAAAGAAGTGAAAGAACTCATAATGAAAATGAGAAAGAAAATGGAAAAAGTTCAAGATTATTGTGAATAGTTGTGTTTACAATTCTGTATATCATAATAATGACAGTAACCACTCTTCCTATCATAGGCTTGAAAACAGCATCCAGCAGTGGATCAGCTTTTCATACAGGAACATGGTTTACTAAATTGAGGTTTATTATTAGTCAAATATATGACCCAATTATCAAAAGTACATCATAAAGGTAATTATATTATGTACTTCTGTATTCATTTTAAATAAAAATATCCAGGAAATTCTATATAAGGTTTATAAGGGCACAGAAATCTACAAGGCACATGAAGAAGTATCCAGAAAGGGAGGACGAACACAAGGAGAGTATGATGTCATTGTAGTTGCCAGGAAGATGGTTTCTGGAAGGACAAAGTAGTCCACAGCATTGACTGTTGCTGAGCGGTGAAGTAAAATCATATCTGAAAAGTGCCCATTAGATTGAGCAGCATGACTGTTAGTTAAGGGAATTAACAGGTGGTTTTCTTATGGAGTGAAGGTAACAAAAGGGAAGAATTGGCTGAGGAGTAAGCTTGAGGAAACTGGTCTTTAACAAGTTGTATTATAAGTCAAACTTGGATCAGAGGATTTGTTACATTATGATGTTCATTCTGAGCTCTTATTCTACCTAGATACCTAATCTGTGCAGAGAAAGTTACGTTTAAGGAACAGGTATTCCTTTCACTATGCTGTTAGTTTATAAATCCAAACTATTCAAGGCACCTGTGTGGCTCAGTGGGTTAAAGCCTCTGCCCTTGGCTCAGGTCATGATCCCAGGGTCCTGGGATCTAAGCCCCGCATTGGGCTCTCTGCTGGGCGGGGAGCCTGCTTCCTCCTCTCTCTCTGCCTGACTCTCTGCCTACTTGTGATCTCTGTCAAATAAATAAATAAAATCTTAAAAAAAAAAAAATCCAAACTATTCAAAGTTGTTTACTTGGGCATGTGCCTTCTCTTCAGTTTCTTTTAACTCTTATGTATATTCTAGATAATTGATAGACATAATCATACATATTAGTTAAAATTAAAATGTTACTTAACATCTCAAATGAGAAGCCCTTTAAATGTACTCCCTTGCCGTATCTGACATTGTATTCTCAAGGCAATGTGGTCAGAGAGCCCAGCATATGTCCTTCCATTTGCTGGCATTTAAGGGGTCAATAAAACTCTCATCTTCTCCTCTTATGTTCAAAACTGATGAGAGATCAACACAACAGTTAGAGGAATAGTAGAATAAAATAGCGGAGATAGGTAAATATTTTGATTTGTATTTTTCTGATTAAAAAAGTCATCAGAAAAATGTGCCATTAGCTTTATACAAAATGTACTGTAGTACCTCCAGAATTCAGCAGATGTACCCATCTAGTTGGAGGTTGCACTGGACAATCCTGAACCCCTGGGATCCTGCCCTACAAAATAATTCTCTGCTTAAGGTATTAGACTGGGATATTTGCTTCATTGTGATGAGGGAGCAGGAGGCTGGCTGAGGACAGAGCAGAAGCTGGCGCCTTGCATCCCCTCTTCACCCACTCCCCTCCATATGTGTAGCATTCCTCAGGCACCCCTGACCGCCATAAAACGATAAATAGTTAACTTGCAGGGATCGCAATCCTGCAGAACAGGAATCTCCCTTGCTCTACAGATGTCCTGGAACCTCCCTTGCTCTAAATAGGGAGGTTACCTTATCAATAGCACAAATTTCCAGAGACAAATAACTCTCATTTCCTGAAGCCCTAATGTCCCTCTCCCCACTATAAACTGGAGGAGACTGAGGTAGAAGGGAATGTAAATGACAGCAGGGTCATAATACCCCACTAAGAATCTCCCAACTATGTTGATGTTAATGCCTGACCTAAAAACGACATTGATCAAGCCATAAGGGCAAGGACTCCCTCCGGCACCTTGTAGGCCCAACTTAGCACGTGAGAACTCTGTCAAAATCTCCCATCCCTTCACCACCTCCCCCCAACTGCAAGGTATATAACACGCCTACCCTCACAACCCGGGGCAGCAGCATCTCTGCCTGCCCACGGGTCCTGTCCCTGTGCTCTAATAAACCATCATTTTGCACCAAAGATGTCTCAAGAATTCTTTCTTGGTCATCGGCTCCGGACCTCAGCCCACCGAACCTCACCTAGGTTCTAGAACTTCATCAATTGTAGGTTTCTTTTTTTTTTTTTTTTTTAGATGCAGATATGCTAACCCAACAAATAAATACTCACCAAACTTCTTTTTGAACAGATCTTGGTAGTTCTCAATGTTAGTGTACATTATGCATTGAGACTCTCCTTGACCAATTCTACTCTCCTTTGTGCCCTCTTGACTAGGTCTCAACCTTGGCCTTCCAAGTCCAGCCTGTCTTTCTTAGGCCTGCATTCCTTGGTTTTAGCAAGAATCCCACTCAGTTAGTTTATCTAGAATCTCCTCCCTTGATATTTAATCACACTTGATATCTGATCAAGTCCCCTATTTTTGTAATATATGTTACTGACCTTTTTTTTTTTTTTCAAAAAGATTTTATTCATTTATTTGACAGAGATTACAAGTAGGCAGAGAGGCAGGCAGAGAATGAGGAGGAAGCAGGCTCTCCGAGGAGCAGAGAGCCCGATGTGGGGCTCGATCCCAGGACCCTGAGATCATGATCTGAGCTGAAGGCAGAGGCCTCAACCCACTGAGCCACCCAGGTGCCCTGTCCCTGACCTATCTTTATCAAGAATTCTGTAAAGCTGGTTTAGCAAGAATCCTCCTACCCTTGGTGTCTCCACTTAGTAATTCTTTCCACTAACCCCTGCACACTGGTCCATGCCTATAAATCCCCATTTGTCCTTGGTGTATTTGGACTTGTGCCTGATCTCTCTCCCTATGTCAGTACCCCATTGTAATAATCTTGAAAAAAGTTTTCCTTACCAATTTAACAAGTGCTAGAATTTTTTCTTTAATAATATCTGGGCTAAACTTTATTTAAATTTTATTTGCTGACTTTGCTCTTCAGTATTGTATCATTGGCTTAAATTGAGGGAAATTATGAAAACCACAAAGTGCCAAAGAAGCAAAACTTTCCCCTGGAAAACTTTTCTTTCCTAATAATTTGCATCTAAAATGTAATTGAGGATTTTAATTACAATATAGTGGCATCTTTGGTAAGACTCAGGAGAAACATCTTTCAGGTCTTAGCAACTAGGAACATTGTACTAACTTTAATCCACTGGATTTTCTTTACATCATAGAGGTTGTTAATCAAATCCCTATCATCATTCACTTTTGTGCTGGCTGCTTAAAAGGTTAGGCCAAATTAGCAGTCTTCTATTAAATGTACTACTCTACACAATGAGGTTGTTGTATGCTAATCTAACTCCTAGCTACAGGTGAGCCTCTCCATTCTCTTTTTGTGTTCTATTCTATTCATTTACTCTCTTATCAACCTTCCTATTTTTCTTGCTTTAGCTTTTTTAAAGCGATCTCAAATCTTTTCTAAAAGCTAGCAGGTTTTCAAGAAATGGTTTAAAAATAGCCAAGCCGAGTGAGTCACATGGGCTGAGAAAGCAGTGATTTTGAACTCATCCCATATCTACATTGTATGTTAGTTATTATTTTTCCCATATCCCTGGGTCAAACACAAGAAGAAACTATAAAAATTTGCAAGGCTAATGTTTTTACACTGATTAAACACGGGGACCTCAGGGTTTTTTGGGTCTTTTCCCCCATAATTACTCTACTATGCCTCTGTCACAGAGTGCTGCCACTTTTTCATTTGGAAATTTTACGGATCAGTGATATAAATGCAAATACAAATGAAAAGATGTAAAACATTTGAATCCCTATCTTGAGTCATTTACTGAAATATTCTCCCATATTGGCCTTTTTTTCTCCCTCTACACAAAAGGTATTTATTTCTTTATTGAAAAGCTCATTACATATGCTTGTGCAATGTCAATTAGCCATGGTGTAACAAGAATTTTATGTTTGAGCTACAATGAATTTCTAAAGAAATCTGTTGTTTTCAAGGCTGAGGCTGCAATTGGAGAAGATCCAAATCATTACCTAAATTTACATTCTATTGTTATGCATGAATCTTTTTACAACTTCCTATAGGGTATTTAGAAATAAACAAAAGTTTTGGGCTTTTTTGGTTTTTTTTCCTCCTTGCTTCTTTGTGTTAATAACTTTTATATAGCTCGCATTTTGGGATAAAATCTAAATTAGAAAACAACACAAAAAAGTAGAACCAAGTCTCATAAGTAAGGAGAGGAAGGAAATTGGCTGGTGGGAATCAGAGGTTCCTTGGGGCATCAGGAGGGAAACAAAGACCAAAAATAACACAGTGAAAACCCATGTTTTGCTGTGGAAATGTTTGCATTGTTTGGGAATTAATTTAGACAGTTACACCTTTATATTTCTTTTGTCTTTGAAATCCACTTTTTAAAAAATAGTGTTAATTTATTTTATGATGAAAAATGAGGCGATCAAGAAAACATTCTGAGAGATTTACTGTCTCCCGTCACAGGTGTAGCTCTCCCTTGAGCAGGCCCTCTGTCACATCTCCATCTCCAGAGTGGACTTTCTCTCACTTTACCAAACTCTGCACTTGCACCACCCAAACATTGTCTGGTCCCTCCTGGAATTCTTTTCTTGACTCAAGACTAAGACCCTCTAGAAACTTCTGGGATGGGCTGGGTGGAGGCTTCAGGACCTGGAGGTCTCCCCAATCCCCCTGGCAACAATCAGATGAGAGCTGACTGGTGGTGGAGGTACAGGGTCAGGCATCTCCTTTCAGCTGAGGGAACTTTGGGGAAAGGAATTCAGCTGTGAGATGTCATCAGTCAACCATCCAGGCAGCTGGGGTGGCTTTCTGAATTCTGAGGTGGGGGTGGGGGGGTGGGAATCTGAGCAGTACCCCCAAAACATCCATGATCTGCTTAAATCCACTAGTTTTGTATAACTTCCCCTCATCCAGGAGCAGGTCCTTCATATTTCCGGTTGGTCTCTTTTTCTGAGTTTTGCAAGAGGAAAATTTGTAGGAAAACTCTAATCCTCACTGCCACAACTGGTCTTGAGGCCACTGTTGGTACCCATCTCGTCTCTCCTTTACTACTCATCCTGGTTCCTTGCCTAGGACCTCTGCTGATCTAGGTGGCTTACCTAGCAGGGTTACCCATGTCCTCTTTGCAAGGTTCCATGGCTGCTACATTTGTCCATTTTCTATCAGAGGTAGGCAAAGGAGTTCTAATGGATCTCTTGAGTGTTAAACATTTTCTTCCCTGCCTCTATTACATGACAGGAATGCTACCTCCTTCCAAGGGATGGGGTTAATTCTACCTATGAGAATGGGAGCTCTTTCTTCTTTCTTGTTAGTCTCTGCACAAGGAGCCCAAAGTAACCATACTACAGCCCCGGATGAGTGTTTAATGAGAGACTTGCTATGGTCCCTGGTGGAGCCCTCACATCTAGACCTGCATAGCCTAGACTTCCAGGAGGAAGAAGCACACAGTCACCAAGTGAATCACTGGGAGTGACAGTTAGCAGAGCTACTACTTTCTCCCTTTGGCTCCCAGACCAAAACACAAGTTTTCTAACTACTAGGGACACAGAACCGTGAAAGGGTTGTTGACTGAGTATGGATACTACATGCCCCATTCTTGCAGGATATAATCTCTAAGCTGTTACCTCAGCTATGCCTACAGAGGCTTTTCCATTATTCTGTCAGGCTGACAGCTTCTGAGAGGTACAGTATGACATAGGACCAGTGGATTCCATGATCATATGCCCACAACTACACCTAATTTCCAGTAAAGGATGTTTTTCATTGCATGTGATTATATATGGAATTTTATGTAAGAAGCTCTAACCCTCTCTAAACCTGGAAAGCAGTGCTGACTGAGACCCTACTGACAGAAAAGGGCAAGAGCAATCAATTTAACCTCAAGTGTCTTATATATCTCCTAAAAGGATGGGGCCATATTGGAAGATCAAGATTGGTTTCTCTTGCTGGCAAATTGGGCATTTGGTGGTAGATGCATCATCCTTGGTAAGAGGGAACCCACACTGTAAGGCCCATTCAGAGCCTCCATTACTACCACCATGGCCACATGTTTCATGTGCCCACTGTGCAAGTGCTGGGGTGGGGGGCTGATAATAAGGGCTGGTTGATATCAATTAGGTGGCTTATTTTGTCACACTGGTCATTTAATCTTTTCCAGTTTTGGTATTTTCTGGAGGGCTTGAGTATAAGATACAAAATACTTCCTATCCCTGCCCATAGGCCCATCAACATGCTTCTTCTCCAGACTACCTTGTCCCCAGGCTCCACATCTTTTTCTTTCCTAACAAACTATCTTCAAGTAGCCCTTTATCCATATATTCTAACCTCAGACCACTTCCCTTCCCTTGCAAAGGAGATGATCAAGTGCAATATCCAAAATTCTGCCTATTGAGATTTTCCTTCACTGCTATCTTTCTGAATCGCCCCTGAGCAGAGTTTGGCTATAGTTACTGTTCACTTTCAGTCTGTAGACATATAGCAGTCTAAGCCACTCTTAAAAGAGCTCACTCATTTTCCTCCTCTCTCTTGATCTCATCACCCCTTATTATGGCCATAGATGTTAGCCAAGGGAAAAATGCCAGTATGACAATGGTGGGTAACATGGGAATCTGGGCTACCAGTTGTACTTGCCTTTGGACCTTGCTCATGCCTGATCCTGCAAGTACCGTTTTCATTTTACAGTGGGTTGCTGTTGGACTAGCCTTAATTTGTGCCTTGGTGTACCTGACAATATTCAGCTTAAAATGGACAGGTCTTGCAGCATAGTCACTTGAGATCCCATGGTCAAGCGCTCCCTCTTAGAACCCAGCTACAACCAAGGACTCTTTTTAAATGGATTTTTTTTTCTTTCTGTAGATCACATGGCTTTACTTCAGAACTATAGGTGTTTATGCTGTAAATATTTTTATTGGGACTTTCTATAACCTTCATACACCATCTTCTCCCATCACAGATGCCTCTAAAATGATAGACGCGGCTACGTGCTATGTTTCAAATGACAGATCTGCTCATACTCTTCCCCGGACCTAACGAAGAGATCTTTCCTGGTCTGGGCCCTATTCAAAGCTGGTGATCTCTCATGTCATTGGTCATAAGGCTAGAAAAGAATACTACCTGAGGACTATGCCACCTCCAAACCCAAAGAGGCCTAGAGGCATTGTGCTTCCTTCTAACTGGAGAAGATTGCAGGTTGCCATACTTAGTTCTTTACTTTAAAACAATGTCTCAGCACATCCCAGACCACTTTATTACTAAAAACTTCTATCACATGGAAGTCCTCTGAGTCTTCATAAGTTTTATCTCCTGGGTCCATTCTGCTCCCTACATTTGCCCTTGTGGAACTCACCATTGTCAGCCTTTTGTCCTTACAATTCTTATTATGGTCACCTAGACACCAAGGAGCTCCATTTTGCCAAATCCATTGATCAGTCCTCATTATACTCAACCTATGAGTACCGTGTAGCTCACTTCATTGTCTCCCTTCTTGAAATTCTTTCCTCACTTGGCCTCCAGGACACTTTTTCTTAGCTGTCTCCTAGTTTACGACTCATTCCTTATTCGTCTTTTTTTTGTCAATTCTTTCTCACAAACCCGAGCTCTAAAAATTTTGAAGCCCCAGGCCTCCCCCTCAAAACATTTTTCTATCTATATGCAATTCTCAGATGATCTGCTCCAGTTGCATGGATTTAAATACCATCAATAATTTGATAGCTCTCAAAGTTTTAAATTCTCTTAGGAATTCTCCCCTAAACCTCAGCGTGAAATATCCAACTGCCTACTTAACATCTCCAACTGAATATCTAAAAGACATTTCCAATTCAAAATGTTCAAAACTAAACTCTTCATTTTATTCCTCTCTAGTCCTTCCTCTGGGGGGAAAAAAAAAAATCTGCTTATCCAGTTTACTACCTCTCTGCAAAAGCCATCTTCTTTCTTACACCTACTCAAGCCAAAAATCTTTGGATTATCCTTGAATACTCTTTTTTCTCATATTCTGCATCCAATCCAGTAGAAATTTCTTTGAATCATATTGCTTTGAATCATACCTGATATATGAATATCTTCCCCCTCATCTACTACAAACATCCTGGCCAAGCCACCATCATCTCTTCCTGGATTTTTAAAAAAACTTCCTGACTGGTCTCTCATCTTCCTTCCCCTCTTCTCCCATAGCCCATTATGTACCCCAAAGCCAGAGTGAGCCTTCTACAATATAAGCCAGATGATGTCCCTTCTCTGATCAAATTTTTACAAGACTTTTTATATTTGGATTGGACTAAAATTTTAATGTACTGCTATAGCTTATAGAGCTTTACATGGTTAGGTGCCTCTGGACTCATGTCCCACTCTGTCCTTGCTCATTCACTCTGCTCTAGCCACAGAATTTCTTGCACATTTCAAGTCTACTTCTGCAGGGTCTTTGCTCTTCCTATTCCCTCTGCCTGAAAAGTTCTGCCTTAACACTTCTGAAGTCTTTTTAAATGTTCCTTTATGAAGGATGCCTTTCCTGATCACCTTATGTAAAATAATACCTTATCACTCTCTATCCCCCTGAACCAAACATTTTTTTTCCAATTTATTTATTTTCAGAAAAACATTATTCATTATTTTTTCACCACACCCAGTGCTGCATGCAAGCCGTGTCCTCTATAATCCCACCACCTGGTACCCCAACCTCCCACCCCCCCACCACTTCAAACCCCTCAGATTGTTTTTCAGAGTCCATAGTCTCTCATGGTTCACCTCCCCTTCCCATTTACCCAAATTCCCTTCTCCTCTCTAACGCCCCTTGTCCTCCATGCTATTTGTTATGCTCCACAAATAAGTGAAACCATATGCTAATTGACTCTCTCTGCTTGACGTATTTCACTCAGCACAATCTCTTCCAGTCCCGTCCATGTTGCTACAAAAGTTGGGTATTCATCCTTTCTGATGGAGGCATAATACTCCATAGTGTATATGGACCACATCTTCCTTATCCATTCATCCGTTGAAGGGTATCTTGGTTCTTTCCATAGTTTGGCGACCGTGGCCATTGCTACTATAAACATTGGGGTACAGATGGCCCTTCTTTTCACGACATCTGTGTCTTTGGGGTAAATACCCAGGAGTGCAATTGCAGGGTCATAGGGAAGCTCTATTTTTAATTTCTTGAGGAATCTCCACACTGTTCTCCAAAGAGGCTGCACCAACTTGCATTCCCACCAACAGTGTAAGAGGGTTCCCTTTTCTCCACATCCTCTCCAACACATGTTGTTTCCTGTTCTGTTAATTTTGGCCATTCTAACTGGTGTAAGGTGATATCTCAATGTGGTTTTAATTTGAATCTCCCTGAGGGCTAATGATGATGAACATTTTTTCATGTGTCTGATAGCCATTTGTATGTCTTGATTGGAGAAGTGTCTGTTCATATCTTCTGCCCATTTTTTGATGTGTTTGCCTGTTTCGTGTGTGTTGAGTTTGAGGAGTTCATTATAGATCCTGGATATCAACCTTTTGTCTGTACTGTCATTTGCAAATATCTTCTCCCATTCCATGGGTTGCCTCTTTGTTTTGTTGACTGTTTCCTTTGCTGTGCAGAAGCTTTTGATTTTTGATGTAGACCAGTGGAACAGAGTAGAGAGCCCAGATATGGACCCTCAACTCTATGGTCAATTAATCTTCGACAAAACAGGAAAAAATATACAGTGGAAAAAAGACAGTCTCTTCAATAAATGGTGCTGGGAAAACTGGACAGCTATATGTAAAAGAATGAAACTCGACCATTCTCTTACACCGTACACAAAGATAAACTCAAAATGGATAAAAGACCTCAACGTGAGACAGGAATCCATCAGAATCCTACAGGAGAACATAGGCAGTAATCTCTTTGATATCAGCCACAGCAACTTCTTTCAAGATATGTCTCCAAAGGCAAAGGAAACAAAAGCGGAAATAAACTTTTGGGACTTCATCAAAAACATTTTTGTTTTTAAGACTTTATTTATTTGATAGAGAGAAAGCGCTCAAACAGGGGGAGCTGCAGGCAGAGGGAGAAGCTGCCTTCCCACTGAGCAGGGTAACCAACAAAGGGCTCAATCCCAGACCTAGAATCATCACCTGAGCTAAGGCAGATGCTTAACCGACTGAGCCACCCAGGCGTCCCAACCCCCCGAGCCCAACTTAATTCTATCATGCTGACTGTCATTTGATGCACATTTATTAACTGCTTTCTTTCTTCCTTTATTATTTATTATCTGTTTCTCCTTTCTGGGATGTAAAATCCACAAAAGAATAGATCTTCTCTATTCTGTTAATTACAGAATCATCGTTTCAAAAACAGTACCTGGCATTAATGGGATCTTAATGCAAACTTTTGAATAAACAAAAAATAATTCTAAGATAATTAAAACAATGAACTAAATATAAACTTCCTTTCAGTCACGGAAAGGAAATGTGCAAACTTTTATGTAGGTATATTTTTATTATACCTATTTTTATTTTAGATTATTTCAGATACTTTGATTCTTTCTTATATTTATAACCATCAAGATAATAACTAGATGAAAGATTTATTTTTCAAAAACTTTTTTCATCTGAGAGACAGAGATAGCAATAGAGACAGCAAGAGAGAGCACAAGTAGGGAGAAGAGGGAGAAGCAGGCTCCCTGCATGGGGCTTGGTCCCAGATGCTTAACCAACTGAGCCACCCAGGTGCCCTAGATGAGAGTTTTAAGTATCATCCTTTGTATGTATATGTGTTTGTTATATTCCCTTTATGTGGTAAATATGTATCAAACTTATTCTACTTACAATAAGAAGTCTTTTTAGATAACCAGATCTTGGACTAAAAAAATCCTCAGCTGCTAATATTTTCCAAGCATTCTCTAAATTCCCAAGGAACAACTAGGTAAGTATAATATATTTGCACTACTTAACTGCTACTTTCCTTGGTCTGAGAAGAGGAAAGGAAATGAAGTATAGAAAGATAAAACATCAGGTTAAAAATGGGAGCAAAGAAGGGGAAATGATAAACTATATAATACATCTCAATTCTTAAGAAAGAAGAAATAGAGTAGAAAAGAAAAAATAATACATAAGATACATTTAAATAAAAATCATAGTTTGGGACACTGAGCACTTACAATGTGCCAGAAACCTATGTAATGCTATTTTAATTTTTAGGGCTGCTTTAACAAAATAACAAAATACCACAGACTAGGTAGCTTATAAGCAAGAGATTCTTATTTCATACAGTTCTGGAGGCTGGAAGTTCAAGATGAAAGTACCAGCATGGTGAATCAGAGCCTTCTTCCGGGCTTCAGACTTCTCCATGTGTCTTCACATGATAGAAGGGGCTAGGGAACTCTTTGGGGTCTCTTTTATAAGACACCAATCTTACTCATGAGGGCTCTATCTTCATGATCTAAGTACCTCCCCAAAGTCCCACCTCCTAATATTAATGTATTAGGCATTAAGAATTCAACATATGAATTTTGGGGAGACACAGACATTCAGACCACACCAAATGATATACATTTATTTTGTAATTTAATTTAGGATCACTCTATAAGATAGATGCTAATATACTCTCCCATTTCAGAAAAGCATACTCTGAGTCTCAGAGAAGACAGTGAATGGCCCAAGACCAAATAAATGTTGAAATCAAGATTATCAGCCAGGTCTTCTTACTTCAGACTTATATTCTTTACCTCTGAGCTAGAAAATATAATGCATACATTCTGAGCAAGAGCAGTAGTTTGTAATCTCCTGACTATCATGCTACTTCGGTATTTACCCTTAATAGGACATGCACTAGCTAAGATCTTACTGGTGCAGTTAGATCATAGATAAGTATCTAACTATAGCAGTTCTTAGAAATTGATGGTAAAGGATATTACCCTTGACTAGAAAAGAAACAGAGCTGAAAGTTGTTTTACTTTTAATATTATGCAGTATATTTGAAACTGTTGTTCTAGCTGCTAACTCAGTAAAATATTTTTGATCAAATCCTTGAGTGAAAGTCCCAAGTCTCATTACGATAGATCAAGCTTGGTTGAGAGTACTGCTTAGAAGGGAGAGAAATACACCATTTCCCCAAAGTTAGAAACAGCTGAGCAATAAAGCTCCAGTGGTATTTGTTCTTAAATTTCTGTTTAAGCATTTATTTTAACATTGGAATACCCAGGACAGGAAAGACAAGATAGAATTCACCAAGCATTTGGAAAGTTTCTTCAGTGTGCCATTGAGTGTGTTAGGTGACCTGAAAAAGTATGATTTGATCCTTTGGCCCTCAAGACACCTTATTCCATAATTTTAATCTTTGAACAATCTAACCTTATAAACATACACACAGTGAATCGAACTGGTCCTTGGAATTAGAAGGCTTTGTGATTAGAAGCCTTAAAAAAGAAATTATGTTGCATGGCCTGGACAGCTCCAATCATTCATTATGACATAAGCCTTGATGTATAGCACAGGCTACTTTGTTGTTGTTCTTACTCTAATAATTTCAGGCATAAAGCATTAGCCACATGAGGTCACTGTTGTTCATACATGCATTATAACTACTGCATAAATCTTGATTCTTCTGGTTGAGTGGTCTTGGGATCTATGACTTGAATAAATAATGTATGTGTGGTAAGGGGCAGGTAGAATATTCCGTAAAGCATACTTCAGTAATTCATTTAACTCAGTCATGCTTCTTTAAAATTTAAGGAATTATTTTATGGATAAATCATTAATTATTTTTAATAAATACAGAATGAAAAAATTTTAGGGTAGTTTGAGAAACAAGAAAGAAGATTCGATAACATATGCAAAAGCTAATTTTGTCCTTAGAGACATTCTGGAATTATCTGCTTTTGGGACTCCCTTCCCAGGTACCTAGTTGTTACTGATGATTTTTAAAGAGCATGTTAAGTCCTATAGTCTTACATGCAGTCAATTATTGTGGAATACCTTCAGCAATATAAGAAATAAATTATTTATTATTTAAATAGCTTATTTTAAATCCATGGGGGCCAAGACATTGATATGGAAAAATAATAGTTGCTGCCAGATGTTGTTACTTCCTCATACACAGACATCCATTTTGAGTTAAGGCACTTCAGAGTTACTAAATTTAACAACGGTCACAGAAATTCCAGGCTTTCCAAACAATTAAGCATCCTGGAGGGAATGTCCCTGAATTGTGCGTGCATGTGTGTGTTCTTACTAGTTCTCCTGCAGTGCTACTAAAACCCATCTTGTCAAGGTCACTGACAGCTTTGATGATATTAAGCCTGATGGACCCTGCTTAGTCCTCTTTCTACTGGATCTCTCAGGAAGTTTAACAGAATGGACCACTCCCTGTTTTGGGAAATTCTCTTTTTTGTTCCGCTTTCTCTCATGCCTCCCTTTTCTAATTTCTCTCCTCCTTTAAAAGCTGCTTTGTTGGTGATCCCCAACCCTTAAAAATGTGGCGTTCTCGGAGTCTTTTTTGAATCCTTTTTTTTTTTTTTTTAAAGATTTTATTTATTTATTTGACAGAGAGAGACCCAGTGAGAGAGGGAACACAAGCAGGGGAAGTGGGAAAGGGAGAAGCAGGCTTCCCGTCAAGTAGGGAGCCCGAAACAGGGCTCGATTCCAGGACCCTGGGATCATGACCTGAGCCTAAAGCAGATGCTTAACGACTGAATCCTCTTCTTATCTCTCTCTACTGCCTCTGCAAGTGATCTTTATACATGTCCATTTTTTAAAAAAAAGATTTTATTTATTTATTTGACAGAGAGAGAGAGAGATCTCAAGTAAGAAGAGAGGCAGGCAGAGAGAGAGGAGGAAGCAGTCTCCCCACTGAGTGAAGAGCCCGATGTGGGGCTCGATCCTAGTTGTTACTGGACCCCAGGATCATGACCTGAGCTGAAAGCAGAGGCTTTAACCCACTGAGCCACCCAGGCACCCCTATACATGTCCATTTTTTAAAGTAACATCTCTATATTGATGACTACCTAACCTACATCTACAGTTTATGTTCTTTTATAGAATCTATATAACCTATTCTTTTCAGCTTCAGAATAACATATCCAAACTGCCTAGGTCTCGCCTCCATGTGGGAGTCACACAGACATTGCATCTCAGCACCTAGTGCTTTCCTGGCCAGTAGTGGCAGCATAATGGATATTTCTTGAGTGAAATTGCATGTGAGTGCACATGTACATAATATGTGCACCCGCTCATGAACAAGTTATTTGTATTGTGATCACTTATGTATCAAGACTACGAGCATAACCATACAAAACAAAATCCTAGCATATGTGAAACAAGCATATAATACTACTGTCTATGTCCGTATATTTTGAAGATCTTTGGTAAATCACAAAATATGCTGTGTTATTACATAAAATACTGAGAGTCACAGGGACTAATTGAATTCCTTCCCACACTCGGTCACTTTTTTATATTCCTATCCAAATTTTCTAGTATCATTTCTCAGTTCTGTTTTCTCAGCTGCCTTCTAGATCTCCACTATAAAATAAAGCCCTTTATTCCATATACTGCCTTTCAAACATTAATGAGAAAAAGGATAAATATTATGATACCCTCACTAAGATGCTTACATCCTTATCACAAATATTTCCATTGAATACTTGGCATCTGATTATTTTTAGGATACTTTAAAAAAACAAATTTACCAACTTGATTCAGTGGAGATATGAACAACGGTATCTTTGTGAAGATTAGATATAAAAGAAAAAAAGGAAAATTATTTATTAATAAGAGTATCATTCAGCACTTTAATATTAGTATCTTGTGAGATTAAAGTAATAGACATGTTAAATCTAATAAAATGGGTCTAATGTTCCTTTAGGGTGTTTTCAATGTTAGAGAGTCTACCTACCTATTCATTTCTCTTTTTATGATTAGCAGGCTAATTAATTTTGAAGAACTATATTTGGAAAGCCCTTATTAAACTAGGATTATGTCATCTTCATTGTCTCTTTTATGGGACCAGAGATGACTAATGAGAAAAATACAGTAACTTAATATTTTGTTAAAGATTTTGCCTAATGAGTTCATTCTGGCTGGTTAATTTCAAGACTTATTTCAGTCACTAAATTTTCTGCTTCCTGTTACTGTAAATTATGAAAGGTTGAACTTCTTATCACTTGCTACACTTCCATAAGGTTCAATTCAAACCCGTTTCTATTTATAAGTCCTAAGCATCAAATTTTTCCTCGATGCAACATATGGTATAGCCATATATCAGGATACTTCACTGCTTTGTATAAATCCTTGGAAAATTGATTGACAAACTTCTTAGGTTTGGAAATTATAAAGGCATCATCATTGTCTACTACTTTGTGTTCTTTTTAATATCTACAATATTCCTGATGTAGAGTGAACAATAACGTATAATAAATCTTTTTTTGATTTGGAAAACAACTTATTCTTTTCCTGTTTGGTAATAAATACACTCCCTTACAAAGAAGAACATTTTTCACCTTTTAGACCAGTACCATCAATTATAGACAGAATACAGAACCTGGCATCACAGATAACAGCTATCCTTCATTGCATTTTTTTGTTGTTGTTGTTAGTCTCAGAAATTATTGCTAACCTGACATCTAATTAAAGGCACTGGTTGGCAGCAAAATTTAAGGGTCTTCAGAGATTGTTGATTATTAATGTCAGTGCGTGCGTGTGTGTGTGTGTGTGTGTGTGTGTATTTGCAAGTGTGCTTTAGTATATACCCGTGTCTGTGTGTGGCAGGTAGAAAAAATGAGCAGATTCTATTCCAAAAGAGCTATTTCCTCTATGATTTCTAGATCACAGTTGCCTGATTCCTATTTTAGTGCATAATCAAAATTCATATGCTGTGGTTGCTGTGAGATGGATCATATGCACTGTGGTAAATTCTATTATTATTCCCAATTATATGTTGCCCTCTCTGTAAGAGGTTATACTTCCATGCTCTATGGACATTAGCTTGGCCACGTGACTTACTTTGGAAATAATGTTGCCACATCCTAGGGAAAGCTCTAAGAATCATCCTGTGGTTCTGCCATTGATCATTTCTTTTTTCTTTCCAGCACACAAAGAGTATTTAACATGAGTGAGCTTTATTTAAATTGAAATATTACTGGAATAATGATAATAAAAAATACCTAGATAGGCCATGGTCCTTCAGCCAGAGTCCCAGGTAGAAGAAGACATGTGAAACAAGGCTGCAGCTGACCAGCAGTTGAGACCTAACTGAATAAGAAAGAACCTTTTATTGTTGGAAGCCACTGAGAGTTTCAGGTCTCTGTTAACTCGTAGTAACTTAATGAAAACTGACTCATCTTTGTACATGTAACTCCAGTAGGCCACAACCCAAATAAAGTGTTATTTTACTATATGTGCTTACTTTTCATGACAAAACAAACCTATCAATTAATAAATTTTATGGTTTCAAATGTTTAGTATTCAAACAGAATGTCGTGAACCTGGTAGTCAAACAGGAACTTGTTTTTTTAGAGAGGGAGAGACAGAGGTAGAGTGAGAGAGAGAAAGAGAGATGGTGGGCAAGGGGCAAACTGAGAAAGAGAGAAAGAATCCCAAGCAGGCTCCACACCCAGCATGGAGCCCAGCAGGGCTGCAAGCTCATGGCCCCGAGATCACCACTTGGGTTGAAATCAACTGTCAGACACTTGACTACAGGAGCCACCCAGGATTCCCAAGCAAGAACTAAAATTCCATATCCCACCCACCCATCGATTCAATGAGAATAGATTTTCATTTTATAAAAAAGGCTTGAGGAGCGCCTGGGTGGCTCAGTGGGTAAAAGCCTCTGCCTTCGGCTCAGGTCATGATCCCAGGGTCCTGGGATCGAGCCCCACATCGGGCTCCCTGCTCAGTGGGGAACCTGCTTCCCTTCCTCACTCTCTCTGCCTGCCTCTCTGCCTACATGTGATCTCTGTCAAATAAATAAATAAAAATACTTAAAAAAAAAAAGCCTTGAATACTTAAATATTTTCATATAGACTTTCTTTTTATTTCTTAGTATTGCCCAGTTGTTCTCAAACACCATTGCAAGTAAGAACTTCTATGACAGGTGTATACATAAAAAGTAGTGTGTTGTTCTTTATGAGTAGTTTAGAACCTAATGTGTAGCCATGTTGTAACCTCACTGTACTACAGTGTTACTACCAGTATTTTGTATTGCATCAATTTAGTCCACTTGAGTTTATTCCAGTCAATTCTTACAACATGTGTAATTTTAAAAAGCACATTTTCAGTTCTCAAAAACCATTTGGTTAAACTCAGTATTATATTCTCCAATGGGATGTGGTGGCAGATTACACATTTTATGTAATTATCTTCCTAAATTATAATTTCGTTTCTGAAATTTGGTCCAGAAAAAGTGTCTGATTTGTACATTGGTACCAGCTGTGTACATCTTGAAACTATTATAAAGGATTCTCATATGCAGAGATATGTTCATTTGTCCTGTGGAAGATGAGAAGAAGCAGATCTCACAAACCCTGCAACAGATATTCTTTAAAAAACAACTGCCAGGTATGTTTCCTACTCTACCTGGATAGCACTTCGGTTTTGTTAACATTGATTCAATAAGCAGTTATTGAATACCTAAAATGATAAGACTTGGACACTTGAAAATATAGGGAGTTTACATTTGAATAAATGTTCTTTTATGCTTCAGCAAAAAATAATTTGTAATAAGTACATAGGGGTAGCAAATATATACTGAGAGAAAGCTTAGTGAAAAAAAAATGAATGAATTTCAAGTTGAGTTTCAATGGAGGGCTGGACTTCAGTAATTGAATAAGAAGAGGCTCCTGTGTGGTGTGTAATCAAACCTCAGTGGCCTTGGTTCCTCCTCTTTCAAAGAGGAAGAGTATGGGATTTGTGGGTATTTGTACTCTATCAGTTATTCAGAATATTTTGTGCCCAAGGCCTTTAAGTATTGAGTGACCATGTAATTTGTCAAACTGAAATACTTTTGAGATTTAAAGGGGGACATTACTAATCATTATCCTGAGATAACAGGCAGAAATTAGGTTTGTTTCGGACACACTGAGACTTATGGCCAATTTCCTGAAATAATCTGATGAACGTTGTGGACACTAGATTAGAAAATCTTGATTATTATCTACCAATTTTGGGGGAGTCCTTTTCCTCTACAACTGACCTTTTCAAATTTCGAATTATAAATTGTCCTATTCTTGGTAGCTTTGAAATAAAGCACACTGAAACGTTGAGTTTCAGGGATTTTCTTATTGATTACATAAGGCAAGTTATATCGTTAATTAAAGTCGCAAACAAAACCGAGCCTCCTACTTTAATTAAGACTCATAGAATTTCAAGGTGTCTCCTATACCTTTAAATTTAGTTCAGTGAGCATGGACTTTGGAGTCAGAAAAAGAGGAATTCAAGGCCTAGTCTACTACTTATTATCTGTGTGCCTTTGGAGAAATTATTACTCTCCTTAATCCTCAGTTTCTCTTTGTATAAAAGGGTGCTATTGTGAGGATGAACTTAGGTGAGAGATGTAATGCTTAGCAAAATGTTGGTCAAAAAATATGTTTCAAGGTGCAATATTTTCTATTATTTATCTCATGACTTTCCAGTAATTCTCTAAGTCATAGCATCAAAGAACAACCGGTAAAATACCTCTGCCCTGACTTTCCCCAAGATTCATACACATACAACCAGCTGCCTACTTGATATGTCACCTAGGTAGCCTACACAATGTTACAAACATATGGAAACAACCATCTGTGTTAGATAAAGCAAAAATTGACCCTCCAAATTCTTCTCCATCTCTAGACATGGTATCCCTGTTCCCTCAGGTGGTCAGGATAGAAACATAGGAAAATTCCTAAAGTCACAACCCTTCCCATAACCCAGAGGCCATCTGTGCATGAGAACTGTTGACTCTACTCCCCAGAGTACAGTCTTCAAACCTGACCGTTCCTACTGCCCCACAAGGACAACCCTGATCTCTTTCCAATCTTTTCAACCCAAACAGCAAAAGTAAAAATTTTAATTTCAAATCACATCCCAACTGTAAACACTAAAATACATTTGTTTGTTTGTTTGTTGGGGGGGGTGTCACAGAGGGAGAGAGAATCTCACTCAGGCTCCACACCCAGCAGGGAGTCTGATGCGGGGCTCAATCTCACAACCCTGAGATCATGATCTGAGCCAAAACCAAGAGTCAGACCCTAACTGACTGCACAACCCAGGTGTCCCAACATTCATATTTTATTGAGTAATTTCTTTAATTTAAAATCCTGACCTATAAGGTCTTCTTTCATGATCTAGGACCTATCTACCCATCTAGGTTCATTGTCTCCTGCCTCTTTGTTCTTCTCTTACATTACAGTCACTCTGGTTGTCTTTCTGTCCTTTGTATTTGGTAAGTGTGTTTCCCCTTATGATCTTTGAAGTTTCTGTATCTTCTGTCTGGAATCATTTTCCCCTTGTTACTCTCATGACTCCACCTTCATATTTTAAGTCTCAGGTCAACTTTAATTTCCTTGAAGAAGTCTACCCTAACCATCCTACCTGAACAAGGATTACTCTATACATTGTAAAACATTTTTATTGTATATTTTCTTATCAGCCATTAGCCTGTGAATGTATGCTGTGTACATGTATTTGTTTTCTCCCAGTAGAAAGTAGATGCCATAAAGGCAGCGACTTTGTCCCTTCTTACTACGACTTTCCCAGCAGCCAGAATGTTCCTGGCGTATAGTGGATGCTCAAAACAGTTACTGAGTACACGACACTCTGCTCTCTGTTCTGTTTCCTAAGCTTTGTGGTTATCTTCATAGACACACATTCACCAAGCCTTCAATAATAGTGTGGAGAAGAAAAGACAAGTCCTCATCTACAGCTTTATAGACCAAAGCATAATCAGGAAGAAATCAGCAACTGAATTACTGGTGCTTGGTGCTGACGTGGTTCTAATAAACATTGTCAACTGAGAAACAATACAGTAAGCGAGGCAACTTAACAGCAACATAACATGTTACTTTTATTTCCGATAAGGTGGATAGTGGAGAAAAAATCTGTAGAGAGGTGAGATCCATAGGACTAAATTAGATACTCCTACTTACGCCTTAAGTATGGATGAATAATCTTTGAGACAATCTTTGTAAAAGATCTAGCTTTGTGCATGTAGGCATGCTGGCTCCTTAGAGGGAAGAAAGACTAGGTTGCGTATGCCGTTTCTGCTTTTGAATTTACTGTGCAGATTAAGGTCAGCTTTCTCCCCTGTAGAGAAGTGAATAAGAGGCCAGAGACCAGCAGCACTGGTATAATCATAGAACCCTCACCCGTGGACAGAAATATAAGCTGTGATGAGGAAGTGCTCCTCAGTCTGGGATGAACACTGTAATTTCTGAAATGTATAAATTTTTATTAAATGTTTTTATTAAATATATTGCCTTTCCTCAATTTTTAACTCTTTAAAAAATTTTTCACTAATCCTGAGAATAAAGGAAGTAGACCATAGTGTTTCCTATTCTAGATGAAGATGAAAATGAAATGGCCCTAATCTAAGGGGAAGTTAGTGATCTTTAGGAATAGCTTCTGAAGATATGATCCTTGGGAATTATCATAAGACTAACATTTGAAATGTATTTTAAGTCAACATTTTATTCTAGAGGCACTTATATGGAAGCTGAAATGGAGAAATTACCCCTTTTTATTGAAAAATGATTGCTTATTATGACTAAATTTGGAAGCTTTACATTATTTACCCAGTGTGATAGCAGACATTAAAACGTTCATTACTAAAAGAAGGTCTTAGCTTCAATTTTCTCTCCTCTAAACAATATATTGAACATGTAGAAGTATCTTGAGCTCAGTGTGAGCTTATGTTAATAGTACTATTTTTTCAAATTTAAAGACTGTCTTTGGAATTTTATGTTACTTTAGTTTTCAAAGATTTTTAGCATCTATAAATGGAGTGTATCACTTATGCAGAGCATCAGATTGGATGGTTAATGAAGAAACCCGTACAATATAAATTTTAGAAAGGAATAAATGGGGAGTTTACTGAGAAGGAGCTTTGACACATTACCTCAATTTTATTCCTACAAATACCATCCAGTTGGCCTCATTTTCTGTGTTCTACAGTTCCTCCTTAATATGTCATGACTTTATTTCTCTGTCAGATGACTTTTACTAAATAAATCTCATTACATCCCTTTCTCTTTCTAGCTTCATGTCAAGTGTGAGTATCATCAGTTACTTCTGCGGTCCCTGTGAGCCAGATCAGAGACACTTCCCAGCATTCTTTACCAAGCAGATTTAGAACAATCCTCTCTGAGCTTACCTCTCCTTCTCATCAAATTATTACAGGATGGTGAATTATCTCACTTTGGGCATAGCTTTCCATTGTCTGCTTTCCTTAATCCACTATCTCATGTGGGGAGAGCATGGAATGATCATGACTGCCTGCCGACCCTGGTCAGCTAAATACTAACCTGAAGACCCTGGAATTTCTGCCGAACTCCCCTAAGGTACTGGCTACTCTATGTGAATAAGCAGATTGTCACCAGATCCTGATAGGAATTCTAGGGAATAATGCCTTGGTTAGAAGCACAATGAATCCAGTTCTGGGAGTTCTAAGGTCTAAGGAATGCCATATCGTTAAGGTGAAGTGGGTCAATGAGGCTACTTATTTACTTAACAGAAGTGTTAACTAGAAACTATCTTGGGAGAAAAAAACCCCAGGTGTCTTAATAAAAACACTAAATGGTATGTATAGTGCTTTCTCTGAAATAAGTTATCCAATTTTCTGGGTCTGGATTTGGGCACTGAGCAGCGGAAGCATAAATGCTGCAATGCCCTCATGGAGACTCAGAATCCCGAGCAAGACCATCATCTGTTGTCAATGCAAATGCTACCAGAAGGGATCCTGTGTGCTAGTGTGGGTTCAGGAAAACATCACTAGTGTGTTTTCAATCCACAGTGTGTGATAGATGTTGGCTTGAATCTGACCTTCTCTAGGGACTGTGAGTGATATTACAAACCTTCTTTGTAGGATACAAGGTCATGTTTATTTGCCTACGGCAAATATTGTGGTATGGTTAGGTTAGCATGCTCCTAAAAAGGTGGTAAGTATTGGTTTAATGGGATCTCAGGTGGAGCAGTCTTATAGATTTTAAAGATTAAATAAATGATTCTCCAGCTTCAGACATCTTAGATACAAGTTTGCATATGATGATCAGGTGAATTGAATACATTATCAAGTGCTAGTAGCAATAAGCCATTAATAGATTTGGGATTAGAATTCAGGGGTCTGGGGTGCCTGGGTGGCTCAGTGGGTTAAGCCTCTGCCTTTGTCTCAGGTCATGATATCAGGGTCCTAGAATAG
Source organism: Neogale vison (assembly GCF_020171115.1). Taxonomy (NCBI): domain Eukaryota; kingdom Metazoa; phylum Chordata; class Mammalia; order Carnivora; family Mustelidae; genus Neogale; species Neogale vison. The sequence goes on along the minus strand of NC_058091.1, from coordinate 76,927,832 downwards.
AGCCCCCTGTTGGGAGGGGGGTCTCTGCTCAGCAGGGAGCCTGCTTCCCCCTCTCGCTCTGCCTGCCTCTCTGCCTACTTGTGATTTCTCTGTCAAATAAATAAATAAAATCTTTAAAAAAAAAGAATTAAAGGGTCTAAGAGGGTGAGAGAGATAGTGGAAATTCAAAAATTTTTAAGGGAAATATGGGTTTTTCCATAATTAATTTATAGTGCCCAATAATACTATATGAACAATCACTACCTTGGGTCTTGGAACATTTTATATCATTTCATTTAATTTTTCCAGCAATCATATAAGTATTACATTATCGTCCCCATGTGTTTTTTTTTCATTTTTTAAAATTAAATTAATTAATTTATTTTCAGAAAAACAGTATTCATTATTTTTTCACCACATCCAGTGCTCCATGCAATCCGTGCCCTCTATAATACCCACCACCTGGTACCCCAACCTCCCACCCCCCCGCTTTAAAGTTAAGGGGGTTAGAAAAATTTAAAAGAGGTGCCTGGGTCACTCAGTTGGTTAAGTATCTACCTTCGGCTTAGGAAATGATCCCAGCCTTCTTGCTCAGTGGAGAGTTTGCTTCTTCCTCTCTCTCTACCTGCATCTCCTGCTTGTGCTCTCTCTGTTAAATCAATAAGTAAAATCTTGGTGGCTCGGTGTGTTAGGCCGCTGCCTTCGGCTCGGGTCGTGGTCTCGGGGTCCTGGGATCGAGGCCCGCGTCGGGCTCTCTGCTCGGCGGGGAGCCTGCTTCCTCCTCTCTCTCTCTGCCTGCCTCTCGGCCTGCTTGTGATCTCTCTCTGTCAAATAAATAAATAAAATCTTAAAAAAAAAAAAAATCTTAAAAGAAAAAAAAGAAAGAAAAATGAGATGTCTAAAGTTGGATATATTATAAACAGCAAAGGGGAATATTGGTTCTTCAAAAAAATAAAATTAGAGCTATCATATGACCCAATTCCACTTCTGGGTATGTATCCAAAGAAAATGAAATCAGTATCTCTAAGAGATATCTGCAATCCCATGTTCATTGTAGATTTATTCACAAAATTCAAGATGTGAAAACAACCTAAGTGTCTGTCAATGAATGAATGGATAAAGAAAAATGAATGGGTAAAGAAAACCTGATACACACACACACACAAACACACACACGTATGTATAAATACATAAGTACATGTGTACAAATATACATACATATGTATGTATATACATACCTACATGAACTTATGAACTTTGAAGGCATTATGCTAAAGAGAAATAAATCAGAAAAAGAAAGACAAATAGTGTAAAACATCACTCCCAGGTATTATCTTAAACAGAAACAGGGAGTAGAATGGCTGGAGGGTGGGGGAAACGGGGAGATGTTGGCCAAAGGGTATAAACTTTCAGTTAAAAGATGATTATGTTTTGGGGATCTAACATATAGCATGGTAATTATAATTAATAATACCATATTATATACTTGAAATTTGTTAAGGGGTAGGGCTGAAATATTTTCACCATTAAAAAAAAAATAGCAATTATGTAAGGTGAAGAAGGTGTTAGCTAACCCTATAGGTGTTAAAAAGCAATTCACAATCTATAAGTGTATCAAATTAACACTTAAATTTATATAATGTTACATGTCAATTACACATCAATAAAGCTGGAAGCAGAAAGAAAGAAAGAAAGAAGGCAGGATAGAGAGAAGGAAGGAGGGAAACCAAGGAGGGAGGGAGGAAAGGAAAGATAAGATTGGGTATAAAACAAGTGATTTGATGCTTGGTTACAAGGAGCTCAGTATTTAGAGGAACTCAGTGGCAGCATTTTTTTCTAAAATAAATACTATTTTTTGTCTGGATTTTCCTGGTTTGTTTTTTGTTTTTGTTTTGTTTTAGAAACTCAGAGCATGGGGTGCCTGGGTGGCTCAGTGGTTAAGCCGCTGCCTTCGGCTCAGGTCATGATCTCAGGGTCCTGGGATCAAGCCCCACATCGGGCTCTCTGCTCAGCAGGGAGCCTGCTTCCTCCTTTCTCTCTGCCTGCTTGTGATCTTTCTCTGTCAAATAAATAAATAAAATCTTAAAAAAAAAAAAAAAAGAAACTCAGAGCATGCAGGAAACTGTAAGACACTATAGCTTCTGTGATGCTGGGTCCTTAAGTTTTTGATGACAACAGGTATCATATAAGACTCCACAGTTGGCTGTTACACAGTGAAAGATAAAGTGAGCCATGGCAGTAGGACCAGGGCTGTGCTCTGCTTTCCATATGACTACGGAAAATAAGACTTCAATGTTCTTTCTTGTAAAGTATCTCTATATTAATGCAATTTAAGCCAAAATATGTGTTCTTAGTGTATGAATTTTGTAGGAAAAGATATATGAGATATTTGAAATAGTGAATATTTTTGTGTAGGTAGCCTCAAAAATACTTTGTGACCTGTTGAGAACTATATATTTGTTAATCACTACAATTACCTAATTTTACTGACCATGAATACCACTCTACTTCATTAAGCTTTTATAAGTAAGAACATAGTATGATTTTTAAATTTTTTTGTCTTGTACTGGAACATCCAAGGTATTTTACAGCTTATAATACTTCCCTCTCTAGCAAAGAAAAAAGAAAACTCTCTCCAAAATTCATTTTTACTTGGTTAAAAAAAGTTTTTGCTTTAAGACCCCTTTACAGAAATCCCTTTTTAGTTAAAAAGACTTAAAGCATAAGACAATATGACAATTTTGTCACCATGCAAAATGTGAAAACTGTAATTAACATAAGGCATTTCACAAAAGTATGTGACAGTGTAAATGTCACTTGGGCAATCAAATCTTGAAATCCTGAAGGAGACAGGGAAAAAAAAAAGCACTTGGCATTCCATCTTCATAGGAATCTTGAAATATCTGTCATAATTTGGTATTACTATAATCCTGCTAGCATGAACACAAACAACTCTAAGAAGTATAGACTTCCAATAATTTTTATTGTGTCTTAAATTGAGTATACAAATATTTTCTTGGCTTTGGTTTCCCCCCCACATCATAAACACATTTGCTAGTGCATTATTTTAAAATGGTATTCTTTAGTCCAACACTGATACCTAATTATATATTGTCAATCAAATAAATACACTTAATTCCTATCCTTTGATTCAAGTAGTCACATTTTAATGGGAACATATTAAAAACAAATAAGTTATATGTGTATAACTAACATATTCATATGTCAATACATTTACATTTAAAGCATAATGAAGTTATTGACAGAAAAAATGTGTACCATGTTTTATTCAGAAAGGAAGCTTATGATATATTTGGATTTGAGTATGGCAATACCTATGTGACTATAACAACTGATAGGAAAAGTATATTTTTTATTCTTAGGATTCAAATATTGAACTGTTTGCCAAAGGACTGTAGAACATCAAGTCCTTCATATATACTTACCATGGCAAAGGACTGAAAAAAAAATAGCGAGGTAAATATGTTTATCGAATATGTTTACTCAAAAATTGATTTCTAGATGTCTTGGCCATACCATACAACATGGAGCAATGACATCTGGCTCTAGTTTTGGTGACTTCCTACATCTATACTCCCTTCTTTCCAAACCATTTAATGTAAAACTTCAAGGTGACTTCGTGGGGTGTAACTCTCATCCTTTCTCTGCTCGAGATATTTCTTGGTCTCCTCATTGTCACTCGGAGGCCAAACTCTTCACACTGGCATTCAGACCTGCCTTTCCAACAACATTGCCCAGGCTCCCTATGTTGTAGCTGAAATAACCTATTTGCTGAGCCAGGATCTGTGATGTTTCTACCTCCAAGCCTTGAGCCAGCTTAAATACTCTGTGCCTGACTCACCCAAGTGACAGTGATTTCCCCTTGTCAGAACTGCCATGGCTCTCAGCTCTCATTTCTACTGATTTATGACTCTGAATAATTTTTCTTTTTGCTATGGTGATTTTTAGTCTCCCACCTTCCCCTAAAGGCAATATATGTGTTTCACTCAAATTGTAGCTGTTAACAGTTATAACATTTTTGTTCCCTCTCTGCTGGCTGCTCTCCCCCTGTATCCCACTCTCTCATTATTACCTACTATTAGAAAAAAGGAGGAGAGTCCTGACCAGGCAAGGGGAAGAGAAGGGAAACTCACGACCAGAGCGGGGCACCTGGGTGGCTCAGTGGGTTAAGCCTCTGCCTTTGGCTCAGGTCATGATCTCAGGGACCTAAGCTGGAATCCCGAATTGGAATCCCTCTGCTGAGCAGAGAGCCTGCTTCCCCCTTTCCCTCTGCCTGCCTCTCTTCCTACATGTGATCACTGTCAAATAAATAAATAAAATCTTAAAAACAAAACAAAACAAAACAAAACAACCACCAGAGGACTGGTGGAAAGCAGGGTAAATGGCAGAAGTAGGGGAAGCAGACAAAGTGTTTTGTGGTCCTTTCGCTACCTACTCTAGTTGAGGTGAAATTCCTGAATGGTGGGTGTAGACTGTTGCCACATTCTCCACTCTGACAGTCCCAACAGGGGGCTGTAGCATCAGAGTAAAATTGGCAAGGCAGTGTGATTGGACAGAATGAATTCCTGGATACAGTTTTCCAGTGTCTCCTGGACTCCTAAGTCACATGGATCATATCCTGAAATTCCCCATGGTCCCACAGAGGATTCTTGTCAGGCTGCCAGGGCTGTCTGGAGGTGTAATGATGACATTGTGACACACAGCGGGTCGGTTGTTGGGCTGAACAGTATTATGACTAATGAGAATTTTATTGTGATTTGAAGTTAGTGCTTCTGTTGTTTCCCAAAGAGGCATATGTGAAAACAAAAGTAGTTCAGGAAGTGGGCAGGTATTGGCCGTGCCACCACTCTCAGATCATCATCAGAAGGTACCAATGGAACACCCATGTTTACCACAGAATACCTAGGCAAAGCCCACTGGAAGCATTTCAGAATCACTGTCTACTGCACAGTACCAAGACAGGCAATGGAACCTGAACAGAACTACAAGGAAGTCCTGGTTCTACATGTCCTCCAGCTCACAACAAAAGAAAGTAAACAAAATGCCTGCCTCTTTCATCTACTTCCAAATTTAAAAAGTACCATTTAAAAAAAAAAAAGATTTTATTTATTTATTTGACAGACAGAGATCACAAGTCGGCAGGCAGAGAGAGAGGAGGAAGCAGGCTCCCTGAGGAGCAGAAAGCCCGATGCGGGGCTTGATCCCAGGACCCTGGGATCATGACCTGAGCTGAAGGCAGAGACTTTAACCCGCCATTTTTAGGTGCCCTAAAAATGACCATTTAAATTTGGTATCCCAGTAAAGAATTCATTCCTTCTCTCTCAAAAAGGGAAAACAAACATTTGATTAGAATATCATATTTATATTACTGAATGCCTTAACTATAAAAAAGACACAACTGTGTTTAGGGGTTTATTTTTCTTCCCTCCAGAAGCCCAAAACATACCACTGTGTAAGAATTTTGAATTAATCCTATTATAAGTAAGTACAGCACATCTACTTTCCTAACATTTCTCTTTGTCACTTTCTAATATTCTATTAAATTGGTATTTATTAGGGTTGTAGAAAGATAAACTGGGGAAAGCACAGCAAATAAAGAAATTTTACAGTAACTACATTATCTGGAAAGATACTTTCAAGCTGTGTAATAAATCTTAATTACACAGAAAAAAATGTAGAGTACATATAACTATTGCTTCACTGAAAACTAATAATTTGTTTAGCCTCATTCTATTGAATGGTTTAAATACTCTATTCCTCATTTCATAATTGTAGGAAATGAATCCCAACTTTTAACTTGCCCTTGAGAATGTGAAGTCATTTGAGTGGATAGAATATATTCCTGTTATTTGTCCACATTATATAAAATCCAAAGTTGAATTATTATTAATCTTTCTCATTCTGGTTGATTCAGAGCAACACTTTCTTTTATATTGAATTAGCTTGTTTCCCTGCTATATTAGTATAAAGGTAAATTTTTATTGTGATACAATAGCATTATGTCTAAATTTTCATTTTTACTTATTTTAATGTTCAGGAAACAAGAAGTTCCCTTTAATTATGATTCCACTTAATTATATAATGGTTAAAACAGAGATTTGAAAACACAGTCCTCAACTTCTTTGACATTTGTTTGGTAATAGTGGGGCTCTACGTCTTCCCCTCCTTTAGGAAGGACGGGCTTGTAACTTCCTTATACTTAGTAGAATAAGGGGGAAGACCAATATGGGGGAAGACAAACAGAGAGGAAAGCAAACCGAAAGAGACTCATAACTACAGGAAACAAACTGAGGGTTGCTAGAGGGGAGTTGGGTGGGGGGATGAGGTAGCTGGGTGATGGGCAGTATGGAGGACAGTTGATGTGATGGGCACTGGATGTGGTATACAACTGATGAGTCACTAAATTCTACCCTTGAAATGAATAATATACTTTATGTTAAGTAACTGGATTAAAAAAAAAGAATATGAGGGAGGTGGGGCTGCATGACTTCTGAGGATGGGTTAATAAAAGGCAGTTCAGCTTCTGCCTTGTTGACTGCAATATGTGCTGTGAGCCCTCAGCTGCCATATAAGAAATCTGGCTCTTCAGAAGCAGCCATGTTGTGAGGAAGTCACGTTGCATGGACAGGCCACACACCTGCCTTAAGATGTGGTCCTCAAGCCCTTCCAACCCATATGCTAGACTTGCGAGTAAATGAACTTGAGATGAGCCCTGCCCTGAGCCACAAAGACATCCTCAGCCATGAAGGCACATTCGGCCTTGGAAGTCTTTCCAGCTGGAAGCTCCAGAAAGTACAGAATGAACTTTCCCCTCTGTGCCCTCTCTGAATTCCATACCCATAGAATCAGAATCCACAAACAATAAAATTATTGTTTAAGGCCATTATATTTGGAGTGGGTTGTTACAACAGCAATTAGAGCAGTAGGCTTGTCCTTACACTTATTTTCCAATTCTTCATGTTAAAAAAAGAATCAGCACAAATTAGGGGAAAATCAAAAGATAAAAATGTGACTTTTCTAATCCCTACAAATGTTATTTCTAAAATTACATGGCTTTCTATGAGATAATTTACTAAAATAATATATAATTGAGAGTCTACATTTGTAAAATAATAAATAAGTCTTAAAATATCTCATAATAAACATGATTGAAATGTTAAAAATAATCAAGTTAATACATGCAACTGATCACCAGGAAATAGGTACTGAGATCCTAACTTATTCATGGCATTTTACTTGATATTTTAAGTAGAATTTACATAAATGACAATTTAAAATAATTTAATTTATAAGTATATAACCCAAATGGTATTTAATACCAAAAAATGACTGGTTAAGCATTGATCATACCTACAGCTCTGGTCTTTATGATGGCATAGTCTGTTATGTTGGCTTACCAACATCTCTTCAATGTTTGCTCTGAAGGTCAGCATTTCAGTTAATTAGATAATTGGACTTTCATTGCTAAAGTTCCATAGTATAGAACTTGTCATTGGATAATATTATTAAAAGTGCAGTTGAACTTGCAAGAGAAATCGTAACAGAAAAGCAAGAGACAATGTGATATATTTATGGATCACAGTCCACCTCAACACTTTTACTGGGTATTTAAGAAATGATTGTTATATTAAAATGTAAATTACAATGGAAAATGGAAGATTTTTTGTTTTTTTTTTTTTTAAAGAATGATAATATCTATGACTGATAATGGCAAAGGGAAAATGGTGAGTACATTTCCTATAGGTCTATGTTGATAGAACTCCTGAAAGGAAATTTGGTATCATTTATCAAAAGCATCATATATTTTTTTTTTTTTTGGATAAGCATCATATTTTTTTATGACTTAAATATAACTTCTAGAAATTTATCATAAGGAAGTGGTCATAATATAGGTGAAGACCTATCTACAAATTTAAGTACTATGAAATAGTATTGAAGCTTTGGAATTAAACTGTATTGGATTTTTATTGCTGATATGACAAATGATTCCAAATTTGGTGACTCAAAATAGCATGTATTAATTATCTAGCAGTTCTGTAGGTCAGACATCTGATAAGAGTCTCAGTTGGCTAAAATCAAGCTGCAGACATGAATGCATTCCTCCTGGAGGCTGTAGGAGACACTCCATTTCCTTACTCTTATAGCTTCTAGGGGCCACCTACATTCCTTGGCTCTTGCTCCCCTCATCCATTTACAAATTCAGCAATGGTGGGTGGAACTCACCTTGCATCTTCTTGACCTTCTTCTTTCTTCCATTTCTTCTGTTCCCCTCTGTCTCCCTCCACTTCACCAGCTGGCAAAAGTTCTCTTTTTAAGGGCTCAAACAATTAGACTGGGCCCACCTGGGAAATTCAGGCTTCCCTCCCCATCTCAAAGTTCTTAATTTGTGCTCAAAGTCTCTTTTGCCATGTGAAATAACATATTCATAGGTGCTTGGAATTATGGTGTGGACACATTTGAAGGGCTATTATTTTGCCCACCACAAAACCTGTATGTCTAAGCAAAGGATAAAAATTAAACAACTGGGGGGCGCCTGGGTGGCTCAGTGGTTTAAGGCCTCTGCCTTTGGCTCCGGTCATGATCCCAGGGTCCTGGGATCGAGCCCCACGTCGGGCTCTCTGCTCGGCAGGGAGCCTGCTTCCTCCTCCTCTCTCTGTGCCTGTCTCTCTGCCTCCTTGTGATCTCTGTCTGTCAAATAGATAAAATCTTTAAAAAAAAAAAAAAACAATTGGGATGGGGCGCTTGGGTGGCTCAGTTGTTAAGCGTCTGCCTTCAGCTCAGTCCTGGGATCGAGCCCCACATCGGGCTCTCTGCTCAGCGGGAGGCTTGCTCCTCCCTCTCCCACTCCCCCTGCTTGTATTCCCCCTCTCACCGTGTCTCTCTCTGTCACATAAATATATAAAATCTATAAATAAATAAATAAATGATGGGAGACTTTCTTACATTAGAATGCTGTAGAGTAATTAAAGGTATATTGTGGAAGGCACATATTGCATGGAGCACTGGGTGTGGTGCACAAAAAATTAATTTTGGAACACTGAAAAGAAATAAAATAAAATGGATAAATGTAAAAAAAAAAAAAGTATATTGTATGCAGAGTAATGATAATTAAGTATCTTAAACCATTAATTATGCACCAGGCACCAGGCTCTGTTTTGAAAACTTTTCCTATATTGACATGTACATAACCCTCTCAACAGCGCTATGATACATATGCATTATTACTCCTTCTACTTCTGACCCATTAGAGATAAGGAAACTAAGGCACAAAAGCGAAGTGATTTGCCTAAGGTTACATGGTTGGTAAATGGCAGCAGAGCTTGAAATATGAAGTCAAATTGGCTGCAGAACTCATGAGCTTAATAGTCAATGAGTTGGACATATGTTATTATTAAGTGAAAAGAAAAAGCAGATTGAAATATATTATGGAGATATAATCCCATTTTTATAAAAAATGGTTTGTGCACAAATGACAGATTATCTCTGGAAGACAGATTATCTCCGGGTAGAAGGATTATGTGTGATTATTTATCTTTATTTTCTTTTTATTTTTTTAAAGAAGATTTGTTTATGAGAGAGAGAGAGGTGGGGGGGCAGAGGGAGAGAGAATCTCAAGCAGACCATACTGAACATGGAGCCCAACTCAGGGCTCAATTTCACTACCTTAAGATGGTGACCTGAGCTGAAACCTAGAGTCAGGACACTTAACTGACTGAGCCACCCAGGCACCCCAGATTATTTTCTTTTTAAAAATTATTTTGAAAATATTATTTTCCACAAACAAAAAATCCAAGTTTGTATAAAATATTCAATGAATCAATTTTGTTGGTTTGTGACTGTAAAATTAATTGCTGCCTTTATGTTTTTGAAGTATAATGAACAGAGTAAAACTCAAGAGTGAAATTGCTTAGTGGTATTACAAAGCCAGACTTAAGCTCCTGCTTTTGTTCAAGTGATTGGTTGTTGAGCAGACAGCAACTTTGCGGCTGAGTAGTCACTGGATTCCTTGCATTGTTCTGAGAGATAAATGAGATAATAGGCGGGAAATAACCTTGAAAGTTACTTTAAAGTAGGATGCTAAGGACAGTCAGAAGGAGATGTGTAATGTGTGACACATTCTCCCCACAGAAACAAGATACTTAGCAATAGTTGTATCACTAGAGCAGTCAAGGAAAGCTGAATAGTATATGGCTATTTCTAAATGAAAGTGCAATTGACATTCCAATTTGAGACATTGCCCTGCTACATGCACTTCAATGGAACAGTTGGGATTCTCTTTATAGTCTTTTCCCTAAGGTTCCAAGGATAATAGGAAATGGAACAGAAAGGACATAGCTGCCTTAAGGAATGAAACTGTATCCCTATCTAGGGCACCTTTTCCTAAGCCAGGCTTTGCATATACCACATCTAAAGGATGCAAAGTGAACTTAATTTAGAGATAACAAAATCTGATCTCAATAAAGCTAGGAAAAGGGATAAAATATGTGTGATCATTCTCCTAAATATTTTTAAGTCATCATTTCTGTGTGAAATTCCCAAAGAATGACAAGGAAGTATAGTAAAATATCAATGAAGTGGTTTGGAAAGTGAATTTCAATGTCCCACAGACATGCCTTTACACACTAATTCTGCCACCAGGAAAATGTGCACCTGTGAACAAGATACTTCATTGCTCTAGATCCTATCTTCTGTATCTTTCAAATGAGTTTCTCACTAACTCATTGGTTTCTTGTGAGTAATGAATGAGCGGATGCAGGTGTAGCATGGAGTAAGGTAGTAGGTGCACACAATAAATGTTCAACACCAAACATGTACCTGGTTCACTCCTCTGAGAATAATGTGCCTATGATGCCCCAACAGGGAAAGCCCTTGTAGATTGCCTTATGTTGGGCTTCTCAAGTGGCAGCCCTGACACAGGATTTGAGTGACTTATTTTGGAGGTAAACCCAGGGAACACTGGTAGAGGAGAAGGGAAATAAGGCAGGAAGGGAAGGAAGCTAATTCAGAGTGCAGGAGTGAAACAATATGGTCAACCATGGGCATTATGGGCTCAATCCTGGTTGGGAGGTTAATAATGCTGACTAGAGTATGTCTCAGGATTTCCCATCTTTGGGTTGAGAAGTTGGGGTACTGATCCACCAAGCCCCATATCCATTACTGGACAAGAATTGTTCTCACAGCTGTAACTTCACTCTGGAGTCCAGCACCTCCTGTGGCTAGAAAGAGGCTGTAGACAGAGAGTCCCAAGGGCTTGAAGAAAGAAGGTGGGTATGTACTATAAGGCAACTATTCAGGGACTATGCGCAGGGCACTGAGAGTCAGCTACTGATACCATTATGCTTTCCTTTAACCTAGAGAGTCTAAAGATGTTGGTGGTTGCAGGGAAACTATTGCAGGATTATTGCTGGATCCACGTGCATTGTGGCTCCTATGAATTTAAAAAAGGCAATACCATGCTTTTTGCAATATGGTAAGAGCTTCTTCAATGTTCAACATCAACTTAACAGCTTTCTTTTTGTTTGGTAGTACAAAACACCTGCATCCCCAGCAGCTACTGAACAGCTAACATGTGTATAAGGCAGAACAGTAACAACAAAAAGAAACATCTGTACTAGACACCTCTGGCTTCTTTTTACCAAGAGTTGTGGAACAGGTATTAACCATCAGGTCTGGCAGTGGGTAAGAGCATAGATTGGGTTCTCTTAATTCTATTCAGCATCGAAAGACACTTTTCAGGGAAAAGCCCACTTACAAATAGGGCAATTAAAAGCAGACATTTACATTACAGTAATAAAGTATCTTCATTCCAAAAATTTAACAAATCAGATCCCTTTTAGGCTCTCTACCATTGACAAGTCATTTCTGAAAATTTAGTACCATACTTCTGGAGACTAGGGTTCCTATGCCCTATTCAATTTCTTAATATTTAGTCATTCTGATATGTCATAATATTTATTCAAAGGAAGCAATCATTTGAGATCCTTATTTGTGTTTCCCAGCATAACATTAACCTATACAAATGCCATTTTATCAGAAGGGCCAAATCCCATTTACTATGGAAAGCTCCTTGCCTGATATGGTTTCATCTGTCTTTATCCTATGGACATGCTTGCTTTGTGGTTTCCTTTTCTCATCAGTCTCAGCTCTTCATTCCAATGACTGAGTTCCCCAGCGGACGTCCACACCACCCCTTCACCTCTTGGGAAAGTCAGTAATACTTTCTGTAGCTTCCAGGAGTTACAAAGGAAACTTGACCCTTGGATCCTGAATACCCAGACCCCTGAGGCCGCCACCTGGACCAACTTGCTCGGCTCTTCAGATTTCCGCCCGCAGGTGGCAGCAACGGGCTCCGAAGCGGGTCTTTGCCGGAGCCTGTGCCCAGCTTCTGGCCGGCGCTCGGGTGCGGGGTCTGGAGCTAACACCTTCAGGAATCCACACCCAGCTGGGACGGTCCTTAAAGCGGTAGTCATTGAGCGCTAAAATTGTCTCTGATTCTTTAATTTCTCGAGTGAAAACAGTTTGAAGCAGCAACGGCAACTCACTGCGACCCTACTCTCTCCGCTTCCCCAGTTCCCCACCAACTCTGGCAGGAACCCCGTCCCTTTTCCCAAGCGGGGTCGGCTCCGCACGTCTCCACGCTCCGGCCCTTGCAGATCCTCCGGAGCCCGGCGCTGGGCGGCGGGCAGTGCGTCTGCGGCCGCGGCGCCCTTCTCCTCCCGTCCGCCAGGCGGGCTTTCCGACCGGCCAGGATGCCGCGGCTGCACCCCTAGTTCATCACCCCACCCCCTTTCTCTATCCCTCCTCTCCGTCCCTTCACCTCAGACCCACACAGGCGCACCCACGCGGCCCGCTCGCGCCTGCTGCTTCAGGCTCGGCTGCGGGAACGGGACCCACGCAAGCCCAGGAAGCCACGGACCTGCCGCCCGGACTCTTCTCCCCGAGGTCCCCGGCGTCAGCACCGCCGCAGTCACCGCTCCTGCGCCGCTTCTTCCCGCCTAGACCTCGCTGCCAACAGCCCCTCAGCGGCAGCCCCTGCGGAGCTGCGAAGAAGTTTCCGTCTCGGGAAGGGGCGGCGGGAGCTGTTGAAGGATTTGTTGGAGGAGGATTAGCACATTTGGGCGAGGGGAGGGGCCCCGCCGCTGCAGGACGCGCCGCGGACCTGGCATCACTGCGTGCGGCAGCAGCCACCACCGCCGCCGCCGCCGCCGCCGCCGCCGCCGCCGCCGCCCGGGACCGCGGAGCCCGGACGCCCCCGCCCGGCCCGCGCCCCGCCCCCGCCCGCCTGGCCCCGCAGCGCCGGGCGCAGAGGAGCCGCGGGCGGCGCAGGGAGGCGGGCAGCGCCCCGCGCGCGCTTTTGCCGCCCCCGAAGCCGGCGCGCGGAGAGCGCCGGGCGAGCGCGCGTCGGGCGGCGGCCGCGCTGGGGGGCGTGGGGCGAGCCGGCGCGAGGAGCGGCGGGGGCGAAACTTCGCGGCCAGATGCCTGAAGGCGCGGCGGCGCTGCGAGGCTGCCGCTGCTGCCCCTGCGGGCTCCGGGCGCGTCTCCGCGGGCGGCGCTGCCCGCGGCGCGGCGTGTGCACCGAGCGAGTGAAGGTATGTTTGGCGGGCGCGGCTGGAGCTGCCGCCGCCGCCGCCGCCGCGCCAGCAGGTCCTAATGCCTGTCACTTCCCAGGACGCTGGCAGCAGCAGCCCGGAGCCCCCGAGCCCTCGGCAGGTTTGCCTGTCCTTCCCCGCGATCTGATTGGATAAAGTGGGGGCTCGACGGTGGCCGACGTGGGACAGTCTGGCTGTGGCAGGGGTCTCGGAAACCATGGGTTATTGCAGTGGCAGGTGCACGCTTATCTTCATCTGTGGCATGCAACTGGTAAGTGACACTTGGGTCCTCTCATTCTGTAATGTGCCTTTGAGATACTGGGCTGGGGAGTGCAGCAAAGGGTCTGCCATTGATTAGAATGGAAGGAAAAATAAAAGAGAAAAGGTGACAGATATATTGCCTATATTTAAAATGATTTCAGGGAGAGGCACTGTGGGGTACAGGAGAGGTGAGCCTTTCCGCCCCCACCTATTTCTGTTCCTCTGAAGACAGTTTGGCAGGTGCGGGTTAAACTTGTCTTTAATTTCTTTAAGCAAGGCAAGATGTATCTCTTGTTCCTTTATGCTTTGCATTCCTAGTACTGTAACAACGTGGTTGTCACATATAATTTACTATACAGGTGTTTAAGACAGAGAGATATGGGATTCTTGACTTTTCTTCCATACACTATTTTTTTTTGCAGTATCTTTGTTTCTTCATTGATGTGTGTTATTTTTCAAGGAATATATTCTTATAAGTATAATGCTGTGATAGAACACTATGTAGGGCAGATGGTATCCTTACAGCAGTCTGATCCAGAAGCCACGTTGAGTTTTAAAAGTATGTAGATTGAAGAGAAATACTTGGATAAACTCAGTAACACCACTGCCATAAACTGAATCAGTAGCCTTTAAATCACAATTATTTTAAACAATTCTTAAGAAAAATATTCTGTCTTACATTATGTATGTAATTGCTCCTGAAATAGATATGTTGTATGATCTTATAGGATGGAGAATTATATATACATTTTGAGAAATGTTGTACGTTTGCAGAGGCAAGAAGCCAGTAATGGAAAACGTCATGTCTCTGAATTTAAATTCTCTAAGGGCAATAGGGGGGGCTGAGGATAGTTTAGAGGTGCAAAATATGCCACTGTAAGTGGTTAATTTGAAGTAGGAGTACTTGCTCACTCCTGCTATCAAATAGCTTTCCTTGGAAAGTATAAATTAGTGTGAAAAGCCACCCACATTTCCAACAATGTTTCATAAAGGCTGAAAGGACAACTAGACTGAAGGAGATTTGAGAGCCCAACAGTAAAGTGTTCAAAAGAACAAGGATTTGCTGTTGAAACTGTTAGAAGAATACCTTAAGTGGTCTTCATTGTTTATCAGTAGTCTTGAAGCCCCAACGTTTGTTGTAATTGTTGTTGTTGTTTTGTTTACTATATAGCTGGGGGGGCAGTGCTTTTTGTTGCTTATTGTTTTGGGGTGTTTTTCTTCACCAGGAAAGTTATCTCATGATGATTATTTTGATCTGTGAATTACTTAGGCACTTGACTGTAAGAAAAAGAAGGTGAAACTATAAATGTAATTTTAAGAATATAATTTTTTTTCAGTGATGTGTAAACCAGATTATTTCTTTTTGCCTCGTACTCACCTAAGTTTTGCAATAAAGGATTTTTACTCTTAATGAGAAAGGTAATCAGAATAATGGGAGAGTTTACTTGGTGAAACCACTGGTTAGGCCAAGTATGCCAAATTGTATAAACATTTTCAAAACATTCCTATGTTCATATATGATTCAGAAAAGAATACATTTGCTGATTCACTGTGTAAAATCATAAAACTGTGAGAATGAGTTGGTGGTTAAGAGCATTCTTAGGCTATTTTCAATTTAAAAAATTTAAAATGTGATTCAACTTTTAATGATTTGGCTTAGTAGGGCTTTATTATGGCATTAGATGTATGTGGCATTTTGTGTGACAAACACAAACTTCTCAAGAACTTAACAATTTTGAAAAAAATCTAAATATACAAATGAAACTAAATATACAAAGTGGGGTGATAAGGCTAAAGATTTCTGTGTGTGTTTGTGTCTTTGTTCATGTGTGCACATATCCGACGGTGTATTAGAGAAGTGCTACGTCGCTTATGGAACAGAAATTCTGAATCAAAGCTAAGTTCTCTAACAAAATAAAGGTACTTGTAATATAGGCATGTTCAGTCTAAGCGAGGAGACATTTGAATCTTAAGGAAGTTCTATAACAATCATGTGATTTTCCCCATTCAGACTTTATGTGCCACCAGGCTAATATAATTAGCAGCCATGTTAATGCAGATGCAGAACAAAAAACAAAGGACAAAGAACATTCATTGCTTTGATAAGGTGAAATGATCACGTTTAAATGACCTCCAAGATTCCTGGTAATTGTTGCTTCTTAGAAATATAGTATTTGATTTTAAATAAAATGAATTCTTTGCAAATTAATAATTGTAAAGCACTGCACGTGCACACATACACAAAATAGGTAGATGTATATGTTTTCCTTTGCTCTAGATAGACCTTCAGAAACTTTCTGTTTCTTGAGCTATTGGTTTTATAAGTAGCCATGTTTCTAGAGTAAGTTATGACTCATGTACCACTGATTGACACAGACGTTCCCCCAGTTTTGTCTACTTCTGAAGTGTTTAGTGTGCAGTTTTGTAACATTTGGGCATGTTTTTTGGTAGTTGTGTAGATAAATCTTAGATTTACTTAAATTAATGGAAGCCAAAGATAGTCTAGGATAGAAACTTTATTAAATTTCCTTATAAGTAACTTTAAGTTTCTGAAAACATTTCTTTCCAATTACATATGTAAATATCTCTAATTTAATTAGACTTAAAGGAATATTTATGTTTACATCAAGTTGCAGCTGGCCTTTGTAGAGGATGAGGTAGCTGTTGGTACAGCGGAGATGGGAACCTCATTCATCAGGTTATTATCAGAGCGGACAGTGTTTGATCTTTTTTAACAGGTGAGGGACAGAGACAAATGTGCCGGAGAAATTTACATGTCAGGATTCTATATCTTTGCTTTTAATTATATTAAATGTACATTTAGTTTAATATTTGGCAGATTACAATTTTTGATAAACATACTTTCTTTTAAAGGTCAGGAAATCAGTTTAGGAGACAATAATTTAGAATTTCATACCACATAGATTCAATACAAAACTTCCATTTTATGTAAAAGTGTCTGCCTTTGTATATCATACATTAAAATCTTTGAGATGTATGGTTATTCCGATTTCAGATTTTAGGGTGATTCCTATGAAAAAGGGATGTGATCTCTGGAAACAGTTTTGTTCCATGTGTACAGTACAAGTTAAAGCTCTTGATCTCAAGAAGATAATTTCCTTTTTATCATTGCTGTCCTTAGTGCTCAGAAACTGAAGATTTCAGATAGTCACAAAACTCATCACTGCATTTGCAGTGTTGGTTATAGTGGCACAGGATAGCAACAATCTAACTTTTTATTGACAACCCAGCAGCTTGAGAAAATGTTTCAGTTGTTTTATTTTGTTTTTTATTTTTTTTGTTCTTCAGTGTTTGGTTGAATCAAAGAGTACTTTATCTGAATGTCACAAAAATTACTCAGATGATCCTCAGTGAAAAATCATTTAGTTATAATATGGTAGACCTTAACTTCCTTAGTTTGAAAAGACAGCTTTGTTTTCAAGTAAGAAAATTCAAAATTGCCCCCCACTTTTTTTCTTTTTTTTTTTTTTTTTGTACATCAGGTTCCTCTATGGAACAAAGTGTATGTGTCATAAACTATTGGAAGTATAGATTTATGTTCAGATTAATACTTGAAGTTGCCATTCTTGCCATGTACTTTATGAAATATTGCTAACTTGAAGCAGATGCAACAAAGAATTGTGTTAGTACACATGTGTGTGTCTCTTTGTGAAGAAGCACGTTTGAAACTGACTTTAGAATGACCAATTACTTTCTACTGTGCAGGTGCTTACTAGGCATTTCCAGGGGTACACATTTATTAGAAAAGAAAGCCATGAGTACATAGATGGACTAAATAAAACAATTTATTATAATTATGCAATACATCAGTGGTTGTCTGTCATGACTTGATGCAGTGTTCATGTTTATATGAACTTTCATTAGTTTTTAAAGCATAAAGAATGACCCAAAGTGACTTGAAAAATGCAGGTGGAATCTTGTGATTTTCCTTGGGTACTATTGACAGGTCTGAAAGTTCTTCATAAGCTTAGAATTTTACCTGCCACAAAACCTCCCTGCTCAGACAATTTAAAATTTTAGGTTCACATGCCATTGATAATAAAATCTTGTGATAATTAACCAATCTATCTCAGAAAGAAAACTAACGACTTCCATATGCTATTTCAGAAACTTATGTAAAAATAGGCTAGGAATTTGCTAAGTTGTCAAATACCTTTCTTTTTTTCAAATATTTTCTACTTTTTGATTCCAGCATTGTCTTGTGTGTATGTGTGCATATTTGTTTAAATCTATTCTTTCTTTCTAATTTTCAGCACTACTCCACTCAATGGTTACCAAGAAAGATACAGAAACTCCTTCCAGTGTCCAGCTCTCTTTCTTGGTTCACAAACTGAGTGGCAAAGCTCCTTTTTTTTTTTTTTTTTTTTCATATACCCAAAGTTTCAAGGAACCAATTGGTACAGAGCTTCTCCTCTGCTTTCTCCAATAGAGGCTTGTGTGGGCAACATCCCCTGTGTGGAATGCCAGAGTCATCTCTGGCATGGGGCCCGTAAGTGGGCAGTGGCCCAAAAAATGTGAATAGGCATTGCCACCTCCTTTTCCCTCTCATCCTGCTTTATTTTGGGGTCAAATTCTCTACTTGTCCAATCAAGAATTTCAGAACGGCAGCCAGGAATCCCTTGAAAGAGGAGGTCTTTATTTCTGATTTTGTTTCCTTTTTATGCATGTGTGTGCTTGACAAAAATAAAATTTGAGACAGAAGTACATACTAAACCTTATAGATTTATACTTGAAATAAATATATTAGGATTGTGGCATCAATTGCATTCAATATTTGTATATATAAAACTAATGACTAAAATTTCCAATAATATACGTACGTTATTTGGTAGAATTTTAAGCAGCTTGGTGTAACTTTTCCAAAAGTAGTTTTGAAACTAATGTGGCTAATAATTAAGAATTTTCTATTTCCATGACTTATAACACTCAAATTTCAGAAGTCAAACACACGCATGAGAAATATTTTTATTTCCTTTCTATTCCATTTTTCACCTATATCATGAAACTCTTCCAGTTTTGACTCGTATTTTCCCCCCAGAGAAACTTGATTATTTATTTTCAAAATAATAAAATACACATTCCATCAAGATACAATGTATCTAGAATTCTTCTTTTCCCCAGAATAATAATAGAAACAAATATTGTATTAACATTTGGAAAATTTCTACACATAAAATGAAAATAAAAGTGTATGAAACTTTTGTTCCTATCAACTCTAAGAAATTGAAGGACATTTAAACACTATGAAGAAATAAAATTATGTTGTTTTCTTTCTCCAGATTAAGGTAGAAAATGAAATTTATATAAATTTTTGTTTTTTTTCTTTTACTATTTCAGGTGTATTTAGATTTGCAAGTTCTTATTATTTAAGGACTTACTTGCTTCATCTTCCTGAACACAGCATTTTTCTTTTTATGTTTAAACTCTAAAATAGGCATTGAGTCTAACGAATAAAAATATTTGTTACAGTAAGTCTAAAGGAAACCATAGACTTTCTTTCCTTTTTTTCCCCCCCAAACCAGAATGGGAATAAGATGACTTCTAATAATTTTTACCTTTTAAATCAATTATGGATCATATGGTAACTTTGATCCTTGTAGAAACTCTTTTTGAAAAATTATAATAAACTGACTTTTGTGTGTACTTTGAAAAAAATGTGCTTTTATAATTTATCATGCTTTAAAAATTTAGTTTTATAAAATACTTAAACAATAATGAAAGCTGTTAGTATTTACTGGAAGCTTGTTCTGGACTAAATGCTAAATGTGTTTTTTCCCGCTGATTCTTTTTCAGTAATCCTATGAAGTAGGTAATAGTTACTGATATCCTCACTTTACAGAGGAGAAAATGGAAACTCTGAAGGTTTAAGCAAATTCCTTAATTCCCTCTCTTAGCAAGTGGTAGAGCTTGCACTCAGACCCAGCTCTGTTCCACTCTAAACCAGACTGGGCTCTTTGCTTCACCAAATCCCTTCCATGTATCACAAAATGATACTGTAGCTTACATTTCTTTTATTGACAAAGGCAGAATTTACCTGCTAATTCCTGGTTGACCCAGTAATCAACACAAGGCTAAGCAGGCTCAGGGAAGGGTATTGGTGTCAGGTTTCTGTCTGGACCTGGGGTGCCATGGAGCAGCGGTGTGTGGTCTAAAGAATAAAAGGAGGCACTGTGCCTTGCATAGTCAGCTTCCCTTGCTGTACTGCTGGGTTTCCTGTGTGCCCTAACACTGCAAAACACACCTGCAGTTCTGCCTTACAGAAATGATCTCTCATCATGAGGTTGTGTTTCTGTGATTGCTTAAGGGTGGGGGAAAAAAGTTACAGCTACTATGTATCAGGCCAGTTACTGAGAAATAAGCACATAATAAGGGCTTGGACACTTTGATCTATCAGTTTTAAAGACATTTCTGTGGAAGACAAAATATATTTGTTTTTCTCAAATTCCTGTTCCTTGTGAAATGGTAAATGGCTAGTGCCAAGTCATGTTATTTGCCTTTTTTTTTTTTTTTTAACACACCTCAGTCCTAAATCCATCAGGATGACTTTTTGGTGAGAATATTAGTTAATTCTTGGAAATGACTTCGAGTAATAGTTTGTTTGGAATGTACACTGAATATTCTAGAGCACTTCTCAATCTTGATTGTGCATGGGAATCACTTGCAGGGCTTTTTCCATGCATATCAATGGGCCCCACTCCAGGGTTTCTGATTCAGGAGATCTCAGGGAGGTCCTAGACCTGGAATTTGCTTTCTCATGAGTTCCCAGGTGACAAGGGTGCCAGTGGTTAGGAATCAAAACTTGGAGAACTACTGGCCTAAAGCATAGGTCTCCACTTAGGGTGTTACCTGAATACATGAACTTGTTTTTGAAAATTTTCAACCCAACTAGGTAATTAGCTCATTCTTCCTTTGGCCTGTTATTTATGCGAACAAAAACTTTTCAGGACCAAGTGTGTCTCTTTCCGACTTCTAGCTTAGTCCTATTCAGAAGTTTATATAAGGGAAATGGAAGGTCTTTTTACAGTGCTTGTGTCTTTGCAGTGAAGAGAGATCTCGAACAATCTGAAAGTGATTCATTTCCTCTAGTCTGTATATTCTCTGCTTGTCTTGCTGGAGTAGAATTGGTTCCTTCAGCAGTCTCTCTTTGCTAGCCTAGCCCCTCAGTCTAGCCCCTCAGTCTGAATTTCTGGAATAGCTTCTCACAGTGCCAAGCACGACTGTGGGGGAGAGAGGGAGAGGAGGGAATATGCTGGGAAAGCACTGAAATGAGTGAGGGCAGATTTTTCTGTACCTTGTCTGATATTTCTGTGTTGGACAACTGAATAACTGACCGTTATTTCCTCATTTGAAAAATAGGGGCAAGTAATTCCTGAGCCATTTCCCCTATAAGATGCTTAACGGCATCTGGGGAGAACATGTGCTCAATTTAGGTATGAAAGAGCTTCACAAATGTGAGAAGAGCTTCACAGCTTCTCATATCCAGAAAATCTTTGTACATATTAAGAGTTTAATCTTTCAGAACTTTTCATTCAGTCACAGTAAGAGCTGTTATGGGCTGTTTATGTATCATTTGGCTGGTGACCTTAGTTGTAACAACTAATTTCTTATAGAAACATTTTTTTCCCCTTCACCCACCTATATGAACATATATAAATAAGGAGGATAACATTAGGTGCAGATCATTTGAAATAGATAAACCATTATGCTTATGTGTCTGATGGTATATCACACTTGAAATGTTCATTAGGAATTAAATTTTACAAACCAGTCAACCCAGTCCGTGTTTGGGCTGGCATTTCTAAAACTGTGTTCCATAGGCACTAAATCTGCAAAATGTTCTGTTGTGTGTGGGCTCTGAGGTTAAATAAATTGTGGATGCTACAGGCTTTAGCTTTTCTCCTACTTCTGAAGGGTCACAATACATCCCAGCAGCTCCTAGAAGTCCTACATGAAAGAAACTCCTGCTTAATTCCACTTAACTCTGCAAATGCTGACAAAGTGCTTGCAATGAACCAAGGACCTCTTTCCTGATATCCCCTATTAATCTTCCATGGAAGTAGCATTTTCAGAAACACTTTTTAGAAAAATATTACTCTTGGCTAATGATGCAGTCTAAAAGTTAATAATATTAAATTGTTATCTAAATATTTAAAGGCTAAAAATTCAGTATAGAAACGCTTAACCTACTTAAGAGGTATTTAACAAAGAGTAATACATAAAGATGTTTAAGATTATCAAATATTATTATCACATAATTAAAATAAATGAGGGAGACCTTGTGTTCAGATACTTGGCTATTATTTTTTATAGATTTACTTGAGTTTCTTGAAATGATGTTTCAGCCACTAAAATTACAACCCTTAACTTTGAAATTCAGTCAAGGCTAATTACCAGTGTTACAAAGAAGGGGGCGTGTTGCAGTAGGTTTCCAAGGGTATTTGGAACTTAAGAGCACCTGAGGGAGGGCATCTGCAAAAGAACTTTCTTTTAAAAGTCCTGGGAATGCTGGCTAACAGAACATAAAAAAAAAAAAAAAAAAAATTCAAGGGCGAGGGGTAGCTGGGTGGCTCTGTCTGTTAAGCATCTGCCCTCGGCTTGGGCCATGATCTTGGGGTCCTGGGATCTAGGCCCACGTTGGGCTCCATGCTCAGCAGGGAGTCTGCTTCTCCCTCTTCATCATCCTCTCTGCTCGTTCTTTTTCTCTCTCTCAAATTTAAAAAAAAGAAAAAACAAAAAACAGAAAAAAACTTAAAAAAAAAAAAGTCGTGGCTGAACAGTCATGCCTGTGTTCTGCAGGTTCTTCAGCAGCGGACCCTAAATGTCTGTCTTTGCAGGGCTGGCGGTAAGGAGTTCTCATACTGACTTTTGTTTCCTAATCAATGCACACACTCTAAAACAGTAACACATTTAAAAGCCCCAACAATGTTGTGTTCTTTGAAAACAAACGGGTCTTAGATTGGAATGGAGGAATCAAATCTCTTCTGTTAACAGAAACCTTTGTATGCATCTGTGTGATACTAATTACACAACAGAATAAGGAGGTGTTTTAAATCTTTTAACTGACAGCCCTGTGTCAAATGAGAGATGGGTCCATATCATCTCAAATGTTCAGTGGCAGGGGTGGCAGGGAATTCATTTGAGACTACTCTATATGGACTTCTAGCCATGGAGATATATACAAGGCAGAGCTCCTTGAGTATTATTTTTACAAAGGACAGTCTCAGATGTCGCTCAGAAACAAAAAGTGGGGAAGACTTTTACAGTCCCAAGGAGAACATTACAACCTGGGAGTGTGCTGCCTTCTATGATCTTGCCCCAGAAGGGCTCCGTTGACTTTCCTTGGCATTGAGCACTTTCTTTGTTATGGCATCTACAGTGGGCAGGACTCCGCTTACTCCTGGAGGTCATAGTTCATCCCTGTGGACGCAGTGGTCCTGACCTCAGTCTCTCAGTCTCTGGGTCTATGAATTAGGGAATAGTTGACCTATGGGAGATGGTGTTTCCAGGCACTACCTGTTTGCTTCCTTTGGTTTTTCTCAGGTGCAGAGATGAGATCAAGGTCTGTGGATGTGTTTAACCCTAGGTATTTGGGAGCAGTGAGTGAGCCACATATTTGAAAACTTCTGTGTATTTGATAATACACAAGTGGTATATAAGGAGCTCTGGGGTCTTTTTCCCCCTTCCTCCTTTTTAAATAAAACGTGCTTGGGGTGCCTGACTGGCTCAGTCAGAAGAGCATGGGACTCTTTTTTTCTTTTCTTTTTTTTTTTTTAGATTTTATTTATTTATTTGACAGAGAGAGAGAGAGATCACAAGTAGGCAGAGAGAGAGGGGGAAGCAGGCTCCCTGCTGAGCAGAGAGCCCAATGTGGGGCTCGATCCCAGGACCCTGAGATCATGACCCAAGCTGAAAGCAGTGGCTTAATACATTGAGTCACCCAGGTGCCCCGAGCCTGGGACTCTTGATCTTGGGGTGTGAGTTCAAACCCCACATTGGGTGTAGAGATTACTTAAATAAGTAAAATAACTTGAAAAATAAAGCTTACTCAAAAATTTGATTACAGTAGACAGATAACTTGTAATTTTCCAAAATATTGGAGCTTATAAGGATTATGCATTTCTTACCCTTATCAAATAGGGATTAATGAAACTTCATTTTTGTCCATCTTTCATAAAATGTGGCTCCATTTTATTCAGTCAAAGGATGATAGTTAAATGATAGCTATTCTATAGCATTTAAGAACCCATGTTTTGCTTTTCTTTTGGCTTAGTATTCAGTTTTCTTCTTTCTTCTGAAGGGCAGGGTTAGGGAGGAGGTAGATGTTGAGGAGAGGTGGCTAGGTTCTGAATGCCTAGCAGTTAAAAGGCAAGTAATACTACTCTACTTAAAGTGATAGATACGTTTTTAAAATTTTATTTATTTATTAGAGAGGTAGGGAGAGAGAGCAAGTGCACACAAGCAGGGGGAGTGGCAGGCAGAGGAAGAGGGTGAGGAAGGCTCCCCGGTGAACAGGGAGCCAGATATGGAACTTGATCCCAGGACCCCGGGATCATGACCTAAGCCGAAGGCAGACACTTAACAGACTGAGCCACCCAGGCACCCCTGATAAATACATTTTTAAAGGATGTTTTAGTGAAGTCTGTGAAGATGACTGCAAGTTCATTAATGAGTTTTCTCAAGAATCCATTTCTGGTTTTATCTACAACCTTTTTGAGAAGCTCCACAGGCTCTTAAATATAGGGGACTTTGCTCTCCCATTTTACCATTTTATAGACTGTCTTGGAATAGATTTGTTTTTGTTCAAAAAAGCTGTCCTAAAAATCAGGCAAATGGCACAAGTTCAATTTACATTTAGCAAATGTAAATCTTATAATAACAGTGTTTAGTGACCTTTAATTATATGCCTCCCTTACTTTAATTCTTCAGGGAAATCTTGGTTTTTACTTTCTTTTCACAAGAATGAGATAGTGATGATTGCTATGTTGTTGCAGTTACTTTGACTCTAGAGTTATATTAAGGACCATAACAGCTTGAAATATTAGTTTTTCCCTTAAGCAGAGAGAAATAAACCCCGATAAATTTTTTTCTAGATCTCTACAGCAGTTTGATGTGGACTTTACATGCCAAAATAGTTCTGTTGCATGCAGACCCATTTTTAAATTCAATCTTTCATAATGTGAATAAGAATGTTACATATAAACCTTAATAGTGATATGTGGATGGGGGTATTAGCAAAATTATTGAGGCAGTGTTCTCAGTTTATAGGAGGGATGTTAACTTTTTGGTTGAAAAGTAATTTTGTGACATAAAAATATCTTGTTTTACAAAATACATCTCCCTGAATGTCTTCCTCATGTGGTTTGTTTGTTTGTTTTAAAGATTTTATTTATTTATTTAGAGAGAGATACAAGTAGGCAGAGAGGCAGGCAGAGAGAGAGAGGAGGAAGCAGGTTCCCTGCTGAGCAGAGAGCCCCATGCGGGACTCGATCCCAGGACCCTGAGATCATGACCTGAGCCAAAGGCAGCGGCTTAACCCACTGAGCCACCCAGGCGCCCCTTCCTCATGTGGTTTGAATGCAGCAGTACATGGGCCCATTACTGTCAGAGACTGAGAACCAGCTATGCCTTGGGCCCTGCTGTGGGGTGTTGGGAGAAGAAGACCCAGTAGAACTCCAGTAGAACTCCAGGTTGATTCCTAGCCTGCAGTGCTATGTTCCAGTTATGATTGTTTCAAAATGAATGAATGAATTAATGAACAGTGGGAGGAAATTAAGTAATTACTAAATCTGCTTCATTAAGAAAGATCTATGAAGTGTCCCACACATGAACAGCATACTGACATGTGCTGAGTAAATTAAGAGTATGCTTCTGTCCCTTTGACAGTTAAGATATGGTGTAGCTGAAAGGAATGTCAAGCTGTGTTTCCTATCATGGATTGACCTAATATGTAGTGGTTGTGATAATTGAAGATTAGGTTAAATTGCAACCTGATCCTTATTTACTTATTTATGAAGCCATACTACTTGCTAAATGTGATAGTTCTTAAAAATACTTTACTGTTCTGTTTATTATGTACTGTAAAATCACATTTCAGTGTACTATAAATAAGATCAGTGTTGGTGAAAAATAAATGGTGATGTAAACTGGGCCATTTTTAAAAAAATGTGAATTCATATCTTTCAAATTCATATTATGTAGCTTTATTTACTGCAATTGGTATAAAAATTATTTAAACGCTTTCTTAGATCAAAATGTAAATAATGAAGTGAATTTTGTCTTTATATTGCAAATCTCCAGAACAGTACTTTTTAACTTTTTTTTTGTTGTTGTTCATGATGGACGCTTTTGAGACTCCATTAAAATTTTTTTTTAAAGGTTTTATTTATTTATTTGACAGAGAGAGATCACAAGTAGGCAGAGAGGCAGGCAGAGAGAGAGAGGAGGAAGCAGGCTCCCTGCTGAGCAGAGAGCCCGATGCGGGACTCGATCCCAGGACCCTGAGATCATGACCTGAGCCGAAGGCAGCAGCTTAACCCACTGAGCCACCCAGCCACCCTCTATTAAAATTTATTAACTTTTTTTGTCAGAAAATACCCATGCATCTTGAGGGGATTTACAAATTTCTCAACCTGATATATGAAATTCGTGTGAAAACTACTGATAAACTTTTCCTTTCCATTTTTTTTTTGGTCTTCCGGTTTATCAAGGTATTCTACTTATTGACAGGTTTAGTTCAGTTATTTTGAATTTGCAAAACATTTTAGGAGATTCTCTCTATATATTTGATATACATTATTTATAATGTATTGTAACGATAATATAAACACATGTGTGAGTGCATTTATGTGTAATGCAATGTAGAAGGAGCAGAGTTAAGTTGGATAGTGTAAGCAAACTAGGACTTTGTTTAGGAGATTAAATGGTATATATAGATACATACAGTATAATACAGAATGATAGGAACTATAAGAAAAGTAAGAGTGAAGTACTAAGGGGATTTCGGGGAAGTAATCAGTTACATCTTCATAAGCTGATCATTCAAGGTGTGAAGGGATGTGAGTACATGATAGGTAAGATTTCTATAACAAGATTGGAGAAAAGAGAAGCCTAGGTGTAAGTAGTGTTAGTTAGGGAGTACCTGACTGACTTAGTTGGTAGAGTATGCAACACTTGATCTCAAGGTCATTAGTTCAATCCCCATATTGGCTCCACATAGTGCACACTAATAAATAAATAAATAAATAAATAATTTTTAAAAAAGAGAGAAATGATAGAGCAAAGATTAGAATGGAGTAAGTATGTGTGGGACAACAAAGAGGTTCACTGGCAAATACGGAGAATTGGGAAGGGAAGCAGAGGATGAAGTGGGTAGGGTTGCAGTTTGTGAATGGACTTGAGCTCCTTTGGAGGGAGTTTAAACTTCATAGGACATACATTTCTACAGAGGCTAATTCTCCAGGTGAGTGGCACCATTCCCCATGGTAGAATAAGAGGCAATATGACATGAGTGAGAAGGTCTAAAGTTTAGACCAAGCTCTGTGGGGAATGTGAGGGGAAAGAAGCAACAAATTAAATGATGGCTAAATTGCAACTAAGGCCTTAGTGAAACCAGGTGGCATGCATTTGTAGGGGAACCAATTACTTTTCCAGCATTCCCCAACTTTTTAAGAATTGGAATGGAAAAGCAGAAATGGGAAGTTTCCTTGATCTTCGATTGAACAAAAATGAGGGTTTGGGGACTTGAAATAAAATGTAGGACTGGGTGGCCATGAGTAGGCTACCAGAACGGAAAGGGCAGTTAGATTCCTGGAGCACCACTCCAGATGTTTGAGGATAGGAGGGAGGTCCAGCAGAAGGGAGATTATAGGAAAGGTGGTTGTGTTGGTTGTCATAGTGAGACAGTACACAAGGGTTTAGGTCTTGCAGAGGAGCACTGCCTGGGGCATGCAGAGGCCCTTTACTGGTCACCGAATTGGATGGAAGGTCTAGTTGTTGAGAAGGATGGGAGGCCATGAGGCCTCTATCATCCAGCTGATAGAAGAACCATCACTTTCAAAAGTACATTTTGGCTTTACTGAAGATGATCAGAGGTAAGGGATGAAGAGGAACATAGCCAGGAAAGAATAAGAGTGTTGCAGGGATTGCTGGCAATTGTGAGACTAGGAGAGTGTGGTTTGACCTGAGGACTGGAGTTGGAAAAGAAGTATGGTTAGTAGGGGGCAGGAGGATGAATTGGGAGGAATGGAAATGTTTAATGAGTATGTGAGTGGAGTGATGAAGGAAGGGAAATGTAGGTTTCAGGTAAGCCACTGGCTCAGCTTCAACAATATTATTGACTGGATACTTCTTTGTCATGTGGGGATATTCTGTGCATCACATGAAGTTTAGGAGCATCTGTGGTCTCTACATGTAGATGCCAGTAGCATACTCCGGTTGTGACAACCAAAAATGTCTTTAGACATTGCCAAATTACAAAACAGCCCTCTTGTTGAGATCCACTGAGCTAGAGGAAAGCCCTAGAAAGAGCACTTAGCAATAACAGCAGATTTTCTTCATCCTAAATTTGGAATTTTCTAGATAACCGTGGAAGCGATGGTGAAGGGAAGAGTAGATTTGAGCTCGCCATTGTGCACCTATGAGAGTCATGCCCGGGGCGCTGTGCCCTGGGTTGCAATTATTGGGAGCTCTATCAAAAGTCAACACCAGGGTTCCTTCCCCCAGCTCCTTGACTAATGGAAATAGAGTATTAGGGGAAGCAACCTACTTACCTAGACATTTTGAAAACTGTCTAGATGATTTTTATTGTTTCTAAGCAGGTATTAAATGGGAGGAGCTCAGTGGTTGCGCAGCTTTGGAGGTGAGGACAGAAGCAGGAGGAAAGAAAAAGGAGATTGGGAGCTAAATTGAGATGTATGTTAGGGATTGGGAGACACACATTAGGGATTAGGAGGTAGGTTGAGACACACATTGAGTAAACGTTTGTGGGAGTATCTACTAGTGAGGTAATGTTGACTGGAGATTCACTTGAAAGCTGCTTTTTTTTTTTTTTTTTATGGTCAATTATGTGCTCAGGCAAGCCTTTGCATTCTTGACTGTCTCGGTTCTTTTAATTTGTACCGGGGGATATTATCTAAGACCCAGTGAATGCTGTCTTTCCTTTGGTGCCGGTAAAGATTGTCCATGAATATTTGACATTTTATTTGTCCTCTCTGAACTCCTATAGCCTACTAAAATATGCACATAATATATAGATCGTTATGAGATGTCTTAATTAAGAAAGATTTCAGATACAGAATACATGTTAATTATAGGCAGTTGTTTATATGAAGAGGAAGGCATGAAGTTTTAGGTCAGATGATGAATTTTAAATTTAATAAAAGATTTAGGTAAGAGTTAATACAACTGTAAATTAAAAAGTAAACATTTTGTAAGGCTCTGAAGTATTGGGAGACTTTTCCTCACTCTTATGGAAATGCATGGACACACACACACACACACACACACACACAAATTATAACCACTGCCCTTCAGGAACTTAAATTAAAAAATACTTAAGCTATTAATATTCCTTAGGTGATCCCCCAAACCCAAGTATATTCAACAGCATTTTAATATTTGATATCCTGATTCACCAGAAGGCCCAGTTATTGCTAGAGAAGTATGGTAAGACAGCAGAGATTAATCTTTTAAATTATCCTATCTTAGACTGTATAATTTCTCTTGGCCCAACTTGATTTCGTTTGGTAACAGTCTTTTGGTGGACTCTGATTTGCATGCCTGGGGGTAGAAGAGTAAATTACATGACTTCTTTAAGGTCCTTTTAGTACGAAGATTTTATGATTAAATCTTGCATTTAAAAATTGCCTTTTTCTGGGAGACCCAGACTAGAAGGTACTTTCCCATCTTCATATTTGCACAGAGATAAGTGAATATATCACCTGATGCAGTTTTCTTTAATACAGTACAGGGTGAAATAGCAGTAATAATGGAAAAAAAAATACAAAACACAAATACCTTATAAACTTTGAACCAAGATGCATATGATGCTTTCTTAATTGCCATTATGTGCAGTTTCCTAAAGATGTACTTGGGTCCTCTGAAAGTTTAAGTGTGTGGAATGTGTGTGTGTGTGTGTGTGTTTGTGTGTGTGTTTAGTGGATGTAGCAGGTATATGATGGGAGCAAGGGGGAGAATAAAAATGATGCTGTTCAGAGGAATTGACTTCATCATGTGTTATGGATGTATGTAAGAGGGAAATGGGTTTTCTTAGAATACTCTCTGCTTTTCTTACTTAGCACATGTTTTTCTGGCAGTGGTAGGTTTTCAGAAGGTCTTGTTAACTGGATATCCTCAGTGCTTAGGGTGAAAAGCAGGAACCCTCAGAAAGTGTCAATGCCGAATGAAATAGGGACAGAGAATGGAGAAAACTACTGTATTCAGATGGAACCTGTGGAAGTTTAGGTAGACCAGATTGCAATTATCCCCACTGGAATTCAGCCAGGACACACATTAGTGCATGCTACTTCCTGTCTAGCCTAATTAAAGGATTGTTGAGAACTAACAAAGTTGGCTGACTTGCAAAAGTCAGTGCTTGCTCAAATTTGTAAGCTATAAGTACTTAAGAGTATGCCCTGATTTTTATGCTGGGGTCATCTTATTAATTAACGTTTTCCAATCATCTAATTAGAAAATACAGTCTGAACTGAGTCTGGAGGATTCCCAGTCTTACTTGCTAATTTAAAGAGAAGTGGAAATGAAGTAGAGCAGCTCTCAGTGAAAGCAATGCAATGGAAAGCTGCGTTCTGGACATCCCTTCAGATATGCTCCATACCAGTGGGGTAATTATTTAGGATGTACTTCCAGTAGAGACATTAAAGGGACATCGGTGAGTTAGCTTTGCCCCCAAATTAACTCTCGGATTAGAATGAGTGCACAATGGAAAGCTGGAAGGCATGACCAACACTACTGACTGAAATGAAATGATTTGCTCGTTGATCATACACCTTATTTTTTCAGCTCAAGTAGTACTTTGTCCAAAGATCAGAAAGAGAAGGAATAGTCTGATAAGATTTTAGATGGTTACCTGACACTTAAATACATCTTTTCTTAGGGGAAAAAAGGGTAGATAAAAGAGTCTGTGTGTTTTCTAAAGGTAAAGTTCTCTAACTGAGGTATCACATTTAAGTCCTGAATGTCTGGAGTTTACTTCTTATCACTGTTTTTAAAAGCCCACCACGCTGAAAGCTCTTATTTTAAAAAAAAAATAATAAAAAAAGGCTTCAAAATGTTTTATTAAACATCTGTTGTGGGTCTCCCATTGGACTAAGCAGAAGGTATTAAAACAAGCACGAAAAGGATGTGGCCGAAGCAAAAGATCCATGGGTCTGCGGCTATCTAGCAACTGAGTAATTAATCATAGTTTCTCATTTTCCCTCTTAAGCACCTAAAATCAACCACTAATTTCTCTACAGGTACTAGTAAATGGAGTATTGCACAAAGAATTTTCTTTTAAAAGAACTTATTTCTCCAAAGTGAAATAAAAACCATAGAGGGGAGCTTTTAATTTTTGTTGTAATTTTAAAAATAAGCTGTCTGTACTCTAAATTGTCTTGATCAGTTCTCTGAACACATATTTGTAGAGCATCTCCCGTTTCTGCGACAACAGCCGAGCGAGCGCCGTGGGGCATGGATGTTCCCTCAGTCTTCCCATGTTGACCAGCCACATGCCTCGCAGCGGAATAAATCACGCCCACATTGAGGGGCCATGCCAAACCAGAATCGCTCTGTGACAGCCACTGTGTAGAGCATGAGTGTAGACCACCTCTGCTGACCACAGGTCTAGTTACGTATGCATCTTGTAGCTGAATTGAATTTTAAAAAATTTGATACTTGCTTTGAAATTAATTGGGCTATTATTATTACCAACCCTTTGCTGTTTCTCAATATCCCCTCAACCATTTTTATGTCATTTAAAGCCAATAGAGTGATGTTACCAAACTTAATATTTAGAAGTTAAAAAATTAAACCCACTCTTCTCTAAAAGACTTGTATTTATTATTTATTTTTTAAAAGATTATTTATATATTTGAGAGAGAGAGAGAGCCCAAGTGGGAGGAGGGACAGAGGGAGTGAGAGAAGCTGTGTCCCTACTGAGCAGGAAGCCTGCTGGAGGGGGCTCGATCCCAGGACCCTGAGATCATGACCCAAGCTGAAGGCAGATACTTTAACAGACTGAGTCACCCAGGTGCCCTTCTAAGAGACTTTTAAATAATACATGTCAAATTCAAATTTCACCTTTAGGTTTCACTCAAGATGCATTTTGAATGCTTGTATCACAGACCATAGAGGGAAAAACATTCTAGCTGTTTTACAACGATTTGGCCTCAAAATGAAAGCAACTTAAAAAATCGCAGCTGACGGTCTGCATCAACAGCACTGCTCAGGATTCTTTGGGGTTGTTGTCTCTGTGTTTCTAATAAGCAATATTATATACCAGCTAATATCACTGGATCATTATATACATTGACAGTTTATAAGCAAATAAAGAGCCCTGACCTGAAAAGGGTAAGCATGAGGCATTTTCCGTAGACAATATCATTATCATCTACAGATAGAAAGATTTTCACCAGTTTTTCTTTTCATTGAGAAACTGAAATTACACTGTAATGAAACATGGCTCCTTCTTATTGCCCCTCCGTGTTTTAGATCAGGCATCATATTTTTAGTTTGGAAGATGAGAGCAGCTGGTTCAGGCCAGGTGCTGATAGTACTAATGTTGATGTAAGATGCTGCTCAGATGGATGGTGCAAAGAGAATCATTGTCCCTTGATTTGATCATGCTGGCTCTAAAATTTATTTTTTGATCTGGCATTTGACTTTGCATTATACTTGGAGAGCTGGAAATCACAAAGCTGTGCAGCTGCAGAGTATATATAGATAGAGACCCTGGAACATTACCTCACACACCCAGCACTCACTATTAGCAGTCTTTGTACATGAAAATTCCATTGGGAAACAAAAGCCAGTTCTTTTTCTCCATACTGTAAGAGAGGCTTATAGTTTGAGCCTCCTGTGGGTGTGTGGAAGGCAACAGAGGTTGGGGGTGGGTGGGTTGTGAGGATTAGGGACCCATCAAATTAAAAAAAGGAGTATTGTTTTCTTATAAGAAATGCATTGTTTACCCTTGAATATAGGTATGGATAAAGTGATTTTAGAATCTGATTGAGATTTTAAATATTGTTCTTAAAACAGGGTAAGAGGAAAGGGGCTGAATACTAGGGAAAATAGAACTCAGTTATTATGCAGAGTTAATTGAATTTGAACACTTTTTCTTTTCTGCCTTTTTTATATTGATGATTTTTTTTTTTTAGTGTGAAAATCTATGATTGAAATAAAAAATAATCACCTAAGCTAAATGGACTCTTTTAAACCTTATATGGAATTTAAAAAATATTGCTTAGAAAGTATTAATTTGCCCTGTTACCACATTTAATGAGATAATTTACCATATCCAGGCAAGTGATTTACACAAATGTTATAATTCTTTGCAGTGAGATAGCTGTGAAAAAAATTACTCCCAGGCTTCTGACAACTCATTTTTATGCCTCTATTGTTTTCTGATTTCTTCTTTCTAGCTTTGGGCATTTCTGAAGGCCTAATTCTCTCTTTGCTGTTCTTCTTTAACTTTTGCCATTAGAATTTTACATTTTGGAGTTGGTAAATTAGTTAGTCAATAAATATTGATTGAGTACACACAATGGGACTTACACAGAACTTAGTGTTATGGAATATGTTGGGGAGGAAAAATTTTTCCTATACCGGTACTCCAGGGTCCCTGACTGGGTCTGGAGATTACACTGACAAAGATTATTAGGAGAAAAGCATACAAATTAATTTAATACACATTTTTATATGACACAGGAGTTTTCATAAGGAAATGAAGCCCCAAAGACAGAGTTAGATTTGAGTATGTTTATGCTAGGTTTGATGAAGAGTGGGCAGTCATGGAAAAATATGATAGGTTGATTATGAGGTAAGTGTAGTAAACTGGAGAATCTTGGGGAAGCCTCAGGGGAGGGTTTTCTGACCTGTTTCTGGAGAGAAGGGAAAGGGGCTGGTCACAGTGACCATGCTTCTGCCATATTCTCAGATGCTTTCAGCTTAAAATACTGAATTTGCCAAGGTGCCGTATTTGGGGGAACCCCATCAAACATAAGTAAAGAAAATGATGCTATGCCGCTTTCCATCTGGTTAGCAATACTGGAATGAGTAGACTGCCTTACGGAAGATTCATTGGTGTGGTAAGTCTAGTTGA
This sequence comes from Neogale vison, assembly GCF_020171115.1. Taxonomy (NCBI): domain Eukaryota; kingdom Metazoa; phylum Chordata; class Mammalia; order Carnivora; family Mustelidae; genus Neogale; species Neogale vison. Next base: position 76,893,647 of record NC_058091.1, on the reverse strand, counting down.
GTGTTGAAGCATGGGTAAAGTTTAGATGATTTAACATCCAAGTCAAAAAGGGAAGTGTGAGGCTGTGTTGGTGTGAGATACCACTCTACCATTTAGACTGAAGTACATGCAGATATCATGGGGGTTATAGATGGATAGTTAGAGGAGGTTAAGATTATGGATTCTAGAATATAATGTAGTTTTTAAGAGCTTAGCCGCTAGAATCAAAATTTCAAATGATGATGCTACAAATTTTTGTCACCTTGCCCAAATAACCTTTCTGTGCCTTACTTTCTTAATCGGTACAGTGAGATTGATAATGGTATTTACTTTATAGAGCTGGTGGAAAAATTAAAATAATTAATACATGTGAAATGCTTAGAATATTCACTGGCACCTTTTAAACAATAAATGCAACTTTTGTCATTATGAAGTGTTTTGAAATTTGACAAAGGATTCTGAATTTTATGGGATAAGTGACATATAGCCAGGGTAGTTTCTTTATTATGGAGTGACATGTTCAGAGAAACTTTTAAGGAAAAAGAAGTAGAAAATATAAGACCGATTCACATGGGGAAGGTTCCAGTCAGGAAGGCTCCTGCAATCGGAAATATCTGAATTTAAGATAATGAGAGCCTAGGATAATTGCTACATCAAAAATGTGGATAATGAGCACCAAAACCTGTTTTCTTTATAAAATACTTTTGATATAACAGTACCTCTGGGGATACAACAGCATCTCCAGTTTAGATAGGAAGTTGTGGAAACTTGGTGCTGGCTTCTATCATGTGGAAAGAGGAAAGACAGAGGGTAAAAAGCTGTTATCAAAGGATCTTTGGAAAAGTAATGGCTGAGATAGTTGAGAGGGTGCAGGGTCACAGTTCCCCAGGGTTGGGGAATCATTTTTGGGAGGTTATCGAGTTGGGAGAGAGAACTAGTGAAATGAGAATGATTAGGAGCTTGTTCTGAATTTCCTAGTACTTAGAGTGACAGAAGTAGAATGATGGAAATGGCTACTAGGTAGTTGCAGAATTTATTTAGAGGACAGTTCAGACTTGACTCTCTTCTGACCCAACTGGAAGCAAGAAGAGGGCTGGAGACTGGGTTTTCAGAAATGTCATCAATGGGGTTGGAAGGGGAGAAGGAATTACTGAATAAAAAGAAAAGTCGTACTTGGCACAGCTGGGGAAGGACAGGTGACATGTCATCGCAGGGAGAAGGAGCACCCAGAAGGGAAGAACCCCAAGGAGAAAAGCCTAGGAGGAGGGCTGGGCAAGCATTTGGATTCATAACTCAGGGAATTTTTGATAAAGTAGTTTCATTAGTGCAGGGAAAACCAACATAAGGGATTTAGGAAGAAAAAAGTAGTGAGGAAACAAAGGCAAAATACATAGATCATTTCAAGGAGTTAAAAAATGCAGAACTGGGAGATAGGATCCTTAGAGTTTAGTTCTGGATTTGCTAGTAACTGCATGACCTTTGACAATTTCTCTGTTACTGATAGAATTTTCTGCACAAAACTGAAAGTACTTATTTTTACATTTAGGAAGCACTTTTGACCTTTTTGATATTCATAATCTATATAGTAATACAGTGCATAGTTAGGATCCTGAAAAGGTCCTGAGAGGCCCCTCCCTATCCAGTGTTGGGACTGGGGCCCAGGGGTCCAACAGCAGCTGGCTCAAGGGGTCCCAAAGAGACCAGGTTTGGCCACTCACCATTGATAGAATCCAAAGGCAGACAGACTATAGAGATGAAATTAAAAAAGGAATTTATTTCAGGGAGGCCAACAGTGGGGAGACAGCAGACTCCTATCTCCAATTCTGTCTCCAAAGTGTTAAAAATACTTGCAGGTTCATATAAGGAAATGTGCAATGTAAGTTAGTGGGTGGGTGAAGCTGGAAGCAAAGGTCAGGTCAGTCACTGTCTTGGGGTCAATCATGTTGCATCCTGCTGGCCTCAAGGCAGTCCTTACTGCTGGACAGGGTAGTTTCAGTTCCCATCACAGGGTGCTTTGCCTGCCATGGGATCTTTTGCCTGACTTAAAAGATAGGCTGGAAAAAACTTAATTAACAGACCCAGGTCAAAATGGAGGTCTTTCAATGTCATTAAAACCCACATACCCTGTGAATAAGTGTGAACCACAGACCTTGGCTGAGACTGCCTATTCTTAGATTGAAACTAACATATATGAACGCTGTTATCTGATATTGTGAACCACAGCAAACCAGTGGAAGGGCAAGGGAAAAGCTTTGTGGCAGGTATACTGATGCGAGAAAAATTATATGAGATAGCAAAATCCTAAAGGGACAAAAGACGAGTCTAGCAAATATAAGAATTAAAAAATGTAGCAGTGTGGGGACATTTTGGAGGGAGGATACAATCAGCTTCTATTCACTGGACTAGCTTTTGAAAGGCATTGTTATAGGAGTTTGAAGTAGTTTACAATTTAAAAGTTGCAGTCCCATAACCCAGTTAGCAAGTGAAGGTTTGGAGTTTCTGGACTAGATTCTTGATCTGGAGTGTGAACAGCAGGCTGGCTGCCTTTCTTCTTTTCTGCCTGAATGAAAAGTTGGGTGTCAGTGTGCTGTTTGAGAAATCAAGAAGTACCTGATGTACTATGTAGAAAATTTCCAGTCATTAAGGCTAAACAGAATTGATTTTTAAAGAGATGGTCAGCTATTATCTAGGATATAGTAATTGTATTTATAAGGTGTTTCTAGCTTAGAAGAGATTATCGATACTAGTTAATTGATAGGCTTTATCTAAAATTCTGTTTTCAAAGTACACCATCATCTTGGCACCTATTTTGACATAAAAATACGCAGAGTTGTATCCTAACCCCGAAAGAAGGCAAAATCACCCAGCTCCAGATCTGCCAGCCATTACATACCATTCTCATTGTTAACAATGGATACTCTTTTTTCTCCCGCCTCACATAGTGTTTATGAGATCATTAGTGTATTCAGGGTGGGTTAAAATGGACATATTCCACTGCCCTACAGCAAAATTTCAAGTTGTTTGTTTTGAAAATCACTGACACTGAGTTTGTTGTATGATTCACTAACTGTGGTCATGTCAACACCTTATCTTGCCTTCTATTCAAGTCTCCCACTGCGTGTGTTTAACAAATTCCTTTACTTTAAAAACAATGACAAAAACCCTTCTGCAGCATTCGGAATGATATGTGTTTTCAAACAGCAGCCCATCTCATTTCAAGAGATGGAGTAAGTATCATTAAAATGGTAACTCAAATCAGTCAAAGCACTTTTCTGAAAGATTTAGATTAAAAGTGATTAAGAACTGCTGTGGTTTGCTGATAGACACTACTTGGTATGACATTAATTTCCGCATTTAAAAATAGATGACTGCTTCTAATGCTTTAAGAGAACAATCAGTATCCTCTGAAACTGATAGATTTAGGGGGCTGATCCGGTTGTGTGGTGTCTTTGGCTTGAAAAGAAGAACACTGGTGAGAGAAATCCCAGCAAGGCCGGGCTCAGTATCAGCCCACTACAAAAGACTGCAAGGGTGGAAGAGATTTGCCAGTGTTTGCCTCTAAATTGGCCAGGAGACATTTGAAGGATAAAAATGTAACTAGTTGAGAATCCCCTAAGTGTTGTTTTGAACAGAACTGGTGAGACGCTTGGTGTTGGAAGAGTGTTAATAATCTTGGCAGGAAATCAGGCAAACTGAACAAATGGATTTCCTGTCCCAGATGTCTACTTTGCTCCAGAAGAACTCTGGGATAACTTTGTAGCTTTTATTCATTTGCTTAATTTAGGCTTTTTCTGAAACATTTCTTACTTATGGATGTACAAAATTATTCCACAAAACACTAAAATGAAACTACCTGATAGATTTTAAGTGAAGCTAGTATCAGCCGGTCAGAATTACCAAGTTGCCCAGTAGATCAGATAATTGTGTTAATTGCTTTGCACATCAGATCTTTTCAACAAATCTGATTTAGAAGAAGGTGGAATATGTGAATTTATTAACTCTATGTACCCTTTAACAAAGGTATTTGCATTTGAGTATTTTTTTAAATAAGATGGTATTGTGATTAACACAGTAAAAACTGAAAATATTTAAGAATGCTGTTCAAAGTCTTTCATAATTTAAAAGGGCAAAGGTTAATCTAAAGTGAGAAGATGAGGATAAAGGAAGAGAAGAGAAAACAAAGCCCAGCATTCTTTGTCCATTAAAATGTTCTGGGCTGTGGAATTGGGCTTTCACATCTTCACAAAATAGCAATCTCATACATTGTGCATTGCAAAGACATATGGAATTGTTACTAGAAATGAAGTTTTCTGCCTAAAGTTAAAATTACTACCGTTTGAAAGGTTTTATTGTGTTTTAAAATATTCATCGGTACCATACAGGGAGCAAATTAATTCCATGTGTATTATCTTTAAACCTTGGGAGAAATTCTGGTGGTAAGACACAGAGACAGAATGCTGCAGCACCCAGGAAGGACTCACCCTCCCAGTCTGCTGGTGGATACCTGCTGTTCTTGCTTAAGAAGCAGCCAATGTTTGTTTTGTTATTGTAATTTCTGTTGTCTTTCTAGTAGGGAACTGGAAGAGGTGTTGGGAGGCATAGAACTGGTCATCTGGAGGATGAGCTAGATCCACCAAATCTTTGGGACCTGGTCAAGATCAGCATATTCCAAGGATCCCTTCATCACCCTTGTATACTGAATAGAGACTAATAACTCAGGGGAGCGCTTGGCAATTTACTGGGTATGGGGAAATCGGAAACAAGGCGATATCCCTGATGAAGTCAAATAGCCTCTTAATTAGTGGTATATCATCCTCAGATATGCCTGTGGGAAAGGCTTGGGAATGAAAGGGAGGGGACACCAATGGAGTGCCTCCTATGTGTCTGGCACCGTATCTAAACTCTTGAATCTGAACTTTCTGGCAAGGGTGTGGGGTAGATAACTTTAATAACTTGATAACTTCTGAGTTCTTTATCCTTTTTAATAAATATATACCTATTTGAAAAATGATTCAATCTTACATTTACTAATTAATGTGATGTTGGATCCTGATTATATGTGAATTACATTCAGACCAACTCTCATTTTACAGTTGAGATTATGAGGGGACAGAAGGGTGATGTGATTTCACCAAGATCTAGTTTCTTTCTTATCTTATTAGCAAACCAAATATAGCTACTGAAATTGATTTCAATGATTGAGATTAATGCAATGCAAGATTAAAACATGGAGAAGTATTTTCCCTTAGCAGCTGAATGGGGCATCTTGCTTTAGCCACCATGAGGTATAGAGTAACTGTACTGGACCCTGATGATCCTGGGAGGGAAAAGCAGATGGGAAGAGGGATATTTCCTCTTCAACTTGATACTTGATGGCTCAGCCTCTCAGTCCTGTGTAAGAGGTTTGTATTTAGAAACTATCAAAAAGGGAACCACTGTTTTCAAGCTACAAATATTATTGAATTATCTCTTGTGGATTTTACTTTTTTCCTCTGAATGCTTTGGGAAAACCCTTTAAAGCGTAGTTTTACTAATGGCTGTTTGCTTCAAGAAGCTACAATTAAAAGAGAAAGTAAAGTTCTGAGTACTTTATTAGAATTTAAGTAATTTTTCCTCTTTAGTCCAAAATTGATTGTATTCAAATCTGTTAAGTACTACTGTCGCAGTAGAACACCATCTAGCCAAGATGTGTGGTGTACATGTGTTCTGTTTGGTGACGGAAATTTTGTTAAGGATTATTTTGGGAGAAATGTCCCCAAATTGTGTGTAAGTATGACTAACTGTTCAAAGTATTAAAACACTCTTTTAACGGAAAAAAGGGCTAATGATTGCACAAGGGTTCTCACTTTTACCTCAGCTAATTTCTAAATTACCAGTAGAAGCTCAGCATTTTGTTGAATGAAAGGTACTGCATCTCTTGCTGCCTGAAAGGAAAGACTTACTTAAATCTTTTTGCAAAGCTTAACACTGAAAGGTGACAGGCCAGATGGGGCAGTAGAGAGAGGATGAGGAGACCGTTGTGATAGGCTGTTATGATTTCATAATGTTATATATATTTTTTTTTTAAATTTTTTTTTTTTTAGGATTTTATTTATTTATTTGACAGAGAGGAATCACAAGTAGATGGAGAGGCAGGCAGAGAGAGAGGGAAGCAGGCTCCCTGCTGAGCAGAGAGCCCGATGCGGGACTCGATCCCAGGACCCTGAGATCCTGACCTGAGCCGAAGGCAGCGGCTTAACCCACTGAGCCACCCAGGCGCCCTTCATAATGTTATAAACTAAAATTCTTACAACCCCTCTTTCATGTAATTTTACTTTAGAACAGCCTTCTTCCTTTTGTAAGAAATGCTGCTTCAGTAATCCCAATGCAACTAACTACCTTCATCATCTTAGGTAACTATTAGAAGCTTTCTTTTGTGTCTGTAAAACTGAAAGGAAACTGAAAAGCATATGTAGCTAATAGCTCATAAATATCCCGTTTTCATTGACTTCTGAAGTTTAGAAGAATATGGTAAAATCTTTAGGCTTTAAACACAATTTCAATCAAATCAAGAGATATGATAGGGGAACAAAACTTTTTTTTTTTTTTTAATCATCTACCTTCTCAGTTTTGCCAAGGAAATTTAAATCAGGGATTTATAATTTTTTTTTTAATCCTTGCAATAGTCTTTACTATTTAAAGAAAAAAAAATGCAGCTTGCTTTGCAGGCCTTCCCCTAATCTACTTGAAGTGTATATTTTAGCACTTGCGTAAATGTGCTTGAATTACCTCAGTAAATCTTTTAAACAGTTTCCAGTTCTTTAAAGTAATTCTCAGTGTTTTTATATTGTTGTTTCCTCTGCTTTCCTTATCTCTCCTTCTTAGTCTCCCAGTAAACTTCCAGAAAAAGTGGTGGAATCATTATTTCTCGCTGTTCACTGTTCTTGCACAGCCCATTCATTTTTCACTGTGAAAGCTGCTATTCTGAGTAGTAAAATGAAATTTTAAATGTGAACCCTTATGTAATAAAATTGCTTATTAGCACTATTTAATTTTAATCTAATTACAGAATAACTTCAAAAATGTGTTTACAGAATTAGGAAAGGCAACAGGAAAGATCACATTATAGAGCCATTTCCCTACAGCTTTCAAAAGGAGCAGGATGATCTTGGGTTTGAGGTGATGGAGTAGGAAGATTCTGAGCTCACCTCCTACAGTGGACACACCAATATCCACAACCATGTGTAGAACGGCTGTCTCTAAGAATGAACTGAAAAGTAACTAAAAAAATCATACACCACTAAGTATATAAAGAAAAAGCCACATCTAGATGGGTAGGAGAGCTGAAATGTGGTTAAATCAGGACTCACACACAGAAGGAATATCGTAACTGTAGAGGCACTGCCTGAGTGACAGGGGTCTTATCCCCTATGAGGCCTCACAGCCTAGGGGATCTGCACTGGGAAGATGAGCCCCCATAATGTCTGGCTTTGAAAACCAAAAGGCCTTATGTCTGGGAGAGCTGGAAGGTAGTAGGAAACTGAGACTCAGTTCTTAAAGGCCATGCCTATAGTCTCACTTGCTTCAAGTACTGGTGCAGAAGCAACAATTTGAAAGTGCCTGGGTTCCACTTGAAGGAGGTCCATTGACTAATTTTAGGCCATGTCAGAAGGGCAGGATTCTGTGTGAACTTTCTCTGGGGTTGGAAGCACTGACAGGTACCTTTGTCACTTCTTCCTTAACCAGCTGGCTGGGTGTACTTCATCTACTATGCTAGCACTTCTTGCCCCACCCGGCTCATGGTGTTCCCCTGTGGACTCACTCCATTCAACCTTTATGCCTCATTTGGAGCCTCTCCCTAGTGGTTTGCTTCTGCACAGTGTTGGGCAGATGCCCCTCAACCAGTACTGTACATACTCTGACGAGATCGGGCGCGTTCAGGGTGGTATGGCTGTAGAGTACTGTACATACTCTGAAGAGGCTTGTGGCTCTGCTGTTTCTGGCAGGCAGCCTTGGCTGGCAGTGGAGCCCCTCCTATCCATCCTTGGCCTGGGTGACCAGCCCCCCCCAAAACAAAATGCCTACAACAGTCATAGGTAGATCTTGTGGCAAGCCATGCCAGAGACCTGCCCCACTCACCTGCATCCCTGCCGCTGTCACTGCCATGCCTTGCAACCAACTGTGTTGGAGGCCAGCCTTGCACACTAGGACACCTACAGTAGTTGTGCTTGCCTTCTCAGCAAGATGGGCAGGGGCCATCCCTGCTCAACAAGGTGCCTCTAGCAGTCCCAGGTGGACTTTGCAGAGATCTGTGCCTTGGGACAAATTCTGCACATCAGTTAGTCGGCACCAGTTGTGATCCCTCCACAATGGTAGGGTGTATACAGCCCACATGGGGTGACCTGAGGCATCCAGCTCAGGTGACCAGTAGTGTTTGCATTACTGAGCTCCACAGGGCACCTTTTGCATAAAGTCATTCTTTCAAGATTGGGTGGTATAACTAATCAACCTAATATATAGAAACAAATAGGGAAAAATGAGAAGACAGAGGAATGTGTTGCAGGCAAGATAAGACAAAACCTTAGAAGAAGAACCAAATGAAACAGAGATAAACAATCCACCTGATAAATAATTAAAAGCAGTAGTCATAAAGATACTCACTGAACTCAAGAATGAATGAACACAATGAGAACCTCAAAGAGGTAGAAAATATAAAAAGAACCAATCAAAGCTGAAGAATGTAATAACTGAAATAAAAAATATACTAGAGGGAGATAGTACCAGACTAGATGACGTGGAAGAATAGAACAACTGTCTGGAATACAAGGTTGTAGAAACCACCCAGTTGGAACAGCAAAGAGAAAAAACGATCTAAAAAAATGAGGAAATTTTAAGGTGTCTCTCTAGGACAACATTAAGCATACTGAAATTTGTATTATATGGGTTCCAGAAGGAGAAGAGAAAAAGAAAGGGACAGAAAACCTATTTGAAGAAACAAGGGCTGAAAATGTCTCTAACATGGTTAAGAAAATGGACACCAACCCTGGGCACACATACAGTCTCAAGTGAGATGAACCCAGAGAATCTTCCCATCAAGACACATTATGACCAAAGTGTCAACAGTTAAAGAGAGACTATTGAAACAGTGAGAGAAAAGCAATTTGTTATGTACTGATTTTTCAGCAGAAACTTTATAGGCCAGAAGGGAGTGGCATGACATATTCAAAGTGCTGAAGGGAAAAAAAATCTTACAATCAGGAATATTCTACTTGACATGATTATCATTCAGAACTAGTAGAGAAATTAGGAGTTTCCCAGACAAGCAAAAGCTAAAAGAATTCATCATCGCCAAACCGGCCTTACAAGAAATGTTTATTTAAATGGAAAAGGAAAAGACCATAACTGGAAATGAGAAAGAAAAAGTCCCATTGGTAAAGACAAGGTAGGGGTAGAGGAACAACCATCTATGTAGCTAGGATACAAGCTAAAAGATAAAAATCATCTGTAAAAGGATACTCAGAGTAATAAGATGTAAAATACGACATCTAAAACATTAAAGGGTGGAGGTAGCAAAAATGTAGTATATTTTAGAATGTGATTGAACTTATGGGACTTTCAACTGAAAATAGACTAATGTATACCTAGAATATTATATATGAACCTCATTATATCTACAAACTTAATATCTATAATAGATACACAAAAAATAAAGAGGAAAGAATATAGACATAACTGTAAGGGAAATCACCAACTCACAAACAGAGAACAAAAGATGAAAGGAATGGGGAAGAACTACAGAAACAACAGAATGGAATAAGTGTGTACCTATTGATAATTATTTTAAATGTAAATGGATTAAATGCTTGAATCAAAAGGCTGGTGGCTGAATTAAGGAAACAACAAGACCATCTATATGCCACTTAGAAGAATGCTGGGGAAGATATGCTTAGGTAAGACTAAATATACTTAAAAAAGAAAGACTGTAACAAGAGACAAATCATTGCATTTCATAGTGTTAAAGGGATCAAACCAACAAGAGATCATAACACTTGTAAATCTCTTTGCACACAACATAGGGGTGCATGAATCTATAAAGCAAATATGAGATCATAACACTTGTAAATCTCTTTGCACACAACATAGGGGTGCATGAATCTATAAAGCAAATATTAATAGCCATAAGAGGAGACATTGACAGGAATACAGCAATAGTAGGGGAATTTAGCAGTGCAAAATCATTAAGGAAACACTGACTTTAAGTGACACAGTAGTGCAGGTAAATGTACTAATACACGGAGAGCATTCCACCCAAAACAAACAAGATGCACACTCTTTTCAAGTGTACATGAAACATTCTTTGGGATAGATCACATGTTAGATCACCAAACAAGTCTCAAATTCAAGAAGATTGAAATCCTATCAAGCATCTTTCCCAAGAACCATGATATAAAGCTAGAAATCAATTACAATAAGAAAACTGGAAAAATCACAAATGTGGAGATTAAACAACATGCCACTCAACAGCCAGTGGATCAATGAAGAAATGAGAGAAATCAAATATACCCGGAGACACATGAGAATAGAAACAAAACCTTTTACAATCTATGCGACACAGCAAAAATAGTTCTAAGGGAATATTAAGGCCCACCTTAAGAAACAGTAAAATCTAAAATAAAACATCTAACCTTACACCTAAAGGAATTAGAGAACAAATCTCAAAGTTAGTATATAAAGGAAAGATGAGAGGTGAAATAATGAAATATAGAGACCTAAAAAATGAATAGAAAACACAAATAAAAGTAAGAGGTGGTTCTTCAAGAAGATAAACAAAATTGATAAGCCTTTAGCTAGGCTCATCAAGAAAAAAAGAGAAATCCCTAATAAGTAAAATAAAAAATGGAAAGGAAGTCACAACAGATACCACAGAAATACAGAAAATTACTTAAGACTACTATGAACAGTTATATTCCAACAAATGGAACAACCTAGAAGAAGTGTATAAATTTCTAGAAACACAAATTTCCAAGACCTAATTAAGAGGACTTGCACAATCTGAACAGACTGGCTACTAATAATGAAATTGAATCAGTAATTAGAAGCCTCCTAACAAACAAAAACTCAGGACCAGATGGCTTCACAAGCAAAATCTACCAGACGTTTAAATAAGAATTAATACCTATCCTCGGACTACAAAATATTGAAGAAGAAGGAGTGCTTCCAAACTCATTCTATGAGGCCAGCATACCAAAACGAGGCAAAGGCACCACAAAAATAGGGAATTACAGCTCAGTATCCCTGATGAATACTGATAAAAAAATCCTCGGCAAAATATTAGCAAACCAAATTCAATAATGCAGTATAAGGTTCATATATTACAATCAAGTGAGGTTTGTTCCAGGCATGTAAGGATAGTTCAATGTCTGCAAATCAGATCACCTGATACACCATAATAACAAAAAGAAGGATAAAAAACAAACAAACAAAAAACTTTTGATCATCTCAATCACTACAGGAAAATCGTTCATCCATTTATGATAAATATTCTCACCAAAAAACATAGAGGGAACATAACTAAACATGGTAAAGGCCACATGTGACAGATCCACAGCTAACATCATACTCCGTGGTGGAAACCTGAAAGCTTTTACTCAAGGTTCAGTAATAAGACAGAGGTGGCCATGTTTAACACTTACTCAAAATACTATTGGAATTCCTAGCCACCACAATTAGACAAGGAAAAGAAATAAAACACATCTAACTTGGAGAAGAAGTAAAATTGTTAGTCATTATTTGCAGATATCATAATACTGTATATAGAATATCCTGAAGACTCCATCAAAAAACTTAGAACTAATAAGTTCAATAAAGTTTCAGATTTCAGTATTAATATACAGAAACCTGTGGCACTTCTATATACTTAAAGTGAACTATCAGAAAGATAAATTAGGAAAACAAGAACATTCACAGTTGCATCAAAAAGAATAAAATATCTAGAAATAATTTTTTAAAAAAATTTATTTATTTACTGGAGAGAGAGAGAGAGCATGAGAGGGGAGAGGAACAGAGGAAGAAGCAGACTCCCTGCTAAACAGGGACCCTGATGTGGGACTTGATCCTGGGCCTCCAGAATCATGACCTGAACTGAAGGCAGTCACTTAACCAACTGAGACACCCAGGCGGCCCTTTAGAAATAAATTTAACCAGAGAGCTAAAAGACAAGTATTCTGGAAACTTCAAGAGGACAAATCAACAAGAGGTTTCAAGGTATTGATGCAAGAATTGAAGATGACACAAATAAATGGAAATATATATTGTATTTATGGGATAGAAGAATTCATATTGTTGAAATGTCAGTACTACCCCAAATAATCTATATATTCAGTGCCATCCGTATCAAAATAACCAATGGCATTTTTCACAGAACTGGAACAAAGAATCCTAAAATTCGTATGGAACCAAAGAAGACTCCAAATAGTGAAAGCAATCTTGAGAAAGAAGAACAAAGCTGGAGGTATCACGCACTCTGATTTCAAACTATACCACAAAGATACAGTAATCAAAAAAGTATAGTACTGGGACAAAAACAAATTCAGAGAACAGTGGAACAGAATGGAGAGACCAGAAATAAACACACAACTATATGGTCCCTTAATCTTTGACAAAGGAGGCAAGAATATACAATGGGGAAAGGAGAATTTCTTCAGTAAATGATGTCGAGAAAGCCTTATATGCAAAATATAAAGCCTTATATGCAAAATAACAAAACTGGATTACTTTATTATAGCATATAGAAAAATAAGATGGATTAAAGACTTAAATGTAAGATTGAAAATCATAAAAGTAGTAGAAGAAAATCCAGGTAGCATGCTCTTGGAACTTTTGAGCAATAGCTTTTTGAATCTATCTCCTCAGGCAAGGTCAACAAAAAGAAAAAGAAACGGGGTTACTTCAGACTAAAGGCTTTTGCATAGTGAAGGAAACCATCAACAAAACAAAAAGGTAACCTATTGAATAGAAGAAAATATTTACAAATCATATATCCTGTAAGTGATTAAAATCCAAAATATATGAAGAATTCCTATAACTCAATATAAAAAAAAAAAAAACCAAGGAATCCAATTAAAAATGGTTAGAAACCTGAAAAAACATTTCTCCAAAGACATATAGGTGACCAGCAGACATAGGACAAAAAATACTCCACATTACTAATCATCAGGGAAATGCAATGCAAAACCACAATGAGCTATTACCTCACATTTATCAGTATGGATAGTATCAAATAGATAAGAAATAACAAGTAACAAGTGTTGGTAAAAATGTGGAGAAAACGGAACCCTTCTGTACTGTCTTTGGAAATGCAAAATGGTGCAGTCATTTTGGAAAACAGTATGGAGGTTCTTCAAAAAATTGCTGTTAGAACTACCGTATGGTCCAGCATTTCTACTTCTGGATATTTATTCAATAAAAGCAAATATACTAATTTGGAAAGTACTCTATGTTCATTGTAGTATTATTTATAGTAGTCAAGCTATGCAAGCAAACTAAATATCCATTGATTTTGATTTATGGATAAAGAAGACATGGTGTATATGTATAATAGAATATTACCTGGGTATCAAAAATAATGAAATCTTGTTATTTTTTTTAAAGATTTTATTTATTTCACAGGCAGAGATCACAAGTAGGCAGAGAGGTGGCAGAGAGAAAGAGAGGTGGAAGCAGGCTCCCTGAGCAGAGAGCCCGATGTCGGGCTCGATCCCGGGACCCTGAGGTCATGACCTGAGCAAAGGCAGAGGCTTTAACACACTGAGCCATCCAGACACCCCTGAAGTCTTGTTATTTGTGACAATAGGGATGACCCTTGATGAGCCCCTGATATTATTGATAAGAGTAGTTAAGTCAGAGCAAGATAAATAGCTTATGATTTCACATATTTGAGCAATCTAAAAAAAATACACACACACGCACGCACAAAATAAACAGAAACAAGCTCACAAATACACAGAAACATGTGGTGATTGCCAGAGGGGATGGCAGTAATGAGATGGGCAAAATAGGGGAAGGGGATTAAAAGATACAAACTTCCAGCTATAAAATAATTAAGGCATAGGGAAACAATGTACAGCATGGGTAATATACTTAATAACATGTAACAGCTTTATATCATGACAGATGATGGCTGGATGTATCCTGGTGATCACTTCACAATGGATATAATTGTTGAATCACTTTGTTGTACACCTGAAACTAATATAATTTGTGTCAGGTATTTTAATTAAAAAATAGGAGCATGATAATACTAGTATTCCATAAGGTTAATGATTTGCTATTGCCCTCTTTACAAGCTAATAATTTACCCCATTACTATTTCATGGATGCAATTGGGGGAATGAGACTCCTGGGTCAGAGACAAAGAATATGTGAATTAGATATCCCCCTGTGCTCAATCTTTGAGTGGATGGCAGGAGGGATGAGTCTGTGCCTAGACAGATGCTGCATATGCAGCAGAACTCTCTTTTCCAGAGTCCCTTTCAGGTAGGAGGAGCCCATTAGACTGCTTCTGGCCAACGGCTATACAGGGAGGTAATGTGAGTTCTCGCCAAGGCAAGGGCTGTGATAACAAAACCCTTATGTTTTCAGATTCATGTGACACCATGGAGAGAGGCTGGGGAAGAAATTGTTAAAGACTATTTCTAAATTATTTTCATCTCTTTTTAAAGGAAATTTTTGTTTTGCATGACTTATGTATACATTTATTAGTGCAGTGAATATGGATATAAGTCAATTTACATATATGAGATAGGAACTCAGGTAATTTTATCTGATAGATATGTGAGATAAAAACCATTTTGAAGACAGCTTACTCAAAGAATGATATTTACTATTAAACCTATTTATTAAGTATCTACTGTGTGCTTGGCACTGATCCAGGTATTTTAGTTATTTCAGTGAGCAGAACAAAGATTATTGCCGTGGTAATGTAACTTCCATTCTAATGGGGTGGACAAGAAGTGAACAATAAGCATAGAAAATATGTGAAGTATATGTTATGTTAGAAGTTGAGTACTGTGTTGGAAAGGGAAAGTATAGCAGGTAAAGAGGTCAGGTTTGCTATGTGTATTATTTTTCAAAGGGTTATCAGTATGCAGAATTCTTTGCCTGGCATAAAAGACCATTCTAGAATCAATCTACTAATTCAATGTTTACTTCTTTATGTTTATTTTTAAATTTTATTTCTTATTAGAGTTTGAGTTTCCCTTTCTTTGGAATGACACTCTCTCAGGTACTATCTGTTAAACTTCTGTTTAACCTTTATGATTTTGCTCAAATATTATCTGTTCTGTGAAGCCTTCCCTGAGGTCTCTATGTTTCCTCTCCACTTCTTGAGTCCTTTTAACTCATCAAACAGGCTTATCATTTCTCTTTGACTCTTGTCTACCTTCTTGAGAGCAGACACCAGTTTTATTGCCTGGTCCAGTCAGTGTTTGCTGAATGCATAATTTTTGAACCATTCGTTGAACCTAACCAAGGTGCATAAAGAGCTCGAAATTGTGTAGATGAGGGATTATAGATGCTATAGTGATACGTGTTGCTGATGGGGTTTTTGTCTGGATCATTTAAACAGTGAAGTAATACTCAAAGGCAAAGAATTTGAGTTAATAATAGCTTTTAAGAAAGTGGTGCGCACCCTGAAAGAGTTTTCCTTGGAAATAAAACATGATGTTTTACATTGTTAACTAGATTGTAAAAGTCTACTTAAAATCACAAACGTGAAACAGAATTCTGATGTTATTGTTCTGTGCACTTCTTTTGCTTAAAGCCATCAAACTGTGTCTCCTCACTTCTGATAAAGCCTGAAACTCTTCAGGTAGAACCTAAGGGTTCTGAATGATCTGATTCTTATTACTTTTGAACCTCTTTTCTCCCGTACTATGTTATCATTCTTTTACTTCTGGAAATGTCTCAAACTTCTTCATGTCAGGAGCTGCTTGGAGCTACTGAGGTCAGGAATGATCTCTTCACCCACTGTCATTCCAGCCACCCTCGCTACTTCAATGCTTTCAGGCCTCAGCTAAAAAGATGTTGTGCAAAACTCTTCCTGACTTTCAGGCCTGTTAGGGTTCACTGTTAGAGCCTGTCATGGTGGTCTTTCTGAGGACCTGGTAACATTGCGTCCATGTGCCCCGAACTGTGCCTAGTATATACTAGATGCTCAATAAATACTCATGGAGGGAAAACAGAACTGTAGGAAGTCTGCTTACCTATACTGTATAGAGGATACTTTTGGATATCAGTCACCCTTTAAATGCTATACATCTACAACTACTATTGAACTATCTAAGGGTCTCTCCCCTTCTAATTATATTTTCTTTGCAAGCATCCTCACCCATGTCAGTAACTTTAATATTTGTCATTACCCAGATGATTCTCAAAAGATTCAGTCCAGAGTTCTCCCTTGAACTCTACTCTATTTATCTGATTGTCTACCTGACAGCTTACCATGGATATCTCAAAAGTACATTGGCCTCCATGCATTAGTTAGGATATTGCTAGCTGTTAAAACAAACAGTCCAAAATTCCAATGGTGTCACGAAATAAAACTTGATTTCTTCCTCACATAACAGCCCAGTTCAGGGTTTCTGGTCATCAAGCAGTTTTCTGCATGGTGACTTAGGAAGCCAGTTTCATTCCTCTGTAGCTTTACTCTCTTTTAAGACTTGCAGACCTTTTTTTTTTAAGATTTCTCCCTCCCTCTCTCTTTCTCTCTCTCTCTCTTTCCCGCTTTCTTTCCTTTTCTTTCTTTTTTCCTTCCTTCCTCTTTCTGTCAGAGTGAGAGACAAACAGCATGAGAAGGGAGAGGGTCAGAGGGAGAAGCAGGCTGCCTGCTGAGCTGGAAGCCCCATGCAGGACTTGATCACATGACTCTGGGACCAGGACCTGAGCTGAAGGTAGTTGCTTAACCAACTAAGCCACCCAGGCACCCCAAGGCTTGCAGACTTTTACATGAGGCCAGGAGATGGGGAATGAAATGGAAGAAACATACCTGCTTCTTAAGTTTTGTGACCCAGTGCTGTTGTCCATAAACTCTTCGTGAGATCCAGTCATATAGCTCTAGCTCAATGCAAAGGAGTGGGGAAGGTGGGAGATATAGTCCTTGGTAGAATAGTTCATTTCCACAAGAATTCCTCACTTAAGAAATGTCAGGTGGAGGTCTTTGCCTAATAGCCCATCATCTCTGACACATTCAGCATGACCAAGATTCAGCGAATTTCCCAAAGTAACTAACAAACCACACAAACAAATGAATCATGGACTTCCTTTAGTGTTCTTTGTTTCAGATAATGCCCTGTTTCTGATAAGGTTGCAGACACAAAAATGGTACTTTCCATCCTCTTTCCCAAGCTCTTTTATCGAAGAGGTCTGTCATATGCTGTTTTAATTAATGATAAAAAATAAAACAAAACAAAATTGGGGACAATAAAGAACTTTAAAGGTTGGGGAAATGGGAGTTAGAAGCCCCAGAATCATCCCTGACTCTTCCCTCAAGGTATGTGCAGTCATTATCTGGTCCTGATGATTTTGCCTCTTCTAGATCCCTATCTAGGTCTGTATCTGTATCTGTATATCTGTATCCATATCTGTGTGTAATCTTTATATAGAGAGACTGGGTTCATTTTCTCTGCCGAGACCACAAACTAGCCTAACCATTCTTCCCCATGTCCTCTGGTTCCTCTCTTGTCTTCTTTACACAGCAGGCCAAAGTGAACATTTAAAATGCAGATCTAATCACATTATCTCCCTGCTGTTAACACTTCAAAGCCATTCTATTGCTTTTGGCATAAAGGCAAAACTCCTTCACATAATTTACAACTTCACGCATAGGCTGGCTCCTACCTCAGCTCACACTCTTGTTACTATTTTCTATCTTTTCTAGACACACTGTCTTCTGGTGTTCTCCGTGCTACCCTGTGCCATAGGGCCTCACCTTCAAAATCCTTTCCTCTTTTTCTCACCTAGTTAACACTTCCATATCCTTGATATCACAGTAGAGTGTCACTTCCTTAGGAAAACTTTTCCTGATCTCCCTAACCAGGTCAAATTCACCCATTTAAAAATTTTAAAGCAATTTGTATTTCTCTTTTGTAGCATTTATGACAATTTTTCACATTTCTTAGTGTGATTATTAGATTGATATCTGTGTCTGCCACTGGATTTTATATTCTGAATGGGCAGGGACTGTTTAGCTCAGTTTTCTCTTTCTGGTGTCTGTATCACTGTCTGACAAGTGATCAGTGTTTAATAAATTTTTTTGAATGCATAGATCATGAGTGATGAACAAACGGTTTTTTATACCAGGTAGTATTATCAAGTGAAGAATGGATGGTCATTATCTCCATAGGTATATAGAGATATGGATTTAAGAACTTAGACCATCCCTGATATTTTTGTAGCTACAGGCTTTTTAAAGTTGCATATTTAAGATTTCTTTATGGAACAATGCAAGTCTTGCAAAGGTTAGAGCATAAAAACTAGAAATGAATTTGTTCTGCTTAGAGGTTTACATCAGATCTTTACATGGTTGAAATTTTCTTCTTTCCTTCTTCCCACTGGGTTTCCTAGCAACATACTTTGACACTATGGTAGGATGTTCTACAGATAATAATACCCTTAGTGTCTTTCTGAGGTATTGCATTTATATATCCAGAAATAATATACTTGCAATTGCATTTCCCAAATATCTATATCTTTCTATATGTATATATGCATATTTATGTTATTTGCTGAAAATAGTATCATATGTGCATATTGTGCAATATTTAAATCTTTTGTCACTATGATTTCCAAAACTTCCCATGGAGATAACATATTTATTTTTAATTTCTGGGAAAAGTTATCCCAGTGTCTATGCTTCTTTTTTTGGCAAGAGAACCATACTGTGTTCTAACTGTGGCAGTTGTAGGTGTTAGATATTCTTCTCAAGTCTCCTGATCAAAAGTTTGGCTCTGAGGTATTCATAAAGCATATTTCTGGTATCTTGACCTTTAAACTACATTTCCATAGTGTCTCTTGGACCCCATAATAAAACAAAAAGCAATTTAGACTGTTTAATATATTTGGGCTTCAGAAAATACAGATTTTTCAATATAGTAATATCTTTAATATATATACTCTACTGCATTGTCCATTCTTTCTTCTTCTTCTTCTTCTTCTTCTGGATACACAAAGTAAATAAAGGCAAGTGGAATGTGATCACTTATCTTTTCCCTGTCTCCAGAATTGAATTTATGTTATTATCATTTGACTCTGAAAATCTGTATTGCATAAGAAAGCATGCATAGGATTTTTTCATTAAATTTTTTAAAAAACTTTTCAGCAGAGTTAAGGGATTCAGAATGAACTATATAGCACTTGTAACTCTATTCTTTGTTTTTATACTGTAAAGGTCTTCTTTCAATTCTACGCTATTTAAAAACATAAATATCAGAGTACTTCCTTTTGCATCTGATTCTGTGTCTTCTGAACTAAGAGCACAGAGTATTGGTAGTGCTTTCAGTTTTCCATGACCTCATGCTGTTCAGTATCTCTGTGGTGTGCACACCGTACACATAGTAAACCAGGCCCTTTCCTTTACTGAAGACATTGAGTGGACTGAGGTATATAGTTGTAAGGCAACTGATAGTTTGTTTATATCAAGAGAGTTTATGTAACACACGCATATCTCATTTCATTGAGCTTCACTTTATTGCACTTGGCATATATTGTGTGTTTTGCAGATTGAAGTTTGTGTCAACCCTGCATTGAGCAAGTCTATCCATGCCATTTTCCCAACAGTATTTGCTCATTTTGTGTCTTTGGAGCACATTTTGATAACTCTCATAATATTTCAAATTTTCATTATTGTTAGGGTGATGAGTGAGCAGTCATCTTTGATATTGCTGTTGTGTTTTGAGATGCTGTGAACGACATCTATATAAGATGGTGAACTTAATCCTTTAATGTTATATGTGTTTTTCCACCTACCGGCTATTCCCCTGTCTTTCTCCCTTTCCTCGGGCCTTCCTATTCCCTGAGACACAGTAGTATGGAAATTAGGCCAATTAAGAAATCTATAATAACCTCTAAGCGTTCAAGTGAAAAGAAGAGTGGTGTATTTCTCACCTTAAATCAAAAGCTAGAAAGGATTAAGCTTAATGAGGAAGGCATGCTAAAATCCAAGATAGGCCAAAATCTAAGTGGACCTATTGTGCCAGATGGTTAGCCAAGTAGTGAATGCCAAGGAAAAGTTCTTGAAGGAAACTGACTATTCCATTGAACACACAATGATAAGAAAATGAAACAGCCTTATGGCTGATATGGAGAATGTTTTAACGGTGAAGATCCAGCCACAACATTCCCTTAAGCCAAAGCCTACTCCAGAGCAAAGCCCTAACTCTTTTCAGTTCTTTGAAGCCTGAGAGAGGTGTGGGGAAAAAGTCTGAAGCTACCAGAGGTTGGTTCATGAGATTTAAAGAAGGAAGTCGTCTCCTAGTATAAGAATGCAAGGTGAAGCAGCAAGTGCTGATGTAGAAGCTGCAGCAAGCTATCCAGATCTAGCTAAGATCATTAAGGAAAGTGGCTGCACTAAACAACAGACTTTAAATGTCGATGAAATAGCCTTCTTTTGGAAGAAGATGCTATCTAGGACTTTCATAGCTAGAGAGGAGAAGTCAGTGCTGTTTTCAACTCTTCAAAGGGCAGGTGGACTCTCTCGTTAGGGGCTGATGTAGCTGGTGACATTATGTCGAGGCCAGTGCTCATTTACCAATTCAAAAATCCTGGAGTCCTTAAGAATGATGCTCAATCTACTCTTCCTCTGTTCTCTAAAGGGAACAACAAAGCCCAGAAGACAGCACATCTGCTTAAAGGATGGTTTATTAAATATTTGGAGCCGACTGTAGAGACCCACTAGAAAAACAGATTACTTTCAAAATATTTTTGCTCGTTGACAATGCACCTGGTCACCCAAGAGCTCTGGTGGAGATGTGTAATGACACTAATGTTTTCATGCCTGCTGATACGACAGCCGTTCTGCAGCGTGGATTAAGCAGTTGTTTTGACTTTCAAAAGTCTTATTACTTAAGAAATACATTTTGTAAGGCCATAGTGATTCATCTGTTGGATCTGGGCAAAGTGAATTGAAAACTTTCTGGAAGGGATGAACCATTCTAGATGCTATTAAGAACATTCACGATTCATGGGGAGGGAAGAGGTCAAAAGTTGATTCCAACCTTCAGAGATGACTTTGAGGGATTCAAGACTTTAGTAGAGGAAGTAACTGCTGATGTGGTAGAAATAGAAAGAAAACTAGAATTAGAAGTGGAGCCTGAAGTTGTGACTGAATTGCTGTAATCTCATGATAAAACTTGAGTGGATGAGAATTTGCTTATTATGAAAAAGCGAAGAAAGTAGTTTCTTGAGATGGAATCTACTCCTGATGAAGATGCTGTGAAGATTGTTGAAATGACGACAAGGACTTAGAATATTACTTAAACTTAGTTGATAAAGCTATGGCAGGGTTTGAGAAGATTGATTCCAATTTTGAAAGAAATTCTATCATGGACCAACTGCTATCGAACAGTATTTCCTGCTATAAAGACATGGTTCACAAAAGGGAGAATCAATTGATGTAGCAAACTTCATCTGATTTTAAAAAATTGCTACGGTCACCCCAGCCTTTAGTGACCACCATCCTAACTGATCAGCCGCCATCAGCACTGAGGCAGGACTCTCCATTAGATTATGATGTGCTGAAAGCTCAGATGATGGTTAACAGTTTTTAGCAATAAAGCTTTATAAATTAAAGTATATATACTTACTAAGACATAATACTGTTGCATTCTTAATAGATTATAATTTAGCATAAGCATAAGTTTTAAATTCACTGGGAAACCAAAAAATTCATTTGATTCACTTTACTTCAGTATTTCCTTAATGTGGTGGTTTTGGACCAAACCTGTACTATCTTGGAGGTATGACTGTTTTGGGGAAGGAAAAGGGAAGAAAAGAAATGTGAGTATATGTTATATGTAGTTTCATTTGAACTTGAGAAATGAAATATTCCATTTAAATTCATTAATTCATTTCACTGACTTCTCTCGTATCCAGTTTTATTCAATCAGTTGAGATTACTATTGAATTCTGAAAAAAAAATAAAAGAAGCATTTGAAATTCTACCTTCCTGTGTTTGTTAATTGAACTGATCAATTTATTCATGCTTAGGTTCTCAGCCTAAGCATTTTCTTTCTTGTACATAGTTCTTAAAGGATCCAGTTTATAGTTGTTGTTGTTGTTTTTTAATTAATAGGGAATGAGTTTATCTGCAACCTATGTATTTACCTCTATATCCATTCATCAAGATAGTCTGGCACTTAACTTCCATGGCTGTACTTTCCATTCATGGCAAAGGGTAATTTTTTTGTTCTATTGTTTCATAGAAATTGTCTTTATTACATAAGGCAAATTAAATGTTGCATTGCTCTTTAATTTCGGAAGAGGCTCTGTGTATAAGCATAGACATCATAGTAGATAAATGGATTTGTTCTTTATTTTGTGATTATGACCTTATAGCTGTTTTTTAGGCTTGACTTAAGTGGAATGAACTTACATAGTCTCTCTAAGACAAAGTGGTTTGTCTCCTGCTTCTTTTGTCCAGAATTCTGGGGAAATTCTATATCTCTTGAAGTGTTATTTCATTATAATTTATTTATTTTTATGCCTAAGTTACAAAAGACTCAGGAATCTGGCTCCCCTGAGACTCATGATTGGGAATGTAGGGGAAGAAAAATAATTTGCCTTCTCTCTGCCTTTCTCCGTTCGTGGATGGGATATGCTCTCTAATAAAAGATTAACAGAAGGAAAGCGAACAAAAGTTTAATAACATGTATGCTTCATGTATACATGGGAAATAGATAGGAAAACAGAGTAACTCCCACAAGTGACCCAAGCCACTGCCTTAAATACTGTCTCTAGCTAAAGACAAAATAAAGTTGTTGGGAGTGGGAGCCAGTTATGGGAGATTTCAGGTAATGAGCAAATGAGGTTATGTTCATTATGCAGACTTAAGTCTGTGTCTTCTCCATGGATAAAGAGTTTCTAGAGATTTGGACATCCTTCTATTCCAGGTACAGAGAGGGAGACACCCTTACAAATGGAGATTTCCCTTATAAATGTAAATGTCTCTTATAAAATGTCAACTCCTACATGCTTTTCAGAGCTTCTCTGATATCTACATATCTACTCTATCTCAGAAAAGATCAAGTATAGGAACAGTATATGGGTGGTGCAGTCAGTTAAGCGCCCTACTCTTTTTTTTTTTTTTTGGTTTCAAGTTGTAATCTAGGAGTCCTGGGATGGAGCTCCCCTGTTGGCTCCACACTCAGCATGGCGTCTGCTAAAGCTTCTCTCCCTGGCCCTCTTCCCCACCACCTTCCTACATGCTCCCTGGTATACTCTCTCTCAAATAAATAAGTTCTTAAAAAAAGAAAATACAAAACATAGAAAGAGAAAAATAGTAAATCTATAGTAGAGGAGCCTCTACTCTAAATGCGGAGGTCCATTATATGTTGATTTCTTGTGGCCCCTGATGTGATGCAATGGGAAGGACACATCACCTCCGTGGTTACCTACTCCAAAACCCATGATCTGGGTTTGATCAGTCTGATTGTGAGAAAAACATTAGGCAAATCCAACTTGAGGGACTACAGAATGCCTGAACAGTAGTCTTTGAAACTGCCAAGGTTATGAAAAACAAGGTAAGATGACAAACTGTTACAGATTGGACTGAGACTAAGGACACATGATGACTAAATACAGTGGGGCATCCTGGCTTCAGTCTTGGAACAGAAAAAGGATATTAATGGAACAACTGGTGAAATATGAATTGAGTGTTTACTTAGTAGTATTATACTAATGTTTATTCATTTTGACAAGGTACTATGATCATGTAAGGTGTTACTTTAGGGGTAGCTTGGTGAAGAGTATATAGGAACTCTTCCCTCTTTGCATCTTTTTTTGTAAATCTAAAATTATTCCAAAATAGTTTATCAGGGAAAATAATATGAGTGCCTCAAGGAAACAGGATGATCTCGGATTTATTTTTCTGGGCCCATAAAAGATGTGCCTTTAAAAAAATCTTGATAAGTAAATGTATGAATGTTGACATATAATATGGTCTAGGAATATTAAATATTACATAGACCTGAGATATTTGTTATATTTTTTGTATTGTAAAAGTAATACATGTTTGTCATAGGTATAGAGAAGAAAATTAAAATCATCCATATTTTGTTTTACTGTTTAGAAATAACTACTTTTAATTCGTTACACTTAAAAACACTATGTGTTATTCATGATGTTTTAAACAATATTTGAGTTATGCTGCCCATTTGATTTTTTACCGCATTGGTGGTTCAGTGGTAGAATTCTCGCCTGCCATTTGATTTTTTACCTGATTTTTTCATTTGGAAATATTGCATCATTACAATATTCTTGGGGAAACTGGCTTTTAAGCATGTGTGACTGCACAACAGACAGCCCCACAGAGATATAGCATAGAGGAGAAGCAGCATTTTGAAAATGCCTGTATCAGAGAGAGATTTGTTTGCCGATTTCAGATGCTGTGCTGAAGCGACAGGGATCTTTGGGAGACTTTTCCAAGAATAAAAGATGTGGTAGGTGCCATTCTTCCCCCACAGCCCCCACCCCCACCACAGCTGAGATATATCAGTATCTGTGAGGACCAGCCCAGCACCAGCACTCTCCACCTAGCTTGCTAACATTGTACCTCACCACCACCACCCCACCCGGCTCATGAACTTCTGTAGATCTCTTCTCTCCAAGTGGACTCTGCACTAGCCTAGGCAGAAGTTTTGGGCAGCTGAAGGTCCCCTCCTATAGTGGACCTGCGTGGACCTTACTGGCACCACATGCCCTGTTCCTGCATTCTAGGGACTCTCCTCCTCCTATACACTCTTGGCGAGAGCACATCCAAAGTGGTGCTGAAGCCTGGTGACATGGAAGCAGACCTAACAGGGGCCAGCACCACTCCAATGTGACTCCTGCCCCTCAGAGAGGTGAAGATAATGGCACACACCAGTCCAGCTGTGGCCCCAGCAGTGGGCTGGGGACAGACATCCAGTCTGACTCCATGCCTTGCTCATCAATAAATACTTTTCAGGGGACAATGCAGGGAAAGCTCCCGGCAGTTTGGTGCTTTTGCATCTTTGGCAAATGCCTGGTCTGACTTAACTCAAGCCCAAGGCAGCCCCAGAGTAGCCTACTAGCAACACAGGGAGCAAACCCTGCCCAGAATAGGCAAAAAGAGACATTGCAGATGACTGGACTGAAGGCAAAAGCAACTCAACCACAACAGTAGGGTGCATGCAACACATATAGGAGACACCCCTCAAGCACCAGTTTCTGGTGAATAGGAGGCATTGCACTGCAGGGCACTATAGGGCCTACTTTCGTAAGAAGGAGAAATAGAAAATTTGTAAGATCAGTTACCAGTAATGGAATTAAAGCAGTCATCAAAAGACTCCCAAGAAACAGAAGTTCAGAATTTGATGGCCTTATAGCTGAATTCTGCCAAACATTTAAAGAAGAGTTAAAACCTAAACTTCTCAAACTATTCCATAAAATAGAAGAGGAAGGAAAGTTTCCAAATTCATTCTGTGAAGTCAGCATTACCCTAATGCCAAAGCCAGATAAGATACTACAACAAAAGAGAACTAGAGGCCAGTATCGTTGATCAATATAAAAGCAAAAATCCTCAACAAAATATTGGCAAACTGAATCCAAAAATATAGCAAAAAAAAAATCATTCACCATGATTAAATGGGATTTACTCCCAGGATACAAGGATGGTTCAATATTCCCAAATGAATCAACATAATACATCACATCAACAAGGGGAAAGATAGAAAACCATTTCATCATTTCAACAGAGGCTGGATAAAAATTGGACAAAGTACAACATGCATTCATGATAAAAACCCTCAACAAAGTAGGTTTAGAGGGAACATATCTCAACATAATAAAGGCTATATATGAAAACCAACAACTAACATCATACTCAGTGGTAAAAAAAAAAAAAAAACAAACTGAGAGCTTTTCCTCTAAGATCAGGAATATGATAAGAATGTCTACTCTCACTATTTTTATTCAACACAGTACTGGAACTCCTAGGCACAGCAGTCAGACAGGAAAAAGAAATATAGGTCATCCAAATTGGTAAGGAAGAAGTAAAACTTTAACTATTTGCAGATGACATGACACTATATATAAACTTCACCAAAAAACGACTATAACTGATAAATGAATTCAGTAAGGTTGCAGGGTACAAAATCAGTATATAGAAATCTGTTGCATTCCTATACTTTTATAATGAAGTAGCAGAAAGAGAAATTAGAAGAACAATCCCATTTATAATTGCACCAAATATATATATAAAAAAAAAACCTAGGAATAAACTTAACCAAGGAGGTGAAAGACCTGTTCTCTGAAAACTATAAAACTCTGATGAAAGACATTGAAGATGACACAAACAAATGGAAAGATAGTTCATGCTCATGGATTGGAAGAATAAGTATTGTTAAAGTGTTTATGCTACACAAAGCAATCTACACATTTAATGTGATCCCTGTCAAAATACCAAAAAAATTTTTTACAGAACTAGAACATACAATACTAAAATTTTTATGGAACCCTGAATAGCCAAAGAAATATTGAAAAAGAACAAAACTAGAGATACGAGAGTCCCGTGTTTCAAGATATAATACAGAGCTGTAATAATCAAAACAGTATGGTACTAGTGCAGAAATAGACACATAGATCAATAGAACAGAGAAGAAAACCCAGAAATAAACCAATGATTATATGGTTAATTAATCTTTGACAAAGGAGGAATGAATATGTGATAGGAAAAAGTCTCTTCAGCTAATTGTGTTATGAAAACAGGACAGCTGCCTATGAAAGAATGAAACTGGACCACTTTCTTTCACCATACACAAAAATAAGCTCAAAATGGATTAAGGACCTAAATGTGAGACCCAAAACCATAAAAATCCTAGAAAAGAACACAGGCAGTAATTTCTCTGACATCAGCCATAGCAGCATTTTTCTAGATACCTGTCCTGAGGGAAGGGAAACAAAAGCAAAAATAAACTACTGTGACTACATCAAAATAAAAAACTTCTGTACAGCAAAGGAAATAGTCAACAAAACTAAAAAAACAGTCCATTGGATAAGAGGAGATATTTTCAAATGACATATCCAATAAAGGGTTAGTATCCAAAGTATATAAAGAACTTCTATAAAAAAACACCCCCCCCAAATAATCTACTTTTAAAAATGGCAGAAGATAGGAACAGACATTTCTCCAAAGAAGACAGACAGATGGCCAATAGACACATGAAAATATGCTCAACATCACTCACAATCAGGGTAAAGCAGATTAAAGCCACAGTGAGATATCGTCTTATACTTGTCAGAATGGCTAAAATCAGTAACATGAGAAACAAGTATTGGCGAGGATGTGGAACAAGAGGAACACTTGTGCATTGTTGGTAGGAATACAAACTGGTGCACTCAATTTGGAAAACCGTATGGAGGGTCCTCAAAAAATTAAAAATAGAACTACCTTACAATCTAATAATCTCACAACTGGTACTTACCTCTAAAATACAAAACACTTATTTGAAAGGATATATTCACACCATGTTTATCGGAGCATTGTTTAAAATAGCCAAATTATGATAGCAACCCAAGTGTCCATTGATAGATGAATGGATAAAGAAGAGGTGGTACTCTGGAAAACAGCATGGAGGTTCCTCAAAAAGTTAAAAATAGAGCTACCCTATGACCCAGCAATCACAATGCAGTGATCCTAAGGGGCACATGCACCCGAATTTTATAGCAGCAATGTCTACAATAGCCAAACTGTGGAAAGAACTGAGATGTCCATCAACAGATGAACGGATAAAGAAGATGTGGTACAGATATACAATGGAATACTCTGCAGCCATGAAATGAAATGAAATCTTGTCATTTGCAACAGTGTGGATGGAACTAGAGGGTATTATGCTGAGCAAAATCAGTCAATCAGAGAAAGACAATTATTATATGAACTCTTATAGGAGGAATTTGAGAGGTAGGGCTGGGGGTTTGGGGGTAGGGAAGGAAAAAATGAAACAAGATGGGATCGGGTGGGAGACAAACCATAAGAGACTCTTAATCTCACAAAACAAACTTAGGGTTGCTCGAGGGTGGGGGGATTGGGTAGGGAGAGAGTGGTTGGGTTATGGACATTGGGGAGGATATGGGCTATGGTGAGTGCTGTGAAATGTGTAAGCCTGATGATTCATAGACCTGTACCCCTGGGGCAAATAATACATTATATGTTAATAAAAATAATTTAAAAAGAAAGAGAAGGTGGTAAAGATATACAATGGAATGTTATTCAGCCATAATAAGAATGTAGTCTTGCTATTTTGCAACAACAAGAATAGAGCTAGAGTGTACAATGCTAAGTGAAATAAATCAGTCAGAGAAAGAAAAAATACTATATGATTTCACTCATATGTAAAATTTAAGAAACAAAACCAATGAACATATTAAAAAAGAGACAAACCAAGAGAGAGATTAGTTACAGAGAACGAGCTGATCGTTACCAGAGGGGAGGTTGGTAGGGGGAAAGTTAAAATAGGTGAAGGGGATGAAGAGTTTACATATCATAATAAGCACTGAATAATGTATGAAATTGTTGAATCCTTGTATTGTATACCTGAAATTTATGTAACACTGGAATTTATGTAAAAATATGTAACCAGACCTAACATGTAAAGAGGATGTCGTACTCTTTTACTTATTCCTTTATTACTCTCACAGTCTCCCATTCTCCATTTCAGTTAGTGGGTCTCTCCTCTTCTAGTTGAAGATGAAACATATGGGACCCATCCTTGGCAACTCTACTTCTTTACCACCCACATTCAATCCATTAAGAGACTGTATTAGCTTTACCTTCATAATATATCTAGAATCCAATTATTTCTCATTTCTTCTGCTACCACCCTGGTCCAAGCCAATCATCCTTCCCTTGGATGTTTTCTCAGTTTCTACTCATATGGCGTAATAACCAGTCTATTTTCAACACAGCCGTCTGAATGATTGTATTAAAAGAAATTCATGTCCTTCTCCACTCAAAATCCTTCATTGACCTCTCTTGCCACACAGAACAATACTAAAATCCTTACTAGACTCTGACCTTTTCTTTCTGAAATTTTTTTTCATTTTATTATTCATCTTAGTGTTGAGCTATTTTTTACTTAGAGGAAATTGGAGATAGTTTTCATTACTGTTCCACTGTGGAACATTCTGTTCTGTGAAAAGCAATGTGGAAACTGCCTTGCAGTATATTCTTTTGAAGAAGGCTTTAAGCATGGACATAGTGACACTGATTGTAGGGAGTTTTGTAGATGAATCTTTGATTTGAGAAAGAGGACAAGTTTATTTAAAAAAAAAAAAAAAAAGTTATGCAACCCTATCTGGTAAAGAGGATTTTAAGAAAGAGGCAAGATTTGGAGCAATGGCAGATAATAGGAGGAAAAATTTATCCTGAACAGTATTTTACAGAAAAAATTGGCAGAATGTCTGATGTGGTATTCTTAGAAGTAAAATGCCAGATTTTGTTTTATTAATACAGCAGTGATTTGTAATTTTCCCTTTTATCTCTAAGATAAAAAAAAAACTGAATTAGGGTAAATATATTTTAACAAATGAATAAATGAAGTTAAAGTTCTGAAGTCAACCTTTTTGATTCTAATGTATATGAGAAATTAGTTGAAGTGGTTTTGGATGCTACTTCATAAACTCTCTCCTCTATGAATCCATATTTTTCTGCTTTTATTACCTCATAAATTCTGAGGGATGATTTATATAATTTAACCGTGTCCTTGTCTTTCTATTGTTGATCAAGAGAGCAATAAGCCAGTCTTTGATATAAAAGTTACAATGTTATTCATCCTGCTGCTGTATGAGTGAAGGAAGTCATTTTTTATTTGAGCTATGTCAAATTTCCACTCTTAGGAAGGTTTTTGATTTTATATTTAAAAAATGCTGTAAATGCCATTTGATAAGAAATAACTAGTATATTTATTTCATTTCCTGTACACAGTCAAAATAAATGTGCCTCAGGCAAAACAGTCTATCAACAGAGACACAATAAGCAAACATAGCACATGGAGGGATCATTATGTTAAAGCAGTGTTTTTTATTACAGTTCTACTCAAGAGCGCTGGGGATCTGGGAATCTTTTTTTAAAGAAGTAATTGCCTTTTACATGTACATTTGAAATCTGTTGTCTTTCAAAGAGTGTAAGATTTCACCCTATGTGCCAGAAAAAGGCAATTTAACTCCCAAGGTTAGATTAGAGGATTTGTTTCTTTGCATGCGTAAAAATGCTGCTGGCAATATGCTTTCTTGGCTGTGGACGAAGACCCTGTTTCCCAATTTACCTGCATAATTGCAAGTCATGCATGGGTTCTAGCTCCTTCTGCATGACAGCCTGTCTTGTGCTTGAAGTCCAGGGAGCAGAGCACCTCAGGAGCTGAGGGCAGTAACTGTGCTGTCCTGCTTAGTGGGAGAAGGGCCTTGGCGTGTTTTATTCAGTCATCTGAAGAGGCTGGCAGGATGGAGCACAGCTTCACATCTTAAACATATGGAAGTGAAGGGTTTTGAAAGGTCATTTCAAAGTAATTTTGCAACCTGTAAAATTTATAGTTAATATTAAGGTTTTTTGCAATTTAAGAAAAATACAGTGGAGTTATTTAAAATGTTTTACAGACCCTTCATGTGTAAAAGTTCTGCTTTTAACTAGACTTGATTTAGAGAATTTCTCCAGTTATGAAAATGTTGACAGCAGACAAGCTTTAGATGCTTAAGTGTATCTGGACAGAGTGCGCACTTGAATCCTCTTCTTTCTGTAGGATTACACTGAAACAGTACAAATGAGCATATATTTGTTTGTTTTGTTCTTTTTTTTTTTACAACGTTCTCAGTTCATATTTCCCTTTTAACAGCTCAGTCTTTTTCTAACTTTCAAGGTTTATTTTCACTTTGGCTGTAAACTTCCTGCCCTACCCCACCCTCTACTTTCTGTTTTTTCATCATTGTTTTTAGCTACTAATTCCAATCTTAATAACCAAATGGTTTGAAATATTTCCATTCTCCTTTTTTTTTCCCACAAGATATTTATTGAGGGCTTATTAAAGAGAATATAGGAGTGCTTATGAAAGATGTTCCTCTGCTCAAAGTACCACTTTTCAAAATTAGAAACTTCTATATGTGTGTGTGTGTGTGTAATTTACTTGGGAAAATGTTTCAGATATTAGCAAAATATACTTTATATGACTCTCTGAGAAATAAATCAGCCCATTCAAAACTTTCTCTATAACTGGACCTGATTAAAAACAAATTGGTTTTCTATATTTTTTGGGTTTTGTTTCCATGTTTTCAATTAAATAGATACTATTTTTGACATATAATCTGGAATAAATTTATAGTCACCTCTAAATCATTTTTCTTCCACAGTTTCTTTATAACCTATGAACATCAATAGATATGGCAGGAACTGTGGTTGACAAATACTTTGTATGTATGTGCACGTCTAAGTATGTATGTTTGTGTATGTTTAATTACTACTATTATCCAAAGAGTACTTAGGCAAATGCTGTATTCTTTATATGATTATATGATGTTCTAAAAATATTTACTTTTTTAAACTATGAAAGTTGTATTCATAAAATTTACATATAAATTATATCTCTTGTGCCAAAAAATTATATGCACATAGAAAAAAAAATGAAACATTCAGTTTTTTCTTTCACTTAGAGAGGAATTTTAAGCTTGCAAAACTGCAAGCAAAAAACTCCGTATTTATACCAAAAAACATGTTTGATTGAGGTAAAACTTATAATTGTTTTATAAGTTTGGTTATATTTTTATAACATATAAAACCTGGTTATATTTTTATAATTCCAACTAATTGTTTATGTAAGTATCCTTGTCAAAATAAAAAACAAAGAAGTCACAGATTTCAAACATCTAAAATGTATTTGAGGTACTTTTCCTCAAATATGTCTTAAAATACACATTATTAGACTTTAATAGTACTTAGAAAAATATGAATGCATTATATAGGTTTTTTTAAAAATCATTTTTAAATTTAAATTTAATTTTTTAAAATTAAAATTAAAATTTTATTTTTTTATAAACATATAATGTATTATTAGCCCCAGGGGTACAGGTCTGTGAATCACCAGGTTTACACACTTCACAGTACTCAACATAGCACATACCCTCCCCAATGTCCATGACCCTACTACCCTCTCCCTACTTCCCTACCCCTGGTCTCCCTCAGTTTGTTTTGTGACATAAGAGTCTCTTATGGTTTGTCTCCCTCCCAATCCCACCTTGTTTCATTTATTCTTTTCCTAACCCCCAAACGCCCCACGTTGCATCTCCACTTCCTCATATCAGGGAGATCATATGATAGTTGCCTTTCTCTGATTGACTTATTTTGCTAAGCATAATGCCCTCGCAAATGGCAAGATTTCATTTCTTTTGATGACTGCAACATTATATAGGTTTTTTATCGAATATTCAAAATGTGCTGTGGTTTCAGAGACCAAAAAGGGGAAAAAAGTCTTTGAAAAACTTCATTTCGTCATACTGGGACTCAGATGTGGTAGAAAAGACCTACCTCTTCATTAGTTTCATTTGGTCATTTCATAATTTACATACCACTTTTCACTCTTTCCTGTAGGGCTGTTAGAAAAATATTCAGGGTATATTATATATAGGATTTTATCTTTGTACAAAGGAAAATATGTTATTTCTTTGAGACCATTAGAATTCTTTTTTTTTTTTTTTTATTTTATTTATTTGAGAGAGAGAGACCATGAGAGAGAGAATGAGCGAGGAGAAGGTCAGAGAGCGAAGCAGACTCCCCATGGAGCTGGGAGCCTGATGTGGGACTCGATCCCGGGACTCCAGGATCACGCCCTGAGCCGGAGGCAGTCGTCCAACCAACTGCGCCACCCAGGCGTCCCAAGACCATTAGAATTCTTATTGTTCTTTCCTTTTCACATTTGGCAGAGGTTGCAAACCAGTGGAACTTCTACCCTTGGTGTGTTTTAGAGACCATTAGAATTCTTATTGTTCTTTCCTTTTCACATTTGGCAGAGGTTGCAAACTAGTGGAACTTCTACCCTTGGTGTGTTTTAAGTACAATGGCAAATCCAGTAAAAATCCCCAGACTAGGGCACTCTTGGATCTTAGCGCAGCTATTCTTTTGCACTTGCACTGAGAAAATTGCCTGGTGTGAGCAATGTGAATAGAAGAGTATATGTACTCAAATAGAAGAAGCAGCTGAAACTTCTTTTTCTTTTTTGACCGCATCTTTGGGAACTTTAACATAGCACTCTCATTGGGACCAATTTGCAGGTAAGATCATCATAACAAGGTACTTTAGATATTCTTAATTAAATTCACTTGGATGGAGTCCAAAATAAACTGGCCTCATACCAAATTCTACCCTGTAGTGAATGTTGTGATAGTGAGATGTCAGAGTATAGTGTATGTTTCTTTAAGCTGTAATAATTAAACATGGACAAATAAGACTGAAGGGGGTGACTTGCTTTACAATGCCATATAATACAGCAACTATGGAAACCAAGCAGGCCTCTGCCCTTATCACGGCAGGGAAGAATTCAGTTATGATGGTAATTCACACCTGAATAGCTTTCCTTTATGGCATCCATCCATCAGCAGCAAGGCTGTACACACTGAGGACGTTTGCCAGATGTGACATTCTGAATAGGGTGACCATCTCCTGAAGATAGTCATAGCACCAAGAGCTGGAGGAACAGCTTCACTGTAACAGCTGCTGAGACAGCCCTAAATAACCCTCAATACCTAGGCTGCTGAGGAATTTTAGGACCTTTCAGTCATTTTCATCAGCAATAGGAAAAGCAGCAGAGCTAACAGTAGCCGTAGCCTAGGGATCCTCTATCATCCTAAAGAACTTAGCTTGAGTTTTCTTGGATCAGTTATTTTGTAACCTTGTCAGTCATGCAGTTTTGGAAACAGCCATAGCATGACTCTGACAGAATGACAGATGCAGGATGGGTTCAGAAAGCGTCATTGAGAACTCGGTTGTATAGGCAGCTAAACTGTTGGATACTGTCAGCAGATAATGGGACTAGATGAAGTGCAAGGGTTAATTAGCCCAGTGTGAGTTTAGGAGTATTTGTTTACCAGTATTCAGTAGCTTTCCAGTTTTGGTCTGTTTCTCTACCCCAGGGTATTAAAAAAAAATTTTTTTTCCAAAAAAATTTATTTTGAAACATTATATACAAAAATTAATTTTGATATATGTATTAGTCAGCTTGGGCTGCCATAACAAAAACCAGACTGGGTGACTTAGACAACAGTCCGAGGTCAAGGTGCCAAGGGATTAGATTCTTGTTGAGGGTCCTTCTCATTTGCAAATGCCTGCTTTTGGCTCTGTCCTTACTTGGTGGAGAGAGAGCTCCGACGTCTCCTCTTACAAGGCACCAGCTTAATCAGATTAGGCCCCACCCTGTGACCTAGTTTAACCTTTATTGCCTCCTTAGGGACTCTGTCTCCAACTACAATCACATTGGGAGCTGGGGCTACAACATGTGAAGGGGAGGGGGGCGGTGGTGAAGCAGCAAAATTTTTTAGTCAATAACAGTGTGTAAAATAATTAAATTTTAGTGAATAACAGTGTGTAAATAACAGTGTGTAAACATTTTGGCAATGATGACTGATGTAATTCTCTTCTACAATTGTCCCCCACATTTAACTACACTTACAGGATTAGCTGTGCTCCATGTGGGAGGATCATTTCTGTTCAGAAATTAGGGACATCTAAGGACTCCTACCCTGGTAGTTTAGTGAATACTTAAGTCCATGCGTCTCAAGTTTCTGAACTTCTACTTGGGCTCCAGCACAGAACCCCTTTCCTTTTCTGTGGTCCAGTCTTTACCTCACACCTATTAATAAGGTCCTAGCCTTACATACTTAGCAAAACAATCCATACAATCCATACCTTAGTTTACTGGTTTATTGGAACTTTTTTTAAAATTTAAAATTTTTTAATTTACTTATTTATTCAGATAACAAATATTTCATTGTTTTCCTATTGGCTAGTTACTGTGCAGGGGTAAGAACTACAACTGTGAGCAATAAATTCAGGCTTCTATGCTCAGATATCTCCCCTAATGTAACACTAGTATCTTATTTTCCTAAACTGATGGTGAACTAGATATTTTTATTCTCCTAGTTGCTATGTGATGGGTATAGATTTAAATACATAGGCAATTTCAATATAGCATAGGAAATGTTAAAATGAGGAAGGGGTTACAAGATGATATAATAAAATGACAAAATAGGATAAATAGCAAACTTGCCAGAGTTGAACAAGGTTTCTTGAACAAACAGATAGTTATTTGAAGTCTTGAACATGAAGAAGAATTAGCTAAAGTGTTGCAAGTAGAGTGATTCTGGAAGAAGGAAATGGATACACGTAAAGAAGTAGATGGATACAGGTTGAAGAAGGTGTCTGGGTAAATAAAGCATGGGCTATTAGGGAGGAATTAGTTCTACCTTATTTTCGCTAACATCTTCCAGAGATGGGAATTCTGGTTTTGAATCCCCATTTGTTTTAGACTTTTTTCTCTCTACTCTGTACCTGTCATCTGTTGCCAAAATCCCCTTTAGCTGTTGGTCTCTACTGAATCTCTACTACTTGCTCCCCTTAGCCATTTCTGGGTAACTAACATGTATGTGTGTTTTCTGAACAGGTGAAGTAGTTGTCAGGCCAGGTGGATTTAGACGAATACCAGGACCCAGGTCTGGGGTAAGGGGTCAGAGCATAATCATACCACGTGGACATATATGTATGTGCTTGACGGTCAGTGGCATTGTCTAAAGAAAGTAACCATCTAGATTTGATGGCAAAGCTTACGTATTTATTCATACCACACAAGCAGCATAGAATGTTAATCCTGGAAGGGAGCTAAGAGATCATGTAATCCCAGCCCTGCTAGGTTAAACCTAACAGATATGATTATTTCTGAGTACAATTTTGAATTCTTTCCATATCACTGTATGGCTTCTGTATTATGCAGTATTGGAGATACTCTCCTCATCACGACTTATTTCCGGTTTAGGCTCATTCGAGAAGATATTTGCTATTGTAGGCAGGCCTGTGACTAAATCTCAACAAGTGAAACTGACTAGATTACTTGGTTTGAGTGACAGAGGAAATATCTAACAAAAGAATTAAACATTACCCAAGAAGAAATCGGCGCTAAGATGTTAATTGGAAAACAGCTTTAAATCCCAATTGAATAGATACCTTTTGGTTTTTTGAGGGATCATTTCAGGCTTTTGAGAAAAATACATGTTGAAGTAGAATATTCTGATTATAGGGTTATATACTTGGAGTAAAATCAATACAGGTACTTTTTTTTTTTTTTGCTGATAGTTTGCTATGCTTCTGAATTGGTTCTGAATACAAATATTATCAAATGTGTTATCTTCTGTGACATGAAACAATTTGATAATATAAAGAATCCAGTCATCTGTGATACTTTTTAAAAAAAGGCATGGAATTAAGATAGTTTAAAAGTCTTTTGACAGAAATAAAATGTAATAACTATGAAATATTTAGTAAGTAGACATGCAGTCATCAAAAGGAAAAATACAAAAGCAACATGAGAAGTAGAGATTTAACAATTTTTGCTTCATGTGATGTGTTTCCTTTCATACTTATGCCGAACACTGTATTATTTATCTGAAGCGAATTGCGTATTTTATATTTCTCTTCATTTTTTGATTTGTATTATATACTTTAAACTTCCGATAGTTATAGAGAAGAGGCCATATCATTGATGATAAAAGATTCTAAATAAAAAGACTAATTTGATAAAGTTATATAAAATTTTGGCTTCTATTATTCAATGTTTATATAAACCATTTTTTTTTCTTTTTGCTTAAGTCTTTTCAAGTACTTTCCATTCTTATTCCATGAAAGTTTTACCAAGTCTCCCGACTCATGCTAAATCTCTTTCTTTGAATTCTATCCACTTTAATTTTACAACTTTACTTTTGGAAGCTTACATTTTTACATAGTTTATATTCATCTTATTTTCCTAACTAGACAGGAACGATCTTTAGCCCTATTAATATGCCAAACCCTGAACAGAACTCAGTGTGTATCTGCTGAGTTGGAATTAGGCATTCAACCCTATGGCATCTAGGTGTAGGTAAACCTAGATGTGGCAGAAAAGACTGTGAAATGGGCTTGAATGAAGGGATTTTCCTTGCTAACTTAAGTCCTCATAAGGTAAAGATAATTCCCTCTCCTGCCACCTCATCTAAAGTAGTGCTTTTGCCCTAATACTTAAAAAGTGCACCCAATACTTGGTTCAGTTCTTACCAGAACGTGGGGCCAAGTTAGGAAGAGATGTATGTAGTTAAGTACTGCTTTTATTTAAAATCTGTACCCTGTGGGCTGCTTATGAAATTATATAGTCTAACTTGTAGATATCTGCTGCATAGACTTCTAATCCTTTGTGATCTGTGTCTTGCCTTTTAGAGGTGATACTATCTCAATTGTGAAGAAATAAGTGAGATGTTAATAGGAATAAAAAATGATTTCTCTAGCAACATTGCATCAAGGAAATTAGGTTGATAAAGGATGTGAGAGCAGTTAAATTCTTTATAGGAAAAAGTAGCAAGCAGTATTTGCACATGGGCTTCTTGTTTTTTCAATATTCTTCAAACCCAGGCTTCCTGGTGAGGGTGCTAATAGAAAATACTGTTGAAAATCTCTTTCCTAGAGACATTCCCATTCCATTAACACACACACACACACACACACACACACACATACACACACACACCTGTCTCTTGATTATTCTTTCATTCACAAATACCTGGTGAGTATGCACTCTTTCCCAGCCACTGCAGTGGAGGTGGGGGTACAAGGATGAACATACCATTATGGGCTATTCTGTCTAGCGTTGTGTAGGATGGTTAAGAACCAAGAGAAATTGTTGATTCAGTACAAATTCTTCACCTCAGAATTCTGTATTTTGGCTAAAAGGCTAATAACTCCCAAATGTGCTTGCGTCTTTCTAAATGAACCTGGGCTGTCATTATCAATACATGTGTACCCACCATGGTGAATGAGTGAACCCACTAATGAACATGCTCAAGAGGAAACATTCTATAATCTTTAAAGGCATTTCATCATACGCTGACTCAGGAAAACTCTTAATAGATGTATGTCAGTTTGCTGAAAGGTGGTGGAAAGGGATTTCAACCAAACAGAAAAAAGAAAATTGTGTACATGTATAGTTGTACTAATCAGCAAAGGGGGTCTGAAGGGTGTTACTTTTTTTTTTTAATAGATTTAGTTTTTTTACAGCAGTTTTAGGTTCAAAACAAAAATGAAAAGAAAGTACAGAGACTTCTTGTACACCCTTTGCCCCCATTCATATATAGCCTCTTTTATGATCAAAAGCTCTCACCAGCTGGTACATTTGGTACAATTGAACCTATATTGACATATCACAATCACTTCAGGTGATTATGAAGTCCATAGCTCACATTAGGGTTCACGCTTGGTGTTATGCATTCAGTGGCTTTGGACAAAAGTGTAACGGCATGTATCTACCACTTTACCATTACACAGAGTAGTTTCACTGTTGTAAAAACCCATGTCCACCTATTCATCCTTCCCACTCTAGCAGGATGTTGTGTTTCAGTACGTCAAGCCAAGTGGTGTGTTCCTTGATAGAGGGAACTCAGCGCCTGGAATTAGTTGTGTCTTGGTTGTACCACTTGTTATTAAACAACCCTGGGTATACTGGATGAACTTCCTTAGGACTTGTTTTCCCTTCTTTAAAATACTATTTTGGTCTCATAGGGATGATATTTGTGAGAGTAATTTATAAACTGACAGGAATTATCTAAATGCATCATTGTTTTTAAATGTCACCCCAAATCTCAATTTTTTTTTTAAGAGTCAAACCAAGAAACAGACTCTTTTTTTTTTTTTAATTATTTATTTGACAGACAGAGATCACAAATAGGCAGAGAGGCAGGCAGAGAGAGAGAGGGGGAAGCAGGCTCTCTGCCAAGCAGAGAGCCCGATGTGGGGCTCGGTCCCAGGATCCTGGGATCATGACCTGAGCCGAAGGCAGAGGCTTTAACCCACTGAGCCACCCAGGTGCCCCCCAAATCTCAATTTTTATATTAAAATTGATGTATCTCAAATGCAGACCTATTATCCTAAAGTGGTGGTTCTCTATGCTGGCTGCATTGAGAAGCACCTGAGAAGCTTTAAAAAATCTTGCCTGGGTAATTGGGAAGGGATGGAGTCTGGGAGTCTGTTTTATTTTGGTGGGGGGAGAGGAGACATTTTTTAAGGTCCGTTGTGATTCTGCTGTACAGTCCATGTGAGAATTGCTGGTTTAAATGTCAAGTCCTTCAAATACCTTTAAAGGACCTTTAAAAATGGCCAAGTGGCAACATTCTAGTGCCTAGAGCAACGAACTCCCATTTGTAGCCAAGAAATAAATAGTAAACATTCTTTATCAGACAGCCATGGTAGTGGTAGGTACTATTAGATGAAGGTGGAAATACTGCCTCAAAGAGTAAGGCACTGTGGTAATGAAACCATATGCATCAATGCCTGGAACCATTTTACTATTATCTTGTGGGTAAAAGATGAAAGAAGCTTTAGAAGCCCTTATCAGAACATATAGCTTGGATTGATAAATAGTTATCCACTTGTATATTGATCCGTACACTGTTGTATATTGATATATATCAGTGGGTACTAAGGAAGAAGAGATGAGGAATCTACAAACTAATGCCAACTTGTCCACGACTTGAAAGTGTGAATGTTTGCACGCTGCCACAATCCATTTAAGGATCAGGGATAATTTGACTGAGACCAGGGGAATATGCTAAGTTTTAGAGTGCCTGAACATTTCAGAATGATCAGACTTCTGGATGGTTGACTATATTTTTTCACTATACTTCATGCCATCTTCCATATTTGGAGAGAAGGAACTGCAAAACACAGCATCTTTTACTTTTGAAGAGGTTCCACTTACATCCATAAAGAACAGGAAAGCTCTAGAACTTAGTGATATTTTTACTGAATTATTCAAGCTAAACTTTTAAAAATCACATAACATAGCTTCTTTTACCTAAAGCCTTTCAGTAATTTTCTATTTTCTTTTTTTTCTCTCAAGGTTTTATTTTTGAGAATCTCTGCACCCAACGTAGCTCTTGAACTCACAACCCTGAGATCAAAAATCTCACACTCTACTGACCGAGTCACCCTGTACCCCAGTAATTTCCCGTTTTTCTATCAAATAAGTTATGAGCCCATTTTCTCAACACTCGAGGCCTTTTGAGATATTGGCAGATTGATATCCCTTTACTTTTTTGTAGTTGCTTAATGAGTCCTGTCATTTTGTATGACTTTTAGAAAATCTATCTCATTTATCTTTGTATCATTTTCAATCATCCTTAATAATAATAGAAATAATGCTAATAGGAGCAGCCTCTTTCCAGTAGCTGTCATTGAGATGGGATTCATGTGTATTAGGAAGTATTCCTGGAGAAAAACCACAGGCGATGTGGGAAAGTGGACATGAAATGGTAGGAAGACAAGCAGGGGGTGGGGTATCCAGGAAAATCCAACAGTGCGGGACAGGTAGGGGGTTAACATGACTGTCTTGTAGGATAGTCTCCTGAGACACTGTGGGTGTACCACTGAGTTGTCCCATCTGGGAGGCAAGGGCATGCATGTATTTTTCTGTCTTCAGCCCTTTAGTCCTTGGCTCAGGGCTGAGAGCACAGAGGTGGCATATACCCCTGGTGCTTGCCACTTTCTGTGGGCGCAGGCAAAGCAGTTCTAGTAGTCTTGTGGGCAGCCTTCCAACAAGGAGGTGCATATGCTGGTGTGGGGTAAGAGTACATGTGGAGCTGGGGTGCCAGAAGATGGTAAAGGGATCCAAGGGGATAGGAGCAAGAATGCCATATTCCCGAACTTCTGCATTAGGGTATGTCTTGGATTAGAAGACCTTTGAAAGCAAATATGTCATTACTTTTCTATCACAAGCCCCTAAAGCACCTTATCCAAAAAATTAAAAAGAATGCCTTCATAAATATTTATTCAGTGATTGAATGGATGAGTCAGGGTTTATTTTTCCCTTTTTTTCCCTTTCTTCAAATGCTTCTTTGTATCGGTGCCAGTGCTGAACATCAAGCTGCTGAACATGTGCACTGGGAACGCTGTAGGACGTGATCAGAACTCTCTCGTGGTACTCATTTCAGATCACCCCCTAGGCTTAGTCAGGCAGCAGGTTGGTCGGAATCCAGATGAGCTAGTATTTAGGGAGTTGACCTGAGATGCCTGAGGGTAAAAAGACTGTGGTCACATTCCCCTGCTTTCCTGGGGAGAACCAAAAGACAACTGCTGATAACAGCCCTTGCGAGTTGCCAAAATGATGTATTGTGCTTTGTTTAGCATGAAAGGCCACTGATGGGTTAATGTCACCAACAAAGACAAACGTTTTGTTTTGTTTGTTTGCTTCAGATTTTTATTTAAATTCCGGTTAGACTGCAGTATTGGTTTCAGGAGTAGAATTTAGAGATTCATTACTTGCATACAACACCCAGAGCTCATCACAAGTGTCCTCCTTAATACCCATCACCCTCTTTACTTCCCCCCTTCCCTCCAGCAGCCCTGCGTGTGTTCTCTATAGTGAAGGGTCTGTTTTATGGTTTGCCTCTCTCTTGTTTTTTTCCCCCTCTATGTTCATCTGTTTCGTGTCTTAGATTCCACATATGAATGGAATCATATGGTATAAGCATTTCTAGTGGAGACAATGAGTAATCAGAAGACATTGTACCCGTGTTCATTGTGGGAACAACCTTTTATTGCTTAGTTGCTCTAACACTTCCCTGCATAAAACAACTCCCGCAGAAATTTAGTAGAAGCTCCCCTTCTGAAAGTTTTCTTCATTTGTTGCTTCCAATGTTACACATAGACATTTTCAAGGAAAACACCTTAAGGAATTTTGGGTGTGTGGAGTAGATGTGGTGCTCCAAATAAATCTTTGAAATCAAGAAAGGAACAAGTCAGCTGTGCGATATTAAAAAACGTTAATGAAATTTAAATAGTTGCACCATCTTTCAGAGACTTAGAATGGCAACACTAGGCGTTCTGTACATTATCATCATGTTGAATATCATTTTTGATATATCTTAAATAAGCACCATGGTTAATTTATAACCCACATTTCTTTATACTGTGCAACATACAGTGTAATAAACAAATTTACATATTTTAATGTGAATGGCAAAAGTTTAAAAATCAGTTACTTACTACTGGTTTGTTTTATCTTTGGAAAAAAGATCTCCATTGGACAATGGGGATTTAGTAATTACCCCTTGTGAAAAAACATTTACTTCATCTTACTCTTACTCATTATGAATGGATATATGCCAAAGTTTGGTAAAACGCAATGCCCTTTTTATACATAATTCACAAATTATGTATAGAAAAACTCAATGGTATCCTCATTCTGCAGGCACAGTACATAGTAAAAAAGAAATTCTGAGTAAGAATTGCTCAATATTTCTCAAGTGGAGCGGTCACAAAGAAGAGAAAAACTACAGGAAATCTAATATTAATACAAAAGAAAGGAGAGAATTAGACTTGACATTCCATTCATTCATTCCATAAACATTTATTATGCTATAATGAAATCTTGGTTATCACATTATCAGATAGGCAGAAACAAAGCACTGTGTTAGAAACACTAGCCTTTTCATTAATTTTTGGAAATATAAGGAAAAAAGTAAATACAAGTGACACTCAACTACTTGGAGTAATGACAAAAAGGAGGAGAATATTCAATAGAGAAAAATCAGACTCATAAAATAATTCATTCATGTGATTTCTAATGGTTATTTGCAATTTACCTGTCCATGGAATCATAAAGGAGAATTTTCCTTTTCTTATTTTTCTCGTTGGGTAAGGGTAAGGAGCTTAAAGGTGAGCCATGAGGGAAATTTAATTTCAAAGATGTTTGGGAATCAGTGCTTTGAAAACAAAATTTGCGGTATACTTTGCCATGCCTTTTTATGCTGTACAAAATCCATCATTTATAAAGCTACTGATTCTGACAGTGCCTCTCTGCAACACAGGACATAACGCAAAGCAATCAAAAGGTATTTTAATTTTTAAAATGCTCTCATCTGCTTTTCCATTGCCTTTGGTAGCTTATATGATTTTAGAACATATGCCGCATGCCAAGTTGTCTGGCTTTATCTTCTCTGTGAAGGAAAAATATCACTGGAGCAATACTTGACTGTTTGCTGGCCATGGAGATTTTCCATGGATCGAATTTAGTATGGATATTAAAATATTAGCATTAATAATTACCGTTATTAGTTAAAAATAATTGTTATACCAAAGTTCTTTCTATATGCCAAGCACTGTGCCAAATGCTTTACATACATTATCACATTTTACCTTCAAAGCAACTGTAAAGAGTAATCACCAATATCCACGTTTTATAATCCAGTACAGTGAGACTTAGTTCCCAAGTAACTACGAAGGTCCTTGCTCTTTATGGAGAACAGCGGAAGGTCAGGTTCATGCACCTGGGGGAAACTCTAGTCTGGAGCGGGTATATGACTTTCCTAAACTTTTCTGAGATAAAATCATGAGGTCATTAACTTAGTTAGATCTTCAGGCTTTTCCTAAAAGGATGCTGAATGCTGAGGCAGATCTAAAATAGCTTTGGTGTTCTGGAATTTTCCTTGACTGGAACAGGATTCCTGTCTTTATCCTTACCTAGACCTATCACTGAAACAGAAACATTCTC
Source organism: Neogale vison (assembly GCF_020171115.1). NCBI lineage: Eukaryota > Metazoa > Chordata > Mammalia > Carnivora > Mustelidae > Neogale > Neogale vison. The sequence continues at coordinate 76,849,644 of NC_058091.1, read as the reverse complement.
TTTACTGTCTTTGGAGCAGCATTTATTACCTCTACTTTGCCCAGAATGTCATTATAATCTAAATTCAGTATCAGGTAGAGATGCGTTTGGGAAGTGATAAAATAAAATATTATACAAGGAAATAGTATAACATATCCCTTTACGAATTTGATACCTTATATGAAATTTGTGTTAAGTCTGAAATTCTTGCTAATCACTTCATTGCTGTAGATTTTCAAAGTACCGCATTTGTGGATTTTCCTTCTAGGATCTCATCCCTAATTTTAGTGAATTAAAATATTGTGAACAAATATTGTTGCCCTTCTATCACAGGACATATGGCTGAGGCAAACTTAGTGAAAAATATTCTTGGATGTTTTAAGTCTAACATTTAGAAACTGGGTGGCACATAAAAAATACTGCCAAGGTGACATCATATTTCCTCCCTGATTCTGGAAACCAATTCAGATAGCAAACATTTAAATTTGTATTTTTATGTGAATGTCATTTAAGAGAGCTTTGACTACTGCAGATTGACCCAGAAGTCATGTGTGAAAAATTATATTACCTGGCCCTCATTCTTTGTGGTTGGGAGCCTCTGTACTTTTCAGAGCACCGTATCTGCCACCCTTCTTGTACTGCGCGTGCTATGTCTAAGGATGATGGAAATGAGACAGATATGCTGGTGTTTTTGCATTAAGGAGGCAGTTCCTGAGTGACAAGGCTATTTGTGTACCAAGCAAATAAATATTGTCTGATAATGTCTGAGTTCACGTGGCTTCCCCATAGCACACTTGTATGAGTGCCAGAGAATTAATTGCATTGTTTAGACTCGTGGCAAAATGATTAAAATGATGGCTACATTTGAGGAATTCTAGGTTGCCCTTATAAATTGTACCTTGCAAGGTGTAAATGCATTTTTAGCAATTCTAGGTTTATATTGTTGTGGAGTTTTACAATTAAGTGCCATTTTACCTTTCCACAATGTAATTCAAGATTTTTATAGTTTCAAATGACCTATTATTTAAAGACACAAAATTGGAAATAATAGATGAGATGTTGCCTATATTTTTGATGTCTTTGTTTCTTACTCTTCCACTTATCATAATGAGCTGTCAAATTTATATGGCCTATTTATATTGGACCTGAGAATAATACTTCCTTTCCCCCCAGATCTGTAAGATTAATCAGTGGTTGAGAATTATTACCTAGAAGTCTCCTAATTTTTCTGAAAGCATTGTGATCCTATAATCCCAGCATTATAGGGATGTAAAAAAATGTTTTTGTTAAACTGAGGCACTGTCTGGAATATAAAATGAATTATTTATGTTTGCATCTTCCATCTCATATCACTGTAATCTAAATTTGTGATTTAGATGTTTTCCGGTTATTTATTCCTGTTTTAGTGGACGGATAGCTAACAAGATGGCCTTTGAGATTATCATTTGATATCCTGAAAATTATTGAAAGTAGTATTGATATATTTGTATTTCTCTCTCTCTTTTTTTTTTTTTTTTTAGATTTGCTCTGTTACTCTACAGCATCCATAAGAACTTCTGTTGCTCTTTAGAGAAAAAACACAATAAACAGAATCTTGCCTCAGGGTGCCTAGTTTACAAATGACAACACAGCACAAACCGTTAAAGGAGAAATTGTGAATGGATTGGAAGAAATGAAGTGTTTCTCATCTGGTTTTTCTCTTGGCTCCCTAGATCTGTGTTGTCTCCTGTGCTTGTTAGGTTTGCAGATTCCATGCTCCCACACAGTCCAACAGAACCTCCTGAACTGGGGCCAGGAGCTCCAGATAACAAGCCCTCTGGTGTTAGAGCACACTTACTTGAGAATGATGGGTGCTCCCAGTACCCTCCTTCTCTGAGTAAGTTTTGTCACATTGATGATAAAGATAGCTTTGTGATTTCTGACACCTAAAGGAAAAAAAAGAAAGAGGATGAGAGAGATTGAGGTTCCTAATTTTTCCTTTCTTTCCACAATAATTCGATCTAGATTTAATTCTTTATCTACTTTCCAGTATTTTTATTTCTCTTAAAGTATAATACTCGTAAGTTTTATTTATTTAATTTTTTTAAAATTTATTTTATTTGAGTGAGAGAGAGAGAGCATACAAGCAGGGACAGAGAGGGAGAGAGAGAAGCCAGCTCCCTGCTGAGCAGGGAACCCAATGTGGGCCTCCATCCCAGGACCCCGGGATCATGACCTGAGCCAAAGGCAGATGCTTAACTGACCAAGCTACCCAGGCACCCCTATTTATTTAATTTTTGATTGGTGTGTATGATGGACTCCTTTCACAATCTAGGAAGGCCATGGAAACTCTATCAAGAAAAATGTGTATCACATTTTTGCTTACAATATCAAGGGTTTATGGAGCACTTGACTTCACCATGGTCCATAAGATAAAAATCCCCATACCAGTCGGGCTTCATAATTAATATAACACAAGTCTGTGATTGAGAGGTTTTTTGAATTTATTTTTTATTTTATTTTTTTATTATTATTATTTTTTTAAAGATTCCATTTATGTATTTGACAGAGAGAGATCACAAGTAGGCAGAGAGGCAGGCAGAGAGAGAGGAGGAAGCAGGCTCCCCGCTGAGCAGAGAGCCCGATGCGGGACTCGATCCCAGGATCCTGAGATCACGACCTGAGCCGAAGGCAGCGGCCCAACCCACTGAGCCACCCAGGCACCCTATTTTTTTTTTGTGTGTGTATGTGATCATTGTTGGACAGCGCAACCCTGGGCTTTTCAATGTGTATGTTATTTACTTGTAGTTCATAATTGTTCCTCAGGGGCCCATAAGCATATAAAGTTCTAATTACTGAATTAAAAGCAATCTGGACAGTTCTTCAGATAGTTCAGAATAGCACCAATGTGTAAACATGTAATTTCATTTTTTTTAAGGTTACATTTACTCTGCAGTTCAAGGAAATTGCAAAAAATTTCTTTTTTAAGTTTGCAGAAAGACTAAACCCAGAGAAGACTTTCCATTAAACCAGAGATTGCTGTCAAATTGACATGGACGTACCTCCTAAGACCTTATGATTCAATTTTTACATGAGAAGACATGTTTTTAGTTCTTTTGGGTATATACCCAGATGTGGGACTGCTGGATCATATGGCAGGTCTAGTGCTAATTTCTGGAAGAACTTCTATATTGTTTTCTGTAACAGCTGCACCATTTTGTATTCAGGGGTTCCATTTTCTTTAAAAGTATCCAGAATTGTCTTTTGGTATATCGATGTGTTCTATTTGATATTTTTTTAAAAAAAAATCTGTCTCATTATTCTCTGATTCTATAATTGAGGTTGATTATGTATTTATATTCATATTACTATTATTAGGTTTTTGTATTGTTTATGCTTACCTTAAAAATAATTTGAGGAATTTTCTGTATTTTCTTTGATCTCGGTAAATAATTTGAATTAGTAATAATTTAAATAATTTTGGAATTGTCTGCGTTTTAAAGGTTACTAAAGAATTCTCTGGAAAAAAAAAAGAAGACATTCAGAAATTTATTTAGCAAAACACACTCTTATCTAGTAGCTTTCCTGAAGACTTCACCATGCTTAATAAAGACATGCCTAAATAAATTAGTTTTTTTTTGAAAAAAGACCACACATATCAAAGTACAGAGCTATCAGTGGTATTCAACAGACACACTGCAGGCCAGAAGATCAAAGCTTTTGTTTTCATAATTTTATTTAACCTCTCCAAAATGTAGTCAGCTGCCCCATATGTCAGTACAATTGTATTTGAAGAGTGAGAATGACACAGGTTATTGGCTTGACAAAGCTAACCTGCTAAACAAAGACATATTAGATTTATGTGAAGACTTGGAAAGATAGTGTGAATGTGTTGTTTCTTCTGTCATTTTGAGAGTTTATTAGGGAGATATGAAATTGATAAATGAAAATTATCCTCTCACGGGCAGAAAGGAATCTAAATGTGTTTCTACATAATATGTACTAAACTATCATTTTTAACATTATCCTTTTGATTTTCCAAACCAATTTTACAGGTGAGGAAGTTAAGGCCAACATAACTTGCCCAAATATATAAGTGCATTTAAGGGTGAAGTAACACAGAGTTCTAGGAGAATACAGGTCAGATTTCATTAAAGCATCAACTGTTGCATTTAGAACTGTTCAGACAGTTCTCTTTTTGGTAGAATTTGAGAATCTAGGCTAATGGACTTCAGGTCAGACTGTGTGGATCAAAATCGGTATCATTGGGCCTGTATTGTAAGATAATGAATAGGATATGAATTCTACATACTATTGACAAAGCAGTGCCATGGAGGTAGCTGAGGTCGGTATCAGCAAATTCTAGGAAACACTGGCTGTTGTGGTGGAACCTTTAATTGAGAGTGGGGTTTGTTAAACAACCATAGTAATGGGAATGGCCCTGAGGACCCCAGAAACTCCGATAGATGAACTCATGTTTTGAAAGACATTCTTGGGCCCCTGGATGGCTCAGTGGGTTAAGCCGCTGCCTTTGGCTCGGGTCATGATCTCGGGGTCCTGGGATCGAGTCCCACATCGGGCTCTCTGCTCAGCAGGGAGCCTGCTTCCCTCTATCTCCCTCTCTGCCTGCCTCTCCATCTGCTTATGATCTCTCTCTGTCAAATAAATAAATAAACCTTAAAAAAAAAAAAAAAGAAAGAAAGACATTCTTACCCCAAGGCTAAGATTGCATTGATATCTCTTCATAAGCATATACACACACACACACATGCACAGATATATATGTGTAAATATATGTATATACATGACATGTGTAAACATATGTAAACATATATGTTGTGTGATTATTTGTGTGTCCATGTGTACATATATAATTATTTCTAGTTACTAGAATGTAGTTTACTGTTTTAAATGAAGCATTACATAGGAATTACATAGGACATGATGACATAGTTTAGTAAGAGCTCATTTTGTTGAGTGGTATGGAAAACTCAATCACAGCTAAAAGCTTTTCTTTTGAATCCCTATAAGAATTCACTGTTACAGGGAACAGAAACATAAATTTCATGTCAAGCAGTACATTATTTCTTTACATGGGAAACCAAATCGTAATCAAAAAGGCATGTGATGAGTTGGCTGAATCAAAGGGGCTGGTCATGACAGAAGTACTCCAGTGGACCCACTGGGTTCAAAGACACACCAAGCAAGATTTTCCCTGGACTGGGATGTTGCAGGATCTCATATTAAAGAGACAATCCAATTAAGGACTTGGCAGATTTCCCCAAATCTTGTCCAGTAGCATTTTCTAGTGTGTGTGGAGAAGGAATATTTTAGCAAGTGGCTACCCATTTGTTTGGTTGTCTGCCCACTATTTTATCTGTAATACTCTCACATTCATCATGGTAGGAGAACAGTGATCAGCTAGATGCTTGCCGGTCTGTTTTTCAGGAGCAAGATTACTTGCCAGAGTGACCCCTTTTATTTATTTAGTGACCATGGAGTGTCTGATTTATCCTTCCTGCAGCACTGAATGCCTTAGGACCACATGTCCTGAGGATCTTACCAAACACTGGCAACGTAGGACTAGAGAGAGACTTACGTGAATAAAAAGATGCATGCTCTCCTTCTGCAAATGTTTCTCAAAATTGAAAAACATGCCAGGAGGTAGCCCCAAAATATATAACCTCCAGAAAAAGTAAATGCATAGCTGAGGATGTGGATTTTATTGAGAACCAGCTGCACAAATATGTTCCAAAAATTTTATTTTTTATTTTTTGGAAATTGTAATAAATGGGTTTTTATTACATTATATTTTATCTTTTTAAAGATTTTTATTTTTTCTTAAGTTTTTATTTAAATTTCACTTAGTTAACATACAGTATAATACTATTTTCAGGTGTTCCAAAAATTTTTAAATTGCAGTGTACATAGTAATCTCTAGTAAACTTCTTGGAGCTTTCCATATATGAAAAACGGTCTTCATGTCTCTCTCACACACTCATACCTCTCTCGTTTACACTTCTCTTCATGTGTAATGTCTCTTTGCCTCTAATCCAATCCAACTCAGTGTATGCCTCCCTGAGGAAGGTCAGAGAGGTAAGAGCATTTTGGGAATGCCTGCAGTGTGTACTAGCTACATTGGCAGGTGCCTTCCCAAAGTCTCTACTGCTTATCCCAGCACTGCCACACAGGTGCTCATCACAGATGTCTGGCAGGGGGAATGGAATGGAGGCTTAGAGAGGCTAGGTGGGTCCACACAGATCAGCTCCCAGACCTCTGTTCTTTCCACATTATGGCACCTCCTGTACCTGTTCAAGTCCTTGGGACAGATGGTGATTTCAGAATAAATGCTTGGTTCCCAGTTACAACTAAAGCCTCCAAATCTTCTGTCTGCATTTAATAATTTCTTCTAATAAATCACAACCACAAGAAACAAAGTAAATGTAAACTGAAGCCAGAAACAAATGAGATGAAGTCCTTTTTATTTCAATACTGTTTCTAGAGGTTAGGAGTACAGTTTTCTACATATCCCTTGAGGGTCTGATACTATGTTGTATGAGCGTCCAAAAGTAAGTTGGTCTATAAAGGGCAATCATGTAAAATGTATTCATGTGTTTTAAGTTAAATTTTATGATGTGCCATAATATGATGATCTCTCATTAGTTTATAACTCTGGTGACATACTGTTAGAAGTCATTTGGAAGTGACAAACTAAAGGCTGATATTGTCATTTCTTTATAGGAACAATAACTATCTGAAAATCACACTGAATTTTATTGAGGGTCTGTCTTTAGGTAACATGAAAATAACTAATTCTGCCATCTTCGTGGGGAAAATCTAGGAAGTATGTCAAATGATCCAATAGGTAATATTGTTTTCACCTATGTAGAAAACACGAGAATATAAAATTAACCTCTAAGCTTGTTTTCTCTAGGTTGTCCTCCTATCTGGACTTTAAGAATTGTTATATCACATATTTCTGGTTAAATTTCACCTCTGTTTGAGTTTACTTTTAACTTATTTTGATACCTGATTTGCATCAAAATCTTATTTGTACTATAGAACTACCAATTATCTGTGTATGACAGAAGTGAGTAAAATTAAATAAGTAAGGGTAGATTAGAAATGCATGCATTTGATAATTTGCTGTCGGTTATAAATCTGTATTTCTTGGAACAACCTTGGAATGAAAAATATGGTTGTATTAGTAGTAGTGGTATAACCACTCATGTCCTCCAAGGAGTTATAACCAAGCAGTTCGTAATCCAGATTCCAGTTTTGCTTCTACAGGGCAAATTGTCTCTAAGGCCCATTTTTTTTTTCTTTTTTGTATGTAAAATGGAGGATTGTTTGTTTATTCATTTGTTAGAATGAAGAATGAGTATATATCTATATCTATATCTATATCTATATCTATATCTATCTATCTATCTATCTTTCTATCTATACATAGTGCTTAGAGGGTGTGTCATACTCTCTGGTGTCCCTAAACCTCAGTATCTCAGAACTGTCACTGACATGCCCTTCTCTGGTATCCCTGTGGCCAGTCCTTTGTAAACCCTCTTTTCTCTTCTGTCTTACTTCCGTTTATTGTTCTTGCCCATTTTTATCATTGTCACTTTATCATAGCTTGCCTGGACTATGGCGATTGCCCTTATGGCCCATCCTGTCTCCTCTCTCCCCCAACTCCCTTCACTCACAGTGCTGTTAGATTACCATTTGTAATGCGCAAACACAGTAATACCTTCACCTTGTCAGATTCTCCCTAATACTGCTTTTTGTTTGTTTGTTTGTTTGGCCTGTTGAGTTCAGATGTAGCATCTTAGCATCTGTGGTCTTCTGCAGTATAAACTTTTAATCTCTTCCCTCCTGCTCCACTGTACATACCTTGTTATCTAATAAACCGAACTTCTTTCTATTCTTACTTATTCTTCTTTATTCCTTGAGTTTGCTCCTGTGGCTCTTTCCTCCTACAACAGCCATTCTTAAAATCCATCTCTCATGACCTGTTTCCATACTGGATCCCAGAGATACATGCAACCTTCTGTCAACCTTCAGAACCTTTGATTTTCTTTCCCTTATGACATACACCATTTTTTTCCAGCACGTGTTATTGTCGGTTATGTATCTGTTTCCTTCTATAATGTTAGGTCTTTGTTGGATACTTACACTTACCATGAGTCCCTGGGAACATTCATTCAGGTCAGTACACATAGTAGGTAGCCAATGAATAAATTGTTTAATTGAATAGCTACATCTCAAAGCCCTCTCTTCCTGTTATTAGTTCTATGAGTTTCTTTAAGTGTTCAAGTCAGAATAATAAAATAAGTTAAAAAAATGGTCATTCTCTAATCCCAATTGACCTCTTCAGGAATCCATATGGACAAAAATATAAGGCAAAGTGCTGTGGAGAAGGAAGGGGAAGCAATTATATTAAAAGAGCTTCTGGGGGGGGGAGTATTTTTAAAATTAAATAATGTGGATTTTTATTTTCCAGCTGGACTAGAATTGTTTGGAGGGTGTCTGCAGTGATCAGTGTTTGTCTTAGGTTTATAGATAACTATAGCAATTAATATCGTAGTCTGGACTTCATATTTACTTACTTATCTCTCTTGTTTGTTATTTTTACTTCCAAATGAAGTTTCATTTTGTACCAACAGATGACAACATGACATCTAAGAACTTTCCCTTTGTACTAGCAGGCGGGAGAATTAAGGCGTAGAGGGATGGAAACTGTCTTCTGACCCCTTCTTTGAGTGTCTAGTTTATCCCTACTTAAGTTGCAATCAAGTTATCTTATTCCTGAGAAGATTGTTTGTAGCAATAGCATCCACACACAAAAAAGCTGATTAGTGTCCAGGCCCTCTTGGCCTGTGGGTCATGCTTGGAGCAGAGTTGGTACATTTCTCACTGCCTTCCTTGTCTGATGCTCCTCCCGGGCCTGGAAGTACATCAGTGCCTACGTCATGCCGTGTGCAGAGGGCAGTACTGCAGTGCGCTGAACCAGAAAACATTCTCCCTATCTATAAATGAGGGCCTCCTCTTCCTTTCTTTCCCATGATCTTCTCCATCTCAGCTGGGGAAAATGATGCGAACTCAACAAAGCCCAATTATTTCTGCCATAACAATAAAGTGTCATAAGTCACATAGTTATCGTGAAAGATGTTATTTAAATGAAGAAAAGACGGCTCATTTTGTATACATGTTTTCTTTCAGCTATAAAGATCAGATTATCAAAGAATATATGATAATCTTTTGAAGATGCATATTACCTCTTCCAGAGTGAGTTTGTGTTTTCTTTTTTTGTTGTTATTTGTTTGCTTGTTTTGTTTTCCTTTTGTTCCTGTTGTTGAAAGCATGAGGAAGGCATAAAATGATGTTGAGGGATCTGCCAGTCAGTGTCTCTTAGATTGCTGCAGCCTATTTTAAAATATCAGAAGCATGAGACTGTAATTGGCTCCAATGTTGTGAGCTTTATATTGTAAATAAGTAGGCATGATCCTGACTTCACTGTTTCAAAATCAAATAAATCGTCGTTTTCATCTCTGAATTCTTAAATTCGTTCATTCACAGATATTTGTGGGTTGTCTTCCACATACCAGGTACTATTGTAGGAACTGGAGACAGAGTAGTAAACAAAGCTAAGTCCCTACTGTCAGTCTGTCTGGGCTGCTATGACAAAATATCAGACTCTGGGTGGCTCATAAACAACAGAAATGTGTTTCTCACAGTTCTGGATGCCTGGAAGTCCGAGATTAAGGTGCCAGCAGATCTGATAGCTGCCGAGGGCCCACTTCCACTTCCTTCTGCATTGCATGGTGGAAGGGGCAAGGGCCGTTCAACAGGCTCTCTTTTATGAAGGCGCTCATCTCATTCACAGGGCTCCACCCGTGTGGACTCATCACCTCTCAAGAACCCAGCTCCTAACACTATCTCACTGGGCATTAGGTTTCAATGTACGAATTTTGGAAGGACACAGATATTCAGACCATAGTGGGAGTTTATGTCCTGTGGGACAGAAAGGCCATAAACAAATATATGGTGTGGAGAGAGGATAGAGAGATTGGAGAAGGGGAGGTACCGTTTCACGTAGAGCAGTCAAGGCAAGCGGTTCTGTTAAGGAGGGATTTGAGCAAATCCTGAAAGAAATGAAGTGGGGAGCTATGTGCATTTCTGGAGGAAGACCATTCTGGGAACGGACGATAGTAAATGACAAGGACCTAAGGTGGGAGTGTGTTGGATGTGTTGAAGTATTAAAAATATAACAAGCATAACAATTAGATAAATGAAAGATATTCACTAATCAAATGTTCTATATTTGCTCCTGAAACTAAAAAAAAAAAAAAGTGGTAGCTGAATCTCCGTTAACCTCCTAAAAATTAATTGGTTATGTAGCACAATTAGTGAAAGCATTATATCAACCTTTAATAATTAAACTTTTACACAGCAATATCCTAGTTAATTATCTTTGCTTTTGTTGAGCCTTTATTGCATTTTTATGGTCATCTTTGCTGGAAGAATACTTTCACATTTTTCTCTGTTCCTTTTAATTAAGTTAAATGAACTGTCTTAGAAAATACTAAGTATTTCATTGAAGAACAAGAAAAATATACTTAAGAATCTCTTAAAATTGTCTACATAACAGATTCTTTCTATGTGAGTAATGCGTGGCTATTGACAAGTTAATATATAAAATATCTGTTGTATCATTTATGAAATCAGTCTCTTGGAAATTTTGGTAATTTAAATCCTGAAGCTTGCATTTTTTCAAAACAATAAATATTGTAAAAGTTTGCAGAAAGTCATTAAATGTTAATAAGAGGCTATATCTGATACTATATCAAGGTGAGATATCTTTAATTTCAGTTCATTCTGAAAGAGTCCTGATGGAAAGACAACTCTAGAATGACATTTATTCCAGTGATAAACATTTTTAAACTATTAAGCTATATAGAAATCTCTGCCTTTTCTTTTAACTTTTTCTTTTATCTCTGTTTTATTATAGTTGACTCAAAACAAGAGTTAGATAGAGATGGATGCGTATCTCTTGTATTACTGGATTGGGATAGATCAAGAAAAAAAGATACAAGCCACAATTATTCTGTTCTGTATTTTAATCCACACATAGATATGTTATATATTTTATATGCATTATATATTTTATTCCGTTTACTCCAAATTTTAACCTTAATGCAATAATTTTATCCATTGCTTTAAAAAAATATCAATAATACCAAGAAAGAAACTTCAGAAATTCCAAGAATTTAATATATATCCATTCTTTAACCTCCCAGGAACCATGTGGTTCCATAATTCTGTGTCAGGCCATTGCCATAGTGCCAAGGTCAACAGCAGTTGAGATAATCAAATAGAAGAATGGCTTTGTTGAATATTGACAAAACAAAAATGAATGAATGGATATGTTATAGTAAGGGAAGATTTAAAGTGTGCAGATCATTTGAAAAATGTAATTATGCAAGACAAGATTTTCTACATTTTTAATTGTACAATGTACCAAAGTGCTTTCTCTCCCACTTATGTTCTATTAGACAAATGAAATAGCTCCTTTGCCAAATGGTAGAAAACAAATTGCTCCCAATGGTACCAAAGAAGGATTCTGTAGGTGGTTTTGGAGTTTTATCTTCCTAGAATAAGCAGTATGATTTATTACTTGGGCAAAGCTGACTTTCCCCATGGCAGATGTAGTTAGAGGTAAATTTCCCTTGTGCATTTCATCAAAGCTTTTGCTCATTCAGTTTACTCTCTCTCCTGTACACTCAATTTCTCCCTCATGTTGACTCCTTTCTCTCTTTGCTCAACCTCTGTCCTCATCCGACTATTACCCTGTCTCTCTCTTACCCATTGCAACCAAGTTTCTTGAAAGAGTAATTTATGCTCATGTTTAAAGCTGCTCTTAGTTATTTACTTTCTTTTGTTTGTTCCAGCCTCTCTAGTTGCTTTCTTTGGCTTAAGGAATTTATTTCTCCTCAAGTCAATAAATTTAGGATGTCTTTGGATTCTACTTTACCTCCCCATTTTCCCTATTTATAAAATTATCATGTCTATCATGGTGGGTTTTTTTTTAACAAATGTACCTTTTTTAAACACTGTATACATAAATGATTCTGCCATTCTTCTCTAGATCTTTTATCTGAGCTCCAGAGTGTCATCTGTTGCCCAAGCCAAAGCCCAGGAAGACATCTCAGTTTTCTCTCTCACCATCCACATGTAATAGCTGTGAAGTCATCTTGACCCCCCGTACCAAGGACCTCATGACATTAGGTGTCTCTCATCTTTCACCTCCACTGCTACCATTGAGTTGTTTTCTCACTTGGAAAACAATGGTAACTTTTCTTTAACATATGTGATTTCCCATCTTAAAATCTATTAATGCCTACTAATGTTGTTAGGAACAATTCTGAGTTCCTCAGCAAAGTATTATATCATTATTTGGCTATGTCTATATTCTTTCCTTAGTCACTTTACTTTTATTGACCTTAAGGACATCCAGTGTATTGGTTGATCAGTTAAGAACAAAAGTTGTAAAATCGAAGTACTTGAGTTCCAGTCTAAGTTTTATGTGAACTGCACATTTGTGTAGCCTTTGTGAACTTTTGTTTCCTTATACAAATTATGAGAAATATTTACTTTCACAATGTTGTTAAATGAATGCTTATTAAGATGTCTGGTGCATAAATAAGTACTCAAAAATGTTAGTTATTGTTAATTATTTGTGGTTTCCAGGTTGTTTTATACTATTTCAAAATATATGTATCTGCATGTACCATTCAAGATTGCACTGTCTCACCTTCACTTTATTATTCAAGATGTATTCAAGCATTTACTCTTCTCTGAAGCTTTCTCTAAGTACACTCCTTTACAGCTCCTTCCCCTGCACCACACTGTAGGTCAAATGAGAGCTTTTGTCGAATTGGAGCATCCTTCTATTATTCATTGTTACACTGGGTTCTAATTGTTGGCCTACTCCAGTCTTCTTCCTTGAGGTTGTGAGATCCTTGGGGCCAGGGTTTTGTTACATTCATCTCTTACTCTCCAGCATTGCTCAGTCTGCTAGTACTGAGTAGGCTCTCAGTAGGGATTTGAAGGAGACATGACTGATGGATGGAATAAATTATGAATAAATGTATAAATTAAGTTTAGCAGGGACATCTTTTTCTTGTTGGTTTGCCATTAGAAGTGTTTTAGCACTTATTAATTGATTTTTTTGATTAAACGGCTTGTGATATTTTTCTGAATGCTAAAAATGAAATTAATTCATTCTTCCTGACTATAAATAAGATGTAATCCCAAGTTGAGATTTCCCAGTAAAACACGCATAGAGAGTTTGCTAGTAATATCACTGATTTGATTAATGTGAACAGACAAGTAGAATGGTTTAGAAATTAATCAATTTCAAAATTACTTATAAGGCTCTGTCTTTGTATTACATAAATATAAGTAAATTTAGAGAAAAATTGATTACAAACCAGATTACCCCATTGGTTTTTTATTTAAGATCTTTCATATTTTATGTAGAAATAGTACTTTCCCAGGTGTCCCACTATACCTCATACTCAGAACTCTGAGTAATATTAGGGAATAATAATAATGATAGAGTAATTGCACAACAAAGGGAATAATCAACAAAATTAAAAGCCATCCTACTGAATGGGAGAAGATATTTGCAAATGACATATTCGATGAAGAGTTAGTATCCAAAATATATAAAGCACTTACACAACTCAACACTCCCAAAACAAATAATCCAATTCAAAAATGGTCAGAAGCTGTGAGCAGACATTTTTCCAAAGAAAGCATACAGATGGCCAACAAACAGATGAAAAGATGCTCAACATCACTCATATCAGGGAAAGACAAATCAAAACCATGGTAAGATACTACATAACTGTCAGAATGGCTATAATTAACAACTCAGAAAACAACAGATGTTGGTAAAGATGCAGAGAAAGGGGAGCCCTTTTGCACGGTTGGTGGGAATGCAAACTGGTGTAGCCAGTCTGGAAAACAGTATGAAGTTTCCTCCAAAAACTAAAAAATAGGACTATCCTACAGTTCAGTAATCGCAAAGACTACAAAGAATTTTTATCCAAAGACTACAAAGACACTAATTTGAAAGGATGTTGCACTCATATTTATTGCAACATTATATATAATAGCCAAATTATGGAAGCAGCCCAGGTGTCCACTGATAGATGAAAGGGTAAAGAAAAGGTGGTATATATACAATGGAATATTATTCAGCCATAAAGAGAATGAAATCTTGTCACTTGCAACAGCATGGATGGAACTAGAGAGTATAATGCTAAGTGAAGTAAATCAGTGAAAGACAAATACCATAAGATTTCATTCATATGTAGAATTTAAGAAAGAACTATAGAGAAGAAACTGATGGTTACCAGTGTGTGGGGGAGGGAGGAGTGGAATAGGTGATGGGGAGTGAAGAGTACACTTATGATGATCGCTGAGTAATGTATAGAATTGTTGAATACTATGTTGTACATCTGAAACTAATAAAAACTGTAGGTTAACTATACTGGGATTAAAACAAAAATATTAATTACAATAAATGAGAAAAATAAAGATAGGGTAATAATAGAAAACATCTAGTCAGTTCTCGTTTGTATTTTGAAGATAGTGAGTAGTTAAAAAAAAAAAAAGAAAAAAGTTTAAAAAGAAAACTATGTACTATTCAGGTACACATAACAATTTATCAGAAGGAATTTCCTGTCCCAAGTAAAACCTGCTCTTGATTGGTCTTTAAATCCTAGGTGTCCATAGAACTAGAAAATCCTGGAGAGTTGGTTCATTTAGTCCTAAATCTAAATGATTTTAAAGACATATCAAAAAGCAGAGATATGTGTTCTCAACAAAAAGGAAACAAAATACCTTAGAAAATGTAATCTGCTCTTAGTGACCCTGTCATTTACCTCAATGACTATGTTTATTATATAGCTCTAAACTTGTCCATTCCTAGCTTTTAAGTGACCTCTTATCAGAAAGCACTCAGTAAGTGCAAGTATGAAAAGGTAATTTTCTGAGGTTATTGTGTTTGCTTTTAGTTATTTACAGCTGTAAAATCTGGAAAAGATTATAGACTTCTTATCTTTTAGTCTAACCAACAACATAATGAGTGGGTTTCCTTCTTCCATCCTTATATCCCCTTATAGACCACTAAGTTCATGGAATGTGAATTGATTTGAAAGCTAAATTATTACCTCATTACATTTGCATCAGTCTTGCATTATAGATTGTACACAATAAAAAGAATATAATGATCCCCCTGTCATTAAGTGGGCGCTGACCAGGATACACTTTTAAGTCACCCAGTTCAATTTGTATCCATTTCTTGAATGACTGTGCAATTTCAAGTGCTTTTTGCTGGGAAGATTTTGGGGAGACATATACTTTTCTATTTTGCCTACTATCCCCCCAAACCTGAGGCACTATTCATGGCACCCACTTACCACAAAAGGCCTTTGCTTATGGTTGGCTATCAGGGAATATTAAGATAATCTGATGAAAGCAGAAGTAAACTCACTAACTTTAAAGATTGTGTCACAATCCATTCTTCTACATGGAAAGAAGAGATGCTGTATTCATGGACCAGTAGTAAGACCTGATTTCCTGTAAAAGTGTTTTCATCCATGTTGTCTTTTTATGATCAGATGTGTTTTGTCAAAATTTGATAATCTCTGCAATATTTTACAATGAGTAATTAGAGTTTTCAATATAATGTGGTGGTGGTAAAGATCTTAGATTCTAGGTTCATGAATCTGTAGCAAATTCAACTGTTATTTTTTGACTCCATCACATGCCAGATGTTTATCCGAGCAGTAAGGATATGACAAGAAAAGGATATATTATGATAAGAGAAAAAAAAAATCCTGGTTCTTATGGCACTTACATTTGATTGATGAAACAGACAAGAAATCATATCAATAAATAAACTATGTGGTGTTTCTGATGAAGAAGTGTGACGGAGAAAATAAAATTCCCAGAGGTTAGGGGATGCTGGTGTATATATGGTGGCAAGGGAATTGGTTTCATTTCACGTAGGGTGATCAGGGATATCCTGAGATTGTGTGATTTGTACAAAGACTGTGCAAGGGCTGTGGGACATGTGGACTTCTAGGGAACAAGTATTCCTACCAGAGTGAACAGAAATCTTACTGCTCTTGCAGTAATTCTGGGTGTGATACTTAAGCAAACATTAATATTTTCTAAACCTTGGTTTCCTCCCCGAATATGGAGATCATTGCAGTACTGTCTCAAAAAGATACTTTAAGAATTAAATAGTAAATGCATTACAGATACATAACAAACACTGGATACATGCTAGGTATCGTTGTTATTTGGGAATTTAGAGTTTCTCTTTCAGATCGCTTTAGTCAAAGCCTTTACCTGTTGATTAGTATCTTATAGGGTGTAGGATTCCTTGTTTAAATTCATCAGCTGTAGTAGAAAATATTCTACTCTTTCCAGTAGAGGTAAATAAATATTAAATGCTCAAATACCAGACCATAGAGAAACTGTCCGAGCTCTTTTCTTTTTTTTAATGTTTGATTTTATCAGTTATACAAAAAAAGCAGGTTTTTTTTTTTCTCATCCCTGTCGTCTCATTCCCAATCCTTAGAAGCAATTATTTTCAAGTCTTTTAACTATTTCTTTTGATATTTGCTTCCATATATTCAGGGAACAAGCTTATGCTGCTGCTTCTTGATTTTTCAGTTTCAGACATGATCTCTTAATTTCCCACTGTAATGAATGAGGATTTGCCTCCTTTATGCCATTGTATATGTTCACTTCTGATTCTCCCACCTTACCAGTGTAGTTATATCCTACTTTTGCTTAGGTAAGTATTGTCACTCTAAAGTATTATTCACAGCTGCAAAATGAGTAACTTTCCTTTCTTTAATGCTTTTTGTTCCCTTTAGTTAATACTTGCCTTTTTTGGGTCATTGATTTGCTTCATTTGCTTACTACTTCACCCCCAACATTAGAAATTTAAATTTTTTTGTAATGTGTTCCAGCACTTTGGGTATGCTCTCAGTTTCTTCTTCAGAGAAGGGTCTTTGCAGGAGCATTGTGACTAGATTGTCATCTGGCCTCACTGCTGTGAGTCAGCTTCAGGGACAAACTCTACATCACCATCAACTCCTGGAGACCCTCTCTGCCTCTTCTCTTCAGTTAGACGCTGTTTCTGGAATCCCATATATATTCCTTCTTGCTTTATCCTCTTGTTTTAAGGGAATACACATCTAAGAGCTGCCTGGATAAAAGTGTATGAGAGACATATTTTGACACTTTTTATGTATGAATGTCTGTTCCTTTTGCAATTAATAGTTGTCTGAGTATAGAATTACAATATGGAAATAACTTCCCTTTAGGGTTTTGAAGATATTCTTTTCTGTCTCCTAGGTGTTAAAGTGGCTATTCAAATGTCTGTTGCCATTCTGATATTTTAAAAATTAAACATTTCATTTAATTTGAAACCTATAAATGTCCATTCATTTGCTAGTATTTTTATTAATAAGGTGCACTTTTATCTTTTAGTATGAATTCCTGATTGAATTTCCTTGTAATAGTCTCATATGCAACACACCCATAATGCATCATCTATAATTTATGTTTCCTTTTCTTTAAGGTGGAATGAATTTTAGATTTTTCCTGTTTTTCACGATCTTTTACCATTGACATGTCCTTCCCAATTTGACATCATTTTAATCTACTCTTGTTACTACTCCCTACATGTCTGCAGTGCTGTGTAATTTTGATGGCATCACCAGCTGCAGCTGTGTTTAGGGTTTTTTGTTTTGTTTTGTTTTGTTTTGTTTTCATTTTGCTTGTATCAACTGTCCTAGGTTAAGTTCCCCGGAAGCAGACTTAGAGATGAAGATTCACATGAAAGCAATTTATTAGGTTGCTTTCCCAACAGACACTGGTAGAAAGTGAGGAAGTGGCCTGGAAAGGAAAGGGGGCTCAACAAGGGTGTGATATCAAGTATGGTCCCACTAAGGAAACTGTGGAAAGAGTGTTGCGCCCACCTTACTATTCTCATCTGTAGTCAGGGAGCTAGATTTTTTACATCCTGGTGTCCTTTCATCATGCTGAGGACAACCCCAGGAGGATATAAATCCCAGGCTCTTGTTGTGCTGCTGTAAACTGGGGTCCATCAGCTTGAGGTAACTCTTCTGTGAAAAGACACAAGTGATGGGGTGCCTGGTGGCTCAGTAAATTGAGCATCTGACTTCGACTCAGGTCATGTTTTCAAGGGAGATCGAACACATGTCAGGCTCCTTGCTCAGGGGGAGTCTGCTTCTCCATCTCCCTCTTCATGCTCTCTCGCTCTCTCTCAAATAAATAAATAAAATCTAAAAAAAAAAAAAAAAAAAAAAAAGACACAGATGGTGATGCTGCCTAAAAACTGACGTTGCCCAGAATGGTCTAGGCGTCTGAGGGGATATAGGCAGACCAGTGACTGCGGTCTTCTTTTATAAAAAATAACTGATAAAAAGCACAGGTCTTGTGACCCCAGTATATCTGACACAAAGATAATATTCATTAAGTATGCTGAATGTGAAATTACTTCAGTTTCAATTAGACATTCATTGCCCTTAAATCACTTGACTCCTATGTTCAATTATGGAGAAAAAAAAAACCAAACTAACTAAAAATTGTTTGTAAGTGCTGACTACATTACTGAAATTATCTAAAAGGTAAGTGTAATTAATTATGGGACTCTATAATATTTTTAGCTCTCCAGGAAGTGAATCCTTATTATACCACCTGAGATTATTATTGAACAGTCATACATTTTTCTACCATACATGTTGTCAGGAGCATCTTTTTTTTTTTTTTTTTTTTAAGATTTTATTTATTTATTTGACGGAGAGAGATCACAAGTAGGCAGAGAGGCAAGGCAGGCAGAGAGAGAGAGAGAGGGAAGCAGGCTCCCTGCTGAGCAGAGAGCCCGATGTGGTACTCTATCCCAGGACCCTGAGGTCATGACCTGAGCCGAAGGCAGCAGCTTAACCTACTGAGCCACCCAGGTACCCCTGTCAGGAGCATCTTATTAACTCTCTCAAGTACTGTTGAGGACCAATGTCCTGGACACTCATTTTGGTGCTGGACTCCACACTTTGAACAAGGTGGATAAGACCTCTATTCTTAGGGTATGTACATTCTGGTCTTAGGGGAGATATAATGAAAAAAAAATGAGTAAAATGAAAATACTAGATAATGATAAGAACTGTGAAGAAAATCAAATGAATGAACTGATAATAGAGCTCCAGAGAGCTAATTGGATGCTCAAAAAAGACCCCTCTGAAGAGGGTAATATTTAGGTTAACCCATGCATGACAAGAACTGGCCAAGGATAGGAAATTTGGGGGAACATTGACTCCCAGAGGAGGGAACTCCCATGCAAAGGCAGGAATGAGCATGGTTCTGTCAGAGGATCTGAGAGAGGGCCACGTGTTTTGAGTGAAAGAACAGATGGAAGAGATCAGTTGCAAAGTTAGGCAGGGCCAAATCATGAAAACCGTAGAGCGGATTCTGTGTTATGTCATTGTATTTTAAAAATCATGGAAAGCCACTGGAGAGTTTTGAGCAGAGTAGTGACATGATCTCTTCTGTATTTGGGAAGGTTCCTGTGAAAATTTTATGTAAAATGAGGTAAGACTAGAGAGAGGGAGAATGTGTAGGAGGGCACCTCTTTAGACTGAAAGATGATATTAGAGCTGGAGGGACCGAGGCGGATTCTGAAAATTATATTAGAATAGAGTTGACAAGTATGTAGATGGGAATAGATAAGGGCTCCTAGGTGTTTGGCGGGAGAGACCCAGTGGATGGGAAGCCCATTTTCAACCTTCCCTTATGTGTATGTTTATCAAGTACAAGTGGTTACAAGCAATGTTGCTTTACTCTTCATCATGTGGAGTCTAACTGTTAAATGTATACCATTCATCCAGGTCCTTTTTGTATCTTTTGAATGATTTTTGCCTTTTTCTGGTTTTAAATTTTGTTTGGTTAAAATAATTTTTGACATATAAGAAGAGCAAGAAAAAAATGCTCATATCATGCCATCTGCCTCTTTTTAGTTCCTTGTAGGAAAATTCTCCAAGGGAGTGCACTGTCTTATTGATGCCAATTTTGTCGTCAGAGAGATTCTCATAACCCCCGGTTTTAATACTGACCTGTCGTGTGGTCATCAGTACTGGCTTCCTGAATACTACTTCCTTTTCTGCTATGGGGAACACCTATCTTGTCCTGCTGGGTCTTGAGGAGAGAAATCCTTTCCTTCCCTCCTCTTCTCCTTCTGCTTCTTCTTCTTTTTTTTTTTTTTTTTTAATTTTTAAAAAAGATTATTTATTTATTTATTTGACAGACAGAGGTCACAAGTAGGCAGAGAGGCAGGCAGAGAGAGAGAGAGAGAGGAGGAAGCAGGCTCACTGCTGAGCAGAGAGCCCGAGGCTGGGCTCCATCTCAGGACTCTGTGATCATGCCCTGAGCTGAAGGCAGAGGCTTTAACCCACTGAATCACCCAGGGGCTCCTCCTTCCCTCTTCTGATGTGGCTAAAACTTAGGTTGATTTCTTAAATCTTTAGTTTGTGACACAGTCATATTGTATCTGTATCTCAGTAGATTCATCAACTGTTTCTGATGTAAAAATCACATTCCTGACATTCCAGATTATCTGGTTTATCTAAGTAATCTCTTGTCTTTGACTCTTGGATCCTGACTGTAGAAGCAGCCCACCTGTCCTGACTGGGAAGTGGCCTGATAAGGGAAAAATAGAAATTATGCACTTTATTACTGAGTGCATTTCAGCAGCCATGTGAATTAGCATTGTTCCTAAAACAGAGCCTGAAGGTGCTTATTCTGGCACTAAGTAAAATAATTTATTAGAAATGAAAGAAAATATTAATGCAGTTTAAAAATGTAACTCCTTGCTCTATAAATGCATTTTTTTCAGAATTATTGATTCTCATTACAGTGAGATACAACATTATGCAGAACAAGGTTCATAAAAATTAGTAGGGGTATAAAATTTTTTTATTGTTTCTTTTGATTATAAAAGTATGTCTACTGTAGAAAATTAGAAAAATATATAAAGTTGTGAATAAGGAAATAAAAACAACTTGTATTCCCTCTGCCAGAAGACAAGTACTATTACCATTATTGAGTAATTCTTTGATTTTTTCCCTGCATACATATATATGTGTGTGTACACCCAGACATCTATATAAATTATGTGAAAAGTATTTATGACTACACATAGAGTTTAAGAATTTGAGATAATAGTGTTTACATTATTTTGTATCCCACTTTTCCATATAATTAAAAGTACATTGTAAAATTTCACTTATTTTTTCCCCAGAAGGTTGTATTCTTTTCATTTTTAACCTCTAAAGCTTAGAATAACAATAGTCTATACTACTACATATACTTTTATTGAGAATTCATATTAAATATATTTCTTTTCTAGTTATTACCTTGTTTCTTGGGAACTGAGTGGAACTATAGGTGCTACAAAGTTACCAGTTTTGCTATCAGTTCAAGATCCAATGGAACTCAATATAAATCATATAGATAATCCAAACATTTTTTTTTCATGTCTGTTTCTCAGGCACATGCTCTGTCTATATATGAAGATTGGTTATCTTTTAACTACATAAAAACAAAGGCCATAGTTAGTCCAAAATGCAGAATTTCATATTTTTATCATGTTCTGTCCTACCTCATCTCATCTTGTATTGGCGGGAAGGCTAAGTTGCTAAGTTGCTATAACCCAGAAACCTGGGGCACCTGGGTTGTTCAGTTGGTTAAGAATCTGACTCTTGACTTCAGCTCAGATCATGATCTCAGGGTCCTGAGGTTGAGTCCCCAGGGGCTCCACACTCACAGTGGACTCTTCAGATGCTTCCCACCTTCCTCTCCCTCCCACTCTGTTCTTCCTCCTGCTGGCTCTTGCATGCATGTGCTCTCTCTTTCTCTATCTCTCTTTCTCTCTCTCTCTCTCTCTCTCTCAAATAAATAAATAAATAAATACAATCTTTAAAGACCACAACATGAAGTATAATGCTTTAAGAACATATAAATTCTTATTGCTCACGTAATATTCTTTTTTTCTGAATATAACCTTTGGCTTTTCTGTCAAATGTACAGTGTTTTTCTTAAGAATTTTCATTTATTTATTATTGAAGAATAGCTGACATACAGTGTTATATTAGTTTCAGGTGCACAACATAGTGATTTGGCAATTCTGTATGTTACTCAGTGCTCACCACAGTAAGTGCTATCGCCATCTGTTACCCTGCAACATTATTACAACGCTCTTGACTATACTCCCTATGCTGTACTTTACCTCCCTGTGACAAATTTGTTTTTTAAGTGAAGTTTGTAAGGGAAAAATAGAAATTATTTTTCTATTTTAATCCTCTTAATCCCCTTCTTGTATTTTACCCTTCTCCCCATGGACCCTAATGGCAACCAGAAGTCTGATCTCTGTATTGAAGAGTCTGTTTGTTTTTTGTTTGTTCTTTTGTTTTGTTTTTTAGATTCCACAAGTAAGTAAAATCATATAGTATTCAACCTCTGTCTGTCTTATTTCATTGGTCGTAATACCGTTTAGGGCCATCCTTGCTCATTTAGCATTTTTGAAGAGAGTGGTCCAGGTTGCTGGCATAGCTCTGCTCCTGTGGTCAGTCAGGAACTCAGTTCCTTCTGCCTTGTCTTTTCATCATCCCTCAAGGCATAGTCCCCATTGGAGCAGGAGCTCCTCAGGATTCTAGGAGGAAAAGGAAAGGCAGAAAAAGGGGAGCATTCCAGGCCCAGAAATAGCACACATCACTTCTGCTTACATACCTCTTTTGAGGAGACCTTAGTAACATTTGAACACCTGCAAAGGAGACTTGACCATCCCACTGAGCAGCTGCAGTGCCGTCACGGGAAAGGAGAGAACGGATTTCGATGGTCCTCCAGCAACCCCCATCACACACCTGGACTCAAAGACTGAGTGTTTGACAAGGGCCATGTGGGCCTAAAGGTATGAAAAAGAAACTTAAAAAGATGGAAGGGCAGAACATTTATTATTGCCTTTATTTTGGAACTACCAGATAGCTGGAAACCTTCAGGAATAAAAGTGATACTTAATATTGTTTTTTGATGTGCTTATGCTTGAATCACTTAGGTACTGTCAAAGGTTAAAGTGCTGGTTTTCAGAAAGTATAACCTTGGGCGATGAAGATACTTAAATTTCCTTTTCACCCCATTTTATATTTGCAGTCCCTGCTTTAATGTAAAAAGTTATCTTTGAAAGAATGGTAAATATTTTCCTGAAAGCATTTGATTTGAGGACATTTTTTGCCAGCTTTGGTGTGAATGAAAAGAATTAGCAGACACCAGTCTGTAGGTTTCCATCAAAGTCGCATTGAAGGATGGAGGGGCTGTGAGCAAGAAGAAAGTCCCACAGGGACTGCTGATAGTGTGCTGACTACTCTGTGGCTAGGGATTTCATTCCAAAGAATGAGACAGAAAAGTAGAAACAAGTTTGTGTGTACGGAGAACGATTTCACATGTTCTGATCACTGAGTAAGAGTCCATAGAGGGCTGGAAGAGAAACAATAGAGTATGTGAAATGAAATAAGAACTTTTGTAGTGAAATCTGATGTAGTAAATCTAGTGTCATAATTTGATTGCTCAGTAGGGAATTATCTAACCTTGAACTTTAGGAAGAGATATGCACAAGTGATTATAAAGAAAATGCATGATCTTTTTTTCTTCCGGAACTGTTTCCGAGTTTGTTTTCTGTGTACGCCCATTTAAAAATGTTTCTTATTTATGTATTTCATATATAATGCTTGTGGTAATAAAAAATACACTTCAAAGTGTAAAATCATATTAGGAGAGTTCTCTGTTGTGCACTGTGACAGAAATAGGAGGCCAGTTTTATTCTGTAAGCCACTATCATGATTATAGGTTTATATGATATATGTATGAAACAAAGATAGACATAGAGATTGCATATATACTCTCTGTCAGACACAGGGGAGCTGGAATGAGCAAGATACTTGTAGACATCTTCTATAGATTTTTAATAAGACTTTGTGTTTACATTCAATATTACCATTACTGCTATTATTCATATTATTAAAAATCAATGTACCATATTACTAAAATAAAAAATACCATATTTTAAATTTTGGATTAACTTTTGTTAGACGAATTATATTTGAGCTTTACATACAGAAACTATAGACTAAATATTTATGCAATTTTTTTTTCAAAACTTAAATTGTTGGGGTGCCTGGGTGGCTCAGTTGCTTGAGTGTTTGGCTCTTGATTTCGGCTAAGGTCATGATCTTAGGGTTGTGGGGTTGAGTCCAAAGTTGGGTTCTGTATCCAGCATAGGTTTCCCTCTCCTGTTGCCCCTCCCCCATCTCTAAAAACAAGAACAAAAATAAAAACAAAACAAAACCAAAAAACTTAGACTTTAAAAATTTTTCACATTGCTAACATATACATTTAGTAATTTCTTCATATTATTTAATATTAACTTTTGGTTTAAGTTTTTACATAGTAAAATATATTAAACATATGTATTTTATTTTATTATTTTATTTTTTATTTCTTTATTTTTAAAGATTTATTTATTTATTTTAGAGTGACCAGAAGGAGAGGCAGAGGGAAAGGCAGAGGGAGAATCCTCCAGCAGACTCCCTGCTGAGCGGAGAGCCCTAAGTGGGGTTGGATTCCAGGACCCTAGGTTCATGACCTGAGCTGAAATCCAGAATTGGCTGCTTAACTGACTAGAAGCCCTAGACATATATATTTTAAAAATAAGATTATATATTGTTATTATTTGGGTGAACTCAGGTATAAGATGGTCTGGGGTTTGGTCCAATAATTATAGAAGAAATAATTGCTTTGGATACAGTGTTGAAATAGATGATATGTGTGTCTCTTTCCATTAAGGGAAAAAAAAATTCTCTCAAACTGCTTTAAAATAGGGGAAATAATTTCATTTTTGTTTTCAGGGATTATTTGTGTGGCTTCATGTAAAACGAATAGAAATAAGTAGTTTACAGGTTCTGTCAATCGATTTAAATGTACAGTATTTTATATATTATTGTGAACTGACTTTAATAATAATATAATGCTTTATATAAATGAAATTTATCTTTTATTCAGACTAGGTTTATACATATGTGTGTGTTTGAGGGACATCCTTGGAAGTTTACTTTTGTGTTAACAAAAATGCAAAATTCTTTTCTCTGATTAAAAAAAAGTCAATATTCTCTCATGTCAGTGAGTTAGAGATTTGGTAACTGGAATCTTACGGCACAAATTTGTCATTCATCAGTCACAGTGATTTAATTGTTTAATGGTAATTTCAAAAGAGCACCCTAAAGCCTTGTTAAAGTTAAAACAAAAAGAACCGTTTTTAAGCAAAAAGAAAATCAAAATAAAACATGTAGGGGTAGTTGCATCTACATGTGTGTGTCTCATCATGTTCAGGAAATTTAAATTGTACCCAAATCAGGCAGAACCTAAGACGGTGAAGCTTTGAGGCTTTTTGTTATGTCTGGATTATGCACCCATGTGTCTGTGTATAAACATGGACTTGTCTTTCTTCCCTTAAAGGAAACAAACTTAGGCATTAAGAAGTTACTAGAAAGACTGAATATCGATAGTCAGAAGAGTTTTCAAATCAGGTATTTCTGTGTGTTTTTGTAGGCTGTGGGCTATCAGCTTTCCTAAAGGAATCTTACACTTTTGATTTTAGTTCAAATAGTACTCTATTGATTTGACTTGAGTAAGAGACATTTAGCAATGAAGAGGTAATAACAAAATTGGTTGTTGTCATTACATTCCTGTAATTCTGATAATCTGTCCAGATACTATCTAGGTTAACAATTAACAGACAGTGAAAGGAATTCATTACAAAGAACTCATGCTCATTGGTCATAATACTAGATAAAACATTCATTTAATCTGTTACAGAGACTGGAGACTAAGTCTGTGATAAAATTAAGATAGTATGATATTATGCCTTAGATTATTATTATTGCTGGGCAACAAGCAGTGTCTTGGTTACACCTTGATCATTTGTTTTAGCAGAATCTATATTCATATATAATTGACTATTAAAAATTCATCTTATTCTCTTGATTATCTCTCTCTCTTCTCTATGCCTATTCTAGTTCTTTTTATCGCAGATGCAAATAGAAAGCAATTTTAACTACTCAATTTACAAGGTTTGGTCCCATTTTAAGAGACAGAAAGAAGTGGTGATGTACTCATAAATCATATTTTTTTAAACAATTTAGTTGATTTTATGCCTTTTTACAGATTTGCTTGCATAGTAATGTATTAGCATTTTTATGCATGTTTACTCCCAAACCCTGTATTCTGGATGCCTTAATTGTCTGAATAATGTCAAAGGGTTCCAGTGTGATTTCACTTTTTAATCAGGCTGCAAGGACAGGTGGCTTCTGATAGGGTTAGAGGGTAGCTTTGTATCAGATTTGCTTCTGATTAGCAGTTACACAGTCTGGCTTCCTACAGATTTAGTGTTTATCTTTTCACAGTTATTCTAATGGCCCCTTTACAGTAAGTGTATTTTAATCATTTGTGACACATTGATATTGAAAAGGGAAATAAAAATGCGTTTAGATTGAAAAAATTTCTTTTAATTTCTTTTTTTTTTTTTTTTAAAGATTTTATTTATTTATTTGAGAGAGAGAGACAGTGAGAGAGAGCATGAGCGAGGAGAAAGTCAGAGAGCGAAGCAGACTCCCCATGGAGCTGGGAGCCCGATGGAGTCCCGGGACTCCAGGATCACGCCCTGAGCCGAAGGCAGTCGTCCAACTAACTGCGCCACCCAGGCGTCCCTCTTTTAATTTCTTTTCAGTGTTCCATAATTCACTGTTTATGCACCACACCCACTGCTCCAGGCAATACGTGCCCTCCATAATATCCACCACCAGGCTCACCCAACTCCCCATCCCCATCCCCTCCAAACCCCTCAGTTTGTTCTTCAGAGTCCACAGTCTCTCATAGTTCGTCTCCCCTTCCAATTCCCCCCAACTCACTTCTCTTCTACATCTCCCCATGTCCTCTGTGTTATTCCGTATGCTCCACAAATAGGCAAAACCACATGATAATTGACTTTCTCTGCTTGACTTATTTCACTCAGCATAATCTCCTCCAGTCCCATCCATGTTGATACAAAAGTTGGGTATTCATCCTTTCTGATGGAGGCACAATATTGTATATGGACCATATTTTCTTTATCCATTTGTCCTTTGAAGGACATCTTGGTTCTTTCCACAGTTTGGCGACTGTGGCCATTGCTGCTAAGAAGATTGGGGTGCAGATGGCCTTTCTTTTCACCACATCAGTATCTTTGGGGTAAATACCCAGTAGTGCAATTGCAGGGTCATAGGGAAGCTCTATTTTTAATTTCTTAAGGAATTGCCATACTGTTTTCCAAAGTGGCTGCGCCAACTTGCATTCCCACCTACAGTGTAAGAGGGTTCCCCTTTCTCCACATTCTCTCCAACACCTGTTGTTTACTGTCTTGTTAATTTTGGCCATTCTAACTGGTGTCAGGTGGTATCTCAATGTGGTTTTTATTTGAATCTCCCTGAGGGCTAATGATGATGAACATTTTTTCATGTGTCTGTTAGCCATTTGTATGTCTTCTTTGGAGAAGTGTCTGTCCATCTCTTCTGCCCATTTTTTGATGGGATTATCTGTTTTGTGTGTGTTGAGTTTGAGGAGTTCTTTATAGATCTTGGATATCAGCCCTTTGTCTGTACTGTCATTTGTGAATATCTTCTCCCATTCCATGGGTTCCTCTTTGTTTTGTTGACTGTTTTCTTTGCTGTGCAGAAGCTTTCGTTCAACATAGTACTGGAAGTCCTACCGACAGCAATCAGACAACAAAGAGAAATAAAAGGTATTCAAATTGGCAATGAAGAAGTCAAACTCTCTCTCTTCCCAGATGACATGATACCTTATATGGAAAACCCATAAGACTCCACCCCCCAAACTACTAGAACTCATACAGCAATTCAGTAATGTGGCAGGATACAAAATCAATGTACAGAAATCAGTTGCTTTCTTATACACTAACAACGAAAATACAGAAAGGGAAATTAGAGAATCGATTCAATTTACTATAGCACCAAGCACCATAAGATACCTGGGAATAAACTAACCAAAGAGGTAAAGGATCTGTACTCGAGGAACTATAGGACAATCATGAAAGAAATTGAAGAAGACATAAAAAGATGGAAGACCATTTCATGCTCATGGATTGGAAGAATAAACATTTTTAAATGTCTATACTGCCTAGAGCAATCTGTACTTTTGGTGCCATTCTAATCAAAATTCTATTGGCATTTTTCAAAAAGCTGGAACAATCCTCAAATTTGTGGGGAACCAGAAGAGACCCCGAATTGCTAAGGAAATGTTGAAAAAGAAAAACAAAACTGGGGACATCACGTTGCCTGATTTTAAGCTTTACTACAAAGCTGTGATCACCAAGACAGCATGATACTGGCATAAAAACAGACACATAGACCAGCAGAACAGAGTAGAGGGCCCAGATAAGGACCCTCAACTCTATGGTCAAATAATCTTTGACAAAGGAGGAAGAAATAAACAGTGGAAAAAAGACAGTCTCTTCGGTAAATGGTGCTGGGAAAATTGGACAGCTATGTGTAGAAGAATGAAACTCGAACCATTCTCTTACAGCATACACAAAGATAAACTCGAAATGGATAGAAGACCTCAAGGTGAGGCAGGACTCCATCAGAATCCTAGAGGAGAACATAGGCAGTAACCTCTTTGAATCGGCCACAGCAACCTCTTTCAAAATAGGTCTTCAAAGACAAAGGGGAACAAAAGCGAAAATGAACTTTTGGGACTTCATTTAGATTTAAATTTTTGATCAGATTTTGTATGCCTTAGTTTTCTCAGGGAGTATACTTGAAAATATTGAAGTATAAATAACATGATAGGAAAATAATCATGGTCACTGAGTTCTAAGAGTAGTTAGCAATGAATCTCTAAATTCTAAATGTGAGCCAGATACATTCTTTGTGATATGAGAATAACCACTGTTTAAAAGAAGTACAAGAAAGACATGTTTGGATTGCTGAGCTATGCAATATTGCCTTTGTGTTCGTTTATAGAATAAATTGGCCTGCCAATCAGAGGTCCTTTTTAGTTTGTTATTGCCCCTTATTTTGTATGAATGTTGCATTTTACATACAAGGACAAGAAAATAAACTAGCAAAATGGCATTTTAAAAATGTTTGTCCAAAGGTAGAGTGCTTTTCTAGACTTTTACTTTCTGGTGCTATAGTCACATTAGCCAATGAGGAGTGAGAGATCCAACTGAGATACAGCAATGATTGAAAGCAAAAAATAATAGGACTCCTACTCAAAAAAGAAGGCAAAGATATAAGCAATTCAAAGAGAGAGTACCAATGGTTAGTAAACAGATGAAACAGTTTAAATTCACTCGTAGTGATACAGGCAGATTAAATCATTTTTATTCATAAAACTAGCGAGTCCAGAAAGATACTTTTCAGAGATGGGGAAGACCATATCTGTCAGCTAGTGAAAGTAAAGGTCTATACAACTTTCAAGTTGACAGTTGCGGAAAATTAATGTAACCTTTAAAACTGATAAAGGTATTTTATTCTTAGAAACCTGTGGAAAAGTGTACAGATGATGATTTGTTTACTATATATATAAATAGAATATTATGTGACTTCCACATAACAGCATATTTTGTCATCATTAAAATATTTTGGAAGAATGTTAAGGAATTGAAATATGGACAGTATATAATGTTAAGTAAGAAACAAAAGCACCTGGGCACCTGATACAGGGTCCTGAGATCAAGTCCCATCTTGGGCTCCACATGTAGCCCATGGTCTGCTTGGGATTCTCTCTCTCTTCTCTGCCGTCCCCACTTAATTTCTCTCTCTCTTTCAAATAAATCTTTAAACAAACAAACAAAAAAACCAAAGTACCAGCTATACATACTTCAGTATCTGAAGCCTGTAGATATGTATGTATCTAGGAAAAAGTGAGGAGGGAAAATAGAAAATGCTTCCAGGTTTATGTTTGTGCCTGGGATTATGGTCCTATAACAAACATATGTTAATTATAGTGTAATAATGAAAATTTCATATAAAAAGAAAATTAAAAACTAACCTCTCTAACTAGAACATACTCAATAGAAAGAAGGAAGAAGTATGTAAAATTAATTTTTGATGGAATTGTTCACAGAAATAGCCAATCAATTTAGTAAAAAGGAAAATCAATCAGTTGGTCAGCTCTTTCAGAACAGTAAAATATTTTGTCAGCTGCCCCAATGAAATTATTTTTCAATTGACTATATCGACTAGCTGTTTTGCGGTTGTGTAGACATGTTTTTGGAGAAGAAAATATTGCTGAAAATACTTAGTCAGTGAAACTTAATAACAGGGCACAGTGGGAGATCATTAAAATGAATCCTCTTGCTTCATTGAAGCAATGTACTGTAATGCAGATTGTATTGATTTACTGCAAATATCCATATGAAATGAAATATCCATTTCCTTCAAGTGAGCCTATATATTAAAATCTGTATATCATAAAAGTCAGAATGCAAGTTGGTTTGATATCATTTTAATGAACAACCAAGCTAGTTAAACTATTATGTATTTCTTGGATCTTCTGTGGATTTAGCATTATACAGGAATTTATTAACTAATTGCATTCTATTTTCTATCCCTACTGGCCACTTAAGAATGAACAGTTCAGTACTTCTCCTCTAAGCTGTTGGTAACAATGATCCTGTCTTTGTGACATTTCGGGGAAATGTATTATCCACTCACAAAGTCTGCACTCAGATATGACATGCTGTAATTCCCATGGTTAAGAAGACGCTCACTCTTGTCTGCCCTAGTTAAAGTGTTTGGCTTTTCACATAGTTCCTTTACAGTAATGCTGGTTTATACTTACCTTTACATTGAGCAGTCATTTTCAACATTAAAACCAGTTGGAAAAATCAGGAAAGCTATAACAAAGGACATTAATTCTGAAGTCGATCATGTTGCATCTTCAGCCCTTGGCATAGTTAGTCTTTATACACCCTGGGTTTTGGCACTATATAGCCCATGCTCTCAACTTTAGTAAACATATTCAAAGTCAATAGTTCTGAATTTTAGAATTTTAGAGGAAAAAGAGATCTTAATAAAGAACTTCCGTTTCCTTAATGAGGAATAAGAGGCCGAGAGAATTTAAGGAAATTGCCTTAGGTTAGGTGATAGTGAGAAATCAAAATTAGACTTTTGTTCTCTTGCCCTATTATCCATCATTTCTTTCTTCTTTGAGAGGCTACAAATGAGGCCTCTCTCAGTAGTGTGGTGATTAAGACCATGGAGTCTGGAGTCAGACTTTCTTGACTTAAATTCTGGCCCTATTTCTTACTAACTTTGTGACTTTGGGAAAATTACTTAGCCTTGATGCCAATCAGTTTCTTTATTTGTACAATGAGTGGGTAATTGTGAAATTCAATGTGTGAATATTTGTAAAGTGTATAAAATAATGCATGGGATAAATTAAGTGCTCCATGAATGTTTCTTAATATAAATGCCAAAAGGAAAAGCAATCTGGACAAAGAAAACACATTATCCTGTATGTATAGGTATCATTTTTAATATTATAATCAAATTTAGTTTTAATAATACTAATTTAATATAAAAGAAACATAGACACCATATTATATGAAGTATAAAGATTAACAAGGTCATTTATGACAGCTTTACTTCAGATCTTCAGCGCATACATTTTCCAAACACATCCTCTGTTTTTCTGTGGCATAGGACTACTTTTCAGTTAGATGCTTTTTGCATTGATAGTCTTAAATGTGTAATTTTTTTAAAAGGCTTATTTATTATTTGAGGGAAAGAGAATGTGTGAACGGGGGAGGGGCAGAGGGAGTTGTGGGGAAGGGGCAGAGGAGGAGGGGGAGAGAGAATCTCAAGCAGACTCCAAGCTGAGCCCTAGGTGGGGTTGATCCCAGGACTCTGAGATCATGACCTGAGTAGAATCTGAGTCTGATGTTCAACTGACTGAACCACTCAGGTGCCCCATAAATATGAACTTTTTGATAACAAAGATAAAATGTGGTCGTACAGAAAATGTACAGAGGGACCATGGGTAGGAGGGAATGCTGAGCTAGGTCTAAAACTTGATAATGCTTAAGTTTTTTTCTTTATAAATCAGCATTTGACAATTTTGTATTTTTAGTCTCTTGTCTTTCTCTTTAGTAATCCCTGAGAGATATTACTGACATATTTTCTTAAGAGCAGACAATCGGTATTACAATTCTTATACAATACCTTTTAATTTATCTAGGAATATTTTTCTTTTTCAAATTAAAAGAAAAACAAACAACGGATCGCTGTTTCCTTTGGTTTGCGAACTGTCTTTCTACTTAATTAGAGGCCAAATGATGCCAATATATTGACTCCCTTTTTAATGACCTCTATTTGCAGAGAATATTTAGGGGGAAATTTTAACTATTTCTCTTAGGGAGTATTCACACTTGAGAAAAATAGCCTCAGGCTGAACATTTTCCGTGCATGTTTGAAATGGTAACTGCACTGTCATGCAGGCTTCACATTCCTGAGCTATTTTCAGCTCTGGCTGCTTTTAAAACAGAGTGGAGAGTGAAACAGCAGCTATAGGAGGGCGAGCGGGATCATGCACTCTCAAGTGTAGACCTGGCCTTAAAGAACAATGTGCTGAATGGCATTGAAGGAATAAGACCCAGAAGAGATATTATTTTCTCTATTTTAATGCTTTCTGAGTGCCTTGAAAGTGATACTTGACCTGTATATCATAAATCTGCACCAGAACATTTTAGAAGAGTCATTTACGTCTCAGCTTTTTACACTTGCGTTGCATCCCCTGATAGTGCATGCGTATCATCTTATTATTAGTTAGACTAAGTGCTTCCTAGGGGGCATTGTGACTTGACATATGTGGAGCTAGTTGATCTGAATGGCATATTCTAAATGAGGTGTCCTGCTTAAGTGACTAAGAATGGTTTCCGGGTGACCATTATATTTTGGCCTTTTCTACCCCGGAATGACCTGAAATGGAGGCAACTGGGTTCATTCTATTGAAAGTGAACCTCTTGCTCTGCCCAAATTTAGGTTTGTTGGCATTCATTGCAAGTACTGGAAGAGGAAAGAAGAAGCAACCGTTCAATGGCGACATGAGCAGGCTCTCTCCAATGGGAATCTCTTGAGTTAGAGAATGCGAGGAAGAAGAGGAAAACAAACAAAAAAACCCCACAATTTTGGCATGTGAGGAAATAGTTTTAACCTGTATCTTAAATGTATGTCCACTATACCTCTAGTAAAGAAAGAAAGAATACTTCAAAGAAAGGCTTGTTTCAGCCTTCTCTTTGAAATGATGGTTTGCACAAGGAGAACATAGTTAAATAAAAAACTGAGTCAGTAAGTTTAAAATAAAATTAAATCAACTCATGAAAGTTGGGGATGTATTAGAGATTAGGAGGCCTATGATTCATGCTGCCTCACCCCCATGTTTTTTGCCTGTTTTAACATGAATTCCCTTTCATCTTTGAATTTTGAAACAAATTCAGGGCATAAAGTTACCGTTCTGGATATTTTAATTTCCTCTTAATTTGGGGATTCGTTCCTGGTATTATTCTTTTCACTTGTAAGCCACAAAAAATGACATGAATTGCATGTTTTGTATGTATAGTTGTCATTCACTGTATCTGTTCATTGATAAGAATCTGTCACTGCTCTATTATTCAGTACATTTATCTGGCCCATATGTAAAGTCCTATGATATGATTAAAGCAGATCCATGTGGATGAGTTTGAGCTCAGATACTAAACCTCTATCTCATGCTGGCTTAGAAATAGAGCAGATTATTACCTCACATATAAAGACATTCATGGGTAGTTTAGATTTTTGGTTGAATGATTTTGGCTTGAGTATATCATCAAGGATTCAGACTTTTTCTGTCTTCCTGCTCTGTCATCTTTGGAGTTTCAGTCTTGTCCTCAGGCTGGTTCTTCTTACAATCATAAGATGACTCCAGAAAAAACTGTGACAGTGGGCGCCTGGGTGGCTCAGTGGGTTAAGCCGCTGCCTTCGGCTCAGGTCATGATCTCGGGGTCCTGGGATCGAGTCCCACATCGGGCTCTCTGCTCAGCAGGGAGCCTGCTTCCTCCTCCTTCTCTCTCTACCTGCCTCTCTGCCTACTTGTAATCTCTCTCTGTCAAATAAATAAATAAAATCTTTAAAAAAAAAAAAACTGTGACAGTGTGTTCTCTATTTGTAGCATGCGTATGTGTGGGATGGTGGTGGTCAGGTGGAAAGAGAGAGAGATCATGGAGCATCTTTTAAGCCCTTAAAAAGCTTTCAGTTTTTCTGATTGAATTCATGCTGGACTAAAATCAGTAATGGGGAATACCATGAGCTAGTTCATCAGCATCACTGTCTAGAGTTGGGAATATAGTTAATACCTGCGTAAAATGGAATTGTTTGGAAAAGGGGAAGAAAGAAATGGTTGTTGGGTAAGTAATCATCAGTATCCATTTTAATCAGAAGTCGTATGTAGGGGGCACCTGGTTGACTCAGTTCTTAAGCATCTGCCTTCAGTTCAGGTCATGATCCCAGGATCCTAGCAATCGAGCCTCACCTCGGGCTCCCTGCTCAGCTGGAAACCTGCTTCTCCCTCTCCCACTTCCTCTGCTTGTGCTCCTTTTTTCACTGTGTTTTTCTCTGTCAAATAAATAAAATCTCAAAAAAAAAGTCTTATGTAAAAAAATAATGTAAATCACTTCATACCCATTAGTATGGCTTTTATGAAAAATGGTAAATAATAAAAATTGCCAAGAATTTGGAGAAATTGTCACTGTTGTGCATTACTGATGGGAATATAAAATGGCATAGCCACTGTGGAAGAGTCTGGCAGTTTCTCAGAAAAATTAAACATAGAATTACCATGTAATCCAGAAACTCTACTCCTAGATATATACCTAAAGGAACTGAAAGCAGAAACTTAAACAGATTCTTGTACACCCATGTTCATAGCAGCATTAGTTAAGGGCACATGTTCATAGCACAGTAGCTAAAATGTGGAAATAACCTATGTGTCCATCATCAAATGAACAGATAAACAGAATGTGGTTTATAATACAATTGGATATTATTCAGCCATAACAATGAACTGCTGTTATATGGTATAACATTATGCTAATATGTCAGACACAAAAGGACAAATGTATGATTGTACTTATATAAAGTATCTAGAATGGGCAAATTCTTGGAACAAAGAGTAAAATAGAAGTTACTGGAAATTGGGAGAAGGGGCAATTGGAGAGTTGTGTAACGGGTATATACAGACTTTCTGTTTAAGATGAAAAAATTCCAGAAATTGTGGTGATGGTTCTGCAACATTGTGAATGTGCTTAATGCCACTGAATTGTATATGTGTAAAGGGTTAATGTGGTAAATTTTATGTTGTGTATATTTGATCACACAAAAACTATACAGAACCGTGTATTGAGATCATGTATTGGTCATTGTAAGAGTTTGTGAATAAGCTTTAAGAATCAGGAAATTAGTTTCTTTGCAGTGCTCATTGTTCCTGCAGAGCAGGATAAAGGGGAGCTGAATTTAGAGTATTGATCTAATGTCATTCACCAATACTTGATGCTTATTCCTCAAGACTAACTCTCAAACACTGGTGTTTGTTCCTCATATGGAACTTGACCTTTTTAGCCGTGTAAGGTTCTGATAAGCTGATTAACTTCAGTTATTCTTATAAAATAAGTGTAGCCCCAATGATAAGCTTCAGCAATAAACATAGGGCAAAATAAGCTACATCTTTCCATGAATTTCTAATCTTAGTATGTATTCTCAAATTTCTTAGCCGATGCACTGGTAAATTAGAACTTGAGATAGAGGAGAAAGTGCCAGATTCCTCTTGCTTTATTTTCTGAATGAAACAGAGAATGAATGCAAACATAAAATGGAGTGGAAAGTACCAGTCTTATTATAGACCGTCATCAATATTGGCTTCCTCATAAAATGGGACTCTGGTAAACTGTATGGTATGGTGAGGCCTATTCCCCAAACCCAGGTGGCTTTTTAGCTACTTTGGATCAGATTTGTGGGCAAGTCCCGCTTTACAGGACAGGCTTATCTGAATTTCCCCAACCAACATCAGAAAACCTGGAAGAGAATGGTATTCTTTCTTTTTTTCACAATGAGGAGGTCCTGCTCAGGTATGCCTGAAAGGTGACTAAAAATAATGAGTGGACTGTTGTACCTGAACATTAGCAGGTCCAACATCATTACATATTTCATTGCTACACATGAGCAATGACCTTTAACACAAGAATCCCCATGACTAACAGAATATGATTCAGTGGCTGTCAGGCTTTCCCCACTCAGTTTAGCTGTGAATCCTAATTTAGGGAGGAACATGCACCTTTTTGCACTCAGGGAGTGGGCCTAGATTGCCATCTAACAGATAAAACTTGTACTTTGGAAGGGTCGTACAGATTAGCATGAGCAGACCTTCCAAGTGTATCTGGCTCATAGGGCTCTCCACCTTAATTCTAATTCTCATGCAGCACTATTCTAGGAGTGAGGGTTGCACATGTCATTTACTTCACTTTAATCTTCTTGACATTGATTGAGCTCAGTCTTCTTGTATTGTTTCTGAAATTAAGTTGGGCAGTAAGCAAAAGGCAAGACAAACTGAAATTCTGTGATGCTAAATAGGCAATAACTAAATAATTTTTGATTCTTTACGTTCGATATAGGACATTCTTACCTCTGTTTTCAAACAATTTGTATGCAAAAATTTCTAGCTCTTATAGCTCTTTCACTGAAGCTAATTAATATTGGACAGTAACTTTTCCTAAAAGGTTCTTTCTCTTATTACATTGAAAACCAAAGAAATGTAGATTGCAGAATCTTAAAGCTCTGAGGGATGACAAATACCTGGTGGATCACTCACTTTAAAGGATTAGGAGATTGATGCCTACAGCTTTTGAGTGACTTGTAAGCCCAGGGTCATATGGCTGGTTGGTGGTAGAACAGAGTCTGGGGGGGCGCCTGGGTGGCTCAGTGGGTTAAGCCGCTGCCTTCGGCTCAGGTCATGATCTCAGGGTCCTGGGATCAAGTCCCGCATCGGGCTCTCTGCTCAGCGGGGAGCCTGCTTCCTCCTCTCTCTCTCTCTGCCTGCCTCTCTGCCTACTTGTGATCTCTCTCTCTGTGAAATAAATAAAATAGAACAGAGTGTGGGATGTGGGTTGTTTGTCTTCATTAGTTAATTAGTCGCATATTCAAACAAGTAAGAAATATACAGTTCTAATGTGACAGGGTCATATTCAGCCCTTGGCGCTCATGCCATCATCTTTTCTATAAGATTTCTGGCAGCGATTCTTCCAGAGGGAGCCACCCATTTGGTCAGGTCCTCAAAGACCTACTACCCTAAATTTACATGTTTCACCTTGATTTTCTCCGAGTGATGTAAAGATATTGCCTGATAATTTTAGGTTCAAAGTGTTAACGATGTTAATGTGTTTTATGTATCTATTGCTGGAGTCTCTCTAGAGCCCTGAGTGGGTCCGTCTCCGGTTTGTGGCCACACGGCACACACAGCCAGGCACGTGCTGCTCGCTGTGGTGGAGCCTGTTCTGCTGGTGGCTAACTCTCCCTGTCAAAAATTACCGGCATTCAGAGCCTAGCCTTTGAAATTGAAGCAGGCTTTCAGAATCTCTCAGGACTCAAGAATAACAGAACAAAATCTAGAAACCAGTATGTTGGCAGTGCAACAAAATAACCAGAAATAGTAGCGAAGAGAAGGGGTTGTGAGGGTTAGAGGAGGTTTGCTGGGTGGTGTGCAGGTTGGCTGTCGATATTTTTAGAGGATCTATGAAACCCTGGAAGCATTCAAGGATGGGGATGAAGCCAAAGCTCCCAAGAAAAGCAAAGCAGAGGAGAGAGAAGGAAGAGAGTGGGCGAGAAAGAGCATCGGGAGTGGAGAGAGAGAATGAGTTGGAGGGAGAGCAAAGAGTGGGCTTTCTGAGAAGATTCTGAACCCCAGACTTAGTCATTTACTCCCCAGGACTGTATAGGAATATCATGTCTCTGCTATGTGATATGTGGGTGGGGGAGGGGAGCAGGTAATAGAGGAGAGTCACCTGAACTTAATCTCTAAGGTCAATCAAAAGCCATGGCAACCATCGCAACTCAGCACATTATCTGAGATGAACTTGACTGAGGCATAGAAGTTGTATTTTAATACCATTGTAATGTATCAGTCAGGCTGAATTAATTGAAAGAGAAACGATCATCTTAAGTTATCTCAGGGAAAAAAGAGCAGTGTATTTTAAAGAAAAACAAAAAACAGAATGGAAGGGGATGTTTAAAGCCCTTGGGGCTCAAGGCATCTTTCTCTAAATTTTCTCCTCCTGTAGCCTCTTTTCCCCCTCCTCCCCTTCTCTCTGTCTCTTCTCCTTCTTCAGTTTCTCTCCTGTTCTGCCTTTCTCTGCAGATCTGATTTATTCTCTGTTCCACCAGGCAAGTACGTCCTTTTCTTCCCCTCTTGTCTTTTCCAGTCCCTCCAAACTTTGGATTACACATGACAGTCTTTCACCATTAGTTTCTTGGTGTTTCCCTTTTTGCGTTTTGAAAACAAAGAATCTAACTGGCTTAGCTTACCCTTTTCAATCTGTGTAGGCCGTGTCATATGGTACACTGTGAACCATTCAGCCCTGCATCTAATGCTGATTCTTGGGCCAGTCACCCAGGGACAGGCCCCACGTAGGGTCACGGTGTATGAAATATGGCTGCTTAGGCAAAGGAGACCATGATTGGGCTGGGCAATTATCCAGGAGAGATGCTTTGACATCTCTGGTGCAGTCGCAAGCTCAGAAGTGCCATCAGGTAATGAACGCAAATGCAGTAGAGCAGAGCTGAGTTGCACGGTTGTAGGGTAGGGCGGTACAACACAGATCCCAGCTTCATTTATAACAGACAAGGCTAGATGCATAAGAAATTGTGTTATCTGTAACAGAGCAAACAAACGTTTGAGAGGTTGATGAATGGCTGTTCATCTCCCTTATATGAGATCAAATCTTAGAAAGGCAGCTGTTCACAGTTTTTGGTGCTTGGTAAATCATCTCAAGCTGCTGCGGAGTCAGTATCAGGCATATGACAAAATTAGGCAAGTCAACTGTGTGTTACCTGCGTGGCTCATTTCGCCTGATGCTCTGTTACATTTGTAGCTGCATCTGCGTCTTTGACACGTAGCATTAACTGACGTTCATAATGCTAACGCTGAGTCATTAAGGAAATTTGCTATTATGTCTGGTGCAGTACACTCGAGAAGTGAAGAGATGTGGTCCAGGAAGAACTAAGATTATGGAATACCTGCTGAGTTGCAGACACACAGAGAGATGAACTGCTTATGCTTTTGCCATGAAGCAACAGAATTTCTATGAGGCAGGTACAGTTACCCCAACTTTACAACTCGAGACATATTTAGACAGGTTATGTAAATTGTCCAAAGTCAGATCAGGAATCCAGATCCAACTTACTCCAAAACTTTTGCTCTCCTCCTTCTACCACACGTTTTTTCAAAAACAGAAAGAAAAAAAAAAACATTTTTTTTTTAAATGAGAAATGTTTGAGTTGGAATTTAAATGAGTTCCTCTTGCCTAGTCAACTTTAGCTAGTCAGTGATTGACTGGAAATTTCCACAAAAGTGGGAAGAGAACTGACATTTGGAATCATGTATGATGATGTATTACCTTTTGAGCTATGTATGGCTATCTCCAAGGTATAAACGGAGGAAATAAGAATTCACGGGGGCAGGGCACCTGGATGGCTCAGTGGGTTAAGACTTTGGCTCATGATCTCAGGGTCTTTGGATGAAGCCCTGCATTGGGCTCTCTGCTCATCAGGGAGCCTGCTTCCTCCTCTCTACCTGCCTCTCTGCCTACTTGTGGTCTCTCTCTCTAACAAATTAAAAAAAAAAAAAAAAAAAAAAAAAGAGTTCACTGGGGCAAAGTGACTTGCCCAAGGCTACACACTTACAAAGCTGGGCCTTTAGTAATTCTTTTCAGGCTTCTCTCTTTTTCAAGAAGAAAAATACTACTTAAATATTAGGTTTTTTTTTTTTTTTTAAGTTAGTTCTAGCTTCAGCCCTTTTTTCTTATTCTTCAGTATGCTTTTTGAAATTTTAATACCCATAATATTTTATTGCGTTTAATATAATGTATTGAACTGATCATAACAAATATTTGACTAATATGACATAATAATTAATAGTATTGATTATTAATAGTTGTTACACTACCTTATAGTGGTAGAGCATTTTCTGACATGCATACAATACAGAATTTGATCTTCATTCTTCAGTATACTTTTTAAGAGTCGTTTCAGATACTGTAGCAAGTCTGAAAGTGTTAGCTTTAGACCCCACCTCTCTCTCAGATTCTCTTAGATACTCCCTCCTTCGTGTCCGATGGAATGGTCAGATTCCAAATATGTAGTATTATTGTTGTTATTATGCATTGATTATGTTGCTGTTTTCAGTAGCCTGCCATAGCTGCCTCCTAGCCACGCAGGAAATCTATGCGTCATCCTGTTGGGAGTCAGTCAATGCTGATTACTTCCTGGTATTGTTGACATTCATCTCCTCCTTCTGCTTGTATGCAGTTTCTCTAGTTAGAGTAGAATGGTCTTTCTGCTGAGTAATTTTGATCATTATCCTGTGTTGCTCACAGTTCTTCACTTGCTCCCCAAAGCCCAGAGAATAGAATAGCATCCATACCTCTTTGCATAATATATATAAACCTTCATGACCTGGTTTCTATTGCCTTCCTAATCTTACCACTTGCCACTCACTCTCACTTCATGATGCTACAGTGATTTTGAGATACTTATGGTTCCCTGGACATACCAGATAGTATTGCCGTTTCTTGATTTTCTATGATGTTCCCTTCACCTGCTGTTTCACCTAAGTTTATCAAGCTCCCTCTCAAACGCTATTTGATATTTAAGCTTTTCCATTTCTTTCCCAGGAGGGCTGCTACTGTTCCCTCAAACTTCCAATAGAGTGGCTATCTAGTGTGTTAGTGTGCTCCCTTGGTTGATAATCTTGAATTGAGATGCAGAGTGTATGGGGTTAGTCACACTGTGGTGGGCGTTCTTTCTGATTTGATCAAGCATTTGTGCTGATTGTTTGGGGCTCATGACATACAGTTGTTACATGTTTTGAATATCGACTCCAGCTTACTATTAAGCAGCGTATGGCATAGAGAGGGTGCCGCAAAATGCCTGTTGTTACTTAAATTATGAATGGCTGAATGCCTGATTGATGGCTGGTTCCAAAGCCCCATCCCACCCTCTTATTCTCACTGCCTCTGGTTGTACTGCGCTAAGCCAAATGAGTCCTTCTAACATATCCACCTGGGCTGGCTCTGTACCAAATCAAAGAACAAATATATCTCACAGCACACTCATTTGAAGAAAATTTGCATGTTTCATTGAGACATCATTCCTTTTCCCCCTTCTTACTTATTCAAGTATGGTTTACATACAGTATTATATTAGTTTTAGGTGTACGATACAATGATTCAACAATTCTGTACATTTCTCAGTGCTCATCAAGGTAAGTGTACTCTTAATCTTCTTTATCCATTTTACACATTCCCTTGTCCACCTCTCCTCTGGTAACCACTAATCTATTCTCTTTTAGTCTTTTTTGTTTGTTTGTTTGTTTGTTTGTCTCATTTTTCTTTTTTTTCCCTTAAATTCCACATATGAGTACAATCATATAGTATTTGTCTTTCTCTGACTGACTTATTTCACTTAGTCTTATACCCTTTAGGTCCATCTATACTGTTGGAAATGGCAAGATTTTATTCTTTTTATGGCTGAGTAATATTTCCTTATATAAGTCTATTTGCCACATCCATTTTATATAAACACGCACACACACACACACACACACACACACACCACATGTTCTTTATTCATTTATCTATCAGTGGACTCTTGGTTTGCTTCCATAACTTGGCTATTGTAAATAATGCTGCAGTAAACACAGGAGCACACACATCTTTTTGAATTAATGTTTTCATTTTCTCTAGGTAAACTCAACACCAAAATATATAACCCAATTAAAAAAGTCAGAAGA
Source organism: Neogale vison (assembly GCF_020171115.1). NCBI lineage: Eukaryota > Metazoa > Chordata > Mammalia > Carnivora > Mustelidae > Neogale > Neogale vison. The sequence continues at coordinate 76,807,386 of NC_058091.1, read as the reverse complement.
CCTATTTAGATATTTTCCCAAGAAGGCATACAGATGGCCAGCAGACACATGAAGAGATGTTTGACATCACCAATCATGAGTGAAATGTGAATCAAAGGCACAATGAGATATTATGTTACACCTGTCAGAATGGCTAAACTTGAAAACAGGAAACAACAAGTGTTGGCAAGGATGTGGAGAAAAAGGAACCTTCATGCACTGTTAGTAGGAAAGCAAATTGGTGCAACTACTGTGCAAAACAGAGTGGAAATTCTTCAAAGAATTAAAAATGCCTACCATATGATCCAGTACTTCTGCTAGGTATTTATACAAGACTTCATTTTTAACAAGCTAATAGTCTCACTTCCCTCAGTTACTTCTCAAATAGTTTTAAGACTTTCTGCTTCCCATAGATTGTCCGCTAATCATCCAGAACAGAAAGCAGAGCTAAGACTAATAAATAATTGCTTCGTGAAGTAAGATGATTGCCTCTCATGAGTTGGAAGGGCCTTGTCTGATACTGACGCACACTTGATGACACCAGCTCCCTTCCCAACCATACCATGTTGAATTTGTAATTACTTAAACCCCAGGGTTTTGTTTTATTTTTTCCATAGGAGAGGATCAGGTTAGATAATTGTGCTCCCATACTTGTATCATTGATTTTTAAAATCTAAATGTAGGCTTTGAAGTTTCCTGCCCATTTGAATAAGTAAGTTTATATTTCCAGTGATCTCATCCTGAATGCACTTTTGTTTTCCATCCTGTTTGGGTTCCTCTGTAGTTTGTCAAATTTGCTTTCTATAGCTTCCTTACAAATCATTGACAAAAATATGTAAATGGAAACACAAGTCACAGAACCCCAAATTCTACCACTTTCCCTTCAACTTCACATCGATTCATCAATCGACATTGTTTGGGTACAAAATGTTCAGGTATTGATTCCTGACTCTTGGGATTTTTTTTTTTCCCCTCTGTCTCATCCCTCTACTTTGTCCACAGAATATAATTAGAGACTTAATTAATGCCTTGTTTAAATTAACAAGCACCAGGTCTGCAAGTTTACTTAATCAATTACCTGCTTTATTAGAAAATCATCCCATTGTTGTCCTCCTCATTGATATCATCATCCATCTTTCGAAGTCAATTTACATATGTAAACCCTAGTCTTAGCTGTTAGCAGGGCTCTAGTCCTACATCTCAGAGTGATTTTTTTTATAGATTTTATTTATTTATTTGACAGACAGAGATCACAAGTAGGCGGAGAGGCAGGCACAGAGAGAGAGGAGGAAGCAGGTTCCCTGCTGAGCAGGGAGCCTGATGTGGGGCTCGATTCCAGGATCCCAAGATCATGGCCTGAGCCAAAGGCAGAGGCTTAACCTACTGAGCCACCCAGGCACCCCTCAGAGTAATTTTTAACTTGGATTGGTCTTAATTCCTTGGCCTGGAATATTCAAGTTCTCTCCAGGTTTTCTGTTGGAGAAATTTTAGGAAACTAAAACCATATAGAATCATCTGTGTCTCTGGGTACCTTCTTGGCTCAGTTGGGAGAACGTTTGACTCTTGATTTAGGGGATGTGAGTTTAAGTCCCCCATGTTGGGTGTAGAAATTACTAAAATAAATAAAACAAATAAATAAACTTAAAAAAATTATCTATGCTTCCTTAGCATTATAACTTCATATTTATGCCTAGAGATCTAAATGGGCAGTATGTAATTTAAATACTGAAGGACAAAATGTATCAAACTTAAGTCAGGTGCAAAAATGCCCTTGTAAAAAGATGACTCTGTTAAAGGTGGAAATAATCCACTTAATGAATCCACTATACTTGCACATGTGTGGACATCTGTGAAAGTACGCAAAACAACTTTACTTTGATCGTGACCATGGGTGGCCTTATAGAAGTTTCTGTGTTTATACTGAGTCCATGCATCAGAAGTTGGTTACACCTAACCTAAGCAAAGTAAAAAGGACCAACAAAAATGTTATGTTTTATTTTGCTTTAAAACAAGAATTCTTTCATCTAGTGTGTGATGGGTGGTTCAGCCCCTTCATTATATACATTGTTGATATTAATTTGTTACATTACAATTTTCATATTAAATGGCATTTGCAAAAGTATGACCTCTCTATTACTGATATTGAAAGAGCACCATTTCCAGTCATGCAGTTAGTCCTAACTAAACCATCGGTAACATTAGTATGAAATCTGGAAAATCAGGAAGTTTTTAGTGCCATCTTGAATCTTATCACTGCAGAATTAACTTAACAACCCTATTTGGGGATAAAACATTCCAAAAAGAAATTTGAAGAAGCATCAGTTCATTCAAAGAGGTTATATCTGCTTCATATGCATCCTTCGGTAGTATTCAGGAAACAGCTGTCAGACAAATTATAAAAATACATGATAAACAAAACCAACTCATCTTTTTAATTGATTTTAATCTGACTTCATTTAGACAGCATAATGCTTTTCCCTGATAGTAGGGTGAATAATATGTGTGCAATTACTTAGCAATTCACCATGGCTTAAAAATATACAGAACCTTCATCTATTGCTAATATAATCTAATGTGCAAAGTGGCAAATTATTAGTGGGAGCTATTGAAGATCAACTGATAACTAGTTATACTGCTTATTCCAGTGTAATTTCAAGAAACAAAGGAGGAGACTTGATTACTGGTAGTAATAGCAATGACTTATGGGAAACTGCAACTGAATAATTTATTGATTAATAGTGACTGAAAGTCATTATCCCCTCATGGCTGTTCGAACAGCAAATGTGAAACAATGCAACTGATGTCTGTCATTAAATTCTTGGCATATTAGATCTTCCTTAATTGTTGTTTTATTCCTTGCAGTTGAAAATGGAACATAGATGGGAAAGTCATGACTCTGAACTTTTTTTTTTTTTTCTGATAGAGTGCTTTTCAGTTTTAAATGCCTTCCATAATAAGAGGCAATATATTTTATTTGGTTACCTGAAGAAATAATAAATGTTAAATGATGAAGAATGTCAAGGTTCTTCAGTCTGATGATGTGCTTTGGTAATATTCAACATCAGCACTTAGCATAGGCTCTTTTCTATGAAAGTAGTTGAGAATGGCCCATTAGGTATTTCTATCATCCAAGAAGAGAAAAAGTTGACTCTGGCAGCTCTCATTATCACATATTTATCTCTTTTCTCCAACTTAGCCCTCTCTCATCTCCTAGCACTTGGTTCGACGTCTCTGGAATGGGTTTTCATGGGTTCTGCTTTTCATGAGTTGTGAGGAGTACAGTAGTAAGGTTTCAGGAGAGGCTTCATAAAGTAGACCTAATTAACTCCATATGTTAGATATTGGAAATATGCAGAGGATATAATCAAAGTGTAGTAATGTGATTTACCTACTTAACTTTAAACATGGGTAATAAGCAGTAATTTAGTTGCAGTCTATCAATATAATAAAAACTCATGCATTGAAACTTTTCATTGATAATTTTTACCATTAAATTATACAAAGCTACTCCAGTTCATTTTATGGAATTTTCTGTAAAGACAACAAGAGAGGGGCGCCTGGGTGGCTCAGTGGGTTGGGCTTCGGCTCGAGTCACCATCTCAGGGTCCTGGGATCAAGTCCTGTGTTGGGCTCTCTGCTCAGTGGGGAGACTGCTTCCCCCTCCTTCTCTCTGCATGCCTCTCTGCCTACTTGTTATGTCTGTCAGTCAAATAAATAGTTTTTTAAAAATTGGAAAAAAAAGAAAAAGACAACAACAAGAGAAACAACCAATTAAATGTGTCTGGTTTAGGAACTGAATGATGATTTTTTTTTTTTTTTTTCAAATTTTGAATCCAGTGTAGGTAACAGTGTTACTAGTTCCAGGTATATGACAGACATAGAGATTCGACAGATCCATGTTGCTCAGTGCTCATCAAATAGGTGTAAACTTTTTTTTTTCTAACTGATTTGGTCCACAATGAGAGTTTATCAAAATAACAACAGGTTATCAGGATGAAATGGCAGGTTATCTTTGTATGTCTGTCATCACCTCATGGATCAAGTGGTTATTATTTATCTGCCTGTTTTGTGTATAGAACTTTCCCATTAGCATAAGCCTAATCGAGTAGACTTAACCTAATAGGTCCAGTTTGTTGTCTTTCAGGTTCCCCTTGTCACACTCTGCAGTATTCAGGCAGCTTTAATGATTTCTCACAGTGCACAAGTACATCTTAAATACGACACTGAGAGTTTTCCTCCAGAAGAGTTCTATGAGGGAATGTCCTGAGAAGAGTCTGTAATTAAATAGTTAATGGGCTTTTCACTAAGTGAATGCCCGTGAACCTGATATGCATTTGTTTTGGCATTTCAGAAATAATATACTAAATGAATTCTCTTGTTGATTAGCAAGACTGCATCTAAAAATTTCACTCCAATTTTTCCCTCCCTCACATGGATAAAAGCCTAACTAGCTGAGTTGGAGATGAGAAGGAGAAAACAGTTTGGTGGAGAAAACCTGGTTGGACCTGTTTTGGGGGTGTGTCTGAACATCTGGGCTCAAGTGGCCAGTAATTTTATTTTTTCAAAGGTCAATAGTCATGAAATTAATCATAATTTACATATCTATAAATAGTTACTGAAAGGGGCTAATTACTCTTTTGTAATCTTAAAATACCTAGAAAATGGAAAAATTTCTAGGAAAGTTAATCCATTTCCTTTATGATGAAAAATGTTTTCCTTGTCACTGTTCCTATCAAGAATGTGAGGGGTCTGAGATTTTTTTTTCTACTTTCATGCCGGCTGCTTAGCCTGCAACAGTTTTATGGCAGATTCTGGCAGGAGGCATGATATTCCTGGATCAGAGACAAAGACTTTATTACTCACAGCAGAGCAAGGGTCATCAACTTTATTATCCCTCCAAGTGCTTTAGGGAAGGCATAGATAGGCCCACCCAGTATACAAAGTTGGTTTGTATCATAGCCGTGGAATCTTGAATTTAGGAAATCTAAATCTTTTATAATGGATACTAAGCAAATCTACTTGAATTTTGTTATGGAGAGAGCTTTTATCTTGATCATACTGGACAGTAAACACACCTCCCTCTGTTCCCATGGGAGACATTAACTCTCTTCCCAAGCTATTTACTATTGGGCAGTTAGTATCTCTGCCTCATTCTGTACATAAATGAGAGAGACCATAGAGGTCTAGCTCTTAATATACGTCCTATGCCCTAGAGTCTGTGCTTGCTTATGATAAGTGATGATGAGGACTGGCAAAGCTCTTCATGAACTTGTGTAATATTTCTGACTCAGGTGAAATAAAGGGAATATATGGAAAACAATACCATTGGGGATAAACATACCTCAGTTTTACCAACAGCTAGTGTAGCTAATACAAGAATATCTTTAATCCCAGGTTAAATTGATACATTCCATCTTACATCAAGTATAAGAATGTTGCTAATCTTTGACTATATATATGAATATATATTTCTATCTCACTGTTCATTTAACATGTATATCATTATATGTATCAGATAATTAAGTTTGATTTTGGAATGTTTTCTGCCTTTTCAAACCATTTTTTTTTTTACAGCAGTTAAATGTAGCACATATTGTACCAACAATGCATATGTGCACATGGCTCAGTCAGGAAAAGACCATTTGCTTAGCTATGATCAAGAGCAAGTATTTGCAACTATGTAACGACTGTGCCTTGTATTTGACTTCCCAGTATATGCAAGACCCTATTAGTTGTAAGAGGTGCCTGACTTTAGAAATGTTAAAATGTAAACAACAACAACAGAAGGCTCAAAAAACTCAGTTTTGAAATTGGTGAAATATGATACCTTCTTAAGATCTGCTAAAAGTATGCTTCAGAGTAGTAATTCTTGAGTAATATTTTTACAGAATATTCTGCTTATTTACCTATAAAATCTCCTTATCTCTTGCTGCCCCTCTAACCAGAGAATACATCTGGGACTTTTGACTGCATGCGTATCCAAATACACTTTCATACTTTCCCAAATTTAATAGTTTGCGTAATAAATGCTCTTTAGTATGTAAGTTTGAAGTTTTAACTTTGTGTTTGGTCGATTGCTCTTGTGTTAGTAAACTTATTTACATGCAATGAATAAGTGATCACAAATTTTTAAAATTGAGAGTGGTCTGTTCTTCATTATTTTTTAAAATTGAAATATATTTCAAATGAATATGACTTCAAAATCATTAAACTACTCAAAGCATTTCTCAGTTACCTACTATTTATCTGAATCATGTTGTTGAATATTCAGTAATAAAGAGTTTGATTAGTTTTTTTCTTTTCTTTTCTTTTTTTTTTTTTTAGTACCTTGGTTTAGAATATACTGACTCTATGTAGAGGACAGGAATTTAATTTCAACTAAGTTTTCAGACTGTTTCTAGCTCACCAAGTCATAATTACTATTTTGACAGTTATGTCTCATAGACATTTATTTTAATTGCATATGTTAGCAATTCATTTTGGCATGACAGTCTCTGCCATTGTTGTGTTGCTGAATTATGCTTACAGAAACTATGTCAGAAATTCAACATGTGGAGAACAGTAATTAACCTGAATCATCAATTAGCTTTTGTGAATACAGATGTCCTATGAATACACTCTGGTTTTTTTTTGTTTTTTTTTTTTCTTTTTTAATTAAGTAAAATCTCACTAATCCTGACTGTCTTTGCTTACCCCCTATTTCTAACCCAACACTAAGTCTTCTTGATTTCCTTCCTAAATATGTTTTGGACCTGTCCTGTCTTTTCTGCACCATCATTACCCTTGTATATCTTGACATTAGCTGTCACCTAGGTTCTGCTGATAGCCTGCTGTCAGCCCCCACACCCACTCTTAACCTTTGCAATTCATTTCCCACTTTGTAAATAGGAGACTGTTTATCAATGCAAGTCTTACCTTATCACACCTGCTTGCTCAGAACGATTCAGCGGCTACTCCATAGGAAAAGACTAACATCCTTGAGAGGCCAGGGCAGTGCGCATTTGATCCCACTACCCTGAGTCTCACCGAATACCCTTGACTATGCCCACAGGCCACACTGATCTTAATAGTAGGCCCCTTGCTGCCTCCTCCGTAAGGCATGTGTTTCTTCTACTAGACTATTTCAGTTCCTCTTAGCTTGGCCAGTTTCCTCAGTTTGCATATCAAGCCACTGCAAACATGGCCTTCTCTGACCATCCAAACCAGATTAGGTCTTCTCTATGTGTTCCCAAAGAAACTTGAACTTGTCCTGTATTATTCTCATCACAAAGTGTGAACGTATATCTGTGTGCTTATTTTCATAGGTATCTTTGCTGGAGTATAATGAACTTTGTAGGGAATCTGTATTTACCAGAGTGTTCTCAGCCATTGGCCCAGCAATTGGCAGATAGTAAGTGTGCAGCAGTTACTTGTAGGGAGAAAATAAGAATAATTCTACTACAATGGAAAGAGTGATTGTTAAATGTAGGCTAAAGTGAAGTTGACTTTTTAAAAGAAAAGTTGGGCGTGAAAAATAGCATGATCAATACATTGGTCCTTTTAAATGGCCTTTGAGGAATTTAACAATATGTAGTTTGGAAATGCTCTTAATTAAAAAATGTATCTTATCATTTGTGAGTCAGACACCTTATATATTTAGTTGGGTACTGCTACTTCCTGGCTGTGTGAAGTTGAGCAATTAATTACCTTCCTGAATCTGCTTCCTGCTCTACATATTTCTCTGCTTTGTTGTAAAGAGAAAGCCGTGAGGGGTAGGGGTGTGTGAATGATAAAGCAACGTTTATTAGGTTTAACTATTAAGTATGCCAAGCAGTTTCCCTGACAGCCATTGATTTGATTTTTACTACATCTTTCAAAATAAATTCTAAAATGACTTTAAAATGTTCTATACTTCATATTTCCACTAATTAAAATTGCCTATCTTTAAAGTAGTTTAAATTCTAAAGTATGTTAGTTTATCATATGTATTTGTTTCATTAACCAATATTTGTATTGAGAACAATGCATTCAATGCATGTTATTAAGTCTTAGAAGTTTCAATTCATCTGAAAAAGAGCTCATAACGAATCCAAGGCTTTTCTCTACTGTCATATAAAATCCTTATTAAAATTTTCAGCTCTTCCAACTAATAGGTAGTCATGTAGATTACAGAGGACATTTTTAAAATTAGTACAGTGACTCTTAATCATATATATACACACATATGTATAAATATATGCATATGCATATAAATAATACATGTCAATAAATATACATATACATGTATGTATATTAATACATATGTATGTATTAATACATATAAATTAATACATATTTAGCCTAAATGTTGATTAAGCTTTTATCAGAATACCAGTTTTGCAATTTGGATGCATAAATACTATATTATACACATATTTTTATAAATGCACTTTTAAGTACAAGGAATATGTATACACTTTAAAATACAGCCTTAAACCCTTTGAAAACCACCTCCTGATCCTGCCCATGCCATGCCTTCTTATCATTATCTTATATACAAATCTGGAGAAGTATTTGGAGTGCTTATTTGATTAATTAAGCTTTAGTGTTTTGCAATAATAGTTTACAACAATAAGCAGTGCCTTACATCTGTAAGGCAGTAAAATAGTGTTTATATCTATCCCTCACCCAAGGGTGTATTTTCTTAAGAGAACATCAAGCACTTGACAGACAAATTTCACTGAATTCATTCTACATTTTGGGTTAAAGTTTATAGCTTGAGTTACATAATCATAAATTAGACACTAAGTAAGATTAACCAATATTTATAACCTCCTGGATGGTCTGGAATCATTACAGCTCAATAGCTCCCATCCCCAAAATATAAGGAAGTAGACACTTTTCTTGCTTAATAAACCATATTTACCTCTACTTATGAAAATCAAAGTGATTTAAGGCTTTCTATTGCTGAAATAGATGATCTTTTTCCCATGTCAAAGATATTATTGAAAGAAATATAGGCCTAATAATTGGAATTCAGATACACATGTGTATTTTGTAGCATGTAACAATAGATGTATTTTGAAGTTATTATGTATGTAATAATGTCATTTATGACATACTTTAGTAACTAATCATGACATTTAATCCCGAGTCCACTTCAGTTTGCTTCAAGTTACAAGAAACTTTCCAGAATAAATTTTATGTTTGATATATATTTGCTCTACTCCAAATGGGACGTATTTTTGTTTTGGTTAAGATTTTGAATGCAAATTTGTCTCTTTTAGTGACTACTGGGTTGGCTTTTGCACATTCTTTCATGAATATCTGTTAAAGAATACATTAACTACTGTGTTTAAGCTTAAGATTACGTATAGAAGGGTAATCCCTTCTACAAGGGGTTTTTACTTCTTTGTATTATCCTTAAATTAAAATGTGTAGCTTTCCTAGACATCCCAAGGTTTGTGAAACTACTGAATCTGACATCATAAATCCTGCTAGTACAGGCCTGTACATAGTGCCATTCCCAGTCACAATGGTTAACTTCATGAAGATATTCATGAAAATATTGTTACAGAAGTTAGGGGTTGGGGGGACTCTCCTATGTTCACCCAGGTAAAATTGCTCCCTAACTCATCCAACATCACTTCATAACATGCCCATGGTGGTCAAAAAATTCCTACATTATAGGAATTGGTTAAAACCAGTGGAACATCATGAAACATGAAAACTAATAGTGCCTAACATCAGCCATTTAATTGAGGGAATAAAAAGCAGACAACCATGTTTTTATTGACTGTACTGGAAATAATTTAGGGAATGCTTTGTCCTTTTATAAATGGTTGGAGTTACTGAAAGAGAAGAGAAAGTACTTTTATTTATCTCCTATGGTTGAAATGTATATGATACAGATAACTCTTCATGGAATATAATTAATATCATAATTCTTTCCATCTCCAAAATGATTTTTTAAATATTTTATTTATTTATTTGACAAAGAGAGAGGGAGACAGTAAGAGAGGAAATATAAGCAGGGGGAGTGGGAGAGGGAGAAGCAGGCTCCTTACAGGCTCGTTCCCAGGACCCTGGGATCATGACCTGAGCCAAAGGCAGACACGTGGCAACTGAGCTACTCAGGTGCCCCTTCAAAATGATTTTGTAAGAGGGCATCTGGGTGGCTCAGTGGGTTAAAGCCTCTGCCTTCGGCTCAGATCATGGTTCCGGGTTCCTGGGATCGAGCCCCGCATCGGGCTCTCTGCTCCTCGGGGAGCCTGCTTTCTCCTCTCTCTGTCTGCCTACTTGTGATTTCTGCCTGTCAAATAAGTGAATAAAATCTTTGAAAAAAAAAAAAGATTTTGTAAGAGAAATAGCCTTATTCAACATTGAATGTTTACTGTGTGTGTACATTTATTCTGAATGGTTTTTAATGAATTTATGAATGAATGAAATTATTTCATTCCATCTTTACAGTAACCCTCTGTATTAGTCTGCTGTGGCTGCTATAACAAAATACCACAGTATTGAAGACATTAAGTGGCTTCAATAAGAGAGATTTATTTTTCCACACTCCTGGAGGTTGGAAGTCTGATATCTGCATGCCAGCATGATTGGTTTCTGGTGAGGGCTCTCTTTGTGGTTTACAGACAGCTGCCTTCTGTCTGTGTCTTCATATGACCTCTTTTTTGTGTGCATAGGGAAAGAGAGAGACACTAAATCTTACTGGACCCACACCTTTATCTTCTTTACCCTTAATTACTTCTGTAGAGGCCCCATCTCCAAATACAGCCATACTAGGGGGTTAGGGCTTCAACATAATGAAATTGGGGGGACGAACACATTTGTTTCATTCATTGCCCACTAAAGTAGTTTCTCTTACAATCATCTCCACTTTTCAGAAGAAGACAGCTGAGACACAGAGTTTGGTGATTTGCCAGGTGCCACCTGGTAGCAAGTGTTAGAGCTAGGATTCAAACTGAGTCTGTCTCACTCAAATCTCATGCCGCTCATCATAACCTCATTCTCTGCTTTATCCTGAGGAAACACAGGAAAAGGTAAAAAGAGTAGAGACATTAGTGATAGGAGTAATGGATGAGGAAAAGGGACTTAGAATAGCGAGATGTCTTACTCATAGTTACAGGACTTGTGAAATGGCTCTAATCTAGAATCAACTTGGTCATGCTTTCTGAATTTCCTGTGTGATCTCTCTCTGTCTCTGTCAGTAAGTTTTAAATCAGTCTTTCTCAGAGGAGAGACCACTGTAGATTCTCAAGCCCACCTCACAGTTACTGAATCAGAATCTCTGGGTGAGCAGCAGTCTGAGATTGCATTTTGGAAGTTTCTCAAATGCTCCATATGTGTTCTAAGGTTTGAGAATTGCCATGTCTCAAAGGGACATCCAGTTCAGGTTAGGAGACATGTTTGAAGGCGACCCATGTTTGGGTGGTGCATTGGCTATGTTTAAGCTCTGGCTCAGGGAGAAAAGGTGGACACGCACCGAGCTCTTTAAAGACAGCTCTCCAAGGAAAATGTGTTCTACTTTTAGGAAATCAATTCCCACTGCCAGCATTTTCTCCTTGTGTCTTTTTCACAGTTTCCTTGGATATTTTTCCAGCCTCATGACTTGGCTCCACATTCTGATTGCCATCGTGATACATCTTTTGTCCACCCACTCCCATCTTCCCTGCAAAGTGCATTCACTTTATCATGTAACACCTTTCCTTTCTTATAAGAAAAGTGTTATATGCAGAATACCCCATACCAATAACTTGCATATCGTAAAAGGATGTCAGATATCATGTACTGCTTCACTCAGGGCAGACTCCCTTGTCCTCTTCTTTCTCACTTTGCCACTTTTTATGGCTGAGAGAGTGGTAAGTCATTTACCTGGCTCGATTTGAGGAGCACCAACAGGCTCACCTGACCCAACATTATTTGAAAGTCTCATTTCCATAGTATGTTATCCATGGACTACTGACACTGCATGGAGCAATTTTTCCAGGGTGGATTTCAAGCAAAGCTCCACGATCAGTTTTGATTGTAAAACACTTCAGACTGACCTCATCTTAGAGGTGAACTGTGCCTGTCTGGCGTAGTAAATGGTCTAAAAGCAAAAGACTTTAATTCAGCGTAGTCGAACCCACCAATCTCCAAGGTTATTTGATCACAGAACCCATGTCTTCTGCATAACTGTGTTGATCTGAGGAACTGATTGTTCGTGGACACACTTGGAAGACTGCTGCGCTGCACTAGTATGCCTTGAAGCACGGGTTGAGGCTTAATTTCCCAAACATCTTTTTTTTTTTTTAAGATTTTATTTATTTATTTGAGAGAGAGAGAGATCACAAGTAGGTAGAGAGGCAGGTAGAGAGAAGGGGAAGCAGGCTCCCTGCTGAGCAGAGAGCCCGATGCGGGGGGCTCCATCCCAGAACCCTGAGATCATGACCTGAGCCAAAGGCAGAGGCTTTAACCCACTGAGCCACCCAGGCTCCCCTCCCAAACATCTTTAATAAATATGAGCAGCTTGCTTGGAGCAGCGGTGGGCGGGGTGGGGGTGTCTCAGGGTTCTCTGAATACCTGTGGAAAATCGTATCACAAAGAGTTTAAAAGATAATCGATCAGGAACAAGACAAGGATGCCCACTTTCACCACTCTTGTTCAACATAGTATTAGAAGTCCTAGCAACAGCAATCAGACAACAGAGAGAAATAAAAGGTATCCAAATTGGTAATGAAGAAGTCAAACTCTCTCTCTTCGCAGATGACATGATTCTTTATATGGAAAACCCAAAAGACTCCACCCCCAAACTACTAGAACTCATACAGCAATTCAGCAGCGTGGCAGGATACAAAGTCAATGTGCAGAAATCAGTGGCTTTCTTATACACTAACAATGAAAATACAGAAAGGGAAATTAGAGAATCGATTCCATTTACTATAGCACCCAGAACCATAAGATACCTGGGAATAAACCTAACTAAAGAGGTAAAGGATCTATACTTGAGGAACTATAGAACACTCATGAAAGAAATTGAAGAAGACACAAAAAGATGGAAGACCATTCCATGCTCTTGGATCGGAAGAATAAACATTGTTAAAATGTCTATACTGCCTAGAGCAATCTATACTTTTAATGCCATTCCGATCAAAATTCCACCGGCATTCTTCAAAGAGCTGGAGCAAATAATCCTAAAATTTGTATGGAATCAGAAGAAACCCCGAATCGCTAAGGAAATGTTGAAAAACAAAAATAAAGCTGGCGGCATCACCTTACCTGATTTCAAGCTTTATTACAAAGCTGTGATCACCAAGACAGCATGGTACTGGCATAAAAACAGATACATAGACCAGTGGAACAGAGTAGAGAGCCCTGATATGGACCCTCAACTCTATGGTCAATTAATCTTCGACAAAACAGGAAAAAATATACAGTGGAAAAAAGACAGTCTCTTCAATAAATGGTGCTGGGAAAACTGGACAGCTATATGTAGAAGAATGAAACTCGACCATTCTCTTACACCATACACAAAGATCAACTCAAAATGGATAAAAGACCTCAACGTGAGACAGGAATCCATCAGAATCTTAGAGGAGAACATAGGCAGTAATCTCTTCGATATCAGCCACAGCAACTTCTTTCAAGATATGTCTCCAAAGGCAAAGGAAACAAAAGCGAAAATAAACTTCTGGGACTTCATCAAAATCAAAAGCTTCTGCACAGCAAAGGAAACAGTCAAAAAAACAAAGAGGCAACCCACGGAATGGGAGAAGATATTTGCAAATGACAGTACAGACAAAAGGTTGATATCCAGGATCTATAATGAACTCCTCAAACTCAACCCACACGAAACAGACAAACACATCAAAAAATGGGCAGAAGATATGAACAGACACTTCTCCAATCAAGAAATACAAATGGCTATCAGACACATGAAAAAATGCTCATCATCATTAGCCCTCAGGGAGATTCAAATTAAAACCACATTGAGATATCACCTTACGCCAGTTAGAATGGCCAAAATTAACAAAACAGGAAACAACATGTGTTGGAGAGGATGTGGAGAAAGGGGAACCCTCTTACACTGTAGGTGGGAATGCAAGTTGGTGCAGCCTCTTTGGAGAATAGTGTGGAGATTCCTCAAGAAATTAAAAATAGAGCTTCCCTACGACCCTGCAATTGCACTCCTGGGTATTTACCCCAAAGATACAGATGTTGTGAAAAGAAGGGCCATCTGTACCCCAATGTTTATAGCAGCAATGGCCACAGTCGCCAAACTATGGAAAGAACCAAGATGCCCTTCAACGGATGAATGGATAAGGAAGATGTGGTCCATATACACTATGGAGTATTATGCCTCCATCAGAAAGGACGAATATCCAACTTTTGTAGCAACATGGACGGGACTGGAAGAGACTATGCTGAGTGAAATCAGTCAAGCAGAGAGAGTCAATTATCATATGGTTTCACTCATTTGTGGAGCATAACCAATAGCATGGAGGACCAGGGGCGTTAGAGAGTAGTAGGGAATTTGGGTAAATTGGAAGGGGAGGTGAACTATGAGAGACTATGGACTCTGAAAAACAGTCTGAGGGGTTTGAAGTGGCGGAGGGGTGGGAGGTTGGGGTACCAGGTGGTGGGTATTATAGAGGGCACAGCTTGCATGGAGCACTGGGTGTGATGAAAAAATAATGAATACTGTTCTTCTGAAAATAAATAAATTGGGAAAAAAAAAAGATAATCGAGCAGAGAGTACAGAATAAGAAGCTTGCCTTGACAGACCAACATATCAAATATGTATGTTTTGAGATGAGAAAGGTAGCGTGAAGGAACTAGAACGGAATGTGGCGTGTAACTAGGTTGATTGTGATGTTCTTGAGTTAACTCTGATACACTTGGGAGGGACCAAATGAATAGAGAAGATGAAAGGAAAGATGGATATGAAGATGGGGTATTTGAAAGCATATTTTATATCCTTTACAATTTTTTTTTTTTTAGCTGTTAACCCTATCAGGAAGGTAAAAAATTGAAATCGAGAGGTAAGGGTGTGGTGTGTGTGCGAGTGTCTGTCTGTCTCTTTATCAAACATTAAATTACTAAAACTCATCATCTCAGGGCTCTAAACTTTTATCAGTATCATAGTCCTCTCTAAAACTTTTCAAAATTGTGAAGTTCTGAGCAAGAGGCCTAATAGCCTGCCATGTGTGAAGACAAGAACAAAGCCATAGATTAGAATGCGTGGAACTTTTACTTTTACTTTTACTTTCAAGTCTGTCATTTTTATTAATGTTCTTAGAACCTCTTTCTCTGAAGATGGACTTTGAAACTTTCTGTAATTTTTTTAAGGGACAGACTCTCTAATAAATTGAACAGAAGCAGGTGAGCTTAGATTTCGTCCCTTTTTCATTGTCCCATTTGAATTTATATAATAGCAAAATTCATGTGTGTCCGAGGTTGACGATCCTGCTTGCATCCCCTCTTGGCAAATACAGTTTTTTGAAGCAGATATATAAGCGTATATCCTAAGAACACTTCCTGAATTTTAGCTCAAAATCACAAATCATTCATAGAATGTGTATTTCAGGTAAAAACTCTAGAAAGTGTTGTACTCTGTCTAAAAGTTCATAGTAGAAGTGAGCAATGGAAGTTTCTTACTATTTGCATTTGTCATAGCAAGGTATAACCACATATGAAAGGCCATTCCAAACCTAATTTTCAATTTGGCTCATCTTGCTTCAATGAGAATCTCCTTGTGGGTCTATTTCCTTTTCCACATCCCTTCACATGTCTCCACACTGTCACTCTGTTCATCAAAGTCTGCCCTCAGGAAAGGAGCTGATGGTTGAGTTCATAATAAGTATTAATAACTGATGTGGCAGAACATATTACAGGAGGAGCTCATTATATTTTATTAATGTTAATCCTTGATTCTTAGTGAATTAAGTTCTCATTGTGAAATATCGTCTACCAGCAATGTTTAGGGAAGGTAAAGCTTCAGTGATTTGCTGGAGCCAGCTGTTACTGGCTTACAAGAACTGATTCTTAAATTTCTCGGAATTGTTGCGAGCTGGTTTGTTAAACACAGCCATTATTGAAAATTAAATTATAAAATCTTACAATTAAGTAAATCATATTAAAAACAAAGTTTATTTTCCAAGCTTATTATGCCCTGGTTAGACTCTCACATTTCAATAGCATCTGTGCTCTTGAGGATATTTCTGTCTACCGTATCGGTGCGATTGTGTAACTACACATCTTGTCACAACTCTGCCCAAGTGGCATTATATTGGCATTTTGGAAATGGCCATGATAGGTGTATGTACACTGTGGAAAATAGCAAATATTCCAAATCAGAGTTTGGTTTTCTGTTTTGCTGATTTTCTAGACTTAAGAAAATTGTTAACAATGTTGATTAAACATGAAAGTGTGTTATAGCTATAGGGCTGTTTTACTAGCACAGGGACTGAGGGCATATTCCCTTAATATTTGTCAATGATTATCCAGTTCAGCAACAGAGTCACTCATGTCATTCTGACACAAATATCCTTCATTTCACTTTCTCAGTATTCTTCGGAGTAAGAGAAAATAACCAACATTCATAATAGAAGTACCCTGTTGTTCCACTGCAACCACGGGTTAGCTACTCTGGTGGCTAATTTCATGTATCAAATATTTTAGGCAATGGTACCCAGATATCTGGTCAAGCATTCTAGAAGTTTCTGTAAAGTCACTTTTTCTAGCTGAGATTAAATTTTTTTTAAAAGATTTTATTTATTTATTTGACAGAAATCACAAGTAGGCAGAGAGGCAGGCAGAGAGAGAGAGAGAGGAGGAAGCAGGCTCCGTGCTGAGCAGAGAGCCCCATGAGGAGATCGATCCCAGGAGCCTGGGATCACAACTTGAGTCGAAGGCAGAGACTTTAACCTACTGAGCCACCCAGGCGCCCCTGAGATTAACATTTAAATCAGTAGATTTTGAGTAAAGCAGATTTCCCTATGTAATGTTGGTGGACCATATCCAGTCAATGAAGGTCTTAATGGAAAAAACTGACCTTTCCCAAAGAAGAGGAAATTCTGCCAGTAGACTGTAACATCAGTTCTTCCTGGGGTATTCCTACCAGACTATCCTCCACATTTTGGGTTTGTCAGTCTGCAAAACTGTTTGAGCCAATTACTTAAAATGAATCTCTCATATATATATAGATCACATATATATATACATATGTGTGTATATATATTTTTTGTGTTTCTGTCTATCTGTCTATATGTAGACAGATACATATACACACACGTATCCTGTTGGTTCCATTTCTCTGGAGAACCCTGAGGAATATAGCTACTGAGTCAAAAGTTTTGCAAAGGAAACAACTGTGTACAAGTTAATTGGCTATATGGAATTTGGAATAAATAGTATTGTATATTTAACAGTTATCTGTGAATTGTGTGCTACCCTTTTTATATATAACTAACATTTATTGAAACTTATATATGTATATACGTGCACACACTTTCTTTCTCAGAAATTCAGGTGTTACATATTGAGCAGCAGACCATTGAGAGGAGTGTGCATGAGTCCCTTTAATCAGATAGTCTCTGTGTATGTGTGATTTGCTGAAAGTTTAGAGCTGCTAATTTTCATGTTTTCCCAGTTGTTTATCAAACATTTAATATAGGGACAGAAAAAAATCCTTATCTATCATGCTTGTGTTATTTGAAAGACAGGAAATTTTTGCTTTCTAAATGTGGAACAACTAATATTAATTGCATTGTGTCTTTTTTATGCAAAACTCCAGAAGTAATTAACTGTGGTTTAATAAATACAATATTTTCACAAAAATGCTATTCAGATACTTCTACTGCAAAGACAAAGTTCATGTGTGAATATCTGCAGGTGGTTCAGTTTTCAAAGCCTCTGAAAACACTCGAACACTGAAACCTCCGTGGTATTTTATCTCCTGAAGAGAGAGAGCTTGAGTGGATTCCACAGTTGTTTGAAGTTGGTAGTTTCATAATGCCCCAGCATTTCAAATTCAAGATTTAATAATCTCTCACCTGCTAAATCATCAAATGCCCTTTCATAACTGGATGCTGTAGTATCGCTCATTTCAATGGCAGCCATGGGATAATATCGTCTTAAGCCATTGATAGTGATAAAGAACCTGCAGAGCCTCAAGGGGAAGAAAAAGCCAGAAAGAAAGATTCTGCATGGACTTAATATGTTTTTGCTTCTTCAAAAAAGGCAGGAGAATATTAACTTTAATTGATACAGTTATTCATTTTTTTCAGCTTATAGCATTACATTACATAATGTGGAAAATAAAATGAAAAGAGTAGATATGCAAAATATAGTAGTCCCTTGTCTGAAGAGCACTTTCTTAATGTTCAGTTATTGATTTTCTTTGCTTGACTTGACTTTGCAATGAATACGATGGAAAGACAAAATCAGTATGAAATGAAATTTACATAAAGGCTGTTTTCTGTGTGGTACAGATTTTATACATTTCCAGAGTACAGAGGTTTGGCTTTGTAAAGCAGTTTAAAAAGAAGTACATGGAGTCAGTGGCAATAACCGTGTGGCAGAATAAGTATGTTATTTCTAGAATGGTGGCAATAGAATTCTGCTCTAGAATTGTTACTTTATAACTCTGACAAATTTAAATTGGACTAATTTGGGGTGGATACTTCTTTAACTATGCAAGGATCTTAAACCCGTCCCTCGAGCCAGTGCCACTTGGTAGTTGTGTATAGGACTATCAGAAAAAGGTTCCATTGCTATTATTTCATTTTGATATGCCAAAGTCTACAATGCAGGAGAGGATAAGGAGGTGCCAAAATCAAGTGTCAAGTCTGAAACTAAGGTTTCTGAATCCTCAGTCTTACTCCAACCACCCAGGCAACAGCATCGTTGTTTTCTCCACTCTACATGCCAAGTAAGAATAAGGAAAACAATTCAGATCCCTTCAAACTTCGTATAAGACCCATGTTCATATTTTGACTATACCTATTAATTATGAGAAGTTCAGATAGGACCATATTTTTTCACTTCATTAACCCCCTCTATGAAAAGAACTTTAAGGCACAAAAACAGGGAATTAGCCACATCTGTGGCATTACTCAAGTCATCATCTTTAGAAGTTGTAAGTAAAATAGAAATTTAAACACACACACATGTATGTATATTGTATGTATACTGTATGTATATTGTATATACATGTGGGTGATGTTTGTGGCTCTTTTCCATTCCAGCTCACCAGGACTGGAGTGTAACTGTGTGACAGAGGGGTAGGAAAAAAACAGATGAGCCGCTGAAGGTTTGTCCTATTGTAATGCTGCTTGCTCACACATGGGGATGGAAGTAAGAATGAATTATCAGGGCAGAGTGAAAACACTAAAAATTATCAGCTTAAATGATAAGTGAGATCCAACTAACAGAAATTAAAAATGGAAAGGAAATCACAGCATCTTTGGAATTTTGAAAAATCAGATGGTCTGAATGCCTGCCTGCAAAGCACTCACTTCCGTGATGGCCAGCGGAAATGGGTGGAGCTTTGGGGGTCACACTCTACTTTTAGAGAAAGCCCATCTATGTTGTACAGGTTTAGTTTTCAATTTGTTTTACACATAAAAGCAAAACTCTGTCTTTCCATAACTTGTACTTAATTCTGTGATTCTAGAGTAATTTTCTGGCTCTGGATATAATCAGCAGATGATTTATACATTAATTGATTCATCCCCTCAGTCATGGAGTCACTATTTAATGAATATCTATAATGTGTTAGGAATTATGCCAAGTGCCAAATATATCTAGCTCTTTTCCTTCAAATTTTTGATGTCCTATAGCCCTGAACATCCTTCTTTTATTTCTCAGATAACATAATTCCATGCCTTTCGCTGTTCTGATTTCTCTCTTCTCTTTGCATCCAGTTTATCAGATGAAAAGGTGAAGATGACCACTGGGCATATCTAGTAAGAGGAAAGTTCCCATTTCATGAGCTCCGGTATGCCTTCTCACTGCAGGAGGCTGTATATAGGACACCCAAATTCTGATACTAGCATTTTATGGCCATTATTGCATGGTTTTGGTTTTAAAATTGGCTAATAGTGACTGATTTTAGTAGTTAATAAATTATTACTCAAAATTTTTTTCAAGGTGCATGACTATTTTGTAGTGACCATTAATTTGTCTTAGGCTTTCTGACTTTTCATTACAGAGACACCTGTTTAAATGTTTCCTTTAAAAAAAAAATTGGGATGATCTTGTTCTGCAATTTTATTTTCTTTCATTTCTCAAGAGATTTGTAAAACTTAAATATTCTTAGCTGATAGACAACTCATTTATATAATTAATAAGTTTCTAAACTCCTTAGCAATTGAGTATTATTTTACTTTAAATTCATGCTATGTAGATTCTAAGAAAAATACATCTATGGAAATGAGAAATGGAGAGCTTATAGTTAGGCTGTGGAAATAAGTACTTGGATTAAGTCTCATCTGTACATGTTGTAAATTCTTGGGGAATGAACTGTTTTACATATGACAATTCTATTGGTCTTTAATAACTTCTTGGTGTTTATTGATTTTGTAGAATTCTGTGCAGACCTGAAACCTCCATAGATATTAAACTCTCAGAGTAATACTGTAAACTCTTAATATATTTTCAGTCTTCTCTTTGTTGGGTGCCTAGTTTTAGTATTTCCTTATAGCTTTTGGTCTGTTAGGGGGCAGAGAAAGAGAAACTGAATAGAATAGAATAATGTGCTTTAGTCACAATCGTATCTGAATATTTATAGGGTTGATGGGGCTTATTTTCCTTCATGTGCATGGATTATAATGCATCAAAGTCCAATCTGTGTTGTTTGGTCAGTAATACTTTACAATTTTTCCTTGTTCTGAGAACATGCTTTAAATGGAAACAGTAAGCAGGAGGTAACTAGAAAACTAATTTTTACTGAGTTGGCCTCTTCTTACTTTATTGAAATGCAAAGCATAGTTTAATTTTTTGGCTTTAATATTGGAGAAATTCACTGTGCTAACTTAGAACTCAGGTCACTCACCGTAAATTTCAGATGGAATATTATGCAAATGTTTTTTATAATTTTTGTATTACATTGTGTTTATTCTTAGAACATGTTTAGCCTTTTCTATAGGTAGTGTCTAGCCAGAGAGGAAGTGTAATATTATGGCTACATACATGGGCTCTGGAGTCAGATTACTTGAGGGTCTTCCCTGCCAGGTGATACAGTCAAGTTTAATGCCTTTGCATTTCATTTTTCTCCTCTGTTAATGGGGTCTATAAAAGTATTTAATAGATTTGAATTTTTTTAAAAGAGTTTTATTTACTTGTCAGAGAGAAAGCACAGGCAAGGGGAGCAGCGGGCAGGTGGAGAAGCAGGCTCCTTGCTGCAGGACTTGATTCCAGCACCCTGGGATCATGACCTCCGCTGAAGGCAGATGCTTTACCAACTGAGCCACCCAGGTGTCCCATGGATTTGAATTCTTAATTGGAAGGATTAAATAAAATGATACATGTAAATAGCCATGTTAATATTAGTTACTTATTACTTTGAGTACACAGCTTATTGAATTCACCCACTTAATTTTGATTATAGGAAAAATAAAACAAAGTAAATAATTCTGACAAGTAAATCCTGTGAATGTCTTGGTTTGTATTACACCTGACATCTGTAACTTTTTATTGTAAGCTTTATGTGCTCATTTTTTCTAAATGATACTGAGCATGCTATTTTGTTGCTTTCTAGGAAATGAATTTTGGTTTTGGTAGTCAACATATTACTGTCTCTAAAGAAGACCTTTAGTGTATTTAACAGATATAATCAGATCTTTAATATCCATTTATGGCAGGCAGCTGCATCTGTACAAAACCTGACCTTAATCTGAGGGAAAGAATTTGGGAAAGCAGGTAACACATTGACTTTCAATATCAAGAATGTTTTAAAATGTGAACTGCGTTTTAATAGTTTCAAATATACAAATGCTTAAAAATAAGTACTTAAAATTAATTGTAGTTTTGACATTTAAAACGTTTCTTGTCTAGCATCTTTGTGTTTGTTTACAAATGAATTGGTGACATGCATTTGGCAATTATTTAGGTCATTGGATAAGTGAGGACATCCTGCAAGGACAGTGTAGAGGTAAGCTAGCTATGGGATTAGACAAATTCATCTTGTAAAATTCCATGACAGCGACATTGCCACTAAGTCTGTTCTCTGCCCTGACCTCACTTCCATAATTTGGTGGTATAAACAACCACTTAATATTTATTTCTGCATATATGTTTGTAGAGTATCAGAAGGAATGCTGAATTTACCATTTGTGTGCCTTTGAGTAGGTCATTTAGCCATTTGGAGTCTGTTTCCTCATCTATAAAAAAAGAAATAATTTCTCCATTATCCCATCCCATAGAGTTTACAGTAGGAGCTTTATCATTTATAATGATGTTATTTATGGAATTTATAATCTTTATAATCTTCTGCAGAATGTAAGATTATTTATTTATTTATTTTTCTTTGTTGGCGATTCATTGTTACAGTAGAAAAAGAATAGGGGTGGGATTAAGGAGACCTGGGTCATTTAGTTAGACTTTGTATCTCCATTTCTTTCTTTGTTGAATGGATGGGTTGGTTTTGATGATGCCTAAAGATCCCATGTACCTCTAAATTTTAACTATAATTTTGATGGTATCTTTTTAGTTTTCTTCAGGAATTTTTTCTTGTGTAAAACCAGAAAAAGAAGGAGATGCTTTTGCTCTATCAAAATACGTAAAATAGAATAGAACTAGGAGGTATTGTATTATACTTGAAGATATATATATATATATATATATATACACATAAAACTAAAATATGTGTTTTATATATGTAAATAACCCTTATAATTAGGTTTGCTTGATAAGTGAAATATTATATTATTTTAAAATTATAAAAAGTTTAAAGCTAAAAGAAAACCTGTTTATGAATCAGAATATGAAATTTCAACTACTTTTCATTCAGAATGAAATTTACTTTGATTTTTTAATTACTTGTTGAAGTGACCATAATTTCTATTATAGATGATACAATGGATGAGTTTATTTAAAGCATTAATTTAAAGCACTAATTTTCCTCATAACTATCATGTATATTTGTTAGCTGAGTGAATTATTTGACTTGCAGAAGAAAGAAAAGAAGTCATTTGGCTCATGTTTTTGTACCCAATGCAAAGTTTTAATATAAAACATTGCATTATAATAATTTGTATTCTAGAAAAGGACCTCAGGATCAGGCTCCAAATAAAAAGTCACTGGTTCCAGAAACACCTGTGATAGTTTAGAAATTTCCAGAAGCTGTCCAACAAAGTGGACTTGACTAGGATTACTTTCAATTTGCACTTGTCTCTTGGGTATCTGTTCAAACCTGCTTCTGAATATCTTCTGACTGATTTGTAAAGGGGGGTTTGGTTTTGTTTCCTAGCAGTGTGAAATGTTCTTGTAGAAGCCATGCTACTCCCCTATTTTGTTATATATTACACTGCAAGTGGTCTTCTGTAAATTAAAAAAAAAAAAAATCACAGAGATAAAATGCAGCCTAGTGTCTCTTGCTTTGATTAGGTTTGCATATGAAGTAGTTCTGAAGTCATTACTCTGACTGCATTATTGAAGGTGCAGGGAACATTTTGGGGTGCACTTCTTTGTGCCGATAGTATTTCTTTGTTATCTTCAAAACCATCCAACCAAAAAATATACAAACAAATAAATAAATAAAAATTAAAAAAAATAAAAACCATCCAACCAGTCACTTAGTTTTCTTCACTGATCTTCTTTCCTGTTTTCTGCCAAGCATTGACATTTCTAATACTATTTATCTTCATTCTCTTTACTTCTTGCTCTGTTCTGCTATCCACAGCTGTATGAAATGCTGGCTCCTTTATGGATATTCAGGAAAATATTTACAACTGTCTTTGGGACATTTCTACTTAAATGTTACCAGCTACAAATGTTACCAACTACAGTTACCTTTAAGCAGTGTGTTTTTTAAATCTATCTCCTTCATGTCCCCAAATTCTTGCTGCAGTATTTACTACTAGGGCCTCCTGAGCTAAAATCCGGAGAGAGCTTCACCACTCCCTTTTCCTCTTCCCTCCCCCAGTACTTTTTTCAAGTTCTCTTTAGCTCTGTTACCCAAATTTTGCCCCTGTTCTTTACTTTCAAGGCCATCGTTTTGCTCCAGACTATATAAGTGCTTTTTTCCTTGTCTGAAGTAGTAGCCTCCCAAAAGCTCTCCTTATCACTACTTCGTCTCCAGTCAACCTTTAAGCTTGAAATCAGATCAGTTAAAACCTTGTTACTTAAAAAGTTTGTCATGTCACTTAGTCTTTAAGATCCTTTATAATCTGACCCAATCTAATGTTTGATTTTTTTTTTTTTTTTCTCCTTGCTTGGGCCTTTTATTTATCCTAATGTTGAAGAAGCTGCTAGTGGTCTACCCAAACCTATAATATTCTACCTGGACACAAGACAAGACTCTCAACATTCTTTGCAGTCAAGATGTAGCAATGTGCTTAAGTTCCTGGGAATGAAATGAGAGCAAAAGTGAGAGCTAATACCTCTGGGTTTATACTTTAGGACATTAGGTTACATTCTCTTTCCCCCCCTTTCCTTCCTATTGTCTGGAATCTGAGGCAACCATTTGACTGTGGATAAGATGACACTGAAAGAAACCTAATTGCCTCGATAATTTCTTGGGACTGAGCTACCTCCCCCAACCTTGACTCTGTATTGTGGCATGACTATATGGAAGTAAAGGAAACTTTTTTTTTTTTTTTAAAGTCACGACTTTGTTTGTAGTATGAGGCCTCTAAACAGTATTCCATATTTTTCATATAAACGTTCTGTTTTATCTTTGGGAATTCTGTATCACTGCAGAATGGAAACATTTAAAGAAGCCTTGTGTTAGTCAATGACAGTGTCTCCAAGAACAGCAAAGATCTTTTATGAAGACATGCTTATCTTATTTGCTTATCTTATTTGTGTTTTCCATGGTGGGAGAGTTGAAATTATGACCTGGCCCCTTGATCGCTGACCTCTGGCAGATACTGCCACCTCTGACATCTGTGTGTTAGGCTATCATCTACATTGTTTTAACAGACCAACAGAGAACTGGTTTAGGCAAGGTGGATGCTTGTTTCTCAAGTAAAACTCTGGAGCAATATGCAGGAGGATAGAGCAACTCTGTTCCTACAAGATGCTTCTTCAGCCTTGAGATTCTGCTCCTCCTGAGTGTTATGCTCTTGTTCACATGACAAAACGTGTCATCATCAGTACATTCCCTTTTTAGTTAATGAGAGGCGAAGAGGAAGTAAAGGGTCCCAACTCTTCCTACTAAGGCCACAACCTGTAACTTGGCAGAACACCGTCTGTCCAAATCCCATTGTTCAGAACTTAATACATGGCTATACCTTCCTGCAAGGCAAGCAGGGAAATACTGTCTTTATTTGTGAGGCCATGAGCCCAGTGAAAACTTGCTTGATTCCATGATTAAAAGGAAAAAAGGGATGGTGAGTATTGGGGGAAAAGGAGTGATTATCCAACACACCGAATGGCTGTATAAAATCTGTAAAATTACCTACTAGATCTCTCCAAAATGAAAATAATTTTTTTTCTTCTAAGTAGTTTCCTCCTGTGGTCTACTTGATCTTGGCAAGCAACACAATCATCTATCTAGTCAAAAAAGACAGAAAAAAACCAGAATACCTCCTAGTCCTCATACTCCCATCCAATCCATAGAACCTTCTGTTGATTCTGTTTCATTAACATTGTTCACTCTTTTTCTTTTACTCTCCTCTGCAAATGTTGTGGTATAATCCATAGCCTTATCTTTCTTTTCAGCTATTACGGTGCATCTTTAAATGACGGTGGACTTTTACTTTTACTCTTTGTCTCTCTAATCCATCCTCCAAAAACCATAATGATCTCTCTGAGATTCAGATATGATCATTTTTTTCCTCTGTTAAAGGCCCTTTGATGATTACTCATTGTCTATGAAATAAAGCCCCAGATCCTTAGCAGACCACTTAGGCACTCCATAGTCTTATCCTTACTTTGGAATATGTTCATCCTTACCACTTATAATCTACATTTTGCATTGCTGTCCCAGTTTTCTTTCTTTCTTTTTTTTTTTTTTTAAAGATTTTATTTATCCATTTGACAGAGAGAGATCACAAGTAGGCAGAGAGGCAGGCAGAGAGAGAGAGGAGGAAGCAGGCTCCCTGCCGAGCAGAGAGCCCGATGCGGGACTCGATCCCAGACTCCTGGGATCATGACCTGAGCCGAAGGCAGCGGCTTAACCCACTGAGCCACCCAGGCGCCCCCTGTCCCAGTTTTCTAACTGATAGTCTTTGGTTATTGGGATGCTGATAAAGTCTTTGGTGAGTTAGCTTGCATATTTTCCTCTCCCTAGAAAGTTCTTTCCTCCTTATAGCCCTTGCAAAAAGCACCATCTTTTAAGGCTATTTTTAACATAGTCATTTTTTTTTTTAAAGATCTTTTATTTATTTGTCAGAGAGAGAGAGAGAGAGAGAGAGAGCGAGCACAGGCAGACAGAATGGCAGGCAGAGACAGAGGGAGAAGCAGGCTCCCCGCCGAGCAAGGAGCCCGATGCGGGACTTGATCCCAGGATGCTGGGATCATGACCTGAGCTGAAGGCAGCTGCTTAACCAACTGAGCCACCCAGGCGTCCCCATAGTCATTTTTATGAAGAGTTTATTGGCCTCTGTGTGCATCTAAGTTTGACTATTCACTAATTAATGCCTATACTGTCTCTTAAAGTCATTTGCAACCAAAATGGGTATTGAGCACATGCATGTCATCAAAGCAGAAACAAGGGTAGGATTGTACAGATCCTATATTTTTATATTGCATAGATGCTAATATAAATAATGGATATCTTTTTCATTTGTTCATTTCTATGTCTGTCACCTTTATTTGACTGAAAATTCCTTAAGATTTTGTCTCTTAGTTGTATTTGCCAGCTCAGAAATCAACATGATTTCTGGAATACAGTAGAGGTATGCAATAAATGTTTCTTTAAAGCTCTAAGAAGAGGGAGTTGTAGGGGAGGGATAGGGTGGCTGGGTTATGGACACTGGGGAGGGTATGTGCTGTGGTGAGTGCTGTGAATTTTGTAAGACTGATAATTTACAGACTGTACTCCTGAAGCAAATAATACATTATATGTTAATAATAATAAAAAAAACTCTAAGAATATATTTTAAATGCTAATGGTGGGGAAGTGAATTAGTATAACCACTTTGTTAAACAGCACGGCAGTATGTCTTAAAGGAGAACATAATCTGTATGACCCAGTAATTGTATTAATAGTTGTACATCCAACATAAGATCTTGAACATGTGTACCAAGAGACATGGACAAAAATGGCCCTAGCAACATTGTTTCTAATAGCCGAAGAATGGGGAATAAAGCCCAAATGTCTATCAATAATATACTGGATAAAGAAATTGCAGTATATTAATACAATAGAATTTTATATAGCAAAGGAAATGAATAAACTATACCTATTTGCTGGGTAACATTCCCAAATATAACAAACAGAAACAAATAAAAAAAACCTATGATGTATGATCCAATTTGCATAAAATTATAAAACAGATAGCACGCTGTTAGGATCAGGGTAATATAGTTACTTTAAGAGATGAAGGGAGAGGGCGCCTGGGTGGCTCAGTGGGTTAAGCCGCTGCCTTCGGCTCAGGTCATGATTCCAGGGTCCTGGGATCGAGTCCCGCATCGGGCTCTCTGCTCAGCAGGGAGCCTGCTTCCCTCTCTCTCTGCCTGCCTCTCTGTCTACTTGTAATCTCTGTCAAATAAACAAATAAAATCTTTAAAAAAAAAAAAAAAAAAGAGAGAGATGAAGGGAGAGTAGTGACCAGGAGGCAGCATGAAGATATGGTTCTGGTTTACTGACAATGTTCTATATTGGTTGTGTGTTCACTTTGTGATAATTCATTGAACTGTGTGTTTTATACTTCAGCAAATAAGTTGAAAAATGAATGCCTGAAGGACTGTATGCTAGAGTGACAAAGATCTCAGATGGATCAATTATAATTCATGGCTATGGCTTTTTGGATGGGTGTCATACGATAAGTTAACTCAGCACCTCTGAGCTTCACCTTCTGTCCAAGAGGCTGAAGGAGATTGATCTACAGTCTCCACAGCTATATTCCAGCTCTGACTTCCTATACAGAAATTAGAAAGAGATGAAAAGACTCTATTTCATGTCTTTTTTGGGGACTGACTTAATGCAGTAGCTCAGGTCAAATTAAAGGAAAAAAAAAATCCCAACTTTTTGCTATGTTCATGTGTAAATCAAAGTTTTTAGACACTTTAACAATAGGCAGCCAACATGGTAAACCTGTTATAAAGTATTCACACAGCTGTTACTTTGGTTATATTGCAAATCAAATAAATTTCCCAGTTGGCACAGTAGAAGATGTGTGTGTCCTTCAGTATATATAACATTTAGAGCACACATTTGTTCAGGATTTTATAGTGAGAATCTACTGTAAATAGGATTCATTGGCCTCCATAGTTTTAGTCCATCCGGCATTTTAAAGCTAAGACCAATAGGCAACATTCCAAAGTTCAAATGAAAATGCGATAATTGGGCTGCCTGGGTGGCTCAGTGGGTTAAGCCTCTGCCTTCGGTTCAGGTCATGGTCTCAGGGTCCTGGGATGGAGTCTCGCATTGGGCTCTCTGCTGGGGAGGGAGCCTGCTCCTTCCTCTCTCTCTCTACTTGTGATCAATCTCTGTCAAATAAATAAAATCTTAAAAAAAAAAAAAAAGAAAATGCAATAATTTACTGTGAATCCGTGTAATAGTGACAGTAAACACATCTCAATTATTGATGTTTTGGAATAATCAGTTTTTGCCAGAACTATTTGTATAATTATTTTATTCATAACATTTTAAAGTGTGGATTTAGCCATATTATGTTTTGGTTTGAATTATCCAGATTGCAAAGCTACTTAGTCTACCTTTTCAAACTTTTCTGTATGTATGTATGAATGTATGTATGAATTTTCTATGTCCTCATGGTAGAATTGGGGATAAAATGTGTACTAATCTAGTTTTTTGTTTTGTTTTGTTTTTGTTTTTGTTTTTTAGATTGTACATTCAATGATCAGACCTGGCTCTGTTTTTTTTTTTAAGATTTTATTTATTTATTGACAAATGGGGGGTGGAGCACAAGCATAGAGAGCAGCAGGGGAGGGAGAAGCAGGCTCCCAGCTGAGCCTGGAGCCCAATGCAGGACTCAGTCCCAGGACCTGGGATCACCACCTGAGGGAAAGGCAGACATTCAACTGACTGAGCCACCCAGGTGCCCCTGGCTCTGCTTTTATAATCTAGAATATATCTTTAAGGAAAATACTCTTTACAATTCTTTAAACTACTGCAGTGAAAACTGTCTTTTAACCATGAAATCTGTATTTTGAATTCACAAATATCGCTCTTTGGTATCTTGTTTTGTGTAAGTCATATGTTAGATACACAATTTAGTATAATAAATCCCTTAGAATAATAAAGAAGGAAGGAGTCTTCTCTTTATATGTGTTTGTAACACTTCTCCCTCTTTCAATCAATCAGGAAATGTTCATTGAAATGCTACTCTGCAGACACAGATTAAGAATAAGGTGTGTCTCATTGTCTCTGAGGAGCCTCTAGTCATGCGGAGATAAGACTTGGAATCAAAAACAGCTAGAGAACTGAGCAGAAGAGTACATACAGTAGCAATTGGAACAAACTGTAAGGATAATGGAGATTCAGGAAAGCAGTTGATTGCTGTGTACAGTTACAATCTTAGGTGATTTCAAGGGGAAAACGAACTCAAGAGTAAGTAGGTGTGTTCTGCCTGGAAGGAGGGGTTGTGGTGTTCCTGGTAGTGTGAATACAGAGTTGGCCAGAAGTCCTATTGATCTGTTCTTTGTAGAGGCTCTCACAGATGTTCTTACCCTCTCTCTCAGCAGGTAAGGTTACCTCTTATCTCACTGAGACCATCAAAGATTTCTGACCTGAGTTCCCCCATCCAAAACAGTTCAATAGAGCATCTTTTTCTCATTTACATAGCTCTGTAGTTTCCCATGTTCTTCTTGCTCTCCTGCTGGTCTTTGAGGAAGAGGTATTCTCATTTTAATTATTGGTCCCTGTTCTTCCTGTTCTAACACCATCCTCACTTAACCTTCTCAGATTCTTCCATTTCTTGCTCTCCACTGAAACATTCACATGACATTTTGAGCGTAAAAAAATTTTTTTGGCTTATGTATGTGTTCATTTCATTATGACTTTTACTGGATTATGTTTGGTGTTTAGTTAACAGTTTAATTTTAAATATATCCCATGCTCCTTGAGGGCAGCACCATGTGTTTTCATTCTTGTGTTCCTAATAGTACTATGCATACAGCAGATACATATTTTCAGATAAAAAAGAGACTATACATGGGTTCATTCTTCATCATTTTTTATTATTTTACCTTTGTTTCTATTCATCCATCTATCTGTCCCTTGATTACTCAAAAGATTGTAGGTGGTCTATATAAAAATAATGGAAAACATTGAGGTAATGGTGAAAACATAAATACATATTGAAGATGATTATTCATTTATCTTGAAAAATAGTTCACCAGATTCTACCAATGCTCTTCACCTCTCTTCTGTTTAAGTTCACTCTTACCAAGCACATCTTAAAAATGAGCAGTACAATTGCAACCTCCATTTGATCAACACCCACTCAATCTTTAAATTCTCGCTAGTCTGACAGTTTCTGAAAAGGTGCTCTCCTGAAATTGCTTCCTCTGAGGTCACTTTATATGAATATATACTTAAAAATTCAAAACACTTCTTCTCACGTTGCGTTTTCTTCACTCTAAGGCAT
The DNA here is from genome assembly GCF_020171115.1 of Neogale vison. Taxonomy (NCBI): domain Eukaryota; kingdom Metazoa; phylum Chordata; class Mammalia; order Carnivora; family Mustelidae; genus Neogale; species Neogale vison. Next base: position 76,776,517 of record NC_058091.1, on the reverse strand, counting down.
ATAACACCATCACACTAATTTTTTTTTTTTTTTTGAAGATTTATTTATTTGTCAGAAGAGGGAGAGAGAGCGAGCACAGGCAGACAGAATGGCAGGGAGAGGCAGAGGGAGAAGCAGGCTCCCTGCCAAGCAAGAAGCCCAATGTGGGACTCGATCCCAGGACGCTGGAATCATGACCTGAGCCGAAGGCAGCTGCTTAACCCACTGAGCCACCCAGGCATCCCCATCACACTCAGTTCTTAAATAAACCAGGTGCTAGCTTGGTATCACGGCACTGCTGTCCTCGCCCTCTTCAGATCTTCAGATGCTCCGTTTCTGTCCAGGACTGGCTACTCTTTTTCCTCTTGCGTTCTAAGCTGTGGTATCACTTAAGGATCAGGCACTCATGGATGCCTTCTCCTTCTACCATCTTTCCAGTACAAGTATTTTTAATTCCAAAAAGAAACCCCATGTCCATTATGGTGGCCAGATTTCCCTTCAGTTCAAGTGCATATGCAAAAGGACAATAACTGATAACTCTTCAATGTCTCTCTTCCACTTAAAAGTCAACATATATAAAGTGGAGAACTTTAACTTCCTGTTTCATTTAGCAGCATCGTTGTTAGCCAGTTTTAGAGGACGTTAGGACATTTGGAGGCAGGTTTTGATTTCTCCCTTTTCATGTCCTGCCATTTTTGTCACCATAAATCCCCGTTTCCTTCTGTAACTTTTTTCTCTCTTTACATTGACCCTAATGAAGGTCTTTATGCCTCACCATTCCTTTGTAACTGTCTCCCATGAGCCTCCCTATATTTCTCTTTCTTCAATCAGGCTTCTACTGATTAAACCTCATGAAGTACATCCCTCTTCAAAATTCTTAACTGTCTCTCTGTTACTTACCCCAACAATTTTTAGCCTGGATCTTCACAATTATCTCTGCAGGGCCATATACATAACTTTCAGGAACCAGTGCAAAGTGGAAATGGGGAGCCCTTGTTCAAAAACAGAAAAATAAAAAGTGTCACTAAAGAACTAGGATGTGAACAACGTCCTGCTGTTTCATGGTTTCTCAACTCCTCAAGGTGTTTTCTAAATTTTTAGGTAATGTACTAAGTAATTATGTAAAAATGAAAATGAAAATTATTATTCTAAGTTTTATTATTCATCTTTATATTGTACAGTGACAGTTTTATATGGAATTATAACACCATTTCATATGCAGAAACATTGTCAATTACACATTTACATTTTGTAGTTTTTATGTGTGTGATACTTTTTTTTCAGAATATTGGAAACACTCCCAAAACTAACTCAAATGTTTTCATGTAATTTTTTGATACATTCATATTTTAGTAGCACTCTCATTTGACTTATAGATGAAGAAGGAAGAAATGAAAGGAAGAGAAGCTATGGGTTACCCTATCTTTCCTTTTCTGTGGCATCATCATTGTAGCTTTTTCCACATTTTGGCTATTATGGACATTGTTGCTATGAATGTTGGGGTGCCTATGACCCTTCTTTTCACTACATCTGTATCTTTGGGGTAAATACCCAGTAGTGCAGTTGCAGGGTCATAGGGTAACTCTATTTTTAATTTTTTGCGGAAACTCCATACTGTTTTCCAAAGTGGCTGCACCAATTTGCAATCCAACCAGGAATGTAAGAGGATTCCCCTTTCTCCACAACTTCTCCAACATTTGTTGTTTCTTGCCTTGTCGATTTTTGCCATTTTAACTGGTGTAAGGTGGTATCTCAGTGTGGTTTTGATTTTAATTTCCTTGATGGTTAATGATGATGAACACTTTTTCATATGTCTGTGAGCCATTTCTATGTCTTCTTTGGAGAAGTGTCTGCTCATGTCTTCTGCCCATTTTTTGACTTGATTATCTGTTTTTTTTTGGCAATTAAGTTTGAGAAGGTCTTTATAGATCTTGGATATCCATCCTTTGTCTGTAGTGTCATTTGCAAATATCTTTTCCCATTCTGTGGGTTGTCTGTGGCATCATTTTAAGTGTAGATGTTTGACTAATACAGAGAAGTCCTCTGAGTAGGAAAGGATATGACAAGGTCCCTTGGTCATTTCCATTGCTTCGAACACCACTGCTTTCTTTCTGCCTTCAGTGCAAAATCTGGTTCAAGCAGAAAATTTGACCTCTTGGGGGCTGTCAGTATACCTCCCTTTAGTCATAGCAGTAGTAATCCTACCTTATATTCACTTGGGGTCATCCTGAACTCCCATACATTTGGGGTCCATTGCAGTTCTGTTTCATGGGCCATTGTAAACATGACATGTGAATGCAGTAATGAGGAAGAGTGGGAGAAAAAAGACCAATGATAAAGTTATTTAGAATATTGTGATGGCGTGCCTGGCTGCCTTGGTCATTGGAGCACATGACTCTTGATCTGGTGGACATGAATTCAAGCCCCATATTGGGAGTAGAGTTTACTTAAATAAATAAAACTTAAAAAGAATGTTATAACAGCTACAACAGAGTATTAAACTAAGTATGGGGCCCTTATTAGCATGGGGACTTGTTAGACTCCACAGATTGCAAGCCCAGGAAGCCATCATTATATGTGTGGGTTATTTTAAAAAGAGCCTCTCATCCCAGCCTCTGGGAGTCAGAATCTCTAGAGTGGGCCCTAGATGTGTGTATTCAAAATTAACAACACCAACAACAATAGCAACAACTTTGCAAGTGATTTTGTGGGCTTATGTAAAAGTCCATACTCCCTTAGGCAAGCATTGAAAGATCTTTATAATCAATTTCTTAAGTACTTGCTTAATTTTTTCACATTACTCCCCAATTTGAGCCCTTGTATGTGACCCATTAGGACTATTTGACATGCCTGGCTATATTTCCTGTTATGGTTTATCCTGTGTATTCCATTATCTCCAATTTCAATGCTCACTTTCTCCTCACTGCTCATGGGAATTGTACCTTTTTGTTTTTTCTCAAACACGTATCAGAGCCTAACTTCTGTATAAAATCATTGTCCACTACTCTAGCCCATGGTGAACCGTCCTTTTCCTGTTTTTATAGGTCTTATGTTCTAGGCCATTTATTTTATGCACCGTATTCTACAGTGTGCCATTACTTGCCCTTTTATGTGCATGTTTTTTCTTCCTCCCTAGATTCAATGCGTCCTGAGCTCCTGGTCTTCTAGTGAGGTTTAAAATGGCCACAATAGGGCCTAAGAATTACAATTGTGCCTAGAAAATCCTAAAGAATAAATAACTCTAATAAAGAAGCTGATTGGACCATAATACTTGTCAAAAAGAAATTTCCATTCAGAATTTATTTTTTTCAGTTACCATGACAGCTCTTTTTTAAATTATTTTTTTAATTTAAATAAAATCATTGAAACTCATGTAATATGTGATGCCTTAGCTGTGCATCACAAGTCTCTACAAGAGTTGTTAAATCTATTTTCTATGATGTTTTTTTCTCCCCTCTGAAAGACATTGAGCAATTTTCCTAAAAGACAGAATTTTCAAACAAAATGAAGAAGCTCTTTTCAAGGAATTAAAAAGGTAACTTTATCAGGCTTCTTTCTGTAAACTTGATTTGGAGCATGAAAGAAACAGATATAATTGGATATAATTGGAATAGTTTTTCTTCTTTCTTTCTTTCTTTCTTTCTTTCTTTCTTTTTTCTTGAAAACTAGTGGCAATATAGAGGAAACTTACATAGTGCTGTCTTTCCTGGGGAAGAGGTATGAAATTAAGAGATGTGTCCAAGCGGTTGGCTCACAATTTCTGCTATTATTGTCGAAGTCATTGTTTTGAAAAGTGAATTCGAAAAGTAAGGTATGTTTCTCTCAAATACATGCACACACACATAGACACACATACGCGCAAGGTATATTCTTATATTAATTAAAATCTACTTGTTATGAACTTAGTATATATAGATAATTTCTAGGACCCCCTTTCAATATTAAGTATGTGTGTATTTTAAATATTTTATTTATTCATTTGAGAGAGAAGGGGGGCAGCAGAGAGAGAGGGAGAAGCAGGCTCCCCACTGAGTAGGGAGCTCAATGCTCCACTTGATCCCAGGACCTTGGAATCAAGGACCTTGGGATCATGACCTGAACCAAAGACAGACACTTAACCAACTGAGCCACACAGGCATCACTCCCCCTTCCAGTTTAAAAGTTACTTTATGGTTCTATGATTATGTGAGTATAGGAATAGATTTTCCTTAAAGCTTAGTCCTAATGAAAATTTTATTGCAGGGGTGCCTGGGTGGCTCAGTGGGTTAAGGCCTCTGCCTTTGCCGGCTCAGGTCATGATCTCAGCGTCCTGGGATCGAGTCCCGCATCAGGCTCTCTGCTCAGTGGGGAGCCTGCTTCCTCCTCCTCCTCTCTTTCTGCCTGACTCTCTGCCTACTTGTGATCTCTGTCTGTCAAATAAATAAATAAAATCTTAAAAAAAAAAAAGAAAATTTTATTCTATGTTATTAAAAAGGATTATTTTTTAAAAAGATAAACATATTCCAATACTACATCAAATTAAAAAAATAAATTGGATTTTTATGTATCAGTTATCTAATGCCGTTTAGTAATATAAACAAAATGTCTCTGAGTTCTAGCAGGGTTAATACAGAGTCCTTTTCTACTTCACATATAAAATCTCATTTTCTGACCAGGTAAGTTGGGCCACATTTATAATCACCAAAAGCATTCTGGAGGTTCTTTTGCACTTCTCTCTTAGTCCGTTTAGGGAGACTAAGGCTAGTCATACTTGCTATGGCTGTGCTTTTGTTCATTCTTTTCTTCGGGGAAAAAAACAGACAAGAAAAAAGAATAAAAAGAAACGTAACCTTGCTGTGGCATTTCATGACATTTCTACGTTCGAACATCTGGAAAGCCTCGTGTGACAGTGACAGCCCAGTTGACAAAGCTGCTGACTGCATCCACTATCCCCCCAAATATGCAAGCACTTAAAGCACCACTTTAATTCTGAAAAGCTTGTGCAGTGTCTTTCCATTGTGGCCTTGGAGAGAGAAAGAGAAGCCACATTTATTTTGAAGATGCATTCTGAGTATTGTACATCACACACATTGCAAAACAACGGTTCCAGAGAAAGGAACATGCATTATGGGAACAGCGAAGAGCAGCTGCACCACCAGCTCTAATTGCAGATCCTGGATTGATCTGATAATCAAATGACGACGCTGCATGAACTAGGAGTAAAATAGCAAAACATTCATTACTCCTATTATTGCTTTTATATATTGAGATAGAAAAAAAATAAATGCATAAAACATTTTAAGAACAGAAATCTAAAGGAAAATAAAATTTCCACATGGAAATAGCTGCGGTGGTGATGAAAAGATGTCACAGGAAGAAATGAATCCTAAAATAAAATGCTGACAGAGCTCAAAGAGAAGTTGTGTATCTACAACAGACTATCCTTTAAAGAAGTTCCAAAGTGAGGGTCAATAATAATATAAAGACAATCTGTGACGTGTTTAAAAGATGACAATATTTATACTGTGTCTTTGTCTGTTGGTGCTGCTATAGCAAAATGCCACAGACTGGGTTGCTTATAAATAACAGAAATTAGGGGTTGCCTGGATGGCTCAGTGGGTTAAAGCCTCTGCCTTTGGCTCAGGTCTTGATCCCAGGGTCCTGGGATCGAGCCCCGCATCGGGCTCTCTGCTCAGTGGTGAGCTTGCTTCCTCCTCTCTCTGCCTGTCTCTCCACCTACTTGTGATCTCTGTCTGTCAAATAAATAAATAAAATCTTTAAAAAAAATAAATAAATAACAGAAGTTAATTTCTCCCGGTTCTGGAGGCTAAAAGGTCCAAGATCAGAATGCCAGCATGATCACCTTCTGGTGAGGTCTTTCTTCCTGGCTTACAAGCCAGCACCTTTTTGCTATGTGCTCGTGTTCTTGACAGAACTAGGAAGCTCTGTGGGATCTCTTTTTTAAGATTGCTAATCCCATTAAGAGGGCTCTACCCTCATGACCTAATAAACACTACCCAAAGACCTCCCTTTCTAATACCAGCCATTGCACTGGGCATTAGGATTCCAACACATGCACCTCAGTGGGGTTTGGGCACAGAAACATTCAGACCATAGCAAGTAAAATAATTTGATTAATTGGCAACAATTAAGCAAGACTTCTTGTATTACACTGGTTATGCCAAGGTATTATTATTTGTGGGCCAATACATTTTATGATTTTTTTCAATAAATTGTGTCTGAAATTTAAGGTGCTGGGCTCCAGTGAGCAACGACAGGGGTACAAAATGTATTAATATTATAAAACATGGTCTGTAATGCTATTATTCCTGAGAAAATAACTGCTTGGCCCACCAGGTTTTGAAATAGAAGCTCTTCATTGCAAATGGGCATTCTTCTATTATTGCTAGAATCTGGAGATGGATTCCCCGTTAATTTCTAGAGAAATCAAAACTGGCTCAGTCACCACTTACACTACCACCAAGGGGCAAAAAATTCCACCACCATCACTATCATCATTACCATGAAAGGTTTTGCTATTCTGACATGAAGTTCCCAGAGGTGTCTATTATATTGATTTTTTTTAATATGGATTGTTAATGCAATGGCTTTATGGACCTTGGGAAGCCCAAGACTAATCCCTGCTCTGTAGTTCAGGAATAACCTCATAGTCTAGAAAGTTAACACCATTTTTTGAGCTAGAGCAGATTTTTCATTAAATCTTAGTTCTCATTGGAGTGGTTTTGATTTCCAGAAAGCATTTTGACTTCCAGAAAGGGTTTTGATTTGTCCAGGATTTTGTTGTTAGTAAGAGGCACAATTGATCTTGAATCTAGATATTCTAATGCCAAGTAGAGTCATCTGTCATTTACTCTTCTAATTACATTTGAACAGTTTCTTTTAAAATTAACTTGAGATAGAGACCACTTTTGGGGAAGTAACTATTCCAGTTATTTCATTAAAACATTAGGAGCACACCACTGCATATGACAACAGGGATGACATTACCTAAACATTGCTTAGTCCCCACCGAAGGACCAAGAAATGTTTGCTGGTATCTTACATTTCATATTTTAAAGACTCAACTCTTCATGAATATAGATAAAATATCTACATTCTTTTAACTCATTGACTTTGTAGCTGGAGGTAGCCAAGAGGTAGTAAACCTTTAATTGCTAAGTTGATATTCATTCCCACGGTCCTCATTCTTAATGGAACCCAATTTGTTTTGGGTGGCAATGTGCCCAACTCAAGTAATGGATTATCTGTTTCAGCTGATCTTGCCAATTCTGTTTAGAAAGTGTACGGCCTTATGTGAAGCTGTAGGCATCCATGTGACCCAGTCTGGCTGCCAGAAGGGTTTCTCAAGAATGTTTGTTATTTGCTAGATGAAAGGGTTAGAGGTGTCCATCTCTGACCTTTGTGCTCCCTCATCTTGTGTCTTCAGCCTGGACCTGATGCACATAGCTTCACGGGGAAACAGCATGAGGAAAGGCCGGGAGAATCCAAAAATCTCAGTTCTGATACTTTTGAGTTGCTGAACTAGTAACAGTAGCCGTGTACCTCCACCTCCTCTCCTTCTGTGAGAAAAATAAGCCCTCTTTTTGTTGAAGCTAGTGTTAACTGGATGTTCTGTTGCTCCGAGCCAGAAACATTCCCAACTAAAATCACATGGTTTAGGATTGAATACCCTCATTTCCAACACTACAAGAGATAAAAAGGAAAGGATAAATGCCATTAAAACACACTTCAAAAACTGTTTTGATTTCTTAGAAGTTTATTTGAGCACTTTGTGCTTCACTATGATTGCCTTTACAATTCCTCCGTCAAGTGCCCGGAGATGGAACAGTCTGCAGTTGCCATGAGACCAGAACTCATTTACAAGGGCAGCTCAGAGAGAATATAATTCCTTTTCTAAGGCGGACTCAGAGGATGACCTGCATTTACTGACTATTACAGAGCTACCTGATCCTAAAAAGGTGGGAGAAAGTGTCCATTTATGGAATTGTGGAAAGTTAGGGTGTTATGTAGTCTTAACTCAGGCTCTGCTGGATATATTAGGACTTCATGTTCGTGAAATTAGTGATGAAAATCGAGCATTATCCATGCGCAACCAACCCACATGGACCGTTTGTTGTTAGAGGGACAGTCATCAGTCTGCCTAGAAATGCAAAGAACAGTAAAGTCCAGACTTGTCTACCCAGAAATAGGATTTTGCTGACTAAGATAAGGCAGAAGGAGGTTCCGAGAAGCGGGCAGTGGTTCCAGAAGGTCAGGTGGGTGCTGTCACTGTTGTTCATTTTCAGAGTGGATCACTGGGCCGACTTTGGAAGTTTAAATGAAAGGGCCTGTGTGATGGGAGAAAGAGTCTGGAAGGATCTAAACAGAAGGCTAATAAGGCTTGGAGCAAGAGAGTTTGGGATCTGGATAAATCTCCAATTTGGATGAAGTTGTACCAATGAGGAAAGTGGTACAATCAGGAAACTGAACCACAGCCTGAAGACATAGTTATCTGTGCACCGTGGTGGTGATGATGGTGGGTGGGGGCACTGAGCACCCAGGAGCCCAGCACTCACCAAGGCATAATAGATAATATTACTGCACAGAGGCAAACAAATTCTGTACCTTGCACTCTCCCCGTGCTGGGATCTATAAGAATCCAGGAGCCTTGGAAGCTGTTTTCTGGAGGGAAGTACATTTCTGTGAAACGGGAGATGCTACCTTGGCACTGTTTGGGGGTAGTTTATACTTAGCCTACTGGCTTTCATGCATTTTATTTTATTTATTTATTTGTTTTAAAGATTTTATTTATTTATTTGACAGAGAGAGAGAGATCACAAGTAGGGACAGAGGCAGGAAGTGGGGAGAAGCAGGCTCCCCGCTGGGCAGAGAGCCCGATGTGGGGCTCGATCCCAGGACCCTGAGATCATGACCCGAGCCTAAGGCAGAGGCTTAACCCACTGAGCCACCCAGGCACCCCTGGCTTTCATGCATTTCCAAAATGTGACCCACAGATAGATGTTCTAGGACATAAAAAATGCATAAATTAGAGATGAAGCAAAAATCAGCTGACCAGTAGTTTACCGTGAATGACGCACTGTGATAATTTCATTTTATTCGACTTTATCCTGTTATTACTTGGGGGAAAAAAAAAGGATCTTTAACTACAAAATTGACTTCATAACCCACCCATAGGTCAGGACCCCACATCTGAAGACTCTGTCTGAGTTCTTCTGAAGAACTTCAGAATTCAGGCTTGATATTCAATACTGGTGTTCTCTCTTGGGTTTTGCTTCTTCAGTTTTTCAAGTACGAATTCCTCCAGGACCTTCTTTCGGTTGCCATTCATGCAAGCATTGTCCCAGGCTTCAGTGAACTTAACGGTGCCTTCTATAATGCCAGTTGGCTTTTTCCAGTCCTGAAGGTCCTGAAGATCTTTACATAATGTTTCCTCAATCATTTTCTGGGAGAAACCTGGAGCCCTCTGACAACCAGTGTTAGGCACTTTCTTTGTTGTCTGCTAGCATGTCTGCTCTATAATTGTGAGTCATTATGGGTCCTCACTTCTTATCAGAACACAAAATAAGTAGCTGAAAGAGACACACCAGAGAGAGAAACACACCGAGGAAAAGATTCTACCCAGGATAAAGTTGTAAAGTGTCTTAGGCTAGGATCCAGCAGGTTGGTGCTCATGGGTCAGAAGTTAAAGTTTAGTCTGCCAGCCAAACCCCTATTGGCTGAAATCATGCAGACACATTAAAGCACAAGAGACATTAACATTGGTTGTATACTACATGAATTATATGTACTTACAGTCATAGATAGTTTTTTTAGGAAGGTATTTCAGAAACAGATATTTTAAAAATTAGCACAGCAGCGTGAAGAAAAAGTACTTATTTGATCTGCCCTGCTGTTCCATAACTGCTGGAAGCAGTATTTCCAGGAATTCCTTACTCTGCTTCAGAGTTCAGGAAGAGGTCTGGATAAGGAAATGCTATGAAAAATGCTCTTGCGGTTTTATTTTTTTCTGTCCTGTTTAGGCTGGTACCCGTGAGATGTTGCTGTGTACCTCCTCTTCTGTCCCCACGTCCTTCTTCGCAGATTCTGTCCTTGGCCTTCATCTTCAGTTTGATTTCTCCTTGCCTTGGTTCCGCAGACCAGCCCCAAAGCATCAGAATAAAATGTAGCTCTATCAAATAGCTAGTTGACTTTTGCGAACATCATCATTTTATGTGTGTATAATATTAGATCATTTTGGTTTTTTGCACACTGCTGATGAGTCCTTAGACAGGTGCCCCAGTCATTTCATCATCTGAAATTGATTACTGAATACCACATGAAAAATTATTTTTTCACTTATGAAATGCAATGAAAACTGAGCACATTGGAACAGAAGGCTCATTTACTTTCTAAACCAGTGCAATAGGAATAACCAAAATAATGACCTAACATGAACAGAAAAAGAGATCCTATTAATGACATTTAGTAACTAAATAAAAACTAGTGACAGAATTTTCCTGTATATAGTTCTAGAGAGTGAAGAATTTCTTTAAGAGCATGATAAAATAAATAAAATAAAATAAAATAAAATAAAATAAAATAAAATAAAATAAAATGAATCTTTAAAAAATATTTGTCCCTGGAGTTAAGTTCTGATTTATACTAATGAGATACTGTTTAGAGATTTCATATTCTAAGTTATATTCTTCAATTTTTTTTTTTTTTTTTACTATGACACAAGACTGAATTTTTCCCTGGAGCTCAGTATTATTTTCTGCCATGTGTTAATTTCTTGCATGAATGCCTTATTTACCTTCATTTAGACAATGCTGCAGGTGGAATGTGAGCAGTACTTATTGCTGATATTTTTGTTGGCCAAAGCTGAAGGACAGCTCAGGGTCTTGCATAGCTCTAGGGTTTTATGACTATGAAGGCAATTTTGAGGTGTGATTTGTCATCATAGAAGAAGACCGACTTCTTAAACATTATTCTATGAGCCATGATTCAAATTAATAAACTCTCTATGTAGCTTCCAAATAGGTGGTGTCTGTTTTAAAGGCCCCACTTTTTATTTAAGACTTCATTGTAACCATAACTGAGTTTGTTCTCTAGGAGCACTTATTTATATAATAATTGAGTCAAGTACTCTTACTAAACCACTGTTAGATTTTAGCTACTATGCTACAAACTATTTTTCTTTCTTAAAGCAGTCAAGTTATTACCTGTTACTCAATCCCACAGGCATTGCAAAACTTAAGGCCATAAAATTTACAGTGTAGTTTGCTTTAATTCAAGTGCATTTACTTTAGTAGTTTTAATAATTACATGCTTCTATCAGGGGTAGTTGGAAAGGAATACAGTTGACAAACTATTATAATAGGTTGACAGCCACTGGGCTTATAAAGTAAGTTATAGTTACCTCCGAGCTCTAAGTAGTAATTGTGTCCAATATATCTAGATCTTTCTAAGGTGCGTATCACCTATTAAATATGCCTATTACTCTTCCCTCAAATACTGTAGATTCGTTCAGATATGTACAGCTTGCTTTTATTCAAAATAGTAAATCAGTGCTTCAGAAGGTGCTTTCTATGACCTGCATTATTATCTGAATCCTTTAGGAAAGAATTCTGATGCGAAGATATGACAAAGCCATAGTTTTAAAATCCTAGTAGTGTTCTGGAGGTGATTCTTTGTCTTCCTATGGAAAAGGGACATGCTTTGGAGTAAGCAAGTGTGGGCTCAATTCTTTTCTCTCCCAGCTTCATTGAGATATAATTGATAATATGACATTGTGTAATTTAAGGTGTTGATTTGATACATTTTTAATATTATTATTTTTTAAGCTTTTATTTATTTATTTGACATAGAGATAGAGAGCTCAAGTAGGCAGAGTAGGAGGCAGAGGAAGAGGGAGAAGCAGGTTCTCCGCCGAGCAGGGAGCCCGATGTGGGGCTTGATCCCAGGACTCTGGGATCATGACCTGAGCCGAAGGCAGACACTTAACCGTCTGAGCCACCCAGGTGCCCCTGATACATTTTTATATTGCAAAATGATTACCACCATAGTATTAGCTAATACCTCCATCCTGTCACAGTTACCATTTCTTTGTGATGAGAATATTTAAGATGTACTCTCTTACATATTATTATATTAAATAGTATAATTATGATAATATAGTAACAATATTAGTAATAATAGAGTAATAATATAATATTATTATATTAACATAATATATAATTATTATAATACTATAATATTATTATAGTATTAGTATTAGTTATAATCCCTATATAGTAATACAGATAGTTAGATCACATATAGATAAGGATATATTTTTATATATATATCTCACATCTTCTTATCCATTCATAGGTTAGGTTGTTTCCATATCTTGACTATTGTGAATAATGCTGCAATGAATATAGGAGTGCAGACCCCTCAACAAGATCCTGATTTCAATTGCTTTGGATATATATTGGGTTCAGTTCTTCACTCTACCTCTAAACTCTGCCTCAGTATTCCAGTTTGTAAAGTGGAAATAATGCCCACTTCACTGGAGTGTTCAGAAGATTTTAGGAGAAAATATATGAAATACCTGTTTTACAATAGGTATGCTTGTAATAACTACTCTTCTGTCCCCATGAAAGGAATCAATGTGACTTTAATAGCTATCTCCACTTCATTGAAAATTAGACTTTAATTGTAACTCAGCCTCGTTGGTTTTTCCATTGTTCTAGGTGTTCAGCTGCACTGAATAGCTGGGAGAGCAATTTGGAGATGTTTTATGGAGGTCAAAACACTTTAGCTCAATAATACCATTTTCACTCATTTATCAAATGCTTGGTGATATTGTAATAGCTTTAAATAACAACAACAAAAAAAAACAAACACAAACAAACACTCTGTTCACAGGACTGTGTTATTAGACCTCATTGAATTTAAGTATTTACCTGTCAAATATCTTTGAATGACTATTTAGATAAATATTTGTGGATACTAATTGATTCCAAAGGGACTCTTTGAAGCTTTCTCTATAGTCCTGTGGGATAACACCAGTTTCTTTCAAAATTTGCTGGGCCTGAAGCAAAAGAAAAAAAAAAAAGTATCAGGTTTTTCTTTTATTCCCATATTTGTGCCTTCCTCGTGTTTTTCCTTATAGCATGCCCTTTTCCCAGTTTCTGATGCAAGCTTTGAATGACCAGGCTTATCACCAGTCCCCATGTAAGTTCATTCCCTCCCTGGTAGGATTTCAAGTTCAATCACTCTTCCAGAATGGAAGTGGTTTAGACTGCAAGGATTTTGAGATTCCCATTTTAATCCTTAATCAGAATTAGACCTTATCCCTCTATATTCAAGGATAACCACTGAGCCATCTCTCCCCTTGGGTCCCAGCTCTGTCTTTCTGTCATGGTAGCCCCTTTCCCCCCTCACCATGTAGCCTTATGCTCTGATAGCTTGTTCCTCAGCCAGTTTAGGATATTGTCTAGAACTGTGTCTTCATAGCAGTAGAGCTTACTGACCAGCCCTCTGTGGGTCTAATGTTACCCCTGTAATTGTAACCCTATCCCATGCCCTACTCTTACTGATGCCTAGTAAAGAAACCTAGACCCACCCTGCCTCCACTCAAGCTCAGTTGCAAATATCTTGATAAGAAAAAACATAAAATCTGAGAAATGAGCCTTTTATTTAAAAGGAGAAACTACTTTTGGATAAAGAGAAACCATGAAACAATCACTTGGATATGGTGTGTATGCAGATATAGTACAGTAAATAACAACTTCTCAGGATTATTTATCATTATCTTGGTTTTTTCAAAACTCTTTCACTGAACTTAACTCAAGGTCATAGTTTTAGATTTGGTTAGGTTTTTGATCTACTCGTGGGGTTTGTTATGTTTATATTTCTGTCACCTTGATACCTCAGGGACAAGAACAATGTCAAATATGTTTTCGAAAATGTCAAATCATGCACACACGTGTGTATATATAAATTTTGAATGTGGGAACTTCAAGATTTATGAACGGTATTTTAGATATTTTCACAAAGTTATAGAGAAGAGGATAAAATAGTGGTGGTTTATAAATTGAAACTATTGTTAATGTTTAAGATGATCAAGCCCTCACAGAGCACCTGGGTGACTCGGTTGTGTCTGACTCTGGATTTTGGCTCAAGTCTGATCTCAGTGTTGTGAGACTAAGCCCTGTATCGGTCCCCCTGAGCTGGCCCTGGGAGTCTGCTTAAGATTCTCTCTCTCCCTTTCCTTCTGCACCCACCTCCCTCTCAAATAAACCAAAACCAAAACCAAAACAAAACTAAAAATAAAAACTCCCCTCCCCTCCCTCTCTCCCTCTCTTTAAAATAAATTAAAAAAAAAAAAAAAAGTTCTCACATTGAACTCTAGCTTCTTATTCCCCACTTATTCGTCCAGGGTCAGTAAAACTGCTTATATTTGGGAAAGCCGTTACTCTGCTAAGATCCCTTGCTTTGATGCTCAGTACTATTAAACATATTAATAATGGTATTTATGACCATACTGTAAAACTAGCACAGTGTAATCTGTAACACTGTAATCTGTAATCAGGAATCTACAGTTCTCTGTTTCTGGGTTTACTGGGCCTCTCAGAGGTCAGGACTGGTTCAGCCACATCCATTGTTGTGTCCCTTGGTGTATTAAAAATAAAGAAATGTCTCACATTCTTATGAGAATGGTGTATATTGTATATGCTGAGAATTTTAATATGAATGCCTCCTTTCATTCAGCTGTCTCAGTATGTCTGCGACTGTGTGGTCAAATTCCAACAGAGATAAGATCACTTGCTAAAACTGAGGTCCTTGGAGAAGTTGAGACCCAAACTAAATGGGCTCTTAGCCTCCTCAGTGTTTGGCCTGGCACCCCACCTTCTTCCACAGCGACTGTGTGGCTCTGAACACACACCCTTTGGTTCCTGCATCTGTTCCCCAGATCTGCGTACCTTTGAGGTCAGCTTGGCAACTGTCCAGCTGCTGTGCTTGGTGCATCCCAGCTTAGGGGAAGACTCACTCTCTTTTTTCTTTTCCTCCTTGTGTTTCAGCAAAGTAAACCCTCATGTCTTGTGTTGCCGAGAGTTATCCTCACAAGTGAACTATTTCTACACAACAGTTGAATTTCTGAGATAATTAGTCAATTGTGTCAAATTGAAACTTTTAAGCATGTACAATTCAAGTGAGATTAAACCATATTTAGAATGTTTAACCCGGATTCCTGTAGGGTAAGTCATAAAGAAATCCACTATGGATGACTGAGCCTTCAGCACAATTTCACCCTTAAATTATTAGACTGTAATTTATGCTAACATCTGTTTCGGATACCATATCATTTCCTTAAACTGCATATTTTCCTTATGTCAATATCAAGTTCATTCAATTTTTATTATGGCACTGGAGAATAATGTATAATTAGTAACAGTTATTTCAAAATCTGTAACCACCTGTACAGTCTTATTTGCATAATAAAAAGGGAGGGTTATCAGCTGCACAACAGTGTTGCTGTATTCTGGTAGGTTAATGAGGAATTTAGTTGGTGAGTCGAGAAAGTAAAGTATTTCCCCTGGAAGCAAAAAGAACCTTACATTTAAGTGATGATTTTAAGAATGAACGCCTATAATTTCAGTGGCACACAACACTAATTTCCCTGAAGTTGTATTTGTTGTCTATATTTTTCCCTTAAATGTTGACTGTATAAAGTATTATTAAAATATATTTCTTTGAAATACTTTGCTCTAGTACGCACGATGTGTTAGCTGTGCCTTAAATGAAATTTACACTTTAATTTTTAAATCTAATTTTACAGGGAACTTCAAAATTCTCACTGTGTTAATGTAATTATCACCACGGAAATTTTAAACATGTTTTCCTTAAGGAACTTGAAGTCTTTTCACCATTTTCAGATGATGTGGGCCTTAAAAAATTAACCATGTTACATTATGTTTGATGATTGTCATTAATTGTATCGTGCAGAGGAAAAACAATTGCAGTTTGAGGCAACCCGTTGAAGTGCTGCTAACTCTAGATATCAAGTCAATGGTGACAGAGTAAAACCTGCACATTCTGTAAGCCAAATTGTTTAGATTCCTGAGAAATTTCTATGCTGATCCCCGCCCCCCCACTTTCAGTGGTGTTGGTAAAGTGTAACAGTTCAAACAGACATACCTGTGCTTGAGGTATCAAAGGGAGGGTGGAGGCATCAGTAAAGCCTTCGACTGGCAGTCTCTCCCTCCTGGGAAATGATCATTCAAGTGCCAGGTTTGGAGGTTCTAGATGTTACTATACCCAGGAAAGGAGACCTTTCCTGCTGGAGTCCTTACTAAGCTTTTGAAAATCTGGTGCCTCCAAGCTTGCTTTCCTACACTCAGGCATGCGGCGCCTGGGTGGCTCAGTTGGTTAAGCGTTGGACTCTTGATTTTGGCTCAGGTCATGATGTCAGGGTCCTGGGGTCAAACCCCACATTAGGCTCCATGCTCAGCAGGGAGTCTACTCCAGATTCTCTCTCTCCCTTATTCTCTGTACCTCGTCTCCCACAATCTGTCTCAAATAAATTTTTTTTAAAGATTTTATTATTTGAGAGCAAGAGAGAGAGAACATGAGAAGGGGGGCGGGTCAGAGGGAGAAGCAGACTCCTCAGCGAGTAGGGAGCCTCATGCAGGACTCGATCCCGGGACTCCAGGATCAGGTCTTGAGCTGAAGGCAGTCGCTTAACCAACTGAGCCACCCAGGTGCCCCAAATAAAATAAATATTTTTTAAAAGAAAGAAAGAAACGAAGAAACAAAGAAACAAAGAAAGAAAACTGCATGGAGTCTCAGCCCTGGGAGTTCCCCTCACCAGAACCACAGTGCCTTTATGGGTCAGTGCCATGATTGATGTGATAAAGTGAAATGGCTGCGTAATTCAGTTATTCTAGCACTTTACGTTCGAGGTCAGAGCTCTGATCTAGAAAGCACGTAATAGTAATATATATCAAGGTTTACAAAATACTTGGACCTTTTCTTCATCTGACTACGCCTCCACCCATTCAGCTGAAACTGAACCTCTTTGTCTCTGTTTCCCCAGAAAAGCCAGGATATGTGAAAAGAACTTGGGGATAGAGAGAATAGCATTTGAAGTATACTATTTGAATACAATTAACTTATGTTCATTCTTCTGAAATACTCTTTCACATTGTTTCTTTTTCTTCTTCCTTTCTTTGTACACCACCAGAATATTATTTCCATCCTGTGTTGCAGAAAACTTTCGTCCAAGACACCATTAAGGGTTTAAGAGCACACATCTGGCATTGTCTGCTTCTTTTAGCCATAGCCAGAGAACCACCAACCACCTGCGGCTTCAGGGCTGTTCACCCCCTCTCATGCATTCCCTTTCCATCCCCCATGGCTGCCTCAGCCCCCAGCACCTCTGTGTGCTGAGTCATGGGCCCCTCTCCCTGGCTTGTGCGCTTTGTGGGATATCAGACTGCTTTGTCCTTTTCTGACCTTCCATCTTAGCAGCTGAGCCCTTTGGTACCCCAAAGCTGAACTTTCTGACTAGGGATCCGGGAGCAGGTGTGAATTAGGAACATTTCGGCCAAGGAAGTTGGAAGCAAAGAAGAAAACAGTGATTTGGGGGAGGCTCAATACAGGACCTGTGATCTCTGGGGGTACATGGTGGGGAAAAAACATGGGGGTTCGGGGGAGTGGTGGGGGTTCGGGGGAGAGAGTGAGAGGGGGAGGGAGAGAGGGAAAGGGAGAGATATGTGGGCAGAGCTAATTAAACACACAAATTCAGTCAGCATTTTAAAGCATTCATGTATTGTAGGACACATTTTTAGTTAAAGGGTAGAAGAGTGTATAACTGACTTTCAAGGAGATACTGAAAAACTACAAAAAAAAAAGCTAAAAACTTTACTTGGCTATGCAAATATAGAACTGATTATATTAATTAATGAGAACAGTTTATCATTTAAAGCTAATTGTTGTGCCACAGATTTATGATTATGGGTATCGTGAATGTCCTTTGATATACTGAACTGTTTCATGTATTTTGTCTATTTCAACTTTCATCCTCAGTTGCTCAGAATTTAAATGTGTGGGCATTTTGCATGAGATACAATTTATTCTTTTAAATTCTTCATTACCGAAACAACTAAGTAAAGAGTACTGATGAAAGCTGCAAAAAATCAACTATGTAATCATCTAATCCTCTTAAAATTACTGTGGGGTCACATTTAAATTTTTGTATTTAAAAGCATTATTGCCTTCATAAACTTGATTATAATTAAATAAGATGCTGCATTTCTTTAAATATATTTGGATGTTTGATTTGGAAGGAAGAAAGGAAAACCATCTATTTGGTCTTTATTTTGCAAGTAACATCTGTGCTAGAAGATTGGTGAGTTCAAACATCAGAGTACCCACTCCCTTGCCACCTCTTTGCTCTGGTTCTGAACCCTCAGATTCTCAGAATTTTCTGGGAGTAATACCTTCCTAATGAGTTTATCCAAGTTATAAGTTGAATCAGGAGAAATACCTTAGATCTGGTAAGGCATTTATTAGTGTTTCACTAATAAAAGAGATCAAGCTACTGTCTCTGGGTCAGTATAGAAGAATAATAATTCGTCTAAAGACGAGTAATTTTATTGTCGAGTTTCTGTTTAAAATCATTTTTTAAAAATATTTCATTTGTTTATTTGACAGACAGAGATCACAAGTAGGCAGAGAGGCAGGCAGAGAAAGAGGAGGAAGCAGGCTCCCTTACTAACAGAGAGCCCGATGCGGGACTCGATCCTAGGACCCTGGGATCATGACCTGAGCCAAAGGCAGAGGCTTTAACCCACTGAGCCCACCCAGGCCCCCCAAAATAATGTCTTTTAAAAAAATACTCCATCAATACTCACCTTAAATATGGATTAGTAAATAACCACTATACCAAATCCCTAATTCTTATCTTTTCAAAAAGGATAAGTTACTTCTTTAGGACATGTCTAAACTTAAATTCTTGTATCATTAGCACCGGTACACTGCTAGTTACATCATGGAAACTCGAGAAGAGCACATTGGAAAAACAAATGCAATTATACGGTGTGTATCTGTGCTTTTCAATAAGTAGGGTATTTTCTGTTAATATTATGTTTAACAGACCTAGAGGAAACTAATTACTTTTGAAAAACTCTGTGATTATAAGGAATGAATGTATGCCTCATCATTATCAAGATTCTTCAACTCTAACACCAGTTCTTATTTTATAATATAATTTTTAGTTTTTAGTTTTGATATTCATAAGTGTGTCCATGTAGTATGCACTTGAATTACATGATAGGAATAATCTACTGTGTATTATAATTTATTCCTAGAGGAATTGGGTCCTTAATATACCATTTTTTAATATACTACTCAGAAAGACAACTGATGGGGCACCTGGGTAGCTCAGTTTGTTAAGCAATTGCCTTTGGCTCAGGTCATGATCCTGGAGTCCCGGGATCCAGTCTTACATCGTGCTCCCTGATCAGCAGGGAGCCTTCCTCTCCCTCTCCCTCTTTTGCTCCCCCTGCTTGTGCTCACTCTCTCTCTGTCAAATAAATAAATAAAATCTTAAAAAAAAAAGATAACTGATTAAAATAAGAAGATAGGAGATTAACATACAATTTAAAAATTAAATTTGTTCTTTATATCAATGTTAGTATTTTTTTTTTAAGATTTTATTTATTTATTTGTCAGAGACAGAGGGAGAGAAAGCGAGCGAGCACAGGCAGACAAAGAGGCAGGCAGAGGCAGAGGGAGAAGCAGGCTCCCTGCCGAGCAAGGAGCCCGATGTGGGACTCCATCCCAGGACCCTGGGATCATGACCTGAGCCGAAGGCAGCTGCTTAACCAACTGAGCCACCCAGGCACTGAGCCAACCAGGCGTCCCCTTAATGTTAGTATTTTATTATATAATTCTTCTCACTTAAATTCAGTCAGTTAAAATATTTAATGTGGGCACGATGCTATCATGGTTCAGTTGGACTGATTTTGTTTTATGGAAGGAAAATAAAGAGGTAATATTTGTAATGTACAATGTGTCATGATATTGGTAATATTTTTAGTAGTGGAAGGGATATTTGCTGCTAGCCTGTCTTCTCTTAATCATAGCTATTATCTTTCTTTCCAAAATTCTGACCTTGAAAAGGCAGAACCAGGAGATATTTTAGGGTCTCAGCTTCCCAATATTTGGGAAACTGGGGAGTATGGGACAGTACTCCTAGACCCTTTTGAATGCTGCTGTACCTAGAAAGTTGAGAGAGGTTTTTTAGGAAAAAAAAATAAGTTGCAAGTCATCAGAAGTCATTAGAAGAAGAAACAGATTTAGTAAATCTGAAACTACATACCATCCCATCCTTTGTCCTCATTCCCATGGAAGTTATAGGCAACTCCTGTGAGATGACAGACGCGACAGACTCTGTCCCCAGAGATCTCTACTCTGTTCACCTCTCTCCACATGGAGACATCTGTCGCTCCCTGGCCATCAAAGTCTGTCTGATGGAAGAGTTAATATCTGAATCTCCCTGAATTTTGGATTTAAAGTTCCTCGAGTTTGATTTAAAATTATTTCAGAGTAATTACCTTCTCTGTTCATTGTCTTCCTCTTCAAACCAGTGGATGCTGGACATGCCAGATATGAAGACTGGCCCCATTGAAATTAGACTACATTCTATTTTCCTCAGAGCTTGCAAGATTTCCTTGGCCTGGCTTTGTCTACCAGCTCCTCCCCAAATGCCGTCTTCAGTTCTTTATGATGTCCCAGCAGGAAATAATTGAATACAAATAGAAAACTGACTACTGGATGGTACAGGCTTATCTGATGACAGCTGTATACTCTCTTCATCTCTCAGTCAACATATCCTGTTGGCTCTACCTTCAAGATATTTTCGTGATCCAACAGCTTCTTTCTATATCACAGCACTTATGTGAGTAAAACTCTTAGTGTCTTTCTCCTGAACTTCTGCAGTCGCCTTGCTTTCCATGTTCTCTTCCTACTCTCTGATCTTCCACAGTGTAGAACAAGCCATCTTTTAGGAACATAATCATACCATGCCGTGCATTTGAGGAGAACCCCCTTGTGGCTTTGAATTGCACATATCTCTTCTCTGTGTCCTACAAAATCCCAGATTATACCTCTGTCTTCCCATCCCACTTCTTAATATTCTCTCTCACACCGGTCCAGCCAGGTGGTCTTGGCCATTCTTGCAATGGCAGCGTTCCAGTTGTCATTCTTTTCAACTAGAACTGTTTTGCCTGCACCTTTGACTCTGGCTCAGTTCTCTACTCAGATGTCTTCTCTTCAGAGGGCCTTCACAAACCATCCTATCTAAAATAGTGCCCTGTGTTCCATCAGCCTGTGCTGCCTACCCTATTTCAGTCTTCTTGAAAGCACTTACTGCTGGCTGGCATTATGTATTTCCTCATCTATAGAATTGTCTTGGATATAAATTTCTGGAAAGCAGAAGTGTGGGAAGCATTGTTTACCTTATCTTTAGAGCTTCCAAGAGTGCCCACTGTGATTCGCCTATCAGTAAATACTTGTGGAGGGAAGGAATGAATGTTTATTTTTCATAAAGGGGAAGAAACGAAATATGCTATAAATGAGAGAGGAAGTGACAGACGAGCAATAATTTCCTTGGAAGTTACTGATTATTGTTCTTGAATTTGTGGCTTACATTAATGAGGCAATTTCTTGAAGGCCCACCTCCCTGAAGCTGTTACTCCTTGGTAGTTATTTGAAAGGTTTACTCAAGTGGTCAGTGTGAATATTTGGGGGCTAGGGACTGGGAGAAGGAGATGATATGAGAAAGAAAGTGTTTATGGGAGGGAATTTATATAAACAGTGGGTCAAAAGGTCTAGAAAAATGAGCCAGGTTTTGCTAGGTATCTATATGGTAGGGTTAGATAGAAGATGGCATTCTCCCTTGGGGACCATTTAGTGAATTAAATCACTGCAAATATCAAGCTAGTTCTGGCCTCACAAAGTGAATCTGTCTCTCTGAATACCTCCTTTAAGATTATGGAGCCACTGTGGCATTGTTTGTCCTGTGGCACACAGTAGAGTCAGAGGGCACCGAGCCAGGGGCCCACGGCTTCCTGCACGGGGCTGGCCTGCACTGCAAGGAGACCTTTAGGTGACTGGGGGAGAAAAAGAGCAATGAGAAATGTGGATTTAAGACTGCAACCACTGTACTCACTTTACAGTGCTTATTTTGAGAAAGTGGTTGTAAAAATAATTTCTTATATGTCCTTGAACATGATATTCCTTCAGTTCCTATTGTGATTGCCAAAACGGGTATATTCATACTCCTTTCTAAATGAAGAAATGGATTCTCAGCTTAAATTGGGTTTTGTGATTCTTAAACCTGTTAATATCATGCATCGAGAAGAAATATATTAATTGAGCTATGAAAATACTTGCTAACTCACTGTCTAACTCAAGTTCAAATGACTCTAGCAGCTAGGGAAATGAGATTCCCCCTGCCCCCGCCAAAAGACATATTGTCTTAGCTCATACAGCTGTAATAAAATATCATAAACTGGGTGGCTTATAAAGAACAGAATTTAGTTTTCAGGGTTCTGGAGACTGGGAAGTATAAGATTAAGGTGCCGGCTGACTTGGTATAACTTTCTGGTTCATAGAGGGCCATCTTCTTGCTGTGTCCTGACATGGCAGAAGGGACAAGGTAGCTCTTTGGGGTTTCTATGATAAAGACACTATTCTCATTCAAGAGGATGCGACTCGTATGAACTGGTTACTTTCCAAAGGCCCTACCTCGTAATACAGTCACCCTGGGGGTTAGGATTTCAACATAGGAGGTTTAGGGGGAGGATGCCGATATTCAGCGTATAGTACATATTTCTCTTGATCTGTGTCTTCTCCCTTACCTTTAATATTACGGTCATGAATAAGATATAATTCGTCATCAGGAGGGAGAGGGGCAGAGGGAAAGAGAGAGAGAGAGAGAGAAGCTCTAAGCAGATTCTGTGCTGTGCTTGAGCCCGGTGCAGGGCTCGATCTCATTACCAACGATCATGACCTGAGTCGAAACCAAGACTGGAACGCTTAACCCACTATACCACCCAGGCAGTCTTAATTCTACTCTTTCAAGAAAAGATTTGCAGCTCAAGACTAGGCTGTACCTCCAGTTACTGACACCTGTAAGCTGGGATTGGCTTATGACCATCATCTGCTCTCTCTGACATTCATCTCACATCTTGGTCTTACTCATATCCCAAGCACTGCAAGAATGCTCAAAAAGCCCTCACTGCTGACATTCACTTTGTGGAGGAACCACTCCTCCTCCAGATTTTTTATATTCCTTCTCCCTGAAGCAACTCAGGAAGGTCTGCATCACTAGATAGGCTTTTCTAGGATGCTCTGGCTTTCTTTCCAGAGAGCTCCTTCTTCAGAGTGCTCCCCTAGATCTGGGGAGCATCGATGAGGCCCCGACTCTGGTAGTTTTCTTAATAGTTCTTGAAACAAGGTCTTTACATGATTTCAACTCCAATGTCCTCTTAAAGGCCTTTGGAGCAGCTCCTTTCCTCCATACCATGACCCCTTCACGTGCTCTCCCCTGCTTTTATGCCAGGGCTATAGGCATTGGCCATTCTTATTAGCTGGGAGGGAGCAGAACTGCAGCCTTGTAAGGTGAAGGTTCTTACATGATCAGGGGCCCACACCAGGCACTGGATACTCTTACTGAGTGATTGGTCCTCAGACTCTCTTTCTAGATGATTGAGAGCCCTAATGATGGACCTCTCTGATAAGTGGTGGGTAGGGGGATTTACTGTAGCTCCTGTTTGTTCTTTTCGAGGATTACCAGCCTAGGCAATAATGTCAAGGTTTTTTGGAGTGGGACAGAGAGAAATGTGCCTTTCACTCTAGTTCATATTTCAAAAAAAAAAAAAAAAAAGTTGTGAGTAGCTTTATAGTTAGAAGTAGTTGACTGTGTTTTCCTAACATGGAGCTGTAGTGTTAGAGGTGTGCATGGCAGAGGCAAAGCGGATGTGTGTGTGTGTCTCGCCTTGTACAGTTCCGTAGCCTGCCATTGTAGCTCCTGCTCCTAGACGCAGGAAATGCACACCAGCAAGCATAAATGTGGATGTGACATTCTAGTAAAGAAGACAAAGCAGAAGGGGAAAAAAACCAAAAACCTTACAGCGCGATAAATGCACCGAGTTTCCTCCTGTGTCCCATTTTCCACAACAACAACAGCAAAAATATGTCTTAAAACTATATAAAGGCTTTCTTGTCATATAGTACTATTATTCTTGATTCATTAAATACCTTTGTGGCTGTAATCAAACTTGTTTAAAGCTCACGTGCTCAGGGGCTAGAGAAACACTTCAGATGAAATGTGAACAATCAAAGCACAATTGCCAGCATATTATTATTGGTATTTTTCAGCATAATGCAGTTTCTACTCCAGTCGACTCCCCCTTCTGAACATTTTATGTGTGTAGGCTTATGCAGGTACAAAGTCCTACTAGAATTCTTCTTATGGCAGCACTTGAGCTATATTTACTAGTCAGAATATTTATATTAGGTGCCTTGTGCTAACGGCTTTCTTTTTGTGGCTGAGATTGGAGAGATGATGGTTTGATCCAAATGACCGCTGCTACTTGTGGTTTGTGGAATGATACAATGTATTTTTTTCTGTTTGATAATACGTAAGGACACATTTTTAATACTGATAATAAAGCTTTCTGCCTTTCTTCAACTGCTTATATAATTGTGTTAATATTGATGAGTGTTGGTGTTGAGCTTCTGTAGGTTTAAGGATTGAATGAATACTTCACAAGCTTTAGCTGTATGCCAACCCAAGTATCAGGCAGACTGTCTTCTTGACCATCCTTACCACAGAGCATCCTACCCTATTCCATTTTGTTCTCTATACACAAACACGAGAATGGACCCTTGAAAATGCTGCCTATGCAATTCTGAAATAAAATTTATTCAAGATCGTTTTTTCAAGAAGAAACTGGTTATTGAACCTTTATGCTAAATCAGAGACCCCATTTTAGTACATTTTAGTACAGTCCTTGGTAGACCAGCAGGCTAACTTATTTTAAAGTTCTGCAAGTTACAGCTGGTCTGTTAAATGGGAACAGTAATATATATTTTCTGTAGAAAATAAGCAGGAGTAAAGGGTATAAAGATAAAATATGATTTAATTTTAAATAAGTATTCAATACAAAAAACAATGAGAGTGCTCTGGATGAAAGGATGATTAAATACATAATCTGTTTAAAATTATATGACAGAAAATGGAAAGAACATGTTAAGAGATTTCTATTCTATAATTACATTATATCTCAACAACAGTATGTTTTAGACTATTTGTTATTACACAGTAAACAAACTGAAAAGAAAAAAAGAAACCTTGCCTTTTATTAGTTAGCCCAGAGCTAAAAACATTTTTTTCTTTTGGAAAGATTTTATTTATTTATTTGACAGAGAAAGAGACAGCTAGAAAGGGAACATAAGCAGAGGAAGTGTGAGAGGGAGAAGCAGGCTTCCCGTTGAGCAGGGGGCCTGTTGCAGGGCTCAATCCCAGAATCCTGGGATCATGACCAGAGCCAAGGCAGAAACTCAACGACTGAGCAGTCCAGGCGCCCCAACATTTTGTTTTTATTTTCGTGATACAAATATTGAAATCTGTTACTCTTGTATTAAAATGAGAGGTTCAGTTTTTCCCAATAAAAGGAGATGCTTATGCTAGTTATTTTGCATATATTTATATATGTGTTTATGAAATGGATAGTCAGATTGAGTATAATTTCTTCCCATTAATTAGAAATTTGACGTGTTTCTTAGAAATTTGTTAATACAGGACACCTGGGAAGCTCAGTCAGTTAAGCATGTGACTCTTGATTTCAGTGCAGGACATGATCTCAGGATCGTGAGGTCGAGCTCTGTATGGGGCTCCGTGCTGGGCATGGAGACTGCTTAAGATTCTTTCTTTCCCTCCCCCTCAGTCCCTCCTTCCCCAGAAGAAATTGGCTACTACAGATAATTAAATTTGATTTATGCTAATATAATCATCCAGCATTTATTACTTTATATATATGTAAATAATATACAAGTACTATATATAATCAGAAAGCCATATTGATAGCTAATATGCATGTGTATAGATGGGATACATATATGTATATATGTATGGATATCTATGCATAATATTTATATGTAGCTTAGCTAAAATATAGTTTAAAGGCACCATTATTGGACTAGAATTATTTCAAAAGTATTGGTGACTAAATATTCAATTATTTTAAGGATATATATGCAGAAACTAAAATATAATCTTATAGTTGATGTATGTCAGTAGGAGCTTTATAGAAATTACTACTTGGAAAAGATAATTTCAAAAAAGAAAACCATATAAATCTCCCTATCAACAGCTTAGATGTTCATATTATTTTATCTCTTTCTATACTAGATTTTAATAGAAACAAAAAGATAAAGTTCTTTTATATGCAATCTAACCCTTTTATAATTAATCTTAAGACAAGAGGAGATAAACATCTTGTTTAGTTATCTTAATGAAGACTTCTAACAGTGCCATACCAATCAAGAACTTAATTTTTATTTTAAAATCTTATGTACTCTGGAAGAATATGTGGATTTTCATTTGGGAGTTTTGGAACTAGTCTAGCATTCATGTCTGTAGGAAAGCCTCTAATGGGGACAATAATGAATTTTGAGAGGGCACATTTGACTGTCACCATTTCGAAGTCAGATGCTTTCCCATTTCCTTATCTCTCCTTACTCAGCTATTTAGAATCAATGATTTTTTTTTCCTGAGTCCTTTTAACCTTATTTATGTTTTCAGTTTCTACTGTTTTTTGGACTTACAAGGGTTCTGAGACTGTAATCACTTATACGTAGTGTTAGAGAGTTTCTGCTTTTACCGTTTGTTGTTTTTTCCACTCCCCTCCTTCATTCCCGACTGATGAATACTGAATTTCATTTCTCATCACATATATTGACTTACTGTTATTTTATTCTTGGTGTTTGGGGTTCAGAGTGGTCGGTGGACTTTGCTTCATCCAGGAAGACATTCCACAAAGGGGAGAAAAATAATGATTTCACTAATGTTGTCCCAAGCCCTGAACTATACCCCCCAGAGCACCACCTGCCTCAGGGCTGAAGATTTGTACGGATAATCAAGCACTTACTAGACACACTCTTCAAACTGCCTTTTTGTGACCCACTTTAATCTTCTGAATAATGTTTAATGTTTTTGGAGTGAGGGGAAAAAAGGGGGAACAGGTGAACCAGAAAACCAAAGGTGAAATGCTTCCCTTCACATCTTCACAAGAAAAGTCCATGTGACTATTTGAAATGAAAGATCCCTCCTTTGAACACAGCTCAAATATTGTTGGAATACTTCTCCCTGTTACCAAAAAGTTTTGAGAGAAAAACCATTTTGAGAGAAAATCTTGTGATTTTCGACAAGATATCTCATTTCTCTTAGTTACAAAATAATCGTAACAATTGTGCCAGTATTACCGTGTTATGAGGATTAACTAAATTAGTAGTTATGGAATGCTTAAAAGAGAAACTGCAACATAGCAAACATGATAGATAGATACATAGGAATAGAAAGTTAAAAAAAGAAGAAGAGGAAGAAGAAGAAGAAGGAGGAGCAAGAGAAGAAGAAAGCAGATATTTAAGGACATTTCCAACATTTTCAAGTTCAAATCCTAGCTTTCCAAAATAGTCCATCAGAATTTTAAGAAGACACTCAATATTGTTGATTAAATATTTAAATTATGTTTATCGGAGCTGGTATATTTGTTTTTAGATAGGTCAAATTAATGAGGCAACAAAGTTAGAATATTATGTGTGGCGTGCCCTGTTATTTGGTGCATTTTGGCCCTTTTTATACTCAACGTGTGCTATTCATTTATGCCCATTCTATAGAACTGGGAATATAATGATATTTTAAATTATTATATAGGTCTACTGCTGTTCCTCTTTGCCTTTATAGCCTAGTGTTGATCATATCTCTGATTTATTTGAAAAATGAATAGTTGTCCAGGAACACAATATCCAATTACAAAATTATTCCTAGGGGAAAACACAAGCTGTTTTATGAATGCTTTGTGGTATGAAGTAGAATTTACCTGCACCAATTTTTTTTTAAAATTTGAAAACGTTCTCTGCCTTTCACTTTACCTTCTTTGTTCTGGTAGCTTAGGATTTAGTAAATAAGTCAGCATTTCATCATTATTATACTGCTCTGTGTTTACCTTTGACCCTTGTGTTGCCTTTTCTTAAGCCCCCTCTAGTTCCGTTAGTTTTCATGACCATGAATTTCTAGTGTCAGCCACATTGGATGGCTCCATAAGGCTGTGCGATGGCCTCCGATGGCTCTAATGTACATCTTAGTCATTCCAGCTCAAATGTAGAAAAACTTTGCTTAAAAGTGGTCTCTGCTATAAAGACATAAGTTCTCCCTCATCTCTATATCATATCTCAGTTTCTTCATTTTATTACTGGAAGGACTCAGGGATGCAGAAAGGGCATATATAGGAGTTCCAAAATGATCAAGGACTTGAAAAATAATTCTTAAGAGAAAATGTCAAATGGGTTTGGAGTGTTGCCCGGCGTCTTCCCTGCACTCGCATTCATCCAGTATCCACCTAGTTCTCCTTACCCCATCTGGAAGCTCAGCTTCACTCAGCTCCCTGGAACCAGGCCAGCCCACACCGAAAGCTAAATGAGCCCTGCATCCATTTCTGACCGAACAGATCCAAGTGTAACATGTTTCCTAATTCTGTTATTTGGACTCTGTTTTCCTTCCTTTGTCACATTCTTTCCTTGTACCCAGCGCCAGTCTCCCATCCTTTTGTCTAAATTTGAGTTCTTGCTGAGATGTATTGCCCAGGTAACCCTTCCCCTCCCCGCCCCCCGCAGGGTTTTATTATTACCAAGTTCTGTTTTCTGCCAGTATTCCTTTTGTGCAGACTATCTGTGTCTTTAGCTTTCACTTCACTGCGTTTGGAGTATCTTGATAGCACGTGGGGTCTTTTGTTGAGAGATCCCCTCCACCCTTTGCCAATGCATTTCCCTGATGTAATCCTCCTCAGTCTTAGGTCGCCTATCTCCTTGCAGACTTCAGGGATGTCCTAAGATAGCCAGGGATGCTGAAAATCAAAACTTGAACTTGGTTGTCAAGAAGTGGAAACAGTAGTAGGTTTTTCAGCTGGTGGCTTTTAGTTTAAGTGAAATACAAGATAAGAGATATTCTTAACAGCATTTGTAGATCTAGTTTGATTAAGAATGGGGACTGAGGGGCACCTGCGTGGCTCAGTTGGTTAAGCAACTGCCTCAGGTCATGTTCCCAGAGTCCTGGGATCAAGTCCCACATTGGGCTCCCAGCTCCATGGGGAGTCTGCTTCACCCTCTGACCTCCCCTCTATGCTCTCTCTCACTTTGTCTCTCTCTCTCTCTCTCAAAATAAATAAATAAAAATCTTAAAAAAAAAAAAAAGAAAAAAAAAAGAATGGGGACTGAGAAATCAGGCTGGGGAAGCCTCATGCTCACCCTATCATGTTAAGGCTCCTTCCTCCATGGTCAGAAACGTCTGCTTTCTCCCAGTTCTGCCAACATTTTTGCTCATAGCTCTTGTCAGTGTATCCAAGATTCTCTGTAACTGATCTTCATTCCTTTAATTTCCCATATGTTTCATTCCCCTACTCATATCCTGTGATCAAGTAAAACTAAACTACTGCTTTATTTCCCAAATCCCTCACAATAGCCACCATGGTG
The DNA here is from genome assembly GCF_020171115.1 of Neogale vison. Classification (NCBI taxonomy): domain Eukaryota; kingdom Metazoa; phylum Chordata; class Mammalia; order Carnivora; family Mustelidae; genus Neogale; species Neogale vison. The sequence continues at coordinate 76,746,748 of NC_058091.1, read as the reverse complement.
CTTTTGTTCATTTTGTTGCCTAGACTTGGAATTATTCCCTCATTTCTGGCTATCAGAATACTATTTAGCTTTTGAAGCAGATTTCAAATGCCACTTTGTCCATGATTTATTTCCTCTTTTCTTGAATCAAATGTGAGCTCTTCCTCCTCTGAATTCACATAATAATTTGTTTTGGCATCATGTATCAAATCCATTCTTAAATTTTGCCTTGTGTTATTGGTATACAATAAAACACAATCTGATTAATTAGAGGGGCTCAAAACATTCTTAAATGATAAAATGTTTAACATTTTAGCATACATTATTGTGAGCTGAATACAGTAAGTGTAGGCAAGCCTGAGCAGCTAGTTGAACTGTAGTTCTTAAGGAAGGGCAGGCTGCTAAAAAATCACCCCCCCAGATCTCGGCTGTGGTTTGGTGCCACCTGCTGGCCAGGGTATATAAAAGCTTAAACATTAGTGTGGATGATTCTGGATCCTGTGGTTGGCTGGAACTTCCACAGAAATGACAGCAATTTCAGAAATCTTCCTTTGGTTAAAGCTCCTTTTGCCAGCCTGATCCAGGGAACTTAAGTTGGGAATATCCTGGGAATACAGGAGGATTCTGCTTTCTCATTTTCTGAAACCCCATGGCTTGCCATCTTTTGCACAGTCTTCTCCTTTCACATCCCATTTACTCAGTCATCCCCCAGAAGAGAAGAACTTTAATTCTAACCATGTCCTTCCTATGCTAGCTTGAGAAAGGAACCTAGGCAATGTGTAGGAGCCAACTGCCAATTATTTAACGTCGTAATTTGCTTTACTACTAAGTTACCTTCTCATAGGATTTTACTACGTGTATATTTTATGCTTCACCAGGGCAGAGGACTACCTTTGTAATCCATCAGAGGGTAGCACAGTGCATTGACAGACGTTGTGCTCAGTAGTTTGTTACTTGGATTGAAGTTGAGACTGAGCTCTCCAAGCAAGAAGGGGGATTTTCCCAGGAAGAAGTATAGAAAAAACTAGTGATATCAAAGTAGCAAGAATCACCAGAGGGAAGTTCTGGTGTATGTGTAGCAGAAACACCAAACACAGCTGAGCAAGTCCCATAACTTTGAGCCTCAAGATCATCATCTTTAAAATGCTATATTACTGCCTACTACAGAAGGCTATTCTTCCCTCAATAAATGTTTATTGATCACCTATCATGTGCCAAGTGCTGACTGTTAGGAATACTTGATTGAAAACCACAGACATGGTTCTAGATCTCATGACATTTTGTTTCCCAGTCTGAATAAGGATTATTATTTTATGCTTCAACTCTTAAAATATTAAGGAGGTAGTTTACACAAATATTATAAAATTGCTCTAGCCTAAAAAAATAAAATAAAATTCTCTGGCTTTCAGCAGTGATCATTATAGAGGTGTCGATACTTACATGCCCTACCTGTAATTCCCCAAAAATATTTATCCAGTTTCAGGAATGATTATTAAAGGAGTATCTATACTTCTGTTCGCTTGCACTAAGCCCCTGGAAAGAATTTGTCCAGCTAGAAGTAAACATAGGGCTGCCCTTATGCATAACTGGAATAGGCACCACTTTTGCTATGTTTTGAGAAGCACTGGGTACCTTCCTCATAATTTCTCTCGAACAATCCTTATCTACTAGTTCAAACTCTACTTTCAGAAAGACAGTGTTTATGAGAATGTGCACATGTATATATTTTAGGCCACTGCAAGCTTTGAAAGCTTTGAAAGAGGGACTATTCTTCAGGGGATAAAGCACATGAAATTATCTGTTATGAATATAATTTGTTTCTCTCCATGGCACATAGCTGAGGTCATTGGGTAGTCAGTTAGGACTACACTAAACGGGAGTACAAACCGTTTGTGTACTTAAAAACTTAAAAGTTACTCTTTTTACTGTACCACTCTCTAGTTTATTTTTTATTCTAGCAGCAATTTCAGCTTCTCATGTCCTCACTCATGTTTGAAGCATAGTTGGTCAGAATTGGTGCTGGGAGACTCTTAACTAGGGTTTTTCGCCTCTACCTAAAGGTCTGTGTGGAGCACAGAAATTTAATGTGGCCCATGTATCTTCACCCAGCGTTAAACACAATGATTAAAAAAAAAAAAAAAAGGGAATGTGTGTATCTATGTATACATGTGTACTCATAATGTACTCATTATATATGCATAACACATATGTATGCATGAATACCTAAATGCGCGTGTATGCGTGTGTGTTATGTACACATATGTGAAGACGATATTTGTTCCTTGCATGTGCTTTCTTCTTAAAAGCAACATAGCAACATACAGGGTTGGGATTCTTTCCTTTCAAGCCAAGTCTCTGCAAATGAGCAAACCACCTAGAGATATTGAAAATGCTGTGAGTAACCTGTGTGCTTGATCTCCATGGCGTCACAACACTTAACTAATTGTGCCTATAAAGCGACGCTCTGAGGGCTCACTTAAGAAGAGAAGAGGGTTCAGGTGCCTCTCCGGATGGAAAATGATGAATTCTGGATGCACATTTTCAACAGATGGACACGGCATTAAGGAGGCAGCCACGAAAGGCAGCAGGTGGAGGAGGCAGCGGGAAGGCAGTGCCACTTGCAGGAGCACTTGACATTAATTACACCTGTTGGAATTCTCGCACAATCTTTTGTTTTCAGATGTGTTCTCAGTATAATCACCGTGAGGAGAGAGGAAAGAGGAAAGAAGCTGAGGCCTGTAAACAGGAAATGGAGTACTTGTCCCATACGGAGAACGAAGATGGCAGTGGGGGGGGGGCTTTCTCTGGCTTCTGTCCTCCAGTTAATCGAGTGTGCAAAACGAGGAGCCAGGAGCATCGTTACTCATAGTGGTACCATGACACCGTCTTGGGGCTGGGCAGGCCAATTTAAAAATTGACTGTTTGAGGCTGGAGTTTGCATATAGTCATCCTACAGAAATGACACGTGTTGGGGCACCTGGGTGGCTCAGTGGGTTAAGCCGCTGCCTTCAGCTCAGGTCATGATCTCAGGGTCCTGGGATCGAGTCCCGCATCGGGCTCTCTGCTCAGCGGGGAGCCGGCTTCCTCCTCTCTCTCTCTGCCTGCCTCTCTGCCTACTTGTGATCTTTCTCTCTGTCAAATAAATAAATAAAATCTTAAAAAAAAAAAAAAAAGAAATGACACGTGTTTTGCTATATCTGAAGAGATTTAGAATATATGCTGTTCTTTTTGTATCATCTTAACACAATGCAAAATACTTTCTTAGCCATGTGATCATTTTTTTTTAATGCTTTGGAGTCTTCATTTATTTGTGCTTATAGAATGGGATCCTCCTTTCCCCACTAGGCTGTCCCCTTGTCAACGAGCACAGCTTATATCTTCTACTTTGTGGCTCACACTGAGGCTCCATTCATCATAACATCTGACCACTGCCTGAAATTGCCTGGGTGCTTCTTGGCTTTGCTCATGCCTTTCTTTCTCCCACTAATGTCCTCTGCTTCACCAATTCCTGCTCATCATTAGATGTCAACTCAAGGGTTAAATCTGCAATGAAGGGGTCAGTGATGATTCCCAGGCCAACCCAAGGCTTCATCCTCCCCAAGGTCATAGGACCTGTATGTTCATCAGCAAAGTGTCTGGTATCTTGCAGTGTGCTGGGCTGCCTCTGCTCTTCTCCACTGGGCTGGAAACTTCAGGGGGACAATCCCATTTCTACTCTTCTGGAAGTGTCCACCTTGCCAACTAGTCCTTAGTCTCCTGCTTCTCGTGTCCGAATGTGATTTGAATAAAGATTGGATTGTCTTCACCTGTAGGTATAGGCCTCACCACTGCAAAGCAATGTTAGCATTATCTGGATAATTTTTGGGGAAAAAACAAACAAACATGGCTTTCAAAATTATCAACTGTCTTCAGGTTTTGCTCACTTTTCAGTGAGGCTCACTATTATTACGACTCTGTTAAACAGGGCAGCCATCTCCGTTATCTCTTTAAAAATTTATGCATGGTGAAAATTTTCCTCATTATGGTATGGCACAATGTGCAGTATGACATGTATTTTCATGAAGAGGAGGGGGCATTGCTAAAGGAGATCTATTGAAATGAAGGGAAAGGAAATAAAGATAAATATAATTTGTGAGGAAATGGGTAAGAGTTAACAATGCATTCAGCTGCAAATAAACAGAAACATAACTTAGGGGGAGGTTGAATTTTCTCACCAACCAGAAGACTGTCCCACATTTATGCACACATAAATGATGGCATATTTGCATCAGCTCGGTTATGTCATAGCCAGTACGTGTACAGTTTCTCCATCCCTCCCTCCCTCCCCCTCTTTCTTTCTTTCTTTCTTTCTTTCCTTCTTTCTTTCTTTCCTTCCTTCCTTCCTCTCTTTTCTGTCTTTCCTTCCTCTCTCCCTCCCACCCTCCCTTTCTCTCTCTCTCTCTCTCTTTTGTTTTTCATTCCTGATGGATTCAAGGTGCCTGCTAGAGCTCCAGATATCATGGCCATATTCTTACGGTAACTGAGCATAGAGAGTTGCACAGGGACCTATAGCCTCTTGCTCAGGAAAGCAAGAGTTTATCAGAATTCACTCTATAGAGGGGCGCCTGGGTGGCTCAGTGGGTTAAAGCCTCTGCCTTCAGCTCAGGTCATGATCCCAGGGTCCTGGGATCGAGCCCCACGTCGGACTCTCTGCTCAGCAGGGAGCCTGCTTCCTCCTCTCTCTCTGCCTGCCTCTCTGCCTACTTGTGATCTCTGTCTGTCAAATAAATAAATAAAATCTTAAAAGAAAAAAAAAAGAATTCACTCTATAGAGAGCTGGCAGTGTTTAAAGGGACATAGCAATGTCACATGGCCTTCTGGAGATGCAAAGGAAACTAAAGGAAGGGAATATTCTGCTCTCTCAGATTCTGTAGTGGAGGGAAGAAAGAAAAAAGGGGATTTGGAATGGATTTTATCCTCTCAGCAGTGTCTGCCACCAAAACAAAATGTACACAGTTGTTGAGTCATTATCTTGTACACCTGAAACTAATCTGTCACTGTATGTTAATTATATTTGAATAAAAAAATGCATAAGGGTTTAGGAGCACCTGGGTGGCTCCGTAGGTTGAGCGTCAGACTTTTGGTTTTGGCTCAGATTGTGATCTCAGGGTCTTGGGCTTGCTCTGTGTCGGGGAGTTTCCTTCTCTCCCTCTCCCCCCCACCCCCGCTCACTCTCTCTCTTTAAAATAAATAAATACAAGTCTTAAAAAAAGGAAAGGATTTAAATTAAAAAACATGAATTGGCAAAAGTAAATAAAGTGGAAGAAGACTTTAACTTATAGAAGGACACATGAGAAAAAGAAATAATTCCATCGTAAGTTGAAATAATATGTAATTCATAAAACTGCATACACTAGATACCTGTGTGTGAATCAGATCCATAATATCAAGAACCAAATGTAGAGTGATGAGAAAGCAGAGTGTTTCAATATTATACTACTTTTAACAACACACAAAGCAATAGTGATTTTTTTAAATCTACATGCTTTAGTATAAAAGTATAAAGCCAGCAAACCATAAGAGACTCCTAATCTCACAAAACAAACTGAGGGTTGCTGGGGGGAGGGGGGTTGGGAGAAGGGGGGTGGGGTTATGGACATTGGGAGGGTATGTGCTTTGGTGAGTGCTGTGAAGTGTGTAAACCTGGCAATTCACAGACCTGTACCCCTGGGGATAAAAATATATGTTTATAAAAAATTAAAAAAAAAAAGTATAAAGCCAGAGGGGAAGCCACACATCACATTCAGTCAGCCAAGAAGATTGCTCTCTTTGGGAATGGAGAGCATTAACGGAACTGGGGAGAAGAACCAATGGAACTTCAACATTATTATTCACATCTATCATAAAAAAATTATGTGACTGGTGTGTATATAGGAGTTTGTTCTATATGCTATCTTTTTGTGTATTGTTAAGGAAAACAAAAGAAATAGAATTGACATTTAGTTATATTACTGAAAATAAATTTAAAGAAATATAAAATGAAAACACAAGAGGGACTCTCTTGGTCACAAACACTTGGACACTTATCTCGGGAAACAGTACGGAAAAAGAAGATGATGCAGAATCAGCCCTTGACTTCCTTTATTTAGCTTACTGTCTTAGACCTTCAGTTTTCTCATTTGAGAGATGAGGATTTTGTGTTAGATTTATTTTTCTCCATTCTTTAGCAGTATTGATCTTTTAAGAACATTAGTCATTTTGTAATAAGATATGGTTTTTAAAAATCCTTAGCTTGAGTAATAAGCCATAGTGATTATATTTTCATAAGGTATCAAAATTATTCATTTATTTGATTCATATTCATTAAATACCAACAATATGCCTGTACAGAAGATGTTTTAGGATTAGGAATATGGCACAAACAAAGAAAAAGTTCCTATTCTGAGGAAGATTATATTCTAATTGAGGAAGATAGATAAAAAGTACATATATAGTATGGAAGGCTTGATAAATCCATAAAGCAAAATGCAGTGAGATAAGAGAGTCCTTGGGACAGGATGACAGCAGAGCTAATACTGTTTTGAATAGAAGGGATATTAAGCATAAAGAGAACGTCAAAGTAGAATATTTTCCCAAGTGATGTTTGTCAGGAGTGATTTTAACTAAGTGTGTGTATGTGTGTGTATGTGTTATATCTTCTTTAGGATAGTGCTCTGTTTTAACTTGGGTGTGTATATGCTTATGGGTGTTTTCTCTTTCTCATTGCACACACAGTGCTTCTCTTGGAAGGACTCCTGTCCAGTTGAGGTGGACACTGCTTCTAGTTAATCTTTTTGTGTAGTTTGGATGTGTACCTGTGATTTGATCCTTGCGTATTTGACATTGTAGGCTGGTAGTTCGAAAGTAGTAGGATAAGAGTTTGTCCTTTAGATACGCTTTTTTCCTTACCACATCTGTATTAAGCAGTCCTTGGATATAGACTGTTGGCTGGTGTTGGGAGAATGGGGAGGATTTTCAGTTGTCTCCTGCCTCCTGAACAAGTGAAATATATAATGAGATACAAATAGGTTAGATGTCCATTTTCCACTTGAAATTTTAGCTCTTGTATATGAAGATTGATATGGCTGAAAGTTGATATATTCATAAAACATTGTTAAAGGGGGGCTTTACAAGTTAATTGTATTCTGGGACAGTATGGACAGCTACCATACAATATTATCCAGATTTGATCAATGTGAATTCTTATGTCTTTGATTTGAGGTCTTCACAGAACTCAAGGGGTTCTTGTGAAAAATAGCAGAGTGGAAGGTTAATTGCAAAATGAAGAGGTCTTACTTTACTGTGAAAATTGGCAATTGGGACTAAAGTTTAAGCATCTGAGTAACTGAGAATACTGCCACTTAGCCCAGTGTCTGGAACATGGATATTATTGAAAGACTGAAAGAAAAAAAAATGTGTAATTGAATGGTGGGACCCTTTGGATCTTGTAGAAAACTTTGTAAGATATAAGAACACAGTGTTAGCTTGGTGTAAGTCCTCCCCTGACCCATTAATATTGGCAATAACTTTGTTCCTAACTTAGAAAATACCCATGAGAGCTAAAACCCACAAACATTTTCATATGCGTATATATAGTATTTTTCCTATTTAGACCTACATCATTTGCTCTTTGGCAATAGGTCCCTTTCTCTGCTGTGCAAATCATAGAATTATAAATTTTGGCCCATCACAGATATATGGTTATTGTGAGGTCCGCATAGATGACAAAATATACATACAACACTTAGAATAGTGTCTGATGCACAGTAAGCACACAGTATCTATAAAATGAATATTGTTAATCAAACCAGAGGCTTAATACTATCAAAATCAGAGATCAATATATTTTTTAACTTTAATATTTGCTGCCAGATTTTTATTTGCTCCCCAAATACCAAAGCAAATATTGTCTGTTGGAGAAATCTAACATTTAAAAAACTGATCCAGGGGAGTTCTGGCTTCATCTCTAAACAGTCTTCTCTGTGTTATAGTGTAACTTGATCCCATCATTCTTGCTGGAAACCATGAGGTCTTATTTCGCCATCAGAACTTAGAGTTTTCTGTCTTTGGATGCACATGATTAAACTATACACTGAAAGCTAACAGCCATTTTTTTTTTAAATTATTGGTAGTTAAAAACACCACATTAAATAATATACTCCTGGAAGAATGAAAGGCAGGCTAGTATTTGAGAAGTGAAATGAATTTGAGGAGGGAAAGAAATGGGGGGGGGAGATACCAGGAGAGAGGGAAGGGAGATGAAAAAAACAGAAGGGAAGCCACTGAGCCTTATATAGCTTACATCTTTCTTGCATCCAGAGAAGTCACTGGCTGTCTTTATAGAACAGAAGAAGGTTCCTAGTTACCAGCTGAGGATTCAAGTTGAAGATTCTAGGTCATCACATTGAAGGGTAAAGATCAGAGTTTATCACCATAGCGGGACTGTAATTTACTTCTTGGGTTTCTGTCTGTTCATAATCCCAGATTCATAATTTTTATTCACAAAATACCATGAATTATTCCATCATATTTATGAATCCAGCCATTCTGTTAGATTCTTAGCCAGAAATGTTTGATGAATTGTTAAAGAGTAGAACTTTCCTTATGGAGCTCAATTTGTAGTAGATTCAGAGCCTTGAAAGTAGAGGAAAATGATTTAGAAGAGAGGTGCAACCCCCCCCCAACAGTTTTTAAAGGGAAGAGGCTTATCCTAAAATCATCAAGTCAGAAAGAAAAAAATTCCATGGAAAGTTTGATTTTGTGGCTAAAAGACATGAAACTTTTAGTTAAGAAATAAAGAAAGAGGGGTGCCTGGGTGGCTCAGTGGGTTAAGCCGCTGCCTTCGGCTCAGGTCATGATCTCAGGGTCCTGGGATCGAGTCCCGCATCGGGCTCTCTGCTCGGCAGGGAGCCTGCTTCCCTCTCTCTCTCTCTGCCTGCCTCTCTGACTACTTGTGATTTCGCTCTGTCAAATAAATAAATAAATAAAAATCTTTTAAAAAAAAAGAAAAAAAGAAAGAAAAGTGAACGTAGATGTGCTTTCACATAAATGATGAAAATGAATCTGTAATAGTTACCCACTCATCTATAGAGAATGTTACTAGATCAGAATGAGAACATCCTAATAGAGGAAGGATATTGAATAGGTATGTCATGAGGCGTGACAGGATGCACAAAGAATGGTTTGGATGGAGTATAGCTGCCTGAGGTGAGTGTCACTGGAACATCCAAAATTAGCGAAACACTAATTCCTCTGAAAAGGATATTTTCCCTTAAAGTTGAGGAGAAAGTCAAGAAAAGAGGTCTTTTTTTGCTTGAAACTTGAAGTAAGGTAACAGTAGGCTTTATTGCCTCTTGCTGTGTTTCTTTTTCCTTTAGATTAAGACTATGTATGTTCAAGGGGAAATGACTGCTTGGTTCAAATAAGCATTACCATGGTCCTTCCAAGTATATTCTTTAAGTGACTTCTATCGAGACTCGAAAGCCTTCAGTGGAGACGGTAGACTGCACACACAAGTATCGGATTCTGTGAATAACAGGAGGCAAAAACCCGATGTCAACACATAAGGCTACTCTGGGACGCCTGGGTGGCACAGTTGGTTAAGCAGTTGCCTGTGGCTCAGGTCATGATCCTAGGGTCCTGGGATCAAGTCCCGCATCCGGCCCCTTGCTTGGTGGGGAGCTTGCTTGTGCTTGCTCTCTCTGACAAATAAATAAATAAATAAATAAACAAACAAACAAAATCTTTAAAAAGCAAAACAAAAAACATAAGGCTACTCTACTGGCTCATTGACTGGGGAATTTTTCTGCGTGTGTGGGCAAAAGGTTGGCCATGGAATTAAAGAATGTGCTTTTTAGAACACTCAGTTCTTACAGAGAAAGGTTAGCCAACGCAGGTACGATTACTCTGTTGAAGTGCAGCCTCTCTGTGGGGACCCCTGAAAGGGACTTGATATTATGGTAGACAGTATCTCCCATTTTCTAAGAAAATTCTAACAGAACTTAGAGAAGACCAAGTGTATTGCTTACATACCTCTTATTAACACTGTTTTGCTGCCTGGAGTGTGTGTCCTGTGGAAGGTAAGAAAAGGTAAAGCACTAATGAAATGTTGATGTGCGTGACCTCTACAGCTACCCATCATTAAAGAAGTAATTTTCTGGACCTGAATCCATTTCCTTCCTTGCTTTAGCTTGTGTTTAGTTATTAAGAGGAAAGGAGAAGAAAATCTTAAAAAGAGAGGCAGAAAATAAAGTTATTAACAACCTATCTTGCTAAAAACCCATTCCAAGTAATAGGGAAAATGTTGGACTACTCCTTAGATATTTTTTCTATAAGGTTAAACAGATAAAATAAAATAAAACAAAATAATACTCTTTTAAGAAATGATAATTGGTGAATAACCTGGGTTTTGAAGAAATATAATATATTTTAAAGGGACTATAAATGCTCAGTGAACCCATTACTCAATTTATGTTTCTTTTCTTTTTTTTTTTTTTCACCTGAATTTAAAAAACAAAGAAGTAAGGCATTTTCTTGTTCCCATTTGGGTAAGAAACTATGTAAACGAATACTCTCATAAAGTAGGAGAGCTTTTTGAAGCACTATAACTTAATTATGGACCAAAAAATACCATTTTGTAGAAAGTACTTTTAGAAAAGTTGCGAGTCTATACACTATTAGGTTTTTCCAGAGAAACAGAACCAATAGGATATCTATATATATAGATATATAGATATATATGGAAAGAGATTCATTATAAGGAATTGGCTGATGTGAATATTGGGTCTGATGACTTTGGAAATCTGCAGTGTGGGCTGGCAGGCGGGAGACCTGGGATAGTCAATGGTGCAGTTACAGTGCATAGGCAGTTAGCCAGAGAATTCCCTCTTGCTGGGGAAGCCAGTCTTCTTGTTTTATTAAACCTTAAACTGATGGAGTGAGGCCTGCTCACATTCTGGAGACCAATCTGTACTAACCCAAAGTTCACTGATATAAATGTTAATCTCATCACAAATGCTTTTCAAGTTGACACTTAAAGTTAACTATCGTGCACCAAATATTCACAAATGGCCAGGAATTAGGATGGCCTACCTTCGTAAGCAGCTGCATTGGAAGCTGAATTTTCTATAGGAAGAATGAATTATGGGCGCTTGGGTGGCTCAGTCCTTAAGCGTCTGCCTTAGGCTTAGGTCGTGATTCCAGGGTTCTGGGATGGAGTCCTGTGTCGGGCTCTCTGCATGGCAGAAGTCTGCTTCTTCCCCTACCTACCACTCCTCCTGCTTATATTCCCTCTCTTGCTGGGTCTCTCTCTGTCAAATAAATAAATAAATAAAACCTTAAAAAAAAAATAGAATGAGTTAAAACTCAAAGTATCAAGTATACAAAGTTGTGAATTTTTCTCCTGCCATCATTTCAGTGTCTATGAGCACGTTTCAATCTCTAAAGATTTAGAAAAATAGATAAGAAAGTGGTAAGGACAGTGGTGATGTTCACGCTTCTCTATTCAATGACCATTTTGGTCTTTCTTCAGTTTAGAGCAATCAGAAAAGAGATGTGGACCCGTGATATTAATATTCCATTCATAAGTGTGTTTTAACATTAACATCAATATTGACTTAAAATCAGGACAGTCAGCTTTCTATTAGTGATTTAAAAAATTGAAAAGATATAAAACGAGTGCAGGCCTACCAGGACCATATATGTGATGGTTTCATATTAATCAAATGATTGTCTTTATGGAGAGGAAGGCTGTAAATCAGTAGTGGAGTTGTGAGATAGATCCCATTTAGGAAAAATATGCTAACCAATTGTACCTGTATCTTATCCAAAGCCTATTCTCCAGTAGTTAATTTAATGAATACCAGAGAGTCTTTCTTCTGTAATCATGGTCATGTATGCACTTCAGATATCCTTGGCAGTTGGAGCAGGAATACCAATGGATTATGCAGGTATTTTCCCTAAATTCAGAATATAAAAGTCGTTTGCATAGAAAAAAATATTGCATCACTCATATTTCTGTCAAACTCTTGATTCATTGGCCTCCCTTTTATGTTCACTCCCACTGGATGAAAGCATGTATCATATTTGAACTTATTTGAACAAACCCTCAAATTTCACAGATGGATAATATGCTATATGGAACTTTTAGAGTATAGCTCATATATTTTGAAAAGGAACATGCAGTACTAGATGAACATGATAAGCAAATACAAAAATGTGTGCATCAATTTAAAATAATAAAATGTTGCTTTTCACTTACTAATATTTATCATTTTTTCCATATTACCATTAAAAAGCAACTCTTGCCTATACTTAAATCTTCACTATACATTTATTCAAATGCATACCTTGTAGGAATCATGTCTTTTTGTTTGTTTTCATGAAATGCATACCAAATACAATCTTGAATTTTTTAATTGCAAATGGATTATGTTGGTTTTCTCACATTATATTTAAATCAATAAAGTAAGGAATCCCAGAGGTCTGCTGGACTCCAAATAATTTGTTTTTCAGTGGTGGTTAAAGTAGAATTTAAACAAGTTACTAGCATGTGTTCCATTTTCCCTCTTGAATTATGAGTCTGTGAGGGCATTAAAATTTGCAACTTAAAATCACTTTAGTGTTGCCAATTAAACTTCATACTTTGGGGCAAAATGTAAATAGAATATAGCCTGTTAACACTTATTAATATAATATCAATGCAAATGCAAACATCAGAATAGTGAATGTTAGTCTTATCTACCTGTGTTGATACATGGTGTTGAATTTATGACTTGTCTTTATCATAGTCTCCCAGAAAAATGAATGCATTATTGAACAACTTAATTAAAAACAAAACAAAAAATAACACTGAGGTTGGTTTTTTTTTCCTGTTTGGTTTTTAATTTCCAAAGTTCAAATATGTGTATGTTTGCTTTTGAGTGAGTAAACATGTATTACACATACACGTACACATTATTAAGGCTTGTTCTTAATTGACTGACTTGTTTCACAGGGCAGAGTATATTGTCAATAAATTCAAGAGTTCACTATTTATCAGGGCAATTAGCTTCATGGTTAAATAACAAAGACTGACTGCCTTCACAAAGAGACACATTTTTGTTTTTTAAACTGTATCACAAAGCATATGAATGTAATTGGCTAGAACTTAATCCTATAGGTGTGGAGAATCATTGTATTTAGGCAGGCGTTTGAATATGGACTGAACTCTGCCCCCTCCTTAGGAGATATAATCACATGAAACAAATAAAATTATCATTCCCAAGCATAATTTCTGAGCAATCATGTTTGTGATTGTTGCTTAATATTAGTACATAAAATGTTCTTTTATATTTTTCATCTCCCTCTCTCCCTCCCTCTTTCTCTCTCTCTTTCAATAGGAGGACCAAACATCAATTCCGATTTGAGCTAGACACTACCTAACTCTTAAAAAAGCTCAGAAAAGCTGAAGCATTTTTCAAAAAGTATTATTTTATATTTCAGTTTAAAATCTTACCATTAGAAAAACATAATTTAAAATTATTTTTTGAAGGTACTGGGAAGGTGATGATGACATTTAATCATCAAATGATTGAGCTCCAGTCTTTCAGGGCAATGTGTACAGGGTATGTGTGTACAAGTATGAACACAAACATATTTCTGGCCTAAATCATCTGTCACACTACAAGACTGACCCTGAAACTTCTTGGGCTTCACCAGTATTTTGGGACCTTTGCAAATCTTACTTCCGATAATCAGAGTCTAAGTGCTATGTAATAGAGTAGTTTATGCCATTCAGCATTCCAGAGAATTCTCTCTCCAATTATTTCTTTGGTTTCCACTTAGAAAAGTAAGCTTACCTGACTAGGACCAAATATAAATATTATTGAAAAGTAAGTTCCCATTGCAGTGCACTGTTTTGTTCTTTAACTGTACCATGGATCAAGTTATGGTTCCTATTGCTTCATGCCTTTTGAAAAGTTCAGTTAATTCAATACTTTATATAATGAGTTCTTAGTGTCTCCTTAAAACCCTCTGAGCTCGCCCTGGTTTGAATCAGTAATGAGGACAAGACAATGAAACATGAGCAGAGGAAATAACTCTTGTTTGTGTTTACATTGTTGTTCTTTTTTCTCTTTCTCTGTACCTGAAATGTCATCCAATTATCTTCTGCAGCTATCTACAGAATCGTTAGTCAACATTATGATACAGGTATTAAATAGCGATTGGTCTAATAGTTTTGGGAACCTTTGCATATTCACAGAACTCCTAATAAATTGGGAATGTGTTTGAAGTTGAGGTTCATATAAACTTTTTGTATCCTTGGGGATCTTGGATAATTGCTGTTAAGTTTTTGTTTGTTTGTTTTAAAAGATTTTTATTTATTTATTTGACAGACAGAGATCACAAGTAGGCAGAGAGGCAGACAGAGAGAGAGGGAGAAGCAGGCTCACTGCTGAGCAGGGAGCCCCGTGCAGGGCTCGATCCCAGGACTCTGGGATCATGACCTGAGCTGAAGGCAGAGGCTTTAACCCACTGAGCCACCCAGGCGCCCCGTGCTGTTAAGTTTTTGATGTGTTTTACTATAGAAGCCAGACTACTTCTTGCTATTAATAACATATAGATAGATACTTTATGATTCTAGTAAACCTCCAAAAATAAAGCCGATTCTCTAGGCATCTCCCGGAATAAATGTCTTTTCTGAAGATTGGAGGCTGTGAAGCTGCTAATGAGATATGGAAGGAGCATTTTTGTAAAAGTGACAAGTTGTTTTAGTCACAAAGGTCATGCATGTCAGATAGCATTATTGTTTTTTGAAGTGGCTCTGACTCTGCGTAACTCCGTGAGAATTAAGATTTCAATTATACATCGCTAATGGCTGGGGCAGAGGGTGAGCGAGGTAGAGTTTTAAAACCTAAGCATTTCTGAAACGTCGTCTTGATTTACTGGTATCACCGCTAAGTACTCTGTAAATGCCAGCAGTTTATACCCTGCCACTAATGCCCAAGAGTAATGCCACGTTAGAATTACAGAACAGACGGCATTCTGCAATTCCCGGGCAGCGGAGTTAACTTCCAAACAAGATTTGAATACTAAAATGAATGTCATCTTTGAGAAGGAAAGGCTTTTGAATGATCAGGTCGGTTCTGTTTAATTATTGAAGTGGTACTTTGGGGATACTTGTTCTCTATAGATGCATCAGCAACGAATCTTGGAATACTGAAAAAGTAAAAATAATAATAAAATAAAAAAGAACTTCTGATCGCTTCGTGGACGTAAATCATGCTGAACTGGGATCCAAGAAGAATGGAGTAAAAGAGACCTCCTGGAATGACCTGGGGTGCTCTATGCCTCTTTCTTTCTTTCTTTCTTTCTTTCTTTCTTTCTTTCTTTCTTTCTTTCTTCTGCTTATCCTTCCCTTCATATCCTTGTTCATACAAGTGGTGGATGCCAGCTGAACAGCATACAGTCTTTAATGGTGAAGAATCCTTTATCATAGGGTTCCTATAGTATGTATTCAAATGCTTTGATTTACATAGACAATTTAACCAATGCTAAAAGAACGATGGCATCTAGTAGTGGGTGTTATGCCTAGATTAGTATAGTTCTGATCATTTAGAGAACCTTTGTGATCAAGGAAAACAAGACATTTTCCAGGTAGTCTCATGTTCTTCTGCATGCCCCACAATGCTGAATTCTGGCTTAGGTTAAGGTCTTTGGTAAATACTGACCTTCTTGTTGGTCACTACCTGGTGTCAGTGATTTTGGCTCATCAGTATGGAAATCAAGCTTCATATTCTCAGGGGAGGGGAGAACAAGTATATTCTGCTGTACAGCCTGTGTGTTTTGCTTCGTAATATACTTTTTTTACAAAAAGTTGGCTGGTGCTTCTTCTTCTAATGGCAGAAAGGTTAAAGTCACCGGAGGTTGAAATACCATCCAAATCTGCTTTACTGATAAGGGAACACTGGGTATTGAGTACATAAAGAGAGTTAAGTCCAAAATACCATTATCTTTCTGAGGTGTATATGGGTTGGGGATGGGGTGAAGAGGGAGAGAGTGGGCAGGGGGAGAAAGAGAAAGACCAAGGAGATAGAGCAGAGGGTTGGGAGGGGATGTTCTGGGGTCCACATCAGTATGTCTTACTAGGTTAGTATTTATTCAAGTTGGTCATTATCAGGGTGATCTGGGGGTGCTGATCAGACATCTGAGGAGCACTGGATCAGGACAATGTTGTTTGAAAGGTCATTTTAAAATTATATATCCCCTTTGATAAGCTTAAAACATTTTCTTTAGTTAGGTCTATCAAAAAGGTCATTGCCATGTGACCACATTTTTTTTTTTTTCTAGAAAAATTTCCAGGTTGTCCATCATATAGCCTGACATGTGCAGAATAATTGTCGGCTCTGATGTAGATGCTGGAGATGCAAAGGTGTGTAAGATGCAGAGCCTTGTCAACCTCAGAGGAGTGGACATCTTAGGGATTCCTGGACTATAAAATCATATGCTTGTACTAATACTGTATTTGTCACTTTCAGACACTGTAATAGACTTAAAATTTTGTAGACATGCATAGAGGGTAGGGTGTCTTCATTCTTAAAGTGAAGGATTTCTAGAGATGTCTTTTAGGTTGACTGTTAAGGAGAGATTTAACTAAATAGGGTTTGGATATAAAGGAATCAGGCTGTGATATTTCAATTTGTGCACACAGCATGGAGAAAGGCGGCAAGGGTGTTAAGCCGCATTTCGGTGTGCCTCTGTCTGATCCTGGGGGTAGATGGGGATTGGAAGGGGTTGGGGTTTGGGGCTGCCATAAGATATAAATGTAAAAGGATACTAAGAATAGGATTTTTAAAGGACAATGTTAAGCTATAGAATTTGAGCATGATTTATAAATAGTGGGACCCATTAAGTATATTTTAAAACTAGAGGTGATCATTATTGTAAAAAAAAAAGAGATACTATATAAGAATGATAAATTTAATAGCAAGATAACAATTGGAGAGATAAGAAAATTGTGGGCAAGTGGCAAGAGACAAATTGGAAGACTCCTGCAGTAATTCAGTAAGAAAGGAGAAGTACGTGACCAAGGGTCATCAGTGTGGAAATGCTATAGAAAGACTGCATTTGCGCCTAAAACCTAAACTGAAAGAAAACTCCCTCCGTCGCATTCTCCCTTTTACTCTCCTCCCTCTATTCTTTCCTTTTTTCCTTTCTTTTTTTACATTTTCCACGTAGATATTGGTGCTCCATGCCTACCTTGTGCCAGGCTGTGGGAGTGGGGAAGGGAATGGATTAAAGATAATTCCAGAAGGTCGAGCTTGGCAAAGTCGTAGGGCTGTTAACTATGACAGGGAACATTTTAGGGAAAGAAACAGTTTTGCAGCAGGGAATAAAATGACTTTGAATTTGGACAGATTGATTTGGAAATGCCTGTGGGACTTTCTTATTGAGATGTCCAGCAAAGAGCTGAAAAGGTTCCCTGACATTACTGTGGCTGTGTGCAACGAACAGTTCCCTGGTGAGCTCAGGAACTCCTAGCACTAGGAAGAGACATGACTTGGCCAGATGGCCTTGAGCCAGACATGTTAGATGGAACTCTGATGAGAGATTAGTAGCAATCTTGAACCAAATGGAACACAATATCCTTTCAACCATACAAGTCTGTAAGTCTGTGGATGTGTATAAGACACACACACCTTGGCTTCTTTTTAACCGTATCTAGTATCATAAGCATTATTACATCTCTTGACATTTTCCATGTCACTTTTCTTAACTTCTTAACCTCTAAAATGAATGTCTGGGCTATTACAGATATTCGAATACTCCGTTTCCTCATAACCTGCTCACTTCTTGTTTGATAAGCATATTTATGGGGTTTGCCACAACCTAAATGTCACTTGGTACTGCACTTCTCAACCAAATTAGGATAAATAGTTGACATTTTTTCTATTCACAGTATCATTAGGATATTCCATTATAAATTAAAAATCTAGAAATTTTATACAGTTCTTCCTGATGATTTTTTTTTTTTTTGGTATACTTGTCAGTAGTAAGAAATAAGGGTGAGCCAATATTTTGTCAGAGTATCTCCAATCTTTAAAGTAAAGGTTAGGTTGTATTATAATAATTATTCCTATTAATTTTTAAGTTCCCTGTATTCATATTTTTACATATACTTCTATGGGTTTTTAAGTCTTTAGAAAGTATGTGAAAGGATATGCTATTCATAACTTTATCATACGTGTAAATACAATTCATATCTTCCATAAGATTCTAAAATGTAACACTGACATACACCGAAATAGCAAAAAGAAAAAGTGATGTTGGATCTAACATCTTATTTTTAATTTGTACATGTGTATCTGAAGTCATCTGCCTTCAATACAGGAACATTAATTTTAGATTCTGTGAGGTTTTTCTCTGGATGAGGTTGAGCTCAGCAATGTAAATGCTTAGGAAAGCTCTTCCTACCATTCAGCTATCCTTCATGAATTTGATGAGTTAAGATTAAAATTTTGAGTTAAGATTAATATTTTGACCTACAGAGCTATTTTTGCACTCTTCAGTTCTCACAGTTCTCTGAAATGAATCAGTTTGGTCATTACAGAATGATTCACAGCAGTTGATACATGCACTGATTAAAGTACCACAAATGGCTTTTTATAATCCTAAGGAAAAGAAAATGGTGAGTTAACAGTAAATAAGAGAAAAAGTTCAAAAAATTAAAATAATTGACATTATTGATGGAAGTATAAAGTGGAAAGAAAACTTCTGGAGAAAAATATGTCAAAATTAAAATTAAAGTGATACTTTTTTTTTTTTTTCTCCGTGATCTCACGTGCAGCACTCCAAGTAAATAAATGTACAGGTGAACAAACATGTATGTATTTTAAGTTCTGCTGGTAAAAGATAGATCAAGCTTACTGGTAAATACTCTAGAGTACCACCAAACAAAAACATGGAATTCTATAAAGAATGAGTTAGATCTACATGTAGTGACCTGGAAAAGTTCATGACATCCTGTTGAGTGAGAATAAGCAACTTAGGTGGGTACAATCCCATTTATAAGTGTATTATATACATTCAAAGTCTGGAAAGATACACAGATACTGTTATCTGTTAGCATTCTCTTATTCAGTAAATGTTTAGTGAGTCCCAATTATGCACTATGCAACATAGTGGCAAAGAGACTTGTGAAACAGTTATTAAAAATAAACTGTGATGGCTTATGATATGTTTGATTTTAATTGGGGTTGCAAGGGTTGCATGTGGGAGGGTAACTATTAGTTTAGACATCTGGGAAGATATTCTTTAAAAAAAAAAAAAAAAAGGAAGAAGAAGAAGATGTTTGAGTGAAACCAGAAAGGGAAGGAAGAATCAACTAGGGAAAAATTATTTCAAGTCACGGGAGTAATATTCAAGAAAGACTACAGGCCAGAGAGGCTTAATTTATTGAAGGAACTGAAAAAAGTTAGGGATAAGTGGATGTGGAGTATAAGAGAGGTTTACCTTTGGGGCTGGCATTATGCATACAAATTTACTTCCTATTTTATAAATTTCTGTTTTTGTTGACGGACATTTTCCCATTAAAGCACAGATAATTGAGAAATTAGCTAAAATTGATCACAAAAATAATGTGATTTTAAATGTGAGACATTTAAAATAGGATGCAGAAAAATAATAAGACAAAAGAGGTTGCAAACAATTGGGTTGAAGCCGAAATCAAAAGGGTAACACATCCTGTGTATACTTCCTTCCCTTTCTGAATTGGAGAGGAATACAGTGATTTTAGAAGAATATGTTTATAATAGACTTAAATAGAAACATTAAATAAAACAACAGTGTATATCTTTTAAATTCAGATTCATATTCTATAAAGATCCACAGGAATATTTGTACCAACATTGCTGTGAAACACGTAGCTGATTCTTTAAGGCCTCAGGTGTCCAGGTAGATATCTTGAGGCAAAAACAGGACTCAAAGGTCTATATTAGTGTTTTCTTCCTCATTGTTTCCAGTCCAGTTGTATTTTCTGTAATCCTTTCCATAGGGATAGATGAGTGGTTCTAAACCTTGGCTTCGTGTTGGAATCACCAGGAGAGATTTTTAAAAATGGGATGCTCATGCCCACTTCAGGTCAATTAAATCATTATCTCTGGCACTGGGACCCAGACAGCAGATGTTTTTAATTCTCCCAGGTGATTCTTACGTGCAACTGAGACTGAAAAATCACTGTTCTAGGAAGGTTTAGCCTATTAACACCTTCCCTGTATAAACAAAGTTGCCTCGTGTTGAGCTGGGGACGGCAACACTCCAATGAATGAGTCCAAAGAACGGAGTGAGTCAAGGGCTCAGAAGGACAGGTCTCAAACTTCACTGCAGGGTGGTGAGGTTGTTTGGGATGTGGCCGTTTGAGAGGTGTTCTATGAAGAATGGAGGAGTCGTCTTTGCTAGAGAGATTAGCTATAAAACATAGGAGAAATTTAAAATTAAGATAGTGTAGAAGCCAAGGGCGGGCTGCCCCAAAATGTGCCACTTTGGGAGATGATTTTAAATAAAAGTTACTTAAGAAACAATCAGTGCAAAGACACCCAGACCCTCCTCTGTCGCCCTGAAAGCAGGAAACAGACATCCCATTTGAAAAATGCGCTCACCCTGCTAAGAAGTAAAAAGACATCCCATGGTCAGAAAAAGAGCTGACAGAGCTGTACAGACAAACATTGTTACTTTTTTCTAATCACTATCTCTGCCCAAATTCCACTTAGAATTCTTTACTAATTAAAGCTCCTAAACAACAGCTTTCTGTATCCTGTGACTTCCTTGTACATTTACTGCCTATCTAAAATCTATAAAAACTGCCGGCCTTGGTCATTTCTTTAGGTCTCAATTTCATTATTGGCCCTTTATATGCAGGTAATAAAGCTGTTTTTTTTTTTTCTTCTATTTATCTGTCTCATCTAAATTTAAATCTTAGTCCAGCTAGAAGACCTTGAAGGATAGAGATAAGAATTTTCTTTTTCTACAATAACGTTAAGTATGTTAAAGACAAACAACATTCCTAGGACTCTCACTTTTCTCATCTGTGAAATAAGAATGTAACTAGTTCATTCCAAAGTTGTGGTAATTAAATCAGAAATCGTTTGTAAGCATGGTGCATAGTGTAGTTCTCTTAGCATTCAGAGGCTCAATAAATAGAGAATTAGGACCTTTTATATCTTATTCGTCAAATGTATGATAGCTTCCATTCTTGGTTTCCATCAATTATTTATTTATTTTTTCCTTTTAGTAGAAATTAGTGGTCTTTTGTTCAGAGTAACGAGCCCCAAACAACAGTAAGTAGACAATGTACATATTATCTTGGTCAGGTTGGAGGAGTACTGCCCTTTTTGGCTTTTTGAAGATATTTGAATGTCCCTAATGATCTGTCTATGGAATGTTTGCCTGTACATTGGTCTTCTATTGCTGTATAACAAGTTACGACAAATTTACTGCCTGTTGGAGGAGGTCATCAAGAACATGTGACTGCCAGTTGACCTTGGAACTAGACCTTGGACAATGGGATGCTCCTCACCCTCTCCCCTGAACTTGGAATGTACATTCTGCTCAGTGTTCCTATGGTGGTAACTATTCAAAGGATATAGCCTTGAAAGAGTAACATGCTGTTGTGACCATCTGTACCCCATATGTGGCTAAACCCAGTAAGGTCTCTGTATAGACTTTTAAGATTCTGGTGGGCCGGCATAGAAATCTACTCATCTTATGGCCACCCAAGACAGGACTCATGTGGAAGTTCTCTTGCTTCTTAAACCTGCCATCTGCCAGTCTGGAGTGTTCTGCCTCTATCTTTGGTCTCTCCTTGCCCTCTGTCTATGGGGCCATTTTGCAAACCACCAGTGCTTTACTGTGTATTAGCTGAGATCCGTGCGTAAGATGACCAGGCTGATGAGGCTGGTTTTTCTGCCCAGGTGCTCACAAGGCAAAAACAAGGTTTCAGCTGGGCTGCATTATCACCTGATCTCAGATTATTTTATAAGCTCATATGATTGTGGCAGGGTTGAGTTTTTGGCAATTAGAGGGCTGAGCATTTTGTCTCCTTCCTGGCTTTTAGCCAGAGCTCCCCTCCTCTTTTGGAGGCAGCCTGCATTCCTTGTCCAGTGGCCCCCTCTCTCATCAGAGCCAGTGACAGAGAATTTCCTTCTGATGCTTCAAAGCTGTGGCTTTCTCTCTGTGATGTCTCCATATACAGTTAAGGGGTTCTAGTGATTGGATAAGGCCCCTCTGAAGAGACTCGTGCTTTCTTAAATTCAGCAGTACCAAAAAAACTAGTCATAGGAGTGAGACCGCCTCTGTTCACAGGTGTCTCTCAAAGATGGAGATGATGATACAAGGTGTGAGACACTGAGAATCACCTTAGAAGGTGGCCTACCCCCTCATTTGAGAAGAATGAGTGAACTGTGTCACATGTTAAGCTGACTTGAAAGCACGGAATGAGAAAACTGTTGCTACATTACTTTGTCAGTGAGTATCACTTTTTATTGGCTATGGTGTTTAAGCCTTCCTTTAACTCCTACAGGAAAAATAGGGGAGAAAAGCATAGAAAGATATTAATTCATGAATTAAAAATATAAACTTTGTTTTTTCATTTTCATTTTGGTGCCTAGTAAAGACTATAAGCACTCTTATTTCTTAGTTCTTTCCTTCCTTTTCATTCTTAATAAAATTTCTCATATAACCTAATCTCATGATAAGTAGATATTAAAATATACATACTTAAACCTTCCTAAAGAGTGACATTCAGCAAATAAAATTTGACACACATTCACTGGGATTTTTGGAGGTTGTGTTGTTTGATACAAGGAAACAAGAATAGCTTGGTGGTACTCTTGGCTATGTTGAGTGGAACTGGTTATGAGTTCCATGGACTTACCACAGAACAAGGAAGGTCTCCGTGTACAGCCTCCCAAAGTTATAAAACTGTTCAACACTTGCTCTAGGTATTTGGCTGCTTTCTTAATTCCCTGTAGCCCTTTAAGAAATAGTGTCTGTAGCCAGGAAACATTGTTTAGGTTTGAGCCAATTTTCTATTTCTCAGAATCCAGCTAAGAAAATAGATCATCTAATTGTTTTCTAAAAATTAAAAATGAATGGATTAATGGGTATTACTAATAATGCTTGGCCTTTTATGGTTAATACAATATTGCTGAGGAAAGTAAAACAAATCCTGGCATTCCTTGGAAGATTTCTGCATAATTTGTATTAAAACTGAATACATTGTCATAGATATTTGAATCATTAAGGGTGTGTGTGTGTGTGTGCTAACGATAAAAAGAAAATCCTTAGGATGATTGATTTCATTTAAAGTTATTTGATTCATATTTATGGTGTGCTCTATTTTTACTTGTGTACTTTTAGGAGAATTGAACGTATCTAAATATAATATAAATGGCCATCAGGCTGTTGAGTAGCTGATTAAATTGGAATGTGCATATCCTTGGGGTTATATGAGTATTTCCCACTCACATACAGACTCAGTTGTTTGGAGGTATAGCTCAGTGGTAGAGCATTTGACTGCAGACTCAGTTGTTTGAGGATACAAAAAAAGAGACCATTTGTTTGATTGTACTATTGGTGGATGGACTGACTCTGATGACTGGTTAACAGATCCATTTCCAAGGCAGGTGGTTTGCAATTCTCTACTTTACTTATTTATTTATATTTTTAAAAGATTTTATTTATTTATTTGACAGACAGAGATCACAAGTAGGCAGAGAGGCAGGCAGAGAGAGAGAGGAGGAAGCAGGCTCCCCGCTGAGCAGAGAGCCCGATGCGGGGCTCGATCCCAGGACCCTGGGATCATGACCTGAGCTGAAGGCAGAGGCTTTAACCCACTGAGCCACCCAGGTGCCCTGCAATTCTCTACTTTAAACAAAGTTGTAGAAGGGCCTAATTGAGTTGTCAGCCAATATATGATTAAAATAATTTTTGATTATTTTAATAATTTTTAAATAATTGATATTGATTTGAATTGACATTATTAAAATAATTTGATTATTTTAATAAATTTTGATTAGATCACTGACTTTTGACATAATACTGAAGGGTTTGAGGAATTGTGTGACCTTATTATAATGGAAGGAATTTCTTCTATTTTCATCTGTTTATTCACGTGAGAAAAATCTCCACAGTTAACAGTAATAAAAGCTAAAAAAAAAATAAAAAGGAAAGAAAATTGTTGCTGGGTCCTGTTTCCTTTTAGCAGTAAGTAATATTTCATGTATTCCATGGGTGACTGGGGAAAAAAGCCAAATCTATCCATCTTATTAAGAAATTCATTTCCAGTAACTGTGGTATTTATTTAATCCTATTTAATTCATCACAAGTTTAAATATATGTTGGTAATTGTGTTTTTCCAAATAATTTTAATTATAGCTCAGTCCAGAAGAAAAATTTTTTCCCCACTTAGAGTCATATGGTCATGGGGAATTTTTTTAATTCAATTTTGCATACATATTTTTGTTGCAGAGAGATATAATCAATGAAAAGACTTTGGAGCATAAAAATTTTTACAATAGGATAAAATTCAGTGGGGATGGAAATGAGTTCAGAAAGAAATAGGAATGAAGTAAAACGTCCAGATGTAAATAAGGTCCTGTTCATGTGGTTGTCTCTAGTAGTTAGATGACTCTCATTTCATTAAAAGAATTATGCAAGTTTTATTCCAAACCATCAATATTTCTAATAACATGTTACAACTTATGTCTCTTATTTAAACTTAGCATGAAAAAATTAAATGTCCACCTTAAAGTGGGTATATAGTGGGGTATATAGTGTCAGATTACTTAGATGTATACGTAAAGTTTGAAGACTATTGAGGCTGTGGAAAGGACTATCCATGTGACACTTGGCATTCTCAGTGTTGCAGCTGGATCAAAGATTGACAGTACTTCTCTCTTCTCTGAACTCCTGAAGCCCTCATTAATCCTCCCAAACATTTGATGTGTTTTACATGTCTGATGTTGTCGACTCAAATATTTGGTCATGTTAGACTGGATCTTGGCTGCACTTTAAACCAGCTCTTAATGTACCATCCATAGATGGATGGTTTCAATGAAATAATTAGTTGGGCTTCAAATGCTTAAATGTTTTATTAAATGCACATACAGTGTCTTCCAGGTCCTAAATGTAACCATGATGTCCAGAATGCTTTCCCATATACACATATTGTATGTTTTAATAATGAAGTGAAAATATATGCTACAGAGAGTAGTAAAGAAATACAGCAAAATTCATTTTTCTTAAAAAAGCAAAAGTTTATTTGGAGCCCATTTATATCTGAGGACTGTTAATCTGTTTTGTTTAATGCAGTTTATTTTTTATTTTTTTATTTTTTAAAGATTTTATTTATTTATTTGACAGACAGAGATCACAAGCGGGCAGAGAGGCAGGCAGAGAGGGGAGGAAGCAGGCTCCCTGCTGAACAGAGAGCCCAATGAGGGGCTCAATCCCAGGACCCGGGGATCATGACCCAAGCCAAGGGCAGAGGCTTTAACCCACGAATCTACCCAGGTGCCCCTGTTTAATGCAGTTTAAAACTCTGCAGTTACAATTTTGATTATCAGATGCTTCATGAGTACCTAAATCCTTGATACCTGTATTTGCCAAAGGATTCTGAACTTCAAAACTAATCCTGCCATTTGAAGTCCATGGCCTGGAAATGGCATTTGAAGTCCCAGGCAGACAGGAGATGGCAAAGTGTGTACTGTGAGAATAGAAGTAAGGTCCTCGAATATTTAATAATAGTGGGGAAGAAGAAGGCAGCTTTGGAAGGATCCTGAGAAGGATAGTAAGAGAAGAAAACCTGGAGCATGGGGAGATCCCAAAGCAACAGGAAGAGACAGCACCATATGATGCTTAGCAATTAAGTAACAGGAGGACTGAAATGTCCACTGGAATTTGAACTTAAAATATTTCCAAGGACATAAAATTCAAAGGGAGATGAAAAAGCCTCACTTTCTGTAAGATAGACTTAAAACTTGGAAGTGGTCATTTGTGGTTAATTTTGTTCTTTCATGTGGCTAGACGTGAAAAAGAATGAGAAAACGATCTTTTTTTAATGGTCTCTGGTATGAGGCAGAGGCGTGTAAAGACAGGTAGGTGTGTAGTGAAGGTAATAATATGTCACTGGCAGAAAGAAGTTTCCTCTGTTTTCTTAAGAAAATGGACATTGGGGAGGGTATGTGCTTTTGGGTAAATTGGAAGGGGAGATGAACCATGAGAGACTATGGACTCTGAAAAACAGTCTGAGGGGTTTGAAGTGGCGGGGGTGTTGGAGGTTGGGGTACCAGGTGGTGGGTATTATAGAGGGCACAGCTTGCATGGAGCACTGGGTGTGGTGAAAAAATAATGAATACTGTTTTTCTGAAAATAAATAAATTGGAAAAAAAAAAAAAGAAAATAAATAGTTCTCTTTTCTCATGAAAGGAACTCCTGCTGAAAATGACGGAGGGGGGTTCCCAAGATGTCAGAGGTTGAAAACAGTACCTAAATTTGGAAAACCTGTGCAGAGTGGAAGAATTAATTGATCAGGGAATATGGTACTGTTGTTGGACTTAATAGATAAAAATATTAGAATATTGACCAAATATTTTGTGTCAACTGATAAAATACTGATTCCTTCCTGCGGAAAATGTAAACTAGTATAAGTCATATACCAATCAATTAAACTAAAACAGATTTATTGAGTTTAAGACCATAAATGTCATGATTTGAAGACAAGATTATAAACTTATGAAAACGTGTATAATGGAAAGACAAATGGATTGCCGTTTTGAACAGAGACCACTATGCAGAATAACTATGAAATATTTGATGGCAGGCAAGTCTGGGACTGGAAGAAATAAAGCTGGAGTGACCCTCTTAGACTAAATCAGTGACTAAAGAAGGTGATCTTTATTGGTGGGAGGCGAGTGGTGTTGCTTCCAGATACATTTACTGTCTCTTTATTTTATTCCCTTGCGGTACATTTGCCTCTAAAATAAGCTCTGTTACAAAACTATTATGAGCCCATAATCTTTGTCCTACTAACAAGGTTTGAAGCCCTGCTCTACTGCTCTTACTAGTTCTGAAAACCCACACAAAGACCATAAACTAAGTCTTCCTCCCCATCTGGTGAAGCAGGAATAATCATACACCCGTTTCCTTGGTGAGCTGTGAGGATCAAATAGGATAAGTTATGTAACAAACTTGGCACACTCTGTGGTGGCATATAAAAACTCAATTGTTATAACATGTTATTGTTAACTTTCTTAATAGGGTGTTTAAGGCACAAGAGTATTCACCTATTTCTGCCCACATCATTTTCTGTCATTGTTACACGGTGCTAATTAATCTAATTCACTTCATTATCATAAGCGATAATACAATTGGGGTATGAAGCTCATTTTGATTATAGTTATAAGGGAATTAGTGTGGTAACAGCTATGCATTTCGGCAGTCCGACCAGCATTAGATGAAAATCAACAGTAGTCCATAAGTCTTAAAATTTTATGAGTTAATATTTAATGTTCTTTAATAATTTGAAAGGGACACTTTCTCTTCAGGCCTCAAGAGCTACATGGGCATAGCCCACGTGTTTCATTGGTATCCAATCTGCTTACTTAACGGTCCTTAAATAAAACCTTTAAGGGTTGACTCTTGCTGTGGACGATGTCAATACTACTGATTAAATGAAAGTCAACTAGGTAGTTATTTTGACAATCAGTGCTTCTAGAGTGATCCATATCCAGTGTGCATTCTCCCCAGAGTTACATCGCTTGTAAATTTTATTGATGATTCATATAAGGTTTTATGTTCCAATATTTTTCCAAAGGACATCCTTTATGTCCATGTGCCTGCCCTCGGTTATAGTGGTAACTGTCCATTTTGTATTAAGGATCACATAGGAAGTAGTTCTTATGATATTTCTGAATTGTGGAAGTATTGCATTCCTTTTCCAGTAAGGCTCTGGTGCAGCTGATAGGTATTGTGGCTACGCAGTAAGCTAATTGGAGTAAAAATAATTTTGGTGACCTTCCATGATGTTGAAATGGCTAATAAAACTTACTTTGCCATGGCCAGATGGAGGGCTCAGGTATAGAGCCAGATTACCCACAGTCGTCCTCTGCTTCTTCCCCAGAGAGTTCAGATTGTTGGAAAGTTTTCTGTTGAAACTCAAATATTTGTCCTTGGGCAATCATGGCTCTAAATGTGGTCGTTTTGCCCACTGGCCTCTGTGAAGTAAACCTCAGTTTGGAGAAGGGAGAGGGACAAAGAAACAAATTTTTTTTTTTTTCCTTCATCTTCTGAGATTGCATCTATCAACCTGTTCGGTGTACCTCTGGGGACCTAGAACAGTTTGTAGAAAGGCTGTTTTGTTTTTGTTTTATGAATCAGTTTGATCCTAAACTTCCTCAAATATTTACTATGGTGGGTAGAAAGAAAGAATTCTTTCCCTCTCCCTCCCCTACTCCATTTTGCCTTGGGGAGGAAACATTTCTAGGTTTTCTCTAGCCTAAAAGGGAGTAGAGAAATAGGTGTCTGATCTAGACATAACTTATAACTTTGCTGTAGGTCATACTTGGCTGCTCTGTAAGCAAATAGTAAGGCTCTCAAAGCATTGTCCCCAGAAGGTCAGGAAACTCTCCACTTAACCTGGAGAGAAAAGCATAATCCAGTTACACCAACAGTCTTCTTCTCTTACCTTCCCACTGACCTCCAACAGGCTGTAACCAAATGAGTTCGTGTGATCTCCCTTCATATAAAAGAGCCACCCCTCTAACAAAGATGTGTCCTATATGTTCCTATATGTTGTAGAAAAAAACTTAAAACCAGTGCACTATTAGTCTGCTTTGTCATAACAAGGTCCTGAGAAATCTTGTGCTGCCATTGTATTTTCACCTATTTGTGGGAGAGCTAAATGTTATGCCCACTTTTTGAGGTGTAAGGCAAGCTTAAGGAAGAATCAGCTTTATAGAATTCAAAGGCTGTTTTTGTTGTTGTTTTGTTTTTATAAAGCTCTCGAAGTAACAAGTGCAAGATGGGGAAGGGAATTTGGTCAGTCCTGTTAACATTTGGTGAATGTTTGCCATGTGCTAGGTGCTATTGGCAAGGCTGGGGACCCAGTAAAAGAAAGACATGCCTATCCTTAAGGACCTCACCGTCTCCTGGGAGAGATGAATTCAAAGGATTTTAACAAATGACTTGATGGAGGTGGGCCTCATAACCACCAAGGATGAGGAGGAGCCAGCCAGGTGACAAAAGGTGACAAGGAAGTTCCAGGCAAAATATTTGGAAATGGAGAGAAGAACCGGGAACTTGCCCTTTAGAAACAGACAGAATTCCTTCTGCATGACTGGACTGTTGAACTGGTTTCCTGATAAGTAAAAATAGTTAATTCTTGTCTACTTAGGGGATTTCCTGAGGGATAAGTAGAATAATTTATGTAAGGTGCCAAGCTTGGTAGGCAGAAATGCTCAAAAAAAGTAAATTCTCTTTCATCCCCTTTCATTAGCCCCTTAATAGTGAAATCAATATTTTAAAAATGATGCAGTTTAAATGTGAACAGAAATTAATGAGTAGTCAGATGATGAATTGACCCTTCTTTGATATTTGATATAGTCGGTTCCATCAGATAAAAGTCCAAAACAGCCATCTTTGCTGTAAAGGCATTAAAACATTACTAACAGCTTTTGTAAATTTGCAGAAAGATTTTATTTATAAGTCTGAAGGATCTTTTGGTAGATGCTTTAATAGTTACTAAATAATTCACAGGTTAGTTATTCAAAAAAATTTGGAAGTCTCCAATACAGTTAGCTGTGTATGCATTATACCTCTATCATTCATTATTATCGTTGTGATTGTTGATAGTTTAACAAAGAATTAATAATATCTATGGAGTCAACTACCAAACATAGATGAATTTTTTATTTTTTTTTCAACAAACTAGTTTGTAATCTTAGTAAATGGGAAATTTTCACTTTTCATTAAAATCTTCATCAATTAGTGAGACCTGGGTATAAAATGTCTAAAAGGATATTGTATCTTCAGGATATTTGAAGCAACAAAAGGGTGGATAGACAGGAAACAAAAACATAGAATCAGTTTATTAAATGTTCTGTTATTTTTAATCCATCTTTCCTACTTTGTTCTTCCTCTTTTTTTCTTAGCTGCACTGATTTGTATTTTTTTTTAAACTGAAAAATAAAGTAAATTTCAGGTCTGTAATGGTGCATAGTAAACAAAACTGCTTTTCTCTCATTTTTTCCTAGTAAGATCCTCAGTACTTGGTCCCATTAATGTTTACTGTAGCTTACTATTCTCAAAAACTTTCAGTAAATATTATGCCATTGTACTCTTAAATAATGGGCTAATTTTCAGTCATGAAAGTGGTTTTCTTGGAGGTGAATGTTTAGTTTCCAGCTAACAAGTTTGTAATCTCTCAATATTAATGTTTAAAGTAGACCAAACTTTGTATTATAGTTTGGATGCTAAAAGGTTAAACATAACATTTTATTAAATTTCAAATCATCAGCTAGTAAGTCCTAAATATAATCTTTTCTATGCTTCTGTGATACATACCTTTGCCTTATTTGTCTGAAACATTTGAAAATTCTTTTCTTTTACTGACATTATAGTTTCTCTTTAAATCCCTTTAAATTCAAACTCCTTCATTATCTGAGATTAGGAAATGTAGGGAATTTCTTAGAAAATTTATCTTGTCAATTCTTTGAAACTCTTTGTTTCGTAAGAATTTATTCTGATTAAGAGGCCCTTTGAACGTCATTTCAGTGTATGGATGTTTTGGCAGATAATTTTACCTTACTAACATGGTTAAATACAATTATTATTTTTTATGGACAGAAACAGCATTTTGGTTGTGAATACATTTTGCTTCCATCATTTGAAAGAATTATTTAGAATTACAGACTTGCATTTTGTTCCAAATTTTATATTATTTTTTCCTTAAAGGATATTGGAGATTTGATATAATTGGACTGTGCTTATCTGATGCATGGTGACTTTTAACTTGCAACTATTTTGTCAACCATCAATATAATGGACGATTAGAAGGTAAACATATTAAGGCATTTGAATAAGGGGCTATTTATTTTAGGCTGATGTGTTTTGTAATAAGTAACTCTAGCTTTCATAGATATCATGCATTAAATATAATCTATTTCAAGCATTTTCTCCTGTAGTATTCTTGTGACTGTTCTCTATAAACATGGCCAAATGGAACTAGCCTATAAAACATGTTTCATCTAATTCATTGCTGCCCATTTATAGCCGTACCATGTGGTAGGAATTCAGAAACATCAGGTCTGCTGTTCTTGTAACATTCAAGTGGCCTCCAGGTGATAGGCACAGCCAACTGTCTTGGATAAGTGCCAGTTCACAATGGTCCTATCAACCAGCCCCAGTTAGCAAATTACTTTGAGGCAGTGAATGATCTTATGTGGAACAAGAAAGGATTTTGCAAAGTGGATATTCAGTTCTTCTTTCTGTGAGCTAGGATGTGTCACTAGTTGGAGTCTATTGTTCTTTATTGAAACAATTTGCTTTTTGGCCCCTCTAGGATTTTTTTTTTTAATGGAATGAGGACAGTTTTTGTAGACCTAGTCCTTCATCTCAGTTACTTCCACATTGCACAAGCCTTTTAATTTTGTCTTTTGCTATTTATATTTTGATCGAGTACTTTTTATGTTAATTATAATTGTAGGTTTTGCTTCTTAAATAAGTAACATTGGTTTGGCTTTGATTCTTTTATATAACAAAGATATGGGGTATGGGATGGGGGAGGCAACCTACCAAAAGATTTGTTTTTATCAACAGATTACTTAATGCTGAATTTTTCAGTTTTGCATTTTCCTTTTACTTAGAAGAAATTCTCCAAGGGAATAATGGGTATTCTTACTGAGCATCTTTATATACTCTATTGAATGATAAAGATAAATAAGCATATGTAGGCAATGTCAAACAAAGGAAAATATGTACTCTTTGTGGTGAAGTTTGGTTCTTGACAGTTTGGTTCTCTAAAGCAACTAGAATTGGAAAAAGCTATTCTGTGTTGTATGGTTCACAATGAAAATCCTGGGGTAAGAAACAGAAACCTCAACAACTTCAAAATTAGGGACAAATCTCAACCCTGAAATCAAAGTGTACCCGGTAAAATGGGCATCCAACAGGATAATAATAACCTGATTAAAGTAGCATTGAGGGAGCAATGGGGGAAGTTCCACAGAATTATCAAGGATAAGATTAGCAAATGGAAGGTTATTTCTTACGGGGGTATTGGCAGTGACCTCTATTGGAACACATTTTGTTTATTTATTATTTATTTTTAAAGATTTTATTTATTTGACAGAGAGACAGTGAGAGCAAGAACACAAGTAGGGGGAGTGGGACAGGAAGGCAGGCTTCTCACTAAGCAAGGAGCCGGATGTGGGGCTCAATCCCAGAACCTTGGGATCATGACCCAAGCCAAAGGCAGACGCTTAATGACCGAGCCACTCAGGTGCCCCTGGAAGGTATTAAAAACAAAACAAAACATAACAAAACAAAACAACAAAAAACAAAACATGGTCAAATTAGATAGTTCTTGTCTTTGAGGAATGTATAGTAAAATCTACATAAACCACCTAAAAATGTTTGTACTACATCTTATAGTCTGGGCTCTAAAAATGATAACAGGTATTGTTCTGACTTAAAGATAGTCTGAAGAGCACCTGGTTGGCTCAGTAGGTTAGGCGGCTGCCTTTGGCTGGGGTCATGATCTCAGGGTCCTGGAATCAAGCCCCATGTCGGGCTCCCTGCTCACTGGGGAGCCTGCTTCTCCCTCTCCCTCTACCTGTAGCTCCCGCTGCTTTTTTCTCTCTCTAGTAAATAAATAAGATCTTAAAAAAAAAAATAGTCTTAAAAAGTTTGGTCATCCCTGGCCTAAACCTTACACGCTTTGAACAACCCCCATGCTGGATTGGTTTGAGTAGATACCAGATTTCTTCCTTAAGTCCATGATGATCCCAGAATCAGACTATATTTTGCTGAGGGTGATAGCATCAAAAAAGATGACACAAATGCTCCACAATTTATGTTACATTTCCTTTTCGTTTACATTTTTAAAAGCTAAATACTACCAGTTTTTGACATAGTCTTCATTATTTAAAGCTTCATAGCTTTAATTTTATCTTAATAAACTAAAGCATTTGCGTTTTTGTTGTTCTTACGAGCTAAGCATCGGCTCCTAAAGTAAATAGTTCATTAATTTTTATGTCAGCCTTGATGCTATTTACATGCATACAAATGAAACTAAACTACCCCAGGGAACTTGTAGAGGGTCGGTTTCAAATCCATGAATTAATGCAAATGGTAAGGTTACATCATTTGGGTATAAGCTCTAAGCTTTGGAGAATGGAGAACAAGCAATCAAGGTAAAATAGCCCTGGCGCTTGCATTATTTATGAAAATGAGATCCTGCCATTTCTATTCCAAGGTGCTGTTGCAGGAGATAGAGCTACCTGTTTGTGCAGGGGCACTATAAAGGTCAGTGTGTGTCTAGGACCAGCCTGATATGTGGGTAGAAAAACTCTGCTGCCTCTTTATTCAGAGGAAATCCACAGGGCTTTCATTTGACCCACTGTATTTCTAATGTTTATTGCTACCATAACTGAAATCTGTCCAAGTTGAAAGCAATCCTATTTCATCTATTCTAAGGTGTCATCAATTCAAAGATGCATTGTGTTCAGGATACCCCTAAGAAAGGAACAGCACTTCCAATTAAAGAATGGCTTTCCCTAAAATGAGGGTTCATCCCAGTTTCTACCATGTTCAATGTGAAAGATAAAAAGTCACCTTAGAGTTGTTGAAATACAGTACTGCCTTTATTTTATAAAGCGTGCTTGCTAGCTTGAAGGTAAAGCTTAAACATTGCTTCCTGAAGGCTGTCTCTCGTAGACACAGACATTACTTGGAGGGAGTGAGTGGCCAGAGACTGGGTCTCTCCCACTAGCACATTACAGAAATGGGAGACTATTAGAGCTTCGCCTGGTGGAGTGCTCAGAATTTCTGCCTCTGTATCTGTGTCTTCCTATATTTAATCACTGCTGGGGACTTTTAGTAGGATACAGATAGGCACAAGAATACTTTGGCAATGTTTCATATACTATTGTTTTCTTAATACAATTCTTTAATTCTAAATTCCATTAAAAGAAACCATGCAGGCATTCTTAGTAGAATTTTTAGGTATCTGTTTAATAAAACAAACAAAACCCTTGCTCAGCTTAACCTCTCCCATTTCCAAAAACCACTTGGCTAGCAACATCCAAGTGATAACTGATGGCTTGGTAAGGCTAAAATAAAAAAGAAAACTTCTCCACCCTTAAGAGACACAATTTCAATTGTTGCCACACATACATCTACTTTGTTAATTAAAGCAGAAAGTCCACAGACAAAATGTAGTGCCCAGAACTTGAATTTTAATAAATGTAAATGAGCCCAAAGTGAGAATAACCAGCTGAAATTCCAGGCTAGAATATTTGTCTTGTATTCACCTTGGAATTCATCAGCTTTTGCTCAGCTGTAACGATAGCCTCAGGAGTGAAGATAAAAAGAACAAGATTATTCCAGGAATTTGGCAACTAACAAATACACTCCATAAATGCTTCAGATTTTACCGTGGGGGGACAATATAGATTCCATGAAGCCAGATGAAGAAGGAAGACAGCTTGGTCATCTCTTTTCCATTTTACTTCCACTCCGTAGATACTGTTCCTTCCCATCCCACGTGTCTAGGAATCTGGGTTCTTAAATTATCTCCTTAAAAAAACCCCAAAACCAAAAAACTCCATAGGATTTATACCCTTTAAAGATAGTAAACATGTTTGTTTCATCAGGTGATGAGTTGCATCTTTTAAGATCCAAACACCCCTGAGTTGCCAATAGGGTTTTTGGTTTGTTTTGTCTTGGGGGTGTTTTGTTTTTGTTTTTGTTTTTCATCGATAGGCTGAATTCTGTTATTTGTTATTGTTGTTCATTAGGAGAGGAGCTCCAAATCATACCAAGAAGACGGTATAACTATCATTAGTGACATTGCTGTGAAGTGCCCCTCCTCGTTATAGTGTGATTCCTTGGTTAATTATCTCTCTGTTCCAATATACTATAAAATCCATAAGCTATTTGTTCATCATTGAAGTAAATACTAAATCACTAGCATAGAGTACAAAACCTGGCTCATAGATGTTCAGAATATTAAAATAACCCATGACTTGGTTTCAGTAGCATTGGCAGGTGCTAAATTTCTTTTCAGAATGACCTAGACCAGGCCAAACTGGAGTTGCCATCCAGTGATGCTGAGAAACCCATTATGATTTCTTTTTTCCTCTTGTTTTTTGGGGAGTAACTTTGTTTTATAAATTTTTCTTTCACTTCTATTCACTTAAGGAAATGGCTTTTGAGTATCATATTAGAAATTAGCCTGTCTTTGTCATTTCAAAGGGGCGCCTGGTGGCTCAGTGTGTTGAGCGTCTGGGTTGAGCGTCTGCCTTCCGCGCTGGTCACGATCTCAGGGTCTTGGGATGGAGCCCCTCCTCAGGCTCTCTGCTCAATGGGGAGTCTGCTTTTCCTCCCCCCCCTTTTTTTTAAGATTTTATTTATTTATTTGACAGAGAGAGATCACAAGTAGACAGAGAGGCAGGCAGAGAGAGAGAGAGAGAGAGAGAGAAGCAGGCTCCCTGCTGAGCAGAGAGCCTGATGCGGGACTCGATCCCAGGACCCCGAGATCATGACCTGAGCCTAAGGCAGCAGCTTAACCCACTGAACCACCCAGGCACCCTCTCCTTCCCTTTCTGATCTTACCCCACAAGCTCCTACATTCTCTGTCTTTCAAATAAATAAATAAATCTTAAATAGACTAATTTCTTTTTTTTTTTTTTCCAACTGTTCAATTCTGAAAACCGTGATTGACTAATGCTGTGTTTACATAGAGAAAATGAAACATGAGATGAACATTTCTGTAGTGGATCGGAGCTAGTGAGATCAGCTCCAGGAAATGAAGTTACCCAGGACTGAAGGTAATGATTTAACTCTTTCTCATATAAGGACTTTCAACAGTAGCAAACAGGACAAAGCAGCCTACTTTTTCTTGACATCTGCCTACACAGCAGGATTTCATACACTGATTTTCATTTAGGCTTCTTATTTTTCTAAAAAATAGAGAATCAGTATATTTTCTAAAAATATGCCATTAACGTTCCAGCTGAACATATATAGACCTATGCAAAGGAGTGTCAGCACCTAAATTCTCATTACCTTCTTAAAGAGCTAAAGTGACAGATTTTTAAGAGGTTGTTGCCTAGAATGGTGAATGAGGAGTCCTGCATATAGAAAGCAAGTGAATTCTAAAAGGAATGAGGAGTATAAATCAGTATTTGTATCACTTTCCAAACAGAATAAGTCAGATGCTCGGTGTCAGATGTACTGCATATGCAAGCACAAAGGAGCACTGCAGATAAGAGTTACTCAAAGGAAAAACATTCTTTGTCAGATATTATGAGCATATTGGTATTTCTCCATTGAACCATAATCACTGTTAGTTTGAATACAGTTGTGTACAGTTTATTCATTCAACATTTATTGAACCTGAGGGCTGCCTCTGGGTGCTCCACAGAAGTGATGCAGAGACAGAGTCACGCCTGAAAGATTCTAGATAAAGAAGTGTATACCTTCATACTTGATTTCCAGAAAAGATAGAGAAAACTTGATCATTGTTCTGTATTATCATTTTTCTTGGAGGTGGAAAGTAGGAGGAAACACATTTTGGGGCCCTGTCTGAGCTCTTCCAGGTATATCCATCTGATGCCTGACTATTATGGACAATCCAAGACAGTAATATGATTGGGGATAGAGAACACACTAAAAATAGCATAATATGAGTCAAATGGATAATCTATGAAGAGCTAGGGAACTTTGTGCTAGTATTAGATCACTGAAGAAATCACACACACACAAAAACCAAGTCTTCCTGTTTAATTTATTCCATCTGTCCTTCTTATTTTTTTTTTTCTTACTACTCACAGAATTAAGACTTTTATTTTTTTTCCTGACTTGTTAAAAAAAAAAAAAAAGATATTATCCTAATCCCAAACCCACCCTGTGTGTCCTCACCAAGTCTTCAGTAGATCTGCTTGGTCCTAGTGTAGAAGCTTTATTTGCCTTGGTTTGACGTTTAAGGTAGTTCAGAATCTGGCCAGCCTACAGTATCCAGTCTCATTTACCTTTGCTCCTCCCAGAAGAAAGTGCTCAGTTTCTCTTCTGCTTATGGCAAGAAGAATTAGAAGAGCAGTTGTGAACACAATTTAGTGAGAGAGAATTGGCAATGCTTGCAGTATTATACTGTATTTGAATTTGTAGATCCACTGAGAATGTGAAGGGGCTTCGTATGGATTATAAATAGACTTTGACAGGGTTTGAACTGCCCATACTGTGTTCTAAGCTTTGGGCAAAGCTCTGCTGGCATGCTGAACCAACTTAAGCTCTGATGTGAGTTATAAAGACACAAAGATGAGTGGCTCCATTTGGAACATTGTGTTAGCTAAGTAGGTAAAATGAATTCATGATTCGAGTTTCTTCTCAAATCCTTTCATTCCTCACAGCATAATTATGATATCCCTTCTTGACCCAAAGCAGATAAATTGCACTATTCCTTTTTTTTAATTAAGATTTTTATTTATTTAACACAGGGAGAGATCACAAGTAGGCAGAGCAGCAGGCAGAGAGAGAGAGGGGGAAGCAGACTCCCTGCTGAGCAGCGAGTCCTATGTAGGACTCGATCCCAGGACCCTGAGATCATGACCTGAGCTGAAGGCAGAGGCTTAACTCTCTGAGCCACCCAGGCATCCCAAATTGCACTATTCTTTTTAGAAATGTTGCTTTATTATTTTAAAGAACAAAATAAGGTACCAAGATTCATTATGTTGTCAGTCTTATTTCAAAAAGTGGTAACAACAACAACAAAAATAGTGGTAACATCAGGGATGTAGATAAAGATCCAAAATCACATTTCATAAACTTACTAGTTGACATAAATTGGATACTTAAATGTGTTTTTCTAAAAATCACTCTAGATAATGTGGGATCATCTTAAATATTCTAAGTTATACTCCTGCCATGGCTGTATATGCATAAAGAACATGTTAATAAATACACAACAGTAAAGAACCTAAATATCCCCTTTACTAGTATCATCATCTCCTACCACTTGATGTTCTCCTCTTGGCTATGCCAAACTTGTTTGGAACTTCCTGATGGAATGGGATTCTTCACCAAACACATTTCTGTGGAGCCTTTAATGTGTATCCGCTACTGCTTTAACTAATGGCCCTGTCGCTAGGGACATTGATAAGAACATGAGATTTTGTACAGATCAAGATAGAGCAGGAATGGCAAAGTGAGCAGAAATGACAAAATATACCTCGTAGGGGCAAGCCGATTAGTGTTGGGGGAACAGAACTGCTCCTAGCCTCTGCCTGATTTCGGAGGTATAGAGAAGTGAGTACCAGCATTTACAGCATTGTCAGAGCAAGGAGACTTGGGGGTCCACGTGGAGTAATAGGGATCCTGGTGGCTGAATGGGACTCCACAATGGGGAGTATCAGAAATGAGAACTGAAATGTATCAACTAAATTGTTTCAACATTACACTTAAAGATTGAAATAATGTTCACGAAAATGAGGCATTTGGCTGCTCAGTCCATAGAGCATGTGGTTCATGATCTAGGAATCATGAATTCAAGCCCCACACTGGGGGTAGAGATTACCTAAAAAAATAAAATCTTAAAAAAAAATTATTCAGTGGAGCATCTGGGTGGCTCAGTCAGTTAAGTGTCTGCCTTTGGCGCAGGTCCTATATCCCAGGGTTTT
The DNA here is from genome assembly GCF_020171115.1 of Neogale vison. Lineage (NCBI taxonomy): Eukaryota > Metazoa > Chordata > Mammalia > Carnivora > Mustelidae > Neogale > Neogale vison. The sequence goes on along the minus strand of NC_058091.1, from coordinate 76,707,821 downwards.
GGGATCAGGCCCCACATCAGGCTCTCTGCTCAGTGCGGGGTGGGGGGGGTCTGCTTCTTCCTCTCCCTCTGCCTGCTGCTCCTCCTGCTTATGCTCCTTCGTCAAATAAAATCTTAAAAATAGATGTTCAGGAAAACAGAATAACTGATTTCCACTTCTAAACTAAGTCAAACAAATTCTTCCCTAAATACTAGTTGTTAATATTTTTTACAAAAAAAATCTATGGAATGACTGTAAATTTTTGCAAATATCTAAAACATATTACTAATAAATGAACTCTTCTTAGAAATCATTAATACTGTTTTTTTGTTTGTTTGTTTCTTTAAGATTTTATTCATTTATTTGACAGACAGAGATCACAAACAGGCAGAGAGGCAGGCAGAGAGAGAGAGAGAGAGGAGGAAAGGGGCTTCCCGCCAAGCAGGGAGCCCGATGCGGGACTCGATCCCAGGACCTCGAGATCATGACCTGAGCTGAAGGCAGCGGCTTAACCCACTGAGCCACCCAGGTGCCCCATTAACACTGTTTTAAACTCTAAACATAACATATATTTATGTCAGAATGTTATATGTCTTTTTATAGAGGTCATATGCTAGGTCACTTAATGTATATCCCTTAGATTTGAAATACTTAATATTCATTTTAGTGTCTCAAATATCATTGCCCTTTTCATCTATTTCTGTACCAATGTTGGCAAAATGCCAACTTAGCATAGTCATTTAAATAACAAAAATGAAACTATTGTCCTACATACTTTACAAAATCCAATCATTTGTTTCCTTGAAGAAAATAACCTGTTTATTATCCATTAACATGTGAAAAAAAATTAGTTCTGATTGTCTGGTATGATTATATCAGGGTGACAAGGGGATAAGATTCAGGAGACCTGGCTTTTGGTACTATATCTTTATTAAGCCATTTCAGCCAGCTGGGCAATCTGCCACCAATCTCATCAATCCCCCTGAGTCTTAGAACTGCTCCTTCTTTTTGCCAGACTTGGAGACAGGCTTTTGTCATGTCACTGCAGGATTCCTGTGATCGACTCCTACCAGTTCCTCTGCATCTTTTTCTTCCTCTGCTCATTCACCCTTACAATCCAGCAAGGTTCAAAACCCTGCCATCTTTTACTGTTTGTGTAGAATTTACTTTAAATCTGTATGTATACCATAAAAGCTTCATAGCATTTGAGAATAGCCTGAGACATTCTTGAGGGGAGGGATGGCTGAAAAGATTTTTGAAAGGAGGCGAACTTTCTGCAGGGTCTTTAAAAAAAAAAAAAGAAAGAAACGCAGAATTTACCCAGGAACATTTTCTAGGGGGAGAGCAATGTCATGAGAATGGTTTCAACTTTCCTGCTGTGGTGAGCAGACTGGGATCGAAGTCCCAGCATCTATGGAAGATAAAGTTGTTGAGTGGGTTCTAATCTAGATTGTGTAGGAGACAGGGCTATGGTGCCAAATTGTAAGCCGTAGGGAGTGGAACACGGGAGGGAACAATTAGTTACTATTCTTTCGGTTTCTAGTGATAAAAACACAACTCCAGTCTAGCCTAAAATACAAAGTAGGGGGCGGATTTTTGTTGGCTCCTATAACTAAGAAGTTTAAGGGGAACATTGGCATTGGGTCCTGCTGAGCCCAAATAGCAGTACTTAAGAACACTGGAAATCAAATTCTTTCCCCTTTCTTCCATGCATTCCCCTTTCCCTTGTGGCCCAGAAGAGTTTTGCCATTTTGTTTATAAATCCACAGCTATTGCTTTCTAATTGTTCTAGCAAATGTCATCCCCCCACCCCACCCCAGAAGAGATCGCCTCTAATTGGCCTTGGCAGGATGTAGAGCTCCAGTGGTCATATATGCATACTCGAAGGTGGAGGTGGTAGGATCTGGACTTACTTTCTCCATCAAATAGACTAAAGGAGAGCAGGACTGCCCTCCACCCTCACCAAAGGGGGGGAAAAAAAGTCCTTTATCAGAGGGAGGGGTATGTGCAGTTGAAATTAACAGAAGTCATTCTAGGTTTTTCAGCAGAACACAGAGAAAGAACTGTGGTTAACTGTCCTACACAAATTTGGCTGTTCAGAAATTTACAATAATCTATTACTATAGTATGTTGATTAGAGATAAATGGACTATATTGCACATTCCCCCACCCCACCAGCCCCTTCTACCACCATGGGGTTGCAACCAGTGAGTCTGTACAACGAAAGCAATTCAGGTTACATTCTGCTAAATGAAAAAAATAATAAAAAAATAAATTCTGCTGAATGTACAAATATTTATTGTCAAACCATTGCAAAACGGCCATAAGTCCCTTCTAGTAGCTCAGGAGTAGCTGGGTTCTGCCTGAGGCTCCTGGCAAGTCTGTACATGGAAGGTCTTCTCTGGAGCAGCTGCCATGGTATCTCTGAGCCCGGATTCACCAGCCTTCTACTTGTGTGTTGTCTGCCTGTCTGTCTCCACCTGTCGGTAACCACTGCTGTTACTGGACTTGCCCTTGGGATTCTTAACCATGATTGCAAGACCCCCTCACTGGTAGCTATCAGGAAACTTTGGTGAGGAGCAGTCTGGAAATGAGGTGGGGCATACCTGGGCACTCACAGCAGGATCCTGGGTAGGGAGAGAAAACAGGCATATGTGAGGGCCTGGGGTTCTGCTTTCATTGGGGTTGGGGGTGGGAGCCAAGAGTTTTTGCAGGCTCACTCTTTGCTGGTGAATTTAAAATACGAGGGTAAGATTTTAGAGCACAGAAGAGGAAAAAAAAAAAAATCAACCAAGGTCTCAAGGCCTCAACCAACCAAGGGGCAGATGTGGGCGCTTCTGAACACTTTAGCCAGTCCTGTGGCCGGCACTGAGCTCAATGGGAGTAGTCCCCTCTGAAGTGGGAGTCTTTGCAAACAAAGCCTAAGTCAGGCACTCATGTTACAGAAAGAAAAGCCAACGATTAGGGCTTATATTACAGTAGATCAGTGACTAAGTCATTGTTGAAGCAGAGTGACACAGGATAATGGGGATCTAGACCTCAACGTGCCGTAATATTTATTATGTGGACGTTTGCCAGACTGATGGAAGGGCAGATCATTCTAACCAACTGCTTATATTGAACACCTCTTATTTCACCAGTGAAATATGATTTTTGACCCCTTACCCTCCCTGGTATAGAGTACAGTCATATTTGAAGCCGTTAGTTTTACTACCCTAAGGTTTATTCCTGTTCAGGCCACATCAAATGCTGACCATCCTGAAAATGTGTAATAAAGTTAATTGAAATAAACACATCATAGCTTAAATCCATTTTTTTTCAAATTGCAGTGATCATGATATTAATTCACTGGGTCCCTACTACCTTTTTAAAATGAAACTATAGAAAATAGCAAGATAGAATAGAATAGGATTTTTAAAAATAAAACACTTAACAAGTGTAAGGATTGTTCTGTGAAACTTTAGTTTCGTGTCTTACTCTTATTTGTCATAAAGTATATTTTTGGTGGGCTACCATTAAAAAGGTTGTGAAAGCCACAAATTTAAAGCCTGTGAACATTTTATTCCCTCATTTTGTTACTGGCACAGCTGCTGGTTGGAATATATATTATATAAATATGTAGTAAATTCTCATATTTTATCAAAATTATTTTATAGGGTTTTATTAAGTTAGACTTGAGTGCATTTATATTGAATCTGTAGATTATTTTTACACAAAATCATCTGAATTTATCATAGAATAAGTGGGATATTGGATTAATTATATTTAAAAGCACCTGTTCCTCTCTTCTCTCTCACTCACTGTAACGCTTATCTTCTCCTTCCCTCTCCCTTTCTTTACTGATAGTTATTGAATGGTGAGCACTTTACATATATTATGTCATTTAATCCTCTGCCCTTGAGGTGTTATTTTTCCCATTTTGCAGATGGAGATATTAAGGATTAGAATCTTGACAGAAGTTTTCTCAGTGTCACTCAGTTAGTATTTAAACCAGGCAGTTTGATTCTATAGTCTGTTATCTTGACTGGTTTATTTTTCAGATATAAATGACCAAGTTGGATCACCATATCAGTGCTTTCTGGATCTAATTGCTCTGAACACAGAGAACATGCGGAGGGCGAGCACTGGAGAGTTTCTATTCCACTGAATTGCAAATGCTTTACCCTGCACACTTCATGTTCTCTTGTCTCTAGGGCTTTGACTTTAGGGATTACAGGCAAAGACATGAACAGGGAGATAAAAGATTGAAAGAGAACTGTGCACTTGATCACTCAACAAAGAGCAAACAGTGTCACGTAGGGCCATATTCTGTTTAAAGCCCCTCTCCACCATCGCCTGCTGGCCATGTTGACCCAGCAATGACCTGTAAGTCAATCTGGGGCAAAGGGTATAGCCAGGATGAAGAGTACTGGGTTTGGGGGGTTTTTTTGTTTGTTTTTTGTTTTTTTAAACTTGAGTTCTCCAATGGCTCTGCTTTGGTCAGAAGCTTTCAGTGGCATCCACAGAGAAATGTTATCTTTCATCTCACGTGTTTCATCTTTATTCCTCTTTGTGTTCTCACTGCCTGACTGCAAGGGTCTGTTTACAAGCATCCATTCCTTTTTTCTTAACAACTAAGGAGTAGGACTGCTGTATAACCCCCAAAACAAAAACAAAAACAAAAACAAAAACAAAAAACCAACAAAAAACAAAAACAAAAACCAAAACCCAAAAAACAAACCCATGTAGACACTTGATCAAAAGGAACAAGGTAATCGTAAGTCATGACTAGTCATATAGATCTTTTTGTAACCTATTTGAGAGCTCTAAGTGCATGCATGTGAAAGGCATTGTCATCTTTTCTTCCCTCAAGAACTCAGTCTGCCCCAGAGCCCTTTGGGTAGGATAGGGAATGGCTTTTATGAAGCAGTTCCAGAGAATCAGCACAAATCTTATTATGAGGCCTCCGAGAAGACCAGCCTGAAGTCAGTAATTCAGAAGTCGCAGGAGCTGTGGCAAAGTGTGTTTGCTTGGATGCATGTTTTTGAAATCTTGCGCTGATACTCTACTAAAGGAGATGTTCAATAACTCGAAATTGGGTCAAGCTTTAAATCTCCTGTTTGTCATCCTGAAAAGTAATCCTTATAAATGGCTGCCTTGGCAACAGACAGCACATTAAAACCGACACTTGAGTGGCCAGCTCAGGTAGACTTCTTAAGGCAGCACAGGTGAAAAATAGCACAGTTGACCCTTAGAGGGACCCTTGGAGGGCGTAACCAGTAGATGTGACTACTAGTAAATGGGTACATTGGTGTGTTGCTTATTGCTGTGGCTGTTCTTGGAGAAAAGGCAGTAGACATGTCATGAGATTGAGGCATGTGCTTTAAGATGGTTTTCCATGTTTCTGCATAGGAAAGAAATTTTTACATTAAAATTAAAAAGAAAATCAATTACTGGGCTCTACTTGATATATCAAAATTAATAATGATTGTCACAGATTTGCACTGTGCTGTGTTCCTGAAATACGAAGCTTGGTTCTTTCCATTCTCCGGTTTAATTTGAGGTGCCTGCTTCTCTGATTTACTCTCTTCTGTCTCTCATCTCTCTTCCCCTTGTCTCTCACCTCCGTCTGCCTATTTGCCTGGTTTCCAACTCCTCTGTTTGCCTATTTGCCTGGTTTCCAACTCCTCTGTGGCCTCCTGTGTCAAATTGGAAACCTGCCTCTGTATTTGGAGGGCAAGGAGAGGTGGAAGAAGCCATTGCTCCAGATCAGTAGTTGGCAGGTTTAATAAGGAATTTACATATGAGGCTTGTCTTGGGTGGCTACACACAAGCCTGCCAGAATCTTAAAAGTTTATACAGAGACCTTAACTGCATTTAGTCATGTATATAGTGGTCTAGGTGCTCTCAACACCACATCATTATCTCAAGACTTGTGTCTGTGAGACAGCCTCTGGGAGTGGAGAAGACAGATGGAACACACATTCCAAGGACAAGGGGACAAGGTATGGAGCCTCCGATTGTTGGGATCCAGCTCACGGGCCATCTGGTGGTCACATCCTCTTAATGACCTCCTCAAACACTGTTTCTCTTCTCTTTCTGTGTCTCTCTGAAGACTGCCCAATCTATTTACCATCCAGCTCTTTAGCTAGCTCCGATTTCAAATTGATAGTGAGAATTTGTTTTGTGCACATAAGTGGTAAGGAGTCATCCGAGCTAATTTTTTGCATTCTGAGTCTTGAGTAGTCTGCTTTGTTGCTTACCCTACCAAGAATGTGGCATTCCCTTTACAAGTGTGCACACATAGTGCTGGGTGGCAACTTGAGAAGGTGAGCTGCTCTTGGCATCTACACCTGGCAATGTCCTGCCCCTGTCATCACTGAGACCTGCAGATTATTCTTTGCCAAATAGGTGCTTCTGAACTTCATTGTTTATATTTCTACACTTATATTTTGTAACTCTGAAAACAAAAGTTAGCTTATAATTAGGTATTTACTTTGTTAATAAGGCAAATAGGAACATTGTGAATGAATTTGGGCATCACACAGTACTAAGTAGCCTTGAAAAAATTTTCCCAATGGTTTCTGCAAAATGTGTCCATTTTGTAGTCTGGAGTGTTTATGTGTGTCCCACACACCCCCAGGTGGAGCATTTGCCCATAAATCTTTCACTTGGTTTGCATTGCTAACAGTTAGTGTCCTAAGAATCAAGTGTTTGTAATTTAAAAGGGGGATGGATGGTGTGCCTTTTATATCCCTTCACCATACTCAAGAATTTAAGCTCAGATTCATAATATTACTGGTACTTTTATTTATTTATTTATTTATCAAATGGGTTTATTTATTTATTTGACAGACAGAGATCACAAGTAGGCAGAGAGGCAGGCAGAGAGAGAGGGGGAAGCAGGCTCACTGCTGAGCAGGGAGCCCCGGCCCCGTGCGCGGGGCTCAATTCCAGGACTCTGGGATCATAGCCTGAGCTGAAGGCAGAGGCTTAACCCACTGAGCCACCCAGGCGCCCCGGGTAGTACTTTTAAATGTAAATGCATTTACTTCTTGTGACAGTCCACTGGCTGTTCTCGAAGTATGATTTGTGGACCTTTCAAAGAGTCAGAAAGATTGAACTATTTCCCTAATAATAGGGAGAGATTATTTAACTTTTTCATTTAATTGATATTTGCACTGATGCAAAAAAATATTATTACTCACTTCCGCATGAATCAAGGCATCGGTCTCAGAGTGTTCTTTACTGCAGTGCACTCAGAGTGCGCTTAAAAATCCAAAGGTAAATTTCCCTTAAAATCCTCGCTGAAGCAGTAAAAACTATGAATTTTGTTAATTATCCATCCCTGAATAAGTACCCTTTTGCTCTTCTGTGACAAAGTGGGAAGCAGGCATCAAACAGCTTTGCTGTATACTGAAGTATGATTCTACATCGTCTGGGGGAAAAGCACTGGGGCAGTTGGTTGAGTTGTGAGTTAAGCTCGGTGCTTTCTTCTGTGTTAACACCAGTTTTACTTGGAAAAGAACTGATGAATTTAGACTTGGGTATTTCCATACGTTCTCTGAAACAGACAAGGTAAGTTTGTCACTTTATGAAACAGTTGAGAGGGAAACCTGGCTGGCTCAGTAAGTGGAGCAAATGGCTCCTGATATTGGGGTTGTGAGTTCAAACCCCCACATGGGGAGTAGAGATGACTTAAGAAAATGGAAATTAAGAAAGGCAGTTGGACGGTGTTTGTTAATGACAGAATTGGAGTTTTGAGTTTTTGAGTTCTGGAGAACTTATATTTGCCATTGTAAGTTTGACAATTTCCCAGGACTTGAAGACTTTTCTGATGAGATGGATGGTTACATTAATAATGAATATGACCTCTATATACTGTTTAAGAAAAAGAGCCAACATTTGGGAAATCTGCCTAATTCAAATTATTTTTAAATTACTAATCTAGGATACTATAAAATTAGTCATGGACGAAAAATCCAACCAAAGTACAAGATACACCAATTGATTTTAATGTTACAAAATTGTATTGTTACAGTTTTAGATCCATGTTGCAACTTAATTTAAAAAAAACAACAACACAATACCTTTCAACTTTTGGTGTAGTATCGAAGAATATTGAAAGGCTTTTATAATATCCCTCTCTTTTCCAACTATGTATTTGTGGGAAACTAGGTTTTCTACATACTCTTAAATCAAAATAGTATATGGAACAGAGAACCAAATGGGAGACTCAGACTTTCTCTCTGTAAAGCCTGTAATTCTAAAATATTACATAAACACACACACACACACAAAAGTATACTTTTGTATACTTTTGTCAATTTCTTTTTATTTTGGAAAACAGTTATTTTCATAAATATTTAATATATAATGGGTTTATTTTTATTTTAAAGTGTTTGGATTTGGGATACCTGGGTGCCTCAGTCCTTATGCGTCTGCCTTTAGCTCAGGTCATGATCCCAGGGTCCTGGGATTGAGCCCCACATGGGTCTTCCTGCTCAGCAGGAAGGCTGCTTCTCCCTCTCCCACTTCCCTTGCTTGTGTTCCCTCGCTCGTTGTCACTCCCTCTGTCAAATAAATAAATAAAATCTTTTTTAAAAAAATAAAATGTTTAAATTTTTCTAGTCTTTGTTGTGATAAGTATCAATACCTTATAACTTACATAACTTTTGAATCCTCAGTACCTTTACACTGTACATATGTTTTGAGACCAAGTAATTTTAAGAATATCTGGTCTAAATATTCATATTGAAGTAATCATTTTTTTAAATAACAGAAATATAAGCATCATATTGAAGGTTACTTAATCAAAAAAGAAATTAAGTTGACTCAACGAGAATATACAAAGTCAGATAATTTATCAAAAGTAATACCTTACCATGGTCTGACTATGTGAAATCTCTTAAACAGTTCTGTTCTCACCCAAGGTCAGGCATCAGTCTCTTAATACTACTTCTTCCCTTTTAATTCCAAAGTCAGAATGCATCAAAGGAACAGGACTGACTTCGAAAAGATACCATGGTCTTGGTTTTAAATGAATATCCCAAGTTTAGATTTTTTCTTTTGCAGGGCCCCAACTACAAAATCTATTCCTCTTGAAATGTCAAGGAAGTACAATTTCTTTGAAAGCTAGACATTTCCTTCTGAACAGGGTGGACCACTCCTACTTCTAATTGAGAGGTGACTATCTGAGAAATTGAAGGGATCCAAGGGATTTGTAAGATGACCTAACTCTCCTCAGAGCACAGAACAAAGTGTAACCCCTGGGCATTTTGTAACTGACATGGGTCTTACCCTGCCCTCACCACAGGGGTCAGAGTAAAGGAAAGCATGTAATTGTAACTGCATAATCCTTACTTCAGTAGTTCACAGCTATGGCCATGGCGAACTTTCACTTTTATCCCCCTTCCGTACTGTAAAGTTGTAAAACATAATTATTTTGTATATTTTCATTGCAAATTTAGAGATGATCCCAGGAACAAATCATTGAGAAAGTTGGGTGCATCATACTAGATTCCTTTAGAGTTCTATTTATAGGATAGTGTCCTAGCTAAAAATGTACCCTGGACTCAAACACTGTCTCTATCACGTACTGACCTTGGTTAGTAAGGGCAAGTTGCTTAACATTTCTTTGCCTTAATTCAGTTTCCTATAATAGTCGCTTTATACAACTCTCATAGGGGCTTTTTAAAAGTTAAAGGGTGTGTGTGTGTGTGTGTGTGTGTGTGTGTGTGTGTGTATGTGTGTTTAGAGTAGTGAGTAGAACATAATAAAATTTCAGTCAAATTGGCTAGTGTAGTAGTTACTGCTGCAGTGGTCTTATCCTATGATGCCTTTCTACCCTTAGAAATTGTTTAAAAAAGCATAAATTGGCTGGGACTCTTTTTTTTTTTTTTCCTTCTATTTTCTTTTGCACAGTTTTAAAATCTTCAATAGATATAATCTCTTCTACAATCATTATCCACCTACTGATACATTTTTTTTAAAGATTTTATTTATTTATTTGACAGAGAGAGATCACAAGTAGGCAGAGAGGCAGGCAGAGAGAGAGAGGAGGAAGCAGGCTCCCTGCCGAGCAGAGAGCCCGATGCGGGACTCGATCCCAGGACCCCGAGATCATGACCTGAGCTGAAGGCAGCGACTTAACCCGCTGAGCCACCCAGGCGCCCCTACTGATACATTTTTAAGGAGTAATCCCTAATCACTATCTCTACTTTTTCTCCTCTTGACTCAAATTCATTAGTTTAAACTCTTTTTGACCAGATTCTGTTCACAAGGCTATGCGACAACTGCTCTCACAAAGATCTTTAATCACTGCCTATTTGCTGAATCTAAAAACGACTTCGACTTTGAGTCACAATCATTTGGCTTTCCACGGGCCATTGTGGAGTGCCTCCTTCTTTGGTTCTCCTTTTTCTCTCTGGTCCTCCTCCTCAGTGTTGGATGGAGTCTTTCTCCAGTCACACATCAGCCTTGAGGTCATTTTCCAGAGGCCTAACTGAAGTCCTCTTTTGTTTTTGTTTTATACACTCTACATGTGTGAGACTGCCAGTCCTTTCATGTTAAACGATCATGGTAAAACTATTTATTCCCTAATCTGTATTTCCCTTTTATTTATTTTTTTTATTTTATTTTTAAAAAATATTTTATTTATTTATTTGAGAGAGAGACAGTGAGAGCATGAGCGAGGAGAAGGTCAGAGAGCGAAGCAGACTCCCCACGGAGCTGGGAGCCTGATGTGGGACTCGATCCCAGGACTCCGGGATCATGACCTGAGCCGAAGGCAGTCGTCCAACCAACTGAGCCATCCAGGCCTCCCTGTATTTCCCCTTTAAAGCACTAGACTTATATTTCCAACTGACTACAAGGCTCCATCTGAATTTCAGTGGTGTACCTCATAGTCGACATGTCGCAAACCTAAGTCACTATCTTCCTTCCCCAGACTTGTGCTATACCTCTGTCTTAGTGGTATCGTCACACACAGAGCCTCCTAAACGTGATTCATCTTTTACCCCACACCCTCCAAATGTCTTCATGTTTAATGAGGGCATCGATTCTTCTGGACTGAATTCTTATACTTTACGTCAGCACATAAAATCAGTCTCCCCTTGTTTTTTATTGGTCTGCTGGCCTTCATCAAATTTTAAATAAAGAATTACACAGTCTTTCTAGCTAGGATGGTCCTGTCACCACACTCTTGCCCCTAAATTCAAAATCCACACTGCTTGCTTCAAAGTGTACGTTTTAGTGGTCTGGTCAGATCATTCCCAGGTGATCGATCTCACTTGGCTCGTTACACATGGGGCAGAATTCAAAGCTGTCACAAACTATACAACAGTCTGAGCCACAGCTTACCTGTCTGGCTTCACCACCTCATCACATCCTGCTCCTTTTATCTAGTCATACAGGCAACTACCTTTTTTTTTTTCCTTTTTTTTTTTTTTTAACAATTTATGGAGGTATCATTGACATGACAGAAAATGAATATAAAGTATACTTACCTGATAAGTTTTGACATATTATACCATGACCTATGAACCTGGACCATAATCATGATGAAAAGCCTACCCCTCACCTCCAAAAGTTTCTTGGGGCCCCCCTTTTTTTTTCTATCCTCTCACCTCCCCAATCCCCACCCCAGATAATGACTAATATCCTTTCTGTCGCTATAGTTTCCATTTTCCAGAATTTTACATAAGTGGAATCATACATTTTCCTGTTTCTTTCACCTGGCTTATTTTACTTGGCATAGCTTTTTAGGTTGAACCTACTAATAGTTCATTTCATTGCTGAATAGTATTCCAACTATAGATGTACTGCGTTTATTTATACTTTTACCTGTTGATGGACATTGCATCGTTTCCAGTTTGGGGATTTTTAAAAAAAAAAAAAAGCTTTACTGTGCATTTGTGTATAATTCTTCTCAGGGATATATGCTTTCTTTTGTCTTGAGTAAATACTTTGGAATGAAAGGCTAGGTCATATGGTAGATGTGTATTTTACTTTTTATGAAACTGTCACACTGTTTTGCAAAATAGTGGTGACATTTTACAACCTTGTCAGTGATTCCTGAGAGTTTTAGCTATTCTGTCTCCTTGACAACACTTGAGATGTTCAGTCTCTTAATTGTAGCCATTTAAATAGATGTATAGTGAGGGGGAAAAGTGTGTAGTGGTATCTTATTGTGGTTTTATTTACATTTCCCTAATTATGTTGAACATCTTTTATGTGACTTGTTATATAACTTATTTAGTGAATTATCTATTAATATATTCTGTCCACTTTTAAGTTAGAAATTTTATTTTATGCTAAAAATTTGAGCATTCTTTGTAGTTTCTACATACAAGTCTTTTATCAAACACTTTTGAAAATAATATTTGAGTCTGTTTCTTTTCATTCTCTGAATGGTGTTCTTAAAAAAATTGAATATGAAGTGCAGCTTACCTATTTTTTCATTGTAGATTTTGTTTTACATTCAAGAAATATTTTTATCCCTTATTTCTTATCTAGAAGTTTTGTTTCAACATTAAAACTGTTAATCTATTTGTGTCTATTTACATAAGTATGCTCATCATTTTTCATCTCATAATTAAGATATGAGCAATCTGAGGTAGAAGGAGGTAATGATAGAGTGATAGATAGATAGATAGATAGATATCTAATGATAGAGTGAATGAGTTATCTTCTTTGTAAATTAAAGTTTAATTAGTAAAGACCATAGTTCAAACAGGCATCCAAACAGGCATCCCTGATAATTTGTGTGGTAGGCAGAATAATAGTCTTGGAAAAAAAAAAAAAACTGGGAGGGAAAACAAAACAAAACAAAAATGGAAACTGTATTACCTTATATGGCAAAGGGGAATTTGCAGGTGTGATGAAGGTCTTAGAACTATAAGATTTTTTTATTTTTTATTTTTTATTTGACAGAGATCACAAGCAGGTGGAGAGGCAGGCAGAGAGAGGAAAGGAAGCAGGCTTCCCGCTAATTAGAGAGCCCAATGCGGGGCTTGATCCCAGGACCCTGAGATCATGACCTGAGGTGAAGGTAAAGGCTTTAACCCACTGAGCCACCCATGCACCCCGGTCTTAGAACTATACATGGGAAAATTATTGAGATGGGACCAGTCTAATCACTTGAGTTTTAAGAGCAATGAACCTTTCTCTGCTAAGGTCAGAGGCCATTGCAGTCATAGAAAATGGGTTAGAGAGATGCAACCTTGCTGGCTTACATAAAGAAGGGCCTCAAGCCAATGAATGCAGGTGGCTTCTGGAAGTCAGAAAAGGCAAGGTGAGGGATTCTTTCATAGTGTCCAAAAAGGAGTGTAGCCCTACTAACATCTTGTTTATAGTCCAAGGGATTTTTATTGGTTTTATGAGCTCAATAACTATAAGAAAGACAATATGCATATTTGCTTATATGAACAAAAAGGACAATGTACAAAATACACAGTGTTGTACTCTTCTTCCAATCAATCATATGTTGTAACCTATTCTTTCACTCAGTAGTCTGTTTTGATCTTTCTAGGTCAATAAGCATACTTCACTTTTCCTCAACAAGTCTTCTAACATTGGACACTAACATTGTTTTCAGTATTCTTTAATTACAAAAAAAATATAAATGTGTTGCCTTTTAATATTTAGAAGTTTCTTTTATTTCTTCCTCCTCAGATTATGATTAAAAATATATTTATGAAAACACTCTAGAAAAATTGTTTATATAAGGATATAACAGTTCTTCTGGATGTTAACATTTTGTTTCGAAACATCTTTTATTTTTTTAGAACACAAATTTCTATAAAAGGAAGTTTTAATATGCTTGTTTAAGAAACTATCGATATTTTTGTCATTATTTTGAAAGACTGCATATTCAACCATATAAACATTCCATTATTTGTTTAACATAGCTCCTGTTAATTGATGTTTTCCCCCCATTATTTTGGTATTTTAAATGTTCTTGAACTCAGTGGTCATATATGAATAATTTTTTTAAAATACTTTTCCTGATTATTGTCTTAAAGAATTTTTAGAGATAACCTCCTATTCCAACGGAATGTATAATTTGAAGGAATTAAATTGATATTATCAGACTGTCGTCAAGGAAATTTTAATTTGGCTCATGACCAGCAGAATATGAAGGGCATATGCTGCTAGCCTGCCTGCCTAAAACCATTGCTTCTGTTTTCTTACCTCTGGAGTACATATTATATTTGGGTTACTACAGTTTGGGAAAGGGATACTTTCGTGAGGGTATCTGATTGGTAAAGCCAACTGTATTTAATTCTCTTCCCTTTGTCCGTGAATGTTTTAGGGATGGCACCATAACCCAGTTTTGGCCAAAATCTTAAAAAAATTTTTTTCTTTGCTCTTAAAGAGAAAGGTGAACTCTTCCTTCCCTCCCCAAATTATACTTATCAATATATGATGGTTTTTATAGAGTTTAAGTTTTAATTTCTTATTCCTTCCAATTTTCAAGTTGAACCCTGCCTTCTTAAATCCCAACACCATGAAGTCACACAGTGTGCCTCATGCTTGAGAGCCTCTTATTGGATCATTTCATAGTTCATTAAAAGAACCACATTTTGAATGGTTCAGCTGAGAATAAAAACCACCATGAAAGCTGCAAAGCTGTTCTGTAAGTTCTGTAAGTTTAGCATAACTACTCAGGCCTCTGATTTTAGCTGTAAAATCATTAGCTGTGACTGGTTCCTTAGTAATGATAACATCTCCTTGGATAACTACATCAGTCCAGAGAAGTTTGGTTCATTTTATTCTAGGCATCTCCCATAACAATCAGTATTTATGAGCTCTTCTCTTGAAGTACCATTCCAGGTGTGGTTTCAGTTATCCCCCTAAGTGCTCTAGGGGATGCTCTCTCTTGTACAGTGACCAGTGCTAGGGATGGATGTGATTGCTGGATTACTGTCCTGGAACACACCTTGCAGACTTCCCCTTTCTCTCTCTCCCTCTCTCCCTCTTTCTCTGTCTACCACCAACCCTTCCTTACTATGCAATCAATCTATGCTGCTGAAGTTCTTCTAAACCACATTTTGTATTTTTCTAGTTTATATATATTTTTTCTTTCTAGATATTTCCAATTTTGATCTGTGGATTCAGAGACTTCTAGAATACTTTGCAAATTTTAAGAAGTATGAAAACTATTGGATCTTTTCCAATTTTTGCATTTAAAATTTTCTAACTTAGATTTTCAGGTCACAGTTTGGGGAATATTACTTACCACTTATTATAAATAGAATAAAAACTGCCAATATAAGACCTCTCTGGCAAAGCTTTTGTGTGCAAAAGAAACCAAACATTCCTTTGTAATTATTAATGAAAGACTAAAGAATCATGGGCAGGTTTTGTTGTAAAATTTGCAGAGTAAAAACTCTTGAGGAAATCTGTTCAAGCCTCAACAAATTGTACTGTCAAGAACGAGTTAATCATAAACATAATAATCTGAATTGCTGGAATTAAAAAATGCATTTATATGCAATGCTTGATGTACCTTGATTAACTTGGCAGTTTAGTCCAGGCCTTCCCTGAAAGCAATGATCAGTTTTTACTCAAAATAAATTGAACTGTTGTATGAATTCATGCCACAGTCCACAATGCTAATCAGTTTTGAAGAAGCTGAAATTACCTTTTTAACGTGGTTTTGAAATTGTCTTTGCTTAACTTTTTTCCCTCAAACAATTTCACTGTTTCTGAAGCGTTTTCCTGGACCACAGGCCTCGACTGTGGACATAAGTTAGGCACCCTAACAAGAGCGACAACCGTCTCTCAACCGCAGGGATGACTTAGGGATTGTCTGTTTTGTTCCAGGTGCAAGTTTTCATCCTTTACCTTCTTTTTTCTTATGGTCCCTACAGTAGCTGTGTGAGGTTGGTTCTTTTTATCTCTATTTTACAAATTAAGAGAAATAACCAAAGACCAGAGATTTTAATTGCATTTTCCTGCCTAAGGTATGTGTTGGAGCCAGTATTTGAACCCAGGTCTGCTCTGCTGCAAGTGCCCGATGCTGTGTTCGAGTTAGACACCCCCAGGCTGTTACCACACCTGTCCAAACATCACACTGGCCCACTCGGGTACAGTGTCTCACCATAAAATGGAACCAATTAATGACATGGTTCCCCCCTAACCTTTAACATTTCTATCTTACTGTGCAAATCTTAAAATATAATAAAGCGACATTGGCTTGACTTTTCAGAGCATAATTTTCAGAGTATATTTCCACTGTGGGGGTGAAAAGAAAGCATATTGAAGTAAATTTAAATATTATTTGGCATCTGAATCATAAAAAAATGTGAAATTTTGTTTTAAGGATCTTTGATCTTGAAGTTTAAATTGTCAGGTTCAAAAACAAAAAAAAATGTTTGTTTTTTTTTTTTTTTTCCCAAAATGGAGTTCATTTTCTACAGTAATAAGCTCTTCTTGGTTATTTGTATCTAATGTCATCATTTTTTTAAAAAATATTTTATTTATTTTTATTTTTATTTTTTATTTTTTTTTTAATTAAAGCAAATAAACACATTTTATTCTAAAGACAGTTTCCTATATTTTCCGGTCATAAATCTGAGAACATTTGTAGTATACACAGATGATGGTTTCTTACATTAAAGCAAAACTCTAAACACTGGTAGACATTAGCCATGAAGTCAGATTTTAGGGAGAAAATAGTGTAATGCCTAGTTAGGTATTGCCTGTTAGATATTGGCCAGTATGAGTCCAGTTGATTTGAAGCAAAAGATTGACCTGAAATGGTCGAAATGGTCATCTGACTAGAGAAAATGTGGTCTATAATGCAAGAGGATCATTTTGGAATTAACAAACTCCTCTACAAGACCTAGAGAACACCCTCAGGACAGGCCACCCCTACTTAGGAGTGGTGCTCCCATCTCCTGTGGGACCACCTTGTTTTGTCAGCCCTCATTCTGCACAACGGCTAACCTCTGCTCACTCACTTGGGTCTTTCTTCACTGTCATTTTAAGAGTTAGACCTTCTTTTTTTTTTTTTTTTTTGTGCCCTATGACCCAGCAATTGCACTACTGGGAATTTACCCTAAAGATACAAACATAGTGATCCAAAGGGGCACGTGCACCCGAATGTTTATAGCAGCAATGTCCACAATAGCCAAACTATGGAAAGAACCTAGATGTCCATCAACAGATGAGTGGATCAAGAAGATGTGGTATATATACACAATGGAATACTATGCAGCCATCAAAAGAAACGAAATCTTGCCATTTGCGACAACATGGATGGAACTAGAGCGTATCATGCTTAGTGAAATAAGTCAAGCGGAGAAAGACAACTATCATATGATCTCCCTGATATGAGGAAGTGGTGATGCAACATGGGGGCTTAAGTGGGTAGGAGAAGAATCCATGAAACAAGATGGGATAGGGAGGGAGACAAACCATAAGTGACTCTTAATCTCACGAAACAAACTGTGGGTTGCTGGGGGGAGGGGAGTTGGGAGAAGGGGGGTAGGGTTATGGACATTGGGGAGGGTATGTGCTTTTGGGTAAATTGGAAGGGGAGATGAACCATGAGAGACTATGGACTCTGAAAAACAATCTGAGGGGTTTGAAGTGGCGGGGGGGTGGGAGGTTGGGGTACCAGGTGGTGGGTATTATAGAGGGCACAGCTTGCATGGAGCACTGGGTGTGGTGAAAAAATAATGAATACTGTTTTTCTGAAAATAAATAAATTGGGAAAAAAAGATTTTATTTATTTATTTGACAGAGAGAGATCACAGTAGTCAGAGAGGTAGGCAGAGAGAGAGGAAGGGAAGCAGGCCCCCTGCTGAGCAGAGAGCCCGATGTGGGGCTCGATCCCAGGACCCTGGGATCATGACCTGAGCCAAAGGCAGTGGCTTAACCCACTGAGCCACCCAGGCGCCCCTAATGTCATCATTTTTGTATCTTAGCAAAAACTTAGTAAATATCCTAGATCATCCTATAGAAAGGATAAATATTTTATATCACTTTGAATGTAAAAGTGTCTATTTGGAGGGAACTGTGCATCTTGGCTCTGGAAATTTGGTTGTTTTGTCATCTGCATCTAGATAAATTAATGTATAAATATTATCTAAAATTCTTACATTCTTGGCATTATCACTGTAAAAAATCAGTTACCTCCTACTTCTCCTTCTTGTCCTTGTTGGAGATAACTGGTCTTTGTTTTTTTTGTTTGTTTGTTTTGTTTTGTTTTTTTCATTTTAACTAAACAGAGGTTTTTTTTTTAATTATTTAATTTATTTATTTGACAGACAGAGATCACAAGTAGGCAGAGAGGCAGGCAGAGAGAGGGGGGAAGCAGGCTCCCCATGGAGCAGAGAGCCCGATGTGGGGCTCGATCCCAGGACACTGGGATCACGACCCGAGCCGAAGGCAGAGGCCCTAACCCACTGAGCCACCCAGGCGCCCCTTAACTAAACAGAGTTTTAAAATATATTGAAGATACAACTTCTAGATAGAAACTCATTTTGATGAAAAACAATGTTCAGTGGAAGCCATTGAAATCTAATTTATTAGTGGATATTTTTATTAGTAAACTTGAATAGTCTAGGTGCTGTGGAAGATAGGCTTCTACCTTATTGCTTATTCATTCATTCTCTTTTATATTATTGTTCACTTCAGCCTGAAATATCACTTTGAGCGATCTCTCTATTCCTCTTCATAATATTTGAACAGAAAAGGCTGTAGGAAGCAGAGATGACTTTTCCCCTGAGATCCTGTGAAGTGTACATCTATACCCACACTGTCTATGCTTGTTCTTTGTATTTCCAAAAGCCAATGTAAAAATGGGTCATTTTCTCTTGATGAAGAAGTAATGTTTTTCTTGCCAAAATTAATGGATATCATTGATCAGTGTCCTTTGCATATTAATATTAGAACAGAGTTTTGAGACTTTTTATTGGGTTAATTCTCTTAGCATCATTTCTTCCAATTCAAGTTATTCAGTATCCAAAATGGGAGATTAAGTACAACACTCCCTGGTGTTGTAACTTTTGTGTTTGTATCTTGAGAACAGGCTAAAATAGAAGTAACATAAAATCTTATGTTTCCTGCCACTTCTATGTATCTCAGGAAAGGACTTGATAGAAGGACAAAATTTAATCTTTTGAAGGAAGGTAGAAGGCAACATAAAGATATTTATATTGACCATAAAAAGCATTAAATGAATTAATGATTTAAGAACATTCATTCAGCCAGTACTTGTTGAGTATCTACTATATTTTTGATACAGTTAGTCCTGAAGATTAAGCTTGTGAGATTGTCTTTTTTTGTTTGTTTTAAGATTTTATTTATTTATTTGACAGAGAGAGACACAGAGAGAGAGGGAACACAAGCAAGGGGAGTGGGAGAGGAAGCAGGCTTCCTGCTGAGCAGGGAGCTCCATGTGGGACTCTATCCCAGGGTCCTGGGATCATGATCTGAGCCAAAGGCAGCCACTTTACAGCTGAGCCACCCAGGCACCCAATTGTCTTTTTTTTTTTTTTTTTAAGGTCTAGTCAGAATTATTACCTATGTCATTTCAATTTGCATCACCTATATTTGGCATACTACGTCTCTTAATATTTCAATACCACATGAATATACTATATATATTATCCTCTCAAATCATCAGAGGTTTTCTCTTCTAAAAGCACTCCAGAAGGAAAGGAAATTTTTATACTTGTCCACCTTACATGTTTTATAGAATTTTTAACCACGTAAATGTTTCTTTTAAAAAGAAAAAGCAGTTTTAACTTTTCGATTTATAGGTTTGCTATATAGGCACCTTTGTATCCTTTGCTGGAAAAATTTATTTGGGAATACTTCCCTTCTCCCCATTTTAATGCCTTTAATTACATCTGGGTTTTCATGAGATTTCTATAGAAGTTAATTGAATACATGTACTATCTAATAGACTTCTGCCCTTTGTTCTAAGAACATTCCATTTTCCACATCAAGCGATCAGGTCTCAGCTTCTAATCTTGCATCATCATCATATGGTCAAGGATGATTAGGAGGCCCGCAGAATACATGTACTATCTAGTCATATCATGATCACAATCTTTACCTGGGTGGATGTAAGGACTGGAGTTCCAATTTTAGTGGGTGTAGACATTTTTGACCATGTATTTTTGAGATTAAATAAAAGGAAGATAAATGACAACTTACTCTATTCTTTTCCAATTACAAGCTAGGGTTAGAAAAGCCAAGTTCAGTCAGCTAAAGATGAGTTATCTACAAATGAGCCTACTTGGAAACAGATTAGCAATTTAAATGACTAAGTTAATAAGATCCAATTATAGCTAATTTGCCCATCCTTTCTTTCTCTTGCCCTCCCACAGGCTTCAGAGTGTGAATGCCTTGCATGAATTCCTGGGAGCAGAAGGGGAGGTTTGTAGGTCAGGGGAGTTTGTAAGGAAAACAGTCACAGTTATTAGACCTGTGTAAGCTCTATGGGCTCTGCAGCCCGTATATGTTTATTAACAAATAAATATGTATTTTAACACATGTATGTTTTATATATGTTTTAAAATGTGTGCATATATGCAACATGTGGATACACATATGCATACATATATGTGTACATGTTATAAAATGTGTGTATTAGGTAATGTGCACACATGTATATAGGCAAGCATATACTCATATGCTCATATACAGCCATATTCCAATTGATATTCTGATTGCTTTTTTTCCTTTCTTACCTTGCTGGCTCACTTTTTCCTAACTACGCCTTCAAATTTACATTTTTCCCAGTTTACTGGCATACTGCTAATTCTCCTTTATATATATATTTTTTTCATAGCTTTTACCCCTTATCACTTAATTTAGTAATCCCCTTCCACCTTTCAAATACTGAATCTTGCTGCTCTGTGCCTTAATTTTTTGAAAAATGTATAAAAATGTTCATTTTTATATCAGTATGTATCTTTGAAATGTTCGCTTATTGATATTAATAACACATTGTTACATTTAAGAATGCCAGTGTTATCAGTAATATATTTTAAGGAGTTTGAGATTTTAGAGAATTTCTCATTATTGCAGGATAAATTAACTTTACATTGATTTTCTCATTACCTCTGCTCAAATGCAGAAACTATTTCCCCAAACACTGTGTTGTTCAAAGAAGACACTTACATGTTCTTATTACATTTTTGCAACTGAAGAGTTACAGAATGTAAAGCCAAAGGGGGGAGGGATTTTGGCTAGGCAATATGGAGGTAAATTAAGAAATGTGGCTTCCAGAGTTAAGAGACAACCTGTATTGGTAGAGTACCAGGTGGGATAAGGGAAGGATTGATACAGAAAAGCCATCTGAAATTAATGTTTAGGGATGTCATAGAAAGAGTATACTATCATTAAGAATTGTTAGGAAACAATTAAAATGTTTCAGATTTGAAAATTTTAAATGGGATGATAGGGGACGATTTTTAAAAATTGAAATAGTAATGATTTGTCACTGAAAGGAGCAATGCCCTTCACTCAAATCATGTCCAAATGACTTTTGGTACAAGAATAAAGTTTCAAGCTTTCTGGTTTTTGTTTTTATTTTTTAAATGATGTGTCATTTGTTTTAGTCAATATTTCTTCAATTCAGGAGTTGATAAACATCTTTCTAAAGGTGTTATCAACACCTTATTAAACACCTTATATTAAATCAATCCTATCAGGTTAGCCTTCAAAAAATTTACTAGGTGTAATAGTTTATACATCTAGGTCACTTATATTTTAACATTATCAAGTGGCTTTTATAAACTGGTATGTGATGGCAGAGAATGCACAGAGAGAATTGGAGAGCACCTGAGGAATGTGGGCATTTCCCCCTGTTCTACTGTTTCATCAAAACCAGTCCTCTCCCACTGGAGAAAACATTTAAAAAAAAAAAAAAAGAAGGAGAAAAACAAAACAAGTACTTAAATGTAAGGAGATATGAAATAACCTATGGACTTTTAAAATATATACTCACTGGCTTTTATGTTTAAATAGTTTTTGATAAAGCAAGTTTTATGATCGCTGTTTATGTTATACGCGATTATCAGACAATTATGAAAATTTTAAAAAATTACAACGCTGCCACTTCAACAGAGTGAGTTTCCTAATTATTAAAGTATATTTTGTGATCATTTATTACTAGGATGCATCCATTTTCTCAATGGCCTGCATTAAAGATAAGCTGGCTTGCATCTGTTTGTATAGTAGACCTAGAGTACAGGGAAATGGATTTTGTTTTAATCCAAGACCAATTTCTTCATAGGGATTCTGCTCTTAAGTCACTAATACATACCCATTTTCTATCTGTCTTTTGTCTTTGTTTCTGAGATTAGGATTGGAGGGAACTGTCATTTTTTTTCCAGGGCTGACCTCATAGATCCTCTGTATGGATGATCTGGGACGTGCAGCCCGTGCAGTGGGACACTGAGATTTGTGATGCAGGTAGAACTCTGTGTCTGTTCCAGCCCCACGAACCCACAACCCTAGAGAAACAGTGAGGTCACAACAGCATTAAAGATCCCCTCCCAGATTCTCCCAGTGAAATCTAGGTAAGAACCAAATAAAGCAAAAACCAAAGAGAAGCGAATAAAGCAAAAACCCCACAAAAAAAATGAATGTCCTTAATGAGTGGTGGTGGTCTTTTTTTACTTTTTTTTTTGTCAGACCTTCAAATACATTGTTAATTAGGAAAATAATGCCTTCGTATTTGCTTATTTAATATTCTAGTAACCAATTTTGTGAATCTGAGGGGAGCTGATTTCTATGCAGTTCGGTTGGTTGTTCTGTAACTCCTTACCAAGAATGCCTTGTTCTTCAATTCTCCTTTCCTTTGCTAATCAGAAAACTGTACTATCTACCAGAATGTCCAGTGTGCATCTCTTCTATAAATAACCCTAGACCTTTGGAGTAAAACTACAAAGGATGGCTAATCTAGGATATCCACGCCACTACTCCTTCCTTTCCCTTGTTGCAGACACTCCTCATCAATCACTGTTTTCCCCCACTGAAATTTACAGGCATCCCAGTTGTTCTTGACCCTGTGTTCAGACAACTAATACTGATCAGTGTTAATGCCTACAAACCTACTTCTTACCCCTTCCTTTAAGTGTGTTAAACTCTCTTGCCATAAAAAAAAAAAAAAAAAAACCCCAAACCTTGAGCCCACCTTGTTACTATCCCTTAATCTCTTCTTTCCTTAGCTAAGCTTCTTGAAAGAGTTTCTCCACCAGCTGTCCTAACTTCCTCACTTTCTGTTCTTTCTGTCCAGTTGTGGCCTTCTGTGGCTGCTGCTCCATTGAAGCTGTGCTGGTAGATCTCTGGGAATCCTGAGACTGCACTGCCATTCAGCTCTTATCTTCCTGCCACTGAGTTTATCTTTTATACTTTTTCTCTGCATTCTACCACTGGTTCATCATTTCTCCTCCTGATTGTCTTCTGATGACCCATGAGCTCCTCATGCCACTTAATTTTCCTTGGGATGTCCTTGACCCCCAGAGGGACTCAATCTCCACCTGTCCCCTGTCAGTCTCCCTCAGGTTTTCAATATGATAGCTTAAAGTCGCTATGCCTTACCTTAGCCTCTTCTGATATTTATTTAGTCTTGTATGTCAAAATTCCTGTGGCCATGTCCTCCCAGATAACCCACAAGAAACCCATAGATAACATTCACTCCTCCTGAATTCTGCCTTTCAGAGGATATGCTCATGTCCCCATCAAGTCTGAGTCAGCTGGATATAGGCATTAGCTGTCAGTCTTTATTTCATCCATTGCCTTCACCTCAACTGAATCAACTATCAAGTTTCACATGAACTCCAAGTAGCTCTTAATTTTTTTTTCTCCCTCTCTGTATCTTGTTACCATTGTCCTAAGTCAAGGTTTGTAACCTTCTACCTAGCCTCTTAATTACTCATTCTGTTGCCCTTCTACTCTTTGCTGCATGTAAAGAAAAACATACCTTAAATGAAAATTCAACCACATCATTCATCTGCTCAGAATCTTTAAGTACCGCCAAATACCTAGAGAATAAAGGCCAATATCGTTAGCACAGAATATATATATTTAATAATTTGGTTCTTATCTAATGGTATCTTTGGAATTTAGTTAGGTGGAATGACACTGGAAGGTGAACTGTTCTCTGCACAAACCATGGTGTTTCATAACTTTATATCTTTACTGTTGGCACTATCCAGAACACCCTCTCCTTCCCTTTCTTCCAGTCTAACATACACATCCTTTAGGATTCTATGTATGCCTCATTGAACCTATAAAACCTTCATGGGGTCTCAGTCTAGCTTAATGTCCTCTTCTCCGAACCTCTATAGCATCTTTCTTTTTTGCATACAGTGGTTTGCTTTACATTCACATTTAGCACAAGGTGCCAATTTCAAAATCAAAGAACAGAGAGTGGAAGACTGACTGCATTCCATGTTTAAGAACCTGAGAATGATAGTTATTAGGTGGGGCCACGGTAAGTGACACCAGTTTGGAAGGACAAAGGAGTGCATGGCCAGCTCTTCGTATTTTTCCGTATTACAGATCTGATAAAGTTTTAGACCAAATCCAGCAAGCCTTTATTGGTAGCCACTGTGTACCAGACTTTAATTACATGCTTTAAAGTATATTATCATCTTTAAACCTCCCAAAAAATAAAGCTCTCTTTGAAGAAGTCTCAAGTAAACATGGAGGCAAGTAGGGATTCTTTAAAAATTTTCCATTTCCTATTCACTTCATAATTGTGAACATAAAGTGTTGACTATACAGTCATTTCCACTAAACTTTTTTTTGGTTCTGAGTCTTAGTGGTTCTCACAGTGCTGAATGCAGATCATTAGGACAGCAGTAGTATGCAAGATGTATACTGGCTTTCATGGATGATTTAAGGAATTTACAGGAATGTTTTTTATCTCTATGTGCCAAATGTGCTTTCTTTAGAAACTGATCTCACTTAAAATGGGATGTCAATTATGAATTAACTCTGTCAGCTGTCAAAACCAGCTTTGGGATCAGACAACTTCTTATACATTATATAGGATGCATGAATAATATTCTTATGAATTTTCTGCATTCTCTGAGCCCAGTTTAGTGCCTGGAATGAATTCAGTGCTCGTTAAATCTTTGTTCAACAGAACTAAACTGGAGGTCAACATTACTAGTGTCCAATATAGAGAAGAACCACCTGCTCCCTTGTATTGATTGTTAACCAGGAATCACACAGTGATTCCCATGTTGTGTTTTCCTTAAGACAAACCAAGCAGACTCTCTGATGTATGTGGTGACAGAGCTGGCAGAAAGGCAGAGTAAAAAGCAGTACTTTAAAATCTTTTCAGGAAGAAAGCAAAACAAAAGATGAAGCTGAAATGTGGGTGGGGGTAGATGCGGTGGGGTTTTAAAGTAACAAAAACTGATGAAGCAGAAATGTAATGCCAGATGTTCAGGATTCTCGATGGCCAATATTACTCTACTGAAATATGTTTCAGTACAGCAGGAGATGTTCAAGAAATAATCATTCCACTATGGTCTTCACTAATCTGTCTTTAAATAGAGTGTGGAGCCCATGTTTTCAAAAGTCTTTAGGAAGAAACTGATGATCTACCTGTGGAATTTTAGAAATTCATTTAATGAAAGTAATCTCTCTGCATACCTTCCAGTTTGTTGTCATTTTTATTGTTGAACAAAATTAAGTAGGTGAGTAGATAACTCATTCACACTGGAGTATTCATTAAAAGCCTCAGGGGAAAGGCACTATTAAATTTTGAGGGCAAGGACTACAAAGCAATTTAAAAACGATCGGGATTGCCATGTTGGTGTAATTATGGAATAAGGACGTATTTAACATCATTTGACTTTTTCCCCCTAAACAATAAAGATTTAGAAGTCCAGACATTCAAAGGCAAGATTTATTTGAAAAAATACATTTTTTTAGCTATTCCTTCATTGTATTGTCATGGCTGCAAACCAATGAAGGGGATATAGCAATAATATAACAATATTTCCTTTCTGGTAATGTTTGTTTGCCTGGTGCCCTATTTTTTGTATATAATACTTTATGTGTTAGTTTATCCTTTGGAGGAAAAAAATCAATAAAATTCCATTGATTAACAATGTCTAACCTACATGTTTTAGCAAACTGAACCACTTTGCCTATTGCTCATGTGATAGATACTTTTTAATGTAAAAATCTGAGCCAAAGGACGGCAAACATGTTTCTCTTTCAGGAAAAGATGTAGGGAATAGAGAGGAAAGTGGTTCACAATATAAAAAGTTAAAAACATTAAATTACTTGATGCATTAGCCATTTACAAGTATTCAGGAATAGCATATTGTCTGGTTTCAGGGACTTGAGAAGGGATGAAGATCACTGCTCTATATGTAGAGTTAAATGTGTTGTATTAATGTCTTAAAATAACTTGGATGATTATGTAAACACCAGTTAAATTTATAAATACTGATAGAAAATATCTGAGTAAAGATTAGTTTACTCAGGGTGCCTGGGTGGCTCAGTGGGTTAAAGCCTCTGCCTTCGGCTCAGGTCATGATCTCAGGGTCCTGGGATCGAGCCCCGCATGGGGCTCTCTGCTCAGCAGGGAGCCTGCTTCCCGCTCTCTCTCTGCCTGCCTCTCTGCCTACTTGTGATCTCTGTCTGTCAAATAAATAAATAAATAAATAAATCTTAAAAAAAAAAAAAGATTAGTTTACCCTTCCCTTATTAACTGTTATCTGTTCCCTTATTAACTTATTAACTGTTGTTTTAATAATATTAAAATATATTATTTAAAATAAATTAGCAATATATGAATAGGTTGAAGAAAGCCACCCATTGTGTTTTAAGTGGCTGCTTATTTAGAGCCCGTGGATATCCATTGTACCACAGTTATAAATGTACTTTCTAACTAGCATCCGGTGTAAAATAATTTGGGAATTAGTTAACAAAGGTTAAATTACATTTGGGACATTGAAAGGAAACTGATGAGCAGATTGTTGATGGCTGATTCCATTCTCACTAAGAGAACATCCCATCAAAAGAAAGGCCTTTGCATTATTAAAAGCCTGTTCTGTAACACTGTTGGGAATTTGGTTGGGTCATGAATGCTGGCAGGTTGTCAGGGAAACAGAAATAATGCAACTGAATGCATAGTCTTCTTGAAAAGTGGCTTTAGTATTGCTACTTTTGGTAGTCTAATGGCCAATCTGGAATTTCTAAAAGTAACATTAATGGAGAGGAACATATTTTCTCGTTTAATTACCTATACCACCTTGTTGATATAGTAGTAATAAAAATGTTTTTCTCCGTATAGAATATTACAATACAAAAGGAGCTTTTTTTTATAACTAAGGTTTGAAATTTTTGTTTTGATAACAGTATGTGCTATGTGTTCATTTTTTTTATATATATATAATGGTATTACTGACCCATTATCACATAATGAGTAAGATTTCTAGTGGTTGTATGAGGGTTTGTATTAATTAGCTACATTCACATTCCCATGACCCCTTTTTCTAATCACTGCTATTTAGAAAGAGATATGAGAGGATCTTCCTTCACTGTATTATCTTTGATAAGACCTGACTTTCTTTTTTTGTTTTCTTAATTTTTTTTTTTCTTTTGAGAGAGAGAGAGAGAGAGAATGAACATGCAGGGAGAAGGGTCAGATAGAGAGGGAGAAGCAGACTCTCCGCTGAGCAGGGATCCTGATGTAGGACTTAATCCCAGGACCCTGAGATCACAACCAGAGCTGAAGGCAGATGCCCAGCCAACTAAGCCACCCAGGCACCCCAAGAGCTGACTTTCTGATACCATGATAGATTCCCCCCAATACTAGTTATAAGTACATAAAGACAAACATCCAATAAACTGTATCATAAATATTTATAATGATTCAAATCTGTAGGAATGCAAGAAAATAAAAACAATGGGCCCTTTCTGTGAGAGGTTAAAAACACCTGAAATGAAAGATAGCTATAAAATTGTTGTTGGTTTTTCTCCCTATGTGGTTCCAAACCATGAGAGACTCTGGACTCCAGAAAACAAACTTAGGGTCACAAAAGGGTAGGGAGGGTTGGATAAGGTAACCGTGTGATGGGTATTAAGGTATTATGAGTACTGGGTATTATATGCAACCAATGAATTGTTGAACACTACATCAAAAACGAATGTACTATATTTTGGCCAACTGAACATAATAATAAAAAATTATTGTTCATAAGTTAGGGTTTGATATTTTCAAAATAAAATCAATAATTGGACTGTACATAGATGTTTGAATTATGGGTTTAAGAACATTCGGACATTCACATGAGCTAAGAAAGCCTTGACGTTAAATTAGAGCACTTTTTGTGGATATACCGCATTTATCTTGAGGAATACCTTCTTTTCCTTAGCTTGCACAAGCAAACCTTTAATATCTCTTTAATATTTATAGAATAGAAGTATTATCTTCATCTTATCCTAGCATTCAGGATCATGCATGATCTCCCCCTCAAAATTATCCCAAGCCACTCTCTTCTAATTTCCCCATGCCTTACTTCTTTAGAGACCCATTGTTCTTCTCCAGCTACCCCACTTAGCATGTGATTCTGTGCAAGTTATTTCACTCCTGTGTCTTTTGCTCTGTCTGGGACTTGATCTAAATAATAGCAGCTGATATATAAGTGCTTAATAACTACTAGCCAGTGGTTTTGTTTATTTGTTTTTTTTTTTTTTTAAGATTTTATTTATTTATTTGACAGAGAGAAATCACAAGTAAACGGAGAGGCAGGCAGAGAGAGAGAGAGGGGGAAGCAGGCTCTCTTCTCAGCAGAGAGCCCAATGCGGGACTTGATCCCAGGACCCTGAGATCATGACCTGAGCCGAAGGCAGCGGCTTAACCCACTGAGCCACCCAGGCGCCCCTTTGTTTTGTTTTTTAGTAGGCTTCCTGCCCAGCCTAACTTGGGGCTTGAACTCATGATCCCTGAGATCAAGACCTGAGCTGAGATCAAGAATCAGAGGCTGGACTGAATGAGTCACCGTGGCCCACCCTAGCCATTGTTTTTATTATTATTCCCATCTGTGTGATTGACTCATGCTGCTTCTGCCCTAAATGGCCCACATCTTATTTGCTGCCATTCAAACCCTGCCATGCTTTTAAGTAAGAAGAGAATGTTTTTATTTAACAGTATGTGCCAGAAATTCAAAACTGCATTTTTGATACCAGTATGCATAAAGGTTGTAAGTGCATTGTACTTTAGTGCTGCTTGTGAGTTCAAGGTAGTGTGCAGGGCTCCTCTGTGCTAGCAGAAGGGGTAGGCCAAGTGTCCCAAAGCAGCCTGTCCACAGTCCTGTCTGATGGTAATGCTGGAGGGAAAATGGCAAGGATGCTAGAAATGTGTTTTGAAAAGCATGCCATGGTGGTAATAATAGAGCAGAATTACCTGTTATTAAAAGAATAATAGATATTGTCTCTTAAGGTTGATGTCATGTAGATACTGTGTAATTAGAAATTCTTTATTATACTTCAGCCCACATGTTACACCCATAATATTATTGATCCTATAGCCACAATCCCAACAAACCCCACATTGTATCTGGCAAGTAGGATTTTCTCAAGCCCAGACCTTCAGGTAGGAAACCTTTTAAAGTATTGGTACTAGGGACATGATCTTGACTTTACCTATTTTACTGTTGACAAACTTGTATGATCTTTGAGTGATGTATTTTGGGTTGACACACACATATTTTCTGGTTAGACTCAGTTAAGGATATTTTCACATATTTTTCTCCCCTCCCACCCGCTTGCTGAAGTTTAAGGGAGATTGTACATTCTCCCAATTGCCAATCTTACTGCAACTTCTCTATAGTCTAATCCAAATATTTTTATACTGTGTTTGTTTAAACGTGAAAATAGTGCCTTTACACCCAGCCTAAGGGGGTAGTTTCTCTAGAAAGAAGAACCTTTCCTCTCCTTTTTCACTGGCTATAACAGATGCTTATCTTTTATTGAAGGAACTAAATGAGCAGTTCATCAGCTAATCTCTCTCTTATATATCTATTTTGGTTTCTTTACAAACAAAATATTTTACAAGCCCAATAGCTGTAAAAGAAATTCCTGACCTTGCCTGTTTTTGAAAGACTGGGAAGTTAAACTACACCCTATAGCAATCAGGCATCAAAATCATTTCTTTTCTACTTCAAAAGTGTGTATGCGGGTTTTTTTAAACTGCTAATGAAAGCATTACAAAGATTAGCTTTTGAAGTGGTGAGCAGCTTTCATTTATTTTCCTTCTGGTATTCCCTCTGCCTCCAGCTAAAATTTAGAACCTTAAAAATGTTGCTCTTCCGTGCTAAATTCAGTTGATGTTCTATCAAAGTGCATTTGGATTATCAAAGTTTCGTTCTTATCTTGCAGCTCAGTATTCCTGAGAGAACACTAGTCAGGTTATAATCGACAAGTCGGTGTCTGGTGCTTTCAAACTAGAATGTGCTTTCTTCTCTACCATGGGCCTGCCCACCTGTGCTCTTAACTTTCTCCAGTTGCCCTGCAGGGATGTGGGTGCCCACACTGTGAGGCTAAGGGAGGCAGTGTTCACTTCTGAAAAGCAGAAGAGCTGCTTTAGTGGTTGATTCATTGGGGAAGAGTCACACAGGAATTACCAGCAGGAAGAGCTACATGATGAGATAAGTAGATTCATAAAACTCAAATTTGGAAACGTTTTGCTGTATTATATTACTTAAAGCAGGAGGCTTAATTTTTTGCTGCTTGAATGACTCCTGAAATGGGGAAAAAAAATGGACACTAGTCATTGCAGAGATGATTTTATTTCAACAGTCTTTCTCTTCTTTTTTTTTTTTTAAGATTTTATTTATTTATTTTAGAGAGAGAGAGCAAGCAAAGGGGCAGTGGGAGAGGGAGAATCTCAAGCAGACTCTCCACTAAGTGTGGAGCCTAAGCTGGGGCTCGATCCCAGGACCCTGTGATCATGACATGAGCTGAAACCAAGGGTCGGACACCTAGCCGACTGTGCCACCCAGGCACCCCCAGTCTTTCTCTTCTTGAATGTCATAAACTAGCACCAGTGAAATTTGCTTTTGTATTATTTCACAGATGTTATCTCATTCTGAGGCCCTGTAGTTATTTGTTCCTGAAAACCTGTGTAACTTAGATTTCTTAGAGTTTGTCTCCTCAGAAAACAAACAAAATAATAATAATAATAATAATTCAGATACATTAAATTTATTTATTTATTTATTTTTAAAGATTTTATTTATTTATTTGACAGAGATCACAAGTAGACGGAGAGGCAGGCAGAGAGAGAGAGAGAGAGGGAAGCAGGCTCCCTGCTGAGCAGAGAGCCCGATGCGGGACTCGATCCCAGGACCCTGAGATCATGACCTGAGCCAATGGCAGCGGCTTAACCCCCTGAGCCACCCAGGTGCCCGAGATAGGTTAAATTTAATCATAGTTTTGGTTTAATGTGATTTAATTCTCTCTCCCTCTGCATCAACTAACATCTTGAGATAGATTTGGAAATTACATCGATTTATTCGGAGGCTTTGTTGATCCTCAAGTGTTCTATTACAGTAATATTTATCCAAAGACTAGAATGGCCAATTGGGATTTGGAATTCTATAATTTTCTGGGATTAGGAGGAGATGACTAAACTTATATAAAGTGAGGGGAGCAAAAGTCAACTTGAAAGGTCTAAGAACTTGAAAGGTCTCATAGCATCTGGCATGAAACCCCGTGCTCAGTGCGCTGGTGCAATATTTGAAAAGTCTATGACTGGGCGGAAAGGAGAAGGAAGAGTAAAGGCAAATGAAAGTACTTTAAAGCAGAGCTTATTTGTGAAAGGCAAGGACATAGGATTTCCCTAGTGGTCTGGTAAGGCCTAAGTCTTGGATGAGCATCGTATGCTTGCTTGAATTGAGGACAGTGACAATGGGGTTGTAAGAGATCCCTTCATTTTATAATCTTGAAATTAACCAACCTGACCACACATTTCACATTAGGTGAGGCTAAAAGATGGTACAAGTTAGAGAGTTGACCCACAGTTCCTCTGATGTCAGTCTTTTTTTTTTTTTTAATCACTATAGATTTCAGTTTCCACCTGAAACTGACCAGGATAATTAAACTGCATAATCTCAAAAAGAAATAGGAGACCCAAGAAGACCATGTCTAGGTATTAGTGTATTGAATGACTTTATATTTTTGTCTTATAAGATTTGAGGTAAAATACAAGAAATCATAAGACCCAGAATCCTGAGTTTTGAACAGAATAAATTGATACTGAATTTTCTATTCTCCTTCCTTCCTGCACCCCTTCTTCCCAAACACATATACAAGTGTGTGCACACACATGTGTGCCCCCCCACATACGTGTGTATGCACACACACATCACCCATGAATTGATAGTTTCTATACCATAACTACCTCAGATAATAGACTAAAAGGCCATTTCTCTGATAGCATGTAAACGAAATGCACCCAAAAAGTTTCATTTTAATGAGTAGGTACATAAGACCTTGGCATCTTTATTTAGGTCTGTGTATGCATTGATACTTTGTAGTTCCATCAAAACAAACTAATGGAAGAATTCAAGATTTTGCTGTACTGAGAATCAAGGGTACTTTAACCATGGTGTCTTCCTTCCCTCAGGGATCCGTGACAACTCTGACAATTTTAAATTAAAGTCTTTCAGACAAGTTTTCATGGTCATGGATAGTAGTTGGGAGGCTTTGTCTTCTCATTGTATGTGTTTCTCATGCAAAAAAGACATTCTTTCAGAGGTCTTTTAACATCTGCTGAAGTTTTAATGTGTTTGCTTAACTGCTTGCTTATTTTAATAATACAAACAAGGCTGCTAAATATTACCAAAGAAAATAATCTGAAATACCAGCCTCTGTAGATAGGCTGATACATAGGTTCTGTTGCACCACAGGATCATATTGTTTTAATTACTGGGACTTTATAATATTACTTAATGTCTGATAGGGCAAGTAGCCCTCCACAGTCCTCTTTGTAAAATATCAAGGCTGATACCAACAGTTTTTGGAAATATAAAATAGTTTGTTTCACTACTGGGAATGAATTATGTTCCTATATATATGTGTGTACATGTATATTTATATATATTTGTAATAATGAGCTTGGTCACTCATTTAGTCAGTTATTTTACATCTTCTTTCAGACTAGATTTTTTTTCTTGTTTTCTTTCCTTTTTTAAAAATTTCATTTATTGGGGCGCCTGGGTGGCTCAGTGGGTTAAAGCCTCTGCCTTCGGCTCAGGTCATAATCTCGGGGTCCTGGGATCGAGCCCCACATCGGGCTCTCTGCTCGGTGGTGAGCCTGCTTCCCCCTCTCTCTGCCTGCCTCTCTGCCTGCTTGTGATCTCTCTCCCTGTTAAATAAATAAATAAAATCTTCAAAAATTTTTTTTTTCATTTATTTATTTATTTTAGAGAGAAAGTGGGAGCCAGGCCAGGAGCAGAGGGGGAAGGAAAAGGAGGGGGAAAGAATCTCAAGCAGACTCTGCCCTGAGTAGGGCTCCATTATCTCATGACCCTGAGATTGTGACCTGAGCCAAAACCATTAAGTCTGATGTTTAATAGTCTGAGCTGGGGTGCTTGGGTGGCTCAGTGGGTTAAGCCTCTGCCTTCAGCTCAGGTCATGATCTCAGAGTCCTGGAATCAAGCTCCACATCAGGCTCTCTGCTCAGCAGGGAGCCTGCTTCCCCCTCTCTCTCTCTGCTTGCCTCTCTGCTACTTGTGATCTCTGTCAAATAAATAAAGAAAATCTTAAAAAAAAAAAAAAAATACACTGAGCCACCCAGTTGCCCCAGATGAATTTTCTTAATCCTACATATTTCATGTTTTGGGTTGCTACCTTTAATTGACAAGTTTTTGTTGTTGTTGTTGTTGTTGATTTTTGCTTATATTTTAATCATCCACTAATTCAATTAACATCTACTGAGTGCTTTCAAGAATTCTCTTTAGCTTAGGAAAGTGATTTTTTAAAATATATTCATTGTAAAAGCTGTCCTTTGCTGAAATTACACCATTTTTTTAAAAAATAGGTTTTTGGCTGTTCTCTCAGTCTGTAATTTACCCATATTCCCATTTTCAACAAAATGAATGTCTTTTTCCATTCTCTTTCTTTCTGTTGCCTGATTGCAATGATACTTACCTAACCTCTATATTAGTAGACATTTTTACTTTAATAAGAATGCTTCCTATTATTCAGTACTCTGGCTTTTAAGACACACAAACACACATCTCCTTTCCCTAGCCCACACACTTAAGCAGAGGTAGGTGTTTATGATCTGGCTCAAGTATCTAAATGTTGCTACAATGTAAAAAGTTTCTTCTCTTTTCAGGTCCTTGCTGGGGTCTAACTTCATATTAACACACATGTAACTTAATAATAGATTTCCTCTCATTATTGTTAAAATTGTTATACATTTACTAAGTATTTACCAAGCTTCAAACTCTGTTCTAAACCATTGTTTGATGGTATCACTGAATGCTCCCCAGGAAACTACATTGTAGTTGTAGGTGTTCTCAGAGACTCTGGGACTCCCTCAGGGGCTAGACATGTGACTGTGCCTGTGGTTCTATCTCCCCTGAGCTTCTTGGGTTCAGATTTTAAAGTCATGTGACCAAAACCAACTGACTTAACATCTTTTTTTTTTTTTTTTTAGTATATTTTTTAGAGATTTTATTTATTTATTTGATAGACAGAGATCACAAGTAGGCAGAGACAGGCAGAGAGAGAGGAGGAAGCAGGCTCCCCGCTGAGCAGAGAGCCCTATGCAGAGCTCCATCCCAGGACCCTGGGATCAGGTCATGATGGCAGATGCTTTAACCCACTGAGGCACCCAGGCGCCCCCAGACTTAACATCTTTAATCTTGGTGTTCTCTTCTCTAAAAAGGACACAGAGGGCATATTTAGTTTAATGACATGAAAATTAAATGATAAAATGCAAGCGATTATCATAGAAATTATTTTGGTTATTGGCGGTGGTGGTAAAGATGAAGCATTTGTCCAAAGTCCTAGAGTCAACGAGTGGGAGAGAGGAAAAGAGCCTTATTCTAATGCTCAAGGTCTTCTATTCTGTATTGGCTACTACTGCTGGATTCCGTTCCCAGTTTGCTATTTTGTGTATTTTTATTTTTTGAGTAGTTCACAATCAGGAGAAGGCCACATTCTAAGAAGTCATGTGACTATACTTTGTTTTGTTTTTAAATTTTTTTAAGGATTTGTTTATTAGAGTGAGTGTGGACCAGGGAGGGGCAGAGGGAGAGAGAGAAAAAATGTTTTTAATTTAAATTCAATTAACCAACATATAGTACATCATTAGTTTCTGATGTAGTGTTCAGTGATTCTTCAGTTGCATTTGACACCCAGTGCTCATCCCATCACGTGCCCTCCTTAATTCTCATCAGCCGGGTTACCCGGTCCCCCCTCAGACCTCCCTCTCTGTGACTCTCCATTTGTTTCCCAGAGTCAAGAGCCTCTCAGGGTTTGTCTCCCTCTCTGAGAATATGCTTCTGATGCTGCTATTGTTATGGAAGCATCCTCTATTGTTGCTGCAATACCTACTGTGCCTTCTTTAGCCTTTGATTCCTGCCTGTGAGTACCACTCCTGTCAATACTACTAGCTGAATGACTTAGGCTTTTAGTGATGAAGTATCTGCATATCATCTGTTGGGAGGACATCCCTGCTGTATGGGCATAGAAACAGAAATAATCCGGGAAACTTGTGTCTTTTAATATTGTGTGGTGACAAGCAGAAATCCTGAGAACTTGAGGCCAAATGGAGTTTGCTCAAGCTCAATGCAAATATTTGTATTTTGTTAATTTAATCCTATTGACATTCTTATGGATTTGTTATCATTCATCATTTTAGCAATGCTTTCCTGCTTTGAAATACAAACACGATTTCAAAGAGATTAGTTTCATTCCAGGTAAAATGAAGTCAGAGTTGACAGGTTTCCCTTACTGCCTGAAAGTAGGCCTCCTGGGAAGCCTTTTGTAAGCTGAAATGATGTGAAGCAAAGAATATCCCCTGCTTCCCCAAAAGCTCACACTTAGCTTTTGCGAAAGACTTGCGTTAGTCAGTTTGAAGTTACTGTCTTAATGCGGGTCTTTAATAAAAGTATAGTGGTATAACATGAACTTTAAGAAAGCAGGGCTCACTGTATTAAAATTCAGAGGTTGAAAATTCCTATTTTGGGGACTAGAGTTTGTTCAGTTTAGTGTTTTTGCTGTAAAATTACTCATGCTAGGCAATAAAACCAATACTTTTGTTACTATCAATAAAGAAGAAAGGTTGGTTCTCCTACGCAGAGAATGGAAAACAAGGGAAGGAAAACACGTATGTTTTCTTTCACAGTCTTTACAATCAGAATAAAGATGAAGTCCTTGACGGGTCATGCTTTTAAAAATTAATAAAACTAAGCAAATTTTAATCTAATCATAGGTGCCCATTGATAGGATTCTCCTGATGATTAACTTGTTTTCTGAAAATTGGCCGTTTTTAGTTGCTTAAATCATTTGCAAGAAGAAAGAAAGTGTGCATGCCTTTTCTCGCTTGAATAAGCTGGAAAAATATATTATTATCATTCAGTTCTAAACAGGAATAAATGAATGGTTTGCATTGTTTTCACCAACTGAATGACATTTGGGAATGTCACAGTGATCATAAAAGGGCCTTGATTTTATTAGATCAGGCTTCCTCTTAGAAAGGAAGGCTTGGATTCAAATTATGGCTTAATGATAGCGAGCCACTGTGTGTGTTCAATGACACAGGAGGATTCTTCACTTGACCTCTAGCCTATTCCTGTGCCCTTGCTTGTGTAATCAGAAGCACAGTGAGTCCCTCCTCACCTGGTGGTTGGCCACAGTATTTGGAGCCAGAACACAGAGAAACCTGTTCAGAGAAACTTAATGAGGATGGCAGTTGGCAGAAGCATTAATACCTCTCCTGACTGGGGCATATGGTTCCTAAAGCTCTAGAGCATATTGCAGAAGAACCACATTGATATGTGACTATCAGCAAGTGGCTGGCCAGGGCTCCAAAATATCACTGCATTAATTAGAAAATATAGGCCCACTTAACACATTCCCTCATTCTACTCTTACATAATTTGGGAAATGTAAATTGGTTTCAACATTCACTTGACTCACAGAGGGGAAGAACAATCCTTTAATTGATCTCTGAAGACCAGACCTATGTACTGTCTTCCTATCCTGGCGAACTAAGTGGTGCAGCTGGAGGCTTTGCACTAATTCTGAAACCTGAAAGCCTGTAGGCTGCTGAAATTGACAGGTTCAGCTCCTAGAAGTCTTGTGCATAGTGTAGAGCTAGTTAAAAGGAATACATTGTATACTCTATTTTCTAAATTTTTAAGCCTTTAAGACACTGTGAAGGATCAGAATAAATTTTTCATATGAATAAATACCTTTAGAGTATCCAAGTGAAATCTAGAAAAACGCTATTTTGAAAAAGATTTTAAAAATCCTATCTTTGTATATCAGTCTTTTCTTTTTGTGAGAGGTATCTCATGTTCTGGATGCATGAAAAATGCTGGTGAAATGAAGTTAATTCCAAATAGAACGACTGTCTCTGATTTATTTAGCACATGTAATAATTCCTTTATTTTGATGGATAATTAAACTTTTTTAAATAGAAGGATCTGTTTTTCCTCTATCCCTATTAAAACATGAGGCAGATAGCTAAAGGGTATTTCTGTGAAATACACAGAAATATTTTGTGTGAAGGGATGCTAATTTAGAAACCTTCCCAGCAGTCTGCCCTAAGTTCCACCCCTCCCATGACAGCAACTAATGTAAAAATTTAGTTTTCTACAGATATCAAGGCTCTTTTATCAAGGTAAAAAAAAAAACAAAAAACCAAAACCCAACTGTGTTTATGAATTCACAATAAACAAGGTATCCTATAGCCATTCAGTGGTAAAGATCCATTTTGAGAATATTTAAAATAATACCTTTTACAACCAGAACATGGTACAATATCATTCAGACCAAACAGCTGGGTGGTGGTTAAGATCGTGTGTTTTTAGAATTCTGACTTTTAAACATTATAGAGTTCGAAAATGATTTTTTTTTTTTTTTTTTTAGCAGGCTGTCTTACATTTTCGGATATTCAACTCAGGCAAATCTATTTGGAGATTGTATTGGGCACTGACAGGAGGAGGAAGGAGGTGTTCTTTATTTGAAGACAATGCATTGGAGGTGCTGTACAACTATAGATCATACACATCATTAAACACTGACTTCCCTGCTGAATGAAAAATAAGACAGTGTCAAGTTTAGTGCAAAAGGCAGAATAAACTAGTCCTCTGCACATATCAACTAAACAAGTTTTCTAGTTGTAAACTCTAGGGAGTCACCGTGCTTATGGTAGAAAGAGACTTGCGTTGGTGAGCCAAACCCTGTTTTCAGTCTCTTATGTGCTACCTGTGACCTTGAGCAAATTCCTTGCTCAAGTATCTTGGTATCTTACATTACAAAGGAGCAAGTTAAGTCTCCAGGGCTCCTTGTAAAATGTTCAGCTGCTGATGTTGCAACTTCTCATGATTACTTAGTAGGCTTTTACAAGATGGCCCAACTATTTTAAAAAGTCAGCAATTAATGATGAAATTAGTGTTAGGACCAAACTAAAAGTAGTCATTTTCAACCATGGCAAAGTTCTAAGGCAATCTGTGAAAGAGGGGCAGTCAAATTTCCCAAATATTAAAACCTGTAGAAAGGGTTTCCACAGACATTGGGTTGGGATTATTCTGAGCCACACCTTCGTTGCTCTTCCATCTCAGAAAATGTCCAGTTTCTCTCAGGACCTTCAGGAACTGCCTCTTGAAACAGCTTCTCCCTCTAGTAGCTGCCATCAGTTCTCTCAATGCCGGAGTGGTGAGTGACCGGTCCTAAAGACCGGAAGTTCCATCCCACTGCTGAAGCCATTCATCTCACTGCTGTGATTCTGCACACACTGCTAGGGCTCTGGGCCCTGTTAAGGCTCTCTCAGTGCTCCTTCCTCATTCCCTATGCATTGTACAAGGTCAGTCACCTAGACGAAATTTAAATGGTATTTTTTGACCTCCTACTTTGCAGGTCAATTGCTTTGGCAGAATACTAACCTTTCTCCTGAGTGCTGATCAGTTATCTGTATTTTCTGCAACATCCTCAATTATCATTGAAAGATGTTAAGGGTGAAAGTTTCTTACCTGCTGTAGACAAACAAAATCAGAAGAAAAATTCCTTTTAATCAGTAAAGCTGAAGTTGATTACACGTAAGCACTGTAAGAGAAGGGTATGTTTCAGTCTTTACCCCACATTGACTCCTTCCAGCAGCCTAAACTGGGTTTTCTGATTTCTCTGAAAGAGTAGTAGCTTTGTCTCTGTGCCTGGAATTGTCCAGAAGAGATAATGTTGTGGGCTCACCAAAAAAACTGTCTCTAATTAATGAAGCTCTCTTACGGCACCATTTGGCTTCATATATAGTCAGTTGAGTCAAAACCATTCTATGTATTTCTGATTTGTTGTCACTGTCATTGTCCTGCTCTGGTCTGTATCCTCTCTTGCATGTCACTGGAGCTAAAATACTAGCTGAATGGATGAGTGGATGAATGAAGGAACCTGTGCCATCTTGCCATGGAAAAATGGAACGATTTTGTGGAATTTACATAGTGACATAAAGCGATAAGAACTTCTTGATGTTCACATTTTTGGTTAATTTTAAACACATTCATAGAAGAAATCTTTACAGATCTGGTTATAAATACAGTTTTTCATCTCTTGTTTAGAAAACAATTTGTGTCTGCCCTTGTGTAAGAGATCAGTGAAATCCTCAAAATTAAGCACTTAATGCTCATCAAATAGAAAACAAGGCTGTAGCCTAGTAACCTTTGTCTGCATTGGAGGATTAGAAATGAAACTAAGTGGTGATTCATGCAGATGGTGATTATGTGTTTCAGCTTATTTCATTTAAACTATGTTCTATAATTTGAAATTGATACATTCTGGTTTTGAAAGATTACAAACAGTAGTCCTTATCAATCTCTGACCCTTTCAGTAAATATCCAATGTTTAACTTAATAGTTTAATGGTCTTTTGATATAGTACTAGAAATGTGTGTGAATTTAAATTGAAATAATTATGAAATCCACAAATTTAAGAATTGGGTCTGTCTAGAGATCAAAACTTGTTTTTTCTGTGTCTTTGGTTTGGCCATCAAATATAGATATAATTAACTAATTCACAGATATTCTAATAACCAGTTGCAAAGAAGGAAAAGAAGAAAATGCATTTTAATTTTTTTTTTCTGTAGGTTTTTAGGAATTGGCACTTAATAGCAGGTCTAATAAAACCTGATTTCCATTGTGACCTTAAATCTATTCCAGTGGAGCTGTTATCTTGAAAACTAATCAGTCTTTTTATACCTATGGAGTATCCTAATGTACAAATAATACCTTTCTTTTTGAAGACATGGAAAAGAAAAATGACCCTACCTCATTTGTCAGTTACCTACATCACTGGGGAAAATGACGCTGTTTCAGATTCGATTCCCAGAATACTGCTGTTCCATCCAAAAATGATTTCATAATGAAACAGTCTGTGAATAAGTACTGTTACTACTTCTTGGGGAGTTGTGTTTCACATTAGCTCATTTAACACCCATGTAGCCTCTCCCATTATCAACATCCCTCATTAGAGGGATGTACGAATGTATAATGTCATTAGACATTATGATATCATAAAGAGTATTCTCACTGCTCTAAAAATAGAAGTATGTTTTCTATTCAACTTTGTGCCATGAACACAGCTTCCAAATAATAATTTTATGGGAAAAGAGGAAGAAGAAAAGAAAGGAGAGGGGAAGGAGATAGAGGTCAAGGTGGGTCAGGTAGTCACTGAACCAGGACATGAATTTCAAACCCTGTCAATAGCAGTGGTTCTCAAGATACCCCTGAGCTAGCAGCATGACACTCACCTGAGATTTGTTAAAAATGCAGGATCCCAGACCTACTGAATCAAATTCTGGGGGTGGGTGCCCAGCAACCTGAGTTTTAATCAGTTGTCCAGGTGATTCGAGGGAATCCAAGTGTGCGAGACCCTGAGACAATGGGTGCAATGCTACGAGAGAAGATTCTGCTTCCTGAGCATGGGAATGCAGACTTTGAGCTCCTAAGTCTCTCCATGTGATAAGTGGGTTCTACAGCCTGATCTCTGAAGTGCTTGCTGAAAAACTGTCAAGTAGAGTCAGGGTGGTTCTGTGGAGTCTGTCACGATGACAGAGTGTATCAGGCTATTCAAAATGCCATTTCCGCTTTATAAGAAGCTCAGTCTATGTGTCAGATAAGAGCACTCATGTGACCAATCTTAAATTTGAAGCAAAAGGCCAATACTTGCACTCTTTCTATTATATCACAAGATGCTTCTGGCTAACCCTTTACAATCTGATTACT
Organism: Neogale vison; assembly: GCF_020171115.1. Lineage (NCBI taxonomy): Eukaryota > Metazoa > Chordata > Mammalia > Carnivora > Mustelidae > Neogale > Neogale vison. Next base: position 76,666,407 of record NC_058091.1, on the reverse strand, counting down.
GTCATGGAAGACCTTCAGGTAAATCTAATTTGTGAGGTAGGAGGTCTTTGCATTTGCCTTGTGACTTATTTTCTTCCTCGAAGGACTATGACTGCACTCCTCAATGTGGAGCCTCTCAGATCTCTGACCTTTCCTAAAATTAAGCCGTGTTTCCAATAACTGACTATATAGTTCATCTACAAGTCCCATGTATCAGACACTTTGGTGAAAGTCAATCTATGCTGGATTTTCACGTATCTACACTATTGTGGGGAGGGTAGAATAGAGCAGAATAAAGGAGCAGAAAAAATGTACTCCCTAAATGTGTAGTTAGAGCATCAGCTGCATGGTCTTAATGAGGTAAGCAAGTTGTCATGGATCCCACATTCTCCCACAGAAAAGCAGTATGAGAAATAGTGCTTCTCCCCTGTCTCCCAGGCTGTGCTTTAAGAGGCTCTGCTGTAAATCCAGGCAATCCATTGTCAGCCACCCTTAAAGACTTGGTGAGTAATACCAGCTCTGGCGCCCAAGATATTTTGGATAATGACCAATTTCTTCTTTAATAGAGGGCAGAAGCAGTATGTATAATACCCAGCTAGCTCTTGGCACTGGATTTAACAAGGATAAAGAGAGTGCAGATCTTTGATCGGACTGTCTCTTGGCATCCGGTAATATTTGCCTTCTTGTTATATAAATGAAAGCAGTAGCTTACTCAGGAAGGGGTGTTCCTTCTCATTTTGGTAGACCCCAGAACACCTCCCAGTTCTTGGGATCCCAGGTCTATGGGCCAAATACTTATTACGTCTAGCTGTGCTTTGGATATTTGATCACTTTTAGAGTGATACAACTGTGAATGTCAGTTATCAGTGATATTACTTTAGTCTTGGGCATCATTGATAGCTTTGATAAGTTTCTGACACACTTGTCTCAGTAGCTTCTAGTGTCGTCTTCTGACTCTCTCACCCCTTTTGAAGCATTTCCACACCATGTGTCTATGGATACTTTCCTTTTGCTTCTGAAGGGAGATATTTTCCAAGATACTTTAAAGAATATTAAGCCACACTCTGATTGTGGGAATCAAATTTTCTTTGTGGCTTCTACTAAGTTCCTACTCTTGTCTCGCATTTTCTTAAGCAAACTTGATGCTTTAATTACCTCTTTTGTGGACTTGAAGACAATTTATTTTATAGACTACTTCTGCTGCCCAGAGATTACTATTATTTGGGTTGTTGCCTTATCACTTTTTTTCTGTGTACACATTTATGTACTTAACATGTTTAAATATGATATTTGTATTGGTATGCTCTTTACTTAACATTATGCATTGTGTCTTTTCTCATATTAAATCTTGGTGAATAGATTTTCAGTGTCTGTTATCTCCACTGGAAGGATGCACTTCAATGTTAATTGATGTTCCTAATGATGTCTCTGAAGTGCTGTGTGAGCCTGAAGAATCTGATGAATCATTAAAGAAAGATTAGACTATATTTAAGTAATATTTGTGTTTATAATCTACTTCTTTTTAAATTGCCAATTCATACATGGTAGAAGTCATACTAAATATGCTAAGTAGTGTATTTAAATAATATATGGTTGTAGTATTTGGTCATCAAATATGTAGTAAGAGACATAGCAGAATCATCATTTCCTATCAGTGGTCAAACAAGACATTTTGTAGTTTCGTGCAGGTCTGATAAATGCTTGGATTCTAAATGCTTCAAAGATAGACATATAAGGATAATATAAATAAGTTATTTTTTTAAAGATTTTATTTTTTTATTTGACAGACAGAAATCACAAGTAGGCAGAGAGGCAGGCAGAGAGAGAGAGGAGGAAGCAGGCTCCCTGCTGAGCAGAGAGCCTGATGCAGGACTCGATCCCAGGACCCTGACTGAGATCATGACCTGAGCCGAAGGCAGAGGCTTTAACCCACTGAGCCATCCAGGTGCCCCTAAATAAGTTATTTTTTTTTTTAAAGATTTTATTTATTTATTTGACAGAGAACACATGTAGCAGAGAGAGAGAGAGAGAGAGAGAGAGAGAGAGAAGCAGGCTCTGCACTGAGCAGAGAGCCCGATGCGGGGCTCGATCCCAGGGTCCTGGGATCATGACCTGGGCCGAAGGCAGAGGCCTTAACCTGCTGAGCCACCCAGACGCCCCCTAAATAAGTTATTTTTAAATAGCATTAAACATTAACCATTTTTAAAGCAACATTAAGCATTAACCATTTTTGAAACTTTGCAATTCTAGAAGATTTTTTCTTCAGTGAAAATCACTTTAAGATTGATTAGAGATATTGCAAAGAATTTTACAGAGCAAACCTTTGCATTGATTGATAGAGATAAGAAAAATGAATAGTTTAAGTCTGTGATATTTAATTCACTGTTAATTTGCAGAAAGAAACAGAAGCAAGTAAGTAAATTATACATATCTCTATATAGATGTTTACTAATTAATTAAGCGCTCAACAACAATAATAAATTTTCATTAGGTTATGAAGACAAAAATAAATAGATCATATTTAGGTAGTAGTAGGAACATAAAACCTGTTAGATGCCTAAAACTTAGAAAAGCATTGAAGGAAAGATCAGAAAAGATATGACAAATATTCAGATTAGACTTACATGTTCTTTTATAGTTGAAGAATACACATTTTAATGTCTTTCTCAATTTATGCCCCAAAGAGTTCTAAGTATAGGAAAATGAGTTGCTCATATAAAATATTGTATAAAGAAAATGACTTATACTTTGAAGACTTGAGTTTCTCATAAAAAAAAAAAAATGGATTGACCCTTTCATCACCCCTTACACATTTTAAAATTCTAATGGGCCTAACTTCTATTATAACTTGGTCTTCAATTCCTTTTACATCTTGGCACTTAAAAATTCATTGATGAATGTTAAAAGATAGGAAAAAGCTAAAGGAGAAAACAGTGTATTTCAGAATGCATCCTTGCAGACACATTGAAGTAAAACTGAAGGAGAAAAGAGCCCTGAAGCAGGATATGTGATAAATGAAAATGCTTGCATTATCTGGTATCATGAAAAAGAAATATAAAAGAAAAATTAACTATATGAGTTACTGATTCTATCTTAATATGATCACGGAAGGAGACACTCCTTAGAACAGAAGTGACTCTTAAAGATGAGTGTGTGGTTGCCAGTTGGCTGGGGTAGGAGAAGAACCTTCAGGAGGGGACAGCGTGTGATAAAAGCCAGAAATATGGGGTGCCTGGGTGGCTCAGTCGGTTGAGCGACTGAGATTGTGATCTCATGGTTCATGGGACTGAGCCCCATTTGGACCCTACGCTCAGTGGGGAGTCTACTTGGACATTGTCTCCCTCTGTCCCTCTCCCCCCACCACACACTGTCTCACTCATATAAATCTTTGAAATAAAGAAACAAAACAGCAGAGAGAAAGAAATAGGCAGCCTGTGATTTATAGGTACTGGAGTAGATGGAATCCTTAAAAGTGGAAATATAAAGTAGCACAGTGGTCACACTACTAGAACATCTGAGCTCAGATTATGGTGACTTCTGTATGTTATAACGTGGACTTCACACATCCCAATAATCAGTGGGGAACCTGTGTAGGATTTTGAATAGGGAAAACATGTGATCATATTTATGTTTGGAGAAAAATTACTCTGCTGGAATTATACATCAGGGAGAGAGATCTGGGCTAAAGTTATAACTTTGAAAATAATCATTATCCTGATGTTATAGGATACTGTCCTGTAGTGAGATCATGTCCCGACTGTCCTAAATTAGAAGTGAAAAGAGGCAAGACTGAGCCCTGGAGATAACCCACTTTTTGTATACACAATTAAACAGGCTTTTATATAACTGATATAAAGAGAGTGGGGAGGATTTAAATACTTGAGGAAGATTTTCTTCATTGATGGCTTTTCAAACAGTATCCATAAACACTGCTTTCTGACTGATAAATCTCTCCTTCTAGTCTTGGAATATATGCCAGCATCTAAACATGGCTGACAGTTACTCTGAAAAGGCATATGAGAATAAAATGCCTCTGACTCTAAATTTGTGGCACTATTTTTAAGTCTCTGTGATGCTTATCAATTGATTGAAAGCTATTTTCGTTTTTGATATAAAGAATTATTAGGAAGTTTAACTGTCAATAGGAAAGTAAAAGAAAAGCAATGCTTTTTGGAGATATATGGTATACTACTTAATGCTATTACAGTAATTTTCCTAAGTGCATCTCTCAATCACATTAGGTCTGTATTCTGGATTCTATTGATCATTAAAGGCTGCAACTCTTAATGAATTGAAAATGACCTATAGTATAAATTTATCAAATATTCTTGAAGAGAGTACATAGAATCTGTTTGAAACATTTTTCTTGTGTGTGATTATCGTTTACACTGTTAGTTCTAAGATCACCTAGTGATTTTTTTAATTTAATTTTATTTTGAAAGGAGGGAGAGAGAGTGTGGGCCAGCAGGGGGTGGGGCAAAGGAAGAGGGAGAGAGAGAAAGAGAGAATCTCTAGCAGACTCCCCACTGAGCACAGAGCCACTGGGCTCAATTCCATGCCCCCGAGATCATGACCGGGGCAACATGAGAGTTAGATGCTAACCACCTGAGCTCCCCAGGTGCCCCAAGATCACCTAGTTTTTATTTTTATTTTTTTGTTTTTTAAAAAAGGTTTTATAAAGAGAGTGAGTGAGAGAGCAAGCAGAGGGGAGTAGCAGAGAGCAGGGGACAAGATGACTGCACACTGAGCAGGGAGTCCAGTGTGGGGCTTGATCCCACTACTCTGGGATCATGGCTTGAGCAAAACCAAGAGTCAGATGTTTAACTGACTAAGCCACTGAGGCCCCCCAAGATTACCTAGTTTTTAAAGCACACTTTATTTTAGTCAATATTGATTTCTAAGTTGTTGTGGCTTTGGCAATTTTTGAGTCAACCCTCTGCATTTTATTTTATTTTATTTTAATTTTTTTAAAAAGATTTTATTTATTTATTTGACAGAGAGATCACAAGTAGGCAGAGAGGCAGGCAGAGAGAGAGGAGGAAGCAGGCTCCCTGCTGAGCAGAGAGCCCGATGCAGGACTCGATCCCAGGACCCTGAGATCATGACCTGAGCCGACGGCAGCGGCTCAACCCACCGAGCCACCCAGGCGCCCAACCCTCTGCATTTTATTTTCATCATTGTAGAAGTCTCAATATTTAAAACCACATGGAAGTACTTTTACATACGTCTTTTGGAGTCTTGCTTGTTCACACATGGCCTAGAATAGGTTCTTGTATGTAACGGGTATTTAAACAATGAATACTAAGTAATTATGAAAATCAGGGCCTTAGACAAACTCAACTGAAAATAATGTATAGAAATATTACCTAACATGTACCGAAAGATGCATGGGAAATCCCGGAAGTTGCTGTGAGCTTCCTCTCTGAGTCTTTCAGATCTCTTCCAGCCATTTCAGAACTCCAGGGCTTTCAAAGAGGACCTGTACGCAAAATAAATAAGTGTAGCCACTTCATCTAAATATCTGTCAAAGCTTCCATCCACTCCTTATTCAGAAGGTATTAAATACTACACCAAACAATGTGCTGGCTGGGGACTGAAGAGCGAAATGTTATCCTTGACACCAGGGAGTTTGTAGATTTGTGGAACATTCATACATTGAAGCAGTGATGACAAGGACCATGAGTCTTGTCAGAGAAGAAATTCATGGTGGTATTTGACTAATGGAACATAGAACAAGGGATTTACTAATGGAACACAGAACTGAGTGGGGCCGTGGACGAGGTACCTACAGAAGCATTCCCGGAAGTTAAAGAGAGGACCCTGGGTCGCATCCCCTAGTTGCAGGATAAGCAGGGTCAAAGCAGGGCATCTCTCTTTCAATGTTCTAATATACTTACCACGTTACTACGAAGGCTGGGTCAGCAGGTTCCTTTCAGCCTCTCTTGGGATTCAGTGGGTTTTTTGGAAAACTCTGCCATATGCAAAATTTGGCAAATGAAGTCCAATTTTTGATCTATAACTTCACATTCTCCAGTGTGGTTAACGAAGTTAAATTATGGTTATCTTGTACCCTTACCCTCAGTGCAAATAAAGCAAGTTGAATTTATTTATTTTTACAATATTCTTTATTTCTTAGTTTAGATAGGGCTATTCATCAACCTAAATACAGTACTTTGTTACTTCTTAAAATGCATTCAAATGATTTTTGTTTAATTTTTTTCTAGATTTCTAAAGCTTGAGTGTTTTGAATGACACACAGTCTAAAAGTTAAGACCAAGACTATAAAATCAGTTGTACCTATTGAATTAATGAAAAGTTTTAGGAATTTTGCAGATGATCAAGATTTTAAATATTATTGTCCTTTTGTAGGGGGAAAGAGAAGTACATGTGAATCAAAATAACTTAAATATCAAGCAAATGCCTTGGAATTAATCTGTGTTAACAGGTTAAATTTGTAGTGCATAATAATTTTCAATAGAAATCCATTTTATTTTGCAAGCTATTTAAATTATTTTAAATGATTTCCTGTGGCTAAAGGCTTGTGTTTTGTACATGCATTTGAACAGATAATATTTTAATGATAGTCATGGTGAACTTTATAGACAGTTTTTTGTCTTCCTAAACACCCTCTCAGAGCCTCTCTGCATGCATTAGGATTAATTAGATAATGTCTCCCAGGTGCTTAGAGCTTTTTGGAGAAAGGGAATAAAGCATTGTGTTAAAATGATTATTACCGACTTCAAAGACAGCTATATGAGAGTTCAGAAAGAACAATTTTTTATTAATAATGACTCAAAAATGCCATTGAGAAACAGCATTGTATGAAGTTACAAATGGTCATGCTGTTAACTAAGTACAGTCTCATTTTTTTTTCTTTCTCTATTAGATATCTTGGGGGAAGAAAGTAGGAGTTTGGGGAACCAAGATACAGGATGGGACGCAATAAAAGGGACCAAAATGATTTGATTACATTGGTTGAGTTCATTTAGGCGAATGGAATGACTTTAGCCTTGGCCTCTCTGGAAGCACTTGTTTTAGTAGTACCCAATAAAGGCCAAAAAGCAGATAAACCTTACAGAATTTAGTCCCTTACAGGCAAAGAGAAAGTAGAAGTGGTATCACTAAAGGGCGAAGCTCAAAGCAGTGAAGTAGTACATGACAATAAGTCACTCCCAGCTCCTACTGGGTGCTGCGAGAAAGGGAGGCATGGACTAACAGGCTGGGTGGTAGATTCTAGTCTGTCTCTCTCGAAGGTATATTGACAATGTAACAGTAACAACTAACTTCAATAGTAACTTTCTTTGTGTGGCACTTCACATTGTGCAAAACTTTCACACACATTACTTGACATTCCTAACAACTCTGTGAGGTGGGAACCATTATGTCCAGTTTAAAGATAGAGAAGCTGATGCTCACTTAATTTAATGGAAGAGGCACAGGTGGAATTGGAGCTGAGCTTTTCTCATCCCAGTGGAGCACTCGTTACGATGCACAGTTCTAGGAGAGTAGCTCACTTTTGTGTTAGCTGTAACAACTTGTAACGTGAGGTTGTGGAACTATAAGGTTGATCTGGTGACATAGTCAGGAATGTTATTTGTTTATTTTCACTAATGTCTTCTTGATAGCAGTCCCCGAGTCTTGAGACTTTAAGAAAGTCTTACTTTCCAAGTGGAATTCAACTACTTTGGGGATATACTGACTCAATAGTTCTCCACTGTTTTATTCTGAACCCACTCATTAGAAACAAACAGCTGTAAATTTATTGTACCATCTTAACTTGAAGATACTATTATGGGAATTGTTTAATTATATTTGTCACATGGGCCTAAAACTATTTACAGATCTTCCTTGGTAAAATATGCAATCAGGTTCTTTTTGAGGTGACTATTAAATATATAGCCCCTTTCCAATGGGGGGAAAAATCATTTTCCTCTCATATACACTCAGGTGGTAAATCCTTTTAAACACCAGGTGTATATTAGTAATGGATAAAATAAAGCAGCATATTCTCATTTTCAGTTGAGTTTGTTTGAACATTTTACCCTTTTGAGCATGAAGTGTTATAAGGAATATGGCCCTTACATAAAAAGATGCTCAAAAAGAGAAAAGTGAATAAAATTTCACAAAGAAAATAATACACACAAAATACCTTATGCCATGGTATTCACTTCAGCATTGTCTGTAACAGTGCAATGTTCACCATCCACCTCTGTCATTAGTGAATGGATTGGCAGGACATGGTCAAATCTTTTTTTTTTTTTAAGATTTTTATTTATTTATAGGACAGAGAGATCACAAGTAGGCAGAGAGGCAGGCAGAGAGAGTGGAGGAGGAAGAAGCAGGCTCCCTGCTGAGCAGAGAGCCCAATGCGGGGCTCGATCCCAGCACCCTGGGATCATGACCTGAGCCAAAGGCAGAGGCTTAACCCACTGAGCCACCCAGGCGCCCCGACATGGTCAAATCTTATAATAGGATGCAAAGGGGATTAGTGACATTCATATTTAACCAACATGCATGGCAATAAAAGTTTTTGTTAAATTTCACAAGAATACATAAACCACAAGACTCTAGTTTCAAAGGTATATGCAAAAAATACCCCCCAAATAGATTGTACATGTGTTTTTCTTAGGTTAATGTAAGTTCTTTAAAAGGTGATTTGGGAAGGATGTATATCAAATACCTAAAGTAATTGCCCATGAAATATGGAATTAGGATGGAGAAATAAAGGGAACACAAAAGGAAAGTCCTTAATTTAATATATGATAAGATTATTATATCCCTGAGACTTAAACTTGATTGAATCAGTACAGTACTATGTACATAATTTGCAGGTAAAACTCAAAATCTAAAAACAGTTACTTGATTCTCAAACAGCTGAGTCTTTGTAGCCATATTGACAGCAGCTTGGTGACCATTTTTGTTATCATATTTTAAAATAATGGGTCTTAACCAGAGCGTCACAAGCCATGAATGTATTGATCTCGGAAGGGTTAGAATTACATGCTAATACTCATGCCTGACCCCCAAAGGCTACTTTATGATGCCTTTTGTCAGATTCTATAAATCCAGGCCCTTTCACAAGTATTTCATGAAGGTGAAAAAGCATGCCCTTTTTTATGCCTAGGAGGACAATGTTGAGGAACACACACTTTATATACACACATGTACAGATGTGTATATTTCTTAAGATTTTGTTTGAATCCTTTTTAATGTTTATGTTAGAAAGAAGAAATTTCTGTAATAGAAACTATATATATACGTAGGATTTTTATTAAATGGTTAACCAAAATCATAGTTATTGATAAAGAATAGTCAAATGCAAACGTTTAAAAATTTAATATGACTTACAAATTAAAACATTTTGCCCCAAAGTACAAAAATATAAGCTTTATGAGATAAGCTATACCAAAAGGATCAACTATTTGTATGAGGGATTGTAACAGATGGCAGAATATGGTAAGTGCCCAAAATTACCCATCAAAAATTATTTATAGGTATTCAGAGAATGGTAAAGACCATTTTCAGTTAACAGGAGGATGAGGAAAGTCTTATAATGAAAGTCTTATAATAAAGACAAGGCATGTGTGAGATGGGCCTTTACATGTGAGGCTTAAATCCATTGATTCACCTCTGACTCCAGTGATCTGAATGTAGGAAATAGAAAAGGATAAACAAGGGAAGAGAATGGAGGACAACTGAAAAGAGAGGAAGTAGGGAGAGAGATGGGGAGAAGAGAGAAGGGAGAGCAGTTGAGTGAACAGGTAGGGAAAGGAGCAAAATGATGAACTATTTTAATTTAACATCTAAGGCACTGGCCAGCATGTGTATGACCTACAACAAGCTGGTAAAAATCCCAAACAGGAGTACAAAGCTAGCAACTCAAGATGTGGGGTGGAATACTGTTGAAAGCAACAGACTAAATAATTTAGTCATACCTCCTTTATCTGGCTCAGCATTTCATTGGCCATTAAATACCATCTGTCCTAGACTAGATTCCTTGGCAGTAGGCTGTTGGCTATACCTCAGTAGGTTAAGGCAGAGTCAGTGCATTATTAAGTTCCTGAAGGCCTTGACAAAGACAACTTATGATCCTGGTTAATTCCTCAGGGAGAAGCAGTGTTATTTAAACAATGCTCACAACTTGGTCCTTTGGATGCTCCTAATGTACAGAGAAGACTAGTTCATTCAGGAGTAGATTTGGTCCCTTGAATTATCAGATCACTTTTTGTTCTAGAAGATGGTCTCCTCTCCATGGTATGGTTTGAAATGGGTGTAAAGATGAGTATGTGAGATATAAATAGAATGAGGCAAAAAATCTATCCAAGAGGGAAGAAAATTTTCATGTTGCTTATTCTGACAATTACAAGATTCTAGGAACGATGAGTTCAATGTGCTAGAATTTTTATCCTTACAGATTTCAAAGTCCCTGAGGACGGAGAAAACAAGAGTAAGATTGATGCTTACAAATGTAAAGATATTGTAAGATGATACAGCCTGTTTATAAGAAAAGAAAGAAAGTAGCATAACAAATTGATAGCACAAATAGAAGTACTTATATTTGGTAAAGCATTTTTTAAAGATTTTATATGTTTATTTTAGAGAAAGAGAGAGTGTGAGTGGGGAGGGGCAGAGACAACGAATCTGAAGCAGACTCTGCACTGAGCCTGGAGCCCAATGTTGGGCGTAATTCCAAGACGGAGAGATGGTGATCTGAGCCAAAACCAAGAGTCAGACACTTAATGGACTGAGACCCCCCCGGCGATCCTTGGTTAGAGCATTTTAGGTACTTTATCCATGTTGTCTTCATAAGGGTACTCCAAAGAAAAGTCAGGCTAAGAAAATCATTTGGATTCAGGTAAAATCACATCAGGTATAGGTAGAAGGATGGGTTTTAAGACACAAGTCTTCTGAGTCAAAGCCCTGTTTTTTTCTACAGCTTCATGTTGCCTCTTAAGGAAAAAATTTACTGAGCTATCACAGATGGGAGATCAAATAAGGAATTTCTGCTATGTCATTGGACTGGCATACTTGTAGAGGAGGCCTGGGGGTGTAGGAGGACGGAGTAGATGAACATAACTGGTTAGAAATGGTCAGATTTGTGCCTAAAGCTATAACAGCAGCCAATGGGAAATGGTACTGAGAATTAGACCCAGGAGACTTTGTAGTAGAGGAGGAGCATGTCTAAAAAAACTAATTTCATTTTGTAAATTTTACTCAGACCATACCTACTAAATATTGGTGAGGGATACCTGGCTAGCTCAGTCAGTTAAGATCTGACTCTTCATTTGGGCTCAGGTGATGATGATCTTAGGGTTTTGAGATCTAGCCATTCTTCTGGCTTTGAGCTGAGCATGAAGCCCTGGAGATTTCTTTCTCCCCTTCCGCCCACACCACCCCCCCAACAATAAATAAATTTAAAAAATTAAAAAATAAAAATTGATGAATATATTGCAAGAGTTGTCCTGGGTTCATCAAGTCATATTCATGATGTTGTTGGGACAAATGGTCATGCTAGAATAGAATAGTAAGCTTAGATATAGAAGAAACTTAAAATATCAATATTGACTGTGTTTAGTCCACTGGTAACATTCAAAAAATGTATCAGGTAGTGCCTTCTTTGCTCGGGACTTCAAGGAATAGCATTTTATAAGTTTTGGGCAACTTCTTCCCTTCTCCCTCATCTTAGCCAAAGGTTCAGAATAGGAGACCTTATCTTTCAGCAAACCTATTCCCTGTGACCCTGCTCTCTGGTCACAGAAATCAAGGAAAGAATGGGCTCTTTATCTATAGAAAGTACCTCCTAGAAATACACCCACACTCACCCACCAGACACTCCTTTCAGGCTGTCAGAAGCAAACTGGGGGACAAGGGGAAGGGACGCTGACTGCACTCAGGTCCCTGGGTCTCCAGTTCCAGCTGGCTCCATCACTGACTTTTCATTGGCTTAATTAGAGGTACCAATAGTTTCCCCTTTGTTTTGTTGAATTTCTATCACCTGTGACACATGTGCCCTGAGAAATAACCAAAGAATTTTCTTGACGGACTATGTCAATATAATTCAAAGGTAAATAGCCCTAATTTGCCATTAGACATTAGTATTTTTGCTAAAATTAGTAATTTATAAATTTGGATTAAATTCAAGTGAATCGTGTGTTTCTGTTTGTTTTTCTAGGGAGCATATGGGGGGGGGTGTGGTTGTGTGGAGAGGGGCTTTAAGCAGGCTCCCCATACTGCACAGAGTCCAAAGGGGATCTGGATCTCAGGGCCCTGAGATGATGACCTGAGCTGAAATCAAGAGTCAGAAGCTCAACTGACTAAGCCACTGAGACACTCCTCAAGTAAATTGTATTTCAGATGCCATTTCACTTAGGTACTCTTACATGCATAGCCCATTTAAAACAAAATCCTGCTACCTAAGCAGAATGATAATTTTCTCTCATAGTGAGGTGAGAGAAACAACTTGTATTTTAAATTCTACAATGGTTTTAGTAGCCAATTCCCCCTAAAAAAGGTACCACTGCATTCAGTTAGTTTTTACTGAAATTACAAAAGGCAGCATGAAAAGAATGCATCATTTAAAAATATAATAACACCATGGCACTATTGAATGAATAATATTTTCTTTTCAAATACTTGTACCCTGGGAATCTTATTAAGAAAAACAATCATGGTATCCTAGACTGAGAAATTTATTCGTTTTACAAGATAGAAGTTAAAAATGGGCAGGTGATTCAAGAATTAGATGGAAGACATTTAGTTGTAGCTTGTTTTTTCTAATTATCCACTGCTTTTTGAAACTCGGTAAGATAATTGACCTTCGAATGAACTCCTCTCTCGAGTCCTCAGAGACCAGACATTTAGGAAAACTGGGAACAAGAGTCCCCTTAGTCAAGTCATGGCAGCCCTGGGTGGAATCCTGATTATTGGATAATTGTGCAACTCTAGAATAACATAGCCCAGTTAATCACTATGACCTTCAAGCCCCCAGAGAATCTGAAAACTTGAGCAGAGTAAGGGGCATGTTCTCTCATTTAGACTTACTTTTTAAAAATCACTTTGCTATTCTGTCATTTGTTGAAATGAAAAAAAAAAGCATCATTTTCATCTATTTTAGAATATAAATGACAGGAAATGAGATATTCAATAAGGAAATGCAATGGGAATAGCCTGAAATACCTTCAACTATTGATCTAATATGTCAAAATTTGACTATTACAGTTGAAATTGTCTCCCATTTTTCTATTAACTTCTTTCCTGGTTAATACCTTTATAGCAATCTGTATAAAGCAGGTTAACCAAGTATAACATTTGCTGTGCTATGATTTTGCATGTTTTTTCTACTGATTTCAGGTAGCTGATCCATTGCCCATATTTCTGGAAGTTTGAGACAGATCCTATGCCTAAACACAGCCTTGCAGTAGATTTGGCTGAACAATGCAGGGTAATAAAAGTAATGAGGCCATTGAAATCCCTTTAGCTTTGTGCTGATGCCTGGAAACTGTCATTTATTTTGTAGTGCCTTTAATTGAGAAAGCTTTTTTTTTTTTTTTTTAAATTCCACACAGTAATTGGTACTACAATTTTTTTCTTATATTAAAAAGAATAATAAAGTTGTATAGCTTGATTCTCTCTCTCTCTTTTTTTTTTAACAAGAATTGATAGTTTGTGATTCATGTAAAAATGTATTTGCATCCATTATTTTGGCATTGTCCCACAAGACTTAAAGATCCTCTTTGGTACAAAGCATCGATAAAGCCAAAGCATAGATAAAGTCAGTTCTTGGGACATTTATATGCTTGCAAGATTGAGAACTCACCTTCTCCAACTCAGTGATGTTTCCTCCCCCTTTTGCAGACTCTCTAAATATAGCTGAATAGTAAATATGCATAATTAATAATTAATAGGATCGTAACAAAACACAGTATCAGCATAACCCTCTAAGACATTGATGAGTATCTGTTGCCACTTTAAATAATGACATGAAAGGCTGTGGTGCTTTCTAATATGGATTTGCCGTAGTAAATGAGTTTATGTTACTGTATATATTTTGTTCTACATACCTAGTTATCAATAATCGTCTTCATGCCTCTCAAAAGGCAGCACAAGCAGGAAAAGAATAATTGCCACTCTTCATGGAGCCAGCTTATTGATGAGGTGGACACAAGTCATATTTTTAGCCTGCTGGCTGTCCATCTGTAAGCAGTTTCCTGGAGCTGTCACTTCTCCTTTCTCTGGAAACTGTTATGGCTTTGTCTGCCCAAGGAAAATAATGAGATCCATCTATCAAGAAAAAAATAAACAATAAACCCTATACCTTCCAATTAATTTGTTTTCACTTACGTTTACCTGCATGCATTCGGTTAACTATCCATCATGTTATATGCATGTAAAGAAGTGCATTTTTCAAAAGGTTGAGTCCATTAACCCTTTTGCTAACTAAATATATAGGCACCCCTTTCAGTTAAATCAGAGACTTGTAAAAATCAATCCTTTTGGAGAGCTCATAAACACTTGGTCTGTCTTGCCCTTGTGAGCCCAGTGTTGATGAATCTGTAGGCTTAATATGGACCAAACAGGATGTTCTCATTCATCCCTCCAAACTAACTGTATGTTTTTCCTTAAATGTGTCTTTGATTTTAATGCCACCCTAATATTTTCAGAAATTGGTATGGAATGAATAACTTAAATCAGAAGCTTCAACTTGCTTTTTTTTTTTTTTTTTTTTTGTTAAAAACAATTTAGTAGAAAATGGTAGTGTACCTCAGCAAACAAGTGGCATCTTTTTTTTCTCCTCCCTTAAACAGTATGATTTTCCAAATAAAAGACACGCACATACAAATGACTCACGTGGTAATTTGTTTATAGGATTTTGCTGACATTTATAAACTACTTGAACTTTACTGCTGCCTTGTTGCTGGCGAGAAGCTTCAACAATGAAAGTGGTCCTGGCGTTAAGTATCCTCCTCTTTTTTATCTATCTGTGCTATCACAATAGACAGCCGCATTAAGTAAACACTTTTCAAATGTTTTAAAATCATGAAGTCTGTGGAAAGTCTCCAATTCAAGAATCTGTGTTCCCAGAATTCATTTGTAAAGAGAGTTGTTTAAAACTTAGAAGATCAAATCCTCCATATGGTGGTAAAATCCCTAGTTTAATGCACTAGGACTATTGGGTATCAGAGATTTAAGAATGGGTAGTGACTTATCAGATGTCTTTTAACTTAAGACCAGAGGGAAGTAAGAGGTAGGGTAGCAAACTTGCTCAATTTCAAAGAAAACAATTGTGAGCATACCGGTTGTTGAAAGACAAATAAAATGAAAGGTAATAGATATATTTCTACCTAGGGAGCTGATGCTTAGGGGGAAAACAGTTTTTACCTGAAAAATATGAAGGGAATAATTGTTTAAAGATCCTAAGGAGTGGGACGCTTGGGTGGCTCAGTCAGTTGAATGTCTGACTCTTGGTTTTGGCTCAGGTCATGATCTCACGGTTCTGGGTTTGAGCCCCACGTTGGGCTCCATGCTCCATGCCAAGTCTGCTTGTCCCTCTCCCTCTGCTCCTTCTCCCATGTGCTTGCTCTCTCTTTTTCTCTCTTCCACAAATAAATAAAATCTTTAAAAAAATTCTAAAGAGGGGTGCCTGGGTGGCTCATTGGGTTAAGCCTCTGCCTTCAGTTCAGGTCATGATCTCAGGATCCTGGGATCGAGCCCTGCATCGGGCTCTCTGCTTAGCAGGGAGCCTGCTTCCCCCACTCTCTCTGTCAAATAAATAGATCTCTCTCTCTCTGTCAAATAAATAAATAAAATCTTAAAAACATTCTAAAGAAAACTAAAAATACTCAGTGATTGTAGAGGTTGAAAGCATTGATTCTTTATTCTGTGTAATCTAACTTTTGGTTAGTTGGTTTCTGGTCCTAGCATGTAATTCTCTTATAATTTTGAAGGGATAGGAAAGGAGGGCATAAGAAAAGAAAAAAGAAGGCATCATGAAGAAAGAAAAAGAGACTAAAAGTAAGCCATAATTAGAAGATGAGAAGGAAGAATGACATGAGGAAGGAGAGAATGAGAATGTGTTAGGATACTATTTGGCACTGTGGTTGACCTTGGAGGCTCTACACTTGATAGGCTTTCTGCCACTTCTTCTCATGGAGACCTCGGGAGCATTGCTTAGACATGCCTCTGTTTCTTTATTACAAAAGCTAGTACTTACCACTTAGGTTTGTTGTGAGGGTGACCTTGTACATAGTAAGTCCTCCATCAAACCTAGTTGCTATAAGGGTCACCATCTAATTTGTCGTCTAAAAGGGAGATCAGTAAACCACAACCCACGGATCCGATCCAGCTACCTGTCTTTGAATGGCCAATGAGCTAAGAATGGTGCTTGTGTTTTCAAATGGGAAAAATAAAAAAAGAATATTTTGTGACACCTGGAAATTATGGGTGAAAATCAGTTTCAGTATCCATAAAGCTTTATTGGAACACAGCCACACTCACTGGTTTACAGATCAGTTGTGGCTGCTTTTGTGCCATAGTGGCAGTCTCCTGGCCATCTGGGCTAAAACACCTAAAATCTTTTCTCTTTGACCTTTGACATAAAAAGTTTGACAATCCTGGTCTAAACAAGGACACATCTGAGAATGAATCATGATACTATGAATCAGAATTTGGAATAAGTGGCATAAACTGAAGATATCCTAAGTACAGTCACCTTCAATACATAATGTTTTAGGGGGAGGGGGAACCTGATGAAAAGAAGTAGCATTTATGCAAATGGTTGCAACTGGGGGGTAATGTAAATTTAAATCTTTGTTCCTCTCCTTTCACTAAATCTACAGACCATTCCCAAACTCATTTTGTAAAAGGCTTTGTGTAATCTGGTCCCAGCCCTCCTCTTGGACACCTTCTCCAACTGCTTTCCTCTTTATTCACCGTGGTCTAGTCACACTCACTTTTCTATTCCAGTAACATAGTAAGCTACTCGCTATCTTAGGGCCTTTGCAAGACTCTCTGCCTGGGGTGCCGCTCTCTCCCAGACTTGCAAGTCTGGCACTTCACCCTGGTTAGCCTGGCATGGTCCTCCTTTCCTTAGTCCATTTTATTCTCTCCTTAGGACTGCCACTCTCAGAAACACTGAACCTAAGCTCTATGGTGGCATGGGTTTTTCCTGTTTTGTGGCCTTCGTGGCTCACTCCAGTATCCACCACCATTCTGACACAGAGTGGACAGACCCTCAGGCTATGAGAATGCATCCTGCTGTCTGTTGCATTGTTGCTGCTCCTGTGCTGAGCATGTCAAGTGGTTCCGCTCACTGCTCTTCTCATCCTGGGTTTCCAGTGGGTCTTTGACTCTAGATGAGCAGCTTGGCATTTTATTATAAGTTTTAGTCCAAGTCTCTGGTCTAGGTGGACCCTCTAGGCAACAACATGTCTTTGATAGGTTTTCCTGCCATTTTCACATTTTGTTTATGTTACCTAGGCTTATTTATGTGGAGATCTTAGCAGTCCTTTTCTATCATAGCGCTTCTGGAGACAGGCCTTGTTTATTTATTGTTCATCTCCCTCATAGAATAAAGAAGAGCACAGTATCTTGCAAAACAAGTAGTTTCCTTTGAGTTTATGCTGAATTGTGTTCCAGGTTTTTCTTTCTTTTCTTTTCTTTTTTTTTTTTGGTCAGCAAGAGTTTCCAAGGTTAGAGTGTAAGCAACTTGGAGACCAAGATGATAACTTTTAAAGTATTTCTTTGTATCCTGCATAACTCTGCAGCAGGCAGGGGCAGGGGCAGGTGCTCCAGGAGTACAGGTGAATGAAGAGTACGATGGATTCTGTTGCTGTCTGGGTAATGGAATAAACCTCAGGAAAAGCACAGTAGCTGAAGATATTAAGCTCATTTGGCTTTCCAACACCTCTTTTGATCCTTCTACCTCCAGCCTTTGTGCCAGTTGCAGGTTTCTCTTATTTTCATTCTTGTTAGGTTGCTGATCCGTTTGTCTTCTCGGAGCTCATGGAAGCCAGCCTTAAAGCATATGAGCTTCTATGCAGTTGTTACAATCAACTGTCTGAGAAAAGAAGGGGAAAAATAGTTTCTCCTGCTTGTTGGTTTGAAAACTGGCCTCCATATGCAGAAGACAAGGAGAGACCAAAGAAAGAGGTGAGCCATTCCAGGGTGGTCGGTGGCAGGTTTCATCGGTGAAGGAATTTACATATGAGGCTTGTCTTAGCAGCTGTAAGATGAGTAGATTTTGACACCAGCCCTCCAGAATCCTGCAGATTTATATAGAGGCCTTAACTAGGTCCAATCACGTATATCATCCAGATGATCTCAACAACATAATACTCTCAAGGCTGTGTCTTTGAAATAGCTCCTAGTATGGGAATGGTGGGCATGACGTATATTCCAAGGATGGGAGGAGGTGAGGAAACTGACATCGCCTGTTTACAGCTCACACAGGTCAGCCAGTGGTCGTGTCCTCTCCATGATCTCCTCCAACACTGTTCTATTCTCCCCTCCTTCTTCCCAATTTGAGGCTACATAGAAAAGAGGAAAAGCAGAAAGAAATGCAGGTTGGAAGAGTATATTCTCCAACTCTAGCCAAGGCATGAAGAATGCCTGTGGTCCATTTGCTATGCATTTATTCATACACCTGACTTCAGAGCTTCCAAAAGAGAACTGGACATCATTCACCAGAAAGTAAGTTATATGAGAAGTAGTATATCTGCTTTATTTAACACATTATTTGCTAAATAAATTCAGTGCCTAGAACAGTGAGGTACTGATATTTATTGTGTGAAACAATGACTTTCACCCTTACATCTTTCCTTACTTACTCATCTGGTAAAAGTAGCCTGGATAAATAAAAACTAAAATCTCATCTTCCATGTTTAATTATAAAACTCTCCAAAACAGAACTTTAAAAAAACATGAAACTTCACAGTAGAAGAATTAGAAAATATGCAACACAAGGTTCTCTCTGGGATGTTATCAAATGCTTTGGCATGAAAATATTCAGCCACCAAAAACAAAATGTCATCCAGCAATGGAAAAATAACACAATATGAGAAAAACTTGGTTGAAAAAAGAGGCATTGTTGTAATGATTAATGAAAATATGGCTTTTTATCATAAGTACTTGCAGTTTTGGAGAAAAGCATTCAGCATATATCACATATTGAAAATAAAAGTTAATGTGATTTGATTGAAGAGTTCCAACCTTTGAGAGATAGTAAATGATACAGTACTTAGGAAATTGCTTTAAATATTTTTCTGATTGGCTAAGAGTGTTCACAAATTGCTGCATCTTTTGGGTATTGAAGAAACAAATCTGAATAACACATGCATCTTGAAGACAGGTAGAAATCCAACACCATTTTTATGCTCAAGATGGGGGGGTGTATTCCCGAAGGAAAGACATTCCCGCAGGTGTTTATAATGGTTGGTTACAAACAGCTGAGGATGTTTTTACGTAGTCTTTACCATTAACCTTCATAGCTATTTTATGGGGAAGGTAGAATCAAGGCATCTTTTCAAAAGTTTTTCAAAAAGTCTTTAATCTTTCTCTCTCTCTCTTTGTCAAAAGTTAGATAATGCATGTGATTTTGTAGGGGGGATTCCATTAACTGAGATGTAATTCAAATGATGAAAACCTTCAAACTATTAGTGTCTTTTGTGAACAGGCAAGGTATTCAAAGGAAGTAAAAGGACAATTGTTTGCATATTCCTTCCCTTCCTACTCCTTGGATTCTTTCATGTTTTAATAGTTTTTTTTTTTTTAAAGATGATTTAAATATTGGAAGATGTATGATCCCCAAGCACTATCTACAAATTATTCATATTGCTCCCATTACTTAGCAGTCTTAGTAGGAGCTATTGCCAAAGAAGAGATTGCTTATAAAAATCTCAGAAGTGAGTCCATAAACACACATCATCAAAGATTATTTTCAGATTTTTCTTTTTCTTTTTTTTACAAGTAGTACTATTCATTCAGTTAAGAACAAATTAGAAATGAGATCTGTAGTTAATTCCAGCCTTTTCAAAAAAATATTCTTCATTGGTGGATCAGGCTTAAGCTGATTATGGTGGGCCTGGAGACAAGAGAGTAGTATCATGAAGTATCACTGTGTGTTTCAACATAAACAGGGCAGAAGCTGGAACATGATTGGCAATGGAAAATAATCACACTTAGCATTCTATCAATGGAATAAAGCCAACATAATTTTAGAACAGTTTTTTCCAGTCTGTCACTCAAACTTACTCTGTCCAGTATAGTGATATGTAAGTATAAATAAAAATATAAGCATAAATGGGCATGTGAAATTTATTAACCTGTTTTTTCATCTAAGGTTATAGCCTAAATCGTTTCCCCTATTTTTCATAGTTTTTAAGATCAAGATTTCAAAATCACTCTGAGTTTTAATGTACGTTTCTAATGAGAGGAATGGAAATATGATTATATAATTCTCCTAGTGTAGGAGAATTTCCTTTTTTATTGCTATTATAAATATTGTGTCAATGAATAGATTTGTCTTTGCATATACAGAAAACTGTCTGTTTTCCTTAGGATAGAGTTAGTTCCAGGAATGGATTATTGTCAATGACCTCCTCTATGGCTTTGATGCATAATTCCAATTTATATTCCAAAAGAATTTTTGTCATTAGCAATATGAGAGTTAACACTTACTGGTTCTTGTGTGTCAGACACTCTTGTGAATAATCTTTTACATGAATTAACATTTTTAATTCTCACCATAGTCTTTAAGATACATGGTATTATTGCACTTATACAAAAAGAAATTCCAGAATTGAATTAGAAGAAATTGCACCCCAGAGATGTTAATTAGCTTGCCTAAGGAGACACAGTTAATAAGTGGCAGTAAGAACACAAGTTTCGTTGTCTTCCTTAGTATTTGACAAGATATGTCACAGTTTATTTTTGCAAAGGTAATGGACAAAATAATAGCTTTATGTTATTTATTTATTTATTTTTTGCTTTATGTTATTTAACTACCATTTATTTGATTAGTGACAACTCTTTTTCTCCAGTTCTATTTTCCTACCAGATTAGTTACTTATCTCATAGGAGTGTTGTGAGAAACAAAGTTATTATATGTGAAGGACTAACCAGTGTCACGTGATCATAGCTATGCAATGGATGGTGGCTTTTATTGTTATTCTTAGCTAAGTTACTAAAAGAATTAAGACAAAAACCTTGAATCGTCTATTTAGTTCACTGCTTTTTTCTTTTATACCACTTTTTTTTTGAAAGGAAATCAATCTTAGTTCAGTATATTTATTTTGTATATAATTGCTCCTGAAAATACGATAAACTAACATATAACTAAATGTTAATCCTGGAATGGAATAGAATATTATAAACTTTTTTTTTTTCTCATCCCTGACAATAGAATATATTTTAGCGCACACAAATATATGTATGGTTACTTATATGGTACTAACACGTATTTCTAAACAAGTTGACATATATATTACATATAGTCTATAGTTTTTCTGTAAAATAATATTTTAAATAATTTTATTTGAAGATGTTGCAAAATATTTTTTTGCTAAAAATTATAAATGTATTTCATAAGAGTCATATCAGATTTCATTATGTTAGATATCATAATTTTTACCTTGTATTCTGGCAGACAAGGAACGCCTACCAGCTCTGTTCTTCATTATTTGGTTTCACCCACATTATTTATGTAACTTTCAATCTGCAAGGTTTTTTAGAGACATATTTTAGGCCATTTGAAGGTGAGGGTAGTAAAAACTAGAAAATGAAATCTCCAAATCTACTTCTCCCAGCATTAATAAGGTGAAAGATGTCAACGTATTCTCTAGACTTTAAAAACTTCACTCTTCTCAAGATATCTCTAGGCGGTGACATTTGCCACCTGGACCATGCAGGAATGCCAATTTAGATACAAATACCTTGGATATAAATATCAATATGTGGTGGAGACTATGGGAGAAACGTGTAGAGTTTAAACACATGGGGTTTAATAAAGTATATGTACGTCTTATTTCACAAGTTTAAGCATGGGAGCCTCAGTACTTGTGTGGTTGCGGTGGCAGAATCGTAGGCATGGTCTGGGAGCCCAAGGTGGGCCAAAGTGCTTTAAGTGAGATTAAGAAGGTATCAGTAGCCTGGGTCACCTGTAGAGGACAGGTGCTACAGCAGATTACAGAATGACAGGGGACTGTTGCCTGATGGTCCCCGGGCATTTCACAGACCTCGGTTTCAGTCAGGTCTCTGGCAGTTAGAGGATGGATCACTTTGGCATGTTTTAAGCCTCAGGTTTTTTATTTGCATGAAAGGAGGTATCTTCCTCACGGGGCTGCAAGAAAATATCAAATTATGTAATTACATTGTTCAGAGCAGATTCCAGTGCGTTGTAAGTGCTCAACCATTGTTGTTCTGTAGGCAACAGAGCCCAGAGACAGACTGTCTGGATTCAAATCCCCACTCCGGAAGGAATAGGTGTGAACCTTCAGCACAGCACATAACCTCTCTATGCTTCCTCACCTGTGAAGTGACAAAAATAATGTTACCCCACATCACTGGGTTGGTATGAGGGGAAAATTCAACGAGTTACTGTATGTAAGCGTGCTTAGAAATGCCTGCCACTCACCCAGTAAACACTAAATAAATGTTTGCTGTTAATGCTACTGTTTTAAATATTAGTCGCTAGGATTTTTGAATAGCTTCCAGTGTTAACAATCTGTGAAGAAACAGTCTTTTACCGGGTTTATCATAGTCCTTCTTCTCTCTCTCTGAATGTGTGGGTTGGCATTCATGATGTTGCTCCTCTAACTTTGGCTGTTTGTATCCAATTATCTGCCGGCTTTTGATCAATCATGTATGTGCGGACTTTAATAAGGCGTTCTAGCCACATGTTCAGTATTTGGTAGCCTTGGTCTTGAGTTCCTTGTGCTTTTCAGTGGATGGGAAAATGAGCCAGTTTTGGTAAGTGGACGTGAAAATCCCACAGACTTTTATGTATTCTTATTTTTTATGTTAGACATTTCTATACACCATCTCACACAAAGTACAGTCTTTCACTGTTTCTTACAGAAGTAAAGATCTTTACAGCATTTCCTTTAACTTCCTCTTTTCTTTTTTTACACCGCCTGCTTTTTCTTTTCTTCTTCATCTCTCATTCCTCTCATTCACACACACATGAATACAAGACAGAAACTGAAAACTGCAGTGACTTCCATTTTATTTACTGACGCCAAGAGCTCCCTGGCTGCTTTCCCACATCAACATGCATGTACACCAGCTCCCCCTCACCCTGACCTACTACTTGTTGAGCCTTCCTTCTCCACTGGGTATAGATACCTGATTTCTCCTCTAATGCACGTTTGTTATATCCAGCTGTGTATTTATTCATTGGAAATTCACACTTTGAAGTTCTTAAATGCCAAGGGCATAACTTTAAAAGCTCTCATAGTTTCTAAGTGTGAATTTGTGTATATGTGTGTACGTGGGATACCCATCGCCGCACGTCTGCATACATGCAACAGCATAAATGCAACTTTCTGGGTGTGTGTGAGGGTATGCATGATATCTAGATGAGGGAAGCCACTGTAAAAGTGAGGAAGTATGTGACTCAAGTGACATCTGACTTGCTTTGTAAAGTTAGCACCCTGCACTGTTTTAGCTTTTTGACTGTCTTCTCTAGGTCTCGGTACCCAGGAGTATGATTTGTCCCATTAAGAACTAGGCAGAAGGGTGTGTGACCTCTTCCTCTGTTCCTATCACGTTATGAGACTATTATTTTTCTGAATTATAGGTATATTTGAGACCTACACATAATTACTTTTTATCTTCCTGTTTCCTAAGCCACGTTACCAGGGTGGCTTGCTTGTGCTCTCCGCTGCCGTCGCCGCATCTCCCCTCCTTGTTTGGCTGGGGCTCCTGATTGCACTGGCAGGAATATGCACAGCTTTAGCTAATTAATTGCTTCGACAGAGCAGTAAAGTGTACTTACCTAGAGTGCACTTCCAGCAGGCGCTATAGATTTATTAGAAAAGAGTTATGGATCGTGATTCATAGCCCATATATGCATATGCACATTAGAATTAGAACTGAGATTTTATAAATAGTATGTTAATGACCTCTCAGCAATAACAGGTCTGAAGACCATTATAAATTTAAGAACTAGAAGCAGCAGGGCTTAATTGTAAGAATAAAATTATAACATATGATTTAGCCATATGTGTTTATATGTAAAAAGCTTGTTATTTAGGATGGGTTTCCTTTTGCTTCTGTAACCGCTTTAATAAGCAGGAAAGCATTTAATCCTTTGAGTGCAGAGCATATTGTAAGGATCCTATCTCAAAACACACTGATGCAACTTGAAAGTGTATTTCAACTGTGCTGCATTTTTGTTTGTGTTAAAAGCGGCAAATACTCCAACTCCCAGCTTGAGAATATCTTAAATGCAGTTTGCCCTTTATTTGTCAATCTAAGCCAGCTTTCTTAGGCCGGAAGAGAATATCCTCTCTTTGGCTGATGTGCGCAGTGTGACAGAGGCGTCTCGTAATGGGCCTTCGTGAGCGTTGCATGGCAGGTTTCTCCCTATATTCTTAATCTGTTTTCTGGTCAGCTACTCAGCTCCTTTCAGCCTCTTCCAAGTTCTCTCTGGAGGCTGAGGCAGACCAACAGAGCAGGTTGGACTTTAGTGAGACAGCTGGGCATTCTTCCTAGAACAGACCCAGCATGGGTAATATTTTTGAATCATGTAACTTTCTCATGCTCAGTGCTCTCTAAGGAAAACATTGTTGTGCGTACCATGGTATCTTGCCACTTTGTGAAGACCGTTCTCCTAATTCTGTCTCTATTTATCTCCTTTTGTTCCTGCCCTTCGTTTTCAGGGCATAGCCTTTCCTTTTTTTGACCACAGTCCATTATGAGAAACCCTGATTCTCACTGTACTTCACTTGGATGTGCTCATTATGGCAACAGAACAAATGCTAGAAATAGAAGTCTATGGATGAGATACATAATGACCTAATTATAATAAGAATCTCTAAAATGAGACAACCTGAAAACACTTTGTACTGAACTGTATTTGTTGGAACTTTCTCCGGGTGAAGCTTTTATGCAGTTGTGTTTTTGAATAGTAAAGCTTTAACATCATCCTCAGTTTCTCTGTGTGATACAGTAGGAAAGCATGGACTCCTGATTTCAAATCTCTCTTATATCAAATAGCTTCATTTCTTCCCTTTTTTAAACATATAACTTTATGTTGGTTTCAGGTCTACAACATGGTGATTTTATATATGTATACGTTGTGACATGATCATCAAAATAAGTTAACGTCCATGACCTCACATAGTTATAACATTTAGTCTTGTGATAAGAACTTTTAAGTTGCACTTTCTTAACTTCTGAATGTACAATCCACTACCTGCTGTATATTACACGCCCAGAACTTATGTATCTTATAACTGGAAGTTTGTATCTTTTGACCACCTTTACTCCTTTTCCCTACACATCATCCATTGCTTCTGGGAACCGTCCATCTGTTCTATTTCTAGGAATTTGGGTAGGGTCTTTTGTTTGTTTTTGTTTGTTTATTTGTTTGTTTTTAGATTCCACATATAAGTGAGTTCATGAGTATTTCTTTCTTTGACTTACTTCACTTAGCATAATGTCCTCAAGGCCCATCTATGTTGTTGCAAATGGCAGAGTTTCCTTCTTTTTTATGGCTGAATACATATACAATATGTATTGTATATATTGTATACAATATACAATAGAATATTGTATATCTATGCACCCTGTTTTCTTTCCACTCATCTCTCGGTGGACACCTAGGTTTGTTTCCATGGCTTAGATATTGTAAATAATGCTGCAGTGAACATGGGGGTGCAGCTATCTCCTTGAGAGAGTGATTTTGTTTCCTTCCGCTGTAGACCTGGAAGTGGAATTGTTGGATCATATGGTAGTTCTATTTTTTAATTCTTGAGGATCCTTGATGCTGTTTTCTATATGCATCTTTAATCGAAGATACAAGTTCCTCAGTTATAATCCAAATATAGTGATATCTACATCATAGAACTAATGTATAAATAAAATGTATCTTCTTACCTATGTATTTATTAGGCACCTGTTTCTGTGACAGGCTTCTAAGTGCCAGGGTAGTGATGGGGATAGAAGGAAATGATGTTGGGAGATGGACATATAAATAGAAGAGGAGTTGTATTGTCACTGCTCTAGTATGCTAGAGAGTGTATAAAATCTTTACTTGGGCTGCATATAGTCCATAATATAACTTTGTGAAAGAGGCATTGTCTTACTCAGTTTACATGTGTGAAAACTGAGGCATAATGGAGGCTTAGTGACTTAATCAAGGTTATGCAGTTAGTAAGTAGAAGATTAAGGATACAATCCTAAATTGTCTGGCTCTATTATCTAACCTCTTAAACATTGTTGATAGTAATTACACTAGAACAAAATGAGAAAACAGAAATGCAGTTTCTTAGAGAAGCATTCCAGTTAGGGAAAACGATATAATGTACAAGTTACACAGTAGGTATTCAGTGAGTGTTAGTCTCCTTCCTGATTTTTGGTAGAGTTTGAGGTGACATGCAGCATGTTGTATGTCCGTGAAACCTAATTTGGTGAACTCAGTCTCTGCCAGTAATTTTTTTTGTTTGTTTTTTTAAGATTTATTTATTAATTTTGGAGAGAAAGGGAGAGAACACACGTGTACAAGCAGCAGAAGTGGCGGAGGGAGAAAGAGAAGCAGATTCTGTGGATCAGGGAGCCCAACACAGGGCTCCATCCCAGGACCCTGGGATCATGACCTGAGCAGAAAGCAGAGGCTTAACTGACTGAGCCACCCAGGTGCCCCACCCTCTTTTGGGGAGGAGCTAGGGGAGAGCCTACTTGTGGCTAGAAGGGCACTTAGTAATTGGTGGATGTGGACAGCATTGAAGAATAATTTTCAGCTCGAGAAAGAACATTCTCTTGCCTATTGAGGTTTTGAACTTATTTGGAAGGGTAACTTAATTGTAAATCTTTGGGAGAATGATCAACATAACCAAGCCAGTTATTATTTTCCAAGTGGCAACATGACTGATATCTGGGACAGAGGAAGGGGGGATGCTTTCCTGAAAAGGGATCTTCTGAGAGATGAGTGGAGGGTGGGCTCACTAACCCACATCCTCTGGTCCCATGGGCCTGTGTGTTAAGTGACAAAATTGGGGCTACCGTAGAGTGCAGCCAATAGGTCAGTCATGCTTCATTAGTGCAGGGAGTCCTCAAAGTGATGTTATGTTTTGTCAACAGAGAACATACCTTCCCCACTCCTCTACCCCCTGTCACTTTCTTTTAAAATTCTGTTATATATAGGGGCTCCTGGATGGCTCAGTGGGTTAAGCCGCTGCCTTCGGCTCAGGTCATGATCTCGGGGTCCTGGGATCGAGTCCCACATCGGGCTCTCTGCTCAGCAGGGAGCCTGCTTCCTCCTCTCTCTCTGTCTCTGCCTGCCTCTCTGCCTACTTGTGATCTCTGTCAAATAAATAAATAAAATCTTTAAAAAAAATTAAAATTCTGTTATATATCCAGGGGGCACTATGTTTTGAAAACCTGCTGGGTTATCTTTTTCTTACATTTCAGGAATTCTGAGTAACCATTCTGCAAACGCAGTTGACCACCACATCATCTGTCTCTATTTTACTGCAGATGGAATCTCATCTTTATTACTCAGGTTCTATTAAATTTTATTACCTCTTTTTTTTTTTAACATTTTCTCTTAGAAATTGTTCGCAGTCAGCTCAATTCCACGGAGCAGTGGCCTAGCAACATTTTCATATGTGAACATAGCTTCCTCTGACTTGTCAGCTAAAAATTCCCGAGTTTTAGATGAATTGTGAGTGAGAGTCTGTGAGACTGGCTGCCTTGGTTCCTAGAATCACCCACTTGGGGCAGCTGGCCAGTTAGTTAGTCTGGCGACTGTAGTCACTCCAGTCAAGGGTATGCAAAACAAAGCTGGATTCAAGTCATTCAGGAAAGCCATTCAGTTGTTCTAAGTGGGTGTGAGTTTTCCATTGTGTAGCCCGGAGGAACCTGGGGAGTGGGGGAAAGCAGCAGCCCTAGCACAGAAGCAGCTCCTGCTGTCTAATCAGACAGGTGACCTGCAGCAAGTCCAGACCAGGTCTTTTGGCTTGCTCAGACCCAGCTTCCCCGTGGAGATAAGGCTCAAGTGTGGGTAGATGGAGGAGAGCCATGCATAGAGGTGATGCTGCTATTTTTACTCTGCGTTCTGCCAGCAGGTGCCACCTGCCTCACCGAGAGCATCACTGATGGCTGTGGGAGCTCAGTGGCCAGCCAGGAGGCATTTTTTCCCTTCTGGCAGTCATACCAAATTCCAGATGGTCTCTTATGAAGCTGACCTCTGATTCCAAGCCAGGGTAAAGCTGCAGCTCATCAGAGTTGTATCTGCCACTTAACAATATTTTCTGCATCTTTGTCAATTCCCTGGTACAGAATGGCTTCGGGTCTTAGATTAAGAAACAGAGAAACCATTGACTTAATTTTTAACCTAGTAGATTAATATCTACTTATATTTTACCTTCAGCCTCACTACTGTCAGAACATGTCTTTTTGTTTTGTTTTGTTTTTGAGGTTAAAAGCCTGTAACTCATTTATGTCTTCCCCTCACTGCAGCCGCCACAATGCTCGCTGCTTTCCTTCAGCGAGGTCACTTGTGAGCCTTTGTTCTACTGATTGTGTGCACATTTTAGATAACTAATGAACCTGTTTTTGTCCAGAGCATGACTTACAGGCCTTCATCCCTTTCTAATTCTTTTAACCTGTCATTTCTGTCATGGCTATACTCGGCCTCTGACCAGGATCCAGGGGCTGTGTATAATTCTTTGGTTAATGCATTGACTTCCAACCTGCCCTAAACTCCTTGAACTTGTTTTCACTCCTGCTTTTAATTCCTTAAACATAGTTATGTTTATTTGTTCAGGATCCGAGTGTGCTTTGATAGAAACATCACTAACCACTCAGGATTGGTCTCACTCTAGCCTGCTGGTAGCTGTACTAAGAATCCTTGGCATTTGCTCTTGGTCTCTTATCCCGAGTGGCAGTCCTGGAGTGGAGTAGAACTGGAGAAGGCTCTAGAGGTATAATTTCTGAGGTTTGGTTGCCAGCCTTGTTCATTCCTCTTTACCCAATCTGAATATATCACACCTATGTCCAAACACCTACAAATGACACCCGGTGCCTATCAGGAATTTCATTTTCTTGTAGCATTCGGAAGGCTCTGGAGTTTTGCCATTGTCTTCCTTCTCAGGCATATATACCATTTCTTCCCCCAATCTGTCCTCCCATATAACAACTCATTAAACCATTCACTTTGCCCCCACTCTCTTTCCTGGCTGGATGGCAAAGACTCACTCTTTGAAAATGCCAACAATTTCTAGATTCTCAAGGAATATTTCAAAATCTACCTTCTCTTCTTCCTCTGGCCTGTGTACCTCTGTTGTTACAGTCATCATAATCTACTTTGTATGTTACTTATTCTTTTTTTTTTAATTGATCCCTGGTTTCATGGAACAGACAATCTTGTCTTATCTCAATTCCCAATTAAATTGTAGGGTCCTGAAGGACTGAGACACTGTCTACATTATTTTTAGTCCATTTGTACTGGCTGTATTAGGTCATTTTCCCCAGGAAATACACTCTGAAATGGAGATTTGCATGCAGGTAGGTTGAATAAGTCCTCTTGGACACGCTAGTGAGGGAAAAAGGAAAGCACGATTGAGCCGAGGGAGAAATTATAACCATGATAAAGTTGCTGCAGATATTCAGCCAATCCCACAAGGAGCTCTAGAGCTTGGATAATACTTCATTTCCCCTAAATTGGGGCAGGGAGGCTGGAGTTATTTACTCCCATCTTGACCGGTTACTGGATGCCAAAGTCACCCGGGAAGGATCTGTAACCTTGGCAAAAAGCATCTCCCATTGACCAGACAGTTCTAAGAGGGACTCAGATGCTAGCTCCCAGCAGGCAACAATGCCAGCAGCAGCTGGGGGAATGAGTGTTTTGGCCCTGAAGAGAGGCTGGCAAGGCACACATCAGCATCCGCTGTACTAGGACAGAGACTTACCTGTGATCAAGACTTGGTGACTATTTTACCCAACTGTATTTAAAGTGATTCATAAATATTTTACAGCTTCTAAGACTTTATGAAGCCAAATTCTGTATACAAGTTTGGCCACCATTCTGTATACAAGAGGCCACAGAAGACCTCGCGTTTGGCTGTCCTTTCTTTTTCAGATGTATTTCCTACAGGTAGTGTTCTGTTGTTTTTAATGTAATAGCAACAGTTCTTTATTCTAACATATGTCCAGAATCATGTCAGGTATATTTACAGAAAGGAAGTGATACTTCTGTCCTTCTACCATCTGTTGTGATCATTTCAGGGGTTGTCCTGTTGTGTGTCTCTCCACTTCGAGGGCTGATGATAGCTCCCCGTGGAACTACTGTGCCCCACCCAGCTGAAGGAGGATCCAGATCCTGTGGGTCAAAGACCATTGTGGGATCTTCTTTAGGGAAAAGGATACAAACCTTTCTTATCTTTGAACATTTTATAGAACATACTGTGTTGGGGGTTTCCAAGATCTCTCAGGTTGGAAGATATGCTAGGAGGATTCCCAGGGCTGAGCATTTAATTGCACTCACAGCTTTATGGCTGTGATTTATTACGGTGGAAGGTTACAAGACAAAATCTGCAAAAGGAAAAGGTTCATTGGGCAGAGTCCAGAGAAAATCAGGTACGAACTTGCAAGAGTCCTCTCCCAGCGGGGTCACGTAGGATGTGCTTAATTTTTTATGCAGTGGATTGTGACGAGTCTGAAATGTTGCCTACCAGAAAAGCTCATTTGAGACTCACTGCCTGGGTTTTCTTTATTGGGAGCTGGTCATGTAGATACCCTCTGTCGAGCATGTACCCAAATTATCAACTCCCAGGAGGAAAGCAAGTGTTTCAGCATAAAGCATGCTGGTTGTAACAAACATTGTGGGGGCAGTGAGCCACACTTAATCGATTATTTATGGAATGGTGGGAACCTTCCTGAAGTCCGAGATCCCAGATACCAGCCAGGGAAAGCAGGCCTTTCTGAGGATAGCAGTCTCAGGCCTGCTAAGGTGACTCTTTCCTGTACACACGGAAACCTATGAAGCCACTGTGAAGTTCCTTTCAGGGCCTTGGAAAGGGCTGGTGTAAGTGGTAGACTTGAAGCTGATGCTTTATTAGCTTCCATGGTAAATATTTCTCTGCTTCCAGCCATACTGAGACCTTTCAGTACCTAAACTCACTAGTCCTTGCTCTTCTCTGACGGGCTAATCTTTTAACCAGAGCCACTCATGTTGCTTTCTTCACCAAAATGTTATTCCTTATTTTGCTTTCAGTGTAGGTGTCCCATCGTCCTGTGTTTCTGACTTACCCACTATGAACCCCTAGTGAACTGAACTTTTCTATCATAGTACTTGGCAAAGTATACTATAGTTACTTAATCACTTCCCTCCAGGCCCCATGAAACTTGTGCCCTAGGAAAGCAAAGGCTGTTTATTCTTTATACTTGTACTCCCATGCCCAGCATTGTCCCTGCCATAGAGCAGACTTTTATTAATACTTGTTGAACGGTCTGGTTACTCATCAGTATTGACCAGAGTTACCGCAGTACACAGTTAATCCTCCAGCAGATAAAATTTAAGTATTTAGGTTAAATTTTGAGACACATTAAATAATAGTATTAATAGTACCATGGTATCAGAGAAAACCTGCTGTTGTCCATCCCCTAATGCTCTAAAACTATTGGAAAACCTCTTAGCACCAAATAATCAATTAAAAAACACATTAGGGACACAGGGAAGCCATGTGACCTATATAGATTTGCTAATAAAAAGCTTGGGTAGATTTTCATGCAACTGTGTATACTATAAAAAGGAAGCTACTTGGTGCTTCTCTTTCGTTGTAACATTTATTTATTTTCTGTGTTTGTGCATATAAGCATCGTATCCTAATTGACAATAATCAGAAGTAGATTAATTGTATTAATTTTTCAGAAATCTGTTATTATAATGGGCGTTAGCCTTGTTGTCAGAATTTTAGGACCCATTTCAGATGCCTGCTATAACTCAAGCAGGCCTACTGAGGATTCTGTGACTCAAGATGTGTAATTCATTGCTTCTATAAAACTTGAAGAAGTATGGCACTTTAGAATGGCCATTCTTGCTTGTTGTATAAAATACATACGCATGCATGTGTTTCTGGATTCATTTGTATATGCAAAAGATAGACATGGAAAAAGACAATTCCACAGGTAGGCTCTTTGTGAGATTAGCATGAAAGATGCTGCAAAAAAAGTTATGAGTGGTTGGTGTCCCTGTAACTCCCCCCATTGGTGGCCAGCAGATATTAGGAATGAAAAGGTTACCTGAATCTATTGTTCATGGTTTTAATAAAAAATAGTTAATTCTGGGGGTGCCTGAATGGCTCAGTCATTTAAGCATCAGACTCTTGGTTTCAGCTCAGGTTATAATTTGGGGGTCATGGGCTCTTGTATTTAGCATGAGTCCGCTTAAAATTCTCTCACTCCATCTCCCTCTACCCCTTCCCCTGCTCAGGTGCACTCTCAAAAAATAAATAAATACAATCTTTGAAAAATGAAAAAAAAATTAGTTAATTCTGAAATAATTTATACCTGAAGGCAATCATAGAAGGTTGAGAAATCAGCAGCCATGTCAAGAAAATTTCCCAGGAGTAAGAGTCTTAGAAAGTGGAGGCGGATGTCAACCATCTGAGCTGGAAAGAGGGGCTCGATAAAGGGGTCGAGAAGGAATGGAAAAGAGCTGAGGTGATTGACATTCCCAAGGGACCTTTTTCATTTGTGTTTGTTTCAAAGGCTTTGTCTGGAGGCATAGCTAATGACTGGATTGAAGGTCTCTGTCTTGCTAGGTTGTTTGAGAGCAGACTGCAAACAGACAGAAAGTCAAGAGGAGGTGAAGGAGAGTCAACCCACCC
This sequence comes from Neogale vison, assembly GCF_020171115.1. NCBI lineage: Eukaryota > Metazoa > Chordata > Mammalia > Carnivora > Mustelidae > Neogale > Neogale vison. Next base: position 76,633,381 of record NC_058091.1, on the reverse strand, counting down.
TTTTCTACTATATGTATATATGCTTCAGACAGAACATCTGAAGGTGAAAAATGGGTCATTTAATATAGTTTATATATATAACATAGAAATGGCTGAGGTGTTTTACCTTTACAGACATTTTTTAAAAAATTTATTTATTTAACAGAGAGAGAGAGGGAATATAAGCAGGGGGAGTGGGAGAGGGAGAAACAGGCTTCCCACTGAGCAGGGAGCCCACCGCAGGGTTGATCCCAGGACCTTGGGATCATGACTTGAGCAGAAGGCAGATGCTTAATGACTGGCACCAGCCCCCGCTCCTCCCCTTAAAGAAATTTCTTTTTTTTTTTTTTTTAAAGATTTTTATTTATTTGACAGACAGACCACAAGTAGGCAGAGAGGCAGGCAGAAAGAGAGGAGGAGGAGGCAGGATCCCCGCTGAGCAGAGAGCCCGATGTGAGGCTCCATCCCAGGACCCTGGGATCATGACCTGAGCCGAAGGCAGAGGCTTTAACCACTGAGCCAGCCACCCAGGCACCCCATTAAAGAAATTTCTTAAATGCCTTAAGACCTCCCCCAAGGTGTTTTTCCATATGAGATGGTAGTCAAAAAACCAAGCTTTCTGCACTGAGACTAATCCCTCAACCAGCTCTACAAATGTGAGCTTACATCTGGAATGCAGAGCTCTGGATTCACCTTCCAGCCCTACTATCTACCAGCTTTGGGACCGCACATAGGTTTAATACTCTCCACCCTTTCATAAATGGGTTATTATAAACCCTATCTCAGGTCTGGCTGGGCAGGGATTCAATGAAATAAGTGCTTAGTAGGCACCTTTATCGAATGAATGTATATAAAGCCCTTAAAACATAAGGCACTTAGTAAGTATTAAATAAGTTAAAGGGAATATACTTGAGACCCCATAAGCCTGGTAACTCAGAACCATCCTGCTGGTATTAGTTACTATTTCATACTGTATAGCAGAGCCTTGAGCCTCGTCTGTGGCTAGAATACATTCATTTGGACAGTGTGCGTATAAAGTCTGCATGCACACCCACACCTACCCGGTGGCATTTTGAATCTTTTCCATGATTAGTCTTCCATGCATGTGGTTTACTTTGTCAGTGTTTTTGTATCCATCTTCTCATTCTTCTATTTTGCTGCTTATAAATTGCTGTTAGTTTGGAAGCCATATTAAGAAATTTTCTATAAATATGGATAAGCTGCGAATGAACCATGTTGCAGAAAGGAGGCAAGGGGTTCAGTTACGATTCAGGTGGGTGAGGTTTTTGGTCCAGGAGACATTGACTTGATCTTTCCTGTGGCTTTTTAAAATAACATTCTTAGGTTTCACCAAGAATTTTCCAAGAGAACCAAGAGAATGTTTCATTTTCTCATTGCTAGTGAAATGAATATCATATACTGAATCTGAAAATTTTTAATTGTATTTCATTATGAAAAATTGAAAGTTTAACTATGGAAGATATATTAGCATTGAGGTTAATATTTCTTTTAGTTTGCATTTTATTTGCTATGACTACTATGCTCCATTTTTGCTTCAGTTCTCTTAATTTCATTCTTATTTAGGATATATATTGGGAAAAGAATATAGTTTGTTTCTTATCAGGTCTGTAGAGTAATACCTTTGAAAGGGTTTGGGAGTTGGACCTCGAAGATCTGATGCAAGCATTCCCATAGAAAACGAACCATTTTAGTGTAGCTTTTCTATACAGATGGACTATTTTCTGTATTTTTTGGACTCTAACATTTATTGCTTTTGATCAAGATTCAGACTAGCTGAAAATCGTCTCTTAAGGATTTGCAGTGCAGAAGGGGAAATTAAATCTGCTTTTGAATCCACAAGTACTTATTAACATGCCAACTATATGCCACCATGAGACAGTGCTGTTAGCACTTTACAAATATTAACTCATTGAATCTTATAATAATAGCCCTTTGAGATAGATGCTATTATTGAGTCCATTTTACAGATGAGAAAATTGCAGCCCAGAGAGGTTAAGTAATTTGACAAAGGTAACACAGCTCATAAATGGCAAAAGGGGGTTTGAATCCGAACAGTCTAACCCCAGTCCATACACTGAATCAAGCCTGAGAATTATCTGCACGGCAAAGCAAATTGAAGAGCTCCTATCTTCCACATGCTATAATCTTAGTCTAAGGAAGGTCTCTTGTTTTTTTTAATTCCTCTAATATTAAATAAGTTCACCTGTTTTGAAAATGAGGTGTTTATTTTATGTACATCACATTAAGTGAAAAAAGCATAGATGACTACATTTATTTGTGTATGTGTGTACAGTTATAAAACAAAGTGGAGATTTTGTTTATTTTTATATAGATCATAGGTTTAAATCTTGTATCTCTAATTATTTTGTCATTTCTTAATGAAAGTGTTGAAGTTACTTGAGTTAGCAGTTCTAAAAAAATGTATCCTGGATTCTTTTCCTTCTTTCTCTTGCTGTGTTGTTTTCTGATAGTTATATGTATTTATCAGGCACTAGCAGTGGAAGCAAAGAAAATGGTCAAACAAAATTAGTCAGTTTTGACAAGACTTAGAATTGGTGAAATATTCTTTATTGTGAGGTAGAAATCACTGGAAAATGTTTTATTTTGAATTCTCTTCTCCATGTAAAAGTATAAATTAGAATTTATTTTGTTCCCTCTTGGGGTGTGTGTGTGTGTGAGAGAGAGAGAGAAAGAGAGAGAGAGAGAAAGGGATATGTTTTCATTTTGACAGTATTTATAACTTTAGATAATAATGCGATCACTTCAAAAAATTAAATGCTCTAATTTTTCAGATGCTGGAGCACAGTGTGGTATACTGACTTGTAACCGTCCTCGTGTGTTTCCTTTCTGCTTAGCATTTTCACTAAGTTTTCATATATGTATTGGATAACAGGCTGTGTCAGTTTAAAACTTCTTGTTCTGGGCATGCCATTTATTTTGCTAAGCCTATAGCACTGAAGAGTATTAATAAAAGTATAACTTACTCTAACGCAACAGCCTCTTGAGATCCAGGAAACCTGCCTTTCTCTTGCCACTGAGAGAAGAATAATTTACTCAAGGCAAAATAAAGGTAGTGAGCAGAGAGGAAAGAATTGATAAAAAAAAAAAAAAAAAAAGAATTGATACGGAGATGGGCGGGAGGGGGAGACACAAAATATTGTCCTCAGAGAGAAATGATGGGAAAACCTAGAGGAGGAAGGAAGCTTGAGCATCAAAGGAAGCTTGCATTCACACAGAAGTGGGAACTATAGATGAACGCCCCGGGCGAACATGTGTGATACAGAAGCTCAGCTGTCTTCTGAGAGTCAGTCCTGCAGGTGGGGTCTGTACATGGAGCATCTCATCTGAGTCAGCTTAGGCTGGTGCATCTTCCCATCTCTCCTTGGAGTTCCACATTTGTAAATTGCAGATACTCTAAGTTTGGCACAGGTATTTGTTAAATTCTTCAAGATCTTTCATGAAGGTTCTCTTGTTCCTAGGTTAGAACTGAGTTAGTGGGTCTCTTGCGATTTCTTCTAGATCTATCAGTCTCCATAAATTCAGGTACACTTTTCATTTTTTTACTTAAATTCTTCTGATGATCAGAGATATTTTTTCAAAAATTAAATACCACTTTTTATTAATTTCTTTTATACCTTAAATATTTTATGAATTTCCAATTTATATATAATGGATGGATAGAGGTGATACTATTTATAATCTCCAACAACTATAAAATTCCCTTGAGTTTATACCAAAAAGTATTGTATTCCTTAATAAAAGAAAGCAAAAGGAAGAAAATAAACTGAAGAAAATTAGCTAGCACTTTAATGATCCTCTTTGACTGAATCTGTCTTTGCTCTCAAGCACGCACACAACTACTAGCAAAATCATTTCCCAGATCATTGTAGGAGATCTTTTTACATTTCTTTATCTTCTCTGTATTTATATAAGTAAGAAAAAATTTTTTGAAATAAAACTCTGGGAATACAAATTCTTTTTTTTTTTTTAAGATTTTATTTATTTGAGAGAGAGCATGAGCGAGGAGAAGGTCAGAGAGAGAAGTAGACTCCCCGTGGAACTGGGAGCCCGATGCGGGACTCGATCCCGGAACTCCGGGATCATGACCTGAGCCGAAGGCAGTAGTCCAACCAACTGAGCCACCCAGGAATCCCCTGGGAATACAAATTCTTAACATATCTTGCCAGATATGTCTCACATTGCTGAAAACTTCAGAGAAATTAAGAACCCTTATAGATTACATTTTTTGTTTATCATAAACTGACTTACCTCCTTAAATGTAAATATCACCATAGTAATAACTGAATTGCAGGACAGTTGGTTTCAAGGATTTATTTATTCACTGGCATTTGATAGTTTAGTTTAGATAAAGTAAAAACAAATTCCCTAGTCTTGAAAAAGAATCATTTAGTCTGATATTAAAAGATTTGTATTGCGTAGTGATATTCCCGGATGTCACTTTTCATCGGCACCTCTATTTCAAAGAATTTTATCTGCCAAGGAACTCTGCACGACTGAAGAACTTACTTTGTTTGCCAATATAACTGTAGAAAATATAAGGAATGGTGTTTCTGTACAGTAATGAAATCAATTTTATGTGTGATTAGTGGAATCAGACAAGACATTTTGAGATAAGTTTCTATTACTAGTTTACTAAAATGTTCATATTTCATTCATTTAGCTTTCACCTAAGATTTGCATTCATTTTTATACAATGTATTCTATTTCTGCTCTTTGCTGGATTGAATGGTATAATCTTCAGAGTGTCTAAGTATAGTCCTTATGTATAGAACTTGGCAATTACTCATAAATTCTGTTTTCTTTTGCAGATGCATTTTGCAAAAGGAACTTAAGGAGAAAAATACTTGCTAATTATTTTTTTGTAAAATATGCTATAATTTAGTGAAGATTCTACAGGAATATAATATAGAGTTAATTTTTTGATACGCTGTGATGGTTATTGAAAATACTGAGAATCAAAAAAAAACTCTGACCCTTCAAGACCAATTTACAATGTGAAACCATAGACTTAGGACTACGATTTACTTTAGAAAATCTAGTTAAAATATGTTCTGTTAGGATAATAAAGTTCAAAAATTTTGAATGACATTTTTATGGAATGACAGTGGTAGTTGGATCAAGCAGTTATTTTTAGGTTAAATAGCATTAATAATGATCACTAAATTTAAAATCTAACCTCTTCAGCATCTTGATTAGGCAGCCCTCTGAGGATTGCAGTTAGGAAAATAGATCACAAAGGTAAAAATGATCCAACTCCAAACCTCATGGTAGAAAGAGAATTAAGCCAATGTCAAGTGTGAGTAAGAATATGGGAAAGGTATTTTAGGAATTCACAGAAAGAGGCAAATAACCCAGCCTGAGACACCCAGGTAGCATGATAGAAACCATGGCCATGGGACTGGAAGAGAGAAAGGGAAACCTAACCTGGATTTCAAATTATGAATCAGTGGCAAGGACTGGATCTGAAGCATTAGTTCTCTGTGTACTTAGTGATCTTTTCCCTCTATCCCTATGCTAAACATAAACAAAAATAAAACTGTTATCATGAGATATTTAGTAGAACTTTTTATTTTTTTTTTCCAAGTCACATAACATTACAGGGTTTTGACATAAGGGTGCAGTCTTTTAAAATTTCAGATTCATTTAACTGTAGACGGGTCCTACTGCATTGTAAGAAATTGATGTAAAAGATATGATTATTCATTCTTAATATCATCATAAGGTTTTGTTTTGTTTTTACCTTATAGGTTCCTTTTATTATTCATTCACTGAGAAATAGAAATTTGGGTTAAAAAGCTTTTACAAAACATGAAACATTTATAAAAACAAAATATATGCCTGCTTCAAATACCTGCTTTTAGTAAATGGTCAATATGAAAAAGCAAGATACTCATTAGAATTCTTCTCAATTTAGGAAGCCGTTCACAAGATTCAGAATCCAAATTTCAAATAATTCTTATAAGACAAACTCCGTGGGTTTCTGAATGGTAGTTGTATTTGGGTAGCATCTTACAAAATACAACTGTGACTAATTTTGAGAATTGCATACTTTATACACATGTCTCCCAAATATGCAGTGTATACACTGCATATACACGCTTTCATTTATATTAACTATTTTGTATCTCAAATATCTTCCCAATGTGAAAAAAATGTATTTGGAAGAAAATAGGACTGCTTTTTATTTTGATTTCTAATAAACTTAGGCTATAATAGATACATGATTGTGTGCCCTTATATCCAAAATATGCATATAATATTTGTTTTCAGTGATCTTGTGTTATAGTAAATTGAATGCTGATTTTTTTACTTACTAATTGTGTGACTTCAGGCAAATTATTTAACATCTTAACATTTGTGTATTCATCTATAAAATGAGATATTTAAGGAACTTATTTATAGGATTGTTTCAAGAGTTAAATGAAATAATCCATGAAAGACATCAAGTAAAGCTTGACACACAATTATGTTTAATAAGTATTAACCAGTCTATCATTGTTATCATTGCTATCATTACTTTTCTAAACATAAAAATATTATCAGGAAACAAATTGAGAGTTGGTGAAAGGGAGGGAGTTAGGAGGGATGGGGTGGCGGGGTGATGGACATTGCGGAGGGTATGTGCTACGGTGAGTGCTGTGTATTGTGTAAGACTGTTGAATCACAGACCTATACCCCTGAAATAAATAATATATTATATGTTTAAAAAATATTAACAGTAAATATTACATGTGTAAATATTTTTCCTTTGGTGAAAAATAATTCTATTTTATTTTTCTCTAGATCCTAATTTTCCCTTAATTTTCATGACATAAAGTTTGTACTTAGTAATGGTTCTTTCATCAATACATACCTTCCTTATGTGCTCATAAGAATTTTTAATTGATAGTCACAGTTAAATTTCAAATCAATCTATAATGTTCATCAGGGTCTTTGACACTTTCCTTTCATTCTATGCCAAATTCAAGTGGGACCAGTTCTCAGTTATCTGTAGCAGTGGATCAGATCTCTATAATTGGAATATCTACAAAAAGGGAACAGATTTTTTTCAAATATGCTAATAAGAGAGACTCTAACAACAATCAGGTCTCTTCAATTGGAATGAGTGTATTGGTAATTTTAAAGGTCCCCGTGTTATAGGAGCATGAGGATTTCATAGAATTGCAAATTCCAGCATGGCTGATGCCCAGCTGAAAAGCAGGGAACTAAAGGAGGTTCGAAAATGACCCTAGAAAATATGAAAAATGCTTTCATTTTAATACTGAGAGCAGCAGGGACCCATTGAAGGTTTTAAGTAAAGATGTGGCAAAATACAATTTTCTGTTTAGGAGAGTCAATTCTGCTGCCACTGGATACTGAACTAAAAGGGGCAAGTTTCCCTGTAGGTAGATTATTACAGTCATTTGCATGAGAAGTGATGAAGGCCTGGATTAATGTGGCAAGGAGTAAGGACGGATGTGAGGGTGCAGAGGAGAAGTGAGGCTTAACAGCTGGTTAGCATAGTTATATCTGGAGTGAAGTGGATGTAGTGGGTTTAGATGCTGTCAGGCTTCTGGCTTGGTTGTCATGGTGGGTATGTCCCTTACAAGAGAGCAAAGAGGAAATGGAACAAATTGGAAGTGGAGGGAAGAGATGAACCTTGTTGGTTTTGGACATCTTGTCTGTTGTATTTCAGATCAAAACTGTATTTTGGGGGTTCCTAGGTGGCTCAGTGGGGTCAGAATCTGACTCTTGATTTTGGCTCAGGTCATGACATCAGGGTCATGAGTTCAAGCCCCACATTGCTTGATTGTGGGGGCCAACTCTGTGCTGGGGGTGGAGACTGCTTTAGGTTCTCTCTCTCCCTCTGCCTCTTCACCTGTTCTTTCTCTCTCTTTCTTAAAACAAAAACTAAAAAAACCCGAAACAAAGCAAAACAAGTGTATTCACTTGTATAACTTCTGTGAATAGTATGAATCTTAAATTTCTACACAGCCTAATAGTTTCCAAAGTGCTTCCATGTGTGCTGCGTCATTTCCCCTGTGAGGTACTGTGTGTGGGAAAAGGAGAGATGTTCTCTATCCCCTTGTAGAAACCAAGGCTCAGAGATCAAACACATACAAACTGGGATGTCTAGAACTGAAGTCAAGGTAATTGTACTATAGTCATATAAGAATCTTTTTGGGTCAAGAAGAAAGCTTACTGGAAGAGCCAGTAGCAGGATTTACAAGGAACTTCTCCTGTCTTCATAGAAAAGAAAAATATCTCTCCACTTAAAAATGTGCTAGTCTTGCTGAGAAACCCAAAGAGCATTTTCCATCAAAAAGCAGTGCACAGCAGGTAAATGCTATGATGATATTTGCTTAAAGAGTTTAAAATTTGTTAAAAGGAGCCTCACACCAGGATCTTACATGTCAATTTTCCACATGCGTTTTATAAGTTAGAAATGCTGTAAATAGTGTATTTTGTAGTGAAAAACCGACAGTGTTATCTTCAATATGTGAAAGCAAACTCAGGAAAACGCTTTTTAAAAAAAATAGATTATGATTACAGTTCAGTAAATTATTTTATGCTCATCAGTTGGAATTCATATTTATGTGGCAATGGGGATTTTTAAATGCAATTACTAAATTTAAAATCTATAAAATTCCCAGTGGTTTATTTATTAAAGAACTTTGAGAACTATAATTCATGCCAAAGAGAAATGAATGAAATAATGAAAAACCTTGAATTTGGCATTTAACAAAAATGCCTTGAATGACAAGTTTAAAATCATTGTATCAAATGATATATAGAGTATACATACTGTCACAGAACTGGGTAGGGGAGTAGGCAAATTGGAAGAATAGGCAGCGAGCAGGTAGACTTTTGCATCTGGCAGATGCAGACTTAGGCTCAAATCCCAGATCTGCTGTTGCCTGGCTGTTATCCTTGGCACATAGCTCACTTTTGTTGGTCTCCCTTTCTTTACCTGTATACCTGGGTTAGTAATACTGTGTAAGGTGTTTAAGAGAACTAAATAAAAAAAATATATATGCATGCAACATATATATATATATATATATATATAGAGAGAGAGAGAGAGAGAGAGAGAGATGCACAACTTTGTGCTAAGCACTACTTTATTTTTATTTATTTATTTATTTATTTATTTATTTATTTTAAAATATTTTATTTGGCAAGCAGGGAGCCTGAGACAGGGTTCGATCCCAGGACTCTGGGATCATGACCTAAGCTGAAGGCAGATGCTTAACCATCTCAGCCACCTAGGTGCCCGTGTTTTATTTTATTTTCATCCAGATAAGTATGTTCTTTAAATCCCATACCCTATTTACCCCATACTGCCACCCACTTCTCCTCTGGTAAATGTCAGTTTATTTTTCATAGTCTGTCTCCTGGTTTGTCTCTCTCTCTCTCTCTCTCTCTCTTTTTCCCCCTTTGTGCCTTTTTTGTTTCTTAAATTTCCACATATGAGTGATATTGTGTGGTATTTGTCTTTCTCTGACTGAATTATTTAACTTAGCATTATACCTTCTAGCTCTGTCCATGTTGTTGCAAATGGCAAGATTTCATTCTTTTTTATGGCTGATCAATATTCTGCTGTATATGTATACATCACTTTTTCTTTATCCATTCGTCTTTTAATGGATTCTGGGCTGCTTCCATAATTTGACTGTTGTAGAGAATGCTGAATAGACATAGGGGTCATGTATCCATTTGAATTAGTGATTTTGTATTTTGAGGGTAAATACCCAATAGTGTAATTACAAGAATGTAGGGTATTTCTATTTTGAATTTTTGGGGGAACCACCATACTGTTTTCTACAGTTGCTGCACCAGTTCACATTCTCACCAACAGTGCACAAGGGTTCCTTTTTCTCCACATCCTTGCTACACTTGTTTCTTGTGGTTTTGATTTTAGCCATTCTGACAAGTATGAGGTGATATCTCATTGTAGTTTTGATTTGCATGTCCCTGATAAGTGATGTTGAGCATCACTTCTTGTGTCTGTTGGCCATTTGGATATCTTCCTTGGAGAAATGTCTATTCATGTCTTCTATTTTTAGATGGAGTATTTATTTTTGGGGGGGTATTGAGCTATATGGGTTCTTTATGTATTTTGATACTAACCCTTTATCAGATATGTCATTTGCAAATATCTTCTCCCATTCAGTAGGTGGCCTTTTATTTTTCTTTGATCATTTCCTTTGTTATGTGGATGCTTTTTATTTTGATGAGGTCCCAATAGTGTATTTTTGCTTTTGTTTCCCTTGCCTCCAAAGACATATCCAGTAAGAAGTTGCTATGGCTGATGTCAAAAATGTTACTCTCTGCCCTTCTTAGAATTTTTATGGTTTCATGTCTTATATTTAGGTCTTTAATCCATTTTGAGTTTATTTTTCTATATGGTTAAAGGAAATGGTCCCATTTCATTCTTTTGCACTTGACTGTCCGGTTTTCCCAATACCATTGGTTGAAGAGACTGTCCTTTTTCCATTAGATATTCATTCTTCCTTTGTCAAGATTAACTGGCCATATAATCATGGGTTTGTTTTTGGCTTTTCTATACTAATCCATTGATCTGTGTGTCTATTTTCATGCCAGTACCAAACTGTATTATAAATCTGGAATTGTGATTCCTCCACTTTTGTTTTCTCTTTTTCAAGATACCTTTGGCTGTTTGAGGTCTTTGGGGTTCCATACAAATTTTAGGATCATCTGTCCCATTTCTGTGAAAAATGTTCTTGGTACTTTGATAGAGATTGCATTAAATCTGTAAATTGCTTGGATAGTGTGTACATTTTAATGGTATACATTCTTCCAATCCATAAGCATGGAATGTCTTTCTGTTTCTTTGTGTTGTCTTGGATTTCTTTTGTCAGTGTTTTAGAATTTTCAGAGTATATATCTTTTACCTCTTTGGTTACATTCAATTCCTAGATTATTTTATTGGTTTTGGTGCAGTTGTAAATGGGACCATTCTCTTTATTTACTTTCTGCTGCTTCATTATCAGTGTATAGGAATGCAGCAGTTTTCTGTACATTGATTTTTATATTTTGCAACTTTACTGGATTCATTTATCAGTTATAGCAGTGTTTGGTGGTGACCTTAAGGTTTTCTATAGATAGATCACGTCACTATATTTGCAAATAGTAAGAATTTTACTTCTTCCTTACCAGTTTGGATGCCTTTTATTTCTTTATGTTGTCCAATTGCTATAGCTAAGATGTCTAGTTTTTTATTAAATGAAAGTGTTGAGAGTGGACATCCTTGTCCTATATTATCTGGTTCTGGTTCTGGGTGATACTGGCCTCAGAGAAAGAATTTGGAAGTTTTTCTTCCTCTTCTATTTTTTGGAATAGTTTGAGGAAAAAGGAGTATTAGCCTCTTTAAATGTTTGGTAGAATTTGCTTGTGAAGCCATCTGGTCCTGAACTTTTGCTGTTTGGAAATTTTTTGATTACTGATTCAATTTTATTGCTGGTAATTGGTGTGTTCATATTTTCTATTTCTTCCTGCTTTCATTTTGATAGGTTATGTGTTACTAAGAATTTATCCATTCTAAGGTGTCCAATTTATCATCAAGGTTTTCGTAATTTAATATTCATAATATCCTGTGTTGGTTTATTTCTCCTTTTTCATTAGTGAGATCGAGTCCTCTTTTTTTTTTTTTTTAACGAGTCTTGCTAGAGGTTTATCAACTTTATCTTTTCTTTTTTTTTTTTAAAGATTTTATTTATTTATTTGACAGAGATCACAGGTAGGCAGAGAGGCAGGCAGAGAGAGAGGAGGAAGCAGGCTCACCGCTGAGCAGAGAGCCCAATGCGGGGCTCGATCCCAGGACACTGGGATCATGACCTGAGTCGAAGGCAGAGGCTTTAACCCACTGAGCCACCCAGGCGCCCCTCAACTTTATCTTTTCAAAGAACCAGTTCCTGGTTTCATTGATCTGTTCCATTGTTTTTGTTGTAGTTATTTAATTTCTATATCACTTATTTCCACTCTAATATTTATTATTTCTTTCCTTTTGCTGGATTTGGGGTTTTTTGTTGTTGTTTTTATAGCTCCCTTAGTGTATGGTTATTAGGTTGTTTGAGAATTTTCTTGCTTCTTGAGGTAGGCCTGATTGCTATAAACCTCCCTCATACTTATTGAATCCCAAAGAATTCAAGCTAATTTTTTTTCATTTTCATTTGTGACCGTGTAACTTTTTATTTTTCTTTGATTTCTTGGTTGACCCATTCATTGTTTAGTAACATGCTATTTAACCCTTGTGTATTTATGCTATTTCCAGATTTTTTTCTTGTGGCTGATTTTTAGTTTCATAGCATTGTGACCAGAGAAGATACATGATATGACAGATTTTTTTTTTTTTTTGAATTGTTGAGACTTGTTTTGTGGCCTAATATGTAGTCTATTCTGGAGAATGTTCTGCGTGCATTTGAAAAGCTGCTGTTTTAGGATGGAATGTTTTAAATATGTCTGTTCAATTCACGTGGTCCAGTGTATCCTTCAAAGCCACTGTTTCCTTGTTGATTTTCTGTTTGGATGATCTGTCCATAAATGTAAGTGGGGTGTTAAAGTCCCCTTCTATTATTACTACCAATTATTTTCTTCATGCTTGTTATTAGTGGGATTATATATTTTGGTCTCCCATGTTGGGTGCATGAATAGTTCCAATTACTATATCCTCTTGTTGGATTATCCACTTTATTATTATATAGTGTTCTTCTTTGTCTATTGTTAGTCTTTGTTTTAAAGTCTATTTTATCTGATATAAGTATAGCTACTTTGCTTTTCTTTTGACGTTCACTTGCATGCTAAATATTTTTCCAACCCCTCATTTTCAATCTGCAGGGGTTTTTTGGTCTGAAATTAGCCTCTTGTAGGCAGAATATAGATGGGTGGTTTTTTTTTTTTTTTAAATCCACTCTGTCACCCTGTATATTTTAATTGGAATGTTTAGTCCGTTTACATTTGAAGTAATTATTGTTGGTATGTATTTATTGCCATTTTGTTATTGTTTTGTGGTTGTTTCTATAGATTTTCTCTGATCCCTTCTTCTCTTGATCTTTCATGGTTTGTTGGCTGTAGGTGATGTGCTTGGATTCCTTTCTCTTTTTTCTTTGCGTATTTGTTGTTAGTTTTTGATTTGTGGTTACCATTAGGTGTATATACATATATATGTATATATAACATGTTATTCATATAACAGTCTATATTAAGTTGATAATTGCTGAAGTTTAAACCTATTTTTCAACTCCTCTCCCCAAGTCCACATTTTAGATATGTGGTGTCATATTTTGCATCTTTTATTTTATGAATCCCTCAACTGATTTTTACAGAAATAATTATTTTCACTGTTTTTGGTTTTTTTTGTTTTTGTTTTGTTTTGTTTTTTACTTTTTATGCTCTCATTTATGGTCTTTCCTTTCCATTCAAAGAATCCTCTTTAATATACCTTGTAGGGATTGCTCAATAATCATGAAGTTTTTAGTTTTTAATCTGTCTGAGAAACTCTTTATCTTTCCTTCTATTTTGAATGATAGCCTTGCTGGATAGAGTATTCTTGGCTGCAGATTTTTCCCTTTTGGCACTTTGAATAAATCATGTCATTCCATCTTGGTCTGCAAAGTTTCTGATGAAAAATCCATTGATGGCCTTATGGTGTTTCTCTTACATGTAACTGCCTTCTTTTCTCTTACAGCTTTTACATTTTTGTTGTTGTTGTTAGTTATTGCTACATTTTGTCATTTTAATTCCTGTGTGTCTTGGTGTGGACCTCTTTGGGTTAGATTTTTAGGGGGATTTCTGTATCTCCTGGATCTGTATCTCTGTTTCCTTCCCTAGATTAGGAAAATTTTTACCCACTATTTCTTCAAAAACATTTTCTGCCCCCTTATCTCCCTTCTTCTGAGATTCCTATAATGTGAATGTTATTATGATCAATGGAATCAGTGAGTCCCCTAAGAGTATTCAAAATTTACTTGTTTCTTTCCTCTCCTTTGCTCAGCTTGGTTACTCTTCATTATTCTGTCTTCCAGGTCATGCATTCATTCCTCTGCTTTATATAGTCTGTTTACTCTGTGCATTGTATTTCATTTTTATGTTCTTGATCTCTGATAGGTTCTTTTTTATCTTTATGTTAAGGGTCTCACTGATGTCTTCCACTCTTTCCTCAAGTCCAGTGAGTATCTTAATGATCACTGCTTTAAATTCTCTATCAGTCATATTACTTATATCTGTTTTACTTTGGCCTCTTGCCATGGCCAGAGACCAAAATATCGCAGGGATTCATCCTCTCTGCTTGTGTGCTTGCCAGTGTGAAAGACTCTTTTCTGTTCCTTCATTTGGGAGATGTTTCCCCTTCTGCTCCTTCTGTCTGACTTTCTGTGTCTGTTTCTATTTTTTAGGAAATTCAGCTATTTCTCTTGCCCTTAACAAAAGTAGCCTTATGAAGAAGAGGTCCTGTAGTGCCCTGTTCTCCAGGGCCTGGCACTTCAGGGAACATCTCTTGTGTCTGTTATGTGTGCTCTGCTGTTGAGTCTTGGCCTCTTTTCCCTTTCCAGTTGTCTGAAGAGGATCTCTTTACCTCTTTTGGGCAGTGTCTGGTCCTTAGCAGAGGTGGGGTGCATGTAAACAAGTTGTGTGGTGCTCTGCTTGCTAAAGGAGACCTACCACCACCAAAAGTAAAGTCCCACAAAACACAAGGGTCAGGGCATATGATGGCAGTGTTTGCATTGATCTCCTGAGGGTGGGGTCTGCAGCACAAGGACTGAGGCAAGCATGACTGTGAAAGCCTTGGTTGGGGGAGGGGGCAGGCTTGGTGCAAACCAGTTAGGTAATGAGTGTTGTGGCTAATTCCTGGACATGGTGGTTGTTTATGCTGAGGGTGGGGAAAATGGCAACTGCCAGCTCCTTTGCTCCTGAAGGGCTCTCCCTGTGATTCTTCTTTCTTTGGGCCATGCTCTAAGATGAGCAAATGCCTCTTCCTCCCATCTGCAGCCTTCTCCCCACCTCCACCCCCAGCATTTTTGAACTGCTGCTTCTAGGCTGTATCTGCATAGGTTATTTGTCCTACTATCTCTATAAGGGCAGGGACTCTGCTTAATAATGTCCTCTGAGCTCCCCAAGAACCCCAAATTTTGACCCCTTCCGTTTTCACAGGCAAATATCACAAGGATTCATCCTCTCTGTTTGTGTCCTTGTCAGTGTGAAAGATTCTTTTCTGCTCTCCACCACACCACTGGTTCCCTCCCCACATAAAAAATCCTATATGCTATATTTATCTTGAGTACCTTAACCAAATTAGCATACCTTGTTAGCAGTGATAGACATGAGTAGTTGCCATACAACTGACCACCGGTGGGGGAAAATGTTTTAGCTATAGTCTGAGAACATAACACAGCTGAGAATGTCAGTTAACACTCTGAAGATTATATTATAGTGAAATCTACTTAATTGAAATATCCCCATAGAATACAAAACTGTACAGCTTGAGTATTTACCACAATTATTAGAGAAGTTTATATTGTTCACATTCTCATTTTTACTTTTAGGATTTCCTTCAGGATCAGCCTTTTTTGGGAGCACCCTTATAAACAGCTGAAGTAAAGCACATGAGTAATATGAAATTGCCAAAGGTCTATACAGCACATAATGTGTCTTGCAGAAAAATAAATTCAGTTATTTGCAGAAGACAGTGTTTTGGATGTCTCTGCTACAAAAATAATAAATCAAAACATTGACAAGTAGCTCAACTTGGGAAATGGAAATTGACATGGTTCTGAGGTCAATCTTTATCAGTTACTTGTTCACTCACCCTCTTAGCAATTTGGTTACTAAAAAGTTTTTCATTATTCCTTAAAGAATGATGTATCTAGCTTTTACCTGTTCAATATAGTCATCTTTAGTACCATTGCATTCTGTAGCAATAGTGGAACCTGACCAAAAGAGGAATCTAGAAAATACTCATTGGATTTAATGAAGTAAGCAAAGTCCATTGGAAGAAAACAATGTTGATTAGCTACATAAGATACTGAATTGATTTACATATGATACATGTATTGCTATTGCTTTCTGTTTAGCAAAAGCGTCTGGTAGGATTTCTTGACTGAAATCTTCTGAGCTTACATGTATAATATTCTCAAGCTCATAAAATTTAATGTAAATACCTGAATACATTGTCCATATTATATATTAGTGTTAGGAAACTTCATTTTCATGACTTCATTTTAGTATAAAAGTGGGAAATGTTGCTATAGGTATTACCTGTAGGACCTTTACAAATACTTTAACTTTTTGAATAATCTCTTCTTCAGGAAATGCTTTGTAAAATTATGGTGAAAATGGTTGAAGTTAACAATGACATAATAATTTTGATTGAATATAAAACTTAGTCACCATTGAGTTGATATATCATCTGTTCCAGTACTTATTTCTTTTGAAATTGAACACTCAGGTTAGTTACTCTCCACTTAATTAGTAATGTGTACCATGCTTGATTAAATTAAGTGCAATGCACAGTTGTAGCCTATTTCTTCAAAATGGGCTATATATAATTAATGATATGAATTACTTTGAAGTCACCATTGATTGCCCATGTTAATGCAGAGGCACAGAGTTCATTGAAGACATTATATTATTTTTTTGAAGTAAATGGTATGCTTTTATGTTGAATATTAGCAGATATGTAAATTGCTCAATTATCTGGGCCATTATTTGGCCTTTCCCCTTGTGTTGTTTAGCATCCTACTAACTCAGTTGACAGTAGAGGATTCCTGCTGGTAGACAGTATTAGCTGCTTTCTTTTAGTTTATTCTGTCTGTATAATCTGTCTGTTACCACTTCTTTCATTTATCTTGTTAACCTTACCATTTTAACCCCAAACCCTATGTTCTACCTTATTGGAGCATGGCCACTTCACCAGTAGACCACATGATTCCACTCATGCCCTTGGTTAGGTGGTTCCCTCTTCCTAGAGTATATTTCTACTTTCATTTGCAGATAACCAAATCAAGACACAGGGCTAATGTAGAACTCCACAAAAAACTCCCTAACTGTCCATCTGTCTTCCCTAGAAAGAAAAGGTTGAACTTTCTTCTGGGTTCCCATAGGATTTTATTCATATAATTTAGCACATCCTGTGATAATATGTAGAACATATTTGGTGGTTATTGCCAGACATTGGCATTATCTTGGATAATTCTCAATACCACCTTATACAGTAAATACTCTTATCCTTAGTTCATGGATGAAAAACCTCAAGTACAGAGTTTATGTAAGCTTCTCAGTCTTACCCAGATAGTAAGGTGGCCTGGGTCATCATTCAAACTTAAAAATTCACTTTCAGAGTCTTCCTTCTTAACCAATTTGCTATTGTACATCTATAGACTGAATTATAAGTAGTTGCATGTGTATATTCCATTATACCTTTCTTTTCCCATCTCAATATTGATTTTCTTGAGACTGTATTTATATCCATGCTATTCAAAATACCATTTAATAGATACTCTGTAAATATTTGCAGAATCATTTTGGAGTAACAAGTTACAAGTGTATAATTTCTTACAGGAATGCTTTTGTAGTCTTGTTCTGAGACAGTTGTAAAAAATTTTGCTCTTGTCTTCAGCTCTTCTAGCATAACCTTGTTTAAAAACCTTAAGCTAAAGTCACAGCTGTCATAGGAGGACAGAGAAAGGTCAGAGAATCTCTAATATGAAAGAAAATGCCTTCAGGATATTAAATCCTAACGAAAAAAATTTGCATGTGTGTGTGTGTTTATGTGTGTAAACTCTGAATGAAATTGTTTTGATATAATTGAGTAATAGTTATAGGAAGTTTTAACATCTCTCTTTTTTTTTTAAGATTTTATTTATTTATTTGACAGAGATCACAAGAAGGCAGAGAGGCAGGCAGAGAGAGGGGAGGAAGCAGGCTCCCTTATGAGCAGAGAGCCCAGGACCCTGAGATCATGACCTGAGCCAAAGGCAGAGACTTTAACCCACTGAGCCACCCAGGCGCCCCTACAGCATCTCTTGTATAAATTAATAGTGGAGTTTTCACCCTGTCCTGAATGGTCTGAAAATTGTCCACCTAGAGGCAAGAGTCAGATGAAGTGACAATTGCCATGGTGATTGAGACCAGAGCTTCTAAGTCAGTATACGTCTCTCTAAGTCTAAGCACTGTTGTATATTCAGAAAGTTACTTAAATTCTCTGAGCTAAAAAAAAAGAAAATTCTCTGAGCTATGACTTGCTGCTTAAAAACTATTCTACTTACTTAAATTGCCTCCATCTCAGTGAAACAAGATAAAAACGTAACCTACCTCTGTTTTATGTTTGTTTTGCGAAGATTAGGTCACAGAACACTCAAAAGTGCTCAGCACGTTGCCTGTACATACAACTTGCTGAACAATAATAATAATCCAGTATATTTACCTACAAGATATGAAGAAAAATATGTAGCACTTCACAGAGTTATTTGAAGTATTAAGTGAGGTAACAGAGGTAAGATGTATACCACTAGCCCTGGCATGTAGTAAGCTATAAATAAATGGTAGTCATAAGCCATTATATTATCAGATAAACATCCACAAATTCTTCCAGTTGCACACTCCTTTAAATCTAAGTCGTAACAATTTAATAGCCTATTAAATTTTAAATACTTTTGAATTGGAGATTAGTATAACGCATTACTGTGATTGTTGAAATGCTCTATGTGACTAAACTCAAGGTAAAAAGACTAACCAACTGAATGTGAAATAAATATTAAATTGATTTTAAATGAAGCCTAAGCAAAGCATGTGAGCTCTAAGGAAGCTGTATGCTACAGAAGTACTGACACCGCATTATAATACAACAAACCAAAGGAGTAACCCAAGGCTACAAATGAAGAAGGTTGTTAAAGCAGGAGCGTAGTCACTTGAGATCGTACCTGGAAAGTGTAAAATATGATGACAAGAATCTTCCTCTCATGACATAATCTAATTTACCCATATGTTTTTATCTACATGTGTATATCAAAGAATGTGAATTTTTGAGTAAGAGGAGATTGAGAAAACTAAAATTCTTCATAAAACTAACTAGATAATGGTAAAACTGAGTTTCATAAAGACAGTCTCTAAACATTGGCTTTTCATTAAAGACAGTGGAGAATCTGAAAATATTTTTTCCTAGAAATTGGCTGAGTGGAATAGAATATCATTATCAAGTTCTGAGTCATTTACTGCAAGCCAATCACCTGTTCCCTCACAGATGAGCACCCAGCTGGAGCTTGTTTCTCTCCCTCCGCCCCCAAGTTGTCTCTGGCACTTCAGCCTCATGGCAGTAGTCCATTTACTGTCAGGTTGCTGCTTCTGGAAGATAATGCTTATTACATCACATCGCCTATTTCAGTGGTTCCCCCCCTTTTTAAAAATATTTTAATTTATTTATTTGACAGAGAGAGAGAGATCACAAGTAGGCAGAGAGGCAGGCAGCGAGAGAGGGGAAAGCAAGCTCCCTGCTGAGCAGAGAGTCTGATCCCAGGACCCTAAAACCATGACCTGAGCTGAAGGCAGAGGCTTAACCCATTGAGCCACCCAGGCGCCCCCCTCCTTTTTTTTTAAACATGCATTGACGTCCATCTTTTCTACTTTTTGCGCTTTCATACCCTTACTCTTTCTTTCCCATATTACAGCCAAATCTCAGTCTCCTTTTCCTTTTCACCAGGGACTTTCTGCTTCAGTCAGCAACCTCACGTGCAGACTCATTCAGGGCATCCTATTCCCTCCCAGCTAACAGGGTCCCTATCTTTGCATTTTAATTTTCCTAGTGCTGTGTGCTTTATTAATCTTCACTTTCATTGTCTTTTGCTTTTTAAACAGTTTCGTCTTCTTCATGTCTGCATGCCATATGTATGTCCTTTTACCTCAAGTTGTTACTGTTTGAGGGAATCAAAATAACATTGGAAGAATTAAACTTATGACTTGCCCACATTTGTACTTTCTGTCTTGCCCAAGGTTAGAAATTAAGAAGAACATCTTTGCAGCTTGTTTGAGATATGTTGAGAACATGCAGAGATCATCAGGGTTTAGAAAATGTGTAAGGAAACATTTTCTATAAAAGTATTTTTATGGGGCGCCTGGGTGGCTCAGTGGGTTAAGCCTCTGCCTTCGGCTCAGGTCATGATCCCAGGGTCCTGGGATCGAGTCCCACATCGGGCTCTCTGCTCGGCAGGGAGCCTGCTTCTTCCTCTCTCTCTCTTTCAGCCTGCCTCTCTGCCTACTTGTGATGTCTGTCTGTCAAATAAATAAATAAAATCTTTAAAAAAAAGTATTTTTATGATCATTGTAATTTATCATATTTTGTAATATCTTCACTGCTGATTTTCAAAAGAACTTAGAGGCAATATTCGAGAGATTTTTTTTTTCTGTAGTCTTTTCCTTTATGTAATACTACATGTCAGATTCTTTTTTTTCACTATAGACTTCTGCCAATACATAACCATCTAACTCAAGCTTACATTAATCAACTTTAGAGTGACCTTGAGGAAGCTTAATTAACCTCTTTTGGTTTCACTTCTTTCCTGATGGGGTTGGAGAATATCTAAACTCCTTTCTAGCTCTCAAGTTTTGAGCGTATTTAGATAAGATGCTTTCTCTATGTGGAGTTCATCTCAGTCCTACCAGACTATTCTAGGCTTACCAGCATTAAGTTTTCAAGAACCAGAGAAACTGGAGGAAAAAATCACCTGAATAGGGCTGATCTCAGTAGATAAAAAACTATTAACCATTTCTACATCATCAACCTCTATTGTCTTCAGCACTTTGGCTTGATTAAAGATTTCCCCCCCACTGATTTTTCTCTCTATTTAATCCACTTAAATTTGCATCATTTTGTTTTCTTTTATCATCACTGCTTGCGGCTTCCTGCCAGTATGAATTTTAAAGTCTTATAGTTCCTAATTCTCATCTGCTTAAATGTTATAAATGTTGTGCAGATCTTAGCTGCATGATTTTCTCGGGCACTTTTTTTTTTTTTTTTAAAGCTTCCTTAAAAACATTGACCTCCCCTCCAAGTGTATAAACTCAAATTTGATTTGGTATATATGTTAATGGAAACCTGGAAAGATGTAAGGTTAGAAAAAGACATGTACAGTCCCAGGACAAGAATTCAGTCACTATGCAGTTTCAGATGAGCAGCTTAGTACAATGATGCTGCCA
Source organism: Neogale vison (assembly GCF_020171115.1). Classification (NCBI taxonomy): domain Eukaryota; kingdom Metazoa; phylum Chordata; class Mammalia; order Carnivora; family Mustelidae; genus Neogale; species Neogale vison. Next base: position 76,612,177 of record NC_058091.1, on the reverse strand, counting down.
AGATAATTGGGGTAAAGTAGTTTAAGAATATGAGCTCTAGGGTGTCTGGGTGGCTCAGTGGGTTAAGCCGCTGCCTTTGGCTCAGGTCATGATCTCAGGGTCCTGGGATTGAGTCCTGCATAGGGCTCTCTGCTCAGTAGGGGGCCTGCTTCCCCCTCTCTCTCTACCTGCCTCTCTGCCTACTTGTGATTTCTCTCTCTCTCTGTCAAATAAATAAATTTTTAAAAAATTTAAAAAAAATAAAAAGAGTATGAGCTCTAGAACCACAGTCCTAGGTTTGTGTCCAGGATCCACTACTTCATAACCCTTTGGCATTGAGCAGGATGCTTAACCTTTACCTCATGGGGTTTTTTGGGGGGTTAAATGAAGTAATTATGGGAAAGCAACTAAAGGAGTTGCTGGTACATAGTGAGCCTTCAACACGTGCTAGTTGTTATCATTAATGTATTCAAAATGTTTTTAGAGTGATATTTTCATCGACAGTAGAAGGAAGATAGCATTCTTCCCCCTAGATTCAGAAATCTGTATACTTTGGTATTCCTGTCCAATATGAGTTTAAATAAATGAAGTTTCATAGAAAACCCAGTGTTCTAGAAGAATTAATAAGATGGGAATATTGATTGTATTATTTCTCTTAATATAAGCACCCTAAAGGACGGGGACAAGGAAAACTCTAAAAAGAAGACTGTTAGAGCTACTAAGCACAACAACAGCCTTGTTCCTGCTACACTGTGCAACTTATCTCATGGAGCACAGCAGAGAGAACATCTGAGAGAAGGAATATATTTAACATCGTCTAATATATATATTATATATTAACATCGTCTATCTGTTTTTTTCAGATATTTCTTGTCTAAAAGAAATTAATTGAAATATAGAAATCAATGTTTATGTGATTGCGAGGGTTTGTTTTTAGCTGACAAGTCATTTGATATATGGAACGGAGTTTTTGTGTTTCTCATGCTTTGTCCTGTTTGGACAGAAATGTAGTCTTTCATGTGGCACTTAATACCAACACAGCCTTGAGAGACATTTCTCTTTTCCTCTTCTGAATAGTTACAGGATGCCTAACACTCTACCTCTTAACACTCTATCAGAGAACTAGAGACTTATTTTCTAGTTGTTTCATATACTTAAGGTTCATTTCCTCATATAGATTAAAAATGGAGGAGTAGGGAATTTGGGTAAATTGGAAGGGGAGGTGAACCATGAGAGACTATGGACTCTGAAAAACAATCTGAGGGGTTTGAAGTTGGGGGGGTGTGGGAGGTTGGGGTACCAGGTGGTGGGTATTATAGAGGGCACGGCTTGCATGGAGCACTGGGTGTGGTGAAAAAATAATGAATAATGTTTTTCTGAAAATAAATAAATTGAAAAAAAATGGAGGATTGAAACCTGCTATCTCCTTGAATTCTTATTTTTTATCCCAATTTTCAACTACTTTTAGTTAATCTTTGAAGTAGAAAAAATGGCCTGGTAATTGTGTTCTTAATGATTCTTATTTTCCAGAAATTGTCTTTGCATTGGTTCCAAGGGCAATCATGAGATTTAAAAAAAACAAAACAAAACAAAACCAAAAAAACTACAGATTCTACATGTTAGATTTTTCTAATTTTTTAAACTAAGGAAGGGAGAAAGCAGTAAAAAAAGATCAAAGATCAGATTTGAGAGTCTTCTTAGAATTTCAGCTTTAATTGGGCAGGAGCCACCGGAGCCGGTTTCCTGTCACATAATTAAATGTCTCTGGACCCTTCATCCCCTGATAGTGACACCAGTGTCATCATGAGGGATCCACCTTCATGACCTTACTCAAATGCAATTACTTCTCAAAAACCCAATCTCCAGATTCTATCATATTGAGAGATTTAGGGCTTCAACATATGAATTTTAGGGGACACAAACATTTAGCCCATATTGTTAGCTTTATTATAATAAATGTAGTGGAGAATTTAGAGATTCTTCTTCAAAAGTGGTCTCAGATGATCAATGTGGTTGAAAAGTGGCTGACTTTTATGATGTCCTATCAACTCAGCATTTCCATTAAAAGAGTCATTACAGGGTAAAAACATGTTGACTAGATGATTTTGAACTTCTTAACATGTTTAAATGGATTGATATGTCACCTTGAACATTATTTAATCTAATTCTACAAATATTGGGTGCTTTCCTTGCTTCAGACAAACACTTGTGAATAAGACCTATATAGGTCCCAGTTGATAAGAAGCCCTACATCTAATCTTATGATGCATTCTGAATCAAATAAGACTTACTATTCTAACTTAAAAATGTGTACATAACATGTATTTATTCATATAGTTAAATTAAATGCTCACTTAATTATATTATAAAATCGGTACATCACCTTTCAAAAGTATGTATATAGAGAATTATTTAAACAGAATGTAAGTTTTGCTCTTCTTTGAAGCTTAATTTTAATATGATATGTATTCAAGTTATACACAGATATATTTCATAGTCTGTGTAATTCTGCTGGAAATCCTAGGCTTAAAATTTTTGTCATGCTGTATTCCACTTACCTCAGTAATTATACACCCCCCTATGAGATAAACATTATGAATATACATTAAATATCTCCCTGGGGCCTTCCTTTTTATTTTATTGCTTTATAATATAATATGAAGCGATCCTAATTTTCAATAAGCTGGTTTGCATTCAACATCAGGCTTACTCATTCCCTCGGGTACTGCTAAGTAAACTGTTTTAACAACTGGGCTGATGGTTGGAAATCAAAATCTGGGTGTGCCTTTTATGTAACCATGCATGATAGTGATGGTGCATAATGGCACATCCCTGGGTCCAGGGATCCCTTTGCTGTGACTGATTGGGGAGAATGTCTTATTAACCTAGGAAGATCAGGCAAATGATTTCTCTGTGAGCAAGGAGCAGAGAATGGAAAGCAAAACCGTAGGAAAACTTTGGAACAAGAAAACATTGATCTAATGAAGTGAATAATAGTTTTCACATGAATAAGTCATGGAAGCATCTGTTCTGCTGGTCTGTTTGATTATAAGAACTGCGGTGAAATATTACAACTACAGGATTTTCATCGCATTTCCTATAATGGGAACCTTCCGAAATATTGTACAGGATGGCCTTACATGATCAATCAGATGGTAATGCCGAAGAATAGCTATTTTCTTCTCTTCCTTTAGCTTGTTGAAATCTGTCTGGCCATCCGTGGCCTAATTAGGAAAGTTCCCTCTCAAAGTGATACATGCCTGAAAACCATGCTGCTTTGATGTTTTAATGAATAAACCCATGAGTAGCTCCCAAACCTCTCTGTTCTGGGACCCTCACTCCTCACCTGTAGGCTCTCCTAAATCTAAATTGTTTTTAGTTACAGTTAAACACCTGCTTTTCCACAGCCTCAATCACATTATTCCTGAAAATCCTTCTTATCTTCTTCTTTTTACAAATTCTTAAATATCTTTTGAGGCTTCCTCCAGGTTCTTCTTCCCCAGGAATCCTTCAAGTTAGGCTTTAGATTTTTTTTTTTCCCCTGCATATTTTGCTTATTATTACTAAAATGACCGGTTGTGTGTTTCCCTTCACTAGACTTTGTAGCCAGGCACCTAGAGCAGTTTCCTATTCATATTTAGACTTTGAAGGGATGTTTGTTGAACTGAATATGATTTAGGAAAATACATGAAGGCTCTGACAAGACCACTAAATAAGAAAGCATGTTTTATTACTTATAATTAAGTATACTTAGGATTATAGAAGCCTTCAAGATCAAGGAAAACGTAAGAAGTTTCAGTAAAATTATCTTTTTTTTTCTTCTAGGATATAATAATTTAAATTAAACACAAGCTGTACTAAATGTAAATTTTGTTTTTCTATAGCAGACTAGGGAGCTTTCCAAGTTAGATAGACCTCATAGATAACTAGCCTGTCATTTTCACTGTTTTGCTGGAGTATAGATTTATTTGTAAGTGAACGGTTTGCTCGATTATTTGTTATCTATGTATGGTTGGCAAGTGAATCTCCTTAAACCAGAGCTGTGGGCCGTAATGCTAGATAAGGTGAGCAGCCTGGCTAACCTTCAGAACAAATGAGATGTTAATAATCCTACACCTGGAATTGCTGGGCCATAAATTGGCCAAAAGCCTTATGCTTTGGACACAAATTTTTTCTAAATAGCATGTTGTATTTGTGCAAAGTATAGGGTGAATAGTCTTACTGCAGAAGGAACAAATCTAGTCTGGTTGGCAAGGACAGGGAAGACTATCCAGCAGACCTAATACTTGAGCTGAGCCCTGATACCTTGGAAATTATTTGGCAGTGTCTCAGTCTGGCTGAGGGATGGAATATACTATACTATCATTTTCCACCCCCATGGGTTAATTGCCTGGAGGTGGGGAATGATTTGACTGGGTCCATTAGTCTCTGTGAGAGAACAGGGTGTGTTACCTGGTGAAAGAAGAGGATTTGGGGGTACCTGGGTGGCTCAGTAATTAAACCTCTGCCTTCGGCTCAGGTCCTGATTTCGGGTTCCTGGGATTGAGCCCCACATTGGCTCCTTGCTCCGTGGGAAGCCTACTTCCCCCTCTCCCACTCCCCTTGTGTTTTCTTTCTCCATGTCTCTCTCTCTCTCTTTCTGTCAAATAAATAAATTAAAAAGAAAAGAAGAAGAAGAAGAAGAAGAAGAAGAAGAAGAAGAAGAAAGAAGAAAGAAGAAGAAGAAGATGTTTTAGCAAAGTCAGATCATGCATCCAGGAAGAGATGACTAGGTTGTTTATATTGTCTCAACTTCGGTTATTTCCCAACTGTAAGTATGCATTTATTCAAGTTTCATCGTTGTAAGTCCAAGCTTCCTGAGGACAAGAATTATGCTTTAATTGAATTTCTCATGTGAGGAATGCCTCAGTAGTTTGAGTTGTTGTATACAAAGTAGTGTGTTGCATGTGATTCTTATTGGAATATAATACTGAGTAATATATCACAGTATATGTCTAGTTAATATCAATAATATGCATTTCATTGGTTTTAGACAGCTGCTTAGGATGAATGGGTTTCAGGATGGTTTTGTAAGAAATAGCAGTCAAATTCTTTAGCAAGGTCAAAATGGGCCAATTGTGCTCCCCTCCCCCTTAATACCTGTTTGACAAGAACACAGCCAGAGTCTTAAAGATGAAAAATGAAATAACTGTAAAAGTTATGCTTACTCTGTTGCCTTATGCCATCATAAAAAAACGAAAATAAATGTGAATTTTACTGAGAGCTAGAAGCTGTTCCAAATGATACAGTCCTAGTTTAATTAATAAAAGCTAGAAAAAATGCTACCTTGAAGAAAAAAAAAAACAGAACACAGAGATAATATTTTTATAATTTTATGGTTGTAACCATAAGATAATAGATGGACTATCTAATATGTGGCCGGCCTTTTAAGGCATTATCCCATTTGATTTCTACAGTAATGCAAAAATATTGTCATCTGCCTTTTTAATATGAAGACTAGAGGTGTCCAGAATTTAGCTTAATCACACAACTTCTAAATGTTAAAAATGGAATGTGAATTTATGTTGCCTGACCTCGGTAACCTCAAAGCACCCTCATTCCTTTAAGGGTGACAGAAACCAAAGGACAGAAACCTCCTAAAAATTCATGTCATGGATTTGACTCATTCCTTAGTTACAGTTATTGATATAAATCTATTGTTCAGCCTTTGCACCTTTTTATTTTTATAAATATTAAAAATCAAATCCTTTCTTGCTCAATGAGCAGCTGCATGAAGGATATGACATTAAGAAAGTAGCTAGAAGGGAATTAAGTTAAAATAGTGGTTCTAAGGGTAGGAGTTTTGCCTTCAGGGGACATTTGAGAGTGTTTGGAAATGTGGACTGTCACAGTGCATGAGGTGGCGAGGGGAGTGACCTGGCATCTTCTGGGTAGGTCCCAAGGATAGGGCTACACAGCCTCTAGTATAGGTCACAGCAACAAAGAATTGAATTATCTGACCTTACATGTCAATTGTGCCAAGCTTAAAAACGGACTTAAAGCCTGTGCATGGAACCTTACACATTACTAGATTCTTTTTGTCCCATTTGTTTTGATTTGAATTTCTGTTGGGTTAAAAGGTCAGTTACTACCAGTATTGCTGCCTTCTAGGATACTGATCTTCTTCTAGAAGAGACATCTTAATTTTTAAAGACCTTCATTCTAGTGATTGGATTTTAAATCAAGTGGAAGTTAAGGAAATGTTCTTTTACATGTTAAAATTGAACATGGTTTGTTCCTTACTGCAGACATTTCTTCCTTATTCACTACCTGACAAAGCCACTTATTGTTTCTCTTAAGACTTCCTGATCCTTCAGACATAAAGGGATGCTTGGGTGCTTCCTTTGAATTGGCAGATTTTTGAGAGTTTATGCAGGGCAAGTAATGAAGTTAGAAAGTAATTTAAATCTAAAAGGAACACTATTAATGAAGTTTATGTAGAAGGAAAATGGTTTGGAAGATACTATTCTTAAGAAAAAATTAGTTTTATCAATGTTTGAAAAGTAGGTACAGATACATACAATTTACTTTTGCCTTCCAAATATATATATATGCAATTCCTATCATTGATATATATTGAATTGAACACTTATTTGTTGCCTAGTGTTTATGAAGAGCAACAGACCCATATTTCTCAACGTTTTCAAACGGCAAAATACTCAGCAGCAAATAGAGTAGTTTATGTGATGTTAATATAATCTATAAATAGAGACACAATTCTTTTTAAGATGTGATTATCTCAATGTTAATTTAAAAGAAGAGCTTTCCTCTCTTGCCGCTGTATGGAAGTTGATATCACAACATGATCATTCTGATAGTTCTGCTTTTTTGGAAGGAACCAGTAAACTCAACAGCAGCCTCTGATAGTTTGGGGACCCCTGGCTCCTGGCCCATTCCTGGTTTATAGAATTTCCCCCTCTTTCTAACTTTTCTCATGAACACTATCCCCCTAACACACACACACACACACACACACACACACACATTCTTTCTCCCTCTCTCTCTCTCTTTCTCTCTCTCCCTCTCCTTTAGCATATTGATTGCAACTTCTGCTTTCTGCCTGGTGTCACAAACCTCCCTGAGGCAAGGAAGCAAAAAGAGGCTGGCTGCTGCCTTCTTGGAATTTGAGGAGGGGGCAAAATACTGGAAGAACATGACAAGGTTATATCTGAATGACTTACCCTGCCATAGCTAATCTATTAACTGGTGTCATAGAATTGCTCAAATTTTATATCTGTTTTCTCCCATCAATACAAGGAGGTCTATCCTGGTGCTATCCAATTATTATGTATAGGGAAAAAATGCATAGGGAAACCATATGTGTATATTTCAAAAAACAATGAGTAGGCAATGCCAAGGTGTGAAAGAAGTGACCTAATAGATGTTAAGGTTGATGATTTAGGCTCCCTAAGATGGCCACCTAAACATTAACATGTACAGGACTGACGCAGCCTTCTGGAACTCAGGGGTAGGGAAATAATGGGAGATGGGCAAAGTGCTGGGAGAATGTGGCCAGCATGTCTTTCTCACCATTCCATTTTAGGCAGGAAGCTGGCTGGAGGAAAGACTGTCACTTAGAGATAATTGTCCAAGTGTAGATTGTCCAGATCACAAACATCCAACTAGCTAGATGATTGCTGGGCACCGAATGTCTGCAGTCATGATTTCTATTAATTTGTTGTTATGCTTTTTAAACCATTTTTTTTTCCTACCTACTTCTCTCCAGGACTAAGAACCATCCTGCCTTTCCATTTGTTGTGATATAGCTAAAATGTGTTTGACCATCTTGAGGTACAGCATGTGCAGTAGAATGTAAATTAAGATGCAACTTGATGTTCTGGGGTAATTACTCGCTGAGTGGCACTGTGATGGGTGTGTGTACCAAAAGCAACTAGGAAGGAGGCAAGGCGACCTGCATATAAGACACGGCAAACCCTCGAGCACAGGTTTCCAGTGTGGACAAGTGAAATGAACAGAAACCTACTCACAAAGTCAGGGAGAGGTGAAAAGATAAAGATAGAAGTTCTTTGGTCTTGGCCAAAGACCCTGTGCTCACCATGGAGTTCCATAGGACTAAACTTCCTCAGTCCCAGTTCCAGAAGCCAAGAGTCCAAGATATTACAGTAGGCAGGGAGAGTATTCAAAGGGTGACTTGGCATCCAGGATCCGGGCAAGTGGCAAGACTTGTTTCAAGAGACTTCGTAACTTTGATAAAAGATCCAAATTCAGGGACTGCTAGGCAGTCTCTCATGGGGGAAAAGGTGTTGTGGATGGAGTGAAGGAAGTGAGCTCTCAGAACCTAGAAAATGGAGCTGCCCAGGCAGAGGGTCAGAAAAACACAACATGGGATGGGAAGATGCTGCCACTTCAGTGGTCCAGGCCTCCTGAGTCACCTTAGCATCAGCTTCCATGATAGAGTTGACTATGAAGATGCTGGGGCCTGAGCTTGCTGCCATTCATTTGGCTGAGTACCTCATGCCTGGGTCTGGAAATACCTGATTCCAGGCTCTAGCTCCCATCAGAAAAGAAGGGCCAGAAGGTAGGATGTGGTGGCTTTCAGGAGATGTTTGCTCTCCCCCCCCCCCGAAATGGGGAATAGCCTGATTCAAAACGTGAATTAGTAATATGAGGTGTTAAGGAAGGCAGAATCTGAAAGTGGGGGTGACTCTGTGAGTGAGTGGTGGCAAGATGCCCCAAGAGGGAAGCTTGTGATCACAACACACAGCACTTTCTTACAGGAGTTGGTGGGCTTTTAGATCCACCTGTATTAAGATCCCTAGTATTGTTCAAATGGAGCAGGTGACTCTTTGCACAGGACAATTCCCTGGAGCATGTCCTCTTTTGTGAATGCACTGTGCTTCTTCAAAGAGCCTTTTATAACTATTCCACATCACATCGATTGCTTCCTTTAAAAAAATTCTATAATGCAGCTGGAAAAAATGTAATGGAGCATTTAAACAGTTCTTGCTTAATAGCATCTAATTGTTTCAAATATACAACTCTTGTTTTTGTAGAACATTGGTGATAGGGCTGTCCTCTTGCTTTTGTTTTTTTTTCATGAGAGACCTAATACAGTGGTAGCCTAAACATGTGATCAGAACATCTTTGTTTTTTGATCAGTTATCTGCAGAATTCTGCAAATTTCCTGGAAATACTTAACTTGTGTGACATCATATTCAGAAAAGAGTAGATTGGAAACCCATGGACTAAAAGTCTGATCCTAATTCTGTGTAAATTTGTGTATGGTTGGAACAAAGGATGATTGCTAGGTTATTTATTTGTAAAATAAAAAAAAATGCCATACACTCTGGTCAAGATTGCTCATATATGTAACAGACATTTTTCAGGCATTTAGATAGAGTGAAATGAGAGGAAATCAGACTTTGCCTCTAGTCCTGGTTTGACTAATGTCCTGTAATAAACACAGTAATTTGATTACATGAAAAATATATTGTGAATCAAGAGAAAATGATTTTCCTAAATATCACCAACATGTGAGATTTATTTGGAAGAGTTTATACATTTTGACATCTACTTTTCCAGAAAACCAGTGAAAGAGTGAACTATGCAGGAGTCCTGAGCAGTATGAAGAAACTGTACCTGCATTTGTCTTCCAGGGTCTATTAATTTAATAGTTCATAGCATATTACTATCAGTATCTTTAGTCATTTCAGCTAATTAGAACTATCTGGGGAGCATTATTATTGAGCTAAAGAATGTCTGACCCTGTGATTCACTGAATTATTTTTTCTAATAATGACTTCAAATTTATTTGAATGATGGTTATTAAATGCAGGAATTTATATTACATTTTAAAACAAATCTTTGTTGACTATGGGGCATGGAAGTGTTCTCTTTTAATTTTTAAAATGGTACATAATGCCATCAAGTAGAAGTGACCTAAGCCACTTTCTTCTTTTCTAGTCATCTGATGATCTAAAAGAAACAACAACAAAAACCCCCCACAAACAACTAAACTCTCTAACTTACTTGTGCAGGCTTTTAATTTCCTCTTTTCTATAGACGTAGTAATATGAGGCAGTGAAGGAATGCTTCTCATATTAATTTTTGAAAAAAAAATTTGAATTAAGCTTGAACTCTGATATCATTTCATATAGCCTGAGGTTTTTAGAGAGTGCTCTCTTTTTGTTGCCACGTTTGTTGATGATGGTGTTGATGATGATATTTTAGTGTCATAAAAGTTGTGATTAAATGCTCATTTGAATTTTTGCCTCATCAAGAATGGCATGTTTTTATGTTTCTATAATTTTTCATCTCAAGTTAAGACTGAAGAATCTTTCCCAGTGATTATATATGGATTAGGGAACTAAGATACTTCACATTTTTCCTTTGGGTGTTCTATATATTTTCCAAATTACCATGATTCAAATGTACATATATATGAATGCAATATACATCTATATGGTTAATGTTAAGAAATAACAAAATTTACTTTCTCTTTAATACCTCTAAAATAAGTGAAAGAAAATATAGTATTAGAGGTTAATGAATAAATATAGTGCTCATACTAACGATCGACCTGAGAAATTAGTATTGTTCTAAATGAGATTTCTTATCTCTGCTCAGTTTTATAATTATTGCACATTGTTAATCTGTAACAGCCAAAGGGATGCCACTAACATTTTTTCTTTTGTAACAGAGTATCCCACTGGCCCCCAGCTATGACCCATGTAGCTAGTGTGTAGGATTATGCAACATTCCCTCCTTAAGATCCCGTTAGGTTTGCTGATTAACATGGAGATTGAGATATCCCTGGCAGTGGAGAAGACATGACTTCTGTCCACAGTTGGAGTTTGGATGTGTATAAACCTGTCCTATAGATTGTGTCTGAGGAACTGTGAAAAATCAAGGTTGCAGACAGGGGAACTTTCTCTGTAAAGAATGAAGTCTGATATAGCAGTTTGGTATAGCTGTGTGGGACCGACCACATGTACAGTGAGTGAGACAGGTGTAAGTGTCTGAGCAAGAAAAAATATCCCACGTTTTCTGCGTATGGATCCAAACAAACCTTATTAATCATAGCACAGTGGCAGAAAGTGTTTGCCTTTCAGAGGAGCTCTTGTGGCATGGGGCTGGTTGACAGCAGTGTGTGTCTGGTCCAGTTGGCAGAGATCTTCCCATTGGTGGATATAGGCGTGCCAATCAAGCTGTTGAAGCCAGCGATGGAGTTCTGATGTGGTTAGAGGAGGATAATGATAGTGTCAGTATTTTTACCTGAACGGTCCCAACAGGAGCAAGGGCCTTTGCATCAGTGATCCTCTGGCACTGTGTCTGGCAGAGAATGATCACCAAGAGTATAGTCTGAATGTTCAAATTAGTTGAACAGAAAGAGACGTATGCGGGAGTCTTGAATCTCTCATCTCTGGAGATGCATGTGGACATCTGTGTCACAAGGTAAACTGTTGCTTTTTGATAAGAAGGATAGCAGGTGCTCACAGTCAAACCTCTGGTGTCAAAATTGGCAACCAAATATATAAACCCAACCACATCAAAAGTTTTTTAATTTACACATACTCAGCATTTGTCATCGTTTTCCTATTTTAGTATTGTTTAAAGCTGAGTCATCAGGCTGGAAAGGGGAATTTATGAGGACAGAAACATAATTGTGCTATTTCCTTTGCAATGACATATAAGTCAATAATAGCAAATGCTAGTGAACATTTTAGGTTCACTACTTCACTTTATCATCTCTGCAACCTATGAGAAAGGTATCATTTTAATTTATTTTTTATAAATGAGAGAACTAAAGCAGGAGGAGGTTAAGTAATTTGCCCAAGATTCTACAAATGGTACAAATGGTACAAATGGAAACAGGATTCCAGTCCAGATAGTGTGTGCTTAACCACCACGTTCCACTTAACCACCAAGTTAAACTCATTATCAGGAGCAATATGTGATACCAGAACATGTGACATGACTATCAAATGGTATTGAACCTGAGTAACAAATGTACTGTACTTCTTAAATATGTTCAAACAATGGATTACATCAAGATTTCATATGAGTTTCCTTGCTCTGTAATGCTGGTGCCAAGTGATAGCGACAATTATTGTATGATTGTGTGGTTGGGGGTTTCCGTCTGCTGTGGATTGATCATAGGATGGAATGAATGGAAGAATTGAATACACTGTTTGAGAAAAATCTTTTCTTTAAGACTTCATGATTTTTCTTGTCCTAGCTGTTGGGGAAATGCCTCTATTATTGCAACATGCTTTAATTAAAGACCAACTGAGCCACTTATGGTTTGTATCTAAGATATACTGAGATAAACACAATGAATGGTATCAGTAGAGCAACTGATAAATGGTCTTGACTTTCATGTATGATGAAAATCCTACTTCGATAAAAATTTATAGGGTTGATTTTGTTATGCAGAATGATTTAAGTTTGGCAAATAAATCTAATACAAATGTTGATTATTCTTTCTAAGCTAGAGGAATTTCTCTTGTAATATGTTTTATGACTGTCCTTCACTCTGTCCACCTCAATGTGTTAATAAATAACAGAATGAGGACATTGGAGAAAGAGTAATCATATTTATAGATCCATTCATTTATGCATTAATTCGTATTTCCTGAGTACTTTCTATTATGTCAGGCACTATTTTAGGCAATATAGCAGTGAACAAAATGCAATAATGTCATTGTGCGCATACATTTTTATATTAAAATGTGGGACAAGTTCTACCAAAAAAACAAATCCCAAAGTGTATTAATAGTTTATTTGTTCATTACTTCAGGTACTGTGCAAAAATTGAAAGAAAGAAGTGGGATAGAAAATGCTTAGTGTACAATTTTATGTAGACTTGCCAGGTAAGGCCTCACTGAGTAGGTGGCATGTGACAAAGACTTCACAGGTAACAGAGTATATTACTTGGATATATGGCGCAGAGCAGAGGGAGTAGCAAGTGCAAAGGTCTGAGGCAAGAAACATCAAGTGTGACTGGAGCTGAGTAAACAGGGACCCATTCAGATGCGAGATCAGAGAGGTATGGCATGGAATCAGATTTTACAGAACCTGGTGAATCATTAAAAGATGTTGGCTTTACTTCTGAGAGAGAGTCATTGGAGTATTTGGATCAGAGGTGTTCTATGACTTGACTTGTTTTTTAAAGAGTATGATTCTGGTTGACTGATAGAAAACAGTAGAGGAAAATATGTTATAGAAGCACAGAGATCTACTGTAATAATTCAGGCAAGAGGGTATGCTAGAAGTAATTATGCTCAATTTCTGGATATTCATTATTGAGGTAAAATTTACATATGGTATGATATATAAATCTTAATTGTGTAATTTGGTGAATTTTGACAAGTGTATACACTTCTGCAAGCAATTACCCATCAACTTATAGTAGTTTACCGTGCCTGCAAAATTTCCTCTTCCCCCTTTCCTATCAATCCTTATACGACCATAAGCAACCACTGTTATGATTTCTTTCCCCATAGATTAGTTCTGTCTACTTGTATGTGTGTGTGTGTGTGTGTGTGTGTTTATTCTCTTATTTCTGGCTTCTTTCAACATCATGTTTTTGAGATTCATCTATATTGTTGTGGATACCAATAGTTCTATTTTTTTATTGCTGAGTAATATCCCAATGCACGGATTAAATCACAATTTGGTTATTCATTTTCCATTTAGTAGGCATTTAGGTTGTTCATAGTTATATTTATCATGAATAAAGCTGCCACAAATGTTCTTGTACAATTATTTTTGTGGATGTGTTTTTCTTTCTTTTGGATAAATACTGGGAATATCATTGCACACAGGGTAGGTTTATATTTAAGAATCTTCCAGTTTTTCAAAATGCTTGAACATTTACTCTCTCATCAGCAATACATCATATTTCTAGTTGCTTCACATTCTTGTATATGTTTTTTATTGTCTTCTTAATTTTTGCAATTGTAACATGTATAGAGTAGAATTTCTTTGGGGTTTTAATTTAAATTTTATGAATTTTTTTAAATGAAAGAGAGGATAGGATTTCTTCATGGCTAGGATATGGTTATGAGAGGAAGAGTAGAGTAAAAGATGAGCTGAAGGATTTTGGATTCAATTAACTGAAGCTGTATTGTTCATTAGCTGGGAAGGGAATTACTGTACTAGGAGAAGATGGGAGGAAGGGAAGGAATATGCAAAATCTAGTACAGAATATGTTGATATTCCTATTAGAGAAGGTCAACCAGAGATGTCAAGTAGAAAGTTGACCATAAGAGTTTAAGTTCAGGGGAAATATTTATTTGGAAGTCATTAACATATAGATGACCAAATTCATAAAGTTTGATGACATCATTTATAGACTACATACAAATGGAACAGAGTTGAATTCTAAGTACTGAGCACCAGAGTCCTCCACAATCAAATCTATTAAAAAAAAAGTAGGAAAGACTGAAGATGAGATGAAGCAACCAGAGAGGAAGGAGAACGTGTATGAAAATTGTGGCACTCCTAAATCCAAGAAAGGAGTCTTCAATAGAGAGAGCGATGGACTGTACCCAGTGTTGCCTAACCAGATGATCAACACAGTTAAGGTGTTAAGGGGACATTGATAAGAATTAATTTAATAAGAAAAAGGAAATTCTGGATTTGAATTTAGGTCTAATACACTAAATGCACCAAGGATATCATGATTTTACATTGGACCATATATACAGAATTTAATGAATTTAGTTGACTTGCATACTAAATAAGGGCCTGTCAATTATTTTTGTTTGTTTTTAAAAGACACAATTTATTAAGCATCATGAACAGACTATTACATTTACCAATCAACAGCATGGTTGCAAAAAAAAAAAATCTACATTAAAACCCTTTTTTTTAGAATGCTTTACACTTTCCACACAATAGAAACTAAAATAACCTGTTATATACAGTTACTCACAAATACGGCCTTTGAGTTTTTTGTCCATACACATGAGAATTGTTTAAAACATGTCTTCTTTGTAGGAGCTTGACTGTGTCCCCACTATGCTTGGCTGAGTTCACAAATCAGTTGTACCCTGTCACTTCTCTGGTTTTTCTTTCCTGCTAAGCTTTGTTTCCTAGCAGCAATGAAAACATTTGGCCACCACCATCACTATTGCTGCTGCTGGAACCACCATTGCTACCTTGGTTTCCTGGTTTGGCAAAGTGTTGGCCTCTACCACCATAGGGCCCAGAGCTTCTGCCTCCAAAATTTAATCCTTCCATGGGTCCAAAATTTGAAGACTAATTGTTGTAGTTACCAGAATTATTAAAGCTTCCACCACTTTCAAAGTTGTTTCCATCATTACCAAATCCATTATAGCCATCCCCACTGCCACCATATCTACCACCTTCTCAACTGCCACCAAAGACATCTCATCCCCTGAAGTTTTCTCCATGACCTAAGTCATCATTCCCACCCAAACCACCTCCATGACCACCACCAAAGTTTTCAGAACCACTTCGACCTCCCTGGCTGGATGAAGCACTAGCCATCTCTTGCTTAGGTAGGACTTTTTTTATTTCATGGTTGTGGCCATTCACAGTATGGTATTTCTAAATGACAGCCATGTCTATAGTCATGGTCATCAAATGTTACAAAGCCAAAGCCTCTCTTAAAACTGCCTCAATCAGTCATGATTTCAATCACTTCAATTTTCCCATACTGTTCAAACTAATCTCTTAGATGATCTTCCTCAGTGTCTTCTTTAATGCCACCAACAATAATCTTTTTTTACAGTTAAGTGGATGCCAGGTCTTTGAGACTCTTCTCTGGAGACAGCCCTTCTTGGTTCCACAACTCTTCCATCCACCATGCGTGGCCTTATATTCGTGCATTCACCTCCTCCACAGTGGCATTTGTGAAACCCCAAAGCCTTTGGAGCTCTTGGTTTTTGGAGCTCACATTACCACGCAGCCCATAAGTGTTCCTCATTGCTCAAAATACCTCTTCAGACTCTCAGCAGTTGTGTCAAAGTTCAAACCTCTGATGAAGAGCTTCTGCAGCTCTTCAGGCTTGTTGGAAGGCTCTGACTTAGACGTAAAGGTAGTGGGAGGGGAGACTTTCATGATGTTTACTCAGTGGTGTCCATGGACAGAAAAGCAAGGATTTGTTAATTAGGTTATTAATAATGCTTCCCAATAAAACTTTTTAGAAATAATATTCCAGAAACATAATTGATTTTAATCTGCATTAAATAATAGCATTCAAAATAAGGATGACAGTTTCATGTTACTAGCATAGATAAGTAATATTTAAATACTATATTCCTTTACATATTCTACACAGCCTATCAAAGGACAAGAGACAGGGGTTATGTGAGAATTTCAAACAGTATCACATAATCATGGTCTTGCCAAACAGACATTTTCGAATCTCTCACCTGAGAAAATAGAAGTTGAAGAAAAACAATTGAGTGGCATTTAATATTCTTTAAGCAATAGTAATGAGAAAAGGTAGAGATACCCCTTCTTGACAGCATTATTTTTTTTTCTATTTTAATGACTCATAGTACTGCTTCATCAGCAACATAATCCTTTACAGTTTTTGAAAATGAATAAATTGGGGGCGCCTGGGTGGCTCAGTGGGTTAAAGCCTCTGCCTTCGGCTCAGGTCATGATCCCGGAGTCCTGGGATCGAGCCCCGCATCGGGCTCTCTGTTCGGTGGGGAGTCTGCTTCCCCCTCTCTCTATCCCTGCCTCTCTGCCTACTTGTGATTTCTGTCTATCAAATAAATAAATAAATAAATAAATAAAAATTAAAAAAAAAAGAAAATGAATAAATTGGAGTTAACTTTATGGTGGAAGCTTATATTGTACAGATTCTAAGAAACTATCAATTATAAGATAAACCATTATTTTATGTAGCAAATTGCCATTAAAACTATGACATGCCTTCATTTTTAAGACCTATTCCGATTTCGGGGCACCTGTGTGACTCAGCCAGTTAAAGTGAAGTGTCTGTTTTCAGCTCAGGTCTGATCTCAGAGTCCTGGAATCCAGCCCCATATCGGAATCCTTGCTCCTCTGTCTACTTCTCCCTCTGCCACTCCCCCCCACTCATTCTAGGGTGCATGATAAATATCTCAGTACTATTTAATATTATTAGTTACTACTACTTAATTATCACTTATGACACTGTTTCATTTCTTAAAGTGAGTAGGTATGAAATGCTTTCTGGGTTTGAACTATTTATTTTCCTAATTCTTTACCTTTCCATTATAATACAGGGTGGGAGACTCAGAAGGAGTGAGTCAGTTGCTTTTTTTCCAATATTGGGTTAGAAGTAAATTCAGTTTTGGTTAAGGTAGAAAAACATTTCATAGAAAAATTATCCAGTTAGGTATAGTGGAAAATTAATGTCAATGTATTTGCCATCTTGAGGCTTATAGAATGAACTATACCAATACTGATTACTTATTTTTTTTAAGATTTTATTTTTCTAAGTCATCTCTGCACCTGATGTGGGGCTCAAATCCATAACCCTGAGATCAAGAGTCCCACACGCCACTGACTGAGCCAGCCAGCTGACTGGTGTCCCCCAATTACTTATATGTTGCAAAAGTTGAAGTAGTCCCTTGTAGGGCATCTCTGTGAGGCATTTGATAACATCTCACTCAACACTTCAGGTTGCCCAGGAAGCAAGTAGTAGGGAAAAGTGATCAGCACCATCCTGCATATTGTATTTGGTAGTAAGACAGAGAGTTGACCTGAACATCTGCCTGGGTTTTACTCTGTTTTGATTTTAGTAATATCACTATAATTCTATATTGACATTCCCCTCTTCCTCTTTATGTTGCATTGCCATAAAAAGCTGCCATTCCAGTATGTACTCTGTCCTAAATGTCACTGGATCTCTGTATTAAAAATCCTTAAAACTATCAGGACAAGCTGTCCATACTTTAAGAGGTATTCTAACTAACTATGGGAATGTAGTTTTCTTTCTCCTCAAGATACAACCCTGTACATAACTACAGTCAGATTTTTTTTTTTAAAGATAAGGTCTTTGTAAGGTCAGAGTATTATTTTTCCTTCTTATTTGCCAGAGGTTTAAACTGAACCCCAGGGAGAGGGTGTGATGCAATCATAGGAATAGATTCCTGTGACAGGGGCTGAAGGTACAAGCATCTTTTCTTTCATGGTTTTTTTTTTATATATAACTGATACTCTCACTTATTTTTGTCCAATCTTCATTAAAAAGAAATGAGATATGGCTAAAATAATGTTGCAACAATATAAATATAAAAATATATAAAATTATATATAAAATTTATTTTATATATTCATATAAAAATTTATATAAAAATTATATATATAAAAATAACATTGCAACAATATAAAGTGAATAAAGAAAACAGGGAAAAGGGAGACAACATGAGCGAGCTAAAATGAAACCAAGGTAAATTACTAAGATGGAAAGTGTGTCAGCAAAGGAAGTTAACATATTGCAGTTTTAGCTTTAAGATTTCTAGCTTTTAAAGGAAACAGAAAACAAATTGAAACATTTGAAGTGATCATGCCATTAATGCTAATTTCTCATAAGGAAAAGAAAAAAGACCTTTTACTGTACTCCGGCTATAGATCTCTTGTTTTCATAGGGGCCCTGTGATGAGCTTAACATCCTCAGCAATACCCCTCCAGCGAATGCAGTACAAATCATTCTAGGTATTTTTCTTATTATCTACATTTAATGTGAGCCTGTGGGTGATAGAAACATGGAACTCAGTAAAAACTTATTGTATGTGGGTCTGTAAAGCGAGATCTCTAAGGACAAAGGACTAAGATTGTCTGATTTTGTATCAAAGTACAAAGATTGAAATATCTAGAGCAGAAGTTGGCAAACTTGTCCTGTACAGGACAGAGTAAATATTTTTGATATTGTGGGTCAGATGGTTTCCATCACTAAGCATTCAGTTCTGCCACAGGAGCATGAAAGTAGCCAGGATAAAGTATAAATGGATGAGTGAAGCTGTTTCAAAGCTTGCTTTACAAATCAGGCAGTTAGCCAGATTTGGTTCATTAACCATATTTTGCCAGTTCTTGATCTATAGAGAAATAAATGTCAGTTAACCAAAGTTACCTTACCTCTGAATAATGGCAAGTAAGTGAGTAGAAGCAACAGGGGCAATATTTCCCACCCATATTCCACATCTTTTTTTTAAGATTTTTATTTATTATTTGACAGAGAGAGACCACAAGTGGGCAGAGAGGCAGGCAGAGAGAGGAGGAAGCAGGCTCCCCGCTGAGCAGAGAGCCAGCTCCAGGACTCGAACCCAGGACCCTGAGTTCATGACCTGAGCCGAAGGCAGCGGCTTAACCCACTGAGCCACCCAGGCACCCCCATATTCCACATCTTATGTAAGAATGAATGTTGATCTACATGCGGGACACGGAAAGTGTACCAGTAAATAATATGCACCCAGGAATGCCCAGGTGTGGCTCTGGTTCTTCTACCTGCCAGATCTGTTAACTTGATCATGTTTCCTCACCTGTCTATAACTTGACATCCTTATCGGAAACTGGGCATAATAATTCTTTCCTCACAGGCTTGTTATGAGGCAAAAGACTTAGCTATTACCTGAATGATTCGTATGAATTAAAAGGTAATAGTTTGGGTCCTGAAGTATATGCTAGAAGTCTCAAATCATTGGCCATGGGACTCTATCAAACATATAGAAGTATTTAATTGGCCCTGTAAAACATGGGCTATTGAAGTATCTGAGATGCTAATATGAAAAACATATATGGTGACTCTATGTGAACATAAGGATTTTAGGGAAAAGAAAATGGACAAGATCTAGCTGCCTTGGGCCTGCATAATTGAATGGAAATGATGAGCTGTCCATGTTAGTGGGCAGGTCCTCCAGTTTGCATAGCCCTCACCAGCATACCTTGTCTCCCTGATGCTCAGGCTGGACTCTATCAAATTATAATCCAGCTTGTCCTCCTGCATTCCTTTTGCAGTGCCTAGAAAACAACACAAAAAATCCACCATGGTACCCTGTCTATATCTTTATTTTTCTTTCTGTATCTTGTCCACTTCATTGTTTGTTACCTACATGGTTGTTGTTAGGACTCCAGAGAGTAGTGTCCTAGAGAGTATGTAAGTCAAGAAGTTAATTAGGTATCCGTGATCAAAGAATTCTATGGTTAAATAAGTTTAAGGATGCTGAAAGAAGCTAAGAAACCAGGTGTCTTTGCTGTGGGCATCTCATTATCCTTTAATATATTAATGTGTAGATTTAGTTTCCAAGATAGGAGTACACTCTATACCTTTCTTGAATTGATATTCACAACAACAGCAACAAAAACAAATAGAAAGCATCTGAAAAATTTGTACTCTGAAAACTATAAAACATTGATAAAGAAATTGAAGAAGACACAAAGAAATGGAGAGAACTCCATGCTTGTGGATTGAAAGAACAATTATTTTGAAAATGTCTATATTACTAAGAGCAACCTACAGATTTAATGAAATTCCTATCATAATACCAACAGCATTTTTCACAGAACTGCAATGAATGATCCTAAAATTTGTATGGAACCACAAGACTGCAAATAGCCAAAGCAACCTTGAAAAAGAAAAGCAGAACTGAAGGTATCACAATTCCAGACTTCAAGTTATACTGAAAGCTGTAGTAATCAAAAACACTATGGTACTGGCACAAAAATAGACACATAGATTAATGGAACAAAATAAAAATAGAAAATCCAGAAATAAATCTGCATTTATATGGTCAATTAATCTACAACAAAGCAAGAAAAATATGTAGTGGGAAAAAGTCTTTTCAACAAATGGTGTTGGGAAAACTGGACAGCTACCTGTAAAAGGATAAAAACAGACCATTTTCTTTCACCATACACAAAAATAAACTCAAAGTAGATTAAAGACCTAAATATGAAACTTGAAATCATAAAAATCCTAGAGGAGAGCCCGGACAGTAACCATTTTGACATCAGCTGTAGTAACTTCTTAGTGGATACATGCCTGGAGGCAAGGGAAACAAAAGCAAAAATCAGCTATTGGGACAAAATAAGAAGCTTCTGCACAACAAAGGAAACAGTCAACAAAAATAAAAGGCCACCTACTGAATGGGAGAAGATATTTGCAAATGGCGTATCTGATAAAGGGTATCAAAATATATAGAGAACTCCTACAGCTCAATACCCAAAAAACAAATAATCCAATTAAAAATACGCAGAAGGCATGAACAGACATATCTCTAAAGAAGACATACAGATGGCCAAACAGTCCCATGAAAAGATGCTCAACAACACTTATCATCAGAGAAATGCAAGTCAAAACTGCAGTGAGATAAAAGGAACCCTCTTGCACTGTTGATGGGAATGCAAACTGGTACAATCACTGTGGAAGAGAACATGGAGTTTCCTCAAAAAGTAAAAATGGAGTTACCTTATGACCCAGTAATCACACTCCTGGGTATTTACCCCCCAAATGCAAAAATACGAACTCAAGGGATACTTGCACCCTTATGTTTATTGCAGCTTTATTTACAGCAAATTATGGAAGCAGCCCAGTGTCCACTGATAGATGAAAGGATAAAGAAGAAGTGAAAACACACACACACACACACACACACACACACACACCCCATTATTCACCCATAAAAATGAAATCTTGCCATCTGCAATGACATAGGTGGCGCTACAGAACACAATACTGAGTGAAATAAGCCAGTTGAAGAAAGACAACTACCATATGATTTCACTCATATGTAGAAGATAAGAAACAAAACAAATGAGCAAAGGAAAAAAACAGACAAACCAAAAAATCAACTCTTAACTATAGAGAACTGATCGTTACCAAAAGGGGGATGGTTGGGGAGTGGATGAAATAGTTGATCGGTGTTCAGGAGTCAAGTTGCTGTAATGAGCACTACGTGAAATATGGAAGTGTCAAATCACTATAATGTACACCTGAAATTAATAGAACACAGTATATGAGGTATAATGGAATTAAAATAAAAAATAAATGAAAAAAAAAATGGAAACTGTCATCCTTTAGTTTTAGTGTTCCATGCAGTTGTGGCTACTTAGCCACTATTATTCCCATAGAACATGCTTTGGGAAATACTGCCATTACCATTCTAAAAATCCCCAGAGAATTTATAATTTTAAGATGAACATTCTAGATATATGCATTGCAAATAGTATCTTCTGCTACTGTTTCAGGTAATAGTATCCACTGATTACCTGATATTTGAGCCTACTTTATAACATTGCTGGATAATAATAGTATCAAGAGTAATATAACCAAGATTCATTGAATACTTACAAGCAATGGTTTGCTGGGTTATTTCATTTAATCCTCACAGAAGTCTTCTAAAGGGGTTTGTCTTATCCCTAGTCTACAAAGGATGAAAATGAGGGACAGAGAGGCTAATTAATTTGCTAAAAGTAACACAGATGCTAAGTAAGGCCACAAGATCTTTAGTACTCACTCTTAGCAGCTGGACACCTTTCTTAGCTAAATGCAATGACAGTTGGAAGACATCTGCCTCAAATTTTATCAAGTGTGATCTTGAACCATGTTTCTTTTAATTCAATTATGTATAAAGATAAATTACCTATTGAGAGTAATTCACATTTTTATTATAAAATCTTAGTAAGAAAAGTATGTTATCTTTCACTTCCTTTTTTCTAGAATGTGTACGTAGTTAATGCAGTAGACTCACGGAACTGTAAAATTTTAAAAGAGCTCCTGCAACATCTCTACTTTACTGTTTTAAAATGTTATATGAACTGGTGGAATTTTTTTATGAAGACATTGATACCCTTAGAACTATTAAGGCACAGATTACTTATATCAATCCCTAAAGGTACTGATTAGCCCCAAACTCTTCCTTACTTAGAATGATAAAGGCCAAGAGAGATCAATAAATTTGCACATAATTTAATGTTCCTTAAATCTTCTCTGCAAAATGATGATGTTTAATAAAGAAATAGATGTGCCTAAATTCTCTTTGTCTCTGTCTTCATACCCACCTTTTCCTGGAGTATTGTGTATAATTTTGCCCCAAATACAGATTTCCAATTTACTAAGGAAAAAAATAGAGTATTGGAAAGATGTTTATTGAGGTCCAAAAAGTGTCAATAAATTAGAAGACATTTGTTACTCAGTATATTGGAGAATAAATACACAAAAATAATAAAATAATATTAGTTTTAAATGTATAGATATACACACAAATAGAAATATATACATGTTGCATTTCATTGATACCAAGATGCTATTAATTGTTATATACACCATCAATGTAATGGAAGTTTTTAACAGAGAAGATAAATAATGATTCAATGCTACAATTACAGTTTATATAAGGCACATTCAGATTTCAGAAACTATAATAATTCAAACGTATTTTGTGGAGTAGCCTGAATGAGATGGGATTAATGGATTATTGACTAATCTAATGTGGGGTTTGGTAGAATGAGAAGAGGAGAAATTGATTGACTTTTGTTCCAGGTGACTGGCTTAAGGGCAGAGGTTTGTGTATCTGGGAAACAAATTGAGATTGTAGCATGCTGTTAAGTTTACTTAAGGTCTTAATCAGTGTCAAGTTCAAAGTCTTGTTGAATTAGTTGGGGGTTACCTTTAGATGGGTCACCCTCTAATCATGCCTTATTTGTCCCTCTGATGTATTTACAGGTACTGACGATGGATGGGCATCATTAGGTATCTCTTATTATATTGCCCCACAAATATCTTAACCGTGAGTTTTTCAGAGTAATATTTTTCCATTCATGTCTACAGGGTGCTATCCATTTGAAGAATTCATGACCATGCCTGAATGTTCATATTAGTCCATTAAATCAAAATGTGATTTTCTTCCAGAATTTTTTTTAAATAACATACATTTTTCTGTTTCTGAAAGTGATTCATGGTAATTGGAATCAATTTGGAAAATGTGGGTATAAAAAAGATGACTTAAAGTCACCTTTAATTGTATATCTACGTATAAATGCTTAATTTGAAATGTTTCTAATCTTTTTTATTTATCATTTTTCATGTAAAATTGGGATTGTGTGATATAATAATTTTTTCCTATATAAAATGGACACTTTGAAGATGTCATTTTAAAAATGATTAGTTTGGGTAGATAAATCAGTATTTCACACAACTTAGACTCATGTTCATCCATGTTATTAGACTGACTTCAGTGAGAAAAGTTGTATAACCCATAATTTTAAGGAAAATCTGTTGCTGTGTAAAACTCAGCAATAGGAAAGCAAACCTAATTACCATGCCTCTAACATTCCATTGTATTTTGTTCTGTTATAATACCATGAGCTCCGGTTGCTCCATATATTTGCAAATTGGACAATTAAATTGTACAAATTTCAATTGATGCAAACACTCCAAAATTCTGTAGTATTTCTGGGGAAAAAAAAGGTGATTCCCTATAATTTCAGATTTTCAGAAGTATCCTTAAACATGTTTTCAAGCAATTTCTGGACCTTAATGGATCAATAAGAATATTCCTACTTGATAAGACTCTTGAAGTCATAAACCTCTACATTTGATTGAAGAAATTTCCATTTTATCATAATTCATTCTCTTTCCAAAAGAGTCTGATGTCACATTGATACACTTGTGATAAAAAAATAATTTAAAATTTTTTTAAATTTTTTATTAACATGTATTGTATTATTAACCCAGGGGTACAGGTCTGTGAATCACCAGGTTTACACACTTCACAGTATTCACCATAGGTATAGAACTTTTAAAAATGAATCGGAGTAAAGTGATTTATAGTATATATATTGCTGGACCCATGACTTTAAGTTCCATTTTAGCAAGTATTAGGCAACCTGTTTCAAAATAATTTCCTTTTTTTTTTTTTTTTGGGTAGCTTGGCCATTTGTGCCACTGGACAAAATAGTAGGTGCCCAGTGAATGCATGACCAGCTACCTGCCAGAAGGCTGCTATGGCAGGCCCCCAGAAGGGAGGGGAGGAAATACAGAGCTTGGAGGATTCAAAACCGGGAAGGCTCTTAGGGCAACATGGTTATGATGGTTGAGAGAGAAAGCTACTGAAAAAGAAGTGAGGATACTCAAAAAAGAGACAAAAAGAAGTTCCAGAATGTTAAAGATTAGCTAACTCTTGTTCTTGCTAAAGTGTTTTTTTTTTAATTACTCTTTTCTTGTGATTTTTTTTTTTCTGGTATTATACCCTAGGTATACTATGGAAATCAAGAGATTTATGGAAATCAAAGAGATTTGTATTTGTTTCACATGTATAGCAAAATCAGACTATCATTTCAGAGTTGATATATCAGTTTTAAAGCAATTGATGAGAAAAACAATCTCAGATTGATTTTTGAGATTGGACAGTAATATGTTAAAGCAAAAAGCTGCTCATTTTCTGATAATGACTTAGTGTCCTAGTTGTGCTATAAGTAAAAGATGACCTGTTGTTTACATACTCCCTAATAGCGGGGACTGAGTTCTTCAGCTTGCCTTATCCTAACCTGGATATAGCCTATGACTCAAAAACATTCAGAACTGTGAGGAGATGCCATTGCATTTTAAGACAAAATTGATTGCCTAATCAATGTTAAGAGATGTTGAGAGAGAGAAATCTAAGACTTGACTTTGGATTATTGGATTGTCTAGTTGTTCTCATGATGCAGGATACTGATTCATCAATATCTCTGGCTGCTTAGGATGAATTGTCACAGCCCTCCACGTGCATTACTTTATTGCTGTCTTTCACATTTGGGGGATGTAGCTATTGATGTTGCCATACTTGCTTGGCCTGAATATGTCCATAGCGTATTGGATTTTTTAAAAATAATGGAATCTGTTAATCTCATTTTTATTTACTTCTAATTCCAAGAAGGATGTATTTAATTAAAATATTGTACTGGAAAAAGAACTTTATTTTTGTGTATAGTTGGGAAAGAAAGGACTTTGCAGCATCTCCATTTATTTGTCAATAGATGCAACTTCATTGTCTTTATTTCAGTAGCTCTCTCAACAAATCATTTATTTTTAATGTCATTTTTAAAGATTATATAAGTTATTTCATTTCCCATTAATGGAAAACTGTTAATGGAAACTTGAATCATCTAAAGTATCCAGAATTTCAAAATGATAAATCTATTATTTACTGAAAATAATGGTCTTGCAGTTTTAATAAAGTTAATTTTTTTCCCCATTCTAATCATTCAGCCTGCTTCTTTTTATTGTAGAAGGAGAGACAAATGTTAACTAAGCCAAGAATGTGGATTTTCAAAGATGCCTTCTATTCGGTTCTATGTATAGGCTCATTTCTCACCTCACTAATCGTAACAGGAAACAGAATTGAAATAATTTTTAGTTTTGTGTTTTTATATCAGTTTTTTTTTCTTTTTCTTCTATTTGCTTATACATTAATGTATGAGTTAGTAAACATTGTTCTTCCAAGTCAGGACATGCAGGTGATCTTGTCATTTGCAATGGCGTGGATGCACCTAGAGGATATTATGCTAAGTGAAATAAGTCAGACAGAGAAAGAAATACCATATGATCTCACTTGTGCATGGAATGTAAAAAAATAAAACAAAGGATAAACAAAACTAAAAGCAGACTCATAGATACAGAGAACAATCTGGTGGTTGCCAGAGGAGAGGAGGGTAGGGAGAGAGCCAAACAGGGAGAGGGGATTAAAAGGTACAAATGTCCAGTTATAAATAAGACAGCATACTGCAATATACAGCATGGGGAATACAGTTAATATTATAACAACTTTGGTGACAGATGGTAGTTAGATTTATCATGGTGATCGTTGCATAGTATATATAAATGTTGAATCACTATGTTGTACATGTGAAACTAATATGTCAACTATGCGTCAATTTAAAAAAAGACATATAGGTGATATTTGCTTTGGAAGTCTTATGGAGATGGAGGTTAATGGGCCTGGGTCCTTTTATCATTGTCTACAGTTTGTTTTTCTCTTCAGTGTTGCCCCCATTCTTCTCTGGACTTCCATCCAGAGAAATAGAGCTAATATCACGTAGTCAGTTTCTGTACTATCCAAGTAACAGCTGATAGGCACCTTGTATCTATTCCATTTTGTTACTAAAACATCTTTTTCATTTACATTGATCTTTGAGACTAGGATTCTTTTTTTCTAAAGTTTTTTTTGTTTTGTTTTGTTTTGAGAGAGGGAGAAAGAGGGAGAGAGCGAACCTGAGATGGGGGAGGGTCAGAGGGAGAAGCAGACTCCCTACTGAACAGGGAGCCTGATGCAGGACTTAATTCTAGAACTCCAGGATCATGACCTGAGCTGAAGGCCGTTGCTTAACAAACGGAGCCACCCAGGTGCCCTGAGACTGGGATTCTCTCTCTCTCTCTCTCTTTTTTTTTTTTTTAAAGATTTTACTGATTTATTTGACAGACAGAGATCACAAGTAGGCAGAGAGGAGGCAGAGAGGAGGAAGAAGGCCCCCTGCCGAGCAGAGAGCCCGATGTGGGGCTCAATCCCAGGACCCTGAGATCATGACCTGAGCTGAAGGCAGAGGCTTAACCCACTGAGCCACCCAGGCGCCCCTGGGATTCTCTCTTTATTTGAGCATCATCTATAGCTAAATCATTCCATGTTTTACCTGTAAAATTGTTTTACTGCTAGATTGTCAATTTTTAAACATCATTATAGTATATAGAAAAGGTCCTTCCCATAAAGAGACAAATTACATACAAAAGTGTATTTGGTTATTTTATAAAGATTTTATAACAATGTTTTATGGTTGAGTCACATCTCAGTGTTCTCTTGCATGCACCCACATACATGCATTCATATACACGGTGTATGGATTATTTCATTTTGCCTATGTGATAGCATTACCTACACTGGCCCTTCTTTGTTTCACTTTTATTTTCTTCTATAAATCTCAAATTACTCGTTAATATGTGTTTAGGAGCTATCAATTTTTATCCCCTCCATAGACAAACACAGTTAAGTCAAGATGACTAATGGGTTGGTGGGGAGAAGTAAGGGCTGATAAAAATTAAATAGGGGACAAACAATTCCCTTTCAGAGTCATCCTTTTAAAATAGCCAGTTATTATGAATAAAAAGCAGCATTATTATACATTCATTTTAATTAATTTTATAATAGAGATACTTAACATTCTATCTCATTCTATCTTCTAAGTCTCATGTTCTCTATGGCAGCCTTTTGTAGGCATTTAGAATTTGACAGTTTTTGAGTTCTGAAACCTTTTACAGGAAGGGATAGGAATCTTTATAGGAATCTTATTTTATATACTTTAATGTATTAGATACAATTTTTGCCCCAAACACAAAATCATTAGCAAAAAATCTGTTTCTATCCTCTATGGGGAACATTCTTTTTCCCCTTCTTACTCTCCTCTGACAGTTCTGTAGTCCATTCTATTTCCTACTTATTCAGAAGACTTACATGTTTTCTTTTTTTTTTTTTTTCTTTTTCTTCAAATTTCAACCATCTCTTCCGCCATCTACCCTCTTCCTGGCCAGTTTGGCTCTTGCCTTACTGAGGGAACTGGGGCTGTCACAAACTTCCATGAGCTTTCATCATCATATTTAACACCTACCTCAGATTAAACTGAATGTACTATTGATGAATTGTTTATGCTGTTCTAGAAGGCCCCTCCTTCCAAATGTCTTCTAGAACCTACTTTCCTTTCTCAAGAATAGTGGTCTAGCAATTATTGTTCTGTCCTCCATTATAATAGACAAGTGCAGTCAATGAAATGTTATTTCTTAAAAATCAAGATATATTTAAACTGTGAAGGATGATTTAAGATATGCTTTCAAGTTAGAGGAATATGTATGTTATAATATGGAAGAGGATGTATGTCATATAATAAAATTTGGTATTATGTGTTACAGACGTTCTTTAGTAATAGAGATGTGAGAACTATTCATAAATGGCTTCAAGAAGGTAAGACTTGATCTGGAAATTAATGAATGGAATAACTTGAATATATGAAGAAGGCATTAGAGCAGCTATTCCAGACAGGAGACACAATATGAGCAAATGTGCAGAAGTGCAAATGAACATGGTATAATCAGGGTTTGGAAAGGAAGCCTGAGGAGCAAGAGTAGAGGCTTCGTGAAAGAGCTCAGAAAGAGACATGATAAGAAAGGAAGACTGGATGCTGCTTCAAAATGCCCTTGAATTCCAGGATGTATTCAACAGAGATGATAGTAGAATGTCCACATGGAAATATCTACTGATGAATATTGTATTTTTTGAACTGAGATTTTATAATAGGATATACATAGACTCATGTTTCTTTTGATTTCCTGTTTAGTACCTTCCAAACTGAGTTCGCATGTCATATTTCAGGATTGAGGAAAAATACGTATCTTGGTGGCATTGAAGCCCCCTATTGGCAAGCGGGGGTAGAAGCTTGAGCACATGGAAGTTCTCCCTCACTGAGCTGTCAGAACAGACTTAGTCAGCATAGAAGGCTTTCCCAGTGAACAAGGTCTAATCCAGCTGGGTTTACACTTCAGCCTGCCTGAGCTTCAGGGTCCCAGGATGAGACCGCAGGCCCATAAGAAGGGACTAGGCCTTTTAAAAGAGGAGGTTGATGGCTGCCATTTTGTATGATGACAGGGCAGAGACTTAGAATTTGTTTTTTACCTAACAAACCACGTCCCTTACCTCTCTGACTCTGTCATTAGCATAGTACTCTCATAGTCTAAAACACTGATATCTACTAGAACTTTTTCTGATGATGAAAATATTCTATGGTATTTGCGGTTATTGAGCCCTTGAAGTGTGGCTAATGAAACATTTTAGTTTTTTTAATTTAAATCTGAACTGTCCCGTGTGGCTATTGGTTATGGAATAGTATATGGCAACTATAGAATCCAGCTAGGTTTTAGTGAGCGTGTATCATATGCCCAGCCTAATCTAAGAACTTCACATGTACTAACTCACTTAATCCCCATGAGACTCATAAGGAGCTGGCACTATTCTTTTCCTTTCCATTATAGAAATGGGAGAACTGGGGCAGAGAGGTTTAGCATGGGGAGGAAATGACAAATTTGGCATTTAAACCTAGGCACTATATCCATTTAGCCTAAACAACTGCGTTGTCTCATCTTTAAACCCTACATTAATCTTGCTCTCCTTTTCTTGCTCACATTCATTTGAGTATGTTACTACCATAGTGAGAAATTATTTTACGCATAAAATATATCAGCCATTCCTCTTGAGTCTTCATATGCTCACTTACCTCTGCCTCTGAAATAGCATAGGCTCATTTAATACGTGAATCACTGAATGGCTTCCTGAGCATCATACCACTTCCCCAAAGAATTGCTTCGGAGACTTGAGTGTCCCAGAATCACAAGGAATGCAGGTGGTGGTTTCTGATACAGGAAGTCCAGGGAGGGGCCTGAGAATTGGCATTTCTAACAAGTCTCCAGGTGATGCTGATACTAGTTGCTAGTCCAGTGCCCATACCTGGAGACATAGTGCCCTAAACCACATTTTAAGTCCAGTGCCAGGCTAACTGACTTTAAAAAAAAATTATTAATACTTTTCAGATTCTTCCAGTGAAACATATACCCTTTCATTGTTGTTTTATTTGTCTTCTATGTTGCACAAATAGTGTATGTATTTTCTTGTTGCCAAGTGGTGAAATACAATGAAAAATAAGGAAGGAAAAGAAGGAAAAAAGAAAGAGTGAAAGAAGGAAAATTGATGTATAACTGAAAGGTAGATTACATCAAACCCTCTAAGATTCATGCAGGAGTTGCCATCTGGTACCCACCAAGAAAAATCTGGTCACAAAGCTATTGTGATCAGAATAATACTTGAAATAAAATCAAATTTCATTGTTTATGAATAGAGTATATCTTCACTTTCCACAGATCCCACCAATCCATTTGGTTTTACAGATACTGCTTTACATATTTACATCCATTCCCTGTCAGTCTTTTAAGTTTGCTATCCCCGATTTAGGACCACATTACTCATCTATTGTTTTTTCCTTCCTCAGAGTAAGTTTTATTTTCATATTGACTCTCTTGATATGGTAATGATGATAACATTTGCCAGCTTCAGGCTTACATGCATTTTAGTCTCTGAATTTCAGTGAAAAGATTTCTTTTTCCCAGTAGACATAGCAAAGGTCCATGATTAATCCTGAAGGGCCCTGATTTAGTCACGTGCTCACCTTCTCTGGACTACAACACAGGAGATGAACCCAAACCGTGTTTTGAATTGTAACCTTGATAATGTTGTTCTTTTTCCCTGAAATACAGTGACAAGGTACTTATCAGTCTAACAGGTTTATCAGTAAATAAACTGTCTACCATTCATGGTAAGCTTCAAAAGCCCCATTCTTAAAAACTGTTATAGCCCCTACTTGAAATTAATGTTCCTTACCTTTTGAACTAATAGGATATTCTATTAAAATATCTCTCATGTGTACTAGATCTAAAAATAGTTTTATATATTTGCTCTCTTTCCCCTCTATTTCCAGGCATATGTAAATAGCAACAGTTTTAATGCATTACTACATAATATAGATAGGCTAACTGAATTAAATGTTTGCATTCCTTTTTCATTTGGTTTTTGTAGAATGTTGATCTGTAGTATATAAATCTAGCACTTAAGATCAATCTTCATGTTCATTTTTACTTTGAATTAGTATTTGGGGGCAATAATCGCCTTTTATGATGATTTTTTTTAAAAAATAGACATTGTGAATACATTCATATGAAAAATGTTTAAAATAATCAACTGAAGAACAGAAAACAGTTTTAAATGTATTCCAAGCAGTGGTGGTAGAAACTGATATGGGTGGTCTTCCTGGGGATGTAAAATCAGGAGACAATTCCTAAACCATTCAATCTAGCTGCTTATTCAGTTAGTGAAGAGGGATACCCCAGCACTTACCAGTGTCCTACTATGGCTTGATGCCTGTCCAGGTTTTACTACAGTTTGCTTAAGGACATCAATACTAACAAAGACAGACTAAGAACTCTGCTAGTTATTATTTTCCATGATTTTTAGAATATCTTAAAACTATGAACCAGGATTTCATGAGCTTCATCCTCCAGATAAAAAGAAACTTATCTGACGTATGTTTTAACATTAGACCCTCCACCAAATTATAAGTTGGTAGGAGCTATGTGAGACAAGTAGTTTTTACCTAAATGTTGGTTTATATTATTCAGTATTTTTTAATAGAAATTTGCATGACAAATCACTTTTATAAATTAATGGGGGTAAAAAATAATGGTCTTAATAAACCAGTATTGATTTTTCCATTTGAAAAATTAAACATTCTCATTATAGTTGATAGAAAGTTCAAAACTGAATTTAAGGCATAAATAAAATTACTAAATTCCTCTGATATTTATGTATTAAAAATCTCCTTTTTGATTTTTTAAAAATCTATTTAAGGGTCCTGGCATATGTTTTTTCTGAAATTATCTTCGATTGTTTTCATCTTATTCTTCCTTAAATAGACTGAAGAACGTAGAAGAGTGCTTGATAGAAGCAGATATTTCCATCCTTTTCCCTTCTTCTTGGAAAATACAAGTCGAGGCCCCTAGTAAAGTTTATTAAGATACACATTTTATGCCCAAAACATGGGGCTTAATTTTAAAATCTGTCTTTGAGAAGATGACATAATTTCAAGGCTCTCATTAATTTCCATTTTTTCACTGGAAAACAGAATCTGGGAGAAAATCAGCTGACACTTTCTAGTTAATATCACAAGTAAAATTCATTGAAATTAGAAGTAGGAACTTCAGAAGGAAACTGGCAATACTGAAATTCTTTAAACTGAAACTAGTTATAATAAAATAGTATGATGATGAAACACGGTAAAGCATCATAGGTTATTGTTAGACATCAATCTTCACCCTCCGTCTTTCTTTTGCATAATCGAAAATGTTGCTATGGTTTCAAATAAAATATCTTTATTTTGGTACCAAGAATAATGTGAAATACACAGTGTGTAGGTTGCAATGCTAATGACAGTTCTCTGAATGACTGAAAAGCATGAATTCACAGTACACATTATGTTTATTCATCATTTGAAAAGTTGTTGACAATTCTCTTGGTGTGAGACAATTTGCTATCCATTATCAGATGCAGGTAAAAACATTAAAAAGACATGATCTATGCAGTAGGGTTTATGAGCTCAGTTATGAAGATGTTGCCTTCCTTTCCAAGAATTATCTGAACAGTGTTCTGCCTTTCCAGTCCACCAGTTCCTACCTAGACCAGATTAATGGAAAAAAAACTTTTAAGAGTAACTGCCATCTTTTTCATTGATTAGCAGTGTCACCTAGGCCCAGAACCCTCCCTGGACCTTAATTAACCAACCTCTGAAATGAGACATTTGAATCAATTGACTATGAATTCCAATCCAGCTCTCAAAAAAAAAAATCTTTATTTCTTTATTATATTTATATTACCCCAATAATGCACATTCATTATAGAAAACATTTTAAATTACAAAAAATAAAAAACACTAAAAAGGGGGTTGGTAGCTATAGTTTCTTCTGCAAAGTAACGTGTTTTGATTTTATCATTATCCTTCTAGTTTGACTCTAGCCATTGGGTATTCCTGTAATGCATTGTTCCTGTAGAGACATCTCAAGTCATTAGTAACATATGTAAAATTGTGGAACTTTTACAATCTTTTCTGCAGAGAATAATGATTCCTCAGGTAGGACAAAACTTGTAGTGACCACTGCTGTGTGAGATTCCTGCCAATGTTGCACTGAGTTGACCAAGCAAGGGATCCTTGGAAATTAAGCCACTAGGAAAACGACCCTCAGCATTTAACATTCAAAGATATGAGGAGTGATATACCCTTATTAAATCAGAAATGGTAAAAAAATCAAGGTTTTTGACCTTAGTGGCCGGGGAAGAGTGAAGATTGCCTGAGCTTGTTTTAGTGGAATTTATTTTTTAAAAAAGCAGGGTTTTTGTTGTTGTTGTTGTTGTTGTTGTTGTTTTATCCCTAAATTTTTTAGAGTGTTAGCTTAAAATGTTTCAGTCAGTCTATCCCAAGAAAAAGAATTTTCATAAAAGTTTACTTTATAGTATATTTGAATTTTATATAGTCACAAAAACTTCAAATATGGAGAAAACATTAACTGATGGGAAGTTCAACTTAGCTTATGAGTCTGCTTTCCCATTCTGTGGAGGAAAAGTTACTTTTTTTTTAAATTAAATTTATTTATTTCAGCATAACAGTATTCATTATTTTTTCACCACACCCAGTGCTCCATGCAATCCATGCCCTCTGTAATACCCACCACCTGGTACCCCAACCTCCCACCCCCCCGCCACTTCAAACCCCTCAGATTGTTTTTTGGAGTCCATAGTCTTTTATGGTTCACCTCCCCTTCCAATTTCCCCCAACTCCCTTCTCCTCTCTAACTCCCCTTGTCCTCCATGCTAGTTGTTATGCTCCACAAATAAGTGAAACCATATGATAATTGACTCTCTCTGCTTGACTTATTTCACTCAGCATAATCTCTTCTAGTCCCGTTTATGTTGCTACAAAAGTTGGGTATTCATCCTTTCTGATGAAGGATGAATCTGACTAATACTCCATAGTGTATATGGACCACATTTTCCTTATCCATTCATCTGTTGAAGGGCATCTTGGTTCTTTCCACAGTTTGGCGACCGTGGCCATTGCTGCTATAAACATTGGGGTACAGATGGCCCTTCTTTTCACTGCATCTGTATCTTTGGGGAAAAGTTACTTTTGTCATTCATAGTAGTTTTATTGTTTGTGGTTTAAAATTGAAACAATTTTGGATTACTATGGTCAGTTTGTATTCTTCCCCGTTCTTTCTTGCCTGTTCTTCTCTGGGAGCTTCTGGGTGCAGGAGAGCTTACTAAATAGAGGAGGTGTGGAACTGGGTTTGCAGTTGATTCTTGGTTACCTCCTTTCACTGCTGGCTTGTGCTGAAGTGTGGCCCACCAGATAGAGGACATTTCCATTGGTTTCTGAAGCATCTATTGAGAAAGTGCAGTTCTCACCATGACTTCCAGTTCTCCGTTCCCTATACTGTATGGCTTCTTGGACCCAATCTCAGTGTCCCTTCAGAAAATTTTGGTCTTTCAACAAGTTGACAACGCTCCTGACTTCTCAAAATTCTTAGCTCTTCTTGCTTCCATCTGCTGGCTTGTACAAGACACGGGGTATGTTCTGGCCCTGTTTATGCACTTTCCTCAGACAGTGGTTTCCTAATGCATAGGTGCTATGTTAGCTATAACTCCTCTGTAAGAATTACAGTATTTTACACAGTATCCTGAACAACTCATGCTCTGCAATTACCCCCAGACTCAGTGAGACATATACTAGGGAAAAAAAAAATATATATATATATACATATGTGTATACATATATATATATACATATATACACACCTCATCTCATTTTGGGGCTCCAAAGCAGGAGGGGTCCTGGGACCCACCACCAGAAATCACCTATATCCTGTAAACAGCACTTTTATTCTTTTCGTACCCTCTGGTGAAATTCTTATCACCTTGTGTTGAGAAAACATCTCTTAGATAATCATGAATTTCTTTTCACCCTATGTTTTGTATGTGATTATCATATTTTAAGACTTACAAAAGTCAGGAATAAAGCAAAAACAAAACATTTTTTCTCTCAAGCTATTTTCTTATTGAAAATTATGGTATTCAAGAATATTTGTTTCTTCTATTAAACACTTTCCCAAGTGCTTTTTTTTCTTTAATTTTTAAAAGATTGCCATTATTTGAGAGAGAACCAGTGAATGTGAGTTGAGGAGGTCAAAGGGAGAGGGAAAAGCAGCCTCCCCACTGAGCAGAGAGCCTGAGGACAGTGTAGGGTTCTAATCCCAGGACCCTGAGATCATGACCTGAGATGAAGTCAGATGCTTAACAAGCTGAGTCACCCAGGTACCCCAAGTCTTTTAAAGAGTGGAAAATCTCAAGGAATGATTTTTGTTCTCATTTTATCAGCCTTTCCTGAATGTAGTGTATTTATTAACAAAGGATCAGAGAAGAGAGAAATTAACTGGAAAAACCATGCAGTTGGATATCAAAATGTTATGTCAGTTACATTAACATATTCTATAAATGTTTGAAATAATATTTTTGTTTTAATTTCATAAAGACTTTAGATTTTATGATTCTTACTTTCAAGAATGGAAACCCAATTTATTATGTTGTGCCTAAAGGAAGAAAGAAAAATAATTAGGTCATAAATTTGAGGATGCCTTTATTTTAATTATAGAAAATCTTATTTATAGAGAGTTCATTTTTTCCCAATTACTATTTTTGCATTTTATGTGCATTATCACAATCACATGAAGTAGATAAATATGTTTGCTTCCATTTTTTCAATGAAAAAAATAGGGAGAAAGAGATGGAGTTAGCCAAGGTGAATCAACAGACAGATGGGAAAATGAAGATCCAAATTAAAATCTCTTGACCCCAAAGTCCCTGCACTTAATTGTGCTGTATTCTGAGAAAATAATTCAATCTACTTAAATTTATCTCATTATAAACTTTCCACGAGTCTTACATCTTTAAAGTCTTCATAGTACTTACTAAATTTTTAAGCATATAAGTAAATAGGAATATATGTCCGAGTGGTCTCAGAAAGCAGTGTTTTTAAGTTTAAAGAAGTATCAACAACCACTCATTGTTAAAAGAAGTTTTTCAGGGTCACCTGGGTGGCTCAATCGATTAAGCATCTATCTTCAGCTCAGGTCATGATTTCAGGGCCCTGGGACTGAGTCTTATGTAGGGCTCCCTGCTCAGAGAGGAGTCTGCTTCATTCCTCCCCCAATCTTGTGCACATGCTCGCTCACTCTCTCTTTTCCTCTCCCTCTCTCTCAAATAAATAAATAAACAAATAAAATCTTTTAAAAATAAAATTTTCCGTTGACTATTTCACATCTACATAGGTGAATCTCACAAAGAGAATATTGAACAAAAATTACAAATCAAGAAATACATTAGGATTCCACTTCAGAAATTTCAAAGCTGACAAAACTAAGCATGTTATTTAGGAATACATATGAGAAAAGTAGTGAGGAAATCAAGGGAATGAGTAATTATAAATTCAGGAATGAGCTCTGGAAAAAAAAATATGTGGGGAAGAAGTGACAAGGATTCAAAGGTCTTGGGTTTCCTGGTAATACTTGTATTTTTACTGATGTCAGTACCTTTGTACTGTACTTTCTTCACCTTCTTCACTATGTTAGAGTTACTTATTAACACAGGGTGCAAATGCTGGAAGTTTTTAGGAAATATTCTCTGTAACCTTTCATAGCACATTGTGTATTCAGTCAGGATATACTGAAAAGTGTGAAACTCGGATCCATCACAATAAGTGTTCAGGTCGTCCTCACTAACTTGAGGATCGTAAACAATGGTGGATGGATGCAATTTCACTTTTGACCTGTAGCCGTTCGGGGTCATTTCTGGAGAACAAGCTTCACTGGACACGAACAAGTTGCAAATGTGGAAGTGGAAGCAAAAATATCTACCCAGAATAGTGATAAGATCGAATTTCTGCCTAGAACAAAAGAGATAAATAGACTGAAATGCTCAGAAGAAAGGTTTACTTTTCCAATAAGAGTCTGAAAAGAACCGTGAGAATTGATTATATAACCTTATATGTTTTGAGATTTAATTAGGTAATGTCTGGGGGGAAAAAAAAACCTGAGCTCCTCAAAGAAAGACGCTATCAAAGTGACTTTTTTTTTTTTTTATTAAATCTGGTAATTTTGAAACATCTTCAGCTGATGCATGTTTGCTGTTGAAGCTTGTTCATTTTCCCTCTACAAGCTTGTTCTTTGCATCCTTCAGTTTAATTGGCTATTTCTTGCACTAATAAAGCTATCAGTGGGAAGATATTTTGAAGTAATGGAATACTTAAAATTTCAGTTGTCTTTCTTTTTCATATAAAAGGATGTGAATATTTACATGGATGAAAAATCCTCTCCCCACCTCAGAGTGAAAGCATATAGCCCCATAATATCTACCCTGGACATAGCTTTCTCTTCTTCTAGTTTTTACACCGTTCCCCAATATACTATTTAGGTTTATAATATTTGATATATCCTACAATTACTCCTTTTAAATTTCTGATTTCTGAATAAGTGTCCTTCTTCCTGTTTATTTGAAGAAAGGACTTCATATGTTTATTCATCCAAGTTCTTCAAACTTTTAGAGAACCTCTATGGGGTACCTACTTCCTGCAAGAAATTATAACTGACCAATTTTTACATATGTATATACGCAAATAACAATTTCCCATATCAAGATTCCCAACTTTTTCAGATCCCTTCTTCAGCCTCCCATGTATATTACTAATGGATATTTGGATTATTTCCCACTAGGGGTTATATTATTGGAACATGTGCACTGATTTCTGGTCGTTATCTCTGTAATAATGTAATTGCTGGGCATAGGGGATAAATATATTTATTTACCTTTAGTATATAATACCAAAGAATTTTCCAAAGTACTCTCCCAAGCAGCAATGTATGAAATTTTCACTTACACTGCATCCTTTCTAATATTTGATATTGTCTATTCTTTTCACTTTAGTGATCTGAAATGGTGTGTCACATTATCACATTGTAATTTAATTTTTATTTCTCCAATAATTATGTAAGAACTTCTTAATATGATTATTGGCCATCTAGAAATTATCTTTCATAAAGTCTTAGTTCAAGGTGTGCTAACTTTTTTTATTTAAGATTTTATTTATATATTTGAGAAAGAGAGAGAGCACAAGTGTGGGGAGCA
This sequence comes from Neogale vison, assembly GCF_020171115.1. NCBI lineage: Eukaryota > Metazoa > Chordata > Mammalia > Carnivora > Mustelidae > Neogale > Neogale vison. The sequence goes on along the minus strand of NC_058091.1, from coordinate 76,573,382 downwards.
GCAAGCAGAGGGAGAAGCTGGCTCCCCACTGAGCAAAGAACCCCATGCAGAACTTGATCCCAGGACCCTGGGATCATGACCTGAGCTGAAGGCAGACGCTTAACCAACTGAGCCACCCAGGCCTCCTTAGATTTGCTAACTTTTAAAAAGGTAATTGATTGAATGCCTGGGTGGCCCAGTGGGTTGGGCCTCTGCCTTTGGCTTGGACTGTGATCTCGGGGTCCTGGAATTGAGTCCCACATCGGGCTCTCTGTTCAGCAGGGAGCCTGCATCCCCCTCTCTCTCTGCCTGCCTCTCTGCTTACTTGTAATCTCTCTCTGTGTGCCAAATAAATAAATAAATAAAATCTTTAAAAGAAATGTAATTGAATATATATGGGCATGTAGGACATTTTAAATACATTTGTATATGTGAGGTATGAGGTTTTTTTAATTTATGTATGTTTTCCTATACTGTTTGTCTTTTTTATATAATATCTCTAAAGAAATCAGATATATATTTTTTTCAAGTTTTATTTAGATTCTGGTTAGTTATACCACGTAACGTTAGTTTCAGGTGTAGAGTCTAGCAATTCATCACTTACATACAACACACAGTGCTCATTACAAATACCCATAACACATATTTAACCCATCCCCTACCCATCTCCAAATATTTTTAAGTTTAATGAAGTAAATAATTTTAAGAGTTATTGAAAATTTATGTTTCACATTTAGGCGTCATAGTTATGCGTGACTCTAAATGTAAAGGTCAAACTCTAGTCTCTGTTCTGCTCCACTGTTAGCCCTTCCACCAAAAACCACGTCACTTCATATAACTTTCCAGTAAGTCTCACAACCCTAGAGTGTATGTTCTATAGCTTTACATCTTTCTGTACAAAGATTGTAGTGGAATTCTAGATCCTCCAAATTTCTAAATCCATTTTAGAATTAGATCTTCAATTTTCACAGTAACAACAACAACAACAACAACAACAAAACAACTGGTATTTCCAGTGATACTGCATTTAATTTATACATCAATTAAGAATGTAATTAATTTCTTAATATTATGGAGGGCCCCAATCCATGAACATATCATATTCCTGTGTTTTTTAAGTCTTCCTTAATTTCCTTCAGTGAACATTTTGTAATTTTCAGTTATGCAGTCTTATACATATTCAGTCACATTCCTCAAATATTTGAGAATTGTGGTATCTTTTATTTTGGTATTTTTCTTTAATTTCCCAATAATTTATTTCTGAAATATATGCATGCTATTTTTTTATGTCGACCTTGTTTCCATCGACCGTGGTAAATTCACTTAATTCTACTTGTTTATAGATTCTTTGGCAAATAAAATTAGTTTCTCTTATCTTTTTGCCCCAAATTCTTGTGCTTTATATTTCTTTTTCTTATTGCACTGGTTAATACCTGCAGCATGATGAGAAATAGATATGGTGGTACAGTGTATTCTTGTGTTGTTTCCAACCTCAGGGGAAAGCATTATTTTATCATTAAATATATTCTGCACACATGTTTTTGTAGATATCTGGTATCAAAAAAGTTCCTTTGTATTTCTAGTATTTTAAATGAAGCATAGTTGAGTGTTCTCTCACATAATGTTTCTGCACCTATTTAAAGAATCTTGTGATTTTTCACTTTTACTTCTATTGGTCAATTATCTTCACCGATTTTCCAAATATTAACTTTTCATTTTTAAATTTGAGGAATAAGGACCTCTTGGTCATAATGTTCCATCTAAGTTCCACAAAATGTAAAATGTTTACTTTGGCATAAATATTAATACCTATTTGAATGATGTCACTGAACAGTCATTAAAGAAAAGTCTCACAGATCACTGAGGTCTTTTTGTACTTATGCTTGCTTACTTTCTTCTGTAAGCAAGGTGATTCTCTTTCTGTTTGTGGTTTTTTTTTTAAGATTTATTTATTTATTTGAGAGAGAGAAAGAGAGAAAGGGAGAGAGAGAACACAACCAGGGGAGGGAGAGATGAAAAGGGAGAAGTAGGCTCTCCACTGAGCAGGGAGCCCAGTGCATCATGACCTGAGCTGAAGACAGATTCTTAACTGACTGAGCTGCCTAGGCTCCCCAGCAAGGTGATTCTTTCACTTATTTTTAAAATTTAAAGTGAGCATTATTCACCACTGAAAAATGTATGTTTTATGAGCCCACAGAGTTATTGTTATGTTATTTGGTTTTAATACCAAATTCTAGAACCCACTAGAAAATCACATTCTTTTTTTTTTTTTTTTTAGATTTTATTTATTTATTTGACAGAGAGGGAGATCACAAGAAGGCAGAGAGGCAGGCAGAGAGAAAGAGAAGGAAACAGGCTCCCTGCTGAGCAGAGAGCCCAACAGGAGACTGGATCCCAGGACCCTGAGATCATGACCTGAGCCGAAGGCAGAGGCTTTAACCCATTGAGCCACCCAGGTGTCCAAAAATCACATTCTTAACTAAAAAGATTATCTAACAGATAATAGTACATAGCAAAAGTATCTGTCATGTGATATACAAAAACAAATATTGTGTTATAAATTCATATAAAATGAATATCCTCAATTATTTGTTACAGTATTTTGGTCATGAATTATTAATTAGGAGAGATTTACAGAAATGTGATTTTTAATCAAAACTGTAAATAATTGATACACAATACCTTGGCCCATGGCAGGCAAGAGATTATTTTACATAGCAAAAATTAAAGGTGGAAAACTATAGGGTATATTTTGAGTTTTGACACTCCAAAATTGCTGATTATTCTAGATTAGAAACAATTTGAATTTCAGGCACTGGTATGTAAGATTTTTTTTGATAATATAGAATATATATATTATAGTATATATATTGTCTTGGCTATTCCAACATCTAGCAGGGTGTGCAGAATATTGCTTAAGAAATGTTGAATGAATGACAGAACGAACAGATCGATGAAGGAAGAGCTTAGAGTTTATAATTGGAGAAGTCAGGAAATGACAATAATGAGAGCCTTATTCTAAATGGTGAAAGTGTATACATATAATATATGCTGTCTTTTTTGCTATATTGTGTCAGGGGAAATCTTGATATGATTTAACAATTGCATGATATGGAGATAAATGGAAAAACAGTTTGAAGGAAAATAAGCAGTTTATGCTATTGGCTTCTGAATTAGGAGAAATGATGATGTGATGACATAGGATGAGAGAGAAGTGGATAATTATCACATAGTATGTGGACAACTACCAAAGCTGGTATTTTTAAGTGTACAAGGTGATGAGCATAAATGAAAAGATAAAAAGATAAAGAATGAACTCACTTCGTGTTTCCCTACGTGCCTTTGGGTTTAAATTGCACTTAAGGTCCCTGTGAACAATGAGCAACCCAGAAATGCAAATATTAGGACAGGAGAGGGAAGAAAATATGCCTAATCCTTACATCTAATATGATGAGTAAGTGGAGCAAAGGGAGGTTAAGTTGCTTTTGAAGAGAAGTAAAGGCTATTTTTAACAAGATGTACATTGTGAACTAGAGCTGCTTTCTGTTTGGGAGAAATACTTTATTTTAGAAATTTAGAAGGGGGGTTGCCTGGGTGGTGCAGTCAGTTGAGCATCTGACTCTTGGTCTCAGCTCAGGTCATGATCTCAGGTCATGGGATCGGGCCGTGTCAGGCTCCACGCTCAGTGCAGTGTCTGTTTGAGATTTTCCCTCTCCCTCTGACCCTCTCCCTCTGACCCCCCGCTTATGCATGCTCCCCTTTTCTCTCTCTCTCTCTCTCTCTCAAATAGATAAACCTTAATAAAAGAAAAAAAAATTTAGAGCGAGTAGCATAGGGACCAGAGAAGAGGAAGTAGATCACTGGGAACTGATGGATAACTAAGTTGTAAAGGAGAACAAAAAAGAGAATGGACTTGATGTTTCTTTCTAATTCATGCAGCTTTTTACCAAAGCTACACCTACCACAGTAGAGAAGGCAGGTTTTAGGGTTTATATCCATAATTCATGAATGCATAAGTATTTATTGAACACTTTCTCTGTGCCAGGAACTGTCTTAAGTGCCAGGATTTAAGTAGTGAGGAAGACACGCAAGATCTCCCATTCTAAAGAGAAAATAGAGAAAAGAAACCATCCAAGATAAATAAATGAACAAGACAATTTTCTGAGAGTGAAAACTGGTATGAACAATATTAACAGAGGGATGCCATAGAGACTTAAAATTAAGGACTGCATTAGCCAAGTGAGTCTTTTCTGAAGATGAGACCTTTATGATGAAACACGAATAGTCAACTATTAGAGTGATCTGGGGGAAGGGTGTGCCAGGCAAAGGGAATGACAAGTTCAAGAACACTAAGGCATTGTTTAGGGATCAAAAGAAATTCAGTGTATCTGGAAAAGACTGGATGGGGAAATCCTAGCACAGCATGGTTGCAGAGGTGGGCAAGGGTAAGGCAGACCCCTTAGGACATTGTAGATGTCTGGAAAGAGATGGAATTCTACCTTGAATCAAAGAGAAGATTGTTGGAAAGCTTTAAAAAAGAAAGTGAAAAATATCCAGTTTACATTTTTAAAGATCATTTGACTGCCTCATGGAAAATCCAAAAGTAGAGGTAAGGAGCTTAGGTAGTCATAGTGTAGCTAGGAAAAGTCATGGACTCTCTAGAGCAGTAACAAAACACATGGAGATATTCCTGGGTTATATATTAGAGAAATGGCAACCAGGAATTAAATTGTCAAAATATATATCCTTGAGTCCAGCATGTGTCTTCCTTCCTATTGATTAAAGTTATGTGCATGTTCCTATCTAGTATGTATTGATAGTTTGATTATATATTAAGGGTTTCTAAAAGTCATTTAAGAAATTTCACCAACTAGTTGTACCTGCCTGCCTTTCTCCCTCCCTCCCTCCCTCCCTCCCTTCCTTCCTCTTTCTTGTTTTGGTTTGGCATTGTTCACAAATGAAAGAATCCTATAAAAAGTGGAACTGTTGTTTTCTTTTTGAAAGATTGGTGAAGTTGTCTTTACATCAGCCTATGGAAGCATCATTGAAATTAAAAACCTCATTTTCTCATCACTGTTATCTCTGTGAAGGGCCAAGGACCACTGACACATGATTGGATGAGTTTCTCAGCTCTTCTCCCTTTACTGTCTTGTTTACTCCATTCTTTATCACGTATGTGTGGTTCTCAAACGTTGTCATGAGGGGCTCTAACACGGAGCTTCTTGAGGCTTTTTATTTTTATCTTCTTACTTTTAACAATCTAGCTGAGAAGATTGTCTGTCATTCCCAGATTGTTTATGTTGATCTCATTAACGTAGGTGGAAATTAAACCAATGTGGCGATGGGAAATTGTTTTACTTCTTAAGTTGGGACTTCCTTCCAGTAGTTACATTTTTATATTAATGAATACAACCTGCTTGCCATTTTAAAGTGGGCTAAGCGTGGAGAACAAATTTAATTAGAGACGAAAGGGATCCATTTGTGTTCACATTCACTCAAGGTGCCGGCATTTGTAGTTTTCTGCAAAAGCTTGCATATCGGAATTCCTATACAGAATCCAATATGAAGAATCAATTTTTTTCTCCTTGTATTAGTTTGCTAGGGCTTCCATAACAAAATGCCACAGAATGGATGACCTGAACCACAGACGTTTACTTCCTAACAATTCCGGGGTTTAGGAGTTCAAGATGAAGGTTCTGGAAAGTTTGGTTCCTCTGAGGCTTCTGTCTCTGTCATGAAAACGAGATGGTTACTGGCCTTGCTGACTCTTCACCTGGTTTTTCTTTATGCACAGGTATCCCTGGTGTGCCTGTGTGTCTAATCTTAGTAGAGACACCAGTCAGATTGCATTAGGGCCCTCCTTTACAGCCTCATTTTAACTTAACTCACCTCTTTACAGGTCCTGTCTCCAAATAGTCACATTCTGAAATTATGGGGGTTAGGCCTTTAACATATGAAGGGAGGGAGGCACAATTTAGCCCATAACCCCACTGAGGTTTGAAATGAAACAAGTTGAAAGTATCATAGTGTGCAAGAAAATATTAAATCAAAATAGATTTACCAGTCCAAGAATGCTATTGTTATCCATCCACAAAATTAAAAATCTCTAAAGTTTTTTGATGAATAGGGCAAAGTTAATCACTTTAACTGGAAACATTTGCTGTCTTATTCCCTTCCCATCCAGACATCCAGAGCACCTCGGGATTTAACTTCAAGACTAGCCCACTTGATATTTCAATCCCTTTGGCTAATAAATACCTTGAAATTTGGAGAAGACAAAATTTGATTTCATTCTGCATGCCTGGGCCAGCCTCCTTCCTACTTGCCCAGTTCTTGCATTGCATGGAACTAGCCCATCAGATACAACTTTAATAGCTATCCTAGTAAGTACCCAACATGTGGTATGTATCTGAAAGATACTTATGCTTTGGGGGTCAGAGAGGCCTGAGTTTATATACCAGCTCTGCTGCTTACTTGATCTTAGACTTCCATTTGCTGATCTGTGAAATAGGGTTCTTAGTACCTATCACATAGTGTTTTGATGATGATTGAGGTAAATGATGCAGATGTCAATCCTGACACATGCGTGTATCACAGAGCAATTAGAATGCAAGGATATGGTAGACTACTATCTTTTACTCAGTCTCTCACTTCTAATCCACTTTATGTCATTGATGTTCCCTTATTTGTTTATCTGTTAAACTTACCATAATGTGAAAGGGCCTCAGGTCTGTTCTAGAATATGTAGCAGGATACGATGTGACAGAAACTTTCAGAATTTTGTCTTAATTTCACTATATACAAACACAGGAGGATTAACATCTTTATATCTTGTTTATTGCTTTACCCAAAAGAAAACTTTTCTTAATTGTAGTAGGATGTGGTAAAACTACTCAGGGACACTCAAACTCAAATCGACTAGTATTTGTAGAAGTGGCTTAAATTGAGCATTGGTTTTACCAGTACTCAGAAATGCCTGCCCTTGCGGAGTTGTACATACTTGGCAAGGAGAAAGAAAGTATGAATGAAGCGGAGTCCTGTCCAATTTGCGTAGTGAACTCCTTGTTTGGTCTCAGAATTGTGGAGTCATTCAAACTGAGGAACTAAGAAACATAGGATTTGAAGTGGCCAGAGAAACCCCACAAGCAAGAGGCTATTTTTAACTGTAAACTTTTCATCATTTAAAGATGTCCAATACCAAGTTATGCCTATGGAAGAAAAATGTGAATAAAGCTGATGTTGCAATACAGCTGACCAGACTCTAAAACTGCAAATACTAAACCTTGAACTTTGGCAATGGCGAGGGGGGCAGTGTTCAGTGTTCCACAGTCAACCAGTATTTGCCTTCCCCCTTTTTTGTCTTACTCTTTCTTTTTAAAGCCATCATGGGAGTTGGGACTTGGCAAGGATACTTATTCTGACGAAGCAATGAGGCTCATTTGGCGGGGGGGTGGGGGGGTGGGGAGTGCAAAAACACCAGCTTGCATATCCCATCAGAGTACAATCGTGAAAAGACTCTTCCTTCAAGATAATATACCTAGTGGGAAATCTGCTCGGTTGGGTGAGGTGATCTACAGCAAATAAAGGGACAGAGCTATAGGGTAGGAAAAATAACCCTTGCCTTATCTACACAGCAGTCTCTTCTCCTTCACACTAAGAGCTAACAGCAGCAATCTATTCTCAATGCCTCTCTCCTGCTCAAGCCAAGATCCAATTGCTCCCAAGTGCACTTGTGTATTACAGGCTCTCAAGAGGGTACAAGAGTAATTCTACCAGTGAAATATATTCAGGTTTTCTTTGGGAACAGCTGTATTTGGGACACAACCCTATCTTCCAGATTAAATATATGCATCATTATATGTTACATACTGTATATATGTATAAAGTGGGCCTTCGAATACATTCTGATTTATGAAAAAGCTAAATGTGTATTTAAAACAAATGTTTTTGCAGATATTGCAGTTACTAGAATGACTGGACTTGATTAATTAAAATTAAGGAAAGCAGTTTTGTTATGCTGAGGCTGAACTACCAAATCAAAATAATTCAGATTCAGAAGAAGGGTAATTTATATAACTATGTTTATGCATATATTATGAATCTTTTTTTTTAAGTTTTTGGTAATATCTGAAATCTGAATTTATAATCTAATTACAATGAAATTTTGGTTTGATCTATAAGGTATCTCCTTTGCCATAGGAGTACACATGTACAGATAGACATTCCTTGAAATCTTGAATTTCAAGATCCAGTTATACTCTGGTAAAAGTAAGGACTTTCTTAGGTATAATATTCAGTAAGGACTCAGTAAGGACTTTCTTAGGTATAATATTTCTATATATATATATTGATGATTAATAGAACTATTTTTATTTGCAGTTTTAAGCTACCCTAAATAAATTTGTTTTTGAAAGAACTGTGGAAAGCTGGCTTTCTATTAAGTGAAAAATTATCATATTAATAGAAAATGAATCCAAAAGCAAGATGACTTTATGAAGTCATCTTTGAAATTTCTGTGAATGTTTTTTAATGATAATACTCAAGCCACTTGTAATAGCACTGATGCCGGGGTTTACCCTTTATAAATTGAGACCTAAAGTCTGTTATATTTGAAGTATTGAAAAATAAGCATGCCCAAGACATGTTGTATAAGAACACCAACTTCTGGAACACATCTCTGTGTTTTAGATATTTTTAATTATTTGAGTTTTAACATTGGCTGTAAGTTTAAGATAGTTTTTGAATATAAAAAATTATATTTAATATTTTTCTTTTTTGAGAGGACAGAGCAACCTAATATGAAATCCCAGTTATAACTTTACTTGATTTTAAGCAGATCAGATAATTCCTTGAATATCAGTATTCATGGTGAAATAGTACTATTAGTATATACCTCACAGGATTATGAGATTAGTTGAGACCATATATATATGTGTGTGTCTATGTGTGTGTGTGTACACATAAATACACACACACACACACACACACATACATATATGCACTGACACACAGAGTAAGCCCTGCATAGGAATAAGGACAGTTGGAATGGAATGATGGAGGACTACTGTCTTCTATCTGATTTATCATCCCCTTATAGTCTAACTTTTGTATCTTTCTACTTTGTGACATCAAGAAGTAGATACTCATTCAGTGAGGCAGTATTAAACATGAATGGATGAAAGATTTTGTTTTTGTTTTTACCCCATTAAAGGGGAAAATCTATGCGGTACAATATAGAAGAATTGAGCTATGCATGTATATATGAGAAAGGAGTAGAAATTATGCTGTATGCTAGCTATTAGTATCATCTGGATTTCCCGTAACATTTCAGGTATTCTACTTCCAGAATGTTTATGAAACTTAGAAATAGAGATTCACTTCAAAGTGTGGTAGTTGAGAAATGTTGGTCACAAACTTAAAATTGCTATGTAGATAGGTTCTAGCAGGAAGAGAAAGAGCCTTAGTGAAAGAAGCCCTAGGAAGAGAAGAACAGACACTCTTTGAAACTGTGGCCTGCCAATTTCCAACCTGGAAGTAGCATTTGGGGGTATTAGTAATGTGATACCTTTTAAAGAATTCCTTATGATTGAACATCTAATATAGTAATACTTCCCTAGACGTGAAGTCCTTTTAGGCAAAGTTCTGATGCATACAAATTTACTGTTTAAATACGAATATTCTTAATTTGTGGAAATAAACTTTGTTTTCCAAGTCTGTTACAGTTACATACAGTCTGGCTTGAATTCTCCTGGTTTTCTGATTCTACTCTTGCTCTACAGTTGCTTCCTAAAATGTTGAGCTCATTTATATATCAAACAAACTATGCTGTCTTTGATCTCTAAGATGTTGATATTGGAATACTAGTTGATGTTTCAAAATCTACATAGTCGTTGATACAAAATACTCAATCCGTGTGAATTAGAGTAAGTTAGAAATGTGACTCCTAAATAATTTATTTATTTGGCAGGGAGACAGCAAGGGAAGGAACATAAGTGGGGGGAGTGGGAGAGGGAGCAGCAGGCTCTCTGCCAAGCAGGGATCCTGATGCGGGGCTCAATCCCAGGACCCTAGGATCATGAACTGAGCAGAAGTCAGGCGCTTAAGGACTGAGACACCCAGGCACCCCGACTCCTAAATATATTTTGTTTTCTTTTTCCTGAGGAAGAAATATGCTGTAGTTAGAAAACCAATGTAAGATTTCCTGGGAAACCTGCATGAAGTATAAAGAACAGTGTGACTTGGTATTTGTTTATAAATAAAATATGTCCATAAGAAATGTATTAGACAGTTGTGGTCAGTTTTGTACAAGGCCAACAAGAATGTCTCATTGATATATTTTTAAATTTACTATACTATATTTATATTATTGATAGTTAAAAAGCAAGAATTTTCACAACTATACTCCTAATCTGAGAGTCTCCACAATTTTGCCATATGGTTATGCCCAAGCCAAAATATCTTGACAAAAGAATTTTTAATATTTATAATCTGTGCACTTGGTAAGAGATTTCATTGACTTACAGAAGTCTTTCATATCTAATTTCTCATTTAGCCTCATAAAGCCGTGCTCTGTAATTTTACTATTATACTTGCGAATTCTCTTTGAGGCTCCATGGCTTGAAGAAAGTTGGTGATAGTGAAGGTAAGCTAAAGAAAAAAACCCAGATAATTAAAAAAATGAAAAGTGGAACCTGTGAGTGAAGATTAAAGGGAAATAGTGTTATTTAGTTTGGAAAGAGACAAAAATGATCTTAAGTTATAAGATTGCCTTAATATTAAAGACCAAGGACAGTTAATCTATATTTATACAAATGATGGGTTAAGATAAAAAGAACTGGAAATTAAGGAAGACAAATGGAATGGGCAAGCTATTATAAACAACCCTGGAGTCACTCAGAATGAACTGAGTTCTTGTTCTACTTCGACTCAGTCACTGTTGGGTAGTATTTGGATTTTCTAAAAATTCCTGTCAACATATACAAAGTAATGTAGGGAAAAAGCTTTATACACTGTGAGTTTTGCAAAGACTCCTTAATAGAGACAGAGTTTGAGACAACATTTAACAGATATTTTGGTGCACTGATTTTAATACTTCAAAAGAACTTATGGAAATTCAAAGCCCTAAAGCAAAATAGCTTATACTGGTGGATCCCAAACAGTATGTTGGGGCACCGCAGGACACCATAAGGAACTCGCAGGGACACCATAAGATTTTTTAAATTTTCAAGGGAAATAATGATGCTTGACATCTTTTAGACATCACACAAGCTATGACCTTCAGGGAGTTCACAGATTTAACATTAGAGCACAGTAATTCTTTTTGATAATGTTAGTTTTGAGAAGTTGAGCTTTCAGACATTCCTGGGAAGAAAAATATACCATGGGAAAATCTTTGTGGAATAGGGTAGAAGGGTGGTGATGCCTAGTCAGAGCCAAGGTTTAAAATGTTGCACAGGGGCACCTGGGTGGCTCAGTGGGTTAAAGCCTCTGCCTTCAGCTCGGGTCATGGTCCCAGGGTCCTGGGATCGAGCCCCACATCGGGCTCTCTGCTTAGCTGGGAGCCTGCTTCCCCTTCCCTCTGCCTGTTTCTCTGCCTACTTGTGATCTCTCTCTCTCTCTAAGAAAAAAAAAAAAATGTTGCACACCTCCATACTATGGCACAGCTCACTCCTAATCCTAGTGAGTACTTGTGGTTATTGAAGAACAAAGTAAAATGCATAATATTTTCTTTCATTTACGTGCATTAGTTTTTTAAATGCCTATAAGTGTTAGGTCATAATTATTTGTAATTTTAGGTTGTTTGGACTTCTTAAACTGGGCTGCTAGATTTTTTTTTCCCCCCTGGGGTGCTGTGAAAAAAGTTATAAATCATAAAGCTGACTCTGAAACCGCAAAATTTGAGAATCTGCCATTTTTAAAAAAGATTTTATTTATTTATTTGACAGACAGAGATCACAAGTAGGCAGAGGGCAGGCAGAGAAAGAGGAAGAGGCAGGCTCCCTGCTGAGCAGAGAGCCTGATGCAGGGCTTGATCCCAGGACTCTGGGATCATGACCCGAGCCAAAGGCAGAGGCTTTAACCCACTGAGCCACCCAGGTGGCTGTCTTTGTTTACAATTTGTTTAACTTAGAATCTGTCTTTGTTTACACTTATTTCTATTTTAGAGGAATAATGTGCATCTCATATTCTTTATAAAATGTCTGCACTGGTAAAAGGGTGGGTTGAACCCAATCATTGTAAATTTGTGACAGAACATCAGACTTTAGGCTATAATTAATAAGGAGCTAATTGCTCCTTAAAGTGAGTTCCATGGTCAGAAAGTGCTGTTTCCAGTCAATTCAGTGGAGTTTTTGAGATGATTCTTATTATCATTAAGGTCTTGAAAAATCTAGATTCCTTTATTATTTCTTTAAGGCCAAGAATTTCACAAGTGAAAAAGAGTATTTTAGGGATAGCCTATGTCCTCTGTCCATGCCTCTTTGTGTGTTAGCAAAAAGCATGTATTGGGAATTTACAGAAATTTTTAACATTTTGAAGTTAAAAAAATGTATTTAGGTATATCAAGAAGCTTTCTTCAGTAATAGTTCTTTCAAATTAGAAATGGAATGTCTCTTGAGGAAAAACTAGATCACTGATTATACACTTAATAAAATGTCATTAATGGGCAGACTGTTCAACTTTGAATTGAAACTTTCAGCAGTGAGAAACTATGGAAAGATGTAATTCTACAGTTTATTCAGTTTCCTCTTTTGTTACATATTCTCAGTATGCTGGGTTGTATGTTAAGAAAATGTAGCTTCCACCTCGCAAAGTCATTTCGTGTGTTTTAACTTCAGTGATGCATTACAGATTCATTTATTTTATTCAAATGGCTTGTCTCTTGAGTTTGAGACCTGAAACATGGCAGGGTAATGTTTTTCAAAGTACAGGTGACCAGAGAGACATGCTTCTAACCATTTTTTTCACTTTTGAGAATTCCAGTCCTGTATGGCACCCACAGAAAAATCAAAGAATTTATTCTGTCTTGATGTCATATTACTTGTCATTACATTTGAATCAGAGGTGAAGAGTTTGAAGCAAAATCTATTAGTATCTGTCCTGCCTTATGATATTTTTGCAAATTGAACATTCAGATTTTTTAGTAGCACTTAAGATTATATTATATCATTGACAGTTTATTATGGCCATATATGCTGGCCATAGCACTCTGTAAAACCATAAAGTGTAGCTGGAGACTAATCGCTTCACACAGATCACATGCAGCTGACCAGTAAAGATGCTGTCAGAGTAATCATACTTTAAATTTCTAAAAAGTGTACAGCATTTGTGGGTGTTCTGATGGTAATAGAATTAAAATAACTCTCTTTTGTCCTAGCTTAAATTATGATTCAGAATTATATAACAGTGTAGTAGGAATACTGTGGTGTGTATACTGAATTTTAAAGAGAACTTTTTGGCTATATGTATAATATTAAAAATGGTTAAATTTCATTTACCTAAGGGTTACAGATAATTTCCTTTTAAATACTAACAAATGTATATAACAGAGTTACAGTCTTTTAAGGTTTTAAGGGTTTTTTTTTTAATTCTTTTTAAAATTTGTGGTGGCACACTCAGAATTATGTATCTATCTATTGTGAATCATTCTTTGAATAATACAACTTTCATAGACATTGCCTGTTTGTTGACCAAAGATTTATATATATTTAGGTATTATGAAATTAGCCCTGATACTAACACTTTATCTCAAAAGGAGATTAAAAAGAATAATTACAGTGAGTAGTAATAGCCTCCTGTAAATTTTATCAAGTGTATTAATAGCAGTTTCCTTAGAAGCTATGTCATTTAAGTGTTGAGCACTAGGACTTTCTACAATGGGTACTCACCAAATTCGTTTCTAAGTTCAGGCTTCTCCCTTTTTCTCTGGTAGTATCTTCCTTTCCAGCCTTCGCCTGGTTTAGGTTTTCTTCCTCATTGCATTCAGAGTCAGCTCAAATAGGACCTTCTCTTGCCTTGTCATCTAATAGTTTCCACTCCCCTCTTTGTACTCTGCTGCTTTACAGAACTCTTTGGTTCCATCACAAAACGATTTGGCATTATTTAAATTTTCTAATTTATTTTTTCTGCGATATGGCTCTCTGTCATCTCCACAGAAGCAAGAGCTTTATCTTGTTCAGTACATCTGGAACAGATTCTGGCATATAGTAGGCATTCTACAAATATGTGTTGAATGAATTAGTAAAAGAGGATGGTATGTCATTTCCATATATAGTTTTCTTTACTTAGCCTCACTTGGATTTAACTCCACTAAGTAGAAGGTATGCAGGGAGAAGTATCTCCGGTATCTGACCAGACAAAATCATTAAATTTAATAGCTAGAGTTGGACAATAGAAAGCACTACAGTAACTCATTATAGAATATTTCTCTGCTTCACATCCTGCTAACTAGTGATCTGATTTTACCATAAATAAAAAGATCTGTGGCTTCTTGGTTTCTACAAAATCTTTTGATATTTTCTGTAAATATGGTGAATTTGGCCTTAAGGAAACTGCATTTTATGAACAATATCTGCATTCAGGCCACAAAAATATAATTGCAAAGATAGCAATAGATGTTTTAGTTTCAGAGATTTTCTTAATACACATTTGATTGTACCTAGAAAGTCTACATCTAACTCAGTTGACAAACCCAGTTACATCTTTTTTTTTTTTTTCAATAAACTGATCATTTGCTGGAAGAATTAATCATAATTAACTTCTACATTTCCCATAAGCTTTCCTAACTCAGTGTCTCAATGTTGACCTCTTGATCCTGGTGAAAAAAATTTCATGTAATTTCTTTAGAAGCATTGTTACTATCTTTTAAAAACATTTTTATAATTCCAGATTTTTTTTGTTTTTTTAAAAAAATTTGATTTAAGATGTGTGGGAGAGAGGTGAAAATAAATGATATAAAGACTACCACTTGATTATCATTTTGCCACTAAACATACATTTTATTACAGTTTCTACAGCCTTATCCATGTCAGTGAATATTATGCCTTTTTAAAGACATACTGTCTGGAGAGCCATTTGTGATGTCAGAAATCCATTGGGACTTTTCCAAGTTCTGTTCTCTACCATATCATTCTAATTTTAAAATTTTAAGACCTAGAGATTTTCATCTCTTCATTTAAGTGATAGTAATTTAAGATGAAATGTCAAAGTTTAACATAAGAATAAAATATATGGGTTAGAGAATTTATTTCTATAATTTATGTAAGTCTTTCCTCAAAGTTTTTTTTTTCATAATGGGGATAGATTTTCAGGCAATTAGAAACATAGATATTTGCCATAGTACTAATAACCAACAATGCTAATTTTTCCTAAGATAAGACCAATTTTATTAGAGAAATTAAACAAGTAATTTTGAATTATAAAACATTTGAATATTTTAGCTTTTGAATTTTTAAATTCTGTACTAGGCTTTTAAAAACTGTCTTATAGGACCCATTACTAGATTTTAAAATAAATGTATTGAGACTTGTCTTTTCTCCAGTGGAATAGAATGGAATGAGTGAGGAATGGAATAGGATAGGAAAGTTTAAGAAAGAACAGAACAGGTGGAATAGGGAGAAAAGAAGAGAATATCCTGGTTTCAACCTAAACTGTATTTCTTCTTGTGGTAGAAGTAAAAAAAAAAAAAAAAATTAAGACTATAAGAATCTGTGTAAGATTGTGGAATCACTGCTTAGTTTTCTTCTGGTAAATTAGATTTGCTTGAATTCAGTCCAACTTTTTGCCTTAAGATTTGAAATAAATGCATGTACAGCAATCTCTTTTCACTTTTTTGATGGAGGTCAAGCCAATTATAAAAATTATCTTGATTTTGGGGCACCTGGGTGCTTCTGTTGGTTAAGTGTCAGACTCTTGATTTACAATCAGGTCATCATCTTAGGGTTGTGAGATCAAACCCCTTGTTGGGTTCTGCATTGGATGTGGAGCCTGCTTAAGATTCTCTCTCCCTCTCCCTCCTTACCCTTCACTCTTTCTCTCTCTTAAAAAAAATCTTAATTTTAACATTCAGAAGTCTGTTTCTGTTGTTTAATATGTAGTATGGAAATAATTTGCCCACAACAAAATTTGGCTGAAACTTTGATTTCTTATACCACATGAGCAAGTTTGTTACTTATAAATATACTTTTGGAATTATATCCATATACTCTTAAAACTTTTCATTTAAATTGCTTAGTGGCAATTATACTATCTCAAATCACGTTGATTTTAAAACTAAAGTGGAATATGATTGGGACTTAACTAACAACCTCTAAATTCTCAGTTTACATCAATGCAAGTATAGTTTGAAATAAAGACAATTTCCAGTTGTATAATTCCATGGTATAAAAGATATGTATAGTTACATTAGGAATCTTTCTTTTATTAAAGTCCAAGAGATTAATTCCTATGTTTTCTTTTATGAGTTTTACGGTTTCAGGAATCACACTAAGGACTTTAATCCACTTTGAGTTTATTTTTGTGTATGGTGTAAGAAAGTGGTCCAGTTTGTTTCCCTTTCTCTTCCTCCCCTTACCCACCTTTCTTCCTCCCTCCCTCCCTTCCATCCTTCCTTCTCTTTCTTTTCTTTCTTTAGGTAGCTTTCCTTTTCCCCCAATACCATTTATTAAAAAGATTGCCTTTTCCCCATATTCTTACCTCCTTTGTCATAGATTAATTGACTATGTAAGTGTGCATTTGTTTCTGGACTTTCTATCCAGTTTCATTGATCTCTGTGTCTATTTTGTGTCATTACCTTACTCTTTTGAATGCTACAGTTTGGACATATGTCTTGAAATTTGGATTTGTGGTGTCTCCAGATTATTTTTTCTCAGACTGCTCTGGCTATTCAGGGTCTTTGTGATTCCATAAAAAAATTTAGGATTATTTGTTCTAGTTCTGTGAAAAATACTATTGGTATTTTGGTAGGTATTGCAAAGACTCTGAAGATTGCTTTGGATATTATAGACATTTTAATAATATTCTTCCAATCCATGAACATGGTATATCTTGTCATTTGTTTGTGTCATCTTCAGTTTTTTCACCAGTTTCTTACAGTTTTTAGAGTAAATATCTTTCACCTCCTTGGATAAATTTATTCTTAGAAAAAAAAATTACTCCTAGATATTTTATTATTTTTGGTGCAAGTGTAAATGGGGAGAGTTTCTTTTTTTTAAAAGATTTTATTTATTAATTTGCTTGTCAGAGAGAGAGTGAGGGAGTGCATGCACACAAGCATGAGCAGGGGGAGGGGCAGAAGGAGAGGAAGGCTCTCCACTGAGCAAGAGGCCCCATGCGGGACTTGATCCCAAGGCTCTGGGATCATGACCTGAGCTGAAGGCAGAGGCCTAACTGACTGAGCCACCCAGGCGTCCTGGGGAGAGTTTCTTAATTTTTCTTTCTACCACTTTGTTATTAGTATATAGGAACCTAACAGATTTCTGTATAATAATTTTGTATCCAGCAAGTTGCCTAAGTTCATTTATTTGTTCTTTATTGAGTCTTAGGGCTTTCTAAATATAATACCATGTCATCTGAAAGCAGTGACAACTTTACTTCTTTTTTACCAATTTGGATAACTTTTATTTATTTTTCTTATCTGATTGCTACAGCTGGACTATGTCAGATAAAAGTTGAATAAAAAGGGACACCTGGGTGGCTCAGTTGGTTAAGCAGCTGCCTTCGGCTCAGGTCATGATCCCAGCGTCCTGGGATCGAGTCCCACGTCGGGCTCCTTGCTCGGCAGAGAGCCTGCTTCTCCCTCTGCCTGCCATTCTGTCTGCCTGTGCTCGCTCTCTCCCCCCCCCCCGATAAATAAATAAAAATCTTAAAAAAAAATTGAATAAAAAGTACTATGTTGGATAAAAATGACAAGAGTGTACATCCTTATCTTATTCCTGATCTTAGAGAAAAAGCTTTCAGTTTTTTCACCATTATGTAAGATGTTAGTTGTGGCTTTTTTGTGTATGGCATTTATTGTGTTGAGGTACATTTCCTCTGAACCCACTTGTTGAGAGTTTTTAACATGTACAGGTGTTTTAATTTGTTGGATGCTTTTCTGCATCTATTGGGACAATCATATTGCTTTTATCTCTTCTCTTGTTAATGTAATGTGTTACATGGATTAATTTGGGAATGTTGAATCATTTTTGCATCCCTGGAATAAATTCCACTTGATCATGGTGAATGATACTTTTAATGTGTTGTTGAATTTGGATTGCTAATATTTTTTGAGGATTTTTGGATCTATGTTCATCAGGCATATTGACTTGTAGTGCTTTTTGTTTGTTTGTTTGTTTTATAGTGTCTTTTTCAGGTTTTGGTATCAGGTAATGCTAACATTGTCAAATGAAATTGGAAGTTATCCTTCCTCTTATTATTACTTTTTTTGCATAGTTTGAGAAGAATAAATATTGACACTTCTTTAAGTGTTTGCTAGAATTTACCTGTGAAACCATCTGGTTCTGACTTTTGTTTGGGAGTTTTTTGATTACTGATTCAATTTCATTACTAGTAATCAGTCTTTTCAAAATTTCTGTTTCTTTCTGTTTCAGTTTTAGAAGATTATAAATTTGTAGGAGTATATACATTTCTTCTAGGTTGTCTAATATGTTGACATATTATTTTTCAAAGTATCCTCTATAATCCTTTGTATTTCTGTGGGGTTTGTTTTCTCTACACTTTCACTAAGCACAACTGGCCTTTAAACAGAGAGACAAAACTTGAAATATTGTGGGTTTGGTTCAAGACCACTGCAGTAAAGTGAATATTGCAATAAAATGAGTCAAGTGAATTTTTTGGTTTCCCAGTGCACATAAAAATTATGCTTGTACTCTACTGTAGTCTACTAGGCATGCAATAACATTATGTCTAAAACAAATAATGTACATACTTTAACTAAAAAAAAAATACACTAATGCTGGAGCACCTTGATAGCTCAGTTTGTCAAGCATCTGCCTTTGTCTTGGGTCATGATCTCAGGGTCCTGGAACTGAGCCCGATGTAGGGCTTCCTGCTTGACAGGAAGTTTGCTCCTCTCTCTCCCTCTGCCCCCCGCCCCCAACTCTTGCATACATTCTCTCTAAAATAAATACATTCTTAAAATTAAAAAAAAGTAAAAAAGACACTTTTGCTAAAAAAAAAATTTATCGTATGAGCTCTCAGTGAGTCATAATCTTTTTCCTGGCGAAGGGTCCTTCTTTGATGTTGATGGCTGTTCACTGATCAGGATGGTGGTTGTTGAGGTTAAGGTGGCTGTGTCAATTTCTTAAAACAGGGCAACAATTGAGTATGCTGCCTCAATTCACTGACCCTTCTTTTCACTAATGATTTCTCTATAGCATTTTACCACAGTAGAACTTCCATCAAAATTGGAGTCATGCCTCTCAAACTTGTACTGCTTTATCAACCAAGTTGATGTAATAGTCTAAATCCTTATTGTCATTTCAGTGGTTTTCACAGCATCTTCACCAGGAGTAGATTCTATCTCAAGAAACTACTTTCTTTGCTCATTCATAAGAAGCAGCTCCTCATCGAGCCCCGCATCGGGCTCTCTGCTCGGCAGGGAGCCTGCTTCCTCCCTCTTCTCTCTCTACCTGCCTCTCTGCCTACTTGTGATCTCTCTCTGTCAAATAAATAAATAAAATCTTTAAAAAAAAAAAAGAAGAAGCAGCTCCTCGTTTGTTCAAGTTTGATTGTGAGACTGCAGTTATCTAGTCACATCTTCAGGCTTCACTTCTTATTCTAGATCTCTTGCTATTTCTACCACATCTGTAGTTACTTCCTCCACTGAAGTTCTGAAGCCCTCCAAGTCATCCCTCATCCTAATTGATGGCTGGAATCAACTTCTTCCAAATTCCTGTTAATGATGATATTTTGGCCCCTTCCATGAATCATGAATGTTCTTAATGGCATCATGATGGTGCATCCTTCCCATAAGATTTTCAGCCTACTTTTCCTTGATCCATCAGAGGAATCACTATCCATGATAACTATAGCCTCTTAAATGTATTTCTTCAAAAAGACTTGAAAATCAAAATTCCACCTTGATCCATGGACTACAGGGTAGATGATATGTTAACAGCATAAAGATATTACTCTCATTGTAAATCTCTATCAGAAATCTTGGATGACCAGGTGAATTGTCAGTGAAAAGTAATATTTTGGAAATGGATCCTTTTTCTTTCTTTTTTTTTTTTTTTTTCCTGAGCAGTAGGTCTTAACAGTGGGCTTCAAATATTCAGTAAACCAGGGGCGCCTGGGTGGCTCAGTGGGTTAAAGCCTCTGCCTTTGGCTCAGGTCATGATCCCAGAGTCCTGCGATCGAGCCCCGCATCGGGCTCTCTGCTCAGCAGGGAGCCTGCTTCCTCCTCTTTCTCTGCCTGTCTCTCTGCCTCCTTGTGATCTCTGTCTGTCAAATAAATAAATAAAATCTTTAAAAAAAAATATTCAGTAAACCATACTGTAAACAGATACGCTATCATCCAGGCTTTGTTTTTCCAGTTATAAAGCACAGGCAGAATACACTTGGTCTAATTCTCAAGGTCCCTAGGATTTTCAGAATGGCAAAGGAGCACTGGCTTCAACTTGGTCACCAGCTGCATTTGGCAGTAGCAAGAGAGCCTATTTTTTAAAGCTTTTTAGCCAGGCTTTGACTTCTCTAGTTTTGGGGTTTGTTGTTCTTGTTGTTGTTGTTGTTTTGTTTTGTTTGTTTTGTTTTTGTTTTAGTGTTGACACCTTCATTTACTATCTTAGCTAGATCTTTTGGATAACTTGCTGCAGCTTCTACATCAGTGTTTAGTGCTTCACCTTATACTTTCATATTATAGAGATGGTGCCTTTCCTTAAGCCTCATGAACCAGCCACTGCTAGCTTCAGACTTTTCTTCTGCAGTTTCCTCGCCTCTGTCAGTCTTAATGGAATTAAGATAGAGTCTTGCTCTGGATTAGGCTTTGGCATAAAGTAATGTGACTGGTTTCCTCTTCTATCAAGACTGCTCAAACTTTCTACGTATCAGCAATAAGGCTGTTTTGCTTTCTTATCATTCATGTACCTGATGGAGGTGTACTTTTAGTTTCTTCAGAACTTTTCCTTGGCATTCACAACTTGGCTAACTGTTAGGCACCACAGGCCTAGCTTTTGGCCTATCATGGCTTTCAATATGCCTTATTCACTCAGCTTAACCATTTCTAGCTTTTTATTTAAAGTGAGAGATATACAACCCTTCCTTTCACTTGAACTCTTAGAGGCTATAATTGGCCTAATTTAAGAATTACTGTGACTTAGGGAATACAGAGGACTAAGAGGAGAGATGGGAACAGCTGGTTGGTAGAGCAGTCAAAACACACAATTTATTAAGTTCATCATCTTATAGGGGTATGGTTTGTGGTGCCTTAAGACAATTATAATAGTAGCATCAAAGATCAGTGATCACAGATCACCTGAAAAATATAATAATAATGAAAAAATTTGAAACATTGTATTACCAAATGTGATGGACACAAAGTAAGAAAATACTGTTGGGAAAATGGCGCTGACACATGGTTGCTACAAATCTTCAGTTTATGAAAAACTTGTCATCTGTGAAGTACATTAAGATAAAGTGCCATAAAATGAGGTTTGCCTGTAAATTAAAAGTGATTGTGTTGATTCTTAACATTCTGTAACATGAACCTTTTTTAGGCATCCGTTTTAACATATGTAACATGAATTTAACATACATTTAGCATGCAATATGTATGTATTAGCATACATTACATACATTGTGTATATTACTTTGATAGCTGGGTGTTTCCTAGAAAAGCTTTTATCTTCCACTCTCTAGTAACTTTAAACTAATATTCCAATTCAGTTATAAAGTTAGGTAACCTATTCCTATCTCAAAAACAGGATCATGACCTGAGCCATGGGGAGACACTTAACAACTGAGTCAACCAGTCACCCCGGGAATGAAACATTCATGCTGACAGATTTGATTCTGTTTATATGTATTTCTATTATATAATAGGGATTTTGTTTATGTGGGCACTTTTTAAGCAAGAAGAGATGTTATGTTAAAGTTTGTGTTTCTTATTTTTATATTCCAGTATTCGGTGTATTCCAGTGAAATTGAGCATGGATGTTTATAGAATTTATAGAACTATTTGATACGTGCAGTATGATATCTATGTTAAATAAATAAAATATGTTTAGAAAGCCTCCATAGAAAAGTTTCCACCAAAAATTAAAAAAAAAAAAGTAATTAGAATTTTTAACTCATGGACTATCACAGAATCTAGGCTTTGGGAGGAAACTCAGAGGTTGTCCTTCCTACCTTCCCACTAGGAGAACAGATATAAGATCAAAGGATTAGATCTTAAACCAAACTTCAAGTATTTCCTTAAGTACAGGGTCCACTTCTAGATTCAGGAAAAATAAAAATTTATATATATACCTCATGTCACCTGGGTGGTTCAGTCTGTTGAGGGGCTGACTCTTGTTTTCAGCTCAGGTCATGATCTCAGGGTTGAGATATTGAGCCCATACTGAGCACCGTGCTCAGCAGAGAGTCTGCTTGAGATTCTCTCTCTTCTTTTCTCTCTGACCCTCCCTGCATACTCATTCTCTCTCTCTGTAAAATAAATCTTCAAGACAAATATTTTAACCCACTGAGCCACCCAGGTTCCCCAGGACAAATATTTTAAAAAGAAAAGCTATACCTTCTATTTTTTCAGAATTGTATTGGTCAAGAGAGGCTCAGCACTATAAAAGACAATGCCAGAATTTCAGTGTCTTAATAAATACTTATTTCTTGTTACACTGGAGCAGGTGTAGTACTCTGCCTACAGAGCTGTGCTGGGATCTTGCATACTTTTCCTATCTACAGTATCCTTATCTAATTCCTCTAAGATCTGTTCCTTTAACTGGGCAATGGGCAAAGAGAGGAATGGGAGGATTGCATTAAAAGATAGTCATGAGCCAGGCCAAAGAAGCATGTACCACTTTTTTTCACATTTGTCCAGAATGCAGTCCCATGCCCATGCCAACTAAGGACAGTGGAGAAAAATGGGCAAACTTGGTGCCCAGAAGGAAGGAAAAATGAGTTGGTGACGAATTAGTCTCTCCTACAAGGCCTTGAAGATTACGAGTATCAATGAAAGATTATCCCCTTGGCTCCTTTTTAACCACTTCCATGTCAGCACTTAAGTAAAAATGAAGAGCCATGTATGTGTGGAATTTGCAATTAAATCTGAGGATTTTAATAAGCATTCCAATTAGTAGAATGATTCTTCTCTTACTTTGTGAGGCTCTCTGTCTGACTTATTAAAATAAGGCCATTTTCAGTTGAAGCAATAAATAGAAAATAGAAAAATTTTTCAAGTGTCATTGTAATTTGGGTTATTAAAATGGGGGTGCTCAGTGGTATTAATGCAACTGACTTACCTTGCACTTTGGATTCTATACAGAGATGGTTATTGTGGGGACTCTCATCTAAAAAACAATTGTGAAATGCTTGTATAAACCTGTCTTTCACCCTGGGTGACAGAGATACACATTCATGCATAATGGACACACATCTGTATAAAGGCATTACTACTTGTTAAAAAAAAAAAAAAATGACAGTATTACCCTTCAATCAAGGAATGCTATAATAGCCAAAGTCAATGTTAAGCAATTGAGATAATATTCCAAAAAATTGCTTAATTCATCTGGCATAAACTTTAATAGTGAAATTCCCCCAAACATATTTAGAGTTAAAGCAAGCACTTAAAATTTATGTAGGAACACCACAGAATACAGATTACCTGAAGGCAAAATGAAAATTGCTTACATCTGGGATGGGATCAGTTCCTACATTTCAATGGCCACCCACTTTATAGATACATGTATTGCTTATATATCATTACCTCTAACACACTCAAGTTAATAGACATAGTCCCGTGTCTCCAGTCTTTCTCTCTTTTCTGTTTATGGAATGAACTCCAAATTCATTTGTTGTCATCCCAGATTTTCTTCAATTTGGCCTTACTAGGTTTTCAACATTATTTTCCAATCTGATCTATAAACTTGGTGCTCTGAGAAAAGTGTTCTTCCCTGGGTGTATATATCTGCCCTCCTTTCCCATGCTCTCTTACCACAAGTGGATGTATGTTACCATAATATGATTTTTAAACCTACTTTTAAGTACTAAGGCTACTGCTTCATGATCCGATCTCACCAGAAGTTCTATAGCTCAGTCTGGGTTTCAAGACCAGCCAGTCTTTTTTTTTTTTTTAGTTCAATTAATTAATGTATGGTGTATAATTAGTTTCAGAGGTAGAGTTCAGTGATTGATTAGTTACATATAACACCCAGTGTTCATCACATCACATGCCTCCTTAATGCCCAGTTACCCCATCCCTACATCTACCTTCCCTCCACAGCCTCAGTTTGTTTCCTATAGTTAAGAGTCTCTGTGATTTGTCTCCCTCTCTGATGATGTCTTATTTTATTTTTCTCTAATTCCTCCATCCTTCTCTGTTTTGTTTCTTAAAGTCCACATAGGAATGAAATCATAGGATAATTGTCTTTCTCTGATTGACTTATTTCACTTAGCATAATGCCTTCTAGTTCCATCTACATTGTTGCAAATGGCAAGATTTCTTTCTTTCTTTTCTTTTTTTTTTTTTGGTGGCTGAGTAATATCTCATTGTATATGTGCCACAACTTCTTTATCCGTTCATCTGTCAATGGACATCTGGGCTCTTTCCATAATTTGGCTATTGTGGACATTGCTGCTATAGACATTGGGGAGTTTTGACAACAATTCCCCAAGGTTTTTTTTGTGTGTGGATTCTTTGGGATTTTCTATATCTAGTATCATGTTGTCTAAAAAAACCAAGATCATTTTACTTCTTCCTTTCCAACATGGACAGCTTTTATTTCTTCATTGTTCTGGGTACAACTTCCAGTACAATGTTTAATAACAGTGGTAAAAATAGACATTTTTAGTTTCTGATCTTAAGGGTAAACACCTAATGCCTTTAAATGTTTTGTCAACTGAAACATATGTCCTTTTTTGTTCTAGATTTAGTAAAGATAAATAATAACTTTATAGAAGACAAGGTAACATGAAGATTTCTGATTTTTTTGAGTTTTTTTAAATTTTTTATTGTGTTATGTTAGTCACCATACAGTACATTGTTAATTTTTGATATAGTGTTCCATGATTCATTGTTTGCATGTAACAGCCAGTTCTCCATGCAATCCGTGCCCTCCTTAATACCCATCATCAGGCTCATCCATCACCCCCTCCCTTCAAAAACCTATTTGTTTCCTGGAGTCCATAGTCTTTCATGGTTGGTCCCCCACTCCAGTTTCTCCCCCTTCATTTTTTCCTTCTCCTGATGTCCTCCATTCTATTTCTTACTTTCCACAAATAAGTGAAACTATTTTGATAATGGATTTTCTCACCTTGACTTATTTTCATTTAGCATAATCTCTTCCAGTCTCCAGTCTGACTAGATTTAGATTTTCAATGTTTCTATGTTCATGCAAAAGTTGGGTATTCATCCTTTCTAATGACTAAGTAATATTCCATTGTGATTATGGACCACATCTTGAACCGTTCATCTCCTGAAGGGCATCTTGGATATTTCCAACATTTTGGCTATTGTGGACATGGCTGCTATGAACAATGGGGTACATATGGCCCTTCTTTTAACTACATCTATATCTTTGGAGTAAATACCCAGTAGTGCAATTGCTGGGTCATAGGGTAGTTCTATTTGTATTTTTTTGAGGAAACTCCATACTGTTTTGGGATTTCTGATATGTAAACACATACATTAAAAAACAAATATTATGTCTAGGTCATTATGATATGATACTCCATTATAATTTAACAGGGATATGATAATTGGTGAAGTTGAATAGCTTTCATATGTTTCTTGTATGTATTCTTTGATCAATTTCTCACTCATAAATTTGTTTTTATTTTTGTTGTCTTTTTTCATTAACATGCAAGTTATTATATCAAGACTATTATCCTTTGCCTATTTTATATCTTATAACAGTGTTTCCTAATGTGGTTTATATCTTTTTTTAATGCTTTTCCATATACTTTTTAAATTCTGTGATGTAAAATTTACTTATCCTTTATTTTATTATTCCAGGCTTCACATCCTTCTTTAAAAATTCTATCTTGGTAAAATAAAGTGAGTAATATTGTTGGATCTCCAAAATATTTTCGGAAATTTTACAAACCCTTGAAACCCAAATGTAGGAGAATTTTATACCAACAACAAGTGATAAATTGGTAATAACATTAAAAAAAATGAATAATTTTGGTGATCCTTGGAGAAAAATAAGTTCAGGAAGCATAAATAGAAGCAATGCAAATTTTTTTCTCACATACAAAGTTTAAACATTTCCTTATAAGGGAAAAACAGAAACTGTTGAGCATAAACTGGACAATTGTAAGTTTAGAACATGGCAACTTCCGACTCAATGTGATTTCCTTAGGACTGACATTTCTAGTATAATCCTGCCTCCATTCTGGAAATGTCTACCATCGACATCCTTCTTTGTGGCTCAGATATTGATTTTCAGAATCTCTTATTTAAAAAAAGAGCTATGACACTACTATATAGAACTCGTGTAACATATACCACCAATATATTATACTTTATTACAGTTATCCTGAAAAAGTGGGGAACATAATAAAAGCCAATCCTTATTTAGAGATTGTTGCATACTAGACATGGTTTTAAGTGTTTTACATATATTGCCATTTTAATTGTCACTTCCCATCCTTATGAAGTAGATACTATGCAGAAGCCCCATGTTATGGATGAAGATGAATGGCATAGTGTGGTTGAGTAACTTCCCCAAGGTCACAGAACTAGTCCTTTGGAGAGCCAGTATTCATACTTGGGTAGTCTGCCTCCAGACTTTGTGCACTCAGTATGACTGGCCAGTTTGGATTGGAAGAGCAATACAAGCAGTATTTTGAACACAATGTTGAACAAAAAGAAGATACCCAATTCTGACTAGATTTAGATTTTCAAATACAGTACAAACCAAGACCTTTAAATAACCTGTACTAGTTATGGTACCATCTTTGGTGAGGGAATGTGTGTTTGTTTCAGATACTGGTCTTTGACCCAACATAGTTGATATACAATATAGTTAGTATAACCTGATTAAAATTAAGAAAAACCATAAGAGAGTTTGTTAACTAGCAAATAAAAAGAAAATAAAATTCCTGGGTCAGGAGTTCTAACCGAAGATGGGGAATTAAGATACTTAGCTGTCAGGCCATATATAATATTTGTACCAAATTATTATAAAATCTAAGCAAAATGTACTGAACATTAATTGATCACAGACCTGGGTATATCAGAAGGGGAAGATTGAATATAGACTATTGAAACCTTACCTCTTTCATTTAAAACTGAATACTTTATCCATTGAACCCATGCACAAGCAGTTCTGATTCTATTTGGAATCAGAAAGAAGTGATCTCAAATACAATGGCTTTAAATTAGCTAATGGCTTCAATGTGTAATACTTATGTTGTAGATCAAATCACACAAAGGCATGCAAAAATGCAAAAACAATTGACAGAAATATAAAACTCTATGTAGTTTTAATTACTTTGGTAATTAAAGTTTAAATCAAGAACCACAGAAGTTGCAAGAGTACTGTTAAGAGAAAAGGGAGGGCAACAAGGAAGCAGAAAGGCAGCTGACAGATAGCAGAGAGACCACAGGGAGACTGGTATGGTACTCAATGCATATTTTCTCCATTTCACCAATTTCCCATGGGTAGGCCCTGGATATTGGGTCTTTTATCCACAATATTACTTTCTGAAGGGAATTGTTACTGTAACTGTTATATTGGTTTCTTTTCCTGTGAAGCAATGTGCAAACATCAAAGAGATTTTCTATTAGAATCAAAGTACTCCTCAATTGGAAACCTTCTTAAATAATGGATGGCACTTGAAGATGTTGGTTGTCATTTTTAATAATTAACTATGTCTAATTTTGGCAGTAACTGAACTTTTATTTTCTGTGAGAGCTTGACACACTACTTGATTTAGAGGACGAAGAGATTTTGATTTGGCATAGTGCTTAGAGCCACAGATTCTGAATAAATCTCCTACTCCACCATATGACACTTTTTTTCAGGTGAATTTTCCTCCTTTCACAGATAAATAGAAATATGTAGGTAGATTGATAAGTGGGTAGGTAGATTGATTGATTTATAGATAGACTGATGTAGGTAAGATAAAAAATACTCAAACTTTATAATAATGAATTTCTTTAATTTCAAATATTTTTAAAAAGATGACTTCGTTATGAATTACAGCTAGGTAATTGTTATTCAACTGTACTGTACACAAGGATTTCATCTTATGCAACTGTGTATTCTTCAAAGTTACCAGTAAAATATTTTGAATATAGCAGGTCCTCAATAAATATTTGCTGAATTGGATTGATACATATTTTTTATTCTAATTATCCAAGCGGTTTTTTACAAGTAGTTTTTACAAAATTAAATTTACTTACATTATGTATTTGGGAAATTTGAAGTCCATGTGGTTTTGCTTGATAAGTAGCCAAGAAATTGCCCCTAACTTTGCTGTCTATAAGATTGTCTAAATCCATATTTTAGTATTTTGGATTTGAAACAAATAGGCCTACATGAAGTAAAAATTCATATGGCAGGTAGTTATTATATTTTATTTACCAAACACTTATAATGAGCATGTTATGCCAGTCACTGTTCTGAGCACTTTAAAAATTACTGGGAAAACATAATTCTAGAAAATACATATGGGAAAATATTCAGTTTGAGAAGTTTGAATTATGCTCTACTATGTTAGTGTTTACAAAATATACTTATTAGTAGATTTCATGTTATTACAGCCATGAAGCCTAGACATCACTGGAATAAAAATGAAAACTGTTTTTGCAAGATGAGGAATTAATCATTATCATTTTATTTTTGTACCAGTTCATTTATTCATAATCTTGATCTTCTTTGGAAAATGTAGATTGAGAGTTTTGATGCTTCGCCCTGTGGGAAGTGTCAAGATAGGAATCTTCTGGGAAGATTTTCACATTGGATTTAAGCAATGAGAGGTTCGTTTTTTGTAGATCTTGAGATAAAAGTAACAGGGTTTTCTAGGTTTTCTACAGCTTTTCTACAGGCTGAATCTGTAGTTAATTAGGAAGAGGAGACAGACAACAGAACATGTAATCATAAGCTAAGTGTGAATTTAGGAGTAAAATAGTGATTACACCCCCCTCATGATCTTGTTTAAATACATGCATGTAAATATAAGTATTTTTTTGTTTATATTTACTAGTAATTTAATGCTTGTAGGTTTTATTTTATACTTCTATTATGACTAATAAAAGCATAGCAGCAACTGATATATCATTAAGAGACTTTAGAAATGTGATCAGTTGGGGTGCCTGGGTGGCTCAGTCAGTTAAGCATCTGCCTATGGCTTGGGTCATGGTCCCAGGGTCCTGGGATCCGGCCATGCATGGGGCTCCTTGCTCAGTGGGGAGTCTGCTTCTCCATCTCTCTCTACCCCCTGGCTTGTGCTCTCTCTCTGTTATTTACTCCCTGTCTCTCAAAGAAATAAATAAAAATCTTAAAAAGATGTGATCATTTTAGGAGCAAATTACTATAGTCTCTGTATTGAGGATTTTAACTATATTTGAAAACTTAATCCTTCAGTCTAGGCACAGTTGTTATATTTTACAGAATAGTCACATGGTTTTCTCAATATAAATTTGTATTTGGTAATTGATGGATAATCATTAATTCTCATGTTAATGTTTATTCAAATTTCCCCCTAATATTCCTTTTCTTAAACACTGCCTCTTTTCCTTCAAAACTGTAGGTTATTGATGTAGCATCTTTGATGGTTTTCAAGAGTTCATTTTATATCCTCTCTAATTAACTGAAATGCTGGGTATCACATGGGAAATTTCCTGTCTTATAACTTTTTTTCACAAAACTATAAAAGACCAGAGTGTGGTAGATTTACTTCATTTGCAGATGCATTAGAAAACCCTGTTACTTTTATCTCATTAGAAAACCCTGTTACTTTTTCCAGATTGAAATCTAACACTGTCACCTTCAGTATGGAAAATGTTTTTTAAAAATGCATGTTTGATTATCATTTAAGACTGAAGAAATAGTGGGGGATGCAGACATCTGCCACTACACATACAGATTGATAATGACTTTGCCTGTACTCTGGCCTAATGCATATCCTGTCAGATCATTAAAATAAGGAAAGAACTCATCGGACAAAGTAAAATGGCCAGATGCTCACAGAGAGATGAAAAGACATTGTCTCTTATCTTTAAATGTTCAAAGTGTTCAAAGAAGATACTATTTATTATAAATGTAAAAAAATAAATCTATCAAACCTAACTTCTACTTTAGGGATATGCCCAAGCGTCCCAATCCCAAAATGTTTGCTTCTCTTTAGCTTCTGTGCTTACCCTCTCGTCTTTACTGTTAGTCCTTTAACAAATTTGATGTTCTCTCGATCCTGGAACCTTGAGGATCTCAAAGATGCCCTACGCTTTTTGTAACCATTTTTGTTCACTTCATTTTCTGACTGTGTTTAGCAAATCTATTTATTTATTTTTAATTTTTTTTACTTTATTTTATTTTTTCAGTGTTCCAAGATTCATTGTTTATGTACCACTATATTCACGGTTTTTAGTCCCTGCCTATGTTTTAGTCTCTCAGATTCCTTCCAGCAATATTTTGTTTTCATGTCATCTTGGGCCTCATGATCAGCCATTTAGTTTTGTTCTCGCCACCAACTGAAGACTTCCTTGGGCCTTGATCTTTTACTCCTGGTCTCTTGGTAGAGAACTCTGTGTCCTTTACTGTCCATACTGTCCACATTCCTCCTAGAGTGCTGAGAGAACTAGCAAAATTATGGTCATGATTTACCATGAATCACTCATTTTCATAAATGATTGACTTAATTCTGGGGGAAGAAACAACTCATACAGGTCGATATTTTAACAGTTGAAACGAAAGAGATGTCTTTTTAATTTTGAGTGAAAAAAATCTTTGTTTAGTTCTAAAATTAAAAGGATTGGACAAACCTAAAGAAAGTAAATCCTTGTTAAATATAGACTTACATAATTATCTTATTTCTTCAACTGTTAATCATATATTTTAATGGATAGAGCAGTAGACTGGGGACAAGGGAATTAATTAGTAGGAAACTGAATTAATTATTACACAATGTACATCTATTTCTATCATTGGTTGGAAGAACAAATGAAAGAATTTTTTATATTGAAATTTATGATATACTAATTCCCCTATCCTGAAATACATCATTCTCTCTATGTTTGTGTGCATTAGCTTACAATATAACCATTTAAATATAAAACGTATCTGTGTTTGGGATATTCCGGGGCCCTTGACTTTGGAAATGAAATTCATGGCAAAATGAAGCTATTTTTAATATGTTCAACTTGAATTGAACTTTTTCACATTATAGACCTCTCAGATATATCATTATCCTATAGTAGTTTTGTGCAAGTAAATTATTCATTTCATTAGTACTGTATCTTAAACAAAACATTTTCAATTTTCACATAATGCAGTTTAAAATGATGAGCTCTGGTTCTTTGGGGAATTATTCAAATTATAGAAGTCAGAGAAGTAATGTGTGTCAGCTACAAAGCCCTAGGGATCTTAACAGAAAGAAACATCTCTTCGAACCATAAAAATAAATGCTGATACAAAGAATATCCTTTATGCTCAAAGAAAGATGAACTTTATATAATGAACAATAAAAGATTGAATCTAGTGTCTGTTTAATTTTTTTCTGCACTAATTGCTCCTATAACAAATCTGAAAAGTGAGCTCTATGTGGTTATTACAACAAGCGCACTAGCTTAGGAAGTTACTCAAGAAAATTCAGAATGCAGCAGTCCTCCCTTCATAAATTTCAAAAAAAAAGGGCATTTTGTATGTATAGATAGACTTGTTACTTATATATAATATATGGAAGCTCTTAATCATAGTCCAAAATAGTCCAGCTTCTTTACATGGTTAAAAGTAGCTGTTTGTTTACTGAGACTCCACCTGTTTGAACTTAAGTTTTAGAAATTCATTACATGATGGTTGTAGATATTACATAGTAACAATATCAAGGTCAAATAACTTAGGGAAGACAAATAAAAATGCAAACAGCAAACATTGCCCCTTGGATTTTAATTCTCTATGGAAAGACCAAAAAGAAAACTTACTATATTACTGTTATTTAAAGCATTTGCTGGTTGTCTGAATTAGGTCATTAGGAGTTCAGAAGGAGATTGGAATGGTATGCTTCCATAATGAATGGGAGGAAGTATCAGGAGAAATAGTAGTAAAAGGTGAGGGAATAGTGAGGTGGAGTAAAGGGGACCTAACACTTGACATCAGGAGAAGGGAGGTAAAGAAGAAAGTGGTATTTTCATATACGTGCCTTAAATGTATATTGTTAAGTATGTACAGACCTGAGGACAAATATAAAATTATTAAGATTTATGAAATTTGAATTTCATTAATATTAATATAATACTAAGATTTATCAAATCTTATTTGATTGAAATTCCTTATCAATCAAATTAAGCATTTGAAGGTATGTATCTTATGTTTAGGAAATCTATCAGATATAAATGTGTGCATTTACCACCCTGTGATATTTATTCATTGAATTCACTATTTTAAAAAGTTTATTTTGTGTTAAATTAATATGCTTCCTGCAGAGAATCCATGTATTTTTTTATTAGGTAGGTAAAAGGTGTAAGGAGACTTTACAATAGGATATATTGGACTCCATGGAAACTATATGAAAAAACGTAAGCATTAGACCCACCAAGTCAGTGGTTTTACATTTCTGGACTGTTCTATAAAATGTTATTGAGGTTGATTTTTTTTTTTTTTAGTCCTTTCTGGGTATTTTTTTTAAAGCGTTTTGGAAGACAAGAAAAATAAAGTACTGATAAAGTTTTTAAAAATTGCTTTGTTAATACTTAAGCTGCACTCTGTAGATTTATTGATGATCTCATGCTTTCTCAGAGTTGTGTGTGGGATTATCCTATACATTTCCACGTAGCTTTATTAGAATATGGATGACTGAAAAAGACTTAAGAATTATTTCCTTTTACTTTGTTTTGATTTTTTTTAGTAGAGTCTTTAAGTTTTTTTTATTTAAATTCCAGTTGGTTAATATACTTTAAGCTCCTTCTTAATGTAACCTAGTTTTACCTAATCTACTGATAATGCTCAGTAACCTAATATGAATGGGTTAGAGATGACTTCATGACCAGCCTTGGTATTTCATCTGATTTTATACCCAACAGTAATTCAGAGATTATTCAGCAAAACCAACATGATCTGCAAATGTGTGGTTTTGTTTTGTTTTGTTTTAAATTCTGGATCCTCGAATCTTGTGCCATGTTCAATTTATGGATAGGCAAAACCATTGTCCCTTCATTAAGGCTTCACCCTTATTCTGCCACTCTTCTGTTGCACTTGCCCTAGTCTAAATGGGCAGACAGAACAGTTTATGATGAGACCAAACAGTTATATTTCCCAGGCAGTAAAAAGTGTGAAACTAATAATCAAAGGTAATAATACTATGTGAAAAAAAGTCAAAAATTAAGTGAAATCTGTAGGCTTTTCATTGTAGCTTAGGGAAAAAAAAAAACGTAAAAGCTATGTAGCTGTGAATCTTCAAGTATCACACTATGTGTATCAGAACCATCAAAGACATTTGCTGAAAAACAGGATTGCTGGACCCTGCTCCAAGCACACTGACTCAGCATCCCTGAAGACAGAGCACAGGAAAGTGCATTTTTAAAAAGATTTTATTTATTTATTTGACACAGAGAGAGAGGTCACAAGTAGGCAGAGCAGCAGGCAGAGGTAGAGGGGGAAGCAGGCTCCCTGCTGAGCAGAGAGCCTGATGTGGGGCTCGATCCCTGGACCCTGAAATCATGACCTGAGCCAAAGACAGAGGCTTAACCCACTGAGCCACCCAGGCGTCCCAGGAAAGTACATTTTTTAGCACCTTTACAGTCAAAGTCTGATGACCACTTTCCAAAAAGTGTACTTTCACGTACCAAGACAAGTTCAATTTCTGTTTCTTTATCTTGATACCATCTTGACATCTGCCTCTCACCTTTTCATCTTTTTTTAACTTTAATTTGTCATCTGTAGTGCATGCATGTGAAACCACTTGTTTCATGTAACTTCCCTTATCAAGATGTTTTCCTGCACCCCAAACATCCTTTTCCTCTTCCCCCTCCTTCTAAGGATTTTCACTAAGTCATTTGGAATTCTTGCTCTGTGAAGGAATAGCTACATATCCCAACTTGTTTCCTGGATTCTTTGAGTTAACTTCCTTTCCCTAAGCAAGTTGTTGCTCAATAAGAATACAATCTGGGGGCGCCTGGGTAGATTGGTGGGTTAAGCCTCTGCCTTCAGCTCAGGTTATGGTCTCAGGGTCCTGGAATCAGGCCCCGAATCGGGCTCTCTGCTCGGCGGGGAGCCTGCTACACCCTGTCTCTCTGCCTGCCTCTCTACCTACTTGTGATCTCTCTCTCTCTGTCAAATAAATAAATAAAATCTTAAAAACAAACAAACAAAAGAAGAAGAAGAAGAAAAAGAATACAGTTTGACCTGAAACATGCTATAAATGAAATTACTTGTTCTTACTTGTTTCCTGTGTCATGGAACCAGTAGATCTTTCCTTATCTTCTTACCATAGACTCAATATCCTTCTTCTTTTATCTTATTGCAAATAACATACAAAAAAAATACATATATGATTCTGGAAAGTCAAAGTGCCTCATAATTCTAGAGCTGAGAGCTTAAAAAAAAAAAAAAAAAAGTAAAAAATCACTGATTCTAAATGTTACCTGAATTGAGTCCTCTAACCTTGTATCAAGCTTTAACCAGAGGAGCAAAACCAGGAGGAGAAATATATTAGGAGATTTATTACAAGGACTTGACTCACCAGATTGTGGGGACTCAGTAGGCAAGTCTTAAATCTGTAGGGCATGCTAAAAGGAAGGAGAGACTAGAACTCTGAGACTGAATATTCTGCCACAAGATAATGACTTTTCTCAGGGAATCCTCAACTCTGCCTTTCATGTGATTGAATCAGGCACACTCAGATTATCTAAAATAATCTCCTTATTCAACATCAACTGATTATGGACTTTAATCACATCTACATAATACCTGTGTGGTAACACCTAGCTTGCTTTTTGGTTGTGTAACTGAGGTCTTTAGCCTGGCCAAATTAACAGATCCCCACCCCCCCAAAAAAAATCACAGGCAATGTTGGAGTTTTTGTTTATTTGATGTAGTGATTTCTGTATTGGTGGTCATAGCAAATTATTTCCTAAACAGAAGTTTTTATGCATATGAGGTACTTAAGTTTATCCTTTTTCTGGAAATTATTCCCCCAGAGAATACTATAAGCCTATGAGTTACTGGTGAGCCTATTGGTCAATAGTTGATAGAATTTATAGCTATGTTTCCAGTCTTTTAATGGCTCTCTCAGAGTCATCAAAATCCATACTTAAATGCCATGTTCAATATAATTAAATATTTAACAGTTATAGAAAATCTTTTAAGCTTTGTCCTGATTCCCCTCATAACAGCTTGATTAGGGGAAACACCTACTTACAAACTGCTCTGGACAAATAATAAAAAAAAAATTATTCCTGAAAGATTTATAATAATTTGGAGAATCATTTTAACTAAACATCAAATTCCCTAGTATAACATTGATTTTTATGACAGCCACATCATTTTTACTGTCAACCGAAAGCAGACAGGCTTAGGGATTTTGTGTGAATGTGTTAGGTGCTCACATCAAGGAGGAAAAAAACAAACAACATTTCATATTATCAGAAATCAAGTAACAAAGCATGAGATTATTGAAAAATAAAGGTCACTAATGTATTTAACATGGCTTTGGGTGTGGAAAATAGGAACTTTTTAAAGGATTTTTGCTCTGAACCAGTTATGTCCTTTGATGATTTAAATAACTGGAAACCCATAGAAATGGATTTCCATATTGGACCAAGAATCTTTTTGCCTGTTAATATTACAAAAACAACTGCTAATTGTGCAAATATGGTTATCTGTGTTTAAAAAGAATGCAAAACACGTGATATACAACTGTCCTGGGACAAATTTATGATGGCAAAATGCCAGAAACAAGCATGTTTTCCCTTTTTTGTGGTAATTACTGCCCTCTTGAATGTTGCACAGGGAAGGAGGAAAGCCTTTTATCATTGTTCTCCCAACTCAGACATAATAAAGCAGAATGTCAGGAACACAATGAGCCTTCACATTATGGCCGCTTGGTATTTTGATGTCTATATTATCTTTTGGAGTTTATTCCTTTTACTGGAAATAGTGAGGATCAGAAGGCATGTTTCCTAAAATTGTGTGAAATGTATTAACTATAATCTCCTTGTTCCACAAATCCCTGGCGCTGCACATGGATACGCAGAAGTGTGTACTTGGTGGAAATAGTAAACAACTGAGACCTTGGACAGTAGCTCTACCCAGGGCTGTTCTTCTGGTAGCTATTCCTTCAAGGAGAACTTCTCCAGTTCCTATGTAATGAGAGATTAGCAGGCTCACCTATTTGTTCTAAGCTTCTTGCATTACTTACTAGATATTGGAGGGTTATTCTGATGCTCAAATGAGATGAGGTATGTAAAGCATTATGTAAATTATAAACACGTGTTAGTAATTATGCTAGAGGATTTTAACCATTCAGATGAAAAGTGAGGCATTCAGTCTTGTATGCAAATGTTTGACATCATGTAGACAAACCATTTGAATGACAGGCTGAATTTCTTATTTGTCTTTGGAGACTTGACATCATGTAACTAACTGTTTTGAACATACTGGAATATTTTATCAAATAGTAACTAGTCTGGCAGGTTGTTTTTTGAAGACATTTGTTGGAAGAATAAATTCTTTTTATAGTGCCTCTATAATTGACGTTTTTGAATTTTCTTTTTGCATTAAATATATTTAGTATGGCAATGTATTTTGGAGCTGCAAATTGTCAATA
Organism: Neogale vison; assembly: GCF_020171115.1. Lineage (NCBI taxonomy): Eukaryota > Metazoa > Chordata > Mammalia > Carnivora > Mustelidae > Neogale > Neogale vison. Next base: position 76,536,263 of record NC_058091.1, on the reverse strand, counting down.
AGCATATACCCAGATTGTTAATAAGCATATATAGTGGTAAGTGATTCAGTGTAAATTTCAACCAGAAAATATTCGTCTTCTCAGATGACAGGGTGTCAGACAAGAAAAATTACATGTAAAATTAAGACATTGATAGAGAGTTCCTTTCTGACACCGCCTACCCTGCCAGCTCCACCCCTCTGTTTGTTACTTGTGTGATCATTTTTTTAAAAAATTTTTTCTCTTAATAGACTTTATTTCTTAGAACAGTCTTAGATTCACAGCTAAATTGAGCAGAGAATAGAGAAAGATCCTGTAAAGCATCTTTCCCCACGTCATGGCCTTTTTCATCATTAGCATCCCATACCAGAGTGCTGGGTTTATTACAGCTGATGAGCTAACACTGACAGACATTGTCAACCAAAGTCCATAGTTCACATTAAAATTCCCTCATGATGTTGGACATTCTCTGAGTTTGGACAAAGGCATACTAACATTCACTCACCATTATAATATAACACAGAATATTTACACTACCCAGAATTCCTAGTTCTCCCCCTGTTCTTCCTTTCCTGCTCCTGCACTCCTAGCTACCACTGTAGATTTTTTGTTGTTATTCTTGTTTTTTAATGTTTTATTTATTATTATTATTTTTTTTTTTACTGTCTCTATAGTTTTGCCCTTTCCAGGATGACATAGAGTTGGAATCATACTAGACTTGTGTTATCATGTACCTTTTGAGTGCATGACTGAGATTGCCTTCTTTCACTTAGTAACATTCCAGTTAAGCTCCCTGTCTTTTCATGGCTTGATAATGTATTTTTTTTTTAGTACTGAATGATACTTTGCTGCCTCATCATACCGCAGCTTCTCTGTCCACTTACTGAAAGTCATCTTGGTTGCTTCCAAGATTGTGCAATTATAAATAACACTGCTATAAACACTCATGTGCAGATTTTAGTGTGGACATACGTTTTCAGCACCTTTTGCTAAATATTAAGGAGTTCAATTGCTGGATTATATGGTATAAAATTATGTTTAGTTTTTGGAGAACCTGCTAAGTTGTCTTACAATGTGGCCGTACCATTATGCATTCCCACCAGCTAGGAATGAGAGAGTTCCTATTCCTTGTCAGCACTGGGTGTTGTCAGTGTTCTAGATTTTGGCCAATTTTAATAGGTATGTAATGGTATCTCATTGTTTTAATTTGCAATTCCCTGGGGAGGGATCATGTGGAGCATCTTTTCATATGCTTATTTGCCATCTGTGTGTGTCTTCTTTGGAGAGGTATCTTTTAAGATCTTTGGTACATTTTTAATGGATTATTTGTTTTCTTACCATTAAAATGTGAGATTATTATTATTTTTTAATATCTTAGATAATAGTACTTTATTAGATGTGTCCTTTGCAAATATTTTCCTCCAGCCTGTGGCTTGTCTTTTCATTCCCTTGGCATTTTCTTTCACAGAATAGAAAATTTTAAAGTTTTTATTTATTTTTTTTCTTTCATATTATTATGCCTTTGGTGTTGTCTCTAAAAAGCCATTGCCATATCAAAGGTCATCTAGATTATTTCCTGTGTTACATTTTAGGGGTTTTTTAGTTTTGCATTTACACTTAGGTCTGTGACTGATTTTAAATTAATTTTTACATGGGGCGCCTGGGTGGCTCAGGGCATGGTCTCAGGGTCCTGGGATCGAGCCCTGCATTGGGCTCTCTGCTCAGCAGGGAGCCTGCCTCCCCCTCCCTTTCTGCCTGCCTCTCTGCCTACTTGTGATCTCTCTCTCTCTGTCAAATAAATAAATAAAATCTTTAAAAAATTTAAAAAAATTAATTTTTACAAAAGGGGCAAAGTCTCTGTCTATATTCTTTTTTTCCCCTTTTTTGCATATGGATGTTTAGTTGTTTCAGCACCATTTGCTAAAAAGCCTGCCTTTTTTCTATTGTATTGTCTTTGCTCCTTTGTTAAAGGTCAGGTAGTCACCTTTGTATTTATGTGGTCTATTTTGGGGCCTACTATTCTGTTCCATTGATCTATTTGTCTTTTTTTTCACCAATACCACAGTGTTACTATAGATTTATAAGTTTTACAGTTGTATAGTGTCAAAAAATAAATAAAATTTCATAGTGTCAGTTCTTGGATTCATTCTCCTTCAGTATTGTGTTGGCTATTCTATGTCTTTTACCCCTAATATGCTATGATATGAATATTTGTATCTCTGCCCCTCCATCAATATGTCAAAACCTAACTCCCAAGGTAATGATAATAAGAGGTAAAACCATTGGAGATGATTAAATCATGAAGATCGAACACTTATGAATGGGATTAATGTCCTTATGGAGGAGGCCTTCCATATCTCTCTCTCCCCTTGTACCCTGAGGTTACAAAAAGTCTGCAACCTGAAAAAGAACCCTTACTTGGCCATGCTAGTACCCCGATGTTGGAATACCACCCTCTGAAAATGTGAGAAACAAATTTCTGTTTGTAAGCCACCCAGTATTTTGTATTTTGTTAGAGCAGCACAAAGGGACTTAGACACTATGAAAACTTCATAATTGGGGTGCCCCGCTGACTCAGTCTGTAGAGCCTGGGACACATGATCTCAGGGTCATGATTTCAAGCTCCACATTGGGCCTAGAGCTTACTTAAAACTAAACAAAAACAAAAACAAAATACTTTAAAACACTTTATTTTTTTAAAGATTTAATTTATTTATTTGAGATAGAGTGAGAAAGAGAGCACAAGCAGGGGGAGAGGGACAGCAGGAGAGGTAGAAGCAGATTCTCTGCAAAGCAGGGAGTCTGACACAGGGCTCTATCCCAGAACCCTGGGATCATGACTTGAGGTGAAGGCAGATGCTTAACTGGCTGAACCACTCAGGTTCCCCTTTAAAACATTTTAAGAGTTCATCAGTATCCACAAAATAACTCACAGAGATTTTGATTAGGGTTGAGATGACATTAAATCTATAGCTCAAGCTGGGAAGAACTGACATCTTGACAAGGTTGAGTCTTCCTATCCATGAACATGGAATATTTCTCCATTCATTTAGTTCATTGATTTCATTCACCAAGTTTTTGTACTTTTACTCACATAGATCCTGTAGTTGTCTCCATGTTTAACTGTGTATAAAAATTTCCAAAAATAAACTTGTAACATATCTAAGTTAATATAAAAGACTTAAAGAATTATTTAATTTCCTATGTAATAGAGTTATATCTATTTCACAAATTCTGAAGCAATATGTGATGTTATACTTTTTTTGATATTCTGACAAATGTATAAAGTGAGTTTTTAAATCTCTTTCAGTCTGTGTGTATATGATTATGTTATATCATATTTACTTGTTTTTCACCTAGATGGTTTCACCTCATCTAGTTTATCATTTTCTTCATTTTATGGTTAGTGTTTTGGGTGTCATTTCTAACAATGTCTATCTCAGGGACTCAAGTATTCTGTTTTTTGTTTATGAGATATTTCATATATGGAATATTTTAGATTAGAGATTGAAGTTTTTCTTTTATCACCCTCCAATGAGTTATCCTGAGATTTTTTTTTTTTTTAAAGATTTATTTAATAGGGAGAGAGAGAGTGTTTGCTGGGGAAGGGGCAGAAGGAGAGAATTTTTCACAGAGACTCTCTGCTAAGTGAGGACCCTGACATGGGGCTTAATCCCACAAACAAAAGATCATGACCTGTGCCTAAACCAAGAGCCAGACGCTTAACCCACTGAGCCACCCAGATGACCCTAGCCTGAGATTTTTATTGAAAATCACTTGTTGTAGATCTTTATCTGGACTGTTTATTCTTTCATCAGTCCTCATTGATCTTATATTTATCGTTGTACCAATACTGTAGATTAACATTATAGTCAGTCTTAAAGTCAGGAAGAATACGTCTTAATTTTTTTTTTCTTTTGCAAAATTATTTTACCTCTTTACAATCCTTTGGATTTTAATATGAATTTTAGAATTAGCTTGTTGTTTTACAAAAAATCTTGTGGGGATTCTAATGGAATTACATAGAATGTGCAGTCTTTCAGTCCCTGAACATGGTATGAATCTTTATTTAGACCTTTTAAAGGTTTTGTCTGCAATATTTTATAGTTTCCTGAATACTCATTTTGCATAGGTTTTTTAATATTTATCATAAGTAATTTTTTGGTGTTATTATAATGAATTTACTTTTAAAATTTTTATTCTATTTTATAGAAAAGCTGTTGTTTTTCATATTAGCTTTGTGTTCTGCAGTCTCATAAACTTACTCATTCTAGTTGTTCTCTTTTGGTAATTATGGTCCTTTATAGACCTGGTCATGTCATCAGAGGATAGAGTTTTGTTTCTTCCTTTCCAATATTTATGTTTTTTTCTCTTTTACCTACTACTTTGGGTTGGACCTCTAGGACAATACTGCATAAACATTGTGAGAATATAATCCTTGTCTTGATCCCAGGAATTCACTCAGCATTTCAACACTGAATGTGAGGGTAGCCCTTGGTTTTTCAGATGGATTTTATAAAATTGAAGAACTTCAGATCTATTCATACCTAGTTTGCTGGGATTATTTTCATTCATCCTTTTGAATTTTGTCAAATGCTCTTCCTGCATCCATCAAGAGGATGCTATCATTTTTCTATCATGCCATTATTTTGGTAAATTGCTCTGATTTTTTTTTTTTTTTGGAAGCCAACTTTGCATTCATAGGATAAACCACACTTGAGCATGATGTATCATTTTTTAATATTACTGGATTCAATTTGACAGTATTTTGTTACAGATATTTGTGTCTGTGTTCATGAGGGATGATCTGTCTTTTTTTCTTGCAGTATCTTAATATAGTGTCAGGTTCAAGCTTCATGTCTCCTCATCTTTTCATAAAGAGTTTGTGTATGAATGATATTTCTTTTTATTTTTTGAAAGATTTTATTTATTTGTCAGATAGAGAGCACAAGTAGGCAGAGAGAGAGAGGAGGAGGAAGCAGGCTCCCCGCTGAGCAGAAAGCCCGATGCATGGCTGGATCCCAGGCCCCTGGGATCATGACCAGAGCCAAAGGAAGAGGCTTTAACCCACTGAGCCACCCAGGTGCTCCATTAATGATATTTCTTAAACATTCCATAGGAGTCTCAAGAGAAAAAAAAATCTGCCACTTGAGTTTTGTTTGTGTAAAGGTTTTTGATTACAGATTAAATTTATAATAATTTAATAAGTGATCAAATTACTTTTAAGTAATATATAGAGCTATTGAGATTTTTCTATTCTTCCCTAGTTTTGGTAATTGGTGTTTTTCTCCTACATAATAACTTATTTTATCTTGGTTATCATATTTACTGGCCTAAAGGTGTTCACGATACCTTCTTATTATCCTTTTGATACCAGTTGATCTGAAGTAGTACTCCTTACATTCTTCTGATATTGATAATTTTTACTCTCACTCTTTTCTTTATTAGTCTTTATAGAACTTTATAATTTTATTGATATTTTCACAAAGCAAACATTTATTATGTTTATTTTCTCTGTCTGTTTTCTACCTCATTTATTTCTGCTCTCAATCTTTTTTTTTTTTTGGTCCAATTACCTTGGGCTGCTCTACTCTTCCATTCTTTATTGGATATAAAATTAGGTCACTGCTTTTAAGTTTTTCCGCATTTTCTACTATAGATACTTAAAACTATACACTTCTCTCTAAGCACTATTTTCACAGCATCCAACAATTATTGATATATTGTATTTTTATTATCATACCTTGGGATAGATTTTCTAATTTTGCATGATGATTACTTCCTTGATTCATGGATTACATAACAATATGCTATTAACAAAGTATGTGATGGTTTTATAGATATTTTTTGTTTGTGAGTTCTAATTCTATTTTGATCAAAGAACATATTCTGTGAGATAGCAAGTTTTGAAATTTATTGTGAGTTATTTTATAGCCAGGCATATGGTCTATTTTGGCAGACATTTTCTGTGTATTTGAAAAGAATTTGAATCCTGCTGTTATCACATGTAGTGTTCTGTAAAAATTAGGTCAAAACAATCAGTATTGTTGTTTATATACTGATTTTTGTTTACATGTTTTGTTTTGTTTTGTTTTGTTTTGTTTTGCCTACATGTTGTATCAATTGCTGAGAGAGGAATTGTAATATCTGCCACGATAATTTTATCAATTTCTCTCAGTAGTTCTATCAATTTTTGCTTAATACATTTTGAAGCTCCGTTATTATGTATACATTTAGGATTGTTTTATCTTTTTGAATAATTACCACTTTCTTTCATAATTCCTTATTCTCTGATATTTTTGTCCTGATTTGATTAATACCATTTTCTTATGTTTACTATTTGCATACTATATATTTTATTTTTTCTTTTAACATATGTTTCTTTATGTTTAATGGGCATTTCTTGTTAGTGGCATATGGTTTTATCTTTCTGATCTAATGTGGAAATATTTGCCTTTTAATTAGAGTGTTGCTGTATCATTTAATTGATAGATTTAATTGATACAGTTAAATTTAAATCTACCATCTTACTATTTGATTTTCACACATCCTCTTTTTCTTTTATCTATTGTTCTCTTCCTGCTTTCTTTTGGGTTAATCAATATTTATTCATATTTCATTTTATGTTCTCTATGATGTAGGTCAAAAATGGCTTAAGTATTGATTGAGATTTCCATAGCACACCATGTTGCCTTATGACTTGTTTTTTCCTGCATGCACTATTACTAGATCAATTTATAAGTTATAACTAAGAAGGGTTCCATTTTACAACATATAATGGAGAGGAAAGAGAGGAGTCAAGAATTACTTTCAAATGTTTGGTAAGCTCTCATGACATTTACTGGAATAAGGCACACTAGATGAGAAGCATGAATTCTTGGGTTTAATTTTGCACATGTATACTTTAAGATGCCTGTAAAATATAGAAAAATATGGGGTACTCTGTGTACAAGTCTGTGGAAATTATTTGTGAAAGTTTCATGTTTGTCTTATATTTGAACTGTTTCATTTTGATCTTACCTCATATAAAAAGGTAATGTATTTTTATTCATGTTCTCTTCTCACATAATGTTAAATATTTATGAAATTAACTTAGAATTATTAATAATAAAGTTTGCTATATTATATTCCTTTGAATAGACTTTTTATTTTTAAAAACCTTTTTTAAAGGTAAATCAGCCTCTTCAAATAATGGCCCCTATTCCATAGTGACCAATGGAGTAGAACAGTTCCATTTTAATTGTGTCCAATTTTGTAAGATATCATTAAAACTAGATTAATTTCCATAGGATGCATCCACTCTGAAGACTACCTTATCAGGTTTAAACATAACAACTTATATTATTATTTTTTTAAACCAGGTAACTCAGTGAAGTGGCTACAAGGCTGAATTTCTTTACAATGAAAAAAAATTCAGTTTTGCTTCTCCTATTTAGTATCTTGCTCGAAAGACATAACAAATGTTCATGTGAACACTTACTTGCTCAGCATTTGATTTAAGAGTGCCACATGCATGTGTATATTTCTTGAAAGGATTCCTGAAGACTTCTCATTTGCATATGACTAAGTGATTCCCAAATTGTTGAGTGATTTTTTTCACCCCAAAATAGTGATATCTTGATAGGGTGAGACATGGGTCCAGCAAAGTCTTGTTTTTTGTTTTTTGTTTTTTCTGTTTTTTTTTTCCTTATATAACAATATCTCAGTGGAACAGTTAATTTTTGCATGATTTCAAAGAGCTGTGATGAATCTATGAGCTATTGAATTGTTAAGTTAATTTGCTCCTTCGTTAAATAAATTTGTGTATATGCTTTCTATTTATCTCCCTTTCCCTTCACTCCCAGCCTCATTTCTGTTACTAATCTAAATGCTGCCTCTAGGACCTACTCCCTTTTTCCCATAATTTGCCTCTTATATGTTTGTTTAAGAAATACCAATATTAACCCTGTTTTCTCCAGTTTTTATTGCAGATACATGCACATCTGTCACTAAGAGTAGTTATGGTTTTAAGATAAGCTGACACTTTTTAAGAAACTGATAATTGACCTTCATTTTCTGATTTGAGTTTACAGCTTTAATATACTCATAAATTTGAAATATTTGTTTTCATTTATTGATGATTTAAGACAAGCAAAGGTTATCTTGAACAAATGCTATTTATATAAATAAGTGTAAGTTGAAATACAGTGCTTGATAGTCCTTTATGTTAGCAAAATGTTAGATAAAGATAACAACAGCAACAATTAATGTACACTGGATGCTTTCTGGGTGGCAAGCTATTTATTTTTTCATTGTAACAACTCTATAAACTAGAAGAGTATTGCTGTAATCCCTATGTTATAGATGTAGAAACTGATACTTGAAGAGATTTAAAAAATTGTCAGTGTAACTCATGGCAGATGATACAGTCCTCTTTTAAACAGATTTGGTCTTACTCCTGAGCCCAAACCTTAGCTATCAGTTCTACTGACTGTTAATCTTGAAATAGTTTTCAACTTGTGTGTTTATATATTAGTCCTCATTTACCCATGAAGAAGACATTCCAAGACCCCAGGGGATGCCTGAAACCACAGGTACTTCGAAACCCTATATGATTTTTTTCTATACTTAAGTACTTGTGGTAAAGTTGATAAATTTGGTACAGTAACAAATTAACAACAATAACTAATAATAGAACAACTATAACAAATACTGTTATAAAAGTTATGTGAATATGGTTTCTCTTTCAAAGTATTTTATTGTATTATACTCACACTTCTTCTTGTGATGATGTAGATGACATATCAGAAGGAAGATCATCTCCTTCCAGACTGTGACAACTATGGGAAACTGAAAGGAAGAATAAAAACAAACAAACAAACAAAAAGACTAGAAAGCAAAATTGTGGATAAGGAGGAACTACAGTATACTCTGTCTTATATGTGTTGTTGACTTTGATCATGAATGGGAGTTTCTGTTCTTTCTCCCATGATAGGGGATGTAAACTTTGAGTGTAAGATCTTAGATCCCAGTTTCCTGCCCTTTCTCTAAGACTAGTGGGTTTTGTTTGGTTTTGCTTGTTTGCTTTTTCTACCCTCTCCCAGCCATAGTTTCTCTTCCGTATATCCTAAGGCTTTTTGCTTTGCATAGAAGAATCTAGAGCATACAAGTCATTCTGTGCAACCCACAGCTGCTGACCTCCCACATGTCTGCCCTACCTATGGTGTAATTCCTCAGTCTCCTTTTCTGCTCCTAGTCTTCCTGCTTAGCACAGGCTGAACCCTACTAAAGAGAACATGCAAATGAGTTTCAACTCCCTTTGTGTCTGTGGTCTCCAGCTATTTCAAATGGACACACTAGCTCAAACTTCTCAGGCTCTTTGTTGAAATTTTAGCTAATTTTTTTGTGTCTCACTTTTATGGGGGCTCCGACCTCTTCCTGGCAGGATCCTTAACAAGCAAGACAGTTTGTAAGCCCTGTATCTCCCTGGCTTATCCCTCTTTGGAATTCAAGTTTCTTGGTTGCATTATGTTTACAGCTTTCTGATGGATTTAAGAATTAAGTTATCATTTTGAAGACTATCTGGCCTTGGGCACGTAGGTGGCTCAGTAGTTAAGCATCTGCCTTTTGCTCAGGTCATGATCCCAGGGTCCTGGGATGGAGTCTCACATCGGGTTCCCTGCTCAGCGAGGAGCCTGCTTCTCCTTCTCCCCCTGCTTGCATTCCCTTTCTCACTGTCTCTCTCTGTCAAATAAATAAATAAAATCTGAAGAAAAAGAAGAAGGAGGAGGGGGAGGGGGAGGGGGAGGAGGAGGAGGAGGAGGAGGAGATCTAGCCTATTTTCATTGGGTAGAAGGGATACTTTTTCAGTTTTCTAGATCCAAAGTGGAAATCTACATCCTCCATCTTATATTCTTTTATTGTCTGTTCTTTACTTACAAATATATTCCAAGCAACATTCCTTTATAATAATGAAGTAAGGTGTTCACCCATTTTTTGTCAGTATGCTATTTTTAGATTTGCTTTACAAAGCCTATAAAATTTTAGTTGGATGACAGTCCACAAATAGTTGCAGTGACAGTACCTCTCTTTAAAAAAAAAAATTATTTGTGAACAAAAAAAAAAGGAAAAGAAAAGTCTATTCCATTATTAATAATAACTTTCCTTCCAAATGAGTTGGTATGGCATGATCTTTTAAAGAATCATGCAAGGTGAATGTAAGATCTGGCTGTGGTCCCACATCCTTGCCCTCTGCAGTAGATCTCTTGTCTGGAATGCACATTACTTTTTCTGCTTCAAGGATGACCAGTGCTCAGGGCTCGCATTCATTCTCACTCCTAAATTATGTGATGCTTCCTTTCTTCATTTGACATCTTCAAAGTGAAAAGTGTCATTGCCAGGGAAGCATGAAGATACAGTCAGTCCCAAAGGCTGTCTTGGAAAACCTATAGAAAGTTCTGGTATTATTGTGGAAAAAATAACTATAAGGACAAAATATTAATGTATACTTCTACATAAATAATTCAACTTTCTTAACTGTTTAAAGATCACATTTTGTGACATGTCTATATCTATATCTATATATATATATATAGAATCTGGGATGAGTTTGAGTGAGCTTTAATATTTTGAATATAGTGGCTAGAAAGGAAATGATCCAGAAGTCAAGTTGGTGTTTTTAATATAATCAAGAATAGGAGTTCTTTGAGATTTAATTGGTGAGACATTCTCTTAACCTTGTGTACCAAAACATATTTCATAATGCTTGTGATGATTCAACCAAAACAAGAATGTCTTCAAGGAGCAATGTAGTCCTGAAATAAGTATTCTTAATTCAAATCTTACACAGATATTGTTTGGCATTCTGAAATTTTCTTTTCAGTGATCTTAAAAATGTAAGTGAGGGTAGAGGTAAAAAGATAGTTAGTTTAAAAAAAAAAAATCAATAAACAAAAGACCTTGTTTACAAATAACCAAGGTTTGAATGTTGCATGTTTTATGTAAGTTCTATCAAGGTTTTTTTTTTTTTACATTTTATTTATTTATTTGACAGAGAGACAGCGGGAGAGGGAATGCAAGAGGGAAGAGTGGGAGAAAAAGAAGCAGGCTTCTCGCCAGGCAAGGAGCCCAGTGCGGGGCTCAATCCCAGGACCCTGGGATCTTGACCTGAGCCGCAGGCAATGCTTAACCACTGAAACACCAAGGCACCCCAAGTTCTATCAAGTTTTGATTATTCACTTTCAGATGGCAATTAGATAAAATTGAGGTATAAAGGAATAATTTGACAGTGAACACTCACTGCCTCTGTGTTTACTCTTCCCTGCCTAAGGCGGCCTATAGCTCAGGAGAAACCTTCTCAAACTGTATCTATAGTCATTTTTTTCAACTCAGGATTTTTTTTTTATAAGAGCATAAATGTTTAAACTTTTCCACAGCCATTCATCAGTTTGAGGGGAACTCCTCTGTATCTGTGGGCTGTAGTAAGGAATAGGGAAGTACAGACCTAGGTAAGGGAGTCTTGCTCTGTTTTTTTCACTGTTTGAAGTGCTGGGAGTTCATTATCATCAGATATTTATATTCAAACAAAACCCTCACAGTGCTGTTCTAAAACAAGTCTATAAGGCATTCCTCTGCTCTTATCCTGAAACATGCTATATTTACATCGCCAACCGATTCATGAGTATTTTTATACTTATATAAATTTCATATGTACACTCGCTTTTTCAAGAATTAAGAATTAAATTATAAGAACAGCACAATAAATTGTGCCTCATCTTTTCTCAATGAAGCTTGTCCAATTATTTGAGTGCACTGTACTTTGAAGTTCATAATCATTACCTTCTTTTTTATTCTAACTCTCAAAAGTGAGGACCTGATTACTGCCATACGACTTGTGCAAATATTCCACTTTGCAATATGTGCTGCATATAAATGTGCGGTTTGTATAGTAGGGGGTAAAATGGGCAGCCTCCCTGCCATCTGCGTGCTAATTAACCAGTGTCGAACACAGTCTTGTCATAGGAAAAGTCATCTTCATTTCTACAGGGTGCAAATTATGTTGCCAAGAAGATCACAAGGACAGGGTCAAAGTTGGCTGTCAGCAATGGTTCTTGGTTTCATTTGTTCTTTGAAAAGTTATATGAATTTTCAGATAAAACATAGACTAAACTGTACTTCCATATCTAATTTATACACCTACATAATAAAGTTGTAAGCTTCAGACAAAATAAAAAATAACCGACCTTTTCATATGCGAGTATACCTCCTTATAACTGAATCCTTTTCTTTTGGCATCTTATTTATGCTAAGATTTATATAATGGGGATAGATTATTATATTACATTAAATATACATAGAAACATAATTAAAGTGAAAGAGTATCAATGGTTCTCTTGTTTTTCTTTTTTTTTTTTTTAAGATTTTATTTATTTATTTGACAGAGAGAGATCACAAGCAGACAGAGAGGCAGGCAGAGAGAGAGGAGGAAGCAGGCTCCCTGCTGAGCAGAGAGCCTGATGCAGGCCTCGATCCCAGGACCCTGAGATCATGACCTGAGCCAAAGGCAATGACTTAACCCACTGAGCCACCCAGGCGCCCGGTTCTCTTGTTTTTCAACACTGGAAACCATATGAATCAAAGGCTTAATCAAATGGAGTTTACCTTAAAAAAAAAAAAAAAAACAAACAAGGATTTGTAATTTTAGATATAGTGACCCATAAATTAACTCTATGGTAAGGTAAAGAATAAAACTTAAACATTTTAAAACATATGTAAGTATTAAAATTCAAGTCAGTTCCAATTCTAATTAGTAAGAATCCTATCAGAAATACTTAGGGGATCACCACTCCCTCATATCAGGGAGATCATATGATAGTGATGCAACATGGGGGCTTAAGTGGGTAGGAGAAGAATCCATGAAACAAGATGGGATAGGGAGGGAGACAAGCCATAAGTGACTCTTAATCTCACGAAACAAACTGTGGGTTGCTGGGGGGAGGGGGGTTGGGAGAAGGGGGGTAGGGTTATGGACATTGGGGAGGGTATGTGCTTTTGGGTAAATTGGAAGGGGAGATGAACCATGAGAGACTATGGACTCTGAAAAACAATCTGAGGGGTTTGAAGTGGCGGGGGGGTGGGAAGTTGGGGTACAAGGTGGTGGGTATTATGGAGGGCACGGCTTGCAGGGAGCACTGGGTGTGGTGAAAAAATAATGAATACTGTTTTTCTGAAAATAAATAAATTGGAAAAAAAAAGAAATACTTAGGGGAAATTAGCTACCTATTGTTGTTAACTATAATTTAAAAATTTAGTAATGTTTGGAAGTGCATTGTTAGCAAACACGACTGTATGCACATCTGTAACGTGGGCCCTGTTCTGCCAATAGAACTAAATAATTGAAAATGAAATATCACAATATTTTGCACATTATGTCAACATAATTACACTCATAATTAAAACTTTGGAAGAATTGGAGGGATAACATTTTACTCCTGTGGGCATACATGAAGATAAGAATATTATTTCTCACATCAATTCAAGAATGTGCTAAAAAGATGGGGGAAAATGTCATCATCAAATGGTAGCTAACTGGCCTGCCTGTGTTCTTAGGTGATTTTTTTTTTTCACCAAAATGTTCTCAATTTGGAACTAAAAGTCTATTACCTCATTCTTTATCCTTCAAACAGAATAACATTTATTTTCTGTATAGCAATGTTCCTCTGGTACTTTTTTGGGAACAAACTTCCATTAACATTTGAGTTTTTTAAAAGCGTATTTTGTGTTTGGCTGTATTTTATCAACAAATGTGGTTAGATGTAATTTTCATACTACCCGTAAAAAAAATATTCCAGACTATTTTTACTCATGGACAAAGTGGCAGCAGTTTGACTTGAAGAAACACTGAAATATGCTTCTCCATAAAAAATGCATTCCCAAAAAATATAACCTTTTAACTTGTTGGGTCATTATTTTGACGTAAGGGGCTCTAGAATGTCCCTGAAAAAATAAGAATGTGATATTTCTTGGTATGATACATTAATCCTTTAAGCCAATAGCACTACCAATCTCTTACCGTATTCTATAAGACCCACTTGAGATATCAGCTCTTCTGTGAAGCTTCCCTTCCTCCTAAGACCAGCTTGGATACACCCTCTGTGTTCCCACAGTAATTGGCTTATCATCCGGAGAGGCAAACTGTTCTCCTTGTATACACTATACCTACCTTCTCTCTTTTTGTATACACTATACCTACCTTCTCTCTCGTATACACTATACCTACCAGAGAGACTGCCACATTAAGTACACACAATTTTTTGTTGCATGAATGACTAAAGGAACATCCCTCCATTAACCCATTAAGCTGTCCTTCGAACATATTGCAAATCCTTGAGGGAGCCGGATTTCAGAAAAGCTGTGGGTGAAAGTTCTTGCCCTGAGGGGTTAAATGTCCAGACTTTGGAATTGGAAGGCCTGGGTGGGAATCCCGAGTCTATCATTCATTAGCTGTGAAAACTTAAATTGCTTAACACCTCTGAATCTCAGCTTTATTATTCTAAGGAATGGCACAACATATGGTCCTTTGAAGAATTGTTGGAAGAGTTGGACACCTTTTTCCTAAAATGTCTAACAATGCCTTGTTGCACACAGTAAGTGCTCTTCTTTAATGAGGGGAAAATATTTCAGACCCAGCAAGAATCATAAGAGTTTCAGGAGAAATTTATGCGGTAGTTGCTTATAGTATTCTTGTGGGCTTTATGTCAATTTTCTTAGCTGAAGAAATGGAAAGAAATGAAAGAAATGTTGGTCATGGCTTTGGTTATTTTTAAGAGGCATAAAGTGTTAATACTGTGTGTCATCTCTAATTTAAAACAATATTATAGGCATGTAATGAATTTGAGTTTTAAGTAAGTTCTTTATATAGCTTTTTCATGTAATATATCATATCTGTTTAAATGTTAAAAGCAGAATATGGAACCTTAGGTTTGATTTAAAATTTCCCTTCTAGTTACACTTGTTCGTTTAGTATCTTTAGAGTTATTAAAATAGTTCCCCATAGAATTTAATACTTATATTGTCATTAGAATTGAACAGATTGCTAATTGGGTTTGGTGAGAGACCAAATGTTGCCGGAGCATTGTTATTCCGACCCTTCTACCCTTGGGATTATCAGTTATATCTAGTGTCTGATTTCAGAACAGAGAAGAGCTGAATAGGGAAAAGTCACATGTTGCCTTAATAGGCTGTTGTTGTGAGAACCACATGGTAACTATGTTTTTATACTATTTCGTGGGAGTATTAAAGATGTCATTGCATGCTTTACAATGCACCCTCCTGTAGGTGTGTTCCCCAAGGGCTAATCTCAGGTAAAATTCAAAATATCAATTACAAAAATAGTCAAACTTTCTAATTATTTTCTTCAGAGAACTTTAAGGCAAATCCTTCCCATTTAGTCGCCATTGGGTAGATCTATGTAAGTCTCTACAGATAGAAAGGACATTAGAGTATGGGGTGATGTAGAGTGGTTTAAAAGAGTAGCTCAGCTCTGCTGCTACATCTGGAAACTTATTACAAAGAATATCCAAGTTATGCCTGCTAATAGCAGTGGGGCAAGCATTTTCTAAGTCGTAGTGAGAATTAGAGGAAATCTGAGAAAATTATAACCATTCACCACATTACACATTTTTTAAAGTACTGGTTTAGTAGGCTTGAGCATCACAAAAGATGAAATACACAAAAAGTAATAATTGAAGGCACTTTTAGTATGACAGTAAGAGATGTGTAAAACTGCTAAATGATTTTGAAGAAGTATTGCCTCACTTCCGAGTGGATCATAAACTCATAAGCATTCACCAGGAGATCAATGCTATTGTGTGGTGTACATATCATTGCAACATTTCCAATATACAGATAAATCCAGGGCAAACCATGTATTTAACTTTTTGTCCTGGCATCCATATCCCACTGCTCTTATTGCATTGAACACTTGCACTTCAACAATCTTGTGCCTGATAAAGAAAAATCAGTTGCTGATTCACACATTAAGTGTATTTGTCTTGAGACAAATGAGAGCCTGACAGAAACACAAGTTCCAAAGTAAGAGGCATTCTGCATGTTGTAAATTCTGCATGTTGTAAAAGTTTTCTGTAGTAAATCACAAATTTAGTATGGGAATAAATCAGGGAAAACACAGACAACACGGCATCATATTAAGACCTATGGTGGAAAATTATTTTCTCAGAGAAGGGAATAAATTGAACACCTTAACAAATACAATTCAAATTGCATCTAGTCTTAGTTTTTCTATATTGATCATTTGCCCTCACCTAAAGCAAATATATCACTTAAACTAAAAGTTGTTTGTAATAGAATTTATAACATCATTCATACCTTTCAAGATTATCGGAGTAAACCATCAGATATGTAGGAAAGAACAGAAAGGCAAAGAAATAAATAATTATCACTTATTCAGTGAACCCTTTGTGCCAGGAATTGTAAATATCAGCTTATATAATCTTTGCTATAGGCCAATTAAATGGATATTATTAAGAAATATGAAGGAAAAAATAAAGACAACAACAGAAAACAAGATAAGTTGAACAAATCTATCATAGCATTGATCTCCTGGTGAATGCTTGTGAGTTTATGATTCATTCAAAAGTGAAGTCATGGTCCCAGTGTCCTGGGATTGAGTCCTGCATTGGGCTCCTTGCTCCTTGGGGAGCCTGCTTCTCCCTCTCCCTCTGCTGCTTCCCCTACTTGTGCTCTCTCTCTCTGGCAATTAAATAAGTAAAATATTTTTTAAAAAGAGTCAAGGGTTTACGGGTTGGGTCAAAAACACCCTCTAACTATATGCTATTTATAAGACTCATATTAAAAAGCCAACTATACGTTAAATTAAAATGCTGATATATGTATGGCAGGCAAGTAAAAACATAAAGCACGAGGTGGACATGTTAATATCAGATAACAGAATTCTAAGAGGACAGAATTAAATGTATTGTATAATTTTTTATTGTATAATTTTGTATTGCCAATGGAACCACCTACATTGGAGAACCAGATTTGTTTTAGTAATTATAGATACCTGCCATGATTAACAAAAGCTGCCTTTAAAATTCCATACTTTTCTTCTTCTAAAGAACAGACTTAATGGTAGCTGTAATATGCTTTAAAATGCATGTGAAGGCGTTCTACAAAGAATACAGGTGCTTGTGCTAGAAAGTAAGTACCGCTCCCCTAGCTAAGGTTTTCCTAGGGTAAATGGTCATAGACTAGAAACCCACTGGAAACACACACACACACGTGCACACACACGCTCAGACACACACTCCAACAATTCTTTCCCAACTATAGTAATTGACAATACATTCCCAAGTGTGTCTGAGCACCTCCAGCACTCCTCTCTCTGAGTGTCAAGTGCAGCTATTAAGTGTAGCTTTTCATTTATTGTTCCTCATCCTTTAGCACAAGCCCATGCCCAAGCAGTTAACAGTATGCTGTGCTAGTCCTTTCTTTGTATGTGTTTCCTTTTTAGTTTTTAATACATTCAACTTGATCTCCCTCATGTAAAGAACAGAATATATAAAGTATTTAGAGTATGAAACAAACTTGAGAATAATTTCTTAGTTAGGAAACATACTTTTATAAACCAGAAAGTTTTCCAGATTGGAATACACTAAGTTTTAAGAGGGCCACATTTAAATTGTTCATTAATATAAGTTCTTCCCATATCTGGGATTATTGTGTTGTAGGCTTCCAACGGATTTGAAAAAATAAACACTAGTGAGCATTGCATTTAGTTTTAGTTTTGTTACTAGTATTCCTTTTTTCCTGAACTTGATCATTATTCATAATATCAGAAAAGTATTATATACATGGATTCATACCCCTTACTTCTTTTCTTTAGTCATATTGTTACTTCTAACAATTCAGTTTTTTTTTTTAATTTCCATGCCTTTTCTTTTCCTACCATACAGCTTTTTAAGATAAAGGAGCTAAGTTTAAATGATGGGAAATAGAAAAGATCCATAGAACCAGGATTATGCCAGTGACTAACAATCAATTGGCCTATTGATGTCTGGCCTCAAAGGTAGTAGATTAAATCTCTACATGATATGGTAATCATATTTTCTTTAGGTGCAAAATATGGGACTAACATCTAATACCTCTTTCCACTAAAAAGTGTGTATTTGAGACTATTTCCCAATGGAATGGCCAAATATATGTGGTCAGAGAGCACATTTTCAATTGAATGAAAGACATTAAAGTATACATATAACTTAGCTCACACCAGTGCCCCAACAATGTTCTCTGAATAAATATATCATCAAGAATCACTTTAAAATAAGGAGCTTTATTATAAATCTATAAAAGACTATTAAGGAGTTCCTATCTCAACCTCTTCTTAATTTTAAGGATATTTAAAGTTTGTTAAAGGAGCTTGAATTTTTAACTGGTAACTATTTGGGAAATAAATAAAGTACATGTTTCTAAACAATTTCACTCAATTGCCTTAAATGTAGTTATATCTTTCTCTGTGTTGCTACATAATTTTTATTTTTACTAGAACTTTCATTTCATTGTTCCAATTATTGTATTAGGAGTATTACTATGGGGCACCTGGGTGGCTCAGTGTGTTGAAGCCTCTGCCTTCAGCTCAGGTCATGATCTCAGGGTCCTGGGATTGAGCCCAGCATCGGGCTCTCTGCTCAGCAGGAAGCTTCCCCCACCCCCTCTCTGCCTGCCTCTCTGTCTACTTGTGATCTCTGTCTGTCAAATAAATAAAATCTTAAAAAAAAAAAAAAAGTATTGCTAGGTGGTAACTCAATTGTATTTAACTTTTCTTTTTCTTGCCTTGGATAGTACTTGGCACATAACTGTGCTGAACAAAATTTTAAGAACAAATGTGTAGGGGCACCTGGGTGGCTCAGTGGGTTAAGCTGCTGCCTTCGGCTCAGGTCATGATCTCAGGGTCCTGAGATCGAGTCCTGCATCGGGCTCTCTGCTCAGCGGCGAGCCTGTTTCCTTCTCTCTCTCTCTGCCTGCCTCTCTGCCTACTTGTGATCTCTCTCCGTCAAATAAATAAATAAAATCTTAAAAAAAAAAGAATGAATGTGTAAATGAGTTTAAAAACATTGTTTTTTTCCTAATTGCATAATTTACCATTTTTCTTTGAAAGACAGTGGTGAAGAATGGTCTGTCTCTCTTACACTAAATTAAAGAAACCCCATATTGTTTTGATTTCAATAAATTCAAGGAATATTTGTTATCAGGATAACAGTATAAACAACACGATACAGTACAAATAATTAATTTGTTCATTGCCCAACTTCAATTGTAAGCAGTTAAGTCATATTAAATGTAACAGTTGTTTACATGCATTAGAATTCTGTATATTGTTCTCTATAGAGTGACTCATTCTATGAACATTAGACTTGCCTTGGATACTTGCTTTTGGTAATTCATTTAATTTACAGTTAAAATACCAGGGGGGGGGGGAAAGCTTTGTGAAGTTTTGTCTTGAAAGCTGTTCTTGTTAACTGGGGAGAGTACAACATAGAGAACAGAAATTCAAGCTGTAAACTATGATAAACTTAATTTGGATTCTCGCTATACTGCTTGCTGTGCGATCTTGGGTAGCTTAATTAGCATCTCAGACTCCATTTCTTAGTCAGTAAAATTTGAATATTAATAACACATACACCGTAAAGTAGTTGTGTGGATTCAAGATTTCATCTAGTCCCTCGTTGTATTAAGCACCTAATGTAACTCAGTTAGTAGTATAGTATTTGTTGTCCTTAATGTATTAAGCTGTATTAGCAAATACCCCACCTTTTTCAGTAGAGATTTAGATTCCCCATATAATGCCCAATGATAGGGTAAGATCTGAACAATACAATAAAAGTTCCTATTTAGTGAGACAGAAAAATCATTATCCATAATTTAAATAGTTTTATTTTCACATACTAATATGTTTGTGTTTTTTGAACATTTATGCAAACTTTATGATGACTGAGTAGCATGTGTATGCATTACATATATATAATTATATATATATATATGTTTATGTATATATACACTTTGCTTTTATATAATTCCACTTAGGAGATAATTAAATGGTAACACCCCAAATTATGCTGTATTTTTTTTTGGTTATATTTTTGTTCTATACAAAATTTATTTAAAATATGTATTTCTTATGGATTTTTTTGTGATTTTCTAAAGAATTATATTTAAATGGAAACTCCAAGAATATTATTTACCTGCATGAATGGGGAAAATAATTTAGAATCTTATATAATTATTGTGGCACTTGGGGCAATAGAAATATGATATGCTCTATTATATTTATTGAATTTCCTTGACTCTTCTCCCAAAAAAATTTTTACCAATAAAATTACCTTTTTAAAAAATTAACATAAAATGTATTATTCAGGGGTATAGGTCTGTGAATCATCAGTCTTGCACAGTTCACAGCACTCACTACAGCACATACCGTCCCAATGTCCATCCCCCAGCCACCCTATCCCTCCTACCCCCTCCCGTCACAGCAACCTTCAGTTTGTTTCCTGAGATTAAGAGTCTTTTATGGTTTGTCTCCCTCCCTGGTCCCATCATGTTTCGTTTTTCCCTCCCTTCCCTCCATGGACCCCTGCCCTGCCTCTTAAATTCCTCATATCAAAGAGATATGATAGTTCTCTTCCTCTGATTGACTTATTTTGCTTAGCATAATACCTTCTAGTTCCATCCACATCATTGCCAATGGCATTTTTTGGATGGCTGCATAGAATTCCACTGTGTATGTGTGTGTGTGTATATGTATATCTCACATCTTCTTTATCCATTCATCTGTTGAAGAACAGTGCCAGGCTCTTTCCATAGTTTGGCTATTGTGGACATTACTGCCATAAAGATTTGGGTATACATTCCCCTTCAGATCACTACATTTGTATCTTAAGGGTAATTACCCAGTAGTAAGATTGCTGGGTCATAGGGTAGCTCTATTTTCAACTTTTTAAGGGACCTCCATACTGTTTTCCAGAGGGGCTGTACAAGCTTGTATTCCCACCAGCAGTGTAGGAGGGTTCTCCTTTCTTCACATCCTCACCAATACCTGTCATTTCCTGACTGGTTAATTTTAGCCATTCTGACTGGTGTGAGGCGGTATCTCACGGAGGTTTTGATTTGTATCTCCCCGATGCCAAGTGATATTGAGCACTTTTTCATGTGTCTGTAAGCCATTTGGATGTCTTCTTTGAAGAAATGTCTGTTCCTGTCTTCTGCGCATTTCTTCATTAGATGATTTGTTCTTTGGGTATTGAGTTTGATAAGTTCTTTATAGAGTTTGGATACTAACCCTCTATCTGATATGTCATTTGCAAGTGTCTCCTCCCATTCTCTAGGTTGTCTTTGGTTTTGTTGACAGTTGTCTTTGCTGTACAAAAGCTTTTGATCTTGATGAAGTCCCGGTAGTTCATTTCTGCCCTTACTTCCCTTGACTTTGGTGATGTTTCTACTAAGAATTTTCTGCAGCTGAGGTCAAAGAAGTTGCTGCCTATGATCTCCTTAAGGATTTTGATGGATTCCTGTCTTACATTGAGGTCTTTCATCCATTTTGAGTCTACTTTTGTCTGTGGTGTAAGGAAATGGTCCAGTTTCACCCTGCTGCACATGGCTGTCCAGTTTTCCCAACACCATTTGTTGAAGAGAATGTCTTTTTTTCCACTGCCATTCTTTTCCTGATTTTTCAAAGATTAGTTGACCATAGTGTTAAGGGTCCATTTCTAGGCTCTGTTCTGTTCCATTGATCTATGTGTCTATTTTTGTGCCAGTACCATACTATCTTGATGATTACAGCTTTATAATACAGCTTGAGGTCTGAAATTGTGATGCCACCACTTTGGTTTTATTTTTCAACATTCCTTTGGGTATTCAGTGTCTTTTCCATATACATTTTAGGATTATTTGTGGGGAACCTGAGTGGCTCAGTGGGTTAAAGTCTCTG
This sequence comes from Neogale vison, assembly GCF_020171115.1. NCBI lineage: Eukaryota > Metazoa > Chordata > Mammalia > Carnivora > Mustelidae > Neogale > Neogale vison. The sequence goes on along the minus strand of NC_058091.1, from coordinate 76,514,302 downwards.
CCTTCAGCTCAGGTCATGATCTCAGGTCCTGGGATCGAGCCCTGCATCGGGCTCTCTGCTCAGCAGGGAGCCTGCTTCCCTTTCTCTCTCTCTGCCTGCCTCTCTGCGTCTTGTGATCTCTCTGTCAAATAAATAAATAAATACAAATCTTTTTAAAAAATAAATAAATTTTAGGATTATTTGTTCCTTCTCTTGGGAAAAAGATGATGGCATTTTGATAGGGATTGCATTAAATGTGTAGATTGCTTTAGGTACCATAGACATTTTCACAATATTTGTTCTTGAAATCCATAAGCATGGGAAGTTTTTCCATTTCTTTGTGTCTTCCTCAATTTCTTTCATGAGTACTTTATAGTTTTCTGAGTACAGATTCTTTGCCTCTTTGGTGAGGTTTATTTCTAGGTATCTTATGGTTTGGGGTGTAATTGCAAATGGGATCAACTCCTTAATTTCTCTTTCTTCTGTCTTGCTGTATAGAAATGCAACTGATTTCTGTGCATTGATTTTATATCCTGATACTTTACTGAATTCCTGTATGAGTTCTAGCAGTTTTAGAGTAGAGTCTTTTGGGTTTTCCACATAAAGAAACCTATCATCTGCAAAGAGTAAGAGTTTGATGACTTTGCCGATTCAGATACCTTTTATTCTTTTTTAAATTTATTTTTTATTTATTTTCAGACCACACCCAGTGCTCCATGCAATCCGTGCCCTCTATAATACCCACCACCTGGTACCCCAACCTCCCACACCCCTGTCCCTTCAAAACCCTCAGATTGTTTTTCAGAGTCCATAGTCTCTCATGGTTCACCTCCTCTTCCAATTTCCCCCAACTCCCTTCTCCTCTCTAACTCCCCATGTTCTCCATGCTATTTGTTATGCTCCACAAATAAGTGAAACTATATGATAATTGACTCTCTCTGCTTAACTAATTTCACTCAGCATAATCTCTTCCAGTCCTGTCCATGTTGCTACAAAAGTTGGGTATTCATCCTTTCTGATGAAGGCATAATACTCCATAATGTATATGTTCCACATCTTCCTTATCCATTCGTCCATTGAAGGGCATCTTGGTTCTTTCCAGTTTGGCGACCGTGGCCATTGCTGCTATAAACATTGGGGTACACATGGCCCTTCTATTCACTACATCTGTATCTTTGGGGTAAATATCCAGTAGTGCAATTGCAGGGTCATAGGGAAGTATTTTTGTGGTTGTTGTTGTTGTCTGGCTGTTAAGACTAGGACTTCTAGTACTGTGTTGAATAGCAATGGTGATAGTGGACATCCTTGCTGTGTTCCTAACATTAGGAGAGAATCTCTCAGTTTTTCCCCATTGAGAATGATATTTGCTGTGGGTTTTTCATAGATGGCTTTGATGATATCTAGGTATGTGCTCTCTATCCCTACACTTTGAAGAGTTTCGATCAGAAAAAGATGCTGTACTTTGTCAAATGCTTTTTCAGCATCTATTCAGAGTATCATATGGTTCTTGTTCTTTCTTTTATTTATGTATTGTATCAGATTGATTGATTTGTGGATGTTGAACCAACCTTGCAGCCCAGGAATAAATCCCATTTGGTCATGGTGAATAATCCTTTTAGTGTACTATTGGATCCTACTGGCTAGTATTTTGGTGAGAATTTTTGCATCCATTGGTCTATAATTCTTTTGATGGAGTCTCTTTCTGGTTTTAGGATCAGGGTGATGCTGGCCTCATAAAATGAGCTTGGAAGTTTTCCTTGCATTTCTGTTTTTTAGAAGCGTTTCAGGAGAATAAGTATTAATTCTTCTCTAAATGTTTGGTAGAATTTCCTCTGGGAAGCCATCTGGCCTGGGACTCATTTGTTGGGAGATTACTTCTCCAAACCCCTACTGGTTATGGGTCTGTTTAGGTCTTCTATTTCTTCCTGGTTCAGTTTTTGTAGTTTATATGTCTCTAGGAATACATCCATTTCTTCCAGATTGCCAAATTTGTCGGTTTTTATTTCATTGATTTCTGCTCTGATCTTTATAATTTCTCTTCTCCTGCTGGGCTTTGGCTTTCTTTACTGTTCTTTCTCCAGCTCCTTTAGGGGTAGTGTTAAGTTGTATATTTGAGACCTTTCTTGTTTCATGAGAAAAGCTTAACTTGCTATATACTTTCCTCTCAGGACCACCTTTGCTGTATCCCACTGATGTTGAACGGTTGGATTTTCTTCATTTTCATTTGTCTCCATGAATTTTTTAAATTCTTCTTTAATTCCCTGTTGACCCATTCATTCTTTTTTTTAATATATAGTTTAATTTTAATTATACTCTATGACAATATCTTTTTTTTTAATTTTTATTTATTTATTTGAGAGAGAGATCATGAGAGAGAGCATGAGAGGCGAGAAGGTCAGAGGGAGAAGCAGACTCCCCATGGAGCTGGGAGCCTGATGCGGGACTCGATCCCAGGACTCCGGGACCATTCATTCTTTAATAGGATACTCTTTACTTTCCATGTATTTGAGTTCTTTCAAACTTTCCATTTGGGATTGAGTTCTAGCTTCAGAGCATTGTGGTCTGAAAATATGCAGGGAATGATCCCAGTCTTTTGGTACTGGTTGAGACCTTATTTGTGATCCAGGATGTGATCTATTGTGGAGAATGTTCCATGTGCACTAGAGAAGAATGTGTATTCTGTTGTTTTGGGATTGAATGCTCTGAATATATCTGTGATGTCTGCCTGGTCCAGGGTGTCATTGAAAGCCTTTATTTCCCTGTTAATCTTTTGGTTGGATGATCTCCATATCAGTGAGGGGGGTGTTAAATTGCCCTACTATTGTTGTATTATTGTCAATGTGTTTCTTTGATTTTGTTATTAATTGGTTTATATAGTTGGCTGCTCCCATGTTATGGTCATAGATATTTAAAATTGTTAGATCTTCTTTTGGACAGACCCTTTAAGTATAATATAGTGTCCTTCCTCTTATTATAGTCTTTGACTTAAAATCTAATTTATCTGATATAAGGGTTGCCACCCTAACTTTTTTTTCATGTTCATTAACATGGTTAATTGTTTTCCACCCCCTCACATTAAATCTGGAGGTGTCTTTGGTTCTAAAATGAGTTTCTTGCAGACATCATATCAGTGGGTCTTGTTTTTATTTGTTTGTTTGTTTTTTAATCCATTTTGATATCCTGTCTTTTGACATTTAGCCCATTTACATTCAGGGTATCTATTGAAAGATATGAATTTGGTGCCATTGTATTGCCTGTAAGGTGATTGTTACTGTATGTTGTCTCTGCTCCTTTCTGGTCTGTTGCTTTTAGGCTTTCTTTTCACTTAAAGGACCCCTTTCAATATTTCCTGTAGGACTGCTTTGGTCCTACAAAGAATTTGCAAATTCTTTGTTTTTGTTTGTCCTGGAAGCTTTTTATGTCTCCTATTTTCAGTGGCAGCCCAGCTGGATATAGTATTCTTGGCTGCATATTTTTCTTGTTTAGTGCTCTGATTATAACATGCAAGTCTTTTCTGGGCTGCCAGGTCTCTGTAGATACGTCTGCTGCCAATCTAATATTTCTACCATTATATGTTGAAGATCTCTTGTCCTGAGCTGCTTTCAGAATTTTCTCTTTGTCACTGAGACTTGTAAGTTTTACTATTAGATGATGGGGTGTTGACCTATTTTTATTGATTTTATTGAGGGTTCTCTATGCCTCCTGGATTTTGATGCATTGTTGTCTTTGCCACATTAGGGAAATTCTCTGCTATAATTTGCTCTAATATACCTTCTGCCCCCCTTCTCTTTCTTCTTCTTCTTGGATCCCAATTATTCTTATATTTTTTCATCTAATGGTATCACTTATCTCTCGAGTTCTCTCTTGTGGTCCAGTAGTTGTTTATCTCTCTTTTGCTCAGCTTCTTTATTCTTCATCATTTGGTCTTCTATATCACTAATTCTTCTGCCTCATCTATCCTAGAAGTAAGATCCTCCACTTTTGATTGCACCTCATTAATAGCTTTTTTGATTTCAACTTGGTTAGATTTTAGTTCTTTTATTTCTCCAGAAAGGGATCATCTGGTATCTTCTATGGTTTTTTCAAACTCAGCTATCATCTTTATAATTGTCATTCTGAACTCTAGTTCTGACATCTTAATAATGTCTGTATTGATTAGGTCCCTATCTGTCAGTACTGCTTCTTGGTATCTTTTTTTTTTTTTTTTGAGGTGAGTTTTTCCACCTTGTCATTTTATCCAGTGCAGAATAGATGAATGGGAGAAAAAAATACTAAAAGAGTAGCACTGACCCCAGAAAAATATACACTAACCAAAGCAGAAGAGACCCAAAACCCAGAGAAGAAGAAAGAGGGAAAAAAAATGTGTGTGTGTGTGTGTGTGTGTATGTACACACACACACACACACACACACACACATATATATATATATATATATATATATATTAGACTTGTGAATAGAACAGGGTTTATTTTGGTCTGTTAGAACAAAACTACCTTCCAAAATCTTAAGGAAAGAAAAAAAAATACACACACACACACACACAAAGGGTAAACACGATGGAGGGACGGAATATTAATGTAAAGGTGAATATTTAAAACAGTTCTAAAAAATGAATTGATAAGAGAAGAAGTTGGTTGGAAAAAAAAAGAAGAGGATGTGATCAGGCTGGAGACTAGAACAAAGCCATACGCTAGATTTAGGGTATATTTTGTCTGTTTTAAGAAAGAAAAACTTATATGTATACAAAAATAATGTTAAATACAATGAAGGAATATGACTATAACAATGAAAATTAAAAATTTTCTTAAAATGGTATTGATAAGATAAAATAGCTTAAAAAGGTAAAAGTGGGAAAGAGTTAAAATTTTAAAAAGTAGAATGAGAAAAAATAAAAATTAAAAAATTTATCTTTGAAAGACTAAAGAATTGTGGGGGGAAAAGCCATGAATTCTATGTGCTATATTCCCCTAGCTATGAAGTTTTTCAGTTCTCATTGATGGATGAAATTGATCTTGGCTGGATGTTCTTGCTGATCTGGGGGAGAGGCCTGTTGCAGTGATTCTCAAATGTCTTTGCCTGAGGCAGAATTGCACCACCCTTGCCAGGGGCCAGGCTAAGTAATCTGCTCTGGTTTGCTCTAGGGAGCTTTTGTTCCCTGAATGCTTTCCCTACAGCTTTGGAGGAGGGGAATGAAGAAGGCAGCCTCCCAATCTCTGGTGCTAGAGGAGCAGGGAGCTGGGGGGCAGGGGTGCGGGGGGCCTCCTCCATGAGTCCTCAGGGAAAAGTGGTCAATCACTCCCATCTGCCTAGTCTCCAGCCATACTCTGTGCTCATCCAACCTGTGACCAGTGGTTTCTATCTCTGGTACACGGTCCCTTTAAAGTCTCCAAACCCAGCTGATTCCTGCAATGTGCTCTCATGCCATTCCCCCGGGGGGAGAAAGGTGAGTCCCCCCGAAAGAGTAGTGGTCCAGCTATACCAGGGATCACAGTTTATGGTAACCCCAAGCTGAGAGCCCACTCCTCAGCTCCGTCTTTGCAGCTGGTTCTCCCGCTCCCTGGGATTTTCTGCCACACTCATGCACCCTCAGTCTTTCTATAACCCTGAGGTACCTGAAACCACACTGTCCCTGCAAGGGCTCCAACCGCCCCCCCCTTGCCCCCTGCTTAGCCTCTGCAGTGACATCCCTCAGTGGAGCAGACTTCTAGAAGTTCCAATTTTATGCTCCACTGCTCTGTTGCTTGCCAGGAACGGGCCCCTCTCCCTGCGGTCTATCTTCTCATATATCTCCTTGGATTCACTTCTAGCATGTCTTGCCTTCCAGAGAGTGGTTGCTTTCCTGTTCCTTGAATTGTTGTTATTCTTCTCTTCAATTTCCTGTTCAGTCTGTAGATGTTCAGAATGGTTTGATACCTAGCTGAATTCCTGGGACCTGCTGTCTTGCTCTTCCCCCAAATTACCTGGATTTTTTTGAAGGATGTAATACCCTCCTTTTGGTAAATATATTTATAAAGAGCTTTGAACATAATAAGTATTCAGAAAATTTTACAGAACTGAAACATTTCATCTTATAAGACATTAAAATATCTCCTAACAAATTGCTATTTTCTTGACCCTGTGTAGTCCTATTCTGGAATAAAGAGAATTGAACAATTCAGAGCACTTAATACTTTCTATTAAGTGCTATTACACACTCTGTTTGGCAATAGGTAGGATAAAGGTTTGTTTCATTTATTCATTTAAATTTTTGTCACCAAGTTCTTCCTAGATCTTGGAAATATCTGAGAGTTCTTTGCCTCCTTCACACATTGCTTGAGGGCTTTTTTGAGGTTTTAGTGGGTATACTAGCCTGCTGCCAACAGAATGATTCACCAACAAACTGTTTAAATTTTTAATTTATATACAAATTCAGATACATAGTGAATAGAGGGGATGGTTATTAATACTTGAAACTGTGGCTGATCTTCATATTTTTATACAGTGATAAAATATTTTAATGGAAAATATTAAAAATATCAAATATACAAATGTTTCACCATTTCCAAATATCAATTTGATATATTCACTTTTTTGGATGATTGGTACTTTTCAAATACAGTGTTTAATCATCCTTAAAACTTCTTGGCTTTTTTCTACTATGGATATTTAGTGTTAACCTGGTTTGTGGGATTTACAGTTTATTCAATGAGAACAGAATATGATCACTTGTTTTAATAAGATCTGAAAATATACACAGGAATACATCATTTTAAAAGTAAATGTGCAATCAAATAACTTTTTAAACACAGTTTTCTGGTGACATTTGCAATAACTTGTCTAAACAATTCATTCTAATCACTTTGTCACTATTTGTGGTTTTATCTTAAGCACATTTTTTTAATTAGTTCCCCTTGCTATTTTTGTTTAAAAAGTAATATATGATTCTCTCCAAAATTATTTTTAAAGATTTCCATTTAAACCTTCAAATAAAGTGAAGAATAAGGGATGCCCTTAAAATGTAGTAATGTGGAAGCTTTCATAAACAGTAGTCATTACAGGCAATATTTAGGATCATTTATCAGTCTTGAATTATATCTCTGTAATATTAGCTAATAGAGCACTGGGGAGTTGTGCTTTCTGGCATTCTTGCTTGGGGGTGGTCCTTTGACAGCAGGGTAAACACAATGTCTCAGAGAAGCCCTGTACAGATCTGTTCAGAATCAGTGAAACATGGTTCATATCTGTAACAAGTCATTGTATACTTTGACCGTTATTGTTTAGATCTCTGCAATTCTGTCAGAAAATCTAGTTCTGATATTAAAGTTCAGAATTCAAACACACACGTACATACACACACATACATATATTTATGTGTTATGAATGTATGCATTATATATATGCTTTGTATATATATGTATATAGAAAGATCTAGGATAGTAGAGATGCATGGTTGACTCAGTCAGTTAAGCACTGGACTCCTGATTTTAAACTCAGGGTCCTGAGATCCAACCTAGGATCTCAATGTCTCTAGAGACAATGCTCTCTTTCTCTCTATCGATAAATAAATAAATAAGATCTACTATTGTTGATTGAAAAGTTAGTTTCTCTGCAAAAACTCATAATAAGTAGCATGGGACCATGAATTTGCCCTTTAATTTTCTGATTGATTATTTTATAGAACGTTTGTTAGTAGACTAAAAAATCATGAAACTTAGACTTTAGCTTTTCTTTACAGTAGTGAAGGCTTCAAGAATAGCATTCATGAATCATTAAGGAAAAGAGAGAAATGAAAATCAGTTTATTAATAGCTCTTCTCTAGGCACATTCATGAAGGAATTAAACTACTCAGAAATTAATTCACTAGATAACCTTGCATATTTCTAGGCCTTTATTCAGCCTCCTTCAAGCAATAGTGCCTTCTGCCTGTAGGTCTTCTCTCTCCATATCCAAGTTTCTGCCTATCTTTTCAAATTCAGATCTTACATCACATCAGCCTTAATGAGATGTCTAATGATCTCTCCAGCTGTTAATAATCACCTTCTCTGAGTTTCTCATGACACAGTATCTGTATCTCTTATGGCATGTATCACTTTTTACTTTTCATCATAGTAATTTACATACCTCCATCCTTTTACTATTTTGGATTTCTTGAGGGCAGATTCTGTGCTTTATAAATCTACTTTGGGTACTCAGTAAATATCTGTCAAGTAAGTGAATAAATGAAAGAATGAATGATCTTTGAATTTATTACAGTACCCTTAGTTAAATATAGTTGTACACATTTTTATTTTGTCCCTCCTCACAAAACTTCATTAAAATTAAAGACTTAAGACATAAGAACCCAACATTAACACCACACCCACCAGAACAAAGAGAATAGATCAGAAATGAAAACAGAGGAGAGAGAGAAATACATTTTTGAACATGGGGTTTATAGAAATTATAACAGTTTACCAGAGAGAGAAAGTGTCAAAGTAAGTGCCTGTATAGCTACTAAATATTTAACAACTAGCTGTCATAAAAATATGCATGTGTATGTATACTTAAGCTTTTTTATCCATACAGTTTACCAGTAATAATAAAATGCATAATAATTAGGAATAACTAATAAAATAACCTTTCTGAAAAATCCACTTAGAAATCTTATTCTTACAGAACATTTTTATTGAGTTGCAGAATATGGTATTCATGCCAATCTATTGTTACCATTGAAACACTGACTTATTTTTGACATGAATGAGGTGGACATTTATGTTTACATGGATGGGTAAGATGAAAGCTAAACAATAAATACATATGTTGGAACTTAACTCTTTCAGCATGATGTGAGCAAGTTCTTTCTTAAATTAGAATAGCTGGAAGAATGTTTCCTCAGTTTGTTTACAATGTAATGCTACAGAGACACTAACATTTTAAGCTAAATCTCCGTCACATTCTTGAAGCTAGACAATTGACAAAACAAGAAATCAAACCTTGATTTGTAGCTTTTGCCAATTTTCATGTTGTAGATATTCCTACCATGGTCAGTTTCAAGATTTTGATGTGGTGTCACTGAATCTGAATTTGGAAACAGATGTAATCACCATTATATATTATTCTCTACCACACAAATACATAGATATAAATAATAGTAGTAAAATTTTAGTATGATAATTATGAGTATGAGATAATTATGAGTATGATAATGATGAGTTTAGAATATGTATTTTTAATATATATATTTATATTTTCATGTAATTTATTTAATAGCAATAGTAATAGTAATAATGCTGTGTTTAGTAATAAGCTTGCAAAATTCCTAGAAACTTAACAAATGGATCTCACAAAAGATCAAAACTTCAGTATATTTTGATCCCACAGAAAATGAGATTGATGGTAGGAGAGTGACAGGCAAATGGTTTGAAAGTCTTTTTAAACTCCCTTCTCACCACCTTCCCACCAACAAGCCCTCCGCAATCAGGCATTTATCCATCCCCTTCCTGAAGAAGCAAGCCCTTGCCTATGTACAGAGGTTCCAATGAGTTTTGTGGAGCCTCACTCCTAAATATAAAAAGTCAACCAAAAGTAGGCAGGGAAAAAAAAAAAAAAGCCTTCCATACAAGTGACAGAAATGAAAATACAAACCAAACTAATTTTTAGGTAAAAGAAGGAAGTGAGAAGACTCAGGAAAGAGATGTAGGAAATGTTTGCATGAAACAAGAGAGTGATACTGTTGAAAAAAATAATGATAACAGAACATAAAATATATTCATGGCTAAGAAAACAGGAAAAACATTTTGGGAATTCAATTATTATTGCCATTTATTTTTTTTTTGACTATCAACATAACATTTAAAAACTAAACCTAAACAAATTTCTCAAAAAAAGTAATCAAATCCAGTGAAAAGTAGGAGATAAAACATAAAAATTAGATCAATCACAGAGATCCAACATCTAATTTATAGGAATTTTATAAAGACCAGGAAGAGGAAACAAAAGTGATTTTCCCACAAATAATACACAAAGGAATTCCAGATCTGAAGACTAAGAGTCTTCAGTATGAAGAGCCTAATCTCCATGGGCCGCATATTACATTTAAAAAATTTTACACATATATATCATTTTGAAACTTCAGAGCCATTGAATCTTAAAAATGTCCATAAGGAAAAAACAAAAATAAAAACAAGAACAGGTGTGATCAAAACTAAGAATAGTATTAGATTTTCCACATGTTCTCCATGCTATTACTTGTATTCCATATATAAGTGAAACCATATGATAATTGTCTTTCTCTGCTTGACTTATTTCACATAGCATTAGGAAAAGGAAGGGAAAAATGAAGAGGAGGTGGGGAATCAGAGGGGAAGATGAACCATGAGAGACTATGGACTCTGGGAAACAAACTAAGAGTTTTAAGGGGACAAGGGTCAGGTTAGCCTGGTGATTGGTATTAAAGCAGGCACATATTGCATAGAGCACTAGGTGTTATATGCAAGCAATGAATCATGGAACACTACAACAAAAACTAATGATGTACCATAGGGTGACTAACATAACATAATAAAAAAAAAATTAAATAAATAATTAAATGATTAAATAAATAAAGATTTTCCACTGAATACTAGAAATTAAAAAAAGAATGAAAAACAGTTTTGATAATGAAATTAAAACTTAAAGCATAACTACAGTATTAAAACAACTTTAGATTTTAAAATAACACAAATTATTTGTTTAATTTAAATCCATGGTGAAAAAGAAGAACTTGTTTAAAAAAATTTTTTTGGTGGGATCTGAAGATAAATCTAACAAAAAACCACCTGGGAGATGGAACATGATTGCATTTTTATTGGAGATTAAAAATTCATAAAAATATGCATTTTGGCGTTTCTTGTATTTGTTTTTGTTTTTTTACTCAGAGCTATTTTAGATATTTGCTAGTGTGAAAGCATGACTAGTTACATCATTTTCTTGTCTTAGAATTCCAACGTACATTTTCAACTGCTATGAACAAATGATTCTACTGGATTTGGTCTCCCATTGTGCCATGTATTACAATGTTGTATCTTGGCAAACTTCTGCTGGCAGATATATATGTAAAGCTCACATTTATACTTAAATATTATTCTTAACCAACAGTTTCCAAGATATATACTTAAATCTATTGAGCTTCATGTGATACAATAAACACTATTTCTTTGGAATAAGAATAGTGAAATAGCTTGGTTGAAACTTCTGAAAGCTTCATTTCCAGAGGTACAAAAGGGAAAGAGAAACTTCTATTAAAAGATAGTTGGCAAAATGATATATTAAAAAAGTAGAAAAGGCATTATTGACTTGTAGAGTGTTCTAAAAATACCTCATTCAATAAATACATCTTGCTAGTTGACACACAGTTATGTTAATGTAGTAAGAGTTGAAGAGTAATTTAAATATAATTAGGGCTTAAAAAGATAAATGATATAGAACATGGAAACTGCTTTCCACTTTCTGGAGTATTTTTTTTGTGAAAGTGAAAAATAAAAATAAAAGTAATCTATTGTTTTATTGTCAATTTAGTTTGAGTTTATAATTGCATGGCTGATAAAGATGATGAAACAAATGATTTTCATCATAAATGTATTCTCTAATAAGTAATATTTTCAACATCCTGTTTTACAAAAAATAGTAGAACACCTTTTTATGCACATTCATTTTCATGTACTGTCTAGAGCTCTATCTGTGAAAAACCAACCAACTAAATAAGGAAAAATTTAGTCTACCAACCACTGATCATTAAAAAATAACAAAAAAGGAATCATGTCAGTTGATAATTTCAGTGAACTTACTGATGAATTTTTAAGGAGTTGATTTTTTTGAAATAATCTGTGATTAATTTTAATATTTCATGGAAAGATTAAATCAGTAAATTATGTGAAAAATCATGTAATCTGGAATTCTTTTCTTGGAGGTACAAGTAGATCAAGCATAACTCCTGGTGATATTATAAATCGGGTATGCGAAGTGATCCTTTTCTAGAACTCTATTTCAGATTTTAAATATTAGGTCAATTTACTAAATTATTCAGCCAATAGTTATTGCATATGTATGATAATTCAAGAATCTATTTGTACAGGGTATAAGCAGAAGGTAAATAAAGAAAATCATGAAGAATATAATTTTAATAATGCTATGATGGGGTGTTATGAGAACGTATAAGAAGGATGTGGTACCTGAGTCTTAAAGTCTGACATTCAAGTAAAGTAGACTTTGAGGTTTTAGAAACAATATCAGTGAAATGATTCAGGGCAGAATATTTCTATTTATTCCTACATCCTTATTTATAGCTTTAATTGAAAGACAAAAAATATCTGAACAAATTAAAGAATATAGTGAAATGTGAAGAAATATAGAAGAAATTGTAGAAAGATAAAGGATTATAAAAAATGATATATGTTATCTTTTGTTTTATTTTGCCTTGTCTCATAAGGATCTTTCCATGACTTTAGTATATAGAGCACAAATTTTAATACCTTCCTACTATAGTGTCTATTTATTTTGTTCCCATCATTTATTATGGCCATCATTTTATTGTACCATCTCTTTTTGTTGAATAGTAGCTATATATTTGAATCAAATAAAGATACCCTGCTTCATAAAAGATGAAAAACGTGCTAAGTATGTAAGAATAGTTCTTATTGACTGTCAGGGAGGTCCTTTTCTAATAATGAAAATACAAATATAATCTTATGGTGTAAATCACTGATTTTTTGTTTTATTTTCTTCTTTTGTTCAACTCAATACTGTTCTATGTTGAAAGGGGACAATGATAAGTCTTCTATAGTGCCCAGGATGGGGTGGGTTTGCAATTGTAACTACCTATGTCATTGTCTCATTTTCATTCAATGTTAGTTGCATCAGTCAACAGAAAGAAATGTAAATTTTTGCCCTCCTGAAGATTATACTCTAGCCTGGGGAAAATGGGCAATAAACTAACCAAGTAAAAAGTAAATCATTAAACAATGATTAATTTAATCATACACATACATAAGTGCACACATAACATTCATGTATACATATGTAATAAGAGATAGTGTCAGGTGGTAATTAGTATAGTAGAGAAAAGTAAAACAGAAAAAGTATTGCTGTATATGGATGCAAATTCAAATTAAGTAGGCAAGTAGATGAATGGATAAAGAAGATGTTATTGAAATATAGTTATAATGGAATATTACTGAGCCAAAAAAATAATGAAATCTTGGCATTTGCAACAACATGGATGGATCTAGAGGGTATAATGTTTAGGGAAATAAGTCAGAGAAAGACAAATACCATATTATTTCTCATATGTGGAATTTAAGAAACGACACAAATGAAGAAGAAAAAGAGAGAAACCAAAAACCAGATTCCTAACTATGGAGAACAAACTGGGGGTTGCTAGAGGGGAAGTGGTTGGTGGAATGTGTAAAATAGGTGAAGAGGATTTAGAGTACACTTACCACAATGAATACTGAATAATTTATAAAATTGTCAAATCACTGTATTGTACATCTGGAAAATAAGATAACATTGTATGTTAATTATATTGGAATTAAAATAATAATAAATAAGTTGAGTTGTCAGGGTGTGCTGATGGAGAAACAGACATTTGGGTAAAGATCTGAAGGAAGACAGGTAATTAGGGAGAATGTGTTATTACACACAAACAACCACAAGACCATAGGTTCAGACCTGAAGGTCAGGTGAGATCACACAGAACTGAGCTCTGGTCACTCTCCTACTAATGGGTGAGGTTGATGAGGTGTAATCAGCAAAGGGGACTCATGGGGAAAGGCCTTATGAGGTGGGAAGAAACTCAGAGTGAGGTGTATAGAAAGCCTGGTGAAGAAGGTGCTTTCACTATGTCCCTTTCTGCTAAGTAACTTAAAATATGCACTGAAAGTTGACCAATTGGCCATGTAGGGTCATGGATAATGACAAGAACACTTTCGGTTTCATGATGGGAGGGAAAGCCTGACTGATATGTGTCAGAGAACAGGAAGAAAAGAATTATAGTGAATATACGTAAGTTTGAGAAATTTGCTCTGCAGAAAAAGGGAATAATGAAGTTGTAATTGGAGGTGAACATGGGGACAAAAGTAAGCTTTTGTTGCTGTTCTTCCTTTTTGGGGGAGAAATAAGGGCATGGTTGTCTGCTAATGGGAAAGATCCAGTGAAAAGGGAAATGATTGCTGATGCAGGAAAGAGAAGAATTGCTCAAGCAAAGTCCTGGATTCATTAAAAAGAATGGGTCTAGCATGCTGATCTCCCTACCAGGCAGGTATCCTCTCTCTGCCCTTCCTGCACTCTTTACTCTTGCCCTACTCTTTACCCAAGACAGTGTTATTGTCAAGGCATGTGCAAGAATTTCATTGTTTTTCTGTGCCTTAATTCTACTTAGACCTTGAAATTGATAAAAGAGACTTAAAGTAGTCTTCTATTTGGACCAGTCTGAGGATACTATACTATACTGAGGGTACTATAACTATAATTAGAAAGATAATTTCAGTTTCTTCATTTGTTCTTTGGGCAACTTGCATGGGAAAATTGAAGTCAATACTGTTTTATTTTTGCATGTACCATTTAGACATTCTTCCCTACTGAGATCAGTGAGAGTATTTGCCTCCACTGAATCATCTGCTGACTTAGGATAGTTACCACCTATTGCTTGATGACAAAGACAATGAAAATACTGAGATCTGTAGAATAATGGAGAATGAGAGTGTTTACTGCCTGTGTATATTCATGTGCGGAAGAGAATGCGGAGGAAAAATGTTTAAAATGAGATTGTCAATGGGGAGGATATAGTTTTGTTAGTTTAATTTGAGTATAAATGACAATTTTAGGAGTATGGGATTTTGGAGTTTGTTTTTAATTGATACTCTAATCTGTCATAGTCAAGAATAGGAGACTGATGGAGGACTAACACTTTTTTGTGTGTGTACACACATAGATGTCAACATATATGCATATACATATGTGCATAATTTAACATGTACATATTTCTTTTTTGAATGGAAGACTTATGATTATTTCTTCTAGCCGAACTATTTACTGTGGTCCTTTCAAAATGCTCAGTTTCACTGATGAAGCTGGTAGTATACCAAACATCACAGTTGTGCCAAAACACAGTCCTATCTCAAATGAATTATTTAATCCAACGTTACTATGGACAATTGTGCTGCCAACATATATGAGAGTTGAGTCATTTAAACATGTATTAATTGTTGAGGGCTGCTTTTGTGTCTTTTTGAAACATCATTTAGCCTAAGACAATAAAAATCCTCTGAGAATTACATGTTTTCTGATTTTTATATTGTTTTTAGGTATAAGTAAGCAATCTGTAACTCCCCAGAAATAACCTAAATATATCTACCTGGGAGGTATTTTTCTAGACAAAAACAAATCACTGCAATTCTAATTGATGACCAACATAACAAGCAGTCTTTCAGCTTGCCTCCACTTCAGCCCAGAATAAACATAACTAAAGAATGGGTTTTTTAAATTCCTTTTCTGCCCCAAGGTTTTAAGGAATCCTGGTCATTTCACATTCTATGAGAATTATTTCCCTAAGACAGGATCACTTGGCGTTGGTGGAAGTGGCATCTTCCCCACTTTTTTGAAATGTTTATAAGACTTGAAATCTTTCTGGATATTTAGTTTTGAACAGTTTTGGGTTTTGTTTGTTTGCTTTGTTTCTTTATTTTATTTACTTATTTTTATTTATTTATTTATTTATTTATGTTTTAGTGTTTGTGACTATTAGGTATAGTATTTAACAATACAATATAATATTTTACAATGTGACCATTCCTTGACTAAGAATAAAGGTTTACTTGGAAATATAAGCTAATTTTCTTTTCCGTTATAGTAAGTCAAATATCTGCAGTCAAATATCACAGTGGTCCCTGAGCTAAGAACATAAAACTTACCCCCTTGGCTAATATACATATCCTGTAGCTATAACTGTCTAATCATTTATTCATTCTTTCATTCTGTACATGTTTATTGGGCATTCATTATGGATTGCTTGGTGTTAAGAGCTGTCTGTTCATAAAAGATAGAGATGAAATCATAGGATATTCAACTAAAATGTTTTTAAATCTTTTTTGTGATAATTTTTTTCTTAATGAACACTTATAACTTTGACAACTTTTTATTTATTCATAGAGGGCCAGGCTTCTACAAGAAAGAATTGGTGAATGTACCTTAATGGTACTTTATATTTTTTTAAGGATAGTATAAAATGATAGAAAATTTTAACTGCACATCTATATTTGCTGTATTTTTTCTTTAGTCATTTATGATGCCATGTCTTTATAAAAGTTTCATTTTAAGTGATTCTTCTTAATTATCTGAAATCATGGAACATTTTCTGTCCCACTTAATTATATTGTATGCTCCCATTTTTGAAAATAATCCGTACTAAACTTCATTTTTATTTAAGATATCCCTGCCATTTGAAGTTCTTTTAGAATTCTTTAACCCACTGAGCCACCCAGGCGTCCCTCTTTAAGAATTCTTAATTTCAACTTAAGGATCAGAAAGTAAATTACTTCTTTTTTATAACTTGTAATTTGGAAGCTTTATGACATTACAAAGTATGTGCTATTGTCAACAGTCAAAATATTTTTGAAATAACAATTTTGAACATGGAAAATGCATATAAACATGTAAAATGTAAGTTAAACTTATTTTGCTGGTTATTTTCAAATGTGTATAATTTCCCTATAAAAATAAAAGCATCTACTAGTTTGTAGAGATTTTTGTTTCCATTTACATTGGAGAATTTCTTGTCCAGATGCTCAAATACCTCTGAGACAGGAAGAATCATGTCATACCATCCAGAAAATCCTTATCGAAACAAAACTCTTTCTCTGGTGGCATGAGGTATAATGTATGATGAGTGGTTCTGTTTTGCTGTTTGTACACTGGTCATTCTAGCAAAGGCCATTTATTAAGGAGACAGTTGGGGAAACATCAGTTATATTTTGTGCCTTCTGTTTACTATAAAATGTTGGGAGCCTTGGAAAGCAGAACTAAAGTAATTGAAGGCATCAAAGAAGAAGTCAGGGAGGATAAGGGAGAGTGGACATTCTCAACTCCGGTACAGGCAGTAGTTTTTAGTACTGAAAGCTTTGAAACACCTTTTAAGTTGTATTTTTTCCTATTTAAGCTATTGGCGTGTTTTTAAAAAATTAATTCTATATGAGCCTGACAGTTGACAGTCTTTTAGGAGCTGACTATTTATTTGTTCGATACATTGATAGGTTGTAAAAGAAACCCCAAACTAAGATGTCTTTAAGACCTAAGTCGGTAGAATTCGATACCTTTTATGATAAAAATCTTTTTAAGTTATTGTTCACAATAGTTTATATGATATACAAATTTACAAGAAGTACAGTTTCTCTAATACAAGTTTTTCCCCTGCAGAAGTGGCCCAATTTTACACTGTTGAACATTTCTTCTCAGATTTTCAAAACCTGTGTTCCCCTTTTTAGAGTTCTATTGTCAAATTATTGGCAGTAGATAATTTGTCACTACTATAGTGAAAGGCAGTTTTTCGCCAATGATTGGATCTAATTCCTTGCCATGTTGTTTGAGCCACTTTTTTGTGTTCTTCCTCTTAATCCTCTTCTTCATATTCTATTTTTATTATATATTTTTTGACTTGAAGGGTTCCTGTATCTCCTTATTTAACACATTGTTGCATTAGATTCTAGATGTCAGTAAGGCAAAGGGCCTGTCTCTTTCCTTCATTGACCATGAGAACCATTAACGGATCAGAATGGTTTTCAGTAATGCTGATAAATCTGCCAGGTAAGGTTTTAAGTGGTTTTGGGGAAGGCATTTTAATTTTATTTATTGTGTTATCACTTATGATGAATTTAGCACTTATACACAACAGTCTTTTTGTGAGATGCACTTTACAAATATCTTTGAGCTCTACCAGTGACCCTGTAAGAAATAGAAATAGAGTATTTATAACCTCCATTTCACAGGTGAAGCTGCTGAAACCACACATTTTTATTCTTGTGTATTTAGCTTTTTGAGAGAAATGTCTCTTCAAGTTGGGAAGATTCACTGTTGCTGCTTTTCTGAAGGCCAAAAGGGAAAGCCTAGTAATATTCTGAAACTGGTGGCCTGAAGTCAGACTTCCTTACTGAGTGTATTGATGCCACTTCAGGAATTTAGTGACACATTTCTATTCCGACCCTTTTCATGTGACCATGGACTGATCTCCCCTGCATTTTCGATTTCATGTAGCTGAGGCTTTTTCTATGAAATGGTTCATGGGTTTGATTTAAAAGAAAGTAGAGCTATAAATTTGCTGTTTTGCAAAACCGTGCTAATATTGAAGTTGGCATTTACCCTTGCACACATTTCTCTGAGGATTTCGGTGCCCGGTGTGTTTCTGTAAGCTTTGTGACTGTTTTATCTTTTAATCTGTTTTTTATTGTAGAACATTTAGAATATTTGCAGATCCAAACACCCTTAAATTAAAGGAGTGGTATTAATATTAATGTTATAATTTTAGATTTAGAGCAAGTGTATTTTTACCCCCTAATAAATAGTCATAAGCCATCCAATTTTGCAAAGATGCCACATATTTCATTTGTATCTGTTTTGCATTAACAGCCTGATGTTTTAGGCTGACTCAGTTTCCCAGGCACCTTCTCCACTCCAGCTCTGTGACTAACTCAAGTTTAGGTATGACTTCTTATATCATGGAAGGCAATGCCTCATACTGGAGAGAACATGGGCCTTCAGAGTCAAGATGGAATACCCAAATAATCTGTATAGATATGAGACTAACCATGGTAGTAGCTCATTACCTGGATCCTGTCTGCTGCGACCTGTATAGGAGTTCTTTATAAATCTCTTATTTACTCAGTAGTACAATTGAGTGTGAGCTTCTACATTCCAGAAAGTAAATTTCCTACCCATTTACTATAGGTCTATTGTCAGATCTTACACTATAACACTGAAATTAATCTTTGATATGCAACAAAATAATCGTAACCATAAGTGGTTATTTTAAAACTGTTCACCAATGGAAAGTAATATAAAACAGAAGAAAAGGTAACAGTGTCCATCGTGTTTAACCTCATTCCTTCTACCATGGGCAGCTTTTTATCACAAATATATAGGGAGAGACATTCTCATAAGCGAACCCTTATATTACAGGTTGAGAGATCATGTAACATTATTAGTCAAATAATATACAGAGCACAATCAAAGATGTATTTCTTTTTTTTTTTAAAAGATTTTATTTATTTATTTGACAGAGGTCACAAGTAGGCAGAGAGGCAGGCAGAGAGAGAGGGAGAAGCAGGCTCCCTGCTGAGCAGAGAGCCTGATGCGGGGCTCGATCCCAGGACCCTGGGATCATGACCTGAGCCGAAGGCAGAGGCTTAACCCACTGAGCCACCCAGGCGCCCCCAAAGATGTATTTCTTAAGTGATAGTAGGCACAAAGCTAGGAAAGATTGGTAGTGATAGGGAGGTATCCAGATCACTTCAAATTATTTTATATACTAGTCTAGCTCAGATGAGAGTTTTTAAAATAAGAATCCTCTGACTGGCAGAGAGGATGGAAGATGATGAAGAAAAGGTGAAAGTAATGGAGGTTGCAAGCATGGCATAGTTAATAAAGGTTAACTTACTCATGAATAAAGATGAACTTGTATGACTGTGGCAGACAGCTATTCAGTATCAGTAACTTCAAACAAATTGAAGATTGACTTTACCTGGTCTTCATACCTGCAGGACGACCTATAGTTTGGGGCCTTAACTTAAATGTGTCATGAAGAAGTTCTCTCATGATGCATAAGATGGTATAATTTGTTTAAGAATAGCACATCATGTTCACATTATTTCCAAATATTTTCAAAGATCTACATATAAATAAGCATATATATGGAAAGAATACTCAAAAGCGCATGAAGAAAAGACATGTATTCATTTCTTCGTCAGGCCCTACCTTTTGTGTCTTCCCTTTTTTAACCCCCATAAGTGCATAAAGCAACATGACATTTTGGTTTTTATTTTTTATTTTACCTTATTTTATTATTTATTTATTTACTTACTTGCTTATTATCTGTTCATTTATTTATTTGGAGAAAAGAAGAGAGAGAGGGGCAGGGGGAGGGGCAGAGGGAGGAGAAGAAGGAGAGAGAGAATCTTAAGCAGACTCCACCCCCAACACGGAGCCTGATGTGGATCTCGATCTCACAGCCCTGAGATCATGATCTGAGCTGAAATCAAGAGTTGGATGCTTAACCGACTGGGCCACCCAGGCACCCAAACAACATGATGTTTTACATATCGGAACTTAGCAAGCTCCATTTTTGTAGGCATGTATGATTTAGGCAAGAACTCCCAAACTTCTTTAAATCTGTCAACATTCAAATATTTTTTGACTGTCCACTGCCTAATTTCTCAGCTTAGTATTAGAGACACCAAGCATGGAGACTTCTAGTATCCTAGCCTTTTCTCAGCAGTCTTGTGACCCAGCTCTTCAGGGTATGACCAACTGACTGAGCTTCAGTGGACAGATAGCCCAGGGGTATTTCATCCACAGGTTGCTCAGTGACTTCTAAAAAGGTCTGAGAAGATTTACTGAATGAACTAGAAAATGTGAAGTGAATGAGATGCATATTAGTGGGAATGGAGTTTGGAAGGAAAATATAGGGAAGAGCCATAATAGAGCAAAAGCCATGAAAATCATGGCAAGTCTAGGTTCCGAGGAAGACAGAACTACACATAAGCAGACTCTTTGGGTAAAGGAGAATATTCATTTATAAATTCAATGGACAGAATAAATCATTTGAAAAGGAGAAAAATAAGTAGAACTTAGAAGCTGAGGTAAAATGCAGAAAAGATTATTGATGCTTAAGAGACACTGATCCTTAATCAAAGTCCATTTTTATCCTTATTTTCTATTTTTCTGATTAAACCTATATGTTTTTACCTCAAATTTGCTTACCTAAAGTATTCTCCAATAGTGCTGACTGTAATTGCATGAATGGCATGATTTTTAAGGAAAAATAATCTTGGTTTGAGGAAACTGGAACTACTATCTTTCAGTAAGTTCTGTTTTTCACGATATTTCTCTCACTCCTTATTGTACAAATCAAGAAGCCTTATAAACACCCCCACCTTGTAAATAATTTATGACAGCTTAATGTTATTTGGTAGAACTGGAGAATTACAGTCCTTCCATATAGGTTTTTTAGAGAAGGAAAATCTCTGGACTGGGTGGTAGCTGTAAGTAGGGAAGGGAAGAACTTTGAGGGACATGGGAATAGTTGGAAGAGACTTATGAACTCCCATTACTAACACATGTATTCACATAGCAAAATCTTTGTGTTCTACATTGCTTATTAGACTGGAAAGTTTTT
Organism: Neogale vison; assembly: GCF_020171115.1. Classification (NCBI taxonomy): domain Eukaryota; kingdom Metazoa; phylum Chordata; class Mammalia; order Carnivora; family Mustelidae; genus Neogale; species Neogale vison. Next base: position 76,492,945 of record NC_058091.1, on the reverse strand, counting down.
CTTCTAAGTGGTCCTTCTTGAGCTAATTTTAGAAGGCAAAGTTGTCTTCTTAAGGGAAAACAGAAGATGTTTTCTATTTAAATTTTAATTTTGAGAATTCTACACAAACCATCATTATGTCCCATCATAACATTTTCTGCACTAGGATGGAAACACAATTGGCCAGATCCATTGCCTCCTTGACAAGATGATGGATTTTGCTCTCTCCCACCTGTGTATCCAGGTGTCCCAGCTTTGCAGTTCTGCTTCCTACAGGGAGCCCTGATGGTGCCTGATGCTGCCAAGGCAAAATGAGGGAAATTCTGTTTGAGATCCATCTTTCCATCCCATGGCTTTGGAAAGGAACTAAGAATATGCGTGTTTTCTTTTATCCCCATGCCCTCAGAATTCACAATTATATATAAGAAAACATTGAAAATGGGTCCAAACAAACTATATTGACTCTCTTCAAATTTTAAAATATGATATATTTTGACTCTATAAATTTTAATCTCATGTTCCCAAGATATTTGTAATTTATGACTATACTATTTTTTATATAATGTCTACTCTAAATGGCCAGGAAAATTATAGGCATCTTCAAAAATTCTAAAATAATATAAATGAGACTTTCTAAAGTTTACTATGCTCACTATACTATATGAACACCCCAAATCCTTCAGATAGCATCACTGTTTGTTTTTATTTCCTCAATTATTAATCTTACACAAGCTTTGCTTTTGAGGGGTCGGTTTTTGTTTTGTTTGTTTGTTTGTTTGTTTTGAGATTTATTTATTTGAGAGAGTGTGTGTGAGTTGAGGGGGGGCAGTGGTAGAGAGGAGGGGCAAAGTTAGAGAGAAAATCTCAAGTGGACCCCTAGCTGAGTGTGGAGCCTGAGATATCTAGGGACCCTGAGATCATGACCTGTGCTGAAATCAAAAGTTGGAAGCTCAACAGACGGAGCTACCCAAGCAGCTCCCTTGAGTGTTCTTAACATCATTTACCTTTTTCTCTATGCCTTAAACTTTATCGATCACTTGCTTCCTTACAGTTATCCTGGAATAAAGATCCTGGCTATATACACTCCAGAATTTCATCAGGCCAACCTAACTCTCCCACTTTCTCAAGCTTTTTCTCTCTCTGGTTCTTTCCTCTTAGGAACATTTGCACACTTACTTTTCAGCATCAGCTTTGCCTAATCATCTCTGTCGTAAAGCATCACTGAATCTGAACGTAACATCCCAATGCTATAGTTTCCCCAAGTATTTCTTCCTTCCTTCGTGCCAGTCTTTCCAAAAATGCCATTTCTTTCACAGTCCTTTTTCAGGAAAATAATAATTTAATTTACCATAAACTTTATTAATCATCTCTTTGGATTCAACACAATACTAGTCATCCCCTTAAAGTCACTGATACACCCTTAATAACCATGATGTCTGGTAGGGAAAAAAAGAATATTCCAAATGAAACCACTAGAGAATGCAACTCAAGTTACACTCTCAAGTGCTAAATTCTACTAAGCATAAGATATTTCTTAGAAAGGCAAGTACTTTATACTCCTTCATCTCTTTCTATTTAGCAAATTGCCTGTTATGACCTTGGCCTTGAATCCACCATAATACGGATATGATTCATGTTTCTGTATGTATGGATGAAATGTTAACCATTCACATAATTTGTGTTCAAATCTTTTAAATGTTTTTCTTCATCTTCCATCAGTGTCTGTCTGAAGTAATAAGCTTATATGGGGTCTGGCCATGTGAGCTTTACTAACTGTACATTTAACTCAGTGTCCTCCACAAATTCTAAGTCAAATTATATAAATATATAAAATATGTAAAATATAAAATTTTATATTTTATTATATTTTATTGATTAAATGAATGTTAGATTGCAAAAAGTTTTTATTATAAAGGCAATCTGTATTTTTATACTTATCATAAGCATTAAGTATCATTAACTTCAAGAAGAGTAGTTTCCCAGTAGTGCCAATCTTTCCATCATGCAACTTAATAAGGTAGAGTTGTAATGCTGGCCTCCATTCCGATGGTGACAGGTGGCAGAGAAAGCACACAATAGAATTTTCCATCTGTTCTCTACTTTCTATCCAAGGCTTAAAGGGCAGAGTATATTTTGTTATATACTCTTCAAATACTTTTCTCCATCCAAACACCATTAAAAAATATAGAGAGGTAGTAGATATAGATATAGCTACACACTTTAACTTATAGTAGGCTTACAGATCTTGAAGGTCAAAGCCATATGCTCATCTTTCCTCACCTTTTTTGAGAAGGCACACTGGTTTATTCCTTATGAACAGCTGAATTCGGGCTTGGGCTTTTTTATGCTTCATTTCTGGAAAATATTTCACCTCCTAACTGCTTTGCAAAAAAGCAGAATGTATGTATTCATAAAGAGTAATACATATGAGGAAAGTCAGTATACTCATACGCATTGAATTGTTAAATGCATTAAAGATAACCTCACTTTGTTTTTATTGATAGTTTTGTAAGGTTTAGATTTTGATGATACTCTTTATGGAAGCAATATTATAATACTAATAAAGAATATAGCTTATGATAGATGCAAGGCTGCCAGTTTTAAAGTTTGCTTGCAAACTGAAATGGTGAGTTTTGAATTAAAATTTTAGTTTTTTTTAATTTAATTTTTAATTTAATTTAATTTTCCATGAGTCATTTTTATATGACCTGATCCATGCCACTATAATGTGGTAAAGTTTAAGAACCATAAAAGAGGTAGAAAATATGTAATTATAAAATTTTTCTAAAGAAATTGCCCTCCTTTCTCTGTCATTGAGAATTTGGAAGGTATTCCTGCTATGGTGACTAATATAGACTATCTTTTAATATGTTTTATTATAAGTGACTTCATCTGAGTGAACAGATTAAATCTACTAATTCCATTGTTCTTCAACAATTATTAAATACTTAATACATGTAAGACATTATGTGCCACATAATGTGCTAAGTGAAACTTGTCTCTCTTTTAAGAAGATTGCAGAGTGTCTAGAGTGGAAGAATGAGTAAGGAAATAATGCAAATAAGGTAGAGAAGATAAATTGGAGTTAAATTATGACCCAGTGGGTTCCAAACCTGGATACCCGGAATGATATCTGGGAATCTTACTAAGCATATCATGGTGTTGCCTTAGGCAACTCTGATTCTAAAAATCAGAATTCAAAGGGGTTCATTTAAAAGGTGACCCAAATGATGCTGAATAGAGGTCCATACAGGTTTGAAGAAATCCTGAATAATTAGTATGGGAAGTGAAAACTCATCTTTGATTTGATAAGCAATGGGAAGATGCTACAGACTTTTGAAAAGGTAAATGATATTAACAGAAGACTACTTTTAGAAGGTTCCTCTGGTATAAAGAAAAATATGCTGTAGCTCTGAAAATGCAATGGAAATGAAAATTCTCTTAGGGCTTGGCAAGAATTTGGTTGTGTAAAACCAAGGAAAATTGGGGCATTATTGACAACAGTGTCTGCTGGAAAAATAGAGATGTTGGAATGCACAATGGAATAATGATGTAAATAGTTAGTTGGATACTGAGTTTGACCTGGAACATAAAATTGGTTTTGCATGTGTTGAATTTAAGTTTTGTAAAGATCACCTGGATAGAGGTGTTTATTAGGTACTTGTGATTACAGCTCTGGCACTCAAAAGTTAGAAAGGTTTTGGATGATCCACAAAAGTAGTCTAGATGAAAAACAGTCTGAGGGGTTTGAAGTGGCGGGGGGGTGGGAGGTTGGGGTACCAGGTGGTGGGTATTATAGAGGGCACAGCTTGCATGGAGCACTGGGTGTGGTGAAAAAATAATGAATACTGTTTTTCTGAAAATAAATAAATTGGGAAAAAAAAATAAAACATAGGCACAGATGATCTCTAAGAGACACTAGAGAAATAGGGGAAAAATGCAAATTTAGAACTTTGATAATATCAACATTACAAAGCAGGAGAGATTAATCTATGAAGAAATATTAATCTACTTAGAATCAGCTAGGGAAATGCATATGGTGGAAATAAATCATGGAGTTTAGGAAATTTGGAATAACTGGCCACGTGAAGCACTGTAGAACAATGAGGAATGTGAGACATAGAGAAGTTCAGACTTGCTATGCTGGAAGTCAGTAATAACTAGAGGAAGGGCTTTTTTTTTTTTTTTTTAAATTTGAGGACCTAAAATAAATTACAGTTAATTTTGCAATAGGAGATTATTAAGGAATGAATGACTAGTTAGCAAGCTGTTGTATAGGTGTAGAAAGCATTTTTGTTTTATTTTGTTGTAGAAGGGAACAGTAGGACAAGAAATAAATAAAATGTTAGTGAATGAACTATACTGAAGCAGTCTAGATGTGTATGATGGTGTGTGTGTATCTTAAGGACCCCTTTCAACAGGAGTATATCATTGGCAAGGTGGGTTGGGTACTTCTGCAGAAACAACAATGAGTGAAGAAAGGGGGAAAAGAAAGACCTAGGAAGGTATGGCTGAAATACATTAAACCTTATGGAGCTTGACTGACAATGTATCAATGTCTTGAATATATGGGGCAAGAGGAAGATTCTTAAATATCCCTGTCGTTTTGAGCTTGGTAAGTAACTGAAAGATGATGCTATTTTAAGAGTAAGGATCACAGAAGGGGATTGTATTGGAGAGAATGATGATGTGATGCCTTGGGTAGTGAGGTTTTTGAGGTATCATAATGTCATCTAGAAGGTAGGTCCAGCAGACATTAAATGTATAGTTCAGGGGTACCAACATGTTCATAGAGACTTAAAAGTTATTTGCAAAGAACTGAGAGTTGAAGCTGTAGAAATAAGGTAAAACAAATGATAGAGTAGAAAAAAAAAAAAAGACAGGAAAGAAGGTCTTAAGTACCTCATCATTTTTAGACACCTGAAAGGTAAATGGATGAAAGGTAGGGTGGGAAGAAATAGAAAAAGCAGGAATAATAAAAAGACATCCTTGAGGTATACAAGACAACTGAGAGAAGAGAGATTTCCAAGAGACAATAGTTTTTAGTTACAAGAAACATAACCAAGATATTAAGAAAAAAATTTAAAATCTGGAATCATCAATTTTTAAGTCATTGGATGCCTTCATGGAAACTATTTAAGTCAAAGAAAAAGAAACAGTCCTAAAATAGGTGAAAGCATGAGTGTCAGGCAAATAGTGAAGGTAGTGACCAATGAATATAGGTAACTTTTTAAAAAATTTGATTGTGAAAAAATGGAGAGTAAACAAAAAAAATGTTTTAAGTTAAAAAATATAGAGAAAATATTCAATTACTCTACTACAGTAACATCTTTCATCAGTATTAAATGCCATAGTTCCTTGTATGTGTCATGTACTTTTATTTTTTACTTTTATATTTTTATACTGCTTTTTAGAAGAAGGCATTAAGTAGATTTCACAAAGGAAAACTTCTAACAGTGAGGAATTTACTGTAATTTCTCCCATGGAAAGCTAATCTCAGTTATCAGAATCATGAAAAGGAGAAACTGGGAGAGAGACATAGAGAATGAAAGTGAGGAAGGGGACAAAGTGGTCAGAAGAGATTTGATGAGAAAGGTTAAAGGCCAAAAGTGGGAGAGCCAGACTTGCTAACCATTAGGACATGTTCTGAACAAGGAAGTAAGGGGAAGAAGATGGAGAGGAAGATATTGGAATGGAGAAATAAGAGGGCTTTGGCAGCCAGAATATTGAGAATGTCATCCACATGTATCTTGAAATCACCAAGATTATTGGCACTATGACTTGCCATAAATGTTGCTATTGTTTTGAAATAATCATTTGTGTGAAGAACCACATGAACTCCCAAATCAAACTCTCAGCATTTATTGATTTGCCTTTTCCTACAAATACTCTTCTACAGAAAAACAGAATCTTAGATTATTGGATAAGGAGAAGATTTTAAGCATTCTAGTTTGAGTGGTATTGCTTTTCTTTTCTACAGTAGATTTTGTGCATGGAGTAACTAACTTAAACAGAGGGAATTTTACCATCACGTGCTAGATTTTGGTCTCAAAGTATTATTCATTTCTTAAAATATTATTATGGTTCTTTGTAAGAATCAACATATCTTGTTAGTTATAATGGTGATAGCATGAACATAATTTTAGTATGTCATAAATATATCCATTGCTTCCAAAAGTTTTCTCCTACCTTCTTTATTATTATTTGTGTATTTCTGTATGAAAAGATCACTTAATGTAAAATCTATCCTCTTAACAAATTTCTAAGTAATTAATACAATTTTGTTAACCATAAACGTTATGCAGTACATTCGATTGCTAGGACTTACTCATTTTGTATATTTTGTACAAACTGAAACTTTGTGCATTTTGACTAATACCTCTCTGTTTTCCCTCTCCACCCCAAGCAACCACCATTCTTCTCCCTGCTTCTATGTGTTTGATTATTTTAGATTCCTCGTATCAATGGCATTATGTGGTATTTATCCTTCTGTGTCTGGTGTCTTCTATGTAGTATAATGTCCTCCAGGCTCATGTTGTTGCAGATGGTGAGATTTCCTTCTTTTTTTAAGGTTGACTAATGTTCCATTGTATGAATATACTATATTCTCTTTATCTATCACCTGTCCATAGACTATTAGGTTGTTTCCTTATCTTGACTGTTATGAATAATACTTCAATGAATATAGGAGTACAGGTATCTCTTCAAGATCCTGATTTCACTCCCTCTGGATATGTACCCAGAAGTATTGCCTATTGATTAATGGAACAAAATACAGAACTTAGAAATAAACCCATATAGGGGCACCTGGGTGGCCCAGTGGGTTAAGCCTCTGCCTTCGGCTCAGGTCATGATCTCAGGGTCCTGGGATCGAGTCCCGCATAGGGCTCTTGGCTCAGCAGGGAGCCTGCTTCCCTCTCTCTCTCTTTCTATCTCTCTCTCTGCCTGCCTCTCTGTCTACTAATGATCTCTCTCTGTCAAATAAATAAATAAAATCTTAAAAAAAAAAGAAATAAACCCATATATTAATGGCCAACTAATATTCTACAAGGGTGCTAAGAACACACAGTGGAGAAAAGATAGTCTTTTCAATAAAAGAAAAGAAAACTGGATATGCACATGCAAAAAGAAGGAAATTGAGCCTTTATTCCATACCACACAGAAACGTCAACTCAAAATGGATTGAAGACTTAAATATAAGATCTAAAACCATAAAAATCTCAGAAGAAAACTTAGGGGAAGATGTTCCTTGACAAGAGTCTTGGAAATGATTTCTTGGATACAACAACAGCACAGGCAAAAAAAAGCAAATATAGACAAGTGAGACTGAAACAAAAAAGCTTGTGCACAGCAAAAGAAACCTCCAACAAAACGAAAAGGCAACCTACAGAATAAGCGAAGGTAATTGGAAGCCATATGTTTAATACAAGATTAATATCCAAATTACAAAAGGTATTCCTGAAACTGGACAGCAAAACCAACCAACCTGATTTAAATATGGGGAAAAGAACTAAATAGACTTTTCTCCAAAGAAGGTATACAAATGACAAACAGGTTATATGAAGAGGTATTCCACATCATTAATTATCACTAATGATCAGGTGAATGCAAATCAGAACAACAATGGGATATCACCTCATACCTGTTAGGATGGCTACTATTAAAAAAAGAAGAAAAAAGGTAAGCTTTGGCAAAGATGTGGAGAAAATAGAACCCTTGTGTGCTGTTGGTAGTATTGTAAATTGGTACAGCCACTCTGGAAAACAGTATGGAGGTTCCTCAAAAAATTTAAAACAAAACTGCTCAATATTTTTTAATTCACAACTCAATTACTCTGTATCCATTCTTGATGCATGTTGGCTCCATACTCTATGTGTATTTTAATTAAAGTTCTAAAATTCTTTGGTGCATTATTAATTGGTTGGAGATCAGCTAGCACATTTTTGGTTCAGAAACATGTCATAGATTTGGTCTTGGTCAATCCTGGTGTTATGTTCTTTTTTCCATCTAAGTGTGTTTCTCTTAGCTTTTAAACCTGATAGTATTTTGAGAGACATTTAATCTATGTGGTTTATTGCCTTAGCTCTTACACATCCTATTTTATCACTTCAGTGTATTGTAAAAGTTCTTTGATTCAAAAGATACTAAGCAGCTTAGTGAGTATTTAAAGAATCTTACTCTGGGAGAAATAAAATTTGATAATTTATGCCAATTACATAATTTTAGCATTTTGACTTAATTTAGCACAGAATTTAGAATCCACAGGAGTGGTATATATGTATTTATGCTTTCATTAGCTTCAGATCTTGCAGTTTAGCTACTACAAGATACAAGACTATTTTCATTTGCAAAGAATAAAGAAATTCTTGTTATTCTCCAGCTTGAACTTGTGTTTGCCCCCAGTTGGCAGATTAACCAGAGTTTAAAAAAAAAAAAATCCTCAATGCTTTAGCAACCAATATTCAGAGAGATAAAATTAACTTCTTCTAAAATTTGAAGATTTATTAAAACATAATACAATGTTTGGGTCAGGAATTCATGTTTACATGTTCAGTGGTGGACACTTTGAACGCATATAGCTCTGGGTTTGAAATTCAGTCTTTGTGATTTACTAGTTTTGTGATCATTGGCATGCCTCTATACTTTCTGCATCTCAGTATGAAGATCTGTGAAAGGGGCATATTAAGAATAGCTCTCTCCCAGGGGCCTGGCGGGCTCAGTCAGTTGAGCATCTGCCTTCAGCTTAGGTCATGATCTCAGGGTCCTGGGATAGAGAACCACACTGGGCTCCCTGCTGCATGGGGATCCTGCTTCTCTCTCTCCTTCTGCCTCTCCCCTGGCTTGTGCACTCTCCCTCTTTCTCGCTCATCCTCTGTCTCAAATAAATACATAAAATCTTTATAAAAAAATAGCTATCTCGTCGACATTTTGTGAGCCATATATTAGGTAATACATTACTTAAAGTGGAGTCTAGAATATAGCATTTAATGAATGTTAACTTCTGATAGGATTTATGTAAGTTGCTTTAAAAAGTACCTGGTAAAGTCTTACAAAATGAAAATGCGTAGAGATCTCAGATTATGAAATGTCATTTCCCTCCATACCCTACATTCAGCACTCCTCCTTAAACCTTTTTTTGGGGGGGAGTACCTCAAAACTATAATTTCCTCTATTTAGCTGTAGTTTTAATTTTTATTGCTATTCATTGGAGCTAATAAAATAGTGTTCCAATAGTTTTGGGTTTCTTATTCATAGTCTGTTTTTACTGCAATCCCTTCTTCCCAGTGCTGCTATGTTGATTGTTTTCATGTACATGGAGAATAAACAACATTCTTGTTCAAAAGCCATTGACACCTCACCGTTGTTTGCTGAATATAGCAGATATGTTTACTGTGGCATTCAGTATCACTCAACCTGACTCATATCAGCATCATCTACCTATCCCCTATTTCTCAAGGGTCAGTGACCCTGGATCCCTAGGCATTCCTCCAAAACAGGATGATTTTTCACATTTTGGAAACTATGCCCAGACCACTTCCACAATCTATTTCACTAATTCCCATACCAGTGGCTTAGAACCTCATTGTCTTAGTAGCTTTGTGACCTGGTGTTTAGGAAGTAGTCTAAACAAGGCAGTATGGCATTAACAGTTCTTCCATTAAGGGATAAATATGAGGGAAAATGCCATGAATCTGGATTTAGGAGACAGGACCTTGCATCCTGATACCACTCTCCTTAGCCAATACATCTTTGGGAAATACTCACAAAAATTTGAGTACTGGTTCTCTCAGTTGCAAGAGAGACTCCAAGTATTTTCTTTCATTTCACAAAGTTATTCTGAATATCAGGTGATGACTTATTTTTCTATGGCTGCTTAGCAATTACCACAAACTTAATGGTTTAGACAATACACATTTGTTATCTTATAATTCTGTAGGTCAAAAATTCAACGGTAGGGGGCACCTGGTGGTTCAGTTGGTTAAGCATCTGAATTTATTTTTTTTTTTAATTTTAAGATTTTGTTTTTTTAATTTTTTTTAGTTTATTTTTTATTTATTTTCGGCATAACAGTATTCATTATTTTTACACCACACCCAGTGCTCCATGCAATCCATTCCCTCTATAATACCCACCGCCTGGTACCCCGACCTCCCACCCCCCCACCCCTTCAAACCCCTCAGATTGTTTTTTGGAGTCCATAGTCTCTCATGGTTCACCTCCCTCTCCATTTTCGCCCAATTCCCTTCTCCTCTCTAACTCCCCTTGTCCTCCATACTATTTGTTATGCTCCACAAATAAGTGAAACCATATGATAATTGACTCTCTCTGCTTGATTTATTTCACTCAGCATAATCTCTTCCAGTCCCGTCCATGTTGTACAAAAGTTGGGTATTCGTCCATTCTGATGGAGGCATAATACTCCATAGTGTATATGGACCACATCTTCCTTATCCATTCGTCCGTTGAAGGGCATCTTGGTTCTGTCCACAGTTTGGCGACCGTGGTCATTGCTGCTATAAACATTGGGGCACAGGTGGCCCATCTTTTCACGACATTTGTATCTAAGCATCTGAATTTTGATTTCAGCTCAGTTCATGATCTTAGGGTGAGCTTGAGATGAGCCCAGGTTTGGGCTCTGTGCTGGGCATGAAGCCGGCTTAAGATTTTCTCTCCCCCTCTACCCTCCTCTATTCTGCTCATGCTCTCTTAAAGAAAAAAAAAAAAAAAAGTCAACAGGGATCTCACTGAGCCAAAGTCAACATGTTGGCAAGAGTGCATTCCCTTCTGAAGGTTTAAGAGAATAATCAATTTCTTTGCCTTTTTCAGCTTCTAAAGTCCTCTCTGAGGACCTCGTGTAGTAGCCCCTACGTTTCAGAAGGAGTTGCAATGTGTCACTGTGTCCTCATGCGTCCATATTTCCCTGACCACAGCTGGGAAGGATTTTCCACTTATTTTAAGGGTTTATGTGATTATATTGAGCCCATCCAGAATCCAGGATAATCTCTCCACCTTGAGGTCCCATATCTGCAGAGGTACTTTAACAATATAAGGCAGTAAAGTCACAGGTTCCAAGGATTGGGACATAGATATCTTTGGGAGTTATTATTTATAACTAACATAGGCAAAAATGATACATCAAACGAGCAATTATTAATGACATAGTAAAGACCAAAATGTACCCAAGAATAACATTTATTTATCCCTGGAAATTTTTTTTTTTCTCTTGCCATCCCTGTTGCTTTTTTTTTTTCTTTTGAGGTCTATGGAAGTTCAGAATTTGGATTGTGTTTGTATGCTTGTGTTTAGCCATTTAAGAAACAATGATTTTTTCGTTGAAAAGAAACCAAAAGATATTAACTAATAACAAGAAATGATGAGCTGAAAAACTATTTTACTTTTTGGAGTTTAATGGAATTTTTTTTTATTGAATTATAGTTGACATACAATATTACATTGTAATATTCAGGTGCAGAGCATAGAGATTGGGCAGCTCTATACTTTACACTGTACTCACCACAAGTGTAGCTAATGTCACCCCGTGATGCTATTACAATACCATTGACCAGAGTCCCTATGTTGCACCTTTCATTCTCATGACTTATTCATTCCATAACTGGAAACCAGGACTTCCTACTCCTTCTCACCCATTTTGCCCATCACTCTACCTACCTCCCTTCTGGCAACCACCAGTTTATTTGCAGTATTTATGAGTTATTTTTGTTTTTTTTCAAACTATTCTCTTTTCTACAACTTCTGTTTATTTGACAGAGATCACAAGTGGGCAGAGAGGCAGGCAGAGAGAGAGAGGAGGAAGCAGGCTCCCTGCTGAGCAGAGAGCCCGATGCGGGACTCGATCCCAGGACCCTGAGATCATGACCTGAGCTGAAGGCAGCGGCTTAACCCACTGAGCCACCCAGGCACCCTACAACTTCTAGACAACCTCATAAACTAAAGACTTTAGTTCCATTACTATAAATAATCTGAGGAAGTGTTTAGATCATTTGGTATTGATAGATTCTGTGAAAACATTTGGGGTTGTGCTCATGTAGAAGGAGGATTTACTTGAAAACATGCAGGAGCAAGTGAAGAATGGCTACTCTTTGTCTGGAAACAGTAAGAATGGACTGGTTCTCCTATGTTTAATGAGATTGCCTAGGGGTAGAATCTACAATGCATCCTGGTGTGAAGCACCTATTATTCCCCTTCCCTTTGTAGATTAAATTATATATTAAGGGAAACTAACATAAATAGGCTCTGTATGCATTCAATAGTCTGGACTTTATGACATCAGTATTCCTTTGGTATAATGCAAGAATCCTTAATTAAGGATTAAATACACCATTAATTTTATTGAATTAAGTAGGGAGACTCTACTATAGTAAATTAAAGAAGTGTAAGCTGTTATAATTGAAATAATGTACAGCATTTTTAATAAAAATATAATCTTTTTATTATACCACTCATTCTAAATTCTAGTCTTTGCTTCATTAGAATGATGCAGAATTTCCTGTGAGTTTATGTAAGAGAGAGAGTAAAGAAAAAAAAAGAAAGAAAGAAATGAGCTCCAGAATGCATTTGAGTTTGTTCACCATTATGTTAACAAAGTATCCTAATATTATCTTTTTTCCCCTTATAATTTCCATGCTCAAATTATACATTAGGGTTTAGGTACCATTTTTTTTTCATTAGTCTTGTTTTGGGGTCAGTTTCTTCATCTTTAAAATGGAGTGATCAGAAAAATGGTTTTTGAATTGCCTTTCACTTAGTTGTGATATCCTGGTACTAGAGCAGAGCTCACTTAGAGCAGTTTGCATATGAAGAGTCTTCTACTGTTTTGTGGTTAATTAGTTCACCTGTGGGGTTTTTAAAAATGAGTCTTACTTTTTCTCCTTTCATCTCACAAGTACTTTGCTCATATAGTTACAGTTCAAGAGTGAGTTAAATAATTATGCTTATTACTTATTAAACCCAGAGGATCTTTTTCAAAGCTTCTTTTAAGGCATGATTTTATTCTTCAAACACCATCCCAAATTCTTTAGTCTATGTTGTGCATTTATCATAACCAAATATAAATTACTTTACGTCTATGTCTAGCTATAATTCTACATATATAAGTGTGTTTTTTGCAATGTAGAATGAGGAGTAATACTATATTTTAGACATCCTAGTGCAGTGCCACTGAGGGTCTAATAGGCACATCCAAAATCCTGAGTAACAGTGCATTGTTTCACTGTACAAGGTGTGTTTCTTGTCATGTGCGCTTGTGATCTAAATTCTAGAGGTAAGTTAAGAACTGAGCCTATTTACAGACATCTGTCTGCTAACACTGGAGACGAAAAGGGGAAAAAAAATCATAGGAAACTTCCGCTTTTTCTGGGCATAATGTAACTTCAGAGCAAAACTATCCCTACAGAGCATCATATTCTAAGGCAGGTGTTGGGAAATAAAATGAGAATAGCAGGAAAATAGATTTGAGGACAAGATGTGGTAAAAACTCAGGTTCTGAATTTCAGTAAATAGTAAAGAGGTAACTGTCCAGTCTAATTCTTAAGGCAAGGTGTTGTAAAGTATATAAGAGAAAGCCACATTAACTATAGTTTTTGAGCATCTACTATGTGGCCACAACCTCTACAAAAAAATTAGTCTAATCTGAGAAAAGTATGTTGCAGGCTCTAAATGATAGTATGAGGGTGTAAGGTTTGTCTGACATCAAAGTATCTCTCTCATCTTTCAAAGTAAATGGGTTGTGCAAAACAGAGGTAATTACAAACAATCAAAGGATGTTCTTCATACTCAGGATAGAAGAAATGGCTGGTGGCAAAAGCCTCTTTTTAGGGAAAGGTATGGGGATTTGGTCATATGAATCCTATCTTGTTGGATCATTAAAGCAAATGTATTTAGGTATGTCTGTTCCTGTCCCAGGTTCTCCAAAAAGATAGAATGAGGTTTCCATTTGGCACTAGCTTGATGGATTAGATATCCTGAACAAATCTTCTTGTTGAAACAATAAATACTGATAAAAATAATTATAGAAATCCATTCAAATGCACTGCTGGGACCACACCCACCCACCTACACACGCACACACAAAGGAGTATTGAAATAAAATGGAACGTAGAACCATGGGAGTTGAGTGAGCACCAAGATGACTTTCATCAGGAAGGTTTAAGCTGAAATCTCATGACTTGGAGTTTCTGCTTTAAAGGCTGCCTGCCCGAGGCATAGAGAATAAGGGTTAAAACCAAATGAAGGGGATCTGAGATCTCAACAAGAAGGTGGAAACCCAAAAGACTACCTCTTTGTATAGAGTGAATGAGGACAAAGCCCTGTAACACAGGAGACAGAAAAGAAACTTTCCTCTTTTTGGCCTCACTGTGAAATAGGAGGAACAGATACCCTTTGAGATTACATCCATAAACTTTGTGTGGCTGAGAATTCAGTCACACAAAATTATGCGTCAGTTTCTAATCCAAATAAGATATGTAATATATTTGAAGGGAAAAGGTGACTCTTAGAAGATAATTTATTGTAAAGTTTCCTTGTTTGTTATTCTCCCAGCCAACAAGAATAAAATATACAATTCCTTTTTTAGGAATTCAGCTTTACCCTGGTTTCAAAGAACTTTCATAGATCCTGTTAAAGGAATAAAGCAGTTTACAGAAATACCAAGTAAATAAGACAACATAAGTCAGAATGTGCAGAAATGACACACAAGAGAAGACCTATACAGACGTAAGGTAACTGGAACTAAGAAATTATGAAATACGTTTATTTAACAAGAGACAGATGACTCCGAAGAATAGCCAAGCAGACTGAAAGAAAATCAAAGAGAATACAATTCAAAAATAGTTTAAGTTAAAAACACAAGAATTAATTATAGCAGGTTAGACAAAAAGATATTAAATGGTATGCAGGAAAAACTAAATCAAAGTCATAATGCAGGATGAAGTCTAGAGACACAAAAAGATAAAAGATAAGAAAGAAAGATTTAAAAATATGAAGGTCCAAATGAAAGGTTTCCATTTATGATGATCCAGAGTTTTAGAGGCATAAATAGAAAGGAGAATGATGGGTAAACATTTAAAATGATTCTTGAAAGCCCTCAATCCTAAACCCCACTAGTACCAAAGAATTCCAAAGAGAATAAGTAAGAAGTTTACTTACAACTAGACATATCATAGTAAACTGTAGAATCTAGATACAAAAGGAAGCGCCAGAAACATTCAGAAAAATTATAGCGTGTAAAATATCGGTTATTTATATCAGACTTTTCAATAGCAACAGTGAAAACTAGAAGACCATGAATTGGTAGCTTCAATTGACCAAGAGAGAATCGTTATGAACCTACAATTCCATATCCAGGAAAATGGTCTTGCTGATATTAGGTCAAATGAAAATCTTTAAAATAACCAAAAAGTGAGACAGTTTATCAATGAATTATACTCACTAAAGGAAACGTCTGAAGAAAATAATTCAAATAAAAGGAATACAATCAGAGTTGGATGATCTGAGATTTAAGAAGGGAGTGTGAGTAAAGATAAAGGTAAATATCTGAAATCTAAGCAAATATTGAATGAATAAAAACCAATCAAATTCACAAAGGGGATAAGGAGTAGAATAGTGGACAAAAATGGCACATATGTTAGAAGTGATAGGAGATCTTAGGATCTAGGGCCTTGGTATCACCTGAGAGAGAGTAAAGATACTTATTAATTTAAATGATAGTAAATAAAGTATGTATTCTAAAATAGCTAAGGTAATTACTAAAAGAATAAGTGCAGGGATAAATTTTCTGAATAGAATAAAAAAACAATGGGGAAAATTCCATTGTTTTCAAGTAGGGCAATAAATTTTAAAAATGAGAGAAATAGAGGAGAACATAAAACAAATTTGTGGAAATAATATAGCAAGTTTTTGAAATAATAGTACATAGACTATACCCTCTAGTTAATAGAAAAGAATTATTGGATTGGATTTTTAGAAATTTAGTCATTTTCTGTCTCAACTTCAAAGATAAGGAGACAGATGGATAGAACAAAAAGATATATACCATAGAAATTGTCTTCAAAGAACAGTGACTTATCTGTACTCTTAGTAGAAAAAAAATATTTTTATTAGTCAGAAGACTTATACATAGAAGAAAAGGCATGTCAAATCTAAAAGTTATTTCAACAAAACAATCACCACAACAAAAAGGTTTCCCAGATATGTAAACAACTTTTATGAAAATACTAAAGTAGAAAAATGAGCTAAAGAAATGAATAAGCATTTATGAAAGAGGAGATTAATGTTATTAATAATGAACTTCATGGATATTAAAGCACTTTAGACATAAGGAAAATGATAAATCTACATTAAGAACCCATTGTAAAATGACCAGATTGATGAACTTTTAAAAATCAGGCAATGTTGTCGGTGTTGTTGGTGTGTTACTATTGGTATATGAGTACTGGTTAGGATGTGGAGCAGAGGGATCCCTCAGCCTCCTCTTGGTGGAGGTTCACACCGATAGAACCCTTTGGGAAAATGTTTGACATTACCTACAAAGTCCTGATTTATATGTCTTAGTATCTAACAGCTCTACCCTTAAATTTAAATCATATGGACCATCTTATACCTGTGAAGAAGGTTATGAAAATATTTGTCATATAATGTTGCTAACAGCATGTGTGCAGGTGTTTTCACACATGCTTACATACACTCACACAAATATACACCAAAATCTGGAAATAACCCAGAACTCCATTAACAAGAGACAGCAAAAATAAAAGTCATATTCATCCATGAAAATACTACAGGTTAAATGCATCATATGATCAATATCAAAAGGATAATTTTGAGCAAAAAAAATCATAATAGAGTATCTAAACTATAAATCATTTTTATAATGCATAACTTAAACTGAAATATGTTGTTTACAGTTATACCACCTATATTTGTACCACCAAAAAAGGGCAGTGGATCATTACCACAAATTTCATGTTAACTGCTACCTGAAAGCTGAAGTAATAGAATGCGGAGAGGGCAGGCATATAGGGGAATTCTGAATTACTGCTATATTTTATTCCTTAGTCTTCATACATAATTTTATTTAAAATATTTTATTTAGGGGCACCTGGGTGGCTCAGTGAGTTAAAGCCTCTGCCTTCGGCTCAGGTCATGATCCCAGGGTCCTGGGATCGAGCCCCACATCGGGCTCTCTGCTCGGCGGGAAGCCTGCTTCCTCCTCTCTCTGTCTCTGCCTGTCTCTCTGCCTACTTGTGATCTCTGTCTAATAAATAAAATCTGTAAAAAAATTTTTATTTAAAATATGTATATGTGTATATATATAATGTATATAATTATATATATATATTATTATATATTACATATACATATACATCCATATATATGTATATACATATACATATATATACACACATAACATTTATTTCTATGTCTATTTCAAAATTAAACATGTAGTGGCACCTGGGTGGCTCAGTCAATCGAGCATCCAACTCTTACTTCACTCAGATCCTGATCTCAGGGTCCAGAGATCCAGCCCAGCGTTAGGCTGCAAGCTCAGCATGGAGTCAGTTTGTCCCTCTCCCTCCCTTGGCTTGCCTGTGTGCGCATGCTCTCTCTCTCTCTCAAACAGATAAATAAAATCTTTCCAAAATAATCTGTACTAAAGAAAGTGACATATCTAGTACATTTATGAACTTACCATAGAATAAGACAGAAGAAGATATGATTGCTTCTCCTCACTGTGATGTAGGGATTAACAACAGAATGCAAGAGACTGTGTTCAAGTTATTACCTTTGTGGCTTTCAGCAAGTTATTTAGCTTCTCTCTGCTTCAGTGTCTTTATCCCTGAAATAAGGATGATAATAGTACCAAATTCATGAGGATGTTAGGAGAATTACATGAATTTGTATTTGCAACGTACTTAGAAAAATGCCCGACACAGAGCAACAACTATGTAGGAACTACTGTCACTCTTTGGGGGATAACAAAGATAGGGAAAATCTCAACAGATATTTTGATTGCTTTTGCATTGAATTTACAATCAATTTAGAAAGAATTGGCATTTTTACAATATTGAGTTTTGCAGTTCATGAACATGGTCTATCTGTATTAGATTAGTCATTTTTCTCAGTCATATTTATGAATTTCAGTGTCACGTTTTTGTACATTTTTCATCAACTGCATTTCTAATTATTTGATAAAGTTATAGCTATTGAGAATATATCTTTTTATCAAAAAGCCATTTTTAAATGTTGCCGAATATAAATACACATTTGTTTTTGTATACAGCAAGTTTGCGAACCTCATATGCTAATTTTAGTAATTATCTGTAGACTTATTTTTCTATGTAAGAAATTATGTCTTCTACAAATAGTGATATTATTTTTCTCCAAATAAAGGGATCAAAAAACAATAAGAAGAGGAAAGGGTTATATTTTTAGAGCATTTCTTGCAGAATAAATATTTAATACGAGCACATCCAGGGTAGTTCGTAAGTTTGGACGAAGCTTAACTCTTCCTTAATCTGATAGTACATACTCCTTATGGGGAGCAGGGTGTGTATGTTTTTTTTAATCATTATTAGCATTTACTCTGAAAATCAGATGCGAACTTTCTCTGCTTCCTAGTAGCATTTACTATAAAATTTGCATCATGAAACATGGATGCTATTTGAAAGAATGCCGTAGCATACCTGTTATCTTCTAGTATATGTTATCTTGGTGACTCTAAAAGTCTTGTTTTATCATATTCTCTTTAATATCTGTGGTTCATGTGCAGCTGTTATTTCATTAAGTGTTCTACTTTCAATTGAAGTAATTTTCCCAATCTAGCAAATTCATATTCCTGTTTTGTTGTATATTGCTGACATTGAAGGGCATCCCTCTGAGACAAACATCTGCCGAATATTGTAGTTTGTTTTATAAAGAGAGTGCTTTTAGGATATAGTGAATTGCTTTCTTCTCATTTTGGAGGGAGACTGAAGAGTGTAGCAGTGATATATATGTTGATTTGTACATTTTTTTCTTCTGTGGTGGCTTTTTTTTTTGTTTCAGTGTAAAAGCCAACATAGTGGGAATTAAAAAAAAAAAAAAAAAAGAGAGAGAGGCTGTAATGAATATAGCTATGATGTGACCCAAGATAATGACTTTGAATACAGAGTCCTACATATAGGCCTTGGAAGTCTTATGACATTACTTCATCATTAAAAAGACACTACAATTTGATGCAGTTTCCTGCTAAGTACTGCTTCTCTATCCTTAACCCTAAATATTGATCTAGAAAGATTAAGAGTAGATAGTGAAATGTTTTAACAAAAAAAGCATTAAAAACAATAGCACAACCTAACATATGCCTCATCTCTTCATGAACATTTAATTATTACTCTAACATAGTCACCTCTATTTATAGTCAGCTTTTTATTGTGCTTAATAGGCTTTCTTATTAAGTCCCTTGACTGCTTTAGTCTTCACACTGAATGGAATTCTCCTAAAATTGAGGCCAGGTGATGAATTAGGCCCCTTGGTTCAGATAGTGAACTCGTAGAGTCCGGTTGTCTAAACAGCTATTCAATTGCATCATTGTGCTTCCCTCCAGGGTGATAATTGCTCAGACCACATTGTGGCTCATTTCTTTATAATGCCTGTAACAGTGCTTTTTCAAGGGAAGGAATTGCATATTTTAGTGCTGTGATAAAATGCAAGAAGGCGTGCTGCTGTAATGTGGTCGGACCCATCTTGTGTACAGCTATGAACATTTGTATTTATGACAACCATTTCACACTTGTATATTTGGGAAATGGCGAAATGTTTATGTGCTCATATACCAGGATTTGTAAATTTTCCGTCTTCTGCTAAGAATAAAGAACACTTGTCTAATTTCAAACATTTATTTGAAGTGTCAACCTGGAGGGGGGAGGAGACAAAGTGGTTGCATACATCCTCATTCTGTAAGGATTATGCATGTTAATTCATGCTGATATTTTGAACAAGGCACAGCTGCTGAATAACCATGTGATCCTTCTATCTCGAAGAGGATGCTGTATTTTCATTGCAGTCATGGAGCAATAGAAAGCTTCCATTTTGTATATTTGTTACAAGCAATATAGAGAAAGGGAGACTCCCTGTGAGAACTAAATGAGAGAAAGCCCATCACAATGTGTGATCAGAATGTTCCGAGTTCTTTGTGCTGCTCATTGATCCTCAAACCACATAAAGCTCTGTTTGATCAAACCATAACTGAAACCATCACCCTACCCCTAGTCAGTGATAGGATGCTTGCATTAAAATACACTCTCTCTTGTCCTTTGGTTTAGAGTTCCCCACAGTCTCTGTGCTGTTCCCCTTTATCTACTCAAGCCATAGACACTATGTGGCGTTGGTGTCTTCTGGGCAACATTTCCTTGCTCAGTCTATTGCTCTTCAAAACCTCTAATAATCATAAAGGAGCAGTATCACCACTTTTTGGAAGCTCTTCTCACTAAACAGTAAGTACAGAATAGAAGGTTCATTTTAGATATCTAATTAAATCACGTTTTACAACGGTAATTACCCCTTGGAGTGTTGATAGGGCACTCTGTTCTCAGCGAGTCAGTTGACAAAGAAGAAACTTTAATCCTTAGCCTCTGGGAGTGTCATTTGGGCAAAATACTTTGAAGGTAGGGAAATGTTACTGCAGCAAAAATCCAAAAGGTCTTCAACCACAGATACAGGTCACAGATTTATCTTAAGAAAGCTGCATTGGTTTCTGATGAAGGGTGATTTTTTTCTCTCCCATATTTCTGTGAAAAATGAGATAGTGCAGAAAGCCCTTACAAGCCTATGAATAATTCATTGCCTTGTTACAGCATGTAGAGGCAGTCTGATCAATCCTAAATGTAACCATCCAGTTTTGCCTTTTCAGAGCCCATAGAAAGGTAACCCAGGAACTAGATAGGGACTGACAATCATTAGTACTTTTATGTAGCTTCAACACCACTTCTAGAAGAAGAGAAAAGGAAAAAAAAAAAAATGCAGTACTAAATCTAACAGTCCCATATCACAAATAGCTTAACATGACTATTAAGATATATAGTCTTGGAATTCAGAAAATTTTGGTTTAATCTTTCATCTAATGTTTGTGCAGGTGTGCATCTAATGTTTGTGTAATGTTGTGCAATTCACCTAAAATACCTGTGCAACAGTATCCTACATTATAAGATTTTTGAGGAGCGAAGTAGAAGTAAGTTATTCCAAATTCCTGATACATTTTAAGCATTAATAAACATTAGCAAAAAGAATTTATGTGTGATGTGTCAAGAGAATAGAATTCATCTTTACATTATGTTTCCCATAATGTTTTTCCTCCTAGGATAAACACTGTCTCAGTTAGCATTCTTTTTTTTTTTTTTTTTTTTCCCCAATTTATTTATTTTCAGAAAAACAGTATTCATTATTTTTTCACCACACCCAGTGCTCCATGCAAGCTGTGCCCTCTATAATACCCACCACCTGGTACCCCAACCTCCCACCCCCCCGCCACTTCAAACCCCTCAGACTGTTTTTCATTCTTGATAAAAAAGGTGCATGAGCAACAATACATAGCAACATAAAAAAGCAACGAATTATTTTAGAAGTGAGAGAGAAAATCTTGTGCCTGAAATTGCCAATGCTTTTCTCTCAGGCTAGGTCACTGAATGAATTTCTTTTCTACAGGATCAATTTCCACATTCTTGATCAGGTTGGTTATCCAAAAAATCCAGTCCATTGTCAAGATGGATGAAAGCAAATGACCAAAGAATTTTGAGCTAATGTTTTTTATCGCCTCCGTTATGCTGTAGTCAACTAACCAAGGGGTAAAACATTCTCTGCAAATCTCTACCCTCAAGCCTTGGTTGCTCTTGCATGCTCTTTCTGAAAACGCTCCATTGACAGAAATCTCTAACTGATGGAGTTGGGTTCCAGGTCTGTGGTTTAAGATTTGCTTCAGGAAACAGGCTGCCCAAACTTCTTAAAGCTCTTATGGGCTTGTCGTATGGGATTCGTCCTGCACATCACTTACAACTAATTAATGCACCCAGTATTTTCAGAACAGCAAATTTTCTCTTGGAGTATACCATATTTAGCTGGAGTCTTCAATATTATAAAATTAGAAATTATTAGTATAGATTAAAGTTCCTTAATTTTCCTGAACCACATACGGAAGTCCATTTGAAATACAACATGACAAAATGTGATTTATGTAAGATCTAAGGAGTTCTACTCTTATTTCTCGGGTATGAGAGAAAATAGCAGTTTGAAATAATGTCTGCTTTAAAACCTGCAAAGTACTTTTAAAGCACTTACTATGTGTCTGGCTCTATATCTACCTGTTACCTCATTTAATTCTCAAACTGTCATATGAAGTAGGTACTCCTGTGTTACTCTTTTTAAAGTTTGAAAAAATGAAGTATAAACAGAGGAATCAAATGGGTCAGAGTAACACAGTTGCTAAAGGCAAAGGTGGGTTTGAAATTCAGGCACCATGTCTATGGAGTCTGATCTCATACAATTCTGTACATTTGCATGTTTGCATTATTGGTTATTTCATTGCGCCCCACTTCAAAACGAAATGAAGGATCAGAACTTGCATCAAGAAGGAGATCTTTATTCTCTCATTCTTTCTTTTTTTTTTTTTTTTTTTTGGTGCAAACCTTAGATCACTAAAAAAAAAAATTAATGATTAAAGTCATGATTTTGTAAAGGGTTTATTTTCTTAGCTTCTTGTTTCAGTACTTTCAAGGAATCATGGGATATCAAATAATAACTTGAAACTGTGTAGTATCTAATAGTATAAAATTGGCAAGACTTAAAACTGTATGATTCAGAGATTAAAAACATTGGAACCAGTCAGATCAGGCACCAAATTTCTCAACTGTAAACTAGGGGACATAATAGTTCCTCCTACATAGAATTATTTCAAAGGGGAAATAAAATATTATACATATAGCAGGTATGAATCTCAGTTGGAGATTCATTTTTCAGTTTCTTAAACAAAACACAAAAACCTAAATTTCTATTTTGAGTTTTCATTTTTCTTGACTGATGGAAAATTTAACCTTAGTCATTTGGAAACTTCTCCCCTCCATTCATTCTCTTCAATAACAGTAAGTTATGCAGTGACAAGCCATTGTGAAAGCAGTGGAAGTCCCTCCAATGATAGTTATCAGATGATTAGAACAATTGATAATTTACATTTTCTCAGTCTTCCATAAAATTTTCTGCAAGCCCAGATTAAAGCCCACCCATACCTGAGATGGGGTGTTCTCTCTGGATACTTCCTCCTTCTTCCCTTTTATAATTTCTTAAGCTTATACACAAAAATAAAGTTTTTGGGGTCCCTGCCAATGCCAAAAGATTTCTGCCTTCTAGCAAAAAACAAGATAGATGAGAGTAATGATTAATATTCTTTATTGATTCTCACTGGTAATGATTTTGTTGAAGATAGTGAACCAAGTGATTAGTAATGATTACACAGCTAGTTAGAGTTAGAACAGCATCTATAAATCATTATAGGAGCAAGTGCCCTTTCTAGTTTTTAACACTTGTTATTTTTACTCAATATTATAACTGAGATTCATTCAATCCTTCAGCGTATATATTGGGCACCTGCAATATGTCAAGCATGGTTTCAGACACTGAGTATATGTTAGTAAAGCAAAAGGAAAAATCTCAACCCTCACAGAGCTCACATTTTAGTGGGAAAGACAGGAAATAAGATAAAGTGTTAACATACACCATATGTTGAAAAATGGCTAAGTATTGGGGCACCTGGATGACTCAGTGGGTTAAAACCTCTGCGTTTGGCTCAGGTCATGATCCCAGCTTCCTGGGATCAAGCTTCACGTTGGGCTCTCTGCTCTGCAGGGGACATGCTTCCCCCTCTCTCTCTGCCTGCTTGTCTGCCTACTTTTGATCTCTGTCTGTCAAATAAATAAATAAATAAAATCTTTTAAAAAATGGTGCCAAGAAGTGCCAAGAAGTAATAAAGCAGATGGGAGTTTGGAACATGGGGTGGGGGTGAGGCTGTAGATTTAGGCAAAATGGGTAGAAAGGTCCTAATGAGAAGATAAATTTTGCATAAGTATCTGAAGGAAATAAGGGAGCGAGCCACACAGCTATCTGAGAAAGAGTTTTCCAGGCAGAGAAGACAGAGCATGAAAAATGGAGAGACAGGAGAGAATGCCTGCCATGTTCAGGAATCAGAAAGGAGCCCAGGCAAGGTGCCTCTAGTTAAGTGAGTTCAGGAAGGGCTACAGGAAATGGAGTCAAAGAGTTCATGAAAAGCAGGGGGCAAGACAGAAAGCAGAGGGACTCAAGCTATTTACAAGCCTTAGCTTTTATTCTGAGATGGAAACCCATTGGAGAATTTTGAACAGAAGGGTGACATGATCTGAGTATATTTTAAGAGCATCATGGTAGCTTTTGTCTTGAAAATAGACCACAAAGGAACAAGGGCATGTAGAACTTCTCTAATTTATGAGCTATTATGGAGAAAATTTTAATATAGTCAAGACCCATTGAATTCTAATTCCATAAATTCTCTTTTATTTTACTGCATCTGAGAATTTTGCAAAGTGAAATTCTAACTTTTATATTTGTGATTTAGTCCAATCAACATTGTGCTAGGGGTGATATGTGTGAGATGTAATTCTTGGCACAGAGTAATAAGACAGAAGACTGCCCTTGAGAAATTCATGTTTCAGAAATGATGATAGAACATGTCAATATATAGGCTTCTAGAACATCGACAAATGGAAAATATAAAAGATTGACTACAGTGATCTGGTTGTCCAGATTCCTGACAAAAACTCTCAAGCCAAAAAACTCACCTTAAAATATTTCAGATATGAGAAATAATGAAATAATCTGTATAGACCCGTGTGATCTTTTTAAAATTTCTCTTCTTCCCTTTCTCCTTTTCCTCTTCTTTCTTCTCTCTCTCTTTCCTCTTATAATGAAGGAGGATTGTGCATGTTGACATCTATTGTTGATAGCATTAATTGATGAGTTTGCTAAATCACAGTTTACAAAAGAATAGCCATTTTCTATTTTGTATTATCAGGAAGTGAGTACTTCAACAGGGCTAGTTATGACTGCTTTACATCTTTAGATCTCTCATGACCATGCTGGAACTACCTCAGTAATGAGCTATCTTACTGTCCTAATTATCAAGATGTGGGTGGACTGCCACTATGAAATAGAAAATATTCCACTTCATCTGAAATTGAAGTTCAGTGGCAGTTGGGGAAAGATAGTCTTAATATCCATGCTCTCTTCTCTCCTCAGGCTGGGTTAAGTGCCCCTCTTTGGTACTCACCTAACACTTCATGCATCACTGTGTTACTGGAATGTATCAAAATTAACTGGGAATGTGCTTGTGCCTCTCCGCCATCCTTTTGGGGGCAGGGTCATGTGTTGTTCACACCTGTCCCTACCCATCACAGCATCTGACAGATGTTAGTGTTCCATAAATGTATGTTGAATTAAACTGTTGAAATGACTGCTGATGTGGTATTTAAATGATTTTCGTATGGAGAAGAAATAGACATTGAATAAATGCTTTCACTGGCTCAGTATTTGTCAGATATCAGGGAACTTATCACCCAAGGCTACATCAAACTCCTTTCTCATCCTGTAGGAGTTCACAATTCAGAGGGGCAGAGAGACCTGGAAACTCCTAAATGTAACACAGTGAGATGTGACTCTAAGTTCAGCCCAAGAGAACAAGCAGCCCAGAGGAGAGCTACTCAGATCTCTTGAAACAGCAACAGGATTCGTTGGGAAAGTTTGATTAAGATCTTGAAGAGTGGTTGCTGTTTTCCGGTAAAGAGTAGGAATTTTGTTTCAGGTGTCAGTTCTTAAGATAAATTTGGGCTGTGTGTGCCAGCTTGGTGAATGAGTGGAATGAGCACTTCAGCCAGAAGCTGAAGGCCGTTATGAGAGATGAGAATGAATTTGAATGCATTGATTTAGTGAAATGGTTTCAAAGTTATAAAGAAATAATATGTTAGGATTGTATTTTAGAATGGTTATTTTGGTGGCATATGGAGGATGGATTAGGAAAGCATAAGACCAAAGACTGGGAAAGCAGTTAATAACAAACTAGGATGAGCTATCTGTGTAGTGTTGTGGCTAGAAAATTGGACTCTGGAACCACATTGTCTGGATTTGACTTCTGGTCTCCATGATCTTATGCAAGTTACTTAACTCCTCAGTGATTCATTTTCTTCCTCTCTAAAATGGGCATCAGAATGAAACCTTGGGCTACATATAGCGGTGTTACAAGTATTACACTAATGCATATAAACTATATGGCACAAAGTAACTACTTAATAAATAGTGTTTATTATCATTAATATTCCATTCACACATCATAAAAATCCCAGGGAGAGATACAGTGTTGATGTTCATTTAATAGATATAAATCCTAAGGCTTCTAGGATTTAACTATGATGGCTAATCACAGCATTTCATATATTTGCATATTAAATACACATACAGCAGGTCATAGACAATGAGTGAGAAAAAGGATTTGTAATTAATATCTATTAATGGAGTTTGAATTTGTTAGACTAATTAAAAGCATGAATCATGATGCTCCCGTTCTGTTTTGTTTAGCTATGAGTTCAGAAGTTTAGGAAGGAGCTGAAACAACATATGGGATATATAGGAACTAACATTTTGTAGTCCAGAGCTGGAAAGTATAGACTATAAGTGACAACATTTGTTCATTGGCCTTGATCTACAGAGACAACTCTCATCTGCCTATATTTCATCTGTGAATCTAAGAGGTGCTCTGTAAACTCTGAGTTACACAATATGGTCAAGTTCATACATTTTGCAAAGTTGCATTTCTTGTCAAGAAGAAAACAAAATGCATCACTTGATTAACTTCTAGCCTTCTATCAAACTAACAGCCCAGATAAGGTCAACATTACAACTAGTTTATAAATCATATCATCTATCCTGCAATGTCTGTTTGTTTTTTCATTTGTTTATAACAACAGGTAACAACGCCATCTGAGAGCTTAACAATGTTGTATGGTCCCCATGGTTCTTTAAGATATGTCGCTCTTCATCATACCTCTCTTCAAATGTGCACAATATCACTTGGTCAGTAACAAAATTCAAATTTGATAAGCACTTATACTTTATCAAGGGGTTCATCATGGGTGAGGTTTATTGCTTGTGATGTACATGCAGTGGAAAATGACAATTTGCTGCAGCTATCAGATGCATTTTCTGAAATGTTAGGAAGAAGCTGATAATAATCTGTCTTCTTTGTATAAGGCAGAGGAAAGAGATCACTCTGTGGATAGGACCCAACTACTTCTTAATATTTTCTCTAGCCTTTGAAGTTATAAGCTGAGTGTATTGCATTTCCCCAGCTCCTATGAGCTCAAGGCATCAGAGCTTCACAGAGTAAAATTTCTTTTAATTTTCAGAATTTCAACTTATGTGTATAGGAGGGAAAAGTGGAATGAGATGCTGTTCAAATTTGGAGATGTATATTAAAATTAAAATCCAACTTTTATTTAATAACAACATGCCTAAATTCTCCTTTCAGATCATAAATCCCATAGCTTCTAGTATGCAAACACCTCACCCTGGCAGCTACTCCTGTATTCACCATCACCTTTGCTCCTGTCAGGGCCCCATCTGGAAGAGCTCTTAATCAAGTCAACTCTAAGACATTATCTGGACAGTGTCTCCAGTGATAAACCAAAGTTGGAAAATAACATGAATCATTTAATATTGATTAAAGATTAACTTTTGTCCTTAAACATTTCCAAATCCTGGTTTGATTTATGAGGACAACCATTAGTTACTTATCGAATTAAAACGAAGTCTAATATAGGAAAAAAAAAAAAAAACTATAGTTAGTTATTCCATCCAGCCATTTACTTCTGATGAAATTGCTCTATGAAATAGACATAAAACCCCCAATGTCACTAAATCTCAATTACATTTTGGAAAGTGAAAACTAACATTTCTTACTTACAAACTTACAGTGAGATGAGCCCTCAATGAGAATGGATGCTGAAACAGCAGGTTGGAATGCCTTAACATTTTTCTTCTTTTTTAAATTCTTCTTCTTTTTTAAAATTTTTCCA
This sequence comes from Neogale vison, assembly GCF_020171115.1. Classification (NCBI taxonomy): domain Eukaryota; kingdom Metazoa; phylum Chordata; class Mammalia; order Carnivora; family Mustelidae; genus Neogale; species Neogale vison. Next base: position 76,464,827 of record NC_058091.1, on the reverse strand, counting down.
GCTTTATTGAAGTATGATTGATAAATAAGAAATTATATATATTTAAGATGAACAGTGTGGTATTTTGATATAAGTATGCCCTGTGTAATGATTACTGCAATTAAGTTGATTAACATATCCATTGCCTCACAGAATTACCATTTGGTAAACTCTTGAATAGGTCCGGTTTAAAATATAGTTTTCAGCTTTCGGTTGCTTTCTTAAAAATGTGTATCTTCAAGGCGCCTGGGTGGCTCAGTGGGTTAAAGGCTCTGTCTTCGGCTCAGGTCATGATCCCAGGGTCCTGGGATGGAGCCCCACATTGGACTCTCTGCTCAGCGGGGAGCCTATTTCCTCTTCTCTCTCTCTGTCTCTCTCTCTCTGCCTACTTGTGATCTCCGTCAAATAAATAAATAAATAAATTTTTAAGAAATGGTATCTTCAACAGTATTGGTTAATATGCATTATCAATAATGTTTATTTTTCATCTTATTATTATTACTTTTTTAGAGAAGGAATGTGAGAGTAGGGGGAGAGGCAGAGGAGGTGGGAGAGAGAGAATCTCAAGAAGACTCCATGCTCATTGTGGAGCCTGATGTGGGGCTCTTTCTCAGGACTCTGAAATCATGACCCGAGCCAAAATCAAGAGCCAGATGCATAACTGACTAAGCTCCCTGGTTGCCCTGAGAGTGTTTAGAGTTTTGTGTGCCAGCTAGTGTTCACTTCTTTTTTGCAAGTGTGTACCTCCTATTCCTCTTTGGCCATTTTGCCCATTCCCCTACCCACCACCCCTTTAGCACCTATCAGTTTGCTCTCTGTATTTATTTATTTGTTTCTGCCTTTTGTTCATTTATTCATTTTGTTTTTTTAGATTCCCCTGTAGAAGCTAAATCATATGGTATTTTGATTATTTTTAAATAATCTCACTCAAATATGCTAAAATGAATATAAATATACATTAGATAATTTTCATTACGATAGTTAAACTTTAAATCATGTCTATGTTTTAAGTTCATGTTTGTGAATTATCAAGGAAAGAATCTTGATCTGTGGTTGTTCCCAAAATGACAGACAAACTTTGGAATATTTTGCAATTTTAAAATTATCATAGTTATATTATAATGTAAATATACTATTTTTTCATAGTTTATGTCTAATCCTAGGGTATGCCAGATTCATTAAAATGAGTTTAGTGCAGGACTTCTTCTACCTCTCATTATTGTAAATATATACCAAATTTTAAAGTGCAGTTTAGACTTAGAACTTTCAGAATAGGTACATTGAAACGTCTAAAATTGTCAACTTATTTTGAAATGAGATAACAAAGGGGAGTTCAAGCAATTTTATTCACCTTTTATCAAAAAGACCATGATTATTTTCTTCCAGAGAAGCCATCAGTGCAAGTAATTAGTAGATTGTGCTTTACTGACTAGGCTGATTTCTAATTCCCACCATGATATGGCTTGATTCTCTATGCATTTACAGGACTATAATTACATATGAGAGTTTAGACTTGGCCTATCCACAAGGTGATCAACCCCCTTAGCACAACAAGGAATGGGAAAGTGGCAAGAGAGTACAACACCATGGTGGTGTCGTGTCAGTAACCTGCATGACCAATGGTGGACTTTGCAGGGCTCAGCTGGAGCCCAGGGACTGGGGTCTGCGACTGACACTGTTTCCTTAAAGTGAAATGTGAAATGTGATTGTTAGTGAAGCAAATGAAGCCAGTCAGAGAGAATGAAAGAAAATAAACAAAATAAACAACAGTAATAACAAACATTGAGACTAAAAAGGCCAAGCAGGGGACACCTGGGGGGTCAGTGGGTTAAAGCCTCTGCCTTCCGCTCAGGTCATGATCCCAGGATACTGGGATCGAGCCCCAAATCGGGCTCTCTGCTCAGCTGGGGCCTGCTTCCTTTTCTCTCTCTGCCTGCCTCTCTGACTACTCGTGATCTCTGTCAAATAAATAAATAAAATCTTTAAAAAGAAAGAAAGAAAGAAAGAAAGAAAGAAAGGCAGGCAAAACAGGAAAAACCATTATTTTGAGACTTGGTTAGATTGGTTTTTATTTTGTGGACTTGATTGTTCACGTGTGAAGGAAATATAGTCCGCATAATTTAATATCTTTTTGAATCAAAGTTATAGCATGTGACCCATAGTGCTCCTAATGGTACCTTATATGAAGAAAAAGTTTGAAGATTTTTATTGACAAATAATTCCTTATAAATTTTCTGTAACATTTTTTAGTATAATCTCTCTATTAGGTAAAACTCTGTGTATATGGGTGAGACGTAGCTGGTTTCTCACTTTATTTATATATAAGGAACTCTGTATATATCCATGTCAGTGCATACACAAACACATGCACACAGTTCTTGGCTTTAATTACCAAATCTTTAAAATAAAGAGAAAGGGCAACTTAATCATCATCTTCAAGCTTTTCTCTTCTCTGATTAGCATACTTGAAGAATTAAGAAATTTCAACCTAACTATAAGGGAATTACATGGATAACATGGACATTTTAACATTCTTTGAAACCTCCAACTCTAGGAAAAAGCAGATTTTAAATCTCAGGAAGCCTTGCCAATAAACTAGTTTTTATGATATACGTGGAAAAGGTCAGAATTACTGTCAGACTTTGAAAAATAATACAGTTCTAGAACCTGATAGAACCTGATAGTCCTGCTGTGATTGTCAAATGCATAACAAGTGAATGGAGAGTCCTGATTAATGATTTATGGTACCATAAAAAACAATTGATAATATAAAAAAAATTCAAATCTTTTTCATAAAGGAAGTGAACATGGTGACTGGCTTCTGTATGCTCCAAGGTGTGAGATAATGGTCAGCATTTATCTTTCCTAAACAATATCATGAATTAAGATCTATGGAAATCATTTCAGTGCTCTAGATTATGGTGTAATGCAGTAGATATGTTACTTGTTTTATACATGAAATTACAAGAAATGTGTTGGTTATCAGAATGATGATACAGTGCAACTCTCTCTAGACACTGGGTCAGTTAATCCAAAACCTTTTTAAGGGGGTAAATTATAAAAAGGTGATACATGCATACCTGGCACATTTTATTTCAACTCAGCCTACAAAAGCCTTTTCTGTTGAGGCAGGGCTGAGGACTCTTAATTGTGTGTGGAATCACCGGCTAGGTTTTGACATGTTCTTTTTACATAAGAAATCCATAATTTATTGATTATTGATTTTTATGTATTGGTTTCTTTACAGTGGAATAAGAACTCAAAGACTTACAAAATAATTTTGCAAAGATTCCTTTTATATTTTTATCATAGTTTTTCCAACTATCCTTTAAAAATTCATTTAAACGCCTCTATGTAGTCTTTCTAATATGTTAAACTTAGTTTTTTATTTTTTAATTTTTTAAAATACTTCATTTACTTATTTTTAAATCAGAGAGTGAGCACAAGCAGTAAGAGTGGCAAGAGGAGGGAGAAGCAGGCATCTGAGCAAAGAGCTGGATGTGGGACTCTATCCCAGGACTCCCAAGACCTGGGATCATGACCTGAGCCAAAGGCAGCCACTTAACTGGCTGAGCCACCCAGGCATCCCTAAACTTGGTTTTTTTGAAGCTATATTTTTGCACTCATAAGTTAATTGTATATGTAATAATTAAATTGTGTAGTGATACATGCTATGAATACGACTAAGGTAACCCGGTTCAAGTCTGTGTTTATAGCCGGCTCTGTATAAACATATAACTTGAGTGATAGGATGTAGTAGTTCAGTGCTTTGGATAGCTCATAAGTTAACTGGGTCTCCTTAAAAATAATTAGCATTTTAAAATGTAGCATCACTTCAGAGATATTGTCCAATTTAGTACCCATGCCTATGGAATGAAAATGCATATCCTGGGAGATACAAGACTGAAAGGATTGCAGGAATGTGGTATCATACTGAGGGCTACATAAAGTGGAAAAAACTCTATTACTTAAAAAACATTTTAGGCAATGTTTTGTGTGATTTCATCAATTTATTAATGAACCCACTGAAAAGAAATGGTATGATGAGTTCATGAAACTAAAAAGAAAATATTCTTGAAGCAAAGCATAATGAATTATGTATATATATGTACATATATTTGTATACATAACAATTCACATATATACACATATATTCTCTACATGCATGCATTATATATGCATGTATATTTATAATATGACTTGGGAGATAAATGATTGTAGTTCAAGGTTCAGATTCTAGACAAAGTTGGATGCACCGATTGACAGCTATATGAGATTGGGAATTTAATCTCTCTGCCTCAGTTTTCTCATCTTTAAAATGGAGATAATAGTATTGCCTACCTCATTAAATAAGCTCATGTTTGTAAAATACTTGGAGTAGTGCTTTGAGTAATAATAGCAGTATAAAAACTGTGCAGATGTGGACAGAGAAACCATATGTATGGTTTAGGAGTATTTGTAATGCTTTGAATTTTCAAGTTTAAGCTATGAAATACATTTCGTAGCTTGACAGAATTTATCATTTTGAGCCTATACCAGTTATCTATGCTACATTAATGGAGTCTATGGTAGAACTCCTAAAGCTGATAGAGAATATCATCTCTTATTACATTCACCCATGGACAGCCGCAGACATTCTGTCAACAGAAAAACAAATATTATGACTGCTTCTTTTCAGAACAGCATCTCCATATCTGTGTTGAATCCAATAATATGGTTACTTTAAAGGGCACAGAAGACATGGTATTTACCATGCCCAAAATAGCATACCTCCTGACAAATTCTAAAATGTTCCTGTAGCCAACTGAAATGGCATTCTCTTGTATTCCTAGTTGCAATTTCTGATATAACCCATTGCTACAGTGACTGCCAGTACATGGTAGTGATCTTGATAACATTTCTGCTTTCATTTCAACTCTTGATTGGCCTTTAGCAGTCAGAGTAAGTGAGGCTGTCATTCTATCTCCCATCCTTATGAAATTGAATTTTATGAAAGAGACGTAACCTAGGGTTTGAGAGGTTTGATTGACATCTTCCATATGGCTGCCTTGCTGTAGTCAAAGAAATAGTGCTCTAAAACCTCTGCTGGTGCCTTCGATTGAGGAGAAGAGATGGGAGGAGAAGGAGGCAGGGAAGACACCAGAGTAGGACATCACGATACCCACCTCTGTTCCCTGACATAGTATGCATGTGTCCCCCTCCAATCCTGTTAAATACCCAGCAATTGCTTAATGAGGAGCACCAATGATAGTAACGACATTATTAATTCACGGCCTCAAATGGGGGAAGGCAGGAGTATTGGAGTAGCATTTTACCTCATTTTGAATTCACAAAATAAAAATATACAAAGATAATAAGTATTTATTAAGACCTAAACTGAAATCTGGCTAGACTTTGCTTCTCTGATCATGATATATGAGGCATGTATTTGGATTCTTTATCAGTTTTATAGAAAAAAATATATATATCTGCATTTTTACCTAGTTGACAAATTTGAAATTCTCCAGCTGGCAGCTTTAATATGTTTAATATGATTGCGCTGTTAAAAAATAGCAATAGAGTTTTCTCTAGAGAAAGTCATTTGCTATGAGAAAGCAATACCATATGATACATGAAAATAAGAACACTGCAAGCTGTTTTTGTTATTTGGCTTTTACTGAGCTCTCCATGAATTAAAAAAAAATCTATGCTGTGCAAACAGATGATACTGTTGATGAACTTAGTAACTTATTTTGGCCAGTTCCTAAAGTCTTTTATTAAAATATAGCCAACCCCTCTCTCATCTGTTTTTCTGCATATTGGTAATATTAGCTACATAGTGGTTTTTTTGTGTACACCTCTTAAGCCAGCCGTAGGAGATCTGGAAATGGATCAGGAACCAGATACATGTATCTATAGCAGGGTGTCATTTGAACAGCTACACCTGTGCCCTCTTGAGAGTTTTGAGAATTTCTGCCCTAAGAACCATTTCAGATATTAGATATCTTATCGTATAATACTAATTCTGCCAGCAACATGAAAATTGATTCATCTCATCACCAGTTCCCGATCCCACACCTCACTGATGCCTCAGACAGTGCTTTGCATCACCCAGAACTTATAATTTGCTATCAGTGCAGGTAGAATACAAGATTCAGAAGTCCATGGCTGTGGTCTTCTGTACTGTGAGCATTTCTCCCTGTGTTATGAATATTTATCCCATTCATGTATCAGCCTCGGCTTGGGTAAGGTAAGAGTTTGTTGTGCAGATACTGGAAATTTCAAGGTCAAATTGTTGCTTTAAACTTTCTAATTCATACCTGTCATGTGCTTTGTGTGAGCCCTGAAAACTACCTATAACAGCTGTCATTTTGAGGTGTTCTGATTCTTTTGAGAGGTTAGAGTTCCTTTGAGTAAAATTATTATAGACTCTGTGGAAAAACCAAAACAGCAGTCCATCTACCAAGAGGACCTGGGCTATGATCTTTTTAGTTCATTTCATATGAGTACAGGGAAACCTAAACTCCACAAAGATGTCATTTTGTTGTAACTTTGCAGGATTACTAGTCTACTGACTACATCGGTGGTATAAACTTTCAGCTTGTTTTATTTTCAAAAACGTTCTGCCCTAACTATAAATTTGTCTATACAGGGAATTGTACAATTTGTAGAAATAGACTAATAGTAATAATAATGGTTATTTTACAAGATGATTATAGTTATGTGAGTTTATAAGCCATAGTGCTATATATAAAAAGTTATTCCTGTATGTTTTTATCTTTTATCTTGGACAGAGAACCTCGTATGTTACTTGCTTATCAAATTAGGGAAGTATTTGGTAATAAAGTAGAAATGATGCCTTAAAATTTTTGAAAACAATGATATAAGGTTCTACTATGTTATGGTTCTAGTATGTTCTAGTGTGCTATAAATACTCTGTGGTTGAAAACATGGATACTGAAGTTAGAATGACCAGCTCTATAATCATGATCTTGGTCATGGTATCAATTTCCTCATCTGTACAATAAAGGTAATGGTAGATAATCATTGTTAAATGCATGATTTAAAAGTAAGCCTTATATAAAGTAGCATATTAAAGTCCCTATCATAATGCTTGAGATATAATAAATAACTCAGTTTTTAATAACTGTTGCATCAGAAGAGTACCTGGGTGGCTCAGTCAGTTAAGCATCTGCCTTCATCTCAGGTCATGATCACAGTGTTCCTGAATTGAGTCCCATGTCAGGCTCCCTGCTCAGTGAGGAGTCTGCTTCTCCTTCTCCCTCTGTCTCTCCACCTGACTCATACTCTCTTTCTCTTCACCCCTCCCTGTCAAATAAATAAATAAAATCTTTAAAAAAATAATTATGGTAACAGAGTCTATACTCACTATTCTATCAGAAGGCTGAGATTTGTGTTATAAGGAGATTTTAAGTTAAAAAATGTTAAATCCCTACTACAAAACATCAAATAATAGGTAGTGATTTCATACACACACACACACACACACACAGAGTTTGGCATATGAACATTTAGATGAGGCAGTTATATGACTGGGTAAATTCAATTCAACAACAGACAATATGATTTGTGCTCTAGTGTCAATTTATTTTGCTACTTTTTTGGATAATATGTTTTAAAAATCTAGTATAAAATGCTAGTCATCAACTTGTCTTTTGATAGCATGAATGTTAACTATGAAATGGTTATAAATTACTTTGCAGAATGAACAGCTGTGGGAAATAATAAATGATTCTGTTATCACAACAACTAGAATATTAGCTGGCATATGCAGAATTACATATAAATGGCATTATTACAGAAAATGGTGGGAAAAGTCCTAAAATATACTTTTAGACTCTGACGTGGGTTAATTAAATAGCCCTATTAATTTAATCTCAGAAATATGTGATTGACTGTATTTCAAAAAAAAAATCTGTTATGAAATACCATGGACTGTTTCAGTAATGAGGCTTATAAGAAAATGCATTTTTATAAGAAACATAAATACTTGTTTTTGTTTGGTTTCTTTGAGTTTATACCAAATCTTTCACATTATTTTTTGAAGATCTTGACTGAACTTAACTGAATGGAGACACAGTTTTTTAAGTAAGCTGGGGGAGAGAAAGAAAAACATGAAAGACATTGTGATATTTGAAACCTGTTCTTTTACATAGCACTAAAAATAGATTAGATACATGGGGTGTTGAATCAGGCAGGAAAACATTCATTGAGGAAGACTTCACCACCCACCACCAGATAATTGAGGCTATCCATGTCTACATGTTACTGTTTGCATTTGTGACCAATAAAATAAATACTTGATCATCTCTAAAATATTCTGGCAAGACCATTAATCTAGAATATTTATACTAAAATACTAGTGTCTAAATTGGTAATGTGTTTTTAAGATATTAATTAGTTAGCGATCTTCAGATGCAACTTAGGCATTGTGATAAATATATGCATTATTACATTAAAGACACTATGAAGATACATTTATATCTTCATACTAATTTTTAGAACTATGTACTATAGTATCCCCATTTTAGAAATGAAAACACTGAGATTCACAGACGTCAGGTGACTTCCTGTAGTCACATAATGAGTTAAAATATAAACATGATTTTCTGATCTAAGACCTGAGTTCTGAACCACTATGACATGTTGACTTCTTTTCCTATTATAGCCATTAGGGCCAGATCTCCTTTTGGGGTTTTTTTTTTGGTAATTTGTTGTTGTGGCTAATTCCTTTGTTTTGAATTTAAAGAAAAATAATTGTGTGGGAGGAGACAGAAAATCCTTGATTTAGTTGAAATAAGGTAAATTATTATCTATGACCCAACACCTTACAGTTTTATTTTGTTCCATTAGTGAATAAGCACCCCAACACAAACACACATGCACACATACACTTGAAAACTGCAATTACTCAAGAGTTATTAAAATTTTTCACGTAAAGCTCTGTGCTTGGCTCTGTCCATGTATGATTATTATAGACCCTACTTCAGGTATATTCTCTTCATTTCATATTTGAATCAGATCTCTTGGTGAGATGAAGGATGTGTGTCTAGTATATCTCCTGCAGATAATGTTTAAAAGCTGGCATATATGTTCTCTCTTTTCCAATATGAACAACATAGAGAATCTTAAGCTGCGAGCATCATTGATCATATTCATACAGAGGTTTACTTTGTGATACTCTGGCATTTTAGACAATCTCACAAAGACCTCAGCATTTCAGCAATATCGTAAAGACCCAGAAAGCCACTCAAGTCTTTGCAGTTTTTCTGGGGATTGGCTTAAAAGGAAGAGAAGACAACATGGGGCACCTTTTATGATTCTGGAGCAGACAATCCAGATCATGTTCAAGATTACAATGCACTATCGTAGACTACAGGGGAGGGTCAGTAACCAGAATATAGATGAGATCTAGTGTGACAAGACAAACTAAATAAATACATATGTAAGAACTGGCAGCTTCACCAAAGTACACAAGACAACTAAAACACAGAAGATGCAACAGGGAGTCAGGCACAGGAGAATCATGAATCCAAACCAAGATCTCAAAGCAGGGATAGGAAGAGCAGAGTCCTATATTGATAAAAGAGACAGTACCAGAACTGTTTTCTTATCTCTTTCAGTGTTGTTTTGAGTTCTCTGTGAGGCAAGAAACATAGAGTTGATATGGCTTGGAACAAGAAATTGACCATACTTAACTGGAATGTAGGAAAAATTCACAGCGATTTCTGTTGACAAAATTCTGATAAACAGATGGCTAAAAGAGGTTCTATCTGGAATCTTATGTAAACTTTAATAGTCCTATGGATGAAATAAGAACTTTGGACCCATTCTGGGAACTGTTACACCCACTTCAGTTTTCATCAAGATTTCCCCTGGTATTTACTACTTTTTATGCTGTAACAGAGTTAATTTTATTAGTTACCTTCTCCTGCAGCTAACTACGGTGCAAATCCTTTCCTTATCTATTCTCAAAATTTCACAATTTGTATTTTATTAACTTCTTTAAATATATTTTATTTATTTATCTATTTGGGACAGATTTATTTGGGACAGATTGAGAGAGTATGTGTGCACGCGCCTGCACATATGTGCTGGGGGAGGAGCAGAGGGAGCTCACAAGCAAACTGTTCTGAGCCCAATTCAGTTCTTGACCCCACAACTTGAAAACAAGTGTTGGATGGCCAATGGACTGAGCCACTCAGACACCCCAGTATTTTATTGACATGTGACAAGCTTTGCCATTTCTCTGAAGTTCACTTGGATAATGCAGAGAGATTTTAATCATATTTATTAACATATAATATATTATTTGTCCCAGAGATACAAGTCTGTGAATCATCGGGCTTACACATTTATCACTCACCACAGCAAATACCCCCACCCAATGTCCATAACCCAACCACTCTCTTCCTATCCTCCTTCCCCCAGCAGCCCTCAGTTTGTTTTGTGAGATTAAGAGACTCTTGTGGTTTGTCTCCCTCCTGATCCTATCTTGATTCATTTTTTTCCCTTCCCTATCCCCCCAAACTGCCCATGCTGCCTCTCAAACTCCTCATATCAGAGAGACCATATGATAATTGTCTTTCTTTGATTAACTTATTTCACTCAGAATAATACCCCCTAGTTCCATCCCTGTCATTGCAAATGGCAAGATTTCATTTCTTTTAATGGCTGAAAAGTATTCCATTCTATATATAAAGCTGCATCTTCTTTATCCATTAATCTGTTGATGGATATCTAGGTTCTTTCTGTAGTTTGACTATTGTGGACATTGCTGCTATAAACATCTGGGTGCATGTGCCTCTTCGAATCACTACATTTGTATCTTTGAGTAAATACCCAGTAGTGCGAATTCTGGGTCAGAGAGTACTCTATTTTCAACTTTTTGAAGAACCTCCATGTGTTTTCCAGAAAGACTGCACCACCTTGCATTCCCACCAACAGTGTAGGAGGGTTCCCCTTTCTTCACACCCTTGTCAACATCTGTTGTTTCCTGACTTGTTAATTTTAGCCATTCTGACTGGTGTGAGGTGGTATCTCATTGCGGTCTTGATTTGTATTTCCCTGATGCTGAGTGATGTGGAATAATTTTTCATTTCTCTGGTGACCATCTGGATGTCTTCTTTGCAGAAATGTCTGTTCATGCCTTCTGCCCATTTCTTGATTGGATGATTTATTCTTTGGGTGTTGAGTTTGATAAGTTCTTTATAGATTTTGGATACTAGTCCTTTATCTGATATATCATTTGTGAATATCTTCTCCCATTCTGTCAGTTGTCTTTTGATTTGTTGACTATTTCCATTGCTGTGCAAAAGCATTTGGTCTTGATGAAGTCCCAATAGTTCATTTTTGCCCTTGCTTCCCTTGCCTTTGGTGATGTTTCTAGGAAACATCATTTCTGTGGCTGAGGTCGAAGAGGTTGCAGCCTATGTTCTCCTCGGGATTTTGATGAATTCCTGTTTCACAATGAGGACTTTCATCCATTTTGTGTCTATTTTTGTGTGTGGTGTGAGGAAATGATCCAGGTTCATTCTTCTTTCCAATTTTCCCAACACAATTTGTTGAAGAGACTGTCTTTTTTCCATTGGACATCCTTTCCTGCTTTGTCGAAGATTAGTTGACCGTAGAGTTGAGGGTCCATTTCTGGGCTCTCTATTCTGTTCCATTGATCTATGTGTCTGTTTTTGTGCCAGTACCATACTGTCTTGATGATGACAGGTTCGTAATAGATCTTGAAGTCTGAAATTGTGATGCCACCAACTTTGGCTTTCTTTTTCAACATTCCTCTGACTAGTCAGAGTCTTTTCTGGTTCCATATTAATTTTAGGATTATCTGTTCCGTTTCTTTTTGAAAAAAAAAAAAGGATGATATTTTGATAGCGATTGTATTGAATATGTAGATTGCTTTAGGTAGCATGCACATTTTCACAATATTTGTTCTTCCAGTCCATGAGCATGGAACATTTTTCCATTTCTTTGTGTCTTCCTCAGTTTCTTTCATGAGTACTTTATAGTTTTCTGAGTACAGATTCTTTGCCTCTTTGGTTAGGTTCATTCCTAGTATCTTTTGGTTTGGGGTGCACTTATAAATGGAATTGACTCCTTAATTTCTCTTTCTTCTGTCTTACTGTTGGTGTATAGAAATGCAACTGATTTCTGTGCATTGAATTTATATCCTGACACTTTATTGGATTCCTATATGAGTTCTAGCCGTTTTGGAGTGAAGTGTTTTGGGTTTTCCACATAAAGTGTCCTATCATCTGCAAAGAGTGAGAGTTTGACTTCTTCTTTGCTGATTCAGATGCCTTTATTTCTTTTTGTTGTCTGATTGCTGAGGCTAGGACTTCTAGTCCTATGTTGAATGGCAATGGGGTAGTGGACATCCCTGCTGTGTTCCTGACCTTAGAGGAAAAGCTCTCAGTTTTTCCCCATTGAGAATGGTATTTGCTGTGGGTTTTTCATAGATGGCTTTGATGATATTGAGGTATGTACCCTCTTTGCCTCCACTGTGAAGAGTTTTGATCAAGAAAGGATGCTGTACTTTATCAAATGCTTTTTCAGCATCTATTGAAAGTATCATATGGTTCTTGTTCTTTCTTTTATTCATGTATTGTATCAGATTGATTGATTTATATATATTGAACCAATCCTGCAGCCCAGGAATAAATCCCATTGGTCATGGTGAATAATCCTTTAAATGTACTGTTAGATCCTTCTGGATAGTATTTTGGCGAGAATTTCTGCATCCATGTTCATCAAGGATATTGGTCTGTAATTCTCTTTTGATGGGGTCTTTGGTTTTGGGATCAAGGTAATGCTGGCCTCATAAAATGAGCTTGGAAGTTTTCCTTGCATTTCTGTTTTTTGGAACAGCTTCAGGAGAATAGATATTAATTCTTCTTTAAATGTTTGGTAGAATTCCCTGAGGCCACCTGACCCTGGGCTCTTGTTTTTTGGGAGATTTTTGATGACTGATTCAATCTCCTTACTGATTAAGGGTCTGTTCAGGTTTTCTATTCTTCCTGGTACAGTTTTTATATATCTAGAAATGTATCCATTTCTTCCAGATTGTCAAATTTGCTGGTGTATAGTTGCTTATCATATGTTCTTATAATTGCTTGTATTTCTTTGTTGTTAGTTGTGATCTCTACTCTTTCATTCATGATTTCATTTATTTGGGTCCTTTCTCTTTTCTTTTTGATAAGTCTGGACAGGGGTTTATCAATCTTATTAATTCCTTCAAAGAACCAGCTCCTAGTTTCATTGATTTGTTCTACTTTTTTTTTTTTTTTGGTTTCTATTTTATTGATTTCTGCTCTGATACTTATGATTTCTCTTCTCCTGCCAGGTTTAGGCTTTGTTTGCTGTTCTTTCTCCAGTTTGTTTAGGTGTAGGGTTAGGTTGTATACTTGAGACCTTTCTTGTTTCTTGAGAGAGGCTTGTATCGCTATATATTTTCCTTTCAAGATTGCCTTTGCTGTGTCCCAAAGATTTTGATCAGGTGTGTTTTTATTTTAATTTGTTTCCATGCATTTTTAAAATTCTTCTTTAATTTTCTGGTTGATCCATTCATTCTTTAGTAGGATGCTCTTTAGCCTCCATGTATTTGAGTTCTTTCGAACTTTCCTCTTGGGATTGAGTTCTAGCTTTAGAGGATTGTGGTTTGAAAATATGTTGGGAATGGTCCCAATCTTTTGGTACTAGTTGAAACCTGATTTGTGACCCAGGATGTGATCTCTTCTGGAGAATGTTCCATGTGCACCAGAGAAGAGTGTGTGTTTTGTTGCTTTGGTATGGAATGTTCTGAATATATCTGTGATGTCCATCTGGTCCAGGGTGGACCTTTATTTCCTTGTTGATCATTTACTTGGTTTATCTGTCTGTTTCAGTGAGGGGGGTATTTAAAGTCCCCTACTATTATTGTACTATTGTCAATGTGTTTCTTTGATTTTGTTATTAATTGATTTATATAGTTTCCTGCTCCCATGTTAGGGTCATATATATATATATATAATTGTTAGATCTTTTTGTTGGACAGATCCTTAAAGTATGATATAGTGCCCTTCCTCATCTCTTACAGCCTTTAGCTTAAAATCTAATTTATTTGATATAAGGATTGACACTCCAGCTTTCTTTTAATGTCCATTAGCATGGTAAATTGTTTTCCACCCCTCACTTTAAATCTGGAGGTGTCTGTAGGTCTAAAATTAGTTTCTTATAGACAGCATATTGATCGGTCTTGTTTTTTTTTTTTTTATCCGTTCTGATACCCTGTTTCTTTTGATTGGGACATTTAGCCCATTTACATTCAGGGTAACTATTGAAAGATATGAATTTAGTGACATTGCATTGCCTGTAAGGTGACTGTATATTGTCTCTGCTCCTTTCCAGTCTGTTACTTTTAGGCTCTCTTTTTGCTTAGAGGACCCCTTTCAATATTTTCTGTAGGGCTGCTTTTGTGTTTGCAAATTATTTTAGTTTTTGTTTGTCCTGGAAGCTTTTTACCTCTTTTTCTATTTTCAATGAAAGCCTAGTTGGATATAGTATTCTTGGCTGCATATTTTTCTCATTTAGTGCTCTGAATATATCACACCAGTTCTTTCTGGCCTGCCATGTCCCTGTGGATAAGTCTACTCCCAATATAATATTTCTACTATTGTATGTTACAGACTTCTTGTCCCGAGCTGATTTTAGGATTTTCTCTTTGCCACTAAGACTTGTACATTTTACTATTAGATGACAGGGTTTTGACCTATTTTTATTGATTTTGAGGGGGTTCTCTGTGCCTCCTGGATTTTGATCCTTGTTCTCTTCACCAAATTAGGGATATTCTCTGCTATAAATTGTGCCAATATACCTTCTGCCCCCCTCTCTTTTATTCTTCTGGAATCCCAATTATTCTAATATTGTTTGTCTCATGGTATCACTTATCTCTCAAATTCTCCCCTCGTGGTCCAGTAGTTGTTTGTCACTTTTGCCCAGCTTCTTTATTCTCCTTCAATTGATTTTCTATATCACTAATTCTCTGTTCACCTCATTTTTTATTGCACCTCATTAATAGCTTTTTTGATTTCAGCTTGGTTAGATTTTAGTTCTTTTTTTTTTTTTTTCCTCCAGAAGGGGATTTTATTTTTCCAGAAATGCCCTTTTTGAGCCAGCAAGCTTCTTGATAATCATCATTCTGAACTCTAGTTCTGATATATTAGCAACACCCATATTGATTAGGTCCCTGGGTCCCTGGCCATTGGTACTGCCTCTTGTTCATATTTTTTTTTCTTTTTTTTTTTTTGTGATTGGTTTTTCTGCCTTGTCATTTTATCCAGATAAGAGTATATGAATGAGCTGGGGCACCTAGGTGGTTCAATGGGTTAAGCCTCTGCCTTCAGCTCAGGTCATGATCTCAGGGTCCTGGGATCAAGTCCCATAGCGGACTCTCTGCTCAGAAGGGAGCCTGCTTCCCCCTCTCTCTCTGCCTGCCTCTCTGCCTACTTGTGATCTCTCTCTGTCAAATAAATAAATAAAATATTTTAAAAAAGAGAGAATATATGAATTAGAGAATAAAATACTAAAAGGGTGGCAAAGTCCCCAGGAAATATATGCTAACCAAATCAGAGGAGATCCAACTCTGGGGGTGGGGGAGGGGGAGAAAAGGGGGAAAAAAATACCTACACACACACACACATCTATTAGACTAGTGATTAGAACTGAGCCACACACTTGATTTTGAGTGTATTCTGGTCTCTTAGGAGAAACTACCTCCCAAAATTTTAAAGAAAGAAAAACATATACATACAAAAATAAGGGTAAACACAATGAAGGGATGGAATGTGATTGTAAAGACGAAAATTTAAAAAGATTCTAAGAAAGGAATTGATAAGGTAAGTTGATTGGAAAAAGAAGAAAAAAAAAAGAGGAGAGAATATTATCAGGCTGGAGACTAGAACAAAGCCATGTGCTAGATTTGGGGTATATTTTGGTCTATCAAAAGAAAGTGTATCCCAAAATTTTAATGAAAAAATCCTATATGTATACAAAAAATAATGTTAAATGTAACATTATATATAATATATATTCTGCTGATTTGTCCTTTGAATGGCAGGGCTCAAGTCATCATTAGGAGAGAGTTTTATTTTTAAAATGTCATCTTAAACTGCAAGGATGTCCGTTAAGCATCACAATTAAACATGCCAAAGGAGAAGCCATGTTGGCCAAAATGCCCACTTAACCCACCCAAACATCTCAAACCCACCCTTTGCTGACCTTCTATAACCCCATTTTTCAAAGTTTTTTTTTTCCTTTTTTTAAACAAGAGAAAGTAGATAGGTACATGTTGGTAAATTCTAATTGTCCATATTCACATAGAGATACAGTGTATTCTCTGTGCCCAATATACAGAGAAAGGAGGAAAAAAGCTAGAATTCTATGCACTACTACACAGGGGCCTAGAGTCCTCCAGCTTCCAGCTGAGCTAAGGGAGCGGAAGGTTTTTCTTTTTTCCCACAAAGCATGGTGGTGTTGATTCCATAAAGTTTTTGTTTTTGTTGAGACAGGAAGGGACCAAAATGGAACAAAAAGGGGTAGAGATTCTTTTCCCACTGTATTCTGCTCAAGGTATTTTCCCCCCAAATAAGCTGAGAACCATGGTATAAAGGGAAATAAAAAGGAGACTTCAAAAAACAGGGCAAATGAGCATGAGAGGGGAAAAGAAAAAGAAAAAAAACAAAAACGAAAAAACAAAAACGATGGCAACTTGCTCCCAGGGACTGAAGAAAATTAAAAAAGGAAGTTTGGGATCCATCAGTGTTCCGTTAGTCATCTTCTCCTTCCTCCTCCTCTCCTTCCTCCTCCTCCTCATCATCTTCATCTTCTTCACCTTCCTCCTCATCTCCTTCATCTGTATCTTCCAGTCTTTCTTCTTCATCATCATCATCATCATCATCTTCTTCTCCTTCCCCTTCTTCGTCATCCATATCGGGACCCAAGTAGTACTCTAATGGATTTGGCCAAATATCATCTTTGATGACCTCTCCTAACTCATCTACGCCTGCATCAGAATGGTCAGTAAACCAGGTGAAGAAGCTCTTTGGTTCCTCATGCTGTCTCTTCCCACTGGCTTTATTCTGTGTTTGACTTGAATGTTTCATCAAATCCCTTCCAGATTTCCATTTGATTTCAGTGGACTTTGGAGATGGATCACCACTCTCATTCAGATGAAATTCTTTGAAGAGAACTTTATTTTCGAAGTAAGGGTTTTCATCAAAATAAAAATCTATTTTGTAACCTGATTTAATATCGTCAAATTCTGTCACTTCAACTCTTGTCAAATAATGCAGCACCTCTTCATCCTCCTCCCCAAGCAGTGCAGACACTTGTGGATGGTTGACAAATGTTGTTACCCCAAAACTGGGGATTTGGGCAATCAATTCCAATCTCTTCTGAAAAAATGGTTGGCGGAGTTTGTTGTATTTCTGTTCTACTTTCAAAATCTCCTCACTGGCTTATTCATTAAGTCTGTCTATTTTATTTTGTATTTCATCAATATGTTCAATTGCTTCTTGCTGTTGTTTTTCTCCCTTACGCAAGTATTGAGATGTTGATGTCTACCCTGGCTTGGGGGCAGGAGGCAGTCTCGATTTCGTTCTTTGAGGCAGGAGCAGAGACTGGCGTTTGGGGGCCATACTGCGAGGAAACTCCACGAAGCCAGGAGAGGGGCATGTCTGGAAGCTCTGATTGCTCTGCAAAGGGATTTTTAATTGGAGAGCTCTGCTTGCCTAGCATCTCAGTCTGAGGCTATCTTTTCTCTCTCCAGGGACCTGAGTGTGGAGATAGTCTGAAAGTGTGGGTTCCTCATGGAGAATGAGGACAGTGAAATCGGAAAGGGTACAGGAAGAACAGATGTGTCCACAGAAAAATTTAATTTCAGTCTATAATTTAGCAGTAGAAATAATTTGGTTTTTGCTAACCTCTAATAACACACTTAAATTTCTTTTTAAATCTAGGAACCCATATTCTACCATGACGGTATAAAAAAGCCAAATTTTTTCTCAAATTCTGTATATAATATGTTTTATTGCGTATTAATTGTAATAACTTACAAGTTATATTTTAGGGACATAAAATTATAGAAATATTTTGGAGAAAATTTATTAAGAAATCTTAGTAGTTATTAGCAGAATGCAGGGTCTCAAGGAAACCAATTCTGAGTCCCACCCGTTGAAAACAACTAGCTATAAACGTCCCGTTATGACTTTTTAAAAATATATTTTAAAGTGTTTGTGCACATGTAATTGCCTTGTTAATAAAGTTAAATGGCGATAGCTACCTAGGAAATATGAGTGACTCTCAATTTGCTATGCAAACAGTTGAAGCACACTCGTTTCAGACTGAATACTCTCCTAGTAAGGGGTCAAACTTACTTAGCAAATTATTTACTTAATTGGGCCCAGTTTTCTCAGCAGTACATGAGGAGTGTTGAGTGAGTCTCTTCTAGTTTGAAAAGTCAATAAATACATTAATCCTAAAGGTATTTCACAGATGCTTTTTTTGAATATTTGTTGTCATTGTTAGTGAGATGAATTCTACTTAATGTACTTATAAGAAAGGTTTTTGAAAACCTTTTCCAGTTGAAGTTGAACTTTTCCAGTTTTTGAAAACTTCTGCAGTTGAACAGTGATTACTAAAATTCATGTTTATTAAAGTGCAAAAGAGGAATCATTTTCATGTTTAAACAGTTTATATGTGTATATCAAAGAGAATTAATAACACTTTTTATAATATTTGCGATTTTGTAATCAGAATTTTCAGCCTGTTCAGCATTTTCTCTTCTGGGCATTTAGCCTATGGATGTAGCAACACACATGTACAAGGTTTTTTAATGCATGTACAACACATGTACAAGGTTTTTTAACAGGTGTGTTACAACCAAAAATTGACAACCAAATGAATATCTGTTAGAATACTTAAATGAGGATATTATGAGGTAGATCTCTACATGTAGGTTGTAGTTATGTAGGGAAATATCCACAAACATCACAAAGTGCAAGGTAAAAAGCCACATGTACATTGCAATCCTATTTATGTAAATAAAATTGTGTGAAAAAATTTCACACACATATAGATGACAGATAAAGGCCTACAAGCTGGCAAGCACATACAATATTTTCCTGAAAAGCTAAATACTTAACAATGCTTCCACAAATTGACACAGGTTACTTTTGGAGAAAGGGAATAGGACTGATGGTTTCTTCAAAGTTTGTTAAGTGCTTACGTGAACATTGTACCTTGTGTTTTAAGGCTGTTGCAATCTCTTTAACAGAGATAGAGAAAAAGAGAGAAAGATAATTAAGTTCTGGGTCAGTTAATCCATACAAGACTTCCAAATAAAATTTTATTTAACCCAAACTGAAACTGTGGTAAAAATAATATTAAATTTCAAGTAGGGATTTTTCCCAGGAAGAAAAGGATAATTGAACATGGCAAAAACTATCAATATAAACAATTACATTAAGGATAGAAGAGAATGAAGTGATTATCGCCATAGATGCAGAAATAATAAATAGTAAAGATTAGCCTCTATATTAACAAACAGAAACTTCATAAATAATAGTCTTGTAAAAGAACAGAATTCCTTGTGGAAAGCACCAAGTTATGCATTAATGATAGACTACTATCTAGAAGCCGAGCACAAAGATTTAAATTTATATAGAGCTAAACAGACAAGCATGAAAGAGACTTATTCCATAAGACTTTTCACCTGAAAAAGACACATAGAAACAGCAATACACATAATCTCCAACTTAGGAAATTTGACTTATGATATTTTTACTTCACAGTGGTGTGAAAGCAATATGTATACACTAGAAAATTACTACAAATTGTGAGTTTGGTTCTTCCCCCAGACTAGTGACATACAGTGCGAGCCTCTGTAATTATACTGGGCAAGAGGCAGGGTGCCACAGCTCCCAAGTAATTACAGGGTCCCAGGGGTAAACAATCAGTACCCTTACATTCTGTACCCATACAGCCATTTTGTTTTTAACTGTGCATACAGTATTCAATAGCTTACATGAAATATCCAACACTTTATTGTAAAATAGCTTTGTATAAGATGGTGGTGTTTCCCTGCTGTTCACTAATGTAAGTGTTCCGAGCACATTCAAGCTACAAGGAAGACCCCAGGGTGTCTGAGACTCAGGATGTCTGAGACATGAAGTGTATTAAGTGCCTTTTTGACTTCTGATCTTTCCAACCCATGATGGGTTTATCAGGACATAACCCCATTGTAAGTCAAGGAAGATCTGTATATGTTTCTCAAGGCCATATACATATATTTGTATGACACGTATGGAAAAGACGTAAGGCACAATAGGAGAAAGGAGGCCCAACAGGAGAAAGGAGATTAAAGGCTGTCACGGCTGGCGCGACAAATCGACCAGGAAACTTGAGGGTAAGAGGATGGTGAAAAGAAATTAAGAGACAAGAGATGGGGGCAGGAGGGACACCGAGAATGATGTCCAACAGTGCCGATTTTATTCCACATCTTACAAGCATTTATAAGGCAGACCACAATAGGAGTAATACATCAGTACCTAGTCAGATGACCGCAAGTTCCTATAACAAGTTTACATTAACTACAAGCAAACCTCGTGATGCCAGGTAGTTATGGTTAATGCCATTAGCAAGACAATCAACCAGGGAGTGGGTTATGGGAGGTACGGAACAACAAGGACCAACTAAGAATTCATGACCCTGACCACATTGTTCCCTTCTGTAGGGAGAGCGTGTGGGAAGGCACGTAGGCGAGCGCGTAAGTCACGTAGGCGAGCGCGTAAGTCACGTAGGCGAGCGCACGACACGTAGCACAGACCCTTTCTCAGTGTTACTCAACTTTCCCGTCCTTAACCCCTTGTCAAGGCGTCCGGACTTTAAAGGAGACACAAGTCAGGGCCTGGTTTGGTCCTCGACTCCATCCGTGCCGTGGACTCCAAAAAAAGGCAGAACATGGGTTGAAGTAGGCAAATAAAATAAAATAAAGCCAAAAGGGAGCTTTGCCTTGACAAGTATGATCAAAGAAATTCTCTACATTATTTCACAGTAAATAATAAGGTAAAAACATAGCATGTACCCTGTAACCAGCATAGGCCTAAAGCATAAACTGCAAAAGCTTTTTGGTTCTGGACTGGGTTTGGTTTGGACTTTGGTTTTGGACAAGTCTGCAACATAGGGACACAGTAAGGGACCGTTCACAGAGCCCTGTGTTTTGGGATTTTGTTTGTGTTTGTTTGTTTAGCATTTATCACTTCTAAGACATCCAGAGACTCACTTAGCCACACTCTATGTTAGATTTCTTTTTTTTTTTTTTTATATGTTAGATTTCTTAATCTGAAAAATAAGACAATATTGACCTCTCTGGGGTTTGTGCAGAATCAATGAGGTAATACATGACTGGGGATAACCAGAATGCCCATCACATGCTGAGTGTTTTAACTAATATTTCTTCTCCTGCCTCCATGCCCATCGCCCTTTCAGTAATTCCACAGTTAATATTCTTTCAGTTGGAAAGGAGTTCATAGAAAAGACTGCAACTACTTCCATATTTGTCATTCCTGTTATACTCTCTGAATTTTTCAGAAAAATCTTCCCCTCTTCAGCCCCAGCTCTAAATTACAGAACCTGTGATAAAGCTACTTATGATAGCTAATAGGGCCAATCAAAGGTAAAAGCATAAATATTATGAAGAATTGCACATTAACTCATTCAGGCTACATAACATTGTAAGTAATGTTTGATGAAAGTATTAATTCTGTCATTTAAAAAAAAAGACTAATACATGTTGATGTAACTTCATTTAGCCATGCAGGCTTTGCAAGTATATTATCATCTATATATTTTTTATAATTAACGATGGTGCTGCTATTTTCTTCCATAACTGGTGCATTTACTGAGAGATTTCCCACTGTTTGACTAATGCGTTTCATCCTCTATACTTTTACCCTGCTGGGTCCCCACAGTTATGATGCTCAAAATTTATAGGGTTTAGATTCCTCTTGCTGCTGTTTACATTCCTACTTACTGTTTATTCATAGGATCAAGATGGAGAGTTCTATGTTGGAGTGAGCTTTTATACAGATGATTAGCAATGGGACTCTGAGAACAACCACTTATTTTTTTGTACCATTAATGGATTCAAAAACAAGGCATACATAATACTTCCTAACTCCACAAATGGGTCTCCTTTATGTGCAGTGTTGAGTGCATGATAGCATTGAAGGAATGTTTCATCAGAAGGCAGTTCAAGGTTTATGAATCTGGAGTCATAGGCAGTATTATTTACATTCCACTTTTGCAACTCCGGTGGGTATTGTGAATTTAGAATATGGAAGGTAGAACAGATTACATTCTCTCTTTTGTAATCACCGCCAAGACTAAGTGAAAATGAAGATTTGACAAGTCTGGATTACCATTACAGCCCTTATATGGTACCCAGCATGCCTTAGGAAACAGAAGTGTTATGCAAACAGTTGTCATGAATTTATTTTCTTTTTCAATGCCTGGTGGAAATGTATGCTGAGCAGCTAAAGAAATGCAGTGGGAATAATGCTCATTCAAAGAATCTTCAAAGTGTGCTACAGGTATTTAATTTAAAAGCACACTAATTTGAGAGTTAGTATCCTGACAAGGAAAATCATTAAAGCACAGTGATGTTAGTAACTGAGGGTTTTTAAAATCCTTTTCTTTAAAGCCTGGCTTGGGGAAAAAAAAAAAAAAAAAAAAAAAAAAAAAGAATTGTTGAATCTCTGTGAGGAAGATCATCAGGTCCATCAGGTCCTTTCATAATGTTTTAGTCCAAACAGTTGATTATCATTCCACCTGAGGGAAGACACAAAGGACGAAGCTGAGTTTAACTCACCATTCCTCTTTTGCTTTGTTAGATTTGATGAGAGACTTGATAGCTATCGAGGTTTTCCTTCTCAATATCAAATGGCACTTCTTGACTTTGGCAGCTTTTGTCTGGTTGGTTGGTTGGCTGGCTGCTTTTGTTTTTCTTCTCTTACTCCTTAGATTTCTACCTGTGTGTTAACTGTAAAGTTGTAAGCACAGATTAATGTAAGATCATTTGAAATGACCTAAGCTTCTTACTTTTATAACAGTGATGTTTTATTTTTATATTTGTTCCCCATTATTTTAATGTCCTTTTTTTACCCTTTGGCCAGTTATATAGGTAACTGGGTATGACAGAAAAAAGAAAGTCATGTTTAATTTATAATCCAGATCAATTTGGGGTAGTAGAACCCTAAACAATAGTCAAAATCACGCATTTTACAAGTGAGTCATCAGAATCCCAGACAAGAGCTAGACTTAGCGAGGGGACTACAGCTGTTTGGAGTCAGATCTAAGTCCAGAATTCAGGTCAGGTGACTTGGTGATGAGTTATTTTTCCTCTACGTCAATCCCCTTTGTTTTATTCCCAACCTGTATAGTGACATTTGGGCAGATCCTAACAGTAAGCCCTTTGTGTGGACTTTGCAAACTTGCTGGTTGATGAATCCAAGAGTTAGTGCATATGACGATATAATTTATCCTTCAACTGCACAGATGATATCCTGTGAATATGGCTTGATACCTCCACAAAATCATCGTTAAAAGGATTGTAGCTATCTGTGGATCTACAGCTTCCATAGTGTTTCTTTGAAATATACCTGAAAACGTCAGTCTCACTGTTAAAGACAAATGCAAGATAGAATAACACAATTATAATTGCTAATTAGAATGCAATATGATCCTTTTTCTCTCTCTCTCACCACTGTGCTTATGTTTATATATCCTGTTTTGCTATTCTAGGTTTGTGTGCTGGAGAGGCAAATATTTGACTTCCTTGGATATCAGTGGGCACCTATCCTGGCAAATTTTGTACATATTATTATCGTCATTCTTGGTTTATTTGGAACTATTCAATATAGACCTCGTTACATAACAGGAGTAAGTACCTTTCCTGCTTCTTTAAAAAAAGAAAAATTGGAGTAATGATGCAAACTACAAATGTCTCGAAAATTTATCTGTATATCCTCTCCTTAGAGTACTATTAGGTTGTTTTCCTAGTTTCAGATTACATTTACAGTAACTGAAAATGTCAAGTTTAAAACACTTGACGGTGAACATAATCAGATTGTATTTTCATAAACTACACTTCCAGTAAGTATTTCTTTTAATTAAAAACAGAACTATGCCCCTATATTTCCAAACTATAAGATTGTGTCCTTTGATTTAACAGATTTTGTTGAGAATCTTCCCCATTTAAAATAATCATATTTTATAAATTGAATAAATATAGTTTAAAATCAATACAAATGAGTATGTAGCTCTGATGTCAAAATATTTACATATATTGGGATTAATATTTGATACTTTTGAAAGCTGGAAGAATCTAGACCGTAGTCTGTATATTTTCCATAATTCTCTTTTTGCTTCAGAGGAAGTATTTTGCATCTCCACTCAAGTTAAACTTACTTAACATAAAAGTGAAATCCAACTGTGTTGCAGTTGCTATGGGAACCATAACTTAGAATTTTTTACTTTTGTATGTGCCTTCGATCTCAGCTATAGCTCTTCATTAATGTAGATTTTTTTTTAGTTTCATCATTTTTTCTCTTCTATTTTTGACAAAGGAAAAGCCTATAAGCATTTATTTAAAATTATAAAGCAATTTTATGGTAAAGGGATATATATATAAGCTAGTGCAGCTAAAACTCTGCCTTATTCAACACAAACCAGCAAGCCTTCTCAGGTTTCACAAAGGCCTCCTTCACATAAAAGATGCCCTCTTCCGACCTGCTGTCCCAGTCATCTGGAACCTAGATAAAGCTCACTGGGACTGAAACAGACAATGTTGTGACAGCTGGACCTAGGGATCCACTGTCTGGCTAAGGATGAGTGAGAAATCCATAGCTTTCTTCTCTGGGTGCATGCCCAAAAATGAGTCCATGTCCTCTTTGAGGGTATATAGCCCTGTAAATCATGTAAAAAGTACTATGTGTTTTGTTGCAGGGTGAAGTTTTTCAATATACAAGATATGATAGGACCATTCACTTTCTTATATAAATTGTAATATGATCGAATATAGGGAAAATAGTACAGTGATTGGGAGTGGGTCTTCCAAAGTCATAATATCAGGACTGAAATCTTGTATCTGCCATTTTAAAAAAAATTTTAGACAAACATGACCTCACCAATTTTTGGTTTTCCTACTTTAAAAATAAGAGAATAATTATATTATCTCATAAGCTTCAATTAATTAGTTATAAGTCATTATATGAAAGATTCTTAATTTACTGTTCTCTCTTATTAGACTTTGAGGGTCCTCTGTGATTTTATGTGTATAAATAATGTTACTCTAAGTATAAACTTATAAATATGTCATCTCTGTTTCTGATAAAGATTTCGGAATAAAAATCTAGATGTGGATCAAAATGTTCGAACAGTTTAAAAACTCAAAAAACAGAAAGTTTTGTTGGGAGGAATAAATGGAATATCCTGTAAAATGTCCTTAGCACAATGCTTGGTATTTAAAAAGTGTCAATAAAAGTTAGCTATAATATTTTTCTCATTTTGAATTTGAAATGATATTAAATTGTATAGACTAGTGATAGAATGGCAAGCCATTTAAAATAGAGCAAGGTGTTCTAAGTTAATGATTGAATGATTTTTTTCCCTTTTGTTCCAGGCTGCTACAACTCTTTAAACAATTTTGTAGAATTTCTATGTATCAAATTATAACCCCATCCCTTTAGACAAAACACATACCCACAAATCTTCTGAAGAAAGGCTGTTCACTCTAACATGAGATGAGAATTAAGATGCCAAGCGACACCTTTAAGATTGTTAGATATTTTATATAGCTAAGAGTGTCTCTGAAATCTTCCTGAGGTCTTAACAATGCGTCTTAGAGCAACATCTTTGCTTTGATCTCAACTTGCAAACAGCATTCTGAATTTGATCTTACTTGAAAGTAAGTGTCTTACTTGAAAAACCTCTTGCCAGTTGGAGATTCTGTAAATGTGAAACCTTTATTTTTCAACTCTGAAAGTCCTGAGTTGGAAATAAATTCTCTAAATTCTGCTTAGAAACTGAATTGATCTCTCTTTTGCTCATCCCTCTCTTATAATTACCATACTATGTGTGGCTAAAAGGTGGCAAGTAACACAGTCGGCTCTTTGCTTGGAAATCCACTTAGCAGATCCACAAGTTGATAGGTATATTTTCTCTCTTCCTAGTATCGCAGCCAACGGTCAAGCTCCTTGTTCTGATAGTAATTTACTGTAAATACTTTTTTCCCCAGTCCGCAAAAATCACTTCCTTACTGTCCTTCCTGTCTTCATTGAGAGTCTCCTCATAGCCCTTCTGGCCTCCACCTGTTAACCTTTTTGTAAAACTAATGCTGTGTTTTAGGTTTATATTATACTATCATTTCAGTTTTGGTACTGATTTCCAGTCTAGCTATTTATTTCTGTGTATTTTCTGTATAACAAACTTCTGAATAATCAAATGAATGGAATCTAATGTCTGTTATGCTATGTTAAAAGTCAAACATTGATTCAGAAAGTAGAGAATTTGACATAAAAAGGGAATTAATATTTTTAATTTGCCTAAAGATGACCAAAGGAATTAAAGAAAGTTAAAAGAAATCTGAATGAAATTACAGATGCCAGAAATTGTGATCATTGAAGAATCTGTGTTTAGCAGAAAAATGGATAACTGGGACAAGCTGTAACTAAAGATAATGTATTGTTGCACTTAGCTAATTTCCAAAAGCTCTCTGTATCCTGGAGATTCAGATATGATCAGTGAAATTTATTTTTTCTCCCCTAAATATATAGGCCTTTCTTATTTCTTTATTTGCTGTTTTATATTTTGGCATTATAAAAATTTCAGTTTAAAAATAGAAATACACTCATAATTTCAAACTGAAAGTTATTATTAACATTTCTGCATATTTCCTTCATGTATGTCCAACTGAAACATGCCAGATTCTGTGGCACCAGGGTGGCTCAGTCATTAAGCATCTGCCTTTGGCTTGGGTCCTGGGATCGAGCCCTACATCTGGCTCCCTGCTCAGCCCAAAGCCTGCTTCTCCCTCTGCTGCTCCCCCTGCTTGTATTCCCTCTCTCACTATGTCTTTTTCTGTCAAATAAATATAAAATCTTAAAAAAAAAAGAAACATGTCAGATTCTTCTACATTTCAAATAGGTCTTCATCTCTTTTAACATTATATCAAACAATTTTAAATTCATATAGATATTCATTTAAGCTTTTACACTCTTATTGTTTATCATACTATATAATAATACATAACATGTATTATGGGTTGTTATATATTATATATTAGTGATTTCCTTGTTTTTATGATAAATAATTCCATATAATCATCTTCATAAAAATACTCTCATCTTTATTTGTGATTTCGTCCCTTAGAAGAAATATCTCAGTATAATGAAATAATATGAAAAATTTTCAGGTTTTTAGTATATAATTGGGAATTACCTATCCAACATTATTTTACTGAATTATCCTTCCAGAAATGTACAGCAGAGTCTATTTTACTGCACTCTTCCTGACCCTGAGTATTATCTGTTCTCACCTTTGTCAGTCTGATAGGAGAAGAAAATGTCATTTTTGTTTTGAATTGCATTTCTTATCTTGACAGACTTGGACTTTTCATATGTTCATTAGTTATTTTCCATCTGTATATCCTTTTTGGAAGGATTGTCTTTTGGTATGGATTTACATTTGCTTTTTTTGGAGTCTTAGTGTTTATCATAACAGTTTTTATGTATTGATCATATAGTAAAGATATTTATCCTTTAAATATCATCTATTTTTATTTTGATGTTTATTATTTGTCTCTTGTTAAAATGAACTCCCTGTCCCTTTGTCTCTTGTTAAAATAAACTCCCTGTCCCTTTATCTTCTATTGCTTTACAAATTATAAAATTTAGGGGTGCCTGGGTGGCTCAGTTGGTTTAGTGTCTGACTCTTGATTTTGGCTCAGGTCATGATCTCAGGGTCTGTGGGCTCAAAAGCTATGTCAGTCTCCAAGCTCAGCAGGGAGTCTGCTTGAGATTCTTCCTCTGCCTCTCCCACACACACTCTCTCTCCTTCTCTGTCTCTAAAATAAATAAATATATTTTTAAAAAAATATAAAATTTAATTATCCTTTTGAAAAGCATAATGATGTCTTCACTGAGTTTTGTTTACTAATATTTTTTTTTCCTAAGAGTGAAGACAAAATATTTAAAAATTTAAAACAGGTTAACTGGAAAAAGAACTCAACAGTAGCCTTTGAGGGTCTCTAGCATTTCAAGGAATATAATATGTTGAAGGAAAATGATGATTTCAATTCTAAGCAAAGGAAATCTGAAGCCAGAACCCATAGGAAGCCTGTGTATTACGGAATTCTTGACAACATCAAATCCCCCCGAGAAAGGCCTAGTTAACTCTTGCAGAATGATTTATAAATGAATACATATGAATGGCTCCCATGAAAGCATTTCCTCATGTCTTAAGTGGAACGGTCCAGCCCAACTTCATCTGGACTAAGATGTGATGGGATGTCAGTTTCTTAATGACCAAAAAATGTTAATAAGTTGCACTGCTCTAAGTTGTCTAAAGTAATTTGAAGAGTGTGTAAGTTCCTAACTGCTAACGGCACAGGAGTTTTCTTGGTGACATTACCAGAATATGGGTTGCTGAATGGCCAAAAATATTTCTTTCTTTTTTCCTTCCTTCCTACCTTTTTTGCTATTTTACTTGCATCCTTTCTTCTTTCCTCTCTTACTCCCCCTCACTTTCCACTTTTCTTTTCTATTTAAGTTATTTTGACAGAAAAATATAATACCTTTCTTAGCTTGGACCCACTGGTTTGATCAAGGAAACCCGGTCCTGAAACTAGAAATAAATTTAAAATAGCTAAAAGTCCACTACTCTGATTTCATAAAAATAAAGGAGAGGACAGCATACCAGGATCACAGTAATATAAGAATCAGTTTTTTTTAACCACTTCCATTACCTTCTACAGATGCTCTTAGACATCTTCCTCTATAGTTCCTAGAAACCTCATATTGAATCCCACAATTTCTGTCCAAATTCATATGCCTACCTAGGAAATAGTAGAGTTAGTATATAGACCCAAGTCCTTTTGACTGCCAAATCCATGCCCTTAACCCCTGTACTGAAGTGTCACTTAGGAGCACAGTACAGAGGGCCACAATCTATCTAGCAAATGAAAACAAGTTTTGTTATGTTATTGGAAAAGTTAAAATCCATCATGGCAATTTGGAGACCATTTAGATTTTAAATTGTGATCTGCCATCCTTTATCAAGGATTATTTTTTAGTTTTGTATTTAGAGGAAATGATCTCATGTCTTAAGAATTAAGAACAGAAAACCCTTAGTGATGGATATTTTTTTTCTTGAAAAAGAACATCATCATAGGGCATCCTTAATTTCCAGAAATAGTGACTTAGAATGGTGTTTTTTCTTTTCTTATAGCAATCAGCATTTTGATGATGATAATTTATATATAGACACATCTGTATATATACTATAATGTATATCTAATATATATCAACTAAAGACAAAGTATCTCCTCCCACATTTGTTATTGGTAAAGAGCTCTAAAGAATTGATGAATTTGTGTCTATGTAATTGAAAAAAAAATTATGTATTACGCATATCATTTGGCATAATATGTTTTAATGTATGTTATCGTATCTAGTGCAGAGGTTTGCCACGACATCAGTTTAGACTGCAATAGCTAATCCTAAAATTAAATGAATAGGAATGATTGGAATAGTTTCCTGTTTTATCACTGAAAAAGCAAGAGATTAAAATAATGTGGTTAAAGCTAATTTGACAAAATAGGGCTGTGATGGCTAGAAAAAGAACCCAATGTTCATTCATCCTTCTTCCTGGTCTTTTAAGAATGATAAACTAGGGTGTCTGGGTGCTCAGTAGGTTAAGTGCTTGTCTTCAGCTCAGGTCATGATCCCAGGACCCTGAGATGGAGTCCTGACTCCTGTGTCAGCCTCCCAGCCCAGCAGGGAGTCTGCTTCTCCCTCTGCCCCTCCCCCTTTGTGCTTGTGTATGCACATTTTCTCTCTCTCACACACAAAAATAAATTTAATTTTTTTAAAAAAAGAATGATAAGCTATTAGATTGTATCATTATATTCCTTCTCATTCTTTCAAATTAATAAAATAATTGAACACCCTTTTTAGTTAATATATTGAAGTTTTAAATGTTAATTTCTGACCATTTTTTTTTAAAGATTTTATTTATTTATTTGAGAGAGATTTATTGAGAGAGATCACAAGCAGGCAGAGAGGCAGGCAGAGAGAGAGGAGGAAGCAGGCTCCCTGCTGAGCAGAGAGCCCAATGCGGGGCTCGATTCCAGGACTCCGAGTTCATGACCTGAGCCGAAGACAGTGGCTTAACCCGCTGAGCCACCCAGGTGCCCCAATTTCTGACCATTTTTAAAGAACTACAGCTCCATTTGGGCCACTCTGTTTCCTTACAGCAATTTTTAAAAAATAAATTACATGCGTTTCTCAATGAGTATTGATTTGTGAATTGACAGAAATCCTTCTTCCCACTGAAGGTGAGGGCACAGGATTAAGAAGACAACAATGAAGCAGTTTCAGACAAGCTCACCTGCTTTGACTTCCTTGATTTTCTTCTCCTTGAGCTAACCTAGTAAAGAAAAGTAACCTCTTGTCATCCAGAGAAGACCTGAGAGCCACATAGTGACTGAAGCACCAAAAGACCTGGGGTGCCTGGGTGGCTCAGTCTGATAAGCATCAGACTCTTGATTTAGGCTCAGGTCATGATCTCAGGGTCCTGAGATAGAGCCATACCCACCATGCAGCCTGCTTAAGAGTCTCTCTCTCCCTCAGCTCCTCCCCCCTCTACTGTGCCTGTGCTCTTGCACATTCTCTCTCAAAATTAAATAAATAAGTGAACAAAGGACAGATCTAAGGCCCATTTTTAAAAACATTCTGAATGGCAATTTGGGAAATATATACACACCTTAAAAGATTTATAAGAGAAGATAGTCACATACTTAATTTGTATGGGGAAAAAAAAAAAAAACTTCTCTAAATTTCTGAAATTTACTTTTTACTGATAATGGGCCATGAGTTGAATTTTAATGGCTCATGGAGCTCAGGTCCTGATAGAGATTATAACCAACAGTAATAAATGAGAAGCACTTTGTCTTATTTCTAGGTCATATGTTTCTTTATGTTTTCACTTCTTTATATCCTTTAATAATGTTACCTCCCTAAAAATTTGTACACTCCTTGCAGTCATTTCTAGAAAGTTATTAATCTATGTTCAAGCAGTTGCCTTGCCTCTTTCATTCAATTTTTCTTGGAGAAAAAATATCCAAAAGAAAACTTATTGCAGCTAAAGCATTAAAAATTCACACTTTCTGTGTTCAGGACAGAAAATCAATGTAGATTAGAGATGAAGAGACTTGAGATAGTAGTAAATTAACAATGTTTCTAATGACTTAGAAAATAAGTCTTTGTGAAAATAAGTCTTTTCCCATAAGCCTAGGAGGGAAAAGAGAAAAAAAAAAACATCATTACAAGTTTTATGGATTTAGCCTGTAGTCCTAAAAAAAATGTAATCATGCAACATGGTAAATGCAATTTATTCTCAAAAGGATGTGTTCCCTTGGGGAAGTGTGGGCCATTTGTTCTACAAGAAGATAGTCTGTGCTCTCATTCTGGAGTTAGGCTGTGACTAAAGATTTATAAAATGTAGTAAATATAAGCAATTACATTTTGACAATCTAAATTCATGTTTATAAATCATCTAATAATTTTTGGGAAAATATTTTGAAGAGGAAACATGTTGTGATATATATGTGTATGTACTACTTTCCTGAAAAAAAAAAATCAAGTTTGTTCATGTCGATATTTTACAGAACCAAATACTAAAATTGGCTTTACAATAAAATAAAAGTCTTTCTCTTACCTCTCTCCCACTGGTCCTAATCTCTTTATAGTTTTTCTGGAATACATAGATTGATCTATATGTATATCATCTATATATGTAAGGAATATACTTTAGAGAGTATGTAAAAGCAAAGAAATCATTTTAACCCAATTTACTTTTGGATCATACTTTGTTTTTACCACCCTTCATCCCCTACCAAAGTTTCTGGTTGCCTTTCTTTTTTTCTTTTGTAAAAGAGAAATGGAGTTTTTGTTGTTGTTTGTTTTTTAGCTATATCTTAAATACATTTTTAATTCTTGATTCATTCTATCTATTGCTTGGTATCCATTTTACTGTTATTTTGGGAACACATTGCTTTCCTGTTTCAATTTAGACCATTTTCTTCATATTTGATCATGATATTATCTGTAGCTTTTTATTTTAATGGTATGCTCTTTTTCCCTGGAGAATTCTCTCATAGTACTCTCTCTTTTTGCTTTTACCTAAATTGGTTGCTCTCTGAGCCTCTTTGACATCTATCTTCCCTGCTCTGTTCTATGAGTTAGATTTATTCTTTCTTAGATGCGATGTACTTTCTTTCTGATACTCTTCACACAACTTCCTGAAAAGCCATGCTGGCAAGGTAAACTTTCTGAATTTTTTCTACCTTTACAGTTGAGTAATAGAGTAATAGTTTTGTTAGATGCAGAATTCAGGATAGAGAGCCACTTTTCTTTAGGACCCTGAAGTCATTGTTCAATTGCATTCTAGGCAGTAGTGCTCCTGATGGGAGTCTGGTCTCAATCTTTTCCTCATTCTTTCATAGATGATTTTAAAAGAAATTCTTGAAATACTCATTTTATCCTTCTTGTGTTAGCATTTCAAGATGAGGTGTCTAAGTGTGGACATAATTTAAAATTTTATAGATCTTTTAATTTGAAAAGACATGAATGCCTTCAGCTCTGTACTTAGCATGTATCATTTTGATGATTCTCTAGGCATTTGAACCTTTGCCTTCCTTAAACTCAGATTATTTCAATTAACAGTTATTATATATTATAGCTATTTTTTATTTACTTAATTATTTAAAACTCTCTTTTCTTTCTCTGGAAAGATAAATGTGTTTGGCTGGTTCTAAAAATCAAAGTCATAAAGGGATTATCCCTGTTCTCTGGCCCACCTCCCCCCACCCCACCTCTGGCCCATTTTTAACACCTCTGGCCCATTTTTAACACTTTCGTTCACATGTTCCTTCCTCAAGTTTCCAGAATATGCAGAATTCTGCCTAACAGTTCAGCTTCCTTTGTGTCTGTTCACCCTGCCATATGGACAGTGAGCTGGCATTGTTCCACTCTGCTTATTAATCAATACATGTATGTCTGGTCTTCTTCCATGAGTTGGCTGAAATATCTCTTGTTGATGTTCTGCTCCTAATAGTTGCAGAAGTGTACACATTGTATGTTCAGCTTACCTTTTTAACCCAAAGGCATAACAGTAAACATTTAACATGTTTTACTTTGGTATCATTTTCTTTTTATCAATGAGATCTGAGAGGATGACAAAGTGTTGTGCAAAGATATGGAAATCTAATGACGTCTATTTAATTTTATAGTCCCAGATTGTTCTTTGAATATGTTAAATCAATTTATAATTACTGTAAAAGATCCAAATCTTTGCCCATTTCTTGAGATGTTTATTTTCTAGTTAGTTTCTACTTATAGGTATTAACATCTTTTGATATTATAGAATTAACCTGTCACCCTTCAATATGTGTTAAAAAAAATTCTCTACATCTCTCTTAATGTTTTTTTGTTTTGGTCCCATTGACTAAAATGACTATTATTTAAATTTTTATTTCAGGAAGTATTTGTATTTTCTGCTTCCTGTCTCGGTAATGAAGATAGTGAAGTTATACATATAATATCCTATATTATTTTCCAAGATATTTATTAATATTTATCATAAGCTTTTAATTAATCTGGAATATATTTTAGTATTTAATATTAAGTCGGACACCAACATTATTTTCTTCCATATGGGAAACCATTTGTTCTACCATTTATTTTCCCAAATAATAGAAATATCTTATTTGTTTATATTAAATTATGAAATGTACTGGATTTTTTCTCATATTTTTCTCTGTTCTCTTCTATTGATTTATTTGCATCATATGTCACTACCTAATTTGTGATTTTAATGGGTTTATAGTACTGTGACAAATGGTAAAACAAGTCTGCTCAGTATTTTACTTGTTCTTACCTCCCTTGGCTATTCTCCAGTTTTTAATCCTTAATGTTAATTTAAAAATCATTATATTCAATTCAAAACAAAACAAAACCTATTAAGATTATAATTAGAATTGTGGGTTTTTTTTTAAATTAATTTGACGGAGGGATAATTTATGAAGTTCAGATTTCTCATTGAGAATTTAATGTCATTCCATTCTAATCTGTCTTATTTTATTTTGATCTTCAGTTCAATAAGACTTTGTAGACATTTTCATATAGATTTTGTGCCATTGTTGTTAAATTTATTCATATATGTTTTGTAGGTTTCATAACAATTGTGAATAGAATATTTTCCCCTAAGTTTTTATTATTAAAATGGAGAAAATATGTGTCTTTGTCACCTTTTTCATGTTTGAATCCTCTTATTAATATAGTGAAGATTTTCTAGCATCTCTTGGGTTTTTTCAGGAAATATCTTTAAAGGGGAAATTTCATTTATGTCTAGTATTAATAGTATTTATTTTATATCCTAATGTATTCATAAGATTCTCCAAGAAAGTGTTAAATCTAAATGACAATAGCAAGAATCTCAGTCACATTCCTGATTTTAAAATTAAAGATTTTAGTTATTTTGTTATTTATTATAAAATTGCTATTTAATAAGTAGTCTTTATTACAATTAAGTAGATTCCTTCAATTATCAGGAAAGGCAATATATTTTAATAAATGTTTTTTAATTTACATTAATATGATAATATTTCCTTTTTTAAAATTTTAGATGCATTCAGATAGGTTAGTAAGTGTTCTTATATTAACCCAACCTTCCTTTCCTAGGCTATAACTTATTTATTTGTAATATATTATCCTTTGCTTCAATGGCTGTATTCTACTTCTAATATTTTTATTTATACTTCTTGCAACTTTATTCAAAAATTGGATTGATTCATAGCTTTTCACCTATAATATTTTGCAAATTATGCAAGCTTCAAAGAATAAATTGAGATTTCCTTCTGTGAACAGTTCAAATAGGATCAGAGATATTAATGTTTTCTAAAACCCATCTTCGAAATAATCTAGTCCTGGTACTTTCATGAATGGTAGCCATTTAATTATCTTTCCAATCTATTTTACAGTAATTGGTCTTTTCAAGTTTTCCACTTCTTCCATGATTTTAGTAATCTAAATTTTGACAGAGCATCTATTTTCTGGAGCTTACATTTTATGTTATTGTTGTAGACTTTCAGGAATACTTGGTTTCTTTCTTTTTAAAAATATCTTCTTTATCCCTGGGCTGGTCTCTTCCCTCATTCTTTTTTTTTTTTTTCCCCCCTCATCTCATGTAGTATTATCCCTGAATCAAGAGGAAAGTGAAAACAGATAATATCAAAGTCATCTCCTTCCTGCTTTTGTCCCGCCCCCCTTCTCCGTCCACAGCAATAGGAAGAAACAGGGTCTTGGCCTCCCAAGCACCACCTCATATATTTGCTAATCTTTACGGCAATGGCTATGGCAAATAGATGATGTAGATTTATGACTTACCTTGATTTCAATTTTCTTAGCATGGTTTTGTGTGTCAAATAACAATTATAAACAATAATTTTAAAAGTGGAAAAAAAAAGATTGGGACTGAACAAAGGATTTCCACTTTAAGTTACTGAATTCTGAAGTATGCTCATAGCTTTCATTTTACCATTTCAGCCAAACTGACACTAAATAAAGAAGTGGTCTTTGGGAGTAGTAATTCCTATAAAATCACTTCCGTGGAATATTCTTTATGCTATTTATTTCAAAATAAATCTTTCTTTGCAACGATAGCACAAAATATTCTGATGTTGACCCTTCAGGTGCCTTGTGAACAGTTTTCCTTGCAGGATACTTTTTGAATGCCCAGCTGTCTCTTTAATGGAATAGTTGTCATTTTCCTGGTCATCTCTGTGTTTTATGGGTAGACATCTTGTCAGTGGTTTTTGGAAACCTTGACTCATCTGGGAACTCCGTACACCAGAACGTGTTATCTAAACTCCACAGCTAAACCTCTGTCTGCCTAGACCTGTCATTTTCTGGAACACAATGGAATCAATTTTTTCTCCCCCCAACCCCCCTTTTTTTCCTTTTAAAGGCACACTTCTATTTAAGGAATTCATAAAAATAATGTTTTACTGCATGTATTGAAATCATTCTGTCTAGAATTTATTTGTATGGGGGAAAAGGCTCTTTGAATGAAAAATTAGCATACATGTGCAAGTAGATGCCCCTTGGAAGTGAAGCTACTAGTTTTTAAATAATTTCACTTCATAGTAACAGTAAAATTGGGACCATGAGACATCTTATTTTAATTCTTTTGTCATTGTTTTGAAAGGTTAGTGTTTGATTAAAGGCTTAAGTGCTTATATTTACATTTCAAGTTACACTTTCAGACTAGTTTTTGTTTGAAAACTTATAATGAGGCAAAATTATATTTTGACAAAGTTGTCATTCCATCATCTTAGAAAACCTTTGTTTCTCCCTTCTCATTCTCTTTTTTTTGTTCCTTTTCTATCATTATTTCATTATTATTATTTTAAAGCAAGACATTTAATCAAAGGTTTTGGGGAGTGTGTGGACATTTTGAGAGGTTTCTAGCATGATGCTGTCAGCTGCAGACTTAGAAAAATTAAAATAAACCCAGCCCCGTAGCTTTAGGTCAGTCTAGAACAATCAGATGGACTGGCCTCTTTTCTACTGCTCACATGCATGGGAGAGTGCTAGCACCAGCTACTGTGGGAATGAGACTCACTGGTTTTAAGAAAGAGGCTAAAAGTGTACCAATTTTAACAAATCTAATACAATTTTATCAAGGAGGAATTAGTGTCCTTTGTAATGTTTTTTATGCTCCTGCTATTATTGATGCATTAGGACTGAAAGTGAATGAATTATAATAAACCAGATAGAACACTTGCTTTTAGATATCTGCTACTAACACCTATTCCCAAGGCATAATATAATTAAGGCTTTTCTGAACTAAAAAATATATGTAATGAACTTGTTTTTTAAAAAAGTTATTCTAGGGACGCCTGGGTGGCTCAGTTGGTTGGACGACTGCCTTCGGCTCAGGGCGTGATCCTGGAGTCCCGGGATCGAGTCCCACATCAGGCTCCCAGCTCCATGGGGAGTCTGCTTCTCTCTCTGACCTTCTCCTCGCTCATGCTCTCTCTCACTGTCTCTCTCTCTCAAATAAATAAATAAAAAATCTTTAAAAAAAAAATAAATAAATAATAAAAAATAAAAAAGTTATTCTACCAAAGGGAATTTTCTGGTTTAAACTCACTGTTCTTGATAAAATAGTGAAAACAAATGAGACCTCAGAGAACATTTGCCATTTATCTGGTGATGGCTCTTTTCCTGTACCATGGTCACCCCCTCCATTATGAGAAACAGACTATCCATTATTATACAACCCCACTTTATTTGTACACCATTGTTAATATGTAAAGAATCACAGATTTATTTTTTGCAGATTTTAAAATTCAAAAAATTTTTGGCTTTTCAGTGTTACCCAGGTAATTATATCATTTCCCCGAAATTGCTTTTTTTTTTTAAACACTAAACACCTTGGATTTAAATTTGTTCATGATTAAGCTTCCACTCAGCTTTCACTCCTTGTAAATCAGAGCACAATGAACTCTGAACTCATTTTTTTTAGTTTGCTTTCAGTCATAATAAACTATCTACAGAATATAAGTATAAATTTGAAATTTATAAAGCAAGAAACAGTGATAAAATGGAGTTGTTAGACCAAAAAATTTTTTGGTTGTCTTTTCTTTTAAAACATATTTGAGGATTTAATCTTTAGCTCTTGAAAACATTTTATTTTATTCTTTATTAATATTTTCATTTTACCATTTTATTTAGCTATGTGTGTATAAATAAATGTCTAACTAGAAAGTATTTTTATCATAGTTGGTTTGTAGGAATATTTAAAATATTTCACTTCATAGTAACAGTAAAATTGGGACCATGAGACATCTTATTTTAATTCTTTTGTCATTGTTTTGAAAGGTTAGTGTTTGATTAAAGGCTTAAGTGCTTATATTTACATTTCAAGTTACACTTTCAGACTAGTTTTTGTTTGAAAACTTATAATGAGGCAAAATTATATTTT
This sequence comes from Neogale vison, assembly GCF_020171115.1. Lineage (NCBI taxonomy): Eukaryota > Metazoa > Chordata > Mammalia > Carnivora > Mustelidae > Neogale > Neogale vison. Next base: position 76,426,481 of record NC_058091.1, on the reverse strand, counting down.
GACAAAGTTGTCATTCCATCATCTTAGAAAACCTTTGTTTCTCCCTTCTCATTCTCTTTTTCTTGTTCCTTTTCTATTATTATTTCATTATTATTACCAAGAAGATATTACCAAGAAGATGCAAAAAGTTCATGAAATACATGATGCCAAAATTATACAACTAAAAATTGCATTAAAATTGGTTACATGCAAGTGGGAGAAGTTGTATACAAAATAATGGCAGTGCTCTACAAAAATAAGATAGACTCTGTATCTAAATGACCTCACCAAAATACCACTTTTTCCACATTTTCCAGTGTGATCTGGGAATAAGTTATACTGCAGTGAAGTAAATATAAATTAATTTAGACTTTCCCCACAAATATTAGGAGCAATGAATAAAATCAAGAAAATCAGAATTATTTAGGAGAAAAATATTTCACTAAGATCTAGTCTTTTTGGGACTTCCAGGTATGCCATCTGCTTTAACATCTGCTTTAACATTAAATGTGCCTTTTACACAATTGCAAAAAGGTATATTCTCTGTGTAGGTAAATCCTTTGTGGTATGATTTTGTTCAAAGTTGAGGTATATTAAAATTTTTAAGAGTTTATTTGAGCAAAAGTCAATTCAAATTGAGCACATCCCATCTAGCAGATAGAAGGGAGCACCAAGGAGCTGTATAAAATGAAGGACTTTTATAGGCAGAAGGGAGCAGGAACAAAAAAGTTATACTAGGCAGAAAAAAAAAAAATGTAGGTTACTTTCCTTTAGGGGATGGCAGAGGTCTATTAGGCAGATAACCCAACTTGTACTATCAGGCAATTCCTGAGTGACTGTTTTGAAATTCCATTTCTGGGAGAGCTAAAGCTGTAATTAGGGTCAATTTTCATTTTGGTGAAGTCACTTACTGTAAGTGACTTCATTTGAGGCCTGATGTCTTGTTTTTACCCCTTTGTACTAGATCAAACCAGCACTAAGACAACTTCTCTTCTGTCTCTCTCTTTCTGTCTCTTATTAATCATATGCAGGGGTTACTAGATAATGATTAGACCTGAAATAATTATGATAATAACAATTACCCTGATGTCTCATATGTAACAATATTCATTATAATATATATAAATTGTCATCTAAGTCTTTCCCACAGTCACTTAAGGTAGAATGGCAAAAATTAAGTTTTACAGAGGACCACTGATGCTTAGTGAAACTAAGTAACCTTTCTAGTACCTCATATTGCTATTCTGTAGACACTTTGGATTGGTCATAAGTCTGTCTTCAAAGTTCTTGCCTTTTCTTCTAGGTTATGTTGCATCTCCAAGGAACGAAAAGGCACAAGACAGTGAATCATATATAGCTTATGACCTAGAGCACACACACAAAGTACAAATGATCACACACACAAATAATCACTAATATGGTTCTGGTGTCACTTACCAATTCCTACAACCTAACCTGTCCCTGCAACCTTGAACCACAAATGATATCTGACCAATTTCTGCCTCCTACTTTGCTACATTTCTGCCTCCTGTGCTTCTGTTCACATGCAGCTGAATACGGAGTGATTACTTCTGATTTCAGAGCACAAAGGGCAACAGTAAAGAATTTCTAGCATTTAAATTTCCAATTCCTTGAAGTCTAGCAAAAAATTATTAAGAGACAGGTTCACGAACTCTATTTGTACTGCTCTATTACTGCTCCCATTTTGTCCTGAACAGATCTTCATAGGTCTGTAACTGTTGTGTCACTCTCCTCCAGTGTAGACAAATTCAGCTAATACCTACTACACAATGCAGTGTTTGCTGACTTGCTGAGGTTATAGATTTAAGAAGTCTGGCTCTGTAGGTAGGAATAGAACAGCACCCTGCTGAGGATTTGTCCCATTACATAGAAACCCTTTACTTTCATGCCCCATTGCAAGATGCTATGTCACCGACACCAACTATGGATAAAATACTTTGCCTTCTCCCTTCTAGAATTGTGTTGGTTTTTGCATGTGGGTTACACTGTGGCAATTACTTTAATTTTTTTGAGTTTCCTCATCTTTAAAATGGGGATGCTAACACTTACTCTATCTACCAAGAGGAGGCAGAAAAAGACATAAAATATAAAGCACAAATATTTAGAATGATACAAGTAGAAGGGGTATGCAGTATGTCTAATAAATGTCATGTCCATTAAGGAAATTTTGTTTTTCTGCAAAATCAAATTCCAAGTGAATTTGCAATGTCTTGGGGTTAGAACCTGAAAATACTGCTGAATGACTAGCCAAAGAATTATTTTCAGTGTCATGTATTGTTTTGGATTAGTATTCAGACTATAACTCAAGGACTACTTAAAACATTATTTTCTTCATTGTATTTCCATGTAGCAAGTGATATTTTTCTTTCCTCTTTTACTCACAAAATTGTTTCTTGTACTTCAGCCACTTCATTGAACTATCTGAATATTTTTCAACTTCTCCAAAATATTAAATTTGAAGGGCTGCAAAAAATCTATGAAAAACATAAAAGATCTAAGTACAGATTATGTTATAGCCCTCATATACCATTTACTCTTTCCTTATACTTCTATTCTGTGAATAGCCTGTTCTTTTTTTTTTTTTTTTAAAGATTTTATTTATTTGTCAGAGACAGAGGGAGAGAGAGCGAGCGAGCACAGGCAGACAGAGTGGCAGGCAGAAGCAGAGGGAGAAGTAGGCTCCCCGCCAAGCAAGGAGCCCGATGTGGGACTCAATCCCAGGACCCCGGGATCATGACCCAAGCCGAAGGCAGCTGCTTAACCAACTGAGCCACCCAGGCGTCCCAATAGCCTGTTCTTTTAATGCTGCTCTTCATTTATATTGCGCTAATATATTTGATTTCACAATTCATCCTTAGTGCTCCTATTGTTAATTGGAAAGTTATAGGGTATCTGTAATTATATCCTTTCTGGAGAAGAATAGTTTTTTTTTGTTTTTTTGTTTTCTTTTGAGAGAAGAATAGTTTTAAGTGGTACATCTTATAAACTTTTTTGTAAAAGTATGTAGGAATATAAGGATGACATCCATCGAATACGTTAGAAAGTTAGGGAAATAATTATATTGATACTCAACTGGTTACAGATTCACATATCGGCATATTTATAGCTCTGATATCTGGATAGAAGAAGCAGGAAATGGAGATTGTCCTCAGAAAACTCAGGATGGATGCAAGAGCTCTTATACATGTTACATATAATACATTTTTCTTTTTTCTTCTTTTAAAGATTTTATTTATTTATTTGACAGATAGAGATCACAAGTAGGCAGAGAAGCAGGCAGAGAGAGAGAGGAGGAACAGGCTCCCTGCTGAGCAGAGAGCCCGATTCAGGACTCAATCACAGGACCCTGAGATCACGCCTTGAGCCGAAAGCAGAGGCTCAACCCATGGAGCCACCCAGGCACCCACATTTTTCTTTTTCTATTGTTGGCTATACATCTTTTCTCAAAAAATATTCAGTGGATGTATTTTTTAAAGTTTGTCTTCATGTGCAGTTGTAGAGTAATAAGTGGAAGGGTGGCAGCTTTTTTTTAGGTGAAATCAGTTTTAGATTCCTGGACTGGACAGATTTTGGAATTATTTTGGGATTAGGAAAATTTTGAACTCTTCCATTTAATCTATAGTACTTAATGTAAAGTTTCAATTATAGAACATTTTATATTAAAACCACTTTTAGTATCTAGATTATTTTTCACAGTATGAAGTTTCATTTATGAGGTGTATTTGTAAATAGTTAATTGCTGAAATCATTCAAGCCCCCTACTGCTTTTATTTTTGTCAGTAATCAACAGTCAAGGAAACTTTGACCTTTCTGTTTGTATATTTAGATTTTCATCTTTTTCATACATTTATGGTTCTGATATATAGTGAATATGGACTTTTTAAAAAAAGATTTTATTTATTTATTTAGTTGACAGAGATCACAAGTAGGCAGAGAGGCAGGTGGGGGATGGTGGGGGGGAGCAGGCTCCTGAGCAGAGAGCCCGATGCGGAGCTCGATCCCAGGACCCTGAGATCATGACCTGAGCCGAAGGCAGCGGCTTAACCCACTGAGCCACCCAGGCGCCCCTAAATATGGACTTTTAATTCAATCTTGTATTCCAGGAAATAGTTGGATCAAAATACAAATTGTTTGGAAGAGATACTCCGCCATTCTATCATCATAAAAATAATAAAGCTTCCCTTGATTTTTTTTGACTTCCCTTTTTCTTTTTTGACTCTCCTCTCTTCTCTGAAGAGACCTATCAAGATTTTTTGTTAATCCTAGTCATCTTCCCAACAACATCTAGTATGCACATTATAACCACAAAATGAAAGTAAATTCAGAGCAGTTACTCCCCTGGGCAACTGTGTTCTTGTTTTCAGGATTATTTGGCCTTGCTTTATTCTTTGGCTTTGGAAGCTATAGGTCTGCATCTTTCTTAAATTTTTGGTACAGCAAGAGGATGTTAAGCCAGTGGTGTGGGAAAAGACTGCGCATAAATTAAATAAAATAATTTTTTTATAGAAGAAAAACGTCCTTCTCAGCTAAATGATTTAATAGAAACTTTTTAAAAAAAGTTTTGGTCTTTATAGGTTCATTTTTCCAGAGATTCCTTTTATATTTTAATTCCTTCCAATTCTAATTGTTTATGGTATTTATTTATCTATACATAAATTTATTTATTTATACACTTATTTTTTTCCACAATTAAGAGGACTTGCACAGTATAAACCAGTCTTTCCAATTAACTTGTCTTCTTTGAATCCTTCCAAGATGGGGAGCATGTGTAGATCATGAAAGACTGAGCTCTTTTAAGTGTGGCTCTCAGGCATTCAGCTAACAAATGATGAGTCAGTATATAAGTATTTCTCTAACATTGATTTTCCTAACTCTCAGAGTTGCTGGACAAAATTATTATCCCTCAGATAAGGGATTCAAGACTCCTAAAAGCATTTATTCTCAAGACATCCCCTGGCAACTGTTAGAAATGCAAATTATCTATAGGCTCTGCCCTGCTCCATTGATAGCTGGAAGTGGGGACCAGACATCCACTCTGATACAGGCCCTCCGGATGAGTCTGGTACGTAAAGATTTGTGACATCTTTTTTGGGGGGTGACTCACAAGAGGTTTTTCATTTGTTTGTTATGTGTTATTTTCCTGCAGTGTAATTCAGGAAAATATATTTTTTTAAATCTGTAATTTGATCAGTCATTTGGTTGTCTTTATTTCTGGTTGTATTCTTTTAGGCCTGTTAACTAAAAACAAGGCTCTTGTTTGCTTTTTTATAATCAGGTACTGAGTATTTTCTCTACTTTCCTAAGGAGGGAAAGAAGAGGGTCTCACTGCCATCCTGGGAGAACATCCTTAAAGGCCATACATAGCCATAGCCAAAATCCAAACAATGAATTTGAATTTTGTCCCATTTTGCTATTTAAAAATTTAGTGTCATTACAGAAAAATGCTTGGTACTTAAAATGCAAATTATATGAAAACTAAAACAGCCCTTGATAATTTCAACTGACCTAAGGAAAGGGAAAAGCCTTCACAGGAAGCCTTTGGTTGCCATCTTATATGACTCAGTCTTCCCGTGTTTTTTGTTTTGTTTTTTTCTCTCAGCCCTAGAGGGCTGCATCGGCTCTAAGCATAAACTACGGCTCTTGCATTTAGGATTTTAGTTACAATTTAGCAAACTTCAGCCCATCCTGGTTACCCCAACTTAGATCATTTATTTTCTACTTTTTTTGTCTTTCAAGAGCAACACACAACCATCTACAACAAATCTCACTAACTCTGCAGACAATATGTTTTCTTCCACAGGGAGCATACATATGCAAAACTGTTATGCCTATGACTATACCCATGGTGATACACTGATGTTTATTTCATTATTTGTGTTCTTTATTTGAATTATTCTTTCTTATTTTTTCTAAGTTTTTGTTTAAATTCTCGTTAGTTAAATACAGTGTAACATTAGTTTCGGGTGTGCAATTTAGTGATTCAACACTTCCATTAAACACCCGGTGCTCATCACAACCACTGCACTCCTTCATTGCCATCACCTAGTTAACCCATCCCCCTATTCATTTCCCCTCTGGTAACCATTATTTTGTTCTCTGGTTTGATCTCTCTTTTTCCCCCCTCTGATCGTTTGTTTTGTTTCTTAAATACCACATACATGCAAAATCATATGGTATTTGTCTTTCTCTGACTTATTTTGCTTAGCATAATATGCTCTAGCTCTATCCACATCATTGCAAATGGCAAGATTTCTTTCTCTTTGACGGCTGGGTAATATTCCATTGTGTGCAGCACTGGTTTGCATTCCCACCAACACTGCAAGAGAGTTCGTCTTTCTCCACATCCTTGCCAACACCTGTTGTCTCTTGTGTTGTTGATTTTAGCCATTCTGACAGGTGTGATGTGATATTGCACTGAGTTTTGATTTGTATTTCCCAGATGATCAGAAACATTGAGCATCTTGTCATGTGTTTGTTGGCCATCTGTATGTCTTCTTTGGAAAGATGTCTATTCATGTCTTCTGCCCACTTTTAATTGGATTATTTGTTTTTTGGGTGTTGACTTCTGAGAGTTCTTTATAAATTTTAGATACTCACCATTTATCAGATATGTCATAATGTGAGACAGGAAACCATTAAAATCCTGGAGGAGAACACAAGCAGTAGCCTTTCTGACATTGGCCACAGCAACTTTGTAACTGGATATGTCTCCTGAGGTAAGGGAAACAAAAGCAAAAATAAACTATTGGAACTTCCCCAAAGTAAAAAGCTTCTGAACAGCAAAGGAAACAAAGCTAAACAAAGCTAAAAGGCAACCTATGGAATGAATTGCTCCTTTTGAAATTTTGATTTATGCTTTCTTTACTAGGATCTGTAATTTAAACCACAAAACGAATATTTTGAAAAATATAAAGTTTATTAAGTCTCTAGTTCACACTTTGCACAGGTACAATAATTTGTAACTGGTATTCCAGATGGATATTTTATTGAGGCATTATCATATCAGAAAAATTAATCTGTATCAAGATTTACATAAAAATTTTCAATGCTTATATGTTTATAAAAAAATTTTTAAATTTCAATGCATTTGATTATGTTCCAAACTTGATTTAGGTTGTAGGGGTTGTAAGTAAAGTAAAAGGTGAATACCTGTCATGATTCTGTCTAGGGATCTCATTTGTAAAATGTTGATGAAGAATCTGTTAGAGGCAAGACTCTGATGATGTTATTTTCAACTTCGTTTAAAAAAACCAGAAATCTCTGTTACTTATGTACTTGTACTTAAAACAAATTATACTCAACCAAATCTTGTTGATATAACAATGCAGCTTGTAGGGATAAATCATAATCCTTTTAATACAGAATGCTCATGGGATCTCTGCCACCTGCCAAAGAACAGAACCCTTGTAGCTTCACATTTACTTATTTTAAGCTGGAACTTAGATTCCTGAGATCTCATCAACTTGCAACAAAACAAAATCACACGGCCTTTAATATCCAAATTCTAAAGACTCCCAAGCTCACACCTGCCCCAAATTAGCATAGAGTGCAATTTTGTCCGCTCCAGCACCCTCTTCTATGTTATGCTCTAGCCTGCCCAGGGATGGCCATCCATATCTAAGAGATTAGCCCTGGTTATTTTACCTTACCATTGAAGTCAGTACTCAAATACACTGCTGCGTTGCTGAAGGACCATGAGCAGGAAAGCTCAGTCCTTCATAAAATGCCACCACCTGCTGCGGTATGACTGCACCCAGACAGTCCAGTTCCTTTGCCCTTTTCTATCTTTGCTACTGCCATAGCTACTGGAGGCCAGAGATTAGTATTCCCAGTACCTGCTGACACAGTATTACTCTCCGCCTTCACAGCCACGAAGGTGGGTCTCAGCTGACTGGCTCAGGTTTTGATGGCAGCCTTCCAGCTTTGCCATGGCCCGTCTGAATGGGAATACCACTTGCCTTGCCTCCAGTACACAGATGTTACTATTTATTCCATTTCCTAAAGGCCCTCCAAAGTGCCTGATTTTGGCAGCGTTAGAATGTCAGTTATGATGCTCAGACCCAGTGCTTCTGATAGGAATTCCTAGGTCCATCTATTACACTTGGGTCAGTAATCCACATTTCCCTTGTGTTGAGCTCTGTCTCAGGACCTTGGGTTTTGTTCTGTTATCTAGTATGATTTGGGACTACAGGCGTGCATTGGACATAAATGAACAATATTCATGCTAAAAAAAGGGGGGGGGCAGGGAGTACGTCAGGGACCCTTTCACTCTCTGCCCTCATAGGAACTATTTTAGTCTGTAGGATTCAGCGATTCATATAGATTCCTAAGGGAGGAGTGTTGAATGACTTACATGCCAATCAACAACATGTAAACATTTATCTTTCCTGAACCAAACTAGATCCTGTTTCAGCTGTGCTTTTCTCCATTGACCTTCAGTGAACTTAACTGTGTGCTTGATTCATATAAACTAAAAGGCAGTGTTCGTAGAAGTAATGGAGAGTCTTCACCAGTGGTGCGGAGACTTTTCCCCCATGCCAATAGCCATTTTCATTTTTCAACAGTTTGAATGCTTAGCCTCCCCAGAGCAGTTGATAATGGAGTGAAGAGTTACATCACAACATCTGAGCACTAACCACATACTTACTGAATAGAGTTTTACTGGTCAGGAATTTCTAAAGCCATGACGTTCCCCCCATAGTTACATGGGACAATATTAAGCATTTGTCTGGAAACTGCAAGTTGCTCATAATTTAATAAAATGTTTTTCTCTAAAACTCATAAAATTTGGCTAGAGGCAAGGTCTTTGAATCTGAGGATAAAGATCTGGCTCTGTCATTTCTGAAGTATATTTACTTGTCCACCCCTGTCCATGTCAACTAAACTCTTGTTTTGTTTTCATTTTTATTAACATATAATGCATTATTTGCCCCAGAGGTACAAGTCTGTGAATCATCAGGCTTACACATTTCACAGCACTCACCATAGCACATACCCCATTATCCATAACCCAGCCACCCTATCACTACCCCCACCCCCAGCAACTCTCAGATTGTTTTGTGAGATTAAGAGTCTCTTATGGTGGGGTGCCTGGGTGGCTCAGTGGGTTAAGCCTCTGCCTTCAGCTCAGATCATGATTTCAGGGTCCTAGGAACAGCCCCACAGTGGATCTCTGCTCAGCAGGGAGCTTGCTTCCCCCTCCCTCTCTGCCTGCCTCTCTGCCTACTTGTAATCTCTTTCTATAAAATAAATAATATCTAAAAGAAAAAAAAAGTCTCTTATTGTTTGTCTCCCTCCTCATCCCATCTTGTTTCATTTTTTCCCTCCCTAAACCCGACGACCCCCTGCCCCGCCTCTCAAATTCCTCATATCAGAGACATCATACGATGATTGTCTTTCTTTGATTGACCCATTTTGCTCAGCATAGTACCCTCTAGTTCCATCCATATCTTTGCAAATGGCAAAATTTCATTTTTTTCTTGGCTGCATAGTACTCCATCGTATATGTATGTCACAACTTCTTTATCCATTCATCTGTTGATGGACATCTAGGTTCTTTCCATATTTTGGCTATTGTGGACATTGCTACTATAAACATTTAGGTGCATGTGCCTCTTTGGATCACTATATTTGTATCTTTAGGGTAAATACCCAGTAGTGAGATTGCTGGATTGTAGGGTAGATCTATTTTCAACTTTTTGAAGAACATCCATGCTGTTTTCCAGAGGGGCTGCACCACCTTGTATTCCCTCCAACAGTGTAGGAAATTTCCCCTTTCTTCATATCCTCACCAACATCTATCATTTCCTGACTTTTTCATGTTAGCCATTCTGACTGGTGTGAGGCGGTATCTCATTGTGGTTTTGATTTGTATTTCCCTGATGCTGAGTGATGTGGAATACTTTTTCATTTCTCTGGTGGCCATCTGGATGTCTTCTTTGCAGAAATGTCTGTTCATGTCCTCTGCCCATTTCTTGATTGGGTGATTTGTTCTTTGGGTATTGAGTTTGATAAGTTCTTTATAGATTTTGGATACTAGTCCTTTATCTGATAAATCATTTGCGAATATCTTCTCCCATTCTGTCAGTTGTCTTTTGATTTGTTGACTATTTCCGTTGCTGTGCAAAAGCATTTGGTCTTGATGAAGTCCCAATAGTTCATTTTTGCCCTTGCTTCCCTTGCCTTTGGTGATGTTTCTAGGAAACATCATTTCTGTGGCTGAGGTCGAAGAGGTTGCAGCCTATGTTCTCCTCGGGATTTTGAAGAATTCCTGTTTCACAATGAGGATTTTCATCCATTTTGGGTCTATTTTTGTGTGTGGTGTGAGGAAATGATCCAGTTTCATTCTTCTTTCCGATTTTTCCAACACAATTTGTTGAAGAGACTGTTTTTTCCACTGGATATCCTTTCCTGCTTTGTCGAAGATTAGTTGACCGTAGAGTTGAGGGTCCATTTCTGGGCTCTCTATTCTGTTCCATTGATCTATGTGTCTGTTTTTGTGCCAGTACCATACTGTCTTGATGATGCTGTCATCTATTGTAATAGATCTTGAAGTCTGAAATTGTGATGCCACCAACTTTGGCTTTCTTTTTCAACATTCCTCTGACTAGTCAGAGTCTTTTCTGGTTCCATATTAATTTTAGGATTATCTGTTCCATTTCTTTTTGAAAAAAAAAAAAAAGGATGATATTTTGATAGCAATTGCATTAAATGTGTAGATTGCTTTAGGTAGCATAGACATTTTCACAATATTTGTTCTTCCAGTCCATGAGCATGGAACATTTTTCCATTTCTTTGTGTCTTCCTCAGTTTCTTTCATAAGTACTTTATAGTTTTCTAGGTACAGATTCTTTGCCTCTTTGGTTAGGTTTATTCCTAGTATCTTATGGTTTGGGGTGTAATTATAAATGGGATTGACTCCTTAATTTCTCTTTATTCTCTTTCTGTTGGCGCATGGAAATGCAACCGATTTCTGTGCATTGAGTTTATATCCTGACATCTTACTGAATTCCTGTATGGGTTCTAGCAGTTTTGGAGTGGAGTGTTTTGGGTTTTCCACATAAAGTATCCTATCATCTGCAAAGAGTGACAGTTTGACTTCTTCTTTGCTGATTCAGATGCTTTTTTATTTCTTTTTGTTGTCTGATTGCTGAGGCTAAGACTGCCACTATGTTGAATGGCAGTGGGGATAGTGGATATCCCTGATTTGTTCCTGATCTTAGGGGAAAAGCTCTTAGTTTTTCCCCATTGAGAATGATATTTGCTGTAGGTTTTTCATAGATGGCTTTGATGATATTGAAGTATGTACCCTCTGTGCCTGAATGTGAAGAATTTTGATCAAGAAAGGGTGCTGTAGGGGCACCTGGGTGGCTCGGTGGGCTGAAGCCTCTGCCTTCAGCTCAGGTCATGATCCCAGGGTCCTGGGATCGAGCCCCGTATCGGGCTCTCTGCTTGGTGGGGACCCTGCTTCCTCCTCTCTCTCTGCCTGCTTGTGATCTCTGTCTGTCAAATAAATAAATAAATAAAATCTTTAAAAAAAAAAAGAAGAAAGGGTGCTGTACTTTGTCAAATGCTTTTTCAGCATCTATTGAGAGTGTCATATGGTTCTTGTTCTTTCTTTTATTGATGTGTTGTATCACATTTACTGATTTGCGGATGTTGAACTAACCTTGCAGCCCTGGGATAAATCCCACTTGGTCATGGTGAATAATCCTTTTAATGTACTGTTGAATCCTACTGGCTAGTATTTTGGTGAGAATTTTCGCATCTGTGTTCATCAAGGATATTGGTCTATAGCTCTCTTTTTTGATGGGATCCTTGTCTGGTTTTGGGATCAAGGTGATGCTGGCCTCATAAAATGAGTTTGGAAGTTTTCCTTCCATTTCTATTTTTTGGAACAGTTTCAGGAGAATAGGAATTAGTTCTTCTTTAAATGTTTGGTAGAATTCCCCCGGGAAGCCGTCTGGCCCTGGGCTTTTGTTTTTTTGGAGATTTTTAATGACTGTTTCAATCTTCTTACTGGTTATGGATCTGTTCAGGCTTTCTATTTCTTCCTGGTTCAATTTTGGTAGTTTATATGTTTCTAGGAATGCATCCATTTCTTCCAGATTGTCAAATTTGTTGGTGTAGAGTTGCTCATAGTATGTTCTTATAATAGTTTGTATTTCTTTGGTGTTAGTTGTGATCTCTCCTCTTTCATTCATGATTTTATTTGTTTGGGTCCTTTCTCTTTTCTTTTTGATAAGTCTGGCCAGGGGTTTATCAATTTTATTAATTCTTTCAAAGAACCAGCTCCTAGTTTCGTTGATTTGCTCTATTGTTTTTTTGGTTTCTATTTCATTGATTTCTGCTCTGATCTTTATGATTTCTCTTCTCCTGCTGGGCTTAGGGTTTCTTTCTTGTTCTTTCTCCAGCTCCTTTAGGTGTAGGGTTAGGTTGTGTACCTGAGACCTTTCTTGTTTCTTGAGAAAGGCTTGTACTGCTATATATTTTCCTCTCAGGACTGCCTTTATTGTGTCCCACAGATTTTGAACCGTTGTATTTTCATTATCATTTGTTTCCATGATTTTTTTCAATTCTTCTTTAATTTCCCGGTTGACCCATTCATTCTTTAGAAGGATGCTGTTTAGTCTCCATGTATTTGGGTTCTTTCCAAACTTCCTCTTGTGGTTGAGTTCTAGCTTCAGAGCATTGTGGTCTGAAAATATGCAGGGAATGATCCCAATCTTTTGATACTGGTTGAGTCCTGATTTAGGAACGAGGATGTGATCTATTCTGGAGAATGTTTCATGTGCACTAGAGAAGAATGTATATTCTGTTGCTTTGGGATGAAATGTTCTGAATATATCTGTGATGTCCATCTGGTCCAGTGTGTCATTTAAGGCCTTTATTTCCTTGTTGATCTTTTGCTTGGATGATCTGTCCATTTCAGTGAGGGGAGTATTAAAGTCCCCTACTATTATTGTATTATTGTTGATGTGTTTCTTTGATTTTGTTATTAATTGGTTTATATAGTTTGCTGCTCCCACGTTGGGGGCATAGATATTTAAAATTGTTAGATCTTCTTGTTGGACAGACCCTTTGAGTATGATATAGTGTCCTTCCTCATCTCTTATTATAGTCTTTGGCTTAAAATCTAATTGATCTGATATAAGGATTGCCACTCCTGCTTTCTTCTGATGTCCATTAGCATGGTAAATTCTTTTCCACCCCCTCACTTTAAATCTGGAGGTGTCTTCGGGCTTAAAATGAGTTTCTTGGAGGCAACATATAGATGGGTTTTGTTTTTTTATCCATTCTGATACCCTGTGTCTTTTGATTGGGGCATTTAGCCCATTAACATTCAGGGTAACTATTGAGAGATATGAATTTAGTGCCATTGTATTGCCTGTAAGGTGACTGTTACTGTATATTGTCTCTGTTCCTTTCTGATCTACCACTTGTAGGCTCTCTCTTTGCTTAGAGGACCCCTTTCAATATTTCCTGTAGAGCTGGTTTGGTGTTTGCAAATTCTTTCAGTTTTTGTTTGTCCTGGAAGCTTTTAATCTCTCCTTCTATTTTCAATGATAGCCTAGCTGGATATAGTATTCTTGGCTGCATGTTTTTCTCATTTAGTGCTCTGAAAATATCATGCCAGCTCTTTCTGGCCTGCCAGGTCTCTGTGGATAAGTCAGCTTCCAATCTAATACGTTTACCATTGTATGTTACAGACTTCTTTTCCCGGGCTGCTTTCAGGATTTTCTCTTTGTCACTAAGACTTGTAAATTTTACTATTAGGTGATGGGGTGTGGGCCTATTCTTATTGATTTTGAGGGGTGTTCTCTGAACCTCCTGAATTTTGATGCTCGTTCCCTTTGCCATATTGGGGAAATTCTCCCCAATAATTCTCTCCAGTATACCTTCTGCTCCCCTCTCTCTTCCTTCTTCTTCTGGAATCCCAATTATTCTAATGTTGTTTCGTCTTATGGTGTCACTTATCTCTCGAATTCTCCCCTCGTGGTCCAGTAGCTGTTTGTCCCTCTTTTGCACAGCTTCTTCATTCTCTGTCATTTGGTCTTCTATATCACTAATTCTTTCTTCTGCCTCATTTATCCTAGCAGTGAGAGCCTCCATTTTTGATTGCACCTCATTAATAGCTTTTTTTTATTTCAACTTGGTTAGATTTTAGTTCTTTTATTTCTCCAGAATGGGCTTTAATATCTCCCGAGAGGGTTTCTCTAATATCTTCCATGCCTTTTTCGAGCCCAGCTAGAACCTTGAGAATTGTCATTCTGAACTCTAGATCTGACATATTACCAATGTCTGTATTGATTAGGTCCCTAGCCTTCGGTACTGCTTCTTGTTCTTTTTTTGGTGGTGAATTTTTCCACCTTGTCATTTTGTCCAGCTAAGAGTATATGAAGGAGCAAGCAAAATACTATAAGGGTGGTAACAACCCCAGGAATATATGCTTTAACCATATCAGAACAGATCCCAAATCATGAGGGGGGAGAAAGGGGATAAAAAGAGGTTCAAAAAGAAAGAAAGAAAGAAAAAAAAAAAAGAAAAAAGAAAAAAAAAGGAATTAAAAAAAAGAAAACTAATAAAGAAAAGTATAAAAAAGAATATATATATATATATATATATATATATATATATATATATATATATTAGATAAACTAGTTTAAAAACGTTAAAAAAGAAAAGGGTAAAAGTTAAAAAAATTTTAGCGGAAGAAGAGAAAAAAAATGAAAAAGTAAATAATTAAATTAACTGCAAGACTAAAAAAATCACAGGGAGAAAGCCATGAGTTCCGTGCTTTGCTTTCTCCTCCTCTGGAATTCTGCTGCTCTCCTTGGTATTGAAACTGCACTCCTTGGTAGGTGAACTTGGTCCTGGCTGGATTTCTTGTTGATCTTCTGGGGGAGGGGCCTGGTGTAGTGATTCTCAAGTGTCTTTGCCCCAGGTGGAATTGCACTGCCCTTATCAGGGGCCGGGCTGAGTAATCCGCTTGGCTTTGCTTTCAGGAGCTTTTGTTCCCTGAGCGCTTTCCGTAGAGTTCTGGAGGACGGGAATACAAATGGCGGCCTCCTGGTCTCCGGCCCGGAGGAGCCAAGAGCCCGGGGCCCCACTCCTCATTGCGCCCTCAGAGAACAGCACCCTGTAACTCCCGTCTGCCTGACCTCCGGCCGCGCTCCGAGCTCACCAAGCCTGCGGCCGGTTCAAGGTAACACGGAGCTGGGAACTTATTGTAGGCTCTGTCTCTGTAGCCGGCTTTCCCGTTCCAATACCCGCAAGCTGTGCAACACTCAGACACCCCCGATCCTTCTGTGACCCTGCGAGACCTGAGGCCACGCCGACCCCGCGTGGGCTTCGCCCCGGTTTAGCCTCTGGAGCGATGTCCCTCAGCGGAACAGACTTTTAAAAGTCCTGATTTTGTGCTCCGTTGCTCCGCCGCTTGCCGGGAGCCGGCCCCTCCCCCCGGGGTCTATCTTCCTGTGGCTTTGGATTCACTTCTCCGCCAGTCCTACCTTTCAGAAAGTGGTTGTTTTTCTGTTTCTAGAATTGCTGTTCTTCTCTTCGATCTGCCGATGGATTTGCAGGTGTTTGCAATCTTTAGATAAGCTATCTAGCTGATCTCCTGCTAGCTGAAGTAGTCTCAGCCTGCTACTTCTCCACCATCTTGACTCCTCCCTTGTTTCATCTTTTGATATCACTTATCTCTCGAATTCTTCCCTCATGGCCCAATAATGGTTTGTGTCTCTTTTGCCCAGGTACTTTATTCTCCATCATTTGGTCTTCTGTATCACTCATTCTCTGTTCACCTCATTTATCCTAGCAGTAATAGCCTCCCTTTTTTATTGTGCCTCATTAATAGCTCTTTAAATTTTAACTTGGTTAGATTTTAGCTCTTTTGTTTCTCCAGAAATGGATTTTATTTCTCCAGAAATGGATTCCCTAATATCTTCCCTTCCTTTTTTGAGTCCAGTTAGAACTTTGATAATTGTCATTCTCAACTCTAGTTCTGACATTTCTAATGTCTATATTGATTAGGTCCCTAGGCAGCAGTCCTGGTTTTGTTCTTTTTTGTGTGTGTGTGATGATTTTTTCTACTTTGTCTTTTTATCCAGAGAAGAGTAGATGAATGAGAGAACAAAATACTAAAGTGGTAGCAATGACCCCAGAAAAATATACACTAACCAAATCAGAAGACACCAGAACCAGGGAGAGAAGAAAGGTGAAAAAAAGAAAAAAGAGATACCTGGGTGGCTCAGTTGGTTAAGCAACTGCTTTTGGCTCAGGACATGATCCCAGAGTCCTGGGATTGAGTTCTGCATTAGGCTCCCTACTGCATGGGGAGTCTGTTTCTCCCTCTGACATTCTCCCCTCTCATGCTCTCTCTCATTGTGTCTCTCTCAAATAAATAAATAAAATCTTTTTAAAAATTATACACACACACACACTGGTGAATAGAATAGAGCCACACACTTGATTTTGGGTGTATTTTGGTCTGTTAGAAGAAACCACCTCCCAAAATTTTGAAGAAAGGAAAACTCATATGTATACAAAAATAAGGATAAACACAATGAAGGAATAGAATATGACTGTAAGGATGAAAATTATGAAAGATTCTGAAAAAGCAATTGATAAGAAGAAGTTGTTTAGGGAAAAAAAAAAAGGAGGAAAGAATATTATCAGGCTGGAGACTACAAAAAAGCCATGCACTAGATTTAGGGTATATTTTGATCTAATAGAAGAAACCGTATCCCAAAATTTTGAAGAAAAAAACCCTATATGTATTGAAAAAATAAGGTTAAATACAATGAAATGATAAAATACGATTATAACAATAAAAATCAAAAAAGATTTTTTAAAAGGTATTGATATGATAAAATAGTTAAAAAATGTTAAAATAGGAAAGAGGAAAAATTTTTAAAATGGAATAAGAAAAAAATAAAATAAAAAAAATTAACTTTGAAGACCAAAGGATCATGGGGAAAAAGTCACAGATTCTATGTGCTCCTTTCCCCCAGCTCTGGAGTTCCAATGTTCTCATTGATCAGTGAACTTCTTCTTGGCTGGATGTTCTTGCTGATCTTCTGGGGGAGAGGCCTTTTGCAGTGATTCTCAAACGTCTTTGCCCGAGGTGGAATTGCCCTGCCCTTGCGATGGCCAAGCTAAGCAATTTGCTTGGTTTTAGTCTTGGTAGCTTTTGTTCCCTGAATGCTTTTCATGCAGTTGTGGAGATGGAAATGAAGACAGCGGCCTCCCAATCTCCTACCCAGAGGAGCCGAGAGCTCAAGGCCCCACTCCTCAATGCGCCCTAAGAGAAAACTGTCAATCACTCCCATCCCCCTGGTCTCTAGCTGCACTCCGTGCTCACCAGGCTTGTGACCAAGCATTTCTGTCTCCAGTACATGGCCCTATTTGGAGTCTCCAAACCCAACAGATTTCTGCATTGCGTTCCCACATCACTCCTCCCAGAGGAGATGAGGGGGTCTCTCTCAGTCTGCCACTCTGGGCTCCCTGCTCAAAAAGCAGTGGTCCGACTGTGCCTCAGATCACTGTTTGAGGTAATCCCGAGCTGAGAGCTCACTCCTGGCTCCGTCTCTGCAGCCGGCTTCCCTGTTCCGATACCTGGCAGCTCTGCCACCCTTAGACATCCCTGGTCATTTTGTGACCCTGCAGGTCCTGAGACCACACTGTCCCCAGAAGGTCTCCATCCCCTGCTTAGCCTTTGGAGCAATGTCACTCAGTGAAGCAGATTTCTAAAAGTTCTGATTTTATGCTCAGCTGCTCTCTCACTTGCCAGGAGC
The DNA here is from genome assembly GCF_020171115.1 of Neogale vison. Classification (NCBI taxonomy): domain Eukaryota; kingdom Metazoa; phylum Chordata; class Mammalia; order Carnivora; family Mustelidae; genus Neogale; species Neogale vison. The sequence continues at coordinate 76,408,686 of NC_058091.1, read as the reverse complement.
CAGCCTTTCCCCCCATGGTCTATCTTCCCATCGCTTTGAATTCATTTCTTTGCCAGTCCCACCTTCCAGAAAGTGGTCGATTTTCTGTTCCTTGAGTTGTTGCTCTTCTTCTCTTCTATCTCCTATTGAGTTTGTAGGTGTTCAGAATGGTTTGGTAACTATCTAGCTGAACTCCTGGGACCTGGTGACATTCCGGTCCCCTACTCCTCTGCCGTCTTGCTCCTCCAACCCAAGTCAACTAAACTCTTTAAACTTTGGTTTCTTCCTCACATCTGTTGTCAGTTCCAAGTATGGAATTAAAGATTAATATAGAATATTGAGCATGAGTCTGGTATAAGAAGGCTCTCAAGTTATTATTTATCATGTTAAAAAATGCCATTTGTTTGTGTCGTCATCTTTCTCCATGCTTTACTGAGGCTTCGAGCAAAGGTACATCATCTAGGAGTCAAAAAGTTTTTGAACTAAATTATAATCGAAATTACTTAAGTCGTTTTCTGAATAGTCTTTCAATTTCTATCATAAATTTATTTTAAAATGGATTTTATGCATCTCTTTGTCACAAAGCTGTAACAAAACCTGAGTAGCAATAAGCCTGCTTTCCTTCTCTTCTTTCTCTCTTTCCTTTTTTATGTTTCCATAATGATTTCCATCTTTCAAGGCTCAGCAGAAAAAGGGCCACTTTTTTTTTTTTTTTTCAAATCCTGCTTGTTGTCATGAGTATCATTACTAGGAATGAACCATTTTCAATCTGACACTGAAAAGCAAAATAAATAACACATATGGTTGTAAACTGTCTCACTAAAGATGTTCCAAAATGTCCATTGCTCACTATTTCCATAATTTACTTGTCAATAGCTCTATTTATATAGGGGTTGTTTTTATGCTTTTTTTCCTATATGTAAGCGTAGATGATAAGGCCATATATATTCATCTGGGATAAAAATTATTAATAATATATAATTTTAAATGTAAGATGATAAAGGTCCTAGAAAAGCAGCTCCTTGTTTTCTGTGAACTCAGCAGAAATACCTACATTGGTAATGTTCAGATGAAGGGAAGGCCATGCTTTACTGTGCCTATTATTATCAGTAGAGATGCTGTTGTCAAACCATTTTAAAATAGCACAGCAAGCCATTTTGTATCATGCTGTGGTAAGGGCTCCCATGGGAATTTGGTGAAGTCCTCAGAGAGTAATGTGGTTTTAGTATGTCCACAGCTAATGGAGTATCAAAGGCCTTTCCAGAGTAATCGTGTGTGGTAGTTAATGGATGGGCCTGTGATCAGTAAAGAAATAATCTCCCAGTTGCTAAATTCAATAAATAAGTGTCTTAATACACTTAAATAATTTCGGGTCTCATTGATTCTGAAGGCATAGAAGTCAACTGTTCTGCTAGGTACAAGGAGGTATTAAAGCTCTGATATGTTTAAAAAATGCCTATAGGGTGCCTGGGTGGCTCAGTGGGTTAAGCCGCTGCCTTCGGCCCAGGTCATGATCTCAGGGTCCTGGGATCGAGTCCTGCATCGGGCTCGCTGCTCAGCGGGGAGCCTGCTTCCTCCTCTTTCTCTCTCTGCCTGCCTCTCTGCCTACTTGTGATCTCTCTCTGTCAAATAAATAAATAAAATCTTTAAAAAAAAATAAAATAAAATAAAAAAATAAAAAATGCCTATAGAGTCTACTATAACTTGGGGAATACAAGACTTATTTATGAAGAGCTTTAGGTTATATTAATAGTAAATAATAATAATTAATAATAATAATAAGCATAATTGAGCTCTGAATATCAGTCCCTAGATAATATAAATGGAGAATTAGGGAAACAAAATCATTATAAATACAATTTTTAAAATTCCCTCTGGTAATCACATAGATTTTTGTGAATTGCCTGTCACATTTAATTTAGGTTCTGAAATGGATAAAATTAGGTTCTGAAATGGATAAAACAGGGGATTCTAGAGTATTTTTTTTCATAGTAATTGTTTTTTTCTACATTTTCTCCAAATCAGATCATTTCTCTGAAAGGAAAAGATGACATTTTTTAAAAAGGTGATATTTCTACATGAAGCATTTCCAAGGATAATTCATGATGTATATTGCATTTGACCATAGTGAACACAAGGAAATGGTTTTGAAATAATAAGGAAAACATTGTTTTTCATCACAAAAATGAGGTCATCATAAAACCAGTGTTCGAAATCCAATGCCCTTTCTTCAACTTTTACTCCAGAAGTGTACATTACCACATATTTTCTAATTATACTTCTCTTTTCTGTTATTTTCTTTTTTCCTGTTCAGAAATAAGAACTGTAGTTAATTGGGTTACATTTAATTATTCACTGAAAATTTTCTCTTAGTTGTCTACTAAAATGTATAGAAAATAACTTGGAAGTATAATTCACCAATTGAGAGTGTTGTACTTCGTTAAATAATTTGTTTCACATTTCATTCATGATGTTTCACATTATTTTACACAAGAGAGAATTTGAAACCCATTTTGGTAATGCTGATGCATGACTGGCATTTCTCAGATCAGGCTCCAAGGCAAATAGCTGGTGGGGGGATCCTAGCATTCTTTCCATGCTCACTTAGCAGAATTGCAGGATAGAGAGTTTGCATACTGGCAGGGTAGTTGGGAGAAGTGATATTTAACATTCCTTCCAGCCCCCAAATCCTCTGATTCCTAGGTTTCTAGACTTTATGATGGCTTTCGCAAGTATTGGAGATTTTCTTCTTTGACACAGACAATAGATTATAAATATGTTAATGAAGACTTGTCTGTTCCCCTTTCCTTTTTGATAATGCTCTTTTTTGAATTTTGAATATGCTTATATGTCAATATGTGTAATGTTTCAAAAATCTGTCTTAATGTTAGTTATTTCATTCAAATTCTATCTTTGATTTTTCCAAGTGAAATCTATGTATTTTCAAGTGAAAACTAATAAAAACAACACACGCACACACACACACACACACACACACACACCCAATAACCATTTACCATATTCCAGGTACATACTTTACTATATACAAGGTATGCATTATCTAAAATATTCTCTTCAACTCCAAGGGCTCACACAAAATTAAATATTGTAAAAATAATGTCATCCACCATATTAGAGACACATAAGAAAAAGAAATACCCATATCAGCCTGAGGAAGTTAATGAAGACTTATAGAGAAGGTAAAATTTGGGCTTAAACTAGGAGGATATGTGCTATTTTGGCAGGCCAAAAAAAGAACCTAAAAAGGGGATCAAAATATGCAGAGGCAGAGAGACAAGAAAGAATTTATGACATTCACAAGACTTCAAGGGCTCCTGCAGGGGCTTCTGAGTGAAAATAGCAGGAGTTCTGTCCATTTTCCTTTTTTTCTTTCCTCCCTCTGTTCCTCCTTCCTTTTCTCTTATCATCCCATCAGTTATCTTGGGTCCTCTCTTTTAAATTTAGTTCCTCCCAATTTCCATTGCTCTTCAGGTTACTAATAGATAATTGCCATCATCACTGTCCCCTCCCCCCCTCACCCTCCCTGCAACACTGCTACCTGCTAGCAGCCCAGATTAGCTTACTTGATATTCATAATCATAATGCATATGCATTTATTGAAGAGAAGCATTTTTTTTATGAGAAGCATTTTTATATAGGTTTTTATATGTTTTCAGGAAGGAGATCTCTTTACTCTTCTAATATGGTAGATTACCTCTTATAACTGAAGAGTTGATAGGCAAGACATTTAGGGATAGTGCCTTTGAAATGTTAATGTCTGCTCTGTGGTGGCTTCCAAGATTTAGCTTTCACAGACCCAGGAAAGACTAGGTGACAAGGTAACAGTTCAATAGCCTTAGAGCTATAAACTGTGAATACCCTTTAATAACTCCCTTCTAAATGAAGATGTATATTTGTTATACAAGAGAAACATCGTGAAAATGAATGCAAGAATATTTTACCATTAAAAAAAAAATCTATGGACCTTATCTCTTAATGCATAAACTAGGTGTTTCAGGAATGTTAATGTGAATGACTGTGATTTCAGTCCAACAACTGATGATTAAAGAAACCAAATCAGCCAGATACAGTGCTTTCCAGGATCAATACAGTAACCCACCTTTGAAATTTATATGTTGAGGCTTTAAATATGTAAATGAAAGACAGACCAGATCATTTTAATGTCTAGGCATGATATGTATATTCTTTATTATTAATATAACTTACATTTAGCCCATGCCTAACAAGTGTCAGGAGTTTTACTTAGACCATGCTTATCTTTGTAATATGCTAAGAGAGCTTTTCTTAATCACGGTGAGGAAACATGCCTCAGTAATTTTAACTAACTACCTCAAAGTCACAGTGTTAATAAGTATTGATTATGATTATAAATACTGTAACAAATCATTGTTTTCTCAAGATATTTGTGAAAATGGGAGGTCCATGGTTCTAAATAAAGCATTATTTAAAAGGTTTATCTAGTACCTGGTGGCTTGATGGCCACATGAGGCTGTTTTGATCTTCTGATGGCCATGAATGCCATCAGATCTCCACTCAAGGTCCAGCCCTTGTCCTGATGTATGTGAACTCTCATGGGACTTTTTTGTTTGTTTGGTCTTGTTTATCTTTGGATATCAACTTGATTTCCACAAAATAGTCTTTTACATAAGCAGAGATGGGTGGCTCAGTGGGTTAAAGCCTCTACCTTTGGTTCAGGTCATGATCTCAGGGTCCTGGAATGGAGGCCCGCATCAGGCTTTCTGCTCAGTGGGGAGCCTGCTTCCCCCTCTCCCTCTGCCTGCCTCTCTGCCTTCTTGTGATCTCTCTCTGTGTCAAATAAATAAAACATGTATTAGTGAGCATATTACATGCATTAGCATATGAGTGTATGCACACACATAGTTATAATCATATACATATGTGTTTGCATGCTAAACTTTGCTGCCAAATCTAATTTAATCTAAACTTTGTTTTTAAATAGAAAATAAATACCAAGAATTCATGTTTTGTTTCAAAAGATCTAACCTATGAAGGGCCTCTATATGAAAATTTTTTTCTGACACAAATTTAGTATGTTTCTTACTTAATACGGATGAGATTATTCCTCAGATAGCACATTACGTAAGTGATAGGAGGAAAGGCAAATGAGTTGGGTCTGCCCATGCTTCTTTTAAGGCAGCCAGAAGATTTTTTAACAGTTTACTAATAAAAGTAAGCTGTAAAATGTTCTGGCTAAATCAAAAGTATAATTCTTGAACAGCCAAACTGTGTCAGGATATGTAATTTATATGCTCACATTTACTTTATGGTTCATCAGTCTATTCCACAAGGCGCTATTTCAAGAAAACTCTGGGGAAGAGTGGAAGGGGGTGAATGGTTTGGATGTTGTTAATGGTTGTTTAACAGTTTGAAGGTTTGATGAGCTCAGGTTGAAATATTTATATTTACAGGAGAAGAAACCATTAATCCATCCTGTACAAATAGCTTACAATCAATAGCTATGCGTATCTTGTGGTCATCACTGATGGAAGTGGAAAGCTTTTAATATACATAAAAGTTGACAATTACAATAGAATTTTTTAGTCTTTATTACCATATTCCATAGGAAACTATTCTTATAAAGCAATGCAAATTATTATATACTGGGATTATTTATTAAAATATGCTAGGTTACTATACTTTTATTATTATTCTGTTTGTATTTTGAGGTTCGTGCTTCTTAACCCTTTTATCAGTTCCAACCATGCTACCACTTACCTCCCCTTTGGCAGCCGCCAGTTTCTTGTCTGCATTTAGGAGTCTTTCTTTTTGTCCATTTTATTTGTTTGTTTTTTAGATTCCACATATTTGTGAAATGATATGTCATGGGTCTTCCTGTCTATCTTATTTCTTACCATAATATCCTCTAGTTTCATCCATGTTGTCACAAATGGCAAGATTTTATTCTTATGGCTGAGTAATATTCCATTGTGTGCGTATGTGTGTGTATGCATGCCACATCTTTATCCACTCATCTTTTGATGGACACTGGGTTGCTTCCATATCTTGGCAATTGTAAATAATGCTATAATAAACATAAAGATACATTTATCTTTTTGAATGTGTGTTTTTGTTTGCTTTGGATAAATACCAGGAGTGGAGCTACTGGATCATATGTTATTTCCATTTTTAATATCTGAAGGCTTACTTTAGCATACTTATTTAAATAATTAAATACTATTTACAAATCTTCCTTTATGTACTTTGATTTTTCAATCAAGAACACGAGGCTGGAGTTTCCAGTTCTGTGACCTGATAACTGTATGACTTCGGGCAAGATAACTTCTCAGGGTCTTTTTTGTCTCATTTTTTACTTGATGGAGTTGGACAGGGTGATCCTACAGATTCATTCCAGTCACAATATTCTACACAGTATTCTTTCACTTTTTTGGCATTTTTATTGGACCCTTTTAATGACACAGACCCATACATTCTTGACCCATACATGTCACCTTAGAATGTTGATCAAACAATGCCATTGTTTCTGATTTTCTCTCTTTTGTTTCTTTTTGTTCTTCTCTTCTTACTTTTGGTCCCTCTTCTAATTTTTATTTTAACTCTTGGCATTTACAATCTCAACCATTAATGAAAGAGGTCACTGTACCTAGTTAGGCTTATTTGCATACATGTGTCAGATTTAAAATACCCATGTCTTATAGAAATCTTAAATTCTTTCAGATAAATAGCACTTGGTGGACAGACGTATTCCCAATATGTGTATTACAGAAGCATGTAACCAATTAAACACTTAAATGAGGTCAAACCACTAAGCCAAGTGAAGAAAGGTGCATTGAAAGACACATATCTGTTCCACTAGGGTTAACATGAGAATCGAAGGTGATTTACATTTCACTTACTTAGATAATTTTTTGTGTGATTTTTATTTTATTATTTGTGCAGCTGGTTTGGAATTGCCTTGAATTGCCATTCCTGCTTATAATGGTATTGCTGACATATCACTTGTGAAAAGAGTTTTAAATTGCATAAGACAAACACTTTACACACTTTCTGAAATTGTGGTTAGAAAGTTAATATTTGAAATACTTTCGGTGTTTTAACAAACAGAATGTGGGCTATAGATTTTTTGTTGCTGTATCTACAAATTGCAGAAACACCAAATATATCTCCCTGAGTTATGATTTTTTAGGATTGGCCACAAAATATATTGCCTCTTGAAGAACATTACAAACCTCAATGCAACTGGAATATAGCCATATAATTCTCAAAGGGTGGATAGATTCATTAGAAAATTGACTGAAATAGAATAGCTTAAGTTTAGCTGTTTTATCAACTATGACCAAAATTTCTACTGAAATCAGAGGTGATGATAGTAAACAACTATGGTCTTGAACACCTAAATTCTTCAGGTACACCTCTCCCAATTATTTTGAACAGAAATACTCAAAATCCCAGGCTTTGGAAGACAGAAATGATACTAACAATGAAGTTGGCATCAAAAGGGAGGCAGTGTGGTGAGGTGAACCAAACAGACATGAGAGCAAAGTGCTTTGGTCCTGTTGGTTGCACCACATATTTGGGACTGAATTACTATTAGTAAATAAATAAACTAATTTATTTTCTCATTACTAAAAGTAATGAGACTTTAAAGACTCAAAGTAATGAGACTTTAAAATTTCCTTCCATAAAAGCTTGAAGATTAGAAGATTCTCTTTTTCACTGACTTGTTAAAAGAGTTCAATATATAGAGCCAAGATATGTGGAGAATCTCAAGTGAAAGAAGAAGGAGGGGACAAGAGCCCACTCTGCCATTTTGATCACCCTATCCTGTAATTAGTCTGTAGCCGTAGCATAGTCTAACACCTCTGCAGAATCCAGGAATACTGAGAAGTCCTAATTTTGGACAAGATCCCATACTAACACAGACAGATAAAAACTCTATCCTGCTGGAAAAACATAGAGTAGAAAATGCCACAGACTCCCTTTATAAATACATTTTAGTAGAGTTAAAGGCCCAGCCAAGATTACCCACTTACAAACATGCTGCTGTCACTTTGTGTTCACATATTTCCAATGTAGATTTACTTCCGGGCTTCCCTGAAACTGTATATATAGCCATGGCTACCATGGAAAATCCTAGAATTGTTTTGCATGTTTTAAAAATAGGGAACCAAAGATTAACCAAATTCCAAAGACCATATCTAATACATTAGCTTATGTGAAATGAATGTAAGCGGGAAGCAAGTAGCAAATAAGAAGGAACATGGACTGCTATGGAGTTAATAAATTGGCAGACATGTTTTCTTATTGGATTTTCATTTATGTGCTCAATAGAACCCATTCTTAATTGATACCTCTAGTGATTATAAAGTCATGACATGTTCATGAATGTCTGAAGAGACCTTCATGCAGAAAAGAGGCTATTGCCTGCCTGATGAATCTCTTCCTTTGCCTTCATTTGGCTGTTTTAAAAAACAGCCAAAAATTTTTTACTTGCAAAAAAATGCAATCAGTACAAACAAAGCAAAACTTCATTGTACCTTCACTCTCAAGTAATCCTTCTAACTACTGTTACCCAGTGTTAACTTCTAGTTTTAGATTTTGGAGAGAGAAAAAGAGATATATAAATATAGAAAACGTATACAAACTTGTAATCATGCACTTTTTATTTGTATAAATGTGATCATTTCTTTGTAGATTTCTCTTTTTCACTCGATGTTAGGATTATGTTTCCTTTCATGTAAGGCTATGAATTCTTTTAAATAAAAATAGAGACACATAGTTGAAAATTCTTTAGTGAACAGAAAATTTGTCCTTCAGTTAGTGTATCTTGTCAAGTAGGAGAGTAAATGTTTTAATTTAATCATTTCTATCCAATAAAGTTGGCTAATATTTCTCAAGTATTTGCTAGAATGAAATGTATCCAGGTCTTGAACAGTCTTAACCCAGTGGGTGGAAACATCTAGTTTTCCCTTTGACTGGTGGAAACACCCAGTCTTCACCTTTGACTGTGCTGATTCCTATTTCCCTTTCATTAAAAACATCTAAAGCAGCGAGACGTCTGGGTGGCTCAGTTGTTTAAGGGTCTGACTCTCAGTTCTGGCTCAGGTCATGGTCTCCAGATCATGAAATCCAGCCCCGTGTCAGGCTCCAAATCTCACCAGGGAGTCTGCTTGAGATTCTCTCTCTTCTTCCTCTGCCCCCCTCCTCCCCACACTCTCTCTTTCTAAAATTAATAAGTAAGTCTTTAAAAAAAATGTCTATGGCAGATCTCTTAGAGTCCTTATCTTTTCAGGTCTTAATATTCTAGTTCATTCCAATTTACTATATGAGTCACTTACCCAATTTTTCTCTTATCCTCCCATCAGCTTCCTTCCCTGCTTCACCTGCATGGGAAGAGGCCATGACTGCTTTTCTATGCTTTCTTTATGCTTCTATGCTCTCTCTCCTCTTCCAGTATTCTTTCTTCTCCAGTGTATTGGTGACCAGAGGGGTGATACAGAAAAAGAGGTAACTATCTCTGACTTAATTGATCATGTTAAAGTTCTCTCATTTTGATTACCAAAATTTTTCCAGTTATACCCTCTGAATGGCCGGTGCCCTGGTGCTGGCTCTTTGACAGAGTTTGCCTCATTTCCTTAGAAGACTCTTCAGCAGCTTCACTGTGGCAAAGTCAATCTTCAGATGCAGAAAATTCAGTCTAGCCCAACTTCTTTTAACCTTGTCCATCTCCTCCCATCAACTAAAAGGCACTCAGGGCCAATCAGAAAGTCTGCTACCCAGATGTACTACTGAATGTGATGCCAGCCTATCTTCTTTAGGATTGTTTCAGACTTTTACAGAGCATACTTTTGGGAACTACAAAGGGTGGTAGAAGTTCAGGAAAAGCTATGGCAGTCCTTAACTAGGTCAAAGCTTTGCTCTGCAGCCCTTCCAAGTGTTTGCTTAAATAGGGCTGGAATGGGAGAGCTAAGGTGAAGGTTCATGGAGCAGAGGCGAATTGGCTGCCGAGGAGGTAGAAACCCATTGTTTTAAACCTTTATTAGAAGTAAAGTACACTCTCCATGTTTTGCTTTCTAGCTATGTCAGGCAGTTCTAGACTATTGGGCAAATCTTCCTCAATATCCATTACGTAAGCAGAAATTAAAGAAAATCACTGATTTGCCTTATCTTTTAACTCAAAACAAATCGTTCATGGAAAATGAGCAAAAACCATTCAGGACTTTTTTGTTCGACACTTTGTGTTTGGTGGTCTCTGAACTGATTTTTACTAAATATTGCTCCTATGAAGTTCTACAAAATGAAAACATTTAGAAGTTTCCTTTGACTGTGTTGTGTGGAAACTTTCTGAGATGCAGAGGACTAGTTAGAGGTGCTAGGAGAGAGGGGGGCACTCTATAGGGAAATGAGGAAGGCAGAGTAGGACTGAGGGAGAAGCTGCAAATGAGGTCTCACCTCATCCTCCAAGGAGCTCCAGATCAGGCTTAACCCTTCAGAGTTGTGCCACATTGAGGCAGTGCAAAGGCTAGAGCCTTTCCATTTCCACATTAGCCAGTCAATAGTTGAACCTTGTCTTTTAGAAAGAGATGCAACCTTGGGTAAGACAATTCCCTGAGGCCAGGGGTGATGCCCAGTGAAAAAACCCAGTTGTCAATATTCCCAGCAACGGGGGAGGAGGCATCACCTATAGAGAGGCTACAGAACAGGGCCACTGCAGTATGCACTACAGAAACCATATGAATTCATTGTCATATTTTATTGGAATGAATTACTTCTATCTGAATATACATTAGTTAAGTATCATATCTCATGAATGCCTGGCACATAATTTGAATATTTCAACTTATATAAAGAGACTTTGCATCAGTTTCTCTAAGTATAAAATGAGCATTCTAATGTGAAGTATTTAATACTGTAATTATGTAAGTTCTTTATATGCTATACGATTAATTTTAGCCAGAAGTGATAGTGTGCATATTATACTATCTTCACTGTATTATTATCAATGAAAATTCCTAGAAATTTTATTTTGGGAAGAACTTCATTTATCTTTTAGATGATGAGGTCGATGTATCTACATTCCTAAGATCTTTAAATGCGTCCAGAATCAACAGCTGGCATCTCATACTAATCAATAAGACCATCCAGGCTTTCCAGGCACATGACTACAGAGTGACAGAAATTCAGAGCTCAAGCTATGAGTTTTTTCCAATAGGATATTGCAAAAAGCAAATGAGCAGATACCATTTATAGAAAGAAATAGTTACAATGTCAGAGAAGGTAGTGAAAGCACTAAAAAAGTGATTTCTCTCAGGATAGCAGCACAAAAAGAAAACCTCATAAAACTAAAGAAACTCTTACAATTTTGGAAGCAATTGACATGTGTAAAATTATTCATGGATCAAAAGTTGCTAAGAGCCTAAAATCTTTTCTAGTTTCTAGAGACTCAACATATTGAAGACATGACTTCAATTGTAAGGACTTAGCATATGAATAGAATTGGCAGAGGATTAATGTTCCAAAGTGTTGAATCTCGAAATATAAATTAGACTGCATTGGTCTTTTGTTCACTGAATGCAATGGAAAAAGATGCTATCTTGCTAGATGTCCTTGCTTTTGCTTCCCAAAATATACGTTTAAAGCAATGTCCAGTTCTTTTTGTATTTCTGTGAGAAACGGAAAAATGTGCAGATATATTAACATCAGGTTTTATAGCTCTTCTTATTTGGAACAAATCTTATTTTTCTGTTGAAATAAAAATAGCTATTAGAAATGCAGATAATTGATGGGGTCAACTTTAAATATTTCTATCACAAGATGAGTGAATTTTTTTTCTAGAACATTGTGTCTAGGAGGCTCAGAATCAAGAAAGGTTAACAGAGTGAATTGTAATCAAGCAGTCATTAAATATTCACTCTCATAACTAGATATATATCTCTGTGAGGCAAAAATGAACGTCAACAGGGGCTCCTGGGTGGCTCAATGGGTTAAAGCCTCTGCCTTTGGCTCAGGTCATGATCTCAGGGTCCTGGGATTGAGCCCCACATCGGGGTCTCTGCTTTGTGGGGAGCCTGCTTTCTCCTCTCTCTCTGCCTGCCTCTCTGCCTACTTGTGATCTCTGTCAAATAAATAAATAAAATATTTTCAAAAAATGAACATCAACATGTGGAAAAGGACGATTTTTCAAAGATTTATTTTTAAGTAATCGCTAAGAACCCAGTGTAGAGCTTGAACTCACAACCCCAAGATCAAGAGTCACATGCTCTACTGACTGAAGCAGCTGAGCACACCAAAAGAATTGATTGATGTACAGATAGACTGGCGTACTCAGTGTAAATAAAGCAGACTGTATGGTATTTACCATCTGTCTCATTAACATATACAATAATTTGAGTAGTCACATTTTACATACTGAGTCTCTGAAAGTCATAAGATTAGAAAAGTAACTTTATGATATATTGATGAAATTATAAAAATAAAGTGGCAAAGAGGGATATTGATGAGTTTTATAAAAATCACAGGAGAAAGTTAAGGAAAAGAAAAGTTAGGAGTATCAGGTAAAACTTCCCAGTGCAATTGTAATATTCTGGAAAAGTTTCTCTGTGTTATTAGAGAGATACAGTGCAATAAAGTTAACTTATTCAGCTCAAAGTATCCTCCAGAATTGAAGGTTTCAGGCTGGTGGGGAAGCACTATCATATTTTAAATGTACTATATTGCTTTTATTTATTTATTTATTTATTTATTTGTTCATTCATTCATTCATTCATTCAGTTGGTGGCTATGAAAGGTAAAGAGCCCCTATGGCTTATTGGCAGTGGGGCTTTATCAAAACTAAATTTAAGATTACAGCTGTGCTCTTGAGGCAGTAGATTTTAGGGGTGTGGCTTAAAATAGAGAAGGCTGAGCCCCCTTTAACATTTTTCCAAAGCTTTTTGGAACAGTATACTATGGTATCTCACTGTGTTTTTGATTTTTATTTCCCTGATCCCCAGTGATGTTGATCATTTTTTCATGTGTCTATTGGCCATTTGTATGTCTTCTTTAGAAAAATGTCTATTCATGTCTTCTGCCCATTTCTTGAGTGGCTTATTCTTTGGGTGTTGAGTTTGAGATGTTCTTTCTAGGTTTTAGATACTAGCCCTTTATCTGATAAGACATTTGCAAATATCTTCTCCCATTCTGTAGGTTGTCTTTTGGTTTTGTCGATGGTTTCCTTTGCTGTGCAAAAGCATTTAATCTTGATGGAGTCTCAATAATTCATTTTGCCTTTGTTTCCCTTGCCTTTGGAGATGTGTCTAGCAAGAAGTTGCTGTGGCTGAGATCACAGAGGTTGCTGCCTATATTCTCCTCTAGGATTTTGAAGGATATCTGTTTCACATTTAGGTCTTTCATCCATTTGAGTCTATTTTTGTGTATGGTGCAAGGAAATGGTCCAGTTTCATTCTTCTGCATGTGGCTGTCCAATTTTCCCAACGCCATTTTTTTAAGAGACTGTCTTTTTTCCGTTGGACATTCTTTCCTGCTTTGTCGAAGATTAGTTGGCCATAGAGTTGAGGGTCCATTTCTGGGCTCTCTATTCTGTTCCATTGATCTATGTGTCTGTTTTTGTTCCAGTACCATACTTTCTTGATTACAGCTTTGTAATACAGCTTGAAGTCTGGAATTGTGATGCCGCCAGCTTTGGTTTTCTTTTTCAACACTCCTTTGGCTATTTGGGGTCTTTTCTGTTTCCACGCAAATTTTAGGATTATTTATTCCAACTCTGTGAAAAAAGTTGATGGTATTTTGATAGAGATTACACTGAATATGTGTATTGTTCTATATACCATAGACTTTTTAAAATTGATATAAAATATATTATTCATTTCAGGGATACAGGTCTGTGATTCATCAGTCCTATACAATTCACAGTGCTCCCCATAGCGCATACCCTTCCCAGTGTCCATCACCTAGCCAGTTCCTCCCCTCCAGCAACCCTCAGTTTGTGTCCTGAGATTAAGAGTCTCTTATGGTTTGTCTCCCTCTCCGGTTTCATCGTGTTCCATTTTCCACTCCCTTCCCCTATGATCCTCTGTCTTATTTCTCAAATTCCTCAACAATATTTGTTCTTCTAATCCATTAGCATGGAACATTTTCCATTTCTTTGTGTCTTCCTCAGTTTCTTTCATGAGTGTTCTATAGTTTTCAGACTACAGATCCTTTGACTCTTTGGTTAGGTTTATTTCTAGACATCTCATGGTTTTTTGGTGAAATTATAAATGGTATTGATTGCTTAATTTGTCTTTCTTGTCTCATTGTTAGTGTATAGAAATACAATGAAATACTACTTCACACCAGTCAGAATGGCCAAAATTAACAAATCAGGAAACAGCAGACATTGGCAGGATACAGAGAACGGGGAACCCTCTTACACTCTTGGTGGGAATGCAAACTGTTACAGCTACTCTGGAAGGCAATATGGAGGTACTTCAAAAAGTTAAAAGTAGAGCTACTGTATGATCTAGGAATTACACTACTAGGAATTTACCCCAAGATACAAATGTAGTGATCCAGAGGGACCCCTGCATCCCAGTGTTTATAGCAGCAGTGTCCATAATAGCCAAATATGGAAAGAGCCCAGGGGTCCATTGAGAGATGAATGGATAAAGAAGATATGGTATGAGCCACCTGGGTGGCTCAGTGGCTTAAAGTCTCTGCCTTCAGCTCAGGTCATTATCCCAGGGTCCTGGGATCAAGCCCTGAATTGGGCTCTCTGATCAGTGGGGAGCCTGCTTCCTTCTCTCTCTCTCTCTGCCTGCCTCTCTGCCTACTTGTGATCTGTGTGTCAAATAAATAAAAAAAAAAAAAAAAAGAAGATATGAGATATATATATATATATATATATACACACACACACACACACACACACTATGGAATATTAATCAACCATCAAAAAATTCAGTCTTGCCATTTGCAATAATATAGATGGAACTAGATGGTATTATGCTAAGTGAAATAAGTCAATCAGAGAAAGACAACTGTCATATGATTTCACTTTCATGTGGAATTTAAGAAACAAAACAGATGAGTATAGGAGAAGGGAGGGAAAAATAAAACAATATGAAATCCGAGAGGGTGACAAACCATAAGAGACTCTTAATCATAGGATACAAACAGAGTTGCTAGAGGGGAAGTGGGTGGGAAGATGGGATAACTAGGTGATGGGCATAAAAGAAGGCATGTGATATAATGAGCACTAGGTATTATATGCAACTGATGAATCACTGACTTTTACCTCTGAAACTGATAATAAACTATATGCTATTAAAATGACACTGTGATCTTTTCTCAAATTTTAATTCACATTTTCATATCAATGCATTGAATACTTACTGAGGTTTAACTGCATTCAACTCTTTGGACAAAAGGCTTTTTCCTGAACATACCGTGTAGGAAAGAATTTTCTCTTTGTTCAAAAAAAAATCAGAGGGACCAGTTTAGACCCAATATGAATTGTGTTTCTAAAGGACTCTGCATTTCTGCTACTTAGATGATATTAGTAGCAGGCGGGAAAAGTAACTAGTGCTATATGAAGCAGGCTGTTCTCATTGCTTTGAACACACATGATGGTCTGTTAGATTACTATTTAGGCTTCTTATGATTTTTACCAAGGTGATTAACTTAAATTAAAATAAAATTAAATCTTTATCATTTCATTAGGTACTATTTTAATGCAAACTATAAAAGGAGGGAAGAAAAAATAAGTTTTTACATTATAATCCTCTGAAATATATTTATTTCTTCATCCTTACAGAAATCCTAGGGCAAAGGCTATTTTTTCAGTTATTTTGATCATCAAAATACTAGGTTACTCACAACTTGTAGAATTTTAGTTGAAGAACTTTTAAGATCCTGATCAGGATTAGATTCAATATGTTTATAGTACCACCAAATATACCTAATGTATATAACCATTTCTTATAACACTAGTAAATAGTGCCTTTTTCTTTTCCTGTAACTTTTTTGGCTAATGAAGTTTGCTGCTTGGATTTGTTCTGATCATCCTTAAATCCTTCCATGCTGACAGTTTTAATTAAAAGAAAAAAATTCCAATCATTTCTCTAATGCCAGAGAAATGCTAAGTACAAATCTTTTCTATGCAGAATTTCAATACCATCTCCTCTGCTAAAGCCTCATGAAATAGTTTTGGCATTTGTGGAGTTTTTCATAGATTGCATAGTAAATGTGAGCAATACTGCTTTGCCACTTGTACAAAAATATTATCCAGGACCTAAGGAGATTACAAATGTAGTATAATTTAGTACTTATGTTTTGCTATTTTATTTTTATTATAGGTTTAGACCTCCCCCCATTTTAAAATTTTGTTAGATTTGCCATGCTTTCCCTCAGCGATTCAAATAATTCTTTATCTTGTTTCTTGAGTTTTATGTCTGTTGCTGACATTTACTCTGAATCATCTTTGGAAAGAGTGAAGCAAATTATGGATTTTCATTTTAGCAACATTTTCCTCATCTACCAATAAATTATTCTTGATAATCCTTAAGATAAAGATAGCTTTTTGATAAATTTTTGGGTATTTTTTGCACTCAGATAATATCTTGGTATTATTATTCATCCCTGCCTATCATTGATCTTTAAAAATTTCCACTGTTCTCTTTACTTCAGCTTCTTTTTGACTTAAAACTTTTCAGCTTACCTGAGAATCTGAAATACAGATTTCTGTACTAGATAAAGAAGTTATGTTAGGACTAAAGACAGAATCATAAAGCTAAAGATAGAATCATAGAGTGCTACCAGTCAGGGCAGCAAGTAGTCTAGCTCCGTATAATCAAACCTGAGTCTAAAATAATTTTAAAAAAAGAGAGAGAGAGATTATTGCCCCTTGTTCTCAGACCCCAAAGAAGAGAGACTGTAAAGCTCACTGAGTAAACCAACTCTAGCTTACACTGAACCAAGTGGCATTAGTGAACATATCCCTCCTTAGAGTTCATTCTTATTTACTGTGATTATAAGTATTTAACATGGATTATGGTTAAAGGTGCTTATTTACTATGAGCAGTGGCAGGTTATCCAGGCCATTTCTGGGCTGTGGGTTCTGTTTAAACCTGTGTGTCTAACTGAATAAGCATAAAAAAGCTGTAGTCTGTCCGTCCAGTTGCCAGAAGAAAGTGATAAGCATGAGTAAACCCATTTTACAAATAGGAAGGTTATAGCCCAGGAATTTTATGTAAATTACTGAAAATTATAAAAACTGTACATAGAAGAGCACAAATTTATTTATCTATGAGTTTATTTTAAATTAGGCATGATTGACATATAACATTATTTAGTTTCAGGTATAAG
Source organism: Neogale vison (assembly GCF_020171115.1). NCBI lineage: Eukaryota > Metazoa > Chordata > Mammalia > Carnivora > Mustelidae > Neogale > Neogale vison. The sequence continues at coordinate 76,391,364 of NC_058091.1, read as the reverse complement.
CATAGTTATTCCATATTTGTATATATTGTGACATGATTGTAACAATAAATCTAGTTAATAGCCATCACCATACATAGTTATAACTTGATTTCAAATATGTAATACAGTATTATTAACTGCAGTCACCATGCTGCTGTTCTTTATATTTCTATTACTTACTTATTTTAGCACTGGAAATTGATACCTTTGACCACTTTCACCTGTTTATTCAAGATCTAGCCTCACGTTCCCTTCTATTTCCAGTGATTGGCAGTATTTCACCATGTACCATTTTGGTTCAAATGCTGATTCTGTACTCACTTTGCCCCAAGAGTATAGGGATGCATCTCATTAGCTAACAAATCCGAAAAGTCTAGTTACCTCTTCACTTAGCAATAGAAAATTCTGTAGACTTCGAACACAGAGAGAACCCTTATTGCATTTTATTGTTGATAGGGTGATTTTTTTAAATCAAAGTATAGTTGACATACAGTCTTATATGAGTTTCAGATATACAGCATAGTGATTCAGCAATTCCATACATTCCTCAGTGCTCACCATGAGAAGTGTAGTCACCTTCTGTTACCATATGTTATTACAATAATATTGACCATATTCCCTTTGCTGTGCTTTTCATCTGATAGGGTGACTTTTGTTAGATGATTTATTTAGTGCTCCCTGAAGTATGGCAATATAATTAACTATGCCATTATCTTTGCTATAAATGTTTTCATTACATAGAAAATTATTCTGTTCTTTTGCTCCCAGGTATTTTTATTTGTTTTCCATGACCTCTAGTAACTATGGGTGCTAAAGTGTTATTATACATGCTGGGCCAATAAATATGTCCATTTATTTCAAATATCTTCCTTTCAAATATATTGCCCTTTAACTTTACTGAGTTTGTCCTCTCGGTCTTATTATGCATTGGGTACAAGGGCAGAACAAATTCATTTTCATTCTGTCCTTTATTATTTTGAAAAATCAGAGTCAACTCTTTATGTCTTTGGCTTCTTTTTTTTTTTTCTGGATTGCTAATTTTATATTTTTACATTGAATTTTAAGTTTTTAATTAGTCACAGCCAGATCATCAGGTAGAGAAATTAGCAGCCATAAATAAAGCCACAGTTTAAAAAATGGGCTTTAAAAATATGTTGAAAGGTGCCCAGATTTAATATGTTACACTTTCACTGTGGGATTTGTGGAGGATCCATTTGGCTCATGATTCTTCTGCCCTTGAATTGAAATCTGGGTTAATTGAGGCAAAGCTGAACTTGCTCTTTTGTGAAATGTGTGGAAGCCTACTGCTCTTTTAATTGCTAAAATCATCAATACTGTTTTGACATTTGGATATAGTCCCATTTTATTTAAAGTGTCAGCTGTTTGCTCTCATATTTAGTTGCCTCTTGCCCTATCAGGTTTTTGATTTAAATTTTTATCCAAAATGGCATTCATCTCTGATGTTGCAAGAGCTACATCCTTGTGATTGCAGACGAGTTTTACAAAACCAAGAGCCCAGCTCGAATGAGGGGATTTTTTAAATGGGTTTCCTGTTTGAAAGGCCTTTAAAATAAAATGGGATGAGTAATGATATTCTGCAGTCCTCCACGAGCTCCCAAGGATAAGATTCATCCTAAACTGAGCGAGCTACTCCTTTATTCCCCATAACATGTTTCCACATATGAAAATCATTCATTTCTTTGCCCAACTCCTCCAGTAGACTGAGAACTTTGAACGCAAACTACCTGTTATTTATCGCTCTATCTGCAGCTTCCAGCCCAATTTATAGGCTCAATAAATGTTTGTTATGAGAATAAATATTTAGCCAGAATGGTGAGACTGTAGCAAAAGTCATTGACCATTTTGATTTAAAACATTTCATCCATGATATCCAATGACTACCCCAAGGTACAATGACTGCTTTATCCATTGTTTGAAGTGGTGAACTTGATGGAGCTCTGAAGACTTTTAGGGTGCTTATGGGTTCTCAAACAGCTAATAGTTTCTTTTATAAACCATAACTGCTTTAGTGCAGAGGATGACAAATGAGGACATTAAAAGGAGCTTTAGCTAGGAAATAGAGATTTGTTGGCTCACTGGTTTTCGAAGCAACCTGACTCTCCCCCACAGCAAGGTGCAGTGAGGGCCGAGCTAAGAATTCTCTCTGCCCACCCCAAGCTAACTTCAATCTCACTGATTTAAGTAATGACATTAATTACTACATAATCTCTAACTAGCTGGTGTCTCCATGCCTCATGTTGACAGTGAGCCAATAAGAACAGGCAGCGTATGGGGCTGTGTCTCCAAGTTAACATCTACCAGAGTGCCTAACACCAATAAAGTTTCCAGAATGCAGTGTTTCCTGAGCACCACATGAAGTAGAAAATGGTTGGCATAGATATTTTCGCTGAAATCATCCAAACCATGTTAAACTTGCCTTCCTTTTATTACTTTTCCTTCTGTCCTTTCATTGATTATTTTAAATTTTCTATGATCCTTTTACTCTTTTTCTTGAGAAACTTACAGGCTTTCCTGGCTACTCTCACAAGCATGTGGATTAATAGAGTTTTGTTACAATCATAAATAAAGTGTTCCGTTTATAAGATAACTAGTTAATGGGAGGGAACCTTTTTGGTAATATCTTAATTTCACATACTGATATATTTCTGCAAGCTCCCAGTGCTTTTGTGGATATTACTTAGGTTTACAATGGTCAAAACTAATACATAATAATATATAATACATATAATACATAATAATATATGTTTTATTGTATATAAATTATTCCTCAGTTTAAAAGAAGCAATACTTCTACTGACATATGTTTCCTTTATGTTTTAAGGTGCTCAATAACTTCTCTTTTATTTCAAGTAAGTTTTTATTGAATTAGAGGATAAATATTAAAATGTTTCATACTGTGATTTCATTTTTGGAAGTTCCTGTTTTCAGTGTGTGTATATATTTAATTTTTTAAATCCTTTCAAGAACTTTTTTTCCTTATTTCTGTTTTATCCTTTACACTTTTCTCTACACCATTTATTCACCTTATAGTCAATCTTTCTTTGGTTAATTCCTTTTAATTCTACCATTATTTTATTTATTTATTTATTCATGTTTTATTTATTTATTTGTATTATTATATTCAATTAGTCAGCATATTTCTGAAGATTTTTTTCTTCTAAATCTTCCTTGAGAACTGTCAGTTCTTATTTTAATCTTCTCACTATCTAAACATCTAATTTCTGAGCTTTTCTAGTTCTAATATTTGTTTGTTTATTTTTCAGTGGTCTGTTTTCTTAATTTCTTTAGGTTCATTTTGAAATATTGTAAATTAAATTGTGTGTGTGTCTATTTTCAATGCTCTTCTCAATAAATAGTATGTTTTGCAGTTAAAGGACTTTCTGGGATCTGCTGCTTCTGGTTCTATTTCTTCTAGTATTTATATCTCTCTTACCCTGAATATGCTTATTTTGCTTATTTTTGTTTGACTTTTAGTAATATCTCTTCAGGTTGAGGTTCTACACTTCTAGATATTTCTGATATCCTGGAGTTAGAGTTGCCAGACAAAATGTAGATGCCTGGTAAAATTTGATTTTCCAATGAACAACAGATTTCTATTTTGTTTGTTTGTTTGCTTGTTTGCTTTAGTGTAACTATGTCCCAGACAATATTAGCTGAATCAGGTAATCCTACCCATAAGGCTTATATGATCACAGCTGTGTTTCTGTTCCCTATCTGTGCTCCTCCCTTTCCTTAGTGAACTTAGCCATTTAGTTTTTGTACCTACATGACTCCTCAACTTTTGTTGACATTTCAAGAACCTGAAACCCAAGATTGTTCAGTGTGAAGTCCTTGCCTTCTAGAGGTGAATTTTATTTCTGGTACAGAAGTTCTGTGGCTTATGAGACTCATCAGAAATTCCTTTTCTTTTTCTATAATTTCCACTGCTTGGCTCTCTTAGTGATTTGGCTACATCTACCCATATTCTGGGTAGATGTTTCCTGTTAACAAACATCATTGAAGTTGCTATGTATTTTCTTGCCCTATATTGGTTGACCTGTTTGTTTCTAAAGAAGTTTTGGAGAACAGAAAACCTATAGCTACATCTTAAGCCAGAAGTCCAGATCCAGTAGCTCTTAAGATGATATTTTTTTTGCTATGTTTCCGTATGTATAGGAACATAGTTGCTTTTATATATTGATCATCTGTCATTGTTGAACTCTTAATTAGTACAAATAATTTGTTAATTATCTTAAAAATAATCATTTATGAATGGCGAACGGTTGATTTCTTTCTTTCCAACTTTCAATTTTTTTACATTTTCCTGTGTTGCATCGGATATCTATTATAATGTTGAAGAGCTTATAGCAAGCATTCTAGTTTTGTCTGTTCACTCAGGTTTTTTTTTTTTAAACTATTTATTTATGTTAGGGATTGGGAGAGGGGCAGAGAGAGTCTTAAGAGACTCTATGCTTAGCACATAGCCCAAGGTGGTCTTGATCCTAGAATGCTGAGATCGCGACCTGAGCCGCAAAGCAGAATTGGACGCTTGAATGACTGTGCCACCAAGGTGTTCCAGGTTCATTCAGTTTTTATTGGGAATAATAATGGTACTGACTTCATAGGATTGTTTGAGGATTGAATTGGGGCAATCATGACAAATTAGTATATTTAGTACATAATGAACTGATAAATGATAGCTATTATGGCTTTTAAATATGAATAAAATCATCCCATGTTATATTCATAACAAATATAAAGTGGCAGAAGTAAGTTAAAGAGCTTAGGAAATAATAAGCAGAATATGTATGTGGATGTACCAAGAAAGACAATTTGTTTTGAATTAAAAAGACAGTCATTTTTTCAAAATTATTTCTGGCTTTCCATAACGTTCTCTTGAAAAATAAAAAAGCTAGTCACATTTTAATATTAAAATAATAACTAATTTGTAAAGCACAAGATATCATCACTCCCCTTACAATATGAAGAAAGTGTGTCATTTTGTAGGTGTGCAAAAAGGAGTAAAAGAACAGAAAGAGAAAAATAAATGGAAAGGAAGACCCAGCTGAAGTAGCCAGAAGTGAATAAAAGTTATATTATTAGAAATAGCCTTTGTGTAGTACTCTAGGGGGCAGCTTTATTGAGATTGTGACATTGACATTATTAATATGTTTTTGGACATTGGGACTGTTTACCCCTTAAAATTGTCACAACCTATTTTTTAATCTGTACTGTATTTGTAAAATAATAGGATTGATATTGATCCTAGTGTATAAATTCTCACATGTAATTGAGCCCTGTTCTTGCTGATTTCTTATGGTGCTATTAGTATTTCTTTATGCTTATAGTATTTTCATCAAAGTGATTTATGAAATCTAATTTTGTGTTGCTAAAGTAACTGGGGGAACTTTCTCTTTGCTATAGCCTGTAATGATTTCTACCCATAGGTCAACTTTCCTGGGATGCCAAGTCTGAGACAGAGATTTACATGCAGCAGTTATTATAGTATGTCCTTAAGAACAAAAACTGGAATTGGGCAAATGAAAAATTGGAACCACAGTGCAGTTGCAACACAGGAATCATTTGGTTTTATGGAACTCTCCAAAGCCATGGTGATCTTTCGTATGTGTCCAAAACTGGGGGAATGATGGGCATTCCCATCACTCCCGATGGGGAATGTGTTTCCCCGTGGACCTGTCATCGCTTGTAAGCAATGTTGTTTAGTTATTCAGATGTGGAACTAGAGGGTATTATGCTGAGTGAAATAAGTCAATCAGAGAAAGACAATTATCATATGATCTCCCTGATATGAGGAAGTTCAGAAGCAATATGGGGGTTTTGGGGGGTAAGAAAAGAACAAATGAAACAAGATGGGATCGGGAGGGAGACAAACCATAAGAGATTCTTAATCTCACAAAACAAACTGAGAGGTTGCCGCGTGTAGGGGAGTGAGGAGAGGGTGGTCGGGTTATGAATATTGGGGAGGGTATGTGCTATGGTGAGTGCTGTGAAGTGTGTAAACCTGGCAATTCACAGACCTGTACCCCTGGGGCTAATAATACAGTATATGTTAATAAAAAAATTAAAAAATAAAAAATAAACAAGCCATCCTAAAATACCAACAGGAAAAATGTTAATAGTTTTAGTGCTACCATCTAGTTCAAGAACTATCATTATACCATTTATTCCAGTGATAAGGTGCTCACTGCCAGTCATCAGGAAGCGATCTAGTTCAAAACTCCCTTTAACATCTGCTTTCCTGGACAGCTCCTATTTTCAGTGGTTGTTAGTTCTTCTGGTACCAAGTTCTGAAATGGAGATTTGTATGCAAGTCACTTAGAGAGGAGTGTTTTCAGGAACAGCATCTGTAATGGAGTGAGGGGAGCAGGGCAGTCAGAGGAGAGGTTGAACTGCAGTACAGCAGCATCAGAAGCCTCAGCTGATCCCATGTAGAGGTCTGAATATGAGCCAGTTTTTCGTAAATGTCCCCAGTTGAGACAAGGGTCTAGGAGCTTTGTACATTAGCATCGACCAGTCATGAAATGAGGGTTGCTCCTGGAGGTGAGTGTAATTATAAGCAAGGCAGCTCACTTTGGCAGAGGGCAATTCCTGAAAAGGGACTTGGCTGTGAGCTATCTATCAACAGGCAACACTTCTGACAGTTGGATAATGATTAGTGCCTCAGTCCTAAAGAGCCACTCGGGCAGTGCTCACAGCATCCACTGAAGTCTGAGTTCTAGAATGTTTTATTTTTTTATTTCTCTCGAATATGTGTGTGTCACACTGATTTTATACAGAAGTAAGTTTGTACTGAAATAAGTTGCTAATTTTTTTTCAACTTACATGTAGGCTCTGTCAGAAAAGATATAATTTCTATATGACTGTCACACTATTTATACACCAATAAGAAATATGGCACAAGATTTTACCCTCTTTTGGGATGTATTTTCACTTAAAACATCTTGTAGCCTTGCATTTGAAATACATGTGTCTCTTCTAAGACCTATGTTCTGTAGACAGGAGCCACAAGAACCCTAAAGAGCTTACACAGGCCTCCAGTCCGACACCACGGTCTCATTAGCAGAGGAATCTAAGCACCTGGGCTACACGTTCTTAGATTTGCATAGTAATTGGACGAAGATACAATAATGATTTCTAGAGCCAAATACAGAACTTGTTTTTTTTTTTATGATCATGTGGACTTACCTCAGTTTTACCCTTGAGTAAGAGAAAACATTTTTTTTTTAAGATTTTATTTATTTTTTTGACAGAGAGAGATCACAAGTAGGCAGAGAGAGAGAGGAGGAAGCAGGATCCCCGTGGAGTAGAGAGCCAGACGCGGGGCTAGATCCTAGGACCCTGGGACCATGATCTGAGCCAAAGGTAGAGGCTGTAACCCACTGAGCCACCCAGGCGCCCCAGGAGAAAACACTTTTGAAAGGAAGATGATTTTTAAACTTTTCATCCTTGAATACTACGTTTAAACTGGGAATTAGTCGTTTTAGCTTTAGGATGATTTAAAAACAAGCAAAACACAGAAACAAAGATATCATAAAGATGGGAAGAACTGAATGTATTTAATGAAATGTAGCTATCCATTATTAGTGTTGGCATATCATCATTACATGACCTTCTTTTCAACTTTTGGAAAAATTAATACATATTAAGCTCTCATCCAAAGGTCATTTAGTACTAAATGTACATTAAAACTTGTGCTTTTGGGAGCATTATTTTTTGACACATTTTCCAAGGTCCTATGCACTGACAACAAATTTGATCAAATAGCATTAGTTTGCAAATAGTGTGTCTACTTGATGGTCATTCTAAGGCCTGATTTTTTTTTTTCCCTCAAGTTGTAGTCCTCAAGAAATTGTGAATACATTCTTTATAAAAGAGTTCTTGTATAATGACACAAAAAGTGATTGCTAGTGCTAATACTTTTGGTTGATACCATTCTGCAATCATTATTTCCAATAAAAGTGATTGACTGTCTAAGTGGCTGACATAAGGAGTGAAACGTTCTGTTTATCGCTATTGCCATCGTTGGACTCGCCCATGGGCACTGCAGCTATCAGGCTGCTTATGTGAGAAGGGATATGCTTCTCCAGAAAAATAACAATAAAATCACTTTGCATTCTTCCAGGAATAATAGTTTCAAAAGCAGATAAAAATCCCAATATTTTCAGATTATAAAGGTAGATTCCTTATAGAGTTTGGATTTAAACCCAGTTGTCCTAATTTCTAGATACTTCTTTCTATGACTGAACTAAATTAAGTAAATAATATAATTTACATACTATAACAAACTGTCTTACAATTCAAAAGGAAATACATATACCAGAAGTCAGTCTGAAAGATTGTATAAAATATAGTCTACTAAAAATATAATGTATTTATAGCACTTGGTCCTTATGGGAAATTATTTGACTGTTAAAAGCTCTTTTAGAAAACAGAAAATATCAATATTGAAGTATTAGTTTGCTATTGCTGAATGACAAATTACCACAAACTTAGAGGCTTAAAATAACACCCCTTATTCTCTCTCAGTTCTGTAGGTCAGAAGTCCAGGTGGGCTTGGTTGAGTACTGTGGTTGGGGTTTTATGAGACAGAAATCAAGATAGTGACTGTCATAGGTCCTCTGGCATTCTGTCTGCTTCCAGACCATTCAGGTCATTAGAATGATTCAGTTTCATTTGGTTATGGGACTGAGTTGCATGTTTCCTTGCTGGTGGTTGGCTGGAGACTGTTTTCAGCTTTTCTAGAGGCCACCGATATTCCTTCTCAAGAGGATTCCCCTGTCCCCAAAACTAGCAAGCACCTTAAATTCTTCATGTGCTACAAATCTCTCTGAGGTCCCTTTCAGCCACCAGCCAAAAAGAAGTTATCTGCTTTAAAAGATTCATATGCTTATGGGGCGCCTGGGTGGCTCAGTGGGTTAAGCCTCTGCCTTCGGCTCAGGTCATGATCTCAGGGTCGTGGGATCAAGCCCCACATCAGACTCTCTGCTCAGCGGGGAGCCTGCTTCCCCCTATCTCTCTGCCTGCCTCTCTGCCTACTTGTGATCTCTTTCTCTGTCAAATAAATAAATAAAATCTTTAAAAAAAAAAAAGATTCATATGCTTAGTTTAGAACCACCTGGGTAATTAACCAATCTTAGGTCCACTCTAAGCATAACGGGAATCGTAAGTGTAATAGCACAACATATTCACAGATTGTGGGGATTAAGGTGAGACATATTTGGGGGCTACCATTTTATCTGCTGCTATTGACATCAGAAAGAAAAGATGAATTCAAGAAAAATGCTTAATTGGTTTTCAAAAACACACTTCATTGATTAGACTTTCACTGATGAATCAAAGTTTGTACTGAAAACCATATAAACCTCATAAAGTAAATCTTTAACTTTACTTTTGTCTTTAAAAAGAAATGAAATCGAAAGAACATTTTTATTGTACACTGTTACTATTTTCAAAATATAAATACATAGCCAAAAGATGTACAATTTAAAAATTAATTGTGCTTTGCATTGGACCAAGTGCTTTTAAGAGATTTTTCTTTTTAGATTGATTTAAGAAATAGTTCTTATGTCTGTGATAATTTATTTTAACTCCTCTGAGAGTGAGCTTTCTACACTCATAAAAATACTAAAAGAAAACAGGAATTTTTAAAAAAGTCGTAAGTAAAAAGTCAATGACACTTTCAAAATTTATATAAATCTGCTTCACTAAGATTTGGTAGATGTGTGGTGGTTGACAATATTGATTGAGTAAACAAAGTCTATTATTTCTTTCCCCTGAACTTAGAAACATCTCTTTCAACCAGAAAGATTTCAATCTCTTAGTTTTTCTGTCCTCCTAGCTTTCATCTCAAATTGAAATTGATTCTAAGAATAAGGTAAACAGTCTTCTAATATATGTAACTTATGTAATAAAATTATGTAATATATTATGTAATAATATGTAAATTATCCTAATTGGGAGACAGGATAAATCTATTTAAAAATGGTGATTTGCTGTGTTTGTTTTAAAAACATCCAAACACAGACAAGGACATAAGGATATATATAAAATAAAATATATATATTATATTATATATATATATATATATTTTTTTTTTTTTTTTCTGTTAAACTGACACACTAAGGAAGCTTCATTCTTCCTGGGTCCTTTGTAAGACATTAGATTTGAAAAAATTTTAGAAGTAAAATTGACACACAATGTTAACATTACTTTAGGTGTGCAATGTAGTGAGTGGACAACTCTGTACATTATGCTATTATAAGCATCACAAATGTAGCTATCGTCTGTCACCACACAGAGCTATTATAATATCATTGACTATAGTCCCTATACTGTACCTTTGATCCCCATGATTTACTCATTCCATAACTGGAAGCATGTAACTCCCACTTCCCTTCATTCATTTTGCCCATCCCCCCTCCCCGCATCTCTGGTGACCATCAGTTTGTTCTCTGCATTTATGGGTCTGTTTCTGGTTTTAGGTTTGTTTGTTCATTTGTTTTGTTTTTTAGATTTCACTTATAAGTGAAATCATATGGTATTTGTCCTCAAAGGACATTAGATTTTAAGTATGGGCTAAATCATCAAGTTCTCCCAAACATTTAAAATTGTTCCAACAAAAAAAATAAATAAATAAATAAAATAAAATAAAATTGTTCCAACAATACAACTTCCTAACTTCCTTTTGGATAAAAGTTCTATTAGAATTTTTACTGGGTACATTTGTGTGTGTGTGTGTGTGTGTGTGCCAACATAAGTGATGTGATAGACATTTAACAATATTTCACATGATATGTGTCTTCTGAATACCTGTCTTCTTGATTACATACTATCAGTAGTAAAATCTTAATCATACCATATTGGGTGAATATTGTTTGCTATGGTGGTATTTTGGGCTCAAGAGCTCTGATGTGGTAACAAGTCCAGAGAACCACATATTCAAATCTGAATGTTATTCAGTGTTTGGGAAGAAAACTTAAAATCACCAAACTTTTAATTAATTAAATATTTTTCTTTTTAGATTGATTTAAGAAATAGTTCTTATGTCTATGATAATTTATTTTAACTCCTCTGAGAGTGAGCTTTCTACATTCAATATTTCTTCTTATGTAGTATGCATTTAAGTACAGATATTTAATTAATTAATAATCCATGGTAATGGATTTGAGTCCTGCCTTTGAGATAGTAAAAGAGAAGTCATTTAGTACATAAAAAAAGAAAGAAAGAAAAGAAAAACAAGGAAAGAAAGGTAATGAAAAGTACTTCTAAGATGGAAAAAAAACACTCTGTAGTTTTAATTCCTTCTTAACATTTAGCGATACATTAACATATGTAAATTTGGAACTTCACTATTCAAACAAATAGTTGCAATCTAAAAAGTACCAAGTACTAGTTTAGAATACTGTAGGAGAAATACATATTCATGTTTACATTTGTCCATTAAGTTGAACATTGCCTCATTGATTTGTCCACGTTAGCTACAATTGTCACACAATTAATTGGCTCAGCTATGTGATACTCCAAAAACATCCTTTAAGTGACTATATAAAGACTTGTACAAAACTAGCTATCCTATTGATCAGGTCAAACAGGCTGACTTTATTTTTGATAGATAAGCAAGCATATCTGTTTAAAAAGAAATTGTGCATTATATATGTTTTCCTTAGCGGAACTTCCCAATAGTGTCACAGCTAATAGATTGCAAATATCTTGGCATGTTGAGTCCTTCAGGAACCTGGGGTGGGCAAAGCCCCTGAATCAATCATTTCAGCAGCCGACTGAAATAATAAAATGATTAGTTATGTTAGTGAGCCTTACAAATAGTATCATTGTCCATGTGTGCCATAAATTCTTTCATGAAGTACAGTTTGAAGGCTATAATTCAATATATGGATAAGAGTGCATCTTCTTTAAATTAATTATTTGCCGTAAGAAAAGAGGATTCAACATTCTTAGGCATCTTAGGATACATTGGTGAATTAGAGTCATAGAAGCCATCGAAGTGGTCAAAACGGTCATAGGAGTATGTGTATACCTAAAATAATGCTTTCCACTTAATCCACTGGGCCTGATGTCACAGTATTTACTGAGTGTTAAAATATTTGCTGAAAAGTGATACAGAAGAATATTTGGTATAACTATTAGGTTGACAGATATTAAGTAATCATCAATTTAACACCTCTCGAACTTTTTAAGGCCAACTCTGATGGTTGATAAATTTAAGACTACTATTTGTTTATTAGGATTTTCAATATTTTTAGTATCATGTAATCCATTTTCCCAACTAAAAAGTATCAGCCCATCATATTGATAGTGGTTATCACTTGCTTTTCTTCTTCCTTGCCTTTGAAGTTAGTTCCAATAAAACATTACTTGAAATTATATATTTTCCAGGTACTTAACTCATTTTTTTACAAGTCTGTCAATATTCAGGACTCTAAATTTATTGATTTCTGCATCCTAGAACTTGATGCAATAAGTTCTGAAAACAATAAAGCAACCCTATATTGTTAGAATATTGGAAATATACTGAAAACTGATTGAGAGTCATAAAACAAGAGTACCTCATTTTCTATTATCGATTTTCACAGCAATTACATAAGACAAATAAGTTTAAAAAAATATTTCTGTCTGAATGTCATTCAAGCATTAACAATGGAAAGATTCTGAAGCAGTGATAAAGTTGTCCAATGGGAGTAGACCTCAGTGTTTTGAAGGTAATTGCACATCTCCACGTACTAGGCATTATAATCTCCAGGTTTATATTTCACTGACAAGGAGATTTGGGAGAACAGAAGAGTTGGGTGGATATATTAGCTTTCTGTGGCTTCTGTAACAAATTACCGCAAACTTCGTGGCTTAAAAAACAGAAATTCCTTCTATCCTAGTTCTGAAATCCAGAAGTCTGAAATTAGTATAGCTGAGCCTAAATTGGGTCCCACATTACTTCCAGAGGCTCTAGGGGAAAATCACATCCTTGCTTCTTCCAGCTTCTGGTAGCTGCTAAGATTCCTTGGCTTGTGGACACATCACTACAATCTTAAAGGCTGACACCTTCAAATCTCATTCTTTTCTAGTCACATTGTCCATTTGTGTGCATAAAATGTCCATTTATGTGATTACATTGGTCCCACCCAGGTAATCCAAGATAGTCTCCCCATTTAAAAGCTTTTAATAATATCTGCAAAAACTTTTATTGTTTTTTCCTTCCTTCCTTGCTTGCTTGTGTCCTTCCTTCCTTCCTTCTTTGTTGGCTACATAAAGTGATATTAATGGGTTCCAGAGATTAGGGTGTCAGTACCCTTGGGAGGGCCACTTCTCAGTCTGCTATTTTATATGTGGGGAGCAGGGAAAATTATTATACCATACATGTAACACACTGTATGGTATAACAATTTTCCAATTCACATGATATTAGTTTTTTTTAATACATTATATCATCTTGACTTGATATTCAAACACCAGACCTAGAAGCAATTTCATATACTTTAAGTATTATTGGGTTAGTCCAAGAAACTTCAACACAGGGAAAACCAGTTTTTTTAGATTTAACTATGATTTCCAAAACCAATGAGATCAGTATATTTGAACTTTTAATTATTTACTGACTAGCAAAAGTACTGTTTTTCACGTCACTTTAAAAAAAAAAAAGTTGTTTTTTTGTTTGTTTGTTTTTTTAATTTTTTTGACAGAGAGAAACACAGCAAGAGAGGGAACACAAGCACCGGGAATGGGAGAGGGAGAAGCAGACTTCCTGTGGAGCAGGGGGCCCAATATGGGGCTTGATGCAGGGCTCAATCCCAGGACCCTGGAAACATGACCTCAGCCAAAATCAGAGGTTTAAGGACTGAGCCATCCAAGTGTCCCACTGATGTCACTTTTTAATTTTTTTTTAAGATTTTATTTATTTATTTGACAGTGAGAAAGAGATCATAAGTAGGTAGAGAGGCAGGTGGAGACAGAGAAGGGGAAGCAGGCTCCCTGCTTAGCAGAGAGCCCGATGCAGGGCTCAATCCCAGGACCCTGAGACCGTGACCCAACCCAAAGACAGAAGCTTAACCCACTGAGCCACCCAGGTGCCCTATGTGTGACTTTTAAGCACAAATGCTGATGATTATGTGATAATGAAATAGAAATTGCCTTTTTAATAGCTTGAGGGAAGATTCTTTTCTCACCACTTATCACTTTATAATTACATATCAACATCTAAAAACCCTGCTTGACAAATAAATAACAATGAATAAAATCACTGTTTGATTCTTAAACTGTACAAATTTCAGATTTTAAAATTGTAGATTGGGAATTTCTCACTAGTTTTATGTTATACTAGCTGTTCAAATCTCTTATTTGCATACATCAATTAGAATGTTCCTATATAGCTTCATTTATTTTAATTCAGTTTCAAAAGTCCTTTCAAAGGAATTCTCCGAGCTGTAGGGCTGTAGAGCTGTAAATATCTTTGTATGAAATATTTTCAATGAATTAAAATTCATCATATATAGATGTCTTCATGCCAAATGAGTATTATTGGTTTCTTTTTTTCAATCAAAGGGAATTACTTTCTACTTTTTGCTTCAAGAAGAATAGAATACCTTTGGGGATACTGCTTTTATTTGGAGTTGCATAAAATTTAATAGCCATGTATTTATGTTCATTAAAATAATGCCAATTGGATATTCTAACATTTATAGTCTGTCCTAGAAATAGTCTGTACAAGCAAAATATTTTCAGGTATGATTTATATGCCAAACCTAACATTTTAAGGAAAATCCAAATTTATAGGAATTGATCAAAATAGAAGCACAAAAGCTTAAAGCACAAAAAATTAATTAATAGAGAATTGTTGAATAACACATAGTTTATCATGTTTAACATGTGTATTTCAGAATCCTCAAAGTGACTTTTTGATTAAGTGGGAAAAAGTCTAGTAAAAATATAGACCCAGTTTCCTATTTAATTTAAACATATGTGACACCAGTGATTATGTCTAAGTATGGTATTTTCCAAATTTCTCTTTTTGATCTTCAAAATATTAAATATTTTCTACAATAAGAAATTGCTTATAATTGGGAAAAAAGCATAATAAATCTTCTTTTTTTTTGAAAGATTTTATTTTCTTTATTTATTTGACAGAGAGAGAGAGAGAGAGATCACAAGCAGGCAGAGGGGCAGGCAAAGAGAGAGAGGAGGAAGCAGGCTCTCTTCTGAACAGAGAGCCCAATGCGGGGCTTGATCCCAGAACCCCGGGATCATGACCTGAGCCGAAGGCAGAGGCTTTAACCCACTGAGCTACCCAGGCGCCCCTAAATCTTACTTCTTAAAATGAATTAAAAGTTATGCAGTCTTTAAAATTTCTAAGTAAATATAAAATCATAAGGAAGTTTAATCATATAATAAGAGCATTGGTAAAAAATGAGAAGGTAGAAACCTGTCTTTCTTTCTGATTTACAACATGTCTGATTAGAATTGGATTTCTCTCTGGTTCTGTTTAATTAACTGATCAGAGCCTAGTCAAACTAGAAGTTATAATAACAGTGTATTTCTATGTAGGTATTTCTCTTAAGGGACAAGTTTTTATAGCATAACATAGATACAACAGCGTTTTTGAGTTAGGAAACAGAACCTAAATCATAATGCAGCCTGTCCCTGGTCATAAAATGATCAAGAATTAGGATTCTGTGGGACATTTTACTCTCTCTCTCTTTTTTAAAATCCTAACAATGGATGAGGAATTGATGAGAATGCCTGAGTAGATTAAGTGATACTGCTGTTGAAGATGATAAAATTAAGCTAAATGTAATTAACTTTGAACAAAAAATGAGTATAGTCTAACCATTTTGACCAGGGATATTTGTTTTATGAGTATACATTTATATTTATTAAAACACCTTGCTATTAATAATTCTAAACCTTGCTAAAAGGAGTTATTTTTAAGATATAATTTACTAATATAATGCTTCTTAAGAATGCGCCTAACAGAGTTTACTAGAACGGATTACATTATTCCTTTTCTGTTAGTGGCACCATATCAGTAATGTTGGTGAGCTGATAGTTTTGCTTCAAACTTAAAGTGATCATTCCTGAAAACAGTCCTATAGATCACATCAATTGCATATCAGTGATAAATAAAAATCATTTTGGAGGATTGATTTAGTTATATCCTTGTATTCTGCAAGAATCTGTTATAGTCACTTCCATCCAGCTGGTGCTAAGAAACGTGAATTGATTCACTGGCCTAACTGCTTTTCTAATTAAGTATTGCGGGCATCCTGTGGCCAATGACTGAACTGCATTACCCTCTTTCATCTTCTAATTGTTATGGTAATATTACTGAACAATAGTTTTCTAAATTGTAATTTTTAAGAGAAAGTCACTAATATAATTTAGTTCATTCATATATATTTATATATGTTTGCATGAGGATTCTCTCTTTCTCTTCTTCTCCCTCCCTCCTCATATCTTTGTGTATATATACACACATGCACACTATATCAGCTATTTTTGTGGTAAACAAAAGATATAGTCTCTGTAGTTTACATTCGAACTATAACCTGAATACAGTGAAGGAAGAAAGGAAGGCAGAGGAAAGAAAGAAAATAATGAAATAGTTTGCAAGAAAGATGCTCTTCAAGGGTCCAAGCAAAATTATTTTCATGCATAACACTTTGAAAAGTGTAAGTTATAGTGAAACATAATTAGAAATGTATAAGAATGTATTATATAATTAGAATGTAGTTATTATTCAGTATTTCACCCAGTAACATTATGCATGAGAAATCTACTATCAAAAAGAAGCCTAAATAAAAGAAACATTTCCTTTAAAAATTGGATTATTATCTACTAATATGTTATTCTAATATGTTTTACTCTCCCCAGACATACAAGAAAAAAACAATAAGAAATTAGAAAGCCAAAAAAATCATAAATTAAATCCCCTTTAAAATTCCATTAAAGCAAGGAATGCTTACTTTAATGGGAAACTCTTTTTCTCCTGAAATTGATTTTAGAATCATTGTGAATTAGTGAGAAAGTAAGAAAATCCATCTGTCTTAATAATCTCTTTTCCAGAATTTTTGTAGAAAAAGTTATTTTGCAAATACAGGGCCATTAGGATTCCAGTTTTCCTCAAAATTAATTTATAAATTGAATGTAAATCAAACAAGGGTGAAGAAGTTATATCTGTGTATATGTGTACATGAAAACTTGAAAAAAACTAATGCTAAAATCCCCATGTTTTGTATCTGTTAAAATATACTTTATAATTCAAAAAATACAGACTTTAATTAGGAAGCTTTATTGTAAGAGAGAGAGGTAGAAAAGCAATAGCAGTGTCATTAAGATGTGACTTGTTATTTTCCAGTAAAATGTTTACCAGCCTTCTAGTCTGTGGCTCTACTTTGCTAATTATTATGTAAGCACGGCACGTAATAGCACCGTGTCTCTGGATCTGACCAATATTTTGGCCTGTCATGATTGACAGCCTTAACTAACCTTTATCTTATACAGCTAATTTGATTTCATCATTAGAGCCACAAATACAGTTTGATGATTCAGTTACTTTTAGCTGATAATTCTTACCAGTTAGCTGGAGACTCCAGTTAAATCAGCCTCTCCAATGGTCCACTTAGTGCTATGGAAATCAGCCCTTAAAGAATGAATTTCATCATACAATGGGATTTTCTGTCACTACAGTTATCTCATCATTGTTTGTATTTTTAACCTGAAACATAAAATACCAGATTTCTTTTTCACAGAAAAAGGAGAGGCTCAAGAAAAATTAGTTTTATAGCAGATAACTACAAGGAAGGTGGTATCTGGCAAGTGTGATACTTTGTTATGCTGTTAGGTTATCTCTCCTGGGCAGGGCATCGCTTTCAATTATAGTCAAACTGAGCAATTGTCAATTATATCATATCAGCTGTAGCTGTAGCAACTGGGAAGAGGTTAGTACAGATATTCATACTCTTTAATAATTATGATGCGTGATTTTACTGTGAAAGATAGGGTTTAATTGACCAAAAAAAAAAAAAAAATCACTCATACGCCAGATTACAAGGAAATGCAAAAGCTATATTTAAGAAACTAGGCAAAATTCATTTGGGGATGATTTGATTTAGGCAAATGCCACCTACTAAAATGAGAGAAGCCAAGTATGAAAAATAAATAAAAAGAGGAGAATGAAGAAAAGGGGATAGAAGTTAAATGAGAAAAAGTTAATGATTAAAGTTAAATGGGATAAAGCCTTGTTTTGGGGAAATAAAAGGATTACCTCTTATACCATAGTGTGGGTTTCTGTGTTTTTTAAAGATATCACACCACTAAACATGATCATTCTTTTTTGTAAATATTAATGATGTAGAGTCCATTATGAGGCCAACTGGTTTGTAGTGAAGTACAGGATGAAATGAAAATTATGCAAGCAAATTCAAAGATGGGAAGAATATTGGTTATGTTTCCTCTGGACATATCCTTCTAAATTACTCTGGGAGAAAAAGGGATACAAAGAAGAACAAAGTGGGTGCCAGGTGGCTCAGTCGGTTAGGCATCCAACTCTTGATTTTGGTTCAGGTTATGATCTCGGGGTCCCAGTATCAAGCCCCATGTAAGATTCCATCCTCAGCAGGGGTCAGCTTGAGATTCTCTCTCTCACGGTCTCCCTCTGCCCCTACACTTCCCCCGCCAAATAAATAACTCTTTAAAAAATTATTATTAATAAGTATAATAAAAAAGCAGCTCATAAAGCAAGGCATAGAATGCTTTAAAATTATTTAAGATGATAAGTCAGAAATAATAAATTATAGTTTTAATGAAATTAAATTAAGAAATATTTGTTTCATAAAATGCCATTGATCTATCAATATTGGCATTAATATATCAAAAAAGAACATTCTAGGGAAGAATATGTGGCATTCAGGAAAATAGGTCTAGATTGCAAGTTCAATTAGAAGAATGTTTTACATTAATGTAAAAATATATTTTTAGAATCCTAAGGAGATAAGAAATTCGGGATTACTGCTATATTATTTAAACAAGAAGTGGTGATATAATCATAATAAAATGGCAGCAGGTAGTTAAGAACTCAAATATTGACTATTTTCAAAGTCTGTCATTCCATTTTTATATAAACTATGTGTTTTTGCTCCTATTACTGAGTCTGTTTTATATTTGAGGAAACAAAAGTGTAGTGAGACCCTCTGACATGAAAATGGCCACAGAGCTCCCAAGTGACAGAACTTGACCTTAGATCCCAAGTTCCTAATCTCTGTGTGCTATTCATTTGCTTGTAACTCACTGTCTTACCCATCCTTCATAAAATTACTAATTTTGGTGACTGAAACATAAATTTTTCAGCTTTTTTTTTCCAACTAAGCTAAGTGTAATTTAGATCTGCACATACACATTAAGGTAAGTAAGTGTAAGTGATGTCTAAATGTGTCTGGATAAAAGTCCAAATTCTTATTGTATATTCAATATATAATATTGAGGTAGTATCTATTACATGTATACCTCACGGATGCAGATAACCTTTTCGGCATTTAAGGAGCTTAAGATAATAATTTTGATTGTGAAACCAAAAAGCTACAGCATTGATATTCTTCAATGCCCCATCAGGATGTCTGGCTACCAATGACAATTTTTTTCAGAAATATTTAAAATATGTAATACAATATATGTCTCATCAGTTCTTACCAAATATTTTATTTATTCTGCTACTTAGGCTTTTTTTTTTTTTAAGATTTTATTTATTTATTTATTTACTTATTTGACAGAGAAAGAGAACACAGCACGGGGAGTAGCAGTCAGAGGGAGGGGGAGAAGCAGGCTCCCCACTGAGCAGGGAGCCCTGATGCGATGTAGGGATTGATCCCAAAACCCTGGGATCATGGCCTGAGCAGAAGGCAGACACTTAGCCATGGAGTTACCCAGGTGCCCCTAATTCTGCTACTTTGACTTTTAGAAAATAGCGCTTATTTGTCTTCCCATTATAAATAAGGAGGGAAAATTGTAGCACCATGAACAAAGGATAGGATATAACACTTCAGTCAGTCACTCTTTTATTTTTTTTATAGTCACTTAAACCAGTTACTGGAAACTATAAACACTGTCATTTTTTTTCTTAACCTGTTACCTTTAAAGTATGGCCCAACTCTTCATTATATTTCTAAAACAGATCCAAATCTATCAAAGAGTCACATAAGTCTAGATTTTTAGTTTTTTAATATTGTAAAATGAATATGCACTTTGTAATATTGAGCAAACTTAAATATTCATTGGATCTCTTTTTTATAACTATCATTCCTTGCTCCATCTGTCTAGCTTTCTGATTCTGTTTCCAGTCCCCAACCCTCACCTCATACAGACTCTCAAACTATTTCTTTTGTCTTGGACCATTTAGTTTATTGCTCTTACTTTATTTTCAGTGAGCAGTATACATATTCAGCAGTAAGGTAAATCTATCATCTGGAAAACAGCTGAGTCACTATCTAGTATTACATAAACTCATCATGTAGGACCCTCAATTCTTACACTACATATGGGTTCAGAGTATTCTCATTAAAACCAGGTCTGGGGGTGCCTGGGTGCCTCGGTGGGTTAAGCCTCTTCATCTCAGGTCATGATCTCAGGGTCCTGGGATCTAAGCCTGCATGGGCTCTCTGCTCAGCAGGGAGCCTGCTTCCCTCTCTCTCTCTGCCTGCCTCTCTGCCTGCTTATGACCTCTCTCTCTCTCTGTCAAATAAATAAATAAAATCTTAAAAAAAAAAAAATCAGGTCTGGGACAGGAGAATGGGTTCTCCATCCTAAAATAGTGAAATTTTCTCTGTATTATTCCTCATTGATTCACTGATTTGCAAAATATTTTCTGAAGCCTGTTTTGTACAAAGTTAACAATTTAGGGATATAAACATACATTTAAAAAATCTCCTTTTCTCAAGAGAGCTTATGACTGGGCATTGGAGGGGAATATACAATAATTAGAAATAAGACATTTGAAATGAAATTAAGGCAAGATCTCATTGGAGCACTAAGCACCACTCATTGGGCTAAATCAATTCCAATTGGTTATCACTACAGAATCGATATTTAAATTGAAATTTGGTGAAAAACAAAATATTGATAGGTGGTAAAAGGAGTACATAGAGAAAAGAAAACTTTTTAAAGGTTAGAGGAGTAATATACAAAATGGAGCAGGAGTAAGAAATAGCTTTTGGTGTCCACTCAACAGCAAGTAAGCTGATGTGCCTGTAATCCCTAATGATTTAAGAGGTGAACTGAAACGTGTGTCTGAAAAAATAACATGTATAAGATCATCAAGGTTCTTGAACTATGAAATAAAAATTTTGGATCGCACCATATAAAGGATGGGAACCATTGAAATTTATTTAGCAGAGAAATGACATGTTATCCTCTTATCTTATTTTGTAGAGTTCATACCTGATGTTTCCTTCGTTTCCAGCACTTTCCATCAGAGCCCTTATAACCTCCATACTTTTATTTGGTCAAGTCTACAAAATAGCTTGCTTCACCTCTGTGGGAGGTATTTCATCTTTTCTGTTAAGTTTTGTAGGACTTTTTCTCAGGATCGTTTATATACTTCTCCCATCTTCTTTCTTTGTGCTCAGACTATACATTTTTTTATTATTCTTGTATAATAATTTCTTTACTTATCTGTCTTCATAACTTGACTTGAATTCAGGGAGAATTTCTCTTTGGTCTTTGTGCCCTCAATGTGCTTCTAGCATGTTGCCTTCTATACCTAATATAGTTTAGTTGACCAAATGCTGAGAAATATATGTTGGCAAGAAAAATTTGTCATCAGTGATGAAAATACACTGAATCGCTAACCGTGTAAAATCAGACATAATAAATCTGTAGTCACTCTAATGGGAGATCATGAGAGAATAAAAGAAGGTGAAGAGATACAGGAAAGGAAGACACTAAAGAAATAAAGCTGGTTAGATGGGACTGAGGCATGGGGACTGATTTGAAGATGACACCAGAAAACTTGGAGAAAGTCTGTATATTATCAAGCATGGGATTGACTTTGCTAAAGGAAGATAATGAGCCTCTTTTGGATGATCTTTATTTGATAATTTGTTGGAAATCCAGTTTTGTTAGCTATCTGGGAAACATAATCACCCCTCCTTAAAACATAGATGTGGGCAACAGTATCTTTTGTATAAAAGCCTAAAAGTTATCCCTAAGCAAGTTTGGGCTACAATGAGACCATAACAGTGAGGAAAAAAAAAAAAAAATCAACAGAGAGAAAAACGTATACCTCAGCCTATTCCTTAGAAGCAATATAATATTATCCACTAATCTTAAGATTCGGGTGTTCCAAAGTTAGAGTTCTATTTAAATCTTACTCAGCTGATTCAAAATTAATTTTGTGTTATTTTTCTTTTGCTTTTCTACAGTATGCCGTCTGGCTAGTCCTCTGGGTTACCTGGAATGTGTTTGTTATCTGCTTCTATTTGGAGGCTGGGGACCTCTCAAAGGTAATTTGCCATCTGATTTGCCTGAGTCATCAGTAGTGTGTTAACAAGCCTCTTCCTAAATAAGGCAGAGTTTCACCCTGCTCTTGTCACTTAGATCCACCTCGGATGAAGGTAAATTGAAAGATGTCCTCATCCAAATATCTGCTTTTCTACCATCAAAAATATGTTTTAGTTTATCACAAAAATGTGCTTTTATTAATGTAAGCAAAACTAGTGTGAAATAATGATTATTACAGTGACCATCCTGTGTATTTTTTAAAACATTGACTGATGAGAGATTTCTGAAGCAGAATATGAACATTTTCATTTTGAAAATTTTTTCATTTTGAAAAATTTGAAGGTTTTTGAAATCACTTAGTTTGTGTATTACTGTCCTAAAGGTTTTCCTGCTTGGACCCAAAGAGCAATGCAGTAGTTCAAACAATTAATGGATTTTAGTTGAATAAAATTGTTATCAATTTTATAAGGGATGTGATTAATTGAATGCATAGTCTAGGAAAGACTTAAAATACTTATTTCGTCACATATGTTTTTTATTTTGTGCTATCCTCATGTGTGTTTGTTTGCTTGTATATGTATACTACTATTATATTTCTAACATGAATGCTTTTGCTATTGAAATAATATAGTTTTTAGATCTCTAAAACCAGCATCCTTCTTCTTTTGGAGTGCAATTACCAGCAAATAAGCCAAATGAGATAGTAGTAAATCCTGCTTAAGATACTTGCAAGAACTGCAAACTTGTCCTTCATATCAACTTTTAAAGACAGATTTAAAAATGTTCTATACCCTTTCCTTATTAGAGCAGGAAAACCCCTGCAAAGATATGGACATTTTTAAAACCTAGTGATGATAGCCTGCTTTGAAAGGTAAAGAGAACTAAAAAGTTGCCAGGAAATATCCTTGTAGGGTTTTATATTTGAGAGGGTGGGTGATGGGGATAGTGCTAATACCCATTTATAATCTAGCATACAGGAGCTGCACAGAGCACTCGGCTTTTTCAAGGAAGTTTATTATTTAACTGTGATGTGGCTTTAATATCAAGTATAAATAATCTTGATTATTTGGCTGAATGGCAAATGATGAAGGGTAAAATAAGAGGTGACATTACCGCATGAGATAGAACCAAAGCTTCTGGAACCTGTGGTTTTATGATTGGATTTGGGGCACATCCTCACTGTGGCCTTCTGAGAACTCTGCGCCGGTAGATGACATTGCTGAGATTCTTGCCAGGCATTGTCCTCCACACTCTTGGCAGCAGGCAATCCTTTCCCGGAGGTGCCGTGACCAATGAAAAGAAATTGTTCAGGTTGACTATAAGAAGGACACAGACAAGACAGCTGCTTAAAACTCACATTTCCTCTGTACCGGAAAAACATACCTGCTTCCCAAGACCTGAATCCCTTACCTAATTTACACACCCCTGCTGCTCTATAATCCACTTTGTTCAAAGAAATTCTATACTAAATGATTTTTAATGATATTTTTTATTTTAAATAATCACCCTAAAAATTGGAAGGCATGTATTCAGATATATTGGCTGAGTAAAATAATCTAGCAGATCAGAGCTTATAAGTGTCATATATATATATATATATATATAGAGAGAGAGAGAGAGAGAGAGAGAGATTTGAGCCAAGCTGCAGAAATGTTCTGTAATTGTACTCACTTCTCCAGGTGATCACTGCAGGCACAGAATAAAGCCTTGTGATCTCCTGACCTCAGACATGGGCATTGAATCCACAGTGAGGGCACATCCTAGAACATCATCATTCAAGGCTCTTGCAACCCAAATGACTAAGAATTCTTTCAATGCACATAGGCAGGCCGTATCTATGCCTTGGAAATGAAGTAGTTAATATTCCCTTTTCCTTTTTATCCTATAAACCAAGGCAAGACTCTGCAGAGCCCATGAAAATTTAATAATTTCCTTTTAACAAATAATCTAAAGGAAAACCTTAAAGGGCAAAGTTATATAGTTATCTCTACCTGATTTTTTCCTCCCTTTTCTACGCAATGGGTTTGAGAAAGGTGTATTTATACCATTTA
This sequence comes from Neogale vison, assembly GCF_020171115.1. Taxonomy (NCBI): domain Eukaryota; kingdom Metazoa; phylum Chordata; class Mammalia; order Carnivora; family Mustelidae; genus Neogale; species Neogale vison. Next base: position 76,366,819 of record NC_058091.1, on the reverse strand, counting down.
ATTCTTTAGCTTCTGCAACTGCCTCACATTCTCCAAGCAATGCAGTGCCAGAAGGGAGCAATGGTGATTGAAAAGTATACAGATATATGAAAACTCAAAAATGGGACTCCTGAAACTGTTGATAATACTTAGATTACAGAATATAAACTGTTTTTTCCTCACTCCACCAAAAAATAAATAAAAATAGCTTGGCCATAGAAGTGGGCCAGTTTGTTTGAGGCTGAGGGAGAAATATTGGGAAATAGAATCAAGGAGGAACTTCTGTAGTCTTTATATATATGAAAGAAGTGTGTTTATTTCCATTAAATGTTTCATAAATGGGTGATTTCTTCATGATGATTATAGGCAAGAAGTGATTAAAAAGTAGTAATTATTAAGGCAATTTTAATTACTTATTAGAGTTCAGAATTTTGTGTTGTCATTTTCCACAGTGTCTTTTCTGCTAAACTAAATGCCATGTAGTCATGAGCAATGAGAGATTAGAGTCATTTACCAACCCGATGTATACATTCAGTGATTAAATGGTTTAATCACAATAATTTGACACATGGGCCTGACCTGTTTGATCTTCAGTTTCCTTATTACCTATAGTTGTATAGGTAATATATTTTGTTCATCAAAAATTCTGTGTAAACCCAATACTATTATGAAACTATCCATTAGTATATTTTAATTATTATTCTCATGGACCTAAGGGAAAATAAAACTAATCAACCAGAGAAACGGCTTTTTAAAAATTTTTTCTCAGTGAACTTGACAAAATAATGGGAATTAATGTAAGACAGTATTAATATGATAGCAATAAATAAACATTTATATTGCATAATAATTATTTCTACATTATTTACATTAATGATTTAGATACTAGTGTTATAGCTGAATATCCTCAAACATCCTACAGTGTGTTATTTCCTGGGTTGATATTTTAATAGATGTTCTGTTAAGAAAACAGAGATGGCATTACTTTGTAATCCAAAGTGTCTGCGAACTTTGTTGGCAATTGCCTTTAAGCATTAAATGTGACTTGGATTATTGGATTAATAGTTTCGTGAACTCCTCATGTAAATACTCTTATTGTTGCATTGTATTATTCTGGACAGTTGTGATTTTCTTGCTCACATATCAAATAGAGAGAAATGGGAATTAATCCTAACTTTCAAATGAGTTGACTTATTTTGAAAAGAGAAGAGATCTGCTATTTATTCTGTAGTAATTTTGAACTTCAAAATGCATAGTAGTTAGAAGGAAAACACAAGTAATAAGGCAATTCGCCTATTAGGGTCAGCACCTGGGAAAATGAAATTTATGAAATAAGTTTTGAAAATATATAGTGAAAAAAAATATATGTATATGGAAAATATATAGTGGTCTTCGGGTTATCAGTAAAAATCTGTATTCTATTGGATGTGATATAGTTGTAAATTATTCCGAAGCTGAAATTATATTCTAACACTTTTATTTTTATGACTTTTTTGAGTGCTTTGTTTCTACTTCTGTAATTTATTGGGCGACATTAGAGAATGATGCACCTGTCTTTAGAAATAAATTTACAGAGCCTAAAGGAGTAACTAAGGGTTTGAGTTACACTTAATTCAGCCCAATTTGTTTGTGTTTAACCCTTTGAAAATCGGGATGCAGATACTTATCTCTCAGGCTTCATTATATTATCAGAAACTTCTCTAGTTAAACATAGCCTAAAGCAATTAGTTATGCCTAGTGATATGTATGTTTCAGAATGAACATCTTTAATAGCAACTTTTAGAAATCTGTGATATTTTAATAATTTTGATAGTTGCTTCTAAGATCTAGATATAAATTTTCATTTTAATAATTTGATAGATTAAAAAAAACCATGAAAGAATATGAGCTATTTAAGCTTTGTGGAATAAAATTGCACTCCTGCAAGTGTAAGAGACAGGAAGAAAATAAAACCTATCACACACTATAGGCAACAGGAAGTAAATCCTTAAAACCAGATGCAAGTACTATAGAAAAAAATATATACTATTGCAACAATCCCAGTTTTATTCCTTCTATAAAAAAATTATTCATTTAAAGAGGTATCTGATATTTGGATATTTTCTGCTCAATGAAATCAGTGCCTATATCAAACTTTGCTTTTATGATTTCATACAGACAAAAGATGGTATGGAGAGAAATCTGCTATAATCATTTTAATTGAATCAGTGCTATTCTTCAAGAAGTAAAAATATCTATGCAATTAGTCATAAAAAAGAACACCTCTGATAATTTAAGACTAAATTTAACAAATAGAAAGAGGAAAATTGATTCGATTTTTTAAAATTTTGCTTTTCTTACTGTAAAATGCATATACTCAAAGAAAGCTTCACTTAACTATTACTAAACTAATAGGGAAAATTTTCATTTCCCAATCATCAAAGTAGATTTTGCTTTAGGATGTAGAATAAAAATTTTCTACATGTTATTAAGAATTAAATATAATGCAATTTTGTCCCCCAAATAGAAGTAAACTAATGAATTGTTCTTTGGTAAAACCATCACTGCCTCTCTTCTCTTGTTTTCTTTAATAGTATATTGAATTACACTGCCTGTTTTCTTACTTCCTCAGTTCTCTTTGCTTACTTTTTCCACTTACTTTTCCAAGGAAAATGGTTCTTGAACCTTTCTACTTCTCTGTCTCCACTCTTTCACTTGAAAATGCCATCTACTGTCATAGTTTAAATTATCATATTTGCACATATATCTGCCAAATTTCTATCTTCAGTTCTGACCTTGTTGCTAAGTAAAGCACCACATCTCTAACTTTCTGATAGTGTCATGTTAATTCCATTGTCACTGTAAATTCACCATGTCCAAGAAGATTTTTCATTATTCCCAAAGAATCCAACTTTCCTAATTCACGTCTGACACAGAGGAGAAAATAAATGGCAAATTATATTTTGAAAAATGAGTAAATTTTTTTTTAAACTTGGCAGAGAGGGGCCTACAGAAATATTTATAGTTTGACTATGAGTTGAAGCAAGAAATAGACTTTTTAAAAATATATGGTATCTGTGTATGTGTGCATATATATTATAAATTTCAGACACCAATAGTTCACAAACAGTTGTGAAGTGAAGTAATGATATTCTGAAAAGACAAATAACCACAAAGAAATGAGCTGATTTCTTAAATATACTATACTCTGGGGGCATTTGCTGATTCTGATGAGGGAAGAAAGCTAAGAATCCAGGCTTTCAATCCATACCTGACTGTTTCTGGGGTATGTATAAATCAGGATAGCTTTTAGGGAAAGGTCATCAAGGACATGGACAATTGTTTTTTTGCTTTGTTTTGTTTGGGGAATTGGTGACTTCTGTAAGACTAAGAACATAAATAGGAATACTAAAAGCAGAGTAAAAAATTGGGGGCAGTCTTATAGAATGGAGATTGAAGATAAGAGTGGGGCTATACAGAATAAACTCAACTTATGTTTGAAAAATTTGTAGAGTTAACCAGGGGCAAAGGAGAGGTATGACAAACATTTCCAGAGCTAAAATCCAGGCTCAACTCAGTATAGTCCATCATTAAAATAAGTTGATCAGCCATTCCTTCATGTCTTGTTGAGGAAAAAGGGAAATACCTCAAGACAAAGATAACATTATCTTAGTCTTTACAGTTTATTTTTGTGCATAATATCAGGCCACTGACAATTCTAGACATGCTAAAAGAGAGAACCTCTTACTGAAGGCGAAGAAAAAACAGACAATTGAGGCAGAACAACAGATGATGCAAGTATTTTAATTACCTGGTAAGGACTTTAAAAAAACAATATGTTGAAGAAAATAACATATGTTATATGTTATTAAAAGATAATATATTTACAAATGAAGAGAAAATATATTTAAAGATGAAGGATTTACTGTCACAGTGTCAGAATCTATATAAAGAATCAAATGGTAATTCCAGAACTGAAAAATATAATATTTAAAAGCAAGAACTCATTAGGTATATGAGTTCTTGAAATATTAGAGGACAAGACTGGTGAACTGAAGACAAGGTTAGTAGTAAATATCCAAAACAAAGCACAGTTAACAAACGGAAAGTAAAGAATAAAACTATAAAAAGAATGTCAGAAAAATATAGAGCTCAGCTATAGGCTCAGTATACAAATGTTAAATTTCCAGAAAGAGAAGAGAGATAAAATTGGACAGAAGAAATATCTGAAAAGACAATGACAGAGAATTTTTCAGAACTGATTAAGTACCTAAGCTCGCAGATCAAGAAGACTTTCAGATCTCAAGAAGAATAAATATCAAGAAAACCACATTCAGGTATAGCCTAGGATCACTGTTGAAAATCAGAATCAAAGAGAAAAATCTTAAAAGCCATCAAAGATGAAGACCCATTGCCTTTAAAGAAACAACAAAACGACTGACAATTGAACTTTCAACAGAAACAATGACTCCAGAAGGCAATTGAATGACACATTTAAAGTGCTTTAAAAGCAGCAACCTAGAACTTCATTCCCTGCAAAAATATGGTTCAGCAATAATGGTAAAGTAAAAGTATTTTCAGGCAACAAGAACTAAGATAATTCACTACCCGTAAACATGCACTAAAAGAAATACAAGGAGGGTACTTGTGATGAAAACAGGGTGTTGTATGAAACTGCTGAATCAATATATTGCACACCTGAAACTAACATTACACTGGATGTTAATTAACTGGAATTTAAATAAATTTTTTTTAAAAAAATGAATCTAAAAAGAAATGCTAAAAGGATTTCTTCGTGTAGAAGGATAAAAAAGTGGCAGAGAGAAAAGTAGAATTTCAGGAAACAAGTTAATGGAAAGGATAAATATGTGAGTAAAAAAATGCAAAACCATAATAGTAAAGTCTCTTGGAATTTAAATGGATGTAGAACTAAAATGCATGACAATAATAACACAAATGGTAGGAAAGAGTTAAAGTGTTCTAAGTTTCTAATATTAGCAAGGAAAGGGAAAAGGTAATATTTATAGTAGATTATAATATATCAAGGATTAATAATTTCTGGCATATGACTAAAAGAAAGCAAAACTGCCAAAACCAACTATAGATGAAAAAATTGGGTAATAGAAATAATTAAATAATCCAGTGAATCTAAGAAAGGAGAAAAACTAACAAAAAACAAAGAAGTGAAGAAGAAAACGAATACCAAGATGGATGTTATAATGTCAGATATATCAATAATTACATGAAGTGAAAACCAAATACTTCACTTAAAAGACAAAGACCATCAGTCTGGATAAGGACACAAAACCCAATATATGTTATATATGTTATATGTTATGTTATATATGAGATACATCTTAAATATAAGGATTTAAATTTGAAATTAAGAAAAAGTAGAACATATATATATATGTATATGGTATATACAAATATATATATTATGTAAACACACACGAAACATCATGCAATTCTAGTAACAGGTGAAGTAATGTTTAAAGCCAGAATTAACAGTAAAGATAAAGAGGGTATGCCTATAATGATAAAAAAAATCCAATCCACATGAAGATATTATAGTCAGTATTGCCTGAATAAAACAATACAGCTGCAAAGAATATAAAAAAAATATGGACAGAATTAAAAGGAGAAATATCCAGGGGCACCTGGGTGGCTCAGTGGGTTAAAGCTTCTGCCTTCGGTTCAGGTCATGAATTCAAGGTCCTGGGATTGAGCCCAACATCAGGCTCTCTGCTGAGCAGGGAGTCAGCTTCCCTCTCTCTCTCTGCCTGCCTCTCTGCCTACTTGTGATCTCTCTTTCCATCAAATAAATAAAATATTTTTTAAAAAAGGAGAAATAACCATATCTATAATCACAGTGGGAGGTTTTTAACCCACTGAGCCACCCAGGTGCTCCCACAGTGGGAAGTTTTTGACACTCCTCTCTGAATATATCGATCAGATCAAAATTCAGAAAGGGCATAGAATATCTATACAACACAATTAACACATTTAATGAACATATATAGAATACTTAGACCTACCCGTGTAGAAGGATGCATATTATTTTCAAAGGCACAAAGAATATTCAATTATAAAGTGAGTCAAAATATAGAAAAATCAAAATATAGAATTATTTGCAATTATCCAGCAAGTATTCTCTGATCAATGTGTAGTTAAGCTGGAAAATCTGCTACTGCTTAGAAATTAAGCAGTAGTACACTTCTAAATAACCAGTAAATTCGGTAGGTTGGAATGGAGATTAGAAAATATTTTGAACTAAAAACCTGAGACAACAAAGTTAAAGTGGTGATTACAGTAAAATATTTGCCCTTACAGGGAGATGTTAAAAGAGAAGAAATGTTAAAAAATTAATGATCTAAGTTTTCATACCCAGGAACCAGTAAAGGAACAGTAAATGAAACTCCTCAAAAGTAGGTTTGAAATAATGAAGAAACCAGAGCTCAATGTCTCTATAACATAAAAAGAAACCAATAAAACCAAATTAGTTTCTTAAAAAATATTAATAAAATTGGGGTGCCTGGGTGGCTCAGTGAGTTAAGCCTCTGCCTTCGGCTTAGGTCATGATCTCAGAGTCCTCGGGTCAAGCCCCACATTAGGCTGTCTGTTCAGCAGGTAGCCTGAACAGAGAGAGTGATCTCTCTCTGTCAAATAAATAAATAAGATCTTTAAAAAAATTAATAAAATTGTAAAAATCTATCAAAAGGGATCAAAGGGAAAAAATAAGTAAAAGTACATTTTGCTAATATCACAAAGGGCTCTATAAATAAGAGTACATTATGAGCAAAATTAAGCCAATAAATTTGACAATCAGGGTGAAAAAGACAAATTCTTTGGAAAATATAACTTGAAATAAATTTAACACCTGAATAATCTTATCCATTAAAAAAAATGAATCATTTCCCCCCCCAAAAAAGATTCTATCATTAATTCAAACATTTCGGAGGGGCAACACTTCATGTCCACATGGCTTTAATAGTGAATTCTTAAAATCATTTAAGAATTTTCTAATACCAATCTCATGCAAGTTCTCTCAAAGAATAAAGTGGGAATGCGTCCTGTCTTATCTTAAGAGCCAGCATAATATTGCTTATTAAAGTTATGTAAGACTGTCAAATCCTATACACATTACTGAGTTAAAATGTAATAAGGTAAATGAAAATAAAGAAAAATGCTAAATATCTCTATGACTTTATGAATAATTATGAATTTTTTTAACATTGTATTATAATATTTAGTTCTATTTCCTACCAAACTTTAATTTGCCAAAAGGCCATATGTCCGCAACATTAATTGGGAGAATGTCTGTCACTGAGCTACTACATAATAGTGAAGAATTATTAAATCAATTAAGAACATTTTATTTTTTATTTTTTAAAGAGCGTTTTAGAACTTTATAAATAAGCCTTTGATACATCATAAACAAATGCAACAAGTTGCTCTTATCAGTGCTTTCTATGTATTGTTTACTTAAATATCCTTTCTTCAATGGAGGGATCATGTTTTATTCATCCCAGGACCAAGGGAAACAACAGACATATGAACAGTGCTTACTGGAATGAATTCAAATCCTAATAAACTGGATTTCAGTAACTGTCGAGCTCCACCAGATAAAGCTCCTGGAAGCATTCCCTTCTACTCCACCATTGCATGGGTAATGGAATCACCATCTCTCAGGGCTGGCCCAGCACTCTCTGGTGGCAGCAAGCAGAGGGAAAGTAATCCAAGCATCTAGCCACCAAATCAGTACTTATCAAGATGAAGAATTCTTCATCATAGAAATCACCTGGAGATCTTTTTAAAATACAGATTCTGATTCCTTTGGAGTGAGGCCTGAGTTATTTAATCTCTAACAAACTCCTGCATGATGACATTTGTATTTTTCCATTAATCATACTTTCACTTGTAAGGCTTAGATTACCCAAAACCTTTAAACAGCAGAGTTCTTATTTTCTGGCTTATGTTTAAAGCAAGGGTCACAGTGTAGATCTTGATATTTGTGCATATGCGAATTTGTTACCTGATTTATGACTTGATACTGATTCTAACCAAGGTATCAAGAAGAAACAAAGCAGATTACCCAGAGTCCTGGGAAGAATTTATGCTTAAATTTAACCTTTAAGACCCAGGTCATAGGTAGCTTTCCTTAATGTGGCAAAATACTTTCCAGGAACCTCCTCATACCTTTTTCCATGATGGAGCTGACTAGCCATGCCTCTAATTTTACTTTTTTTGCATATTCTTTTATTATTATGCATGATTTACAGAAACTGAGGATCCCTATTCTCAGCGTAATGAAGTTATGGTGTATCCCGTACAGCTCTGGTTGAGAACTACAGGCATATCTGAGAATTGCCACTTGGAGTCTGGCCTTCTTCTCTTGTGATTAAAACAGTGAAAACCATTTCACAATTCTGCCATTTCCTTTCTTACTTGAGTCACTTTCTCTTTCCACTATAACTAGATGGCAATGTGCAGTTTCTATGATTCTAATAAATTAACTGCTTTAGTTTGTATTTTCTTAATTTGATATCTTTCCCTCTTGCTGGGTCTCCCTCCAGATGCCCCTATCGGTATCAAGAATCCCATACTTTCTTTTGTGGGGCTTAACTGTGTTTTGGGTATTGAATGGAGAACCTTCCACCTAGAAGAGTTTCCATGAGCACTAGCATTGTTTTCGGGCGTGAACAAGCATTATTTCTTGTTATTTCAAGCTGGATGATTCACAGGCATCATAATGTTAAATGTTGGTAGAATATCTTCCCAGAGAACAAACAATGAGAATAGGCAACTTGAGCATCTCCCTGGAGTAGCAGAATGGTCTCTGAGTTTTAATTTGTCTCCCCTAAGTCTTTGTACTTCAAGCAAAGTTCAATGTGTCAGCCTCAGAATGCTGAGTCAGCTGTAGTCCACATTTCTTAGGATCTGCTCTGCATTCAAAGGCCCACCCTTTCCCACTTTGTCAGCTACATCCAGTACATTCTCTTTAGATTTGGGCTTATATGGTCATAACTGTTCACTTTACAATCTGCAGGGGCACCTGGGTGACTCAGTGAGTTAAGCATCTGCCTTCAGCTCAGGTCATGATCCCTGGGTCCTGGGATCCAGTCCCATGTCTGGCTCCCTGCTCAGCAGAGAGTCTGCTTCTCCCTCTGCCTATCACTCCCCATGCTTGTGCACACGCTCTCTGTCAAATAAATAAATAGAAATCCCTAAACATTAAAAAAAATTAAATAAATTAAAAAATGTACTACATGAGGTTTTCCTTATCCAAACTTTCTCAGCAACATTTTATTTTTTCTTATAAATCAAAAACTTTGGTTTCAAAGCTTTATTTCTTTTTGTAAAAGCCCCTATCAGAAATAAAATTTTGGGGACACCTGGGTGGCACAGTTGGTTAAGCTGCTGTCTTCAGCTCAGGTCCTGATCCCAGGGTCCTAGGATCGAGTCCCACATCGGGCTCCTTGCTCAGTGGGAAGCCTGCTTCTCTCTCTACCTCTACCTGCCACCCTGCCTGCTTGTGTTCTCTCTCTCTCCCTGAAAAATAAATAAATAAATAATTTGAAAAAAATTTTGGGGGGTATCTGGGTGACTCGGTGGTTAAGCATCTGCCTTCAGCTCAGGTCATGATCCTGGGGTCCTAGGATCTAGCTCAGTGTCCAGCTCCCTACTCAGTCAGAAACCTGCTTTTCCCTCTCCCACTCCCCCTGCTGGTATTCCCTCTCACACTGTGTCTCTCTCTGTCAAATAAATAAAATAAAATCGTAAAAATGAAAAAGAAAGATTGATTGATTGATTGATTGATTGATTTGGGGGTGCCTGGGTGGCTCAGTCAGTTAAGCATCTACCTTCAGCTCCAGTTATGACCTCAGGGTCCTGAGATTGAGCCCAGCAGCTTCTGGCACTCTGCTCAGTGGGGGGAGCCTGCTTCTCCCTCACCCTCTTCCTCTGCCCCTCCCCAAAACTCATGTTCCTGCTCACTCTGCTCTCTCTCTCAAATAAATAGATAAATAAATAATCTTTGAGAAAGTCTTTTGGAAGTTAAAAAAAAAAAGAAAAAGAAACAAAGAAACAAAGAAATACAATACAATACAATACAATACAATAAAAACAAGCACCAGCCATTTCTTTCTTTTTGCATTACTACTAAAACAATGATGATTCTCTTTGAAGCAATGAGGATATCAGTGACTCACTAAGAAAAGTTTGTAAAAGAGAAGTATCAAAAATAAAAGCACTCAGATTAATATTGCAAGATAGTATCCTGCTGGAAATAAAAGAAAGTCAGATACAGATGTGGTCTACACAATTGCCATCCCTGTTTGTCTCTAGAGCCTAGTCTATAGAGAGCCTCCTAGAACAGCACTTTTTTCTATCCCCAAATAGTCATGCTTTTATAGGTCTATTATTACAGATCCCATGTAAGAATATGAAAACGTATTTGAATTGTGAGTCCCATGGATTTAAATTTAGAAATGCTTTTTTTAAAGTTGAAAACCACTGCAATTTTTTTCATTTTTTAAGGCTTTTATTTTTTTACAATCACCTGAGACTTATATTTTATTTTTTAAATTTTTTTATTTTTATTTTTTTTAGTTTAAACAACAGAAATTTATTTCTGAGGGTTAGAAGTTCAAGATCGGCCTGTGTGTCAATAGGGTTGGTTTCTTCTGAGCTTGGCTTGCACATGGCTGCCTTCTTACTGTGTCCTCACATGGTCTTCTCTCTGTGTGTACCTGTGTACTTATCTTTTTTTCTTTTTCTTTTTTTCCTTTTTATTGTGTTATGTTTGTCTTCATACAGTACATCCTTAATTCTTGATGTAGTGTTCCATGATTCATTGTTTGTGTATAACACCCAGTGCTACATGCAATCCATGCCCTCCTTACTACTCATCACCAGGCTCCCCCATCCCCCAACCCCCTCCCTTTTAAAACCCTCTGTTTCTTTCCCAGGAGTCCATAGTCTCTCATGGTTTCTCTCCCACTCCGATTTCTCCCCTTTCATTTTTCCCCTTCTCCTGATGTCCTCCATGCTTACTGTAATTTTTTAAAAGCCTTGGAATAATCGGTCCACATTTAATAATCGGTCCACAGCATTTAAGTAGGACCTTAAATGCTGGAATAGTTTCAAAATTTGCTTGAGAATTATGTCCAGTTCATCATGGTCCATGCAGCCCCACGTGCTCTCAATCTGCAATAACCTTATCAAAATCACACCCTTCACTGTTAAACCATCATTCGAACATGACCCCTGAACTCCTTTGGAAACCGAATTGAGATTGGCAGTTGCCAAATTAACTTTAGAAGGCAGAATATCAATCTCTTTGTCCGTGGATTCACTCAGGGACAATTGATGCTTTGATGAACTGTGGGAACTTATATAAAAATATAACTCAAGCAATATTAAATAGTGAAATAAATGAAGTTTTGTTTTTGCTTCTGGCATCCAGGATTATTTGGCTAGAAAGAGCAAATAAGTGACTGTTTTCTGTGCTTTTCATATGATAACTACTCTCTTCCATTTTGTACTTAAAACTTACATTAAAAATGCAGTTGAACTTTGGGTTGGTAGTTTAGTACACTATAGGTAACCAGGGAGCAATGTTCAGTAAATACTATTATTAGACACAACACAATATAAAGAAAATGAGATTATTTAAATCCCTTTCCTGACTGAGAATTGTAAGAGGGAATTTAAAATATTTAAGTTGTTTTACGTTCCAACATAGCTCTTAAAGTGTTACTTCCCCTTCTCTTCTTTAAAGATTTATTTTTAACAGTTAGAAAAGCAAAATGTGTATACAGCTTGATGCAATGAAAAAACAGCTTAAAAGGGTAAAAAGGGGAAGATGGCTCACTAATAAACAGCCGCTTATAGAACGTAATTAGCTTTTCCCCCTTCATTAGCACATGTAACCTGCTGGAAGAATGGGTCTGATGGTAACTGCAGGACTCCAGGCTTTCCACACTCATGGGTAGTGTAATATATTAAACTGAAGTAATTAAGCGGTATTTCAAGAAATCATCTTTTTCATATTGTAAAAACTAGGCATTTGGTAGCAGAGTAGCTGCGTTGATACCTTAGAGACACTCTCTGTCCCTTTTCCACTCTGACGTAAAAAGTCTTTAGTGACAGGTCCTTCCATCTTTCATTTGAGTCACAAGTGAGAATGAGTGTGGTTCTCTCAATTAGTCCTGAGAGGGGAACCACATCATACAATCTGGCACACCCCGCAGTTGTTTCTGAAGCGATCTTTAGCTGCTGAGACTTTCCGAAGGGCTGTGACTCTCCTGGGGGTACTCCGGATGCCCCAGACTCACCAAGGAGCACGCAGAATGGATCGACTCGAGCTTCTGCCCTCTGATTTTATGAGCACTGAAATTAATCCATTAAACATTTTGTACACCAGACCCCCTCACTACTTACTTTTCAACGCATTTACATTGTATGTTAACTGTGGCATCATGGTGCGCAGCGTAATGAGTTCAATTTTTCTTGTCTTTTGCTTTCTGTTTCCTTCTCCTCAATGGAAGAAAAAAAAAAAGATAGCTGAGTTTAATATTGCCAAATACCCAAATAATTAGTACTGCTGGATATTTTTTTTTCTCTTTAAATTATTCCTCAGAAAATATAAAGCCAGAAGCACAATTTGAAAACAAAGATAGCAGAATATTATCTAATAAATAAAATAGATGTGAATGTACAGTGCAAAAACCATAAAGTATTAATTGCTAATGAAATAATGAGAAAAGGGTGTTTCACAAGCAATCTGCTATCCCTGGGGAAATGGGCCTTCAGTCTGTGACTACTTCCATCATTTATTAAGAGTGGAAATTGTAGTAACTTTATGGGTTTCTTTTAGAAAAGTGGAAAAAAAATATTGTGAATGTGATTTATAAGGGATATAACAATTTCCAGGTTTCGATCACTTGTCTGGTTGTGAGCTTCTTTTATTTTCTGAATGATTCTATTCTCTTGAGTGTTGCGTCAGATCAAAATCTCTCTATGGGGCACAAGTGACATGATCCCATTTGGAAAACATTGTCCCACAGTCAAGTGAAAATGCAAATGAAACACAAACCCAAGTATTTTCCCTGACAACTATGAAATTAGTAAATCGGAAGACATATGAAGAGTGGAAAAGGAGGGGAATAAAGAAATTACATGTTCAGAGTAAAGGAGAAACTGGAATGGTTTGGGTGATACATTTACTGGTACCACAAAAAGCTCCAGTGACAAAATAATGTAAATGATCACATGAAGGGTTATTCCTTGAAGAAACTGGGCTTCCGAATTTCATAGTCTCACAGGATATTTTGTAATCTTTATCATCATTTGACCATGTTTTGGGCCACATTTCAAGTTATATTCTCCCAGAATGAGTTAAAAGCAAAAGCAGCATGAAAAGACAAAACTTTGAACGGCACACTAGGCGGGCGATCTGGGACATCTATTGCCCTCACATCTCTAGGGTCTGTTCGATCTGTATTTGTGTTTCCTGGAGCTGTCTGCTCATTCGAAGGCATTGCTCTACCCAGATGGAGGAAAGCCAGTTGTTCAAACTCATAGGATTGTTGTCCTGAGGATTTTTAATGATTTTTTTTGTTTGTTTGCTTGTCCTAATTGATGAACTGCACAAAAAGAGAGGATACTCAAGCTCCTTCATATTGAAATATACTCTTTATGAAAACATACACAGTTTGGAAATTTTAAAAAATATATTAACATCAATAAAAACAAATCACCCTACATGGTGACTTTGCATTGAACTTTTTTGTATTTTTAGAGTATAACCTCAGTTTGGGTGTCAAAATTACATACATCTAAATTCCTGGAAAATACTATTCTTCATTCTTATTCTAATTCTTGTTTGGTTTTTAAATTTCTATGTCATATTAATATGCTTCAATAAAAAAACTAGTCTTTGTTAACGTGTTTGGACATTATAGGTTGCTTTTTTTATTTGAGTGAGCTTAAGCACAGTAAAAAATAACTTATTTTTCTGAAAATGTAAGGAGTTTGAACATTATTCTAAATGTAATGAGATTTTCAATATTTTTCTGTTTATAGAATACTTATCTATTTATAGAATATCACCAGGACTGTTGTGAAGATATTCTGTAGGGGGACAAGAATAGCAAAAGGAAAATTAGTTTAGACACTTCTCCATGTAAACTATAAATCATTTGGGTTGAAATGAGGAGGTGGCAGTGATGACTGATAGTGACAAATGTCAAAAGGATGATGATGCCACTTAACATTATATCTAGTTATATTCTCGATATCACATGAGGCTAGGCACCAGGATTTGCTAATGTTGTGGATGCAGGCTGGAGGAAGTGAATGATAATGTATTGAATTGTTGAATTAATATGTTGTACACCTGAAATTAATATAACATTGAATGTTAATTATGCTTCAATTTTTAAAAAGTGAAAAATAATAATAAAAGAGGTTTTGAACCTCTTTTAGATGTCAACTTGAGTTATCAGTAGATAAATGGAGTTTAAAGGCACACAAAAGGAGATCTCTTTGGGAAGACACATAAAGAAAGGAAGAGACCTAAGGACTGTGCTTTAGGAGCTCTACAACTTGGCAGGTCTGGGAGAGGAGGACCCAGACAAGGAGATGAGGGAGGAGTAGATAGTGAAGTAGTAAGAAAGGCAGACTAGGTTGAGTTAGAAAAAAAAAAAAAAAAATTAAGATGGAGAAATGATAAATTGTGGCAAGAATGGGGATTGGAAACAGAATATCAAACATGGGAAAGTGGGAGTTACTGCAGACTTTGGAAAAAAAAAAAAGTGGTGTCGATGGAGAAATTATAAAGAAAGCTTTATTAAATGAGCTGAGGTGAGAAAATGAAGAGAGTGAGTAAAGTCAGCTTCTTCCAGGACTGTTGCCTGTAAGAGGCAGTGAAACAGGGCTGCAAGAGAAGGGACCTAGGACAGGCTAGGGAGGTTGGTTTGTTTTTACGTGCTTTGTCTGTGCAGATATTGGAGAATGTTTGTATGCTCATGGAAACAGTAGTGAGAAAGAAAAACTCATAGTATAGGAGCAAAGTTCTTGAGGAGCTGAGAGAAGAGGAGATTCAGTGCTCAAGTGGAAAGTTTGACCTTAGAACAAAGACAGTGCATCTGTTGCAAGGAGAAAATGCAGAGCTGATGGTTATAGATGCAGGCAGACTGGGAGGATTAGTGGCAAGACCCTAAACTCTCTTAATTGTTTCACTGTGCTGCAGTAAAAGTAAGGGGCAAGAGGCATCAATTTGAGAGGTAAAGTGTTTGGGGCTTTTAAAATTTAAATTCAATTTAATTAACATATACTGTATTATTAGTTTCAGAGGTAGAAGTCAGTGATTCATCAGTTGTGTATAACACCCAGTGCTCATCACATCACCTGCCCTTCTTAATGTCCATCACCCAGTTAACCCGTCCCCCCCACCCCCTCCCCTCTAGAATGACCCTCAGTTTGTTTCCCTGAGTTAAGAGTCTCTTACGGTTTGCCTCCCTCTCTGCTTTCATCTTGCTGTATTTTTCTTTCCCATCCCATATGTTCATCTGTTTTGTTTCTTAAATTCCACATATAAGTGAAATCATATGATCTTTGCCTTTCTCTGACTGACTTATTTCGTGAGAGGTAAAGTTTTGAGGGGAAAAAAAGGAAGTCAACATTTTGAAGAAACAGGGTGGGGAATGTATATGAACGGAATGGCTTATGAGAATGAACTTGATTTTCTAACAAGAGTGATACAGATTCATAACAAATAGCATGGAGGACATGGGGAGATGGAGAGGAGAAGGGAGTTGAGGGAAATTGGAAGGAAAGATGAACCATGAGTGACTATGGACTCTGAAAAACAATCTGAGGGTTTTGAAGGGGCGGGGGGTGGGAAGTTGGGGGAACCTGGTGGTGGATATTATGGAGGGCACGTATTGCATGGAGCACTGGATGTGGTGCATAATCAATGAATTCTGTTACGCTGAAAAGAAATTTAAAAAAAAAATCTTTGGGGAAAAAAAAAAGAGTGATACAGATATGCTGAGCCATCAACATCGTTGTCAGGTATTGCCTATGACCTGTGAAGTTCCTGGATATGGACTCTTGAGGCTGAGCAGCAACTGCTAGGAGCCAACAGTCATTTGCCTGTAACTGTTAACCACATTAGCTTCATGCTCTTTTGAACCAATTAAGCAAATTAGACTCCAGAACTGACTAGCAAGTGAGCTTGTTTAGCATCAGTTTTCTAGGTTGGTTCCTTCCAAGTAAGGTTTTAAGTTTTTTTCGTTTTTAAACAAATTATTAGTAATGAAAAAGCAACATGGAAGTGTTCTGTCATAGATATAATTAGAAATTGGGACAAAGTGCTATGTGCTAAGACATAAAAAGCATTGTATAGATCAAGGGAAAATATCTGGTAACAATCTAAATACCCAACGGGAAGAGAATAGTTAAGTAAGTTACGATACATCATATACAGTTTATTTTATAGTTCTTTTAAAATCAGAAATATAATTCTAAAGATATAATAATAAATAATTCTATAGAAAGTAGTTTTTTTATTATGTTGTGTTAGCCACTGTCTAGTACATCATTAGATTATGATGTAATGTTCAGTGATTCATTAGTTAAGTGTAACAACCAGTGCTTATCACAGCATGTGCCCTCCTCGTTACCCATCACCCTGTCACCCCGTCCTCCACCCTCCTCCCCTCTGAAACCCCTAGATTGCTTCTTGGAGTCCATAGTCTCTTATGGTTCATCCCCTTCTCTGATTTCTCCCCCTTGGATTTCCCTCCCTTTCCCTATGGTCCTCCGTGCTATTGCTGTGTTCCACATACAAGTGCAACCATATGATAACTGTCTTTTTCTGCCTGGCTTACTTCGCTTAACATAATCCCCTCCAGTTCCTTTCATGTCCATGTAAATGGTGGATATTCATCATTTCTGATGGCTGAATAATATTTCTTTGTATATATGGACCAGATCTTCTTTATCCATTCATCTGTTGAGGGACATCTCGGCTCTTTCCACAGTATGGCGATTGTGGATATTGTTGCTATGAACATTGGGGTTCCTCAGGATGTTAAGAATAGAGCTACCTGATGACCCAGCAATTGCACTACTAGGTATTTACCCCAAAGATACAGATGTATAGGAAAGCATTCAGCACATGCAAGACAGTGTCCTAAAAGCTCTGGTCAGGCTTCCCAGCCCCTCCAGCTCCTGTTCACCTTGCAGACTTTTTCCCAGGATGTTTCCTTCTGCCATTCCTCAGCCCTTCGAGCACATTGTTGTTTTGGTCCTTATTATGTGTTATTTCTTCGCCCAAAACCTTGTTCCTTGAATGGTCTCATTCCCTACAACTGCTTTTCTTCATATAGGTCTCCAGTTAAGGTCAGCTCTTCAAAAGATCTTAGACTATTCTAAAATAACTGTTCCAGCTCTCACTCCTATTATCCATCTTTGCTTCTAATCATAGCCCTTGTAACAGTCTGCTGTTACTTTTTACATTTACGTGTCTACATGTATAATGTCTATCTCTCCTATGAAACCAGTTTTTCTGTGTATTCTAAGCACTGAGCACAGTGCCAGTAGGAGCTTACTATATATTTGTTACATAAACAAATTAACAAGTTGATTAATTATATGAATCCATTAAATCACTATTTCATTACAATGAGTTAATGAAGTAATAACATTTTAATAAACTCTATAAAGATATAGTTGTTCTTGGAGATCTGCTCTTGCTCCTCCAGAAAGATTTTGCTTCATTTAGGTATTAATAACTACCCAAAAAGAACCAGCAGAGACTCTACACAGCAGATGAAGTATCCAGCCAGAAAAAAAAATATTGAGCTAGAGCAGATGAAAATCAGAAAAGTTGTTTCCCATTTAGTCAGAAAAATTATATTTCCTTTTTGCTTCTATCCATTCGTGAGAAGATAGGGTTGGTATTATCATTTTATCCAGGGAGTGAGCATGATATAGAATTCAGAAAGAAAGGAGAGAAGGACACTTTCTAAATGAAGAAGCAGAGAAATTTCTAGTCAGAATAAACACCTCTATCAAAAGACTATGACTTCCAGACCTCCATCAAAAAACTTAATGACTCAAAAATCCTAGACCCAAGTGCTGCTGCACATTTTATCTAAAGCTCAGTCTTTTAGATTAACCCTTTGTTCTTGGTTCAAATATAGACCCCCTAGAGATGGTAGAGTCTGATGGTGTCTGGTTATTGCTTACACTGGAGTATGAATGTACAATATAAGGGAAGATTCTGATTGTAGGTAGCAGAACAGACCACAGAGCTTTGAAGTGTTTGTGTGGGGCAGGAAGCTGCAGAGAAACTAAGATTTCAGAGCACCCTAATTGGAGATAGAAGGCTACTTAGGAGGAAAAAGTCACAAATTCACAACTTGGGACTAAAACTGGCCTTGCTAAATCACATACTATATCACTGCCTTTTAGTCACATGCACACATGTAAAAACACATATAATAATTCCTTCTCATCCAAGTGTGATTACATGAGATTTGGAAAATGGTCATTCAGTGAGATTATTATAATGAATTTGAATCAATGATTTTTATGGTAAAGAACATAAGATTGTTTTGATCCATTGTTTATTTTTCAGTTTGGATAATACAAAAATGTTTTTTATTTAAAAGAAACAGACAAATGCTAACCGGTCAGAACTCAGGGTGTGAAATACATTAGTACAGTAGAAGATGGCATTAAATATCTCATGCAAAGAGATTTAGCCCTGAATATATGCACTGTGTTCCCCAAAGCGAATTTAACTTGATCGTTATTTTCAAATTTATTTCTTTAAAGATTTGTTCATTTATTTGAGAGAAAGAGAGCACAACCAGAGGGAAGAGGCAGAGGGAGAGGGAGAAGCCCACTTCCCGCTGAGCAGGGAGCCTGACAGGGGTCCAGGATCATATCCTGAGCCAAAGGCAGATGTTTAACTGACTGAGCCACCCAGGACCCCCCATATTTCCAAATTTAAAAGTTCTTTCTCTTTCAACTATCATATGATCTCCCTGATATGAGGAAGTGGAGATGCAACATGGGGGGGTAGGGGGGTAGGAGAAGAATAAATGAAACAAGATGGGATCATTGGGAGGGAGAAAAACCATAAGTGACTCTTAATCTCACAAAATAAACTGAGGGTTGCTGGGGGGAGGGGGGTCGGGAGACGGTGGTGGGGTTATGGATATTGGGGAGAGTATGTGCTATGGTGAGTGCTGTGAAGTGTGTAAACCTAGCAATTCAATTCACAGACCTGTACCCCTGGGGATAAAAATACATTATATGTTTATTTTTTTAAAAAAAAGTAATGTTAAGGAAACTGAGGCGGAAATATTAAAGTGGCCATCTACTATTTGAAAAAAAAAAAAAGAAGTTCTTTCTCTTTATTAAATCAAAGAACAGATGACAGGAATAAACTCAATCAGTGTGTTTGTTTAAACTAACCACACACTTAAATATCCTCCTCACATCCAGCCCAATCTTCCTAACATGATGCAAAACAGAATAATGTGATGCTTCTTGGAACCATGGTTTTTAAAGATAATTTCTTTCTAATATTGGTAAATATTATTAATCTTACTTTGATTTTTACTCTTTCACAGGAAAATGACATAAAAATCTATTCTATTAATAATGTTTGTTTTATCTAGAGGTGTCCTAATTTATAAAAGAAGACACATTGCCTTTAAGATGGATCTATTGGTTAAATTTGACCAGACTTCCTTACAAATTAACTTCTTGATTAATAAATTGTTCGCAGTAAAGGAATTTTGGTATTGTCGGCACTGTTGATGGATGTTTGGTAAACATTATATTATACTATCCATTTAATATTAGTTTTGGATTGCAAATAAAGTTTCCTGATCTATGGAGCCAGCAAAATATTGCCCTCATAAGGAATTTTATATTGTGTTTTCTAGATAGAAGAAATGATGTCATATCACTAAAATCAGGGGTCATTCAATATCAGTGTAGTCTTTGACAGTGGATACTTTGAAACAGTATTCCAGAAATCTTCAGATCTTGTCATTTGCCAATATTCTGTTATTACAATCTTTCCTTTTCTTCCCTTTTCCTTCCTTTTTTTCTTTCAACCAATATCTTTGAGCATCAGTTATGTGCCTTGAGCCCAAGAATCATGGCAGGGAACAAGCCAGACCCAGATCTTCTGCTCATATTTTCCAGGTCTAGCAGAGAAGATAGGTAATTAAAATGGAATTGCAGTGTTGTGTGATGAGTATGATAACATAGCATGTGCAAGAGGCAAAAAGTTTTGGGACCTCCCTAAAATTCAGAGAAGAACTCTTAAGAGTTCTTAAGAGGCGGGAGTCTGTCCCACCTTCTCTCTTAAACATATTTGGGATCTCCAACACCTTCTAGAATCTCAGAGAATTGGGCTTATTAGAACTGTGCCACATGTGTCAGCTATGCTGGCGGGTATGATCTGAACCCCAGAAGCTGAGTGAAATTTCCAGTCCTTTTGGTCACTATCGGTGCCAGTGTGACTTCTCACTCTCACAGCAGTTGTAAGCATGAAAGGGCACACAGTGATGCTGGCCAGGCCCTTCAGGATACTTTCAGAGTTTGTAACTCAGGTTCTTGCACCAGCATGGGCGTCCTCAAGGATGGTAGGAATGGAAAGGCAGCTGTAATTGGGATTGTAGGGCTGCAGACATGTGGGGCTTCAGAATTCTGTTCAGCTGAAGGATGGAACAGAGATGAGCCTCTCCAACCAAGAGTGGATGCTGTGTGACCTGCGGCCCTCCTTAAGAGGAGAGAGGTCTTGGGAATCCTTCCCTGGGAAGTGTGAAACTCCCCCATGAGCCCTGCTGCAGCAGAGTCACTCTGATTTCACAAGGAGGAATGTGTTACCCCACCTGATGGGAATACCTGTCAAGGTCAGTTCTGGAGTGGAGTGGGGAAGGCTGAGGCCTCTGGTCTGGCTGCCAGCATGGATGCTGGGGTAGATGCACTGAATCTACAGGAAAAGCAATACCTCAACTATGCCTGGTGGAAATTCCTCATGCTCTGGTAAGCCCCAAGACAAACAATACAGAATCAACCAAATATGTTTTTTGCTACTAAAGCCTGGACTCAGGAGGTCTAGGTTCCATTGCTTTTGATACTTGGATCCATTTCACCCATTTTCTTTTCTTTTTTATTTTTTTTTTCACTTTGTGTCATCTCTTTCCAGCCTCACAGAACTTTATGTAATTGGCAGCAATCCCTTGCTGATGATGAGCATTGATGGGACTCATGCTGGTCTATGCTGACAAATCTCCTGTCATCAAATCTCTGTAAAGTAGGACTAGGGCCCTTGGATGTCAGTGCTTTACTCTAAACCTCAAGAGAGCTGACCCATTCAGGCTCTGGGCCATCTGGCTTCTTTAAAAGTTTAGCCAATGACAGGTACTCTTAAGATCGGTGGAAAACTGGCAAAAAGAAATGAGAATCCAGATATTTCTTTTTCTCTCCCTATGTGCCACTGATCCCAACCATGACCACATCTTCTCTGCATCCTGTTTGTCATACAGGACCTGGTTCTGGATTCTAATGGTGGCCTCTGTTCATGGTTTCCATTAGCACTATCTCTAATGTCTGTGTTCAGCATAAGATTGGGGGTATCTTTCTGCTGCTGAGTCTTTGGTTTTCTTCCGTATTCTCAGTTCAGCTTCTCAGGTCTGTTTTATATATATACGAAAAATATATTTAAGATATTTTTAAATATGTTTTTATAAATATATAAATAAAATTAAAATATAAATATATTTAATATAATTTTATATATTATAAATATATATAAAAATATAAAAAATATATTTATATATATATATATATATATAAAACAGACCTGAGAAGCTGAACTGAGAATACGGAAGAAATATATATATATATATAATCAATATGTGTGTGTTTGTGTGTGTGTATATAGATATATATATATATATATATATATATATCTCAATTCCCTGCTGCGTCAGTTCAGTTTCCAATCCCTAAAGTGTTTTCTGTGTTTCTTATTGGACCTTAACTGACACAGGTTTTACATACAGTAAAGATAATGATTATGGTAGTTCTGTATATGCAAAAGGTGAACTTTATTTGTCGGCTTGGAAAAAATTCTAGGGGTATAGAAACTTCCTTCTCTGATTGTCAAATCAGTACTATACTTGATTGTCATTTCTATAACGAGAATAATACCTCTAACAGAAGAAAGTGTGTCAGGTATCTTTTTTGAAAAACCCATCAAGAAATCTGGTGTTAGAACTACAATGTCATTTGCACACCAGGAAAGACATTATGAATGACACTTGGCTTATCTTTGTGAGAGATTACTTCAGCCCCTTTGTCTTGTAAAATCCCACTGTTCCTTACCAAAGTCATTTTTCTATTAGTCCGACCTTTTTAAAAAAAAAAATTTCCAATAAATAAAAATTCTGGAAGAAATGCCAGAATTTTCACCGAGTTTACCAAAAAGGAGAGTAAGGGATCAAATATTAGAATGGAGGGAGAATTTTACTTCTCAATTTATATATCCTTTGAAACTATTTTACACATTTCTACTATAGGCACTTGTTAATTTCTTTTTAAGGTTTTATTTGAAAGAGAAAACATGAGCGAGGGGGAGGGACAGAGGAAGAGGGAGAAGCAGACTACCTGCCATGCAGGGAGCCCTACGCTGGGCCAAATCCAAGGACCCTGAGATCATGACCTGAGCAGAAGGCAGATGCTAGATCCAAGGACCCTGAGATCATGACTTGCAACCCAACACATACAATTATTATGGTCTGAGAGCATTGTAACAACAGGATGATAAGATATTTTCCAAGGGCTACATTCCCTGCCTCCTTCCCTCACATCTAAACGTAAATATATGAATAGTTAACATTCACGGACTACATGGAGAAATAATGTGTGTCATGTCAGAGAAATGAATTTTTGAGAGTCAGGAGTGTTGTCTAGCTTCTTTTTCCTTCTTTTGGCTGGATGTAGACAAAATAAGATTTGAGGGAGATAGGAAAACTGCAAACTAGGAGCCAGGGTCTCTGAGTTATTCGTATGGAGCAGTGGTGCATTAAATATCACTTAAGAATTCCTCAGGATTTCAGAGGTCCCTTCAGGAGGCTTGTAACTCAAAACTGAAAAAAACTTTCATAATAACACTGGAAAAAATCAGTGATATTAGTAAATGTGGCTTTTTGATGTTATATAAGAAAGGAAGTTAACATTTGGGACAAGTACGTCACTCAGCAAATCAAAAATTTCCAAATAATTCCACACATGATGTAACAAATCATCCAGGGATAAAAGAGCTATTCAAAGTACAAGGCACACAATTGGATTTTAATATAAAAGAGTATGAAACTTCATTGATATGGCCCAGATTCCACATCACAACTAACTTTTAAAAAACTACCACTTGTCAAGTCTGGGTATAGTATCAAAGAAGAATATTCACTATGGTTTGAAATATTTAAAAATATCTGAAAATGCTATGAGACTCCTTTTCCCTTTGTGTAGTACATTGTGAGACTATATTTTTAAGAATACATTACAACTAAAACAGTGTCACAAGAGATTAAATGGAGAAACAGACATGAAGACTATTTGTATTCTATTACCCCAAATATTAAAGAGATTCACAAAACAATGTCACACTTCTCATCAAATTTTTGTTTGGGAAAATATAATCATTTTTCATAAAAATATATTATTGATATTAACATATAGTTACTATATTATTATTTTAACTGAATTGATACATATTTCTTAATTGCTCAGTTTTAATTTTTAAATCTATCAATATTGATAGATATAATATGTGTAAACAAAAGCTCCTTAGAATCTTCAATAATATTTAAGAGTGTAAACGGGTCTTGAGATAAAACATTTTAAGAACCACTGTTATGGAAGAAATTTACCTGTTTATTAAGAACTGTTATGATACAAGGAATAAACTTTTGAGTTTGAGACATTGTGTATTTTTTTGTCTACAAGTTATATCGCTGAACTATATTCTGATTAATGTAAACTCCTGGGATCTGTACCCCAAGCCCAAGAGTGAGATATCATACCTTTAGGTCATTTTTTCTGTACCATCTACTTGACACAGATTTGAATATCTTCAACTCTACCATTAAGAAGAGTAGTTTGGTGGGTGTCGGATAATAAAGAAAAAGTAAATAATAAAGAAATACGAAATAGAAAATGTTTTGAAAACTTTAAAAGTGTTAGTTGCTTGTATTCTGCAGGGACAAAAAATAATTTAATTTCTACTTAACACTGGTCAGGAATCTTCCTCTGTAAATATTACTTTTAAGCCAGGCTTAAGTATTTGCATACATTAACAT
The DNA here is from genome assembly GCF_020171115.1 of Neogale vison. Lineage (NCBI taxonomy): Eukaryota > Metazoa > Chordata > Mammalia > Carnivora > Mustelidae > Neogale > Neogale vison. Next base: position 76,342,457 of record NC_058091.1, on the reverse strand, counting down.
TTGCATTATTTGATTCTAAGCTTCTCAGTGCTTTAGAATGAACACACACATTTTGTGCTTATCACCTACCTGTAAGGCAAGGAAGGTAGGTCTTCTCTATTTTCAGTCATATTAAATGAATTGATCACTTTATTTATAGTAGTAAACAGTGCAACCAAAAGAATGTATTTGAATTTAGAGGCATCTTAGATTGTAGATAGTTTTTAGGAAAAGACTCCTTTATTTTTTTTCTCTTTGTCAAACTTATGATTGAGGTAATAGAGTTACCTAATTCTTTTTGCATTCATATTAAAAGTGCAAGACAAATGCTCTACTGTGCTTCTATATCCAACCAATATATAGTTTTAAGGACTATTGACTCTGAGAAGGAGGAAGTACAGTTGATATTGTTTCTGTTTGATGCATGCTTCCTCTCCAAGTGAAAAAAGGAAAAATTAATTTATGGACAATTTGTATTTTATTTATTTTCCAACTTATTTCTACCAGTTGTAACTGAAATCAGCAGACAGCCACCTAGCCCAATTGAAACGAAAATGGGCTGAAACCCTGCTGTGGTTGATGGGCCAGCCCCACGTTGGTATAGTTTTGTATGATGTGCACATGGCCTGGAAGATTTATCTTGAGGATAGTCTCTGATAGGTCCTCTCGGGTCTGCTCAAGCTCTGCAGTATTGAGGTAGTTAATGTGATTCTCTGTCAGAAGCTCATGGATAATGGCAGAGAATGGAAAGCAGGGCACTTTGGGGGTGCTATGGGGTTGTCCCCTCCTCACCTATATGCCACGTATAGAATAAGCAGAGGAAAACAATGCCCTAATGTCTATCAAAGGGCCTAAAACATGCTATTTAATGCAATGTCCCGAGGAAAGCAACATTTAGTTCCTATTACAAATTTCAGACTTCTTTGTATAAATTCATATTGCCAACTTCAGTTTATTCAGGGTGATGACCTATTGATGAATATTTGTTATCCCAAACTATGATGAAAGAGAGTGGACAACAAAAGGATGTAGAATCTTTTGCTCGTGACATTAAAATAGTAAATGGTTTTCTGTCATTTACTAGAATTATTCTAAATGGCTTAGACAATTTATAGTTCATTTGTTCTCACAACAGTGAATGAGGTAAATACGGTTTTTTTCCTCATTTTGTAGATGAGGAAAGAAGTCTGTCAGTTAGCAATGGGCCTGATCTCCTTCACTTGATTCTGCTGTTCCTCTGATAGTATCATCATTCAGCCAGTCCCTCAAGCCAGAAACTGAGGACTCCATTAGGACTTCTCCAGAAACTCCCTTTCCTTTCCCGGCCTTAAGTGATATAAATTATGCCCCTCCTACTATCATTACTAGAAATAGTATCCATCCCCACAGTGACTGGTTGACGTAAATCATGACCTCTGACTGACCCACAGATAACCTTTCTCAAACCATTTTCTTTGCTGCCTGTCTGACTCTTCAATCCATTTTCAACCACTGGCAACAGAATGATCTTTCTAAAAGGGCAAATTGTATAAGGTCATTTACCTGCTTGAAACACTTCAGTGGCTCCCTGTTAGCTACAGAAAAAAAAAAAGCAAACTCCCCAGCCTAGTATACAAGGCTCTCCACAACTTGACCTCTACCTATCTCTACTTTTATCCCTCCCATCCTCCCCCACTTCCTGTAGCCCCTCATCCTTCTCTTCGTCTCGTGCAGGATCTGATGGGCATGCTCTTGCCTCCACACACTTGGCATTCCCTCTGCTGCAGGACCCTTCGATCCCTACTTTTCTTGGAAAAACTCTATTTAACCACACACTTGTCTCCAATGCCAGTGTTCAGGAGAGTGTTTCTGATCCTGTGCCTCGTTTCCCCCCCTCTCCACCTCTATACTGCTTACAATAATATACTTCCCTCTCAGTTACTTTGTTTTTCATCATTCTGTCTCCCATGCATGGGCTTAATGAGAAGCCTGAACCATTAGCTAGGGTGGCTTTAAATCTCGGCTTTTACCCTGACTACCTGAATGACCAGAAGTCAATTACTTTCTTTCTCTCGCTTCATCTCCACATTAGTAAGAGAAGAATTTTAATCATATTAACTTTATAAAGTTAATATAAATATGAAATGATTTCATAGGAGTAACATTCTTAGTTTGGGGCTCATATAAGTGAAAATGTTTATAAATATGAATTATCGGGGGCACCTGGGTGGCTCAGTGGGTTAAGCCTCTGCCTTCAGCTCAGGTCATGATCTCAGGGTCCTGGGATCGAGTCCCGCATTGGGCTCTGTGCTCGGCAGGGAGCCTGCTTCCTCCTCTCTCTCTCTCTTTCTGCCTGCCTCTCTGCCTACTTGTGATCTCTCTGTCAAAAAAATAAATAAATAAAATCTTTAAAAAAAATATGAATTAGTATTAGCTACTTTCTGGGAATATAACAGAAGTACTTTTATCACAATGAGTTGTCTTCATCATACTTGCTTATATGTATTATATATCTGTCTCCCAGACACTGAAACTAGAATTCATGAGATCAGTAAATTTGGTGAACTTACTGACTGTTGTAATCTTGTCATCTAGCATGTCCTGGTCAATCAATATATGTTATTTGAATAAACTATAATTATTTTTTAACGTAGTAGCCAACTAAAAAAGCTGACATGACCAGGAAACTGAGAAGTATCCAGGGAGGATGAAAGGCACATTCAAGTACTTTTCTCTGGGCCATCTTAGCCAAGAACAAATGGTTCTATATAAGACTAAATAAGATTATACTGATAATGAGATGCCACTTAGTAATCAAACTGTATACCTCTTTTATCAAAGTATAATCAATAGTCAGTATTAACCCAAAAAATTATTGAGATGAACAAGGGCTAATGTGTGAGGATAGTATCTGCTTATGATACACATACTCACAATGGTTTGACTCTTTTACTCTCTTTTAAAATTCCCTTTAACTTGATTTCTAACTATTAGCTGTTGATGTTACGGAATGGCCAAGACTCATTAATTTCACTTTTCCTGACTATTTAAAAATAATTCACCTGAAATTGCAAGAATAGAGCCCAAAGGAGATAATTACTGTAGAAAGTAAAATCATAATGCCAAATACCTGGTCAAGTGAGACTTTGTCACAGATGGAAAAGGCTGGGCATCTGAATGTGCTTTCCTGTAGCCATCTAGAAGGTAGAAGAGGTCCTACTAGACACTTTGAAGGGTGGTTATGGGACAAAGCCAACAGCAGGACTGGGCATATCAAGGAGATGGACAAAGTTCTCTGAAAACCCTTAGAGAAAAGTCCCTTCACCACTGAGAACCTCTCACAATTCCTTGAGGTTGTATATTGACTTGTTGAGAGGCTTCTTCCCTCTCCTATGGCTCCGCACTAACAACCAGAGGCAGCCAGTCTCTGTCTCAAACATGTATGATTGTAACCACTCTTAGATCTTTTCAAACATAAAGATTCCCAGGATACTGGGCAGACTTGCTGAATCAGTATTTCCTAAAACTGTGAATTTGAAGTGTTAACTCTCTAGAGCTAAAGTAATAATCAGTCCTTCTTTTCCTAGGTCAGTATTGAACTTAACTTGTTATTCTACTGTATTTCACTCTAAAAATGTCACTGTTGGGATAAATTATATGTTCATCCCATCTATAGGTAGTTTTGTTGAAAAGCCAAGGTCAGGGCTTCCTCTCAATTGCCTTTTCTCATATTTATGCTCTTTATTTACAGAACTCTTGCTAAAAACTTACACACACACACACACACACGGGTATATGTATGTATACATACATGTGTATATACACACATATATTTTTTAGACTTACATTTCACAGTAGAGCAATGATAAGCAAGGATTGATGTGTTGGGTCCTCAATCTTCTATAAAATGAGATTTTGGCCTAATTAATGTTTTCTTCAATCACTGTGTTTCTTGCAGAGTGTAGGATAAGACTTTCTTGCCCTTTGCATGAAATTGAATGTATGAACTGATCTGCTTCAGATTGTTCAGCACTTTCTCCTCATCATTTAAACAAAGCATCAGACCCAAAGTCAAGGGAATAGTATATCAGTGTCTGGATGATTACCTCTCAGCCTGTTTACCCATTGCTCTGTGTTCAGTGATGACAAACATTAGATGAAGCTTGAAATGACAAAATGAGCCACGCAAAAACCAAAGTGTTTCAGTAAAAAAGTCCTTGTCTAACATTGGTAGATAGCTCTATGGTTTCAAAATGGGATTCTTCAGGCATACAGATCACCAACAACTAAATCTATATAGGCTGATGACTTAATCTATTATAAATCAGAATAATAATTATTTTCCTCTTTAAAGATAGGTTAATTGGTTTAGAAAATTTAAGACCTCAGAAAAAAGTCATCTTTTGTTTATCTCTGCACCTCTACCCCAAGTCCAGTCTGAGACCTAACTGGTGGTTAGTATATACTTAGATGAGTTAAATTGAATAAATTAATAAACAAATAAAAATAGTACTATGCTGGGTCAGTAATTCTCAGTCAGAAGCAATTTTGCCTCCCAGGGAACATTGGTAATATCTGGAGCATTTTTGGCTGTCACAATCGAGGGGAGGTGTGACTACCCTCTGGTGAGTAGAGTTCTGGGACGCTGTTAAATATCCCACAAGGCACAGAACAGTGCATGCTGCACAACAATTTCCAGCCCAAGATGTCAGTAGTGCCGAGGTTGAGAGATACGATTCTAGGTCAGTACTCTAGACCTAGATTTCTTCCAATTTTTAATTTGATCGGTTTTATAAACGTATTTTACGGATGCAAAAAAAAATAACATTGTTTACTTTATTATTAGTATGGGATAAAGATCAATTTAATTGATTTGGCCATTAGGACAGCAACCATTTATACCCTACCAACCTCCCTTGACTTCCTATTATTACTCTTCAGCTAGAACCATTTATAGTGGAGTGATTCTCTGTTGTATACTCACTTGAGGGACTTTTTAAAAATACTGATTTGTTTTTATTTTACTTTATTTATTTGAGAGAGAGAGAGAGAGAGAGAGAGAACATAAGCTGGGGGAAGGGCAGAGGAAGAGGGTGAAGCAGACTCCCCACTGAGCAGGGAACCTGATTTGGGGCTGGATCCCAGAACCCTGGGATTATGATATGAGCAAAGTCAGATGCTTAACTGCCTGAGCCAACCAAACATCCTTGGAGGGCTTGTTAAAACACAGATTTTTTTTAGTCCCTCCCCCAGAAATTTTTATTTCACAAGTCTGTGGTGAGACCTAAGATTGTACTTCTAACAAGTCTCTTGGTTGTGCTGATGCTGCTGGTGTAGGTACCATGCTTTAAAAAATATTGATCTATAGGGATGCCTGGGTGGCTCAGTGGATTAAAGCCTCTGCCTTTGGCTCAGGTTATGATCTTAGGGTCCTGGGATCGTGCCCCACACTGGACTCTCTGCTCAGCAGGGAGCCTGCTTTCCCCTCTCTGTCTGCCTCTCTGCCTACTTGTGATCTCTGTCTGTCAAATAAATAAATAAAATCTTTTAAAAAAATATTGATTATAGGAACACAATCCACCTTTTTGCAAATTGCCAAAATTACTGTGCTCCTCTCTCTCTCCCAGGTTATTGTTAATGAAGACTATCTGCTTTTGCTTACAAATACAATAAATCTTCATTTTTAATAGGTTCCATATTTTCAAATTTGCCTACTTGCTAAAATTTCTTTATAATCCCCAAATCAACATTCGCTGTTCTTATATAACCCTTCATGCACATGCACAGAGCTGTAAAATATTTGAGTCACTCAGTGCACATGTTCAGAGCTGAGGTTGAATAGAAATGCTCTGCCTCTTGTTTCAGCTCTAATGCTGAAAACAAGTGCCCTTTTCGTAGTCTATTTAGTGCCATGTTTTTTGTATCTGTGTGCTTTTGTTGATTTTTTATTTCTGTTCAAAACAGCCCCCAAACATAGAGCTAAAATGCTGACTGGTGTTCCTAAACACAAGAAGGCAATGATATTCCTTATGGAGAAAACTTGTGTCTATAATCTTCCCTCAGGCATGAGTTTTAGTGCTGTGCTCCATGAGTTCAACGATAATGAATTATACATATCTTTTATTTAAGTAAAAGCACACACAAAATAGGTCATATATTGATGGGTTGGTGAAAATGTTGTGACCAGAAGTTCACAGGAACCTGTCCCTATTTTTCCTGTAGGAGCAATGATTCAATATTCACTAACTCAGTATTTACAGCAACTATATAGAAAATAACTACCCTTACTACCAAGAAATGACTATAAATAAAATTATTCACCCATCTGCTCCACTTCTCCCAACTTCCCAGTCCATGTAGAGCTTTCTTTCTATGCATTCAAATGGCTCCTTCGATATGCAAAATACTTTAAGCAATAAAAACTCTGTTGCAACAATACAGTGTTACTTTGTAATGCCCCACTGGGCTGGGTTTGTATTTAATATTCATTTGGTTTTACTTTTGTTAAGCATAATGCTGGGTACTTAGTGGGTGTTTACTAAATAATACTAAATAAATTGATTCAAGTACAAACTTGTTGTCTTTCTGGACATTGCAATGCTAACATGGATTAGATTAGTTTGTTTATTCCCTGGAACCTCACAACCTCAGAGGAAAGACACTGCCTCCCAAGTCAATATTATGAAAAGATAAGTGACAGAATGTGTGGGTATGTGACTATGTGTGTGTATTTGTCTGTGGGTTTGAACCAATTTTTAGGGTTCATCTGAATTAAGTGATTTTGAACCAGTGAACCTAAGAAAGAAAATAAAAGCCCACTTATTGGCCTGTCGGAAGAAGGGAAAAAAATTTGACATGACACTAATTGCTGAACTGTGCTTTGATTTCAATTCCCTATCCATTTCTAGATTCTGGATTCTGTTGGCTCTTCACTTTGGTCCCAGAATAGAAAACTCTTACAGGTGAATATTGCTTATGGAAGAGGTCATGGTAATGGATATTCCTGGACCATGTACATGCTGTGTGTAGGTCCCCATCTTTCACCCCATGATGACATTTGAAGACTTAGGTTATGTTGATAACATCAGCCTGAAAGGATGGATTTTAAGGCCAACTGCTGTAGACCTGGTAAATCTCCCAAAACTCTGAAAATGTGTAACATTGTTTCATCTTTGGCACTAATGCAAAGTGATTTTTTTGTTTGTTTTTTTTTCTAGTCCTTTCCTTCAAAAGCCCTTGTACCAAAAGCCCAGAAGTGAGTTGGTGTGTATGTGTGGGGGTGGGTGTAGGGGGGTAACTTTCATTAGTTTATTCTTACCTAAGAACCTAAGCGAGGGATTTTGATGACTTTTTCTTACTCAAGTTAAACAGACTGAACATTTGAAACAAATAAACATGGATACTTTTTGAGCACAGACCAGTCAGAACTGAAGCCAACCATAGAGTGAGAGGAATCCCATTGTTGTGCTAAGTGTGAAATTATATTTGCTGGGTCTTTAGGAGAATGGGACAAAGTCATCTCAGAACACAAGCCAGAACAGTGGCACAGCAGTGAGAGAGCTTGGGACGGTGCTATTTACTAACTGTTTGGAAGTATTTCGATATTCTGACAATTAGGCTGAAGCAAACAGCTATGAAGACAAGTTTACTGAATCAGAACATTATTCTGTCTGAGAAGTAATAACCAGTAAAAGCCTGAATTTTATTTTTTTTAAATGCCCTCTGAACACTAGATTTGGCTTCTGTCTTTTCCAAAGGGAGAAATTACATCTGTAGGTGAGATTCTCTTACTGAAAGAAACCTACATCAGATTTTCTATCCCAACCCCAAGGTTAGATATTCATGAAGAGAACTTTAAGAAAATAATTCACTACAGAATAGATTAGAAAGGGCCCAGTGTTGTAATTTGCAGGGCACATGAACATATTAGAATCATATAAGGGACATTTTATCTTACTTTCTCCAGAAGATGGTAACATGCTTTTTCTCTGTTTCAGAGTCTGTGAACTGGTGGGAGGGATTGCATCAATGGGACTGAGGGAGTAGAAGAAAGCAAGAAAGCTCAAAATCCAGAATTTAGATCTGTAAAGTAAGGAAGGGGCTGGTCTGAACCTGGGTCTGTTGGAGACTAGGAAGCCAGGGAAAGCCATTATAAACACTATGAAGAACAAGTTAGTAAAAGAGAAAGAGACATTTGAAATACATGTTAAAAGACCAAACTTCTAGGACTGTTAGGGCATTTTGATAGAAAATTCTTTTTAGTTGATATAATATATTTGAAAGAAATTTTCACTTTCTGGCCCTGGTTTCCATGAGATGAATGACTATATTCCAATAACCCAGTATTGTGCTCTGCACAGGTGTAGATGATCAATAAATACACATTGAGTGATTAAAGCCTTGCTAGCCAGACCAAAAAAAAAAAAAAATCCGAACTTGAATGCTTACTGAGTACTTACTACCAGCTAAAGCTGTAAGCAGAAGCAGACTGCAAGACGGTTGATATTCTGAAAATTATTCTTGTCACAAACAGACCCTGTCAGCTGATGATGTGATGTTTATATATGTGAGCAAAAGGGGTTAGCAGGTATCTGTAATCATTCTGTCCTTTTGACCTTTTGTTTTCTTAATCTGTCAATGGCAATTTGGCATGATGTGACCTTTTGAAGTCCAGGACTATGCCTGTCTTGTTCACCAGGGCCTGACACAGAGTAGCTACTCAATAAATATTTGTTCAGTGAATGAGAAGCCTTTTAACAGTTGGGAGCATATACCTCTGCAGAGCAATAGACTCTGAACCCATTCTGAAATCACTTCCACTTTCTTGTCTCTTCAAATCCAAAAGAGTCAGAACACACAGAGCAAACTCTCTATCAAGTAAAAATCCCCCTATAACTATAGAGTCTAAGGTTAAATATAATTTTTCAAGTTGTCTTCTAGGATTCAGAGTTCTTAGATTCAACTCAGTGTTCTCAGAGGAAGCTCAAAGAGCAGGGAAAACACATGAAAACACTGAGTCTATTTATATATTAGTTTGGTGCTGCAGAGAACATGGCCAAAACTTGAACTTCTTGTGATCTTATGAACCCTCTACCTTCTTATCGCTGACCCTGCTGTCCTTTCCCCTACCTCAGTCAGAGAGTGGATTTCATGGATTCTATTGGTTACTAATCTCTATTTAGCAATCCAGCACTTGTGATTATTTCTATGAGACTAGAATCTCTAGGTAAAAAGTAATTTACCTGGATTCTTGATGCCAGATAACCAATTTGCTTGGTATATCAAGTTCATGGAACATTTGTGCTTCTTTATATAGGGAGAACTCAGGGCAGCAAGTCTATGATATGAATAGTATTTGTCTCCTTTTCTAATATCACTATTTTCTCTTTTCTTTTCTTTCTTTCTTTTTTTTTTTTTTTTTTTTTTTAAGTGTTTATCTTGGGAGTGCCTCGGTTGCTCAGTGTGTTAAAGCCTCTGCCTTTGGCTCAGGTCATGATCCCGGGTCCTAGGATTGAGCCCCGCATCGGGCTCTCTGCTTAGCAGGGAACCTGCTTCCTCCTCTCTCTCTGCCTGCCCTTCTGCCTGCTTGTGACTTCTGTCTGTCAAATAAATAAAAAATCTTTAAAAAAATTTTCCAAAAAAATAAAAAAATAAAGTGTTTATCTTGTATTTATTGCAATACTAGGAAGGTGCAATCTTTTCCATGTTTTGTGATCCAGATGTATTTCCTCTTTCATGAATTATCTGTTTATGTCCTTTGCTCATTTATCTTTTAGAGTTTTGATGGTTTAAATATCGGATTTTATGTGCTTTTTAAAAAAAATTAACTTAATTTTTTTAGTGTTCCAAAATTCATTTATGAATTTTGTGTTTATGCACCACACCCAGTGCCCCATGTGATATGTGCCCTCCATAATATCCACTACCAGGTTCGCCTCACCCCCCACGCCCCCCTCCAAAATCCTCAGTTTGTTTCTCAGAGCCCACAGTCTCCCCCTCCAGTTTCCCCCAACTCCCTTCTCCTCTCCTCTCCATCTCTCAATGTCCTCCGTGTTATTCCTTATGCTCCACAAGCAAGTGAAACCATATGATAATTGACTCTTTTTTTCTTTTTTGTCTTTCCTTTTTCCTGAATTAAAAGTACTTTAAAAACTGAAAAATATGCTTTAGTATCTTTTTAATTTCTGATTATTTTTTAAATAATTAGGCTTCTTGCAGAGCAACTGAATTCTTAAAATGATAGTTCGCATACAGACTAGACGCTTTGGGAGGTTCCTTTTCTTTTAGTTTAACATAGTAGTCAGCACCTAATATAATGCTGCATACATAGTAGATATTCAATATGTATTTGCTAAATTGACAAAGGAATGATCTTTGTGATGCTTTTGATTTCCTCCATTACTTCTTAGCTATAGACACTGAAGAATAAATTGGGCCAGAAATGACCCTTAAAAGATTTTGAAATCATAAGCAAAGCAGAGATTGATTTTTCAGTTCTGGAAAGATCAGGCAAGGACTTTTCCAGCAGAGGGCATACTGAGAAATAGTTCATTTGCCCTGAGCTAGAGAGTTTATGGCTTTGCCTGATTGCAGCAGTCACCATTGGAAAAGCTGTCAAAGCATGCTCCCTATAGTTGGTTATTTCAAGGCTTTGTTCCAATCACATAGAAAAAATATATTTATGATAGAAGAGAATACAATTCTTCCTTCTATTGATTTTTGAAGGGTAGAACAATTTAAAAGATGCTACATTTGAAAAAAATACCAGAAACTTTGCAGAATTTTAAAATTATTCAATAAAAGCCTGGAGGTCTTGTGTCATGCAAAATAGATTCTCTGGTCTACAGTTAGTCATCTACCTAGGTCACTGCACTCCTAGTCATTCCTTATTTCTTCCTTCTCTAAAAGGTTTGATTTGTGTCCTTTTGCTTTTGGACCTTGCTTTCTGTCAGATTGTCAATAAGTAAATAAAGCCAAGGAGTTGGAAACAGCTGTGGCTTACTAGAACATCACTGGGGATAAAAGTAATGAAATTCAAGTTTAGTTTGACTCATTTGAGCAATAGGAAAACCTTAAATTCAGGTATGTGAAATTTAACTTTTACCTATAAATTACCATATACTTATTAGCGTCCTTGTTACATAATGGTCCAATACATGGGATGCAACTGTGAACTGATGAGAATAATTCTTCATGACACTTATAGAATATGTTTTTTATGGAAATATCTCAAGTAATCTCTCTTAAGTGATATTTATATTTTGATAAGACTGGGTAATGGGAAGACTTGGAATCATCAGGAGACCTGGTTTCTAACCTTTGCTCTGCCATTTTCTGGTTTTATGATACAGACAAGTCATTTTCTTTTATAAAGTTATAGATTCTTTTATAAAATTAGGACAAAAATAACACTCACCTGGGCGCCTGGGTGGCTCAGTGGGTTAAAGCCTCTGCCTTCAGCTCAGGTCATGATCTCAGGGTCCTGGGTTCAAGCCCTGCACCGGGCTCTCTGTTCAGCGGGGAGCCTGCTTCCCCCCTCTCTCTGTCTGCTTCTCTGCCTACTTGTGATCTCTCTGTGTCAAATAAGTAAAATCTTTTAAAAATAATAATAATAATAACACTCAGCACTGCTGGAATTTCAAATATAAGACTGACTGGTGGTTGAAAAGAATTCTACTGCTATAAATAATTAAAAGAATGAATTATGGGCGCCTGGGTGGCTCAGTGGGTTAAGCCTCTGCCTTTGGCTCAGGTCATAATCTCAGGGTCCTGGGATCGAGCCCCACATCAGGCTCTCTGCTCAGGAGGGAGTCTGCTTCTCCCACCCCTTCACCCCCCACCGCCTGCCTGCCTCTCTGCCTACTTGTGATCTCTCTCTGTCAAATAAATAAATAAAATCTTAAAAAAAAAAAAAGAATCATAATGAAATGCTACATACTGGTAGAGACTGGTAAGAAGAGACTGGTCTCCAAATCCCCCTGCAAACACTATAGACCCAGCAAAACAGCTCCTGTAAGCTCAACCCAGGAGGCCAGTGTCAGCCACTTATGCATAAGAGCTCTATAAATATAGTTGTACAACAACAATTGGGACCATGTTTTATGTGCTCATATATGCTACTCTGTGGGAATTTTGTGTATGATTTCATTTAATCCTCACTATACTCCAAAAGAATAGATGTTATTTCTCCACCTATAAATAAGAAAATGAATGCCAAAAGAGATAAAGTGAGTTGGTTAAGGTTAAGCCATTTTTAGGCAGCAGAGGGAGAAATGAAGTCCAGGCTTGTTAGGTCTGAAGTCTATGATGATACCTCATACACCTGGGCCTAAGCATCGGAGTGGGCCTACCAGACATAGATATCATGTTCTGAGCCTAATGCTTATATGACTTAATATTTTAAGAGCTATATATTTAATGTCCAAGTTTCTTCTTTATTTTTGTTTTAATATAATGTTTCATTATTCTGTACAAATGACATTGGAAAAACAATATGGAGAAATTGGGCTCTATGAGATCATCTATAAGATGGCTTGTTTTATGTCTCTCCAGCTTTTGTAGTACTGGAATTCTGGTAAGGATATATTATACTCACACTTTTTCTATCATCTTGCTTCACTTTCTTCCTTGACTTCCTTTAACAATATTATATTAGATGGTCAAAAAGAAAAAAAGTAAATCATCACCTGCTAATAATAAATGCTGCCTGTATTAGTCAGAATTCTTCTGAGAGAGATAACCAAAAGAGATATATGTTTATGTATTCATCCATAGCAATAGCTGTAACTATCTATCTGTAAAGAGATTTATTATAAGAAATTGCCTCATATGATTATGGGGTCTGAAGTCCCAAGATCTGTAGTTAGCTAATTGGAGACCCAAGAGAGCTAATGTGTAGTCCCAGTTTGAGTCCAGAAACCTGGGACCTAGGAAAGCTTATGGTATAAGTTCTAGTCCAAGGTCTGAGGCTCAAGACCCAAGAAGAGTCAATATTTTCCTTTGATTCCAAAAGCCAGAAAACACCAAAAGGGCTCCAACTCAACCAGTTGGGCAAGAGGAATTCCCTCTAAATCAACCTTTTGGTTTAGTTAAGGTCTTCAATTGATTTGATGAGGCCCACCCACAATAAAGAGGCAGGGCAATCTGCTTTACTCTCTCTACTTATTCAAATGTTACTCTTACCCAGAAGCACCTTCATAGACACTTAGAATAATGTTTGACCAAATGTCTCAGTGCCTCATAGTCCAGTCAAGTTGGTGCACAAAATTAACCATTGTGCCCCCAAAATATAGTACTTGATTGTTCAGAGAAGCTGTCTTTGGCCATGGCTTTGGAAGCATCAGGAAGAGTGACAGTGTGGGGTTGAATTTCTTAAACATCAGTTTGATCTTTACAACTTCTCTCTAGAAGGTCAGAGCAAGTTCTTTAAGTGAGCTAACTTAAAGATGATTTTTAACATCCATTTGGTTTGTAAGTAAAAATAAAAATAATACTGGGGGACTTGGGTGGTGCAGTTGGTGGAGCATCTGACTCTAGGTTTTGGCTCAAGTCTGATCTCAGGGTCCGGAAATTGAGCCCCATGTTGGGCTCCATGCTCAGCATGGAGTCTGCTTGTGTCTCTCTGTCTCCTTCTCCCTCTGGCCCTCCACCCTCTATAAAATAAATAAAATAAATCTTTTTTTTTTTTTTTAAGATTTTATTTATTTATTTATTTATTTACTAGAGAGAGAGAGAGCGAGAGCATGAGAGTGGGATAAGGGGCAGAGGGAGAAGCAGACTCCCTGCTGAGCAGGGAACCCAGTGTGGGGCTCGATCCTTGGACTCCAGGATCATTACCTGAGTCGAAGACAGATTCTTAACTCACTGAGTCACCCAGGTGCCTCATAAAATAAATCTTTATAATTTTTTTAAAATAAAAATAGTACTAAATTATACAATAAGTACATAGAAATTGAAAGAAATCTGTTCCTTCTCATGAAGATCATTTCCATACTTAAAATTTGAGGATGCCCCCATTTTGTTGATGTCCTCAATATGCTTGGACTGTCTGTTTGTTAGCTAATACTGCTCTCTGTTCCCACAGAATGAGCACATAGATCAAATTCAAGTCATAGGTGACTAAAGACGGAAGTCTCTGTGAAATTCTGTCACTTGTCATTTGTTAAATTTTATATTTTTATGAATAATCTTCCTTTATTTAACAGATAGTATATGCTGTATTTGTAGTTTAAAATTGATGTATCTATAATTTATTTATAATAAGTAACTAACAACATTAAAACCCACAAATTCAGGTGTGCTTGTGTAGCTCAGTCAGTTAAGTACTGAACTATTGATTTCAGCTCAAGTCATGATCTTAGGGTTGTGAGATCAAGCCATGGAACCTGCTTAAAAAAAAAAAAAAAAAAAAGAGTCTCTCTCTCTCATTCTATGGGGCACCTGGGTGGCTCAGTGGGTTAAAGCCTCTGCCTTAGCTCAGGTCATGATCCCAGAGTTCTGGATCCGAGCCCCATATTGGGCTCTCTGCTCAATAGGGAGCCTGCTTTCCCCCTTCTCTCTCTGCCTGCCTCTCTGTCTACTTGTGATCTCTGTCTGTTAAATAAAATCTTTAAAAAAAAAAAAAAAAGAGTCTATCTTTCCCATTCCTTATGCCCTACACCTTGACTTGCATACTCTCTCTCTCTCTCAAACAAAAACTAGAGATGCCTAGGTAGCTCAGTTGGTTAGGCCACTGTCATCAGCTCAGGTCTTTCAAGTCCCGGGCTTCTCCTATCTTGTGGGAGCCTGCTTCTCCCTCTTCCTCTGCCTCTCCCCTGCTTGTGCTCTCTCTCCCTTTCTCTCGGTCAAATAAATAAATAAAATATTTTTAAAAATCTTAAAAAAAAAAAAAAAAAAAAACACAACAACAATACACACACACAAATTTACCTGATGCAGTAATGCACACAAAATGTTTCATTCTAATGTTCCAAAAGAGAAAAAAATGTATTTTAATAAAATCATAGTGCTCATGGATTTTTCTAATACTAGCTACTTGGAAAGATAAATATCTTGGCCATAACTGATAGTTGACATGTGACTTACAGGGATGTAGAATTTAATTCTCAAATCCTCAAGATAATCACCCCATTCTAGTACTAGATAAAGCAACATTAATGATTTCTTTTTTTTTAATTTTAAGATTTTATATTTAAGTAATCTCTACACACAACATAGGACTCAGACCTCGAACCCTGAGTCAAGAGGGTGCATGTTGTATTGACTGAGCCAGCTAGGCTCCCCTGATTATTTTCTTGATTACTAAGTATGGATTCCTCCAGAATTCATATGTTGAAACCTAATCCCCAATGTGATGATATTAGGGAGTGGGGCATTTGGATGGTAATTAGCTCATGAGGGCAGAGACCTCATAAATGAGATTAGTGCCCTTTTGAAAGAGACCCCAGAGAATTCCCTTGACCCCTTCCATCACTTGAAGTCACAGAAAAACGTCAGCCACCTATGAACCAGTAAATGAGACTTTACCAGGTACTGAATCTGTGAGAACCTTGATCTTGATTTTTTATCCTCTAAAACTGTTGGAAATAAATTTTTGTTGCTTATAAACCACTCAGGTTATGGTATTCTGCTAGGTCAGCCCAAGGCAACTGAGTTAATTGCTTTCATATGTAGAGTGATGTATGGAATGTTGAAGTACTTGAATCAATAGTTGTTGAGTTTATATCACAACATAATAGGTATAGTTACATTTTATGCTGAGGGTATTATCATATGTTCTATAAAGACTTCTGCATAGTAAGTATGGGTCAGTATTTTGAGGATATACTTATTGATTTACTCATTAGTGTATTCAACAGATGTTTTGAGTGACTGCTATGTGCTAAGAGCTCTAGGCTCTTGAGCTACAGCAGTGAATAAAATGAAACAAAACCTTTGCCCTCAGGAACCCATGTTTTAGTGTAACTGTTATGGTATTTTGTCTTCCCCAAATACTCCCATTTCAGACAAGGTAGTACTGTTTGTGCTCTAGAACTTTACATTATTTTTTTTCCAGTTTTGAGAAATTAACATAATGACTATATGAATTTAAGGTGTGTGGCATGATGGTTTGACTCATATTTATTGTGAAATGATTACCACAATAGGTTCAAATAGCATCTGTCTTCTTATATAGCTACATTAAAAAGAAAAGAAAAGAAAAAAGGAAAGACAAATTCTCCTTCTGATGACAACTCTTGGGATTTATTCTCTTAGAAACTTCTCCTGTATATCCTGCTGCAGTGCCGGTCTTGTCATCATGCTGTACATTGCATTCCTACTGTTTATTTACCTTATAAGTTTATACTTTTTGACCACCTTCCTCCAATTTCCCCTTCCCCTGCCTCTGGTAACCAAAAGTCTGATCTTTTTTAAATGGGTTTTTTGTTTTGTTTTGCTTTGTTGTTTGTTCATTTTAGATCCCACATATAAGTAACATCACAGAGTATTTGTCTTTTTCTGTGGGAGTTATCTCACTTAGCATAATGTCTTTAAGGTCCACACGTATTGTTGCAAATGGTAGGATTTCTTAATTTTTTATGTTTCAGTCATATTCCATTGTGTGTGTATATGTACACACATACACACACACACACACACACATAAATATATATAAATAAATAATTCGTGATATATATCATGAATTACTTATCCATTCATCCATTGATGGACACTTAGGTGGTTTTCATGTCTTGGATATTGTAAATGATACTTCTATGAATATGGAGGGTGCTAATATCTTATTGTGTTAATGTTTCATTTCCTTTGGATATATTCTCAGAAGTGGAACTTCTAGATCATATAGTAGTTTTATTTTTAATTCTCTGAGGATCCTCAATACTGTTTTCCATAGTGGCTGCACCAATTTACAATTCCACAAATAGTGCACAACAGTTACCTTTTCTCCACATTTGGGCCAACATTTTTATCTCTTGTCATTTTGGTAAAGGCCATTCTTATTTTATTTTATTTTATTTATTTGACACAGAGAGTTGTAGAGAACAGCACAAGCACAGGGAGTGGCAGGCCAAGGGAGAAGCAGGCTCCCTGCTGAGCAAGGAGCCTGATGCGGGGCTCCAACCCAGGACCCTAGGATCAGGACTGAAGCCAAAGGCAGCCGCTTAACTAACTGAGTCACTCAGGTGCCGCTTAGTGATGGCCATTCTGACAAGCATGAGGTGATACCTCATTTTAATTTTCATTTCCCTAATGACTAGTGATTTTTAGAAACTTTTCACAGACCTCTTTGATTTTCATATGTCATCTTTGGAGAAATGTCTACTCACAAATGTCTACTCACGTTCTTTGCCTATTTTTTAATTGGGTTATTCAGGGGTTTTGTTTGTTTTGCTGTTGAGCTGTGTTATATATTTTTAATATTAACTCCTTATGAGATATATAGTTTGCAAATATTTTTCCCATTCTATAGGCTTTAGTTTCACTTAGTTGGGTTTGTTTGTTTGTTTGTTTGCTTTTCTGTTATACAGAAGCTTTTTAGTTTGATATAGTCCCACTTGTTTATTTTTTATTTTGTTGCTTATGCTTTAGGTGTCCTATCCAAAAATCATTACAAAGACCTACATCAAGGAACTTTATTCCTATGTTTTCTTGCAGGAATTTTTTGGTTTCAGTTCTTACATTTTAAAGATTTTGTATTTATTTGTTTGACAGAGAGAGAGAGAGACAGATCACACATAGGCAGAAAGACAGGCAGAGAGTGAGGAGGAAGCAGGCTCCCCATTGAGCAGAGAGCCGGATGTGGGGCTTGATGCCAGGACGCTTAGAACATGACCTGAGCCGAAGGCAGAGGCTTAACTCACTGAGCCACCCCGGTGCCCCCAGGTCTTACATTTTAGTCTTTAATTCATTTTGAGTTCATTTTTTTCACTGGTGTAAGATTTGGGTCCAATGTCATTCTTTTGCATGTGAATACCCAATTCTCACAGCATCATTTTTTGAAAAACTGTCTTTTCTTATTGAGTATTCTTGGCTCCTTTGTCAAATATTAGTTGATCACATATGCTTGAGTTTATTTCTGTGTTCTCAGTTCTGTTTTATTGGTTTATTACTCTTTTTTGATGACTATAGCTTTATAGTATAACTTGTAATCAGGTGGTGTAATGCCTCCTGCTTTGGTTTTCTTTCTCAAGATTTCTTTATCTATTTGGGATCTTTTGTGATTCCATGTAAATTTTAAGAGAGTGTTTTGTTTTTCTACTTCTGTAAAAATCCCATTGGAATATTAATAGAGATTGCATTGAATCTATAGCTGGCTTTTGGTAGTATTGACATTTTAACAATATTAATTCTTCCAGTCCATGAACAATATTAATTCTTCCATGAACCTTTCCATTTATTTGTGTCTACCTTAATTTCTTTCCTTAATATCTTGTGGCATTCAGAGTAGAGATCCTTAATTAAATGTATCCCTAAGTATTTTTGTTCTGTTTTTGTTGCTATTGTAAGTGGGATCAATTTCTTTATTTCTTCTTCAGAAAATTTGTTGTTCTGTGTGTATATACACTACTGATTTGTATATGTTAATTTTTTATTCTTTGAATTTACTTAGTTCATTGATTTGATTTAAATCTTTTTTGGTTGTGTCTTTAAGATCTTCTATATATAAAGCCATGTCATGTGCAAATAAAGTCAGTTTTACTTCTTTCTTTCCAATTCTAATACCCTTCCTAACTTACTTACTTACTTACTTACTTACTTCCCTCCCTCCCTCCCTCTCTCTCTCCCTCTCTCCCTTTCTCTCTGTTTGCCTGATTGTTCTAGTACCTTGTTGAATAAGAGTGGTGAGAGTAGGCACCCTTGTCTTAGAGGAAAAGCTTTCAACTTTTCACCATTGAATATATCAGCTGCAAGTTGTTATATATGCCCTTTATTTTGATGAGATATGTTCCTTCTGTGCCTAATTTTTTAAGAGTTTTTATCATGAATAGATATTGAATTTTGTCAATTTTTTTTTCTGTGTCCATTGAGATGATAATATGATTTTTTTTCTTTTATTCCATTAATGTGGTGTATCACATTGATTGATTTGAATATGCCAAACCTTCCTTGCATTCCAGGGATAGTCCCATTTGATCATAGTGAATGAAACTTTTAATGTGCTGCTGAATTCATTTTGCCAGTAATTTATTGAGAACTTTTGTATCAATATTCATCAGGGATATTGGTGTATAGTTTGTTTTTTTTTTCTTCTTTTTTTTCTAATAGTGTCCTTTTCTTGGTTATCAGGGTAATGCTAACCTTGTAAAATGAGTTTGGGACTGTTCCTGCTTCTGAATTTTTGGAAAAGTTTGAGAAGGATTGGTGTTAATTCTTTCTTAAATATTTGGTAAAATTTACCAGGGAAGTCATGTGGCCCTAGGTTTGCGTTAATTGGGGACTTCTTGATTACTAATTGAATCTCCTTACTAGTAATTGATCTATTCAAATGTTCTTATTTCCTCTTGATTCAGTCTTAGTGAATTGTGTGTTTCTAAGAATTTTTCCATTTCCTTTACACTGTCCAGTTTGTTGAGATTTAGTTGTTCATAGTAACCTCTTATGATTCTGTGAAGTTCTGTGGTATTCTTTGTAAAATCTCCTTTCTCATTTATAATTTTGTTGATTTGGGTCCTTTCTCTTTTTTCCTTGTTTAGTGTAGCTAAGGGTTTGTTGATTTTGTTTGTCTTTTCAAAGAACAATTTCATAGTTTGGTTAATCTTTTTTTGTTGTTTTTCTGATATCTATTTCATTTATCTCTGCTCAAATAGTGATTATAGAATTTCTTCTACTAACTTGGGCTCAGTCTGTTCTTCTTTTTCTAGCTCCATAAGTTGTATATTAAGATTGTTTATTTAGCATCTTTCTTGTTTCTTAATGTAGGTGTTTATTGCTCTAAACCCTCTCTTAGAGCAGCTTTTGCTGAATTTCACAAGTTCTGGTATGCTATGTTTTCATTTCTATTTTTCTCAAGAAACTTTTTTAAAAATTTTCCCTTCAATCCATTGGGTTGTTCAGGAATTTAATTTCCATATGTTCATGAATTTTCCAGTTTTCCTCTTATTATTAATTTCTAATTTTATGTCATTGCGGTCAGAGAACCTTCTTAGTATTATTTCAGTCTTCTTAAATTTACTACAACTTATTTTGGTGTTTTAGAAGATATTGTAAGTGGGCTTGAGAAGAATATGTATTCTGCTCTTACTGGGTAAAATGTTCTGTATATGTCTGTTAAGTTCATTTAGTCTATAGTGTTGTATAAATAACTTTTTTAAATTGATTTATGTTTAGATGATCAATTTATTATTGAGGGTGGGATATTAAAGTCCCCAACAGTTATTGTATTACTATTTATTATTCTTTTTAGCTTTATTAGTTTTTGATTTGTATATTTAAACATATATATATATAGTTTATATATATAAACATTTACAGTTGGTATGTTTCATTAATGTATTAATCCCTTTATTATATAGTATTTTATAGACCTTAAAGTCTATTTTGTCTAAATATAACTACTGCTGCTGTTTGCTTGTCTGTTTATTTGTTTGCTTATTTGGTCACCATTTACTGGAAATGTTTTTTTCCATCCCTTTACTCTTAGTCTATGTGTATATTTAAGGCTAAAGTGAGTCTCTTGTAGGCGGTATATTGCATTTTTTATCCATTTAGACATTCTATCTTTTAATTGGAGAAGCTATTTTGTTTACTTTTAGAGTAATTATTGATTGGTAAGAACTTACTATTTCAATTTTGTGCCTTGTTTTCTGCTTGTTTTGTAGACCCATTGCTCCTTGTTTTTATCCTACTGTCTTTGTTTGTATTTTCCTGTCTTTTATTTTGTGTGTGTAATTACTACAGGTCCCTTTATGGTTATTATGAGGCTTACATAATGTATTTTAAACTTATAACATCCAACTTTAAACTGATTAACTTCAATATAATTTGTAAATTTACACTTTTACTTTTGCTCTCACATTTTAGGTTATTTGTTACAATTTACTTTTTTAATATTGTGTATCTAGGAACAGATTATTTTAGATATGGTTATTTCTATAATGTTCATTTTTTTTTCTTTAACATTTAAGTTAGAGTTATAAGTGAACTAGGTACTAATATTACCTGATCATAGAATCTAGATCTAAATCATAGAACATATATTTACCATTACCAGTGAGATTTACAGTACCTTTTTGTCTTTCTATGATGTTAATTAGTGTTGTTTTACACTAATTTTTAAACTTTTGCACTCAAAGAACTACCTTTAGCATTTTTTATAAGGCAAGTTTGGTGGTAACGAATTCCCTTAACTAGCTTTTTTTTTTTTTTTTAAGAGTTTACATATTGGGCGCCTGGGTGGCTCGGTGGGTTAAGCCGCTGCCTTCGGCTCAGGTCATGATCTCAGGGTCCTGGGATCGAGGCCCGCATCGGGCTCTCTGCTCAGCAGGGAGCCTGCTTCTCTCTCTCTCTGCCTGCCTCTCCATCTACTTGTGATTTCTCTCTGTCAAATAAATAAATAAAATCTTAAAAAAAAAAAAAAAAAGAGTTTACATATTTATTTGAGAGAGAGAGAGACCATGGGGTTGGGGGGGACAGAAAGAGAAGCAGACTCCCTGCTGAGCAGGGACCTGAAGCAGGACAATATCCCCAGACCCTGGGAACATGACCTGAGCCAAAGGTAGACACTTAACTGACTGAGCCACCCAGGTCCCCCTTTTGTTTTTGAAGGAAAGTCTTTTTTCCTCCTTCATTTCTGAAGGACAACTTCATTTGTTACAGAATTCTTTGTCAACAGTTACTTTTTTGACTTTGTTATCCCATTCTCTCCTGGCCATAAGTTTCTGTTGAGAAATCTGCTAACAATATTATGGGGGTTCCCTTGTATGTAATCTCTTTTTTCTCTTCAGCTCTTAAAATTCTTTGTTTTATTTATTTATTTTTATTTTATTAAATAGTAATAAAATTTATTTATTTTTATAATTTATTTATTTTTATTTCTTTTATTTTTTTTTATTTTATTTCTATTTCTTTTGTTTTTTATTTATTTTATTTCTATTTCTTTATTTCTATTAAGACCCCTGTTCAGATTCAGTCTGGCTGGGGAGTTCTTTGGACCTTCATGCATCTAAATGTCAGTTTCTCTGTCCAGAGATGTTTTCAGCCATTATTGCTTTAAATACACTTTCTGTTCCTTTCTCTTGAACGCCTCCTTCTGGAATTCCCATAATGCAAATATTGTTTCTTTTCATTGTGTTCTGTAATCCTATAAGCATTTTTCACTCTTAATTTTTTTTTTCTTTTTGTTCCTCTGACTAGCTATTTTCTAATGACCTATCCTCCAGTCATTGATTCTTCTATATGTTTGAGTCTACTTATGAAACTCTCTAGTGAATTCTTCAGTTATTGTGTTTTTCAACTCTAGGTTTCTTCCTTTCTTTCTTTTTTAAATTGTATCTACTTCTTTGTTGACCTTCTCATTTTGTTTGTGCATTGATTTCCTAACTTCATGTCATTGTCTCTGTGTGTTGTAATTCACTAAACATCCTTAATTCTGAATTATTTCTGACAGTTCAAAGATCTCCATTTCTTTAGAATCAGTTACTGATGTTTTATTAGTTCCTTTGGTAGTGTCATATTTACTTGATTTTTCATGATCCTTGATTTCTTACATTGGTATCTGTACATTTCAATAATCTGGGCTTCTCTTCCAGACTTTACAGATTTGTTTTGGCACAGACAGTTTTTCACTAGTCACTTTTGTTTGGGTTTCTAGGTATGTCTGCTGGTGAGGTACTTGAGCAGGTGGGGCCTGCTGTTGAGATTTATTTTTGAGTAAGGCAACTCTTCCAGCTCTGAGAACAGGGATGGGGATGTGCCACAGCCTGAGAACAGTTGGATAAGAGTGCTGGCTTGATTCCCTACCCAAGTGAGGCTGTGGGATGAGCTCCACGGTTGCCTAGTTTCTCTGGTCAGGCTTATTAGATAGTTGGGACTATAAACTATATTCAGTAGTCAGTGGTGTTATGAGTTAGCTTCCCTGCCCTGGCAGGGGAGCAGGATAGGACCTAGAGCCTATAAGCTTGTTATATGGGGACTTGAATTAGGCCAGGATGTGCCCTGAATTTTCTGGTCAGGTGAAGCCACCACTTTTGCTCTGCAGACAAGGGAAGCCACAAGCTGTGCTCTTCATTCAAAATCACTCTGTGCAGAGCTGTTGAACAGACTTTACGACTTTCCACATGCTCTGGTTAGATTTCCTGGTCAGACAGGCCAAAGGTTGTTGTATTCAGTGATGAGCAGGGCTATGAATGAGATTCTATCCCTGAACACAGCAGGAGACACAGCTCTAAAGCCAATGAAGCCTTTGCTTGTTGTCTTCCCTCAAGCTAACCTACAACCCAAATTCTTCAACTGAACAGAGCCACTAGTTTTGCTCTGAAAACTATTGGCTCTGCCCACCTACCCCTCTGCTTGATTGCTGCTGCGCTGCACAGCTTCCAGGAATTTTCTGCAGCCCTTCTGGTCAGATGGGGTGAGATGACATTCTCAACAATGGATGTGTGTCCACTCTCTTTGCTGGGTGAGAGGAGAAGGGGTCTACTCTCAATTTCTCATGTAGGCACTCTGGTTGGGAGGAGCTGGGAGCTCCCCTCATTGTTGGGATAAATCCCTCTGCTTGCTTATAGCATGGGAATTCTCCATACCTGGTACTGCCTTTGCTCTGCGGGCAATCAGCTCTGCCCACCACCTCTTAGTTCAAGTGCCGCAGGGAGCTACACAGCCTCCAGCCAGTTATCAGCCCTCCACAGTGGGTGGGGCTATGATTCAGCATCTTTCCTGGGTGTGGGCAAACTTGGCTCTAAGGTAAGCAGAATTCCTCATTTGAGGATCTGAATCAGACCGATTTATACAGCACTGAGTTCTGATCAGAGAGTGCCCCTGACTTGGTTCTGCAGATGAGCGAAACTGCTGGTTGGCAATGCAGATATGAACTCAGTCTTCTAATTTATGTTGTTGCAAGTCCCTCTCTACTTCTCTGTAAAAAATTAGTGATTAAACCCTGCAGATTCTCCTCCAGTACTTATGGTGTGAAATCAGAGTAGAAGGTCCCACAAAGTGACCCACAATGCTAGGGAGAATTTTTCTTCTACCTGGCTTCTCTTTTCCCACTGGAGGAACCAGGGGCCTGGAGGAGACCTCTCCAAATGGTGTTTCACTGGCCTGGGGGAGGACAATGAAGTCAATGTGTAGACCCTTCTCTTACCCTTCAAAAGCAGTCTGTTGTGCCATCTGCAATGAAGGGGGGTGTGTTAGCCTCACCATTGTGTTCTAGGATTCTCTCAGTGGTGTCTTGTTCTTGAAGAGTTGTTTTTCCTATGAGGCAGAGTGAAATTGGGAACAACCTATGTTGCAGTTTTGGTGATGCCACTTCCAAGCTTTATCTTCTGAAACACAGGAGGTTAGAGGTACTTTATCACTTCAAAGAAAACCATGCATCTCTCACAATACTTTGTGAGATATGTCATATGCACCATGTAGGGGCAAGAGCAACATTTAAAATAAATTGTGAATACTGGAATGGAATATACGAAAGGGAAAGATAAGATATGAGTAATTCTTTTTGGAGCAGTGAAAATGGCTGGGGAATGAGAAAAGAACTGGAGAAAAATAATGCAATGAAATGCAGTGAGGTTTGGATAAGGTTTGTTATCTGGATTTGATGGAAGGATGTTGGCTGACTGGTAGAGAGATTTAAGGGGAATAGTTTTAACGAAATACAATAGTGAATCAGAAATGTGATTTCACTCCTGTTATTTTGGCTTAATTAGAGGGCAGAAGGTTTAGAAACAGAGCTGCTGATAGGGAATGTGTTTCAGTGATTCAGGTCAGAGATCATTAAGAATTTGTAGAGACAGAAAGGAAGAAATAACTGTTAGAGGTGTTGTTGAATTAGAATTATCTGTGGGAGGAATAAGAGGAATCAAAGATAACTTTGAAAGTTGTTCACCTCAGGGACTTGATAGATGGTGGCATCTCCCACAATGATGGAAACGTTGCATAGAAAAAAGAGGAATTTAATTTTTTGCATCATTTAGGTTTTCTTACAGAGAAGTATTAGTTGTCATTAGAACATTAGAACTTCATGCTTTTTATAACTTGTCGTAAAAATACTGAAATGCATTATAGAATAATTCCATTCCTTATCTAGAATAGGAGCAGTTGAGATATTCATAACAGTTGATACTTCGATCAGTACTAAAATAAGTATGGTCCCTTACATTTTATTCATGCCTCTGGGATAATTATATAACACATCCCTCAATATAATTCTATAAGACAATAGAAGGAACTATGATGATGGTTTTAATACTTATGACATAGCGTCCCTCCTTTGAGAGTTTGTTTGAAGGAATTAACTCAGGAACAGCTTGGATAAATTGCATTATAATTTAAATAATACAAATAGATATAATAATTTTTCAGCAACTTATGATAATTATTTATTTCTTTTTAAGGCACTTTGTGGTAGAATTCAATCCAAACATACTTTACTGCTTACCAATAATAATGATGTCTAAGAGCAACAGTGATAAAAAATGGCTTTTAACAATAGCTAAAAACTACTGAGCATTTACTGGGTACCTGCCACTGGGCTAAGTGCTTTATCTCATTTAATGATAGATACTATTATTGTTTCTGTTATATGGACTGATATACTTAGGCATAAACAGATTATTTTTGTGACTAAGTTGGCATTAGAAAGAACCAAGTTTTGCACCCAAAGATTCGAGCCAATATGTTATATACTATTAGGCTAACTGCTGAAATGGGGAAAATAATGGAAAATTCGAGTTGTACACATTTCAAATTGTTTCTCATGGAAATTTTTTTTATTGAGCCATGTAACAAGTATGTCAAGTGGACTGCTGTTTTCATCCCCCTTTCAAACCAGAACGCTTGGCTCAAGAAGATTAATGAATTGTCAAAGTCAAAACTATTTAAGAGTCGGTGTCTGAATTTAAACACTCTTTGTTTTACTTTTTAAATTTAGATTGTATTAGCTTTATTAGAAAAAGAAAGACCTGAACTTCTCAAGCCAGGTTGTTGGAATTTAATGTGTTGAAAAATTACCTTGGGAATTACTTTATAATGGAAATACTTGAATCCCAGAATCCCAAATTCCAGATGATTCTAAGGAAAGTTGGTCCTCATTTAACTTTCAACAAAATATTTTTTTCTTTTGTTTTGTATTTTATTTTATGTTATTTCATTTCATTGTTCTAGGATTCATTGTTTATGCACCACACCCAGTGCTTCATGCAATATGTGCCCTCCATAATACCCACCACCAGGCTCACCCAACCCTCCACCCCCCACCCCTCCAAAACCCTCAGTTTCTTTCTCAGAGTCCACTGTCTCTCATGGTTTGTCTCCCCCCGCACAATTTCCCCCAACCCACTTCTCCTTTCCATCTCCCAATGTCCTCTGTTTTATTCCTTATGCTCCACAAGTGAATGAAACCATATGATAATTGACTCTCTCTGCTTGACTTATTTTGCTCAGCATAATCTCTTCCAGTCCCATCCATGTTGATATAAAAGTTGGGTATTCATCCTTTTTGATGGAGGCATAATACCCCATTATATATATGGACCATATCTTCTTTATCCATTCATCCATTGAAGGGCATCTTGGCTCTTTGCACAGTTTGGCGACTGTGGCCATCGCTGCTATGAACATTGGGGTACAGATAGCCCTTCTTTTCACTACATCAGTATCTTTGGAGTAAATACCCAGTAGTACAATTGTAGGGTCATAGGGAACCTCTATTTTTAATTTCTTAAGGAATCTCCCCGCTGTTTTCCAAAGTGGCTGCACCAACTTGCATTCCCATCAATGATGTAAGAAGGTTCCCCTTTCTCCACATCCTTTCCAACACTTGTTGTTTACTGTCTTGTTAATTTTGGCCATTCTAACTGGTGTAAGGTGGTATCTTAATGTGGTTTTTATTTGAATCTCCCTGATGGCTAGTGATGATGAACATTTTTTTATGTGCCTGTTAGCCATAGGCATAAACAGATTATTTTTGTGACTAAGTTGGCATTAGAACCAAGTTTTGCACCCAAAGATTCGAGCCAATATGTTATATACTATTAGGCTAACTGCTGAAATGGGGAATGCTGAAATGCTGAATGCTGAAATGTCTTCTTTGGAGAAGTGTCTGTTCATGTCTTCTGCCCATTTTTTGATGTGATTATCTGTTTTGTGTGTGTTGAGTTTGAGGAGTTCTTTATAGATCTTGGATATCAGCCCTTTGTCTATAGTGTCATTTGCAAATATCTTCTCCCATTCTGTGGGTTGCCTCTTTGTTTTGTTGATTGTCTCCTTTCCTGTGCAAAAGCTTTTGACCTTGATGAAGTCCCAAAAGTTCATTTTCACTTTTGTTTCCTTTGCCTTCGGAGACATATCATGAAGGAAGTTGCTGTGGCCGATGTCAAAGAGGTTACTGCCTATGTTCTCTAGGATTTTGATAGATTCCTGCCTCATGTTGAGGTCTTTTATCCATTTTGAGTTTATCTTTGTGTGTGGTGTAAGAGAATGGTTGAGTTTCATTCTTCTATGCATTAACTTTCAAGAAAATATTATCATAGAGTTAGAACTTAAGTGAGATGAAGGTAGGATCTGAACAAAGGCACCAAAGTGGAAACCTAAGACAGGTGGCAGAAATCAGATAAGCTGATAGACAAAAGGCTGTGAAGAGATGGGAATGATGGGAAGGGTGGAAAGTAAGATGGGATAAGTTGAAGTATATCCAGACCGTAAGCTATATTCATATCCCAAATGTCTGTGCTTCACTCTTGGACTTGGAAAGGCCTTAAAGGATTTTGAACATATAAATGTGTTACAGTGATTAAAATCAGCGTTGGTATGACACATGGTTTGTAGAGGCAATTTTAAATTGTGCAGATTTAAATGAGATGTTATGAACCTAAATTAGGGTGTTACAAATGGTAATGAATGGAATGAAAAAAGCATAATCAAGTCTACTAGTTTGATTTCTGACTAATCAGAAATGAAGTAGAGAAAAAATAAAAAGATAAACATAATGGGCCTTTTAAGTATGTATCACTGAGTATGTGTCTTGAAGGAATACATTTAAAAATTATCCTGACAGATTGTTTCAAATCTTGGAAGAATAACAACTGATATTTCTTTTTACTTTATTTGAAAATGTGTTGTAGCTTTAGGTTATACATATCTTTAAGTCTATGATGTTTGTGAGGCCTGGCAGATCTCTATCTCAGGATCAGTTAGGGGTTGCTTAGTAGATTTATAGTCTCTATGAGTTGAAGGTCAATCACTTGAAATTGTTGCATCTTCTTTACTGGATTATTTCCCTGTAGGTCCAAATCTACAGGGTTCATTAAGAAATAAGGATTGCAGAGTTTGCAGAGAAAGTTACAGTAACCCATAGAGCCTTTTTGTGAAATTAAACTTGGGTGAAACCATTTAGCTTTAAGATGAGTGAAAGCTCTTATGAGGCCTATCAACAGATATTCAAGAGGTGAGGGTCAGTCAAGCACAGCATTCCAGGTATATACTGCAAATCTTGGCAAACTTTCCCTTTCATAGGATCTGTCTGATTAAGTACAACCAATAGCTGGAGATTCCTTATTGAAGCAGAGGACAGAATTAGAGGGAAAAAAGCAGACTTTGACCAGATATTAGGTACAATTAGTGGTTTTCCCTTTATAAAAATTGTTCCTGGCAGTGCAGATGGATGAGAAATCATTGAGAACACTCTAACAGCCTATTGGGGCCAGAGTTAGAAGAATTGCTAGCATGGATCAGTGATTTTTTTATTTATTTGTTTTGCTATTTCTATAAATGAATGAATCATAAAGGAGAGAAATAAGGGTTTTTTTATTCTTAAGTTTTTTAAAAAAAGTCTCATATTTAGTAAACATAATCTAGAGGCTGTGTACGGTAAATGGGCCTTTACCACAGCCATTATTACTTCTTCTTAGTTGACTACTCTGAAACAAGTTAAATATTTCTAACTTAATTAGCATAATTCTGAGGGGCCTATCAGGTCAGTGGTTTTCAAACTTGCCACGTATTAGAATCTCCTGGGAAACTTCAAAAAATACCTGGGCCACACCCTGAGAAAACTCGATTTAATTAGTTGAGGTTAGATTTAGGCCACAGATTTTTTTTTTTTTAATTCCTTAAGTTGCCAACTGATTTTAATATGCAGTCAGATTTGAGAACCACTGAGATAGATAAATGTTAACTCCTCAGTGCTAACTGGTATAAAACCATGTTTTTCGTAGGACCAGTGATTCCTCCAAGTATTGAGCAAAATTCATATTAAGGATGGAAAAATTGGGGAAATGAACTGCATTATGAATTTTTATTTGTAAGGTTCTGTTACTTGTCTTGATATAGCCACAAGAGAAGAGAAACACTTGGCATGCTGTGAATTTGGCCCAGACTGCAGTGCTCAATATCCTTTAGGAGAGGAAACTTCCTAATTTGGGTGTCTGTTACACTCCCAGTTCTGCCTTGCATGGATATTTATATCTCTTTCTCTGAAAGGAAGGAATAAAGGAGGGAAGGAAGGAAGGAAGGGAGGTGGGAGAGAAGGAAAGAGGGAGGGAAAATCCTAGTAAATTTTTTAAACTACTTTAAAATTTAGCACTCAAACAATAATATGCATATGTGTATAAAACCAAATTCTTATGTAAATACCATCCACATCAATAAATAGAATATAGATAGATAGCATCTCAGAACTCTTCCATATGCCTTCTCCCAATCTTCACACCAGTATTCTGACTTTTACATAACACTTCTTTAATTAATGCTTTTACACAAACAAACATTGCTAAACAGTATATAGCTTTAGTCAACTTACAGCACATAGCACAGATATACTTTATGAAAGACAGGGGGCACCTGGGTGGCTCAGTGGGTTAAAGCCTCTGCCTTCGGCTCAGGTCATGATCCCACGGGTCTTGCGATCAAACCCCACATCAGATCAAGCCCCAGGGTCTTGGGATCAAACCCCACATCAGGCTCTCTGCTTAGCAGGGAGCCTGCTTTCTCTTCTCTCTCTCTGCCTGCCTCTTTGCCTATTTATGATCTCTGTCTGTCAAATAAATAAATAAAAATCTTAAAAAAAATAAAGAATGAAAGACAGGTTTCTTTGTTTTAAAGACATTATTATTTTTTTTAATTTTAGAACACACACTAGTTGGAGATGGGGCGGGGAAAAAATCTTCAAGCAGAATCTCCACTGAACACAGAGCCCCATGTGGGGCTCAATACCAGAACTCAGGAGATCATGACTTGAGCTAAAACTGAGCTGGATGCTTAACTGTCCAAACCACCCAGATACCCCTAAAAGACAAGTTTTTGATGGCAGCATATAAAAAATTAAATCACTACATATAGTATGTACTCTTTTTTATCTGCCTTTTTTCAAATATCATTATACTTGTTTGGGTCAACTCATAGGTGGACTCTTTTTTGTTGCTATAACATTTCATTGTTTCATATGTTACAATATATGTTACATATATTGCTGTTAATAGATATATGAGATATTTGTTTTGGTTTTTTTTTTGTTGTTGTTGTTACCAAAAATAGTGCCAGTAACATCTTCTACCTATCTCTCAGGAGATATTTGCTTACATTTCTGAGAAGTATAAACCTAAGAGTGAAATTACTGAGAAGGTGTGAGTAATTTAGAAGATAATAACAAGTATGCCAAATTTTCTGTTTATCAGTTTACACTCTCATCAGCAATGTATGAACATTCATGTTACTCTACATCGGCAATCCACAAACTATGGCTTGCTGGTCAAATCAGGTCTGCCACCATTAGTGAAAAATAAGATTTTTTTTTTTAATAGTTAGTCGTGCCCATTTATTTACCCACGGTCTGTGGCTGCTTTTGTGGTACAACCACAGAATTGAGTACTAGTGACTAAAACCATCTAGACCTCAGAGTGCCTACCTGGCTCAGTGGGTAGAGCATCTGACCCTTGATCTTGGAGTCATGAGTTCAAGCCCCACATTGGGTGTAGAGATTACTTTAAAAGAAAACAAAATACATTGTTAAAAAGTAAATATAAGATAAAAGAAATGAGCAAACTGTTTATAAAAGAATTAACTAAAAACAGAACTGTGTAAGCCACAGTACCCGAAAGACTTACTATCCCTTCTTCAAAGTAAGTTTGCTGACCCCTGTCTTCATTTTTCATCACTCTTGATGTTGTCAGGCTTCTCCATTTTGCCATTTCTGCCATTTTTGACATTTGTGATTTCCTGGTTACTAGTGATTCTGAACACTTTCCCATGTCTTTTTGGTCCTTTGAATATCTTCATTTTGTGAAGGCTCTTGATTACTTTTCTATTATTTTTGTCATTTTCCTATTGTGTTCCTTATGAAAACTGGTTATGAGCCCTTTACCAATTAGACTATTATTTTCTCCTCTTCTGTGTCTTGTTTATTCACTCTTCTACTGTCTTTTGATGAACAGAATTTCTTATATTTTAATATAGTCAAATTTAACAGTTTTTATTTTGGCTAGAACATTTTGTATCTGATCTAAGAAGTTGTTCTCTACCCCATATAATAAATATTCTTCTCTATTATATCTTAGAATAGTAGTTCTTAACTGAAAACAATTTTGTACCAGTGGACATTTGTCAATGTCTGGAGAATTTTTAGTTATTGCAACTAAGCATGTGCTATTGACACCCAGTGCATAGAGGCCTAGGATATGGCTTACCACAATGGACAGAACATCCACACAAAGAACTATCTCAACCAAAATGCCAATAGTGCTACTGTTGAGAAAACCAATCCCAAAAGATGTAGTATTGACTTAACTTTCACATTAAGATCTATAATCTAATAAGGAATTAATTTTTTTTTTAAGAGAGGGAGAGGGGGGCGATGGGGAAGAGGTAGAGGGAGGAGGGAAAGAATATCAAGCAGGCTCCACACCCAGTGCATAGTCTAATGTGGGGCTCCAGCTCACAACCCTGAGATCATGACCTGAGGTAAATCAAGAGCCAGATGCTCAAACAACAGAGCCACCCAGGTGCCCCTAGGGAATTGATTTTATACATGGTGTGAATTAGGGTTCAGTTTTCACTATTTTGCATATGTATATCTGACTGCCACCACCATTTACCATTTAAAACCACTGTGCTTTACATCACATCTGCTTTGTGTAAGCCAAACATATGTACAAATTTTCCTGGGCTTACCACACTATTCCATTGGTCTATTACTCTATCTTTCTCTGTCCTTGTAGTAAAAAACTATCTCTTAAATATTAAAGCTTTATGTAAAGTCCTGATCCAGGTAGGATATCTATTATCAATATATTCTTCCTCTTTGAGAATTTATTTCCATTTTTACACATTTGAGTAATCTGTGTATCTTCTTCCATAGTTTTGCAGGTGTTTTATATTTTGATGGCATCATAAATGTTATTGCTTTTGAAATTCCATTTCCTAATTACTTATTTCTAGTAGATATACAAACTTAGGGGTTTTTTGTGTGTATTGACCTTAAATCCAGCAACATTTGTAAGTTCATTTTCTAATTCTAATAATTTATATTAGACCACTTTGGATAATTGGATATTGTATAATCAAAATAGTATCATTTTTGAATAACAATAGTGGTTGGTCAGGCAATCTCTCTCTGTCTCTTTCTCCTTTTTCCCACCCCCTCCCTCCCTATAGAACTATCACTAGTTCTATACTTTTCACTTCCTTTTTCCCCTTTCTGTCACTGATTAGGAATTATCCTAGAAAATTATTTCAGTATAGTCAACCATATTTAATCAGCATACCTTCTGTCAAAAATATTGCAGTAGCCATTATTATAGGAATATATCTTTCTGAACAAATACCTTTTATCCAACAATTATGTAATGAATGTCCACTATGTGCTAAGAATTCGATGAGGCATCAGTGAAAGAACAGTGAGTAAAATATGATCCTGGGACAGAGGGAGTTTATGTTACAGTGAAAGGAGATAGAGTAAAAACAAATAATAAGGAAAACAAATTGCTTTAATTCTATGTATATTCTTCTGGCTTAGCTTTTAGTTTATTCATTTTCATTCTCATTATGTGTAATCTACTGTTAATCATGTCCTTTGAGATCTTAAGTTAAGTCAATATTTTTTTTTCTAGAATTTCAGTTTGGTTCTTTTCATATCTATTTGTCCTTCCTTTTATAGTTTATATGTATTTACCAAGACTCTTAATCCTGTATTTTATTTCCTAAAATGTATGTAACTTTATTCTACTATCTGAAGCACTTATCAATGTGTTTTTATTTTCTATTATTTTTACTAACTCTTATTTTTTTAATTATGCATTTGATTGTTGTTTTAAAATTTTTTTATTAAGACTGTTTTTAGAGCAGTTTTAGGTTCACAGCGAAATTGAAGTGAATGTACAGAAATTTTCCACATATGCGTTGCCTCCAAACACAACCCTCCCTATTGTCAATATTCCCCACCAGCGGGATGCATTTGTGACAACTGAGGAACCTATACTGACACATCAAATCACTCAAAGTCCATAGTTTATATTAGGGTCCACTCTTGGTGTTGTATATACTATGGGTGTGGAATAAATGTGTAATATATCTATTAATATGATGTCATATCTGATTGTTTTGAATATGTACTAGACCTTGTATCTGGAATATTTTGTAGAAATAAATTAGGGTCTTGGATGATTTTATTATCTTCCATAGAGATTTACATTTGCTCTCTTAGTTGCCTGAAACTAGCAATCCCAGATTACTTTTATCCATTTTGTAGGAAGGGAGATGATTAGATGGTAAGTTGTTATACCTGCGAAAATTCCTCTACTTTTGATTAACTTTTATCCCTCGGGAGGGACTCCAGGAGGCCCCGTCCAAACATTTCTTGGTGACCCCTAAACATCACTCACTATGCTGTAGCCAAGAGAGGCTGCCAAAATTTCCTCTCAGTAACCTTCTCTGAAATCATCAAACACCCCAAAGTAATATTGGCACTACCTCTCTGAGTCCTTTTTTCCTTTCTAGATCCTGACGCAGTAATTTGTCCCCATCTTGTCAGAGGTCTAACTCCTTCAGATGCTTTAAAATTCATTCAGCTTTTCGGGATGTACTTGTAAGAGTTAGTCAGAATTACCTAATTCACTGTGAATATGTAAATATGTAAACATATTTTAACTTTGTTAAGTTTACATTGATTTAAATCAGAATTAAGATATGTTTCCTTTTTTACTATACAATTAAAGTGCAAACGCTTTATCTTTACTTTATGAAAAGTCTTTTCATTAATTTCATTCCGAAAAGAAATACACTTAGTATAGAGAAACTATTATTTAGTCTATATCCTCCATTGCATGTTAACAACAGGAAGCCAAGGATCATGTCTTTCTTGTTGAATCTTATACCCCAGTACCTTTGAAACGTTTGGTCCACATTAGAAACTCAAAAGAATATTTGTTGAGTAAATGAATGCTTTGTTTAAACCATTTGTTTCTATAATCATGCCTATTGCAATACTTTTAGCAGGTTTCAAGGTCAATAAAAATGGTTGATGATTATACTAAAAGAATTTTCTGACATAAGTCATAGACACAGTTGAAGAAAGACCATTTTTCATTATTTGCTAAGTTCTAAATGTATGCAAGTTCATCTCTTTTTTTAGCATAATTTTTACAAAATATGGTAAAAACCACAGATAATCTCAGTGATACTTGGATTCTTGATAGAAAATAATAATATCAGCTCCAGAAAATTTATGCATGCATATCATGAGTCTAAGAAACCTAGGAGAATGGTGCACAGTTTTTGTGGGATGATTTTCATATCTCAGAACTCATTTTTTTCTTTATCCAGATATGTGGAAAGGAATATTTATTTTTAAAGTGTCAGTATAGAAGCTGTTTCTATTAGTGATATTTTGAAAGTCTTATGAATTCACACTACCAAGATAAATATGGAATCTATTTTTATTATCCTAGAATATTAGGGAACCCAAGTTAATTATCCCACTAGTGAAATAATTTAGAACCTCTCTGAAAATATTGTTTAAATTCAAACAACATAAAGATGAATACATTTTGCAGCACCAGGGCTAAGAATTCTAAGACAAAGTAAAACAAAATAAGAGGAAAAAAAAAAAAGTAACATTACTTCAAATTCTGGCTAAAATTAGTATTTTGGGAGCACATGGGTGCCTGAGTCAGTTAAGCATCTGCCTTCAATTCAGGTCATGATCTCAAGGTTCTGGTTTCGAGCCCTGAATCAGGCTCCCTGCTCAGCAGTGAGTCTGTTTCTCCCTCTCCCTTCACTCCTCTGCTCACTTGTGCTTGTTGGAATTTTTCTACCTATGTTCATGAGGGATAATACTATGTGGCTGGCTATTCTGGTATTGCCTTATGTCCCTTTTTGATATCAAAGCAAAGCTTGCCTCATAGAATG
The DNA here is from genome assembly GCF_020171115.1 of Neogale vison. Taxonomy (NCBI): domain Eukaryota; kingdom Metazoa; phylum Chordata; class Mammalia; order Carnivora; family Mustelidae; genus Neogale; species Neogale vison. The sequence continues at coordinate 76,306,946 of NC_058091.1, read as the reverse complement.
AATTGGGAAGTATCCCTTCCTCTTAAATTTTCTGGAATAGTTTTTATGAGATTGGTATGTTTTTTCCTCCCGTATATTTGGGACAAATCAACAGTGAAACCGTCTAGGTTTCGAGGATTGAGGGAGGGGTATATTTCACATTATGATTTCAGTTTCTTAATAGATATAGATATTTTTTTTTCATTTTTCTTGTACTAATTTTGGTAATTGTATTGATACATTTATCTAAGTGTTTTAATCTATTGATATAAACTTGTTTGTAATATTCCCTTATCATTTTAATAGCTGTAGAAGTAGGATCCATAGTGATGATAACTTTTCATTTCTAGTATTGGTAATTTGTGTCTTTTTTAAAAGTTATTATTCATGGTTAGTTTGGCTCAAGGTTTACTGATATTATTGATCTTCTCAAAGAACCAGCTTTGGGTTTCATTGTTTTTTCTCACTTTTTCATTGATTTCCATTGTGATTTATTTTCTGTTGTTTACTTTGAGTTAGTTTCTTTTGTTTTCCTTTACTGTTTTCCTAAAGTAGAAGGTAAAGTCTTACCCTTTTCTCCTGGGACTCCACTGACACAAAAATTAGATCTTTGGATTATAGTCCCACATTGTCCCTGAAGCTCTATTTATCTTTTCACTCTATCTGCATGGGACTTATATTTCTGGAAAAATAGAGTAGATACACTTTTCCCTACCCCTCCCACTAAGGACCACTAAAATCTTTGGATGTAATATAAACAAACAAGAAAATTCTGAAAGGTGGAGAGAAGAGACTGACCAATTCAGGCTTCAAAGAACAGGATGGTCAGAATGGCTGTGAGTAGCCAGAGTTTTCTTTTTACTTTATATATCCCAAACTGGGTAACAATAACAGTTTATCTGGATCATATAAAGAGATAGGAATCTCTTCACCCAAATTGTATGTGCATTTTTCTGGCATGAAATTTGGAATTCAGTAGCTCATGATTAGGGTAGTATTGTAGGAGGTCTAATGTAGAGTTGTGACTCACCAACACTCATCAGTGAAGAAGCAAGATGTCCACTCCCACACCTTTCCAGTACAGGTTTTATGGGTGGGGATGGGGGGCAGTATTGAGGTATTCTTCCCCCTCTCAGCCATGATGTTTTCAGTGGAGATCACTGGGGATCCTCTACACCTACCCTCACCCAGCATTTATGAGAGACTCCTGTTTTTCCCTCCTTCCCAACAGTGGAGGATGTCAACGTAAGCCTAGCGGAAAAACTGAAATTCTTTTCCCACCTAGCAGTAATGAAGGGATGTCATGCTTTTACCCAGTGGAGCAGTGTCAGAAGAGGCCTGCTAAAATGCAAGACTACTTAAGATCCACAGTCTTTCAAATAATTAATTAATTAATTGAATAATAGCCCAGGTTTCAATAGAAAAAAAATCACTTCTCATGAAAAGAATCAGAAATTTATCAAACTGAATAAGAAAAGACAATAAACAGATGTAAATACTGAAATGACATTGATTTTAGAATTAACTGACAGAGATTTTAAAGCAGCCACCATAAAATGCTTCAACAAGCACTTATGAACACATTTGAAACAAATGAAAAAATAGAAAGCCTCAAAAAAACTTTAAAGTCTCAGCAAAGTTATACAAGATATAAAGAAGAATCAAATGGAAATTTTAGAACTAAAAAATACACTTGAAAATTCAATAGATGTACTTAAGAGCAAAATAGAGAAAACAGATGGAAGAATCCATGAACTTGAAGAAATAAAGAATAGTATTACTTCATCTGAACAAGAGAAAAAGTAGACTATATCTGATAGTTTAAAAATTTACATATGTGCTTCTTTTCTCCCAACCTAGCTTATGTTAGTTTCTTTTTTTTTTTTTTAAGATTTTATTTATTTATTTGACAGAGAGAGAGATCACAAGTAGGCAGAGAGAGAGGGAGAGAGGAAAGCAGGCTCCCTGCTGAGCAGAGAGCCCAATGCAGGGCTCCATCCCAGGAACCTGGGATCATGACCTGAGCTGAAGGCAGAGGCCATCTGAGCCCCACTGAGCCATCCAGGTGCCCCTATAAGTTAGTTTCTTAACCTTAGAGCATTTGATATTGTTATTTTCACTGCAAATTATATTTTCCCCTTAAAATGTCATAGTTGCTATAGACCAAATGTTCTAATATGTTGAAGACTTTGCAACTATTTGAAAAATCTGTGTCAGTATTACACAGGTCTTTTACTCTGTATTTTGAGACTTGGCCCTCAGGACTTTATACATGAAACTCATAAGCATATCCAATACTTGAAGATAATCAGGGTAGACAAAATTAGTTCCTCTGTCCCAGGACTACTTCAGTCCTCGAGTTGTCAAGTAGAAATGCCAGAAACTCTTTCAAGTTGTCTATTTTACTCCCTCTTTAGATGCTGCTGTGTGGTTGTCCAATAGGTAGCAGGGAATTAAAAGGCTAGATGGACAATACCCAGATTTCCTCTTTTTTTTTTTTTTTTTTTTTTTTTGTCAGTTGTTTTTGGAGGAAGTACAAAGTGGTCGTTAAGAGAATGAGCTTTTGAATCAGGCAGCAGGTTTTAAATTCCATCACTTGACTTCCTGATTATGTGACACTGGACAAGGTGCTGAATTGCCTGCTTATGACTCTCCTCATATATAAAAGTCTAATAAAGTGAGAGACATATTAGTCATTTAATAAATGTCAGCTTATAAACTTGAAGAGCTAAAGGAAACTGTAGCAAAACTAGTTTGAAACCAGATTAAAACAAAATGCTGAAAGGGGTCTACTTGCTTAGTTTTCCTTGATTATGAAATAAATTTCTTATAGTAAAAAATAGCATCTTCCACGATTATGTTTATACACCAATATCGTAGGACTCCGCAAGAGCAACGGAACATTTTGTTAGAGTGGCTTTCAGATGGGAAATATGTACATTGCTATAAATCAACTTGGGCATATAATACACAAATAGAAATAACATGTAGTGCCTGCCAATATTGGGCTTTCTCCTCATTCAAAAACGGAAGATTTCTCATCACTTGAGTCCTGGGTAATGAGGTGGTATGTTCCTTTGAATGCCCCCGAAAAATGTGCTATCTCAGTACTGATCCTTCATGTGCCCTTAGCACCCTTACCCCACTTTGCCCCGGACTGAAATGATGAATTATTTGATTTGGTTCTTTGACTAGTGTTTAATCTTTTGCATATGTGGATGATATACATTACACACAGTCTACATCAAATGATTTCTGAGGGGGCTTTATATCTTTTTTTATATGCCTTCCAAAGTTTTTCTTCTGTATTTTTTTTTTAAACCAAGGAATGATTCTCTCTGAAATGAACATTTCTTAGTGTGTGTCTGCTCTCCATTCTACAATTAGCATTCACTCTGTTCCTTTCCCTGTTTTCTCTCAACCTGGGGCAAAATAAATTTAATCTGTTACTTTTAAAAGCAGCTATGTCTCATGAAAACTCTAATCAAACCTCATTTACTCTCTCTCTCTCTCTCTCCTCTACTTTCTCTGTGCATCTACTTTGTTTTTCTTTATTCTCTGCATACCTCAACCTTCATGGCTTTTCTGCATACCAACCTTCATGGTATTTTTTGTGAAGTTACCTCTATTTAACTATTAAAGTTACCTCTGTTAGAATCATTGCTGGTTTATAAACAATGACTCTCAAGTCACATCTCGACATTTGCCATAGTATTTTATGCTTCTCCTACCAGGCTAGGGTTGAGGAAAAACTTCTCCTGTCCCCTCTTAGATTAAATACCATGGGGCATGCAAATTAAACTAACAAAAGATAGGTTAAGAAGAGAGAGAGTACATAATTTTTATTAATATTTCTGTACATGGGAGTTCACAGAAAAGAAATAAAACTCAAAGAAGTGGTTAAATTTGGGGCTTAGATACCCTTTTAACAAACCAAAGAGGGGTTGGGTTTAAGGAAGGAAAAAGTGTGGTAAGTGACTAGGAAGTATATGGAAGAGCTAAATGAAGATACAGGTTATTTTAGTAAGGTTTATTTAAGCAAACTCTTCTTGATGTTGACTCCCTTTCTTCCATAAGAGTCATTCTTCTCTCCATGATACAAGTTGGGGCACCTTTTTCAAAAGAAGCTTTATCCCTTGCTTAGGCAGATAAGAGGAGGACAAAGAACTCTTCCTGCATGTTTTAATTTTCAGCTCAAAAAATCCTTATCCCTAAGTGGCATGTTTTGGGGTGGCATATTCTGATTCTCTCATCAGTCATGACAAAATTCCTAAAATTTCTGTGTGAAATGAACCTAAATAGCTAAGGGACTTTGTTCCTCATAGTTTGATGGGACTGTGAAAACCAAGGTACCCGTATTGCTGCTAGAGAACGGGAGCTATGTTTTTAGTTCAGTAAAATAGACATTGAAAACTGCAGACACATAATTGCCCAAGACCGAAGGCTACTGAATTCTAAATTTCATGTCAGAAAAATGCATATACAATTTGGTTGAGGAAACTTCTATCCCTTTCTGTGATCCAGATTAACTGTTGTTACCAGAAAGCAGCAGATACATAGTCCTGAAATGACCCATTCATTCAGAAACAGTAGAAGACTTAAATGAAAATATACAACTGTAAATAATAGTAGTCTACATTCCCTGTTTGTTCCTTCCTGAATTACTTTCTGACAATAGTCTGACAATGCTTTAACTTTTCTGTGGCACAAATTATTTTTTAAACTCCCTAATCTTACTAGTGAGAGGAGCAAAAAATGACTTAATTGTGATTTCCCTGTATTTGTAACACCTTTAACTGCAAATACAAGATTCTGAAGGACCGCTGATGGTGTTGGAAAGGTTGCACACTGTCTTGTTAGCAAGATTTCTCCGATTTTGTCCTGACTGTCCTAGAATATGATCATTTGAACAGAGTGTGCTTATGAAGGGAAGATGAATTGATGAATTGATGAAGAAGAATTGGAAAAAACACTATTAAGATAGCCAGTCTGGGGGCGCCTGGGTGGCTCAGTGGGTTAAGCCGCTGCCTTCGGCAAAGGTCATGATCTCAGGGTCCTGGGATCGAGTCCCGCATCGGGCTCTCTGCTCAGCAGGGAGCCTGCTTCCCTCTCTCTCTCTCGCTCTGCCTGCCTCTCTGTCTACTTGTGATCTCTGTCTGTCAAATAAACAAATAAAATCTTTAAAAAAAAAAAAAGATAGCCAGTCTGAATTAAAAATCACTTTAAGTTAGCCAAGGTGAATTTAAACTTGGTAATAAACTGTTTAAAAAAAAAAAAGAAGAGAAAAATCAGACAATACCTTCAGAAAAATAGTTATTTGAAAAGACAGGTTTTTGATGACAGCTTATGAAAAATTAAATCAAATACTCCACCAGTTCTGTAGGCATTAATTCATTATGAAGGAATCCCTTTTGTTCTGACGCTTGAAGTAGGAAACCATTTCCTTTGTCTTGCCCTTAGTCTCCGCATCGTTGCCTAGAAACCCAGTCTCCTAGAGGCATTTGCCCATCAAAGTGCAGTTAAAGTAACATATTTGGTTTACAGATGGAGATGATTAGAAAGATGTGGAGTGAGGATAGGTTAAACAAAATGTGCTTTTTGTTTATGTGTAGGTAGATCTAAAATTGAACCTGAGTACAAATATAGAATTGAGTAGAATTATAAAGAGAAGAATAAAACTATAGGGTAATTTCTTTTTTAAGAGAACAAAAAATATAGGCCTCTCGTAGTTAAAATTGTTAAAGGAACCATGTGTAGAAGCTCATTATCTGCACAGTAAAACAATTAACGATTGACTGTGTGCCAAGTGCTTTCCCATTGAATGTTCTAAGATTGCCCCAGATTGGTCCAGATTGGCCAACTATATTACTAATCCAGTTCTTTGTGGGGTCAAATCAAAGATACCCAAAGAGTCTGGACAAATGATGAGTTCGTGTTTTTATGTGGATTATATTGTTTCTCCTGCATTTGGCGTTTATATAGCTTTGTCTTCATTCCAATAATATAGAATTACTAATAAAGCACTTTGAAAACAAAATGATAACTGCAAATACTGCTGGCTAAGCATTTCAAGTAGAAAAAAAAGTAGATGCTTACAACAGATACCTCACCATATACATGCATAATTATATTCATGTTCCCTATTCATACCCCGTCAGAGTTTTGGGCAACAAATAACATTAAAAAAAAAAAAAAGAAAGAAAGAAATTAGGAGGAACAGTCAATGGCTGCCACTGTCAAAATCTGAAAATCCACATTTTCAATTTGTCCTGTTATCTTTGAAAAAATATCTTGAGTGATTAACTGACCTTGGTTTTGCTCTTCAGAAAGCAGGATTTTGCCTGCTTCTTCCAACTGATGCTCACATACTTTGCTCTTGAAGGCTCTTGCTATGACTGGCAACCAAAACCATAATGAACAAAATAATATTAAATCTTGTAACTTCCCTGAAACTTTGGAAAGGGAGATGGCTTTTCCTTCTAACAAATGGTATATATTAAGATCCAAGTAGGGCATTAGTAGTGCCTGAACACACAAGTGACTTCTGAGTGTTACCTAAAGTCTATCCCTGAGAAGTGTTTCCTTGGGGCATTTGTTTGTATGCCATCCATGCACAACAAAAGTCTTCCAGCTTCTCCTAAAACTCTGTGTTGAATCTAACTGCATTTATCACAGTACCTCTGACAAGGATTTAACTGTAGTGTTTTTAGTAATTGCTCTGGTAAATGAGTTTCTATGATCTTCTGTTCACTGTTATGTGCCAGTAGGGATAATCACTTGTGATTCAGGGTTAACTCCTAACAGGATTGAAGAAGTACTGTGAACAGACAACATGAGTTCACTGTATATGGACTATCATCTTTCATCATTCACACAGAACTCTTTTATTTTATAATGTTAAGGCTTAGCTGTTGTCCATTATCAGATATACTCATCAATGCATACTGCGTAAACACATGCAACTCAGAAGAGTTTTCATCCCCCACAGAGATGGAATTGGTAAATCAAAAGATAATATGCTAGCAGTAGTAAAGCAGGATTATTTACTGCATACTAGAAATTTTTAATTATGATTAATACAATGTCTGGCAGTTAATAGTAACTTATTTTATTTTGTATATGCATTTTTGGGGGGTGTGATCAAAACAGCAAGCAGAGAATAATTATTTTTTTAAACATTTTTTGTTTCACGTTTTTATTTAAATCCTACTTAGGTAACATACACTGTAATACTGGTTTTGGGAGTGGAATTTAGTGATGCATCACTTACATACAACACCAGTACTCATCATAACAAGTGCCTTCCTTAATGTCCATCACCCATTTAGCCCATTCCCTACCGACCTCCCCTTCAGCAACTCTCAGTTTGTTCTCTATAGTTAACAGTCACACGATTTGCCTTCCTCATTTTTTTCTTCCTTCCCGTATGTTCATCTGTTTCTTAAATTCCACATATGAGTCAAATCATATGGTATTTGTCTTTTTTTTTTTAAGATTTTATTCACTTATTCATTTGACAGACAGAGATCACAAGTAAGCAGAGAGGCAGGCAGAGAGAGAGAGAGAAGCAGGCTCCCCGCTGAGCAGAGAACCCAATGCGGGGTTCGATCCCAGGACCCTGAGACCACAACCGGAGCCGAAGGCAGAGGCTCAATCCACTGAGCCACCCAGGCGCCCCTGGTATTTGTCTTTGACTGACTTATTTCACTTAGCCTAGTACACTCTAGTGTACTAGAGTACACTCTAGCTCCATCCACATTGCTCAAATGGCAAGATTTCATTCTTTTTGATGGCTGAGTAATATTCCTTATATACATATACCAAGTCTTCTTTATCCATTCATCAGTCAAAGAACATTTGGGTTCAATAGTAAGTTATTTTAAATAAATGAATGAATTGAATTTAGGGCAAGAGTTTAAAGCAAGATACAAATGAAAGTCTATGGAATGACAGGAAATTCAAAAGTATGACTTGATATAGTAGAATTAGAAAGTTTATAAATATCAACTATTAAATAATATTTGTGACTTATTAATTAGTTTCCTTTGAATCTGTTATATGACTCAAGACACTCGTTTAAATTGAACTTTTTGTATAATGGCAGCTGAATAAGACATACTGATGGTTGGCTTTCTGGGAAGCTGAATTAAATATATTTTACCAAATTGAAACACAACAATAAATAATCCACATATTTGTAAGAGATGGGATGGAAGGGCTATGAAAACTTCAGATGCATATCTAAAAATAGAATACATAAAGAAAGATGTATTGTTTGCACAGCCTAAACAAAGTCACCTTGTTTAGCTATTAATTCCTATGAGCAAATTATTGCTATGTGTTACCTTAGAAACATTAGTTTTTCGTTTTTGTTTTTGTTTTGAATTGATAAGTGACATTAGCACACTGAAATTTGGCTTAATAAGTCATTCATGCTGAACTAATGAATGAATTGAATTTTGTCTACATCTTTGCCTGCAAAGAAAACAAAACAAAACAAACAAAAAATAGAACAACAGAAAAACAACAACAAAAATAGCTCACTTGCAACCTGGATCAAATATCCTCTTTATTTTACTATTCTCAGCAGGGTTAGAATTGCATTGAGCCAAGACATAGAAGTACGGAGCTGAAGTGTTTGTCTTTTAAGGTTCAATGAAAATCCTGTAAGGTTCTGACCTTTCCTACAGAAAGTATGTGTTTGGGGCTGTCCAGTGTTTGCTATGTGTTCTTCCAGATCCTATTATAAATGGTTGAGTAAATCCCCAAGCCTTCAACTTCATGACATACAAAAAAAATCGTTTTCAAAATAACAAATAATTCCCAAGGTAAACATGAAAAAACACACACACTTGAGCAAACTCGTCAAAAAAAAAAAAAAAGTTGGATTTAAATGATTTTTTTTAAATCTAAATAACTTAAACGTTTCTCCTGATGATATTATTAGTCAAGTACAAATGCAAACTTGTGTTCTTTTCTGTGAGCCTTAAAAGTGATGAAACAACACTGGAAACTGAGTTTTTTCTTTTCTTTTTTTTCCATTTTTAGTAACTTTAATCATTAGATTTTTGGATGGACTATTACTGTGAATATTAAATGATAAATAATAAGGAGAATTTATGGTTGTTGATCTACAGCCAGTCAAGCATATTGGGAAAAGAAGGGGATTTGGAGTCAGAAGGACTTAGACACTGAAATGAGCTCAGTTATCAGAAGGATGAGTTCTACCAGTATACCTAACTTTTGTGAGACTCAGGATTTCCATATGTAAAATATTTATAATAATCCCTACCTCATATAGTTTTCAAAGTGACACATATTTAAGCACCTAGCACAAGATAGGGACTCAAAAACTGGTATTTATTTCAATATTAAAACAAAGATGAAAAATTAAACTCTGCAATATGTATTATTCTGTTGTAAACACTTTTTACTTATTATTCACAATATTGTTCTCATACCTTTATAATTGTTTTTGTTTTAATGTAATTTATTTTTATTTACATACTTCGGTAACTAACAAATATAGCAGTGCTCAGACCATTTGCCAATGAATACCTAATGGCCAAATAGTTGTCAGTTTTCAATGCTCATCTAAAGGTTCTTTGTAACCATTAGAACTTACGATTTTTTTTCCTTTTCTTCTTAAATCTGTCTCCTCTTTTGAACTACGTGTCAGATTGTATTTTCAAAGATCATTGCAACAACAGCACTCATCCTTCATGCCTTTCTTATGTTATGACTTTATATTTGTTCCATGGAGAGTTGGTGTCTATGTCCCTACCCTTGAACTGGGGAGGGCTGTTGTGATTGTTTTGACCAGTAGAGTATAGCAGTAGTGTGCTCTGTGATTTATAAGGTGATATAGCTTCCACTTTGCTCTATGGAATAAGTGATCTTAAGCTATCAGCCACGATTTATGCCGTGACTTACTTAGAACTGCCATGCTATGCAGAAGCTCAGACTAGCCCAGGTGGCGAAACTATGTGGGGAGAACAGGGGGATTATTGAAAAGCGAGATTCGGCTGGCCCCAGCTACTGCCAGCTCCAGGTGCTATCTGACAGCAGCTTCATGAGACAGGGTAAACCCGAACCGCCAGCTCTTACTGTCCTGAATTCCTGAGCCACAGACACTAAGGAAAATAATTTTGTTGCTTTAAGCCACTAATTTTGGAACGATTTGTTATGCAGATATGTGTAACCAGAGCAGACTATTTGCTGTAAGACTTCTTGGTCTCCCTCTGTGTCTCTGGCATTCCTTCTCCATCATAATCACAGGCCCTTTCTTCTTGCTGATCTTTAAACATGGATTCCAAGGGCACCTGAGCAGCACAGTTGGTTAAGCATCCAACTCTTGATTTAGGCTCAGGTCATGATCTCAGGGTATTGAGATGGAGCCCTGCTTTGAGCTCTGTGCTCAGCACAGCCTCTACTTGAGACTCTCTCTCCCTCTCCCTCATCCCTCCCCCACCCCCGCCCCATGCACACTCTCTCTCTCTAAAAATAAATAAATTTATCTTAATTTTTTAAAAAAATATTTTATTTATTTTAGAGAGAGCCCAAGCAGGGGGAGCAGCAGGCAGAGAGAGAGAGAGAGAGAGAGAGAGAGAGAACTAGGCTCCCCACCAAGCAGGGTGCCAGAAATGGGGCTTGATCTCAGAATGCTAGGATCATGACCTGATCTGAAGGAAGATGCTTAACCAACTGAGCCACCCAGGTGCTCCAATAAATATATCTTTAAAAAAATTTTTAAAAATGTGGATTCCTATAATGGTTTTAGCCATGGCCTTCATCTTTCTGCTTTCCATATTCTCTTCTGCAGATATTTTGTTTGCTGCCCTGACTGCAAATGTTACCTAAATTTTATTGAGTGAAACAGAAAGAGAAAGTAGACAGGAAAATATCTGAATAAATCATGGCAGAAATTTTTCCAACTTCAATGAAAACTATTAGCCTACAGATCCATGAAGTTCAATAACATGAAACATGAAGCAAAGAAACATGAATAAAACTCTACCAAAGCATATCATAATAAAACTGCATAGACTTGTGATTAAAAGAAAATCTTAAAAGTCACAGACAATAAACCCTTTAGGTACAGAGGGACAAAAATAAGCATGATAACAGATTTCCCATTGGAAACAATGCAAATGAGAGGTAGAATACCTACTTTAAAGTATGGAAAGAAAATAACCTGCCAACCTAGTGCTTCACTATGTTTCAGAACTGATAGTAGATTAAGATTTTGTTTTAAAAAATTAGAAATCTGAAAGAATTGAGCACTTAGAAGACCTGTAGACCTGTATTGCAAGAAATGTTAAAGGAAGTTCTCCAGCAGGGTCATGAGATTGAGCCCTGGGTGGGGTTCCACACTCCACACAGTCTGCTTGTCCTTCTCCCTCTGCTGCCCTCCCTGTTCTCTCTCTCTCTGTCTCTCAAATAAATAAATACATAAAATCTTTAAAAGAATTTAAAAAAAGAAGTCCTTCAGACTAACTAAAACTATTTCAGATGGAAATCTGTATCCACAAAGGACAGAAGTACACACCTGTAATTATGTAACTAACTTATATAAAAATAATATTTTCTTATTTTTCAAATCTTTTTGAAAGGTAATTTTGTAAAGCATAAATTATAACAATATATTGTGGGGTTTATAGCATATTTGAGGTAAAAGTTGTGACAACTGGAATGTGAAGTCGTGCAGTATCACATGAGGATAGAGTGTGACAGGTTTAAGACATACTATAAACTCTAAAGCAAGCTAAGATGGTTATGATAATAACTGCCAAAGTATATTTAAAAGGAAAAAAATATATATAATTATATAATCAGACTTATAGAGGTCACTTCATAATGATAAAGGGACTTTTTCAATGGAATCTAAAAATCATGAATGTTATAGGTCAATAACAGAGACTCAAAATACATAAAGAAAAAAACCAATAGAACTGAAAGGAGAAAAATATTAATCCACAAATATAGTCCAAGATGTCAACATTTATCTCTTAATAGTGTAAAGAACATTAGTAATGATACATTAGACTTGAACACCACCACTAAACACTTTACATAATTGAAAATAAGTAAGTGAATAAACAAATAAATAAAACCCCAAGTAATATAATCTTAAAAACAAAACACTTTATCTAATTGATATTTGTGTAATATACCTACCAGCAACAGCCCAAGATACAAATTATTTCTAGGCACATATGGAACATTTATCATGACAGACCATTTATGAACCATAAGAATCCTTAATAAATTTAAAAACATCCAAGTCAAAGAAGTGTGTTCTCAGAGTCCTATTAAGGGGATTCTAAGTTCAGTCAAATTAAATTAGATACAAGTATCAGAAAGATACTTAAAAAATCTCAAAATATTTGAAACCTAAATAACATACTTCAGAAATAAATAATAGTCATCAGAAATAAATAATTATCATCTGTGAAACAAGAAGCCTGCAACTAACAATATATGTATTATGAGAGACTGATTACCTCATTACTAAGATCAAGAACAAGGCACATTTGTCTGTTCTCAACATGCCTAATCAATGTCGTACTAGAAGTTCTGGACAGTGCAGTCTGGACCAACAAAAATGACTGAAGAGCACAAGAAATGGTAACTGCATTAGGCAAGGTGAAAAAAAATCCAGTTTGGACAGAATTAAAACTCTGCATCTGCACATGACATTTCTATGTAGAAAGTCCTATGGAATCTGCAAAAAACTACTATACTAGTGTGTGTGTTTAACGAGGTTGTAGGATACAAGGGTGACCTCTATAATCAAATGTATTTTGTATGCTCACAACAGAAGACAAGGAAATGAAAAATTTAAAATAATATTATGTAAAATAGATAAAAATATGAAGTAATTAAAGATAACCTCACAAAACACATTAAATATTTGTACCTTGAAAAACAAAAATGTCACTGAGAGAAATTTAAGAGAACTGAGTAGATGGAGAGATGTGTAATGTTCTTGATTCAGAAGACACGATATTGTTCAAATGTCAGTTCTTGCTGAATTTATCTATAGATAGAGTATAATCCTAATCAAAGTCTCAGCAGGATTTTTTAAAAGAAATTGAAAAGCTGTTTCTAAAATGTATTTGGAAATGCAAAGGGCCTAGAATAAACAAGCTATTTTGAGAAGAATAAAGTTGGATGACTTATACTATCAGACTTCAATCCTCATTATAGAGCTAAGGTAATCAAGAGGAATATGGTATTGTCATCAAAATAGATCATTGGAACAGAATATATGGTCCATAATACACCCAAAACTGTATGGTCAATATTTTTTTAAACATGTGTGGACAAATCAGTGGAGAAGGGTTTGCCTTTTCAATAAATAATGTCGGAATAATTGATATCCATATGCAAAAAATATTAAAAACACAAAACTTCAACCTATACCTCATACTATATAAAAAATTATTTAAAAATGGGTCATAGCCCTATAAATAAAACCTGAAACTATAAAAATTCTAGAAGAAAACATGGGGGAAAATCTATATGAAGTTAAATTTGGGAAACATTCTTTGATGACACTAATTACATGAAGCAAACACACAAAAATAATAAATCTGACCTTATTAAAACTTCTGTCTGAAAAGATAATGTTAAGAGAATAAGAATACAACCTACATAGTGGGAGAAAATATTTGCCAGTTGTATAGTCATAAGTAACTCGTATCCAGAATAAAAAACTCTTAAAATTAAAGAATTAAAGAAAAAAGGGAAACATAGGCCAGAGATTTGAACAGATTCTTTACCAAAGAGGATAAAAAAATGGAAAATAAACGCCTGAATCAGGTATTAGGAAAAATGTCACTTAAAGCCACAGTGAGATATCATAACACATGGCTGAAATTTTAAAAAATACCAAACAAAATAAACAACAAAACCACCAAGTGTTGGCAAGGACGTCAAGGAACTAAGACTATCATACACTTCTGATGAGACTATAACATGTTACAACTATTTCAGAAAATAATTTATTAATTTCTTTAAAAGTTAAGATTATAGGGGCGCCTGGGTGTCTCAGTCAGTTAAGCATCTGACTCCTGAGTTTGCCTCAGGCTATGAGATGGAGCCCTGATAAGAATTCTCCCCCTCTCTCCCTCTCCCTCTGCCCCTCCCCACCTGCTCATATGTTCTCTTTCTTTCTCTCTCAATCTCTCTCTCAAAAAAAGTAATAACAATAAGCTAAATGCACACCTGTTGTAACAGAGTTGTTCCACTCCTAGATATTTACCCAAGAGAAATGAAAGTCTATGTCAGCACAAAGAATTGTATATGAATGTTCATAGCATTTTATTTGAAATAGCCAAATATGGAAAATGACCAAAAAGTTCATCAGCAAATTAATGGACTAATTATAATATATCCACACAATAGAATACTCTTCAGCAATAAAAAGAATGAATGATTGATACATAATAACATAGATAAATCCCAAATAATTAACCTGAGTGAAATAAGCCAGGCAAAAAAAAAAAAAAAAAGAATACATATTATATGATTTCATTATTCCAGAAAATGCAAATAAATCTATGACAGAAAGCAGCCTAGTGGTTGCCTAGAGACATGGATATAGAAGGATTACAGAAGACCACAAGTAAATTTTGTGGGGTGATGGATATGTTCATTTTCTTGATTATGATAATGATTTCACACTTGCATACATACACCAAAATTTATCAAATGGGCCACTTTAAATATGAGCTGTATCTTATGTCAATTATACCTCAGCAAATCATTTTTAAAACTAAAGCAAAAAAATTCTTGGAGAATCACATTCTTATATGACACTTAACTAACTCTGTGACTTTTTAAAGATCTTATTTATTTATTTGAAAGACAGAAATCACAAGTAGGCAGAGAGGCAGGCAGAGAAAGAGGGGGAAGCATGCTCCCCACTGAGCAGAGCTCAGCTGGGTTGGATCCCAAGACCCTGAGATCATGACCTGAGCTGAAAGCAGAGGCTTTAACCCACTGAGTCACCCAGGCACCCATTTCTCTAATTAATTTCTCTAATTAATTTCTGTATCCCTCAGTTTCCTTTGTAAATTTGGGTAATTATAGTGTCAATTGCATAACTCATTGTTTTGGAGGTGTTTTACTATTTGTTAAATGAGCTAATCTCTTTGAACCTCATAGGGTGCCTGGAACATAAGAATTAGTTACTAGCTATGCTTAATATGTCAGAAGAGGCAACAGGTTCCTCACTGTCTTTCCTGGTTAAAGGAAGTCTGTTACTTTCTCCAATGCCAAGAAACAAAGGGATGCAGTCTTGGACTTCCAAAATTTGTATCTATCATAGCTACATTCTTGAGATTTAAAAATTTATTTAAAATTGCAATATTATTTAGATTTCACCTCAAAAGAATAGGATGCTAAAGACAAACTTTTCTAATCCTTTTAAATACAGTTTTCATATTTTCTGGCTTTCTATCTAGATTCTGTGCTAGCCTGGTACTTTTTACCTCAATAGAATGCATCCTCTATATCCCTGCACATAATAGATCCAGTGTTTTGTTTTTTTTTTTTTGGTTTTTTTTTCAATGCTGGTTATTACTCAGCAATTTCTTTCTTTCTTTCTTTCTTTCTTTCTTTCTTTCTTTCTTTCTTTCTTTCTTTCTTTCTAAAGAATCTTTCATTCTGGAATGCCTTCTACTCCTAACCATCGCCTAAGTACCATAAGCTAAGTTTATAAATTTCCATGGAGTGAGTACTTCTTACGAAACAGAAAAGACCTCCAAAGAACTGGCGACATGTTTCCTCCCAACCCCTGATTGCTGGCAATAACCCACACACAGCCCTTTATTAACGATATCACCGGGCTGAGATGCCATAACCGAGAGACCGAACTAAGTATGCTGGGTTTTTTATTTAGTCAGACTGGAAGCAGCTGCATTTCTGTTTGAATTGCTCCCTGAGCTCTCCTGCAAATATATAAAAGGATGTTATAAATAAGTTAGGAGTTGATGATTCTCATTTGTCAGTGAGGGCAGCCTAAGTGAAAGCTGCAGCAGGCAAGAAGGGAGGCAAAATACTCAGAAATCCTTCATCATGGTGGAGTGAGTTAATCATTCCGAGGATATTCTCAGGGAACCTGAGGAGATATTTAAGGATAAGAATAATATCTTTTCTTTGGGAGAGATGGAAAGAAGGAGATATATCTTTTCCAAGATTAGGTGCAAGATTTTATACCACGAATCTCCAGTATCCCTAAATCAATTTTAACACAAGCTGACACTTCAAGCCTACAAGTATGCCTATCTGGGAGCGTGCATGTGTGTGCCCATGTGAGGTTGTGTTTTCTATAAGGGGAGTAGAGAATATGCACAGCGCACAAGGCTGTTACCGTCTAGCCCTTTCTCACCGTTCTCCCAGAATGTGGTCCAATCTTCCTATAGCCTGTACCCCTCGGAAAGCCCCTCAGTTTTAGCGAAACCAGCCACAGCCTGTTTCCTGAGCGTGAACCTTAACACCCCTCTTGTTGTCATGTGTGTGAATTCGTGTTCTTTCTTTTTGAATTTCCATTCTTTCTTTAATTATCAGTTCCAGTGTTGCATGAGTTGAAACATCTCCAGTCTTCTCGGTGGGCTGAAATGGGAACTTCCTCCTCTTTGTTCCCATAGCACGCAATGCATACTTCTGTGGTGGCCAGCTGTTCATCAAAATCCCTGAGCTTGGCTCTCTCCAGAAGGGAGCTTTTGAAGACACAGGTCACATTCGCTTTTCCTTTGTATCATTGGTGCTATGCCAGTTTTTGGCGTTGCAGTTGATGTTCTTTAAAAGCTTATGGATGAATGACTAGATAAATAAATGAACAACCTGGGTCCTCAAGAGGCAGAAAACAAGAACAATCCTCTCGGGGGTTTTAATGATCTGGCGCTGGCCCTGGTGACACCGTGCTGGTGTCTGGCAGCTGCTGCAGCCCTTGCTGCCAGGATGCCTTGTGTCCCTGGGCCAATCCTGAATTAGTGGGGAGTATGGGTGGGTAATCATTGGAAAATGCTAAAAAGAAATACTTGATGCAAGAAAGAATCAGCAGCAGGGACTGAGGAATACGATGATTCACGTGGTCAAAGAGACATCAAAACCAGACAGATGAAATGAGACAGTGAAAAATCCAAGGGGAAAAATGTAAGAAAGATTTCAAGGAAAAAGACTGCAATGAAGACAAAGATGTCAATATCTTGGAAAAGCCAAGGGACAAAATATATAATGTAATTTACCAAGTTTCAATTATTTTTAAGGAAAATAAACTATTGCTTAAAACTTTGATGAAATTTACAAGAGAATTGATCCACCCAGGGTAAAAAAAAAAAAAGAAAGGAAGGAAGGAAGATAGGAAGGAAGAAAGAAAGAGTGAGCCAGCCTTTTTTTGCAGTAATATTTCAGGAAGTGGCCCAAGTTATTTTGAAAAATAAGTTTCTCTGAAAATATATGAACATCATAGAATTGTTCTCATTTGGTAGTGTGCTCACATGTTCCCATTATCTGTCGCTGTATAACAAACTATCCCAAATTCCCATAATTCAGTGATTTACAAAACAATTGGCAGTTGTTTTATCATTCTTTTTTATGGAATTTGACTGCACTCAGGCTGTTCTCACTTTGGTCTTTAATGTGGTTTCTGTCCGGGAGGTGGGCTGGGTCTGCAGTCTTCCAAGGCACACTCACTTAAGTCTAGCACAGGGGCCAGGATCAAATCGCTGAGGGCTGGAAGAACCCTCCCGCCTCTCTGTTTTCCTCTGTGGCATTTCATATGGCTTCTCCAGCTCAGTGGCTTCAGGTGATACTCCGACATAGTGTCTCAGAGCTCCAAGGTTGAGCATCCCGAAAGAGGTGAAGCACGTTTCCTTTATGACTTCCCAAATCGTGGGCTGTCACCTATGTGTCTCTTTATCCAGACCACCACAAAGACTCCCCCAGGTTCAGAGGCAAGTGACATTGAACCTCTTGATGTGCGGACATTTTAAACCGCCATACACATTTTCAAGTACAGATTAAAACACACACACACACACACACACACAAACGCACGCACAACCAGTTCCTTACAAGGTTTCAATTGCTTGGGTGTCATGAATTTTCAGTGTAACTCAGACATGCTTTTAGAACTGCTCATGTCTTGCTAATATGCATGACCTCCATAGATGCTTAAATGGAACTTTATCGAGTGAAAATGGCAATAAATTAGAATGAGATAATAACTTCTTCACTGCCTATTTTTAGAGAGACTAATTCCTGGAGAGATTTTATAAAGTGCGTATGATTGCAGTGGGACTGAGAAACTCATTCTGAGAGTCTATCACAGGCAAAGGTTGCTTGGGAAACAGAAACTGCCAACTGGTTTGCATCCAGGGGCTTGTTTGACACGTTAACTGATTTTCCCCGGTCCCTGTTTTCTCTTTACTCACTGCAATATCTGTGGCCAGATTCCCACATGTAGATTTTCTATTTTTGCCTTGTTTGTGGCTCTCTTCAGAAAAATGACTGAAGCTGCTATCATGTCCCTGCAAATCAAAATAAAACCCTGAAAGCTAAAGAGGTCACCAAGATTACTTTATTTTAAAACATGTTTAGGGCTGCCTGGGTGGCTCAGTGGGTTATGATCTCAGGTCATGATCTCAGGGTCTTGGGATCGAGCCCCGCATCCGGCTCTTGCTCGTCAGGAAGACTGCTTCCTTCTCCTCTCTCTCTGCCTGCCTCTCTGCCTACTTGTGATCTCTGTCTGTCAAATAAATAATAAAATCTTTTTTAAAAAAATAAATAAAAATTAAAAAATAAAACATTTTAAAAAATACTCACTATTCATTGATACCACTACAGATGCCCAATGATGGTGTTCTTAACTTTTTTTTTCCATTACTGTACAGTGAGTTCTCACCCCACAGGAAGTTAAACACCAGAGACACACTGTATATCTGTCTGCATTGCATGTATAGCTGTGCTTTATACATAAAAACAGTATTTTTTCATGCCTCAAGACCTAATTTTTCCTCTTTGAGAATGATGTCATCTCTGTGGAAATGCATGCCCTATAGGTATGTATTTAGTCTAGAGATTTAGTTCATTAAGATAGCAAATCAGAGGTACTACTGCCATCTGAAAAATGCATGTTTAAATATTGACATTTCCGAAGTATTTGTGTCTAATACACCTATTTAATTGAGTTCATGTGTCTAAATATCTATGCATAATGCCTACAGATATTCCTACTGGCAACCAAAAAATAAATAAATAAACCCAAGAGGCTAAGAGGTTGATTTACAAAGTTCAGATGCTGAAATACAGCTGTGAATGTTGGAATCAATGTTTAGAAAAAGAATCTTGAGAAATATGGGAAATAAAAGCCATTAGAACATACAACCTTCTGGGGTGCCTGGGTGGCTCAGTGGGTTAAGCCGCTGCCTTCGGCTCAGGTCATGATCTCAGGGTCCTGGGATTGAGTCCCGCATCGGGCTCTCTGTTCAGCAGGGAGCCTGCTTCCTCCTCTCTCTCTCTCTCTGCCTGCCTCTCTGCCTACTTGTGATCTCTCTCTGTCAAATAAATAAATAAAATCTTTAAAAAAAAAAAAAAAAGAACATACAACCTTCTGTAAACCTCCATTTTAGCCTGAATAAGTGATCTTTGTGAACAGTAAATGACAAAAAGGAGATCTAATAGGTGTTGCAACGCTGTACATGTCTTGAACATTGAAACAGTGTATTCACCGCTATGCTTCAGATTTTCACTCTATCCCCATGCACACGCATCTCTATGGAAAATGACCCCAAGGAAGCCACAAAGGCTATAGTCATGTGGAGCTGCATTCCACATCAGAGAGTCAAAGAGGTTCCAAGTCAGAATGTTTATGATGTATAATTAGCAAAGAAGGAGAGTTTCATCTAGGCTTTCCCTCTCACCCTAAGAACGTGCTGGCATGTGACAGCCATGCATGATATGTCTTCTGTCCCATTACTAGGGTGTTCAGATGTGTGATTATCACAGATCCTTGGTGTATAAATGTATGCATGTCCAATCTTGGATTGTAGTGAACATTTTGAGAGGGCTCTATTTAAAATTCTAAGGTGTAAGTGAACCCTTATGTGAAGAAAGACATTTGGGTTAAAATAACACCAAAATAAACTGACTAGGCTTCTGGTCTCTATGACCACCCTTAGAAGAGTCATATGTCCACCTGGGGGAAACATGGCATTATCTGCCCAGATTGGACTTCATTGTCATGCCCTCTGAAGGACCTTTCCTGAACCCTTTCTTTCTCACCGCGGTAACCAACTACTCCCTTCTCTATGTCTCAAATGCCCTAGTGTGCTCTGTGGGTGCAGCTACCATTGGAACTACCTTCCTTGTAGGTTTGCCTTCCTGGCACCCACCTGTATGCTAATGAATTTGGGAGCTCCTAAATAGTCAGGCATCTCAGTTGTCTTTGTACCCCTAGTTGGCAGCAGAGTGATGCACCTGTACAGTATTTCTGAAAAAAGAAAGGCATGCTGTCAGGTTATTCTAAATTAGTTTAACAGATTTCCCTTGGAGCAAACCTAGTATGGGCCATGTCAGCTCCTACCCCTGCCCATTCTCACTCAGAAGACACAGGCCCTTGAAATTAGGTGGTAGCAGTATTAGTCTGGGCTGGACCACTTTTCCTTGCTTGTTAGAACAAAAGCACATTAAGTGCCATAACTCCACTCTCCTCATCTCCGTCATGCAGAAAACTCTGGAGAAAAGAAAGCTGATAGAATGTCTGTCAAAGGGGAGAGGATTTGTATTCAGTTAAGTCCCCGTTGTATTTTTAAGGCCACCTTAATGCCTTTGGAGGGGCAGTCCTCCTCGGCTACAGGACAGAACTTGTCTCATTTTCTATCACCAGCCCTATGACTTCATATAGAATTCCAGAATTCTGATAAACTGTCATGTGGAAAAATGATAAAGTGATTTATGCTCAATTTTGCTAGAAGGGAGAAATGCAAGGGCTGTCAGTCTGGGTCTTGAGAACAAATGAGTTACAGTTCATGAGGCAGCTCAATAAGGCTATCATTTCCCATCAGCTCCCATCACTGACAGCCAAGATTTACTAGCTGCAGAATGGGAAGGGGGCTGAGATTTGGTGCCAGGTGAATCGGCACTATTATTCCATCAACCAGGCTCATATAGACAAGAGGCTACCATGAATATTTGATGGTAGTATTTTCCCAGAAATGCTGGTGAAATGCAGCATTACTTTTCTCCCATTTGCTGGGAGCTTCCTCGCTCTATCCACATATATGCACATCTCTATGAAAAATGACCACTTGTAAGACACAAAGGCATTTGGGATTGTTTGTTCTTGCTGCCCGGGCTAGTAGTGTTCCTCTTGGCAGTCTGTGCATGCAGTACACTAGTTCCTTGTCCTCCGCCCTCATAGGATGAAGTGAAAAATCTGTCTACTGAGACCCTATATACATTACATCTGTCATTATCCATCTGACACAGTGGCGGTGAGCGGGCAGCCTTCAAGCCCCCTATGTGTTCAGAGAAAACGGACTTTGATCTATGCCATTTGCTGTGTTCTCCACGAAAACAAAAGGTGGAGGTAGGGGTGAGTTTAGATTAGGCCTAAAAATAGTTCTGTTGATTCTCTTTGAAGTAGAAATACACAACTTTGTAAATTCTACAGTATTATAAGACTCTTTTACTTGAGACATTTATTTTCAGTGGGCGGGAAGCATCCCTCATACATTTCACATGGGTTGGGTTATTTTTAGAAGAAAAAACATTTCATCGTTGCCCTCAGGAGCTAGGGAAATGTGTTTCTAAAATCTCTAGGGGGAAGTTTAGTGTTTACTCAAAGTCATCTCTAGATGATTTCAAATGAGCTTTTTCTATTTCATTATTTCCCCAACTGTAATCGCTGTACTAGTTCAAAAAGATAATAATTGATGTTTTGTGAGCATGTGGGAAAATGAGGGCATACAAAAAGAAATGTTCAAACTACTGGACATTCTGCTTGCCTTTCTGCAGGTACTACATAGGCAAATTGCTTCATTGAATTATGAAACTAACTTCTCTTAAATTGTCCAAACATTCAGTCTAGTGGAATATTGAACAAAATTATGGCTATGAAGCTGGTTGCTGAACACCAGTCTTTCCGGCACCGAGTTCCTTGATCTCTTAGCCATGTAGGTTTGAGGCTGCCTGAGTCACGTACAGATGGGGGGGACAGTGCTGAGAGTCTGTGAAGTAGAACGTGACATCAACATACAAAGGGTGGGCAGAAATTTTGAAGCTAAGGAAAAAAAATTGGGGCGTTTAACTTTTTTGTTCAGTCAGTCAGCAAATATTTCATACAGGCATTGTTCTTGGTACTCTGAATAGAATTTTGAGTTCTCTTTAGCTTATAAATTCATAGGGAGAGACAGAAATAAGACCAAAGTATCAAGAAAAGGTTGAGAAAGTTACAAGTATTTTGAGGGAACTAATCAGAGGGAGGTAAAAAAAAAGAGTGACTATTTATTTTCATGTGAGTCAAGGGCATTTCCCTGAGGCAATGACTTTTAAACTGAAATCCAAATGACTGGAAGGAATATGGTATCTAACGGTCTCAAGGAAGATCATTCCCAGAGGAGGAAATGCCTAGTACAGTGAGCCCTAAGATAGGAACTGATTATCATGTTTGAGAAATCAAAAGAAAGCCAAGGGTCAGATTATAGAGGTCTTGGTAAGCCATTAAGTCTTTCAACAACAAAAATGCTCAAGTTCTCTTTCTATGCCCAGCGACTCAGATACACTTAATAAAGTTCTTTTAAAGGAGGAAAAGGAATTTTCTGTTGAGTATTTTCAACCAGCATTATAGCTGATGTTAAATGAGTGTTTATTGTGGCTATACATGGTTCTAAGTGTTTTCTATATATTAAATCTTTTAATCCTCACCATAGCCCTGTGATACCAGTATTTTTATTGACCCTCTTACTGTACCAGAGGAAATAGAATCACATTACATGCAATTCCCACGGACTCGCAGCAGGTGGCTGAACTTGAGATTTGACCCAGGTACTTTGGCTCCAGGGTCCAAGCTCTTACTGCGAGACTTCTCACAGACTTAAAAGAAGACTTTCATGGATATTTTTTCTGAACTTCATATAAACATACAACTTATGCCACTGTGATCAGATAGTACCAAAGTGTCATGTTTTTCTGAAAAGCTTCTTCTTAGGCTTAATGAACCTTTAGATTCAAAAGTTTCTAAGCCAAACATTCTTTAGTCCAGAAAGACACAGTATTCTTTCGTTCTTGGAAATGTAGTCTTCAGAAATAAGAATTCTGAGAAAAATTAGTAGATTAAAAGTGTTTTCTTCATAATTCTTAAATTCAAAACTCCCAATGTAAAATTCTCTGTGAAAGAAATATTTGCTTTCATGGCCTTTTTAAACTTAAGCTAACCACAATAGCAAGTCAAATGATAGGGACTAAACACTAAACAAGCCAATCTTTATTTAATACGTATATTTTAGTCTTTCCTGTGTTATCATCAACTAAAGTATTTTATGCCTTACATGCTTCCAATTGGTGTATTGAAGGAAATGATATGTTGAGTGCTGTGTGGATTTATTGCCTATATACTTTCATTCCATGACAAAATTTCATTTATTAAAAAAAACCCTCTACAGTATCAATTTTTCCTTCCCATAAGATTAGTTCAGATGCTTTTCTTAGCCCCTTCTTCCAAAACGCAAGGAAAAAAAATACCAGAAATGAGGATTTTTCCAATTAGTCTTCAAAATCACAAATGCATATTTTTCTACCATTACAATATCATAAAAAGTAGTTTTACTCATTAAATTTATTGTTGATCTAATTCATAATAGTCAACAGGCAGAAATAAAAAGATTTTCACGTTTATGCCCATTTATATAAACATATGACTGCTTTTGAGAAACATAGAAACATAGCTGAGTAAAACTTTCATCCCCAGAATTGGAATTCAGGAAGAATGAGGTTTCCCCTGGTGCCTCGTTCTCCCACAGTCCACTCCCATCTTCTCTCAGGGTATTTCCAGAACCCACAACACCCACTTCCACTGCTGCCACCTTATCTCCTACCTGGCCTCTCACTGGCCCCGTTTCTGCTCCCAGAGCAAGGCCGGAATGATCCTCATCATGTCACCACTCTGCTAAACTCTTCAAGTGGCTTCCACCTCTCTCAAGGGAAAGTCTACCATGGCTGTGATGTCTCCATGATCTGAGTCAACTCCCCAGTCCATTTGCTATATCACCTTATTCTCTCCCTTCTCATTCTGCTTTAGCCACAGTGGCCTCCGACACTCCAGGTACAGTACAGGGCTTTTCCATGTACTGTCTCATCTCCTTGAGATGCCCTTCCTCTAGGAAATATGTGTGACTGACTCTCTAAATCAGGTCACTTTCCAGTGAATCTTACCCTAACCATCATTTCAAAATGGCAGCCTCATACCCTTGCACTCCCAATCCAGGTAGCTCTATTGTTTTGTTTTATTCTTTTGTTGTTGTTGGTTTTCTGTAACATTCAATACATTTTGTCATATCCTATGATACCATATTATTTATATACTATAGGATATATTAAAGTTGCTTGCTACCTTAGAATATGAAATCCAAAAGGCCAGGGAATTTTTAATGTTAATAAGAGCCTCCAATGGCCTCAGGCTTAGTACAGAATCAGTGTTCAATGAATATTTGTTGAATGCACAGATCTTTCCCTTCTCTTTTAGAATATTTTTCAGTTTTATCAAACATATGACTATGAGTTATAACCTCATATATTTTCCCAGTTAACTGATCACCAGCCATTCTTTCTTGTGATCTTGTGATGGTACTTTCGTAGTCTTTCTATTCATTCTCCCCTTCCCTTCCCTCCTCCTTGTGCTCTCTCCTTCCCCTCCTAAACTTTCTCTTTTCCTTTCCTGCTCCTCTTTCTTTTCTGTCTCCTCCTCCTTTTCTCTATCTCATTCCATAACATGGAAAAAGAGTTAAGAGCTGTGAATATGCAAAGATGAGTCAAAAACTGTGCTTCTTCTCATAGAGCTCAGTCACATCTTAGGAACTGAAAACTTAGCAGTGCACAGGGTTATGTGCATTGGACAAGGTGTGCCTCATGCAGAATTGGGGGAGGAGTTAGAAAAGTGGCCTTGTGTACTGAGCTTTGAACTGGGTTTTAGACAAGGAGTAATTATTTCCTCAATCATTTAAGGATATGGTAGCTGAATTATAAAGATTATTTGCTGATCTTTAGGTTTTCTTTATTAACCATAATTACTGGTTAAGTACTGGTTAAGTAAAGCAAAGTTATGATTTTTCTCAACAGTTATTATTTCTGTCATTTTAACTTGCAGCCCATCAGATCTGGAAATACAAGGGCATGTGTGTATGGCAAGAAGGTCCACTGGCGTCACATCTAATGAATACATTTCAGCCAGGCTTCCTATATGATTATCCAGTGAGTGAAAATTTTACAGGGATATCTTTCCATACACATAAGTTGTCATTATTTATATTATTATTATAAAATGTGAGAAAATTCAAAGTTTTAGATAGGAAGAAAAAATAGAACTTGCTCATCAGAATGGAGCTGTAATAATTGTTTTGAAATCTCCAGAATTTTATTTTTAATTTATTTCTGATTTCATAATTTGTCCCTTCCCCACCCCAATACTTTGCCTCATAAGCCCTATACCCACTCAGCTTTAGAAAAGACGGAACGGACTATTTGTACCAATACTGTTTTCTACCATGTGAAAGATAAAATGTCACTCTAGCTAATTTAGGATTCTTATATTATCAATTATTCTTTTTCTCTTTTATAAATTCAGCCTCTAACATCGAATTCAGTTCTCCCTATCTTCTCTTAAATGTGCTTTATTCTCTTCAGAGAGAGAGACACTCAGAGAAAATATGGACTGTTTGTGTCCTCCTACAATTCACATGTTGAAGCCCTAAACCCCCATGGGATGCTACTTGGAAGGCTTTTGGGAGATGATTAGATTTACATGATGTCATGAAGGTGGGGCCCCCATGATAGAACTGGTGTCTTTAAAAGAAGAGAGACCAGAGCTTTTGTTCTCTCTGCTGTGGGAGGGTACAGCAAGAAGACAGTTGTCTGGAAGCCAGAAAGAATACTCTCACCAGGAACCAAACGGACTTGTACCCGGATCCTGGACTTCCCAGCCTTCAGAACTGTGAGAAAGAAAAAGAAATTCTTACAGTGTAAGCCAGTCAGTCTGGTATTTTGTTATGGCAGCCTGAGCAGCTGAGTAAGAGAAGAAATTATGACAAACGATGCAGAGATGCTCCACTCTACCTTTTACTTATCAGCCTCTCTCTCCTTCCTTTGACAGCTGAACCGGTGACCATCTCCTCATGCTTCCTCACTTTTTTTTTTTTTTTTAAAGATTTTATTTATTTATTTGACAGAGAGAGATCACAAGTAGACAGAGAGGCAGGCAGAGAGAGAGAGGGAAGCAGGCTCCCTGCTGAGCAGAGAGCCCGATGCGGGACTCGATCCCAGGACCCTGAGATCATGACCTGAGCCGAAGGCAGCGGCTTAACCCACTGAGCCACCCAGGCGCCCCGCTTCCTCACTCTTTAATCTGCTCTTATGCAGCATCCAGCCCTTCCACTCCAAGAAACATGTCTTGGTGATGTCACCAGTGGCTTCCATGTCACTAACTAAAATTTTTTCAGCCCCATCTTAACTTTCTTTATCAGCAACATTCGGCACCATTTTCCACTCTCTCCTTCTTGAATCATTTTTTTTCCTTGTCATTTGGGACATGAGAACCATTTGTTTTTTTCTTCAGGGAATGCTTCTTCAGTGTCTCCTTTTATTTCTATTTCCCAGTTGTTAAATCTTGGAGTGAGTAGAAGCTTGGTATTAGGCTACCTTCTTTCTTTCCCTACTATCATCCTATGTGATTTTATCCATATCTGGAGCTACCTAGATGATTTCAAAACTGTATCTCTAGCATACGCTTCTTTTCTCAACCCTAGAATTGTACATGAAAACATTTCACATGACACCTCTTTGTAAATGGCTAATGATATCTCCAAACAAACAACTCCTGATTCTCACAGATAAATTTCTTCTCTAAAGAAACCTAACATGGTTTTTGCCCATTGTTTTTTCTTGTGAATTACACTAACCAATCCCCTGAATGCTAATCTAAAAACCAGAGTCCCTGCTTAGTCCTCATATCCACCCTAAATCTAGGTACTATAGACTTCACCTGCTAAATATTTCTCAATTTCATCTATACATCCCCTTGTCTTTATTTCTAAAGCTTCCATTTTCTTGCATGCCCATGAGTTTATCATTTCTCGTCATCATTTCTTCATGTGTACTATAAGTACTTTGTGCTACGGGTACTTTGAAAAGCAGCTCTTATAACATAGGTTTTTTCCCTTAAATACCTCCCTGCCTACTGTTCCAAGGATCTGTACTATCCGCTTTAAAGTTCTTCTGAACTGCAGCCTGGATTCTAAATGCCTTCTTCCTTGCTGTTTTGTTTTTAATCAAATCTATGTTTTAGAAGTAAGATGCATCCACTTATTCATTGCTATACTATGTAGGAGAGGAGAAACTTCCTTTTACCCTCTTAATTTTTATGGATATACCTGAGAATTAAACTGACATAAGACAGATTATCAGGGGAATAATATACACATTTTATTTAATATTTTCACAGGCATATGGGCTTTGCATAAAGAAATTGAAGACCCAAAGAGAAGTTGGAACCAAGAGCTTACATACTTTTAAACCATAAATAAGTAAAAAAAATTGATTAATTGATTAATTGGATTAAATAAAAATGAGCGATTTGTGGGGAAGTGACAAAAGAAAGGGATTAGGGGTAATAAATTATGGGACATTGAATAGGAAATATATGGGATAATTTATGTAAGGTAAAGATTATTTTAATAGGCTTGTTTGTAGAGGTTCATTTTGGCCTAGATTCCCAGCTTCAGGTGATAACAATGTTCTGGTTCTGGTACAGAAAAGGCACGTTTCTCATGGGAAATTTTACAATGTGCTTTCAGATAGGAAAGGAGAGGTCAGAGAGCTTTTCCTGCATCTGTTGTTTCTCATGTGCCTTCAGCCTAAAATAATCTGTATACCAAAATAGGATATTTTGTGGTGTCATTTTCTGAACCACTTCAACTACTACAAATGAAAAATAATTGCCTATTAAACTATAACAGAATGCTTATTTTTCATAAGAATTATAAACTGTGTTCCAACATTTCCATAAAAATGTGAAAAAAGAATTTTACAGATGATGAAATAATACGGTATTTCTGCAGATTCCTGTGTTCTGTTTCTGGTTCTATCTTCTTGTTCTCTCTACTTTTCTGGTAGGGTTCCTTAGGAAACATGCTCTGAAGAAGGTTTGCATGCAGGAAGTTTGCTAGAGTATGTTCTCAGGGTCAAAATCTGGAGGGGATCTGAAAAAGCACATTTGGATGGAAGGTAAACCTGAACTATGGTACAACAAAGGTCTCAGACAATCTTATAAGGACTTCTGGGGCTAGGATAAGCTTTTATTAATATCTTTAATTGGGCAAGTGGCCTAGACCTTGTATATCTTTGTTGACCACGTTGTTGGATATGGAGAATCCTTGGAGAGCAAGCATGATCTTCAGTCAGTCATCAACAATCCAAACAAGCAGCTAGACAATGAGTATTCAATCCAGGATGGATTGGGGAATCCAAGTAGCCTAACATGGCATCTACTACATACAGTACACTCTCTGCTTTAAATAAGTTATGGGAAGAACTCTTTTGGGATTCCAATAGTCTTTCTTTTTCTGGGCAAAACTTGCGAGAAGGTGCCTATCTGGGTGAACATATACCCATTTTACTGTAGCTGGTCTTGAGCCCATAAGTGGTACTTTCACGCTCACCCTCAGATAGTACTTCTGGTAGTTGAGATGGCTTTCCAGATGAGGTGTCTCAACACCTGTCTTTCTAGGGTCGTGCCTGCTGCACTTTCCCACTTCCCATCAAAATTAGGCAATTGAATACCCGGAAATGTCCGGTTGGATCACCTGAATTCCAAATATATTCTTCCTTGACCCATTGTGTATCATCAGTTTGACCTCTTCTAATGATCAGTGTCATTTAGCCCTTCTGGGATACAGACTTCTCTCTTTACTTGCTGTTTTTTAGAGCAAGGAGTCCTAAGTCACTGGGCAAAACTTAAAGCTCAAGATGTAATAGGACTCTTGTTGTGTCCTTTGGTATAAATCTACCCTTTGTGAGAATCAAGACTTGGAAATTCTTAGAGTCCAGAGTTGTGAAGTGAGAAGCACAGATTCTTCGCAGACAGTACACTGGGAATGATGGTGAGTAGGCCCATGCCTGGTTCAACTCACTAGTTCCCAGACACATGCATTCTACTTTAAAAAAGACACAGTACTAGTACTTAATTTGGGGTATATCCTGTCATCCTTTCAAGGTATCATCTCCAAGTTCACACTCAGATAGTTTTGCTTTAACAAGTTATTTTTCCTTCTGTGAAGCGAATAGCTTCTATCTGATACAGCCAATTGGATGGTTTAGGCCCCTTCCTGCCCTTTTTCTATAAAGTGAATGAGTCCAATTTTATTTTATGCAGGATCCTGTGTCTGTTAATTAACCACTATTGTCCATTACCATTTCTCCATCCCTTTGCCTTTATCTTTAATCTCCTTATCCCTCCCTCACCCTTCAACTTTTCTCCTTCCAGATCCCTAATCAACCAGTATTTGCCACTGCTCACAAGTCAGTAAATATTCTTACCTGACACCACTTGTATTTTCAAACAAAGTGGACAACCACTGGATGTTTTAATTATTGGAGAATTTCCCTTTACCACTGTATTTTCCAGTCAACTCTGAGTAGAGCTCTAATGTAGTCAATGCTTGTTTTTATTTTGCACTCATAAACTGAGTTAATCTATTCAGGGACCAAGATTGGCCTTTTCCTTCTTTTATCAGCTGGTAATAAGGGACCTCCCATGCAGGCATGTAAACTGAAAGGAATCTGTGCATTAATGGTGGGCTGCATTGAGTCTGAGATATCTGCTCATCTTACTTGTAACCTTACTTGTCTTACTCATGCCCAATCCCTGAAATACGACTTCCATTTTATAATAGATTGTTACTAGACCCACTTGAATCTATAATTTAGTAGTCCTGATAGAATTTAGAACACTATAATATAGGACACTTTAAGTCCTATATTCAAACACTCCATTTCTACCATGTCCCAGTAGCATGCCAGGGCTCTATTTTGGCATGGTCTTGCAGATGGCATGGCTTTGCTCCAATACCCTAAAATTCCATGTTATGGTTTTGGGGGGAGTTTGCCATAAGCTGAAATTGAGTTTTCTCACCACCAGTTCTCTAATATCATAAGATTTTTCTGGGTCCTTTGGTCCTAGGGGCAGGGCTACTTACACCACTGCCTGGTTCTACTCTAGACCCCACTTAAAGTGGCAGCCTTTTATGTCACATGGTAAATGGATTTGAGTAGTATTTCCAAGTATGGAATATGTGACCTTTAGAACAAGATGAGGCTGGGGGGCCTGGTGGCTCAACCAGGTGAGGGTCGAACTCTTCGTTTTGGTTTGGGCTCAGGTCATGTTCTCAGGTCATGTTCTAAGTGAGATTGAGACCCATATCCGTCTCAATGGGGAGTCTGTTTGAAATTCTCTCTCTCTCCCTCTCCTTTCGCACCTCTCCCCACTCTCTCTCTCTCTCTCTCTCAAATATATAAATAAATCTTTAAAAAAAATTAGAACAAGATGAAACCTACAAGGTGTTGTTATTTCTTCTTCGTAGTGACAGTTGCAAGATGTAATAATTTGCCCCTTACTTTAAGGGAATGTCCCATTAAGCCACAGACCACTGGAACACAACAAATTTCGCTCAGTGAGTTCTTCAAGCTCTGCAGATGTTATTTCCTATCATACCACTTTAAAATATTTTATTTATTTATTTATTTATTTGACAGGCAGAGATCACAAGGAGGCAGAGAGGCAGGCAGAGAGAGAGAGAGAAAGAGAGGGAAGCAGGTTCCCTGCTGAGCAGAGAACCTGATGCGGGACTCGATCCCAGGATGCCGAGATCATGACCTGAGCTGAAGGCAGCGGCGTAGCCCACTGAGCCATCCAGGCGCCCCTATCATACCACTTATACCTTCCCAGACCTCCTAAGTATTTGCTGCTTCTGATGATCTATTTTGGTTACTATGATGTTATTGATATGGTTCTACCAATTTAATGGACTAATGAGAAGTTCTGTGGGATATCCAGATGATGCAGTTCCCCTCAGACTGTATTTTGACAAAAGGAGCAATTCATAGTTCTGGAGCAAGGCCATAAATGTATGCTGTTTTGATTATCATTTCTGACTGGGATAGAAAAGAACACATGTGACATTCCAAAGGCAGTGTGAGTTTGCTCTAGCAAAGACATTATATCCAGTATGGTGACTGCAAATGGGGGTACCACTTTTTTCAGTTTTGAATAATCCAGTGTCATCTGGCTTTAGCAGGATCCAAACTCATGAGTTATGTTGGCATATGATAGAGCCATCCAATGGGTAGCTCTAATCTCTGCTGTTCCCTGTGGAAAGTTTGTATTGCTTTTCACTTACTTTCTTGAAAAAGGCTTCTACTTGGACTTATTCACTAGAGTACTTACCCCACACACCACGAAGCATGTTGGGAATTTTCCAACTTCAAAGTACACCCATTCCAAATATATATTTGGAGACTGGGGAAATTACCTTAGTCTAGTGTCAAAGACCTTACAAGGCCTTTGCAGAGGCTATTTCCTTTCTAGAGATGCTGTCTATATCCCTCCTTGCTTCTTTTACTCTTATTTATATTTTAAACCTCTTCAGAAAATCCTTCCTGAATAGGTAAATTCTCACATCATATGCCCTTAGATAACCTGTAATTCTCCTTTTCAGTACGTAGCAGGTTTGATTTTATAATTATTCACACGATTATTTAGGTAATATTTATTTGCCTGACTAAATTGTTACTTCCGTGAAATACAAGGAGAATATTTGTATTTATAGCATTTACTGTAGTACCTGGCATTTAGTTGGTATTCAATAATTTCTAGTCAGTTTATTTTAAAGTAATATAAGAACACATTAATGAATTAGGAGCTACACTAGAATTTTGACTAGAGACCTCAAATTATGTCTCATAAAAATAGATTTATAGGACCCTTAATATTAAAAAAGTAAATTAGTACCTGTTACATAGTATGAATTGCCTGCATTACTTGATGTGTTTTTGACAAAAATGAATATTGTCCAGATTTAAAATATTCCACATATTTTTGCCAACTTCATGTTAAACTAACTTGAACAGCTCAAAACCACTTTAAGGACTTAACTGGGATGGTTTTAGCATAATATTTGGGGCTTTCAAGTTATCTTTACCCTAAGACACCTATATAAGAACATTTGAAGGAAATTGCTGTAACCATGTTATATACACTGTTTAATGATTTAAGTTGGTGTACTCGTTTTTGTTCAATAACATGTATTCTAACCTAAACTACCAAACTTTCATTATATTGAACATTATATTCTTAAATTAGGCCTTCACTGTGGGGTACGTGAGTGACTCAGTCATTAAGTGTTTGCCTTCGTCTCAGGTGGTGATCCCCAGGGTACGGGGATCGAGCCCCGCATGGGGCTCCTTGCGGCAAAACCTGCTTCTTCCTCTCCCACTTCCCCGTTTGTGTTCCCTCTCTCACTGTGTCTCTTTCTGTCAAATAAATAAATAAAATCTTTTAAAAAAAATTAGGCCTTCATGCTATATGTGGAATATTTATATTATATACATTTTATAGCATTTTAAATCTAAGAACTTCAATTTCTGTCCCCTAATGTATTTGCATCTCAATATAATTCTAAACTCAAAATTACAGAAGGAATAATTTCTCATTGACAGAAATGTCTAATTCAAAAACTGTTTTTGAATTTGATGAAATTGAATTTAAAGAAATTTCATGTTGAGAATGAATCCTATAAATACTTCTATAGAACTACTCAAGGATGTATGTACAAAATCTAGTGTAGCATGTGTGTTCACAAAGAAACAAAACGTGCAGTTCTTCATAGAAGGGAATTATTAACGAATACACACA
This sequence comes from Neogale vison, assembly GCF_020171115.1. Lineage (NCBI taxonomy): Eukaryota > Metazoa > Chordata > Mammalia > Carnivora > Mustelidae > Neogale > Neogale vison. Next base: position 76,273,780 of record NC_058091.1, on the reverse strand, counting down.
TGCAATAGAATATATACAACATTTTGTTGCATTTAGTTGCATTTTGTAGACTATATGGTCATTATAAAGAATACATGTAAAAAAGAATGCAATAGGTATATGAGTTATAATGGAGAACTCTACAACATATGTCTTCAAGTAAAAAGGCAAGATGTAGAACAACACTATGCAGAATTAAATTTCTGGTTTATGAATGAAACTTTTTGGAGGGAGATTAAAAAACAAACTTTGTTTATATTTCCTGGGGAAAGAAATTAGGAGTTGGAGGAAAGAAATTATCACTCACTTCCTATTTTTTGCTCTTCTTTACTGTTTTAGCATTTAATCTACATAAATATTATTTTTATTGTAAAAATTAATTTAATTTTAAAAAATTATTATTCCATTACTTCAAGATATAAAAATTTTAAGGTAAAGTTCCCTATATGTGTTAAGGAATGAAGTTCTAGAGTGTTATCTAAAAACACTTTATATTTTATTTCTCAGGTCATTGAATATCTGATTTTCTCTAGAATAGCAACTTTCTAAACGAATCAATAGGACTCAACTATTATTTCAATATTGGACATGTACCCAAAATAGTTTCCAGTTCTCAGACCACTATTATATCAGGTTTCAGAATCTCCTGCAACAACACTCTGTGATTAACACCTATAATCTTTTACCATAGCAAAAATAATAAATTCTGAAGGAAGTATTGACTGAACACCAACTATTACTGCCAAGTTATGAGATGTTTAAAAAACAAACAAACAAACAAAGCAAAACAAAATAGGAACCATTGCTCAGTCTTGGCGTGCCATGCAAGGGTGTTATGTGCCCTCTTTCCTGACTTCGCAAAAAAAAAAAAAAAAAAAAAACCAAGATTGCCAGTAGGCCATTCATTTGGCTAATTCTTCTTATCCATATTAGTGCATATTTTTTGCTTTGTAGGAGTTCACAAAAATCAAAACAAGACGTGTCATTGTCATTCAATTTTATGTGCATTCAAAATGAGAGAGAAAGACCTTTGTGCAATGTAATTGCTTAGCTAATTGTGAAGTAACTGCACATCATCAGTCTTGCTGGGGGTCTCACTCTGTCAGAGATGCTGCTCATTGAGATGTGGCAAGACCTACATACTGTTTATTATTTTACTCCCTTTGTTTTGAAAGCAAACACTGTTATTTTTGTTGTTGTTCTATGTGAGTTTTTGTTTGTTTGTTTGTTACTCCGTGTTGCCTCTGAAAGAGTGTCAATATGTGAAAATATTCAATATTTAGAACTATCTCTAGTGATTCATGTTAGGAATTTGGATCCTCTTTGAAAAGGGCAAAGCTCAACCCTCTCTCTAAAACATATTCAAAATACACTTTTTATAAAATTTATAAAGTGTCAGGTGGTATGTGTGAACGTGTATATATATATATATATTCATTTATAATTAGAAAAAAAATATATATATAGACACATACACACACACTCTAAAGACAGTGGGATCTCTATGACCTCTAGGCATCTTACCTACTTATATATGGAATAACATAAATTTCTTTGCATGGCATATGTGACCTTTGGTTATCTAGTTTCTACCAATTGTTTTCAACTAAGGATGATTCTGCCCACTAGGGAGTATATAGAAAGCTCTGGAGACATTTTGATTCTCACAGCTGTGCTGGTGGTACTGGGGAACATACGCTACTATTATACTGTGGGTAAATACGAGGGATTCTGTCAAATATCTGCTAAAAATGAATAGGATAGTCCCAACAACAAAATTATCAGGTTCAAAATGTCAGTAGTGCCAAGTTCAAGGTATCCCAGACCACTTTTAACACCTCACTCATTCTTTCTACACAAAATTATTGGTCATTCCCGTGAAAATTTCCTTTTCTTACAGTGCCTGTCCCTCTTGACTGTAGGGTCACTTATGTTCAAAGTATTTCCTTTTATGTGACGCCTCATCAGTGTCTGCAGAGAGCTCTTCTGTGAATGTCTCTATTGTAATATTGCGTTGTAATATTTACAAGCATATGTATCTTGCCCACCAGACCTTTAGCTCATTCAAGCAACGAAAACCCTAATGTCTGATAGATGGTAGCTACTCAATAACTATTTTTTGAACACTAACTGAATAAAGACAAATTTTAAAGGCTGGAATACATTTGAATTTTGTGTAAAGTTTTCATGAAAGAAGTATAAAAATGCCTCCAACCAGCTATTCTTCAAATGGATCCAAGAGGCTGACTATTATGAAATTCTTTGGGGGGGGGGAGAAAGAAGGGAAAATGACCTGTTATAGGAAATAAAATTCCAGTTGCAACAAAGAAGTACTCGGTTAGGGAGTTAAATCAGACTCTATGCAGCTGCAGGTGTTTTCTTATGCAGAAGGTGCAAAATACAGTGGTTGAATGGTGCCTTGGCAGCACAGAGATGATACACACATAGATCATAGAATCTTAATTGCCTTCAACTCTTCTAAGCATTCTACTATCCTGTAGTCACTTCAGCCTGCTTCTGCTTCCTTGTCTCTGTCTCTGTAGGGCACAGTAACTCTGAGAGTTTCTCTAGCACTAAAAGTTTTTAGATGCCAGTGAATTTGTGGAGGTGTAACTGAAACTCATTCTCTCTATTCCTCACCCCGCAGCACACATTAACACGATGGCCCTCTGTTTCCACATCACTCTGTGAAGTGCCATCAAATTTTCAAGCCATTAAGTTGCCCTTTGCACCAGAGCAAATTTGCTCATATGATGTGTGAAGTGAAGCTCTGCAGTTTCTCAAAGGCAGAGATCTGTTTTGAGTTTCCATTGCAATGCTGTATATCCTGAGCTTATTCAACCCAGGACTGAGTTCAGGCTCTCCCATTTGTCAGCTGGATGGCACTTGGATTAGCACTGAGTGACAACTGAATGGCACTTTGCTACTTTGGCCTTCGGTTTCTTTATCTGTAAAATCAGGTGTTGGAACACAGGTTACTCATAAGTCTGATCTCCTTTCACTCTAAGATTAGTGTCCACCAAGAAAATCCCAGCTCCAGTTTGGCATGTGCACATAAGGGTTTGATCATGGAATGATTCTAAAAGCATTTTTTTTTAAAGATTTTCTTTATTTATTTGTCAGAGAGAGAGGGAGAGAGAGCAAGCACAGGCAGACAGAGAGGCAGGCAGAGGCAGAGGGAGAAGCAGGCTTCCTGCCGAGCAAGGAGCCCGATGTGGGACTCAATCCCAGGATGCTGGGATCATGACCTGAGCCGAAGGCAGCTGCTTAACCAACTGAGCCACCCAGGTGTCCCGATCATGGAATGATTCTAAAGCCCAGTTGATCTTTAAACAACTCATAAGACCTTGCTGTGAGCTAGGTGACTTTTCTGCCAACCTAAAGGAAACTGCACTCGAATAGTGACCCATACCAGAAGAGATCAGTCTTGATAACCAACTAAAAATCATCTTCCCTTTATTGAGAAGGAGATTTCTCCTTCTTGTTCTATATCTGGTCCCTACTATCCATATATTCATTCATTCTTCTAAGCAACAGAAGGACACTGCTCTCCTTCGCCTGGCTGGTTAATAAGTTCAACCTCCATATGAACCTGTTTTGGCTTTGGTTATACCTCCACAGCATGGGTTCTGGAAATATTAAGCTCAATGGAAGCTACACAGTTTCCTTTACTGGGGTGCTTAATTTAAAGCATCATTAACCATTTAATCTCTACTGGCTGTCCTAACTTAAGGAAACGATGGCTTCTAGAAGTAGAGTAAGCGCTGATTCCAAGCTGAGGTTAAATATTTTAAGAAGCAGATGCCTGCGAATTGTCCCTATGTATAGTGAGTAGCATTCATGATCAGAATTTAAAACATTAATCTCTGTCCCTGCCTGCTCTGCTGACTTACAGACATTTGGTCTCTTTGAATTTAATGATTAATTGATGGTCCATGCCTTAACTCATGCTTGGTCAAGCTTTATACATTTATAAATAAAGTCACTTTTGAGGGACAAGTTTGTTAATTTAATAGCATCTTAATTAAGTGAAAATAGATATGTAAGGCCTTCTTACTGAATATGCTCCATAATTCTCAGAGGCCATTGTATAAATATTTGGGGAACCCTCTTAATGAGTATTTTTACATTTAGGTAAGCCCCTTAAAAAATTAGGAATCTAGATAAGAGAGCTCATCTTAATATGCAAAGTATTTTATTGCTTTTTAGTGATTATTTGTAGTTTTATAAAATAGTGAGCTAAGATGTGCTTTCCATATTTTTCCATAAAATATGGTCTAATCTGATTTACTATTTTTTTAATAATGACTACAATTTGGCAAAGAACTATCTCAAACATAAAGCCATATCTAAGCAGAAATCAGCAGGGATCTTTAGGGTTGAACAGTGTGCACCAGCCAGAGCCCAAGACATTCTTCAGATATAACCAACCAGTGTTCTAAAGAAGTAAGAAGTGACAGAGAACCATGTACCCTTCTTATACATGACCAAAAATAGAGATAAATGACAAATCTAGACATCAAAAAGCCAGTAGGTCATCTTTCAAGCCAGACAAAGGATACACACAAGTTAGTTCCGAGAAAGATTAAGTTTTGTGGGTCTAGGAAGGACAAGTTTATGCTTAGACCTTGTGAGCAATGAGTCCCTCAATTTCAAGGAAGATTTACATGCACAATCACACATCACATCTCAAAGTTTTGAATCATGAAGTTTTATTAAGAATATCCAATTTAATGTAACTGAAATCACTCTTATATTCATGATAGCTTGGAATACTTTCATGTCCCCATATGTAGAACTACAGATCATATCAATAAATGTTGTTTGGATTTGGGCTATAAATTTTCCTTCACTGCCAGCTTGACCATATGGCTGTACTTTTTAGGTAGGTTATTTCATTTGCTTTGTTTTTCAATCCAGTGTAGCCAAAGATCGAGCTAATTTAAGCATATCACCTTTGATTTTAAAGGGGTACAATCAGTAAATTATAACATCCAGAATGAATTTTTAGCTTTCTATGATGATTTTGGATTTTCTTATTGTAGTTTTCTTCAAATAGGAAGGAAACAAAGATACATGCTACTATCAACTAAACAGACCGTTTTGTTCTTTCCCCTTCATGCTTATCCTCCTTATCACGTCTCTCAAAATATGGGATTTAGTACTTATGATCCACTTAATCAACTAGTTGCAAGACTACCAAATATTAATAAAATAGATTTCTGACGTATTCTTTTCTCTATCATCCTACATCACATGAAAATTTTACAATATGTGTGTATGTGTATAATATTATGTTTTCTAAGTTTTAGACATAGATTACTTGCAGTGCTTAAAATTGTGCTTATTTTAATCTGAAAACTCCTTTCCTGTGCATGTCTGAAGATTTTTGATATCCAAGTTTCATATGATTTAAGGTATTAATCTAAACATTAATAATCCACATCAATGCTGCCATATAACAAGACATTCTTATTAATATTGTAAGCCTACACTTATAATTTTAACTCTCAGTTCTGTAAGGATGATGACTTTTTTCATAATGAAAATAAATTCTTCACAATGGAAAGCAGAAGAGACACTTTAATAGACTCTGCATATCTTCATAAGAATATTAATTGATTCTAAGATTTGTCAAACATTTAAATACAGTAGAAATAGCAATCTATCAATTTACTCCTTACATTTGAAGCTGAAGCATTAGATAAATGAACTTTTTTCTTCATAAAACATAATTATAATTTAAGTTAATCTTGATCAAAACATCTTTGGATTTCAACTCAAGGAAATTTTCTGTTTGTTTGAGTTCCACCAGATGCTTATGTCCATGTAGTTTAAAAATTTAAACATCTATTATTCAAATTGCTTAAGATTTATAAATCTGCTACCTGGGAAGATAATGTAAAAGTCAGTAATGATGCATAAAAAATACTTTACCCAGCTATGCAAGAATACAAAAAAAATGTCTAAAACATACATCAGTGAAACCAGAAATGGAAAGAATCAGTTAAAATAATAAAACATTTTAGCCCAAGCACACTTTCTATAAAGTAATTTTATCGTGATTATTCTAGGTTCCTCCACATGAAATAACTTATCTATATTCATTGAAAGAAAAGCCAGCTGCATTATCTTTAGGGCCCTAGTGGATTTATATTTATTTTTCTATTTTATTTTAGGTCCATTGGTTTTTGTTTCTTATAAGGGTTTGTTTTTTGTGTTTTTTTTTATTCATGTTTGTTTGTAATACTCTTTCACAGAAGATGTTTAAAATGCAACATTATAATGTAATGAATTTCCATTTACCTTTAAAACTCATAAAGGCAGATAATTAATTTCTAAAGAACTGTTCATTTATTTAGGCATATAAAATGGGTTATTGATCAATGAAGGTTTTACTCTTCTCATCAAAGAAATGGTCAGGCTTTATCTAGAGTGTTGTTTGCATTTCTTGGTTTCCCATTTTCAGATAAATATTCACAAGACAGTGATGTTCAAAGAAGGGGAGAGAAAGAGATTATGGCTTAGGAAACACCCTCATAAAGGTAGTCGAATCAAGTGAATATATTCAATCTGGAGACAATATCAGTAAGAGGAGTCTTGGGTTTCTTCCAATATGATAAAGACTACGATGGAACAGATTCATTTCTTCATAGATGACCAAAGCTACGATCACTAAATGGTCATTGATCAGTATAATGATGAAAAGAAGAGTGCTTTGGAGGAAGGGACGGATTTTCTTTTTGTTTATTTGGTTTTTTTCTTAGCTTTATTGAGATCTAATTGAAAAACATTTTATATATCTATGTATGATATACAATGTGATGTTTTGATATGTACATACATTGTGAAGTGACTATGCAGGTTAATTAACATAGCCACCATGTCCAGGTCATATATAGTTATTTGTGTGTGTGAGTGTGTGTGTGTGTGTGTGTATGTGTGTGTGTGTATGTAGGAGAAACACTTAAGATCTATTGTCTTGGTAAATTTCAATACAGTATTTTTTATATGGATTTCCTATCTATTGTGGCTATGGTAAAGGGGATTTTCTAGATGAAACTAAAATCTCTTCCAACTATTAATTTTATACATCTGGAATTGTATTCAGATAAAAGGATCGGCATGTGCTGAATTACTTCTCACCCCCCACCCCCGGTAATCTTCAATTTGTTGGCTAGAGCATTGCTCTACAGAGAGAAGTGAGCCTACCCCATGGTGTATGCAAAACACTCCACTGAGACAGAGCAAGAAAACAGTAGAACTCCTAATGGGATTTATTTTATCTATTCTTTTCATATATTTTATGATAAATATGTTAAAATAGTTATGATACACATAGCTATGATTTATAAACACATGTTTTAAATTTATAAATACCAACAATAAATATAAAACTTTTTATAGATAAGGGTAAGATACAAAAAAAAAAAAACCAGCAACAACATTTGGAGACCACTGAAATGAAGTTATGGAGTAAAGTAAAGTTAGTTTAGAATGATTTCACTAGAATTTCATATCTCTATGACAGAAATAAAGTACAACTCACAAGTAACTTAACCTTTAATTGTTATGTTTTTCAAGTTCATGCCAATAAGCCTATAGTAGGATTAAAAACTGAGGGTGTACTGGAAGGACAGGCCTTGTTAGCCATATTAATGTTAATAAGTTCATACATTGTCACAAAATTAATTGTGTATGTAAATTGGGATGCAGTAATAATGGCCTCGTAGACAAAGCACTACTCTCTCACATATAGGGTCATTCTACATCTAACCCAAGGTTTTAACCACAATTAGTTTAGTGGTTTGGGGTTATTACCTGCTAGGCAGTAGTTCTCCATTAGAATGACTATAAAGCACATAATTTATCACAATTAGACTTAATTGGCTATCTTCGTCTCTGTTCAGTGGACGCCAAGAGTGGAGATGGGATGAACAACAATTCTCATCTCAGTACCCAAAAAGGACAGTTTTAGGTCATATCCTGCCAAGTTCTATGATGGATGTGATCTCATTTCACTCTGAAGTCCTCAAACAGAGGGCACCCATATCTCACAACACCATAGTTTATTTTGTCTTCCTAAGAGTTATTTACTTTTTATTTTCTGACCCCAGCTTCTTTTCTACTTTATCTTTCTCCATGAACATCTTCTCAGTCTCCACCTTCCTTTCCCTCTCCCTTCCTCTGCCCTAACCACTCCCCGCACCCCAATACCACACATAATTTCTGACGCCCATCAGGAAACTCCAATCAAGCAATATAATCAAGCATATAAGAAGGATTATGATTGTAACAGTGTGACATACAATTTACATAAATAAATGTCACTTCTGTTAATATATTGAATTCTGAAAGAAATTTCTATATGCTGAGGACAAAAAGATGAAGAAAATTTTAACTTAGTGTTTCAAAAATATCCTTTCCAATATTCAGCATTTTTTATCCAGAAAAACAATCATTTTTAGGTTTTAATATTGAGAGCTATTGGCAGAGTTGTATACTCTGATCTACAGGGCAAATGACGCTGAAATTTTTATCATCTTTCTGATCATCAAGCGTTTCTGGAGTACCTAAAATCAAGAAAAGTCAGCAAAACACAATATTTGTTGAGGGTTATGGATTTTCCTCATCTGCAAGGAAACAAATGTTTTTTTCAAGACACACATTGATTAATAGATCTAGCACCATCATAAGTTAAAGAAAGTGTGGATTTCTCCTGCAGGCATACATAAGACAAAACACTGACATTAAGTGCATAAAAGTAAATTTATTGGGAATTAGCTGAGAAAAAAGGACAGGATCCAATGCTAGAAACCCAATGCTAGAAACCCAATGCTAGAAAACCAAGATCAACATTATCCAGTAAATATGTTATTCAGTGGCGATGGCAGTTTTTTTCCTAAATAACCAGAAGGGCTTACTTAAGTCAATATTTAGCTCTTTTTTTTCCATTTTATTTTATTTCATTTATTTTATTTTATTTTCAGTGTTCAAAAATTCATTGTTTAAGCACCACATCCAGTGTTCCATGCAATATGTGCCCTTTATAATACCCACCACCAGGCTCACCCAATCTCCTACCCCACCTCCCCTCCAAAACCCTCAGTTTGTTTCTCAGAGTCCACAGTCTTTCAGGGAGTGTTTCTTCTGAAGTTACTGGTTTGCATGCTGACATTCATACATACATTGTACCCTAGACTGTGTCATAGAACTAGATTGTATTGAGACCTGTGTACAGTATGGATGTGATTATATTAAAAGGATATTTTAATCATCCAGTGATGATTTCATCATAAAAATGGTTTTTATTTACTTGTGGTCTTAGACTTCAATTCTGAATATAAATAAAATAGTAATGTAAATAACATTGTAGAGTGCAAAGCAAATTGGCAAATGCAGTGTCTTATACAGAAACTATCATTGCAAGTACTAAGACTTCCTCTGGTTGTGCTATAAAATGTAAACATTATAAGAGTCTCAATTTCTCTTGTGATATGTGATCTTTTTTACATTACTTGAGATGAACGGCATTATATAGGTAAGCAAAGAACCCTGATTTCTGGTTATAGCTTAAAAGCTGAAAATCTATTGAAGTAGGCTGAAATGAATTGTCTTCTTTTTTAAAACTGAAAAGCTTATGTATGACAATAAATTTTTTTTGTAGGTAAAAATCAGCATAGTGAGGATTCTTTTCTAAAAACATGCTCAGAGGATAATTGAATTATTGTTATTGAATTGTTCTAGTAGGACTAATGAACACATGGGTGGAAAGGAAGGGTGGTGTCTTATAATGAATTGGAATGTGTATGAATAAAGCTGAGAGTTTTATTACTATTCAGTACCTTTCGGGACTACTTAATGCCACTTAAGACAAATGTTGTTCTCTGCACTTCAGTATCTCTGTAAAAGAAAACCACTAACCTTAACAACCCACAAGTTAGCAGAAGAGAATGAAACTTAGGCAATGCAATTTTATCTATTTTTTAAACCTATTAATCTATCAACATGTAACTATGGTGAATGTTTTTAATATTAGAATCAAACATACATGGGCATCTTAGCACAATCATATGTGTTGAAATGAGGTTTACGAGTTTTGAACTTTACTCCGACAGGTAACTCGGTCACAATCTGAAACATGGGCATATATATTCATGTTGGACAACCTTGAGAAACAATGAATAATTTTAATAAGTATGAATGTCCTGCTCATCTAGAAATAGTCACTGTAAAAATGTTAAGTGCCTGCAGTAGGCTTGCCCTTCGCATGAGCTGCCCAGCAGTCACACATGCATACCTGCTCCCATCAGTTAAAAAGGGGGGTAGGGTTATGGACATTGGGGAGGGTATGTGCTTTTGGGTAAATTGGAAAGGGAGGTGAACCATGAGAGACTATGGACTCTGAAAAACAATCTGAGGGGTTTGAAGTGGCGGGGGGTGGGAGGTTGGAGGACCAGGTGGTGGGTATTATAGAGGGCACGGCTTGCATGGAGCACTGGGTGTGGTGAAAAAATAATGAATACTGTTTTTCTGAAAATAAATAAATTGGAGAAAAAAAAAAGAGCATTTGTGACAAGGTGCTTGGAACAAAGGTGCTACCAGCTGAAGTGTAAACACATTTAAGAAACATAAAGAGTGTTGTTCTAGTTGTTGAAATGATATTGAGCACTTAGAGAGAATAAGTGGAAAATGAATAGTTTATACTTCAGAGAAGCCCTGATCATCGTAAGCAGTGTTCATCAAGAAAACGTTAATCAGTGGGCAACCACTGTGATGGCCTTAGAGAAATGCCCCGGAATTCCCTTTGAGCATTTTTGGTCTTATTTCTTCCGGAAATTAGTAATATTTCTCTTAATTACAAAACCAACAAGTTAACTATAAAAAAGAATAAAGGAAGAGATACTGAATTCTAGTCCTCAGTATTAATAATGGTAAAATGCAGGGGGCACGTGGGTGGCTCAGGGGGTTTCAGCTCAGGTTGTGATCTCACGTCCTGAGATTGAGACCCTCAAGCGCCACACTGGGCATGGAATCTGCCTAAGATTTTCTTTCTCCCTCTGTCCCTCCCTCAAAAAAATAATCATGGTAAAACGGTGTGTATCCTTGCAGACATTTGTATATATTTATGTAATATATACGTAAATATATAAACAAACATGCAATGTAACAGATATCACTTGGGCCTGATTGGCCCCCTGCTTAAAAGCTTTCTGAGACTGCTTTACTAATCCAAAAATAAAATTAAATCCCCATCTCCTACAGTGCAGTCTGACAGACTCCTCACCAGAGTCTGTCTTTTTTTTTTTAACTGAGGTGCCACATGGTGGGGTAGTGGAAGATGATGAAATGGTGGAGACACTGTTAACAGAAGCCCCGTCAGTAACTGTTTTAAGTGATACTTTTTTTTTCTTTCATGTATACTCATATACGTACACACGAGTCTCACCAGACATACACACTCACTTTAAATAAAATAGTGCATATCTATTTCTGCCTCTTGCTTATTGCCCTTAATACATTTTAGTCAATTTTAATGTCAATACATATAGAGCTCTTTCTCTTTTACTAAAGTATTGTGTTCTTTGCCTTAATGTGCTAAAATTTACTTTCACTTTGCCTTTTTGGTGATCGTTCCAGTATTTCTGGGTTTTTACTACTGAATACAACTCTGAAAAAAACTATCTACTTGTGTATAAATATATAATTAGCTCTTTACCAACTCATTCCCATATCTCTGCTGAGTAGATTATTAATGTGGGATTTGGTGGTCATGGAGTATGCACTGTTTGTTTATTTATTTATTTATTCATTCATTTATGGTGTGAAGAGTGCCATTTCTGTATGCACTTGCTAGGGCATTGGGTTTTATCAGTTTGTTTGATATAATACATGGATATATTAGTTTCACTTTATTTTTTTAAAGATTCTATTTATTTATTTGACACAGAGAGTACAAGTAGGCAGAGAGGCAGAAAGAGAGAGGGGGAAGCAGGCTCCACGCTGAGCAGAGATCCTGATGTGAGACTCGATTCCAGGACTGTGAGGCCATGACCTGAGCCAAAGGCAGAGGCTTAACCCACTGAGCCACCCAGGAGCCCCTAGTTTCACTTTAGAATTTGCAGTGAATAGCTTCTCATTTAGTTACCGAGTATTTGCTTATGGTTTTGCCCCATTTCTCCTATGAGTTGTCTGGTTTATTGATTTGTAAAACTATTTTTTATACATTATTAATATTAGCCCTTTAATTCTAAATTTTATTGTTTGATTTTAACACCAAAATTTGTACTACAAATTCTGTATGTTATACCTTTGAGTTTAGAAATATCCTCTCCACTTAAATACAGAAAAAATTCTCAGAATTCATAGTATTTAATTGGTTTCTTGGTTAATTCTTGGATTCTTGATTTCTCTTATTTATTTTAATAAAATAAATAAAATAAAATCCTTGATTTCTCTTATTTATTTTAATAAAATAAATAAAATAAAATAAAAAAAAGCCCATAAAATAGGGCTTTACTTGGTCAACGTATTTAAAGCATTTAGAAAAGTACCTGGGGTATTGGAAGCCATCAGTGACTTTAATTTTTGGTTAAGTGGCAACTCTTCGTAGCACCTGCTCTGTGTATATATAGTCTCTCCGCGGGATGTAGGGCTATATTGTAGAATGAACACTGACTGAAAATCAGCACCCAGATTCTAGATTTTTCTCAGCCGGGAGCTTGTTAATTAGTAACCCTGCTAGAGGAACTTGATGTTCTGGGCCTGTTTTCTGTTTAAGAAGCTGAGATTCAGCCTCCTTGCCATTTCTCAAATTGTCTTCTCACAAGCGCTGGTTGTGTTAGGTATTTAAAAGTGAAATAAGGGACGCCTGGGTGGCGCAGTTGGTTGGACGACTGCCTTCGGCTCAGGGCGTGATCCTGGAGTCCCGGGATCGAGTCCCACATCGGGCTCCCAGCTCCATGGGGAGTCTGCTTCACTCTCTGACCTTCCCCTCGCTCATGCTCTCTCTCACACACTCTCTCTCTCAAATAAATAAATAAAATCTTTAAAAGTGAAATAAGTAAGCCAAATACTTGATTAAAGAAAGGTAGGCAAGTGGGGTGTGTGTGTGTGTGAAAGATAGTTTTGCTTTGCTTTTTACCATCGGCCTTCTCAAAACCATTACAATCACAGATGTTGTAAATCCACATGTATTGTGCAAAATTTTCTGAACTTAGCTATCACGTATCCTTTTTTCCCCTCAGAGTCTCTTACCAAAAAATGATGGTTTGTGAAAGTCTGGGTTCAGTGATTCCTGACTCCTTTAACTTCTCTACTGTTCTACAAATGTCAGATATTCTGAAGCTAAGCCATGCTTAATTTGCAGATCTGGATTTCTTAAAATATTCCACAGAATATATACCATTAATACCCACTTTCAACAGTGACACTGTTTCCTCCTGTAGCCCTACATGACCATGTGTTAATTAATAGCATTAATTATTCCCACTGCCAAATGGTAGGCCAGGTGCTGAGCGTAATGATATTTGAGACTTAATGCCTTTCCTTTAGAGTCCCTAGTACTTCAGCAATGTGTGGGAAACACAATGCATTCCTTAATTTTAGAACCAAATTCTCTTTGTGGAATCAGTTATTCAGTAACCTGTGTGTGTGAAAGGTGCATAATTTTCTAATATTGCAAGATGCTGAAGAGATCATGTTTGTTGCTTTTTAGAGAATTACTCTCTTTTTACGGTATGAGAAGAATTTGTGTTTTGTTTGTTGATAGTCTTTAAATTGGGGCATAAGTTGCTTCCATGTCATATTTGCTTAAAAGCATTCTGTTTTCAGACCTCTGTATTTAGTATGGCTTATGTAGATTTACTGCATACATTTCTATGGAAGTTTATTGCAAAAATAAAGCATGTAATTTATTGAAATATTACAGAGTCATTTAAAAAGTAAATAAGTCATATGATCAAGGAACCATTCTGTAGAGCTATTTTGTGACTTAATTATTTTAGGGTATAATATAAAATAACCAAAGCAAATCTAAGTAAATTGGTGCAGCCAGTTTAACATTCTTTTATTTTTTCATAGAAACTCTGACAGGATATTTAATGGTTGTAGGAACTGAGAAGTATGCCATTGTTTTTTTTGTGTTCTCAGAAGAAACTAAAGCAGTGTATTAAAAGGAGGGATTACCTGTAGAACTGTAGCATTTAATCTGGTGTAGGGTGTGTACATCATTAATTACAAACAATATGTACAGTGAGGGAATATTGTACATATCTCCACATATGTACCTATCTGTACTATACCCATGATCATTAATGGGACATAAATGTGTTTCCATTTAAAATAACCTATGCTGCAAGAAGAAAGATGAAAAAAGAAAAAGAAAATATATAATCTAAAATCTTGATATTGTTAGTTAGCATGAGTATAAAACTGTAGGACTGGAACGTTTTGAGGTAGTTTCCTTTCAAGACACTATCTGGACTTAGCAATATATGCTGTAACCCTGAAGATTTGCATGAGACCTGGTCATTCTATCCTCATAGCTGAGGACTAGACATAAATGTGTAAACTTGACCTTCACAGCTGCCTACTGGGAACATGTTGTGAAGTCTAAGCATCGCTTTAAGTGATAGAGTCGGAAAAGAAAAAGGGCCAAGCAGAACTTCGGTTCCTGCCATGAATTTCCCACCATTGCAGGGATGAATGGGTTCCTTTTATAAATCCTTGCGACTTTGGGCTCAGGCCACCAGATGAACAGTGTCTGCAATTCACTGGAGTGAATTTGCAGTGAATGTTATTCTTTGTTAATAATATTTCTTAGTTATTATTTCTTTGTTAATAATAATTTCTTAGAAAATTTATTCTCAATATTACTGCTTTCCAGATTACTGAAATGGAGGGAGAAGGAGTCTGCAGGGACAAAGAGAAGAATAAATCAACCTAGATCTTGAGGGACTGATGGGTCATTCAGTACTAGGTCTATGACTTCTGTGGCCTGAACAATGTCCACAAAAAAGCCAAGTATCTGGTTCTGGGGCTTACCCGTGTCCTTGAACAAAACAACTTGCTGATGCGTTATAGCGTGAACTGCATTAGCACATTTACATTAAAATGTGACATGATATCAAAGATTGTAAGATAGCAAATCTTTGGCATACTATCTGGAAAAAAAAAAAACCCTGTGGATAAATGTCATGTTAAAAATCTTGTGCTGTCATGATTATAAGTAGAGTAGTAATCACAAATGACAGCTTTAAGAGGCTAGCAAAGAACCATCTTGACACCTAAGTGATGATATTGTTATCTATATTCTGAATAATTTTACCTGTAACAGGTACCACACTGTAAGCTTGCCTTGCGATCCATGTTTTCATTATGAAGAGAGAACATTCCAGCTGAATTCCACATTTCCTTAAAATTTATTTACCATGATGTTAATAGTGCTTCATCAGTTTTCAATCAATTGGTGTAATATAACTTAGTTTCCTCTCTTTTAACATAAAGTTCCCTACGTCATTTTGCTGTAGTGTGCCTTCTACAAGTAATGTGGAGCTGAATTTCATTTTATTGTTACTTTGAATAATTTCCCTCTTTCAAGGGGACAGAGTTCATCTGTTCATATTTATTATCATCACAAATATAAATGACAGTTTTCTGTGAATGCACATGTCCACGTTCACGTGTTTGTGAGCTACGCTCTTGCTTTATCTCCTGTCCTACTTCATACTGGATTTATGAGGTTTCTTGACTCTCACTTTTCCTCTTCCAGTGGTAGGGAAGCTATGTGTTCTATTTCTAGTCTTTTCAGGTTTACTTAGAACATATTTGCTTAACAGAGCTCTGGTGGGTAAGTGTCACTATGATCTTCCCAAATAATGAGAGGAACATAGAGTTCTCTAACCTTGATCTTCACACAACCAACCTTCTGTTAGTTTAGTTTTCTAGTTGCACTTATTTAAAAAAAAATATATCCATGTGAGTCATAGTTTCTTTTTCTTTTTAAGTTTAATTTAATTTTTTTCATTGTCCCAAAATTCATTTTTTATGCACCACACCCAGTGCTCCATGCAATACGTGCCCTCCATGATACCCACCACCAGGCTCACCCAACCCCACACTCACTTCTCTTCTCCATCTCCCAATGTCTTCCGTGTTATTCCTTATGCTGAACAAGTAATTTAAACTATATGATAATTGAGTCTCTCTGCTTGACTTATTTCATCAGCATATCTCTTCCAGTCCCATTCATGTTGATACAAATTTGGGTATTCATCCTTTCTGGTGGAGGCATAATACTCCATTGTTTATATGGACCATATCTTCTTTATCCATTCATCCGTTGAAGGGCATCTTGGCTCTTTCCACAGTTTGGTGACTGTGGCCATTGCTGCTATGAACATTGAAGTACAGATGGCCCTTCTTTTCACTACATCTGTATCTTTGGTGTAAATATCTAGTAGTGCAATTGCAGGGTCATAAGTGAGTCGTAGTTTCTTTTGGCAACTTTTATTATATTAACCGATAAGTTGAACAAGTTCATTACTCACAATTGCTTCTTACATACTATCCCTTCTTTCTGAACTCACTTTTCTTCTTACTTACTTGCCTTAAGAGTACTTAAGGGACAGTCTGTAAATGGTAACATATTTTTGTTTTTGAAAATGTCTTTAGTTAGCCTTCATTCTTTTCAGTACTAGCTGTGTAGGGTCTAGAATTCAGAATTGATATTAGGCTAAAACTCTTTTCACTCGGAACTGTTAAGACATTATTTCATTGCATGACTCTCTTATTATTGTTGATGAGAAACCTGATTATTCCTTTATAGATGATACACTTTTTCTTTCCTGTTGCTTTTGAGACCTTTCTTCTTGTGGTCTGAAATTTCGCCATGATTTTTAAAGGTAATTTATTTTATCATACTGCTTGAAAGTTGGCATGCCTCTTCATCTTGAAAACTCATGTCTTTCTTCAGGTCTGAAAAGGATTAATCATTTTCTGTATGATTGCTTCCCCTTTTCATTTTATATACTCTCACAGTATGTAATTCCTATTAGATGTATACTGGACCCATTTTTATAGATTCTAGTCACTTAACCATTTTCCCTCTTTAACTTCATTTGCTGTCTTCTAGGAGATTCTTTTGGTTTCTAGTACCTGGAACATTCCTTTCTTTCTTGGCAGTGGGTTTTAAAACTCATTTTATTCAACATTTCTACGTACTGGTACCAGGAGATTAGCTCAGTCTGCCATTATGCTAGATTTAGTTGAATTCTTTATACTCAGTATTCACATGAGATGTGATCTCCTGCTATACTGACACAATGTCAAGGCTTCTGAGAAACAGCAAAACACTTATAATTCCTTGATTTACCAAAATCAATTTAACTTAGTAAGTGTTGAAAGTATAAAATGAACCTGCAACATTCCTGGATTTCTGGGCACATACGGAGTTTTCTTTTTAGTGTAGCTTAATTGTAACCCTTTTTAAGTCCTGTGTGTGTGTGTATGTATGTAGATACAAATATACAGAAAGTTTATATCCTTCCAAACTCCTAAACAATTGAGATGCACATTATATCATTTCATCTCTCTACTTATCTCTTATACACATTTTGCTTTTCCCCTAAATTTAGATTCAAAGTTGTTAATTTAATATTAAACTATCTTCTTAATCTGCTTTGGTTTTAACTACTTTTTAATTACTTTTAGAAAACTTCTCTTCTTCACTCCATTTTGGCCTCTCGATTCAATTTATTAAAAAAAAAAAAGGATCTTAAATTATGGCTTTTTGAACTTTCAGAAAAATTATATATAAATTTTAAAACTATAATTTTTGAATTAGAATAATAAAAAACAATGTTGTCATCATCAAGACGCTAAAAAATGACTTGAATTTCCATTAGGAATATTGACAATATTTAATTGGCCAATGCATTTGCTGAAAGAGGGCCTATTTTCACTTAAGGATTTTTACCAGAGGCTGTGGGAGAAGTAAATGCAAATTTGACCTGCCACTCGACATCTAGAGTTTTATAAGCTAATAGGAAAAGGAACATTAAAAATAAAACAGGAAATTTGAAACAAAATTAAAGGAAAAAAGGTATATAGCTATCCCCAAATTCTAATCACTGAGAAAATCCTCATAGTTCCCTTTTGGTTTTACCCAGTATCCTAGGTATTGTTTAGCTCTTGTTAACCTCAATCATTTGAATTCAAGACTTTTTGAAAAAAATTTTTTATCTTATTTGTTTTTGTTTAACCACTGGTATTACAACAATATGAAATTCTAAACAAAAAGCATATTATTTCAACTGCAGTGTTCATTTTTTCTTTTATTAACATATACTGTTTTATTTGTTTCGGGGTACAAGTCTGTGATTCATCAGTCTTACATAATTCACAGTACTTCTGTAGCACATACACACCCCAGAGTCCATCACCCAACCACCCCATCTCTCTGTCCCCCCTTCACTTCAGCAACCTTCAGTTTGTTTCCTGAGATTAAGAGTCTCTTATGTTTTGTCTCCCTCTCTGCTTTCATCTTGTTTCATTTTCCCTCCCTTCTCCTAAGAGCCTCTGTCTTGTTTCTCAAATTCCTCCTATCAGTGAGATCATATGATAATTCTTTTTCTGATTGACTGATTTTGGTTAGCATAATACCCTCTAGTTCCATCCACATCATTGCCAATGGCAAGATTACAGTTTTTGATGGCTGCATAGTATTCCATTGTGTATATATACATATATACCACATCTTCTTTATTCATTCATATGTTGATGGACCTCTAGGCTGTTTCCATAGTTTGGCTATTGTGGACATTGCTGCTATAAACACTGAGGTACATGAACCCCTGCAAATCACTACATTTGTATCTTTGGAGAAAATACCCCATAGTGCAATTCCTGGGTCATAAGGTAGCTCTATTTTCAACTTTTTGAGAAATCTCCATACTGTTTTCCAGAGCGGTTGCACCAGCTTGCATTCCTATCAATAGCGTAGGAGGGTTCCTCTTTCTCTGCATCTTCACCAACAACTGTCATTTCCTGGCTGGTTAATTTTAGCCATTCTGACTGGTGTGAGGTGGTATGTCATTGAGGTTTTGATTTGCATTTCTCTGATGCCGAGAGATGTTGAGCATTTTTTCATGTGTCTGTTGGCCATTTGGATGTTTTCTTTGCAGAAGTGTCTCTTCATGTCTTCTGCCCATTTCTTGATTGGATTATCTGTTCTTTGGGTGTTGAGTTTACATTGTAAAGGTTTTCAATATGCTCATCTTGGGATAGATCTGTCAATTACCATCTTAGTACACTGAGGAGATACATTCTGTCTTATAAATTATGAATTATAAAGTTTAGACTATAATAAGAAATTGAAAGGAAGGTAGAAGGGATAGAAGAGAAGAGAAGGAAGGAGAGAGAAGAAATTTTTGTAAAAGTCAATATACTGTTTAAAGAGACAAAAAGCCTCATATCCCAACAAAAATGTCGGTATTTTATTCATTTAAGCTAACCTTAGGGAGTAGTCTTATTTTGTTATTAATTTGTTTGAACTTTTTAAAAAACTAGATTTACTAAATGACATATTATTACTATATTATTACTTAGCAAAAAATAGTTAATAGACTATATGCATTTATTTAGGGTATAAACTTCTCACCCTTGTCTCAAGTATACATCTGACCCATTAGACAAAATGCATGACATTCTCCATGCAAGATCCTTAATTTTTATTTCTTATGCACACCTCTATATTAGCTTCCGAATCTAAAAACTGCAGCAAACATACTATAAGGAACACCAGTTTTATATAACTCAGGTTGTCTAGTAATACCAGTAATCTAGAATAAGTAATCTAGAAAAAGTACCCTGACAGTTCTATATTTTTTTAAAGATTTTATTTATTTGTTTGTTTATCAGAGAGAGAACAAGCACAAGCGGGGGAGCAGCAGGCAGAGGCAGAAGCAGACTCCCCACTGAGCAGGGAGCCCAATTTGAGACTTGATCTCAGGACCCTGGGATTTTGACCTCAGAACTGAAGGCAGAAACTTAACTAACTGAGCCACCCAGGTCTCCCCTGTCAGTTCAATATTATAGCCTTCCTTTCACATCAAATTTCTCAAGTATTTATTTGACTCTGTAAGACTGTATACCTTTTCAGTACTCTAGAGAACTTCATTTACAAACATTTCCTGAGAAATGTTTGTCATATTTTCATATGTACATCTATATGTATATCTATGTATATCACTATTCAATACTACATCAAAGAAAATACAGGATGTGAATATTATGACTTGCAAGGATCACAAAATACTATGACATATGATTAAAATCTGCCTAATGGAAGTAAAGTGAATCTTCAGAAGAAAATCCTTGAGCATTTATCCCACAACTCTGCAAAACAGTTTCATGCTGAACCTCTGAGCAAGAAATGTGGGAAAATAAAGTGATTGAAGCCTGTCAGCAAAGAAAGTCAGCCAGCAGAGCGATGATTTCCCCATACAAGAGAGGTGAGTCAAATATCTATATTTGAAAAGATGGGATTTTGTAATAAAGCTGAGTTGCAAATGAGTAAAATAAAATGGGGGGGGGCGAGAGAGAAACACACGTATGTACACCTGTGTTCCATTTATTTACCTGATATTACCTGATAATCTACGTTTGAAGAACAATTCATTATTGAGTAACACAAATTAGCCCAATAAAGTACATGCTTAAAAGAAATATTTAAACACGTTTAGCTATTGTTACTATTATGTAGATTTTGCTATATGTTTCTACTAATTATGTACACAAACATACACACATTTAACTGTATCAAGCAAGGTCTTGTCTCCCTTTGGATTCCCTAATGTTTCCAAGATAAATTCTAAACCTTTTAACCTGACATAAAGCTCTTCTTCCATCCTGTCGTATTGTGTTGGTCCCACCTTATCTCCTAACTATTTCCTGTCACATAAACCCCGCCCAGCCACTGTTCTTCCCACTTGCCCCTTAAACTTTCTACCATCTTCCATCTGCAAGTAACTTGTGTATAGTTGTCCCCACTTCATTATCTCTGGCAGTGCCTTCCTCTCCTCCATTTATTTGAATCCTTCCATTTCTTTTAAACAGACAACTTTGTGCTATCTATCTATCTGTCATGATGCCCTCCTTAACCCATTCTGCCTAAAATCAACACTTCTTTTTTATAAATCCCATGGCATTTAACTATAAAATTATGTACATGTTTATTTAGAGCTATTATTAAATACATTATTTAAAGACTGTTCTGTGTGTCAGTTTCTGTTCAAAATGTTATTGCTTTTCCAAGTCATTTACACATGGTAGTTATTTTTACTGTGTCTGAATCCCTGAGAGATTTCAATCCAAAATAGGATCCTTAGGATATATAAGACCTCTATTTAGCTTTTTATAACCTCTAAAGAAGTAAGGTTGGTATAGGAAATCATTTAAATGGACTTCAACGTGAGAATCTCAGAGTCCTTGACAAAATAAAATTTTACATTCTTTATTCCATGTCTGGGATGGTGTTAAATAGTCATTATTTACATTTGTCTAGTTTCATGGCAAAAATAACCATGAACTCTAAGCTTTTTCTTTTCTTCAAACCTAAACTGTGATTGAGTGAAAGTACAACTAATGACCTTTTATTTGTTACTCCTCTTTTCCCATTGAGGTATACTTACCACCAAATTGGCTTAGTGTCCATCATAGATGTTCCACCTCTACTAGATTATTAATTATTTACCTAATGAGAGCAGTTTGTTGTTGGAAAAATGCTTATTTTCAGGAAATTCCTATGATTATGATGATTCTTCAATTCCCTTATCTATATATGATTGTGCAACAGAAACTATGTGGTCATATCCAGTTTCAAATTTTTATATTTCTATTATTCAGTGGATGGCCATGGCCTTAAGGGGCATTTGCCTAACTGTGAAAGGCTTGTACACCAAAAGAATGATATATAGCATCAATAGTAAGAATATTTTATACTTCTAGAAAATGATTCAGTGAAAATTGCATTTATAATTTTGTATGTAGATGAGTTAATAGAATTCCAAATATGTGAATATTAGCTAAAAAATATTTCATCTGCCCTCCAGTCCAGTAAAGACTTATTTGAAATCAAACTCAAATGAAGAAACATTATCACTACTTCCTATATATTCTCTACTTTCAGATCACAAATCATTCTTTTTTAATACATTTGTAATTTTTATTGATGGGATAGGCATAATGTTTTGCACACAGTTTGGCTGACAATAATTGGCAATTGGATTAAGAGTTCCAATCCCAAATCCTTGGATGGCACCAGGAAACTCTTTCCCTGATTTAGGGCAAATAAATTCTGCTCCAAGTTTTACAAAACAGAGTCACTTACAGCTAACCATGGCATTGCAATTCTCATAATATGTTGCTTAGTGGGAGAACAAGCTACTCCAAGTGCCAAAGTGTCGAAAACTGAAGAGTTCTTTCTATAAGATATAAGCTACTTTTAGTATGCTGTCACAAGGAGTTTGAAAAATAAAGAAAACACCAGTAATTCAGCTCTAAAATGATAGTGTTCAGTTGTTAAAAGGTCACCTGCCCTTGGCCTCATTTCAGCTTAATTGGGACAGGTTAATCTTCTTTTCTGTTTTTCTTTCAATTTGGAATGGAACTGGGATCTCTGTTAGTACTCCTCATCCATCAAATCCTGTGACCTTGAAAGGAGACGGCAGCTTTCCTTCTCAGGAGAGTCTGAAAATGAGAATTAAAATAGGTCTTCTCAGTTGAGACCTACAGCAACATGTAATAAGACATGTAAAAAAAGATTCTATCACTGCAGGCATTCTGTAATATTTTTCTAAGTAACATATGGAGTCAAAAAAAGAATTCATTTAAGCTCAGAGTAAAAAAATAAAAAAAGAAAAAAATCAGGAAGATGTTAAATCTTCTAAAAGTCAACTAAAATTGTCTATGAAAATTTTGTATGGAAGTCAATAATTTTATAATGCTTCAGTTCTTGTGAAAAACTCCACACTTCACAGTATAAACCATTTTTAACTCTGACTCTCTAGAAAGTCCCCCAAAAGAATAATAATAACATTAGCAAACTGTTTGAATAAAGATGCAATTTTTATTATTATAAAAAGTCTTTTTATTTAAAAGATAAGAAGACATTTGAAGTAACCACAGTGTGGGCCACTTCTGTAATATTAAATGCAAAATTAAGATGAATATATAATAAGCCCTACTATAGCAGCATATTCAATATCACCAAGTAAACTACCATTCTTCTTACAGAATTACCCAAGAAAACAATACTGGGAATAAGAAGAGATTGTTGAATTTAAGACTAAAAGGCTTTTGATTTGATTTAAGACTAGAGATTTTAGTCTGATGAAATAAGTAATTCTCTATACTGTTATAATTTTATTTGAAGCCAACTTCATGCAAGACCATTATTTGTAAATACAAGACTACACTACAAGTATGTTTTCTGTTTTTCCTATAACTAAAGCCATGTGTGCACCTTCCCACATCTCCTAATTCAGTGCTGTTGTCTCTTTACAAATTGCTCCATTTATAAGGAAAACCCAGATGATGCTCTCTAAAACTGACTCAAGGTCCAGGGAAATTTAATCATCAACTATCAAAAAATTGTTATCTTTACATTATGATTTAGGATAACCAATCTCATATACACTTATTTATTAACTGTAGAATTACCTATGAACAAGTATACTTGTATATCTGATAACAAATAAAATGTCAAAAGGATAGTATTTGTAACATTTCATGTATTATTCATTTTAAAGGAAAGTGTTTATTGTGAAAATATTGGAAATTTAACTGATCAAAGCTCAGGCTGAGCCAACTCAGGAAGGATCTATATTCCAGTATCACTTCTTACTGGCTGGTGGCCTTGCAGAAATTACTTAATCTCCTTAAACTTCAGTTTTCTCATGTATAAGCTTTGGGTAATAGAACCTATTCATCAGCAGGCTGTTGTAAATACTAAATATGAAATACTGTTTGGGTAAAGTAGATAACATGATGCTAGGTACACACTAAGTGCTCAACAAATGTAATTTAAAATTTTTCTGATTTTATTTTGACACTTATTTGAAATAACATGAGTATGTCTTATGGATCCAATAAACAGATTTTATGTCTGCTGATATTGATAAAGGCAACAACCTATTTTATACTACTTAAAGCCTCGATAGAATTTTCAAGACAAATTTAGGTAGGATGATGTAGTTGTACCAGATGATCTCATAGCCTAGGCCAATTAAATGTAGTAAATGTCAACCAAAGGAAATGTAAGGGTAATAAAATTCTGATATCTTGATTTAGAAGATGCCCCAAGCAGCAGGCATTAGCTGGTTAGGCACTGAGAAAATAAAGGGGAGGGTGATGATGGACACTACAGTCCAGAATTGAAGAAATGATTGTGAAAAAGTAATAAACATATTGAGCAATTATACTGTGATCCAGGAATTATGCCAAGTGCCTTATCCACATTATTTTATTTAACCCTTCAAATAATCCTGGCCTTTATTTCGGAAGTAAATGACCTAGATATTTAGATTACCATCCTCAAGGGAATTCTTGTGCTGATTAGTTTAACAAACCCTTATTGAGAGCCTAAAATGAGTCCCTGTAAGTGTTGACCCATGTGGCACTATCCAGCCCTCAATATTGATATCCATAATATTGTTTACCGTAGCTAATGTTTGCAATTCAAACCATTCTTATGCTTTGTTCTACAAATACTTTCTCTAAATTCATGGGGAAATATGAGAAAACAGAAATGTCTTTACCTAAATTGTTTTAGCTCAGATTGCATAAAATTTCTCTATGTTTACAGGCACATATATTCAGACTTTTGCTCCACTGACTTGATAATTTGAAATAAAACTAAAAATATGATAGTTTTATTAATTATTAATAAATTATTAATAATTATTATATTAATGTATAATATTAATCAATATATAATATATAAATATATAGTAATTATTATATTAATAATAATTAATAAATTATTAATAATTATTATTAATTATTTACATTCTGCATTTAGTTCCACCAGTTGCTAAACAAGAGTTTAAGAAATGTTAGTCAATGGAACTTACATGGACAAATTTACCACTGCAGAGTTTAGATGCATCTGTGTGTATGGTGTAAGAGAATGATCCAGTTTCATTCTTCTGTACATAGCTGTCCAATTTTCCCAGCACCATTTATTGAAGAGATTTCCTTCCATTGGATATTTTTTCTTTGTCAAAGATTAGTTGGCCATAGAGTTGAGAATTCATATCTGGGCTCTCTATTCTGTTCCATTGGTCTATGTGTCTGTTTTTCTGTGAGTACTATGCTGTCTTGGTGATCACAGCATTTTAATACAGCTTGAAATCGGGCAACGTGATGCCCCCAGCTTTGTTTTTCTTTTCAACATTTCCTTGACAATTTGGCGTCTTTTCTGGTTCCATAGAAATTTTAGGATTGTTTGTTCCAGCATTTTGAAAAATGCTGTTGGTATTTTGATTGGGATGGTATAGAAAGTACAAATTTCTCTGGGAAGTATAGTCATTTTAATGTTGTTTATTCTTCTGATCCATGAGCATGGAATGTTTTTCCATCTTTTTGGGTCTTCTTCAGTTTCTTTCATGAGTGTTCTGTAGTTCCTGAGTATAGGTCATTTACCTCATTTGTTTTATGATATCTTATGATATGGTATCTTATGATATTTGGTGCTATTGTAAATGGAATAGATTCTCTAATTTCTCTTTCTACATTTTGATTTTTAGTGTATAAGAAAGCAACTAATTTCTGAGCACTGATTTTGTATCCTGCCACATTACTGAATTGCTGTTTGAGTTCTAGTAATTTGGGGGTGGAGACCTTTGGGTTTTCCACATAGAGTATCATGTCATCTGCGAATGGAGAGAGTTTGACTTCTTCTTTGCCAATTTGAATACGTTTTATGTCTTTTTGTTGTCTGATTGCTGTTGCTAGGACTTCTAGTACTATGTTGAACAATAGTGGCAAGAGTGGCATCCTTGTTGTTCCTGATCTTAAGTGAAAGGCTCTCAGCTTTCCCTCATTGAGAATGATATTCACTGTGGGTTTTTCATAGATGGATTTTATAAAGTTGAAGCATGTTCCCTCTATCCCTATACTCTGGAGAGTTTTAATCAGGAAAAAATGCTGTGTTTTGTCAAATGCTTTTTCTGCATCAGTTGAGAAGACAGCCTGGTTCTTGTCTCTTCTATTATTTATGTGTTCTATCACATTGATTTGCGAATGTTGAACCACCTTTGCATCCCAGGGATAAATCCCACCTGGTCATGAAGAATGATCCTTTTAATGTACTTACTGTTGGATCCTATGAGGTAGGATCTTGTTGAGAACTTCGGCATCTGTATTCATCAGGGATATTAGTCTGAAATTCTCATTTTTGATGGGATCTTTGCCTGGTTTTAGAATCAAGGTAATGCTGGCCTCATAGAAAGAGTCAATTCAACACCCAAAAAACAGATAATCAAGTCAAAAAATGGGCAGAAGACATGAATGGACAGTTCTCCAAAGAAGACATACAAATGACTAACAGACATATGAAAAAGGGTTCATTATCATTAGCCACCAGGGAAATTCAAATCAAAACCACACTGAGATATCACCTTATACCAGTTAGGATAGCAAAAATCGACAAGGCAAGAAACAACAACAATAGTTGTGGAGAAAGGGGAACCCTCTTACACTGTTGGTGGGAATGCAAGTTGGTGCAGTTCCTTTGGAAAACAGTGTGGTGGTTCTTCAAAAAATTAAAAATAGAGCTCCCCTATGACCCAGCAATTGCACTACTGGGTATTTACTCCAAAGATACAGATGTAGTGAAAAGAAGGGCCATATGCACTCTAATTTTCCTAACGGCAATATCCACAACAGCAAACTGTGGAAAGAGCCAAGATGTCCTTCAACAGATGAATGGATAAAGAAGATGTGGTCCATATACACAATGGAATATTACTCAGCCATCAGAAAAGATAGATACCCAACTTTTGCATCAACATGGATGGGACTGGAGGAGGTGATGCTAAGTGAATTAAGTCAAAGAGAGAAAGTCAATTATTATATGGTTTCACTTATATGTGGAACATTTGTTCCACATGGAAGACACTATAAGCAGGGAAAAATAAAGGGGAAGAAACCATAATGGAAGATAAACCATGAGAGACTATGGACCCTGGGAAACAAGTGGAGAGTTTTAGAAGGGAAGGGATGGGGGATGGTGAGCCTGGTGGTTGTTACTACGAAGGGCATGGATTGGATGGAGCACTGGCTGTTATATGCAAACAATGAATCATGGAACACTACATCAAAACCTAATGATGAACTGTATGGTGACTAACAAAACACAATTTTAAAAAAATTATAAAGATATCAGCAATAAAAAATAGAGTGGAGATGCATCTTGAGGCAGATTATAGTTTCACTGTAGCAAACAAGTAAACTGGCATTTTGAACTAAACTAAAAATGAGACTGGAAAATGTTATAACATAGGAGCAGATAGTTTTACTAAGGTACCTGTGAAAATGGCTTATTTTTCTTTTGATAGTTTCATTTTTGTCTTGTAATTATGCGAAACTCAAGATAAAGTTCTGTCTACTTCACAACATTGATCTATTCATAAAAATTCTGCCCTTCAGGGCCACCCACACTGCGTAACTCCAGGAATCAGTATTCCTAGAGAATGCCTTGTCAATGGTGTTCCTGGAATTACTCAACCCAGCAGCCCTGCTGGTGTCCAGGTAAATCCAAATACTTGATTGGATTGTTTCCATTCTTTGTTAATTTCTCAGAGACTCTTGCTTATAAGTCATTCCCCAATGTGATTTCTTTCTTTTTCTCCTTCCTTCCTTCCTTCCTTCCTCCTAAAAGAGCAGTGTGCAAAGTTATGGTGTTAAAATATTATAACATTTTGGAGATAGATTTTAGAACAAAAATATAAAACAATATAAAAATCAACTAGCCAATGAAAAATAATTCTGCCCAGCAAGATTTTCTTTTTCATGGTATCCGAGATTTTTTTTTATGGAATGGATATATTAATGGGCCATGGTCAATATAATTATGTGACTCTTTAAAAAATTAAATTGTGTCTTCCAAATAGTTAATTTTAACTGATTAGTACATTTTTCCTCCTTGCATGTTTGGACACTTTATTCAAGACCAGATGGTGAACTTTTCAACTTCTGCCAAAATGTAAGGCATTAGGGGTGTGTGTGTGTGTGTGTGTGTGTGTGAGAGAGAGAGAGAGAGAGAGAGAGAGATGAATATATTCAATTTGTACATATTCAGGAAATGAAAAACTCTCTGGTTCTAATTTGTGTCAGTTTCATGCAGTGCTGTCTTGATAAGCACTGCATATAACAAAGGCCTACATGGTTTTTTTTAAATATTTTTGCTAATGGAAACAATGATAATATAATGTTGTATGTCTGCTTATAAACGTATTTAAAATTGAGAGTGTTTTATGTTTTGTATAAAAATAGAAAAAAATCACACTCTATTCAAACTCCCTACAGAACCTCCCTTACAGATCTTATTTTGTCAGTTTTATAGGGACAGTTTTTCACACTAAGTATCCCAGAGACCCACAACAGGACATAAAGTATAGGCTTAAAAAGAGGAATGATACACATTTCTCATCACCTCATTGTGGCCCCTGAACTTGCTTAGAATTACATGGTGATTAGATGTCCTACTCTCTGTCAATGTCTCGTATCTTCCATACTTGGATGACTTTGAGAATGAGTACATCCTTTATGCCTCAGTTGCCTTGTCCTTGTCTAGGCCCTGATGGTGCAAGAGAGTCTCACTAGTAGGTCTAAGATAGTCAGTAAGGTCAGGGAGGTATTGACTGGTGAAGTGAAGGTGAAGATCAGCCAGGAAGGATGAGAAGTTAACTAGATAAGGGAAGCAGTGGAGGGAGCGGGTGGAGACTGTGCCAGTTAGAACAGCATGTGCAAATGTCCTGTGATGGCAATGAGAATCACAAGTATGAGGAACCAAAGTAGGCCTCTGTGACTGAAGCCCAGAACATGAGCAGGCATAGGTGAGAGACGAGAGAGCAGAGGATTGCAGGAACCTGGCCAAGCAGAGCTAAGGGAGCCTAGAGAAAGATTTTTCTTTGTTTTTTGACTAAAGGGAAAGAATTTGAGCAGAATGGCTCTGCATTATGGAAGAAACACTGGAGCTACACTGTTGAGGAAGGGTTGAATTAGGGTTCCAAATCAGTCACTTTACAGACAGAAGTGTAGATGAGTTGATGGAGATGAAAACAGTAAGAGCTATTTAAAAAGCAAATCAACTGTGGGACTAGAATGCATAAGAAAGGTGAAGGAGATGTCAAAATAGCTTCCAGGTTTTATTGTAAGTGCAATGAGAAGAGGTAATTAGGTCAATATATTGAATGCCCACAAACACAGAGAGAAATGGAAAATCTTTGGTTAGAAAATGGTTATCCAAGTGATCATTATATATCTAATTAGGAGAATAGAAACTCTGGAATCCCAAACTTAAAAGAAATTGAAGATGTTCTCCATACTATATAGCCAGTATTTTCATCATTTTGAATTGTTAGGATATTGGTGTATAGAGAAATAGGTGGATTTTGTCATTGTAAAACACTATGCTTCAGTTGAATCAATTTGAACTCACTCATTTAGCTTTACTAAATTAATATTTTTCCTCCCCTTTATTTGCCTTTTTTTTTTTTTTTTAATTTAAAACAGTGGCTGGCAAAAGAGAGCCCAGAGGTAAAATCTGGTCTTCAGTCTTTTTTTGTAAATACAATTTTATTGGAACACAGCCACTCCCATCAATTTCCTTCTTAAATATGGCTTATTTTAGGGTACAAGAACATTATGGAATAGTTGCAACAGAAATCATATGGCCCACAAAGTCTAAAATATTTACTCTCTGGCCATTTACAGAAAAAGTTTTCTGACTCTTGGGTTGAAAGAGCTATCTTTACCTTTGTTCTCTTATGATAAAATGTTGTTCGATAAGGTTACTAATATCATTCCATTTAAATAAAATTTGATATATTTGTATTTGGAATTTAACCTTGTGCACAGGACCTCAATTTCTTGTTTCTTTAGAACAAACATAATTTTATATGTAATTTTGGGGGACCTGAAATAAATATCATTTTAGTCCACTATTCTTAAGTTATGCTTTCTGACATTTTTGTCTTTTTCTAATCTATACCTCATTAGTCAATCTCTGGCATATACAAAGGCAGACATAGTCCCAAGATGATTACATATAGAACTTTCAATTTTTGTCACAAACATTCATGTCAATGTATCATCTGCTTTATTAAAATATTTGGAAAACATTCATCATCAAAATGTGTGCTGAGTGTAAATGCTTTCCTGAGGAATAAATTGGAAGGCTTCATCTCAAAAGTAATAATAAAACATTGATATTGTTGAGAGCAATAGTATACAAAGTAATAATCTGTGGATCAAAGAAACTCAGTAAGAACTTCTGTTCAGTAATTTAAGTACAAATATTTAGATATAAGTAAACTCATATATATGTTTATATCATATTTGTTTTTATGTGTTATATTTTTCATACTACTACTTTTTTAAGGAAATAGAGAAGTACCAGAGCTAAGTAACCAATGTGAAACATTATTTTACATTTTAAGAATTTTTAATGGGCACATGTAGTTATTTTTTTCAATTTTTTTTTCTACCTAGAATTTTTTTTTTAATGACCAAATAGTTCTTGTTATTTTTTACTATATGGAATAATCAATTTGCAACAACAAAGATCCTCAAATTCTTTTCACCCCTTTGATATAATATGAACATCTAAATGGATAGGAAATTAAAAATATTGTCTACCCTGTCATTGCCACATTTTATTTAATTATACATGATTTACTAAAAACATGTCAAAATAGCTATAATAGACACCTAAGAATCACTTCAGTCCTAGAAATAAAGGCCTTCCTGAGAGAATGCATTAGACTGATCTCTGAAAAAAAAGATATCTAAAGGAACTTATTCATGCACAAATGATTTAAGACTTTATTTGAATAAGGCATAGTGATAGTATCCAAAATATTAAAACAGAAAGATAAAATCCTGTCCTCAAAGATCAGCAAAAAGCTGATGCTTAAGAAATATTCATAGGACGAATGTTAAGAATTACAACACAGTGTAAAAAATGCTACATAGTCACCTGTACACAAACTTTCTGCTCCCAGTAGGCAAACAGTGGCTCGGGAGCTAATGCAGGCATCACCTCAGCGGGGAGCATGAGGAAGATCTCAGGGAGCTGAGACCTGGAGGGTCTGAGGAGGTTTTCCATGCAGGCAAGGAAGGAGATCAAGAACAAGGAACAGCACGATTAATAGTATAGGCCTGAGCAAACATAAGTGGGTTTAGAAAATAGCATCTGTTTCATTATGATCCTTGTAGGAGAGGAGTGGGGAGGGAAAGACGTACAGGATAAAAGACTAGATTATGAGGATTATGAAGCACCTTTATTATTTTCTAAAGGCGAGATCTTTTTACTGTTTTAGATATTTACATTGCATTGTTAAGTCCAGTGGATATATTTATGTATATACATGTGTGTGTGTGTGTGTGTGTGTGTGTGTGTGTGTGTTAGAGAGAGTGGAAGGGGTGGAAAGAGAGGAAAAGAGAAGGAATGTGTGCCTTATCTGGACACATACATGAAACTTTTGAAAGGGGAGTTGTGTGGGGAGTAGGGAGAGCTGGGTTTGGCACCCCATACCCTCTGCCTCCCCTTCCTGCCACAGCCCTTGCTGGAGAACTGCAGGAAACACCAGTGATGTTTCCACCACACACACAACAGGACAGAATCCAGAGAAAGGCGGAAGGCCTCTGTCAGAGAACCCACTCATTAAAACACCCAGATTTAAAAGAACCCTTTTAAAAAATGAGTTTCTTTTAGTACAGGACAATGAAAATCCTTTGTACTTAAGAGGCCCAGGGATTATTGATTAATTTAGTGTCTTCAGTTTTATTTTTGCAGGTCATCATTCTTAAACATGACACTGTATTTCAGAGGTGCTCTGTGGGATTCTAGGATCGAATGAGGGAGCTGAGAGCTGACTATGGGGTGAGGAGGATGAGGTGGTCGGGCTTCTGCTACAACTGTTTCCATGGGTCAAACAAAGGAAGATTTTTTTAGTAAGATTGACTTTGAAAAAAAGTACATCTTTGCTTTAGCATTTGAAAAGCACTACACTGTTTAATAAGATATACAGATTGCAGTTCCTAAATTCAAGAACGTTTATGGCTTTGGGATTTATTTATTACTACTTATGGTAGTAGTAATAAATAAATCCCAAGTAGTAATAAATAAATCCCAAGTAAATTCCTGTAGTTATAATAAATAAATAATAGTAATAAATAAATCCCAAGTAAATTCCTGTATTTATTGGCACTAATTTAGCACACAATCATTCCCTATATTAATGCTCAACAAATACACCGGGTGAAACAAAACACAGAAAATACTGTTAGAAACGTCATTTGTGACGTTAGAAACGTCAACTGTGACAATTCCTTGTTCTTCTGTGAGCTTCATTGCTGATAAGTTCAGTGGTTCTTCCTTAAAAGAGACTGCGTAGACCTTATGTCTAAGGCCATGGGACTCATGAGATCCCAGTCTGCCATCATGCTCACATCCACCTATTCATCTGGAACTCACTGAGTGCCTCGGTTCCTTATCAGTTCTGCTAACCTAGGAGTCAAAACCTGGAAAAAAGCAAAAACAACAACAACAACAAAAACAAAAACAATAAAAAAAAAAAAAGAAAAAGAAAAAAACACATCAATACACAGTGTACAAACAGAGCCATTAAAAGCAATAGTTAGGGGCGCCTTGGTAGCTCATTTGATTGAGACTCTTGACTCTTGGTTTCTGCTTAGGTCATGATCTTATGAGTGATTGGATCAAGCCCCGGGTCAGCCTCCGAGTTGAGTGAACAGTCTGAGATTCTCTCCCTCTGCCCCTCCCTCCACTTGTGTACTCTCTATCTCTCTCTAAAATTTAAAAAAAAAAAAAAAATACAAAAATTTTAAAAATCAACTTAATTTAAAATTGGGGTGCCTGGGTGGCTCAGTGGGTTAAGCCTCCGCCTTCAGCTCAGGTCATGATCTCAGGGTCCTGGGATGGAGCCCCGCATTGGGCTCTCTGCTCAGTGGGGAGTCTGCTTCCTCCTCTCTCTCTCTGCCTGCCTCTCTGCCTATTTGTGGTCTCTCTCTCTGTCACATAAATAAATAAAATCTTTAAAAAAATAAAAATAAAAGTAGCATTTACAGCTACAAGTAGAAGCACAATCTTCAGATACTAGCAAGTAATAGCTTTTTTCAACTATACGTATATATATGAGTAAACATCAAGTTAGCATTATCGTCTGTTAATACAAATCACTGCTCTATATCAGTAGGAGCCAAAGTGTAGAATCTGTAAATACATATGCTTTAGATTTTCTTAGACTTGTAGTTAAAAGGAGAAAGTATTTCCACCTGCATCTGCCAAATTTCATTATTTTAAAGGTACCCTTACCCCCTTGTAAGATATGATAAGTTCTTTTTCACAGAAGGAAAAGGATATAAAGAAATTGGGCAAAATCAGCACAGACTGTGTTAAAACGAACACCCTCTGAGCTTGGTTTTACTGAAATTTGACTATAGTGCCCATGAGCATGCCATGCAAACGATCTCCTGTCCAATTTGGGAGGACAAAGTGATTCTACAAACACAGCAACCTCTAGCACTCAAATATGTGATAATTATGTTCAGAATATATGTTCTAGGAGTGTGTGTGTGTGTGTGTGTGTGTGTGTGTGTGTGTACAGGCAAACACTCTATATTCATATATATTTTTCAATTGTAAAATGAAAATATGTATATTATTTTAAAGATCTTATTTATTTGAGAGAGAGAGATAAAGCACAAGCAGGGGGAGGGGCAAAGGGAGAGGGAGAAGCAGGGTCCCCACTGAGCAGGGAGCCCCATGTGGGGCTGAGCAGAAGGCAGACCCTTAGCCCACTGAGCCACCAGGGTGCTCCAAAACCGCATATTTTAAGGAAGGCAAAAAGAACACGAAGACTATTGTTAACATACTAGGTGTTAAGTATCTGATCAATGTTGTAGGTGTCAGAATAATTTTCAACATAACCTTTGTTAATAACTATGCCTACAAATTATAAGCAGTAGAATTATCTTGGGGCTGTCTGTGATATGTATTTTCTATTCCTATCTAGAAGAAGATTTTACTGTCACCATACATATATATACTTTGCTCAAGAATAGATCCATAGTCTTTTGCCCCATTTGGACAACAAACAATGCATTGTTCTAGTGTAGAACATTCTAGAATATTCTGGAAAGAAATTCTGTGAAAGTCTGTGGCCTTCTCAAGCCATAGGAAGTGGGCATTAGACATGGAACCTAACAGATTTTGACATGATCAGAAATCACCAAAATTAGAAGATGGCCTCACTTTATCTGTCTCTTTCTAATAATGAATTGCTTTTAAGACCAGGATTGAGGGCTCATATCTCTAGTCTCTGCTAAAAATCGGTCTACCAGTTCACACTTTGGTACTTATGCTACCACATATTATCACTTTCTAAAACAACATAACAGATTTTAAGCCAAGCAAAATGGGTAAGCTTAAAAACCTCAGGATAAGAAATGTAAGAGACCTGTGGATTTTCATCCCTGAGTAGATGTAAATGCTAATGAAATGTTCCTTAAAACACATTTAAATTAAACCATGAGCTACCTTCAGCAATTATATGAAGTTCAAGAAGGACTGAAAATGTAGCTGCCATTATGATAAGACAGAGTACCAACGTGCTGATGGGCCACATTCACAGGCTGAAGGTAGTTTTCCTTTTCCTGCATATTAATAATGACAGGTGGTGCTGGAGATAATTTTAACCAGATTATGGTGAGCTCTAGTTCTGATTCAAAGACTTTTTTCACTGCTTTGCTTGAATAGAGTATGACTGAACGCACTTAAAAATTCATTTCTCTCCCCAAATCATTTGAAGATTTTTTGTGAGAGAACTGATGAGGTACTTGCTTTTTTCAAAAATAAATAAATAACTGTTTGAAAAACTTAAAGCACTGATTTTTAAAGGGCTTCTCAGATATTTATGCGAAGGTAGCTTTTTCTAATTCCTGAATATAAAGATGCCTGTTTGTAGAACCTCCAAACATTGAAGTGACTGTGTGTGTCTTTGTGTGTCTGTGTGTATGTGTGCATAAAGAATGCACAGGAAAAGTATTTCTCATCCTTGGACTTTAAAACAAAGCTCCTCCTAATTGGCAAGATATGGAAATCATTTCAGCCAAGAAATAAACACTTGTATCTCTGTGGTGCTTATATTTTATAAGATAAAATTTTTCTCAGTAAGCTAAGCTTTGGCTGGCATGTGATTCTTGATCAAATTCTGAGGCATTTGAATATCATTCAGAAGACTTGAAGGAAATTTTAAGTCAATCAAATCTGTCTTGTTTTGTTTTACTGAAGGGCTGTGTGCTTATATACATGTGTTTGAGAACATGAGAAAAAAAAATACACTCTTCTGACTTTTGACAGGCATGTTTAAGGCATAGTTTCATTGCTAAAGCAATCAGAGGCAAAAAATGTAATCGAAGTTCTCAGATACCAAGTTTAGAAACCAATTAAATACAGCCAGTGTTAGGACTTTAAGTTTCTCAGACAAGCTTCCTTTTCTAAGGCAATGCCATAAGCATTGTGATAACAAAGGAATGTATCTGAAGACAGCACCAGATCATTATAGCACAAGTCACTTATTTTATTTAATCCCTTATACTTTGCTTACTATAGTTTAACCTCTTTGCAAATATGAACTCACTGAAAGCCCTTAACAATATTGTGAGGTGGAAAGTGTTTGCACACCTAGTTTATTTCTCCTGTGCATATTATCATTGCGGTACAAACCATCCAGGGTCACACAGTTCATGAAAATGTTGGACTCTGGACGTGAATGTAGGCAGCTTTCTGTTTACTGCAATTATTTTGACTACATCAGAATCTGTATAATTAATTAACCACATACCTACCTGCCTTATTCAAAATGTCACGCTTTGAACGGAGAGCACTTTAAAAATACTGGGACTCGGACTCCCAGCCACAATTTCGCTAATCTTGAGGAAGAAAGGAAAGAGCTATACCACTCTGCATTAATTCTTTCTGTCAGATATCCCAAGGAATTAAAAGACATCCGTTATAAAGCTCTTTCAAGAAGTGATTGATTTGCTCTAATCCTTAACCAAAGTAAGGAAAATATGGGGTATTTTTGGTATGAGTCTTAGTCCACAAATGCAAATGAGCTAGAAACATGCATTAGCGTTCCAGAGCTCAACCTTCTTTCTTTTTAAAAAAATTTTTTAGAGGTTTATATATTATTTGAGAGAGAGAGAGAGAGCGTGAGTGCTCACACAAATGATGGGCAGAGGGAGAGAGAGAATCCCAAGCAGACTCCCTGCTGAGGGTGGGGGCTGATGGAGGGGCTCAATCCCATGATCCTAAGATCATGACCTGAGCTGAAATCAAAAGTCGGACCCTTGGGGTGCCTGGGTGGCTCAGTGGGTTAAGCCTCTGCCTTTGGCTCAGGTCATGATCTCAGGGTTCTGGGACCGAGCCCCACATCAGGCTCTCTGCTCAGCAGGGAGCCTGCTTCCTCCCTTCTCTCTCTCTGTCTATTTGTGATCTCTGTCTGTCAAATAAATAAATAAAATCTAAAAAAAAAAAAAAAAAAGTTGGACCCTTAAATGACTGAGCCATCCAGGAGTCTTTTTCTTTTCTTTCTTTCTTTCTTTCTTTCTTTCTTTTTTTTTTTTTTTTTCAACTTACTTTCCCACTCCAAGCTTCCACTGATAGCCCCAGCCAAGTGCCATCTCTATCCCTAGAGTCTTCCACATGTCAGGGTAGTGGGGAGGAGACAGATGGGTCACCTGCTCCAGTCAGTGGCCTAGTGAGATGCCTATTTTTCCAATTCTGAAGGCCTCCTCAAGTTCTGTAAGCTTTCTGCTATTTTGTGCTACTTGTGAGAACAAAGAATATTTTTCTTTTTTTTTTTTTTAAAGATTTTATTTATTTATTTGACAGAGAGAAATCACAAGTAGGTGGAGAGGTAGGCAGAGAGAGAGAGAGAGGGAAGCGGGCCCCCTGCTGAGCAGATAGCCCAATGCGGGACTCGATCCCAGGATCCTGAGATAATGACCTGAGCCGAAGGCAGCGGCTTAACCCACTGAGCCACCCAGGTGCCCCCAAAGAATATTTTTCAAGTCTGCATATAATCCTGTCTTCTTGGAACTACCTGTCCGACACTTCCTCAATAGTGCTACTCCTGCCTAATCTTCCAAAATGATTCATATTCTCTTTCTCTCTCTCTCTCCCTCTCTGAATGTTGGGGGAAAGAATCCCAGGGTTTTATTCTATGGTCTGGTCAAAATTGCCCCCAAACACTAATAGTTATCTTTTTATAAAGACTGTCAGTGCTTTGAGCACAAACCCGGGGAGCTTGGAAGGTTATTTTTGGTTACTTTAGGTTCAGAACGTCCTGCCGCATGCTTCCCTGGAGACAAGGAACGCAAAGCCAATTATCTGGTACCATGGGTTAAAGGTAAAGAGGAGAATTCTAACCCAAGCACACAAGTTTCTTGTTGTAAATACTATATTCATCTCTGAATGTTTACCTTTCTCTTCAAGAAAGCACAAAGAATTTTTTCTGTAAAATCAGCCTTTTAGGAGTTAACTTGAATGTATTCTATACTAATAGGTAAAGGAAAGGGCTTTTGAAAGAAGAGTATTTATCTTAATATCAGTTGCACAATCAGATCAGGAAACAATGCTGTTGGCTCAGTCAGA
This sequence comes from Neogale vison, assembly GCF_020171115.1. NCBI lineage: Eukaryota > Metazoa > Chordata > Mammalia > Carnivora > Mustelidae > Neogale > Neogale vison. Next base: position 76,235,832 of record NC_058091.1, on the reverse strand, counting down.
TGGGCCTCTGTCTTCAACTTGGGTCATGATCCTGGGGTCCTGGGATGGAGTCCTTGCATCAGACTCCTCGCTCAGCAGGGAGCCTGCTTCTCCCTCTGCCTGTCCCCCACCCCCGTGCTTGCTCAGTCTCTCTTTGTCTGACAAAGAATAAATAAAATCTTTAAAAAAAACCTGTGTTTATCACTTTGAAATGAGTTGGTACACTCAGCATGTGTATCTGTCTTTTTTTAATGGTACACTCAAATAAAAGGAACCCGCGTGCCTTGGAGAAGTGACTGATCCTACAGCTGCAACAGGGAATGTGCACCATGAGCCTGGAACATCTGGTAACCCCAGAAAGTAAGAAAGTAGTACAATCCACACATACACAGACACACACAAAAACTAGGGGATGTCAGAGGGACTTAGGAGCCCACACAAAGAGCCCCAAATGGCCAAAGCTGGAACAATTTGAGCAACAAAATAAATAACTTGGTATTGCATTATAACCCAAAGTATGGAGTAAATCTATGAGTCTATACTGGCATAAATAAATGATTAAATTGATAGCTTAGAGAGAGCAGATAAGTCTCCTGTGCAGAATTCCAAATAACATTTGTAGACACTATGCCCTGAAGGAGATGGAGTGTATCTATCCATTCTTTAAGTGCAGGCTGCCCACCGCGACTTCCTTCCAGAAAAATAAGGTATGGAAATGGCTAAAAAAGTAATTTTACAGTGGAGAAATCTGAAAAACACCATTTCAGTCAGGTGATCCAGGTTTTTAGCAACAGCAATGAATCATGTTGATAGCATGTAGCCTTGATGCGATGTGATGAAAATGGCACTTTTCCTCTGTGGGTTTCCTCCCAAAACACATTACCCAGCGTAATCATAAGGAAATCAGAGAAACACAAATTGAGGGACATGCTACAAAATATCTGACTAGTATTCCTCCAAAGTGTCAAGGGCGGCTGGAGAAACTGCCACAGTGAGAAGAGGATTTAGAGATCTGACAGCTAAATGTAATATGGTCTCCAGATGGGATCCTGGAACAGAAAAGGGATATTAGATAAAAGCTAACGCTGTCTGAATAAAGTGTGAACATTAGTTGCTAATGATGTTCAGATACTCACTTGTTAGTTGGGACAAGCGTCCCATATTAATAATGTAAGATGTTAAGAACAGGTGAACTGGTGTGGGACTTATAGAAACTCTTGGTACTATCTCCACAGACTTTCTGAAACTCTAAGACTTTTCTAGAATAAAAAGTTTATTTTAAGAATCCAGATGTCAACCAGCCAATCTAGGAGATGGAGTAAGTGATCTCGCTGAGCTTGTCCTGCCCTGCGGTCTCAGCAAAGGCACACCCTCCTATGCGGGCTTTGGCACAGCAGTGTGGTGGAAAGAATTCTGTCAGAGGCAAAAATCATGGCATGGAGCAGGGTTACAAACTAAAATCTCTAAATCTTAAGTTTCTTTTTGAATCTTTTTTTTGCTCAAATCAATATATAGCAATAAATTTTTAACAGCCTAAGGCATGTTTTGTTAAATGGTGATTTTGCTGCTTCATTATCTGTTTAACAGAGAATCTGTAGTAGAATACAGTTTGAGAGCTTATGGAGTAATTGTAGCTACTGTTATTTATTTATTTATTTATATTCAGTTCAGGCATGTAAAAGGCTGCTAGTATGCAGTGTGGTGTTTTGTTTTGCTTTGTTTTGTTTTAGAATGAAAGAGAAAATGAAAAAAAAAAAAGAGTAGCAGATTGAATTCAGATAAAGGTACTAAACCCAATTAGAAAGAGCATTAAAAAAACAAAAACAAAAAACCACTAAGGAAAAAAAAATATATAAGAGCAAGCATTACTCTGCTTAGATGGAATCACAGCTGTGCAATGCTGAGACTCTAATGCATTCTGCACCAAACAGATTGCAGAGGAAAAACACTCTTGTTTCAGATGCCATTCAGATTTGGGCACTATCTCCCGGCTTCTGAGGTCACTTGCCTTTTCGTTCGTTACAGCGCATAGACATAGCTCATACCTTGTTCAATGCTGATTCGGTGTAAGTGAGGTAATGAAGTTCTTCTTTTTTTATTGAACGCTTTTTTTTTTTTTTTGAAAGCTTTTCATTTCAGAGTATAAAATATTTAGCGAGCAGGTGGCTAAGTGCCAGCTACAACTTACCACTCATCAACTATAAAGAGAAAAAACTATAAAGAGTTCAACATTAGCTACGCTTACAGCCCCTTCAGGGCAGGGTCTGTAGGTCCGTCGGTATGTTCAGAAAGGTAGGTAGGTAGGTTCTGAAAGGCCTACCATGTGAAAAGGGAAGAGCGTGTGAGACATGAAGGAACAGATATTGTTAAGATACATAACAGTGTTTGACCTTTCAGCATAGAGCTTTCCTGAACTTGCACTTTTATATAATTTACTTTGACTTTGAAAAATTTCTTTACATATTCATTATCAGAGAAATCTTGAAATCTGTGGAGTAAGAGACCTGTATCATTTCTGTAGATCAAGCATGTTCAAGGGGGGTGGGAATGCTATTTCCTCCCAAGTGAGCAAAAATTGGTTTTTTGAGGGAGGGTGAAAAAAAAATTAGTACAATGGTTTGGGGCTTTCCAAAGAGCCTCAGTACATAAACAGATAGAAGTATTAACATTTAAAGGGGAGTGATTAGGAAAACAAACAAACAAACAAAAAACCCCACAGCACTAATTGGCTTATGGAGGGGGCAATGATAAAGAAAAGGTCAAATCACTGAAAAGCCAAAGCAATTTAAATATATATTTTTAAACCCTCAAAATGTATCTGGGTTAGAAAGCAGAGTGCCAAGTCTCTTCCCAAAGCAAATTAAACCAGCTGAGTTATAAACCTTTCAAAAATTAGACTTATAATGAACATGCAGACAGATCTTTAACTCTAGTGATTCCTTCAAGGACTGGGCTACTTTAACCTTCTCTGTGAGCCTAATTGAAACTGATTATGATTTGACACCTCATAATAGACTTTAGTTTAAATGATTTCCTTTTTGCTCTAAAAACAGTTTTGGTCTCATATATTTCTAAAATGTACAATAAAATTCCTTTATAGGGCGCCTGAGTGGCTCAGTGGCTTAAAGCCTCTGCCTTTCAGGCTCAGGTCATGATCCCAGGGTCCTGGGATCTAGCCTCACATCAGGTTCTCTGCTCAGCGGGGAGCCTGCTTCCTCCTCTCTCTGCCTGCTTCTCTGCCTACTTGTGATCTCTGTCTGTCAAATGAATAAATAAAATCTTAAAAAACAATTAAAAAAATTCCTTTATAATTTAATAAAGATAGAGTGGCTAAAATGTTGAATTTCTTTTTTTTTTTCTTACTTTTTAAATTTTTTTTTATTTTTTATAAACATATAATATATTTTTAACCCCCGGGGTACAGGTATGTGAATCGCCAGGTTTACACACTTCACAGCACTCACCAAAACACATACCCTCCCCAATGTCCATAACCCCACCCCCTTCTTAAAATGGTGAATTTCTGAGAATATATCCAACTTCCCTTTAAAGCAGAAACATTCATGGAAAAAATAAAATAAGTTGAAAACAAAGAGGGAAACAAACCATAGAGACTCTTAACTACAGAGAACAAACTGAGGGTTGCTGGAGGGGAGGTGGGGAGGGTGAGGTAATTGGGTGATGGGCATTAAGGAGGGCACTTTGATATAAAGAGCACCAGGTGTTATATGCAACTGATGAATCACTAAATTTTACCTCTGAAATAAATAAACAAATAAATAAATAAGTAATACACAAACATGAACTAAACTCAAGTGCAAGCCACACAATTCATGCTTTTCCAACCTTCACTCTGTTTATGTGGACTAGTGAACTCCGGGCGGGTGTCACTCTCTGATAGGCTACATCTTTGGGAGGATTTTTTTTTTTCCCCTTTAATTCTGTATTTGAGCAACATCTAGGGGAAAGTAACAGTTGTCATCCTCTGAGCTGATTTAATTTTACAGGTATATTTAAGAAAATTAGGAATTTTCCAATAGTTAGAGATGGGCTTCTGTGGTTCATAATTACCAAGGAAAATGCACAATGTTGACATATTTGATTCTGTTAAAAATACATGTGTGTGGTATATTATCAAATAGTTCGATATGGAAGCAGTTCACCTTTATGTTCTTTTGTTAATTGTTTTTTTTTAAGAGCAGTAATAGTGGTTTTCTAGTAACAGTAATAAAGGTAATCGGCAACACTCTAAGAAATGCAGTATGCAAACTATAATACCAAGCATACTAACAAAGTACAAATTATAACTGCATCATTGTAGAAGGTTTTTATGATAGTGGCTCTATCAAGTTTTAATCATGTGAAATTTTTTTTTCCCCTGTAACATTCCTTCATATGCCATAGCCCTGGAAGAATAAAAAGGGAGAGTATACTTTACATCTATATGTCAAGCATTTCACTAAAGAGTAATCACATCCAAGAACTGTGGGAATTGAGTCACAAAACATTAAGTGCAGATAAAGTGCAAAAATCAAACCAGAAAATATGTTGGAAATAACATTACAGCTTTTTTTTTCCCCAGCTCTGAACATTAAGTCATATCTTTTTTTTCCCCATTTATTTATTTTCAGAAAAACAGTATTCATTATTTTTTCACCACACCCAGTGCTCCATGCAAGCTGTGCCCTCTATAATACCCACCACCTGGTACCCCAACCCCCCCACCCCCACCCCCGCCATTTAAACCCCTCAGATTGTTTTTCAGAGTCCATAGTCTCTCATGGTTCACCTCCCCTTCCAATTTACCCCAAAGCACATACCCTCCCCAATTTCCATAAACCTACTAAGTCATATCTTAGCACTTATATTTCTAATTTAAAGTAAATATATAAACTTCTGACTTCTTTTTCTTTTTTGCAGTTGTGATCATCGATGTTTTTTTTTTCCAATTTATTTATTTTCAGAAAAACAGTATTCATTATTTTTTCACCACACCCAGTGCTCCATACAAGCCGTGCCCTCTATAATACCCACCACCTGGTACCCCCAACCTCCCACCCCCCCACCAGTTCAAACCCCTCAGATTGTTTTTCAGAGTCCATAGTCTCTTATGGTCCACCTCCCCTTCCAATTTACCCAAAAGCACATACCCTCCCCAATGTCCATAACCCTACCCCAACTTCTGACTTCTTAATTCAGACCTGGGAAAAAAAAGGAATCTGTTTAGTCTATACCCATTTAGAAAAAAAAATTAGGAAAAATGGCATGCAGGAAAATTAAAATGAATATGAATAAATAAGATAAATTTTGGGTAAAAATACGAACTGTATATTCTACCACAGTTTGTAACATTGAATTTTCAATTACATAAGGTTAGAGCTGGAAACCACATGAGAATCTTGATTGTTTAGAATCTCCAAAGAATAGAAATTATGTAAAGTAGCATTTGCTATATACATTACAAGTAAATGATTTTATAAAACACTGTAAATAATATTTTATATGAATCAACTAAAATTAGATAATGAGATGGCTTTTTAATATTTTATAACCAGTAACCATATTTTAAAAACCAAAACAGTGATTAAAACTACAGAGAATTCCCCAAGATTTTGCTGTGGGACCTTCAACCTCTCCATAGCCTAGCACAGGCTACAACGATTTTAAATTGGAAGGACCAGTAGGGTATTAGTAGGGTACGTCAAGCTAGGGTACATCAAAGCACCAGACTAGATTTAGTGAGCATAAGTGCACTTACACTTGCTAACTAAGTGACATCTTTGGGGTGTTGTTTTAAGGAGGTAGTTGGAGTAGATGCATGTTTTTGAAATCTTTAAATCATGGCCAACTTTGAGAAAATGATAAAAGCTATATAGTAAAGCTGGACATCAGAAATGGCTCTGTTAGGTATTCAACTGCTCTTGTTCTGGTTCTCACAGTATCCTACACCACTAATCCTCAAACATAGCTCCCAAGATCAGCAGCATCATCACTTGAATAACTGTTAGAAACACACATTTTCAGGTTCCACCCCTGACCTACTGAATCAGAAATTCTTGGACAGGTCCCAGCAATCTGTGTTTAAGCAGCCCTCCAAATAATTCAGATATTTGCTAACATTTGAGAACCACTGTTTTGTCCACTTTCCACTACCCATTACACCAACAAGTGATAAGTAGTTAGTCCTTCTCCTCCCCTCCTCCTCCTTTTCATCCCCCTCTTCCTATTTCTCCTCCTCCCTATATTTCTCAACTAAAGAGAATTTACCATGACGTGCTGAAGATATGTGAGGACATTCATGCCTTATAAAGATAAACAATAAAAAGTTTCCTCAGCCTGATATTGTGCATTTTAATTCTTCTAAGTGTTACATCTCCTACTGACTACATCAAAGGAATGGCACCTGGTTATGCTTTCATATATTCCCTCAGATGACCTCATTGCCTTGTGATCTCTATTTGCCTGAGTCCTCCTCTAATAAAGCCCTACCTGTCTTTCAGCAAGTCAAGTTACTCAAATCCCCATCGGTACAGTGTGGCATTTGGTCAGAACCCTAACTTTAAGTTGATGTCAAACCTCCTCTTCCATAGTATGGTTTCCTGTGAGTTATACAGGGTACTAGGTTGATGCCATGAGGACCCACAAGATGTTTCATCACCTGGGTGATGACTCAGAAGTATGAACTTTTTTTTTCACAAAGCTGAGTTAAGGCTGACCCACATTCATCCTTAACAGACTGACTCTAAAGAGTGCTGAATTTTCATTTTCATTCTTGATGGTAGCTCTTAACCCAGGGCTCTTCTTACTCACCCTTACTTGTTATAAGAAATGAAGAGTAATAAGAGAGTATGGACTTCAATAATATAAAATGAAATAGATTGAAACATAGGTTGTGTTGAGTAGCTTCTAAAACTCTTTTGCTAGTCAGGTGAAAGAAATATGAAGTTTGTCTCCTTGACATCAGAATGTTACAACAGCAGGATTTCATAAGAACTCATTTATGAAATATTTTGTATGATAAAAAGGGATATCTTATCGAATAGAAATAGAAGTGGGAAGTAGATAAATGCCTTAAATAGGTAAATAATGAAAAAACTTCTTACTCTTTTATTTTGAATGTGTGAAATGTATCTGGCTTTGTTTTTAGTAAGAATGTTTCCCCCCCACACATTTATTTGCCCTCCTCCTGTATGTTTGAATAGCTGAGAAAGATCTTGGCTTTACCAGTTTTCTGTTTCTTTATACTAGAATAACATCTTTTAAAGCCAGGCAATACAATGATATGAGCTACAAATCTATAGTAGATTTAGTTTAGATCTAGTGTAGTCCATTCTTAATATTGTCTAACATTCTAGAAATTTCTGATGTTTTTTTATTGCTATAATCAGTGAACTTCTATTTGGAAGAATTTGAGGACATGCCCTTTAAATAATGTGAAAAAAGAACATTTATTCTTTATGTTATCACCTTCCCTATTTCCCTATATACTTATCCCCTTCATGTTTTTTTCTTAGTTCCTCAGAGACCAGTTGGGATACCTCATTGGATATGGTCTTTAGGTCCAACTCTTGCTTTTCCCACTATCTACTATTTCCTTATCCTCTCTGTATTTCTTCACAAATCTTGTTTCTGACTGCTGTGATAATCTAATTTAAGCTGAAGTAGTGATTAAAATGTATTAGTTTTCCCAAGGTGATAGAAAAGTCTTTGCTAGGGTAAGTATAAAGTCAACTCAAGACTGGAATCAACGTAAGCACAAACTTTACAGGGTACCTACCTCCAGATAACTTTCAAGGAGTGTGTCTTATCAGAAGTTGTGAATTTAAAGAGTGGATGCAACATTATTTGATAAAAATAAATCACCACAGGTAAAAAATAACCTCCCTTCTCATTAATGAGCAGTATAACTAGACAGTCTGCCCAGAAGTTTCTAATTTCTCACTTAGATTCTGGACATATGTAAATGCTCTGCTTCCAATGATTCTGTTCATTCAAGGTCTTTACTTGAAGAGTGGATAGTCTTTTTATATACCAAGGTCCCTTCGATGAACAGAACTGTAATAGCATGCAAGACGGTGAGATTCCAGTCTTATTAGAATAGCCTTTATCTGATTATAGAGATCCAGCCATTTGGTCCAAGAAAATCCTCCTTTTAGAAAAATTCTGAGCTATGCAAATATGCCCACTCCTAAAGCTCCACCAGTTTAATTTTCTAAGAACTTTAATATATTAATCTTCCCAAACGACATGGCCTTTCAACAAGGGATTTCAAGGAGTGACTAATATGTGAATTGCAGACCATGTGGCAAGTCCATGAGGAATGTCTATTTGAACAGTTGGATTGCTCATTTTCCAACACTCACAGCAGTAATTGCTAGAAATTTAATATACCTTTTTTATAAAAGGGAAATAGAAGTATCCTTACGTATCAGAGATCATGCTCTTCTCACCTTTATATTTCTATTTCATAGTTAGAAATAAATGAGAGATTAGTTTTATAAGGTAATACCTTTGTGGTGTTTTGGAGTAATAAGACTAAGAGAGAGCCCAGAAAATATCTGTTCCAGGATCATTAAGTCCCAGCAAGTGTACTTGCCCAAGGTTACAGGGGAAATTAAGACTGTGCCAACAAAGGACCTCTCACTAGGTCCAGTTTGCTCTTTTTTTTCCCCACTCTGACACCTTTCATGTTCTATCATACAGAAATGAAAAGCCAACTGAGTTTGTTTTCCTGTCTTCCAAGAGTTATTCAGAATGATGTTTGTTTATATTTTTGGTGTTAATGACAATGTCAGCTAATACACTGGAAATTTTCTCAAAGAACTTGACAACTGTATGTGTGGCATTGTACATCACTTAAATTGAGAGAAAAGTATGACTAATGCAGCTTGCTTCAAAATTAATTCTGTCATGAACTACTCTGTATGAGTCATAGAAGCCACAATAGTGTGTTTAGAATAATAATAAGACAAGGAATAATGGCATCCTAAAATTTAATGAGGTAGTTTAGTTTAAATGTACATTGTTAGTTTGTGTCAACCTACTGCCCATTGCAAGCAGCACATTTTTTTTAACAACCTTGTGCAATGGGGCTGTAAATTACTATAATTAAATTAAGCCATAACCTTATCCAGGCAATATGAGGTATTTGTACTTTGTTTCTGTAATCATATTATCTGCTCAGAACAGAAACCACAGTGGGGAAAAAAATCAAACAGCACAATCAGCCATGTCATTTGTAAAATTTCAAAAGGAAAATAAAGCTATTTGGGATTTCTACCCATTTCCCAGGTAGAAAACTTCTTTGTATGGGATAAAAGCTTCAGTGATGAGAATTGAGCAGCTATATGTCATTATCATGTGTAGCTTCCATGACCACTTTGAGAATTAAGAACATTTGGCCCACAAATTATCACATTCAAGCTCTGGTTTCTCTGCCTTCACCATAATTGCCTTGTCTAATTCACTCATAGTCCCCAAAGTATTGAAAAAAGTATGGATGGCAGAGTCAAAGAACATATTCATAACATTCTCATCTTTTTATTATGGGATATAACTGTGATGATTATTACACTGTGTTTCTGACCCTCTTTCTCTCTGAGGGATACCCAATAGGGCATAAGTCAGATCTTTCATGATCTCACCATCTTTGTGCTGCACACTTTAAAGCTAGAGGTAGTATTACAATCATAAAAGAACTAGAACTGACAATATAAAATAGAAGGTGAGCAGATGTTTCTGGAAAAAATGGAATGTGTGTGTTTGTGATTGTGAGGTTTTTATGATCAGTTAATATTTACAGCTCTTAGGCCAAGGTGAAAATGGCTTAGCTACTTGGCCCTGGCTATATTTTGACTTTGCTCAGTAGAAGTACAAATGCATACAGGTGGTTGTTAGGAGAAAAAAAAAAGAAAAATCAGCTAGAGTGTTTATGAGCCAATCAAGTTTCTTGCAGCATGCTGGGGGGAATAAAAAAAACCACAAAAGGAAAACAGACCAATTCCTATTAGAATATTAGTGGATATGTCATCATCATCAGAGAAGGTGAGCGAGGCCAAGTGAGTAATCTCTAAATGAGATTACATGAATGTAGCAAGTGATTGAGGAATTTCCCTCAAAGGAAAAAGAATGTATAGACTGAGAGATTTTTTGAAAAACAATCTTTAAACATGGTTCACTGTTTCTTTGTTATCACATTAATACCTAATGGTTTAAAATGTGGGGAAAATGCATTTAAACACAAATAGCCAAGTGTTCAGGAGGGAAGTTATGTTGCTTTGTACATTATTTTCCTCTGTAGTAAAAATAGCAAGTAGTAATACCATTAATTTCAGTCCTATGAGTTTAAATGAATCATGATGTACTATTTATTTTTCTTGTCATTGAGTATGTCAGGCAAGAGGCTAATTAGTTTGAAATCTCATTTAGAATATCTTCTACTTTGTAATCCCTGTGCATGGAAATTGACAGTATTTAGTGAAAGAGAACACAGTGCAATACCATTAGAGCAAAATTTGTTCTTATATTTATCTTCCTGCAAATGCAAGTAAAGAATTAGAATCCATTTTGTTTAATTGTTATATTATTCAAAATTGATGATGTTTTCTAAGTCGGAAAGATCATATCTAATATTTAACTGAACCTCTAGGAGACAAGATATTTTCTAGAATGATTTCTCTTTCTTTTTTTTTTAGAAGCAACTTTTTTATTTTCTATTGCTGTCATGATATATAGGCCAAGTTGTAATACACAATTTTCTATATTTAGAAATTTCTGGTTGTAATATTTAGAATAAAATTCCTCCAAATGGATATCTTCAGAAAAAATAAGCTTTTTTTGAAAGAAAATAATAATCCCTCAACAGTGAGCCAAGTACTTGATAAAGCCACACATGCATTTATTCATTTTCAAAAGTAACTTATAGTTACCATTACACCAGTTTTACAGATGAGATCAGGGTTATATGCCAGTGGGTGGTAAGGAAAGGATTCGAACCCATTACCATGTCTCAAGAGCATGAGCTGTGTTGTACTGTACTGTATATTAGTTCTGATTTCTATGTTTTGTTCCAAATCTTCTGATTTATTCACTGACTGATGATTTAATCTTTATGAATTTCAATTTTCTGATTGATAAGGTAGATATTTTAACTCTTACCACTTCAAAAAATAAATGCTGTAGAATGCTGTGTGAGAAAGGCACTAGCATATACTATATATGAGTGCACATGGACACAGTCATTTTTAAGAACAGTTTGGAAATGAATCGAGGTCCTGTAAAGTTTTTGCACCCTTTTCTTACCTTGTACTTCCACAACTGGTAACGTATCCTGAAGGAATAATCACAGATGTGGATAATGATTTATGTCTAGCCTGTAACCATCTTTGAAGAGAATGTTCAACAATATCAATACATCTAAAATTTGCAAATTTCTAAATAAGTTGATATGATACAGAATATTCCCAATTCCAAAGCATGCAAGCAATAAAGTCTGTAACTGAGATTTGTGATAACCTGTCTATGTCAAAATGAATTGGATACTTTGGTTCTATCCAGTAAATTAAACTGTCAAAGAACAGAAAAAAAGAATAGCATCTGCATAAGAACACGTTCATGTTTGCTCGAGAAAGTCCTCTAGAACATAGATTACATTTTTAATAGAGAAATACTAGCAACAGTCATAGTGCCTGGGGACCATGGAACCTAATGATATAACAGATTAAAGAAGAATTAAAGAAATAAGATTCCCATCAATAAAAATACAAGAGAATGAAGGTGAAGGAAAACCTTTTGAATTTAATTGTAATCACTAACCTGTTGCTGACATTTATAGCTCATTAAATATTTTAATATGTTTTCATTATCCTTACATAACTGTTGTGCAGTAGGTATTATCTCTAATAGAATTGTTTCATTAGAGTCATTGGGCCAGAAATCAGATTTCTGAAGACTAGATAGGTGATTTTAATTGGTAAATAATATGTTTGTCCATATGCTTGATATTATGCTTTAGTCTATATTCTAAATTTTTAATTAATTATATATAATTTCTTTGATCCTTACAATAGGTTGTCCTTACAACCTATGTGATGTTTAATGTAAAATAACCTTATTTCACAGATGCCAGAATTAAATAGTTTAAGAAATTTTTCACACACACACACACATCAAATGTAACAAAACTTCCAATAAGATCAACTTGAATAAGGATAAAAATACAGAAATTTTTGTCTCTGTTCTTTTTCTGAAATTTAGTTCCTCTGGTTTCTTGGACATAGTACACCATGGTTGTCAAAAAACAGAACTGTACAACAGGTAGATGAGTTCAGGCAAGACACTAGCCTCTGCTAGCCTATATCTTCATCAACAAAATGGAGTTAATTATGGTATCAATTTACAGGGTTATTATATTGATTAAATCAGAAAATAAATGTAAGAGACTTAACACTATGTCTAGCACACAGTAAGAGCACACATGAAATTTTAGGTATTATTATTAAGAATATTTGAAGGATGATTGGATTTATCACACATTATTTTATTATAGTGGGACATTATTAAAGCATAATGGGCTAAATCAGAAATACATAAAAACATATTTAGCCTAAATATGATGGTTGGCATACATTAAGCCTTCAGATGAATTAAATAAGTCAGTGAAGATGACAAGTTTAACCTATAGAAATGTCATAGTTATTTCTGCATTATAGAAATGATAATAAGAAGAAATACACTTTGAGCATTATCTCAGTTGGGAAATACTCCTGTGAATTCAGAGTAATACAAATTGAAATAGGTTTTGTCATGAACATTCAAACCATATTAGATGTGCTATCATGTAATTGACTGATAATGATCAAGAAGCATGTCCTCTGGGTTTAGTCTGCTAACATTACATGAACTAATTTCTATAGTTAATAGCTAATTGTCAGCTGGAATGATCCTGAGAAATCCCTTGACCATTACATATAGAGAGTATGATTTCATGTCTCTGCATCTCTCCGCCTTGTACTATCTCCTATGCTGGATGGGTCTTCTTGTTTCCCCTAGATAAACTCCAACTTTACCAATGCTGTGAATCCTCCTAGAGAGAGCCTCACCACTGCCTCCCTCACCTACACTGATGGGTTGACACATCTAACATAAAAGCTCCCCACCTTCTGCCCCAGAACGGGTTGAAACTTTTCTTCAGATGAGACCAAATCCATACTTCACTTTCCTGCCTTCTATTCTGCCTTTCCCATCCTCCCACCCCAAAGAACATTCTCTCTAAAAGTCGCTTTTTCAAGAATCCCAATCTCCAGCTGTACTAGAAAATTCAAGGCATGACAACTTTTCTGATTTCTCAGAAAAATTTCAGATAGAGAAGTCATCATGGATAATACTTATTCTAGTACTTCTCTTATAATGCAAAACACATGATATTGCATTGTTTTATCTGTCTTTCTTCCCTACAAGACTGAATTCCATGAAAGGAGGAATTTTGTTTTATTGTCTGGGGATTCTTACAGCCTTGCATAGTGTCTGTCACATATTAGTTGCTAAATAAATGTTTACTGAGTGAATAACTCAAAATAGACTCCTCTCTATTAGCACTAAGAATGAGTATTTTTAATACACTCATTCAAATGCAAAGAATATTCAAAAACACCTTAAATATAAGTAGCAATATTTCAAGTATAAGATTCTAATTTTCAAAAGTATCTTGCGTTGCATTTTAAAATGAGAATAAATGGCTTTTATTAAACCTGAGGCCTTTCACTAAGGATTTTTATGAACTTAGTATGATACTTAATAGGAGAAAACCACATGTACAGTTTAATAAGCTGTAATGTATAAAGTTCTGTAAATAGATCTAAGATAATGACAAATAAATCATAAGGAAGTGAATCATGAATTCCGCTTAGGTCAATATACGAGTCCAAAATATTTTGAATTGAACTCCAAATTATACAATTTGAATACAGAAAACCATTTGATTGCCGTCTTAAAGTCTTTTGTATGTTTTAACTGGATACACATTTATTTTTGTGCTTTGATTGAGGAAAACCTGATTTTGCATCCATGTTGAAAGTCCAGAAAAAAATAAAAACACGGATTAGCATCAGTAAAATAGGAAAATAGGGAACTTATCACATGAATATTTTTCCAAAGCCTTTGTTCTTATTAATAGTATGAAAAATAGCATTAAGATTTTGCATATTTTTCTATAACTGCAATGCAATTAATACTCTATAGTCATTGGTTAATTCTAAGTTTTATGATAATGTTATAATAAATGCCTATTAATTATAATTGACTAGAAAGGAGCAGGCAGCCACCATGTCTAATGATTAACTTGGGGTTTTCTGAGGAAAGACATATATTTTCATTAATTCTATATCCAGATGGCAACATTTGGAAAGGAAATTAAGTACATTGATTATCACAAGCAATCTTAGGGTTGGGGTTTATTTCCCTTTTCGTTTCCATCTTAATTAAATTTATTTTCTTTAGTTTTTCTTTTGAGCAGTATTTTTAAATTGAAAATATCCTCATTAGGTGAAATGAATGGGAAATTTTGTTTCTATATTCTTTAAACCTTTCCTAACCACAATGGGGTACAAAAATCGTTGCTGTCTTCCTTTGACCATTCCTTGCCTTAAAGCAGTACCTCTCAAAGCCTAATGTGATTATGAATCACCTAGCATCTTCTTAAAATGTATAGTCTCCTAAGTAACTGTGCATAATGGCCTGAGAGTCTGCATTTCTAAGTAGCCCGAGGGTATCATCAAGGCTGCTGGTCTGCAGACCACCCTGCAAGAAACAAGGTCGCAGTTGCTTGTCCTTTGTAATCTGTCTTGGTCTTTGCATTAATTTTTTTCTAAATAAAGAAAAATTTGAGTGATGCCCAGAGATGATGCCTCTGCAGAATTCCTGTGACCTTCTACCTGGCATAGGACTTCATCCCAAAAGGTCAGCATCAGCATCTCAGAACCCATCTCTGATTACTTTGACTTTCCAGCAGGGATGGTGTCAAGCCATAGACAACTCCAGCACTGACACTCTTTTAACAGGCTGGCATGCAGCAATGGCTTTATCACACTTTGGTGAAATTTTTGGCTACCAAGAAGGTGGAGTTGGCACAACGTATAGAAACTTTGCTATAACAAGGAGGCAAGATAGTGGCAGTTTGACAAGTCTCTCCACGAAAACAAATTAAGATGCTTGACGGCTTGAAAAAGCTGTTCTCGTTGGCATTTTATTTCTTCCAGTGTTCTCCGAGTATGTTATCTCAATCTCTCGTGAAGCTGTACTTAGAGCCCAAGAATTTCCTTAGTAGCCAAGTCACACCTCAGAGTTCTGTCAGTTGTGAATAACCCTCAAGGATTTTTATTCCCTTGTCAAATGTGCCTGTATAGTATTCCAGCCATCAAGCCTTTCATTTCAATAAAACTTTTACTCTCCCAAGGCTTTCACATCTCTGGTCTTATATCATCTTATCTTCCTACTGAGTAAAATAGTAGAAGTAACCTTTTTTTATATTCATTGACACAATAAACATTAATTAAATTTCTGCTACAGGCCAGGCTATGGTAGGTACCACAGAAGATCTAATGATTAATAAGTCATGGCATTGCCCTCAGAGAACCTATAATGTAACAGAGAGATAAAAACATGCGCATGAATTGCGAGGTAGAAAGGGCTAAGTGCTCAGTGAGTTATAGATCACATACTGTGAGAATTTTTCAGAGCTTGCGATCCTCTCCAGCCCAGAGCAGCGCGTGGGAGGTATGGAAGGCACCACAGCACAGTAGCTTCATAGCTGGACTTTGAAAATGATCAGAATTTCGAAGTGGGGATGGGGCAGGAGCTGTAGCAACACATCAGGGAGCCAGAAAACCAGGGATGCTGCTTGGGGAAGAGGTAGGAGTCATTTCTTTGTTGTGGTTGTGACCATTGTATTACGGAGAGCGTAGACTGACACTAGACTATCAATGGGTTATATTGGAAGGATGAGGGTTTGAACTCGTACTCACATTCCTCCCTTTTTTAAACAGCTGAAAAAAAGGAGGTGCAGTGAGATAAGACAACTGCTATAGAGTCAGAAAGCTTGTAAGCGTCAGTATTGTGTTTTTAGCCAAGTATCTGGGCTTACTGTTCTACCCTCAAGGATAGTGACGGGTTGGATCCGGCTCCCCCGCTTCACTGCCGCTGGAAGGCTCCTAGCTACTCCTGCGGGATCGGAGGGAAGAAGGGAGCATCACCTCGTACCCCAGGGACAAGAAAATGAAAAAACACGTTTGTTTTTTTTTTTTATCTGAAAAAAAGATAAAAGTATCACAATACTCATTTGGTTCGGCTTTGGGAATTTTTTGAACTAAAATATTTGGATTTAGTGCAACTCTTTTTTGATATATTTTTATTTTTGTAATATTACAAACTTTTTTCCCTCTATCCATGCTTCAGGTGCATCCCTTTTTACAAGATATATGACTTGCCACCAAAAACACAAATGTGTAAATTGCATTTGGCTAGCCATCATATTTAATTTTTTTCTTAAACTGTGTTATTACCTCCTAGGCACTTTCTGCCGCACATTTGTTCAAAATAGATAATACATCATCATGGCTTTTCACGGCAAAGAAGGGGATTTTAATGAAAATGCCACTTTTAATAAGAAACCGCAATAATACGTGGTCTTGGTTGTTCCAGCTGAGATATTAATGTCTGGCACTTTTTTTCTGGAATTCAGTAACAAAAAGATATAACGAGTTTGGTTTGAAATGCAATGTTAAAGAAGTTGGAAAAATAATTGTCTCGAGATAGGACATATAGTGTATATAAAGTAAAATTCTCAACATTTACTGTAAGCTATATACTATTTCTTCTAAGTCTTTTTTTCTTATTGCTACAAGCCTCAAAGTTACAAAAAAAGAAAAAAGAAAAAAGGAAAGAAAAGAAAAAAAGAAAGAAACAGATCAAACTAGTAATTAAGTCAGGTAAATTTTAATAAATGTATTTCTACTACTTTAAATCTCATGGTTTTATATTTGTTTCTCAAAAAAAGACAAAATGAGAGATTTTTAAAATAGTTCTATTTTGAAGAGGTTTGTCCCCACACTAAGGGGAACTTGAGCATCTCTAAAGATGTATATAAGAAATTGTCAAAATATCTGTTTTCAAATTCTTTTCTCCCAAACCCAACCAAATGGCCGTATCAATTTTTCAGGGAGAATATAGAGTTGAGAAGGACAGGATGGATAATATACCTTCCCATTTTTAAAAAGTCTCAAGAAATTAAAAATAGAGCTTCCCTATGACCCAAGAAATTAAAAATAGAGCTTCCCTATGACCCTGCAATTGCACTTCTGGGTATTTACCCCAAAGATACAGATGTAGTGAAAAGAAGGGCCATCTGTACTCCAATGTTCATAGCAGCAATGGCCACGGTCACCAAACTGTGGAAAGAACCAAGATGCCCTTCAACGGACGAATGGATAAGGAAGATGTGGTCCATATACACTATGGAGTATTATGCCTCCATCCGAAAGGACAAATACCCAACTTTTGTAGCAACATGGATGGGACTGGAAGAGATTATGCTGAGTGAAATAAGTCAAGCAGAGTCAATTATCATATGGTTTCACTTATTTGTGGAGCATAACAAATAGCATGGAGGACAAGGGGAGTTAGAGAGGAGAAGGGAGTTGGGGTAAATTGGAAGGGGAGGTGAACCATGAGAGACTATGGACTTTGAAAAACAATCTGAGGGGTTTCAAGCAGCAGGGGGGAGGGAGTTTGGGGGAACCAGGTGGTGGGTATTAGAGAGGGCACGGATTACATGGAGCACTAGGTATGGTGCAAAAACAAGGAATACTGTTACGCTTAAAATAAAATAAATAAATTAATAAATTAATGAATTTTTTAAAAAAATCCTGAAAGAAGAAGAAGAAAAGAAGAAAGTTTGAAGTAAGGGAAGGTTACAAAAAAAAATTCATTTATTCATTCATAAAGTAGTGAGTATGTCAGGTGACCTTACTATATAGCAGGTGATATGTGGCAGAAGGCCAAGGTTGAAAGATTGGCCATGCATGAAGGGCCTTGTAGCCAAGTGAGCAGATTGAATTGTATTATCATTCGAGAGCCCTCAGAGTACAGACACGCCATTGACCATTTATGAAGGAAAAGATCTGGCATGAAAGGATGGGGCAGATGTCAGCCTAGACATGCTGTAAAAACTAGTGAAACTGAAGCACAGAGCTCAGTGAGCACTTGGCATGCTAGTTGTTGGTCTACAGAAAGATTGGTTCACAGGATAGGGGCCATGTTGTTTTATCTGCTGTTGCCCTGTTCCCAGTGAGGCATATGGAGACCTGGCATAGAGTGGGCCCTACTTCCTTGTTGACTGTCCCAACTCTCAACTTGATAATTGGCTAATAGTTATCCTGAGGCTTTGACAAACTTCTTACAAAAACATTTTGAATTCCTCATTAAACATACTTTGTGCTGCACTTGATAGCAGTTATTACCAATTCTGAATGAGTTATACTAAATTACGACTGAATTATACCAGTTAAGACAATAAAACAGACAAAAGCTGTTAAAAGAAGAAAATCAAGTAGGAAGTCTGATACTACTCCCCTGAAAGTCACACATCATGAAATCTCAAAAACACCTCTCTCCTGGGGGGGTGTGGGGGGGGGCGGTGGGAATAGAATGATTTTGAATGGTAGAACTTATATAGAATCTCAACATGATGACCCAGGAAAGGGAATGATTATATCAGCTGGAATATGACAGAGCCCTTAAAAGTGCATGGAACCAGATGCATACATTGTACAACATAGATCATAGTGATATTAGTGTTTGGATGGTGAAAACATAAATGTTTCATGAAGATAAAAATCAAAGAAAATCAGAATGTCTTCTTGGGGAAATATTTTTCTGTCATGTCTGAAACTATCTTATCATCCATTCTTACTATTCTTTTTCTCACGGTATGTCAGTGGTCCTCACAAAGAGCCTTGTGTTTTACATGTCACGGGTAGTGTTTAGGACATGTTTGGTGGTTAACATATGTTATAAAATCATTTCTTTATCTGTTAAAGTACTGCCTAAACAGATTGTGATTAAAAGGGCATTGGATAAACAGCAAGGAAAACAAGATTTATACCCACCTTGCCTACTAAATTGCCATGTCATTAAATAAAACCTTCACATAAAAAGAGATTAAACTGGATGCTTGCTACAAATCCTTTTCTATGTAACATTTTTGTAATCCTTGTCATTGATAGATTCACTCTATTGCTGAACTCTTTTAGAATTTTTGGCTCTCCATTTTCACAGGTGGATATATGCCCCTAGTATGTGTAGACAGACCTTATTGGAAACCGTGGATCTTGTATCCATGCAAAGGTAAAACAGAAAAGAAAAAAAAAATCACAGGTTTGGAGAACTCCATATCCTAAATAGTCTTTCTGGGCATAAGTAAAGTCAAAACTTGACAAATTATTGAATTACCAAGACATTGAGATTATTTACATTTGCTATTATCCCAGTTCCACGATTTGTCTTATGTTTTTGCCTACATGGACACTATATTATTATCTGAACAACTCATCTCAGAAACATAGGCCAACTGACATCTATTAGCAGCCAGTACTTTGTCTGTCAGTGGAAGGTGGACAGCTCGGCTGAAGCCCCAGGACAACTTTGTGCCCTTTCACAAGGCTTTGAGATCCTAGAGGATAAAGAAGGTTAAAAATGGAAGGACCCTTGGTCTCAGTTAGATTTAAAAAGTCTTTATGATCATATCCAAGGCTCTGGGAAGGATTTATATGGCATTATTTTATATGGAAGGAAAAAGACTC
This sequence comes from Neogale vison, assembly GCF_020171115.1. Taxonomy (NCBI): domain Eukaryota; kingdom Metazoa; phylum Chordata; class Mammalia; order Carnivora; family Mustelidae; genus Neogale; species Neogale vison. Next base: position 76,216,000 of record NC_058091.1, on the reverse strand, counting down.
TCTGAGTCAAGAATTCCCAATACTGCAATTTATTTAAAAATATACTCTGTTTTCAGGTTTGGTGGCATTAATAATGATTCTCCATATTTTACTTAGTTGGACTTGGACAGAAAAGAGTATGCAAATAAAAATTATGACCTGAGTTCTTTATGAATGTGTGTGGATGAGCTTTTTCCAAACTATCTTTCTGAAAGTAGTAGTATTCCAGGAGTTTAAAAACAATATTGAATGAGAAGATGCACAGCAAAGGCTTAACGCAGTATGGGAAATGGAGAACATGTGCGATAAATGTTACTTATCCTTATTGCTATTTTTATATCATGCTTTTAAAAAGGTGAGGGAGCTTTGTAGTGAAACCAAATACAAACTTCTTACAAAAACATTTTGTTTTTGTAAAAGTCTTCCCCTTCGTTATTATTATTGGGGCGCCTGGGTGGCTAAGAAGATTAAGCCTCTGCCTTCAGCTCAGGTCATGATCTCAGGGTCTTGGAATCGAGCCCCACATCAGGCTCTCTGCTCAGCGGGGAGCCTGCTTCCTCCTCTCTCTCTGCTCGCCTCTCTGCCTACTTGTGATCTCTGTCTAGCAAATAAATAAATAAAATCTTTTAAAAAAAATCTAAAAGAGGGAGATAGGACTAATGCACACACATAAATCAAGGTAACAGATAATCACATTCTGGAGTGTTTAATACTGAATGCGGTAGTTGCTGAGACATGGGATAAGGGATTTTAGACTCTAGGTCTAATTTTCATAATTTCATGACAATGGGGGCCCTTGCCGCGGAGTTTGAATTTGAGTATACCTAAAGGACTAGGAAACCCAACACCTCAACAAAGATAGGGCCATAGGACAGATGCTAAATAAAGAAAACTTCAACGATGAGCAGGAGAGAGCTACTCTACAGTACAACGCAAAACAAAACAAAACAAAAGTAAGGATGAAAGTGGTGCTTTATGCAGATAACTTTGGAAAAACTGTGGCCACTTGGATTGAAATTGACAATCCCAGAGTCAGAGAAGCCCTTCAACTGGCATCACAGAAGTCCTGGGCCAAAACAAACCACAGCAGCCTCATGGTGGTCCTGGACCCAAGCGCTTGCTCTCACACTACTTCCATCCCTCACTGTGTGATTGTGGCCATGTCCCTGAACCTTTCCTGACAGTTTTCCATCCATTGAAGGGGGATAGGAATGTTATCTCTGCCGTGACGTTATTGCAAGGTATAAATGAAATAGATGAAACATTGGTAGAACAGTTCTGCTTCGTAATTAGTTAGCTCTAATTAACTGTGATGAAAAAAGAAAGAAAAGAAAACTGCTTGGAGGGGTTAATTAAAGAGACTTTGTAACCTACTGTGGTATGGGATATGGGAGAGCCCACCCACCCAGCAGCCCCTCACTGCCTCTGGTGTTGCCACCGCCCCATCCCCTTTGTATAATCAGTTTTCGGTTCTATAGCCAGAGTCATCTCTCTAAAAGGCAAACTAGATGACTGCATTCCCCTTCAATGGCCCTCTGCAGTGCCCAGGGTTCAAGGCAGCCCTCTTGACAAAGACTACAGAGCCCTGCCTGTCCAGACCCACCTCTCCAGCTTTTTCTTCCACCACTCCCTTCCCTACAATCTGTATTGCTGAGTCCCATGAACTCCCACCTCTGGGACAGATCTCATATAGGAATATTCTTCATTCTTCCTTTGTCTGATTATACGTATTAATATAGGGCATATAAGGTAGAGATGAGGGAAGCTTTGGAATTACGTGTAAAGCCACCAGCAGGTGCCTTGAAAGAGGGTATTGCATAGCAGCATCCAAGAAGGAAGTTTTTCTTTCAAATCTGAGTTGTCTTGGTTATACTGAAAATTAAAGAGAAAATCTTTCCATGTTGTTTCAGCATTATATGTATATTTTCCCATATATTACATTCTTCTTAATTAATAAGTGATATATATTTAAAGAATGAATGGATATATGGTGAGAAGTCTTTCTACCACTCATGGGATGTCTTACAGCCACTCACTTTCAGTTTACTGTGAATCTTTCAGATACACTCTGCATTTTGAGAGAACTGTATGCATATGCAAATCCCCCACTTCCAAAAATGTGTAACTTGTTATGCTATCAAATTTGTAAATGTTTTCTGAATTGTGTTTCATGCTTGGATTTTACTTACTCCAAGATTATAGAAAAAAATTCTCATTTCAGTTAGTACACTTATAGCTTCTTTGTTATATTTAAATTTGGTTACTTGTTGTCTAAGGTATGTGATGTTGTTCTAACCTAATTTTTTTTCAGAAGTTTCTTTTCTATTTCTTTATAATAGATTATTTTGCTAGTGACTTGAAATGTGCCCTGATTCTCAGACTTTAGTCCTATGTGGACTTTATTTGCAGTTACATCGATCTGTTTATCTATTCATGTGCGCCATTCTGATGATTTAGGCATTATAAAATGTTTTAATATCCGCTAGGGATAGTCATTCCTTATCACCAGGCCTTTTCAAAATTTTCTTGGCAATTTTCTTGCTTCTTATTTTTCTATAGGAATTTTATAATCATCTTGCCTGCATTAGAAAAAAAATATATAATGTTTTAAAATGCATTAAACTTATGGATTAATTTGGGGACAGTCAAAACGTATCTTCCTATCCAAGAAAATAATATGTCTTCCTCTTTTTTCAGTGTTTGTTTATAAAGTTTTCCACATACAGATGTTACACATTCCTAGATCGTTTGTCTTGTTACTGGTTTTAATAAGGCACTTAATCAATTATAACTTTTAACTAGTGTTTGTACATTACATCGAGTTCTCTAACCCTGCACAAAAAACAACCAGTCAAGTAGAGTCTGAAAGGAAAGTTACAAGGATTCAATTCAAGACTGACACTGTGAGAGAAAAAACTTGACTTTAACTTTAATTTTATAATTATTATATTTAAAATTCTTTCAGTGATTTGTTAATACAAATAGGTGGTAGAAGAATAACTCAATACCAGCGTACTTGAAGTCTTGTTTTTCAACAGTAAATTCTAAATTTTATTATTTACTTATTTATTTACTTTAGAGAGAGACAGAGAGGACAAGCGGGAGGGGCAGAAGGAGAGAGAATCTCAGATAGACTCCCAGCTGAGCACTGAGCTGGACGTGGGGCTTGATCCCACGACCCTGAGATCATGACCTGAGCCGAAATCAAGAGTTGGATGCTCAACTGACTGAGACACCCATGTTGCCTCCAAAATGTTCTTGTTTTAAAACTTAGAATTCTGGGGCACCTGGGCAGAATAATCAGTTAAGCACCCAACTCTTGTTTTCAGCTCAGGTCATGATCTGAGGATCATGAGTTGGAACACCAAGTTAGGCTCCATGCTCAGCAGTGAGTCTGCTTGAGGTCTTCTTCTTTCCCTCTCCCTCTGCCACCCCCAATATAAATCTTTAAAAAGTAAAATAAGAATATTTTAAATTATTTTGAGCACAAGCTAGTCATTTTTAAAATAATCAACTATACCCCATTAAGTTAGAATAGAGAAAAACAACAACAACAACCCAGAATCAAAGGAAATTGAATCGAAATATCAGCAGGAATTGCACACAGTAAAAGTAAGGATTTATATCTCCAGTCTGCATTAAATCTTTTGTGCTGGGGTTGCAATAAAAAAAGTTTGAAACCCAGTGACTGAAATCTCCTTTGTTTCAAGCTATTACAAGGTGAGTGATTTTAGACATATGAGTTGACTCTGGAAAGTAAGAACTCAATGATCATGTTTAGTTTAACATCAGAGGACTCAGAGGACCCAGATATTTGAAGTAGCAACTGAGACAAGTATGCTTTTGCATGTTATTCATATGGACAAATTTCACTACAGATGAGCAGAGGACTTGCTCACCAACTCTGATAGTTACGATTGATCATGGAAATGGGAAAAAAAATGGCTTTATAAATCTATCCCTAAACTATATCATTACATTTCAAAATACAACTCATACAGGGTAACAATGAAATCCAAGCTGAAAATGAAACCTGTGCCAAAAGGTTCTGAAATTTGTATTAGAGAAATAAAAACTAAAATCCTATTTCATGTTTGAGATGAAAGAATGCTTGTGCTTATATATATTTTATATTCAGTGGGTGTAGTGTGGATACTGTACCTTATTTCACTTTCCTTATGTATCCTTGAAGTTCAAGAGGCGTTTGACCCTCTTCAATATGGAGAGCCCTGTGTAGCTGGTCTAACAAATTCAATGTATTTAAATGAAAATATGTTATAAAGCTCCCCAGGAAAAAGACATCAAATATATTTCAACATCAGAACCTCATCCATCAAATTGCCATTTGTAATTGTGGCACAGAATTTTAGTTTGGTATAGAAGGAAGATTTTGCTGAAATAATTCCATGCTGAGACAGCTCTTTAATTGGGAACTACTACTAGGCTAGAAAATGCACTCAAAGGCCGGCACAATGTGCAGGTTGGTAAATGATCTGCCTTTTTGTAAGTGACTGAGTCTTACCACCGTATTGAATTTGTCAGACGTTTTCAAATCCCAAAAAGAGGGGCATAAGTTTGGATGCTCTTTTAACATAAAATACAATTTTCATCCTGTTGTCTCTCTCTGGAATAGTGACTCAGAACCCACCAGGAGGCATTGTAGGTGAAAGTGGGTGGAACCCGTGGTTGAATCACCTGAGGCATTTTTCAAACTCTTTTGGCCTTCCCCCCAAACTTCTGCAGGCTCTTTCTTTAACTGCCTGCCCCTAACACTCAGCACTTCTTAGCAAGCCACTATGAGGGCTGTTACCCTCAGGAATGTTTAGGTTTAAAACAGTCAGAACCTTTCATTTCTCTAGTACAGAGGTGTTGTATTCAAAAGTTATTCTTATTTTCTTATATTGCCTTATATCTGAGCTACACCCTTGTCATGTTCAAATTTGGAGGTGGTCAAAGGAAGTGTTGTAAGAAGCTTTGCTGTTCAGAGTGCAGAGCAGTAAGGGCTGATCAAGGGCGCCTTAATGCTCAGTCTCTCCACAGGAGCAATAGTGGATTTGGTTCATCCCAAAAGGGTCAGTGAATTGAAGAGCTTTTAAATTTGCCCGAATGGCCCGAATTGAGCTTTTCATATCTTTCTCCTCTCTCAGACAGTAGAGTTTAACTCAGTGATAGAAGCCAGATTTAAGAATGTTTTTAGGGCAATTGCAAGTAGAAACTTTCCCAGGGCCAAGAAATAATGAGCCTGAAGCCCCAGAGACACTGTTGTAGCGAAACTATTTTCTCTGTAAACTACCGATATCAAGAGTTTTAATAGGAGGAAGAAAGAGGGAAAAGGTTAAGGAATAAATGTACTTAACTTGCTATTTAGACTTCATATATACGTGTCTTAGGCCTTTGCAGGGTATTTCCCACAATGGTCGAAACTTCATTGCTGTTCAAGATGGGGTCCCCTGACTAGGTTCATAGGCATCCCCTGGGAATTAGAAGGAAATGCAGAATCTCTGGCCTCACGCCAAGGCTCCTGGGTCAGAATCTGCCATCCGAACGAGATCGGAACAAGGTGACTCCTGTGCACAATAAAGTCTGGGGTGTTACGGTTGAAGGGACATTGCTCTCCCGCTATTAGAATACTTGCAGACATTAAAGCTCCTTAGTGTAGTAACCAAAGAAGAAAGGAGATGTGTTTTTAAAAGTTCTTTGCACACCTTACCAGATTGTACCTCAGGAAGGTCATGGTTACTTTCCTTTGCACCAGCAGAGTATAAGAGGGGCTATTTCAATGACAATGATCCATGTTGGGCATTATTACTTTTTAAATTGTTAAGTTGCCTCCTAAAATCATAGACTATGGCATGAGGTGGGCATCCAGCATTCACATTCTTAAATAGGTAACCAGGATTCCTAGAATGAGCAAATGAACAAATCTCCCTCTCTGTATTGAACTGAAATCAAAATCTCAAGTTCTGATGACAAAGCTTTTGAATTTTGTACTTTTCCATCAGCATGTCTTTTTATTCTGACATCGGGAGCATGATATTTTAATCATGGTGGCTTTATGCTGTGTTTTAAAATGTGTTTTTGGCAGTTATCTTGTCCATCTTGCATTGTGTCTAAAAATTTCTGTAACATTCTTTAATCATAACAGAAATTCCTAGGGCATTCTACATATATTTTCATAATATAGGTATAAAAGAGATTCAACTTTCTACATCTTATTATTTTACAAACATATTGTAAGGAAACAGGACCTGAACTTAACCCTCAAAATATTGGCATTTTTCTGTCATTCTATCATTTGTTCATTTATTTTTACTATATTTGTAATATGAGGCTCAGTAAGACAACGCAGTCTTTGAATCCCTGCATTCAACAGGGTACCAAGCCAAATGGTGTGGTAAAAAGGAATTCAAAGTGAGGAAAAAATGAGGAGGTAGAATTTGTGGACTTCACACTTAGAGAGATTACAATATAAATGAGAATTTAAGTTGGATTTGAGACATAGACTCAAATACATATAGAAATACCCAAGTAGAGAAAACTAAATGAACTTCTATGAGCTTCCCAGGGCTTCTGTAACAAAAGATCAGAAACTCAGCAGAAAGTTATTCTTACACAATTCTAGAAATGACAAGTCTGAAATCAAGAGCTGTGCTCTCCTGGCTTCTTGGTGTGACAGGCTACCCCTGGCTTGCAGCTGCAAGGCTTCAGCTTTGCTTCCATCATCCCCTGCCTGTCTTCTCTCTGCCTGTCTCTGCCTTCGTGCGGCATGCTTTCTGTCTCTTCTCATTTTATAAGGACATGAGTCTTACCTGCTTAATTAAGGATGACCTCCTCTTCACTTATATCTGTTTCCAAGTAAGATCACATTTCAAGTACTGGGGGTGAGTACTTTGACATATCTTCTTGGGAGACACAATTTAAATCATAACAGAGCTCTTTACGGTAAAGGGATGACTCAGATGCAATTGAATTTGGTGTTCCCTTTAGATTCCTTACTGGGAGAAACACATTCTTTCTTTTTTTTTTTTAATAAACATATAATATATTTTTATCCCCAGGGGTACAGCTCTGTGAATCGCCAGGTATACACACTTCACAGCACTCACCATAGCACATACCCTCCCCAATGTCCATAACCCCACCCCCCTTCTCCCAACCACCCCCCCCCAGCAACCCTCAATTTGTTTTGTGAGATTAAGAGTCACTTATGGTTTGTCTCCCTCCCAATCCCATCTTGTTTCATTTATTCTTCTGGGAGAAACACATTCTTACCAGTGGTTGATAACACAGTGTAAATGTGTAAGAAGGATTTCCACACTCTTTTCCACTCCAGCAAATGAGTGTCCGTTCCATTTGATGACAAAAGGACCATCTTTACTAGGTGATCAGCTTGGAGATAGTTCCATTGGCAATTATGATTCAGGAGAGTATGCTGTTATCAACAGGAGTTAGACATGGTGAAAGGAGGAACAAGTTCATGAATGACTTGGCAGTCTATGGTCCTGAAGAACTGAAAGAAGACGATGCCGGCTACCTGGAAAAGTAGCAAACTTTTTCCTTTTCAATCAGTATCACTAACAGACTGCCTTATTATCGGTCCTGGTTTGGCTGTTATCTATTATTTTTTCTGTGACTTATCTTGTTAGATAGTCTGTAGTTAGAACTCTATTTTATTCTAGTACAACACTTCCATTTCTGAACAAAAATGTTTTCTGAGCCCATGACTTGTCTAACCATCTGCCCTCACTCATGAAATGATGGCATTTCCACACTATACCCACCCAGTAATTTGTGAACAAGAAGCCAAGGTGTTTGATTAAAGTAATTTATTTTCTCACATCATCCTTAAAATGAGCAAGATGTGGAGCCAGGTGGTTTGGCTGATGTCCTCGAAGTCTACCCTCATTTATTTTGTTTGTTTTCATCATATGACGGAACACAAGTCTAAAACGCAGCATATTAGAAAGGCTGCATCATAAGAACTTGGACTTTGAGAGGATATAGCCAAATAAATATAGACATTATTCTTATGCTAATTTTGAAATGAACATCTAAGTAAAAGGAGATTTGAGATTTGTTTGTTCTTTAGAACAAATGTCAGGAGAAACATTACCTAACAACTGAGACATAAACAAAAGGATGTTATTCTAAATCTATTCAAACCAAAAGCCTCTTTAACACATGAACAATTCACTTAATCTCTGTCATTTTTCTATTGTTTCCTAACTAGGGACAATATCCTCTGAGGAATAATCACTGTGATTTTTTGAAATTTGGTAAAATCCTTAGTGCTTTGGTGAAAGAAATGATAATATTTATAATTACACAGAATGCTACATCTCAGAGCTTTAGAAATGACCAAGTCTAACACTTACTTTTTAAAATAGTGGAGCCAAGTTCCTTCCATTTGTTTTAAAAACAGAATTCCACTTGTTATCTGGAAAGATTTGAATAAGATCTTATTTTCATCATTATTTTAAATTATTTTGAGAAGTCATTTAAGTCTTTCTTTAACCAAGACCTTTAACATCATGCTTGACTCTGATGTATGACATTTCGGCATCCACATAATTAATCAACAGAGGTCCAGAGTAATGCTAAAATGCATGCCTCCTCATAAATGTTAGTAAGTGACTTAATTTTCCCAAAATGTTAAAGTCCACATGCCATCTTTATAAAGTTAAAAGATTCACGCCGTCCTTTATGCATTTGATATTTACAGTTGAAAGGCCTGTATTGTAAGCAATCTGGTTCACAGTTAGGCATTTAACTTGACATTTTATGAAGCATGGACGTTTGAGTCCTCCATCCTTTCAGCATGTTTTGAGCTAATTGTGAATTAAGTGGTAGATGTAAAGACTATGCCCGGTATTTTAATTTATTAATAGCTTTTCTTGTAATTATTTTTATATGACTACTCAAAAAAATGCATGTTGTTGAACAACATTTCTGTTTTTACTCACAAGTAGAAAATATTTCAGGTAATTCCTTCCCACAAAATAGGGAGACTTCTAGATACAGTCATTCTGTTTACCGATTAGTAAACATATATAAAATGTGTTTTTAAAATAGACATTTTGGTTTGGATATAAAACAACAACTTCATCTCAACATATATACAATGTGTTCTTGGCAGGTCTGGGAGCAAACTGCGGAGTATATTCCGATATCGCTGTGCTGTTGCGGACAGACTCGACAGACAGTACTAGTGTCAAAAGAGTCACACCGCCAGTGAAAAGGTCGAAAACAGGAGTTAGTTATATATTCTAAGTCCTCAGAAAGAAAACTGTAGTTGACTTATGGTGTATTTCCAGACCAGAGATTGGTTTTCAAAATCTACAAATTTATATCTATCATGTATCTTAAATATCTTAGTACAGAAATTGAACTAAGAGAACAAATTAAAAGAGAAACAGCCTAAATCCATTTTTTACCCTTAAGCCTGGTAAAAACATGTGGAGTTCTACCCCGGATCAGCTCTGAGAGCCAACTGTGCCCTGAGTTCAGGATGTATTTCTTTAAACAGGATAGAAAATCATAGGTCACTTTGTACCTCCCAGAAACTGCCCACATATGAGAGCCCAAGGCAATTAAAAATAGAAAAAAATGATTCTATCCATTTTACTTAGTTTCTCCTTTGTGCACACTGCTAATCCTTCCCCAGCCAAACCTGTCTTCATATTTTCTTTACCTTTATCTTTTATTAAAAACTGTTCTCAGGGGCGCCTGGGTGGCTCAGTGGGTTAAGCCGCTGCCTTCGGCTCAGGTCATGGTCTCGGGGTCCCGGGATCGAGTCCCACATCGGGCTCTCTGCTCGGCGGGGAGCCTGCTTCCCTCTCTCTCTCTGCCTGCCTCTCCATCTACTTGTGATTTCTGTCTGTCAAATAAATAAATAAATAATCTTTAAAAAAAAAAAAACTGTTCTCAGAAAGTATCTGAGAATTTGAATAATAATAATTTAAAATTAGTAACCAAATAAGTAAAAATAATTCAAATTAATATGCATATGAGTCATCACTTTTCTAGGTGGTACTTTAATAAGAGTTAATCCTCTAGGTCTTGAGAGATTTCAGACATTAGCATTCCACTGGAGGAAATATTTGGGGAGATTTATGAGTTCATCCTTGTGCTCCCCAGATGCCACTAAATTAATTTATTAGCCAAGGAAAGAAAGAAGGAAAGGAAAGAAAGAAAGACCAACAAGCAAGGAACTGGTCACCAAATCTTAGCCTGTTGAACCCACTTTCCAAGCTGCTGTCCCTCATAATGTAGCAGCCAAGTCCAATTAAGGAAAAGGTGAAAAATCATTTCCTCATTTGACAAAGCCAGCATGTTAACACATGTACCTTTGCTGATGCTCAAAAGGGCTCACCCCTTTTGAAATAATTCTTCGGATGTATTTATAAAGCTATTCATATATATGAAAAAGTACCAGAGTTCAAAAATAATTTCCTTTTGCTCCCCCCACTGATTTTAGTCTTGAGTTTGCTCTAGGGATGATTTATGACAAGTTTTACTTTAATTTAAATGTGGCCCAAGTGATCCCTTGGCTAACTACATAAAAGCATTTTTTTTTAGACAGATCCATTACCATAGTCACCTTTGGAGAATAATGGAAAGGAAGTATATTTGACAACATCCACTGTCATGCCACAAATTGCAGCTACACAGGAAGCAGACTTGCCCCCAAACAGACCATGGAGTGATGATCTTCCTGTTTCATCTCTCCAAGAGGTTCCACTTCCTCCCACAGATTTTTCAAATTCCTGTCTCTCATTGGCAGATCAGGGAAGAATTTAACTAAGAGTGTATGTCCTTTGTGTTCCACTCAAACTAAAAATAAATGTAGATGATTGAGAGATGAAGCAAAGCTCATAGAAACTTATATTGAATAACTCTCAGTTGCTTAAATTATCTGAATTTTGGAAAGTAGTGAGAGAGAGCAGGCAGCCAACAGTGAGTCACAGAGAAGTAGCCATGAAGAAAATTAAAATAGCTCTAAGAACATAAACACTAAAAGAGCATCCTCCCACTGAGTAACAGGTGCAGAACTCAACACAGAGAAGTCAGCCTGTTGCCATATGGCTTCCACTTAGAGCCACAGTCTGTCTGACCAGCAGCCCCCAGACACGGTATACGACCACCCATGCCCAGACCTCTAAGAGGAAAAGTAGTCTGTGTCTCATTTTGATGGGGGGAATAGTGGAAAACTGTAGGAGGACTGTGAACAAGTAGGTGAAAGATTCTGGGACACTCAGAATTTTGCTGCAGTTTGTAGGTTATGCTGTTAATTCCGGTTGGAGGGACAGCTAGAACTAGATAAATGGTAGTTCCAGATAAATGGTGGTTCCAGACCAGTAAATCTACAAGATGTTTGAAACAATTAAAATATTATAAAAGATCTGAGGCAGAAAGAAATATATTTATGGCATCCTGAGTCTTTTAAGAATCAGTACAATAACAGGTGTTTTTTAGCCATGGTTCATCACCTAAGAATGCAGAAATGTCTTCCAGGAAATGGAAGCCAACAAATCAGGAGGAAAGAATTGTGGGTGCTTTAAGGTAGTATTGGGACCACATAAACTTCTTGGCAATAACCAAAGTATTATGAAAAATATTAAGCTGCAACTATGTGAAAAGTTTCTGATATATGGTTAAAGGTGGGTTGTTTCACATTAATAGAGACATATAAAATTTTGATCTCATGTTAATATAACTTGCATTTCCTAGTACTGGAAAAAAGAGGATTTTTACTAGACAAAAATCTGCTTCTGAATTATTCCCTCCCAACATACCTGGATAAGAAAGTTGCTAATTTGACAAATGCAGAAATACATAGCAAGTGACAAAGCCTCATCCTTGCATACGTTATCATTTAGTGGCAATATTATATCAAAAGAGAAGAGAGATTATGTCCACAGAGAATTCATTTTATTGGTGTCACCAACAACTTCTTCAACTCCTCCTTTTAGCCCCAGCTAGAGATTCCTTTTGTTTTCACTTGAAATAACCATTTTCTTCAAGACCACTTCAGTGTTAAGTAGAAATGATATCCCATATGGGTCATAGGACCTAGGACCATACCCCTAACAACGGATGCATTTGGGCAAATCACTTTGTACCTTTCCAACTATTTTACTGCCTTATCTAAAGACAATAAAAGCAATATTTAATGGTAGCAAAACCACAAAGAGACACTCTGAGAGATTTGTGGCAAGTTGATGATGATTTTTGCCTTGATTCACTGTTGAACTATTCAATATATTGTATTAACCAATGCTAGTTCTACATTCTTTCACGTCACAGTTTCCATGTGGAATTATAACCCCAAATGTGGGAACCATGGATGTTACCATTAAGAATTCTATACATATATAATGTGTGATTGATCTGCTAGGTGGAATTTTGAAGATAAATGACGGGCACAATCAAGCAAGAGCGAGAGTTACTAACTATGCTGCTCTTGTGAGGTGCCTGAAGAGACATTCATGAACCAAATGTTATTGAAACAGAAGGTGAGCAATCAGAAACAAATAACAGAAAGTTGGAAACATGTCACACATGCATGTAACTGATATGGAGCTGACTCTATTGGTTACTCGTAGAGGACTGTGACCTGTTCCAGCCTATGGTTCTTTCGAAGCATCCAACTTGCACTTGAGTCATCTTTGAAGATTTTGAGAATAAATTGTTGAATTTCACAGGAGACCCAGAATAAAAAGTTTGGGGTGTAGTTTAATAATATCCCCACTGCATTTCCCCCAGAGCTATTTCCATAGGACTGAATCCCAAAATGCCCTTTCTCTAGGATAATCACTTTCAACCTTCCAAACTTCACTAATGAGAAGCTCATTCATTAGAAAGAAAACTTTCAGGCCCACCCAGACTTCCTGAATCAGAATCTCTAGAGGTCAGGCGTAGGAGTTCACATTGTAATACACTCTCTGAGTGATTCTTAGGTATTCTAGAGTTAAAGACACACTGCTAGGCACACTCTTGCAGCCTCAGTTTGGGATAGATGGCTGATCAGCTCCCAGATAATGGTTAGCCCCCAGGTTCAGAGAATTCTCCAGGAAGTCAAGTTCAAGGGTTGACAAACCTTCATGCAGTAAGTCAGCAGAGAATGTTTGTCAAAGTTGTCAAACTTGGCTGCATACTGGAACCACCTGGGGTGCTTAAAAAAAACACCCATGCCTAGATTTCACCCCCAGAGTTCTCATTGAACTGGTCAGGCTCTTTTAGAAACTCTCCAGATCACTCTAGTCTGTAGTCAAGTTTAAAGCCACTGCATCAGAAAGCAGTTCACCGACCTTTTCCTGCTAAGAGCCTATGGGAGCTGGCAAAAGAAACAATTTTTGACAGAAAACGAAAACAAAGGGAAATATGTTTTTAAAATATATCAAACTTTATTCTTGGGTTACATAGCATTTTTAAGACTTCTTTCCAGAAAGGTATTCCTGAAGAATCTTACTGTATAATAACTGAGTAGCATAGGTATTTCAGAGACATTAAGGTTCAAAATCTAGGATCATTATTCACATCATATTCAAGTATATTGAAACCCTGAAGCATCTAATTAAATTGTTCTTTCTTCTTCAAGGCACTCCTACTTTTCATTTAACACTTTTTCTTTTATTACTTCATTCCCATTTTCTCTGCCCTGATTGCTTCCTACTCCACTTTTAGCACTTGATAACCTTCTTCTGACATCACAGAATGCTTTCCTTTAGAGTCCTTCGTATTCAATTATTGCACTTTAAAATATTTACTGAGCAAGTCTTTTGAGGGTCATGGCAGTTTTCATAGTAACTGGATGATTTCTTCAAATTTCCTCAAAAAAACTTTATTGCATTCCCACTATATTCCAGGTTCCAAGTACTGTTTTAAGTATGTGGGACACATCAGGAAACAAAATATCCAAACATTTTATTTTTTGAGGGAGCTTAATTGTAGTGAGCCAAGCAGCAAACCATAAGCAGTAGACAATACAGTATATCATAGGCTAGAATGTACTGACGATAAGTGCTATAAATAAACTAAAAAAAAAAAAAATAGAGAAAGTAAAATATAGTAAGAGAAATTGATGGCACAGAGATGGGGAATGAGAATTTTGACAAGGGTGATTAAGGAAGGTCTCATTAAAAAGGGAAAATCTGAGTCAAGATTTGAAGTAAATGTAATTATTTGAGAGAACATAAAAGATGATACATTTCATGAAATACTGAGTAACAAAATTTAAAAAGAAAATGATTTTCTTTTGTTTCCTGTAGTAAAGAAAAAGGCAGTGCTTCCCTAATCATTCTGGTCTGCTCTGCTGCCGCCTTTCAACCTGTTCCGTGTTACTAGATTAATCCTTGTCTTAGGATGTTCACTTTTGTTCATTTTCCATAAAACATTAGGAGATCACAAAGTTCACATGGTTACACTTGTGTCATCATTGGTAGTGTCTTGGCAGGTATGTATATGCTTTTCACCAAACACATTTCTATCTTTCAGCATCCCAAAGTTGCATGTCACATGTCTATGTGTGTTTTAGTTACACATACTGCTCCGTATCTTAACGAGACCTGTATCACAACCAGTTAGATACCTCCAGTAGAATTGCACTGTGCCCCCAAATTTTGTTTTCCTTTGCTCATTAAAGAGCTCAAATCACCTTACATCAAGTCAACAAAGTTTTTGACTAAAATCTCAGAGTTGCATGGTGCTTTACTCATTGGCATAAGCCAATTTTTGTAAATGTTGGGTACATAAAAATATCTTCAAATATAAACTTTAATCAATTAATTAATCCCACAGACATGTAATGAATGTACTCTGCAAGGGGCCTTTTGCTAGATTTTTGCCAACACACAGGATACTATTTGAGTTAGAGCTACTTTCCATGTTCTCTAAAGTACAGCTCCCACCCCCAGTTTTAGATGTATCTTGGGAGGCTTATTGTGATTAGATTTTCACATTAGATTTTTCTGGTAATTATATCTTAAAGCCCTTAAGTTCAAGTGAAATTCACAGAAGTCACAGGTGATGCAACTAAATTATTGGTCATGAGTGTATATATAACATTCGAAATAAATCTTGTTATATCTTCAGTAATTAGAAGTGGTCCTTTAGGGAGTCACTCTAAAACTAAAAAGGGAGCAATAATATAAAACCATCTTTAGGTTTAATTTATAGTTCTTTTTTGTTTTATACAGTTATTTATGAGCTCTAAACCTCTTGTGCATGTGGGCACACACACACACACACAAATCTGATCTTTATTCCTAGGACTGACTTATTTTTTGTTTCCCACATTTATTCTCAATATACTACAAACGGCAACTTCTGTAATTATGTCCTTCATCAACTCTGCTCATCGGTTTTATTTTATTTAGGCTCCGAGAGTAACTCACTGGTGTTGTAGCAGACAGAAAGAGCAAGGCTTGGGCTCTGCTCCATCCCCCTTCAGCCATCTTAATCCTAAGCCACCTGACAGCCCCAACTTATTTTGCAGTTTTCATCCAAACAGGTTATGTAATTGTAACTTTCTGTAAAACAAATATTCAGAAGAAAAATAATCTTATTATATTTGATTCAGGATTTTAAATACAAAAAGTGTTAAATTAACTGTTTTATTATTTTCTGTTGTATTTACAAGAAAGATAATTCTGATATGTACTATCTTCTATTTAAAAACTTCTTTTTTTACGTAAAGCTTTTTAAGAGATGCAAGTAACACCCGATTAAAAAAAACTAAAACCTTCATGTTAAATTGGCTATATTTTTATATTATTAATTTTAAGAAAGGATAGAGATAAATATACTTAAAATTTATTTCAGATTTTCATTGGATGCAATCTAAAAAACATAGTTTCGATTTTTATTTCTTTACAGAATTTTTATCATATCATGAAAGAGAAGTTTGTTTTTTTTTTAAAGAGCAGATTATTTTTATTATGATATTACATGAATTACATTCTCTGTGAAAACAGGCAAAACTTCTTCTGCACATTTTATTGAGGTGACCATATTTGTATAATTGGCAATATAAGGATTAATAAAGCCTGGATCATTACTGTAATAATCAGTGCAGACTCTAGGGGGAAAAAAAAAGAAGAAGAAGAAAAAAAGAGACTCAGTATTTCAAATTCTAATGCAAATGTTATCCCTCATAGCATTATGCGTATATGCTTCTTTCTGCCACTGGTCCTCTTGACAATATTGATTCACTGGAAGGAAGAGAAGAAGACTAAGGAA
This sequence comes from Neogale vison, assembly GCF_020171115.1. Classification (NCBI taxonomy): domain Eukaryota; kingdom Metazoa; phylum Chordata; class Mammalia; order Carnivora; family Mustelidae; genus Neogale; species Neogale vison. The sequence goes on along the minus strand of NC_058091.1, from coordinate 76,199,782 downwards.
ATATTGTGAGATTATCGCTTGATTTAACTGATATAATGTGACCTTAGATACTTGAGAACATCTTTATAGAGCACCATTCACTCAACAAACATTTAGGAATGCCTAAAAGTAGTAAATTCTTCTTGGATCCAGAAGAAGTAGAAGAATCAGGATGTAGTTAGCTGATGAGGGCAAGAAATCATCAAGACAGATGTGAACCGACAATCTTCTGGAAAGCAAGCTGGGAGACAGAGATCAGACAGTGAGCGAAGTTAAGGCTACAGTTTGTAAGATCAGTGAAACAAAAGAAATGAATTCAGTATCTTGACCAAAATGAGCTAGAGATGGTGCTAAATCAATAAATACATAAATAGAACACAGCAGCGAACAAAACAGAAATATATGAGAAGCAGAAATGGACCAGGATAGGTATGACAAAGAATAGAAATAAGTACAGGTATTATCATAAAATGGCAGCATGGGGGAACAAGGAAGAAGACTTGGCTAGAATGTCTCTTAGTAGGGTGTGGTTCCTGACTAGAAACCATGAATGGGAACTGACCACAAATTGATGGAAACACGTGGATTTAACAATTGGAATTAGGATTCCAGAATAATGAAAACAGCACACAAAATTACACTGTTAGAGGAATTTATGAGACTTGTAGGTATAAAAATGGTGTCAAAACCTCAAATTTGAGATGCAGAAATCATAGCTTACTTTCTTCAGCACACTTAGAACAAGGTTACTCTAGCTAAGCAACAAAAAATTCCAAGTAAGCATAATCATCTCTGCAGATTTTGAAAGGTTAACGCAAGTTTCCAGAGTCTGAATTAAATTAAGAATGGCTACAATGTTGAAGAATTAATAAATACCTGTATGTACAAATAATGAATCCCATGACTACAAATAGAGTGTTTAAGAATTTTAAAGTAACAAGTAGCAGATTTGAAAGTCAGCAAGTCCAATTTACAAAAGACATATAAGAACATTTATATCTTAATACTTGCATATCTTAGAGTTTATCTGTAGATCATCAAGAGAAGAGACATAGCATATGAAATGCATGAGGTTTTATTATGTACCCAGTACCATCCCAGGCTCTTTATACAAATGACCTCATTTAATCTGTACATACTTTACACAAATGACCTCATTTAATCTGTACATACTTCTTTGGGATAACTACTGATACACATATTAGAGAGAAGAAATTGAGGCAAGAGGATTTAAGCAAGGTCACAGGGCTAGTGTCAGGACATAGATACAAGCCTGCCTGGCTGGCTCTAGGGTGCAGGCTATACTCCTTTACTGTCTAAACAGACAGAAAAACAGGCCAGGAACCAACGAAGCCTTCCTTTGTATTATTAAAGGGTGCGATTTCGTCTCTAGGAAAGAATGGAAAACAGGTTAAAAGGCAGCGTGGGGCATTCTTATTTTTAATTGTTTGTTTTTCCTCAGTGATGCTTGTGATCTTTTTATGTCATACTTGATTAAGATGTTTCTTCTTTCATTTTTTCCCTCCCTGAGATGGAACCAGGGAGAGAGACAAACCATAAGAGACTGTTAATCACAGGAAACAAACAGAGGGTTGCTGGAGGGGAGGAGGGTGGTAGAGACAGGGTGGCTGGGTGATGGACATTGAGGAGGGTATGTGCTATGGGGAGTGCTGTGAATTGCGTAAGACTGATGATTCACAGACCTGTACTCCTGAAGCAAATAATACATTCTATGCTAATTTAAAAAAAAAAAAAAGATGTTTCTTCTAATGTTTGTGTTCGATGAAAGGTGAATTTCCTCCCACTGACTTTTCTCAGGGGGTCCCCAAAAGCTACTAAACCGAGAATTTTCATAGTAAGAATTATGAGTAGACAGTAAGTTCTAGAAATTATGAAATTGTTTAACATTTATAACCTCAAAGATGTATTTTTAAACTGCAATGCTTTCATCAGTACAACCACTTTCACAATTATTTTTTAAAGATGATAGTGGAGACTTAAAATGTATTGTCACTTGACTAGTGCATTGACATATTTGCCAACATTAATAGGGGCCATAAGAAGCGGGAACCTCCCAAATGAAAAAAGAAATTTTTTTCTCAAAAAAGAAAATTGTTATCTGGACTCTGGCACTAGTTTTGTGGTTTGCTAAGTCATTTACCTCTCTGAATTCTTGTTTGTATTTACATACATAAAAATCCCCAACAGCTTTAATGTCTGTGACTTGACCATCATAGTTCCACAAAGAGGAAACTAGAAATTAAGTAGTCTAATCAATGAAGACACACCCTGTATTGATTTGACCAGAATGAAATCACTTCAAATTCACAGGAAAGGATAAAAGCTTTCTTTAAACCTAGAGTCTTAAATATTCAGTTTCCAACTGCTCATTACTAGCATATAGAAAAACATTTTTTTAAAGATTTTATTTGTTTATTTGACAGACAGAGATCACAAGTAGACAGAGAGGCAGGCAGAGAGAGAGGAGGAAGCTGGCTCCCTGCTGAGCAGAGAGCTCAATGTGGGGCTCGATCCCAGGACCCTGAGATCATGACCTGAGCTGAAGGCAGAGGCTTTAACCCACTGAGCCACCCAGGCACCCCTAGAAAAACAATTTTTATATTGAACTTGTATTCTAGGTCCTTGCTAAATGAATTGATTATTTCTAATAACCTTTTTTATTCTTTGGGATTTTTAATGTATACAAATTAGGGAGTCTGCAGACTGGGTTTTATTTCTCTCTTTTCAGTCTCTATGACTTTTATTTCTTTTTCTTGCCTTATTGTACTGGTTAGGATCACTAGTACAACGTCAAATAGGGATAGTGAAAGCAGACATCCTTGCCTTGTTCCTGATTCCATCTGTGCCTTGCTCTTCATCTTAAAAGCATTCAGTGTTTTATCATTATGTGTGATCTTGGCTTTAGGCTTTCTCTATATAGTTTTTATTAGGTTAAGGAAGTTTCTTGCTATTCCTAGTTTACAGTGAATTATTTTTATAAAAGGATGTAAATTTTGTCACGTGTTTTTTTCTGCATTTATTGAAGTGATTATATATTTTTTATTTTTAGTCATCACATTGTATTTTAATTATTCATTTGCATTCATCTCCCTATATGCTCCTTTGTCATCTTCCTGGTATTTATTTATTTATTTTTAAAGATTTTATTTATTGATTTGACAGAGAGAGAGAGAGATCACAAGTAAGCAGAGGCAAGCAGAGAGAGGGGGGGAAGCAGGCTACCCACTGAGCAGAGAGCCCAATGCGGGGTTGGATCCCAGGACCCTGAGATCATGACCTGAGCCGAAGGCAGTTGTTTTAACCCACTGAGCCACCTAGACGTCCCATCTTCCTGGTATTTAACATAGCACATGGAATATGGTATGCAGTTAATAAATACTTATAAAGTGACTAATACATGAATGCTCTTTATTGTGCTAGAATTCTCTAGGTTATATGCTTTCCTTACCTTCTTTATAAGTACAATTTTTGTTTCTGCAATACATTTTAGGTTACAAATATACAAACATTAATTATAATTTACTTTGCTCATGAATGATTGATGGTATGATTTTCTCCTATTACCTTAAAATGAAGATGAGGTAAAATATCTCAGATACTAGCCCAATTCTTTCCTTTAAAATGTTCATGTATAATAGGTGAATTGTAGACAGAGTGAATGTGTCCATATTAAAAACTGCATAAGCATAGAGATATAATTATTTTTATCAAATGAATTGTTTAGGGGTATGTGTGTATGCGTGTGTCTCAATGTGTATGTATACATTTTTTATCCTTGAAATCACTTTCAGTTCTTTCAGTGAGCTATATTAAGTTTAGTTTCCTAATCATTAATAGAAAATAAAGACATACATTGCTTGGTGATTCTTTCTCAATAACAACCCAGTGGATATTTTAACTGCTTTTTGGCTTTCTGCTTGATATCTCTATCCCATCTGACTCACTTGCTTATGGTGGCTTTTATTAGAAATAAGGGATTATTTTTGTAGAATTGCTATAAACTATTAAATGATACTCTTCTGGCCCAGAGTTCAGGACATAAAGATAGTGCCATATATAATGGAGTGTTTATAAAGTTATGCTATATTCTCTAGTAAGAGTAGTACTAAAGTAATGCAAAGCTGCTATCATATAATGCAGAATGTAAGATGTTACTACTCAATCACATATCTGCTCTTCATTATACACAGTATGACATTAAGTGTAGTTGTAAGGGCTTCTCATAGGAAAATTTGATGAAATACATATCCTGAAATGGTGGGCATTCTTTCAGGGATAGACATATTAATAATATGGTTTTCCATGAGGTTGTGTATGGGGAATAAATATAAAATACTTCAGTGAATGAAGTATTGCCATTGAGTTTATTCTCCAGCTGGGTACTATGATTTTCTTGTCAGCTTATAGTGTCACCTGCTTAAGTGACAGAAAACCTGTGGTTTCCTTTTATTTTCTACTACAAATAGAAACCTAGAAAGACACAAACTGTCTACAGATTTAATCTTGTATATAAATTCTACAGGAACTCTACGGTTGATCCATGTGCAGTTTTCTTTTAATCCATTAGTTTAAAACAAATACTTCCATTTGAATCAAGATGTAAAATCTATATTGATAAAATTCTTTTCCTATTACTGTTTCTGGGGAGGAAGGCCATATAAATTTTATGATTTTTTGGTAAATTAACGAAAAATTATTTTTAAGCAAACATTGTTTTTCTGATCTCATTATCCTTTCCATAATCGCTCTTTTTCATTAATAATTGTCAGCTTCTATATCACAAAACAAGTTCAAGACTATGTTCATAGTTCTACTTGCCTCACCAAAATGAATGGCATGGGTTCTTCATATTTTCTGGTACATGAAGATGATTAACATCACACTTCTCCCTTTTGTTTGTTAAACTATGATTTTTATTTTTTTTTTATTTTTTGGCAATATTGTTGTCATTAGGAGGAGTTGTATTGTGGTGTGTGGCTATATTTATTAAGAATTTTTCTGTAGGGGTGCCTGGGTGGCTCAGTAGGTTAAGTGTCTGCTTTCAGCTCCAGGCATGATCTCAGAGTCCTGGGATCCAGCCCCACATCAGCTTCTCTGTTCAATGAGGAGTCTTCTTCTTCCTCCTCACTGCTACTCCACCTGCTTGTGCTCTCTCTCTCTCTCTCTGTCTCTCTGTCTCTCTTCAAATAAATAAATAAATTCTTTAAAGAAACTAATTTTTCTGTGAAGGATACCATTTTCACACTTTTCCCCAAAGATTCACTGATAATGAGAAACAGTGAGAGTCATAAGGGAAAGCTAGTGTAGAAATGAGATAATAAATTAATAAGTAAATAAATAAGGTGGGCACTTGACCATATCTAATCACTTTATCAATGCAAGTTATTTGATTTGGAACTTGACATAATTAAAAACACTTTAGTAAACTTTTGCCATTTTGCTGTATAAAAGAGAGATTAACACAGGGACTCTGTAGAGAAGAGAAACTATGCTTCCATCCTCTCTACATAAACCCTGGCCAACTCTACAAAACTTAGCCAGAAGAGGATGAGACAGGAAGAGGGGAAAACAGTGTTCTTAAGGTTTTTTCATGGATTATGAATGTATTATCCTGATCAGAACTATGATCAAAAAGGCACAAATCTTGATTCATTACTTATCTTTAAAAAATGAATGTAGTATACCTGAAATATCATAAGCCATCACAGGCAACAGTCTGGTTATTAGTGGATTGCTTTCTCAGCCCCCTAATAAACTAGTCCAGAATAAATGGCATGAATGGAACCATATGTATTGGAAGTCTAGGAATGGCATACTTTGCTTGCAATGTTACATAAATTACTACTTACTTAAAAGAGCTTAATAATATTTCCATTTAGCCATTACTACGTTTTCAGATGTTGTGTGTGGAAAAACTGAAAGTCTCTCTTGACAATGTGGTATTGATCTGGATGAAACAAGATCAATAAGTATTAGAGTTACTTGGTGACTAGGTTATTAGAAAAATAAATTTGAAATTACCCTCTTGGCAAATAAGCACAAATTTTGCAAGAAATGCTCAAATTTGTTTATATGTTCTAGTGCATTTATTGTTCATTTGAAAATACAAATAAGCCTTTTCTAGTGTTGTAACCTTTATTTATCAAATGCTGGAATTATATATTTGGAGAAATTTTACTCCTCTATTTCAGACAATTTTATATAATTAATTTACTATAACTTAACACTACTTAACATATTAAAGTTTGTTCTGTCATTTTCACAAAAATAATGAAAACAGTAATGTATTACTGTTACATTTTAATGTAAAGCTCACTGTACATACATGTCTGTACAAATATCAGTTTTTCAATAATTGACATGTATTGTTGACTAATTCCCCAGAAAAAAAACAATAAAAAGTGGGGCATGTGTTGTTAGCCCCTTTGTTTAATGAGTCCACTTGGGTGATAAAAACTCAAGGGAATATCACAAACTGACAGAGCCTTTGGTGACAGAAGAGGACTCAAAGGTATTACGGTTGTCCCAATATACACATGTTCTACACATGGATGCCAGTAAAATCTCCACAGAAGAGGGGCCATACCAGTGAACACTAGCACAAGTGCAAACATTCCTCAGAGTAGAATTTGCAAGCTTTCTAGTCTTGGAAAATGAGAACTGCCGTTAAGTGACACAACTGGTTTCTGAAGAAAAAGGCTGAGCTTCTTTTCAAGCTCTGCGGGTATCTTTTGTAGCCCAGTGAACCACTGACAGAAAATGAGACACAGCTTCCAGAGAGACAGGAGGGAGAATGAGAAGGGAATATCTGAAAGGTCACGAACAGGACTTCATATACTGTATGTGTGTCTCCCTCTGGACTCAGAATTGATTTTTTCCATTAGTTGGAACTGTTTATCTCACATAGGAGGTGGAAATTTAACATTTGTTCTTATATGATGTTAAAAAATCCCAAAGCAGGCATTTTCTGATAAAATTTCTACCTATCATTCATGGCAGAAAAGGTTTATGAGTTGCTTTTGTCGTTTAATGTAGTAAACAAAACTAGAATCCATCCGGAAAGTGAAATTAGCTCCTTGTACAACTTTTACTTTAGTGAATTCTAGCAACCTCGTATCAGTCATAATAATTTGCTAGGAGGCAGAAGGAGTAATAGAAGGAGACTCACCTGCCCAGTATATTTTCGTTTCCAGTATACAGGTTTTATTTTTTTTTTATACGTGGATGGGTGCATTACCCCTGTCATGATAATGTATATCTAGAGGTTGATTTTAACTTCCCTACCATAATATAGAGTTCTAAAATGAATGTAACTCAGAGGTTTTATTACTGTTTTGTTTTAAAATATTCAGTTATGCCTGCAAAAAAAACAGGGTTAATGGGGAGGACTTCACAAAACACTGCACTATTGAAGGTGTTCTAAGTGTAAATGATGCTAAGAACCTGGATTCTGTGGCTCCAAAGCCAAGGAGCTTTGAAAAAAAATTATATTAGGAAAATAAAATTCAAAATAAAAGAACAGGTAATGGCTTTTAAAAAAAAATCACAAAGTTCCATACCAAGTGCAAGTCAACACAGCAGAAAATGTGGTCCAGGCACTCAGAACATCAGAACATGGGGAGACACAGCAGTTTAAAAAAAAAAGAAAAGAAAAGAAAAGAAAAGATTGACGATAAAATGAATCAGGATTACCAGAGAAGTAAATTTCAATTCAAATATTGAGGTAGGTGATGCATATGCATTAGAATGTGTAAGGGGTGCATTCCAGATAGGAGTGATAATGTGTATAAAGTTACGAAAGCAGAACATAGTAAGCAACATGAGTGAGATCCTCAAGAGAAGATGGGATGAAGGAGTGGTTCTGAGAAAGAGATTAAATGCACAGGGCAAGTGCATTTAACAGGACAGGAGATGAGGAAAATAGCAAACAACATAGGAAGTTAAGTGAGTCAGAGTTAATAGGGTAGGCAGAGGGAGCCCTTGAAAAGCCTTGAATATAATTATGGCTTGGGTTAAATATAGTATATCTTACAGGTTAAATAAAAAGAGATAGTGGGTAAACTGAGGACTGCATGAGGTTCTTTCTTTCTGCCCAATGGAAGTGATGAATTCTTCTAGGCCTTTTACATGACAGCTGCTGCTGGAGTATAAGAGGGCTCAAAAGAAATTAGAAAGAGATGTATCTCAGACAGTCTCCGAAAAAAGAGAATAGAACCTAATAATGGATAATCTCTGATGAAGTCAGAGAAAAGAGAACAATTAAAAAATAAATCCGTTATTTTTGAGTCCAGGGAAGTAGCAGGAAACTACAATTGAAAATGACCAGAAATCATGATTCTCTCTGCTTAGTTTTTAGTGAACACTGTCTAGTAGCAGGCACAGTTCTAATCATTATGCGTGAGTCAAAGGAAGGTAGAGGCTAGTAACATTTTCTTGAATTGTTGAATTGGGGTGGTCTGGGAGGGGTGGTATGTGTGATGAGTTTATATGTTTGTTAATGGGTAACACTAAACTGTCAACACAATAGCCAAAAAGCTGTATCTCCAGGACCAGTTGTCCACTCTTCCATTTTCCCTTTCTCCTTACTAACTTCAGCTTTTAGAGGAATAGGTTTTGTGGGCTTTGTGTCTTGGACTAAGTACCACAGCGCTTAACTACCATGCTACCTAGAAACAAATACTAGAGCGTTCCTTTCTTTAAAAAAAAAACGGGGAATAAGTACCCTACCCAGAGCTATCTATTATATAACCTACACTTTAATGTAATTAGAGCAAATAGGCAAATCAATACAAGGTCTTGTATTTACAGAGTCGCTGGATACATAGTCAATATGTTCCATGTGGAATAAGGACAAGCCGCGATGACTTTTTAGTTAGAGTCTTTGTAGGATTTGAATTACGGTTCTTTTGTGCTTCCTGTGGCAAAAATATCACATGACATTTAAGAATGTCAGGAAAAAGACGATTTTTTCCCCTTGCTATTGTGTTCTTATTCTAAGACCTGCTCAAAACAACTGCTGTGAAATAACTGAAGCGCCTGAAGTGTCACCAGTTCTACTTCCCGTAACGCTGCCCGCGTCTCCTGAACATCTCTAAATAGCAAGCATTTCTGAAGGCATATCATTAATTCCAGAACTCGTTCCTGACTTTTGTTCCACACTATGTGCTTTCTTATGGTGGGGGTTAACATGAGGGGTTCTCCATCCATCTGTTCTGTGGATGCCCTGTCCAGCTAATGGTTGCCAACTCGTTCCTGACTTTTGTTCCACAATATGTGCTTTCTTATGATGGGGGTTAACATGAGGGGTTCTCCATCCATCTGTTCTGTGGACGCCCTGTCCAGCTAATGGTTGCCAAGCACATACAACAACACATCATACACAGTCAGTTGGGTCATGCAGGGAAGGTAAGCATGACGGGGCACAGTAAATGTTATGATGTGGATCAACTGACAGCTATCGGGACGCAAATGCGATGCGCTTCGCCCCATCTGAGGGTAGCAGGTAGGTAGGAATATGGCAGAAAAGGCCCAACACCCGCCTCAGTTGGGTCACTCAGCATGAGAGTTTGCACGAGGCCAGGGAAATGGGAAGACTTGACAGACAAACAGTGAAGTTGGAGAGTTCACTTTATTAACTCTCTTGCATCCCATAGCAGTAAGCGGAAACTCCACCCGAAGGGCACTTGGCAAAGAGGAGAGCAATGTGATTGGCTTCACACTGGGAAGATCAGTGGCAATGGGAGATTCACTTGGAGAGAATTCATTTGGAGGCTGGAGTAGCAGGTTGGAGTTGCATCCTACAGAGAGGTGCTGATAGCCTGAACAAAGATAGCACCAACAGATGGAAACAAGATGTGTTCAACAGCTGCAGAGAAAAGAGAATCAAAGGGAATCTAGATATTTCTGCCTTGGAAAGCATTAATTTCTTCATTTTACCTTAGCACTTTGTTTTGCCCTCTGTTTACATGAGGTTCTTTTATATATGTGGGTGAACTATTTTCTGTTTTCATGAGAGTGGGTGAAATACTGTACCATAGTATCTTGTCTTTTTAAGTAAATATTCACAAGTGGGTTGACACCTTGCACAAATGTGTTATGTGTTTGTTCACCTAAGGCAGTTCCTTAAATATAATTGACTGTCATTGGATCATTTTAGCCCATTGTTCAAAAGAAAGACCAAAAAAAACCTGCTAGCCTATAATAGTTTCAATAACTGAGATTACCACATATAGAGAAATATTATCAAGTCCTTGGCGCAGTAATTTTCTCCAAAATCAGTGCCTAGGGGAATATGAAACTATCCAATTTTTGGAGAATTAATAACTTTCTCTATCCTTTAAAGAAACTAAGTATGTAGAAATCCTCAAAGGGAAACAGTGAATTAGAAAAAAAAAAATTCAACTACACCTACTGCTTGATCGAATAAAAAGGTAAGCTACTCTTCTATGTAGAACCTAGCAATGAAAATCAACAAACAACAAAGATTCTTTAAAAGATGCCATACAAGACAAACTAAAATTACAGATTCATAGAATTTTAGAGTTAGAAGGGACCACTGAAATCAATTTTTCAGATAGAAATACTTATTTAGGAATAAAGCTAGTCTCTTTGCATTCACAGGTCTAGACATCTCAAAAAAAAAAAAATATGCCCTCTGTGCTTGAGAAATGTGGTTTGGGGCATATCTTATTGAAAAAATTACATTCATGTTTGACTCAATATTAATGATTGATTATCATGGCGGTAGCCAATATATGTTCCTTTTGGGTAAAGAAGTCATCTCTTATACATTGGTATTAATCTTACTGCCTCATATCAGCTTCTACCCTCACATGTGCTGTTTATGTACATTTAACAGAAACTCAACTCAAACTAGGATGAGCGACCAAATAAAATTAGGGGCAGAAGGATAGGTGCTCATGTTATCACAAAGTCCAGGGGCCAACTAGATCTAGGGGCTCAAATAATGTTACCAAGACTTCACTTCTCTAGTCTTTATCTCTCTGTCGTGGCTTCCCTCTCAGGCAGGTTTTCCCTTCAATTAGCTCAGTAACTCAGCAAATAAAAACCAGCTTCTCTAGCCCCATAGTGACAGAAAACATTCAAAATTTGGGTCTTGTTGGGCAACTTGGGACCAGTAGAGTCAGGTTTAGTTTCCCTTTAGCCTTGTACTGGGTCCACCTTGCAGAATGTTGCTGTGTCTAAGGAAAGGAAAGCTCTGATTAGCCAGGCCTTGGTCCTGTGCATACTCCTGGGAAGCAGACTAGAACTACCGGCCCTGAGAGTGACAGAAAGGGGGTGGGGGAGGCTGCCCAAGGGAAACAATGGTGGTCTTAGAGTCAAAGAAGGGACAGTAGATCATGGTCAAGGGAAAATATCAGATTTCCGTTACACTGCAATTTGTGATTTTCTTTCTTCCTTATCTTTACCACTCATATTGCAGTTTCTCCTCATCTCTGTGCCAACTGTTATCAAACTGCCTCAAAATAGGCTCTTGTTGTTGTTGTTGCTGCTAGACTTACTTCTTTTTTTTTCTTTTTTCTAACCAAAACGTATTCATTATTAGGAAGTGTTCTTCTTGTCCTAATCAAAATAGGTGTTTCTATTTTGTCCTAACATGTGATCTCCAGATCCTTGGGTAGCCAGATTTAGACATTATTAGAGACAGCATGAGAGATATAAAGGCATAATGAGATAATGACCAGTACACTGATGCAAATTCCAGAGGCCAGAATGATAGTCCTAGGGTTCAACACCATGCCCACAGTGAGAAAGCTGGGATTGCCATGCTCTCCTCCAGCTCTGATGCCCCATGATTCCTAAAGAGAAAATAGGCTTGCTCCTATAAGGAAATAAGGAATAGGTTGGAATCATATTAGGTTTCTGCCTGGGAGTGAGTATCCCTTATCCATCCCTTGGCTCTCCTTTCTGTGGTCTCTTCTTGCTTGGTGCTTGCCTCCCCCACTCCTTGGCTACAGAAAATGAAAAATTTATATACAAGTAGTTTATTTGGGAAGTGATTCCAAGGAGCAAGAGGGAGGAATATTGAAAATGAAATAAAGATAGAAGAAAGCAAATACAAACATGAATTACTGAGTTCACAGGGCAACCAGGATTAGATTTCAGCAGGACCTCCTGAGGAATCTATAGAAGCCTGCAGGTGGCAGAGAAAAGCAAGTCCCTATGGGTCTCCCCACCATTATGAAAGATTTTCTTCTGGGGGGCACCTGGGTGACTTAGTTGGTTAAACGGCTGCCTTTGGCTCAGGTCATGATCCCAGAGTCCTGGGATCAAGTTCCGCATCGGGCTCCTTGCTCAGCGGAGGGCCTGCTTCTCCCTCTTCCTCTGCCTGCTGCTCTGCCTACTTGTGGTCTCTCTATCTCTTAAAAAAAAAAAAAAAAAAAGATTTTCTTCTGGGGCACAGACGTTCCTGCACACCCAGAAGACCCCAAGCCAAAAAGCAAAAACCAGCAATGAATATTTGAGATAAGATGACGTAAGCATACAATGAAGCCTTATTGGAATTGTCTGCTGTAGCCAGAACTGGATAGGAGGAAGAGATAAGAGGTATCTAGTATACCTTCTCCCTGGTTTTTGTTTTTGTTTTTGTTTTTTTTTTCAAAGATCTCCCTCCCGTGGGTAAAAATCTAATGCAGATTGCCTGCTATGCTTCACCATGTCCCTGATTCTGGACACTTGGCAACTGGTGTGCCTCTAGCTCTTGTCTTTCTGCTCACCTTTTTCATACCTTGTCCTAGCTTAGTCAGTCGCTGGCACTTAAGATGTGATGCTGCTCTTAAAACATGTCCCAAGTGAACAAATCCCTCCATTTAGATCAGTCTGGGTTCCTTGTAGTCTACCAGTAATAATAATTCTTCTAATAAAATGTCATATGAACATTATATGCTCATATCCTCTTCTGCCTTTATTGTTTTTTTCCCCACTTAAGTGCCTAATTCCAAATTATGCATATCCTAAAAAGATAACTTTTTTCTCACCTACTGGAACCTACATTGTTTCTCTCAGAGTCTGTTCAAAATCTCTTGCCTGGACCCATTACAAACATGCATTTTACCACCAGCTTTCTTGGTGGTATATTCTTTTAACTCAGTTAAATTTTAAGTGGCTTGATGCCCAGGAAGGTACCATGTATTTTGCATCTGCTAGAGCACCTAGGTTGTACAGATAATGCACAGATAATGTAGATAAGGGCAATTTAAAAGTTCTTGTTGATTCGTGGATATCACTTAGGGGGTCAGTGGCTAGAATTTATATTTTCTCACGCCACTCAGTGTCTGTATGACACTCATCAGTACCTCACGTTGTTTATCTGTCAGCCGATCTAAGCAGAGCACCTAGTCTGGAGGGTGAAGTGTAAATCACGTCCGTGAGGACTCAGCCCCGTGTGCCTCGAAAAGATGCAGGGTCCTGCACTGACGGGATACTATGATTGCCCTGAAATAATGGCTGTCAGTGCTTCTGTGGTACATGTATGTTTTTGGTTTTTCCAACTCATTAAGTTGAAATTAGCCCAATACTTCCTGTTTACCACATGAGTAGCTGTTTACCACATGACCGTGATACCACAAGTTGGCAGCTCTTTTTGAGACTTACAGGTAGTTGTTTTTGATTTCAGGATACCTTTGTGTTTTGTCCAAGGCAGCAAACGTTGGGACATGTAAGAAAGATGCTTGGACTTTATATTCACATTATTCTGCCCAGTGTCCCTTACGTCTCTCCTTCACTTGTCAGATTTTAGGGATCTTTTAGGGGCTACCTCCTTCATAAAGCTCTCTCTCTTCCCCAACCCACATTATCAGCTCTCCACTAGTAGTGCGTTTGAAAATCTTACCACAACATTTGGCTTTTATCTTTTTCTCTGAGGCTTTGCCTGTACTAATTGTATCTCTCCAGCTAGATTTTAAGCTGCCTCAGGGCCAGGATCATATCCATTGCATTCTTTACCTGGGACGCTAGTTAGCACACTTTTGAGTTCACAAGAGACTCAGGGAAGACCAGTTGACTGGCTTACTAATTAAATCAGGTTGAATTTTTAAATTTGTAGTTCAGTTTGCTAGTGTATTTGTTGTGAGTCCTCGATTCTATTTTGCAATGCCAGACCGCTGGCCTTTCCGCATGACCCTTGGTACAGAACAGTCAGTTGTGGTGAGATCTCTGAATCGTTACCCAAGTGAAAAAGTAAATAAAGCCAATGACTTCCTTTAATTAGAAATCCTTTGAAATTAACAGTGCACGAATCACTAGGTTGCCCTTAAGAAATACTGGATTTTTGCCGTTCAAATGCTCTAAGACCAATACTTCATTAGACGAACTGTCACTTCCATGCGCCTGTTTACACTTGAAGAATACGAGGATAACACCAGTGACCTCAAATAATTGCCATGTAAGTTTGCTTCTGACGAAAGTTCAATTTTTGCTGAAAGATGCCTGGAGCTTCAACTGCCAAGGTGACAGCGGCCAGCAAGTTTTTGTTTTTTCAGCCCGGGGAAAGAAGGAGCAGGAGCAGTTCAGGGAGAGGGTTCTTTCCTCTTTGCTGCTTCCCCCAGGCATGAAGCAGCAGTTCTGGCTTGAGGAAGAAATGAATCATTATTTTCCTTTCGTGATAAGGCAGAGGATGCTGACGCACAGCCCACTGACGGACAAGCCGGTCATGGCAGGTCAGAGAGGAGGCCTGGGGACACTGCCCTTCCACGGAGCGACGCAGCAGAGGGCGACGCTGGGCTTTCCAAGTGGAAGAGAACCACTGAACTAGAAACCGCTCGATACAAAATTCAAACACCCAAGTAATGACTATCGAACGGAAGAAACACATAAGAAATGAGGGGAAATGAGAAAGGATTGTCAACTTGTAGACGTGAAATGGCTTCTCTTTAGCAAGACGTCTTAAATATTTTCGGCCCTGAAGCTCTTTGCAACTGAGCCTTTATCGTATGTGATTTATTGGTTTGTTGACACCTTAGCAGGCCAGCCCTCAGCAAAATTCCTGGAGTAGAAATCCTCCCCTCCTCTGTCCACCAGCTCCTCCTTCTGGGCTTATTTGAAGCCCCTCTGTGACCTCGTGTACCCCACTGATTGCCCAAGTCACGCATGTGATGTTCCTTACGCGTGGCAGGTATCTCAGGCCCTGGACTTTTCCCGCTTCCTGACCCTTCCAAGCCTCCAACACACACCCTCCAACCCCCTTTTCTGAACCTTCCCTTGAATGGGTTAGGATTCTTCTCATGGCTACTAACAGCAAAATGCATGAGCTAGCTAACCCAAAAGAAGAATTTATCATAAGGATGCAGGGGTGTTTCATGTACTTCAAGGGCAGGGGAGCTGCTGGGCTTCAAAGACTGGAATTACAGATTACCGGGCTCTCTCTCAGGCTCCTCGGCTGTTTCCCACAGGATATTGGTTTCATTTTTTTTTTTTTTTCTGTCTTTCCATGAAGTATTTTCTTTTATAGGATCTGTAAACAAATAACAAACAAACAAAAAGACGAAACAAATGAGAAACAAAAGCAAATATGCATGACTCAGAGCAAAGTGACATTATATGGTTGGCAAGCAGGGGTGAGATTCACTTATTTGAAATTGTGCTTTGTAAGAAAAGGCCGCTGTCTGGACAAGCTTCCATCATAATGGCTGCCCTGGCCCCATCTACTGGAAACACGCTGTCACCTCTGTGACCATGTGGAAGGGGAGAAGCCGTTCCTAGAAAATGGGGGCAAAAAGCCCACACGGGTGCACTTTGTCTACATAGTCAGTGTGCGGTGCTCTCCCCTCATGCATGGACTCCAGGAGCTCACCGCTGCTTCGTTCCTGTTAACAGATCGTGTCTCAGAAGGAAGACGGGAAAATTCTCCCAAAGTGAGAATTAGAACTGTCAGAAAAGGAAATTAAAGTTCCTCAAATCATAGCAAGTAGCTGGAGTGTTAATCTGCTGACCCTGATTTAGCTTGTTCTACATGTGATAAATTGATTTAGAGAATAAACATCCACAGACTCATTATTGCCTTCACCTCAGTCAGATCTGGTATTAGCGTCCCCAGTTACAGCCCAAGTTACTTTTTTCTGTGACCCGTGTTGCTTGCTTCAGCAAATGTTAAAACATTTATAATTAAACTTAATACCTTTAAAAAATTACACATTTCACTTTATTGGGTGCAATAATTTTATACACACATGAGTGTGTGTGTGTGTATATATATATGATTTTATGCATATATATAATTATATATATATAGCTGAAAGATGTGTGTGTATATATATGTATAAAATTATATACACACACACACATACACACACATATATTCATGGTGTCAAAACAGGTTTCTTGTTCAAATCCATATGCCCATTTTCCTTTGTGTGTGCTTAACTTTCAGTTGCTGACACTATGTTGTGGATTTGCTTGGTCAGATTCTGCTGGATTCTTCTTTCCTAGCCTTCTCTTTCACATATCTGTCCATATTAGGTTATGTGTAAGACACAAGTTTATGACTATTATATCTGCCTTGTAAAATTCCCTTTTATTCATAGGTAGTGTGTCTTTTTATCCCTATTGATGCTTTTTTCTTTTTTAAGAGAGATTTTATTTATTTATTTGACAGAGAGAGAGAGAGAGAGAGCACAAGCAGGGAGAGAGACAGTCAGAGGGAGAGGGTGAAGCAGGCTTCTGGCCAAGCTGGGAGCTCAATGTGGGGCTAAACTCTAGGACCACGGGATTATGACCTGAGCTGAAGGCAGACCCTTAACCTAGTGCTTCACCAAGGCTCCTCTCCATTGATACTTTTTGCTTAAATTCTACATTGACTAAACCATGGTGGCTGTTTTCTTGTTACTAGTATTAACCTGGTAAATCTTTTAAAGTTATTTTTTATCATTTTATGTAATTTTTACATATACATCTACTGAGCCATAAGAACAGAATAATAAATATCTTGTTTATCTATTCACTTTTATAATTTCTGCTTTAAACCTGAGCCATATCTTATTATATTTTTTGTCATTGTAACTATATTTTCACTTATTTCAAATAGTTTGTTTAATGCTACCTTCTCCCCATGATTTTACAGACTGTAGTTAAATTTAACAAAGTATAGAAGTTGAATTTTGTATGTGTTCTTGGTTCTTGCAGTCAGTCTTCTCTACTATGTTTACTTCTCTCTTCTCTTTTAACATTTATATGTGTATGTGTGTGCAGGCATAACTACCTTCATTATTTTTGAGACCATCTTTGTTTTACCTCATTCCAATGATAGTTTAGCTGGGTAAAACTGGCTAAGGTTGCTTAGCAGTATGAGGACATTACTGTCTTCTAGCATCAGTTGTTGCATGTGAAGGTCTATTCTTGGTCTGATTGTTGTTTCTGCAAATAATCCTTTTTTTCCAGCTTACAGCTTTATTTTTTTCTTTCTTTTTTCTTTTTTATATTGAAGGTCATTATGGTATATTTAGCTGTAGCATCCACTAATGCTCGAAAAACACTTTTCAATTTGAGAACATACTCATCTGGAAGATTCTCAGTTGTTGTTCTTCTGCCATTGCCTCCATTCTCTTAGTTGGGACCCATTTTAATCTTTGAAAAAAAAACTCTAAGACTGCTCATTTTGTCTCTTTTTCCCCCCTTTTTACAGGTTATTGATTGTATCTTCTCGTGCTGCATTCTGACTGATTTCTGCAGCACTGTATTCTATTTATTTTCTTATTCGCTCAGTTAAACTAGACTTCTCTATTTCCTTTTTATTCAATGACTGCATTTTTCACTTTCAAAATATTTAATTGCATATTTCATAGTCAATTGTTCTTGATGTATTTCTCCTAGTTTTTGTTTTATAATACTGCTCTTTTTTAATGGAGGTATTTCTATTTATCATATCTAGCTTTTTAAACATACTTTTACATAATGTCATATTTTTTCAATGAGATTAATTTCATTTAAAATGACTGGTAAAGCAAAGGTTATATCTCATAGCTCTACCTTCCTAATGCATAGAACATGTTAGATACTTAGCAGAGATTCAAAAAAAAATGTTTAATAAATAACTATACCAGTGTTCTTTTTTGTATAATCAGAGATATTAAATGTTCATCTAGAGTTTAGAGAGTATTTAGTTCAGTACTACTCTTGTTTATTTATGAGGGAGCTGAAACTCAGAACAATTTTATCCCTTCTCTCAATTAAACAAACACTCAGGGTCAGAGTCATGAGTGAAACTATTGTCACTCCCACTGCTTTTATTCTATTCTGCTGTAAAATACTACTTTTTCATTCAGTCATTCATTTTTTCATACATGGTAGCTTTCATTCATACATTGCAATATGTGTGTACAAAATAATCTAATTATCTGCAATAAATTCTTCACATAGGATTCTATTTCATAACTTGAAGCTAGATGATATGTTTATTACTTTAAAATAAATATCTTGTTAAAATTCATCAAGAACAATTTTAATTATATTTTAATTAATTTTTCAATTGTTTTAATAAACATATTTGGTAATGATTAAAGAAAGAAGATGGCAAGATCCATTATGGATTTTTAAGCAATATTCCAGTCACCCTTAAATTTCTTATTTAAACACCAAGGTCTTAAAATATTTATGCATTAAGTATGCTCAGTGTCTTCTGTAGCAGAGAGGATGTGGATTTTACATTTGATTTCTAAGCAAATTAATGATGTAGCCAGAAAGCATAGCAGGATATAGTGGGCTATAAAGAAACCAATTTAAGTAATTTGTGCAAATACTTAAAAGTTTTATGAATTAAATTTCAGACAAATTTCCTATGACAAGGCAACTTCCTCACAGAGCACAGCTCCAGTCATTTTGATGTACAGATAGGCAATTAAAAAATTCAAATTAAGAAATTAAGCCTCATGGGTCTAAATCAGCTGATTTTGTAATTTATTTTTTTCTTTGAAAACAGTTTCTTTCAATTAAATATGACAGCACTTATAAAGCTGTCTTTCTCCCTGTTATCTATGATAATTTTTTGCACATCTGTAATGTTCCACATTCCTTTTTTTTCAAGGAAATATCACTCACTAGAATGGTTGGGAACAAAAGTCTTGAGTCAAGCTGACCTAGGATTCAATCCTAACTTAGCCATGTACTACCTAGGCAGTGGCAAATAAGTTATACCGCTCTTCTAAGCCTCAGTTTGCATATCTGTGAAATTGGGATAAGAATATATACTCCATAGCATTTTTATGAAGAGAAAATAAGATTATGTGTTGTATTTAGTGCCCAATAAACATCACTTAACTCTTTCTAGAGCTACTTCTACTTTTATACACACACACACAGAGACCTTGTATTAACCTTTATTTCTAAAATTGGCTTACTATTACTAATGATTATTTAAAATACTTTATCTTACTGACTTCTTAAAGACCTCTCCAGAAGAAAATTATGAAATATTTAAGCATAGCGAACAGTATTTTATAGAGGTTGGTATCTTGAATATTTCAGTCAGATACATGAGGGTGATACATAGGGCAGCATAAGCAACTAACTTAACTTTTCAAGGCCCCAAATTCCTCATTCTTACAATGAAAAAGATAATGGGACTATGTAAGTTGCCAAGTGGCTTAATGAATATAAAGGGCTAGTTCAGTGCATGAAACATATTAAGTGCTCAGTTAACTTAACCTTCCATAATTATGACCATTATTAGAAAATGTACTTTGGAAAATGTCTATAGAAAGATGCATTTAAAGAAAAGTATGTGCTTTGCTTGGTGTTAGAGTGAATACATTGGCAAATGTCTTTAATACTGTGACATTCAACTGTGAAAACCAATTATTACACAATTAGAAGCCTCCTCAATTAGGGAAAGATTAGGTCATGTTTTTAAAACACCCACCAATATTTGCTGCCAGCCCCATCTGTGACACAAATTAGAGAGACCCCAGTTAGCAGTTGTTTAAGTCATTTTCCTAACGCTGGCATCCGTCTCCTTGGAGACATCCATCAGAGACTTGTGTTAACATCTTTCAAGTTGCATCTGGATAGGACCAATATGTGATCAGCCTATTCTACATTTCATTGGCAGACAGTGTAACATTTGCTTTTCATTCTATCTTTAAGCTTGTTTATAATAAATAAATGCTTCATGAGATATATGCCCATTTTTACTGATATAAACATAAGGATTAAGCATGTTGACTACAAAGGGGGCAAATATATATTTAGTAATGTGTCTTCTGAGTATAAGAAATTTATTTAAGAATTAAACTTTAAGGGCGCCTGGGTGGCTCAGTGGGTTAAGCCGCTGCCTTCGGCTCAGGTCATGATCTCAGGGTCCTGGGATCGAGTCCCGCATCGGGCTCTCTGCTCAGCAGGGAGCCTGCTTCCTCCTCTCTCTCTCTGCCTGCCTCTCTGCCTACTTGTGATCTCTGTCTGTCAAATAAACAAATAAAATCTTAAAAAAAAAAAAAAGAATTAAACCTTAGAACTAAATAAAAGTTGCAATGAATTACAAAAATAGATAAACACTGTGATGTAAATTTAAGGTAAAAGGAAAATGGGATGCTTTCAAAGGGATTTATTATCTACCTCTAAAGGGCAGCCTTATTTTCATAACTTAAATATATAGCATGTTATAGTTATACCATTCATTTTGGAATGAAATAAAACTGAGGTTTAAAAGTCAAAATACTCGTGCTCGCTTCGGCAGCACATATATTAAAAGTCAAAATACTCTAAGGTAGCATGGGTGGAAGTAGATGGCATGGAATGTTTTGAAGCATAACCCCACCAATATAAAAGTCCTTACAACAGTGTCTGATCTACTAGATTTTCTTTTTTTTTTTTTTCCAATTTATTTATTTTCAGAAAAACAGTATTCATTATTTTTTCACCTTTCTTACAAATTTAATTTCTTTTGTATTTTAAGAGCTTGATAATGGGTGAAGGAATGTGCTTTCAAAATTTTATTTTATAAAGCAACGGACTGTGATGGGAAAATCTGTTTTCTGTAGGTTTTATTTATTGCATCCTTTGATTTAAAGATAGATTTTTATATTAAGAAGAGTCAAAATACTTTGGAATCTTTTCTTATCTCTTAGGTTCAAGGAAGAGAAAGTGTGGTGGTAGGGGAGTGGGGAGAATAAAAGTACTTAATTAACATTGATATATAATTTTATAGTTCTCATAAAAGTTATTTCATATCTTTAAAAGTTTGGTATGTTTAGCCTCACTTAAATGAAGAAACAGAGACTCGGGGAAAATAGATGTCTTGGCCAGCTGGCAAAAGATAGAGCAGAAACACAAACTCGGGTCTACTGATTTCAAGTGATACTTCAAGAGCTTCATAACCACCTAACAAAAACTGAAAAACAAGATACAAACGAGGAGTTTAGATTAGACAAAGAGACTTCTCAGTCTTAAAAATCCTCATTGCAAAAGCAATATTGCTTTAAACAATGCTAAGGGTGGGAGAAAAGATAAGATGAACTCAAAGTCTCTTAAAGACCCAAGATCAATGGGGTGCCTGGGTGGCTCAGTGGGTTAAAGCCTGAGCCTTCAGCTCAGGTCATGATCTTAGGGTCCTGGGATCGAGCCCTGCATCGGGCTCTCTGCTCGGCGGGGAGCCTGCTTCTTCCTCTCTCTCTCTGCCTGCCTCTCTGCCTGCTTGTGATCTCTATCTGTCAAATAAATAAAATCTTAAAAAAAAAAAAAGAACCAAGATCAAATATAGTAGCCACTGAGCTTCAGCTGCATGTATCATTAAGTTGATGGTCATCAGTGTAATGCAAAGGTTACTAAAATTCTTATCTTGAATAATCAATAAACTAAAGGAAAAACAGGCTATAAAAACAATACTCATAATATTTGAATTTTTAAAAGAAGGAAGAAAGAAGAAACAACAGTAAAAGAAAAGTTTGTGTTCCACAAACATTTTGATGAACAGATAGCTTGAGTTTCTAAGTACAATAATACTAGATTGGTCTCTTACCTGACTACTTCACAGCACTTGATAAGCATTAAATTAGAGCTTTGCTCAGCATGGCGGCTAGGTGATTATTAAATAATAATAAAAATAATCAAAACACCACTGGGAAGTGAAATATTTCTTTTTACTAGATATTTTCCCCTATGTTTACAACCTTAATAGAATTTAAATGGTATATGCTATGTATACCAACTGTTCTAAAAAGTAAGAAGTGGGACTGTTTTGTCATCTTAATAAAAATTTGCTTTCATTTTCCTCAGGAAATTTTATGTGCTGTTATACAACTATCCCTTGCGCTACCTAACCAAATAATTAATACCTTTACAAGCACATCATAAAATATAGATTAGTAAATAACTCATTATGTACTTATTTTCAATACTAATTGTCTAAAGGCTTAATTAGCTCTTCATTGTAATAAGAAGGCTGATGTTTGTTTTTATTAGATATAACTTCAGAATAAAACACACTTTACCAACCTATGACCCAGCTTGATATTTAATAAAAATTCTTAAGGGAGAAAGTCTTGCCATTAACTAGTATTAGATGATTTACATAAATATTGTATAATAGAGTGTTACATTAGAAATGTTAACTGATGTGCCAAAACACACAAAAAATGCTCAATTCTGAATCGGTAAAGACTAGATGTAGAACTTACAAAAGTAGTACAAAATCTCTAGTCCATGTTAAGTGGATAAGGAGATGAGGCTGTGGGAGTTGAGAGGAAATAGTGATGGGGATTTTATTGGGGGAGATGCAGGTAGGAGGAAAGTCCCACTTCTTCAAGGGAAGAGGTATATTATTCCTCAAGACAAGAAGGGCCTTCACTGGACCACCTGAAAAACATGAGCTCTGAGCTCTGCTGTGACTGGGCACATTGGACTGGTATTTGATCCCTGCCTAGGAATCTCTAAGGTAAAGACAAGCAAGGATGTGCTGGCCAAAGAGTGAGAAGAGTCCTACTGCATTGGGGTCAGCCCATTTCCAGCATTTTTTGAGTAGAAACATGTATTTCTTTTCCAAGGACCAGATGGAAGCCACTCCTAAGAGGGAGATCCAGTCAAGTTCCACATTAAATTCTATCAACCAAGGCCTTCTAGATGTTAACAGTTCTTGTTAGAGAAAGAACTGCAAGGAGGCCAGTAGAATCCTGGGATGGAATAGAGTAACTTTCCACTGGTCAAGTGAAGTTTGTTGTGAGAGGCCCATCATGGACTGGGGTCCTTGAAGAGCTACCCAACTTTCAATCTGCTCCAATATCTTTCAGGCCCAGAGGGGAGGAAACCAGCTAGTGACACTCCAAGCAAAGAAGAACTTTTTAGCCTCCCTACTTCTCCTCCCACTACTCACCACCTAACTAATCCAACCATCAGAAGGGTCAGAAATCCTGTTAAAGGGCTGTAAAATAAAGAATGACTAGCCCCAATGCCTTTATCTTCCTGGCACCACATTCTCTCCTTCAGCATGTACAGCTGTGGAATGGGTAAGCAACAGCAATCTTGGATAAACATGAAGCTTTTGAAAGATACAGACAAGGCAAGATGGCTCTCTTGATTTACTAATTTTTTTTTTGAAAAAAGAAAATAAAATGGGAAAAAATAGAAAAGTGTGTATACGCAGAATATAAATGAAATTCTGAAAGATAACACTGGATCTTCATAGAGTCACTATTAGTCTCAAAATAGATGTTTTACAATGGCAGAATTTGTGTAATGTTTACCCACCCTATTTTAACTGAGAAATAAAAAATAAAGAGAAATGAAGAAAGAAAGAAAGAAAGAGAAAGAGAGAAAGATATGTAGACCTGGACATTCTAATTACAGTATTTAATTTGTATTTTAGAGTGAACTTTTTAGTAACTAACAGAGAGCAGAAATGTCACAGAATAGCCTGTGTTCTAATCCAGGGGCAGGGAATGGTTTCCTTATCGCAACCAATTTGAAGTGACAGTAGGAGGAAAAGAATGAGATGGTATCTGAATAAATTCAATGAGTCCTGCCTGTTCGACATACCAATTACAGTTGTTATATTTAAAGAAGAAATCAGTTACTGATAATTTCAAACTTCCTGAAGCTCAAGATGCCTAGCTTTTAAATTAAGGACTAAGAGGTGATAGAGCCAACATTTTTAATGTTTAAATTCTGGTACTCACCAAAAGAAACAAAATTCTTTCGTTACCTCTAGATGAAGGTAAATATGACTTGATGATAAAGAGTTGCGTGGGTAGAACCCTTTGAATTTGTAAATGACAATTCAAGCAAACCATGGAAGAATCAATAATTCTCCTTCTCTGGGCTATGACTTAAAACTCTTCTATTAGGATACTGTAAATCCTTCTCGCTTCATTTAGAAAGGAGAGGGAAAGTATTTGAATTTTACATCCACTGAACTGCCTCCAGAGGTATGGGACTGAATTTTATTTACTAAGGCAAACTTGCATACACAGAACTGCACCAGTGTCTGTCCTGAAAATAGCATAACTTTGAGTCACTTGTTCTTTAAATGGAAGCTGAAAGCTATTTGACTTGAAAATAATCTCGCTTAGGAAGAAAAGCTAGTTTTCTTCATTAGAAGCAATGAAAAATAATTTGAGAATGGCATTTTCTTCTTCCTGCTAAAATTAAAACCCGTTTCCATAAAGACAAGCAATGGATTAAGTCCATGCAAGAGATATGATCATTGGCGGGGTAGCATCAAATACATTTTGGCAACACAGCTGGTTTATATCAGATAAATCTTACTGTGAGTTTCTTTAGATGACTGAGTCAGTTTACAGCACAGGTTATTTTGTCCTTCCTAAATGTTTATTGTTTGGCAAACATAGCTTTAAATCAATTTACTTAACTTACATTTTTTCCATTTCCAAGTTTATAGTAAATAATCTGGAAACAGTATATCACTGTGCATAAACACACACACACACACACAATCATTATTTTTATCATTATAGTTGATTCCTTACCTTTGTGTGCACCCATCAAATGCTAACTACTCTACTTGATGACACTGATAAGTTGTTTATGAGCAATGTACTAAATGATGGTAATATAATTGGTAAAATTGGCTTTCACTTACCCGCAAAGCAACTACAAAATGAAATGACACAAACATTAGTCTCAGGAATTCTGCCATGAAATTTGATTATTTGATTCTGTGTTAGTGACAGATACTGTATACTCTAATGACACATTAGAAGTAAATAGCAACATTCAAAGACTGTTTTCTCTTCTTCAACTATTTTTAATGTTCTATTTTGAACAAGATTTCCCAGAGGGGGAAAAATAGTGCGGAAAAGCATCAATCTGTTGCTTCCTGATTTCTTCTTAAATACTGTTTCTGATCAAAGTTCTGGTGCTCTATAGGATATATATGAACTATATATGAAAGCTATATATAAGAACTATATATATTTGAGAGCTATATATGAAAGAATAGTATGGAAGAAGAATAACATATGGATCAAGGTGCAAGTGATATTGTTAATCTCTCACACACATATCAAATTCCTGATTTGTTTAGCCAAGGATACAGAACTCAGTAGAAGCAATATTAATAGAGTAGGAATAAAAAAAACATTTTGCTATGGCTCTTGTTCCCTGGGTTTGGTCCCTTAGTGCCTCCAAGATGGTTCCTTAGTTCCCAAACAGGAAAACCAGTTACTGGTGATACTCTCCATGCAGATACTGTCCACATAGAATTAAGAAAACTGCTGAGTACTTGTTGGATAACTGTTTTTTATATATCACCAACAAAGCCATATCCTCAGATAAAGTCAGTTCTCAAGTGTCTCTGAAAAAGAATCTCAAGTTTTCTAGCATATATATATAATTTTAATATCTTAGTATATTATAGTATATAATAAAAACCTAATAAAACCTGAACATACATAGATATATAATAATATAATAAAATCCTAATAAATATAATAAAAACTAATAAAATCTGAGCATATATATATAGATATATATATCTCCATCTATCTCATCTAATATAATCTAAGCCTTTCTTTTTCTTTCTTTCTTTCTTCTTTCTAGTATGTCTTTATTTATTGAACCTGTTGGGAGACTATAATATTGTAACAGAAGCACAGATAATTTCACCCTGTCTCATTTCAGGCTGATATAACAAATATACCATAGACTGTGTGGTTTAAACAATAAACACTTATAGCTCACAAATATTTATTTGTATGGAAGCTGGGAAGTTCATGATCAAGGTGTTGGCAGATCCAGTGTCTGGTGAGAACTTACTTGCTTCCTGGTTTGCAATGTCAATTTTCTCCTTGTATCCTACATGTCATAGAGCATAGACAGTGGAAGCAGGCTCTCTAGGATCTCTCATAAAAGACACTAATTTATGAGGGCTCAACCCTCTTGACCTAATCAGTTCCCAAGGGCCTCACTTCCAAGTATCATTAAGGATTAGAATTCAACATAGAAATGGGGGCGGGGGGGACACACAAACATTTAGTCCGTAGGGCATCCTCAAGACATTTTTTTTTTAAGATTTTATTTTTAAATATACAGTGGAAAAAAGACAGTCTGTTCAATAAATGGCGCTGGGAAAATTGGACAGCTGGTGTAGAAGAATGAAACTCAACCATTCTCTAACACCATACACAAAGATAAACTTGAAATGAATAAAAGACCTCAACATGAGGCAGGAATGTATCAAAATCCTAGAGAAGAACATAGGCAGTAACCTCTTTGACATCAGCCACAGCAACTTCTTTCAAGATATTTCTCCAAAGGCAAAGGAAACAAAAGTGAAATGAACTTTTGGGACTTCATTAAGATCAAAAGCTTCTGCACAGCAAAGGAAGCAGTCAACAAAACAAAGAGGCAATCCAAGGAATTAGAGAAGACATTTGCAAATGACAGTACAGACAAAGGGTTGATATCCAAGATCTATAAAGAACTCCTCAAACTCAACACACACAAAACAGATAATCACTTCAAAAAATGGGCAGAAGACATGAACAGATACTTTCCAAAGAAGACATACAAATGGCTAACAGGCACATGAAAAAATGTTCATCATCGTTAACCATCAGGGAGACTCAAATCAAAACCACATTGAGATACCACCTTACACCAGTTAGAATGGCCAAAATTAATAAGACAGTAAACAACAAGTGTTGGAGAGGATGTGGAGAAAGGGGAATCCTCTTACACTGTTGGTGAGTATCCAACTTGGCGCAGCCACTTTGGAAAACAGTGTGGAGATTCCTTAAGAAATTAAAAATAGAGCTACCCTATGACCCTGCAATTGCACTACTGGGTATTTACCCCAAAGATACAGATGTAATGAAATGAAGAGCCACCTGTACCCTAATGTTCATAGCAGCAATGGCCACAATCGCCAAACTGTGGAAAGAACCAAGATACCCTTCAATGGCCAAATGGATAAAGAAGATATGGTCTATATATACAATGGAGTATCATACCTCCATCAGAAAGGACGAATACCCAACTTTTGTATCAACATGGATGGGACTGGAAGAGATTATGCTAAGTGAAATAAGTCAAGCAGGAAGTCAATTATCATATGGTTTCACTTACTTATAGAACATAAGGAATAACATGGAAGACATTGGGAGATGGAGAAGAAAAGTGAGTTGGGGGAAACTGGAGGGGTACACAAACCATGAGAGACTGTGGACTCTGAGAAACAAACTGAGGGTTTAGGGGTTTGGGGAGGTGAGCCAGGTGGTGGGTATTATGGAAGGCACATATTGCATGGAGCACTGGGGGTGGTACATAAACAATGAATTTTGAAACACTGAAAAATAAAATGACATTAAATTTAAAAAAAAATTTATTTTTATTTATTTATTTGACAGAGAGAATGAGAGAGCACAAGCAGGGGGAGTCGAGGGGGAGTGAAAAGCAGACTCCCCGCTGAGCAGGGAGCCTGATGTGGGACTCGATCCCGGGACCCTGGGATCATGACCTGAGCTGAAGGCAGACGCTCAACCGTCTGAATCACCCAGGCGCCCAACACATTTAAAACCCAATTGAATCAAGTTTAGGAAAGACGAGAGAAGATCACTGTGGTTGAAAACTCAAGTAAGTCACCACTGAGCAGGTTATATTTAGACTGGGCTTTAAAGAAGAAGTAATTCTTTTGGTTGGGAAGGTGGGAATAGAGACAAGGAGACAACAATGAAGAGGAAAAGAACATACCAGGTAGAGAAAGGAGCAAAGAGAAAGTGGAGGACTCATTCCAAATACATCAAAAGACCTGTTCTCAGCATTATAGTTTTGATAAGTGAACACTGAAGTTACTGAATATAAAGTGCCCAGCAGCCTTTCCTTTCCTAATGGACATGTCAGGTAAACCCAGCAAATAGAATATCTGAAGGTAATTGGATCTGGCAAGTCACAGAACTATTGTATACGAACATCAAGATTTGTGCTCGCTTCGGCAGCACATATACTAAAATTGGAACGAACATCAAGATTTTGTTTCACATTTTCTTTTGGACACAGACTATATGGTTCTTTTTAGAGTTAATTATGTAAATAAAAAGTGTTTTTAAAAATATTTTAAAGAAAAAAGTAAGAAATTGTTATTTGCCAATGGTATTAGAGAAAACTAAATGCCTAAAATGCATTTAGACAAGGATACCATAAACTGTTAAAACAGGACCATCTTTTTGCCCTTGCTAAACTCCTTGATTTGTTAGTAGTTCAAGTAAAGAAGAATATTCTATTGCTTTTTGACAGAACTAACTAATATGCACAAACTAATTGGATGATATATTCAGAGTCTCTAAATAGTGTTTTACTCTAACATTTTAGATATGTAACAACATTTACAAGACTTGACCATTCAGTTATAAATACATACAGAAATTACTTTAACGTCTAGGACATTATAAAACAATTATCCTTTACCTTTGTTCAGCTAGTACCTTAAGAACAAACCTATATGAAACAGCTGGAGCCTAAAACTGACATTTGTAATGAACAGAAGCAGTAGGTTTTAAAATTGTACTTAAACACCAGTCTTTTTACATTTCTTTGTCAACTATCCTGTTACGTGTTTTTGTTTCTTAAAAATGTGGTTCCGAGAGTTTCTTTAATAATCAAGGAAGGGGCAGAGGTCAGTTTGGGTACTTGATTTCAGGTGGCAAGAGTAAAGTCTAATGAATCTGTAGCATCTGTCCCTTGCTTTTCATTTACAGTGCCATCAGCCTAAGGCAAACACTATTACCTGAACTAAAACACGGTAGCTTAACCGCTTCCCATTTCCCTTCCCCCTGACCCCCATTCTCTACACACACATCAGTACATGCAAACTGATAACCACTGAAGTCTGTGCAAAATTACGTGGCTTTTTTTGATAATATTCCAAGTCATCTACTGACATTTCTTGGATTCAGCATTACTATTATATGAAAATTACAATAAAATCTCAAAACATACCATCATGTGAACCACGACCTGAACCATGATCATGACCTGAACCATTTCCTCTTTTCTCATGGCAGCAGTGGTCGTTAACATATTGCCACATTTTCTAAGCACAACATGGCAAGGAATTGATCCAGTCCAATCTATATTACATCTATAAATCATCAGTTGGAGGCTAAAAATACAAATAATCTCATCTCTGAAATAGAAACTCATTTGTATAGGAATACTACTAACTGTGCTTTTGGTATTGTGGCCTCCTAAATACAGAGGAAGGAAAATGTTTCTTTGACTTACAAATGAAGTAAGAGAAAGCAATAATGGGATTTCATAGGTGCAAGTCCTAATTGGATTAGGCAGAGAGTAGAATGAAGTTTTTCCATTGGCATATGATATCTACCCTAGAAAATACTGACAGGATCATGTCTCCCCCTTTCACTTCTCTGAAA
The DNA here is from genome assembly GCF_020171115.1 of Neogale vison. Classification (NCBI taxonomy): domain Eukaryota; kingdom Metazoa; phylum Chordata; class Mammalia; order Carnivora; family Mustelidae; genus Neogale; species Neogale vison. The sequence continues at coordinate 76,169,951 of NC_058091.1, read as the reverse complement.
ATGAAGCTTGGTGAACATTGCAGAGATACAACCACAAAACTCAGATATCCCCCCTGTCTTCAACTAGCTCTCATTGCTAATAAAGAGAGCCAAGATTCTTCAGTCAATCAAAGATTGTCACCTTCAGATAGGGAAAGGAAATATCAGGGCAGAGGTTCTAAGTATGTATATAGCTTTTCAAATCATGAGAGTAGATAAGTAATGGAGGGAGGGAGTGCAGAGAAGAACAGACAGACAAGGACTAAATGTTGGAAACTACTGCATTCATGGAGGAGAATGAATCGGAGGAGGTGGAGAGGGAGCACACAGTAAGTCACATAAGAAACCAGGACCATGTGGTGACATGAAAGCTGAGAGAGAAGATGTTTCTAGGAGGAGTGTGTTACCAACTTTATGAACAGCTATGGCTGGAGGTAGGTTAGGGTAAAGAAGGAACTATCAGTTTTGCCAAGGTGGAACTGATGGGTGATAGTCTAGACAGTGGGTCCCACCAAAGCCTGGATGAAGCTGTGAGGAAAATGGAAGGTGAGGAGATAGTCAGGAGCCAAACTACCCTTTCAATGAGTTTTGTTGTATGGTACCTTGAAGGAAATTTTAGGTCAAAGGTGGATTTTTTTTTTTAACTTACAAAATTAGTTCAGCATTCCTCTATACCCTTTACCCATCTTCCTGTTATGTTAATATCTGATATAATTCTAGAATATTTATCAAAACTAAAAAAGAATTCTTGGTACAATATTATAGAACCAAGTGTAGAACTTATTCAGTGTTTCCACTAATGTCTGGGATCCTTTCGGGTGTTAATTATATTCTTTTGCTTATAATCCAATACTGTCATCATTGGTTCTGTTGCTCAGGTTGTTTTAACTTGGGCCATCAGAGACACTTTCCAGTTGCCTCCCACGACTTTTTTATATGCTCTAATCCTCTTAATTTTGTTTTTTTTTTTAACTTCTCTTCTCTTCCTTCCTTCCTTCCTTCCTTCCTTCCTTCCTTCCTTCCTTTCTTTCTCTCTCTCTCTCTCTCTGTATATATTTCCTCACTTTCTGGTACCATAATACATTCATCACATATTTTCCATGGAATCATCTAGTTCTCCAAGAAGCCTGGGTTTCTTTTATTGGAGAATGGTATTTAGAAAACTGCCATCTGATCCTACATGTGCTCATTGTTACTGTGGTATCATTGCTTCTAACCTCAAAAGTGACTTTCAAGATGAAAGATTAAAGAGTTTTTCTAGGGGCACCTGGATGGTTCAGTCGTTAAGCATTTGCCTTTGGCTCAGATCATGATCCCAGGGTCCTGGCATCCAGACCCAGACCCTAACCCTGGGTCCTGGGATTGAGCCCCACATCAGGTCCCTGCTTGGCTAGAAGCCTTCTTTTTCCTCCCCCATTCCCTCTGCTTGTGTTCCCTCTCTTGCTGTCTTCTCTCTCTCTGTCCAAAAAAAAAATAATAATAATCTTAAAGAGTTTTATATGTAAGTGGTGATGATCCAAAAAAAATTGATTATGTAGGAGTAGTAACTCTTTTTAGGGGCAAAGTCTTTGAGAAGGAGATGGTGATCAGCTCAGAGCACAAGTGAAGGGCTTGGCCTTTGATGGAAGCTGGGATATTGTTCATTGTAAGAGGATAAAAGAGAGAACATGAGTTCAGATTCAAATAGATTTTGATTTTGGGAGAAAATGAGGGAACTCGTGTTGCTAATGAAGTATTAGGCAAGATCATTAGCCAAGAGTGAAGGAGGAAAGTGGTGAAGTTTGAATAGAGAGAAGGTATTGGAGAGCATGAAACCTAATATATTAAGGAATTAAGGTAGACTTGCCTCAGGGATTGCCATTTTGGGGATTCGTGGTCATGAAGATAAAATGCTACAACATCATTTTCAGTTGTAGACATGGAGTAGGCAGATAAATTTGATAAACCTATCATTGAGGTTTTTCTAGGTGACTATGGCTGAAGTGGGTAAAAGAAGGGATTCAATTGGATAAGGACATGAAAGGGAAAAAATGTGTAAGTATCATCAGTCTGTTGTCATAGAAAAAATCTGATTTTGTTGATAGCTATGAATTTATGTACATAATTTAGTTGAATGCTGTGTAACTGAAATTGAGAAAAGTAGAGAATTTGTATCCGGTTCTTTCCCTTCCCTTCAAAGAGATCCACACTAACAGCACTACCATTCCTCTAAGCTTTTATCCCTTGACCTTGCCAGGTGACCTCTCTTGTATATGCCTTAGTCTCTGACACTCCTTTTCTCTCATCACCCTTTTCTTCTACCATATCTCAACATTTCAAGACCATTTCTCTAGTGAGAACGCAATTATTTCCTAAGCAACTGAAGCAAGAAAAAAAAAGCGCTTTTAAAGTCTCAGACAACTCACCCAAGTCTTTGTCACGGAAAAGGTGATATAAACTTGGGGAATCACAGTGAGCTTCTGCAAGGTCACTAGCATAAAAGTTTGAGAATCACTGACAGTATCACTGCCAATCTTCTGTCCAAAAACATTTCCTTTATCCCAATCAAGGTCATATAATGAAGGCAGAAAAGTAAAAATAAAACCTATTCTGTAGGAGACTCCATTAACTGATCTGAAAACAAATTGATGAGAGGATGTGGTTTAATTTTTCACTGGTCAGAGTCATTACTTTGTGAGACATGTTTGGTCACCTTTGATGTGTCAGCTAAATGGCTGTTTCTAAAATTACCTTGACCATTATTCATGAGAGTGTTAGTAATTACTCAGTGGTTAATGAAGTTGGTTTCCAGTTGATGATCGTTAGAAACTGAGTGTGACCCGTTGCACAACAGCATACTGAGCAGAAGTCTCAGATTTGCCCCCCTCTGCTCACTGGCCTTGGTTCTGACCTGAAAACACTATTAATAGCCCTGAAAAGAGAACATTTTCTAAAAGAAAGATTTCATGAGATTCAGAAAGTCCAATTTTAGATGTCTACTAGTGATACTACTACTAGTGTTCTCACACTCGCTCCGTGCCCTGAGTAAATCATATGCATACTTTCGGGTATGCACTAGTTTTATATCTTCCTCTTTCAACTAAACTTTCAAAGCACATGAAGGTGCAGACATTTTGCCTTAGACTTCCAGAGTCATAGGGAAATGCTGTGCACCTAAGTGCAGGAATCAATGAGTCAGGCAAGCACTTCTCTGATATTCAAAGTAAGAGCAATTGGAGCAATCTTTAGCTTGTGTTCTTTTTTATCAGGTCAGTTGCCAACACATACCACTTCTTTCTGTGCACAGATTAGGTCAGCGTAGATTCACAGTATTTTAGATGTGGAAGAAACATTGAAGACCATCTAATATGGTATAGTCTTTTATGTAAAGAAATGAAAAATAATCCAAAGAGTTAACTGAAATTACCAGTATTACATAGCTCATGTAGCCAAGCCAGTGAAGCCACTGAACTAAATATTTACAAGGAAAAAAATACCTTCTTGATGCCTACTTGGCCAACAGAAGAAAAGAGGGTCTCAGAACCAAAGTCTAAAGGTCAAGTTATTCATTTGTTTAAAAAAAAAAGTTAATGACACACTTTTAAATCTACAGATCAGAGCCTGAACATCTCAGTGGCTTAAATTTAGACATAATACTCGGTGACCAAATATATGTATGCAACTAGAAATTCATAACAATTTAAAACTAATGCTGCCCTGATGCTATTATTTGAATAATTTTATATTTTATTGTCATTTACTTCAAACTGCTGAATTAAAGACTGCACTTTAGAAGGCAAGTAGAAGGATTTTTTTAAAAGTTTAATTATTTTCCTTTTCTTGATGGAAAAACGAAAACAAAAACTTCCTTCTGGAATGTTTTAAGGAAACAGAAGTGTCTATATAATCCCCAGTCCTTTCTGTGTGTTCAGAAATGTTTAATGACAAGCAGAGGAGAAATTTCAAAATCAGAGTTCCTTTGGTAAAAGGTTTTAAAATCTGGCAATGAGTCCATATGAGGCAGAATCTCAAGCAGTTTCAGATTTGTTGTCAGAATTTTGGCCAGGATTATTGTATAAACCCTACATTACCATAACAAGGAATGAGCTAACATTTATTGAACATTTACTGTGTGCCAGAGACAGGGATTTTAGATACTTACTTCACTTGATCTTCACAGAAACCCAATGAAGTATTAGTTTTGGAACACTAGCCTTGTTTCTCAGCTGTATTTACATCAAAGAAGTAATTTGACCAATATTCTACAGCAGGATTTAATTTAATCTCTAGCCTGTCCAACTCTAAAGGTTTAGCCTGCATCTGGTAAAAAGTATTTAGAATTAGCCAGCATTGTTTCCCTTGGGGAGATGGAAGAGGAGGTATAACTTGACAGGCACTTTTTTTTTTTTTAAGATTTTATTTATTTATTTGACAGACAGAGCTCATAAGTAGGCAGAGAGGCAGGCAGAGAGAGAGAGGAGGAAGCAGGCTCTCCGCGGAGCAGAGAGCGCGATGTGGGGCTTGATCCCAGAACCCTGGGATCATGACCTGAGCCAAAGGCAGAGGCTTAACCCACTGAGCCACCCAGGTGCCCCTTGACAGGCACTTCTTAAACATTTTTCTATTGAATCACCAGAAGCCCATCTTCTCTTTATCACACACTTAATAAATAAACTAGCTTTTTGTTTGTTTTATGAGACCAGAGTATGCTCTTTTACAATAGGAAAATGGGAAGATGGTAAGTATTTCCTTTATGTCAACGATGGACTTCTACTATCATAAACCAGGGGCATCCCCCAAAGGCAGATGATCTTGCTCTATAGCTACAGGCAGAAATGATAGCTCAACTTTAATTATATCAAAAACTAAAATTACTGCCTTTGATAAACTTTCTTCACCATCCAATTGGTCAGTTCCAGATAACTCCATCAGGCGAGTAAACTCGTTCTCTTTCCTGGGGGTCTACTGTACAGCTCACTTCTCCTAGCAGGCATACTGAGAATCAATGCTGCTCTAAATCAGACGTTTCTGAGCAGTCCTGCTGCAGCTTCTCTGCTGCCAGTGTGGGGAACTATTCTCCCAGCATGAAGCAGTGTTAAGCCAAAACCATTTCTGCAGCATTCTCTGGTGTGAGTGTAGAATTTCAGTCAAATATTTATCCAAGAGCCCAAACCGATCTAAACTTTCTTTTAGAGAAGGACCACAGGCTGTCTTCGAGTAGCCTGGCTATGCACTCTTGCAGAGGAACACCAGAATTGAGAAGCTATGTTCAGCCTTCTTGAGTTCTCTGGGAGTATTTTATTCACACAACCCAGACATTATAAGAAAATGTAAATTTATTATTTTCTGTGAATGATGCTAGTTTTTCCTCCTAAGCCCCACCGCAATGGATAGCAAAGACACTCAATTTAAATTACCAGCTAATGGTAATTTAATCTTTTCTGTTAAAAATAGTTTAGATTTCATACATTTTTTGTCAGTACCAGTGCTGTTTCCCCTTTCTTCTTCCTTCCCAAGATGATTTATAAGCTTTTGGGGAGGGAGAGTGCAAGGTTCTCTCTCATCCATACGGGTGGGCAAATGGGGACTTTCTGGTTTTGCACTGGCCTGTGTGCTCTTCTCATGTGTGGTCTTTCTGTACTGGAATCTATTGTTGAGTTTCTCAGGCTGTTGTAACTCCGAGCTTAGACCCTGCCTTAGGGACTTTTGTTATCACATCTTGTTACCTATACTTCCTAGATCTGATTCTTAGTAGGTTCCTGGAGCAGCCTGCAGTGAAACCTTCAGATCCAGGATGACTTCTTTTTTTGTAGCCCCTGCCATATTCCCACCTAGAATCCCAGCTTCTTTCTAGGCCCTACTTAGGCTACAGAGAAACCACTAGATCACTTACACACTGATCACAGGCTGTTAGCTCTTGGCTACCCTAGGTGGGATGGCAGCTGGTCCCTGGATAACAAACAGAAAACATGGCCAATGTCCCCTCTGCTTCTACCCTTTTTGTAAAACTACCAAACACCAGTCACCTCTGGGACTATAGACATGACTGATCTCTTGGCTCTTCTGCTTCTGTCTCTCAGTCTCCAGAGTCAAAGAAGTGGCGTTTATCTTCCTATACTGTATGACAAACCTTACCAAAGTTCTCTCTACTTCTGTCAGGCAGTAAAATTCTATGATATATTTGCCCAGAACTGGCTCTTAATATAGAAAGAGATGATTTAAAAAATAGAAATTGGGGCGCCTGGGTGGTTCAGTGGGCTAAGCCTCTGCCTTCGGCTCAGGTCATGATCCCAGGGTCCTGGGATTGAGTCCCGCATCGGTCTCTCTGCTCAGCAGGGAGCCTGCTTCCCCTCTCTCTCTGCTCTGCCTCTCTATCTGCTTGTGATCTCTTTCTCTGTCAAATAAATAAATAAAATATTTTAAAAATAAATAAATAATAGAAATCACTTCTCTTTCCCTAAAACATGGATCTCAAGACTATGTATTCCTATGACTCATGAATTCTCCTTTGTATATAAAACCTTTCTGTTTTTCTCTGCATTTTTGCTTCAAGTACCCTAAATTTCCCATAAGCAATTGGATGACCCTGGTTTAATAGAAGACACAGAAATCAAAAGACAAAATATATATATATGTGTGTGTGTGTGTGTGTGTGTGTGTGTTAAGGTGTTCACAGAAATATTAACACTTGATAATCCAGACAATCCTACCTAACCCGGTTTCCAAATTAAACAAATTATATGGGGCAATCTGCTCTGCCTGACATAACAAAAGGAACTAAAGGACCAAAAATCATCTTCTGTTTAGCTCCTGCCAAAAGCAGACTGAAAAAGGAACTCTTTATCAAAGTTGAGTGAAGGTTAGTGTCACCGTGCTTCTAATCTCTTATCTACGTCTAAAGTTAAATCGCCAGCCAGTTGAATCAAATCCAGTTTGACCTTTAGTGAGGTGTTTAAACGGGGCCCTTGGCTTTTATCAATAGGAAAGTCATATAAAAACTTCTTCCAATTTTGCTTCAATTATTTTGTCTGTTATATTATTGAGTTTTCTATGTGAAAATGTAGAATCTAATAATAGGAAAACATCTGTATCTTTTGAGAAATTAGCCTACTTTTAGCCACTTCCTCCTCATTCTCTACATTAGCCTGTGTATCTCTTCCTATTTCCACTTTTATTCTGACTTGCAGGAAACACAAAGACCGATGTGATGCTCAGTCATTTCCATCTTTCTTTATAGAAAGAAACATTAATATTATTCCATGTATCTCCTTTTTAGTTGCTGCAAACTCTGGAGGTATAGGTAGGGTATAATGAATGTAGAACTAACCTCCATGAAACTCCCTGAGTTAGGTGTTGTGTGTTTTATAGAGAGAGAAATGGAAGTTTATAAAGTTTCATAGTTTGCTAAGATCCTGTAGCTGGTAATTGGTAAGGCTGGGGTTAAGAATCCAGCTTTCAGTCTGTCTATCAAGTGCTTATTCAGCTCTATGAAGATTGTTTCCATTTTAAAACAAAGAAAAATCCCCACTCAATTAACCAAAACTTAGCTGTCCAATTTCTAATTTAAAGTTAAATCTATGATTGTGAGATGATTTTTAATGCTTCTATATGTTCAAAAAGTCTTATTCTTTTTTTTTCTTTTTCTTTATTTCCAAGTATCTTGCATGAGGTAAGGAAGTCTCAACCAATGAATGAGTTAATGTTTAGCTTTCATAAACACCAGAACAAAGATCTGGCCACTAATATTTCAGACACTGATAACACATGCATATCATTGCACAATTAAGATGCAGAAGAGTCATACATAACATTAACATAGGTAAATATTGATGACTTTTCTTATGCTATTATAGATCAACTTCAGTAAATGGTGGTAAAAACAGTCTTACGGAGAAACGTCTGTACTCCTACGTAGTAGAAATGTGATCTTAACATTTGAGAATTTAATATTCAAGATACAAAGAAGTAGATATTTTTCTAAAGACAGCTTGCCTTTTCCTAGGGGGAAAAAATTCTCTGGGTTATATTTCACTTTGTAGCCCACACTAAAAAAGCACGATTTTCCTTTTTCAAGGTAATTCTACTTTTCCAAATGTGTATGTGGACAAAGGTTCCCTTTTGGCTCAAGCAACTACTGATTAAGAAAAACATAACAGAACAAAACAAAAGCCCAAACTACTATAACTGAATTTTTAACAGCTTAGTACTATCCCTATAGATAATATGAACTCTAATAGGAAAAGAAAGAAGAATTAGGTAGCACTATCAGTGACTTTTCTCTACCTTGTGCCTTTCTGCAGGACTCTGTGTAATCTGCATTTTTTTACATTTATTTTGATTTTTCTCTGGAATAATCCAGCTCTATTTGAGGTCAAACATAAAGCATAATTTATGATGCCTGACTACCTTAAGAAAACTAGAAGCTTCCTACATTGTTCTTTTACGTATGATTGGTTTAAAGAAAAAGCTTTCTTATTAGAAAGGCTTTTCCCTCTCTTATTAACAGCATATCACTTTGACTTAATACTATTGGATTTCTAAAGTGACTCATTCTGATGAAAAGTAAAGGTACTGTGATTTTAAATTATCATAGAAATGTGAGTTTAAATATTAGTAATTACCCCAAATTTATACATGACCTAGTAACCTATGTATTACATGACACTGAATGCATTGCTTTTTAGATCAAACAAAAAAGACAGTGTGGCATGTTTTGTGCTTCAAAATCCACTAACTCTCTCTTGCAGGAGAACAGCCTAATCTGAACCTTTCTTTATGCAGTTTATGATGGTGATGAGGGCTGGATAGGGAAAAAGAAACAGGTGATGATGTTGTTTAAAGAAGGCCAGACATATTGCTATCATTATCTTGCATCAGATTTCAGTCTTGTTCATGATTTACATGTAGTGCCCAACAGTTTCTTAGGAGCTATTCAGATAGCTATGGACATGAAATACATAATCAAGACATAACAGAAGATCTTTGATTGAATAGATGAATATAAGCTAAGGCTTTTGGCAATATTTAAAAGTCCAAATTAGTAATCTCACCTGTGGACTCTTCTTTCTACTTCAGTTTTGTGTTTTGTTTTGTTTTTCTTTCATTTCCCTACCCTTCCTTTTAAAAGGGAGTAGCCTTCTGGGCTTAAGTAGCCTTAAATCTCCATCCCTATCAAAGCAGGAAAAGAATTACTTTAATTCTTGTTGGTGTCATTCCTATCGTTCATTTATGGGATCCCTCTCCCAGATATTTGCATCTGTACTCCTTTAAGGTTTATTTGTGGAGTGAAAAACCTAGTCTCCTATTCAAGATGCCCCAAGGGGTGATGGGCAGGAAGGAGAGGACCTTCTCATTGCCACAAAAAGTTGTGCTGACTGACTGGGAGTAAAGATCTGTTCAATCAGGTGAAACTGGCTCAAAAGGATGTTCCAGGTACAGATACTGTTCCTTATTTACTCTTCCTAGCTTAGTATGTATTTAACTCTTGAAGTATTAGAACGGAATAGAAGAATATTGAATAAAGCAATTGACTAACACAAAGTCATTCTGACTTCATGAAGTCTATGTAAAATCGTATGCAGAAGAGAATAATGACAAACATCCTGAATGACATGAAAGGAAGCAGGTGTTGTGAGAGTGTATAACGGGACTTTTACCTTCATTTTGAATAGTCATTAAAGTTGTCTCAAAGAAGTAAGCTAAAACCATATGGTTTCAGGTGTCATGGAACAGTGTTCTTAGCTCTTTAAAAGACTGTCCCTTGCTGTCTCGACTAATCCCTCCTTGACATGGTGACTCCGCCAAAATAGTCCTTAGGCTGTTTTCACATATCCCAGTTTTCTCTCCTGGGCATGTGAGAGGACTATACTTCCCCCTCAGAGTTAAGTGGGATAATGTGATTCTCTTATGCTAATAGAATATAAGGGAAAATGGCATACGTCATCTCCAGGAAAAGTTTTAATAGTTAACAAATGTTCTGCCACGTTCTTTCTTTCCCCAACCATACTACAGAGGAGTGAGTTCTAGGCCATCCAGGGCTCTGATACTAGCATAATGACAATGTAGTACAAAGGCCCCAGGGAGCCTATAATTGACATGGAAGATGAGGGAAAAATAAAATCCCTCTTGCCTTACACCATTGAGATAATAAGGCTGTGTGTTACCATAGCATAGCCTCGACTGTTCTGACTGATGCATCAGCCCATATTTCAGTTTGTGCTACATCAAGTTTTCTAGAAAACATCAGTATCCATTCAAAAGAATGTTAGATCAGAAGGTAAGACTAATGACTTTATATGTTATTACACATGTGGTGTTTGTTTTAGAGTATTGTATTATTTATTGGCAAGGCAATATAGCATCATAACTAAAAGCATGAACTCTGTGCTGGCCTGAGTTTGAATCCAGAGCCTCACATTTATTATCTGTATGACCTTGGTAAAGTTATTTATCCTCTGCATTTCAGTTTTCTTGTCTTAAAAATGAATATAACAATGAGGCTACCCCGTGTGTATGTTATGAAGATTAAATGAGAACCGTGCCTAGCACACTCTAACCACAATGTAAGGATTATCTATTTTCATCATAACAGTAAAGTCTCTATGGAAAAATTCCACCTTCAAACTAAAAGGTGTAAAAATGTAATTATATTTGTTGCTTATGACATTACATCTCAGAGTAAAAATGAAATAATCCACTCTGAATACAGTACTTTGTTTAAATCAAGAACAGAAAAATTACAAAGAGGGAGCCTATCATTTCATGCCAAGACCAATTGAATACTTTCACATCCTGAATGTGACTCTGCTTCTTGGAAGATGTTCCAGAAGTAGGCGAATGATTAAGGCATCAGGCATTCTACCCAGGCCCAGCAACCTTCCCGACCCAGAAGTGCCAGTAAAGTAAGAATTTCTGGGCAGGTCACCTAGATGCAGAGGCTAAGCCCTCAGCAGTGCCCTCATCAGCCTTGATGTGCATCACTGTCTTGCTTCGGGCCACAGAGCAACATTGACGCAAACAGAGTGATTACTGGAGAGCAATCTGAGCAAGAGAAACTAAGCTACCACAGAAGACCTAATGATCCCAGATGCCTGTAACACTAAAAGGCATTTTTGGTCCAAAACTGAAATAATTGCTTTTAACAGATTTCTTTCAAGCAGTTTAGCCAACATATCTATATAGTGTATATAAATATCCCTCAGCCATTTATCATCTCTTTCCTGTGACATTTGCAATCTCATGTTTCACGCAACCAGCTATTATGTTAAACCTGGCCAATTTTACATTTCGGCAGCTTTGTGAAGTGTTGTAGCTTTTGACGGAATGGCTAGGTTGTAAATTGCAATCTGGTCTGTGGAAAAAATACTTTAAAAACATTAAATTGGTTTTTGTTACTTAGCGGACTCCCTCCTCCAACCTCTCTTTCCCTTTATCTCAGTACCATCCTCTATATAACAAGAGAGAAAGATCACAGTGGTTAAGATGTACTGTTTTGCATTTGTCTTACTCTGTAACTGGGAAAAGAGGAGTAACAGATTTACCCGACAAGCTGGGGAAGATGGGAGACAGTTTTTGTGTGTGTGTGTGTGTTGTAATTCTACTGCATTTTTTTTTATTAACATATAATGTATTTTTCACCCCAGGGGCACAGGTCTGTGACTCATCAGTCTCACACAATTCACAGCACTCACCATAGCACATACCCTCCCAATGTCCATCACCCAGACACCATATCCCTTCCTTCCTCCTGGCCCCCAGCAGCCCTTGGTTTGTTTCCTGAGATTAAGAGTCTCTTATGGTTTGTCTCCCTCCCCAGTCCCAATCTTGTTTCATTTTCCCCTGAATTCCCCCCACAAACCCCTACCCTGCCTCTCAAATACCACATACAAGAGACAATATATGATAATTATCTTTTTCTGATTGACTTATTTCACTTAGCATAAGACCCTCTACTGTATTATTTCAATGCTAAATATATCCTAAAAGGAGACAAGCCTTATACTGTTTTCTGCTGAAAAAGCCCATGTTTTTAAAATATACTGGGTGGCTCCTTTGCACTTTGGATTATTAACAAGAAGATCCATCTGCAGCTGTCAGGTCTCTGGAAAGCAGTCAACAAACGCATGGCCGTGAATTCTTCACATAATAAGTCAAAGCATTGCACACAGTGCCTTACATTCAAGTGAACTGACTTCAAACTGGGCAGATCTCATATTTTATCTCTGCGCTGTTTTAGTATCTGTCACTGTGGGAGAAATTTACCATGAAGATTTAAGTCTCTGGGATCTGGTGCCTTTGGGAGTTTTCTGAAAGCTAGGTTCATAGTCATGTAAATGTGTAGTGACTTTTCAAGTTACTTCTGAGAGTCTAACAATCAACATAAATTCCTTTGAATTTCAGCACCTGGAAATTCACATAATACTGTGGAATGGATGCTGAATATGCTAAGTCATCAGAAAGAGAAATTTACCATTGTAGCAACACTAAAAAGGTTTTTTCCTCCATGCTAATGCCATTGAGACACCATTTCATTGAAATAAAAAAATGAAGTGCAAATTCACCAGTACCTACCTTCAGACCCTCTTAGATCAACAGTCTCAGTCCACAATAGCTAAGTCACACACATGAAACTGATTATTTCCCATGTTTTAGTTTAGTTCAGATAGAAGAAAATAAATGGATAGCGTCAAATATTGAAAGTTTATTTGACTATATTGAAAGTTCTTAAATTCTTCTGGTCTCAAGACCGCTCTACTCTCTTAATTATTGAGGACCTCAAAGAGCTTTTGTTTATATGGGTAATGATGACCATATTAACCATTAAAACTAAAAATGGTTTAAAATTTTATCTATAAATTCATTTAAGAAAGTAGAAAATAAGCCATTATAGTTTACTACAAGCAACATATTTTCATGAAAAACAATTATTTTCCAAAACAAAAATATTCATGAAAATTTTGAGTGGCATTGTTTCATCTTTTACAAATCTCTTTACTGCCTGCTGTCATAGAAGATTATTGATTTTCATATATGCTTCTGCATTCTCTATGTTACCATATCATATATCAGGTGGTTTCTAGAAGACTCTACTGTACTATCAGAAGAGAACAAAAAAAGAAACAGATGAAATCTAAACATTACTACAAAAATAATTTTGTGAAAAAAAGTTCCTGGATCACACTGATACCTCTGCACTAGGCTCTCTAGAGATTTCCAAAAAAGATGAGACTCTTTGGGTAATTTGTGAACATTAGTATTCTTTTTGATTAGTTATAAACTAAGACCTAAAAAAAAAAAAAAAAGTAACACTAATCAAGTTCCTTGAAATATCTTATTTTGAGGCAATCTTTCTATTTTAAAGATAATTTCGCATTCACATTTCCATCATTGTACTTCACTTCTCTGAACCTTCTCCCGGATTGCATTGTGTCTAGTTCATATCCTCCTTTCAGCCTTTTCAGAATGAAAGCAAGTTTCGTATGTTTGTAATTAACAAAACAGTTGCACAAGGGAAAGACATGAATCTTCCTAGAGACTGAGCCTTTGCATTAAATATATGTAAAATAAATGGGACCTAAATATTTTTACTCCAATTACTGTTTCTCTCCCAATTTTCCCAGATGGACTTTTGCTATTTAGCACGTTATACAAGCTTCTCACATTTCACCTCCCAAATCTTACCAGTGTCTGTAACAGCTCCCCCATAGTCCACAGTTTCCAACTGTGACCATAAAAGGAAGAGGTTTGTCTGCGATTGGGGAGTGTAAGGATGTCACTGAACACAGAGAGAATCTCTTAGGGCAATGGAGTGACCATAGCCTAGGTTCTGACCCTCTGCTTTGCAAGTGCAGAAACTTAATTTCTTTGAGTACATGTAGAATTGACCAAACTCTTTGAAATGCTCCATATTAACCTTCCCAAAGACATGGAACATAAACCAGAATGCCAGTGCATCACATTTTACTAATATGACTTCCAAAGAGACTTCAATAATTGCATTAACTGGTTAGTACATTAGCTCACCTTAATACAATCTCTATGAGAAGCCAACATATTATCAAAGCAAAGGAAATCAGTGAGATCATCTGAATGGCTTTTTTATCAGGCTACTGTAACAGATGATGTGTCTATCATCATTCTAAAAAGATACTATATTTCAATATGTGATTAAGACCTAATTTTCTGGGAATAGTACTTGAGACATAATCTCTCCCTCTTTAGAGTCACTTCCCCCTTCGTTCTGTGTAAAAGCATTTAGAGTTCCTTGTAGTTATAATGATGTTTTATGCCTCTGCATCTTTACAGAATTTATTAGACACTGACTGACCCCACATGATTTGGCCTTGCTTAGGTTTTTTTTCGTTTTGTTTTGTTTTGTTTTGTTTTGTGTGTTTTTTGTTTTGTTTTGTGGGTTTGGGTATTGGGTAATGAAGCTTGAGGTGAGTGAGACAGAAAATCTTTCTTAACAAAGGCTGAATACAGGATTTCTGTGGGAAGAAGTAGGAAGTTTGATTCCAAAGGATAAACCCTTCACATCCCACTCACAAAAAGGATCACAAATGTCTATAACACGTTTTAGCTGATCTTGAATACTGTTAATTTGAACAATGGAAGTCTCCTTCTCACATTCCTCCTGATAAATAAAAACCAACAAACTCTATAAGAAAAATATATTTGCTATGCTAAGCTGTAGGGCCTACAGTCTTGACAAAGTTCTAGATAATGGAAGACCTTTAGTAAGCCACGTCTGGAACTCCAGATAAAACACTAACCACTGCTAGAGTGAGGATTCTCATAGATCCCATTTGACCCCAGAATTGAAACTTAAACTAGCAATTAATACTACCCTGTCTGTGGTCGAGTGTTTTAAAGTAAATTACAGATAGAGCAACACAATTCAAGTTTTAAGGCCTCCTAAAATCCTTTTCTTCTCCTTCATTCAGGACCCCTCTGTCCCAAACACCAAGACTTGTAGGTCCCTTGCTGGAAGAGAACTCAGCATGGACTTTTATTAGTACGCACATTTCTGTGTGGCAATACTTCCTCTTGTTAGTTCGGGTCTCTGTCTCTCTAATTAGATTGTAGGTAGAGGCAATATTTTATTACACTTTGTGTTCCACGGTGAATAGCATGCAGCAAAGGCTCAGAAAATGTCAAATACATGAATCAGTGAATGAATTGCTCTTGGCCTGCTCTTTTTGTCTCTGTGAATCCCTTTTTCCTCCTGTTGACACACTATCTCCTTAGATACATTAATACAATTGATTAGGTGACACTATTGTTTACTAAAATGTTTTCCTCCACAGGGCATTAATAGGCTAAGCAATAAAAGATTTTGGTAATCAAAATGTCTATGAAATGTTGAGTTAGATAGAGCTTTATAAGACTCTTTAAGACTTAAAATTTAGTATGCTAATATGTATTTTAGTACTTCAAGACTTAAGCTGGAGTGAATTCTTAGGGAGGCATAGTTGAATGTAAAGAAAATCATAATTTGGTATTTCATATACACAAAAACGTCTTCCAAGAAATATTGTCTTACAAAGTTCAGAAAGAAAGAAAGAAAAAGAGAAAGAAAGGCGGAAGAAAGGAGTTTCTATGATTAAGTTTGTAAAACCTGTATTCTGTGCCCAGCCATGCAGATGTGTTTTGACCATAAACTCTTCATTGGGAACCATGCTTAGGCAGCTTGTTCTTTAAATTCGGTAGCACCTTTAAGCCACTAACCTCTTAGCATTTTCCAAAGTCACCAGCCATCTTCTTGGGGCTTAGATTCCATTATCATTTTAACAACTATGAAC
Organism: Neogale vison; assembly: GCF_020171115.1. Lineage (NCBI taxonomy): Eukaryota > Metazoa > Chordata > Mammalia > Carnivora > Mustelidae > Neogale > Neogale vison. The sequence goes on along the minus strand of NC_058091.1, from coordinate 76,154,193 downwards.
AATAAAATAAATTCCTGGGCCTTCTGGCTCTGTTATCACACCCTGATTATCAAACCTAATTCTAGATGGAATAATGAGCTTTAGATCATCTACCCACCCCCCAAAACAGCTGAACAGTGGGACACAGGTCAGAGGGATGTCACTTTAAGTCACGACCACCAATTAGCTGGGACTTCAACACTATCCAGAAATGCTCCTATGGGAAGTCCAACCATTTAACTCTCCTTTTGCTTCTGTGACTATTTCAAACACCCACTTTGTTTCAAACCTCCTATCTTCTGTATTTCTATCCATAACATTTAGCAAAATTTGCATTTGTGGGGCGCCTGGGTGGCTCAGTGGGTTAAAGCCTCTGCCTTCAGCTCAGGTCATGATCCCAGGGTTCTGGGATCAAGCCCCACATCAGGCTCTCTGCTCAGCAGGGAGCCTGCTTCCTTCTCTCTCACTCTCTGCCAGCCTCTCTGCCTACTTGTGATCTCGCTTTCTGTCAAATAAATAAATAAAATCTTTAAAAAATTAAAAAAAAAATTTTGCATTTGTATATTTGTTCTCATTATTGTTTACTAGTTCTCTGTCTCCTTAACCAAAATGTGAACCCCATGAGGGTAGGGTCCATTTTCACTTAGCTTTTGTTGAAATGCTACAAAACAATTACAAGCATTTACTTCTCTCATGACTGCAAGTTGTCAGGGGTGGCTTTGTTGACTTCAGTGGGATTGACTTATAGTCTCTGTCTTTCTGCTGTTGGAGATCAAGACCTAAGGTCAGTAAAGTTTTGTGTTTTGTTTTGTTTTGTTTTGTTTTTTCTTTCCGAGATCACAAAGTTTATAAACCACGAATGATCTCTGTCTCCTTCTTTCATTCCTTCTTTCATTCTTTTGTTGCTTCCTCTCCTTTGTGTTGCTGCTGGCTTTGTTTTAGAACTCTTCAAAAATGCAAACACCATTCTTGTTCTGTAAACCATACAAAAACAAGCCACAGGCTGAATTCAACCCCAGGCCATAGTTTGCCATCTCCTGATATAGACTATGTTTAACTGGGTACCTCTGCTTCAAGCTATGAGTCTAGTTGAGCCTGAGTGCTGTTGGTGGGGCTCAGTGTGCTTCACGGGTGCCTTCTGAGACCCAGGTATACTCTTCTCAATGCAATGTTAAAAACAGAATAAAGCAAGTAAAAATCCATATTGGTTCTTAAGGCCAAGGCACAGAACTGGCTCACTGAAACCTTAGCCTATGTTCTGTGAGCGAAGGCAAATCATCTGGCTCACTCCAAAATCTCAGTGTGGGAAGGCTCACGTTCCTTTTAATAGGAGGACAGAAAAGCACATAGCAAAGGCTAAGGATACAGGGAATGGTAAAGAATTAGGACCAATAATTCAATCTCCCACCTCATTGTATATTTGTTTAAAATCATGACTGACACCTCATAGGCCCTTAGTAAGTATTTAACTAATGAAGGAATGAATTTTGCATTAACCATGGACAAGATGCAGAACATGTACTCAGTTCTAGGAACCATGTTAAACATTTTATATAGATTATCTTTTCCAATTTTTATAAAACTATTGGGATATCTGATATTATTTCCATATACTACTGAGAAAACCGATTCTCATAAGGTTAAGTTAACTTTCCTGGAGTCAATTAATATTATGTTAGATTTCTGTCACTTTACAAAATCTGGGTTCAGTTATTCTAACCCCTGATACACTGAATTTATCATTGTCAATACACATCAGTTCCATCACTCCTGGTTACCATCATGAAATCAATCTGTATAACCTATTGCAAAGGCAGGGTGGTCATCTAGTGGTGAAAGAGGGATTTATGTAGGCTATTCACTAAGGAAAAAGTCAACGTAAGGTTGGAGTGGGGGTGAGATATTTGTTCAGCTTTTGTTTTCCAATATTATTGCCAGAAATGTGCCAAAAAAGGGGGAACTGCCTGGAAGGTCTTTATTGAAATAAATCCATAAATATTTAAGCACCTTAAAAGGATGAATAAGCACCCGGCACTCATTATTGGTGACCACAAGCTCTTACTCTGTTCTCTCTTCCATTTCCTAACATTTACACAGTTTCCCATTTTGGCCTCACTCTCATCTGTGGTCTGAAATCAAACTCAATCCTGTCAATAGTGGCCCCACTAACAGTCTAGAATTCCACACTCATGTTTTCATCCATGCTCATTCACTTGTATGGTGTGAATACCACCCAGGATGACAAAAACTGTTAGAGAATTTCAATAAACCATAGCTGAGACCCCAAGTAGAATTCAAACTAACTACTCTTAAAGTGGCCTTCATTGCTGCTTTTCATCTTACGCTTCTCTTCTCATCGATTCCTTGCAACACTCTCTCCCTCCTCTTCTAAACTCTGTTTCCTCCGCGCCTATTTGTACCACAGCAATTTCACCCTAGGAGCAGGGGGTAGCTTCACTCCTAATTTATTGAGATACATACCCATGGATGTCAACTCTCACAGATTTCTTTCTACCTAAAAACCAGAAGAAAGTTTCTATGTCCAGATTTATCTTTATTTTGATTTGTTAAAAACTTTTCTTCTTCCCTTACAACTATCCATTTTTCTTACATTCCATTATCTCCTTTGGCTCCTTTTCTTTGCCTATCAACATGTATATGGATTCTTAATCTGGAGCAAAATAATTCTCAACCTCATAATTTCCACGCTACTGACTCAGAATCTCTTTCTTCAAACCAATGCACCTTTCAAAGACAGGTTCGCTAGTCCTTAATCATCTCCTCATCTCCCACACACTCTGACCTTGCAATCTGGCTTCTATCCCCATGCTGCTTTGAAAGTGATCAGAAATCACTCCATTACCAATTCCGGTGGCACTTCCCTAGTCCTGATTCTTCTACAATTCATTATTTTACCCTGTGTGTTCCCAGCTCGAGTTTTTTTTTCCTTTCTTGATACCTGTGACCTGCATGGTGCTGGTTCCTCTGTTACCTTTTAGGACTCTGCTCTATGTCTAAGGGCTTATATTCTTCCCTTGACATGCAAGTATTTTCTCCTCTGTTCTCTCTGTACACTTTTCTCGGTAATTCGTAGTGATTTTCAATACAGCATCATTTGCTAAGGACTTACTGTGTGCCTGCTACTCTATACAATGATGAACTGAGTATTACACCAAACCTGGAAGATTTGTAGTCTGGCAGGACTAACAGAACAGTAAACAGTTACTAAATTTCACTTCTTAATTGCAGTGAAGGACTATATAACCCACAAATTTTGAAGAAAATACAGAGAAGGAACGACTTCTCTGGAGTCTATAGGGATAAGTGGAGAAAGGGTAAGAAGGGAGACTTTAAGTGCAAAATGTCCAGGGAAGGTTTCCAAGGAGAAGATCAAGAACCGAGTCAAAGTTAATAATGTGGCTGTATAGAAGAAATGGATTCTAAATATAATGGTATTTCTCTCTGCTATTCCAGAGTCTTGAAAGTCAATCAGTTCGTTCCCAAGTATACAGCAGAAAGAGACATTTCCAGCGGATGTATTTACCTAGTAAATGTCTCCTCCTAATTTACTCTTCTTTCCTGAACTTTCTAGCCCTCAGGACATGCATTTGCCCCCCTTATTGTGGCAGCTCACTCAGCTACCCGTTTTTGGACTGCCTTCCTAGCCAGCTATAGGGCCACTGACCCGGGAGACTCCTGCAGCTTCATGAGAATCATGACTTGTGCCAGTCTAGAACTGCATTGACTGGGCAGGCTTTTCACCCAGTCTTCCATCCTGCCCATCAGGATAAGAAATGTTGAAATCTGAGTGCTGTATGATTCCAGACAGGAGAGAGAGGTAACTCTTGATCTCACGAAGACTAAATGATTGTTCTGCTTGTGAAAACCAAGGTAGTCAAAGAAATCAAGAAAATAAAGATCTCATTTTTTAATGAGGTTCCTGATCCCCAACCAGAATAAGGGAAATGGAATAGGAAAGGAAAAATAGTTAAACTCATCACCTTCCATAGTGGAATGCTTAAGTTATTGTTTTGTTTTCAATTTTTTTGTTGTTTTCAAATTTTGGAATTAAATAATTATCAATTTAATAAGATTTATTAACACAATAAGTTAACGACTAGTAATTTGTAAAAGACTATCTAATTTCCAAATCATTGCGAAACAGATAAGAAATAAACTCTCTTTTTTAAAAAGAAGACAAGATAGGAAAAATAGAACTAAAACATTATTTAAATGTGAAACAAAGATGAGTATGAAACAGAGATGGAGAAGTCAGTTCAAGTTTAGTTCATATTTTGACAGTAAATACAAGCAATTTAAACTTTCTTATCAAAGAGTAAGGAGTCTTTTGGTTTTGATCCAGTCTGTTTTGTTGTTTGTTTGTTTGTTTTTAACAAGAGTACAGTTAATAAAAAATAATTAAAATGCTATAAACAACCTTGGTAATTATATTTCAGGTAAACATGGACAAAAAGATAAGGGAGAACAATGGTCATATCAAAGAATTTAAGATTTAAGGAAGAATTGGGCATTTTTAAATTGAAAAGATAACATTTGCAGGCACCTGAGTGGCTGAGTCAGTGAAACATTGGACTCTTTGGCTCAGGTCATCATCTCAGGTTTGTGAGATCAAGTCCCATGGCCATGCTGGGCATGGAACCTGCTTAAGATTCTCTCTCTGCCTCTGTCTTCCACTACCCTTCCTGGCTTATGCACACACTTTCTCTCTCTCTAAAAAAAATAATAAATTTCAAAAAGATAAAATTTTATGATGTATACATTTACTAAATTAATACAAGAGGAAGTAGAATAGATAATACTTTAATTAAAAATCTAGAAAATAATTTAAGAAACACTTCTCAGAAAATGTCAGGTCCCAGTTAATGTTACTGGTAGATCATTTATTTTCAAAAAGAAGCTAATCCCAATCTCTTTTTCAAAGACAAATGTTGAATACCCAAAATGACAAAAAATGGCACACACAAAGAGAAATTGCCTCACTTATGAATAGTTGCACTAAAAATGTTTTAAAGCACTACCAAATATAATCTAATTATATTGAAAGACTTCATAATTTATCATGACTGTATTAGGTGTACTCCAGGAATGTAAGGTTAGATCACTATCAGGATATTTTATAATATGAACTTCAATTAGAGAATCTTATCAATTAATTTTAGAGAAGTATTTGATAAGATTTATTTATTTTTTTTGTTGTTGTGTTTTGCTTCACAAAATTTTGTTTTAAATTTTTTTTTCCCAATTTATTTATTTTCAGAAAAACAGTATTCATTATTTTCTCACCACACCCAGTGCTCCATGCAAGCTGTGCCCTCTATAGTACCCACCACCTGGTACCCCAACCTCCCACCCCCCCGCCACTTCAAACCCCTCAGATTGTTTTTCAGAGTCCATAGTCTCTCATGGTTCATCTCCCCTTCCAATTTACCCAAAAGCACATACCCTCCCCAATGTCCATAACCCTACCCCCCTTCTCCCAACCCCCCTCCCCCCAGCAACCCACAGTTTGTTTCGTGAGATTAAGAGTCACTTATGGTTTGGGTAAATTGGAAGGGGAGATGAACCATGAGAGACTATGGACTCTGAAAAACAGTCTGAGGGGTTTGAAGTGGCGGGGGGGTGGGAGGTTGGGGTACCAGGTGGTGGGTATTATAGAGGGCACAGCTTGCATGGAGCACTGGGTGTGGTGAAAAAATAATGAATACTGTTTTTCTGAAAATAAATAAATTGGAAAAAAAAAAAAAAAGAGTCACTTATGGTTTGTCTCCCTCCCTATCCCATGCAACATGGGGGCTTAAGTGGGTAGGAGAAGAATCCTTGATAAGATTTAATACCCATTTATGCCAAAAGCTTTTCTTGAACGATGAATAGAAAGATTATCTGTTAAAAATAAATAAATACAGGGCGCCTGGGTGGCTCAGTGGGTTAAGCCGCTGCCTTCGGCTCAGGTCATGATCTCAGGGTCCTGGGATCGAGTCCCGCATCGGGCGCTCTGCTCAGCAGGGAGCCTGTTTCCCTCTCTCTGCCTGCCTTTCCGTCTACTTGTGATCTCTCTCTGTCAAATAAATAAATAAAATCTTTAAAAAATAAATACATACATACATACATACATACATACATACATAAATAAGTAAATAAATAAAATAGTAAAATAAAATGGAAAGATTTTATCTGTTTAACCCCAGTCAGTGGCACACCATGGACATAAAGATGTGGAACAATTACCTTACATGCTGTCTTATGCACGTATGTGTTATGCAATGTGTTATGCAATCTTGTTTGCTATGTTCTGGCCCCAGCATATGCCTTTCCTTCAGTATTTCCTATTGGAGTTGGTGGAACTAATACATAAATGACTTGGAAGTCTTAATTATTTCTTCCATATTCCATGAGTTGAGACCTATTAATTCCCTCTCTCCTGACCTTTTTACTCTTTACTTACCTCTTCTGCCTTCCTGTTGAAGTGTTTAAACTTACTCCTCATATCTCGTCCCTTTTTTTAGGCTCTTGAAATGGGCTTCTTGCTTCTAGCCTTATCTCCATCTAATTACTTTAAATTCTTGACAAATTATACTTCTGAAATGCAAACTTGCTCCTGTTTTTCTTCCTGTTTTTAATCTTTTTATAGTTTCACACCAAAAAAAAAAAAAAAAAGTGAGATTAATTTTAAGGCAGAACAATCCAGCACAACCCCCCTTCAGACCTGAAGCTGAGGCCTGGCATAAAACATAGAGCACTGAGCAGAGTATAATGTATATTAAATTCATGGGTGATGTATACCACAGTATGTAATATATAGAAGGTGTTGTACTAATGTTCAGTTCTCCTTTTAGGTAAAATGCTCCCCCCAAATCCTTGTGACAGTACGACTAATTTTATTCAGAGTCAGGCTGGGTAGAAAAACCACTTGTGTATCCCAGTTTAGATAACAAGAGTAGAGGTTTATTTGCTCCGTTAACAGAGGCTTTTCCACTCGTATGCAGTTCAAGCTATGAAAGAGAGATACAACCTGAAATAGTTCCTTCAGCCTAAATAGAAAATGGAAAACCCCATGCATTGCCATGAACAATCTTGGGCACTGGGGGAAATTTAAAAAAGGAAAGAGGGAGAGGCCCAAAAGGCAAGCAGCAGATGTCAACAAAGACAGCCAGTAGTGTAGACAGTCACAGGGCAACTGTGTAGTGTAGACAACAGGGCAACTGTGTCCTATCTGCAGAGCCTTTTGGAAATTCTTCTGAGAGTCTTCAAATATTTGATGAGAATTTTATGGATGCTAATGCAATCTGAGCAGCTTTAACATTTTAGTGTTCTGCTTAAAGTTTTATTTAAAAACTTTCTGCTGAAACACAAAAATGAGACTTGGAAAAATTCTGATGAAAATGGAAAATCTATGGGCGTTAGCATCTGACAGATCTGGGTTTAATTCCACTTACATTACATTAGCAGTGCCATCTTGGGCTACTTAACCTAAGTCGAATTACCTCATCTATAAAATTCAACACATCTCCTGGGGTTATTGGAGTTACTAATATTTTAAGTACACAGAATGCCTAGTACATAGTGAAGGGTAGATTAATGCTAGTTTTTACAACTTGTCTACCTGTCACCGTCGCAAGCTACACTGAGTGACAGATTCATTCGGAATGTCTCTAACAGGCAGAAGGATCAGATTCTTCTGTGAACATCCCACATCGGAGTACTTCACTATCAGTGTATAAAAATCTGCCATGGATCTCTATCAGAGATACAAGGAAGGCATGAATGCCATCTAGAGTTAAATGGCAAAGTTCTTCCGAAAAGAATGAAGGCAAACAACCTCTTTCTCGTAAGCTCGTTGTAATACACCAGACTCCTAAATCTTCACGGGGTTGACAGTATTGACTGTGTTGGTCTCCATGACCCAGAGACCTCACTGATTAGAGAGGCTAAACCCCAACTCACAGAAAAGAATAAGAAAGCCAGTTTCACTTAGTGAGATCCTTGATCAAGCAGTAAAAATTATTAGTTTATTAAATTTCAACCTTCAATGACACATCTTTTTCGATGTTCTGTGTGACAAACTAGGCAGTATGCATAAAATACTTCTATTGCATATTGAATGAAGTATGATGCTGTCTGGAAGGAAAAACATTTGTGTGATTGAGTTGCAAACTGAACTAGCCCCCCTTTTTTATAGAACATGATATTTACTTTGAAGAACGACTGACAGATAAAATATGGTTATACAAACTTAGATTTGGCAGACATTTTTGTTGAGAATGAACAAAAGCACATGTCATTTCAAGGCAAAAACTTAAATTTGAGGCCAATGACAACATTTGAACTTTCAAGCAAAAAAACTAGAATTTTTTTTGAAACTTGTATCAACAAGCTTAACAGTAAGCTTGACAACTTGCAAATATATAAAAAGATTTTTAATGAGATTCTTGATAATATTAAAATATATGATTTTTTTGACATTTTGTAAATAAACTATGACAAGATTTTGGAAAACCAAAATAGTTCAGTGAACCAGCATTTTCCAAATGAGTGATATATGATTTCATAAAGTCATGTACAGGTAAAAGAGCCACGTAAAATCCAAGATAGAACAATACATTTTACCGTAACAAACAATGAAAAGTTCACTGATAGATGGCAAACATTTGCACATTACCAATAATCTTTAAGAAACTAATACTTACTGAGTCTAGTACTGAGACAATAAGATCCATTTCTCAAACCATATACAAAAATTAAGTCAAAATGAATTGGAGACCTAACTGTAGGATGTAAGATTATAAAACCTATTACCGTGAAAGCTGATACCAGAGGATGTAGTGTTCATCTGTGGATGAACTACTGAAGTCACAGGCTGTGACCCACAAAAGTTGACCTGCCCAGAGTCAGGGCACTGGACCTCAACTCACTTGACTGGCTGAGACAAGTCAGAACACATGCTCTCTACAGATAGACCCTAAAGAGAAGGCTTTTGCTGAAACTGAGGCACAGGTGTCTTGGGCCTCTTCCAAACCTCCAATGAGGCAGCTCAGTCCACCTCTACCAGAAGAGGAGAGGATAGGGAACGAGACTGGATTGCTTTAGGAAAAATCTCTTCTGGTAGAAAACATTGGGAAAGGAAACATCTCTGCTCATATTATGATCAACTCTTTTTTTTTTTATGAAAAATTTAAACATGTAGGAACCTAACCAAGTATAACTAGCTGGGCTTATAAAAAGAGCATTTTTGCAGCAAGTGTCCAATCCTCCTAATAGCACTATTTCCGGAAAACCTCTTTTCCTGCAAGAAATCACTAAATGAGTATGCTTGTACATGACCCAAGTAAATCATGTAGGTTCCATTTCAATATCGATATGACTACATATTACTCAGGTCTCAGTGATTTCTCCTAGGTAAAAATTTTATAGCAGCAAGGGATCATGTCTATTTATCAATGAATGGTGCCTAACACAGCACCATGGAAGATAATTCATTAAAAATTACTTCTATCAAGGTGCCTGGCTGGCTCAGTCAGTAGAGCCGTCAACACTTGATCTCAGAGCCATGGGTGCAAACATCAGGTTGGGCGTGGAACCTACTTAAAAAAAAAAAAAGAAAGAAAGAAAGAAAAAGCAAAAAAAAAAAAAAATTACTTCTATCAAAATGACGGTGTATACTATAGCTGTAAGTATGAATTTCCTTTAATTTACTTTTCCACACCCTTTCCATCTCTCTGCATCCAAGAATTGCTAAAAATCTTTACTAAGATTATCATAATGTAAGAGTGTCATTTATTTAAAAAATATTCATGGACAATTAGAACCTGGAAAAAAAATTGACCATAAGAATTTAAAAACCGGAGGCCTGTATGAATAATTGTTATAGTAATAACTATACATTATTTACTGAGCAGATTTATGTTTTCTTTGGATTTACTGTTTTTGAATTTTTGCCACCATATAAAATGATATATCAGGTTCAGAAGAACCTGGAGCACAGGTCAGCTCAATAAATGAAATTCACTTTCAATTATGTATACTAATAATTGGGTGAGCTATGGTAAGTTATTTGGGACTTTGGGCCCATATATCCTTCTCAAGAAAGTGAGCCCAGAGATACTCAGAGGTACTACCAATTTGGGTTTGTAATAGAGCTCTTCATTCTATTACATGCATCACAGACTTTCTAGTGTACCCCCAGCTGAAAGCTCCTTTAAAATAAGCCTCGGGGACCATAGAGAGATTGATCATTTATCTGAAATAATGTTATTTCTGTGGTTTAGTCTGTTTGTGCAACCTCTGGAAAATATTTCCCATCTTGACTTATAATAAAAAAAAGTATTGTTCGCAATTGGGAGAATCTACTTCAGTGACCTATTTTGGGTATTTTCTCATTATGGTAAATAATATATTACACTTCTTTAATGCTTCCTTATAATGATGTTATGTTCCTTATTCTTCTGTATATAGAATAGATACATCTCCCTAGTATATAATCATTTAAAAGAAAAAAGCAAAAGATAAAATTATGAATCAGAGATATATATATTTATGTAGTTAAATATAGCATGCTTTTATAAATCAATATGAAAGGAACAGAAATTGTCTGTGCAAAAATGCTTTAACAGAATATAGGTTGTTCAACAGTGTTTTCTTTTTGCTTGTTAAAGGAAAACAAACACTGAAGAAGTAGGGACTTTTTAGCATAAAGCTTCATTTTTCTGCTGTTGCTGGAGAATTCAATAAGTGAATTTTCCAGATAACTGAGCTATAATTTCAATAATCTTCAAAACTACTTATTTAACCTGTTTCCCCCATAAAAGATATTCTAACATTTATTAAATATTGTAAGAACTTCCTAAGTTAAAAAAAAAAAACTTCAAATACAGTTTCAGCTCTTCTTAATAATTTGGGGTCACTATTAATACCACATTTCCTTCATTGTGAGACTTCATATTAGGAAATTCCATTGCTTCAAAAAGAAGTCTTCCAGGAAAAATAAAGCAATATGAAGTAGACTCACTGACAAGATATATACATGGTAATTTCAAAACATGAAAACGTGGGGGAGGGTTACATCTTCAAATGCCAGAACTGTGTATTAATTCTTAAAGTATACCCCAAAATGCAGCAAAATGTCCCTCCTCTTTTTCCTCTCCCCACTACTTGCCAGATGCTCAGTCATTACTTCTCACCTGTGTTACCGCCTATGTGAACTTATGTCTATTCCCCTCTATTTTGCTGCTGCCCTGACTTGAGGTGTGGGCTGAGTTGGGACACCCAGATGGCAAACAAATCAATAATTATGTGCTAAATTGTAGCAGTCAGTTTCTTCCCTGAGACCCTGAGGCTATACTTCATTGCTGACGTTTTGTGACAATTGCTTCTGTGCTCAGAGGTTTGGGGTCATATCCAGTGTCGGACTATGACCCAATGAACTAGAATTGCAAGGAACCTGTACTGTGGATGAATGGCATGTTAACTGCAGTAGGAATTTTGAAATCCATTTTATATAGATGACTGAAGTCTGCACAGTCCTATGCTCTCATTGCTTAAAAGAAATATATGAAATGTTGACACTATAAATCTTCATTTCAGAACCAATTCTGTCAGGAGATATACTTAGATCTCAGGGACAAAACATGTGGGAAACAAGAAACTGGGAATGGGAGGGATGCCGTTTTCACCTTGCAATGGGGGCTAGTGGCTTTGTGGCTCCTGGCACATGCTTCCTATCTGTGGCGAGCATTAGGGTGGTATTCCCAGGGGGTGGGATAAAGCAAGAAATGAAGTCAGAGGAGAAATTCAAGTCTTAGGTGACTTTCAAAATCACAGTCTCATGGGTTCTTCTTCTTTTTTTTTTTTTTTTTAAGATTTTATTTATTTGACAGAGAGAAATCACAAGTAGGCAGAGAGGCAGGCAGAGAGAGAGAGGGGAGGAAGCAGGCTCCCTGCGGAGCAGAGAGCCCGACTCGGGGCTCGATCCCAGGACCCTGGGATCATGACCTGAGCCGAAGGCAGAGGCTTTAACCCACTGAGCCACCCAGGCGCCCCTCATGGGTTCTTCTTAAGAGGACTTCAGTCAGTGGCTTCACAGGACGTTTAAGAAAAAAAGGAACAGCTTCTTTCAGTACACAGGAAGTAGATAACAAACTGGCCAAAACCTTCAAGATCCAGAGAAGCATGTTGGGGTTCCCCCAGGGTGGCTAGGTTCTAGTTGGTAATTGGGATGCCTGAAGAAAAACTGAAAGGATCCTAACTGGATCAATAAGGTAAGAGTAGAGAAGACAATCACTCAAAGGGTATATATCATGTTTGGATTTCTTGCTTCTATGAGAGACGCACTAGGTATGTTAGCAACAAAGAGAAATTCCAGTCACCACCAATGAATAAGGAACATAGATATCATCCCAGCCTGCACCAAAATGGTACAGGACTTTGCTTTTTGTTAGGATCTGGTGAGTGTGAGCCTGAAGATCATGGACACTGGTACCCAGTTCCCTTTTGAAAAATTGGGAAACTCTAGAGAAGTCAAGAAATGATAAGCACATGATTGTTTCCAAAGTTCACAAATTAGAATGTACCATCATTGGTAAATTGGTAATAAATAAATAAATAAAACATGGATTCAGCCAAAGGTCATTTATAAGTCGGTTGTTTACAGTTCTAGATTCTGCTGGTCTAGGGCAAGAAACTCTTGAAGGAAGGAGATCGGAAAGGTTCATGTGACAGAAAGAAAGAAAAAAGCTGATCAGAGTAGGTTTGAGTGGTAGAGAAGAAAACTCTAGAGAGGGTATGAAATTGAATATGGAAAAGTCAGGGAGGTAAAGGAGTGAAGAACTGTGAGAGGCAAGCCTACATGTCAGGATGTTCTTTTGGGGATGTTTTCCGAGCCTTGAGTCATTTGCACTTAGCCTCTCCCTTTTCTCCTACTGAGACTGGTTTATACCCTCCCTTCTCTGATCAGTACTTGTCACTGCCCATTACACATACAATTTTTTGTCTCTTGTCCATTACAAAAGCAATTTGAAAGGGTCTCATTGTTCTTGCTTTTGATACTGCTATTGCTGAGAATATTAATAAAAATAATAGAGAACCAGATAGGTAATAAATATTTTCCTCTTCTTTCTCTTCCTCCATCATTTTATGTTCCCGGTTATTTCACATATTCTGTGTATAAGTAAGCCTGCCAGGGGCGCCTGGGTGGCTCAGTCGGTTAAAGCCTCTGCTTTTGGCTCAGGTCATGATCCCAGGGTCCTGGGACAAGCCCCACATTGAACCCCACATTGAGACCTGCATCAGGCTCTCTGCTCAGCAGGGAGCCTGCTTCCCTCTCTCTGTCTCTCTGCCTGCATCTCTACCTACTTGTGATCTCCGTCTGTCAAATAAATAAATAAAATCTTAAAAAAAAAAAAAAAAAGGGACGTCTGCCAGGCTCTGAGGTTAAAAAAGTGTCCTCTTGAAGTCTAGAGTCCAGGGATGAGACATGGACAGGATCACAATGAAAATGTGTAGCTGTTACAATATTAACTATATTCCAACTGCATCAAAAATCCAGAAGAAAGAGCACTGGTCAAGGTCAGGGAATCAACCAGGTGTTCAGAGAAAAGGAAATTCATAGCTTAAAACCAAATCAAAACAAGTAAACAGAAACACCTCCCCGCCCCCCCGCCACCTCCAATACCAACAATGAAACAAGAGAGAGTGTGCCAATGTCATAGGTCAAGTTCTCTTGAAGTCCTTTGGGATAAGGATTCCATGGGTAGGATTTCCTGGAGGAGTACACTTCAAGAAAAACCTCTTGCTGAGGGAGTGAAGTGGGAAAGGGAAGGGTGAAGAACTCAACAGGGATGTGGTCTCAGGTAAAGACCTAACCACTTAAAGAATCACAGCTTAGAATTTGAATTTTAGTAACCTTCCTAAGGTCACATAAGTAATAAAAAATAAAGCTAAGATTAGGTCTTGATGAATACAAAATCCATACACTTTTCCCTATACCAACCTTTCTTCTTCAGAGAATAAGACCCAAAAGAGTCAAGACTTGATGCTTACTCAACTTAATGAGGATGAAGAAAGTCCACTCTAATGAAAATGTCCTTGACTGTAGAGTTTGAGCTAAATTTGGAGTCTGACAGAGATCATATTCATTAGCCTTGAGGGTAAAACAAAACAAAACAAACAACTAATAGGTACATAAGGTTTTGGCCAGTTTTCAAAATTTTATATAATTGTTTTTATATGATTATGTACTCATATAAATAATGTTTTCTCCACTAGTATCTGTTACATGCAAGAAAATGTATCAGCGGAGATTTACATTAATACATGGCTAGTGTCATTGGTGAAATGCAGGAACTGAGGGACCTCTCAACCCTGGGAATATGCAAGTCACTCTTTAAAATATAATGAGTTGTTTTGCATAATCTTTTGCATAATTATTTTGATTCCTAACACTTAACTGTGGAAAGGGCTTAGACTGACTATGAGGAAAGCTAAAGTTTGCCTGAACTATAAAGCTTTGGAAACCTCTACTTCAGAGAATTTTAAAGAGATATAAATCACGTTCTCTTTTACCCAGAACTGAATTGCAGAGGCAATGAAAATATTTATTCACCGATAGTTGGGTCCAAGCCATGCTAGCAATATGCTCACTTCACAATCCTGTTCACCCATCTTGGAGTGCTTAAATTTGCACCTGGAGTTGCCACTTTGTAGCTGTGTAAGTTTATATCTACCTAGGAAGGTGTTCCTCTGTTTTGTTTTCTGCCCACAGTAAAATGAGAGCAGAATATTCCATGTAGAGTATTTGGACAAGTGCTGGGCATGTGGTAAGAATTCAGAAGTGCTAGGTGGCATAACTGCTTTGAACTTGAGACTAGCTATTTTTCTACCAAAGTCCAAATGGAAGTCCCTCCTTATATTCTGTCAGCAGACCAACTTATCCTTCTGTCTGCTGACACTCTCCCACTACTGCCCATTCTCCACATCCTTGTGCCCTCTGGAACTTCACTTCCAGTTTAAACAAGCTCTTCTAAATCCTTAGTCTCCTCCCAGAAGAATTCTTTTACCTCAATGTCTTAAATGAAATTTGTCTTTACTCTAATGGCAATACTTTCTTGTTCAGCCATCCAAAGGAAATGATGAGTTTTTTGGTTCCTCACCTATTAAAAGGCCAAAGGTGGAAACAGAATTACATGATTTTCAGCATGCTTCTTATTCTTCATGACCTTACTCTTTTACCCTCTTGCCTAACAATGTTGTTTTCCACAAGATTGATGTCATCTGGCTGTACCACTCTGTATGTATCTCTATTTTAAGTTCTACTGATCTTTTCCCCAGTCTTTTCCCCAATTTCTTCTTCTCAGACTTCTTACCAGTTAGTCTGAGAAGAAGAAATTGAGGGAGAGAACAGTGCAGGCAGAGTTAGAAGATGCCTTTACCTCAGTTCTCAAAAGGTGGAAGTTCACAGTGTGTGGACCTCTAAGGAAGCAGAAAGAGGGAGAGGTACCTCCTTCCAAAGTGAGAAAATTGGCAGAAAAATAAAAAGAGATCAGTTCATGAAGAGTCTTCTAAGCTAAGAAGTTTGAAATTCATTCTAAAAGCTACAGGGAGCTACTCAAATATTTTGGGAGTTGAGAGAAAGTAAGATTTGAATTTTCAGTCACTGTGACTATATCGTGGAGGGTGTTCCAGAAGCTATTGTTACACATGACTTAAGGCTGTTCTTAGACTAGAGATAAAGGGAAAACTGAGAGATATTATGGAAGTAGATTAACTGGGACTTGGGAAATATTTAGGGTATTAATGGAAGAAGAGCCTGAAGTAACCTCCAGGTTCACGTTTTGAGTAAGTAGGCATTTACTGATGCTATTATATTTTTTCAAAATTAGAGTTTCTAATGCATTATGTGGATTAAATGAGTTAGTGCATTTAAAGTGCCTTATACCATTCTTGGAATGAAATCTTTTATTTGCAGAGATACAGACTTTACAGGGAGGTTAAGGTCAGCATGAAGGTGGAGAGGGGAGGTGAGCACAGAAGATAAATTGTGTTTTGGTCTTGCTGAGTCATTTTGTGGGCCTCCTGCAGGACATCCAGTCAGATATACAGTACTCAACATGACAAAACACACCTGCCTGGAGCTATGGCTTGAAGAGTCTTCAGTACAGTGAAAGTCATGAATTTAAATTATTAAATCAATTTAGACATAAATAGAGCAAATAGAGAAATGATGGTTAAACCAAGAACAAAGCCCTGAGAAAATCAACAATTAGGAGGAGGCGAGAGAGAAGAGCCTAAGAAAGATGAAACATACTAAACAGGAATTCAGACAATCAAGGTATTAGGAGAAAAGAGTTTTTTAAAGAGGTGTGTGTTGGGGGTAGGGGATGTCAGACTTGTAACATGCTGCAGAAAGTTCCTTTAGAATAAGGACTAAAGTGTTGGAAAGAGGAGGTTGATGTACCTAGAGATATATCCATGGGGTAGTAAGACTTAATATTTGATACTGTCATCTTGAGGTCTGCAGAATAGAGGATATAAGAAAATAAGATGAGCAAATTCTGGTTGGAAGGGGAAGGAGAGATGACTATAGGTAGAGGGAAATGTGAGTTGTGTTGTTTTGTTTTTTCTTTTTTTTTTTTTTTTTTAAATAGACCTTAATATATTTATTTGTGCCAGATCTAGAGAGAGGAGAGTGGGAGAGGCTAGAGATTGAGAGAAAAGGGCAGGGATTGTATTAGACTAGAAGAAAAGTACCTCCTCAACTGTCACAGGAGGGCAGATGAAAAGATAAGCACAGTCAGTGTATAAATATGGTTGCTAAGGAAGAAAATTGAGATTTTTCTACTGATGAGCTCAGTGAATGAGAGTCAGCATTGTCTACTGAGAGAAAAGTGAAAAGTAGTTGTGTCAGAAGTTTTAAGCAGAATCAAAAGGTTGGAAATAAAAGAAGAATCAAAGAAGAACCCTCTGGGCTTACATAAGATTTGGGGGCCATCCTAAGGATTCAACTGAGATTAGAAATCATCAATTTGTAGCAGCTTCTTTTCACAGGGCTGATTGTTATTCATTATCAATCTTTCTTCTTATTACTAATGTCTATGATTATCCTTCAGACTCCTTGCCTAGGTTCTGATCTCTGTGTTTTTCTACTCTATCTTGACCCCTTACCTTTGGTCCCAGCCTCACAGCCTGATCTCCTCTTGAACACTGCTTCAAATGAAGCACAATATCCTTTATCTGGCCATGTCCACAGACCCTGTCTTCCCCCTCCTGGTTTTGCTAACATTGCAGGACTTGACTTCTGAGCCACCTGATGGTCTGACAATTGCAGAAAAACTCTTTGTTAGGTGGTCAGGCACGTCCCCTATTGAGTATCTGAGAGAACAATCCTTTTGTGAGCAAGGGATCACCAACCCTGCTTTGGTGAAACCAAACCCCAGTGTGCCTCCAGATATCTCAGGTAATTTCTTGGAGGTATGTTTTTTTGTTTTGCTTTTTAGGGTTTTTTTGGGTTTGTTTGTTTTTTTCCCCCCCTTAAGACAATGTTAAATTAATTTTAACACATGCACTTTGGGGGAAAGGAAGGGAAATAAAAACAAAAATTAAACATTTGTAGATAATTCAACTTCTATTAAAATTAAGCCTCTTTTTGTTAATGCGATGTCATGTGTTACTTATTGACATCTTTCTCACCCAGGTAAACTGTGAGTAGTGCAGAGATTATAGCAGAGCTTTGAGAATGATGATGTTACTGAGTTCCCCAGAGCCAATTTCACACAAGACATATTTCTTAATGTACAACTGCCAAGGTTCCTGGCAACTAGAGACCAGACTTATTTGGCAGTCTTGACCATCACAAATTTAAAGCGGGAATGGGGTGGGTGGAATGAGGAGGTGGAGGAGAGGAAGGAGAGGGAGGTGATGTGAGGATTTCTCCATTTGACAGAGTGCAATATCCATGGAAAGCAGCTCTTCTGTTCATGCATACTGGTCCCACAGGATCAGCCAAGAGGATCCTCGGCTCCTGCAAGACAGAAATCAAATGTGATCTGAGAGGAAGTGAGAGCAGAGGGTTTTTTGTTTTGTTTTGTTTTGTTTTGTTTTAAGATTTTATTTGTTTATTTGACAGAGAGAGAGATCACAAGTAGGCAGAGAGGCAGGCAGAGAGAGAGGAGGAAGCAGGCTCCCTGCGGAGCAGACAGCCCAATGCGGGGCTTGACCCCAGGACCCTGGGATCATGGCCTGAGCTGAAGGCAGAGGCTTAACCCACAAACCACCCAGGTGCCCCAGGAGCAGAGTTTATTGAAGACATAGGGACATCTAAGAGACTCAGAAAGGGAAGGAGTCTCATCGTTGCTTGGGGTCCGCGGTTTTTGTTTGAGGGTGGTGATCTGGTGAACATGTCCTCTCAGGCACCCAGGAACTGGTCAAAACAGGCTGAATGTTCAGATGTCTTCCATAAGTCACTTATGCCCTTGAACCATGGGTCTTGCTTCAACATGTCTGGAGTCAGTGGTCTTAGAAATGTTTACTCTGACCCCTCCTGGTCACTCCTTAGATGTTATGTATTGTGTTGGAAAGCCCCAAAGAAACCATTAGCTCCTTGACCTTTATAAGGAGGACATGCATCATTTGTAATATAATCCATGTGTAGGGCCAGCATAGAAGAAGGAAAAGGAGAAAAGGCAGTTTTTTTTTCATGCAGTCCCCTTCAGTTTCCTTGTCTCACTCTCATATGAACTTCTAGTGGCCACAGACTCTGCCTTCTCCTTCCCAGTTATGCTAGCATTGCTGGTTCTCCTTAGGTTTAAAAAAAAAAAAAAAAAGTGAATGAGAACCCAAACAAAATTACTGATCATGTTTAGTTGTCTATAAGAGGGAAAGATTGATGCCTTAGTCTCCACTTGATGTCTGCATGATCTAGGTCTTACTGACTTGTTTAGGTACTATCTGGATATGGGAAGGAACACTGGTAAGTTAGGAAGAAGGCATCAAAGATTACACCCTAGAGTTCCCAGTGCCCAAGATGTGTGTGAGGTGAATATTGTCATACTTGGTGAGAACTGGCTCCAAGAGTATGGATGAGATTGCTTGTTGAAGACTTGCAGGGTGGTGAGAAAGGAATGCCATGTGAGAACTCCAGGTGATGGCTGCTAGTTATGGCTGAGGGTCAGAAGGGACAACCTATGCTTAGGACTAATGCTTGAGACTGAGTCCCCCTCAGTAGCAGAGCATATTGAGGTCTCCCACCCCCAACAATTCTATACACAATAAGCGATATCAACAGAGCAGACCAACAGAGGGCACACCAAATTTGTCATGGTCTATTATGTAAAACGTAGGTATTTCTTCTTTCTCCTTCATACCTGTATTAGTCAGGTTCTCCAGAGAAATAGAACCAAAAGGATTTGTATATATAAACAGATTCATTAGAAGTGACTGGCTCACCTAAATATAGAGGCTTAGAAGTCCAGACCCACAAAAGCCACACATGGTACAGTTTCAATCTGAGGCCAAAGGCCTGAGAAGCAGGAGAGTTGGTGGTGTAAGTTTTAGTTCAAGTGCAAATCCAAAGGCAGGAGAAGATTGATGTTCTAGCCCAAGTACAGTTAGAAAGCTAATTTTCCCTTCCTCAGCCTTTTGGTTCCTGTCAGGCCTTCAATAGATTAGATGGTGCCCACCCACATTAAGGAGGATTCTGCTTTACTTAGTGTACTGATTCAAGTGTTAATCTCATGCAGAGACCTCCTCACAGACACATCCAGAAATAATATGTAACCAAATACCTGGGCAGCCTGTGGCCCAGTCAAGTTGACACATAAGATTAACCATCATGCCATCCAAATTCCAGAAATTTAAAAATGAACAGAATTAAAAGAAAAGAAAAATGAACAAGATCTTTCTTCATGATCAGATTAAAACTCTTTTGATAGTTGACGAATGACTGAAAACCTACTTAATCAGATGAAGATGTTAAGAGAGCCATGCAATATTTGGGACATACTTACACTAAAACGTTTTTTATTATTTTCTGCAATTTAAAGTTAAGTGAGCACCTCTGTTTTATCTGGCAACCCTACTATCATCCTCTGTACCAGAAAGAGTAATAATTGGACTTATGGGGGCGCCTGGGTGGCTCAGTGGTTAAGCTGCTGCCTTCAGCTCAGGTCATGATCTCAGGGTCCTGGGATCGAGCCCTGCATCGGGCTCTCTGCTCAGCAGGGAGCCTGCTTCCTCCTCTCTCTCTGCCTGCCTCTCTGCCTGCTTGTGATCTCTCTCTGTCAAATAAATAGATAAAATCTCAAAAAAAAATGTATAAAAAAATTGGAGTTATGAAATTAGATGGAAATGCTCATTTCATTCATTTAACACCATTTACATGAAAAATAAATTGTACTCATATTATATATTGCAGTGAAAATGCATTGGGAATAGCAAGCAATAATGCATGTTCTTAATGTGTTAATATTTGAAAAGGCAGTTATAAGATTATTTAATTACCCACCTCAGAGCCACTGCCAGAATTCTTAGAGAATTTGGATATCCAGACTTCTAGTTCAGAGTGAAATAACAGAATCAAAATTCCTCTAACCTTGAACAAATGGTCTGAGCTCATAAAGCCATTGAGTTTTAGAGCTGTAATGGATATTAGCGATCATCATTTGATTAAAACTATTCTTGTGCTTTTAGATGAAAAATTGCTAGTTTTAAAGAAGAGAAGTTATTCGGATGATCTTTCAGCTCTGCTGCCTGACATCCAATAAAGCAGAACATCTAAGTCTTACTATCAAACAGCTATAACCATGCTGTCAAGTACGACTTTTTAAACCTGTCAAACAGTCATTAGTTCTTCCCTCTTAAAACATCTAACTTTGAAGCTGTCTAACCTTTTCTGAGAAAATTCAAAGCTTAAGTTCATTTTATGAAAAATTACCTAGATAGAATAATTTCTTCCTTAAAAAGTACTTCTGAGAAACTACAGTTGAAACCATTTTAATTATTGCCTTTCCAGGAAAAAGTAGTTGTGGATCTCGTTGACTGGAATGCCTCGTGTTTATCAGTTATATCTCCCCAATTAATTGAATGTTTAAAATTATAATAATCTACTTTCTCTTTCATAAGGAATCAAAAGCATAAAACTTTTTGGTTTTATCATAATCCTTGAAAACTGTCAACGCTACCTCACATCATGAATTAATAAATATCTAAACTATCAGTAGGCTTAAAACTCATTCAAAAAATATGCTCTGTTGGCATTTCTCTTCATAGTTAGTATCCCCTTACTGAGAAATATGGTCTTGATGCAGAAAAAAAAATCAAAAAAAGTTTTGATACAGAAAATTGTAGTATCTCAGAAGTACTTTTTAAGGAAGAAGTTACTCTATCTAGGTAATTTTTCTGAGATATATGATCTTGATGTTTCTGCTTGGATGTGACATGTATCACTTCCACTCACATTCCACTGTGCAAAGCAAGTCCACAGCCAAACCGGATGTGAATGGGGTTGGAAGTACAATCCTTTCACAGGAGCACCAAGGTGGACCCCATAGGAATGAATACAAGAGAGAAGTTCAGCGAATATTTTGAATTTTAAAAAAAAATCATACTATTTAACATAAGAAACTAAAATCCAAAAGAGATAAGGGACTAAACCACGTGACCAAGTTCACAAGTTGTTTATTAACAGAGTCATGATTGGAACATAACTTCCTAATTCATAGATTTTCTATTTGTTTCTACTTGACTCCTCTTAAGGATCTAGGTACACATGCTCCTAAAGTTTTATTTAGGGAGCCCGCTTCCCCTTATCTCTTTGTTCAGGAAGAAAATAAATCAAATACTCCTAGATTCTCTTTAAGGGGACTAATGTTCAAATTCATAGAGAAAATGAGTTATACAAATCTATTTTCTGTCTTTCAACCTAGTATTCCACTGTAGTTCTTTCAAGAACCTTTAATTTCCTTTTTCTTAAAAGATTTTATTTGTTTGTTTGTTTATGTATTTATTTACTTATTTAAGAGAGAGAGAGTGAATGAGAGAACAGGAGGAGAAGGAAGGGTAGCGGAAGAGGGAGAAGCGGCCTCCCCACTGAGCAGGTAGTCTGATGTGGGGCTCAGTCCTGGGACTCCAGGATCACGAACTGAGCTGAAGGCAGACACATAACCAGCTAAGCCACTCAGATGCCCCAAGAACCTAAAATTCCATCACAGAGCATGCAAAAAGCCTCTTCTCAAGCCTTGGTCTCCTCTTAAAAAATGCAATAATTAACTGTCTTTGGTTTCTGCCAAACTCCTATTAGGAAATAGAAGTTTTCTCCTACATTTTAAATCTTAATATAAGTAATACTGAAAACTAATAACTTGAGTGAAAAGGTGATGAGGAGTAAGAAAAACCAAGGGTAATTTAGGTAAAATAAACTGATGGATGGAAAGATAAGAACTGATTTTGAGACATGGAGACCCTTTGTAGGAAAAAAATCCTGTTTACAGACTGAAAAGAGTATGGATTTTAGTAAAATATATTTAACTGGAGCAAGACATCATGATTCCATTTAGTCTTTTGTCCCTGCAATAGATCCTATAGAAATTCCCTCCTGAAAGAAAACTTATGGTATTGCAGCTCAAAATAGAAATTATTTTTAATCTATGTGTGAAGATGGAGACATAGTTATGGATCTTCTACCCTGAGTACCCACCCTTCAAAACTGATTATCTATTAGGATGATGGCTACTTCTTGGGTGAGGGCTAGAAATAAGAAAAAGTATATTAGTTAAAATGTATTTATGAAAGGTGCTCTTTGTTCTTCTTTGAATATCATTGAATGGCTAAGAAATGGTCCACAATGAGTCTTTCACAGCCAAAAGGGAGCCCCAGCTGTGAATGGCAGAGAATATCTACCTCTCCTGTTCTTTCAGCTCTGTGTGATGAAGGGTGATGATAAGTGACATCCTTGGGGTATGTTGAAATAGAACAAAATGCTCTGGAATATACAAGGTATGCTCTACTTGTGTCAGAGGCTGTCAAAATCAAAACTGGTCAGAGCATCAAATAGCCTTTTAAGAGGTCTGGCAGCATGACTTCTCTAATCCATGCTGGTTAAGATTTCCAGGGCTCCCAATGGATTTCATTATGTTGGGGAATATATGTGAAAGCAGAAGGATTGGTCCACGGAGTGAGAACCATTTCACAGTGAGTCCAGGAGAGTGCTAATGGTCACTTCAGCAAAGCAAGCAGGTGTGATGTGACTGGATTCCATCACTGCAGTTCAGGGATTGTTTATAAGTGACTGTTTTGGGGCACTCACAGTTATACATAATATAAAAGCAATCAACCTTATTGAACCTAAATTTAATTTTTAAAAAGGAAATTTATTTTCAAACCATGATTTATGTCATATTAAACATTTTATGTGACAGGGAGCGGCCCCAGAACCCTACTAAAAATATTTATTTTCAGGAACTCACGTTTATAATTCATTTTTTTATTCTCACTTTTATGTTTAGATGTTGAGCTCTTTAAAAGTAAATAATTTACTTTAAAATTATTTCAGTATTTGAGGAACACATGAGTTGCAGCAAATAAAATCCAAAGAGTTAAATGTATCTAGCATAAATTTAGTATTTGAATTTTTATGACTGCAGAATAGTTTAATTAATTCCCTTTATTTTAATATGTCACAGAAAAAATTCATGTAAGCCCCCTGTAGATAATAATTCAGTTTCACCTTTTTGGAAAATAAATATTTTCATTGGTGGAAGAAAAGGAAGTAGTCTCCCCATTTTGATCAGAAATATGTTTGTCAATAAATAGCAGTGCCCTGCACTTAATAAGCCTTCTCTATATTTTTCTTAGAAGAATCATCAGACTAAATAACAGAAGAAGAAGAATCATCAGACTAAATAACATCTCCCAAAGATCCTGCTTCAGATGGTACTTTTTGAATCCCCATTGAGTTCCATTTTGAATGTCCAAGTCATTACCATATAGGCAGGGAGGATAATATGGTACTCAGTTTACATCAGAGAAGAGGGAAGAAATTTAAGTCACTCTGATCAATTCAAGCTCTATGCATAATGTTCTGTCAATAGACACACCACGAGGCAGCTCCTGTTGAATGCTAATCCTTCCATTTTTAAAAGGTTACATGGCATGTTAGCTTCATGACTTCCATTAAAGCCAATGGGAGTTATACCATTACCATGCTTTGGAAAGAATGCCCTCTAATACTATTGATTTTGATCTTTTGAACTCAAGCTCTGATGCCTGTGTCCATTGACAACTACCCTGTATAGTTCTTACAAGATTCTGTGCTCCTGAAGTGCTGGATTAGTGAGTAAGCTTCTTTTTCAAATTAATCAGCTTGTCTATCTGAGACAAATATTTTTATCTTAATACTCTTAGAAACGCCACATTTCAAGCTTATTTCCCATAGTTAGAGTATACAGTTCAGAAGTGCCAACCATGGGCTTTGCAGAAGTAAACGGAAGGCCCAGCCCGGGAATAGGGGAGCCATTGTGACATGATCAGATTTTTATTGTAGAAAGAGTGATGTGCCTGAGGAGTAGTTATTTGATTAGGAAATGTGGGTAGCAGGTCAAGACAGAAAGCACTGGTGCCCACTGGAAGGCTGCTGAAGATATCTGGGCTACTGACAATGGTGGTTTGGACTGGGGTGTGGGCGATAAAGGTGTGAGGAAAATGAAGGAATTCCAGTGATGCTTACAATTGAGCCAGGCAAAGCAAATGGTTGAAAAAGTATCACTGATGGTCAGATAATGCAAATCGACAGGCCGTAAAGCAAACTGGAGAGCCCAACCAGTGAGG
Organism: Neogale vison; assembly: GCF_020171115.1. Classification (NCBI taxonomy): domain Eukaryota; kingdom Metazoa; phylum Chordata; class Mammalia; order Carnivora; family Mustelidae; genus Neogale; species Neogale vison. Next base: position 76,129,386 of record NC_058091.1, on the reverse strand, counting down.
ACAACAGCAAATCAAGTCCAGACCTTTGCTCCCAAAGTAGGAGTTTAGAATTGGTGCTCTCATCTTCTCTCATCTTCTAATTTTTTTTTAAGTATACATTTGGGTATTAATGTGAATCTCCAAACTTTTAGGTATTATCATCATTGTATGGACATCATAGAATATAGCTTGATGCTAAATCTGCCTACAGGCTGCCATTTGGGGTCCTCTACCTTTGTTTCTAGTGCTTGACTGGGACTCCATAAATCTGAATACTCATTGGATAGATGAGGAATAAACAAATGACAGGAGTAGACTGATTCTACGGTTGCATGTGGTCTCAGGTGTTCGTAATTCTAAAACTGAGTTTCCATGGATATGTGTTTCATACTAACTGCATTTGAGAAAAAAGATTTACGTTTGATAGTGTGAAGGCTAAATAGTCTTGAACATTTCTTTACATAAAAATTATGTGTGTATTTTATATTAAACATCATTTCATTCTGGTTCATTTATGCAATTTCCTATTTATAACAAGTATAAATGGTGCTTACTTAATAGCTAATACCAAAATTCTCTTATAAATAATTTATTTGATAGCATGTCATAAACCACTTTTAGATGAATTTTGAGGATTGACATAAGGCAGAAAGTGCTCAGCACAAGAAAAGGAGAAAGGAAAATAGAATATGAAAAAGAGAAAAAAGCTAAAAACAAGGCTAAAACCTATGATGGTGAAGGATTGTTTTTATTTTTTGTTTTTATTTTCTGCAAAATTACTCTTTTGTTCTTTGTTTTTCTTTTAACTCCCTACTTTGGAAACTCAAACATTGTCAATCCTCATTTCTTTTTCTAAAATCTGTATTTGGATATGGAAATCTCCTAAATCACCCCCATTCTGGTATGTAGAACCTGCACTATTTACAAGCCCCAAGGGACCAAGTCCCTTTGTGGCCCATTTATTTCCACAATGTCCTTATATATAATAATTGCTGCTAATGGTATTTGACCCAAAATCAATATACCTAAAAAGAATCAACTATGGCCGACCTCACTAAAAGATCTCATCTAATGACATCTGGTCATCTACTTATACAAACACTGAGCAGTGGGCATAATAGAGTATAGAGATTAGACAGGCTCATGCTTTGCAACCAGAACTTATAAATCATTTATAATATGCTACTTTATTTCACCTTTATAACTTAATCATCAGAACAACCCTGTTAGGAGATGTGATCCCCAGTTTACAGAAGAAACAAAGAGCAGCAGTAAAGATTAAATGAATCCAAACCCACAAAAGCCACACACTATTATTCCAAAAGATCTAATAACTCCGTGTATCTTGATATTTCCCCCTTCTCTGCTACTGAAAATGATTCTGCACAGTTGTGTCATGTCTTCCTTCAAAGAAAAATTGTACTCTTATCGAAGTATGTATTCATATTACTACTATAATTTGAAATGGTTTTGTTGACAGTCAATTTGATATTAATTTTCCTTAATTTTCTGCATCTTCACTTCCATTACATACATTTTGGTTAACATTTCATTCTTCTCAGAGAAATAAATCAAGAATTATTCATTTCAACTGTCTCATGTAGGTAGAATTAACAAATTACTTCAGTTTAACTCATTCTGGGTGTTAAGTCACCTTAAAATCATTAAAGTTACAAAATAGAATATTTGATTAAACTGCCTCAAAATTTACCATTCCTCATTGAGTTGCTCTTCAAATTAGGATTTGTACAGTATCAGTTCTTTCTTCCTTTCTATTATATTTACATAGGATGACCATATAATTTATTGCCCAAACTGGTACACTTGAGGAGTGAAAAGAAACAAGAAAATGGGACAATGGGTCTAAGCGGACTGTCCTGGCAAAACAGGTGTGTGGTCACCTCTAGAGTGACCAAATGAATGCGACCATTTCCCCTTACCTAAACTCAAAGAATCAACCCAAGATAGATCTCAGCAGTGTTGGTTTCAGGAGATGAGGTTATCACAAAACTGACTTCACTGGGCCTTAGTTACCATCTCAAGATGGTAACTAAGTGTCAGCCATTTGGGGTTTGCTGCCGTCAGAGGGTGGTCATGCCACAATTGTAGGTCTGAGATATAAAGAGTCTACAGGACACACTTTTTCTTTGAGGATCAAGATGATAGTTTTCTCTGCAAGGGCTAGATCAGAGCAGAGTAGCAAGCAGCATTTCTTATAGTTCTCATAGCTAAAAACCACTGGGTGATTGACAGACCCTACCCCAGACCTACTGAACTGGAAACTCCAAGGCGCAAAAACATGAACTCTTAACTAGATCCTTAAGTGATTCATATTCACATTACATATTGAGAAGCACTGATTTAAATTAAATACACCCAGGCACCTGGGTGGCTCAGTTGGTTGAGCATCTGACTCTTGGTTTTGACTTAGGCCATGATCTCAGGGCTAAGGGATGGACCACGCCCCTTGCCAGGCTGGGAATCTCCTCTCTGTTTGAGATTCTCTCCCTCTCCCTCTGCCCGTTCCCCACTCATGCACTCTCTCTCTCTCTCTCCCTCTCTCTCAAAACAAATAAATCTTTTTAAATAGTTAATTAAGTACAAATACTAAAATAATGTTATGTAATCCCTAACTGCTACTACCTTCCTTCTTAGACCTTCCTCTGGCTCATTTGCTATCTTAACAAGTGTCAGAAGCCTCCACAATCTGCATATTATTCATAAATTTGGGTTGAATTAAAGCATTTTCAGGCTTCTAAAGTTCTTTCCTTCCTAGAGTCTCTGTCCCTCCCTCCCCTCTTTTCTGTTCTTTTCTTTCTCTGCCTTCCTCCTCTTCTCATGACTAATAGATGAATCATCCCTGGATTTTGTTCAACACTTCTGGTAGTTTTGCCTGTTATCATCATCAAAAAATACTAAATATGTTTTAATATTAATACTTAATATTAAAGTAAAAATATAAAAACTGAGAAGTGACATCATTTTTCCTCAATTAAAAGGTACTTCTCTAAGTACTTTATCTATTTGAGAAATGAAATCTACCCTCCCAGTTACTTTATTCATTTGCATGTCATGCTGTAGGAATCTGTCAGTTGCAGATTTCAGGGCTCTAGACTCAGTGGCCTTACCACCTGCCTTTGACTGTATTCCTTACAACAAAGTATCATAAGACTTGAGGGCAAAATCTCTACCAATTCATCCTTGTATCCTGAACAGCTCCTAGCAGAATGTCTTGTGCAGGGAAGATTCTTATTAATATTTGTCAACTGAGGGCTCCTGGGTGGTTCAGTTGGTTGAGCAGCTGCCTTTGGCTCAGGTCAAGATCCTGGACTTCCAGGATTGAGTCCCGCATCGGGCTCCCAGCTCCTTGGGGAGTCTGCTTCTCCCTCTGACCTTCTCCTCTCTCATGTTCTCTCTCACTCATTCTCTCTCAAATAAATAAATAAAATCTTTAATATTTGTCAACTGAATGAACAGAGGAATAGAAACACCTGGGCTTGCTCTTGTTGCACTGGGTTCATAAGTAAATCAAACACATAAAGAGACCTTTTCACAGTATACATGAGAGTAATAACCCCTGTTCCATGTAGCTTTGTAATAATATTTTAACAACTGGGTTCAATCTTTGTTATTGTTAGGAAATGTAAAGAGAAAGTAAAAGAAGAATGTTTTATACAAACAAATAATTTTTTATTAAATAAATAAATAAAATTTTTATTATTATTTGTTTTATACAAACAAATAATTTTGAAATATTAAGGTGACTTATGGACTGGTTGTTACTTTTATTCCCTGAGTCTGTAAGAAAATTAGTGGTATAGTTAGGGTGCTTTGGGGGTCCTGATGAATAAGCATTTATTGAGCCCTTACTGTTTCCATGGTACTATTTAAAAATGGCGTGGCTGAGTTAAAAGAAATAAAGTACATGACATATTTTCTTCCTCTCTAGCATGCAGTCTTGATGGAAAACAAGATTTAGAGTACAATTAGAAAATAAGACAAGACTACATACAACAAAGTGCTTGATTGAATATGATTAATCACATTTCCCATTAATAATTCCAAACTACAAGTCGGAGAGGGGGAAAGAGATGTCAGTTCCCTATGTACGGAAACGTGCCAAAATTAATTGAAGATGGAATAGACAGTACCAAATTGTACTATGGGGTATTTCATGGAGGTATTTCCCCACATCTTTTCCTAGGATGAACTCTTTGGGAATACAAAAGCTTTTGAAACCTAAGGATTTGGACTTTAGGGAAAAAATTTTTTTAAAGTAAAGACCTCAAGTTAGGTTGGTGCTGGTTTTCATCATTTAAGTTTTAAACATATTTAAAATTTCCATTTGACCTCTATTTAAAACCCTCCCAAAGTGATAGTACCTCAACTCACCTCCTACAACTCTGTACTCATAAATATTCTATTTCTTGGAACCACCTTGATCTCAGAGCAAAGAAAAGTAGATAGCATCCTGAGGTTTGCTCTTCCCAGAAGACTTCTGCATTTTCTTTTTTTTTTTTTTTAATTTCATGCCAACTTTATTTTCTGTCCAAAGAAGAGTTATTTTTTTTCCCCCAGGGTGAGGGAGCAGAAGTGAATGGTTGAATAAGTTCACAATCACACCTCTACTTGCTGTTTGCATTTAGTAATATCTCAGTACTATAGTCTTCAACACTGTAGTTTTTTTTTTAAACTCAGCTATCAAAGGAGTTTTGCATTGAAGTATTAAACAGCTTAGTAAAATTTACCAACATCTTCTTTAATTATACATCCATTGGAGATATCAAAATGGAATTTTACATCGAGGAAGAAAATTAAAATTTCATAATTTCTAGCATTTTATATAAATGATAAGTGTATACCTATAATGGAAATAGTAATAAATCCTTCTCAAAAAATAACTAGTAGCAAGATACATGAAATCAAGGAAAGGGGAGAAGTAAAAGGAAAGAGAACTTTGATAGTTTTATCTCCATGAAGTCAGTCAATAATAGTCATAGTAAATCAGTAATTGTAACAGTAAATAGCAATAGTGAATCAATGAACTTATCGTTTATGTCAGTGTGTTCATATCACCAGCCTCACTCTTTCTTCTTCCAAAGAGGGAATTTAGAATCCATATTTATAATTTTGAACTATATTTCAAGAAAGAACCCCAATTACATGGGTTAACAATTATATAGAATAGCAGTTGGTTCACATAAATGGGGAATTAACAGTCCTTTCCTATGCCACTAAGCCTATGGCACTGTCAAGTCATTCATCAACATAAGGATGAACTGTCAGCAATGGGGAAAAGTGAAATTATGGAGGGGAAGTTTTGGAGTGTGTTGGACTTAGAGTTGTTTCTGGAAGGCACAAAGAAATGGGATCAAGAGAGAGGAATGAACTTGGAATGCTGTGAAAACCTGTTGTCACTCATAATTTATATGAGCTTTGGAATGATTCAAATGGGTTCTGTAAAGACATTAGTCCCTAATGTTCTTTTATTTTTTTTTTAAAGGAGGGCTTCTTTTTTTTTTTTTTTTTAAAGATTTTATTTATTTATTTGATAGAGAGATCCCAAGTAGGCAGAGAGGCAGGCAGAGACAGAGGGGGAAGCAGGCTCCCCACTGAGGAGAGGGCCTGATGTGGGGCTCAATCCCAGGACCCTGAGATCATGACCTGAGCCAAAGGCAGAGGCTTAACCCACTGAGCAACCCAGTCGCCCCATTCATTTTAAATGATTATGTTCACTTTAAATGATTATGATAAAGTATGATTTTATTATATAACTATGATCTTCAAGTTACTACTGTCACACTGGTATAGTAATCTTATTCTTTGTTATACACATATATATACATATGTGTGTGTCCATATATGAGTAAGTGTATATGGATATGTGTGTATATATTCATATATGTATACATACATATAGTTTGATATGTCTTTCTTATAAGCAGTAGCTAAAAAGGGAACTGCCTGTGATAAAACCCGTGTTTTCATTACTACATGAATCACACTTTTTGGCTTTACCGTGATCTCTTGTCATCGTTTTCTTCTACGATCAGTTTGCAGGCTCTTTAAACGTAGAGATGACATTTACTCATGTGAATGCCCCCCTACCTTTAGCACTTAACAGATTCCTGGCACAAACCAGGCACTCAGTAAATGTTTTGTAAAATAAACTGCGCTGTCTTCTTTATTTTACCCTTCAAGGAGATGGAAGTAATAAATAGCAATATATTTGGAGTGGAGGGAGATCTAACCAATCTGAAGCAGTGCAAGCAATGGAAGAGAATTCAAATATTTGCTGGAGCTAAGTCTGGGGGTGAAGTCCCAGGATGCTGCTGAGCTTGGAGAGAATGTGCCTTCCCTAAGGGGAATCTGTGGCCACTCTGTTCCAACTGAGTTCCTAACGAACCCTATGTTGTCAAATCTTCCAATGTCTCCAAAGAAGCTAGGCATTCCAATATTTTATGGAAACGTCTGAGTTTTAAACGTGGGCAAACAATTTGAGATTTAAAAACAAAACAAAAAAACCCTGTGCCTGACAAACAAAATATTTCTGTGGCTCACATCCAGCCCTGGGGCTGACAGTTTTGCCATGACTTAGGGAAATGGAAAAGCTGACCCAGAGTGTCAAGATGCTCATTAAACAACATCTCTGGCCACAGGCAGGCGCCTACACACTCTAATTCTTCACCCCACTGTCACCTGGCTGCAGCCTGGTGGTGTTAATGACATTTGAGTGAGGAAATACATATGCCCGTGAAGATTTGTCAGTCTGTGGTGTATTCTCTTAATGGTTGAAAATCAGCTGTCTCTTATTATGTTGTTGTGGTTTGTTTGGCGAAACTCTGGGTTTGGGAGTATTTGTGGCTTACGAGCTTAGAAACCTCAATATAAGTGAACATAGGAATTGTTCAGGGAGAAGATATACGGGTGAGGCAGGAAACCAAAAAGCCACCTTTAATTTCAGTTGTCTGGAATACAAACAATGCTCCTGGTTACCTGACCGATATTTCCCCTCAGTTGAAATGATCTGATGAAGGAAAATAAATACTCTTTCTTGTAGCTGCAAGAGATAGCAAAAATCTTCTTGTGATCTTATTTGGAAAGTAAAAAAAAAAAAAAAATTTTTTTTAAAGGAAGGAAAGAAAGACAGCCACAATAATCATTACTAAGCTTGAGGCTATCATCAGTTTTACTTTATTTTTCATCATTGGTCATAGAATGGTTTTATAGGATGTTTTGAAAGATTCTGACATGAAGAGAAATCATAGAATCTCCAAATGTTAAGAATTGTTTAGTCAAATATTTATAAAACTCATTCAATTGTAGGCCCCCTAGACGCTGTGCTATATGAGAAATTTAAAAGGACATCTTGAACATTTGGCGTGGGAGGACAGGATGATGAGTGAGGATGATGATGGGTCCCCAGTCTGTCCCTACCTGTCCCTCACCTCCTCTCCTATGCCTTCACCAAAGTGAACCTGGCCTCCCATAGCCTATCAATACACCTGTCATTTCTTCATGGACGTGCTCTACCCTTTTGGAACTCAAAGACTTCATATCCATGTGTCTGAGACTGTTTACCTGAAAAAAGAGAGGGGGAAGAAAAGAGAATGGAGTATTGTTAGACGCTTGAACTCTGGGGCCAGAGAATTCCTGTTGTTTTTTTTTTTTTCCCCCGCTATCTCTATCCCTTGCTACTCGTGACCTTGTACTTCAGCTTCCTAACTTTACAATAAAGATAATAGTATTACCTACTGTACAGGCAAGTTTGAAGTTTAAGTTAATTGGTAGATATGGGTGCCTGGGTGGCTCAGCTGGTTAAGGGACTGTCTTTGGCTCAGGTCATGATTCTGTAGTCCCAGGACTGAGTCTGGCATCTGACTCCATGCTCAGCAGGAAGTCTGCTTCTCCTTCGGACCCTCCCTACCTCAGGCTCTCTCATTCTTTCTCTCTCAAATAAATAAATAAAATCTGAAAAATTACTTCGTAAGTAAAAGTGCATGAAAGATTTCTAGCCATGTAGCAAACCCAGGGTAGTGCTAAGTTTAAATTGATTTAGCTCACATCCCCCTCTCACATCCCCCCCCCCCAACATCTGCTTTCCTGTGAAGCTGTCTTTGCCTAGCTAGCTGTCCTTTCCTTTCCCTGGGCCATAGGAGGTTCAGAGCACTGTCAAGTACTTGCTCTCTAAGAAAAATTGCTGTATTTGACTTTTCACTCACAAATGCTTAGGACAGGACACCTGGGTGACTCAGCCGGTTGAGCATGCAACTCTTGGTTTCAGCTCAGCTCATGATCTCACCATCAGATCTCCAGGTCTTGGTCTCAGAGTCAGTAGGGGGTCTGCTTGGAATTCTTTCTTCCTCTGTCCCTTCCCCCACTTGTGCAGAGACACCCACTCTCTCTCTCTGAAGTAAATAAATCTTTAAAAAAATGCTTAGGACAGTGTATTATAATATCTACATACTCATCTTTCTAAACTGTGGACTTACTCAGGGCACAGAGTTTATAATCTTTTGTTGTATTATCCAGAACTTACTACAATGTCTGACACATTGCAGACACTCAAAATATGTCCATTTGATGAATGAATGAGAAAGTATGAGCATGAAGTTTGATTCTCACACCATTTCATGCCTTGCATTTGCATTAAATATGCATTAGAATGAGAACTGTGTTTTTGTGGTTTTGACTTAATATTTGTCATAGCACAAGGTGCTTTAGTATCTTTCTAGAGTAAAATTATCTGTACTCAGTAAAATGTTGGCTATGTTGCCATTTCACTCACTTCCATTAGTAAACTCTGACCCTTCACAATTTTAAATGCAATGTTATGACACACTTGGCTATATGCTCATAATATTGCTGTCTTTGACACACTACAATGACACTACAATGACACTACAAAAGTGTCATTGGGGCCTATCTCCAGAACACAACCTTGTTCTCTCTAGATTCACATTGAAAGAGGAAGCAGACAGCAACTTTACTTACTTCACTTCCGTGATTTCAGTACATTTGACCACACCAAAGTGAAATAAAAAATGAAAAAAATTCTAAGTGACACTTCTCCTGATGTAGTATATTTTATGAGGTTTTTTTTCATGGAAAGTTACTCGGCTATCAATAGAATATTTATAAATCAGAAAAGGTGACACAGAACAAGTTCTGTTGTAACCTTATGCATCCTTTTTGTCTTATTTTAGTAACTACACATATAAAGGATAGAATTTTCTTATCATTATTGAACTCCTGACTTCAATCTCCAAAACACTTAATTGCATTAAATCAAAGACCACTTATAAAAATTTAGAAAACACTATTTTATGCTAGAGGTTTGACCAAGTGTCCTTAACTCTATTTTTTAAACTAGAACTAGCTCATTTCAATATTATTTCAAATTCTCCTTTTCATTTCATTTTTCATTAAGTTATTATTATTATTAGTTTGGTTGTCTTCTTTAGGGCATCAGAATGAAAGAGCTGGAAATCTACCCTAACTCATTAGTTAAAGGAATGGGAATCATTTACCTTGAAGAAGAAAGAGATAAGAAAGTAAATAGTATTAAAAACTAGTAGGTGAACATCCATTTTATAGACAGAATAGGTAGAACAGAATGAGATAGTCACGTGTGTGTGTGTGTGTGTGTAACCAAAGAGATATATAGACATATATACTCAAAGAAATTTGGTCTCCCTTTTGTTGGCTATTTATAATATAATGAACTTGTCTACCACTGCTTAAGTGTGACTCCCTTGAGACACACAAATGGGCAAACCCAGAAGAGCCATTCTATCCTGAGGTACCCAGAATGTGACAAAGACTCAAGGTGGGGGAGGGCTGGAATCTTGGGTGTTTTACTGCCAGTACAATTCAGGGAAAAAAATATTTCTTTTATTAACTTTAAATTCTACAGTATGTGTGAGTACCAACTGAATTTCAGTCTTAAAGCTAGAAAAACAAATAGTGGGTATTTCTACTGTTTTGTTTTCATTTCTTCTTCTTAGAACTACCATTCATTCTCAAAGTTCATATAAAGATTGCCATTTATATCTCAAATAAATATTCACCTTCTTCCCATAATTTTTATATGTCTTGTGGTTTGATTATATAATTTGTGCTGAGATTTCATTTGAATCACTCCATCTCTTTGGAATAGTTAAAGGTCTTATTTACGGGAACACAGTTTTTATGTGAAAACAGCTAGGGGGAAAAAATCCAGAATCAAGTAGCACAGGTTGCTTTGCATTAATTAAAGGAGAAATTCTTCGTTCCTTAGTATTTGTGGTACAGCAGCAATTTATTTTAGATAAGTTAAATTCACATAACTTAATAGCAATATTGACTAGCTTGAACTTACTTCTTTTCATGTGCTTACCCTATGGTAAAATATTTAAAAGATGCAGTTACCAGCCTGTAGCATATAGGGTAAATCTCAGTGGAAATTTAATTCTTAAAGTCTTGTGCCCCAAAGGCAGCAGAGAATAGGGGAGGCTGAAGTCAGTGGACCCTGACTTTAGTTTCCACTATGTATAACCTACATATTGTATGGCTTAAAAATCTCTGGGGCAGAATCCTCCTCTCCTATAAAAGAAGCTATTGAGTCAGAGGATCTCTAAGGTCACTTTTAAGCTTTATGAATATGTGGATTAAAAGGGGAAAAAAGTCCAGGAAAGATATAATCACAGTACCCAAAAGTAATTAGACATCTTTAAGCATAACTTCAAATCATTTCTCACTATGTATCTCTGATGATGATTACTGATATGGTTATTATGTATTATTTGCATGGGGGAGTCTAAAGGAACATCTGAATTTGGGGAGAACCAACTGAAGAACAAGGGAAATAAGATAATCTTTTGGGAATTATACTATCACACTGACATGTTCAAGAGCCAAGAAATACAAAGTCATCTAAAAGAGAGCAGGTAGCTCTCATGCCAGCAGGACTGGAGTGTAACTTTTTGAACATTTCAATATCTCTAAAGCATGCATGTGCAGAAGTAGAAATAATTTGAAGCATAGAAAAGAGAGTGTGAGTGCACAGGTGGTGGCAGGGCTCACACAAGCACAGTCCAGTGGGAAGCGAGGCTGAGCACTTTAAGTATTTCCATGTCAATAACAAGACCATTGTGAGATGGTGAGCTGAATACATCAGGTTATCTTATCCTGATGCTATTAGAACTTCCATTCATCTAACTCCCTTGTTCTGACTTTCTGCCCACCAAGCTACCTTCTGATTATATTTTATGCATGTCTGCCTCCTGGAAGAAAGGGCACTGAAGATCTACACTTTGAATATTGCCTATCCCTATCACAGTGATTTCTTGTGTAAAATTAAAATGGGTTTCTGATTATGATTTGGCTCCCTGTGTGCTTTACCACAGGGAGGATATCCTACCAATGTGACTATTCTAGTCTATATAAGTATTAGTTCCCATTGTAAATTAATAAATAAAAACCCCAATTTTGCTTAACATTTCGTTAACAAAAATCAAAACTCGGAGCTCGAAAGCCATGGATACCAAGAAAGGTCTGGTCATTCAACGGAGGGCCAGGTTTTTGGATGAGGCCATTAATGGGGTCATTACCCAGTGAGTTTTTACCCTGATCCAGCTGGCTTTTCTTTGTATAACACTCCATACATCAACCTATTTCTAAATGTAAAAAAACTTACCAAGAGAATCTAAATAATCATTTTATATACGTCAATGCCCAGTTACCTTTGGAGTAAGAGAAGGCCTAAATATATTAGCACCTTGAGTATCCTTCAAGCTCTGCTGAATCAACATATGTAAGGACTTCAAGCAGAATTACGAAAAAGTAAATATTTTATTTCTTTTTTTAATTCCCCACAAGAATGTATGATTCTTGTGAGGAAAGACAAAAACTTCATTTTATTCATCACTCTTTGCCCGGTACTTAGTACAGCGCCTCAAATATGGAGATACTGAGAAGTACATGGGGAATAAATAAATGAAACTTGTTCACATTTGCTTCCACTTCAATTTTTCAACTTCATTGCTGTACTGATTTTAAGTGAGTAATCTCAATTACATTGTTTCTGATGCAGTCTCTCGTCAAAATTTATTTACCTTTGCTTTTTAGCAACTTGTCTATGAAGTGCCTACATAAGGTTTTCTTCATTTCTAACCTGCTTGAATTTGTAGATCTTTCCTCAGACTTGGGGAATTTTCAGCCATAATTTCTTCAAATATTTTTTGTGACCCATTTTGCTTTCCTCTCCTTTTGGGATTGAAATTGCATGGGTATTAGAACTTACAAAAAATGTACTTGAGTATAGTTCACGCATAATGTTACATTCATTTCAAGTGTATAACATAGTGATTCAGCATCCGCTGTACATTATTCTATGTGACTACAAATGTAGCCACCATATGTCACCATACAATGCTATTATAATATCATGGACTAAATTCCTGATGCTGTGCCTTTTAGTCCTTTGACTTATCCACTCCATAACTGCTAGCCTGTGTCTCCCACTCCCCTGAACCCATGTTGCTCATCCTGCCACTACCCTTCCCTCTAGGAACCATTAGTTTGTACTCTGAATTTATGGGCCTGATTCTGCTTTTTTGTTTGTTTCTTTATTCATTTGTTTTGTTCTTTAGATTTTACATATGAGTGAAATCATATGGTATTTGTTTTTCTCAGTCTGATCTATTTTACTTAGTATGATGTCCTCTAGGTCCATCCATGTTGTCACAAATGGCAATGTTCCATCCTTTTTATGGCTGTGTAATATTCTATCACATAGATCTCACACATCTTCTTTTGGCTATTAAAACTTTTGATATAATAACACAAATTCCTAAGGTTCTGGTCATTTTTTTTTCTATTTTTAGTCCTTCTGTTCTTCAGATTACATACTTTTTATTGCTCTCTCTTTATTTGTATTCATTTTTCTGCCATCTTCACCTGCTATTAAGTCTGTCCAATGGGCACTGTTTTTCAAATACTTGTATTTTATTTATTTTATTTTTCTAAAGATTTTTATTTTTATTTATTTGACAGAGATCACAATTAGGCAGAGAGGCAGGCAAAGAGAGAGAGGGAAGCAGGCCCCTGCTGAGCAGAGAGCCTGATGTGGGGCTCGATCCCAGAACCCTGAGATCGTGACCTGAGCTGAAGGCAGAGGCTTAACCCACTGAGCCACCCAGATGCCCCCAGATACTTGTATTTTAGTTCCAGAATTCTTATTTGCTTCTTTTTTAAAAAAATAGTTTTACTTCTCTGCTATTTCCTATCTTTTAATTTGCTGTGAGGATATTTTTATTCTCATCATTCAGTGTAATATCAGCTGTTTTAAAACCTATCTGCTAGCTCTAAAATCTGAGTTACTGCCAGGCTGTCTTCAGTTGATTGTTTTTCTCTTCCAAATGAGTAATTTTTCTTGGATCTTCGTATCTGGACTGTACCCTGAATATTGTCATTTCTATATTGTGGAGACTTAGGATTATTACGCTCTGAAGATAACAGAATCTACTCTGAAGATTTCACTCTCATTTATTTATTAGCTTTAGACAGCAGTTAACTTCATTGGATTCAGACTGTGAGTCAAATTCTGTCCCTTGAACAGTGGCTCAAACCTCTATTTCGTTCTTTGACCCTACATTCTACTACTTGGAGTTAGCACTTACGGTTCAGGACACAGCTAGAAATTTAGGAAGATTTATACACAGAATTTGGGAATATTCCCCTCTGGCTATCTGCTTTTTGTGGTCTCCCTATTCTTCCCAACACCTATGATTGCCTTCAACCCTGTTCTCATATTCTTCTGACCAGAAATTCAGTGGGTTTTTATTCTAATTTTATTTGCCACATGTAGTGAGTGTGTCCTTCTCTTCTTCCAAGGGTTAAATCCTCTCTACTTTGACCTGCCTTTCTTCACTTTCCAGGGCCTACACTGGAAATATAGAAGGATTAGGCACTTTTTATATTTTGCCTAAACTTTGTAGTTGTTATTTGCAGGAGTGTTGGTCTAGCAGTAGCTTACTAGACCATATCAAAATCCAAAATCGATTCCTATTTAAAGTATTCAAAGCATGAGTTATATTTTTCATGCTTTCTTATTACCTCTATGACTTATTCTCTACTGTCAACTTTCTGGGTAAAACTTTTCTAGTCTCAGGACTACATTTATTTAAAACCTGTAACTCCTCATCTTCCGCACCACTGACAGATGACCCTCCTTGGTGCATAGCTATGGTCATGTACAAAAATGGCTATGGTCATGATATGCCATCCTGCAGAAGTGTGCAACAACTCTCCATTTCCTGAAGAACAATATCCAAGAGTACGGTGTAATGGAAAGGACAACCATCTGAGACAAGTAAATCTGGGCTTAAGTTCAATATCTATCACCAAACGGCTTTATAACTAACTCAGGTTATAACTAACTTAGGTTAGATTAGGTACCTGAGGGTGCCTAGGTGGCTCATTTGGTTAAGCGACTGCCTTCGGCTCTGGTCATGATCCTAGAGTCCCGGAATAGAGTCCCGCATCAGGGTCCCTACTTGGCAGGGAGTCTGCTTCTCTCTCTGACCCTCCCTCTTCTCATGTTCTCTCTCTCTCTCTCATTCTCTCTCCCAAATAAAGAAATAAAATCTTTTTAAAAATCAATCAATAAATAAAATGTTTATCTGAATATTGGTTTTGTCACTTATTAAATAGAATAATACCTATCTCAAAGAATCATTATGAGAATTGATATATATGTTACAAATAAGGTAGCTCCCTTAGTACCTGGTACATAGTCAGTGCTCAGTAATAGAGAAGTATTTTAAAAGAAGACACATAAAACAAAAACTCTTCGTCCTAGGTGCAAGGTTTTCCTTAAGCTGGTTCCAAGGTAATTTCCTATCTATTCTCACACTTTTCTTACTCATTTATACAATTCAAACCATACTGTTTTCTATAACCTAAACATATCTCACACTTGCCCAGAAGCATTGTTCAAACCATTCTTTTTCTCTTTTCTCCTTAATGAATTCCTAAATATCCCTCAAAGATATATTTGAAAGCTTAAATAACATATCCACACTGAATCCTTCTCCCTTCTTCTTTTCATGTAAATCTCTTCAGCATAACTTTATATTTTTATGTAACTATCAGGTTCTATCTTGTATTATAGTACTTCATAAGCATATGTTAGCTGCCTTATGTGTTGAATTATTACTTCCTTTAGTGCAAGGACTCACTCATGTCGAAAATGATTGCTAGATAAATGAACAAATAGGATATACACAGCTTATAAAAACTGTGAGTGGGATTATAAATTCTAAAACCTTAGTGGGGTCTCACAAATAGTAACTCTGATAACCTTTTATAATGTAACTACCTTGTATGAGGATCCTATTGAGGAAAGATATTAATAAATATAGGCCTAATAGAAGATTATATTGTCTTTATATTCATGACTATCTGCAGATAATTCAAATATCCATCTGAACCCCTACATTAAAATGGGGGAATTCTAAGGGATACTTGGGCTTAAGAAACAGTCTGCTTAAAGATGAATTTGGAGCAGAGAAGGCGGAGAATGGGGCATTTTTTTCCTGTAGTTGGACAAACGAATGCAAAAGCAAATATTTTATTCAAAATAAGGAATATAATGAGTAAAGGAACACCATTTCTGCACAAGTTTATATCAGCAATAACACCTGTTTGAAATTCACTAATTCTTCAGTAATTTTCATAGGATGACTCTAGTAGTAGGGTCATTAATATCATATTTTGGATTGTTTCAATGAAGAACAAATTCACCCTTTTACATTTCCCTACAAATTCCTTTCCTTTATTTATGGTTAAATTCTTAGAAGTTACTGCCAGTATATTTTCCTTTTTAAGTTTGTTCTCCTAGGGCACCTCAGTGGCTCAGTTGGTCAAGCATCAGACTCTTGATCTCAGCTCAGGTCTCAATCTCACAGTCATGAGTTCAAGACCTGTGTTGAGCTCCATGCTGGGCGTGGAGTCTAGTTAAAATTAATTAATTAATTAATTAATTAATTTGTTCTCCAAATAGGAGGCAATAAGTCTGAAACCACTTTAGTGATAAATCTAAATTTCAAAAGGAATAGTATATCCTACAATTCCAAAAATAAAGATACTTAGAAGTAGGGGAAATTGGTGGCTATGAGGAGCAAATTCATAGATTATGTTAATGCTTTAATTGGCAGAGAGGAAGTAGTTCAATCAATAGATGATTTTGAGACACATGTTAAAATTCTAGGCCCATTAAATGTGAAAAAGGCAGAAACATGGTTCATATATTCACAACGCATTTCTTCTGAATAGTTTGTTGTGACATTGTTGATATGGTAATCATCTTCTGGGCCAGGTGTTTCTGTGTACATGAGGTTTTTAAATAAAGCACTGGTTTCCTTCAGATGAGTCTAAAATAAGACTGCATTGCTTTCTACAAATCTTTTTTTGAAAAAAATAGAAAAAAACTTCCTCTCCTCCCAAAAGTTCCTGGAAAGGTTTCCACATTAATCATCACATTTAAGGAAAAGAATTAAACTGCATAATTAGAACATGAAGACCAGATTATTTTCAATTTTGATTTACTACTTCCTGAGAATCAAAGAGACATAAGTATTTGAGCTGGGTTTGGGAGGAGCCACATTTCCGTAGGTTTGCAAAGATTCTCAGACTGTGCCACGTTAACATTATGATTCCACTCCCATTAAAATGGAGGAGATTTTCTACCAGGTAAAACTTTTTCTACACTTCTTGGAAGCTGGTAGGACCATTTGGAGATTGTGGGTAAAAGAAATAGTTTTAACTAATTCTGAAATATAAGTTTCTTCCATTATCTGAAAATTAAGCCTCCAATATCTTTGTGGTGAAACTGGGAGAATGAAACAGTCCATGTTCACAGTGTGGTCTCTGAAACAAATTTAAGAGTTAAAAGCATTCAGTTCTTCAACCTGGTAATTCCACTCTGCTTGAGGGGGGAAAAAGTCCAAAACTCTTAGAAGAAGTACTGGTACTTAGGAACAAGAAGGTAGACATTTTGTTAAATCGGGTCCTTAGACAGTGGCCAGTGTCTCTAAAAGAAGCACTTCTACTCTGGTATTGAGGACATCAGGGAGATGCTATGATGACAAACTAAAATCTGACTAAGGGTGTGGCTAGGGTGAACAAGATCTGCACCAGCACAGTTCCTGCCTTGAATTGTACCTTCTAAACAAGCAAATGATGTTGAGGGGGCAGCGGGGGAATAATGTGACAATCATCACACTATTTAGATGATAACCTGTTTTGTGTTAGAACTGGGACTCAGTATAATATCATTGCAGACAAATAGCTAGAGAGTTACACCTGATTTTAAGTTCTAGTTTCGCCATTGATTTGCGATATAGCCTTACATTTCTTAATATCCCTGAGCAGGTCTTGGGTTCCTTATCTCCTTGTGTGAGGTTTAAATAAGAAGTGCCTGGTAGAGTCAGGTACTCAAATAAATAATGTTAAACTAAAAACTGGTGTTTTTAAACCTCTCTGGCCTACAGATGACTACAAATATTAAAGTCCTTTCCCTTTGGCACACTGATGCTAAACAGAAAAGAAGACACAGTACCATAGACCTACCTGGATGCTTTTTAGGTTTAATTCTTCTTTGATCGAGAAATCACAACTTTTTGGATAAGACTTACTTTACTATTTATTAACTATCTTTATTATTAGAATCATGCAGGCAAAACTCATATGTATAGTAATTGTATTCTTTCCAAAAATTCTGACTTGTATATTATCTTTGTTGTTGGTTTATAAAACTTATCCATGCAAATCACTATGGCTTACTTATCCTATAAGATTTATAGATGAAATATTACTCATTTAATTTCATAAATGAGAACATCTGAAGTTCATGTTGGCAAACAAAGCTACTTAGTGGTAAAACAAACAAAACAAACAAAAAAAAAACTTGTTTTATGAACTTACACCCAGAATTCTTTCTTTTGCTACATGCTAGCTTCAAATTCCCACTGCTCTAGAAGTTTTCAGCATTTATGGTAAGTGATCTTCAGTATTATATGGTCACAGAGTCTGGGACCTAAAAGAAAAATCCACAATTGCACACAATTTAACATTGGGTATTAATATAACACTAATACCTCTCATAAGCTAAGCTGAACGCTTAAAGATAGCACAGTCTGTTGGCCTGGTTCATGTGGAACACTAAACTTTTTAGAAGTTATGTATGGTCAAGTTAAATTTATTAGTCCCTAATAAAATAACAAGCTCAAAAGCTTAGAGGGTTTTCCACAGAATAAAAATAAATGAGCATAGCCTACCAAGGCTGAAAAGATATTCTCTTAACTTCTGCTAAAAAAAAAAAAAAAAAAAAAAAAAAAAAAAAAAAACAAAACTAGCAACAATTTGCCAGAGGGAACAAAAACAAGATTAGGAGCTGTCTCCACAGAGGTAGTGAACTTCAAAATCTTGACACAATAAATAGGCAATACTTAGGGCTGCTATTTAAAGTAAAAGCCTTCCTTTTCTCCCCACTTTTTCCCGCAAATCCTGTTTGTGAGCCATAAAACAATGGTTCTCAGCTTTGGCTGCACATTTGAATCACTTGGGGAGCTTTAAGGACATAGCAAAGCCCGAGTCTCGCTCCTAGAGACTGATTTAATCAGTATAGAATGCTACTGGGCAGCAGGAGTTTTTAAAAACTGTCCAGGTGATTCGAATGTGCAACCAAGGCTGAAAAACCACTCTTTGGAAATTCAATGATGGAATCCCAGGCTCATAAGATACTAATATTTATAATGCATATACACATTTCAAGAATTACATTAAGTGGCTTTACATTGTGTATCAACAGTCTTTGGGTGAAGTGTCTTGGAAAAAATGTAATTTACTGGGTCTTGTAACTAAAAAGTCTGGAGGACACAGCAGAGCAGAATTGGAAATCTTAAATCATGTAACCAGTGTCTTACTTCTCTCTCAATCTCGGTTTCAATTTTTCTGGTTGGCCTTATTCTAAAACCAGATGTCCCTTCAGAGTCAGCAGATAAATCAGTGACTCTTTAACACTACATTCCTCTCACATTTGAATCTGTAAGAGGAGAGCAAGGGTTTCTTTCTCAGACTGATCAGAAGTCTCATTTGCTCTGACTGGATCAGAGACAGTTCAAGATCCCAGAGCTGAGGCTGAAGCTATAATTTGCACCCAGGCCTGCCTGATTACAGAGCTCATGCACTTTTACTATCTATCACTGCCTCAGGAAAATATTACCAGTTTGATTAGAAGAGAAAATATTTCTTTCCTAATGACGAATTTGAGAAAGAAGAGATCCCCAAATAAGACTTGGCTTGTATTTCAAAATCTCTCCTCCACTCTGGCTGGAGGCATTCCTCTTCATCTCGGCTTTGCATCTGTTTACCCTCCCTCTTTCTGTTCCAGAAGTAATTCTGTCAAGGGTGGATCAGGGCTGTGTCCCAGGCTGGGAACCCCAGGGACAAAAATAACAACCTATCCGTTCATTGATTCTGAAATAACTGATTTTCACATTTATGTTTTAGACGCTTGTATTCTTTTCCTGTGGCTACCATAAAAATTACCATAAACAGAAAGTTGTTCTCTCACAGTTTTGGAGATAGTAGTCTGAAATCAAGGTATGGGAAGAGCCATCCTCCCTCTCTGGGGGCCGTAGGAAAGAGTCCTTCTTTGCCCCTTCCAGCTCTGGTGACTCTATGCATTCCTTGGACACAGTCCTGTAGACAGAGTCTACAGAGTCTTCTGTGTATCTGTGTCTTCTTTTCTGGCTTTTATAAGGACATTTGTCCTTGGATTTAGAGCATACCTGTATGACCAGCATGATCTTACCTCAAGATCCTTAACTGAATTACATCTACAAAGATCCTTTTCCTAAATAAGGTCACACTCACACGTTCTAGGGGTTGACGTGGATATATTTGTGGGGGGCATCGTTTCACCCACAACAGTGCTCATTGTTCCTCAGCTTCTCGTCATTTTATCCTGGGCTTTCACTTCAGAAGTGTTCTTCAGCTAGTCACATGCATGAGTGGGCTGCAAGGGAAGGAGTGGGACGGATTTCTCATCTGTGGAGAAAGGGAACATTCAGCTGTGAGAACAGGAAGCTCTGTATGACTTATCGACAGAAGACCAAAAGTAATTCCTCAGGGCACAACACTCACTACTGAACTTTATAAGTAGAAAAGAAGAGGCAGGGTCTCTTAGATCTTAAAGTTATAGAGAATGATGACTGTGCCTAATAACAAGTACAGTTAGCTGTGGAAAATTTGAGGATGTGAATAAAGAATAGTATTGTATCAAAACTCTTTTAAACTCAAGTGACAAGAACCCAACTCAAGCTGGCATAGGGAGAAAAAAAAGAAAGGTGTTGGCTCATGAACTAGAAAATCTAAGGATGCGCTCATTTCAGGATCAGCAGAATCTAAGGACACAAATGAGGTGAATCCATCAGGAATTTGTACTTCCTTTTCTACTGTTTTTCTGACTCATTTTCTTCTGTGTTACTGCTTTGCTCCCAGGCATGCCCCCTGCTATGGTAGGAGAGAAGCCATTAGGCCTCTGCAGACTTACTCAGTTGTCAATATATTTAATCTCAGAAGGAGACATATTCTGTCACTGAGGTTCGCTTCAGTCCTCCAAAATGGACGCTGATTGTCCCTACTTGAAACAGGGCCTTTCCCTTTTCTAAATCACTGTGTTTAGGAGGGTGAAATACTGTGATTAGTCAACTTAACATCACAGGGCAAGGTGATTCCTATTATCAGAAAAGAGAAAGGGATGTCAATCAGGTAATAATAACAGACACCCCGTTATAACGTCTTTAAAAGAGAAAACTTCCCTAGACTCTTAGGTGAGATGCATATATCAGTCTAAGGGATCAATAAAAGTAATCATAGCCTTCTCCAGATGTTGAAGAAAGGAAGAAAAAAGGGAGAGCATTTTTCTTACATGATGATCTCCGTAAGATCAATAAGACAAGAGTGTGCGGTTTATCCATTCTAGAAGAATAAAATTGTTTTAAAAGGTACAATAAGATTTAGGACATTTGGGACACTCATCTAGCTCTGCTACTTACCAGCAAATAGCATAATTTCTGAGGTCCTTTGCAGCTTTACGAGTCTAAGGATACACAGACGGGAGAAGAAAGTGAGCTCAATTCCAATGCTTAAATGCCGATTTTCTTCTCCTATCATGAGATAGGAGGATGGTTTGGAGTGAAAGAATGTTCAGCGAACATCTAGCAGAAGCTGACTCAAACTTTTGATCTCATTGGAACACCTTCATTTCTTTTTTTAAATTCCCAACTGTGAGGAAAGTTGTACAAATGATACCAGAACATTATTTATTCTGCACCTTCTCAAAAGCAGTGAACAGAATTAAACTTTTTACAGTAGGACTCTTAATTCTGGCAATATATTGTTCTCAAAAAGTTCGAGTCTATTTGTGGTGTGGGTTTGTTGGTCTTGAATCAGCGTAGGTACCTGTTAAAATTAGAGGTTTGATTCTGAAAATATCACTTGAGCAAATGGTTACAAGTTATTTAATTAAAAATAAAATTCAGCATGGTGTGTTCTCACTGGGTCATTTCGATAGACAACTGCTGGCTTGTTTGTAGTGCTTAATTTCTTAAAATTTTCCATCTTCGCTTCTAGCTCTCTCAAATCCAGTTTTTGGATGTTTATTTTGTTCTAAAGGAAGAGAGTTAAATTGCTAAGATGCATCATTCACAGATCAAAAATACCACGAAGGAAGAAAAGTCATTTCCTTGAGCATCCTCTGCAGTATTGATTTGCGTTTGCCTCCTCTGTCTTCCTGACACGAGAGCTTCCTTCATTCCACTTAGGAACGAAACACAATCATCAAAGAGTCTAAAACATAAATCGCAAAGCCATAGTTGAGTGTAATTTCTTTCTTTCCCTGGGACATATCCTCTCTTAGAAATCTTCTTAACCTGTATGGGCAGGAGTTGTTTAGGAGACTTGATTACATGTCAGGTTCTTAAACAAAGTTGTTCTCACCGCCACAGCTGATGCAACTCAGCACAAGGCTGTGACCCTAGCGACCAGGGAAGAAAAATACTAGATCTTATGATTCAAGAATGTGAAATCATAGTCCTTTGTTTTATTTTTTATCTGGGCAGGAGACGTTGCTTGAAATGACAGCAAGCAGGAAGTAGCCAGTGAGTTCGGTAATCAGATACCAAATAGCTGGATAGGATCCAGTGGCCCATCAACAGTATTTTTCAAAACTCTTGAATAGCTTATCTCACTTTACTTTTAACAAATTTAAAGTTATTATGAAAAGAGAAAAGAAATTCTTTTCATCAAGAACCCACTTTGTGCCATAGATGCTTTATGGGTTTTGGCCCCATGGAAAACCTGAAAAGTATTATCCACATTTTAAAAAGGAAGACAGAACGGTTAATTAACCTCACTAAGATTACTCAGTTAGAAACTTCCATCAACTGCCAGATTCAAAGTGTGGCTTTTATCCCCAAGTCTCTTCTCTCTATTGTAACACTTTGTCTTCTTTTAAAAAAGTCATGCTCATATGCAATAGGGTGGGGAGGGGTTAGGTCAGGGTGGGTAGGAAAAGAATAAATGAAACAAGATGGGATCGGGAGGGAAACAAACCAAGAGAGACTCTTAATGTCACAAAACAAACTGAGGGGGACCGAGGGGAGGGGTGTAGGGAGAGGGTGGTGGGATTATGGACATTGGGGAGGGTATGTCCTATGGTGAGTACTGTGAAGTGTGTAAACCTGGCGATTCACAGACCTGTACCCCTGGGGATAATAATACATTATATGTTTATAAACAAATTTTAAAAATTTATTAAAGAAATCATTAAAAAAAAAGTAATGATCATAATTAGATTTACTTTATTTTTGTTACCACCCAAAAACATGCTTTTTGCATGAATATCTAAGGGGAAAGTAACTGCCAGGTTCTGAACTAAGTCAGAATACAGTAAGTAGGGTAAAAGCAGAGGTGAAGGGCCAGATTCCAAAAGTCCCATCCAAAAACCTCCCTCCTGAGTTTGTGGGAATGATGAAATACTGAAACTTATGATAAAATATGCAGTAAATGAATCACAGACTCATGACGTAATCATATCGAGGTCCTGGGATACCTGTGCTGTTATCATCAGCGTTATACGGTGGAGACTCATGGACCAAAGAAGCAGCATTTACGTATCCACATGTGTAAATCTGACCATCTAACGTGCATTTAAAGGTGCGTTAAACATCCAGGAAATCCATTCTGTGAAATGACTCATGCCTCATTAAATGTTCCCTTACATAAGTAGGAGTCGAAAAGGCAAATTCATAGATATCCGACAACTGATGGGCCGCCTGTTACTCTGTGAAATGCAGTATTTCCAAAAAAGTGCTGGATTGTTTGTGAAGGTACACAGTCAAGTAGGGTGTTTTGTTTTGTTTTTAATGGGTATAATCAGGGCCACTACATAAAGCTGTGTAAGTTGTACCTTGCTCCAAGGCACTTTTCTGAAGTAGAGACTAAAAATACAGTCTTAGTTTGGCCCACCGAATCCTGTGTCTTCATTCAGAGCTAAGCCAGGCCAGAATCGTTGGGAGGAGTGGGAGACTGAGTTTTTCTTAGCTTTATTTGGTAGCTAAAGGATTCTGTGTTAGAAAAGGATTCTAACTTTGTATTTAAAAAAAGTATGACCAACATATCAAATAAGGATATGAATTTTGTTTTCAAAATAAATAATTACAACTTAAATTTAAAGTGTAAGTTAATAGCAAGAAAAATAAGAAGAGACTAAGAGACTAATACAGGTGGTGATAAGACAAACCAAGGAAGAAAGTATGCAAACCATTAAAATTTGGAAGTCTCTGATATTGGGGAGAAACCAATAGCTTTGGAGTGAGACAAGTAGGAACTCCATCCAGGTCCTGCTTATCCTTTAGCAAGTCACTTCATTGCTCAGTGGCAGTTCTTTCTCCCCTATGTAAGAAGGTTCACTCCAAAGGATTGTAATGAGAATAAAATGAGATAATGTCTGTAAAGCTGTCAGCACCTGTGTGTCTCCATCCTTCACCTTTCCTTGTGCAATACAAATCTAAACCTCCAATCACCCACACTAGCTCCCTAGCTTGTGCGAAAATCCTGGGTACTTGTGGGTGATAGAGTCAAAAGGATGCCCCATTTGTTCCAAGGTACTCCATCATCTCAGCTGTTTCTGCTTTAGTGCCCCATGACTTTCATGTTCCCTCAAGCCACCCCCTCACTCCACTGCCTAACCACCCCACAGTGATTGTCCCAGGGGGCACATGCAGACACACACACACACACACACACACACACAATTGCATACACATTCTTGCCTGCACACTTTCACATAATCACACATATTTAGCTTATACACATACAAACACATACAAAAGCAATCCACTGTGGCTCCATAGACCTACTCATCATTTCTTAAATATTTCCTTTTTAAATTCTTTTGTTCACTTTGTACCTTCACCCACAATTCCCTCTTTTATCTCTTCCTACTTAAATCTTCTCTGTCATATAAGGTCTGGTTAAAATACCAACTCTCCTATTAAGCCTTTCATCATAACACAATAGGATGTGACCTTAACTTCAAAAGTGGTGGGTTTTTTTTTTTGTTTTATCTTTGCTAAGGTTATAGACACATTTTAGGTTATGATGTAATTACTTGTATTGACCGGGTATCAGATTATACAGTCTTTGAAGTCTATAATCATGTCTTACTTATCATTCTATCCTCTACATTGATGGCCTTCATTATTTTGAAGAACTATAATCTTAGTTAATTTTCATGAAATAGTTAGATGCTTTCCAGTTTCCAGAAACCAAGGCATATTTAGAATACCACAAATGACTTGGAGATGGGTATTTTAGTGACATACAGTTCAATTTATCTAAATGTATTATGTTCAACGTGGACAAGAGACAGGATCTAACTGGTTCTGTTGATCCTTTCCTAGTATAAGGTTTATATTCATTATCCAATTAGCGATGGACAGGGATTTGGGGTCTCAACTCAGTATTCCTCAAAAGCAGGCTGTGGGTGTGATGGGCCCTTTGAATAGTATAGACTTCTCTCCAATATTTGCCTTGGGCCTCCTGTTTCCACGCCCCAATCTCCAGTCTGGTATCATTCAGCTTCCAAGTAGAAATTCAGTGGAGTTGTATATTTTTATGAAAGATAACAATATAAAATAGGAATGTCTTTAAAAAAATCCACATATATATTGATATAAAGAAAATATAGACTGTGCCTCCAGTTTCATCCTGTGGGGTTGTAAAGAGCCTGTGCATTCTGCAGATAAGCTGGCTCCAACTAAGAGAAGAAATGACTGAGCTGAGCATACTCAACCTCTTTTCCAAACGTATCCATCAAATAAGTCATTCTTTGTGGAAGTGATGAGGCTAAGAGGAAGGAAAGATGTAGGAGGTTTATTTCTTCCATCCTTTTTTTCCTGAGGCGGGATGAAGTAGAAATTCTTTCTCATCTCTGAAAACCCAAAGAGTGGGAAATAAGTACCTTTAATTTTCCTCTTAATTCGTTCGTCTAAGAAGTGAGCGTCAGGGATATAACAATCTCACAGAAGAGAGGGGGTCAAAGCCCATGACAGAACCAGAACAGTCTTTCCACTTTCAAGGGACTTTTGCCTCCAAAACTAACTTTTGCAATTTTAGGTCTTTTTCCTCAGACACTGATAAGCAGTTTATCATTTGCTTCCAGAACACTCTGAAATGATTTCTATCAGACTTTACTAGCCCCAAAATTTATTACTCAGTACTATTTCCCATTTCAAGTTAAGTCCCCCAAAACTAGTGTATCAAGATTTTTTTTTTCTTACTTATTTTGGCCCATGGGAAGGAATAATTTACCCATGTTCACAGGAGAAATATTGTTTTCTCTTTCCACCAAAGAGGAACATAAGTACCCTGGAGCTTAAGAGAAGTAAAGATATACTTACTTGTATTCATTAATGTAATTGAACTCAAGTTTCTTATTCAATTCTTCTAGCCTCTCTTTGTTTACAGTTTGAATCTGATACACATCAAAAATTTTCCGGCATTAAGATATCGCAAAATCTGTTACATTTTCCAGAAATCCATTTCAGTCAAAAAGAAATGTTAAACCAAGTTATAGAGAGCGCACATGACCACAATACATTCATTACATGTACATGAAATCTATTGACTCAATAATTCAGTTCAGAAGCTCTATTAGATGCTTGTCATAGTCAAGAGATACTTATGCCAGTAATTAGTTATGGAATATATTTAGACTCCAGGATTTATGCTGATGCACACTGGGTCTAGAAAAGCAGTTGGCAGAGAAGGACTGTGAGGCCCAGGATCCAAAGCCAATTGTAATGTCAGGAAACACAGGCAGGAGCACAAGCAGCACAGAAGAAATGTCCCGTAGGTACTGCGGCTCCGTGTACGGAGGTTGAGGTGTTGGGTTCGAGCAGAAAGGTCTAGAGCAAGGTAAATAAGCCAATATTATGTTTGAAGATATACACAGGCAAATGTAGTCTCCTTACACTTGAACAGAGGTGAGGAGAGGAGTCCAGGGGAGGAATACAGACCAAGTGACAAAGTGGAGAAGCCAGGGTACATGATCTGGGCAAATAATAATGTGAACGTAAGTCAAGTCTGTCCTATGCCATAGTGGGAAGTATCTTAAGATGATGGGAAAGGATTCTGAACTGGGCGCTAATCGCCAGTCAAAAAGGTAGGATTCTTCAGATGAAAATGGTTAATTATTACAGATCTTCAGAAATCTCATTATTTCAGTACCTTACAGAGCTTTACCCCTAAGAGCAAATTCATCCTTATTAAAGGTAACAGTTCCCATTTTACTTCTCTAGTACTCAATTACCTGGAAAGGGATGGTCATTATCTCCTCTGTATTACTGAATGAAAAAGCAATATAGAGAATGATGCCTATGATCAGGAGCTCATATCTTCTTCTTCACAGTCTTTTACTTTTCCCACTCTCTCGACTCCCTGTTTCTATTGGCAAACAGAGCAGAGAAATTACATAATTACCTGGATAATTTAGACCAGAAAAAGTGATTCCTATGAATTACATGAGCTCTTTCAAAATTTTCCTGAACATGAAATATTTTTACTTTTTCCTTTCCTTTTATTCTCAGTGACCTCTGACAGGCACATACATCTCTCTTTATGGAGAATGATTAACATGAACTCAACTAGGGAGAAATCAAATTATATAGTTAATAAAAACTAAAGCTTCAGTCCATGCTAAGTGACAATGTAGCACCAGGGAAAATTAATTACTAGATTTTAGAGTGAAAGGAGTCAGACACATCAGGTTTGAGGTTAGCCTTAGGATTTGCAGTAAATTTCAGTTCTTCCATGACTGAATCTTTTGAAGTTTGAAGTTGCTCAAAATCATGTGGCTATTTTCTGTAACAGTAAGTTATTTTTTTAGTACTCGAATTAGATTTAGTTCTTAGGTTGCTTGGATTTTTGTAGGAATCTTTTCAGATACGTTGTGTAAATTCAAGTCGTTCTTTTGATTCTAGCTGAGCAACCACTGGTGAAAGTTTATTAAAATTGCTCCTTTTCACTAGAGTGTTTAAGTGATTTTGATACTGTTAAAGAGATTCTCCAAGTGCCCTGATGCTGAGAATTTATATATAACCATTGTCAAATACGGCATAGTGTAGTATTTAAGAGCTAAAATGAGTAGTTGTCAGTGGAGGCAGACTTTTAGCAGTGGAGCATAAACTAGTCGTTTGTAGGCTTAAAATTATAGTGTATTTTTCTAAGTTATTTCACATGAACTTCAGAAGTTCACCTTCCCCTGTCCATTTAAGTGGCCCCGAATAAACCAAGGCAACAGAAAATCATATCATGTGTGATCTTTAGTCTTTCTCTAGTCATATAATCACAGACTTATTCTGAGGAAAGAGACTGTACTAGTTTTGAGTACATCCCCTCACTCTTAAAGGGCCATCCATCCTTTGCTTGCAAACCACTAGCTACAGAACTTCATTACACAGAACACTACCCATTCTATTTGGGTGCACTTCTAATCCATTGAGACTAATCAGCCTTATCTTCCAGATAAATTCGTCAGCTTGAAAGTTGGCCTGCCACCCTGGAGTTAGCTATAAATGATGAGTCTTATCACTCTAATTTGATATTTCTTTAACCATTTGAAGACAATTATGAGGGCCCTTCTCATTCTTTTCCAGATAATTCAAACCAAATTCCTCTCAACTTTCCTCATGACTTGATTTTTAGTTCCCACAACCACTCTGGACACAGTGTCAGGAGGCAGTTTTATCAGTGTCTGTTTTCAGACATAAAGCCCAAAACGAAGAGGCTGATCATAAAGCTATAAAGATCCCGTAAGTGTACGAGAATGCTAGATGTCAGCAGTTCCTTATGTTCACTGCAGGAAAATAGCTGGTCATTTTACTATTTTTTTATTGAAGTCACTTAACAAAATCTACCTGCAACTTAAAACGATACCACAGTGTTTTTCTCTGCGATTTCCAATTTCATGTTGGACATGCTAACGTATATAAATTAAATGTCTCTTTGGCTTATGGCTCTGAACAACCACTTTGGGAGGGAGAATTATTAAGGTATTCCTTTTCACAGGACTTCTCAAGTCATTTTTTGATCCGCTTAAGAAGAGAATCATCAATAAATAAGTTGGAAGGAAGCACGTCCTTTGAAAAGAACTAGGTTGTGGGAGATGCTGTAGTAATATCAGCACTATTTCTAGAAGGAGCTAGTGTCTAATGAACTACTGCTCCACTCATCTCTCCAGCACTGCCACAAAAATGATTGAACTGTTTCTTTCTTTCCCTTTATTTGTGACTCCAACTTCTAATTCTGTCTTCCCTTACACTTCTGGGGAGAATATCCTCTCTTCCTAAGGGAGACTAAGAAACTAAGTGCTCTCTCTCTCTATAACGTGATGACAAGTATTTTTCTCTGTTTTTTAATGTTTTTCTTCTAGACAGCGACCTTTCTACCAATAGCCTCTTGGCCTTGTGTGTTACAAAAGCTGCAAAGAGCACTTTGGAAGCAAACCAAATGAAATAGGTACACATACTTAAAGGTGTCTTATTTAGACTTACAGGTTTATTTATATTTGTCTCCACAAATTCTAAGCAGTATTGATCTATGTACTTGCCAGGATAAAACAAGACATGAAACAAATCTTACCACTTAAAAAAAAATTCTCTCATGAGGATAAAGTACAACTAAAATATCTTTAAAAGCCTCTTCATCCAAATGCATGGCAAATATAACTCTACTATAAATGCAAGGTACAGTGAATTTTGGAACAGAGTTGACAAGCCACCTAAAAGGACACAACAAGGTCTTGTATAATGCTGAATAGGTTTCTGAGCAGCATCTAGAAATTTTTGAAATAAGTTGTATGAATTATGTGTCTGCCATTTTTTTATTGTGGTACATTCTCCTGAAGAATACCAAGTATGGTGTTTTGGCAATGATCTATTGGGTGACCAAAAAAATTTTCTTAAGAGGTAACGAGGTCCAGTGAAAAGGCAGAAAGTCAGTTTTGAAGTCTAGTTGTTCCTTAATAAAAAAATAACTTGATAGAGTTATAAATGCACACAGTCTCATTTTTTTTTCCTTCTGTTAAATAAGGACAGTAATCCCTACCTCTTAAATGTTGTTGTAGCATATACTAGATAATGAATAGATAAACGTTACCTCCTTTCTTCTTTACAGTATGTGTGGCCTCAAATTTAACAATAAGTTGCAGAATTCATAATGGACAAGGAGGCACACATCTTCAAAATAAAAAGATTTATAGAGAAAATTTTTGTTGATTAGTATTTCATTTCATCTCCCATTATGGTCATTCTCAGTAATTGAAAAATTGCTATGCAGTTCATCATCAATAACATTAACACTTGGCTCATTCTCTATCTTGCTACCATTTTTTGGTCATTTTCTCATGAACTGTTCTCTTCCAAGTTAGTGAACAAAGAAAAGGACATGAGACTTGATTAGCATCCTTGGCATCAAATTTAATGGAGACATTTTGAACTAAGGATCCAAGTGAGATCAGACTCCCAGTTCGATCCTTGACAAGCTAAAATCCGTGGAGACAAGCACAGATGCTCTCCAAGTCAGAATTCACGACCTTGGGAAAATGACCGTGTCAGTACTGAGGGCAAACCGCACATGTAGTTGTGATAACGCCTGGACATTTCAGTGTCCCTTTAAATGTTTCCAAGCCTTCAATATCATCAGCACATGTGTGCCATCACACCAATTAAAAATCCACAGATATGTGCTTTATAAACACATGGAATGATGGCCTTCAGACAAGTGCTGAAATGGCAGTTGCATCCTCTTTTTAAATAGCTAACCTGTTCTTTGCCTCCCTGAGCCCCTAGAGTGAATGCAGATCGCTGTTCAAAGCTCTAAGACAGGAAAGGAACACTCACAAGATGGGGAAAGATACCTGCAGGGAAGGAACAAACGGGAAGTGAGAAAACAGCAGGAAAAGCTGCCTGAAGAGGTTTCAGTACATGGAAAACTATGAAGTCAGTGAGAAGTTGATCTTTCATTACTGTAACCAGCTGAGAAAATTCTGCCTCTAGCATCTGCTAGTAAGGGTGTGAGAGAGAGAAGACTCATTTTGCCAAACTTAGATCGTACTCATAGCTGATGAGTCCTAACTTTAGAAAGTTTAAAAAAAAAAAAATTAGGACTTTCGAGCCTGGAGGTTCAATTAACTTTAACATTAACACAGACTTCCTTATTGTATTATTTTTCCTGTCCATCTTTTCCTTCCCTTTCTCCTCCCTGACCCCGCTTCTCTTTCAGAACATTACAAAGATCACCTTAACACAAAATTCTCTATGGTTCAGATGCAAACTTTCTTCTTCATCTGAGAGTTAATGTGGATTTTTTTTTTTGAGAAGGAACAGTGATTGTACTTGGGGCTTCATGTCCTCCTTTACCCGTAAGAAGAAAGCAATTAACCAAGATAGTATTGCTATTCATATACCTATACAAAGAAGTACTAGGTATAACGTTGTGGTGCTGAAAAGAGAATGAAGTTAATCAGGAAAAGCTTCTTAGAAGGAGTAGCTCAGAGTATTAATTTAAATGCACAGAGATATACAGGATGTTAATAGGAGGTATTGAGGAGGATTTTATTAAAATGTGATTTTTGCAGCAATGCTCAAAATGCAGAAAGTGCAGATCCATTGTGAGGTAACATAAAACATTTATCTGGACGAAGAAGGCAGTCAGGATAAGATTTGGAAAAGTGAAATAATGGCCTTTGTTGGACCACAGACATGAGAAACAGGTTTCAGTCAAGAATATGTAATAGCAAATGAAATTTAAACATTTTATATTAAATCTTTAGTGAATCTTTCCATGTAGTGAGAAGAAACACATTTTGTGTTTAAAATCTGAATTTTAACAACCCAAATTCCATCAGACTTCCCTCATCTGTTTTTAGAGCAATGGTATAATGTTTTCCACACTCAGAGAAATACTTGTAAAAATCTTTTCTTGAATAATTAATGATAAGAACTAGGAACTGGAGTCAACACCAGCTATGGTGTTATATTGAGTTATGATCCGCAATCCTAAATCCCAAAGTTGTCCATAGTTGAAGATTCTAAAAGAAAGTAAGGGCACAGATGTATATTTGATGCCCCATCTACTTCCCTTAAGTTCATCTTATAGCAGGATGAATCACATTTTTGGGTTTTGGAGTTGTTAGATAGGAACTTCCTTATGTTCTGGGCTGCATTCCTACATATGCAACATTCATTCAACCTGTTAAATAAAACGCATTTGTAATTTTTCTCATCTTCTCAAATCTATATTTGCTCAGCTTCTTCTCCTTGGCATCTTGAACAATATAATTTGCTGTCACTGATTTTCATATGTTACCAAGATAAATTTAGCATTGGGGTTTTTATATGTAGATTTGCATAGATCTATGCATATCCTAGCAAAAAAACAGAGCTATATTTAGGGCTAGAATATTAAGTTCACCAGGAGGAAACAAACCCTGGTTGATGATAATTTTTAAGAATTTTTCAATGTTTCTTATGAATTGGTATCCATATGTAGATATTGGCAATAAGATATAGAATGATGCTTTCTGGTGTTATTTTAAACTGTAATCCAATATATATTGCCTGTAAATAAATAAGAGATCATTGAAAAGAAGTGACTCTTGGTGTCAAATATAGCCTTCCCCACTATTCCAGCTCCTGCATCATAGGCTAATACAGAATATCATTCAATCCCAAGGTTTCCTAACTACTTCTCTGAGTCCTTACAACTAAATACGTATGGGGTTTTTTGGTTGTTTGTTTGTTTTGAGAAAGTGAGAAAGAGCAGAGGGAAGCATAGAGAGAATCTCAAGCAGGGAACTCTCTCAGGGCTCAATCTCAGAACCTGAGATCATGACCTAAGCTGAAATCAAAAGTAGGATGCCTAACCAACTGACCCACCCAGATGCCCCTAAACACACATGCTTTCATTAATTTATTTTGATCTCCCAGAACATTTTTGTTGTTAAAATTTGCTTCTTTCTATTAAATATGCTTGCTGACCTTCCTCTAATATCGTCACCAGAAGCATGTTTTAAAATAAGGAGAGGAGGATGCTGACGTGTTCCCAATCTTCTCTGACTGCTGAAAACAGCAGTTTAGATCCTGCCTCCCTGGACCCTTGAAGAACTCAGGACAGTAGTCTGGGGTGAATAAGTTCAAGCATTTGAATTTTATAGCAGGAGTCATTCCTTGCCTTCATAATGACTATTGCTTAAAACAGCACCCGTACTGGTCTCCACCGTGCTTCCTGCACGGCCCCACCCCAATCCCACAGCAGACTATCATTTACTGCAACTCCTCTTGGTTCAGGTTTGACCGTGCCTACACCCTGCCGTTGATCAAAAATCTTTCAATAAGCCAGGATGTTATTCTGGCATTTAAGTCCCTGCTCAATCCAGCCCCAAATCAAGATCTTCTCGAAGCCATTTTATACTGTTCCTTCTCACAAACGCTCACCTCATAACATGAAGTCCACTTAAATAATCAAGTTCTTAAATAGACAAATACTCAGCTCTGCAATTTTGATTATTTAGGCCCCCTGTGTAAAACAGTCTTCCTCCTCTCCCCAGTCCGTGAGCCTCTCTAAGTCTGGCCCTTTTTTTGGCCCCAGATGGAGTTTCCATCTCTTGGAGGCTGTCCCACCAGAGTACTGGTCCACTGCTACCTGTAGGCAGTACACCCTCCAAAGTCCTTGCATAGACTGTCCACACCTCTGTTCAGGTACTTACCAAATGCTTCCCTATATTGCTACATTTTACCTTTACACCTCATCCTTGAAAAGAGACAATAAGCTCCATAATGTTAGCGATCACATCTTCTATCACTTCACATCTTTATGGCTTTGCCTATGGTATATGAGTCATTTAATGTGTGTTACCAACTATGCCACTAACCGTAACCTAATTGCCTTATTATAAAGTACAGGTTCTAATCTTTCTGATAGTGACTAAGCAGACTAGAAATGAGAAAGTATCCATTTTCAATATTATTATTCCAAAAGAACTAAGTCATAGAAAACTCCAAGAATCTAAGAAAACATTTTAGATTTTTTAAACTGCAACTCAAAATTTCTCTCCCACTCTCCACCTTCAAATCTCTGTGATAGATTCTCCATTGCTTACTCTTGGAACAGATACATGCATGCATGCTCTTCTTCAAATGCCATATAACTGTGAAAGTAAATTTTAGCCTTTTATTGAAATTTTGAGATGTTACTAGTATCTTTTTCTCATTTGCTTGTCAACCTTTTTTTTTTTTTAATCAAATGCTTATTATTTGTTGAGCAGTTAGGGTTCTTGTGTTGACCTGAATGCATATAGCCCCTGTCAGAAACAAATTTTTAGTGCTAATAACAGCTTTCCTGTAATACATCAGACCCTGTTATTTTGAAAATTGGCATGACTGATAATGGGGTCCTTCAATCTGAACTTTTTGGAGACTTACTAAGAGAAATGAATAAATCTATTGATACAAAGGGTGCTTTTGTTATTATACTGATCTGAACATATAATTATGAAACTTTTCTTTAGATTTAAAACTTTTAAATTCTTACAATTATGAGACCATTTTGCATGTTTTTCAATATGAATCCATGTAGAATTTACAAGATTTGGTTTACAGTTTTCTCTCTTTTATTTTGTGCTATCAAGACTTGTTCATTGTCTCAAAAGTTCTTATAATTTTGAGCTCAAACTTAACAAAATACATGGGAATTAAATAACCTATTGATTATGCATAGAGCAGATCACACAGAAAGTTCTGATGCATTAAAAGAATTTCAGGACCTTTCTATTGACTGTTTTACAGCAAGGAATTTATATTTTGTGGTTAAAATAATGCACACATGCATATCAAAAGCAAAGTTTTTTGTTTAAATGTCTACAGGAAGATAAATGAGAATATAAGATAATGCCAGGAATCTTCCAGTTAATGATTGCTGGTTGAAGATATCCACTTACTTATATTTTATCCCTAAATTCCTCTATAGTGATATTAAAGAATAAAAAATTATAAACTAACAGTAAAAGAGAATAGGAGAGGGGGGAAAAGAACAGAAATTATCAACATTTTTCATGAGATAGAAAATAGATGGAGGATTGGCAAGTGACTTAGCAGAGTGGAAAAACCTAAAGTTTATAAAAATGTGGAGAAAGGCTCCAATGTACAGATTTGACCTATAAAGCCCTTCAAAAGACAGGATTTAGAAGTAAGCAGTGTGTGAGGCACAAGACTGAGAATGGGAATGGACTGAATAACCTATTCAAGGAGAAATTAGACTGCCCCAGTTTCTTCCTTTAATTTATACAGTTAGGCTTCTCCTCTGGACAAGTGAGACTCTTGAGACAAAGGTAAGCATGGGCTAAATTTCTGAACACATATTAATTTAGAGACTGCATACGGGAAAAAAAAAAAGTGCATACAATGTATCAAAACCAGCAACTCCTTCCAGTTCAGCCCAAGCATTCTGTAGGGTGGTGCCTACCCTACCCCATTAGTAGACCGGGAGACCCAGAACAAAGTCCTACAGCTCCATATAGATCTAGAATTTGGAAGGCACTGCCCAGTCATCTATGAGAAGAACACTAGCTGACTAACCCACTAGTACAAAATAACTGCCACTCAAGCTTTAAATTTTCTCCTCTTGGATTTGAAAGAACAACCAGGAATACCCAGACTTTTAAGGAAAGAGTCCCAGCAGAAAGTCAGAGACAAAATTAAATGTAACAAAAAATCTTCATGGCATTCCTACCAGCTCTTCCCTCTGCTGGGAATGCCCTTCCCCATTTTTGCTCTATTCACTCCTACACTTCTTTCAGGTCTCTCTCTCTCTCTTTTTTAAAGATTATATTTATTTATATATATATTAAATATATATATTTATTTATATGGTATTCGACATGTACGTAGAATGTTTCACCCTGGCTGGGGATTAGGAGGTCTTCGTGCTGGCAGATCAAACATGCACTTTACTAGCAGTTCTACTAGTGGACTTTCTTCTTCTCAGAGTTCATATTCTCCAAGCAATAGGGAAGCCATGGATCCTATAGCTGAGCTTTTATCTCAGTTATCAGGAGTGAGACATTCTGCAGGAGGACAGCTTAATTCTTCCGGCCCTTCTGCCTCTCGGTTACAACAACTGCAGATGCAGCTGCAGCTGGAACGGCAGCACGCCCAGGCAGCGCGGCAACAGCTGGAGACCGCACGCAACGCAACCCGGCGTACTAACATGAGCAGTGTCACCACTACAATCACACAATCCATGGCAACAACCAACATGGCTAACACAGAAAGCAGTCAGCAAACTATCCAGAATTCCCAGTTTCTTTTAACAAGGTTGAACGATCCAAAAATGTCAGAAACAGAGCGCCAGTCCATGGAAAGTGAGCGCGCAGACCGCCGCCTGTTTGTCCAAGAGCTCCTTCTGTCCACTTTAGTGCGTGAAGAGAGCTTGATATATATAAACCATATATTTATTCTCTGTGTCGAACACAGAGAGAGAGAGGACAAGCAAGGGGGAGGTGGGTGGGCAAGGGGCAAAGGGCGAAGAAGACTCCCCACTAAGCAGGGAGACTGAGGTCAGTGCTGTACTCCATCCCAGGACCCTGGGATTATAACCTAAGCCAAAGTCGACACTTAACTGACTGAGCCAACCAGACACCCCATTCAGGACTCCCTTAATACAAAATAATAGGACAGGTTTTTTTTACCATTATAATTAAATAGCATTACACGTCCCCATGACTCAACTGTCAGTTATCCTGTTTCTCTACTGAATTTATTTTACTCCATATGTTATTTGCTACACTGACATTTTTTTTTCCAGTTTTAGATGATCAAGTTAAATGTTTTTTGTTGTTGTTTTTGTTTTATTAACATATATTGTATTATTTGTTTCAGGGGTACAGGTGTGTGATTCATCAGTCTTACACAATTCACACCACTCACCATAGAACATACCCTCCCCAATGTCCATACCCCAGCCACCCCATTCCTCCCACTCTCCTCCACTCCAACAACCCTCAGTTTGTTTCCTGAGACCAAGAGTCTCTTAAGATTTGTCTCCCTCCCTGGTTTCGTCTTATTTCATTTTTCCCTCCCTTCCCCTATGATCTTCCCCTCAAATCTTCTGATTTGAGGAATCAGGGAGATTATATGATAATTGTCCCTCTCTGATTGACTTGTTTTGCTTACAATAATACCCTCTAGTTCCATCCACATACTTTCAAATGGCAAGATTTCATTTTTTTGATGGCTGCATAATATTCTATCATATACATATATATGTACCATAACTTTTTTTTTTCATTCATCTGTTGGTGGACATCTAGGCTCTTTCCATAGTTTGGCTATTGTGGACATTGCTGCTATAAACATTGAGGAGCATGTGCCCCTTCAGATCACTACATTGCAACGCTGATATTTTTATATATTTATGTATTTGTTGTCCATTTTCCCTACTGCATGATGAACACTTAAAAAAGCAGGAATGTTGCATATAGCACATAGTAGATGCTTGATAATTATATTTACTAATTTATCAACTTAATTATTTAGTAAAAATAATTAACTCATAAAACAAAACTGATGTGAAAAACACAATTTTAAAAAAAATCAGAAAACTAAGAAAAATCAGAAACAATTTAAAATTATTAGGTATACAAAGACAATAATTAACTCCTAAAATTCAAAATATTAAAAATAAAATATATAATTCAGTATAACACTGTATGGAGTTGGTAAAGATATGAACAATGGGGAAGAAAAGATAAGAATGTAAGAGGTTAATCCTGGAAGTCAAATGTCTGACTAACAGAAATTTCTACAGTAACAGGAAAAAGTGGAGAGGAGGGAACAATTTTAGATAAAATACAAGAATGTTTTCTGGAATGGAAGGAACAGCCTCATGATGGAAATGCTCTCCAAATGCTCTATAAATTAAATGAAAAAAAGAAAAAGCCATCAAAGTTCTGCTTATAGAACTTACATGAAACAAAGATTTTCTACTTTTATAAACTTGAAAAATATATGGAACCAAAATAAATTAGAGGGTATAC
Source organism: Neogale vison (assembly GCF_020171115.1). NCBI lineage: Eukaryota > Metazoa > Chordata > Mammalia > Carnivora > Mustelidae > Neogale > Neogale vison. The sequence goes on along the minus strand of NC_058091.1, from coordinate 76,091,702 downwards.
ACATTTTACACATTTTATTTTTTTCATTTTAAATTTAATTTTTGAGTATAGTTGACAAACAATGTTAAATTAGTTTCAGGGGTACGATGTAGTGATTCAACATATCTACACATTGTGCTATGTTCACAAGGGCAGCTAATCTGTCACCATACACTATTACAAGACCATTGATTATATAACCTGTATTTTCCTTTTACTCCTATGACTTATTCACTCCATGACTGGAAGCCTATATCTCCCACTCGCCTTTGCCCATTTTGCCCACCCTACCCATCCACCCCCCCTCTGGCAACCATCAGTCCTCTGTATGTACAAGTGTGATTCTAATTTTTGTTTGTTTTTTTATTCATTTGTTTTGGTTTTTTAGGTTCCACATGAGTGAATATGCACATTTTAAGACTTAAAAATATTTTATATTATTAATGAATATGTAAACATTTAGTAAAACTAAAAAGAACTTTCATGAGAGTATTTATCCAAAATCATGATAGTAATTATCTATGAAGAAGGAAATAATATAGAAGAGGAGCACAGAGGCAGCATTATTTTTATGTATAAAATCTTATTAAAAGAAAAACAACAAGTAAATATAACATAAGATTTAATGAGATTGAGTGATGGGTATAAAGATATTGCTGTAAGACCCTCTGCATTTTTCAATATTTTTGAAATACTAACTATTGAAAACAAAATAATGTAAGAGATCAGAAAAAAGAAAACAGTTACATTAAAAAAGTTGCAGGAAACAAAATGGAATCAGGTTTCTTAACTGTTATAAAAGAAACCAGAAGATAATGGAGAAATATTCACCCACTCTGAGAGGAAATCATCTTCAACAAAGAAGCATATATCCACCAAAAATACCGATTAATATAAAAGCTGACTGAAAACACATAAGGCTTGACATCACTCACCTATTCTTAGGAAACTAATGAATTTTGTACTCTGCAAAGCAAGGGAAAAAACCTAGAAAGAGACATGAGAGCTGTTAAGAAAAATTGCACTGAACAATTGTTAAAAATGGGAAGACAGGTTTTTCTAACTACTATAATAAGGAAGAGAGAGTGAGTGTAGTACTGAGCTCAACTCCAAGTTAAATAGGCAAGAAGTTTTATTTATGACTGTTACAGAGGAGTGAACTTAAACTCAATTCCACTGAAACAAAAGTTGGGAGGATTTGTAAATGCTGGGCTGAGGTAATGGAAAAGTACTTGAGGACATTGTAGGGGAGGTTAGTCAATGTGATTAGGTCATCTGTGTTTGTTAATTTTTGCTTCTCAAGGTTAGACTTCTATCTATCCACAGGGACTGAGAGATATTGATGTTATCTTTCTTGACAATTACATTTCAAAGAAATGTCTACCAGGGACTTGAGGAAGACATTCCTGAGTCTTATAAAATTTACATCTTGAAGGAACAAAGGAAGAATTTATAATTGCTAGTTTTCTAAAGAAAATGCTCTAAGGAAAGTGTGGTCAAGGTCTATACTCAGGATGAAAACTTTTTAGTCAAACTGAGGGGAATGTTAAGTCAATCTTAGTCAAATAGAGGAAACTGGGGATCCAAGGTAAGAAGAGAACTAATGGTATTAAGTGAAGTCCTGTGTCCAAATCTATGCATCAGTTGCATAGAGACTGATGAGAGAAGAAGACTGTGAGATTCCAGTTCAGAGATCCCCAGGAAAAAAAAACAGACAAAGAAGGAATTGATTGGTTTAAAGTGTTAGATCATGTAGACATTAATATTGAATGCGTTTTTGCAGTTCTGTTGGTCAGTTTAAAAAAGAATTAGTGATAGAAACAGTACAGAAAGATAGTGAAAAATATGCCACAAAAGTGTAAAGAAATCAACAACTGAAAACTGGAAAATCCCCATGCACTTGGTCATTAAAGGTGTATTTCTAAATAACACTTGGATCATAAAAAAAAATCTCAAGAGAAGCTAAAACTTATTTCAAATAAATTAAATGAAAATACAACATATCAAACTATGCAATGCAATGAAAGCAGCGTTTAGAAGGAAATTTATAGAATTAAATGCTTATATTAGAAAAGCAAAAAGATCTAAAATCAGTAACTAAGCTTCTATCTTAAGGAAAGCAAGGCAAATTAAATCCGAAGTAAACAGAAAGAAAAGAAATAATAAAAATCAGAGCAGAAATAAAATTCAAAACAAGAAAACAATGGAGAAAATCTATTAAGTCAAAAGCGGATTCTTTAAGATCAATAAAATTGATAAGCCGTTAGCCACAATAAGAAAAAAATCAGAGAAGAAACAAATTACTAATATCATCAACAATGGAAGAGGGGTCATCACTGCAGATTTCATGAACATTGGATGGATAATAAGGGAATATTATTAACAACTCTATGACCACAAATTTAATAACCTAGATGACCTAGGCAAATTCCTTCAAAGATACAATCTACCAAAACTCACGCGAGAAGTAATAGACAATTTTAATAGGCCTATATCTATTAAAGAAATTGAATCAGTAATAAACAACTTTCCAAAACAGAAAATATCAGGCCCAATGGGTTCACTGGTAAATCTACCAAACATTTAAGAAATCATACCAATTTTCTACAATCTCTTTCAGAAGATAGAAGCAGATGAAGACTTTCTTACTCATTCCAAAGAAGCAAGTATTAACCTAATATCAAAATCAGACACAGACATTACAGGAAATGAAAACTACAGATCAATACCTCTTACAATACAGATGGAAATATCCTCAAAAAAATACTAGCAAGCTGAATCCAACGATGTGCGAAAAAAAGTACACACCACACCAAGAGGGGTTTGTGTCAGATATGCAAGCTTGGTTCAACATTCAAAAACCAATAAATGTATTCAAAAAGTGTAGAAACTTTTTGTTTGGCCATTTGCAGGTAGCTCTACCCACAGGCTTTCTTTAAGATGCATCCGGACTGAGTCAGAAACTAGTCTGCTCTACCTCCCAGATTGCAAGAGGTGCTTTGAAGCCTTTGTCAATAGGCTGGAAAGAAAGAGGATTAACTTGCTCTGTCCCTGGAGATCATGTGACTCATGCCATAGTTCACGCCAGAGGAATTATCCTTCCAATCTACAAATCTCCTGACCACTTCAGCTGAACTTTTCCAGGCATTCTGTGTGAGTGAGTGTTCAAGTGAGTGTTCACATTCTGTGTGAGTGAGTGTTCACATTCTGTGTGAGCGAGTGAGTGAGGTCACAAAACCTGATTAAGATATTTTCTATGCAGGATCTTCTTATGCAGATCCTTCTTAGGATCTCATTTTGGAGTAAGAATAGTTGGTATTTATTACCTTGTAGCACTATCACTTAGAGTGAAATAATTTTATTTTCTACCACTGACCCTCTCTGTTAGGACTCATCTTCCCTTGACTTACTGTGTAACAGAATGTGTTTGCCATTTTCCTTTCAGTCATTCTCTTCCTGGAAGACAACATGTGTCTACCTGTTTGTGTATGTAATTATAAACTCTCTTAAGTACAGAAATTTACCTCCTATTCCATTATGGCTACACATTACCTAACATGCTGAACTTCAATGAAAGGGTTGTTGACTTATTATCTCTACTCTGTAAGAATTTGCTAATATTTCCTAAGAAACATTTTGACCAAATAATGATATGTTTTATAAAGTAAAGTTCTTACAAATTTTAGTTTTAGCTACATTATATTAAATTTTGCCAAATTGAAGTACAAGTTTAATATTTAAATGTATAAAAGGTAAATATTCTGAGGTTGAAAAAGTAGCTGATTTAAAATATGATAAACTTCACATTTTAAAATAGTTTAAATCACTCCTTTTGTAATATTTATAAGTCCCCAAGAGTAAGAACTCTTCAATGTTACAATTAATGTCAGTCATTGATAATTTTACCAATAAATATTTTTATTTATGTTGTAGTCAAGCAAACCTCATAAATGGAATCTATAGACACATAACTTTCACTTGGGATGTTTTCTTTCTGTCCATAAAATAGGGTAAGGGGAGGGGGGAAAAAACACATTTCCAATTGAAAAACACCAAGTCAGTTCCTTAAAATAAGCTGACTAACATTTGTAAAGTAATTCTCATCCTTATAAATTGCCTTCTTGCAGGAAACAGACCTTATCCTGACTTTTAATATTTCAATGCACCGATCTTGGTGGATGGAGAATGGACCAGGATGTACGGTAACATCAGTGACACCTGCACCAGACTGGGCCCCAGAAGACCATCGCTACATCACGGTCTCAGGGTGTTTTCTGGAGTACCAGTACATAGAAGTGGCTCATAGTTCCCTCCAGATTGTTCTCGCAGTAAGTGTTGACCATCAACCACTTCTTCTAGTGCTTTTAGAATTGTTTTATCTCCATGCAGATTTAGTGCACACAAATGGAATCTGTGGATAAAGTGTGGCTATTTGATTTTTTTCTAATTAATGCCCCTTTCTATAGACATTTATCAGGTTAAACCAGGGCATAGTAAAAAGTCATCAATCAGTAAATTAGTAAATAGGCTATGGCATCTTCAGCATTTTATGTAAGAAATTCAATCAGTCAGGGTTTGATCATTTGGCTTTTGGTAAATAAGATTTTTCCAAAGATTCTTGCAGAAAGATCAGAGAGTCTTCACAACTAACATGATGTAAAATTTATATGATTTCAATAGATATTTTTCCCGTAGTGCTTCTTTCTGTCTGTGTTGCTAACCCTGGGAATTCTCCTCTCTGTTTGCTAATATTCTTCTTCCTAGAATTTCCTGAAGTACAACTCATCACCTTCTATCATTTCCACCCTTTTTCAAAACAATTCAGTTTTTCATAAATTCTGCTTCTAGGACTGTCATGCCTCCACTTATATTGTATTAAACTGAAAAAAAAAAAAAAAAAAAAAAAAACAGCCGGGGGCAGTAAGAGTTATAAAGGATTCCTCCATATTTGTATACAGTATTTCTAGAGCATATTTGTATAATATATGTCTATTATATAAAACATATTATTTTTGGGGTGACTGGGTGGCTCAGTCAGTTAAGCATCCCACTCTTGATTTCAACTCAGGTCATGATCTTGGGGTCATGGGATCGAGCACCACATAAGGCTCCCTGCTAAGCAAGGAGTCTGCTGGGTATTCTCTCTCTCCCTCTTTCTCTGCCCCTCCCCTGACTCATGAGCTCTCTCTCCCTCTCTAATAAATAAATCTTCAAAAAAAAAAAAAACATATTATTTTATGTTGTATCACTGTGACAATGTGGAACAAATATATCCTTTTCTTAAGAAAGACTTTTACTAAGCCTAAATGCATAATTTTATAGGACTTATAAAGGCAATTTTTTAATTATACATGTTTCCAATTATTTCTTGCATAGCCTATATGTACAGATCTACATATCTTTCTTAGACTTCACGTAGATCTAAAACTGCTGTACATACCCTTAAAATTGTTGATGACAATGCAAATATCTGCTTTTTTTTTGAAGACTGTTTATTTATTTGACAGAGAGACAGCAAGAGAGGGAACACAAGCAGGGGGAGTGGGAGAAGGAGAAGCAGGCTTTCAACAGAGCAAGAAGACAGATGCAGGGCTCGATCCCAGGACCCTGAAATCACAACCTGAACCAAATGCAGACACTTAATGACTGAGCTACCCAGGCACCTCTAGAATCTGCTTTTTGAGTCTTTCTTCAGTTAGTTATTTTGAGAATGATGTTAACTCAACAATTTTTAAATAACAAGACATAAAATGTTCTGGATAGAAGAGCCTCAAATTAGTTCACATAAAATTCTTCTGGAATTAATAAAACCATATGAATGTATATGTATTAGATTATATATATATATCAAATATATATTGATTATATTTTTAAAATAAATATATAGATACACACACACATGCATACATATACACACACTTAAACTATAGTAGGCTGAGTATTCTGTGCTAGTAAACATTACCAAATCATTGTGACTAAAACCATAAATGTTAATTCTTACTAATCAGTAGAAGGTTCTGCCAATCACTGCCACTAAAAAAACAAAGTTGGTGGAGAAGCCACCATCTCAGTCATCATGGGTTGCCATGCCAGAGAGCATAGATAGATCTGGAGTATCTACACTGGCACAGAAATGTTTCTCTTTGGGAAGAGAAGCTCATTGTTCACAGTTTATTTTCTAGAACTGGTCACACAGTCCTACCCAACTGCAAAATGGCCAAGGAGAAGGGAGAATATGAATTTTGGGAAATCATCATAAATTATTTCCAGAATATTTGAATTATGTTTTGGCTAAAGCATTGAGTGATCTCCCTTGAATATGTGCAACCTGAGACACTTCTTAATAAATACACCCTTCTACAATACTCTGAAACTCTGAAACTGTTCATTTTAATTATATTGAAATAAAAATAAGTTAGATTTGATGGGATGGGGAAAGTCATTTCATTATTTAAAATCCATTTAGATGAAGTATTCATTCTCATAAAGGAAAAATAAAACGTTTCTGGTATTTGGGAAGAGATAATGTGTTAGAGAGGGGTTTTAGATAAAACATCCTCTCTGGAGGTGCCTTTATTACTGTACCCACACATTTTGGAAGATTTCCGTTCATGCCTCAAGGATGCTGTAAGGATGTAGCTTATGTGCATGGATAGTTATGTGTCACTGATTTAAAGAGTTGAATTAATGTGTGTATGTATAAACTATATTCATAGATTTATTATACATACATAAAATTTTAGCACACAGGTATTTGCTAAAAAAAAACAAAAACAAAAACAAAAACATAATGCACATGAGGCTGACATACTGCCCAAAGGAAAATCATCTGTAAAAGTGGCTGGAGTGAAAAGAAGATGGAAGGAATGTCCCTAAAAGCAGATGTGACTGATAATTCAAGTGACTGGCTCTCACTGCTGTCTACATTGCCCCTATTTGAATAAGAAATAGCTTGAACAAACCATCACAGGATGTGGTATCTTTACATCTCCCCTTTCCACCTGTTCTTCCACCCAGCATTTTTCTTTGGGGTTGCTGGCTGTGGATCATCTGAGAATCAGTTAGCAACAGTGTACCAAGCCAGTTACTTGGAGAATTTTCAAATCCCTTTCTGTCTTTAGGCTTGCTGTTGTCTAGCCAGCCTCAGGCTGAAAGCATCTGCTGTACAGAAAACCTAGTATATCTTAACTAAGGTTTTAGAAGGGAAACCAAAACGGGACTTACCATGAACAATTTGCTCTGCCTACTAATTGGAAGCCTTCCAACTAGATCTTCCTATAGGCATTCTGATCGCTTCTGCTGTCGTGATTAAGAGATGAAATGGTGTCTTGGATTTCTGCTCCTTCCCTTTTCGTGTTACCCAAATAACCTCCCCCCAGACAATCCAACATTCCATTCAGCTGGGTTCAGTGAATACTTCCTGAGTGCTTGTTCCCTGCTGGCATCCTGAAAAACAAATGACAGGATCCCTGACCTTGACAATGTCACAATCAAAAATGGGATGAGGTTCATTAGGATTCAAACCAGTTGCAAATATGTGCATTTTGGGGATGTGGTAGACAGAGAATATAGTTTGTGCAGTTTGTGGCATACCATAGTCTTCTTAACTCCACCCCGTGTTCTGGAAAGTCAGCTAACCCCCTGCTTCTCCTTGCTCCCACCAATCTTTGAAGCTGCCCTCTCTTCCAGGATGTCTGGCTTAGATCTGCTTTCCCAAACTGCTGCTCTCCTAGCTACTGCTCTTCCAAATTTCTCTAGCTCATTTCCTCCAACTTCATTCAGCCTTTCTTTCACAGATTCCTGACCCCTGGCAATCCTGTCGCCCTGTTGTTCAGCTTTCTGCCAATCAACTCCTAGCTGATTTGGAAATTAGTATTCACAAAGCCCACATTTGCATCGCACATACATAAGATATCTTCCATCTACAGCCAAAGGAAGATGAATATAATATCCCCATAATTGGGAAGAGGGGCTATTAATCACACAGCCTCCAGCCGAGCAGTGAGGACTGCCAGAACACGGTGCTGATGAGCCAGGTGTGAGACTTCTAGCCTTCTCCTTCAGCAGCATTTTCTTCTAGTTAGTATCAGGTATCACATTCATAAGGAGTACAAGTGTGCATAGCAGGTATCACATTCATAAGGAGTACAAGTGTGCATAGCTTTAATAAAACCAAAAGAAAAAAAAAAAGAAACAAACAAACAAACAAACAAAAAAAAACCACTTACAAAATAGATCCAATATGGGAAGAGCCAGGGTGGAGATCAACTACAGAGATGGTGTTGTTCGCATTACAAAAGAATTAAGCCGATTTCTTCAAACAACCTGTGATTGCAACTGCTTGGTTTACAAAATGTGTTCACAGGAATTAAATCTTTTGATTTGTGTAACAATCCTGTGAGGGCTACAAAACAGGTTAAACGCCTTTCCCAAGACGTCTTAGCTAGCAAATAGGGAAGGTGGTCACACTGACCAAAGTTTTCCTCTGGTACCAAGGATAGGAAGTAGACGGCAGCCTGTATGCCAGCAGGGGCTGGTTGGAAATGGATTCCTGAGACCCCCAAATTCAGAATTCTTCAGTGGCAAAGAATGCCGTGGTTGATTAGCCATGTCTGCCATGGGTGAGGGGAATGGAGGTGAATGTGCTTCCTGATTGTTAGGCACACATTATACCTCACTTCCTGTGACCAACACAATGAACATGGAGGATGTTTTATAAGGAAATGTAAATAAATGAAGCTTTAAGGAAAAATATTAATAGCAGTATTGAAGTAACTTTATATTTTAAAATATATGTTACAGTTTCAAATAATACATTGGGGGAAAAAAGAAGCAAATGCTTAATTCTTCTTTTTTCTGGTTACTTCCAGAGGACCAATAACTCTAAATTTAAGCTAAGCTGCTGCAACCCAAATTGCTGGGTTTTGCTTTCCTTTATTTCCTTTACTTCCAACACACTTCTAGGTTCATGGCAGATTGGTGATTGGTATTTTTAGGATACCAGCAGAAGGTACTAGTAAAAATGTTAATAAACTTACTATCTTCCGCAACTATTAAAATTGGTTTAGAAACCATATGCAAATTAGCAGGAACATCATAAATGACACGAAAAAGTCTAATGCTTGGTGCACTGATCATTGCTAAAAACAGGGTCATTGTCAAGTTCATCCTTCAATCATTATTTATTCCCTATTCGGAAAACTTTGGTTTTTTTTTAGAGTGCATAAAATAATAGAAATCATTGTTTGACAGATTGTGGTAAAAAAAAGTTTCGAAGATAAAACATGTGCCTTCATGTGGATGGAGCTACAGATGTTTCCAATTATTCCCAGTTAATGATACATATTTTCAGTTGGACTTGTTAAGACTTATCTAGGAATACCATTGGTGAGAAATTTTCAAGACTTCGAAAGCCTTTACCCAAGTTAAATTGGGATTGTGCTGAGAATGGCAGGAATATTGCTTTGGGTGTTGCTGACACGCATGGTGCACAGATGAAAATGAGTTGCCTTATTGCTCACACTGCACTTTGATGCCTTCTTTAATCTGGAAGGACATATTGGAAAACAAAGATTTGGTGCAAAGATTTGGTTCCTGATTTTAATACAGCTTACGATATTGCTATTAAAGTGGTAAATAGTAAACCTGAGTTGTGAACTTGCATCGTTTTGAAGGGATGCATGTTTGTTTACTTGTTTTTGCAACATATTTATTTTATTTTATTTTTTATTACTATGTTCAATTAGCCAGTATAGTTATTTTTTGATGTAGTGTTCAGTGACTCATTAGTTGCATATAATACCCAGTCCTCAACACCACGTATGCTGTCCTTAATACCCATCACCCTGTGATCCCATCCACCCATCCCCCTCCCTTCTGTAACCCTCAGTTTGGTTCCCAGAGTCCAGACTCTCTCAGTTCGTCTCCCTCTCTGATTTCTTCCCATTCAGTTTTCCCTCCCTTCTCCTGTGATCCTCCACACTATTCCTTATGTTCCACATATGAGTGAAACTATATGATAAGTTTCTTTCTCTGCTTGACTTATTTCACTTAGCATAATCCCCTCCAGGTCCATCCATATCCATGTCAATGGTAGGTATTCATCCTTTCTGATGGCTAATATTCCATTGTATATATGGACCACATCTTCTTTATCCATTCGTCTGTTGAAGGGCATCTTGGCTTCTTCCACAGTTTGGCTATCGTGGACATTGCTGCTATGAACATGAGGGTGCATATGCCCCTTCTTTTCGCTATGTCTGTATCTTTATGGTAAATACCTAGTAGTGCAATTGCTGAGTTGTAGGGGGTAGCTCTATTTTTAACATTTTGAGGAACCTCCATACTGTTCTCCAGAGTAGTTGTACCAGCTTGCATTCCCACCAACACTGTAAAAGGGTTCCCCTTTCTCCATCCTCACCATCACTTGTTTTCTGCCTTGTTGATTTTTGCCATTCTAAGTGATGTAAGGTGGTATCTCACTGTGACTTTGATTTGTATTTCCCCAACAGCTAGTGATGAACATTTTCCATGTGTCTATTAACCATTTATATGTCTTCTTTGGAGAAGTATCTGTTCATGTCTTCTGCCCATTTCTTGACAGAATTATTTGTTTTTTGGGTGTTGAGTCTGACAAGTTCTTTATAGATCAACTTGGATACCAGCACATCTGTAATGTCATTTGCAAATATCTTCTCCCATTCCTTGTCTTGCCTCTTAGTTTTCTGGACTGTTTCCTTTGCTGTGCAGAAGGTTTTGATCTTGATGAAGTCTCAAAAGTTCATTTTTGCTTTTGTTTACCTTGCCTTTATAGACATGAGTTGAAAGAAGTCATTGTGGCTGATGTCAAAGAGGTTATTGCCTATGTTCTCCTCTAGGATTTTGATGTATTCTTGTCTCACATTTAGGGATATATGTTTTTAAATGAAAGAAGGTGAATTTCAAATCACAGTGGTACTCAAATTTCATTGTTTGGATTTCAAAGACTAATATGTCTCTTTAAAAAATAGTAAAAGATAATATTTATAATATGCCAAAATAAATAGCCCTATTTAAATAGCAACTATTTAAAGTAATAATGAGAAGGTGTCTGACTGGCTCAGTGAGTAGAGCATGGGACTCTTGATCTCAGGGTCATGAGTTCGAGCCCCATGTTGGGTATAGAAATTACTTTAAAAAAATAAAATGCATTTAAAAAAAAATTTTTTAAAACTAACAATGAAAAATATCAAGCATCAATTTCAAATGTACACAGTTTTCAAATGAATTCTTAAAAATTCTTCCAGGGTGTATGGGAGTGGAAAAGCTTAAAGACATTTAAGCATTAAATTACTCTAAAACAGTGGTTTTTAATGCTGGCTGAGAATAGAAATTACTTATTCACTTGTTTAAAGGATTACCATGAACATGACCTACTTCTGGAAATTCTGTATCCTTAAGACTTGAGGTAGGACCTAGATGGGTGTCATTTTGAAAATTTTCACCAGAAATATCAGTGGCTTTCCTTTCTTTTCACTACTAATCTCTCTATTATCCTGAATTGCTCAGAAACACATAACATTTGGTAAACAAACAAACACGATTCTATAATACCAAAATGGTACCACAGCTCCAGTTGCTCCATCAGCTCCAGGAAGTGACTTGAAAGGCATTTCCCTTCCAAGTCCTGCAGGGTCTAGCCTGTGATCAAGTACTGAATCTGTGTACCTACACTGTGTCTGCCATATCTCTGCACCAAAGAGTGAGTTAATGTAGAGCCCAAACTGAAAACTGAGTCTTCTGATTCCTAGTCTAACATCCATGACTCTACAACAGTTTTCTTCTTAAGATAGAATTACTTCCTGCCAGGACAGAATATGGACAGAATATAGAAATGGACAGAATAACAAGCACTTTGTTTCTTTCCTAGCTCCCAAGATGGTCAACAGCTTTGCTGCTTGGCTTCGAATGTTACACACACTGCTCCAACTTTAGTTCTCTTGGATATTCAGAGACATAGACCTACTTGTCAAAAGGTGGTAACCCATGAAATGAAATAAATATGATTTGTCCTACTGTAACATCAGAATATTTTATACAAATACCCACAAAAATATGGGAAGAAGAACCAAATCTCAGTTGTGAACAAGGGATTTTTCCGATGACAAAGTTACTGAAATAGGAGAATGGAAGCAGTAAATAGATCAGGAAAGGACATTTCATGACACAATTGAGAGCTACAAAACATGTAAACAGTATTTCACAAATTAATTTTAGAACCCAAACTGGGTTTATTCCTAAATAGTAAAAAGTATCAAAATGTACTGATACAGGGTGATGATAAAGGGTACCTGTTTAACTTTCTAATCTACTCTCAATTCCTCTAGACAGTAATAAAGCCATTACAACACTGTCACTCAGAGTATAGCACCCACATGTCTTATCCACAACTGTCAATCAATTTTGGTAAAAAAATAAACCCTGAGTAATCAGTTATCATGGTCTTTTGTATTTTGCTTTATTTCTGAAAGGTGCTGTTGTAAATTGGAGAATAGTTCTGTGAGTCAGTGAACAAGCAGAGTGTAAGAACTTGAATAGCCTCTAAAGTCAGATTAAGTCTAAGACTTTTTTGCTTTTAATATTCTTTGATATTCCCTACATGCACAGTAAGAAATATAAAGTAAAATATTCAGTGTGGGAATAACAATCCTTAACTCTTATACCCAGCTGTATAATAAACTATTTTGTAATTATGAACTAAATGAGATAATTCTTAAGAAATTGCCTGAAAACAATGAAGATTGTGTTATTTATCCTCTCCTTAGCACAGTATCTTCCACTGCTTATTGAGAATATTATTTTTTCAGACAAAGTCACAGTGATGGGCAAAAATGAACTAAATCTTACTAAGTTTACTCATTCCCCAGATACAACTGTGATTCTTAAAGTCAGTGTGATACTATTTAGTGTACCAACACACTAACCTATGCAGGGGCAAGCTTTATCCCATATCAACCATTATCATCAGTGTGCAATAACTGCTTTTCTGTATAATGTTTGAAGCACTTTCTTACCCCTGAAGCATAATATCACTTGATCTATGAGAATGCTTAGACACACCATGGAATAAAAATACCAGTTTATTTAAGATGGTAGTGAGGATTATAAACTGCAACAAATTACCAAGAATTAGGTTTTCTTTAATAATACAAGATTTAAGTTTAATTGTCTGAAATTGTGCAGTGAATCATGTACAATCCCATTTCTTATATTTAATCTTATAATTATAAACTTAGCTCAGAATAAATCATAAGGTATATTAAATCAGAAGTTATTTCAGAAAAATAAGTATATGTAAATATACTAAAATAGAGAAATTTTTAAAACATGACAAGCTATTGGCCTTGAACAAAGGGTTACCCTCTGCCTTTGTAATATATAATATCATTATCTTTTAAGATGTCTTTCCAGTCATGATCATTTATTATGATAAAAAGTTTTAAAGAAATAAGTCTTTGATGGCTATTTCCTTTTCACTGGAACTTTTAAACACAGTGGTGAAATAATAATAATGGAATGTGTAAGTGTTTTCAAATAATAGCAAGGCATTCTCAAAGGAAGGATGTAAAGATGATTGATAATGACAGCTATAATATGAGGTATGATTTATTGTTTAGCATGTTATACTTGAGTGAAAAAGAATAAAACTATGGGCAGACACATGTAAGCTAAATAGTGTTTACATAGTAGAAAAAGAGCCATCTGTAATGTTCCTCCTGCACCTTTTGTGTTTACCAATCCTATAAATAGGAGTTTAAACTCTACTATTCTCAACCCACCCATTCTTCTAAACAACTGGAAATATGATTTCTGGTCTTCACTCTCCTCTTGCCTCTTCCTGTCCTCATGGCATCGTGGTTGCTTTTGTCCAGGCTCTGTCATTTGTTCCTCTCTGACCTTTATTGTGATTCTCAATCCATTGGTAAATTCCCTGAGTCAAGACCACAACTTTTTTTTTCTTTAGAATAAAAAAAAAATATTTTACAAAAACATAAGATTTACAGAAGTTTCCAGACAAGCCATGCAAAATGGCTCTTTCTTAAAGGAAGGATTCTACACTTGATGGCAAAGTCACAATGTTATTAGTGAAGGCTGTGATGTTTGTTTAGTGTTCCCATTTTGCTTCAATCGAGCTTGTCCATCTGTATTGTCTAAATAAAGTTAGACTTGGCTATAGAGAATATTCTAAAGAACTGGTTAGCTGCTTTTAACCAATGCAATTAGATCACCATAAAAAGAGGGAAAGGTTAGGGTTAGACCATGACTTTTTACACATATGCCTATCATTTTTAACTTCCTCTTAACTTCATTCATAATATTATATGTTATTTTACCTAAAAAGGTAGCTACCTGTCACATGATGATTTTGGTTAATGCTAATTACAAATATGGCTGCAACGCCAAGGACTAAATTAGAAAGTGTCATGACTCCAAGGATATTTTGATTTTCTTTATCTCTTCTTTTATTCTGAAATGTCCACCTTGCTCTCCTCTTCTTATTGATTCTTAGTCTCTCTGTCTCTTAAGTTTAATGAGTTTCTTATCAGCAACTTTATAGATACAAATTGTTTCTTTTACCCCAACTATGCAGTGTCTTCCAGTGATTTATCTTCATTTTTCCTACCCATTTTCCATAACTATTGATTTCTTTCTTCATCCCAGAATTAAGGGAAGATTCTCTCTCATTTTTATAATTTCTAAATTTTACAAATGATATTTGTTGTAATTTTATACCATTCTCTTACTTACATATCATGTTTAGGTTGATTTAGTCCTAATCTACTGTATCAATTACAATGAAAATCAATTTTAAGTAAAATTATACTGTGAGGTACAAAAAAATTTCCATGTCTGTGACTCAACAGTTGTTCTGGTATTCATTTCCAGCAATGTGCTTAGTTCACAAATTTGGGAACGTCTGTGTTGCTTACAAATTAGGCTCGAAACAAGTTGTCAAAGGAGGCTGAATCCTTAAAAGATGGTAAAGGAGTGGCCAAAACGTAATGAGAAAATGTGCTTAGCCACTCCTCTGTTGTCCTTTCATTGTGAGTCTGAGGCCTACATTAGAATGTCTTAGCCACATGGTGCACTTTTTTTATTTTTTTGGTTCAAACTTCCGGTCTTCAAAGCTTTAAGAGATGCTGTGGTTTAATCTGGGACTGAGCGAGAGGAACCTCAGAATCATATCAATGAAAATGTAATTTTGTGCATCATCATTGTCTCTATAGCGTATAAAACAATTTCACGTGTTAGTTACCGTGTTGTGTCAACAACTCTGTGAGGTAATCAGGGTTAACTGGTGAGCACCCCGCCAGTGTAGCTGGTAAAATTATCTGAATATTGAACTGATAAACTAAAAAATTACTGAGAGCTCTATTTCAATATATCTGCGTGAACATTTACTTGAGAGGAATCTTCACGTTTCTTTTCTTTCTGGGATCCCTTACAGAGTCTTCATCCCTTTAAACCCCATATGCTGACAGTTGTTAATCTCTAGAGAAGGACTCTGATTCTCCTAACAAAGGCGGTTTGCTGCTCGGCTTGGCTTCGCTGAGACCCAGTCAGAGGCTCTGATGACAGATAGTCTGCTTGTCAGCTTTGCTTCATGAATCCAAAGAAAATGGAACTTATCAGAAGCTGAGCCTCGAGCACAACCTGTGCCTCTTATTGGGGCCTTTTCATGCTAGGATTGGCGGCGGTCTCCGTCTTTCATCATTTGGTTCACTGACAGAAAGAGAAGGGAGCTGGTGCCCTGTTAGGTACCACTCTGCAGACTGCTATATTGCAAAATAAACAAACAATATATTTTTAGGGCACCACCTGCAGCAAGCAGCTGTACCAAACAGAGCAGAACCACGAAGGATGTGATTTGTTCCATTTAACATGAAGCCTTGAGGTTTAGAAGAGAGGGAGGAGAAGGTTCTATGTATACAACCCACACATCCTGCAATTTCAACTGAAGCTGATTTTTTTTCTTTTCTAGATTGGAATTGAAGTATCATTATATCTCTCCTCCTTTCCCACCCCGCAACCTCTGGTTGAAAACAATTCTATTATTGGGGTTATAACTGTTAACTGAGAAAATCATTTTTCTCTGCCAGTAAACTTCCTCTTCCATTCAAGGGCAATTTTCTCTCAACCAACCTATACTTAAATGCCAACATCTGCTATATCTAAGCTGTATATAAATGGTGTCTGGCATTTACATGATGCCAATGACATGATTAGAGAAGCTCATACACTTGGCTTACATTGAATTTTCTTCTTATCTTATAGCTTTCATCTATTTCAGTCCTCCTTCAGGATCTGTCTGCCTCTCTAAATGTGCCATGCAAGTCCAAAACACTCTGAAAGCTGAACTTTTAGCTCTTTTTCTAGCCGACAAACAACTCTTGCATTAACTCCTACCTTTCCGGGCATTAAAGCTGCATAACGCATCATGATAAAATGCCACCATATCTGCATTGTCTGAGAACCCAGAATTTTGAGGCTGATGCAAGGGGTATTTTAAGTACTTGCTTTTTCCCTAGATTTAAAAATCTCCTCATTCTCTTAATGGCTATTGATCCTGACCTCACAAACCAAAGTCACCATTTCATTTTGAGTTCTTCTAGGTGAGCTGGGATAAATATAATTAAATTATGGATGACTCTGGAAGCAATCCAGGTAGTTACAAATTGAGGTCATTTTAAGTACAGAGAGGGACAGTTACCTTTGATATTGGATTGGCCACCAACGACCATATACTGTTTAGCTTTTTCTTGACAATGGACACATTTTAAAAAGAGAAACTGGTCTGAATATCTAAGAGGTGAACTCGAATGTCATCCTTAACTTCTCTACCACTAACTGGATTCTTAGTCTGAAGGAGAAAAGTCTATTGACCATCTTTTTGTGGCTCATTAACACTCTTTGGTGGGGCTTGTAGATATTGCTCTGAGATTCAGAGAGGTGAGATGAAGGAATTTCAAATCTGCGGTGATGCATGCCTCTAGCTAATAGAGGAAATCACATCCTGTGAGCCACGAAACTAAGTTTCCTCTATTATTTTCACCTGCATCATTAAGATGATGATTTTTTAAAATATTGGGCACAAAATAAATTCCTGCCAAAGTAGTATCCAACAGTGTTGAATGTGAGAACTGCTTCCCTCTTCTTCACCTTTCTAACATATTAAAGGAAGTTTTCTGGAAAAAAGCCCAGACTGGGTTTTGCTAAATTATGTCTGCTTCTGAATCCTCGTCGATCAATCAAGTTTCTACTTTATGACGTATGGAGCAGTGCTTTTCACTGCATGTTGAGGAAACTGGAAGAACGAAGGGAGGTATCTGTAGTTCCAAAGAACAAAAGAGCACCTATAGTTGGAATATCTTTATGTTCTGCAAAAGGAAGAGTTGGCTGGATTGATCGTTAATTATAGTATAGTTTATACTATAGTATTTTCTGTAGTATAGTAATTATAGGAGACCAAAAATTCCTCAGAGTTCTCCGGGGAATATTAAGAGAGAGAGCGAGATAATAAAAGAGAGAAAAAGTCTTTGACCAGCTTTAGTGAGTGTGGAATGAGGGAGAGAACAGAGTGAGGTACGTATAATTAGGTATTGAATAAGGCTAAAAAAAAGTAAGGCTAAAATTTGGGTTGCAAAACGGAGGAATCACCATTTCAGACACTGAAACTGTGTACAAAGGGTACAGAGACAAACATTAGGCATCTTCCCTAAGCTTATTTCCTCATCCACAATAGGTATAACTCATTGGGTTTATAATTATGATTATAATAATCATTGGTTTAGGTGATAAAAAAAAAACACATAACCTGAAATCTGCCCTATTAACATATTCTTAATTGTACAATATTGTTAACTATATGTACATGTCTGTATAGCAGATCTCTAGAACTTTTTACCTGGCTTTGCTGAAACTCTGTACCTACTCAGTAGCAACTCCCAATATCCACCTTCCTTCAGTGCCTGGCAACATGATTCTACTTTCTGCTTCCTCAAGTTTGACTATTTTAGATACCTCATATATCTGAAATCCTGTAGTATATATTTTTCTGTGGCTGGGTTTAATTCACTTGGCATAATGTCCTTAAAGCTTATCCATGTTGTCACATATGACAGGATTGACTTCTTTTTTAAGGTTGAATAATATTCCACTGTATTATATACCATACTTTCTTTATCTCTACTTCAGCCAACGGACATTTAGGTGATTTCTAGCTCTTAGCTGTCATGAATATACAACTCCAAATATTTCTTTGGGATTCTATTTTAAATTATTTCGGATAAGTATCCAGAATGGGGATTTCTGGATCATATGGTAGTTGTATTTTTAATTTCTGGAGGAAATTTCATTCTGCTTTTCTATGGCTGCACATGTCGCATTTCAATAACAGCACACAAGCATTTCTATTCTATGTGTTTGCATCCTTGCCAACTCATGTCTTTTTTTATAATAGCCATTTTGGCAGTTGTGAGGTAATATCTCATTTGAGTTGATTTACATTTCCCTAATGAGAGTGACATTGATCATATTTTTAAAAAATATATCTTTTAGACTTTGTATGTCTTCTTAAAAATATATCTGCTCAGGTGTGCCTGGGTTGCTCAGTGGGTTAAGGCCTCTGCCTTCGGCTCAGGTCATGGTCTTGGGGTCCTGGGATCAAGCCCCACATTGGGCTCTCTACTCAGTGGGGAGCCTGCTTCCCCCTCTCTTTCTCTGCCTGCCTCTCAGCCTACTTGTGATCTCTCTCTCTCTCTGTGTCAAATAAATGAATAAAACCTTTAAAAATATATATCTGCTCAAACCTTTTACCTGTTTTTAAAATTTAGGTTAGTTTTATGTTGTTGTTGTTTTGTTTTGTTTTGTTTTGTGCCATTGAGTTTAAGTGTTCCTTATATATTCCAGATAGTAGAAGCTTGTCAGATACATGGTTTGCAAATATTATCTCCCATTCTATAAGTTGTCTTTTTACTCTGTTGATTATTCCCTTGCTGTGCAGAGCCTTTTATTTTATATAGTCCCACGTGTGTGTTTTTGTCTTTGTTGTCTGTGATTTCAGTACCATTTCTAAGACCAATGTTATATTTTCCCTGTGTTTTCTTCTGGGAGTTTTGTGGTTTCAAAATTACATTTTTAATTTTCAAAATTTTAACCTATTTTGAGTTGATTTTTGTGTGGTGTAAGGGTCAAGTTTTATTCTTTTGGACATCCAGGTTTTCCCAAAATCTATTTGTTGAAGAAACTGTCTTTTCCCATTGTGTATTCTTGACAGTCTAATTGAAGATCAGTTGACTATATATGCATGGGTTTATTTCTGGGCTCTCTGTTCTGTTCCATTGGTCTATGTCTGGTAGTTTATGCCAGTACCATACTGTTTTGAAAACTGTAACTGTGCAATAGGTTTTGGAGTCAGAAAGTGTGAGCTCTCCAATTTTGTTCTTCTTTCTCAAGATTTCTCTCACTATTTAGGATTTTTTTGTGGTTCCATAAACTCTTAAAACTTCTTTTTTTTTTTTTTCTATTTCTGCTGAAAACACTGTTGGGAATTGGATAGAGATTGCATTACTCAGTGGCCCCTATTTTCCCCAGACTTGGAATTATTTTCTTAATTTTCTTCTCAGATAATTTGTTGTTAGTGTACAGAAATGCCAGTAATTTTTGTATATTTTTGTATATTTTTTATTTTGTGTCCTATACTTTTGCTGAATTCATTTATTAGTTATAACAGGTTTTTTTGTGGAATCTTGAGCCTTTCCTACATAGAAGAACATGTGCATCTGCAAATGGGGGATAATTTTACTTCTGCCTTTCTGATTTGGATGCCTTTTATTTATTTTCTTAGCTCTAGCTAGAATTTCCAGTACTATGTTAAGTAGAAGTGGTGAGAGTGGGCATCCTTGTTTTGTTACTGATCTTTGAGGTAAAGCTTTCAGTTTTTCACCATTGAATGTAATGTTAGCTGTGGACTTTTCATATATGGCCTTTATTATGTTGAGGGAATTTCCTTCTACTTCTAGTTTGTTGAGTGCTTTTATCATGAAGGGGTATGGAATTATTTTAATTTTTTTCTTCTGAATCTGTTGAGATGTTACAAAATTTGTATTCTTTGTTATTCTTTGCTCTGTTAATATAGTATATCACATGTGGTTTTGTAGGTTGATCCACCTCTGTATCCTACTTGGTCATGGTGTATGATTCTTTTAATGAACTGTTAAATTCAATTTCCTCATATTTTATTAAAGATTTTTGCATTTATGCTCATCAGGGATATCAGCTTACAGTGTTCTTATAGTGTCTTTGTCTGACTTTGTGTTATGGATGAATTTTATTCATCCATGAATAAGAATTCCATGGGTTTTTCTCCCCCCAAAATTGTTATGTTGAAATCCTGCCCCCCAATGTGGTATTAAGAGATGGTGACTTTGGGGAATGTTTAGGTTGTAAGGGTGAAATCCTCATGAATGGGATTAGTGCCCTCATAAAAGAGACACCAGAGAACTTTCTTACCTCTCTGACACATGAAGACATAGGGAAGTCAGCAGTCTGAAAACAAGATGCACACACTGACCGGATAACAGCTCTTTTAAAACTAGATTTTAACTGTTAAAATCAAACAAGAACCTTGATTTTTGGATTTCTAGCCTCCAGAACTGTGAGAAATAAATTTCTGTCATTTATAAGCTATCCATCTATGGTATTCTGTTATAGCAGCAGGAAGCAACTAAGGTAGAAATTGCTACTTTAACAAATGTCTAAATATGTGAAAATGGTTTGGGAACTGAGTAATGGGTAGACGCTGTACAAGTTTGAGGTACAAGCTAGGAAAAAACCCAAATTGTTAGCAACGGAATTTTAAAGGCAATTCTAGTAAAGGCTCATAAAGAAAAGAGGATAGCTACAGAGAAAGCTTCTTTTTCAAGAATGGATATGGATGGGAAAAATCTGATGAGGTCTCCGATGGAAATGGAGAATGTTATCAGACGATGGATAAAAGGCTATCCTTATCATAATTTGGTAACAAATTTGGGTGACATGTTTATGTTCCAGTGCTTTGCTGAAGATAGAAATTGTGAGTGATGAAATTGGCTATTTAGCTGAGGTGATTTCTAAGGAGATTGATGAAGGAGCAGCTTGGTTCCTCTTGCCTACTAATAGTAAAATGCAAGAAGAAAGAAATGGTTTAAAGATGGAATCGTTAAGCAAAATGGAGCCAGAACTTAAGTATTTGGAAAAACTCAGCCAGCCCATTTTTTTTTTTTAATTAGAAATTGTGTTCAAAAGAAAACACTAAGGGTGTGGTCAAGCAACAGTTTGATAAAGATATGAATACCAACCTAATTAGCCATCTCAAGAGAAGCCAGGTTCTAGTCTTAAAGACAAGGAAAGAAATACTCCTTCAAAGGCAATTTAGAGCTCAGGGTTGCCACTTCTACCACAGGCCCACAATGTGAGGGCTAATAGAGACTGGGGGTGGGGGGGGGATATAGAGAGTCAAAGTGTGGGGCTGCCTTTCTGATTAAGGTGCACCAGGATGCCCCTGCCTACTACCTCAGGGATGCGCCACCTGCAAAGAACAGCAGTATAAGCTGTAACCAGCAGAACCATGTGGTTGGAACCACCTTAAGCCATGAAGCCATGGCCTTATCCTGGGAGACCCTTGGGTATACAACCACTGTCTAGGAGAGTCAGTGAGACAGAACTGCCACCGTAGTGGGTCCAAAGGTAGAACACTGTGTTAAAAAGGATTATTCTCAAGCCTTCTGGCCCAAAGAATTTACCTGATTGGTTTTAGACTTACTTGGGACCATTATCCCTTTCTTCTTTTCTATTTCTCCCTTTGGAAGGGTAATGTCTATCTTATGCCTACCCCATTATTTTATTTTGGAAGTACTTGACTTTTTCGTTTCACAGGTTTACAGCTGGAGAGAAATTTGCCTCAGGATGAATTGTACCTTGAGTTTTACTCATCTCAGACTTACATAACTTTTAGGAAAACTCTGGACTTAAGAATTTAGAGCTTAAGCTGGAATTAGTTAAAACTTCTAGGGCAATTAGGATGGAATGAATGTATCTTGCATATGAGAAGGACATAAATTTGGGAGGACCAGAGTGGAATATTATGAACTGAATGTTTGTGTCCTCCAGAATTTTTATATTAAAATCATAACTCCCAGCAAGTTGTTACTGGGGGATCATGAGATCATTGAGAGGTGATTAGATCATGGTGAATCCCTCATTAATGAGATTAGTGTCCTTATAAAAAAGTCACTAGAGACCTCCCTCACCCACATTGTCATATGAGGACACAGGGAGAAGTCAGCAGTCTGCACCAAGAAAGTGATTTCTCACCAGACATTGAGTCTTCTGGGATTTCCAGTCTTCAGAACTGTGAGAAACAAAGTTCTGTTGCTTGTAAGCCATCCAGTCTATGGTATTCAGTTATATCAGCCCCAAATGCTTAAGATACTTCGGTATCAGGGGCACCTAGGTAGTTGAGTTGGTTAAGAGTCTGCCTTCTGCTCAGGTCATTTCTCAAGATTCTGGGATGGAGCCATGTATCAGGCTCCCTTCTCAGTAGGGAGTCTTCTTCTCCCTCTGCCCCTCCCTCCATGTGTGCACGACCTCTCTTTCTCTCACTCTCTCACATAAATAAATCTTTTTTTTTTTTTAAGGTACTTTTTACCAGAATAATGTTGACCTCATAAATGATTTTGGAAGTGTTCCCTTCTCTTCTGGTTTTTGGAATATTAAAGAAATAATATCATTCTTTTTTAAAGGTATGGTGGAAGCCTCCAATAAAGCCATATGGTCCTGAGTTTTGCTTTTCTGGGAATTTTTTGGCTACTGATTCAGTTGCTTCACCAGTTAAGATTTTCTGTTAAGATCTGTTAAAATTTTCTACTTCTTCAGGATTCAGTCTGAGTAGGTAGTGTGTTTCTATGAGTTAATCCATTTCTTCTAGGTTATACAATTTGATGGCATATAATCTTTTATAGTACTCTCCCATATCCTTTTAACTTCCATGGTATCACTTGTGAAGTCTCTTCTTTCATTTCTGATTTTATTTATTTAAGTGTTATTTTTTCTTGATTAATCTAGCTAAAGTTTTATCCACTTTGTTGATTTTTTAAAAACCCAACTCTTAGTTCTGTTAATTTTTTTCTATTTTTTTTCTTACTCTCTATTTCATTTATTTCTGCTCTAATCTTTGGTATTTTCTTCCTCTGCTAACTTTGTGCTTCATTTTTTTTCCAAACTCTTTAATGTATAAAGTTAGACTGTTTATTTGAGAATCTTTCTCCTCCTCTAATATGAGCTTTTACTTCAATAAACTTACCTCCTAGTATTGCTTTTGCTGCATTCCATAAGTTTTAAAATGTTGTGGTTTTGTTTTCATTTGTCTCAACATAGTTTCCAATTTCCCTTTTGATTTCTTCTTTGACCCAGTGGTTGTACAAGAGTGTGTTCTTTAACACACATATTCGTGAATTTTCCAGTTTTCCTTCTGCTATTGAGTTCTAATTTTATTCCATTGTGGGTGAAAATGACGGTTAGTATAAATCTTCTTAAATTTGTGAAGATTTGTTTTGTGACCTAATGTCTCAGTTATAAGAGAATATTCATGTGCACTTGGGATGAATGAGTGGTTCTGCTGCTCTTGGATAGAAAACTTTGTATATGTCTGTTAGGTCCATTTTGCCTATTGTGGTAAGCTCTATTTTCTTATCACCCATGTATTGTTGAAGTGGTGTCTCTCAGAGAGAGGGACAGTCTGGGGCTTTCTATTCCATCATCTTGCTGACATCACTCCCCCCCCAGTTTACTAGGTTTTGTGTATAGGAATAAAATAAGATGATGAATGTATCTAAAAATCTCCATTTTTTTTCATAGAATAAGTATTCAGTAAAAATTAGCATTACTATTCTTCTTATCTTTATTAGTTTTGAATTCAAGGAAGCAGTCAGGGTTATTTTGGAAAAAGGGTGGCAGTAGTGACCATTAGAGATTTTCACAAGTGAGTTAGGAAATATAAGGGTGTCAGTTGATAAGGAATCTGAAAGTTAGGTCAAATGCTTAGATATGATTTAACAGATAAGGGAAACTACTCTAAGCCTCTAAACAGATAAGGAAGCAAGAGAAGTCATTGTTCATTCATTACCCTGAACCACCAAATTTTTATCATTCTCTCACTTACCTACCTTATTTTATTTTTTTTAGATGATATTTAAATCTCCTATTATATTAAAGATTTCTCAGCAGTATTCCAGTTGTAAAGTGACATAAGTAAATACCAAAAATTGACAGTTTTTTGAATATGGAACATTAAAAAAGGATAAATCAATGACAAAATTCATCATTTGTAGAATATTTCTCCGTAAAGAAAATTTATCTCAGACCTTATAAGAAGAGTTGTTTTCTTCCGGTTTCTAAGGGGAGAGACAAACAGATGCTTTGCTGGTTTCTGATGACTTCAACCAGGGTCAAAGACAGAATCAGTACATGCCTGAGAATGGAATTTACATTTAGTTAATGGCATTTAGTTTAGTTACATTTAGTTAGCACTCATAATGCGAAATGTTTACATCAGAGTCAATTATTCAATCATGATTTAGAGTCCACGCAGTATATAGGCATGAATGTCAGAGTGCCAACAAGGAGGAACCAGATTCTTGGGATTTTACTTCTTAGAGGTACTTGACTATAAGGTGACTTTCCTTGAAAGATCACACAAATTGAAAAATGTTTGTAAATTCAAATACTCAACACATGCATATGAAAAATCATCCATGCAAGTAGGCAAGCATATTAAAGGACAGCCCAGAATTTGGAGTATTTCTTTTTCTTGTTTTTACTTAACACTTCCACAGGAAGAAATGGAGTTTTAATAGAACAAACTGCTAGAGCTCTTCGATTAATACTTTTGCTGAGACAGAACTATAAGCAAACTTTAAAGTGACTGTCTTCTCCCTTAGAAGTGCAATAAGATATGTCATCTAACTTTGCTCAGAAAATAAAATATGATGAGAAAGAAAGGAAACTATTGAATAGGTATATGTAAAATAAACTGCTGGGGTGCATGGGTGGCTCAGTTAGTTAGATGTCCAACTGTTGATTTCACTCAGGTCATGATCTCATGGCTCCCGAGATCCAGTATAGGGATCTGTTCTCAACAAGGAGTCCACTTAGGATTCTCTCCCTCTGCCCCTCTTTCTACTTGCACGTGCACGCAATCTCTCTTTGTGAAATAAATAAATGTTAAAAAATAAAATAAAATAAACTGTTATTTCATACTTTAAAAAAACAGAAAGTAAGCCAAAATATGCAGCTAGATAACAATATAAGACAAACAATTCAAGTTAATCTCACTCTAAACATCATTTTAAAGCATCAAAAATTTAGAATAGATAATAGAGGTCCTTGAATGTTACTTCTTTGTTTTGTCAGTCAGAACACTGAGTCATGCCGCTGAGTGGCTGCAGGGATAGGACAACAGCCTGGGCTCCTGTGCTACAAGGCATACTCCCTCAGTTCTTATTTTGAAATTCCAAGTGTCATTTTCTTAGTCAATAACTTCTCTTATCTTTCATATAGAAAAAAATCCTTTCAAAAATTATATGGCCTCTGTTTATGAAATCAGAGAGTATAAACTCATGTTGCCTGTAAGAAAAATTGGAAGATGAACTCAAATTGTTTTTAGAAACTTTACATTTTTCCTTCAGGTCTCTTTCCCCTCCTTAGTGGTGATGCAAGAGAGCAAGGTTGTTGTCTCATGGAGTTGAGGAATGAATCTTTGCACAAAGGAGAGAGAGTAAGGTGACAGAAGTTTATTAAGTGAAGATACAGAAAATGCTCTCAAGAGTGAGAGGGGTCTCCACAGGGTTACCATTGAGGGCCTTTAGGGTTGGTCTTTATAGAAAGCTAACTGGGGAACTTAAATCCTTTTAACATTTCTATTGATATCACCATTGAGCATGAGTGTTCATAACACCTCCAATGGCTTACTTCCTTTTTAGGGCCTGGTTGGTTATTCTTTGTTGGTCACAGGTGATTATCGTAAAGAGACAACCACCCCACACACCTAAGGCAGGGTGGTCTGATTTGTCCTCTTATCTCTGGGTTCTCCACACCTCCACCTTTTTTGGGATTTCTGTGAGCCTGAGCACATAGCCCCCCCCCCCCCACCTAGTCCTTACTCAGTGGGTTCCACAACCCCTTCCCTCTCCTGAACACAGATGCTCATTCTTCTTCCTGTTCTCCTTTTGAATGAGAGAGTGGGAAGAATATCTTTATATCCCTTAAACACAGCAGCCTGCTTAGAACAGATTAGTATGTAAGAAACATTCATTTTAACATACAGAATACTCTCAATCAGCTATCACATTTGAAAACATATGCTAGCCAGTAGAGAGCCTTACTACCCCTCATTGGGGCAAACAACATGCAAATCAATACAGGATTCTAGAATTAGAAAATTCTTTAGAGCTCAGAAGAATGAATTTTGATAGTAGAATTGAGCTACCACGGCAGGAAATAAGGATGTTGTTCCTGGCATGGGAGAATGTTTTCAAAACATTCTTTAAATCATTCCCAGTTTGACTGACTATCTTTTTTCTTCTAATTGGACAGCATTACTCAACAACAATAATGTTCACCA
The DNA here is from genome assembly GCF_020171115.1 of Neogale vison. Classification (NCBI taxonomy): domain Eukaryota; kingdom Metazoa; phylum Chordata; class Mammalia; order Carnivora; family Mustelidae; genus Neogale; species Neogale vison. Next base: position 76,065,025 of record NC_058091.1, on the reverse strand, counting down.
TCATCCTAACCGTTTTTGATTGAAATTTTATGGTACCAGATACTTCCCAGATACCTTTTCATGAAATACTTCATTTATTAAAATGAGGATAATAATAGGACTTACTTTATGAGATTGTTGTGAAGTTTCAGTTACTTAGTGTAAATAAAGGGCATTAAAGAGTTCTTAGCTAATAGAAAGCCTCTAGTAAATGTAGCTGCTATTGGTGTTATTATATCCCTTCCTCTTTACCTTTCTACCAAGGCTCTTTTGTCTAGGCTAAATCCTTTTATTTTACCAATTCTGGCTTAGAGGATGTGTGTTTTGGCCTTCGTAACTGTGGATGGAGTCTTACCTCTGTAGAGTCGCAATTTAGAAATGACAGATTTGCCCAAAAACAAACACAACTCTGCGAGCATTGTCCGACTAACTGGCTTTTAGTATGCTGATCTTGGAAAGGTATCTCCTCTCTGAGTTAGACAGTGCTTCAGTTACATAATTGGAAATAGATGAACATTTCATAACACCAAGAACATAGGCAGCTGAAGAGTTTGACACATTTAATGATTAGTTTTTAGCCACATAAATTTTGCGTCTCAGGCTGGTTGGGAATCTCCTCTTGGCTGAGGGATTTGCTTCTGTATCTAGTGATGGCGCTATTTAATCTGGTAGAGTCAAATGAAAGATCAAATCCTCAAAGCAGCAAAAGGGAAGCGTATACTGACCTTTGTACCCTTGGTTCAGGGTAAGTTTGCAGGCCCAAGAAGCAATTTGATTACAAATGACAGCCATGATGAAATCCCATGAGAACTTTCTTTGCTTAATTTTATAACCCAGGAGCAAGTCTTTAAATAGCTATGGAACACATGTCAAAGGAAATTAAAGAAAGGGATCTCCAACTAGAGTTCTCTGTATTAATCACTTATCATATAAAGATCTTGGAAAAAGCCAAGCAAGATCTAATTACCTTTATTAAAAACATTGGTCATTCTTGGGGTATCTGGGTGGCTTAGTCAGTTAAGCATTTGACTTCTGATTTCAGTTCAGGTCATAATCTCATAGGTCAAGATCAAGCCCTACATCGCACTCTGTGCTCAGCAGAGAATCTGCTTGAGATTCTCTCTCTCCCTGTCCCTGCTCCTCCTCCTGCTCATTCATTCTCTCTCTCTCTCATAAATAAATAAATCATTGAAAAAAAAAACCACAAAAAGCAAAAAACCTTGGTCATCCTTCAGGTCCTTTTGGAAGGTAAGAAATCTTTACACATCTGATGCTAGCTTACTGTGAGGCCCCAGTTGGAGATGTGCATCAACAGTAGCCAGCACCAGCATTTTTCTTGTCCAAGCTCCTGGCATGCCCACTGCATCACCACTGCAATCTTCTTCCTCCATTCATCCTTTCCTGTTCCCACCCACCCTGCTGTGCAGCTGGCTAATGCCTCTAAATGCTGCCAGGTCAATTAGGCAAAGATCGTAACCGGAAAAATGCTAATGTAGCTCTTCTCCTCTCAAGGAACTTCAAAGCTCAGAAAAGTTAGACTTTCCAATTCCTTGGCAATCTACAGGTATGCACTGTTACCTTGATTCAATCTGTATTTCCTTGTAGCTTATTACATGCACAAAGCATTATGTCTAAAATAAATGTACATACCTTAATTTAAAAATATGTTATTGCCCCCCCCCAAAAAATGCTAACCATTATCTGAGAGTTCAGTGAGTCATTATCTTTTTGCTTGGGGAGGGTCTCGCTCTGATGGCTGCTGACTGATCAGGGTGATGGTTGCTGAAAGCTGGGACCACTGGGGCAATTTCTTAAAATAAGACAGAGAAATTTACAGCAGTGATTGACTCTTCCTTCATGAATGAGTTTTCTGTAGTTTGCAATCTTACATGCTATAGCATTTTATCCATGGTAGAACTTCTTTCAAAACTAGAGTCAACCCTCCTAAACTCTGCCACTGCTTCATCAGCCACAATCATGTAATATTGCAAGTCCTGTGCAGTCATTTCAACACTCTGCCCAGCATCTTCACAGGCGTAGAGTCCATCTCAAGAAACCACCTTTTTTCCCCTCATCCACAGAAGCAGCTCCTCATCCATTCAAATTTGATAAAGAGATTACAGTAATTTAGTCCCATCTTCAGGCTCTACTCCTGGAGTTCTCTTCCTATTTCTACCATATCTGCTGTTGCTTCCTCTACTGAAGTCCTGAACCTCTCAAAGTCATTCATGAGGGTTGGAATCAGCTGCTTCCAAACTCCTGTTAATGTTGATATTTGGACCTCTTCCCATGAATCATGAATGATCTTAATGGCATCTAGAACAATAAATTCTTTCCAAAAGGTTTTCTCAATGTACTCTGCCCAGATTCATCAGAGGAACAACTATCTATGACATCTATAGCCTTAAAAAATACATTTCTTAAAACAATAAGACTTGAGAGTTGAACCTATTCCTTGATCCATGGGCTGCAGAATGGATGTTGTATTAGTAGGCATGAAAATAATATAAATTTAGTTATACGTCTCTATCAGAGATCTCAGGTGACCAGGTATACTGTTAATGAATAATAATACTTTGAAAGGAATATTTTTCTCCAAGCAATAGGTCTCAACAATGGAACAAATCATGTTATATATAGATGTGCTGTCATCCAGGCTTTGTTGTTCCATTAATAGAACATAGTCTGACTAGATTTTAGCTTCATTCTTAAGGGCCCTAAGATCTTCAGAATGGTAAATGTGCACTGGCTTCGACTTAAAGTCACCAGCTGCATCAGCCCTTAACAAGAGAAGGGGCCTGTCCTCCGAAACTGAGAGGCCAGGCATTGACTTCTCTTCAGTTACAAAAAATCCTAGATGGCATCATCTTCCAATAGAAGGCCACTTCATCTATGTTGTTGTGCAGGGTGAATCTGTTGTGCAGGGTAGCCACTACGTTCATGAATGATCTTAGCTAGACCTTCTGGAGAACCTGCTGCAGCTCCTGCAGCAGCGCTTGCTGCTTCGCCTTGCACTTTTATGTTACGAAGACCATTTCTTTCCTCAAACCTCATGAACCAGGCTCTGCCAGCTTCAGACATTTCTTCTGCAGCTTCCTCCCCTCTCTCAGCCTTCACAGAATTGAAGAGAGGTGGGATTTTGCTCTGGATTAGGCTTTGGTTTGAGGGAATGTTGCTCCTTGTTTGATCCATCTAGACCTCTAAAGTTTTCTCTGTATCAGCAGTAGGGCTATTTTGTGTTCTTATCATTCGGGTGTTCACTGGAGTAGCACTTCCAATTTCCCTCAAGGACTTTCCTTTTGAAGTTCCTGGATGGCTCAGTTGGTTAAGCCTTGAACACTTGATTTTGGTGCAGGTCATGACCTCAGGGTTGTGAGATCAAGCCCCATGTTGGGCTCCACACTGGGCATGGAGCTTACTTAAGATTCTCTCTCCCTCTGTCCTTCTCACCTCTCCCTCTCTTAAAAAAAAAAAAAAAAAGAAAGAAAGAAAGAAAGAAAGAAAAGTTTCCTTTTGCCAGAGGGGAAATTGTGGAGAATGGCAAAATGAGTGAAGGGGATTCAGAGGCACAGGCTTCCAGTTATGGAATGAATAGGTCACAGGGATGAAAGATGCAGCCTAGGGAATATAGTCAATGACATTGTAATAGTGTTGCTTGGTGGCAGATGGTAGCTACACTCAAAAGCACAGCATAATGTATTAACCTGTCGAATCACTATGTTGTACATCTGAAACTAATGTAACATTGTATGTCAACGATACTTCCACTAAAAAAACAAAACAAAACAAAACAAAACCAAAAACCACCTTTCCCTTTGCATTCATAACTTGACTGTTTCCTGCAAGAGGCTTAGCTTCGAACTTAGCTTTTGACATGCTTTCCTTACTAAGCTTAGTCATTTCTAGTTTTTGATTTAAAGTGAAGGTTGTGTGACTCTTCCTTTCACTTGAACACTTAGAGGGCATTGTAGGGTTATTAATTGGCCTAATTTATTCAATATTCGTTGTTGTTGTTTCAGGGGCTAGGGAGGTCCAAGGAGAGGGAGAGAGATGGGAATGGCTGGTGGGCGGAGAGGTGAGAACAAACGCATTTATCAGTTAAGTTTATCATCTTTTAAGGGTGTGATTCTTGCTGCCCTATAGCAATTACAATAGTAATACTGAAGATCACTGATCATAGATCACCTTAAGAAATATCATAATAATGAAAAAGCTTGAAATATTGTGAGAATTACCAAAAGGTGACACAGACACAGCGCGAACAAATGCTACTGAAAAATGGGTCAGATAAACTTGACTGATGCAAGATTTTACAAATCTTCAATTTGTAAAAAACACAGTGTTAAGAATTGCAGTCAAGCAAAGCACAGTAAAATGAAGTATCTGTGTGCAGCTTTGTAATATGCTTTGATGTCTATTAAAGTCCTCACTCCTCACTTCTCCTAAGAATCATTCGGCTCTTCATACGCTTTCATTCCTCCATATGGATTTTAAATTAGTCTATCAAGTTCTATGAAAAACACTGTGGAACTTGTGTTAACTTCACAGATTAATTATGGAATAAATAGCATCTTACAACATTAAGTAGAAGAAATCGTGTCATTATATTTTTATTTCCAACTCTGAATATTTTCTGTCTATAATTTTTAAGTCTTGTCTTAAATAACTCAAAAAAATTAATAATTGTCTCCATAAAACACTAGCATAGCTCATTGTAATGAAAAAAATCTCTAGGTACCTGGGACATTATTAGAACTATGAATTTGATTTTTTAACAATTCTATTACTTTTTCTGATTTTAAATTTTGGGATTTAGGAGTCGTTTTGAGTTTGTGTCCAGCAACTTTGATGAGCTCTGTTATGTTCTAAAAATATGCCTGTAGACTTTCCTGTATTTTCAATGTAGGTGGACAAATCATGTGTGAATAATGAGAATATGGTTCTTTCCTCTGCTTTCCCTTAACCTTACATCTTTGGATAGTCTTCTCAAATTTGCCATCACAGTAATGAATTATAGATGTAATAGCAGGATCTAATAGAAGATAAGTTTGTCTTGTTGTGGCCTTATATTGTACATGCTCTAAAATTTTGTATCAAGGATGATGTCTAGTAGATTTGTTTTGCTTTTTGGGGGGTGGGTATCATATTCTTTATCAAGTCAAGTTCTCATCTCTTCCTCCTTTTTATTTTTTATTTTTTTTAAGATTTTATTTATTTATTTGACAGACAGAGATCACAAGTAGGCAGAGAAGCAGGCAGATAGAGAGGAAGGGAAGCAGGCCCCCTGCTGAGCAGAGAGCCCGATGTGGGACTCGATCCCAGGACCCTGAGATCATGACCTGAGCCGAAGGCAGCGGCTTAACCCACTGAGTCACCCAGGCGCCCTCGTCCTCCTTTTTAAAGAGCATCTGTGAAACTTACTGGACATTTTCCTTTTTATCTTGATGATTTTATAAAATTTCTCCTTGGATCTTGAATGTGGATTATCATGTTAAAAATCCCAAGTTGAACTATCCTTGCATAAATCATACATTTTCATATTGTTGTTTTGTTATCAATAAGTAGTTAAATATGAAAATGTTTTGTTGAATATTTGTTTAATAAATAAAATTTTCCATGTTGTTCTATATTGTACAGTCTGTCACTTCTCTTGGTGTTAAGGCCATCCTAGGGTCTCAAAAGGATTTGATTATATTTCTTCCTTCTCAACACCTGCAAGTGCTCATATAGCATAAATCTATCCTGTATATTCAGTTTATTAATTATTTAACTATTGAAATTATTTGAATTCTGAAAATATTTGGCAAAATACTTTCTACTATCTTATCTTTTAAATATGCATTTCATAAATAATATCTTCTTTTTTTACTAACATTGTATATTTTTGCTTTCAATTTCTATTTCTTCATTAATATTTCCAGAGGTTTGTTATTTTTTCTAAAGAATCACCTTTTGTTTTCTTATATCTGCTTTTTTAAAACTTCAGAAAATCTGCTTTTATCTTCTTATTTACTTTAACTTTTTTTTTTAAAGATTTTTAAATTTATTTGACAGACAGAGATCACAAGTAAGCAAAGAGGCAGATAAAGAGGGGGGGTGGAGGGGGAAGCAGGCTCCCTATTGAGCAGAGAGCTTTATGCTGGGCTCAATCCCAGAACCCTGGGATCACAACCTGAGCCAAAGGCAGAGGCTTTAACCCACTGAGCCACCCAGGCGCCCCTACTTTAACCTTTACTGGACTTTTTCTGCCATTATTTTCCCAGCTCCTGGAGTTGTAACTGTGCCCTATTGTCCTCACTGTTCTCTAATTTTAAAAAATTTAAGGATAATTGCTGCTGCTTTACTCGTTCTATAACAATGTTCTGTCATTCAGTTCTAAGGAATTTGTAATTTATATTAGAACTATCCCTTAATTGATTAATTCTTTTGAATTTTTGTGCTTTGGCTTTCACAGATAAAGGGAGTTTTTCTTTTGTTTCAAAATTTATTTCATTTTGATCAGAAACTTTTTCCTTTAGTACTTTTGTTCAGTCTACATATTTTTGTTCAACCTACATGGCATTCTATTATATGGCCATTCTTGTAAATGTACCATGTGTTTTGTTTGTTTTTTTAAATAAAGTGGATTCACTTTATGAATTATATGAATTATACTTAAAGCTTTAAACCTTTTACATTCTTTTTTTTTAGTTTACTTAATGTATCAGGTGTTCAAATTTCTTAAAAACTCCTGCTATGTTTATGAATGGGTTTTGTGTTTTGCTTTGTTTTCTTTTTCCACTTCAGTCAGTGTTTGCTTTATATGTTTTTGAGCTGTTTAAAAATTCTGAACATCCAACATAACAATAATTTATTTGTGGATAGTTCCTATTATCATTATATAATGATTCCCTACCTCTAGTAATGCTTTCATATAAAATTCCATTGGGTCTAGAATTAGTACTGCTACATCAGCTTTTTCTTAGTACTTCCTTAAAAATCTCATTCTATTATTTTACTTTTAGTACCATTGTCATTATGTAAACAGTGTACAGCAGGATTAAAAACACCTCTGAGGAATTAATGAAATATTTACCCTATTTATAATTTCTTTTCATGTTTTTTATTTACCATATTTTTAAACTGTTTTTTACTGCCTTATTTTGGATTTTTGAATTTTAAATTCTTTATTCTGTACTTCTTAAAAAGTTGTATTTCCCATTTTGGTTTTATTGGTGTTTAGTTCAACATTATACCCTCCATCTTTAAAAAGCTGTATATAATCAATGTGTTTAGCATCACCTGCAATAAGATAAGGCACTAAAATGCTCTAAGCTCCCTCGAACACCCTAACTTTCTACTTCCCATGATTTATTATTATATATCTAACTTTATTTTATTTTAAAGATTTTATTTATTTATTCATGAAAGACAGAGAGAGAGAGGGAGAGAGACAGAGGGAAAAGCAGGCTCCAGGGAGCAGGATGCAGGACTTGATCCTCGGACCCTGGAATCATGACCTGAGCCAAAGGCAAATGCTTAACCAACGGAGCCACCAGGGGAACCCTGTTAAACTTTATTTTTATAACTCTCCTATTCACTATATTATTTTTATTATTTTAAATTCTTGATGGTAGCCTACCCTGCCATGTTTCAAAGGATGCTTCACCTTCTGTTGTTTCTCAGAATATCCTTCCATGATAAATTTTCTTGTTGCTTGTTTATCATTTTCTCTCTTTACTTGTTTACTTCTCTCTTCACTTGTTTACATTTTCTCTCTTTAACGAGCTTCTGTGGTTAAGGAAATATTTCGTCTTCATATATCAAAACTAATATTTATCCTCACCTCTTTTTTTTTTTTTTTAAGATTTTATTTATTTATTTGACAGAGAGAAATCACAAGTAGGCAGAGAGGCAGGCAAAGAGAGAGAGAGGGAAGCAGGCTCCCTGCTGAGCAGAGAGCCCGATGCGGGACTCGATCCCAGGACTCTGAGATCATGACCTGAGCCGAAGGCAGCGGCTTAACACACTGAGCCACCCAGGCGCCCTTATCCTCACCTTTTAATGATAATTTACTTAGTGTTGAATTTTTTTTTTTTTTAATTTTTTTTTTATTTTTTTTTTTAAGATTTTATTTTATTTATTTGAGAGAGAGAGACAGTGAGAGAGAGCATGAGCGAGGAGAAGGTCAGAGGGAGAAGCAGACTCCCCATGAAGCTGGGAGCCCGATGTGGGACTCGATCCCGGGACTCCAGGATCACGCCCTGAGCCGGAGGCAGTCGTTTAACCAACTGCGCCACCCAGGCGTCCCTTAGTGTTGAATTCTTAGTTGAAGCTATTCTTCCCAAGCACTTTGAAACTATTATCCTATTTTTTTCTGGCATCAGTTTTTAAAACCTAACAAGTTGGCTCTGAGTCTGCTTATCATCAAGTTATAGGTAATGTGTCTATTTCCTTTACAAGCTTTAAAAATCTTGTCCTCTTCTTTGATATTCTGAAATATCACTGAAAAACATAATTAGATGGGGATTTTAAAAACTTTTTTCCTGCTTGACACTCTAAGGTTGCCTTTTCATGTTCTTACTTTGATTCAGGAAAATGCTCCATCATTTTTTTTTTCAAACTGTTTTACCTCCTGGAAATTCAACTGGGTGTTGGAGCTTCTTGTTCTTAACTTTTATATTTTTTGTTTTTCTTTCCTCTCTGTGATGGGCTCTTTAAACTTTAACAAATATATTTTTCATTTTATAATTTCTTTTTAATTCTTTTAAAAATCTTTTCTGTTTCTTAAATATTTTTCTTTATCTTTTGGGTTTTTTTTTCTTTTATCTCTTTTTACATTAAAGATATTGGTTTTGGGGCACCTGGGTGGCTCAGTGGGTTAAGCCACTACCTTCGGCTCAGTTCATGATCCCAGGGTCCTGGGCTTGAGCCCCACATTGGGCTCTCTGCTCAGCAGGGAGCTTGCTTCCCTTCCTCTCTCTCTGCCTACTTGTGATCTCTGTCAAATAAATAAATAAAATCTTAAAAAAAATTTTTAAAAAAGATATTGGTTTTAAAATGTAACTTATTTGTTTTCATACGGACAGTCCCTGTACTGGAGATCTTTGTTATGTCTGCTATCTATTCTGCAGCTGGGGATTAATTTATACACTTTGTAATTACTTGATATAAGCATCTCTTTATCAGGAGTTGTCTTGAGGAGTTGAGGAGTTGTCTCCACCATTTTCCTAAGTTGCAAAGGCAATTTTGCATTTATTGATCCTAATGTTCTAAAGCCATGCACATAGTTCCTAGACCCCACTGTCATGTGTAGCTGAAGTATAGGGCTTCAATTTTTATGTGACTGACTCCGTCCACGTATGGTCCAGGATTGCTTCATTCATGGTAAAAATGCCACTTCCCATCTTTTTTTGGAATAAAACACACTTCATCTATTCATTGTACCTGAGTCTTCCAATCCCAGTTCCTAGAGCAAAATGAAAATATTCATTCTGGGGTGCATATTTAATCTCTGTGCCTCCAAAGATTACAATTTTAACTCTGTTCATCGTTTTGGTTTTAAAATCCCATCTTGTTCTTAGAATTAGAGCTTTACTTTCCTTTTAAACATAGATCTGACTTTCATTTTAATTATAGTTTACCTGAGGGAATTCATATATACGTTCTGTTTACCATATTGACTAGAACCTCTTAAAAATGAATGAAATTATTTTGGAAAGAAGTGTTCTAAAATATGTCATATATTATCATGATTTATTAAACAGAGAAAAATGGGTATAATACTATCTTTTTAAAAAATTGCTTGCAAGCCAAATATAGGATAAAGAAATGAAAATCCCATTTTCATAGAATATTAGATCCAGTTCCACACTTGGTTCCTGCCACTTCAGCAAATAACTATGCAGTTCCCAGTTTCTCCATCTGAAAAATGAACATTATAATATTTACCTTAGAACATTTTTAGATACTAATACAAATATTATTTAAAATGTTTTTAAAAGATTATTTTTAAAATTTAAAAGTAATATCTATTAAGCAACTGGCATACTACATAGTTAGCCTTTGATAAAAATACCAGTTATTTAATGGAAATATGACAGCACATTCAAGCCCCGCGTCGGGCTCCTTGCTCGGCAGGGAGCCTGCTTCTCCCTCTGCCTCTGCCTGCCATTCTGTCTGCCTGTGTTCTCTCTCCCTCTCTGACAAATAAATAAAAAAAAAAAAAAAAAAAAAAAGAAAACATGTTGGAATGTTTTTGTTAATCACAAAGCTATAGATGGTTAGAAATTTTTGTGTCCTTACATATGCTATCTATATTTTTGTCTGTTATTTTTTTTTTAAATGAGTTGGCCATAAGTCACTTTTTCTCTTTGAGTTATGTCTGTCTCTTATTTGACCAAAATTACCTTTTTCCTCTTCTTCAGCTTCTGTATGATTCCTATTTTCAGTCTCCTATAGAAAGAAAACTTAAATTATTAGAACTATTTTTAAAATAGCAATGATTCACCTTTGGGTCACAGACAGAAGGTCTCCCACCTAAATAAAATCCATAAGATTGGTGAAATGTTTTAGTTACTTGGGCTGTTTTTGTACATTTCCTGACTTGTGACCATATTCTTGTTAGGGACCTTGGTTAAGAAGCAATTAGTTCAGTTGGTAGAGAATGTAACACTTAATCATGGGATTGTGAGTTTGAGGCCCATGTTGGGGGTAGAGTTTGCTTTAAAAAAGATTGATTGTTGGATCGATTGATGTCAGAGAGAGAGAAAATGCATGAACATGTTTTGGAGAGAGGGGTAAAAGGGAGAAAGAAGGGAGAATCAGACTCCCCCTGAGCATGGAACCTTATGAAGGGCTCACAATCTTGAGACCATGACCTGAGCTGAAACCCAAGAGTCAGTTGCTTAATCAATTGACCCATGAAATGCCTGGCATAGAGTTTACTTAAAAAAAAAAAAAAATGTCAGTGTAAGAATAAGTGAGGTGTCTCTGTAGAAAAGAACCCCAGCGGCACTTGGTGGCTCAGTGGGTTAAGCCTCTGCCTTTGGTTCAGGTCATGATCCCAGGGTCCTGGGATTGAGTTCCACATTGGGCTCTCTGCTCAGCAGGGAGCCTGCTTCCCCATCTCTCTCTGTCTGCCTCTCTGCCTACTTGTGACCCCCCCCCCGTGTCAAATGAAGAAAAAAAAAAAGAAAAGAAAAGAACCCTGGTAGTACATTTTTCCTTGTTACATATCAATTAAAACCTTCATTTTTCTGGCCTGTCAATTTGTTCGTGGTTGAGACTGAGCCAGTCCTATCCTACACCCCTATATTCTTTCCAAATCCTTGTATTGATTCTAGTATTCACACACTATTTTGTTATTATGTTAAGTAGTATGACATAGAACTCTATTTACATATGATTTGTTTTTAAGGCCAGCTATAAAACAGTAGAAATTTGTTTTAACATTCTGTTTCTGTTCTTCTACCTCCCATTAAGAAATCATCTTGTTTGAGGTAGATCACGTCACTTAACTGACTTCCACTTCTTTAGAAAAATGTTATTCAGAGAAAGAACATCTCTGAATAACATAAATTACATATAGTTCGAATCTTCTAAGGACATAGAATAATAGTTTGATGGATCATATTGGTATACTGTTAATCTAATAATTTAACTGGTTTTTCAGATAAACGTGCTAATGGCCTTTGACTCATGCTTGCTGTCAAATGATGCTGTTTTCAGAGTGGGTCACATTGTCATTATTGTTTCATTTGGTTACTTTGCATATGGCTAAAGTCTATGCATAGTATGTATGTTCTGCTGCTATAGTTAGGAATGAAGAGTGGAGACTGAGACATATGGGGCTAGAGAAAATGAATGCTTGGAAAATCTATAATTGGATATAATTTAGAATCTTTCTGGCTTCTTTTTCATGTGAGAATATTTTCTATGTTTCTTGTAATTCTATCCTTCTAAGCGCCCTCACCTACAAACAGGTGAGAAACCAGAAATAGAAATAAAGGCTTGAGAGATCATTTAAATTCAGACTTGATATCTTGAGCATCAGTGAAGCAGGTAAATTTGCAGGAAAGAGAAACAGTGGAATGGAAGGAGGAGAACAATGACAGAAGAGAAGCAGGGGAAATGTCAGAGAAATGTAAAAGGGAGCAGAGACTGGAAAGGAATGCAATGTGCATACTCTTCGAAGAAGCTAGGATTTATTTCAAATTTCAGAAACATTTGTATACACGTATTTTTCCTGACTTCTCTTCTAGGAATAAAAATGATTGGTGACACACTTCAAAGAAATGGTGAACAGAGTCAGAGGACAGAGCTATCATGACATGGTTAATCATTAAACAGCCAGAATGGTACGATCAGAGAGAGATCACATTTAATAACTAGTATTTGGTGCAGGAAGGAGAGCTTTGTGGTAGTAAGTCAGAAAACTTCAAAAAAGGCTATTTGAAAGAGATGCTGACACCATACACTTGAACGTGGTCACAGTATTAATCTGTTTACGATCTGTAAAAGGGTCACAATGTCTGACTAGGGGCATAACCATGAAAAGTCTTTTATTAGCTGGAATTTTAACTTTTAGATTATGTGACACAACGTTCTTATATTGGAGGTCGATATCTCTTAAGAACTCACTCCCATAGGACACCATTATGCCAACTCAGTGTTGTCTCAAAAAGAATTGTATAAGCAAAATAGTATTTAAAGTTATTTTGGTCCAGAGGGGAAAATACTCCCAGTACCTGATAAAATACAAACCAAATTTGCTGATTTGAATCTACATTTTTCTCTTGATCTACATCTTTAGGACAGTGTGAATCAATGTTCTCTGATATAAGGCTTGACATATTTTAACTTAAAATCATGACCAGTTCCCATCAGAGAACCATAAACTGGATAAAACTTGCTTTAAACATTTTTTTATCAGGTGAAACTGTTGAAACCTTCCTAATAACCCCACATGTGGAAGGTCCTGCTAGAAGGATTACCTCTATTTGAGTCTGGTCCTACAGCTGACAGGCCAGACTGCATCTGCTAAGGAAGCAGCTCCCACAGAGCTATCCTGTTGAACTTCCGAAGTTGTGGGTGGTGATAAGTTTTGACTGTGCAGCCAGCATCTGTCATGATAAATTTTCAACTCTCTCCATACAGAAAATACACACTGTTCTCTCATAAAGATTCGGCTTGATTTCCTGCCCACTCCCTTCCTCAAACACATCTTGGAACAAACATAAGTAAATACTTGACAGGTGAAATATCACCTATGCCATTCAGTGAACCAGAAAGAACCATAAGCAGAAAGTGTTAATTCACTGCTGCAGTCTCATTCCATTAGCACCCAAAAGGTCACATCTTCCCATTCCTAATAAGGCACCCATGAAGAACAGAAACTTCTGTTTTCTGTGGGCCACAGGGTAAATCTAGGTATTTCAGTGTAGGCCTCACGGGGACTTTTTGGTGAGATTTCTTTTTATCTTCTTGTGCTTTCAACGGTCTAGGTTTACCTCAATTATCTCTTTATTCACCTCTGAATCCTTCTGCCATTCCTGTGCCACCCACAAGTCAATGCTCCATGCAGAGAAGCTGTTCTCCTTGCGTCGAGTTCACCAGAAGAAGGCAGTTCGGTGTTGCATTTATTTGCCCAGTAGACTCCATGTGAAAGGTTCAGCTGGATGGGAGCCCCATGGAGAGAGTGTGTGAGGGCTGAGCTACAGCCCTTCACACACTGGAATCAGCCTTGCGCGGGGCGGGGCAGGGCGGGAGCAAGGGTGGCTGACCAGCCCTCCAGCACCAGATTTGATCCCCCTCCTACTTCAGCGCATGAAGTAGGAGCCAATACCAGCCTCTCTTTAGTCACTTGAGCATATGCACGGGCTTCAAAAGCAAAGACAAAAGGGGCAGCTGTTCTTATTCACAGCAAGTGGGGGAAACAGTCACTATGCAAAGAGCTCTGGGACTTGGCAGGAAATGGCGAAGCCCACATGGTTCTGGCTCATCCACGTGGGATTCTGAAAGCATTGTGGAAAGTTGGGGCTCCCTGAAATTCACTAAAAATCACTGAATTTCTAAAGGAGAATGTGTCCTTCACAGGGGAATCCCCATGTAAGAAAGCATTACGTTTCAAAATAATAAAAACATACAAACCAGCAAATTAGGGGGTGAGCATTGATATCATCAGGCACTTTAGGCAAAGTCATAGGGATGTAACATACAGCATAGGGAATAGAGTCAATGATGTTGTAATAACCTTGTATGGTGACAGATGGTAACAAGACTGATCGTGGGGATCATTTCATAATGTGTAAAAATATTGAATCACTGTGATAAACACCTGAAAGTAATAGGCTATTGTATGTCAATTATACTTTAATAAAAAACTCTTGAGAATTGAACAAAAAGTTTGTTTTTGTAGTAATATAAAATGGAATTCAAATTATGAATAAAATTTCAGGAATATGCAAATTCTATAAAATCGGTTACACCTACAACAGCTCTAAGGGGTGGGGAGACTATGTCTGCTTGAGCTTCTGTGTTTACATGCATCTGTTGAAATATTTTACATTTTTCAAAATATGGAACAGCAGTTAACAGCTTAATGACTTGTAGTGGGGATTGCTTAGCAATCTAAACAATTTTTCAAAGTGTGATCCCCAGAGCAGGAGTACCAAGAGTACCTAGAATCTTGCTAAAAATGCAAATTATCAGATCCCACCCAGACTCCTCAGTCAGAAACTGTGCTATAGGACCCTGCACTCTGTTTTAACAATTCCTGCAAGTGATTACGGTACACACTAAATTTGGCGACCATGGCCTTAGCAAAAGCAAAATGTTGATAAACAGTTCCCATTATATGTTACTTTGAAACTTGTAGAAAGTGAATAGAGAGAAATCTCACAGAACGTATAAAGATCCCATTAAAGAAAAACCAGAATGAAAATCATTGCAACAGGTTTCTTCCCATGGACAGGATGAAAATACAAGTTCTTTATTCTGACATACAAAGTTCTTCACAGTATGTTCTCAATCTGTATCTACAGCCTCATTCATTAGTCAACAGTCACTTAACCAATATTTACTAAGTGTCTGCTACATTTGGACACAAGCAAGTAAATGGAAAAAGACAAATAATTATATCCAATGACCATAACCCCAAAGGACACAAGACCCAGCTCCATGTGTCCCACTCCCTGCTCTTCAGTAATACTGAAACCTGAAGATGCTTTTTCTTGTTCTAAAACTTTATTCCACTCCCTCTTCCTGCTTCATCTTAACCATTCTGTAAGATCAGCTCGAATAGTTAAAGCCTTTCCAGACTTCCTCAGGTAAGGTTATTTCTGGGCTTTCACAGAAATATTTTTCCTCTTTCTTTCTTTCTTTTTCTTTCTTTCTTTCTTTCTCTTTCCCTTTCCTTCCTTTCTTCCCTCCTTCCTTTCCTCACTTCTTTCTTCCTTCCCTCCCTCCCTTTCCCTTTCTTTCTTTTCTCTTTCCTCTTTTTTTTCTTCTTTTCATCTTTCCTTCTTTCTTCCTTCCTTTCTTCCTGTCCCTTTCCTTCTTTCTTTCCTTCTTGCTTCTTTCCTCCTTCCCTTTCTTCCTATTTACAGGTTTAAAATCCATTAGGTCAGGGGCTTCTGAAGATGAGAGACTGTCAAATTAAGTAAATAGTTGAATACTGGGGCAATTTCTCTTATGTTGCACAAGTGACTTGAAGTAAACATGTAGAAGATTCCTAGAGACCTAAGCACCATAAAAAAGTTCTGCTAATTTGAGTCCCTGTAAAGAGGTAAAGGATTCTACTTTAAACTAAAAGGCAGAAAATAGTTATAATTAGTAGGAGTATCAAATCTGAAATATGATTGCTTCATGAAGTGACTTCTCAAAGATTGATCCATTTGTCATTCAAAACAATACTAAAACCTGCAAAACATATTGCATATGAGATTATTTGCAAGAAGTTTTGCAAAGCAAATCAGTCTAGACATGATACAAACGTGGAAGAGATTTTAGAGATTTTTCTGGTCAATTCACTGTGGAAATGCGGTGACTTTAAGAAAGACAGTCTTTGGGATGCCTGCGTGGCTCAGTCAGTTAAGCAGCTGCCTTTGACTCAGGTCATGATTCCAGGGTCTGGAGATGGAGCCCCACATTGGGCTTCTTACTCAGCGGAGAGCCTGCTTCTTCCTCTACCCCTCACCCTGCTTATGTGCTCACACTCTATTGCTCTCTCTCAAATAAATAAATAAAACCTTAAAAAAATAAAAGCAGTCTTCGCTTAAAAAAAGGCTGTGAGGAAAAGCCCGACGTCAAGATGATAGTAAGATTTCAATATTCATATTAATCACATGTTAACCTCATAAATCTTGTTCCATCACCTACAAGGCCCTGGCTTCCTCAGGACTCCATAAATATAAAGCTTACTTCTAGCCCAAACCATCCTCTAGTCATATCTTCTCATGGGAGGGGTTGGTTAGCAGTATTGGCATTATAACTGGACAGATCTGTGTGCAAATCATAGCTCTGACACTGATCACTCTGCATTTTTTTTTTTTAAGATTTCATTCATTTATTTGACAGAAGACACACATTGAGAGAGAGAACACAAGCAGGGGGAGCGGGAGAGGGAGAACCACACTTCCCGCCCAGCAGGGAGCTCGATATGGGCCTGGATCCCAGGATACTGGGATCAGGACCTGAACGGAAGCTAGACACTTTATGACTGAGCCGCCCAGGTCCCCCCACTCTGAATTATTAAATAATTTAATATCCTCTAACGTGAGCATTCTCATTTTAACGGGGACAGCAATAGGGAATTTATGGAAATCAAAGTGAAAATGTATGAAGAGTAATTATCATTGTGCCTAACATAGGATCAAAGGCACCGTGAATAAAACTCCTGTAAAGACTTTATTATAAAAGCTACTTATCCTAAGAATTCTTCAGTTAGGCCAAATTAAGGCTAGGAAAAATGTGAGAGAGCTTCTATTCCACCTCCCTCATTTTATGAACAAGGCAAAACATGACTCTGAAAGGTGAAGTACCTGGGCTACTGTAACACCATTCTATTCTCAGCAGGCCAGAAACTTCTTCATTATACTTTGATATCTATGACAGTTATCTTATTGCCAATGATTCAATTTCCCAGAAATTTAGTAGCTGAAGACAACCCACATTTCCCTCATAATTTCCATGGAAAAGAACTCTGGGCACAGCTTAGCTGAGTCATCTGCTTCAGAGTTTCTCAAAGGTGACAATCGATGGACATTAAGGAGGGCAAGTGATGTAATGAGCACTGGGTATTATATAAGACTGATGAATCACAGACCTGTACCCCTGAAACGAATAATACATTATATGTTAATTAATTGAATTTAAATTTTAAAAAAGTGACAATCTTTGGTCAGAGCTGTGGTCTTATCTGAGAATTGACTGGGGAAGGATTCACTTCCAAGTTCATTGAGGTCGTTGGCAGAATTCAGTGAGGCTGTGTGGCTATAGGAACTGTGGGCTTCAGTTTCTTGCTGGTAGTCAGTCAGAAGCCTCCCTCAACTCCTAGATGTTACCTACAATTAATACATTGGCTTGTGGGCCTCCTGCTATGGACTAATTTCTGTGTCCCCTTGGAATTCATACAATAAAATCCTACCCCCCAGTGTGATGCTATTAGGTGGTAGGGCTTTGGGGAGGTAATTAGGTCATGAAGTTGGAGCCTCATGAATGGATTTAGTGCCCTTACAAGAAGAGGCATGAGACCTTGCTGGAGCGCTCTCTGCTCTCAGGGATATGAAAATATGAGAATGTGACAAGAAATTAGCAGGCTGCAACCCAGAAGAGGACTTTTACCAAAATCCAGTCATGCTGGCAACTTAATCTAGGACTTTGAATCTCTAGAATGTTGACAAATTTCTGCTGTGTATAAGACAACCTATAGTACTTTGTTAAAGCAACCCAGATTGACTAAGACACCTCTTAACATAGCGAACCTACAACATGGCAGCTTGCTTCTTTAAATCAGCAAGCAAGAGACTCCTACAAGACAGACCTTAAAATTTTATAGATGTCGTCAAGTGATCATATACTTCATATACTTCCCATCACCCTTATGTATTCTCTGGGTTAGAAGCAAGTCATAGGCCATAACTTCACTCAGAAGTATGTAAAGCCTTGAACATCAGGAGGCGGGAATCATTGGGGTTCCCCTAAAGTCGGTCTGTTACAGTATCCTACAGAACTTCCATTTATTCAATAATCCTGCCCCCTTATCACTAATCAATTCTTTTTCTTTTCTTGCTTCTACCAGTCAGCTGATTGTTACTCTTTTGGAAAACAATTTACTAACCAACTTTATTCATCACAGGTCAGTTCTCCTCTGAGTGTGAATATCCTCTTGATTCAAAACATTTCTCACATTTCCAATTTAATGTTATTACTGATTTTTGTTAACTATTTTCCTTCTATTTTCCAGGTGTTAATAAAAATAACAATATAGCCAAGAGTTATTCTTTTTTTTTTTTTTAAGTTTTAATTTATTTATTTGTCAGAAAGAAAGAGCACAAGCAGGGGGAGCAGGAGGCAGAGGGAGAAGCAGGCTCCCCACTGAACAGGGAGCAGGATGCAGGGGACTTGATCCATGACCATTTTCTGCCTTAACCAACTGAGGCCCCAAGGCAATGCCAGCCAAGTGTTATTTCCTTATCACACTTAGTGTTTTGCCTTAGGAGAGTTTACATTATAACCGCCCACTCTGTCTTTAACTTTGAATGTATCTTTCTGAGCCAGGCCCTTTTCTGTTTCCTTGGGCCTTTTTATCCTTAAGAGAATTTTTTCCCTGTCCCTTTCATCTCGGTTGGACTCTTCCCACCTCTTCTTCCTCTATGGTGCATCTCAGGTTGAGCCTGCATCCCTGTTGCCACCATGGTTGTCTAAGCATGTATCCCCCTGAGTAGTTCTAAACCTCTTTCCCTGGAATATACTGACTCCACTTCCTTTCTCTCCTGTTCTGTTGTTCCATACATTATAGTCATACTTTTCCCCCCAAAGCACTGTGTTAATACTGTCACATTTGCTTGTCATTTCAGAATCAAATTGTTTCAGACCCCTTATCCATTCTCCATAACTCAATCTCCCAACTTCCTACTAGGCCTGGAGAGGGTGTTTAAAATGATATGGAAGAAGGAAATAAGAAAAAAGTAAAGGATGCAAGGAAGGCAGCAGGTTAAGCTGTAACATTTTTTGTTTTTATTTGAATTCCAGTTAGTTAACATATAGTATAATATTAGTTTCAGGTGTGTGATATAGTGATTCAACACTTACATACAACATCTTGTGCTGCTCACGACAAATGTGCTCCCTAATCCCCACCATCTATTTCATCCATACCCCCCACCCACTTCCCTTCTGGTAACCATCAGTTTGTTCTCTATAATTAAGAGTCTGTCTCTTGTTTTGTTTCTCTCTCTCTCTCTTGCTTTTTCCCTTTGCTTGTTTTGTCTCTTAAATTCCACATATGAGTGAAATCATACAGTATTTATCTTTCTCTGACTTATTTTGCTTAAGTATTATAGTCTGTAGCTCCTTCCATGTTGTTGCAAATGGCAAGATTTCTTCTTTTTGTAGCTGAATAATACTCCATTATATAACGGGACACTTGGGCTGCTTCCATCTCTTGGTTATTGTAAATAATGCTACTGTAAACATAGCAGGAACATGTATCCCTTTGAATTACTGTTCATGTATCATTTGGGTAAATACCCAGTAGTGCAATTGCCGGATCATAAGGTAGTTTTATTTTTAACTTCTTGAGGGACCACCATACTGTTTTCCATAGTGATTGCACCACTTTGCTTTCCTAGCAACTGTCCATGAGATCTGTCCTTTCTCCACATCCTTGCCAACGCTTGCTGTTTCTTGTTTTGTGGATTTTAGCCATCCCAACTGGTGTGAGGTGATATCTCATTGTAGTTTTCATATGCGTTTCCCTGATGATAAGCAATTATGGGCATCTTTTCATGTGTCTCTTGGTCATCTATTCATGTCTTCTGTCCATTTTTTAACTGGATTATTTGGTTTTGGGGTATTGAGTTTTATAAGTTCTTTGTATATTTTGAATACTACCCTTTATTGGATATGTCATTTGCAAATATCTTCTCCCATTCAGTAGGTTGCCTTTATTTTTGTTGATTATTTCTTGTACTGTGCAAAAGCTTTTTATTTTGATGTAGACCCAATAGTTTACCTTTGCTTTTGTTACCCTTGCCCCATACACATCTAGAAAGAAGTTGTTAGGGCCAATGTCAAAGAAGTTACTGCCTATGTTCTCGTCTAGGATTTTTATGGTTTCAGCTCTCATATTTAGGTCTTTAACCCATTTTGAATTTATTTTTTTGTATGGTATAAGAAAATAGTCCCATTTCATTCTTTGGCATGCTGCTGTCCAGTTTTCCCAACACCATCTGTTAAAGAAGCTTTTTCCCATTGGATATTCTTTCCTGTTTTATCAAGGATTAATTAACCTTATAATTGTGGGTTCATTTCTGGGTCTTCTGTTCTGTTCTATTGATCTATACATCTATTTTTGTGCCAGTACCATACTGTTTTGATTACTACAGCTTTGTAATATAACTTGAAGTCTGAAATTGTGGTACCTCCTGCTTTGTTTTCCTTTTCAAGATTGCTTTAGCTATTCAGAGTCTTTTGTGGTTCCATACAAATTTCAGGATTCCTTGTTCTAGTGCTTTGAAAAAAATGCTGCTGGTATTTTGATAGGGATTGCATTAAATGTATAGATTACTTTGAATAGTAAGACACTTTAACAGTATGTGTTCTTCCAATCCATGAGCATGGAATGTCTTCAAGTTTCTTTGTATCATCTTCAGTTTCTTTCTTTGGCATTTTTTAGTTTTCAGAGTACAATCTTTCACCTCTTTGGTTAGGTTTACTCTCGGGTATCTTATTTTTGGTGCAATTGTAAAGGGGATTGTTCTCTTAATTTCTCTTTCTGCTGCTTCATCATTGATGTGCAGAAATGCAACAGATTTCTGCACATTGATTCTGTATCCTGTGACTCTACTGAATTTGTTTATCTGTTCTAGCAGGGTATTTTGGTGGAGTCTTTGGTGGAATCTACATATAGTATTTTGTCATCTGTGAATAGTGAAAGTTTTACTTGTTCCTCACCAATTTGTGTGTTTTTAAATTTCTTTTTGTTGTCTGATTGCTGTGGCTAGGACTTCTAGTACTATGTTAAATAAAAGTGGTGAGCGTGGACATCCTTGCCTTGTTTCTGACCTTAAGGGAAAAGCTCTCAGCTCTCCCCCATTAAGGATGATATAAACTGTGAACTTCTCATATATGACCTTTATTATGTTGAGGAATATTCCCTCTATATTTTTTTAACTGTGTTATGTTAGTCACCTTACAGTACATCATAAGTTTTTGATGCAGTGTTCCATGATTCATTGTTTGTGTCTAACACCCAGTGTTCCATGTAATACGTACCCTCCTTAATACCCATCACAGGGCTCATCCATCCCTCCTTTTCCCTCCCTTCTAAAATCCTTAGCTTGTTTCCTGGAGTCCATAGTCTCTCATGGTTCATCTCCCAAGAAGATTTCTTCCCATTCATTTTTCCCTTCCTTTTCCTAATGTCCTCCATGCTATTCCTTATGCTCCACAAATAGCCATATGATAATTGACTTTCTCTGTTTGACTTATTTCACTTAGCATAATCTCCTCCAGTCCCACCCATATTGATGTAAAAGTTGGGTATTCATCATTTCTGAAGGCTGAGTAATATATATTGTGTATATGGATTATATCTTCTTTATCCATCTGTCTGTCAAAGGGCATCTTGGCTCTTTCCACAATTTGACTATTGTGGGCATTGCTGCTATGAACATTGGGGTGCATATGGTCCTTCTTTTCACTACATCTGTATCTTTGGAGTAAATACCCAGTAGTGTAATTGCTGGGTCATAGGGAAGCTCTATTTTTAATTTTTTGAGGAACCTCCACACTGTTTTCCAAAGTAGTTGCACCAACTTGCATTCTCACTAGCAGTGTAAGAGGGTTCCCCTTTCTCCACAACCTCTCCAACACTTGTTTCTTGTCTTGTCAATTTTTGCCAGAATTTTTCCCTCTAAACCTACTTTGTTGAAGTCTTTTATCATGAATGGATGTTGTACTTTGTCAAATACTTTTTCTGTGCCTATTAAAATGATCATATGGTTTTTATCCTTTCTCTTAATTGATGTGATGTAGCACATTGATTGATTTGCAAATATTGAACCACTCTTAAGTTATAACTTTTTGTTTCCCTTCAAATCCCCCCCTTCTAAATTGCATTGAGGAAACATTACCTTTATTCCAATCATGGGATTAGGCTTGTCTATGCCTTATATTTTCTTATCCTACATTCAGATTATCCAAAAATCCTGAATCACTTCTACCAAAAGTTCTACAGAAATCCCCTCTATACCCCACACTGCCCAGGTAGTGACCTCTACTGGCATCACCACACTCCCAGACCCCTTCATTTACCCATAAGAAAGTTATCCACAAGAAAGTTTGACATATTTGGGCGCCTGGGTGACTCAGTGGGTTAAAGCCGCTGCCTTCGGTTCAGATCATGATCCCAGGGTCCTGGGATCGAGCCCCATATCGGGCTCTCTGCTCAGCAGGGAGCCTGCTTCCCCTTCTCTCTCTGCCTGCCTCTCTGCCTACTTGTGATCTCTGCCTGTCAAATAAATAAATAAAATCTTTAAAAAAAAAAAAAGTTTGACATATTTGATTTTTCAACTCCAAGATATTCCCCCCATTGGTAACAGGTAAGGTCTCCCTCCTGCCACCTCTTACAACACAGAACAACACAGTCTGGAAACACACAATGGGAAAAGTACATGGTAGCAAATTCACATGTACATTCTAGCTTTTCTTTTGAATGTAGATCTTGAAGCAATCAGATTTCTGCTTTCTGGCCTCTTCCCTATGTCTGGTACACTGTAATTGCCTCCATCATTTAGTTATATTTTGTTTTCGTTTTAAAGATTTTATTTATTTATTTGTCAGAGAGAGCACAAGCAGAGGGAGGAAAAGGCAAACGGAGAAGCAGGCTCCCCATTGAGCAAAGAGCCTGACTCGGGACTCCATTCTAGGACCCTGGGATCATGACCTGAGACGAAGGCAACTGCTTAACCAACTGAGCCACCCAGGGATCCCAGTTAGTTATATTTCGATACTTAAATACAGGATAAAAATCTGCAGTGTAGTATATGGATAAAACTAAGTATTTAGCTATCTTTATCAAAGGGACTTAAAACTAACTTTATTATAAAATATACTCCATTTACTGATACATTTTGTCTTTCTTTGAAATACTGGTTTAACTCCTATTGTAACTAGAAAGTTTGGGGGCACCTGGGTGGCTCAGTGGGTTAAAGCCTCTGCCTTCGGCTCAGGTCATGGTTTCAGGGTCCTGGGATAGAGTCCTGAAATCAAGCCCTGAATCTGGCTCTCTGCTCAGCAGGGAGCCTTCTTCCTCTTCTCTCTCTGCCTGCCTGCCTCTCTGCCTACTTGTGATCTCTCTCTGTCAAATAAATAAATAAAATCTTAAAAAAAAAAAAAGAAAGTTTTAATTCACCAATGCATCACAGAAGTAGTATTCCATGCTGGCTTTACTTTTTCATATTTTCATGAGTTATTAATGTAGGGTAGAAGGAATAAGCAAGTATCTTTTCCATTTTGCTCAGATTCTGTAAATGATTACAAGATTTGTAGATGACATAATAGCCATTGAGCTGAAGTATTGATGTTCTCATGAAAGTACTTTTTGTCTCTCCCTATACCATATCTAAAAATAAACATAATGCTAAGTGAGGTAAGTGGGCAGGAAATCAAGTAATTTTTAAAAACTAAGGTGGTTATTTTTCTCATAGAAACTAATTTTTTTTATGATTATGATGGAGGCTCTTGGGACCTCCTATTATATATTATAATCACAATGAAAAAGTCAGTTCTGTGGTGCAGGCTCCTGTGCTAAACGTCAGATAAACTATGCATTTAATACAGAAACCATGATTTCTTTATGATTTTTTTTTAATGATTTCTTTATGATTTTGAACACCCAATCTATTTCTCAGAACAGTTAGTATAATTTGAACTCTTTACAGTGAACAGCCATGTCACGATGCTGGTGTTAGGGAATCATGATGTAGCCTGTACTTTACACTGATGTACAATGTACATCTCTCTCATGTCATTCTCTCAGGAAAAATACTTATTTGGTTGTCTTCTAAGTCAGGACAGTGTCATTTTGTATACAAATTTCCTACCCTCGGGAGTATATTCCAGGTTGAAGATAAATATTACAACGTGATGTGCTAAGTAGGATGATAGGGAAAAAGTCCAAGTGATAGGGGAACTCAGATAATGAACACTTAACCCAGCCTGGGCAGATTAGGAAAGCAGGGGCAGAGGTGAGATAGCCCTGATTCAGTTTTGAAGGATGAGAGGAAGTTACCAAGGAGCAGTATGTAAAGGGAAAAAGGGAAAGGTCAGGTGTTTGTGTGACTGGAGTATAGGTAATATACTTCAGGAGGCAAGCCAAGAGAAACCAAAGAAGTTCAGAGACCCTGGATGTGGGCACATGAACATGCCATTCCTTATAATACTGTTTGTTTATTATACACTGTTTATTATACTGTTAATTTATTTTATTTATTATGTTTATTATACACTTCCTGTTTATTATACACTTCCTGCCTAAGGACACAGAACCAAAGAATCCAAGAAGACCTGGTGTGAAAACTCAAGTCAAGCAAGTTGCATCTGTTCTAGTCCAATCTACTTGCTTGCAAACTGTAACGAATATAAAAGTACACTTTAAAAACAATTTTAAAACCTTTTACAAAGGGAAAAACGGACACCGTTGCCATAAAATCAGTAACCCGAGCCAATTACCATAAATGTGCATCTCATAAACACCATTCCATCAAGTGTTGCAGGCATTTGCTTAAAAGCACTGTTTGCATATATGAACACTTAATATATGGCATGTAGTTAAACAAGTACGTGTATATATATATTTTTTTACTGAGCATTATCTTTAGCAAAAAAATAATGGCGTGTTCTGCATGCTCACATCCAGAAATCTGCTTTCCTGGCACATATGGTGAGTAGCAATAGTAGTTGAGGCTCACTCATGCAATCGTTTTAATCAAACTATCATAATCAGGCACTCTGCAAAGTAGTACTCTATTCCTCTGTTCACTAAATGCATCCCCCATCCCTTTCAACCCTGCATAAATTGCAAAGGCAGTGTTATTTACCAATTGGAACTGGCAGCATTAAATTAGCACAGGCTGATTACTAGACTTTTGCCCAGTGAACTTTATGTTCCCCCATTGAATCCGTTTATTGTTGCTGTCCCTACTTTGGAACATGACTTCCTTAGAAAGCATTTCTTCATTCAGCCTCTGTGCTGCAAACAGACAACAGCTTGAAGTCAGCAGCTGCTCTTGAACAAAGCAGGTAGAGAAGCAAGAAAGGCTGCTGAATTCATAACAATAAGCACATCATGACATAATTACAGTAAATCTCCAGAGTGACCTGCACACATTCAATACCATATGGTTATTTTTGGTGCTGGAAACGTGTAGCCGGGAGCCATAGTTTAATCTAGCCACTTTCCACAGTATCCCTCCTAGCATGAAATTGATTTTTTATCCAGAAAATTAACATGAATATTTATTGACAAAAGTGAAGACTATATTTGCACAGTCAGCTAAGTGTGCTGGTAAATTTCATAAAAATATTCGAATTTTGTTTTACCTGAAAGGTAGGAATAGGTGAATAGGAATAGGTGAATAGACGTTTTGTTTTCTTTCTTTTCTTTTCCTTTTTTTTTTTTTTTTTTGGTAGTGTTGGGTGTTTTGTTTGTTTGTTTTGATTCCAGCAGCACTTTCGTCCTATGCGATATATACCTTTCAACCTCCTCTACCTCCCTCTTTTTTGGTGCAGTGTTTCTTCAGTGGTTATTAGAAGGACTGTTCTCTGTTTCTGTCCTATGCAATATATACCTTTCAACCTCCTCAACCTCCCTCTTTTTTGGTGCAGTCTTTCTTCAGTGGTGCCTAGAAGGACTGTTCTCTGTTTCTCTTAAGGTCTTCATTTGACTTTGACTCAGTTAATAGGATTTACTGCTGCTGTAGCCTTCCCAGGAAAAACAGATTGTCAATAAAGACAATACCTTGTGGTCCATTAGGAATTAATAAACTGTCCTCTCTGCCCCTGATTCTGAAAATAATTTATTCTACAGAAGATGTAGATGCATACATATATATCAGGGAAGTGGGCCGGCCAGGATCCCAGCCTCCTAAGCCCACTGAGAGGTTTCCCAGGCAAATCAAGTCTTACCTGGACAGTAGAATGAATCTCAGATAAATGTAAATATTCCATCACTTTCTTGAAAATATTTGCCATGCGATCCCACTCATTGATTTGATTCTTGGGAAGTTTAAGAAGGTTAAATATTGTTCTCTGCCGGGTGCCTGGGTGGCTCAGTGAGTTAAGCCACTGCCTTCAGCTCAGGTCTCAGGGGTCTTGGGATTGAGTCCCGCATCCGCCTCTCTGCTCGGCAGGAAGCCAGCTTCCCCCTCTCTCTCTGCTTGCCTCTCCACCTGCTTGTGATCTCTCTCTGTCAAATAAATAAATAAAATCTTTAAAAATATATATATATTGTTCTGTGCCTTCACCAAGTACATTAGTCCCATCTTGGTAACAGTGGACTAAATAACCAAATCCTAAACCATGTTGATCCTCCAGCAAGAGTCCTGGAGGATTCTGGGCAACCTGCTTTATACCTTTAGAGGACCTTTATTTCTAGAAGACTGTAATGCATTAAAAACACTGTATTTTAGAAATCAAATTAAAAGAAAAAGAAAATGGAAGGCAAATTCTGCTAAAGCAGGAGGGTTCCAAGAACACATATGTTGGTATAGGAATGGAGGATAATTCAAACTAACTTCACTTCAGAGTTTTCTTCCTGCCCTGTGTCTTGGTCGTGAGTTTCCTCTAGTGACCTGAGGCCTATGGGATTGAAAATATGCCCCAGATTTGCTATATCTTGGAGTAGATAATGGGAGTTATCTACAAAGGGAGTTCCTGTATCATCGTCATTGGAAGCCACATAAATCCCCCCAGTAACAGAAACAAACACTGTCTCTTTCTGTCACCCCATCAACTTAAACTGCTGCAACACAATCACTTTAGGTTTTTTGTTGAGAAACAAAGCAACTGGAATTGTCTCATGGACTTGACTATATATATGTATAAAAAACTAGAAGAACGCAGCAGAATAACTATCAAGAAGATCGAAATAAAACAATTTAGGGAATTTGTTCAACAACTGACAGAATGAGGACTTATTTAGGCCATTGTTATCTGTTTGCCACTTTTATAAATGTGGATTCCGAACAAGTAAGTAAATGCTTCAGTAAGCAAAGAAGGCGGGGGAAAAAAATTGTATCTTTCCTGTTGACCTACTGCGTGACCTCAGAGAGTTGTTTTCCCATTGCCTCTGTCTCCTCCATTTTAAATGAAAAATCATAATAGTAATTGATTCTCTCCCAGGGTTTTCTTAAGTCTTGAAAAACTTTTTAAAAGTAAAGTACACAATAATCACTAAAAGTCTAGCAGAACACATAACCTGAACTTCTACAGAATCCTATGCCTTCAAGTGGCCAAAACAAATCAACTGAATGTTCAGAATGCAAAGATAACTGGTCAAACGCAATAAATATGACAGAATGAGGTGTGGGAATCAGAATAAGAATAAAGAAAATATGCTTTATTTTGAGAAATACAATTAAATCAATTAGGTGATAGTGTTTCTGACTCAATCCTTGAGTTGCTCAATAGATTTTTTTTTTTTTTATTCCCAATTTATTTATTTTCAGAAAAACAGTATTCATTATTTTTTCACCACACCCAGTGCTCCATGCAAGCTGTGCCCTCTATAATACCCACCACCTGGTACCCCAACCTCCCACCCCCCCCGCCACTTCAAACCCCTCAGACTGTTTTTCAGAGTCCATAGTCTCTCATGGTTCACCTCCCCTTCCAATTTACCCAAATTCCCTACTACTTTTAACACAGTGGCTCATGAACCATATAATACCTAACATAGATCATGAGTTTTTTAGCTCATTGGTTGTTCCATCATATGAAATATTTATTTTTTATGAAGCTATAAGTACACTTATGTGTCCTTGTTACACCAGAGCTCTCCTAAATGAGAAACCCTATGACACTTTAATATTTAGTCTGCATAAGCAATGCTCTTATGAACTCCAGCAAAACCTAATGCAGGATTTTAAGGCTACACGATGAATGTAGGTTAACAGGCACTTGTTATTTATAGCACTTAAGCTAACTTTTCCTACCTGTAATTTTTCTACTCCAAATTGCTAAATATTATTGTTCCTATAAAGCATACAGATAGTTCTACTGCTATTACATCAAAATCCAGTAAAAGATTATTTCACAAAACACTTCCTCTAGGAAGAACCTAGGCCTTCGTTTAGTCCTCCTGCCCTTAAAATTCCTATGTTGCCCACACTTGGCAGTACACAGACTTGTAATCCATCTCTGCAGCTGGTCTATGTAAATGAACTAGAAATTATATGTGTGTGTCCTACACTCACCAGCCTGAGTTTGGTGGGGTTGTGTCACTTCTGACTTGATTAAGAGTACACCTGTGACCAAGCCAGTGATGAAACGTGGAGCAAATACACAGAGACAGCTGGATTAAGACTGTCATAATTGTAGTTTTACTTGATTATCATTTTCACAGGCTCCAGGTGATTTCTATTTCTTTATGGCTTCACTCGTCTCAGGGGGTCCCAGAGGACCTTGAACCAGAAGAGAGAGACGCGTCCTGCTTTTTGTCTAGGCCAGTTTGCCTGAGTGGGCACTTCAGAGAATTGTGCTATGAAAAAGCAATTAGCTTCTTGAGTCTAGGGTGCCATTTAGAATATCTAAGCTACTGTACTTCATCATAAAATTGACCTTTTTAATTTTTTATGTTGGAAATTTCTACTCAGAGTGCTAGCGTGAAAAAAGTACAGCTCCAAGGAAAATATGAAAGGCATGGGAAGGAGTCAGGTAAGGTTGTGCTGCCCTGAAGGAAAGTTGAAATCATCTCTACTTGGATGAAATAACTACCATGTCACCTGTGCTTAATTTTTAAGTAATTGCTATCATTAAGTAACATAACAATGACACAGCAACACCAGATCTGCGTAAGAAGTGGGCAGGCAGTGTGTTTTGGATTTACAGCCAACTCACAATCATGCAGGATAATTGCTTTGCTCTCTAGAAAAGAGGTCCTTTTCTCATTACTTTTGACTGTCATTCCTATGCTATAATCATCTTAATGTGACCATAATTTATGTACTGTATTTTTCCAAGCTGTATCAGATTTGCCATTTTAATTTCCCTATCCAACTCCAATGTTTCAGCAGCAGCAGAAAAAAAAAATGTTGATAGGAAAAAAGAAGGGAAGTTATCTAGAAACAGGAGAATTACCACAGAAGGTCATCCAAGTCATCCATGCAGGCCATAGTTCTATCATCACCAGTAACAACACAGAATGCTTTTCAGAAGGATAAAGGCTAAGAGTTAACTTACCTATATTGCAGCCCTAATAACTCTACTTATTTCACTGTATGACCTCGGGCAAATTTTTTTAACATTTTGGTGCTTCAGTATCTCTATCTCTAAAATGGGAATGCAATATAGTTAGAGTTGTAGATCTATTCCTAAGCTTGGTAGCTTAAAGCAGCAATTCATTAACTATCTCTCAAGGTGCTGTGGGTTGCCTGCGCTCAGGGAGGTGGTTCTGACTTGCAGAGCTCAGCCAGGTGTTGGTTGGGCTGGAGGCTGTTGTCTCTGGACTGGGCATCCAAGATGGCTCTTCTGCACAGGGAATGGATGATGCTAAGGGCCACTGGAGGCTCCCGTGGGAGACAAATCAGAATGCCTACTCACAGCCTCTCAGGGTGCCTTTGGTTTCTCATAGTATGGTAGCTTAGTTGGGAGGGGGCAAGGATCCTGGGAGAGAGTGCCTTCCTAAAGACCCAAGAAGAAGCTCTAAGGCTTTTATGACTTTTTATGATGCAGGTTCATGGGCTGAAGAATTAAGATTCCACATCATGCTGGAGAGAGTGGCAAGATCTCATTGTAGAAGAGCACTGTGGGATGAGGAAGGTCATTGCAATCATATTTGCAAAATAATATCTGCTATAGACTTACTGTTATATAGTATCTGCTCTAAGGTTGGGAGGAGGGTGATATGAGTTAGTCACCCTAGGCAAATATTTAGAACAGCACCTGGCATATCTTGAGCTCTCAATAAGTATTGGATATTAATATTGTCCTCCAGAACCTGGAGTGGGCTGCTTTATGTCCTGATCTCTTGATCCTCTCTGTTATTTATGACTGAATTTTTTTCCAATATTTCAAAATTACCATATTTTCAACCTCTACCTACTCTTGCAGATAGGTGGAAAGAAACATTTACTGATTTCTCAGGCTTGAGTAGGTATGTAAGTATTCACTTTATTGATATTTTTCATAATTTATAGTTGTGGAATTTCTTTCTGTTAAGCAGCAGCTTTCCACATGTTGAATCCCAGTACACTTCTTCTGTGCCCTTTCACCAATATTCCATCACCTTTCCCTGTGAGGACTGCTTATGGTGTGTGGAATCTCTAGTCAATAATGGGTCAATTCCAGTGGTGTATAAAATTTTACATAAGTGATGGAAAGATGATGATATTTTAAAAAATTAAGACAGCTCTCGGACCAAAGCATAGCATTTTTATCTCGAACTTCACAGTGCTGGAAAATGGACTCAACTTAATATGCAAAATCTTATTCTTAGAGCAAAAGTGCTGTAAAGTAATAATAATAATAAAGATAAACAATGTCATTGAAGTACAGTTTTATTGGTATTATATAGAGAGGGAAATTAAGTTTTCTTTTTCTTGCACTGTGCTAGTTAAGTAAGATTTAGAAGCTAGCAGAATCCTTTGCTCATAGCAAATACTAAAAGAAATATGTGTTTATGAAGATGATTCATTGATATATTTTTAATTTCACATTTTGATGACTTCCAACACACCTCATTACTAATATTCAGAATAACCTATTTTCACTCTTTAAGTGAGTGACTCTAATCATTGTTCTACAGATGAACATTACTGGAATTAGATGAAAAATCAGGCAAAATCATGGAAGTCACAAGGGAAAATAACCCATGCATTAAATACTTTAATAGGATCTCACCAAGATGTGGGAAAGAACATTTAAAAATATGTTTCCCTCTGAATTGATTAGTATTACTTTTGTTCACTTGGAATCTCATTAATAAAAACTCAAGGTGTTAAGTTACATCAGTAACTCTCTGCCAAAAGCAAGAAGTTCATCACAACTGAGAAATTAAAGTATAGTCACAAGGTGGAGGACATTGCCTCAAACACCTTTCAGCCCCTTGTGAATGTCAGATAATTGACATGGGCCTCAGTTTGCAGATGGATAGCATAATTTTATTTTTACCAGGCTTCTTTAAAGATGAACTAGTAATTAAAGTAAATGACAGAACCCACCAATGGTCAAAGATGTGGAAGTGTGCCCCACAAACAATTACAAGTCAGCTCAGTGACATACCTAGAGGCTGGCTCACAGGCATGTAGAACAAGCGAGACAGAAAACATCTGACAGAAACCAAACTAAGACAGAAAAATGCACCTTAAAATAACTGGGTGTCTTAACACAGAAGCTCATTTTCCAGCCTTGGACAACAGAATATTAGGGTGGTTGCCTTGGATTCCAAGAAAAAGGAATATGGTAGATCAAGTTTTCCTGTGGAAATCATCTCTTTCCTTAGTTATAAATATGAAATGAGAACATTTTAAAATAATGCTTTAGAATTTTGAACCTGTGGAGACAAAGTCCCATAAAACCTTCAAATCTAAGCTTATTGTAAATTATTTTATTTACTCACAGAGTACTTTCATCTAGAATTTTTAGCATAGGAAAGAAAACCATGATTGACAAAACTAAAGATACAGAAATCCACAAACTGGGATGCATATGTATGAAAAACTGGGCCACAAGTTTGGAGTTTTATTTCTTTCCTTTAATGTTTTATGGTTTTTTTCCCCCATTGTCCAATGAGTTCTTTTGTAATATTAAAACTATAAGAAAAGACATTAAACTGTGTGATCTTATGCAGTCTTCCTTAAGGACAATTCACTTACCATGACTTTCATTGAACCTCTCACCTCAAACATCTGTCCATATGAACTTTATATGTATTGTTGAAAAATACCCAGACATTAGTTATGTATATATTTATTTATGATTTGTTCTTGGCTACTAGAGATATAAGGTAGTTTTATAGGGATGCCTGAGTGGCTCATTTGGTTAAGCATCTGCCTTTGACTCAGGTCATGATCCCGGGGTCCTGGGACCCAGTTGTGTTGGGCTCACTACTCAGTGGGGAGTCTGCTTCACCCTCTCTCTCAAAGAAATAAATAAAATCTTTTTTAAAAAGACAGCTTTATAAAAATTAAACAATGTGACATACTATAATAAAAAATAAACTGAAAAACAACTAACTAAAGAACAGAAGTAAGTAGATGTAATAGGTGAACTGGGATTTATTACCTATAACATAATAGTCTTTCAGGGGAAAAAGAAGCAGGATAATAAATGTAAATAAAATTTTATTTTTATAATCAGCAGTAACATATGCTGTAACAAAAATTTAAACTTTGGTATGACAAAAAGAAGAGCAACATATGTTGCTCTTCTTTTTGTCATACCAAAGTTTAAATTTTTGAATTTTTCACATTAAAACACCAGAATCTAGAAACGTTTAAAATTGATTTTGACCATCATCCATTCTGCTATGGGAACCAATCATTTGGTTTTTTATATTTATGAGGATTATTGAATAGCCCAATAGAATATATATATATATATTTTTTAAGATTTTATTCACTTATTTAGCAGAGAGAGACACAGCAAAAGAGGGAACACAAGCAGGGAGAGTGGGAGAGAAAGAAGCAGGTTTCCCGCCAAGCAGTGAGCCCCATGTGGGGCTATACCTGGGATTCTGACCTGAGCAAAAGGCAGAAGCTTAATGACTGAGCCACCTAGGCGCCCCTGGCCCAAAAGAATATATCTTAATAAAGACATTGCAAGTTTTAGGATGTTTGAGAATGGGATTAGCTCTGTTCTTTTATCTCAGATTGGGCTAGGGATTTGTGCTGACCTCTGGAACTAGAGTGAGCCCACCCAGAACACTTATGGAGATTCAGAGATCTTGGACATAGCTACAGTTTGAACCACTTATATGTTCAAAATATTCCTCCTTAAAGAATAGTTTAAAATTGGGTTACATTTAACTGGTAGATATAAATACACATACTGCTAAACATATATATTTGCCTATATACCAAATATATGTGGTGAAAATGGCATAAAATATCAAAATCAGTTGCACAAAGCATTCTGAACTACTTAAGAATCCTCTCTGAATATTGAATATTTATTTTCTGTATGGATAAATATATCTGATTTTGAATTTCATGAAAATCTCCACCTTATATGTCATCAATCTAAAAGTTCATCTCTCTAGAGTATAACATGTTCTCACTTAAACGTACAGGGACAAACAACAAAAGACCATTCCTGTTTATTTGAATGATTAGTAAGCTTTGTGAATTGTCTTCACGAATTTCATATCTGGCTAACATAAACAGCCAGCAAATTCTTGCCAACATTATTTTCATTTTCTTTCACAATGGGGCTTCTTTAGATACATTACAGGGTTTAAGGAAAGTGTCAGGAAAAGGCAATCTGTAGCCAAAACAATGTGGAAAAGGGGGAGAAAGAAAGAGGTTTATGATGCTTCTCCCCAACTTCTGTATTCATCACACTCCTGGTCTGCTTGCACTGATGCTACTACTGTCCTTTTCTTATTAAATAGGCAATGCTTATTAACTATCTGGAAGCAGCAGAATGTAAAATTTCCAAAGCTAAAATGACAGCACAAATGCCTTCACATTGGTCATTATATCTCTGTGCCCCCAAAACAGTCAGAGTCTCTTAAGTCATTAAAAGTGCAAACATGGGGGGCGCCTGGGTGGCTCAGTGGGTTAAGCCGCTGCCTTCGGCTCAGGTCGTGATCTCAGGGTCCTGGGATCGAGTCCCGCATCGGGCTCTCTGCTCGGCAGGGAGCCTGCTTCCCTCTCTCTCTCTGCCTGCCTCTCCATCTACTTGTGATTTCTCTCTGTCAAATAAATAAATAAAATCTTTAAAAAAAAAAAAAGTGCAAACATGGTATTGAGATTATTTCAAGGCTATGTGGGTAATTTTCCAAATCGAATATATTCCTTAAATGTATGGCTTCATAAGTTAAATATGGCTCACTGCTTTACTCATATGATAACATTTTTATTTAAAAATGAATTAAAAATAAGTTCTGCGGGCTTAGCAGTCATCTTGAGCTCATATGCCGAATAGAGTAAATGTTGCATGGAGGAAAAGGGCATTACTACTTGTTTCCATCATTCTACCTGGTTTATTTAAAATTGGATCCAGCCAGTACTGTGTCTGTTAAGAAAGTCATAAACCTTTCACAAATGTATTGTCACCAAAAGACAAAAACTATGATCTGGAACAAACCAATGATCCTTCAAGACTGACTCTGACAAGTTTACTGTGGGAATCTTCAAAGGTAGATATAGCATACTCTCCAAAGTAAGGATGACTGAAAAAGAAAGAAGAAAAAAAATTACTGTGTGGGAAAATTTCTTCCAGACCTTAAAAAATCAGTATAATCTTTGAACTATGAGCACTGATTACTCCTTACTGCCCTCTTCTTAATTGGGCAACTTTGTAATTTGTTTGCTTCTGATGACTTCACAGAGCAGAAAATTTTGTTATTTTGGTGCCTTATTCAACTCACACATTTCTTTAATTTTCTCGTGCTTTAATAACTACATTAATTCGTGCATTCAGCTGTATCTTGATCTGTGGTACTATAAACAAGAGGGGGAAATAAAAACTAGAAAATTATACAACCTAAAACCTGGCAGCTCTGACAAGTGTTTAGAAAATAGCTATTAGCTCCAGGAGCACACTTCTGGTCATGAGGGTTAGTACCTTGAGGTGAGGAGTAAAGAAGTGACCCTGTATTAGCTCTGACATGTCTGGTAGGAGATAAGCTATTTTGACAGAATATAAATGTGAAATATAATTGAGAACCTGCCAAGAAATATAAAATTCACTAACAAATGTTTGCTTATGCTAGTTTGTTGGTAAATCTGGAATATGCTAGATTACTATGTGTGCTTAGTAAATTTAATATCATATAGGAAATAGACTTTGGATTACAAATGTACAATTTTTATCTCTACCATTTGAAAGTAATATCTATCTACAAAACCACCACCACCACCACAAAACTAAATAAAAAGGGAGAAATAAAGAATTAATTATGTATATGGTGCTAGAGAACAGTGTTTTTCTGAGCCAGAGTTATATATAATAAAACGGGAGTTTCTGGAAAATACTGATATGGATCATAACAATGGCCCACGGGGCATTCATAACAAAAGGAATATCGTGAAAAGAGGCTCACTTAAACATGAAAGGCAATTTGAGAGAAAAAAACAATGAGAAATATGTCAGAGGTTGAAGCATAAAAATTAATATATTTATTCAAATGTGTATTGATAGAACTCTATAGGGAAGGCCCTGCAGTTAGGAACTTATTAGAAAAATGTCTTTTAAAAAACATCAGAGAAGGGGAGCCTGGGTGGCTCAGTGGGTTAAGCCTCTGCCTCCAGCTCAGGTCGTGATCTCAGGCTCTGATTGAGCCCCGCATCGGGCTCTCTGCTCAGCTGGGAGCCTGCTTCCCCCTCTCTCTCTGCCTGCCTCTCTGCCTACTTGTGATCTCTGTCAAATAAATAAATTAAAATCTTTAAAAATAAAAAAAATCAGAGAATATTGTAGAAAGAAGAAATAAAGCATTTTGGTCACAAATGTTCTGACTACAATATGTATACTCTAATTCACAGAAATTAAATTAATTCACAGAAATTAAATAAAAAATGTAAACTGAAATTCAAATACAGGGCTACAAATATGATCCAAAACAAATATCCAAGACTGACCAGAATGGGTTATGGTTATTGAATGACAATGGAATGCTTATTCCCCAAAACACCTTAATAGAGAAAAGTAAGAGTATATGTCACAAATATATAAGGGAAAACAATAATCCTACTGTGAGAGAATAATGGATAGCATTTTACTGGGAACAAATGGCAAGTGCAAGAATAAGAGTGAGAGTGAGAGAGGGAAAGAGAGTAATGACCCAATGATAGAAGTATTCTGAAACCTTCTGGTTGGATCATTAGGGTCTCCTAAAACCAGTTATGAGACCAAATATCTTCACTCCAACAGACTTTCATTATCTACTATGATTTATATCCTGACAGAACCTAGTAAATTCTCTACTTACCTTCCTGATGAAAAGGAGGAGGGAAGAAAAGGCAGTAAGGAATTATCTGCACTCAATTCTGACCACCCAAGAAGAATCAATTGACAGTAAAATGGAAGCAAGAAAATTCTCTGTGGATGTGATATTATTACCTTAATGTTTATAGAAGTCATAGAAAAAACACTTGATTTAGTCACAAATGTGTCCTTTGCTCTTTAAAAAGTCTCTGCTAAAGGATAAATATAAGCCAACAGCCAAAACTCTTATAAAAAATATTGCTTAGAAAGAAACTAAATGCTCCCCAGAACAAAATACTGATCATATGAAGATAAGCTTGATCAATAATACTAGGGAGAGCTAATTAAGTGGTTAAATGAATCTGGATGGAGAAATATCTCTAAGAGCTCTCACTGAAAAGGAATGCATAGAAAAGATGGGAAGTCCCTCATTTATTATTAAGTAGAGCAAGCTGAGGCATTTGAAAAATAAGTAGAATAATAAAAATGATTTTTATTATATTGAAAACAAAATACATATAAGACAGAATCTGCTATTAATATAGTTGACAAAATGCTGTCAGATGACATGAAAAATAGAGAGATTTCCAGTTGCTTTCTTATTCTTTTCTTTGTCATGGACTGGTGTGAGGAGAGAAAACATTGGTAAGAGAGAATTGAACCTTAAGTGGAAAAAAAATGAGTACCTAGCAACTCTACATGGATTCAAATGTCTTGCTTAATAAAAATTGCATCCCAGAGTAATGAAAAAGTTTGTAAATAAGATTGCTGAGATGTTATCAGTCATATTTGGGGAATATAAAAATATAGGCATTGGAAGACTGGAAACAGGCAAATTATGTACTGATTTTCAAAAGCTATAAAAAGATTTCTGAAGGGAAAAAAGACAAAGTTCTTTAGAGTAGGAGTAAAAACATAACAAGTGCTATTAAACCCAGCATTTTTAACACCTAATGGAGATGGCGATTACTAAGACTCGAAATAGGGCTAGAAAAGAAAGAGTCCATGGAAATAATTAAGTATATATTATGTATTTTTAAAAAATAGAAATAAGTCAAAGAAATACCCTTAATAACAAAAGCAGGAGAGGAAAACTTGGAGAGAATATAAACTCACTAAATTAAGAGACCCACAGATTTTTCTACATATACTGTTGATGGCCATTGAGTCCTTAGAGAGAGTGATGACAATGACAACCCCACAAGGCAATACTTACCGCAACAATAATGATCATGATGATAGGGTCAATGATCCATAGACTCCTGAGGGCAGGAACTAGTTTTGTTTTGTGCATTGGTGTGGTCCAGTACCCACGACCTAGTGGGACTTCGATATGTTTGAGCTAAATTGAATAATAACAATAATTCTGCATACAATAATCTAAACAGTTTACAATGCTTTATTTCACTTCTTCATCGCAACAAGCTTACAAGATCTAGATAATATTATTACTCCTTATATTATAGATGAACAAATAAGGCTTAGGAAGGTCCTAGCCAAGGTCACCCTAATAAGTGGGGAAGTTCTAATTCAAATCCAAGGCTCTCTGATTCAAAGCCTTAAGCACTTAACGATTGTTATTATATTTCTTATGTGACAATGAGCAACTTTCCATCCTGACTGAAGCCTGATTCTGTGGCAGCTGAGACAGTTTTCTTTGTTCCATGGAAGTTCTAAGAAAAAAGAGTGAATGGCAGGAAGTCCAAGCAGAAGTATCAGAAAAGCTGAAAATTCTAAGGAACAAAATGAATAAACTGACAAGTTCAAAGGAATTCAGAATCAAGGAGCTGGATGCAGAATAAGGGCTAGGGGAAGCAGGTAGAAAAATGTCAATATAAATAAATAGTCACAGAGTATCAAGGCACTCGGTGTCACTATGACAACAATGTAGTACCAGATCTTCATTTGACCCCAGCACTTTATTTGGAGCATAATGCATCTCCAGCTGAAAAAATTAAATTAAGTTCAACTAATTTAATAAAATGACTGAACTTATTAAAGGGATTTTTCTCTTTTTAAATATATTCCTGGTTTTATTTTAAGAAACTCTGCTTCTCCAAGAGAATAGCATTGCATCTAACTATACAGGAAGATAAATCAGGTTTCATGGTAGGCAGTGAAAAAAA
Organism: Neogale vison; assembly: GCF_020171115.1. NCBI lineage: Eukaryota > Metazoa > Chordata > Mammalia > Carnivora > Mustelidae > Neogale > Neogale vison. Next base: position 76,026,350 of record NC_058091.1, on the reverse strand, counting down.
AAAGGGTTAGGTCTTAAATTGTGGTGTTTAGGTTTGTTTGGGGGGAGAATTGGTTTTGTTTTCATCTAGTTATATTCAACATATTTATCTCTGCTTTATATAAAGAAATAGAAGGAGGGAAAAAACTGTGATGCATGACACAGTGAACATATAAAATAATAACAATAGTGTACATTATGGAATGCTTCCTGTTGAAATACAAACTTTTGAAGCATATTTATTACTCATATCAATCCTATGATACTGTGATTCCTGTTACACAGATAAGGACACTGGGGCTCAGGTATACTAAATTCCTTGATTCTGATCATAGCTATTAAGTACAGGAGCAAACTTTCAAATTCAGAGAATTCTTTCTCTTAATCATGATAATAAACTGACATTAAGTTTGGTTTTTCCTAAGAAAGTCTGGAAGAATAGCCTCAATATAAAATATGGGGTATGGAGTGTCTGGTTTAACAGAGATCACAAGGAAAAGCCTCAGACTCTTTTACTTGACAGCCAGCCCAAAATGAGTCAACAATGTGCTTAAGATTTCAAATAAAGACAAAATAGGCTGGAGCTGAATTAAAAGATCTTGGAATTTCAAACAATGGTGGTGGTTACAGCTCACCTCTCCGCATTTGAAGTATCATGGTCACTTCTGGACATCATGAGTCAGGTGAAACTTTAGGAAATGGAAATGCATCTAAAAACGGTGAAGCTGAAGAGACTGTAGAGCCGTTATGCATGAAGAATCATATCCTTCAGCTGAGTTGACTCAGGATATTAGGGTGGTTATTCTTAAAAATCAGAAAGACGTTCACATAGGAGAGGTATAAGGTTTACTCTGTGTAGTTCTAGAGGTAGGAGGCAAAATTTTACTCTGAATAAGAAATAATTCTGATAATCAAATCCGTTCTAAAATATAAAGGAAGTGAGCATTCCGTTTATGTAACGACTCAAGAGGCTGTCTGGTCACTTGTCAGAGAGGCCATAAGGAGGATGGGTAAGTGGCCTTGAATAGTACATATCTCCGAGAAACCTCACCATTTGCACATCTACCAACTTTAAAATTGGCTTGGACAAAGTCCCGCTGTTCCTGAGGCCCAAATGCACTGTCCTCAAGTCATTCTCCTGAATATGTCCTTTCTGTCAATGTAATTTTGTTCCCAGGAGAATGTGCACCTGACCCTGACACGTTCCCAGCTCTTTTAAACGTCTGCTTTGTGAACCCCTTTTATTACTATAATGATTCTAACTTCGAGAGATTGAGATGTAATCTATATAACTACTGAAACTGAGAGCTCTAAATTAAGCTAAAACCTCTTGGTTTCCCTTTAAAAAACAGACCATAGTTCTGAATAGAGCCATAAGCACAGTTGGGAGTTACTCAACCAGAGGTAGCTCTTTGATTGATAAATCAATTTGCAGGAATATATTAAATGATTAATGAATCTGTCATATCAACTAGGACACTTGCTAATTGTTTTCAAGGTTCCAATAAATGTAATGGCAATTAATTACACCTGCTACAATCCACTTCCTGCTTGCAGCTGACGTGGAAGTTTAACTTTCATTTTTCACTGGTGAAAAGCCTTTTGTCTATTCTTGGTCTTTCTCTACACCTGCCTGATATAGGAAAACAATATTTGTGTTAGGCAAAATTCTGCTTATTAATGGCTATACATTTAAAGCCCTTAGAGTCCTCCCTACAAACGAAAAGTGAGAAGTTTTGCAAGCCGCCCAGAGAAGAAAGTGGTGTACTTACAAATCTAATTTTCATCTGAGTGTAGTATATTGTGGTTCCCTGAGGCAGGCCTTGATATCACAAAAGCAATTTCTGGCAGATTGGAAAGATTATTCCCTTCTGAGTTTCCAGCATCTGACAGGAGATCAGAGTGGAGGTCCTACTCTCCGGGGACTAGCAGCTTCATGAAGCAGATGGGACCTGACAGGCTATTTCCAAGAAACGGAGGCTTTGAAGCAGGAAGCAGGTATGCCTGACTGAGTAATGGGAGGCTCCTCATTTAAACTGGGAGAGCCAGAGCCCAGTGGTGGCAGGAAGCATTTATTCATGTCCGGGGAGCATTGCCAGCCGTTGCAGGAACCCTGAGAAGACAGAATGATTCAGAACGCTGAGCACCCAGGCTACAGAATTCATTAGGCAATTTAACCCTATTAATGCCATCCACTTCCTACAAGTGCTGTGAAAAAGTGGATTTCATTCCATTACACTTTGTGTCTCCAACCCCAGGGCCCTCTAGAGGACATTTTCTGTTTTCTCTTCTACCCAGATCACATTTGCTACTTTCCTCAATTTGTAGCTGCTAAAAATGAGAATCAGCTGTACTCTCCCTCCATACCCAGAATAAGGCACAGTAAGGTTTGGGGGAGGGGGACAAACGGGGATGTTCACCCACTTCTGGGAGGAACGAGGTAGGATGGGAAATGAAAGGGGAGAGGGCTGCTCCATCATCTCGTGGCCCACCGTCACTCTGCCCTGCTCTTCACACCTCCTCCTTTCCCTTCCCCATGATGCCAGAGTCAGAGGCTCCTCTTGAGCTCTGATCACCTTCTGTTACTGTGAGACTTACCCCTTCCACCCCCTCCCCCCCACCCCCGTACCTACCTATCACTCTCTAGGCAGATTTAGAAATAATCCTCAGGGAGCCTGGGATCGTTGTGACATGTAATAACTGAATTATCCTTTTTAACGTCTTATTAAGATATAATTTACATACCATAAAATTCATCCTTTTAAAGGGTACCAATCAGTGATTTTGAGTGTAATCACAGTTGAACAGCCATCACCACAATCTTCACTTAAAATATTTCACTTTAAAAGGAAGCCCTGTGCCCACTAGCAGTCACTCCTGGTCTCTGTCTCCCCCAGGTCCTGGAAACCATAAATCCACTTTCTATAGATTTGCCTATTCTAGACATCTCATATAAGTACCATCATGTAATATGTGATCTTTTGTGACCGAGTCCTTTCACTTAGCATGTTGTAGCATGCATCACTCATTTTTTTTTTTTGCCAGTTATTTTCCATTGCATGAATATGCCACATTTTGTTTACCAGTTCATCAGTGGATGGACATTTGGATGTTCTCACTTTTTGGCTGCAATGAGCGATGCAGCTATGAACATTTGTGCAACAACTCTTTATTCATTATCTTGTAAGTACTGTGAGAGGATCACAAACTTTGCAACTACACAGTTGAGCACTTCAACTGTGTGGTTTTGTGCATATATTTTAGCTTCTCTTAACTTCTGTTTCCTCTGCAAGCTGTCTTGGCAGAATGTAAATGCTCAAAAGTGTTGCTTATGCAGGAAACTCAAAAAACTTTCAAACATTGTATCTTATGTCTGTCTTCACAGCTATTTTACAAGATGGCTGGTTGGCAAATGCAGTATTTCTGAGTCAGTTTAAATGATCTAAACTTTCCAGGTAAAAATCTGAGGAATAAGAATTAATAAAGTGCAATCCATAACTTGTTAATAAACAATAAAATAAAATCCATAATTTGTTAATAAAGTAAAAATTCAGTTTAACACATCACTTTTGACAAATGGAAGTGACCAACTAGTAAAGAAGATTTAAATAATACATATGAGTTTAATGTAATTTTATTGAGTATTTTTGTGTGCTAATTTATCAACATAGAAGGAAAAATGAGAAATGGTGATACCCTCTGTCATCTCTTATTAGTCAAAGAGACTATTTTTTCCAATAGCATTCTTAGCATAAGTTGCTAATTTCCATTTTGTGTAAAAATCAATTTTTATGTAAGTCTTCATCTCAACCCATTCCATAAAACTGGGATTTACTATATTCAAGTGCTGACAATGGTTTAGACTTTAATAGAATATATAGAGAGCATTTCTCTCTTTTTTTCTGACTATGGTACATTAAGTCTCCAGAGGGAGCAAATGTTTAGCAACATGTTACTTATCACTTCGTGACTGTATTGGAATCTAACTCAGAAATGTCTTTTTGAAAAAACAAAAAAAAAAAAGAAAAAGACAAAACAAAATCTTCTTACCAGGCAGCAATTAGCCAATCACACCTTTAAAGACAATCTGTAAACAAATAGTTTTCTTTATTTATGGTCTTCCTACTTGGAAAAGATCAGCCAATGAGGACTCTTACTACTTTTCCAAGGGCATAACCACTATTTTATTTATTTATTTTTTACCCTAAAGCTTTCTCTTCCTAGAAAGTAAACACCATAGTTCACCTATAAAGTAGATATTTCTGTTCAATAAATCTATCCTGCTAATCAAGAGAAATAGGGAAATTTGTGTGCACAAGCATAGTATTAATGATGGGACTTATTTCTGCTCGTTCATATTGTAATGAAATTTTTCCCCTATGGTTCATTCATCACTTTAAAAAATTAAGCCAATTTAGAAATATAATTTGAATGTATAATTGAATTTGTCAGTTGATCTCAGCCTTTACAAGTTAATCAAATAACACGGACTTAAGGAAGTTTCCCACACATGCTCTCATTTATGGGCAGCCAATCATCCCCTAAAGAGAATGTCAGGTTCTTTCAGGATTTTTTGTTGATTAGATCCTCATTCTTTCTTTAGAGGATTGAATCATTTTTTTTCCTAGCAATCAAGATTCATGCTATCAGTCAAACTGAAAGGAAGAAAATGGCATAATTTTAGCTAAAATATTAGAAATGACAAATAAGTGAAATATGTTAACTGGAGTGGAAAAGAAATGTGTAATTAAGCAGCACAAGGACCATATGTCAGATTCTTCTATAGTAATAGATGGGAGGAGAGTTTAGACTTTTTGCAAAGACCAATGTAGCTGTCGGGACATTTTAGTCTTCTTTATGATTCACTGGACTCATTGGGGACATCTCACCTCAACCAACAATTGACAAATTAGTTTGTTTTCTTTTTTTGTTTGTTTGTTTTTCATTAAATATAGGAAGGTAGATCAATTAATTGAAAGCTATGGCAAATTCAATGAAACAAATTATAATAGAAAAAAAGATACATGTGTTCTTTAGATGATTTCAATGCATGCAAAAATAGGCTTTTAGGAATCTTGAGATATTTGAATGGTACCTTTCAAATACTCCTCAGCCCTGTGTCAAGCATATTTTGAAAATTTTAGTGGAATATGTGTCACACTTAAAATAGCTTCTCCTTCACGGTGTTCCAGTGGTGCTCTAGGCATAGAGCCCTTTTTAGATTTTTCTCCACAAAGCTGGAAGGTTGGATATTCCGATTGTGAAGTAGGTGTCGTAGTCCTGCACTATACAGGGAGAGAAGCACCTCGGCAACAGAGACCTCAGCTCCCCAAAGCCCAGATAAACCTAGGAGCGAGATCGTTCCATTTGGAGAAAAGAATGACAGGACCTATAAGCTTTAATCTGAGAATATTTCTAAACTCCTGTGGAGACATAATTAAATCTAGGTCCCAGTATTGGAACATGTGTTCTTTATCCTCCTCAATTTAGTTAGTGGGGTTGCCAACATTTTTATGTTTTGAAACACTCACTACCATTTTGATCATAGAATCAATATCATTAACTCATTTTATGCATAGAAGTGTGCAGTGTAAGAACAATGAAGTGAACCTCCTTCTACATTTGGCATTTCTGAAACTGATCATTTCAATGCTAGCATGGTTCCAGTCGGGGAGGTAGGAAGGACTTTTAACCCTGATACTTACTCACTTTCACTTATGTCGTGGAAATATGAAAAGTTAGAGTCCCTCAGACATTTCACCTAATTCACTCTCTGATGCAGAGTGTACATGGAAAGATTAAGGATATTGAGAACCTATTAGGTGCCAAATTTTACTTATGAATTATAAAGATACTTCACACATATTACACAGTATGGTTAATTCCCTTGCATTATTAACATTTCTCTCTTCACTGAATCCTTCAAACTACTGCTCATCCCTGCTTTCCCTTGACAGAAAATAAAGGATAAGATTTACCATCATAACGACTTTTAAGTGTACAGTTCAGAAGTATTAAGTACATTCGCATCAGTGTGCAGCCAATCTCCAGAACTCCTTTCATCTTTAAACCTGAAACTCTATACCCGGTAAACAACTCCCCATTTCCCCCCCCTAAGCAGCCCCTGGCAACTGCCATTCTATTTTCTCTCTCTATGAATTTGACTTCTCCAAATACCTCATAAGTGGAATCATTTAGTGTTTGTCTATTTGTGTGTCTTGCTTGCTTCATTTCGCATCATGTCCTCAAAGTTCACCAAGTTGTAGTGTATGTCAGAGTTTCTTTTGAAAACTGAATAAGATTCCTTTGTATGTATATACCACATTTTGTTCATCCATTTCATGTTGATAGACACTGGGGCTTCTTCCTCCTTTTGACTAGTGTGAATAATGCTGCCATGAACATGGGTGTATGGATATCTAAGACTCTGCTTCCAGTTATTTTTAATATATGCCCAAAAGTGGAATTGCTAGATCACATGGTAATTCTATTTTTCATTTTTAAGGAGCCTCCAAACTGCCATAACAGCTGCACCATGTTATATTCCTACCAACAGCGCAGAAGGATTCCGGTTTATCCGCATCCTTATCAACACTGGTTATTTTCTGTCTTCTTGATAGCAGCCCTCCTAAGGGTTAATGGATGTGAAGCACCAGATCATTGTTAGACCTAATATTTTCGACAGTTTTCCAAAGTGTGGTTCGCAAATGCCATTTCATTAGGATCGCTTCGCAAATGTATTACAAACATTCAGATTCCTGAATCAAATCTCTGAAGATTGAGCAGGAGCAAGTTCCTCAGACCATTGTTTTGAGGATTTTTGGCATATAGCTTATTATATTGGATGGAGGTGATATGAAAGTGCCTCAAAGTAAGAAAGAAAACACCAGGCCAATCCTACAATATTGTGTAGAGTAGAATGCTTGCTATAAAAATTTTGCTTTTTATCTGTATAAACAGATTACATAGAAACAACTACCATTTTTCACCGCTAGATGTGTAATTTTTACAAATATAACTAAGTCCTTGAGCCACATGGTAACACTCTAGAGTGTGTTGCTGGATGTTATTATTATCATCACTGAAGTAACAGGAAACTATAAGCACTTTTATTATCCTTTGGGGGTGTGTGTGTGTGTGTGTGTATGTGTGTGTGTGTGACGTACATAATGATCTCTGACTTGCTGCTGCACTGGCAAAGATTTTTATTTTTATCCATTTCCCTTCTTTGGCGCAGTAAAAGTCAGGGTTGACATTTCAGATCTATTATGATTATTTGAGACCTTCACACTGAGTACTGTGCTAGGTAGGCACTGTTTATTTTCTAGAGTAGATGGTGTCTTAGACCTTAGTTATTTGGAAAGATCCTTGTTTATTATAAGAGAAGGCCTTAGAGACCAAAAATGAAATTGTGTCCAAAATGACAGTGGATAAGAACATGGGTCTAACAGGAATAAAATCAGTATTCACCGGTAGTGAGGAGTAAGTTAAAGGTGCTTGATGTCAAGACTTGAATTAAGAAGCTTTAGTGTATGCCAAAAAATTTTTAAAAATTTAAACTACTTATACCAATTTTTGCATCAGCACAATTACATTTATAAAGTCATGTACAAGCAGACCCTTTACTTCCAAAATACTGGGCATCTTTCCAATCCTAGTCTTCAGATTTATTGTGTTTCTATGGTTCTGTGCTGATACTTTTGTGCTTCTGAACCCTGTCTGCTTTCAGCAATTAATAAAAATGTTATGGGTTTTGATTTGCATCACTGCAGCATATGAACTAAATTACTTTTCATTGGCAGGTTTAAAGCAGAATAAAACTCTTTGTGATAAAGTTTCATACTGTTCAGATATGAGTTGCTGAACCATGGAATCCAATGAGTCAACACCAAGGCAGCCAGGAAGAGTGGCCGCCTTTTGTTCCATCTTGTATTATCCCAGCTAAGCAGTCTGCTGCTCTAGGACATTTTAAATGCTAAGCCCCTCTCTGGCTTTTGGAAATTGAAGTATTTTCTGACCAAGAGCAACACCAGAGCACAGCATGGGATGGCACCTCACCTTGTCTGCTGTGGCTTAATAATTGCAGTTGCCAATTAAGTGCAGAGAACTTTGCTCTCAGAAGTATTCAAAGAACAAATATTACAAGTTATTATATGCTTAGTAGAATATATTTCACGTCACCTCCACCCAAGTATAAATTCATAGTTATTTCTCCTTCTACTGACTACTCAGTGTTCCTTCCTTTCTTCATTGCTTCTCTCCTTTGTTCTATGTCAGTTCGCTGTAGGATAGCTTACACAGATAGTGTGCTCAACTACCTTTTACTATAGTGTAAAGGAATATATGTGTTTGTGTGTGTATAGGAGATTTTATCTCTTTTTCTATATATCATCTATCTTCTAGAATAAAAATGGAGTAGGTTTTATTTAGATTATAGTTGTAACATAGTTACAAAGATAGGAAGTAGTTCATTAATTATATAAGAATGAAGGATAAGGATATGTTTTATTTATATGCATACCCCCCTCGGTGTTTAGCACAGTTTGTGCATGTAATAAAGAAATAAACTCTAAATGCATGAATAGATTACGAAGAGTTGCTGGGTTTAAATATTCCCATTTGGTCCATAAACCCTTCCATAGATCTTGGTCTTAGCTTCCTTGTTCTTCTGGATAATCTACCCTAATTCTCCCAGTCCCAGTTTGAGCTACTCCCTTTTACTCACTGTTTTATTTTCTTAGGGTAGGGGGGGGTGTCTTATAAATTTGCGGTGGTCTTTTCTGCACCTGCCTCACCAACTCTGCTGCAGTTTCCGGGAATCTGTCAGGAATTCTGTCTTCTTTCTTCTCTCTGTAGCTTTTGACTAAGATCCTCTGCCGGTACCTGCATTTTTTTTTTTCAAATGCACCATTCCATTAAGTAGCTTTCTTGTGTGTCCAGGAGTGTCCTCCCATCTTCACTCCCAGACATACACCACTCTTTTTTTTTTTTAAAGATTTCATTTACTTTTATTGGACACAGAGAGAGAGAGACCACAAGTAGGCAGAGAGGCAGGCAGAGAGGGGGAAGCAGGCTCCCCGCTGAGCAGAGAGCCCGATGTGGGGCTCGATCCCAGGACCCTGAGACCATGACCTGGGCCAAAGGCAGAGGCTTAACCCACCGAGCCACCCAGGAGCCCTGACATACAACACTCTTAACTCACGATTTGGATACTGGAAAACCAGCTTCAGCTTTTAGCATTATACTATATTCGGAGGCTTACTTGGGTTTCATCATCCTAGAACATTTCTATGCCTTGTTCTATTTCTAGTTCTCTTTTAAAGAGAGGACTTCTAGTTTTTCTTATATTCTCCTGAATAGCATATACTAAGTTATTTTTCCTTTATTACCTAAATCTAGCTATTAATTTCCTTTCCAAGCTAGAGAATTCTAAGGGATACAATAGGGCTGTGTTCTGAAAGTTTAATCAGTTGTTTAAACCCCACATCACCTATCCAAAAGAAAACTAAGATGTAAGCTTCTTGAGAGCAGCTTACTGACTTTACTATTGCTATTGCTAGTCATCCACCTGCCTTTCTCCTAAGACACTGTCTTGAATCCCTCAGTTTACTTTGTGCCTCTATAACAGTATCAATAGAACAGTAGTAGTGTCTGTATAGGTATAGGCAGTGTCTACATAACAGTGTCTATAAAGTCCATATGAAATGAACATGTAGTATTAAGTTAATTGTGGTTGTTAAGTGAATATTAATAAATGGGTATCAGAATACTTTAAAAGCCTATTTAACCCACATGTGGGTGAACGATCATTCTAATGTATGAAATAGTATCTTATGATGTAACTTCCACTTATCAAAGGCATCCCTCATGAAAATTCTATAGAACTTCAAAATAGGGGTAAAAGAAACACATCTTTCTCTGCTACAATTTTCACACAATGAGAGTCTTCCTTCTCCAACACTCCTCTTATCTTTTGAGTGAGATAAAATAAATAAATAAATAAATAAATAAAATAAAATTAATAAAAAATAAAATTAATAAAAGTAAATAAATAAATAAAATTGAATAAATGAATAAATAAATAGATTAAATAAATAAATAAATAAATAAATAAAACTGCCTAAATTCTAGTTTATTTCTGGGAGTTCTAGACAAGAAGGGACCATTGGAACATGTTAGGGACCACATACAAAAGTAGGGAGTAGAGATTTAAGCTTTTGCAGGGAGATAGGGAATAAGATAGAGTTTGTGAAATGAGAAATAGGAGGGAAGTTAAGCACAGGGCTAAGACTGCGACAAAGAGCGGAGGACTTGATCATGAGGATGGAACGGAACAGGAGATATCTGAATGATCACTATGGGCCAACCACTGTAGGAAGAATGCTACCTGATTAGCTCATTTAGTTTTTACAAGACCCAAGCAAAGTGTACATTATTACTCCCCATTCCATAGATAAGGAGATTGGCACTCAAAAATTTTATTTTTCTGTAGTTCCACATAGTGGCACGAATGAGGACAAGTAAAACTGGTGAAATCTGAATAAGATTTGTAAATTGTATCAATATCAATATCCTGATATTAATATTTTACTATAGTTTTACAAGATGTTGCCTTCAGGAAAACTGTGAAAAGCGTACTCTAAATTTACAATTTTTATATCACAAATACCAGCCCTTTGTCATATATGTTTTGAATATTTTCATCTAGTTTTTCACTTGTCTTTACTTTTTGTTTGTGGTGTTTTGGGCTATGGGGAAAAAAAGACTTTGTGGAGCCAAAGGTATTAATCTTCTTTTTTTTTTTTTTTTTCCCTAGAATTTTGAGTCATAGAAAGTCTTTCCTTATAGTTATGTTAAAGAGCAATTTACTCCTGTTTTTCTTCTAGTACCTGTACTGTTTCATTTCTTACATTTAGATACTTAAATCCATTCTCAGGCTATATGCAAATTTGGTATCTCAGGAAAACTGCTGAGAGGTTTCAAGATGACATTTTTTTACTCATTAGTTAGGAAAGGTTTTCTTAGCACATTGATCTGCGCACAATTGTCCAATGCATGGTAAGCACCAGATAACTCGTGGTTTCATTATTGTTCCCACAGCCCTTGCACAGGAAAAGTGCAATTGGGAACAAACTTCCAGTGAAGAGTACAAGGGTAGTTCGTCCCATAGACTCATGGGGTATTTGCAGAACTATCTGTGTTATGATGTGGTTTTAAAGTCACATGAGTTTCTAATGCAGAAAAGTGTTTATCCACTGGCTCCTTTTAAAAAACCTTGAGGAATTTCTACACCAGAAGTGTGGGTTATACTATTTGTGGCTGTTTTCAGGCTTTGGCTTGGGAATATTTAGAAGAGTACAGTCGTACCAAAGTAGACAGACAATAATGCCGGGAGTCTTGTGAGCATCCAGTAAGTGTCTGGGTCCCCTCGGATGAGAAGTCAGCATTTTGCTAGATGTTTCTCACCCTAATTACTGATTTCTACTCTATTTATATTGTCACTCTATGTATAGCATTTACTTTAAAAATAAGTATTTTATATTTTTTGCCATCACTTCTAGATGTTGTAGAACAAGACTTAGTAGTTAGGGCAATAGATGCTGGCATTGCAGACAGCATTAAGCAAATTACCATTATTTAGATCATACCTCCCTCAGAAAAAAACATCAGTATAATGAGGTAGAGATAAGGGACTGAGCTGAACTGGGGAAAACACATCATAAATAAAAGCATAAAATACATTAAAGTGAATTTCAATTTCTAATGGATGATCTGGAAACTTCCAAGTTAAATGTCTGATTTTCTTTTCCAAATGAGTAGAGTTAAATATAATGAAAATAATTGTTATTTTGAAGTTTATATTGTATGGCTATGAAAGTTATTACATTAAGAATAATTTTATTTTTCTTTTAAACATTCAGTCTAACAGAATCTTAAATTTTCACTATCTTAAATTTTAAGAATATAGTAATGACTAATGATAAATTATTGAGGTCAAAACATTTCTATCATCAACTAGGACGATATAAGTCAAGCAGAGAGAGTCAATTATCATATGGTTTCACTTATTTGTGGAGCATAACAAATAGCATGGAAGACATGGGGAGTTAGAGAGGAGAAGGGAGTTGGGGGAAATTGGAAGGGGAGGTGAATCATGAGAGACTATGGACTCGGAAAAACAATCTGAGGGGTTTGAAGTGGCGGGGCAGGTGGGAAGTTGGGGTACCAGGTGGTGGGTATTATAGAGGGCACAGTTTGCATGGAGCACTGGGTGTGGTGAAAAATAATGATACTGTTTTTCTGAAAATAAATAAATTGGTAAAAAAAAAACTTTAAAAAGAAAAAAAAAAGATATCTTGTAAAGTTATTTCAATCATAAACAGAGTTAGCCCTTAAGAAGTCACCAATATGTTTGCACAATAGGAATTTAAGTTCCTTAGCCCTTGGTTTAATTTTTAACTTTTTATTAGTGTATTCCCAAAAGAAATCCAGTGTAGCAAACTCTTGCTTCTTTCATATTGTAGTATTTTTAGAAGCTGTTTAATCCAAGATAGTTTCTGCAACCATCACTCCATTTCTTATTAGCTGGGATGTAGAAGTAATGTATAAGAAATCATTTTAATTTTGCCTAAACTTGAAGCCACACAATGCCAAATCAGAAAGTTAAAGATAAAAGTAGTAAATTAGGAATGCCTGGATGGCTCAGTTGGTTAAGTGTCTGACTCTAGATTTCAACTCAGTTCATGATCTCAGGGTCATGGGATTGAGCCCAGTGTCAGGCTCAGTGCTCAACGTGGAGTCTGCCTGTCCTTCTCTCTCTACTCTCCACCCCACCTGCTTGCTTGCTTGCTCTTTCTCTCTAATAATTAGATAATATCTTTTAAAAAGTAGTAAATTAAATCATGCAAACTAATTAGTGTAGATTAAGAAACTCATAATAAAAAACTGAACCTCTTCCCACATAGTTGTTTTGACAATATATAGCTATGACTCTTAAAGTTATTGTAATTACAATAATAATCCCATAAAATACATTCAAAAGGGAAACACAATTCATATTTTAAAATATCACCCGATTTTGGATTATTTATACTGCTGGTCCCCAAGATAAGTATATTTAATCAAACTTTGGATGTAATTTAAAGTGCTATAAAAATTAAATGCATTGAAGTTTACTTGCAAGTTGGAAAATAACCCAACATCTGGTTAACTGAAATGTAAAAATTTCGCTAACCTTAACAATGTGATTCTTTTTCTATTTATTATAACTATTATTTTAAAATTTAAATGTTTTTAACTTTTCCCTATCTATGAGAATAGCTGCAATCCAAAAATGAATTTTAGAAACCAGAAAATACCAAATGCTGGCATAGATATGAAGAAATAGGAAATCCTATTCATTGCTAGTGGGAATGCAAACTGGTGCAGCTACTTTGGAAGACAGTTGGCAGTTTCTTTCAAAACTAAACATAGTCTTGTGACATCACCCAGGAATCATTCTAGTGGGTTTTTATACAACTTATTTGAAAACTTATATCCACACAAAAATCTGCACACTGATGTTTATAGAAGCTTGACTTAAAATTGCCAAAAATTCAGAGCAACCAATATGTCCTTCAATAGGAAATGGATAAACAAACTGTGGTATTGCCATACAATGGAAGAGTATCCAGCAATAAAAAACAATGAGTTACAAAAAGACACAGATCAACATTAAACGTATATATAAAGTAAGAACATCCAGTTAGAAATTTTATATTTATATGATTCCAATTATATGGCATTTTGGAATAGTCCAAACTATAGCCAGTTTAAAAAAAAAAAGTCAGTGATTGCCAGGACAGAAGGGCACCAGGAGTAAGACTGAATAAGTGAAGCACAGGGAACTTTTAGGATGCTGACACTATTCTTCATGGTATTATAGTGGTGAATACATGAAATCATGAATTTTGGGTCAAAACCCAAAGAACATTATAGCATAATAGTAAAATTTAATATAGGAAAAGTTTTGAAATATCTACTTAAGAGATTCAGAGATCCCAGGAAGGAATGCAGATCAGGACGAGAGAATTCAACTGAATTACAAATGTGTGACACAACTTCACTGAAGGGGATGGGTGGAATGGTGCTGAAACTTGGAAATAAGCCTATAAAACTAAAAGAAAAATAAACTGTACAGAAACACTGCATAGTAGTTGATAAAGTTGTCTCCCGTGAATGGCACAGGTTAGTAATTCTGATACTGCCCCACATGTATACTGGATTAAACAGTTACATCACTGTAATTAAACAGTTACATAAATGGATGGTGGGAGACAGATTTTTCACTGTTATATTACAAGGTTGCTGGTAAGCAAGGAAAGAATGCTAGAATGAGCCTGTGGTAATGGATTGGAGTTGGAGTCATCAGTATGAGCATAGTTACATATATAATATATGCATATATACATATATAAATAAATGTACAGGTACACATATACATATATACACATACAACATAGGTTAGTATATACACATATGTTACTTTGCTCTTCCAATGAAAGGGGCCAAAGCAATAACACCCCCATAGAAATGAGCACATCTAATGCCTAGATATTGGCTTCTAATACCTTTCTCTAATAAGAAGAAATTGAGCTCCCTGGGGGAAAAAAAAAAGCAGAACAAAATAAAACAAAACCACACACAGAGAAGCCAGCTAACTGACCAAAGTTGGAACAATTTGTGCAACAAAGTAAAGTAGTTGCATTCTTCTTCTCTGGCTGCTGTAAGAAAATGCCATAAACCAGGTGGCTTACCCAACAGAAATTTATTTTCTCACAGTCTGGGAGGCTGGAAGTTCAAGATCAGAGTACTAGCATGGTCAGGTTCTGGTGAGAGCTCTTTCTCTGGCTTGCAGATTGCTGCCTTTTTACTGTGTGCTCACATGGCCTTTCCAGCACATGCACACACGGAGAGAACAAGTTTTCTAGTGCTTCTTCCTGCCAGGGCACTAATTCCTTCAGACCAAGTTTCCACCCTCATGACCTCATCTAACCCTAATTATATGCCAAGATCTCCAGCTCAAAATGCTATCCCTTTGGGGGTTCAAGCTTCAGCATATGAATTCAGGGGGAGGGGGTGACACAAACATTCACTTCATAACAGTAGTGTGGGATTATAGCCCTCATTTCTCTTATCCAACATCTATGTCAATTCCATATATATGAATTTCATATATAGATCTAGGATCTTGACCCTGTTTGCTGTTATCTCTGCTGGGTTTTATTATGTCCTGGTAAATTACCATCAGAGCCTCAAAACTGGGCCTTCTGCTTCAGCCTTGTCTATAGTTCACTGTATTTTATAAAGTGACCCAGAGTTACCTTTTTAAGTGTAGTTCTCACCATGCTTCTCCTTTGCTTAAAATCCTTAAATGGCTCCTCACTACCCAAATTTCTTAATGCGGCCCTTGATAATTTGACCCCGGGTTACCTTATCATCATTTTCCACCATTTCTCCCTGAAAGAACCCAGACATCCTATAAACTAGGACAAAACAGCTTACTTCCAAAGAAAACTTCCAGGAGAGACCTTCAAACAGAACTTGACTGACAAAAGTAGGTAGTGGGAAGAAATGAAAAGAGTTTGCAGAATGTCAGAAAAATCAGTAACAGACAAATGTTAGACATCACTCAGTTCAAGGCACAGAGTAAGTAGGTAATGTTCCATAAACATTTACTGAACAGAAAAATCAGTCCAAAAGAGGCAGAGAGTAGATATGAGGGCATTACTGCTAATTCTTACTGTTAATGAAAAAATAACATATATTTACATATAATATGTGCTGAATATATCTTGCATTGAAATTCTCTTTCATACTTCTAAAAATATTTCATATGATATATTTAAAATCTCTGTGAACTTTTCTATGACTTTCTTTCTCTTGCCTTCTCTACTACCCTAGAAAGACTGAATGGCATGATCATATGGAATAGAATTTAATTTAATGACACACACTCATAGTTTTTCGGCCACCATAATGTGTAAGTAATAAAAATTTGAGCAACATTTTGAAAATGCAGAATTCACATTTAAATCCAGATTGCTGGCTTCCCTTGAAATCAATGAGATCTGTGACTCAGAGCTTTTATTTCTGCACAGCAACACTGAGAACCAAAGGGGACTTGGAGCTGGCCATGTCCACACAAGCACTTACCTCTCTCACCTCTGTAGGCATTGGAATTCGAGTCAGACTGACTTTTAGGAGGCTTGGTTCTGCCAATTACCAACAGGGTGGACCTAGGCATATTATATAAACTCTCTGTACCCCAGTATCTTCAGCTGTAAAGTTGGGATAATCATCATCTCTCCATAATAGGGTTATTGTGTAAGCTAAGTGAAATAATTTCTGCAGAGGCTTTTAGCACAGAGTAATAACCCTGAAAATTGTGGTTATTTTTAAACACGCATTGTCCTTTTGTTCATACTAACAAAGGTATAGAGTTAAAAAATAAAAGTAATGGTATGTGGAGAGAAACAAATAGTGCTCTATTTTTTTAGGGAGTATGGTTGTGCTGTTAATAGTAAATGAAAGTTAGGAATAAAGGACAAAAATCCTAAATCATCCTGTTAAAAAAATCTTTCCTACAATTTCCTTCATGGTGATTCACCGTTCTGGTCCTGATACTTGTCTAGCCAATTCTTTGTCTCATTTGATGGTCCTGCTTTCTCCCTATACACCCTAAATATGGATATAGCACAGCAGGGGTGTGCTGGAACCAGTTCATTCCAGCTCAAAGTCAACTGTTAATTTTTTATGAATTTTGCAAACCAGTTGACATCACACATCTAGCTTGAAATCAACCATGATGGGTATATTTATACTGTAGAAGTCAGCAAATGCTACTAATTAGGGTTCTTTTTTTTCTTTCTTTTTCTTTTTTTTTTTTTCAGAGAGTGTAATACATTTATCAGCACATCATGCCCCAAGACTGACTCTGATTCTGTGAAAGCTTCCCTCTGCCTTAAGAAATGCTTCCATTCTTATAGTTTCATTTATCACTTAAACTTGGATTTCTCACATATCTCAAACTAACAAGGCTTGACATGATTATTATCTGTAATGTCCTGGTAAATATTTCCATAGAGACAACCCATATATGGTCTCAGGTTGATCATTACTATATTAACTCCTTAGGGCTGCCATAACAGTGTCATAAACTAGGATGGCTTAAAGCAATCAAAAAAAAAAAAATAGATTCCCTCACAGTTCACGAAGCTAAAGCCTGCAGTCAAAGTGTTAGTAGAGCCGTGCTACCTCCGACACCTGTAGGGGAACTTTCCTTGCCTCTCCCAGCATATGGCAGGGTCATCGGTCCCTTGCATCCCCTTGGCTTGCAGTGGCGACACGCCAGTCAGCTCCTTGGTCACATGCCATTCTCTCCTCTGTGTGTCTTTGTGCCCAAACTTTCTTCTTTTTTTAAGGACACCAATCATATTGGATTAGGACACACTCAGATGCATCTTAACTTGTTCAGGGATGCAGAGATCCTGAAAAATAAAATAAATCAAATAAAGTGAAATTCACAGACTTGGGGGGACTTCAATATATCTTTTATGGGGATACATTTCAACCTATAGCAACTATTGAAACCAAACTTCCAGCCAAATAATCTCCTCTAGATTGACTCCATTCTTTCAGGTTGGAATCCTTGGCAATGTTTCTCAAATCTTCGTACAGCTGGTTCTCCATGGCCCTCACCCGTTCATCAGATTCATTACAGTGAGCACATCATGCTAGTGCTTTAACTATTGCAACAGTTCCCTAAGAATCTTCATATATCTACTTTAGTCTATCTTTCCTTCCAAGACAAACGTTGCAGTGGATTTTGACCACCCTGTTCAAAAATCCTAAGGAAATGTTGAAAAACAAAAATAAAGCTGGGGGCATCACGTTACCTGAGTTCAAGCTTTATTACAAAGCTGTGATCACCAAGATAGCATGGTACTGGCATAAAAACAGACACATAGACCAGTGGAACAGAGTAGAGAGCCCAGATATGGACCCTCAACTCTATGGTCTCAATTAATCTTCGACAAAAGAGGAAAAAATATACAGTGGAAAAAAGACAGTCTCTTCAATAAATGGTGCTGGGAAAACTGGACAGCTATATGTAGAAGAATGAAACTCGACCATTCTCTTACACCATACACAAAGATAAACTCAAAATGGATAAAAGACCTCAATGTGAGACAAGAATCCATTAGAATCCTAGAAGAGAACATAGGCAGTAATCTCTTCGATATCAGCCACAGCAACTTCTTTCAAGATATGTCTCCAAAGGCAAAGGAAACAAAAGCGAAAATAAACTGTTGGGACTTCATCAAAATCAAAGGCTTCTGCACAGCAAAGGAAACAGTCAACAAAACAAAGAGGCAACCCACGGAATGGGAGAAGATATTTTCAAATGACAGTACAGACAAAAGGTTGATATCCAGGATCTATAAAGAACTCCTCAAACTCAACACACACAAGACAGAAAATCATATCAAAAAATGGGCAGAAGATATGAACAGACACTTCTCCAATGAAGACATACAAATGGCTATCAGACACATGAAAAAATGTTCATCATCATTAGCCCTCAGGGAGATTCAAATTAAAACCACATTGAGATATCACCTTACACCAGTTAGAATGGCCAAAATTAACAAAACAGGAAACAACATGTGTTGGAGAGGATGTGGAGAAAGGGGAACCCTCTTACACTGTTGGTGGGAATGCAAGTTGGTGCAGCCTCTTTGGAGAACAGTGTGGAGATTCCTCAAGAAATTAAAAATTGAACTTCCCTATGACCCTGAAATTGCACTCCTGGGTATTTACCCCAAAGATACAGATGTCATGAAAAGAAGGGCCACCTGTGCCCCAATGTTTATAGCAGCAATGGCCACGGTCGCCAAACTATGGAAAGAACCAAGATGCCCTTCAATGGACGAATGGATAAGGAAGATGTGGTCCATATACACTATGGAGTATTGTGCCTCCATCAGAAAGGACGAATACCCAACTTTTGTAGCAACATGGACGGGACTGGAAGAGATGATGCTGAGTGAAATAAGTCAAGCAGAGAGAGTCAATTATCATATGGTCTCACTTATTTGTGGAGCATAACAAATATCATGTGGGACAAGGGGTGTTAGAGAGGAGAAGGGAGTTGGGGTAAATTGGAAGGGGAGGTGAATCATGAGAGACTATGGACTCTGAAAAACAATCTGAGGGGTTTGAAGGGGCGGAGGGGTGGGAGGTTGGGGTACCAGGTGGTGGGTATTATAGAGGGCACAGATTGCATGGAGCACTGGGTGTGGTGAAAAAATAATGAATACTGTTTTTCTGAAAATAAATAAATTGAAAAAATTAAAAAAAAAAATCCTTAGTGCCTTCCCATGGCCCAGAGGATAAGATTTAAATGCCATACCCTGTTTTTAAAAGCTCTACACACCAAAGTTTTGATCTCTGTTTACTTAGTCATGTTTTTTCATTCTCACTCAAAGTATCCCACCCTTCAGTAGAAAGGCCTTCCTCCATGAAGCCTAAAAGAGGCAGCAAACCTCTGTCTTCGAATATCTATACACTTGTTTCCCGATCCATGCACTTGGCTCATGTAACACACCAATCTGATTATTTGCTCTGTATTGTTTTTCTCTCCTTCTTCACATAACACTAAAGGAACTTTAAGACAAGGACTTTGTTCCTCTCCCCCGGCATATTTCCTTGCTCTTGGTAAACACTTCATAGATATTTATTGATTCTGATACCAAGATTGATGTCAAAGAGGATGTTAGTGGGAGATTTAAGGGGCGACATTAAATGAGAAAGTTAAATGACCTTATGAGGTATCAAATTAATTCAAAATGACAGTTTGACTATTGATAAAGTGCCATAATGTAGTAATATTTTAAAGATAAGGTTAAGTAACCAATCATAGCTAATCATTCATCATTCATTCACTAAATATTTATTTTTCTTACTATGTGCCTGGTACTATATTAAATAAAAAAAGTTGGTATGCATTATTCTCTCAACTCTCTATCTACAGAGAGGAATTTACATATACAAAGTATGTGTAAATGTGTGTAAAATGTGTAAAAATGTGTGTGTTTATATGTTTATGTGTATGTATTTGTGTGTATATGTGTATGTATGTGTTTGTGTAGGTATTATATATACATACACACGAAGGAAGAAAAAGAGATTTGTTAATAATTTTTTACATAAGGAGAAATGAATGTACTTCTCTCCCTTATATAATCAACACAGTTGTATATAGCAGTCTTTGAAATAGATGCAAATAAAATTTTACAAAGACTCAAATCAGATAGAAGTTGCACTGTTGAGTAGTATTGCAATTTGTCAGAGAACAGACTCATGAGATTCATATTTGTCAGAGAACAGACTCATGAGATTCTTATTCTATTTCTTCCCCCCCTAGGAAAACAGACTCATGAGATTCATATTCTATTTCTTCCCCCCCTAGGAAAAATACACAAACAGCTTATTGTACTTGAGAGAAAAACATCCCATTCAAGATGAAAATGGTCTAAATTCACAAGCAAAATGAAACTGAAGCATAAGATTCCTTTGTAATAGGCCAAGAAAAACGCTTAAAGCACAATAGTAACATATTTTAGAGGGCATAATTCAGTATAGAACTGCAGAGAGGTTATTAAAAGTGAACAAAAAGATTATAAAAGTGCAAATGTACTGTACAGAATGTATTCACGGAGCATAAAATATACCTCGCTGCGGAAACCTAACAACTGTGTGAGTATGGAGCTTAGATGGGGCGTTGTGTTAAAGAGAGCTGCTAACACAATGAAGTCAAAGCCTCAAAGAGATCTCGAACATACCACCTTTCCAGCAACCACCGGCTCTGCTCCAGAAGAGAGCTAACCAACACTGGGGAGCATCAGCCCGGAAGCCAAGTTCATAGTCTCTTACTGCCAGCCAAAAGCTAGAGGTTAACCCAAAACCCACAATTTTCTGCACCCCTTGTAGTGAAATTCTTATTTTTTACAATGCCCACATTGTGAAAGGGACTTGATTACTTCTTTACTTTCTTCCTCAGAGGGGGGAAAAGAAAAGACAAAATTTTACATATATAAAGAACCAGACGTATTTAATTTTTTCATAATGTAAACAAACACACCAATGCCTGGAAGGGTCAGGGGACTTTCCTCAACACAGGGCTAGCCACTAGTCAGTGAGATAAAGGGATTTGGTGATTGAATCTACTCTGCGAAATGAGAGAAAGAGAGAGACTGAGTGACCTTTACTCTGTGTGTGTATATGGATATATACATATGTAGAGTGAACAAAGAAGCATATGTGAAAATACATGCAAATAACATAGACTTAACATAAATTATACAATTACCTAATTGGCTTATAAGCTTTACGCATGAGAAAAATATTGTGATGGTGAACATTATTGTTCACCACGTGAACATTATTGTTCTGGTATTTTCTTTCTACCATTTTAGTTTTCTCTCACTTATTCTTCTGTGTCCTGTATACATACCCTATCATCCTACATTAAAACAATGACGTTCTTAAAACTTGGACTTTGTCTTAATTGCCCACC
Organism: Neogale vison; assembly: GCF_020171115.1. NCBI lineage: Eukaryota > Metazoa > Chordata > Mammalia > Carnivora > Mustelidae > Neogale > Neogale vison. The sequence goes on along the minus strand of NC_058091.1, from coordinate 76,004,753 downwards.
TCTTTCTGTCCTGCCTCCGGCAATGGCTCAAAGTTGGAGGCATGAAGTACAGGTTCTTCTCCAACTGTGTCTCCATAATTCTGGTGATCCCTCACCAGAGTTTGTCAGAGTTTGCACCAATGCTCAGCTGTGCACAGCATACTCTGCAAAATGCCTCACACCTGTTTTCATCTGGATGGCCTTCTCCAGTGGATCTGTGCCTGCTGTCTCTGCCCTTTCCTCTCTATTTCGTGTTGCTCTGACCTACAGGGGAACCAGCTACCTGATTTGTGGGGCCCCATGCAAAATGCTCCTTGTATTAAAACAAGGACAGCAGGAGTGCCTGGGTGGCTCAGTCCTTAAGCGTCTATTTTCGGCTTGGGTCATGATCACAGGGATCGAGCCCCACATGGGGCTTCCCGCTCGGCAGAGAGCCTGCTTCTCCCTCGGCTACTCATCCCAGTCATGTTCGCTCCCTCTCCCTCCCTCCCTCTCTCTCTCTCTCTCTCTAAGTCAAATAAATAAATAAAATCTTAAACAAGAAAAAAGAGGACAGCAAGTACTGGGTCCTTCTGAGCATGAGGCCCCGTGTGACTGTACGTAGCTCACCCACAAAGCTAGCCCTGCCTGCAAGGATGCATGGAAGGATTTGAGTGCTCTTATGGCTTTTGGCAGGAATAGAACTGTGTGCAAGCTAAATCCAACCTATTGTGCAGAAGTCATTGACTGAATGATGCTTCCCATCATGCCCTGCTGCACACCTCCCCACTCCCTCCCACGCTCAGCCCCCCACCCCCATCCCTGGGCTGCTCTGCCATCTGGGGATTGCTCTTTAGCTGTTTTCTAGGCAGTTCCACTTTGGCTTCTCTGGGACCAGAACTGGGGCTGCCTGAATAATTCCATGGGCTTTTCAACTCTATTACCTTTCTTCTGATTTTTGTTGACCTTGAGATAATATCTGTGAAACTCTCTGTCACAGTCCTTGGCATAGAAGAGATACTCGGCATGACATTTTATTAAAAATACAGGCTCATAGACAGAACTTAAAGGGACCTGAACCAACCTTCTCATTTTCCAGAGGAACAGAGATGAATCACCGCTTAAGTTGCTCCAGACCACAAAGGGTGATCAGTGAACAGCCCCCCACAGGTCTCTCTCCTCCTGTCAAATGCCTACCCTCTGGGCATTCTCTCCCTGCCTGATGCTAGGCTGGCAGTTTTCTTAACTTACTCAGTTTGGAAGTAGGAGATACTTATTTTCTTTTCCATTATTACTTGATATCCTGTTATTTCACTTACTCAACAAATAGTAACTGAGCAAGTAGTAAGCATTATACTAAGGGATGCCATCCATAAGTGTATGAAAAATATAAAAAGAACTCATGATCTTCAGAAGCCTAATCCAGACACGAAGCAGGTAAGTAACCCTGGAAGGCAAGAGATAATTGCACGCCAAACGCTTGTTAGAGAAGATTACAGGGGTCCACTAATGCGGGACAGCAGATGAGGTAAGAATCCCTGGAAAGGACTTTATGGGATCCCAAAGAACAGGAACTATACATCAAAGTGATGGTAAAAGTGCGAGTTGCAGACCAGGAATCTGGAGACCAGAGACCAGAATTAGCATGATTTTTCAGTTGAGAGGGAAGCTGCTCAGTATTTTTCTTTCATGAGGCTTAAATGTACTTTGCAAACAAATATAGTGCACATTGAAATAAACTGCAAATCTCCTGCAGAAAGCAAAACTGGAAAATATTCAATAATGAAACGGTTCTGTTTTGGATACTTCTAACTTCTGAGTCCTAAGAAATTGCCACCTTCCAGTCTTGACAGAAGTTAACCAAACACATCATTAACCTCCATAAGAAGCATCCAAGACTGTGTACCAACACTTTCACAACTATATTTTCTCAAAAATTCAAAACTTGTTAGAGCCCTGTGAAAATGTATAAGGAAGAGCAGGTAAGAGGAGTCCTCCTGAGAAAAGAATTCTTATTTTCACCTGTAACCCACATTTATAACAGCAGCAAACCAATTGTTTGAGCGTAACAGCATGATACATTCTCAGTTACAGTTATCCCCATGCATCAGCCAATGATGGCTTCCCTGTCAGATAGTATCTTCCAATCTAGGTTAGCTAGAAAGCGATTATAATGTGTCATCTTGTCATGGTTAAAAATAAGCCCTTGGAATTCAGAACTTCGTACAGTTTGTCAGACATATTTAATTGAGTTAAAGAAGCCACTCCACAGATCAGATCCCAATGGCATTATGATAACATAATAAGTAACAATATGCACAAACATAGAGGAAGCTCAGGGTAATGGAAATATATGAGGTCATAAATACTTCAAGGGAAAATAGTAACTGTAAAATAAAATGTGATTTAAGGCTCAAATGGTCTATGGGGTCTAATGAATGTTAAATAAATGTGGACTAACCCTGAGCTTGGATCCTGTAGCAGAGTAATCCTAGCTCCATATTTATCTCCACCCATACCTTATTTAATATTGACATTAGATAAATTAGCATGAAACATCAACTGTATTAAAAGTAGCAATATATTGGCTATAATAAACAGCAAGTTCAACCATTTTTTTCTATGCTTGGCAAAATGCCTGCCACTTAAAGATTTATTACATAAGCAGTATAATTAAATAAGCTATAAGATATGGGTGACTGGGTAGCTCAGTAACTTAAGCGTCTGCCTTTCTCTCAGGTCATGATCTCAGGGTACTGGGATCGAGTCCCTCATTGGGCTCTCTGCTCAGAGGGGAGCCTGCTTCTCCCTCTCCCTCTGCTCCTCACCCTGCTCATGCTCTGTCTCTCTCTCTCTCTCAAATGAATAAAATCCTTAAAAAATAAGTAAATAAATAAATAAACTAAGATAGTATGGTCATAGTGTTTTTCCCTGTGGATAACAAAATTTAATAAGAAAAAAATGAAAATAACTTTTAAAATAATTTTTAATTTCCAAAGAATGCTTCAATTATCAATAGCTTTTTAAGATATATTCCTTATCTTTGTTCCACAAAGCAAAATTCTAATATTACCTTGTAAATGCAATATTTTTGTGTCTAAAAGTGGAAAGCCGATGAGAATTATAGCTATGTCACTTAGCAGTATTTGGTACCCTCATTAATTATCAATCACAATTTTTTTAAAGATTTTATTTATTTATTTGATAGAGAACACAAGTAGACGGAGAGGCAGGCAGAGAGAGAGAGACGGAAGCAGGCTCCCTGCTGAGTAGAGAGCCCGACGCGGGACTCAATCCCAGGACCCTGAGATCATGACCTGAGCTGAAGGCAGTGGCTTAACCCACTGAGCCACCCAGGTGCCCCTCAATCACAATTTTTTAGGATGCATGCAACCTCTCTTCACCTAAACTGTGCATCTTTGAAAAGCAGTTACTAGAAAACTTTCAGTGATTCCTAGTTCCAAAATGGAAAATCATTTAATTTTTTCAGTCTTGATTTCTTCCTCATAAAATGGAGTTCAACATCTTTTTAATAGGATTGTTATAAGAGATAAAAGATAAATTGTATGAGAAAATGATTTGCAACTTGAAATGTTTTCCACATGTTAGTGATTAGTATATTTTTTGTTTATGTTTAATAGATTATTTTCCCCAGTAATTCCCAGGCAACTCAAAGCTAAACTTATTAACTCCAGTTCATCTATCAGTTTATCTTAGACTTCTCTAATTTTTTTATTTTTCCATGATGTTTATGACTACCAATATAATTATTGAAAAATTTATAAAGATTTATCATAACCTTTCCAGATTTTTTTTTTCATATTTTTGTTCTTGAGGCAAAGGCAGCCAAGGTTAGCATCAGCAAAAATTAATCACAAGCAGTTTAGAGACTTTTCCCTGTGTGTGGGTCTTTGTGCACAATATCCTTCACAAATAACTAGGAAGTGACTTACAGTGGCGGCTTATGGAGCATTGTGGCCAGTGGCCCTTCCAAACTGTGATCATGGAGAGACACCACTGGTCATATTTGGGGCCAGCTCAGGGCTACATATTCTATTGTCATCGTAGCAGGACTCTGGGGGTGGTAGGAGGAGGTAGAAGGCTTGGTAGTTCAGTTAACCGTGTTGAGAACATGAAAAGAAATGAAGAGGCATCATATGCATCTTGAAGATAGTTTTGGCTCATGGTATCTTCAACCAGGTCATAAATGGAATCATAGGATGAGCACCATAGGTAACCTGATGCCTAGTGCAGCAGGAAAACAAAATACTTCATGATTAAAAAAAAAAAAAAAAAAGTCTGTTGTGGTCCTGCTGCCTGTATACCATATGGTTAGTTCTCCTAAAGAGGCCTTAATGAGATCTGAGTATCTTCCTAGCAATCAGCATGTTCTGGCAGGGAGGGTGGGCAGGAGACAGCCACTCTGGGCAACCAAGAAAGCCTAAGGATGGTATAAATGCTCTGTAGTCTTGGCAGTGCCCCTGCAGCTTTGTTTCATCTGAGACAGAGGGGTCTAGAGAAGCACTTCATGAACTGTATTTCCATTTTTGCACAGTCAACTGCATTTCCTCTAGTATCTCCTCAAAGTTTCCCATCCAAAAATAACCAAAGGTTGGTTACCCCTCTTTTTTCATTCCCATCATTTTATCACTTTGACTGAAAAGTACAGTTTAAGTATTACAGTAACTAGAGAAGGAAGAGTAATGGTAGGGAGTCAACATTGAGGGAATGGTTAATTCATAGCCAATATAATCTCCACCGAGAGAGTTTGTGTATGTAAAAATTTATGTATGCAAATATTCAAAAAATATTTGCTGAGTGCCCTCCTAAATACTAGTTACTGTTTGAGGCCCAGGGAATACATTAGAGACAAGTAAAGATCCTACCTTCATGGAGCTCACCTTTTAATAAATGAGACAGAAAATAAACATATATGTAACACAACATCAGGTAGTGACAGGTGCTAGAAATAAAAATAGAGCAATGTGCAGAAAAAGAAGAAAAAGAGGGGAGGGCTATTTAGACCTGGAAGGTCATGGAAGACATCTCTGATGACCTTTGAGCAAGGAGATGAGTGAAGTGATGAAGTGAACTATATTAATGTCAACCCAAGGAAAATTCCAAGCCAAGAGATGAGTAAGAGAAAGTCCTAAGATGGCAACGAGTTTGGGATTCTCAAGACACTGCAAGACAGCCAGTGCATGTGAAAATGAATGAGTGAAAAGCAACATAGTAGAAGATCAATTGGGAGAAGAAGCCAGATCAAGTGGAACAGTGAAGGATGTGATAAAAACTCTGAATGTGATCTAATTATATAATGGCAAGATTTTTGTAAAGACTTCGAACCACAGTGCAAAGAATTGATGGTGGGAAGTCATGTATGGAATTCCATAGAGATACCAGTTTAGATGCAATGAAAATAATTTAGCTGAGAAAAGATGGAGTTTTAGACACGGTAGTAGAGCGAAGGAAGTAGCAAAAAATATTTTGATGCTGGTTCTATTTTGGGATTCACGAGCATGAAAAATGCACAGGAGAAGGAGAGAAATCATGAATAACTTCTAAATGGACAACAGTTGAATAATGATGCTATTTACTGGGATGGGAAAGATGTGAAGGAGTAGAGTCAAAAGAAGAAACGAGTCAAAAGAAGAAAATCATAATTCAAAAAATTTTCCAAGATCTGCAGCTCAGGATTTTTAAGTTTCAGAGATGAACACTAAAAATAATACCAGTGTGAATCACAAAGACTACGCTGCACAGTCTGACTAATCCACTATCAAAATATGAGACCCCTCAGAAATACAATGTGTGCTTATCTCTGATAGAAACACTGATTCAGGTGAGAAGAGAAAATGAGAAGCGGAACTTCCACTGAACCTCAGGGCAAAAAAGTGGGTAAAGATGGTTATTGTTGTTATTTATCATGATTATGATTCTGTATTGTACCCTCATATTGCAATTTGCGAAGGCAAACTGCTTCATAATTGATTTTACTAATCCATCACAGCCTACTCTATTTATATGCCTTTTGATCTTTTTACTGTCCTAACTCACATGTTTTGACATCTAAACCACTTGGATGCTCCTTAGGATACAAATCATAAAAACAAATACTTCATAATGAGCAAGTTGTCAGCTAATTGGTAAATGGTACAAGTTGAACTTCCTCAGTGAAGGGTAGAAGCTTAAGGAGATTCATTGATCTGTCTTCTGTCGTGAGAAAGCCAACGAGAATATAGTGCTCAGATTCCAAAGGGGTCAATGTCAAAGCAGGGATATTGCCCTCATCAACTCCTCCCTTCTCATACCTCCATCAATAGCTACCCTATAAAATGCAGGAGACAACACCTTCGCTAGATCACATGTGCCTCTCTTAATTTTCCATTTCAGTAGATTGCCTTAACCTGACCCCTTCTACCACAAACACACTGCATCGTCAGGAAACATTCCCTCCCTTAGCAACATCCTACTGCAGATCCCCAGTGAGTGCCTTTCCCTCCCTCCATCACCCCCTCACTCAGGACACCTTCCCTACCCTGGGTCTGTGTGCCTGAGGTACTGATTCCTGGAAGGTGGTCAGATTTTAAAAGCCCAGGGCTATTACTTTCAAAAAAGACAGTGGAGATTTTATAACATAACATGATCAAAACATTAAAACTATAATGCATTCAAAAATTAATTCCTTCAGAATTCAGAAGTGTTAGACTGAGCCCCCGAGAGTGGAGATCTTGTCAGTCTTGTTCACTGCTTCATGCTTGGCATCTGGCATTATGCACAGCTCATTGTAGGCCATGGATAAATAGAGGCTGTGGCATGAAAGAGGCATGGCGTACTGGTGGAAAGTACAGAGTCTGACGTGAGCTCACCTGGGAAAAACCATAGCTCTGATCTCAGCAAGTTACCTAACCTAACTCAAAGTCCTGGACTGTGAAAACAGGTGGTACCTGCCTCAGAAGAGTGTTGTGACGTTCAGTAAACTACCACACAAACTTGGAATGTCATTGGTCTTGATGTGTTGTAGATTTTGATGATGAATTATTTAAGAATTTAGAATGTTCTGTGTGTGATGAGTTAAAATCCGTGCCTCCGCATTTATTCCACCATTGAAAATAGCTCATGTGCAAAGATAGATGCAGGCAGTTGCTTCTTCTCTCTTTCCTGTTTCTCTCCATCTGTGAATTCCATGACCCTCAGAGGCAGTGTTGAAATTAGAGAAGCAAGAGGTGTTATTGGTAAGTTCACAACTCCCCAGCCCTCAAAGAGGGGGATGCCATCTGTCATCCTCACTGTCCCCTATCTAGTTCAAGTTTCAGAGTTCCCGGACATTCAAGTTTGCCAGAGGAAATCAGAATCAGGAGACTCATGAAATTCATTGACATAGACCACAGCCAGAAGAGTTTGCTGTAGAAATATTGGTAATTGATTAATTTATAAAAATATTAATATGGATGCCTGGATGGCTTAGTTGGGTAAGCATCCAACTCCTGATTTCAGCTCAGGTCATGATCTCAGGGTCGTGAGATTGAGCCTTGTGTAGGTCTCTGTGCTGGACATGGAGCCTACTTGAGATTCTCTCTGATCCTCCTCTCTCGCGCGCAAAAATATAATGAAAATAAAAATTTTAGTAATGACCAATTTGTTAATTTCTAATGAAAAACAAAACTACCCATCATACAAGATAATTGTGATGGGTTGGTTTTATTAGAAAAACTGTTAGAGAAAACCAGGGCAACTGAGTGGCTCGATCAGTTGAGCATCTGCCTTCAGCTCAGGACCTGGTCTCAGGGTCCTGGGTTCGAGCCCCACATTGGGGTCCTCATTCATTAGAGAGTCTGCTTCTCTCTCTCTCTGCCCCTCCATCTGCTCTGCTCTCTCTCTAATAAATGTATAAAATGCTTAAAAAAGAAGAAAATGTATTAGAAAAAATCTACATTAAAAACAATTACAGCAAGAGGAAGTTTTATTCTGTTCTATTTTCTTTGGGGATGAGTTTGGAAAAAGAGTACAGGAGTTACTTAGATTAATAGCTGATGGAATTAAAACAGGGTAGCCTGGATACATCCTTTGTTAATGTAAGGATAAACCAGAATAATACGATGGTTCTACTGCCCACATATTCCCCTGGCTTATGTACTTATGATTGGAAAACAGACAAATCCTTACTCTCTGGCCTTTTATTTTTATTTATTTGGTGTTTGTTTGTTTTGTTTTTAAAGATTTTATTTATTTGACAGAGAAAGAGAGAGAGAAAGAACACAAGCAGGGGGAGCCGCAGGCAGAAGGAGAAGCAGGCTTCCTGCTGAGCAGGGAGCCTAATGTGGGGCTGGATCCCAGGATGCCAGGATCCTGACCTGAGCAGAAGGCAGACACTTAACCCAAATACACTACACAGGCACCCCTATTTTTATTTATTTGGTGGAAAGAAGTGGTAGATATGGATTATACAAAGACCATTTGAGTCACTTATGACGATGATTATGTATAATTTTTTCTGGCTATCATATTGTCATAATGCCTCCTTCATATTTCACCCAAGTGATTTTCTTTGAATCTGTGACTCCCTTGGTTTTTTTCTGCTACTCTGTTAAAGCAAAATTAATTGATCTGCATCTATTTATTTTTTTCTGTTTTCTCTCAGACTTTGGGAGTGGGGAAAGGCCTTATTTTACCCCCATGGAGTGAGCATCAGGCATTCTCAGAAATATGGTAATTTTGAAGTTAATTCCCAAGCACTTCAAAAGCAAGTAACATTACATCTAACCTATTTTGTGCATTTAGGGTCACATAGGGGCTCCATCAAATGATTAAGTGATGATATAAAACCTTTCCATTAGGTTAACAATAGTCATGACGTACAATACACAAATTTTAGCAGAGATGTTTTTCCAATACATCTTTCTATCACCACTTTCTTGTCAGCACTAAAGAGATAAATGCTGTCCATTGAGAAGCATAAAACTGTTATGTTTTCCAAGAAGGGTCCTTAAGATGGTAAAGTTCAAACAGGGGAGATGTCATCCTTGACTACATGTTAACTCCATTTTCTGGTAAAGGGCAACTGTCTCACACAATTAACAAAGATTCCATCAGCCCACAAAATGCCTGGCTTGAATGCCAACAACTTTCACATTTCTGGGAGATCTTGGGATTCTCTTCTGATTTTTTCCCATTTAAATTTTCCCAGTTGCCCTAACACTATAGCAAGGAAGATAAATTAGTCTAATGCAGGATACTGTAAAACGTTCAATTACTTCAAAAGATATGACCAGTTCCCAAAGGAAGGAATTTAATCGAAACTAGATCAAAATGGGAAAGTGAGTGACAGAATATGTAAATATTCTCACATACTTAAAATGATTTTACAAAAAGTCTTAAAAAATGAATATATCACAGTGGATGTACAAACACTTAGAGGCATTCAATTTGTCCATTACCTAGTGGGACTTTAACATTTGATATGACAAAATTTCTAGACTTAAATTTAAAGATGAATCTAATATTTAAGGCATTTCCTGTAAGAGGAAATTTTATGGCTATCAGAATTTTCCTAAAATTTCCTTATATTTTGAAATATGAATCTGCAATAATTTTTAAGTTATCTTTATTTTCATAACTATTATTATTATACAATAAAAGCATGATACTATTACAAATTTTCAGTTGTGTTACATGTCCTTTCCATTAAATATTACTTTAAAGATTTTATTTATTTGAGAGAAAGAAAAAATCTGTGTGTGAACAGGGGAAAGGGCAATAGGAGAGAGGGGTTCTGGGTTTGAGCTCAGAGGGGAGTCTGCTTGGGATTCTCTCTCTCACTGAGCCACCCAGGCACCCCCAAGAATTGATGTTTTTAATAGGTAAAGAACATTTAGAAATTCTGAGAAAGAATGGTGTGATCAAAAATGGGGAAAATGAACAAGGTGGGGGAAAGACCAGTTTAAAAACAAGTACAAAGGGGCGCCTGGGTGGCTCAGTGGGTTAAGCCGCTGCCTTCGGCTCAGGTCATGATCTCAGGGTCCTGGGATCGAGTCCCGCATCGGGCTCTCTGCTCAGCAGGAAGCCTGCTTCTCTCTCTGCCTGCTTGTGATCTCTCTCTGTCAAATAAATAAATTAAAAAAAAAAAAAAACAAGTACAAGGAACTAAAATTTGTCTTTTTCTTCAATAATCAGAAGTATTTATACTTATGGGACCATGCTGGCAAGGGGTATTATTGAATTATTACAAAAATAACCTAAAGAATTTTTTAATGACAGTGGAAAAACTTGACATATATTAATATTAAATGAAAGAAGAGGACACCAAACTATCTGCAATAAGAACCTAATTTTAAAAATCTGTATCTAAATACAATAAGAAATTATTAGGAATATTTATCTCTGAATTGTGGAATTACACAGGATTTTAATTTATTTTTATATCATTTATTTGTCCCAAGTTTTCTACAATGAGTATTTATTACTTTTATAATCACACACAAAAAAAATGTTCAATACTAAGAAATAGGAAAACTACTTGGTTAGATTTGACTCTATCATTAATACGCTAAGTGACCTAGAGAAGTCACTTAATCTCATTGAGTCTCAGCTTTCTTTTCCATAAAATAAGAAAATTGAACTAGATCACCTCCTGAGGTCATTTTCATTTCTGTAATACCATGAATCTGTAATGTAGTCCTAACCATGTGATAGCCAAAGACAACAAAGACTAATTACAGTATTAGTAGCAACAAAGTTGCTGCATCAGCACTAAGCCTACTCGGCATTTTTAGCAAATCAGACCTCACTGGCCACTTCCCTATGGCATAACACCTTCCTTCTACTATAAAATTAAATTTTCATAACAATTTCAAAGAGAACATACAAAATTTTCTTAATAATAGCCCTGTAAGATTCACAGGACAAAGACATCCTAAGTGAAAATATACTGCATAAGGTCTGAGGTGAGGGCACACGCGTCCTTGATCCCCGACCCCCATCAGGCCTTTCCCACTATCTGATACTTCCCCAGATCGCCCTTCTCCCTTCTTAGAATCCCACCAGGTTATGTGTTGCATTTTCATATGCCATTTTCCTAGCTGGTTAATCAGAAAACACTGTTTCTCTATGATTTGGGGGATTCTTCCAGTAATGACTTTGCAGCCATAATTAAGAAATATGTTAAGCTTTCTGTCAATTAACTTAACTGATGTGAAAACCCGACTGGTCCAGGGAGCGATGGATTTCCCCAGCTGCACCTTATCAGAGAAGAGCTTAGCGTGAAGGAGAGAAGCTCTGCTGAAGCCAGAGCTGTAAAAGGCCAGGAAAACTGGCAAGAGCTCCTCATACAGGGGGCGAAGAGGGAAGTGTGCTCTGCTGCTATGTGGGAGTTGCTTAAGCAGGAATTATTTTAAAATCTTTCATTGATGGGATGAATAGTTGCATAAATTTTTGCTCCATCCGAGTTTCTCCAAAGAACTGGGCCAACAGGAGAAGTGGAGGAGGGGGTCTAAATGCAGACAGAGGGGGTTCAGTGCTTCTGCAAAATATTCCAGAATGTGGCCCCGTGAAAATATAACAAACTCGGGTGAAAGCAAGAGCTCACACATGACACCCCTGACCTCTCTTCTTTCCTTCTGTTTTTCCCCAGTCTAGTCTGTATACCTCTTTTCAATGTTTGACCAGTACTTCTCAAGCTCTCATGAGCTTTTCTTTTTCCCAATCCATTGCAATGGGTGTTTTTGTAAAGTATAGGAAAAAATTACCACAAAAATTATGTTTAAAACATAAAAATAAGCCCATTTTTATTATTAGGTTCAACAGACATAAAATCAGTCTGTCAATTTTCTATAAAGTTTCTTATCATTTAACTCTGTACATTATCATCACAGACCAACTAACACAAATTCCCTGACAGGAGCTTTTGAATAGCAATTACCCTGCAAAAACTTATCTTGGCTTTTTCCACACTGCAGCTGTTTGTTTGGATTTCTACCTGCCCAGATTAGACTGGGAGTTCCCTAAAGGGGTAAGCAATGCCAAACACTCAGAGGTACTCAGCAAATATTGATCGAATGAATGAATGAATGAAACATAAAGGAACATTTTTGTCATTACACCTATGGGGACCCTTCTAACACCTCAAGTAACTCCCATGCTCTTCTCACTTCCCTTAAAAGATTCCCAAATAGAGGCGCCTGGGTGACTCAGTTGGTTAATAGTCTGCCTTTGGCTCAAGTCATGATCCTAGAGTTTTGGGATCAGGCCCCATACCGAGTCCTGGATTGGGCTCCCTGCTCCATGGGGAGCCTGCTTCTCTCTCTGCCTAGTGCTCCCCTTGCTTGTATTTTCTGTCTCTCTCTGTGAAATAAATAAATAAAATCTTAAAAAAAAAAGAGAGAGATTTCCCTAATAAAGCATTGACTTGGCCTCTTGCTTAGTTCCTGCTATTCAAAGATCATAAGAACACTGGGGTCCTATACCTCTATTTTTGATTTTCTCTATTTTCCCCATTTGGTTTCCTGCACCTCTGCAAAAATATTTATGAACTCCTTTCTTGAATACATTTGCAAGAATGTTAAGTATACTAGTGTGTTCATTTCCTATTAATACTGTAACACATTGCCATAAACTTAATGGTTCAGGGACGCCTGGGTGGCGCAGTTGGTTAAACGACTGACTCCGGCACAGGGCGTGATTCTGGAGTCCCGGGATCGAGTCCCACATCAGACTCCCAGCTCCATGGGGAGTCTGCTTCGCTCTCTGACCTTCTCCTCGCTCATGCTCTCTCTCACTGTCTCTCTCTCTCAAATAAATAAAATAAAATCTTAAAAAAAAAAAAAACTTAATGGTTCAAAACAACAGAAATTTATTATCCCACAGCTTCTGTAGGTCAGAAGTCCAGTGTGGTCTCCCTGAACTGTAATCACAGTTGTCATCAGGGCTGCATTCTTTCTTTGAGAGTCTGGAAGAGAATTTGTCTTTACTCATTCAGGTTGTGGGAAGACTTCAGTCTTTGAGGTCGTATGACAGAGGTCCCCATTTCCTCCCTGTTAGCTAAGGGCTGTCTCCAGCTCCTCAGGCTACCAGTTCCCTTGGCTGGTGGTTTCCTTCCTCCATCTTCAAACTTAGCAATGGTGGGTGTAGTCCTCAGGCTGCACTTCTCTGACCCCCATGGGGAAAAGCTTCTCCATTTTTAAGGGATCATGTGATTCAACTGGGCCCACCTAGATAATACAGGATGCTTTCCCCATTTCAGGATCTGCAACCTTAGTTACATCTGCAAAGTTCTTTCAGGCCTGTAATGATAGAGGTCACAGGTTGCAGAGAATAGGAAGAAGCACATTTGGAGACCACTACCTAACACAAATATATATCCATGATATTATGCCAGGAAAAAAAAAATTTAAAAATGTGTTATTAACTTTATATCACTGGATAAGTCCCCAGTTTTATCTGAGGACTCCTGATAAGGTTCTCAGAGGCTTTCTGGTGGGGTCTGTGCTGTGTTTGTATACCTGGTCTATTGGGTTGTTGTCCAAATGTCCTCCCAGCTCCAGGGCAACTTCCAGGGACCCACCATAGTTGACCCATACCATTTAAGTCCTCTGCCTAAATTTTTTTTTAACCCAAATTCCATCCTCTGATATTTAATTTGTTTTGCCTGGCAAATCTGATTCTTCATAATATGAGCTCACCCTACTCTATAGCCTCATTTCTCATGAGTTCCTACTCATTGCCTATACCATACCAAAATACTTGCAAAATACTTCTCTTTTTATGCTACTCTTTGCACATGCTTTTCTTTCTGCTTGGATGAAACTTCCTCTGCCCTTCCTTTTGGGGACACATGGAATAATCACAATAGAGTAAGCTTGGAGATGACTAATTTGAGTTTGAACTAGTCACTCTGCCACTTACTAGACCTGAAGCTACCAAAAGCCTCCTTGGCCTGGTGAGTAAATAGGATTATTAAAACTGACTTTGCAGGGATGTTTTGAGGCTTTGAAATAATATACATAAATGCATATAACACAATGTCTCTCATATAATAGTCTTTAACTTCATGATAGTTATTCACTTGCCCTTACAGAACCTCATTTTTGCTTTAGGCTTCAGCTTACCATCTCTCTTTCATGTTGCTTATATATATATACATATATATATATGTGTGTGTGTGTTTGGGTTTCTAGATAGACAGGAACTGATTCTCAGAAAGTCAACTGCATACATAGGAAATTTCTAACAGCTGACCTAAACACAGTAAGAAATATTTGGAGACTTGGGAGCATGAAGACCACCTGTGTTTGCTAATTGGCCTTATCCAAAAGAAAAGTAAGCTTTCTAGTACCTTTATGACAGGAGATAGTTTTACAGATTGACACAAGGTACCTCTCTTCTCACGGAAATTAGGAGATAGGAGTGTTGTCTTCCTTGATGATTACATTTCAATGGGACGGCTTCCAGGACCTTGAGAAAGGCATTCCTGGGCTTTCAAACTGGTGAAAGCTTTTTAAAAATGTATATCCCAAAGGGGCAGAGAGAGAATTTACAACACAAGTTTTCTGAAGTGATCTAAGAAAAGAGAGGTCACAGTCTGGAAGAAGAGTATCTAAAGTTTAGTCAGGCCAAGGGAAATGTTGAGGCCCTCTTGGCAGTAGGAACCTAAATGTGTATTTCTGGATATGAATATGTATTTCTGGATCAGAAGAGATGAGTTAGAAAGTTCCCTTGAAAAGATAGGATAAGCTCAAGATAGGCTGGAGTGAGTAAATTCCTCAATGGAATCTATCCATCATGGTGCACTGCAGCATGTCTATTGATAAGCAAATTGAACCTAGAAACCCCTTAGTTGAAGAGGTCTAAATATAAGCTCAAATATTTTTTTGTTTTTGTTTTTTTTTTGTTTTTGTTTTTTTTGTTTTTTTAAAGATTTTATTTATTTGACGGAGAGAGAGGAATCACAAGTAGGCAGAGAGGCAGGCACAGAGAGAGAGGGAAGGAAGCAGGCTTCCCGCAGAGCAGAGAGCCCGACACAGGGCTCGATCCCAGGCCCCTGGGATCATGACCTGAGCCGAAGGCAGCGGCTTTAACCCACTGAGCCACCCAGGCGCCCCTGTTTTTGTTTTTAAGATTGTATTTATTTATTTGACAGAGAGATAGAGACCACAAGTAGGCAGAGTGGCAGGCAAAGGGAAAGGAAGAAGCAGGCTCTCTGCTGAGCAGGGAGCCTGACGTGGGGCTCAGTCCCAGGACACTGGGATCATGACCTGAGCCTAAAGCAGCCGCTTAAGCGACTGAGCCACCCAGATGCCCCTAAGCTCAAATCTTTGGGTGAATACTTGTGTTAAAAAAATAGAGTTCTAAATCTGTCTTCATATAAACATATATGTAGAAGTGTCAGTTTTTCAGAAAACTTTATTGCTTCAGAACATGTTGTATAACTTTGCTTTTCAACTCCCATTTTTCAGTTAAAAGACTGTAGAGGTCACAACCCCACTGACAACATGGTCTGTGTCCTCACTCCTTCACGTTCTTCTCATTACAGAAGTGGGTGGAGGGAAAGCTCAGATCTTGCTCTTGGGAGAGAACATGGTGATTAACCTCAAGCATCTTCCAGAACTTTTAAATTCTCACATTTCAGGCATTTTTTTTTCCTCTTTGACTCTTCACATTTATTCAAAGCATCATGATTCTGCAGCTCTCTAAAACATACTCCACACGTTAAGTAAACAGTGGGAAGAAATGGGGGGAAAGCTATTTGTTTCTCTCCTTCCGGGTGTATCTTTTTAAAAATTTCCCTCAGCTTTCCTTTATTTGTTTCTCTATTCTCACTCCTAGCTGCTCCTGGTCATTTCCTCCACTCGGAACATGACCAAACTTTGTGGTAATCAAAGTGATATACTGAAATGTATGTGAAAGCATGTCCATATGTTTGAGAAGTCTGAACAATCACCAACGGATTTTATAGGGAAACAGTCCCACAGTTATCTGAATACTACTTACTAGACTCCTCAGCAGAGTCTGTCTGGAGTTCAGTGAGGTCCAGAGCTTATACAGTGAGGTCCAGAGCTTCCTGTGCTCCTAATACAGTGACATGTTAAACAAAAAAGGTATATCTAAGCATGTATTCTATAAAGGCAAAAATAAATTTTGCTTATGAAATGAATAAATTATAATTGTGAAATTATACTTAGGAAATGAATTCTGACATACATGCTAAAAATATTTCAAGTATCTCATAGATTGTACATCAACAAAATGAACAAGAAAATATCCAAGTTTTGGATACTCTTTCTTCTCTGTCTCATCCTTTTGGCTCTTAATGCCCATACTCAAGCACAATTTTTGAATATTTTTTTAGCCAGTTTTCACTGAAGCGGTCAGACGAGGTCAGGGACTTCACAGTAAGTCACACTCTTGTCAGTGTGAAATTCTGTTGTACTTGTCATTTCTCAGTTAATTAAGCCGGATATCTCCTTAGAGATCTTTCTTATATGAAATTGGAAACTGGCTCCATGTTCGTGATTGTACCAAAATGGGCTTTAAAATGTAAAAGTCTCTAATCCTCTTTTAGAAGGGCAAGTGTTTTATGTCACCTTGTCTGTAGAGCAAAATCTCCTTCTGAATGAAGGATACAGCTTTGCTAAACCGCATACTCTGATTATGCATCAGCCAGTATAATAATGGTACTGCAGACACAACCT
Source organism: Neogale vison (assembly GCF_020171115.1). Classification (NCBI taxonomy): domain Eukaryota; kingdom Metazoa; phylum Chordata; class Mammalia; order Carnivora; family Mustelidae; genus Neogale; species Neogale vison. Next base: position 75,988,110 of record NC_058091.1, on the reverse strand, counting down.
CCTAAGATAATCTGTTTAGCACAAAATTGTATTCAGCAAGATGAAAATCCTAACAAGAATGTGATTTCTGCCAGTTTAGCTTTTCATGCATGCCATTTACACTAAGATCCCCCCCCCCCAAACTCCTGTTACCAGCTCCGTGGGACCAGGGGACAGCTCACTATTTGATCATGGTTCATATGCATGGACCACAGAGGGTATAAAGCATACAAGGGTTTTTTATTGAGTCAAGATTCCTAGAGATTAGAAGGCATTCAAAGCAAGGAAATAAACTTGATTAGAAGGCCATGCTTGGCTCGTGAACACAGAGTAAAGGAACAGAGGTACACAGCCGGACTGCATCCTCCCAGCAAGGAATGAGGAATCTCTGAAGAGTGCAACTTCAGAGGAGAAGCTGAAATTGTTTATTGTTGCCCTGGGGAGGTGTAATTGGGGTTAATGGGATGAAGTTAAGCAAAGAAAAATTCAGGAAACACTTTTTAATAATGAGGTCTTCTATAATATTGTCCCAGTGGAAGTACTAGAAGCCCTTTTGGTGGAGTCATTCAAACTTCAAGTAGGAAAATATATGGAAAAATAGCCTGTAAAAGACATTCTCATTCCAGTCCTCCAGGGATGAATTACATAGTACAATCAGATCTCTCTCAGCTCTAATTTCCATGACTCTTTCAGGAAGTTCCTCAAAGGCTCAATTTTCAAAATGCGTGTTCAATTGCTTCTACAATGCACCTGCATCAGTAACAGGTTCCAATTAACAGAACTTGCAATGCACACTTACAACAATTGGGAGCTTTGCCTGAGACCTTGGAACCCTGAAGTCATTTGGGATGACCTCAGTCAGTATTTATGATTGTAAAGGTAGTTAATACAAAGCTCAGTATAATAAAGTTCCAAAGAATGCTACCAGTGAACTGATCCAATTGCTACACTGAATTCCTTGTCTCATTTGATTTCTTACCACATTCTTTAATTCATTATATTAGAATTTATTTGGAATCTCTTCACTGCTGGCCACCGAGTAAATACTAGGGATAAGAACATGAAAATATTAAATAAGGCGTGATTTTCCATCTTCGTTGAAGTGTATTCTAGCTAAAGATGGTGTCCTTTTTCTGCCATTTCATGTGCTGGTACTGAAGCCAGAGTCTGACACATATATATTTAATTAATTAACTAATTAATTAATATCCATCGGTGACACTAACACCAACAAGAGCATAAGCTCATTCTCTGCTTTTCCTCTGATGGATTCATTACACAAGATATATTTTTAAATTAAAGAAAGAAATAGGCAAGCAAGCAAGACAAGTGATGGTTTAGGTATGTTACCCAAGATTTTCCACCTTGTTTTATTCCAGAGAGTTTGGATAGAAGGCCCCAAATAACTAGAAACTGGGGCTGGTTGCCTGAGGCCCCTTCCTCATTCTTTATTATTTATTTATTTATTTATTTATTTATTTATTTATTTGACAGAGAGAGAGAGAGATCAGAAGCAGGCGGGGGGTGAGGGGGGAAGCAGGCTCCCCACTGAGCAGAGAGCCCGATATGGGGCTCAATCCCAGGATCCTGAGATCATGACCTGAGCTGAAGGCAGAGGCTTAACCCACTGAGCCACCCAGGCACCCTCCCCTTCCTCATTCTTAAGCGGGAGTGAGGCAGGAGTTTGAGGAAAGTTTCCTCCCTCTGCTTTCAATACTGGGCTTTTAAAAAAATTTATCTTAATAACAGTATAGTTAACATTCCATGTTATATTAGTCTCAGATGTATAATATGGTGATTCAACAACTGTATATATTTATATTACTTCAGTCCTCATCATGATACTCTTAATCCTCCTCACCTGTTTCACCCATCCCCCACTCACCTCCTCTCTGGTAGCCATCAGTGTGTTCCCTACTGTTAAGGGTCTGTTTCTTGGTTTGTCACTTTTTTTTCTTTGTTCATTTCTTTCTTAAATTCTGCATAGGAGTGGAATATACTGCGCTTTTTAAAGACACTGGAGTAAACCCATTTGTGTTCTCTTAGGAGAAAAGGGAAAAATTATCATGAGGACCTACCCTACTCTCCCACCATGATCAGATTCTACAAATGCCCAAAGTCAAGACGGCTAGCCCTGTATACCAGTGGATACCCAAAGAAAAATTTAAGTGGGGAAAAGGCTGCTTGCAGTATAGAAAATCAAGAAGTAGAATAATAGAATTCACTAAGTATTAGAACCATGGCACTGACTAAACCAGGAGCTCTGGTGATTGCTCAGATTATGAAGGTCTTCACCTCCCTTTCTTTTCTTTTATTTGGCCCCATTCACACCACTGGTTTTCCTTTGCATTTTGCATTTTTATGTTATAGAAGCAACTTTTTTTTTTATTATTTCTTTGGTCTTTGATTAATTGCAAAACATATTTAAATGTTTATAAAATATTTGCTTTTCCTTTTGCTATTTAATATGCCTCTCATTCTTTTCAATCTTTTCCTACAGATGTTAAAAAATAGATTATTTGCCTCATTTTTGTTTTTTTCTACTTTACATCTATATTTTAAATAAAATCACTATGAAGAAAACTTTAGTGGTATTGTTAGAACTCTGTTTATTCATTTGTAGTCTTTTTTCTATTCTTTCTGCCCTCCCACTTTTTATTGGCAAAGAACAACTGTGCCACTAATAAATTGGAATTCCAAGTTGGAGGTAATTCCATCTCTTACTTGCTTTAATCTCTGTATTTGAAATATCATTTATATGGCCTCTCATGTGCTATCCCTTTCATTTTCCACATTTGTTTTTCCTGCATTTCCTCTTGTTAAACAGTATAGATTTGTTTGGTCATTTGGAGACCTGATTTTCTTTACCATTATTTTACTCTGCATACCTCAACATTTCTGTCACTATTATATATTGGTTCATATTGTTATCTACTGGGAATCTCTGTTCTCATCTTTTCCCCAAATTTCCAAGATGCATGTGTCTTGTGGAGGATTCACTAGATACCTTTTACATTTTACTTAACTAAACATGTTCAGAAATGAAACTAGATACATCCATTCATAAAATTGTAGTTCTTCTGAGACAAGAGCAAGTATGACAGTGGTAGGATGTTTCATCTAAGTTTAGACCAACAGATACCTTGATGCATGTCTGTAGAGTTAAAACAGTCTTCTCTAGGATACATGTTACATTTTCCAAAGTATAAAGCATGGCTGACTATGGTCGTTAAAAGGTAAAAGTTCTCATGGAGGTGGAGCATTCTAGGGCATACAAATTCATCGTGTAGGGTTATCTAGAAATGAGCTAATCTAATGAGGAGTGACTTATTATCTTGGAAATATAAATTAAGCTGGCAAACTAAATTAAATAGATCTACATAGTTTCAAACAGCATGGGCTCAAATTTAAATGTTACAGAAAAGTCAGGGTTACTGAGATTAAACATAAGATAGCCACACTTCAATAGGAGTATCAACACTATATTTATTTAGTTTTGTTTTTAATATTTATTTATTTGGGGGCTGGAGAGAGAATTTTCAGCAGATTCCATGGTGAGCACAGATCCCATTATGGGGCTCGATCTCATGACCCTGATATCATGACCTGAGCCAAAACAAAGTTGGATACTTAACCGACTTAACCACCCAGGCAGCCCATATTTATTTCATTTTTTGACAAATAAGGTAGCGTTGCTTTATGAGATTCTCTGTATTAAGAGAAGATAGAAAAATATAAAAGAGAACAAAGTTTGAATATGTGAATAGCTACAATCTCTGAATTCTTTATTGTTGCAGAAATTCCAGTTCAGTAAATTAAGTTGGCAAAGGAACGTTATGGTAATATCCCTGAATTTTGCTTATTGTGTTACCAGTATGCTATACAATGACTTTTTTAAATGTTTTGAAAGATTTTGAAAATGTTTCAACTTCAGGTTCTAGTCCTAACTACCAAGTATCCAAATAGATGTCAGTTGCTCCACCCAAACATGCCCACATCCCACCATTGCACACTGCCTTCCCCTCTGACATTCTTGTTACTGGCAAAGGCTTTCCAGAAGCCTCAACTGGGCCCCTGCCTCAACCCATGGCAGTGGCTCACTGATTAATGTCTCTGTCTCCTGCATCACCCAGCTTGCCAAGGAATTCTTAAATCACAGCTCAAAGTGGCTTATTTTTCTCTTTTCAAAAATATTCAATGAGTCCCCATTTCTGTCAAATTAACGACAATATTTCAACCCAGAATTCAAAGCCTTACACAAGATAGCTCTAACCTATCTCTTCAGTGTATCGCTTTCTAGTCTCTGACTTAAACTCTGTATTCCAGCAAAATTGAACAGCTTGTATTCGTTGCATTTTCTAGTATTTTTCCTCCTCTAAGGCACTGTTTCTCTTTTCATCTGTCAGGAGCCTTACCTTTAAGTTTATTTTAAATATTATCTCCTATAAAAACAACTTTCCTAACTTTTCAGTCATATATTATGTCCCATTTCTTTAATACACCAGTCATTTTTTTCCTCTTGTATTATACCTTGTATGATGGGTTTTTTTTTATTTGCCACGTCCCTGGTGTAAGAACTGCTCAGGGAAAGCAAATACAGCAACTCCTAAAGGATATCTCCCACAGCGACCTGGACAGTGCCAGGCAAGCAGTGGCTGATCATTTATTTATTCATGTTTTCAACAAAGACTCATCAAGTAGTCAATGTGTATCAAACACAATGCTACTAACATTACCATAGAATTTCCTACATAAGGTCAAAAAAATATTCTTCAATATCATATGGTAACTTGCTATGAACAAAATTTTTATATACCATCAATTCCTAGTAAGGGGTTCAGAGAATTATTTTAATTTAATAAATATTAACTACAGAATCTAGTCAATAAACATATCATATAAAATACTTATTTTTTAACACTTCATGTTTCATATGTCTATGCCTGGAATGCTTATCCTTCTCACAGAAACTCCCTTGGTTCTCTCCTTTCTTCCATCCAGTCTTTACTGACATGACACTTTCTCAATGAGCTACATCCTGGCCACCCTATATAATATTGCAGTACACACACACACCCCCACGTCTTACAGCCCTTTCCTATTCTATTTTCCTCCTTAGCACTTACACCATCTAACATATAAATATTTTACTCATTTATGTTTTCATTGTCTGTTTCCCCCACAACAATGTAAACCCCATGACAGTAATTTCATTCAAAGACTATATTAATATTTACACAAACAGTACACCACAGCAAATCTAAAATAGTGCTTATTGAAGAGAAGATTTACAAGCAGAGAAGTGACAGAATGCCTATGCTCCCATATGCCCTGATTAGCCCACAGAGCTTCGACTAGATGCATGAACTAAAAAGGGACACTGTTCCTGACTATTGTGTGTAATCCCAAGAAAGGCAGAGGGAGCTTGGAATAGCAAGTTGATTTCGGTGACAGTGAGAGCTTCCTGGTCAGAGAATGACATTGTTAGAAATGCGCTAACATTTCCATTCAGCCCTATTCCTTCTACTCTACCAAAAAGGAAGAATCTTCAGGACCATCCAGATTGAATTTCCTCAGTCCACTTTCAGGTCTATGGGAGCACAGGGTATGTGAGTCTATTAATCAACTGTGACAGACACTAACTTGTTCTGGTGTTTAGGAGTTGAGTGTAATAAGTGTCCCCTGCAACTAAGTCAAGTAAAGAGCAATATATCCAGTATTACTGGATATATACATACTGGATATATATATCAAGTATATATATCAAGAGCTACTGCTTGCTCCAATCTTAGAAAGCTGTTTGAGTCTGTCTGTTCACATCTGCAATGGAAATTCATTGTTCACATCACCCCACCACCCCACAGTCTTCATTCACTTGCCAAGATTATGTGGGTTTACAGCCAATCAAATGAGGGCTCTTAATATACCTTGGGAATGAGCCGAGAATTTTTCTGTGCTCTCTTCACTGTTGTATACAGGTACTTAGAATGATTCTTGGCATACAGTAGGCACTCAATAAATATTTGTTGCATGCGTTCTTCAATAATAGAGTTTATTGCCAGTTTAACTATCTATTGCTAACCATCAGAATGACTGATAATAGCAAAATTTCTTTTTAAAAGGAGTCACCCCATAATGGGCACTCTTCTTCTTCTTCTTCTTTTAAGATTTTATTTATTTATTTGACAGAGAGAGATAGCTCAAAAGGGAACACAAGCAGGGGGAGTGGAAGAGGGAGAAACAGATTTCCCGCCCAGCAGGGAGCCTGATGGAGAGCTCTATCCCAGGACACCAGGAACATGACCTGAGCCAAAGGCAGACGCTCAACAGCTGAGCCACCCAAGCGCCCTGCAAAATTTCTTATAACAACCAAATTTCAATTTTTTTTAATTAATTACAACATGAAGTTTATTATCTAGTTATTTTCTTAGTTTCTCGTTGCACATTCAAAATAGTTACTACACCTGATGAGCTACTTAGATGCTTGTCTTTTTCTTCACATCATTTGGCACTAACTGAACTTATGTAACCCCATTTCTACATGATGTCATTATTTCATACTGAGATTCTTCTTAACCTCTTGTTATTTCTATGGCACTCTGACACTATGAGAAAATGGCACTCATCTGCTTTTTAATAAACTCTTTCTGACCCTCATCAACAGACTTTCACTCATAAACTCTCAAACACATTTTTCTCTTAGTACATAATATTATATATTTCTACACAACATAGATTATATCTTTTCTTTCATCTTATGAAAAATAGTTTCTTAATTCTTGAGTATTTTTTCAAACATTGAACACTTCTTGATTTCATTTTCTTTAACTGACATTCTCTAACATAACCTTCTCTTTTCCTTGTAACATTTCTACTTATAAATGCAATATAATTTATCAAACTAGCATCTTGCAACATCCATCTTTGTTATGATTACCACGTAAGGTTTATTAGCAATCTAAACAGGGTAAAAGGGAGAGTTAAAAATCTCATATTATGAATCAGTTCTTTAGTAGTTTTCATCATAAATCCATTTGACTAAAGCATCAAGAACTCTGAAGAAACAGAAAGGTGGGGGAGAGCTAAGTCTTCAAAAATGTGCAAATATATATACCTTCTTAACTCAGCTTCAGCTCTATTTGGCTCATCTTTGTGTGTGTGTGTCTCTCTCTCTCTCTCACTGTTGCTCTTTCTCTCTTGGTCTCTCACCTCTCTCTCTCTTTTTTTTTTAATATTTAGAAAGAATCAATAGGTATTCAGTGTAGAAGGATTCTAGCTTATATTAGTTTACAAGGGCTACCATAACAAAATACCACAGACTTGGTAACTCAAACAACAGAAATTTATTTTCTCACAATTCTGGGGTCTAGCAAATCCAAGATCAAGGTGTGGGCAGTTTTGGCTTCTCCTGAGGTATCTCTCCTGGGCTTGCAGATGATGACTCTCTCTCTCTCTCTCTCATGGCCTTTCCTCTGTGCACTGTCTCTCTCTCTGCACCCAAACTTCCTCTTCTTAGGAAGACATCAGTCAGCTTGGATTAGGGCCCTTCCTAAGGGCCTCATTTTTACTTTATCACCTATTTAAAGGCTCTACATCTTATGCAGTCACATTCTGATGTACAGAGGGTAGGATTTCAATATATGAATTTGGGGGACATAATTCAACTCATAGCAAAGCTTATGGTGGAGAACAATGAAATCATTAAAGATGTAATTCAAAGTATGTTGTGATAAATATAATGAATAAGTATGGTTTGTTTCTGGCGTGGTTGGTGAGACGTTTGATTGTTGGTTTGTTTTTGAACGAGGTGGCATAAGACCTAGACCAGAAGAGGATAATTTGACTTTAAAGGATAGGATCTATACTGTAGACTGGGAGAACAGATGAAGGGAATAATGTGCACACATTCCCAATGTCAGGAAAATATAAGGTAAAGAATAGAGATCTGCCTAGAATGCTGAGTATTGAGGAGTAGTGACTTGGAGGAGCAGGAGCAGGGTGCCCCTTGTGTAGGAAGAAGTATAGGAGGATATAATACTGGAAACGCAAGGTAGGACTTCATTAACATGCTAAAGTTTACTTAACAGTAAACTTTAACAGCAAAGTTTTAAGGTCAATGTATTCTTGATGGTTCTGTCATTTACATGTATCATTCCTTTTTTTTGAAACTCTATATTAACCAAAATCTAAATTATAAAGCATTTGGCTTCCCTCAAATGTTTGAACATTTCTTATTTCACAATAGTAACCCAAATTCAGTTGAAATTTTCTTAACTAATCCTTAAGACACCAAACCAATGATTTACTTCAATCACATGATCACCTTTCACAAATTCTGACATCCTCAGATACCTTGGTTTTTTTTTTTTTTTTCGAATTTTATTTTTTCAGTGTTCCAAGATTCATTGTTTATGCACCACACCCAGTGCTCCATGCAATACATGCCCTCCTTAATGCCCACCACCAGGCTCACCCAAACATCCATCCCCCTCCCCTCCAAAACCCTCAGTTTGTTTCTTAGGGTCCACATTCTCTCATGATTTGTCTCCTCCTCCGATTTAACCCAACTCACTTCTCCTCTCCATCTCCCAATGTTCTCCATGATATTCCTTATGCTCCACAAGTAAGTGAAACCATATGATAATTGACTTTCTCTGCTCGACTTATTTCACTCAGCATACTCGCCTCCATTCCCATCCATGTTGATACAAAATTTGAGTATTCATCTTTTCTGGTGGAGGCATAATATTCCACTGTATATATGGACCATATACTCTTTATCCATCTGTCTGTTGAAGGGCATCTTGGCTCTTTCCACAGTTTGGGATTGTGGCCATTGCTGCTAGGAGCATTAGGGTACAGGTGGCTCTACATTTCACTACATCCGTATCTTTGGAGTAAATACCCAGTAGTGCAATTGCAGGGTCATCGGGTAGCTCTATTTTTAATTTTTTGAGGAACCTCCACACTGTTTTCCAAAATGTCTGTACCAAATTGCATTCCCACCAACAGTGTAAGAGGGTTCCCCCTTGGAGAAGGGGGAACAACACCTGTTGTTTACTGTCTTGTTGATTTTGGCCATTCTAACTGGTGGAAGGTGGTACCTCAATGTAGTTTTGATTGAATCTCCCTGATTGCTAATGATGATAAACACTTTTTCATGTGTTTGTTAGCCATTTATATGTCTTCTTTGGAGAAGTGTCTTTCTATGTCCTCTGCCCATTTTTTGACATGATTATCTGTTTTGTTAGTGTTATCTGTGTTTTGAGTGTTGAGTTTGAGGAGTTCCTTATAGATCTCAGCTATCAGCCCTTTGTCTGTAGTGTCATTTGTGAATATATTTTCCCATTCCGTGGGTTGCCTCTTTCATTTGTGGACTGTTTCCATTGCTGTGAAGAAGCTTTTGATCTTGATGAAGTCCCAAAAGTTCATTTTTGCTTTTGATTCCTTTGCCTTTGGAGACATGTCTTGAAAGAAGTTGCTGTAGCCGATGTCGAAGAGGTTGCTGCTTGTGTTCGCTACGATTTTGATAGATTACTGCCTCACATTGAGGTCTTTAATCCATTTCGAGTTTATCTTTGTGTATGGTGTAAGAGAATGGTTGAGTTTTCATTCTTCTACACATAGCTGTCCAGTTTTCCCAGCACCATTTATTGAAGAGACTATCTTTTTTCCACTGGATATTTTTTCCTGCTTTGTTGAAGATTATTTGACCATAGAGTTGCAGGTCCATATCTTGACTCTCTGCTCTGTTCCACTGGTCTATATGTCTGTTTTTGTGCAAGTACCACGCTGTCTTGGTGATCACAGCTTTGTAGTAAAGCTTGAAATCAGGCATCGTGATGCCCCCAGTTTTGTTTTTCTTTTTCAACATTTTCTTAGCAATTATCCTTGTATCCTTTATATAAATGATTATCAAACAATGGTCTTTGGTTCCCTAGGCATCCATGGATTTATTCTCAGGAGTTAAAGAAAATCACTTTGCTTTAACTTTAGGTTCTTAATGTGCAGTTCTTGAAGATGGAGAAGAAAATAATAATGTATTTTACTTTCAATAGCTTCTAACTGAAATATGATATATGGAACATTGGTGGCACAACAGGAATATATTTGTAGGGCATTACAATTACTGTGAAAATCTGGAATATTTTTATGCCCATCACTAATTCAAAACTACACAAGTTATCAAACCTGATATTGCTAGATCTTCTTGCTTATTGAGTTAATAAGGACAAACTTATATTAAATATGATTTTCAAAATACTTGATTATTATAATTCTACATAAAAATTGGTTTTCTCTGTAAGCCTTTGAGTTTAAATTTTATGCATTTGAAAATATTGTTCTAAGAAGAGGTCCATAAGCTACACCAGACTGCCAAAGGAACTCTACAGGATAAAAATGTTAAAGGATAGCATGGCTTAGAATGAGTCTATATACTACTCATATATGGGGTAGGGGAGAACTGCTTTGTATTATGACTCCTCTTTGCTGTTAGAAAACTGTATTTGGGGGTGGGGGGAAACTGCCTTTTATTATTGCTCCTCCTTACTGTAAGAACTTTTATTTAGACTTTTGCTTTGACTACTAACCCATTTATTTCTGTATTTATCAGTCTTCTCTGCATCGATACCTCTGAGCCTTCCTAGACAGCTTCTTATCACTTGAAAGTTGACTGTAAATGGATTCTTTTATTTAGTTTACCCTGGAGTCAGAACAGGCAGGAAGAAATCAGGTTGAGAGGAGTAGAACATACTAAGGAAAATTCTGTCAATTAAATGTTAATGCAAAAAAAAAACTTTATATATTCTCCTGATTTTTATTACTTTAAGGTAAAAGTCAGTGTATTGAATGAACTTATCACAAGGTTGCCTAAATGCTTGCAACTTTTTGGCACATCCTTTCACTGAGCTCTACTAGAGCCAAAATGTAAATATATAGCTTCCACTTAGGCAACTTCCAGATAGTATTTTAAAAGGTAATGAAATAATATCTGAGCTCCTCAGATGGAAGCTGTTATGTAAGTACAAACTACAGTCATTATTATTTTCATAAATATTTGGAAACTCAGAGCTCACAGAAACCTTTCACATTCTTTTCAAATGCTCTGTGCGAAGGAAAATGCAGTCCAAGCATGTTGCACTGCAAAGATCTGCTCCTCTTCCTTTCTGTAGGACGTAATCGTCTTAGGGAATGGCCTGCTGAAATTCCAGTGGCTTTATCAAATGAGACCCTGACCAGTTTGTTCAACAATATTTAAAGCCTCCCCTCATGATTTCATTGCCTTTACAGAGAGACCTCAATAATCAAGAAGCAAATGTGTGTTTTGCTGTTTCTTGGCTCACTTTAGTGCCTGGTTTTATCAAGCTGCTGCACAGCACTTCTGTCCTGAAAGACGCCTGTGTGACTTGGATTCCATTTCACAGAGTCACACTGGATCCTCTTATGTCTAGCCAATTAAATTATCTTCCCCAGCCTTTATTCCTGCCAAAGAGGTTCAGGCTGAGATTAGGTCACACTCCTCTTAAGTTGCTCTTTGAAATAGTGTAGAAGGCTTTGTGGAGAATAGGAGTACACAGAAGCATTAATCCCTAGACTTCCTCAGCCTCCAAGGTAGATAACTGAATTTCTTTGCAGTACTTCCTCCTGTTGTCTACTTCTATTCAAATCTCTAAAAACTAAAGAACCCTCTATAATCTTATTAAATTAAATTAGAGCACCCCCGAAAACATGTGGGAAGTGTGGCATCTCACTATCACTGTGCCTGTTGAATTACCGACCTGGCATTGCAGAAGCTGAAAGAATTCTTAAGTCAGTCCTCTTAAGGGACTCTGGAGGCCAGTTATTGACTCTATCCTGTGTTTTCACAGAACTGTCTCCACAGTGTTACACAACTAAAACAAAATTAAGTTTTGGGGAGCTATCTAGATATTTGCTGTTTTGCATGTTTGTCATCCTGTACTTTGCCTTGACTTTCTCTTTCCTGTAAGAAGATTTCCTAAGACAGAAGTAAGAGAACAGGTGTTTATTCTGAAGAAAGCCTGAGGTCTAAAAATTGAGCTGCTGGTGGATTTCATATCAGGATGAAGAAACTAGTTCTCCATGAAGAGCCAGCTGCAATCTCAAACTCTGGACTGGCAGGAGACTGTATGGTCTTCTCTATAAAACATGTGTTTAAAGTGCCCGTTAGGACGGTTGAGCTTGTCAAGACGAAATTTACCTTTGTGGCACAAAATGAGAGGAAGAGAACTTAAGGTTGCCTTGTAACAGTGGACCAAAGAACAAGGAGCCCCAGGGGTGTGGTGTGCAGTTCCACTCACAGCACACTGACTTCTGCAACCTAATCATTATCAGCCACTTGTCCCTCCCACACATGCCCTCCTCTGCCTCCTAACAGAATCAGTCATGGATTGTATAAGTGACTACAGCATGATTTTGGACCCTGAGTGCTTCGACACTCCTCCCCTACAGGTGATTTCATGTGTAGGAAACACATTGCCCACCCTGCAGAGATTGTAAACACACAAGTCGCCCTTGCTTAAATGTCTGCTTACACAATTTCTGGCATGGTAAAATAGTAAAAGAGGAAAAAATAAGCTCTAGAGTCTGTGTTTTTCCAGAACTAGTTCTCTTTATTAACTGTTCTCAAACCAAAGAATATTTGAGCAGATTTAACAGAATGAAGGGTTGGAAACTTTTAGGCAAAGGAACTGAACACAGTGACGATTGAGAAGCCTTCCTCATCGCTGGGTATTTTCCTTTGAGGTATCTTTCTTATTTGAAGTACAGGACATACTTTGTATTTCACGTCTCAAACGGTGCTTCATGCCAACTTTCTATGTCACTTCAGGTGTGAATGAAGGAGGAAGAGAAGGAAGAGAAGCAACACTATTCACTTTCCTTGGTGGTGCTGTCCCAAGACACTGCTCGATAAAGAATAGATTTTGCTTTGTGATTCCATAGGCTCTTCTCCACTAAAGACATCGCATGCCTTGAAGATAATCAGGTGTGCATTTGTTTTCACAGATGAGGACATTGTCACATTCAAATTCTACAAGAATCCTGTTTTCCTTTTGAATATTGGAGGAGGGTACATAAGATGTCAGGTGCTCAAAGATACCTTCTTTTTCCTTTTGCCAGCCCCCCCCTCCACACACACACAAGTCACACCACTTATAAAAGATTCTGCAATGCTTTCCTTCCCACTCAGTTTTTGCCAAGTCCCGTCTCTCTGCTATGTGCCCCCTTTCCTCGCCTCTTCCATCTTTTCCTTATATTCTGCCATTCTGGCTAACCAGATGACTTTATAAAATACTTCCTTACATAGATTCTAAGAGGTTGTGTGCTAGTTTTTGTGCTAATAGGTAAAAATAAATCAGGTGAAACCTTAGCTGTGTTCAGATACATAAAAAAATTGATTTCCAATTACTGATAGAACTAAGTCTTATGTCCCTCTATAGATTTAAAACAGCATTTAATTCTATTTTTATTTCTATTTGAGTAAAGTTGACAGATAATGTTACAGTAGTTTCAGGTGAACAGGCTAGTGATTTAACAAGTTCATATATCATGCTGTGCTCATTACAAGTGTAGCTACAGTTTGTCTCATTACATCATGATATCACTCACTGCATCCCTCACACTGTGCCTTTTGTTCTTGTGACTTACTTATTCCAGAATTAAAAGCCGGTAGCTCCCACTCCCCTTCACCTATCTTGCCCAATCGCCCGCACCCCTAGCAACCATCAGTTTGTTCTCTGTATTTATACGTCTGATTCTGCTTTTTGTTTGTTTAATCATTTGTTGTAATTTTTTAGATTCCACTTGTAAGTGGAATCATCTGGTATCTGTCTTTCTCAGTCTGACTTAGTTCATTTAGCATAATACCTTCTAGGTCCATCCATGTTGTGTTAAAGGGCATGATTTCATCCCTTTTTATAGTTGTGTACTATTCCATTGTATTTATACACCACACTTTCCTTATCCATTAGTCTATTGATGGACACTGTGGTTGCTTCCACATCTTGAAGATTGTAAGTAATGCTGCAGTGAAAATAGAGGTGCAAAAATGTTTCGAATTAGTGTTTTCAGAATTGGAATTACTGGGTCATATAGTATTTCTATTTTTAATTTTTTGAGGAAATTTTATACTGTTTTCCACAGTGTCTGTACCAATTTACATTCTCACCAACATTGTATAAGGGTTCCTTTTTCTCCACATCTTCACCAACAATTATTGTTTCTTATCTTTTTGATTTGGGGTATTCTAGCAAAATGAGGTGATATTTCACTGTGGTTTTGATTTACATTTCCCTGATGATGAGTGATGTTGAACAATTTTTTCATGTGTTTGTTGGCCATCTGTGTGTTTTCTTTGGATAAATGTCTATTCAGGTCTTCTGCTCATTTTTTAATCTGCTTGTTTTGTTTTTTGTGTTGAATTGTATAAGTTTTTTATATATTTTGGATATTAACCCCCTATCATTTGCAAATATCTTCTCCATTTAGTCAGTTGTCTTTTTGTTTTGTTGAGGTTTCCTTCTCTATAAAAAAGCTTTTACTTTTGATGTGGTCCCAATAGTTTATTTTTGCTTTGGTTTCCTTCATCTTAGGGGACAAATCTAGAAAAACAACATTTAAAATTCATATTCTTATATAAGTCTTTTTTTTTTTCTTTTTCAAATTCCTAATTGACCCATGCCTCCCCTTTCAAACTCAGCTCCATCACACTTACAACTCATGAAGTTCTAATCTCACTGATTTTTTTTTTCTGGTCTCCAAATAATGTCAAACTTTTTCCTACCTTGTAGTTTTTGCACTTGCTGGGTCTTTTACCTAGAAATCTCTGTCACTTGGTATTCATATCACTGGTTTCCTTGTTGCTAGTTAAGCCTCAGTTTAAACGTGGCCCAAAAGTTTGTTTGTTGGTTTGTTTTTAAGATTTTGTTTATTTATTTGAGAGAGAGTGAAAGTGAGAGGGATCACAGAGGGAGAAGGAGAAGTAGACACGCTGCTGAGCAGAGAGCCCAATGTGGGATTCAATCCCAAGACCTTGAGATCATGACCGAAGCTAAAGGCAGACACTTAACCAACTGAGCTACCCAGGCACCCTGCCACCTCTTTCTTTTGTCCAAAAGCTTTTAAGTTAGATTTAGTCTTCTTTGTTAATTTTTGCTTTTGTTGTTTGTGCTTTTGGTGTTCTAGGCAAAAAAAAAAAAAAAGTCATTGCTAACACCAATGTCTAGAAGCTTCTTCCCTATGTTTTCTTCTAGGAGTTTTATAGTATAGGGTTTTTTTTTGTTTGTTTTTAAGTCTTTAATCTATTTTGAGTTAATCTTTTAAAAGTGGTGTAAGATAGGAGTTCATTTTCACTGCTATGCTTAAATCAATTGTTTATCTTTTAAAGGATGAAAAAAAGAGGAAAAAAATTTTATATTTATCTATATGTTCAACATTTCCAGTGTTTTAATGTATATCCTAGTATCATTTATCTTCAACTAAAAGAGCTTCTATTAATAATTTTGATACTGCAAGTCTGCTAGCAATAATTTTACTTGGAATTTATCACCTTCTCTATCAGAAGAAAATTTTTCACTGACATAGACTTCTAGGTTGGCAAATTGTCTTTTTTTTCTCTCATTCCTTTAAAGATGACATTCTTTTTTCTTCTAGCTTCCTTTGTTTCTGATAAAAAGTCAAATATTTTTCTTATCATTTTCCCCTTGGCTGCTTTTAAGATTTTTTTGGTGGGGGGCATTTGGGTACAAGATGCCAATATAGCAAGATCTTGAACTAATATCCTCCTATGGAAACATCAAATCGACAACTACACATGGAATAATTCCCTCTGAAAGAAACTGAAAAAATTCAATGAAGAGAGTTTATGCAACAAAGGATGACAGGATAACACTGAGATAGGAAAGAGAGGCAGAAAAAGACTCACCAGGAAAAAAACAAACAAACAAACAAAAAAAACACACCCCAGCTGTTGTGAGTCACAACTGGGAGGGATAGTGGATATATAGAACTTTTCCCTGAGGAGCAAGGGATTAGAGCTCTACATTAAGCACCCCAACCTTTAGACCCTTCACAGGAGAGAAAAGCTCAGAGCCAAACACTTGGCTCTGAAAACCAATGGGCATTATATTCAGGAAAATAAATCTGTAGGGAACAGAAAACCCACACTTAAAGGGCTCATGAGTAGACTCATTCAACCTGGTTACCAGCACAAAAGCACCAGTTTGAAAAGTGCTTAAGCCATAGGTAAAAGAGACCCATTTACCAATTTTTAAGCATTTTCCAGAGAAGCAAGAAACAGCAGAAAATTTGTCCAGAGACTGAGACATTGGCAAAAGCCATTTTTTCAATCTCAGTCTTTATTACTAATACTGGAATTTATAGGCACCATTTTGGAATTTTCCCAATAACTTCTAGTGCCTGTGGATGTTTCCTGCTGAGAGCCCCACTCACCAACACACTGCAACAGTCATGGGTGCACACCACAGCAGATCTAGAGACCAACCCCACCCACCAACATGCCACAGCAGTTGGAGATATGTCCCATAGCTAAAATGACACCAATTTCATCCAATGTGCCACATACATGCCCCCCCACATGAAAAGGATACTCACAGCCCACATAAAGGACACCCCTTGAACACCTGGCTCTGGTTACCTGGGTAGATAGAGCTTCTTAACCCCATAGGGTATCTCCAACATAAGGCAATTCTTGCAAGACTGGGAGAAGTAGCTGACTTACCAATACAAGGGGGAAAAAATGCAGGACACAAAATAAGGACACATAGGAATACGTTTCACACAAAAGAAGGAGATAAAAATAACTAAATAACTAAAGGAAATGCAATAAGCAATTTAATTAATAAAGAGTTCAAAGTAATGGTCATAAAGATGCTCTCAGGACTTGAGAGAAAAGTGAATCAACTTAGAACTTTAACAAATAAATAGAAAATATTAAAAAATAACCAATCAGAGCTAAAGAATTAAATAACAAAGTAACTACACAAACAGCCAGAAAACAACAATATGGCAATAAGTATATATTTATCAAAAGTTACTTTAAATTTAAATATACTAAATTCACCAATCAAAAGTCATAGGATGACTAAATGAATAAATAAACAAGACTCATCTAGTATGCTGCCTATGAAAGACTCACTTCAGAAGTAAGGACACACACAGACTGAAAATGAAAGGGTTGAAAAAGATATTCCATCAAATGGAAATGGGAAAAGAAAATCTAGAGTAGCTATACTCTTATCAGACAAAAATAGACTTTAAAATAATGATGTAATAAAAGACAAAGAAGGGCATTATGTAATGATGAAAGGGTCAATCCAATAAGAAGATATAACATTTAAAAATGCATATACACCCAATATAGGAACACCAAACTATATAAAGAAAATATAAACAGAACCAAAGGAGAAATTGAAAGCAATAAAATAATAGTGGGAGACATTAACACTCCATTTACATCAATGGATAGATCATACAGACAAAAAAATCAATAAGGAAACATTGGCCTTAAATAAGACATTAGACTAGATGGAATTAATACATACAGAACATTCCATGCAAAAGCAGTGGAATCCATACTCTTCTCTAGAGCACATGAAACATTTCTGTTGTTTTGGGGCTCAATGAAATGAAACACTTCACTGAGCCCCAAAACAAGTCTCAATGAATTTGAGAAAACTGAAATGATATCAATCAACTTTTCTAACCACAATGGAATGAAACTAGAAATAAATTACAAGAAGAAGATGGGAAAAATCACAAAAACATGGAGCTCAAACAACATGCTACTAAACAACCAATAAAATTTTAAAATACTTAGAACAAATGAAAACAGAAATACAGCATACCAAAATCTATAGGAGGCAGCAAAAGTGTTTCTTAGGGAGAAATTTATAACAATACAGTCCTACCTCAGAAATAAGAGAAATCTTTGGGGCATCTGGGTGGCTCAGTGGGTTAAGCCTCTGCCTTCAACTCAGGTCATGATCTCAGAGTCCTGGGATTGAGTCCCACATCGGGCTCTTTGCTTAGCGGGGAGCCTGCTTCCACCTCTCTCTCTGCCTGCCTCTCTGCCTGCTTGTGATCTATGTCTGTCAAATAGATAAATAAAATCTTTTAATTAAAAAAAAAAGAAATAAGAGAAACCTCAAATAAACAATTTAACCCTATGCCTTAAGGAACTTGGAAGAAAAACAAATGAAGCACAAAGTTAGTAAAAGGAAGGAATAAATAGAAATAGAAATAAAATAGAAAATAAAATAAATAGAAATAGAAACTAAAAAGACAGTAGAAAAGGTAAATGAAACTAAGAGCCACGTATTGAAAAAATAGAATCAGCAAACTTAGCTACACTAACCAAAAAAGAAAGCAAGAGAACTCAAATAAATAAAATCAGAGATAAAAGAAGTTACAACTGATACCACAGATATACAAAGGATCATGAGACTATTATGAACAATTATATGCCAACGAACTGGATAATAGAAGAAATGGGTAAGTTCCTAGATACATCATAATCTTCCAAATCATGAAGCAATAGATTGATTTACTAGTAAGGAGATTGAAACAATAATCAAAAACCTCCCAAAAAACAAAATTCCAGGGCCAGACACTGACAAATTTTTTTTCCAATTTATTTATTTTCAGAAAAACAGTATTCATTATTTTTTCACCACACCCAGTGCTCCATGCAAGCTGTGCCCTCTATAATACCCACCATCTGGTACCCCAACCTCCCACCCCCCTGCCACTTCAAACCCCTCAGATTGTTTTTCAGAGTCCATAGTCTCTCATGGTTCACCTCCCCTTCCAATTTACCCAAAAGCACATACCCTCCCCAATGTCCATAACCCTACCCCCCTTCTCCCAACCCCCCTCCCCCCCAGCAACCCACAGGTTGTTTCATGAGATTAAGAGTCACTTATGGTTTGTCTCCCTCCCTATCCCATCTTGTTTCATGGATTCTTCTCCTACCCACTTAAGCCCCCATGTTGCATTACCACTTCCTCATATCAGGGAGATCATATGATAGTTGTCTTTCTCCGCTTGACTTATTTCGCTAAGCATGATACGCTCTAGTTCCATCCATGTTGTTGCAAATGGCAAGATTTTGTTTCTTTTGATGGCTGCATAGTATCAAAAGAAACGAAATCTTGCCATTTGCGACAACATGGATGGACACTGACAAATTTTACCAAACAGTCAAAGAAAATTTAGTACCTATCATTCTCAAACTCTTCCTAAAAATTTAAGAGGAGGGAATACTTCCAAACTCATTTATGAGCCAGCTTACTATGATATCAAAATCGGACAAGGATGCCACACAAAAGAAAATTACAGGACAATATTGTTGATGAACACGGATGTAAAAATCCTCAACAAAATATTAGTAAACTGAACCCAATGCTACATTAAAAGGATCACATATCACAATCAAGAGGGATTTATTCCAGGAATGCAAGGATAGTTCAACACCTACAAATCAAGCAGCATGATGCATCACATTAACAGAAGGAAAGATTAAAAAAAAATCATATGATCATCTTAAAAGATGCAGAAAAAGCACTTTAGATAAAAACTCTCAACAAAGTAAATGCACAGGGAACATACCTCAATATAGTAAAGCCCATATAAGACAATTCTATGCTAACATCATACTCCATAGTAAAAAACAGGAAGCTTTTCCTCAAAGATCAAGAACAAGACAAGAATACCCAATTTCACCACATTTATTCAACATAATATTGGAAGTCCTAGCCATAGAACTTACACAAGAAAAATAAATAAAAACATCAAATCAGAAAGGAAGAAGTCAGGGCACCTGGGTGGCTCAGGGGGTTAAAGCCTCTGCCTTCAGTTCAGGTCATGATCTCAGGGTCCTGGGATTAAGCCCCGCATAGAGCTCTCTGCTCAGTGGTGAGCCTGCTTACCCCTCTCTCTCTCTGCCTAGTCTAAGACAGACTGCCTACTTGTGATCTCTGTTAAATAAATAAATAAAATCTTTTTTAAAAAAATAAAAAGAAAGGAAGAAGTCAAACTGTTACTATTTGTAGGTGCCATGATACTAAATACCAAAACCCTAAAAATACCAAGTAATTGCTAGAACTAACAAATTCAGTAAAGTTGCAGAACACAAAAATTAATATACAGAAATCTGTGACATTTTTATGCACTAATAATGAAATATTGGAAGGATAAATTAATAATTCCATTTATAATTACATCAAAAATATCTAGGAATAAATTTAACCAAGGAGATAAAAGATTTGTACACTGAAAATTATAAGGCACTGATGAAATAAACTGACAAAAACCCAAATAAATGGAAAGATACATTGTGCTCTTGGATTGGAAGAATTAATATTGTTGAAATGTCCATACTACCCAAAGCAATGTACAGACTCAATGCAATACTTGTGAAAATTATAATAGCATGCTTTACAGAACTATAACAAATAATTCTAAAATTCATATGTAACCACTAAAGATCCCAAAAAGCCAAAGTAACCTTGAGAAAGAAAAACAAAACTGACATTATCATGCAACCTGATTTCAAACTCTACTACAAAGGTATAATAATCAACACAGTATGGTATTGCTATAGAAACAAACACACAGACCAGTGGGACAGAATTAAGACCCCAGAAGTAAACCCAAACGTGTATACACAGTTAATCTATAATAAAGGAGCCAAGAACATGCAATGGAGAAAGAACAATCTCTTTAATAAACAGTATTGGGAAAACTGGATGACCACATACAGAAGAATGAAACTCCACCAGTATCTTTCATCATACACCAAAACTAACTCAAAATTGATTATAGACTTGAATATAAGACCTGAAACCATAAAATTCTGAGAGGAAAACATAGGGAAATAGCATCAGTCTTAGTAATGTCTTTGAATATCTGATTACAAAGGCAAGGTAAACAAACCAAAATTTTAAAAATGGTCTTATCAATCTAAACAGCTTCTGCATAACAAAGGAAATGACAATCAAGAAAAAAATGATAATCAAGGAAAAAAGGCAAACAGAAGGGAGAAAGATATTTACAAACCATATACCCAATAAGGGGTCAATAACCAAAATATATAAAGAACTTCTATAACTCAACAACAATAGCAGCACCAATAAAACAACCAAATTTAAAAAGTAGGCAGGGGGCTACCTTCAGCTCAGGTCATGATCCCAGGGTCCTGGGATCGAACCCCACATGAGGCTCCCTGCTCTGCACGTGAAGCCTGCTTCTCCCTCCCCCACTCCTTCTGCTTGTGTTCCTTCTCATGCTGTCTCTCTCTCTCTCTCTGTCAAATAAGTAGATAAAATCTTTAAAAATAAAATAAAATAATAAAAAGTAGATAGAGGGCCAGAATAGACATTTCTTTGAGGAGGACGTACAGATGGCCAACAGGCACACGAAAAGATGCTCAACATCACTAATTATTAGGAAAATGGAAATCAAAACAAATGAAATATCATCTCACACCTGTTAGAATGGCTATTATCGAAAGACAAGAGATAATAAGTATTGGTGAGGATCTAGAGAAAAGGGAACTCTTGTGCATTGTTGGTGGGAATTTAAATTTGTACAGTCACTATGGAAAATAGTATGAAGGTTCCTCAAAAAATTAAGAATAGATCTATCAAATGACCCAGATGTTCAACTTCTTTATCCAAAGGAAACACACTAATTTAAAAAGATATATGTACCCTCTATGTTCATTGCACAGGGAAGAAACCTAAATGTCCAACAATAGATGAATGGATAAAGATGTGTTATGTTTATAGAAGGGAATACTACTCAGACATAGAAAGGAAAGAAATCTTTTCATCTGGGATATGGACCGGGTATTATGCCATGTGAAATAGGTCAAATGAAGAAAGACAAATACCATATGGTTTTACTCGTATGTGGAATCTAAAGAAACAAAATAAATAAGACAATATAAAAACAATCTCCTAGATACAGAGAACAGACCCCTTACCAGAGGGGAAGGGGGTTGGCAAATGGGTGAAATGGATGAAAGGAACAACTGTATGATGATGGATGGAAACTAGACTTGTGGCGGTGATCACTTCGGGGTGCCTGCCAATATCAAATTATAAAGCTGTACACCTTAGGGGCACCTGGCTGTCTCAGTCAGTAGAGCATGCAGCTCTTGATCTCAGGGTCATGAGTTTGAGCCCCACACTGGGCATAGAGGTTCCTTGCAAGGAAGGAAAGAAGAAGGAAGGGAAGAAGGAAGGAAGGGAAGGAAGAAGAAATGAATGAATGAATGAATGAATGAATGATAAACAATAAAGCTATACACCTGAAACATTATATATACACACAAAGATTTCCTCGCTACTTTTAGCAGCTTGACTATGATGAGCCCAGGCTTCATTTTCATTGTGTTTCTTTGTATGTAATATTTACTGAGCTTGTTTGAGATCGTTTTCTTAAAAGTCAAACTTAGCCAGCATCTCTTCAGATTTTTCTTCTGTCCCACATTCCACCTTTTCTCCTCAAACTTCAATACAATCTATGTAAGACAGCTTACAAATACTGTCCCAAATGCCGTTGAATCTCTCTTGTTTTCTGTTTTTTTCTCTCTGTGCTTCAATTAAATAGTGTAGATATTGTACAATCTACAAGTATAATGATCCTCTCTTTTGTGTTACATAGAGTGCATTTCATTCCATTCAACAAATACTTGATTTCAGATGTTGTATTGTTTGGATCTAAGATTTCTATTTGGTTCTTGTTACAAATCTCTCCTGAAATCCCCTCATTTCTTCATCTCTTATAACAATCTTCCTCTATAGATTCTTTAATAGTTTTTTAATTCTTTGTTACAAAATTCCAAGATCTGGGTCATTTTTTATTCTATTCCTATTTTCCTCTTCTCATACTTTCCTGTTTCTTCATATGCCTAGTAATTCCTGATGCATACTAGACCCTATAAGTAACACAATACAGTATCTTAGGACTTTGTTCATTTTCCCTAAAGACTGGTGAGTTCTTCCCTACTAGGGAGTTAAATGACTGACAGATTATTTTAAATTTGTAGAGTTTTGGATTTATACTTTGTTAGAGACAGACTATGTTGATTTATCTGCTAATTCAAGGAAATCATTTAGTCCTAGGACATAGTCTTAACTATGTGTAGAAACTCTGGGTATTGGCCAAGAACATTTTGGCGTGGCTGAACCTGAACTCCAAATTTTTTTTACCTTTGCTTTTGAAATCTCTGCTTATCTGTTTTTAAAACTTTGCACCTATTGTTTTCTTCCTGGGCAACTTTGAACATTACATGCAATATGTAGAAAAGGGGTTAGTCAAGGGCTTGAAAGAATTGTATAGATAGATTTTGGTATCCTTCACTGTTGCCCTCTCTTTTTCAACATTCCAGAGGTCCTACACCCATCCTTTGATCACCGAGGCAAATAAGGCTATGGTTTTCAACCTCAATTTTAGCTGATCCATACTGTGCTGACCCATTTATTTATTTATTGGTCCATTCATATTTTACTTGTATTTTTGCCTGGTTTCTCCCATTAAAGTATAATTTTTTGAAAGAACAGATTCCTTATCTGGCACCACAGTATTTCAGACAATGCATAGCACACAGCAGACTTTCAAGAAATAATTACCTATTAACATTTTACATTATACCATATGACAATGGCCTTATAGTACATTATAATTGCATTAATCTTTGCAATACCATTAAAAGTAAAATAAACAGAATGTTTGCATCCCCATTTTGCAGATAGAAAAAAAAAGTCCAAAACATTTAAAATAAAAATGCTAATCATTTAGACTGAAGAGGATGTCTTTAAAAACCAAGTATGTAAATTTATATCATTTTTAGATGGCCTATTATATAACGTGTGAAACTACCGAATACGACACACCAGGATGGAATTAATTAACTCTTTATTAATTATGTGTCCAACTTTATTGCAAAGGAAAGCCTGGACAAACTCTACATTTCTGTCAGCATGGAGAAATAATAGATTTTCCCTCTGAGAATGCTGACCAGTCATGTCAGCTAAGTTCTTTCCTCTCCATCAGGACATCAATCTCATCTGTCATCTCAGCAGCACTCACTGGCCATTCTGGGAAACATCCTTCCATCTTAGCCTTTTGAGAGCCCAGACTCCTAACCTTTACTATCAGAAAAATAACCAATCAGACTGTCTTGATCCTAGAGTGCTTCTTAAGCTAAAAAAGCAATAGCAAAACCTTCATATACAACACTTTTGATGTAACTATAAACAGATGTCAATCACCAAATACACCTTCTCTATCATCTCCTAAATATAGGGGTTGTATAATTATTCTTACTTCAAAATTTTCCTATGTAGGGAGGAAAACCCCTTTGTTTGATCGCTGTCTGTCTTGTTTGCAGCATTTTAATAGCTGGCATGGTATAGGAAATAAGAATTTATACCTTGTCCTTTACTGGGTTGTACTCCTTTCCAGAGATAGAAATATTGATGCAAATGCCATTTAAATGCCTATTTTGTAGCATTGCATTTACGAAGATATTTTGGGTCACCACAATCATTGGAATTCACTCACCCCTCAGAAAATATTTCATTCTGGTCATAACATCACATTTTTCCTCTCATGCAAAACGAACAATCCATAGTCATATGTTGTTTCTTTCTTTAAGCCACAGTTTCTAAATTGAGTGTCTAGCATTTATAATCAACTGCTTCATTTAATTCAGGTCGATTTTAAATGCTAGGCATTCATTTGGTGGGCTGTGAACAGCCTGTGGTTTTGTTAGATCTACAGCATAAAGAAACAATTTTTCTTATCCTGATCCTATAGCTGTCTGGAAAAGGTGACACACGGTGAGACATAATGATAAGAAAGGCTACAGCAGCCCTGGGCAGTCAGATACCAAAGCCAGATGATTAAACCATTCTGTAGCATTCCCTAAAGACAAAGCAGGGGGTCAGGAGGGGGGAATGGGTAAATACTTAATGCTAAAAAAAAAAACCAAAAAACAAAAAACCTCCAGAAGTCACACATGCTGTATGGGTTTTTATCCCTCCAACCCCCACTCTCTGCCTCTATGGTTTTTCCTATTAATAAAGAATTCAGAACAGGAGGAATGATAGGTTTAAAAATGCATGTTAACTAAGAAGTCTTCTTTATCTGTTGTATAGAAATATCAACTTGATTAACTTTGAAAGCTTATAAAAGGGCTTAGAATTTTCCATGTCTCCCCACAAAAGATTATTTTTCCCTGTTTGAAACAGCCCTCCTAAAAGACACACTTATTCTATTTTGTTGCTTCTTATTTCTCGTTCTCATTCAGGTACATTTAAGAGTAAAGGGACTGAAATATATTCAGGACAGTTGAGATTGTTAGATTAATTACAAGTGATGGATTGGTTTACCTGGCAACTTCAAACCCTATTTGCTTTTCAAAAACAAACCCTTAATCCTAACTCAAAGGTGATGAATCATAACTTGGGCAGACGGTTTTTAGGTCCCCAAAGCACACTCTATCTTGACACTCTTGTTTTGGGTAGAGGAGTGGGGAAGAGGGAGCATAGGTGCATATAGTTTCACAACTCACCTTCTTCTGAAAATTCAGGAGTTAACTTTGTTCTTTTATTATCTTCAGCTTGGTTGAAGGCAGGTAACAGCAGCCCTCTCCAGAGACAGATTCTGTGAGCACTTCAACAGCTCCCTCAAATGAGAACAGCCACATTCAATAGGGTTAGAGAAAATAGAGTACGTATTTGCTTTAACAGGAGAAGAAGGAAACATTAACCAACCAAACATGTTCTTTCAAATATATGAAAGCATCAAGTTTTAAAGCCCAAACCCCTAACTAAATCTTGCAATATGATGCCCTCATCGCTGGTCCCTGGGCGGGACTCCAGCCCTCCTCCCAGCTGGGCTCCGCAACGCTTCTCATGTCTGCCTCTCTTCCCCTTGGAAATTCTGTTTCCTACCTCTTGGTCTCCCTCACACCCATGAACTCCTTTGAGTCTTTCAGAGAAAGGAGGTGACAAAACTTCACTAACCTCTTTAGCAAAATTCTAGCTACCTGTCTGTGAACAACGTGCTGGCAAACACCTTACCATCCCATCCCATTTTCCTACAGCATTGGACCTTCTGGAGTGAGGTATTCAGAGGTTTGGCTTCCACTTTTCTGGATAATTTCTTTTATTTGCCTCTTTTTTCTTTTTTCTGCCTCTGAATGGCATCCATTTCAAGATTCCATTGCATAATTTACACATTTGAGTTTCCTTTCTTCTCTTTTTATCTTTCCCCTTTTCTCTTTACTGCCTAAAGTCTGCCTTCTCTTGTTGACTGCTCTCTGATTCATTATTTTACCTTTTATCATCTAACTGTTTTAAGTCCACCAGAGGTAACTTAAAAGACTATTAAACCTCCAGAGGATGGCTGCCTGGGTGGCTCAGTGGGTTAAGCCTCTGCCTTCAGCTTGGGTTGTGATCTCGGGATCCTGGGATGGAGTCCAGCATCGGACTATCTGCTCAGTGGGGAGCTTGCTTCTCTCTCTCTCTCTCTCTCTCTCTCTCAAGTTGCCTCTATACCTGTTTGTGATCTCTCTGTCAAATAAATAGATAAAATCTTAAAAAAAAAAAAACTCTGGAGGACTGATTGGTACATTAGGTCAATGATTCTCACTTGTTTTTTTATCTGTGATACCCTCACTAGGGCTTTCCTTTAAGCCTATGCTATATTGTCCCTTTTCTTTAAATAATAATTTAAAGGGGCACCTGGGTGGCTCAGTGGGTTAAAGCCTCTGACATCAGCTCAGGTCATGATCTCGGGGTCCTGGGATTGAGCTCTGCATCAGGCTCTCTGCTCAGTGGGGACCCTGCTTCCTCCTCTCTCTCTGCCTACTTCTCTGCCTACTTGTGATCTCTGTCTGTCAAATAAATAACTAAAACCTTTAAATAATAATAATAATTTAAAAATCCACAGCTTAACCTCCTTTTGCCACATCAGGAGAACTATTAAGTTGGGAAGGAAAGGGAACAAGAGAAAATCTAGAATTAGCTCTTCTCACCATTTTTTGTTTTTAAACGTTCTCAGAACACCCTATGATTCCCCTAAATATCCTAACTCTGTGGGCATCTTGACCAGTCCAATAGCCCTTGCTTCTAATTTCTTCAAGAACTAACAGAATATGTGTTGTCTAAGACAGTTTCTTCACACAAGGCATTTTGAAGAACCTGTACCTTTGAAGTAGTTCAGAAAGTATTATATGCTTTATCTGGTTTAAAATACAGCTTGAAATTGTTTATAGAAGGATTAACTGAAAATTTGGCAAAAGCTACAAAATGTGTTAGTGACCATAATGCAGCAATGTCATTCAGAATATGTCCTAAAGAAATAATTTGATAATTGAACCAACATGTATATTTTTAATAAGACCTTTAATCCATAAAAATTTTAAGAACCTGAAGCTACCTGAAAATAATAGGGGACTGAGTGTATTATCCTTCATCTTATAGAATGGACTATAAGTAAACATTTAAAAAATAATCAAGAGTTCTATTTATTGTCATTGAAAGATGTTCACAATATTTTGCTGAGGGAAAAAGTAGGTTTCTTTCTTTTTAAAAAGATTTTATTTATTTATTTGAGAGAGAGAGAGAGAGAGACAAGATGAGCAGGGGAGGAGCAAAAAGAAAGGGAGAGAGAGAGAGACAAAGACATGATCTGAGCCAAAGTCAGAGGTTTAACCAACTGAGCCACCCAGGCGCCCCAAGAGGGGTTTCAAACAGCATATATAATATGACGGCATTTAACATTTTTGAAGAATTATAGTTTTATATGTATATTATATATACATTTTATTAGAGAGGTAGACAGAGTAGGATAGACAAGAGCATGTTAGCAGAGGTTAAGTAAATGGCAGAACTGTAATTTCTATTTTTCTCTTCCTAGTTCCTCTCTCTTTTTTTTAGTGAATGTAACTTAGTTTTGAAATTTAAACTAAATTTTAAAAAGAGGGGGTTTGCTGCACTAAGGACCCCAAACAAAGACTGAGGAGATAATATCTAAGCTGACTTTTGCACAAAGAGACAAAGTTCTCAAGGTGAATGCAGTACTTCCCTTTCAGGCAGAAAATGCAAGACGGGGCAACAGCTGTTAGCTGTTGGGGAGTTATTAGGATGGAATTTATGAACAACTTCAAGTAGCTCCGTGTGACTATGCAATGGAAATGAAGTTGTGTGACAGGCAGGAGGCAAATCTTGAAATACAGCCTATATCAGGTAAGAGATTTTGAATGTTGTCCTGAAGTAATGTGAAGGACTTCTTTAAAGAGAAGACTGACATGATAGGATTGCATTTTTAGAGAGATCAGTGTGGTGGCGCTATGGAAAATGAATTGGCAACCTATTACAGTACACTGTGCAAGAAATGGCAAGGTCCCAAGTGAAAGCGCGGGCAATGTGGTTAGAAAAACAAGAACCAGGTTTAGTGATCCTTAGTAAGTAGAAATGGGGGCTTAGTAAGTTGGAGGCAAGGGTGCAGGTGTCAATGATAATCTCTGAGATTCAGGCTGATGTGATTGAAGGGATAAAAATGCTCTTCACTGAGATGGGGAACAAGAGAGGAGGACCAGAGCTGAGAGCAAAGAGGACTCAGGGCTGCACAAGATCCATCTGAGATGCCCACAGCTCACTCAAGTGGTGATGCCCATGGACAAGCTGACATTAGTCTGCAGACCTGGGCAGCTGATGTGCCCATGTACACAGACAGTGTACTTGTGAGAGCAAATGCAGAAGTATGTGAAGTGCCCAGTGAAGAGGGGCTGGGAGGCAACTGTGGGATCATAATTAACTAGTGTTCTGTTAAGAAAAACAGTACCTGGAAAGGGGATTGAAATGTATTGATACATGGGGGTGGGGAGACTGTTGTCACTAAAGCAGAGGGTGAGGTGGGAATTTTAAGACTCTGGGAGCTTTTTAACAGTAGTGGACTAAAGCCAAGGCAAATAAAATAAGGTCTAAACACTGTCCATGGGCTTAGAATCCTGAAAATCATTGGCTATCATCTTAAAACAGTTTAAATGGAGAGGAGAAAGTGGAAACCTGATTGCTTTGGATTGTGCAATGCAAGAGACAGAATGAGCCTTCAAAATGCTTGGCTGTAAGTAGGAAGGGGTGGGGGGGCGGGGTGGAAGAAGAAGAGAAGAGAGGTCAATGGAAGGCTTATAAGTAACTTAGTGTTTTTGTTTTTGGAGGGGAATAAATCAGTAGAATGGGAATATTTAAGGGCAGAGTTGGATGTAATGATAATTGATGAGAAAAGAAGCAGGAGGGTGTAGCATCTAATCCATAGTGGAAGAATCAACCTTGAAGGATGAAGACTAGAATGGAAGTGGGACCATAGGCCTTCAGCATGAACAAGGTTGGAGGTAAGTTTGAATATGGAAGAAATTTTGGGGTGTTTTCTCTAAGCAGAGTACTAGAACCAAATGATAATTTATATTCAGTTTCCCGAAAAGGGAACAGAGACTGAAATTTTTATCCAGACTACCAGTGCCAAAATAATAGAAATCAATCACACAATTAACTTCAGAAATGGAATAAAAAGGACTTATTTACGAATCAGAAGAAATTACTATGGCAAACTAACAGACAACGGTGAGAGGTGTTAAGAGTGCAAGGAAGGAGCGATTTAAAATAGTCAAGATAAGCCTCATTGAGAAGGTAACTTTTCAACAAAACTGGAAAGAGGTACAGAGAGAATATCTAGTGCGTAAGGCTGCCATGGGTCTGTTTGTTCAAGTAATAGAAGAAAACTCATGGTGATTAAAGAAGAATGAGTAAGAAGATCAAGAGGTCAGGATCAGGTCAGAGTGTTAATGGGGGAACAAATCTGTCATATTTGGGAGCCACTGCAATGACTTTGGCCTTTACTCTGAGTAAACTGGAACACTAGAGAGGGTTTGAACAAAGGATCTAGTTTACATTCTTAAATAATCAAGCTGGCTGCTGTGATGTCGGTAGGTTACAGGTGGATGGGAAATAGTTGGAAGTGGAGGGATGAGTTAGGAGGTTATGGCTATAATCTAGGTGAGAGAGATGGCACCTTGGATCTGGGAAACCCTGTGGTTAATGTGGTCATATTCTGGAAATCCTTTGAAGGCAGCCCTACAGCAGTTTCCTGATAGGTTGGTTCTGCGGCATGAAAGAAGACCAGGGAGGAGTCCACAGGCTTGGGATTTCACATCTGGAAGGGTAGCACTGTCATCACCTGAAAGAGAAAGGCTGTGGGTGCACTCAGTGTTAGGGAGAAGAGCAGAAGTTTCATTTGAGCATGGTAAATTTGCAGTATCTGCTAAGACACCGAAGGGGAGATGTCTGGTGGGCAGTTGGTAACACAATATGGAGCTCAAAGATACTGCCAAGGAATCTGGTGATAATTTTTTAACATAGAGTTTCCAATTCTAGAGGAGACAGACAAGAGAAAGGTTTGGTTTCCTGACCTCTCAATTCATTGTGTTCCCAGTATGCTTGGATCCAGCATATGGAAGGGACTCTGTCAATATTTGATAATCAGATAATTTGAGCACATTCCTTGCTTCCATGATGGAAAATGCTTCACCTCTTCCAACTACAAGATTTTAGATTATTAAGTATTCAATGGACTGAATAGTAAAGGCAAGAGAAAGTATTCAGAAAATTTTTGAAAGAAAGTGAAACTCAGAAGTGAGCTCTGCATCTGCCACTCTCCCAGGAGGCTAATTGAGCCCAATCATTCTGAACCCTCATTTGTAGCTTTCTTGGGACAGAGCCAGCCTTTAATCTCCTCAAAGGAACTTCTGTTTTCACCCACTGGATTAATCATTTTACCTAAGAAGTTGATACAGAACAGATTAAAAACCTGCATTGTACACTGAAGTCATCTCCAAACAGTATATTCCAGTTCTGAATTATTTAGGAAATTTTGACCTCCCAGAGAACATTACATTATTTGTTTAATCCTATTTCATTTTCCCCAAAAGCTCTTTGACATGAATGTAGTTGTATACAGGTAAAACTGCAGGTTATCATGAAAGAATGTATTGTAATTCCATGTGAACACAAGAGAACATTATCTCTGAAGTGGGAAAATGCCTGTGGCTTCAATCTTTCATTCAGCTTGAGCAGTGACCCTGCCATCTTAGCTGTGGTAACACTGTGAGGAACCAAACTGTACCAGTCAGGGTGATTACACTGGGCAGCTTCAGAACCCTCTTGACACCAGTTTAGTTGAAATAAAATTTTTTTTTTTTAACTATCCTGAACATTTCTGTTCCCTTACAGAGGTCAAGCTCCTGAAGTATCAATGGCATCTAAAGAGTCAGGGCCAAGGGGACCAAAACAGAAATCTGAAGTGGTCTAGCCTAGGAGGTTCCAGAGTGTGAGGATGCCCTGCTTGCTGTGCCAGCTTCAATACTCTGCTCCTTGTGACTGACTCCTAGCATCTCTGGCAGAGAAGGAAATCAACCCTCATCTTTTTTTACTCCACTTGCAGTTTAGGTTTGAGGATGTGGAGTCTTGAAGCAAAGTGCAGAGATCTCTGTTCACACTCAGTCCATCCTGCAAGAAATGATAAAACCCTAGTTTGTCTAAATTGTTCATGAAGCCTCCACAGATATTTTTGTATAACTATGAACGTCATATTTCTCCCCAACAGTATATCGTGAATTTTCTCTGATAACGGCAGTGTCCTCGACTTTTCTTGTACCCTCCACTCGATTTTTACCAAAGGCACTGTACTTGAGACTGGCATTATTGACTTGAGAAAAGAGCAGGAATTCTAGGCTAGATGAACTGGGAATAGAAAATGGATTGTTTCACCTCCTTTTCACCTGACTTTTAATTTCTCATTTCACCCCTTGACAGTGGGAAAAGGAATGACCACCATGAAAAGGTAATAAGAAAATGCACCGCCATTGCAATTTTGTATTCTACCTGACTCAAGTTGTAGTGATAGTGCGTGTGCATGTGTTCCCTTGCCTTCCCAAATAGTGTAAGCTCCTGAGGATGGGGCCGTACCTTTTATCTCTATGATAGCCCTGTAGTTCAATTTTAATATAGCCTAAATATGTTCTTATACATCTCTGTCTTTATGACATCTTTCTATTATACTATATTTTCTAAGTGATAAAACTGTGTTTTATAGTTTTTATTTCTCTAACAATAACTGCAGTATCAAGTTTCAAATTATGGCCATCCATATTGACAATTATTCAAAGTATTTTTGTGCCGAGTAGTTTTTTCTCAGTTATTTTACCTTTAGAAAAATTAAATGTTCCTTTTTTATATTGGTTGTCTATATTTCATCTTTGTTATAGTTTACTTCATCTTACTCATAGATGTACAATTTAGGTTAAAGGCTTAGGTTTCCATTAGATGTCAATAATACATAGAAATAGTTGATATGAGCCTAAAATGTTTACCTCTGCAAAATAAAGTGTAATCAAGGAAATAATACTGTCACGTGGGCAAATTTTTTAATTGCCTAAAAATTTATAAGAGAATGTATTTTTTATACAGGATTTTAATGAATAAATAATACTAAAGCCCAGAAGGAAATTATGCTTTTTGGTATTTATTTGTGTTTACTTTCCTAAACAGCTATATCTCAAGGGGTAAATCTTAGTCCATGAGGTAGATGGTCTAAAAATCCACAGTGCCAGGGAGAAGTCAGCCTTTGGGACTCTGGGCTGAGCTGACAGCACAGCCTCATAAAGAGCATGGATTCTGGAGCCGGCCGGGGATTGAACCCTAGCTCTACCACTAACTAGCCGGTGACCTGAAAGAAGTCATTGAACTTGAACTTCTCGATATCGCAAATTCCTCATCTATAAGGACGGCATAATAATTATAGCTACGTCATAAAGTGTGAGGATAATAGACTTTATATATGAACAGTGTCTGGCACAGAAGGAGCACCATATAAATGTTAATTATTATGGTTGACCAGGACTCTCAGATTGAGTATGTTCATCGGAGATGATGAACTGCGAAGTCTACCTGCTTTTCAGGAAGCTGTAAAGATTGAATATGGTATATGATAGGGAAAATAAAGTTGCAAGTGGTTGGGGATCAGCTCTCTGAAGAAGGAGATTTAGAAGGAATCGTATGTATTCCAGATGGGGAGTTCTGAGATGGAGAGCAGATGTCAGGTATAGAAAAAACATCTCTAAACGGTCTTAATCTTAGAAAATTGATCTGCAAAAGCAGACTAGGCTAATATTAAAAGAATTCAGTCAAACTTCATAAAAGATCATGAAAATTAACAGAATGTACTCTCTTACGCAGTATTTCTTCCTGTCTTAAAACCCCCATTCACACACACACTCATGCACGCACACACATACACCCAGTGATGACATTCAGTAATGAGGTTTCAATGCTTTTGAAGTCATTAAGGCAAAGTGAGGAGATAGATTGTCATCAAGCCTCACTTTTCTGGGAGATACAGCTGATAACGGTGGCATCTTTAAAAACAAGACAAAAGCAGATGGCTTTCTCTCCCTCTGATTTCTGATGTTGTGGTCATGAGGAGTGTGCCCCTTTGTATCTTTTCAAATGTAACAAAAAAATAATGGGATGGAACACATATTTTCCTGGAGTGGAGGAAAAACTACAAATCATTGTAAATACTAATATGCTGAATTTAAAAAATGAAAACTTATTTTTTACAGCATCTGGATCACAATTTTAAAATAATAAATTAAACAATTAATCCCTGCATGGGGACCATTCTCAGCAATCTTTTCTTCTCATATCTTTACAAATTTATCAAATGCTTTCCTTTTTCTTTTATTTTCCCTTCTCTTCTTGCTTCTTTAATGAAGTTGTCAATGATGTGTACTCTCCTTGATAGTTTTTGAAAAGTGTGTAATGAGAAAATGTTAATTATATAATAATTACAGGATGAAAATAAGAATTGATAATCCAGATAGAATTAGCTTGACTTAAGTCGAGGAAGTTAGAGTTCAGAAATGTGAATGAAATTTACTAATAAAGAATAAGTATCTTTCAAAAGACTTTTAAATGGAGGAGGCACAATTCTAAACCCCACTTCAACTTTAGAAGCCATTTTCATAAAAATTCTAATTTAGCCGACAGTTCACAAATTCTACACCCTTAATGTTTAAAGACAAAGATGAAGACAAAGAAGAAAGGAAGAAAGAAACAGAAACCACTTGAGAAGATCACTGCAGAATGGGGACAAAAAGAGAAATAAAAAGACTGTCTTCCTTCTTAAGGGAATGGCTAAAACCAGCCTAAGTCTGATGAACATTTAGAGATAAGGAGAATGATTAAAAAATAAGATGTTTCTCCTAGGAGTTCAAAGTATGTTCATAGTTATGATTTCACATTGTTATCTTCACATTGACCAATAAACTATATGAAACATCTTCCTATCACTACTTAATTGTGAAATCTTTAAAGTAAATTATTTAAATGAGTTTGCCCAAGAGATAAGATCAGAACCAGGTAGAAACAGGAGCAAGTTAATTTTTGAGAGCCTACTAAGTGTGGGCATAATGCTTATACAGTTTCCACTGAAAGTCTTCCAATCTACTGGGATCAACTTATTTTAAGGTATTAAAAGAAAGCCCAAACTCCCATCCGATATGCACTGTATTCTGCAATATCACTTGAGGATTTGAGGGTGGGGGACTTTTTTGATGCCCTTAACTCCACTCTTTCAACTGAATTCTCGATTATCTTTTTGTATCTCATCTCTATACACTGTCACCTTGATTCTTTCAGTTCCCCAAAGTACTATACATATAAGAATGCATAGCAAGACTTTACTAAAGTTATGAGTATAATGAGATGTTGGGAAAATAATCACCTTGTACAAACATACCAAAAAAATTAATAAAACTAAAATTTGGATTATAGCACTCTATATTCTTTTTTTTTAAGATTATTTATTTATTTATTTATTTGACAGAAAGAGAGACATCACAAGTAGGCAGAGAGGCAGGCAGAGGGAGAGGGGGAAGCAGGCTCCCTTGCTGAGCAGAGAGCCTGATGTGGGGCTCGATCCCAGAACCCTGAGCTCATCACCTGAGCTGAAGGCAGAGGCCTAACACACTGAGCCACCCAGGCGCCCCATAGCAGTCTATATTCTTGAAGAAGCCGGTTTATACTCTCTGCTAATTATTTCCAGAGGCTCAGACCAGTTCCAGTCACCAGGCTTCTACCCTGCAATTGAGCCAGGAATTCCACTATAGTAGTTCTTTAAGAGAATAATAAAGATACATGCTCACTAAAGATTTGTAGAAACTGTTTAAGGGAGCTTTTTTTATAGTATCACCAGCAGTAAACTGAAGGTAATTAGCAGCTCACCAATATACTTCTGATATTTGAGGCCCATTCTGGGCTTCTGTTTAGAAACACATACAAACTATTCAGAGGAGGACTATAAAATCATGACGAGTTGGAACAAATGAAAGAGAACTGAAATGGTAATTAAATGAGTGGGAGGAAAACTCCAGTTCTCCTGCACACTACAGGTTTCCCATGAGTGGCATTAAGCCCTTCTGTGGTTCATCTGGTAGCTCAGCCAGTTTGTTCCTTGCTGATTTCCAAGATCTGCCAATCCAAATCTCAGTACTATCCTCTATGTCCAAATTTCCAATTTGGAAAATTAGGTAACTTAATTTTAGGAATTGTTTTCCTAAATGTGAATTTACTCTGTCTCGTAGAATCTATGTTCCCTTCACTTGATAATGTTGTCAGTTTTGCCTGTTTAAAGAAGTTAGCAATCCTGTGTAAGAGCGGACAATAGAAGATTTCAGTTTTGTAGACATGAATTCAAGTCCTCTTCTATCTTTTAATCTTGGGACATCAACTAATTTCTGTAGCCTTGTTTTTCTCATTTTTCTAATCCATTTCTCATGGATGGGGATAAAGGTGTTTCCTTGGTTCTGGAAAGAATGGTTGGACAATAGTTGTAAAGATGTTAGCATATGCTCAGAATATGGTGCACACTCCAACAACGCCAGCTGCTATCTTGAAAATTAATCACTAGCCTTTCCTTTCCTACTTCCAGCGATATGAGGGGATTCGTTAGATGATTGGTTGTTTTGAGGTTTAAACACGTAAGAATTAGAAACAAAATACACTTACAGTTTTTTCTAGTTGATATGTTCCCAAATGGTAATAATCCTGTTACCAGTAATTAATGAAATCATTTCAGTCTGAGATAGTTGATACAGTGTCTGGCACCCTCGTATTGGCTATGACTTAGGTAGAAAGAAGATAATCTAGAATTTCTGTTAAGAAGGAGGTAATTCAGATGGAAAGGAAAAAGGGGTCAGTGAAGACCACCAATTAGAGCCAAATTCTGATGCCAAATTTATCCGATCCAACTAGATTGTACTGCTGCACATGGATAGGGTTGACGGGCCTTTTAAAAGGAACAGCTCAATTCAGGTTTGTGCCTTTTAAAATTGCTTTGGGAAAAAAACTGGTCTTCAAACTTGTGTCTTCCCCAATCCATATCTTATTCTCCTTGGGGTTCTTTTGCTCTTACTACCTTCACTCTCATTCAACTTCTCCTGCCTCGTGTTGCAAGTACTTTGCTTTAGAAACAAGCTCCATTGAATGCTACATAAAATACCTTTTCATAGAGCATAAAGCTTATTCCCACAGATGTCATGGTAAATGGATCAATTGCTCTAAGTTTCCCTTTTAACTATATTTTCAAACCCCAAATAATACATCTAAATTTACCTTAATATTTTGAAGCAACTTTTCTCTCTAGCTGATATATTCTGATATTTTCTCATTTTTTCCTTTCTTAGTATAGTGAGAACTCTGTTCTTATTGACACCATTTTTCTGTAATGTTAACCACTAAATTATTTTTGATAATGGTGAGTTTGTCATTTAGCAATCTCTTCTGACACTTGTTCTGCCAAAAGAAAAAAAAATGCCTTATGAAAATTTGTCGAAGTTAGTTAACATTAACTCTTTCCTACATCCCACCACATGGCCAATCAGCCTGGGCCAAGGATTTCTCGTATATTATGAGAGTGTAGCACTGGCTTCCAAGCCATAGGGATATCCCAGCTGGCCGTGCCAAAACTTACAGAGGGCCAGCAAGGCGCTTGAGGTCTGATTTATAGTTTGCCTAATGAGATTCATGATTCTCAGTTATATTTGACTCAGCCCCTGTTTCTGTAACGAAACACCTAGTTGGAAGTTACCTTTTAACTGGTAAATGACAACTGGGTCAATTCCAGAAAAATCTCCAATGGGATTTCATTTACCTAATATCGTCAGATGAAATTGGAAGGAATGACTTCTACCTAACCTTTGTATCTACACATATCTGTATTATTCGAAAGATCCTAGATGACCCCAGATTCCTTGAGAAATGTGAACAAGACAGATCTTAGAAACCAAAGATAATTTTTTTTGTTCTCCTTTCCCAAAACATTAAATGGCCCACTGTATTTCATCAGAGTTACTTTAACAAGAAAA
Organism: Neogale vison; assembly: GCF_020171115.1. Taxonomy (NCBI): domain Eukaryota; kingdom Metazoa; phylum Chordata; class Mammalia; order Carnivora; family Mustelidae; genus Neogale; species Neogale vison. The sequence continues at coordinate 75,950,594 of NC_058091.1, read as the reverse complement.
AATAGAGAATATTTACCACTCAAGCATAGGTGGATGTGTTCATTTTGTCCTTTGACAAATACTAATTTAACAGCTTATTTGCATAAGAGACATCTGAATGCACTTGTAATTTCTACATTGTTATTTCTAAACAATGATAATTTACTCATTACTTCATTTTAAAATCTCTGAGGTGAAGTGACCACAGAGGTCATCTGGTCCTCAATGATGTTCCTAGGAAGCAGTCAACCATTAGCTTGCATTGGGAATTCTGTGTCATCATCATCACAAAATTTACTGAGAACTTTTATGATCCAGGAAGTTTTCTCATCCTGTCTCATTTCTCTGTCTCCCATCACAGTGTGGTTATAATTCCGTTGGGTATTTCTCTTATTTATGGAACCAGCATTGAACACTGTCAGCATTTTGAGAAGACCAGAAGGAAGTGGAGATATTTGCCTCCCTAGTTCTAGATAAAGTATTTTCTTCAGATAACCTAGGACCACACTACTTCTATAGGCATCCTCCATTAATGACAATCTTGGATCATTACATCGTTGTTGTACTTCCTTAAGAATTTTTAGGGGTGCCTGGGTGGCTCAGTTGGTTAAGTGACTGCCTTTCAGCTCAGATCATGATCCCGGGATCCTAGGATCAAGCCCCACTAGGGCTCCCTGCTCTGCGGGGGAGCCTGTTTCTCCCTCTCTGCTTGCCACTCTCCCTGCTTGTGTTTTCTCTCTCTGTCAAATAAATAAAATATTTTTTTAAAAAAAGGAGTTTTTAAATATCCTATAGAGCAGGACTTAACGTGAGAGCCTAAAGTATGCCCATTGGAACTGGCCCTCAATTTTAAACTGATCTCTTTATCATTGCTCTTTTCAGAGTCCAGGTCTTTAATCAGACTCAGATCCAGTGTATAGTCTCCATTTACAATATATAATATAGATATATATAATCTTTGATGTGATGTATTATTTCAGTTATAGTCTCTCTCTCTCTCTATATATATATATGTATGTATATAAATAATCTCGTGATGTCATTTATGATTTCTTGATTTATAATATTGTAATATGTGCTGCAGGACAAGGTGCATTATATATTCTACATTTTCCTTCTAATCTAGCCCCGCTAAAAAAGAAAAAAATGTTAACATAGTTTTAGCGCCTATTTAAAAGAGGTTCTTTTTGCAACTAATATTACAATTCATTTCTCCTCTCTTCAGAAGAATCTGGTCTTGTATTCCCAAAACTGAAGGCATCTTGTGACAGCTCTATTGCATTAGACAGTATTTCTTTGATCACCTCCCAAACGGCATATGTAGAGAGCAGTTGAACTACTGCTCTCCATACAGTTTTTTAAAACTAATTTGATATTTAAACTCTGAAAGCAGTATTAACATCATGACATTTGAATTTTATTAGTTGTCTTCTACCCCACCTGAATATCTTTTGCTCTGCCAACTTTACTAATCCATCTGGACTCACTTGAACTCAGATAACTTTTGGGTAAGTTGGACCTGAAGAAATCTTCCAGTCTCCGGAGGCCAGTTTGTAATGGGAATTACTGGTTAAGCCAGCACTGGCATTTGGTTCAGTCCATTTCCCAGCCTTAAGTAGATAATACAAGTTTGCATGTGCGTCTACTTTTATTTAATCTTTTAAAAAGTGTTTAATACAGTCATGCTTGATGATGCGGCACAATACCTAAAGGCTGGTATTAAGATATGTTTCTGATCCTCTGAAAAGCTTTTCTGACTCAGTAGGCTGTGAACATTCACAATAGCCCTAAAGGCAATCCTCCATGAGTTATTGAAGGCTGATAACTGCACCTGGATTATCCATAGCAAAGAAAATTTGCAACAAGCTTTCTAACAGTCCAGTCAGTGGAATAGTATGGGATAAGAATCATCTGGTGGACAAGATAGATGATACACCAGTCCACATAAAAAATATTTCATATAAAAGACCTTCATTAATAACACTGATATAATCATATTAGAATCCTTTGCTGAAGCAATCTCAAATTATGTAAATGGAGTAAGATACAAAAGAGCAAGTAAAATCATTTGCAACTTAAAAGTATATTTTGTGAGGGCATAATATCCTTCCTTCAAATTCATATTACAAAAAGCATGGGCTTACAGCATCTGAATTATGAACTCAGAACAAAAATAGATGATTTGATATAAATGAAATATAAAACTAATTTATTTGAGAAAGAGATAATTGCAAATAAAAATGTAGTGTTTCCTACTTCCCATCTCCAACCCCAGGCCAAAAAGAGTGTTAAATAGTGATTCTATACAGTATCAACATTAAAAACTATTGTAGCCTTCTCTGTTGGTCTAAGGGCTCAGAATTAAAATGTGTCTCTGTACTTAAGAAAACAAATATACCTACCATGTTTACATATATTTGAAAATTTACAAATTATATTACAAATGTTTTTTTACCATAAATAATAGTTGCCTAAAATACAGTACTTAATTTGATTTTTCACTGTGAGATAATTACAGATCACAATTATGTGAAATAATGCAGAGAGAGCCTGTATACCCTTTACCCAGTTTCCCCCATGGTAACATCTTGCAAAATTATAGGGTATCACTATGAGGGTAGTAATGTTGATACAGTCAGGGTGATGAACTGCCGTGACCAAAAGGATCCTTCCAGCTGACACTTTATGACCACGTCCACTTCTCCGTGACTCCCACCTAACTTAGTCCTGGCAAGGACTAGTCTGTTCTCCATTTCTATATTTTGTCATGCTGAGAATGTTATATAAATGGAATCATACATGTCATATGTAACCTTTTGGGGATTTTTTTTCACCCAGCATAATTCTATGGAAATTCATACAGGTTGCTATACACATCAGTAGTACCTTCCTTTTATTGCTGAGGAATATTCCATGATGCGGACACACCACTGTTTTTGTCTAACTATTCACCCACTGAAGGGCGTCTGGACTGTGACCAGTTTTTGCCTGTTATGGACAAAGTTGTTATAGACAGTAATGTACAGTTGTTCGTGTGAACATGTCTTCATTCCTTTGCGGTAAATGGCCAGGAATGCAATTGCTGGGTTGTATTGTAGTTTTATGTTTAGTTATTAAAGAAACCCACAAGCTGTTTGTTCAGAACAGTGTATATAAATATTTCCGTCTTTCTGCTTCCAAGATTTTTGTCTCTGATTTTTCAAATGTTGACTGTCATGTGTCTTGTTCAGTGTCAGTCTCTTTGGTTTATCCCGTTTGGGCTTCACTCAGCTTCTTGGACATGTAACTTCACATCTTTTGTCAAATTTATGAAGTTTTTGCCCACTACTGTTTTTAGTACTTTTTTAGTATGCTCTCTTTTGCTTTTATTTCAGGACTTCAATAATACAAATATGAGCTGTTTTATTATAAGATTACAAGGGTCCCTGAAACTGTGTTCATTTTTTTTCAATCTACTTTTCTCTCTCTTGTCCACATCAGATCTCTCTTCAAGTTCATGGATTCCTTTCCATTCTGGAGTTGAGTGGTTCTGGTATTATTTTTGTTATTGCATATTTTTCAGCTCTAAATTTTCAATTTGGTTCTTCTTTAGGTCTTCTGTTTCTTTGCTGAGACTGTGATTTAAATTTATTTCAGATGTGTTCATAATTGCTTATTGAAGCATTTTTATGATAACTACTGTAAAATATCTGTCAGACAAGTAATTCTAACATCCCCATCATCCAGCTCTGTGTCATCGTCCATTGATTGTCTTTTTTCACTCAGTTTGAGATCCTCTTTATTAGCAGGTTGAGTACTTCAAATCAAAATATGGACATTTGGGATATTATGTTTTGAGACTCTAGGTCTTTCTTAAACTTCCTGTATTAGCTGGGATCTTCTGATACTGCTTTGGCAGGGGAAGGATGCACACTCATTACTGCCAAGTGGGATAGAAGTCTGGGTTCTCCACTCAACCTTCTTTGAAACCAAAGTAGGGAAGGGCCTCTCATCAAGGCAGGAACCAATGGAAACTCCTGCTCCCCACGTGGCCTTCACTGATCTCTATGGCTGGGAGGGGTATCAGTGCCTTGTTACGGCTCCCATATTACTTTGTCCGACACCATGGAGGCAGAGGATTACCTTCCTTACTGCTGAGCATTAGTGAAAATCCTGATTCTCCACTAGATCTCCCCGACACTCCCTGAGGAGGGTTTTTCAGGGGAGGTATACCTCCTTACTACAGAGTGAGGCTAAAATTCTAGATTCCCCTTGTGGTCGCTACCTGATAGTAGGGAAAAGGTCCTCCTCCTTCCTGACAGGAAAGCAAGTTTAGCTTTCTGCCTGACATCTCAGACACTCCAGCATGGTGATGGGAGGAGTCGGCCCTCCACTCTTGGCGGCTGTGGCTGAGGAAAAGGATACAGATTTTTCTGTGGTGTTGACTAAAGAGGAGCTATTATTGTCTTAAAATTTTGTCTTACTAGGCTGTCCCTTTCCTGGTCCTTTGGCTTTTATTAGGGTTTTCAGATGTGTGCGTGTTGGGATTTCTGAGTTGTGAATTTCTTCAGCTCCAGGTCTGCTATATATAAAAAGAAAGAAATATAGGAAAGTCATTCCCATGTTTTTCCTTGGCTCTTAAGATTCCTGGCCAGTCTACATTCTTTCCACTTTTCGGAATCTTCCTATGTTCATTATACATAAAACTTCCTGGTTTTTTCAATTGTAGTTATTGGGAGAGTTAGGGACAATTGTGTGTACTCCAACTTCCTGGAAAGAGAAATCCAGAAGATAGTGTATTAAACACTAAGGTTGTTACATTTTCAATTACTACAATTGAATCTTTTTAAATACTTACCAAAGGCTTTGGTTTCTTCTTATCTATTAGCTTCTAAGTGAGTTTCTGGGACATGCAATCATAATTTGGTTTGCAGATACAAAAAAGAATTTTAATCTGATTAGTTATAGAGAGAAAATATGATTTCCTTTCAGCAAGTAATGATATCAAGATGATATGAATTCCCTATCAGGTGAATTAGAAATGAACAAATCATATTAGATGTATCAAGATGAAAAGATGAATTAAAAAAAAAAAAGATTTAGGCTTAGCTCTGCTTTGAATGCCAAAGACTAAAACAACTGGAATATTTCATTTTTTAAAAATAAGTGGACAATTTTATGTTTGCCTAATATAACACCAGTTGTATCTTTCATCATTATTCTAGTTATCTTTAAATTAAGAAAATAAAACATTTTTATTTTAATTCCATGTACTTGGATCTGCTTTGACAACATGGATCACTCTTCTCTAACTTGTGCACCATTATTGTCTTCCCATTGCCCAAAGGTCTCTAAACCAGGCTGCTTACTCCTCCCTAAGCATAATCCACATCTTCCAGAGTTTTCCTGAGTTCTGCTTGAAAGACATCCTCGCCTTTCCCCTCATTATTCCCTCTCAAAGCACTCCCATCTCTCAAGAGCTTGTCTCCAAAATGCCAACCCTGCAAGCGATACTGGGAATTGATTGCCTGTTCTTGGGGGACACCATACTTTAATTCAGTCTTAAAAGATAAGTTAGAGTTACTCAGAGGTGCCAGAGTAAGTAGGGATGGCAGGGACATGCATATGCTTTGTTGGCAGAGTGGGTTAATGAATTAAAGAACAGAATGAAACCACCTCATGTAGATTGGCAGACTACCAACAGCTTACTTACTATTGGCACCAAGTCCAAGACTAGGAGTAGTGGGAAATGAGGCTAGGAGGTAGCTTAGGATCACATTAGGAAGGATTTGTATTCCATGAAAATTTTTCTACTTTATGAGTAGAAGATGAGGTGCTTCTTTCTCTTTTTTTAAGGTTAAGCATACCCTTTTAATCTTTTTGAAGTGCTTGAAGTTTTAAAATTTTTTATTTAAATTCAATTTAGTTAATATGTACCGTATTATTAGTTTCAAGGGTAGTTCAATGATTCATTAGTTGCATAGAACACCCAGTGCTCATTTCATCAAGTGCCCCGCTTAATGCCCACCACCCAGTTACCCCCATCCCCCCCCACCTCCCCTCCAGCAACCCTCAGTTTGTTTCCTAGAGTTAAGAGTCTCTTATGATTTGCACCCCTCTCTGTTTTCATCTTCTTTTATTTTTTCCTTCCCTTCTCCTATGTTCATCTGTTTTGTTTCTTAATTCCACATTTGAGTGAAATCATATGTTGTTTGTCTTTCTCTGATTAACTTATTTCAGTTAGCATAATACCCTCTAGTTCCATCCACATTATTGCAAATGGCAAGATTTCGTTCTTCTTGATGGCTCAGTAATTCTCCCTTACATGTGTGACATGTATGTATGTTTGTGTGTATGTATGTATGCATGTGTTTATATATATTATATATATGTTATATATAATATATATGTCACATCGTCTTTATCCATGAAGATGAGGTGCTTCTTAAGTGTGTTGTGTAGAAAATGACATAGTTAGATTTGCAATTTAATACCTACCCAAGGCCTTCCAGTCATAGCCCTAATCTGCCTTCCCAGCTTCTATTTCCATTGCTCTAGTATGGGATCCCCAAATTCTCAGATCCAATTACAGGCTTTTCTCTGAACAAAACCCACACCTCTCCCACTTGATAAACATACTCCAGAAAAGCAAGATCCATCACCTCTCCCGCACAAAAATACATATGACATTCTTCCAATGGTGGCTGTGGGAATTAATGAACTAATGCATGAAAATATGCAGTTTACTGTTTGTCATTGAGTATGCATTCAATCATCTCCCTTCCTCATAACACTTACCTTAATCTACCTCACATTATAATTATATGCATATACCAGCCACAGGATTGCACATTCCTTGAAGATAGAACTGCATCTAAAACAGTAGCTCTAACTTGGGGAAATTTCGTCCTTTAAGGGACATGTGGCAGTGTCTGCAGACATTTGTGATTGTCTCAGTTGTCAACCGGATTGATTGTAGGCTGTTACGGCTTAAGCATCCTATAATTCAAAACAAACCCTACAAGAAAGTATTACCCAACCCAGATGTCAATGGTGCCAAGGTTGAGAAACTCTGGCTTAGTTTGTCTTTGCAGCCCACGTAGCAATTATAGGAGTTGCACATTATAAGAAGCATTCAGAGTTGTTACGAATGATTTGAAGCCTCTTTCTGTAGGTAAACTTTATAAATTGCTATGGAGTAAAAATTAAATTATAAATTTCTGTGGTATAGGAAAAGTATAAGATAACAAAGGCTTATGAGTCTTGATTAATTTGGGGGAAACTAATTTCCATTTGTATTTAGAGGTGACCAATTTAAACGCTAAAGTTCTCTTAATCAGCAAGCTTTTGTAATGAAATGCAGCAGGATTTACTTTTATATCAAAGGACCTCCCCTGATAGTTAAAGAATGCAACCAAACACAATTAAAAGATCACTGGTAAGCAGAATACAGTGCCTGGCTGCATTCTGGGAGACTAGTACACTTAATAATCCAGGATCTAGTGACACTTTAATGAGAAGTTTAAATTTATTGGCCCTGAATCTCAGAATTTATCAAGGCTCTCTACCTAGACTTTCATTTAGAAGTAATGAAGTGATGAGTGAAAATCAAAAGAAAAGTTTGTGACTGGGAAAAGGTTGCTTCATAGATAATTCAAGTAGTAAGTATTTAAAACTGAAAAGAAGAGATAAATTATTGATAAATGGAGAGCATTTAGCCAAGGATGGTCAGGACTTCCAGCGGAGGAAGGAAAGGAGCTGCAAAGGCAGTACCCAGGGGATTTAACCAAAGCCACAGCCTCTTTAACTAGCCACAGTCAGATGCAAACACTAGTGACAGAGTACCCAGGGACCAACTCACTCCATGATTAGAGCATTTTCATGGATCCTGGTGGATCAAAGATTAAGAAGTGTTAGTATTGCCTATTTTACAAGTACCTATGAAAATTTCAAATTACTATGTCATTTTGTTTGGTTAAACAAAACCTTAGCTGAAGCCAAATCTCTAATACCACCTTGTTCTCTAAACATAAGCCTGTAAAAACAACAATCCTGATGATTCTATCCTATGAGGAAAGAGTTCTTACTACCACTTTTCTATTGCCCATAGCAACATATAATTGAAAGAGAAAAGTACTGATTTGATGATTTTTCTAAGATATGTTTTTTGGTTTTTGGTTTTTTTTTTTAAAGAAAACTAACTTAATATATTAGTGGTTTCTTACGTAGTTCTCCATTATATGTACTGCTTCAGAAACTACATTCAGGGGGTGGAAAAGGACAGGAGTTCGAATTCCCACTCAACTAGAATGTAGAAACAAAAGCCCTTGAAAATTATTTTGCAGGGGTCTTCTTCCTCATCCATTCCTCCCCCAAGCAGGGTCACCACTGTTTTATCCCAAGCTGGTTCTCTTTGGAGGAGAGCTAGAATCTGCCAGAATATGCTTTTCTCCCTCAAATCCAATGTTAGGGATTTTCTAAAGTTTCTCTTTTAACCGGACCCCTCTTTTTCTCCAGACAATACTACGCTCATTAAATACCTATCAGCATACCCTCTGGCTTAAAGTGCTCCACTCACATCTTCCAGAGAGATCTCTGGCAACTAATGAAAAACAACTTAATTAGGCTTCTCACAGCATCTCCTTCTTGCCCTACCTTAGCTTCCTGCTGGAAGACTGCAGGATTTCCTGATGTTCCCTTCCCCAGACCAACTGTTGACATATATGGTCAGTTCTCATCCAGATCAATGCCTTTCTGAAATGTCATTAAGAATAATCTTCATCACTGTTCCATCCTTTAAGGATTCCCCCAAGCAAGAATATTTTGGGAAAAAATGCCACTATCTCGAAATTATATAAGTTTTCATATTTTCACCAGCACTCACAATTTCACTAAATAAATATTACAATGATATGAAGAAATACAAAACCACTCCATCCGAGGGTCTAGATATCAAGGAACTTCGTTGTGCTCCTTAATAATTTCAGTGAGCAAGGACTTCTCCGACCATAGGGACCTTTGTGCAGAATGTTTCACAAAGGATGATGTGATGTGTGCCATCCCAAATCCTACACGTCGTGACAGGTCTTAGCTACAGGTACCTAGCCCATTGCTTCTCTGTAACATGTCATCCTAATCATGTTTCATATGCTCTGGTTCCTGGTACAGGTCTAAATAAGGGCTTTTCTTAATTACAAAGTATCCATGCAGCATACCACAAATCTTAATATTTATCCCTCAAAACATTTTTCTAATAGTCGGTGAGAGTCCAATTTTAGGATCTAAGGCTCTTGGCTAACGAAAGTTAATTAGAAGTTAATTGGCACAAGTGCAAATGTTATTCCATTAATAAATGACCATAACTTTTTCTCCTGTACCTAAAATCACTTGTTTTAGATTGCCTGGCAGTTAACAAATCTTACACATAAATGCAGCTCAGAGAAAAAGGAGCGATGTACAGATTTACAAGGAAGATAGACATCACTTGAATCAAGAATCCACAACGGAGTCAAGATTCAGTATGAGGGGCCATCATTTTGGAGCACTGTATCTAGCTAGTCACCAACTGCCTGCCTTTAGAAAGCCACTCCCCCAGGGAGGTCCAGTCCCGCTGCCTTTGCCTCCTATCTAAAGCATCTTTGTTTTGTTTCAGCTGGCAGGGTTCGTCTACGCCTGTTATGTTGTGAAATGTATAACTGAAGAAGAGGACAGCTGTAAGTATTAAAGCCCTATTCTGTTTCTTTCAAGTTCAAAGCATCTCCATTACTACCTCCTACCTAGTCTTCCTACTTCTCAGACAATATCCTCCAACACATCTTTGGAACAGGGAATAAGCCTTTTGTATCCATCGGACTAAAGTGTTTTCATAAAAGATCTAGCATATTGAAAAAATGGAGAAGCACCCATTTTGAAAACATGTTACTTTCATTTCATTAAAGGTACTTTTTAAAGAAATGTTTCTCTTATAACAATTCTAGTAGAGAATAAAGAGGGGAAATTAAAGCTGGAAATAGTTTCTAAGTGTGGTTAATTTGACTGCTTTCTTTTTTATAAACCCTTATTGAGTATTGATACCTAATCAGTTTCACCCAGGGCTAAAATTCTCAGCAATCAACAATTTGGAATAGTTCCTAAAATTTTCAAGAACTGACTTCAGATTAATTCAAGAAATGTGTTTTCAGGAAACCAAATGTTCATATTTCCTTTTCGTTCCTACAATTTGATGCAAATAGCTGTAACTCTCTGTCAGAGTCTCAGCATTGAGGTCTATTGGTTAATCCAGAGTTTAGATGCCAATACCCTCTTCCAAGCCTCCAAGTGGTTCCATTGTGTTTGAATCTTCTAAACATGGTAGATGGAAGGAGTGAAACCTTCCTGGCCCCACTAAGGATCTGAAATGGGAGGACTGGAAAAATACTTCTATGCCCATGGTACTATCATGGATAGTTGCCTAGGCAGCTATATTTACTCTGAGGAAAAAATTAGAGCTGGGCATCTTTTTCTTTTTTCTGGTTTCCAAAAATATTCATAATGACTGGATTTCAAGGCAAAGAATGAGATCTATTGCTCTGCAAAGGAAAATTTGAGGAAAAATTCCAAAGAGAAGTATGTGTTTCTTCTTCACTTTCCAATCATACTAGAAAGGAGGAAGCAGTATCAGGTGATTAATTTAGAGGAGGTACTTTTTCAATCACAGTAATACATGATGTAAAATCTGGAATACACAGCACGTAGTTTGTTATTTTGTGTGTTAAAAGAAATGATGGTCCTGTCACTAAAAACAGCATCTGTGTAACACTCTTCAATATGTCAAGTGTGTCAAGTGTTATGTCAGGCTTTGGAAATTTTAAGATTAGTAATACACAAGCTTTTACCTCTAGGAATTTGCCATCTAGTAGGGAAAAACAAACATGTGAACATGTAAGTATAACAAAACACTGTAGAGTGTATATTGTGGAGAGATGAGACAGGGACCAGGAATGGTTTCATTGAGAAAGACACTCTTGAGTGTGAACTTCAAAGATGAATAGATATTGTTGGGTCACTGGTAAGAGTAAGGTGATCTGAGGCAAAAGATGATAAAGTACCACTACACATCATAGCCTGCCATGTCAAGGGCAGAGCTGCCAGATTAATATGACTGAGTTTATCTGTATTTCCAGAGAAGATCAGAAAAGAGAGCACGAGGGAGTCAGTAGACAAACAGTCATGCCAGAGTAAGGACTTTGGACTTCATTTTGCATAGCATGATAGCAAATCAACTGGCAGGTAGTTTATGAAAAAAGAATAATATAATCAGGGATGTGTTTTAGAAAAATCACCTTGGTATCAACATGAAAGAAAGTCTTTGATGAGGGACAAGATGAGGGAAAGGGAGTCTAGTTAGGACATCATGAAAATGACGGATGTGAGATGATGAAGGTCTGGACAGCTCTATATTAGAGATGGAGCAGCTAGATCTGGTAAGAAACATGCTAAAAGGAAGTAGTTCTTTGGTGATGGATGCATACTATGTAAGAGAAGGACTGACAGATTCCTGGGTTTCTGGTAAGAATGAATGGATAAATGGAAATGTCATTTGAGGAAAGTAGAATGGGGATGTGACCACTGGTTCTGTTTAGACAGGTCGAGACTGAGATGCCTAATGAATGCACATGAGAAGATACCTCACAAGCATTTGTCTTATGCACAAAAGCCTTATTCAAAGATTAGGGAGGGTGATAGATGTATGCATTTTAAAATATATGGACTCCACGACCTATGTGAGTTCATTCAAATATTATCATTTTGTGTCTTTGTGCCAACTCCTTGGTGAAGGACAAGTCCAAATTTCATATGGGAATTAAGCTTTCCTTAAACTATAATGTTTGATTTCATTTTACAATGATATCAGTGCATTTTCATCTTCAGAAAATATTGACATAATATTGACAAAACCTCCTGGACAGATAATCAGTATCTCTCCAGAAGAGTACCTCCCAAAGGGGATCCCAGAAATGCCAGTTCCATAAGATATACTGCTCAGAAAGATTCCAAAGCCAAGTAAGTTTGATACTAAAAATGTAGGATGCACATTTACATATTAACAACTCTGAGGGCTTTGTGGTAAAGTATGTTTGATTTTTCCTAATCTACAATGTTGTTTTAACCATACTACTTGGGTGAGGCCAGATGCAAATCAAAGCAAGAAACTAGAAAGATTTCTACAGTTTTATAATTCTCACAGTTCCCCAGGAAGAACACAGCACACCATACAAGGCCATTGGGAAGGGTCATGAAGCAGAGAGAGAGGGCAGAACTGTTGGCCAAGCACCTTTATTGTGATTTCCTCAGAAAGGTCTAGGCAAGGCAGCATAAACAGGTTTAGGGTTGGCTAGCTAAGTTGGAACACTTGTTCACTGTGACTATGCGAGGAGATGGTCTGGGGACACCTAAATTCTCCAGATGTTTTAAGGAATCCAGGGTTGACTTGGGAATAACCAGTGGTCATTTTGTAGATGTGAAAGCATTAAGTTACAGAAATCAGAAGTATAGTTAATATCCTGACATTTGAACACAGAACACTTCTTCGTAAGAAATCCCGATATTCCAGAGAATTAGAAGGCTGAGGAACTCAGTTTAGGGAATTCCAACCTTTATCAAGTTTTGACCAAAGCAATGTAAGTCCAAGAGGATATGAAGTCACAAACATCTTTTGGAAGGTTAGGTTTCTATTTCAAGCATCTAATAAACTATTTTCCAAAAAACTCCAAAAAATAGTGCTTATATCGTTATGTGTATTTTAACCATGGCCCCTTACCTGCCTTTATTAATACAAGTCCCAAGTAGACTCCTCATAAACAAGTTTTTCAATTTTAGTCTTTTTGCTTAGTGGTTTACATGAACTACTCGTCTATTTGTATACCCAAAAAGACTGATCCTTACCTTAGATATTTGTGGGACCCCTAAGAAGCCCAGAGGAGATGCTCATTTGGGCCCGTTCTGTGTCCAGCTAGTTCATTTACTGTAGTCCTTTACAAACAGGAGTAAATTGTGAGTATTCATTGAACATGATGTTTTGGATTGATAGTTCCCTTGTATTTTTGCTTCCATTATCTGTCTGTATGGTCACCTGCAGACACTGCTTAAATCCTCAGGTTGTAAATTTCTGTCTAATTTTTGGTAATCATATTCTAGAGAAAAATCTTTTGATCTCTTAAAAGCATTCTGGCTTGGCAAAAAAGAATAAATGCTCTCAGAAAGTAAGGCCTGAAGTATAGGAGAAGTTTATTGTATGTGTAAACAGAGAAGGGGGCTCGGGACGTGTCCATTCTTACCTGTTGTGGATCTGCAATGGAACATTCAGTTAGCAGCGGACTGTCAGGAGGCCGTGCTAGCCACCTGCTTGCCAAATTGGACAAGTTTTCACTCCTAAGAGCCTCATGAAGAACAGAGGACAGTTTTAGTTCTGTAACTTTGCTGAAAACAGGCAGTAGAGCAAGAGATAAGGACCCAATTTTGGAAACTGGAAAACTAAAGTATTCTTGACGTCAATACAGAGCTGACCAGCTATATGTTCCATTTTGATATTGAGGTCTTAGTCGCCAGGGGAGCCGGGGAGCTGTAGGACCAGAAGCCTCCAAGGAAACTATGGATAGGGTTTAGGTTCCAGAAGCAAACTCTGCCACTTCACTGCATGAAATAGCCATCCGTCATCAGTGAGCTAGAGGGAGTTAGACCGCAGGCACACCAAATGCCTGAGAATTTGTTTCCTTATTTCTCCTTTCAAACAGGATCTCATTTACTTTTGTGAAGCCCAGTTCAACAGATAGGTAGAGAGATGAGAGATGAATAGGTAAGATCGGTAGATATGCTTTAGTACAAAGGTGTTTTGGTTTCCAGTGAAAAAAGCCTGGACCTTGAAGTTTACATCTCCGTCCCTTCAGTTCTGGAAGCCAGAGGCACAGCCTGACAGGCCGGCAGCGGGCAAACGCACAGGACAGCACTGCCATCTGCTGTGCCTTCCTGGAGACAGCGACAGCCCTGGGAGCAGAGCTGCTTTCTGGGAGCAGGAAGACGGGGGCACTCTGCACCACCACCACCCCCTACCCCCCACCCCCGTATAGTAGTCGACTAGGGCTGCAATAATAAAATACCACAGACTGGGGGGCTTAAACAACACAAATTTATTTTCTCACAGTCCTTGAGGCTAGAAGTCCAAGATCAAATTATTGGCAGGTTTGCTTCTCTGTCCTGGCTTCTCACTCTGTCCTCACAGGAACTTCTCTCTGTGTGGACACACCCCTGGCGCCTCTTTCTCTTTTTCTTCTTTTTTTTTAGATTTTTATTTATATATTTGAGAGAGAGAGAGAGAGCACATATGTGCAAACAAGAAGGAGGGACAGAGGAAAAAGCGGAGTCCCCTATGAGTGGGAAATTCCAACAGAGGACTCAATCCCTGGGCCCTGGGATTATGACCTGAGCCAGAGGCAGGCGTTTAACCAACTGAGCCACCCAGGTGACCTGTCTCTTCTTTTTCTTATAAGGACACCAGTCCTACTGGATTAGGGCCCCACCCATATGGCCTCATTTAAAATTAATTGCCTTGGGGCACCTGGGTGGCTCAGTGGGTTAAAGCCCTTGCCTTCGGTTCGGGTCATGATCCCAGGGTCCTTGGATCAAGTCCCACATCGGGCTCTCTGCTCAGCAGGGAGCCTGCTTCCTCTTCTCTCTGCCTGCTTCTCTGCCTACTTGTGATCTCTGTCTGTCAAATAAATAAATAAAATCTTTAAATAAAATAAAATAAATTACCTCTTTTTTTAAAGATTTTATTTATTTATTTGACAGACAGAGATCACAAGTAGGCAGAGAGGCAAGCAGAGAGAGAGTGAGAGAGGGAAGCAGGCTCCCCGCTGAGTAGAGAGCCCGATGTGGGACTTGATCCCAGGACCCTGAGATCATGACCTGAGCTGAAGGCAGTGGCTTAACCCACTGAGCCACCCAGGCACCCCAGTAAATTGCCTCTTTTAAAGGCCCTAACAAATACAATCCTACTGGGGCGGGGGGGGGGGTTAAGCCTTTAACATATAAATGGGGGGACAGATTTCAGATCCAACATTCCATATCAACACACACACACACACACACACACACCCCATGTGGCTCCCAGACCTTTGACCGTCCCTATGGGGCACAGACTGAGGCAAGCAGTGGCCCCCCAGCCCATCAAACACATGTGGGTAAAAGGCTCCAGGCTGTACTAGTTGCCACCTCCCTGGTTCCATGCTCTCTAAGGAGTTCCCGGTCAGCACCCCGAGCCTTGGCATGGGGTGATCTCCCTTCAGATGAGAAGCTCCTCGCCAGAAAAAAACCTGGGAGCCTGCCCCGGAGGGTGTGCCTTGACACTTGAACCCTATTCAAGTGAGGAAACCATTGCCACATACTTTTATATATTTGTTCATGAAAAGGCAGTGATATTTCTTAGGAGGAAAGACTTTCTCCAGGAGAGCGGGCGACCCTTGCTGCACTGTCTTTGTGGCGAGGCTCTTCCCTGTATCTTCTGTTGCCAACCACGCTGCGTTTTCCTTATGACCTCCAGTCCTTTCTATTCTCCCCTACATGTTCTCTTTTACAATATTCTGTGAAAGGAATGAAATGTTCTGAGATTCTCAGTCTGGGACGCCTTTTATGATCTGTGTAGCTCCTCTGTCACCTAATCCCTAGCTCTCCTGCACCACAGCTGGATGTCCACTTACAGGGACAGAACGAAAACCTTGCCTCTCAGCCTCGTTAGCACTGTGAGATGTGACAGTTAAAAGGAAGACATGCAGCCATGGAAAATAGCACCAATCCAGAATAGAAAAAAAAAAATCATACGATTTCTCAATTTTTATTTTATTTTCTCATAAACCTTTTATTTAATAGTTCAACTAAAAGGAAACATCAGTCCTCTAGAGGACATCAGTCCTCTAGAAAACGGATCCATTTCTCTTAAGTAATCACTATCTTTTCAAAAAGAGATTCACATATTTTCAAGTGTTACTAAATATTCAAATCACCCCTAGAAAGATACAGAATGTCATTAAAAACTAATATCCTGGGCGCCTGGGTAGCTCAGTGGGTTAAGCCACTGCCTTCTGCTCAGGTCATGATCTCAGGGTCCTGGGATCGGGCTCTCTGCTTCCTTCTCTCTCTGCCTGCCTCTCTGCCTACTTGTGATCTCTCTCTGTCAAATAAATAAATAAAATCTTTGAAAAAAATATAATAATAATATCCTAAAGGGACCTATTTTGAAAAAATGAATTTCATTTGAAAAATGAATTCTCGATGTTTAAACTTATAGATACGCACAAGCACCAACCCACCAACCAAGCAGAAATGCATAAAAACCTGTCCCAAATTCTCTAAATTCAAGCGGCCTTGGGATAAAAGTCACAATCGATTTATAGAAACGTTCATTTGAAAAGCAAACCACAGGAAATTATTCACTTCTCTGAGGCTAATAATTTTCTGTTATTTTTGTTTGATTTTTCTTCTAAAGGCTGCTGGCCTACACTTGTGTGTATTGAACTCCATTCTGTATGTTTTGATCATTTTTCCAGTTTGTCAGGATCACTGAGTTTGAAGGCAATTCTTTGAACACAATCACACACACTCCCACTTTGGGGGGAGGCAGAAGTGGCAGCAGGGAAGAGTACTACCCTTATAAAAAATATTTGTTTCTTCCTGTTTATAAAGAAATGTAAGTTGACTGCAGAACATACAGAAAATATAAACATCAACACACACACACACACACACACACACACAAAATTAGAATGACCCCACAACTTGAAATTCTGTTTCTCCATTAACATTTCCGTGTATCATATGGCTCCTAGTCTTCCTTCTTCCCTCCTTTCCTTCTCCTCCTCTCCTTTCTTCCTTCTCTCCTTCCCTCCCTCCCTTCCTACCTCCCTCCCATCTTCCCTCCCTCCCTTCCTATTATCTGTCTGTCTGTCATCTATGGATTATCTTTCTTTCTTCCCTTTCCTTTCCTTCCTTCATATCTGGTAGTTAGGGTCATACTATACAGTCTGTTGGGTAATCTAAGCTTGCTTTCTTGTTATTTATAAATCACTCTTCAAACTTAACCCAAGGAGTAGACAATCAGCAGTTCAAAAAAGGTGCCATGTTCTTGGGTATCAGATTGGCAGAGTTAAGATAATGTTGTGTCTGTTTTACTTTTGGTGTATCATACTCAAGCAATCAAATGAGAGAATAATCTATTGTTAGTATGGCACTGTTTTATTGTCTTTTTAAAACATTTCTTTTGTGATTTTCAAGGTGACTGAGTGAAATAATCTTGTCCACGTCTGCTAGCCTCCCACAAAACCCAAACTTGCCATTTCTTTCCCCATTTCTGGATAGAATCACATATTATGAAAGCCTAGAACCCCAAATTTCTAATATCTACCTATGCTGTATAGAATCATAGTGAGGCCAGGGTAAAAAGCATCACCTTGCTCCTTCCTCAACCCCCCAAAACCACAGAAGCTCAGCTTCTACTTAATTTTACAACTTTTACAAGTTTCTGCTCAAGATTTCTTTTGGACTAGGAACACTGCAGATTTTAAAATGATGGAAAACTGTTGTCTACCACTTTTTTAACACCTTAATTTTGTCGACCCATAAAGATTAGGTGACTTTGCTCAAGGTCACTGAGCTTATTCCTGAACTTGTGACACCAGTGCCCTACATATGGACTCTCTCAGGATCAGGAATATTAGCCATTGCCCCTCTGGGGCCACACCTGTCTTGACCACTGCTGTATCCTCACCATCTAGCACGTCTCCAACCCAGAGCAGGACTCAATAAGATTTGGGAAATAAATGAATCAACCAATCAGCTCTCCTCAAACACTTCTTGGACTATCTGGAAACTGGTAAGGAATGTGACATCTCCTTAGACCCCAGTTTATTCTAAGTAAATGAATTATCAATTATAATAAAGCACTTCTGTCGTTTTCTAAGCAAATGATGGAAAAGGATGGGATGGAGACTTGCCACCATATGTAAAAAGGAAAGACTGAATAAATGATTGACACCCAAAACGAATGCTGACATAGGCCTATGCCTCCCGTCAATCACATGCAAGATTCTATCAGCGGCAACAACATTCCCTACCGGTGAAATACAGTTTTAACATTACATTGTCTTCCCCGTTAGCTGCTAGTACTGGTCTCTTTTTTCAGCCTTCTGTTAAATTCCTCCCTCTTGTGATCACGGAAGGGAAAATAGATGAGCTTTATTTTTAACTTCAGATATTCAGGTGAATTTTGTGTCTGAGTCCTCAAAGGTCACTTCTTATTTTCCCCTTTTTCTCACAATGCCTCCCCCATTGTATCATACTGCTTTCCATTTATGCCCACACATGTACGTGCACGCACACATGCACACCATAATCATCATTACAAGAATTTCATGTCCCCGAGTCAAAAATGCAGAGAAAGAAAATGGATTTGTTCCCTGCCATCTGTTAGTTCAGAAGGACCAAGACCTTGTTTCTAATGAATCACGTTGAGGTAACAATATTCAGACCAGCACAAAGGAGGACCCTTTCCTGGGGTGTAATAAAGGAAGTATTTTATGCACAAGATATGCCTGCCTAGAAGAACTGAAGTTATCCAATATGCTTCAGGTTGTCTTAATCAGCCTCAATGGAAAAGAAAGCCAGAGAATGAATGGAAGGAGAAGTGGTGACATTGTAACAGAAACAATTATAAGAAAAACCTTCCCCTCTGATTATCCTGCTTCATCTTCCAATTCTGCAGTACCCAGGCCCCCTGTAATAGACTCCCATCATCTCTCTGGACTCGCATAGATAATGACATGACAAAGAAGGCAGCTAAGGGGCAGGAAAATAGCATGCTTTTAGCACCACAGTGTAGATACAAAGGCCAAAAAAATAAAGTTCCCGAGATCCCGTAGTCGTATCTTCGAAAGAACAAGCGAGAGCAAGACAAAGAGCCGGCTCAGGACACCAAGCGCTAAAAGCCCTCCAGAGCTGAGGGGTGCTGGTCAAGAAGACTCGAGATTCCGCGCGTGTCTTTTGATAAATGGTGCTGGCAGGTGCCCACTTCATTACGTGCAGTTGCGCTTCCGCTGGGGAAGTGGCTTCTAATAGAGACAGAGGGCTGGGCTTCGCGATCTCCTTCCAAACAGCAGGAGGATGAAAACCAATGTGTCTCTAAGGATGGCCACCAGGTATGCAGGAGGAAAACCTCTGAGCACAGCAGCCTTCCACGTAGCCTCTGGACGAGTGCCTTGTAAATAAACGAGCAGAGGGCAAACCCGCAGTCCTGCGTGACATTTAAATGAGGATGCTTTAGCAGCCACGACGACTCCACGAGGATTGGCTGCCTTTGTGTGGCAGGAAGTGGGGGAGAAACAAACTTAAAGCTCGCAGGAGGTGAGGTTTGTTTAAATAATAGAAAGTAATTAGACTGAAGACAAAAATCAGTGATGGCATTTTATAATTACAATTAATTTAAAGGTTAATTTCCTTTGGTGCTAAAATCTTATTTAAAACATTTACCAGGAAAGGAAATTAGGATGTTGCTATCAAGAGGCATAGAGTGCTTCTGGGAATCCATGCCTATTATCACTTTGAAAATTAGGTTAGGCCCAAAGTGGGAATTTCAATTCATTTTTGTGTATAACGGATGGTGGTCAGTCTCAGAGTCGGTGAGGTTAACTGGGGCAGGCAGAGCAAGATTTGCATTTTTCTGTTTGTTTGTTTATGGGATTAATTGCAAATGTTTCCAACAAAGGAGCCTAGTCTATACATGAACAATTCTGACGCAAAAAGAAAATTGGATATGGATTGCTTGTTCCCTTTGTAACTAATGAAGTTGATGTTAAGGAATTCCCGAAAGCGGAAAAGCCAAGGGAAGCGCAGGGTAACATCCATGCACCTTCGTCTCGGAAGTGAATGGAATCCCGGGACAGTGTTTCTGTTGGCTCCAAACCTGCCAATCCTGTTCCCTTCTCCCAGTTCCCACATTTTCTTTTCATTACCCTGTTTCTCAACTAGACATTGTCATGTCTCAGGTTCCAAATGCTGTGTGTGTGTGTGTGTGTGTGTGTAAATAAATAAATGTAAAATACACATATACCTCATATACCCTACAGTGTATACACAAGCTATTCAGCAGTTCATCTTCCTGGGAACTTGCTTAGTAAAATCAATGCATAACAGGAGTAACAGTCAGAGAAAAATAACTTCTTTGCAATAATTTTTCCCATTCACTATGCCTGGGTAGATTTGCTCATTTTAAATATTTCATTGCTATCATTGGTCTGTAAAACCATCCAAGAACTATGGAACTGTGCAGAATCTTAGAGCTGTAAGCAATATTAGCAATCGCCTACTTTAATCCTCTCATTTTACAGTTGAGGAAAGGGATACTTGAATTGACTTTCTCTAAGTTAAACAGTCATTTAGAGGCAGAACTGGGAATAGAACCTAAGTCTCCCGATTTAAATATGTTTTCCACATCACTTCTCTGAGATAATCAAGATAGATTCTTTCAACGCGTATTTGTCAATAACCACTCTGTGGGAGGCTGTGTGTTATCACTAGCGGTGTGGTGGGGAACCAAGCAGGTATCACCTTTGCCTTCATGGTGCTTAGAGTCAAGGGTGCATTTCACACAAAGAACAACTGTAACTCATAGTGAGAATTCAGGCAAGGTGGTGGAAATGCACCCCAATGTGTCTCATCCGAATGAGAAGACTAGCAAATTCTTCCCTCAAGAGATGACATTTTGGCTGAAATCTAAACGAGATGTCAGAGGGATATGTAGAATTTAACAAAAATAGATGTGCCTTTGTTAAAGAGGACTACTTTCTACTCCAATCCTTATCGACCAAATGTACACCACAATTCACACAGGAATAATCTGAAGTGTTTTTAATGAGCTCAATAGAGCAAATCTTGTTTCAGCTTTCACAAACATCAATAAAAATATAAGAATAACTACTGGACATTCTCTTTCCTTAAATTGCTACTGTCCTTCTAAAGAGAGGATTAATTTCAGCTCCAGAGTTTTGTGATTTTCCTTTCTGGAGAATGCAAAAGGACGCAAATATTATGTTAGCAAGGATTATAAGGCAAGGCATGCATGTTTTTTTTTAATTTTCTTCAATATGCTTCATACATAAATGGGCCCACCCCCTAATTAAAACCTCTGCATTTAAATGGGCCGTGCATTCTAAGTACACCCTGGATGTCAGTGTGGAAGACATGCCCAACCATGTCTGGCTCGCCCACCTATAGCTTGTAATAACGGTTCTCTCCGAGTTTAACTCAAAGGCATGTCATATCTACTTGAAAGCAAGTCTGAGAGGGAAGAACGAAACAGATCGGTGAATCCGGTCCATTCCAATGGTGTGGCACAAAATGAGACCAGGTACCTTGAAGCTGAAGTTTGCTCAGCTATCTCATCCCATTCTGTATGCTTCTCCACATCTATTGAAGGCATTAAACGTGACTGCATACATAATTTTCTAACTCCAGCTTTACAATTTCTTGACCTCCTCAGCACTTACCACTCTTGTTACCACTCACTTCATCTACCCCTTAATTTCCTTTCTCAAAGAGGCTAATTTGGGTCATCTTCACTGTGGAGAAAAGAGACTTCTCCAAAATTAAAAATTCTCTGTCTGACTGTTAAGTTCTGGTTTTGTTTGTTTGTTTGTTTTCCCCTTCCACTTTGTTCCTCTATCTTACTCCTCGAAAAACTTCCCTTCATCCTTATGTAGGAATTTCACTCCACAGGAAACTTTGTTTTTCTCATTCTCGGAATCATTCCACTTCTCATCTCTGTCGGGTATAGTCATGCAATGATGCCCCCACCGGCCCCCTGCACTTGAATCATGCTTGGATTTTCAACAGCCACACTTGATGAGGCTCAGGCTCACTTTCTCCACTGCTAATCCAGCACATAGCTGGAGAAAGGCTCTAAACATGGCTGGATGCTCTCTCCTGCTCAATGACGCTTTCACTTCCTCCTGTGGACTCTCCTCAGGACCTGTTTCAAACCTAGGCATGGGTTCTGAACCTAAGCTAGTACTCAAACCAAGAAAACTAAGGCTATCAAACATGAAAACCTTCCATTTCTTTCTCCCAGAACCTGAAAAACTCTCTATACTGGAAATTATCCTTTTGTCTCCTTGCAACCCTACCTAAATCTGAGAGGAACAGTGGCAGCTTTTTTCTTCCTGAGTAATCCTTCACCAAACACTGAGCTCATCCTCTCTGCCTGATCCAGAAGGATAAGTTTTCAGGCTCTTCATTCTGGCGCACGCCACGGGATAGTTCCTTTGGCCTATCTACAGGTCGAAACCTCAAAGAACACAAACAAGGCTGGTCCTAGCCTGTCTCTGGCCTTTTAAATAATATACAAAGTGATTTCCCAAGAAAAATAAAAAAATAAATACTTGAAGTATGAAAACTCAGTTCCATATAGATTTCCCGCCCCCCTTTTTTTTCGAAATTATGTCACACAAGATATTCCTGTTGCTTGTGAGACCACCGTTAACCAACAGAGTGGTCAGTTGAAGGGTTTCCATGGACCTACCTCAGCTCTCCTCAGCTTCTGCTGATGACCCAATACTATGTCATTCCACACACTAACTCTTGGAAATTCTAACATACAGTTCTCACCCTCTCCGTAAAGAAACTAAATATGCATTTTAAATTATTTTCTTCACCGGGCACCTGCATGGCTCAGTTGGTTAAGCAGGTCATGATCCCAGGGTTCTGGGATCGAGCCCCACATCAGGCTCCCTCCTCAGTGGAGAGCCTGCTTCTTCCTCTCCCTCTGCCTGCCTCTGCCTACTTGCACTCCCTATTTCTCTGTTAAATAAATAAAATTTTTTAAAAAAATTATTTTCTTCGCATAATTCCCCTTCAAAAAAGATGAGATCCTAAGTCTGTCCATGGTGTATCTTTAAAAGGCATGCATCTAAATATAGCATATGACACTTGATTCTGTCAATGACCCTATGAAGTTGGAATTATTTCATTATCCCCACGTTAGGGAGGACAAAAATCAGGCTCAGAGTAGCTGTGACCTTGTGGGTACAATGCTGGTAAGAAGTGAAGGTACAACCTGAGCCAAGTCTTCTGACTCCAAAGCCCTCAATCCTTACCCTACTTCACGCTTCCTTGTGATATATCCAGCCAGGGGTGACTTACACTATTGGAGAATTGTTTGATAGTATCATCCTGGTGTCCCCAGAAAACCAGCATGTGTTTCTTCAAATCTCCCAAAGGTACTACATTCCCTCAAACCAGGCAGAAATAGGCAAGAGCAGAAAGACAGAATACTTTGTCATGTGGAACTTATATTTTATTTTTCTTTTAGTTTTTAAAACCAAAAGCTTTACATGGTTTCTCAGGCTATTTCAAACTAAAGAAATATTTCTTCTGCTATGATACCATTGTAGTGATTGCTTTTCGCTTTCATTTTTTGGCATACGTAATTGCATTTGGAACGGAGTGTAAAATATTGAAGATCTGGTTCTAATACAACTAAGAGAGAAACATGAAAATAAGACCCTGAGAAAAAACATCTGCTGAGCAAGGTTAGGAAGTGAAGTATCTGTACTGATTTAGCTCCTAAGTCTCATTTCATTCAGGGTGGGCTCTGCCTGTCAGAAGCCCTCTCTATTATAAGAGTCATTTTAGTGACCTTAAAGCAGCAACGGGGTAAAGTACCCCTACAAAGGATTGTTTCCCTAATCAGAAAAAGAAAAAAAAAAAGTTAACTCAGTGTCCACTCAGGGATTTTAGCCCAGACCGAACCCCACAGGTTCACACAATAAGCTGAATTGCTGCTACCAAGCAAGTCTGTGTGGGAGAAAGGTGGTTCTTTTGAATTTGGCCTACGGTTGGTTATGCTCTAAATTTCTTTTGTGCCACTGGAGATAAGTACCCTTGAAATTCTCACCTGCAGAGATAATGGATATACACTCTGTTGTCATAGGCCCACACAAATTCTTTAATGTCTTTCAAAGAGTTCTCCTCAATATTTAGGCTGTTTTCTGTGATCTGCCTTTTAAAATTCCCTTCACGGTCTTTTCCAGCCCTGTCTCCAAAAGGGAGTATGTTGACTAGTGGCTTTGCCATTAATGGCCAGGGTACCATTTTAAATTGCAATACCTCACTACCAACATGTACTTTAAAAAGGCAATTTTCAGTTTACTGAACACGGTGTTCATCATTGAGAGGTTTAAATAAATAGGGAGCTCACAGCAGGGAATATATTTTAGCAAGGAATATGTATTCAAAAAGCATTCTTCTCTCACTTGATAATTTTTAAATTCCACTATTATTAATGTTATTAAATCATAGGTACTAAACAGATATGACACTTTACTAATTTAAAATCATTGGGCTTCCATGGGTCTCTATAGGTCAGTAGATATAAATACACCCATGTTGCAGGTGGAAAAACTAAGGCAAAGAGAAAATGTAACAGTTGCAAAGAAAATGATAACATTCCTGAGTTATCTTCAGAGGACCAAAGGCAAATCCCTCCAATGAGGCAAACATTAAACGAGTATAATTTTTGTTTTATTTTGTCACCTTCTGTCCTGCTAGGATGGTATAAACTGGCCAGAAAGAGAATCATGATTTCCCTACCAATTACCAACATTTGCAGCACTCACCAGGATTCATGGAAGAATGACTCTCTCACTGGAGTCACTTTGAGGCCAAGAATGTCTTAGCTTCTCTTCCTCTACTCCTCTAGGCCAAGGAGACTACTGCAGTGGTTTCTTCCCACTGGCATTCGATACTTTCTTTTGTCTCACAGGACCCAGTCAACAACTAACATTCTAGATCTTCTAGAAAGGGTCTTCTCTTTATTATCATTGAAGGTCTTAAGGAGGAAAGAGTGAAAACAGCTGAATTTCACTTAGGAATTTTACCAACATCTTCCATACTCCAATGATTACCTAATTTTCTTAAAAGGCTAACAAGTCTAGAGTTTTCACTCAGTAAAGATGGTTTTCCAGGAGCCAAGACACTGTTCTGGGTTCTGGGCTACTGTAGCAAATAACAAGAAACAGTAAATTTCACCCAGCTTACATTACTGCAATGGAATCAACAAAACAAGTAGATTGCAATGTCACATGGCAGCTGATATGTTCCAATGAAGCCCAATAAAGTTGAACCAGAAGAAACTAATCTCTAAAAATCCCAGCATGTTCCAACTGGCCTTGTAGCAGTCAAAGTTATGTTTCCCTTTTTACAGGGATATCCTGGCTCTTGCCACTTGAATATGCCACTTGTCACTTACTGCATTTCCAAATGAAGCCAAAGCCCCAGCTCCCTCCTGACATTCTTTACTGTTCTGTTAGAAGCAACAACACTCTCTTAGTCAACACGTTTCTGAGTCAACTTTGAATCTTACTTTTTCCTCTCCTTCCCCCATATTTAAAACTCGGCATGTGGTATGTTTTCTTCCTCTTTCTCTATACATCTTGAACTCATTATCATCTTTTCTTTCTCTTTCTCCTAATCCTAATTTAGTCCTTCAGTAATTCCCATCCTTCGTATTTTCCGACTAGCCTTGAAATAATAGACAATATGCCAAGTGGCTAGAAGAAAACATTCCTCCTTACTTTGAAAAACACCATTGTAATCAGAGTTGTACAAGATGAGGCTGAGGAGATAAGTAATTTTCAAAAGAAAGGATCATTTAAATGTTTATGTGATATCCCACGTAAGTGAGCAGACACAGAAGAAATGAACTAAACCTTGAAGGATGCTCACCTTATTGCCTCTGAAAGATACGTTACAGAAAACCAAGACGTCTCACGAGTAACCATCACTGGCAAATCCAGCCTGCACGGGGTTTTGCTTCGATCCTTGTTCACATCAGAATATTCCTAGATTATTAGATTGGAAATGAGAAGAAAATGAAAAAGTAAATTTTCTAGAAAGAACAGAGGAAAGATGCTGGAGAATATGTGACAAAGGGGAGCATCTATGACCAATAGAAGACTCAAAGCAACAACTCAAAAAATGTTTGTGAAGTGAATAATATAAAAGAAGTTGGAATATTTCAGATTTAATCCAAAATGTGATGCAAAGCCTTTGATAACTTCCCAGTAATTTATCAGAATGGCATGAGTGAAAAGCAGAAACCACTTTTTCAAAATACTTAGGAAAGAAATAGAGTATCTACCTTCCAGTCCTGTCCTCAGCTCTTGTGTGCCCCTAAGCAGTCAAGTAATACTGCATTTATCTGTAAAGTGTAGATAATTATTCCTACCCACTTTAGAGTAATTTTGTAAAGATAATTGATATCACCTGAAAGGACTTTAGAAACTATTAAGTATCACGCAGTTGTTTAGAACTTTATTTTTATTTTCAGGAGTTAAGGAGATACCTGAGGAATAAAAGGTACTCTTTTTTTAATAATGCAGAGATAAGCGATGATCCAAGCATCTAGATGCTATCATAATTACTTAGAAAATGACCTGTCTGGAGTTTTATGACCCTTATTGCTCAGAAAAGTTTTATAGCATATGGTAGCCTCTTTAAAGCCTAAATAAATGTGATTATGTAAAGGAAAAGGAAAACAGACCAAAGCGGTATTAAGTGTATTCTAAAAACGTAAGTTAACCCCACTGACTCAGTTTTTTGAGCAAGAAAAAATAAAAAATAAATAAATAAACTGGTTTCCTCTGCTTCCGCTCTCCACCCACGTGGCATCACAAAGAGTTCCAGATGTGGTTGAAGCACATCTGTAAAGGTGCAAGGAATTGAGTCTACCTGCGCTGATCACCAGACTATTACCCGTCATCATCAGTTGGACCCAGTTTATGGCTCTTCCTCTCCCTCGGGTCTTCAAGAAGACAGCCCAACAATTACCGAGAATGAATATAGGTGGAAACGGACCTTCACAACTTCCTCGGCTGTGAACTCAGGCATATTTATAAAATATACAACAGAAATATGCCCTTTGGTGGTTGTTTAAATTTGAATCCCCCCCCTCCTGCGTGAAATGGTAAAAGTCCATTCTAGTTGATTCAGGTCCTCCTCTTTTCTCATGCTGGTTCTGAGTCCCCTGCCGTTGGAGCCTTTTTGCGGCTCCAGATGATCCGAGTGATCAGAATGTTGGCAAACCTTCCAGCTCCGGTTGTTGTAAGCCAGCTCTACCACACCCCACACCAGCTAGATCGTGCCTAATAAGAGCAAGCCCCAGATAACTCAGATAAACGCTGTTCACGACACATACTCGAGAACACACCTCATTTCCCCTCTCGCCTTTTCTTTCTTTCTTTCTTCCTTCCTTCCTTCCTTCCTTCCTTCCTTTCTTTCTTTCTTTCTTCCTTCCTTTCTTTCTTTTTTTAAACTTTATTTATTTGTTTATTTATTTATTTGTCAGAAAGAGCACACAAGCAGGGGGAATGGGAGGCAGAGGGAAAAGCAGGCTTCTGGCTGAATAAAGAGCCCTATGCAGGACTTGATCCCAGGATCCTGGGATCGTGACCCGAGCCGAAGGCAGATGCTTAAACACCTGAGCCACCCAGGCGCCCCTAACTTATTTTATTGAAATTCAGTTAGTCAACATACAGTGTATTGTTAGTTTCAGATGTAGAATTCAGTGATTCATCTGCTGAATATAATGGCCAGTGCTCATTACATCGCATGCCCTCCTTAATGCCCATCACCCAGTTACCCCATGCCCCCACCCACCTCCCCTCCAGCCACCCTCAGTTTGTTCCCTATAGTTAAGAGTCTCTTATGGCTTTTTTCTCATCTTAGAATGGTCTACATTGCTCCCAGCTCAAGCTTTATTTTCCATTTTTGGTCCTGACTCTATCCATTGGACTAGAAGACTCATCCTGGTTTCTTCTAGTTATTCTTTGGTTCACTCCATAATACTTGGATTGTAATTACATCTGTTTTTTTCTGCTGTCCATCTCAAACTCCTGGAAACCAGCCAAGGAAATATTTCATAACACTCTTAAGACCAATAAAGCTGAGTTTGACTTAGATCTCAATTTCAGTGGAAGAGACCTTACCACTTACATCTGCTGCGATCTCATTCTACTCTAGCCCACTCTATTCTCCAGCACCAGGGTGGGGACCATCCTACGGAAAGGGAGCCTCAGAACAAGGAAACTCTAATGCTGTGAACACCTCTCAGCAAACTAGTCCTTAACTGAGTCTCATTGTTGACAAGAGTGAAAACAAAAGAAAAGGAATTTAGATACTATCTGCAGTGAATCTCCAATCACAGGCAATAATTTCTCAAAATACAAACTTTAAATATAGTTGCCACTCAATTACGGTATAGTTCTTCTAATACCATTTATATTAGCTAATGTACAAATGTGGGTAGTTCAGAAAACAAAGGAGTTTCCTTCTCTTTTAGTCCACCTTCCATAAAATTCTGTAAAACTGGTAAAGTTTCATAGTTCTCCTAAATCACATGCTTCCTGTTTTTCTTTCTCCTATGCCACATGACTTAGAAGAATTATAAAGAAAATCCTGAAGTTTTTCAAGGGCTTTTAATTTTCTTCTTCCATGTCATATGTCTTACCCAGGACTCTACATGCTGTATTTCATTTTATCCTCACACTAACTGTATGAAATAAGTATTTTAATTCCTATCTTCAGAGTGTTAAATGATTTAAGGTCACACAGCTGGCCTTAAAATGGTCAAAGCAGTATTTGAACCTTGATCCTTCTAACATCGGGGCCTTTGTTCTTACACTGTTCCACGTTTGATGAGAAGAGAAATTCAGCCTCAAATAGTGTTCTCAAAGATAAAAAGGAATGAGGTATTACACTATAAAAATATAGGGAGTCACCTCAAATGCACAGTATGGAGGGAGAGAAGCCAATCAGAAAAGGGTACATACTGAGTCCAACTATATGATGTTTTCGAAAAGGCAAAACTATGGAAACAGTAAAAAGATCAGTAGTTGCCAGTGATTGGGGGAGGGTGCTATAAAAGACAGAACCCAGAGGAATTTTAGGGCAGTGAAACTGTTCTGTATGACACTAACATTGTGATGCACATCATTATACATTCATCAAAACACATAGTTTAAAATACCAAACCCAAATGTGAACTCTGGACTCTGGGTGGTAAGGATGCATCAGTGGAGATTCACCAGTTGCAACAAATGTCCCATTCTGGTGTAAGCTGTTGACAGTATGAGAGGTTGTGCATGTGTGGAGACAGAAGCTATATACAAACTCTCTGTGCTTTCCGCTCAATTTTGCCATAAACTTAAAACTGCCCTAAAAAATAAAAAT
The DNA here is from genome assembly GCF_020171115.1 of Neogale vison. Lineage (NCBI taxonomy): Eukaryota > Metazoa > Chordata > Mammalia > Carnivora > Mustelidae > Neogale > Neogale vison. Next base: position 75,921,329 of record NC_058091.1, on the reverse strand, counting down.
CTATTAAATTAAGATCTCCCCCACTAAACAGACATCATAGACTTGATGTTACTTCACACCTTGCTTGATTTTCTACCTGTGGCACTTAAGATACTAAAAAGAAAATAAAAACTAGTCGGAGCTAAGCTAGTATAGAATGTGACTCTAGAAGTGAAGCTATCCACAGGCATCCTAATTCAGTCTCAATTGCCCTTTCTCTCTCCTTCCTGTCATCTACATTGCCTGCCTTTCATTGTTTTATCTCTTTTATCCCTACCACACACCCTTCATATCCAGGAGTGGAAAAGAAAAAATAAAAACAAAATCTTTTAACAGTGCTCTAAGTATTTACGGTTTCCCCAACTACTGCTTCCAAAACCTAGTGGTGTAAAGCAACCATTTATTATGCTCATGGGTCTGTGAGTAAAATTTCAGACAGGGCACCGTGAGGATGGCTTTCGTCTGATCCCCGATATCATGGCCCTCAGATGGGCAGACTCCACAACTGGGGTGACTGAGCCGGTTGGGGCTGGAATCACTTGGATGCCTTTTTTCTCACGTTTCTGGGTGGTGAGGCTAGCTATCCACGGGAACTCAACTAGCCAGTTGGTCAAAGTACTTGCCCGTAGGGGTCTCCATTAATCTCTCCATGTGGGCTAGTTTGGGCATGGTGGTTGTGTGCCAGGAGAGCATCTCAAAAGAGCAAGGGGAAGTGCATTACACCTCTATGATCTAGCCTTGGAAGTCATATAGGATCACTTCTACCATACTCTGTTGGTCAAAGTGACCACTAAGTTGTACCCAGGTCCAAGAGGAAGGGACACAGACCAAAACCACCAGGTGGGAGGAGTGTCAAGATCATACTGTAGTCAGATACGGGATAGGAGATATTGTTGGAGCTGTTTGTGATAGACTCTATCACAGTAACTTTTGTTATATCTTGTTGCACCTCAAATACTAAGTATGTATTGCATTTGAGTGTTCGGTTAGACTTTATTTCTGATTGCCTATTTCAGATTATGAACCACAAAATGACAAGGACTGCCATGTTGAGTTAATTTACACAAGTTCCCCCATAGCAACTTGTACTTGACAATCATAGTATATGATATTATTGCTAGTGCTGCAATTGCTGATAGATACATGCACTTAAGCAATCACTATTTTTTATATTTGTAATGTGTTGCAGAAAATCTCCACACTAACCAAAAAGACATATAGCATCTTTACTGTGCAAGTAAATTTTATTACTCCAATTAGGTCTTAGTTGCTTGAGAGGAGTACATAATTTCTTCTCTCAAGTGAATAGATTCTTGTGAAGCAATAATTGAATCTCACAGTTGGGGGGGGGGGAATCACTACCCTGAAGGAACTATCTGGTTTCCTCCACAGTTAATCACTTTGGTTTCAGTAGGTTATTACACGGTCTAGATGAGTAATCTGTGTAAGATCTTGATCATGACTGTTGACCTCTTTTGAAAAGTGAACTAATGAAAGCACTTGTCCCTTTTCAGTTGATTTCATAGGTGGCTTTGATTCTTATGGCTATCAAGGGCCTCAGAAGACATCTCATTTACAACTACAGCCTATGTACATGTAAGTACTGTGCTTTTGAGATAATCTTCTGTGATCCTAAAAGATAATTAAGTAAACAATATTGTGGCACAAAATAGATGGCAAGGAGCTTTCCTCCAATTACATATTTCCAGTATTTTCTCTTCTATTAATATTGTCTTGACTAGGATAATTCTATAACATTTTCTTCGTAATTCTTTTTTAAATTTAACTTACCAAAATGCCATCTCTAAAGTTACCTTTAGTCTTATATATAAGTATCAAAAGTATCAACTACAGAGCTAAAAGGCCTTTATTAATATACTACTTCTTTGAATTACCCCAAATTATGTTTTGAGAATGATATAACATGGGAGGTAGTTACACGTGACTATATATAAACTATGTGTTCTGGCTTTCCCAGGAGAGTCTCAGTTTACATGGTTGTCCTGGAATAGTTATTACCAGTACCTCCTCTTCCTCTCAAAAGTATTCTCATTTGGATGATAAAAGATAGGTTATCAGTTATATATAGTATAGCCCTAGTATATATAGTATAACATTAGTTATGTATAGTGTTAAAAAAATTAAAAACTGAACAATAATGCTCTGTATCATTTTTCTGATGTGAAAAGTGAAAATTAAGCCAGAATAGTAACACTGAAATTTATCAGACCCTTAGCTCTAGCACTCAAGAGAGCAGACATACAATCAGAGCCTGATTTTTATATCTGTGTTTAGGCAAATTCCCTTGGATAACAACTGATAACAAATTCTATATATCAGCATCAAGTGATATGCTGAATTGCAAGCGAAGATCAAAATAGAAAGTAAGATTCCAATTCATTTTGAAATGTGAGCTTCTCTCTTTGAAGATATGTGTTTGTCGTCGTTGTCCTCCACCATTGAATCATTTTACCTTTTAAAATTGTTAATGTGTAGGATAATACATGGATTTTTAGAGTGTTTCTCCTCCAAGAGATTAAAGTAATTTTTATACACCTCCTTGTAAGCTTCTCCTTAAAGGGGGAATGATCTATGCATCACGCCTGCATTTTTCTTTGAAAGTATTTGGTAACACCACCCATAAAAAAGACTTTTTCAGTTCAGAATTCAGTCAGTAGGATATGTCATTCAAAGCATCCCCTCTGCAAACAGTACATCACACATTTTCTTTTTAGTACCCTGCAATCACTGCCCTAATTCAGGCATTCATTACCTATTGCCTTCTAAATTTAGGATCTCCATCCCTTCTTCCATGAGGCTGCCAAATTAATCTTGTCAAAGTGCCATTTTGACTATTTCCTCCCCTGCCCCCAAACCATCAATGAATCCCTATTACCTACTCAGCAAAGTCCACTCTCCTCCCCATAACCTGCAAGTAGACTCTCATCTGGACCCAATATTCTGCTGAAATATTATCTCTTCCCTTCAACCCTTAACAACCCTTGACTGCCAATCATATGCAGAAGATGCTCAGAGATACTGGGAAAATGTAATCATAAGTAAGAACTGGCTCTGTCCTCCTGAAGCTTATACTCTACTGAAGACATTAACAGTCTGATATCTCCCCTTATCCACTTTTTTTTTTTGCCTGCCAAACTAGAACTCTTGCTTTTTGAAAACATGATGTGTATTTTTCCAATTATCTACACTGTTCTCTTAACACCAAACATATTTTTTTCCAAAATGAAATCCCACTATCCCTCAAATTGTATCTTAAATACATATTTTATGGAAGATTTTTAAATCTCTTTTTCCTCTGATAGTTCTCTTTTTTTCTTTTACCAAGTACTGCAGTTGTTTTCTATTTAGACTATGTGTCTTCTATGCTCCCCGGAAGACTTGATAGCTTACACAAAAAGTAAAATGATAAATCTTTTAAATTCTTTACCACTCTTCTCAATATTATAGCATAACCTTATGTAAAGTATTCCATTAAAAAATAAAGGCAAAGCAGTAAGGAGTAGTGGTTAAGATGACCTACAAAAAGGAGAGTACTGGAGATAAAATTCTTTATGATCTTGGACATACAATTTTATTTGAATAACTGTAACTATTCTCATCAAACCTAAGTTTCCTTATCTGCAAAATAGAGATTATATAGCCTACATGCTTCATATAATTATTCTGAATTTAGAGGCGCATAAGACATAAAATATGCCACAGAGTAAATGCTTAATAAACATTAACTTATTAGTAGCAGCAACAATGCTATATTAATGAATATTACTCATGAAAAGACTTTATTAAGTCAGAAATAAATATGTACTATATTTCATTCCCAAAGGATTTCCTCTATAAACAATGTATCACATAGAATATCTACCCAAGTAACATGTAACAGTATGTTTGTACTTAAGAGTAGACCAGAACATCTACAAAGCTTGCAGTTGTTTGCTTCTGACAATATCGCATACATTTCTTCACCATGTAGCACTTCACTGTGCTGATCAATATGCACGATCAATAAATGTGACCAAGTTATAATAAATGACATGTAACCACATAGGTAGGATTAATTACAATAATAACACAAGAATGCTAATTATACACAATCAAGTATATTGTTTCAAATTGGGCATTTATAATTCTAATGCTGTCCTTAAAGAGGGGACTCTGCAAGTTTAATATCCAACTTTAAATTCCTTGAGCAAAACTTCCCATGATTTTATGAAATATAAGACTTTAAATGCCAAACGAAAGTAATAAAAATATTTTCTTCCTTACTGCCTGAAACTGATAAAAGTATCTAAGAAGTTTCAAGTCTCGAAACTGCTCATGAAATAAGTAAAATATTTAATGAAATTCAAATTTAGGAAGTTGGAAATACTTACATATAACAAATCGCTAGTCAAAATACAATCCTGTCCCTTCTACAAAACATCCCCTATGAGACTTCAAGTACTACAACACTAAGATTTTATTTTACAGATGAGGAAACTGGATGAAGAGAAAGGAAAGCAAAGGTCCCACGACTTGGTAGTTGTACAACCCCCCAGTATCAGCCAGTTTTCCTGACCCCTTAATTCCGTACTTTCCAAGTTCTCAGACAGACCTGCCAGTTTGCTCTGGCATTCACTGTGTTTCCTGATTTTCAGTTTATTCATTTATACTTCTCCACACTAACTTAGCTGCCATGCTTCCAAACAGGCCTGCCTCCCTCCCTTTCTCTGCACTCCCTCTACCCCCTTCTGATTTTACATTATGCCCTGAGGAATGAAGGGCTTTTTCAACGTGATAGCCCTCAAAATCAGTCACTTGAGAGCCACTGCCTGTTCAGATCCGGTGAAAAGCCAAAAGGACGCACACACAGACCTCATCTCCTGCTGAGAGGCAGGGACCCGAGCATCTCCTGTGTCTTTGTCCTTTGGGTGTAGCTTTTCCTGTCAACCTGCCATAAATAAGTCTCATAAAGTAAGAGTAATTTAACATCATGGGCCAGTTCAAGCGCTTTAACGATATTATATAGCAACTGGAAATAAAAGCTCTTCCTTACAAGGAAAGCAAATGCTTTAAAGTAATGTGCAGTTTTAGCTGTGGGGCTTCCATTATACCCAGTCAATCTATGGCTGAGAGCTTTGAAAACGCTGCCCTGACTGACTTCCATTTAGGGCCATGTTTCACCGCCTACCGTCACCGAACAGACCATCCTCTCTTTTTCAGTTAAGTTAGGCAAATGTTCTTGGCCTGTAATTCTTCTGATTATCTATCACTCATCCTAAAAGAAAAGGTTTTCATGAATTTATTTCTTAGGGTTTGGCACACCTCTTTGAAACAAATCATAGCTCTAAAGCTGCTGCCCCCACACATTCCCATGTCCACAGGTTAATTGTTTAACAAAGTGGGTGCTTTGACGACCCCTGACCTCCATGCCATTGTGCATAGAGCTCTGTCCGGGCACCCTGCTATATAAACTGTGAGAATATTCCTTGGTATCTCACTGGTAACATCTGAAAATATTGCATTCTTTTTAGCAGGCTAATTGTACAGCAATACATATTCATTTCATGTGCCCCCAGAAATGGACTTTAAATGATCATAAGTGGCCTCTTTATCCAGGAGGTTACAGACTAAAAAGAAAAGGAAAGGAAAATTGTCTCTTTTATAACAAAATTGGGGCTTGGACTTTTTTTTTTTTTTTTTTTTTTTAATTTTTGTTTGTTCTTGTGCTTGGAGAGGCGAGAAAAGGCACTGAGTTCTTCCCCTGGATTAAAAACATCTTTTCTCTCTCTCGTTCTCTCTCCCAGGTCGAAATAATACAGATGGCTTCAGGATGTCAGCTCCTGGACCTTTCAAAGAACTTGATTCACAGTGGCCTCCTGCATTTTATGAAGAGCAAGAAGCAACTGAGTCTAAATATATATACATATTAACACAACAAACATAAAGCCTCCACATACACCGGGACACACACACACACACACACACACACATGCACACGCACACGCGTGTGTGTGCACTCACACACACGTACACAGAGGCCCATACTAATTCCACTTGGCCTCCTTTTTCTAACTGAAACAAACATGCAGGACACGCCCATCTTGGATTTCCTGATAGCAGGCTTCTTTCTCCTAGGCCTTCGGAAAGTTCTCAAGGAGACGTTTCGGCGCCCTCTGCTGGCCGTCACTAAAACTCCTCCGCAGCCCAGCCGGTCAGCCTCTGCCAGCTGCCAAGTCTTCGGGGGGCGCTTTAGTTGGAGAGCCCTGTCTTCTGCACTCCATACGTTTTGATAGCACCACGGCTATGTAGGCAATGTAATTGCAAAAACAAACAAAACACGCCATGATGACCTTGTAACCGAAGTCCGAAATGGCAGGTTGTTTGCCCTAAAGGCTATACCGTACATACTTGCCTTAACCCACCTAAGTTGTGCGCCCGAGTCTCAGTGCAGACCTCCCCAAGTCCCTTCCTTTAGGCTAACACACTGCTATTAATTCCGAATGAGTTCGAGTCTGTGTGTTTCATGTCAAGAAACAAGACTGCATAGCCCAGCAGCTCCAGTGTCTGTGTACAAAAGCTGCCCGCTGTCAGCCAAGTGCTTTACCATTGAACCTCCACGGTGGCCAAAACAGACAAGTGACGATAACAACAACGACAAAAATCGTCATCTTTATAATGCTTAAATATGGTCTTCTCGAAGGGGTTGGGTGGGACGAAGTAAAACTTACTAATCTACTAAACTCATTAATCTACTGGAAGCAGAGAGCAGAAATGGCTTAACTCATTGATTTTATTTCTCGCACTCTAGGTGCTTTTATAAGTATCTACAAATGTCTTTTACTAACACAGAAACAGCTGTGGATTTCTATCAACAGAGGCCAACTGAATATGTATTAGCTATGTTTACTCTTTTATATCTAATTCAAACTGAAGACCCTACGTAGGTGAACTTTTTTTCCTAACTTCAGCGTACGAGATTATTTTTCGGGTGGGTGGGGTGGGGGGGAGCAATAGTTACCTTGGTGAAACATTTGAGATCTCTTTGTGGTATTTGGGGGATCTGTTGTGTGTTAGAGTGTATTTTAATCCTCCTGTATTATTGTGGCAGAAAAACTGTGCTGTTAACGTAGTTGGCAACAAGATGCCTTTGGAAACTTAATAGTAGGTCAATGTGTTTATGGAATATTCTGAATTCCTAGGAAATTTTGTTCTATATATTCAAGCATTATTTGGTTTTCATTAGTGGAAAACATAATTAGCTCAGGCTTGTCAGGAACTCAGAAGACTCATATTTTTTCTTGGGAAAATCCACCTGAGATGCTAAAATCAATTTTTTTAAATGAATACAACATCCTTAAATGCAGTGAAATTGAGACTTGAAAAGTTACTAACTGGCATGGAGCAATGTTTCCTCTTGGTTTCTATGTAGTTTCAGTTACTGGGTTAACCTACTTTGGACCTTAGCCCATCCAGATCTACATAAACTAGTCCCATTACTGTGTTTGCATGGATGTCTATGAAATACACACATACACATTTGAAAATGATAAAGGAACAAAGGTGATATTGGAACATAAACAAACAAACAAAAAGGTTCCAGCACTTGTGCTTGAATTTTCTCAGTGGCTTGTATATGTTTGTCCATACGTACAGTGTATAAAATCTATAATTGCAAACATGTCAGTGAAACCTCATATGATGATTTTATAGTGACATGCATGTTTAATGTATGAGAAAAATATTTACCAATGTGTTGTCCTCTGATTCTTAAAATATAAATACTATACATGCCAGAAACTACTCATTTCATATAGTCACATTTTAGTGTGACTATTATAATGAGGTTTCACTGTACATTCGTGCTGTGATGGGGTTCCACCTTCTAGGACATGTATATGGATAGAGATTTAAGTGCACAGACATCAAGCCCTCATATTCCTGCTTTAAGTTACAGCCAAGCTACCACCTAATCACTACTATCATCGCCACGAAACTTTTCAAAAACAGTTGTTGACTACTAAAAAGTAATCAGTGGACAGGTCCTTTTTTGGGAGCAGTGAGCACAGTAGTGTGATTATATCTGGAAAAACAACTAAGTTGTACAGCTGAATCCTCCTCAAAATCCGGTGAAGAATGCTATTTTTCTAGGCTGAGCTTTTGTTATAAACCTAATATTCAGAAGGCAAGAGTTACAATCCTGATGTGTCTTCTTTTTTTTTTTTTTTGCGTTTGTTAATTCTGAATGTATTTTTAACAGAGTGATTTTTTTGACTTACTAGTGTAATTTGCATTTTAAAAATAAATGGAAAAACAATTAAGTTTCTGAGCCATCCCTGAAAACCCCTTCTCCTTCACCCAGGGTATTTGCTTATGTCATTGACAAGGAAACCCTATTAAATTTACATGTAGGCAACGCGGTGTTCTGTGCTATGCAGGGATGGACACGTCAGCAATAAAAAGAAATCGCCAGGTCACGGCACCATTTTAGCTCAGTCATAGGTAGTGCGTACTTTCATTATCCCCGAACACTAAGAGTTCTTTTACGAGACTGCTTGGAATAGATTTGCTGTCATTGAGAGAACTTCTCCCCTCACAGCCCCCCGCTTCTATCTGGATTTTAGAGCACCGGGCTAATAGCTCACAGAGGTGTCCGGGCACTATATTAAAAATTTTTGCTTAACGTAGGCAGGATTTTTCATTTTTTTAAAGGCCAAATTCTTTAAAATAAAATAATCTAACATGCATTTATTTACGATTCCTTTGATGACATAGTCTTTGACAATACTTTCAGTGGACAGTGTTGGGGAGGGATAGGCAAGTAGAGAAGATTAGCCCCTGGCATTTGTGATTGCACACCATAATTTTCACGGTATGGATAGAAGCCTGGGGCCTTAGACCACTCCAGGCTTGGGTCATCTCAGGCTTGAGCTGCCGTTGGGGTTCTCCTCACTGCACGGACACACAGCAGTGCCCCACCGGCTCCAAGCCAACATGCAGAAATTGATTGAAAACAAAAAAGGCTTTGAGGCAGCATTCCAAGAAGCTGGAGATCAGCTTATAGTATCTGACTTCTTGGCCACATGGTGAGTCTTGTAAATGATCAAGCTTGTTTTTACTTTTGTTCCCTGTGTGAAAGGGATGTTGATGTGGTTCATTGTGGATGACTGTCAGGCTATGCTTCACGCTGTGAGGTCAAATGCACACAATATCTACATTGCATAAAAAGAGACAAAAGTTAATAAAGCAACTCTATCTAGGTACCCTAAAGAAGATTCCAGTGTCTGGAGTTCTCAAATAGGGTGTTCATGTGGTAAATAATAAATGTTATTATTTGCTAAGGGTGCCAAGATCTTTGTTTGGTAACTGTTAAAATCATCATCTCTAATACAGTGAAGGAACAGCCAGAATTCCATTGTATTATAACGAGTGGACCATAAACTCAGAAATTCATTTTAAGTAGGTCACACTGCAGTACAAACTTTTTTGAGATCCAAACCTATTTATTACAGAGACAATAAACTAAGGCCCACAGAGGTAAGAAATTACTCTAGTTTACCTTTATCCTAAAAATGCAAATAACTCACCATTTTACACCAAATTTTGAAATGTGTACTCTGGTCAGAATAAAATAAACAAAATCAAAGGCAATGGAGATCTGTCAACTGATGCTAGACTGCTAAATCAGAATGAACCATGACAAGGAAGACCCTAAGACAGTATAAAATTATGAAATGTGTCCGAATTATTGTGTATTAAGTTCAATATAGTCTCAATGTGAAATATATTTAAATATGTTTTATTATCTTCTAATTCTTTTAAAAAACAATAACTCATACCCATATGTAAGCATAGTCAACCAATTATGTTTGTTTTCAGGGTTAGAATTTTTTCTGTTATTTCTTTTTTTCCCTAAGATTTTATTTATTCATTTGACAGAGAGAGAGAGATCACAAGCAGGCAGAGAGGCAGGCAGAGAGAGAGGGAAAAGCAGGCTCTCTGCTGAGCAGGGAGCCCGATGTGGGGATCATGACCTGAGCCGAAGGCAGATGCTTAACCAACTGAGCCACCTAGGTGCCCCCTGCTATTTCTTTTATAATACATTTATGAATAGTTAATATTAGAGAGATTGAGATTACTTCAACCATTCCATCATGAAAATACTTACTGTGATTGTCAAGATAATCTTCCTTCAGACTTTTTATCTGTCTTCGGTAAAATTTCAGCACTAAACACTTGTACTCAGAAAGCTTTGATATCGAGGTCCTTACATTGTAAAAATGAAGCCCCAGCTATCCTCATCACATGTGAATCTTTGCTTAGGATGCATAGTCAATCCTCTTTTCGTTCTATTACATCTTCCCTCCGCCCACCCCCAAGACAGGAGAGAACAAAATCTGTGATTGATATATTATGTCCAATTTAAAACATGCTAGTATCTTGAAACAATAACTTCTGATAACTGTAAGAGCTAAATCTCTAAGACATTCATGTACTCTCTGCCGTTTAATTCAGCAAAAACTTGAGCTAGATACATTCAAGGGTCTCATTTGGCACTGGAATCTGCACAGGTATCATGGGTTATGCCTGCCACTGACAACAAAGAAAATGAAGGGGCTTCCTCTGAAAAAAGGAATAGAGGCACCTCTTTTTACATTGTTTAGAATTATAATGAAGGTTATTTTTAAAAATCCTCAAACACAGATTTAGAAGCAAAGGAGCCTGAAATTTTAATAGGGATTGGAAGCTTTTTCTATAAGATAAGTCCAGATGAAAAAATCCTTTTACGAGCCACACGCTGATGTTCTGACACAGTCCAAACCTTTATTAAAATTAATGTAAGCCTTCTCCATAATGAGAGCACAGAATTGCGGTGCCTTAATAATAAAACAGTTATATTTTTTAACCTCTCATTCTACCCTCATATGAATTGAAGCTGTAACAGCAAAGGAATAAAACAACTCCCAAAAAAAGATTGCAAATTGATGCTGTCACCCCAAGGATGATGGATTGATTCAATTAATCAGTAAGTCTTTTCTAAGAGTCCTTCAGGGAATTATTTACCAGAGGCATACCCTGTTTATTCCCCTCCCCTGTGCCTGTCATTTTTCTTCATTATTCTTCTAGTTTTACTCATTATATCCTTTGGGGATATGTTGATCTCCGCGTGCAGAGGGGTTTTGCACACTGCTGTCTAGACATAAATCTTCCGAGCCTCAGACTAGAGGCTACCAGAGCACCTGAACCTCCTCCTGTCCTTATCTCAGGCTGACCAAGACACTCAAGATGAAGTCAAGCAAAGGGACCCTGAGCTCTAAATGAGAAGTCACGCGAACCTATTAAATTCAGTGAAGACTCTGAGAACTTCTCCGTTGGCAATGATGTAACAACTCAGTGCTGCAGACACACCCATGGTACTAGTCTTCCCATCTGCAAAAGCAGATAAATAGGGCAGAGCTGGAGGGTTGAGAGGCTGAGGCTTATGCTAATTCATAGGAAAATGCACCCGATTCATTGTTTGTATTATTTTGAGTGCTGAAAGGCAAATATTTCTAGACATGAAACATTGCCATTTCTAATGAGCCAGATATCTGTCTAAATCTTGCTATCAGGGGTGGCTACCCAGTTTGTGAGACCCAGTGAAAAAGGAAAATGTGAGGCCCTTGTTCAGAGAGTAGGAAAAGTGTCACTAAAGTACTAAAAGAGGGACACGTGGGTAACTCAGTTGGTTAAGCGTCTGCCTTTGGCTCCACTGGGAGTCTGCTTCTCCATGTCCTCGTGCTCCTCCCCTACCCCTTGTGCTCTCTCTTTCTCTCTCTCTCAAATAAATAAATAAAATATTTTAAAAATAAAAATAAAGATACTGAAATATAACAATTTTGCCTTGGGGCCTCTGGGTGGCTCAATCAGTTAAGTTGTCTGAATCTTTTTTATTTTTTCTTTTAAGATTTTATTTATTTACTTGAGACAGAGAGAGAGAGCAGGAGAGGTGGGGAGGGACGGAGGAAAAGGGAGAAGCAGAGCTCAGTGTGGGGCTCAATGCTAGGACCCTGAGATTATGACCTGAGCCAAAGGACTGAGCTACCCAGGTGCCCCAAGAGACTGACTCTTGATCTCTGCTCAGGTCTTGATCTCAGGGTTATGAGTTCAAGCCCCCCTAAAACAAAGAGTTTATTTATTTAGTTATTTAAAGATTTTATTTTTTTTAAGTAATCTCTACACATAGTACAGGGCTCAAACTCATAACCCCAAGACCAAGATTCACATGCTCTGCCAACTAAATAATCCAGCCAGCCAGGCATCCCAGACTTTTCCTGTAAAAGTATTTTATTACTTATAAAATATAATAAAGGTAAATAGTAACATTTAAATAACAATATAGACTATAAATAATAAAAAATACTTTGGTGTCATCACCAAATAATACAATGAATATACATTATTAACGGGGCATCTTGGATCATAAAATGTTTCCCCCACCTTTCTACAACTTATCATGAAGTCATCAAAATGTATTTTCAATCAATAAAACGAATGTGATGTCAGTCACTCTGGGCAAATGCATCACAACTTTTGATAACTTTTGATCTTGAGAAGAATCTTGCTGCTGCTTCTGCTATTACTAGAAGCAGGAAGAACATTTTTTTAACAGTGACAACATTGAGATAAATTTCTGTTTGATTGATTTGATTGTTTTTAAAGATTTTATTTATTTGTTTGATAGACAGAGATCACAATTAGGCGGAGAGGCAGGCAGAGAGAGAAAGGAGGAAACAGGCTCCCTGCTGAGCAGAGAGCCCGACGTGGGGCTCGATCCCAGGACCCTGGGATCATGACCTGAGGTGAAGGCAGAGGCTTTAACCCACTGAGCCACCCAGGCGCCCCAATTACTTTTAAATATAACTTTTAAACATTTGAGTTAACGTTTCACAGGACAACTTTTCTAAAAAGATTTAACTTCATAAAAATCACTTTCATGTAAATCTGAGTCTAATTTTAAAGAAAAAATATACAGTAACCTCTTAATGTTTTCTCTGACATTTCCTGTAACTTGCTGTTCAAGAAACTGAAAATAGCTCCATGGTTTCCGTGTACTTGAAAACACCCACTTAAATAATCTATTGCTACTTATTCAATTACAAGGAAAATAATTTTAAAATTGCCTTTCTCGTTAGTAGTTTGTTCATCTGAAGCATCGTGTGAAAAGAGAGTTATTTTCTGTCTACTACTACGGCAACAGTCTTTACTTTTTAAGGGTAAGCCTGCGGATTTGTTTTACAATGTTACAGCAGTTCTCAAAACCAGAGCCTCCAATCTCTTTGAATAATTCTAATAAGTCTCTGATATGCTTTATTACATGTCGATGTGTACACTTCCGTCTCACGATAATTCACTGACAATGCTTGCTGCCTGAGCAAGCCATTGCTGTCCCAGCACAGCCAGAGTAAACATGTGTGCACAAGCCACGGGGAGCGAGGGGCCAGCGCTTTTGGGGAATTAAAAGGTAAGTTGGCCTTCCCCAGTTCCTAGGTCCGCCCAGGACCCCTGCTTTCCCCCAGGCATAGAGCTGCCACTGTTGTCCCACGGCTGTTGCTGCCACCGTCACCAGTGCCAGTCTGGTCCCAGGTCACTCCCCAGCCCAGCCCCTCTCTCCACTGCCCGGAGGCAGGCCAGGCCCATTGCTGTGCACACTGCACGCTGCACCCAGGGACCTGAGCCCGTACCCTCCAGTACTGCTGCCAGATCACAAACAGTCGCACAAGCTGTCACCCCAGGGTATCTTGTCTGCTCACCACATGCTCAAGAAAAATATATTACGAATTTCACGAAGAGGAGAGTAGGACATTAAGCTGAATGCCAGACTCCTCTGAGTGCAATGAGACATGTCACATGTCCACACATCCTTAAAGCTAGGTAGCCCTGCTAGCTACGGAAGCCAAGAGTAAAAAAATCTACATCTACCCCCAATGCAAACTTACCCCCATTTTGTTACTGGAATAAATGGAACTAGGATATTTCATTTATTATTAAAAAGAGGCCCGGGATGTTTTCACCGAGAATGAAAAAATGATTATGTCTCCAAAAAAGAACAAAACACAAAATGGATAGATTGGACGTCTTGGACACCAAGGCTGGTGAATAGTTTCACACTCTCCAGTGAATCAGATCAAACATCTAGTGATGGGCATAATTAGTCAGGTTTTTATTACAGCTCTATTCAAGGAAAGGTATCATCGTGATCATTGAAATCCATTATGGTGCACGGGCACTAACATTTCATGGCAATAATTCAATCTGGTTCTGCAAGTTAAAGAATAAATCTCAAGTGTAACAACAAAGGTTTCTGAATCCTTCCCACTAAAATTCTGAACAAAGAATTGTTGAGGTTAGTGATAGTATATATCTAATATATTAAAATAAGATGGAATTATTGTTGAAATGCATTTAGAAACTGAAAATAGGGGCGCCTGGGTGGCTCACTCAGGGAAACCTCCTGTGTTTCAGTTCAGGTCATGATCTCACGGGTCCTGAGGCGGTACCCTGAGCCCTGCCTCAGGCTTCTCGCTCGGTGAGGAGTCTGCTTGAGATTCTCTCCCTCTGCTCCTCCCTCATTCACTGGAGCATGTGTGCACACGCTCTCTCTCTAAAATAAATAAATTTTTTAAAAAAGAAACTGAAAATATACCTAATTATAATGCATTGTGAATCAGGACACCATGTGCCAAAAGAATAAATTGAAATAACTACGTTTTATGTAATTGGGAGTTTTTTCCTTCATACTTCTCTGTGTGGGCATATGTTAAAAGCACTGCAGTAGCAAAGTCCCCTCCTTTACTCCTTTTTTCGATTTTTCAACATTCTTCAGTAAAAGATGATATTAAAGCTAGGAGCACCACACAGTACTCGACACGGTCATAACATCTAAGTGACAGATCCAAATCTCAAACACAATCTGTCAGCGGAGCCCATCGTTCTAACCTCTACTAAACAAAATTTCCAGAGAACAGGATGCAGATGTGAGTAGCCAGGGTTCCCTTCGATATCAAAGAAGATCTGTCTCTGATCATAACCATTTTTACCCATTCATCCACAGAATATGTAGTTCTCCCCTAACTCAGACAACTTCCTTCTTTCCATCCACCACACCTCCCCAAACACTTTACACTGAGACATGAAATGAGATTTCTTGACAAGGAAGGCTGTTAGACAGAGGGTAGACTTCAGGGGAAAACTCTGGAATTATCCCTCCCTCGGGGGCACCATGGATTACATGTCATCATTTAAGCCCTCATGACCATAAACCCCCCCCAACACTGTTTCCCTGTCTGTACAGGGAGAAATAGAAGCACAGTAAATCTTGGTAAACATGGTCAACTCTGAAGGAAAACAAGACACTTGTAATATATTGTGTTTATAAATTCCCTTCTCCATAAGTCCTACTTTGGTTGTGCTTGACATTTAGAATTGAAACTCAACAGAGAAGTGCTGAGCTAGAGTGAAAAGGGATATGGATGGGCAGTAAACCAGAACTTGTTGCCAGTGTCATTCATTCTTACAGACAGAATTTAATATCACTACAAAAAGTCACATCTTCCTAAAGGACTATTTATATTAAAAGGCTAGACAAAAACTGAAGCAAGTCCCTACAGTTTTCCACCAATCATGCCAAGCATAATGGTATTCCCTCATCCCTAGTCTCATCAAATGTCTACGGCAATTTCTCCTTCTTAAGTAGTGTACATTTGCAACTTAAAGCCAGGTATGTGAACAAAAAGAAAAAACCTATTTCCTAAAAAAAATTGACCTACTGACTCATCTTTTCTTGTATTTTATCCATAAAAGTCAACAACATTTTATATGTATTATTGATTGTTAGTGGGTGGTCACAAATTCTCTTCAGTCTTACTCTGGTTGACAATTTCTATTTGTATTAAAGGAGAGGGAAACACATACAACTGCTATGACCCTCAAATTTTAATTCCAGGTATAAATCACTGAACTAGTTTCCCGCTGCTGTAGAAGCCAGTTATCCCAAGTTGGTCATTTAAAACAGCATAAACTTACCAAGATATTAAGATACACTTCCAGAGATCAGAAGTCCTGAATGAGTTTCAATTGAGCTAAAATCAAGGTGTCAACAGGACTTCGCTCCTCCCTGAGGCTCGAGAGAAGAATCCATTTCTTTCCCTTTTCCAAATTCTAAAAGCTGCCTGCATTTCTTGCCTGGAGTCCCTTTAGTCCATCTTCAAAATCAGAAGCGCAGCTTCGTCTTCTCTCCCTCACTCTGTGACCTGTGATTTCACCATCACATCTCTTTCTGACACTGACCCGCCTGCCCCCCTCTTCTAAAGGACCCTTTTGATTATATTGGATAATCCAGGAAAATCTTCCCATCTCAGAATTCTTAATCACATCTGTAGAAGGAACCACAAAAGTCCTTTTGTTGTATGGGGTAACAAAGTCATGGGTTTCAGGGATTAAGCCACAGACATCTTTGGAGAGCCGTGATTCCAGCTACCATAGTCGCCTGTGTCTCTGCTTAGCTACGACACACAGGCCCTAACGTAAGGTGTTCTTGCTGAAGGTTAGCCTTTCTCATTGCTGCTTAAAACTCTTTAAAGAATTCACAGAACTACTGAAAGAAGCTCAAATCCTTCACTTTCTGGCAGTAAGAGTTAGAATCCCAGAACTGTGAAGCAGGACAGAAGATGAACCAGTCACGTCCTTTTGTAACACAGGCTGGCAACACCCGAGCGAATGAGCTCAGTGAGAATTTTAGAACACTTGAGACCACTATTCCTACTACAACGTGTTGCTGTTAATAATCTGTAAAATCCAGCTCATTTTTAATAAGCCACTTCTAAAGACTAAGTGTGACCTAAAGAAAAAGTCTCTAGAGTAGATTAGCTGCCATCTGCCCTCTTACGAAGTTTTTATAGGCATTTTCTAGAATATTATGTAACATATTCATTTGGGTTCACATTGACTTAAGAAAATATTCCTAATGACACGGAACTTCCTTTCACAGAAGCATAATAAAACTGACTTTTAAGTACTCATTAAATAAAAATAATATTTTAAATGAGCATATTAAAAATACAAATACTAAAGAAATTTGTAAAATGACAAATAAAGTCATACTCCCCATACAGTCATCCTATTTCCGCTCTGTCAAAGTAATACTTATTCCTCTTTTCATGTGTGTCTGTCCAGAAAACACAATGGTTTACAGAATGGCGTATGTGCAGAATGTTCTGGAGTACTTTCTAAAAATGTACAGATATGAAACTTTGCACATACCGCACTTTATTTTGTTTGCTTATGAATTTATTGATGCCAACCTACCTCATGATTTCAAATAGATGCAGAGTATAGTCTAGTATATGGAACATCGTAATTTACCTAACTGCTCCCTTAATGATTAACGGAAGAAGGATTCGAAGGTTCTGCTTTGTTTTGTCTCAGTAACAAAGAGCCTTTGTAAATGTATTATTTTTATTTATTTCAGGGAAGGAAACATGTGTACTTGGTTCAAAACTAAGAAGGTCTAACCGAGATGTGAACTCCTCTTCTTTAAGCCCGACTTCTCTTTTTGAAGGCAGCCATAGATATACATTTTGTGGGGCATCTTACTTTTTTTCACAAAAAAAAAAAAAAAAAAACCACAGGCACTTCCTGTTTTTATTGCACTCCCTTATTGCGATTTGCAGGTACTGTATGTTTTACAGGTTTGTGACAACCCTGCATCGAGCAAGTCTATCAGCGCCATTTTTCTAACAGCTTTTTCTCCCTTCCGGTCTCTGTCACATTTTGGTAATTCTTGAAATGTTTCAAACTTTTTCACCATTATTATATTTTCTATGGTCACCTGTGATCTTCACTGTTACTATTATCATCCTTCCGGGGTGCCACAAACTGCACCCATAGGCGAGGGCGAACTTGATCAATGTTGTGTGTTATGACTGCTTCACCAACCATCTGTTCCCTGTCCCTCTCTCATCTGCTCCTCCCTGTCCCTCTCTCATCTGCTCCTCAGGTCTCCTTGTTCCCTGAGACATAATATTAGGGTGAGGCCAATTAATAACTTCTCAATGGCCTCTGAGTGTCCAGGTGAAAGGAAGTGTTGCTAGCCTCTCAATTTAAATCAGAAGCTAGAGGGGCACCTGGATGGTTCAGTGGGTTAAGCCTCTGCCTTTGGCTCATGTCATGATCTCAGGATCCTGGGATCAAGCCCCATATTGGGCTCTCTGCTCAGCAGGGAGTCTGCGTCCCCCTCTCTCTGCCTGCCTCTCTGCCTACTTGTGATCTCTCTCTAATAAATAGAAAAAAAATCTTAAAAAAATAAATCAGAAGCTAGAAACAATGAAGCTTAGTGAGGAATCTATATGGAAAGACAAGATAAGCTGAAAGTCAGGCCTCTTGCATGAAGCCATGTGCTGAGTTGTGAATGCAAAGGGAAAGTTCTTGAAGGAAATCACAAGTGCACTTCCAATGACTACACAAATGAAAAGAAACTGAAACAGCCTTATTGCTGAGATGGAGAAAGTTTGAATGATCTGGATAGTGCGAACCAGCAACAGCATTCCCTTACACCGAAGCCTAACCTAGTACTTGGCCCTAACTTTATTCAGTTCTATAAAGGTTGAGAGAGGTATGGAATCTGCTTAGGGCAAGTTGGAAGCTAGCAGGGGTTGGTTCCTGAGATATAAGGAAGTCATCTCCACGACATGAAAATGCAAAGTGAAGCAGCAGGTGCTGATAAAGAAATGGCAGTAAGTCATCCCGAAGAGCTAGCGGAGGTAATGAATGAAGGTGGCTACACTCAACCACAGATTTCCAGTGTGGTTGAAACAGCCTTACATTGGAAGAAAATTCCAGTTAGAACTTCCATAGCTAGAAAGGAGAAGACAGTGCCTGGCTTCAAAGCTTCCAAAAACATGCTGACCATTATGGGCTCCTACAGCTGATAACTGTAAGTTGAAGCCAGTGCTCACTTACTTTGTGAGTACTTCCTAAGAGATCTGAAATCCCAGAGCCCTTAGGAAGAAATCTAGTCTGCCTATGCTTTGTAAACGGAACGAAAAGCCTGGATGACAGCATACCTCTTTACCACATGGTTTACTGAATATTTTGATCCTTCTGCTGGAAGCGATAGCTCAGGGGGGAAAAAAATCCTTTCAAAATATTACTGTTCTCAATGTATTTGTTCACCCAAGAGCTCTAATGGAGATGTAAAACAAAATTCATAATGTTTTCATGACTGATAACACAATATCCATTCCACAGCCCATAGATCAAGTAGGTTCAGTTTTCAAGTCTTGCTAATTTAAGAAGCAAATTTCAGGTGTTCCTGGGTGGCTCAGTTTTTGGGCATTTGCATTCAGCTCAGGTCATGACCCTGGGGTCCTGGGGTCAAGCCCCACATTGGGCTTCCTGATCAGCAGGAAGCCTGCTTCTCCCTTTCCCTCTCCCCCTGTCTGTGTTCCCTCTCTCACTGTGTCTATCTCTGTCGAATAAATAAATAAAATCTAAAAAAAAAAAGTAAATTTCATAAATGTCTAGCTGCAATAGATAGTGAATCCTCTGATGAATCTGGGCAGAGTACATTGAAAACCTTCTGAAAAGAATTCACAGTTCTAGAAAGAATTCAGCATGCCATTAATCTAGAAAGAATTCACCATGCCATTAAGGGCATTTGTAATTCATGGGAAGAGGTCACAACATCAACATGAACAGGAGTTTGGTAGAGGCTGATTCCACCCTCATGAATGACTCTGAGGGGTTCAGAACTTCAGTGGAAGAAGCAACCTCAGATGTGGTAGGAACAGCAACAAAACTAGAACTAGAAGTGGAGCCCGAAGGAGTTTTAAGACAG
Source organism: Neogale vison (assembly GCF_020171115.1). Lineage (NCBI taxonomy): Eukaryota > Metazoa > Chordata > Mammalia > Carnivora > Mustelidae > Neogale > Neogale vison. Next base: position 75,901,477 of record NC_058091.1, on the reverse strand, counting down.
ATGCCTGCCTTAGTGAACAAAGAATTAGTAGTGCACGGTTAAATATGCAGTGAGTGCTGTAGATAGCAAGAGTGCTGATGGGAACCACTTATGGCTAAAACAAATAGTTGAAATTTCAATGATTTCTGTCTTATGCATGTTTTTGAGATTTCACTAAACAAATGGGATTGAATGGTCTTAGTGAGGAAAAACAAAATACTTCTGATGATAAGTACTTATATTATGAAAAAAACTAACAAATTGTTGATCGTCTGGTATTGTCAAGTAGTAGAACAAAGCAGTCAACTACAGAAAATGTAAAACTCATTTTGCTCTCATTGTTTTCTTCTATCCCAACTTGTCACTCTCTAAGCCGACCCACAGAGAGAGAGGCACAGACCAAAATAACTTGCAATTATGCAAAGATTTTCTCCCTATTTGTATTGCATCATCTCACTTTCAAAATAATGGCATGTATTGCATGGAGCACTGGGTATGGTACATAAACAATTAATTTTGGAACACTGAAAAAAATAAAATTAAAAAAAATGAATATAGATGCAAAAAATTCAAACCAAAAAGAAAAAAAAAAGCCAACCTAAAAAATAAAAAATAAATAGTTGAAGAATGAGAAATCCTGGTCCTTATTCTAGTTGTATTGTGCCCAAACCCTTTGACCTAAACATGTGTTAACTAACTGGTCTTAAAGGATTTAGACCAAGGGGGCTCAAAATTAAAAATAAAAAGAAATACTACCTATTCCAAGTATTAAGAAAAATACATAGTTTTCATATTAGACACACCTGAAAAATAAAACCCTGAGAAGCTAAATCGCATGTTTTCCTTCAGGTAGTAAAAGCAGTGACTTCAATTTGGTGTTACTGCGATTAGACCCGAGTGGACTTGAGTAGATCTACAATTATGACTTGAATAAAGTGTGTTTTTCACAGCTGAGTACCATGTTATTGTCCTTTGAATTCTTTCAGACATGCCGCCTCTAATCATGGTTACTAAGATTCTCCTCATGCACCTCAGCCCAAGTCTACCTCCCAGAGTCACCTCAGAACGCAGATGCTGCCCATCTGATGTCCTGCCCATCACTCAATCCAATCTCAAATCCTGTCTCTCCTCCACCTTCCTCACTGAGTCCCCTTTATGGCTTGGAGTCCACTGGTCTATTCACAAGCCAACCCTCCCACATCCTTTCAAGTCTGTCAGTGTGCTCCTCACCCTCTTTCTCGACTCACAGTTTTCAAATGTTGTTGTCATCAACATCCCTTGGGGTGCTAGAGAAGCTGCAACAGCTACTTTTTCTGCCACCCCTTTGTCTATGGAATTCTTGAGGGCCAGCGTCTACTCAATCAAGGGCACTGGGACCACGGGCTCAGCCACCTACCATGGGCTCTGTCCAGCCAGCAGAGTGCAGGGGGCAGCACCAAGGAAAGTGTTGGAGGACGTGGGCCTGGTGCCGAGGAGTCACAGTTGTAGACACTGCCAGCATCTGCAAGTGGTCATGTGGGCCTGGAGTTGGCTTCCTTGCCATGACCCTCAGGGCGGGATTTGCACAAGGCCCTTAAGTGGATGTCTTTATGCCCCTGAGTCAACTGTTCAGGGTGGGCTTCCAGAGTCTGAAGGAGGGGGTGGCAGTGGAGTTGGCCTTTAAAAAGTCCCTGTGGGCTCAGAAGATCTTCAGGTCATGGCTCTGGTGGGGTATTCTGTGTTGAGAGCAAGAGAACACCAAAAAGAGGCATATGCTGAAGGGTTACCAAAGGAACTCAGTGGTATGACTATGGAGGGCTAGACTATCAGGCCAAGGGGCTCAGGCTGCCATCCCACCCAGAAATGCCCCTTCTATCTGAGTGTTCCAGCCCCATGATTGTCCAGTGTCAACTGAAGGGTCCATAGGACCCCTACCCTCAGGCAAAGCCAGCCTACTTTCAGGAGGAGAAGAGATCCACAGGCAGACTCTGCTCCCAGAAGGGCAGAACTGAGCCACAGCAGGTGGGGGCTGTCCTTTTGCCATTAGGAAATTTCTAGAAGCAGTCCCCAACCACCATACTGGAGAAGGTGGGGGTAGGGTAGGTAGTTGGCACTCCCAGCTTTTCAGGCCAAGTCCACATCAATCACTGCTTCTTCCTTTTGGGGGTCAGGAGGCTGAGACAAAGGAACTCCAATTATGCTCTGTGCAGATGCACAGGAGGGCTTTTGGGGAAATACCTCTAGAGCCTGAGTGTTTTAATAGAGTCAACACCCCAGAATCTCCAGCTTTTTGAAGTGACTTGGATAAGAAAGTTGTTTTCTTTCTAAAGAAAAATATGTAACAATATTTCTCATGCCAGAATGGGATGATTAAGCATGAGACCAGATTAATGGGTCCACCCACATGCCCCTACATTCCGTTGGAGGAAAACACTCAGGTATAAAGCAGGGTTTTTTCATTTCTTATCTTCTCTTTTTTTTTTTTTTAAGATTATTTATTTATTTATTTGACAGAAAGAGATCACAAGTAGGCAGAGAGGCAGACAGAGAGAGAGAGGAGGAAGCAGGGTCTCTGCAGAGCAGAGAGCCCGATGTAGGGCTCAATCCCAAGACCCTGGGATCATGAACTAAGCCAAAGGCAGAAGCTTAACCCACTGAGCCACCCAGGCACCCCCGTGTCTTATCTCCTCCTAACCTACTTCTGGGAAAGGGTGCCAGGAACTTTCCCAAGAAATAGGTTGTAATGATAGGCAAAAGGAGCTGTTGGGGGGACCAGCTACAGACCTGCTCCCCACAGCTACCTCTTACTCATATTGCCCATTCTGGGCCAACACGCATTTATTTATTTGCTCCCTTGGATAATGATACCTTGGGTCAATGCTAACTACACCAGCTGTGTCCAAATGGTATATAGCACTTTTTTTTTCTTAAGATGAGTATTCTGGGTTTGTATCTTTGTGCATGTTAATCTAATGCCCTCGTTCCTATACTGTGTTCCCAGGTAGCTGAGCAAGCCCGGGGGTAAGTGGGCAACAGCTCTGGGCCTATAGAGCAGGAATACTTTCTGTTGTGTTACCATCCCAGAGAAGAACTATTTGGAGTGTGTAGCTTATTGAGCCATCTCACTTTTGCCAATTACAGCTGGCTCTTCTGCCACTGTGTCTGCTTGAAATCACACCCCCCAACCTAAAATGATTCATAGGAGCCTAGGTTTTAACGGGTTTGTCCTATGGCTTGATTTCCTTCTACTGCAAGATTGGAAATTGGTCCAAACAGGAAAGGGTGGTACAGAGAGTTTAGGAGAGGCTTAGCCAGCTGAAAGGCATCTGGAGGAAGCCAAGATTAAGTGAGGGTTGCCTAATCTATGATAAATGTTTCCTATCCCAGACCTCTAATCCCAGGGCATGGCCCTGGCATTACATACTGGATGTATCCTCCACGGGATTGGACCAGGCCTCCCTTGCACAACAGGGTATAGATGTTTGTCATTATATAAAATGCAAATTGATAAAGATAGGTCTTAAGAAGAGGACCTCTCCACCCATCTTGGGCTGCCCAGGGATGCATATATGAAGGAAGGACTAGAATCCTTAACCTTCAAAATTTCTGGGCTCTTCTTCTATAGCTTCTAGAGAAACCATTAGTAATGTCTCCTTTTGGGGCCCAGAGCCAGGGTCCTGTCCTGCAGCAGTGATTAATAGTGTTGTGGTAGCTAAAGGAGAAAAGGGGGTTTCATTTGCACGCTGTGAGACCACTCCAAACCCAACTCACTGGGTCAAAGTGGGGCAAACGCAATAGAATGCATCAGGTGACCTATGTCTGATCCTGGGTCCTTGTTTTGTCCAGCCGCTGCTCCCGTCGTCATTGTATTTGTCGGGGCTTTGTAGGACTTTACAAGTTACTGATTTGTAGTTTCGAGTTGGTCTGCTTTGTGTAAATACAGTGTGTTTGTCTTTCCTCGTGTTCCTTTGGAGGTTACTGTTGAACAACTTCTTTTTGTACTGAGAGCAAAATACCTCAAGCATCTTCGGCAAAAATTTCGGCACCAAGCAAAAGGATCTAAAACATAAACTTAGGGTCCCCTCTTCTTGAAGTGGGGGTCCTGAGCCATATTTTCTTTGTGTTCCTCTTCCCCTATTTCCTCTTCTTAACCAGGACTTTGAACCTAAAAACTTGACTCCTACCCTACTCCTTTCTCTCCCTTCCCGAGAAAAGCTCACATACCCATAGCCATAATCATTTAATTTGTGGGATGTCTTCATGGCTCTTAAAGGATTTGTGTAAAAATCTTGAAGAAGCTAGAAACACTCTATCCCTTATTCCTACCCACCTGAGTCAAGACCATCCCTTGCTGTGGTTAATGGCAAACACTTACACTGCTGTATTTGGATGGATAGATCATTCTTTAATCTCTAATCCTTGAGTAGAGAGAAGCAATGAGAGGGTCTTCCACATACAAAGTAGAGTCAGAAGACCAAGGAACTTGTATATCCAAGTTGTTCAGAACTTTTATGCAAGTGCAAGAAACATGTCAATGTGGCCAAAATATTGTTTAATAGGAGACAAAGAAATATAACTTCATGTTACTGCTGGAAACCAAAGCTTTGTGTGAAACCTTGAATTTATGGGGAGGGAGGGAGAGAGCAAAGGTGGGAGAGAGTGTGCCTCTCTGTTCCTTTTTTTTTTTTTTTCTGTATTTTATTTTGTTATGTTATGTTAGTCAAATACCCATCACTGGGCTCACCCATACCCCCACTCTTCCTCCCCTCTGAAACTCTGTTTGTTTCCCAGAGTCCATAATCTCTCATAGTTCATCTCCCCTTCTGATTTCCCCCCCTTCATTTTCCCTTCCTTCTCCTAATGCCCTCTGTGTTATTCCTTATGTTCCACGTACAAATGAAACCATATGATAATTATCTTTCTCTGCTGTGCCTCTCTGTTCTTTCCCCAATCTCTTTCTTTCATTACTGAACTGTAGGAGACAGAGCCCCCATGGGTTTTGGTGATCCCATCACTGGGGAGTGTTTATCTGATGGTTGATTTTATCATTCCAAGTACTTCCTTTCCTGTTTGCTATTATTTTGTAACACAAATGATTCTTTTCCTTTTTCTTTCCCTGGCAAAAGACAATGAATAAATAAAGATTGTTGGTGGAAAAAAAATCATCCAGATTGCCTGTAATTAAAATAGAGTCCTAGGCTCCAACCCCAGAGATTCTGATTCAGTAGGTGAAGATGGAACCCATGTGTTTTCATAGATGATGTCAAAACTATTTACCCAAAGACCACATTTTAAGAACTACTCTTTTATGAACATCTCAGAAGGCTCTCTTTCCCTTCACATTCTTAACAGGAGGTGGTTACACAAGGATAAATGCAACCAGGGTAAAGGAACAATCAACATTAGGTGAATGTTGTCAGTCATGCCTTCTTGGAGAAGGCAAACCCAAATAAAGTGTTGTCCATGGGTTGGCAAATGTACAAGGAGAGCAAAGGCCTCCAAGTTAACCCATCCACTTCCCTAAATTTCATGACAAAGTGAAGCTTACCCAAAAAATTCAGTTAAGCCAGTAGTCCCCTAGAGGTTAAATTCAACTCCAACAATTATAAAAAAAAAATGTGCAGAAATCATAAAAACATAAAATTGGAATCCCCAGAAAGCACTGGGTTCCTTGTATCCCTATTCCATATCCTTCTTCAAGCTTATAGTTTTGGAAGATACCAGAGAAACAAGAAGATCAGCTCTGGGAATAAAAATAAAACTTTGTGCCATCCAGAAGTATATCTCCCAAAGGAGATAAAAATTATATTACAAGAAACAATTTTTAAGTGGCTCTGAAATTTCTATAATGAAATGTTAAATTGAAGTTATATAAAATTTTCAAGAGTTGTAAAGAACAGAGCAACCAATTCAATAGCCTTTTTAAAGACTTCATCTCTTAAAATATGAAGAGGGATTAGCTTCCAGATTAGTTCCTAGTTTTCTTGGGACAGAGACCTTTCACCCCCAAATTGCACACCTTCTTCTCTACAAGTCTCAGGGAAGTCCTGGCAGTGAGCAACCAATCATAACTCTGTATGCATCCATCACTGGAAGAGATGGCTCCACCCTGAGTAGAGCTGTCACTCCCATTTCACCCCCATTTCTATTCGAGCTCTTCTCAAGCAACCTTCTAGATTTCTTTATAACCATGGTCTGCTCTATCTCAGAAATACTGAATTTCAATTGTCCATTCTGACCACACTCTTGTCATTACTGTCCTCTCATACCCAAGACTATTAGACAGCCATTGATCTCAGAGAGATGTCTAGCCCACTGACCCTTCTATTTTCCCTCAGTCTGTTAAGTACTTATTGAGCTCTCTTGATTCCCTTCTCATGGGCTCCCAGATCATCAGCTGTATCTGGAATTATTTAGTATGCTTAGCTTCCACTGCTGTAGAGCAAAACCTTATCTCTACTACTTTTTGTTAAATACTGCTGAAGATATAAAAAATAAAAAAAAGGAAAAAGAAGAAAAACTCAAGATCTTGCCATTAAAAATTCACATTCTTTAATCTCAGATGGCTTCATATCACTGTCCATCAATTTTTTTTAAAGATGTTATTTATTTATTTGACAGACAGAGAGATCACAAATAGGCAGAGAGGCAGACAGAGTGAGGGGAGAAAGCAGGCTCCCTGCTGAGCAGAGAGACCGACGTGGGGCTCGATCCCAGGACCCCGAGATCATGACCTGAGCCAAAGGCAGAGGCTTTAACCCACTGAGCTCCCCAGGCACCCCCATCAATTGCTTTGAATACTTATGTCACTCTTGCTTCTATATGGCCATGATCATTTGGGTAGCTAAGTAGAGTGGGAAATGGAAATGAGGTGATCAAAGAAGTAAGTACTAGGTTATTTGACAGGATGCTCACATGGAAGTTTAAGTTATTGAGGATGCCCTGAGGGCTCTCTGTGTTAAAGAAGATCATGGTCCAGAGGCCCAAGGTTGAGCTGAGATCATCAGTGATGAGGAGTTGCTGTGAGCCCATCAGGTTAGCACAAAACTGGAGCTGGAGCTGGAGAAATCAAGGTCTGTGAAGCAACACTTCCTGGGAAATAGGGAGACATGTCCCAGCCCTGAGGTAAATGTGATATAGAGGAATAATTATTATCCCCTCAAAGTCAGGAAACCAATGAGGAACACTGGCACCTAACTCCTAGTCTTCCTCCTGACATTTTCTTCTTCCTGACATCATCTTTAATGAAAATAAACATCAGTATGAATAACCAATCCAATCCACTGGCCTCTTGGGTTTGTAGGAGTAGAAAACTTTTCCAATCTTCCCTTCTAGATTCTTCAGTTGGCTTAACAATTAAGTTGACACGGCACCTAGCTCGCTTGGTCAGTGGAATGTGTGACTCTTGATCTCAGGGTTGTGGGTTCAAACCCTGTGTTAGGTGTAGAGATTACTCAAAAATAAAATCTTTAAAAAATAATTAAATTGAAACAAGACAAATTAACCGGAGAAAAATACAGTTTCATATATACTGGAGACCCACAAAAACTAAAGGACTCAAAGAAACAGCTAAAACAACTGCTTTTATACGTTTTAGGCAAGGAAATAACAAATTTGTGAAGAATTGGCAAGATAAAGGGGTTTGGGCATGGGGTAGTAAATTAGTGAAGAAGTAACAAGGTTTGTTTATATAGCTTTCTTGGTCCTAAATTTTGTCTCCCAGGTAATAAACATGACTTCTACCTTCTTGGTACAGGAAGGGAATCTTTCACATAAAAGATTTATTCTCTGCTTTCAGAGGGACAGAGTAGGGCCAGAGTGTCCTTGCACTGGGTATTTCTTAAGTAACTTTAATTCAAAATAATCAATATGCCAAAATGGCATATCTGGGGATGGCATATTCTGCTGTCCTCCAGTTCCTAGACTGCCTCGTCTTTGGGGATCTTTCCCATAATTCTCTTTAGTTCTCTGACCCATGGTCAATCCTAGAATATATATGAACTAAAAGGATGCAGTGGTACACTATCCAGAATCCCTATTTAGGACTGAAACCCTCATCCCTTGATTGCCTAAAAGCCCTAGTGGCCGACAGCTTTCTACCAAGACCTATCCTGGGAATATCTCCTTGGCTTGACCTACACAGATTGCACCACCTTCCCATCACAAAGTCCATAGTAAGTGACTGCTCAGTGTGGAGATTCATTCAGTATATATATTTTAACCTGATGTCAGCTCTCTCTGCATTGCATTTCATGACACAGAATAAAGGAAACCTCTTTTAAAATGGAATCACAGGCCAGCAAGGGGAGCTTCCAAACTGTACCACTAGTTGAAACCCTTGGCCAACCCATGAGGAAGAGATGTACTATACTCTGCATTTCCATTAGGAAGAAGCCTTCTAGCCAGAGAAAGGAAGATTTTCTCCTTGCCCAGCAGTAACCCAGACAATGAGAGATTGCCACAACTAAGCCAATGAAAAGTCACTATACTTGGAATTCCCAGTTAATGCCAGTGGACTTTTTGCTTATAACAGCCCCTCTCAACAACCCGTTTCCCTTTCTTCTATAAAAGACATTTCTCCCCTTTGTTCTCCAGACCTGCCTATAGATTTTGCTGTAGCTTTCTTTTCCTGAATTGCAATTCCTCCACTGTTCCTGAATAAACCCGTTTTGTTAGTAAAATAACCGGTTGTTTTACCCTTAAGTTTGACAATTTACAAATACACCTAAGTTTATAACACACTAGTTCATTAACATTGTGGAAAATGGTATATTTTATGTTAATTGTACTAATGGTTTGGTTATTTATACATCACCTACTTTAAAGGAGATGATGCAACTTTATTCCTTTGCAGTAGGCCTAACGAAAAACCACTGAATTATTTCAAATCAAGTTTGAGCAAAGAGAAACAAAAATTCTAACATACACTTCCTTCCTTCTTTCTTCTCTGTTGAATAATTTCTGCTATCCAATAAAGTTTATATGTACCAACTGAAAATATTATATGTAAAACTGAAATTTTAGTAGTTCTCTGATTCCTACTCATTTTCTAAAAGAGAAGTTTCTCCTTTCCAGTCATCTGGCTACCTAGATACCAATAAGATTTAGACCAGGGTTCAGCAAAACTTTTTTTATTGAAAGGCCAAACAGTAAAAATTTTAGGTTTTCTCACTCTACAGCCTCTCTTGCAACAACTTAACTCTGCTACTGTGGCCTGAAAGCAATCATAGATGCAATAAAAAGTGAGGGGTTGTAGCTATGTTTCAATTAAACTATTTACCAAAACAGGCAGCTGGCTAGATGCGATATTGTGATTTGTAAGAATTATTTATATTTGGTGATTCAGATATATTTATAGTTGGCCATGCAGATATATATTTCTTACACGTATTTGGTCTTTATTCACAGTTCCTGATTTATCATTTCTAAAACCTTTGGAATCTCCTAAGTGATGAAGGCAGTGGAAACACCTTTTATTATTATAATATGTGGGCTCTTGTCCTCAGCTCCTGAAAATGCTTTCAGAGCCACAAAAGTAAAATGGTTGCCTTTTTATTCAGAACAAGCTCTTTAAACTACAACTGGGTTAATGTTAGTGAAGTGACTTCTGGAAAGTATCTGTGGATGTGGGGTAGATTGTCAGGGGAACCAACCAGTAGTAGAGAGTTGGAACTTTCAGTCCAGGCCCTGATTTCTGAGGAGGGGAGAGGGGCTGAAGGTCAAATCAGCCACCAAAGGCCAACGATTCAATCTTTCCCACCTATATAATGAAGACTCTGTAAAAACCCGAAGAGAAGGGGTTGAGCGTGCTTATAGGTTGAGGAATCCGAACTTTTCCCCATGACACTGTGTGGGGCCCCAAGCTCTATGAGGATAGGAATTCTTTTGTTCAATATCTCACTCTAGGCACCTCTTCATCTGGCTGTTGACTCATATCTTCTGATAAATGAATTGATAATCTGGTGAGTAAATGGGTTTCCTGAGTTCTGTGAACCATTCTACCAAATTAACCAAACCCAAGGAAGGGGTCATGGGAACCTTTAATTTATAGCCAGTTGGTCAGAAGTACAGGTAACAACCTGGGCTTTGGCTTGGCATGTAAAGTGGAGGGCAGTCTCGCAGGACCAAGCCCTTCACCTGTGGAATCTGATTTTCTCTTCAGATATGGATTCTCTTCAGAATGGATTTGCATTTTTGACACCCTATGGGTGTCCAAGAATTGCTGGTTGGTGTGGGGAAGCCATCACATATTCTCTCTGGAATTGCATCCAAGAACATAATTTATTGCATCTAGCCCAGGGGCTGTAGTTTGATGGCTCCTGTTATAAATTTAAAATATGCTGGAAGGGGAAACTATAGTCTTTTACTATTGTCTATTTCACGACAGAACCATGATTTCTTATAGACATAGAAGAAAACAACTTGTTTTATTTTCTCCAGTAATCCCTCGTTGTTTCATACTTTATTTTAAATATAAGGATACACATAAGGCCAAAATATTAAGAGTTAAAATAAACAGGCAGAGAAAAACATGTTCTGTGACCCTCAGATCAAACAACATTCATATATTCATTAATTTATTTTACACATATTTGTAAGTTGCCTATGATGTATATTACTGTGATAGGTACCATAAGGGATGCAAATATGGGTGAGATTTAGACTCTTTCATCAGGAAGTTAATAGCCCAATGGGGAAAATAACACATATTCATAAATATGCATAGTATAAAGCATGCAAGGAAGTGAATCACAAAAGAAATAAAGATACATTTTTCTAGAGGAAGGAAAAATTACTCTTGACTGGCTTAAGGATATGTGGAGGAGGCTTGAGAAAGAAATCAGAGCTTTTTCATGAAGAAAATGAACTTGGTCTTATAGACCTAGGCAAGTAGAAATTCCAAAGGTAACACTAAGAGAAAGGGCATTAAAAAAAAAAAAATCAACAGGACAGCATAAACAAAGTCCAGTAGTGAGAGAAAGAAAGGAAGGAAGGAAGGAAGGAAGGAAGGAAGGAAGGAAGGAAGGAATAAGGAACAAACAAACTCTATGTAATAACAACCAACAATTACTTTTTATAGGAACACAAGGTAAAGGGCTGGCTTTATGTAAGGCCAGAAGGTTAAGTAAGAGCAAGACATTTGTGGGACTTAAAAGGGGTTGGAGCAAAGACAGTTTTTTGAACCACATTTAAGAATAAGAACAGAAAATTATACATAAATTGAGTATATATTTGAAATGAGAAAAGAAGTCACAACAAATCAGAAAATTTTAAAGGAGGTAAATACTACAAATATCACAAGATCTAGAAACTATGGAACCCTTGAGCTACTTTACTATCTAACATACCCACCCTCTTCCCCGTTGACTGGCTACCCTCTCTCTTCATATCTCCATCTTCCAAGGAAGGTAACTCAGATTTTCCTCCAGCACAATTGATCAAAATTGCTTATTTATCAATAGTATATATAGGTTTCTTTCAGCGTCACAAAATATTACTGACAATGAGTAAGTGTTGAGGACCTTTGTCAAATTCAAAAAACCCTTTAAATTGTGAGATTTCAAGTTACTTCAAAGTATTCTAAGCAGTGACAAATTGTAAATATTCCTTGGACTGATGGTAAATCAGTCATGAATCACTGATGTCCTAATGTAGTGGCATATCATCAGGTATACATTATCTTTGTTGGAGGAAGAATTACGTGGTAAGAATTTAAATCTTGGGGTACCTGGGTAGCTCAGTGGGTTAAAGCCTCTGCCTTCGGCTCAGGTCATGATCCCAGGATCCTGGGATCGAGCCCCACATCGGACTCTCTGCTCAGCAGGGAGCCTGCTTCCCCCTCTCTTTCTCTGCTTGCATCTGCCTACTTGTGATCTCTGTCAAATAAATAAATAAAATCTTAAAAAAAAAAAAGAATTTGCTCTAAAAAGAATTGAAATCTTTCGTCAATGTGTTCACACGATTCATGCCTCATAGTTAATCGGTTTATCAAACTGTTCAAGAGCCTAGTCATTATTTCCATTTACAATGTATTTCTTCCTCTTCATGAACTTAGCAGGAGAAAATTCATTTGATGAAAAAGTGTACAGGAAAACAAAATCTGTGGACCACTGAAATAGCATTTTTAAATAATTTTAACTACAAATTATGTATTTCTATTGTTGGGTAATTTTATTACCTATTTCAATAATAAGTGCACTAGTAGCATTACTTGTTTTAAATGTTTTTAAAAAATACAAACAAGGGCGCCTGGGTGGCTTAGTAGGTTGGGCCTCTGCCTTCGGCTCAGGCCATGATCTCAGGGTCCTAGGATTGAGCACCGCATCAGGCTCTCTGCTCTGCAGGGAGCCTGCTTCCCCCCTAAACCTGCTCTCTCTGTCTTCCTCTCTGACTACTTGTGATCTCTCTCTCTCTGTCAAATAAATAAAATAAAATCTTTTAAAAAAATAAGAAAAAAATACAAATAATGCACCACCTTATGAGATCATGATATTGCTTATATTTCCTCCTGATGAAACAGAACCTATCATGCTATATTTTTAGTGCCATCTAGTGTTTGAAAGATTTCATCTGAGATATAAATAAGCAAACAATTTTTAAATTTTTTTGTCAACACATATTCTTTGGTTCTACATCCCAGAGATTCCATCCAAGATTTGATATTAGATATTGACAATAAAATAATTGATTATAAGGCCAATTGGAATTTCTAGAAATTAAATCAATTATTATGTAAGGAGAGAAATTACATCATTCCTTTACTATTCTGATAGAAGGTGTCAGGACTTCAACTACCGTAAGACAGAGACTAGTTCTTATCAAAATGCCCCATCAGATACACTTCTGTCGTGGACTCTTAGGTACAGAAGGAGATGTTTGATTCAAATCAAGCTGAATTTAAACTGCATATGATATCTTCTTAAATAAGAATTTTTTACCACTAACTTTATAGTTCTATCAAAAGCAAAAATTTTATTTAGCAAAGCAGTATATTTCTTATTATCACCATCACCAAAAAGAGATGTTTAAGTTCTTTCCTTTTATCAAAATAACATAGCTTACTTGGTTTTACTATTTTTGTCCTGTAGCAAACAATACTAGGTTAACAATACAAAGGTTTACTTAGACGGTTTTAGTGTTATGTATGAAACATAGAACCAAAGACTTAAAAATTTCTGCAAATCTCACGGGAGCGATAACAAGAGGTAGGCAGCAGATTTGTTCTTCCTCCTGTTTTCACTGTTAATTCGTTGTTCATATGAAACGGCTGAACTTATATGCCAGCAAATTCATACTGCTCTTACATTCCAAGAATTTAGATGGAAAAACGAAGTCAAAGGGAATTACAAATATTTAAAAGTGATACATACTACAAATGCCACAGTATCATAATGATCTTACCCTAAGCCGATTTTTTAAAACTAAAGAGTCACGAACTGCACTCCCTTCGACGCACAAAGGCGTTTGTACAGACACAGCGATGGGACACAGCGATGACTCGCTGCAGACGTGGGTGGATGTTCCTGCTTCAGTGCGTGGGAGGCTCAGTCACCGCCATACTCTCATTCACCTCTCAGTCGTCCTGACTCCGCAGGGGCAACAACCCCCAGATGTTCAGTCTAACCCAGGCTTGCACAAGTCAGGAGCCTCTACTGTGAAATACAGGATCAGATCTTTATGGTCCCCCAGGAAGTTACGAAAATATTGGATAAGTTATTTCGGGACGTTATCCATCAATAGTGTGGGTACCGAACACTCCCCAGTCAATCCCCGGGGGAGGCCAACAGGGGGCGCTAGGCAAATGAGTATGCCTGGCGGAAATTCCTTTGACTGAAACGGAATCTTGGATAGTAACAGTAGCAATAGGGGAGTATGGGTGCACGTGAGAATCTGTATATTAAGTGACAAGCGATATACATAAGTCTCTCTGTCTAGAAGCCCAACTAAGTACATTTCTCTGTAAATTCTCTCTGATTCACAAACATTTATCGTTTCTGTCATGTGGGATGCTCTCTGCTACCTTGTTATAGAGTCTAGGTTTTCAATAAATATACTTTGAATGATTTTTCCCTTTCCTTTAAAAAGAGCTAGTGAAAATGAGAAAAAAAAATTGGATGTAGAGAGGAAGCAATTTTTACTTCATCAGTTTCTGCTTAATCCAGTTGCTTTTAAATTCCACTCGCTGATTAAAGTTGCAATGGTTAAAAAAAAAAAAAAAAAAAAAGCCTACCCAAAACATTTCCTGAGTTATTCATCTTTAACCCTAAAATGTATTGTGGCTTTAGTGGATGGTTGAATCTGTGCTGGCAATTCTTATAATTAATTAGGAAACTAGTCCTCAAGCTGAACATAGAGATAATCAACAAGAAAAAAATCATAAATTTGACTTGCTATTATGTTATGCTCATAATTCATAACATCTTTCTTTTAAGCATCCCATTAAAAACTGCTTTCAAGTGTTATATAGTGCTATTATATAACCAAAATTTTTATCATTGGAACATTTTAAAATTTCATGTTATTCTTTTCCAAAAATGAGTTTATTGGAAAGTCACATATTAATTATACCTTCTGTTTATAAAAATTACTTTTATTTAAGCCATCTATTTTACTTTTTAATGTAAAATTGCAATGAAGTAGTCTCAGGCAGAAGAAAACAAATTATTCTAAAGAATGATCTATAGAATCCCAATCACAGCTTTTACTAATCCTTTCCAAGGGTTCACATTTCTCTCTGTATAGAATTTTTCCTAATAAATACTTATTCTACTCTTAGATATCTAAGAAAAATGAGGTGCTAATTATCACTACCATGACAATCATATTACATATATAAATATATCAAACTAGCATATTATAAACCTAAAATTTACACTATGTTATACGTTAAATATAATTCAATTAAAAAATACCCAAGATCATTTTTGAGGTACTGAAGTCAAAGGAAATGAATATTAGTATATGACTCCCTTTCATACACATAAAAACAAGTTTTATGATGTCTCCTGAAGCTTTCCTCTGCAAATAAATGTTTGTTTTTTTTTTTTCCAGGTCTTTGCTACAAACCCTCTGAAGCAAAGTATTTTATTTACTTAACCTAAGCTCACTTGTTTGTTCACTCATTTAATATTGAAATCCTTTCTTGCAATTCATTTAATATTGAAATCCTTTCTTGATTCCAAAAAAAGCTCCAGGCATTTTACTGATTTAAAGGACAATTTTAAGAATTAAAGCACAAAGGAAGTCAAAGGCAAGTAAAATATTTAAATGCTAAATTAATGAGTGTCTTTAGAAGAGGAGGAGCAAATGCCTTCAAATGTGAGACAGCAAATCTTTTATTTATCTTTTATCTTCATGATAAGCCAGTTTTAGTTTCTAAAGTTCGAAGATTCCTAAAATGGTGAAAATCATGAACTGATGTACTTGAACTTGAAGATAACCTTACTACACAAGATTCTCAACCTTCTCTTACCTGCAGTACAACCTCAGCCAGCTCTCGGGGAGCAGGCTGCCTTTTGGTAGGGCTGCAAGAGGACACATCCGGGGTGCCTAGAGAGCAGAGGCATGGTGTCAACAGGGCCTTTTTACCTAAGTGACCAAGGAGAATCCTGAGGGGAAAAAGTCACTCTGAAGAAATAGAGTGGGACCAAGCCCCATGGGTCATGCCAGAGGGACAGGGAGAGTGTTGTCCCCACTTCAGTAGAGCAACGTATGAAGTGACAGGAGGTGGCATTTTATGGACGAGGCAAGCAGCGGGTGATCAGCACAAGGGCGTGAGAAGCAAATCAAACCAGCTCATTTGGGGAGGTGACCGAGTACGCAGAGACAGAAACAACAATACCACACTAGAACCTAGAGGAGAACCTGATATATGGGCTTCACCTCCAAACTGTGTATCCTGGATCTGACTGTTTCCAGGATCTCTGCCTCCACCACCCTGACCGAAGTCAGTCTCCTTCTGGATCACCACCGTAACATCCTTACTAGTTTCCCTGTTCCTTCTCCCCTCGGTCCCTTCCAAACTGTGCTCACACAGCAGCCAGATGGACCCACTGAAACTATAATTCAGATCAAGTCACTCTACTACTTAAAGCTTTTTGAAATCTTTGTATTACAGTTAAAATAAAATCAACCCTTGGTTACCAGGACTTAAAATGTCTTCTATGAGCTAGCTCTTGAATACATCTGCAACCTCATTTCCCACCACTTTATCTATAGTCATACTGGCTCCCAGATCCTTCTCAGTAGATCAGGAACACACCTAACTTGGGCCTTTACAACTGCTTTTCCCTTTGCCTCGAACATTCTTCCCACTGACATTTGCATGTTGGCACTCACTTTCATCAAGTCCTCAGACATTTGGTATCTATGCTTGGCTAAGGAGCCAATGGGACAAAGATACTGTCCGTGGGATGTCAGAGTCCTGCCTAGGCAGATGGATGGGTGCTCGTTGGCCTTGGAGAGCTGGTCCCCCATCATCCCCACCAGTGGGCTGCATTCAAGATCATCTCATTAAAGATGTCTTTCCTTTAAAAATCTAAAATGACTGCCACCTGTCACTCTCTGGCACTTTTTCTCTACATAGCACTTCCAACTATAATCCATGTTTCCTTGTCTGTGGATTGACTGTCTCCGTCACTGGAATATAAGTTCCATGTGGACAAGGATTTTGATTTCTTCCCAACAGCGTCCTTTGTACTTGGAACAGTGACTAGTACTTACAGTATTCAGTGTATACTTATGGGTTAAACACATGATTGAAGAGGAATTCTTGATGTGACAGAGAAGAATCTGTAGAAGACTAGAATCTCCAGTTCCTAGGTGGGGGCTGAGCCAGAGGAAAATCTATTTGATATGTTTTGAGATATTGAGCTCCCAGCACTGCAAACTGGTGTTTCCATTTGAATGTCTGAAAGGCACCTCAAACCCAAAATGAACACTCAATCTTCCCCCCCTAAAACTAGCATTCCTTCTTTCTCCAAGTATGCAAGTCAAAAACTGGAGCCATTCCTGAGGGCTCTTGCTACCCCTACCCCATAAAATAAGTTAATAATCTGACCATATTCAAGTTAGTCTATTTATCTCCGTTTCTCTTATTACTTCTCAGGTCTGCGTTACCAGTAGACCCGTCATACCTCCCTATTCACATGTCATCTGTCCTTACTGCCTCCAGTCCACACTCCCCTATAACCAAAATAGTATCTTGAAAACGCAAATCAGATCAACCACATTATCCCCTTCCCCACCACAACATTCCACACATACATGTACTCACTTCCACTTAAAATGCTTCTAGTCTTCTTAATTCTTTTATAATGAAGACAAAATCCTTAATAGGGGCTTCCAGGCCCTACTTGGCCTGACCCTGCCTGCCTAGAAATCCCCGCCTTGTCTCCCATAGTGGTTCTCTGCTTTGAAGCTGAACGGCCCTTCCCTCACCTCACACAGAGCCTGTCATCTTGTCTCTTTCATTAGAATGTTCTGCCTCCTTATCCCATCTCATCCCCTCCTTCTCAGCTCAGTTCATTTCTACCTATTCTTCGCATCTGTGATAAGCTGTCTGTTACAGAAATGGCCATAACAATTCCTCCTTTCCCATATGAGTTTCCCCAGAACTTGGCGTTTCTCCCATAAAGAGGTACAATCTACTTCCCCTCACCCCGCACCTGGGCCGGCCTCTGTGACAGCCTTGAGAACACACTGTAATAGAAACAACACCACAATACAGAATCTGGCTCACTCTTTCTCGGGATGCTGATGCCTAGAACCCAGCTGTTAGGCACCAAGGAAGCCCAGTCTTCTCGGCAAGCCTGCCTGTGGGCACTCTAATCAAGTCCCAACAGAAGTTCCAGCCTAAAGCCAGCTGGGTAGCCCTAAAGATTACAGTTCTGGGCTTTAGAATCCACCTGCACCCCCGGCACCCTGAAAATGCAAAGATACATATTACATTCTCAGCTGCCTGCAGACGTTCAGTTTCAGCTCCTAAAGAACTGCCCGCCTCAGCAATGCGTAGACTCAGAGGTGGACCCAGGAGATGGGGCCAGGGGCAGCCAGGGCGTACTGTCACACACCCCTCGCAGCCCTCAGATCTGCTCATGCCCACGTTGCGTCCACTCGATCCTATATGCCTTGAGGGGCTGCTGATCATAATCAGGCTGTAATTTGTTTTCATCATCTCCTAACTCTGCGTGTTCTAGATGTGCCTCACTTCTGCCTCATCTTCAGCCAGTCCACAGTGCTTACGTGGTGGGAGGCTTCAGGCCCTGAGCACTGACTAGTCTATGCCTGGCCTCGGTTGCTACACTAGTCCATCAACATGATCATCACCCCTCGCAGTACCAAGAAGCCCTCCAGTGAATCTGTTACGTTCAAGACAGAATTCTCCCTGTTCCCATATGGAACAGCAATTCTAAAAAAATAAAAAATAAAAAATAAATAAAACAGATCCTCAATTCTTGCCTTTCTGTGCCTGCTGATCCCTTGGCATGAGAACTACTAAGTGAACAGGTAGTGATGCACAGTTCCAGGTTCTCTGGGCCACTTACTTTATCCATTGTAGGGACCGGGACCTGCAACCGAGCAGAGCCTACAGGGGTGAGAAGCATGACGTCTGCAAGTGAGTCACAGATGGTGATGAGGACAACATCACCTGAGAAGCCAGGAATCCAGATAAAATGTTTCTTGGTTTATCTAGACCTACAAGAGCCCTGGAATTCTTATTTTTAATTAAAATGACCACAGAGTCACAAAAAGAAAAATGCTACATAATTCTACTTGCATGAGGTTTCTCAAATTCATAGAAACAGGAAGCAGAGTGGTGGTTGACAGGAGCCCGGGAAGAGGGCACAGGGGAGCTCATGTTTAACGGGTACAGAGTTGTAGTTTTGGAAGCTGAAGAGATTTCTGGAGATCGAGACTGGTGTTGACTGCACAGCAGTAAGAATGTACTTCATACCACTGAACGGTACAATTAAAAATGGTTAAGAGGTAAATTTGAGGTCATGTATATTTTACCACAGTTGTTTCAAAAAGTAGGGGAGGGGAAGGAACTATATGCTGATCCTCCCCTAGTGCCCTTCTAGGGGCCACGGAGAAAACAGATCCCACGGTGGTGCTGGGAAGCATGAACGCTGAGCCTCGTCCTTACCACTTCTAAAGGAGTGGCCATTGGCAAATGACGTAATTATGTGAGTCTTGGATCCTTTTCATTTGTAACATGGAAATAATGATATCTACCTCACAGCGCTCTTGTGAGAAGTAAGGTTTTGTAAGTGAGAATTTCTAAATGAATTCTAAAGCTGTCTACCTTCATGAAAGATTTTTAGTATCATAAATGATAATGACAAGAAATCCAGCTACAGGAAATGATTGACTTTCTTCTAAGCTGTCCATTCTCATGTCACACATTGATATCTTTGAATCACATTTCACATGTCAAGTGTGAACTTTCATTACCCCAGAATGATCATTTCCAGCATGGGAGTCTACTTTCCCGCATGACCAGCTAAGCCTTCACGGCGTGAAATTCCAACCCGCTGTTTTGCAAATATCTTCTATTCCCAAAATCTCTCCTCTTGCTTGTCTGGAAAAAACTCCTCTCCCTAAACCTGAGTTGCTGAATAAGCTGAAGAGAACACACAACCAAGGCAGATTCGTTTCTAGACAGTTCCTAAGGAAGA
This sequence comes from Neogale vison, assembly GCF_020171115.1. NCBI lineage: Eukaryota > Metazoa > Chordata > Mammalia > Carnivora > Mustelidae > Neogale > Neogale vison. Next base: position 75,881,840 of record NC_058091.1, on the reverse strand, counting down.
AGCCCCCGCTAAGGTCTTAAAAGATGTGGCTCTCACCATCTGGTCCATTTTATGTCCTGCTTAAACACATCATGTCCTTCTACCATGAGCTGTCTTTATTAAGGGAAACATTTTGTTTGGGAGGATGTCATCTATTATATGGTATTAAAGTTGAGCTGGGCACTTTACCTGTTGGATATCAACTCATGAAGAGGAGGAAACCAGTTAAGTATAGACATTGGGCACTAATGACGCTAACCTTGACCTCAACCTAGACTTCCATCCTTCTCACAAGTTCATTGTTACCTTCTCAATCACCTCCATGGTGTTTTGCAAAAGCAAGGAAGCACTATGTTAAAAAACAACCCTATTTCTAAGACAGGTTCTACTTTTTCTTTGTCTTTATTCACATTTGCTTTGGCCTAAGAGCAGAATATAGGGGTCTTTGGTGAAGAAACAAATTAAATGTTTCTTCCTCCATTCCCCAAATAATTTTGGTCACACTCCCAACCAACTCAGTCTATTCCGTCCCTTGAAATGCCCTGGGGGAAGAAGGGATGACAATGAACAAGAAAAAGAGATTAAGAGAGGAATGAGCATCTGAGCCAGGCAAGGGGAGAAAATGACCCTAAAAATGGAAAAATGCTTCTCTTTCTCCCACTCCCTCTGATCGCAAGTGTGTAACAAAAAAACAATAAATTAAGGATACCAATAAGGGAGGAAGAGATCAGTGAACAAGGCACAGGGAAAGAAAAAGAAAAACATCGTTGGTCATTCCTTAGTGCCTGCATGAATTTTCTGTCGTGGCCATAGCCAGTGACCAAAAATTCCGCTATTCGATACAATGCCAGCTTATTATCACAAAGTACCAAGGGTCAGATAGTTTCTGTTCCCTGCTGGAGGCTCCAGAGTTGAACGTGCTTCAAAAGTTCATTTGGTTGTTGGCAGAATTGGGTTCCATGCAGTGGTAGGGCGGGAGGACCCATTTCCACACCAGCTGTAGCTCAGGGCTTTCCCTCCACTTCTAGAGGCTCCCCTTGTTCCTTGGCTCACAGTGACACTGGATTCAGTCTTTCTTGTGCTTCAAAAGTCTCTGACTTCTGCTCTGTCTCTCTGACTGAGGCTTCTGCCTTCCTCCTAGGCTTCTGAGGGCTCCTATGATGACGGGGGGGACATCCAGATGATCCTGGACAAGTTCTTCAGGGTCACCTGGTTAGTACCCTTAATTGCACCTGTAGAGTCTCTTCCCAGCAATGTCTACATTAGCCTTTGGTTGAATAACCAGGGATGGGAATCTTCTAGGGCCAGCTTTAGCCATCTGCCTACTACCATTTTTTTTAAGTATTTATTTATTTGACAGAGAAAAATCACAAGTAAGCAGAGAGGCAGGCAGAGAGATAGAGAGGGAGAGAGAGAGAGAGAGGAGGAAGCAGGTTCCCCACTGAGCAGAGAGCCCGATGAGGGACTCGATCCCAGGACCCTGAGATCATGACCTGAGCCAAAGGCAGAGACTTAACCCACTGTGCCACGCAGGTGCCCCTGCCAACTACATTTTAAAAACCATGCTGAATGCTTTCCGTACATGATGGCATTTAACTATTTAAGGCAATCTAACCAGGAGATAATTACCATTATCCCTAACAAAAAGAGCAAAAACAAGAAATTTCTATATTCTTTGTTTCCAGGCTAGCCACCTATAGCTGTCAGACTACTTTCATGTATCTATAACTGGATTTCATTTTTAAAAGTTAAACACAAAAATGAAACACTTTAAAGGACACACCTGATGTATAAACAAGGGTTGAGTATGGCTGAGGTTATTTTGGATACTGGGCTTTTTGTTTTTTTGTTTTTTTTTTTTTCTTTCTTCCAAATCTCAACTTATCTTTTCTCTGTGCTCATTCCCACAATGTGACCAAAAATCCTGATGCTGAATCAGTGATCATGACATTTCCATGGCAACACACCAGGGACCCTCCAGCATAAGGCCGTTTTCACTTAACAGCATAAACAATTCACCTGATTATGGGCTATTAAGGAGCTAGACATGAGGACATGTGAGTAGAAAAAGAAAGGGGGGGTTTTCTTTAAATGTACATTGGAATAAATTTTGGCAATTCCTAATAAGTCAAGATAAGGACAATGATGCTGATAGAACGGTAAAGAATTCTTCCAATTGGATTTTGCAAAAACTGGACAGCTTCTCAGCCAGCTGACTTTGTAGTGTGCCCTTGCAAGATTCAGGATGGTTTTTCTCTGTACAAAGTGCAGAGTACAAAATATTTCTCTCTCCTTCCTCATTATCCACCAAAATATTCTTTTCTCACCACATAAAACACAAAAGTGGTTCTCACACAAAAGTGAGAAAGTTTATGATATACTCGTATTATGTGCATGTTATTTTAAGCCAAGACCGGGGAGAAGAAAAAGAGTCTCTCATTTGGAATTTTATGTCAGGACCAAAGCCCAGAAAGAGAACAGATTTTTAAAAATCCTCATTCACAGTGTTTCTCTAAGTCCACGTAAATGCAGGTGCTGCCCTGTGAGGCACCCTACGGACTGTCAGAGCCAGGAGCCTCCGCCTCTGCCTGGGGATTTTCCCAGCAGACCCTTCGCTGACATCCAGCTGGGCTACCCACCCCTGCTGAGGTTTCTGTCTGCCTTATCACCTCTTAAAATTCAAATACTCTTGGGGAAAGATGTGTGTCAAGTCACATTAGAGTTAATGAGTTTTATCAAATATAGTATCTTATTATCTGGTTCTCCGGGGCCTCCACTTCTACTATCTTAAAAAAAAAAAAAAAGGATGGGTGGCGGGGGGATGAACCGGGTTCCCTTGAGGTAGACGCTTTCCATACGCCCCCAAGGCTGCCGTTTTGCAGGGGGGGGGGGGGGGCTTTGCGGAAGCTTTGGCTTCATCCAGCTCCCAACTTCCACCTCTGACCCTACATTCATACAGCATGGGTTTGTTTTTCTGTTTTTGTTTTTTTTTAATCTGTGGACAAATATCCTAAAGATGAATTTCAAGGAGCCATGCATTTGATAACCTCAGTACGGAAGGTTTTAACACAGAGGAATGTCTTCTCTCGGGCAATGACACGCTTTTCCCAGGAACTAATTAATAAAATTATTATTCAACAAGGCGAACTCTTTTATCTGACAGAGAGCTACCGGAAAGACCAAATACTCAGTAAAGATAACACTGCCTTTCAATATCCTGAGAAACTTTGGATTCAACCCGGTAAAGAACTGCTTGGCGATCACTCTGCAAAGCAACCAAATGCAGCCATCAGAAAGGCTGCTAGCGCTCGCTGGTGAGTGGTCACATCAGCAAGACCCGGGTTTCATTTTGAAATGGAATTCTATTTTATGTGGAAAGTTTAATCTCCGTTCCGACTTAGCCTATAAAGGCTACAAGATGAGCAATAAATTGCATGCCTCAGTAGGCAGGGGAGGGTCCAAAAGGCCCTGGAGAAATCCTGAATATGTGACAGCCACAACTTGGGCACAGTGAAAGCTTAGGGTCAGGCAGAATCTTCTCTCAGCGCTACCCTGGCAGTTTACAGTCTGGCCACCTTGGGCAGGTTGCTTCACTTCTCTGGGCCTTGGGTTTCCACAAGAACAAAAGATAGATAATTAGAAGGACATATACACATTGTCCAAATATGAATGTTTTGAACAGTGAGAGGAGTCCTATGAAAAGCCTGGGCGGCTCAGCGGGTTAAGCCGCTGCCTTCGGCTCAGGTCATGATCCCAGGGTCCTGGGATCGAGTCCCACATCGGGCTCTCGCTGAGTGGAGAGCCTGCTTTCCTCTCTCTCTCTGCCTGCCTCTCTGCCTACTTGTGATCTCTGTCTGTCAAATAAATGAATAAATAAATAAGTCTTTAAAAAAAAAAAAAAACTAGCCCAGGACAAGGAGAGAAAAGCAAGACTAATCAAGAAGTCAGGATGTATGGTTATCTCATCAGGGTAATTGAAATTCATTGCCTTTCACCACAGAGTTGTTGTAACAATTAATAAAAACAAACAAACAAAGAAACGTTCAGCATGTAGTCAACACTAGGCAAAAATCTCTGTTCTTCTTTTTCCCCCTCTCCTTTGAGGAAAAAAAAAAAAAAACAATACAATTTGGGGGTGTCTGGGTAGTTCAGTCGATTAAGCCTCTCTCGGTTTCAGGGCAGGTCATGATCTCATGGGTGGTGAAATGGAGCACCCCATGGGGCTATGAGTTCAATCGGAGTCTGCTTAAAAATTCTCTCCCTCCCCTGACTCTGATGCTTGCTCTCTCTCTCTCAAATTAATAAATAAATCTTTCAAAAAATCGGGGGTTGGGGCACCTAGGTGGCTCAGTCTATTGAGCATCTGACTCTTGGTTTTGGCTCAGGTCATGATCTCAAGGTCATGAGCTCGAGCTCCGTGTCAGACTCAGGGCTCAGAAGGGAGTCTGCTTAGGATTCTCTCTCTCTTCCTCTCCTTCTGCCCCTCTCCCGGCTCGCATGCACGTTCTTTCTCTCTAAAATAAATAAATGAAACTTTTAAAAAATACAATTTGAAAAATAAATAAGTAAAAAATTAAAAAATACAATTTTTGTGTTAAAAAAGGATAAGAACACAATTTGTCAGTACTTATTATTATGTAATGAAAAGATCACCTGACATCTAACAATATTTATAGTTAAATCTATTTGCCTATTAAAATATTTTAAGTTAAAATATATTTAACAGATTTTAACCATATATATAGTCTCCAATCCACAAATCTAATCATGCTTGTTAAATGAGTAATTGAATGAGTAAGTCACAAACTCTGTCCATACATGACTCTTCTGCTTCTCTCTCTACTTTCTGTCACGTATTAACGGAGAGAGGACAAGATTTGCAGTCAAGAAGGCCCAGATGCCTGGCTCTATTAATTACATGATCTTAGGAAAGTCGTTCAAAAAAGTTGCTTAGGAAAGAGCTCAAAAATACGATCTATTTTCTTTGTCAAACTAGCAACCGTGGAACTCTTTAAGATGATGGCTGGGGAATATCTAGTGCTTCATCTGATATGCAGTAACTGATGAATTACATCAGCTTTCTTCCATCTTCCTTTTTTTCCTTTTTCTCCTTTGTGGCATTCCCATTTGTGCCCTAAGTATCTTGGCTCTCAGATATAAGCTTCTTAGGGTTTTCTGGTGCATATAAATGATTCCTGTTCATCACACACTGTAGTTCAGGTAAACTTGTCTCTCACTAACAATCAACACTAATGATTTTCAGTCACATTTCAGAAATTTAATTACAAAAATACAGAAATACAGATTTTAGCGTCCATTGATAAAATTCAGAATTTCTCATGCCTACCAATAACCAGAAGAGGGCACCCTAAGATTGAATTACAGACTACACCTTCTTAAAGCTACTGCCATCAAATTTTCAATAGAAGCAAACTCTAAGCCAAAAATAACTAAGTGATATTTAAAAAAATCCGGAAAGACAACAAAAAATATATTTGAGTCTTTATTCAAAGATTTTTTAATTTCATTTTTTAATTTTAAGTACAATCTACCCCCCGAACGTGAAGCTTGAACTCACAATGCCAAGACCAAGAGTCCTATCCTCTACTGATTAAACATGGAATATTTTATTTTTTATTCCAAATGCAATATGAATTCTATTTTTATTACTATGAAACACTTTATTTCAATGTGTGTTTATAATACAACACTTCACTCATATATCTGAATATATATAAATATTTAAAAGGTTTCCCAAATGTACTGTCATATGTCATTTTTTTTAAAATATTGAGGTTTTAATTCAGATTGCTGTGAATCTCTACATAAATTTGACTTTTACCATATTGACTCTTTAAAACCTTGGTTATAGTTTGTTACCTCTCCTTCTCATTTACTACATTTTTAAAAATTCCTCTCAAGAATGTTTTGTTTGTTTCTTAAGTTTTTATCCAAGTTCCCATTAGTTAACATACAATGTAATATTAGTTTCAGGTATATAATATACTGATTCAACATTCCATAATTCTGATGTTTTAAAATGTTGGAGAGTTGTGGAAGGTGGGGTCATTGTCCCATGTTATATCCTTCTAGTTTCATTTCTCCTGGTTGCTAAATTTAGGTCCACATTCTTCTGACTTTAAAAATGCCCAAGTCCTGTGACACTTCACCAAAAAATTAGTCTTTTATTCATTATGGACAAGACTGACTGGTTCTTACTTTCTTGATAGCTAGCGCTCTCTCTCTCTCCCCCTCCATCTACCTACCTACCTACCTATCTACCTAACTATAATTTCATCCACCAGAACTTATAACTTACACATTGACAACTTATCAGAGACCAACCAGAAACTATGAAAATCATAATTATTTCATGACTTATTTCCAGAAAAGTTATATAAACAACAGCTGGTATACAAGATCAAGCTGTGAACTGCTTCAATTAGTTAAACTAGATGAAAAGTCATCTCCATTCAATCAATTTTGGCTTGTTACATTTGCTACAAGAAAGTAAAAATAGGGGCTCCAGGGTGGCTTAGTTGCTGGTTTCTGCCTTCAGCTTAGGTCATGATCCCTGGGTCCTGGGATGGAGCCCTGCCCAGCAGGGAGTCTCCTTCTCCCGCTACCTTGGCCCCTCCCCCTGCTTGTGCGAGCTGGCTGGCACTCTCTCTCTCTTACTCCTTCTTAAATAAACAAAATCTTTTTTTTTTTTTTTTAAGAAAAAGAAAGTAAAATTAGGGGCTTGGGGAATTTGAACATAGTTCTGCCACTAACTATCCAGAAACAGAATTTCTCATATCCCAATTCTGAATGAGAAGAATAGTTGCTATTCTACAAGGTTGTTGTGCAGACGAAATGAGATACTACATGCTAAGTGTGCTCACAGCGCACCTGTAACACAGAGGTCAATAGAAACAGCTTCCTGCTTTTCTCATTCTATAAGACCATTGCCATCAAAGTCTGCATTTCTGTCCCAACCCCATACTCTATGAATCAGATTTCCACACAAATCTTTCTCATTTATGGACTTGATAGTTGATTATCTAATGACACCACTGAGGCAATACCAAATTCTAATAAAGCTGAATATTTTTTGAGCAGTTTATTAGACATTGTATGTCACCAAGTGGAATTTATTCAGTGGCTGAGATCTTGTGAGATAGGTCCTTGCTGTCATCCTTTTACCTTAGAAGGTATGAAAGAGGCTCCTTCCTTGACTCCAAACCACAACCAGTGATCAACAGAGCAGAAGTGTTTGACCACAAAAGCCAGAATTCTTAACCATTGCCCTTTACTGCTCAAGGATATTCTGAAACAGAAAGTTTGCTTCAAAGTCACTTGCGGTAGAGTTTCAACTAGCATATTTTAACAGATTGGTAAACAAATTGATTATATATGTGTGTGTAGCTAATTCTGCTATTTGGATGAGTTGGACTCGTTCAGTTTTTTCCAAACTATCAAATCTATGAAATCATATCGTGTGTAATGTTCTCTTATCATCCTTTTAATGGCTGTAGTAGGAGGGATGCCAGCTAGTCCATTCTTGATATTGTTGATTTCATTTTTCACTTTTTATTTTAATCACTCTTGATAGCTGTTTATTAATTCTGTTGTCTTTGTTTTGAAAAATAGCCTTTGTTTCATTCATTTTCCTTACAGTTTTTCCTATTTTCAATTTCACTGATTTCTGTTCTTTATTCTTTTCTTTCTTCTGCAAATTTGGATTTATTTTGCTCTTCCTTTTCTAGTAAGATAAAATAGAAACTTAAATACTGATTTGAAAACTTGCTTCATTTTTCATGTAAGTATTTAATGCCATACATCTCTCTCTCTCTCTCAGAACTGCTTTAGCTACATCCCACATATTTTGATACGCTATGTTTTCATTTCCATTGTAGGTATTTTTGTTGTTGTTGTTTCCTTTCAGACTTGCTTTGGCCCATGCATTTCTTAGAGTGTGTTGTTTAATTTACATGTGTTTGATGATGTCTCTATTTTCTTTCTGTTATTGGTTTCTGGTGTGATTTCATTATGATCAGAGAATATACTTTATATGACTTCAGTTCTTTGTGTTAGTACTCAGGGTATCTTGGTTACCCTTTCGTGGAGATCTATAAACTAGCGTAATCTGCTGCTCTTGAATGAAAGGCCCTAGATCCATCAACTAGGTCGGTTGGTTGATCAGATCGTTCAGATCTTTTACATCCTAGGTGACTATAATTTTGGATATGTCTACTTCCTTTCTCAGTTCTATCCATTTTTGTTCCACTTTTTCTTTTTTCCCCTTCACATATGTTTGGTGTGTACACCATTAAGTTTATTATGTCCTCAGTCTAAAATTTAACATCACAGGGGCACCTGGCTGGCTCAGTCACTCAAGCATGGGACTTCTGATATTGGGGTTGTGAGTTCAAGCCCCTTGTTGGAAGTAGAGCTTACTTTAAAAAAAAAAAAGGAAAAGTATTTTTAAAACTTTGATCACTATGTAATGTCCTTCCTTATCTCTAGGAATTTTTATTGCTCCAAAATCTACTTTATCATTTTTTTAAAATATTTTATTTTATTTTTTTTTTTGACAGAGAGAGAGAGATCAAAAGTAGGCAGAGAAGTAGGCAGAGAGGCAGGCAGAGGGAGCGGGAGAGCAGGCTCCCCGCTGAGTAGGGAGTCTGACACGGGGGGCCCGATCCCAGGACCCCGAGACCATGACCTTAACTGAAGGCAGAGGCTTAACCCACTGAGCCGCCCAGGTGTCCCCTACTTCATCATTTTTAATTTTTTTTTATTTTCAAAGATTTTATTTATTTATTTGACATGGAGAGCATGAGAGAGAGAGAGAGAGAGAGAGAGAGAAAGAAATGTGCACGCATGCATGGTATGATGGGCAGAGGGAGAAGCAGATTCCTTGCTGAGCTGGGAGCCTGGGATTATGGCCCAAGATGAAGGCAGAAGCTCAACCAACTGAGCCCCTTCATCATTCTTTTTAAATTAATATTGTCATGTATATCTTTTTCCATCTTTTTTTCTACTCACTCATGTCATTGAATTTGAACTGTGTTTCTTATACAGCACATACGTGGGTTGTTCAGGAAGAGTTTATATTCACTTCATTGGCTTAAAATCTCCATACATTATAAGTCATAGTCATTAGAACCCCAGAGCTGCTTTGCCTACCTATATTTATTAGGTGACACTTTTTTTCCATTTATGGAAGTACAGAGAATAAAATGTTTCTGTCACATTCCATGGCCAATAGATAAAGATCTTTCTGGTCCCAATTTCATAGCTTATGCAGCTCTTGGATGCTTCTAGCTTTATATGGATAGCTTCTTTTCAGGGCTCCATATGCATGCACATATCTTTTTAAATTATTATTATTAAGTAAGCTCTACACCCAAAATGGGGATTGAACTCAGGACCCTGAGATCAAGAGTCACATGTTCTAGCACCCCAAGATGAACATGTCTTCAAACTTGGCTTCTCCAAGTCTTGCTAGTCCCAGACCCAACAATAGGACGTGGGTCTGGTGTGAATACTATTATGTATTTTTGTCTACTTGTTCCTATTCACTGATGATTCAAGCTCACCTGTGTTTTAAGAAAACTTGCTATTTTATTCAGATTCTTCTATGTTTGGGACCTGAGAATTTTCCTTCTGCATTTTTACTATAGTCCACTAAAATGACTGTCAGGCTTAGAACTGATTCTTACCTGGTCCCTAAGAAAACCACCATCTAGGTTTTGCCTCCACATTATCCACGTTCTATTTTATATGATCATTTAAACCAATGCTTATTTTTCCTTATTATTAATTTACTATGATTATTTGATGAACATTTATTTATAACACTAATTAGGTGCCCAGTACTATTCTAACTATAGGTTAACTCATTTAGACCTTACAATAACTTTTCCCCATTTTACAGCTGGGAAAACCAAGGAGGCACAGGAAGTAGGAGTAACTTATCCTAATTTCATCAACTAGTGAAATAGCAGAGGGAAGATTTTAATCCAAGCAGTCTAGCTCTAGACTCCATCCTTTTAACCACTCTGCTATCATTCATACTATCTTCCAAACTAGTTTCTTAAAACACAGACTGAATCACAGAAAATCAGATTCCTTGCCTTACCATGTGAGTTCCTCCACAGTCTGCCTCCAGTGTACTTGCCCCCTGTTTCCCCACCTCTGCTTTGTCTAAACCCTCATTGAAGATTCTGGTCACTGTGGATTTCTATTTCATGAACATCCCACATATCGAATCTTTGCAAATTCATTTTTTTCTTTTTTTTTTTTTTTTTAGATTTTATTTGTTTGAGAGAGGAAGAGAGCTTGAGCACAGAAGGAACAGAGGGAGAGGGAGAAGCGTACTCCTGGCTGAGGAGAAAGCCAAATATGGGGCTTGAGATCACCAGGACCCTGGGATCATGACCTGAGCCAAAGGCAGATGCTTACCAGACTAAGCCACCCAGATGCCTCTGCAAATTCCTTTCTACTGCTTACAGTGACCCTTTTTATTTTCTTTGCCTGACACATTTATACTAATTCTTCCAGTCTGGAGCCAAGTTCCCATTTTCCGGCAAGTTTTCCTGGAGGATCCTTGATAAAGTTAATCACTGTGTTCCTAATCTCTAGTCATTTATTATTATTACACAGTTGTTTTATGACTCATTTATTCAAGTGCTGAAACTGCTGCTGCTTGAGAGTAAAGTCAGAGGACTTCTCATTTTAGTGTCTTCATAACCTATCTCACATATCGATCCCATACAATACTTTCAATGGGCAGCTTTGAGCCGAGGATTTACAATGTGCTAGAATTTTGGTGTACGGGTTCTCTTGAAAAGATAACTAAATCTTCAAAAGGTAAATATATATTTTATACACGAGAAAACTGACAGTCAGAAAAAATCACAGGACACATAAGGGGGAAAGACAAATGTCCATGTAGAAGAAGTTCAGTCCAAGGAACTTTTCACAGTGCTCTCAGCCTCCCTCTTTAGCAGAAAGTAATTGAAGAACTATTTACACTAAGTGAAAATATTATTGTAATTGTATCTGAAAATATGCTTTTGAAATTTATTAATTCAGTTCCACAGCTAAACCAGCAGAACACCAAGTATGTGTTGGGAATTAGAGATGAGAAACAATGATGCAAACCACCAAGTCCAGGTTCCCTGAATCTTAGCATCCGACTAAGCACTTTGCAGGGAAAAAATGGTGTGATTCTGACGCTTGAAGTCCCCGCGGTCTGAAGCCAGTCATCAGAATTCGAAGCTCTTACCAAAAATGACTGGAAGGCAGAGACCTTACTTAGCTTCTGGAATGCATGCAACATACATTTACGTTATTAAAGTTAAGGGGGAAAAAATGGCCAAGAGGGTGAAAACAGTTGCCTTCCTTTTTCTTCCCAAAATAACGTGGAGAGTTCCTTCTGAAAACCTGCCACTTACTAATGTGCTTACGCACTCGCTCAAGCTTTCCGTCAATAAACATTAGTCGTCCCTCCCGCTTGCCGGGCACTGTGCTATGTGCCTGAGATACAGGTAGAACAAGTCAAACAACGTCCTTGTTTATGCAACATGCTCCTGGCCTTGTCCTTAGCACTAAAAATCTCCTGGAGGGGAAGCTCATCACATGATGACTTCCGTTTCTCCTGCTTTTGCTCTGGCTTAATGAAAATCCCTACTAGCTGATTAAAGAATCCAACTGAGTTTCAAAAGTGTCAAATGCCACTTCGGTTGAGGGCCAAGAGACTCCATCCATCGAACAAGGAAGAAGCATGGCCTTTAAACCTTAAACTCCGTGACATAAGCTTAAGGTGTCACGTTTACACTTTCGAAAGTGACAAAAACAGCCAATTTGGGGAAAGAGCTATAGGAAGAGAGAACGCAATCAGGGGAATGCAAAATCTGCCTTCCTTACAGAGAAAAGGAATAGGGGAGTGAGTCCCATCTGAGTATCCAATAGCCACCATGGACAAATAGAGATAATATAGAAGGCATGAGTTTCTGTCTCTGAATTTCAGTAACAGTGCTTCCTTCCCAATAAAATTAACCGTTTCCAGAGCAATTGAGTTAGCTTCCTAAGTTTTCATTCCCAGGTGGTGAAGAAGGTCCCCATTCTTCTCAAAGATAGAATACATTATAGGTACAACAAAAACGGCTCCAAGTTATTGGAGAATACACATGCCACCGGATTACCGTTTATAGTTCTGACTCACCATGTATTCTTAGACATTCTGGGGAGTATCCTTATTTAAAACCTAGGGTCCATAGAACTTGTCAGCAAGAATGTGTGTACCCCAAGTAAAATTTAGTCCACAGGGCCTAGTGCTCAGAGTTATCATATCACTCCCCCCATTGGAACTGGCCGTGTGACAGTTTTCAAATCCCAGAATCCTGCAAAGCAACTGCAGCAAGTCTGTACATTCCTAGCAAACCTGAAAGCACGTTCAAAATATTGGTGCATCTGGTTTCCCCTAAGGGCCAGCTGCAGCTGCTCCACGGGCTGTGGGCTCTGAAGTGACAGCCCCCTCCTGGCTGGCAGGGTCACTGTCATTCAGGAGAGAGATCACAGAGTCTATATCCTTTCTGTTCGGGACACAGGGCTCCCAGATGTCAGCGGGAGAGCTGATGGCATGTCCGGCCAGAGATGAGAAGCCTCCGGAGCAGGAATGCCATCGTCACGTGGCGATTCACCTGTCCCTAGTAGGACTGGGCGGCCCCTGGAGGGAGAGAAAAATACATCGGAATCTCCACTGCTTTAGGTTCTCATCAGCAAAGACGAGCAAACTCTGAAATATGAGTCTCAGTGCTGACATCCGTAGTTTAAAAAAAAAAAAAAGTGATGCCTTATTTTAAATGGCTCTGGGGGTGGGGCAAGGGAAGTTTAAGAAAACATAAGCAGGCAACATGTTTTTCCCTCCTTTTTCTGCAGCTTTTTTTCTACACAGGATTTCCTGGTCACATCATGAGAAACTATGTAAATATGCTCCCTTTGACTTAGCAGCAAAAATCATTTCCTCTCAGGTTCTTTCAAGGAGGAAAAAAGAAACCCCCAAGAGCCCAAACCAAAAAGGTATGAGTTGCGATATAAAATTTGGTCAGAAAAAAATTTGCAGACAGACAAAACATTATTTTATAATCCATTCTTGGTCGCCTTTGTTTTGCTTTGTATTGTTATTTGGGTCTAGCATATCATTTGCCTTGTGAAAATACCTTGCCTGGTATTTTCATCTTGTGATCATTGTTCAAAATTAATTTCATTTCTTGAAAGGTTTCAGACTTATTCCAAGTCCAGGGTGATTCACTGTAAAGAACACTTTCTCTTTCTCCCCATTCTCCTTCCCACCTTGTTTTATTTATTGTGGAAGTAGGAAATCTTCAGTGGACACAGATGTGGGTGTTTAATTTAAGAAAGGAAAATGTTCTAAAATGTTTTTCCACGCTAGAGCAGGAAAAAAAAAATCCATGGAACTAAATGGACCATTTGCTGCCTTCTCCATATGATTCCCTTTCTGATTCTGTCCCTCTCTAACTTTAACATTTAATACTTCCACGTCAGTGCAATTCAAATCCTCTGAGGGTAGCCTGCATGTCTCAGCTATTTCTGCCTACTTGAAGTGTCCTTGGCATTTCCCTAGCTCAAAGATTCCTTACAATTATTCAGTTGTTCACTGCTTCTTTGGACAATGGTCTCTCTCTCCCTCTCTCTGTCTCTCTCTCCCTTTTTCTTTTTCTTTTTCTCTCTTTCATACCTAGGAGACACTACTGTTTAGAGAAATATTCTTTGGGAAATGTTGCTTTCAATTAAGAGTTTTATAAGAAGTGAGTTCCCTGGAACTATACCACACAGTATACCAGTTGTAACATTTTGTGTTGAACAAGCATGGGAATAAACATCCAGCCAATAAATAAGTATCCAGCCTCCTAGAAACTCCCTTTTGCCAGTCAGGCCAACGTGGTCATTCAAAGGATGGCTCTTCAAAATCTCACAGCATCAGGTAACATCAGCTTGCTTATGTTTTTTTGTTTTTCTTTTTTCTTTTAAATTAGGAGAAGACAGAAGAGTAAATGCCTCTACCATTTATATCCAGTTGAACACTAACGTAGGAGACAGTTTTCTGGGGTGCTCAAAGGCTGTGTTCTTAATGCCTGTGTTTCCCTCAAAGTTGATATGTTGAAATCCTAATTCTCAAAGATGATGGTATTAGAAAGTGGGGACTTGGGAGGTGCTTAATTTGTGAGGGTGAAGCCCTCAGGAATGGGATTAGTGCCCTTATAAAAGAGGTTTCAGAGAGTCACCCAGCCCCTTCTGTCATGTGAGGACAAGCCATGAATAAGAAGGAGCAAACCATGAACCAGGAAACTCTTCCCAGAGCACAACCATGTTGGCAACTAGATCTTAGACTTCTTAGCCTCCAAACTGTGAGAAATGAATTTCTGTTGTTATAAACCACCTAGTCTGTAATATTTTGTTATAGCAGCCAAATAGACTAGGACGGCAAGTCAAAGCTAAAGAAAGTGAGAGAGAGATGAACGGACAGGCAGACAGGGACAGATATCTGCTGTGAAGAAAATGTAAAACTACTCCATACCACATACATCTCTTGGAGAAGTGTAATTCACCTTCAGTTATTAAAAACAATAGTAAAGGTGTAGAGCTCAGTAATCCATCAGTTGCATTAATACCCAGTGCTCATCATGTCACATGTGTTCCTTACTGCTAATGATATGTTGGCTAATTGAATTTAAATTTTAAAAAAATAGTAAGGAAAGCACTCTCATCCACTCACATCCACAATGTTTCCCGAAGTTTATTGTGAAACTTAAACATATATGTATATAATATTTATTAATACTCTACAAAGGCTACTTTACAGAGTTCTTCATTATTTTTTTAAAGATTTTGTTTTTAAGTGATCTCTACACCCAATGTGGGGCTTAAATCTACAATCCCTGAGATCAAGAGTCACATGTTCTACCTATTGAACCAGCCAGACTCCCCGAGACTGTGTGCTTTAGAACACCCTTTAGAAGGTGCCTGCCTGGGTGGCTCAGTTGTTAAGCATCGGTTTCAGCTCAGGTCACGATCCCAGTGTCCTGGGATCAAGCCCCCACATCCGGCTCCATGCTCTGCAGGAAGCCTGCTTCTCCCTCTGCCACTTGTGTTCTCCCTCTGCTTGTGTTCCCTCTCTCACTGTATCTCTGTCAAATAAATAAATAAAATCTTTTTAAAAATACCCTTTAGAAATTGCAGATTTAGAACATAGCTAAACTGCACTAAAAGAAAAATTTTTATCAGGTTAAAAACATTTGACTTTAATTTTCAAGATCAAAAATTATGTAGATTTTCCTTAATTAACCCACCACATTGGGCTGCTATGTTACTGTTGCCATGGCACTTGCCACCACTTCAAATTATATTTTCAAGTCCAACCCTAAAGACATTATGGTTCTTCTGTACATGCTCTTCCACCAAAGTGACAGAATGATGCCAGATCACAAATAGATCCTTCAAGTCATCCAACACACAAGGCGCTTTTCTTTCCTTCTCAGAGAATGAGAAACCAATTGATATCCGACCCAAATTCAACTATCCATTAAACCAACTGTATGTCTACACATGGAAATACTAGAACCAATTTTTCAGAGACATCAAAACATGCTAGTTCACTTTCTACTCCTTAACTGAATAACCTCCTACCTGTTCCTATTCACTCAACTCCTGTCATACAGTGGTATCTTGCATTGGTGAATACCTAGTATATAAAATAAATGGTGTTTGGTACTGAAATATTTGGGGGTTGTCACTTAACCACAAAGATTACTTAAGGCAGGATCCTTTGTGTCAATGAGCTCAAAAACTGGAGATGGAGAAAATGCAGGAACAAATAACCACTGAGCAGAGGGCTGAACATTGTAGGAAGGTTTATAGAAAGCTTTGTTAAGCACTGGGGAGAGTGACTGAGGCTCAGGGAATTCTGGAAGGTTCACACAGGGGATGAAGAGTGAGGTGGATCTTGAAGACAAGTATGAAACAGTATTTGAACTTGAGGGTTTCTGTGTGGTTGAGATTGGAGAATAGAGGTGCAGGTTGATAGGAGATGGACCCAGAAATAGAAGAGTGGGTCAGCATTAACAGATGAGAACATGTCTCCACTTCCTTGAAAGATCTAGATTCTTCCCAAGAAAACACAAGAGCCTCAGGAAAGTTTTAACCAGAAAAGTGACATAATGAGGTCTGTTCATCTTCTTTAAACTGTTTGCTAGAGATAATTAAAGGTTTGGGCATAGTCTTAAAAAGCTTAAATCAGACTTATTGTCTCTGACTCTTTCTTACATTATTTTACATGCACAGCAAAAATAGAAATAAAAACAAGTTCCTAATCCCTGTCTCCAATAGGAGTGAATTGCTTTTAATCAAAGCTCTCAAATAAAAATTCTGTCCCTATTTTGCTCTTACAGAAATACACTTTGGTCAGTAGTTTTGTTTTATAGCTCCATCTACATATAACCTTCCTCTCTTACTCCAAGTCTGTTTCTAGCAATAGAAGCTCAAACTCTGTTTCTCCCCCCTGTGAGAAAATAGCCTCATAAACAGACAGGCTCAGTCTGTAGGTCATGTGACTCTTGATCTTGGGTTGTGAGTTCAAGCCCCGTGTTGGATGTAGAGATCACTTAAAAATAAAAAATTTAAAAAAAAAAACTTTTAAAAAAGAAAGACAAAAGCTACACTAGGCATATGGCATTTCCCATAGATTTGCGCCAAAACATAAGCCAATTTCTGACACAGGAACATAATTATGAAAGCACCTTTGAAAACTCTTGTATTTATTTCCTGGCCAAGGTGAACTTTTAAAGCATTACAAAGTCCTAGAGCAATTAGATTCAATTCAACAAGATCTGATGGCTAGTTCAAAAAACAAACAGGTGGAATCTGTTTATTTTTGCAAGAGAAACATGTTACCAAACCCTTAAGTGCATCCTTAGGAATGTGGAATGAACTAACACGGGCACACGAGACGGAATGGAGAGTCCCAGAGAAATAATCTTCTTCTTGTCTCAGTTACTTCATTATCCATGCATGAAATGAGAGAGTGTGTCTTTACAGGAGGCAAGTTGGCACTTAAATGTTCAAGAAAAGAACTCTGGAAACAATACAGTATTTCACAAGTTTTGGTTGTTCTCACTGAATGACTGTGAACATATGACTCAGATCTTTTAAACACTGGCCTACCAAACCACCTCTCCTCTGCTGTCACCCCATGAATCAGTATGCATATCCTCCTTGCAATAAAATTCCTGATTCCAGAATTTGCTATGTGGTCCGCCATGCCCTGGTGGCATCAAGGCATTTCCTTACCCTCTTATATTCAGGTAGTATGAGAAAGATTTTTAGTGATGTAGTCATAGGTGTAGGTCTATTCATTTTCTAACCTCAAAGTTTTTCTACCAGAGGTTCTCTGTTTCATTTTTTTCTCCCTAAGATCTCCCTACTGGATTTCAGAACCGTTCCTCTTCTGGACTCATCACCCTGACCAACCCTTTCTTATGCATTCCTTTTGGTGTTGCTCTTCCTTCCTCTTCAGGAGCAAGTGCCCCCCCAAACAAGGAATGCTGGTTATTTTCTTTCTTCCTCAAGAAAGCCCATCTGTTTCAGGCCCGAGCCATGGTTTTTTTGGTGTGTGTGTGAATCATTTACCTACTGACCCTTGACCCCATCGCGTCCCACATCTCTTCCTGTTTTCTCAGGGTGGTGCCCTCTGACCATCCTCTTCAGTGACGGCTCCATTTCCTCACAAACAGGACACTTCCCAGTCGCCCCGACTCTGAAGGACCATCTCTCCATTCTCTTTGGTCTCCTGGCAGCTTCTGTTTCCCCCCTCACACCTCATCAGCTGCCAGATTGAGCCGCTACTTCCTCTGCATGATCTCAGAGATCTATTTCTTCCTCTCAGGGTGGCAGGCAGATACCTGAATTCGATCCTCTTTTCTTTGATTAAGCTGGCACTCGATTTCCTTATGTGCCACAAGTTCTCATTTCCAAAGTCTTGAAACTGTTGTTATCTGTTGGTATCACTGGTTCCACCTATTTATTTTTCACACTTTCCTCCAGCCTCTTGGCTCTTGGCTCCATCCTAGGTCATTTGTACTTGGTTTGGAAACCTGACTCCAAAGCATTCTGCAAACCTTATCTGTCATCTTCACACTCCTTTCCTTCACAATCCAGGGAGAGACCCTCTCCCAGTACTTCATAACTGACTTGATTTGTAGTCTGCACACAACATCAATGTCTGTACTTCCAGGCTAATGTTGGTACAGATCAGCTCTGTCCAGTAAAAACTTCTATGATGATAGAAAGGTTCTATACCTGCATTTTTCTATATGGTAGTCATTAAATGCACGTGGCTATTGGATACCTGAAATGTAGCAAGGGCCTCTGAGGAACTGAATTTTTTAATTTTACTTAATTTTAATTCAAATAGCCACATGAGTCTAGTGGCTATTAGTGTAAAGCTAGGCCCTAGGCTATCAAATGAAACTATGAGATTGACCCATTAAACACAATAAACTTTTCAAGGTTGTAGGGAAATGTATGAGAACTGAAAAATATTATTACAAACTAGCAACAGATTTCAAAATCAAAGTTGATAAATGATTAAGTACTGCAAAACATATTTTGTCAGTTTTAAAAAGTTATTTAAGAACTCAAGAAACTTGCATCATTTCCAAATAATTTGTTTGTATTTTTCCTCTTTTTTACAAGAATTCTAAGTATACTGATAATTGCCAAGAAATCAAATCATAGCCAATTGTAAATTAAGTGAGTTTCTTCTGGCCAAATTCTATCAAAAACAACACTATACATACTCCTAAAATTTTTACAGCAAAAATTAATATTCAACAAGTACATTTTTGATGTGTTTGATATGATACAATGTGTGGACTTGGCAAGAGTGCCTTGTCTATATTCAAGCATAACCTTCTAATCTACCAAACTAAAAGTAAGTTTCAAACTAAGTACCCAAACTTTCTACCCATTCACTCAGACCTGTCTTTAACATTTACAGGACAGAGCAGAGTATAAATGGAACCTCTTGCCTCACGCTCACTAGTCTTCCCTTTTCACTTCACCTTGTGCTGAGAAAGAGGTCTTTCATGCCCTTGCTTATGCGCAGCCCAGTCCAGCCTCCTTGCTTTCAGAAGTCATCCTAGGAATGTACACACATGCAGCTCTTTTTTCCCTTTAGAATACAAACGCCATTAGAAGGACCTAGAAGTGGAGGGGCACCTGGGTGGCTCAGTCACCTGGGTATCGGACTCTTAATTTCTGCTCAAGCCATGGTCTCTCATGGCCATTGGATTGTGCCCCAGGTCGGATACTGTGCTCAGTGGGGAGTCTGCTTAAGAATCTCTCCCTCTCCCTCTGCCCCACCCCTGCTTGTGCTCTCTTTCTCTCTCTTAAATAAATAAATCCTGGGGGGAGCGGGGGAAGGAAGGACCTGGAAGTGGGGGATTCTGAAATTGCTGACTCAGAGTGACCATGACTCTTTTTTTTTTTTTTTCTTTTTAGTGTAACAGAATTCATTGTTTATGTACCACACCCAGTGCTCCATGCAATACGTGCCCTCCATAGTACCCACCACCTGGCTCCCACAACTTCCCACCTCCCCACCCCTTCAAAACCCTCAGGTTGTTTTTCAGAGTCCATAGTCTCTCATGGTTCACCTCCTCTTCCAATTTACCCCAATTCCCTTCTCCTCTCTAACTCCCCATGTCCTCCATGCTATTTGTTATGCTCCACAAATAAGTGAAACCATATGATAATTGACTCTCTCTGCTTGACTTATTTCACTCAGCATAATCTCCTCCAGTCCCGTCCATGTTGCTACAAAAGTTGGGTATTCATCCTTTCTGATGGAGGCATAATACTCCATAGTGTATATGGACCACATCTTCTTATCCATTCGTCCATTGAAGGGTATCTTGGTTCTTTCCACAGTTTGGTGACTGTGGCCATTGCTGCTATAAACATTGGGGTACAGATGGCCCTTTTCCAGAGATTCTTTGCTTTGTGAGTAGAAGTAAAACAGGAGGGTCATAGTGGAGTCCTTTAAAGTATGGAGCTTGGGTAGTACTACTTTTACCTTTCTATATTTCTATCAGAGATGGGGTACTATCCAGAATACTATTTTGTTTGTTTTTTATCTACATTTAAGAACATATTGCTACTGAGGTGCCTGAGTGGCTCAGTCAATTAAGCAACTGATTCTTGATTTCCCCTCAGGTCATGATCTCAGGGTTATAAGATCAAGCCCCACATTAGGCTCCATGCTGTTGTGGAGCTTCCTTAAGATTTTCTTTCTCTCTCTCTTTCCCTCCCTCCCTCTGTAAAAATAAATAAATATACAAATAAGTTAATTAATTAATTAAAATGAAAGTCTTGCTACCGCTGGACTAAAAGTAGACTTTGCCTGTTACGATAATGGAATAATAGGAATCTTGATGATAGAATAGCATGTGGTTTATAGCAGATACTAAGTAAATATTTGTTCAAATAGAATTGATCATTTTTTGCAGCATATTTTTACAAAAAGATGGCATTTATATTGGAAAGAATATTTTTTAAAATATTTTATTTATTTACTTGACAGACAGAGATCACAAGTAGGCAGAGAGGCAGGCAGAGGGAGAGAAGAAAGCAGGCTCCCCACGGAGCGGAGAGCCAAATACTGGGCTTGATCCCAGGACCCTGGGATCATGACCTGAGCTGAAAGCAGAGGCTTTAACCCATTGAGCCACCCAGGTGCCCCAAGAATATGGTTTTTGAAATTGGGTAAACTTAAATTGCTTTCTCTTCCATTCAGTTATGATCATGACCTCGGCTGGTGAGGATAAAATTAAAATCTAGACATTTTTTTCATTTCCTCCAGATTAATTTTTGTTTGTTTGTTTATTTGTTTCCTGACTTAATGTGCTCTCTATGTTAAACTGTGGCTGGCCACCTGTTCGTGACTTCCCAATCTAATTTAGCATTGTAGTTCCAAAGTGCAGTCTATGGGAACCTGGGCAGGGAGAGGGGGGAGACAGGTCCATTAGGCCAAAGCTATTTTCATAATGATACTAAGATGTTATTTGCTTTCCCCACTGTGTTAACATTTGCAACATAGTGTATGATATTCCACAATCATGGTGCAAAAGGAATAGTGGGTAAAACTGTGCACCTTTAGCAAAAATCAAAGCAATAGCACCAAACTATGCTATTAGACACTTAATTCTTCATTGCATTGCACCCACAGTTAAAAAAAAAATTATCAATTTCACTTAGGAATGTCCTTGATGAAGCAGTGAGAGTATTAATTACATTAAATCTCAACTTAAGTATACACCTTTCCAATCTTCTCGGTGACAGTGGGGGAATAGTGAAGTCAAATGTTGTCTCAAGGAAAATTCTTGTATGATTAAGCTACCAGAGGAACTACATACTTTTTAAAATGACATACCATTTCAGTTTGAAACTAAGAATCTATTATTATTTAGTCTCAGGTATTTGGCCACCACTTTGGTGAATATGAACAAAATGAGTGTATATCAATGTTGCCATTATAAAATTCAAAATTTCTAGCAAAAATGGGAATTTTTGAAAAATTCCATATCCACCACTGTGAGCCATATTCAATGATTTTTCTGATGAGATGAATGGTGATATTAACAAATATAATTTTTTGATATTATATAATGCAGTTTACAAACATTTAGAAAATCTTCATGATTCTATGGACCAGTATTTTCCAAGTGACCAGTGTGTGATTTGCCCTACTCATGAGTGGGTAAAAGATCCATTCAAAGTGCAAGACAGGCCAACAAATTCTTTTTAAAAAGTTCTAAAATTTCATTGACACAGTTTCAGATTTCATTATACGGTAGCCTTTAAGAAACTACTACTCGTTGGACGCCTGCATGACTCAGAGAGTTAAGCCTCTGCCTCCAGCTCAGGTCATCTTCCCAAGGTCCTGGGATCACACCCAGCATCAGCATCAGGCCAGCAGTGAGCCTGCTTCTTCCTCTCCCTTTGCTTGTGCTCCCTCTCTCTTTCTCTCTCTCTTTCTCTCTGTGTGTGTGTTAAGTAAATAAATAAAATCTTTTAAAAAAAAGAAGGAAGAAAGAAAGAAAGAAAAGGAAACTACTACTCATTGAATTTGGTGTAGTCAGAAAGAAAATCCACAATTATCTTCAAAAGGCTATTAAAATGCTTTTCTTTTTCCTAATTACACATCCATGTAAAGCCAGGCTTCTTTATCTACCTCAATTTAAATAGCATATCTCAACCAAGTGAATACAAAAGCAGATATAAGAATCTAGTTGCTTTACACCTTTAAGGGATTTACAAAAATGTAAAGGAAGGTCCTTTTATACTAATTTTTGTGTGGGTTACCCTAAGGACATTTTCACTAAAATTAAGTTAACATATAATGATTTTGTTGTTGCCATTTTTAGATATATATCTTATAGTTATCCATTTTAATTTAAAATATGGTAAACCTCAATTTGTATAACCCACATAAATGAAAAGCCTTTTAGGATCCTTAATAATTAAGAATATAAGAGCTCCTAAAGCCAAAATGTTTGAGAATCATTGATTAAATGGATTTTGACCAGCATTTTCTAAATGAAATGAAATATAAAACAACACTGTATTTTTATATTACTGAAATATTTTACAGTAATTTTTTATGCCTTACATTTTATAGGTAAATATCATTTATTGAAACCTTTGTTAGAGTTATACAAATATGTATAAGTGCATCCTGGGTTACAGACAAAATTTATTTTTTACTATGGAGTCAAAAAGTTTAAGAAAAAAAAATGTACTAGGTCAACTGCTCCTTAAAAGCAGGGGCTGTGCTTTTTTTTTTTTTTTAAAGATTTTTTTTTTATTTATTTACTTGACAGAGAGAGATCACAAGTAGGCAGAGAGGCAGGCAGACAGAGAGAGGAGGAAGCAGGCTCCCTGCTGAGCAGACAGCCTGATGCGGGACTCAATCCCAGGACCCTGAGATCAGGACCTGAGCTGAAGGCAGCGGCTTAACCCACTGAGCCACCCAGGCGCCCCGGGGCTGTGCTTTTTTATCTTTCTAGGCCAAGATTCTTAGCACGATGCCTGACTCAGTAAATACAGAACGGATCCTCTCATTCTCTCAATTTACATCCTATGTATCAGCAAATCTTGTTGCCTCTGTCTTGAAAGCCCACCGAGTATCTGACTACTTGCCACGTAATCCGTGCCACTCTCATTTCTGCCCTGGATCAGTGTAATGTTTGTACTGTGATGTTAACTCTTCATTCAACCTTTCTGCCTATAGTCCGATCTTAACACAGATGCTAGGATGATAGCGATACCTATGTCTGACGTTAACTCCTATTACTCTCCCCTTTTGCTTGTTCCCTTCAACTCCTTTATCTTCTCCTTTGTCCCTTGAACATTCAGGGCTTCTCACCTGGACTGAGATTTCAGCATGATAAATATTCCATTTGTATTAAAGACAATGAGTGAACACTTTCTTCCATTGTTGCCTTTTGCCACCTGCTTTCCTACATCACGTTTTCTGTATCTTTGGATGAGCTTTTCTACAACTCCGTGAATTGTCAATTGCACTTATCTTTGTCCTGAGTAAATGGTAATAACCCTTTGTCACTGAATGACCTTAACCAATACTAGTGAAAGTTTGGCAGAAAGCAGTTGAGAAATTAGCAGCCCCTACATCTGCATATTGCTTGTAAATCAGATATCAACATATATTAAAAGGGAAGATTATCTGAAGTAATGAAAATGTAATAACAACATTTTCTGGAATAAAAAATAAAAGTCTTCAGATGGACCAGTTCTAAAGTAGTCACAGGAAATTTAGAAAACAGAAATCTGAGGGCACCCAGGTGGCTCAGTTGGTTCTTAAGCCTCTGACTCTTGATTTTGGCTCCGGTCATAATCTCAGGGTCCTGGGATCGAGCCCTGCAACAGGCTATGTGCTCAATGGGAATTGAGGATTCTCTCCCCTCTCCTTTGACCTTCCTCCCACTTACGCTCTCTTTCTATAAAATAAATAAATTGAGTTTAAAAAAAGAAAAAATGTGGACTTATATTTTAAGGAAATAATTTCAATAAATTAGCCCATGTCTGAATTAAGAGAGGGCTATGAGCTTACTGATAAAGTGGTCGTAGAGAAGCACATATGACTGGGTTCACAGTGATGCTGGCTCTCTACCTTTTCCTTTACAAGAACAGAATTCTTAAATTTCCTCTTATTTGAAAAGGAACTTGGAATTTAAATGTCAAAATGTTTGACCAATCAAGCTTTTAGAAGTTTTTTTTTTCTTATTTAATTATTTTTCTATATTTTCTGAATGTTTATATATCTACTTCTGTTCAATGGAGATGATACCTCTTCAGTGGAGATAATACTTGTTCCTAGAAGAGATGTATGACCATAAATTTAACTTCTGTGGTCATTTTAATTCTTTTTTGGAGAAAAAGCAAGAGAATCATAGGGTAGAGTTGACTTGGCAGTTATTTCCCAGACAGCAGCAAACAGGAAAAAAAAAAAAAATTCTGTCCATGACTAAATACTGGTCCTGCTCCAGCAACAAAATGATTATAAATCATATCAGATTTCTGCAATATTTCTTCTCACAGTAATTGTACTTTGTGGATATTCTTACAGGCTCTGAGGTACAGATAATACTACTAGAAGAAACTTTTATTTATGATAAAGGAAATGACCAAAGCCAAAAATAATGTACAGAAGAAAAAAAATCAACAACTGGACAAATATAAATTAATGTAAAAAATGTGTCACCTAAGATGGCTAAATTTAAAAAGAAAGCAAGTTTATGATAGAAAGAAAACTTATTGGGGTGCCTGGGTGGCTCAGCAGGTTAAAGCCTCTGCCTTCAGCTCAGGTCATGATCTCAGGGTCCTCGGATCAAACCCCGCATCAGGCTCTCTGCTCAGCAGGGAGCCTGCTTCCTCCTCTCTCTCTCTCTGCCTGTCTCTCTGCCTACTTGTGATCTCTGTCTGTCAAATAAATAAATAAAATCTTTAAAAAAAAAAAAAAGAAAGAAAGAGAACTCATTGGCATCCTTTTAAGACCAGTCCCCACAGGAGTCTAATGCTCACTGATTTCACCATAAGCCTGACACCTAGTCCTGCATACTTAGTAAATTCATTGTTTCAATCACTCTGGGAATGTCCCCAAGCTGCTCCTTTCCAACTTCAATCCCTGACATGACCCAGAAAGTTCTTGATCAATGATAAATGACTGTGGCTAAGATTAATCTGTTCCCACAGAACAGAGATAATGAGCTGGGGGCTAACAAATGCCCAGCATTGTGGCATTACTATCTTAAATAATTTTTTAAAGGAAAGAACTCAATCAAAATGATAGTACAGGGGCACCTGTACTATCAATTGGTTAAGAGACTGCCTTCAGCCCAGGTCATGATCCTGGAGTCCTGGGATCAAGCACTACATCAGGCCTAGCTCAGCAGGGAGCCTGCTTCTCCCTCCGACCCTGTCCCCTCTCACACTGTTTTTTTCTCTCTCTCAAACAAACAAATAAAATCTTTTTAAAAAATGATAGTACATAATAGATGAATTGGAAATACACAATGGAAAAAGGAATCAAAGCTATTACTGAGCAAGGCAGTTCATTATTTCTCTATTAATTCTTTTATTTATTTGACCATTCAACAATCATCTGTTCTGTGGCTACAACTACTGTTAGAAATGTGTGGAAGAGATCATGTTTTTCTTCAAGATCTTACAGTCTACTATCTGGGTGTACATACAAACCTCAAGTTATTGAATTACTTAACAAATAAGTTTCTAGTAGACATAAATAATTATAGATAAGTTTACTTTTTGATACTTTTTCATTCTTTCAAAATCTGTAAAGAGTATCTTAGAATAATAACTCTAAGCACAATTTCCTGACATTTAAGGCAGCAATTTGGTCAACAAAGTCCATAAAGAAATTAAAAAAAAAAACAGATTGCAGCACAATAATTTCATAATTTTGGAGTTGTGATAGCTGTTCTATGCATTTGGGTTGCTCCAATTTTAGGATAAAAGAATCAGAAATAACAATAATAGATTATTCCAGAGGGTCATCTAAAAGTAGAAATTGACTCTGCAGATGGTAAATTAAAGCCCATTTGTAAAATGTTTAGCATATCCAAGGGCTTGACCACTGAAAGCCTTTTGACATTTCCTTTACTCCTCTTCAACATTTTAGTTTGCTTTTCTGTGGTGAATACAATGAAATCCTTATGATGAGTAGGCCCTGTAGACTTGTAGTGACCATCTAAGAGATGATGTTCTCTTGCATGGCTCTCCCTGGGTCTCATTCTGGGGAGAAAGAAGCCACAGGATGCTTAGGACAGTGGTGAGGGAAAGAAGCCACAATGCCCTAAGGTTGGCCAGAGGAAAAGAAAGGTGTGGAGTCAGTTTAGAGGAGGTCCTTAGATCTTTACTCAATCTTGGAGTTCCTGTACTCCTGCCTATTTCCCTTTAACAGCATCTCTGCCTGGTCACGCAGGGGAAATCATGTTTCCTCTTCAAGAATGTGTTTCAGGGCCATATCCACCCCAGAGTTCATAGCAGCAATGTCCACAATAGCCAAACTGTGGAAGAAGCCGAGATGCCCTTCAACAGACTAATGGATAAAGAAGATGAGGTGCATATATACAACAGAATATTACTCAGCCATCAGAAAGGATGAATAGTCAACATTTGCATCAACATAGATGGAACTGGAGGAGATTATGCTGAATGAAATAAGTCAAAGAAAGAAAGACAATTATCATACAGTTTCACTTATTTGTGGAACATAAGGAATAACATGGAGGACATTAGGAGAAGGAAGGGAAAAATGAAGGGGGGAATCAGAGGGGGAGATGAACCAAGAGAGACTGCAGACTCTGAGAATCAAACTGAGGGTTTTAGACAGGAAGAGGGTGGTGGGATGGGTGAGCCCTATGTTGGTTATTAAGGAGGGCACATTTTGCTTGTAGCACTGGGTGTTATATGCAAACAATGAATCATGGAACCCTACATCAAAAACTAATGATGTACTATATGGTGACTAACATAACATAATAAAAAATAATTTAAAAAAAGAATATGTTTCGGGGCACCTGGGTGGCTCAGTGGGTTAAATCCTCTGCTTCAGCTCAGGTCATGATCCCAGAGTCCTGGGATCAAGCCCCGCATCAGGCTCTCTGCTCGCCAGGGGGCCTGCTTCTCTCTCTCTCTGCCTGCCTCTCTGCCTATTTGTGATCTCTGTCTGTCAAATAAATAAATAAAATCTTTAAAAAAATAAAAAATTTAAAAAATTAAAAAATTAAAAAAGAATATGTTTCTATTAAACATTTCCCTTATGTTCTGATAAATTTATGAAAAGCAAGCAAATAACAAATAAAACAAACTCATTCTTTCTTAATGGAATAGATAGCTTCAGATTATGTACAGCAAAGATTAATACTGATAAAGACTGTGTGTTGCCTGCCAGAAAAGTGATAGGTGCTCTCTCATTTAACTTCTTTTTTTAAAGATTGATTGATTGATTGACTGATTGATTTTTCAGAGGGAGAGAGAGAAAGAAAGAGAACACAAGCAGGGAGAGTGGGAGAGGGAGAAGCAGGCTTTCCGCCAAGCTCCCGCCAAGGGAGCCCAATGTGGGGCTTGATCCCAGGACCCCGGAATCATGACCTGAGCTGAAGGGAGAACCACCTAGTCACCCCTTTCATTAAATTTCATAGGCGCTCTAGAATGGATCCCCTGCAATCAAATTCAATTTGCATCAGAGAGAAGTGAGCAGTTGAGTGCCCTTGACTATGAGTGCTGTGACTGAGGATCAAAAGCACAGAAATCTTCAAAGCCTTGAAGCTTCTTTGAGCCCCTTCCTAATCCTGTTTTTCTAATAGCTGTTTTGTTTACTGAATTTATCAGAACTTTGTTTTCCTAGCTAATATGATTTGCACCACAAGTAGCACACAGCCTGTAAACCTTCTGGCTTCTTAAAGCAGTAACGCCAGTGGACCTACCACGTCAGAGAGCAGCTGTGTTATCTCCTCAAGTCACGAAATCCCCGTGGGTCTCAGCATCTCTGTCTGTAAAACTCAGGAGTCAGATTTGATTATCATTGAGCTCAAGGATTTTGTGGTTGATTTTCCATTCTGGGAAAAATTATAGCTGTCACAGATGTTTTCAGAGTATAATTGATGAAATCTCACTAGATCATTTTTGTCCATGAGCAAGGTCCAGGAAAATATTAGTAAACAAAGAAATAAGGAGAAAAAATGTCTCATTATTTCTCATCAGATCTATTTTTAGGAAATCTAGGAAAATAAGGAAATTAAGGAAAGGATTTAGGATCTAGGAAATTAAGGATTTAGAAAAATAAGGAATAAAGACCGAACTGCAGAAGTCAAATCTTTGTGGTAAAATATACATAATAAAATATACATTTTTACCATCTTTAAGTGCACAGTTCTGGGGCATTAGGTACATTCACACATTGAGCAATCATCCCCACCATCCACCTTCTTCCATCTTCTCCATGTGAAGCTCTTTGCCATTAAGCATGAGCTCCTCATTCCTCCCTCTCCCAGACCCTGGCAATCATCCTTCTTTCTGTCTCTATGAATCTGACTACTCTAGGAACCTCTTACAAGTGAAATCATACACTGTAAGTGTTTTTGTGATAGAATTTATTACTTATATTTTCAAGGTTCACCCATACCGATGATATTTCAGAACTTCCTTCCATGTGAAGATTGAATGATATTTTACTGTATATATGCACCACATTTTACCTTTGTCCTTCCATCTGTATATAAACACTTGTGTTGCTTCCAGATTCAGGGTATTGTGAATAATGTTGCTATGAATATCAGTGTACAAATACCACTTTGACTTCCTACCTTGACTTTTTGGGGGTATATACCCAGAGGTGAAAATGCCTAGATGATAACTAATTTTATGATTAATTTGTTGAGGGACTACCATACTGTTTTCCATAGCCTCTGCTGGGTTCTAATTTCTCCACATCCTCCCCAACACTTGCTATTTTCATGATACCTATACCTATTCTAATAGGTGTGAAGTGGTTTTGATTTGCATACTCCTAATGACTAGTGATGTTAAACATCTTTTGATGGGCTTGTTGGCTATTTGATACCTTCTTTGGAGAAATAGCTATTCAAGTCCTTTGCCCATTTTTAATTAGTTTGTTTCTGTGTGTTTGTTTTTTTTTTTTTAAGTTGTAGGAGTTCTTTATATATTCTGATATCAATCCCTTATCAAAGATGGGATTTGCAATTTTTCTCTACAATTCTGTGGGTTGTTTTTATTCTGCTGCTAGTGTCCTTTGAAAATTAAAATGTGTTAAATTTTGATGAGGTCTAACATTATATTTTTGCATCTATATATCCAGTTTTATTCACATCATTTGTTAAAAAGACTGTCCCTTTCTCATTGAAAATCTTGTCCAAAATATGTGACCATGTACATGAGGGTTTATTTCTGGACTGTGTATTTTATCCCATTGGTCTGTATGTCCATCTTTATGCTAGTACCAGATTGCTTCAATTACCTGTGGCTTTGTAGTATAAAATTGGACATCAGGGAGTGTGAGACTTCTAACCTTCTTCTTCTTTTTAAAGATTGTCTTGGTTATTCAGGAAAAACTAATTATCTTTTTTTAGAAAGAGAGAAAGAGTATGTGCATACAATGGTGAGGGGGAGGGGAGAGGCAGACGGAGTAGAGAATCTCAAGCAGGCTCCACACTCAGCACAGAGCTCCACACAGGGCTCTATCTCATACTCCTGAAATTGTGACCTGAGCTGAAATTAAGAGTCAGACTCTTAACTGACTGAACCACCCTGGCACCCCAGGAAAAAGTAATTTTTCCTGCAGAAGTAAATACACTTAAAAGTAAGTTTAAGACAAGAATCTGATCATAGGCATACAATAAAATATTCTATTCATGAATGAATAGGAACTTGTTCTCAAGGAGCTAGTTCTCTGGTCAGAGAGATGTGTTCTAAATGAGACACAAGGTAAAACCACAATGAAGGAAACTAAAACTAAGCAGATTTCAAGAAAATGAGAAACTTTTTCTGATGAAGGTTAACAAAGAAGACTTCCTTGAGGAAGTACAAGTTGAACTAGGGCTAAAAAAAAATAGAAGGATAAGTTGAGGAAAGGTATATTTATTGATCAATTAGTTCTCCTACCTTCTTTTTCAACCTTGGTTTTATATGTAAAGTAGGATATTTCCAGCCTGCTTTTACATTCTTTTAAATGCTCGGTTAAAGAGGAAAATATCAGTAACTGTTTAGACAATATCCTATATGTTGTTTCTTCATGTACTTTCCCAACTTTGAGGAAGAACTGTATAAATTTTTTTCAACATGCTTTATGAATTAATGATGTTATTAAAAATCTTATTAAAAAGATCTATTTTAACATTTCATCAAGGAAGTTATAGAGCTATCAAACAAGCATATGAAAAGATGCTCAGTGTCACATGTCATCAAATAAATGCAAATTTAAACAATGAAATATTACTATGTAGATATTACAATGGCCAAAACACCAAACACTGATAGCACCAAGTGCCAAGAAGTATATAAGCCACAGAAAGTCTCATTTATTTCCAGTAGGAATGTAAAATAGTACAGCCACTTTGAAAGATAGTCTATAGAAAGAAAACGTACTTTCACTGTATGATTCAGCAATCATCTTCCTGGTATTTATCCAAAGGAGCTAAAAACTTATGTTCACACAAAAAACTGCACTTGGATATTTATGGAAAATTATTTAATTAATTAATTTGTTTTTTAATTTTTAAGTAAGCTCTCTGCCCAATGTGGGACTTGAACTCATGACCCTGAGATGGAGAGTCACATGCTCTACTAACTGAACCAGACAGCTACCCCTGGAAACTTTATTAATAACAACCAGAGTGAGAATTTTGGAGGAAATCAGGATGTCCTTCAGTAGGTGAATGGATAAATAAACTGTGGGCACATCCAGACAATGGAATATTATTCAGTACTCAGAAGAAATAAGCTATCAAGCCATGAGAAGACATGGAAAAATCTTAAATGTACATTACTAAAAATGAAGCCATTTATATTCTTGTCCAAACCCACAGAATGTACACCACCAAGAATAAAACCTAGTGCAAACTCTGGACTCTGGGTATAATGGTGTATCAGTATAGATTTATTAATAGTAACAACTGTATCACCCTGGTGGGAGATGTTGATAATGCGGGAAGTTATGCATACGGGGTAGGGGTGGTGTGGGTAATAGGTATTTGGGTAATCTTTGTACAATCCACTCAGTTTTTCTGTAGACCTAAGTCTTCTTTCTTTTTTTTTTTTAATTTGACAGAGAGAGATCACAAGTAGGCAGAGAGACATGCAGAGAGAGAGAGAGAGAGGAAGAAGCAGGCTCCCACCGAGCAGAGAGTCTGATGTGGGACGGGATCCGAAGACTCTGAGATCATGACCTGGACCAAAGGCAGATGCTTAACCCACTGAGCCACCCAGGCACCCCTAAAACTGCTTTAAAAAATAAAGTTTGGTTGGGGCACCTGGGTGGCTCAGTGGGTTAAGTCTCTGCCTTCAGCTCAGGTCATGATCTCAGGGTCCTGGGATCAAGCCCCGTATCAGGCTTTCTGCTCAGTGGGAGTCTGCTTCCCCCTCTCTCTCTCTGCCTACTTGTGATCTTTGTCAAATAAATAAATTAAAAATCTTTTTAAAAAATTAAAAATAAAGTCTGGTTTTTAAAAAATGGTCTTTTTTGTTTCTCTTTGGGATGGTAGAAAAATTCTGGAACTAGGTAGTGGTTATGGTTACATGACATTATGAATATTATTTAATGCCACCGAACAGTATACTTAAAATAGTTGAAATGTTGAATTTTGTGTTCTGTGTATTTTATCACTAATTTTTAAAAGGTATGTTCATTGTCTGATATAATAATACTTTGCTAAATAGGGACTTCTATTGATGCAGAGAAATTTGAAAGGTAAGTGTAATTGAGAGTTTGTGGGAAAGATGGAGGCTATGATAGGGAACCAAGAAATATTGGTAATTGATGCTTGTATAAATGATTATTACGCTCCAGTGTAGATAAACTGATAATGTGGCACCATGAAGAAACAAAGAGCTTCCAGAAAATTCTGGAAAGTCAACTAGTAGGTTTTAACTTAAATGATATGTTTAAAAGCAAGTAAAGGAGATAATTATATAATTCCTCAAGGTAAATCCCACAGAATACATGAGACTAGAAAATCAAATTAAGGGAACAATTTTTGACATGAAAATAAAGAGACAGTGCCTTGTGCCCAGTCAAGATTTTTTCCCCCTCCAGGAATCCAGAGGAATGGAGGAGAAAAGTCAATCTAGGCCCAAGTCCAGAGAGATCCTAGAGATTTTTGACTTTTTCTCAATCATCTGTGAATCCTTTCCCCTTGTGGCTTCTATCAAAGATGAGTCATGTATCTGGGCATCACTTCTCCCCTAGTAGTCCCCAAATATCCTTAATCTAAAATTTCATAAGGAGCTAGAAAGAATTATCTAGTGTTTTAAAGTAACGACAGCTGGCCTCAGAGAAATGATGCTCTGAGGCTCTCATTCTACCCCACAGTGAACCTTCAGAATTTGCTCCTTCAGGAGCCAGACAGTAAATAGAGGAGGGAAATACTACAAAGGGTCACAAAAGAACATGTGGAATATGATGATTATGCTCACTATCCTGACTGAAGTGTTGGTTTCTATGAACCATATATATGTCAGTAGTCACCAAATTGTTCAACTTCAGTATGCGTAGTTTATCATATGCTAATGATCGTCAATAAACCTCTGAAAATAAATTAGAAGAAATACATTTGAATAAAATAAATTTTTAAAAAATTTTAAGATTTTATTTTTAAATAACTTCTACACCCAACATCTGCTCAGACTCACAACCCCAAGATCAAGGGTTGCATATTCTACCCACTGAGCCAGGTAAGTGCCCCAAACAAATTAAACATTTTTAAAGAATTTACTCCTTCTGAGACCTTCCCACTGAAGTAAAGATTAGCTCTGTCTGGCCTTCACTAAATTAGGAAGATGCCAAATGTTCAGCAAGTATTTAAGACCCCACTTTGTGACCTGAAGGGAAGAAAATGAGTAGGACATAATGCCTTGTTTTAAGGAGTTTTCAGCGTGAAAGGAACTTTGTGAAGAAGATCATGTGTATTATTAGCCTTGGGGTGTATTCATTCACTCCATGATTACTGATCAAGAGCCTTCCCTGAGCTGTGACCATTTCTAGGATTTGGGACAATATGGATGAGTGACATGTGTTTGTGTGGTCATGGAGCCCTGAACATGAAGGACCACCAGAGATGAGAGAACAACTTAGACCTGCAGTGAACACCCCCATTTTCTGCACCCTTCCTGTATTCCAGTCTCTCTGCCAAGCACTGGGCTTTCGTTAACTCATCAAATTTTCGTCAAACTTCTTTGAAATAAGAATTAATGACCCCAGATGGAACTAGAAGGTATTATGCTGGATGAAATAACTCAATCAGAGAAAGATAATTATCATATGATGTTACTCATCTGTGAAATTTAAGAAACATAACAGAGGACCATAGGGGAATGGAGGGAAAAATAAAATAAGATGAAATCCGAGAGGGAGACATACCATAAGAGACTCTTTTTTTTTTTTTTTTTAGATTTTATTTATTTATTTGGGAGAGAGGCAGTGAGAGAGAGCTTGAGCGAGGAGAAAGTCAGAGGGAGAAGCAGACTCCCCATGGAGCTGGGAGCCCAATGTGGGACTTGATCCCGGGACTCCGGGATCATGACCTGAGCCAAAAGCAGTCGTCCAACAAACTGAGCCACCCAGGTGTCCCACCATAAGAGACTCTTAACTATAGGAAACAAACTGAGAGTTGATGGAGAGGAGGCAAGTGGAGAGATGGGTAACTAGGTGATGGGCATTAAGGTGGGCACTCGAAGTAATGAGCACTGGGTGTTAGTTACAACTGATGAATCACTAAACTTTACCTCTGAAACTAATGGCACACTATATGTTAATTAATTGAATTTAAATAAAATTAAAAAGAAGGAATTAATGACCCCATTTTAAAGTTGAGAACACCATTCATCCATATAATTACATAATTCCAGTAGAAGTATCTCTGTCAAATAAAATAAAAGAAATCCCCCTTTTTTTGCTAATAAAAAAACATCTACATGACAGAAAAAGGATATGTATAGAAAAATGTCCCTATGGGCATACTGTGAATATGATTTCCTCTGAGCAGTAAGAATGAAAGGGAAAAAGAAATCATTCATTTTTACTAAATGTTTGTTAGATAGAATTTGACTATTTTTATTACAACTGTCTCACACTGTTTTGTAGCAAAAATGTGTTTGTCCAAAAAAAAAAAAAAAAGAGGAGGTCTCTAAGGTCACACAGCAAGAGAAACTCAAACCCTGAGTTCTCTACTACACATGTGATACCCTGAGGCATCATATTGGTTTGTATCCCAGCTCCAGTCTCAAACATGTAGAAGTCTTTACTCCCATACCCTCTTCTGACTAATTCATCAGAAAGAGGTCTTGAGCCCCTGTTTGCCACCATGAAAGAAAAGTAAAGCATCCTAGCTGTATTAAAATATATTTAAAATTCTCCTTCTAATTACCTTAAAAGTGAGCCTTCTGAGACCGATGCTAGCAGTTCCTCAGGAGGGCCGAGTTGTCTGGGAAGAGCTTGCCTCATGACAGACAGGGGGCAGAAATTGTGCTCTGAGAGGGCGCAAGCGAACATCTGCATCATTCTTTCCTTGTTGGTTTGGTCTGGGTTTTATTGTCTTGACAGTTAAAGCAGTTCATATACATAATTCTCTGAGAAGTATTTGCTACCACCACAGTAATAAAAGAGGCCTACAAAAGAAGAAAACAAATATGGCAAGTCTTTACATTTACAGAATTATTTTCTCCACACGAAAACAGAAGGCTATTTCTTTGGTTTCTCCTTGAAGTTAGGTTATAGTTATCCTCCCATATAAATAAAAATACTGGAAAAAATAAAACAACTGCCATGTAATTGAAGAGAAAACAAAATACATGAATATTAGATGTGGGAAGTGTTTCCACTGGTTCCAAACATAAAGTCATTCTTTTTCTATATTTTGCTGTCAGAAGAGGGATTTTCATTGGATACACATAAAAAAGGATTTTTAGCAGAAAAAAACAAACTATAATTTTCAGAAAATTGGGTTGTGAGCCCCCCAAAGTAATAATAGCTCTTAAAAGGTAAACTTTTTAATTCATTAATAAGCTGAGAATTAGAATACTGTAGACTCACTTCCCTTGAGTGTCCTTGCTCGGCTTAAGTAAAAGCCAGCATCACTGGATCCATTTTCCTTTTCCCTCGAGCTTGCCTTTCCTAATTAAGAGAGATAGTAAGGGCACTTAGATTTCATCTAATCTGGCTTTAGGTAATTATGGTTCATTGTAGCAATTACAAGTTATATTTATAATGAACAATAAAGGGAAAAACCTTTCAAATTCAGTTTATTAAGCTTTGAAAACCTGCTACGAAATGGGCAGTCAAGATATATTTACCGGGCAATCAAATTCTTTTGTGAGAATGTCAAATTAAGTCTAAGCAATTTATGCCAAAGGCTCTCTTTACATTGCAACTCTGAGCCCATTTCCTCCACAATCCTCCCATAATTTACCCCAAAATAGCACCACAGTTCTAATGCTTCCTTAGTTTTGTATAGAGAGAGCCACAATATTAATTTGCACTGCCCATGAAATATGACCTTAAAAAATATTTCATGGGTTTTTTTTTTCTGTGTATATAATCCTTCATTTATATGGTTGTTTTATGAAGGCTGAAACCACTATCTCCATTTCTTTTATTTCTTTTTGCAGTTTCTATCCACAGGTCTCTCTTAAATCCTTCACTAGGAGGCCCCCTCAATTACCTTGATATCTAACTGGAACCTCAGTTTCTTTCAGAAACTCTTCTAACTACTCTAAGACTAGATCCTTCCCTTACCAATCCCCTATAATTTTTCCCACATCTAACATAGTTGGTCCCTCTTCTATATCGTCTCATTCTAGTCAGTATTGTTAGTTCCTTAAGAAGAAAATAAAATGGATCATTTATCTGTCATATATTATTAAATCTTGCCTATGCATTTAGAATATATATTAATTTTGTTAGAAAATCATAACACAGAATAACTGTTACAACTGTATTTGTCTAAACATTGCCACTTTTTAGTTAATTTATGCACTTTCTCAAATTTTCTATCTATACAAGATGGATTGCATGTGAGTGTTTTTTTACTAAGTTATCTCTAAGCTCTGGTATTTTAAATAAATTTTTGTCATGATTGTTAACTCCAAGCAAAATTCCTTTGAATGTTTCTCCTATTATTTTTCATATGTCTCTTAAAATTGATGTGGTAAACTTTTAAGTTTGTTCTATTAAACTTATTCTTCAATATATTTAAGTCATTGTGTTATCATGAGAAAGTATAATTTAGTAATTTCTGCCTCTGTTATATATTCTCTTGCCAACATAATCTGTTTGCCTGTTTTTAACCGTATGTACCTTTTAAGGAACAGTGTATTAGGTCCCATCTGTTTTGGAAAACATATCTGGCTATGATCTTAGAATTTGAAAATAAGAAAATTATTATCTTTTTGTACTCTTACATGACAAGAACTTACTAAAATCTTCTTTTGGTATTAAGATTCTCCCCACTTCTCAAAAATATTAAATTAATACTGCAAATATAGTCTTATTATAGCAGCTGGTCATAGAGCTAAATTGTACATTCCCAAATAGAAAAATAAAATAGTACACTCCTAATCGCTGACCTTTAAATCCTTACAATGTGTCAGCTTTCTAGGAGAAATCACTTAAAAACAAAATTTGCTACATCTACATAGTTCTTTCTTGGGTAAGACCCAACACTAATCAGAGTGAGACAAAAATCTATTCTGTAGGAGGCAGTGTAATCAAAAGGTCCTAATGCTTTTTTTAGAAATACAGTGCTAAGTTCAGGGAAGTCTTCATGTTGGCCATACTCATGGTCCTGCTAAAGGAATCTGCCTGGCTAGCTGCCCCTACTGTAAAGCAGCCTATAGCCAGCCATATTCTTGCTAGGTACACCTTCAAATGTATTACATCCACTTTCATCTACACACATTCATTTATATGTTTAGAATCTTGTGGACACAATCCCAGAGACTTAACAAAAAGAAAAGTACTGGGATGCCTAGGTGGCTCAGTCAGTTAAACATCTGTCTTCGGCTCAGGTCATGATCCTAGGATCCTGGGATGGAGTCCTGCATAGCGCTCCTTGCTCAGTGGGGAGCCTGCTTCTCCCTCTGCTGGCCTCTCCCCATATTTATGCAAGCTCTCTCTCTCTCTCTGACAAAGAAAGAAAGAGAGAAAAAAGTACCTTCATATATATTTGATTTTTAAGTCATCTGGGCTCTAAAGCAAGTTAATGGTATGAAGGCTTTTATAAACTGATTGGGGAGAAAATTTTTCCTTCCAGTTCTAGGTAGAGCCTTCTGCTCCTTTCCTGTCTGAAAGGAAATAGCAATAAACAATTGAAAAAAAAAAAGATAACGTGTTCTTTTTATTTAGGTCTTCTTTATTTTATGAAATTAGTGCTTCAACCACCAAGTATTTAGGTTTAAAACACCAAGTATTAGGTTTAAAAATAGCTTCCAGGGGCACCTGTGAGGCTTGGTTGGGTTAAGTGTGTCTGACTCTCAGGATTGTGAGATCAAGCCCCAAGTCAAGTATTACCTGCTTAAGAGTGTCTCTCCCTCTCTCCTTCTGATCCTCCAAATTAAATAAAAATAAATGAATAAATGGGTAAATAAGTAAATTAAATAGCTTGATGGTTCTGGTTCAAGAGGGCAACATAGGAAGATTCTGAACTCACCTCCTGCTATGAAC
Source organism: Neogale vison (assembly GCF_020171115.1). Taxonomy (NCBI): domain Eukaryota; kingdom Metazoa; phylum Chordata; class Mammalia; order Carnivora; family Mustelidae; genus Neogale; species Neogale vison. The sequence goes on along the minus strand of NC_058091.1, from coordinate 75,843,799 downwards.
ACAGCAAATCTACAGGTATATGTGGAACAATTTCTTCTTAAAACAAAAAACCTTAAAAGCTGGCCAAAGGACCTCTTCACATTGACCAAATGAGAGAGAAAGCACATTACAGCAGCTGCAGCCACCGGACAACCACTTCCCCAGGCTCTGATAACCTTGAGGGCTCATGCTCCTCGGTCCTATATGACAGAAACCAATGGAGAAAGAGTTCTTAAACAGCTACCGCCCCCAGTGCACAGCAAGAAGCAATACCCAGAAGCTCAGCCTTTCTGTGAAAAAAGGCTATGACTTTGTCATCATAACTGCAACCTGAGGGGCAGACTGCAGACCTTTCTAGAGACCTCAGAGGGTGGGCATGGTCTTTGTGCTCTGCCTTTGTCATACTCCAAAGCATGAGCATCTCTCAGAGGGCAACTCTTATACATGTCTGGTTCTCCAGTTTTTATGTCTGGTACCCTGGTTTTTTGTAGCTTCCACCTTGGTCACTTGGCTCTGGTGGGCAATGGAGCTTACATTCCCGGGTCTGATGGACCATAACAACTATAGATACAATTCTTGGTCACTGCACAGATAGCAGAATGAAAAACTCCCCCTCCCAACCTTTCTGTGGAAAAGGCTTACTTGCTTGTCCTGTAGCATTAACCTGAGCAGCAGGCTTCAAGTTTGGCACGCATCTAAAGACTGCTGAGCTGCTCTCAGGGAACATAGGTCAGAACATGCTGTCTTTGTGCTTTCCCTCTCCTTCATTACAGCTCACTACATTCTTCCAGAAAGGAGTTTATTTGCTCATTTGGCATCCGGATTTTTGTTCCTGACATTAGGGAACACCTCCAGGTTGCCTGGCTCCAGTGGCCAGGAGGGATTATGTTTGTGGTCCCATAGGACTGTATATATTTGGATTCTTTAAAAGCTGCTGCCTGAGGGTCTGGCTTCCAATCAGTCTGAAGCAAAGTGATGACTGTGATCCTTCCCTTTGAGACACTGACTGGTCGTGGCACAGCCTCAACAACTGGGATCTATTAAAAGTAAAATAAGCTGTTTGGACAATCACAAAAGTTTGAAAGACAACCAAGAACTAGGGCATGGGTGAGCACTAAGGTTTATTCCCTACATGAGGCCAACCCTTCAAGACTAAGAGATTAAGACTAAGAGACTAAGAGATTAAGAGTCATTTGTGAGATTAAGAGGTTTGTCTCCCTCCCAATCCCGTCTTGTTTCATTTATTCTTCTCCTACCCCCTTAACCCCCCATGTTGCATCTCCACTTCCTCATATCAGGGAGATCATATGATAGTTGTCTTTCTCCGATTGACTTATTTTGCTAAGCATGATGCCCTCTAGTTCCATCCACGTTGTCGCAAATGGCAAGATTTCATTTCTTTTGATGGCTGCATAGTATTCCATTGTGTATATATACCACATCTTCTTTATCCATTCATCTGTTGATGGACATCTAGGTTCTTTCCATAGTTTGGCTATTGGAGACATTGCTGCTATAAACATCTGGGTGCACGTCCCCCTTTGGATCACTACGTTTGTATCTTTAGGGTAAATACTCAGTAGTGCAATTGCTGGGTCATAGGGTAGTTCTATTTTCAACATTTTGAGGAACCTCCATGCTGTTTTCCAGAGTGGTTGCACCAGCTTGCATTCCCACCAACAGTGTAGGAGGGTTCCCCTTTCTCCACATCTCTTGCCAGCATCTGTCATTTCCTGACTTGTTAATTTTAGCCATTCTGGCTGGTGTGAGGTGATATCTCATTGTAGTATTGATTTGTATTTCCCTGATGCCGAGTGATGTGGAGCACATTTTCATGTGTCTGTTGGCCATCTGAATGTCTTCTTTGCAGAAATGTCTGTTCATGTCTTCTGCCCATTTCTTGATTGGATTATTTGTTCTTTGGGTGTTGAGTTTGCTAAGTTCTTTATAGATTTTGGACACTAGCCCTTTATTTGATATGTTGTTTGCAAATATCTTCTCCCATTCTGTCAGTTGTCTTTTGGTTTTGTCCACTGTTTCCTTTGCTGTGCAAAGCTTCTGATCTTGATAAAATCCCAATAGTTCATTTTTGCCCTTGCTTCCCTTGCCTTTGGTGATGTTCCTAGGAAGAAGTTGCTGCGGCTGAGGTCGAAGAGGTTGCTGCCTGTGTTCTTTTCAAGGATTTTGATGGATTCCTTTCTCACATTGAGGTGCTTCATACATTTTGAGTCTATTTTTGCGTGTGGTGTAAGGAAATGGCCCAATTTCATTTTTCTGCATGTGGCTGTCCAATTTTCCCAACACCAGTTATTGAAGAGGCTGTCTTTTTTCCATTGGACATTCTTTCCTGCTTTGTGGAAGATTAGTTGACCATAGTGTTGAGGGTCTATTTCTGGGCTCTCTATTCTGTTCCATTGATCTATGTGTGTGGTTTTTGTGCCAGTACTATGCTGTATTGATGATGACAGCTTTGTAATAGAGCTTGAAGTCCAGAATTGTGATGCCACCAACTTTGGCTTTCTTTTTCCATATTCCTTTGGCTATTCAAGGTCTTTCTCGTTCCATATAAATTTTAGGATTATTTGTTCCATTTCTTTGAAAAAAAAAAAAGGATGGTATTTTGATAGGAATTGCATTAAATGTGTAGATTGCTTTAGGTAGCATAGACATTTTCACAATATTTATTCTTCCAATCTAGGAGCATGGAACATTTTTCCATTTCTTTGTGTCTTCCTCAATTTCTTTCATGAGTACTTTATAGTTTTCTGAGTATAGATTCTTGGCCTCTTTGGTTAGGTTTATTCCTAGGTATCTTATAGTTTTGAGTGAAATTGTAAATGGGATTGACTCCTTAATTTCTCTTTCTTCTGTCTTGTTATTGGTGTAGAGAAATGCAACTGATTTCTGTGCATTGATTTTATATCCTGACACTTTACTGAATTCCTGTACAAGGGCTAGCAGTTTTGGAGTGGAGTCTTTTGGGTTTTCCACATATAGTATCATGTCATCTGCGAAGAGTGATAGTTTGACTTCTTCTTTGCCTATTTGGATGCCTTTAATTTCCTTTTGTTGCCTGATTGCTGAGGCTAGGACTTCTAGTATTATGTTGAATAGCAGTGGTGATAATGGACATCCCTGCCGTGGTCCTGACCTTAGCAGAAATGCTTTCAGTTTTTCTCCATTGAGAATATTTGCGGTGGTTTTTTCATAGATGGCTTTGATAATATTGAGGTATGTGCCCTCTATCTCTGATCAGGAAGGGATGCTGTACTTTGTCAAATGTTTTTCAGCATCTATTGAGAGTATCATATGGTTCTTGTTCTTTCTTTTATTAATGTGTTGTATCACACTGATTGATTTGCGGATGTTGAACCAACCTTGCAGCCCTGGAATAAATCCCACTCGGTCGTGGTGAATAATTCTTTTAATGTACTGTTGAATCCTATTGGCTAGTATTTTGGTGAGAATTTTCGCATTTGTGTTCATCAAGGATATTGGTCTGTAGTTCTCTTTTTTGATGGGATCTTTGTCTGGTTTTGGGATCAAGGTGATGCTGGCCTCATAAAATGAGTTTGGAAGTTTTCCTTCCATTTCTATTTTTTGGAACAGTTTCAGGAGAATAGGAATTAGTTCTTCTTTAAATGTTTGGTAGAATTCCTCCAGGAAGCCATCTGGCCCTGGGCTTTTGTTTGTTTGGAGATTTTTGATGACTGTTTCAATCTCCTTATTGGTTATGGGTCTGTTCAAGTTTTCTATTTCTTCCTGGTTCAGTTGTGGTAATTCATATGTCTCTAGGAATGCATCTATTTCTTCCAGATTGTCAAATTTATTGGCGTAGAGTTGCTCATAGTATGTTTTTATAATTGTCTGTATTTCTTTGGTGTTAGTTGTGATCTCTTCTCTTTCATTCATGATTTTATTTATTTGGGTCCTTTCTCTTTTCTTTTTGATAAATCTGGCCAGGGGTTTATCAATCTTATTTATTCTTTCAAAGAACCAGTTCCTAGTTTCATTGATTTGTTCTATTGTTTTTTTGGTTTCTATTTCATTGTTTTCTGCTCTGATCTTTATGATTTCTCTTCTCCTGCTGGGTTTAGGGTTTCTTTCTTGTTCTTTCTCCAGCTCCTTTAGGTGTAGGGTTAGGTTGTGTACCTGAGACCTTTCTTGTTTCTTTTCTTTTTTAAAATATTTTATTTATTTATTTGTCAGAGAGAGTGAGCACAGGCAGACAGAGTAGTAGGCAGAAGCAGAGGGAGAAGCAGGCTCCCTGCTGAGCAAGGAGCCCGATGTGGGACTAGATCCCAGGACGCTGGGATCATGACCTGAGCCGAAGGCAGTAGCTTAACCAGCTGAGCCACCCAGGCATCCCCTTTCTTGTTTCTTGTACCGCTATATATTTTCCTCTCAGGACTGCCTTTGCTGTGTCCCACAGATTTTGAACTGCTGTGTTTTCATTATCTTTTGTTTCCATGAATTTTTTCAATTCTTCTTTAATTTCCTGGTTGACCCATTCATGCTTTAGTAGGATGCTGTTTAGACTCCATGTATTTGGGTTCTTTCCAAATTTCCTCTTGTGATTGAGTTCTAGCTTCAGAACATTGTGGTCTGAAAATATGCAGGGAATGATCCCAATCTTTTGATACTGGCTAAGACCTGATTTAGGACCGAGGATGTGATCTGTTCTGGAGAATGTTCCATGTGCGCTAGAGAGGAATGTGTATTCTGTTGCTTTGGGATGAAATGTTCTAAATATATCTGTGATGTCCATCTGGTCCAGTGTATCATTTAAGGCCTTTATTTCCTTGTTGAGCTTTTGCTTGGATGATCTGTCCATTTCAGTGAGGGGAGTTATTGTATTATTGTTGATGTGTTCCTTTGATTTTATTATTAATTGGTTTATATAGTTGGCTGCTCCCACATTAGGGGCATAGATATTTAAAATTGTTAGATCTTCTTGTTGGACAGATCCTTTGAGTATGACATAGTGTCCTTCTTCATCTCTTATTATAGTCTTTGGCTTAAATTCTAATTGATCTGATATAAGGATTGCCACTCCTGCTTTCTTCTGATGTCCATTAGCATGGTAAATTTCTTTCCACCCTCTCACATTAAATCTGGAGGTGTCTTCATGTTTAAAATGAGTTTCTTGTAGGCAACATATAGATGGGTTTTGTTTTTTTATCCATTTCGGTACCCTGTGTCTTTTGATTGGGGCATTTAGCCCATTAACATTAAGGGTAACTATTGAAAGATATGAATTTAGTGCTATTGTATTGCCTGTAAGGCGACTGTTACTGTATATTGTCTCTGTTCCTTTCTGACCTACTACTTTTAGGCTCTCTCTTTGCTTAGAGGACCCCTTTCAATATTTCCTGTAGAGCTGGTTTGGTGTTTGCAAATTCTTTCAGTTTTTGTTTGTCCTGGAAGCTTTTAATCTCTCCTTCTATTTTCAATGATAGCCTAGCTGGATATAGTATTCTTGGCTGCATGTTTTTCTCGTTTAGTGCTCTGAATATATCATGCCAGCTCTTTCTGGCCTGCCAGGTCTTCGTGAATAAGTCTGCTGCCAGTCTAATATTTTTACCATGTATGTTACAGACTTCTTTTCCCAGGCTGCTTTCAGGATTTTCTCTTTGTCACTAAGACTTGTAAACTTTACTTTAGGTGAAGGGGTGTGGACCTATTCTTGTTGATTTTGAGGGGGCTTCTCTGCACCTCCTGGATTTTGATGCTTGTTCCCTTTGCCATATTAGGAAAATTCTCTCCAATAATTCTTTCCAATATACCTTCTGCTCCCCTCTCTCTTTCTTCTTCTTCTGGAATCCCAATTATTCTAATGTTGTTTCATCTTATGGTGTCACTTATCTCTCAAATTCTCCCCTCGTGGTCCAGTAGCTGTTTGTCCCCCTTTTGCTCAGCTTCTTTATTCTCTGTCATTTGGTCTTCTAAGTCACTAATTCTTTCTTCTGCCTCATTTATCCTAGTAGTGAGAGCCTCCATTTTTGATTGCACCTCATTAATAGCTTTTTTGATTTCAACTTGGTTAGATCTTAGTTCTTTTATTTCTCCAGAAAGGGCTTTTATCTCTCCAGAGAGGGTTTCTCTAATATCTTCCATGCCTTTTTCGAGTCTGGCTAGAACCTTGAGAATTGTCATTCTGAATTCTAGATCTGACATATTACCAATGTCTGTATTAATTAGGTACCTAGCCTTCAGTACTGCCTCTTGTTCTTTTTTTTGTGGTGAATTTTTCCACCTTGTCACTTTGTCCAGATAAGAGTATATGAAGGAGCAAGTAAAATACTAAAATGTTGGCAAAGACCCCAGGAAAATATGCTTTAACCAAATCAGAAGAAATACCAAATCATTGGGGGGAGAAAGGAGATAAAAAGAGGTTCAGAAAAAAAGAAAGAAAGAAAAACAATTAAAAAAAGAAAATGAATAAAGAAAAAATATAAAAAAGAAAGAAAAATATGTATATTAGATAAACTAGTTAAAAAACATTAAAAAAAGGTAAAAGTTAAAAAAAATTTAGCAGAAGAAGAAAAAAAATTGAAAAAGAAAAGAAAATTAAATTAACTGCGAGACTAAAGAATCATGGGGAGAAAGCCATGAGTTCCATGCTTTGCTTTCTCCTCTTCTGGAATTCCGCTGCTCTCCTTGGTATTGAAACTGTACTCCTTGGTAGGTGAACTTGGTCCTGGCTGGATTTCTTGTTGATCTTCATGGTGAGGGGCCTGTTGTAATGATTCACAAGTGTCTTTGCCCCAGGCAGAATTGTACTGCCCTTTCCAGGGGCCAGGCTGAGTAATCCGCTCAGGTTTGCTTTCGGGAGCTTTTGTTCCCTGAGCGCTTTCCATAGAGTTCCGGAGGACGGGAATGAAAATGGTGGCCTCTCTGTCTCCAGCCAGGAGGAGCCGAGAGCTCGGGGCCCCACTCCTCAGTGCACCCTCAGAGAAAAGCGCCCAGTAACTCCCGTCTGCCTGACCTCTGGCCACGCTCCGAGCTCATCGAGCTTGTGACCGGTTCAAGGTACCCCCGAGCTGTGAGCTCACTGTCGGCTCTGTCTCTGTAGCCGGCTTCCCCGTTCTAATACCTGTAAGCTCTGCGACACTCAGACACCCCTGATCCTTCTGTGACCCTGCGGGACCTGAGGCCACGCTGACCCCACGTGGGCTTCACCCCAGTTTAGCCTCTGGAGCGACGTCCCCTCAGCAGAACAGACTTTTAAAAGTCCTGATTTTGTGCTCCGTTGCTCCGCCGCTTGCCGGGATAGGCCCCTCCCCCCGGGGTCTATCTTCCCGTGGCTTTGGATTCACTTCTCCGCCAGTCCTACCTTTCAGAAAGTGGTTGATTTTCTGTTTCTAGAATTGCTGTTCTTCTTCTCTTCAATCTCCCATTGGATTTGTAGGTGTTTGTAATCTTTAGATAAGCTATTTAGTTGATCTCCTGCTACCTGAAGTAGTCTCAGCCTGCTACTTCTCCCCCATCTTGACTCTGTTCCTTCTTTAAACTTTTTAACTGTAAAATTTAAATCTTGAAATGGTAAAATAATAACCAAAAATACATGGTAATTTTACTCACCCTTCTGCTTTCAAAAAATAAAATAGTTGAAACATACTTACTTCACAGAATACTGGTTACCATTCATCATCTTTCAACCTAAAATCCTTCAGTTTTAGGGTTATAATTATTCCAAAAGAACTGAAGACCTCTGCCAGTCACCCCCGTGTTACTTAGAACAGAGGTAGTAGTATTGAGAATCATTTCCTAGAGGCCTGGTTCTGTTCTTCCATGGAGGGTCACTAAATTGAAGGGTGTGGCTCAATCCTGCTCATACCCATTACTCCCTATGAATGAAGGTCTCCAGGTAGTCATCAGTCATTCTGACCTCTCACACACACCTTGCTGGACATTGGCACACACTCTACTCTGGAAGATACTCCAGTTTCTATAAAACCCCATCTTATCTAACCTAGGTTACATGTATATAATACACCTACATGTGTATGTCAATCCTCTAGTTTTATATAATTCCACTGAGAAGAAACAGTGGAGACCCATTAAACAAAGTATGCCTGCAGTAAAAGCTGTAGAAGTAAAATAAATGGGTCACACACTTAATTGCCTGCATTCTACAATGTAGAACAGTGGAAGAGAGCATTCCTGGCTGTGCTGAGGTATAGCAAAGCTCACAATAGGGTTTCTTTTGAAAGTGTGTGGGTTGCCTTTTGCTCTGCACTCTAAGTACCCTGCAGAAGGTCAGGATTTAATTCAGGGTAATTTGAGGCATGCTTCTTATAGTTCGCTCCTCCCCCAATATGATGAAATTTAGCCCATGGAGCATATTTCCATGAGAAAGAGACTTCTGTAGTGCCATTACACAGGCGTCACCTCAGCATTCCTTTCTACCTACCAAAAACTTTTTGAAAAAGGAATTCATTTAATCTCCTTTTTAATGTGACCCAATATGTTTTCACAAATGGGAGATTTTTCTCAAATGTGGCATTCATAACAGTCTGTGTGGGTTTATGTGGCATGAGTAAATCAAACGGGGAACCTCACCATTTTGACAGTCTGATTTAACTGGACCATTTTAAAGCACTATGAGCAGCAAGAGCAAATACAGACAAGCCAACCCAGGAATTTTTAAGCCAGTCCAATTGAACCACATATTTATTCACACAGACAACCTCAATCACCTGAAAAACTCTGATTTTAATTATATTCCATGCTTTTAGGGATTTCGCTAGAGATTTTAAAGACAGGAATTATCCTGTGCCCTACAAAAAGAAATATTTGTGGTTAGTAGAGATGTGCCTACATGGTCTAGCTCCATTGCTCCCACTCTTAATCATTACATCATCTACTCAAAAATCCCTGAAAGCATGTTTGGGCCAGTACTAGATATAATTGGTTAATTCCATAGGAAGCCTGATTCACTGAGGTTAATTTGAGCCAGTCTACACTATTGGTTTTCTATTTAAGCATCAAAAGGCAAATGAGACAGTTGTGTTTCATGTAGAATAATTAGCTTATAATCTGTGCTTTTAAATAGAAGGCTGAATTGGAGGGACTAGCTTTGACTAGACTTATTCAATAAAACCTATTCAGTCTTCCATTCCAGTCCTATAATTTGCTGGCTTTGGTAGTTGAAACTGCAGTCTTGTGTTTCCAGGACTCAGTCTTCTGAAAAAGATGTACTTCAGGATAGTTGGAGATCCCAAGGGGAAAACCAAGAAAACATGCTTACTCCAGAAACCAGTTAGCTATTTCCAAGCTGCTTCAGAGATGAGAGAAATTCTCTCACATCTTGCATACAGCTCTTAAGCTCCATGGTTCAGGTAAAGGGAGAAAGTGATTGCAGAGCAATCAAGGTTGTCTTCACAGTCAGTAGAACTAGATAGAAGTTCTACTGGTTAGGAGGACATCTATAACCAAGATGAGTTCCAATGATAAAACACAGATCTATTATTCTCCCAAGTACACAAAAAACTTGCCAAAAGAAAGAAAATTTTTCAGAAAAATTACATACAGGTAAAAAGAGAAAAGACTATATTTGATGAAAAAAGAATAAAAGAAAAATCCACTCCAGGAGTATTTATATATGAAGAGACAGTTTCTCCATTATTTTAGATACTAGCTTCAATGAGGCAGGAAGCCAGGGCATGAGATCTTAAAACAATGTCCACTTCAAAGTATCTATAATTCTATATTCAAACATGATGGTATAATTGACTTGATAATAGCATGACTAATTTTTTGCATCAAGTAAGCAAATATTTTTTAAGCATTTACTGTGTGTGTGTTTATGTATATAAACACACATATATTTATTTACTATTTACTAATATTTACTATATATATATATTTATTTAGTGGTCTGTGTAAAGTTCTCTGTGATTCTATTCTCTGAGGGTCACTAGGCCTATATTCTGCTTCAGCTGTATCACTTTCTATGTATAAGAATGATAATGCCTCCTACCTCCTTTGAAACTCCATTTCTCTTACTATTTCTAGCTCAATATAAAGCCAAAAAGTCCTAAGCCTGAATCCTGTCCCAAATATTGAATTCCTGTGTAACTCAAGGCAAATATTTTAATGTCTGCAAACTTCAGTTTCCCCACCTGTAAATGATGATGAGAATAAAGTTTTTCTAAAAAGATTATTATGAAAATAAAGCAAGGAAATAAATGTAAAGGACTTATAATGCAGTCATTATGATAAATGCAAAGGAAATCTTACAATTCTTATAAAAGCAAAAGCATGTATGTTCTTATGAAGGATTCATTTCTGCCCTTACGGAGGTTATAATCGCATGGCAAAGAAAGGCAATAGTTGTGGGAGAAGGATGTTCTAGATCAGGAAGTCCATTCTGCACCAGCTAGACCTTAGAGACCTAAATGGAGTGCAGGGGTCAGCCATACTGAATCTGGGAGCAAAGCATGAAAGGCTACCCAGGAGAAGTGCATAGGTCCTAAGGAGGAAATGCCTTTGGGGAAACATAGCCACCGTGTTCCCAGTGGAGTAGAAGGAGAGAAGGGTCATCTTAGAGAAAGTCGACTGACCTTATAGCCAGGGTAAGGACTTTTTGTTTCACTTAACTTTGAAAAACCAATGAACAACTTTATGCAAGAGCAAGATGCAACGTGATTTGTTTTTAAAAATCACTCTAATGGATGGGACGCCTGGGTGGCTCAGTTGGTTGGACGACTGCCTTCGGCTCAGGGCGTGATCCTGGAGTCCCGGGATCGAGTCCCACATCGGGCTCCCAGCTCCATGGGGAGTCTGCTTCGCTCTCTGACCTTCTCCTCGCTCATGCTCTCTCTCACTGTCTCTCTCTCTCGAATAAATAAATAAAAAAAAAAATCTTTAAAAAAAAAAAAAATCACTCTAATGGCTTCCTTCCTACTTAGCTACAAAGGATAGCTATATGTCTGTTGCCGGGGTTTTTTTTTTTTTTTTTTTTCTTTCTCTTTCCTATGTCTTTACCCAAACACCTATTTTCATCCCCAAAAGACTCCTGTTTCTGTCTTGAAACACTTTCAAGCAAAAATAAACTCATTATTTTTGACAGGTAAATAGTCTTGGCTTCTGTATGTCTTGGAGTGAAATGGCATTTTTTGCTAGTGAATGTGCTACATTAACATTTTTAAATGAAACTGATTATTTTAGTTATGCCAATAAAGTTTTTTGTGTTTTCTTCATGTTAGTATCAATAACTACAAGTCCACCCAAATACTCATATGACTGTGTAGATGAAGATATTATTGGAAGTTAATTTGTATTGTAGAGTACTACAGTCATATATGTAAAAAATATGTTCTTTGATCAGAATGCTCCAAATTTATAATGACTTTTAATGTTATTGGTAAAAGATGTTTAATATATAATTTTGTATTATTTGGTCTACTTATCAGTAGATCAGGAGCCAAGAAATCAGTTTAACTGCGCCAGCCAGCTGTGTGGCAGCAAGTGACTCTCTTACCCTTTTACGACCTGGGTTCCTCATCTACAGTATGAGGATACTGGACAGAAAATGATAGGTTTCTTCCTATGAATGTTATATCTAGATAAGTTGCAAACATTCAGCTTTGCGGTTGTACAGCATATCACTTAGTCTTTTCATTTAGTCTGATTTTCCAATGTGTGTCTGTTCCTTAACTTATTATTCTTTAACCTGTTTATACAGGGTCTTCTTTCACAGGTAACAACTTACTAGATCCATGTAGAGTACAAATGAATTTTGAAAATTAATATTATTTGTTTATTAATCTTTATTTATTTCCACTAATTTCTTATTTCTTGGTCTTTCTATGTTCAATATATTGATTTTAAATTCTCAATGAAAAATTACTTCTTGAACAAGTCCCTGGGAAATGATGTAATGGTATTATATCATCATTAAATAAACAAATTTTGCCTGAACTTAAAAATTTCTTTCTATGCTAACTTATATACCCCTACCAAAGTATTTCTTATTTCAAACTGCAAAAAGGGTTGTATTTTTAAAAGTTAAAACTTATTTCAACTCGTTATACTATAAGCACATATTGAACAGCTAAATAGTGTGTCTTGAAATCTTGTGCCTGGAAAATGCTTACTGCTGAATTGCTTCTCCTGGAAATCTGGCCTTAATTTGCATTGAATTTCAATGACTTCCTTAAGCAAACACCTGGAGTTCCTCCAGTCTAATGGAAATAAGGGTCCACAGACACAATTGTGCAAAAACAGTGAGCTCTTTGGCAGTTTTAGAAAGGTTGAATTTTGGCTATCGTCCCGACCACAAGCTGTTCACGCTGTTATTTCCAGACAGCCAGTGCAAGCAAGGTACAATATTGCTTTTGCTTGAGCAAAAGGATTAGGGCCCCCAATACTGCTACAAACTGGTATTTGTATGGTGAAGCAGTTTCATTGTGATGATGAGTCATGCTAATGACTCGGAGGTTTCTAAATAACTGTGGTTTTGGACTTCTACCAAGTCTCCCAGTCCCAAAATGGCACTCTCTCTAGAACAACTTTGGATGGTCTAGATTTTAGATCATGTCAAGAATGGTAGAAAAGAGCATAGCCTGAACACTGCTGTATTTCTCTCCTGCTACCCCAGGAGCCTAGATTCAAGGATTTCTTAATTTCCCTTCTACCTCCATTATGAACTAACTACAAAAGTTGGAGTTAGTCCAAAGAAAAGCAGTCCTTAGTAGTGGATTTAGAAAAGGAGAATTAAAAAGGCCAACTGCTCAACAGCAACAAAAAAAAAGGAAATGAAGCAAAGTTCATTATATGTCTGGAAAATATTAAATGATGCAGAACAATAGGAAATTTAGATAGAGTATAAAAGTATAAGTCAGAAGAAAAGGAAATGGACATATAAGTAGACCAGATTTCAGAAGAACATTTCTCAGTTATACATGCTGTGCTCCACAGTGTTATTGGAAACTTCAGTGTTTTTTATGGTACAGTGAATTTTTTTCTAGTGTGGAAAAATTTCTGTTAGGAATGAAGCTAAATAATATTGCAGCGGGTACAGTTAGATGACTATGTTGACAAAATGAGACTAAGGAGAAGATAAGAGACATATTGTAATGTCCAACTGGTGTCAAAAGAAAAGTCGTGTATTGAGTCACAGCACCAAAGGGTCTGGCTGTCAAGGAGTTTTCCACCCGTGTAACCATGGGGTTATTTAAATGCTTCTGAACTATGGGTACCCAGTGATAATTATGGAGTCTCAGGATGGGTTACCCTACTCACATTCCATCTGAAGGCTGGCTAGGAAGGGGACATTTAAATTTCATACAATTCCCCTAATTCTGTCTAATCAGCTTCTGGTGCTGACTTTTGAACTAATCTTGCCAACAGAGGGTAAAATTTTCAAACATTTATTGTTTATTCATCCAAAATTGAAAGTCAGTATGTAACATGTAAGTGCTGAGCCTTCTGTGAAGTGAATTAAATAAACATAGGCTTGACACCCTGGAGTTTAGCCTCATACAGAAGACATAATCATCCCTAGGGGGGAAAATGATGCAGGTACGAGTAGAAAAATAGGCAAGAGAAATAAATAGATAATTCACAATCAAAAGACAATTGGTCATAAAACAAACAAACAAAAAATCATGTATTTACAAGAATAATCATGAAATTTGCTCTATGAGTATATGACAGAGCTTAGAGCAGTAACAATTTTTTCTCAAAAGCATATTTCTAAAAGCCATCAATAAATACTGTGGTTTCCATAGATGCTTTTCTGAACTCTGTGTGATGTTATTTTATGCAGGATGTTTCTATTGTAAATTTCACTAATTGTTTTGAGCTTTTTTATTGTTCAAATTTCCAAAACAAAAAGTTTGTGAAGCAGTGACTTACTTACTAAATTGATTTTAATTTGAGGTGGGAAAGATAACCCCAGCTTCGGTTTCTGATACATACTCCAGTGGATCAGACCACCAAGACCTTGCCCAGAATTGTTTATGTGTGCTAAAGAAAAAAAAATTGAGAAAAACCTATTCTAAAATTTATTTTTAACATTGTGATTAATCTTAAAGTCATTACCTGACCACAAAATGATGCTTTTAAAGACATTGACTTTTCTAAAATGAAATGTGAAAGATATCATACACTATACATTCTGGGGATTAAGCTATTCATAAGAAATAGGAGTGAGTTCATCCAGTACAAGTTTTTTCCTTATGATTCATGAATTTCAGTTTGGGATTTAATTCATATGAAGAACCAACTTTCAAAATGTAGTTGCTAATCCATTATTTGAAGATTCGTACTATATTTAACAGAGAAGTTTTGCTGAATAAAGTGAATTTCCTTAGGAAACAAACAGAGTACGTGAACTCAGGTGAGCAAAGGAGTTTTTATTTTCACCTATTCGTATGAGCTGGTTTTGTGTTTGTTTTTTTTTTAATCTAATTTTGAATTTTTTGCCTGGAGAAAAAAATATATAATTAAATGGTAAATTTGACCCAACCCTTGTATCCATACCCATTGATCTCATTTAATTGCTTAATTTGATCTTCTAGAATATTTTAAAAGTATTAATAATATAAACTCATATCCTGAATGATTAAATGGGATTTTGTAATATTACTTCTCTAAATGAAATTTTTATAAATGTTCAGTGCTTAATAAGACTTCAAGTAAGAAAAAAAAGAAATAAAAGAGATGATAAGCTTTCCTGTTAAGATCTAATTTGGATAATACAGTGACTTAATCTTAATTTATTTCAACATTCACTTGTATATTAGAATGAACAGCTGGTTGGCAAATTTAATAATGTGTTATAATTCATTTGTTTCTTGGGTATAGTTTTAGTCTGCCTGTTTTTATGTAATACTATGGAAATATTAAATTGCTAATTTCAATCTAGCATAAAAAATATTACCCAGTGTTTTCTTCTTTATGAAACAAAAAATTATTTTTTTTAAATTTTTATTTATTTATTTGACAGAGAGAGACACAGCACAACACAGAGAGAGAGGAAACACAAGCAGGGAGAGTAGGAGAAGCAGGCTTCCCACTGAGCAGGGAGCCAGATGTGGGGCTTGATCCCAGGATCCTGGGATCAAGACCTGAACAAAGGCAGTCACTTAATGACTGAGTCACCCAGGCGTCCCACAAAAATTATTCCTATTATGTGGATTGTACTATAAACTGGGTTCTCAGTAGCTCTCAGTAAATTAGGTTATCATTTCATATATCTCTAAAAGCTTTTGCAAAGAACATAAAATTGAGCAAAGCCTGTTCATTCTCTCTTTTTTTCTTTTTTAAGATTTTATTTAGTTATTTGACAGAAAGAGATCACAAGTAGGCAGAGAGGCAGGCAAAGACAAAGGGAAGCAGGCTCCCTTCTAAGCAGAGAGCCTGATGTGGGGCTCAATCCCAGGACCCTGAGATCATGACCTGAGCTGAAGGCAGAGACTTAACCCACTGAGCCACCCAGGCACCCCAGTCTGTTCATTCTGATTCTACAATTCTGGTTCTAAAACTATGCTTTCATTTTATTGGGAACTATTTTAATCATGACATAAAGTCAAGGTAACCTATCTATAATAGTCTCTTTCATTGCTTTGCCCTCATTGCCAACAACCGTTCCTCTATATCCTTCATTGTTTTCATTCCCTGCTGAAATTCTGTCACTTTTAAGCCTTCTAAATTCAAAGGTAAAGTTCTGCATGCTGGAAAACATTCACAGAGTAAGTATAACACATCAAACATGATTATTTGGGAAGGGGTCATGAAGTATACAGAAGCAGTAGAGGCCAACCTAACTGGATTTGTGGTGGAAACACTAATGGGAGACTGAAAACTATAGTTTGTTAGAAAGCACCTGTGAGACCTTAGAGACATTTCTTATGACTATTGACCTATAGATTGACATCTGATTTGTTTCACCAGTAAAATCATGGCTGTCTATAAGAAATCATTGTTGAATAAAAGAAAATGTGAGGGCCTGACTGGTTCAGTCCATAGAAGCATGCAACTCTTGATCTTGGGCCATAGTTCAAGCCCCACCTTGGACATAGAGCCTACTGTAAAAAGAATTTTTAAGGGGGGGTGGGGCAAAAAGAGAGGGAGAGAGAGAATCTTAAGCAGGCTCCACACTCAGAATAGAGCCTGATGTGGGGCTTGATTTCACAAACCTAGATCATGACCTGAGCTGAAATCAAGTTAAGACACTTAGCTGACAGAGCCACCCAGGTGCCCCTGGTGTAAAGGCTACTTAGAAAAAACAAACAAACACAACAACATACAATTAAAATAAATGCATTTGGCTGTCATTAAATAGCTGACCTAAAAATCAAATTCATATATCTATAGTATAAACCAAGTTCATATCCTTAATATACATAAATCAATAAATAGAAAAATGGCCAAATATTATGACAAGAGAACTACAAATAGTGAATAACAATATGTTAAAAACAGTCAATGTTACTAGTAGTTGAAGAACTACCAGCTACTTGGGAAAGTGGAGGGGGATCTTAGTAAATTGAAAAGGCAGTCTAATCTCTCATGGTTTGTGGGCGTACATAGAAGGAACATGTGTCTCTCTACACTATTTCACATCATTCATGGAAATTGTTTTTCCTCTTATCCTTACAGGAACCAAAATTATTACCTCAAGTTTCCTTTTTGTTTTGACTATAAAGCTTTGGTCTTTAACAACAAGTATAACAGGAAAGAACACAGTTGGAAACATTTTATTTGGCATTTATATTCTTTTTTAGTTTGAGGGGATTTTTCTTAGTGTATTATGTGTTTTATTTATCCAACAATAAAGAGAAGAAATATAAAATTTCTCAATGAAAATAACTGAGAAATTAAGAGATAGTTAAGGATCTAGAACTGTGAAAAACTTAAAAAAAAGTGTATACTGTATCTACATGCAAAAACTAACAGCTGAAGGCACCTGGGTGGCTCAGTGGGTTAAAGCCTCTGCCTTCGGCTCAGGTCATGATCCCAGGGTCCTGGGATCGAGCCCCACATTGGGCTCTCTGCTCAGCGGAGAGCCTGCTTCCCCTCCTTCTCTCTCAGCCTGCCTCTCTGTGTGCTTGTGATCTCTGTCTGTCAAATAAATAAATAAAAATCTTAAAAAAAACACACACAAAAAACTAACAGCTGATTTTTCCATTTATTTTATTATTTATTTTGCCATATTTACACTTTCTTCTTAGGAATCACATAAAACTGGATCTCAGTGAGACCTTAGACATTACTGTATCCCACCCCTCTTCATTCAGCATGAGAGCAGAAGACATGAAAGCTAAATGTCTTGTCTATATCATATAACTAATTTGACACTAGAATACCATGGTCTTTCCACTAAACCCTATATTGTTTGGATTGACAAATTAGTTGCTTCTGTATATTTTTTCACACTCATATCAAGGTCTAATGTTCCTGAAAAATGATCCACCCCTCCCCCTCACTTTCTCAAGGACAGCTCAACATTCATTAGGGTAGCTCTTCAGCAGACACATTCTTCTTCTCTTCTCTCTCTCTCTCTCTTTTTTTTTCTTTTTTTAAGAATTTTATTCATTTATTTCATAGAGAGAGAAGGTGAATGCATGATCTGGGTGAGGGCGTCAGAGCAGGAGGGAGCGATGAAGGGGGAAAGAAAACACAGAATATCCAGCATACTCCATGTAGGACTCCATCCCAGGACCCTGAGATCATGACCCAGGCTTGGGTCATTGAATGATGTGAAACCATGAATGATGTGAAACCAGAGTTTAACTGACTGAGCCACCCAGCCCTCCCTCTTCTTCTCTTCTTAAGGTGAGAGTGAAGCTATGTTATCTACTGTATCTGACCTCTTTTTCTGTGGTTATTACATGTCCTCTCTCCCATCTGTTCTATATTTCTCAGGAAACTATCAGCCTCACTGGCCATTTTTAAATTATTTTAGGAGTAATGTGAGTTAGGGATATAGCAAAAGGAAAGAATTTTTAAAAGTATGAAGTTTTCAAAAAAGGAAATGAATGAAGTGCAGATTAATGGAGAACATCCAGATATAATTATATTTGAAATCAGTAAATTTAAGGCAATGGAACACATTTGTGTGGATGTTCCTTCTGAAAAAATAGGTCAGACAACTTAGTCCATTCAATCATAATAATTTATTCCATACCTTGCTTGCTAAGAAAGTAAAGAATTTTTAAATGTCAAATAATATGGCTAAATATCCTCTTCCAGAACACTTTGTAATTTTTTGATACCACAGCTTTAGTGAAACTATTTCTTCTATCCAAATCCACTGCTATTAGTTACTCCTTAAAATTCTATCTTCTGTTATATTCTACTTCCCCACTCCCACCCTCTCTGCTCCACTGCATAGGTAGAGTATACTTTTATTTTTGTTCTTACTATTCTTACTTTATTTCCACCGAGTTCCTGGCTAGGATTCTCTGCTCTTTTCCCTCTGAACTTAACTGTCCATGATAATTTTGCCCCAGAACTCCATTCCTTGGTTGAAAACTCCAATCTGAATGCTGTGTTCCTTATTGCAGACCAGCTCCATATATCTCACTATCTAGAGGGCCTCTCCCCTTGCTCAACACACATTCACCATTGAGAAGAAAAAGGTGTCAAGTTACAAAGAAGAATAAAGAAAATAACTCTTACCTCAAAGTATTTACAATTACCCAGAGATCACAATGATTAGACTAGCAGAGGAGCTAAGAATTCATTGAAGAGATCAGTGGCTGTTAAAACTTGAAAGGTAAGGAGGTTGTAGGCTGCGACTGTTCCTAGGACTCCAAAAATCAGTCTAAGTATCTAAGTATCAACAACTGATGGAAGGAAGCAGACTCTGTTTTATCTTTAGTCATCCGTTACACTTTTTTTTTTTTTGGGTCTACTATATGTCAGATACTCTTCTAAGCATTGGAGATGGTTTTATAGCAATGAAGAAAATACACAAAGTCCTAATTCTTCTGGAGTTTGTATTCAAATAGAAAAGTCAATGAATAAATTAGTGAAACAGATGAAAAAGATAATTTAATCTGGCAGTAAAGGCTATGAAGAAAATGACTCTGGTGGATGTGACAGAGAGTAACTGAGGATACATCTGGACTTACACTCAAACAGGGAAAAGAGACAGGCATGCACAGGAGGGGTTTCAGGAAGTATATTCCAAGCGGAGGAATAGCAAGTGTAAAAACCTTGAGGTTGGAACTAGCTTGGCATATTTGTTGGGGCAATAGGCTTACAGGTGTGGAGTATGGTGTGGAAAGGAGAGAACATTGTGAAATGAAGTTGAGAAAGTGGACAAGAACCAGACATGTGGATCTTAGTCTGTCAAATTAAGAGATGTGAATATTTATTCTAACTGTTCACAACAATAAATTGACACTTCATTACACAACATCAACACTTTGACAGAACATGTCATTAGAAATTGAATAACTAGCAAAATCACAATATCTGTCAATATTTACTAGTATATTTAAAAAGACTCAGAGACAATGAATCCAGGGACATGAATGTGGTCTCTAGAGAAATGTGTTCTTTGCAGATTAAAGATATTTTCATAGAGGCTAAGTTAAGGATCTTTGCCTATGCTCAAGTCACAAAAACATTCTCCTATGATTTCCTTCAAAGCCCAGTGATTAAGGTTTTTAGAGTTAGGCTTAACAGCAATCTCCAGTAAATTATTACATATGGTATGAAAGTAAGGGTCAGGGTTTATTTTTTTTCCAAATGAATATTTCAGTTATTCCAGCACCATTTATGAAAATACGTTCTATTCTTTGTTATATTGTTTTGGGCCTTTTATTAAAAAAAACAAATGACTATAAACATTGGTTTATTTCTGAGTTATTTGTTCTGCTCCATTATTCTATTGGTTTATCTTTGTGTGAATGTCATAATTCTTGATTTATTAAAAATCATGTAGTTATGTGAGTCATTAAATCAGGTAATATGTGTTCTTCAGCTTTGTTTTTCTTTTCCAAGATTGCTTTGCATATTCAGGTCTTCACATTGCTATGTGAAATTTTTAATCAATTTGTTAATTTTTACCAAAAAACAAAGAAGTCATTGGGCTATGATTAAAATTGTATTAAATCTGTAGATGTATTGAGGAGAATTAAATTCTCAAAAGTACAGCATCTTAGAATCCATGAACATGGTATATCTCTCCGTTTACTTAGTTTTTTCTTGTTTCAACAATATTTTGTCATTTTCAATGTATCGGTTTCTGACATATTTTGTTAAATTTACTGCCAAGCATTTTATTTTTTGACACTATTTAAAATTATTTTTGAATTTCATTTTCTATTTGCTGCTAATACATAAGAACATAATAGATTTTTACTAGTAATTTTGCACCCTGATATTGTTATATATGCTCATTACTTTAAAAGGTTCTTTGTAGGTTTTGTATGATTTTCTTTGTAAACTATTTTGTTACTTGTGAATAAAGACTAACTTCTTTTCCCCTGGGATTTCTTTCTTTTGTTATTGAACTAGCTAAGATTTCCTATATAATAATGAATAGCAATGTTGAAGGTGGACACTCTTTGTCTTATAAGATAGGACATTTTAAAAATGAAAAACAGAGTAAACTCAGAATAAAAGATATTTTCCAGAAAGTAATATTGTAATTTTGCTTTAGCACTCCTATGAGTTTAAAGAAATAAAAAGAAAAAAAATTTAAATAATTTAACACTTCACATTCTTGAAGTTCTTAATGTATTCATCAGTATAGGAATGATTTCTAGGATATTTCTCTCCAGCCTGAAGAACTTTCTTTATAGTATAGTAGGTTTTATAGTATAGTGGGTTTTCTGACAGTAATTTATCTGTTTTTCTTTTATCTAAAATGTTCTTATCTAACCTTTATTCTTTTTTTTTCTACAATTTTTTAAAATTTTGAGGAATCTCTCCACCCAAGATGGGGCTCAAACTCACAACCCCACAATCAAGAGTCACATGCTCCACTGACAAATCCAACCAGGTGCTCCTAAGCTTTATTCTTGAAGGATATTATCACTGGCTATACAATTCTGGATTGACAGTTTTGTATTAGTGTTTTAACATTTTAAAGATGTTCCAATATTTTTTGGCCTCCACTGTTTCAGATAAGTCAGTGATTATTTGAAAGAGTGTTTCCTTGTGTTTTTCTCTGATTACAAATTTTCTCTTATATTTGGTTTTCAGCAATTTTACTATAATGAGCATTGTTTCTTATTTATTCATGCTGAAGTTTTGCTGAAACATTTGATTGCTAAGTTGGGGGAATTTTTAGACATATTTCCCTAAATATTTTTCATCTCCAAGACTTTCTCCTATCCTGAGACTTCAGTTACTTGCAAATTAGATATTTTGCTATTGTCTCACAGTACCTGAGGATTTTGTTATTCAATTTTTTTCCTCTTTTACAGATTAAATAAATTTTATTTATCTCTCTTCTAGTTTTACTGACTCTTTTCTCTGTCATCTCCATTCTGTTGTTATGCCAATATAGTGAACTTTAAAATTTCAGATATTGTATTTTTTTCAGCTAGAATTTTCATTTGGCTCTGTTTTGTAGCTTCTGTACTCTTACTTAGTTTTCTTATTTCATTATGAGAAGATTTTCCTTTATCCTATCTTGTGCTTGATCTCTATTGATTGTTTCATCTTCTGAAATGGGTTATATTTTCCTTATTGTTCATGTCAAGTAATTTTGTATTGTATCCTGAATATTGGGAATAATGCAGAAATTCTTAAATCTTTATATTATTTCAAATAGAGATATTTGGATTTGTATGCTTATTAATTGCTTGTTGGTTTTGTTTTAACAAGTAATTAACTTGGATGGATTAAAACTATAAATGTAGCCCGTTTAATTATTTTATCCTTAGCATGGCTGCTTAGTGTCTGTCCCATGCATCTATGTTTCAGGGTCTTCCAGAAATTTTGGCAAAATGATTACACAGAATTTGTGGCTTCCCCTCCTGGCTCTCTCCGTATGGGATTTCCCCTTCACTTTCTGGCAACTGATGTTGCACTAACCAGTCCTCTGGTCATTCAAACCTCTGAGTTTTCTAACAGATTTTCTCTACTTTGTACTGCATAAATAATGGTCCATCCTTAGGCTTAAGGCATAGAAACAGGAGATTCATCCTGAGCCAGTTCCTTCTTTCAATGTCAACTATCTTCCAGAATCTGCCTGCTTTGGCTCATAGTTCAGAGATTTTAGGTAGGTTTTTTTGTTTGGTTGGTTTTGGTTTTCTTTTTCTTTCTTTCTTCCTTTTTTTTTTTTTTTTTTTTTGTATCTGTGCTGTTGTTTGTTTGTTTTGGTTTTGTTTCTAACTTAGAGTTTATAGCTGTTATATAAAAGAGGGTCAGTCCACTAGGAACTCACATCACTGTAGAAGCAAAACTTTGTTGTAAGTTTTTGAAAACTTAAAAACATATAGAACTTATTTATCTTTTGAAGATTTTATTTATTTATTTGAGAGAGAGAGAGATCATGAGAGGGGGGGATGGTCAAAGGGAGAATCAGACTTCCCACTGAGCAGGGAGCCCAATGCTGGACTCTGTCCTGGGACTCCAGGATCATGACCTGAGCCAAAGGCAGTTGCTTAACCAACTGAGCCACACAGGCATCCCTAAAAACACTCAGAACTCTTAAGTCTCAATTATAGTGCTTACCATGTCAAGGAAAGTAGCTAAGAATTTCAAACAGTTGTATGTTCTATTGAACTTAATCTCAGTTCACTTTCATTGCCTTCAGGAGGGTCAATGTTCTAATATAACCCCCTTGCCGCATTTTATTGTCTTAACTGTTGGTATGTTTTGGGCCTGGAAGGGTGTAATTATCTACAGTTTAGCCAGTGGTAGTATTTTAAATTTATAGCCCTTAGAGATGGAATAAATTCAAGTGATCTAGGTAAACCCTCTAATTATGCAAATGAGAAATTAAAGACCAAATGATTATGTGATTTAAATATTAACACCGATGGGAATTAGACAAAGTTTCCTGATGTTGCATGATCAGTAAGAGCTTTTTGGATCAGGGGCCCCTGGCTGGCTCATTTGGAAGAGCATGTGACTTTTGATCTCTGGGTCATGAGTTCAAGCTCCACATGGGGTGTAGAGATTACTTACATAAATAAAATTTAAAAAGAGTTATTTGGACCATATTTTAGGGATTTTACTTCTGTAGTATATCACTATGTATTACTAACTCTATCTACTCTTTCTGTTGGAGAGCTTTAGGGCCATATTATTTCATAAGCTGTTAAGAATCACAGAGGGGTTCTGAATAGTTAATATGCATAGGAAATACTGGCATCAATTGAAAATTGAATTATATAGTTATGAAAGCACATCATAGAGCTCTTGGTATGAAGTTAGTGTCCAACAACTACTCATTCTTCATCTTCTTCCTACTTCTCATCTTTTTTTATTATTAACTGCTTATGCTTTCAAGATACATTTGAATTCAGGGAAAGCAAGGGGAAGTATTACTCCTATTCTTTTTTGGAAATGCTGATTTCCAAAAATTAGAGCAACTCTCCTATAGTCTCATCCTTTCTTATCCTCTTGTTTTATCTATTTCACTGTTTTCTGGCTACTACAGCTTCAAAAAGACAGGTGAGTAAGCAGGGTGAAGTCAGCAGACTCAAGTGAGAAGGGAGTAACTGTTCTCACTCCTGTCTAAGCAAAAGAAATTGAGAGGGAAATAACACAAGCAAGAGTACTAGTTAAAAATAGATTAAAAGTCAAAGGGCTTCTAGCTCTTCACCTGTATGTAGCTTTGCTTCTGTTTAATCATCTTTTGTTGTTGTTGTTGTTGAATATTTTATTCATTTGTTTGACAGAGAGAGATCACAAGTAGGCAGAGAGGCAGGGAGAGAGAGAGGAGGAAACAGGCTCCCTGCCAAGCAGAGAGCCTGATGTGGGACTCGATCCCAGGACCCTGAGATCATGACCTGAGCCAAAGGCAGAGGTGTAACCCACTGAGCCACCCAGGCGCCCTTTAATCATCTTTTAATAAAGATTATAAAACTAATCCAGGGATAGAAAAATTTATCTATAAAGTGGCAGATAGTAAACATTTTAGATTCTGTGGGCTGCATTCTGCTTCACATTTTCCTTTTTCAAAATAGCTTCTTAAAAAATGTAAACACTATTCTTAGCTTGGGAGCTGTAAAATAAGCAAGTGGGGACTGTAGAATTTTGATGTCTATATATTAGACATTTTATTGTATAATGTTGAAGAATTGTATGGCATGATGCACGTGAAAACACACTGTAATTCATGCTACAGATATGTGTGGTATTATTATTAATGACAATAATTGTCCATTGTCATCTGGAGGGCAGCACAAAGGTCTGAGGGAATTAGACATAGTTAAGGTAAGCTTTGATAGAATAATGGACGAAAGTTCTGAGCCAGATTAATATAGGGGTGACACTGTTTTCCAAGTACCAGGATAAGATCCCAGCAGTGATACCATGGAGCAAGACAAGACAGAGGAAACATCAACATAGAGACTGCCTACTTCATAATATTTTTCCAAAGCTAACCTTAGCAAAACTAATCTGGCTGCTTTGGAGTTAGAGAAAAACGACATGAAACCAACAGCCATACTCCTCCCTAGCAAGGAATGTGCCATAATGTGACTTTTTAAAAATAATTTAGTTTTAAGATAATTTTTAAATAAAACAATCAAACTTCTAAGTTCCTATTTTTAACATTTATTAAATAGTCTTTCAGTTGAGTCTTATAAATAAAACGAATGATCATACACTCTCAGTCTTCTCTGCTGCGTTTTAATGAACATACAGAGTTACAATTTTATCTAGACTTCACATACTTTACTAATCATATTTTCTTTTTTTTTAAGATTTTAATTTATTTATTTGGCAGACAGAGATCACAAATAGGCAGAGAGGCACTCAGAGAGAGAGGGGGAAGCAGGCTCCCTGCCGATCAGAGAGCCCCATGCGGGGCTCCATCCCAAGACCCTGGATCATGGCAGGGATTAACCCACTGAGCCACCCAGGCACCCCCTAATCAGATTTTCTGGGGGAAGCAAAGAAGGTAGTTTCCCAAGAGTCAAGTCTTATTTGTTTCAAGTTCAATGACTGTTACTTATCACTGGTAACATTAAACATAATCCTCATTTTATTATTTCATTTTCCCTATGAATGTAAAAGGGTTATTATATTTTTAAAATAACAACATAAATCATCTCTGAAACACAGGGTCTGAGAGGTTTTGCAAATCCATGACTCACTCTGACAATTCGAGGTCAGCAGATTGTATCCCCATATGCCTGTAGAATTTCATCCACAGACGTCATTTTGAGAAGTGTTGGCATGACGCTGGACAGTTTCTTAGGTATTGGAGAGCCTGTGCCATCGACCATTGTTGAGTCGTAATTTCACATTATCTCTTAGTCATGTCTAAAATTGGAAGCAAGTAATTAAATAACAAATATCATGCATCAGAGAACAAGCTGGATAATCATGTTAAACACATTGACTAATCCTCTAACTTAACTATTTGATGTACAAAAGGAAGCACTGAGTCAACCGATGAGGCATAGGCATCATAAGCTATACGAAGTTAAGGGAAAGGGGGGAAAAAAGCACTAGAATTCCCAGCCACAACTCCAGACAGAATAGTATCAATAGACTGAGTTGATAAGAGTAACAGAATACAAGTCAGAGAAGCACTATTTTAAAAAATGTATTTATGAGTCACAACCTATTCAGGTTTCTCACAGGAATTGCTGATTTCTATGACTAACATCAGGACTTTTAAAATGACATTGAAAATGAAAGATTAACTTTTTCTTTGAAATGTAAAACGCAAAAATAACTAAATCAGACTAGCACATCTTCCTGTTTTAGAAAGGCATAAAATTACCTGTAGGAAATCAGGAAAAACAAAACAAAAACAAAATAAAAAACCCCTGGAGTCATCTTTAATGCTTTTTTGTCCCCTTTCACCACATTATATGTATTGCCGTATTCCAGATTCGATTTCTAACGGTGACCACCATTTAATAAATGATGAGCACCTGGGACGTTTGAAGAAGAGCCAAGGGCCAGTGAGAGTCTGTATAGTGAGTTAGGGAGAGATGGGGGGCAGGAGTAGTGTGAGTAAAGGGGGAACCATATGAATGGCCTTAAGGAAGACTTTGGGTTCTACCCTAGAATATAGGAAGCCACTGGTGCTCCTTCCCACTTTAGACCTCATCATGTCTCAACATGACAGTGTAACAATAAGCTTCTACTTCATGTCTTACCTCCTGAGTCTCTTTCCTTTTTACTTTGCCACATTACCTAGTTTCTTTAAACCTAGAACTGATCATTCCTCTCCTACTAAATACATTTCACTACCTAAAACAAAACACCATACCTAATCAAATCATTGTCAAGACAATCTCATCTACATAATAAGAATCTCTAAAGAAAACAGATGGCACAAACTGGGTAACATGAGGAGGGCTTAGTAACGGAACCAGTTATAAAAGTGTGGACAGAGTTTAGGACTTGCATAAGAGATAGCACAATACCCTGGGATTAGCAGCTGTGGAGAGCCTTACATCTCAGTATTAGCTGAATTATGTCCCCCAAGCAGATATATGAAGTCCTAACCCCCAGTACTTCAGAATGTTGTATTTGAAAATAGGATCATTGCAGATGTAATTATTTAATATAAGGTCATACTGAAGTGGGATGGACCTATAATCCATTAGGACTGATGTTCCTCTAGGAAGAGGAGAAGAGACATAGAGAGAGACACACAGGGAGAAGATGGCCATGTGACAGCAAAGATTGAAGTGATGCTTCTACAAGCCAAGGAATGTCAGTAATTGCTTGTAAATACTCAAAGCTAGAAGAGGCAAGGAAGGGGTCTCCCCTACAGATTTCAGGAGGGACCACGGTCCTGTTGACACCTTAATTTCAGACTTCCTGCCTCCAGAAATTAAGGCAATAAATATTTGTTATTTTAAGCCGTCCGGTTTCCAATATTTTGTTACAGCAGCCCTATGAAACTAATACACCTCCCTGTCAACTGAAGGGAGAAACTCCCAGAACCCAGAGATGATAGTGCCTATGACATTCGATAGAGGGGTACAAACCTACAGGGACCTCGCAGATAAGGATCCAGAAAAACAAACACTCCAACCTTCTGATCGCCTGCCAGTGCCTTCTCTTGGTTGAACTTTATTGGAAGGCAATCGAGGTCACTGCTGTGTGTGTCCCTATGCATCAGACACCAGGGCAGAGAGTACACAAAAGCAGAAGGGGTTTTAAAAGGATAGGTAGAACTATCCAATGGAAAGTCGCTAAATAATTTTGGGTCGGCTTATCTTTCCTGCCTCATCTCCTGTCCTGTTTGTACATAGGATCAGACACTAGGACCACCAGCCACCACTCAAGTTACACTCATGTGCTCTGCCATCATGTGTTTGCTCATATAGTTATTCTACTGAAAAATTTACTAGCCTTACCACCTTCTCCACCTATAAAAATATAACTCATCTTCCAGGTCCTCCACAAAATGTTTTGTGATCCACCAGGGCAGAAACTCCCTGCATTGCAACTCCAGTACCCCTGAATTTATAGTTCTACGATCACACCTACCAAAATCTGCCTGATAGTGTAGTTAGACATCTGTCTTCTCTCTTTAATTGAGAGATTCCTCGGGGCATGGATTGAGCTATAATCATAATTTATGAGTGTTCACCTAGATATTTCACAACAATGTGCACAAAGTAGGGATTAATATATATTGGTTAAATTGAAAATGGAAATTTTAGTGTTGAAATGAAATTTAGAGTCACCCAGTTTAATCTGCCTATTTCATAGAAGCAAAAACTGAGGACTAGAAATAGAGAATTAATAGCAAAGTAGGACCAGGATACAAATGTAAAGGGCTCAGTCTGGAGCTTTCCCATTATATGATTATGGAATAAAGCCATCATTCTTATAAAGCTCCTAATCACAACTCCAAAGTCTTATAAGAAAAAATAAAAATGTAAATGAGCTAGCGACATGTGAATAAAAAGCTTTTTAAGCTACTTGCATATTGAAAAAAATTTTTTTAAGTATTTGAGAAAATATTTTGAGCTTTATTGATTCCACAATGTTTGAGAAACAGCTTGTGGTATTTCACAGCCCCCAAAGGCAGCTGGGTTCTCCTATTCCATTCTGGTAGCAAGTGTGTTAAGAAATAAATAGATAATTATTTTTCCATACTTTAAAAAAGTAAATATAACTGAATGGCTTAAGCTGTCAGCTTGAAAAGTTTTAGAATAATTTAATCTTTTGCTAGATTTTGCAAGCAAAATGTTAAAGCCAATTTCAACCAGCCTGCAAATCAAAAGGGCTCATTACTTACCTCTTTTATCTAAGGAAGTCAACTTTTTTGTGTGACAAGAACAAGGTAATTCATTCTCTTTTTTTATAAACTTTTTTTTAATTAAAGATTTTTATTTACTTATTTGAGAGAGAGACAGAGCCGGATGTAAGGCTGGATCCCAGGACCCTGACATCATGACCTGAATCAAAGCCAGATGCTTAACTGACTGAGCCACCCAGGCGCCCACATTTCTCTTTTTTAAAATTAAACTTGTCTTATTCTTGCATTAATCGACACTATACCTGTTCAATGACATCTTTCTGCTTGAGAAAATAAGGAAAATGAAAACCTACAAAAATTAATGTATTTCCATTTTTGTAGTTGTGTAGTTCAGGAAGTTCCCAAGATCACCTTCAGTTTTACTGACTCTCTCGAAGGACTTTCAATACACAGCAAACATGTCTATTCACAGTAAAGTTTTATTAGAGCGAGAGGACACAGACTACAATTAGCAACAGGAAAACCTCTACAAGGCACCCTTCAGGAGAGACCAGGCATGAAACCACCAGGGGAACTGTGTGAACAGTGCTTATTTCTCCCAGCAACCACGTGTGACAACATAAATGGAATACTGCCAACCACGAAAGCCCACCAAGTCTTGGTGTCCAGGGTTTTTGCTGAAAGTCAGCACCACCCATGTGATTAACCTTAGTTCCCAGCCCCTCCAGAGGTCCAACTGATATCACACGACCCAAGACCTCCAGCATCAATAACACGGTTCACATAGACTATGTGGCATGGCCTCAGGACTCCAGGTAAACAAAGAGACTCATTTCCTGCAGCCAGCACGGAAAGGTTACTCCTAGGAACTGGGGGCAAGGACCTTTCTTTAGGTCAGGTTAATCCTTTACTACCTAAGTGTCTCTTGTAAATTTAAAGTTTAAGTTTCTAAAAACTTAAGGTGCTTATGCTGTTGTTTTCTGCTCCATGCCAATCTGAGGTGGCAAGCTTTTTAAGTTTTTGGCACCAGTGTGTCTCAGTTATTTTTCATGGTGCTCTTTAGGCAAAAAGAAATCCCTAATAGTAATTAGGTCCAAACAACTTAACAGTAGTGATTTGCATGGTGTTCAAGAGGCGATGCTGTGATACCCTGAAGAATTTTATTTTCCTTTTTTTTTTTTTTTAAGTAATCTCTACCCTCAATGTGGCGCTCAAACTCATGACCCTGGGATCAATAGTCACATGCTCCACCAACTGAGCCAGCTAGGTGCCCCAAGAACTTTAAAAATTCCACGGTGTCCCTAGGAGGTTGCTGCTGTGCCTCCGGGCAACTTGGCACATAATTTCAGAACCATAGTTCCATATAATGCTTAAGTCACTAAGGAAGACTATTTTGTCATTGTCTTTGTCCTTTAAAAATGGTTTGTTGAAAGGTAAATATGTGTCGAATGCCAGGAACTGGGCTTCCATATACAGGCAAGATATGCTCTGGATAGTTTCAAGTGTTTCAGAGATGATTTAAAGTTAATAATAAAGGACAACTTGGGGAAAGGATTTTTTGTCTATTGAACAAATTATTAAACTGTATTTCCCAGAGCTTGACATAGGATCTAACAGACATTCAGAAAGTGTTTCTTAAATTAAATTGTGAAACAAATAGGAAAACTTGCTTCCCTTCCCTGTCACAAGTGTACATGCAAATAACATCTATTAACACCAAGCCTATTTCTCTGTTCATTAGGATGAAGCTATTTCACTCTTTAAAAAAATTTTTAAAAGTCTTCTTTTTCTCTCTTGCCCAATCTAAAAGCAACAGTATTTGGAAATTTTAGGAAGAAGAGAATTATAACAACAAAAACCTTATACAAAGAGTACTACTATTTTTGTCCTTATTTTATGATATACATGCCTCCATAGTTGTAGTCATATCACACATTACATTTTTTTGACTTTATTCACTTAACATAGTTTTGTAAGCACTTCCCATTGTCTAAACAAATCTCTGTATTACCCTTTACTTCTTCCCTGATTTGGAAGAGATTTCCTCCTGCTAAGAAAATCTCTGCTCTTCAGAACTAGAAGTGTTGCTTTGTACAAGTGCATCTTCAGCTCTTTTACTTTGATGCTTGATTATCCTTTCGTTTGAACAAAATTATTTCTTTCACTGTGAATTACCTAGCAACGATGGTACTGGGAGAGAGAGATTTATCTTGCTCTTGCTTACTGAACCAATGAAGAATTCCAGTCTTGGGGCCAGGGAGGAGCCAGGCTGTAAATTTTTCTGACTTCTGCTATAAACAAAGCCTGTCAGGAGAATGCTGTGACTTGATACCCTTTTTAGAAAGAGAAGCTGGCGGACAGAGAGAACCTGCCTCTCTATTCATGTCACTGTGTGCCTTGGGAAGAGGAGATTGAGGATTTCTAAATGCAGAGCCTGGGCTGACATCTTTCTGGTAAACCAGAGCCATAATAGTGGAAGTTTGAGTTGCCTTAAAACCGCAAGGTCTTGGTGTTTCTTCAGTGTGGCGGGAACTGGTTCTCTGTCCAGGAAGGGTCAAGTTTATACTGTTAGTGGACCTCTTTTTGTCTTAATTTAAAGAGTTTCCACAGTGTGGGTTGAGAGATGGGATTTTCTTGGCACAGTACTCATTTGGGAATGAGTTTGTGCACTCCAATAAATGAATCTGTGTTTGGGAAATGAGAGATTGGTATTATGGATTTAGAAGTATTAATTATTACTGAGTCTATCTCTGAACATTTTTAGACCACTGTTGTCCCTGGAAGAGGCAAAGAGGAAATTCAAAAATAAGACAAGGAAAGGAAGCTGTCAGAACCATAACTTCAGGAATAGAGAATCATATCAATGTAGTGCTGAATTGTAAATATCCAAAGGGGAATCCACAGTTAATATTTGATCTCACCCCTTTTTATTTAAAAGAATGTACTCATTAATTAAAAAGCAAGATGTTATTTACAGCATTTTGAATTTTAAAAAGTCTCCTTAGAATGGTTAGGAGAATAGACCCTCAAAGCCTCACTATTGATGGAACTATAAATTGGTGCTAAGTTTCTGTGGTAATATGCGCCAAGAGCCCCCTCCAAAAAAATCTACTCTTTTCTGCAGCAATTTAATTTTTAGGACTTTATGTTATGGTGTATTAGGAATGTTATAAAGTTTATATGTTAGTATAAATAAGAAATATTAACATATATTAAATGTTATATATCTTTTAAATATTTTTGAAAGACTTATTTACTTATTTGAGAGAGAGAGAGAGAGTTTGTGACCAGGGGGAGGGACCGCGGAAGAGCGTTAATTACATGGACAATATTCAGGAACACCTGGATGGCTCAGTGGGTTAAGCATCTGCCTTCAGCTCAGGTCAATGATCCCACAGTCCTGGGATCAAGCTCCACATAGGGAATCCTTGCTCAGCAGGGAGCCTGCTTCTCCCACTGCCTGCCATTCTCTCTGCTTGTGTTCTCTCTCTCTTTCTGACAAATAAATAAATAAAATCCTAAAAAAAAAAGAAAGAAAATATTCAGAATATATTACTAAGTTTAAAAAAGCAGAAAAAAAGAATTTATCATTTAATATATTTTTACACACACAGATGCTAACACTAGAACAAAATATCTCAATATGGTAAAGTAGTGTAAGTAGTTATTTTGGGTAATAATAACTAAAGTTCTTCCCCTCATTTCTTCCTGCCTGCCTTCCCTTCCTCCTTTCTTTCTTCCTTTTTCCTTTCCTCCCTTTCCTCCTTTCCTCACCTCTTTGTTGTCCTTTTTATTCTTTGTTTCCTCTATATTCCAAGCATTTAGGCTTTTATTTTGTAAGCTGAAGGAATACACTGTTTTATTTTATTTTTAGCTTTATCTTATAAAAGCCTACTATTTGGATTTAGGGAATTAAGGTGGAAAAAGGAAGGGGAAAAAATTGAGTTCCTTTCTTTTCTTCTTGATGCCTTTTCCTTTAATGTTGCAGTTTCTCTTCCTCCATGGATGAAGAAGAGAGAACAGGAAAGGGAGGCAAAATTTCCACTGTGTCTTTCAGAAGCAGACCTAGAAGAGCATTCCATTCTGTTCTTTTGCCTTCAGGAAATGAATTTTTTCTTAAGATTTATTTATTTATTCAAGAGAGATTGTGCATGGTGTTGGGCGCAGAGGGAGAGGGAGAGTCTTAAGCAGGCTCCACTCTGAGTGTGGAGCCCAGTGGGGAGGTGGGCTCAATCACAGGACCCTGAGATCACCATCTGAGCCAAAATCAAGAGTTGGATGCTTAAATGACTGTGTCACCCAGGTGCCCCAGGAAATGAATTCGCTTTTAAAATTAAATGATTTGTGTTTCTTTTTGCCTGTTCGGATAGTTGAAAGACTGGCAGAAAAACAAGTCTGGCATTTGCTGTATAATTCCTTTATGGTATTTAAATGTTATGCACTTCTTCTCCACAACAGGCATGAAGAAATCAGTTTTACCTTGAATGTGTAAAATTAAAATGATTCACCTTTTCTTATATCTCATAACATTTTTCTAATAAGTTAATAAATCTAGACTTTTTAATGTTCAAATTAATGTCTGAATAAAAATCCTTAAGGGCACTAAAAATAAGTCATGTTTAAAGGCCAGAGTAAGAAAAGTAATAACTATCTAAGCCAGCTAACTATGTTAATTCTCAAACTTGACATTGTCTCCTAATGCTGGTCTTGATTTTAAGGAAGGTGCCCAGCTCACTGAAGATTAGAAAATACTGAGTGTTCAAACTGGTAGTGGCAAATCGTGCTTATGTTGTACTAACAGCTATAAACAGCCTGATGTGGAGCAGATGGTCTGGGTTTTGAGAATATGAAGCTTGCGGTAGATAAGTGAAATTTATGCTGTGGCAAGTATATTTTCAACCAATCCTTTTTAAAAAGTGAATCCTGTCATCACAATCATTATAGGTGCTTCAAGCATTTCATTTCAGGGGAAAATGATGGTCTGACCGAAATTTTAACTTTGCATTTTAACTCATTTTCATGCTGCCAGGGTCCCAGATTGAACACCAGCGAGGCTGAGCCCAGGATTTAGGCAAGTCTGAGTCTGTCTGGAGGGTGACTGAAGTCATGGCAAGGAGAAGGGCTGAGAGTTTTGGGGAGTCTTCAGGATTTCTAACAGCGACTTCTAGTTGGTTCAGTGGCAAGGAAAGCTACCATCAGTGAACGGAAGCTTGGGGGGATAAGGACCAAGGTGGTGGGCACTGCAAGAACAAGTGCTTTGAACACCTATGACAAACATGCATCAGGATGGGGGTCCCAAAACTATGTGAGGACCTTAAGGCATTTGATCCTATAGACATTGTGGATTTATACATTTTTGTATTCATTATTGTTATTGTAGTCTTACTTTTAGCCTGTTGTCACCTGGAAAGCACAGATTACTTTTATATCTCTTTTGAAAGAATAGAGGAATAGTTATGAGATGGCAAACACCAAAAGCACAATACATGTAGGCTTCTTGTCCCTGTCTTTAGAACATTAAACAGTAGAGGTATCATTTGGAGAAAACAGCAGTTAATAGGAAACTAATTAGTTAAAATGAGAGAAGAAAAAAAAAAAAAGCCCTTGAATAGCATTTATTCTTCCAAATAACAATTCTTCATTCTTGGGTCAGACTGTTAAACGAGGTGGCATTTCGACTGATTGATTGGATTTATCCCTCTAGGGTGCAACTGAGTGTCAGACACAAAGGATAGAAATGTGCTTGGATGTTGGGCTGCTTTCTTAAAGTATTGCATAGTTAGCTGCCTTTCTAGCATTTGTAACTGATCTGGAAAATATTTTAGAACAAACCAATAACAACTTCAAGATAAAATAACGCTACATACTTCACAACTCCTTCCTATTATATGAATGTGTAAATTGAATTCCCTTTCAAGATGCAAAAACAAGGGTTGGCTTCCCCAAAATGTTTTCATTGGCTTTAGGGAACTAAAACAGACCAGTCTGGATGACTAATACTTCCTGTAAAATAAAGATAGATTAACACATAATTAAATTCTGGCTCAAATGTAATTGTTGTCTTGGAAACAGTTTGGGGGATAAATACGGTTATGCTAATGTAACTAACTCCTCATGATTCCTACCAATGATCTAGTTTATTAATTAGGCCAGGCCATCTTACTACCTCCTGTTATCTATTTTGTATTATTTAAAGGGTTAAGAAAAAAAAGTTCCTTAGAGAACACTTAAGAGGAGGGAACAAGATAAATCTTAAATTAGCTATTTGTCAGACCTCAAAAGCGCTCCAGTTGAAGGAGTAGGTTAAAAGTACGTTTGGCTTATTTGTGAGTTCCAAAGATCCTTCCTACCCCCAAAGGCAGAAAACAGAGTTCGTACATGCAACACTTTTAACGAACGATTCCTGGCGTTATTTCTTTGAACTCCCTCTCTGGAGAATTTAAAATTCGATGGATCCAAGAGAAACCACAATCTTAAGTGGCCCGTGTTTTCTAGTTTCTACTCTGAGTATACGGTGATTTTGTACGAAGTTCTACTTGGTGCGTAGCCTGAAGGGTTTTGTTGAGGCCGAGTGTGAACTCCGGGCGCGAGAGCGCATCTCGGCTCTTAGATCACACCCACTCGGGTGTGCGTGTGAGTGCGCGGGTGTCTGCGCGCGTGTGTACGTGTGGGGAGGTGTGCGCCAAGGGGGTGGGGTGAGGGGCAGCGAGGAGGGCTCTAGGTGAAGCAGGAGCAGAGGGAGGTCGCCTGCTCCGGCCTCTCCCCCAGGAGCCGCCGAGGCTCGCTCGCGCTCCGGCTGCACCTCCCGGTGCGCGCCGCGGCGGCGCCACAGGCCCCTGGACCCTTCGACCAGCGCCCTCCGGCCGCCCGTCCCGCGCGGCCCGCAGCTGGGACCCGCGATGGCGCGGGACTGACGGCCGCCTCCCTTCCCCGGACCCTCTGCCCCGCCCGGCGGCACGCGGGGGCCACGGCACCGCCCCGACCTGCATGAGGGGCGGGCGCGCCGGCGCCCGGAGCGAGCGGCCCTCCGCGCCCCAGAGGCGGTCCCCGGCCGCGCCGGAGGACGAGGAGGAGGAGGAGCGGAGCGGGCCGGGCTCTCCGCCTGCCGCGGCCCGGGAGCACGGGCTCCCCGGAGGGAGCTCGGGGAGTCCCAGCCCCGGAGGAGGGACCCGGAAGCAGAAGCGGAGCCGCGAGTCGAGCCGAGCCGCTGCCCCCGCTGCCCGCCGGCGCCGGGTGGGGGTCCCGGCGGCTGGATGGGCAGCGGCGGCGCGGGCCGCGGGCGGCGATGGGTGAGGAGCAGAGCACGGTGAGCGGCGGCGGGCCCCAAGAGGCGCGGGCCCCCGCTGGCGGCACCACGGGCCACCCCGAGCCCCCGAGGCCGCGGGGGGACAGCGCCGGGGAGTCCGGGCCGCACGCCGCCTCGGCGGAGCCGAGCGGCGGTGGCTGCGGAAGCGACTCGGGCTGCGCGGACACGAGCGCCCCGGAGCCCGAGAGGAGCCGGTGGGGCCCGGACGGGAGGAGGAGCCGAGCGCCCGGGCAGCCCGCGGGACTGACACTTACCGGGCCCCTCAACGCCCAGACTTTGCAACAGCGGCTGGAAGAGGAGGAAGCTGGGGACCGAAACGAGGGAGGGGATGAACTGCGGGACGCGCCCCCAGGCGAGGAGCGGGAGCCCAGGACCCGCGTCGGGGCCGCGGACGGACTGGTCCTGGACGTGCTGGGTCAGCGGCGCCCAGTCAACGGCAAGAGACAAGTTTTTTGCTCGGTGTTCTGCGTGGAGAATGACCTGCCCGAGGCCCCCACCGCGGAGCAGCTCTCGCCGCCCGCGTCTTCACCTCGGGCTCCGCCGGTGACGAACGCTCCCAGCACCCCCTCCTCTTTCCCCAGCCCCCGGCTGTCCCTCCCCACAGACCCTCTGACCCCCGACGGCGGCAGCATCGAGCTGGAGTTCTACCTGGCGCCCGAGCCGTTCTCCGTGCCCAGCCTGTTGGGAGCTCCACCCTACTCTGACCTGGGTGGGGTAGGGGATCCCTACGTGCCCCTCATGGTGCTGATGTGCCGGGTGTGCCTGGAAGACAAACCCATCAAGCCCTTGCCCTGCTGCAAGAAAGCTGTGTGTGAGGAGTGCCTCAAAGTCTACCTGAGCTCCCAGGTAACTTTCCCCTTCTGTCCCTTCTTCTGTCCCCCTGGTTCAGCGTTTCAAATGCCTGCTCCCAGCTCACAGGAAGAGGTGATGGGACAGCCTTATCAAGGACCACTGTCAGACAGCTTCTCACATCTCATAGTTGTTTGTCGTGGTAATATTATTTGTGTTGATCTCACTGTTTCACTTAATTGGAATCTAACTCTGCATGAGCTTCGGGCTTCAGTGGAGGGAACCGGCTACAATGTATTGTCCTCTGCTGCTTTCTTTGACTAAACTGCAAACAAGAGCTCTCTCAAAAGGGAGGGCAATGAGAGTGCCTCGTGGGCCTGGTCTTCCAGAAACTAACAAATGGTGGGCACCGAATACTGTAACTACCTATCGAGTGGGTGAAGAGAAGGGTTGGAATTAATATTTCAGGTCCCCGGGGACTGAATTTTTAGTTTTGCTCTATTTATATATTCCAGAAAAGCTTTATTTATGTTTTCGTTCATTCACTTATTCATTCATTCATTTATTCACTCCTTGGCCCTTGCCCACTTAGCAGTTTACTTATTCTGCTGTAAAGCTGAAGTGCTTTTCCTCACTGAAGTTTTATGCCAGCACAGTACTTTATTTCTTTAAGAGGGAACAAAACAGAGCAAAACAAAGCAAAGCAAGGCTAAGAGGTTTAACAAAAAAAGCCCTGGTGGAACTTTCTTCTTCAGCTCCCTATTGGAAAGCTTGTTTTTTTTTCTTGGAAAGCTTAAGAGTGCAACAGAGCAACTTTCCTTCACTGATGGTGAATGAGTTCTTCCAGCGGTGTGCAGTCTGTTTTGTTTCTGTCAGTGTTGTGCACAATCTGGAATGCCCTTTGATCCCCTGTTTGACTGTCGTAGGCCTAGTCGTCTTTCAAAATCCTGGCTGTTGAGATGCCAGCTTTTTTTCCGTGAAGTCTTACCTCACCCTTCAGGCCACTGCTTCTATACTTTAAAAATACTCCTGTGTGTCTTGGATTCACAGAAGTTGCTCCTTATGTATGTGTTTGTTTTGCCAGACAGTGTGCTTGGGGTTTGATAGTTTTCTGTCGAGTCCCTTTCCCGTTAAGAGTGTTTAATAACATTGGCTCAAGTGAACGGAATAGGATGCCACACGGTGCAGTTCTTCTGTGTTTGGTGGGTAATCCGTGCTGGTGTCTAGACCGAAAGTGTGTGCTCTGCCCAACCAGAAATGCAAAGGGAAACTTGGACAGAATGGAATGTTACACAAACACTAACTTGGCCAAGATGGTTGAGATTATCCAAACGCCTGTAAGAGACCGATGTCTTTTTTATGGTTTATCCACAAACAGATACTTAAAACAGGAGGAATGTCTGCTCTCATTGTGGTAGTTTCTATGACATCACCGGCAAACAGATGTTGGTGCCATCCGTGTGCAGATCCCTGTGGTGGGATTCATACATTCCCCAAATATGGGCCCTGCTCCCAGGAAGTGACTGGGAGAACAGATGTGTACACAGGAACGATAAAAGGTAGCATATAATGAGATGTGATGTAAACAAGTCACAATCCTTAAAGGCTAGATACAAATTCAGTGGGTTTAGAAGTTCAAGGGAGGTAGTCCTATGGGTTGGGGTATTCTGCATTGCAGTTTGATTTCCTGAATTAAGGTAAGACCTTTCCCCAAAGCAGATTAAGTTAGTTTGAGGAAGTCAATTATTTTGATCTCTAATGGAGAAGAGAAGGAATGGGGAGTGGAAGGGTGGCAGGGTGCATGCAGTGTCGTATCATACAGAACCACTAAAAACTTCCTCAGAACCGGATCTGAAGCTTGTCTGTAGTGATTATGACTGCATGAATGTACCACAGTATTGGACAGAACTTTCAGTGAAGAAAAAACACACTTTATTTAAAATAATAAATAAAATTATGAGTCAGGCAGGCCAGGCATACTTCTACCTCAGGGCTCTTGTATTTGTTGTTCCTGGTGCCTGGAATATCCCCCTAGAGACCTTTCCCTTTGCTTGCTCACTCCTCCCCCTTCTCTCTTTCAGATCTCCATGCAAATGTCATCCAAATGGCCTTCACTGGCCACTCCTTTTAAAGTGTAGCCTCACTCCACACTCTGATCTCCTGTTCTGCTTTTTATTTTCTTCATAGCGTTAACCCACTTGGTTATACTTAAAAAAATTTGTCTCCCCGGAGAAGAATTTTCACAGGATTTGTTCACTGCTGTGTCTTTAGCACCTAGAATGCTGTTGGACATAGAACATAGAACATAGAGCATAGATGCTCAATTAATAGTTATTGAATTTAGGAAGACCTGAGGGACAGAGAGGATACGATTATCCCAAGTAAGGTAACCATGGCCAGAAAGTGGTATTCTGCTTGTGCACTAAATTCTACTCTGAGCTTCTTAGGTTTAAGGCAAAAGACAAAGTCTTACAGCGAACAAAAAGAATAGGTCAGCTAAGTTTGCTATTAAACTTAGAATTAAAGATTTTTTTTAGACAAAATTTTAGTTTAAATAAAAATGGCTTTTTTTTTTTCAGTTAGTTGAATAATGTAGGCCTGTGGTTGTAATATTTCTGGTCCACGTTAATTCAAAAGGTATGTATTTCCATGTCACTTAACCTCTCTTCTGCCTTAATTTCCTCGTCAGTGAAATAGAGTCGCAGGCCTTGATCTCCAATGACATACCAGCTCTAAAGCAAAACAAAATCAAACTACAGAGTTGTTTTGTTGCCTTCCTGAGTCAGTTCAAAAGGGCACAGTGAGTGCTTTCTTTCTCATTTTATAAGCTTTCTTGGGTTTGACAGACTAAAATCTATGAAGCCTGAACTTGCACTGCTCTTAAGACCTTTTAAGATAAAATGATGTATTTGAAAGAAAAAGTTATTAGTGACATTTTCCACCATTTTTTAAATTCATGTCAAATATCACATTGTTTAACATCATTAAAGAAAATAAAGGAGAGCCTCTATTAGGAATTTTATATAAACATTAAAAATTCATACTAAATGTGAGTTGGGATATGGCCTGGTTAAATTAATGTTCTTCTAAAAGAAGATGCTGAGTTCTTTGCAGGAAGGTACAAGCTTGGAAGGTAAGAACACGGATTTTCAGATGATGTCTTATTTCCTTGAGCCACCATGGGCTCAATATGTAACAAGGGCCGATGAGTATATGTGGGCACTATTTCAGTACTGAAAAAGTAGATTAAGCTGTGACTTAAATACTTACATACTGTGATTTAGAAATAATAGCCTTATTTTTCAAAACATAATTCTTCTCCCACCAACCACCATGATGGGCTGCAGGAAACCCCCTTAGTGGAATGACTTTACCGTGCAGTAATAACACCATCCACTTTTCACTTGCCATGTGAAGGGCTAAATGGCTAAATTATCATCTTTGGCACTACATAGGTGTTGACTCAGAAGCTCGAGAGCACCATGACCTAGTGGAAGCTACATTAGTTTATATTGCCTGGGTACATAAATTGTCAATATATACCTTTTAGAAGTATTTCCCTGTGACCTCTGGTGAGAGCACAGAGTCCCAGGGATGTCTGCAGTCTCCTGCAGGTCACTGAGCTCTTGTAAATGTTGACCTTCTCAGCTGGTTTGGCCTCTGCCTCATCTTAAGAGGAAAGATTGTTGCCTTCTTTGTTTCAGAGAATGATACTGTGCTTATTTCAAAAATCCTCCATTGATATCTTTGCCTTGTGATTTGGGTTATAGACAGGAAAATCTGCTATAATATGAAGTATTAATATTTAGCTCTTTAGATAAAGGAGAGAATTGGGCATCCTAAGGACTGTCTCAAGGTACCAGCTGTCGTGGCTTTCATCACTCAGCTTCAAAGGGCTCCCAATTGGCAGATGTATTTGAGTTGGAATGTATACACCTGTCAAATGAGTATTAATAGAGACAAGCAACACATTTCTTCTACAGATTGTGAACAAAACAGCTGCTAGATGGTGATGTCTTAAAATGGCAGTCTACTATAGTCACCCTAGAATCAGTGACCTAAGGGTGACATCTTATGTATCCTATTATTAAACTCTGAGTCATGCAGACCTTTATGGGTACAAGTGTAACCTACTTTTTTCCCTTTAAATCTTAAATCAGCCTGTATATTTTTAGAAAGTAACGTGCTCAAGATGGAGTTAGAACGCAGCCACCTTCACAAAGGTGAATTTACAGATTCTGTCACACCAAGTGTGATTTTGATAGCCCTGAACATGGGAAGAATAATGAGACTGAAATCTGTTAAATGTTACACATTTGAAAAGTGAGGGTTAGGGCCTGTGTCAGCCTAGGCTTTTGTGCACAGAATTTGCTTGTGTGTGCTCACAGGTAGATTTGAAGGGTG
Source organism: Neogale vison (assembly GCF_020171115.1). NCBI lineage: Eukaryota > Metazoa > Chordata > Mammalia > Carnivora > Mustelidae > Neogale > Neogale vison. Next base: position 75,802,994 of record NC_058091.1, on the reverse strand, counting down.
CGGTAACATTCGCTTTCACACCTCTCTGACTCAAGCCCTCATTTCTCTCTTCTGTCTCTTTAATAATGTCTCTCATAACGTCTTCATTTCTCTTTAATAGTCTCTTTTTTTCTCTTACCCCTCAAAATATGACTTTAACTGGCATCTGCTTTCTGCAGAGGAATCTCCTATTAAGGGCTGTGCTGCACGCCAGCGGGACCTGGTCCGTGGGCCGCCTGGCTTTTTCCCCTTCCTGCCTCTTCCAGCTGTTTGCAGACGGGGCTGTGAGGAGGATCACGCCATTGTACTCCAAGGCCCGAGATCTCAAATGACATGACACATAGTACTACTTACCCAAGGCGTCAGCTGAAACCTTTAGAGTGGGGCTCTTTTTTTTTCCTTTCTAGAGAAGAGCTCAGCTTTTATAGGAAGGCTCTTCCTTACTCTTGATGTGAGAGAGAGAAAAAGAAGAGCATTAGGACTTAAGCTCCCAGCTTCTTATTACAAGTCTGTCATGGGCACTGCCGACAGACCCCTGAGTGGTAATTTCTTATAATTGATGTATTCATGTATTAGTGTACCCTTTATGCATATAACAAACATCTCCTGGGTACCAGTAGGCCAAGAACCATGAGATACTCTATAAATGCATTAAATTCCCTTAAGGAGCCATCTTAAAGCCTTCTAAATAATGCTCAGTGTTTTTTCTCAGCTTTATTTGGTGGTAAGCTTTGAAGTTGCCAGACAACTGTGGGTCCCTTTTTCTCTTCTTACTTTTTGGGGAGGATTTTATTAAACCAATTTGGGAATACCAGCTTACCATATAGTAAACACATTATAATTCCTCCTATTATGTTTAATCCAGAGTATTAAATTCACCCATTATTTATTTCTTAATATACATATTTCTCAGAGCTTTAAGTGTTGGAAATAGAATATTGTTAAATAGCTCGCTCCTTCCAAAATATGTTACCTTTACTTTAAAGAAAACATAATTTTCCTAAGTTTGTTTTGGAACATTCATGACATTATGGCAAATCTTTAAGTTTATAATATTTTAAAAGTTCATTTATTTTTTTCAAATTCACTTTGTCAGATGATTTTCATATGATAAACTAAATGAGCTTTCCTAAGTCAAATTGTTAAATATTATTTATTTATTATAATTATTGATTTTAATTTAATAAAATTATTTATTAAATTATTAAATCAAATTTTAAAATAAAAATTCAGTGTCTACAGGAAAATAATTCCTGAAGTATGTCATTCTTTTCCACTTTATTTGCCTCATCAATTTTGGGATAATCACCTTTGGCGTTTTTAAGTTTCCACAAATAACAAGAACAACCATTTATTGAACATCTATATTTTAAACACTTTATACATATTTTATTATTTAATTTTAATTCACTTAAATATTATATACCAAGCACTGTTGTAGGTTTTGGGGATTCACAGAACTAAAACAGAAAGTCCCTGGCTTCATGGACTTTATATACTAGGGGGAGATAGAGAATAAAATAAATAAATAACTTAGTACATAAGAGATAAGGGCTATGGAGAAAGCGACAATAGGAGGGTGAAAATAAATAGTGGGGAGAATGTTGTTCTTCATATATTTACAATGGGGGGGTAGTTGTCAGGGAGGGTTTTACAAGGTGACCTTTGAGTAGACATCTTTATGATGGCAGAAAGGGAACAAATCATGAGGATATTTGAGGAACCAGTATAAAGTTCCAGAGACCCGCACATGCTTGGGGGTGGTCCAAGAATGGGAAAGGGATCCATGTGGCTGAAGCATAGGGAATGAGATGGGGAGTGATAAGAAGAAAACAGCAGAAGTGGGTAAGCTGGTCAGAGAAGGCTTTAGGACCATAGAGAATTTGCGTTTCCTTTGAGTGAGATAAGGCACTGTAAGAAGATTTTTGAGCTAACGAGATATGATTCAACCTTTAAAAGAGATTTACTATGACTCTTGTAGGGAATATACTCTAGGAGTCAAGAATGGAAGTTAAAAAGGCAGAGTTCTATGGCAGTAATACAACATTCAGAGTAGGGCGATAGAGGTCAATATGACTTGAGCTGGTTGCATTTTGAATATACTGTGAAAATAGAGCTGACAGAATTTGCTGATGATTGAGTGTGGGATAAGAGAAAAGGAGCCAAAGATGACTCAGGTTTTGAGCGAAAGCAGTTAGAAGAATGGGGTTGCCATTTAATACAATGAGGAATACGGTAGGAGGACTAGATTTAGGGAGAATCAGGAGTTCGTGCGAAGTTTGAAAAGCTGTTTAGGCATTCATGTAGGGGTGTTGAGTAGGTATTTGGCGTCTGGTATGCAGAAGAGAGATCTGAACAAAAGATACACAGTTGAACACTTGGGGCACGTAGATGGTATTTAAAGCCATGAGATAGATGAGTTCACCTGGGGAATGATAGTAGCTAAAGAAGGAGGGCTGAGTCTGGGTACAAGACTAATATGGAACCCCAGACATGTGAAGGAACCAGGAAGGAGTCTTAAAGGAAGTGGGCCAGTTAGGCAAGAAGAGAACCAAGATAGAGTGGTTACCCAGAAGCAAACCAATATGGTGTTTTAAAAAGGAAGGAGTAATCATCTTTGTCTAATGCTTCTGGTAATTTCAGCAGGATGAGGGTTGAAATTGACCATTGATTTCTCCAACAAGGAGGTTATTTGCAACCATGAACAGTACTGTTTTCGTTGGTGCTGGTGGGGTTGGCTTTCTGATTAGAGTGGGTTTGAGAAAATAGGAATAGCTCCATTTCTATGGTGCAGATAGTGGAATGCTATACAGTCAAACTCAAGGTTGGAGAGATTGAATAACTTAAATCACATATCTGAGAAGTGGTAGAAGTGGGATTTAAATTCAGGTCCATTTGGCTTTGACACCCACGACTTTTTTACATTGTTTACATTTATTTTATTTGTAACCTAAATAAATTTATTTTATTTTTCCTTTATATTTATATCTGTATTGTATAAAATCACAAGGCTTCTAGTCCAAAAAGGAGAAGAAATTTAATTACATGTTTTGAGGAAGTAGAGGACTCTTGCCTAGGTCCAGAGGTGGATTGCTACTAAATCCAGTCTCATATTCGTGTAAGAAAATCAAGAGAAATTGAGTTAAGAAAAGCTATAATTTGACTTACTGTCAAGTTTTTTGTTGTTGTTGTTGTTTGTTTGTTTAAGAATTTATTGATTTGACAGAGAGAGAGAGAGAGAGCACAAGCAGGGGAAGCAGCAGAGGGAGAGAGGGAAGCAGGCTCCCTCCTCAGCAGGGAACCCCATGCGGGACTCCATCCCAGGACCCGGAGATCATGACCTCAGCCGAAGGCAGAGGCTTAACCCACTGAGCCACCCAGGCGCCCCTTACTGTCAAGTTTTAATGGCAACATACTCACCTGTTTTCTTCCTAACACCCTGGTCATTCCTTTTGTTTCCATTTGCGCTTTCTCTTGTATTACCATCTTTTAACACTGGTGTCTGCCATGTCCTATCCTACCCCTTCTCCTCCACTCTTCAGTAACGCCTCTGTGCTCTTGACTTCCCAATCTTTTTCGCTAGCCCGGATCACTCATCTCACCATTAGCATCATATCGCCACTTCTCTCCTGTGTGGTTCCGCTTGCATGTCCCACCCACAGCCACCTTAAACTTCTCAAAACGACATCTCCCTTTTCTCATCTTCCTTCCTGCTCCCCCGAAGCCCTGCTCCTCCTTTGGGATTCCTCTTTGCCATCAGTTGTACCCGGGTCAGAAACTTGGGAGTCATCCTTGAGTTCTTCCTCTCTGATACCTCTCACACTTAATTAATCATCAAGTCCTCACAATTTTACATTCTAACAATAATTTTATCCTTTTTCCTACTTTTTTCCATTTCTCCTCACATTTTCCTGATGAAGCCTCCACCTCTTCTGTTCTGGATTCCAGAAGCAGCTTCTCGCTTGGTTCCAGTGCTCCAATCTTGACTGTTTCCGATCCATTCCCCACTGTATAGGCAAAGAGTTTATTAGATGCTCTATTGTCTTGACATTCCCCTTGTTAGCCTTTCAGTGTCTGCCTCTTGCTTTTGGAATAGAATCTAGACAGAGTTTCCAGGTGCCTGAGTGAGCAAACTCTTGCTTACCCCTGCCCCCTAAGCCTACACCCATGTAAAACTTCTTTTTGTTCCTTAAACTCTCTGTGATTCTCTTAATCATGAACTTTACCTTTACTGACATGAGATTCTGTCTTAGGGGGATCTGCTTTTTTTCCTTATTCCCCCAATTCATTCACACTTACTGATTCTTCTAGTCTCAGCTTAGACATCTCTTTCTTTGGGAATTCTTCCAGACTCCTTATATCTGGATTAAGCTCTCTTTCAGTATTTCACAACCTTCTGTACTTATGGTAAGATTCTAATTTCACTGTACTTAAATTGCCCATTTCCTGCTCTGTGTTCCATTAGGCTGTAAAGCTTGGTGTATGCAGAGACAGTCTTTTTGCTGATTAGTTTCTTAGCTCTTGGCATGATGGAGGCATGAAATGAATATCTGTGGAGTGGACTTACTTATTTACTCCATAAATAATTAATACACTGGAGGCTGGTGTTGTCAATATATGAAATATTGCAATGGATAGCTAAAATGATATTTTAAAATGAGAGTCTCAATGTTTCATTCTCTTGGATAAAACCCGGAAGCCCTTCCTTCCCACTGGATCTTTACATCTTCTCTGTAAAGATACCAGTTCATAACCCTGCTGCTGAGGTTTGGGCTCTGCTCTGCTCCCTAGTGCCTTCTCCCTTCCGGCTCTCTTCTCCCTTTCCCTCGGTGAGTGAGTTTCTCCTTGTCCTTCAGAGCTCAGCCTTCCTTAAGTCTTCAGACTGAATCAGTTTGCCCTTAATGTTTTTAGAGTCCTTTTCCCTCTGCTGCCATTGTATTTTTATAAAAAAAAAAAAAACCCTTTTGTAATTGTATGTGTAGTAAGTGATGATTTGATGTTTGGTTAATTTTCGGCCCCCAACGCCCCTATTCTTTAAGCTGTGTTTACAACCAGCACTTAGCACATAGCGCAGGAGAGAGTAGGTGCTCAATAAATATTTGCTAAAAAGCTGAGTGAGTGATTGGAAGTAAATTATAGTATGTGTAGGTTGGTGGAAAAATAGGGTACATACTTGAACCTGAGTTTTTGGTATCTTGTTCCATGGTGTATTTAAACTTGGAGTGTAATGGAATGCTGTGGCCTGAGTCTATCCTAGCATCCCATCCAGCAGAGAGGCACTTCCTGAATTATAAAACCTATTCTGGTTCCTGGGTCCCCTGTGTAACAGATTTCTCCAGAACCTAGGGACTGAAGACAACCATTTTATTTTGACCATGACATATCATGAGAAATTTGGGAAGGGCTCAGCTGGTCAGTTCACACTTGGGGTTTCCCATGTGGTCAGATGTCAGCTCACTCACGTGGCTGGCTCTGCACCTGGCCGTAGTCAGAGCTGGGCTGGGGCTGTCAACAAGAGCGGCTACATACCGCCTTGCCAGTGTGCTCGACTCGGGGCAGCAGGCTGCTGGCACGGAGGCCGGCATCCCCGGGAGCCAGTGTCTCATGGCAGCCAGGTGTAAGCTGCATGATCTTTCCTGTGCTAACTCTGGACATCACTCAGTGCCACTTGGCAAAGCAGTCACAGGCCTGCCTTGATTCAAGGGGAAAGAATTTAGACCCAAGCTTTTTTTGTGCAAGTGTCAAAGAATTTGGGGCCACATTTTGAAACCATCACACTGCTTCAGACAAAAATCAAACATGTTGTTAATTTAGGTAGTAAATCTTTTAAACCTGAATTTTATTTTTTTAAAAATATAACGTCTTATCATTCATTTCATTAAATATTTCCAACTCATGTCATTAATTTGATTAATATGTCTTGGTGTTGTGTCTTCTTGCTTTATTCTTGAATAATTTAATAATAAAGCTTTATGTAGTTTTAAGCAAAACTTGTGTAGAAGCCAGTCTCCTTTAAAATTAAATATTTTGGGGGCACCCGAATGGCTCAGTGGGTTAAAGCCTCTGCCTTTGGCTCAGGTCATGATCCCAGGGTCCTCAGATCAAGCTGTCTGCTCAGAGGGGAGCCTGCTCTCTCCCTCCTTCCACTGCCTGCCTCTCTGCCTATTTGTGATCTCTGTCTGTCAAATAAATAAATAAAATATTTTAAAAATAATAATAAAATTAAATATTTTAGATAATTCCATTGTAATGGAACTATCTCATGGTAGGATCAGCTTCTAGTTATTCTGATTATTAGCCCCAGTTAAAATTATTCTGTATAATATAACTTCCCGTCCATTATATCAAAATTTTAGCTTCAGCACTGGTTAAATTAGTATTTGAAAAGGTTAAGTGTAAAAACAATTGATGTAACATATTTTTTTGTAATCAGGCTCTTCCTATACAAATGAATATTATTTCTAATGACACTTTAGAATTGACTACCCTTGTTCATCTTTTTTTTTTTAAGAATTTATTTATGTATTTGACACAGAGAGAGAGCACAGGGAGGGGGAGAGGCAGAGGAAGAGGGAGAAGCAGCCTCCCCACTGAGCTGACGGTGGGGCTCAATTTCAGGACCCCAGTATCATGACCTGAGCTGAAGGCAGACGCTTAACCAGCTGAGCCACCTGGATGGCCCCCTAATTAATCTTTGTTAAATTGTCCTGCTGTTGGATATTTATTGTTTGTGATATTCTAGTTTGATTAGGTAGTTTTATTATTTGGTTAATGATTTCTAAATTTCCAGTAGCATATATATTTTCTCAGAAATCTCTTCTGGATTGAGGATCTGCATACCCTGAAACAGAGGGGTTAGATAGCTTTTATGATGGGCCTCCCTCCTCCCCTCCCCCAGCTCAGGTAACTAAATTCTGGGTTTATTCATTCATGTGAATGACTAATCCCTTTTTAAATCTTCCTAAGCTATTTGCCTCAATAATATTCTCTACTGTAAGATTCAGAGGCTAATTATAGGCTACCTAGCAAATTACTTCCCTTTTTGTGGTGTTGATTCTTGCCTTATTTCCTCACATGATTATGGACCATACTCAGTGTTCCTGAAGCTCATTAGCTCTGAGTTGTATGTGGCAAGTTAAATCACTGCAGCCTTTTCCTCTGGTTGCTTAACAATTTAAAACAGCAGGTAAAATAAAACACTTGCTCATAATATTTCACCAGCATTTTGTTTCCTTTGACAGTAGCATTTTTTTCTTCGGATGTTCCCTGTTTGGTTAATTAGTTCATGTCTAAGTTGAACTGTAGGATTAAATCATAAGTGATTTTGATATGGCCTGATCTTAGTGCACCTCTTTTATGTAAACATCTGACCTTGGCAAGGAAAGTGAATTTCTTCATATAGTTTTGTACAGGGTAGGTTTGGTTTTGTTTTTTAAAAATTTCCAGACAGAGATGCCCATGGTGGGAAATGACAAGTGCAATCCCAAGAGTTCTCATTTAATCCTGCTTTTAACTAGTTTTACCCTTAACTTCAGTGTTTATTTTCTTATGTTATCATTTTTCCTCCTTGTGGTTGTTAAAGATGCACTTTGAAAAGAATAGGCTTCTAAAAATAAAAATACTCTATGTCCAGTGTGTGGGTCCTTTATGGTAAAATTGCATGTGTGTGTGTGAAGGTCTCAAGGTTGTTTCTTGATGTATCCTTAGAGAATTATTTGCTGATCTTGATTTGTAAAAATCTAAGTATAGTCATTTACAGGTAAATTCATGTGTTTCAGGTATAGTTTGAATCAACCAAAATAGATATCCCTTGGGTTTACCTTTTTAGTTGTTAGTTTTTAATGCCACCTGATGAGTCATTGAGGCTTCACCCTTAAGATGAAGGGAGAGCTTTGGGGCACCTGGGTGGCTCAGTCAGTTAAGCGTCTGCCTTCAGCTCAGGTCATGATCCCAGGGTGCTGGGATTGATCTGCATTGGGCTCCCTGCTTAGTGGGGTGACGGCTCCTCCTTCTCCTCCTCCCTCTTCCTGCTCTCTCTCTCTCGCTACCTCTGTGTCTCTCTTTCTCGAATAAGTAAATAAAATGTTAAAAAAAAAAAAAAGATGAAGAGAGAGCTTAGAAGGAATGCTGGGAAAGAAAACACTTGAAAGAACAATAGTTTATCTACTTTTTTTTCAGATTTCAGGATTTTTGAAAAATATTATTTGTTCAGATATGTTTTTCTTTCTTTAAAAAGTATATCTACAAACTTTAAAAACTTGGAAACAATTTTTTATACTGGTTAAAAATCATCCAAATGAATTGTTTCAGAGATTTTAACCTATTTGTTTAGAAATCTATCATTTTCTGATTAGTTGTAAGAACAGTTAATTGTTATTACAGAAGATATAAATCTATTAGCTGAATTTCAACACCATTTTTTGTGTAATTGGTAGATGAGACACAAAAGTTAGTATAATGCTTTATTAAGTATGGGCAGCTGCACTTTTTTGCATCTCTGTACTTGTGTGGAGATGTTTTCTCAGTTCTGACAGTCTTTAAGACAATGTATCAAAACAAATTGAACACAGACCTTAGAGCAACAATATCACCAAATGCTGAATGAAGATTTTTAAAAGTAGGGAATCTAGTCCTAACATATTCCTTTCACAATTATTAATATTTTATATTGTTGATAGTAAGATGTTTTATATCATTAACTAAAAAAAAAAACAACCAGAATGAAGATACTTAAAAAGTTCATTTGGAACTTTTGGATTATATAACTTTTGGATTGTTATAATCTAAATGGATTGGACAGAGCCCTGTTGGTTTGCTCAGGGTGCTAAGGAGGCCAAGACCAAGCAGACAGCCTACTCGCAGGCTGCCTAATGCTGTGCTGATCTGTGCCATAAACTACCTTAGCTTTGCACAGTCGTGTCATGAATTAACTGCTTCTGAACATAAGACTGGTGGAAACAAGGTGGAAGAATTACTATTTATGTCATTACTACCTCTGGAAAAACAAATTAAAGCACATGTTCCAGTAGATAATCAGTGAGTTACAGAGATGTTTACATTGAGAAGTCTCTTCCACTGGCCAAGACTTTCACTGTGCTCAAGCTATAAAGATCTGTTCTCTAGTGTTCAGTTGGGTTTAAGGGAATCAAAGGGGAGGAGGAAGCTGGAGTACTCTCACTCTACGAAAAGTATTTATAGAATATTTGCTTAGCGCTATGCTAATCACTACGAGAAGTGACAGTGTATCCCCGTAAGTAGTCTGTGATCTGTTCTTTGTGGCAAGTTTAGAAATTTAATAGGTGAAAAATAAGCTCTCTAGGCAAAGATCAAGGAATGTTTATGACTAAATTGTGTGATGCTGATTGTTGACTTAAGTGGTTCTAGGAGGAGAAAGCTGTGCTTATGGGAGTACAAAAAGCTTGAACTTGGCCATTGTTTAAAAAATAGTTTCTGAGGCATAGGGAGAGGAGAAGGAGGTTAGGGGTAAGGCATCTCTCCGAGTAAGGTGGAGTGAGCAAGCACGCCTATACACTCAGAAGAAGCCTACAGAAATAAAGACGGTGTGGCGTGCAAGGCACCACGGCTAGAGAGAGAAGCTCCTATGGATAGTATGGCAAAGAAGGTGGAGAAATGAGAGCTGAATGATGAGCAGTGTCGGCAGCACAAAGACCTCAGCCTAGAGCTGAGCGCCATGGACAGATGGTCTCAGCATCCTCCTCTTTCAAGAACAGGGAGCCAAGGGGAGCCTGGTTAGAAATGGCTCACAGGGGTGGATGCCAACTAGATCATGTAGAGTTCTATTGCCCTGCTCTGGAATTAGTGTGTTATTCCAAGTATGTTGGTAAGTCACTGGACCATTTGGTAGAACTGCAAAATGACAATTAATGTTTTAAAACATTCTGGCTTCTATGTGGAGAACGAGTTGTGTTTGAGGGGTAGGATAGCAAGAAGAGCAGTAGGGAGGTGGATGGGAGGCAAATGCAGTAGTCCAGAGCAGGGATGACAGTGGTTTGAACAAGTGTGCCAACATTGGAGGAGATGGTTCTGTCTCCTGTCCTACCACTTTTCAGGGTTGCTCTCACAGGGTTTGGGAGAGCATTGCCTTTGGCACAATGAAATGTTATGCCTGTCCTTGCAGCCTTTCTATTCAGAAGCCCCAATATGTACAACTCCATGCATCAGCTACAGTCTTTATGTTTCAAGCAGCATTAACCTCTGTGCAACTTGATTCCTTCTCACATTTTACCTGTCTTGGATGGATTTGTTTGTGTGTTTGGTTGGTTGGTCTTAATTGTTTGGTTCTGAAGACACCATGTAAAAAGTCACCCATCCAAGAATATGAAAATGTCTCTTGAACAGGTGTCCATAGTTGTTATTTTACTGATTGTTAGAATCAATTTATCAAGGAAATTGAGTTGTCCTCTGCTAATTTTTTGCACTTTGCCCTTCTTAGTCTTTCTTCAATTTGTTTGCTTTCATCATTATTTAAAACAAATAGGAACTCATTACCCCACTTTCCTACAGATCATAGAGACCTTACTGGTCAACCTTCAATTCTAAGAAGTTATTAGAATTCTGTGGTCGTTCTACTTAGGTCTTGTCCTTACTTTTTATAAATTGTTTTTGAATGACTGTCATGTGCTTCCTCAGTCAATTCCTATCTTACTAGGCAGGCTCATTTCTTCTAATTCTTGTTTTCGTAACAGTGTTCTCTTTCGGTGTCAGTTCCACTTCCTCTACCTTTAATGGGAAAGGGCCAGGGTCAGGGCTTACCCAAGCAATGGCTGTTTTATTTTGATTGTGGCAGTCCTTTTCCTTGTTTTTAGTAAGAGTACACTGAGAAAGCAATGACTCAAACAAAGATTTGCTTTGTTGATTTTATGCCGAATAACTGAGTTCCCCTCTGCCTATACTTTCATTTGTTTATTTCAGAGCATCCTGAAGTGTTTACTATAATGACACTCTACTATTGATTGTAAAACCAGAAATATTTCAGTTGAAGTAAGAAGATGTCGATGTGATTTTATTTAAGAATATGAGAAAACCTCAACTATTTATCTTTAAAATAGATTCGATTTCTTTCGTGTACAGGTTACCAGGATTTTAGAAGAATATAAACCCTATACATTTGTATCATGATGACAGGTTTTTCAGGTGTCTTTCCATTAACTCTATCCACTGGATAAAAGTAATTTACGAGGTAGTAGTCTTCACTAAATTTAAAATATTTTCAAATGAGATAGGGTAAATAGTCATAGTGGGTGGTGTGTAGGAGTTCTTTAATGTTTATAAATCAATTTGAGGAAAAGTAAAGTAATTTAAAGATTAGACTTTATATTTTATGTTTAGAGTATTCAGTAAGTTTATAATGCTTTATTTCAATTCTTTGAAAAGAATTTAACTATTTCCCCCCTGTATAATCTTCAAGAATCAAATCACTTCAAAGTAAATTCAGTATTTTTCTTCCATAACTAGGAAAGGGATTTGGTTTTTAGATCTCAACACTTTTTTTCTCAGAAGTACTCATTTTATTGAAAAATAGAAACTAGTTCATAAGGTAATACAAAATATTTTTCAATGTTTGTTTTACTTTATTGACATTTTAATATTTTCTATTGCAAAAATGTGGTTAATCCCCATTTTATGGAAAAAAATCCCATAGTCTAAACCCCATCCTCAACCATCCAAAAAAGTATTCCTGCATTGAATTTTGTATAAATAACACATTTATGTAATAATTTTTAGCCATTATCATCTTGCAGACTATTTATCGCTAATAATGTATTTATATATGATGCTATGGTAGGTCCTACCTGAAAACAAACAATTGTCTTATGAATCTACACTCTAAAACCTTTAAAAATTTTCTATATGATATACAAACACTTGTTTCCCAAGTTATCTTGGATACATCATTGATATATTTATATAGGAAAAAATTAAGTTGATACCATTATAGCATGTGAAAGTAATCTACTCAGTTTACTCAGTTTCTGATAAGAATGGAAATGGGTTTGCATTACTCAGTTGTTATCTTTGAATAAGACTGAAGAACTGTGAAGGGAAGTCATTCATCTTTCCTTGGCTAGCAGGTTGCTGTCTGTGAGAAAAGGGAAGAAGTAGATGTAACTGTCACACAGGTCTACTTTTTTAGAGTACTTTGTTTTAAAGGAAAAAAGAAAAAAGTGCTTTCTGTATATTTCCTGTTCACCGGTTCAGCCTGCCTGTTCCTCCCAAATAGGAGTTCTTTACTTGGTAATCTTACCAATTTATAGATTGTCTTCAGAATGGTTATATGCCCTAAATCTAATGCAAAATCCTTTCCATAACAGTTGTTGAGTTTTTATGCCATTACCCAAGAAAAGGTTTAGAGTCACTAACTTTAAAAGGTTTTTATGTCTTGGGAGTTACAGTCGGTCCAGTTCTGTTGGTTATTTGCTTTTCACAATAATCAAAGTATTGGGCTAGAGCTCTGAATAGTCACATCCATTTATTACAGAGAGGAAGGTGCAAAAATTAGAAGACAGAGTTAGCAAATGAAATATGGCTGGGACAACTGTAAACTTAGAGCGTGGGCAATGGTTTAGTGGATTTACATCCTACACTCTCAGTACTGGAAAGGACTTTGGAGGTCATCTAATTCGAGGTCGACATCAATGTATCCCAGCTACCTTCTTTCCAATCACACATTTACCTGAACAGAGATGACCAGTAAGATATATTAATACTAATAATAGTTGTTCTTGTTCATCTTCCATGACAACCTTTACTTTTGTAAGGAGGGAGGTGCATAATAGTGATCTTTTGGTCCTAGTAAAATTAATTAATTATTTTCTTCCAGTGCCTTGTGGACATTTTTCAAATGCAGTGCTTACTTCCTGGACCAGTAAAAAGTGGCTTGGAGTTAGGAGATTTGAGTTTCAGTTTTTGCCATATAGTAACCATATAACTCTTGGAAAAGAGATTTAATGGGTTGGTGTATGGGAAAGCTTGCACATTGCACAAGGCGTTTATATTATGAAGCTAGCATGAGTTTCATAAAGGCAGACTTGCAGAATACAAAAACAAGAAAAATGATATTGGAGTTCCATTTCCCTCATTAATACTAATTTTTAAAATCCTAAATAAAATGCTAGCAAATAAAATTCAGCAGATGCATTTTTAAAAAACCACTCTTTCATCACAATCAAGGAGAATTTATCTTAGAAGCACTGACATGCTTTATTTAACATCAACAAATCTATTTCATATTATTTATCATATTACTAGTTTGAAGGAGAGAAATCATATAATAATTTTAATAGAAAAAATAACATTTATTCAAATAAAAAATAACATGTTTATTAGGCTTTTATGGATACGTGAAAAACTCATACTAAATATCAGACTTATTGGTTAAATCTTAGAAGCAGAAAAAGATAAAAATTCTATCACTGTTACTGTTTAGCTTTATTTTGGATACCCTAGCCAATGCAATAGAAGAAAGACAGACATATAATTTGAAAAGGATGAGAATAAGTAGTCTTTATTTATTTTTTTAATAGTCTTTAGTTTTAGAGGATAAGATTACCTAAGTAGAATATTCAAGAGAATTCAGAGATGAACTATTAGAACCAGTAAGACAGTTTTGTAGATTCACTACAGAGCGGTCCACAGAAATTTTGGTATACTATTCACCAGCCAGAACCAAGGAGAAACAGAAATTACATTCAAATGGATTCCTAGAAGTAAATCTGAAGACATGTGTGATCTTCAGAAAATATTATTCATTGGTGGAAATAAAAGATCTGAATTAATGGAGAGATATGTCTCAGTGAGTGGGAAGATGCAATGTCTAAAGATGTCAGTTTTCCTGATTAACCTATACATTTAATGTATATCAACAGATTTTTGTATTGAAAATAAAGGTTTGGGGATGCCACGGTTGTTCAGTCTTTTAAGCATCTACGGTCGGCTCAGGTCATGATCTCCATGTTCTGGGGTCCAGCCCTGTGTTGTGCTCCCTGCTCAGTGGGGAGTCTGCTTCTCCCTCTCCCTCTGCCACTCAGCTAAGGCTCTCCCTCTCTCAAATGAAAGAAAGAAGGAAAGAAAGGAGAGGAGAGAAGTGGAGAGGAGAAAAAATAAAGTTTTGAGATTAACAAAGAATTTTGAACAAATAGGGAGAGAAAATTTGCCCTCCTAAATACCAAGGTGTTTTAAAAATAAGTTAATTATGGTATGCCTGGGTGGCTCAGTTGGTTAAGCATCTGCCTTTGGCTCAGGTTATGATCCCAGGATCCTTGGATCGAGTCCCGCATCAGTATCCTTGCTCAGCAGGTAGCCTGCTTCTCCCTCTGCCCCATCTGCCATTCCTCCTGCTTGTGCTCTCTCTCTCTCTCTCTGATAAATAAATAAATAAACAAATAAATAAATAAAGTCTTTAGAAAATTTAATTAATACTGTAGCATTTTCATAGATGTACACAAATAAGTCAATCGAATAGAAAAGACCTAAGAGTGAGACCTAGTTGTGTACTGGGTCTTAGGACATAGTGGAGATTGCCACATAAATCAGTGAGGATAAAGTGGACATTTCAGTAAATGTGCAAGGATGATTGACTTCCTATGTAAAAATTAAATATGATGATCTCATCATATAAAAAATGAAGCCCAGGTATATTAAAGATCTCTATGTATAAGTCAAATTAAATCTATTAGGATAAATTTTCAGATGTCTTTGTAACCTTAGTATAAGAAAAATTTCTTAGGTATCACCAAGAAATACAACTCTAAAAGAAAATGACTTATTTCATCTCAGTGAAAAATCTCTGGAAAACTTTAAGGTAAAGGACAATTCACATCTTCGGAAAATAGTTTTAGAAAAAAAATATATATATAATGAGATATATAATAATATATATTATGACATATATTTGTCATAAACAAATATTATCCTTGTATATAGAAGCTTTTTCAAATCAATGAGAAAAAAACAGATCAGTGGAAAAATGTGAAGTTTAATAAATGTCCAAAAACATATACAAAAAAAGTTCATACTCATTATTAGGTCTTAATATGATTCATACTAATGAGGGAAACAAATTAACAACAAAATGAGATAGTATTTTGCACTTCAGAGCGGCAAGATCAAAGAGTTTGATAAAAACCAATTGCTGGTTAGGATATGGGGAAAATGGGCTAGTCAGGTTATGCTGGTTTCTTGAAAAACTCCTGCACACGTGTGAGAGGTATATACAAGGCTATGTACTGCAACATTATTTATAATGGTGAAAATTGGAAAAGAACTGCCATTTTTAGGAAATGGATGAGTGAATTCTCATATATTTGCAAAGTAAAATATTCAACTGTGCTTAAGCTTAATTAACTAAATCTGTGTATATTAACATATATATTGAAAATACAATGTTAAGTAAAAAAAAAAAAGTGTTTCAGAATTTAAACCATTTCAAGGCAGTGAAATTTTAAAGCACACAGAAAGTCATGATACGTTGTTCAGAGATATGTTTTTAGTGTAGTATTAAAAAACAAAAACATAAAGCAGATTTATTAGAGTGTCTAAAGCTAAGGAAGAAGAGAGGGATGGCAATAGTTTGTATTTTTTATCTATACTGTTCTATTTTTTAATATAAAAATAGGAAGCAGAATGATAAAATGTTAACAATTGCTAATGGGTGTTGTGAACATGTGTATGTTACATTAATCTACTTTTTAGTATGTATTTGATTTTTAGAAAATGAATATTTTAAATTTTTAAAGTTCATTTTAAACACTCTGAGGGGCGCCTGGGTGGATTAGTCATTAAGCGTCTGCCTTTGGCTCAGGTCCTGATCCCAGCGTCCTGGGCTCAAGCCCTCTCTGCAAGGAGCCTGCTTCTCTCTCTCTCACTCCCCCTGCTTGTGTTCCCTCTCTTGCTGTCTCTCTCTGTTAAATAAATAAATAAAATCTTAAGAAAAAAAAAAAAAACCCACTCTGAGTTGCCCTTATAGAATCTGGGATAATGAACACTACATTCTTTAAGATTGTCCTTTTTTTTTTTTTTAAAGAGATGGAGGGAGGGGCGGGGGAGGGGCAGGAGAGGGGCAGTGGGAGAGGGAGAGAGAGAATCTTAAGAAGGCTCCTACCGCAGAGCCTAACTCGCAGCTCTGTTTTACAGCACAGAGATCATGACCCCAGCCAAAACCAAGAGTCAGACACTTAACTGACTGAGCCACCCAGGTGTCCCAAAGGCCTTCCCTTCCTTCGTGACATTGTTTTTGGTTATTGCCATGTTGACATTTTTTTCACTTTGGGAAAGATGCCATTTTGTGGTCAGAGGAAGGGGAGGATAACCATCAGGCAAGACTTCCTTTGATGTATTTTCAAAAACTGATCGCAAGTATCTTCTGGATTTTTACAAAGATAGTATGTGCATGGCTTCCATCATTGATCCCTTTTCCCCAGTTGTCCTCAACATTTACTTTAATCTATTTTGATTATTGTGTTTTCTGGTTGTAATTGGGCCTAATCATTTCAAATAGATTTTTTTTGAAGTCTGAATTAAACCAATCTCTCCATTTGTGCAAGAGCTTCTTTGTCTTGCTTACTGGAAACAATTTTTCAACATCCAATTCCTTCTCTCTCTATATCATGTGCTGGCAAACCTTTTCAGTGAAGAGCCAGATAGGATATGTTTTAGGTTTTACAGGCCAAGAAGCAAAATTAAGCATATTATGTAAGAAGTTATAAGAGAAAAGAACAAATTTCCACATCTATTTTTATTGACAAAATTGAAAACAGACTAATAATACATTTTTTATATTTGTAATGCAGATCTACTATGGAGAGGAATAAAATTCTTTCTTTTGGGATAAGATTTTGCTTAATTGGGGTTCACAATATTCCATGTCATCAATATTAATTGCAAATATCTGCTACAGCTGCTCTCTATTGAAATTTTACATATTTCATCTTTAAAATATCTTTTTACATAGATAAGTATTGCCAAACAATGATATCATCCCTCTTGAATGTGTATATATATTCATTATTTGGTAGTTCTTTATAGCATTCTATTAGATTTTTCTCTTGATATTTACCTTTTAGAATGTCATGTTACAAATTAATTATTTCCAACTTAACGTAGGAAGAAGCTCCTTGAATTGCAGAGTTTAATGCATTTTTAAAAACATCTTTATGGAAATGTATTTCATATGCCATGTAGTACACCTGTCTTAAAGTGTAAAATTAAATGTTATTTAGCATCACAGGGTTGTGAGACCATTACCACTATCTATTTTTCAAACACTTTAGTTCCTTCTTAGAGAAACCCTCTACCCATTAACAGTCACTCTCTGCCCTCCCTTCTCCATGCACCTGTCCTAAGAAACCACCAATTTACTTCCTATTTGTATAGATTGCTTATTTCATATAAATAGAGTCATACAATTTGTGGGGTTTTTTATGATTGTTCTAAATGGATTTTGAAATATGGAAATTTCCATTGCAAGATCCAAAAAATGGTGTTGGAATTATAGTTTGAGTTTAGAAAATACATCTGCTATAAATTTGTGTGAGAAAGGTGATCCTGTTTTAATTTTTGGTAGTATTAGAGGTTTATAAAGCTATTTGACATTTCTAGTGACTCAAATGTTAGTTGTCAAAATGATTTTGCTGCAGTATAACTTCTGCATATAAGTGCTGTAGTTCTTGTGATTTTAGGTCGAATTCACTAATAATTATTGCAAAGTTGTCAGCAAAAGAAGATTTCCAAAGATGATTAAAGATGAGTCTCTTCATTCAGAAAAATCTCAACCTGGCTATTCATAAAGCCTAATTTTGATGTCACTTCAAACTCAGCATTGACTCCTCAAGTGACAATAAGCAGTCTCTGCCCATCTATTGGACATAAAGAGTCAAGGAAAAAGATTTGAAATCATTTGCTTTATTTTTAAATTGACTATTGATTTTGCTTCCAATTTCCTCAACTGTTGTGAGCAGTGTTCTCACCGAAAGGCTGAGTGTCTAGAAACCTGTCTTTGGAAGCTGCAATATAACCTAATCTAGTAACTTGTAACTGGTAAACAGTTTTCTTTGGTTGTCTAACAAATATGCCATTCGAAAGCTTCACTTTGGCTACAGCAATTTTAGTTTTTACATTTTGTGAAGACATTCTGCTGTGATGTGATAATTCTGCTTTAAATTTTCTAAGTTTTCTAACCATTATTTTCCTCTGAGTTGGGAATATTTTGGTGAGTCCTTGGGCTGGTAATGTTGACAATACTGTATTCTTTTAGAATAGCTGTGGTGTTAGTGCCTGACAAACAAAATGCTTTGTCATCTAATTCAGTAACAAAATAATCCACACTCTATGGTGCTTTCTAAGCATGACATTTGAAGTCCATTTTATCTTCTTTTTGACATGTATATTGGTAATAAATAATAAAATGTCACATTACAACAACACCCAGGGTACTTGAAATGCTGTCAAGTTATAGCTATCATTGTGATTCATAGTGCACTGAGTAGCAGTGGGAATCAATTAAAATGTCGCATGTGATCTCTTATCACAACTTAGCTCTGCCATTGTTGAACAAACGTGGCCATAGACAATGCATAAATGATGAGCATGGCTGTGTTCCAATAAAGCTTTATTTGTGAACACTGAAATATGAATTTGATATAATTTTCCTAAGTTGCGATATATTATTCTTGTTTTGATATTTGTTTTCAGTCATTTAGATCATTCAGTCATTTCAGTCATTTAAAAATCATTTCAGTCATTTAAAAATCATTTCAATCATTTAGATCAATCAGTCATTTCAGTCATTTCGAAATGGAGCTCACTTACAGCTCATGGGCTGTATAAAACAGTTACCAGGCCAGATTTGGCCCAGGGGCTAAAAAGTTTGCTGAACTCTGTCCTATATCATTGATTTTTCCCTTTATTGGATATTTCTCATCAGCCTACAAACCAGCTGTCATTACTGTTTTCCTGTTTCTTTTTTATTTTTTCAAGATTTTATTGGGAAGTAATCTCTACATACAGTGTGGAGCTGGAATTTACAATCCCTAGATCTAGAGTCACATGCTCTACTCACAGCCAACTGGGCACCCCATTGCTGTTTTCCTTAAAAAAATAAAAAAGAAAGAAAAGAAAAAAGAAAAGCAAAAATATGAAGAGAAATAAAAACCCTTATATGGCTACATTTTCCCTTGCAGCTAGTGTTTCTTTTCTCTGCTCTCCTTATAGTACAATTCTTTGCAAAAGCTTATACTTTTATCCCTTCTTTCCCTTCTTTCTGTTGTCTCTTGGACACACTTTAATCAAACTTTGCTTTTACCTCTTCCCTGTAACTGCTCTTGTAAAGGTCACCATTGACCTTTATATTGCTTAATCTAATGACTATTTTTTTTCCCTCTTACATTATGTACTTGATTTCTCAATGGTATTTGACATAATAGTTTACTCCCTCCCTTTGAAACCCTTTCTTCATGTTGCTTCAAGGATGCCATAGTCTCTTGATTTTCCTCCTTCCACACCCGATATTTCTTTAATGATTCTTTGTTAATTCCTCCTTATCTGAATTAATTCTTAACTTTGAACTCTCAACAGTCAGGGATCTTCTCTCCTCTGTCTCTGCTCACTGCTCTTGTCACCTTATCCAGTTTCTGGCAGATATGCCATTGATTCTCTAATCTGTATTTCCAACTCAGGTTGTTCCACTGAACTCCAAACTGTATAGTCCATATGTGTGATATATCCCCCACTTGGATGTGCAACAGGTACCTCAAAGTTAGAATGTTAGTTTCCCTCTAAACCATCAATTTCAACTCTTCTCTTTTTCTCACATTACATTCTTCTATTTCATGCAGTACCATTAGCTCTACCTTTAAAATCTATCCGAGAATCCAGACACTTCTATTTTCAAATGTTACCACTGTGAACCAAACCACTATAATTTCCAGTCGGGTATCCAGCAATAATATTTTAACTATTCCCCATGCTACTGCCCTTGTACCTTTGTACAATGATCTCAAGAATGAAGCCACAGGGATCTTTTAAAAATATAAGATCTGACAAGTTACTCCTTCACTATGGTTCCTCAGAGGAAAGGTCCTGGAGGCCCTCCGTGATCTGTGACCCTCTGATCCCTGCCATTTCCCTTTTGACTTGTCTGACTCCTTCTCCCATTCCTCTTGCCGTGGCTCACTCAAGATCCAGCCTCCTGGAACTCTTTGGTCTTCCTCATTCACATCAAAATCTTGCTCACAGTCTGACCTTTCAGTGGCTGCTTACTCTCTCTAATGCGTTCTTCCCCTGATACTTAAGTTGCTGACTTCTCTCTGCTTCCTGTCCTTGCTCAAATGTCAGCTTCTTCTGGTGGCCACCTTGCAGCTCCCCATGTATAAATTCTTACCCTCATGTCCTCACGAGACTTCTAAATCTTTTCTTAATATGCTCTACTTTTCTATAGCTTTATTACTTCCTAATGTATCTTTTACTTACTTATCGTACTTACTTTTACTGTCCTTTTCTTCCTTCAAGATTATATAAGCCA
The DNA here is from genome assembly GCF_020171115.1 of Neogale vison. NCBI lineage: Eukaryota > Metazoa > Chordata > Mammalia > Carnivora > Mustelidae > Neogale > Neogale vison. The sequence goes on along the minus strand of NC_058091.1, from coordinate 75,782,479 downwards.
CAAGGATAAAGATTTTGTTTTGTTGTGTTCATTTTGTTTGTTTGAGGAGGCTTGAGTACTTGACACATAGTAGGTACTCAACAGATGTTTGCTTTAAATATAGTCCTGAATATGATTTTCTAAATTATTTTTCTGTCTAGAATTATAAGATTTTAGGAGAGAGTGTAAACTGGAAGGGATTTTATTTATGAATATTCTCTAGATCTCTGCTCTCTGATAATGGCATGGTGCTATTTAACTATAAATTTAAATTAATTAAAATTAAATAAAGATTCAATTCCTCCAGTCTCCATAGCAACATTTCACATGCTCCTGTGACCAGTAGCTACTATGTTTGACAGCACAGGTATGGAAATTTTCCATTATCACAAAAAGTTCTATTGGGCAGTGTGGCTCTGGGCCCTTGGAGCCAGGTAGATTTCCCAAGGTCATATAGGTCATTAGTCCAGAATTGGGACTGAATCCAGGGGACCCAAATGATTTAGGAAAATTACAAAGCAGTGCTTCTCATATGATGGCCCTGGGGATCTTGTTCACATGGCAGATTCTAATTCAGTAGGTCTGGGATGGGACCCAAGTTCTGCATTTCTTCCAAGCTCCAAGGTGTTGCCGGTACTGCTGGTCTAGGATATCACACTTGGAGTAGTGAGGCTGGAGAGCACGACACTAATGTTAAGAAATAATTCCTTCTAGGGGCGCCTGGGTGTCTCAGTGGATTAAGCCTCTGCCTTGGGCTCAGGTCATGATCTCAGGGTCCTGGGTTTGAGTCCCGCATCAGGCTCTCTGCTCAGCAGGGAGCCTGCTTTCTCCTCTCTCTCTCTCTCTCTCTCTCTCTCTCTCTTTTTCTCTGCCTGCCTCTCTGCCTACTTGTGATCTTTCTTTCAAATAAATAAAATCTTAAAAAAAAAGAAAGAATTCCTTCTAATATTATTGTAGTAGAAAATGTATAGAAAACGTATTCATTTTTATCACAAAGATATACTTTTGTTGTTAGAATAATGTTTCCTAAATAAAACTAGCTGGTATCTTTCATACTGGCCTCACACACAGCTACATGGAGTAAAACATGTTCCCTCTTCTTTGATGAAAGCTTCATAAATAATACATAGTCAAGCAGGAGAAAGCAAGAAACGGAGATGCTGTAGAACATTCATTTTAAGAATGTACCTGACATAGGATGCTTTGTGATGCTTTATATTTCCAATGGTGTATAGATGTACTGTTAGGTAACAGCTACTCTGCTGATTTTCCTAGAGCAAAATAAGAGATTACATTAGCTCATTTGGGTTTATATAATGAAAGTTTAAAATAATGTCATGGTGGGGGAGGTTTTTCTAGATGAGACTGGGTCTTTATTGTTGTTCAGAATTTGGATTTGGTTTTGGGAAGTATGAAATTAACTTTTGAATGATAAAATTTCATTGGGAATTTCTATTCCAAATCTTTATAAAGAATAATTATTCAGCAGGTTATTAACTTTGTTGTAATATAATTTGTGGCCAAATGCTGACTTTAAAGTAAGCCAGAATTGGAAGTTTAATAAATTTACTCTTACTTGATAATAAAGCTGATCAGCTTTTACCTTAAACAGTTTCTTTGATGATGTCATAGTTAGGTATTAATAGGAGACATTGTTGTGAAGCCTTCTAAATTCTTCAGTTTAACAGAGTATTTGTGCATTTTATAGACTGAGAAACCAATATCCTCAGCACTGCCTTGCACTAGGATCATTTGCAAATTTATAGAACATCATGGAATAATAAATATGATGTAATAATGAACTTCAGAATAAAAAATGTATGTAGTATCATATGAACTTTCTTTTTCTCTGTCCTGTTAGGCCAGTTATTCCTAAAACTGACTTAACATAAGAAATGTGTGAGGCACCTATTAAAAATAGATTCCTGGACCCTGCCAAAGAAATTCTGATTCAGTAATTCTGGGATGGAGCCCAGGAATCTGTATTTTTAGTACGTGTCTTGGGTTTTCTGGTGAATTAATTAATGTGGAGTGCTTATACTAAAGTCATTTTATAAAGCACTAATAGGGACACCTGGGTGGCTCAGTTGGTTAAGCGTCTGATTCTTGATTTTGGCTCAGATCATGATCTCAGGGTCGAAAGACTGTGCCCTGCATCAGGCTCTGTGCTGAGCAGTGAGACTGCTTGGGATTCGCTTTTTCCCTCTTTCTCTGCCTCTCCTTCCTCCACTCTGTCTCTCTCAACAAATAAATAAATAAGTAAAATCTTTTTTTTTTTTAACACTTTATTTATTTGAGAGAAAGAGAGACAGAGATAGTGAGAGAGCGTGTGAGTGGGGAGGAGAGGGAGAAGAAGGAAAGGGAGAAGCAGGCTCCCTGGGGCTCAATCCCAGGAGACCCTGGAATCATGATCTGAGCCGCGCAGGTACTCCAATAAAATCTTAAAAAAAAAAAAAAAAGCAGTAATAAATATTAGCTCTTTTCCTCTTTTTTCTCTACTTCCTTTTATTGTTAGTAGTAGTATTAAAACTATTATTGGCCCTTCTTTTCACCACCATGTGTTTAGTTCTTGGGTTTTTTGTATTGTTTTGTTTTTAATGAAAAGGCTGAGGAAATATGAGAGAATAAGATTATTCTCTAGTTACACAAATATTCACTCATTGCTTCCTAGATGCTCCACGTACTTACTATTCAAGGTCTTGGAGATGCAAATGTCGATATGTCAACATATATATGTCAATATGTCGAAATGTTGATATGTCGAGATATATATATATTTTATACACCACACCCAGTGCTCCATGCAATATGAACCCTCCTTAATACCCACCACCAGGCTCACCCATCCCCCCATGCCCTCCCTTCCAAAACCCTTATTTGTTTCTCAGAGTCCACAGTCTTTCATGGTTTGTCTCCCCCTCCGATTTCCCCCAATTCACTTTTCCTAATTTTTTAAAGATTTTTTAAGATTTTATTCATTTATTTGAGAGAGAGAGAGAGAGAGGGCACAAGCAGGGGAAGAGGCAAAGGGAGAGGAAGAAGCAGACTCCCACTGAGCAGGGAGCCCAATGAGGGGCTCGATCCCAGGATCTGCCGATCAGGAGCTGAGGTGCAGGCAGATGCTTAGCCAGCTGAGCCACCCAGGTGCCCTGAACATGCCATATTTTTAAGATAAAGAATTATGAGCCACACTGGTAGACATATAGTAAGTAAAAGCATTTGCCCTGCAGTGTGAGATAGTGAGAACATACACAGGGTGGGTATGTAGGTGTCGGTGCATTTTAGAAAACACATCATTGTGCCTGTACTGTGGAGAAGGGATTGGAGAAAGAGAGGAAGTCATGGTGGGAGGAGGAGAAAAAAGCAGGGCTGAAAGAAAAGGTAATTGTAAAATGGAAGGCTAGAGAAAAAAAATATAGGGGTGTGTGTGTGTGTTATGAATGAGTATATGCATCTTTTTATTATGGAAAATTTCAAATATATAAAAAATGGACAGATTAGTATAATGCCCATGTACCTGTCGCTCAACTACAATAACTAGTGACTCATGACCAATTTTGTTCCATCTCTATTCCCACTGACTCACCCTCCTTGTATGATTTTGAGGCAAATTGCAGACACAGTGTCATGCAAATATTTCAGTATATATCTCTATAAAGTAAAGGACTCTTCCTTTTTAACATAACCATAATATATTATTACACTTAAACAATTAGCAGTAATTTCTTCACATCCTATAGCTAGTCAAATTTCAATTGTTTCAATTGTGTTCAAATTTCGAATTGCCTCATTGATGCCACATACAGACTTGTAGGGGAAACAACCAGGATTGTCCAAACTTCTGACGCCAAATCTGTGAGTCTTCTCTCTCACTTAATTGCATCTTTTGCTTTTAATTTGAAGAAAAAAGTTGGTTACTAGCATGACTTAAGTAGGAATCAAAAGTTTCTACAATCTTCTTTTAAATGTATCCTGAAATGAATGTATTCCAAACTGCTCACTGTTTTTCTTCAGTGCTACTAAGCTACAAAAGGCACTGGTATGACATTATATTTCCAATTTATGGTTTCATCTTTGTAAAGAGTAAGAATTACACTTCAAAGACTGTGCATCTGCTACTTGAATTTTATAGTTCTGTGGCTGTTGGTGACTTCAGGGATGGGGAGCTCCCTCTCTGGAAAATAGCATTGAGATAGTCAAGGATGTACAGAAATTTTTGATGAGCCAGGAATATGCAATATCATTTATTAATCTGGGCTGCTAGTTCGGTGCAATAAAGGAAACGTTAAGTACTCAACTATTACCTAAGGAAAACCTAAATTTCTATTAAAAAAGAAATGGAAAAAGATTATTGCTACTTCTTGGTTGTATTGGTAATCCTGAATAGGGAGATGTTTGCGGCTTGTTGTGTGTAATTTTATTTCTTGAGTCACAATTTTTTTAAAAGGTGGTATTCTTCTATTTTCCTTTCTCTAATCTCTTACAAATTTTGTACAATATCTTACATTTAATGGAGTGTACATAATACATGGTTAGAGTTTAATAAACAATGCTAAAATGTATGCTTATATACTCAACCCTATGCATAAGGAATAGAACAAGAATATCTCTGTCCTGTTCAGTTCATCACGGTGCCCATCCAGAACACATTCTGCACTCATTGCTTCAGAGGTGATCAATGTCCTGGATTGTATTGAATCATTTATTAATATAGTTTCATCACAAATGTGTGCATCCGTAAGCAGTATTGTTTATTTTTGCCTAATTTCATCTTTATATAAATAAAAACATATATGTTCTTTTTTTCTAAAGATTTTATTTATTTAGGTGACAGAGAGAGAGACAGCGAGAGAGGGAGCCCAGCAGGGGGAGTGCAAGAGGGAGAAGCAGGCTTCCTGCTGAGCAGGGAGCCCAATGCGGGGCTCCATCCCAGGACCGTGGGATCATGACCCGAGCTGAAGGCAGATGCTTAACGACTGAGTCACCTAGGTGCCCCTAAGACATGTATATTCTTTTATGGCCAGCATTTTTAATTCAAAGTTAAATTTCTGAGGTGCATTCACACAGAAGTCGAGGACAGCAGTTGGGTCGTTCTTGTTGCGATTTTAGAGTTCGTTGCATGAATATGTCCCAATTTACTTAGACGATATACTACTGACGAACAGTTGATTGCTTCCATTGTTGTTTGCTATTTCTATTACAGACGATGCCCATGTACAGGAATTTCTCCAGGGTTTATATCTGGGAAAGATATTGGTGCTTCACAAACATTTGCATCTTTAGCTTAGTGTCGTAATGCCAAATTGTTTTTCAGAAGTGGTTGTGCCAGTTTATGCTTGCTCTTGTTGCTGATGCAAGTTCCTGTTGCTCCATACCCTCAACAGTACTTCGTGGTATCATACTTTAAGTGTTTTGCAAACCTGGTGGGTATATTAAAAAAAAAAAAAATTCATGTTCAGTGTATGCCTTTTGCCCATTTATGTTGAGATTGAGCTTTTTTTTTTTTTTTGGACGATGGTGGTTCATTCATGTTTTTCTTTTTCATGTCTTTAGCACATTTTTCTGTTTGTCCCTTGGGTTGTCTCTTCCTTATTGATTTATAGGGATTCTAATTTTACACTCTGAATAGCAATCCTGTGTTAGTACCCTGTGTTGTAAATATCTTCTCCCAGTTTGTGGTTTTCTTTTTCTGTACTTTTCATGATGCTCTTTTTAGGAAGAATTTTAATTTTCTTTAATCGATTGCAATCTCAATTCTGCCCCCAACTTCCTACTGATACTGCTCTCTTGAAGGTAAGGTCTATAATCAGAGGTAGACTCAGGCTTTACAGAAGCTACAGCTTATAAAGTGTGGGTGTGCTTTTTGAGACAAAGAATCCTAAATTGTGAATATAAAATTAGATGCAAATAAAATGGCTTGAGTGAAAATATAAATCAAATTACAATTAAAGCTGACAAATTATGCAAAGTCATATAATTTTAAAACATAATATTCATATTAACTGTCATACATCTTCATATGCCTTTCTCTTTTTTTTACTGCATTCATTTTGATTACCTTTGTATGCGAAAAATTTTGTAATTTTGGAAGACAGAATATAAAGATGATCAGTATTTTTCTCAAGCAGTTAGTTGTAATATGTTTATACTATTGATAGCTGGGATGTATAAAATATGTACCTCCTCAAGCAGACTTGTCTGTAGTACCATAAATTTGTGTCCTATAAACACCGACACACTGATAAGTTCTATTTCATATAATTTCTATCAAAAAAGAGGAAAAAGTAGAGTGTGGTTTTTTTAAGATTATATTTGTTTGACAGAAAGACAGTGAGAGAGGGAACACAAGCAGGGGGAGATGCAGAGGGAGAGAGAGAGGCAGGCTCCCTGCTGAGCAAGGAGCCTAGGAACCTGAGCCCAAGGCAGATGCTTAAGGACTGAGGCACCCGGGTGCCTTGTAGAGTGTGTTTCTAACTGTTAAAATGATTGCACTACCCTTGTGACCTAGCGATGGAGAACAAAATCTCTGAAATGTTTTGTCTATGATGATTAGGAGTTTTGTACAGATAAATTTATGGCTGTCTATATTATAAACCTTGTTTCCCCTTCACTAGGCACATATTTCCCACCCTGCAGGGACATCCATGTTGTGATACAATCCTTGTACCTTGATGTCATGACCCGAGATGAGTCAGAATAGAAAGAAGTGAGGTAGGGGTGCCTGGGTGGCTCAGCGGGTTAAGCCTCTGCCTTCGACTCAGGTTATGATCTCAGCATCCTGGGGTCGAGCCCTGCATCGGGCTCTCTGCTCAGCAGGGAGCCTGCTTCCTTCTCTCTCTGCCTGCCTCTCTGCCTACTTGTGATCTCTCTGTCAAATAAATAAATAAAGTCTTAAAACAAAAAAAAGAAGGAAGTGAAGTATTCCTGGAAGTCCCTTCTATCCTGCAGCTATACCCATTAGTGACGTATATTCAGGAGTGATTGCAAATCATATAGACTTACCCCCAAAACTCAGACTTACTGTATTCCCAACTCAAATTCTCCTTAGGCAAACCTGAAAATTGCTCACTTGTAGCTGAGGTAATCACCAAAGGCACAGTGATAGAGGTGGAGTCAAAGTGGACAGTGGCAGTCCTCTTAACCAACTGCAGTTAAAATATCTTATTTCTGCAAAAGCATGTGAGCATATGAATATACTCCTAGGACCTTGGAGGGAGCCTGGCCTAGTGCGGGTCCCTGACATTGATTTCACGATCATACTCCAACTTCCATCTGCTCACCCTCTCCATACCCTCAAGACTCCTGTCTTGGCTTGCTTCCTTTAGTTCCTGTCACCTTTAGTTTTATGACTTTCTTGCCCTTGATGACTTCTCCTGGCCCTGTCTCCTCAAGTAACATAGTTCTCATGAATGCTTTTAACTTTTATTTTCCCACCCTGTAAGTATTCCTTAACTTCGATGATCCCCCACTTGCTTCCCTTATGCAGGGATGACTCTAGAACTTCTGTGTTTAGCCCTGATCTGTCTTGCAAGCTCCAGAGTCCCTTTTCTGATAAGGAGCTTGGAGCAGCTCTTAAGACATTCCTCCTAACATGCCTCAAATGAAATATGGCCAGAAGGAAATTTCCTGTATTTTCTCCAGAACATTGACCACTTGATCCTCCTGTGTTCCATTGTCACTGTCATCTCCATCCTCCTAGTTGCTTAGCCTTAAATCCGAGTTATCTCTGACTATAACCTCATTTTCCCATACACCCCCCCTTGCCGTCTATTGTTGTCCCAGCCTTAGGGATGATGCCTGATGCGTCACTCCCCTTTGCCTTTTCCCCTCAGTTCCCTTGTCCTGTTTCCGACTCTTTAATAGGCACAAACCACTGTTGGGTAAGGACAAGGGAGAGTGAAGACAAATTCCACTGAAGTCTTCTTAAATGCTAATGAAAATTCATAAGCTTTCTTTGTCTAACATCCCCAAACTCAGGATTCCCTATATATCATTTCCCACACACATCATTTTTATATTAGTCATGGCATTTCTCAAACTTACAGTAATTATTTGTCAACATAGGATTATAAGTGCCTAAAGATTGTAAACTTGTAGTTGGCAATGAATCTATATCCTCATTCTGGTCAAGAGCGGTACCTTACATAGAACGGGCACTGAATAGATAGGTCTTGAACGGAGTTCTTCAAGGGTGCTTTTTGCTGCCACGTTTTGTTTTCAAGGATAGACGTATCTGTTTATAGCTTTACATATAGTCTAGATCTAGCGGTTGATTGATAGCGATATTTGACATCAAACACACCTTCGTGACTCAAGGTGACTTGGACCCTCTGGTGGATGTGCGAGGAGGAACTGTGTCTTTTGACGAAGACAGACGGGGCCTGCCGGCTCTTGTTAGCTCTGGTTCCAGCTTTCCTACTCGAGTCCCCAGACTGGTAGGTCTGGGATATTTCATTCCACATTTCCTCTTGTAGGAATGCCATCCCATTTTCAGCTCTCTCGCGACGTCGGTGTCTAACCGCAGGTGCGTGGGGAAGCTGGTGCAGGCGCTGGCGGGGACTCGTCCCTTCCCCAGCGGATGTGCCCGGCGGATCCCGTCCCCAGCCTCGCTGGATGCTTTCTGTCTTGTGAATACCTACAAGAGCAGCTCTTCTCCCAACGTCCCCACTTCTTTTAGAAAAGTAGCCAATCCACTGGTCTGTCTTTGTCTTCTCCTAAGGTTTAAAATTGCAGGCCAGGTTCACCGAGAAGCGTTAGAGCAAAAGCCGGGACTTTGCTAGAGTCTGAAGTCGAACTCCAGGCAGGGCAGACAGCCTACCCGGCCTGGTGTGCCTAGTCTTGAAAATGGAGGTGAGTCCCGGGTTGGGCTATTCTGAGGATCTGGCTTTGGAAAGTAAGAGCAGTATTTCTTAAAATTGAGCAATATTCAAACCACCTTTAAAGGAAAAATACTGTTGTTGCTGCTGTTGACTTGACCCTATCACACCCACAAACACCCTTCATACTTCTCACACCGCTCTATAGCTCTAAACTGAAACAAATTATACAGAGATCCCAACACAGTTATATAACCAATAACTTAACTACAAGATCAGTGTAGTGTACTGATTTTTTTTCCCCCTGAAACTAAATTAGTGCATATGAATTGTTTATGCGATGACTCAGTTCTCTCAAGCCTTTCTCCATCTGGACTGCTGTCAAACCCTGCCTTAAATAACAGGTCTCATCAGATAATATTTACTTTCTGCATTTCCACCTCTGTTCCTCTCCCTTTAGCCCTTGGCAGTCAATAGTACGAAAACTTGCCACGTTGTGTCATTATTTTGGTCTTAAATCACTGTTTTAATTTATTTAAAAATTTAGAAACTTAAATGGAGTAAGACACAAATAATCACTTGTAAAGGAGTTTTGTCTTTAAAACTGGTTTTAGGGGCACCTGGGTGGCTCAGTGGGTTGAATGTCTGCCTTCGGCTCAGGTCATGATCCCAGGGTCCTGAAATCAAGCCTACTTCTCCCTCTCCCACTCCCCCTGCTTGTGTTTCCTTTCTCGCTATCTCTCCTTCTCCATCAAATAAATAAATACCATCTTTAAAATAATAATAATAAAAATAAAACTGGTTTAAAAAAAGACTCTTGAATACAGTGGTGGTCACTGTGTACTGGATTCCAGTTTGAGAAATACTAATATGTAATGTGTTAACATATGATGTGTTATATAGGACATATAATATAGAAATGCAAGGGAGGTTTAGAGATGTCAGCAGTAATTAGAATTTGTTCACTGTCGTTTCATACAAACATAAATGCTGTAAAGAGAACTTTTTTATCATTTTTGAAAAATACAACTTGATTCTTTCATTTTTAAATATTATTCTTTCATGATTTCATGAGGAAATTTTGATCCTTACATTAATCAAATATTCAAGGAAAACATGGGACCATTTTTATTTGTATGCAAATAAAAGAAATTGGTCCTCTAGAACACATTTTATCCAAATACATTAACTGAAACATGAGAGTATCTGCATGTTTTAAAGGGAACGGAAATAATTTTGTGACCCAATACTTTTTGAGGAAGTTTTCCGTGTTCCTGTTTGAATCATGTTTTATAGGCCAGTAGCATGTCATTCATGGAGATAGTCCTGATGTAGTAAAAAAAAAAACAACTTTTTTATAAAATACAGTGAGCTTAAATCTTAAGTTTGAAGAGTAACATACTTATTTTAAGCATTTCTTTTTTGTTCTTCCTTTTTTTTTTTTTTTAAGAAAGATAGAGAAGGTGGTAGGCTGGGGTAGGTGAGGGAAGGGCAGAGGGAGAGAGAGAATCCCAAGCAGGCTCCATACACAGCACAGAGGCCCACATGGGGGCTTGATTCCATGACCCTGAGACCATGACTTGAGCTGAAAACGAGAGTCAGATGACCAACCAAATGAACCACCCAGGAACCCCCCTGTTATTTTTTTTTTTAATGCTATAAGGTGTTTCTAAGATATAGAGGTATAATGAATCTTTCAGTGAGCACATAATTTAAAAATTCCAAAATGACCTTGAAATATAGAGTGTCAGATTTTCAGTCAGCCATTCAAAGATGACCTATTGTTGATTTGGCATTTTGTAGAATATTCATTTTTAAATTGTCCTTTGGCATTTTGGTATCTTGCAGAATATTGGTTTTTAAATTGTCTTTTGATTTCCCTATTGATTTTCACCTACTACTGTTTTATGAGATTTTTCTCATGAAGAAAAAAGAAGAGGGGGAAAATATTCTGAAGATTAGACTTCTGTTAGAGAATGCTGAATTCAGTATTTATGTGAAGTCTTATTAACTTCTCTTGTATCCTTAATATGTTTTTTTTTTTTTTTTTTTTTTACTTGTTATCAGGCTTTCTGTGTATTTATTCTCCCTGGTACTCCACTCCTGGTACTAGGTTGATTGGACTTAATTTGAGAACTAGAGGTTGAAGCATCTAGTGAAGGCTAAAACACATTGAATCCCATATGACCATTACCACTCATTGTATCTTATACCATGGTAGATAAAGAGGTAATAATGTTTTTTGTTAACTGGTAATTTTTAAAATGGCAATAGAAATAAATTAGTTTCTTCATATATACATGTATGTGTACACACACACACACACACACACACAGATCCCTTTAGTGTTAAAATAGAAAGTCAACATTTTAATCGCAGTCATTAAAATCAGGGACTGTTGCTTACTGGTCCAAAACTCACACACTTGTCTTGATTTTCTTTTTTAATTTTACAATTTTGAACGAAGTGTAGGATTTCTCCCTTGTGTGATGGGAATATATTGTAATGGAATCCTCCACGCCTCACTGCATGGATTTTGTATATTTGTGCTGAGAGAGGGAAACAAAATGATTATCTTTTAATGCTGAGTGGTGTGATTCAAAGCAACGATAAGTGAAAAAATGCACAGCAGCTGGAGAACAAATGTTGCTCCCATCAATTATCCCTGACAGATGAGGGAGTACTCTGAGGCAGACCTCTAGAATTACTGTGTTTCCATCTAGGCAGCGTGTACTCAAATCATTTTTGCAGGTGTGTCTTAAGTGTTTTTGTATTCTGAATATGAAGTAAGATCTTTCATTACAGAAATGTTTACAAATTCCAAACTCCTCATGGACAGCACACATTGAATTACTTCGATGTCGTTAGAGAGTGAATTGAAGTACTAGAAAGAACAATAATCCCCGAAGTGGCCCACTTTGATTATCCCAGTCGGGACTTCTTTGTCTAGTTGTTAGCATCTAAGTGAAGTGTCTTTCTGTCTGGTGTGTTGCTATCAGTGTGAGGAAGCTGGTTTGGCTGCTGAGGAATTTAGTTGCCACTTTCCAGGCACTGGAACAATGTGCTCATTTGTGGATGAAGTAAACCATGACCTCAAGTTCTCCTAATTCTGTTCATCACAAGCTTCGTGGTCTCTAACGGGGCCCTGGGCGCTTTGAATTACTGTCCCACTTTTGCTTCCATCTCAATACCTAAAAGCCCTCTTGGCCACACCTCATCTCCCCAGGGGACTCAGACGAATTGCTTGCTTCTCGGTGCTCTGCTTTGGTTTCATTTCCTCATTTACTTCCAGCCTGGATAACTTCCCTGACTTTCATCCCAAAAGTTATTATTTCTTTTGACTCCATTATGTACTCCTCCCACTGCCACCCTATTTTCCTCCGTTGCTTTCCAATGTCAGCTTAGCTCTGGCCCTGGGCTTTCCTGTGGGAAGCCTCCCTGCCCCCACTCTCTCTCTGCTCTGCTTTCTGCCATTGTCAACATGGCTTTTGTGCTGGCTTATGAAACTTTATAGCCCGGGTCAGAGTGAAATCTTCCCTATTGTGTTATTTTTGTTACTAAGACTTAATGTAGATTGTGGAATCTGTGTGATTCTATTACATGTAAATGAAAGAGAAAATCTTGCCAACTCTAATAGTCAGAGGAGGCTACTTGTTATATTGTAATGATTCTAGGTCCACAGTGGAAGGCAGGAATAGCAGATAAATAAGAGCAAACAGGATGCTATGGAGTCTGGAAACTCTGTTGGAGGATAAGGAGAATGTAAAAAAATTGGTTGTATATTGGAAAGATTGATTTCTAATAGTGGTAGCCAAGATTGAGTGGCCTACCTTAGGAAGTAGTGAGCTTCCTGTCCTCTCTCTCCCTGTCTTTGTCTCTCTCTCTCTCTCCATATGTATGTGTATATATATACACATATACATATATATGTATGCATATTCATGTTCAGACATGTAAAGGCAGCTAAAAATTAGATACATGGGTATATAGGTATAGTAGATGAGGTTTGATGTAACAAGTCTTGACTTCCAGTGCTGAAATCATATTATTTAATGATTAGCATTGTTATTAAGTCCAGAATACCTTGATTGGAAGGAAACAGAATTCTCCTTTTTCATCTTTTCCACTCACTTGAGTATGTTTCTGTATTTGTTACCAAAGTGTATAGCTGTGATTGGCAATCTAGGATCCCTTTTTTAAAATCACTCTAAAACACATTGTTACATATGATAGGTTTATTCCAGTTCTGGTCAGTAAGAAGCAGAATGGAGAGACTACATGTTTCTACAATAACCGATAAGGGAAGGGAGTAGGCCTATCATAGTGGAAAACAGCACTGGCTCGGGAGTCAGACAGATATGGACTGAACTCCCAACCCTGCTGCTCATTGGCTTGTGACCTTGGCAAAGTTATTTAACTTCCCCAAGCCTCAGAATCCTCATGTTTTAATGAAGATACAGAAGCTAGTACATAAAAAACAGGCAATTGGTGGAGAGCCACATTCTCATCACCATCATTCTCATCACCAAAGGGTTATTGTAGCAAAGGAAAAGCTAAATATTACCGAGTATTTCTGAGTAGCTATAGTCAGATCTCATACTCTGTCCTTTCATTGATGCTATATGCCTTAGTCCTTAAAATCTCCTTGGTGAATGGTTTTTGGAGAAGAAATTGAGGTTCAGAGGAGTTAAGAAAGGTCTGTGATGGGAATTAAATCTAATCGATCCCAACATCTGTGTTTTAGTCTCTCATTATTTAGCAGCCAAATAACGTCAGGTCCTGTAAAACTCTGCACTTGAAATGCATGCTTTTAAATTAGAGTTTGGCTTCAAATCTTTCTTAATTGATGAGTTAAAGTTTTTTTTTCTTTAAAATTCAGCAAATAAGGTTACCTTTCTCAGAGGTAATGCTGGAAAAAATTAAATCCAAAATCACTTATTAAGAGAAACAACGCATGGGATACCTGGGTGGCTCAGTCAGTTAAGCTCCCGCCTTCGGCTTAGGTCCTGTTCCCAGTGTCCTGGGACCAAGTCCAACATCTGGCTCCTTGCTCAGCGGGGAGCCTGCTTCTCCCTCTGTGTGCTCCCACTGCTTGTGCTCTTTCTCTCTCTCTCTCTGACAAATAAATACAAACTTTAAAATAAATAAATAAATAAATAAAATAAATAAAAGGAACAAGGCATACTGATGACATAATATCTCTTTCAACTCAGGGCCCACATCCAATTGTAATCCTGTTACTGAGGCCCAGTCCAGGTGTGGACCCAAGAGTAGGCAGGGGCTGGTGCGGGAAAGGCTGCCCTCACACGAAGGTCCCTCCCTCCTGCATCCTAGCTTTCCAGCTCTGGCTAAGTGCTTTTTCCTCTGCCCTCACCCTCAAACCGCACCCACCAGCTTCCAGCCAGGATAGTTTTCCTGTGGCTGATGAATCATATGGTAAGGGGGATGGGGGTGAAAGTTGAAGGGAGATAAGCAGAGCAGAGAAGGCCCTGGCCCTAGGGAGAATAAATGTCTGGCACAATCAAGATAATGAGAATGATTTTCTTGCCTGGCTAGGAAATTGTCCCCAAAGGCAAGTACAGAAATGTTCTCATCCATGATAGTGTTGTTCATTGGAAGATGAACAAAAAGCTTCAGTGAGGTCCTTTGAGGTTCTGAATTTTCTTAATGATCCTCTATTGTGTTCATTCAAACTCTTTGCGGGAAGAGAGAGGTAAAAATATCAACACATAAATATATACATAAAGGACTAGGGCTACAACTCATGTTGAAATGTTCATTTGGATTTGTTTCTTAGAAAGTTAGTCTCATGACTTTATATTTACACAAGTGTTCATGGCTTTTTTCAATAGCTGACAAAAGGGGAAACCAAAGGGTATATTCTAAAAGCCTGAAGGTAGGATTTATAGCTGCAATGGAAAGGACTGATTTTGTAAACTCAGCCTCTAACTTAGTGTCTCAGGTCACTCAGGGAAGTGTCTGAAGCTTCTTGACATTGAAATATCAGCAAATTGAGACATCAAAAGGGTAAAAAATTCCATGCAAAAATGTTGACTCTGCAATTTAAAGACCGCTACATCTTGCATAACATAAGGGTACAAGGTGAAACTCCCTAATGATGATGAGAAAGCAGAAAGACTCTTTTTGCAGGCAACAGAATGAGAAACTCAATCTCTGCAGGAAAATCTTTTATGATAAAAGCAGATATCTGAATTGGGTTTTTAGTCATCAGGTGACGACTATGTCACCTTACCTATCTTATGGCAGACCGTCAAAGCTTCCTTTAAAAATCTTTTGAAATTATTCTTTTCTTAAATCCAGATTTTTGAAATCTTGAAGAAACACTTAATCTTTAAGAATTTTTAAGTTATAGGGGCGCCTGGGTGGCTCAGTGGGTTAGGCCGCTGCCTTCCGCTCAGGTCATGATCTCAGGGTCCTGGGATCGAGTCCCGCATCGGGCTCTCTGCTCAGCAGGGGGCCTGCTTCCCTTCCCCTCTCTCTGCCTGCCTCTCTGCCTACTGTGATCTCTCTCTGTCAGATAAATAAATAAAATCTTTTAAAAAAAAAAGAATTTTTAAGTTATAATCCTAAAAAGTCATATACTGTGTTACATTCTAAATATGACTAAGTCGTTATCCTCTTTGAATCTTATGCAGTAGGCTTTTAAGTGTAGCTTGCTTATTAATTAAATATGGTTTTCTATAAAACATAAAGCATTCAAGCATAATCAGGAATTATGGGAAATTATTATTCATGCAATAAATTTATGTTTCAGTGCACTATTTCTAAGAATAGTGTTTAAAAGGCAAGTAAAGATGATTTATACCATGTGTTCTAGAGCCTTGAGGAAGAGGTGAGAGAAGGTGTTCGTTATAAGGACCCTGTAATGGACTATTAATTCAATAATATATTTTTTAGGCATACTGCCAAGCCCGGGAAAGTGCTGTCAAAATCTATCACCTCTGATAGCTCCTGCAAAAGACCAGAGGCCTGAGAACTCTTCCCCAGGAACTCCTGCTTATATGAGAGTGCTTTTGCCCACAATGGTGTCATTTAAAGTGTGAATGAAAAATGGAGCATAGAAGTAGATGGAGTATCCCTTTGTGGTGGAGCCACTTAAATTGTATTCAATGAAAAGAAGAGATGCCTGAACTTTTTTCTTGAGATTCCAAAATTTACATTGTAACTGTGATGTGGGAGTTGAGAAGTTTCAGGGAGAGAAGTTATTCAGTGCAGCTGATTAGTAATACTCAACTTCTAACTACAGGGTCACAAAAAAAGATAGAGGACTGTAACTTGACTCCGTAGTACAGTCACTAGTATGATGTTGTTTTACTGTATTTGTTATTCTTCTGTGTATGTTATATAGTACAATTATTGCACAGAAATTTCTATCCTTTTTTTCACTTTGATTTATTTCATATGCGTTTCCCAGTTTGCTCCACAGACTTTATAATTAATTTTAATAGAAACATGCCATTCTACTAGTAAATATAGAACAACTTTATGATAGTCTGTTAGTACATGTTAAAATTATTTCTGAGCTTTGATTTTTATTATTAAAATTGAATTTGATGATGAACATCTTTGTATATACACTTTCTCCATATTTTGAATTTGTTCAGTTTGAATAAATATAATTATTTGAGTGTGTATATGTATTCAATATATATATCCAACAATTATTTAAAAAATTCTAGATAATTTTCTGAGACTATCATTTGTTTCTCTAATTTTGTCTTCAACACTGCTAAGCCCATAAATCACCTTGTTGGTTAAATTACTTCAACGATTGTTTTTCTTATAGATTTTTTATCTTTGTTTTTAGCTCTTTTTTCATGCAGCATCTCCGTTCTTTCCTAAGAGATCCTGTTCTTCCCATTATCAGTTTGAACGTTTTAAACCTACTTATTATAAAGTCCTTTTTCATTTGCTCAGCTGTCTTCAGTGCTTGGGTACAGAAATCTAGTTTGTGGTGACTAATGCTTCTTGTATTAACCTTACACTTTCTTACAGTTATAGGCATCTTTACTGGGATCATTTTCCACAGACATCCCTTGTGCTCCAGGTTAGAGAACAATCCTTACAGAGAAGTTAAGCATTCATCAGTTTCAGACCAGTCATCGTACTCAGTTTCTGCCTGGGGTCCATGAATCAGTAGGGGTCTGGACATCCTAGGCCTGAGCAGAGTCTAGGCCTTGGTTTCCAGTTTCTTGGAATGACTCTGTACCTTCAGTGAAGGCTGATGGGACATTTCTTGCCATTGGTCACGTTGGTTTCTGCTACAAATGGAGTCGCCCACTGTGGCTCTGTACAATTAGCTTAGCTCACGATCTTGTCACTGGATTCTTTTTTTTTTTTTTTTTTAAAGATTTTATTTATTTATCTGACAGAGAGAAATCACAAGTAGGCAGAGAGGCAGGCAGAGAGAGAGAGGGAAGCAGGCTCCCTGCAGAGCAGAGAGCCCGATGCGGGACTCGATCCCACGACTCTGAGATCATGACCTGAGCCGAAGGCAGCGGCTTAACCCACTGAGCCACCCAGGCGCCCTTGTCACTGGATTCTTAACCTTCCTTTAATTGCCCTCAGCTTTCGGCCGTATCTGGCCCCTGCCTTGGAGATCCCCTTTTTCTGGATCCTAGACTTTCTTCTATTGGTTTCAAGTTTAATTGGTAGTAAAAATGCTTTATTTTATTCATTGCTTTTATGTGTTTGTGTTTGGTGGAGAGATTTTTTATTTAGCTCAGTTCATCATATTGAACTAAAGTCTCCAAATTACTTTCCAAAAAAGGTTTATAATTGACTTTGCCACTAGCAATACGTGAAAGAACAGTTGACCCTTGAACAATAAGGGTTTGGACTGTGCAGGTGCACCTACATGCAGATTTTTTTGATACATATAGTACAGTACTGTAAATGTATTTTCTCTTCCTTATGATTTTCCTAATAATATTTTCTTTTCTTCAGTTTACTTTACTGTTAGACTACAGCATGTAATAGATATACAAAATATGTGTAAATCAGCTCTTTATATTACCAGTAAGGCTTCCAAGCAACAGAAGGCTGTTAGTAGTCAAATTCTTGGGGGAGTCAGAGTTATATGCAGATTTTCTACTGCCCAGGGAGTTGGTACCCCAACCCCCACACTACCCAAAGATCAACTATTGTAGTTCTTTCATACTGTCATTAACAGTCAGTGTTATCATTTAAAGTGTTTTTTCCTGACTTTATGGTTGAAAATGATACCTTATTACATGTATTTTTGTTCTATATTACATGTAACATTACATGTAATTTTATATAACCAGTTTACAAGAACAAGAAAGTTAAATAGAGTGTGCTTCCCTAAGCAGAGGCATTAGAAATATATTTGGTTTTGACCTTGCACCATCTTTTTCTCTACTCATATTTGTGGGTCTGTTGCTGGAACTTGGGCAAAGGCAAAGGGTAGGAAAATCAAAGCTGCTGTAAAACTGGTTTTCTTCTCAGCTCATCCACACTCACAAACTCCTTCAAGAAAGAAATGAAGGGAAGTTATGTGGACAAAGAGAGCATATTTATTTGTGCTGCAGGTGTCCTTGTAATTTCTTCAAAACACCTGTGTCAAGCCCTCTCACAGACATGGCACCTGTACAAATTTTTTCACTTTCTTAGAAGCAGAAGTAATCTCTTTCAGATGATGCCATCTCTTTCTAGGAAGAATAATAAAAAGATGGGAGACAGAGAGAGAAAGGGAAGGGGGTAAGGAAGGAAGGGATGGAGGGAGGGAAGGAAGGATGGATTGAGGAGGGAGGAAATATATGCCATGGAGAACTATATCTCTGTGTAATAATACATCATGATGCCTGCCACAGGACTTTGGTTCATGGCAGCTAACTATTCTACTGGCATTAAAATTAAGATATAGACTTTCTGTCTTTTATTTTTTCTTTCTCTTTTCTTCCTCTTTCCCCCATTTCTTTTTTCCTTCCTTCTTTCCTTTTCTGTTTTCCTTCTCTTCCATTATTGTGTTATTCTTCTGAAAGACATAGACAAATATCAAAGGCTTTACTGTCCTAACCAGTATCGCAGATAATCTGCTGACAAGCTTCCTTCTCTTTCCATGCACATTCATTAGGAGGAATTTCTACAATAATTTCTGTCCTTGCAATTTTATTTCCAGCTGATCTTACCTATGCTGGATTATAGAATTTTTTAAAATATTCAGATTCTCCTGTTGCTTAAGTTAATTTAGTTTGTTTCAGGAATCAGTGTTTTCAGCTCATGTCCCCCTGCCTCCACCTTCTTTTGCTGATGCAGAGATAACTCAGCATTCTTTTTAACAAAATCAAAGGGTCAGACAGGTTTTCAGACTGGCAGATTTAGCTTTCACAGAGAAAAGAAGAAAGGATAGCAGTTGGCCAGCCATGCTGAGGGTGTACTGTTTATCTTCTCTGCATCTCACCCCTTCCACATAATTGAAAAGAACAGTGTTTCCTTAAATTATTCTCTTTGAGTATTATTAAGTAGCAGATGAAAAGCTGTCAGTGTGACTGGAAATTATTTCCTCCTAAGATGGAAATTTCCAGAACATAATGATTTATCATGTTCTTGTTTTATTCTTGGCTTATGAGGGATTAAATATGTTCACTTTTAGTTTCAATTGAGAGTTCTTGTTGTAATGTGCTAATTAAGTATAGTGTATGAACTGATTTGATGTAAAAATTATAATACAACATTAAATATCTACATTGTCGTAATTGTCTTCTAAATAAGGAGTTCATGAAGTAGCACAAAGGAGCTCCGCGTCCTGCACATTTGAATGCCACTACCAATTTCCCTGTTCTTCTGATGAAAACTATTTCATATTGAATCTCTAGGAAATTTTGTTCAAAAATGCTTCGTTAGGGGTTTTTTGTTTTTGTTTTTTTTATCCAGTAAAAAAGCTTATTGTGTAAACAGTTCGTTGGACCTTTTAGAATTTAAGGAAAAAAATAACTACTTTTGTTTAAATATATATTGACTCTTAGACCCAGCTACTTAGTGCCTTAAGCAAAGAGTGCTTTTTGTTCCTAGCTGTCATGTCCCATGACATCACAGTTTAAACCAGGGACTCCGGGGCTCAAAGGCCTTTAGTCATTTCCGTGATGCTGCTACGCTTGGGTGCAGTAGACTGGAGATATGAGACATGATTTAGGATCTGCCAACTACAATATTCAGCCCTCCCTGGTCTGCCATGTTACATAAAATTCTGTTAGGTTTGTGATTTCAACTAAGACATGTCTCCAAAAGACAGGGTGAAATTGAAAGAGAACCTAGGAAGCTAACACACTAAGCTATTGGCCTGCAGACACATTAGTCCAGACCCTTTAGATTTAAATCACTTTGGAAAGCAATAGTTTTGAAATTGGTACAGTGGCGACAAAGGGAACAAGAATTCAAGAAATGAGGCGGGTACATTACCAAGAAAGGAAGCAGAACACCAAAAACAAATTTTTCTTATTTTAAAGTTTTGTTTAAGGCTCACTCCTCAAAAAATTTAATCTTCAGGGACATTAGAAAGCTAAAGACCCAAAGGAAGTAGAGTGTAAATGGGCTGTCCCCTTCAATGATATGGGTTATAATAACAGTTGCGGTTTATCGAGTATCTGCTGTGTCCATGATTTTCAGTTTCTTGATCTCATTATTTTAAGTTTGCGAACAATTTCCTGTATGAAATTACCTGAAGATCACCTGATTGGGTAATATCTTAAAGCATCTACTGCCACTCACTAGTGTGGATGCATCTTTCATTGAATCAGATCCAAAAGTTCCGCGTGAGTGAACAAGGAAATGTAAGATTCTGAAACATCCTTTTTAGTTTAAAATGATTGCTTAATAGGAACAAAGCATTATTTCTTTCATGGTATTTTTCCATATAGTTCTCTACTTGCCATTGTGTTTTGTTTCTTTCCGTTTTACTCTTCCTTTTCTGTACCCACTTTTATCAGCTATGGGATTTGAAGAAATTCTTCCTGGTAGGATATTAACTGCCAACTTTAGTTTTTCGTGCTGAGTTCTTATCTTTTTCTTCTGTCTTCATATTTATTTTAGTGGGGATTGCTGCATCTGGAGATGCTGGCCAGGTGTCATTTTTAAATCAAAAGCCCTTTCTTCTTTTAAAAGGACACTCATGGGAGTTGGGGGGGCTGTTGGCTGACTGGCTGAGATGGTAGAGCATGCAACTCTTAATCTTGGGGTTGTAAGTTTGAGCCCCACCCACGTTGGATATAGAGATTACTTAAATATAAAGTCTTTTAAAAAATAAAAACAAAAAAATAAAAGGACACTCATTGAACAAATATATATTGAATTTTATTAAAGGTCTAGATTAAATAAGAGAGATAATCAAAGATCATTTGATAGCTAGTTCTTTAAAAGAGAAAATATATTTAAAAGGAAGCAACAAGGAACTAACAAGGAATTTAAAGGAAGTGAGGTATTCTAAATGTTTCCAAATATTTAAAATATATTTAAATATATGTAAATACTAAAACAGAAAGCATTAGGAGCACTTACCCTGCTAAGCAAAACAGAATGAAGATTATTAAGTTTGAGTAGTTTGCCTGACAGAATTTGGGAAGTGTTTGCAAGTTAACATTCACTGATGAATATACTATGTACAATGAATATGACGTTTTAAATGTATTCTTTCATATCTACAGTGTGTTTTTATAGATTAATTTTATTAACACTGCATATACCTATTATGGGTGGTGGTTCACAACTGTATACACTGCTTTTGGGCTTCAATTTAAAATATAGTTTGGGGCCTCTGGGTGGTGCAGTTGGTTGGGCATCCAACTCCTGCTTTTGGCTCTGGTCATGATCTTGGGGTCCTGGAATTGAGCCCTGTGGTGGGCTTGGCGTGCTTACCACGGGGTGTGCTTAGGATTCTCTCCCTTGCCCTCTGCCCCACCTGCTCCTGCTCTCTCTCTTTCTCTCAGGTAAATAAATAAATCCTTCAAAAAATTAAAAAATTTTTTGATAATGACTATAATTTAGCCTGAGCTTCATTAATAATGAAGCTGGATTTATAACCAGGGTATTTTACATATTCCTAGAAAGCATGAATTTTGTGTTTTACAGAAATATATTCTACTCAGAAATTTCCAAGAATTTATTCCCATGTTTTTCTTGGTGCCTCCTTAGCATAATATGGCAGCAGAGAGCCTGGAGGAGTTAAAGTTATATTTAATTGGTGTATGGTTATGTCATTATTATAGTTTTTCAATAAATTAGAAGTAATGATTTGGTTTAATTTGATTTTGGCTTCATAGGCAAATCTGTAATCATCTTTAAATTTCTCATACATGTGTATTATGTTTTGATGACTACATTCAATTTCCTTGTAAATGCCTATTTCATAACACCTTAAATTGAAGGTATCTTTTCAGAGCTTTGAGCAAGGTACCTTTGAACAATGCATGCATTTGCCATCGGGGTTTTTCAGATATAGCATATTAAATGTTTGTTTCCTAAAAGTTAGCATTTTGAAAAGATTTTTCTTGAAGGCCCACAGAAAAAGAAGAGAAAAATATTTGGAATAATTGATATTTAACTTTGAGCTTATAATTGATATTTAACTTTGAGCTTCTCACTGATTTAGCATATATTTAGTGAACATCTTCTGTATATAACAGAAATTGTTCATGGGTCTGGGGATGTACCAGTTAGTCAAAATGAGTCGCTACCCAAATTTTCGTTACATTCTACTGGGAAATAAAATAGGTAATAAGCAAATACACATAAGAGGACAGTGGTGATGATGGTTACCGCCAGAAGAACAAAATCAAGGTAAGAAGGAAGGGAAGCTATAGGTCAGGTAGATGCATGTGTGTGTGTGTCCGAGTGGAGTTTCTGGGAGTCTGATCATGGAAGGTTTCCTAGATGATGGGATGGTTCAGAAGAGACCAGAGCCAAGCAAGGGAAAGAGCATGGGGAACCCTGGGAAGGGGAGCTTCCAGGTAGAAGGATCAGCACAAAAGTGCTGAGGCCAGAGCGTGCTCGGGTTTAAGCAGTCCGAAAGCTTTGGCTCTTTGTTAACGCAGGTATAGTCATTGCCCAGTTCTTTTTTTTTTTTTTCAATTTATTTATTTTCAGAAAAACAGTATTCATTATTTTTTCACCACACCCAGTGCTCCATGCAAGCCGTGCCCTCTATAATACCCACCACCTGGTACCCCAACCTCCCACCCCCCGCCACTTCAAACCCCTCAGATTGTTTTTCAGAGTCCATAGTCTCTCATGGTTCACCTCCCCTTCCAATTTACCCAAATTCCCTACTCCTCTCTAACGCCCCTTGTCCTCCATGCTATTTGTTATGCTCCACAAATAAGTGAAACCATATGATAATTGACTCTCATTGCCCAGTTCTTATTCACCTGACATACCTAACTCATACTATAGACTACAGTAAAGAAAAGAATACAAATGCTGAGAGAAGGGATATAACAAGAATGCTCCATGTATATTCACTGCATTTAAATCACTCAATGAGTCGTCTCACTGAGTGGCAGCTTGAAAGAGCACAAGATTATTTTGTCTCAGAGATCAAGGTCCAAATCCCTACTTGGCCATTATTTACCCACTGGATAATGTTTATAAGGTAAATGACATAAAAGCACCAATAGGTAAAAGCAGTTATTGTTTATTGCTCTAAGATAGAAAATTAATTTGTGAAGTGAGTTAATATAAATGCTAGAAATATAATGCCCTCTAGGCTACATATGTAAGTTACATTAAGTAAGCAAATTTCTATTTACAAGGAGAATTATATTTAAGATTTTTACTCATTGGCGTGTCGTTCTGTAAATGGAGACTGCGTCTATATCAGATTTGGGACTACTCTGTGACATGACAGCAGTTTGCTGCCTTTGGCAGAGTGGGTGGCCCTCTTTAAACTAGGCAATCCTGGAATTCACTGGAATCTCTTCTGTGCTTTTACCAAAACACCCCTATAGAGTAGATAGGAAGAGATTTTGAATAATAATGGTAGTAATAACTAACACTTAATTGAGTTTTACTGCATTCCAGTCTCTATATGCCTTCCATGAATTAGCTCACTAAAGGCCTTGCATGAATTAGCTCACCAAATCCTTGCAAAAACTCTGAGGTATGTATAAATGATGAAACCAAGGTAGAGATAGAAAAATCAAATTACAATTGGTATAAAACTGTTTTCTTTTTTCTTTTTTTTTTTTTAAGATTTTATGTATACGTTTGAGAGAGAGAGAGACAGCATGAGAAAGAGCCTGAGAGTGAGAGCACAAGAGGGGCGTGTGAGGAGAGCAAGAAGCAGACTCCACGCTGAGCAGGGAGCCCAGTGCAGGGCTCAGTCTCAGGATTCCGGGATCATGACCTTAGCCGAAGGCAGACACAACTCACTGAGCCACGCAGGCATTCTATTTTTTTTTTTTTTTTAAGATTTATTTATTTGAGAGAGAGAAAGCATGCACATGGCGAGGGGCAGAGGGAGAGAGAGAATTTCAAGCAGACACAAAACTGAGCGTAGAGCCCAACCTGACATGACAATGTGGGGTTCGATCTCATAACCCTGCAATCATGACCTGAGCTTAAATCAAGAGTCAGATGCTTCACAGACTGAGGCAGCCCCAAAGCTGTTTTCTTCTATTTAATATTGTAATTAAATTTTGTGATAAAGCTGTTAATTGTAATAGCTGTAATTAATTATCATCAGAAAGGACGATGGAAATAGGATATGAATTCCTCTCTATACTGATTACATTATCCAACTGTAGATAGAATAATCAGCCTACACAGATAACTGAACCTTTTGGTCAATTATTGTGAGAACAGGTTCAAAAATCAAACATACCAAAACCAAACTTCTTTCATTTTTGTTAGATGCTTAGCATTCTGATGGACAGTAATGAAGAATCCTCCAGTGACTCATTCATTTACCTGAGGTACAATTTTGTGAAGATCCATTTTTGTAATGAAGGGAAGTTACCTTTTTTAATTAAAAGTTAATACCATTCCAGGGGCACCTGTGTGGCTCAGTGGGTTAAAGCCTCTGCCTTCGGCTCAGGTCATGATCCCAGGGTCATGGGATCGAGCCCCACATTGGGTTCTCTGCTTCACATGGAGCCTGATTTCTTCCCTCTCTCTCTGCCTGTCTCTCTGCCTACTTGTGATCTCTGTCAAATAAATAAATGAAATATTTTTTAAAAAGAAATAAAATAAAATAAAATAAAAATTAATATCATTCCAGAGCAAGGTCATCTCTTTCATATTTTACAGTATGGTATTGGTGGAGACTTAGTCATTTGCTTGGTTGAAATTTTGAGCAAATGTAGCTCCTTGCTGATGAACCATGTTGACCCTTCTCATGATATTGTTTAGGCCACCTGTGCCCTGAGATGACTATACTCATTTATTAGTCATGTATTTTTATTTTCACAGAAAGCCACCAACATTGCCATTTAAATACCTAGTGTCTGAAACATACAGACTTTCACCTAAACTTAGCATCCACATAGTAGTTTTCTTGATATAAACACAGATGCTATTTGATTTTTATTAGGTCAACAAAAATTGTTGATATTCCAAAAAAGGAAGCAAAGGGGCATATGTAGCATCCTGTATGAGGTGATGTGTTTAGAAAGCCACAAACCTGCACTTTATTACTTTACATCCTTGTTAAAAAAAAAAAAAAAACTTCATAGAATTACAGTGTCAATTTTTAAAAAGGCCATATTTTAGATGCATCATGTTCATACTTTGAAAGTCAGCAAATTCACGAGTTTCCTAAAAAAAAATCAGATATGCACACCCATAAATATTCTTCACTAGGGTGTTCATCACTATATTAAATAATAGAGAAAACATGGAAAACATGTGAATGGTAGATGTTGGTTATATAAATGGTGAATGGTAGATGTTGGTTATATAAATGGGACATCCATATATGCAGAACATTTATAGTGTTATATTTTCTGTATTTTTGATATTTTCACATCATCTTAAAGAAAACAGCAATGTAAGGTTTAGGTTTCCCTAAGACTCAAGACTTTCACTTCTGGAGATGCTCATTCACACATAAAATAACGTGTATAAAGATATTCATTACTATACTATTTCTAAGAACTAAGATTTAGAAACAACCTCAAAGTCCACCAAAACCAGATTGGATTAATAAAAATATGATATATTTGTATGATGGAATATTATATAGTATTTCAACCAAAAAAATTGAACCTTTTTTATCTACCAACATATATAGGTCTTTAAAAAGGCTCAATGAAAAAAAGGTACAATACAGAAAAATATGCTAGCTATATATTTGAGCAGCTAGACTTGTACATAAGTGTAAAAAGTACTAGAAGGAGGCCTGCCCACTTAATGACATTGAATGTCACTGGAAGAAGAAATAAGAAAGTGAAAGTAGTGGGGCTGATTAAAGGGGACTTCAGACTCCAGTGGCTACCTGGGTTGTTCAGTCAGTTAAGCATCTGCCTTCTGCCTCCCACTCAGGTCATGATACCAGGATCCTGGGATCCAGCCCCATGGCGGGCTCCTTGCTCAGTGGGAAGCCTGCTTTTTTCTCTCCCTCTGTCTGCTGCTCTCCCTGTTCATGCTCTCTCTCTGGCTATCTCTCTCTCTCTCTGTCAAATAAATCTTTTAAAATAAATTATTTTTTTGAAAAGGGGACTTCAATATTTGTGCAATTTTGTTTCTTAAAATAAATAAATAAAAACATAAATTCATACACAAATGAAAGTCTAAGCAAATATAAGAACTTAGTAGTTGCTATTACTAGATGGCAGGAATATGTTCCTTTGATAGTAATTTGTATTTTCCTAGATTTAAAAAATTTCTCAAAAAAATTAAACACTGAATTGGAAATGTGAAAGTAAAGGTAAAATATAGAGCACCCTGACAAATTTTACAGTGAAAGAGAGCAGAGAAAACAATCAGAGATTTTAGAGGGAAGTTTGGTGTCAGTACAGGGGTTTTTGTTTGTTTGTTTAAGATGGGATACATTATAGCTGTGTTTTCAGACTGGGTCACAACCCAAGGGTTGTGAAGTCAACTTAGTGGGTTTTTAGGACATTATTTTCATGGAATCTGTGCAGAAAAAAAGTTAAATTGACATATAACAGGCTAGAGGCTGCCCTACTTAGAAAACCTTACTTGTGAGTAGGACCCTTGGCTAACGGAGGAGAATGTGAGTGGTAGGCTTTTTGCCACAATGGTGAGAAACTTCCCTTACATGGTAAGGATGGGTCCCTGAGCCTAAATTGTTTGTGTACACAATGATTTATTCTGAAAACCTTTTTTTCTTGGAGTCTGAAATTTTGGTACATGCTAGGCAGAAAGAGCTTACACGAGCATTTCTCAGTAAAAATCTTGGGCACCAAGTGTCTAATGAACTACAGTACTTCACACACACTGTCTGTTGCTGGAGGGATTATTTGCATTCTGGGTGACTCTACCGGAAGAGGACCCTTGGAAACTACCACCTGGTTTGCTCTGGACTTTGCTCCATATACCTTTCCATTTACATGTTTTCCCTTGAGCCATAGTAAATCTTAGCTCTGAGTACAATTAAAAAATAATAATAATAACCACATGAAAACTACTTTTGGCAACACTGCCTTTCATGGTATTCAGTATGTTTTATATGAAGAGTTGTACACATTTTCTTAGAACTTCAGCTTAGAAAAAATTATTCGTTCTCTCCCAATGAGTCAGTATGCATGCCTTTATTGGATAAGAGCCGCTGTTTACCACATTGTTTTATCAACTTGTGTGTACACTGGTAAACACAGAGTTAAATTTGGGGAGTAATATGAGTTGTCATTATCAAGAGCTTTAAATAAAAAATATTAGCTCTTCGATGAACTGGCAAATGTTCTATTGCCCTTATTTTGCAGTTTTATTGTATTTGTCTTATCATAAGCTAGAGTTCTCTGGAATTAGAAGTTAGGTATAGGAAAAGGATCATATATTTTAGAGGCCTTTAAGCTCAAGTGTGTATAATTCTATGAATAAAATAGGGATTAAATTCCTTCCTTAATTTTGTACATTTAAATGCCATCAACTTTTTTTGGAAGTTACTATTCGATTTAAACTCAGTCTATTTTTTTACAGTTTGGGCACCAATCACTTTAATCTTCTATTTGAATTGTGTTCAGTAGTTATTTTGGCACAAACATACATCATAATAAATTAACACATTTAGTGGTGAAAGGTTAAAATACAACATAGAATTTCAAACCAGTGACACAGAGAAACATTTATTTATTTTACAAAAGAGGTTGCCACATATTTCCCTTAAGCAGATTTTCTGAAGCTTTAAACTATTTTTGGTTATAACCAAACTTCTACTAGTACACACTCAATAGAATGAGAGTTTCTATAAGTATAATCACTTATGGTTGTTCAAGAGTTGTAATGGACTAACATGTAAGTATTTGAAAAAGTTTTGTTTTCTTCGTACAGGCATGATAAGAGGGCTCCTTTACTTTGTCATTCACATCAATCAATAAAGTAATGAATCAAGAGTTGCAGCTGCTTTATATCTGTATTTTGTATAG
This sequence comes from Neogale vison, assembly GCF_020171115.1. NCBI lineage: Eukaryota > Metazoa > Chordata > Mammalia > Carnivora > Mustelidae > Neogale > Neogale vison. The sequence continues at coordinate 75,754,104 of NC_058091.1, read as the reverse complement.
TATTTTCATTAATTTCTTAGTGAGGCCTTCCACCTCACATTTGAGGACAGTTATGATTATCTTTCTTTTCATAAGATAAAGTAACTTGTTGAGAATGCAGGGGGCACCTGGTATTGAGTTTAAAATTAGAATTATTTGCAATTTTTTTTAGAACTCAGTTCATACCTCATTTTGATACAACAGAATGGGCTCCTTATATTGTATGCCAAGGATAAATCTTTTTGAGCACAAAAATTTTCTTTGAAAGTTAGTATCTTTGCCTTAGTTGAAGGTTTGTCAAACACATTCACAGTCACAAAACTTGGATTTTGAGTCACGAAGATGATGAGGACAAGGGAAAAGCCAACGGTGGATCAAAAATCCAGACCCATTTTTAGAATGAAAGTATACAGGGAAGGATAACTGACTTAACAGAGCTATTTGGAACTTAGGTGATTACTTAAAGTTTCAAGGTTAGTCTGAAACAGTGAATCTCAATCTTTAGACTAGGAGGCACGAGAATATTTAGAAGATGGTGGTGAGTTGTGGGCTTGGAAGTATGGGGAGAAGTTGAAAATCTGACTAAGGCAAAGGAACCCCACCCTCACCTTTGCCAGTTATACTCAGCAAGGTGATTACTCATTCTCCCAGAGTAATGGAGACTAGAGATCTAGCAGGGATGTTGCAGGCTTTGTGCAATGAGGTCGAGGCCTGCATAGGGATCTGTCCTTGAGGATCTGTGGGCAGGTCCACACATGGGGTGATGAATGCCCCAAACTCCACTTGGCCACGTGCCCCACTGCTAGCAGCAGAGCATATACCCACCCCCCAGGCATAACACTGCAGGATTCTTCTCTGGAAAAAGTGTGTAACACCAGGGAAAAAGACCTAAGGTTACTGATCTTGGTGATTTCCCAACAAAAAGGCTAGCTTGTCATGTGACTGCGACAACGCAGCTCTCCAGCGGGGCTGGCTCACAGGCCTCCCAGTCAGCTTCTTACTGCTCCACTCTGAAATGGTGATGGCACCACACCTCCACAAGGATGGTCTCCATCTAAACATGGGAAATCAGTGTAGTGAGTAACATGGAATCCAGGAAGCTATGGACTCCAACGAAGGAGAGAAGCAGCAGCCCTAGCTCTGGTTCGCTTTGGAACAGAAGGCTCCAGAAAGTGTGCTCTAAGAAAGAAGAAATGGAACTTGATAAACTGGCTTATCTGATTATGTCTTCAGGGAAGTTTGTAATTCAATTGGAAAGTTGTAACAAATATTAGTAACAGGGATTTTAATTCTCAAATTTTAACTAAAAAGGGGTGGAGGGATGGGTAAAATAGGTGAAAGGGATTAAGAGGTACATACTTCCAGTTATAAAGTAAATAATGTCATGGTGCTAAAAAGTACAGAATGTGGAATATAGTCAACAATATTATAATAACTTTGAAGGGTGGATGGTGATAAGCGTACTTATTTTGGTGCACACTGGGTAATGTGTAGTTTCCAATCACTGCAGTGTATGCCTGAAACTACTATAACATAGTATGTCAACTATACTTCAATTTTTTAAAGAAGAGGAAAAATTAAAGCCCTATGAGTGCAATAGTTAATAAGAAATATCTTCATAATGTATTATTGGGCTCTGCAGCAAATAATAAATATTACTTGTGTCACAATATGCTAAATATGAATTATCAACGAACAAAAACTTGTGCTACAACTCTATTGGGAGGATGGAAAGAACTAAAGTGGGGGGAAGATATGAGTGTTCTCCATTTTAATCTTCTATTGAAGAAATCAACAGATAATCTCCAATGTCGGAGCATAAGCATATTCTTTAGAATCATAAAGGCAGTAGCAAAAGAAACAGCTAAGAATTGAAAACTGTTAGTCTTTCAGGGATAGGGGTTAGTGTTGGATGTCTGTTTTAATTATCCAGTTGTAAGAATCATTTGACTTTTAAAAATAACATACGTGGGGGTGCCTGGGTGGTGCAGTTGGTTAAGCAACCAACTCTTGATTTTGGCTCGGGTCATGATCTCATGGTCATAGGATTAAGCCCCAAATGGGGCTCCTTGATTAGTGTGGAGTCTGCTTGAGTTTCTCTCTCTCTCTCTCTCTCTCCCCTTAGCTTTTCCCCATGCATGCACATACGCATGCTTTTTCTCAGATAAATAAAACTTTAAAAAATAAATATAAAAATAACATACATGTATAATAAGGATAAAAATAGAGTGGACAATCACATAGTGACTGACCTAACTAATTTTTAATTTGTCTAGAAAGATGATGTCATTCTGTGACCCTGGGAAAGTTACTTTACTTTTGAAGAGCCTTAGTTTCATCACTTTCAAAGTAAGGATAATGACAATAATTAAACAATAAAAATAACCTCATAGGAATGTTATGAAGAGAAAATGATGCATTCAAACACTTGATGTAGTGCTTGGTACATATTTTCAGTGTTGGGTATTATTAATACTATTTTTATATGTTATATGTTACTTGGCTTTCTAACTTACTAAGGTTTTGATAGGCTATGGGAAATCAGGTAACATTTGAATAGCACTTTGTCTTTATTACATTTAAAGCCAGAAGTGATCATGTCTGGATATTTAATCAATTTCCAGCTAAAGCTCATATCACTAATGTTTTTACTTCTAAGGGCAAGAGTGTTATTTATTAGAACTTTTTGTTTTAAGTTTTCTATTTCATTGATTTCTTGAAAAGATTTTATTTATTCACTTGAGAGAGAGCATGCACAAGAGTTGGGTGGGGCGGGGAAGGGCAGAGGGAGAGGAAGAAACAGACACCCGGCTGAGTAGGGAGCTGTCCCTGGGCTGGTCCCAGTACCCTGAGATCATGACCTGAGCCAAAGGCAAACACTTAACCAGCTGAGGCACCTAGGCATCTAAAGTTTTCCATTCTCAAGTGAAGTATTAGCTTGAATACTCTATTATAAAGTGAGCTTTTCACTTATTTCTACTTATATTGTTAAACATTAAAAAAAATTTAATTCTAAGGTGAATTTTCATGATTTCCAAATGTCTCTTATGTATAATGATGACCTTTCCTTCTTGTCAAGTGTGCAGCATGTTTTTAGTGCTTATTTGATGGTTAAGAATAAATGCTTATAATAACTACATCTTACTTTACCAAATTTTGAAAACTCTGTTCTAATTGTGTTATGTATTTGGTAATGCAAAAACATTGGGTATTTATGGCTTTTTAAATTCTGTGCCTAGTTAATCTGATTGTCAATATCTGTCTCTGAATACCTCTTACAGAGGTCCTGAAGACCACCAGAAGATTTAGTACATCCATTTTCTGGACTACTTTTGTCACAAAAATTCTGTCTTGCATTTTTTTTTTAGATATAATTGTTATGCAGCATCATATTAGTTTCAGCTGTACAACATAATGATTTGATATTTGTATATATTGTGAAATGAGGACCACAATTAGTCTAGTTAACATGTGTCACTACCCGTAATTACAAAGTTTTTCTTGTGATGAGAACTTTTAAGATTTAGTCTCTTAGCAAGTTTCAAATATGCAATACAATATTGTTAACTCTAGTCACCATGCTGTACATTATATCCCAGGTCTTATTTGTTTTATAATTAGAAGCTTGTACCTTTTGGCAACCTTCATCCATTTTACCTACCACTCACACCCTGCCTCTGACAACCACCAATCTGTTCTCTGTATGAGTTTTTTTTATTTGTTTGTTTTAGGATTCCAGTAGAAGTGAAATCATACAGTATTTGTCTTTCTCTGTCTGGTTTATTTCACTTAGCATATTCCCTCAAGACCCATCCTTGCTGTCCCAAATGGCAAGATTTCTTCCCTTTTTATGACTGAGTAATATTCCTCTGTGTGTGTGTGTGTGTGTACTCGTGCATGCGCATGCATGCACATATACACCATGTTTTCTTTGTCTATTCAACCATCAGTGGACATTTAGGTTGCTTCCATCTCTTGGCTGTTGTAAATAATACTGAAATGAACATGAAAACATATATCTTTTCTAGTTGTGTTTTTGTTTCCTTTGGATTAATACCCAGAAGTAGAATTGCTGGACCATATTATTATTAGATATTACTATTAATTAAATATGACGTATTTAGTATTTTGAGGCACGTCTGTACCGTTTCCCTCTGTGACAGTTTACATTCCCAACAAAAGTGCAGACATTTCCCTTTTCTCCATATGCTTGCACTCTCTAGCTGCCCTATTAAAGCTGGTGGGTGTGCCCTGCCCCTGCCCTAAGCAGCGACCTCACTAAAGCTGATGGAAAGGTGCAGACCACACAGGGGACTTTCCTTGATCACCTGGCTCTGGTAGTCTGAGTCCCAAGGGACTGTCACCATTGGAGAGACAGTTCTTGGCAGGCACCCACCCACAGGACAGCTCACAGATAGTAGACTGAAACACACTCCATGTCTTCCTCTGAAAAAGGCCCGTTTACTTGTGCTGGAGCTTCAGCCTGAAAAGCAGGCTTCAGGTTTGCTCCACATCTAGAGGTTATTGAGATCGCTCTGGGAACATAGGCCAGGGCATCACATCTTTGTGTATAACAATATGTTACTGAACAACTCCTGGGTTATAGAAGAAATCAAAAGAGAAAGCCAAAAATATCTAGAGACAAATGAAAGGAAAAATATGACATACCAAAATCAATGGGATGCAGCAAGAATTGTTCTAAGAGGAATGTTCATAACACTACAAGCCTACCTCAAGAAACAAGCAAAATCTCAAATAATTTTTTACACTTAAAGGAACTGGGCAAAGAGCAAGCAAAGCCTCAAGTTATTTGAAGGAAGGAAATAGTAAAAATCAGAGCAAAAATAAATGAAATAGAGACTAAAAAGACAAAAGAAAAGGTAAATGAAACTAAGAGCCGGTTCTTTGTAAAGATAAACAAAATTGACAAACCTTTAGCTAGACTGACAATGGAAAAAAAAAGGGAGGATTGAAAAAAAATTGGAAATGAAAGAGTAGTTACAACTGAAGATACCACAGAAATGCAAAGAAGCTACTATGCACAGTTAGACATCAGTGAGAAGCAATTGGGTGAATTCCTAGAAAATGAGGTATTCCAAAACTGAATCATGAAGAAATAGTAAAACTGGATAGACTGATTACCAGTAAGGAAATTGAACCAATAATGAAAGCCTTCCAACAGCCAAAAGCCCAGGACCAGATGGTTTCACTGGCAAATTCTACCAGCCATTCAAAGAAAATTTAATACCTGTCTTCTCAAACTCAACTTATAAAATGGGAGAAAATATCTCCAAATCATGTATCTGATAAAGGACTTATCAAAATATATTAAGAACTCATAAAACTCAATAGCAAAAAAACAAAAATTCAATTAAAATGTGGATAAAGACTTTATTATATAGCTGAGCAGAACATGTGCTTAATCTTTGGGATGCCGAAGGAGATAAATGGGCCTCAGAGTGAATGTGGAAATTTAAAAAGTACCTTCATTTTTTGGACCTGCATGTCGAGCTGTTTGGGAAACCCATTGTTTCCTTCCTGAGTTTCAAATATGAGATTGCTGTAGTTATATCACAGTATCCAGTAAACGAGGTAAAACCTCGTTTGTCACTGTCACTCCTATTTCTTTTCATTTAGAATAAGAATAAAGTTGTATTTCTTTTTTTATCCTTTTTTAAAAAGATTTATTTATTTGGCAGAAAGAAAGAGAGAGAAAGCAGGGGGGAGTGGCCGGCAGAAGGAGAGGGAGACTCCTATGTAGAGCTTGATTTCAGGACCCTGAGATCATGATCCGAGCTGAAAGCTGATGGTCAACGAACTGAACCACCCAGGTGCCCCTAAAGATTTTATTTTTAAGTAGTCTCTAGACCCATTGTGGTTCTCAAACTCTTGACCCTGAGATCAGGAGACACTGCTCCACCAACTGAGCCAGTCAGGCTCCCCGATTTATATTTCAGATTTTAGAAAAGTGGGCAAGGGATCCAAATAGATATTTTTTCCAAAGAAGTCATGCAGATGGCCAATAGGTACTTGAAAAGATGCTCAATAGCATTAATCATCAAGGAAATACAAATCAAAACCACAATGAGATATCACCTCACATCTGTTAGAATGTCTGTTATCAAAAAGTCAAGAAATAATACATGTTGGTGAGGATGTGGAAAAGGGGAACCCTTGTGCAATGTTGGTGGGAATGTAAATTTCTGTAGCCACTATGAAAAACAGGATGGATGTTCCTCACAAAGTTAAAAATAGAACTACCGTAGGATCCATATTAATCTGAATAAACTGAAAACACTAACTGAAAGATATATGCACCCCTATGTTCACCGCAGCATTATTTTTAATAGCCAAGATACGGAAGCAACCTAAGTGTCCAGTGATGGATGAATGGACATAGAATGTGATACACATACACACACACACACACAGTGGGGATATTATTCAGCCATAAAAAAGAATGAAATCTTCCCGTTTAAGACAAGAAGGATAGACGTTGAAGGAAATATTCTAAGTCAGACAGAAAAAGATAAAATACTATGTGATTTCACTTATATGTGGAATCTATAAAACATGTAAAACAAAACTCATAGAGAACAGAACAATGGTTGCTAGAGGTCTGGGAGGTTGGAGGTGGGCAAAATAGGTGAAGGAGGTCAAGAGGTACAAGCTTCCACTTACAAAATAAATAAATTTGGGGGATGTAATATGTAACATAATCAGTAACACTGCAATGCATATTTGAAAATTGCCTAAGAGAGTAAATCCTCAGAGTTCTCATCACAAGACAAAAACAGGATCACTTTGTAGAATGATAACTAGACTTACTGTCGTGGTCATTTCACAGTATATACAAACATTGAATCATTATGCTGTACACCTGAAACTAATATAATATTATATGTCAGTTATACCTCAACTTTAAAGACTCAACAAATAGAAAATTCCTTCTTTCCCTTAATGAAAAGAAGAATGCCAGCTAATAAATGTAGGAGGAATAATAGAACTAGAAATAATCACCATTTTGCAACCCCAGTGCAAAGTCTGATTGATGGAAGGATCACCAGTGGATGGCACAACTTTTTGGCAAAGTGTTGTTGAGGAACAAATATAGTCATACGGGCAAATATAATTACAGATTGCATATTTTTTAAAGATTTTATTTATTCATTTGACAGAGATCACAAGTAGGCAGAGAGGCAGGCAGAGAGAGAGGAAGGGAAGCAGGCTCCCTACTGAGCAGAGAGCCCTACATGGGGCTCGATCCCAGGACCCGGAGATCATGACCTAAGCCGAAGGCAGAGACCTTAACCCAGTGAGACACCAAGGTGCCCGCAATTACAGATTACATATTAATTACAACAGGAAAATGTACTTTTACCATAGAGAGATCTGGAAGACGTCACCATAACTGAATGATGAAACTTGTCATCATTAATAGTGTAAACTGGAAGTATGTGCTTCTTAATTTGACACCATGGGAAGTAAACATCAAAAATGTTTAACTCAGATTTGATTTGAGGGAAATAATGAACAATCCTAGATTGTGAAACATTCTACAAAACAACTGGACTGAATTTCTCAAAATGTTAGTGACAAATTGTTTTTCTAAAAGTTGAAGGATTAAAAGAGATGAAAGAGAAATGACAGCCCAAAGAACTGTATGATCATTGGTTGGATCTTCAGTAATTTTTAAAAAATCAACTAGGAATAATAATTTTGGGGACATTTGGGGAAATATGAATATAGAATGTATATTAGGTAGAAATAGTTTATGTATGCTAAGTTTCCTGATACACTGATTAGATTGTGATTAAGTGAAAGAATGTTTCTGTTCTCCTAAATGGTTCAGGAAAAAAAAAAAGGGGTGTGTGTGTGTGTGTGTATGTGTGCATGTGTGTGCATGCACACGCATGTGTGTGTGTGGGAGAGAGAGAGAAAAAGAAAGGAAGGGGTGTAGAAAAACTCGAGATATTTCAAAATTGAAAGCTGGAAAGAAACAATTTGAGGGAAGATTATGGCATGCATTCTTAAAAAAAAAAAGTGCTTTAGAAAATTCTTTGCCAATACAGGAACCTAGTGAAGATTTTTATTCGGCAAAAGGAAGGGTGTAGAATTGAAGGCAATCAGCATGTTTCCTACAATGTGGCATAGGTCTCAATTAAATCTTGTGAATATATGCAATCCAATAGTACTGAGACATCAAAATGAAAATCTCTCTAGATTGCTAATTCCAGTGGATGCCCCTTTCTTTTCCTTTGAGAATTACCTGTTACCATCTGTTTATTGGGAAAAGAAAAAAATTCCTCTGCTGAAATAATATATGTCAAAAATAATAATACACTGCCATTTTGCATATCAAACTAAAGTCTCTGTTTGCTTCTTGGCTTAGTCAGCTTTATGAGAACTGCAAAGAAAACCTGGACAAGAACCATACGTGTAATGAAGGCGCTCCTTGTGCCTCAGAAGCCAAGTACTGTCCTCTCTCTGTTGCTTCTCCCATGCAGTGCCGCTGGTGAGTTTCCTGTGCCAGACTTCTCACCAGTAGCAGCACTGTTTATCTTTATGATAAACAGCTACCAGAGCAATTAAGAGACACCCTCTGGTTTGGGGCCAAAGTCTGCCAAGGCTTTGATTATTCTATTTCAAATTATTTCAACAAACAAATACTGAGTGCTTACTGTATACAGGGCAGGGTCCTGGTATTGTGCAGGATACCAAAATCAATAAAATGTGGTATGTGCCTGTAAGTACATACTTCAGGAAGAGAGCACTTGAGACAGCTAGCTACATCAATATCTATTATTAAAAGGTAGACAATGAGAAGTGATTTAAGAGACAGACAAACAATATCACATGAGCTTTTGGTATTCAGAGGTCCCTTGGCTTTTTAGTGCTATCATGTAGGTCTTTCTGAATAGGGAAGATTGAAGCCCAGTCATCCAGATGGTTTGGGACATTTACAGAACCATGATTCATAGATGTGAGATCTGGTTGTATTTTTTTTAATTGCCCTGCTTTCTGATGTTAATTATTGCAACTAGGCTGCCAAGCAAACATCTGTTCAAAGTTGGATTCTGGACCCAGGCTTGTTGCTTTGGCTGAGCTTGCTGGAAACTGTTCTTACTTCACATGGAATATTGTATAATCTCTATAAATATTGCATAGTATGTATGGAGCATCAAACTATTACAGGTCCATACATGACTAGAACACTAAATGAAAGGAGAAAACAAAAAGTGAATGAATTGATATGTATTAAAGCTTACAATTAGTAAAAATAAATTTTAAACCACACCCATTTACAAAATATATTGCCATTTTTGCTTATCACATTAAAGGCAAAAATTTCAGAGGTTTTTTTGTGTTGTCTTAGGTTTTTGTTTTTGTTTTTGTTTTTGTTTCTTAATCATGGCACTCATCAAAGCAAGGTGTGGTAGAATGGCAATTATCTGCTATCACAGATAACAGACTGAAACACACTCCATGTCTTCCTTTGAACAAACCCTGTTTACTTGACTGTAAATAAATATAGCTATAAATAAATATAGCTATTGGAAAGCAGTTTGGTAGTATGTGACAAGAATCTTATAATAATGACACACTTTGATCCAATAATGCCAATTCTGGGACTCTATCCTAAGGAAATAATCTGAACCACAGAAAAAGCTTTTCGCATAAACTCATTCATCACCACATTATTTATAAGAACATAAAATTAGAAACAGCTTCTATGGGTTAACCGTGACTCCTGCACTTTCTGAAATCTTACACAATGCCAAGAAACAATGATTTGATGGTAATTACATGGAAAATGCTCATGTTATATTATGTTGGAGAGACAAGGTACCAAACTGAATTTAGAGTGATGAAGAATAGATATAGTATATTCTAGAAGGAAATACAGGAGTATGTTAATCTTAGTCATATTTGGAAAGCCTAATTTTTTCCCTTTTTCTGTTTTCCAAATTTCTTTTACAAAGTCATGTATAACTGCACAAACTCATTTGCCCTCTGAGACTGCCATGAAACACCTCTTGACGCTCCAGGACCCGGGTATGACTGATACCAGTTCTTCTAGTTTTAGCAAGTGAGGCCCAAACCAGATCTACTTGGTTTGAAGGGGAAAAATGTATTTCTACTCTCCTTCAAAGAATGATAAGATTATCCAACAGATAAAATTTATATAGTTCCACTCTGTATACTAGGGATCCAGTGAAATTTTGGTCAACCAGTAACATTTTTGACAACTGGTACATTTAAAAAATAAATAAGTAATTAAAAATGTAAAAATCAGTGCTCTTGAATGGGAGCAGCTGAGGTACACTTTGAAGGACTTGGACTAAGAAGAATGGGCTGACCAATCAAAAGGACCAGAAGCACTTCTTTCCCTATGCCCAAGACTTTTTCAATTAGCTCATTTGATACAACAGCTGAGTTGTGGCCAGCAAAGGATGTGACTGTTCCCCTGAAGGGAGTTTGGGCTTCTGGCCTGTGTGAGATGTCTACCCTAGTAGTTACAATTGATCATTTCTATCTTCCTAGAACTACTGATAAAGACCAGTTAGGCTGTCACTCCTCTCCCACTTCCAGAACCCCCTTAAAATAGTCCAGAACAGGTCATCAATTATTATACCTACAAGGCCACTTTATACACTAGACAAAACAAAATCACATTTCCTTCTCTAAAATAGATGCTATACTTGGACTAATGCCCCTAGTTTTTTGTTTTTGTTTTTGTTTTTGTTTCTTAATCATGGCACTCATCAAAGCAAGGTGTGGTAGAATGGCAATTATCTGCTATCACAGATAACAGACTGAAACACACTCCATGTCTTCCTTTGAACAAGCCCTGTTTACTTGACTGTAAATAAATACAGCTATAAATAAATATAGCTATTGGAAAGCAGTTTGGTAGTATGTGTCAAGAATCTTATAATAATGACACACTTTGATCCAATAATGCCAATTCTGGGACTCTATCCTAAGGAAATAATCTGAACCATGGAAAAGATGAATATATTCATCTATATTTCTGCTTCCTACCTAACCCTTGGCCTGACTGGAGACCCATCACAGGATCATCACTGAGAAATCCAACACTAGCTATACTCACCTCTTTTTGAATTTCAACAAATACTTATTAAGCACCTACTCTGTGCCAGGGGGTGGGGGAGGTATTTGAGATGTAAGAATAAATAAGGTGTGGGGTGCCTGGGTGGCTCAGTGGGTTAAAGCCTCTGCCTTCGGCTTAGGTTATGATCCCAGGGTCCTGGGTTCGAGCCCCACATAGGACTCTCTGCTTGGCAGGAAGCCTGCTTCTCTTCCTCTTCTCTGCCTGCCTCTCTGCGTACTTATGATCTCTGTCTGTCAAATAAATAAAGTCTTTTAAAAATTTTTTTGAAAAAAGAATAAGGTGCAATTCCTGCCTTCAAAGAATTTATAGAATAATGGGAAAAGCAAACAATTAATCTGGAATAAGATAAATAAAATGACTGTTAGCACAGGCTAGCTAGCCACAGATGATTAAGAATTACATGATACAGTTCTGAAGGGTTAGGAAAATTTTCCAAAAGGGTGTGACACCAAAGCTAAGACCTGCAGTGTTTCACCAAGAAAAGTGTGTGTGGAGAATGTCCCAGATAGAAGGAACAGCATGTTTCAGAGGCAAATAGAGTGTTACTGGGGTGTAGTCTGCAATGGCAGGGAATGGCAATCAGGAATCCAGAGAAATTGTCAAACATGAATTGGGCTTTATTTCACATGCTAGGGAGTTTTCATTTTATCCTGAGAACAAGGGTATTATGGAAGTATTTTAACTAGGGGATTATCATGATCAGCTCTGTGTTTTAGAACGAGTACTCCCAAGCTTGGACTTAGTGGCAGTGGAAATCAAGAGAGATAAATGGTTCTCCAAAGTGTGAATAAAATAGAACTTTGTTGATTGATTGGGTGAGGTAAAGATGATGCAGAAGAAAAGTTGGGAAGAAATATTTTGTTTTCTAGTTATTGTGCCATTCACTGTGATGAGGAACATGAAGTAAAGTCATCTGTTGGGGAAGGATGGGGAGATGATGATTCCTTTTAGACTGAGTTTGAGGTATTTGACTGGAGACATGGGAATTGCATGTAGGTATCAGAAGCTCAGTAGAGACATCTGGGCTGGAGGTTTACATGGGGAAGCCTGAGCATATGTGTAGAGTTAAAACAATGGCAGTGGAGGAACACTCTGACCAATGAGAACAATCTGTTATAAACAAAACCTTCGAGACTCGAGAAACTTTAATGAATAGATCATGGGAAGAATCCACAAAGGGGAAAGAAGAAAGTATCAGGAGACAAGAGAATGTGATACACTAGGAGTCAGGAAGGAAGCAGAGGTCAACAGTGCCAATAATGCAGAAGAGAGTAAGTTAAGGATTCACAAAGGCATTTAGTAACGAGAAGGTCATTGGTAAACTTAGAGAGAGAAACTTCAAGTAGAGCTGTGAGACAGATAGTTTTGGGTTTTTTAAATGTGGACACAGAGAAAAGAACATTAAACGTTTTTTCAGTTAGCTTGGTTAAAAATGGAAGGAGAGTAAGACATAGAGACTAAGGGACATGGGATCCTAATGCGTTTTTATTTTATTTTGCTTTTTTTTTCCAATTTATTTATTTTCAGAAAAACAGTATTCATTATTTTTTCACCACACCCAGTGCTCCATGCAAGCCGTGCCCTCTCTAATACCCACCACCTGGTACCCCAACCTCCCACCCCCCCGCCACTTCAAACCCCTCAGTCTGTTTTTCAGAGTCCATAGTCTCTCATGGTTCACCTCCCCTTCCAATTTACCCAAATTCCCTACTCCTCTCTAACGCCCCTTGTCCTCCATGCTATTGGTTATGCTCCACAAATAAGTGAAACCATATGATAATTGACTCTCTCTGCTTGACTTATTTTATTTTGCTTTTATGATGAGAGAGACTTGAGCAAGTTGATATGCTTGGTTGTCTGAAGTTACCAGAGAAAGTTGAGGTCTCTGACAAAGCAGATAGAAATATTCCTCTTGAGAGGTTTGAGAGGTTCTGCTTTCTACCAAAGAGGAAGGAAGAATGGAAGAGAATGAACCCCCAATGTGTGGGGAACAAAAAGTTGAAGGGTTCTCATCTGACCACATCAGTTTTTACTCTGTCAAGTGGGAGGTGAAGTTATTGATTGCATGTGTATCAACCAGCTGAAAGGGAAGGTTGAGGGTGAGGCCTTGATGAGTGAAAATTAGAAATGGTTCATTGGTGAGGAAGGGGTAAGCCAGAGCCACCCAGAGATGACAGCACAGACAGGCTTGGACACCATCTGCTTGTTGACAGCACTGCACATGGAGGAGGCATGGAAGTATCATGTTTAGAAAGGCCTTTCCTGCTTTTGATGAAGCATTGAAGAATTCTCAGTGGCCACTAACAACATGGCATTATTATTCAAGTAACTAATTTTGCTCAATGTAGGTAGGCATCTGCAGAGGCATAGGGACGATGTGTCCAGACTCTTGTAGTGATGAGGTTTGAATTAAAGCTTCAGTATTTTCTTTCTGTGTGACGTGGAGCAAATGCCTTACTCTTCTATCCTTTGGGATCCTGGTACGATCTTTATCAGGAAAAAATGAGGTGATCGATAGAAAGTACGTAGTACATTACTTGCCTGTTGCACATTCAATAAATGTTAGCTGCTGCTATCATCATCATCACCACCACCACCACCACCACTATCATCATCATGATCCTGGGATCAACCCTATATCTGGCTTCCTGCTGAGCAGGGAGCCTGTTTCTCCCTCTCCCTATGCCTACCGCTCCCCCTGCTTGTGCTCTCTCTCTCTCTCCCACTGTCAAACAAATAAATAAAATCTTTCAAAAAAAAAAAAAGAAGAAATGAAAAAACTCAGTTGAAGCAGGGTAGAATTTTCTAAAATGTATTTGTAGTAAATCGAGACACTAAGTATTCTAGTCCTTTTTCATTCTAATCACAAAACTTTTAACTAAGAGTTGATAGTATATCCATTCACTATGCAAGTCTTTTTTAGACACCTCTTTATCCTACTCATATCTTTTAAAAGATTTTATTTTTTTTAAGATTTTGTTTATTTATTTTAGAGAAAAAGAGAGAGCAAATATGAGGGAAGGGGAATAGGGGGAGGGAGAGAATATAAAGCAGACACACTTCTGAGCATGGAGCCCATTGAGGGGCTTAATCTTATGACCCTGAGATCATGACCTGAGCTGAAACCAAGCATTGGATGCTTAACTGACTGAGCCACCAGGTGCCCCTCAAATATTTTATTTTTAAGTAATCTCTCCACCCAACATGGGGCTCAAATTTACAATCCCAAGATTAAGAGTCACATGTTCAACCAAATGAGCCAGCCAGGCACCCATATCCACTCATACTTGTAAAAGAGATTGCTTTACTCCTAGAATAAGATCTCTCCCTACTTGGAAGTATTAAAATTCAAATACCAAAAGAAAGGAGAGTTTTTTGAAAACATATATATCATTTTCTCTTTTCATATTCAAATATACTTTAAATTTGTTTCTGGCAAATATAAAGGAAAATTTGGTCAGTCTGCACTAAATAGTATTTTATATTTGGAAATAATGAATAGAAGCCAGGAAGAAGGAATTATAATTTTCTTTATTGAATCTAAAAACTCCAGGTAATCAACATGCTATTCTTAGAACTGAGAGGATGGTGCACAATGATACTTTGTTTTGGCCTGAAAAGGCTCTGTTGAAATTGTTCTTTTTAAGTTAAAGAACTATGTGAGCTTGGTTTAACGTCTAGGAAAGCATTGATGCTTGCCAATACTGAAAGACCAAAAACTCTAGGAAAAAAAAAATAGATGGTTGTGAGTTAAAATACAGAAAATGTATTTTTTAAGTGTCAAACTTGGACTATCTTCAAGTTTACAAGTAGTATTGTAAGGAGTGATTTTGTTGTGCTATTTGTTAATGTTTTCAAGAAGAAAGGGTTTTGGATTAAAAACAAAAAACAAAAAACAAAAAAAAATAAACCCACATAAGTATTGTGACATCAGCTCCAGGAAGGGAGCGTTGCTTTCTGTGAGTTAGTTTTGTGAGAGCAGCACGGTATAAGCAGTGTACTAGAATTCATTGTTTATGTACCACACCCAATGCTCCATGCAATATGTGCCCTCCATAATATCTACCACCAGACTCAACCAACTTCCCACCCCCCGATAGTTTTTTTTTTTGCCTGCATAGTATTTTTATAGTATTATTTTACCTGAAGCCTGTTGTGGGTTCAGTTCTAGACCATCACAATAAAGTGAATTTTGCAAAAAAGTGGGCCGAATGAATTTTTGGGTTTCTGAGTGCATATAAAAGTTATGTTCACACTCTACTGTATGTAAGTATACAATAAGATTGTATTAATACAATAATAAATGTATTATACATCTACTAAGTATACAATAGCATTATGTCTAAAAAAGTGAATTTTGCAAAAAAGTGGGCCGAATGAATTTTTGGGTTTCTGAGTGCATATAAAAGTTATGTTCACACTCTACTGTATGTAAGTATACAATAAGATTGCATTAATACAATAATAAATGTATTATACATCTACTAAGTATACAATAGCATTATGTCTAAAAAATCCAATGGACATACCTTAATTTTCAAACATTATGGTTAAAAAATGCTAACTATCAGGGTGCCTAGGTGCCTCAGTCAGTTAAGTGTCTAGTTTTGATTTTGGCTCAGGTCATGATCTCATGGTTGTGGGACTGAGCCCTAAGCTAGGCTCCATCCATGCTCAGTAGGGAGTCAGCTTGAAGATTCTCTCCCTCTGCTCCTACCCCTGCATGTGTATGCTCCCTCTCTATAAATCTTTAAAATAAATAAAGAGTGATAGCTATCATCAAAGCTTTCAACTAGTAATAATCTTTTTGCTGGTGGAGGTCTTGCTTTGCTGTTGATGGCAGCTGACTGAGCAGTGTGGTGATGGTTGTGGCCATGGTGGCTGTGACACTTTCTTAAAATAGGACAACTATGACAACTGGGATCATGACTCAAGCAGAAGGCAGACATCTAACTGACTGCCTTAACTGACTGGTGTTAAACACCCCAGTTTTTTTCATTTCTTCAGGTGACTGCAATACAATAATAAAAATCTCTTGAATTTGCTATTGGTCAATAAGGTAAATATAGCTCATGTGTTAGAATTGAGATAGTTCAACTGTGAGGTTTTTGATTGAAATAACAACTCATTTCAGAAAACTAGCTAAGATAAAGTATATAGGAAGACAGCATGATAGAGACCAGTTAGGAAACGGCTGTTCTCCACTGCACCCTACAGAGGGTTAGGGATGAAGCCCAGAATTCATTAGTGCAGTGGTGTAGGGTGTAAACTAAGAATACCAAACAGACTTAAATAATGTTCATTAATTCAGTTGTGAATTTACGCATAATTCTCAAGATCCTGTCTTGTTTTCAAGACCAACCCAAAGTTTTGGTTACTGGTTTTGCTATCAATTCTGGATCTACCATTTACTATAGTTAAGAAAATATTTATGCATAAAAAATTCTGTACAATCAAAATTTTTTTAAAAAACACTAGAGCATTAAATTAAAAAAATAATTCCACAGCATGAAAAATCAATTTGGAATGATTCTTCTCTCTCTTCATGTTTTTTCATATATACTTTTTTAAAAAATTAACATATAATGTATTACTTGCCCCAGGGTTCATATATACTTTTACATACTTATGTAAGTATAATTTTAATAGTTCCTTATCTAATATTATCAAATATCTTTTAAAATATTTTTTGTATTTTTTTCTTTAAGAAATATTACAGCCAAATCTACTCATTGAGATCCTTTTTATTCTTCATAGTTTAACTGAGATACCTCTTTTTCTGTGAACGGTCAAAACCAGTTCTCCTTTTGGCTTCTCTGACTGAACAGTGGTCATTCATGCCTATGTTTATCTCCCCTGATAAGCTGAAAGCTACTTGAGGGCAGCAGTTTATTCATCTATAAATTCTCTCCTGTAGGTAGTAGAGTGCCTTGCCCATGGTGGGCACTGAATAAATAATTGGGTATTGAGTTGAAACTAATCCATAGAGTCATTTAGAGCAAAGTGTTTTACAAAGAAGTTGAAGTGGGAAGAAATGAGCAAAGCCATAGAAGTTTTATGCCTCTGAAAAGAAGGAAGAAGTGGCACAGTACTAATTTCTGGGGAGGTAGAGGTAGAATTTAAATATAAAAACACCAAATAGGGAGAAGACTTTATAAAGATAATGTCGTAAGCTGGTATGCACCAAGAAACGCTGCAATTAAATGTGTAAACCAAAAATACATCAATGAGAATACATAGAGAACTGGAAAAAATATATAAGCAATTTAATAACTCCTCTTTCAGAATCAGATTGAGTACATAAATAAGTAAATGAGCCCATAGAGGAATTAATGTTAGCCATTCAAACTGGTACTTAATAGAGATCTATACAGAATCTTACAGCTCTTGATTAGAGTAAAAGATGTTAATGTCCCAGAAACATTTTTTTAAGTCATGTAATTGGCTAAAAATAAAACCTTAATATTTTTAAAATGAAGATTTTACAGACCGCTTTCTTAATGCACAATTAGGCAAAGGTGAAAATAAATGGCAGAAAAAAGTTACCGAAAAAGTATTAGCTACATAGAAATTAAGTAACACTTAAAGAGGAAGTGAAAACAGTTTATACACTGCCTAGAAAAAAATGAAAAGAGAACATTCCATTCCAAAATATTTAGAACATGGTAAAAAGTATTCATTACTAAGGAATAAAAGCAGGAAACAAGGGACTAAGGAACATCTTAAGAAACTCGGAAAAGAATAACAAATGAACCAAATGAAAGCATAAAGAAGATAGTGCTGAACATAAAATCCCCCAAGGGAGGAAAAGAAAAAGGAAAAAGAAAGAACAATATAAAGGTTAAGCCCAAGAGCTGATTATTTTATGAAATACAAGATTATTTCTTTTAGGAGCCTGAGTTAAGGATCAAAGAAGTAAAAGTAGACAGTGAGAAGAGACAAGGTGAGAAGAACAGCTGAGATGAGAAAAGAGAGAAAACCAGAGAGAATGAGGGAGAACAGAGAAAATTCTATTGCAGCAGAGGGGAAACCTAGGGAATAGACACTTTCCTAGAAGACATACCCTAAATTAGGTCCTCTATTGTAATTAGCCTGTTCAAATTCTTAACTTCTTCTTGGCTAAATTTTGGTAACTTATAACTAATTCCTGGGAGGTTCTTTCCCCCGCTTCCTTTCTTTCAATTTTTACTATGGTTGAGGATAATCCTGTTTCCCCAGTGGCCAGAACACACCTGAATGATGACTTTGTTTTCTGGGTGGTACACTTTTACCAAGAAAGCTAGGGAGAAGAAAAGATTTCAAAGGATATATGAGAAAGAGTTAGAGAAGTGGGGTATCTCCCTGGGAGAAACAACTGAAGGGACATGACACCTTGTCTTCAAGTGTTTGAAGACCCTTTACCAAGAAGAATGGGTAAATACCTCCAATAAGACCTAGGAGAAAATTAAAAATACCTTGTGTTCAGGGAACAAAATTGGGAAACTCCTACATTGCTCTTCTAGGTCAACATGTCTATTTTGCAATAATTTTCCCTGAACCTGTTACCTTAAATATGCCCAAGATTTGAGTCAGTGGCACTACTCTGACTACTGATAAATCCTCCAAATCACTCATATTTGCATTTTGCTTTCTTATTCACTTTTCAGGGTTGTTCAGAGAATTTACTCTAATTTGTGGAAGGCAAAAAAAAAAAATAGTTTTCCATAACTTGACCACCAATGGCCTTTTCTTTTCCTTGCTTTTGGCGTTTTTAAGATATTTAAGCATATTTTGAGGGCCAAGAGAAAGAAACTAAAGAGGAGGGAGAGGTAGATGTTATAAAAGGTGTCCTGTGGGTTCTGTAAATGTTTTAAAGCTTACAGTTGTTTCTAGTTTCTGAAATTTTCACTTGTTTCTTTTTATTGAAATTAAACCTCAGGGTAAAAAAATAAAATTGTCTTCCCTGCCTCACCAGAGGATTGCTAATTATTACTTTGGTACTAGGACAATGAAAAATGCCATTTCCTGTTTATTACTGTGAACTGTATATCTATATTTCCATATCTATGTATCTGTATTTCCACCCTTGGTTGGATTTTTAAGAAAATGGGGGTGCTTTTGGTGTAAATCATAATGTTTGTCTTATGTACCTCAGCATCCAATCCTCCTTTTTGGAATACAATATATTCATGTAATTTGTACTTTATATTCCTTTAAATATATGCTTTTGAAGAAAGAACACTGAATTATGAATGAGAATACTGAGTTCTGAATTATGAATGAGTGCAGGATTTAAAATGTTCTCAAATAATCATCATAGGAGTTTTTAATTTCTAAAATTAATTTTGTGAGTTATTATTTTCTAAATATCAAGGAAGATAGTATTACCCAATTTTTATTGCATTTTCCCTGTCAGGAACTGTTCCAGGTATTTTACACAAATTAACTCATACAGTCCTCTCAACAACCCAGTTTGGTTTGTACATTGCCATTCCGGTTACACAGATGCAAATGCTCTGAGTCTGGAATCTGCTCTTTTAACTACTGCACTCTACCGACTTTTTTTTAGCTAGAGCTAAAGCTTTAGAAAGCTTAAGTGTACTTAAATTAAGTGCTTAATTTTGTAAATTAGCACACCCCTTACACTTACACAATTTTAGAGACAGCAGGAAATCCTAAAGGTGAATTAGGCCATTTCCAAGAGTGTTGGTTGTGTTAGCCCCTGACTCAAGGACACTCAGCCATATACATAGCAGCAGAATCTTGCCTCTGATTTCCATTTCAGGGTCTTTTTTGCAAATTACCTGTGAAGTGTCTTTACATTCTGATTGTAAAAAATTGGAATATCTTGGGGCACCTGACTGACTCAATGGGTTAAGCCTCTGCCTTTGGCTCAGGTCATGATCTCAGGGTCCTGGGATCGATCCCCGCATCGGTAAGGCGCCTGCTTCCCCCTTTCTCTCTGCCTGCCTCTCTGCCTACTTGTGATCTCTCTCTCTGTCAAATAAATAAAATCTTTTAAATAAAAAAATTGGAATATCTTATTTAGATTAACGTAATGGTGGGGAAATCAGAGTGGATAACATTAAACCAAAATACTCAAAATTATTATTTTAGAAATATCTCCCTCTCTGATGGGTGACAAAATATCTTGTCTGTTCTAAAACTTTGTCTTCCAAAAAGTGAATTTTATCATAGTTAAATGAGTGTTTACTCATTCTGTTTATCTGAGCACACATTACATATACATATTTTCTTTAGATTTTATTTGACAGAGAGAGAGAGAGATCACAAGTAGGCAGGCAGAGAGAGAGGGGGAAGCAGGCTCCCTGCTGACCAGAGTTCAGTCTAAATAGTTCATCAGTACTTTGTTTTGAAAAATCCCTTCATATTTAAAATTTGAAAGTTATCCTCTTAAAGAATCTAGGGAATTTATCTTACTGATATACTTGCCCACATGTGAATAACTTACATATAAGAGTATTCACTGTGGCATTATTTGCCATAGTAAAATATATCCCAAAAAACAGTCTAAATGTACAACAATATGAGAAATAAGGCTGGTTATAGTACAGTGGAAATCTACGCAGTTATTAAAAACAAAAAACAAGGAAGTCCTTCCTATGTGATATGAAAATATCTTCACAGTATATTGTAAAGTGAAGAAAACAAGGTGATTATTATTTGCTAACATTTGGATTAAAAAGGGACAAAATACATATATTTGCATTTCTTATATGTGCTAAAACATTTCTTGAAGGAAACAGCAACCATTTGGTGGGATGGATAGAATGCGAGTATGGTTATAAGAGAGAAACGCTAATTTTTATCTACTTTATACTTTTTGGCTTTTGAATTATGAGAATTTCTGACCTTGTGCAAAAAAGCTGAATTAAAATTTTGAAATTTTTATTAAATGAATAAGGGAACATGAAAATTTGGGTGAGAAGAAAGAGAAAGAAGTTTAACATAAACAGGTGAATATGTATGGAAAAACGCAGTTGCATGATTGAACAGAAAATTAACACTGCATGAATTATATCGTTAATATTTAACTATTTAACTATTTATATATTTAACTATTTATATATTTAACTATTTATATATTTATATTTAACTATTTAAACATTATTTTACTGACTCTTAGCTATGAGAACTCAATTAGTCTTTAAAATTACGTGTCACTTTGGTGTTGTTTCATTTTCCTGATAACTCATGAAATTGAACACACTTTCATGTTTGCTGGTCATTGAACATCCTCTTTTGTGAAGTGCCTTGACTATTTTTTCATTCAGTTGGTTGTCTTCCTTTTTCTTATTGACATGGAGGGGTTCTCTATGTATCCTGGATGAACAAAACCTTGTCCTTGCATATTGCAAATATTTTCTCCCGTTCTAATTTACAGTCTCAATCTCTTCATAGTACCTGTTTGTGAGCAGAGGTTTAAATTTTATTTAACCCAATTTGTCAATTTTTTTAGTGAGTATTTTTCGTGTCACATGTAAGAAATGTTTCCCTTCCCTGAGGTCATGAAGATATTTTCCTTAATCATCTTTAGAGGTTTTATTGTTTAATATTTTAGAATTATACCACTTGGCTTGAGGTGGAAGTCAAGACATTTTTTTTTAAAGGCCATTTCAGTAAACCAGAACAATTTATTGAAAGAAATTGTTCTCCACACTGCCCCAGAGTGTCAATGCCTCTGCTGTCCATATGCAAGTTGTTCTGTTCGATACCCTTTTGTGTTCTGTTATCTATCATTATCCATCCTTATCTATCTTTTTTTTTAAGATTTTATTTATTTATTTGACAGAGAGAGAGAGAGAGAGCCCACAACTAGGCAGAGGGACATGGGGATGGGGTGGGGGGGGAGCAGTCTCCCTGCTGAGCAGAGAGCCCAATGCAGGGCTCTATCCCAGGACCCTGAGACCATGACCTGAGCCAAAGACAGAGGCTTAACCCAATGAGCCACCCAGGAGCCCCCATCTTATCTATCTTGATGCTAGTGTCATACTATTGCAATTACTGTGGCTTGATGATTCATCTTATATATGGTAAAACAAGTTCTACTTCTTTGTTTTTCTTGATCAAGAGTATCATGACCAGGGCTCCTGGGTGGCTCAGTCAGTTAAGCGCCTGCCTTTGGCTCAGGACATGATTCCAGGATGCAAATATATGTATTTTGTCCCTTTTTAAATCCAAATGTTAGCAAATAATAATCACCTTTTTTTCTTCACTTGACAATATACTGTGAAGATATTTTCATATCACATAGGATGGAGCCCTGCATCCCATCGTCTGGCTCCCTGCTCAGCAGAGAGTCTGCTTCTCCTTCTGCCCCTCCTCATGCTCACACTCTCTCACCCTCTCAAATGAATAAATAAAATTATCATACCATTCAGGGCACCTGGGTGGCTCGGTGGGTAGGCCGCTGCCTTCGGCTCAGGTCATGATCTCAGGGTCCTGGGATCGAGTCCCGCATCGGGCTCTCTGCTCTGCTTGTGATCTCTCTCTGTCAAATAAAAAAAAAATTATCATACCATTCATAAGTATTTTACAGTCAGCTTGTGATTTTGAATTCACTTTCTCTTCAAAAAAAGAGAAAGAAACTGCAGGAAATTTTATAGATAAAAATGACTGAATTTACATTTCTATCATATTGAAATTTCCAATTCAAGACCCAGATATATCCCTCCATTCACTTGCTTCTTTTTATTTTCTCAAAAATGTTTCAAATGTATCTGTGGGATAGTGTTATTTCTCTTTTGGATTTATTAATACTTCATGTTTTTATATTGCTACAAAGGATATTTCTTAAATATTATTTTCACATCACTTGTTACCAGTAATAGAAGTACATTTGTTTTTTGTGTAGTTGACCTATTCAGCAACC
Organism: Neogale vison; assembly: GCF_020171115.1. NCBI lineage: Eukaryota > Metazoa > Chordata > Mammalia > Carnivora > Mustelidae > Neogale > Neogale vison. The sequence continues at coordinate 75,731,116 of NC_058091.1, read as the reverse complement.
TTGCTAAATTCACTTGTTAATCCTAACAGCTTATCTGTAGATTATTTTGGGTTTTCTGCATATATAATGACATAATCTGCAAGAAATGGAGGAATTTATTCTTCATTTCTGATTGTTTTATTATCATTTCTCTTCTTGCATTGGTTATGAGCTCTAGTTAATGCTGAATAATGGTGGCAGTGCATACTTGACTCATTTCTGATCTCAAGAAGAAAATTTTCAGTATTTCATCATTGAATGTGATGTTTATTGTTTGTTTTTTTAAATAAACATTCTTTATCATTTTAATGAAGAGTTTTCATCTCTTCCTAGTTTGCTAAGTTTTAACATGAATGAAGGTTGAATTTGTCAAATACCTTTCCTCTTTCTATGGAGATAATCATGTGATTTTTCTCCCTTATTAATGTGAGTTATACCAATTGGTTTTGAATGTTAATCCAAACTTTTTTTCTTACAATAAACCTTTTTGATCAGGATATATTATCTTTTTCTTGTATTGTTCAGTTTGTTTTACTAATATTTTGTTTAGGATTTTTGCATCTATGTTTATGAAGAGATTGTCAATAATTTTCCTTTCTTGCAATGTCTTTATCAGGTTTTGGTATTAGGATTTTGCTGACCTAATGAAACAACTTGAACAGTGACCCCTCCCCCGACACCCATTTCCTTATTCTGTAAGAGTAGTTGTGTAGTATAGGTATTATTTCATCCTTAAATTCTTAGTACTTTAACAGCAACCCACTTGGGACTGAAGTTTTCTGTTTGGGAAGATCTTTCTCTGTTGCCTTTTTTTTTTTTTTTTAAGATTTCATTTATTTGAGAGAGAGCACAAATGGGGAGGGGGCAGGAGGATAGAGAGAAGCAGACTCCCCACTGGCAAGGAACCTGCTGTGGGACTTGATTCCAGGACTCTGGGATCATGACCTGAGCTGAAGGCAGATGCTTAACTGACTGAACCACCTAGCCATCCATCTCCTATGTTGCTTTTAAGATATTTTTTTGTGTTTGGTACTTGGCACTTTTACTTGCTGTGCTTAGGTGTTTTTTCTTAATATTACTCTTGCTTGGGGTTGAGAGAACTTCTGGGATATTTGGTTTGATGTTTTTCATTAGTTAAAAAAAAAGTTTACAGACATCTAGCACAATGCTCTGTACTCACTGTTGAGTAAACAGAAAAGCATATTTATCAGTAAAGCAGCGACTTTCCTGTATTCACTGATGATAAAGTCATGGGGAAATCCATGAACCTGAAAATGAATCTGCTTCTATGGTGCTCCACAAAGTAATTAATGCACAGAAAATGTTTAGAACAGTGCTTGGCGGGGCACCTGGTTGGTTCAGTAGGTTGAGCATGGTCTCTTGATCTCAGGGTTGTAAGTTCAAGTTCCATGTTGAGTGCCTCTACACTCAACTTACTTTAAACTTTAAACTTTTTCAACTTACTTTCCTTTAAAAAGTAAAATCTCAAAAAAAAAAAAACAAAACAAAACACTGTTTGGCCTGGAGGAGGGGCTGTGTCCATTTCATGATTGTTGTTGCTTTTGTTGTGATAGTCAATTCTCCTCTGTCATATTAACATGTTGCTTTTTAAGGAAAGAGGAAATTGGTATCAAGTGAACAGAAGTTGGAGGCACCCTGTAAACTATTGTGACCAACACTTAAAACCAAGATCAAAGTCATGAGGCATACCTTTGATAAATCGAGCATCAAAGTCCCAAGTTTTAAACGTTCTCTGTCTTTTCTTTGGATGATTTAATTAAACTGACACTTTTCCAGAGGCTCCCCCCTTACCTGTGTCACTAAATTACTTTTGAGTTGCCCCAAGTGGCAAATTCTCCTTTTAGCTTGAATGTTAAGTGAGTAGTAGTGTCTCTTGGAGACATTAGAGACTGTTTTAACATTAAGTAATTTTGTCTTACAAGAATAGACATATTTTTGTTCAGAAGAATTGGAGAATATATTTTTCAGTGATATAAATACTGGTATTAGAATTGAACATAACACAAATTCAAAATATCTTTGGGGGCATCTGGGTGGTACAGTTGATTAAGCATCTGACTCTTGATTTCAGCTCAGGTCATGATTCAGGATCTGGAGATCAAGCCCCACACTGAACTCTGTGCTCAACAAAGATCTCCTTGAGATTCTTTCCCCTTTCCTCTCCCTCCCACTCTGCTCTTCCCTTACTTTCTCTCTCACTCTCATTCTCAAATAAATAAAGTTTTTTTTTTAAATAAAGTGTCTTTGTTTTAAGTATAGTAAGTACATACTATAAGTACATACTATAAAATCCTTGAGACAGAAGTTAGATGACATGTTATTTGAACTATATTAAAGAATCATTGTCATTTGAGCAGATGTTTGGTATCATGGTTATGTATTTCTTTAAAAGATTATATTTATTTATTTGACAGACAGAGATCACAAGTAGGCAGAGAGGCAGGCAGAGGGAGAGAGGAGGAAGCAGGCTTCCTGCTGAGCAGAGAGCCCAGTGCGGTGCTCCATCCCAGGACCCTGGGATCATGACCTGAGTCGAAGGCAGAGGCTTTAACCCACTGAGCCACCCAGGCGCCCCTTTGGTTATGTATTTGAAAGAAACTGATTTTTTTTTTTAGCTCGATACTGAAATAGTCATGAATGAAATGACATGATATTTCCTATTTGCTTCAAAATAATATGGGTCAATGCACAGAATAAAGAAGATTGGCCAAGAGTTTATAAGTGTTGAGACTGGAGAATGGATACTTAAGGATTCATAATATCAGTCTGTTTATTTTTGCATATGCTTATGATTACCCTTATAAAAAATGTTTTAAACAGTGAGTAAAATATTAAATGAATTAGTATCATCAAATTATCAGTTACTAGAAGAGACTATCAACACAAATTTGATTGCTGTAGTCTCAAGTTCCACAAGGGCAAGATTCATAGCTTAAGCTACTTTATATCTTGGACCTATGTCTTTTACATGTAATATTGTAGGTGCTAAATATATGGTTTTTTGGATGAATTAATGAACTTTATTCTTGTTGCTATAATAAATTTGCAGTGAATCCTTTCCAGCAAATATCACATATCCATGTAAACTGTGTTTTATTAGACACTTCTCATTGAGTAGCATTGGCTCAGCATCAGATTATTCAAGCCAAAATCCTAGAATTATCTTTGCTTCCTTCTTTAACTTTATCTTCAATATCTGGTCCCTCACCAAATCCCTTGGCTCCACTTCCAAAATGTGCCCCATTTCTGGCTACTCCTGTCACCTAGTTGCATCATCCATCATCGACTGTCTAGAGGGCTGAAACAGTCAGATACCACTGGTAAGAAGAAAAGTACAATCCAGAGTCCTATTCTCCCAGTCTCCTCTTCTCTCCTTCTACAGTCCATTCACCAGGAAGAGCCTAAGTGATGTTTTTAATGTCAATCAAGGTATGTCACTCCACCTCATAAAACCAGTCAAGGATTCTTGTTGAATTTAGAATACAATCCATAACTTCCTATCACAGCCAACAAGGCCTGTGTGCTCTGGCTCATTTGGACTGTGTCTTAGTCATTCAGTTCTGTTCTGTGAACAGAAGTCCATCAGACACCTTGTACCCTGGGGCCATGTCCTTGCTTCTGTTGCCTGGACTGTCTTCCCCAGTTTCTCTGCATGATGGGCACTTTAGTTCCCCATCCAAGTTCTCCCTTAGGGATCCCATCCCTGATGTGTAGTTTCCTCTGGTACTGACTATGAACTGCCTGGCTTATTTACTTATCACACGTTTCCTGAAAAGAAGCTCTGTGTCTCTCTCCCATCATTTCTCCAGAGTCCACCATGATGCCTAACTTGTAAAAACCACATTTCATTGAAATCTAAGACATGATCAGTTGTAGGTGAAAGTATTATATTATGTGCCACCAAGAAAATAAAAACTGCAAATTAAACTATGACACAATGCTGAAGACTATTGATGATAAACAATCCTGACTTTTGAGATATTAAAATGCTGAAAAAAATGTTTCCTTGAACTGACGAAACACGTATCTTATTGAATACACAAATGAATACACTTTGCTTAATCATGATTACTAATCTGGTAGTGATGTTTTTTGAGGAAATTATTCTGAGAAAGATACGTAGAGTCCAAGAGATTGCATAGGTCATCAGTAGCATTTTATTATGAAAAAGGAGATAGTATGAAGAACTATGAGTAATTCAAAGAACTGTATGAGTAATTTTTCCAAACTACCAATTACTAGCTTACCAGCAATGATTCAAATTTTGTAGATCCTGGGTGGGCCATAAAACTTGAATTCTCAGAAAAGCCTTTAAGAGACTCAAGCAGTTGTCTTGGAGGTTGATTCAGACCCTAAACTTGGAAAAAGAAGGAGGGAAGAAAAGATGGGAACAGACATAGATTCAGAGAGAGTTCATAGTGGGAAGATGAGGAACCATGATCATGTTGCATCTATCTGCATAATAAAATAGAGATCATTTGGTTCAGTGCAGCGGGGTAGGGATTTTGGAGCTTTCAGAAAGAAGAGAAAGTATGTAATAAGCCAAATGCAGAGAGTTTGAGAGCATGAAGAAATTGTGTGTTCTATGGAAATGGATAGGTGTGCAGACAGATTGGAAAAACACTGAAGAAAACAAGGTCTTCTGGTTGGATGTCAGGTGGTAAGCCATACCCAAAGTGGTATGGTGTGAGCTCTCACTGCTGGAGAAGTGACAAGAGAACCTGCTCCCTTGAACTGCCTTGGATTGTTCTGGTCCCTAAACTATATTCCATTTCTATAAGAGCTGACAATCCCTGGGTGGCTCTGACCTCACTGCTTCTATTATTATCCCTTCTATGGCTAAAATAAATCTATAGAGGAGTGAGGTCAGGTTCAAACATTGACCTGGGAGGAAAAAAATTGACTCCCATCCCCTAAACTATGCTGTTCCTCAATAAACACGAGTCACTGGAAATGGCCGAAGGGAGCTCCTTCTATGTGGAAAAGAAATTGTTTTTCACTTGCTGAAAACTGGAGGGTTTTTTGTTTTGTTTTGTTTTGTTTAATTTTCTTATGAGAACATCCAGACTTTTGGGACAGTTTCGTGCTCTTGCCCTTGTGCTCTGATTCCAGTTCATCTGTATGCCCTTAGCTTTCTACACCTGACTTTGTGGTCCAGGCTTAGTAATCATCTTTCCGGCGCTCTAAGGCTGTCATCTTGGGTTAGGATGCTTGTACCTTAGGGCAGCATACATTTGATCCATTTAGGAGGTGGGGAAAATCAGGAGTATCCCTGATGCAGTGCCATACTCTCTTACCCAGCCTTTGTCTATGTTGTACCTTCTGTTTGCTTGAAACCCCTTCACCCAGCTTGGCGAGGTCCTACTAATCTTAAGATCTCGCTTGAAACCTCACTTCTTCCTAGAAGGCTCCTCTGATTATCCGAAGTGTCAGTTCCTGAGCCTCTCACATCTCCTCTCCTGACACCCTGTTTCTACCTGTCAGGCAGACTCACGGCTCTGGGTCATGATCACCTCTTTGCTGATGGGCACTGCAAACTTCTGTGCCTAACCCCAGTACCTGGCTCCGAAGCCGGCTTCATTGACAGAATATTAAAAAAGGAAACATGTATTCATTTTTTTAAAGGTTTTATATGCTTTGTTAGCTCAGTTTCTAATAATGTCACAGGTGGGGCTTTTTGTCTGTTTAAAAATCTTCCAAGGATTTATGTCTTAAGCTATAACTGAAAACTTAATTGGGTTTATAATAACATTTCATAACTCTTAACAAGTGTAATAATAAATCTGGTTGCATCTATAAGCAGACATCATAAAAAGTAAAAATATTATTTGGGGCTGATATTTGAAAAACCTTTCTAGACTGTTTTGTACAATAGTTGTATAAAATTATGTAGCAATTGACACTTTCAGCAGGTTGGTCCAAAGAAGGTTTATCTAAAGCCAGACTCCTTCATTTCATTATCGGTCTGTCCTTTATTCATATTAGTGCCATTAGTGCCATAAAGTGCCATGTCCTTTATTCATATTAAATGTATCATCATCCCATACATCGTTCAGCCTGTGGCTTTGTAACTACCCATTGTCAGTCTGTGCCAGATAAACAGCAAAGTTAAAAGCAAAGTTACTATGATGTCAGTAGTGTGTTTTTTCAATTGTTCTTTGTAGTGATGTTTTTCTTCTCCCAAATAGCATAGCTTTTCCCCATTCCTTCCTCAGTTTTCATGGAGGACTTTTTCTCATTAAGGTCAACAGACTTCTTAGAATGTCAGGTTCACCCAGGTGAAAAAGAAACAATTTAGCATTTTTTTTGCCTTTTGGAACTTTCACTGCCTCCCTTTGCTATATTAGGATATGCAAAAAGAGATTATGATGCCATGGTATATAAATACAGTAAACACTTCTTGTTCAATACTTATGGAAAACATGTATGGAACTCCTTAATTCTAAGTAGTTTATTTTCTTCATCTTTTGAAATTTGGTTGTGTCCAGACTTTATGCTTTTATCTTTTGCTGTAATCTTTAATGCTAACCTTATCTAGAATCCCATGCCAAATGCTAAATGTAGCATTCTAGTACATCCTTCTCCTCTCTCCTAACCTAACTGTGGTCCTGGGAAGAAAATCATTTTATAAATTACCTCAGGTTTAGCCAGATCTTGTATGGATTTTTTTTAAAAGCCAGTGTGATTGGTGTGATTTTCTTACTTGTTCCTCTGATTCTGGTGACATAAAAACTACTGTATGTTCATTACAGAGAATAGTCAGGGAAAATGAGGTTATTACTGCAATATTGTTAAACTACTAGGTGATATAAATATATATATGTGTATTTATATATATATACACACACTTTCAAAATCCTTTTTTTTTTTTTCCTTTATAGTAAAGCCACCCTAAGTTTAATGTTGAGACTCTGCAGTAAGCTTGGAAAATCTGAACCACCTTTTTATCCTTTAGCTGCCTTACCATTTATCTTTTAGCTGCCTTACCATAAAGGCAGCTAAAGCCACAGGCTCACCAAAGAAGCAAATTATCATCCCATCCTTCTGGAAAAACCCAGAAGGATGGGATGATAATTTGCTTCTTTGGTGAGCCTGTGGCTTAGGTCCATTTAAATTCACAAATAAGATAAAAAAATGCTTTGGAAACTTTATATAGTGATTATTTTGGTATTGCCTAATGTAGATACCAAAGTGATTACCATTTATTATGTTAGAAATCCTGAGAAATGATGGACAATCCTTTACTGTAATCATGAAGTAATCAATAATATATGAGGAGAAAAAAGAATAGAAAGTTAACCAATGCCCCTTTTTTGTCTCCCATGTGCTCTTTCACACAGGTACAACTTGGCCAAGTAGAAATCAAATGCCCTATCACAGAATGTTTTGAATTCCTGGAAGAAAGAACGATTGTCTTTAACTTAACACATGAAGATTCCATCAAATATAAGTATTTCCTGGAACTTGGCCGTATTGATTCCAGCACCAAGCCATGTCCTCAGTGCAAGCACTTTACAACCTTCAAGAAAAAAGGACATATCCCTACCCCTTCCAGATCAGAAAGCAAATACAAAGTAAGCATGTTCACCAGAGTTGTGGGTTAGATGTCACATGATGCCAAATTAGGCCAACTTGTGGTGGGCATTAAGTGGGCTTCCTTCCCTTACCCAAGTCTAAGGTGAGTATGTATTGGCTGTGATTCTGAAAATAAGTGGTTTGGGGAGGCTGATGATAAGAAAGCACTCTTGGGGCTTTCCTTAAAGTATTTCTTTGACTTCAACCATGTTCAAAATTCATTTAGTAGCCAAATGGAATGACTAATCTTTTAAAGTAACTGTCACTGCTATTACTAAATATTAAGGACATGTTAATCATTTTTTTTTAGTGTAAGTTTGACTTTTTCAGCGGACCTAACATGATTCTCCTCTGGCTCCATCTAATAAGTGAATATAGTAAAAAATATATATAGTAAAAAATAGTAAGTGAATATTGTAAAAAATGCTATTCATTCAGGTACAAAATGCCAGTATGAGCTAGACTGTAAGCTAAGTTTGGGGGATGCAGTGGCAAATGTGACTTAGTCCCTGCTCCAAAAATGTCTAATGAAGGTGAGAGAGATGTATGCTCTAAAATGATGGTTCAATATTAGTCAAAAGAGGAAAACAAAAACAAGAACCCCAGTATACTTGCTCTTTGAGAACACTGATGGAGGAGAAGAGGCTAGGACGGAGGAGAGACCTCTTGAAGAAGACGCAGTTCTCCAGGCAGATAACCAGATAAACATTGAGAACACGTTGGAGCAAGGAATGAGAATGAGTAAGAGCACAGGCCCCGAGGCTGAGGCGGTCACACTGGAAACAAATGCTTGGTGGGGCTGGTGGGGCTGGTGGGGAGACAGCCAGCAAGAGGCAGCTGGGCAGGTACTTAAAAGCAGATCGTGTTGAGTCTTACACTGAGACCAGAAGTTTGGATTTAATTGTTGTAGGCATTACAGAGAGATCATTCTGGCAGCATTAGTAGAGGATGTCACGGGAGGGCAAGACTGAAGGCTGGGCAGCAAAGGCGGCCGTTGTGGGAGCTAATCCCTGATTCACAGTGCCCGCTGTCCCTCACCATTATCTGGGGGTTTTTTAGACAACCATTGCCCCGGGCCCACCCCCCAACAACACTCTGACACATTTTTGAGCCTCACTGGGTGTTGCTAGAGTGTAGCAGACCTGGGAACCTTTGCAGTAAATGAAGCAGGAAAATGAGGTCTGTGGCCCTAGATTTTCATCCTTGTCATTACAGTAGAATGGCAGGGTAAGGTGATTTCAAAGGCTGTGTGAAGTCCTCTCCGCTTAAGGTAAGTCTAAGCCCGCATTCTGGTCTTGAAAGCAGTGGTGGTATGGTATGCATTCTGTAGCTTTGAGGGACAGTGGTTCAGCAAGTACTTCCCTCCGTGGGTTGCAAGGATGAGCTCCAGCAGGTTAGTCAAAACCTCTTCATGAGTAACTGGGCTTTGAAATGGCTTGGCTCTCATAGTCAGTTCTTTTATTTACTATCTTTGTGAAGCCTAGGCTCATAACTAGCAGGAAACACTCCCCTTTTTTTTTCTTCTCTAAAAAGTACCTTTTTGAGGTTGCAAAACTGTGTAACTCAAATAATACACTCACAGTGATTTTGAATACTGACTTAATAACAAAAGCATACTTTTATTTGACTCTGTATGTTCTTAAAAGTTATTTTTTTTAAAGATTTTAGTTATTTAGTTATTTGACAGAGAGAGAGACAGTGAGAGAGGGAACACAAGCATGGGGAGTGAGAGAGGGAGAAGCACGCTTTGCGTGCAGAACAGGGAGCCCAATGCGGGGCTCAGTCCCAGGATCTTGGGATCATGACCTGAGCCGAAGGCAGACGCTCAACAACTGAGGCACCCAGGTGCCCCAGGTTAAGTTATTTTTATTCCAATTTTATGTTGTTGATGTGATCAGAAATTGCTAGTTTTAGAAGGACTTCTTATCTCATAACAGTGTATTTTATTTTTTTCTAAATTTTGTTTGGAATCATATATATATATACATATACATATATATATACACACATATTATATATATATTATATATACACACATATAATATATATTATGTGTATATATACACACACATATAATATATAATATATATAATATATTATATACATACATATAATATATTTTACATATTATATATATTATACATATATATGTAATATGTATATACATAGATATTATATGTGTATGTAATATACATTTTATAAACAAATAAATTACACTAAAGTATATATTATGTGTATATAATATATGTAATATACATATATTACATATATAATGTATATATTACATATATAATGTATATATTGGATATATGTATGTATGTATGTATTACATATATGTGTATATATTACATATTATTACATAAACATTATATATTACATATATATGTATATATCACACACATAATGTATGTATTACATATATAATATGTATAATATAATGTATATTACATATAATATACACATATAATATATATTTTAGTGTAATTTATCTGTTTATAAAATACATGTTGATACAATTAATATATATTTATAAAATATATGTATATAAACTCAGATTATACTATTTTGGAATTTTTGGTAATTAAAACATGTATGCATAGAGTCAAAGTGAAAATCATTCAAAAATATACTGTTCTTATGAAATGGGTGAAAGGTGTAGTGTAAGGTGCAATAATAGCTGTAGTAAAATTTTATAAATCCCATTTCACCCCCAGATCACTAAGTCCTTTGGTGATGAGCATTATTTATCAGAATGCATATGTATTGAGAAGGAAATATATGAAAATTGAAAAATATAAGATCCAATATTTTTATAATTTTGAGTGAACCAAGGGCATCCTGACAACATTTCCCTATGTCAGGCTTCCTTCAATGTCCATCAGTTGGGTTGTAGGTAAGAAGAGATGTAGAGAGCAAATGAATCAAGACCTCAAACGTAGTAAGCTCAGTCTTTTATTTCTGATGAACAGAGGAGAAGGATATTTGCTTTAGGAACAGGAGCAACTCAACACAAAATAAACATTTTGTCATAAGCATTGGAAATTCTTTGTAATGGGTGAGGGATGAAAATCTCAATATAAAGTAAAACTATTAAAGAACTTTCAAGAAAAATACAGCTACCACAAAATTGGGAGATGATTACTGTTATTACTCATCTTTACTCTTGTAGAAGAGAAGATCTCTAACAGAAAAGATAAATAATCCCCCCATTCTATACAGTACAAAGTTCTAGGGATAAGTCACACTATTCCTGAAGCAAAGATTTTTAGTATTTACTATAACATTTAGATAGCATTTTCCATCATTAAACTGTAAACTCTTATGTTAACATTAACTACCTGATTTGCATGTCCATACCTGTCTGGATATTATGAGTAAGGAGAGCTTGGACAAGGATGCTTCAGCAAACCAAGTTTGACTTTCATGGTTATAGCATAGCACCCTACATTGAGACTATTATCCTTCTTCTTTGTGGTAAATGAATGGCTATTTTTTAGGTTTGCTCTGTTTTAAAAAATTCTGTTTTCCCAATAACAGACCCCACTTCCAAATGGTATAGTCCATTGTAACTTTAAGAGTTTTGAATTCAAATACCTGAATGTAATGAACTGACTCATAACACAACAGAAACAAAAAGAAAGATTACTATGAATGTCTTACATGTCTGAGCAATTTAAAATCTCTTTATAATATTGTTTACAGCCTAAATGGGTTTTGTACCTATTGATGAACCCCTTATAATAGTTATTTCAATATTACTCTTTTTGTGTCATTGAATTATAATGTTGTGATCCAAGATGTCACTTCTTGAACATTTATTATGATTTCTGTCAATTGAGAAGCACTTAAATAGAAGGTTAAAATTACTTGGAAATATCACAGCTATTTTATAACAGGAAATACCTTTTGATACATCTAAATTTGAAATCTAAAATATCATATGCGGGATTTCATTTAAATAGGTTTGTAAATACCACTTTATTTTTTTTTGTACTTTGCAATTGAAAAGGGGGTAAACAGAATATATCAACAAGCAGAAAGAAGAACTTCTAGGTGCCAATACGTGCTTCCAAGCCCTCACTCAACATCTCCCTTCTAACAAAATTTTGAGTACACAGAGCTTTTCATTATGTTCTGAACTCCATTAAACTACTACTGTATCAAATAAAACAAGTATATTCTTGAATGGAGAGATTACATTGAGACAACCTTGCCTTTGTGCAAATTCAGTCTTTCTCATTAATAATATTTGTCTTCTTATTCCTACAACTCTTGTCATGAGGCAAAATATTTTACCATTCCATTTCTTCAACGTTAATTTCAAATCCAATAAAAAAATCTAATGTCTCACCGAAACAGTTCCTAGAATGTATTAGTGCAACTGCATATCAATACAGTGAACACATTAGCGATGGGAAAATGAAAATGCTGAAGTTGTGGCTTTAATGGTGCTCATGTGATGCCTGGTGACAGACACATCCCCAGCACCAGAAGTTTTTCTCCATAGCTACTATCATCTGGGATTTTATGGTGTTATTGTGTGGTTATTTGTTTAAAGTCTCTCCCACTCATTTCTAGGAGGCCAGGTCTAGGCTTCCTGACTGCTGAAAAGCTGTGTCAAGCCCTGTGTCTGATAGATTGCACTCTGAAATTATATTTGTTGGAGGAAATAATAAATGGGCCAATGCATATATAATAATGTGTACCGTAGTAAATGTGGGTAGAAAATGCTAAGATCACTGGGAGAAGAAAGGACAGGAGAGATTAGAAAGACTTCAATAAGAGTTAACTGAGCTTTGAAATGTTTAATTTGCCAAGCTGGAAAAGGTGGGTCAGAGCACTGGCTTCCAACTGTGTTTAAACTCAGTCTGCCACATACGAGCTCTGCCCCTGTGAGTAGAGTTTTCATATGTTTTACTGGGGTTAGTAATAGTACCTGTCAGAAGGGCAGATTAAGGATTAAACAGAGTCACACATGTAAAGTGCTTAGCACCATGTCTGATGCATCCTAAGTGCTCAACATTTGCTAGAAATGATCATGTTTGCTCTCATTATTAGGGAGCGGCCACAGAATAAGCAACCCTGAGTTATTGGGATGGAGATAGAGGAGCCAAGAACAAGATAGGTGGAATGAAAGTTCGGGTCACTGATGGATGGTGGGAACAAAGGAGGGATGATATTGACCATGTCTTGAAGAGAAGAACAGGCGTGGGGAGTGAAAAACAAATTTGGTTTGAAATGTATTGATGATGTTAAGTTTGAAGACCCTTGGGGCTTCAAAGAGATCTCTAAGAAGTGTGGATCTTATGAGAAGGGATCTGATGACAAGCATTAATATTTGAGGAGCTTGAGGCAGAGGGAGGTGACTTTGACAGAAATGGATAAAACATATTCTGAGAGGTAGAGAAAGTGATCGTTTTTCATGAAAAAGAGTTGAGAATTACAAATGATTAAATATAGTCATTTTATGCCTTAAGAGTTGTACTAAGAAAAGGGCAGTTCTCAGTTTCTTTCCTATTTCCCAGCGTAGACTAAGAAAATGTCCCCCTCTTTATACTGATTTGGACTAGGTTGAAGGGAATGCATAAACCAACACAGGGAATGTGTTAGAGGTCATTTTCTTTATGGTTTCCTTGAGGCAAAACTAATATAAACCCCACTCTTCTTCCCACAAATAATAAACAGAACCTTGAAGATTCACAGAATGGTGCTTTAATTCATTGTAAAGTGAAAGAAAAGGAAAACAGTAAAATGTCCTGGGGAAACTCCCTCTATATTCTTACCTTATATAGTTAGCTGTCTTTTTTTCCCTCTCTTTTAATTATTAAAACCTCTGGGAAGAAATCACATTTTATAAAACTGCAAATACATTATTTCCTTGTGTGGTAAAAGAACTTTTCTAAGGTCTTTATAATCAAATCAATGGGTTTGCTGTTCCTAACTAATGTACTTTAAAATGTGCATAAGTGGAAGGCTGGAATTGTGATAATACTCAATTTACCCTCTTCCTGTGTCTGTTATTCAGCCCTCTCTGACCTGTCCTGTGCTCCAGAAAGTTGCCCCTTTGAATGGTTTTTCCAGATTCCCTTACATCTCGATTCCTATTTGGGTTGAGCCAACTATTGCCATTGGCAGGAGACAAAAGGGTGGAAGGAGAGAAGAGTAGATAACGTTGCTTCCTCACTCCCTTCCTAATTCAGTACAAAGCTCTGGCCGTAGCTGTGTCCTTCTAGGGCTGTACCTCCTGCTAGGTGGTCCCTCCCCCATATTTCTAATTCTCACTGAGCTGCAGAAACCTCTCTCCTCCTTTGTCTCTTTGGCTCTAAGAGTGACAGTGGCTTCCCACTATGTCTACTTCTGGGCCCCTGCCAGTCCTTTGTTCAGATCCCAGTTGCACGTCTTCAGTCGTGCCTCCAGTAAATAATTTTTATTTGTATCAATCCATCAATCAATATACTTGAGCTTTCTTTTAGTAAAGATAATTTGAGAATTTTTTCCCATGTGTAAAAACATTTAAGGGTTTCCTGTAAAAAGCATGCTGCTTTGCTCTTTGGTTTTTCCCCAACACCATTGCTTTAAGTTGACAATGTTTATAAATTGAGAATCAGACTGTGCATGAGCCCTGCAAGTTCGGTTTATCCTGTGACACATACCAACTTCTCTTGGCATTAATGCATCATTGATGTTAGGGGCTATGGAAAACAAGTGTAGTTTCTTCAATGATTGTTTCTAGAATGGATTTGGGAGGAAGGTAAAGATGGAGTTGTCTAGCCTGGTTTAAAGAAGCCAGCTTAGGGGCGCCTGGGTGGCTCAGTGAGTTAAAGCCTCTGCCTTCAGCTCAGATCATGATTCCAAGGTCCTGGGATTGAGCCCCACATTGGGCTCTCTACTCAGTGGGGAGCCTGTTCCCCCCCCCTTTGCCTGCCTCTCTGCCTACTTGTGCTCTCTCTCTCTGTGTGTGTCAAATAAATAAATAAAATCTTAAAAAAAAAAAAAAAAGAAGCCAGCTTAAACAAAGGGTGTGTTATATATGCTAACTTTGAAAAAAAAGTGCAATATCCAGCTATGATGCAGATCCACTAAATTTTATTAGGATGCATTTTTCTCTCTGATTTTTACTAATGAGGTGCTTTGCTGAAGTTGTTCTTTGTTTCCTTTATTGATGTATAAATTAGCCATAATATTTTATGGAGTCTTTACTTGAATTTCTAACAACAAAAACCAAACACTAGAATTCATTTATTATCCTAACCTTCATTTGATGTTCAAAAAAACCCTACAATAATTATAATAATCAAGGCCCATAGCTACCATAAGTTGACCTACAATGGGACTGAAAACTGTTTTGTTTTGTTTTTTTCTTCACTACATCATCCTTTGGGTCTTCAGCACAAGAGACAAGTTGAAGAATCATTTCTCACTGAGGACATGCTAAGGAGTGGGTAAAAGTAAGCCACGTCTGGTGCTCATTATGAAATGGTCTGGAAGATGTTAGGGGCTATGCATTTCTCACCTACCACACTCTGTACTCCTACTTTGCCATACTTACCTTCTCAGATCTTTATGGGAACCTAATGCAACCATTTACGTGTGAATAAGTCCTCTCTACAAAATACCTACAAGTGGCTATTCAGAGACTGATTAAACACTTCCATTTTTTAAATTAATTTTTAAATTTTTTTATAAACATATAATGTATTTTTATCCCCAGGGGCACAGATCTGTGAATCGCCAGGTTTACACATTTCACAGCACTCACCATAGCACATACCCTCCCCAATGTCCATATCCCCACCACCCTCTCCCGATCCCCCTCCCACCAGCAACCTTCAGTCTGTTTTTTGAGATTGGGTCTTTTATGGTTTGTCTCCCTCCTGATCCCATCTTCTTTCATTTTTTTCTTTTTTTTTTCCTACCCCCCAAACCCCTTTGTTGCATCTCCACTTCCTCATATCAGGGAGATCGTATGATAGTTGTCTTTCTCTGATTGACTTATTTCACTAAGCACAAAACTCTCTAGTTCCATCCACGTTGTCGCAAATGGCAAGATTTCATTTCTTTTGATGGCTGCATAGTATTCCATTGTATATATATATATACCACCTCTTCTTTATCCATTCATCTGTTGATGGGCATCTAGGTTCTTTCCATAGTTTGGCTATTGTGAACATTGCTGCTATAAACATTCGGGTGCACGTGCCCCTTTGGAACACCACATTTGTATCTTCAGGGTATATACCCAGTAGTGCAATCACTAGGTCATAGGGTAGCTCTATTTTCAGTTTTTTGAGGTACCTCCACACTGTTTTCCAGAGTGGTTGCACCAGCTTACATTCCCACCAACAGTGTAGGAGGGTTCCCCTTTCTCTGCATCCTCGCCAGCATCTGTCATTTCCTGACTTGTTAATTTTAGCCATTCTGACTGGTGTGAGGTGGTATCTTACTGTGGTTTTGATTTGTATTTCCCTGATGCCGAGTGATGTGGAGCATTTTTTCATGTGTCTGTTGGCCATCTGGATGTCTTCTTTGCAGAAATGTCTGTTCATGTCCTCTGCCCATTTCTTGATTGGGTTATTTGTTCTTTGGGTGTTGAGTTTGTTAAGCTCTTTATAGATTTTGGATACTAGCCCTTTATCTGTTATGTCATTTGCAAATATATTCTCCCATTCTGTCAGTTGTTTTGGTTTTGTTAACTGTTTCCTTTGCTGTGCAAAAGCTTTTGATCTTGATGAAATCCCAATAGTTCATTTTTGCCCTTGCTTCCCTTGCCTTTGGAGATGTTCCTAGGAAGAAGTTGCTGCGGCTGAGATCAAAGAGGTTGCTGCCTGTGTTCTCCTCAAGGATTTTGATGGATTCGTTTCTCACATTGAGGTCCTTCATCCATTTTGAGTCTATTTTCATGTGTGGTGTAAGGAAATGGTCCTATTTCATTTTTTCTGCATGTGGCTGTCCAATTTTCCCAGCACCATTTGTTGAAGAGGCTGTCTTTTTCCCTTTGGACATTCTTTCCTGCTTTGTCGAAGATTAGTTAACCATAGAGTTGAGGGTCTGTTTCTGGTAAACACTTCCATTTTTAAGAAACTTTCTACTTAGAGAATCATTCCTTTCTATTCAAGAATTCATTGTTACCTTCAAGCTGAGATCTGTCTCTTGCTTTCATCTGTTGGTCACAGACCATCCTCCCATTTCCTCAGATACTATATAATTAGATGGCCCTCCAGTACTCTAGGTAGGTTATCTCTGTGAGATGTTAGCCTTACTGTGTTGTTTTCAGAATAGATGTCTTGTTGAGAATGGGGTGATGTCATCTGCTCTGGCTAGTGAATTTGTACTACACAATCAGGCAGAATCTTCCAGTATTATTTATATTCATCTATGAAGAGGTAGGTCCTCAGACAAGAAATAAATTCAGGCAGATACTTCTCTGGGCCTTGCTTTCTAGGTTTAAATGAAGAGTCTATAAACGTTTAAAGCTGTTTCCAGGCAGCAGTAGCAAAATAGATTGGTATGAAATAACGATTCTCAAATTAGGGAGAGAGACTCTTTTCAAAGAATAAAACCCTTGGAAGAGTGAAAGTATTGTGCAATAGTGTGTCACATATGTAAAAGGATCCTGGTAATCAATATGAGGGATGTCAGTAAAGCTGTTTGTATGAATAACCACTACAACTCTGTATAGTTTATCTTGTCATGTGTTAACAGTTTTTTTAGTTTTTTTGTTTGTTTGTTTGTTTGTTGTCCTCATTTGATCTCTTACCTTTAGGAAAGTTTCCCTTTCATTTTTCGGCTTCGTTTCAGCTATGCTCCGAAAAATTAAGGCAAGGGTCACTGGACCACTTTTGGACTGTGTTCAGGGAACAGTGCCTTATGCAGCTTGCACGTTACTAGCACTATATGGTATTCAGGGAGATAACCCCAAGTAAGATGGGACTAAGGGAATAATATTAGAGACTAAGAATGGAGGCAAGAAGCCAAGCCCATGTTTTACCCTGTGGAGAACCTCCCTCCACTGCCACTCTTGCTTTAGGATTTGATCTGATAAGGGAGCAGATAGTGCTTCCTTGAAGGTATATGAGGCCATGCATCAAACACTACTTTTCTCCTCTCTATGATACCCTGTACTTCTTTCCAATCTTCTCGTCTTCAAGAAAGACATCTTAAGTTATTATAAAACTTTTTATAACCATGAGATTTCCCTCTTACGTCTATATTGATCAGTTTCCTTAGGACACAGCCTAGTCTGACAGACATAAGTTTTATGTTTCATTTAAGAAGTTCCTGGACCACAGTGTATTTTGAGAGACACATCAAGGGGTGTAGGAACATAAATATAAGACTAATTGAACCCCGTTTATTGGACACTTCAGCAAGGCTCAGGACTGACGCAGCCAAAGTGGCATCTCTTTTTGGGCCCCATGAGAACCCTTGCTCTCTCCCTAGTGCTCTAGGTGCTTTCAGGCCTCTGTGGAAGCTTAGGCTGGGCCTCAGCGGGAAATGTTACTCTAGCATTGGCCCAGTGACATTCCATTCAGCCTTCAAGGCCACCTTCTCTCTGAACATTAGCCTCCCAATCTTCCCTGAAGCACCTTTCCCATGATTCCCACTTGTCCAAGCTTCTCTTTTAGCAGTAATTACATGGTTTGATAGCTCTCTGTGTTTGTACCTGTCCATCTTCAATAAATTCCTTGAGGATAAGTGTTTTCATTCTTTTGTATGTGCCTAAAACAGTACACTCAGTACCTGCTACTTGAAGGTGCTCAATAAATATTAGTTGAATGGGCAAATGAATCGATGGGTAGGTTTCATTATTGCGTATCTGTCTTACCTTGTAGTTCTAATAAAGCAAATTTTTCTTGGAAGACTGAGTTAGTGCATATTTGCAATGACTATTTCAAACATAGATATTGTCTAATATTTTAAGTTTGATAAGTAATGATTTCATGATTTGTTTAAAATAATTATGTATATAGGAGTATATATAATTAGGTTAAAAAGACATTTCTGGGGTCCTTTTTGGTTTGGAACTCCATATTTTATGGGTTATTGTTTTATTTGGCATGAACTGTCAAGAGAAAATACCATTTGCTTAAGACAAGTCAGTGCATTTAAATTATCTTGTGAGTGTCATAGTAGCTCAGATTTTTAGAAAAACTGAAGAAATTCGGAAGTTTAAAATTTAATATAAAGGTTTTTTTTTTAATCTTTCATGGATTCTGGAGCAAGTTAATCAAGATTCTTAACTCTGATAACTTTATTCTTGAAACTCTTGCAGTCCTGTCTGTTGTAGAAGAGTTTGATCACAATCTTGATGTTCAGTAAAATGTCACGTGGATAAAACATTTAGTAAACATGGCCTGGTAATCTAAGAAAAGATGATACCATCTTAGTCACTGATCATAAATTAGATATGTTGGTTTTCTTTTAATTCATTTAACATTAGCTAATACATAGTATTTGCTGTGTGCCAAACAATTCATTTTACAAATGACTTTGAGGGCCTACCATGAGCCAGAAGTTCTGTTACTTATCTCAGGAAGTAGGGGATACTTGAGACAGCTTTTGTAACCTTAGTGAGCTAGTAGCTTGTTAGAGAGATTAGACATCTACATGTTGAATGTGAGCTCCCTAAGAAAGATACTGAATCTGTTTGGGAGGATAAGGAAGACATCTCCAAGCAAGTAGCATTTGATCTGGATAAGATTTCAGTAGACAGATTGTGTTAATTGGACTTTCTCCAATTACAAAAGGCAGAGATATGCTTTGTCTCAAGCTATCTCAGTTCATGAGATTTGCTGTAAGTCTCCACAGGAAGAAGGAAGGGCAAGAGAGCAGCCTCAGCAGCCACCAAGGCAGACCTTGCAGAGAATTGGACACTGTCTCTAGCAGCATGAGAGCCCCTCTGTTGTGTCACTAGATGTGAATGTCTATTGTTCCCGTCTCTTGTGATCTGCACTGTGGTCACTAAGCTTTTCTTAACTTTGTCTCCACAACAAAGGTAAAGTGTATGTGTATTCCCATTTTACTCCTCAAGAGAAAAAGAAATCTGTCTTCCCAGCCACCTCACAGGCTGCTTGGCAGCCCGAGAATTCATGCTTCTGCTTAGGGACTCATTGCTGGTGGAATCAGTTGTGACCAGGGAGACAGGGTCAGAGCAGATCTTCTCAAACTTGAGCATGCATCTGAATCACCAGGAGACCTAGTGAAAATTCAGACTCTGACTCAGTAGGTATGGGCTGTGACATGATTTTTTGTTCCCAGTGAACTCCCAGGTGATGCCAATGTTGCTGGTCCCTGGAACACACTTTGAGTAACAAGGCTGGAACTATAGTGACCTCTTTGTGAATGTAATTATTCAGAAGGCAGACAATCTGTGTGGGAGGTCTGTGGTTGAGAGATGGTGTTTCGTGTGGAGAAATAAGTATTAAAAAAGGAGTGAAAGGAGATGTAGCATTGATGTCAATAGGTGTTTTTTAAATAAGGCCAATTTTGAATATGGTTAAGGCCACAATAGAATAAGGCATCTTCAGACCAGAAAGTTAGAATTTAGACCATTCAGAACAACAGAGTTGTTGGGGCTGCCTATTAGTCTTTTTATTATCTTATTCCAGAGCAAAGCAATAGTTTAATGTTTTCAGTGAGAGACAATAAGCAGTTGGGTCTAAATTTAAATTACTCCTCTTCACTTGAGAGCTTGCTGCAAAACTTTTTTCAGTTTGCCACAGAGTCCATGTTGTTGGTGAAGATTGGCAGTAGGATCTACTGTGGGATTTAGCTGTTTATTGCACAAAGTTGGAAACAAGAGTCACTGGTGAAGACACCCACGTATCAGATTCCTTATCATTCTGGTACATTAGGACAATCACACATTTCTAACTCTTTTCATTAAGGATCCATAGGGGTGACCATCCAGCACTTGGTCACAAAAATCCTTGAGCCATTGTGATGTCCAATATCCACAGAGTTATTCCCAGTGTCAAATTGTCGTTTCATCCACTTTTCTATTTATTTCAGAAATACTGACTAAGAACCAAAGAGATTTTTTTTTTATTTGGCAATGCTAGAGGTCAGTGACAGAATTACTAATAATGTTGAATAGAAGAGAACGTAGTTGAATATTCAAGCCCTTATGAGAATAGCAGATGCGTGAGGAAAAGCAAGTCTTTCTGACTTCTTCCCCATTTCATTCATTACATCCAAAGATGACATTCACGGAGGACTCATGTGGCATTTACATTTATTCATCATTGTTCAAGGACATGGAGAAATGATCATTTTATATCATTTTAGTAGCTGGAGTTTACCCACTTCAATTCATTATTCTTTAAAATGACTTATTTTAACTTTGATGATCAGAGAAGACAAAAATGTTGATTTTTAAAGCACTAAATAGCAACATGCCTTTTTTTTTTTTAACCAAAGAGTCTCCTAACTTATGTAAGTAAAATTTTGAAAAGGATTTTCAAAATGCACTGTATGTTGGTAGTCATATAGAATTCTGACTTACTGAATAGCTTAACCACATGACCTTTGACTGCTAACATTTTGGTTTTAAATTACCAAAGAAAGAATACTGTTTAGTATGAGGGAGTGTTTGCCAAAGTGAAAAGAATGCTGGCTTTGGAGCCAGACAAACTTGTGTTTAAATTTCTTCTTAACACAAGCTTGCTATATTACTTTGGGTGAGTTATTTAATCTCTGTGAGTGTTAGTTTTCTTATCTGTAAACTTGTGATTTTACCTACTTTGTAACATTATTTTGTGGGTAAAAATAAATACTGCATGTTATGCAGCAGTATAAACATTACACATGACAGAATTTCAACAAATAAATAGACATGATGTTTAAAATTTTATGACAAGATACTGTTTTGTTTTGATATAAATTAAAAGCAAAAGTACTTCTGTTACTTCATATTTAAATAGGAAGAACATTACCTATTCTAGACATTAGTGAAAACTGCACTGCTTTGAGTTATAAACATAAGAGCTGTGATTATAATTGCTCTGTGGTTAATCTGCATATTGGAAACTCTGTGTCAAAAAAGTGGTTTTCTGAAAAAATAAGTAGTGATACTGTCAACAGTTTAACAAAAGAAATTCTAACTAATCTTCAGAGTGTACCTGTAAATTCATTCACACTGCATGAAATAATATATGGGAGCGCAGAGAAGAGTAGTTACCAGTGTTGTTCATAGTGAAACATTTTATTCCTTCACTTTAATCAAACAAGGCTGAGAAAATCAAATTATGCCCATATGTTCTTAGATAGTGAAGACCAGAAATACTGTATGATAATGGGATACTTCCCTGTCATTCAAAATAAAGGAAGTCTGATAAAATGTCTTCCATGTCAAGTGGAAGACAAATATTTTCAATGAACATAAAAACACACTCTCATATAATGAAAATACAAAGACATCTTTTTGATGGTTTCCTAGGCACAGGCCACAGGATTCCCATACAGATATATGTCTAATAGGGATCCTTTGTATTGATTTTATAATTAACTATAAATTAACTTTATAGTTAACTTCTATTAACTTAGATTAATAGTAAATGAGGCATATCCTTTATTTGAAAGGGTACTTGCTAGCAAATGCTGGTTTAGTAGTTTATTAAGTTTATTTGCCAGTGTGTTTTTCATTTGATGGAGCATCTATGAGGTTTTGATTTATTTATTTATTTATTTATTTATTTATTTATTTATTTTTGAGGCTCTGATTTTTAAAAGTGAATAAAGCCATTAGTAAAAAGAGCAATGGAAATGCCTGGGAAGTTGGTTCAAGGGAAAGGTGGATTTAAAGGCAACAGCCTGAGTGTGTAGATTAGAGGTATTGTGAGCCTTCAGGTTTTACTCTGTGCTTCAACTCAGAGGATTTTCATAAGGCCAAAATGATTTCTAGAAGGACCCAGTGTTTAATTCGAGGAGAGTGTACAGACAGCCTTATCATCCATACCAAAGCCATTCTTTCCTACTTTAATAATGTTAAGAGTTACATCTTCTTGTAGTTTAATCTTGTAGAGGGAGCAATATTTAAAATCTGGACAAATTATAATCTTTTTTAGCTAATCTCCTCAAGCATCACTATTTGTATCTTTTTAAACACTCTCAACGTGTCTGCTAGTGCTTAATATTACTTTTCCTTATACAGATCCAGTGCCCCACTTGCCAATTCATCTGGTGTTTTAAGTGCCATTCTCCTTGGCATGAAGGTGTTAACTGCAAGGAGTACAAAAAAGGGGACAAACTGTTGCGTCACTGGGCCAGCGAAATTGAACATGGACAGAGAAATGCCCAGAAGTGTCCAAAGTGCAAGGTGAGATAACTAACCTTTACAAAAGCAAAGAAACATGTGCATCTGGATATCATTGAAGAGTAGTATTTACAATATTGAAGTGGATTACATGTATAACTTTTAAAAAATTAATTTATTTGAGAGAAAGAGCATGTATGCAAGTAGGGGGAGGGAAAAAGGGAGGGGGGAGAATCTCAAGCAGACTCTCCGCTGAGCCTGGAGCCCAGCCTGGGGCTCAGTCTCATGACCCTGAGATCATGACCTGAGCTGAAATCAGCTTGGGGCTGATTTGGTTGCTTGGGGCACCTGGGTGGCTCAGTGGGTTAAGCCGCTGCCTTCGGCTCAGGTCATGATCTCAGGGTCCTGGGATCGAGTCCCACATCAGACTCTCTGCTCAGCGGGGAACTTGTGATCTCTCTCTGTCAAATAAATAAATAAAATCTTAAAAAAAAAAAAAAAAGAGTTGGTTGCTTAACCAACTGAGCCACCCAGGTACCCCAACATGCATAACTTGCTTAACGCAGGTGTGGAGAAAAAGGCTATTTGCTATTTCATTTTAGAAGAGTAATTATATTACCTAACTAAATGGAACATATTATATATAAAAAATGTATATTCTTCTTACTTGCATTATTCTTCACAATTTAAGGAGGCCTCATATAATTACTGATCTTAAACTTCAAAGATTTTATTTTCCATTTAAAAATGCGGATGTGTATATAGGGAAAAGTTAACATGGAAATGGTATAAAAGTATTATTTCTAGTTTGTCATGTGCACTGTAATTACTTCTCATTTAGGTAAGCTCTAAAACTTTGCAGTCCTTTGCTTTTCTTTCCCCTTCCATTGCTTACCACTTTAGGATTATAGTAAGCTGATCATTTGTTTTCTGTAAATTGTAGAAACTAAGAGTTGAAGTCAGGACTTGGGGATTTTATGAATCCCATTTTTCATTTTTCTTTTATCAGGCAGGAAATCATGAGTTAACAGGTATTTGAGCTGAGAGTTAGATGTCAAAAGTCAACCGTGCAAGCAGGCAGGGAAGACTCACCTACAGAGAAATCAGCAAGTTAAATCCAGCCCAAAAACAGTGGATTTGATACTTACAGGGTAGAGATCTGTTGAAATTTGGAGGTTTTTGTTTTTTTTTTTTTCTCTCAAAGCTAACTTCAGAAAACTATATGTATATATATGTATATAGAGGGCATCTGTATACTCTACCATGTATGTTTTCCACTTTTTGCCGAATTAATCTTTAGAAATCCTTCTGCAATTCCTTTCTGGAGATTTAGCACCAGATAAATAAAGTTTGAGTTCTCAGAAAATGGTTTAAAATTAATCATTGTAAATCCAACTTGAAGTAGTAAATTCTGAAGCATATTAATGAGCATAAATATAATGCACAGATTCACTATATTCGGTTCATGTACAAGTTTATACATATAGTAAGTAAAGTATCATCTTAAATAACATGTTGCATTCTTAATAGGCGAAAAAAATTTTGAAATAGTTTTGATGACTTGGCTTTCTTAAAAGGATATCTAAAGAACTTTGAGCTAAAGCTTTCTTCATTTTCCCTTTGGAAGGCAAATTCATCCACAGTTATTCTTTTGATTTTAAGGTTATTCCAGATCACAGCACCAACTGCTCAGTACACTTTTATTTTTCATCCATGGAAGAACAATGAGAAAATGAGGTCTTTCCCCCTTGCTCTGGCCTTTCCAGTGTATCTCAGCTGCTACTCAGTTTCAACAAATAAGGACCAGGAATTCAGGAGTGCTGTTAAGTCATTCTATTTAGCACTTTATTTGAAAGTATACTTTATATTTCTCTGGAAAGCTGTGAAAACAATTACCAGTTAGCCTGGCTCCAAGACTGTATGCTGAATGAGCAATGCAGCATTGTACATTGGGGACATTCTGAATGAACAGAGGTAATATATTAAAACATACACGGGTTACCCTAATCCTTCAATCTAACACTAAATGGACTCTGATAGAGAGGAAAAAACAACCAACTGGAAGGAGTTCCCGAATGCATTGACGACTTCTCACAGTTTTAACAAAGACAGGTCACAGTTAAGAGAAAGCATACAGGCTGGTTGCTTTTTGAAGTAATTGCTAAAATGTTGGGTCTTGGAAAGGAATTCACTTTTAAAGAGCTGAAAAGAAAGGAGCCAAGGAACCACGGAATCCATTTACATGACTGGTGTGTAGCAGAGAATCTAGTTTCTGGTGAGATTCGGCTCCATACAATTCATGTCAATTTAAGACATATTTTAGGGCTTCTTTTGAATAGAAATGGTTCAGTTTCCCTTTTCTTTGACGCATACGATTTTATATCTTTGCATTTTCTTAACTGTGATTTTGTTGTTGGACCTTAAAATTATTTTTCCCTCATGAAACCTGTCTGTTCTTAGAACAGAAATCCATGAGGAGATATTCCTCAGTGACTTAATGTTTGTCTTATACTCCAGGGCTTTACTTTCATAAATAATTCTTTAAAATTTATAAATATAGCATGTTGGAAAGTAAATAAATATGAAGCAAGTTAAACTAAATGGCTGTGCATGTACAGTGGAAATCAGTGTTGAACTAACAAGTGAAAATATGTACATTAAATGACTTCAATTATAAAAAACAAATAACATAAAATGTATAAATATAAAAAATATATATCCTAATATATATATTTTCTAAATAACCAGTTGATGGTGTTCATCTTGAATATATCTTTTTCTCCCTATTTTGGATCTTTAAAAGCTTATATATCTAAGGATAGACTCACTGAATTAAACAATATCAGTGTTTTTAGCATTTGGTATGTATTACCAATTTGCTTTTATAAAAGATTGAAATTTATAATTCCACAAGAAAAATCTGAGGCCCTGTTTCTATATAAATATTTCTGATTACCATTTCAAGTATTTTTAAAATGCTATTTTAGTGGGTTAAAAGTATTTTGTTCTTGTATTTTGAATCTCCTTGTTTGCTTTTACATCAAATATAAATTCATGTACTTTTTAATTTGTAATATCCTTTTTTACTTTCTGTGGATATTCTTTGCCCATTTGTATGGATCAGGTCAGGGCATATTTTTTGTATCAGATTATATGAACTCTTTGTTTGGAAGTATTAACTCCTTTTCCGGCATTTTCCTCTCCTGTATT
The DNA here is from genome assembly GCF_020171115.1 of Neogale vison. Lineage (NCBI taxonomy): Eukaryota > Metazoa > Chordata > Mammalia > Carnivora > Mustelidae > Neogale > Neogale vison. The sequence goes on along the minus strand of NC_058091.1, from coordinate 75,705,078 downwards.
TTGTTACTTTACTTTTATGTCAATGATAGTTTGGGGTTTGTTTTATATTTTACTTTTTTTTTTTTTTTTTTACTTTTTTAAAAATTATGTGTTTATTTTTAAAAATCTTAGTTCGACCAAATATATCATTCCTTTTTTGGGGGGGTGGATACACAAACACACATTATATTTATACACATATTTTATATATTTACCTACTTTTTGTAAATATTTTGTTCCTAAGCTCTGAAAGTTATCTATCAATCAGAAGTTTGATAAAATAGTTAAGTTTTTCCTTTTCTTTTGACTATTTAATTTCTAAATAGTTTAATATTTTAACTCTTTAATCTCACCATAACTTATTTTGATGTTTCCTATGCATCAAATACTATACTATTTTTTCCAAATTATGACTAACTGACCTAATTGTTTATTAAATATTTCTCCTCCTATCCAGTGATTTGTAATTTTTCTCTAACCATATGTTAAATTAATATATATAAAATACTCTTTTCTAAGACAAATACCATATGATTTCACTCTGTATAGGAATTTAAGAAACAAAACAGATGAACATAGGGGAAAGAAAAAAGAAGAGAAGAGGCAAACCATAAAACAGACTGTAACTGTAGAAAACAAACTGAGGGGCAATGGAGGAGAGATAGGTGGGGGATGGGCTGTAATAAGGAAAGCCCTTGTTGGACTGAGCACTGGCTGTTGTATGTAAGTGATGAATCACTAAATTCTACTCTTGAAACTAATATTACACTATATGTTAACTAACTAGAATTTAAATAAAAACAGGAAACATAAAAAAAAAGCCTCTCCTCTTAACTCCCTAATCTTGCTGCTGATGATTTTTCAAAAAAAGTCTGTGCTTATAAGGGGGTATTAAGATTATGCTTTTATAAAAGGTACCCATTCAAACACAGTTTGATAATCTATAAGTTCATTATTTTAGTTAGCATTTAGTTAGCATTCCAAATAAAATAACTTCACTTATAAATGTTATGTCTCCCATGGTGAGGTTTTACCATTTGCTCAAGTGAAAAGACCAGTTTAATATATGGTATAATATTATGAAGAGATTTGACTTATGCCGAGAAGTCAAAATTATTGTTTATAAATGAATTTTGGCAGAAGACCAGAATTACTATGAAATATTTTTCTCCCGTGTGTAAGAGGCTTATTCATGGTGGGATTTTTTTTTTCACAGTAAGGTAAAAATATATAAACATTTCTGCAAGTTATTTATTTATAAGACATTTTTATAAAAAATTAATAGCAGCATAGTAAGATTAACTTTATCTAGCCATTTTTATTTAAATCTCATTGCTTCTTAATTCATACTATTCTCCACTTATGAGACAATATTTTCATCTTTTTTTAAAGATTTGTTTATTTATTTATTTATTTGAGAAAGTGTGTGTGTGTGAGTATGCATGTGCATATGCACCAGAGTGGAAGGAGGGGCAGAGGGACCTCCACAGAGAGGGGAGACCCACTAGCAATGGATCTTGTGACCCTAAGACCATCACCTGAGCCAAAAAATCAAGAGTCAGACACTCAGACGACTGAGCCATCCAGCCAGCCCAACGTTATTTTTTATCTTAAATTTTAATGTATGTACTGCTGAAGCAAACACTATTTATTATGTTAAAAATGTGTTTTCTGTCTCATATAAATTCTTAGCCTACAGAAAATACATGTTAATTTTAAAATGTCTTTCTTGAACATAGTTACAACGAAACTCAGTCTGGTTTGTGATCATTTTTAGTTTAAATCAAGTAAGGGATTCCAGTTTTGTTCAAAGTATTAAAATATCTATTCAGTTTCATGTAAAATTTAATTTTGAGACTGTCTTACAGCAGATTACATATTAAACTTGAGTTAATGAGAAAAAGAACTGCTAATCCAAAGAAGATGAAAAGTGAGATGCATACCTAAAAATTAAGAAACATAGATTGTACAATACAAAACAAATGAGTAAACACATTTTGTAGGCAATTTCACATATAAACTTTAGATTTAAATTGTAATGAAGTCTTAAATGCCTTTGGATAAAACTTTAAGGTAATACGCAATAATAATAAAATGATAGGCTCAGTAGTACATAAGCTACATTTGTGGTCTCATTTAAGTCTGAAAAAAAAGTAGTGAGGAAGGGGTAATTACCACCATTTCAAGATGTAAAGACTGTTTCAGTGAGGGTAAGTAACCAAACCAAAAAGCAGGCAGGGTAAAGTGAATTATGTTCATTCATAATTTATTGTGAATTTGGAATTAAGAGAATTAACTTGTCATGATATTTCCTTTCAAATATTTTACTCTCTGAAATCTTATAATAGGATGCTGTAGGCAAGAATGCATTGATTCAGAGAAAATGATTAATTTACTCCTGTTCACATAAAATTAGCTCAAAAGCTATGTCTGCAGGCTCTAATATCTGAGCTGTAGCTATGTGGTCCTGTGGTTGCTGAAGAAAGAATTTGGGGTATTAATGGTTCTCAGAGATAATCCTACAGTTTCTTAGCATTTCACACACCCCTATAAATACACATGCAGGGGCTTTCAAATTGTGCTCCATTCAAAAAATAAAATATCCTTGTCATGGCTCCCATCTCACACAGCGCAAAAGGTTGTAATGACCATATGACTTGCTGTGATCTGGGCACACTTCACCCCATCGTTCCTCAGACCTCATCTTCTCCTTCATTCATGCTCCTCTAGCCACATTGCCTTCCTTGCTTTCCTTTGGAAGCATCGAGCATGTTCCCGCTCAGGGTCTCCACACTTGTTCTTCCCTTTGTCTGGAATATTCTTTCCCCAGCTATCTGCATGGCCTGTTCTCTCTCTTCATGCCTTCTAGCAACATTCAGCCTCTCATAATTACATTCCCCTACCTCAATAGGTAATATGCCCCTTAAGTGCTTTATTTTTCTCCATTGCACTATATGACTTGTCACTATGTAAAATAGATCCTTTAACTCTTTGGTTAGGATTATTCTTAGCATCTTATGGGTTTTGGTGCACTTGTAAATGGGATAGATGCCTTGATTTCTTTTTCTTGGGCTTCATTGTTGGTGTCCAGAAATGCAACTGATTTCTGTGCACTGATTTTATATCCTGCAACTTTGCTGAATTCCTCTATCGATTCGAGCAATTTCTTGGGGTAGTCTTTTAGGTTTTCTACACAGAGTATCATGTTGTCTGTGAAGAGTGAAAGTTTGACTTCTTCTTTGAGGATTTGGATGCCTTTTATTTCTTTTTTTTTTTTTCTGGAATTTAAGGACAAAACAGATGAACTTAAGGGAAGGGAAGGAAAAATAAGAAAAGATGAAAACAGAGAGGGAAGCAAGCCATAAGAGACTCCTTGTAACTATAGGAAACAAACAGGATTGCTGGCAGGGAGGTGGATGGGTATGGGGCAATTGGGTGATGGGGATTGAGGAGGGTACTTGTTATGATGAGCACTGATGAATCACTAAATTCTACCTCTAAAACAAAGGACACACTATATGTTAATTAAATTGAATTTAAATTAAAAATGTTTAAAAAATAAAATAATTAGTGGCTATATTTTGCATCCAAAATAGAAAATTGTTGAATGGATAAATGCCATTTTTCTTTCCTACACATAAGGACTTTTAGTGAGAGTCCGTTACATGCTCTGCAAAACGTGTTTTTTAATTTCTGGTGACACTCACAGAAGGGGAGACACAGCCATTACATTGAATGATCAAACACTGTTGCACTCCAGTAGGGCTTTGTGTAGAGTATTATTAGAAGGTTCATGGTTAATGGATATCTCATTCATCTTGAGGAATCCAGGGAGAGCTAGATTGTTGAGGATTATTGGATGGATTTGGGCATGATAAAAGGTATCCAGGAGTGAGATTATTACAATTAAAAATACAAGGGCACAGAGCCAGGAAATGTGTACTCTGTGCAGCAGCCACAAGCACTTTGTGGTTCTCTGAGAGTAAAGTTCATAGAAGGAAGTGGTGAAAGGTGGGGCTGTAGAAGGAAACAGAAGTCTGGGTTTCACATGCAAAGTCAAGAAACTTGGATTTTAGCCTCCAGACTGAAAAGCGGTAGGCAGGGACATGGTGTCCAATTTATATTTTGGGTTAGTTGCTGTTGATCCTGCGAGGGTAGTTGTAGACATCTAGAAGGAAGTGATGACAGCATGAGCTAAGCCAGTGGTCAAGAGACTAGAGAAGAGAAGGATTACATAAAATATCTTGTGGCTAAACCTGCCTGACCTTGATGATTATATGTGGATGTACGATGTAAGAAGAGAATAACCACCAAATATTTACTTTTGTTCTAAATGGATGGTGATACCATAAACTAAGAATAATGAAGTTCAACCTAGTTTTATTTTGTCATTGTTGGGATAAGGTCATGAAATGATGATGAGTTTGGCTTTGCTTATTTGACTTTGAAATGGCTGTCAGGCGTATAGGTATATATGACCCACAAATGGTTGTTACATGAGTCTGCTGCTCAAAAGCAGGTCCAAGGTGTAAGTGAAGAAATGAGGGAAGCTTGGAACTCTTTGAATATGAAAGAGTATCCCCCAAAGAGTATGTGAGTCTTGGGTAGAATTGAGGGATAAGTGAAGAAATGGGAACCTGTGAGAGAAAAGAGAACCTGGAAAAAAGGTGGCATTGAAGGAAGAGAGTATCAACGGTCAGAAGGAAGTAGTGATCAACCAGTTAAATGCTACTAAGAGATACCACAAGATAAGAATTTAAAAGATGTTTATTGGAGCACCCGGATGCTCAGTTGGGTGCCAGACTCTTGGTTTAAGCTCAGGTCATGATCTTAGGATCGTGGGATCAAGACCCACAGAGTTAGGCTCCACGCTCAGTCAGGAATCTGCTTAAACATTCTCTCTCTCTCCCTGCCCCTCTCCCCACCCACACGCATTCTCTCACGCACAAATAAATATATAAGTCTTTTAAAAAGACATATTTATTGGGTTTGGCAATTAGAGGGTCATGGATAATATTCATTTGTTCTTTTAGTAAATATTTATTGAGAACATGCCTATGTGACAGGACCTGTGCAAGTTTTTTTAATAAAAGAACAGACAAGATGTACATGATCTAGGACCCTTTTGATCTTATCAAGTGGGAGAGTAGAGCATTTGAGCATAAGGATACACATAAGAGTTTTAAAATGTAGAATGAGGAATGCTGTGACAGGGCTGATACAGTGTGCTTCTCATTTCATGGATATGGTGTCATGAAGATGCTGGGCTAGAAATGCACTCCCTATGTCTGAGGCCTCTTAGTTGGTGAACTGCTACTTGTCCTTCATTTCTCAGATCAAAGTCACTTTCTTGGAGAAGCCTCTTCTAACCCTCAGACCAGACCAAACTCCTCCTATTCAGTATTCTCTTCATACCTTCTCCTTTTCCTTCACGGCATTTGCCTTAGGTTGCAGATGACCATTTATCTGGACTATTGATTAATGTCTGTCTACACTTCAGATGACAAACTCCTTAAGCGCAGGAGCCATGTCATAATTTATCAATGAACAAAAAATACTTACTGAGTAAATGAATGAATGAATGAATGAATGAATCTTTTCTGGAGAAAGACAACCGATCTGGATGTTTCAGTAACGTGGGGATGCAGTCAACCGAAGGATTAAGAGGTGAATAAGAAAAGCAGTGAGTATATTCTTTTAAGAACCTTGGAAAGATGGAAGTAGGAAGGTAATCAATGGTCAGAAGATCTAGTTGAATTACAGGAAGCATTTATCAGGATGGGAAGACACCTGAACCTTTGGCAGAATTGGCATCAGAAGATTTTTGGGAACATTGACATGGGGTCACAGGAAGTATGGGGAAGAAGAAGGAAGAAAATCAGGGGCTAAATTATAGTACATTTCTCACCTGGGAAATAAGCTTTGGACAGTACTCTACGCTCTTCTTCCAAGTCTTTGTCGGGGCACCTGGGTGGCTCAGTTGATTCACTGTCTGCCTCGGCTCAGGTCATGATCCTAGAACCCTGGGATTGAGCACTGTCGGGGTTCCCTGCTCAGCGGGAGTCTGCTTCTCTGTCTCCCTCTGTCCCTCCCCATCCCCCATCCCCCGCTCATGCTATCTCTCTCAAGTATATAAATAAAATCTTTAAAAAAAAACTTTGTCATCATGAATCAGTCATTAAGATTTAACTTGAAGTATATATGAAATTCTCTATAACAAAGAAAACCAGTGCACTGGAAGACAACTAAAGTTATCAGACAGAGTATTGGCCTCAAAAAGTTAACAGAGGGGCGCCTGGGTGGCTCGGTCATTAAGCATCTGCCTTCGGCTCTGCTCACGCTTTCAGGGTCCTGGGATCGAGTTTGGCATCCTGCTTCTCCCTCTCCTGCTCCCCACCCCCACCCCCTGCTGCTTCTGTTCCCTCTCTCGCTGTGTCTCTCTCTGTCAAATAAATATTTTTAAAAAAACAAAAAAAGAGCTATCAGATCAGGAGACATCAAATAATTTTGCAGTCAACATCTTATTTGTTTTTGCGATATAGTCTACTCTCATAGAGGTGACCACTCATTTCACTTATGTAATCCCTTCCTTTCTTCTCCTTCCAATTTTTTTCTCCTTCTAATTTTTGATAGTTATTACTTTAGTTCTTTTTTTGATTATCTTTGACCTTTAAATAATGTACTCAAATGTCTATTCAATAACCTGACAACTTTAGATGATTTATGAGGATGTAGCCCTCCTGTAGTTCTTTTTGCTTCTTCCCATTCTCTATTTCCCATTCTCTATAAGCTGCAACTTTGTTTTTATATTGTTAAATTTAATAACATTCATATTCTATTCTAATATAGTATTTAATACCTCTGTTTTTTTTTTACTAAAGGATGATTCTAACATTTAAAAACCAATTGGGTATTTCCACAATCAAAAACATATAATTATGGAATTAGGATTACATTGTTTTTTCTATGAGTTCACAACTTCTAGGAAAAATGCCTCTAGCATGCTTGCTCACTATCAGTTACTTAATTGTGCTGTATTTTGTTACACTCCATATTTGAAATTACATTCCTTCTGTTTTGTTTTTCCCGAAAGTTCTCATTGTTTCTTTTTTTCCTCTATTGAGAGTGGAAATGCCCACTTTAATTATCATGTTACTGAATATTTACTCCTCAGGAATTTAAGGGCTTGGTGTGTATTCCATTGTGGGTTTTTTGGAGATGTTCTTTAAACCAGCTGACTTTCTAGTCTAAATTGGACCAATTGCTTGCCAGCTTTTTCTCTGAGATTTCTTGCAACATTTTTTGTATGTCCTTAAATGGTCTTTTCTTGAATTTCACATTCATTTGCTTACTAAAATGCTTCCTTAATTGGTGGCCCAAGAGAAGGTACAGAGGAGTCTTAGCATCTCTGGAAACGTTTTATTTCTGCCCTCACATATTATTTATTTTATAGTTGGGCAAGAATTCTAGGTTCACAATATTTTTATCAGATCTTTGAAGGCTTTGTATATATGTTCACTTAAAAAAAAAAGATGTTTTTATTTATTCATTTTTCAGAGAGAGAGAGCATACAAGCAGGGGCAGTGGCAGGAAGAGGGGGAGGGAGAAGCAGGCTCCCCACTGAGCAAGGAGCCTGATATGGGACTTGATCTCAGACCCATGAGATCACAACCTGAACCAAAACTAAGAGCCAGACTCTCAACAGACTAAACCATGCAGGCACCCTGGAGAGGTGTACTGATATAATTATAAAATAAGTTAAATACTTAACAGTTCATTTATTGTTATTCTTCCAACTTTTGGTTAAATAGAATCTATATGAAAGTTAATGGCTGGATTCTAGCTGCATTTTTTCGATACTTTGTAGGCATTTTACTAAACAAAATATAAACAACTTGAGGATGGCAGATACTAATGTACATATAAGTATGGTTTTCATAATTAATATCTTATTATAGGTGTGAATGTATTAGCCCTATGAGGAATGTCATAGACTCAAAAAAGGTGCATGTTGTCATTTCTGCCCAACTATAAAGTGGATTTAATATCAAGCTCTTTCTATTTTTTTGAAGATTTTGTATTTATTTGAGAGAGAGAGAGAGAGTGCGCGCACAAGTGGGGAGGGTGCGGGAAGGAGCAGAGGGAGAAGGAGAAGCAGATTTTCTACTGAGCGGGGAGCCCAACTATGCTGGGCTCAAGATTCCAGGATCTTGAGATCATGACCTGAGCCAAAGGCAGATTCTTAACTGACTGAGCCACCAAGGCACCCCTCAAGGTCTTTTTAAAGAAATATGTGTCATATTCATATCTCATGAATTTTAAGTGGAGAGAGGTCTAAGTAACATTTAATGTTTAAATATTTAACTTTTTAAGTATTAGCCACTCACTTATTATAAAGGGAGAGAAGAAACCCTGTGAGTCATAACAAATCAAATGAGAGTTGTGTTTTATGAGTGAGTAGTCAGTTTGATTTAAAAGATTAAGAGTTTCTTGTCTGTCATACCTTGTCTCCATCTCTAAGCAAAACCAGAATTTTGATGCTAAATTCATTCGTTTTGTAGCAGAGATAAAATGACGAATATTCTGAAACTATAATACCTAGTAAAAATAGCTTCTTTGAGAAATAAAGTGTACTTTATGTAAATATAATTTAAAGCATGTTTTCAGGCTTTATATTCTAAAAACAAAGATGACGTTGTCAAAGGGTAACCTTTAATGATATACTTAGGGCACTCATTTAGCACATGAAATTTATCATCCCCTGAATGTTAGGAATTCAAAATTACAACTTGCTTAGCACATGTGAAAAGTAATGTCTCCTGTTGCACATTAATTTGTGCTGTGTCAGTTCATTTCTCTTTAATTATCAAATTGTAAAATATGTATAACCAAGAGATAGTTACAATAGTATTAAAGGAAGCACTGTGTACTAAAGGTTGAAATCACTTTTTCATAATTAAGTCATTGCTTGTCTTGTGTAAGATATTCAAATTAATCTTTAAAACCATATAATCCTGCAATGTACAAGTTTACTATAGAGTTTGGAATTTTAGGGGCACCTGGGTGGCTCAGTGGGTTAAGCCGCTGCCTTCGGCTCAGGTCATGATCTCAGGGTCCTGGGATTGAGCCCCGCATAGGGCTCTCTGCTCAGCAGGGAGCCTGCTTCCCTTCCTCTCTCTCTGCCTGCCTCTCTGCCTACTTGTGATCTCTGTCTGTCAAATAAATAAATAAAATCTTTTAAAAAAAAAGAATTTCATGAGTCCCTGTGCAGAAAGATTATTGGACTAACAATATTTTAGTTGCCTGTTCTATACAGATATCATTTTAGCAATAAGGAAAGAGGAGCCTGGCTGGCTCAGTCAGTAGAATATGAGACTCTTGATCTTGCAGTTGTGAGTTCAAGCCCAATATTGGATGTAGATATTCCTTACAATATAATCTTTAAAAAGAGAGAGAGAGAAAGAAAGACTGTTCAAAGAGACTAGAAATTATAGTCTTCACTCTTTAAACGAAATAAGATATGCCACGTAAAGATTTTAGAACCCAGTGAAGCAAAAAGCGGAGATAAAATGGCAGTAACAATTTCATGTGAAATTTTGAGCCAAGTGAACGTCAGTGACAAGCTTGTCTTGTTATTAGTACATGTCTCCTATCAAAAAGTTTTGATATTGTGTTACAGGAAGAATGTAAATCAGTCCAGAGAGCAGCTAAAACAAGCTGAAAGACTCAAGATATGCCTTGTGTGTGAGAACACACACGTTTGTTTGACTAGCACAAAGATTGTGCTGTCAGTTAGCAGAGGACACTATTGACCCTTTTTTAACTTTAAGTTTATAAAAGTCTGCTTAGCATAATAAAGAAAGAGACACGAATCAAAATCCTTTCTCCATTCACTCAAGTAGATTACTTTTCCTATCTCAGGTTAGGAATAAGAATGCCAGTCTCATGGTGCAGTTATGAGGCTTAACAGTGCTAATCTATGTACAATTCTTGGCACATTAATGGGCTCTAAACAAATATTAGTCCTTTTCCCCTTATAGATCACCTACAACACTATGCTGTGTGACCAGAAAATGCATTAAATGTCCTTATTTCCATTAAAGATCATATACAACATACAACAAAAAGCTGAGTCGACTTGAAGTAACCTTTATTTTGGGTGGTCAGCAATTGTCTTTGAACATGATTTCTCCTAGTGCTCAGGGATCTGAAGAAGGATCAGAAATAGTTCAAGGGTCCACTAGAACTTTTGGCCTCTTTTATTTCTGAATGGCATGACTATGAAATGGTTGTGGTAACAGATATGGTTCTTCAGAATTGTTCACAGAAACAGGCAGAACAGAGGGGAAGTGCTGGATTAGATGAGAAATTATCAGGAAGCTAAGGACCTTAAGTCCCAGAGACCCTCACCTGTACAAGCCCCTTCTTAGGCCTTGTATTTAACTTGTACAGTTGGCTCTTGAACAACATAGGTTTGAACTGTGCAGATTCACTGTAAATGTATTTTTTCTTTCTTGTGATTTTCTTAGTAACATTTTCTCTTCTATAGCTTACTTTATTGTAAGAATACAGCATATAATATATAAAATATGTGTTAATCAACAGTTTATGTTACCAGTAAGATTTTTGGTCAATGGTAGGCTATTAGCAAATTTTGGGGGGAGTCAAAAGTTACAGGCAGATTTTTTACTGCAGGGGGGCTCATTGCCCCTAACCATCCTGTTGTTCAAGGGTCAACTGTACTTGTAATTTACATTCTTGTCCTTTAAGATGGCCCCTCAAATTGGATAATCTTCAGGTCCCACAAAATCTGGATTTACTCTTACTGGACTGTCAGGTAAAAGAAAAAAAATTAATATAATTTAAAAAGATGAAGTGGCCAATAGCAGGAAAAACAAGTTTTGCTTCTATTGGCCCATAAGGATTTGTTAGTAACCCTGGACCAGAGATGTTCATATGCACCTGACCACAAACTATCCTTGCCTAGGAAGGCACTCTCTAGTTTAGCATCAACCAAGAATTACCCATATGAAAACATAGGAATGGGGACTACCCAGTGGTCAGAGGGTGTGCAGTTACATTTATCAGGCATTGCATTTCTCACATTTTTAGGTGGGGAAAGGGAAAGGGATAGATGGAATCAATATTATATTGATCTGACTCAGTAAGTGCCCAACAATGGGTTAGGCACCATATATATGTTATCACATTTTTATTCTCATGTAAGTAACATCTAAATCGAAGCAAGAAGTAACCTCTTTCTATATAGCTTGTGGAGCCAGAATTCAAACACAGGGCTTCGTGAAGTCAAAGCCCAGATTTTTTCTACCTCCCTATGAGCTAAGGTTTACCTGCCAAGAGTCAGCCACTGGGAGGGAAAGGACATTTAACCTATAATCAGTCTAATGATTTTCAGTACCGAATGTCCTGCCAACCACTTGGGACACTTTTCTTTCTCAGTTCATTCAGTTATCATTTATTAAGTGCCTGCTATTGTGGCAGTCATTGTAGCGCCCTTTGTTTAGTTATTACTTCTTCAAAATAGTCATCGTCGCCTAGAAACTCTCCAGTAGGTAGATTGGTAGGTAGGTGGGTGGGTGGATGGATGGATGGTAGTAGGTAAACAGGTAGATAGATGGTTGGTAGGTAGGTAGGTAGGTGGATGGATGGTAGGTGGATGGATGGATAGATGGATAGAGGATTGTTGTGGCTGGCACGGCAAATCAATCAGGAACGTGAGGGTAAGAGGATGAAGAAAAGAACTCGAGAAGTGGAGAGATGGGGGCAGGAGGAGCACTGAGGAGGATGTCCAACAGTGCTAAGTTTATTCAAAGCATTAAGGCCGTATATATAGTGATATTACAATAGGAGAAGCAATACATCTGTGTCTAGTTAAACAACCACGAGTTCCCATAATAAGTTTCACACTTGACTATAAGCAGACCTCGTGACGCCAAACGGCTGATGCCAGTACAATTGTTCTGTACTGATACAGCAAACCTGAAAGCAATTTATGGGCTGTACTAGGGCAGCAAGGACCAGCCACGAACTTATGACCCCAACCGAATTGTTCTCATTTGTTTAGCAAGAGTGTGGGAAGTCACGTAGGCGAGCGCACAGCACATAGCACAGACCCTTTCTCAGCGCTACTCAGCTTTTCCCGTCCTAAACCTTTTGTTAGGTTATTCAGACTTTAAAGGAGGCACAAGTCAGGGCCTGGTTTGGTCCTCGTCTCAAGCCTTATTGCGGCCTCCCACAAAGGATGGATTCACAAATACGTGTATTATCAAATGAAACTTTCACCATTACTGTGATTACTATGTACTGTTATTTTAAAAGCACCCTCAGAAGTCCTTCTAAAAATTCATATTGTTCTTTTAAATTGAAGTTCAAAATTTTGGTTATTGAATCACTAAAACTGAAATACTGCATATGATTTGTAGTTAGCAATTTCAAAATTTTTCTTTTCAAAAACTATGAAATAAGGCCATATTTTTTAATGGATAACTTTCTTTATCTCTCAACTTTGAAATTTCTCTTTTCACTTTAAACATCTTCTTTTTCCTGGATGATTTGATCTCATTTTCATAATTGTTGAGTAGCTTTTGAAAAATATAAAAATATAACTGTACTCTTGAATTTCAGGGAACTACCTTGTGTATCAGGGGAAGGAGAGTAGGATTTTAAATGAAATGTGTAGAGTTGGGGGAACCTGGCTGGCTCAGGTGGTAGAGCATATAACTCCCGAGGTCGTGAGTTCAAGCCTCATGCTGGATGTAGAATTTGCCTGGGTGGCTCAGTGGGTTGAGCCACTGCCTTCGGCTCAGGTCATGATCTCAGAGTCCTGGGATCGAGCCCCGCATCGGGCTCTCTGCTCAGCAGGGAGCCTGCTTCCTCCTCTCTCTCTGCCTGCCTCTCTGCCTGCTTGTGGTCTCCGTCTGTCAAATAAATAAATAAAATCTTTAAAAAAAAAAAATTGTGGCAAGTTGTGGGCTGCAACAAGGGCTTCACTAAAAAGAGGCAACCAGTGGTGGGTTTGTCTCACATGTTGTGAAATTCCCAATTACATTAAATACTCGCTGACACACTCATCCCCAAGCAAAGTCATGGGTAGAAATTACAATAGTCAGAAAGGTACTGGGGACATTTTGAATACATTTTCTAAGCAAAGAACTAATATATAAATAATAAATATATAAATAAACAAGAATGAGTGGGATGTGACTTGAATGTAGCAAATGCCTCTTCTGTAGTGAAATGGGAAGACCATTTCTGGTGATCCTGTTTTAACCTAACATAAGGTTAGACAGTGTAACCAAATCTTTTTCTTTTTTTATGAAGCAGTGTTAAGTTCTCTTTCATGGTAATTCACCTAACAAAGAGTGCATATACTTGAATGAAAGATGGGCCCAGTTTATGTACAGTGTCCATAAAGGTTCTGAGCCAAGTATCCAATTATGTCTCAAGGAACAATATCTTTTTTTAAAGATTTTATTTATTTGACAGAGAAACACAGAGAGATTGAGAGAGAGAGAGAGAGCCCACGCACAAGCAGGGGAGTGGGAGAGGGAGAAGCAGACTCCCCACTGAGCAGGGAGCCCAACACGGGGCTTGATCCCAGGACTCTGGGATCAGGACCCAAGCCAAAGGCAGACGCTTAATGACTGAGACACCCAGGTACCCCAAGGAATACATCTTTATTGTAACATGGTCCCAGTACTTGAGACAGTGACCCCCCATGCTGGGTACCTGGTAGACTGTGGGAGTACAGTTCTTATTACATTATGGGTGAAGCTCTGTTTACATGTAACTTGACTGCAACAATAGAGGAAAATGCCGAGTTTAACAGAAGGTGTTGTATAAACAGTCCCGAAAACATACTTGCGAATGACATTAGAATTGGAAACTGAAATGTTATTGTGAATACACTTACAGCTGCTATCATTTTCTTCTTAGAAAGACTCCTACTTAGGGTGTCTGACTGGTTCAGTCCAAAGAGCATGTGACTCTTTTTTTTTTTTTTTTTAAAGATTTTATTTATTTATTTGAGAGAGAGAGACAGTGAGAGAGAGCACGAGCGAGGAGAAGGTCAGAGAGCGAAGCAGACTCCCCATGGAGCTGGGAGCCTGATGTGGGACTCGATCCCGGGACTCCAGGATCACGCCCTGAGCCGAAGGCAGTCGTCCAACCAACTGAGCCACCCAGGCGTCCCCAAAGAGCATGTGACTCTTGATCTCAGGGATTTGTGAGTTTGAGCCCCATGTTGGGTGTACAGTTTACTTAGAAATAAAATTTTTTGAAAAGAGAAAGATTTCTGTGCCTTTCTAATTATGCACACAGAGTTTTACATGATCTTTTCTTCTAAGGAATATTCTTCATCTCCTCTAATTCCTCAAATCACCTCCTTCTTGCTGATCATAGCATAAACATAATATACTTTCACAGCATTTTAAATTGCCTCCTAACCACTGAGTTAGGTGTGTGTCTAGAGAGATAAGTGAGTTTTCTTTGCAATGTGCCTGTTTATACGTTGAGCAAAATGAGCCAACAGCTTGAATACCTGAAATGTTACTGAGATTTATACATTAGAGTATCTGATACAAACACAATCTTGCACAGTGTGATTGTAAGTAAACTGCTGTGGAAGGCTTTTGCTTTGGTGGAAATTGTTTGTTCGATAACACTTGCCAGATTTCACTTGTAAAAACATATAATAACTTTTTCCTGTCTTTTTCTCTGTCGTCAATACAGATCCACATCCAGAGAACTGAAGGATGTGACCATATGACCTGCTCACAATGTAACACTAATTTTTGTTATCGATGTGGGGAAAGATACCGCCAACTCCGTTTCTTTGGAGACCACACATCAAACCTCAGTATATTTGGCTGCAAATATCGCTACCTCCCAGAGAGACCTCATCTAAGGAGATTAGTGCGAGGGTCAGTCTGTGGTAAGTATCTGACATGCTTTATAGGAATGTTTTCTGGGAAGTAAGCCATGATAAGAGAATTCAGATGTATTAGCTATGATAATTCTGAGCACCTGTCAGGTAGTCTAGTGGGGACTTGACCCAAAAACAGGAGGAAGAAATTTTCTCTACTTTTGAGTTTGGAATGGAAATTTAAATTCGGTGGCTAGACAATTTATATGAGCAAGTAGATTTTGTTTGAAAAACAAATTATTTACTATACTGCAGAAATGTAAATTCATATTTTAAATTTCTGAAGCCTTATTGTAAGCCACTTGATGAGAGGGACCATGTCACATTTATTTTTCTGTTGATAATACATAACAACTTGTTGTACACATATACTCCATTCATGGAGGATGTGCAATACAGTTTTTGAAAATCCCTATTTGGCACCAGGGTGTCTCCTCTGGTTAAGCCTTGGACTCTTGATTTTGGCTCAGGTCATGATCTCAGGGTGGTGAGATCAAGCCTGCTTAGGTTTCTCTGTTCTCCCTCTCCTTCTGCCCCTCCCCCTCCCTGCTCTCTAGTGCATGTGGGTCTCTCCTGCCCCACCTTTCAATCAATCAAAAAAATTTATAATTCAAATAAATAAAAATCCCCATGTTTCAGAGCCTTGTGCTGGATTCTTATTGTATCTATATAGTCGATGCCATTGTATGTATGTTCCTATTGTAATAATAGTTCATATAATAGCTAACAGTTAATGAAGTGAGTATCAAATGCCCTCATTACATACAAACCCAAGTTTAAATACCCAAATGCGATACCTTTATGCTTTAAGATTTTACCCCCTTCTTTGTCCTCAACAACACATGGTCTCATACACAAATATGCAAACATAAACCCAGATTTCCTGCTCTGGGCTGACGCCACCACCTTTGTGTGATAAGAATTCTTCTGACCTGATACGTCTTCCTCCATTAGCTCCCTACTTCTCTGGAATGTATCCACTGTGAGGTTTCTTCTCTCTATTCCATTACACAAAACTTCAATACTTCTACCTCTGAGAGTCTTTCTCATGTATGTGCCAACATCTTCCACATTTCCCATTTTCTGCCTACTTTTGCCTAGTTACTTCATGAAAATCTCTTTTTATCTCTCTTTAAGCCTCCATCACTTTATTATTATTGTAGCTCTCTCACTTTACTAGAATCATATGATGGTGAATCAGAACAAAGCTGGTGCTAATAGTGCATTTCTTTTAGGTAAAAGAACATATATTTTAAAATTCATCTTAACTTATGGAAACCAGTGCCATCATTTTCTAAAATCTTGTATGATCTCTATGTAAATATCCTTGTTGACCTTTAATTAAATATAATTGCTCACAACCAATAGCATTTAATATGGTCAAGATTGGTTTTAATGACTTTTAATGTTTTCCTGTTTACTTGCTTGTAGTATATATATTTGCTGTTTATTTGCTTGTATGTGTTATAATTGTATGCCCAATATTTACTTATTAAATAGAGTTTGGAGGGATAGCTAGGGAATCTAATGCCTATTTATAACATTACTACCATGAGAATACTAAATTTCAAATTAAGTTTTGAGCTATAACCTATTTGTAAGACTATATACAGAGAACAACCAAAAAAGTACAAAATTCTTATATTTTCTGTATTACTAGTTTTTTTCTTACTTCAATGACATTTTGTAATAAGATGTTTCCTTCCATTTTTATTTTAATAATCTCTTATTTGATCATTTGTCCCTTTTTTTAATATTTTATTTATTTATTTGACAGAGAGAGATCACAAGTAGGCAGAGAGGCAGGCAGAGAGAGAGAGGAGGAAGCAGGCTCCCTGCTGAGCAGAGAGCCCAATGCGGGACTCGATCCCAGGACCCTGAGATCATGACCTGAGCCGAAGGCAGCGGCTTAACCCACTGAGCCACCCAGGCGCCCTGTCCCTTTTTTTTTAAGATTTTGTTTGTTTATTTGACAGACAGAGATCATAAGTAGGCAGAGAGGCAGGCAGAGAGACAGAGGGAAGCAGGCTCCCTGCTGCGCTCAGAGCCCGATGCGGGGCTCAATCCCAGGACCCTGAGATCATGACCTGAGCTGAAGGCAGAGGCTTAACCCACTGAGCCACCCAGGTGTCCCTGTCCCTTTTTGTTATTTGGTTTAATCACTCTTAAATAAGGGAAGTTATTTCTTGCCTTATTTGTCCAGTAATATTTTGGATACATTCTCTTTGGGTCATCTTATTTGCCTGAAGGCCACTAGAATCCTCTTCTTGGGTCATAAAATAGGAGTTGAGTTATTTAACGGCCTATAAAATGCACAGCCAGGGAATATCTTCTCTGCACAGTTTCTTCTGTTTTTATTAAAAAATTTATGGTCTGCTTTCTGTAAATGGTTTCCTTTGGGGCCTCTTTTCTACTGTGTGTGTGCATGCACCTGTGTGTCGGGACAAACCTGACAAGTAGGGAGCAGCTGGCTTTCCAGGAAGCTCTCCCTCCCACACCTGCTTTCCCACCTCCCATATGGCTGTCTCTAACTGCTGTTGGACCATAACTCCAAATAAGGTGGTCCACACCTCTCCCAGCCACACAAAAGGCTGGAAAAGGAATGACTCTGTAAGTCACAAACTTAGTTTCTCCCTGCCGTATAAGAGAGAAGGTGGATGATAGCAAAGCCCTCCCACTCTTTGTTTTCATGGGACATAACCCGGTTTTCTCCCTCCATTTGGGACTGCAGCCTCCACATGTCCTTGGACAGAGGCAGAGAAAGTGCCTGCTCTGCTCTCACAGCTGGAAGATGGGAAACATGGTTTGCATTCCATGTGACCGTGTGCCCACCTATGCATCAGAGGTTCTACTCCTAAAGAACAAGGGAGAACAGAGATTTGAGGATGGGTTTAGCAGCTTCTGACATGGGGGTATCCCCCTGGTGGGAGTAGGCCGATTATTCAATGAATGGTGTTGGGAATAAAAGTGATGGAGAAGAAGTACTGAATTCTCATACCATTACATACAGATGCTCAAAGTATTATGTTAAAGGGTATAATAGGAAAGAAAATATAGGTCTTTAACTGATTTCTAAGTGGCAGATAGTTTATATGAACAAAAGCAATAGAGTCTCCTCCAAAAAGAATTATCCAATTTTTTTAAAATAATGAACTCTGGAACCAAAATTGAAAAAATGCAAGTAGCCAATAAACATTTTTTAAAATATTCAATGCTATTAGTAGGCAGAGAAATGTAAATTTAAACGAGTTTTTTTGAACTATTGATTAGCAAACTTTTTTGTTAATACTCAATGCTGGTCTTTCATACCCTATTGAATGAATTAGAAATTCTGTGCAATTCTTTGGCAAAGAAATTGGATAGTAAGGTGAAGGATATTTTAAAATATGATAAATCTAGGGGTACCTGGGTGGCTCAGTGGGTTAAAGCCTCTGCCTTCGGCTCAGGTCATGATCCCAGGGTCCTGGGATCGAGCCCCACATTGGGTGGGCTCTCTGCTCCGCGGGGAGCCTGCTTTCTCCTCTCTCTCTGCCTGCTTCTCTGCCTATTTGTGATCTCTGTCTGTCAAATAAATAAATAAAATCTTTAAAAAATGATAAATCTAGACTGACAGTAGTTTGTTTGTAGGTATATTTTAAAATAGCAAAGGAACAGAAAATTAAACACATTAATATTTAAGTAAGATATATATGGATATAATAGAATATTATTTCAGCTATTGAGAATAGTATTTTAGATGAATTGTTAATAATCTAGGAATAAAAGAAGATGTGCTTAATTCCTCAAAACAGTTTCAAAAGTAAAATTAAACATGTATTAAACATTGATTATATGATTGGAATAAGTTTATTACTTCCCAAAGAAAAAGCTCATTGGTTCTTTGAGTTTTCTTATACTTAGAGAAAAAAAAACAATTAGTGCTGTTACTCTGCAATCATGTTTCATTATTATTATTAAAATATATTAATTATTTTAAAAGGAAACATGAATGATTATACTGAGCAATGGGTATAGGAAAAAACAGATTTTTTTAAAAATATGCAGACCTTGGGACGCCTGGGTGGCTCAGTTGGTTAAGCAGCTGCCTTCGGCTCAGGTCATGATCCCAGCGTCCCGGGATCGAGTCCCACATCGGGCTCCTTGCTTGGCAGGGAGCCTGCTTCTCCCTCTGCCTTTGCCTGCCATTCTGTCTGCCTGTGCTTGCTCTCTCTCCCCCTCTCTTTAATAAATAAATAAAATCTTAAAAAAAAAAATATGCAGACCAGGGGCTCCTGGGTGGCTCAGTTGGTTCAGCATCCAACTCTTGGTTTCAACTCAGGTCATGATCTCAGGGTCCTGGGATCGAGCCCTGAGGTGGGCTTCCCACTCAATAGGGAGTCTACTTGTCTCCATCTCTCTCTGCCCCTCTCTGTTCTCTCTGTCTCTCTCTCTAGAATAAATAAATAAACCTCTTAAAAAATAAAAATAAAAATAAAATATCCAGGCCAATATATTCTAAAACTCTCTTAAGCACAGCTTTAAGAATGTAAAAAATGTCATTGTTCAATAAGATTTCATATTACTGAGGTGCCTGGGTGGCTCAGTCAATTAAGTGTATGTCTCCAGCTCGGGTCATGTTCTCAGAGTCCTGGCATTAAGCCCTGCATAAGGCTCCCTGCTCCATGGGGAGCCTCCCTACTCCATGGGGACCAGGGAGCCTGCTTCGCCCTCTCCCTCTGCCTGCTGCTCCCTATTCTTGTGGTCTCTCTCTTTCCCTGTTAAATGAATAAATAAAATCTTTTGAAAAAAAAAAGATTTCATATTACTTAACTGGATTCTGTCATTGGCAAAAAATATAAGTAAATCCCATGGTGTTAGACATTTAAATAGTCCTCTTTTTAAATTAGATATTAAAGACTATATTTTCTAGCTGTCTGGTCATGATTCCGAAGACCATTCCTTAAACATAAAAAAATTAATACTTTTCTGACAAACTTCCAACAAATGACAGCATTATGTTTCTTTTATTTTTAATGTAATTGCTTATTCCAAATTACTGTCGTTAATTGTAGAGTGCTGTTGCTGGTGTATCCTTAAATGGCAAAGCCCTTCCATTCCTTCTCATCTCTTGTTGTGTTTGAGTGGTGCAGCTGTTCACATGCCTTAAGGTCAAGGTTACTATATAATGACAAGATATTAACTGCTGTCCTCTTTCCGTGTGTGCTGTGCCTTTCAAAGTGAGTGGAATTCTGACTGTGAACTCCGTGCCCTGTTTACATGAAACCAGCATTTAGTATAATCGCTCCTCAGCTATTTATTCAGAAAAAAAGTGCTGGCTGATGCCATCGTTTGGCCACCTGACCAGCACATAGCTTTCTTAATAAGTGCTTTCTTCTATTTTTCTCACATTTTATTTTTTCCATGAGACCAATGCAGACCTTCCAATTTATGTTTTAATTTTTATTTCTACTCTAGTTGACATGCAATGTTACATTAGTTTTGGGTATACAATACAGTGATTCAGTTTCTCTGTACATTATGCTGTGCTCCCCACATGGAGAGCTACCATCTGCCACCATACACCATTACAGTATCACCGCCTATATTCCCTATGCTATGCCTTTTATCCCAGTAACTTAATTCATTCCATAATTAGAAGCCTATATCGCCCTCTCCCCTTCACCCATTTTGTCCATCTCCCTTACCCCCTCCCCTCTGGCAGTATCAGTTGTTTCTTTGAATTTATTAAAATGCTTCATTTGAATAACCTTAAATAAACTGTATATTGGTAATTTTATCTAATAATATTTATCTATTTCTATTTTTAAAGACATTTATTTATTTATTTATTTATTTATTTATTAAGAGAGCGAGAGCAGGGGCGCCTGAATGGCTCAGTGGTTAAAGCCTCTGCCTTCGGCTCAGGTCATGATCTCGGGGTCCTGGGATCGAGTCCCGCATCGGGCTCTCTGCTCAGCAGGGAGACTGCTTCCTCCTCTCTCTCTGCCTGCCTCTCCGCCTACTTGTGATCCCTGTCCATCAAATAAATAAATAAAATCTTTAAAAAAAAAAAAAGAGAGAGAGAGCGAGAGCACTGACAGGGGAGAGAGTCAGAAAGAGAGAGAGAATCCTCAAGCAGATTCCTGGCTGTGCACAGGGCTGGATGTGGGGCTGGATTCCAGGACCCTGAGATGATGACCTGGGCTGAAATCAAGAGTCAGATGCTTAACAGACTGAGCCACCCAGGCGCTCCATAACAATATATAAGCATCCCAGTTGTAGTTCAGCCTGCTAGGTCTTCATATTATTACTCTTCTTTGAACCCAGGAAGTAAGTAAATCACTTTTTCAGATGTGGGCTTGGATGTAAGCCTTCTGTAGCACCTATTAGCTTTCCATTTTGTGAGCTAATTAGATTTTCTTCTACCAGCTCAGAATCTGTCACTTCCTTATTAATCTTTCAGAATCTTGAAAAATGACAGAGATCTAAAGGAAAAGCACCAAGATGAATGGTCCTGGTAGAATAAAGTGAACCACTAACACTGGGATTTTTTTGGTTAGAAAGTTTAAATGATTTATGAAAAGTTTGACTAATGTGCCCAGGACTTCTGTGGGGTTACTGAATTTACATTAAGTATATTTGTTCTACACCTGATCCATTTCCTAAGAGAAATATTGCCTTAATTATAATCACACTTCTTAAAAAAAACAATGTACACTGTGGTATTAAAAAGCATTGCTGAAATTGTTTGATAAATTAGTTTTAAGACTCTAAATGGTCTTGCCTTTTGTTTTCCAGCTGGAAAATTATTCGTTGCACCTCTAATCCTGGTCTTGGGATTAGCACTAGGGGCCATAGCAGTTGTAATCGGTAAGAAGCACTTAACATATCTGAGATTAGAATCTTTTGAGTGCCATAGAGAAAATATGAGTGTAAATGTAGTAACATGAGTCAGTTACTAAGTGGACATATCTGTTCCATGCTTGCTTTAGAGGAGTCATCAGCACATGACTTATGGATTCAGAGGGTGTATTTCATATAGGATGTATTTGTGTGACACTTTTGCAGTTTGTAAACACTTTGATTCATACATCTTATAAAGCATTATTAATTCCCTTTTAATATGAAAGTTAATACAACGAGTAGTTTAATGATAGAGTTTAATGGACTGGAATCCAGATTTTCCGATTCTGAGTTTAGGTTGGACCAACAAGAAAAAAGGCTTCGGTATACCCTTGTATAATTGGTTTGTTCTAGTGTAAGCGTACCCTGGGTGAAAAAGATACCTTCAGCATGAACAGGAACTTATTCCCAACATGTACCTCAGCACTGGCAAACAGAAAATGTAGGAGTGATTCTATATAGTTTCATTCATACAAGTCTACTGAAATAGGTGTTTTAAAACAGTGGTTCTCATACTCCAGCATGTTGTAGAATAACCTTGAGGACTGGTTAAAACACAGGTTGCTGGTTTCTACTCTCAGTTTCTGACTCCATATAGGGGCAGGGCCCCTGGATTTCCAGTTCTAAGAAGTTCCCAGGTTACTCCTGCCACTGGTCCAGGGACCCCAGACTTTGAGAACCATTGCTTTAGAGAATTTTGAATTAAACACTATGGATAAAGATTGCTTTGATGACTGTTCCACATAATAGGTGGGATTTCTTTTTCTTTTCTAAATAAAATAAACTTTTGTATGTAAATTTCTATTGAGCAAGTAATTTACATGTACAGGACAGATAAGATTATAAAGTAACTGACATTTAAGTTCTTACAATTTAGGAAGCATTTTAGGAAGTAGATACTCTTATTATTTACATTTTACTATAAGGCTTACTAGGACCTCATATGTGTCAGAACAGGGACTCGAACCTGGCATTTGGCTCTACAGCCCATGTTCCTAAGTAATGTGCTGTCCTGCCCGAGACTGAAGTATCCCATCAGGGTGCAAATGGTACGACTAGGGATAATAAAGAAGATCAACCTAAGACTGTGTATTTTGATAGAAGACATGATTCCATATTCACACTGGTGTCAGAGAGGTTGTTCAAAGGGGGAAGAGAACTCCAGAAAACTAAGGTGGAATGACATCTTATAGGAGTAAATCCATTTCATAGTATAGGTGTCTCCCCCCCCTTCATCCACATGTATTTCTAAGTTGCAATCATTTGTAAATGACTGCGAAATGAAAAATGGAAAATGGAAACTTTTCAAATATATAGACCTAAAATGCCTCTCCTCCTAATTACCTTTCATCTCTTTTTATCCTCAGGTTTATTTGTATTTCCTATCTATTGCCTTTGTAAAAAACAGAGAAAGCGATCACGGACAGGAATGCACTGGTAGAATGCGGATGATTTCGTGGAACGAAGCCCGTCCGGGTAGGAGCCACACAGAATGGCACACTCATCTGAGACTCCTGTCTTGAAAAACACTGAGTCCCGTCCCGCCCCCTTCCCCGCCCCCTGCCCCGCCCCGCGCCGCCCCGCCCCGTGGTTGTCCGCCGGCCACCGTGCCTCTCGCGCCAGCGCACTCCCTCCGTGGTATCCTGACTCCTTTCCTTATACAGTTTGCTGCTTTTCAAAAATGGTCACTTTCATAGACTATAAATATCTGTATCATAACTCTGAC
Organism: Neogale vison; assembly: GCF_020171115.1. Classification (NCBI taxonomy): domain Eukaryota; kingdom Metazoa; phylum Chordata; class Mammalia; order Carnivora; family Mustelidae; genus Neogale; species Neogale vison. The sequence continues at coordinate 75,681,547 of NC_058091.1, read as the reverse complement.
CTTCTTACTGGTTCTTGGGAGAAAATATTTTCATTAAGAACCACGGATCCTCAGAATTGTCTGAGCATGCCTCTCCTAAGCGTTGTTTGAACGGTCTTTGCACCTAAACGTCCTTCCAGGCCCTCTTCTGAGACTTGGTGTGAATAGCGGAAATCATCCCACCTGTGCAAACAAGAAAGGCCACTTTTCAGAAGACAGAGGCTCACCATACGCACCTGTTTTTATCTGTGGCCCGAGCAGTAGAATTCCTTCATCCTTCAGATGCTATAATTGTTAAAAATCTCGCTGCTCAAAAAGGAACTAGTGAAACAAAATTAATGAGAAGAATCATGAGTTACTGACGTGTATCTGTGCAGGGGTGTGAGTGTGTGTGTATAAGTATCTGTATTAAAACTAGGTCCAATAATCTTGTACTTGTCGAGTTCTATGCCTCTACGCTATTTTTCCACATTTTCATAGACATATTTAAAGATGATCGTTCCTTTCTGGGCGTATTTTGGTAATGTACTGAATTAAAGCCAATGTAGACAACAGGCTATTTTGATGTTGGCCCTTTCGATTCCTTGCTGTCTCTCTGTCTCACACACAGGCACACACACCAGAAATTTGTGCAAGGTCACCTCGAGGATCATCAAACTTTATTAACTGACAAACCTGGTAGGCTGCTCAAGACCAGATGTTTAGTCTTTTCAGATTTTTTAAGTTTTGGCATCCATTTTTTACTAAATGAACAAATCCTTCAGACGGGATTAGTTAATTTAAAAAACATTTGCTGTAGCAAGAACTGCTTAAGCCTTTAAACAATCACTGTTCTGCTAATTTTTTAATCAACTTGTAATTACCAATAATTCTGCTTTAGGTCAATTTGCGATAGTTTTGGAAACCCTACCCTCTTACCTCTTCTCTCTTTCTCTCTCTCTTCTTTCTTTTTATCTGTCCCCAAGATTTTCATTAAAAAAAAAAAATACAGTTTTGAAGGTTTTTTTTTATGTTTACTGCTCAAAGAATATCAAATATGCTGATATCGTCTTATGGATGGGAAAATTTAAAAATACAGCTTTTTGTGTTTATGGGTTTATCTAAAATAGAAACAACTTTTGGAAAAATGAAGGAAATATCTTCAGGAAGTTTTACCAAACTGAGACATCTTTAAAAATAAGGGGAAAAAAGCAACTAAACTAAGCAAACTATTCCTTTGTTTTCATCATGGAAGTTCATCAGCAGAATGGACGTAAAGAGCACTAAGAAGCCTGAAGTTTCCACTTGTCTCTAAATCCTTAAGATGAGCTGTCTGCATAGATGTAGCATTTATTTTTCAGCAGCCTTATCTGAATGGTAATAAATTCTGTGATAAAACATGCATTAACATGGATAGTTTGTCTTGTTGGGCTCCGAAGAAAAACATTTATCATCTTTATCAGACCACAAAAGTCCGCGCTAGTGAAGGTTACTTGCAAGGACAGTGAGCGTCTGTTCTTTCTGGATCACACTCAGAATGGCTGTACTGCAGTTTCTGGACTCGTCTACATTCAGTTAGAGGAGGGCGTGCCACTTATGGTTCTCTGATGGCATGTTTCTAAACATAACACAATGCAAGGAGAAGAGATGCTCTAATTTCACAGATTCATCTTACCACTCATCCGTCCATCCAACAAACATTTTTCAGTGCCTGTTCTTTGTGCTCTAGTATTAAAACAAGAAAATGAAAATTTCTATCCTAAATCCATGTAAGTCTGCCGTGAGAGTGCTTAATTTTCATAAATTCATGTTTTTCGGGACTTAGGTGTTAGTTCAACAATATGTGAGTGCGATGAACTCTAAATCTAGTGGATATGTTTATGTATGATATGTGTATAGATATGTATTTGTCAATCTACATACACATGTATCTGCTATTTCCATAGCTGCATATAAACACGAACTCCACATACATATAAACCAAGTAAATAAATAATATACTCTCTGGTCTTAGATAATCTATTTTCTTAGGTTATTGTGTATCTTGTCTTTGACTTACTCAGGGATTTTTATTCCTTCCTTTGAATAACTTATCTTTTGGAGATACCTTCATATTATTTGGAAACGTTCCAATTTTCCAATTACAAAATGGCGTCTGTCATCGTCGAAGGTTCTCTCATCAATGCTTGAGATACTATCACAGTGTTGCACAGGATTTTCATTTTTCTATTGCATAGGTTTTTTAAATTAATGTATACATTTTTATCTTTAAAAGTTGGTATATATTTGGCCTTTCCCTGATAGTGACTTAAAGTAATAATTTGTGAATGTTTTTACTAAGTGTCATCAAGATCTTAAAAAGAAAGAAGAAAAGAGGAAGGATTATTTATATGTTAGTGCCAACATGGAAAGTAAAACACTAGTAACTTTTGGGATAAATTCTAAAAGCTACTTTATAAAAAGAAATGCACACATAAAATAAATATTGTTCTATCCAAAGCTTGTCATTTTTATTGTAAATGTAATATATACTCCTTTTAAAAAATCAAACCATATAGAATTATAAAATGCAAATTCAACTGGTCTAGCCCACCCCTTATTTTCTAGGGGTAACCACTGTTAATGTTTTGATAAATGTCCTTCTAGAAACTTTGTGTATATATACAAGTGTGTTTGTATATGTCCATGTGTATTAGTTTTATACAAATAGGACAGTAGTCTTAATGTCCTGTGACTATTTTTTCATTTTATTATACATTAGTAGACACCTTCCCATAAGTGTTTAAATAGATTTACCTCATTCTTTTGTAAATTACTACATATTCCATTGTGGGACTATACTTTACTTCATTAGTCCCTATTGAATGGGCATCGAGATTGTTTTTACTTCTCTATTTCAATGCATCAGTGAAGATCTTTTACATATATTTTTATCACTTTATGTACACATTTCCATAACTTTTAAAATTTGTTTTTATAAGATATTTGTAATAAAATTTTAACGTATTTTCAGTGAATGAGATCATAGAGATACTATATTTCAGACCCTTTTCTTGGGAAAAGGAAAGATTATGTAGGAGTTTTATGTAGGAGTTTTTAAAAGAAAAGCATCTTTTGCAGGATAATACCCCCCTGCTTGGTTAGCCAAATAAATATGTGACCAAAACATATAAAGGAAAGTCCATCTTATTCCAATAAAAATAAAAAGCAACGAGATATTTCTAAGATAATGTGAGATGTCTACAAGATGTCTGTGAGATACACTGATATTTGGGTTGCCTTGTTTTTAAACTTGAGGAATTTAAAGCAAATAGCTAAACTGGTAATGTTTGTCACTTTTTTTCAACACTATCCATGTTCATGCATGTTGCACCACAAAGGAACTTAATTATGCCATTGTGAAAAATAGGAAACAATTATGTTGGAAATTAAGAATGACCACAATTATCTGCAAAAAATAAATTTTACTATTTGTAAGGTTTGGTAGTTTGTTGGAATACTTAGAAATTTGGAATCACGTGAAACATTCATTTTACGAGTCTCAGAAGTTCCCTAAGACCTTCTGCATGTGGCACTAAGAGGAGAGGGGTCCAACCTTTTGGTACAAGCAACAACCTGTTGCCACCACCTTGAGTTTCTGCTAGGTGCTATTTATCCTACAGGCAGAACAAACAGGAAAACCATCAAAGATTACCAAACACAATCCGATCACAACCTGTTCTCTTTCGTTGTGCTTGCTTGGCTGTGCTTGTCTGGAAATTCCCTGTCTTCTGCCACCCAAGCCCTCAGCTCTTGAGGCCCAATCTCCCAGCTGAGCCTTTATTATTCAACCCTACCATCCATATGACCCCTGGCTCCCCTAAAATACCATCCAACCCCTGTCACCTCCCCAGTCCTTGGTGACTCTCCCCAGTGTGTTTTTTCTCCACTCCCCTGATAACTCTAATTAGCTCCTCTTCACTGCAAAAAAGGAGGAGGAACCGGACAGGTGAAAAGCTCGCTCTTGCAGGTGCAAAACATCGGTGTTCCTTCCTGAGCTTCTGTCAAATTGAAGTACGTCTGCCAAGACATCAATCCAGTTCCTCCCTTGTTATACTTTTCAGTTATTTGTAACATTAGACCTCAGGCTGCCTGATAAACTTATAATTATAGAAAGTTAGTGGCCTAAAGGAGATTGATTGGTAGGCTTCCTTAAGTGCAATTTTTTTTTTAAATCATGCCAAAAACCATTTTATTTTTTAATTTCAGGAGAAAACTGCACATATGCCTTAATGTGAGTCATCACATTGGATTACGTGCTTATCTTTTCATATCTGTAGCTGAAATCTATCCCAGTCACTGAAAGTAATTTTTCTTGCGGTTGGCTTTATTGTTTGGTGTTAGTGTCTATTATAAAAAGAGCCTTAAAATTCAATAATGCACTTTAAAATACTTGTGCCATTTAAGTAATCAACAGAATTAAAGAAGGTTTTACATATATTATGATGGAGACAGTAGAAAGCAGTATTAATAAATATATGTCACCTCTAAATTTGGGATGGGGGTATGTGGAAATCAGAGCCTAAAATTTAGAACAAGTAAAACATACCCCCCAAAAATGTAGCTGAGTTTCTGAAATTATAGTAATTCTAAAAACTGAAATCAGGAGCTTAAACATAACAAGTAATTAGTAAATGTTACCAAATAACCTAACTAGAATGTTTAAAATATTAACTTCTTCATTTTATTCTTCATTTTAACTGCATTTTCATTTTTCATGATATCTATAAAAGGAATGCCACTGGCCAGAAACATAGTAAATCAAAACTATCACCAACAGCCAGTCTGAACAGTATTTTTAAAAAATTCTTATTGTTTAAATATGATCTCTTCTTCTTCCTCTGGAAAATAAGTTGCAAAATCCCATTTTAAAATTACACATCTACAATTATGTAATGAAACTGAAATAACTTTAGAGAAGCATTAATACATGGTCTGAACAAAATCAGAGTTCCAAAAACTGGGGAGTCTTCAGGATTGTGAAATGTTACCTTTTCGGTGCTAACGAATGATGCAAACCTTTAAAAGAGAAATGCGATAGAACTCCTTTATAACTCTGGTTTTGAGGATAGGGCTAATATTCATTTGATAGGCAACTGTTATGTGGGACTACAGTACTGCACATCCCTGTTCCGAGAGTCCTATTTTAGCTGACTCTATCCAAATCCAAGAAGCAGAGAGTCATGTAATGTGAGACTTATAATTAATTGTCTGTTTGGAGCCTTACCTGAAGCCATCATATAGCACATTCTTTAGATCCCTGTATATAAGTGCCAGTTGTAGAAGCATGTAATTATGTGTATCATCAACTATATTCTTTTTTTTTTAGCTAAAAAAGTGACTGTTTTGAGAGTAACTGTATGACCTGCAAGGCAAAAATTATTTTTTTAAATACATGAAATATTGCCACTGCCTTTTTTTTTTGCCATCTTCTTTTAGCTTATAAAAGAAATGTAATTAGGTATGTTTAACTCCATATCACTTAGATTATACAGATTTATTGGCAAAGAAAACATTGTATTTTTCAAGTTTATCCCGTATTTTTGTCACTCTGTTTTATCATTAATATTAAATGACTTTCTTCCCTGTTTTTGAAGTAATGCCCATGTATTTCAACACCCAGTTCTTGCTTTCTTGAGATTTCCTAGTTATCTTGCCTTTTCCCTCTTCTGTCCTCATTCCTGTCTTGGCCAACTGTGGATTAAATTCTGTTTCGCCCTTAACTTGTTGACTAACTAGGTGAAATTCAAATACGGAAAGGACTCCATAATTTGGCTCTGGTAGTGAACATAATTTACCTTGGATTACTTTGTAAAATGAATTGTGTGAGGAGTACCTGGAATGCTACCCCTTTTCTTGATAGGTGTTGGAGAACCCTTGCCCTCTGACAAGAAATAAAATGAACAAGAAGATGTCAGTTGGATCAGAGAATCTAATAGTAATCTAAGACCAAGCTTCAGAAATGGCTTCATGAGTATTGTAAAGTCAGTGTTGTGTTTGCATTTTAGTTGGACAGAAAGCACATGTGGATATTCTCCAGTCTGATCCCAAGTCATTCTTGATTCATCCAAAATGGCCACATGTCTGGTTTTGGGTCTTTGTGTCACCAAAAAGTCCTACAGCTTGGACTTGGGGTGGATTTATGTCGTGTAGCATCTGTATATAAGATTTGACTATGGATTCATACTCTGTGAACATTATTAGACAGTTTGATAATATAAAGTAGTAACATTGAATGTAGCTGACATTAGCCTTATTCTAGAGAAACCATCTGTCATCAGCAAATGTTCAACATGTTCAGATATGATTAGGTATAAGTAACACTCAAGATATATTTAGCATAAGTTTGGTATATGTTATGGAAAAATCCAAGGGAAAGTCCAACTTGGGTGTTAAAGGACTCCAGAATTTGCTGAAATCATGTCATTTCAGATTTATTCTTATAACTGACTAACTGCTGTTGGTCATCAGTTTCCTGGAAAGCTGTTAGGTGTTCACTTTATGCCCCAGGTAGGGAAATAGTCTCAATAATCCAGTCAAATTTTTGAAAATAATATTTCTTCAACATATTACTTCCTCTATGCCCAAATATAATTTTACTGGTTCTTTCAAGTAAACACTATCTAAATATTTTATATAATATATTTGAACATTTTTAGTTTGTAGAAAATTAGCATGCTTTATTAAGAAAATTTTAGATAAATTGTCATGAGTTTTTATCAGCTGACTACAAGCCTTTCCCTAAGGCCTTTTTTTTTTAAGTTCCATATGGCAATACCTTAAATTTGTTATTTGAGCATTTTCACCATAATTAAAATTCTGTATATGGCATTGAAAAGAGTAAACCAACATTGTATTTCTTACAACATCTAGAACAGTAATTGGTATATATATATACACATTACCATTTACCTTAACAAGAACTACTTACAGATTTTTAATGTAAAAATTGACAATCTCGTTGCATATTTAAAATCAATTATTAATAAGTAGTAAGTTCTGAGAGATCACAAAATTAATTTTGTGTAGAAGGAACACAAAAATAGTGTGATTAAAGTATTGTTAACACATCATAAAGAAACCACAATGGTTAGCTGTTTCATTTTTAGTTTAAACAAAATTGGGCATAAAATATATTCATGAAACAAATATGTTTATATACATGTATACATATTGCAAAACTATGGGACAATTAAATGATTCACATTCTTTTTTTCAAAGTGTAAAATGCTAAAAATAAATACATTTGAGTCTTTAATCTGTTTTCAGATCAGAATCTGTTATCAGATTCAGAAATTACAATTCTAAAGTAAAATTGTTTCCTATATGAATTATCAGAATATGTCCCATTTTAATTATATTCTCATGAGCAATAGCAAAAGAGAAGAAATTTCTTAATTTTAAAATGAATGCCTCTCCCTAGTGGTTCGTACCCGATCTTGTCCATCATTTCATTATATTATATATTTTTTGTTTTCTGTAAAATTTGTAACCAATTTTCAGATAATATAAATTACAATATTTCTCATGTTTAAAATGAGCCTGGCTGAAAAGAGATTTTCTTTTTTAATGATATCGGAAAATATGTATGTGATTTTATTTTTTAACTTTTTCTACATTTCATTGGTCATACTATTAACTTTAGTATTTATAAAACTGGAGAAAACTATTTTCAATATATTTTTTTAAAAGAGGCAGTAGAAATAAATTGAGAAAATAGATGATAATATTATGCAGAAATCCCTGAAAGAAAATTTGGAAAGAAACAAATTTCACTAAGGTGAAAATGTTGGAAAATAGGGAGTATTTGAAGACTGTAATTTCTTACATTAGAGTAATCAACTTATTTCCAAATGATTGTTTTATGCTGTTGGTTCCACAAATTGTGATTTTTAGTATACTATATAATTTCTCCTACCATTTTAGTGCTTATACATTAATTACTGAAAAGAAAGGAAAGAATTGGGGAATAAAAGGGAAACTGGGTTTATTCCCATTTTCCAATAGCATTAATGTATACTTCTTTAACCTTCTATATGGTGCTTTGTGTGATGAGAGTATGTAACACTTAAATATGTTATTAGTGCCTTATTTTTTTTTCACTTGACTTTAATTCTTACCTAAAGAGCCATATATTTTTTCTGAGTGCTCCTTGGCCCTTATATTTAAAGTGCTGATGAGACAGTACAACTTTAGAGGTACATATAGGCTGCCTTTGTTACCTTAACCCGCTGTATTATCTCTGGAATAGCAGGTTAGCCAATATTTTTTTCTGAAGTTCAGTGTTTATTTTTAAGCTAAAGAATTTTTTTAAAAGGATATTAAACACCATAATTTGAAACCACTATCATTGAAATGTACTTTTAAACTGCAAAAAAAGAATGCTGATTATTAAAATTTAAAACGGAAGTTGGAATGGTTGTCAGTCTTCATGGCTTCAATGAGGACAAAATTACTTTACAAAAGGCATTAAAAATGAAAGTAAATATATGGAACTACAGGAATTAGATCTGTTTCCTACAATTTGTCTTTGGCAATGTGTTATTTGTAATCCACTTCCATACAGATGCTGAAGAATCATGGTGTTTGCTATTTACATGTAATTATGCATTCACAGTGGGCTTTATCAATACCAAGATACTTTGTATAATGTTATTGTACTCTTCTTGGTCTTTGCCTTTTGTGTTAGCTTTATATAAAAAGCTGGGTCTATTGTATTCTATATGTGCTATAGTATATCACTCAACTTTTCCTGATGAATGTATGATGAAAATTAAAATAAATTGTGTGCTTAGAAAAGACAAAGACACAGGTTGTATATGAAAATATGTGTACATATTTGACAAAAAAAAAAAAAAGGAAAAGAATCTTCCTGCCAACAGATATGTCCTGCTGGACAGGACCTGAAAATTAACAGATTTTTTTTTTTTTAAGCAGTAAAATTTAAAAATCTATTACCTCAAGAATTGTCAGTGGATATGTGTCATTGTACTGCTCCTCCTAGCAAATACAATCTCACTTGCGGCTGACAGTAAAAACAACCCAAGTGTCAGATCACACAAATTTTAGGGGCAAATCTTTCCAAAGATGGATACCTTGTGATATTCAAGAGTCTAATTCTGGACTTTTGGTATGTCCCTACAGCCTTTTGTTGTGGTTGGGCTTTTTCTTTTTTTTTTTTTTTTCTTAATGTTTTTGGTTGGTTGATTTAGAATGGAAGGGTAATCTTAATTATGAGATCAGATCTCATGGAAGGATATAATGACACTCTACTTGGATGGAAACTGTAACGGGAATCAGCTAGTTTTATTGTCACTGTGTGAGCGCTTGTATGGATTCCTGTGAAGTGCTGATTACTCACGGGGGGCGTGTGATCCATCAGGCAACGTCATCTAGCAATGCCTAATAAAAGTTTTTAAAAGAAAAGACTCTTGTCTTTTTTGCAGTACATTTGGAATTTAAAGAAATGAAAAGGTAAAATTTGACAATGGCACAATTACCTGAATGTAAGTAAATTTGGAAAGATTAATGAAGTCATTCCTGCACTAGATTCTGACTAGAGAAACAAGAATGAACAGAAATTCAGGGTATGCTTTTTTTGGAAAGTGGATTGTGTTGTGTCACTGTGGTGTGTTTTGGGGAAACCTCACAGAATACAGAAGATCATTCTGATGAACATTCTGATGAAAATAGTGTATCTGCAAGCACACAGTATAATGCCAATTACATTCTCTTAGATTTAGTCTTTCATTGAAAATCCATTTGATATTATTTATTGCCTTAATTATTTTTTTCAGTAAACATGTATTGAGCCCCTGCTGTATTATAAAAATATACTGCACATGCTTTTAGGAAAAGACCAGGCTCCAACACTGGTCCAGTAGAGACAGGGCCTGGCAAGAGTTTCAACAATGGATTCCTACCTTGAATTCTTTGACTAACTTGGTTGGTGATATTAAGTTAGCAACATACCTACCCAGACATCAGTCTATAATGACGACTGAGGTGGCAACCTCTAAGGTTTCTTTCAGCAATTAAATTTGGATCTGTGCAACCTATTTTTAAAGTTAGTTTGAATTATTCAGTCGTAGCATTTCTCCAACCCGGACAGGCCATGTCAGGGCCCTGTGCCTTTGCACAGGCTGGTTCCTACCTTCTCCTCTTCCACCCAGACTCCTCCTCCATGGCCCCCAGGCCCAGCATCTTCCAATACCCTCTTGGCCATATCACATAGGACACGTCACCACGGCCTCCTCTGTTGAGCATTCTTTGCAAAGCACTCCTGAACGAGGCACTTTGTATTTGTTCCCAGGGTTAAAGTAACAACGACCACAAGCTGGATGCCGTAAGACAACAAAAATATATTCTTTCACGTTTGTGGAGACCGAAGTTCAATGTTAAAACATCGGCAGTGTTGGTTCTTTCTGGAGGCCCTGAGGAAGACTGTTTCGTGCCTTTCTCTAGTGTCTGGGGGTTGCCTTAGCATTCCTTTACCTGTGGTGTTTTCACTTCACTTCAGCCATTGGATTTAGGGCACACTCGGGTCGTATGACCCTTCTATGGGCTTAACTGTTTCCCCCAGAACTCATATGCCAAAATCCTAACTCCCAGCACCTCAAAATGAGACCATCTTTGGAGCTAAGTCCTTTAATGAGGTAATTCAGGCAAATTAAATCATATGGTGGGTCCTAATCCAACATGAAATAAAATTAGAGTAGCTTGATACATCTTGTCGCCTCCTTGCTGGCCATGAGGAGCCTACCACCCAACAGTTATCAGACTGAATGCAAGACATTCAATTAAATTTCAGTTTTCAATAAACTACCATTACTTTTAGTATAAATATGTCTCAATTATTTACTTACAGGATATGTATGTGTGCATATAGATATATATGATATACATAAGATATATATATATATGATATCTACACGCATGCCAGGCATAATAGAAAGAACATAGACAAACATTGGACCCAGACAGACAAGTTACAAATTTAGGCTCTGCTTTTTAGTTCAGGGAACTAGGAGAAGTTACTTAACCTCTTTGTACCTCAAATTCCTCATCTGTAAAATTAGAATATGCTTGCCTAGAAGGGTAGTTGCAGGATTAAAATGCCCGGTAGATGGTGCCTTAGTAACTAGAACACTGTCTGAAATATTGAGATCAATGCATCAGCAAATACTTTTGAAGGAGTGAAAAAACACTTTCCCCTTTCCTATTTGGAATTGTCTGGAAACCTGAGACAGTTTCTGGTCAGCCCTAAGACAGGACCTAAGCTAAGCCATAGTGCAATCTATGGAGTACCCCAGGCTTCCATTTGGAAAATCCACTCCACCTCCTCTGTGCCCCAGAAAAACCTTGTTCCTGGATGCAGGGAATTCTTCTCTAAGTGAACAACCCATTTGATACAAGTTCTGTTTTCCTTCTAAAATGTGTAATTGCTTGTTACAGTACGATGGCAGCAACATTTTACATTAAACCTGGAAAGTTGCCTGACCTTCCAGAACCTGAGGTCACTTGTGCTGCACCCTTCTGTTTGCGGAGATGGGGATCCTAATTAATTTAAATAAGTCTAAGCAGTTAAATAGCAATACAGGTAGATCCCATCTCTTTAAAAAGATCATTGGGGTGGCACATTCATTACCCAGAGCTGGGATCAAATTTTTCTGTCTCCTTTTACAGAGTGCATTTTTGTATAATCAATTGATAATAGTGAAAAATATCTAAAAGATGTACTATTTACCAACCTAAGACTATTTCTTTGCATAAATAAAAATCATTGTGAAGGAGGAGATATTTTTTTCTTTTAAATATTCTACTTATTTATTTGAGAGAGAGAAAGTGAGAGAGAGCAGGGGAAGGGGCAGGCAGAGGGAGAAGTAGGCTCCCCACTGAGCAGGGAGCCTAACTGGAAGGCAGACACTTAACCGACTGAGCCATCCAGACATCCGGAGAAGGTATTTTTCCTTAACGCTTCTTTTGCCACCCAGTGGTTTTGTTCTTGACTTGCATTTCTCCCATCCAAGTACTAATCAGGCCCGACCCTGCTTAGCTTCCGAGATCAGACGAGATCGGGCGCGTTCAGGGTTGTATGGCCGTAGACTTGACTTGCATTTCTTTTTTTTTTTTTCCAATTTATTTATTTTCAGAAAAACAGTATTCATTATTTTTTCACCACACCCAGTGCTCCATGCAAGCTGTGCCCTCTATAATACCCACCACCTGATACCCCAACCTCCCACCCCCCCGCCACTTCAAACCCCTCCGATTGTTTTTCAGAGTCTATAGTCTCTCATGGTTCACCTCCCCTCTAACCAAGAAACTCACATCACATAAAAATGATAATCTGGGTCGTGTAAAGAGGCCTGGATTCTACTACCTGTTTGTGGGTGCTGTGGCCTTGGACGAGGGGCTCAACCTTACTGGGGCCGAGTTCCCTTCCTTGAATATGGGGGAACCAGATCTCTAGCACTGTAGCATATTATATGAACAGTAATAGATAATAAAACTACAGCCATTAAAAACCTCCTTCGCAGTTTTATAAAGTTACACTTTGCCTTAACAACTGCACAATGGAAATAAATATACTGTGGATACTGTTCTTACAGGATGCCCAATGTAGTATCCAATGAATGGAAACTCCCTTCTCCCTTCCCTCAAGCAAATCACTCTTGACTCAGAGAATGTTATGAACAATCACTGAGGGGTAATTGTGACCCTAAATTAAAATGTTTCTTAGCCTGGCCAGTAATTCAGCATCGAATTTACACATACTGGCTTGCCAAATTAGAATTTTGGTTTGCTGAGTTAGACGTGATTGCATACCTTCGGACATTTTAAAGCTGGTTTCTCTTAGCTGATCTGCTATTTCGACTGGGTACAGGAAGTGCCAGTATGCAGAGGACAGCCCCCAAGAAATCTTCCAGGCCTTCCACGGAGGCGGTCGGATGATTTCCCCCCTACCCAGCGACACAGAGGCCCTTTCAAGGGCCAGAAATAGATCCCCTATTGAGCCTCTGTTTATCTCCTCTGACCATAAAAAGCAGCTGGCCTTGCAGGAGAGGTTGGCGGCTGCAATGAACTCCAGGAGGCCGTAAGCCCGAAGCCTGAGCAACAGAATAAAGGCGCTCGAAGAACTTCAGGAGTCCTGCTGCTAGCTCTTTGCTAGAACCATTCAGTCCTACTCCAAGGAAATCTGTGAACTAAAAACCCCACACAAGCCCTGTAAAATTTCCTGTGACCACCAGAGGCACTCAGAATCATTCCATGATTCTTGGAGTTGCTTCACAATGACTATTTATTAAGTATCCACTATCCTGCTAAATACGGATGCCATTTTGTTGAATGAAAAACGTTTTAAAAAGAATTGATTGAGGGGCGCCTGGCTGGCTCAGTCAGAAGAGCAAACAACTCTCGATCTCGGGGTCGTGAGTTCAAGCCCTATGTTGAGTATAGAGACTACTAAAAAATAAATAAAGTAAAAAGAAAAAAAAAGATGGGGCCAATTCTTCCTTTCATTACTTGGTATTTGAACTTTGCTCCGTGTTAGGCTAATTAATAATTATGAAAACAGAAGCAAAATCAGGTGGTTTATTTTATTATGTGTATTTGAGAGAGTGCACAAGCAGGGGTGGGGATGCAGAGGGAGAGAGGGAAGCAGACTCCCTGCTGAGCGTGAACCAGGACTCAAGGCTCCATCCCAGGATCCTGAGATCATGACCTGAAGTCAGATGGTTACACTTAGGACTGAGCCATGCAGCTGCCCCAGCATCAGATTTTCTTAAGGCCACTGGAGTCCATAAGAAACACTATTGAAACACTTCACACATCATTGCTAAAATATTATCAGGTCTTTAGGACAGAGCTTTAAACATCTCTCATATCCTTGTTAAGAGCCCTTAAGAACACTATTCTCTTTGCTTAGATGCCATACAGATGAAATGATGTAGGTGTGGAAATTGCAATAACGCAATTCATTAGACATATGTCCAGGAGCAGAACTGAGAAGTATCAGCCCTGGACGGAAGGCTTGAGATAGTCTGTTACCACCTGGCTGGAGAACTCCTGAAATTACCATACCCTTAAGGTTTGGGCCACACAGTACAACTAGCCCGCCAATCCTTTCAAAGATCCTCACTATAAAGCAAGTGAACTGGGTGCCTGGGTGGCTCAGTCAGTTTAGCGTCTGACTCTTGATTTCGGCTCAGGTCACAATCTCAGGATCTTGAAATCAAGTCCTACATTGGGCTCCATGCACAGCACGGAGCCTGCTTGGGATTCTCTCTCTCCCTCTGCCCTCCTTCAATGCACACATCTGCTCGCTCGCTCTCCCTTTCTCAAATAAATAAATAAATAAATAAAATCTTAAAACAAAAAAACAAGTGTATCATTAAAGAAATTCAAATCAAAACCACAATGAGAGGTCACATCATGCTTGTTAGAATGGCTGTTACCAAAAAGATAAGAAATAGCAAGTATTGGTGAAGACGTGTGAAAAAGGGAAGACTTGCGAGCTGCTGGTAAGCTTATACATTGGGGTGACCCTATGGGAAACTGTATAGAGATTCCTTAAAGAATTAAAAATAGAACTACTATATGATCCAGCAATTCCACTTCTGGGAATATGTCCAAAGGAAAGAAAAACAGTACATCAAGAAGGTATTTGCACCCTCGTGCGTATACCAGAATTATTGACAGTAGCCAAGACATGGAGACAACCTACGTGTCTATTTGACAGATGGATGGAAAACTGGGCTGTGGTACATATGTACAATGGAATTTTATTCAACCATAAAAAAGAAAGAAATCCTGCCATTTGTGACAACATGGATAGCCCCTGAGAACATTATGTTAAATGAAATGTCAGTCAGAGAAAGACAAACCCTGTATAACCTCATTTTAATGCAAAATCTTAAACAACAAACAGGTCGTAGAAAAAGAGATCCGATTTGTGGTTAGATGAAAGTGATCAAACAGTACAAGATTCTTCTGGTTATAAAATAAATCGGTCCTAGGGAGATAACGCACAGCTTTATAACTATAGGTAACACCACTGTAGGATGTATTTGAAAGCAATTAAGAGAGTAAATCCTGAGTTCTTGTCACAAGGGAAAAAACACTTTTTGGTGTTTTTATGAGGGGGAAAATGATCTATATGAGATGATCGATGTTGACCAAACTTATGGTAATCATTTCACAATACATGTAACTCAAATCCTTATGCCATACACCTTACACTTGCACAATGCTGTATGTCAATAATATCTCAACAAAACTGGAAAAACAAAACAAGTGTGATTTTACAATTCAAACATTAACCATTTCTGGTAGAAACTCAAACTATTGAATTCATTGCTTACAACTTCTTGTAATTTGCAGGGTCTTATTGTAACTGAAGACCTGAACATTTGGAACAATTTGGAGGACAATCTGGTTACCAAGGTATAAAGGCTTGCCACAGGGAAGTACTTGTTCAGAGCATCGGAGCATGCAAATAGGGGAAACCTCCACAAATGTCAACACTTCGGTTCTAGAATTATCTTTGCTATCAGGAACTAAGACGACACTACTCATGTTTTTCTCAGGCTATTTATTAGTAAAGTAAATATTCTAAGGTAGAACTACTAACACCTTTGAAAATTTAAAATTTAAATTTCTTGCATGATATTTCTACTGTAATTCTACTGTAATGTAAAAGGAAATGGAAGTTTTTTGAAATGGCGAACACTCTAGGTTCTGGTGACATGCTCTTAGCAGCATAAATATTAGCTGAATCAAGACATAGTTATTAAGCCATAATAATTATAGTTATTACCCTGGAATCTCTCTTTAATTCTTTCTCCTCTTTCTCTTTTTTTTAATAGAGCACTCACTTTCTTGGTCTTAATACAAAGGTATTTAATTGTCACTTCTCTAGAATGACCCTGGGTCATGTAGCCAACAATGGTTTTAGATTTGAACTTATTCTTACCTTGTTACAAGTCACTTTTTATAACATGAAATAAGCATCGAATGGACAATAATGAATTTGCCTAGGTCTAGTGGCTCATTCTCTTGCTTCTTTATTTTTTTTCTGACAAATATACAGAAGTATGGAAATTTTTCTCACCAGCTATA
The DNA here is from genome assembly GCF_020171115.1 of Neogale vison. Classification (NCBI taxonomy): domain Eukaryota; kingdom Metazoa; phylum Chordata; class Mammalia; order Carnivora; family Mustelidae; genus Neogale; species Neogale vison. Next base: position 75,665,431 of record NC_058091.1, on the reverse strand, counting down.
AACACATAACTAACTATAAAAGGAAGAAATTGTGATGTAGTTGTGAAGAAACTGTGATGTACACTGAGACCTTGAATGGGAAAAAAAAAAAAAGGAAGAAACTGTGAAAAGCTTCCAATACTTGTATCAACATTGTTGATTTATATGATGACTGCTTTTACCACACCACTATACAACATACATAATGAATGTTATAGGGTACATATTCAGTAAACATGAAAAGAAGCATGAAGAGATGAAGGGAAAGAATTTATCCTGAAATCTTTGAGAAGTTGCTTGACTTAGTGAAGTTGAAGGCTTTAGCTTCAGACCGACTTATTTCCACCAATAACCGCCTTACCATGTAATCTTGACCAACATTAATCTCTCTAAAACCATTTCTTCATCCACAAACAAGGAATGCAATATAATTCACAGGGATACTGAAAATTATAACTCTGATAATCTGTATCAAAGCCTTAGCACAGTGCATGAATCAATGTTGAATTCTAAAGATCAGATCAGAACACAAAAATTAAATGTTGTCATTATCTGAATTTTACCAAAAAAGTAGAGATAATAATAGCTCATTTTAAGGGATATTGTGAGGAATACATGAGTTTATGTATGTAAATTCCCTAGCAAAATGCTTAAAGCAAACTAGATAACCAAGAAACGATAGCTATTACCACCAGTGGATTTATTACCATTGAGATAAAACCATTTTTCACAAGTTCATGTTTTAAAGTGCTTATGATTTGGAGCCCTCTGGTGTTCATATTGAGAACTACAATTTTGATTAGGGAGGTGTTGAGCCAATTTCCATCAGTATTTCCTCAAGGTATTATCATTTACATGCTATATTACCATAACTAAATGAGCTGTAACTTAATTACTATTTTTATTTAAACTTATTTATTCCTTAAGAAAAAAAACAACACATTTCCAAAACCAACTTAATTTATTATCATAAATGAAAAGCCAGTATGTTTTAAACATATATAACTGTTAAATATAGAACCATTAATATAGAAAATTTCAGTTTCAGTACCAACCAGCATCATATCTTATACAACAGCTCTGGGAACCTTACTTTATATCAATAAATTTTATTTATTGACTAAAGAAATCCTCACAGGCTTCACGAAAAGGAACAAGTTTAAAGAAAAAGAATCCCAAAGAATTATGAGATGTTAGTTTGATGGACAAGAGGACAAAGGACTTTTCCAACACAGATTAAAGTATAACTAAAGATAAAAAGTTGTAGAAACACTGAGTCATTGTGGAAGCTCCAAGATGCCACAAATATACCCAGAGTGCAAGTGAGTAATTGGCTGGAGGCAGAAGGGCAGTGCATGAAGAGAGGTGGGCCTGGCCATAGCAGGAGAGGTCCCCTATGTCATGCAGAAGACTGCAGAGACTCGTTTCATGTAAAGTAATCATTCTCCCAAGATTAGAATTCCATGAGATTTTAGTAAATGTTTTCCTTCACTACACCCCAAATATGTATGTGGCAGGGTGCATGTGTGGTGTCAAGTTGGAGAAATTCTGAATTCAACCAAATAAAGCAGGATTTTTAATTGCAAGAATTCTCAGAGCACTGTAAAACTTTAAGAGGGAATTATAATCTGCAGATTTCCCAGTATGTTTGATCTTGGAATAGTTATTTTATTTCTTCTTTGTTTTACTTATTTGTTGGTTGGTTGTTTGTTTATTTAAGTAGGCTCCATGCCCAGTGTGGGGCTTGAACTTACAACCCTCATATCAAGATTCGATGCTTTACCAACTGAGCCAGCCAAGCCCCCCTTACTTGTTTTTATTTATTTTAGGAACAACATATGTAATATCTGGCAGAATATATTTTGAGAAATCCACCTAGGTTATGGAGAACTATATATATATATATATATATGTATATATATAGACAATAGTACCATGATTACATCTGTGTTTTAGAAAGATCTATGGTGGTGTGCCTGGGTGGCTCAATGGGTTAAAGCCTTTGCCTTCGGCTTGGGTCATGATCCCAGGGTCCTGGGATCGAGCCCTGTGGGATCGAGCCCCATGTCGGGCTTTCTGCTCAGCAGGGAGCCTGCTTCTGCCTGCCTCTCTGCCTACTTGTGATCTCTCTCTCTCTACCAAATAAATAAATAAAATCTTAAAAAAAATATCTATGGTGATGGTATGTTGGTTGACTCGAAGGAAAAAAGGAAAAAGTAGAGGCTGCCAAATGAGTTAGAATGTGGCTGAATCACCAATGATCCACATGCAGAAAACACAACAAATCACTGCATGTAATGAATTTTAAACTATGAGAGCTAAACACAGTTTCAGGGCATTACAAATTTGAAGGCAGTAATTCATGCCATTAGAAAAAAAGAATACTCATTAAATAAAGCAAATAATAAATGCTCAACACCAATACACAAATAATAGACAAAATTATTTCCTTTGTAATTGATTAACTATATTGTGTACTTCAAAATTCTCTGGCTGTTTTTGCTGACAATGACAGTTCTAGGTGGAAGAGCTTAGCTTGTGAAATAGAAGAATGCAGTTGTGAATCTTATCATTGGGAATTATCAGAACCAGAACGAGTGTGTGTGTGTGTGTGTGTGTGTGTGTGTGTGTGTAGTAGTGTTTTGGCAAAGGTCTGTTAGAGATCCAGGAGGTGGAATGAAAAAAAAAAAAAAGGCAGAAAGCAAAACTCCTTGAATATAGGAGTAAAAAGGGAAGGAGATCTTTTTTCTCCAAGACATTGAATTATTCAAGCAGTTTGACAAATCCTGCTTGCTCTCAAATTAATTGTATTCCCCAGCATTTAGAGCAGTTGCTATACTGATTTGACAATTATGGGAAATAATTTCACGTTTTCTTTACTGAGCCCTTTGAAATGTTATATTGCTTGAGAATTCCTACAGCTTGTCAGATTGTGTTAATTTTCCTAATGAATACTTTCAACTGTTGACCCAGCTCCTGAACACAGCAGCCCTTCTCTTTCTTTTCTGAAGAAGGTGATTGGTTCACAGATAGCCATCTTTTAGATGCACAGGAAGTATAGAATCTTCATACAGATGTAAAGTCAGCATATTTTTTTTCTTCAAATTCTTCAGTTGATATTATACAACACTAATTTCAAGTGAAGTTAGTCCATCAAATTTGGTTTTTAATGTATATTTTCCCTGAATATTCCCTACTGTTATTACAGAATACACTTTGATAGTAATGCTTTAAGTGCCCAGGAACGGAAGAAAATTAGGAATTAGAGGCTGTCTGGTATGTGTGTTTAGAATATAGGCTAAGGAATTTAATCTGGGTTCATATCCCCATTCCACTGCCATTAGTTGTCTGACCTCAGCCAGTCAAATAATCCAAGACTGTCTGTATGTTTTTAAAAGAGAATAATAATACCAAGAGAATAAAGGAGAATTAATATTCACAATGACTAAGTATTCTCTTCAGTCCTGATTGAAGACTAGCACAACAAATCCAAGCATGAACATACAAAGAATTCCAAACATAGACAAATAGTGAGAAGCCTCAGAACAAAATGCCAAAGAAACAGAGATCATTTTGAAAGAGGACAGAATAAAAATGGGGGTGGCTTACCAGAAATAAAATTAATGTAGTAGTTAACCTTTCAGCTGCAACAGTAAAAGGCATAAGACAGTGGGATAATATTTTAATACACTCTTTTCAACTTTTCAATTTTCAATAAATCTCTTTTCAACCTGGGATTGAAAAACAAACTTTCAGAAGCCACCAGGAAGGGACTTCTAAATAATGTACATGATCACAGAGGTAAGATCTGAGATGCAAAAGGATGAATTTAAAAAATGAATAATGATAGAAAACAATAATAATGTTTAACCTAAGAGTAAAAAATAACATGACAAAGTAAAATAATGGAGTCCAATTGATACAAAATGGAAAGAAGCGATTGGTTAAAGCTTTCTAGATTCTCTGTTAGACAGAAGGAGGATAAAGATATTACCTAACATTAGACTTTCTTAAAATGCATGTTAGAATATGAAGGATAGGGACACCTGGGAGGCTCAGGCAGTTAAGTGACTGCCTTCAGCTCAGGTCATGATCCCAGGGTTCTAGGGTTGAGCCGCACATCCGGCTCCTTGTTCAGCGGGGAGCCTGCTTCTCCCTCTGCCTGCCATTCCTTCTGCTTGTTCTCTCTCTTTCTCTGATAAATAAATAAAATCTTTAAAAATCACATGAAGGATTATCTCTTAAAAAATAGAAGTATTGTGCATATACTGAAAATGATAAGGAAGTAAATGGAATAAATAGAAACACAAGATTCAGAACAAAAATTAGAAAGGATAAAATGTGTATAATGAGATAACAGAAATAAACTAAAATATATGAGAATTGTAATCAATGTTAAGGGAATAGATTCTCAGGTATAAGAAAGAAAACATCCAGCAATGTGTTTTTCACAATAGACAACAGAGAAAGGTTAAAGCTGAAAGTTGGAAAAAATTATATCAAGTACAAAGAAATGTATAATAATTAAACATGTATAACATGTTTAATGTATATTAAATATTTGTTAAAACAGATTTCTGAGGCAAAATAAAGAGCATCATTGTATCAAGATAAAAGATTAAATTCACTAGAAGGATGTAACAACTCTAAATAGGAAATATTAGTAACTACATCATGTCCGTAAAACCTTGGATACACAACTCAATAACTGATTGAATGTGCAGAAAATAATCAATAAGAATATAAAAGATTTTCACAACATAATCAAAAAGTTTGATCTAAAGAACATGCAGGTATTTATGAATGAGGGTATACATACTCCTTTAAACATACATGGAAAATTAACAGATATTGACTATACATTTATTAGGTGATAAGGTATGATGCAACAAATTTCAAAGGAGTAATGTCATGAAGACTACATTTGTTAAACACTATAATTAAATTGGAAATAGAAAAAAAGATAATTTAATAAGCCCCATATATTTAAAATTTAAAAACATAATTCTGAAATTCTTATATCAAAAGAGAAATAAAAATTAAAACAAAATTATTTAGAGCTGAATTATAAAACACTGGATAGCAATTTTGAAGTATCAGTATAGTGATGTTTAGAAGGAAACACAAAATGAGATTTGTATATGCTAGAAAAAAGAAAAGCAAACATGAAAGAGCTAATTGTCCAAGTTAAGAAGTCAGAAATATAACAGAAAATAGCTCAGTGACATAGAAAAAAGGCATTCGTAGCAATAGTAGGAATTAATGAAAGAGAACACCGAAGAAACATTCTATTTAAATAAAAATATTCATGAAAAGAAGCATATTGAAGTTTGTGCAGATAATTTTAAAGATCAGTATTGATCATATTAGCTCATTCTATTAGCTAGCCTTTACAGTTTTTTAGAAGATTTTATTTATTTATTTGAGAGTGAGAGAGTGAAAAAGAGAGAGATCATGAGTAGAGGGGAGGGGTAAGGGGAGAAGCAGACTCCCCGCTGAGCAGGGAGCCAGAGGAGGGACTCAACCCCAGGACCCTGGGATCTTGACCTGAGAGGAAACCAAGAGTTCCCCACTTAACTGACTGAGCCATCCCGATGCCCCAAATAATTCAGAGTTTTATCATCAAGTTGAATATTTGATGCCCTTCTATCCTGAATGTACACTTTAAAACATTATATAATTATACCAAAATAAATTTACAAAAAATGTGCATAGTAGCCCTGATTTATGATAAGCAAAAATGGGAAACAACTCAAATGACATTTGAGGGGGAAATGGATACATAAATTATATGATATATTTAACCCTAACCTATATGACACCTGCTCCTTTCCTTAATGTAATTTTTTAAATTACATGTTTTTCTATTCATTGAAAAACTAATATGTGTTCATTAAAGCACAACTGGAAAAACACAGAACCCAGAGCACTCATAGTCTCATAACATAATCATGATTAACACAGATTTCCTTCAGTTACTTAAAAACATAGTTTTCCCAGCTTTAAACATGGTTGGATCACACTTTTGTTCATAATTTTTACCTTAGCTTTTTGTTTTGAGAACCTCATATTATATTCTTTTCCATGCACTTTACAGTTTTTATTTTATTACCTATTCTTTGGAATTATAGTTTTAAATAATATTTCATGTTTCCTAAGTATATATCAACTTATTTAATAATTATCCGACAGTTGGGACTGTTGGGTTTTTGCAAATTTTTATAACTTTCCTCAGATATATGTTTATGTATAAACTGGTTTCTGTGCTTAGAAAGGATTTTATTTATTTATTTATTTTAAAGGATTTATTTATTTATTTGATAGACAGAGATCACACGTAGGCAGAGAGGCAGGCAGAGAGAGAGGAAGGGAAGCAGACTCCCTGCTGAGCAGAGAGCCCAATGTGGGGCTGGATCCCAGGACCCTGGGATCATGACCCGAGCTGAAGGCAGTGGCTTTAACCCACTGAGCCACCCAGGTGCCCCTAGAAAGGATTTTAGGGTAGATTTTCCTAAGTAGGCACCAGGTCAATGTTAAGTATCGAAAGGATTACATCAATTTATCACCCGCCTCACGGGACGTTGGCTTTGGATTAGCAAGAGGACCATACAGTTAGAAAACATAAAATTGTGGCTTGAGGTTCGTTCTAGTCTGTATGGATGATACCGCCCTGCATCCAGTCTTGGAAGTCTGAGATCTGGGAGAAGCCAAGAAGCTTGCACTTCCCTCTTCCCCATACATAACCCCATACCACATCTCACTCTTTCACATTCTACCTATTTCTCATTCTCTCTACTGCTTTCCATTTTCACAATAACTCATCTCATCTGATCTGCCATCCTCTTTTGAAAACTTTTATTTAATTATGTAACATAAAAATAACAGTGAAAAACGCAAAGTATAATATAAATCCCGTGTGTCTACCATCCAGTTCTATCAAATTCATACATTTTTACCGATGCTGTGTCAAATGTTTTTAATAACACATTACAGAAATTACTGAAGCCCTGTGTACCTCTAACTGACCCCTTTCCCTTCCCTGCTTCCATGTTACCCTGAATTTTCTACATTTTATTCCTAGACTTCTTTTACACCTTTCAATATGCCTTTATCCATCAATCCTACAGAGCACTGTTTCACACATTTTCAAACTTCAAAGAAAAGAGATTAATGGATGTGAGGGCGATCTGGCTGTGACATCTGTCACTCCACCGATGGCCAGCTTTGATTCTGCTGACCTGGCTGGTTAGGCGCCTTTCCCCTTCCTCCTCAGCCGTCCATATCCTCTTGAATACACCCACTGGGTGGAAGACAACCACCTTCCCACATAGAGGATGGATCAGTGGTCAAGGTTATAGGAGCAGCTGTGATCCCCTCCCTACTAGAACCTCCAAACAGACTCTAACGGTCCATTTGTAGGACAGTGTAGAGAGGTCAAACTTCCGAGATTCTAGACACATCCAAATGAGGAGTTGCATGTGATATTCTGTCTTTCTTTTCTTCTTCTTTCTTTTTTTTCAGTCTGCCTGTCTTTAAAAGAAAAAAAAAGAAAGAGAGAGAGAAAGAGATTACAGTATCTATTTGGCAAGTTGCTTTTTTGCTCAGCGTTATATTTTTGAGATTTGACCATATTGTGTAGCTCCAAATCCTTACACATATACATATGTATGCATGTATGTGTGTATATATATATATATATATATATATATATGTATGTAATTTCATACAAATATACATTTATTTACTCAGTGTCTCGTCGGTGGACTTTAAGGCTGTTTACAAAATTTTGCTGTTACAATGAATACAGCAATGAGCATCTATGCTTGTCTACCTATGCATATGGACAAGGTTTTTTCCAGGTTCAAGGTGTAGATCTTGGTATGGATTTGATGGATTAAAGCTTATGTTTTACTTTATGAGGTTCCATTTGAAGGGTTGAAACAACTTTACTAGATATGACCAAATTGTTCACGAATGCTGCCATGCAAATTTAAACTCACCCCGCATTGGGTGCGGGTTCACAGTGCTCTTCCTCTTGCCGACACAATTGGTAGGTGTTGGTGCAGGTGCCACAGTTTCTTGTGTGTGATGGTAATTTGAAGCTCTTTGATTTCCAGTGAATTTGAATATTTTTTATTGATTTCTTGGGCATTTTTATCTGCTCTTCTTGAATTACCTTTTCATTTTCTTGGGCTAATATCTACTTGTCTTGATTTGTAAGTGACTAAATTATTCATCCTTAACTTATAAAATTCTTATGTCCATGCTGATTTCCTCTCTTCTCAGACAATGTTAAGAAACTTAGAACATTGAAACTCCTGACATACATATAATTGTGCAGTATTTTAAAATTCCAGATGTATGCTAAACCCTGAAGAACATTACTTTTTATTGTAGTATACAGTCAATATTTATTGTGCTTTACCACTCTTACTCACTATTTTTCATTCTAGTCTACATTTCTGACCTATCATCTTGATTCATTTTCCTTTTTCCTGAATAACATCCTTTCCTATTTCCTGAAAAATTGAGTCAGCTCTCACAAACCAGTATAAGCTAGCTATAATACTGGCTTCCTTATTATATTTTCTGAAGTTCAATTATCCATGGATTTCTTTGTTCAATCTTGATTGACAAAGTATTATACACTCCCCCCCACACACACACTTAATACACCATTGAGTTTTATTTGCCTCCCTTTTATTTAGAACTTTTGCATTGATAGTAATAATTTTGCATAACGTTCTTTCCTAGGACTGTCCTGTTGGGTTTGGGTACAAAGATTATAGCTATATAGGTCCTTTCAAGTCTCGACATTTCATCCCTTTTCCTATTGTCTTTCTTGTTAATTTCCAGTTTGGTAATTTGGGTTATTTTTGATGGGTAGAAGTTTTCATTTTTGAAGCCGAATATGTTCATCTTTTTCCTTATAATTAATCTCTTTCACATCTGAACTTTGAAAGTAGTCCTCAAACCTCACAAGTTAATGAATAGCCAGTGATAACTTTCTTCTAGCTTTTCTTGGCTTAAAAATATTTGGTATTTTAATTTCCATTGAATTAATTTTGATACATGAGGTGGAAAAACTGTATAAGTTGAAATTTTTCAAAGTTCCTAATCAGAAACTTAAAATATTATTTAAAAAAAAAAGCTTGGATTTTTTTTAAATTTTAAAGATGAACTTTTAAAAATGTACTATAAAAACCGGGCCCTGGATGGCTCAGTCGGTTAAGCATTGGCCTTCAGCTCAGGTCATGATCCTAGGCTCCTGGGATCGTGTCCCACATTAGGCTCCTTGCTAAGAAGGGGTCTGCTTCTCTGTCTACCCCTCCCCTCTGCTCCTGATCTCTCTTTTTCTCTCTCTGTCTCTCATGCTCTCTCTCAAATATATAAAATCTTTTAAAAAAGTAAAAATATACAAAAACCATTTCACAAATTTTCATAATAAAACATGATTATTTCATACTTAAACAACTTTTTTCAGCTTTGAAATTAACTTATAACAACCCTGTATACATGAGCAATAAAATAAAATTTACTGGGGCACTTGGCTCAGTTGGTTGAGTGCCAGTTGCTTAGTTTCTGCTCAGGTCATGATCTCAGGGTGGTAAAATCCAGCTCCAAGCCCTGCATGGGGCTAGGTGCTCAGTCTGGGGTCTGCTCAAGATTCTCTCCCTCCACCTCCCCCTCTGCTCCTCCCCTCATGTGTGCACTCTCTCTTTCCCTCTCTACAACAAATAAGTAAATAAAATCTTTTAAAATAAAGTAAAATGTACAGATTTTTTCTTAACATAGAATATGCGTTTGGAATTAGCGAACGTAAAATGTAGATAATTCCCAAGTTAGTTATGACTTAATACTTCACGGGATGGACTTGGCTTACTAATTTTTCCCATACAATTTGCTTCAACTTATTGCAGGAAAGTTCTCTAGAGAAATAGGTTTCCCCTCACAGATAAGGAGGATTGACTACCAAAAACAAGAACTTCTAAGAGGAAGTCTCAGGAAAATGTTTTCTCTGTACAATTCTATGAGTGCATGTTCCCTACTAGTCTTCACTGACAAGTTTCAATCGTGGAATATTAAATATTAAAACATTTGAATAATTCCAAAATGGTCCTTTTGACTAGTTATTAATTATGGGCTTATTTTTCCCTTCTTCCACAAATGTGTGGCAATGTTGGGCAATATGCCTTTTTTCAAATTCAAATTTAAATAATTCCATTCCATGTTATAGATTGCAAAACCAAATGTTAACATTATTCACTTATTCACATCCCTCACAGAGCTTTCTGATTGGAGCGTAATTGAGACATGAACACCTACCAAGCCAAGTCCTTGAATTGGACATAAGCTGGTGTACCACGGCTTCCTTCGGGAAATCATACTGACCTCTGGCACGGTTGTTGTGATTGGTCTGTATTGTCCGTTGCATTTATTTAAGACCCAGTTTAGATTCGTTCAGAGTGTAAAAGTCACTTTGAAATCTTGGAAAGTACTATCGTGGTCAACTAAAGAGTCCTTTGTCTTTTGCAGTGTTGCTTGTAATCTGTCCTGTAACCATGCACAATGGATATGTGCTGTCAAGGTATCACCTAGACTTCTGCTTACCAGAGTAAATGAGCCAGGAGGCACTATCCCTAAGGACCTTATCAATAATGTTTGAGGGGCGCCTGGGTTAAAGCCTCTGCCTTCAGCTCAGGTCATGATCTCTGTGTCCTGGGATTGAGCCCCACATCAGGCTCTCTGCTTAGCAGAAAGCCTGCTTCCTCCTCTCTCTCTCTCTTTCTCTCTCTGCCTGCCTCTCCACCTACTTGTGATCTCTGTCAAATAAATAAATAAAATCTTTTAAAAAAATCTTTAAGATGTTCTACTTAACCTTTCTCTCATTTTTCAATGTCACTCATAAACAATGGAGCCAGACGTATACATTGTGTCTGAGAAAGAACTGGATGACACCTGACTTTCTGTTTTTGCTTTATAAGAATAGTGTGGTAATATCCATTTATCTAGAGGTCAAGCTCTGACAAGGGCAGCCCTGGAAACACAGCTGCTAACACAAGAGCCCGCTTATTAGCCACAAGCTGTAAGGAAATTGCACCTTTGAATAAATAAGTCAAAAATCCTCTAAAGAATGAGCAAACCGAGGGGTGAGGAAGTAGACCGCATGGTAGAGGCCGTCATCTTTTCTTTCTGTCCCTTTGTGCATCTCTCTTGGAGTTCTCTTGTTTCCATCACTCCTTCCATGTCCTGTGCTGGTCTAGCCCTGTTGACAACACATGCCTTTTCTTCCTTCCCTTAGTGCTACTGAAAGAGTTGACCATTTTTGAAAGGAAACATAATAAACACTAAGCAGGAAAAAAAATTACAAAAGATAAACCAAAGAAATGCAAGTAGCCTGAAAAGAGCCAATTTTGCAAATCCTAGGTTCTGGATCCTAAGAAAGCCGAATGCTAATCACAAAAAGACTGGTGCAGGCCTCGTCTTCTTTCCTCCATCTCAGATTCCTTTTGTCCTCTGGTCTCGTCCCAACCTGAAGGCCCATCTAAGTGATGGCTTCCCAATCCCCTTTGATGCCTTTCTCTTGAGATATCAGTTTGGGCTCAGAACACTGTCACTCTGAGGTCAAGTGCATGCTTGGGCAGAACCTATAATGGATTGATTTAACCTCAAAAACAGAAAAAACTTCCAGTACTTTCCTTATCCAGAGTTACAGAGCAATAGCCGCATCATTCACTCTGCCTTCTCTTGTTCTCCTTTCTCTTTAGGAATAAGGTAAAGCCCCTCTTAGTCCTTTCTTAGACAATGTCTCTGCTTAGCCAGCAAATTAGGAATGATTGATGACAACAGAAAGAGACAAGGCTTTCTATGTAGAAAGGAGAGGCAAAAAGCCCCTTCCTGATGAAGCTCAGGGGTATCCTTACACTGTAGGCCTCACCATAGTACACAGGGTAGTGATTTTCATTCATCATGATTCTGCGTCTTCAAAAGAGAGTGAAAGCCGTGGTTCTCACCTGGTTCTCACCGTGGTTCTCATCTCTCCCTTTGCCCTCCAGGAGACTCGGCATGGTCTGGAGACAGTTTTTAGAGTCACCACTGAGGAGTTGCTATTGGCAGCTAGCGAGGGAGCCGGGGGACTCTCTCCTACACCCTCCAACACATCAGGGAATTACCAAGTAAAAAACGCCGGCAGTGCCGAGGGGGACAAGCCCTGCGTTAAGGTCACAGAAAACGAATACATTTTCAATGTGTCTTAGAGATTGAGATTTAAACATGATTATATATGTGGCAGTTTGAAAGTCTGAAGGAGTGAGCTTTAGTATTGGCCTGTGTAGGAACTTGAGAGTACAACAAGTGATGTGTCCCTTTATAATGAAAAAGAAGCACCTTTGTCCTCCGAAGACCCATGAGTATTTTATGGATCCAGAGACTCTCTCTAGAAATTTTGGAGGGGAGCTTAGAAAAAAGCAAAATGTGTCCAATAGGTTTTTTGTGAAGAATTTGATACAATGTAACCAATTTATTGAGGGTAACAAGGTTTGGGGGGATAAACATGACTTCTTTGTACTTTTCTAATTACTTTTCCCTCAGCTGGCTGGGCATGGCTTCCTCACAGGCAGCTGGCTCTGATTCATTCATTCCTGTTAGTTTTGGTTATTAGATCACTGTCTTGTTGGCATATGATCTAGTCTTCTCAGTCTCAAAGTAAACCTCTTCTCCCCTCAGCACTGCTTGGAAAACCTCTCTCTCTCTCTCTCTCTCTCTCTCTCTCTGTGTGTGTGTGTGTGTGTGAGAGAAAGAGAGAGAGAGAGAGAATTAGAGAGAAAAAGTTAGTCTGATTTGTCCGACCTCTTCCCTTCCAGGTACCAGCTCCTCTTTGGGGAGTGTGAGGTGGGGATTGAGAAGATGAGGTAAGACTAAATGACTCATACTTAACTGATGAGACATTCAGGCTCTGGTGGACCCTGGTGGACCCCAGCTGAGAGCCTCACACTGCACTCCTCTGATGTTCACTTCTTGGGTTTCTACTTCAATGGCCCTGGCAAGACCATAGCCCGCTAATTTCCCATGGCTGCCACAGCCAGCTCCCTGGCAAGTGGACTGGTATAGGAAGCACATTCCAGTCCTCCTGAAGCCTGGGGGGGGGGGGGTTGCAGAGATAGGGAGAAAGCAGTCCCAGCCCTCTCTGTGAGCAATGCCTCACCAGACTCTCTGCACTTCCTCTTGCCCTGCCCGTACATAGCACGATGTGGGTGACACTAGCAGTTCTGTGGCAGGCCGGGCTCCCACACAGAACCTGCCTCTCCCTAGGGCAGTCCTCTTACCTGCCAAAGGGATTTTGCTGTACTATTCCCTTCTGGAGCCTCGCTTTCTTCAGTCTCCTGGAAATGGTGGCTGACTAGCTGGTTCTCTCTCCCCTGACATCCACCCTCCCCCCAGAGTACACAAGGGAACTCCCAGATGTTTTCCTACTCTGCTTGAAAGGGTGGGAAATTCAAAGTGATATCCAGTCTGTCTCTAACATTTCTCAAAACTATCTGGCCATCAAATTTCTCAATGGGACTGTCAAGGCCGTCTTCTTTGCTCTGATGAGGGTAGGGAAGGGAAGGGTAAGAGACACCCATATAGATAGACCCAAGTCTAAACTCTTCATCAAACTTCTCTCCCCTCCCCAGTTCCCCTGGAGGCAGGGGTCGGCGGGGGGGGCGGAAAGAAAGAAAAAAAAGTCCTTGCTCTGCCTGTTCCCATTTCATTTTCATTATTTTCTGTTAATCTGGATGGCAACTTTTTAAATTTAAAAGCTAAGAATTTAGTGCCTTTTATCTTTGCAGTACATTTGCAGGGACATTTTCTAAAACAGTCCTTCTCAATCTTGGAAGCGTATTCATATTATCTAGAGAGCTTTCCAAAAACTAAATCAAATCAGAGTATCTGGGGAGTGAGGCCCGGCTTTTGGGAATGCTCAGGAGCCTCTGGCAGCGGGATGATACATAAGAAGGCTGGGAACCACTGCTCCAGAAAACACAGGCCTCCAGGGGGCCTGGAGGGGAAGAAGACATCAATTAAGAGCTCATATTGCATCCTGTCACAAAATGCAGAAGCCCAGGCACAGAGAGGCTGGGAAACTATCTTCAGGTTACACAGCTAGTAATTTTCAGATCTAATAATGGAGACCCAAAGCCCATGTTCTCCTTCAGTGTAGTAATAAGACTCCTAAGCCAGAGTGGCACACTTGATCTGTCCTTTCTTCCCCACTTCCCCTTCCTCTTCCTCTGCCCACAGGCCCCCTCAGCAGATTCTGTAAGGAGTGATCTGGAACTGGTTCAAGCAAAGACTGTTGAATACAGCTTCCCTTTGGACATTTAAGATTCTCACTCCATCAGCAGAAAGATCAGTTCTGGAGGGGCAAACCAGGATTTCACTGACTTAATCAAATGCCCATCCATTGTGTTTGTTCCCCGGGGAAAAGCTGCTGGAGATGAACACACAAGAGGGTCAGGATGGCTGTTTTACCAAGCTTTAAGAAGTTAAAGAAAATCACCACCATAAGTGACAAGGAAATGGAAAAGAAACACCACAGTCTCCCTTGGCTAACCCATTATTTGGGGGCCAGCACAGCCTACCCTGTTTATTCTTTCCTCCTTCAAGTCTCCGCTGAGGTAAACATCCTCGCAGAAACCTTCCTTGATCTCCTCATGGGTCTGAGTTAGGGAAACTTCCTCATTGCTTATAAGCACGCTGGCTTCCCTCCCACTGCACTACTTTATAAAGTATCAGCTTATCTCTCCTTTTCACCAGACCATGAACTCCCTGGGGAGGAAGGATCATGTCCTTGACCTATATCCTTTGCCTCTAGCACATTCCCTGGCACAGAGAATAAATTCAATTACTATTTCTGAATGACTATCAATATTTTTTTATTATAAAAATGATAAAATACATTAAGGGGGTAGTAGCTTAAAATTTTGTACATCAGAAAAATGAGTCATAATGTAGATAAAGGTTAGATGACCCGAGCTAGAAAGTCATTAACTATTTTTAGCTCCTTTTTACAGTCAACCCTATCCTGGTGCTTAATTTCCAGGGTAGAGAGGACCAGAACAACTGGACAGAATCTGAAAGTGATTTAATCAGTGATGCTGATTCATTACTTGGTACACCCATGGTCACTATCACCAGAAGCCACATAAACCCCTGTGCTTGGTGTTCTGCAGAGCAGTTTTTATGTTGACAATTACAAAGCAGGGGCATTTTAACACAACAAAAAACACGGACATGTTTTTTACATGTGCCATGAAAATCATGGATATACCTTTTACAAACAAAAATGTAAGACTCTATTAATGTGTATTAGTCTGAACCTTGACAGTAACTTGAGTATGGATGAAATAGAACCTACTGGTTAGTTGCTTATTTGATAACTTTTTATTTTATTTTATTTGTTTTAGAGAGAGAGTGTGAGAGAGGGAGCCAGAGAGCAAGGCGGGGAGGGGCAGAAGGAGAAAGGGAGAATCTTAAGCGGGCTCCATGCTCTGCACAGGGCCTACTCTGTCTCTCAACCCTGAGATCATGACCTGGGCTGAAATCTAGAGTCAGATGCTTAACCACTTGAGCCATCCAGGTGCCCCCCCAATAAATCTTTTAATCTATGAATTTGTATAAGGCTTTTTGACAAGAAATGTGGGCGGGAGGGCATTTGGGTTCGATACAGGACACATACCTGACCCTGACAGACTTTAACATCAATTTTAAGGTGGGCGGGGGGGGGGGGGGGCTGAAAAAAAATAACGGCAAACCACTCAAGAGCAAATGTAAACAAATGCCACCTCTCCTTTTACAGATGGAGACTGTGTAGATGTGAGGAGAAAGAGATGCGTAGGGCTAAAGACCTGAGAAGGTGAGACATGAACTGATTTTTCTTCTCTGCCATGCTTTCTAGTCACACTGCCAGGCCAGGCTTGCAACGAAACTGTCAGTTTCTAGTCTTTTCTCTGAAAATGTGACTGCTTCACCCTACAGGAAGGGCTTATGGGTTCCAAATTAGAAAATATACCCGCAGTTGACGCTTATTATTTGCGCACTCCGTATCTGTGAATTTTCCTCATTAAGCCATTCCGGACTTAGGCAGAGCCGGGGGAAACTTGGGCTGGCAGGCGCACCTACCTTTCCAGCTGAGGTCAAACAAGGCGAAGCTCTCCCTTGTTTCAGTAAACAAGTGCCCTTTTCATACGCTACAGATGCACCATTTCTGTGCTTTTCAGGGGAGGGGGCTGATTTTGCTATTTAAAATGGCTCATGTGAAATGTTGGTCAGTTCAGTAAGCTCACCGGGTTTCACTCAGGTGTCAGTTCTAATGATGACGGCCCTGAGCTCAAAGTTCATGAGTCAACAATACCTAAATACGGTATCTTTAAACAGAAACCCACATAAAACAAGGTTATATATTGATCATTTAACAAAAATATTGAGTACAGAGGGTCACAGGATCCAAACTCCGTATTTCCATCAGGAGCTAGAATTCTGGTCCTAAATCCAAATGCACCTCCTTCCTCCCTCCCTGGGGATCTGCCCTTGACCGCCTCGGCTCGAGGACCCACTTCAGCGGGGTCAGGCATTGGCAGGGCCTGAGAAAGGCGCCGGCAGCCAGGGGTGGGCGCCCTCGGTGCCGCGCGCGGAGCGGCCGGCAGGTGGCGCCCGGCGGCGGGCTCCTTCCCCGCGTGGTCCCGGCCAGGTGGACTGGACGCCGCGGAGCTAACCACAGCGGCAGTGCAGGCGGCCCCCGGTCCCCCACCCCTTCCACGCAGCGCTCGCGACAAGTGCGCAGGGGAGGGCGAGCGCGTGCGGCGGGGCCAGCTGCGTTCCGAGCCCGGGCACCGCCGCCTGCTTCTCTGGAAGCGCCTGGGAGCCCCGCGGCGCGGAGTCCGAAGACGGCCACCATGGAGGCGCAGGCACAAGGTGAGTGGTCGCCCATCGCCCTGAGGGTCGCGTCCTGGCGCTCAGAGAGGCGTTTCCCGGCACCACGTAACTTTGCTCTCGGACGGAGCGGATGGGTGCCATCTCACACGTCCGCCACTCTCCGCTCCTGCCCGCGCCTGCGGGATAAATCACTGCTCCCCAAACTCGGGATTTGCTGTGAGGCTGGGGCCAGCAGAGATGCTAAGTGGAGAGGTCTCTCCTCTGGAAATGCGCCCACAGAGTGCTCGACTTCTTTTCCCAGCCAATGCCCCCTCCTCCTCCTCCCCCGCTTTCCCAACCTCGCGAGTGCCCGAAGGACCTGTTGTGCAGGGTCTGGAATCCGCGAGGCGTTCCCCTTGCCCCTGGGGGAACAGGAAGGGAGCGCGACTCCTCTTGGCCTGAGCCGTGGGGGGCGTCCCGTCCCAAGTTCGAGCTGGGCGGCGCGCGCTGGGGTGGGGGCTGCGCGGAGACCCGGGGCTCACGGCTGCGCCAGGGGCTTGCCCAGCACGGACTTGCCTTCTGAGGCGGGAGAGCGTTACCCGCCCGGGGATCTCCAAGCGATAGACGCGTGTGGCCACGTTTCCCAGGTCGGGGAGCAACCTCTGCCTCCCCGCCGGGCGGGGCGCGCAGGGTCCCGGGCCGCAGTCCGGCCGCCTCGATCCCCGCTCCTGGGGTCCCCCGCTGTAGGAGCCCCTGGCGGCGGCGTCACCAACGGCAGCCTCGGGTCTTGGGGTCATACTGCGACCAGGGGTAGGGAATCCGTATGAAACTGTGGGAAAAGGGGAGTCCATGGAGAGAGAAGCAGAGGTGGGCGGATGTCTAGCTGGAGTCTGGTGAGGAAGGACAGTGACCGTGGAGTCTACATTGGGAACAACACCAAGGAGGGAGGGATGTGGAGTTCAGCCCTCTTTAGCCTTTAAAACAATCATCACTACCTTTCTTCCACACTGCAAGAAATACTGTGATGGCTTTTAAAATAGAAATTTAACAAAAAAAAGGGGGGGGGCAAAATAAAGGTAAGAAGAGGTTCCAGACCCTTTCCCGAATGAAAGGGATTTGGTGGGTGCTTGGGCCTGGCTGGAGTCGCCCAGCAGGTTTGCTGCCAGGATTACAGTTGCCTGAACAGTACGAACCATCCTGGTGTGTTCCATCAGCCAAGATCCTGCCCATAAAGCTGCTGCTTCCAGTGTTTTTTATTCCCCATTATCTCATAGGAAAGGAGAATTCAACCAAGGGCAGGGGTTGTTGGTCAAATTCAAAGGCAGTGGTTGGTCTGGAGGCCTTCTCTCCTGACCTGAAGCAGGTGGGAACAACACGGGAGCCTTCCAGCCTGCCTTGCAGATAAGAATTATTTATTTGCAGAATGTTAAATACCGATCCCAGAGCAGTCGAAATGGAATGATTGGGGCCTGGGCATGGGTGTATTTGAAAGGTTCCCAAGTAATTGGTTGTTCATTGAGATTGGAGAAAGACTCATCTGAATTGTTAAGACAGCTAAACTACAGGTCAGAGCCATGCGTGTCGTTGGTTTGCTTTACTTGAAAGATTTACTTGCCAAATATCCCAGTGCTTTCCTTTTGCCAAGTACTGTGCTAGGGGAAGCAAACACAGACTTGATTTTTGCTTCATGACATTTATAGTAGAGGAAGTAAAAGACATTAATTTGATAGTTACTAATAAATAAAGTGTAAAATCGCAGCGGTGTTAATGATATAAAAGAGGGCCACATAGTGCCAGTGAGAGCCTGAAAGTCTGGCCTAGTAGGTGATAATCAAAATAGTGATGATTGTTTACCATGTCCCTGCTTCTGTTTGTGCCTTTTCCACTTGTTGACTCACTGCTTCAAACAGTCCCATAAGGTCGTGTTCTCATTCCCGTGCTCTGGAGAAAAGACAAGCAGAGCCTGTGAATTCCTCTAACATCAAGTAGGCAGTGAGTAGCAGAGCCCGTGCGGTGACTGCCTGTTCCCACTCAAGGCCTGCCACTTTTCGGGAAAAATAAAACTGAAGTCCCCATTTATCTCCCCCCTACCCTCTTTGCCACTCTTTCTTCCCTCTCATGAGTGGGTGGACTCTGAAGGGGTGAGGAGCCCTTCAGATAAAGGGCAAGTGAAGTTAACCTCTGTACATCAGGACTAGGGTGATGGCCAGCCAGGGAGGAGAGAAATGAACAGGTTTAAGAACTACTTAGGATGAAAAATCAGCTAATTTGGAATGGGTCTGTAAGGATGGGTGTGAAGAGGACTCTAACTTTATACTTTTACAACCAGATGGATGATAATTTGCCTCTTAAATGCTCATTTTCCCAGTACTTGGAGTTCTTCACTTTCAGACTTTTTTGGGTCATTTAAGCAGCAGACCTATTAAGTTCTTTAAGAAAACATTTCATAAAATGTTTATAGTTTAGATGAATGGGAAAATCTTACCCCTTGACACATGTTTCTGGTCAAATGAATTGCCTGTTAGATTCTTAGAGACTCATCTGGTTTAACTAAGTGTAAGTTTCTATCATCGGCACAGTTTATTTTAGGATTACCTCGAGTGGGGATGGCTTATCTTGTTGCCTCTTGATCTAGAAACAAGCAAAACTGAGTGAGATGAAGTAGGCAGTGCCGCTGGGATGTTCCCTTGTACTTTCTAGGAGATCTGCAGGTGCTTAAACATGGTTTGTATGGATAGCTCGGTAAATGCAGCAGCAAGGTCTTTTAGAAATTTTTCCATAAGTGAAAAAAAAAATTTCCATGAGTGAAATTCTGCAAATATGTACCTTGACTTTATAAAATAATAGATTACTTCCAGCAGAATAAGAAGATATTCTGGGAAGCCGACAGAACAGGAAACGTAGAGTTGGGATTATGCACAGAATGATCCGATGAGAAGGAGCTGGAGAACAGTGTGGAATGACAAGCCTACAGGAAGCCAGCATTCTCAGTTGCTTTCCTGGTACTAGAGAATTTTGCATTAATAAAAATTATATATTAGAGAGAGGCTTTGGTTAGGAATGTAGCATTTTCGTGAAACATATGACAATTCTTTGAAATAAAAATTCCTGATCTTTTTAAACTACCTTTCAAGATTTCATGACTTTAGGAAATAACTTTGTTTTTGTCTTTCTGAGTGTCTTTAATGTTAAAAGGAAAATTTTCTCACTTAGCACTTGCATCTATTTAGATTAATAATTGTATTAATTTTGGGGTGCCTGGGTGACTCAGTCACTTTAGCCTCTGCCTCTTGATTTCGGCTCAGGTCATGATCTCAGGGTTCTGAGACTGAGCCAAAGGAGGGCTCTGTTCTCCGTGCAGAGCCTGCTTAAGACTCTCTCCCTCTCCCCTTGCCCCTCCCCTGCTCTAAAAATAATTTTAGAAAATAATTTTATTAGTTTCCTATGACTGCTGTAGCAAATTACTACAAATTTAGTGGCTTAAAACAACAGAAATTTATCCTCACGGTTCAGAAGCCTGGAAGTCCAAAATCACTATCACTGGACCACAACTGAACTGTCAGGTGGGCTTTGTTCCTCTAGAGGCTCTAAGAATTGATTCCTTGCCTCTTCCAGCTACTTTCTGGTGGCTCTGGCGTTCGTTGGCCACATCACTGCCTTGGAGGTCACATTGCATTCTCTGTCAGATCTCTCTCTGTCTTTTGTAAGAATGCTTGCTATTTCATTTAGAGCTCATCTGAATAATCCAGGATAATCTCCATTTCCCAAGATCCTTAAATAATCACATCTGCAAAGACCCCTTTCCCATATAAAGAAACATTTACAGGTTCCAAGGATGGGGACCTGATACATTGCGGGACATTATTCAGCCTACTACAGTAATTATTTTTTATATTCAGACAGTTCCCTCAGGAGGATTCTCAGAGATGTGTAAATGACATTAAGTTATAAATGTCAGATAAATCTTACCTGTTTCCAAATTCCATTAAAGTGAAAATGTCATGTATAACGTCCATTATAATTATACTTTGTTCACAGGACATTTATTTATACCATCATGTTCCAGGAAGAACTTACCGCAGTTTATACATGTATAAAAAAACACAGCAAGATAATCTAAATTAGAAACAGGTGAATGAAAATAAACAAGGATCAGAACAGAAAATGAGGCAAGGAATGAAGCCGTAGAAAACTGAATACAGTTATATCCTTTTTCCTTAATATTGCATGGAAGACAAAGTCTTGCTTTGTAAACAAAGTACGTTATTTTGTTAGAAAACAATAAAATAATCCCTCTTCTCCATGCCAAATAGCAACAGGCTAAGTCTAAGTCTCTTATAGTGTAGGGATCATATTACTCAAGGAAAATACTTGTTTTGGATATTTCAGGGGCTATAATCATAAACCTCAAACTATGGGAGGTAGGTGTTACATATTTTAATTTATGATTTTAAAAAATTTTTTATTAAGAGTATTCTTACTGCCTTCAAAGCTACCTCCTGTAGTTTTATTTTCCCTCCAAAAGTGTTAACATAGGGAGTATTGCATCCATAATTAGTCATTTGCAGCAAACTTACACTGTTATTTTAATTAAAGTTCTTATAAAATCTAATCATAAAAATGATAGATATTAGAGTATATTGGAACCCATTTTGAATTTTTGCCCTAATATACTTTTTGTTTTCTTAATACTTTGGGTAGGTAGAATTTGAGAAGTTGCTTCAAAAAACTTAGAAGCAGGAGAGTTCATTTTTGTGGCCTGTGACAAGATTTGATTCTTGGTGAGATGCAGTAAATAATAAATAAGTGCCTTGGCAAATATCGATTTGCTAAATATTTCAACACATATTTATTGATTACTGTAGTATTAGCAAATACCCAACAAGCACTTACTACTGAAAGGCAACAGATGTTATAGTTAGGATTCCAGAATCCAAGCAAACTGCCTGAATTTTAATTCTATCGTTCTTCTCACTCACTATTAATATGACGGGGGACAAGTTTACTTGATCCCTCTGGGCCTTGGTGTTCCCATACTTAAAGTGAGAATAATAATAGTACCCATATTGTAGGATTGTGTCGAGGATTTAATGAGTTAATACATGCGAAATGCTTTAAAACAGTTCCTAGTGCATGATAAATACTAAATAAATGTTGGCTGTTACTTTTAGTGGCCAAGAACTTTGCATGCATTATCTTATTGAATTCTTATAGTAATACTATGGGATAGATATCATTACTTTTTTTTTTTTAAGATTTTATTTATTTATTTATTTATTTGAGAGAGAGAGAATGAGCAAGAGGGTGAGGGAAGAGAGACAGGGAGCACACTCACGTGTGTGCACACATGAGGCAAGGGTTGGGGGGGGACAGGGAAAAGGGGCCAGAAGCAGACTCCCCACTGAGCGGGGAGCTTGATGTGGGGCTCGATCCCAGAACTCTGGGATCTTGATCTGAGCCAAAGGCAGATGCTTAACCGACTGAGCCACCCAGGCACCCAGATACCATTATTTTTAACTCATTTTGTAGACACGGAAATTAAGATCGGAAAAATTAAGTGTGGAAGGAAGAATTCACCACTTCACCCCTACACTAGCCCCGAGGTCATGTGCGGGATGGCATATGCCAGCAGAAGGTGAAGATGAATTTGACACGAGTCATCTTTCCAGGGAGGATCTCTGGGAAGAGCCATCCCAGTGTGTATGCGCACAGAACTGATGAGATCGCACATCTCCATCCCAGGGGGAGTTTTTGAATACTAGAATGCTGATTAGAACTAACTCACACAGAGGGGGACAATAACAATAATATTTTAATGGTGTTTTTTGTTTTAATGCCAGATACCATGTTATACACTACAAAATTGTGTTGTTTAATAAATAAAATGAAATCCTGGGGAAGGTAATGTTATTTCTGTTTTACAAATGAGGACACTGAATGACAGAGTAGTTACCCAACGTTCTCTAACTCATACAGCTTGGACGTGTTGGAGCCCAGATAGGAAATCCGGAAGTGTGACTTCATACACTGGGATTTTAATTACTGTTCTGTACCATCTCCTTAAATTGGCATGCATAAGCAGGCAATGTGCAGAGTTACAAATCATAGATTCTGCTTTATATTCATATGGTCAAGGGGGTTTTTAAAAGGACAGTACTTAGTTGCACTGTCTATCCCGCATATGGGCAGGGTCTAGGTGTGAAAGAATATGGCCAGAACTCCTGAGGTCTGCAAGAATAAGCCCCATAATATGGCAAGCTGGGGCTGGGGACCCCGTGGGGTGGGGTGGTAGAGTGCTCCTGTATGAACAACCTACTGTTTTAGTTCTGCTTTCAAGATGAATTCTGTAAGTCGCAAGCCATGTGATGCTTAGAACCAGTATAGAATTTTATTATTAACTGCAAAGACACTTCAGATGTGGAATGCTTCAGAGATGTTAACTCCACTTGGTGTTCCTTCATATCCATAATCTCAGGACTGTAGAATAATTGAGAGCCATTAGGATCTGCACGCTTGTTTCCTGAAAGTAGGATGCTGGATGAAAGGACTAGTTTCTCAAGGAACACCAAAAAGGGAAAGATCTTTACGGTGTCCCCAATATTATTATTACTTGTTAACGTGAATACGTTTCATTTATTTAGCTGGCTCCCAAGCCGTTTTGCATAATGCCTACCTAGTGGGAAAAATGAATAGGTGGTGGGTTTGTCCTTAAGGAACTGTAGCAATTTCTGTGTTAAATTTTTGTGGTCTAAAGTGGCCAAAAAAGAAGGTATCAGCCTCGGCTGTCCCCCTCAGCTTGCTCTCCATCTGTGCACATGTTCACTGCAATGGCAGGTCTTGAATTGTCCCCAACACCTGGAAGCTGTCTCTTCTGTTCACTGAGGTAGGATGCAGTGAGGAACACTGAGAGGGCGATCCCAGACTGTGGATGTTCAAGCCCGTCATTTTATCTCCCACTGGAAGTTTAAGAAATGCAGTGCGGTTTATTTAAAATATATGTATTAAATTAGGAATCATCCTTAATGCACCAGGGAAGGCCGCAGAACATTTTTAAATGAATTTGAGTTGTCTACAAGAAAGCTTTGGGTCCTCAAGGAAAGATAAATTTTAAATAGTTTCTCACAGCATGAGTCGTTTATAAGTGTTGCATTTTGATGCAGAGGAGATGAAATTCCCAAAATACAACCACAAATCTTCAAGAATACCCTTTCGTCACCAACATATTGCTTCCTTCCCCAAAGACAACAATCTGGCACTTAGCTATTTGTGCTATGGCCAGATAATGTACCGCGCGCCGAAAATGTATGTGTGTGTTAGCCTCATCTCCAAATTTACCTGTGGTTATTTGTACCCTACAAATTACATTTTCCTGATGTGTATCTAAAATATAGAATCCTCCAAACCCTTGAAAATCGCAAAACGCATTTTTCTTATAATTAGCCTTTTCTTTTGTCAATCACGAGCAAGCGCCTCGTGAAGGATCTTAGAAGCAGAGTGGATTCATTCAAAAGGAAAAGCTTGGGTGGTGGGAGGGGATCTCTTCAAATCTCTTGATTTCCGAGTCTCGAGCTGTCAAATATTTTTTTTCCTATGATTTCCACCCCCCCACACACACACATGAATGAGCAGGAAGTAGCAATCATGAGAGCTACAAAGAAAATTGTCTGTATTTTCCCACCATTTTGGCTTCCAAGATGGATTCCTTTGTACCTGAAGGCATCATGGAAAGATGGTTCCCTTACTTAAGATTTAGGGCAGAACGGGAAGAAAGTGCAGTCTTTGGCCCCTGATAATTCCATTTTTTTTTTTAAATTTTATTTATTTATTTGACAGAGATCACATGCAGGCAGAGAGAGAGGGAGAAGCAGGCTCCCCACTGAGCAGAGAGCCCGATGCGGGGCTCGATCCCAGGACCCCGGGATCATGACCTGAGTTGAAGGCAGAGGCTTTAAACCACTGAGCCACCCAGGTACCCCTGATAATTCCATTTTTGACACCCCAAGGCCCCTCCTGGAGGTTTCAACATATCTATGTTTCCTGCAAAGTTTCTTTCAAAAGATCCTCGGTTCCTCACAATTTCCCCAGGCCAAGAAACGCACTGTGGGCAAGGAAAATACCTCTTTGTCATGGGCCTTCTGTGTACCAGGTAGGGTTCATTTATGTGGCGTTTGCTCCTCAGGTCCCCAGAGTGCGCTCTCCAGGACACGGGCCCTGAAAGAAGGAAGCATATTGTGAGGATTAGACCTTGCACTTTTTTCCACTGCAACAGTTTTGAGAATGTGTGGAAATAAGAACGCACATTCAGAAATTTTTTGAAATGTGTTCTTGCTAGTTTGAAAGATCTGCATGCAGAACGTGCAAGGGGGAGTAGCCAGCAGCCAGAAGGTGGGTGGTTACTTTCTGGCAGTGCCACACAGGGGCACTCGACAGACTCCTTTGCACCTCGGAGAAGAGCCTGGCCCCTCTGGCCAGAAATTGTATTGGTACCCACCAGAGAGGAAGGCCTTGTATTTAACCAATAAACAACCTAATATGTTTGAAAAGCAATTATTGTATACTGAAAAAAAAAAGCAAGGTGGATTGGGTAACAGTAAACAGATGGAAAACACATCTGGAAGGAGATTCAGGGATGCTTTTGCGAAGTATTGGCAGCACAGTATTGCCTGCCTCCCCCCACCCCCAAGTAAATTCTTCTGGTTATTGATGCAGGGTCCTTCAGCACAATCTTCAAGAAAGAATTCTTGAGACGTTTTAGGTTCAAAAGGTGCTTTTATTCTAGCCCAGGGACAGGACGTGGGCAGAAGCAGCTGCACTGTGACTGTGAGGAGTGACTCATATAATTTAAAGTTTTGCGGGGTGGGTAGAGATCACGTATGTCTCTAAAAGGAGTTCTCCATGTTAAAGAAGTGTTCTAGGATCCTGGAGGTCTGGTACCTCAAGGTAAGGCTGCTTTTAGTCCCTAATGAAACATCAACATTCAGGCAGCTACGGGTTCTGTGAGGAATGTCAGGCACACTCGGCTCGTCTCAAGTTGTAAGGAAATTTAGTTTTCACTACGTTTCTCTTGCCTTTGTTCTCCTCAACAGTTATGTTATGGGGTACCTCCTTTCTTCATTAAAGAGTTCTGAGCAAATAGTTGATCTGTGGTATCTAGCACTCCCCTTTTATATCCTGCTGTTGATGTGAAATGTTGGGGTCTAGGAGCTAATGCTTCAGAAAGAATTCTTGGGACGTCTTTGTTGCAAAAAAGGTGTTTTTATTAAAGCACGGGGACGTGACCCGTGGACAAAAAATGCTGCCCTAGAGTTGTAAGGAATGACTGGTTATATACTTTCAAGTTGGGAGGGATTAGGGATAGTGTAGATCTCTAAGGAATTTGGAAGCAAGGTTTCCAGGACCTTGAAAGGTCATTTATTGCTCCGGTAAACTTGTGGTCGTGAGACCCTTCAGGTCATGGACCATATGCTTGGAAGGTGATTGCTAACTTATATCTTGGTGAGGGCAGGGCGGGGGAGGTGGATAGAGGTAAAGGAAGTTTCCAAAGGGATTTTCAGATGTTAAAGAAGACTTCCGGGGGGTGGGGGATGCCTGGGTGGCTCAGTGGGTTAAAGCCTCTCACTTCGGCTCAGGTCGTGATCCCAGGGTCCTGAGATAGAGCCCCACATCGGGCTCTCTGCTCAGCAGGGAGCCTGCTTCCCTCTCTCTCTCTCTCTCTGCCTGCCTCTCTGCCTACTTGTGATCTCTGTCAAATGAATAAATAAAATCTTAAAAAAAAAAAAAAGACTTCTGGGATCTTGGAGGTCAGACTAATGTCAAGCTCAGGTTGGCTTTTGCCTCTAGCAAGGCATTAACACTGAGGCACTTGAGTTCGGGTAGGAAGGTCACTCTGCCCTCTCAAGTACTTGTCAATGGGGTATACGTTGTAAGAAAAGTTAATTATTTTTCTTTCTGCCTTTCTTCTCCACATCATTATCCCAAATCTTACAATCAGACACAGAAAACTTTTGAAGACCTTTGCTAAGGGAGGCTATTATAAAAACAAAATTCAGCTGAGTAAATTTGAAGATCTCATTGACGTATTTTCAACAATACATGAATTGGGCAGTTTCCCAGCTAGCAAGCAGAGAGGGACTCTGAGGAGCTGTATAAAATGGAAGGCTTTTATAGACAGAAGGGGTTGGGAAAGAAAAAGGAAATTTCTAGCTAAGAGTGGATTGTTTCAGGCAAGGTCACCTTCCCCATCTGCGGGGGTCGGAAGAGGTCCATCGGTCAGATTACCCCACTAGCGCCGAGCTCTGACTCAAGCCTCACTGGTTAGAGGTTACCTTGCTAGACGGGGCTGAGACTGCAGTTAGCTTAGGTATTCCATCTTGATTTGCTGATGTGGGGTTTAGCAACAGCGACTTCACTTAGGCTTGTCATCTCCTTAACGGCGTATAAACCCGTTTCTATTTGGCTTCATCCCACATTTTGTGAACTTATAGTTAAATACGCTTGTTCGCGAGGAGCCAGGAATTTACAACATACACAGGTACAACAACTACCTTCCTGTGGAGATCTGAGCTCTGGAAAGGAATGAACTTGGTGCCAGTGTTCTGTTTGATTCCCGAGGGGCTCAGTGCCCTCTGTTCTCCAGTGATGCCCTGTGCCCAACTCTGCGGAGCTGGCCTCTGTCCTTCGTAGAGTTTTGTGTTTCTACTCAGCTCTTTTCCAAGGCTGAGGGAAAATAAATACTCTAGATGAATGTAATGGGACCTGTTATATTGCCGGAGGCATACAGGTCCCATAATAGCTTTGAATTTGGGTTCTAGTTGATTTGAGGAAAAAGGGAACGAGCTCTCCCTCTTTTTTAAAAAATTATTTACGATTTATCTTTTTTTTTTTAAAGATTTATTTATTTATTTGAGAGAGAGAAAGAGAATGAGAACAGGCATGCATGCCTGTGCCAGTGTGAGCAGGGGAGGAAGCGGGGCAGGGAGAGGGGGAGCTGGAGGGGAAAATACTGGAGCCCAAGGCAGGACTCAATCCCAGGACCCTGAGATCGTGACCTGAGCTGAGACCAAGCATTGTTTAACAGACTGAGCCACCAGGTGCCCCAATTAGCTTTCAGTCTTAAAAAAATATCCAGTGATCAGTTCTCAGGCCTCATCCTGGTTGACCTACCAGCACCACTTACAGAGTTGCTCACTCCTTCTTAAAGTGCTTTGTTCTCTTGTTTTCCTCTCCCCACCCCCCTGACCCCCTTCTTCACAAGCCCTGTCTCAACCTCTTTGCTTTCTGTGTGCACTCTCTCTTGTGAGTTGCTCAGGACTCATGGTTTTAAAATTCCATCCAAACACTAAGAGCTCCCGAATTTCAGATTCCCTTCAACTTCATGCTACCCACTTGATATGTCTGCATGGATGTCTAATAAGTATCTCGACTTAACATGACTAATACTGAACTTCTGGTGTCCTTCCTCCAAAATATCACTGGTTCTCCCAAAGTTACCCCCTTGTCAGTTAACGGCAACCCCGTTTCAAATGCAGAAGCCCAAAGCCTGAGAGGTTTTTGTCTTGGGCGGGTTTTCCCTATCAAAACCCATCTTTAGTCTGTCATGCCAGAGCCACTTCCAAAATACATCTCCAGTCAAACAACTTCCCACCCGTCTGTTGATAGGGCCTTGGCCCAGGCTACCATCATCTCACCTGGTTTCTGCAAGACTTTTCCTAGCTGGGCTCCCTGTTTTGGCTCTTGCCTATCTTCAGTCCATTTCCAACATGGTTACCAAAGTGATCTTCTCAAAACATTTGGTCCCGTGCCACTCCTCCTTTCAAAACTCTGCAATAACTCATTTTTCTCACAATGAAGGGCAGAATCCTTACACCAGCCGAAAGGAGGATGCTGTGTGATCTATATTCCACTTTCTCCCCTGTAACTTGCCTGACTCAGTGTCCCCATGCCCTCCTGCTTAATTCTCTTTACTTGGTCTTCAGCGCCTTTCAATTTACTGATCCTTCTGCCTCAAAAACTCTTCCTTGAATACCTTGCTGGCTTGTGTCCTCATCTTCTTGCCAGTCAATGTTACCCTGAGGCCTGGCCACTGGACCCCTGTTGTCAGGAGACCATCCTCCATTGGTTTCTCAAGTTTCTGCACAACTGATCCTCTGAGCAAAGGCCTTAACAGCTAATTTTCTCTGCACAATCTTTTCAGGAATGTTTTGCATAGCAGGCGGCCTTGGAAAGTAGAAACTCTCCCTTATGGGCAGATTGATTTACTGTCCGGGATAATAAAGATCAGGTCTCCCTCTGGATCAGGTCTAGGGCCGATGGGCTAGCAGCCACCTTATGAAATCAGGGCCTCGAAATCTCAGTGTTAAGTTCCTGAAACACACCCCACTGTGTAAACGGGCAACACCTGACCCTCCTCATGTCACCCTTCCGGAATTAGGGCTCAGGGAACTGATGCAATGATGTACTATGGCCATTGCTATTGCTGTGAATACTTGTCTTTTTTTTTCCCCTTGATCCAGGCGTCTGTGTCTTTCAACACGATCTTTGAAACTGACAGGCTAATTTGCTAGCTTGTAAGTAGGGTAAAATCGGACCCTTCACAATTCTTGACCCCTGTCCTGAGCCATTAATTTAGAGGGCCCTGCTTTAGCCTTTGTCTGAGCCCTTTGAGAATGTCTATAGGTCCACCTAGAACCTATGCCTCCTTTTCTAGACCACCCTCTGGATACCTGGGACTCCAGAACTGTCTGCCCAAATAGCCTTGTGTGTGTTACCAGGCTTGCACGTGCCTTCCTTGGGCGACTGTGCTGCCAGGATGTACATTCCTAATCCTGAGGGACTGACAGCTGGCCACTTTGGGAGGTGGCACTGGGAGTGGCTTGGACAGGCTAGGGTACAGGTTCCTGAAGGGTGATCCCTTGACCAGCACCACCAGCCTTACCTGGGAACTTGTTAGAAATGCAAATTCCCACCCTATACCTGCTAAATTAGATACTTCGGGGTAAGACATCTGTGTTTTAGCATACCATCCAGATGATTCTGACGCACATGCCTTGTTTCCAGTTCTGTTGTTAACTCATGGGCACCCCTACTGGCGCTTGTGGTGGACAAACCTTCAGATGACCCCAGGCATTTTGGACTTCTGGTGTTCACACCCTTGTATCATCCCTCCCCCTAGATTTCTGGCAGGACCTGAGATTTGCTTCTAACCAATAGAATACGACAGACATGATGGGACAGTACTCCCTTGATGATGTTGTTTCAATAAGACTGTTCTAGCGTACTGGAGGCAAGACTCTCCTTGTGGATTGATGAGGTACGTAGCCATGTATTAAGGCGCTGTTCCTGTCTCAGTATGGGAAGTTTGTAGTCAGTTAGGTATTTTTATTTTCAAATGCAGGTCCTAAATTTTTACTCCAGAGGCTGGTATTTCCCATTTACTCGATAACTATATACTATTTCCTCCAGTTGGGGAGAGACTGTGGTCCTGTGAGAGGAAGCCAAGAGGAATAAACTAGATGAAAGGAAAAGAAAGGTTGTGTCCTATAAAGGGACTCTAGCCTGGGGGTGGGGAGCATGGATGTAGTCACAAAAATTTGGATTCATGTCCCATTTCAATCCGTTCTTAGTCATCTTCGTTAAGTAGCTCATCTACAAAGTGGTGAAAGTGGCAGCTGCCCTGTGGATTTTGTGACTACTGAGACAATGCATGCAAGGTGCTTGTGACCCTACTTGGGTCCTGTTACAACAAAGTGAGACTCATTTATTAATTCCTCCTGAAATATGCATCGTGCACTCTGAGTGCTGAGCGAGGGGACAGGGAAGCAGGTGAATGAACCAAAGTCCTTCCTCTGTGAGCCTACTGCCCTATTTTTGTTACAGCTGTTAGACGTCAAGCTACTACCTTTAATGCATTCCTTTATCAAAAAATTCTTTGGGTTTTGTACACCACCTACCTCAAAGTTAAAAATAGCTTGCTAGAGCTAAGGCAAGATGAGTAGGTTGAAGTTAGAAATATAAATTGATAGAATTTTGGACATCTGGCCCATGTGCAAAGTTGTTTTCTGAAGCACAAGTTGTACCTACTAGAGCGCCCTGAAAGTGGTTAAATATTTTATTTTTTTTTTTAATTTTTTATTTATTTTTTTAAGATTTTATTTATTTGACAGAGACAGAGATCACAGGTAGGTAGAGAGGCGGGCAGAGAGAGGTGGGGAAGCAGGCTCCCCTGTTATGTCCCCTGTTATGGGACAGCTAAGCGGAGAGCCTGATGCGGGGCTTGATCCCAGGACCACGAGATCATGACCTGAGTCGATGGCAGAGGCTTAACCCACTGAGCCATCCAGGTGCCCCGGGGGTAAATATTTTAAATGGTTGCTCTTTTGGTCCTTCTTTATTTACTTGGATGAAAGCTTAACGATGTGCATAGCAGACCTACGAAGCAACATTTATTGTTTGGACACATTCTGAGGATGAACAGGTTAAATTTTTTGTTGATGTTCCCATGACTTCTCTCATAATAATTTTATAAACCTTTGGGGAACATGCCGCAGCGCTAATCTCTTCAGTTAGCAGATCTCGTTTCTGGTCTCTCGTAGCTTGGAGGCTGGCTGTTAGTGCACAGCCGTGCTGAAGGAATGCAAAACCATGGAGAGAGGTGTGTGTTCTGGATGGCAGGACTGAAAATTCTGCTGTCTGTTGCTTAGCAGCCTGTTGGAGATTTCTCTGTATTCTGAAAAGCTTCTAATGACAACTGTAGATTTCTGCTCCTGCCATTTTAAATATTAATTTTTTAAAAAGGCACAAATGTAAAGTTTTAATATATATATGTATATACATAGACACACACACACACATTACACTTACAAATGTGACCTGTTACTATCTCTTTTACTCTGCCTTATTTTTCTCTGTAGCCCTGTGGCATTTAATGTTATGCATAATTATTTTCTTTTTCTCCCAGTGAGCGTTAAAGTCCTTCTGGTCAGGGTCTTTGACTGTTGTCTTTATGGTCGTATCACCAGTGTCTAGAAAATGGCTCTTTCGTGGATAGCACTGTGTCAGTACTTACGGGGAAATGATGAATGGTGTTGAGTAAATACCATCATGTATGACCCTGGCAGGATGTAACGGGGGGGGGGTGAACATTTCAACTTTTTATAAAAAATTAACATTTTTAAAAATTGTATTATAACTTCTCATAAAAGCTCCCCAAATTGAAGAAGAGCTGCGATGGTAGTAAGGGGTCTCAGTACTGCTCCACTGTCTTTCAGTGTCATTCCTGATGTTGACATCCTGGAGATGATCATTAAACTGAGGAGTCAGGCTATGTCACTGTAAATGCAGAAGCGGGAATAGACCTAAGTTGCTCCTCTTAAGGAGAGGGGAGTGACGGGGATCTGGAGAGGATCAGGGGGAACTAGAGGGATGTGGGGTGGAAAGGGCACACAGAAACTTAGTCGTGGAGAGACAAAAAAAGTAAAGAATGTGAGAGAAGGAGTTGCCTGAGGACTGAGGAGGGGAAACTTAGAACAAGAGGTTCTTCTAATGATGTTGGCCCAGGAAACATATAAATGCCATCCTAGCTTCCCCTGTGATAGCGTTAGAAAATTCTGCATTGCTCATTCACATTTTCTGTGGGCGTAGAGTTTTGTTATGGGATAGCACAAAAGAAGAGGTCACTGGATATCTGATGTATATTTTACAAAAAAAAAACGGTATTCCATTTCTCCCAACCTCCCCTCGAACAAATACAGAGCAAATACTGAGACTCTCTGTATGAGATGTGCAGATGAACCATATGCTTGGGTGCCCATGTTTTCCTGGCTGTCCTGATGTGGGGATTCCAAGAAGGTGGAAGAAGGAGGAGGAGGAGGAGAGCTTCAGCCCAGTCCCATGGGGAGTGGTTTACCTGAGAAGCTGATTTTCAAAGCAGTTGAAAATCTTGGGTCAGCAACACCTGTTCAAGTTATTTTATTTTTTTTTAATTTTTTATTTTTTATAAACATATATTTGTATCCCCAGGGGTACAGGTCTGTGAATCACCAGGTTTACACACTTCACAGCACTCACCAAAGCACATACCCTCCCCAATGTCCATAACCCCACCCCCCTTCTCCCAACCCCCTCCCCCCAGCAACCCTCAATTTGTTTTGTGAGATTAAGAGTCACTTATGGTTTGTCTCCCTCCCAATCCCATCTTGTTTCATTGATTCTTCTCCTACCCCCTTAAGCCCCCATGTTGCACAATAGCCAAACTATGGAAAGAACCAGTTCAAGTTATTTTAACTGGACAATTGAGAGCCTCTTACAGAAATAGAAGCTACAGGGCACCTGGGTGGCTCAGTGGATTAAAGCCTCTGCCTTCGGCTCAGGTCATGATCTCAGGGTCCTAGGATCGAGCCCCACATTGGGCTCTCTGCTCAGCAGGGAACCTGCTTGCTCCTCTCTCTCTGCCTGACTACTTGTGATCTCTATCAAATAAATAAATAAAATC
Organism: Neogale vison; assembly: GCF_020171115.1. Taxonomy (NCBI): domain Eukaryota; kingdom Metazoa; phylum Chordata; class Mammalia; order Carnivora; family Mustelidae; genus Neogale; species Neogale vison. Next base: position 75,632,067 of record NC_058091.1, on the reverse strand, counting down.
TTAAAAAAAAAAGAGAAAAAAAAAGAAATAGAAGCTACAATGATTTGGTGACATTTTCTTTTATAATGTACATGTGGCGTGTTTTGCTTAGCAAATTTATAAAGTAAATTTATTTATTTATAAAATTATAAATATTTATAAAATTATAAATAAATTTAAAATCTATAAATTTGTTTATGCATATATAATTTATAAAGATTTAGGAGAAGATACGTCTGTATTCTTGTGTTGCCTTTTAGGCATTCTGCAGGCTGCAAGTAGTTACTGAATGAAACTTGAAAAATGCTTATTTCCTTCCCTGAATCTGCCACTTCTCTCAAGACCTCGCTGATAGCCTGCTAGGGTTTGAAATATTGATGAATATGAGCCCATTCATCTCCAAATTTCACTGACCTTTCATGGAGGGTATTTTTAGCTTTGTCGAGAATTTAGGGCAGAGAAAATCTGCAGAAATATCAGGTTATGTGGATATTCTTTCCGTTTCATAGAGCTGAAGATGGATTCTGTAAGATGAATATTTGAGTCATCATTCATCTTAGGCTAATTAAAGTAGCATAGCTCCCTTTTAAGTAAGGTGCCAAGAAGTAGCTCCCTTTTAAGTAAGGTGCCAAGAAGTTCCTGAGTAAATTAAAAACATATCAACATATCCTTCTTGTAAAATCTAATCTTTTTTTTTAAAGATTTTATTTATTTATTTGACAGACAGATATTACAAGTAGGCAGAGAGGCAGGCAGAGAGAGAGAGAGAGAGAAGGCAGCAGGCTCCCTGATGAGCAGAGAGCCCGACGCAGGGCTCGATCCCAGGACCCTGGGATCATGACCTGAGCCGAAGGCAGAGGCTTTAACCCACTGAGCCACCCAGGCGCCCCATAAAATCTAATCTTAATACAAATGGATATAATAATTTTGATAACGAATTACTTGCTTAGATCCTATGTAAATACTGTGAATGTGATATTAAACTGTTTCTGACATCCTAGCACATACGGTTAATGTTGCTACTAATATATTAGTTTTTTGAGACATGAGACAGATTCTTCAACACATTGGTGGAGTGGTGATGTTCTCTTGACCTGACTTGCTGGCTGGCTCCCCATGGACATTTTCCACTGACTCCCCACTTTCCATTTTCCTATGCAAGAGTGTTTGCTCACGTGGTGTCACCCGCCTCAAATGCTATTCCCCCTCATTTTGACTTGTCACATCCCTCTCCACTGATGAGCTCCTGGTTTTCCCAGTGCAGGCTATCCCCCCTTTTCTTAACCCCTGCTGCATTATGTCCTTTAGGAACAGTGTCATCATTTAGGATTCCAGGGACTTTCATGCAATCTCATGTTGTAGATGAAAGCACTCCCAGAGATGAGGGGATTGACCTAGACTAGTTTCTCATAGTGGGGACACCAGAACAAGGGCTTGAGTTTTCTGTAATTCTCTCTGTGCACATGCAGCCTTTCACCTTCTGCAGCACGCTACGGTGGTTTGTCCCTCTGTCCTGTTGAAAAGACTTTTTTGAAAGTTTATTTTTAATTTAAAAATTAAAAACTTAATTTAAAATTAAAAATGTAATTTAAATTTAGAATTAAAAGTTTAAAATTTTAAATTTATTCATTAAATTCAGATTCAGAAAACGTACTTCTGAGTACAGCTTGCCAATCTTACTCTATTGGTAAAATTAGCAAATGTTAATAAAGACTTTTATTTATTTATTTTTTTAAAGATTTTACTTATTTATTTGACAGACAGAGATCACAAGTAGGCAGAGAGGGGGAAGCAGGCTCCCTGTTGAGCAGAGAGCCCGATGCAGGGCTTAATCCCAGGACCCTGGGATCATGACCTGACCTGAAGGCAGAGGCTTTAACCCACTGAGCCACCCAGGGGCCCCAATAAAGACTTTTAAAGGAACTTTGTAACTGGTGTACACATTTAGCTGATCTGCTCAACTTCATATTTAAAGACTTCAGTTTTCTAATTGACTAGCCTTCTTGAGTACTTAAACCTTCTAAATCTAAAAATCAAATACCTAAATATAGTAAATCTAGAATTCTCTTAAATTTCTAAAATCACTTTTAAACTTAGCCAAATTTCCACTTACGTTACATTAAATCAGTTATCTAATCAAACAATTAAAATTGTAATTATAAGCCAAATAGTCTCTCAGTAGACCAAATTCTTTCAAATATGATATAAAATACCAAATATTCAGATGCCATTTACATAAACATGAGTTCTTTGATTTTGGTTTTATTCATTGTTTTAAAATCCATTCATTGCTTCATTCAGTAATCACTTAAACTATCTGTGTACTAGGCATTGTTCTAGGCTCCAAGAAAACATGAACAAAAAAAAAAATGAAAATGTCTGCTTCTCAAGTAGAAGTTCACATTTCTGGGAAAAGGCAAAGAATAAACTACAGAAATTAATGAAAGATGTAGCATGCTGGATGTTGGTCCGTGCTAAGGAAAAGAATAACTTGGGAAGGGGAGGCTGTGAAATGAGGGTAAGTGGAACAGTGGTGGTAGTAATTCTCTGGGATTGATACTCTCTGCACAAAGACACTAGGGTTAATTGAGCCTCCTTTCCAGCAGACGGGTGGCTTTCCGAGTGCTCTTGAGGGTGGTGTGTACGAAGGCCAGCGATTTGTGTTGAGATATTGCCTGCACTCCCACTGGTGACTCTGGTGAATAATTGTTGGAGTCGTAATTGCTGTGTCTGTAACTCCATGACTTCTCTTGGGAAACTTGCAGCCCCCACATCACTTGATTGAATTGTGCATTTTTTTGGCTCTTACAACTGTGGAGACCTTTGATAATACCCCCGAATTCCTTCATATTCTTCAGGCCACTCCATCTTTACAGACATGTCTGACTGAATTCCAGGCATCCCTTGTGGTTGTGTCCCTGTAGGTTGGACACAACGTCCTCAGTCACTTTCCTGATGAACTTGAGCTCTCCAGGAGACACTGAAATTCCAGAGGCAGAACACCGTGCGTCAGTCAGCTCTCTTTCTTTCTCCTTTATCACCGTGAACTGTGGACCTCCCCAAGCCCATCCTCATTGCGTGCTGTCCAGGGCAGGATGGCACAGCCCAAGGACACATGCTTGTCCCCCTCTGCCTCCCAATTGTAGGCAGCTGCTCAGAGACTGGAGTCCCTCAGTGTGAATGGAAATTATGGTCACTCTCCACCCCCACAGGCCTCAAAGCCCTTGGTCAACTAACCAACAATCTACGAATGCTAATTTTCCTTCATATTAGTGGTTGGACACTTCCTTGAAAACTCCTTCAAAGCATTTTACAAGCAGATCGTCCTTTTCCCATTTCTGTTTCTATTCCTGTCATTTCCCTTTGCATTTCTTTTTTCTTCCTGTTTCATTATTTACAATAATGAGAATTATACTACTCTTTTGTTTTTTACAGTGCTGGCAATTTCATTGTCCCTGGTATCTATTTAAGGCACAAGTTCTTTTTCATAGGATAAAGTTTCAAGGTAGCAGAATGATCTTCTACTCCCTTCTTTTCACTCTAGGGTACTGACTTTTTTTTTTTTTTCCTTCTGTTTCTTCCATTTACCCCCTCTGAATACTCGTGATCTTTTCATGGACAGAAATGCTGAAAAGTGAGTTCCTATTGGAAGAGTCTTTTCTGCTCTCACGCATGATACCGTTATCTAAGCGTTCTAAGAAATATTTGGTAATGGTTTTAACAGGGCTGTGTCGCTCTGGAGAGCAGCATCTTATGGACGGTCTGGTTAAGGGGAGGCAGGTAGTGTTTGAAAACCGTTTCAATGAGGAAAGTCGCCTTCTCCATGGAGTGTGAGCACACTTGAGTCCAGCACTGGATCCAGCTCTGGTGCCACCCTGATACCACCTTTTGCCTCACCTTGAACCCATAGCTCCTGGAACTGCTTTTCCTCGGTCTGTGCTCTATCGTGTTGGTGACTGTATACTCAGAGTCTTTGAGAATCAACGGATGGCTCGATTTAACCTCTGTCTTGTAAAATAACCACTGTACAACCCCTCTACTTTATTTTTATGTAATTATTAGTTCATCGTATATAATATTGTAAGCCAGTTTGACTCCTTTAGGAAGAAAGGGGAGAAGGGAGGGAAGGAAGGGGAAAAGAACGGCAGGCTTGTACTGTTACTCTTTCAAAGACAGATTTATTTGCAAGTGAGTATTTTTCCACCATTACCTACCACCTGCTGTGGTTAATTGGACACAGTTAGTGCCAAGCATGGTTTATAACTTTTTTTAGTTGAGTGAAATCTTACTTTAACTTTGAAAGTCCTGAAATTATGGACACATTAGAATCTTCAAATTAAATATGGTACATAATTTTTCAGTAAACAAACAATATATGTATATGTATACATATTCATTCAGTTGTTTCTTGATCAGAGAACATAAAAGAGAGTGTTAATTACCACATTCTGGATAATTCCACTTACAATTGAAAACAGAAAATGAGACTGTTTAGCATCTACATGAGACTATTTCCTGGTCCTTCTAATGATATATTCAGCCATGAAGAATGTTTTGTATTTACTTGCACAGAGTTCTTTTAAATAAAGAAACAGAATCCTACCAGCTTCTGCTCTGGGGGCCCACAGAATCACAGCCAAATGACTCGCTGTTAGCTTAGCCCTTTATATTAGCTGAATGCTTTCTGGTACCTCTAATTGTGAGTATTCATGGTACTTTCTGGTAGTGTGAAGGAGGCCGGTGTTGCTCTTGTGCAAATTAGAAGGCTAGAACCAGGAAAGGGGAAAATGATGGCTTAGAGTAATCTTAGAAGTTGGGTTCAAGTCTACTGTTGGTTTTTCTCTTTAAGATCTAGAAAGGTGAGGGGCATCTGGCTAGCTCAGTCCATGGAGTGTGAGGAGGCTCTTGATCTTAGGGTTATAAGTTCAAGCCCCACTTTGGGTGTAGAGATTACTTGAAAGTATCTTTTTAAATTTTTTTAAAGATTTTATTTATTTGAGAGAGAAAGAGAGAGAGAACACGAGCAGGGTCGGGGACAGATGGAGAGAGAGAGACGCAGACTCCACGCTAGTCAGGGAGCCTGGTGAGGGACTCAATCCCAGGACTTGGAATCATGACTTGAGTTGGGCAGACGCTTCACCAACTGACCCACCCAAGTGCCCCCAAAACATACATATTTAAAAAGAAGATCCAAAAAGGTGAAGAATCTGATGGCAGTGAACCAAGTAGTGAATATTATGTCATAATTTTTAAATTTATGCCCTGTAGTAATTAATTTGTAGTAATTAATTAGCAAACCTGATAATGTGTGATCTAAATGATTAGCAGACTTAATGATAACAAGCAAATGTATAATGATACCTAGACCAAAGTTCAGGAAAACAAAGTGGTCAGAATACAAATCCCTCTTCAGGAAAATTTAGGAATAATCAAGAGAACTAAATAACACATTTCGGTCAGGGTTCAACAGAGAACTAAGGCAGCTGGGGAGTTCGGTGATTGTGTCGAGGCCAACAAGCTATTTTACTTTATTATGTACGTGCTGTCTAGTTTCTACAGAAAAAAGAGGGGGAAGAAACCAAACCGAGATTTAATCAGCATCATGGGATTTAAGTTTTAGACTATGAATCGCTATAGTATTTGGGTATTTTCTACTAGCACTGAGGGCAGACCTAATTAAAAGCATGTATTGTTTTATGATATTTATTTACTGACAAACATTAGGTGAACATCTTCTGTGAGCTATGCAATATATAGATTTTGGGGATATGATGAACTAGAATAGACTCTCTCTTCTCCCAAGTTGACAAAGGCCAAGATTCTCTGGGAGACCTAGAGTGAGTCAGTATTGGATAGGCTACTGATTCCTGGGTCTAAGGAGTCCCTGGGACATTAGGAAGATTCGGGGAGCACTTTGGAGTCATTTGGAAAGTTGACTTTGGACTGCCCCTTTTCTGATGACTCTTGGCTAGATCACCCATTCAGGGCAATTCTTATGGACAAGGCTACCTTTAGGACACTGATGTAGGAAAGATGTTGGGTTTCAGAGCTAACTGCCAAGAAAGAATTGCTAGCTATTGTTAGGAAAAAGTTATTTATTACTGTCTAAAAAAAGCTTAGTCATGAGACCCCTCAGATGTATATTAGTGGGTCATATGCTTGGGGAATGGTTACCAACCTATATCTTGGTATGGGGTAGACATAAAGGAAGTTTCCAAAGGAATTTTTAAAAGACTTTATTTATTTATTTGGCAGAGAGAGAGATATCACAAGTAGGCAGAGATTCAGGCAGAGAGAGAAGGGGAAGCAGGCTCCCTGCTGAGCAGAGAGCCCAATGTGGGGCTTGATCCCAGGACACTGAGATCATGACCTGAGCCGAAGGCAGCGGCTTAATCCACTGAGCCACCCAGGTGCCCCATCCAAAGGAATTTTTATATATTAAAATTTTAACATATATAATTTTAACATATAAAATTTTTATATGTTACAGGATTTTAGGGGGTTGGGATAATGTTAAGCTAAGGTTGCCTCTTGTAAAGTATTGCCACCGACACAACTGAGTTCCTAGAGGAATGTCACTCTGCCTGTCTCAAGGACTTGTCAGTGGGCTGTAAGTAATAAGGAAATTTAATTTTAATTTTTGCCTTTGTTTCCCACTTCGGACAGGCCTGGGTTTAGGGAGGTACTACTGTGCTCCTCTGCAGCTGGACACTCTAGAAACCAGTTAAGCATAATGACCAGCGTCGCAAGGCAGGTAGGTGGGCAGAGATGCTGAGTCACCGCCAGGGACCTTTCTTTTTAGCCAATATTTGCGAATGTGTGTTCCTTGGCTGGGCGTTGTACAATCCAATTTAAACAGCAACTGTGACTTCTCTGAGGCAGATGTGCAAACATCAAAGCCTATACAGACGTGGGGGAAGTCTGTAAGCCCCGATCAAATGCACAGTACTGTGTCACTTTTGGCCACGTTGAAATACAAGCTGCCTTTTTTGGAAGTCGTGAGCTGAAGTCGTGAGCGAAGTGTTGTAGGAGTGCAGTTTGAGAGGGTGAAGTGGAAAGAAGTGGCTCCCTCTGTAATAGAAGATTGTTGAGGGGGTGGTTTTTGAGAGTTGGTTGAAGGTAGAAGGGGAGGGAACCTGCCATCTGGATCTGTGATGACATTCCAGGTGTTGGTATGGCTGCTTCTTAAAGTAGCCTTTGCTTTTGGAGTACCTCAGAGCATGAAATTAATTTGGCTGAGGGCAGCTGAGGGAGCAGGGTTGGGAGGAGCACTGGCTTGGCTGTCAGATGTCATCATCCCTACAGTTTCCTCTCCTTGGAGCCAGGGACGGTGGCTAAGGACGCATTGTCCTATAGGATCCCATTTAATCTTCTCCAGAACCTAGCTCCACAGTAGGTGACCGTGTCTCCACCTCACAGGTGAGGAAACTGAGGCTGAGAGAATTTAAACATCTTGTGTACCAAGGACTCAAGAATCACTGTGTGGGTGCACCTGTGTTTATATGCCACGTATGAATACATGCATTTATATGGTGGGGATTAAGCATGCAAGGAATGTTATTTTTGAGTACTTCATGCCAATCACTGTGGTAAAAACTATGAGGACAGCCAGAAAGACCAAGTCCCCCCCCCTTTTTTTTTCTCCAAGTCCCCTTTTTTGAGGGGTTTCCGAAAGAATCTAGCATTTATACAATAAATAGGAATGAAAAGAAAATAGGAATGAAAAATAGGAGTGAAAAGAATACTTGCAAAGTAGCATTAAAGGTACATGTAGAATGCTAGAGCATCCAGAAGGTTTGGGGCCCTGTACAGGGTAACCTCTTGGAGGGGTGAGCTTGGACCCAGGTTTTTGTAGTACAGAATGATGGGATATAAACTTGTGAAAGGGAAAGAGTGCCTCGCGCCTTCTCTATTCAAAGGGACCTTGAAGAGAGAAGCACATCTTGATGTTGTTGAGATATCTCTGTATGACTCCACTTGCAAGACCTTCAAGGAAGTCCTTTTAATAAAAACCACGAGGAAAATGACACTGAATTGTGTGAGAGGAAAACTGGAAAACATTTATAAAATCTGTGACAGTGACTCGGGATGCCTGGGTGGCTCAGTTGGTTGGACGACTGCCTTCGGCTCAGGTCAGGATCCCGGAGTCCCGGGATCAAGTCCCGCATTGGGCTCCCAGCTCCATGGGGAGTCTGCTTCTCTCTCTGACCTTCTCCTTGCTCATGCTCTCTCTCACTGTCTCTCTCTCAAATAAATAAATAAAATCTTTAAAAAAAAAAATCTGTGACAGTGACTGTAGAACAGTGAGACAGGGATCAAGTCCTAGAAGTCTTTTTTTCTGCAAAGCCCATTCCCTGGCCACGTGGTTGACACTCAGATGTTGGTTCAGTGTAAACGAATAATGATAGTGATGTTTAACACATGTGCTAAATAAGGATTCTTGACGTAGAAGAGACATTGAAAAGGAAACTTTGCCTAAAACCAAAAGTATTAAATTATTAAGATCTCAGCAAAAATTGGAAGTTGTGTGGGGAGAAAGATCCAGAAGTATCACTCAAGTTCCAATGGCAGAAGACAGAACCCACTCATTTATTTTAAACAGGAAGGAATTTGCTACAAAGCCATGGTAGATGGCCACAGAATCTTTGTATAGCTGAGGTAGCAGACTCTCAACTTTCAGGAACAACTCTTAAAGCTGCTCCCCAGAACTGGGGCCAGTGTCACTGCTGCCATAGCCACCAGTAAGAAGCAGTTGGGATGAAGAAGCCTCAGACATCGGGTCGTGCCCTGTCACCAAGCTGCTGCTCCTGCTGTTGGCTCTAGAACCCCACTACACCTACTCCTGTTGGTACCAGTAAAGTGGATGGGTCACTCCATGAAGTTAGTGGGGAGACTGGGATCTCAGTCACAGAAAGCCAATGACTCCAGACTGTGTTTGGCTGCAGGAACAGCAGAAGTGGCAGAAAAGCAGCCTCCACCTAGCTGTTCCCACAAATCCCCTGAGAGGGGCACCTAGGTGGCTCAGTCAGTTAAGCGTCTGCCTTTGGCTCGGGTCATGATCCCAGGGTCCCGGGATTAGAGCTATCAGGCTTCTCCCTCTCTCTCTGCAGCTCCCCCTGCTTGTGCTCTCTCACATACATGCTTTCTCTCAAATAAAACAAACAAACAAACAAACAAAAAAACCCCAAATCTCCTGAGAAAGTTTCTGACTGACCAAACCGAAGTTACATGGCTCTGAGATCATCAGCTTCTGGGATTTTGCAGTCGAGGCAGTCATATCCACATGCAAGAGGAATCAAAGCGCAAGGAGGAAACAATGTAAGAATAGTATTTCTGGAAGGAAGAAATAGTTGTCATTTTGTTTGTGTAAGATAGCAAGCCCTTGCCTTTATCTGATTCCTAGTATTAGGCATTTTGTCTTCAGATGATTTTAATACAGGTATCTGTGAAAGGAAAGCAACAACTTGCAGAATTGAGAAGAGTAGTAGGATTTTTAAATTAACAAGGAAAGAAAAAATGGAATGAACAGAAATGCTACCAAGCCAGCAAAATAAAATAATAATAGTAATAATAATAATATGAAAAATGTAAATATAAAATAAGAAAAAATCAAATGCACCATTGTTACATTAAAAAATTTAAAAATAGGGCGCCTGGGTGGCTCAGTGGGTTAAAGCCTCTGCCTTTGGCTCAGGTCATGATCTCAGGGTCCTGGGATCAAGGCCTGCATCAGGCTCTCTGCTCAGTGGGGAGCCTGCTTCCCCCCCTCTCTCTGCCTGCCTCTCTGCCTACTTGTGACCTCTCTCTCTCTCTGTCAAATAAATAAATAAAATCTTTTTTAAAAAAGATTTAAAAATTTTTAAAATAAAAGGTCTAAATGTGCCTATGTAAAGAGAGGACTGTTGGGTTAACAATAAAAGTGTGGGTGGGAGTTGCCACAAGAAATATACTTAAGCAGTATTTTTTAAGGGTTGAGGGTAAAAAGGGATAAGTATGAGGCAAAATACACAAGGCAAAGAACAAACAAAATAAAAAGATAAAGAATAATAATTACATTGGAAAGAATGCACCATAAAGTAAAAAGAGGCACAATTTGTAAAGTCACAAACCATGCCCACATGGCAGAGCAACTAGAATACATAATCAAAGCTCTGTGATTGCAGAGAGAACAGTTTGCTTATTCTGTTTTATAGTGGTGTATTTTAATGAGTAGGTAGTAGATTAAAGGTAAAAACAGAAAGACCTTGAACAATACAACTAAAATGACTTAACAGGATGTAGTATAGGACTTTATGTTCTTTCCCTAACTCCTTTGGTGCCACAAAATGCTTAGAAAAATTAGTGAAGAAAAAAAAAATTAGTGAAGTACTTGGCCCAAAGAATAGCTTAAAAAATTAAGAACTTTTATAGACCACATTTTTTTCAATTTATTTTTTATTTTTTTATAATCTTACAATGTATTTTTATTCCCAGGGGTACAGGTCTGTGAATCACCAGGTTTACACACTTCACAGCACTCACCATAGCACATACCCTCCCCAATGTCCATAACCCCACCCCCCTCCCCCCAGAAACCCTCAGTTTGTTTTGTGAGATTAAGAGTCACTTATGGTTTGTCTCCCTCCTGATCCCATCTTGTTTCATTTATTCTTTTCCTACCCCCCAAGCCCCCGATGTTGCATCTCCACTTCCTCATATCAGGGAGATCATATGATAGTTGTCTTTCTCCAATTGACTTATTTTGCTAAGCATGATACCCTCTAGTTCCATCGACATCATCGCAAATGGCAAGATTTCATTTCTTTTGATGGCTGCATGGTATTCCATTGTGTATATACACCACCTCTTCTTTATCCATTCATCTGTTGATGGATATCTAGGTTCTTTCCATAGTTTGGCTATTGTAGACATTGCTGCTATAAACATTCGGGTGCACGTGCCCCTTCAGATCATTACATTTGTATCTTTAGGGTAAATACCCAGTTGTGCAATTGCTGGGTCATAGGGCAGCTCTATTTTCAACTTTTTGAGGAACCTCCATGCTGTTTTCCAGAGTGGTTGCACCAGCTTGCATTCCCACCAACAGTGTAGGAGGGTTCCCCTTTCTCCACATCCTCTCCAGCATTTGTCATTTCCTGACTTGTTAATTTTAGCCATTCCGACTGGTGTGAGGTGGTATCTCCTTGTGGTTTTGATTTGTATTTCCCTGATGCCGAGTGATGTAGAGCATTTTTTCATGTGTCTGTTGGCCATCTGGATGTCTTCTTTGCAGAAATGTACAGACCACATTCTTTAATGATTGTCCAACAAAAGTGGAAATAAATACTTATAAATTAATAAATAAATATAGTGCCAGTTTTTAACAAATTGGTAATTAAGAAACACACTTGGGTCAAAGATAAAATCAAAATGAAGTTCTAAACTACCTAGAAAAGAGTGAGAAGGAGAACCCTCTGAAATCCATGAGACACAAAGTAACTAAAATCTATGAGACACAGTAACTGCAAATATTGAAAGTTTATAGTTAAGAAGCTAGGGGGGGAAAAAAAACACAAAAAGAGAATTTTAAAATCTGAAAGCAGAAATTAATGAAATCGAAAACAACAATACCAAAAATAGTATAAAGGTTAAATAAACCCAAAAGTGAATTTTTGGAAAGATACTAACCTTTTGAGAACCTGTTTCCAGAAAAAGGAGAACAAAGAAATGAAAAAAGAAACAGAACTTAAATATTGAAGAACTTTTAGGAGTCGGCAAATGCCACGTATCAGTTTTTGGAAGCTAAATTTTGAACCTAGAACACGGATCTGCCAAAATTTTCTATAAAGGGACATAATAGTAAGCATTTTAAGTTTCTGTCACAGCTACTCTGTCCCATCACTGTAGCACAAAAGGAGCCATAGACATTATGACAACAAATGGGTATGGCTGTGAACCAATAAAACTTTATTTACAAAAATAGACAGTGGAGTGTGCCTCAGTAGCTCAGTAGGTTAAGCGTACAACTCTTGGTTTCCGCTCAGGTCCTGATGTCAGGGATGGTCAGATGGAGCCCAGAGACTGGCTCCTTGCTCAGCGTGAAGTGTGCTTGAAATTCTCTCCCTCTCTCTCTCTGCCCCTCCCTCTTCTCATGCTCATGTGTGCACTGTCTTTCTCTCTCAAATAAATAAAATCTTAAAAAAAAAAACCGTGGGCCAGATTTGGCCTGCAAGCCATAGTTTCCTGATCCCTGAACCAGAGGAAGTATAGCAATATATAAATTATCAAAATCAACCTAAGGAGAACTTAAAGCTTCAATAGATGAATTAATAACTGTATTTAATGTAAACTCATGTTAAGTCCCAACAAAGATATTTCAGAGTTAGATAAAATGCTCTTTACCTATGAAGGCTAAATGTGTGAGATTAGACAAAGCATATGATAAAGAAGACTGGGTGGAAGTGGGAGTTGCCTTATGGACTGTTACTATATACCACAAAGTCACTCTTATCAAAGCAGCATGGTATTGGCACCATAGATTAGTACCACAAAGTGGAGTCCAGAATGAATCTTAGAATATGCCAGAATTTAATGCATGCAGTTTCAGTGAGAAATATGCTTTATTTAATAACAAATGCTGGTACAGCACTTGTTACGACTATCTCAAAAAAGAAAACAAAACCAAAAAAAGCTTGGTGCTTATTCTGTGCTTTACAAAATTTATATATTTGAGAATTTTTACTAGAAAAATAATACACGCAAGTATTAAAAGAAAAATGAGGTGACTTTGTACAATGCAACAACTGGAGAGAGACTGTTTTAACCGAGAGAGGAAACACAGAAGGTCAAAAAGAAAAATAATTAAAAAACTGAAAAATAATAAACATTTTATCCCATATAAAATTTAAAAATATTTGATGGCAAAAGATATTATTAAACCCAATAGGCAAACAGTAGGTGAGGGAAGAATTTCATCATATAAATTAATACCAATAAAAAATGAAAAAAATCTAATAATTTGATATGCCAGTAGAAAAATAGGATAAAAAAATAATTTGGATTCATTTTATTGAAAAGCAAATCCATTTGGCCAACAGCATATAAAGAGGTGCTTAAATTAATTATGCTAGGGAAATGCAGATTTAAGTAACAGTATGATACTGTGTTATACACATTGGACCGGCAAAAGTTAAAAGTTTAGTAAGTAACTCAAATTGCTGAGAAGGATGGAAAAAGTGAATACTTTCAAGTGTTGCTAGTAGAAACATGAATTGTTCCAGTCTTTTTAGAAAACAATCAGGCAACATCTACTAAAATTTAAATTCTCCTCTTGGAATTTTTGGCATTAAAGCTACCTTACAGAATGACTCATGGACGAGTATATCCCTTGCAGCACTGATGATAGTTGGCACCTCCCCATCCAGAAATACCTGAAATAAATGTCCATTAAATGTGCAGTGTTTGGGGCGCCTGGGTGGCTCAGTGGGTTAAGCCGCTGCCTTCGGCTCAGGTCATGATCCCAGGGTCCTGGGATTGAGTCCCACATCGGGCTCTCTGCTCAGCAGGGAGCCTGCTTCCCTCTCTCTCTCTCTCTCTCTGCCTCTCCGACTACTTGTGATTTCTCTCTGTCAAATAAATAAATAAAATCTTTAAAAAAAAATATGCAGTGTTTGAATACATGCGGTATTTGCTTATGATAAAATATTCAGCCATCACTTAAAAGAGTGAGTGATAGCTGTATTGTTCGGCACATAGATTCATTATGAATTATTAAGTAAGAAAAGCAAGATGCAGGGCACCTGGGTGGCTCAGTGAGTTAAGGGTCTGTCTTCAGCTCAGGTCATGATCCCAGGGTCCTGGGATTGAGCCCCGCCTTCCCCTCTCAGCTGGGAATCAGCTTCTTCCTCTCCCTTTCCCCCTCCACACTTGTGTTCTTTCTCTCTTGCTCACTCTCTTTCTCACATAATTGAATAAAATCTTAAAAAAAAAAAAAGCAAGAGACAGAAGTTTATATGAACACAGTGCCATTTTTATGAAACCGTTGGCCACAAAGTGCATGTGTATAATTCTATAAACGTGCATGGACACACATACATACATATGCATGTTGCCAAAGAATAAACAAAATCTGGTGTTATCTGAAATCCAGGAGCTGTTAGGTGCACCTTTATTTTTATACCTCCTCATAGACCAAGTTTTTTATGGTATTGTGGAGCAAAGGGTTTTAGCTGGGGGTTGGAGAGAGTTAAGATTTCATATTTAAAAATAATTAAGAGATCCTGTTTGGGAAGTTTCTGTTGAGAGGGTGGCCAAGTTTTTAGGCATCACCTATCAAATAAGCTATCTCCCAATTACCTAATTCTGTTGTACATTCTGCCAAAACCTTCCCAGCTGGTTAGGTTCTGAAACAAGTTAGGATAGCTGAGAAAACCAGTGACTTCAGTGGAAACTTTACAGTGCCTCTCCCTGGTAAGATATCTGCATCCTCAACTTGTTATCCAAGTGGAAAGGCACATTTTTATCCTTCAGTGGATCTGTCTTCCCTGTGATAAGTGCTGATTTTTCCTTTCACAGCTGTGTTCTGAGTACAGCTAAAAGTGGACTCACTCATCCTATTTATTCTCACCCTTACCTTGATTGAAAAGGGGAATTTTATCAGTAGAGTGGGAAAATATGGCTCTTGTATTAAACAGTAGAATTAAATATCCTTCTTAGTAGTGTTTTCTAAAACTTTTCAAACCTTGTTACAGAATAACAAATAGATTTTACATTACCTTCTGTTATGTTGGGGTTTGTGTGCATGTATTGTATGTGTATGTGTGTGAGTGTGTGTGTGTGTGTGTGTGTGTGTGTATAAAATGATTAACTGAAACAAAATTTCATAAAATATTACTTGCCCTTATTATATGCATGCCTAATAATTTTCACTCTTTTCTATTCTGTTTCTTTAAAAAAAAAATGGCTGTCACAGCCCATTAAGTTGACTTAATGACTCACTAAATGGTATAGTGACCTGCAATTTGAAAAAAATACCTCATCAAGGGAATCTTATCAAAACTGCATGCATGGCCTTCCATGGTCAGGATATTTCCACTGGGCTGGTAAGGCAGTTAACTCGGTGCAGTCCAGGTCCATCCCTAGGCAAGCTTTGCTTCATTTTTTTTTTTTTTAAAGATTTTATTTATTTATTTGACAGACAGATCACAAGCAGGCAGAGATGCAGGCAGAGAGAGGGAGGAGGAAGCAGGCTCCCCGCTGAGCAGAGAGCCCGATGCAGGGCTCGATCCCAGGACCCTGAGATCATGACCTGAGCCGAAGGCAGCAGCTTAACCCACTGAGCCACCCATGTGCCCCTTTGCTTCATTTTGTATATACCAGTAAGGCTAGTTTATGCAGAAGACATTCTGATAGATTTCAAAGGTAGTTTTAAGTCTTAGGCAAAGCATCATGATACTTTCAGAGAATTAGCTTAAAATGGGGGCATAGACTTTTTTTATTGGTGATAGATGCCTTAGGTAACTAATTTGGCCCCAACAGTTGGAACTGTCATGAGAAGGTTGGTCATCTAATTATAAATAGAAGTCATCTCAGTTGATTTCACCTTTGTCCTAAGCATTCTTGGATGACCTTTGCCACTTAACACTTTAAAATTCTGTGCTCAAGTTAGAAGAATTTCATACCAAACAATTCTGTTCTTTAAAGTAATTACCCTAGTTGGGCAAACTGCTAAGTTAATTCTTAGGACCAATAGAGATCAGGTGTGTGCTCTGTTCCAGAAACAGGATTTATGTGATCAAGAGCACAGAGGTGGCTTCTGTGCAGGCATTTTAAAGTGAAAATATTAAAGTAAAACCCGACTCATACTGTGACTGCAAAGAAACCTGGTGTGTGTTGTATCTACCTGGGTTGGGAGCAAAGAATTTCAAAAAGAAGGCAGAAAAGAGACTCTGCCTACGGCATCCTTTAGGGCTTTCCTAATTTAAGAGGTGATAGAAAACATTATTAGATATTCATTAAGAAGGAAAGGCTATTTTATCCTGCCATTAACTTGATTTTTCATTCTAAGTTATTTTTCCTCTAGTGGTTACCATTGATGCCTTTGATTTATGCGGGTGCCGTCAAAAGATAGCTCATTACGCAAGGAAAGAGCCAAGATGAGGACTGGCAACCTCCCTCTTCTTGGTACTTTTCCATAACTCCTTTCACCAATGTCACTGTTATTTCCTTTTCACTCTGAAGTAGTTCCACATCTGATATTGCAGGAACTTGATTTTATTTTCTTTCTACATGAGTATTTAAGATAAACAGAGCCATTTTTTTTGTTTTTATTTAGTAAGCCTCACAGAAAGAAGAATATAAAGTAAAAGCAATAGCCTCAATAATTTACAGTTGACAAAACACATAACAGGAGTATGCTGAGCTATAGAGAATCACACTGTAGATCCTTCTAAAACTCCCCATCCATTTTCCTTCCTCACTAGAACTCTCTACCAGCTCAGAAGTAGTGGGGGTTAGGATAGACAGGAAGGACAGAGAGAGCTGTCTGCTCTGAAGACATGAGTCACTTCTTTCTATAGCCAGAGACAGCTAATGTCAAAGTAAGTGGAAGTGCCAGACTGGAAATAGTTTCTGTGAACTGTATTGGCCATAATTTGAACTCTTTCTACTAGCTGTGACTTTGTAAATGGCAAGAATTAATACGCTTCTCGTGGCTTGTAGGGCTGTCAAAAAGTAAGATCCCAAACTTGGGAGCAGTTCCAAGTGTGGCAGACTATTACGGCTGGTGCTGCACCTTCAGAATAAGTCCTAGGGCATTTTCTCTGAAAACAGTACTGAAGGAGCTGGCACGTGGGGCGTGCCTACCACAGACTAATGACAGGAAGTCAGTGAGACGGAGAGCCATCAACATTACATTAGCATTCTTTAGGGTTTTTATTACGTATTCAATATATTCTCTTTCCGTGTACCAAGGGAACCATATGGAACCTTCCATTACGGCTTTCTCCATTCTACTTATTGATTAGGGATTTGTAGTACATTCTGTGATGTTGTGTGGGATCTTGATATGATTTTAAATTCAGTTGTCTTCCAAACTGTAATTAATGTTTTCTTAAAAATTGAATATTCCTCACTGACCTTGATGTTTTGTTTTGTTCTTGACATGTACTGATGTATGTGTGTGGGGGTTTGGTTATTTTGTTCAAGTTGTATTTTCTCCATTTCTTTATTCACAGTCATATTCCTAGTGGGTGATTTTGCAGAACAAATTGTCCTTTGACACTTGTGTCTCACTTGGTGTACGTGTTTCTGAGGGCACAAGGGGCAGCTTCTCCACACCGCCTTTCTAAATGAAGAAGTGAGAAAACAGATGTCTGTTTCCAGGTTCCGTCAACATACGGATATAATTCTTTTCCTTTCATTTCAGAAGAAAATGGTGAAGGGATAATGATGTGTTCACTGCGGGGTGAGTGGTATTATTTCTTGTAACTGAAACAGTGTGGAGTAACCTCACTGCCCTCAGGTATCACTGGTGCGATGTTGGAGGTACCCGAGAACCGCAGTGTTTTCCATTTGGCTGGCTGTTGTCACATGTGGTTTGTCAAAATAGAAAAACAGGGCGCGGATACTCTAACTGTAAGACCAGATGTGGTCTGAGCGAGTCTGTCTCCTCGTCCCCTGAGGGAAGAGAAAGTTCCTAACAAGGGAAGAAATGAACAACTGTGGGGCATCTCAGTCCTTCGTAGTCTGGAAATATCTGGTACCTGATTTTTCTCCCTCCATCTGTTCATCAGACTACCGCAAAGCTCATCATGGTGAATATTACTTGCTACTCTAAGGCAGAATTAAAGTAGAGTCATGAAAGATTTAAAAAGCAAATTGTGAACGAAGCCTACTGTGTAGCCCCCAGCTTTCCTGATGACTCCTGGAATACGCTGTTGGAGAAGAAAACTTTTCCTCTGGTCATGTTCCCTCAGGGCCTTTGTTGTAGGAAAATAGTGTGTATGTGGGGAGGAGGGGGTGAGGATGGCTTCACCTCCCAAGTGGAAATTTTTGTTTTCCTGAACTTGGCTAGCCCTCGGGACACCAGACATGGTGTTTTGCTCTAGGCATGGGACTGTCACCTGGTCAAGTTGACATCTGCCCTTTGGGCCAAGGGTTTCAGAACTCAGCTGATCCTAGCAGCATGAAGTTCTCTTGGGTTAATCCATAGCAATCAAACTTTTGAGGGGAAAAAAAAAAAGAAAAGAAAATCCTGCTTTCCCTTACCTGGCAGTAACCTCAGCAGGATCCCAACTTGTACATACTATTAACGCAAAATAAAACGTACTAAGGGAAGGAGAGACAGACATGCCAATGTGGTGTGGCTCCTTCAGGCTTTGTCCCCCTGATGGAACAAACCCTGCTCCAGTAGGAGACCTGCCGCTCACACTTCCTAGGAAACGAAGAAGGGGTTGGTTTTTGTGCAAAAGCACCTGACGTGAGTCTCCCTGCTGCCCGTCTTCATTTCTAAGGAAACAGGCATCGATTTTAACCCCCTTCGTTAACTTGTCAGCTAGAGCTGAGTCCACTTTTTTGAGCGTTAATAAGAACCCAGAGAGAAAAGAATCGGTCGTGGTTGCAAGCAGCAGCCAAGCTCTCTGCCCTGGCTGGATCTGTGCTGACCCCATGGGGCTTGCCTCCCTCGTGCTCTGCACCCGACCCACGCATATGCTTACTGACACAGCCTGGCCCATGTGTGGCCACTCCAGGGAGAGCTGCATCTGTCACATGTGTCCCACCTGACTTCTTGAAAGAGTTCATTAGCATCTGTGTCGTCCATGGCCAACATTTAATTACAAGGGCACTGACAGCAGTTCAGCTCTGCTTGGTGGGTTGTTTACAATAATTGTTGCTAACATCTATTCATCATCCTTACGTGTTAGATGTGGTACCCAACAGTTTACATCCTTTCATCTCATTTAATCCTTCAGCCAGAAGTTAGAGATAGTTTCTGTGATTCTCTCTGTTTTACAGAGGAGGACAGTGAAGCTTCGGGAACCTAAATAAGATACCCAGGAGGGCATTTTTAAGACTAGATTCAGGCTTAGCATACTCCAGAGACCATCTTCTTAAATCATCCTGGGGAGGGGGAGGATTGGGGCGAGGCCTGCCCCCTGGGGTGTACGGCAGAAGGACTTTGGGAAATTTTCTCCAGCTGCTTGTGTTAATATTTCCCTTTCCCATTCCCATGCTTCCCCTTCCTCCTCCCCTCCTTTTCCTTATTCTGAGGGTGCTGGAGGAGGTGGGGGTGGGTGCTGCCTGTCCTCACCATTGAAGGTCATGGCCACACTGAGTCACTGTCCTAGAGGGGTGTGGTATTGCCCTCAGGAGTACCATGATGGGCAAGTAGCTGAGAGCCCGCCAGCGGAAGGAAAAGTCGCTGGGATCCAGTGGACTGAAGGGGGGCTGACAAATCCCCAGACCATTTCTTCTGTGATTTCCTGCGTAGAGCGTTCTCTCTGCGATGGCGTGACTTCAGGTGGCCCGAGTAGCTGCGGAGTATAAAGAACAGAAGACCGCGCCCATGTATATGAAAGACCTCGATGTATAAAAGCATGAAACATGTATGTAAAATGCGTATGTGTGGAAACATACATATACAAAACATACACATGAAAAAATATACATATATGAGAAAATACATATCAAAAATATATTTAGACTCTAGGTATGTATTTCCTCCTCTCTGAGTTCCAGCATCAGTGTTAGTGAGGGTGCAAAGCTATTTCACATTCATTATGCAGCAGCAATTCCTGGAGCCCTGCAGAGTGAGCTGCAGTGGGCGGGAGGAAGCCATGCCGGGGCCTTCGCGGAGAACACGACCCGAGGGCTTTTGTTTTTCTTGAGGATAACACTGACAATTCAACTGGCAGATCATGATGATTCAGACAGACAGAGAGTTCTGTGGGAAAAAAAAGCTCATACAAGACTTCATGCTTTTTGGCCCCTGAGAGCTGACTGGAACCACCTTTGGAGTTCCAGGTTATTTACTCAGTTATAGGATTAATATTAAGTGTGACTATTTCATGTACCTTAGCAACTTCTAGTTTACAGTCAATTAGAAACAGCAGTTGACGGCAGGGAACAATTTGGAAGAAGTACTAACTCTACATTCTTGGCATTTGGGGGCTTTTTGTTAAAGGGTACAGAGCCTTACAACCTGGTCCCTGAAGTCATCCATTAAGTACATCCCAGTACCAGGAAAGGACTGGTTTTTTCCTTAAGTGCATCTCTCATCATGTCGTTCTCCTGCTCAGAAACCTTCTACAATCCTCCATTCCTTGCAGTCAACTTTACATGGAAGTCAAGGCTCTCCTTGATGTGGACCATATGTCCTTTGGGGCACATTTCTTACCAGTTGGTCAAGCAGCTCTTCATTCTTTTACCATACCTGAGCTTCCTTGGTTTCAGCACTTGCCACGGTCCTTCCCTACAAGAACTCCCCTCTCATCTCTCATCAAAAAACCTCTTCTCGGGGCGCCTGGGTGGCTCAGTGGGTTAAAGCCTCTGCCTTTGGCTCAGGTCATGATCTCAGGATCCTGGGATCAAGCCCCGCATCGGGCTCTCTGCTCAGCAGGAAGCCTGCTTCCTCCTCTCTCTGCCTGCCTCTCTGCCTACTTGTGATCTCTGTCAAATAAATAAATAAAATCTTCTAAAAAAACAAAAACAAAAAACCTCTTCTCCTGTAAGACTAAACTCAAATAACATTATCTCCATGAAGACCTTCAGGATTAGGTATGGGAATAAAACACTTCTTATCTGTGCTAATGGTGCCCTGTTTAGACCTTGGCTGAAGTGTTTAATACATTCTTTCTTGATTTATAGTTAGCAGGGTACATTGAGGATATCTACTCTGTTCTTTGAGAGTAAGAAACTTGTCATGCATTTTCTTTTTTTTTTCTTTTTTGCTTTACCCTTCAATGAAAGAAGGATTTCATAGTAAATGAGTAATTTTTACATAGTGTAACATTAAGTAAACTTTAGCTTTATGGAAAAGGCACTTACAAGGCATGCACTGATAACAGCAGATTAATCATCATTGTCACCTTGAGTTGCTCTAATCAATACCTTCATTTTTTTATACTTTGGTGCAACAAGGAGGTTTAAGATTAGGGCTTTGAACTGGCTATTACCTCTCCCTGGAAACCGCTTTTCTTTTGAAGTTTTACATGGCAGCTATTTCTTGGAGTCAGCATAACTGACCCATTTAAAGAGAGCTGTTGTTGGCCTTGCGTTGCGACAGAAACCCTGTGCCCCGTCACTGCCCCCCTGGTGTACTATATGCTCTACCATAACTAGGGAAGTTGCTGATCTGCCATCACGTGTCTCAAGCTTCATGAGAGCAGAGACCTGTCAGCTCTGATAATCATTGTATTTCCAGGACGTGGAATGCTGCCAGACTCACATTGGTGCCATTTAGGTCATATTATTTTATTTAAAAATCTGTGGTCTTCAACGTTGGCTTCCTATCAGTGTCACCTGTGGGACTTAAAAAAAAAAAAAAGCACAGATGTTCAAGGTTGACCTCAACGATTCCAACTCATTTGGCCTGGAGTGATGCCCTTTAAACTTGGCTCTAAATGTGTGAATCATCAAAGGTTCTGGAAAACAAGGAAAGATAAACTTTCCATAGCTTCCAAAGCTGTGGTTGTTTTTAAGACTTTCTGCATTTTATTTTAAATCCTCATCCCAGATCCTTAATCCTTGTGACTGTCACGGAGAGATAATAAGGAGATCAAACATGAACTCACATGAGCCACAGGAACATCTGGGGCACTTCCCAAGTTTTAATTATGGTTTCAGGGATATAAGAGCTTAATGATAGTTTCAATGCTGAAACAAGTTTGGGGATGTTGCCTACAAATAAAGGAAGTGCAAATTATTATACTCTGGACTTCAGTCTCCTTGCAAGACCCGCAATTACCAGATTATTTGAAAGAAATGTATTACATGTTACATGGCTATTTTTCTGTTAGCTCATATAAAGTACATGTCATTGAATACATGGAAACAATGCTGATTTTATCTATAATATCTACTTTGGTGTTCATCAGAGTCTGTTAAAACTGTACCACAGACTTCCCTGAATATACAGTTTTTCTTTTTTCCCCTCACATTTATGTTTTTGATATCGGACTTTCTTTTCAGACTCTTCCTTTCCCTCCTCAACAGAGTATCTAAACAAATTTATGCCGTTCCGTCCCTCTGATTTTAGACATCAGACACAGAGGTGAAAGTGAATAAGAATCTCACTTAGAGCCACACACAGTTTGGTGGCAGAGTCCAGCACTGCAATTCCGCTTCCTTCGTATCAAAGTTGTCCTCATATTCCTAACTCACTAGGCAGGGAAATAAAAACAACAACCTTAAAACAATTTCTCAGAGATAATTTGGCTTGTTCGGTCCTTTTTTTTTTTTTTTTTTTTAATATTTTTATTTATTTATTTGACAGATCACAAGTAAGCAGAGAGTCAGGCAGAGAGGAAGGGAAGCAGGCTCCCCGCTGAGCAGAGAGCCGGATGCGGGGCTCAATCCCAGGACCCTGAGATCATGACCTGAGCCGAAGGCAGAGAGAGGCTTAACCCGCTGAGCCACCCAGACACCCCCGGTTCGGTCCTTTTAATCAGAACATCCCTATGGTGATCTTCCACTGGTAATCTCCAGAAAAGATTTTCTCAACCTTTTCTAGACCCCAAGGAGCAGCTACATTTAATTTATAACCTGAAAATATTTCCTAAAAAAAAAAAATCATAATCATGCTTTCTGAAATTTTATTTCATCTTTCTTATTGCTTGCTGAGAAAAAAAAAATGTACTTTTCCTTTTTAACACACTTCCTGATATGAACAATCTCTAGAGATGTCCCTTTTCCAGAATAAAATCTGTTTATGTGTTATCACTCTGACCTTCCAAATCCTTGAATCATTTTACTTTTTCATCTTGGTAGGTCTTTTTCTTCATAATCTGTAATTGAATACTTTAAAACACCTCACATTTACCACTGGCTCCAGTTCAGTAGAGAGCAGTGTGAATCAAGTCCACAAGTTCAGAAATGCAAGAAAGGGAACTTCCCTTATTTTTCTACATCTCATTGTTATGTCTCCTTTGAGTTCTTTTTCTTCCAAGGAGAATTTTAGAGAAATGTGTGTCCCCCACATCAGGAGACACTCCCATCTGTCTCTCCCTGCCTGACCTGAAAGTAAAGGGTTTTTTGAGTGTCAGGTGCCAAAGTCTTATAAGGCAGAATAGTGGGAAGGATTTTTTTTTTTTTAAGAAAAGTCTATTTCCTTCCCAAAGTAGGATATAATATAAATTCTAATCAGGTATGCATACTTGGTATTTCTAAAATAACATGTAATTTAATAACTTGTTAAAGTTAGGCCACACTTCAGAAACAAGCAGCGGTACCTTTCAGTGATTCCTCTGAACTAAGCTGTACCCCTAGAAGGTTATAACCACCTGCCGTGTGGCCTTTCCTTTATTCTAGCGCTAAGGATTCAGATGGATGGCAGGAACTGAGTCAGCAAAAGCGGATATAATTGAAGTAGCAGAATCCAAAGGGACGTGAAGCCCACTAACCATCAGAGGGGAAGAGTTGTGCCATCCAGTCATGAGAGTCTAAAAAAGGTGTTTGGGTGTCCATGGCTGGAAACCGTAGAGTCACTGGTGTCTCCGGAAACAAGGATCTAAACGGGAAAGGTGAGGAGCGTCCGAGCAGAGTGAGGCTCATAGGCTCACTGCCGGTGAGGCTGGCCAGAGTTTCTGCAGCTCGAGGTCAGTGTGCGGTTGGCCAAGAGATCAGTTAGCCCAGTGGCCTCTGAGTGAGCTCCTGGCTCCAGTTCAATAACTAAGGGGTGGTATCTGGGAAGGTCAACACTGTCGATGCCCTACCAGGAACTAGGATTATACCCAGGGCTTCAAGCCCAGATGCTGGCTCTCTGCCCCATCTGAGTGTGATCTTGAACTCTGTTTTGCTTCCTGAAAGGAGTCCAAGGTCTGTCTGCCTTCAGGGACGGGAGATCAGCAGTAAGTTTCCATTGGATCCCAATTACAGCAGGGGGAATGTTCTTAGCCTCTTGGAGGCTCTTACGGTGCTTTTAACTATCTAAGGCAATTTGAGGCTTCTGTGTCTGCTTAGACAGTAGGTATGTTGTACAGTGTTTGAAAACGGTGGCAGTGGGTTAAGTGAAATTTCACTAGAGATGGAAATATTGCAAAGTTCCCCTCCTTTACATTCCATCCCCACTCCCTTGTAGCAGTTTCCCCGGGGCCCTCCCTGCACACACCGACTTGCATGCATGGGAGAAGGGAAACGGGTTTACAAACAGATGACGGACTTCCAAAGTTGGGAGGTCCAGGGACACACAAAGATGACAGGTTGCCTGGGGTGCGCGGGTGGCTCAGTAGGTTAAGTCTCTGCCTTCGGCTCAGGTCATG
Organism: Neogale vison; assembly: GCF_020171115.1. Lineage (NCBI taxonomy): Eukaryota > Metazoa > Chordata > Mammalia > Carnivora > Mustelidae > Neogale > Neogale vison. The sequence continues at coordinate 75,607,633 of NC_058091.1, read as the reverse complement.
ATCTCAGCGTCCTGGGATGGAGCCCTGCATCAGGCTCTCTGCTCAGTGGGGAACCTGCTTCCCTTCTTCTCTCTCTGTCTGCCTCTCTGCCTACTTGTGATCTCTCTGTCAAATAAATAAATAAAATCTTGAAAAAAAAAAGATGATAAGTTGCCCGAATATAGAAAAATCAGGGGACCCCAGCTCACCACTTTGTCTCTGAATATCAGTGTTCTTCAGTGTATAAGTATAAATCAGGGATAGTGATACCTAACCATATGAATTAATGTACATAACACCCCTGGCTGGCGCCTGACATGTGATGAACACAAGTGTCCACTCCCTACCATCAACTGTAATTGTGGATGTTGTCTTTGTGCCCAAGCAGAGCTTCCTCAATAGTTCTCACCTGAATATGGGTTTGCCCTGCCAGGAACATTGAACAATGTCTGGAGCCGGTTTTATTGTTGTTTTGTTATTGTTTTGTTTTTTAAGACCTTATTTATTTGGGAAAAAGCACCCACAAACCAGGTGGAAGGGCAGAGGAAGAGGAGAGGGACAAGAAGACTTCCTGCTGAGTGCAGAGCCTGCCAGTTTGATGCGGGGCTGGATCCCAGGTCCCTGAGATCATGACCTGAGCTCAAGTCAGACACCCAACAGACTGACCTACAGTCGCCCCTGGAGACAGTTGATTATGACTGGGGGGGAAGGGTCCTACTGGGATTTGTCTGGCAGAGGTCCTTCATATACTGCTAAACATCCCACAGCACACAGGACAGTCTCCCACAGCAAACAACCCTCTGGCCCAAAATGTCAAATAGTGTCAGTGTTGAGAAACCTGTCCCACTGAAAGTCAGAGCAAAAGAGACGAGGAGGTTGACTTTATCCTTAGGGAAAAGAACATGTTAACCTACTAACAATTACTGACCTCTTCTGGCATTTAGAAACAAAGAGCCTGTGGAATCTAGACCTGCTGTGAAACCGAATCTCATTCTGATGAAAGAACACTTCTCCTTAATTGTAACCAGAAAGTAAAGTTTTCATTTGTGTTTTGTGTTCTTCTTATTTAAATAAGCAGTTCTAACCACTCAACTGATTTATTGAACTATGGATCAAAAGATCTAAGGCTGGATTTTGTTCACTTTAATCTTTACCAATAATACAGCCTAAAAACTATTTTGCTAGATTTGTATGATTGACTAAATAATTATGTCTGCATGACACCTACAATCAAAGGGTTAAATTCTGTGTGTAGAGACTTAATGTCAACTGAAATGCAACTCTAAAGGTAGAAGAAACCAAGTTTAGCTTGCCTTAAGTATACAAGTAAAACGTGCTAGAATCGAGTTATGTCACAAGATATTAGAAATCAGATATTGATGTACATTTTAAAATGATTTAATTTATAAGACTGCTTTGGAGTCAAGGGCCAGTTTTAAAGGTCGACTTCCGTTGTATGTTTATGTTGTTCTGTTGTTAGGCGAAGATAGCGGTGGGGAGATTGGTGGGGAGATTACCACCTAACTGCCTTGTTGGGCTACCTGGAACACGGGAGAGCCCGCAGTCATTGCCAAGTGTAACAGCTGCTAGTCTGTGTTAACCTCTGAGATCCCACCTTTCTAAAGGAACATGCATTTCAAAGCCACATTATTAAAACCCATTTTAGTTTTAGACTTTTGGTTTTTTAGTTTTGTTTCCTAACTGGGAAGGATTTTAAAAGAGGACCCAGGCCCCTTCCTGCTTCTATGTTTAGCAAGCCATAAATTCCATTAATAAATTCTTGAGAGTTTGCTCTTCTGTTTTTTAAAAAATAGTCCTAGTTTTAGTCATCAGTTAAAAACATGTCGAAAATGGATTGCATGTGTATAAAACTGTACTAGATTTGAAGACATATTGTCTTTGAAAAAACTTGCATTCAAAATATCAAATATTTTCAGAGAAGAGAGACAGAAGTTATATACAGTTTCTCAGCGTGAGATGGCTCATTCAACGTGACCTCATTTTTAAAGTTCCTTGGTAATCCTTTTATCTCGAGGGAATAAGGGCTGTGTGTCTGTGAGGGTAGGTAGTCAAGAAGCTTCTGGTGACTTCTGATTGCAGTGGGGATGGGAGCACTGAGAGACACAGAGGGCGGGAACTTTAGGGTTGTGTGTCTCTGCCTAGCTGGTCACCAAGCACACTGTCCCTTGAGCCACCTTCTAAAATCTTTGGTTAGATCTGGTTTGCTTGGTTTATATCACCCACTAGGTATCTGAAATAAAATCGTCATCAGTGATTTAGAAGATTGTACATTTGCCTCCCATTTGTACCAAAACAGTTTAAAATGAAATGAATTAATGCTTTGTCCATATTTTGTACCTATGTTGTCCTTTGGTGATAATATTGAGAGTTAAAAAGACTCATCTAATTCTTTCTACTCTTGTTTATATAAAAATCTATCTTGGGACGCCTGGGTGGTTCAGTTGGTTAAGCGGCTGCCTTCGGCTCAGGTCATGATCCCAGTGTCCTGGGATCGAGTCCCATATCGGGCTCCTTACTCTGCAGGGAGCCTGCTTCTACCTCTGCCCCTGCCTACCACTTTGTTTGCCCATGCTCGCGCGCTCTCTCTCTCTAACAAATAAATAAATAAAATCTTTTTTTTAAAAATCTATCTTTTTGAACTGATTTTGTAAAAATGGCCTTTACTTTCTATTTTAATTGCAATTTATAGTTTCTCTTCCAGAACTGTGATACTCTTGGTCAAAAGGAACTCACTGATCCTTCTTTTTTTTTTTTTTTTATCTGTACTTGGCTGGAAGGTCCAATAATCCTCTGTGATTCATAGAACATAAAATTGTACTTAATTTTTATTCAATGCTACATTTACTTATTCATCAGATAGGTTTGAGCACCTGTTATATGCTACAGCAGTGCTAAGTGCTAGAGATTCCCACAAGATAAAATAGTGTCTCTACACTTGAAGAGGTAGTTCATAGGTGAGTCCTCATCAGCACTAAACTTAATATGGTACATGCTCAAACCAGTGAGAGCAGGTTAAGAGAACGTGAGGACGCTGTTACTTGAGAGAAGGGCTTCACAATGTAGAAACTATTTGATCTGGGCTTTCAGCATGAAGCCGGGTTGGATACATGACGCTGACTGGAAAAGCCATGACTTGCCAGAGAGTAGTGTGCACAAGTAGAGGAATGGGAGCAGAAAGCCCTCAGTACTTTGAGAGCGATGGTGAACTGGTATGGCTGGTGAGGAGACAGACGGGAAAGGTTGCAGGACCCTGAGCCCAGGGGCTCCCTGCTTTGCTGGGAGGGTTATATTCCATGGGTGCCAAGTGATAAGCCGGCAAAGGCTCTTCTGTGATGTAGATAGACCAGCTGTTGTCAGTGGGATAGGTGTAACACTACCACCCCCCCCCGCCCCCAATCTGGACCGATCTCCCTTTTTTTCTTATCATGTTTACTTTAGAAATTTTGAAGTATACGGGGGAGTTGTTAGGAGTAAATGAAACAATCAGCTATAGGTTGATTCACTTACCAGTTACTTCATTTAAAATTTTTTTGTGGCTTTTTCTCCTTGTAGTCTTTTTCTAGGCATAGAAAAATATGCATTTTATATAGTATTTGATACAAAACTTGAAACTAAATATTCACATCTTTTTAAGTTAATATGATATTTTGAGCTTGTAGTATTATCATTGTTTTTCTGGAAAATGACTTCTTATGATACATAGTGTTCCCTGTATGGACTTAGAAAGTATATAAATAATCCTCGTTTTGGGGAAATACAACATATTTCACCTTGTCATTATTTATCTTCAGTATTTGTCTTCAACGTGGTTTGCTGAATATCCCAGTTAATATGGGTAAAGCAGAATAATCCAACAGTGATATGGTAAATTTGTTTACTAATTCAGCTGGAAAAAAAGGTAATGAATAAATGTTGGTTGACTTGAATGGAAAGGAGGCATTTGCTTGGATGGTAGTGAGGGTAATTTGAGCTAGATGTTAGGAAGGACTCCCTAACTATAACAATTGTGAGACAGTATTTGTGATCACGGGACTCTTGAACCTATAGTCTCATTCTGCAGATATTTTTAAAATAAACAACGAGTATTTAAGTACTATCTTTTTTTTTTTTTTTTACCATGATTGAATAGATAGGCAGTATCTTATGGCTGTCCTTGAGATTTTCAACTTTTGTAATCCTTTCTATTTTTGCTTATGTTTAAAATTTAACTAAAATAGAAATTTTGAAGAAGTTTAGCAGTTACATGCAATCTTAGTCTATTCAGGGTACTATATCAAAAATACCATAGATCCGGTGGCTTAAACAATTTATTTCTCAAAGTTCTGGAGGCTGGGAAGTCTTGAGATCAAGGCAGCGGCAGATTCCATGTCTCATGAGAGCCGGCCTCTTGGTTCGAAGATGGCCTTCTTTTCTCTGTGCTCCCGCTTAGCAGAAGGGGCTGGGGAGCTCTGTGGGGTTTTGTTTTGTTTTGTTTTCTAAATAAAGGCATTAATCTCATTCATGAGATTCTACCCTCATGATTTAACCACCTCCCAAAGGCCCCAACTCCAAATACCACCTTGGAGATCATGAGTTCAGCAAATGAATTTTGCAGAAACACATTGTGTCCATTGGGCAAGCTCACTGTAATCAGTCTAGTAATGCAGAGGTCTGTAACACAGTTACCGCCTTTTCCCTAGCCAGTCTCACTCTTCTGCAGTAACCAGCATTAACGATTCCGTACGTATCTTTTCTCACAGTTCTCGTGCCTATACAAACACATGGACGTTGGTGTTTATATGTGAGCACAGTACTGCGTACTGGTTATTCACCCCAGGGGAGCAGAATACTGTGTACTAGTATCCCGGAAAGACTCCAAACACTTCTTTTCATTGTGCCTGGGTACTGGAGTTGCAAGGAAAACAACACAGCCAAGCAGTGGATGGAACAACGCTTTACTTACAGAGAAGAGACTGAGCTGGATCAATGTCAAGAACGTGCCTCGCTCCCTCAGCCAGCAGCACCCCCACCCCCACCCCGCTGCACCCACTGCCACTGACTCAGGGTGTCGGCCATGTGCAACCCTCTTGTTTATTTCCACAACGACCAGCAACCCCTCCCTTGAGTCTGAAATACGGAAAGCCAGGGTGTGCCGATGCGCAAATTTAGGCAGAGCAAAAGGACACTTCGTGAGCCTAAGATTAGGAAAGATAATTGCCCACAAAGTGGTAAACCCTGGACAGGCTAAGTGGGGGTCGGAACACTGCATGCTTGAGACTGCCTTTCCCAACAATTTTATTGCTCTCCCCGAATGTATCATGTGTAAACAAAACAGAAGCCACTTGGCTATACACATTTAGCAACATGCAGTGAACATTCCTTCTGGTCACTGCATGTCAATCCAGTTCATTATTTTTAATGACTGAGAAATAGTATGTGATGTGGGTCTTCTGTCCCTGTTCCAGCTCTTCCCCTTCTGATAGGTGTCCACATTTTTGTAGTGTTCTACCACTACCAAGAAGGCTGCGGTTAAATTTTTAAAACCAATCTAATTAGGTCTTCCTTTTTTTCCCCCCGGTGAGACTGTTTCTCAAGAATGGGATGGCAAGGTCAAAGGCTCTTCCAATCAGCAGCACATTCCAGAAGCCGAAGATGAATTAGAGGACCTATTTCTCTGCAACCTTGCCAACACAGGCTGTTCTTCAACTTTTGCATTTTTGCCAGTCTCTCAGATGAAAAATGGCACACCTTTGAGATTTCATTTTGCATTCTCCTTATTTCTGATAAGGTTGTCTTTTCATATTTTATTTAGCCATTGCATTTTCTTGTATGTGACTTGCCTTAAATTTTTCTAATTCTTGGACATTTCATTTTTGCTGAACATTTCGTGATTCAGAAATGCATATTTCTATCTCTTTAGCATTTATTTTCCTACCCAGAATTCAGGAGAAAAAGAGATTTTCCTCCAGGGCATTGTCAGTAGCACCTGTTTGAAATGTTAAACATTTGATAAGCAAACCCGGAGAAATGTGGAGGTTACTGAACTGATTGCTTAAAGGGGAAACTGCACGCACATAACTCTGGCCAGTGTTTTTTATTTATTTATTTATTTATTTGGCCAGTGCTTTTTAAATGACCAGGCTTCTGACAGGAATGTACAATGGGAAAAGACAGTCTCTTCAATAAATGCTGGGAAGGTTGGACAGCCACATGCAAAAGAATGAAACTGCTTTCTTATAGCATACACACACACACACACACACACACACACACACACATAAGCACAAAATGGATTAAAGACCTAAATGTGAGACCCGAAACCATAAATTTCCCTAAAGAAGACATAAGCAATAATCTTTTGGACATCAGCCTTACCAACATTTTTCTAGACATGTCTCCTCAGGCAAGGGAAATGAAAGCAAAAATATACTACTGGGACTACACAAAAAAAAAAAACATTTGCACAACAAAGGAAACCATCAACAAAACAAAAAGGCAACATGATGAATGGAAGAAGATACTTGCAAATGATATAGCTGATAAGGGATTAATATTCAAATATATAAAGCACTTATACAACTCAGTAACAAAAATAAGCCCTCCAAAAATCGAATTAAAAAATGAGCAGAGGACCTGAAGAGGTATTTTTCCAGACATACAGATGTCAAACAGACACATGAAAAAAATGCTCAACATCACTAATCATCAGGAAAATGTAAATCAAAACCACACTGACGTATGACCTCACACCTGTCCAAATAGCTAATATCAAAAAGACAAGAAATAACAAGTATTGGCAAGAATGTGGAGAAAAGGGACCCCTTGTGCTCTATTGGTGGGAATGTAAGTTGGTGCAGCCACTGTGAAAACACTATGGAGTTTCCTCAAAAAATTAAAAATAGAAATAACATATGATTAGTAATTCCACTACCGGGTATTTACCCAAAGAAAATGAAAACACTAATTTGAAAAGATATTCATTGCAATATTATTTACAATAGCCAAGATATGGAAACCACTCAAGTATCTACCAATAGTTGAATGGGTAAAGAGGATGTGAGGTATATATATGTGTGTTTGTGTGTGTATTCATAAAAAAGAACAAGATTTTGCCATTTGTAACGACATGGATGGACCTAGAAAGTATTATGCTGAGTGAAATAAATCAGATAGAGAAAAACAAATATCATATGATTTTACTTAATGTGGAATCTAAAAAACAAATGAACAAATGGAAGCAGAATCATAAATACAGAGAACACACTGGTGGTTGCCAGAAGGGAGAGAAGGGGGTAGGTGAAATAGGTGAAAGGGATTAAGAGGTACAGACTTCCTTCCAGAGATGGGTCTAGCAAGAGGTTTCTGTGGCTGAGGTCAAAGAGATTGCTGCCTGCATTCTCCTCTAGGATTTTGATAGTTTCCTGCTTCATATTTAGCCCTTCCATTCATTTTGAATTTATTTTTGTGTGTGGTGTAAGAGAATAGTCCAGTTTCATTCTTCTGCATGTTGCTGTCCAGTTTTCCCAACCCCATTTGTTGAAGAGACTGTCATTTTTAAACTGGATATTCTTTCCTGCTTTGTTGAAGATGAATAGACCATAGAGTTGTGGGTTCATTTCTGGGTTTTCTATTCTACACTTAGAGTGGTAAGCATAACTTAATGTATATAATTGTTGAATTACTAGGTTGTACACCTGAAACTAATATAACACTACATGTCAACTATACTTGATTAAAAATAATAAATAAAAACCAGATGAATAAAAATAAATGAACAGAGTGCTGAGAATGGCCGAGGTATCAACTGACAGGGGTCCAAGCTACACCCCCACCTCAGCCTCTTAACCGTCACAGTAGTCTTCATGTTGTGTACGGACTAGAGAACTCTAAAAAGCTAAGATCCATCTTAGGAGGACTTTCTTACCATTCCTTTCTATAAATATGCTTTGGGAATGAAAGTTACATTTTGCTGTGCTTCATGTTCACAGCAGATGTCTTTTCCATTGCAAAGTAATGGTTTTACTATTCTTCCCGAACTCATCCTAAAAGATAACCTAGCACTTAACAAAGACCAGTGGGCAATCAAGGAATGACAGAGGATGAGACTGTAGTTTGTCCAGCAAAGCTGTCGCATGTACAGCTTGTGTCTGTCTCGCCCCGCTCAGGGACTGGAGGAGTTGAGAAACTGGTCCCAGATTGCTGACTGTCTCTTGAGTATCTTAGGACAACTCACCAAGTAAATGATTATTTCTGAAGGTGTAAGAAGGGGGAGCGGGGGAGAAAAGACATTTCTTCTTTCTTTCTTGTTTTTGTTTTTGTTTTGTTTTTTTTTTGTACAGGAGTGCTACTTTCTGTTGATGAGTTTGCATTCAGAATAATTTATTACCCTAGAGTTTTCTCATAGTAATAATAAGGGAGACTTTCTCCCTTGCTCAAGGCAAAAAACTAAGGCTGGGTATAAAATTCAGAGGTTTATCTTCTGTCCAGATTGGCTTCACTTTTCCACATTCCCTGAGGGATAGATTTGTCACATGGGGTGACAGAGAGTGAAGTGAGGGTGTGGATACAGAGAAAAAGATGATTTAAAGGTTAAGATGGTCTGCCAATTTTTGGTCTGTCTATACACATTGCTGCAGTTTTATTTTTCCTCATGTTACGTAGGTGTTTATGCAAAGAAGGAAGTTCCTAGAGTCTATCCATCATAAACTTAGGTGTGTTTTGTTTTTTCACAACTGTTTGTTTAGTTTTTTATTCACAGATTTGTGGCTGCTGTGACTTTATTTTTGGATTGTTTAGGTTGGAGTTCCAGATTTATTCAGTGTGCCTCTATTTTCTGTAGGTCAAACTGTGCCTTTCAAGAGTAGCAAATAAAGGTTTGAAATGGGAAGAATATCTCTGGTTCCTTAATCTTATACTTGAAAGGTAGATGATTAGAGGAGCTGAGATTTATGATAAATAGTTTACATCTTTTAATTGAAAATTGGCTTAGTGTTTTTCTCCATGATTTTGAGTGTGGTTACTGAAATGCTCATAACTAGGAGAAGCCATTGGTGTGGATAAGGCCATGTGACCTCATGTGAAGAATAAAAGGTCAGGTCTGAGCAGCCTGCTCTTTGATTGTGCTTTAAGTTGGCTCCACTTGGAGTGAAATTCAGAAGCAGCCCCTGGAGGAACACATCTACCCCATCTTCTGTAAGAAATTTAAGCTTCTTTATTTCTGGCTTTTATTTCAGAAATCCTGATATCTTCTCTACTTGTTTACTTAATCTACTTATAAAATAGTTTTTACAGTTTTTTCTACAGTATTCACATTAGTTAAGTTTTCTTTTACTGATATATTCTAAACAGTGTAAGTTAACATGGAGATTGGAAAGTATAACACAATTATATCTTGGTGACATGAAGAGATACCTTTCTAGCACAAACGGTCCCAGCTATATATCAGTTTTCAACTTGCCAGTATGTTGGGTAAGCTTCTGCTCTCAGTGTCTATTACCAAATGCAAGACACATTCTGGCATCACCCATCATGTATTGAAGAGCCTAATTCATCTTAATCTTTCTCACTTAACTTATTGTAGCTTTTACAAGGAAGTAGACTTAGATGTAGACTTTCCAAGGCCTTAGAATTTGTTTTATCTGGGAATATAAAGGTCTAAACTCTAGTAGAACATTGATAAAGCAAAGGCTAGCTTTTGGCTTAATGTATTCCTTGAAGGGACTAGATGCAGTAACAAAATGGAACGATAGTACCAGTACAGCTGATGTGTGCTGATTGTTAATTCTCTGTCATGTGTCATTTGCTACTCCTGTCAATGGCCATTACATCGATTGTAAGTTTTGGTCATTTTAACTTCAGCACTACGAAAAGAGAGATGCTCCCCTGGCTGGGTATTAGATTTAATTTGTAGACATTTGAGTAGTACATATGGAAGGTCATGATGGCTTGTTAAATCATTCCACAGATGTTTATTGAGCATCTAGAATTAACAGTGCATACAGTACTTCATAATCCAGAGAAAAGAAAGACAGTGAATCATACAACTAAAATATAGTGTAAGTGCTACAATACTTTAAGTCGTCTAAGTCTTTATTCTTCCCAATGTCCACTAAATAATCCTTTGCTGTTCATTTTGTTTCTGAAGTAGGTTTTGTTCTTAGTAAGTAAAGAGCACTGAATTTGCCATAAGACATTTGGTCTACTTGGCAAGTCAGTCTCCCAGGAGATCTGTTAGTAGAAACTCATCTAAGAGGCTGATCACCACTCTGTGAACTGGTGAAATAAAATTTCTGGACCTAACACCCCACAGATGACAGTTTAGAATATGACATCTCTCAGCTATACAACCAAACTGGGAATGCCAGCCTAAATGACCAGCTGATCTTACACAATAATTGAAGCTGTGTGTGTCCTAATGCAATGACATTTTCTGTAGTTAGCCCAGTAAAATGATGCCATGAAACAAGCCACTCCCAGGGCCCTGGACAGTGCCACTGTGGCCATAGGACAAGGAAATTCTGTCCATTGCCCCAAATTACCACAGTTCTCAGTGCCTTCAGGAACACCTAAAGGCATGAGTGGTGCATAAGACCCATAAAGTCTTGGATAGATGATGGGTCCAGTTCAGGCTCTCTGACATGAGTAGAAGTCCTTGTCAGACCTTAGGCAATAATTCAAGTTTATATGCAAACCTAATTAGTTTGAGTTTCTTGAAGATAGCTTGCCTTCTGGGGCCATGTTCTTAAGCTTTATGCCATCTTTAGTATTTTGGTGACCTCATCAATACACAATGAACCTGAAAATCTTATATCAATGGTATCTTTCCCCTTGTAGTCAGAAGACATTCACCTTGCATATATGGGTGAATGAAAAATGGATGAAAATGTCTTTGTAGATCTCTATCTGTAATGTCACATCACTTCCATCTTTAGCCGAAGTTAGGTTTTGGCCCAGTCACAGGTTTTTCTTTAGGGGATTAGAGTCAATTTTAATCAGCATCTAACTATGTGGATTGTTACCTAAGTAACATATTTGAAAAAAAAAAAAAAGTGAAAGGATGAAGTATAAGAATTTAATTTAAGCTACTACACCTCAGAAGCATCTTCAAATAAAATACTTAGTAAAAAAGCATAAAATCTTTCTTTCTGTTTAGTATAGTCTCAAACTGAGCATTACAAATAAGACTTCTTTTTTTAGCTACATTATTAAATGAAACCAAAGCTTTAGAAAACAATGCTATTAATAGTGGTGACTCATATGTTCTTCATATTTTAAGAAGGACAGTAAACTTTAGAGGACAGAGTCTGAAAGATTTTCTTCACAAAATTGTTTAACTATAATTATGGTAGTATATAATATCATGTGTTTTAAAGCAACTCATAATGCAAGTTGTAATATAGATTATACTCTGTACAATATTTAGTAGTAATTTATATATAGGAATGTATATAATGACATATATAGAATGCAAAAAAGTCAACATTTTAGATCAGTTTAAGGCACACAACATGTTACTTATTCTTCTAGTGTCGTTGGCAACTTCGTAGGATTCTTAGAAGGGAAGCTGAAGATGAAGGGGAGAGAGGCTCTTGAGGGTGAAAGAATGGCACAAAACCATAGGACTGAATAGAACATAACCGAGGGACATAGCATATGGCAGCCTGGCTGGTTACAAGACCTTCCTGGGAAAATCATAGCCAGACTAGCTAGCATCCTTACTTTCAGCCAGCCGCGGGAGGTTTTGGATGCTCGCATAAGAATTTTCAAATTTAGGCTGGAAGCAGTTCCATCCATTGAATATTTTTTGAACTGAATTTTGACAAGATGAAAGTAATGTGTTCAAAATATTAATTTGAGTGTTGTTTAGATTTGGTTGTGTTGAAAGAGTGCAAGCAATGTGATAAAATTTAGCTAAGACTGTAGTACTCTTAAGTGTATAGTGATAAAAGCCTCAATCACTGTCCTAGCAATGAGAGTTTTTTAAAAGGATAGACAAATAGGACATGTAATGAAAAGATATGGAAAGAGCATCAAGAGGACTTGATAGTTTGACTTTCTATTCCAAGGGATTGATTCAACAAGCATTAGTTGAGCAATGCCTGTATGAGAGATTTTGGGAGATGAAAGCCCACCCTGGACTCTTCCCAGTGCTCAGTAGTAGGAAGGCTGCATATTTTAAAGTTACAGACCTTGGCCTTTAGTAAACCTCAGTTTTGCTGAGCAGGTTTTACGGAGGTTTTTCTGAGATGGGATAGAGAGACATTTTAGTTCCTGTCTGATTTGTGCATGAGGTGTTATGGTCAAGTTGAGAAAGTGTGAACTCTGTAACCTGATAGATTCACCTTCAGATCGTAAGTCCCTCACTCATCAACCATGTGAGATTGGGTTAACTATTTGACTTTCTGAATAATATTTCTTGATTTGAAAAATGATAAAATACCACCTGTAGAAGATGATTCCCTATATATCTTGCATTTCTGCCTGTCTGGCAAACAGAGATGGTGATTGCCTTTTTTTCTGGACAATCTTTTCAAGAATATTTGTACCAGATAGCCTTGGAAAATAGAAATCATGTCTCTCCAGAGCAGAAGGCAGGTTTGGGTACTGTCCCACAGAATAAAGATAGTGTCTCCCTCCACGGCAAATACTGGGCAGGTTTGCTAACTGCCCATTATAAGATTTGAATTCCCTGAGAAATTCCCAATGTCGTTTAGCTGTGATTCAAACCCACTGTGTGAGCATTTTCCATCCAGGCACCTCCATGTCACCCCCATGGGACTTAGTGGCAAGGGGCACAAACCAGAAGGTGATGTTCATGCTGCCTACTGTGCTATAAGCTTCTGATCAGGAGCCTTGGGTCTTCTGCCAGCGTCTAAGAGGAGACTAGCAACCTAAGTCTTTAGGTTATGAGTCGGATAAAATCTGAGACCTTCTATCCCAGTGCTATCTGCCTAATGTGTTTCTGGGGAGGATGTGGCAAGATAAACTGTGTCACACCTGCCATATACCAGGTGGTTAGAAAGAAAGCATTTATTCTCCTTCTTCCCTTAAGAGAGTAATTGACCAGCTGCTGAGAGAAGGTTCTCACTGTGACAGCAGCATTTAGTCCCTTTTAAATACGGTTTCCAGGTCAGGGCACACCCTTTATGTAGTCTCGGGACATATTTTGATGTGATTCTGTGAGGGGGACCCCAAAAATGTTTGAGAACAGAAGAGGAGTCTGCTGCCTGGTTGCAGTTGACAGTCCGATGTTCTTCACTGACTTCTCTCAAGGCCAAGAGGTGACACAGGGAACAGCAGGAACAGCCTGATAGCAATTCTGTGTATAGTTTATTAGGACTGAGCTGAGACAAGCAGAGGTCAATATGGTATATCTAAGATGGCCATCTCTGAGGAAGGAAAAAGGGTGGGGCATGAGGAGGAGGAGAGAAACTACTGTCTCTCAGAGAATCCGAAGGAGAAGATGGGATAAATTGGCCCTGTGAGAAGAATTGATTGTTCCCAACAGGGACTGGCAGAGGAGAGAGTATCACCCTTGCAGTGATTTGAGTTTCTCTAGTGACTTCTGCATACATGAGTGTGACATTCAGGTGATTGATCCTAAGTCGCTCTTTGAGAGACATCCTCTCATGGGCATCTCTAGGCATAGCTTGTACCCTCTGCTCTTAGCTGTGGTCCGCCCTTAGGATTGCAGGGCTGGAAAGGTGAACAAAACTGGCTTTATGTCATTCACTAGCTTACATTCTGATACAGGAGGTAAGACATGGAGTGGAATCGACTCAACACAAGGGGGCCAATAGCGAGTGCCTGAGAGTGGTACAGTGTGATGATGAGACAGTGCTGACAGCATTGCCAAGGGAGAGAGCGGGGCCAGAGCCCTTGTGGTCTTCAGAGTCCACTCTAACCCCTCACTGCAGGCCCCTCGGTCTGACCAAAGATGGCAGCATGTAGTGCAGAAAGCTTTTACATCCAGAGGGCGTGAAGGAGCAGGCAGGTCCTTGGCTGTGGCCTGAAGCCAGTAGGAACCTGCACAGAGCTGCTGTAGGACACTGCTGAGAACTTCCTCCAGGCTCTCAGAATATGTGCCTCATCTCTGACCCAGCTTTCTTGTTTTCCAGACACAAACTTAAACTATGATATGGACTTTACCTGTGTCAGACTAATTGGGAAACAGCCCAACTTGTTTTAGACACTTTCCTTTAGTCTTATCTCTGGCAAGCCCACCACCACCCATGGCTACAGAACAGCATGGAACTGTGGTTCTGACTTGGCCTGTGCTATCAGGAGGCACCAGCTGTGAAGACCCAGGCATGATGAGCCTGGCCCCAAACACTGGAGCAGAAAACACTCACGTCTCATTTCTCAGGGCAGGAAAAAAGAACACACTTCTAAAGGCAAGCCGGAAGTTGTAGGGTAGACTACTCAGGACACTCTGGGAATCCAGTCTTAGGCCCTCAACTCCAGGAGACACCTGGTTATCCTCTACAGTACACTCACTGTAGTCCCAGAAGTGTCTCTAGCTCTTTGGTTTAGCCCAGACTCCTTTACTTTTCTCTGGGCCTGCATGAAGATGTTTTCAGATAAGCTATGGAAAAGCCAAACCTTATGGACCAGATCTGCCTTCAGAATCCAAATAAAGACCCTAGTCCAACAATTGATAGTTATAGTTGCATCTTTTCAGGGAATCCTACTGCCTGGAACAGTGCTGCTGGGTTTGTAAGTTCTGGGTTGGGTGTGGCTGAGTGACTGTTGCCCACCCACCCCCCAGCTCACCACGCCCCCACCCCCTAGCGTGAAGGGGGCAGAGCTCTGGATTAGCAGAGTCTAGCTTCCTAGACCATTGATCTAGGGAAGATCTTAGAGACTCTACAGATGACGGAGTGACGTCAGGTTTAGTGGAAGCAAGGGGCAAAAATGATTTATCCAACTTTTAATTAAAATTTTTGAGGTCATTGACTGCAAATCATTGACATTATGAAGCTAAAACTTGGTAGAGTTCATAATGATCTCTTTTCCCTGAATTTGATTATATTACTGTCTCTGTTCAATTCAAGAGTTTGTGTGTATGAAAAAGAGAAAGATGTTCAGACTAGGTCAAATGAAAATGAGGTTTATTTTCTTGATGAGGAGGAAGCTCAAGGAAATTCAGAAGTCAAACAACCGGCCTCAGGACAAGCAGGTTTGTAAGTTCCATGAAAGTAAAGACCTGCAGAGCACTCCATCGGTGTTCAATAAAGCTTTGTTGAATGGACGGCGAATGACAAACACAGGCAGCTGTGAGGAAGGCTTAGGCCCACATTCTACCAGTTCTGCTAGTACCTGATTTAACCTTGATCCACCAACCCATCCATTGTCTCATGGTTTAAAATCTCAAGAGAGGAATTGAGAGGCTGCCTCTGAGTCAGGCATTCATCCTTGTCCGTGAAGCAATGGCCAGAAAGGGTAGTGCTCTGTGAACATAGAGCTCCTTCTAGGGAGTGGACTAAAGGATAAGCAGAACATGGCGACAGGGTTCAATTTTCTCTAGAACATTCACTTTGTGTTTGCTCACTAGCTATACTGGTATTACTTAAGGTACTTATGTGAGTGACTAGTCTCTGCGGTGAAATTTTTCTCACATCTTGAGGACAGAGTAGTAGCTTCTTTCTCTCTCTCTCTCTCTCTCTCTCTCTCTCTCATAGCACTTGAATTTTCTAAATCTGATCAAGGAAGAATTCAGTCAAGTTTGACCAGACTGAGGGCTAACCAGTGTTAACCAATTATTATTTACCAGCCATTGTGCTAGTATTTTGCAAAACTGTAACTCCTGACAACCAGCTCTTGTGGGCAGACATTATTATCCCTGTCTTACATCTGAAAAGACCAGGTTTCAGACTGTCATGGTCAGAATTGAAAGGGGGTGGAGCTGGGTTCTTCCTAAGATTAGTTTTCCCCAAAGGGGTCTCTTCCCAATAGACTATATTCTTGAAATCACCTGATGAATCATTAATCAAACTATTGGGATGAATTTGCCAGGACAAAGTCTAGGCCCTTCCACAAGCCATTAAATAGTCAGCTAGAGGAAAAGAGGCTGAAGGAGCATAGCATGTATTTGTGTATGCTCCTGTGGATCAGATAGGGGTTTGGGCAAACCAGTTCCAGACACATCATAGGATCAGTTGGGGACCTTTGATATGGTCGGGTTTCAGATGGGATTTTAAAAACACGAGAAAGTTTTCTGGGGCACCTGGCTGGCTCAGTTGGTGGACCTTGATCCTGGGGTTGTGGGTTCAAGCCCCCACATTAGATATAGGGATTACTTAAAAATAAAATTTTTTTTAAAAGTCTGGGAAAAAAATCAAATTGCAAAATAGTGTGATCTCATTTTTTAAAAATACATATTTATTTAAATAATCTCTACACCCAACATGGGACTTAAACTCAGGGCCCAAAGATGAAGAACAGTATGCTCTTCCAACTAAGAGCCAGCTAGGCACCCTGATCTCATAATTGTATAGATGTATCTAATTATATGTATATATGAGATATATTCAATATTAAATGTATATATTCATATGTCAGATTCTTAAAATCTAAGATGTCAAAGATTTTAAGATACCTATTTTATATCACTATAGGGAAAAATGCTTCTAATTAACGATAAGACACCATTGATTGTAAGAGGCATCCCAGTTTCAAAGATGTTAACATGTGGGGGAAATGTGCTGTAGATACAGGAAGAGATCTGCAAAGATGTACATGAAAATTTTAGGGGTGCCTGGGTGGTTCAGTGGGTTAAGCCTCTGCCTTCAGCTCAAGTCATGATCTCAGGGTCCTGGGATCAAGTCCCACTTTGGGCTCTCTGCTCAGCAGGGAGCCTGCTTCCCCCTCACTCTCTGCCTGCCTCTCTGTGATCTCTGTCTGTCAAATAAATAAATAAAATCTTAAAAAAAAAAGATGTACATGAAGATTTTATAGTGGTGATCTCTGGGAGACAAAAGTATTGTCTTTAATCATGGCTTGTCTTTGTATGCAAATTTCCTACATGCCATGCCTTCCCTGCTCCATCCTTCACCCCCACTCAAGGGCCAGGAAGGTGATCTCACCCTTGGCAGAACCAGTTATAAAGTCTATTGGCATGTCATGCACCAGGGTTCAAGCCTTGGTTTTATGATGTGGGGGTGTAAAGCTCCCATTATTCTTCTTAGCATTTGAAGCCACTGCCAAAACTGCAGGGCAACAGGAAAAAACACATTTAAAGCCTTATATACGAGATATGTGATTCAATAATAGGCTAGATCCACGTTGCTAGTAAATGAACGGAAGGCATTCAAAGATGGAGTGCATAAGAAATCATATTTAGGTTTTGGTGGTGGGTTTAATAAGTGTGCAGAAAGGATTCCAATAAATAAACTTGTTTTATTTATATCTTTAATTTCCACCCCTCCTTGAATTGATATGTTAGTTTTTTGTGCTCTTGAAGATAACCATAAATCCGACAGTGAGAGTAGCTCAATAGTTTTTCCCAAAGAGAATAAATGGAGATATTTTGAAGTTTTATGTGAAAAGAATGCCTGGAGTTATTTTCGCCAAACATCATGATGAAAATATAAGTAAGTAATAAACACTACAGTCTTAGATTTATTATTTAAACCGGAGTGAATTTTCATTTATTTTATTGCATTCTTTCTTTTTATTAAGTCCTGGAATAATTTTATATTCTTTTTGAAAATACGCACTTTTCTTCCTTTGTTTGGTTCCACAACCATATTTACTCCTTCATTCCTTAGTATGGGTGCATACACACACACGTGCAAAATTATCTTACCATTTAAAAGAAACTCGGCAACTTTTATATATTTGCCAACTACACAGGTTAGGGTCGTTCGTTCGAAATTATGGTTTGTAATTATTTTAACTCCTAGCAGTCTGTACTGTTTTAATCACGTGCTTGCAGCCATGACCTACTCCACTGGAGAGCTCTGCAGGACGCTTTGAAAATATATTGATACTGGGGTGTCTGGGTGGCACAGTTCAAACCCCCATAGGCTCTATTCTCTTGGCATCTGCTTGGGACTCTCTCCTTCTCCCTCTGCTCCTCCACCTGCTCTCTCTCTTTCTCCCTCTCTCTTTCTTTCCCAAATGAATAAATAAATCTTAAAAAGAAAGTATATTGATGCCAGTGGGCGATCTCTCCTCAAGGTTGAAGAAGGCATTTTAATTCAAAGCTCGTTTCTTGATTTGTACTTGCCAACATTTGTCTACTTTACTTCACATAGTTGTAGGACAGGGAAGGACATAGGCCCTGGAGTCAGACTAGTCTGCCTTAGAAACTAAGATTTTCAAATGAGTCAAACCTTGAACCCAGGATCATAAGGCGGGGATCTGCCTCAAGAAGGCTGAGACCTACCCACAGTCCCTTCTCTGCTGGGTCTGCTTCAGTGGGTTGTGTCATTCAGCCCTACAAGTGGGACCTGAATGAGTCATTGTGGCCAGTTGTAGGAGTGGTGAAAGCAGGCATGAGGTAGCATTTGACAGCTACCTTGGGACCTGCCTGCTTCCAAATTCTGTGCCTGGCCAAAGGAAAAGCACAATTCCTGCTTGACAGTCAGACCTGTGGATTTTTGTTTACCCTTATTAAAATATTTGTATATTTTATTGTGTATAAATGAAAGAAAAATGTCTGTCTTTAGGTGCAAAATACTCCTATCACAGGATCACAAAATGTATTCACACTATGTTCTTTTTTCTTTGGTGAGTGAGCTTGAGCAGGACAGGGGGTGGGGGGGCAGAAGGAGAGACAGAATCCCAACCAAGCTTCATGCTCAGCACAGAGCCTGACATGGGGCTGCATCTCACGACCCTGAGGTCATGACCTGCACCAAAATCAAAATCAAGAGTTGGACCCTTAACCAGCTGAGCCACCCAGGTGCCCCCACACTCTATCTTGCTGTACATATGTGTAGCTCCTTTTTTTTTTTTTTTTTTAACCTGATCTGGGTAGGAGCCCTTCAGTTTTGAGTGGTAGAAAAAAATAGGTTTAGTCCATTCCAATGGAATAATTTTAAAAACCCCTTTAAATAATATTTGTTTCCTCAGTTAAATTGCCCTCTAGCTCAGATTTCTCCTTTTTCAGCCCCCTCTTTCCCTTGTCCTGACTAAGGAGGTAGCCAGTATATGGAAACAGGAAGAGTCCATGTAGGGTTTTGTATTCTCTGCTGTCCCATCAACTGGGACCCTGATGTTCTCTGATGCTGACATTTTCTGTGGATATTATTCAGGAGCTTGTCTTCCTCCGTGGGGTTTGGGCCCAGTAGCTCTCACAAGCTGATTCAGCCTCAGTTTGCTTCTCGTTGGTGGCAGATTCTCTCCACCTCCTCCCTCCAGACCTCTAGTCAAGGCCAGCAACTCCAGCCCCAGCTGCAGGGGAACCAACCCCTTATCAAGATGACAGCTTCCCGGAGTGGGGTGTTCTAGACCCCGTGCATGGTTAACTGACTGCAGAAGTGTGAATCGGGAAAGTAAACACCAGGGGCTGGTGCCAGCCTCCCAGCCTCTGTTCTTTTCAGGGATGTGGCTACGTGTGGGATGGCCTGAAAGAGATTTTTTCCAGAGCCCAAAAAGGAGATTGGGACAGGCTTCCTGTACCAGTCAGAGACCAGAAAGAGGCCCATGAATGGCATGCTCAAAAGGGGTGCCTCATTCAAGGGAGTTCAGTGAAGGGGCTGTTGGAAAGAGAGGAAGAATTAAGGGAAGCCAGGAGGGGGCGTTGAAGTACCTCAGAAGGACAGCGGCAGAAAGGCCCTACAAG
Source organism: Neogale vison (assembly GCF_020171115.1). Classification (NCBI taxonomy): domain Eukaryota; kingdom Metazoa; phylum Chordata; class Mammalia; order Carnivora; family Mustelidae; genus Neogale; species Neogale vison. Next base: position 75,587,865 of record NC_058091.1, on the reverse strand, counting down.
CCATAGGCTGGAGGAGGGGCTCGGGTTCTAGGAGCTTGACAAGGGCGAGCTGTAGAAGAGGACGATCTAATAGGACTGTGGGCTTTGGTAGTGAAAAAGCTGAAAGGGGCAGAGCAGCCTGGCAGGGAGGGAGGCAGTGCCTACCCCGGTCTTCTGCTCTCCAGTGTCCCTCTGGGGCTCCCCACTGGTCACTATAGGGTAAGGGAATCATATTGATGTCATCCGTAGGTCAGTCTCCCAGGGTGCAGAACAGAGTGGAGAAGAGGAAAGAATGGGTTTGCAGGGGGCCAACAGAATCTCCCATTGTTCTGGGCCAAAGCCCAGCAAGAAAGATTGAACATACATATCTCACAGCATCTCCCTCCTTCTCCCTTCCCTCTTCCCACCATCCCCCAGGGATAGAACAGAAGACACATGCATCCTTAGTAAATCCTAATACACTGTGTATTAGGGGAACTCCCTGGCCCAGATGTCCTGGGCTTGGCTTCTGATATATGAAGAGGGAAATAAAAATATAAAGAACATCCCCTTCTTAGAAAATTGCCTATTTTGCAAAACTTTTGTCTTTCTGGCAAACCTAGTTTCAAATGCCAACAGTTTAAATATGAGTCTTTTTTGTGTGTTTCTCTTGCTCTTCTGCCTCACTTCAGACAGGTGGATGCCTTGATTAGGATTCCTTACTGGGAAAATACTATATTCTTGGAGAAGCAAAAGAGAATATAAAGATTTTACTTTTATTATTTATTTGACAGAGGCACAGAGAGGGAACACAAGCAGGGGGAGTGGGAGAGGGAGAAGCAGACCTCCCACCAAGCAGGCATCCTGATGCAGGGCTCTATCCCAGGACCCTGGGATCATGACCTGGGCCAAGGCAGATGCTTAACAACTGAGCAGCCCAGGTGCTCCAGCAAAAGAAAATATAGCACATTAATATTTTTTAAAGATTTATTTATTTCTTTTAGAGAGACAGAGAACAGGTGGGAGGGGGCATAGGGAGAGGGAGAGAGAGTCCCAAGCAGACTCCATGCTGAGCATGGAAGTCAATGCAGGGCTCGATCTCCATACCCAAGATCACGATCTGAGTGGAAACCAAGAGTAGGCCACTTAACTGACTGTACCACCCATGGGCCCCAACATGTTAATAGTTTTTAAAATGAGTACTCCAAATTTCACCAATATGCTGGTCTGGTCTCACTTAATGAGGTCTATGTTCTTTTCCTTGGAAAGAACTTATTTCCTGGACACGAGGCCTTGCATTTCCCTAAATTCAATAGAGCTTCACATCTCAACCTATTATCAACTAAAATGGATTTTGCATTACTGCTTTCTTTAGAATATAGGAAGATACTAAATATATCTTTTGTCTTGAAAGGTCTAAGTAGCTAGAACTGCCATCTGTTCCTGGTACATGTCCTCTCACACTGCCAAGAGAGGGGAAGATGGAGAATTTGCGCATTAGCTAAGTTTAAGCAGTACTTGTTCGATTCCTGGGTCCGGCTGAGTGAGGGAGCCAGAGTATTTTAGAGGTACCTACCATGGCTCTTCTTGCTCCCTAACCAGTAGGGCAGGGGGCAGCCAACCTTCTGCGCCCATCTCTTAAATAGTGTTTGGAATTGAAACATTTTTTCCCCTTAAGGTAGATTTATTTATTTATTTATTTATTTATTTATTTATTTGAGACAGAGAGAGAGAACATGTGAGTGGGGGGAGGGGGCAGAAGGAGAGAACCTCAAAAGACTCCCATGCTGAGATGGAGCCAGATGTCGGGCTCAGTCTCACCACCCGGAGATCACAACCTGAGCTGAGACAAGAGTCGGTCACTTAACCAACTATGCCACCCAGGTGCCTCCTCCTCCCTCCCCTGCTATTTCTCAGTGTACACAGTTGTTCTAGGACTTTGACTGAAAATACAACAGCTGCATGTAAGCATAAATATTGACTAGCAGAAATAAATGACAGTATTTCCTCCCTTTCAGTAACCTCCTTAACATTATTGTACTGAGTCTACAGATAGTCTCAGGTTGCAGGTGTCTGCATAGAGCTGACACAGTCTTTCTGAGGGATCATTAGTAGTGTTCAAAATGTTCATGTCCTTTGATTCTGGAATCCAGTGTATAGGAAGTCATCCAGATTTTGCCTAATGATTTTACTAGATGTTCACTGTAGCTTCCCAGTAAACAGGGTAAGTTGTCCATCATACATGAGGTAATATACCATGTAACCATCAAAAATATGTGAATATGGCTGTGTTTTTAGACATAAAGGATATTCATGATATTCTGTGGAATAAATCAAGTTCACAGCAGTAAGTGCATACAAATATAACAAGGAAATGTATTCATATGCATAGAAGAAATGATCAGAAAGAATGGACCAAACTGAGAGTTATTAATGGGTAGTGTGATCAACAGTCATTTTAATCAATAAGGGATACTTTTATTTTTCTATCTTCTACAATGAACAGGTATTACTCGTGAAAAAGAAAATTACTTAGCTTTGAAACTGGCATCTGGAGTAGGTAGGTGGGACAAGAATCTGATGAACTTGGATCGCAAGAGGCCACTTTCACTAATGCGTGTCTCTGTATCATCAGTGACGCAACTGTTGACTCAGACAAAAGGATGTGGGTACAAGAGACTCAGGAGTGGGGCCAGCTTGAGAAGACCTTTGCAGATTGGTTCATATTTTTATTTTCTTTACCTAGAATATCCTGATACTGAAAGATAATTACTTACCTTTCCTTTTGACTTTAGATAAAGTCGGTTTTTAATTTCTTTCTCAAATAATAATATCTAGACGAAAGAATATGGACAAAATAAGCTTACAGTGTAGAAAACACTCCTACATGGAAATCCGGTGTCCCAGAAATGGAGCATTCCATTAGCCCTGTAGAGATCCTTTGTAAGTTCCCTGTTCTCATCTACACCCACTCTGCCTCAGAGAAAACGCTGGACCTGAATTATTTTTATCACTGTCTTGCTTGTCTTTATAATTTTATTTCTAAACAATGTTTTATTTAGTTTTGCAGATTTTTGGTCTTTGTACGGGTGAGGTTATACTTTATTATTCTTCTGCAACTTGTGCGATTCACTCCGTATCTTTTTCCGGAGTTTCCTCCGTGTGGAGTGTGGCCGCAGCTCACTCACTTTACTGTCGTCAATCGTGCAGGCATAAATGCATCGTGGTACACTTGTGTATTGTCCTGTTGATGGACTTTGGCATGATCCACAGTTTTTGAACCATGAAAGTTCTTATTGATGGCTTGGGCGTTCACATATGAGTTTCTCAGGTATATCCATGGGTGTAGAAATGAACTTACTCGATCATATTAGATTATTTTCCAAGTTATTTGTCTCTCTTTATATTCTTGCCGGGAGAGGATGAGAGTTTCTGTCCTCCATGTAGTCATCAACATTTGGTAATGTCAGACTTGGAACTTTTTACTAATCCAATGGTTGTGAAGTGATTTAATTTGTGTTTCCCTGAACATTAGTGACATTCAGCATGTTTTCTTGGGTAACCATTTGTGATTTCTTCCTATAGAAATCTTTTGGGCTGTGTTTCTGGTGGGTTATTTTCTTTTTTTTTTTTTTTTTGCCTAGTTTGTAAGAATTCTGTTTATTCTGGGACCTCATCTTTTGCTAGTTATACATATGGGAGATATCTTATAACTTTCCATTTAGTGTGTGTGATGAAGAGACATTTGTCCTTTTATTCACCTTTTTTCATGATTTGCCTTTTTTGCATCTTGTGTAAGATGTCCCTTCCTACCTAGAGTTTCATAAACCCTACTCTCTTCTAAAATGCTTATAATTTAATCTCTGAGAATTATGTGAAGGTGTCCAATTTTATTTTTTCTACACAGATAACAAGTTGTTCTGGGACAGCTTACTAAAAGGTCTTCCTTTCCCCACAGATGTATATAAACGCTAGCTCCATCATAGCTCGTGTCCTAAAGGAAGCTTCCATTTATGTGGTGGCCTGTTGCTAGGTCCTTCAGAGAATGTATGCATTTGGGTTATCCGGATGCCAGGGGAACATCTGCAGGAAATGTCTATTTTTTTTAATTTTTATTTTTTATTTAATTGATTAATTAATTTATTTATTTTACAAGAAGGCATTTTTCTCACATAACAAGTTAGAAGTGATACTGTTCGGAGTCATTGTGTGGCCCAGTGATGTCCTCAGGAAGCCAGGTGCTCCCCTGTGTCCCTCTGCCAGCATCAGCTTGTGATGTCCCCTCACAGCTGCTGCTGGTCCAAGTTCCATATCCACACGATTTCCATGTGCCAAGTGGAAGTTAAAAAAAGTTACAGTGCTGTCTTCTCTCCAGCTTCTTTTGGACCACCCATGTAGTGTGCATTCAGCTCACAAGCAGTCCTGTCAGGGTGAGGAGCCTCAGGCAGGCGTGTTTTGTTGACCACTCAGTGCTGAGGGTCAAGGCTGCTTGTCTCCCAGATCCTTGTGGGCAGCAATGGCATTGGTTTCCAGTTCACCTTCCTCTCAGGGTGCAGCCCTGTGGGGATCAGATCCCCTCTCCTTGGGTGGCCCTAGGCTTTGTCCTCTGCCCTCTGCACCCCAAGAGACCGTGAACACCAAAACCGGAATTCATCTGGGTGGCCAATGTGGAACTAATGAAAACTTCTTCTGTTTACACCTCTGGCTTCCCACTTTGACTTAGATCTTTGGCTTCTTAGTGTTCTTTACTTTCTTAGCAGCTCATCACACATTTAGAGAGATTTTTTTTTTTCTGGAAGTTTTGGTTGTTTTTTATTTCATTTATATATTTTTTAAAGATCCCATTCAATTATTTGAGAGAGAGAGTGCTCACGAGCAAGGGCAGGGGTGAAGGGCAGAGGCAGAGGGAGAAGCAGGCATCCCACTGAGCAAGAAGTCCCAACATGGGGCTTGATCCCAGGACCCCAAGATCATGACCCAAGCCAAAGGCAGATGCCTAACCAACTGATGCCCCAGGAATTTTTAATTGGTTTTTTTGTTGTTGTTTTTTAGCAGGAGAGTCTGTCAGGATATCTAATTCTCCAGACTGTGGAAACAGAAGTTGGCCAAATTCTTTTTTTTTTTAATTGCTTTATGTTTTATCTATCTTGCCTAAAGGTTTGTTGGAGACTGAACCGTTGCAAGGACGAGATGAAGACACAGTAGCAAGTGCTGACTTCTCTAGCATGCTGTCTGAGGAGGAAAGAGAAGAGTTAAAGGCAGAATTAGTTCAGGTATGTTTAGCCATTTTATTGTCCTTCTGTCTGTCTCAGGATCTTAGGAGTTATTGTTAGTTTTGTATAAGTCCCATGTTTTAGTTATGTTGTCTTTCATATATTTATTTATTTATTGAGAGAGCAGCAGCAAGGGTGGAGGACAGGGCATTGGGGGAAGCAGAGAATCTTAAGCAGGTTCCACACCCGACACAGAGTTTGACGTGGGGCTGGATCTCATGACCCTGAGATCATGACTTTAGATGAAATCAGGAGTTGGATGCTTAACCGACTGGGCTACCCAGGCACCCCTATTGTCTTTCATTTAATAAAATTTAATAAATGATACTGTAACAGAATTCATTTTTTTCTAGGGTGTTTTTGTAAATGCTAGTGGTCCATTATCCACTGTTATAGTAGAAAAAGGCATAGTTAATGTTGCTGAAGCAACAGTAACAAGTAGCTGTAAATATGCGCCTCTTACTCTTTTTAATTTCACAATATTACAGGAACAGTAATCACTTACGGACCTGATGAATTCCTCCAAGACCTTGGTATAGGTACAGGTGCAGACTCCTTTGTAAGAGCAATTCCTGCTTTAGGTCAGCAGCTTAGCTCAAGCAATACTTCGAAGTGGTTTCTTTCTGTAATGAGAGGTCACGGAAGCAACTGGATTGCGTTAAGTTGTGTACTTGTTGGCAGAGGAGTAAAGTTCTGGGGGCAAAGAGGAAAGCTATGGTGAATTTCGGTTGCCTTAAAACTGGTGTAGTCGCGGGGCACCTGGGTGGCTCAGTGGGTTAAGGCCTCTGCCTTCGGCTCAGGTCATGGTCCCAGGGTCTTGGGATCAAGCCCCGCGTCGGGCTCTCTGCTCAGCAGGGAGCCTGCTTCCTCCTCTCTCTGCCTGCTTCTCTGCCTGCTTGTGATCTCTGTCTGTCAAGTAAATAAATAAAGTCTTTAAAAAAAAAAAAAAAAAAAAAACTGGTGTAGTCGCTGCCGGCCTCTAGACTTGGAGGCGGGGATGACGCCTGGCTGGTCCGGAATACAACTGTTAAAGCCAGCCCTTTCAGACTTTGCTACCAAGCGGTTACATTGTAAGAGGAAAGCGCTGGAGAAAGGGAGCTTTTCAAGTAGAAGAAGCAGTTAGGGCCAGAGGAATGAGACCCATATTCCTCCCCATTCTACGTCCCTGGATCCCAGGGCAGGAAGCTGCTGGTCCAGCCAGAAGCAAGGCTCTGGGCTCAGTCGCAGGCAGAGGACACGGCGTGGGGCGGCACCTCGCCCTCACCCTGCGCTGTCCGCTCCAGGCCTCAAGCCCGAATGCTGCGGCATTTGTTGCAGACAGCTTATAATAATATTAAAAAAACTTTTTAGGTGCTTTCACAAAACACACCCAAAAATAACTTCATCATAAAATGGACAGAGCAGCTTGTTCTTCTGGCACAACAGAAATTATTTCAGCAAGCACCGCCTCCAATCAAATAGCCTGGCTCGTGAGCGGAGTCTGTCTGCGGCCACTGATCTACAACCGCCCAGCCGACTTCCGGCAACCACCCAGCCGACTTCCGGTTGGCGACACACGCCTGCAGGCCCGGACCGAAGTCAGCGTGGAAGAAAAGGTCCTAGCTCTGTGTTTCCTTACAGCCCGGAACTCTGGTTCATGACCAACTCGTTCATGTCAGTTGTGGTGTCCAAAAGTTATGTTCTGCAGACTGGGTCAGCTGATTCTGAGCTGAAATTTAATTCCTGCAGTGTTATGGTCCAAGTTTAAGTTCAGACAAAACCTCAGTAGCTGACCACCTTTAGAGAGTGCCTTGAGTTTTGGGGGGTTCTAGGACTGCTGGAGTATACACGCACGCATAGAACAGTGTGTTTTTTGAGTGTGTTCTTTATTTTCTAAACGTTCAAGAAAAAGTGAGCCTTGGTTCTAAGTGGATGCCCCTGTAATACAAAAACCAGTGGTGTTTCCAGAAATTTCTGTCTCACTTGCCACATTACTAAGCTTCCAACACATCTCATTACTAAGACTCGTGAGCCTGCCTTCTGCAAATAACACCAGACCCCGTTACCCTGTTCAAGTGACCAGGATTCGTGTTCTCATCCTCTGGATGTGCTGGAGTGCTTCCTGTCTTTTATTTCTGGAGTCTCCAGGAATAAAGAAATACCACACATTGCCAGAGAGGCATCGTGACTCCCAGAGGCACACAGGTGCTGCTGCGTGCCCCGGGCCCCGTGAAAAGCAAGGAAATGGATCTTTGCTGTTTTTTCTCTTCACATTTCCATTTCTTCATCCACCTCAGGCCACCTCTGCTTAATGCTCATTCTTTTCTTAAATCTGTTTTGCCTGCCCTTCCGTGAATGCCTGCGGCTGTGTGTGTGCACCTGCCAACACTTGCTCCTACACACACGCATGCACACTCATGCTCACACGCCCACCCCAAACCAGGTTCTTTCCGATCACATAGGCATTCAAATCAGCTCAGATGCTGGGGTCTTATTGCAACAAGGACACACAGAGAGCAATCTCAGCAGTCCCCCAAGTGGCCCTTCCAAGACCAGAGACAGCTTTTAGAGCTTCCTCAGCTCTCCACAGACGTTCTTCCTGGGCCCCTGTCACAAGCCACCCCTCTCTGTGCCTAAGGGAAGGTCCTATCAGATCCGTTCGCTGCTTGGATAACAGGATGCCTCGCAGGCCATCCTAATAGGTTGCCTTTGAGTCAGACGGTCATTGGGGGCCATGACCCAAAGGAAGAGCTTTGTGGATGAGGACTTCTCATCTCTGTCTCCCTTGCTTACAAGGGGTCTTGGAATATGCCAGGGATCCAGTTTCCTCTTCGGCGTGCTCCTCTCCCTGGGGGGCTTAGGTTCTCCCACAGTTTTGTGACTCTGCCAGATGCCCCCCACCAGCTGCTGTGTCCCACACTGTTTTGTTGTTCATATGGCCCTGAAGATGCCCTTACACTTCGGACAAACTCATAACTCCACTCATCCACACAGCCAACATGTGGCGTGCTGCCGAGTGCAGGCAATGGAAGATCTGTCCTTGTGTCAGGAGACCTAAAATAAGCCAATAGTGTCCAAAAGGCTACATCTCAGATGAAGTTTGCACTTGAAAAGAGGAACCTGATATGAACAGTTTAGTCTTTGGTTTATTACTGTGATCATGCAGTATGTGTGTTTTTAAGTTTCTTCATTGTGAGGCCAACACAACACTGGTGCAGTGGTCTTTGTATAGAAGGTATGCAATTAAGATTTGTCATGATCTTGAATTATTTTATAGCTTAAAGAAATATTTACTTTGTTTAAGGTTTTTTTTTGGAACCTCTGCACCTAACATGGGGCTCGAACCCATGACCCCAAGAGTCACGTGTTCTGCCATCTGAGCCAGCCAGGTGCCCCAAGATATTTGCTTTTTTTTTTTTTTAAAGATTGCATCTATTTGACATAGAGAGATACAGGGAGAGAGGGAACACGAGCAGGGGGAGTGGGAGAGGGGGAAGCAGGCTTCCCGCTGAGCAGGGAGCCCGATGTGGGGCTCGATCCCAGGATCCCGGGATCATGACTAGAGCCGAAGGCAGACGCTTTATAATATATGCATTTTTAAATACCAGTGTTTGAATATGTTTTCTTACAAACCTTACCAGTATACAAAGACATATTATTTTATTTCAGCTATTTGTTCCCTTTAGGTCCTGACATCTTTTTTGAGATCTTTACATACATGTTCTTTGGGGTTTTCCTTTTCTTTCTCTCCTGTTTTTTTTAAGATTTTATTTGTTTGAGAGAAAGAGAAAGAGAGGGAGAAAACACAAGCGGGGGTAGGGGCAGAGGGAGAAGCAAACTCCCTGCTGAGCAGAGGGCCCCCATGAGGGGCTCGATTTCAGGACCCTGAGATCATGACCTGAGCTGAAGGCAGAGGCTTAACCCACTGAGCCGCCCTCTCTTTCCCCGTCTTTGAATAAACTTGCTCGCTATTTCTGTGCTGCTTCCATCCTATTCCACTCTTACGTCCCTAAGCTGCATGTTACGCTTTGTATTCCATAATGTGCCTGGGCTTTTGAGAAGGATGAAATGTTGTCATTAGTACTATAAATTTATGATTATATAACCATCAAATACTGCCAGTGTCCTCTAGATAAAATGACTCAAGAAAAATAGGCATTAATAGGAGTAGGAAAAACAACAGGCAGCATGATCCAGTAAGCAAAGCCAATTTTCAGGCTCCCTTCATCTCCCTTTGGGCTCTTCTTCCTTCCTTTTGTGTGTGGTTCCCCAGGAAGAACACAGTACCCTCAAGCCACATGTCTTATAGACTTACAAAGAAGTGCCTTAGGCTCTGGGTCTTTCTTAGTTACTTCCTTCAAGGCCTTCTTTATTCTTTCTGGACTCAGTAGTGAACAACTGAAATGTTCATAATCAGTAATATCTTATTGTAATACCGTTCTGTATTAGAGTCCTTCAGAGACACAGAACCAGTAATATATATGTATGTATATATAAAAAGAAATTTTACAAGGAATTGGCTGATGTGATTATAGAGGCTGACAGTCACAGGATCTACGGTCAGTAATCTGGAGACCCGGGGTAGCTGATGGTATAGCTCTCGTCTGAAGGCCAGCAGGCTTGAGGCCTAAGAACTGCGGATGTTACAGTTTAAGTCTGAACGAAGATGAACAACAATATCCCAACTCAGAAGCAGCCAGGCAAGAAGAGTCCTTATTAACTGAAGGAAGGTCAGCCCTTTTGTTCTATTTTGACCTTCAGCTTATTTGATGAGGCCCACCCACCTTGGGAAGGCAATCTGCCCTACTCAGTCTACCAATTCAGTTGTTAACCCTATGAAATAAATAAATAAATACATACATACATACATACCTACCTACCTCCCGGGTACATGCAGCATGATATTTGACCAAATGGCTGGGCATCCCATGGTCCAGCCAAGTTGATGTATAAAAATAACCACTGCACTCTCTCAAGTAGTATCTGGATTTTTATCTTACTTCCTAGGAGTCTTAGCCAAAGGGATGATTAGCCAGGAGAGGAGTCTGGTCTTGAAGTAGTATATGCAAGAGACCAAATTCTCTTACTCCTAAGCATCATAATGATGCTTTAATAGTTTATGAAAGATTCCTTCACCTGGATATAAGTTAGATATTTTATGTAATCTGGCAGATAAAATAGGAAAGTAAATTTTCTATCTTCTAACACAAATTCCATTTTGAAGGTAATTAATTAGCTACTCCAGGTTAATTTATGTTTTTTTATATTTTTAATTGAGATATAAAATTAACTATTTTAAAGTGAACAGTTCAGTAGCATTTAGTATACTTACAATGTTGTGTAACTACCACCTCTAGTTCCAAACTATTTTGAATACCCCGAAAAGAAACCCCATATTCGTTATGCAGTTGCTTTCCCTTTCCCCTTCTGCATTCTGCCTCTATGGATTTACTATCCTGTATATTTCATAGAAGAGATGACCTTTTGTGTCTGGCTTCTTTCACTGGGCCGGATGTTTTTGAGGTTCATCCACATTGTAGCATATCTCAATACTCCATTCTTTTTTATGGCTGAATAGTACTCCGTTTTTGTGACTAGTGCAGTTGTGTATCTGTTCAACCGTTGATGGCCATGTCAGTGGTTTTCCCATCTGGCTATTGTGAATGGTGCTATTATGAACATGTGTATGCATGTATTTGTTCATATTCTTTGGGGAATATACCTGGGAGTGGAATTGTTGGTCATATGGTAATTTTATGTTTAACTTTTTAAGAAACTACCAGACTCTTTTCCACAGGAGCCATTTTCCATTCCTACCCAGCCATGTACAAGGCTTCCAATTTTGCTACATCCTCACCAATATGCACCTGTTAATTCATATTTAAGTAATCAAGTTTCAGTATCTAATCTTAATCATAAATATGGGTTGTCCAAGAGATCTTCTAGGGAGTCAGAAAACCAAAGAACCAGAGTATTAGTTTATAATAAAGAAATGATTAAGTTAAAGCAGAAAGGATATATTAAACACTTCCGTTAATGACTTACCTGCACTCCACCTCATCCCAGAAGGAATTTGCTGTGGCTCAGAGAGGTACTCACGGTATCAGGTTTTCATACCACCAGTCTCAGAGTATCTGGGAGCACGGGTTAAATAATGTATGTAGCCTGGCCCTACCAAGTTGAAGATATCAGAGTCTTAGGACATTAAAATCTGCATCTTAAATATGCCCAGTGAGTAACTCTTATGTGAACTGAAATTGAAAACCACTGGTGTAACCAGACCAAAAAAATCTCATTAGTCAAATGAAGGGTGGACTCTCGTCATGAGCATCATTTAAAATATTTGTGATTAAAGGTTCTGCCATGGGGCAGAACTCTCTGTTCTGTGGAAAGAGACGGGGTTCTCATTTTCATTCTTGCAAGCTAATATAATTGAAGATTACATGTTTTTTTTCAATTTCTGAATTTGCTCATAGATTTTTTGGCATATATTTAGACCACTGATAAATATACCGAAAGCTTCAAGAAATGTGAGGCTCAATGTTTCTTTGAAATGATGAGAATTTCATTAAAGAATCCGAGAACAGACCAAACTGAGTAACCAAGTTCATGTTTCTATCATTAAAAGTCTGTTCCTTACAAATACTTTTTTTTTTTTTAATTTGACAGACAGAGATCACAAGCAGGCAGAGAGACAGGTAGAGAGAGGAGGAAGCAGAGAGCCCCATGTGGGGCTCAATCCCAGATCCCAGGACGCTGGGATCATGACCTGAGCGGAAGACAGAAACTTTAACCCACCGAGCCACCCAGGCGCCCCCTTACAAATACTTTTTAATGTGTGCTTCCATGTCTAGAATATTAGGTACGGGACTTCATTGTTCTTTCTTTAGGTTGGTGTTTGGTAAATTGATCACTTCAGTGTTTCTCTTCACTTCTGGGGGATTAAGGATTTCATTAGAAAACTACGAATCCCTTGCCTCCCTCAAATAACTAATGAATCTCTTATTGCCCCTCAATATTGAATACATTTCTAGGGTCCCATAGATAGGAGGTTGAGAATATCAAGGTATTTGAGCCTCCTTCCTCTTCTCTACATCTGTAAGTTCTTACTGCCACTTAAAAATTGTCCCCTTATTTTTATTACAGAGTGAAAAACACAGTCTTACCCAATGGATAAAAAACCCCAAGATTCCCAATAATTTCAGTCACTCAGAACATATTATTGATGCAAAAGAAAGCAGAAAACGTCTTTTTTACAGAATAAAAGGCTGCTACAGAAAGACAGCTAGAGATACAACCTTGAGAAATAGTAGACCACAGATTAAACGCAAGAGACACATTGACAAATATGAAAAAGTGGAATGTGACGGGATAGCGAAAGAATAGAGGGTTTAATTTTAAAATAACCATGTGTTCTCATTTAATGGGGAGACCAAAAGCATGACCCCCTTTGGTGGTCCCGGAGTGGACTCCTTTTGCAGTTGTGAGTATACGTCTGCATACTGAAGACCTGCTCCTCAAGACTGTGCTACTGACTAGAACATGTTTGTAGAGTGGGTAATCATGTTAGAGAGATTCCTATGACACTGGAAAACTGTCCCATAAACATAAGAAATGACTAATGTGAGATTACTAGGACATTTGCTGATATTAAAAACTCCAAGAGATTGGGGTTTTTTTTTCCCCACGATAGTATTTAAGATGCTTCCAACTTAGAATTTTGCCTATTATACAGAAGTGATTATTTATGTCCGTGAAGCTTCACACTATTCCGATCTGTCCACCATTGGGGTAAAATCTTCCTCGCACTAGTAAAAAATCTAATCTGTGCCAAGAGGCCTGTCTTTCTCGAGAGGCTTTTTTAGCAGCTGTATCTCCAGTAACCTGAGGAGCACATCTGCCTGGTGACTGATGATGTTAGTGTAAATGTGGTTTGTGGTCAGAAGTAGAGCTAGATATTCTGGCTGTAAATGAGACACGGCGGCCACATTTGTAAAAATAAGAAATCTGGTGAAAATGTCAGGCTTTTTATGACCCCTGTGCATGTGGGATGCTAAGGGAGTACTGATAGTTCTCTTCTGGCTTCACAAAGAAAGTCAGGATCATTTTGTAAATTTAAGCAATATTACCAGGGCAATACATTATAAAACATGACAACAGAATAAAATACAACAATCAGAATCAAAGACTTCATGGAGTTTCAAATTAATTTTCACAGGTTATAGCACCACTCTCGAAAATCTGAGCATTTTACAAGAGCTGCTTTGTTAGAAATTACATTTGCAGGGGCAGTTTTTGTGTGTGTGACTTGCTTATTTTATAACTGTAAGTTTGTACATTTTGACCTTCTTCACCCATTTCATCCACCCTCCCCCCGCACCCCTCCTGCTGGCAATCACCAGTCTCTTCTCTGTATCTATGAGCTTGTTTTCATTTGCTTTGTTTTTTAGATTCCACATATAAATGGCATCTTATGGTATTTGTTTTTCTCTGTCTGATAACATTTCACTTAGCATAATAACCTCAAGTTCCATCCATGTCATAAATGGCAACATTCCCATCTTTTTTATGGCTGAATAATATTTCTCTCTTTGTGTGTGTGTGTGTGTGTGTGTGTGTATGTGTGTGTGTGTGACATTTTCTTTCTCCATTCTTCCATCAGTGGATGCTTAGCTTGTTTCCATATCTTGGCTATTGTAAATAATGCTGCAGTGAACACGGGGGTGTATGCACCTTTTTGAGTTAATGTTTTCATTTTCTTTGAATAAATACCCAGAAGGGAAATTGCTGGGTGGTATGATAGTTCTATTTTTAATCTTTTGAGGGATCTCCATACTGTTTTACATAGTGAACAAGAGCAGTTTTATGAGATTTGCTTTTCTTCTTATTCAGTGGAAAGAGGAAATATATCCTCACTATACCCTTGTACATGAGTGGTCATGGCAGCTTTATTTGCATTGGCCAAACCCAAATGTCCTTCACCAGGTGCATAGGTAACAAACTGTCCATACAAGGAATACTGCTCTTCAATAAAACAGGTAGAACCTGTGATAATGCAGCAACATGGATAAGTCCCCAAAATCTCAAGTAATTAGACCGAGTGAACAAAGGCACACAAAATGAGTATGTGCTGTGGAGTGAAAGAAAAGACCAGCGAGCGGCTACCCGGGAGGAGGGGTGGGGGAAGGAAGAGGGAGGAATGACAACGAAGACCTAGAAGATTTTTGGAGGTGATGGACATGTTCCCTTTCTTGGTAGCAGTGATGACTTCACCAGAGTAACACACATGTCAAAACTTACAAGCTATACACTTTAAATATGGGTGGTTTATTATACATCAATTATTTGTCAGTACATTGTTAAAAAGAAAAAGACCCACGAATCACATTCTTGCAGACATCCTCTCCCCCCTTATTCTCCCCTCCTGAGGCACTAGCTTGGCAAAACCAGTGTCTGCCCAGTCAGTGTCTGCATCAATGCAGTGATGTGTGATGGGCAAAAAATACACACACAGGGGTTGGGGGCTGGGTGAGCCCGGTGGTGGGTATTACGGAGGGCACGTATTGCATGGAGCACTGGGTGTGGTGCATAAACAATGAATCTTGGAACACTGAAAAAATAAAATAAAATTAAATTAAATTAAGACATTAAAAAGATAAATAAAAATAAGATAAACAAACAAAAAAATAATAATAAAAATAAACACACAGTACTGACCAGTGACACATGAAGTTGCTTTTAGGAGCAAATTAAATATTAAAAAAAAAAAAAGAAAAGAAAACATTTTGGGAGGTGGGCACCTGGGTGGCTCAGTTGATTAAGCATCCAACTCTTGATCTCAGCTCAGCTCTTGATCTCAGGGCTGTGAGTTCAAGCCCTGCGTTTTGGGGGGGGAAAAATTGGAAGATGAGAAGCCAAAAAGTTAAGTAGCAGCTATTTTCTAGTGGATTAGAGGTAATCATTCTTGTTTATATTTTGCTGTATGAATTTTTTTTATAAGGAGCAATGATTGCTTTTATAATCATTAAAACTAAAGAAATCTGCTTCTATTTCAAAATATCAGACCGTCATCGCTGTGGGATGTGTTGGCTAGAAGTAAACGTGGGCCTGGAATACAGTGGTGCGCCGGGCGGCTTTGGAGCACCGAGCGCTTTGCAGGTGTGTGTTTCAACTGCCCTCACGTCTTTCCGCACCGCTTTCCCTCCTACCTATAGCTCGAAGACGAAATCACAACATTACGGCAAGTTTTATCGGCAAAAGAAAGGCATCTGGTTGAGATAAAGCAAAAACTCGGCATGAACCTGATGAATGAATTGAAGCAGAATTTCAGCAGAAGCTGGCACGACATGCAGACCTCGACCGCGTAAGTCTAGCCACGGAATTTCTAAAAAATCACTTATTGCTATCTCTCACTTCTTCTGTTTTCGTTTTTGTGTTTTTTCTATGAGCTGATTTGGAACTTGTGGCTAGGAAAAATATTTTCTCTAGAAATAAAATAAATATGAATAATCATTAAATACACTGTCTGGTGCAGACTCTGAAAAGTAACTTCATGAAATTAAACTGTTTACCAGACGACTTTTATGGGTTTGTATTTTTTCTCTGGATTAGATACTTCTAAACATTCCTGAAGTAGATATTTCTCTCTTTATGTTTGCTTATACAGTTCTAAATGGACAGGTGCTTTTTCCTCAAATACTCAGCATTCACTACAGATTTTCAGTTTCTATACCAATGGTTGGCAGGTTTAGTACAGACTTGTTGCCCACTGATTTCAAAAGAAATGCTTATACTTTGGGGGTGTGCTTTTCATCCCTTCTACTCTAGGGAGTATTTAGAGCTGCGGTAAGGCCACGTGAGATCATAGAAGTGTGTGTGTGTTTGTGTGTGTGTGTGTGCGCGCACGCTCATGTGCTCTCTGTCCCTGGATCCTGACACAGAGTCCCTAAGTTTCTTGGAATTTCCAGAGTAGTAGTAGTAGTATTCTTTGTTCTAATGAGGTAATTCTCAGTGACTCTGGGTTGGGGGGGCCGGTCACAGGAAAGACCAAGCCATGATTAGAAACTTGGACTTGGAACGCCGTGCCCTTTCCTCCAGAGAGAGAAGAGGAGGCTGGAAGTGGAGTTAATGACGGGTCGTACGTAACATCCCCTAAACATGGTGTCCGGAGAGCTTCTGGGTTGATAGACAAAGGACAATGCTGGGAGAGGGGCACACCAAGAGAGAGCATGGAAGCCCCACAGCCCTCCCTATATACCTTGCCCTGTCTGTACCCTTTGTCATATCCTTTTATAATAAACCAGTCATCTAGTAAGGAAACCATTTTCCGGAGTTCTGAAACCACTCTGGCAAATTAATCAAACTTGAGGAGGAGGTCATAGGCACCTCCGATTTATGGCCCATTGGCCAGAAGCACACGGGCGATAACCTGCACTTGCCATTGGTATCTGAAGTGGGGTGAGGGTGGCGGTGTTGTAGGATTGACCCTGTGGGAGCTGACACTGTCGCCCAGTATGCAGTGCCTTACATTTTAGGACACCCAGTTGGTGTCCCAGATTTGCTTGGTGAGGGAAAAACTATGTGTCTGGTGTCCAATGTGTTGTGAGTGTGGGGGTCGGCCCAACAGCAAAGGAGACACACAGGAAAAGTGAGTTTTTCCTGCTCACACCACCAGAAATTGTTTAGGCTCCCCCATTATCTTTTTGTCTGATATTAGGCAAGATACAAAATAACTTTGGATATTCTACAATCATACTTTCATTGGATTACTCTTTAAATTACATGAGTTACTCAACTACGGTGGTGCTTTTCTAATGATTTAAAATATTGTGCTTGCCAGGTGTTCTTGTATCAAAGGGAAGAAGGTGCCCACCTCATGATGTAATTTTTCTTTTTCTGTGAGTTGGGGGGTAAGAGCCGATGGAGAAAGTTCCTATCCCTGGCCCTAACATTAGCCCCCAGTTTTTGTCTTTGTATTATGCATTTTCTTCCCTGGCATTATGCACTGGATGGTAAAGATTGCATTCCTAATATTTTAGTGGAAATCAATTTTTCTCTTTGCAGGTACTTTTCTCCCAACTTAGATAGGCCTGGCAGTAGGAACAAGTACCAGTGGACAGCAAGCACTTCAGTTTTGCCGGTGGCCAGCTCTGCCTGCTGGCTGCGGAAAACTAAGCCCTAAGACCCAGCGAAGGGGTCCTTTGTATGAAGAGTTCCATCTAAACGAACTTGGCGTCTCCCCACTCTGCTTCCCCTAGGTACCATGTTCAGAAGAATGTTCTCTTCCCCTGCCACAGCCTCTTAGTCTTATCCGCTCCTGTGCTGGTGTCCCCCAAGGGCTCATCCCAGCAGCATCAGAGCACAGCCCAGAGTAAGGCAGGATGGAGCCAGGGAGCCCATGGAGTTATCTCCGGGGGCAAATTAACCTTCCCCGACCCAATGGTGACAATTATGGAAGACCTTAAGAGAACGCATGGTGGTGTTTATCAATGTAAATTATATATGGCAACACTACTAAGTGAGCTTCTCTGTCAGTAGTTTGGGCTTCCGTCTTTGCATTTTGGTGGCTTAAACCACTTAATGGCCCTGACAGAATGAGGAGGAACAAGCTCCAACATCCTGGTCCTGGGCACCTCCTGTCACGCTGATCTGAGCCTCCTTTGAGGGTGTAAGACCCAGGCAGGATCTTGCTGCTTGGCCTCCCTAAGCACACTGCAGGAGTGGGCTAACCCAACAGAGAGCAGGGCGACTTCGGCGCTTCCGTCGCTGAAGGGAGGGACGGAGCAGCCCATGTCTGGGCAGAGGCTATGCCAGGTTTGCCCTGGTCTGAGGGGGCTGGGTGGGGAGAGATTTCACAGTCATGGGAGACACGGAATTGGAGCAAGTTCAAGGAGGGTGGGTAGAAAATATATAGTCTCCGGTTTCCTCATGCTTGAAAAACAATTTGGTTTTGTAGTCAGGCAGTCTAGTTAGTAGCAAGCCTTTTGTTAAATGAATAGATTCTATTCCCTAGGGTTACAGAGCTGAAAGACTAGTCAGGACAACAGAGTTTGGTTTTTGTTTTTGTGTATTTTATAAGATATTCCAAATAAGTAGTTAAACAGTAAATATGAGGAGTGACATGAAGGAAAATAGTGTTGTGTGTGAAGCAGGAGACTGAACCTTGCCTGGGGCCTCAGGGAAGGTTTTTCAAGGCAGAAGACGGATGCTTCAGCAGAGCTCTGACGGATGAGTGGGAACTTCATCAGGCCGGGAGGGGCAGGGGGAGCCTCCTGGGGGAGGCACAGCCTGCTGATGGCCAGAAGGAGAGAAGGCTCCCTCTCTCCGGCCCCCCTACCCCAGGAAAGCAGTCCAGTTCATTAGCGTTTCGGAGACAGCAGGGAAAAGTGGCCAGGGCTTACACAGGGCCTTGTGGTTCCTGTTAATAGAGTTACTCTTACTCCACAGGCACTAGAAAGCCATTAAAAGGGTCATGACATTTCATTTGCCTACCATGTCTTATGTGTTGTTATTACCCAGGAGCTAATCTAAGCCCTCAGGATATGGGATTCAACAAGATGAACAAAGTTCTTAGCTTCGTAGTGTGTTGAAAAGAGCATGAAACCCGTGACAAAGCCACGATAGGAGGAGCTGTCAGAAGTCCTGTGATAAGAAAGCAGAGGCTGACGGGCTAGAGGAGAGGGCAGAAGCCGCTGAGACGGAGTCCCAGGCAGGGCAGTCCTGTCCTAGTGCCGTCCTGGGAGGTTACTCTGAGCTGACATCTGAATGACCAGAAGGATCCCGTCTTGTGATGATGTAAGAGAGACCTTTGGGGTTGAGGCAAATGTTGCTGCCAAGACCCCGAGGCCAGAAGCCGTTTTGAAATGGAGAGATGGGGGTAGAGGTCAGGTCCTCGGGGGCCTTCCAGACCAAGGGGAGAACTGGGATTCTTATTCCAAGGGCTCTGGATGCCACTGTAAGATTTGAAGCAGGAAGTAATCTGTTCCGATTCACCTTAAAAAAAAAAAAATCACTCTGGTTTCTTTGTGTTCTACAGAATGGAGAGAGGCAGGAGTGGAGACTGGAAAATCATTTCTGAGACGATTGTAGTAGTCCACTTTGGTGAGGATAGTGAGGGACAGAGAAGGGACGGGATTTAGTGGCCAGGCCAGGGGGGGTTCCCAAAGGTTTGGGGGTGGGAGAGGAGGGAAATGCAAGGATCAAATGTGACTGTCTGGCCTTTGACGGCGGCAGCCCGTTGAGCACTGGGACGGTTTACAGCAGTGGGCATTCCTTGCATCAGGCTAAGCCCATGGGCTATGGACTCCATTTGCTTGGATTGAACTCTAGGTCCCCAGCATCGGTGAGATGAGATCATATTAGTACCTATGTCATAGGTAGTGAGGATTCAGTGAGCCAATCGTAAAGCAGGCAGAATGGTGTCATACTTTGTAGGCCTGTTTGCTGTTCTAGAAAACAAGTCTAACAGGGAGACTCAAGAATTGGTTCTGGTGACACACAAGTTTCTCTGTCGAGAGGTCCACTCGGGAACAGGAAGGGATGGAAATAAACAGGGGGAGTCGTCTGCATATTGATCTCATCGAAAGCTACAGGACTACGTGAAAGTTCCTCAGAGATTGTTTAATCAGTGTGGATGATCATGGACTCCTCACTCTTTTAGGAATGATGTGAGCCTCCCTTTGTAAGGAAGAATCAATCCTTTTCTTAAGAGGGAGGCATAAGTATATCAGCAACATAATTTGAGGAGAGCTCCTTTCTCCCACCCTCTCTGCTTGGCTGCCGAGGTAGGGGGAAAGGTCCTAATGACATGGTGGGGGGCTTGGTTATAGAATCTGTTTTCACCCTTGAATTAATTAAATCCCTGCTGTTAGTGCCATGATACCCGTTCTAGGACAAGATCTGTACCGCATAGGATGAAAATGTTGATGGGAGGGAATGAGGAGCTGGGTAGGGTTAGGTTGGGTAGAATTAAATTTCAAAGCACTAAAAAAAATTCTAGCTGTCAGAGAATTGAAGGTGATTCCCAGAGGCAATACTTTGCATACTGATTAAGCAATCATGACCTATTTAGTTTGATTTATACTGAAAAGAAAATCTATGATATGTTAATGAAGAAGGATCTTGGCATATTTTAGCCTGTGGTAGGATTCAAGTAGGAATAGGATGGAATGAGTAGAAATAATTACACAGCATACTGAAATTATCTCCTTTATGGAAAGATAACGGTACAGTAGCAGGTCAAAAGATCATCCGTATTCGGGGTTTGTTGTTGCTGTTGTTTCTGTCATAGTTCTGTCTTGCTTTGATTTGAGAGACTTTAAGAACACACACCAGAATTCCTATCACCTCCCTTTTTTATTATAGTCTTAAGGGTTTTTGTTATTGTTTGTTCTCTGCTGCTTTTTTATGTTGTCTTTTTGGGCTTTAAAGAGACAGTGGGGAAGTGGGAGACTTTGAAGTATTAGAGGTAGGGAGGCTACAGGAGGAGAAACTGAACCTCTTCTGTAGGTAGAAGGAGTAGGAATTCAGAAATCTGACATTCTTGTGGGTTATTCAAACTGATAGGCTTCATTTTAATAAGTCTGCAGCCTCTGCTAACCCTTTCTCCACTAGTAAGCCCCTATGAGCTGTACTGCAGACCAGACAGTAGGTCTGCCAAGGGGGGAAGGTTTTGGGACAATTCCCTCTCTTTGGAACAATTAATAACTTCATCCTTATAAAGAGCAGGAAAATGCAGTCTTAAAAAAAAATGTGCAGTCCTTGAAAATTGAAGTTTAGTTTATGATTTATTTACTCTTTGATTTTGTGCTTCTAAGACTTCCAAACCATTATAGCCAGTAATGATTGTTACCTCTTCTTTTATGAGAAGCCTGTCGTAATGCCGTTGAGTTGGGAAGTGCCAGTGAAGATTAAAGACCTCATTTCAAAAGACACACACAGTCAATCTCTCAGACAGCTGTTTATTCTGCTTACCTTTTGCCTTTCATCTTACCACACAAAGCAGGAGACAGACTCTTCTTTTCCAGGTTCAAGTGGTAAATCTTTTTTGGTTACATGTTTAGGGAACTTCCTGAAGAAAATAAGCTTAAACACTTCTGCATCTCTGGTGAGATGCTGCCTGGGCAACTGTTAAAATGATAATCTTCTTAAAATCCCATAACAGAAGATGTATCTATGCTATAAAATATCTTCTTGTAAAAAGACTCTGGATTTTTAACTCTTCTATTGGAGTGTTAAAAAAAAATGCTTTAAGTCAAAACATTTTAGAAGACGTGCTTTCTCCTTTTGATTATGAATACTACTTTCAAATCCGTAAGGCATGGCAAGGGGAACTGCATGAAAAGTCAGTAGAATAATAGAATGTCTTTTATTTGGTTTGCAGAGAGTTGTACCTCTCCCTACTGAAGATCCTCTTGTCAGTGTGCTGGCCAGCCTGTTCTGGCCAGTAAATGTTATTCATTCCTTAAAGAAGATGTGGTGTAGGGGTGCGTGGTGGCTCAGTCAGTTAAGCGCCCAACTCTCGTCTTGGCTCAGCCCCTGAACTCAGAGGCATCATCACATCGAGCCCCACACTGGGCACTGTGCTCAGCAGGGAGTCTGCTTGAGAATCTTTCTCCTTTTCCCTCTGCCCCCACCCCTGCTTGTGTTCTCTCTCTCTCTCTCAAAATAAATAAACAAATCTTAAAAAAAAAAGAAAAGAAAAAGATGTGGCATATATATACGCCATGGAATATCATTCAGCCATGACAAAGAAGGAAATCCTGCCTTTGGACAACAAGGACAAATCTCAAGGGCAATAGGCTAAGTGAAATAAGTCAGAGAAAGACAAATACTGTGTGGCATCACTCATATGTGGAATCTAAAAAAAATTTTAAAAGAAGGCAAATTCTTAGAGGCAGAGAGTAGAAGGGTGATTGCTAGGGACAGTAGAGTGGAGGACATAGGGAAATGTTGGCAAATACAAACTTCCCCTTTATAAGATGAATAAAAGTCTGAGGCTCTGACGTGTAACAGTGACTCTGGTTGGTACCTGCATTGTGTAATCGAAATTTGCAAAGGGAGTAGGTCTTAAATGTTCTCACCAAAATATATATAAAAACATGCGAGGTGATGGATGTATATTAACTAGGTGGGAGGAGTTCTTTCGCAATGTATATGTCTATCAAATCATCACGATGTACACTTTAAATATCTTACAATTTTGCCATTCATACCTTAGTAAAGCTGGAAAAAAAAAAAAAAAGGACTATCTGTTCCAGCCAGATGATCTCTGAAAAGTAAAGCCTGTGTTCCCATTGACTTTCAGTGAAAAGTAGAAGGTTTACTTACACCCTTAATTTAAAAAAATCTCCCAGTCAGAAGTCTTCAGTGAGTTAACACATAGAGATACGCGGTAAATGTGAGCTACTGTTTGCTAGCATGGTTACACTTCTACCTAAAAAAGATTCAGGCCTGGACCAGATGCCAGCCTTGTTGGGACACAGGTTCCCACATAGCTGCTGTTGGCTGGAATCGCTCCGAAGCCCATGAGGACAAATTGCCCTTCCCTCACCAGCAGGCTTCCGTGGTCTTCCTCCAGAGCCGGGAGCCGCACGCTGCCGAGTCCGACTGTCTTCTGGAGCTGAAGTCTGGCATTCCACCTGGACTCTCTTTCCTTCCCCTGGCCTCCTGTGGCCCTCGCTCCGGCTTATCCAGGCCTTGGGGGACACGGGGCGGATGAACGAGATGCAGCCCTTGCCCTCAGGAAGTGCACGCAGGTCATGGAGGCAGACTCAAAAACCGTAATTGGAACAAAGTAAAAAATGTGTTAGGAAAGAGCGTCACAGTGTGCAAAGTGCATCACAGGCACACAGAGGAGAGGCACGTAACACGGGTCGCTGGGAGCATCTGCTCCGTCTTTCCGCCTCCCCATGCACAGCGGACAGCAAGCTGAGCGTCCCGTAACATTCTGACGTTTGTTTCAGGAGAATGTATTCGTTCCCTTTGCATCACGTATGTGACTCAGCAATGGTGTAACTCTATATTTAGCTTAAAATAAGAGACATCATCTAAAATGCTAAATACCATTTCCATTTAAATTACAAGGTCGTCAGGTGAACCAGAAGGTTGGTGTTTAAGTTGTTTTTCATTATTTGAATATTACTGAATGTAATTTGATGTGATAAGGTTGAGAGCTGGTTTTAAGAATTAGGAGTCCGGACTGTGCGCCAAATTCCATGGCACAATTAAGGGAGTAAGATATAAATGGAATGACATCCTTCAGGGTTTTCAGTGGCCTGCCAGGAGGGTCTTTTTTCAAGATGTGAGCCCCTCGCCTCCGGTAGGGATGTGTAGGACTTCATTCAGTTTTAGGATCGAGCCCAATTAGAATGCAGTGTAAGCGTACAGGGTCTGTGTGGTACACAGCTCCAGGGGGACCCTTGGCTTACTCTGTGCTCTGAGTAGTGCTTCTTAGAGCTTTTAAGTGCTCTGAGCCCACTGGCCTATTTCTCACGGGATCCCTGGTTACTTTGTTCTGAGAAGCCACTTCTTCCCATACCACCCTGTCTCATTGCCTCCCACCCCCCCAATCTCTTTCCCTCTATTATCGGTCTCTGTGTAATGTATGTGGGATGTCTAGTGATTGTTTTTAAGAAATGCAGTCATTAGTTTAGGGAGGAGAGGTGTAAAAATGTGGGGAAAGAGATACATCTTAGAAGTCTTCAGATGCACTATTACTACTTTTCTCCACAAATACGTGAGCTATAGACAACTGACCTAACCTACCTTCCAAAGTCTGTCATCTCTAAGGTGAGAAGACGTCCGGCCGGAAGGCAGGCACACTAGTCCTAGCCCTGTCTCTGTCTCTAAAAGGTCACACAGTTCTTCCGGGCCTCAGTCCCGTCATCTGTAGTCTGAAGAAATTGCATTCTAGTCCCTTTCAGATTTAACATTATGTAATCCTCAGAAGTAAAGACTTTAACAGTTCTGGAATGCCTGGGTGGCTCCTTTGGTTAAGCGTCTGCCTTTGGCTGAGGTCATGATCCCAGGGTCCTGGGATCAAGTCCCGCAACAGGCTCCTCGCTCAGCAGAGAGCTTGCTTCTCCCTCTGCCTACCACACCCCCTGTTTGTAAGCTTTCTCTCTCTGACAAATAAATAAAATCTTAAAAAAAAAAAAATGAACAGTCCTAAAAGTCTCTCTTCAACACGCCTTTGAGCTCTCCATATGGTTGGTTTTAAACTTTGAAATTTCACCTAAGTATGGAGTTGCACTTTTCATGGTGAGGACTTAATGTCACTAATACTTCACTAAAGTAGTTGGAAGCCTGTGTATACCCACCACACTTTGTTCTAGACAAGTGTGTTTAAAACATAATGTAGCTGGCTAACCCGAACCCTAACTTATTGCTGACTAGATGTGCTTCCCTCTGGCTAGCTATTTTGAAATTAAGCCGTCAAATTCAGAATGTGATATACACACACGTGTCCAAAAGTCACCTCATCTCAAAATGCAAAGCGTTCTCCAGTATATAAACTACAGGGAACAGTTTACAAGGAACAGGTACAAGCAAAAGTTAAATATTTGCTCTAATTGCAAGAAATTCCTGTAGAAATGCAAGAGCAACGGAAGCAGGAATTCCCTAGCTAGTCTCCGGTCCCAGCTTCACACAGAAGTCATAGATGCTGCAGGGTCTTTCTTTACTTTTCCCTTGAGCCCCCTTTTAGGCTGTACAGAGTCAGTGCTAGGTGGGTGCTCGGTGCTCCTTCTTCCCTTGCTTCCCTTTCCCCAACCCCCAGAACCCAGCTGTATGCTCTATGCTGCTGACACTCACTTGGCCAAGGCCCCAGGGGTCTCTGGCCCTGATCGACAGCAAAAGGTGACTTTCACAATCTGACTAAGGGTGCCCGCTTTGCTCTTTTTAATTTTTCAAAGTGGGACATTTACAAGACAACAAAACCCTCCCCTCCTTTTTTTTCCTGCCAAATATGATGGGATCATGTGACAGAGCAGCCAGATCAAAAGCTTTAAGGCAAGATGGGGCCTAGTAGGTCCATGGACCGGTGAGGAGGTCTGGGGCCTGGAGCAGGGGGCCGAGAGGACAAGCTTGTGTACAATCATCGTGAGGCCATTGTATGGACTTTGGCTTTTACTCCAAGTCCTCAAGGAGTCAGTCTAGTGGGTACATTGGCCAATGAACAGACCATTGCTGAATTATCTTCCTAAAACTCTGAAAAAAGGTCACTATGTTTTCTTAAGATCATGTGCCCTTCTAGCCTATTCCCAAGCATAAATGCGAGAAAAATAAGCGAAATACTAGTTATATTTTGCCCCTTTCTGGTTAATTTGACCCCTGAACAATAAAAGCTGATTCTTCTCCTTGAAATACACACTATCTCGTTTCTGTGTTACCTTCGTTGGCTGTTTTCTGGAGAGTGTCTCTTCAAAGAGTTTGAACGCACACTTCAAGAACAACTGTAGTCTGAGAGCATGTCTGTTTGCAGTTACACGACTGATCGGCATGTTACACTTGCCTATGGATATTTTCCCCGAATTCAGATTGAGCAGTCTGACTTTCCCACCGATGGGCAGCCATCCATCCCTCATCCCCAGACAATGAATAGAATCAGTAACTTTTGTGGATCATTGTCTTCATAAAGCTGTTTAGAAAAGGAATTTTCAAAGTAAGGAGGGAGAAGGATGGGGAATGTTCTGTGGGCGATCATCACGTATAAGCTGTGTTTCTACGGTTCTGTTTACTTCCAGCTACAAGAAAACACACGAAACGCTGAGTCACGCAGGGCAGAAGGCAACTGCAGCTTTCAGCAACGTGGGGACGGCCATCAGCAAGAAGTTTGGAGATATGAGGTAGTGTGGGGCAGAACCATGGGGATGCTGCTAAGCCCTGGGCCTTCTGAGGGAAGGGGAGCTTTCTCTATGGGCTCGTCTTCCTAACACATTCTTTTTAAATTGGATCAACATCTTTTGTGGCTGATAATGATTGGTGACTGAGATCGATTTTTATAATGGGGAGTTTTCTGTTCGTTGGTCTGGTTAGTGAGCCTGGTCCCGAACATGCCCTTTCTACGAGGACATGACCTAGTAAAAAATAGAAGATCCAGGGCTCCTTTAATTACTGGTAATAAGGGGGGATTTCAAACGAAGGCAGCACATACTGATTTTTCTTCATTAAAATTTAAACAGTAAGTTAAAATATGCATTCAGTGGACTAGGCTCTGACAAACCATTCTAGGTTACATTTTCGTATTCATCCATCTAGGATTTTTTTCTATGCTGAATACATACGTATTTATTCTTTTATTCCAAAAAGGGGCCATGGTATATAGTCCTTGCACATTTGGGTTATTTTCAATATTACATTTTATATCCCATTACGGTGAACATCAGGATTTTGAACTGAGAACCAAGTGTCCTCACTATAGGCGCCAGAGGAACTAGTGCAGTTTTGACCATTTTTATTTTCTATAGTATTTTTAGTAAGTTATCTCATATAGAGTTGTTACTTTCATTTTTTTAAAAAACTTTTGATGTATACATTTCAAATGTCTTTTTTTTTAAAAACTGCATATAAATTTTCATTGGATTCTGAAACCATTTCTTAATGGTTACCTTTAATGGTTACCCTACAAACTTGATACCTAGAGGCAAATATTTATATCGTTCTGTTTAAGTTATTTTTGGTTTCATACGTTACTGGATTGTGCCCCTCTACTATCTTAACAAGTTGGCATTTGTGCGGCTAGAGTTAAGTAACTCCATATGCATGAGTCTGAATACATTGTTTTATCTTCATAGTTGTTGATAATGTGATAAGAAAAGCAACTGAAATTTTTCAGAGGCTGCATGTAATGAATAGGTAAACCTTCTGGATTATTAATTAACCCTCATTTTATTACAAATAAAATTTGCTGTCATGTCAATGGCATTAAAACATTTATCTAAACTAATTAAATAATTTCTCAGAACAGAAAATCCCCTCTTACCTGCTGTCTCCAAGAAAATATATTTTGCCATATTTATAAAATTTGTCCTCCACGTACTTAGTTGAAACCTTCACTGGAACTCTAGAACCACAGCATGGTACTAGAGTGTTATTTCTCCAAATTCAGGAGGCTTTACAAACACCTCTGGAGCCTGTTTACAATACATATTCCAGACTCCACCTCTTGGAGATCATGCCTCAGTGGGTCCTGGATCAAGGAATCTGCATTTGTAACAAGCTCTTAAGTGATTCGGTGTCAGGCGGTCAGGTTATGAGGAGGACCCATGTAACTTAGCTCACCTGTACCCAGGTGTTCTCAGTTACAAAACCAGGTAAGAGTAACATGATCATCAGGTATTATGAAAGTTGTAGAAGAGAGCTTGCCATTGATTAAGCACTCAATAAATGCTAGTTTTTATCCTAAGTGACCATCTCATTCACAAGGTGACCCCCACATGTGGAAATGAGGGAGTGTACATCAGCAGGAGGGCACTGTGGTATTTCGCAAAGATTTTGTTCATTTTGCTAAGAGGACGAAAATGAAGACCGTTCATTTATTCAATATGTTAACACATTCTTGTTCATACACGCACTAGTTGTAACATCAAAGTCGTGTTAACTTCTTTTTCTTCTGTTTCAATGTGGCTTTATTTAGCGTAATGAATGATCTGTTTTCCAGACGTTTCAAACTTTCCATTAATTGTTTCTCTATATAGAGGATACAGTACTTTCATTATAAACTGTGGCTAAAAATACTGGAGACTCAAATAGGGTCCTGTAATATGTTGTAGAGTTTGCAAAATTCAGACCTGTATTTTTCTCAAACTAAAACATCTAACATATATAACTGAGGATCAGTCACTATGAAAGCAATGAGTATTACAAAAAATTTTTAGTTTTCAATTACGCTAGAACAAGTAACATATGGGAAACTCATATTTGAAAATTACTTGAATTTTGATTAGTAAAGATTCTTAACTGAGAAAAAGTAATTTTTTAATTTTTCATTTAAATTGATTTGCCAATTTATAAAACAATAGAGAAATTTAAGAGTTGTATCACATTTTACTTTGAACCCCTTTTTTTAAAATATCATATTATCCTGTATTCTTGTTATTTATACTATAAAATTCCTTTGTACATTCTGGGAAAAAATTTCTGAACTTGTTAAAAAAGATTGCCAGCAAAGTTCAGATACCAGTCATTTTTTTTTTAATTATTATAAGTTAAAACTTACAGATTTTAAAAACTTAGAACTTGTACCAGTCATTTTTTAAAAAATTATTACAAGTTAAAACTTACAGATTTTAAAAACTTAGAACTTGGGCCTTTTAATATGTTAATAAAAAGCACTCTGTGAGGATTTAAATTGATGTGTTTTATAAAAACAAGTCATATTTTTCAAGCTAAGATTCTCATTTTATCCCAATTGCCGTTGACTGCGTCCCCATCACCCCGTCAGGGAACTGCCCCCTCTCTTTCTCTACCTGTAAAATAACATTGTTCACAGCTACCTAACTAAAACGCTTCCTGCAAAGTTAACACGGGGACACATTTATGAAAGTACTCTGAAGTGATGAAAGCTCTTGGAATCGTTTTTGTAATAATGCCAGCATCTTTTTGGAACTTCTCAGTCAATCATTTGTTCAAACCACGTGTGAACAGGAGATGAGGCTCTTCAGAGGAAGCGTGGAACTTCTGTTAGAGTCTAACCCTCTCTCTGTAGTCAGGAGAACAATAGTTAGAAGTGCAGCTTATAACAGGTTGGTACAGTGATTGTTAAGACACATTAAAAATATACTCCTAGAGAGTAATGAACGGAGTCAATGTCATCTTTGCTGTGGGGTTCTTGAGAGGGGGGACAAGGGTACTGCAGTGCTGATACGCTAACTCTGGTCCTGCTCTCTCCTATGCTGCCCGGCCTGCAGGTCTCACTCGATCGGGTAAGCAATGCCTCTAGGGCCCTACCGGCCCCTTGCCGCTCCCTTCCTTCCCAGAACCCACTGCTTTCTTCACACCGTGGGTGTTTCTCAGCCAAAACACTGGGTCTCTTTTCCTGAGTGTGTTCGTGCCCAGGGAGTCACAGAGCGTAGGGCATCTAATGTGTTTGAATTTATTTAAGCATACCGTTATCTCACTTCTGAATCATTTATACCAGCTTTCACTTGCTGAGCAGTCTCTTAGGAATACCTTCCTACATTCTCAGTTCCTCCCGCGTTGGCAGAGGTCCTCAGAACTGAAAGGAGAAAAAAGGAAAAGCAGAAGTTGAGAGATATACGTTTTTATGAGACTTGTAAAGGTAAAATCGAGAAACAGGAAATTATTTTCTCTAGATTGTTGTGTTTTTCTGAACGACTTGTAACGGTTATGGGGATGGTTCACCTTCAACTTTCTGTACCTTGTGAAGTTGAAGAGGGAAAAGTTTACCAGAGTACCACATGCGTTCAGAAGTGTGCAATTTCCGATTAAACCCTCCTTTAGCTGGAATCTTACTGTATACTTTGGGGAGAGGTGGTGGATTTTTTCTTAAGAATACTGCCTGTATTTAAAGGGATGAATAGATTGATAATGCTGATGGATTTCTTTTAGTAATTTCCTTTTTAAATATAATTTCTAGGGAAATATTTGCCTATATTTTCAAAGCGGTGTGGTGTCTAAGGAAGACCATAAGTACTCCCTGAATTTCTTTGTCCTTTTTTTTCTGAGTTCTAGTAAAGTACTGCCGATACTGGTGACCTCAGTGGATGTTGTTGGGGAAGGGTGAGGCGTGTGATCCCTTCCTGTTAGCTTCTTGGGAGGAGAGACGCAGGGATGGTGTTGGAAAGTGTGATGGGGGAGCGCTGTCGCAAGACATGGACCCTTATGTAGGGCTTCCTCCCTCAGCCCAGCCTGGTTTCTGAGTGGAACTCACAAAGGAGTAACAACTGATCCATCAGAGGAAAGATGAGCCAGCCATAGGATCAATAGAGTGAGGAGGCTGGAACTCTTACAATTCTCAGAAATATACAGATGTCCCAGAACGGATGTGGAGGTCCCTGCTGCCGGTTGGACTGTGTGGATTACATTAGCCTGCTATGTGTTTCCTTGAATGTCTTAAGTGAACTACCTATATTCCTCTGGAGAGTTTCTCTACAACAGAATGATTAGCTTTTACCTGCCTTTGTGCCTTCCTAGGGACAACTCTTCCTCTCTCCCTGAAAGAAGAAAGAAGGGAAGGGAGTGGGAGTTGAACCTGGGGAGGATGTCCACGGGCTGCTGGGCACACCTGGAAAAACCAGACATTCTCCTCAGATTTCCTGGCCTACCGGGAACCCACAGGAAGTAAAATAACACCCAACTTGGACAGTGTACTCTTCCTTTATAATCTTGAAAGCTGGATGGGTTGGCCCATCCTACCCAGCGAAAACAAATGTCATCTTGGTGGGGCGGGCAAGAAATACTTCCGACAGTTGAAATTGCTGTTTTAGAACTGGGAGTAGGGAGTTTCTCATGTACTTATGTTGTGCTATCTTCTTTTTTCTTTTTTTTTTTTTTTCTTTTAATCTGCTTTTGCCCTGAAGCTACTCCATTCGCCATTCCATAAGTATGCCTGCTATGAGGTAATGTGTGTATAAATTACTTTATATAATATCAATGCAGAATGTGTATGTATGAAGTATTACTTTTTATTGATAGTTACTTTGCGGAGCTTCCCCCCCCCTTTTAATATGAAAGGAAATGCATTGACCTTACTGACCCAAAGACCTTACTGTCTTTCCCGACAGCCTTCAGGAGAAAAGCTAGACAGTTCTGTGGAAGTAGGGTGTAATGGCTTCAGCTTCTTAAGTCCAGTGTCTCCTGATTTGTGTGACCTGAGACATGTTACTTACCTAGCTCAATCTCCATTCTCTTACCTGTTGTGTGACACAAAGTAACCTGTGTGACGCACATTCTTAGCTTAGGGCCTGGAGCCACCACACCTCGAAAGGCAGAAATACGTGCCTTATTTCAGCAGAATTAAATGCAAGCCTGGGAGAAGGGTTACATTGAAGGGAACAGCAGACCGAGAGGACTACAGCAGTAGAAAGGAAACCACCACG
The DNA here is from genome assembly GCF_020171115.1 of Neogale vison. NCBI lineage: Eukaryota > Metazoa > Chordata > Mammalia > Carnivora > Mustelidae > Neogale > Neogale vison. Next base: position 75,556,595 of record NC_058091.1, on the reverse strand, counting down.
ATTTTTTAAGGTAGATGTTAAGATGAGGAGTTTGTTAGGCAATGAAAATGTTATTAAAACCACTAGCTGGATGAAAACTTCTGAGAAAGACATTTCCCACTTTTGGTTTCTGTAGCTTAGTGAGGCAATCAGATAAAAGCACACGAATAGTAAAAAGGTATGGAAGAATGAATGTCAGATTGCAGGGGCCAACGGGGAAGGGTCAGGAGATGCAGACTGTAGACCAGCTCTGCCAAGGATGAGCTTTGCAGCCTTGGGAAAGACATCTTACTGGTATCAGTATCTTCATATTTAAAATAAGAAGCTAAAACCAGATTTACTGCTCTTCCCATTGCTCTTGCCCTGGACTTGCGTTGTGGGGGATGGGGGGGGAGCATGAGCCTTCCAGGACCCTTCCCTGCTTCAGTCCAAACTGTGCCTCTTCTACCTGCTTTAGAGTATGTATTGTGGTGTGATGTGTTAGAGAGGGGGTTCGGTTGCTCTAAATGGTTTGAGACCACTACAGCCAAGTTCTTTCCAGGGTTGTTTGTAGCTGTAGTGACCTGATTAAATCTGAGTGGACAGTTTCTCCCTGTTCTCCAGTACACCGTCTCGTGTAACTGGATTAGAGGAATGTCTGCTTTACTATCCTGAGGATGTTTCTTCCACACTGAGGTTATATGGTTACTTTGGAAATTTTAGCCACCGTATTTGATTTCCCTAATTTGGTGCTAAATAGGGAGCACAGATTCAAGATTACTTAGTCCACCTTTGAATGACTTGCACCCCTTAGCGTAAAACACTCCGATTGAAGAGTGCAAACCTGCAGCTCTGAGCTTCTTCATTTGTCTTTTTTTTTATTAACTACTTTTTTAAGGATTCTATTTACTGATTTATTTTGTCAGAGAGAGAGAGAGAGAACACAAGCAGAGGGAGAAGCAGGATCCCCACTGAGCAAGTAGCGTAATGTGGGATTCGAGCCCAGGACATGGGATCACAGCCTGAACCAAAGGCAGACGTTTGACCAACTGTCTGTTAGCTTTTAAGTCTGGGTGTCCAAAGAAGTTCTTGCAAAAAATTAACACAGCTTTGCTTTGTGAATCCATCTAGTGGCTTATGGGTCAAATGTCGTCCTCATAATCTTGCCTGAAACTAACTTAAAAAAAATTTTTTTTTTTCTTACTCATCTAACATATACCCATGAACCCTTCAGCTGAACTGTCTGGCCAGGGTTGGTGTCACTAATCAAGGACAGGCAGGCACGTGAGCAGGCTTGTCCATATAAAACCTGCAGTGGAAGTAAGGGGCCAATAAATACATAAACTGGAGTCACTGAGGTAAAAATTCACTAATATTTCATCATGAAACAGCAATATGAGGGAGGATTACTCATAGAAATTTGACTCCTGCTTGAGTTGTTTACAAGGTGTGGTGTCATCCATGGGCTCTCTGAACTCATCAGGGTGAATCTCTACAGCAGAATTGCAGATACCTTGCTGACCATCTGGAGTGTCAGAGTCTCTGGAGGTAGTCTCTAACAAAGCCAAATTCAGTCCAAAACGTATTATGGACATTAGTTTCCTCTTGATAGTATTAGAGCCGTGCTTCATTCCACACCATACAAATACCCATCTATTACACCCGTTCTCCCTTAACAAAATTCCTCTAGGCCATTCGTCCTATTTCATTTCACCTGCACTCAAGAGTGAATAACAGGTGGCTTATCAAATAACTAACATTCAGTTGAATTATTTGACCTGAAATTGATGGCAATCATTGTTGCTGAAAACTGACATGGATACAAGATTTAAGATACATTTTTAGTTCCTTCTTGGCTCCTGTTTCATTTGCTGGATCTGGGGATATCCTTTTTAATGGTGATGATGTCGTGAAATCATGTCATGTGGCCAAATCCAGTCCAGGAAACCAAAACGTACTAAAAGGAAGCACCTAATTCTTAAAGTAACAAGGTGATGTATACAGAGTGTTTAACATAATGAATGAGTCACCAATAAATTGTCGATAGACTGCAAAGATTTTGTAGGTAAGAGAACAAAGGTGTATCCTCTTCAGGAGGAAGAATAACATGCTCATAACACCATTTTGACCAAGCGTTAGACAAGTAATAGGTATATTTCAACTTAAAATAATAAAAGCATGGACTCCCAGAAACACTACTTCATGGAAATTGACCAAATGATTACTTTTTAAGGCATGGAAGAGAAAAATTCATGGACCTTTTTTGTTCCCCCTTGAGTTATTTCCGAAATAAATAACTTCAAAATTCCAAGTGGGAAAATTCTAACATGACATTCTTCAGACAGACTCTCCATTGCTCACCAAAAACAAACAAACAAAAAACAAAACAAAAAATGAGTTGGGGAAAAGGAGTGCTACAATAGAAACAGTGAATTAGCAAGTGACCAATTAAGCTATCACTCCTTTGACTCATTGGGAATGATTTCCAGTGCACCTTGGAATTATTACGGTGGTGTCATTAACAAATGCTGTCCTGTTTATTATAGGAATCATTTACTTAGAAAATTTCCATGTCAGGTTATGGTTTGTGGCTCTGACCTAGCAGAAAGGAAAACATACTTTAAAAGCATGCTTGTCGTAGGTGGAGAACCGACAGCTGGCTCTGGTGCAGAGATGATGTTTACAGTTGAGAGCAGAAAGCCAGGCAGCTCGGTTGCTAAGACAGCTGGGTCTTTGGAGCTGACCTCTCTTTTTTTGTTATTTTAGGAATTCTCCTACTTTCAAATCATTTGAGGAGAGGGTTGAGACAACTGTCACAAGCCTTAAGGTACAGATGAAGTGAATTTTGTGTCATGGGGTCCCGTGAATCAGGACAGCTTAGTCACTGTGGTGGTTAATTCTGAAGTGGGACCACCAGCATTCGGGGCAGCCGGGAAGGCAGTCTGCCCAGAGTCTGTCTTTTTCTTCACATCTGAATCTGTCTGTCAGTCAAACTGGTATTGGAGAATGTTGATGGATCCTCACAGAGTTGTTCCTGTAAACCATTCGGGGGTGATGACTTGTGAACATGAACTGGGGTGTGTGTTCACATCTTTGCAGGCTTGAACTCTCTTGGGCTGTCCTCTCCAAAACTGGTATGTGAGAGAGGATTGTGGTTAGGATCGAGGGTATGTGAATTCTGAATTTAGAGGATAAGTGGAGGGTCACCCACAGCTCATAGACCCTCTGGTTTGCACATGGACTAGCAAAAACGAACTTGGCCCCCTGCATTGCACTGCTTCCCTCCTCCGGTCAGCTACCCCGACTCGTTTACTCCATTCCCAGACTGAGCGCAGCACAGCATGGTGATCAAGGAGGGAAAATCAAACTGAGTCACCACGAGCATTCTTTTGCAATAACACATTCAATCCCAGGTTTTCAACTGAAAATATGCCTGTGTCATGGGAGGTGTTAAACAAAAAAGAACTTCATATTGGATTTGTCATTTGAGTGTAGTTGAGTTCATCCACAAAGGAAGAAAGTACAAATAAAATCAGTCTAGTCCCCAAATGCACAGAACTTCCAAAGCAGGAAAAGTCTTTGAAATGACTAAGATTATTTTTTTTAAAGATAGCAGTTAAATGGTGACTTACAGAGTCTTGATATTCTTAGCGCTATTTTGTAGACAGTCCGTTTCCGTATTTCCTTATCTGGTAAAATGAAGAATGCAGGTGATCTTGAAGCAGAGCAAAAGCGGGTGGGAGCACGTGCTGATCACCCAGCTGCTGCTGAAGGCTCGCCCCCGTGCGCGCTCATGAGCCCGCGAGGATGGTGGGCATCCCTCGCTAGGGCTCCCATGTGCTCTGATTGTGACTTGGAGAGTCTTTCCCCTTAGGGGCGGTTCGTTCATACAGTCTCCTACTTCTGCTTTATCGGGCCTGGGATTTGATGTTTAAGGTGCAAGAATGAGATGATGACTCAGCATTTCCCAGGCCTTGCTTTCATTTACCAACATCATTGCTTATTGAGTATCTGGGGACCCCTAGGAGCCATTGAATTGCCCCCACGTAGAGGGAAAACTTTTCATAAGGAGGGATGCGCAGGGCCTTGAACATTTCTCCTGCTAGAGTATCAAGTTTCAAAAGAAAGGGTTCAGAAAATCCTGGGAGTTAATTTCTCAGCATTTAGTTCTCAGCCTTAGAGAGTGGAGGGAAGATAGATTTTGCTGCTGATTAGACCAGTTCTGACATAGGAGAAGTTGTACTTTTTAGGTTTTCTTTAGAAGAAGGAGATACGAAGAAGCAAAAGAAGAATAAAGAACAACCTATTTCGCTTTGCTTTTAGGAAGCGCTGGTAAGCTCACAGCTCACGTGGCGTTTTAGTGTTTGATCCAGCACCCTGCGCTTCTCGCTTTTCTCTCTTCACTGGGACGGAAGGTGTAGAGCCCGCCTCCGCCTTCAGACATGAACAAAACGAACTCAGCCGACCAGATCCTACCCTGTGTCAAGACTTCCTGAAAGTGGATTCAGTGTCTGCATGATTATCCCCGCGGTTTAACAAGACTCACATCCCACCCACCTCCTATGTCACAGCCGATGCCTACTTCCTCTTCTTCTGCCCACCCAGGCAATGGAGAATAAATAACTAATAATTGTGCTTTGTATAAAACTTCCCACTCACTCAGTCACTGCAAATTCCTCATTCTTTTTCTTTCTCCAGGCTAAATAATAGATGTTTAACCCTTCTTTATATATATTTGCCGCATAGTTTTTTGTTCTAAATTTTCTTCAAAATTTCTATAACGTTCTTCAATTCTGGGTCCCAGGCTGTTTCCGGGTGACTCACAAGTCAGTAAGGATGAATCAGTGAGGAAATGCCTCATGGGTCTTGTGCTGCGGTTCTATCACACGTACTGTTTTAAGCCCAGTTTTAAAAAACATCGCTCAAAAGGAATCCTATTCATATTTGTATCTATTAGAAATAATGTTCTGCTGGGAAGGGAGGTCTGTTCTTGCCATCTCCTCACACAGTCTGTCACACACCTTGTGGGATTTATACCCAACTGATTGTTCTTCCTTTATACCCAGTTCTGTAGACAACTTGGTTTTCCAGGAAAATTTTTCCATTTCATCACCATTATATAAAATTTAGTCCTATTTGCCTTGGTCCTTGTAATACGTCACTGTCTCACCTGAGGACTCGCAGCTGGTTTCACCTCTGTGCTCAATGAGCATACTTTCTCTTGCCTCTAAAATAAACAAGCATAGCAAGAACAAGCTCCTATGAAACCATAATGTGTTGTGTTTCACCATGTTCCAGTGAATAAGGAGCAACTACATCCCTTCCAGCCGTCTGGTCAGTCAGCCTTCCAGCCATTCTCTGAACCATGGCAAGCAGACCGTAGTTCTAGTGCACCTATTTTTGAAGAATTCTTTGCAGGGCCTGACTTAGAATCTTAAGAAAAAGATAAGATATATTTATGACTTCTTTGTGTCTTCTCAACGAGCCATATGATTATGAGAGATTAGGCGGCCCAACTCAATAATTCAAATAGAATTTTATGCAACCAATAATCATAGTTTTGGGGATAAAGTGGCAAATGCCTGAATGAAGAGCCGTAATGAAGGGAAGGGTCCAGAAAAGGTTTATTGTTCACATCTTTCCCGAAGCAACTCCTGACCTCAATAATTGCTGTGGACAGTCATTCAACTCACGTCGTTAGGAAACCCCTTTATTCCACTCAACCCTCTCGGTTAGAAAACCCCTTCACTGTGCTCCCTTTTTTTGCCAAATTGCTTTAATTCAAAACGATTTCCTCTTTTATTTTTCTATTTTGAATTGGAAAAGATCAAGAACTAGGAGAAGAGAAAGCAACAAAGCCCGAAAGAAAACATCAGTGATTGGTATTCACTTGATTCAAAACTGTGTGTGACTTCTACTGCAAAACAGAGTGCAAGTACAACAAAGAGGAGAATGGGATCTCTTAATAGAGTAGATTACATTGAATTGATCTTGTTTCTCTCCAGAAAGAAATAAACATAGTGAAAAGTCACATAGTTGAAAGCAATCCCTGCTTCTTCCCAGTGCTGGGATGACAGAGGAGGAATCAGTCAGTGCTCAGTGTCCGAGGTCTGCAAATCAAGGCCTGTGGGCCAAATCCAGCTAGCTGGCTATTCTTGAATGGCCTGTAAGCTAAGAATGGTTTTTATATATATTTTTTAAGATTTTATTTATGTGGCAGAGAGGGAGCGATCACAAGTAGGCAGAGCAGCAGGCAGAGAGAGAGGGAGGAGGAAGCAGGCTCCCCGATGTGGGGCTCGATCCCAGGACCATGAGACCATGACCTGGGATGAAGACAGAGGTTTAACCAACTGAGCCATCCAGGCACCCAGGTTTTTATATTTTTTAATGGTTGAAAAAAATCAAAGGAAGAATGCTATTTTGTGACATATTAAAATTAAACTACGTGAAATTCAGTGTCCATACATACAGTCTTCTGGAAACACAGCCATGCTCATTCACTTAAGGGTTATTTTTGGCTGCTTTGCACAATGGTTGATTTGAGTATTCGTGACAGAGAGTATGTGAATCCTAAGCTTAAAATATGTATTATCTGTCACTTTCCAGAATAAGTTTCCTGACCCCAAGCAGAGTGGAAAATTCGAGTTAGGAATTGAATTTAAAGAGGCAGAGAGAGATTTTAGTGACAATTGGAGAAAAGCATATGCTTGTTTTGGAATGATTTAACTGCTTTTAAAACCTGGTTAGGTTTTTTAAAGGGCAGACCAGGCAGTAAGTGGTTATATCCCCTAGGATGAATGGTTCTGTGAGTGATCACTTTGGTGGCACCAAGGAGTAGACAGCACTTTGGGAATAGCAGCATTTTCTATTTTGTGCCTTTCTTTTCCTCAACATGTTTTTCCATATTGGTAATGGCTAAGGGAAAACCAATGTGACATTAATAAGACTTGCATTAAACATTAAATATTCTGTTGAAGGACTTTTTGAATAAGGAATTTTCCAAAACTTTTTAACAATGTTTCTTAATATATTTCTTATAAATTTATTTCTTCCTGATTTTATTCTTATTACCAATAAAAAGCTGACATAAAGGGAGTCCCCTCAAGCATCATAACTTTGTATTTCAAGTCAGGATAATCTTTTAGGGGCAGCTGCCTAGAAAGATGTGAAGTAGCTAGCGCTTAAGATTGCAATCCCACCTCTCAGAACAGAGACCAGAAAGCATGTTCAGTGGAGCTGCTCAGCCTTTTCAAAAGCCATTTGTCAGGGATCCAGATAGCCTTTCTGAGTCCCAGTAGAAAGCCTAAATTGGAGTCACTTAAATATGTTTATACCCTTTTTAAAAAAAGATTTTATCTATTTGACAGAGCGAGAGAGGGAACACAATCAAGGGGAGTTGGGGAGAGAGAGAAGCAGGCTTCCTCCCAGCGGTGAGCCCGATGTGGGGCTTGATTGCAGGAACCTGGGATCATGACATCAGCCTAAGGCAGACCCTTAACTACTGAGGCCACCCAGGTGCCCTATACACTTTTTTTTTTTTTTTAAGATTTTATTTATTTATTTGACAGAGATCACAAGTAGGCAGAGAGGCAGGCAGAGAGGGGAGGAAGCAGGCTCTGCTGAGCAGAGAGACCCATGCGGGGCTCCATCCCAGAACTCTGCGATCACGACCTGACCGGAAGACAGAAGCTTTAATCCATGGAGCCACCCAGGCGCCCCCCTATACTTTTTAAGTTGAGGGAATTTATCTAAAATCCGGTTCTGTTTTGATTACATCTGTTCTCGGGGTGATGCGTAGACGAATGCACAGATCTGGATATGCTCCTGAAGGAACTGAGATTTTTAGATGTTAGGAGGAATGAAGAGAGCACCGCTAAAATTGTACAGAATTGAAGTTTTGGGTCCCATCCCAGATCCCAGTATGAATGGCATGCTAACTACTCTGCTAAAGGAAACCAACTTCTCTACACCCCTTTACGTTCCCTTTCAAGAAAAAAATTATCCCTGAACTTAAGGAGTACTCCGTCTCACACAAACATTGCAGACCTGATGAACTAACTATGTTTCCATATCTGCCCTTTCAGACGAAAGTAGGCGGGGCGAACCACGGCGGAGGCAGCTTCGAGGAGGTGCTCAGCTCCACGGCGCACGCCAGCGCGCAGAGCTCGGGGGGCGGGTCCCGGCGGGCCGAAGAGGAGGAGCTGCAGTGCTAGGCCCGCCCCCTGCAGCCGCCGCGGAGTCCCGGCCCCGCCCAGCGTGCTGGCGGCTGGGCCGACCAAATTCCCGCCCGGAAAAGCCCGCGCCTTGGTGTTCTTCAAATGGCCTCTCCATGGAGTTTAATAAAACGATTTCCATTTTGTATCTGTGTTAATGATAGACCACGTGACCATCACAGTCCGTATCCGTAGATTGTCATAATTTAAAATGTCCCCACTCGAGCAGATGGGGACAACAATTGGTTATTACCCTTTTCTTTGTGTAATGATTCGGCGTATATTTTCCAATCTTGTAGCTATTAATGATCGGTTTTGGTTTTCGCTTGAATTCCTTTATGATATGCATGTCTTTGAAGGCTTAGAGTGAACCCTTCCAGTTCGGTCAGGTGGGTGGGATGGAGTTTTTTCTGACCTTCTAAAGCAACCCGGTGGACTCACTGCAAATTTTATCAAACTGCTTGTGATCGCCCTCACTTGCATCAATTATGTATGTTTGTTTAAGCAATTAAAATGATCTGTTTTAATGAAGACTTTGAATTCTTAATTTCTTTATATCTTCAGGGCTGGTAATGACTTTAGGATGGTAGCTATGAATCTGCAGATGCTATTTTATTTTATAATTTTAAGATTTTATTTGAGAGAGAGAGCACGAGCAGGGGAAGGGGCAGAAGGAGAGGGAGAAACAGATTCCTCGCTGAACAGGGAGCCAGAATCCAAGCTGGGGTCCTGCCCCACTGTAATGCTATTTTAAATCAACGTCTACTGCTAACTTGGTGACCATTAAAATGTGTTAAGTAATTACAACCTCAGCGACCCTACCGATTCTAAAATTCTATCTACCTAGAGTAGTAAACTTGGGTTAGGGAGATCTGAAAGGGGATGGTCAGAAAATAGGAGAAACCGAGCTCTGCTTCCCCTTCCATTTTTCAAATTGCTCACATGAAGGAGAAAAGCCTCATATTAATACAATCAGATTTCTGCAGGAATTTTTACCTTCCACAACATTCCCTTCTCTTTTCTTCTAAATGGCGCCATACGTTTGTTACTAGGTAGCAGACACACATCCTATAGGTACAATTTTTAAATGAACACAGAATTGACCTATTAACTTAAAATAGCAGTTTAATATATGTATATTATATAACATATAATATAAATGCTAGCTTTTATTCATGGTTTAATAAAGCCAGTCTGAAAAATTCTATTCAGATTAATGAAGCAGGACAATCCACACATCTAACAAAAAATCAAGCTAGTTCAAAGCCACATAATCTCTGAGGCTTGTAATCTTAACAGAGACAGGTATGGGGCTATTATCTTGAACCAGAGTGGACAACGAAGCCTTGCCAGTGGGATCACTGGCATTCTCCCTAATTTAACCTTCCAGCATGTTGCTTGAAGCCAAACCCTGTCCAGCAGGTTTGTAATTTGCTCACCCACTGCTGCATGTGGCTGTCAAGCTCTGTGCTTAGTTTGCCTTTGCCTAGTGTGTTTAAAATGGTCACCTGTAGAAACTCGCTTCTTGGCCACGTTCTTTTTTACTGCACTGTATTAGAAAAAGCAGTTACGTTGCTCTACACAAGTATCTTCATTCACCAACCGATTTCTGCTGAGAAGTCTCACCTGGAAACATAGTATTAACAGTGGACAGAGAATCAAGATAATTCGTGTTCGTGTCTCAAAGCTTCAAATACGTTTTAGCCTCTCATTTTAAACCAGTCTTCAAAACTTTGAATTGCATCAGTTTTATAAAAACTATATTTGTGTCAGCTCTATTAATTGAAAGGGGTTTTATTATTATTATTATTATTCACTCTAATCTGGGAGATAAGGGACCATGACATACAGTGTGTGAAGCAGTCCCATCACTCCAGTCGTCAGTAGGTGGGTGGTCTTAGCACAGACATTTCAGTTCCTCACTGTCTAATCCCAAGAGCTGTTTGTTTCTCCCTTACTTTGCCTGTGCGAGCTCCTCCTGACTTGACTTTCCCCTCTTGTGTCCCGCTGGGCTCAGTTCACATGCAGTAGTTTAAAGTGTTCCCACAAGTGCTAAAAGTATTTGTACACCATGGGCTTAACCATTTACAAAAAATCACAAGGACTTCAGGTCAACAACATGTATAAAAAATTTTATCACAACCTCCCAAAATTATATCACAACCCCAATAACCTAGAATTCCAATGTGAATTGTGATTACAAAATAAACGGGCTTAAAAAAAAAAAAAGTAAGCATTCCTGTAATGTAACCATTTGCCACTTCTTAAATAGTGTTGCTTGATGGTAAATACTCATAAATTTATGCTTCAACTTTATCTGACAACTCCCATCTCATGAGGACTATGACTCTGGTAGGTCACGGCAGCAAAGCAATCTGCCTCTTACTCTGAATTACACATTTTACAAAGCTGCTCTTGAGCCACAGAGAACAAAACAAACTGCATGCTTTATCACAGAACGTCTTGACAAACCATGCCATTCACAGTGGCCAACATGAAGAGGAAACACGGGAAGTCTAAGCTGCTGCTCAGTCGGTGTTCACTGTTCCAGAGTTACACGTCGCGCCCAGAAGGCGGCTGCACTTCACTGCAGAATGGTGCATAAGGTGGTTGTGAACTTGAACTGCAACACCCCCTCTCGCTTATCAAATTCAAGGGGGGCAGGTGACAGGAAGAGGACGTTGCAGTCGGGTGAAGAAGTGATTTTCACACGAAATGTAAAAAAATGACTTCAAACCTGGTAGTTGGATACAATTTCAAACCGTAATATTTGGTAACATCTTATGGTTATTCGATAGTTCATACCATGAAGTATATGTATCAAGGCAGTAAAAATACGATAATCCTAAGTCCCCTGTGGGAATCATCCCAGTCTCACTTAGAATATGAAGACTGGCAAACCACGTAAGTAAAACTGTGGGGTACAGAGGCTGCTTTTCCGCACAACCTCATCAGTCATTCATCACAGAGTGCATTATCACCACCAGACTTGAGAGGAGCAGGTTGGACATTCTGTTAGAATTGACATTTTTCAAATAGAAGGGCACTGAGACTTATGTAACAGCTGGTGAAATGCCAGTCTACAAGGAAGAAACAAGGAACTGTTTTAACAAAGAACACCCCCGTCCCACCCCAGTCATCTCCCCGGCCTGAGCTGTGCCCCCTCCATCTTCCCCTGCGGCCCTGCCTTTCCACTCTCTCCTTTTGAATGGGGTAGTCTCTCTTCCTCGCTGCAAGGAGGTAACACATTCTTTTTTGTGGAGTTCAAACCAATAATAATTTTTTGTACCATATCCTAATTTAAGGATTTGTTATCAGATCAATTCCAGGCAAGGAGCATGTATCTCCCAAGAGGAAAAAAAAATTTTTTTAAGTGATAATTTATCGATTTGGCTAGTGAATTCAATAACTACCTTTTTCTATTGCTCTTCATTGTGTTATTAAATGGTATTGATAGCACCATTACATTTTCTCTTCTTAAACCTATCACCCCAGTAAGGAAGATTTAGAACTAAGTATAAACTTGGTAGGTCAATGGAAAACGGAGATAATGATGACCAGTGACCAGCCGTATTAAGTCTGACCCAGTAGAGGCTTCCTACTGGGAATTTATGAAAATTACAGCAGGCAAAACGTCCCAAGTAAAGCTTCAGAGCCCCAGAAAATCTTCTGGTTATAAATATTTGAATTTTTATCTGTGATTATTTTATGGATATATGTTTATGCCAGGAGAAAAAAAAAAAACTCCAAAGTTCTGATATTATGCAACGGTATGTTGAAGCTAAGCAGCATGGCTCTATTCAATGCAGAGTAGCTCTACGTACATGTGTGTTGCTTCTGAAAAGATCATGCACTTTGCTTCTGGCAGATTGGGTATCCATGGATACTGCAAAGAGTTTCCAAAGAAACGACGCCTAGAATATTCTCGCCACACCAGACTCACAGGCCTTCACATGGAAACTGACATTTGAATTAAAGGGACAGACATCATCGCTTCACACCGAGATACTGGGCGGATTCGCATGGGTTGTCTTCATTTAAAGGCAAGCGGGGTAGGTTACTCAACCAAAGAAAGGAAATGAGGGGAGGAAACCAGGCCAGTGTTCCCTACATGAGGGGCAGCGACCCCAGTAATAATATTCTTCTGATTACAGATTTCTTACCTGGTGATCAATGTTCCTATAAATCAAGGTCTATTTATAAATCAAACAACAGGAAAAAAATTACAGAGGAAGACAAGTGGCATTTGACATTGTGTGCCTGAATTTACTCCCAAATGACCCAATGGATTAGGGGGAGAAGCAGAACCTGTTAACAGGTTTACAAGTCTATGATCAAGGGCTTAGAGGGGGTCACAGTGAAATGAACAATGTGGCTCCACAGAGCGATCGTCTGAACAAAGCACCATTTCATAAATGCGTTGTGATACGTTCTCTTCCTTGGAGGCTTATCACTAAGTCAGCTGAAGAATCTGTCCTCAAAAGTCATCATGACTTAATTTTCCATCATTCCATGAATTGGGCCTTCAAGGCTGGAGGTGATTCGTTTAGAATAAAATTATTTAAAATCTCCAATAAATATTCCAAAGCTTAAGGTTTTAAATATTTATTTAGTGCATACAAAGCTCCCCACCACCACCTCCAGCCTTTTCAGGACATTTTCGGGACCACATTCTTTCCCAGCTTCTTTTATTATCCGGGCTGCATTACATGTTTCTTACTGGAGTCCGGGCAACGGAAAATAGACAGACTCACATCTGGGAGATCCACACGGCAACAGTGGCTAAACACAACGCCACGAAAATGAAAACTACGAGGTCTGTCACAGGAGTGCAGCAAGACAGAGGACATGTCAGGAGGTCGGCTGGCCAGGGGCAGCAGCTATCTTGGCATTTCTTTCTGCCTCAAGTTCAGAAACAAGTTGGACTATCTCAGGGTGACTGAATTTTCCTGCAAGGCAAGAAGACAGGAAAAATAAATTGACAAGAGAATCCATCAGTGTCTCCAGCTTGATCCCAGGCTTGTCAGGGGCTCGGCTCTGTGCTTCACTCTATGCAGGGGCTCTGCAGAACACAACTCCAGGTTCTGAAGATCACGCTCCGTCACCCGCATGCCACCAAGCATTAGGGATGAGAATCGGACAAAGAACTGTCCCATCAGGCAGAGCTAAGAGAAACCTCACCACGCTGCCTCTGAATGCATCTACTAGGAACTATAAAGAAACTCAGGGAGGACAGCATGCAGAGAACTGAGAGCAATCCCTGTCCCTTCTGAAACTGCAGTGGAGGGGAACAAAGCACCAACATCAGAAAGACTAGTAGGAAGACAGAAGGTCTAGGCTGTCCCAGGATGCAAACGTGCCTCTCTGCAAACACTTCTACACTAAAACCCAATGATCTAGGCAGTCTTCCCTGGCCCTCAGCCCTCCCGGATTTCTGTCCTGGGCAGCAACCAGCCTGCAAGCTATCTTCCCATGTGGCTGGCACACGGGAATATTACACCCACCATCCACTCCCTGTTTTTCTGGTTTTTGGAGGTTTTGTTTTATTTTGTTTTTTTTGCCAGTGCCTTTTGTTGTTTACTGTTCATTCCACATTTAACTCTGTTCCATTTATTCCCTATTCTCAGCCTCTTCCTTGAACCTTCCCTTCATCTTCTTGCCCTAATGTCTGGCTTGTCCTGAGGCTATGGCTTTCCCTGCAGCCTTGTTACACAGCGGCTGTTTCCTCTCTCACATGGCTCTTGTTACTGGGCCTGGGGCTGCCCTCTATGCTCCCAGTTGCCTCCTGGCCATCCTCGGCACCAACACGTGTAAAGGTCATGCCACCAGACTATCACCGCCATTCCACCAAAATAGCTCTTACTGAGGACATGCCAATCAGCTCCATGTGGCTAAATCTGAAGGCTCCTCTTTCCCCTCCTGAAACACTTTCTTCCCTTTTCTTTCGGGACCCCTGACTTTCTCATCTGAAACCTATCTTTCCCCCATCTTCTCCATCTAGTGGCAGCTCCATTCTTCTGTCATTGCTCAGACCAAAATTCTTGGACTTCTCTCATAAACACCACCACACAAATCTTGTCAACCTTTATATTCAGAATATAACCAGAATCTGACCACTCCTTCCTTTTTCTACCACTACCACCTGGATCAAACCACTAGGAGACTGCAACGGCCCCAGTCAGTCTCCCCACTTCCAGCCCAAGTGACCCTTTCAAAACACAGGTCAGATCACACTTGTCCTGTAGTCCACCTTCTCCAAGGGGTCCCCATCTCACTCAGAGTCCATGCCAACCTCCTATACTGGCTGGAGGGCCCCTGCCCACTTCTCTAGCCGCACCTGCAACCCTCTCCTCTCATCCACCCCCACAAACCACACTGGTCTCCATGCTGTTCCTCGACACACCGAGTTTCAAAAAGAAAAGAGAAAAAGCCATAAGTGCTGACTAAATTAGAGAATTAAAAATGTCCTATCAAACAAAAGCTTTTATGTTCCCTTCAAAATCCTCATAAGGGGGCACCTGGCTGGCTCAGTCGGTACAGCATGTGACTCTCGATCTCAGGATCATGGGTTCGAGCCCCACGCTCACACAGTGCAGTTTTCTAAAAAGAGAAATCCTCGTAAGGGTCACAGTGTACATCTTCATCTCTCCTTAACTAAACTTGTTTTTTTTTCTTCAAGCATTATTGGGATAAGTAGGAAGCCATTCTTACATCAGTTTTCATTACTTATAATTATTAATTTTTTTTAAAAGATTTTATTTATTTGGCAGAGAGAGAGAGAGAGAGAGGAGGAAGCAGGCTCCCCGCTGAGCAGAGAGCCCGATGTGCGGCTCGATCCCAGGACTCTGAGATCATGACCTGAGCCGAAGGCAGCAGCTTAACCCACTGAGCCACCCAGGTACCACCTAATTATTAATTTTTTAATAGAGTAGTGCACCAGAGTGGAAAGTAAAGTGAATTTTAACCTCAGTTCAGCTGAGGACGCATCAAACTCTCAGTTCAAGTTTCTTCCTCAATAAAATGTGGACTTTAAACCAGATGACCCTCCTACATCCCATTTTTTGATTTTTCTAGGAGTTTCATGTTTCATTTTCTATTTTCCACTGTGAATATATCAAAATAGAAAATGATAGCATTAAAATGCAAAGCACTACACAGACATGACTTGTATTTTAGTTACATTATTGGCAAAATATGCTACCTTGGAACCTAATCATTGCTTAAAATGGGTCGGCAAACCTTCTCTGTAAAGAGTAAGACAGTAAATACTTTAGGCTTTATGAACTATGTGGTCTCTGTTGCCACTCAAGTCTACTCAATTCTGCTGCTGTGGCTGTAAAAGCCACAACACATAGACATAGCCACAATACTTAAAGACAATACATAGAGAATGAGTGTGGCTGTTTCAATAAAACTTTATTTATATGAACAGGCAACAGTCCAAACTTGGCCCATGAGCCCATGGTCTGCGGATCCCTAGTCTAGACTGCTATTCTAGTTAAGTCAGACATTTTTGAGCACCACCTGTATCAAAAACAGATGAGACAAACCTGGTCTTGGCCCTCAAAGAGTTTACTATGGTGCAGGATGAGCAACTGGAGGTCTGGGAAGAGACCCAACAAGAAACATCACTAAAGAGAACACAAGTCAGACTGTCACAACACTGTGGAAAGCTCTAGACCAAATGGAGACTGAGCAAAAAGAAGGCAACGCCTCATTCTGATGGGGAGGATCACAAAAGGAGACCAGGGAGAGGAGTGGCCCCAGATGGGAGAGTTTTTGAGCACAGAAGTTTTAAAAATGAAGATATGATAATAACTATGTCTGCAGAGGAGGAAAACACTGTGATCTGCAGGGAGAGCGGGGAGCCCGGCTGGCGGAGTTAGCAGGTGATAACAAGAGTCCATACAGAAATAACAAGGGCCTCCTCTGAAGCAGAGGAAGTGGGGCTGGAAAAGACGGAAGGAAAATCGAATCAACCTCATGATGAAGCACGTCATATCCTGGAGCCCCGCCTGTGAGCTGGGAGTGACATGACGTCCTGAGAAGTCCCAGAGGGGCACTCTAGCAGCGCTCTGAGGGCAAATGGGAGTCGAGCTGAGCCTGAGGGACTACGGAGTTGAGGTGGGGGAGATGAGGAAGGACAGAGCTATGCTCCAGGGAGCCACACAAACAACAGTCAGCAGTCCTACAGGTACAGAGCTTCGGCAGGAATTGTATCACAATGAAGACAGCAAAGGCTTATTGCCTGGTGTTATTCTAAGCACCTCGCACTAGATCCTCAAATAACCCTATAAAGTAGATTCTATAATAATCCTTATTTTAAAAAAAATTTTTTTTTAATCTCCATATCCAGCATGGTCCTCAAACTCACAACCCTGCGATCAAGAGTTGCGTACTCTACCAACTCAGCCAGGCCAGTGCCCCTATAATTATCCTTATTTTAAAAATATGGGAACTAAGGCCCAGAGCTAGGTTAAGTAATTTGCTGGAGGTTACATGCGTCACAAGAGGCAGAACTAGAACCAGTTGAACTCCACGTCTGCGCCAAGAAGCACTATAATGACCATGGTGACTTCAACTGTTTGGGGTTTTCTACTTTTAACATCTCTTTTTCTACCTCCATCTTCTATGACTTTACTTCTATCAAGCATGTCCAGATTATAAGGCACTTTCATAGATATTCTCTCTTGAATCTCAAAACCCACCTGTGACTCCAATAAGTAAGCCCTAGGCTTTCCACTTTTCAGGGAGGATACAGAGAGGCCAGGACACTGCCCAGAGGTGCAGAGGCAGGTGGGAATGTGAACCTGGCTTGTGGCTCAGGGCCCAGGGTGCCAGTGCTCTCACGCACCAGGCTGCTCCTCCCTGGGAAGCCCACCATGTCCCAGTCAGATGCTCCGTAGGGAAGTGTCATTAGAAGGTAACGACAGCAGATCCCACGAACGCGCCGTCAGTCTCTACACTAGGAGTGAGGCCAGCTACAACAGTGTTTACTGAACACAACCCAGGGTACCTGCTGTGGAATCATAGAAATCCTGCAGCCTCCCGGGTCTGTCCTCCAGGTCTTCATACTCGGATGCCTGCAGAATCATCTCACATTGGTCCAGCTGCTTCACAAACCTGGCTTCTGCACTTGACTGGCTCTCATACTCCTAAGGAAAGGGGGCACGAACACAGCACGGTCAGAGCTGTGGGACGGGGTACTCAGGCGAGTTCTGATTCTAGTACTGAAATCAGACTCATAGCTAGAAGCACATTCTGTATTGGCCACTGCACCCACAAGCCCGTCGAAGAGACGCTGCCTCTGTGACGTTCCCGCTCACTCTCAGCACCCCCTGCAAGAGGGATGTGCATGCCATTCTGCATAGTCTGCCAGATGCCCCCAGAGTCCCAGCTGTTCGTTTCGACACTCCAAGCATTCTTCCTCCCAGCTGGTACCTTGTCTTCGAGATCGTCATTTCATCCACTGGAGTGGTGGTCTTTTTACTTCCAGCTACTATTTCATCACATGCTTCTCAAATTACTTCCCTCCTCATTTAAAAACAGTCAGGCTTCCTTTTCCTTTTTAAGTGAATTTCTAGCCTTCTCATTGAATTTTGGCAGTCCCCTTACAATGGAAACCTCTGTCCTTGCTTTCCAAACAGGTCCCCCTGGGTATGACTCTGGAGGACACAGGCAGGACCGGCAGGTTCTTTGTGCAATGGCGTGTGTGTGCCCACGTCCTGGTCACATGGTGGTGCTAAAGGCAGTGGACCGGGAGCAGCTTTTTTGCCTTTCCTCTGCCCTCTGGTCCCTCCCGCCTCAGTGCAAACCTGACACAAGAAGCTCCAGGAGGGCTGCTTCGTAGAGCAGGACACCTGTCACACAGCTACAAGTCCCAGTTAATACTATATAGAATCGTTTTTCTATTAAGACCAGAGTGTTCCCAACTGGTTTCCCTGCAAAGTTCTCATTTGTAATTCCACCCCAGATGCGTCCGGATAATGAGCCTGTCATGCTTTCTTGGCAGGGTGATGTGATGTGAATCACTTAAGGTTTCTCGATTTTTATTAGATGTCTTATTCTTACAAATGCAGCTATTTGGATTTTGATAGAGCTGAAAAGTATACAGGGAAATCGTTTTAATATGAAACCAAATACATTTTGTTTAACTTCAAAGGCCCTTAAAAATACTTATCTTTATTTAAATACTTATTCACATTTAAAATCATATATTTATATTTAATAATTCAAGTTCCTTATTCAACAAAAAAGAAGTGGAATGTACTCAAGGCACCACAGTTCAGGATTTTTCTCTTATTGGAAGTAAGAAAAAAGATTTCAAGACCATTAAGCAATGACCACACACTGTATAACAAATTCTGGTGAAATTACATGTTTCTTTTAAAAATATAAATTGTTGGGTTTTTCCTCAAGAAGCAATGGTACAGGCACTTTCCAATTTCATTTTCCAACAATGAGGCAGGGCAAGGAAAACAGTGAGGCCAAGAAAGCTCTAGAAGTAAGAAGACACCATGGCATCTTTGAGAGCTTAATCCAAGCAGTTTCTCATAATAGGAAGCAGAATTAATTGTAGGAGGAAGAGGCTGAAGGCGGGTGAAGGGTCAGCTCCTGAAAGGCCCTGTGGTTTGTGATAAGGGGTTTCAGCTTATCCTGCAGCGACTGGACGTCACTGGAAGGTTTCAGGCCAGAAGGGTCATGATCAGATCTGTGCTTAGAAAGATCATCTTACCTTCCGTGGGGGAAAATCTGCTTGAGTGGAGGCAGAAAAATCGGGCTCTGAGACTTGGTAGCACCAGCAGAGCAGCTAGGAGAATCTGGTCTGGTCTAATCTCATGGCAGTGAAGATGGGACGAGTGGGCAGATTTGAGAAACACTAAGGACAAAGAAGTGAATCAAAATATGAACGTGGATGGAAGGAAAGGCTGAAAAGGACTTCCTTGTTTCTGGCATGGGTAACTCAAGAGGGAGCAAAGGGGAGAAAAAGAGACCCAAAAAACTGACAGAGCAAAGAAAGAGCAAAACCAAAACCTAATGAATATTTATAACAAAACTAGAGAACACAATGTTACCATGAACCATAAATTATATGGGAAGTGGGGACAAATCACCTCTAGCCATAAGCCGTGCTTTCCATCAGCAGGAGCAACAGGGCATCGGATGGACCCGAGAATAGGAGACCCTCAGCTCCAGCAGCCGCTGACGCAAGCCCAGCCCTGGTGAATTTGCCAGCCTGACCAGCAGGGGGCTCTCTCCAGAACAGGGCCCAACAGAAAGAGAAACTGCTGGGGGCGGAATCAAAACTGAGTGGGGTCAGGATAACAAGAAGAAGAAAAGAAAAAGTCCAGATAAAAGTGGGGAAAGAGAACAAAGCCAGGGAATCTCTGAACGCAGGCCACCATATATTTTAACAGTACATTTAAAAAAAAGAAAGAAAAAAATGAAAGAAAAGAAAAAGAAAAAACAACAAAGCAGACAAGGAAGTTCTGTGAAGTTCAAAAAGTTATCTGGGGGCATGTGGGTGGCTCAGTCGGTTAAAGGTCCAGCTCTTGGTTTCAGCTGAGGTCACGATCTCAGGGTCGTGGGATCAAGCCCTGCATCAGACTCTGCACTCAATGGGGAGTCTGCTTGAGATTCTCTCTCTCCCTCTCCCTCTGCCCCTTTCTCCCCTCTCAACCTAGTAAATAATTTTTTTTTTAAGTTATCTGAACCAAGTTTCCTTCCACAAGTCTGGGAAAACTAGTTGTGTATCAAAATGAGCAACAAAGATCAGAAAGCACAGAGATCAGGTCCCATACAAGCCTACCAGAAACTAAAGAGAGCAAGGAGCAAAATGACATCTCTACAGACAATTCACATCAGAAAGACATCCTTAGTTTTTGCTAAAAGGATCAAATCTATAAGAAACTATTTCAAAAATAACTAAAAGATGCTAAGAAAATGTTAAGACATGAAAGAACCATATAGAAAACATTAGAGATAAAAGAAAAGTCATTTTGCAGTGAAGGGTAAGCAAACAGAAACACAGGAATACTTAAACATACCTTAAAAGAAATAGAAATTGAAAAGGTTAGGTTTAGAAGCCAAAAAGATATGAAGAAGATGTAAAGGATCTGAGGGAAGGTGACAAATATCAAAGATGGGCAAAGAAGAACCAACATACAGATATGTCAGTATTTTGGAGGAAAAAAGGAAACCAAAGTAAAAGAAAAACTATTCAAAAAATTTTCTTGAAATTAATTTTTTTTAAAATCTGAAAGTATATATTGAACACACACACTAAGTAGCTAAGGATATTTACCCAGAAGGACCAACACCAAGACACAATCTAATAAAATTACCATATATATGAAAAAAAAATCCTTCAGACACCTATGCAGAAAAAGCATTGGACATATATAAAAAAATAAAATTATTAGACTTTGCTTTATGAGCAAAGAGAATGGGAGTAATGTTTTTAAGACATTCAAGCAAAGAAACTGGGAGCCAAGGATTTTCTTTTATCAAGTGAAACTGACCTTCCAGTATAAGAACACAGAGGCAAGTTTAGAGCATATTGTTCCTATGAGCCCTTTTTGAAGAACCTACAAGAGGACAAGTTTCAGACAGCCAAAAGGACCAGGACAAACTGATGTAAGGACGGATAGTGAGCATCAACAGATACTTGCAGAACTAAGATTCAATGAGGTGTAAGAAACTAATACGTTATGGTTAATGTAATGTAACAATCTAGACAGAATACGGTCTTGGTAGAGTACAATGACAAAAAAAATACAGGAATAATAGAGATAGCAGAGGTAAAACAGTTTTTTAAACTGTTTTCAGTAAATGGAATTGATGATTGTGCTATATACAACTGTTATTCTGAGATGGGTACATGTGTAGAGAAGGATAAAGCCCATATAATCAGGATTCCTTGTGTGGAAGAAAGGATAGTGTAGAGGAGGTGAAGACATACCATACAAGAGATTAAGTAAAAACCATGCAATACTGTATCTGAATAAGAAATATCATCATGAACCCACAAGGCAGATACACACATATATCCTAACTCTGTCCATTAAAAAGCATAAAAACCATAGACAACCCAGGAGCAGCAAGCACCCGACTGCACATATTGTGATCTGGAAATTACACTGCCTACTGAAACAAAAAAACAAAACAGGAGGTCTGGCTGTTGCAGATGAATGAGGCTGGACGATACCGCCTGCTATAAAGGAAGTGACCAAAGTCAAAACCCCACTTTTCCTAGATGAACTGCAACCGAAAAGAGGAGGAGGAGGAAGCCTCTGTGGGTACAATTACTTCAGCTACTAAATGAAAAACAAGACAAAAATAGTATATTATAATTCTCAATGGGATGAAGGGATGTAAGCATCAAGAAAACCCAGACATTATGTACCTCACAATCAAAGACTCCAACACTATCCACTGTTTTGGCAAAAAGATCCAATGTGAATCTGATCCAGCTCTGGATTCAGAGGCCGATATGCAGAAAATAAAACAGAGGAACAGAACTGCATCATGAGTGTGCAAAACCCAGACTATGGAAAACTCTTTAAGCCAAATGCTCTGGATTCTTCCATAGGTAATTTGCAAGAAAGAGAAAGAGATGGGCTGGGGGTCAGAAGGGAGGGGAAACTGTAGATTAAAGGAGATTTAAAAGATACATTAAGCTGTTATTTATTTTTTTAAAGATTTTATTTATTTATTTGACAGATAGAAATCACAAGTAGGCAGAGGGGCAAGCAGAGAGAGAGGAGAAAGCAGGCTCCCCACTGAGCAGAGAGCCTGATGTGGGGCTCGATCCCAGGACACTGGGATCACGACCCGAGCCGAAAGCAGAGGCTTTAACCCACTGAGCCACCCAGGCGCCCCTACATTAAGCTTTTAAAAAAATGGACAGGACTGGGGCGCCTGGGTGGCTCAGTGGGTTGAAGCCTCTGCCTTCAGCTCAGGTCATGATCCTGGGGTCCTGGGATCAAGGCACGCAACGGGCTCACTGCTCAGTGGGGAGCCTGCTTCCTCCTCTCTCTCAGCCTGCCTCTTTGCCTACTTGTGCTCTCTCTCTCTCTGTAAAATAAATAAATAAAATCTTAAAAAATACTAAAAAATAAAAATAAAAAAAAATTTAAAATGGACAGGATTAAACTAGAATGTTGGAGGATGACCGCTTGGGTCACAAAACCATAAAGAAATTCAGGTGATCCCTGTGAAAATCAGGGCAGTGGTTACTTTTGGAGGAAGGGAGTGGTTGGCCTTGGTCAGGGCACAAGAAAGGGCTTCTTGTGGGAGTGGCACAGTTCCAGAGCTTTTTTTTTTTAAAAGATTTTATTGATTTAGGGGGCGCCTGGGTGGCTCAGTGGGTTAAAGCCTCTGTCTTCAGCTCAGGTCATGATCCCAGGGTCCTGGGATCGAACCCCGAGTCAGGCTCTCTGCTCATCAAGGAGCCTACTTCCTCCCCTCTCTCTGCCTGCTTCTCTGCCTACTCACAAGTAGTACTGTCTGTCAAATGAATAAATAAAATTTTTTAAAAATTTTTAAGATTTTATTGATTTATTTCAGAGAGAGAGAGAGAGCACAAGCTGGGGAGCTGCGGGCAGAGGCAGAAGCCAGTTTTCCACAAAGCCTGATGCAGGACGCGATCCCAGGACCCCAAGATCATGACCCCAGTGGAAGGCAGATGTTTAACCGAGTGAGCCACCCAGGTGCCCCCTGACAATTTCAAATCCTGATGAAGGCGGTAGTTACAAGGATGTTATCCTTCCAGTAACTCATTATGCTATACACAGGTGTTTGTGTCCTTTTCTGTGTTTTACTTTTCAATAAAATGGTTTTAAAAATAATAAAAATGGCTGAAGAAAATGAGGATGCCAGGAACTAGCTGAGCAAGATATTTAGGTGGAGCTGCTGGATTTGTGAGTCTGGAGCTGAGGAGGAAGATGTTCAGGAGAACGCAGAGAATTATCAGGATGTGATCCCGGAAGCCTGGGAGGAGTGTGCAGAGAGCAGAAGGCCAAGGACACAGCCCTGGGAAGGGAACATCGGCTCTGACCAAGAGGCCTTGACCTCTTTTGGCCAAGAAAGAGGGACACCTGCACAAACTCAGAAAGAGCTCGGAAGGTACAAAGAAAATCTGGAGGCAGCAACGTCAGAGACCTGAGGGATGAGACAGCTTCAATGAACCAACACCTGTGGCCCAGGCGTCATGGGCACCTGGGCGACTGGCAAGACTCCCCCAGATGGAGCCACACAAGGCAGTCCGTGACCTCAGCCAGAGCTGCCCATGGTGGGCCCGAGTCACAGGGCGGCCTGCAGGCCATTGAGACAAGGCCCTATTTGGTGGTGAAGGGAAGGAGGGAAATGTGGTGTCCAGGGAAGTTTATTTCAAAATAGGGTACAGAAACATTACTTACGAGGCTTACAAAAAGCTGAAAAAGTTCCACCTGGAAGCTTTTCTTTTCTCACTAAACGAGGCAAGATTATTTGTTATCAGCTGGGGGAAGGAGTGACAAAGCAGGTGGAGGAAGAGAGAGGTGGGCAGCTGATGTGGGGCCAGAGATGGAGAGGCTGCATGGTGGCTTCTGGCACCTGAGAAGGCTCAGGAGAGCCTACTGTGTGGGAAGCAAGTGACGCCAGTCCCTAAGGCAGGGACAGGAAGGTCCCTGCATCAGCACTCTGCAGCCTCTGGCTGGGACTCGGGAGCCAAATGATCCAAATGACTCGGACTGGAGTTCTGAGAAGCAACAGAAGAACAAGGAGTTCAAGCAGAAAAGAGATACAGTCTGGGTCCTGAAAGGGAAGAGAAGGGAAGGAAGGGGAAGGGAGGCCGGAAGTCTCCTCCCTCTCCCCTGGAGACAGGCCGGTGGGCGGAAGCGTTAGGGGAAGTTTCTCTCTTGTGTCTTCCACTCCACCATCTCCTAGTGACTCTCCCTCAGGGACCTAGGATCCTCATGGTGCTCTGCATCAAACTCCCCAATAAAATACTGCACCTGAACCATGAAGTCCTTGGTATGGAGACTATTTAAAAGGCTAACTGTAGACCCACTGTATCTCCAACTGACTGAACTTGGGGCAACAGGGCGAGAAAATTTGGGGCAGGTGGGTACGCCAACCATCCTGCCTGAGGAGCGGCTCCTGCTCTGTCTGGGGACTCACAGGGATACTTCTTTAAAGGGAAAGGCAGGTGGTGGGGGAACAACTTTCTGTGATACTCAGAGAAAAATGACAGTGTTTTCTCTTGACTTGCTGAAATTTGATTTCAGCCTTCTATGACCAAAAAAATTTATAATCAAGGACGTTTAACTGCATTAAACAGACATGACCCTCTGTGCTGACAGTTATTTATGGTGGCGAAGAGCTATGATTAAGATTTCACAAATCAATCAACTGGCATTTTCTATGTAAGTTGCACTATTCTAAGTTCCCCGGATACAGAATGACCATACTTTCTTAAACCAAAATCAGAACATACAGACTGGAGACGGAGGAAAGATAGAGCTTACCATGCATCAGGCAACATTCCAAGTCCTTTCATATATTAATTTGATTGTCATACAGTCTGTAAGATAGGTATACTATTGCTATTGCCGTTTTATAAATGAGGACATTGAGTAAGTTGTCCAAGACCATACTGGTAGTAAACAGAGTATCTGAACCCTGGAAACTGGATATTGAAGTCCAAGTACTAACGATGGACACAACTTATAAAAATGCTGAAGTTAATATGAGAGTCTGTATACTGGGATGAATAGTGTTTTCCAAAATTTCATGTCTACCTTGATTTTATGGATGTGATCTTATAAGATATTTGCAGATGTAATCAAACTAAGATAAAGTCATACTGGATTAGGATGGGTACTAATCCAATGACTGGTGTCCTTATAAGAAGAGAGAAATTTGGGTGTGGATATAGACACGGGGAGACCACCACCAGACTATGGAGGCCCAGACTGGAGCGATGTGTCTGTAAGGAAAGGAATACCAAAGCCAGAAGAGGGATCTCTCAGGGGGCGCCCGGGTGGCTCAGTGAGTTAAGCGGCCAACGCTTGATTTCAGCTCAGGTCATGATCTCATGGGTCATTAAATCAAGTCCCAAATTGGGCTCCTCACTGAGTGTGCAACCTATTTAAGATTTTCTCTCCCCAGCCCCTCCCCATCCCACTCACACACACTCTCTCTTTTAAAATAAATAAATAGATAGATAAGTAGACAGGTAGATAAATAGAAAGAAAGAAATAAAGAAAAATGGAAGAGGCGTCTATGAGAAGCCCAGCAGAGGATTTTGGACTTCTAGTCTCCAGGACCGTGAGACAATAAATTTCTCTTATTTAGAGCCATCCAGATTTCTGGTAATTGAAATTTACCAGCAGTGCTAGGACACTAAGAGAGTCTCTTACTACAAATAAGGTAGTGGTATGGTGTCAATATCCTAAACCTATAAGTGCTTGTTCAGTTAACCACCACACTGCATTGTGAGAGAAGGAAAATGTTGAACAAGGAGGCAGGCTTTGTCACCTGCTACCAAAGAGACCCTAGGACACAGGTGTTCTTCTAGTTTCAAATTTACAAAATTCTAACAGACACAATAAAGAACCAAAGAGACAGAATACAGAGGTAATTAAAAAAATAGGTAAGAATATGAAAGTAGCCATTACATAGTGCCAAAGGTATGAGAGAGAGAGGAAAAAGACAGAGAGAGAATGAGAATGAATTAGCTTTCAAGGGCTGCTATAAAAAGAATCACATCCTGAGGCTTAAGCAACAGAAATTTATTGTCTCATAACTCTGGAGGTAAAAGTTGAAATCAAGGTGTTGGCAGGATTGGTTCTTTCCAAGGGCGGAGTGGAAGATCTGTTTCGGGTCCTTCCCCTTGGCTTACAGAAGGCCTCCCTCATATTCACATGGTGCTCCCCCAATATATGTCTCTGTGTCCAAGTTCCCCTTTTTATAAGGACACCATCATATTAGATTAGGACCCACCCTAATGATCCCATTTCAACTTGATTACCTCTGTAAAAATTCAATCTCCCCCCCCCCAACTTTTTTAATCCTATCTCAAAAAAAAAAAAATCTCCACAGTTATAATTTCCTCTTTGGAGAACACTTGAAATAATATAGTTATATTTTAAGGTGAACAATAAAAATTTGAAATATAATTATTAAAAAAAAAACTCCTTTACAGTATCAAGAAAAAGCCCTGTCAATTCATTCAACAAATATTTATTGCCTACATCATGTATTATATTTTATTAGGTATTGAGAATAAACTATTGAATGGAAAAGAAAAAAAAAATCCTATCTTCAAATAAGAAATAAGGTCTTATTCAGAGGTACATGTGAATTTTAGGGGGACACAACTCAATCCATACCAGAAGGAGAAGAGGGGAGAGGCTTATCTTCTTCTGAGGTACTGTCTAGAGCAAGGCTTTTTTGTCCGAAGAGTCTGTGGGCTGTGAGAAACATGTATTATGGAGAGTGATAGTCCAGTTCTTGAAATACAGGCTTTAATAGGCACAGAATGGGGAGAAATGGTCCAAGAAATGGGACAATTCTAATGTTTAACACTCTCTCTACAAAATCATATTAGATGTTAGGGATGTCCATTTTCCTGCTCCATGATTTCTAAATAAACTTAAATACACATGTGCCCGCCAGCGTCGGCACCCACATACGTATGCACATTCTTCCGTGGAGAGTAAACACTGGGACTTATCTGTAGGCTCAGTCTGTACCTCTGGGCCCTAGTAACCTTAACTTCTTGACCTTACTTCGTTCATAGGGATGTATGAATTGCTTAAGGAAAATTTAAGAGCCATGAATACTATTCTCTGTGAATAAATCTCTATAATTCTATCTGAAAAATGTGTTGCTGCTTATTTATATGGTCTTCATTTCACCCCCCACCCCCGGCTCTTCATAGAAAAACAAACTCCCAAACCTCCTAGAGTATGCAAACGTGACGTTCACGCCAGAAAGCAAAAAGCTCACAATTTTTCTCCTCCACACCAATCAACATCCCACAGTCTTACCAATGAAGTTATTTAATTCCTTGCTATTTTCTTTTAAGCTCTTGGCTGGCCCAGCAACAATTCTCAAGAAATTGAGAATTGTCGGGCACCTGGGAGGCTCAGTGGGTTAAGCCTCTGCCTTTAGCTCAGGTCGTGATCTCAGAGTCCTGGGATCGACCCTGCATCCAGCTCTCTGCCCAGCAGGGAACCTGCTTCCCCTCTCTCTATGCCTGCCTCTCTGCCTACTTGTGATTTCTCTCTCCGTCAAACAAATAAACAAAATCTTTAAAAAAAAAAAAAAAGAAAGAAATTGAGAATCGTCACATTCCAAGTGGCCAACCGTGTACCTGGCCTGAGATCTTCCTTAACAAGCTTAATTAACTCAACCAATGACTTTTACAAGATCATAAAACTATCACTTGTTTGGGGGGCTATCAAGTCACTTAATGCTCTGAATTTTATATATATTTTTTCAAATCCAAAGTCTTTTTGTCATGTTTTCATTTGGAAGCTACTTAATTAAAGGAGATTTTGCAGTAAATTGAAAGTAAGTTAATTTTTGTAATTAAAGTAAAATTTGCAGTAAGTTTTTTTGAGCCAGTTGCTGATTGCTAACTGAGAAAATAATTTAACAGATACTACCACTGCGTTCACAATAATTAGGGGACACAAGGGTACCAATGCTTATAAAACGTTTTCAAATTCTGGGAGTCTTTCCTTCTTAGAGACATGGGATTAGTTTCATAAGCTCAGTGCCATTTTTTTCTTCCTGTGTATGAAATGCAGCCCAACTCCACTCCATTATCCTCAGTCCTCATAGTGTTCCAGAAGTTCACTTGCGAGTACATACTTTGGCACAAGGGACTCTTATCCCTGAAGCAACCCCGTTATAACTAGTAACAGATGCCACCTGAGACAGCCTCCGGCTAGAGGCCATGCATATTTCGCTAGATTTAATTTTCACAATTATTTGGCAAGGCAGGCATTAATGGCCCACAGTCTTTTACCTAAAAACCGCTTCAGTTTTCAGCATATTTTTAATTTAGAAAATAATATGGGACATACAGGTACATGTTATAGAAAACCCCTAGTGGGGTCCAGGGCAGGCTCGGTTGCCAAACAGATTGAGTATTTCTACATTAAAGCATATTGATTTCACACTAAGGGAGATGGGTCAGGGCAGGCGGACTCTAAACAACCTCATAGTGATTCAGGTAAGATTTTACTGTGTGAGATCAAGTTACATCAGGTTTTGTTTTGTTTTTAAATGGCTCCCTGAACTCTGTAGATTTCCTAACTGCGGCTAAGGGCATGTGGAGCTGTATTCCCACGCTCTAAGAGAAACAGGCCGGCCAGAGCCAAGCCCCTCACCTCAAGAGAAGTGGGGTTCAAATCCAGGTCTCTCTGGAGCCCAGCCCTGCCCTCTGCATCAGAGCCTGCTGCCTCACAAGGGAAGGATGCTTACGTCACCCCCTAATCCAGCTAAAACCATAGAAAGGACAGCATGCCACAGAACCAGACCACTGAGTAAAATGGCATTTTTTAGGAGACACATCTATTCAGCGTTCAACACTGACACTTTCTCAACCTGTTCCCCAGGCTTCCCAAATCAAGGGAAGAGCTGACCCGGCAAGGCACGCTGGGCAATGGGAAGGGAACTCTGCCAGCTTTGCGGCTCAGGGGAGAGAAGGCGGGGCAGAGGAAGTGAAAGAAAAGGTGGAAAGTCCGCCTCTGAAGGCAGGAGCAGGGAGCAGGGCTTTGAAGGACCTGGGAGAAGTGAGAGTGTGAGGTAGCAATGTTGGAGGAGAAGGAGGGGCACCAGGGGCTCCAGCAAGGAAGGGCCAGTGTAGACTGGAAGGAAGTGAGAAACTGCAGTAGACGAGGGTCTGTTTGCTGTTGTTTTCCCTTCACAAATGAAAACCAGCACTAGGAGTGAGGAGCAATGGGAACACAATGGCTTTCTTGGCTCTTTCCACTCTTCCTCCTTTTCCCTCCAGCAAGCTCTGGTGGGGAGTGAGCACCCACAGGGCCCCCCTCTGTCTCCCAGGGGCATCCTGGCAGCACTTCACGTGGACCCGACTCAGCCCTGGACCACCCTTCCAGGTCTCACAGATGGGCAACAAGCTCAGAGAGAATGTGTCCAAGGTCAGAGCCAGTGGTGAGGGTCCACGTTGTTTCCAAGGACCAGAAATGGGTAGGGATGACGTAGCAAAGGTGGCAAAGGCAACGCAACAGGAAATCCAGGGGACTGTGAGTCAAGATCTATGCCAGGCATTATGGTGTCAAGGGAAATGGGGAAATTGGACGGAAGAAAAATTTCTATGAGCCAGGAGAAATTCCTGCAGCAGCCAGGAGGTGAGAAACAGACACAAACCAGAAAGCAGTAAGTTAGAGACAGCTGTGATGACAATCTAAGTCAACTAAAACACTGAGGAGCCATATAAATTCAATCACAATACATTAAAATGCAACCTATCATATATACTTACTTCCCAAAGTTCATAAAGTTCCTTCCTGAGATCCTCTGGGAGGAGCTGGGTCAGCTGCTTCATGGCTTCCTGAAATAACAGTTATTTTAATCATGATCACATTTATCTAGTGAACAACTCAACTACAAAAGCCAAATCATGGGCTCAAACTCTTGCAAATGGCTCCCCAAAGGGCAGAATCTTGGACAATATTTATGGCTTTCAAGGAGGGCAGTTGTGCACATTAAAGAAACGTGTGTATTTATTCACGTGGGCTTCGCTGAGCATATGTTTTGTGGTCTGCACCATACCAGACACCAAAAAAAGGACAAGGAAGGAGGAAGGTGTGAGAGGATTACAGAAATATCAGAAGTGAGGCCAGGGATTTTACATCTTATGGACGAATGGCAAGATGCCCGTGTAAATCTCCAAACAGAAACATACTAAAGTTCAAAACAAACCTGAGAACAAGAACAGGAAAGTAACACTGAATTACAAAGCTCAAAACTGTTTGTATATTACTGTATTCATTTTCTATTCTTAATGTTTTTATTGCATAACATAAAGCACTATACAAATGGGCAGTTACTGTCATTAACATAAAGGAAATAACACGAGAGTATTTTGCGGGCTCACAGACACATGGGTCAAAAGGGGATATGATATTAAAAGACAATTAGCAGGTTAATGGTTAAGTGTCTGCCTTGGACTCAGGTCAAGATCCCAGGATCCTGTCCACATCAGGCCCCCTGCTCAGTGGGCAGCCTGCTTCTCTCTCTCCCTCTGCCTCCAGTTCCCTCCGCTTGTGCTCTCTCTTTCTGACAAATAAATTTAAAAAATTAAAAAAAATTAAAAAGGTAAGTAGCTACATCATCCAGGAACCATTCAAGAGCATCCCTGATCACTTCTTATTCTCCCTCTGTAAACATGTCCAGGCGTGGGAATCTAGCACCTCAGGAGGTTGCCCAAATGGGCTTTAGGCAGCTCTGACAGAAAATACTTTCTTATATCAAGCTGAAAACTGTCCATGAAGGTCTACCAATATGCCTACCTCCAACCCTCCGGCATCCCTCCCTCACACACAAACACAAGGTCAAGTGACCCAGCTGGACCAGAATCTGGATTCTGATTCTGATTCTGATTCCCAGAATCTGGAAGCCACGGGAAGTCCCAGGGACTGGTCCACGGGAGGACCACATAACTCAAACCAGCAACTGGAGGGACATCTGCATGATTTGTCCAGCAGAGGCTAGGGAGAAAATACAGAATACAGAATACCACTACTCCCAGAGCAAACTATATTTGCAATGTCATGGATCAGCCTTAAGTAACTTCACCATCTCAAATGATCTGTAGCACCATGCCTCCCTCAGTGGTATCAAATTTACGGTAGGTTGTGTCTGCGTTCTCCCTTGTTTCTTTTTCATAAATTCTAGTAAAATGGTTGAGAAAATCTTTGCATTCTCAAAAATAAAGGGCGTCTTTATAAACAGATTGCCTTTCTCTACATTATTCCAAAAACACAAGTCTGTCCATTGCTTTTGTTTTAAAAGAATGAACTAAATAATATGTATTTATAGGTATGTAAAAACCCAAGCTTTTAGAGTATTTTACTCCAGCACCAAACAATGACTGATGTGTGCTCTGACCATAGTGGGAAAGAATGGAACCACGCCTCTGTTGTGCCAGATACTCGATTTCTACAAAGGCAGCCCAAGACTGAAATCAGCTTTTTGGAGATCACATCCAGTTACTGACTTACTGATAAACTTCCTGTTGAATAAAACCATCATGTGTTTTGAAAAACCAAAACAGATAACAAACATGTTGTTGTTCTCTTCTTGAAAACTGAACAATGATTTGCTAGATCTCTACTCACTGATATCATTTGTTATCATACAATCCGACTGCGTTTGGAGACCTCCGACGTAGTCGATGCTCCTTATTTGGTAACACATGCCACAGAACTGTGCCCACCTTTTTAAATGAACCCCCCGAAAACGACTTCGCTAAACCCCGGGGTACCTGGCTGCGTACGTCAGACATGCCCTCCCCATGTGAGCCCTGCTACCCCCACTTCTATACGGAGTTTTACCTGGTCCACACACTGATTTAGGGTGATAATTTTCCTAGCTTCCTCCCATTAGCAAAGCGTGCCAGGGATTTGCCAGAAGTCCTGACCTGACTAAGCTTTCAGCAAACATCCTGGGTCAGTTCTGCGTCAGACACCCAGAAAGCATCCCGCATCCTTCAGACATCACTTGTGGGGCTGAGCAGTATAGGAGTTGGCTGCAAAAGATTCAACTGGGATTTGGGGCCTGACTTGCCTATGACTGGCTGTGGAACCCTGGGCAAGGTACTTCACCTCTTTGTCCTTCCAGTTTCGCTTCTGTAAAATGGGGTGAATAATGGCATGCATCTACCCAGGGGGGACTGTCGTGAGGATGAAACAGGTAATACAAAGCTCGTGGTGTCTGGCACATGATGACCACTCTCTAAAATGTTCACTCTATTTTTCAGTTTCTCTATTTTGCCACATTCACTCCCATAATAAAGCTCGGCTCTCCTCCTTTTAACCTCTTGGTTCTTCAGCAACTTTCAGCAACTTGAACCCTGGCAGATACATACCTACCATGATTCGGCCTTCTGACTTCATGTTTTTGTCTTCAAAAAGCAGTATCACCTGCTATCGCTGTATTCCCACCCTGAGTTCCACCCCACGGGTGCCAGATGGTCCCTATGAAGCGTCATTCGCCAGCTCGCGATATAATACAAAGTTTGTTTTATCTTGTTTAGGGAGGGGGTCAGACAGTATTGCTTTTGGCCCTAAACTTTCTCTTCCGTGCCCTCATTTTCCCTTTCATCTTAATACCGTATACTCTCCTCCAAAACAATCAGCCTTCCAAGTTCACCAAGTGTTTTCCTTCCCTCCTACTTCAGTTTAAGCCTTCCTGATGAAGTTGGCTAGCTCGTGGGCAAATCATGCCGCCCGATTCTCATTATGTGCATTCCACCCTGAGCCAAGAAACCCTCATTTAATTATCTTAATGCATAGTTCAGACATCCAAATCTTGTTCATAAACACCATCTGCATAAAGAATTATTCACCTTCCAGATCTTTCTCTCTGTTCCCAAATCCTAAGCAGCGGCAGAAAGAGGCAATGGACTCTCGGCCGTCTTCCAAGCCTTCTGTTTCTTGTCTAGAACCTGTGGTTCTTCAAGATGCTTCCCCTGTCCCTCCGGATCATGGCCTCTGGGAAACGCAGGAGTGGGCAGCGGCCAGGAGGTATAATGAGGCTGGAAAGAGTCCCATCATTGCCAGGATAGGAAGCCCAAGAGGGCAGAAGCACTCTCTCTCTGCTCATGCCCCAGCAGGCCCCTCCACGAGGTGTCACTGGCCAGGCCTCCCCACTGTCAAACAGTAGCTGGTCTTCTCCCATCTCCAGGGAGTGGAGAGCCTGCCCAGGGATGCTGTTTTTCTCCTAAAGACTCTGACTTGCTCCGCTGGGGAGGAAACCTCAACTTCATGATCTACCTTCACGGGACGGTTTGTCTCTCCTTGCTGTGTGTCCCTGCACGGTCTCTGAGGACCCTCCGGTACTTCGATATACCATTTCTCCTCCACGATGTCCGGACTGACCCTTGACTAGAACTAGCCTGCATCCTGAAATGAGCTGTATAACTAGGGAGTCTTTTTCCCCATTCCTTTAGTCTTCGGCATGTCATCGCTCAACATCCTCTGGTTCAGAGCGAACTCTTTTCTGCCGCTCGGTATCTTGAACTCATTGGTTTCTTTTCATAGTAATTCTGCCAGTCAGTCCAGGAACTCTATTCACGTCTGTCTAGACTCCTATAGAGAAACAGTGCCTCGGCCTTCTCCCTCTGTATAGGCTGTCATGATACTGAGCCTAGATTCTGGATCTGTATTTTGGCAGGAAGAACGCATTCCTTACACGAGTTCCCCTGTTCCCATAATGTCAGAATTCCTAAACTGGTATTCCTTGTGGACCTTCTTCCCTCTCAGGGGATAAAAATAGCGTAGGTTACTTAACTCCAGACTCCCCCAGCTCTGAGAACAGCTAGTCAAGCCCCCCTGCCCTGTTGAAGCATTTCAATGAAGGTTCCATCCACTGAGCAATACAGGACCAATCTCCTGTAATAAAAGTAGCTCACAATAATCCCTGAATTGAGAACCAGCCGTTCAACATCAAAAAACAAAACAGCAACAACAACAAAAAACGTTCCTGGATCTTCTGACCTCTGCCTCAAATATGTCTTCCGCTTTGGTCCTGGGCTCTAGATTTCGAGTCCAAATTGATACTGATTTAATATTTTTCTGATGTTCCTTTCTTACTATTAAAAATATGTTTCATTATTTCTAACCAATAAATCAAAGACTAATTGAAAATTCACAAGTAATTATAATAATGATTAGACTTGTGATTTACAGCATTTTCCTCCAAAGAGCTTAACCAGGATGGAGAATTCCTTCCAGTTCTAGCTACTTCCCTTGTGCTAATATAAGCCATACTATCTATGTCCACTATCTATGTCCACCTACTCATGAGAACAGAGACCCAACAGTTTCCTGTCCCTATGTTAGACAAGGCTGGGAGCAGGCATACTTTCCTGATCTCATGTTAAACAAGGTTAAGAACAACCAACGCCAGTGCACTACTTCTAGAAATCCTTGCTTCTAGAAGATAAGACCATTCACAGCCCAGATACAGTAAGCACTAACAGCTTATTCCTCCAGACTCCCCTCATTGAGACTCTGCCTCACCAGTCCTACCAATCCAACGCTATTTTGTCTTACACTCTGTGCACTCTAACTAGTGGCCTGTCTCCTAAGATCCATCTGACCATCCTCCAGCGCAGTCCCTCAAACCCTACAAATACCCGCTCCTGATTCCCATACCCACCCCGAGACACTGCCCAGACTCTGTGCTCTCCCTTACTGCCACGGGTCCAACGAACTTAGCTTTGCTTCAGCAACAGGGGTCTCTTGGCGGTCTCCGGTGGAGTCAAGAGTTAACACTGACCTCTTCTCGCCTATGTTTTTCTTCTTTGGGGACATTATCTGCTGGCGCTATGTCCCCAACGATGCATTCGGCCATATCATGAACGACGGCTAGGCGCACACATCTGACCAGACGAGAAATGATGAATGAGGACACGGTTAGATTCACTACAAGTTCCTTCTCTAGACTATCGTGAAGATGCATTTTTTCCCCTCCACCCTTACAGGGTATGTTAATGAAGTATGTTCTAAAGTAATTCTCTTCTACTAACCAAAAACAATTCTGATTTGAAAGTGCTAATTAATATTCAACACGATAAAACATGAATGCAGGGGAAACTGTTCAGCATGAATTTTTTTGTTATTGCTTTAATGGCTATCACTTTAAAAGGTGGACAACTTCAGATGACAAAGCCAGGAGGGGATGATCTGGTTATGGCATTTACTTCCTGATACAAAACTCAGAACTAATCATTTCCCCAATATACTAGTTAGATGTCAAGATGAGGCTCTTTAGAGAGACATGGGCAGAGCAGGGCAGAGCAGGACAGATCTGGGTCCGAATCCAGCAACCATTTACTAGCCGTGTGACTTTTGCCAAGTGACTTAATTTCTTTAAATGTTCGGTTCTGTCATCCTTCATTTTATCATCTGTAAAAAAGGGGCAGTAATACATCATAAGGTTGGTATAAAAACTTAATGGGATCCTGTGTGTTCCTGGCACATGTTGATCATTAGGCCAATGGCTATGATTATCAGTAATAATGATTAGGCCTAACATGCATGGTGTACCAACTGCAGCCTGTCTCCGTCACCACTTTAAATCTCCAACTACTCTTGGGTTTGTTGGCTCTATTCCACACCATGTTCGTCTTGGGCTTTTTGCCCAAAATCCCACCTCTCTACCACCTATAGAGTAACAGGGCTCCTCAGCTCTCTGATGGAACTTTGCTACAATCAAATTGATTTACTTATCATTTCCAAAACAGACCTTTAATTTTGGGGCTTCCGTTGTTATGCCCTCCTCTCTGCACACTGTGCCTTCTACTTCCCTACCCGGTCAGCTCTTCAGAGATCACCTCTGATCCATTCTGCCCCCTCTATTAAGATCACCCAAGCACATGTGACCTCTTCTATTAGAATATCTTGCTAGGTTTTTTTTTTTTTCTTAGAATTTTTATGTATGTATCTATTTTTTTTTTTTTAAGATTTTATTTATTTGACAGAGAGAAATCACAAGTAGGCAGAGAGGCGGGCAGAGAGAGAGGGGAGAAAGCAGGTTCCCTGCGGAGCAGAGAGCCCGATGCGGGGCTCGATCCCAGAACCCTGGGATCATGACCTGAGCCGAAGGCAGAGGCTTTAACCCACTGAGCCACCCAGGCGCCCCATGTATGTATCTATTTTTAAAGTAATCCCTAAGCCCAGTGTGGAGCTCAAACTCATGACCCCAAGATCAAAAGTCATGTGCTCTACTGACTGAGCCAGCCAGGCACCCCCAAGCTTACTAATTTTTGAACCTAACTAATTTGAACATTACTAATTTTGAACGTAACTAATTTGGGGCTTTTTATAGAAGCCAGTTGGAACCTGTGTCATTCCCAGGAGATTAACTTCTGTCTTACTTTGTTAGGAAACTGTGTCCTGTGCTCAAAAAGCATTTTAGACACCTGCTGACCGAAAGAGAGAATATCCCTTTCTCAGCTGCCTCTTGCACATACTCCTCCAAAAAGTCACCCCACCAATGGCGCTAGTATGCATGAAAGGGCTACAGCATACTATTACAATGACAGAATTTTAGACACAGCACACTCACTGTCCAGGCCCTGGAAATCGTATTATCACACTTCTGTCTTCTTGAGATCACGGCAGGCTCTATCACTTGCCAAGAAAAAACCCAGAACACACTTTACAACTGAAGCAACTAACACACGTAATTCCCCTTCCTACAGCCTGAACCTATATGGTTTGTTTCAAGTAATTTCTCTTGACAGATCAACTAAAAACTCTCAAGAATTAGATAAAGGCGTCAGTCACAAGAAGTGGCACATACCCACAGACCAGAGATTCTAACAAACATCAGAGTTCACGTTGGCTTACCTGTCTTTGTTAAGATGCTCATCTTTGGTCACCAGAGCCATAACTGCCATCCTGTACATGTGATCTGACACGCTCTCTGGCTTCTCAACATTTCTGTATACCCAGCCAGTCCGTGGGACTCTCTGATGAGAAGGAAGAAGATAGAGAAGCTTACAAAAATGAGGATTTAATTTGCTATGCTCTTTAAGAGAAGCCCAAAGAATAGGGTATAGAAGCAGGGTCATAGTTTCTCGGAAAGTGTGGAAGAATGCTTAACTAACCAAATGATCAACAATCAAACCAGTGAGGTCGGGGAATAAGAAGGAGGAGAGGGAGAAATAACTCACAAGTATACAGTGCAAGGGTCCAAAAGGTCGAGTTACTCTGCATTACTAAGTCATAAATTATGGAACATACATGGGTCCTTTAGACATAAAAATAAAACTATAAAATAATTGTGTTTTCTTAACTATGAGAGTTGAGACTCTTGCCTTCAAACAACCCCATTCAACACATGTAGAAAACACTGGTGAAAGCTCTGAACTTGAAAAAGTGAGTGACAGATTTCCCGGTCTAAAAGCAGAAAGGAGAAAGGCCTTTCTAATTGCCCCTGCTACCCCAGTCATGATTCTGCCTTCTGTTTAGATCAGGATGCGATCTTGTGAGACTGCATTTTCTCCCCAGGAGTCAACATTTCTGAAGAATTATATAAACAGTAGCAAGAGCGGCAGGATACAGATAATCTGCTTTTAGCTTGTAGAAATTCTGCAAAATCTCCAGTTATGGGTAGAGGAGGATAAAATGGAAAGGGAGACCATACAGAATACAACTCCAGTGTGCACTACATAAAATATTCTTTTAAAAAAAAAAAAATCAATGGAACAGAATAGAGAGCCCAGAAATGGACCCTTAACTCTATGGTCAACTATTCCTCAAAAAGCAGGAAAAGAATGTCCAATGGAAAAAAGCCAGTCTCTTCAACAAATGGTGTTGGGAAAATTGGACAGCCACGTGCAGAAAAATGAAAGTGGACCATTTCCTTACACCCACACGAAAACAGACTCAAAATGGATAAAAGACGTCAATGTGAGGCAAGAATACACCAAAATCCTTGAGGAGAACACAGGAAGCAACCTCTCTGAACTCAGCCGCAGCAACTTCTTCCCAGAAACATCGCCAAAAGCAAGGGAAGCAAGGGCAAAATGAACTACTGGGACTTCATCAAGATAGAAAGCTTTTGTACAGCAAAGGAAACAGTCAACAAAACCAAAAGACAACTGACAGAATGAAAGAAGGTATTTGCAAATGACATATCAGATAAAGGGCTATAGTATCCAAAATCTGTGAAGAACTTACCAAACTCAACACCCAAAGAACAAATATCCAAACACCCAAAGAACAAATAATGCAATCAAGAAATGGGCAGTGGACATGAACAGACATTTCTGCAAAGAAGACATCCAAACAGACACATGAAATAGTGCTCCACATCACTCCGCATCAGGGAAATACAAACCAAAACCACAATAAAATACCACCTCACACCAGTCAGAATGGCTAAAAATAAGTCAGGAAATGATAGATGTTGGCAACCACGCAAAGAAAGGGGAACCCTCCTACACTGCTGGTGGGAATTCAAGCTGGTGCAGCCACTCTGGAAAACAGTATGGAGGTTCCTCAAAAAGTTGAAAATAGAGCTACCCTACGACTCAGCAACTGCACTACTGGGTATATAACCTAAAGATACAAATGCAGTGACATGAAGGTATACATGCACCCCAATATTTACAGCACCAATGTCCACAACAGCCAAACTATGGAAAGAGCCTAGATGTCCATCAACAGACGAATCGATAAAGCAGATGTGATATAGATCTATAATGGAGTATTATGCAGCCGTCAAAAACCACAAAATCTTCCCATTTGCAATGACGCGGGTGGAACTGGAAGATACTATGCTAGGTGAAATAAGTCAGAGAAAGACAATTATTGTATGATCTATCTGATACGAGGAATTTGAGAAACAACACAGAGAGAGGATCCAGGATCGTAGGGGATGGGGGGGGGGAATGAAACAAAATGAAACCAGAGAGGGAGACAAACCATAAGAGACTCTTCATCTCAGGAAACAAACTAAGAGCTGCTGTTGGGTAAGAGGGTGGTAGGGATGGGTGGCTGGGTGATGGACATTGAGGAGGGTATGTGCTACGGTGAGTGCTGTGAATTGCGTAAAACTGATGAATCACAGACCTGTACCCCTGAAACAAATAATACATTATACATCTTTTTTAAAAAGTCTTGTTACTTCTAGAGGATTTAAAGCACCCACTTAACATCTGCCGGACTGATGGATTCTGCTCTTCCCACCAGCGGCTGCTCCGAGGCCCAGCAGAGGGGTCGTGAGCCCCATGTGTGTTCTGGGCTGAAGCCGGCGGGCAGGGAGGGTCCCACACATCACCGCGCCAGCTGCTCTCCAGAACCCTCACGGAGGGCAGCGCAGGCCTCCCGGATTTGCACCAGGCTCATCTCCCCACACAGGATTCTCCCGGCTCAGACTTCACTGGGCCTGCGGTGAGCCCAGCCGCCGCGCTTCCTCCGCCCACTGTGCAGGCGCGCCCCGGCGCCCAGGGGAGCTTCGGGGCCGACCCCTTGCGAGGCAGGGAGGGCGCGCGGAGGGCGAAGGCCCCAGGCCCCGCCAGCTGCAGCTCGGGACGCGGGGGCCACACCGGCCTCTCCCCAAACGGCCCCGCCCGGCGCCTGCTCACCTTGAGCTGCCCCACCAGCCGCAGGAACCGGAGCAGGTTCCGGGCCCCCCCGCCCGAAAGGGCCGCGGCGCTGGCAGACGCCATGCGGCCGCTGGCCCCGAAGGTCGGAGCAGGCCGCGTGGCTGCCGCCCGAAGCTCCTCCCCCTCCTCCGCCTCCGTCCTACCCCTGCGCTAGCTCCTCCGCCTCCTCCCTCCCACTCTTCCCCTCTCCTCCTCCTCCCTCCCCATCCCTCTCTTTCCCTCCTGATCCCTTCCCGATTCATTTCCTCACCGGGTTTTCCCAAACCCTTATGGAAAAGAGGTGTTTCCGACCATTCCTTGCCTCGGGGCTGCCCCCAGGGACTGCATCAACCCGGAGCCGACCTACTGCTTGGCGCGTTCGAGTCTCTCCTTACCTGTTTGCTAATCCCCACTGGACAGAACGCCCTCGAACTTTTACAGGGATTGCAGTTGGGTAGGGGGCAGAGGCGGAGGGTGGTGCGCCTCTGGAGGAAGAGGAAGGACTGTGCAAGAGTGCCCGGAAATCTTGCCTTTTAGGCGCTCGGCATCTGACTGCGGGGGGAATAAAGAACGCTACTTGAAGGTGGGCAGGCTTTGAACCTTTTAACAGAGGCACAAGGGAAGTAAATTAGGACAGACAAAAGCACTGGGAAAATTGGGGACTAGCCATAAAGGGATCCGGAGTGAAAGCTATCCCATCGTGAAATCGTGCCTCCCTAACATCTCAAGCACTGAAGATTTCCCTTACTCCAGATCTGGTCAGGGTCTGTCTCAACCATCCGTCTTAATTAAATCCACAACCAACGGTACCCTTTGTTAAAGGCATTTAGTGGACAAACATACAGAACTCAAGGGGAGATGGTAATATTGAGAATAGACTCTATGGGGCAGGGAGGAAGTAGGGAGATCATTTTGAAGACTATTGAAATAATTCATTGGGGAGATGATTTGGATTTGGTCCAGAGTGGTAGTAGTGCAGGTCGTTAATTTTGTGTACAACTTGAAGGTAGGACTAGTAAATTTGTGAGGAGTGCGCATGGAGTATGAGACAAAGAGAAGGATGACTCCACAAAATTTGGCCTTACTGGAAGGATGGAGTTGCTGTGTTGGGAGCTGGAGAAAGCTGTAAGAAGAGTAAGTTGTGGGGAATCAGATCTTTGGTAACTGAGGTCACCCAACAGTCGGAGAAGCAGTCAGTGAGGTAGGAAGAGGACTAAGAGATAGTTGGGTTCTAGGAGCCAAATGAAAATACCTCGAGAAGGATGACATGTGACTGTTGTGTGTTAGTTA
Organism: Neogale vison; assembly: GCF_020171115.1. NCBI lineage: Eukaryota > Metazoa > Chordata > Mammalia > Carnivora > Mustelidae > Neogale > Neogale vison. Next base: position 75,515,792 of record NC_058091.1, on the reverse strand, counting down.
GTTATGATGTTCAAATCAGCTTGTTGATGACAAAAATGCAATTGTTTTTAAGAGTAAAGTTGTTTTGATGAAGAATGAAGTAAGCGTGAATGAGTGAAATCATGAAGTAAGGATATTGTCATCTCCTCTATTGTTTATAAGAACTCGGGAGCTTAGCTGCTGAGGGGCTGCCCTAGGAGCTTGTAAGTAAAAACATAGGAAGCAGCAGCTAAGGCAAGTAGACATTTTAGACTATAAATACCGAGAGTTTGAAGGACTATGGGACAGTGTTTGGTCTGAGCAAGGTGATTCTCTTTGCTGATCTCAATAGCTTTTAAAAGACCTTGGTGGCAATTAGCTCCTGCAGCTTTGAACACAGATCTGACCCTCAATGGCAAAAGCCATTCAGTAGCAAACCCGAAGCAGTGGCAGGCCAAGGAGATCTTCTTGCCCATCAACAGAGCCACCATCATTCCCTAGCAATATGCTCTAGTAACAGGGGACATCAGCGTTTGGTTGGCTAACGCAGCTCTCCTGAGTATCAACCGGTATAAAGGTACCCTTCCGCTAAATTTGGGCTTTATTGACTTCATCTTCCCTGGCCTGGAACAATAGTGTGATTAATCTGTCATTGGTTTGGAGTATGTTATTTCTTTATTGGGTTATTAAGAGACGTTATCCTGTATGTATTTGTTTTTGAAATTCCTGCCGTGAGCCTGTGATAAATAAATAGCACAGACAGACTCAACTCTGAGGATTAATTTGCCACCCCCCAAAACAGTGATCAACCAAGTCAACGTTACTTGGATCAGACTGAGATTTGATTACCAGATTTAGTGAATTCAGTGTCATTCGTGGTGGTGACGGGGCAGTTTCAGTGTAGAAGGGTGAGCAGAGTCCTAACTGGGGATCGTTTCAGAGAAAACAGGAGTGGGTATTACAACTCATTTCAAATTCAGTGGGTCTACTAGAGAAGAGGCTTTTTGTTGTTGTCTTTATTTTTAAGAAAGAAGATATTATATGTTTATTTACCAATAGCAGTAATCTAGTAGCGAGTGAAAAATTGATGATGTAAGAGAGAAGAGAGACAAACGCTGGAATGATGGCCTTGAGCAGATAAGAGAGGATGCAATTCAGCGTACAAGTTGAAAGATTAATCCTAGAACTGTGGAGAATTCACCCAGAGTACAGGAGGAAAGAAAGTCTATAGTGACTAATTAATGGCAGATGTGATCATGGGGGTTTGTAGGGTTCTCTTCTGATTGCTTCTATTTTCTCACTGAAATAGGAATCAAAGTCTAGACTAGATTATGTTGTAGTAACAAGCAGCCTCTGTATTGTAGCCCTTTATCATAGTGAAGCCTTGTTTCTTGATAATGTCTAGTGCGACGAGCCCCGGGAGGCTGCTTTAACTCATCCAGGAAGCTAGGGGGCGCTCTGTGCTCCTCTATGGTTCAGACTTGGGGTGGGGGGGGGAATTGAGTGGGATTTACCTCTTAAAGTATGTCCTTGGAAGTGACAGACCCTTCTCCGTGTCATTGGCCAGAAGAAGAAACGCCACCATATCTAACTTTAAAGTGGGGCTCTGGAATGTAATCTTACCATGCTTCTTGAAGGAAAGGAAGCCAGGGTATTTGTGTATGGAAGAGGAGGCACTGGCTGGTTATGGAGAATGAAGGCATAAAATAATTGTTTTGGAGAGTGGGACAACAGGACTAAGTATGACTAAGCACCAAAAGAATGCCAAGGATAGTGGGGCATGTATTAGAAAGGGTTAGGAAGATGGACTCGAAGCTATTTTTATAGTGCTAGATGGGGCTAAAAGAAGGAGGGATCGGAAATCAAGAGGTTTCCTAGAGGAAAACAAAAACCAACAAAAGGTCCAGTGGAAAAAGAAAGATGACGATGTTTGATGTGCAGAAGGATATAATGAGGAACATTCTAGAGATGGGACTGCAAGCCAGATGGTAGACGTGAGGTCCAACCTGTAGTGTTTCTTTCTGAGTGGACTTTTCCTCTTCTTTTGCCAACAGTGCCTTGATTTCCTCATTTATGCAGGCTTTATTTAGTCTTCGTGGGTAGCTCCACTTGTATTTGTCACTTGCTCTACAAAACACATGTAAGTTCTCTTTCCTTTGTGTAGTGAGCTGTAAAGAATTTCTCCAGTTGCCTAAGTAATCAGGAGTTAGAAGACATTAAGTTGATGAGAAATTATGAATTGCATAGATGTAGTTTCTGAGAGGCCCTATTGTAAAGATGATAATGGATTTTTGAAGGGGTTTTATTATCCAAAAATAAATTGTTAGGACGATTCAAAAAAGTACTGTCAACTTGTTGCTTTTCTAAATTCCAAAGATGGATCAGGACTTGTAACAGGGCTTGTTTCTTGCTTGTCATCAAAAATACCAAGAAGAAGGTGACTAATGGCCTCCCAAGGATATCTGCCTGCTAATCTCCAGAGCCTGTGAATATGTTATATAATGCGGCAAAGGGGAATGCAACATGTGGAATTTAGTTTGCTAATCAGCTGGATTTAAAATAGGGAGATCTGGGGCGCCTGGGTGGCTCAGTGGGTTAAAGCCTCTGCCTTCAACTCAGGTCATGATCCCAGGGTCCTGGGATTGAGCCCCGCATCAGGCTCTCTGCTCAGCAGGGAGCCTGCTTCCCTCTCTCTGCCTGCCTCTCTGCCTGCTTGTGATTTCTGTATGTCAAATAAATAAATAAATAAAATCTTTAAAAACAAAGTAAAATAGGGAGATCTTATTGGATTATCTAGATAGGACAAATGTAATCACAAGGGTCCCTGAATGTGGAAGAGCAAGACAGAAGATTAAGTATGAGAGTTATGTTATATGAGAAAAGATTCAGCTGGCCATTGCTGGCTTTGGAGATTGAAGGAGGTCATCAGCCAAGGAACAAGGACAGTCTCTACAAGGTAGAAAAGGCAGGAAAATTGGGTTTTCCTCTCAGACCTCCAGAAGGGAATGCAGCCTGGCCAACACCTTTATCTTAGCCCCATGAGACCTGCTTTGGACTTCTGACCTCCAGAGCTGTTAGATAATACATTTGTGTTGGATCAAGAGTGTTCTAAGTGTGGCAATGTGTTATGCAGCAATAGGAAACTAGTAGAGTGACTAATCATATTGGATGACCTTGACCCCTTTTTACCAATTACCCTTTTGCACTTTTTTTTCCCCCCTGAAGAAGGGAAATTGGCAAGGCTGTTTTTACTCTACCAAACCAATGACTTATTTCAAGGATCTGTGTTGGCCAATCAGTAGCATTGGGGGAAATAGGAACCAATTTGTCACTACAGAAGGGTTGCCCATTTTAAGCAATGGGCAGGGAAAACTCTTTGGCACCATTGACTCGAGTCCACTAGAAGAAAAGATTAAATTAGCCGCTTTCGCCAGAAGGACTCTTTCCTTGGGCTCACTATGCACTTCAGGTGAACCTGTGGCTATCCTGAAGTTGTCTGCAGATTGGGTTACTTCTGAGGATTTTTCTTTTTTTTTTTTTAAAGATTTTATTTCTTTATTTGACAGAGAGAAATCACAAGCAGATGGAGAGGCAGGCAGAGAGAGAGAGGGGGAAGCAGGCTCCCTGCCGAGCAGAGAGCCCGATGCGGGACTCGATCCCAGGACCCTGAGATCATGACCTGAGCCGAAGGCAGCGGCTTAACCCACTGAGCCACCCAGGCGCCCCCTGAGGATTTTTCTGTCGATCAGATCCTTTAAGAAATCTGCGACCAGAATGAGAAAGTTGCTCGGGTGAGCAGCCACGGTGCGGTACGCGATGCTCTCCGGTCTTGGTGTTGCAGTAAAAAAACTTGGCAGTGGGTCTCTCCTTTGCTAGTGACATTGATTGTCACAGAGCACACCTCGTCTTAATCTTCCCAACCTCCCTCATGATAGTACTAATCCTGCATTTCAGATGAGGAAACCACAAGACACAGAAGACGAAAAACTGGCCTCATTGTTTTTTGTAGCCAGCAAACCATGGTAGCCAGCATTTGTAGCCAATAAACCATGGTTCCAGAATTGTGTCCACCTCCAGAGCTTTCTTCCTGGGACATCCTGCTGTTCCCCGGACAGCTGGCTATTAGTATCTGCTTCCTATCATTGCGAATAGTAAATGAGATTCTGTACCTGGAATAGAGTTTGTAAACTGTTATTTAGGTAAAGAATTGGGGAAGAGTATAGGTAACAATAGATCAGTGGAGAAAATTTGCCCTGAAAACAATTGTAAGTATGCTTTAGGAACAGACTGAAAAGAGTAGAGATACCAAAATCCAAGTTATTTTTTTTTTTTTTTCCCCTTAAGCTATTCAAGGAAGAAATCCTGCTTCCTCCTGCTATATCAGATTAAAAATCATAGTCGATCTCTATCAGTGGTTCTTAACCTCGGGGTGATTTTTGTCCCAAGGGAACACTTGGCAATGTTTGGAGGCATTTTTGGTTTTCATAAAGTGGAGGGGTCACATGTAGTGGGCAGAGGCCAGGACTGCTGCTAAAATTCCTACAAGCACAAGACAGCCTCCCGCAACAAAGAATTATCTGGCACGAAGTGTCACTAGTATTGAGGTAAAGAAGCCACAGTCTCTATGAACAAAAAGAAAATGCTGGCAATTACATCCCTTATATTGTTGATAAAGTATCAGTGACAGAAAACCTGTGTTATGTTTATATTAGAATGAATTAGGAAATAAAGTAAATAACAAAGTTTCACATGTAACCCCTCTTGTTTTCAGTGGCATAGCAAAACTCCAGAGCTGGGCCCTGACAGAGTCTCTAGACAGATAAGGGGAGTTAGAGGAAGGTTTTGATCATTTGCATAACCCAGCGAAAACAGAGCAACTCCCGCTCACACACTATTAATGTGAAAGAGTAAGTCTGGGAGGGAAGGAACGTTACAAAGGGAATGTTTTTTCAAGACAGAGATTGAGGGTTTTTTTCTATTTTGCCCCTTATCTTACCTGTGCCATCTGGATTACAGAGTGGGGGATTTCTACAGGTAGAAAGACAACATTCCTGTTTTATTATGTTTAACATTATTTGAGTAAATAATTCCTTACATTGGTTTTCTAGTAAGCCTTCAGATCTTCTCCACAGATGTCCATCTCCGGTGACTAAATGTTTTCATAATTGGACAGGAATCTTCAGCTGCCCTATCACCCCATCCTAATCCTATGGAACAGTCTCCAACTTAAAAATTCTTTGACTTGGGGCACCTGGGTGGCTCAGTTGGTTAAGCCTCTGCCTTTGGCTCAGGACATGATCCCAGAGTCCTGGGATCTAGCCCCACATTGGGCTCCCTGCTCAGTGGAGAACCTGCTTCTCCTTCTCCCTCTGCCTGCAGCTCTGCCTACTTGTGCTCTCTCTCTGTCAAATAAATAAATAAAATATTTTTTTAAAAAAATCTTTAACTTAAGAAGTACATATCTGAGCTCATGGAATATTTCTCAGTTTTATCATGATGGTGATACAGGGCAGGAAGATTCTTTGGGGTAGACACTGTCTGATCCATTTCTTCTCCTCAGAAGCTAAAACCTAGCATGATGTCCCCCTAGACATGGTGATGAGGAAAAGGTAGTGGGAGGAGGTGGAGAAGGGAGACCCATCCGGGGCTAGCATCACCTTGCCCAGAGGTGTTAATAGAGTGACAAAACCAGGAGCTTAAAATATCAACTCGAACAAAACCAATCTCTCTGGAAAATGGATCTCAACTTCTAGCAAAAGGGATGCCGTTGGTCCAAGGGCTCCAGTTTTTGCCTAAAGCAAGAGGATTCAGGATTGGAAGACACCTGTGCCCTTCTTCTCCCGAGCCCAGGGGAAGCAGGGGAGGCCGGGAGCTGGAGGGCGAGCGGTCAGACTGCCAGGAGGTCCTTCCTGTCTCTGACACCATGGTCCGTTGACCACCAGAGCCCCCCAGGGCAGCACATCTGTTCTGCTCTTTCTGCAGCTTCCTCCTCTCTCTTAAGAGGAGCATGTAACCCGCCTTTCAAACGGGAGCAGCAGTGGGCTCGTGTGCGCCTTCAGCTCTTTCCAATTCTTTCCCAGGCCCACTCTCCCCCAATAAATGACACATTGTAGAAGGTGTTTTACAGCTCCACATGTTAATAGAACCTATCACAGCAATCACGGCAAAAACACAAGATCACCCAATAGGAGCCAGATAAATAGGAAGTCATTTATAAAAGAGGGAGCTGGACTGCCTTCTGCTTCTAAAATTCTAAGCTATGAAGCACCATTTCCTCAAGGCTGAAGGATATGCTGCTTTGTACACAGGCTCTTCTATGAGCAGAATTAGCTTGTCTTCCTAGATTCTACTATAAACAAGTGAATGAATGAAAATGGGATCATTGAATCTGCTTTTCGCATCTGTCCTAGGGATTCAGGATGGAATGTCTGCAGAGCACTGTAGGACTCCTCAATATCATTATATTTAGAAGATAATAATCGTGGATACATAGTTGCAGACTGCACTATCAGGTATTTTTTCTTCAGACTTTCATTAACGATGAACATTTTCTTCTTCTTTTGAGGTGGGGAAAACAATTCGGAATAGAGATCAAGGTCTCAGTTTAACTGGCAAGTGTCAAAAGTTGACTCATCATCCTTTGTTACTTGGTGATTAATGTTAGTTAATTGCCTACAGTTTGCTGTTGAGCTAATTTATGAGCACAGAGAGGATCTATTAATGTAGAAGTCACAAGCAAAATAGTCAAGTGCTGTTGAATAGATCTGTGGAGACTGTCCACCGCCATATTCAGGATGGGTGAGAGAGAAAGGTGCGGGAACAGGCAACGCGTCCCCACCTTCTCAGGAAAGACAAACAGGAATAAAGTCTTCTTGGAGGCTCCTTTGGCAATCATTTCCCCGCTATTTACATCGTCACCACCTGTGGTATTAGAAAATGACCACTAGGTGACACCATTTCACCAGCGTTCTTTTTCATCAGCAGGAGGAAGCTGGTGGGTAGGGCCTTTCTGGATCTTGGAATACATTTACTGTTCTGTGTTTGCTAATTTTGACTTAGAGAAAGCTTTCTGCTCCCTCCACACTTCCCTGGATTTGCCTATCTTTCTTGTTTCTCGTGTTTTTCTTTGATTCTTGGGAATCTGAGTCAATACCTAGGGACAGGTACGTTGATGGCCCCATGGTGCTGATAATCGAAACAGAAAACTTAAAGTAGAGAAACAGATAGTGACCTTTTATTGAAGGCTTATTATGTGATAAGGGCTTCCCAGGTATTATTTACGAGACTCTCAGCAACTCTGTAGGCTTGTCTTCATTTTATGAGCAAAGAAATAAGGTTCAGAGAACTGAAGCCTCTTTCCCCAGGATACCCAACAAGGAGGTAAAGAGGCACAGCATGAATCCAAGTTTATTTGTAATGTCAGGGCATTACTGATCTCTGGACCACTCACAGAACTTGAATATTGGGTACGTGAGGAAAAAAACCCAGGAGTCCAGTCTTTGTGAAATTCATAATCTAAAAGAGGATATATAGTAAAAATAAAGGGGTGATTAAATTAAAAATAAAAGAAATTGAGCAAATTATTTGTAACACACACACACACACACACACACACACACACACATATATATCCACACATATGTAGTTCTGCCATTGGCATTCAGAATACATTATGTCCAAGAACTTTTGCTAAAAGTCAAGCATGCTATTTAAGAAAAAATCTATGAACATCAAATAATACATAAAGGTATATATTTTAAACTACTTAATACTCCCTACAAAGGACAAAGAATCTAAAATGCATTTTCAAATATTTTACATGAATGATTTGAGAGACATATGCAGTGATTCATGTAACTATTTAGAGTCAACATATATGTGTGTGTGTGTGTGTGTATGTGTGTGTGTGAATGCCATATATATATGGCATTTATAAGACCATAAACTTATAAAGGGTACTGAGATTACCAGGAACACTTATCAGGTATCAAAGTCAAGAAAACAGCCTGAAGTTGATTCTTCTCTTGGAGTAGAATATTCCTGTAGGGGACAGTTCTGAAGACAGGAGTGATAAGGGCAGGATGGAGACCAATTATTCTTGGATTTGACTCTCAAACTCATGAATCCTTATTGTTAATGTTTTTTGTTTCATTTTGGTTTTTTCCAGGATAGTCGAATTTGCTCTATGTCCTCAGAGGTGGTATCTCAGTGAGAGCTCTCTACACAGTTGAAGGAGACCTAAGTTAAATGTTCTGAGGGTTAAGAAATCCAAATATTCCAGGTTATTTATCCTATAGAACCATAAGAGCAGCAAGAGCCAGGGATCTCATAATACTAGACTAAGTGAATGTTTCTCGGTGGGAGGCTGGGCATCACACCTGGGACCTTGCATATATCACTGAGTTTAATCTTAACACAGCCCCATAAGATGTGCATTAAATTAGTATTTCCCCAGGATGTCAAGCTTAGGCAGGTTGTGTAATTCACCAGAAAGCCCCCAGCTAGCAAGTGGTGAAGCTGGGATTCCATCCAAATTGGCAGATCAAAGAACCCAGCTTTTAACCTTTAAATACACTGCTTCCATTTAACGTGCTACATGGCAGTGAGCAAATGCTCTGGCCATGGTAATCCTAACTTAAATTTGATTTATAAGTTTCAAAGAACTTGCAAGTATGTTATTGGATTTGAGGCTAGCAACAATCCAGTGAGAAAGACGGCTTAGATTTTCTTACCATGCCTTTCCCTCCCACTCCCCTTCCTCCTCCTCTGACACACATGCCTCCAACCGAGTTTAGTAAACCCGGATTAAGTCACAGAGCTACTCGGTGGCAGACCCGGACTCAAACCCAAAGTTCTCATCCTTAGCCCATCGCCTTTCTCCTGCAATAGCAATACCCCTTTATAGTAAATAATGCATTTTTAAGTAAAAGTTCTGCCATTGGCATTCAGAATACATTATGTCCAAGAACTTTTGCTTAAAGTCAAGCATGCTATTTAAGAAAAAATCTACGAACATCAAATAATACATAAAGGTATATATTTTAAACCACTTAATACTCCCTACAAAGGACAAAGAATCTAAAATGCATTTTCAAATATTTTACATGAATGATTTGAGAGACATATGCAGTGATTCATGTAACTATTTAGAGTCAACATCTGTGTTTTTTGTGTGTCATATAGAGACTTGTGCTTTATTAACACAAACAGAACACAATAGAGGCATAAAGATAAGAACTCTGGTCACATAGAGCCTAAAAGATCACAGTGAGTGTTTATAAAGTCCCAATCTTCCCGGTACCCTCTAAGCTGCAAAGTTCTGGGACCTCAGGTCAGGGGAGAGTGGCCCAAAGGAAAGGGCCTGAGGGTAGTCGACATTGGGTGTGGAGTGAACAGGGGAAGGATATGACATAGTCACTGTACCACTCTGGACCCTGGCTCCTCACCGGTAACAGGAGCACCAGAAGACCTCTAAGATCACTATAATACCAAGCAAGATTTCTTCATCTGATAACATTTGGAGATTTGTTTTACTCAGCAAAAAAGCCAGAATTTTTAAGAATGGTCCAGACTGAGAAGTAGATTACAAACTTTTCCGTTACTCTTTATTATTTTTCATCTATTTTTTTAATGGAGAATTTTTTTCTTTATTGAGAAACTTAAGACTTGAATATATCAAATAAAACCAATTTCTGGGGGGAGGGGGGAATCAAAACCCACAATAGAAAAAAGAAGTTAAACATTGTCTGCACTACAGCAGAACCCAGAGAATGTATTCTTTTAATCGAAAGATTCCAAGCACTTTATAAAAATACGGAATGCTTCACAAGTTTGGATATCATCCTTGCAGGGGGACGATGCTAGCCTTCTCTGTATCATTCCAGTTTGGGTATATGTGCTGCCGAGGTGAGCACCCATGACCCTTCTTTTTTTTTTTTTTTTTTTTTTTTTTTTAAGATTTTATTTATTTGACGGAGAGAGAGGAATCACAAGTAGGCAGAGAGGCAGGCAGAGAGAGAGAGGGAAGGAAGCAGGCTTCTCGCGGAGCAGAGAGCCCGACGTGGGGCTCGATTCCAGGCCCCTGGGATCATGACCTGAGCCGAAGGCAGCGGCTTTAACCCACTGAGCCACCCAGGCGCCCCACCCATGACCCTTCTTTAAACGTGAATTCATAGATGCTGAGAAACCACATGGACATAGAAAACCCAGGTTTTATTTTCAGAGCACCTATCTGCCCTGTGCTTCCGCTAAAGCAGGCAGGATGGATGCTCAGGGTCAGGTTCTTTGCCACTGGTGGCAGAAAAAGTGATCAAACGCTGCTAAAAAGGAAATGCTCAGGGACACACAGAGTCCCCGCACTTGATGGTTCCTCGGTCGCGGGCTCACTAGCGGCCACACTGGCTACTGGTGAGAGGTGGCGCTCTTCACCAGCAGATCACCCAGGTAAGCCTCGGGCCGGGCCGGAGGCTTACCACTTCATTACATCCCTCTAATGGGCTGCAGATGTGCCATATAAACAAACGTGGAATGCATGAATATCCTAAAAGTGATTGTCAAGGCATCACATTCCCTTGGATGGCAAACTTCCTTCGGCATTAAAAGAAGAAAAAGGGAAGAAGAAGGAAGAGTAGAAGAAGAGGATGAAGAAGAAGGAGGAGGAAAAAAAAAAAAGAATTAGAGGAAGAAGGGCAAGAGTGGGGGAAGAGAGAAATCTGCAAAAACTTCCAGTGTTTCCAGAAATGTTTGTATTCCCTTGGGGGCCAGCCTTAAGCTAACTGGAAAAATTTGGGTTCTGGATTAGTGTGACAAAGAGGTGAGGCTGGCTTAGCTTTTGATTCTACAGGTAGAAACGATTGGTTTTTTTAGGATTGGTTAGCCACAGCTTTGGGCTTCTAGGTATTAGCATTTGTAGAGTGCTTTAGAGAAGAAGACCAAAGTCTTGGAGACTTTCAAAGGTCGAAGTGATATTCTTAGTTTTAAAAAAAAAAAATGTAATACTGTAAATAGTACTGTAAATAGAAATTAAAACCTTAGAATTTAATAAACTGTGGCTCAAATTTAACACAGAACTCCCAGAAAACAAGGCACATGGCTCTGGTTCCCTGGTTTGAACTGATGGTATGACAGGGTGCATCCTTTTATACCTTTCAGGTAATGAACTAAGGGTTGGAATTTTTCCTTGGCCTTGCAGCCAAGCTGGCTCCCACTCTGTTAGCCTCCCGGGCCTGGTGAACTATTTAGCCTGTGTACAAGTATCTTCAGGTCATGCTTGAATTCCTCCAAAGATGGAGAACTCACTGTCTCTCATGATGGCCCACCTTGGACAGTGCTTCTTATTAGGTCATTCTATTTATACTAAAATGAAATCTGCTTAGCAGAGGTTATTTTTTTAATTCATAAAACAAAACAATACTTTAGAGAACATTTGGAGCATCTGCCACTTGTTAGGCCTTAGGAATAAAATGATGAGAAGAGGGGCACCTGGGTGGCTCAGTGGGTTAAGCCTCTGCCTTTGGCTTAGGTCATGATCTCAGGGTCCTGGGATCAAGCCCTGCATGGGGCTCTCTGCTCAGCAGGGAGCCTGCTTCCCTCTCTCTCTGCCTACTTGTGATCTCTCTCTCTGTCAAAAAATTAATAAAATCTTAAAAAAAAAAAAAGATGAGAAGAATAGATATAGTTTAGCTGATCTTGTGGGATATCTAGTCCAGTTTGATGGGTCTCAATTTTCTCTATCCTAATATTCCCAAGAAATAGGTCATAGTCCTGTGGACAACAGTGGCACTGTACAGAATCAACACCTGCTGAATTTGGTGTGTAGATGCTTTTCTAGCAAGTGAGTCTCCCTCCAGGCTGGTAATCCACAACATCTCAGCAGAGAAAGGGACCGTAACCTGAAGAGGTCCCTAAGTGACTCTACTTACCACCACACCCCCATTTAAGAATCACTGCTCTGATGGTTCTATATTCCTATAGAGGTCCAGTCCTACATCAACAGGATGTCAGATCAAATATCTGAAGAAAACTGTCATATATCTTTCTTCCCACCATTATCATTTCTTCCGGCTAAACGCGCCACAGAATTCAAACTATGATTCCTGTATTCTTGAAGAAAAGACTGGCTCAGAGAAAGCCATTGAGAGCAGCTGTAAAGGCATCCACATCTGTGCAAAGTGGAACTGAATCCATCAGGCCAAACCAACAGCTGAGGAGGAATAGAGGTGATGAGCAGGGAGAGACCTGAGCTTTGTGGAGCTCCTTATAGATGTGGTCTTTCCAAGGGAACATAGTCTGCAGTGGCCACAAAAGTGTGGGGGACATGGAGAAGAGTGTACCTCAGTCCCCTACCTTCTTGTCTTCCTTCATCCTAAGATTGTTCCTTGATGGGGGTTAGAAACCAGGTGGAAGAAAGCATACTCTGTACCGTGGCGAAGTTCAGATTTAGAGACAGAGAGATAGAGAGAAGCAGGAAAAGACAGAGAGAGAGGAGGGAAGAGGAAGAAGAGGAAGGAAATACAAGCTAAGATAAAAATCGTTCCAGCTTATGTAGCTGGAATGCTTATAATGTAAAGAGACAGCTGCATTAAGGGTTAGACCCCACTGCCTGATTAACATCATTTGATCTTTTGCTATTGAAAAGACCCTGTGAATTTTCAAAGGCAGTGGGCGTCTTAAATAAAACCAGGAGTCTGGGTTAGCAGGAAGCTGTTAAAAAATAGCTCACTTTTCCTTTAGTAATCTCTTTGTCCTACTGGCTTCACAATCTTCAGTTTTCTTCTTCGTATTATTAGGGTGTTGCCCCTAAATCTGAACATTGGGGTCCTGGGAAGTTTGATACGACAAAAATAAACATGAAAAAAACCATGATGACCTAAATTGGTCAGATCAGATTTTTTCCCATGAATATCATCCTGGGGAGCTTCTTTTTTGGTTTTGCTTTGAGATTTTTTTTTTTATCCTTTACTCTCCATGGCCAGCAATCACCACTCAGTCTCAGTGAGAGAGATAAGTGCATCATTCATCACACAATGCCATTTTCATGTTTGACTTTCTATTTTGTTCATCTGCTTTTCTTTTTGTGAGTTTCAAGTGAGGTTGGAACTCTTACTGATGTAGAGATCGATTGTCAGAAAGTCAGAATTTTCCACTAGCCAACTTGCAGCAAAGTATTGGTGGGAGGAATCAGAGCATCTCCACACCCATGCTGTCATCCTAGGGTGGCCAGGCAAAGAGGTGGGAGGGCCTCTGGTCATTTGAGAGGACCAAGCAGTCGTCATAACTAGTTCAGACTATGTGGCCCATTCAGCTCTTGGCATTGCTGCCAAGCCAGCCAACAAAGGAGCATTGTAATCCTGACAGTTTCCCAGCATTGACTGGACAGGCGCAGACCACCAACCAGCTCCCTTCGCTTCTACTGTTCCCAAGTGAGACCATGAATGGAAAAAAGTCAGTGGCAAAAATCCCACATCCTGCTGAAGTTGGTGTGTAGATGCTTTTCTAGCAAGTGAGACTCCCTCCAGGCTGGTAATCTTCATACCTGTTTCCTTTTTCTGTTTTGCTTGTTTGTTTTTAAATATAGTTAGCTTGAATGGTAATGCATAATCCTCATTGATGCCTAGCAAAAAAATATTAGGTTTTGAGTTTTGAAAAATAAAGCATATGGAGTGCAATAAATATGGAGAATGGGAAGTGTGATAAAAATAAAATATCATAAATGTAAAAAAGGTAAACTGAGATAAGCTTCTAAGTTAAGAAGCTAGTGGTAGGAGCCACTATGATTCTTAAGAAATTAAATTCGGGAGTATCAGAATATGGTTTTCAGGTAGAAATGGAATCATTTTAACTCATTTTAACGTTCTGAATATGCATCCCAAAGCTGCCCTTTCTGTACACCAAGCCAAGGACATGTCCAACTCTGATTTTAAAAATTGCAGTAAGCAAAGTAAAATATTTAAGAACAGTGTAAATTCAGAGATACTTATCATGTACTTGTTACTGAAAGTCAGAAAGTTTTTTAACAATCAGATGAAATGATTTTTTAATACATTTTAACAGTAAATGTAGCATAATTTTATTTATTTAAATTGTCTTTTTTAAATAAGTGCAGATTACAGTGATGGGATGCCATGTTTACTTACCAGTTATCAAATATTCAAATGACGGTGCTTCATGCTGGTAGCATAGGTGAAATGAAAATATAGTGTTTAACCCGGATCCACAGTTTTAGAAAGCAATTTAGGAAAAACTTAGTAGTACTCTGTCCCTTTGATTCAGTTATCCTACTTCTTAAAATAGATTTATGTGTTAACAAATATATATATATTTATGTGTTTATGTATTAAATACACATTAGATAATATTATACTAAAGGCAAAGTAAGAAAATAAATATAGTATTATTCATCAGAGCAAAAATAAAAACAAAAACAAAGAACAGGTTAAAAACAAAGTCCCCAAACAAAATGAGAACAATAGAGTTGCTTCATAAGTAAATTATTAGCTCTAAGTAAAGGTACAGGAGAAGATACTATGTCGCTATTAAAATTGATGTTTCCAAAGATTCTTAAAAATATGGGAGAACGCGTGTATGAATATAGGTGAAAAGAGAAGCTGTAATTGAGTAATTGGTCACGATCTAAGCATACAAAAGCACAATAACACACTAATGGTCAATTGTCTTGTTTGGCAAAACTATGGTTGGTGTTTCCCTGTACATTTCCATATTTTCAAAATTATTACCAAAGAACATATGCCATATTTCATAATCATTAAAAAATTGTATTTAAAAAAAACCTTTCTTCTACTGCAAAAAGACTACTAAAATTTCTAAATGTCCATCTCCCTTATGCTTAAGGGTTATTTACTTAAACACAATATGACCAGGAAGCCCTGCTGAGACAAATTCTGATGCTGCTTAGATTGACTTTCCCTTCCTTTATTTTCTTCTTGAGCCACCCCTGAAAATGTACAATAGGTAAAGCAACATAACTTGGGGTTATTCTTCTCCTGTGACCCCAGTATTGCCTCTGGGCTTGTCTGAGTTGGCGTATTGTGGAGAGAATGCTGAGTCCTGCACTGTGATAGAACAATCCAGAATATCCAGCCCACCAGAACCTGTACCCCGGGGGAATAACTCCCTTAGCAACAGCCAAGCCACACGATGTCCCTCATGGAAGGTCTCACCAAATGTCACAGGTTTGAAAACTCGTGATGGTCACAGTGCTTTTTTATTTTATAGCCCAGGATTTTTTCAATTTTGTTTCATACATAGCTAATATACAAGTCTTTTTCTACTAAACTCCAAGAAGACAGGTATCAGGTGTCTCGTGCAATCAATCATTCATTCAGCTAGGAATTTTCAAACACAAGAACACTTGTGTTCTCTGAAGCCGTGGAGCCCGGTGGTTAAGAGCATCAGCTTTGGAGCTGGACCCAGTTCCATAGCACTAACCTTAGGCCAAGGCAGGAGGTGGAACAGTATGTGGGGATCTGAACCAGGATGCCTGTACCCGTTCTGGCTGCTGACACTAGCAATGAGGACTAAACAGGGTCAAAGGGCACATTTCTGTGGAGCCTGTGATCTTTGTATCCATCCTGCCTTTTATGCCTTCTTCCAGGTTCCAGGGACCTTAGAATTTTCTACCCAACAGCCCAAGCCCAATTCCAGTCTGCTCAGGCTTCTTGCCAGGTCTGTTTCTCCGAAAGTGCATTATACCAGTGGAGGGGGGATCACTTGTAGGCTCAGAGGGGGTCAAAGGACACACTTTTGGGCAGTGTGTGCAAGAAGTGTGGCCTTCAGACTAGCACAGAGTTCTTGCGAAAATGAAAAATGCTTAACACAGTGCCTACTATGCAGTGAATGCTTAGCAAATGTTATTTCTGATGTATTCTTAGTATCTTATTAGGTAATATTTTCTGTTTTGAAAGAGAGAAAGAGAGAGAGAAAAAACAACCATGAGAATACAAGCTTCTAAAGGAGAATACTATTTTAATTTTTGGTATACAAAATGGAATTTTTTTTTTTTCATTTTATCAGTAACTTGGCTGTTATCCTGGCCCAATTCCAAAACTCTGTATTCAAGCTAATTACATTCCTCCCCCACTGGATAAATTATTCTTCACTTCCCCCATAAAAACCATCATGTTATACTTGTGAAACAAAATAGCTTCTGTGTTCTACCACACAGGCAAAAAATGGTTGTATTTCAATACATACTGTATTTCTCTGTGTGACTAAGCTGAGGGCTGCATTGGGATTTATTACAGTGAGACGTGAGTTTCATTTGATGATGAATCTGAATAAAGATAGATTCCCTATTAAATGGAGCGCTGTCACAAGATGCCTTCTCCCAGTGACTTAATATGTGGAGAGGTTTTTTTTTTGGAAAGATTCTATTTATTTATTTGACAGGCAGAGAGAGATCATAAGTAGTTGGAAAGGCAGGCAGGGAGAGAGGGGGAAGCAGGATCCCTGCTGAGCAGGGAGCCCGATGGACCCTGAGATCATCACCTGAGCCGAAGGCAGATGCTTTAGCCACCTGAGCCACCCAGGTGCCCCACCATGCGGAGAGTTTTTAAGGCATTATTTGGGTTGAGACTAAGCAGATGTGAGCTGTGGAGTCCACCTCTAAGTTCCTGTATTCATAAGCAAGTCATTTACTTGTCACTTTGACTTTTTTAATGCCAGAGGCATGAGCATTCCTGAAAGGGCTAACCCAGTGTTCTGACTTTCATTCTGAATTAATTAAGAGATGTGATTTTTAAGACAAAGCTGTTAAAACTAGAGACAAAAACACTGAGGTTCATTAGGAAGTCTCTATCCTCTTTCCTTTGCTCTGAGTTTAACATCACTTAGTTCTAAAATCCTTTTTTGGTGTCTGATTGAGGAAGGTGAGTTTCATCTCTTAAGATCACAGAGTGTTGAGCAGGTGGGGTTGGCTAAATCCGAGTGGCACATTTTCATGAGGACCAGCAGTTTAGGACTCAAGGCTCAGCTGAGAGCACAAGCTCCCCTTTGAGAACTGTCCCAAGAAACATCATCCCTAAATCTAAACTATTCTAAATATAGGTATCTCCTCCACCCCGCCATGAATCAAAAGTCTGCAGTATGCCACTTTGCTTTCACAAAAAAACTACTTTAGTACCTATTTTCGATAACTGAAGGAGATCTGAAGAGGGTTTTCACATTTAAGAAAAAAAAAAAGGAAAAACAAAAATAGTATTCAGTGTTTGTTTTGCAGTGTGTTGTTAGGGAAGCTGCACAGCCCCAGTGGCGAGAGTGGCCCCCGCCCCTCCCCCCGACCTCCTTCCCCGGGAACTACACTCAGCACGTGAGCATCGAGCAGACAGAGCTCTGACTTGTGTCTGTGAGCAATCTGGGTTTTATCTTGATTTACTTTGTGCATCCATTTGCAAGATGCATCCAAAGGTATCAGGAAAGTCTAAGGTTATTGATTGGTCTGAGAACAGTTTAAAAATTTTCCATATTACTTAGTGGCAATGGCTTTTTCACTTTATGCCATTTCAGCTTGCAAAAGTTTTTTTTTTTTTTTAAAGATTACTTATTTATTTATTTGAGAGAGAGACAGTGAGAGAGATCGTGAGCGAGGAGAAGGTCGGAGAGAGAAGCAGACTCCCCATGGAGCTGGGAGCCCGATGCGGGACTCGATCCCGGGACTCCAGGATCATTGACCTGAGCCGAAGGCAGTCGTCCAACCAACTGAGCCACCCAGGCGTCCCCAGCTTGCAAAAGTTTTTATAGGGACTCTCTATTCACAGATAGTGGGGGGTAACCGGTGCTTGGTTTTTAGACTTCAAGCAAGAGACAACTCTCACTAAGAGAGTTGCCTTTCCTGCATTGTACCTGTTGGGAAGGGACCTTGTTGTTGTGAATCAGGAGTTCATACCCCAAGACTTTGTGTTGCCCCAGTGTGCGAGGCACTGTGATGTGGCCAGGCACTGTGATGTGGCCAGGCCCGGCTCTGTATGCGGGGAGAAGGGAGGTCATCAGTCTCTCCTGCCCTTGAGGACTTGCTGAGTTACTGTCCTGGTTTCAGGCTGAGGGAACCCAGGTCCAGGGATGTTTCTCTTCTGGATTTACTCTCTTCCCATTCAGTCTGAAATGTTTTTCTCAATCTAAACCTCCACTGCTAAAGCAAAACAGATTATTGAAGCCATGAACCACTTGCTCAGGCCCAGATAACACTTGGGAAAGGGAAGCATCTGAAAGATTCAATGAAAAATAGCTGTTTTATCTGACTGATTCTGAAAAATGATCTCAATTTTTTGTCTTTTGGCTTGTATATACTGAGGTAGATAACACCAAGCAACTCTTTCTGGTGTTTGAGAGTTTTCGAAGTTATTGCCTTAGTCTCCTTGGAAAGATTAGCGGTGGGAATAATTTACATTAGATTATCATCCTGGGTATTACTATTATTTTGCATACTAGGTAGAGCCTTTTCTCCAAACTGGACTCAAATAGGTGACTCCGGAATAGAATTCTTTACTCTGTTCCCAGACTAACGGGTGTTCTGTGTAAGGACGTTCTGCAAGATTCTAGAATGCTGTACCTTATTTATCAAGGCGTGTCTCTCCACAGATGATGAACTATGGAAACGGAAGGAGAGTTTCTGTTCAATTTGTCGGGGAGATTGATGGGCTTGGCCCATGGGAGGTGTTCAGTCAACATCAAGCTTTAGCTAATAAAGAAGGAATTGGGGGTACTGAGTAAACCGAGTAGCAATTCAGTGAAATACCAGTGAATTAGGATCGAGTTAAAAGAACACCTGTTAATTTTGTAGTGCCCCCCTCCCCAGGGAAAGCTTGTGGCAAGAGAATGCTAGATGCTAGAAAAATGAAGTCAGAGCCAATGCAAACACCGTTTATAACCATGGATGAGACATGCTGAAGTTAGACCCCCGTCTGGGAAGCTTGGATTGACCATTTGCTAACCATGTACTTTGGAATAAATTTCTTAACTTCTTAAACTCCTTGGTACCTAAATTTCCTAATCAGCAAAATGATGATAATTTAGTCTTCTTAGTGCTATTGTGAAGATTTATTACTGCAACGTGTATAAAATGCTTAGCATAATACCTGGAACAAAATTAGTACTCAAGAAATAGAAACTCATTTTGATTTTTTAAAAAAGATTTTATATATTCGTTTGAGAGAGAGAGAGAGCAAGCATACGCACATGAGGAGCGAGGGAGATGGACAAGCAGACTCTCTGCTGAGCAGGGAAGCCAAATGTGGGGCTCGATCCCAGAATCCTGAAATCATGACCTGAGCTGAAGTCAGACACTCAATAGACTGAGCAACCCAGATGCCCCAAAACTTATTTTTATTAAGAAACCCATATCATCTCTGTTTCACCTAACTGAAAGGAATATGTATGTACATTCCCTTAAAAAAAAAAAAAAAGCCTCTCTCTAAATAAAAAGAAACCATAAACCTGAAGGAGAACTTACATATTGAGTTTTTAGCCTTCAATAAGCCTTCAGGACAGAGCAGGGGGAATGTAAAATTTCATATAAATTTCATGAGTTTTGCTATTCTGTGATACTTCAGAAAGAGAGGGAGAATAATTGTCTATTCTGAGCAAGCATCTCTTTCTGGTTCCCCTAGTTCTCTCAGTACCACCGTTGTCACTGGTTTGGCTCAAAACTCTCATGTTTAATGGTTCCATCCCCTTATCTCATAACCTGTCAGTTGTGATCTCACGGCCGAACTTTCTTTCCATTCCCATATCCACCACTACAGCTGGGGTTCAGATCACTTCTATTTGCTGGTCACAGGAGTACTTGCTGCCTGTGGAAGCCTCTGGAAGCCCTTCTCTCCCCATTCCTGTGAGGTGTGAGGAGCAGTTGGAGGGGTGGAATTGTAGTGTGAGAGCGTGTGGTAAACGCATCTCAAGAAATGCTCTTTGCCCTCCGGCTCTCACCTCTGTGCTGCCCCTCTCAGATGACTGTTGCCCTCACCATCAGGACGGTGGGCTGTTGAGAGCTAAAAATTATGGGACTTCTCAGCATTTTCTGATCTAAGCTCTTGTCCCGTCCCTAGTCAGAGCTACAGAGTTCTCCACAGAATCTGTCCACCAGGCTTCAAGTGGGAGACATCATTTAAGAGTCAAGACTCCAAAATATTAAAGGACATGCTTTTGTTGGGCTTGGTACCCTGCACATAATTTCCCTTGGGAATGCCTCAGCACTGTGGTCAAAAATAGTACTTGAGGCTTCTGGTTCCTGGCTCAAAGTCATCCCCTTTAAATCCATCCAGTCTCCAAATAGATCTTCTGTCTTCATTCGGTTCTTTCTTCAACTTTCCAGTCTCGTTTATTATTTCTTAAATGTGACCTTCAGCTTCTTATTTGCTTGCTCAAAAATGTTTAATACCTGCCACTGATTAAAGGTAAAGACCAGACAACAGATAACACAATTTGCATGGCATTCAAGGTATTTCTGGATCTGGATCTACCCCAAGGTAGCCTTCTGACTCATCTCAAAAAGTTGTCTGCTCTTCCTCCTCTTGACCTTGTGAATAGCTAGTGTGACTCCCAACTATCTTAAACCATCACTGCCACCGCTGCCAAAGCAGACCCACAGAGAGTAGAGCCCTGTAAATGAAGGGTGTGGACCCTGAAGCCAGGCTGCCTGGGTTCAAATACCAGCTCTGCCACCAACTAACTCATTGTGCAACCTTTAAACAAGTTACTGAATTTATACCTTAGGTTCCTTATCTGCCAAATGGGGAATAATAATGCCTACCTTTGAGGGTAGTTCATAGGATCACATTAATAAGTGAATCTAAATTGTGCCTGTTGTATATAAGAGCTCCACAGTTGATGCTGCTAGACTTGACCTAAAAGCTCAAACCTTCATTGCATGGTAATTCTCCCTCACTTTTTCTATGTTCTTTATGAGACACTTATTAGATCCCGCCTTACGGTACTAGTCAATTTAGTTGCTTTTAATAAATATTGAACATACAATAGAATATTTCTAGCGTGTTGGAGAGGTATAAAGATGAACAACAGCACAAAGTTCTGTGTCTCCGTGACCAAGCTTTAGAGACAATATTACTCACTTTCAGGGAGGCCCTTGACGTTCCTCCTGAATCTCATCCATTCTCAACACCATCCCCATCCATAATCTCCATTTGGATATTTTTTTCTTTAAATAATAGTAATTATCAATACTGATGATTAAATATAAAGATTCAAGTTTGTTTTTCTTAGGAAGCCCATCATGAATTATAAATTTCAGCATTTGTCCTATCCCATTACTTGACCTTCCCCCCACCCTTGGGGGCTTCTACCTGCCTGTCTTCCATATCTATTATATTTTCACAAGTCTTTTTTATCCCATCATTAATTTTTGAATTTTAAAATACTTTTTAAAATCTAATTCTCTTAAAAATACATTTTATAATGGTTTTATTGACTATAGTTCTTATACCATACAATTCACCTGTTTAAAGTGTAAATGCAATGGTTTTTTTTTTTTTTTTTAAAGATTTTATTTATTTATTTGAGAGAGAGAGACAGTGAGAGAGAGCATGAGTGAGGAGAAGGTCAGAGAGCGAAGCAGACTCCCCATGGAGCTGGGAGCCCGATGTGGGACTCGATCCCGGGACTCCAGGATCACGCCCTGAGCCAAAGGCAGTCGTCCAACCAACTGCGCCACCCAGGCGTCCCTAAATGCAATGGTTTTAAAATACATCTATGGAGTTGTGTCATCATCATCACAATCAATTTTGGAATATTTCATCACCCAAAAAGAAACCCCATGCACATTAGCATTCACCCCCCAATTTCCTCAAGCCGCCCCCCAAGCCACCCAGCTCCTAGGCAACCACTAGTCTACTCTCTTGTTTCTATAGATTTGCTTAGTATGGACATAACATGTAAACAGAATCATAAAATATATGGTGTTTTGACACTGGCTTCTTTCACTTAGCGTAATATTCTCAAGGTTCTTCTGTGTTGTAAAATGTATCAGTTATTCATTTGTTTTTATTGCTGAACAATATTCCATTTTATGGACATACTGCCTCTTATTGATCCATTCATTCATCGGTTGATGAACATTTGTGTTGACTCCATTTTGGGTAGTAGTTTTTGTATGGACATGTAGTATTTTTATTCTGGCATATAAACCTAGGAATAGAATTGCTGGGCCATATGGTCGATTTCTAAAACCTTTGGAGAGATTGTCCAACTGTATTCCAAAGTAACTGCACCACTTACATTCCCACCTGTAGTGCATGAGGATTCCAATTTCCCTACATCCACATTTACACTTTTATTATGTTTGTGATTATAACAGTCCTTGTAGGTTATAAAGTTGTATTGTCATTGTGCTTTTGATTTTCATTTCCCTGGTTGCTCATGATTTTGAGCATCTTTTCCTGGTTTTGTTGTTGTTGTTATTTGTATGTCTTCTTTAGAAAAATGCATATTCAGATCCTTTGCTCATTTTTTATTGTTCGTCTTTTTGTGTTGAGTTGGAAAAATTCTTTATATATTCTTCATATAAGTCCCTTATCAGATATACGATTTGCAAATTATCTTTTATTCTGTGGGTTGTCTTTTCACTTTCTCAGTCATGTCCTTTGAAGCACAAAAGGTTTTAATTTTAATGAAGTTGAAGTTATCTGTTTTTCTTTTGATGTTTGTGTTTTTGACATCATATCTAAGAAACCATTGCCTAATCCAGGGTCTTCGAGATTTATGCCTATGTTTTCTTCTAAGAATTTTATAATATTGGCTCTTACATACAGATCTCTGATCAATTTTGAGTTAATTTTTGTATATTAGGTGACGAAGGTGTCCAACTTTATTCTTTTACAGTATAGATATCTAGCTGTCCCAATATCACTTGTTGAAAAACCTGTTCTTTCCACCATTGAACTGTCTTGGTACCTATTGAAAATCAATTGATTGTGAATGGCAGGGTTTATTTCTTTTTAAAATTTTTTTAAAATTTAAATTCAGTTAATTAACATATAATGTATTATTAGTTTCAAAGCAGAGGTCAGTGATTCATCAGTCTTATATAATACTGAATGCTCATTACGTTACCAATTACCCCATCCCCCCATCCCCTCCCCTTCAGCAGCCCTCAGTTTGTTTCCTATGTTTAAGAAACTCTTATGGTTTGTCTCCCTCTCTGATTTCGTCTTGTTTTATTTTTTTCCTCTCTTCCTCTATGATCCTCTGTTTTGTTTCTTAAATTCCACATCTGAGTGAGATCATATGATAATTTCCTTTCTCTGATTGACTTATTCAGCTTGGTAGGGTTTATTTCTCAACTCTTCATTCTGTTCTATTGCTCTGTAGTATGATTCTCTATATATTCTTATGCCATTTTCATGCTGCTATGATTATTGTAGCATTCTAGAAAGTTTTGAATCAGAAAGTATGCGTCTTCCATATATGTTCTTCTTTTTCAAGGTTTTTAATTTTGTTTTTATTTTGTTGTTGTTTTTTTGTTTGTTTGTTTTTGTTTTTGTTTTTCTTGTTTCCATTCTGGGCTCCTTGAATTTCCAATAGAGTTTAGAATCAGCTTGTCAATTTCTGCAAAGAAGCCAGGTTTTGGTTTTGATTTCTGTATTCCTTGATTTTTTTCATCAATGTTTTGTAGCTTTCAGCGTATAGAATTTGGACTTCTTTTGTTAAATTTATTCTTAGGTATTTAATTCTTTTAATGATATTGTAATTGGAATTGTTTTCTTAATTCCATTTTAAGATCGTCTCTTGCAAATGTGTAGAAATACTATTGATTTTTGTATATTGATTTATATCATGCAACTTTGGTGAACTTGTTTTTTCAGTTTTAATGGTTTTAAAATGGATCTCTTTCGGTTTTTCTGTATATAAGTTCATTCCATCTGCAAATAGAGGTAGTGTTACTACCTTTCCTATCCAGATGCCATTTAGTTCATTTTCTTACCTACTTGCCATGGCTGGACCCTGAAAAACAATCTTGAATAGAGGTGGTGAGATCAGAAATCCTTCTCTTGTTTCTCATTTTAGAGGAAAACCACTCAGTATTTCACCATTAAGTATGATCTCAGCTGTGAGTTTTCAGATGCCCTTCATTAGGTTGAGGAAGTTTTCTTCTATTTCTAGTTTGCTGAATTATCTGATTTGTCAAAGATATTATCTGTTCTGTTTACTTGCACCTGCATTCCTGCTTGCTTAGTCTTAAATTATAGCATTTTTATTTTATGTCTTGTTCTTTTACAAGTTCTGTCACCTTTCTTTTCGAACTTTCCTTTTCTCTAGTCATATCATTTTTGAGTTTTTTTTAATTCTAATTTGTTATTCTTTTATCTTCTATCATTTTGTTCATTTCATTTCTATCACTTCTAAATATGAGAGCCACTGAGCCGCTCTCTCAGCCCTCTGTGGGGCCTTCAGCGAGACCTTCTTGGGGTTCTTTCATTCTCAGGGTGGGTCAGATGTCTTGCTGACTTTCCTTTGCTTCTTCCTGCAACAAGGATGCTCCCACGTGGGTCTTGCAGCTGTGGGAGCTCTCGCTCCTCCTAGTCTGTGGTCGCTGGGGGCTCTCTTATTACCTAGTTTGCTGCACACCTTACACATCGGTTTCCCAGGTTTTATATCATAGTTGTTCTTCTGGTTCTTTATGAGGGTACTCAAGAATATTTAAGTACCAGGCCTCCCCAACTGCCATCTTCCCAGAATCATTGTGAGCCACTTACAGTCCTTTCTGATGTGAGGTAGGTTATAAAAGAAGCAAATGAGTAAATAACATGTAAAGTTCTTTGTATACTTTATTAGCTTCTATGTTACATGTAAGTAATTCATAAATACAGATATACTCTAGTCAAAAAAGAAGTATAGGGTGCCTGGGTGGCTCAGTTGGTTAAGCATGATCAGGTCATGAGCCCACATTAGGCTCCCAGCTCCCCAGGGAGTCTGCTTCTCCCTCTGACTTCTCCCTCTCATGCTTTCACACTGCCTCTCTCAAATGGATAAATAAAATCTTCAAAAAAAAAAAAAAAAGACAAGAAAAAAGAAATGTAGTTCCCCTTTTACAATTCCTGAGAGGATGCTTGCTTATTAGTTAGCTCTTCAAAAACAGAAGTTTTTGCTCTTCACTGTTTCTAGGAAGGACAGCAGAATATGAGACTTTGATATGATCCCATACCAGAGATCAATAACTTCATCTCTGATGAAGTCAATATTTCCAGAATATGAGACTTTGATATGATCTCAAACCAGAGAGGCAGCTTTCATTTCTTGACTCTTCCTTCACTCATCTGCTTTCCTCACCCATGTGTCCTTGAGTCTATCCTCATTGGAAGTGAAGGATGGTGGTTTGGGGTGAGGCTGTGAATAGATTCAGGGCCCACATGTCAGTCTTTTCTAGGAGACTTAACAATCTTAATATCACAAATACAGATATATCTGTGAATTTTGCTATTAGCGTCAATGATTCCTTCAATGGGTGTATCCCAACTGAGTAGTGTACTTTGGCAATATGGAGTGTAAGCAAGAATTAACTTCCTAGAGCTTATTATGCATACTTTGAGAAATAACCATCCCCCACTGCTAGAACAGTCATTTTGCATTCACTCTGAGTCCAAGACTGGGTGATATTTTTCCATCTTCTTTCACATAAAAAGTCATTCTCAATAATTTTATTTGTACAATTTTTTTTCTACCTCTAAATTAGCAGGCAATTTTTCTCTGTAATTTTAATCAGTGTCCATCTGAACACATTCCCAATTTACCATGATCACTTGGAATTCAGAACATATCCTCGAAGGCAGTAAACAACAGTTTTGGCCCTAGGGTATTGATACCAAGGCTTATATCCAAATACTCAATCATCCTACTGATGAAGTTACTGAACAGTGCTGAATCGAAGTGTTCAGTTTTCTAAACCTAACATGTACATTTGCAATTTAATACTACATGGTTTTATGAAACCTTTTAATGGAATAGTTGCAACATAATTGTAAAGTTGCTTTTGGAATCTGTGTAGATAGTGCCACGATAAGTTTGTAATTATATTGGTCAATACTGCTGAAGAAAAAGAGAGACCAAGAATGAAAGGAAGGAAGGAAGAATGGAAGGAAGGAAGGAGAGAAGGAACCGTTTTTCACTGGTATGTAGAAGAGTGCTACGTGGTGATATCCTGGAGTCTTTGCAAAGTGCCCTTAAGGAAAAAATTAAGAGCTTATTTTTTAATCCTTTGTAGGCAAACACTAAATGAAGGTAGCAGTATTTCATTTAAGCCAACCATTTAACAACGCTTATGTTATACAAACAAATGCAAAATCAGCAAATACTCTTCTGCTGTGGGGGAAAACTATGAAAACAAGATTTTTTTTTTTTTAAAGAAAACCTCAAGGTTTAAAACTGTGCTTTTATCATGGTTTTAGATTAAAAGTAAGCATTGATGGAAATATTTTA
The DNA here is from genome assembly GCF_020171115.1 of Neogale vison. Taxonomy (NCBI): domain Eukaryota; kingdom Metazoa; phylum Chordata; class Mammalia; order Carnivora; family Mustelidae; genus Neogale; species Neogale vison. The sequence goes on along the minus strand of NC_058091.1, from coordinate 75,489,395 downwards.
TGAAGTTTACTATTTTGTTTTAAGTGGATTATGCAGATGTTCTTAAAGCTAACACATCTTCAATTTAAAAAACTTTCCTGGGATTCTTTTGTTTTATAGATTCCCTGGTATTCTTTTGTTTTATAGCTCATCTTTGAAGCTAAATTAGGCTGTAATTGCTGTGTCACACAGAACTCTGTTCCCTGTCAACAAACATTAAATCAAAAGATAAGATTTTTATTTTCAATGACTTTTGTTTATTAGGATTATATAAATACAGTCAAACCTCGTTGGGTAATGGCTTTTTCTTACATGGATTTGGATACCCTGGTGAGCAAAGAAGAGGGTTTTTTGGATAAATTTATTTCATAAATTAGAAAGTTTGTTTCTTCCTGTTCCCAATGAGCGTTATCTTAAAGTTCCACTATAAATATACGTGAGTCTGTCTTTGGGTTTTTCAAAATGAAGAGCTTAAGTATAAACCCTGTCGATTTTCAATTATTATAGAATTTATTGTCCAATTCTCTTTCCACTTGACTTAATAATCATTGAGCTTTTGCTACTATTTAGCAAACCTAATATTCAGCTGTATGTGTTTCCTTGTCACATGGGGTGATTCTACAAGTATCTTAGAGAATCTTAAGTAGGATATGTGGCCGATATCTGGGTTTCCAGTGCAAGCTGCTTACATCTCCATCACGGCCCCTCTCACACCATGTAAATGTGGTTACTGGTTTGTCTCTTGCCACCTTGGGGCTAGTGACCGGTGTGCCCATTTCTAAGTAAGTCTCTTATGCCTAGGACTATTTCTGGCAGAGTGGAGGCACTCGATAAAATATTTTCCAAGTGAAATAAAGTTTAAACTTTATGGAGCACTCTAGAACTTTTCATTCATGACGATGATTCTCATTATTTTACACATTATGAAGAGTATTCCCTCTTTCTTGACCTCTAAAACATCATGAACAGTGAAGACACTAAATTATAATAAAAATATACAGATAAAAGAAAATGTCTCGTGGCTCTTGGTGGCCACATCACGTGAGTGTCTTCATACAAGGTACTCTTTGTAACCTGGCATGCAGCGTTTCTCATCAGCGTGCATCTTCTGTACTGACAAATCACTGTGATGACATCAGAAAGGTGATAGGGCTAGAAGGATGACTCAGCAGGAAAACACAGACATTGCTATGGTAGGTATCTATCGCATGACTCCAGAGAAAGTCACAAATGGTGAAATTGTTGCTTGTTTTTAGGCAGAGTTTACAATGGGTTAATGAGATGTTGGTCTTGGATTATTGTATTCCCAACCGTCATAAAATGGGATGATGACATTCACATCTACTTTCCTGGATTTTTTTGTTGTTGTTAGGATATATCTAATAGTATAACTATGGTATTTGTTTATGCCTGTACCACAGTCATTTTCATTTTGAAACTTGGCTTTAAATACTTGAAGAATGAGAAATAATTCAAATATGACAACTTTAACAAACATAGCTGCCTATGACTGTGATGGATTTGTTGTGCAGTATGACCATGTTCCGACCAAATATCCAAACAGTGATCTGGCTACTTTTATCTAGCCACTAGCTAGGGAAACAGACTGGGCTTTTAATTTTTCTATGCATTTTCAATGACACTTACCAATTCTATGAATATTTTCCTCCTCCCAGAAATAATGAAAAATGTGATACATACATTTTGACCCAGATATTCTATCTTAGGGAATTTATTATACCAATATAAGGATGCCTCTCTATAATGGCTTGTGGTTAAGGAAGTCTCTTGGAATATTGCTTGTAGTCATAGCAAACTGCAAACATCATGACTGTCCATCTGTAGGGCAGTGTTTGTACAAAATATGGTACATCCACACTATAGATCTATACATTTATAGACAAAATTAAAATAACAATAGGATCAAATTATATATATCCTTCTTTTTCTTTTTAAATAATATATAACTTGGGCATCCCTTCAGTTACTGCGTACAGCTGTTTGTTATTCTACAGTATGGATGTGCTATATTTTATTAGCTCATGAAGATGAGATTAAAGGAGAGAAGAGAATGGGGATTACTATTTTTTATTTTATATCTTTTGGATTTGTTATAATGAGCATGTATCACTTTCGTTGTTAAGAATATAAAGTTCAATAAATAAAATCTTTTAAAAAAAAAGAATATAAAGTTCAAAATGTGATAGTAAATGTTCATTCAAGAAGGCTGGTTTAAAGACAGATTTTTAGAACTAACTCTCTGAATATAATGAGTATTCAAGATGATTAAATAATTCGATGATAATTTTAGGATGTGACTTTTCTTTTGGAGTCAGACCCCCCAAAAATTCCCAAGACTGATGTCATGGAGCTTATTACCTGTGTCTTCTCCTATGAGTTTTTTGGTTTCAGGTTTTACATTCAAGTCATTACTCCATTTTGAGTTAATTTTTGTGTGTGGTACAAGGTGGTGGTCTAGTTTTATTCTTTTCCCAGTGGTCCTCCGTTTTCCCAACACCATTTATTGAAGAGATTGTCCTCCTTCCCCCATTGTATATTCTTGGCTTCTTTGTCATAAATTAATTGACCATACATGGGTGTGTTTATTTCTGGGTTCTCTATTCTCTTCCATTGGCTTATATATTTGTTTTTAAGTCAATACCATACTGTTTTGATTACTATAGCTTTGTAATACAGTTTGAAATCAGGAAGAATGATGCCTCCAGTTATTTTCTTTCTTTCTTTTTTTTAAAATTTTATTTACTTTTTGACAGACAGAGATCATAAGTAGGCAGAGAGGCAGGCGGGGGGGGGCAGAGAGAGGGAAGCAGGCTCCCCGCTGAGCAGAGAGCCCGATGCAGGGCTCCATCCCAGGACCCTGAGATCATGACCCAAGCTAAAGGCAGAGGATTAACCCACTGAGCCACCCAGGTGCCCCCGTTATTTTCTTTCTTAATATTGCTTTGGCTTTTAGGGTCTTGTGTGGTTCCATACAAAATTTAGAATTATTTGTTCTATTTCTGTGAAAAAATGCCATTGGGATTTGCATTAGGGATTGCATTGAATCTGCAGATTGCTTTGGATAGTGTGGACATTCTAACCATGGTAAGTCTTCCAGTCATGAGAAAGGAGCATCCTTCCACTTATTTGTGTCCTTGGTTTCTTTCATCAGCATCTTATGGTTTTCAGTGTACAGGTCTTTCACCTTCTTGGTTAAATTTATTCCTAGGTGTTTTGTTCTTTTTTATGTAGTTATAAATGGGATTGTTTTCCTAATTTCTGTCTGATGATTTGTTATTAATATATAGAAATGCAACAGGTTTTTATATGTTGCTTTTGTACTCTATAACTTGACTGAATTTGTTTATTAGTTCAAATAACTTTTTGATGGAGTCTTTAGGATTTTCTATATATAAAATCATGTTGTCTGCAAACAGTGACCCTTTTACTTCTGCCTTTCTGATTTGGATGATTTTTGCTTTTTCTTACCTAATAGCACTAGTTAGTATTTTCAATACCATGTTGAATAAAAGTCGCGAGAGTATCCTTCTTACTATGGAAAACAGTATGGAGGTTTTTCAAAAAATTAAAAGTAGAACTCCAATATGATCTTGTAATTCTACTTCATGGTGTTTATTCAATGAAAACAAGAACACTAATTTGAAAAGGAATAAGCACCCCTGTGTTCATTGCATCATAATTACAATAACAAAATATGAAAATGTTCTAAATGTTCATTGACAGATGAATGGTTAAAGAAGACGTGTTATATATAATGGGATTCTACACAGCCATAAAAAGGAGTGAAATCTTGCAGCAACATGAATGGACTTTGAAGGTATTATGCTAAGTGAAATAAGTTAGACTGAGAAAGATGATATGATCTCACTTACATGCGGAATCTAAAAAACAAACAAACAAAACAAAAGAACACTCATGGATAGCATAACAAAGTAGTGGTCACCGGGAGGGAGGAGGTTGGTTGGTGGGTGAAACAGATAAAAAGGTACAAGCTTCCAGTTGTGAAATGAATGGGGGATGTGAAGTGTAGCATCGTGGCTATAGTCAGTGGTAGCGTAGTGCCTATTCGAAGTTTGCAAAAGAGTGGATCTTGAAAAGTTTCATCACAAGAAGAAAAACATCTCTTGTAGATTTTTTTTCCCCAATTTATTTATTTTCAGAAAAACAGTATTCATTATTTTTTCACCACACCCAGTGCTCCATGCAAGCTGTGCCCTCTATAATACCCACCACCTGGTACCCCAACCTCCCACCCCCCCACCACTTCAAACCCCTCAGACTGTTTTTCAGAGTCCATAGTCTCTCATGGTTCACCTCCCCTTCCAATTTACCCAAATTCCCTACTCCTCTCTAACGCCCCTTGTCCTCCATGCTATTGGTTATGCTCCACAAATGAGTGAAACCATATGATAATTGACTCTTCTCTGCTTGACTGATTTCACTCAGCATAATCTCTTCCAGTCCCGTCCATGTTGCTACAAAAGTTGGATATTCGTCCTTTCTGATGGAGGCATAATACTCCATAGTGTATATGGACCACATCTTCCTTATCCATTCATCCATTGAAGGGCATCTTGGTTCTTTCCATAGTTTGGCGACTGTGGCCACTGCTGCTATAAACATTGGGGTACAGATGGCCCTTCTTTTCACGACATCTGTATCTTTGGGGTAAATACCCAGGAGTGCAATTGCAGGGTCGTAGGGAAGCTCTATTTTTAATTTCTTGAGGAATCTCCACACTGTTCTCCAAAGAGGCTGATTTTTAAGATGATGGTTGGTGACTAGATTTGTTGTGGTGATCATTTCATAGTGTATACAAGAGCTGAATCATTACATTGTACACCTGAAATGAATGTAATGTATATTAATTATATCTCAATAAAAAAGTTAAAATGTAACTACAACGTTATGAATATACTTCGTGTTTAGTTTTCACAAACTAAATTCAAAAGTGTTTCTAAAAAAAAAAAAGTTCCATAAGACTTTTAGGTAAATACAGAAGTGTTCAAACAAAAATATGCTTCCAGGACTAAGAAAAATAATAATTTAGATATTTAAGTTCTGGCATTTTTTTAAAAAAGTCAGTCCCAAAACTTCACGGTCACATTTTTATGTATTTGTATGTATGATGGTATTTTTATGTATTTGTATGTACGGTGGTATGTAGAGCGTGGTCTTTCTATATGTGAATTGAGCAGCAGAAAAAGGAGAGTGCATCCAAGTGTGGCACATTGACCAATACACCCACGATGGAACAGCTAAAATTCATTCTAACGTACATTCTTCTCTTCGATTCTTTGTTCATTGTATTAGTTTTATTCATTATATTAATACATCTTTTTCCACTGTCATTTATTACTTTGGGTAGACAGTCTTGTGATTTTTCACTATTCAGATGTCATTTAAAAAAGTCATATTGGCATACTTTCCCTTATCATGCTGCCCTTGTGAGACAAGCATTTTAAGTGTTACAAGGAGGTGCTGTTACTATTACAAAGGTTATTATAGGAAGGATAAAAGTACTTCATTGGGAACAGTAGCCCCATAGAGGAGAAAAAAATGTAACATAGTTCCAGAAGCATTGTAACAAGAGTGGAGGGTACATAAATGATCTCAGGTTATCAGATTAGTGCAGATAATAGAAGGAAGCATGTGAACCCAAGTTCCCTCTATGGACATAAACTGGGAAATACAGAGGAATCTGCAGCGTGGTGTACTAGGTGCAGAACAGGGTGCAAACGTATCCTGTGACCTGGTTATCTGCACAGCCCTGGGATTGGGTCCAGCTACTTTGGTCCTCTAGAGAAGCAAGACGGCTTCCTCATGTAAAGCTAATTTGGTGGAGTTCATGCGGAGTACAGAGTTGGGTCACCCAGCAGGCAGCCCTGGTGACCTCGATGCAGGGCACACAAGGGCTTGGGTGCCTGCCACTCTCCTAATCAGAAATCCTTGATATTGCTTGTATAGTGTTGTTTCTTCCTGAGATGTCATTTTGTCACTCATCCCCAGAACAACTCTTAGGCTAACAATACTAATAATAGTAAAATATACGGTGTTCTGATAATTTAGGGGGTTCTGTTGCTGATCCCGATATGAGCATATAAGCAGTAGCCCTTGTTCAAACAGTAGTCCTCTGTCCCTCCTGGCAGATGGTACTGTGTTTGGAAATCTTTACAGCATTCCAGTGGAACCATTATGCCTTTGATGCGTCACTCTGCCAAGGCCCAGGAGCTATGGAACATATTACCTTACCAAGAAAGGCCTGCCTTATACTGCTCTGGCACTTGCCAAAATGGTCTTCACATTGAGAGTCCCAGAGTGTGTCTTACAGAGTAATAAATTACATTACCAACAGTCGTTATGACCTCAGTGAGAGACACACGCAGCCAAGAGCAGCTACATGTTACTGTCAGTTAATTAGTGTTGGTATTCATTAAAAGTGGGAGTGAGAGCCCGGAAACAATCCATTACTCATTGTGAATGGAGTCATGGGACAGCATAAAAGCTATCCAAGGAACCAGCGAAAGCAAGAACTGGGAAGCAGGATAGAGATCAACGAAGTGGTTACTTGGTTATAGTTCTTTACTGCGTTCATGCCTACACACACACACACACACACACACACACACACAGAGCCCTCACTTGTGCATTTGTACACGCATTTTCCCTAGCTCACCTAGTTCATGCTATGGTTTGAATGGTGTGCTCCCTAAAAGACATAGTGAAGTCTTAGCTCCTGATACCTATGAATGTGAACTTATTTGGAAATAGGCTCTTTGTGAATGTAATAAGTTAAGATGAGGTCAGACTCAATTTGAGTGGATTAGGGAAGAGAAGAATGAGACTCAGGAATGAAAACGTCCTGTGAAGACCCGGAGACCCACAGACACAAAGGGAAGATGGTCAGGTGCTGATAAAGGCAGAGATTACAGTTATCCTGCCACAAGCCCTTGGGGCTATAAGAAGTAAACAAGAACCCTTTGGAGGGGGTGGGGTGGTGGTAGGAGGGAGTGTGGCCTTGCCAACATCTCGAGTTCAGGCTTCTGGCCTCTGTAAGTGTGAGACAGTAAATTTCGGTTGTTTTAAGCCACCAGTTCGTGCTGTTTTGTTATGACAACCGCAGGAAACTAACATCAATCACTTGTATAAAACGGACACCCTCATACTTACAGCATTTCGTGTCTGTATTCTCGGACACACTTCCACACTCCTGTTTATGTCTCACTTAAAACACTTTAAACTTAAATGCAGTAAGTTTATGCAGTCCTAATCCACTCAACTCTTGTCAGCTTGTCCAGTTTTGAATCAAAGGGAAGGTGAGTCCGAACTGCAAGTTGGATGACATTGAACTTCGTGAGCTGCTTTGGAAGTGAGGAAAACGTACCCTTTTTACTATGATTCCTCAATCCAGAAGACCGTTGTGAAAGAATTATAGCAAAAATATTTGTTTAGAATATATTTGTCTCATTACTCACCTAGTTTTGGGACCCCAAAAAACTTGCCCATAAAGAAAGTAGCCATCTGGGGAGTCCCTAATGTGGCAAAGTTTAACCAATTTGAAATTCTGACAGAATGAAAATGTGAAGAGTCATAGGAAAATTAAAATACAGATTTTCCTGTCATTGGCTGTTTCTTTACTGTGTTTTAAATAAAAAATTTTCCGACTTTAAGACAACCCATAGTTTGCCTTCATACACATTAACTAATGTAATGGCGGTAGGAGCTTATATGTATGTGTTATTAGACTCTGTGGCAAGTACAAGTAATGCAAAGTGGTCCTTATCATCTGAGTGTTGGTTGGCTGTAGCTGGCGCTCCCCAGTGTATTCTCCTGACCATCACACTTCTTTGAGCTTCCTGCTCCTGAGTCCGACTGTCTACCTCCACACCTCCACTTAGCTCTCTTAAAGGAATTCAGACTCACACAGGAAACTAAGCTTTTGGTATTTGTCATCACTCTAATTTTCTTTCGTGTTCCCTTTGGTGCCCCAACCCATCCAAGTATGCATGCAAGTCAAAAACCTACACTGCAGGCGCTCCCCACCCACCATCACTCCGGCTTTCTCTAATTAAACACCACTCTTTATTCTACCTCTTAAATATCTTTGGAGTCTGTCCTGGTCTTAACCATGTCCTCCCCTTCCTGGTTAGTCCAGGTTCCAGGAACTTCCTTCTAGCTCACTGCAGGAGCCTCCTGTTGGTAGGAAGGATAGTAAACAGGTGACCCACACCCAGCCTTTTCACAAGATCCAGAAGGATCTTCTCAGAAAGCAAATTGTAAGATGCCATGTGCCTGCTCAAGCATAATGTGGTTTCACAGAGCCCTCGAATGAAGGCTGGAATCCCTAACTTGGTCTAGAAGTCTTCAGGTCTTTACACTCCTCTTCTCATTCCTTGTACCGTGAACATGCTCCCTTCTTCTGGTGTAACAACTGTGTGCTCTGCCCCTCCCATGTTGGGTTTCTCCACCTACTGTTTCTTTTGTTTGGAATGTTTTTCTCTCCTCTTCTCTCCTTCAAATTCTTCTAGTTAACTACCACTCATCAATCAGGATTCTGCTCAAACAACATTTCTTCAGGAAAAGCTCTCCTGATGTCCCAGCACAGATCAGGAACCCTGGCAATATATTACTGATTCTCTCATTCATCAATAGCTACCAGTACCACTGCATGCCAAGTACTCTTCTAGGCACTTAGACTCATCCTCATCACTGGGCATGAAGATAAGGTCTCTGCTCACATAAGCTTATGATTTAGTTGGAGGAAAATATAATAGACAAGTAAATGAACAAGAAACCACCAGATAATGATAAACTCAGTGATAGAATATAAAAGATAAACATAAAGCAGAGTGAGGCATTAGGCTTCTATGAGAAGGTGACAGCTAAGCTTAGACCTGAATGTCAGTAAGAAGGCAAGGGTATGAAATTCCATGGGAAGAACATTCCCAGCAGAGGTTCTAGTCAGTGAAAAAAAAGGCTCTGGAGAAGAGAAAGATGACTAGGGTGTGGGAATGAAGAGGACAAATTTATCTGGGACAGGATTATGAAGGTCAAATTATGGTGTTTGGATTGAATTTCTAATGTAATGAGAAGGTAGTCAGGGGCTTTAAACAAGGAAATTATTTCCTTCCCTTTACATTTCTAGAATTGTAAATTCTAGAATTTACAATTAGCTGCTATGTGTAGAAGGATTTCAGGAGTACAAACATCTACATGGAGCCATCGGATGGGGCCCCACAGACAGTCCAGAGTGAAATGATCCCATTGATTTAATTCCCCTTTGGGCATTCTTTTCCTGTTACAAGTTCAGCAAAGAGATCTAACCAACCCCTTCTTAATGTATTTGGCAAAAATATGAATCTTACTTTGACTATCAAACTTAAAGCCTCTGCCTTCAGCTCAGGTCATGATCCCGGGGTCCTGGGATCGAGTCCCGCATTGGGCTCTCTGCTCAGCAGGGAGCCTGCTTCCTCCTCTCTCTCTGCCTGCCTCTCTGCCTACTTGTGATCTCTGTCTGTCAATTAAATAAATAAACTCTTAAAAATAAAAAAAGAGCACTGTGTAGCTGCTGTGTGCAAAAGGATTTCAGGTGTGCAAACATCTACATGGAGCCATCGGATGGGCATCCACTGCAAGAGTGACGATGGGAGATGGCGGATGGAAGATGCCTCTGTCACTCTGCTGAGTGACAGAGCTCATTCTCATTAGTTAATGGATGTAGTAGTAGGTTTTTCTCTGACTCCCAATCCAAGTTTCTGTTGGTTCCTTCCTCCTTCCTTTTAGATTTCAAACACTGATTAGGTAAAAGATTAATGTCAAACATCTAAAAATAGCAAATGCATGCCGGCAGATCATGGATCCTGAGACTCCGTGGATGCATCCAATGTTGAAAGTAGGAAGCAGCAAACCCACTACGCTGTTGGTAGTTTTACAGCTGCACATCAAATAGGTATGTAGCTAGATAGAGTTTAAAAGGCTCAGAAATCTTCAAAAGAAAATGAATTTGGGGAAAGCAGGGAACAAAGGGAGGTACTTAAAAAGTAAAATGAATAATTGGCATTATCAGGCATTTTGGACCTTGGGGTGTGTGTTTGCATAAGCGTGTGTGTGTGTGCCTAAGGGTCAAGCTCCAGCATGCTCATTTGGGGTAGCAGGAGCTTGCATCAAAACATTCATCAAAACACAGGCTGCATTCCATTTCCACAGCCCAATATCAAGATTGCCCAGAATTACATCTTTATGCCATTAGACATCTAATGCAAAGCCATCTAGGCTTTCAGCTTTCCCCCGGGACCCTTTGGGAGGAATTTCTGCTGAGAGCCCGCAACTCAGACCTGATGCTTGTCAGGAATGAACCCTGGTACAAGCTTCAGGGAGGGCTTCCGTTGTCAAAACAATAATAGCTGTAATTTTCTCTCCCTCTATTTACAGGAAACAAACCCTTCCTTCCTGTCCTCTGCCTGTAGCAGAAAATAGACAAGCCAAGCAGATGTCCAGGGATGGTGGAGGACTACTTTGGGCTACAGCTTCCTTGGACAGAAAACAAGTGTTCAAGAGAGCCTTGGGGGTGGGGGAAGAATGGGGGTGCATACTGTGTCCCGATTCTCGCCTTCTTTTACTCCCTCCAGACCCCTTTGTCTCTCTCCAGCTCTTTCCTACCACTGTGAGACATGTGACCTAAATATGGCCAGGGAGGTCTCCAGCAGTCACAGTATTTTTAAACTCCTGTGCCTCCTGTTTGTGGACTCATGCGATGTCGATGAACCAGAGCCAGAGAGTTTCTCATGGGAATCCAGGATGCTTCACCATCCCCTGGCTTGGGTTGTGCATGCTTTTGGCCTTGGTTAATGTAGCTCTTGGGGTTTCATTTCACATCTTCGAGACTCGGGAAGCCACAGACCCTGTGAGTGCAGCAGGAATGTGCTAGGAGGCTATCTTCAGGGTGTCCTCCAAGGATGGCCACCTTGGGGCTGTGAAAACTTGCTGGCTGTGTAACTGGAGCCCAGCTTTGCGGGGGTGGGGGGGCAGTAACCCAGACATCTTAATGCAGATGTGAGCACGAGAGAGAGAGACTAGTTCTCACCCCATTCTAATAGCCCTTCACGTCCAAATCCTCATCGTTGTTGTTGTCGTCTGGTGTTGTTTGGCTGTCCTTGCACATTATCTAACTTTAGCTATGACTGTTTATGCGGAGCCTCAGCCCTTCCCTTTAGCATCACTCTTCCCGGTGACTGTTTATTTTCCTTTCTGCTGCTCCCGTTCAGATTCTTCTCTCCACTTCTCTCCACTTTTTTTTTTTTTTCAAGTTGTCCTGGAATAGAAAATATTTTGTTACATTTAAGAAATAACTTTCTTTTCAAGCAATTTCTCCATCAGCATTAAAGTTTATCTGAGGATAAAATGATAGGAAATCACCCACAAACTTACTGAGTGAGAAAAATGACCTTTGAAGCCATGATAGAATAAGGAATTTGTCACTCTGGGTGTGGTTTCTCGCCAGAAAACTAAAATGCAGTTAGTTCTCTAAGCTACACATGGTGGAACTCTAGATGTCACTATCCACAATACAGATTTCATGTGAGGATGTCCTGACACGTGTCAGTCAAGTGTCTTGAAGAAAGGGTCCTTTTTTCTGTTTTGTGCACAAGGATTGTATAGACTAGCAGCATCTACTTTTTTTTTTTCATAGTGCACTTTACCTACTATAATCGCTGCTTTTTACTGAGTTCTGATTTTGTATCAGATGCTAATATAATCAGTAGTGTGCTTAGAACCCAGCTCTAAAAAAAAGAAACCCGGATTGCAGTGTTTGCCAGCTTCCATGGTGTAAATATTTCTCCCATGGCCAAGTTCAAGTTACCAAAGTTCTTGAAAGTAAATGTGAAATGAGGAGGAGATGACTACAGTTGGCTTTCCTGAGCCAGTAGGAGTCAGCTCCCACATACGGCTGCTGGTGCTAAGTGTTAATGGCCTTAAATATTAGTAAGTGTTAGTTACTCTGTGAAGTAATACTGAAGTGTTAGTTACTCTGTGAAGTAATACTGTTCTTATTTACTATCATACAGATAAAGAAACAGAGACATTGGGAAATTATGTCATTTTGTCAAAGGTGACAGAACCAGGAAGCCGTGGAGCCAAGCTTTGAGCCCAAGCAGATGAACACCCACACCCCCACACATAAGCCCTGCCCTGTGCTGCAGCTGGTAGTATAGGTGCTCAGCAAATTATTTCCAGATGAGGAAATGTTGATGTGATGAAGTATCTACTCCTCAGGATGTCTGGGTAGCTCAGCTCGTTAAGTGGCTGCCTTCAGTTCAGATCATGATCCCAGGGTCCTGGGATCTGGTCCTGCATCAGGCTTGTGCGCACGCTCTCTCTCTCTCTCTCTCTGACAAATAAATAAATAAAACTTTTCTTTTAAAAAGATAAGTATCTACTCCTTTAAGTATTATGTCACCCAGGGTTCCACCAGAGAAAGAACCAGTAATATATTATATATTACATATCACATGTTTTATATATATATATATATATATACACACACACATATGTTAAGAGACTTATTGCAAGGAACTGGCTTCTGTGATTGTGGGGGCTGGCTGGGTGAGTCAGAACTGTGTGGGAAGGGCTGGCCAGAAATTCTGGAACAGGAGCTGACACTGCAGTCTACAGGTAGAATTTCTCCTTTCGGGAAGCATCAATTCTCTTTTTTGGGCCCTTCAACTGATTGGATGGGCTTTCTCAGATGACCTAGGAGGATCCTCATCACATAAAGCAAACTGATTGTAGATTTCAATCACACCTACAAAAGTACCCTCACAGAAACATCTATATTAGTGATTGAATAACAGGACGCTAGCTTAGCTAAATCTTCACATGAACTTTTATGAATTGAATTTTGTTCCCTAAAAAGTAATGTTGAGGTCTTAACCTCTGGTGCCCGTGACTTTATTTGGAAACAGGGCTTTTGCAGATATCATCAAGTTAAGATGGGGTCATATTGGAATAGGGTGTGCCCTTGACTGGAAATGACCAGTGTCCAGTTAAGAAGAGAATAAAAATTTGGACACAGAAATATGGGGAGAAGGCCACATGACAATGGAAGCAAACAGTGGAGTGATGTACTTACAAGACAAGGAACACCAAGAATTTGTGGAAAACACCAGAAAGTAGGAAAAGGCAAGGAAGGGTCCTTTCGTAGCGTCTTCAGAGGGAGTAGAGACTTGCCAGCACCTTGATGACAGACTTCTGACTCCCAGAAATGTGAAACAGTAAATTTCTGTTGTTTGAAATCACTTCTTTGTGGTACCTTTTTTATGACAGCCCAAGGAAACTAACCCTAGGGATCTTAAAAATAACACTAAATGATAATACATTCAAATATTGTCTCCTTCACCAACATCTGAAACTTCTCTTTTATTTAAAGAAGTGTGAGCTTAGCACAATGTGACATTCTCAGAAGTAGCATCTTTGTGGATTGTGTCGTTTGATGTGTACCTATAAACTAATTTGAATAGCATTTTTAAAACAACATTATATCAGTTTTTGCTGTACAACATAAAGATTCAGCTTTTGTATACATTATGAAGTGATCACCATGATAAATCTATTGAATAGCTTTTATTTAATTAAATACATGATGGGATTTATACACATTCCTATCAAAACAATCTCTTGAGGAACTATTTCAATTAAGCCAATGGGATGGACATTGTAAAAGCATCTTTAGTCGTGCATTGGAATAAATATCTATGGATGAATGAGGATTAAGTTCATTCATTGCTTTCAGGGGCTGTTATTCATTCTCCAGACTGCTGTTAGTGCTAATAATTTCTTTTAAGGTAAATATGATTTGGGGGAATAGTCCCAATCAGTGTCGGATGCGATGGGGAATTAAAATGGATTCAATTCATTTTTGCCGGTAGCCTATAAACTGTTTTTGAGAGCCTTTCCCAAACAGAAGAAACAAGAACATTTTCAGCATAGTAACATTAGAATAAACGTATAGCAACCTCTCACAAGGTGATAGCATTGAAGGCCAGTAGTCCTTAGCATAGCAAGTTTGGGTTTTTTTGTTTGTTTGTTTTTGGTTCATCCTGTAATTGGATAATCACATCTGTAAGGTCACGGCAGCAGGTCAAATGGATTATCAGGCTATGTGATACGATCCTGGTGAAGACATTTTGCCTCGAGAGTTCTATATGGTTGTACAAGGCTGAATGAGCTGATTCCAAAACCCAAGGCTTGTTCACCCACAGAGAGTAATTGTAACGTTGGAATTCTTTCCACATGGATTGCCATGGAGTTTCCATTCTGCATATTTGATGCCTTCCCCTCTATATAATCAAGTTTATTGAGTACTTGCTATCTATCAACAGATACTATTCTTTCCACTCGCCTTTGCTGCATATGAGGAAATAAATAGATGAGGCGAAGTAACCTTTCCTAATCACATATCCAGGAAGTGGCAGATGTAGGATCTGGTCCTAGGAAGTCTGACTACAGAGCCCGTCCTTTCAACCTTCTTGGTATGGGAATAGCATGGACATCCTATCCTACCAAACTTAAGACACTTCATGTGTTTATTCAAAAATAGTTTCCAGTCATTAGCATCAAACCAAGAATAGTTACGGGGACTTTAAGCAGTGAGTCTGCGGCTTGATTGTCTACATGCAAAGTGAAAAATAAAAGAGATTTTATCCAATTAACCTAAGAAAAAGTGTGAATTAAAACTAAAAACTTCACACACCCTTTAAAGTTCCATCCTAACTGAGTCTTGCTCTGTGTTGTCCACAACTAAGCTCACACATTGGGTCAAGGCCAAAGCAGCAACAAATGGCTAAGCCAGGTTGTCGGGGGGGGGGGGTGCTGCCTCCTACGGAGTTTTATGGATGGGATGATTTCAGGAGCTCTGGAGATTCTAGTGGAGGGCCCCAGAGGCTTACAGAGCATGGAGGGAGACCCAGGCCCCCTTTCTCCAGCTGAGACTCCTCGGTCTCCTGACTCTTTCATTGTGAGATGGGCTGACATAACCCACATGACTGATGACCATTTCTATTTGTATGTTTCTTTAATTTAGGAGACCGGGTGATCCAATATTTTATTTCAGAAATGAAGGGAGAAAAGAAAGCCATGACAAGCTCTATAGGTGGCCATTTTTAGGACATTAGACATTCAGCTGGCTTTCTCCATAGCTGATCCCTTACTATCTTGTTTGCTTCAGAAACATGCCCCAGCCCAGGGATGATACCAGAAACACTTGGACATATTTCAAATTGAATTATCTTCATTCCTTTTTATTTGAATACAGCATGAGAAAATTGAGCTCCAAAATGCTCCTCCTGGGTATGCCTTGACAAAGAGCATTCTTGTTTCCCCGCAGCCAAGAGGACTGTGAGAAAGGGCAAGAAGCGCCGGCTCTATTTTCAGGAGAAGCGCCTCGCTGCAAGAGTGGGTTTTCTCATGGCTGTCATTTGACAAGGGAATTCCATGGGTCAAGCCTATAGCTAAATCAATTCCATGCCTATATGGGAAAAGCTCTGCTTATCAAACTTTCCAGTGTAAATAGCATGAGTCTGGACTCTCTCACATACATTCAGGTATTCCAATTATTTCAAAATATATCTTAAGATTACGGCTACCAAATAATTTGAACCCTGCTAAGGATAAAACCAACTGCACACTCTGCTAAGACACTAAAAAATGAGTTACACCCGGACCACATTTCTACCTGTGATGGTTCAAGCCTTTTAGACTTGTGATGCTTTTTTCAAAGATTCCTTTTAGCTTTTGTACTGAGAACTAATACACTCCCTGGACCCTAGTTTCATGCTCTAATGGTGTGGAAATGTTCTGTTCTGTGACTGAATTTTCACTTGGTCTTAGAATTATCAACTTGGAAATTTAATTAAAATTTAAAATTTAAATTTAAATTTTAAATTTTAAGAGACAATTTAAAATTTATTTGAAAGAAGGTAACTGCTTGGACTGAAGTAACTGGCTTATTCAATCCAATTCCTCTTTTGAATAATCTAGTAGTAGGTTTAACCAAGTCACTTACCCTCTCAACTACAGGCTACAGAATAAAACTTACATGTCTTAGGCTGCTAAGTTCCCAGTTTTCCCTTTTTTCTATTGCTCCACACAAACCCATTAAGCGATGGGCATCAAACATGTTAGGGATCATCTGGCCTCTGTGCTTTAAGCAAAGGTAGACTGCTGTACCTCATATCCCTTGTGGAATAAGTGAACCAGAAAAACAAAGGTTCAGGTGTGCCCACAGGTGTAAAGTGTTTTTATTTTAGAATGTATATTGAGTTAGGATTAAGTGCAGCTCCTAATAACAGAGCCTCTGAGAGTGGGCTAGTTTAAGAATCTGTTGCCTTGTGTTTTAAAAGTCCAAAGGTATTTGGTGCAAGGTGATGTAGATCCTATAAAGATATCAGGGACCCAGGCTCCTTCTCTGCTGCTGCTCTGCCACCTGTTCTCCAGGTCAAGAGAGGGCTGATGGAGCTGTAGCCATTCAGCTCACATTAGAGGAAACAATAATGAGAGAAGGGCTGCCCCTCCCTTCTAAAGAGCCGTGGGGAGGCACTGAATGGTACTACCGCCTCCATCTCATCACCCTGGACATTGTCATATGGCCACACCCGGAGGGTTAAGAACTGCAGTTTCTCAGCTGAACACATTCAAGTTTTTGTTGTAAGTCAAAAGGGAAGATGGATATTAGAGGTGATGAGCAAGTAAATTCCTGCCACCATGAGTATTAAAACAGAAGTTATGGACAAACATTTTGGCATTCATTCAAGATTCAATAAAACCAATATCCATTGATTAAGACTCTTACCCATGTGCCGAGGACTCAAAGATGAAAATGATACAATTCCTGTTCTCGAGGAAACTCTATGGTCTCATGAATATATTAATGTTCATTTCCACAGATGATCACAAGATAGAGGTACACAGAGATTTCTATGAGGAGGACTAGGATAAACTTCCTACTCAAGGGTGAGGGAAAGGAAGAGGTCCTTCTTTTTTTTTTTTTTTTTAAGATTTTATTTATCTGTCTGAGAGAGAGAAGGAGAGAGAGCACAAATAGAAAAGAGCAGCAGAGGGAGAGGGAGAAGCAGACTCCCTGAGGCACTGAATGGTGCCAAAAAACACAATGTGGGGCTTGAATCCAGGATCCTGGGATCATGACTTGAGCCAAAGGCATGCACTTAACTGACTGAGCCACCCAGAAGCCCCAAGGAAGTCTTTATGAAAGCCATGAAGGAAAACTTCTGGAAAGGGAGAGGTAATTTTCAGTGACAATACATTGCACAGAGGTCAAAAAAGACAAAGACAGAAAAGATGTTAATCAGGCTTATTAGTAGAGGAGGTCTTTAGTGAGTTTGAGAAACACTGCTTCAGAGGAGTGGAGGGAAGGACATCTAGTAGGGTGGGGTGTGAATGGTTGATCATGAAATAGAGAAAATGTAGAAAACTCTTTAAGAAACTTAGCTAAAAAGAGAGGGAACGTGGTAGTTAAAGAGGTCTAGGGCAGGGAGAGGTCTTTTAAGGATAGGAAAAATATGAGAGTATTTCAGTACTACCAAAAAAGTGCAAATGGGTGTGGGGAAGGGGGGAGAAGGGAACTTATTTTCTGAAGTGGTAGAAATAAAACTAAAATCTAATGCCAAGTCATGGCCATAAAACTGAGGAACATGTCTGGAGATGATTTCATATTTTCTGTGAAGTAGAATTTACAGTTCTGAGATACCGGATGAGAGTCATAGAGAAGAGTGATGCATTTTAAAACAGCTATTACTGGCAATGAGCAGTGAGAACGGATGAAGGAAAAGAAAGAAGGGTGGGAAGTACAGAAGGCCTACTGTGAAAATCCTTTCTCCCTCCCTGTGCCCAGCCACCCAGAGTCCAACCACAAGAGGCAATGACTCTCATTAGTTTCTTTTGTATGTTTTCAGAGTATCTACACCAATAGAGGCAAACCTATATTTCCCCTCCTCTTTTTTTCCCTTTGTAGTTGGTCTTTTTATTTTTTTCTAGAAATTTCCTTCTTTTTTTTTTTTTTAATTTAGATGAATTCAATTAGCAATTAGTCTCCCTCCTCCTTTTTTTATGCAACGGTACATGCTATACACAATATTTACCCTGTCTTGGATGACTTAAATATACATAGGAGTCCTATTATTCCCCCAATCTCTGAAGGACACTCATTAACTTCTCTTCATCCACTTCCAACCAAGATGACCACATTTGAGACATGTTGTCATACTTAAGATCTTTAGCTGATAAATGCCAAAAGAGGAAAAATGGATTCTAGAATCCAATACTGATCTCATATTAAATTTACAACTGTTGGGGAGCCTGGGTGGCTCAATTGGTTAAGCATCTGCCTTTAGCTCAGTTCATGATCCTGGAGTCCCGGGATCCTGCCCCTTGTCCGGCTCCCTACTCAGCAGGGAGGAGTCTGCTTCTCTCTTTCCCTCTGCCCCACCCTCTTCTCCTTCTCTCCCTCTCTCACTCACTCTTTCTCTCTCTCAAATAAATAAATAAAATCTTTTTTTAAAAAAATCTGCAACTATTCTCCCAACTGGAAATTAAGTCCAAGAGAGAAATGCACTTGGAAATTATGAGTGATATGAATGCTCAACTATGCTAGGAGCACCAGTCAATGTCCAAGTGCTGTGTCCTATTTCTAGTTTGAAATGTGTCAAAGACCAATTGATAGGTAGTACAACTGGAAGTTTCCGGTTATGTATATCTTTCAAAAGCCACTAAGCTCTGCTCTTTAGGAAGATCTCTTTCTTTCTTTCTTTCTTTCTTTCTTTCTTTTAAGATTTTATTTGACAGAGAGAGATATCACGAGTAGGTGGAGAGGCAGGCAGAGAGAGAGAGAGGAGGAAGCAGGCTCCTCACTGAGCAGAGAGCCCGATGTGGGGCTCGATCCCAGGACCCTGGGATCATGACCTGAGCCGAAGGCAGAGGCTTTAACCCACTGAGCCATCCAGGCGCCCCTGAAGATCGCTTTCTTATGCTTCTTTCTGAATGTCTCTCCAATTTAGTCTGAGGCAGAATGGCCCTGCTTGCTCATTTTAGGTTACTCTCCCCTTCCAATTTATATCTCAACCTTAGTTAATTACCTATATAAATGGGCAAATGACTTTCCTCAATCAACTACAAGCTCTACCTCCAGAGTCTTTACACTTGGAACTGCTCCTAACACCGTCTCACTTAAATAACTTCTTCATCTTTCAAAATTCAGATCTAAAACTCAGATCAGTTCATTAGTTTATTCCACCAGTATGTATCAAGTACCTATCATAACCCAGAAGATAAAATGGAACACAAAATGGGCAAGGGATCTGCCCTGAGGCACCTACAGTTGACTCTGGAAAATAGACAATAAATAAGTGAATATATTCATCAGGGATGGTTTTGTTTGATTTGGCAGTGGGGTGAGAATGAAGAGAAGGAATCAAGAGTCCCACTTGTGGGGGCATCTGGCTGGCTCAGTTGGTATAGTATTCGACTCAGTCTTAGGGTCATGAATTTGAGCCCCATGTTGGGTGTAGAGATTACTTAAAATTAAAAGAGTTCTGTTTTGTCTATGTGAAGTTTGAGTTGCCCCATGGATAACAACTAGGTGGTGTCAGGTAAGACCCACTGAGATTAGAGGAGGGCAGAGGACCATGGTGGAAACATGGTGGAGTTGTTAATAAGCAGACAACTTTACAAGTCATAAAGATGAGAGAAATCACCCAAAGAGGGAAAGAAAACACCGAGGGTAGTGATCTGAAGAACTCTTAAATGTAGGGTTCAGGTTCAAGAGAAACATCAGGAGGAGAGACTGAGAAAGAAGAGCCAATGGGGTAGAAGGAAAACCAGTGTAGTCTAATGGCCCCAAATCCCACAGAGAAGTGTTTCAAGAAGAGGGCAGTGGTCCCCTGTGACAAATGCTATTGAAGATTTGTTAGGTGAGACCAAAATAACATCCAATGGTTTGGTGCCATGGAGGTCACCAGTGACTTTTCCCAGAGTGGAAGATGTATAGAATAAAGTAGAAAAGTAAATAGATTAGAAAAGGAGTCTTCATGGATGGAACACTCTAGAAATGCTGCTCTGCAGAATATGAGAGAAAGGGGTAGTCACTGAAAGAGTTTGTAGAGCAAGTAAGAGCATATCTTCTAAAGACTGGAGTTACCTGAGTACATCTTTACATGGTGGGACTTACCCCCCATTCCTTCCTCCAGGAAGGCTGATGTGACCCTCAGTGGCCGGTGAGGCCCACATCCCATGCCTTCCCAATGCAACTCAAGCAAATCTTCCCCCCAGGATGAGCCCCACGACCCTGAGGTCATTTTAAGTGTGTCAGCATTACCAGGCTTCTGACTGTCACTCACCAGAGTCCTTCCCTGAGGGGGACAACAAGGTGACTTTCCACTTACTACCGAACTTGCCACATTCACAGAATGCTGGGTGCATATTTTTAGAGAAATCTCTGTATTTGGTTCAAAAGATAACGAGGCAGCCAGCCATTTCCTTAGAAATAGACTGACACCCTCTCCACTCACCGACTCCCCCAACACACTCAGTCTGATATTTCACGTGCTGTAAAAGTGAAGAACTTCCCCTTGGAAACTGACCTTCAAAATAGAAGACACAGGTTTGACTGAAAGGTGAACTTGGCACATGCACCAAGCATCGTGTTCTCCTGGAGGTTTCCTTTCTTCCTTCCTTCCTTCCTTTCCTTCCTTCTTAATTATATATATATATATATATATATATATATATATATATAATATATATATATGAAAGAGAGAATGAGCATGAGTGGCGGAGGAAAGGGGCAGAGGGAGAAGCAGACACCCCAGTGGGTAGGGAGCCCAAATCGGGGCTCGATTCCAGGACTCTGGGATCATGACCTGAGCTGAAAGCAGATGTTTAACCTACTGAGCCACCCAGTGCCCCCCTCCTGGAGGTGATCAATGTCCACAGGATGTGATTCCATAGAGCAGCTCTTCCCTATGTAGACCTGAACAAATGTGTGTGTGTGTTTAACTCAAAGAACACCAGAGTCTTCAGATGTTACTCTTTTGCTGTTTTGTCTGCTCCAAGAAGGAGTCTGTATCCTGACCTTTCATACACTTGGTGCGTTCTTTTTTCTCCTTCTCCCAACGAAACAGGAGCAGTGTCTTGGCAGGGCTCTGGGAGATTCCCTCTGCCAGGAAGAGAAGCACCCACACAACCCTTAGTCTGTTTCTCAGACAGCACGCTGTGGAGTCTGGCCTTCTCCCAGCTGTGTACTGTTGATGTCAGAGCATGCTGGAGGCCCGAGAGTGAGTTCAGAAGGAAGCTGCCTGTCAGGTCGGAGGAAATGGAGTCAGACAAATAAACTGCTCCCAGGCCCCTTGGTCGGTCCGCTGTGTCCAGTCAGTCACCACTCCAACAACTGATTCTTCTGTCCCCTCTTGCTATTGGCTGGCCACAATAACGCCAGAAGCAGGTGAGAGAAGTGGCCCCAGGAGGGAGAGGGTGGGGAGCTGTGTACTGACAAGGAGCGTGTGGGAGAGCTACACGGACTTCTCCATCGTCATGGCTTGAATTAAACGACTTCCTTCTCGGGGGCTAAAGACAGGTCATGAGGGATAAAATTATCAACCCAGGAAAGAGACAATGTTTATAGCTTCTGTTACTTTTACAAAAATAGATGAAAGGAGAGATTGTTTTTTCCACTGTTTGTAGCCTGTGAACTTCCTTAGCACTGTGCCTAATTTGCTCCTTCTTCGAGAATTAGGAGAATCTCGCGGGGCATTGTGTGTTGAAGCGGTTGGGTGTGTTGACCATGATGCTTACAAGGCAAAGCCTTCTAGCGTGGAGAACAGCTTCCTGGGGCAACTCCCCCTCCCTCCCTTTCTTCCATCCTCCCTTTTTCCTATCCCTCCTTTCACTTCCTTCCTTCCTTCCTTCCTTCCCACCTTTTCTTTTTTGTTACTTCAGCTATATGATTAATAATTTACATGCCATAAATTCACTTGCTTTAAGTAGAACTTAGCATAATGAAACCATCACCACTTTCTAGAACATTTGCAACACTCCCGAGACAGCGCCTCCTGTCCATCAGCAACCTCTCCTCATTCAACTCCGGGCAACCTCTAGCCTACTTTCCGTCTGGCTGGCTTTACCTTTCCTGAACATTTCGCATAAATGGATCCAAACATACATTTTTATGGGTGTATGTGTGGCTCCTTTCACTTAACACAATGTTTCAAGTTTTATCCATGTTGCAGGGTGTGTGAATGCTGTTTTTTCGTATTGCCAGATAGTATTCCATTGTACAGACATACCACTTTTTTTTTTCCATTCATCACTTAATTGACATTTGAGCTGATTCCACTTTTTGACAAGTCCAAATGGTGCTGCCATGAACATGTGTGTACAAGCATTTATGCAGACGCATGTTTTCATTCTCCGTGAGTCAGTATCTAGGAGTGGAACGGCGGGGTCATATGGTAAATTTGTGTTTAACATTTGGGAAACTATCAAACTGTTTTCCAAAGTGTCCGCAAAATTTTTGTGTCCATCAGCAATGGATGAGAAGTACAGTTTCTCCATATGCTCACCAACACTTTTGTATATTACAGCCATCCTGCTGCGTGGGACGTGGAGCCACGTTTTTCTGGTTGTCAAGGTATTATCTAGTTCTGCCAGCCTGCTGGGGCCCATTCTGAGAGAGACCAAACAAAAATGAGGAGAAAGTGAGGACGAACACTGATGTGGCTACCACTTTCAAAGGATCTGTTCCTTTTACCCATCCATAGTAATGAACAAGTCATTATATACCTGATTTCTAGAGATGCAGAATAATCAGCTTATCATGTCTACCTTCTTGCTTTTATGCAATCATTCCTTATCCCCCACTCAAGCAGTCCGTATTGTACATGCATGTTCTTTAGGACTTCTGGCTCTAGAGCTCAGGTAGAGACTGTGCCCACCATCTGGCTGGTTCCTGCACAACACCGATAAGTGAAATATATGTCCGGTTTTTGCTGTACTGGTTTTCAGGGCACATGGTAACCACACTGAGATGTTCTCATTGGAGGAGCCACTTCAGACCTCCTTCTGCTCTCCTCCCAAACAGGTGGGAGATGAGGCTCTGAAAAAGGCATCAAAAGCAAACTGGTTTTCTTTAAAAAGCTAGATTTTTTAAAAAAAACCCGATACTAGTCAAATTTAATGATTTCTATTTCCATTTTCCACAAACATAATTCCTGCAATGAACATTATGTACATCTTGGGTTATTAATGAAAACTTCAGGGTGTTTTTGATACTTTTTGTGACCCTTGGAAAAATTCTTAATCGTCTGTTCTCTTTTTAGAAGTTTGTTTTGTTTTGTTTTGTTTTGTTTTGGATCCTCATAGTAGCTTTATTTATGAGTCAAAAACTAGGAAAAACCCAAATGTCCTTTAATTAGAAAATGGTTGTATGCATATCGTGGAATACTACTCAGCAGTAAAAAGGAACAAACTGTTGAAATATACAACAACTTGAATGGATTTCAAGGGACTCATGCTGAGTGAAAAAAAAAAAATCCAGTATTGTATACTATGACTATGCAGTTGCCAGCAGTTAAGGGGGAAGGTAGGGAAGGACTACTTGGGGTTATGAAATGATAGCACAAAAGATTTTTTTTAATAAGCATTATTTGCAAAGCACGATTAATTTTCAGCCAGCTCCATCTGCTTTGTTTCTGCATTTAAGTTTGCATGACATTCTTTAAGATTTTGTCCATGGCTCCAAGTAAATTATTTAAAAACTCACTGGTTAAAAATGAATATTTTTCAACATTGGTTCATATGTTTTTGAATGTTTGTCCTGAAGTGATTTGGCCACTTTGAAATCAACTTTCCCCAGGCTAATTAGCTTTAGAAAATTATAGGTTTACGGCTACTGATGTTTACTTTACTTGTTTAGCCATATTCTCAACTATTTTTTGAATGCATGTATTTTTCATTCATGAAAAGAAAAATAAAGGCTTCAGTAGGAATAAAGACCGGGCCATTTTTATTGTGGTTATTGGTGGATATTACCCAAAAAAAGCATACATATTGTAATTGCTTTCCTAATGTTGGAAAGAAAGCAAAACCTGGAAAAATACTACCTTAATGCGCAATTAAATGAATTATGGCACATTCATTCAAAAGAATGTCATTCCATCATTTTTTATGAGCAAAATTGTTATGTATAATCATAGAAAGTTGTCTCCAGTATTTTATTTTAAAATTTTTAAAGATTATTTTTTTTAAAGATTTTTATTTATTTATTTGATAGACAGAGAGAGATCACAAGTAGGCAGAGAGGCAGGCAGAGAGAGAGGGGGAAGCAGGCTCCCTGCTGAGCAGAGAGCCCGATGTGGGGCTTGATCCCAGGACCCTGAGATCATAACCTGAGCTGAAGGCAGAGGCTTAAACCACTGAGCCACCCAGACGCCCCTAAAGATTATTTTTTAAAATAATATCTACACCCAATGTGAAGCTCGAACCTACAACCCAGAGATCGAGTCTCATGCTCTACCAGATAGCCCTGTCTCCAGTATCTTAAAAGTACAAAGCAGGTTGCTGAGCAGTATGTATAGTGTGATTCTATTTGCATGCAAATGGTGTACACATATATGTATTTGCTTATGCAAATACAAGAAAAATTGTTTGGAAATAAACCCACCTGTTAACAGCTACAACGCTTAGGCATAGAATGAAGTATTTCACAGAATAGTCTCCTGTTCGATTTTACAAAAATGGGAATGTTATTTTGTAATAACATTCAATGAAATTCCATATTTCAAAAGAATAAGGAAACCTGCTTAGATTTCAGCATAGCTGTTTAGTTCATGTATCTCCTTATATACTTTGGTGAATGATCATCAGTGAAAGGGGACTGTGTTGGCTTAAGTGTAATTATGTCTTTTCCAAGGTTTATTATTGCTTATTGCTCAATAAAATTAAATAATCAGGTGTCCATTCTAATGCTTTCCTTTGCTTTTGCTACCTCATTTCTCTCATCTCTTCCTACATCCTAGGCCATGCCCTCTTCTCCCGCAATGCAAGCCCACCTGAGGTGTCTTCTGATCCTATTGCTCCATTTCTTTAGGTCAAAACTAGTCCCTCCCATCTTTCACTGCTCACCCACCCCACGGAATATTCACACAGCAGGTAGCACTGGGACCATGGTCTTCACTACGGCCCACTGGGCTGCCTTGGTTCTTTCTCCTTCACTCATCCCTTTGACCATTCAGCCTTCGTGGTCTGACACGCTGATAGTCTAAACTCAGAAACAGTAAAATTTGGGGCCAGTGGGTTTGCAACATCTTCTAATGACAAACATTTTGAAAAAAGAAACCTAGCTTATTGTCTTATATCAGACTTTTGGTAAGCAAATTAAGTCAAAAGAGCATTTCTAGTAGAACTTTATACTCGGGAAATGATGCTTGACTAATTCATATAGAAGCATGTATGTTTTGGGGACATCTGGGTGACTAAGTTAGTTAAACACAGGCCTTGGGCTCAGGTCATGATTCCGGAGTCCTGGGATCAAGTCCCACATCAGGCTCCTTGCTCAGTGGGGAGCCAGCTTCTGCCTCTGCCTGCTGCTCCCCTGGCTTGTGCTGAATCTCTCTGCTCCTGACAAATAAATAAAATCTTAAAAAATCTTTAAAAAGAAGCCCATGTGTTTTTACTTTGCTTGTATGAAGCAGAATCTAAGAACTGAAGAGAGTTTTATATGTCCCTAAATTGCTCTACTCTTTGGGATTTAAGATTTAAGTAGGTGTTTTTATTTATTGACCATATTTGAAACTCTTGTTCCTTAGGTTTGGGTAGTTCATTTGGCCTCTACACAGCACCACTACGTCCAGTATTCCAATATGAGCTGGTCTCCTCAGTCCTTCCATGGCTACGGACTACACAAATGCGTGCCCTTGGTCCGAAGTAGTGTAGTGGGATGCATGCCAAGGGCAACACTGGAAGGAGCTTGGGGAACAGATGTAGCTGTTCCTTTGACACTTTAAAATGTCCTTTATTTTACTTTTAAGTAGGTCATTCATAAATGAATAGTGTCAGAATACCACTGGACACTTCAGGGGCACTTTAATGGGTATCTTCAAGGCTGCATCAATTAATCGAGCAACTAATCACTTTGCCTATCTTTCCCAGGGTGTGTCAGAGGAGATATAAGAGACAATATACGTGGACAGTTTGCTAGCAACATGTAATAATTACCCAAGACTGATACAAACAAGTGGTAGGTGTCTTAAGGAGGGAAACGTAATTCTCTCTCTGAGAAGTTAGGAAAGTATTCATGGTAAGAGGGATACTTGCCCTGGACCCTGAAGGATGGACAGAGTTTCAGCAGAGAGGTAAAAGCTGTTTGAATAGGGTACAGAGGCAGAAAAAGCATGAGGCATTTTCAGGCAAATTTGATGGGTTATTTTGACAGAAACAAGGAGTTTGAATAGAGAAGAGGCACATAATGTTGGTAAATAACAGTCTTGCAAAGCTTTGAATGTCCGTCCCAACAAGGAGCTGCACATTTTGCTATAAAGGATAGAAGGTGGTCACTTAAGTCTTGGAGATGATCAGCACATGACAATACGGCAGCGACGTGTCCCCTGGACTGGGAGGCAGAAGACCTGGAGGGTAAGAGACAGCAGACCATGACTATGGTCCAGGAGGGAAAGAGAAATCTGGCCTGAACTAAAGCCATGCTCTGTAAAAGACCTGTGGTTAAAGCTGGTGCAGAGAAAGAGGGAATTTCATAGCTTATATGGTGTGCAGAGGACTATAGAGGGCAAGGTCAGGAGGGCCACAGACCTGCAAATCAGGATGATTAGGGTAATACTTTTAATACAGTAAATAACTCAAGCAGAGGAAACAATAACAGGAGAAAAAACAAACAAACACCAAGTTCAATTTTTGACACATTAAGTGACTGGAAGAGGACACGTCAGCGGGCATTTATTTGGAAATGCATTTGCCGAATACAAAGGAAGCAACTTTTTTTTTTTTAATTAATTACATTTCATTCACGCCAGTTCCTTCCTCCCCACCCCCCCAACCCCGAGAAAATGAGCACGAGTCCCACACGGGAAAGCTCCGGCCTGGATGAGACTCGCTGATTCCACCTTGGTGGGGCCAGTAGTGTGTCTGCAGTGTGACGAAGAGGTAACGGGAAACTTCCAAAGATCGTCCAGTCGTCTTTGTCTTTCCCCGCCAGGTAGGAGGAGGAGGGCGGGTCCCGCAAGCCGGAGGAGCAGCGCGGGAGCCCTGGCTTCACCCCGGGCCGCGGGCCCACAATCCTGCTGCTTTCCGGTCCCACGGGATGGCTGCAAGACTTCCCCCGCGGGGCAATAAATATAAAGCCTTCCTGCACCGACAGCCAGCTTCATTCAAACCACCAACAGACACTGCTCTAGCAGGTGGTGTTCAAAGTGCAGGGAGCGCCGGCCACCAAGCCGGGGCCTCCCGGCTGTGCAGGGTGGCCGGCTGGGATGCGCGGCCCGGGGCTGCAGAAAAGGGGGCGGCGGGGGCTGGGGCGGGGGCGTCCAGCTGCCGGTCTCCCGGGAGAGAACAATGCATCTGTCACCCAGTGAGTAATAGAGCAGCCAGGGCTGAAAGGGAGGCGCATGTCTGCCGCGTCTTCCCACCAGGCTGGCTGGTGCGCCTCCCACTGCTCTTGGGCGGAGAGCCAGCAGCCGGAGCCCTGGAAGGTTCTTGACAAGGACACACCCAGTCAAGAACTAACTTTAAGAGGAACAGCCAGGACTGACTTTCTGCCTTGAGGAAGCCCAGGGGATGGGATGCCCAGGCAGAATGCAGCCCCTACCCTGAGCCCTCCAGGCCTAGGGTCGCGGCACAAAGCAGCTCTTTCAGGAGAGCATGGAGGGCAAGAGGACGGATAAGCCCTCTGGCCACTGTGGGGAAGCTTCCCTTGGGTGATGCTGCCTGATGGATTATCGCTTTGGAATCCTGCTGGGGACTATTCCTGGCTCTGGCCCTAACCTGGTCTCTAACCTTGGGCAGTCCCTTTTGATGGCCCTGTAGCTCAGTTTCCCCTTTTCATCAATACTCAGATGCCCTCCAGGACTTAAACCAGACAGAGGTAGCAAAATAGCCATGACTCCCACAGTGTGGGAGAAAGCCAGTGCTCAGCTGATCAACTTGAAAGAACAAAATCCTGCCTATTACTTTTAAATGCAGAAATAAGCATACCTACAATACACTCATTCATGTACATTCTAATGTGCTTATTTCACAGATGTATATATATTTACTAATAAACTAGAGACAGTCCTCTAAGGAGCTGGTTAAAATGAATAAACTAGACACTTTAATCAGGAGCGATTCATTTAGTGAATCTTGGGGTTATTTATACTTTGAAATATGGACCCACGAAGCTTATTTCCACTTTTATTTTGTTTAACAATCCCTAGATGCACTTCAGTTCTCTTGAACCCAGGTCAGACTCATGAATCCTGTTACTGGGGTGGTGAGTTGGTTACACAGAAGCAGCAAACCTTCATCGAGGCCTCAAAATTAAGTTACAAACAGCACTGGAATGGTCTCCAGGGGTCTGGATTTCCAATTCAGTGTTCTACTTAGAGCATCACATGACTTGTTCCACAACTAAATTAGAGTTTTCCAGAAGGCAAGACTATGCCTTACATCTTTATTTCTTGTCAACACTGAGAACTGTGCCTTGTATATAACAGGTGCTTGTATATAACTGTGCTTGTATATAACAGGTTGATTTCATAAAATCCCAGAAAGAAATGAGATGAACGAAGAGAAATAAGGATTCACTTAGTGTTGCAAAGAGGGAAAGAAATTCCATTACTCTGTAAAATACAAGCGAGGCCAGAAAAAGAAACAGGCAACATCTATCGATGCGTAAGAATGTAGGAACTTTGATTGTATCAGAACCTGGTGTCATTCTGAGAGACATTTCTGTGGTTGGCTAAAGGTTGTGAGCGAACACAGATGAGGTAATCTTAAGAGGAGGGTATTAGATGATGATTTTGGAAAAAATTTCTGGAAAAGAAAGAGAACTTCTGGCTTGATTTTGCAGTACTATTATAAGTAGGTCACAGATAAAAAATATCCTGTGTCCAGGGTATTCAGAAATAAAATGATTGCCAGAAGGGACTAAAGAAATGGTGTAAAATCATAAATTCGATGAGTGAGACTTGACAGTTCTAGTCAGAAAAAGGTAACTGTGAAGGAGAAGTGTATTAGAAGAGGCCAGAAAGAACACTTTGCTAAAGAGAGTTTGGGAGTGGAGAAAGCAAGCTTATCAAATTTCCATGGACACTAAGAAGCAAATATCTTAATATGAGATGAATAGTCACTAAAAAATACATCCCAGTATGGTAAGGAATGGCAGAATGAATACGGAGAACTGGAGAATCACGAAGCAGATTAAAAACCAAATATGTTGGGACGCCTGGGTGGCGCAGTTGGTTGGACGACTGCCTTCGGCTCAGGGCGTGATCCTGGAGTCCCGGGATCGAGTCCCACATCAGGCTCCCAGCTCCATGGGGAGTCTGCTTCGTTCTCTGACCTTCTCCTCGCTCATGCTCTCTCATGCTCATGCTCATGTCTCTCTCTCTCTCAAATAAATAAATAAAATCTTTAAAAAAAAAAAAAAAAACCAAATATGTTAAAGTTCTCCAGCAATGACCACTATAGATTCAAGGGGAAAAACCCAAAGTGAAAACCGTGAAGAGGGAGAGAGGGTAGAAACCAAATGACAGGAATTCAAAGAAGCATCGAGCAACCGTTGGGTTCCACTTAGGTGTTTCTTCTGGAGGCTCTCCTGAGCAGGACTCTCCTTGTACAACCTCTCACTCAGAAGAAAGGCAGAACTTAGAGATGTGTGACTACCCCCCATTCATCTTTTCTTTGACTAGAGAAGAGAAAGAATTAGATGGGAACCCTGGGCAGGGCTGAAGAAGGGAGTTCTCTCCTATTATGAGCCTGGATTTGGGTGCTGTTGCTGTAAGCCCCCATTCATGTACCTGCCCGCGCTGGGGAAAGGTGAGGTGTTAGCCTTTCAGTGAGTCTGGATTTCTTTATTCAGGCGGCCGACTTTTAAGGCAGCAATATCTGTGGCATTGGGCTGCTGAGGGGGTTCTGTGCAAAACTACAGACTATGCAGGGCCGGTCTTTGTGTCCCTTCCACATCCTTTTCTGAATGTGTGTTCCACCCCCGGTTCCTTCTCTTGTCTCCCAGACACTCAGCATCCCATGCTGCTCTCAGAAACTAACGGCTTTGGCTCACCTCACAAAGCCTCACAAAACTTGAAAGTGAACTTAAAAGGCCAACCTCTTGCACTGGCCCCAGAGTGGAGAGAGCTTTGGCTTTGTTTATAGCAGACCACGTTGAGTTCTAGCTGTCACTTCCTTCGTGACACTGAACAAGTCACATCGGGTTTGAGCATCTCGTGTTATCTAAAACATTAGGGGGACAATAATAACTACCTCCACTCCACCACAAAGTTGTGAAAACCTGTGAGACAATAGGTCAAAAGATTATATCAATTGGGACACCTGGGTGGCTCAGCTGCCTTCGGCTCAGGTCATGATCCCAGTGTCCTGGGATCGAGTCCCACATCGGGTTCCTTGCTCTGCAGGGAGCCTGCTTCTCCCTCTGACTCTGTCTGCCTCTCTGTCTGCCTGTGCAGACAGACGCTTTCTCTGACAAATAAACAAATATAATCTTTAAAAAAAAAGATTATATCAAATAATACATTAGCAAAGGTAAATGATTTTTAGTGTCTCTTAGTATTTGGGCAAAAAAGTCTCATTTATATAGTGTAGCTTTCCTTTATTGCCATATATCATCTGTGTCAAAACAAGGAGGCATTTTTAAACATGTATGATATTAAGTCACGAGTGATAAAAGACATGTGGTCTACATACATTCATTCTTTAAAAAAACCTCATGGAAGAAATATTCTGCCTGCCAGCCACATGGCAAGTCTTGTTCAGATGGAATTTTTAATTTTCTTTCTTTTTCTATTTAAATTACTTAATATTTATCTATATGCATATCATCATTATCTTTAGTTCAAGTAACTAGGCGTGTAGCATTTTAAGTTTTATTGCCTTCTGGAATGGTAAGCTAAATAAATTTTAATCATACTTCCAAGGAAGTTTTTTTTTTTTTTTTTTAATTTATTTGACAGACGGAGATCACAAGTAGGCAGAGAGGCAGGCAGAGAGAGAGGGAAAAAAGCAAGCTCCCTGCTGAGCAGAGAGCCCAATGCGGAGCTCGGAGCTCGGAGCTCGATCCCAGGACCCTGGGCTGAAAGCAGAGGCTTTAACCCACTGAGCCACCCAGGCGCCCCACGCTAAATAAATTTTAAAGATACCTAGTGATTTTTCACCTCAGGGAAGCAAAATGTGGATTGTGAGTTCACAGCTTTCCTTTACAGTGTGAGTTCCCATTATTGTTGTTGCTTCCATTTGAACTAGGAGAGGGAAAGGGCATGGCACAAAGAGGCATTTCGACTCTCCCCCTCAAAATGATGAGGGAGAGTTGATTTTTTTCAAAGCAAAAGAGGTGGGAAAGGGGCAAGATAGCAAAATAATACTGGCAGGTGGCAAATAGATGGCAATTGCATTCTAAAAGTGGAAAAAAATTCAGGCAGCTACTTTGAAAAAAACTTATGCAAATATGTTTGAATTTGAAAAAGAGAACAATGCAAATACATGTTGGGAAATCCTGAGAAGATAGAAATATAGAGAGGAATGATGTATAGTTGAAAATAACAGGACAAGAGCTAAGAAAGGGAAAAAAAGTGGGTGTCAATTTGGTCTATCGTTTGAAGGGAAGGAATGCCTAATGATTCTAAGTAGGAGAATAAAGGACAGAACCCCAGAGAAGAACAGGACACTGGGAAGCACTGGGAGGAGCGAAGTTTAAGAAAAACCCAAATGGGTACATGGAATGCACAAGAAATAGGTTATGTGGAAATACACTGGAAAGCTGCTGGTCCTAGAGAGCCAAAGAATGGTGATTTATCCACAGAAGGGAAGGGTTTAGGAAGAAACCTGACACTATAAACATTCTTAGGACAAGATAAATAATGGAATCATAGCAATATTGTTAAGAGAAAAGAGAAGACAGCTGATAAGTAAGGGAAGTCATATAAATGAGAGAATGGGAAATGATGGAAAAAAATACAGAAAGACAACCACACATCATGGGTTGTTATTTGGTTTGGTTTGGTGGTGTGTTTGCGGTTTAACATGTCATATATTTAAAAAGAAGAAGAAAAGTAAGTAGTTAATTACAATGGAGAAGAGAGAATAAGGCAGTAGTACAACCAAGGGTAATTTAAAGATTTAAAATAATTTAAAAGCGGATTTAAATAATATCCAAGAAGTTTTTACATGACCTAAGAGAAGAGTCTGCTTATAACTTCATACACTTCTGTGAAAAAAGGAGAGAACCATTTTGTGTGATGTGTAGGCATTTCCCAAGTTTAAACCTATAAGGAGGTTCAGATAATTCTTTAAGTTTTAAGAATGGGTAGGATATAAAAAGAAGAGCACCAGAACAATTTGTGAGTGATGGTTTTAATAGTTAATACTTACCACATATTAAGTGCATCTTTGTTCCAAGAAGTTTCAAAAATATTCAAATATTTCATATCATATAAAATTATTTTACGTTCTATGTTTCTATTTAAATAATTGTGTTTCTGTTAGGATTTGTTTTTAAGCTACCGGATATTGACTTTTTAGATCATTGGGAAGATGTCACAGGAAATTCAGAAAGTAGTTCTATGAAATTTTTCAATCTCTGTTAAACAATCAAGGGAAATAATGATAAATTTTTAAAATGTTTTGTGCCTGGTTTTCATTTGTACCCAAAATCCCAGACCAAATTGTCCGTTGATGCATTCATGTTAAATTACTTACTTCACAGGTCAATGATTAAATTTATTTGAGTGCTGGGGCACCTGGGTAGCTCAGTAGGTTAAGCCTCTGCCTTCGGCTCAGGTCATGATCTCAGGGTCCTGGGATCAAGCCCCACATTGGGCTCTCTGCTCAGCAGGGAGCCTGCTCTCCCCTCTCTCTCTGCCTACTTGTGATTTCTCTCTCTGTGTCAAATAAATAAATAACAAAAAAAAATAACTTTAAAAAAAACTAAAAAACTAAAAAAAATTTTTTAAAAAACTGAGTCCTGTTTTCTTGGAGGAACATGGATTTCTTAAAAATCTGAGAGGTATTAAGCTTACAGGAGTCTCTTTGCTGGTGCTCTGAAGACGTGACCAATGTCTCTGTGACAGGATCACACCACAGCTCGTAGCCACTCTGTGCCATAATCTGTAAACGATAATGACTTTACAGGGCAAACCCACATATGTACTTGCCGAAAGGTCTCTGTCAGACACAGCAGGTGCCTGTGACATCTGAAAGGGGACCCGCAGAACTGACACATTGGGCAGCTCAGGAAGCCAGTTTGCAGGGCCCTCTGTGTGTGACCCTAATGGGCAGGTGGTCTTGAGGTTTCGCTAGAGCAAATGGCACTGGATAAAAGAGAACACCATTTACCCGGGAAACCGCTAAGTGGCTTTACAAAGAGGAATGCCAAGAGTGGACTATAGCCCCACCAGGACAGCAATTCTTGGGTAAAAGCAAGCCATTTCAAAAATACCAGGGGAAAAACTTGGAGACCGTTGGGAAACAGTTCGATTTGTAATAAATGAAGAGTAAATTTGGCAAGTCAGCGTGGGGCGTGGCGTGTTAACTTGCCTTCTTAGACCGGGGTTCCTCAAGCTTCACGCACGGGTGATACCCTCACTGAACAAATGGGGACGGACTCTCTTAGCTGGCATCAAGGGCACTCATCCTTACAAAAATAGGTTTCACAACCTAAGACGTACTTGGACAAAAACATTAAAGAAGTTCTATATAGACCTGGCCCAGGCCATTCCTGTGGATAAACAATATTTTCTCACTTGGCCCCTTTTTGAATTTTAAAGTTGGATATAGAGACCTTTAGGAAGAAACTTTAGAAAAACTAAATAACATAATCAAGAGACAGCACTTGAATCCAAGTGCTGAGATTTTCAGGAAACTTGAGATTTCATAGATGTATTTTCTTAGTTATATAAAAAAGAGAGGTAATAAACATTAGATGTTAGATTAAAATGTAATCAATACAATAAATTGGTCTTTGTCCTGTATATATGTTCCATATATATATACCTATGTATTCAACTCTGAATCTAAAGAGTTGGTTTTTCTTTTAATACAAAGTACAAGCTATTAAAAAAATGGTTCCATTAATTGGGAGATTTGTTTTATGTTAATCAAGCACAGAACTGAGAGGCGGGGAAGGTTGTGGGTTTTTTTTTTTATTGTTTTCTATTGTAACTATTTGGTCATTTTTATAGTGCTGGATTAATTCCAGTCTTTTATTCATCAGTTTTGTTTTTGAATGACTTGGGGCCTATGTAAAAAATCACAATAACATCTAAAATTTGATGATCTGCCACCATGAAGATGAATATTTAAATAGGAGCTGTATGAAATGACAAGTGAGCAGGAAAAAGAAACAGGTATGTAACAAAAGTATCAATGTTGATAGAAACTTGACCTTTATGGTTCAACCTTGTGACTCTTCCCACAACCATAAGCAAGTGGATGCACAAGAGCAAAAGAGCTTAGACTCAAGAGAGATGAAATCAGTCCCCATTCTATGTGGTCTACATCTCAATCTTCTGTCTTTCTGCCCCTTTGCCAGTGAGTCCAACTGCTTCCAGTCCAGCTGGATTCCACCCCAAACATAAGCCATTACTCAAATTGAGGGTTCTATCACTAATATCAGTAGCTAATATTTACTGGGCAAACACATTCTGAGCCGTGCAAACCATGTGTATGAATTTGCTCATTAAATCCTCACAATTCTCTCTTTCCTGCGTTTCTGGGATTCAAATATCCACTCTCCCCACGTCTACCAAGAGTCTAACATTTCTGAAGTTAGGATGCGTCTTACAAACTATGACAAGTCATTGAACTGTGTTATCTTAGTTGTGTATAAATTAATGGTGCATCTCACAGTTGATGATGTCTTAGAATCGAAGACACTTAGCACTTTTCTCATTTTACAGAGC
This sequence comes from Neogale vison, assembly GCF_020171115.1. Classification (NCBI taxonomy): domain Eukaryota; kingdom Metazoa; phylum Chordata; class Mammalia; order Carnivora; family Mustelidae; genus Neogale; species Neogale vison. Next base: position 75,454,212 of record NC_058091.1, on the reverse strand, counting down.
TTCCCATTAAGGTTGCCGAGCTTGTAAAACTCGTGCAGAGTCCCGTGATCAGAGGGAGCCAAGCAAACTGGCGCAGGGCAAACCCTGGAGGATGTTCTGTGCTTGCCTTCCAAACCCTTGGTTTCCATCTGTCTCCACAGCCCCTTTGCGAGGGTTTTCACAGAATCATAGCTCTCCCTCAGGAATAAGGATTGACAAAGTTCATTTAGTCTGTATTGGAACTGATCTCTGAGTTGTATGAAAATCATCAATCCTAAAGATCCAGGATTAAAAAAGACCAATTAAAACTATTTTGTTAGAAGGAGGGGGAGGAGGGAAAGGAGGAAAAAAAGAAGAAGAAGAGGGGCACCTGGCAGCCTCACTCGGTTGAGCATGCAACTCTTCATCTTGGGGTCGTGAGTTCGAGCCCCACATTGGGAGTATAGATTGCTTAAAAAAATAATAAGAGAAAGAAAGAAAAAGCTGGGGTGCGGGGAAACCAAGAGTCGAACAATCACTCCTGACTTTATTTTATTCTAATTCAAACACTCAGTTTGAAGAACTCAAATTTTAGACTAGCTAAGTTTCGCTAATCAGGAAAAATACATTCGTTTATTTCATCCAGCTCCAAATGCTAATTTGTGTTTGAGATTGTACTGAATAACCAAAAGCAGCAATTGTCTTTTGTTTTGTTTTGTTTTATGTTTCTTCCCCTTTTAACTATAAATTAAGTTGATCAGAAAGACTTACTGTGGTTTTGACTTAAATTTAAAATTAAAAGCACTGAAAATATGGTCACTGTATTGTGGAAAGAGTGTGACTTCTGGCATCATCTCTGATAGCTCTCTTTATGTTTTTATTATTGTTAAATCACTTCATTAAGTGTCCCAAATATTTTGTAAACATATTTACATAGAAACTTAAAGCAAAGGCCTCATCATGTTTACATTTTTTTTTTTTTTTTTGGTGCATGTTAAAACCTTTTACAGGGCAAATATTTGTGTTCTATAATGAACCTGCTACAAGTGCATGAATAAACTTTGCTACAGTTTCAGCAGTATGTTTACTTCAAAGAAGTGTTTGCCTGCCTTGGTAAAAGGAATTTAGAGGGGAAATACTGCAGACACTTCTTTACTCTGGCATTTTTACATTAGAAAGCATTAGATCCCTTGATGATGATAAGCTTTTGAGGCTAACAGTGACTCAGACAATGCTATTTTTTAATCTCCTGCCATGCGTCAGGAGATGAGCTGGGCCTTGATGTCTGCAGAGTCACATCAGAGATCCTGCTCTCCCTGGGCTCACAGTGCAGGAAACCTGTAAATAGAAAAAATTATCACAGTGCTGCATGACATCATGGACATAAAAAAAAAAAAAGTACCCTGAAAGAAGTTGATTGCATTTACACTCAATTGCACATAGATGTAGATATTGTGCCTTATTTTCAGACTGCTTACCCTTCAATAGCTTCATGTTATTACCTCTCATGAGAATCTGTAAGCCACCAATTTGCCTTCTACTTCCTTGAAGCATTGTTCTTTCTTTAGTTTATTAATATCTTTGCTGATTGATTGCTCTTCTTACTTACCACCCAGCCAGGGCTGCAAAGGGAGGACATTTAAAGAAACACAACATGGTCGCATCCCAATAAAAAAAGATAGTGTCATCAATATGATGAATGAGAAAGAGCCATTGCTACATTCATGCTTTACAATGCATGAAACTAAATGTCACTGGCCATTCCCACTGCCTCCCTAGGGAACAGGGTAGGATGGCAGCTTTCTCGTATTTATGCTAGAACACACAAGATACTCATTTGGTTGAAAAAAATTCAAAAGGTATAAAATACTGCAAAATATTAAAAGGTACAAAGTACATACCCCAGCTCCCAGCTGTTATCCTGGGATAGGGTTGCAGAGATATTTTAAGCAGATGCAAGTAAATATTCTTTCTCCTTTTGTTTTCTCCTTCCTCCCCTTTTTTTCTTCCCTTCAGTTCTTTCCTACACCATCCATTTTCCTTCCCTTCTCCCTCCTTCCCTTCCTTCCTATCTTATGTTGAACGCATTTAACAAAATAAAACTATACTCCTTGTTCTTTTCCTTGAATTTTTCCCAATTAACAATATATTTTGGAGATCTTTCCACAACAATATATGATTGACTTTGCCATTTCTTTTTACAGCTGTATGCTATCTCCTTGAATAGGTATATGAGAACATATTGAATAGTCCTCACAAGTAACCTTGAACATCTGTCATTTCACTAACACACAAGTATATTTGTGGGGCAAATTCTTAACGGTGTAAAGGCTGGGCTGAACGGCATATGCAGTTGGGGCTACAATAGATACTGCCAGATAACCAAAGGTCGCATACTTGGTTTGATCATTCAGGAATGCCTTGGGACTCTTGTTAAAATACCCAACAATGACAATATTGGAATGATATCTATAGTAACAGAAGTATCTGGTTTTCAGTTTATTTGTCATTTTCAAGTTATTTGTGTTTTGGTCTCTTTGCTTTGCAGACATGATCAAAGGTTATCTGCTGAATACGAAAGCAGAATGAAATCCAGGGAATATGGGGTTTAAAGACATAGAATTTGTAAATAGAAATGCCTATTGTACTCCACCTATGTCTTCTTTCATCTTCTCGATCATTTTGGCCACTGACGTTTAAAGCAAATCTGTCTTCAATATAGTTTCTAAATTCTGTAGGACTTGGATAATCTTTTTGCATGCTTTTATAAGCTGGAATTAGAGACAGCAACACAATTCAGCCTCTTGCTGTGGAAACCACAAACTTCTAAAGGGCATCCTGCCTGGACATCACTTCATAGAGAACAAGCTCTATCCCTTGGGCGCCTTGAAGACTACCCCCGTGACTTGTTGCATCATGTGACCTTTGGCAGTAAACTTAAATTTAAACCAGAGACAAAACAGGGTTTTTTGCCTTTTACCAACTGAAATCCCTCTAGTTTCTGTGACAACACTCTTCCCATTATTATCACCACTCCCCAAACAGGTTTATCATCTAAACAGTCCTGGTTTGAAACCCATATGAGATGGGTCAACTTGCCCCACAAGACCATTCAACATGGGGCAAATAGACCAAAGAGTAATAGTTTTTACCTTAAGGAAGTAGATGGAAAGAAAGAATACTCTTTGTCTTCAAAAATTCTACCTAATACATGAAGGATCATGACAATCTGCCTGTTTACCTTGTGGTGACCTTCAGGCAGAGAATCCCTGGATGAACGTAGTTTTGTGGTATTACGTGGTGCGGTGAAATGTGTTGCGTGGTACAAATGTTGCCTGGGGATGTCCATGAGTGGCCTTAAGGGAGTGGGGTGGGGGGACAAGTGAGTTTATGAAGTAAATGTATTATTGTTCGTACCTCTAACGGTGCACCCAACGACAGAGCAGTGAAATGAGCAATTTTCAGCTCCCTCCTTCCTTTCTTGCCCAGGAAGACAGCTAATCTGGAAGCAATAAGAGAGCAAAGTAGTTAGAAAAGCCAAGTTGTTTTAAATAAAAGGATGATGCTGCATGTTTTAAATAAAAGCATGACCTTGCATGACGGCGCAATGAGGATGCTTACCCAGCATTTTGTTAGCCCCATCTTGCAGCAGCTTTGGTCTGGGACTTGTGAGAGTGAGGGTCAGCCTGGCCCTCAAGTCTCCTGTGGGATACAGGAGTCACAGATCCATGGAGCAGCCAAAGACGGGCAGGACCCATAATAGAGGCTGAAGACCATCTTCTCTGACCTGCGCAGAGAAAGAGGTAAGGTGGATAATGAGTATGATCCCAGGAACCATTGTAAATGACAGAGAAGCAAAAGGTCACTCCAAAAAAACGAAGAAAGGAAGAGGAATCTAAAGCCCTTTCATAGGGGAAGGAAGAGAAGGAGGTGGCTGTGATTTGACCAGGTGGGGAGATGAAGGACAGGTGGCCCCTTGTGAATAGTGAAGAGCATAAAGGGGTTTGTTATGATAAGCCTGAGACAGGAGGTTATTTTTTCTAAATTTTATAAAGCCAAGAAGTGAGTGAAATGCTTTGGCATGATGTCTGTAAAGAGAAAGGGAATATGTGGATGTATACTGGGCCTCACTGTAACCGGGACCTCAGTGTCTGACGGGCAAGAGTCTGTTTTCTGTACTGAACACACCCCAGCCTCCCTGGAAGCCTCTGCCGTCCACAGAGCCTTGTAGCTGACCCGGTCAAATGACGGCGACAACGGCAAACAGTTGAGATTGCTGGCCCAGGGAGGAGGGAAACACAATGGCTACCCTGGAGGAGGAATGTCTTGCCCCCCCCACCCCCTCACACACAGATTGGCTCACCTCTCTCCCTTCTTCTTGGTCTAGGCAGAGAGATGACTGGATTATCTCTTGTTCTGTTTCTCATAGGGGGTTCATGGGCGCAAACTGTTCAAGTTAACTTCTCTTGTAACAGAGGCTCTGAGACATGAAAAAATCACATATGGTTTCATTTCCAGTGACATCTGGAAAGCAAGGGGTCAAATATCATCTCATAGAGATGTCCTGGTGAACAGAGGGAATGAGCTGACTCTGTTCTCTTTGAGAGATTAGTAGGGAGTGAAATAGGCAGGGCTTGCTGAGGATGGAATTCTAGTGAGGAATTAGAATAATGTTTTTTTCCTTGATTCTCTTTCTCAAATTACCTCTAAAAGGAGGTGTAAGGACACAGAAAAAAATAGGAAAGGAGAGTCGAAGGAGCTACCAGAGTGAGCACAAGAATTTCAATAAAATTACAACCTTCCAAAGAGAACTGAACATTTTTTTCGACCTGATTTAACTACTTGCCTCATGTCTCCACACCGAGTGGATTCTAAATTAATAGTATGCATTTAGAGCATTTAGAAATAATGTCTATACTTTTATAGCATGTTTTCTCTCAAAGCATAATAATTTCCATCTAATTTTATATGATCTAATAACATCAGCCTTGTCACAGTCACACAAATGAACATCAAACTGGGAATAAGTAAAGCATGTTCTTATTAAAATAGAAGCAGTTTATATCCAGTCCCCACCCTACCCAAAATTGGCACTGAGAACTATGATAGCGAGACAGAAAGAGGCTGAATGCATACGCTCCCCCTCCCAGACAAAGAATGAGTTCCTTCGAGTCGAGTCCCCCCAGCAAGGGATCCCACAGTTTTCATTAATATAATACAAAAACATATGCGTAAGAAAAGAAAAAGAACATAAAGAAATGAGCAAAAGAGCTACAGAATTCAAAGAAAACACATTCCTTGGTTCATACCCACATCTAACTGCCTAAGAAATTTCAATGAAAATCAGATGTGATTTTCAGCATGTATTCTGCTTAAATAAAATATGAGTGAAATACATATTTCTTCTCTACGTGGTGGTAACAGAATTTTCTTTTACTGAGTTATAATTGTATAGAGTTATGTGAAGATTAAAATTAGATAACATTTGTAAACTGCTAAAGAACCATGCAAGTTTCTATCCCCAAGTTATGAAAATTAATTCTTACTGTTCAGGAGATGAAGCTATGATTACAGAAGAAGGAAAAAACAATCGATTTTTCATCTAAATGGGTATCAACCTTAAGATATAAATTGGAAGTTGTTTTTAAGAGGAAAGAAATTCCTATCAGCCTTTTTCCTTTCTTGGAATTAGTTATTGTTGGTGTTTTTCTAAAAGTAAATTCCAGAGAAAAATAACCCGGTACACATTCTGTGTGCGGATGTTGATGGAATGCAAGTGGACAGAAATGCAGGGAAAAGAAAGGCCCTGCCAACCAGGTCCCAAATTTCTTAGAAAGTCCTGAGGTCCAGATAATGAAGAGTGTAATGAAGAAGGGGAGGAGGAAAGAAAGGAAAGAGATGACGAACAAAGGAGAGAAGTCCAACGAGCAAGTGAATCTTGACTTTTTTTTTTTTTTAAGATTTTTATTTATTTATTTGACAGACAGAGATCACAAGCAGGCAGAGAGGCAGGCAGTGAGAGAGGGGGAAGCAGGCCCGCTTGGAGCAGAGAGCCCGATGTGGGGCTCGATCCCAGGACCCTGAGATCATGACTAGAGCTGAAAGCAGAGGCTTAAGCCACCGAGCCACCCAGGCGCCCCTGAATCTTGGCTTCTTATTGATAACTTGCTGTTCTCCCATTGTACACAACGCAAGCCCAGCATTGCTCTTTGGGAGTCAACTCAATGTTTAATCTAAGGCTTTGACTCCCTTTCATCTTTCTGAATTTGATCTAGTTCATCTTTACAAGGTGCTTAGGGACTGAGAACCTCAAAGGCTCACTCTAAAAAGATTAAGATAAATAACAGGTTGGGGAAAGGTTTTTTTTTCTTTTTTTAACTTCAGACTTTAGAGAATATTTTCACATTTATTCCTATTTAAAGCAAAATATAATTCTTTTCCAGGAGTTGAAATCCAGGATCATAATACTAGAAGGAAAGAGTATCTATTTTGCATTCAACTGCATGTGACTGCCAGACAAACGGGTGGCAACGAAACCCCAACCCTGTTCTTCCTTCAATCGGCGTTCACTGAGCATCTACTATGTGTCGTGCATTCACTCCCCCAGGCCTGGGGATACAACAGGAAACAAAACAGATGAACATCCCTGCTAGGGGAAGGAAGCTACCAGGAAGCCTGGTAGCAAATTGGAGATCCCCAAGAGATAATTTACTTTAAATACTGTTATATATACTTACATACAACAAGTCAAAGAATAAGATGTAAGATATTTTTAAGTTCTAGAATCATGAAATAAATGTTTTAAAACGGTTGAGCATTTGAGAAAGTTGGCATATCTATAAAATATAAATTTTACTGGTTTTAAAACAAATGTAAAATTATTTTGAGGAACAAAAACACGTTACATACAACATGTAAAAGAATCTGGTTTTTCTTTTCAGAAAATTTAAATTTTCATAGTGATTGAGGTCTCAAGTGAAACATGAATAAGGAAGAAAAAATATTTTTTCAATCTATCTCATAAGCAAGTAGGAAATTGGTATAGGAAAGTTCTTAAAAATATTCTCCCCAACTTTTCTAGTTTTATTTTTGTTATGGTCCTATAAAGCCTAGCCTAGTGTCTTGTCTTTCATAGTTTTTCAGTGGCTATATGTTGCATTGTTATTTTATAAGCATAGCACAAAGTCTTAAGAAAGCACTTCAAATTCACTTTGAAAAAAACTATTTTATTGGTTTGAAGATGAAAAGTGACCATATCACATGATTTAAAATGAACTCTAATCTTTGAATCCTCAAGAGCCCAAACTTCCCTTTAGGAAATGGGCAGTGTTGTGTTTGAAGCTTATTGTTCAAAATTTATTGAAATGATGAATTGTTTTATTTTATAATCCATTAAAGAAGATAGTTATTATAAAATTGCTCCATTTTTCTATAATTCCAGAAATTCTACATTATTAAATTACTTAAAATATGAATTGGTCTTTTTTTTTTTTTTTTTTGATGGCTTGTCCTGATTTAATTGGCAGCACTTTTTTCTTTCTTTATGGGACATAAAAGTAGAGAGATGTCGTACACTTAATGGCACCTTGGATTTGATGAAGCACCCCCTACAGCACAAGGTGAATTTCAGTAACAAAATGACCCAACAATTCAGAAGCCCAAGCAAGGCAGAAATTGTTCTCCTCTCACCTAACAATCCAGAAATGAGTGTTCCCGGTTATCGGGGGTCTGTTGCTCCATGTGATCTTTCAGCTGCGACCCAGGGCTCTCCCATCTTGTTGCTCTGCAACCTTCTTTGCACAGTCGAAGATGGGTTGTTGGCATGTCTGAATTCTAGCTCATGAGAAGAGGGAAAGAGAAGTGAGAGTCAGCAATTTCCTTTTGAGCAAGTGGACAGAGGGGACAAGTCTTCCATCCCACTGGTGAGAACACTGTCACGTGGCCACGGCTGCCCTACTGGTTGCTTATAGTCACATCCATGTAGTCTGGTCAATGACATAGGCATCACCACATAGCATGAGGCTGCTCTTGACCTAATGAGAGAACAGAAGGAGGATCATTTGCTTCTGGAGACAGTTGAGTTTCTGCTTTGCAGAAAGCAAAAATGGGGGTGAGGGGAGGAGCTATTGTACACATTTTCCCAAAGAATTGCCAAGAAATTCAATGTGATCAATGTCTATGCTGGTATTAGCTACTTATTGTTGGGAGACAAAGTAACCCAAACTTGCAGCTTACAACAACAAACATTTACTGTCTCCCAGTTCCAGGGTGGGTCAGGAATCCAGAAGTAGCTTGGCTGAATGTCTCTGGCTCAGGGTCTTTTGCAAGGTTGCCATCAAGTTGTCAGCTGGGGTTGCAGGCAATTCTATTTCTAAGATTCTGCTTCTGGCTATTGGCAAGTCTCATGTCCTTGCTGGCTATTGGTTGAATTTGCCAAGTCCTTGCCACATGGAATTTTCAATAGGGCAGCTCACAACGTGGCAGCCAGGCTTTCCTCAGAGCAAGTGGGTAGACAATGAAAGAGAGCAAGAGAATGAGTAAGACGGAAGTCACAGTCTTTCTGACGGAATCTCAGGAAGGACATCACATCCCTTTTGCTCTTTTTTATGTCAGAAGTAAGTTACTCTGTCCAGCCCACAGTCAAGCAGAGGCTATTATATAAGGGTATGAATGTTAGGAGGGGAGGATCATTTAGAGCACTCTTGGAGGCTACCTATCACAGTCCTCCGTAGAGAAATCTGTATCATTAGATGTTCTTAAAACAGAATAGACAACAGCTGGTCATGCAAGGAAGAGACATTCACCTGACTGGAAGTCAAAACTGATGCTATCTCAAAAGTTCCTTTGCCCCTATGATGACATTCTCTGCAATGAAATGGGTTCTTTTCATTTTCTTCGTAAATTCTGGCAGACATGTGATGGTAGTTCAACCATTACTTCCTCTGTCACATGTGGAGAAGCCACACTAAACTCTCTCTGAGCAGTGTAATATTGTTGTTCAGAGACAGAGACAGAGATAGGTTTTGAATCCCATCCCTTCACTTACTGCTTCTTGATGTTTTCTCATCCAGAGAATGGGGATAATATTTCTTCTTACCTCACAGCATTGTTATAAGGACTAAACGAGTTCAGGGCTTAGAACAAACTAAGGTGCATATTATAAAATCAATACATGTGAGCTAACTAAAGAAATCTGATCTTTCCTTTAACTATTGAGGACTTTTTTGGGAAAAGGCAGTTAATCTTACTTCATAAGATTTCCTCCGTGTCTGCCTTGACATTTTCTCTTCCCTGACTTCCTAAAATGAGTCTACATCAAATGGTATGACTCAGAAACCAAAGCTTAGTGGCAACGTAATGTATGTGAGTATAGAGCCAGCCAAGGAGATGGGGGCTTCAATTTATGACAATATGAATCTTGTCATATTCTAAGGCTCTATCAAGTCTTTCATCCAGTTTTAATGTATTTATGTTTTGGAACTCAGTTTTCGGATAGTAATCTTTTCAATCTCCAAAAAAAAAAAAAAAAAAAAAGCCTAGAATTTAAATTAGAAAAATTCCTTTGATGTCTCTTTTGTTGATTCTTTGTAGTCTTTGATATTTTTATAAAAAAATCATTTTTCTTCTAGAAAAATTAGTGAAAGAAGTAAAAAAGGAGATAAAGAAAAAGTTAAAAGATATTCTGAAAATGCCAATATTAATGATCTCTTCTTAGTTGGCTTTTAATACTTTCATATTTTTTATTTAAAAAATTGTGCTTATTCTAGAAAAAGCAAAGTAGGTTAAAAAAGTAAATAAGGGGTGCCCGCATGGCTCAGTTAAGTGTCAGTTAAGTGTCTGACTCAATTTCAGCTTGGATCATGAGATCAAGCCCCACATCCAGCTCTAAACTGGACTATGGAGTCCACCCAAGGTTCTTTCTCTCTCCCTCCTTCTGCCCCTCCCACTACAGCTCCCTCTCTCTCCCAAAAAAAATAAAATAAAATAAAATAAAAAAATAAGAAAAGTAAGAAAAATAAAGAAGGAAAAGGAAACAAAATACACTGATAATCCCTTATCCATACAGAAGTGTGACTAGTCCTGGGCATTTTTCTATGTGTACAAAATATAACAATATGCATACAGTTTTGTAATCTGTGCTTTTTTTTTTTTTTACTCAAAGACATGCTGTGAGCAAGTTGATTTACTCCAAGCAGAAGTAAACCAGCAGATGAGAAAAACCTGTGTGTAACATAGAAGTGAAGAAGGGGAATTAATTCAGAGAGAACAGGGAGGCATGGAGAATAATTAGACTGGGAACAGACTGCAGAGCAAAGAGAGGGAACTCCTTTGGTTACCTGGGAAATGCTGGCTTGGCTCTTCTTCCCCCTGGAACACACAGATGCCTGGAACAACTTGTGCATTACCCCAGGTCCAAGAGATCCAGCCAGCATGGAGACCAGCGGCAGACTTTCTTCAAGCTTACATTTTATGCATCTGGGGACTACCCTATGTGTAGAAATTTTGAACGCCTCTTCTCTATACTCTCAGACTTCATCTTCATAAAGACCCCATAAATGTTTCATTTGGGGACTGGACTGAAAGAGCCAATACCGATTAAAATACATCTTTTTCTTCTAAAAATATCATTGCTGAAGTTGAAATCCATATACTCAGCTACTATGACATTTTTATAACCTGCATGAAGATACTAGTCTATTAAACTTGAGCTTAATGGTGTATTTTCAATGAGAAGTAATTAATCCAACATTCACATTTGGCGATTTAATTTAATGTAGGTTGACCAAGGAGGAAAAAATAGAAAAAAACCCTCCACAAATCACTAATTTCAAGAACTGAAAAGATATTATTATTCTATAGACGTAAACATTAAGAAAATAGTATAAATAATTCTGTGCTAATAAATTCAACAACCAGAGAAGTTAAATGGGATGGATTCTAATTAAAAATTGTAAATGTACAGAAAGGAGGACATTTATTTGTTTTAGACCAGAAGAAACTGAAAGGGAGAGGAAGACTAAAAGGCCAGGAACCACCAAAGGATCTCATTCTAAATGACTTCCCAAGAAATTAAATAGTGGATCATTGGCCTGGAATGAAGTAGGTGGTAGGTAGAGGGCTGGGTATAAAAGGAAAATAGGAATTATTTTTCTAACAGTTAAGACTAGATTTCTTCTTTAATGGAGAGGTAACTGATAAGTGAGAGAAAAAAAAAAAAAAACAAGCAGGGGTGCCTGGGTGGCTCAGTCAGTGGAGTGTTTGACTCTTGATCTCAAGGTTGTAGGTTTGAGCCCTGCCTTGGGTACAGAGATTATTTTTTTTTTAACCTTAAAAAAAAAAAAAACAACGGCAAAACAGGCACCTTTACATAATCCTTATAGGATTGATGATGCAGAAAATCTCATAAAAACTAGATCAGGAAAACCTTCCTCCCAGTCAGTTATTACCAGTGATATGTAGCAAAATCTTGCAGGACTTCTGGCATTTAAGCAACACAGTATAATATTGCTGTCTGCATTTTTTTTTTCTTTTCTACTGAAACATTGCATTAGGGGTTTGGATTTTATAATTCTATTCTGTTTCTGAAATGATTTCTGAAGCTTTTTCCAAACAAGGCAGTTGGTTAAAGAAGTCAGTGTCTGGGTGTTAAAAGGAAAGCTAAAACGTTGTATTTTCTACAGATCTAGCTGGCAGGGAAATTTCCATCACCTGGTTGCAGTATCCTAAATGCCTTTGGTAAGTGTATTTTAATTAACTGAATCTAATTCTGGGACCTACATTACCCATTTCATTAAAGCCCCTTACTTGACAGGTGAGAAATTCACACAGCTTCTCTCAGTTCACAGATGTTAAGCGATTGGCATGCGGTCACATAATTAGTTAGTGACAGACCCGTAATTTAAAAGTCACATCATGGGGACACCTGGGTGGCTCAGTCGGGTAAGTGTCTACCTTCGTTTCAGGTCATGATCCCAGGGTTCTGGGATTGAGTCCCGCTCAGCTGGGAGCTTGCTTCTTCCTCTGCCTGCCACTCCCCCTGCTTGTCTCTCTCTCTCTTTTTCTCTGACAAATATATAAAATCTTTAAAAAACAAACATAAACAGGGGCATCTGGGTGGCTCAGTGGGTTAAGCCTCTGCCTTCGGCTCAGGTCATGATCTTAGGGTCCTGGGATCTAGCCCTCATCAGGGCTGTCTGCTCAGCGGAGAGCCTGTTTCCCCTTCTAACTCCCTGCCTGCCTCTCAGGGAGCCTGTTCTGCCCCCTCCCCCTCCTGTCTACCAACTTGTGATCTCTGTCTGTCAAATAAATAAATAAATAAATAAAATCTTTAGAAACAAACAAGCCTGCTTGTGCTCTTTTTCTCTGTCAAATAAATAAATAAAATCTTTAAATAAATAAATATTAAGTTTTTAAAAAACAAAACCTGACTGATAGGTTTGTAGAAAAACAAATGGGCACGACCATTCAAATAGCCCACACTGCTGTACATCAGCTTCTGCCTCTGGGAAATCCAACACTGATTTAAAAAATGTAGGTTTTTCTCCTTGGTGGCCCTGCAACCTTATACTTCCTTTTTCTCAGGCAGCTCTGCCTTAAAAAATTACACATCTGGAGTACTCACGGGCTCAATGCACCAGATCTAAATCTTTTCCCACTCATAAATGGGCTCCCATAAGACCAGTGTTTTTCCAACCGAGGATCGTGACCCATCCATGCACCATGAAATCAATTCAGTGGGTCATAACGGACGTGTTTTTTTAATTATATAAAATACAGTGCATTCTCTCCATTACCATTCGACCTCCACTTATATTTGAGGCTTGAAGGGGATTTTCTCTGATTTATATGGGGTAGCCTTGAGAAGAGGTAATTCCTTTTCATTCTGATTTTGCTTGAGTTAACATTCACTCTAGATTTAGTTTACTAGAATCACCATAAATCCCGACCAAGATAAGTCCCTTGCAGAGGATCCTTAAAAGAAGAGACCCTGCTTCCCTATGAACTGTTCATATAATAATTAAGTCAGGGTGCTGTAGTCGTCTTTGCAACTTGCTCCTTGCCAGGGGGTCTAGAAGCTATAGACTTCTCAGGTTAATTGACCCAATTGAATTCCTGCCTCTTCTGTGCAAGGAAGAGTGTTCAGTGTCTCCTCAGAGCCTTAAGGACGCGTTGAAGCTTTAGCTGCCAGGAAACGTGGGTCTGAGAGGATGAGAATCAGCTGGAGTTCAAGAGTTAGTCCCACTCCCTCCCCAAATGGAAAACCACACTGAAGTATTTGTCCTCTGTGCTTTGTTCCTAAAGCAAACACTATTTAGCTAAGTATGGTGTAAAGGGTTGCCATGTGCCACAACTGATAAATAAACTGGTAACCACAATGATGAGGAGAAGTGGGGGTATTTTGTGGTCTTGGGGGGAATTGAAAGCTCCCTTTCATTGGAGACAGGCTACAAAAGACAAAAATCATCGAAACAAGGAATTAAATTGTTTTCTTAGAATAGAAGCTTTGTTGGCGACAGTTGGGGAGCGCATTTTTATTTTTAGATGATTGCTCTTTAGCAGGTAGGAAAATATGTCACATTATTTTTCTGATAAAAAGAGTAAGGGTGGACGGACAGCTCAAATTTCATTTTCTCTCTTTTTTTTAAATCTAAAAATTTGTATTTAAAATGATATGTTGGAGCCTAATAAATATGGAAAAGATAGTCAGATGACTGGATGTCCCTGGTCAAAGCAAATTTAAAAGGGACAAAATTTAAAACAAATTACTAGATAAACGATGCTGTGGGTTCAAATAAATGTTAAAGTTTAGCTGTGTATACTAGTAGCAGTTAATCCAGAAGAACCCCTTTTTCTATTCTGACCTTGCAAGTCTTTTCTATTTATGTAACATTTTGGTTTTATGGGGAGTTGTTGAAATTTGCTTTATTTGTACCTGCAGACATACAGATTAGTGTTAAAGAATCACACCAAATAATTTTCACAGTATCTATGAATCAGGGGGCATACCTAAATTTACATTTAGTTGTCTAAAACACAACAATGTGATCTTGGCAATATTTCTATATTTTAACCATGTGTACCAGATGTGTTCAAAAAGAAAAATAAACTAGAAAGAAAAAGCTTTTGAAGTTCCATTTATATTAAAAACTTTTTGACTCATCTATAATTGAAAAATGATTGTAAGCTACTTAGGATTGTGGTAGTGTAGAGTAGCATGATAATCTAAAGTGACCAGACGTCATCTATAATGATATCTATAATATCCATAATTGGAAGCAATCATAAATTTTTTTCTAAATATAAGATGCTTGAAGTTTAAAAAGGCAAAGTCTTTGCTAACTTTGGCCATACATACCCGCAACAATTGTGTAGACTTATGTAATTACTCCTTTCAGTTCCTTTTATTTGAGAGCTTTAAGCAGCTCATATTTTTATCTATTTGTAAAAATGTTTATATAGCATTTGGGTGTATACTCTTGCAGTCTTTTGGAAATATAATATTTACATATCTACATAAGGAATATATATATTTATGATCATACCTGATTTATAGTTTCTTGAAAATATGTCATAGTGAAAATTGTCAAAAACGTACTTTTAAGGGCTGTATTTCATGTCGCGGATCTGCCCTAGTTCATTAAATCATTCTGCTATGTCACAGAGCATTTAGTTGTTTCCGACCTCATTTTAAATCATGTGTGATGAGTGCATTTGTTTAGCAATTCTTGGATTTTTCTCTTATTGACTTTTTAGAAAGAATTCCAGACAGTGAAAATACTGGGACAAAGGTATTTTCTCTATTGATTTAAGATACTTTATTTATCGTATACTAGATTCTTAGGTATTATGATCAGCACCAAGGCCTATACATTGTGTTGCACTGATTTATCCATTACTTTTACCACTACATTAAATTTTTATATAAAGTTTTTATACCTAATAAGGGAAGTTCCTCCTTAGCTACTCTCCCCACCCCCCTTTTCCTACTCCCATAAAATTCATGCCTAAGCTCATCTCTCTGGCATTATAAAAAATTTTGGATAATTTTTAATGTTCTCAAACTGTACAATTTTTTAAGGAGGTGGGATTTTTATTGGAATTTCGAAAGACATGTAAATTAATTTGGGGAGGATTAATATTTCTATGATACATCTCTTCAAACAGCCTAACTTTCTTTTGCATTTCAAAAAATATTTGTTGGTTTTTTTTTTAACATAGGTCTCACATACTTCTTAATGAAGTATGAGTAGATTGTTTTTATTTGTTAGATTTTTGTTATGCTTCAAATATTATTATAATTATTTTATAACCACTTAAATTGGCATATAGCTTTGTTAATTATTAGATGAATTAACTTGGATTTCTCTAAAAAATCATATTATCTACAAATTATGGTTTAATAATTCAATGACAAATATTTATTAAGCATCTACTATTGGCTGCCGAACCTTCTAAGCACTGGGCACACAATACTAGGGGGAATGTATAGGTTATGGGGGTTATGTTTCTAGCAGGAAAAGACAATAATCCAACTTTTACCAGAATAACACATAAATTAAGATAGAGAGTGCTCACTGTAAGTGAACAAAGAAGAGACATATAAAATAACAAGGAAAGGTACTGAAATTTTAGGTAGAGCAAAAGACCTGATCAAAAGTGTCTACTGAGTAAAGAAGTTGGAGTCAATCAGGAAGATAGTAGTCAATAAGATCTTAAAAGCAAATAATGAAAGACTAGGTAATTGGGGTCTTTATGAGTCATAGTAACACTCCAGAGTAAGTTGGAAAGATACTGGAAGACTTAGAGAAAAAAAAAAAAAGTAATCTGAAATGCTTTAAATAGTTATGGTTTTGGCTGCTGTGGTGAGAACAGATTTAAGAGGATGGAAGCAAGGAGATCAGCTGAACAGCAGAGCAGAAGCTGTAGTTCTCCTGTCCATAGAGTCTTCGTTCACTTCAAAAAGCATCTGTAGACAGCTCTCATATATACTGACTACTTCCTGTTTGTCTGTCTGAGAGCAGTGGAGAAGTACCAGGGAGCTATGCTTAGAATTGACCCAGCAAGAATGGGGAAGGGAGTTGGTGCATAAAGCCTCTTGTTTCTCTCAGTGGGACAAGTTCCGAAAAATCTTTCAGAGGGCCCCCAGCAGAACCCAGCTCCCATGTCCCAGAGCAGAATCTCACACTTTAATGATGTTCCATCTACTTTCCCTGTTCCATTCTCCATCTACTCACCAGGCCTTCCAGGAGCACTGTCTTAGAGGTGGCTTCTGGAAGAATCCAAATTAAGATAGGTATTATGGTAATATTATAGTAATCCAGGCAAGACAGGATAACAACTTGGACCACAGTGCATCCTTAAAGTGGAGATAATTGATTTAATGCTGATTATCCTTTAAAGAAGAGGTGAAAGGATTTGCTGATGCATTTAACGTGAAATATAAGAGAGGAATCAAGGAATCAAGATGACTGAGCAATTAGAAGGATAAGGTATCCATTAACTAAAATGGGATAGTGTAACCCATCTGAAAGAAACCTAGAATACAGTGTGAGGTAGGAGTCGCTTTTAAAATATGAATATCTAGTTGATCCAGCACTATTTACTGGAAAGACCTTCCCATAGACATGGTAGTGCAGTATCCCTTTTGTCAAAAATCAAGTGACCGTAAACGTGTGGGTATTTGTCTATACTTGTCATTCTGTTTCATTAGGCTATTGTCTTTTCTTACACAAATACCCCACCTTCTTATTTCCTGTACTTTAAAAGAAGTCATTATATTCATCAGTGTAATTCCTCCAGGACTGTTCTTGAAGATTGCTTTTTATAACTTTATAATGTCTTCAAAGTTCATAATAAGTCCTAATATCCCACATTTAATTCCCTTAACTCTGTTCTTCTTGATGATTACTCTTACAACTTTATAATAATTTTAGTAATTAATGGTGTAATTCCCCTTTTTCTGTATCTCTTGAGGTAACTCTTAGACCAATTTCTTAAAAATTTAGAAATAAGTTATCACTTTACACATACACACACAAACAGAACTGATGTTACTAGAATTATGTTGAATCTTTAAGTCAATTTGGGGAGAATTGACGTTTTTACAGTATTGAACTTTCTAACCAACAGACTTGTTTTAAGAACTTGGGGCTTGAACACATGACCCTGAGATCAAGACCTGAGCAGAAATCAAGAGTCAGATGCTTAACCAACTGAGCCACACGGGTGCCCTGCAAGAGATCCTTCTTGACCGGGTGGCCAGAGCAAAGTACTATGGGTGTGATAGGTTCACATGCCCTAAGAGGCAAGTGAACTATTGTGTCAACTGCTGGATAAACATGCTATGACAGGGATGGGAGCTACGGGTGTGGATAAGTGTGGAGGGATCGGGCATGAGAGTTGATGTGAAGAAAATGGGATGGAAAGGAGTGAACTCAGAAACAAAGGGGAAAAGAATGGGAAGCTGTGATGAATTCAAGAACCAGAGAACAGATGAGGGAACACTGAGACTTAAATTGATTTGTCTAATGAAAAACAGAACCAGTCAGATACAGAGCCCAAGAAAAATACAGGGGCCAAGTTTGTCAGAAGAACCAGAGGTTGGGATCCTCCTCCTGAATTGTGTCTAATGCTGGGTCCATAGGGTAGGAGCGCTTCGCAGCATATGCCTGACCTGAAATTCTCAACAGTGTTCTCATGGTTTACGAGTCTATTGCAGTGAATCATTCTATTGATCAGTTGTGAATGTAAGTATGGATGCTTCCCTGCTTCTAACAGTTCACCTAAATACTGCTCAGTTTCAAGGACTCTGAAGTTTTTTCCATGAAACAAACAATTATTTTTCTCTTTAAGATGGTCCTTTCTCTGGGTTGCCTGCGTGGCTCAGGTGGTTAAGAGTCTGCCTTTGACTCAGGTCCTGGGATCGAGTCACACACTGGGTTCCCTACTTTTCTCCCTCTGCCCCTCCCACTGTTCATGTGTGCTCTCTTGTTCTCTCTCTCTCTCTCTCTCTCTCTGACAAATAAATAAAATCTTAAAAAAAAAAAAGATGGTCCTTTCTCCAATCATAAGCCTTCCAGTTGAACACATGTTATGACCTTCCATTTTCACCATATTATTCTCTGTAATACGAGAAAAGAATATCTAGTGGGAAGTGAGAAAAAGAAAGCTCTGCCCTATATTCCATGTATAGCATGTATTATTTTTATAAACAATGAAAGCAGATTTCCGACCCTAACTACAAGTGCTTCAATAAGTAAACTTGTTTTCCCTTTCATTTTTCAAAGTCTTCATGGTAGAGGCTGTGGTGTGTCAGACACCAGAGGTATTCCTGAGCCAGACACCAGTTTGGCTCACACAGGCTTCAGCTGTCAACTTGTCTGCAAGGAGATCTTGGCAGTCGAATCCGTGCTCCCATTTCAGGCTGGGTGTCACACCAGCCGCCTACCCTTATTGGACAGCAAGCTTGGAGGAAGCATCTGTCCTAAATCCAGTCATGTGAGGGGTAGAATGAGTGGCAGGGTTTGACACTCATTTTTGCTTTCTCCCCCTCAGCTCAAGACCTGTAGAATCCAGACAGTAAATTCCGTGGCAGCAGTGCACGTGACAAAGAAGTCAACATACTCAGGAATTCTAGGTGCATGTGATGTTTCACATTCTTCAACTTAATAAAATACTTATAAAATCATTGTAAAACTTTGTTTTTTAAAAACGTATACAAGTAATCAGGCATCCATAGTTCTAAAGCTGCTGGAATTTCAGGAAAATAAGTCACTCTTTTATCACTATTCCCCCTAAATAGTTGATAGGTTAGGAAAAAACTTTCATTGTAGTTTCACTGTATCAATTACACCAATGGGAGGGTCTCATGGAAAACAAACGTAATCTAGTGTTGATAATAAAATTAATAGGTCACAAGTTTGCCAGAAAAATCTTCATATATTTTTGGAACCATATAATATAAACTAAGAGAAGTTTTGGATGATTTGGTCAATTATTTCATCAATTCAAATATAGTTCAGGTTATGGCATATTTCCAAAACAGAAAATCCTTGTTCTTCTTCTTTTTTTTTTTTTTTAAGATTTTATGTATTTATTTAAGAGAGAGAGAGCATGAGCTGGGGGGAGGGGCAAACAGAGAGGGACAAACAGGCTCTTGGATGAGTAGGGAGCCCAATAAAGTAGGGCTTGATCCCAAGACCCTAGGATCACGACTGAAGGCAGACCCTTAACCAACTAAGACAGTAAGGTGCCCCAAAGATCCTTGTTCAATAGAACATTGAAATAATGCAATTTCCATGGGAAGTGTTTATATATCCTGCCCCCATCCACAGTGTGCTAAGGACAGTCCACTGCAGCAGAACCAGCCATGACAGAGCCTGAACAGATGGTTTCCCATGAAATTTGTCCCCATAGTCTCTTCAAAGTCCTACCAGCTCTTGGTCACCTCTTTACCACCTTACCAGATGTTAGAATTCTCATCATTAGAATACCTTGTTTGTACTAAAACATTGTCCCCAAACTCTTAAAGATCACAGAAATCATGAAATCATGATTTCAGAAGTTATTGTCAAGAATGGTGAAGTGTCTTAGATTTTACCCTATTTGCAGGCTCACAACTTAGCCAGTCATAGTTTCTTGGATGCTGGCAGAAGATAGGAGACTCTTGGGTCAGAGACAAAAGACAGTTTATTAATCACAGACACAGCAGTGGACAAAGTATTAGTATTTGCTCTGGTTCCCTGAGCTCCAGTTCTCACAAGACAATGCAAGGAGGGCCAAGTGATACCTGTACATACAATGGATACGTTAGAGGAGATGAACACCAAACTTAGAGAATCATAATATTTTATAATAGACAATAACTTTGTCTTCCCTTTGCTATGAAAGGACACAGAATCTTTATTGTATTAGACAGTAAATAAATTTAACTTGCTCTAGAAGGAGACACTATATCTAACTTTGAAGGCTGTTTTCTGTATACACAAAGGTGAAAAGATAGTTTTGAACAAAAGAATATTTTTATTAATAATTTATTAATTTATATTAGCTATGTTTTGTTGTTTCTATAACTTGATGCTTTAATATCTTCAAGACAGATGTCAAATATGTTAGGTAAACAGTTAGGGATTTGAGTTAATCTCCTGGATTGCCCATACGCTGAGCCCTACATGAGTTTGCGAAGGTGTCACTTTTAAATATGGGTTACCAATCCCAGAGCATCCCGCCTTGCTTTGCCTCCTCCTTCCTGTGGAAATCACAATAGAAGTGTTTGCCTGCAGTTCTGCTCTCTTTCCTTCTCTGCTTCATGATAGACCCTGGTGTTTTACCCTGGGGCCCCGCGGGTCATGCTGCATGACTCCAAGACAGCTCTCTCTTTGATCTATGTATGGTCTCACTATACCTAAATTAAGACTAAGTTATGATTAAAATATGGTCAGTAACCACAGCTCACAAAACATGCAAACACATTAGAAATGCATGGAGAGTCATCTTCCAACAGATACTATCTTAAAGGCCATCGATTTAAATACGCATTTATGCCCAAATCTTTTCTAAGGGAACTCCCTATTCCCATAAAACAGCTCAGTATATCTTTTAAACACTTTTCTTCAAACACTCTTATGTCATCTGTGATTTTTATTTACTTGGCCTTCTCATGCCTTGGCTCTAATGAGAACATATATATTTGAAGGCAATTGCAATGTACATTGCACAGGCCTCTTCTCTACTACTTTCTCACTCCTAGAAAATATTTTTGCATCATCTGATTATCTCTAGTTTACTCAGCCATCCTGGTGACATCATGCTAAATGCAGTCTGCTTTGTCTATTTTTTTAAATATACTGTTGCAAAAATATTTTAGATGCAGTATGAATAAACAGCCCTGAGTAGGTAGAATAGAGTAGAAGAAGCTTGTAATTCCTTTTTTTTTTTGCATACTATATGGATGTATTAACTTACTTAAAATGTACATCATACCTCTGATGATCAAGAATCAAAGATGAACAAAAGTCATTAATCCTGTCACTCCATAAATGGTTCGACCTTTCTATTTTTGCTTTACAATATAGGCTTTGCTTTTATCTCTATAAAATTCAACCTTAGATTTGTGTTTTCTTTTGAGCCTCTGAAAAAATCTCTCAGATTCTGAAAACAAAATCAGTTATCATTCTAGCCTCAAACCATCAAAAATTTAACAAGCAAATTTTATATAATTTAATCCCAGCCCTTGATTAAAGTGGGGAGTAGGACAGAACTGAGCATGGGGTCCCGCGCACTCTGTTGGAACCTCCCATCAGGTGTACCTTGATGAATGCTCCGTAAGCATAGTTGTAAGACATAAGAACCGATTTAACTAAACCTTCTTCCAGACCCTACTTGTTTAAAAAAAATTCTATATGGAGATCTTTAGAGTCCTGCATTTCTATATTTTGTCCTTCTGTCAGTTTTGTTAACTGAAGAAAAGACATTAGTATGTTATGACTTACTCTTATGGAATCCATAATGACAAACAATGGTCACTTCTTCATTTTCTCTATCATCTAGAACTTTTTTACATATATATTTTAACACAATATAATATGTTCTCTGTAATTATTATATACATATAATTATATGTATATTAGTATATAGACATATATTGTATATGTACATATGTAAATTGTGTGTATAAACATATAATTATATATTATATTATTGAATTGTATTATTATATAATTAGTATTAATATATATTATATAATAACACTCAGAACAAATCAGATTAAGCTGTTATTTAGGGAAGTGAGTTTTTATCAACAAAAATTTAGTAAATACATGTTATGTGTTGCTCTGTTCTACAATTTGTCCTGAAGATGACATAGAGAAAAAAAAAATCTCATTGGGAAAGGAAATTCCAGAAAGTGTTCAAAGAAGGGAGAAGATCCGACAAATTAGTGTCAGAGGAAGGAAGGGCACTGGTAAGGGGAACATGCCAAATTGGAGAGAAAAAAAATGAAGTGAGGAAGAATACATTGCACTTAAACCTTTTAATTTAAATCTAATTTACCCTTTTAGAATGACACTGTTGTTATTATTTTTCTGGTCAGATTAGCCTCTCTGCAATTGCTTTCCTGACTCTCATTTGTGTTCCCAATCTTCATCCTTATTTCATTGTTTCCAATGTGTATATTTGTTTGGTGCATAATCCTGGTAGACAGCAACCAAAACGAATTCTTCAGTATTTTGAACCCCTACCTGTCCAGGACATAACAGCCTCATTATGTGCTCAGTGATAATTTTGGAATTGGAAACTTCAGTTTTGGGGAATTACAATTGAGAGGCTGGAAGGAATTTTGGATACAGAGAGCTAGAAAGATTGAATGACTTGCCTAGAATCACACAAGTTTCTATGCATTCATTCACAAAAAGCGTCTCTCTAGCCCTGTTGCTAGGATTGTCTTTCTTGGATATCCAGGATTGGTCTAAAATCTCTGTATGGGCTGCTAACAAGGCATCAAAGCTTATTATGATTGTTTGGCTTGTTGGAACTGGTTTACATATTAAGAAAGGTACACTTTGATCCCAGAGTCTGAATAATACCTTCTAAGACCATGTGTTGGCTCTTACATAGACACAGACATAAACAAATTCATCCCAGGGAGTCAATGGAAGTTTTCCTTAGATATTAATGTATATTTAGGGGCTGATGGCATATATTTAGAAGGATATCTTTCCTAATCCTTTTTATTAGCAGTTGGGATAGTGCCAAAATTCACAAACTGAAAGTCAGCCTTTCACTAAAATGACCTGAAGAGCAAACAAATTTTTTTCTGTATCTCCAGGAAGGACTCGCTGTGATATATTTATAAGCAGTGTTAACCAGAAGGCACAGCTTCTTTGATGATGGCACTGGTCTCAGCTCTCTAATATGACTCATGGAAACAGGCAGCAGTTGTGGGCATGGCTTCCCCAGCTGGGCTTAAAAAATCCCAAAGATCTTATATGTCAACCAGACCACTGTAGTTCTCTGCCTTTCCACTTAATGATCATCAAGATCCAATGCATTCCAAATGCACACCTCAACTGGATTTATTATTATTATTTCTTTTTAAAAAATATTTTATTTATTTATTTGACAGACAGAGATCACAAGTAGGTGGAGAGGCAGGCAGAGAGAGGAGAAAGCAGGCTCCCTGCTGAGCAGAGAGCCCAATTTGGGGCTCGATCCCAGGACACTGGGATCATGACCTGAGCCGAAGGCAGAGGCTTTAACCCACTGAGCCACCCTGGCGCCCCTCAACTGGATTTATTTTTTAAATAATTGTTTATAAATTATTGGGCTCTTTTATTAATTTGTATGTTTTTAGAAATTTTTGGAGTGAGGGTGGGGGGAAGAACACTATAACATCCATCCTTTGCCCATACCCCATTAAAAATTCTGGAAGTAGTAGTGCCTGGGTGGCTCATTTAGTTGGGCAACTGTCTGCGGCTCAGGTCATGATCCTGGAGTCCCAGAATCGAGTCCCACATCAGGCTCCCTGCTCGGCGGGGAGTCTGGTTCTCCCCTCATTCTCCCTCTGAAATAAATAAATAAAATCTTAAAAAAAAATCTGGAAGTATATGGCTGAGAACCCTTTAATACCTTCTTTCCTTATGCTGACTAACCCAATTTTTAATTTGAAGAAGGTATTCTGGGTGATTCAGAGGTACCATAACACAAAGACTATATTTTGTAGGAATTTTGTTTTGTAGTAGTATAAAACATTCAAACATCTCGGTCTAGCTCTGTAAATTTTCTCGCACAAAAATCCCTGGAGAGTCTTTCTTCTGGAGCTTTTCCTCTTTGCAAATTTAATATTTGTCATCCATCTAGTAGCTATGCAAACAAGTAATATTTAAAAATATGTTTTGAGTTTTTGGAGAAAATGATGCTGGACAAGTGTGTCATTTTGGAATTGCCTTTTTTTTTTTCTCTCAGAAAGAAGCCTGGCAGTTCTTCATACTTGAAAAATAAATGGGGCAAGGGGAGTGGCTGAAATAGAAAAAACAGATTATTTCCTTATTTTATGGACAGAAGTTCCTCTTATCTGGGGCCACTAGAGGCTCTAGAACACCCAGGTTTAAGGCAATTTGGAAATGACGGAAGGTGTCTCCTTAAACTAGCGTTGCTGGCTGCCTTATATTATCCCTAGGCCAGCATCCCTGTGCAGATGTCCCAAAGGCTGCTTCTGGCTGAGACATCTGGAAGTCCAGCTGCTGCACTGACCAAACCATTTTCTAGGACAGCCCAGATGAAAAGGAAAAAATGAAACTCGATTTTATTTTTATTCCCATAGAACTTCTGTTTTCCCCCTCAAGTTTGAATAAAGAGCCAACTAGATCTTATTTAAAATATAAGAAAACACCTAGTACCGTGGGATGAGCTTTCATATCCCAAGATTGAGCCTGGAACCCATATTTGAAACCATGTTATAAAACTCAGAAACTCGAGTTCATAATGACAAGGAGAGTGTGTAGGGGAGCTGGTAGGCATCTCAAAAACAATCCAACAATAAGTGTTCATGTGTTTGGTTTAATGGATTAAAATAGAAAAACATCAGAAAAATATATCAGCTGAACTTAGTTAAATTTTTTTTAATTTTGGAAAATTCCCTTTCATCTACTCTTACGAGTTTTCTCAATTTTTATTTATGTCATTTACTAATCTTTGAAGTGTTGCATTGGAAGCAAAACCATTTAGCTTTTGATGATTATTTCCATAATTTGGAGTTTGATCACTTGGGTCATTTGTCCCTTGTTGACATGAAAGGCTGTACTCCGGTGGCCCGTCAGAGGACAAAGCATAAACGTTCCTCCATTCATCATCCTGAAGTCAGACAAGTCTTTTGCATGATTTGCAAGGCCAGTTACAACAGCAAGAGGCATTCTCCACTGGTTAATGAGTCCTTTCAAACTCTACAGCAAGCCTGTCCTTACCCTGTCAACAAGCCCTCAGCAAATTTTAATTCAATTATTGAACTCAAGAACATAATTACTAATTATGGTTATCTATTAAATATTACTCATAATTAGCTATTGTATGACTTTTTGTTGTTGTTTATAATCTTCTTTCATTTGAAAATCAGTTTTGAACCTCTCAAAGTCCCTCTGAAATATATTATCTTGATTCACATGTGTTAGTCAGCTCAGGCTGCCAAAACAAAATATCACAGACTGGGTGGCTTGAGCAACAGAAATTTCTTTGGTCACAGTTTTGAGACTATACGTTCAAGATCAAGGTGCCAAAGGGTTGGTTCTCAATGAGAACTCTTCCGGCTTGCAGACGGCTTCCTCCTCACTGTGCTCTCACTTGGCCTTTGCTCAGTATGCATGTGGAGATGAGAGTGCTATAGGGTCTCTTTGTCTTCTTATACGAGTCCTATCAGATTAGGGGTCCAACCTCATGACCTTAATTCACCTCCATGGCCTCCTCAAGGACCCTATCTCCAAATAGAGTCACCTTGGGGATTAGGGTTTCAACATATGGATGGGGAGGAGGCATAATTCAGTTCATTACATCAGAGTTTGCAGATAAGACAACAGACTGACGACGAGCCCTAGAAATGTCAGGGCCACTATTGTTTCCACATTTTTGACTCCTAAAACTATTCTTTGTTTTGCTGCAATTCCTTTATGATGGGAAACAATAATTTTATGGGTTTTTGTAAAGTGCCCATGGCTTTCCAGATACTACAAATATTTAACTGTAAACATCTAAAAACCATAAAAGAACTAGGTTTTTAAAAATAATTATGAAATGGAGAAAGATTTTCTAAAGAACCATAAAACCAAGAATCCAAATGGGAAAAAAAAAAGTGTAAAGGGGATTGTGTAAAACATTCAAGGCCTGTAAGACATAAAATGAAAAAGAAATAGGAATGTGAAGCACAGGAAAGCCTGCAAAATATCTAAGATGCAGGTGGGGGACTCAGTTCTTAATATACACAGGTGGGGGACTCAGTTCTTAATATACACAGATCTTTTATAAATCAACAGCAAAAAGACAACACTCCAAAAAATGAGCAAAGGACATGAATAGGCAGTTCATAGGAAAAAATATAAATGAATAAGAAACATATAAAAATAATCTTAACTTCTCTTATAATGAAAGAGATGCAAGTTAAACTGACAACAAAACATTATTTTCTGCCTACCAACTGGCAGAAATGAAAATTGCATGGGAAAGGGATGCAGGAAAAATTATCCTTTTTGTTACACAATTGGGGAAAAAATAAATTAGTGCAATCTTATAGAAGGTAACTTGGCAGTATTTGTCAAAATAAAATAAGCACATACCCTTTAATCCAGCATTTCCACATCTGAGAATAATTGAAACTTCATAAACCATCACATACACACAAGGAAAGTTGTACATAAAAAAGTATTTGATGTAATATTGTTTGTATATTAGTTGCTAGGGCTGCCATAACAAAATGCCACACACAGGGTGGCTTAAGCAACAGAAATTTACTTTCTCATAGTTCTGTAGCTAGAAGTCTAAGATCAAGGTGATGGCAGGTTTGGTTTCTTCTGTGGTCTCTCTCCTGGCTTGCAGACAGTTTCTTTCTTGCTGTGTCTTTCCTCTCTGCCCATCGCTGATATCTCTCTGTGTGTCCTAAACTTTTCTTCTAAGGGCACCAGTCAGATTGAATTACCGCCCAATATAATGGCCTCATTCTAACTTAATTACCTCTTTAAGGTCCTATCTCCAAATATAGTCACATTCTGAGGTACTGGAGGTTAGGACTTCAGCACATGAATTTGGGAAGGGTATAATTCAATCACTTATAGTTTATAAGAGGGGGGAAACAAGCAAAAAAAAAAAAAAAAATATATATATATATATATATATATATATATCCATCCACAGAGAACTGGTTATTATAAAATATTCATATAATGGAATGGTATGCCACTATTAAAAAAGCATGAGTTAGGGTTGCCTGGGTGGCTCAGATCGTTAAGTGTCTGCCTTCAGCTCAGGTCATGATCCCAGGGTCCTGGGATCAAGTTCTGCATCGAGCTCCCTTCTCATCAAGGAGCCTGCTTCTGCCTCTTTCTCTGCTGTTCTCCCTGCTTTTGCTCTCTTGCTCTTTCTGTCAAATAAATAAATAAAATATTTAATAATAAATAAAAAGCACGAGTTAGAACTATATGTAATACTAGGAAAAGACACTTAAAATGAACTGTTGAGTAAAAAGCAAATTCAGAATAGTATGTATAAGAATATCTACATTGTGAGGGGAAAAAAGGTATGTGCTTTTGTGTGTGTGTGTGTGTATATATATATATATATATATATATATATATATACATATATGTGTGTGCATATGTATTTGCTACATATATTCACATATATATGAAATTTCTGGAATGATATATAAGAAGGTGCAGTGTGAAACTGAGGTTTCAGAAGATGTCTTTCTAGATTGTTTGAGACTTTTAAATGAACATGTGTTATTTTAAATTCTCAAAAACTACATGTCAGTTGGATGCAATTATTCTCATCCCTATACGCAAGCTCTTTGTCATGCAACCTTATAGCTCTTCTCACCAGACAGTGTATCTTTTTTCAGCCCTTGAATTTGGGCTCCCACGTCATTGGACCCAATCAATAAAATATAGTGGAAGTAATGCCTTCCTGCTTTGAGCCTGCCCACTTTCACCCTCTTGCCAGCTTGCCATAGACACATGAATGAGCCCACTCAAGACTGGAAGCACCCAGCTGATTGCAGCCCAAATTAAAAACCTATGGAATCGTGAGCTAAAAGTGGTTGTTATTTGGGGTTCTTTTTGATGCAGTAATAGATTACGGATGTCCTGAATAATAACATAGAGCTAAAAACAAAAGCACGAAGACGTTGATACATTTATTTACAAACAGATGAATAAATGGGATGAAAATTGGTAGTTCTGTCCTCAAAACACACACTTCTGACATGTAAATAAAATATCACCACCCTGTTAGCCGGACTCTTCTTCCTTAGCTATAGTGAGGACCACACATATCCGTAACATTTTCATTGTTGAGACAAAAAATTCTCTGAGATTACGAAATATAGCTTAGTATATAGCTTAGTCTGTAACATTTATGCAAAACCACAAATTATAGAATAATCTAAGGGAGAAGGAGAGAAAATATTTTCGATAGGAAGGGTGACCTCAGAATACAGAAGAACTAACAGGACTATCTAAACCCACCCTGAACCATATACATGAATAGATGGATACATAAGATCATACATAACTATGTACAACACAATTAAAGTTTATGGAGAGATGTACATGAGAGCCTGCATGAGGGGATTAGGCCAGCAGTGTAATTAGAGTGTCCATAACGACCGTATTTCTGGCTAAAGTGAGGTTCTGATTAGACCTCATGGCATGCCCGCATTTCTGGACATCTCTCCTACCTCCTCACACCTTTGCAATCACATTCACCACACTTTCTGAGTCCCAGATTTCTCAATTGCAACAATGAAAGTATTTCCATGTAGCAAACACATACGAAGTCTCCCATAGGCGAAAAGATCCTGGGGGTGAAATTATCATCTTTTTGGGCCAGTGTTTGTATTTCATTGAGCTGTCTGCCTGATTGTCCTGTTTTTACTTCCAAGAACTGAAGATTGGGCTTGAGTTTGTATTCTTGGCTGCCAAATAAATCTTTCTGCCTTGTGTCCTTTTTATGAACCATCACATTTTTCCATGATAATGGGCGTTCTGGGCAAATAATGGCATTCTGGAGAGATTATTGTCAATTGCTCTAGTATTTTGGTTTTGTTCTACAGAAAAAGAAAAAGGGCATGAGAAGTGTGATAGCTAGATCTAGGCTAGATCTTAAGGTTTTATACCGAAAGGCTTGGTGGATGTTCTTTTTGAAAGTGGTGTCTTTCTTTTTCTTTTTCTTTTTAAAGATTTTATTTATTTATTTGACAGACAGAGAACACAAGTAGGCAGAGAGGCAGGCAGAGAGAGAGAGTGGAGGAAGCCGACTCCCTGCTGAGCAGAGAGTCCGATGCAGGGCTCTACCCCAGGACCCTGGGATCATGTCCTGAGCCGAAGGCAGAGGCTTTAACCCACTGAGCCACCCAGGCACCCCAGAAAGTGGTGTCTTTCTAAAGAAATTTGTGTGGGATCTGTCAGATGATTTTATTTAGCACTACTTCCAGTCAGGAGGCTGAGGTGGCCATTAATGGCTTCTCAGAGCTCTGAGTTAAGCAGCTGGGGAACCACTGTACCAACTCAGACAGCATCTTATGGCAGAGCATGAGACTTCTGTAGGGAATTAGTCCATGAGAGTAGGACCACCATGTGTTCTAGCACAGACTTAAGAGAATGCTCATCAGCCTAGAATATCTTCCAGGACACATTTTTTTTTTATTCTTTGCTCAAATCTCCCTTTATATTGAATTGTCTTCTTTAAATTTCTGTTTTGTTTTTCAGATGTCCAGTTCTGAGTTGTTTGCCACTAAGGACTCCCCACAGCCTCTACAGCTATTCCCATCCAAGTCTCCTTCCACTCATTTCCTGCTTCTCCTTCTAGTTTATTTATGAAAGAAATGTTCCTTCAGAACAACTTGTGGTCAAAATTGCATTACTGATACTTCAGACAATTCCAAATCTTTGGATTAAGAAACTCGTCCGTAGACTATATGTCTATGACTAACTGTATTGAATCAGCACTAATGAGGCATTTAACTTACTTTGTTAATTGAATCAGAAATAAAAAATAAAGAAGCAAAAACACTCTTTACCTGTAAAACACTATGAAAACCACAAATCAACCTGTGACTCTCTTGATAAACAAGGCATAGAAGGTTTCTTAAAAGCACCTTTTGACATTAGATTTTTTAACATAAGGATGAATTCTAAAAGGTCCTTTAGTTCTTTTTCTTTCCATCTGTTCCTGCTCTTGATATTGTTAAATAATAGATAAGTCTTACCTGTAGTCATTTATTTATTCTTTTTTTTTGTTGACAATTTCTTTCAGAAAAAAAAAAAATTAGAGCATCTATTAAGTGGCATGTATGTTACCAGGACTGGGCTAACAAGATGAAAAGGAAGAAATCATGACTTTTACCCATGAGGAGACAGCTTAGTTAGGAAAGACTGATTTGGGCATCTGAATGCTCTGAGATGGGAAAACAAGAGGAGGTATAGGTTTGAAGGAGTAGGATTTTTAAGATTTATTCCCTTACTCAAGATAGACTGAGTGAGAGAGAGAGAGGAAGCAGGGAAGGGGTGCAGGGAAAGGGAGAGAATCCTTAAGCAGACTCCCCACTGAGCACAAAGCCCAACACGGGGCTATATTCCAGGACCCTAAGATTATAACCCAAGCTAAGATCAATGAGTGGGATGCTTACCCCACTAAGCTACCCAGGCACCCTATGTATATGCCCACTTCTTTTGTGTTTTATAATCTTCTGTGGAAATAGAAAGTCACTCTTATTTGCCTAATTTATTATCTTTGATACTCTTGGAAACCATTATTTATTCAGAGTTGTGGAGTTTTATTCTACTGGCCATATAATCCCAATTGCTTTAGTCTGGCTTCCAGTTTCATTTTTTATCATTTTAAGCATTTCTGGATTCTATTCTTATTTGCCTCTAAATTTCTCAGGTCCTTACATTTTATATTTTTGTGCTAGAATTATTGCTTTGGTTAATAACTGTCCAGTATTAATACATGCATTATTCCAATTCCACATCCCAGCCTGGTGAATATGCTTTCGACAATAGTCACCATGCTGAATGGCATGCTAATTTCTTCTGTCCTCCTCTTGTTCTTCTTTCAGTTTATCTTCACATCTCTGTTAAAGAAGTGAAAAGAGAGAAAACCCTAACAGGTGACAATGTCTTCTACTATCTAATAGATGAGTTTTTTTTAAAGATTTTATTTATTTATTTGACAGAGAGAGAGAGAGAGAGAGATCACAAGTAGGCAGAGAGAGGGGGGAAGCAGGTTCCCCGCTGAGCAGAGAGCCTGATGAGGGACTCTATCCCAGGACCCTGAGATCATGACCTGAGCTGAAGGCAGAGGCTTAACCCACTGAGCCACACAGGAGCCCCTAATAGATTAATTTTTGAACTGAACTTCCACTGCCGTGAAATTGCTTCTGATCTGCCAATTTGGGTTTTTAATTTTTCACCTTATACCTTAAAAAGTTTCAAAGTATTTAAATTATTCAGTGCATAAAGACAAAGATTATTACTACTATGCAAATGGGCATAAGCCTGTACGTTCAAAAGCTCTAAGAGAAGTTTTTAAAAACGTGCTATAATTAATTGAAAATTTCAATTGAATGTTAAGATATAACTTGAAACTTTGGAAATTGTCTTCCAGTCCATATTTGCTACCATTTTAGAAATGTGAGCCATGTTTGTTAATGAGCACCCAAGAACTGATTAGCAATTATAGCACACAAGGTGGGCTTTATAGTGATATCAAAAGAGAACTGGACCAGGAGTCAGGAAGCCTGCCTTGGAGATGCAGCAACCCTGCTCTTGTGACCTTGGAGAACTTACCTTCTCTGAAATTCAATCTATTCTGTTCAACAGAGTCCAAAAGTTGGACCAAAAAGTTGTAACCCAAAAGTTGTAGCAAGAAATTAAGACATAACGGAAATGAAAACAGCTGACAGAGTATTTGCTCATTCAGTGATGCTTATACTTTTTTTTTTTTGAGATTTTATTTATTTGACAGACAGAGATCACAAGTAGGCAGAGAGGTAGGCAGATAGGCAGGCAGAGAAAGAGGGGGAAGCAGGAGAGCCTGATGCAGGGCTCGATCCCAGGACCCTGAGACCATGACCTGAGCCAAAAGCAGAGGCTTAACCCACTGAGCCACCCAGGTACCCAATGCTTTTACTTTTCTTTTGCACTTCCTCAAGGCATTGGGTCAAAGGAGAAGGCTCAGAAGATGTAATTCCCTCCCTCAAGCAATTTATAATCCAGTTGGAAAGACTGTATGTGAACTTCAAGTGATATTTTAAGAAAGAGGATTATCAGGAACAAGAATAATTGGGCAAGAGTTCATGTAGAATATAGTGTTGGGTCCCCCAATAATGGGTCCATGGTCAAAGGAGTGAGACTGATACAAAGTGAAGGTCAAGCAAAGCTTTATTTTGCACCAAGCATCAAGAATCAAACCAAACATCGAACAGACCGGTCAGGGCCGCCCCTTACAGAGAGGGCGACCCCTCCCTGCCTCACAGACTAACTTTTTTATTTTTTTATTTGACAGACAGAGATCACAAGCAGGCAGAGAGGCAGGCAAAGAGAGAGGAGGAAGCAGGCTCCCCGCTGAGCAGAGAGCCCAATGCAGGGCTCAATCCCAAGACCCTGGGATCATGACCTAAGCCTAAGGCAGAGGCTTTAACCCACTTAGCCACCAGGCACCCCACAGACTGACTTTTATAGAGCAAAGGCCATGTGGTTGAGCCTGGCCACACACAGGTGGCCAATAAGATTGCAACACACAAGAGAAAGCTGCACAGTCATGCTAGGTCCCACACAGGTGGCCAATTGAATTACAATTTACACTATAGTAGACATTTGAACTAGCCTATCACCTTGGCCAGAACTGGCACCCATAAGGCGCCCAAAAGGCGGGGCCCACATTCCTGGGTAGCTAGGGAGACAGTATGCGTGTTTTACTGATTGGATGTTTCCACCTCACCCAACTCATCCCTGTTATCTCTACCTGACCTGACCCACCCTTGTATTTGGGCTTTGTTACCTGGGACTGGTTTCCTGGACTTGCTTTTAAGTAAGTTCCCCTGAGGGGGGCAGGGGGCAGGGTCAATTTAAGTTTTACTGCATAAACAACAAAATGGCTGTTCAACCAGGATTGGGGCTGCTCTAGTTGAATAGGCCCTTACAATAGAATGTGAGGCTGACCTTAAGGATGGAAAGGTTGGCATTGTGGGACTAGAGGAGGGAGTATCCTAGCCAAGCAGGGTAAGTTAAAGGAAAGCAGAGGTGCCAAGTTTAACAGCACATCTTTCCAGCAGGAGAGCAGAAAGCATGATCCTTTCCCTAGGATCTTTAGCAAACAAATAAAATACAATAAAAATAATCTTTTTATTTCCTTGCACATATCCTGGCTCACCGAGGCATAATTTCAGGAGGGATAAAATCATTTCTTTAAAGCTATTCTTTCCTTCCATTATTCAGCAGAAGTGGATTACATTTCCTCCTTAAGCATCATGTGGGGAAGCCTAAGGGTGTGTCCTGAGCTCATGGTTGTAGACAGAGGTTTTATGTAGCATCTTTGAAACATGGGGATCCAGAGATATTTGAAACAGGGGAATCATCTAGTTCAAACTTGCTGTTTTACAGCTTAAAAAAAAAAGGGTACCTAGACATAAGTCAGGTGAAAACCTAAGCCTAAGGTGAAAACCTAAGTTCTGTTGGCTTCTGAATTTCCTGTTGAGGAAAATCTAACTCTAATCTCTTAATGGATTGGTGTGTATTCATTCATTCATTCATTCATTCATTCCATCTTTCCTGAGTGCCTGCTCTGTGCTAGAGTATGAGAATGATAAGGTCTGAAACTAAAGACAATCCAAATGAGAACAAACAAAGTCCATTGAGTTTGTTATAGCATTTAACACTTAACACAGGGGACTCTAAGGCCATGCAGGGGAGTGGGAAACTATCAGGGTGAAAAAAAGGGGAAGGCTTCAGGTGCGCTCTGATTAGAGACTGCTGGTATGGGGAAGCTAGAGACACACTAAGAGCAGGGCATCCCATGTGATAGGTTTGGGGAGCATATTTTACTTTCTCTGGTTGGTTCTGAGTTGGAAGTGGGGATGCAGTTAGAGAAACTGGCTGTCGTTGCCCTAGCCCTGACCATTCTACTGACCATTTGGACCAAGAGGTCATACTTTGTCTTCCCGAACTAGTTGCACAGAGATGGAAGGTCAGGGAGCTACTGTCATATGTGGTGTGGCCAAGGTCCACGCTTATATTCAGGCCACTTGGGACATAACCAGGGAAGCTGAGCCTCCTCTCATGGAGTTTACAGTCTAGCAGACAAGACAGATGATGAATAACGGTTTAATCAGGCCTTAGAAAATGCTAGAAAGAAAACATTCCTGGGTGGATCTGATATATCTGGAGTGCAGGAGTCTCCCTGAGCAACTGACTTCAAGCTGGGTGCCAGATGTTAAGTAGAAATTATTCAGAAGAGTCAAAATGTTATTGCCAATACTACTTGTGAGGTTTATCAAACCTATCTGTCCATAGTAGACTACATTCCCACAAAAGTAGTATTAGTTCCCTTCTCCACCTCTGATCAGAATCAAAGGGCTCCTTTTGGTTTCTCACACCATAGCAACAAAGTGAGGAGGGCTCTCATTGTGAGGGCCTATTGTGTCTTAAAACAAAGCAAAACAGAACCAGAAAGAACAGCGTTTAACATGAAAATAGAATCCTGACCCTCCTTGGACTAAATGTTGTTAATCAAGTTTAAATTTAGCTCCCACACAGTCTCAAAAGAAAAGGAGACAGCCAGGCCCAGGGAGGAAAAACTTCCGAGCGCCTCAGAGGCAAGGAAAACAAGCGTCAAGTCTACAAGGGCGGCCTGTAAAAACAAATGTCGCTGACGAGAAGGCGCCTCCAGAAAGCTCATTAGCAATCAGACGCAGACACCCGGGGCCGCCTCCTGCTGGCCGGGGCCTGTGCCCCCAGGGAGCCTGGGACTCTGCGGCCCACCTGCACCACTCCTGAAGCGTGCCTCCTACTCCCGTGACACCCTGGAGGGGAGAGGCAGGGGAGGGGAGGGTCGGGAAGCCAGGAAACCCAACAGGCAGGTGAAGGAGAGTCAAGCTATTGTGTTTCTCATCCACCCATAAGCAATGCTGAGGGAGGGCAAGAGGCTGCTGCAGAGGGCCCTGGGTCAGCAGGATTTCAAGTGAGGCCTAGAGCATCGCCCTGGCACTTTTGTTCCAGCCTGGTCAATCCCAGAGCTGTTCCCATTCTTTAGGACTCTAAGGATCTCTTACTATCAACCTCCTTTGTGGCTGTTGACACAGTGGAGATGAATTTATTTTTAAAATCGATTATTTTTTTCTTCTTAAAGAAGGCTACCTTGAATTTCATAAAGACTTTGAATAAATTTGTTTTTTTTTTCTTTGCTCAGCAGCAGCTACATGCATGGGAAACAGTCGCCTACCTGTAGTTGACAACCGCTCTCCCCATCCCTCCCTGTCCTTGTGGGCTCCCAGAAGGAAAGAGCTGTGCTCCAGGACAGCAAAGAGTGAATAAGGGGAAGCCGGCATTTCTTGAGGGCAAACTACTTACCATTCTTGGGTAAGAGAGCTTACTGTTTATCAGTCCTCTTCTATGGAATAGAGAAGAGCTAAAATGGAGAAATTAAGTTACCTGCGTCGGGTCCTACTATTGGCAAGTGAGAGAGCAAGGACTTTTCCAAACGACAGCCCTCTCCACCTCTCTCTGCTCCTACTTGTTTAATTAATTAAACAAGCAGCCCTTTAGACTGAAGTAGGTCTATGCTTTAGCAGCCTATGTGAGCAAAGCAAAACCTAAGCCCGTAAATAGCTTAAGGTTAAGAAATGAAAACATAAGGACAACCACTCACTAATGACCACCAAGGCTTTTTCAAATAAGATGAATATTTAAGCTATCGCTGGACAAAGCATTTCCTTGCTTTACTTTATCCTCATCTCTATAAAGTCTCTCCCCTAGCTCCTGTTGGGGGAGTGCTTCTAAATACTTCCGGTTTGGAACTACCTCATTCAAAATGATTTTTGCTTAAGTAAATTCTAAAACTTTTTAATGTGTCTCAGTTTATCTTAAATGCACTGGAGTCAGTCCAACCACAAATGTTGGACTGGGGGATATTAGGGCCTGGTTGACTACATCTCATGTACATTTGTGAAGGGGTCTTTCACCTTGCAGTTGGTGGGA
This sequence comes from Neogale vison, assembly GCF_020171115.1. NCBI lineage: Eukaryota > Metazoa > Chordata > Mammalia > Carnivora > Mustelidae > Neogale > Neogale vison. Next base: position 75,418,300 of record NC_058091.1, on the reverse strand, counting down.
CTTTTGGTCCTTTATGTTCTAGAGGCTATTAGTGGGATGCAGTAGTGATGAATGATTGAAAGGGGATGAGGCTTGTTGCAGACAGAAGGTTCTGGACAGCTATGTGAGCAGGAGATTGTAGGAACTTTGACTAAAAATGCACATTAAGTACTAAAACTATAAAGGGTTTGAAGTGGAATTCAAAATCCTAAAAATATCTTTTATAGACAAAAGAAGGAGGAATTAATATTTAGGCCATTATTCCTATATCGGTTTTTTAAGTTTATTTTTTATTGATATCTGAGGACTGTAGAATCTTTTCACCGAGGGCGTTAGTTTGCAAATATGTTCAACGTTCTCCAAATATTTCAGGAATCCCCCTTGAAAAATAATGGCCTATCTCAAAGGCCCATCTCAGGCCCGGGACCCTTCACTGCTTTCAACAAAGGGGCTTCATTTTGGTCCATGTGGGATTGCCTTAATGGATTTTGTTCAAAGAAAGTTGCCTCTGCCTTAGAAAAAAAAAAGAAGAAGAAGAAGAAGAAGTAGAAAGAAAAGAAAATTTAAAACCTCTGTTCTAAATAAATGTAATACCTGGCTGGTGATGGGCCCTCAAAAAAATATTTGTTGGGGCGCCTGGGTGGCTCAGTGGGTTAAAGCCTCTGCCTTCAGCTCAGGTCATGATCCCAGAGTCCTGGGATCGAGCCCCGCATCGGGCTCTCTGCTCCGCGGGGAGCCTGCTTCCTCCCCTCGGTCTCTCTGCCTGCCTCTCTGCCTACTTGTGATTTCTCTCTCTCTGTCAAATAAATAAAATCTTAAAAAAAAAAAAATATTTGTTGGCTAAGGGTAGACTACTTGAACCACAAATGATTCTTCTAGACCAATTGTATTTAATTCTTATTTAAAATAACAACATGAGATAATATTAGAAACAGTCATGTGTTTTCATAGAAGATAAAACCATGACATTATTAATGTGGAGGAGGGTAGGAGATGAAGGAAACCATGCTCCTGTTGCCTGACTCATATGTGGGGTAAATTCGATCTCTTGTGGGCCAGTAGGAACACAGGAGCTGTCATCCGATCCAAAATACTTACCCAACTCACATTTTCATCTTTGGAGTTTATATTAGACCCTTAGATGTTTTTCGGGTTTTGTTTTGCTTTGTTTTCTATGGAAAACTAGTGATCCTTGTAGTCCCTTCCACTGTGATAGAACAGGGACCTTGTCAGGCCTATGGGAACCCATGTTTACCATGCGCACAGTCTCCAGGAGTGTCCCTTACCACACACAGCTGCAGAAGTAGCTTTTTTAGACTCCTCCGTTGACCCTGACACACAGAGCTCGTGAGATGCCCTGTGGGGGAATATGGTGCTGATACTAATAAATGATGAGGTGGGAGCGTTTTTCTTATCCAGGAAAGAAAATGGCAACAGCTGCCATTTATTGAACACTTATGAAGAACCACGCACTCTAAATTTACCCCTATGAAGTAGATACCCCAACCACTTCACAATGGGAGTCTGTGTTTTGCTTAAAATGTTTGAACGGCTCTCCATCCTAATTAGACAAATATCTAAGCACTTTACCCTGGTTCCAAGGCCCTGAGTAATCTCGTTCATCCTTCTCTCTGACCTGATTTTTCTCTTTCCACCCTTCCTTTTGCCAGCCTTCTCTTGTCTTTCTGTCCTTAGCTGTCCAAGATTATTTTGGGGTTTGCTGTCCAGCTGCCCTTGCCCCACATCTTTGTATGGCTGATTTCCCCACAACACTTGGGTCTCTACTCACCCCCACCGAGGAGGCCTCATTGGTCTGTCCAATAAAGCAGACTGCCCCTCCCTGCCCCCTGAGTCACTCTCCATCTCGTGATCCTGTTTTATCTTTCTTTTAAGCTTTTCTCAGGAATCTCTGAAGTTTACTTCTTTGTTTCTTTGTTTATGTTTGTTTGGTGGCTCCACTTGTAGTAAACTACATCATGGTTTGTTCAAAATTTTATGCCTGAGACCTTCATTTGTATTTGTTGAGTGAATGAATGGACAGTTGAATGTTGAGCAGTTTTTGCTAGATCACATAGCTAATGTGGGTTGAGCCAGGCCAGAAACCCAGGTTTGTCTGTCTCTATTCTTAGGATACTAAATTCAGAGAAAGGGGGTGCCAGGAGTGTTGGAATTCAGGACAGGAGAATGCCAAGTGGCCCAGCATTGCCTTTTCCAGAATTCAGCTGGGGCTAGAGCTGCCTGGTCTAAAGGAGTATTTCTCAAAGAGACAGATCCAGCTCACTAGAATCAGAATCCCCTGAGAAGCTATTAAAAGAGTGGTGTTTTAGGCCGCATCCTAGACCCGACTCAGACTCTGGAAGTGCTAACACAGGGGGCAGGTGCTGGTGGCATTTTTAACAAGACTTTCAGAAGTTTCTCATGCACTGTACATTTTGAGAATGACAGACTTAAAAGAAATTTGCTCCTGACTGTGCTGCTGTATTTCTTTAGACAGCTGCCCTGTGGGTAGAGACACATCACTCATACGTGTTGGTTATTTGACCTGGGCAAGACCTATTTCTCAGGACAATTCACTCTGTTGGAGCAGTAATGACTCTCTGCTGTGTTAGGCATCTGAGACTTTCATCTGTGACAGAGTCTTCTCCTTTAGAATCTCTGCTCCTCACCTCTTACAATTAGAGATAAATGTGTTTCCCTCTCTTCATCAGAGCAACATGGAACTGGGTCCTTTATGACTATGAATATGGTTAAGGAAAGAGTAATTTCAATTCAAATACTTTAAAGGCCTAGGTGAATTCTTGGAAAAATTGTTGTTTGAGATTCCCTTATTACCCTTGAGAGCAAGTAAAAACCAACCAGCCAAATAAGAGATGTGGTCTTTTATTTTGTTTTGTTTTTTAAAGTAGGCTCTGCACCCAATGTGAAACTTGAACTCAAAACTCTGAGATCAAGACTTGGATGCTCTCCTGACTGAGCCTCCTAGGCGCCCCAATTTTTACTTCTTAGTAGACTAAATAAGAAGTCTACAACTCCATAAATATTGTGTTTTAACTACCTAAAAAGAGTACCTTAAAGTCTGCTTTGATAATTCGATCTTGAGATCCTTTTGTCCTAAACTTTCTGAGTTTTGGATGGGTTACCTGCTCCAGTTTATTACTTTAACATTTAACTTACAAACACAAATGAAGCAAAGCCCTTTTGTCCATGGAGAATCACAGCTACCAGTGATCTGAATAACAGAGCCTTTTCTATGTAGCTTGGTGCATATTACCCAGCTGGAAAATCTTATATCTGAATTCCTTCAGTTGACCTTAATAACTTTTTCTTTTAATGGACTTGGAATATTGATTTTTGCCCAATTTGAAATCATAGGGAAAAAAAGAAGTTTCACCTGAACCTTGGCCCAGATTTCTTTATGGTTTATAAACCGTGAACGCACAGCCAGACTGGGTTAGCGTCTAGATCAAAAACCAGACAGGAAAATTTTTGCGTATTTCATGTTTCAGAAAAATGTTTATAGTTCTGACTAACACTCTGTATTACAGATATCAGAATGCACTCCTGGACATTTGGGAGAATAAAAACATTTTAGAACAGAAAATCAAAGAGAAATTTCAGATATCTCATCTGAATATAGTGGATGTGTTTTAGGGATTTTGCCAGCAACTTTTTAAAGGGGTTTTCAAACATGCAGTTCTCTAAAGTGTGCTCTGCTATCAACTATATAGTTCTAATATCTCTCTTGACTTGTCACTTTTTGGAAGAGATGCCACATCCCAGCCCCAGTCCCTTCCTGTGATCCTCTCCTGGTGAGGCAGGACTAGACGTTTAAAGATTATATTTAGTTATTTGGGAGAAAGGGCATTTGAGAAAATGGGGGTTGGCAGAAGGAGAAATAGATTCCCGCTGAGCAGGAAGTCCAAGGGGGTGGGGTTCGATCCCATGTCCCTGACCATGAGACCATGACCTGAGTTGAAATGGAGAGTTTCACACCTAATCAACTGAGCCACTCAGGTACCCCAGGGCCAGCCTTTTTAAATGATGCATCCTTTAAGCTATTTGTATTTTTAAAAGATATTATTTATTTATTTGACAGAGAGAGAGAGAGAACAGGCAAGGTGAGGAACAGAGGGAGAGGGAGAAGCAGACTCTCCACCAAGCAGGAACCCTGATGTGGGACTCAATCCCAGGACCCGAAGATCATGACCTGAGCTAAAAGCAGATGCTTACCTGACTGAGCCACCCAGGCGCCCCCCATTAGGCTATTTGGAGTTGCAAATACAGAAAACCCAAACCAAGTTGATTTAAAAAAATAAAATAGCTCCATTTCTTTGACCTTTTCTCAGTTCTGCCCTTGTGTTAGCTTAGTTCTCACACCAACTTTCCTCAGGACAACCAAATGTCCTGAGGTGGCACCTGGGATTATGTGGTCCATTATTTATGTCCAGAGTCAAGGCTACATAAGAATAGAAATTGTTTTTTTCCTTCTTTTTTTTCACCTAATATCACGTCATAGAGATCATTCCTAATTTTATATCTAAAGCTGCCTCATTCTTTTTTTAATGACTGCATGATATTCCGATGTGATTTATGTGAGGAATTCCTTAATGACACTTAGACACTCTAATTTTTTGATATTGTGACACTGCTACAGTGATATTCACAAATATATGTTGTTTAGCACAAAGGCAAATATATCTCCAGGATAAACTCATTGAAGTACAATTGCTAAATGAAAGAGTGCATGCATTTTACAGTTTCTTAATATTTAACTATGGAAAATTTCAAACACATACTAAATTGGATGATTGTAACATGTAGAGAGTTACATCCTTTGAACCCACCCTCCACCATCAATAATTATCAGCACATGTTCAACCTTATTCCATATATACTCTTTCACTTTTAAAAAGATAACCAAATCCAGAATTCTTTTACATCATCAGAAGTATTCACACTTCCCTGATTTTCTTATAATATTTTATATAGCTGCTTAGTTCAAATCAGAGACCAAACAAGGTCCACATACTCATTTTGGTTGATATGTCTTATAAGTTCCTCTTAGTCTGTAAGTTTCCCCACCCTCCTTTTCTAGTTCTTTAAAGTTTTTATTAAAGAAACCAGGTCGTAGAATTGTGCCCCTGTCGGATCATTAGATATATTCCTTTGTCTCCAGCATATTAGCAAAATGTTAGTTAGATCTAGAGACTTGATTTTCACTTTTTTGTTTTTGTTTTTGGCAAAGACATTCTATAGGTGGTGCTCTGTACTTCCTATTAAATCATATCAGGAGGTACATACTTTTGTTTACCTCTTTTTTTGTGTCATCATTATAATCAACCAGCTGATCAATAACTGATATCATTAGCTAAATCCATCTATTATAAATTATTCATCAACTAAGTCCATTATTTCATTAATGGTTGCAAAATGGTAGCACGCTAGTCCTACCATTCTTTCTGCATTTATTAGTTAAAAATCTATAAAGAATGTTCATTTATTTTGTTACTCTAAGGTACAACTTGTTTATGGAAAGCAATATAACTGTTTGGTTCTTTGCCATTCTTTCCCAGTTATTAGAATAATGGATTGGCTCTCTAACGTTGTTAATATTGTTCTGAATATTGTGCTCCCTACACACTATTTTCCTGTTAAAGAAACTAGGACATGAAAAAATATCTGATTCCAGGTTTAAGGCAGGAGGTAGCATATAAAACTGGAGCGTGTCACATCAAAAAGCATGAAAGCTTTCTAAGACTACTGGAATTGTACCAGAGGGACTCGAGCCAATTTGAAGGAAGTCCTACTGGCCAAATGCAAACATTTGAACATTAAAAAAAAAAAAAATACTAATTACAATTAATAGATATATAAAAATGTATTAAAATCAATGAGTTTACAACGATGCACTTAAAAAAACTCATGTGTTACCTTTGGAAGATGCATTTTTTTAACTTTCCGTAAGTACATTGCAGGCTTCCTAAATAGGACAATTATCAATATCATCATCATAAAAATCTCCACAAAAGACAAGTAAATAAATGGGATTTAAGCAAAAGCAATATGAAGGTTAGCAGAATTAGCTTTCTCAGCAGTCTAGGTGAAGATCTTTGACATGGGTTTGTTTTATATTTGTATGTGTCATAATTATACCTCTTTTATAATTTATCATTTAACCAGAAGAGGGGACTTTATTCTTAAATGGCAGCTCCAAAAGTTACTAAAAGAGGAGAACATTTTTAGACCCTTTTATTCTCCAATTCATTGGTTGAGAAAACTCACCTGGCTTTTTTCTACAGCTTATGGGTCATTTGTGAATTAAAAAGCAGCTGGATAAAAACACTGAGATGGAGAAGTCCTTAGGCCTAGACCCTGGTGGACTTCTACAAGTTCTACAACTTGGTAAAGTCACTCAACATCTTAGCTTCAAATCCTTTATCAGTATGATGAAGGAATTGGGGTAAATGTTTTTTAATATCCTTTCCAAATTTTAGAATGCGTTGGTTCCTTGATTTGTGCCTATACAGGGTGAGAGTATCAAGACAAAACTTTGCCAGTTGTCTAGAAAGAAAAAAAATTTAATCCAATATCCACCTTTCAGTGATGTCTGCCTTCTCCATGCTCTGCCAGGTAAGACTGGGTTTCAGAAGATTTTCTTTCGCTTCTCTACCCCCATTCCTTTACACAGCTGCTTCCTGCCCCCCTCAAGAAGTCACTAACTCCCTTTGTGTTCAAGTTTCTCCATCTGTGAAATGCAAGGCTGAGTGCCCATCAGCCTCCCAGGGGTATTCTGTGTCTGATTCCATTACAGAGCATTCACTATGCCGAGCATTATCTACAAGCGAAGTTTGGCATTTCCTTCCTTTCCTTTCTTGATCATAATTTGATCCTAACTTCCTTGGGAGTCTCTTGTCTTTACAATTTGTCAGTAGTTCTAATCCTGTTTTAACATAATTTAGAGCTATGGTGATGCTAATGATGTCATTGATAATGAGCTGGGGATTGCCAAGAGCCTTTTAAAAAGTGTGTTCCAATAGTGAAGAAAAGAGTCCAAAAGCAAAAACAAAACAAAACAAAACAAAACAAAAAAACCCCACAGCAGGAACATAGGAAAAAGGGCTCATCTACATAAAATAATTTACACAAGACAGGGTCGGCAGATAAGATACAAAATACAGGACACTCAGTTAAATTTGAATTTCGGACAAACACAGAATAAATTTTTCGTGTATGTATGTCTCATGAAGGGGACACGCCCCCCTTCCACCCTAAAAGGGTTTTTTGCCGTTTGTCGGAAATTCAAATTTAACTGGGTGGACTCCTGTATTTATATTTGTTAAAACTGGCAACCCTAACAAGCTTTCTGTTCGGCCACTTCTGTCGGAGCTAAACTGAGGTTCCAGGGTGCAGCTGGCCTTTTATAGATCTTCCAATGTTAAACAGAGAGATACTCCACAGTTGATGAGGGAGAGAGGCTGAAACTTCCCTATAGTTATACTGTTAAAAAAATATGTGGGAAAACAGTAGATACCATCACGCTGAACTTTTGGTGTCCATGGATATTTCGCCCTAGGATTAAGAGAAAAGAAAACGAAACAACAAAACAAAATGAAAAAAATCAGTTGGTGTTTTGAAAGAAGTTGGAATTCTTGTACCTTAGTAGAAACGGTGCAAAAATCTTCTAAAGGTTGTGAAAATTGTAGTCTTCAAGGATTCTGGAGACAATGAAAGGAGGCTGTAGTTTCAGAAAGACTGGTTTTAAAGCACATAGTGCCAGGATAAGCCTGTACAGTAGTGGACATGGACTCTGTGATCACTCTGTTGAGGACCGTGTAATAGTCACACAGCAAAGGGTCTGGCGGGTCTCCGCTTGCCCACATGCTCGCTGATGCTGCACAGGCCACCTCAGAGCCCCATCTGTGACATCTGTACCTTCAGGGTTGAACTATGAGAAATGCGCCATTCATTAATAACTCTGACAATTAGAGAATTGGCTCCTTACTTGCTTTGCAAACACACGAAGGATTTTTCTTTAATGTTCTTCGGCAGGTAAAATGACAAAATAAAGACGCAAAAAAATTGAGAAGTATGACTGTCATCCAGTCCAGTCTTAACTCAAAGTCTGTTCCGTTGTCTAGTGTTGGTCTGTGAACTCTTTGTCACCACTCGGCACCAGGGGAATTACAGAAATGTAGAATAAGCGTTTAGAAACCTTTATAGTATCCCACAGAGTCATATCAAGTCTGTGGAATTTAGTAATGAAGAATCAGAGCTTGCATTTTGTATGTCTTTTTTTGTTATTGCTGGCTTCACTTTTCTAGTAATTTGTTTTTATTGTACTTCCCAAAGTATTTGTCACTAAAGGACTGTCACATTGCAAAAAAATGAAAGACACACTATTATTTGTGCCCTTTAAGACAAATAAGAACTTCTACAATAACTTAAATTAAAATCATTATATTTATCAATTCAGGTTTTCAAGAAATAGTCAATACAAACCAGTGACTTTACTAGACATTGCAGATAAAGTGATGAATAAGATAGATACAGTTCTGGGGTTCCTGCCTCCCAGAGTACATTCCGGGACAGGACAGATAATAAAATCACAACAAACAGGTACAAAAATACAGTACGATACGGGAATACACCATCAAGGACTCTAAACTGGTCATAGATTCTGAGAAATGTTCCCGGAGGAAATCGTACAAGTTCTGTTAGGTATGACTAGTCCGAAATTCAGAGAAGAGGTTCGAGCCAGAGCATTCGTTCATCTGGAGATGTTACTTTAGGGCTCAGGAATGGATGAAATTGCCAAGGTGGAAGATATTGAGTTTAAAAAAAAAAGGGAGACCTGAACCGTAGAGGTCCAACAGCTGAAGAAGAAGTATTCACAAAGGAGATGGGAATGAAGTAGTGGAAGAGGTGAGGAAGTGAGGAGGTTGTGCGGTGTCTGTAGCAAACAAGATATGGAGAAGCAAGGCCTGATACGGAACATTAAATTCTGCCACGAGAAGAAACAAAAACAGCAAGTATGTGTATGGTTCACCAATGTGAAAGCCATTGCTTTTGGCTGGAGAGGCCGCTAGAGGCTGGTGGTAGAGGTAAGCAAGTGTTTCAGAAGCCAAGGTGCAGGGAAAGTAAGAAAAATACAATGATGATAAGCAACTTTTTCTAGAAGTTTTACTGTGGAATAGAGGACAATGTAAGACTGTATTGGAGGGAAATACGGGATAAAGGGAATTTTATCTTACTTTAAAGATGAGATAGCAAACATAAAGGCTGACTGTAGAGATGTTATAGGAAACAAAATCTAGGAGATATAAGGAAGACAGGAAGGAGTTAGTCAATGACAGTTACCAAAAAGGCTGGACAAGAGGATTCCTGTGTCACTGCCCATCCTGTTTGTAATTTCAAACACCTGCTCTCTGCTAGTTTCACCACACTTTTGTGTGGTTCATCACTCTCTCCTTAGTGCCTAGGTTAGTGCTGGAACATTCAGATGCTCAGGAAATAATTGAGGAGAATAAGGCACCAGTAGAAGGTGTATCTTTGACAGTTAGAGAGGCACCTCCTCCTCCCTGATTTGAAGGCATGAATGAGGACTGTGAGGGGGAAGGGAGAAAAGTGAAGGATTTTCCAACTGATATCTTTTATTTTCTCTGAAATCAAAGAGTTAAAAAAAATAGGGAGTTGACAGGGTAGAAGGCTTAAAGAAAATGATGTCTTGACACTGCTATTGTGAAGCAAGACTTACAGATAGAGAACCAATGATGACTAGCAAATGGCAATATGTGATGAAAACATAGCTAAGTTGTGTTAGACATTCATATATGGAACACATTTTTTTCAGTCAGAACTGTCAAGGAAATCATGAAGGAGAAAAAGACTTCTGGTTGACCCTGAATATCATATGTAGGAGAAGAGATAGGGCTGTGGGATTGGGGAAGCAGCATGCACAGAAGCTCAGTTATAGTATTTGGCCTTTTGGAATCTACAGGAACAGCAGCTATATTGAGCTGAAGTTCTCTTTAGGTATTGAAATGAAGAAACTGGGGGCAAGAAACAGAGGTGAGGAAAGGCAGGGGAGGTTCATGAATATCCTTGGCCATTTGATAAAATGCCTATGTTGCCTTAATTAAAGTCTCCCAACTTCATGCTAAATTCTTCTTGTATTTTGAGAGCCACTGACTTAGACGATGGTGATTTGATCTCTTGGCTGTTAAGTAAGCCCCAACGATGTCTTTCTTGATATCTCATTGCTCTTTATTTTGGGCTTTCCCCTCAAATTTCACAACTTCTTTTACATTCACCTATTTCACTCTCATAGCGCTGGTATACCAGATGCTCCCTTAATGTATTGGACCTTCAGTTCCTCTGACCTTTTTTTTTTTCTTTTCTTAATTGGTTCTCTACTAATCAATTTCTGACTAGGCTATACTTCATAGTAATCACTTCAACTAATTTCACCAGTACTTCTAAACTATTTACTACTATCTACCTACGTGTTTTAAATCTTATCTCAATCTGGCTCTTTGCCTTTTCTGCAACTGCTGAGAACTGATGAAGAAAATTGCTCCATAAGAGTATTCACACTCGCATTCACATCCAAATGCTGCTTGGAAATCTTTCCATCTTGACTCTCTCTAATTTCCCATGCTATTTCTATTCCTCATTACTTTCATCTTAATTTTCGACATACTGTTGTTTTCTCTCAAAAAAATAGTCTTATTACAATTTAATCGAAAAAATAGGTGATAAAACATTTTCCCACCTTCCTTCAAGAAAATCATTTTTCCTGCCTCCTACCCTTATCCATGTACAACACACTTGTGCACATGCCTCATGTTCCTGCAAATGTATCCTCATCCCAATCCAGTTTTCCTTTTTCTCCTTCTTCTCTGTGGAAGGTACTTCCTTTCTTGTCTCCTAGAACCAATCTCTACACTTGCTTTTTAATTCAACTATTACTGCCTGTGTTCATTTTCTATTGCTGCTGAAACAATCTGTCACAAATCCAGGGTTCTAAAACAACACAAATTTATTCTCTTACATTTCTGGAGGAAAAGGCCTGAAATCATTTTCGCTAGGCTAAAGTCAGGTTTTGGTAGGGCTGGTTCCTTTGGAAGGCTCTGGGAGAGAATCCATTTCCTTGCCTATTTCAACGTCTAGAGACTTCCTGCACTCCTTGGTTCGTAGTTCCTTCCTTGCACCAGTCCAACCATCCATGGCCATGTCTCCCATTATTCACTTTGAGCCTCCTGCCTCTGTCTTAGGAGGATACTTGTGATTACATTGGGCCGATCCAGATAATCCAGGAACATCTCTTTACTCTCAAAATCTTTACTCACACCTGCAAAGTCTTTTTCCACGTTCACAAGTTTCAGGGATTAGGACAGGTTATCTTGGTATTACTCTCTCAACCCCTCTATCTCTCAACTTCACCATCCCTTTTGCTTCACGGAGTCCCCATCTGTTCTGCATGCTCACTTGTTTTCTCCTGTCTGTAGGATCTAGCCTCTCAGCTTAAATCTCTCCTGTTTTATTTAAGTACTGTCATTGATCCCCTTTTCTTTTTACTATGATGATCTAATTGCATGATGTTATTCACTCCCTAATCTTATCTATTGCTTATGAAAAAAAAAAAATGACCTCTAACTCTTTTACTTTCTGGTCTACCTAACTGCCCGCTGAGAATCTCCACCTGCATGGCCTCAAGGTATCTTAAACTGGGCATGTCCAAAACTGAATGCCAAAGCTGCTTTCTCCTTCCTCTAATTCCTGGCTCAGTTATTGGTTTCTCAGTCAGCTAAATTGAGGGAGAGAATCATTTTTAAACTGCACTCTTCCCCCCTGCATTTAATTGTCCACTGTAGTGGATATAATTATGGATATTCACTTGCTCAATATCTATTCCAATCTCCTTTTACTGTTTCTTCCTGTACTAAAAAGACCTGAAAATTAAACAATGACATTTCCCAGATGCCCTTGAAGCTAGATCTGACAGTGATTCAGATGCAGTCACGTGAGGCTTGGTTAAAAATTGAGTTTAGAAGGAGGAGAAGCCAGACACTAGGCATATATTTTGCTGGTGCACCTTAAAAAAACAGATCAGGATCAGGAACAAGTATTAGATAGTACCTACTTTCAAATACTGAGAGTCTCAACTACTTCAGAAAAATCTTTTGCATCTCTAGGCTTTTCTCTCCATTTCTACTCCCACATCTGTCTTTATTGCTTACCTGGAACAGCTTCCTCTGGCTGGCTTTCGCTTGAGGCTCTGTCTCATTTTCTTCTCTAGCACTTTTTAAAATGACCTTATTTTATTTTTAAAGTCTGTTTCCTCATCCAGATTATGAGTTCTTTGAGGAAAAGGATCCAGTTTTGCTCACCTTTTTAAACCTAGCACAATACACAGCAGATGAGAGATGCTCAATAGATTTTTTTTTTTTAAGATTTTATTTATTTAGGGGCGCCTGGGTGGCTGAGTGGGTTAAAGCCTCTGCCTTCGGCTCAGGTCATGGTCTCAGGGACCTGGGATCGAGCCCCACATCAGGCTCTCTGCTCAGCTGGGAGCCTGCTTCCCCCTCTCTCTCTCTGCCTACCTCTCCACCTACTTGTAACCTCTGTCTGTCAAATAAATAAATTAAATCTTTTTTTAAAAAAAAAAAGATTTTATTTATTTATTTTTTTTTTTTTTAAAGATTTTATTTATTTGTCAGAGAGAGGGAGAGAGAGCGAGCACAGGCAGACAGAATGGCAGGCAGAGGCAGAGGGAGAAGCAGGCTCCCTGCTGAGCAAGGAGCCCGATGTGGGACTCGATCCCAGGACGCTGGGATCATGACCTGAGCCGAAGGCAGCTGCTTAACCAACTGAGCCACCCAGGCATCCCTATTTATTTTTTTTTTTAAAAAAAGATTTTATTTATTTATTTGAGACAGAGGGAGCATGAGCAGGAGAGGGAGGGGCAGAGGGAGAGGGAGAAGTAGGCTTTCCACTGGGCAGGGAGCCTTACAAGGGGCTCAATCCTAGGACCCTGGGATCATGAGCTGAGCCAAAGGCAGACAATTTAACCGACCGAGCCACTCAGGCACCCTGTTCAGAAGTTTTTTGAAACAGCTTCTCTTTAGCTCAGTAGAGACCATCCAAGTGACAGCGAGTGATTTTCCAAACTCCTGTTAAATATTTGAGACAACTATGAACCATCTCTTCAGCTGTTAGGATAACTGGATTTTGAAATCATATGCAATTGTAGTCTTCCTTTCAAAGTTCTTTTGTGTGTAAAAGAACTTTGTAAACAGTAAAGAATGATCTCTATGTAAATGACTATCATTATTATGTTATTCCTGAGACAACTGTGGGATAACATAAGTTATCCCCATTTCACGAATGCAGATTTGGAGAAATAATGAACGACCCTTAGCCAACCAGCCACTCAGACCAGGGCTCAAGTCTTCTGATGCGAGCAGGCACCGTGAGAACTCAGCAATCTTATTTATTTATTTATTTCGAGTGGCTTTCCTTGGACTCCCTACCAATGGCTGAAAGAACCCAAGGGGAGGGAAAAGTTAAGTGACTGAGACTTGACTTCACTTCTGACTGGCTCTGGATTAGCTCAAAGTCCCAAAGTCATGATCAACTTAAATAATGCATGCTAACTTCTACTATGAGAACTCTGTGTGGTGCCACTTCTATTTTCTCCCCAGGCCTTGTAGATCACCTGTGATAGTCACTGTGACTTCTGGCTTTGTAACACCAAAATGGAAATGATCAATTTAGTGAAAGGCACTATGAATGCTAAATGCATTATATATATATATTTTTAGGGCGCCTGGGTGGCTCAGTGGGTTAAGCTGCTGCCTTCGGCTCAGGTCATGATCTCAGGGTCCTGGGATCGAGACCCGCATCGGGCTCTCTGCTCAGCGGGGAGCCTGCTTCCTCCTCTCTCTCTCTGCCTGCCTCTCTGCCTACTTGTGATCTCTCTCTGTCAAATAAATAAATAAAATCTTAAAAAAAATATATATATATACTTATAAGTTATATATATATTTACAAATTTACATACTATATAAATATATAACATATATTTATGATATATATGATGAGGCTATAATAACATAAAAAAAAATAAAGTAGAATACAAACGGGCCAAGGGGACAAGTGATTCCTCTATTCCAAGTCTCTTAATAGTAGAAAAAGAACTGAGCATTTTTGTAGCTTCCTTTCTTTTTAATCACTCCAAACATAAAATAAATACAGAGATCTAAATCCATGGCTTAAAAAAGGCCATTAAAACCTGAACCAAATGCGTTTGTACCAAAAATAATTGAACGTCGGCCTTTCAGTTACATAGATCCTATTCTATTAGTCCTTTCCTAAAAAGATTTGTATATTAAGTTGCTGACATTTGAGTGGTAGGTGAGGCCAGTTTTGAACTTCATTTCAGTTCATGTTATGATGCTTAATTATGGCTTAGTAAATTAACAACATCAAGTGTATCCTTTCTTAGAGATTTGAAAAATCCCAGACACGGGTCTTTAAGAAAAATCCCTTTAACCTAGTCCATCATTCCTCCTCTCCCCAGTGATGTTCAGAATCCTGACCTAACTCAGAATCTCTTCTCCAAAAGGTTCCGGGGAAGAGACCCCACGGAGGGTAAGCTTTTACGCTGAATGCATCCAGTGCATTTGGATAAAGACCCAAAGAACTTTTCCCAAAGGGTTTTTACCCATCCTATCCTGCTCTCCTGTTTGCCAATGTGATCACGTAAAGCCTACTGCATTTCCAAAGCTTTAGGACCAGCCACAAGTTCTTTGTGAGGCCAAGAGTCCCCGTGCCCTGCTACCCCACCCCGATTCAAGGGCTTGTCCTGAGGCAACGCCTGTGTCCTTTCAGGCTGAAAGCCCTATTTGTCCTCAGTTCCGCCGAGACCCCGGAGACAGAGCTGCTTTGACAACCACCCACTCTCTGAGGGGGTCACCTGTTGCCTCACCCGGTCAAGGGAGGTCAGCTTCTCAACAGGAATTTTTAAAAAAGAGGCAGGCACGGGTCTGTCCATAAAAGGATCTTTTTGAGGTTGGTGAAAAAAAAAAAGAAGAAGAAGAAGAAGAAAAGCAGGGCATTTTGTGTTCCCAGTTAGACCCTCTGGAACGAGGCCGCCTGAGAACAGGCCTGTGAGCATTTCTTACTGGAGGGCGGCCAGCAGAGGCAGCCCAGACGATTTTCACAGGACCTCTTGCTGCCACCGATCACCCACGACAGCCTAAATTGGAGTCGGGGCGGCCGCCTCCCGGCCCCGCCTCCCGCCCCCAGCCTGGGCGGCTTCGGGCTTGACGGGAGCAGCTTGCCTCCCGACAGGATCAAGTAATTTAGGGTCAAGGACAGGAAGCCAGATGTACACAGACAAGCAAGCTGAAAAACTGACATGTGCTGACGACCATGGAGCCTTCACTCTTCTTGCCTCCTTCCGCTGCACTGTAAAGATCCAGAAATCCAACCAATCCCTTTCCCGCAGGACACCCCTTTAACGCAATGTACCTGCTGAATAAGCTTTAGGGCAGGTTTTGTCCTAAGTAGCAGGTCTGTGCGCGGTTCCGGGGACTGTCGTTTGGGGCCCCTTTGCCTCCTCATCGTCCCCTGGAGACCTCGGGGGCAAGCAAGGGAAGAGCCCCGCGGGCGGGGCTTGCACAGCGTGGGAGATCAGGGGCGAAGGGCAGGCGCGGGCAGCGTTTGGGCGGCTGTGGGAAGGAGCCCCACACTGTTGCTGCTCGCTCATTCCTAGAGAAGAGAAAAGAGGCCGCCTTTTTCTCCCTCCCTCCCCCAGCATCAAAGGGACCCCCAAGCAGAGGAGAGGTGTCTTACAGCTCAATAGAATCCCAGTGCTTTCTCCTCTCTTCTGCCTGCCCCCACTCCACTAGGACAGCCAAGCATTTAAAACGATAGAATTTGAAACAATCTGAGAGTTCAGATCATGTGAAATCCAAAAGAGCTTCGGGTCAGGGCTAATCCCTCCCACTCCCCCTTACTCCCAAGTAGCTAAACCTCCCCTCCCCTGGGAAGGTTGTCTGAAACAGATATTTTCTTTACTGCACTGCATGAAATTAATAGTTTCTACTTTTATATTTGAAAAAGAAAATGTGAATACCTCTAGAAAACCCTGAGTATGCCTCGGTATTTCATGCCTCAGTCTTGGGGCTCATGCTTTGTTTCTGTCTCCCCAGGGCCACGATATTATCTTGCCTTTCTTCAGACC
Organism: Neogale vison; assembly: GCF_020171115.1. Taxonomy (NCBI): domain Eukaryota; kingdom Metazoa; phylum Chordata; class Mammalia; order Carnivora; family Mustelidae; genus Neogale; species Neogale vison. The sequence goes on along the minus strand of NC_058091.1, from coordinate 75,402,072 downwards.
TAGTTCAAACATCACCTTCTGGGAGAAGCCTTCTGTGTGCCCTCAAATACCCCCTCTTCTCTACATACTGTACTACAACTATTCTATACTCTGGAATTACAACTACTACTTGGTTTTAATGGCGTTTCTTAGCTACTGCCCGTGAAGCATGGATTTTAAAGGCTCTTCTCCAAGCACAGCAGCATGGAAACCTCACCAACATCCTTCACCAGTGCCCCTGTGGCCATGCCCAGGCTTGAGGACACTGAGGCTAGCAACTCCAAGAGCTTGAACTCACAACCTGGGCTCCACTTGATCAGAATTCTAACAAGTCCTTTGGTGGCTCCAAGCAACCCAGCTCCAAACAACCAAGAGGCAGCACGATTAAAGGGAAGTCTACTCACTATCATGGGGAGTGGAGACTTGGGACCATGGCTCCCAGAAGCAAACCTATCCAAGAAGAAGATCCAGGAGGAAAACAAAAGAACGCCAGCATCATTCCCAACACAGCCTCTTGTGGCACCAAGTCTTTATTAGATTTGGTGTGTGTTCTTCTGGAATCTGCACATGTTTTATTATTGTCTGTTCAAGCCTGAAGCAGTCTCGTCTCTCTCGGCTCGCTTGCTCATCAGAGGCTGAGGGATGCCAGTTACTGTTTAGCTGCTGGTGGGATGCTATTTGAATGAACCACATCTAAGGGCGTTGGTGCTGGTAAAGCATCTTTTTAGTTGAATAATGGAAGACAGCACATTTGGGGAGGTGGATGTCATGCGGTGGTAGTTCAGAAGGAAGACAAAGAGGAAACAGACCACTGACTCTGGTGGGAACCATGGTGGTATGCGGCATCCCTCACATAGAGACAAAGATCCCAGTAAATTACCACAATGCCAAACAGAGGGCCCTGACAGACATAATGGAACCGTATCCCTCCTTTGTCCAACATCTGAGAAGAAAATCAGAGTGTGAGCTTGTGGCATGCTCAGCCAAGAGAACTAAAAGGCATATTTAGTCTCCCTTGAAAACGCATTTGAAAACTTCCTCAGGTGAAGAGCAACAGGACACGTGCTTCCATTGTACTGCAATGACTATTTCAAACTGTTGAGCTATTTCCCTTCCGGACTTACTTGTCTCCCATTGCACTCTTACTGGTTAATTCTTCCAACTCCTAAAAGGCCACCTGGAAGTCTCCAAGTTGCTAGTACCTCTTCCTTCTTCAGACCCCATTTTCTTCTCAGCAAGCTTCACTCCAGGACAAGGGCCCCCGGGCAGCTCTTGAGCTTGCCAACCCCACTTTGGGCAGGGGCTGCGGGGATGGGGCCCAGCCTTCCTTCTCTGCTGATGCATCTGGCCATACGCCGTTGCAGGACACCTCTGAAGGAAGTAAGCACTTGTTGTCCACGGTTTTGTGCAAAGTTCATTATCAGGTCCTTATTGTTTTAATCCAGTAATAAGGAAGGAAGAATAAGACGCCCCTGAGCTTTTCTGTGCTTCAAGCCCCCCAGATATTTTACAAAAACACATTGCAGATGCCAGAGACTTTTAAGGCTATTGAAGAAATTGTTAAGACTCTCCTGAGCTTGCTCTAAGCTCCACTTCCCTCTTCTCTTCCCTGAGAGAGTCCTTGAGGTATCTCAAGTTCAGCCTGAATGGGAGTCAGGCTGAAGAGAGATAAGGAATCTTCAAAGATTACTTAAAACTCATACAAGGTGCTTAAGATCTGCTGACAAAAACAGTATTCTTTCGTACAAACATAAAGCTCATGAAGAATGCTTTGTGAATGAAAGCATGCTAATGTCTTATAATGATGAAAAATTGCCTTTGGAAAAATTCAAGTCATGGCTTTGACAAATAAAGCACAAAAAATATACTTTAGACTTAGAATATCCCATTGGCTATCCCCAGGAAGCATGGTATGCATGAAGAGCCAAATTGATGCAAGGCTCCCCTCAAATGCTGGAAGTTGAAAAGTACAGAATATTTTTCAAAATAGAGCCTTGTGTTATAAAACTCTGGGGTGGTCTTCCTCAAAGCAGTACCCAAAAGGCTCAAGATGACTTTAGGACATAGTAAAACCTAAAACAAAGGAAACCAAACAAAATCTGCAGAATCATTACATGGTAGGAAGCCAATTTGAGGCTGGGAATTTAAGAGCTGTGACCTCTGACCACCCTTGATGCCATCCTCTGCCCTTGAGACTCCAAGTCTTGTCCCCATATAACATTGCTTCTCTGAGGTGCCTTGGTGACACTCATTCATTCATTTATGTTTTTTTCAAGAAATGTTTACTCAAGTGCCCACTATTTCAATGCAGTGGTTTAGGTATTGTTGGATTTACATGCATTTTTCATGTATTCCTTATAATCCCACCCTACAAAGTAGGTATTGTTGTTTCAACCTACAGATGAAAAAGCACACCTCCCTGTAGACACAAATTTATTAAGGGATTTTTCTAGAATACAAATACAGGTGCTCTGACCCCAGCACCCAGGTTTTAACCAGCACACAGCATTAAATAGAGGCATAACCAGCTCTGAGGAACTTACACTCTAGGGGAGGAGACAAAGCATGTCCATCGGCAGATAAACCACATGGCACTGATTTACCAAACAGGAGCTTGAAGTTCAAGGAAGTGGGCTAAGAGGATGGGATCACCGATGGCGGAGGTAACTGTAGGTAGTTTGAGAGGGAGGCAGGATTTGAGCTATGCCTTGAAGGATAGGTAAGATTTTACAACTGTATTGTTATCATACCTCAAACCTAAATAAAACAGAAAAACCTATGATCATCCTGCTCTTTTTTTATGCCTCAGTCATGGAGTGATTTTTTTCTTGTTTTAGCGGCCCTTCACCAAGTCTTTGGTTAAAACATTTGAAAAGACTCCTGAACTCATTTTCTCTTCGCTTCCTACAATTGCCAGTTTCGTTCAAGACCTGGTTAAGGCTCACCTGGAACACCTCTACACTAGAATTCTCCCTCATCCGCTGCAGTCCTCCTCACAGCTAGGGCAGGATGAATGACCTTCTTACTCACTGCTGGGGTCCAAGGACTAGAAGAGCACCTGCCAAGGCCAATAAAAAGTTCATGGGTTGGGCCAGGTGTGTAGGTTTTGAGGACGTACTAGGACATGTACATGATCTTCACCTGGATAAGTGATGGAAATAAGAGCAGCAGACTGGGTACATACCATAGTCAAGCCATTGTCTTGGGTCTAAGAGGTATTCAGAACAGACAAATTCAGAGCAGACAAAGACCCAGTTTGTATCTTCACATGGTATCACTATTGTTTTGAGCCAAGCATAGGCATATGATGAAACAATGCTACAAGGTCAGCAGAGGCTGAGTGAGTGCCATGCATTAGACCTAGGATTGCTGTCCTGAAGAGAGAGGTGCCAATCACAACTGAGGTGGCTCATTCCCAGAAAGTCAGGTTTGAGCAAGAAGCTGAAAATGATCAGCATTTAAGCAAGTGGAAAGAAGTATAAAAGGTATTTCAAGGGAGAGGATGACATATTTATTCTAGCATTTCTCAGAGTGATGTCAGTAAGTACGTCACTAAAAAAGAGGAGGGTTTTTTTTTAATTTTTTTTTTTTTTTATTCATTTGAGAGAGAGAGTGAGCATGAGTGGGGAATAGGGAGGCAGAGGAAGAGTGAAGTAGACTCCTCAGTGAATGAGGAGCCCAACACAGGGCTCAACCCCAGGACCCTGAGATCATGACCTGAGCCAAAGGCAGAGACTTCACCCACTGAGCCACTTGGGCACCCCCAAAAGAGGTAGGAGTTTAAGTGTTCAAGGGATTAACACAAAAGTAAAATGATACCTTCCACATGGAAATTTTTAGAAATACTAAATGGTAATGTGTCTTATAAGGGGAAAATATAATATACAAGCTTCTGCATCTTGGAAACTAGGGTTAAACAAAATGCTCTGCTTCTATCATATATATATGATATGTAGCAAATATATATATATATATATATATATATATATGCTGTACATACCTATATGATATATATGTGATAATATATAGTATTATCACAGGTAGCATGAAGTACAGAGGATGATCAGGCTTCAGAGCTGGTTGATTCAGTTACTCAACAATATCAGGTAAGAACCATGTTCCTTCCATATCCCTACTCTGGTATCCACAGCACTGAGGCTGGCTTTCCTCAAGATCAAGAGTTGACCATCAGTAGCTACTAGAACAAACACATCCCTGTTCACACTCAGCAGGACAGAGGGAAATTTGGTTCTCTTTCCCAGAAGATTCAAATAAACCTTACCTTATATCTCACAGCTCCAAACTGATTTAGCTCGCCTGTCCTCAAATTGATCACTGAAAAGGGGATGGAGGTGGACATTGTGTACCACCTACACTTTGGAAACATGGACCTTTATTCATTCATAATCTCAATATTTCATCTCTCCTTCCAAACTCTATTAGCTGAGCATCAACTATGCTTCCAGGTTACCAGTCTCTTCCCCCAGGAAGCTCACCATCTGGTGAGAGAGGAAGGTAACACTGCCCTGTAATTTGTGTGCGGAGGACATTGTGGGGTACAGTCGAGGGAGCCTAATGAGAACTTCACAGGATGGATACATAGCTCTGCTGGGAAGAGAGGGGTCAATAGGAAAACTTTCCACATAGAAGTTGTATTTTGGTGGTCTTGGGGAAAACCACAATTTGATGAAAAGACATTAAAAAAAAAGAGAGAAGACATTGAAAAAGAACACTAGAAGAGAAGGAGTAGTAGCACTAAGGAGATTAAAAAGAAAGAATGTTTCAAGGAAGCCCTAATGCTGGAGTAAGATAAATGAGAACAAGACCAATGACAACTTACGAAACGTCTAGCACAGCCCATTTTAAACCTTGCAGCAGAGGAGGAACCCAGGGCTCAAATAACTTCCCCCAGGGCAGGTAACTAGTAAGTTCCATGCTTGTGTCCCCCCAAAATTCATATGTTTAAACCCTAAAAATTCATATGTTGAAATCATCTTGGGATGCAATGGTATTTGGAAGTGGGGTCTTTGGGAGGTAATGAGTTCATGAAAGTGGAGCCCTCGGGATGAGATTAATGCCTCTCTAAGAGGAGCCATGAGAAAGCTTGCTTTTTCTCTTTGGTCTCTGCCATGTGAGGACCTGGGAAGATCGTAGCCATCTGGAAACTAGTAAGAGGACTTCTCACAGAACTCAGCCATGTTGGCACCCTCCTCTCAGGCTTGCCAGCCTCCAGAGCTGTGAGACATTAATTTCTATTGTTTCAGCCGCCCACTCTCTGGTATCTTGTTACAGCCCCTGGCACTGGCTAGGACAGGAACCCAATCAGGATCCGAATCCAACGAAGGCTAGTTCCAAAACACACACTCATTTACATATTACTGTATTTTTCAGTGAAAATGGGGAATGGATTTTGAAAATACAAAACGCAGTGTCAGTAAAGAAGGAAAGGAGAGGCCGACTGGGGATGTGGGGAGGACATACCTGCAGACGCTTGGGCTGAGGAACCGGCCGGGTGATGGAGCAGCTCACTAACTCTAGTACTGTTTTTTTTTTTTACCCACGTCTTTAAAGTTGTGTCTGTTGCTGTCTCTGGGGCTCTTTTTTTCTCTTCGGTTGCAAGTTTCACACTTTCTCTGCAACTCTTCAGCTAACCCTATGCTGGCTTATTGGTGCTTATTCCTTCTTTTGCTCTATCCTCTTCACATTCACGCCCCTCCACACCATCCTTTTGCTCCTTCCTGTTTCATCTCTGGAGACAGAGTCAACGATCTAAGCTGGAAATATCTGTCGCTGAGCTCAGAACTTGTGGCTTCTAGCCCGGTGGGATGTAATTTTGGATGCACATACGAATCAACCAAGAGCCTTTTAAAAAAAACACAGCTTCCTAGTCTCCCCCTCCCCCAACCTCCTAAATGAAAATTCCTGGAGATAGAGTTCAGATATTCCTATATTTAAATTTGCTCAGGTAAACCCATGCAACCGACCTGGCACTGGCTCTCTACTAGGAGCCATCGCTTTAGTTTCTGAGTCACTTTTTTATTATTTAGACTTTGCCATTTTCTGGGCTTTGAGCTCCAAGCAGAATAACCCTTGACCACAGAGATTTTGTTACTGTATCTCTTTGCCTACAGAGTCACCTCCCGTGGCTTGGGAACACTGTGGGAAATTATCTTGGGTTGACTCTGTATTTACTGCAATTTTAAAATCATATCATAATTATATCTTATCTGTCTCCTACACTTCCCTTGTCTGGGGCCCGGATCTCTTCTCACTGCTCATGTCAAGAGATAAACTGTTCCTAGCTCGAGTTAATCCAGAAAGGAGCGCTATTCTGTGCCTGTCTGCTCCGGCAGTCATTGAAAATCAGTCAGTTATCTCTGCCTTTATTCACTTAGTCTTTACCACCTTTCTCAGAGTCCAAATTCACATGCCTGACCTGACTGGTCATCATGGCCCACTCTTTGTCTCTCAATTCATCTTTTCTTCATCTGAGTGATATATGTCTCACACCCCCATTACCAGGAATACAGACTGGGCGCGCACTGGGTCAGGGTAGAACAGTCAACATTGGGATGGTGGAAATGTGGTAGGGGAGGATGGGAAGCAGAATCACTGCGCATCCGGGGGGAGCTTAGGGGTGGGGTCCCTCTTTGCAGATCTCTAGGGTGGGGGTCAAAGCCTGGGGTCATTTCCTAGGGATGAAGGGGGGCTGAACTGGAGCTTTGGAAGCCTCACTGTGATGGGCATTCCTGGGAAAAGAAGCCTGGACTAAATTCTGTGATTTCTGGGCCTTTAAGAGGGACCTATGAAACACGAGAACAAGGAGTTTGAGGAATGAGAAAACCAGCATTGTGAGGGGGAGGCCCAGTGGTCTGACAGAACACAGCATTCTAGGTGGAAGTTTAGAGGCCAGGGGCGCTTCTAGAAAAACCAAATTCCAGTTCCCTATGTGAGTGATGGTAGATGAGCTTAACATTTGTGTAGTTACTGTGTGTTAAGGGAGTGTAGTGGGAAGGACCAGGTCTGAGAGAAGTGAGAAAAGGGAGGAGTCGGCAGAGCATGTGAGGAAGAGCCAGGAAGACCCCAAGGACTTTGAAGATCTTCAGTGCTTAAAGTTCTGTCTAGTCAGTACTTAGTACACATGGAAACAATGGTTGGTTAGACTTTGCTCAGTTACCTTACTACTAATTCCCAGTCAAGAATTTCTCTTTCAATGGTTATGATCTCTCTGCTTTTTTTAACTTATAGGAGAGCTTTACACAAGACTTTTTGGGTATAAAAACCATAGAACACTTGCATTTCCATGTTTGTATTTTATGTATTAATCCTTTTATGGAAGTTCTTTGTGGCTACTCTATGGCAGATGTCTTTTTAGCTTCATTTTCACTTCTTCTGGAATTTTTTCACTCTCCTTGATTTAATACTAATTTCAATGTGCAAGATATGTAGTGTTATCCAACCAAAAGAATATTAATGAGAAGCGGTGTCTATTTACCTGGTAATGCAAAACAATTATCAGGTGCTAGATCAGAATTTATATACAAATCGAATATCTTTTCAAAAACATCCATTCCAAATTCATAGGGCCAGACTAGAAATGACTCTTGGTTTCAGAAAATCAATGGTCTTAAGATCAAATAAAATGTAGCTGAAAATTGAAAAATTAAACTTCGAAAATGAAAATATTTCTCTTTTCCCTTTTAAGAAAATGCTTTGTTTAATTTGTTCAAATGGAACAGGGAATTCCTATACTCAACCACCACAATGTTCCTAATTTGTTAAAGATGTTTCTTCTTATGATGGGGAATCATCAGATGCAAGAATGTTAAAGCTAACCTAGGGTTTATTACAAAATAAAAATTGCCCAATGACCTCCCCACTTCCTTTCCATTTAGTTTATGAATGAACTCTTTGGAGAGAAACATTACAAAGATGCTCTCAGATCTCTTGATAATATGGAAACAAACCATAGAATTAAAGTGTTTTCTAGTCCATAATAATTTTCCTCTTGATATCGTAAAGCTTTAGATCAAACCAGTGAATCCTTTGCATTCATTTAATAAAGGATGAAAGAGTCTTAACAGTTTATAATTTACTAGTAGGATTTCATTTTTACAAAAGATCTTTTTTTTTTAAACTATGGCAAAAGTTAGTCATTTTCAGTTAAGGAAAAAAAAGTAGATTGAACACAGCTTTAAACATATTCAGGAGTTGTTCAAACCCATGTCAATCCACACAGCTGAAGATTAAATATTTCTAGGATACAGGCGCCTGGGTGGCTCAGTGGGTTAAGCCGCTGCCTTTGGCTCAGGTCATGGTCTCAGGGTCCTGGGATTGAGTCCCGCGTCAGGCTCTCTGCTCGGCAGGGAGCCTGCTTCCCTCTCTCTCTCTCTGCCTGCCTCTCTGTCTACTTGTGATTTCTCTCTGTCAAATAAATAAATAAAATCTTTTAAAAAATTATTTCTAGGATACTCACTGGTCAAGTCACTGTCGTCATTATCACAGATGCATTTTCTGAGGAGAAATTTCTATGGACATAAAATGTATTTCATGACATTCAGCAACAACCACCCTACCCCTGTCTTCTGTTAACTTCTAGTGAATGTCAGTAAGTATGCATCAGTAAGAAGGAACTCACAGCAGTGAATAATTATAGTAAATGTCTTGCTCAACCACTTATTCAGTGACTTGAAAATAGGTGTTTACATCAAATAATTAAATCATCTAATTAACTGGTCTAATCAGTAGTTCTCTTCTAGTTAGTGGATGGTTCTATTACTATTGGTACAGTTACATTCAGTATCTAAAAATATCACATGAGGGACGCCTGGGTGGCTCAGTTGGTTAAGCAGCTGCCTTTAACTCGGGTCATGATCCTAGCATCCTGGGATTGAGTCCCATATTGGGCTCCTTGCTCAGCAGGAAGCCTGCTTCTGCCTCTGCCTCTGCCTGCCACTCTGTCTGCCTGTGCTCACTCTGATTAAAAAAAAAAAAAAAAGTTTAAAAATATCACATGAAATTGTTCTGTTTTTAGAACCCATGTGAAGAATAGAACTTGAATGGAGGATACAATATATCCACATCATTGGGGAATATAAGTATCATTAAGGCAAACCTCATTTTTTTTATTCTTCTGGGCCAACAGTAAGCTTTAGGTAGAAAAGAATTGGTTCTTGCTAATTATAATTATAATTCGCTTCATTTTTTTCATGGAAGCACTTCAGTGTTGACATAGAATTATGCTCATTTGTTTCTGGGACTAGAGTAAGTTGATATTTGGGGGGACCCATTTAGCATGTGTAACTATACTACACTTTCCACAGGCATGGTTCTTCCCTTTCCCTATAGCCTTCAACAATCTTCCTTTCTTCTCATTACATTTTCATGAGCTAAGCACCTATGTATGTGACAGGATACTCTCCCCTAGCATGCTGGTAATTGAGAGCAACGAAAGGTGTTACAAAATGATTCTGATTCTGGCAGAATGGATTCTGCCAGGTTATTAAGAAGATGCTACATGCCCAGCACCCAAAGTAGATGCTGAGGAAATAAGAACGGATATGGCAGAGCTCCCGTCCTCAAGTAGTTCACCAAGTAGAAGTGAAGGTTCCTATACAACAGTGTGAGAAACACTAACATAGTTATAGGCTCCTAATTTTATGACAAGATCATAGGGAGTATTACCTATTCCATCTGGCCAGGACAATAAGAGTATTTAGGTATACAAAAGAGAAGACATCTCCTAACATCTCCTAGCATCTCCTAGCATCTCAGGATCTCCTAGCATCTCTGGTCACCAAATCCAGAGGTTCTCACAGACCTAATCTCATAGAACCAAAAAGTTAAAAACAACAACAACAACAACAACACAAGAGAGATATGTCAGGTTGTCCATTTTTATTTTGCCAAGAGGGGACACTAAAATCAGATAATCAGATAATTGGCTTAGATCTATTGTCACCACATGCTTTCAGTATCTACTGCTATGTAACAAACTATCCCAAAACTTAATGGCTCACAGCAACAGTAGTTTATTATTTCTCCCAGTTTTCTAGTTTGACTAAGAATGCATGCTTCACATGGTACCCATTGGGATGACTGGAAAATCGAAAGGAGCCTCACTCACAGTTCAGCTTGACAATGATCTGAAGCTGCCAGACTAAGGTATTACTTCTCCTCCATATGACTACTTGAGCTTCCTCACCAGATGGTAGCTGGGGAAATATTTGATGAAATGAGGGTGGAAGCTACATATCCCTTAAATCCCATCCTCTGAAGTTAAAAAAGCATCGGTTTTGCTTCGCTCTGTTACTGAATACAGCTCATAGGGCTAGCCCAGATGCAAGGGAATTAAAAATAGATTCTGACTTTTGATGGAACAGTGACACAGTCACATTGCAAAAGGTCATGTGGGATGGGCAGTATTGTTGTCACCATGTTTGGAAATACTGTCTACCACTTCTCATTTTTAAAAAGGATGTTTAAAAATGATGTATTTAGAAGGACATAATCTCAGACTAAAGGCTGGGTAATCATTTGGATTGAATAAATCTAACTTAATGAAAAACACTATGCTAGGTTATATAAGTACCAGAGACAACTTCATCAAGGACTAGCACTGGTTCAAAGACCAGCCAAGATTTAGAGACCAATTATTTAAGCCAACAGTTTTCACATCTACTTAATGATTCACAAGTAATAATCTCAACAACCCAGTGAGCACTTACATGTACATAAAACCAATCAAAAGTTTCATGGATCTTGTACTTTCAAATAATTTCTCTTCTGCTCTTTCTGTTTCATTAAAAATAATGATGTTAATATTCCACTAAATTAATTTCAGGATCTAATAATTAGGAAATAACTATTGTCTGAAAAAGACGGTGATAAATCCTTCCCTCCGTATTTTCTCTATTGAACACCTTGAGTTCTGATGACACAACTGTCTACCAAGTCAGTCCTTATTACCTTCAGCAGTTCTTATTGTTAGAAAATCATCCTTTTATTTTATGGGCTTTAAAAAAAAAAGTTTATTTATTTATTTATTTAGTACTCTCTACACACAACATGCAGCTCAAACTCAGGACATAGAGACTAAGAGTCGCATGCTCTTCTGACTGAGCCACACAGGTGTCCCCATCCTTTTAATTCGGGTGAAATTTTCTTCCTTATGGCTTTCATATATTTTTTGTTGGGCCCAAGTTTAAAATTTTTTCCATCTGAGAAATCAGTCTTCTAGTATTTGGGAACAGCTCCCATATCCCTAAAGTCAGCTTGTCCTTGTTGCTCCCTTTCCTTTATCTGATCTTCTGAGAACAGCCTCCTAAATTCCATGAGGACATGGGTAAAAGAGTGGGCTCCAAGGTCAATCTGCCTGGATCTAAATCCTGGCTCCAGCTTTTATTAGTTGTGACTTTGTGTTAGGTACTCAGCTTTCCTGAGCTTCTGTCTCCTCACGTATAAACCGAAGCATAAATATAATGCCTAGATCACAGGTGATGTGAAGGTGAAATGACAGAATGTGAAATGACAGAATATTCACCGTGATACTTGGTGAGGATCAAATATTTGAAAATTATTAGATATTGTTTTCATACTTATCACTGCTTAGTTTGTCCCTACTCCATTTAAGATGTAGTACTGAAAATAGAATACCATATTCTATGACATTGATAATATATTTTTTTCTCCATTGCCCCAGGCAAACAAGATGCCATCCTTTCTAAAGGAATAGACTTTGCAATTTTCCCCCAGATTCCCTTGGAAACAACGTGCTTCCTGTAAAATGTGGTGGTCCATTTACCATGCACAGTCCATCCAATCCTCAGAGTGTCTGGAGCAGCAGGGAGACCACCATCTTGTTCCAAGAAAATTAATTGTTCTTGATCAGCAGAGTGCAGTCTTTTGAATCAAGTAGTCTCTTTAAAGTGAAACCTGCATTTTTTTCAATCACTACATCTTCCCAGTAAATTCAACAGTAATTGAGGTTGTCTCTGTTCCCCAATATTTTCACTTTAAAAAAACCTTTTTTTAAAAAAAAAAAAGAACAGTTTTAGGTTCACAGAAGAATTGAGTAGAAGTTACAAAAGTGATCATGTACCCATTGTCCCCACAGAGACAGCCTCCCCAAAAAGAACACCTGGCCCACAGTGGTACATTTGTTATTATCAGTGAACCTACACTGATGCATCATTACCACCCAAAGTCCATAACTGGCATTAGAGTTCATTCAAAGTGGTGTATATTCTATGTATTTTAACAAATAAATACAATGAAAATGTTTCTACCATTATAATGTATATATTGCATCATACGAAGTAGTTTCACTGTCCTAAAAATCTTCTCTGTTCCACCTATTAATCCCTTGTTCCATCCTAATCACTCTTCTTTTCACTGTCTGCATAGTTTTGCCTTTTCTCCAATACCATTTGTTAGAATCAAACAGCATGTGGCTTTTTCAGATTAGAGTTTTTCACATAGTAATATGCATTTAAGTTTCCTCTATGTCTTTTCATTGCTCAATAGCTCATTTCTTTTTAATGTTAACTACTATTCTATTGTTTGGATGTAAGACAAAGGATGTGGAGCAGATATAGTTATCTACCCACTGAAGGATGTCTTAATGCTTCCAAGTTTTGGCAAGTATGAACAAAATTTCTACAAATATCCAGGTACAGGTTTTGTGCGCACATAAGTTTTCATTTCCTTTGGGTAAATACCAAGGAGCATCATTACTGGGTTTTGTGATAAGAGTATGTTTAGTTTTGTAAAAACTGCCAAACTGTCTTCCAAATTGGCTGCACCATTTTGCATTTCCACCAGCCATGAAGGAGAGTTCCTGTTGCTCCACATCCTCACTTGGTGCGGTCGGTGTTCTGGATCGTGACCATTCAAACAGGACTATAGTGGCAACTTTTTGTTTTAATTTACTTTTCTCTGGTGACCTATGAAGGGGAACATCTTTTCATGTGCTTATTTACCATCTGTATATCTAGTCAGACCTTTTGCTCATTTTTAAATTGGATTATTCATTTTTTTATTATTGAGGTTTAATAGTTCTTTGTATATCTTGGCTAATAATCCTTTATCAGATATATTCTTTGCAAATATTATCTTCTAGTCTGAGGCTTATCCTCATTCTCTTGATAGTGTCTTACACAGAGCAGAAATTTTTAATTTCAGTGAAGTCCAGCTAGTCATGTATTTCGCTAAAGGATTATGACTTTGGTGTTGTATCTAAAAAGTCATCACCATGCCCAGGTCAACTAGATTTTCCCCTATCTTCTAAGAGTTTTATAATTTTGTGCTTTCATTTAGGTCTATGATCATTTTTGAGTTAATTTTTGTGAAAAAGTTTAAGGTGTGTGTCTGGATTCAATTCTTTTTTCTTCTTAATTAATTAATTGATTAATTTTTGCCTGTAGATAGCCAATTGTTCCGGTACTATTTGTTGAAAAGTCTATCTTTTCTTCATTGTATGTTTTTGCCTTTTGTCAATCATCAGCTGACTATATACGTGTTTATTTGCAGGCTCTCTATTATGTTCATCTAATCTATGTGTCTAATATTTCTCTACTACCACTCTGTCATGCTTACTACATGTTTATAGTTAGTCTTAAAGTTTAGTACTATCTTTCCCCTGACTTTCTACTTTTTCTTCAATATTGTGTTGGGTATTTTGAGTCTTTCACCTCAAGTATACTTTTTTTCTTTTTACTTGTTTTGTGGTTGCCCTAGAGTTTACACATTTACAACTAACCCAAATCTATTTCAAATAACACTATCCTGGTTCACAGGTATTATAAGTACCTTATAATAATAAGATATCCTAATTCTTTCCTCCTCTCCCTTGTATCATTACTGTCATTCATCATATATATATATATATATATATATATATACACACACACACACACACATACACAGAGAAGCAAATACATTGTTGCTGTTTTTCTAACTGAACTATTACTGTTAGATCAATTAAGAGTAAGAATAAGAAGAGTTTTTATTTACCTTCACTTATTCCTTCTCTAATGTTCTTCCTTTTTTTATATATAAAGTTTCTGCCTTAGGGCTGGTCTACTGGCAACAAATTCATGTTTGTTTGTGAAAGTCTTCACCTATCCTTCATTAATAAAGTGTAATTTTGCAAGATGCAGAATTCTAGCTTGGTGGTCATTTTCTTTGAGCACTTTAAATATGTGACCCCACTCTCTTCTTCTTTACATGGCTTCTGAGAAAAAGTTAGGTGTATTTCTTGTCTTTGTTCCTCTATAAATAAGTGTTCCCCTCAAGCCCTTTGGCTTCTTTTAAGGCTTTTCCCTTTATCTTGATTTTTCTCCAACTTGAAGATGTTATGCCTAGGGACAGTTTTTTGTTTATTTGTTTGCATTTGTCCTGCCTGGTGTTCTCTGTACCTCCTGGCTCTGTGGTGTGGTGTCTGACATTAATTTGGGGAAATTCTCAGTCATTATTGCTTTATATATTTCTTTTGTTCCTTTCTCTCTTTATTCTTCTGATATTCCCACTAAATATATATATATATATATATATATATATATATATATATATAAATATAACTGTTGTCCCACAGTTCTTGGATGTTTTGTTCTGCTCTTTTTCCCCAGTTTTTAAAATTTTCTTTTTGATTTTCAGATTTAGAAGTTTCTACTCACATGTCCTCAAGCTCAGAGATTATTTTCTTATCTGTGTCCAGTCTACTAATGAGCCCATTAAAGGCATTCTTCACTTCTGTTACAATATTTTTGATCTCTAGTATTTTTTGATTCTCCTTTGTATTTCCATCTCTGTTTGCATTATCCATCTGTTCTTGTATGTTGTCTACTTTATCCATTACAGTCCTCAGCATATTAATCATAGTTGTTCTTGAATGTCATGACCTGATAATTCCAACAGCTTTGCCATATCCAAGTCTGGTTCTGATCTTGTTCTATGTCTTGAAAGCATGTTTTTTGCCTTTTAGAATGCCCTTGCAATTTTTTTTGCAAACCAGACATGATATACCATGTGAAAGGAACTCCAGTAAACAGGCCTTTAGTGTTGTGGTGTTTAAGTGTGGGAGGAGAGGAAGCATTCTATATTCCTGTGATTAGATCTCAGCCTTTCAGTGAGGCTGTGCCCTTGACTGTGAACTTCATGGCCTTAGATGGGACAGGATGGCTGGAGGATGCTGAGTTTAGGTATTTCCCAACCCAGCAGGTTAATCTCTGGTAAAATAGTTTATCTTGAGGACAAGCCTTGTTAAGAACATAATACTCTGGTATATTTCAAAATGGTTCTTTCCCCCCTGCTCATATAGGAAGCACAAGGGGTTTTTTTCTCTGATCTTCATGATGAAAAGCTAGTAGAACTCCAGAAGGTAAAATTCACAAAAATGTACCCTTCTTCCATATCCTAGAGAATTTTAACTCACAGACGCGTCCATGGTAAGCTTCCAGCAATTCATTGATTATAGTTCAGGTTTACCCCTCAAGCCCTAATGGTTTCTGCAGAAGTGGATTTCTGTTGCAGTAAGTTCTACTATCTCTATCAGCCTGTCAGACTCTCCAATTTTGGGGGCAGTACTTTCCCCAATGAACTCATCTCTCTGATGGAGTTAAGAAGAGTTGTACCAAGCTCTTATGTACCAGAGTGAAAATAAGAAGTCTTTCTAATATAATTTTATGGCCTGTATCACTGCCTGATAAATTAGTGGTAACTTGTTGTCTGCTTTTTTTTTTTCTTTTTACTCTTTTCCCCTCTCCCCCACTAGAATGGAAGTTCCATGAGGGCAGGAAAGTTATTTTGTTTTATTCATTACTATGTTGCTTGAACTCACATCAGTACCTTGAACTCTTCTAGGTTTTCAATAAACCAGGTGCTGAATTAAGGCTTTTTGAGTAAATGAAAGAATATCAGTTTTTGTATTATTCCTAGTTCAGTTATGTCATTTTTATGAGCAATCTCAACCAGGAAATGAGGATAGAAAAGCCTTACAGAGTTGCTGTGTGATTTGAATTTGTTGTAGAATCAATATAAGGATCAGGAATAAATGTGGCTTCTAGCAGGTATCTATTTTGTTAAGGCCACATTTCTATGTCTGTTTTGTTTTGCCTCATTCATTTCATGTGAATCATACATATTGGTATAGAGAAAACAAGGACATGGGCTCTGGGCAGACATGAATTTACCCTGACCTCCATGACTGACTTATAGTTTCAAGTGGTGTAAGATGTGGTAAATATACTTTTGGTTTATAATGTTGAAAAATTTGAATTTTAGAACAGTTTTAGATTTACAGAAAAGTTGTGAAGATAGTACAGAGAATTTCTGTATACACTCTACTCATTTCTTCTATTATTAACATCTTACATTATTGGTGCATTTATCACAACTAATGTACCAATATTGGCACATTTTTATTAACTAAATTCTATACTTTATTCCTATTTCATCAGTTTTCCCCTAATGTCCTTTTTTGTGTCCAAGATGCCATCCAAGAGACCACATTATGCTTGATCATTATATTTCTTTATGTTCCTCTGGACTTGACAATTTCTCAGACTTTCCCTTTTTGTGATGACCTTGACAGTTTAAAGAGTAGAGGTCATATATTTTGTGGACTAAGCCTCAGCTGCAATTTGGTGCTTTTCTCATCATTAGATTAGGATTATAGGTATCAGGGAGAAAGACCAGAGAGGTAAGACACCTTTCTTAACACATCGTATTAGGGACACGTGCTAGTCACACGACTTCTCACTGATAATGTTAACTTAATACCCTAAGGTTGCATCTACCAGCTTTCTCTTTACTGTGCTCTTTAGAAGAGTTGGGTATTTTTTATTTACGGAGTAGGGTGTTATGCTCCATCTCCTTGAGGGCAGAATATCTATACAAATTATTTGGAATTCTTCTGTATAGATTTCCTTCTTCCCCCTTCCCCCAGTATTTGTTTGTTTATTCAATCATATATTAAGCCTATGGCTGGTGGATTTTTATTTTATATTTTACATTATAATACAATGCTACTCTATTTTGATTCATAAACTGTACTTTATTTGGCTATCAAATGCTCTTCCAGTAGATTCTTATGTCCTTTTGACATACTCCTGTCATTTTGGTTGAGCACTTCCCTATTTTCTGGTACTATAAAATGATCCAGGTTATTTTGTGTATTCTGTAACCAAGCCCTAGGACTTGTCACTTGTCCAAAGGTCACTGATTCATTTTATTGCAGAATGGTATTAGAAAACGAGATCTGGATAGGGATTATGCTCATTGATGTTGGAAGAAAACTGTTTCTAGCCCCTTTTAGCAGACAGATCTGCGAAATACATGCATGTACATTAACCACGTGTACACACGTATCTATACCTATTTCCATATATATCCACTGGTATCGATATTAAGGTAACCATGAGTTCATAATCATGTCTTCAACTCTAATCCAGTATCACTTAACTCATTCTAGCCTTGAATGGTGTTTTTATAGTTTAAACTGTTACAACTGGATAAGATTGACTGATAAGAAAAACACTGGAGGTTAGTTCGGGACCTCACTAGCCCAGGTGAGAGACATTTGAGTACTATTTTGAGCAATCCCTGGAGATGCAATGAAGGGAGTCAATGCAAGAGTAGGATGATGTATTGACTGCATCTAACATGACAGTGGCAGGTATTAAATAGATGCCCACTGTATGTACTGGCATTAAACACAGAACAGAAAAGTTGTGAAGATAGTACAGAGAATTTCTGTATACACTCTACTCATTTCTTCTATTATTAACATCTTACATTATTGGTGCACAAATCCAAAATTATAGATCTTACTTCTCCCATTTATTTATTGAACAAACATCTTTTAACAGTCTACCATAGAGCAAGCATGGAACTGTGCTCTGGGTATGTGATAGTGAACAAAACAGACATGCTTCTCACCCCTGGGGCACTAGACCATGAATGAGAAGAGAGAGTGACAGATAACAAATAAATGCTGTGTTAAGTGTATGGCTGCAAACCCCTGGGCTGTGCGCTGTGAAGAAAGAGGATATGAGTGAGATTACAGGAGGAACCTAATTTGGATTCACAATCTGGTTTCATGTTCTGGGTTTCCTCTGAGAACAGAGGGAAGGGCTTCCACCTTTACAGAAAGATTTGGATTTAGGCATTTCTAACTATAAAGGATGCTTAATGTTGGAGTGCTTTTTACCCAAGAGAAGTAGGACACTTTCTTCTCTGCCTTTTTTGAGAAGGGCTAATTGGCAGATACACATCCTCTATTAATCCTTTCATACGAGTCATTTTCAGTTCTGCATTTCCAGGATGGGAGAAAGGCCCAGATGCCACTCTGGTGCCTGGGTTCTTCATGTGGTTTGTCTCTAGAAAACTAAAAAATAAGCTCTTTATCCCCACTGTTTACAGGAATCTCAAACAGGGCTACATAAAAGTAGCAATTTATTTACATGCAGCAACACAGGAATAGAAATGGCAGTCCTGTTTGCTGACAGAAAAATTTTGCCTAATGTCACTTATTACAAACAAAATGCCTTTTGTAAACTCCCCAAAACACTTATTAAATATATATCTCTGTGTTTTGAGAAAGTCTGGGAAGTGGCTTGGTAATTACAGCTCAGAGTTAACACAACTTACCCCCCTCCCCGTGTTCAGTTCCAGTTTTGAGATTCCCACTGCTTTGCTGGGACCCCTGTGGATCATCCTGACCACATCTTTGCCTTCTTGATACTTATCTTTCAAACCTAGCAATTATCAACCCAAACTTCACTACCACCAGAGTGGTCAGAACCTCCTGACCTTAAGGATTTGCCAGGACTCAGTATTAAACAGCCTCTGGTTCTCCCTGCTGTACCACTGACAGCTGTGTTCCCCACACCAGGATTGTGCAAACCACATTCCAAAGAATGCTCTCTCCTGAGCTGTATGCAGCTCATTCTTATTCGTAATTTATTTAATGTAGCCTTGTCCTCCATAGGCCCCTTTTCTATCCTTCCTTGTCCTGTATCAAACTCATAATTTGTTACCCACTCTGCCCTTGTGAAGCACCTTTCTCTCTGTGTTTCACAGCACTCTGAGTTTTCAGGGATCAGATTCGGAATGCCCTTCTCTCCCTTGCCTGTGCTGCATCTCAATTCCAAGTGTTCTGTTCTGATTTTGCTGAGATGCAGCTTGGTGTAATAGTGAAGAGCATGGACTTTTGGGACAGATTTCCTCAGCTGGAATTCTGTGAAATCTGAGGACAGCTTTATCTTTTTTTAACCTCAGGGTTCTCATCTATCCGTTGGCAATAATGAGGATACCTACCTCAAAGTCATAGTGAGGATTTGGTAAATTAACATATGTTAAGTGCTTAGAACAGTATCAGGCATATAGTAAGCCCTATAGAGAGCTACCATTACTATTATAATTATGTACTTCCTAAGAATAATTGATTCGTAGTTATAAAAGCTCACTGAGTCAGACTTCCGGGTTTTCATTTCAGTATCACCAACTCCTTGCTGTGTGACTTGGGCACTTTCATCTTCCTTGGAGTCTCTGTTTTCCTACTCTGAAGATACAGATACTGGTAATACCTTCGTTACAGGGATTTGTGAGTGTGCTCGCTTCGGCAGCACATATACTTACAGGGATTTGTGAAGATTCAAATGAGGTCATGAATATAAAGCACATAGCATGGGGCCTGACACATGGTTAAAAAAAAAAAAACCAACTAGAAATTCTACAACTGAACAATAAATTACAAAAACCAAGAACTCACTAGACAGGTTTAACTGAAGTTTAGATACAGCAGAAGAGAGAATTTCTGAGCTGGAATATAAATCATTAGAACACGTTCAGATTGGAACCCATAAAAAAGGATGAAATGTACTGAAAAAGAGCATTAAAGCATTAAAACACACTAACATATGTGTCTTTGGACTCCCCAATTTGAGGGGAAAGAAGAGAAAGCATATATGATATTTGAATATTCATCAAATATTGCACATTTAAATATTCATCATTTTTCAAAACCAATGAGAGGTATCAAACCACTTCAGGAAGCTCCAGAAATTCCAAGAAAAATGAATACTAAGAAGGTCCTGGGCATTAGAATAGAACAGTGGAATACCTGGAATTCTATATTTGGAAAAGATACTCATCAAATTGAAGGGAATGTAAAATTATTTCTTGACAAAAGCAGAGAATTTGTTACCAGCATACCCACACCAAAAATATACTCATCAGAATTCTTCAGGTACAAAGAAAATTATCCCATAAGAAATTTGAGACAGAATGAAGATCAACTTACAATAATAGATACAAGATGAGAAAAATAGTCCAATGGAAAAAATCCAGTAAGTTCAGGAATAGAATAGAAATCAAACACACACACACAAAACAAAAACAAAAACAACAAATAAAAAACAAAACACAAAACAAAACACACACACACACACACGCAAAATAACACACATAAACACACACACACACTGGGTGCCTGGGTGGCTCAGTGGGTTGGGCCTCTGCCTTTGGTTTGGGTCATGATCTCAGGGTCCTGGGATCAAGCCCTGCATCGGGCTCTCTGCTCAGCAGGAAGCCTGCTTTCCCCTCTCCATCTGCCTGCCTCTCTGCCTACTTGTGATCTCTCTCTTTCTCTGTCAAATAAATAAATAAAATCTTAAACACACACACACACACAAAAGAAATAAAAAACAGACCTGCATATATACAATCATTTTATTTATGACAAAAATGTCTGTTACTGGTTGAATTGTGTCCCCCTCAAAATATCTATTGAAGTCCTAACTCCTGGTACCTCAGAGAGTGAATTGATTTGGGAAAGGAGAGGTTGCAGATATAATTAGTTAACAGAAGGTCTTACAGGAGTAAGGTAGACCCTTAATCATGTATTACCTTTATCTGTATAAGAAGAGGGACATCCACCTGGTTGGCTCAGTGGGTTAAAGCCTCTGCCTTCGGGTCAGGTCATGATCCCAGGGTCCTGGGATTAAATTCCGCATCAGGCTCTCTGCTCAGCAGGAAGCCTATTTCCTTCTCTCTCTGTGCCTACTTGTGATCTCTCTCTCTGTCAAATAAACAAATAAAATCTTTAAAAAAAAAATAATAAGAAGAAGAGGGACATCTGAGCCCAGACATAGGACACTGTGGGAGAAAACCTTGTGCTGAAGGATACAGAGAGTGAAGGGCCACAGCTGTAAGCTAAGAAATGCCCAGTATATTGCCCACAAACCACTGGAAGCTAGAAAGAGGCAAGGAAGGATTCTCTACAGCTTTCAGAGCCAACATGCCCTGCTGACAACTTGATTTTGGACTTCCAGTCTCTAGAACTGTGAGAAATAAATCTCTGTTGTTATGAGCCACACAGTAATGATATTTTGTTAGTTCCTTATGAAACTCATACAATAGCACTGCCATGAAATGGAAATAATGATCTTTTAACAAATGGTTCTGGAAAAATTAAATATCCACTTTTTAAAAATGTATCTTTTTACATTTTTACACTAAGAAGGATAAACATTTTATTAAAAAGAATAAAGTATATCTTGATATTTTGTGGATGAAAATATTCAAATACCAATAAACATGAAAAAGTACTTAATATCATTAATTTTTAGAAGAATGCAAACTAAATTGCTATGAAATTCTACTGTATATCCTCCAGACTGGCCATAATGCAAAATAAAACTGACAATAACACACATGGATAGGTATGAGGGGAATCTGGAACTTTTGTACAAGGTTAGTTGAATTGTAATTGACACATATACCAAGGCAGAACAAACACATCCATTGATCCGCAAATTGCATTCCTCACAGAAAAGTAAAACATATCTATCAAAGACATATATAACAATGTGTATAACACAAGTGTAGTGATCTGAAGGGGCACCTGCACCCCAATGTTCATAGCAGCAATGTCTACAATAGCCAGATTGTGGAAAGAGCTGAGATGCTCTTCCACAGGTGAATGGATCAAGAAGATATGGTTCATATACACAATGGAATATTACTCAGCCATCAGAAAGGATGAATACCTACCATTTACATTAAGGTGGAGGGAAATGGAGGCTATTATGCTGAATGAAATAAGTCAGAGAAAGACAATTATATGGTTTCACTCATATGTGGAATCTAAGAAACAGTGCAGAGAATCATAGGGTAAGGAAGGGAAAATTGAATGGGAAGAAATCAGAGAGGGAGACAAAGCATGAGTGACTCTTAACTCTGGAAAACAAACTAAGGGTTGCTAGAAGGGAAGTGTGGGGGGATATCTGGGTGATGGGCATGAAGGAGGGCATGTGATGTGATAAGCACGGGGTGTTATATGCAACTGATAACTTACTGAACACTACATCTGAAGCTTACGCTGTGCTCCTATATGATGGCTAATTGAATTTAAGTAAAAAGGGGCTCCTGGGTGGCTCAGTTGGTTAAGTGACTGCCTTCAGCTCAGGTCATGATCCTGGAGTCCTGGGATCAAATCCCACATCAGGCTCCCAGCTCCATGGGGAGTCTGCTTCTTCCTCTGACCTCCCCTCTCATGCTTTCTCACTCTGTCTCTCTCTCAAATAAATAAATAAAATTTTTAAAAAATATTTTTAAAAAGGATGTGTATAACAGCATTTCTTCTAATAAATAGTGAAAAACAAAAAAAAAATAATAAACAACTGTCCATTAGCATAGAATGGATTTTTTAAAATTGTTGTATATGGCAATAAAAATAAATAAAATGCTGCTACCTGAAGCAAAAAGAAAGACTATTAAAAAAATAATGTTTAGAGAAAATAAGGACAGTACAAAAAAGTGTATAATGCCTTAATTCAAATATATAAAGCCCCCAAACAGGCAAATTAACCTATAATTTTTATACTTTCAAAATAATGATTATCTTGGAAAGGGTGTTAATGATTTGAGGGGTCGAGAAAGATTTCTGGGATACTGGCAATATTCTATTTTTTTATTTGGATGGTAATTATACATGTGTATTACCTTTACAAAAATTCACTGACCTATGCCCTTATGATTTGTGTGCTTTTCTGTATATGTACAAAGATATTTATGAAAACAGTGTGTGTATGTTAACTATAATGCTCTGTAACAAATTATTTCAAAACAGCAGCTTAGGCCACATTTATGATCCCACAGTTTCTCTGGGTCGAGAATGCAGGCATGGATTTAGGGGATCCTCTGGCTCTCCCTGGGTCTCTCACAAGGCTAGTCATTTCAAGGCTCAGCCAGGTGGGATTTGCATCCTAGCTTGTTCTTGTGGTTGATGGCAGGATTCAGTTCTTTGCAGGTCTTTGGCTGGAGAATTCCCCTCCTCCTGAGCTACTTGCCAGAGGCCTCCCTCTTTCTTCACCCTGTAGGCCTCTCCCAAGAGCAAATCGCAGCATGATAACAGAGTGTGTCCACAAGAGAGCTTGCTAACAAGATGGAAGTCATAGTCCTTTGTAAGGTTATTGTGGAAATGATATCCCATCACTTTTGCCATATTCTTTTTATTTAAGGTTATTTATTTATTTATTTGACAGAGAGAGAGAGAGAGAGAGGGATACAGTGAGAGAGGCAACACAAGCAGAGGGAGTGGGAGAGGGAGAAGCAGGCCTCCCGCTGAGCAGAGAGCCCGACTCGGGGCTTGATCCTAGGACTCTGGGATCATGACCTGAGCTGAAGGTAGATGCCCAATGATTGAGCCACCCAGACGTCTCTCTTCTGCCATATTCTATTCATTAGAAGCAAGTCATTAGGTCCAGCTCACCTATGACGGCCTGAGGGCTAGGAGGCAGGGCTAGTTGGGAGTCATTTTAGAAGTCTGCCTATCACAACAAAGAACAACAATAAAATATATACAAATATATATGAGTCACTACACGTCCCTTTGCATTTCTTAGTACAAGGATAAGGTCAATGAAACAGAACTCTGTTAAATGAAAAAGTCTTCATTCCTGTTTCACTCTGGTTGTGTAGACGGAGAGACTGCGACTTTTAACTGACTATGGGCCTTCTTCCCAAAATTAGTTAAATTGCATTACACAGAGGGAAAAAAAAAAGTCCCCACAAAACGAAAGGGCAGAATACTTTGTTTTAATGGGTTTTGAAGGGACTCTGCCCCAGTACCAAATGTTCTAAGTTATCCCACCACCCACTTGAAAAGCCACTGGCATTGGGGATAGAACAGTGTTCCTGGCCTGTTGTAGAAAGCCTCATTTTATTGGAATCCAAGCATGACTGTGAAATAGGGAAGAAGAGACAGAAAATGGGAAAATGCCCTTCAACAACCACTTTTAATGGAAATGGCACGTTGGCCCCTTAGCCCCTTCTTCAGGGTTTTAAGTCTGCGATCCCCAGATAAGGTATGTGAGGCTGCAATGAAAAATGTACATTTCAGAAAGCCTGGATGGTTGCAAGTTCTCTCTTCTTTAATGCCCCAGTGAGAGAGAATGTATCCATTGTGTGGGGGGTTTTGATATGTAGCTTTGAAAAGAATACTAAATCCTTCCATGAAAAGGTTGAATATTGTGCTGTTTGCTGAGTAAAGAGAGTTGTTGTTTTTGAGTAAGGCTGAAATCCCACTCAAATTTTCCCCCTGTTCATGATCTGCTTTTTCCTCATCAATGTACCCTTTCTTTTACTTAGTATTATTTTTCTTTTCCGTAGATGACATGACCATTCTATTCTTTGATGGGAACAGAAATACCAGACTGAGAGAGGAGAAAACATGAACACGCAGGTAACATTTTCTTTTTTCATAGAAAGAAATGAGGCAATGTCCTTCATCTAGACCAGAGGCTGATCTACTGAGGTTACAGACGTTGGAGGCTGGAGTCCATGAAGGCCGCTCCCTGCCAAACACTCATTCTCTGAGTGGGAGAAAAAAATCCAGTGGAAAGTGCTCTACCATATTAACACACAGAAATCCAGTTAACTGGATCTTTCAAATAACTGGAATATTTTGCTGCTCAGAAGCGTTAGGAAAACATGAAGAAAGCCAAAGACAGCTCGAGTTTAGGGGCACAATGTATGCTACCCTCCCAGAAAAAGACACTGTGGTTTTGTGGCTTCCAAACTTAGCTGAGAATCAAGCTGTCTCAGGCTTCAATCGCTACAGCCTCATCGAATCTACTAAATCAGAATCCCTAGAATTCTAGTAAGGTGGGAGCATCCTCACTGTGAAGGAAAAGAAAGCCTTTCAGGTAGGGAGTTTGGACCAAAAGGTGTTTTGCAGGCAGTACTAAGACAGAGCCACGATGGTTATATTTACCATGCAAAGCAAGAAGAGACTTTCAGATTAGAGTGATAATCGAGGTGCAGAAACCTTCCATCTGAGACTGAGAGCTCTAGCAATTGAGGGAAAATCAAAAGGTGCCATCATGCAGATAATGGCGGGAATCCCTCATTTCACACCCATGAGAGCCAGAGGAAACAGGGCTCGCCTCACTTCCAACCTCCTGGCCATAATGGTCTTCACAACCATCTCTGTGCCACTGAATGATATTTCGTTATGTTAAAAGCTCCCTGTTTTCTACTTTGTAAAGCTATATGTTAGTACTCGAACTGTCTGTTGAAGGAAAGAGTCAAATCCTCCCTAATTACACTTTTCACACAGTTGTCATCTGTCTCCCGTTTTCCAAATGAAACAATCCATCCCTCTGCTTTCTTCCTATGCCAGGCAATTGGAAACAGGGACAATCTTAGCTTTCCCAGAAATACTTGCTTTTGTGCCTTTAATCCTCTACCTCTAGTCCTCAGAACAAGAGTGTCTATCCAGGCTTGCCTCTGTAGGGCTGGGCTGGAGACTCGTTCCTCCCTTTTCTTTCTCTCAGAGGCGAGAGAGCCACATCCACTCTAGGAAACCTGTCCAGGAAGTCCTTCACACTCATCAGAAAGATCCTCCTTTAATTAACCTAGATCACAACTGCTTTAAAGAAAGCCCATCTCCTTCCCTTCTGCCAAATAGTGCTTGTTCTCAAGAAATGCATGCAAATCATTTAAACCCAGGACAGCAGTGCTGCACCTGTTGATAAACTTCCTTGGAGTCCTCATTCGTATTCACTCACTGCCATATTTCTTCCCACCAGAGGAATGTATCCTTCAATCAGTCTGAACACAGTTGTGTTCTGAATCAGTGTTAATCCAAACACTGAGCCATTTCACACATCCGGCGCTAATGTACAAGGTGTTTGCCCCACCAAACACACATTAAAAATTCCAGATCAGTTTCTCTTGAGCTCAGCAGCTGCACCCACCTAAAAGTTGCTGGCTACTTCGGTACAGCTGCTCAACTGAGAAAAACAGACGGTGGAGGTAACCGGCTCCATCCTTTGCAAAGCATTTTAAATTAGGGTCTGTGTGCCTGGCGGGATGGGAAAAGGCCAAGAGCTTGGGAGTTTTTCAAATGCACCTGGAATTCCATCGGCCACCTTCTGGCTGTGTGAACAAGTAAAATAACTTTATCTTGCTAAACCTCATTTTCCTCAGTTCTAAAATGGGAACAACACATCGAACTGACTCAGCATTGGTGGGAAGATATAGTTAGAAGATGAATGGGGAAAAGCCATATAATCTGCCAGGGGTTATCGAAGTGTGAAGACTTGTAACTGGCCACCTGTTTGGTCTCCTAATCATGGTATTCCACATCCAGTGCCAGTGAACACATTGTTTCTCATGATAGTCATATTTTTCAAGATTTTCTTAGCGGATTTGTCATACACAAAACATGCATGGAGTAATAGGGTGGGGTCCTAGAGATGTGGAAGTAAAAAATAATCTACCACTTTGCTGGATGTTTCTCTATTTCACAGTATGTCCTCCTTAGGAATCTGCCCTATATTAATTATATTCATTCAATAAGTATTTATGAAACACTTACAATATGCCAGGCACTGTCCTAGATCATAAGAAGGGTCGACAATTAAACATATATATTAAATACATTAATTTTTAAATATATTATATATATGTACATATATATGTGATGTGATACATGGTGATAAATGCAAAAAGGGAAGATAGATGGTGTCCAGTGCTGTTTCCTGAAAAAGCACAATGGAAGGCCATTCTGATAATATTGTATCTGAGAAAATTCTTGAAGAAACCTGTGTGAGAGACCTAAGGGCTAGCAGGTGGAAAAGCATTTTTTTTTTAAGATTTTATTATTTATTTGACAGAGAGAGATCACAAGTAGGCAGAGAGGCAGGCAGAGAGAGAGAGGAGGAAGCAGGATCCCTGCCGAGCAGAGAGCCTGATGCGGGATTCCATCCCAGGACCCTAAGATCACGACCCAAGCCGAAGGCAGCGGCTTAACCCACTGAGCCACCCAGGCACCCTGGAAAAGCATTTAAAGCAGGGGGAATGACAGTTGCAAAGGTCTGAGGCAGGAGTGTGCTTGGGATGTTTAAGGAGTAGTGAATATGCCAGGGGTGGGAGCACAGTGAGTAAGGTGGAGAGGAGTAAAAGGGGAGATCTGAGAGGTAGCTGGGGCCAAATCACGTAGGGTCAAACAGAACTTTATAAGGACTTTAGTTTTTTCTCTAATGAATCGGGAAGCCACTGAAAAATATGAGTAAAGGAGTAACCTGATCTGACTCAACTTGTAAAAACACTCTGACTGCTATGTAGAGAAGGTTTGGAAACTCAAAGTGTAGCTAGGAGCCATTGCAGTAATCTTGGCAAGAGATGATAGTGACTTGGAATGGGGTGGCAGTGGAGAAGGTGATGAGACGGTGTCAGGCTCTGGTTGTCTTTTGAAGAATTGACAGGACTTGTGGATGGTCAATATGCAGTGGGAGAGAAGGAGAGGAGTCAAGAATAGCACCACGATTTTGGACAGAGAATTAGAACTTTGAACCTACAGTTTATGAAGATGGGAAGACTATAAGTAGGTCTGTAAGGTGGAAGGAGAATCAAGAGTTCCATTTTGGAGGTGTTGAGTCTGAGATGCCTGTTTATATCTATATCAGGTAGAGTAGGTATTTGGATATATAAGTTTGCAGTTCAGAAGAGAGATCTGGGTTGTATATAGGAAAAGTAGAGTCCCTAGCATTTGGACACCTTTAAAGCTGTAAGAGTTAGATGAGATCACCCAGGAAATGAATATTGACAGAGAAGAGAAGATGTCCAAAATTTTCTCCATTTCTATTTCCATTTAGTCTTTAATCAGAAATCTTCATAGAACCTTAATCATGTACTCAGAGACTTCTCCATCCAGTGTTAAGACTTACCATATTGATACAACGCAATTTCCCAACCTCATGTCTCCTTCTTTCTTCCTTGTTAATGTATGCCCCAAATGATGATCACTCTTTCCTCAATCTTGCCATACTCTTCCCTATCTTTGAAATTTGATTGTCTTATCTTTTCCATTGTAATATTTTGGCTTATTGAAATACCACCAGTCTCCTGAGCTCCAATTCAGCTTCTGTGTCCATGATGGGTGGCGTGACTCCTATTATTTCATAACTATATCTGATCCTTACTCTGTCTCAGCAACCACTATATGCACTTGGACCCATGACAAATATGGCAGATTGTAGGTCACATAGCACTCATCCCAGCCCACTTCTGGACTGCCTTATTGTACTGAAGAGGCTGGAGAACTAAAAAAGTCCCCCTAATCCCAAGCTCCTCCATCAAATTTTCTACCTATGCTTTAGGTTCCCCCAAGTAAACCTCTGAGCTCACATGAGACTTAAAAAGAAAAAATAATGAATACTGTTTTTCTGAAAATAAATAAATTGGGGAAAAAAAAAAAAGAAGTGAAAGGGAAAAAAAAAAAAAAAAGAAAAAGAAGAACTGGCCATTGTGAGGTAACTTCTACCCACAGGGAGGTATACTCTTCTGAGGTAGCCAGGTAGAGAACCTAGGGTCCTAGGTGCTGAGCCTATGGACGACCACAGTGTAATTTTCACTGAACAGTTTTATGGTATGCTGGACCATTCTTCCAGCTGTGTAGCAATCAACTTTGCTTCCTTGGCCATTCTAGAAATTCTGTAAGCACCTTTAATAGACACTTCTTTCTCAAAGTAGGTCAATGGATTCTGGTTTCTGTAATTAAACATCCTCACCAATAAAATACCTTTCTTATTATGATAAACCATCTTGCTTTGCTGAATAACATGCTTTACCACACTTTCACTATTTTCTCTATTAGATTACTTAGCTCCATTAGGCAGGAAATAACTATATTAAACTCTCTCTTGTGTGCAGTACAGTGCCTAACTGCTTGGAGGGGACCCTGGAGTGCCCCAGAAAACTCACAGCCGTGCTGCAAGGTATTCTAATACGGTGATGTTTGTTGAACATGGAGCAAACTATGACTATGAAGTTGTTTGGAAATTTCTACTTCAAAAATGAAACTGTTTTTTCATATCATTCAAAAAAATTATGGAGACACTAAGAAATGAGGAACCAGGAAATTCTGGTAAGCTCTGTACTGGGTGCTGAAGAGAAATAAATGTGTATCACATCCGTGCTTAAACGAGACTCAGGGAGTAGAGTCCTTCTCATTCAGGAATGGAGAGCAATCTAGCCTCTATGGGAACCAGTCAAGGCAGGGAGGATTGAAAAATAGGACTTAATTTTGACTGAAATTGGGGAGCATCTCAAATATGACTTTTTAATTTTGGTCGGGAATCATGGGAAACATTCCAATGCCTACGGCAGGCAGAGAACCTGCTGCTAATCTTTGCCCCATGCAGCTACAAAAGCAGCTCTCTCGAGTCCTCTTGTCAGCTCCTTCCTTATCTTTAATGCCACTGCGTGGTAGCATTCTATTGGTTAAAAGGAAGCAAACAGTCCAAAACGGAGGTCAAACACAGGCAGACAGCCTAGCTGAGGTTACGATGGAGATGAAAGACTGTGTTCTGACTGTTGGCATTCCAGCTCATATCTTCTGCCAAATGATATTTATACAGCTGAGAGGAGTATGTTAGTTTCGTGTTCTTTCGGCATAGGAGTCAGAGCCATTCTCAAAAGAAGGGTCCTAAATGGAACGCATATGTTTCAGAATATCCAAAGGAGCTTCCCATCCTCAGATCCTTGAGCCCCTAAATACCACGACTTTGGCTAAGCTGGAGGGCTCTTTCTGGCCAGCACTCTGATTAGAATTTAAACTTCAGATGATTATACTCCAGAACTGGGCTTGAACCATGTTGGGGTTTTGTAACGTGTGAACAAAATTCATTATGGTTAGTGAGGTTTAGGATTCATCTGTAGGAGCCAGAATTAGTATGAGGAGACATTTTATCAGATAGTTTCCAACTAAGCCAAATTCTACCGAGAGCTTAGAAACTGTGGTCCAAATCTGGGACCTCACCCACCCA
The DNA here is from genome assembly GCF_020171115.1 of Neogale vison. Taxonomy (NCBI): domain Eukaryota; kingdom Metazoa; phylum Chordata; class Mammalia; order Carnivora; family Mustelidae; genus Neogale; species Neogale vison. Next base: position 75,371,758 of record NC_058091.1, on the reverse strand, counting down.
AAGCAGCAATTAGGCAGCTGAAGGGCAACCGACCAAGTCAACTTGGATTTGCCTCATGGAAATGTGAGTCAGCTTCTCAGGGCAGCAGTAGCCAGGCCTGTAGGCCAGGGTTAAATAGAGTGAGAACGTAAGGAATTGACAAGCAACTTCCATTTAATGGAAAGAAATAAATTTACTAGCAAGTTGTTCTACTAATCAGGGATCCCAAAGATAAGGATGTGGAAGCTCTTCAAGTGATCATTACAAAGCGCTCAATCTCTTTGTGTTTTTAAATACTTAATCTCACATCTGTTTGAAACCCAGAGTAGGCTTGGGGCTAGAGCTGCAGAAAAGTGGGGGGATGGGGAGTCCTAGAACCAGATTTTTTAGTTAGTTGGGGAGAAATGTATGTAATCTTAGAGTCACTCTCTTGTCTCCGACTTCTACAGAGCAGTGTAGAGTGGATGAGGGCTGATGTGCTATAGAAGATAAAACAAATACTAGCTTTTTTTCTTTCCACCCTTGAGAACCAAATTAAGGGTTGCTCTTTGAAAAATAAAATATTCCTCTTATAAGTATGCTTATCTGTAGGAGAAGAACATTGTTGACTGCTGATGATCTTTTTATCAGCTCTTTATCAGCTAAGAATGTGACTAGCACAGAATCCCAAAGAAAAGCAGGATGAAATATTCAAATATTTACCTGGCAACCTTTTGGTCAAAACAGATTTAATATTTGTGTTGACAATGCTTGCTGCTTCACAAGTGGGAGAGTTTCTCTTCACCTTGAATCACTGAAAGCAGTCTGACCTAAAATCATAAATAAAAAATTAAACTTCTCCCCAAGACCCTTGAAAGGTCAATGATGTCACTAAGTTAAATGACCTTGCACGTGTTTCAGTTTGCTGTCTCTCTGTCAAGACTTCATTTTTCTTTTCTGGGAGACACTCATTTGTTAAAGTAGGTTGTTTGAATGTGCAGAGAATTCTAGGGAAGGAGTCATCAGATAGGGGCCCCATCTGGCATTGTCATTCATCGGAGTGTGTCCAGTTCAACTATCAGGAGCATAGCTCACTCATCTTAACAGGACAGGGTAAAATGGAAACGCTTTCTAAGATCCTTTCCAACTTGAACAATTCCTGATTTCAAGACTTCAAGGATTCATTTTGTTGTCATTGGTGCCCCTGGACCAGCCTCTTTCTCTCTACCCTCCCATCAGTTATCATTTTTCCTCCCCTCAACACACACAGCCACATGCCAGGTTCTGTATATTCTTATTTAAAAGCCACGTCAAACTCTCTGAGATGGTGCTCATAAAGAATTCTTCTCATCGCCAATTGAGCCTAAGAGATGTCTACAAGTGCCCCAGACAAGGGTCCAATTTTGCAAACAAAATCAAAGGTGTCGGCTGAATAAACAAATCAGTTAAATCATCAAAGAAACCGATTATTTGATCAACCTGATGAGTCAGTTTGGTAGCGATGTTCCCCCCAGCCTCTGTGTGCAGACAACATGCATCAGAACAGAAAAGCTGAGAGAGGAGGCCATGTAGACGTGCCTCCAGATGTGACTCTCTGTGCAGTCGCCCCATGGTCTTGAAGTTATGCAACATCACCTACCTCCAGTTTCTTCACTAAGTAAAATGAACATGATATTATGTAACATAGAGGGTGATTTAAATGAAATGGTGGGTATCAAATCCCTAGCACAATACCTTCTCATTTCCTTTCTCTCTCTGACCTCTCCCAGGTTAAGAAGTCCTTTTGCAGCAACCCTGACAGGTGGACGTAGGGCTGAGAACATTTCTCCAGGGTAGGGGAGCCCGTTACTGCAGAGCCACCAAGACAGCCAGATGAAGCTTAATAGAGAAAAAAGGCAAAGACCTTCATTTGGGTCTTTCTGCAATTTCAGAAATTTGAGGTAAAGATACTTACATAACCATTAAAAACAACAGCAAAAGCAGCCTTCTGCCTTCAGCTGACCACGTCTTATTTCAGCAATGGAATTTTAGAATTGACTGTATTTGTACCTGAGCAATATTCTCTTTAATAGCTACAGAATCTGTCAACCAATACGCTTCCAGAAACTGAGGACTCACTACTTTCCAATAGAGCTGTTCCACATTTAGACAACCTCATTTAACATTAGTACTAAGATCTTCTTGCTCATCTCTAATTCCCACATGATGTCTTAACCCTTCTCTCTGGAGCAACTTCAAATATTTATCCCTTAACCAGATGTAGCCCATCACATACCTGGGAAGAAATCTCATAGTTTCCCAAACCCACTCTTTCCCAAAGAAAAATTACCCTAACTTTTCCTTGCAAGACACTGAAGTCTATCCCTCTTCTCTGGGACAGTGCAGGGCCTCTGAGTAAATCTGAGGCATTTTTGTAAAGGAGAAAGTGGACATTTGCTAAAACAAAGTGGTAAGATCTCGGGGAAAGTTTAACATAGAGTATTGCTTATTTTCCCTTAGAAACAATCAGACTTAAATAAAAATAAATAAAATATATTTTTAAAAAGATTTTATTTATTTGACAGAGAGAGATCACAAGTAGGCAGAGAGGCAAGCAGAGAGAGAGAGAGAGAGGAGGAAGTAGGCTCCCTGCCAAGCAGAGAGCCCGATGCGGGACTTGATCCCAAGACCCTGAGATCATGACTTGAGCTGAAGGCAGAGGCTTTAACCCACTGAGCCACCCAGGTGCCCAAAAATAAATAAAATATTTTAATCATCTCTGAACTTACTCATCCAAAGCTGACAATGGATTTTCAGACATCTTGAATTTCACGGCACACGTGCCCACGTACACACGCAGGCACGCACACACACAGATGAAGGGAAGAAGGGAATAAAGTGTGGGATGGAGAGTAATCTCAGTAAGGAAAGCCTCACTGAGAAGATGGCTTAGAGGAAAAATCTGAAGGAAGTGAGGGTTCTCTCCAAGCAGGAAAGGAGGTCTGATGCAAGGGAACAGCTAGCTCAGGGAGTTTGAGGTGACAGTGTCCCCAGAGGTTCAAGGAGTAGGAGGCTGGTGAAGCTGGAGCAGACTGAGCCGGGGAGATGGGGAAGATCTGTGCTCTGAGGGAACAGGTGATGTGGGGCTTGTGGCCCACAGAAAGGATTCTGGCTTTTACTTTGAATGAGACATCAAACCATTGGAGAGTTTTAAGCCAGGGAGCCACAGGAGCTCACTTATGTCTTAAGAGGTTGCTGTAGTTACTGTGTCAAAAATATACTCAAGCTGGGCAATGACGGAAGCTCCAGGTAGGAGGCAAGGGGACCCATCCCAGTGAAATATGGCAGTGGCTGGAGCCAAAGGGACAGCTGTGGGGGTGGTGGGAAGGGGCTGAATCCTGAGAAGCAGATGCAAGGATTTTAACCTGGGTATTTGGAAGAGTGGAAGAATGCTATTAACAGAGACAAGGAAAGCAAGCAGCAGGAACTTTGGAGCTGAAAGATCCCAGGAGTTCAGTTTGAGACATATTCAGATTAAATATCCATGACATCTATCAACTTTTTCCTTGCTCTTTGACCTACAAGAGGAACTCCCTTACTTTTACACACATTCACATACACACGTACTCATGCACATATGTGCTGTTTTCTACCACCCAGACTCAAGAAGGGAGTCCTTCGATTTCTGAAGGAGTCACTCCCCTGCTGAGTGAATTCATTCCAGGAGGTCAGGCTGAAATGGTTCCATTTCCTTGAACATAGAGGTTTCTAAGTCCTCAAGCCTTAGTGAGGGGTGAGCTGGAATGCCTTGAACTCTCAGCAGCATTTCCTAGTTACTTCTTTCTTTCTTTTTTTTTTTTTTATTACTAGTGGGCAAACAACTAGGGTGTCAAACCACAGAAAGGCCAATGAGCCCTGGAGAAAATGACAGCTCTCTGACCATCAACTCCAGACTATTGTGATTCCCTGAACACTGCAGCGGTATCACAAATGAAAGGGACAAGGACAGTCTACAAAACAGGTCTTGATAACATTTACTGGCAGGGAACAATTGGCTATTGTTGTAAGAGAATATCATTTGTAATCCAATTCTTCTTTACTCACCTAATTAATCAGTCACTCAGTACACACTTCTAGAGAACTCACTATGTGGCCAGCGCTGGGATATAAAAATGAATACCATGGCCAGATCTTTCTTTCAAGGAACATGGGCCAGCTGGGGAGATGAAGTGCAGCCTAACGATGCCGTGTGTGGTCAGAGAAGGATGTGAAGTGGTGATGGTGAAGGGGAGGCAAGAAGGATGGTTCTGCCTGGGCTGAATGAGAGAGCATTGCTTGAACACTTGCAAAGACAGTGGATATTCCTGAGGCAGGCAGAGGGGAGAGGAAGTGAGGGAATCACATTTTTCTTAGATGGAATGGCTTGAACACAGAGTGAAGCTGTGGGCTCATTCACAAGCCTACAAATGAGTCCACAGGAATGTGGCTTGGAGGTCATAGGGGAAAATGATGAGAGATGGGGCCAGCTCTCAAAGAAGTCTGGTCTGCAGGTAGTTCGGATTTATTCTTACAAGCAAAGGGGGACTACTAGGTAGGGAAATGGCATGACAGATTTGCCTTTTAGAAAAATCACCTGGCAGAAGGGCAAGGAAATGCACAGGATATCTGAACATGTACAGGAAGGATTCCACAGGTCCTATGGTAAAGACAATTTCAAAGGTTTTCAGTCAAGTTTACTATAGGCTAATGAAGATAGTTCTTCTAAGCAAATTGACTAATGTAGACACTTGTAGAGTTGCATTTGCTCGAGAGTACTTGAGTGTTGTCTGTTTTCACAGGAGCCAAAGTTGAAGGGAAAACATTTGTATGTTTCTTTATACCCTAAGTAAAATGAATATGAAAGTCAAGAAAATATTTTGAAAGTCTAGTCCATCAGAACGCTTCTTTGGCTCTACAAGCGATTCAGTAGAACTCATCTGCTCCATTGCCTAACTTCATTTCAAGGAATTTCTATTTAGAAGAGATTTGTGTTACTAAAGAAAACAAAAATAAAGGGCAATTCAAGTTTTTAGTTAATGTCACATGTATAGTTGAGGTGAAGAAAAGTCATTAAAAAGCCTTTCTGTTAGAATAACTGGCTTGGAAAATACCAGGTCAATGTGTAGTACAACCTGTCAAAGAAATGGGAAAAATTTTTTCACTCATCCTAAAAGTCACTGGAAGAGTTTAATTATGTCATAAACATTGCTTAAAATCATAATCAACTGTTAGTGATTACTCTAGAGTAGATGTAAATAAATAAGTAATAAATGAAGAAGCAAAGCTGTTTAGATGCATGAGACCATCTGGAGTCCCAGATGGTTCCCTCACAAATGAAGCACCCTCCCTTTAAAGACACCTTGGTGGCTGGGCTCTGACCTCAGTAGGTCTCATCATCCACCAGTGCTAAGTCACAGATAATTGTGAGAAAGTTGCCATTCCAGGGAAATGAGAAATGAATCCTATCATCAGGCATTATTTCTCTTTTATTGACTGGCATTGAATCCAACTTGTTCTCTCAACTCCTGATCCTAAACCCTTTGAAACAAGATCCCAACGTCTCCTTACCAATGCCTTTAAAGGCAGACATGCCTATAAAGTCTTCAGGCATCTTAGAGACCTTTTTCATTAAAAAAAAAAAAAAAAAAAAAAAACAGAGCAGAAAACACTTCTGAGGGGCGCCTGGGTGGCTCAGTGGTTAAAACCTTTGCCTTCGGCTCAGCTCATGATCTCAGGGTCTTGGGATTGAGTCCCACATCGGGCTCTCTGCTCAGGGAGCCTGCCTCCTCCTCCTTCTCTTTCTCTGCCTGCCTCTCTGCCTACTTGTGATCTGTCAAAAAAAAAAAAAAAAAAAATCTTAAAAAAAAAAAAAAAGAAAAAAAAGAAAACACTTCTGACAAAAGACCCTGCCACCTTGGAGCAATGTATCTTCTTTGATGAACTCTTTGAGTGTGGGTCTACACTGTTGGCATGAGTGTAAATTCTGAGCCCCGTCTCTTACCTCTATCCGTGAGGTGCCCTCATAGTGCCATCATTCCCGCTTTTACCAGAATTCTGATACAGTTTGTGAGCTAACTTGGAATGGAAGAGAAAAGAGGAACTTCCAAGCAGGAGGTCTTGATACTGAGTGCTGCCGTAGTCTATGATATGCCAAGGAGAGGCTGCTGAAACTACCACTTCCTGTCTCTACGATTTTATGTTCCCACAAGACAGAAGATTATAGGATATGCAGGGCTGAAGAGACAGAGAAAATGTTCTCTTGTCCTAATTTCACCCAACTTACATTAATTTAAATCCCTTAGGAAGAATATATGGATAACCCAGACAAAGAACATGAAGAAAAAGTTTACTGAGTAAATGTAATCAAATGTAATCAAAATGATAGGAACAAAAAAATAGCAAGTTAAAATATTAACACTAGCTAAAATATTTTGGATACTTACCATTTGCTCAACACACACATGTTAAGTGCTTTGTGTACAGTTCTCCCTGAATCATCAGTACTGGTTTGGGAGGAGACATGTCCAACCTGAGAGTTGAAGGACTTGTCCAAGAACACAAAGTTTCTACATGGGAAATTTGGGGTTCAAAAATATCTCATGTCCAACCTGAGAGTTGAAGGACTTGTCCAAGAACACAAAGTTTCTACATGGGAAATTTGGGGTTCAAAAATATCTCTTCCCGTGCTCAGTGTAATTGATGGCCTCCTGACCATTATACCGATATTGTAGGTCTCCTAGAACAAATATTATTAATACTTTGTACATGATTCATATTATTATACATTCTTAAAAGTGATACAATTGTTTTCATTTTAAAATGAATGCAGTCTGGAATTTTCACCACTCCACACTATTCTATTTAATTATTTAGAATTTGTATGACTCTACCATAAAATTCACATATGCTATCCAAAACCCAGAAAGAAAAATAAATGAATTCCATGAAAGCAGTCCAAAAATTAGTATTATCTTGTTTTTCTTCAAATTGTATTCCATTGGTTCTAACAGCCAAATAGGATTCAGTTGCCCAAATACACACAGCGCAGCTCAAAACATTTTAGCAGGCAAGAAAGTAGACAGGGTTCCACAGAAGTTTAAAATCTAAAATTCAGTATGAGCACTTAACAATGCAAAGAATATACCTATACACTCAACTATACAAGAAAGTACAAGGAATAATAAATATCCAAGCAAGGGGGGTAGGGAGAGGGTGGCTGGGTTATGGACATTGGGGAGGGTATGTGCTATGGTGAGTACTGTGAAGTGTGTAAACCTGGCAATTCACAGACCTGTACCCCTGGGGCTAATAATACATTATATGTTAATAAATAAATAAAATAAAATAAAATATAGTTGTACTTCAAAAATAAATAAATAAATAAATATCTAAGCACGCACACAAAGGATCACTACGTTTAACATCTGTTTGAGGGTTGCATTGTTGTTAGGACTGAACACACACACACACACACACACACACACACAGCAATTATCGCCCAAATCAGGGAGAACCTAAGAAGAAATGAAAGCGAAAAAAGGACGCTTCCCAGCAGAGAGACTACTGGATGAAACCTGGGAATGGCTTTGGTGAGAGTGGGGTCTGGTCGAGAGAACAAGATGAAGCAGATGCTGAGGAGACAGGTTCCGGCAAAATGAAGGGAACATGGAGGAAGGGAAGTGATTCTTTAGACCCAGGGATCAGTTAAAGAGCCCATAATAGTGCCTAAGCAGCCTGGCCTATAGAGAGGGAACACAACTGAAATCTGTAGCAGTGAGGCGCCTGGGTGGCTCAGTGGGTTAAGCCTCTGCCTTTGGCTCATGATCTCAGTGTCCTAGGATCTAGCCCCACAGGGTCTCTCTGCTCAGCAGGAAGCCTGCTTCCCTCTCTCTCTTTCTCAGCCTACCTCTCTGCCTACTTGTGATCTCTCTGTCAAGTAAATAAATAAAATCTTAAAAAGAAAGAAAGAAAGAAAGAAAGAAAGAAAGAAAGAAAGAAAGAAAGAAAGAAAAGAAAAAGAAATCTGTGGCAGTTTCAGAGGGTCAGATAACCCACCGTGGGTGGTGAAGGCATCGGCCCTGCTCTATCACCTGGATCGTCAGGGTTTGAAGTGGAGACCCTGGGCCAGAAAGAAGGACGTGGCCATGGTTAAATCTGGAAGCTGGTTACTCAGAAATGAAATCCCTTTCTCCGTAAAATGCACTTCTTCAGGTGAAAAGGACAGAGTTCAAAGGACAGTAAGACTTTTTCAGGTTTTCAGGCAGTAATTCTTGGCAGAGAGAAGGGCGAAGGCTCAGAGATGGAAGGCGGTGTGACCAGGAAGGAAGGAAGGAGGGCGAGATTGTGAACGGGACAAGTTTTAGTGGTAGAAACTGACATCAAATACACTCACTAGTATTTTAGTCTCTTCACCATGTTCCTCGGTGACAGTCTACATCTATTCTGAAGAATGAAAAATACTCAAACTTCAGCTCCAAAATACTGTTATTAACAAGCTCTGTTTCTTTATTCTGAACTCAGTCTGCACCGATATTGTCTTTGTCTCTGTATGAGTTGGTGGAAAGCTCTATCGCCCTTTGCAGTGGTTAGGATGTAAGGAAGGGAATTCAGACAGAGCACAGTGCAAATACTGGCTCTGCCACATCCTCGCTGTGGGACGTTGGGAAGGCACTCATGCGTCTTAAGTCTCAATGTCCTCAACTGTTAAAGGGGATAATCGTAATCTCTACTTACATGACTACTTCTCGGTTCAATAAAACAACTCCCAAAAAGCACTTAACAGGATGCTGGCAAACAGCAAATGGTCAAAGGATATTAAAGATTAGAGTCATTTTTTCTCCAGATAAATTTCAAGCTTTCTCTCCAGATAAATTTCAAGCTTCTTAAAAGTAAGCTCAAAGTTTAGGTTACCTCTGATACCCCAACAAAATATTATATCCCCACCTTCCACAGACAGTGGGGGGTTGAGCAGTAAAAATGATGGCAGCTATGCCGAGGATTATGTGCCCCCCTCAACATCCGAACAGAAAGTGGATCCTCCCATCCGTCATTCATATAGCAAACACCCGGGTCCGTTTTTGACTGGATGGATCGTCAGCTTCTAGAGGAAGAGATTTAAACGATGGGTTATTACGTTTACACGAATTGGGTCCCTTGTGAATTTTGTAGAGGTGTGGTAATGTTTGGTATCAAATTATTCATCCCTGAGATTTCTCCTTCTTCCTACACTTTGTTGTAGCAGTTGTCTATTTTGGATAGCTTTTCCTCTGATCGCATTACCTGCTAATAAATTCAAGCATTCTCATCCCAATAAACTCAATTTTTAATGACAGTAGCCTATTTTGAATACACATCACTGGAATCCCACTCTTGGCACATAATGAATCCCTCTGTGGCCCACCTAGGACTCTATTAAATTTTTGTGAGCCTCACCACAATGGTTTGGTTCAGTATCCTCCACCGCTGAATACATTAAAACCAAAACAAAACACTGTCATACATGGAAGAGTTCATAAAATCCAGCCTGTGAAAGACAGTCAGCAATCTGTCCAAGTCACGTCCTGGACTTTTTGTTTTACAGACTTTCCCAGAATATTGGCTCAATGTTAAGAGAGAAGCAATACATCAAACTTAAAAAGCCAGAACCTAGAGAGTGGCCCACACCTCTGAGAAACACCAAGTTTGCTAAATTGGCTCTTGTGTACTGGGATCCTATAGCTGATAAAATCAGGGGGTTCTAGAGCAGGTATGCTTAATAGGCCTATAAAGGTTCGTTCTTTCTTTCCTTTTTTTTTTTTTCTTTGCATAAACTGCAAAGGCAGAGGCACCAGAAGCTATCATTTGCAAACACATTTTTTCCCCTTTAGACCCTGCAGTATTTTTTCTAAGTGAGAGAGAAAGACTTTGAAGTCCTATGTAAGAATAGTTATTCTCATTTGCCTTGTTCTTGTTTTTGTTTTTGTTTCAGAATTATCATCATTTTAGAGGCACCTGGGTGACACAGCTGGTTAAGCTTCCAACAGCTGGTTTTGGCTCCAGTGGTGATCTCAGAGTTGCGAGACTGAGCTCCATGTCAGGCTCTGCACTCAGCATGGAATCTGCTTTAGATCTCTCTCCCTCTCCCTCTGCCCCTCCCCCTTATGCAATCTCTCTCTCTCTGAGTTAATAAATAAATCTTTAAAAAAAGAAGTATCCTTTTATATTTTTTTAAAGTGCTGTTAAGTATATTTTTAAGCAAATGATACAACTTTGGAAATAAAAAATTCTTAATAAAGGAAACTCCTACTCGGAGAATTTTAAATGATTTGCTCAAAGTCCCAAAGCCAATGAGAGCTAGATGTGGGAGCAGGATCCTATTCTCCACTTCTAAATGCAGTGTTTATGCCCTACCAAGCAACCCAGCTATAAAACGGAGCATGACCCACATGCCCTGGACTGTCAACCACCCCAAACCTGTAAGGCTCCCCTTGTCCTTCTTTCAAGCATTTCCCACCTTTATTCTGAACATCTCATGTTCTAGGCAATCAGATGGAATTCAAGCAGTTTCAGCACATTTCACTGGAACAGCTAAAAGCATGACTTCTTATACAACTTCCATATAAAAATACAGATATCTTAAAGGCAAAAGAATATTAATAATGTGTGGTGAATCCTCCTGACCTACATGAGTAGCACTCTCCAACACAGGTAGAAGGAAGAGGTGAGACTACGTACAGGGAAAACTGTACCCCATGATGGGGTAAAGATGCTATGTGGGAGCTGAAGAGGGATCCTAATTTGGGGTCATAGAGAGAGCTCTGCAACAGATGTCCAGATCCCGATCTAAAGGATAAGTAAGGGTTGCCAGGGAAAGGGGTGGGGAGAAGTACCCCATCACAACAATCAGAGCTACCACACTACCACTAAGTAGCTATAAGCTCCTGGTCAAGTTATAAATCCCCTGAGTTTCAATGTTCTTATCTGGAAATGGACTTATCAATAGTAACTACCCAAAAAGTTTAGTGAGGTTTGAACAAACACACAGACATAATTTCTTATGAGAGCATAAGTAGATATCCCATACATTTTAGCTATGATGTTGCTGGTGATGGTGGAGTGATGTGCTCAAAGACCCGGAGGTAAAAATTGCATAGCATGTACCTGAACATTCCAGGAAAAGCAGGTAGTTCAAATTGGTGGGTGGATGAATGTAATTTAACTGAAGTGGACTCCCTTCTCCTAACTGTGGTGTCAGCAGAAATTGCACATCCCTCCAACTGATTAATGTAGTGGAATCCTCATTAAAGCTTGTTTTCTCTTCAAAGGCTTTATGGTAATAGTGGCTTTATGGCATCCTCCATTACAAGGCATGTGTGAATTAGGCATGCAATCTTGGTGGAGGAAAAAGATTTAAGTGCTAAGAGAGGTAAAATGGGGCCCCAGGAACAGTGGGATAGGCAGCCAGGGCTGGGTACAGAGAACTATCCCCATACCTGGGAGTAGACTGACAGAAGGTCTAAAGCTCAGAAGGTTCCAAGAGCACTGGCCCACAGAACTTCCTTCAAGGGCACTATTTTAATAGGGTAGGGTTTAATAGGTAAGGATTAGAAAACTAACCTCAGCTTTTGGCCTGGGGATGACTCTTCCTGAATAGACTGTCCACCAAGTTGGTGAAAGCTCCAGTCTTGCCTATTTCTCAGGTTTGGGGGCCACCGTGTGAGTGGGACCTTTGGTTCAGTAGGGCTTCAAGTCCTAGAATGCCAGTGAAGGGGCTACTGGATGGAACTGGTCACGATTACCGTGACACAGGTGTACCCATTTATTAACAGGAGGTAATTCTGCTTCTAATACAGAGAAATAAGTTATTTACAAATGGAGGTGAAATGACTTTTTCCAGATGTCACAGCAAATCTTAGGCAGAATTTGCCCTAGAGGGCAAACATTTTACCCTCAAAGATCTCACAGCCATGGGGATTGTCCTTTGGCAAGAGAGAACGACTAATGAAATAACTTAAATAAATGTCTTCTCCTTCAAAGTTAACAAAATTCCTAAATTCTGAAAAAGCTATGTGCTATAGACTGAATGTCATGTCTCCCCCCAAATTCATACAATGAAACCCAGTTCTCAGTGCGATGGACTTAGGTGGGGACTTTAGTAGGTGAGGACGTCATGAGGGTGGAAGCCACAACCGATGGAATTAGTGCCCTTGGAGAAGAGACCCAGAGAGCTCTCTGACCCTCTTCCTCATGTGAGGATACAGTGAGAAGAGAGCTATCTGTGGAGCAGATAGCAGACACAGAATCTGCTGGTGCTTTCATTTTAGATTTTCCAGTCTCCAGAACAGTGAAAAATAAACACTTGTTGTTTAAGCCAACCCGTCTATGGTATTTTTGTTACAGTAGCCTGAACTGTCTAAAACACTGTCTGCCTTCCGAGGCCGTAGATTGCTCAGTCCCATAAGCATCTGCCTTTTGCTCAGGCCATGATCCCTGGGTCCTGGGCTGGAGGCCCAGGGAGGGCTCTCTGCTCAACCGGGAGTCTGCTGCTGCTTCTCCCTCTGCCTGCCGCTCCCCCTGCTTGTGCTCTCTCTGTCAAATGAATAACTAAAATCTTAAAAACAAAACAAAATAGTGTGTTAGAAACACCAAAACCAACTACTGTAGGGAAGACACCCAGCAGCGCAGGAATCCAGACGGCAGGCAAAGCGCTTCCAGCAAGACCCTCCTCCGCCGGCGTGCCAGGCTCGTGGGAACGCAGCAGCGCCCTTCCTTCGTGCGCTTCCTTCCGCTTCTCCTCTCTGCCACATTCTCCGAAGCCCGTCTGGCTTCGCAATGCTGCTTTATCCTAAAACGGACTTCTCCGCCTGTGCCCCGCCTCAACCCCAACACACACCTAGGAGCCTCTTCTGCAGGTATCTATGAGCCATTGTCATTTTAATGAGCATTACAAAAGCCTTTATTAATCACTCCATGGTGCCTTCAGATGATAGGCATTTGGTTCCCAAAGCAAATACTGCCAACCAAGAACCTTAATACAGAGGTGGATATAAAATTGTAATAGCCAACTGGCAAGTCCTTGCTGCGTTTAGAGCATCACAAGAAGATGAAAAGAGCTTCTGGTGCCTCTCTAATTGTTTTTACATTTTTATTTATGGTCCTATTAAGAGGTTCCCGGAGAGCTAGAGACATTTAAATTACGGTGATTCTTTCTGAAGGCTTTTAACCGCAAGGAAATTGGGAACTAGTCCCTTTTTGGAGGAGAGACAGGTGCCTGAATATTCCCTAGCAGACGTCGTTCTTTCAAACTTGCTGAGTGGATGGGTTATCAACCGTTTGCAACCTTCAGCGCGCTTCCGAGTCTCCTGACTAGGGCAGTAAAGTCCCATTGCTGAGCTCCACTTCTGGGGTGCGGATGCTCCTGGTCTGGGGAGTGTGCTTTGGGAACTACTGGTATAGAATAGCCTTTGAGCTAACTGCACCAGGCCAGCGGTCCTTGTTGGGTACAGTTGAAAAGGGGGTGGGCCTTCCCAGAAGCACCCGCTCCCTCCAGCGACTTTATCTCAGCAAAAGGGCACACTCCTCACGCTGTGCTCTTCTAAATGCCTATGGATTCGATGCTGCTTAAGGTGAGAAAATGAGTGTCTGTTCCCAGTCATTACTATGGAGTAACAACTAATACAACCACGGAGCTGGGCCATCTCATGGCATGATCATGTGAATCCAGTAACCGTTGTTCTGGGTCCCTCAGAAAAATCCTAAAATAATTGCACTGAATTTTCAAGCAAATCCAGTGACGTTTTTGTCCAGTTTTGTCCACCTCAATATACAACTGAGCCTCGAGCAACTCACGTTGAACTGCACAAGTCCACTTGGACATGGATTTTTTTCGATAAAGACTGGGCGATACTTTAAATATACTTTCTTTCATGATTTTTCTTAACATTTTCTTTTCTCTTACTTTATTGTAAGAATCCAAATAATATACCTAAGATATAAAATGTTTGTTATTTGACTCTTTATGTTATCCATAAGACTTCTAGTCAACAGTGGTCTATTAGTAGTTAAGTTTGGGGGAGTCAAAAGTCATACCCAGTTTTGTAGATGGTCAGTGCCCCAACCCTTGCTTTGTTCAAGAGTCAAGTGTATTCCATTTTACAATAAGCAAGGAATAGCTATAATTTCAGCAATGCAGTTGCAATAAAGGAAGTTTTCTTTATGCCTAAACTCTGGTATCTTTTGATTTCACTTCAGCCTGTCCTCTAATAATAGATTATGATTCTTTGCCAAAGAATTTTTATTATATGTTGTATTTCTATTATATCACACCTGAAGACATTCTTTCAGGAAAACATCTTTTACATCTGTTAAATTCTCAGTCTTATGTTATCAATTTAATTCCTCATGTTGATTGTGCTGAAATTCATTCATTTTTTAACCTTTTATTTTTAAATAATTTCAAACATGCAAAAAAGCTGCAGAATGGTACAAAGAATTCCCATACAACCTACACATAGATTAGCTAATTGTTTGCATTTTACCACATCTCTCTGTCTATATACACACACACACACATATAAAATACAAGAAAATATCTTGTATATGTAACCTATGCAAAATATGTATATATATCTAACACCACATTAATTACTCTATATAACATACATATTTTTCCTGAGCCATTCAAGTAGCAGATTTATCCCTCAACATTTCAGTGTTTATGTCCTAAAAATAAAGACCTTCTACTACAGGGACACCTGGATGGCTCAGTCAGTTAAGCGTCTGCCTTCAGCTCAAGTCATAATCTCAAGGTCCTGGGATCAAACCCTACATTGGGCTCCCTGCTCAAGGGGGAGTCTGCTTCTCCTTCTCCCTCTGCCCCATACCCTCCTCATGTGCTATCTCTCTCTCTCAAATAAATAAATAAAACCTTTTAAAACAGGCACTCTACTACAAAAACACAGAACAACCAGCAGCATCAGAAAATTGACATTCAGGGGCACCTGGGTGGCTCAGTGGGTTAAAGCCTCTGCCTTCGGCTCGGATCATGATCCCAGGATCGAGCCCCGCATTGGGCTCTCTGCTTAGCGGAGATCCTGCTTCCCCCTCTCTCTCTGCCTGCCTCTCTGCCTATTTGTGATCTCTGTCTGTCAAATAAATAAATTTTAACAACAAAAAAAAGAAAATCGACATTCATAGATGATCACCACCAAATTTAGACTCCATTGAAATATTACTAATTGTTTCAGTAAAATCCTTTATAGATTGAGGATCTTAAGTCAAAGATTACTTGTTGTATTTAGTTTTCATGTCCTTTGACTTGGAATAATTCTTTGGTCTTTCCTTGCATTTTATGTATTTTATATTTTTTCAAGTGTATAGGACTGTTAGTTTGTGTAGTAGTCCACAACCTGAATTTGTTTAATTTTTCCTCATGATTAGATTCAGGGTATGCTTTATGACAGGAATATCAGAACAGTGATGCTGTATTCTTTTTGGAGCATCATATGAGGAGGTCCATGATGTCAGTTTGTCCCATCCTGGGTGCTGTTAAATTTTACTACTTGGTTATGATTATGTCTGCCAGTTTTTTGGTACTGTTTATTAATATATTATTAACAAGTATTTTGATAGGATAGGCATTGGCACTATAAATATCCTAATCCTCATCAAGCTATCACCAGCTAGCTAGCTTTGTCATCCATCAATGATTTTTAGGTCTGAAAAATGACTAGTCAATTTCTTTGGTGAAAATTCATGGCTTTTGTGGAAAATAAGGGGCTAGGAAGTGACTCTAAAACAATGACCAGCCCTTAAGTTTGCAGGCTAATTGGGAAAGTAAGAGATAAGTACAGACAGAGAAAATGACCTACCCCATGAAGTGTCAGGCTGGTAGTGAACGGATGTCCTATAGCTATTAAGAAGGGTGTGACATGGAGGGAGAGTTTGGGTTTCAAGCTGGCTGGACTGTAAGCAAGATGTCATCCTGGGAGGAGGGAGGATGCTGAAGCAAAAACAAAGTACAAGAAGCAAGAATGTGATGCTATCAGGGTAGAGGTTTTTATAGAGAATCTAGGGGAGACAGGAATAAAAATTTTGAACTGAGAACCTGTTTCACTGATTTTCAGGAAACTGTGCTTTGATATATAGTCTAATCCATGAAATAATCAAATAGAAAACAGTAGAGTCCTGGAAAATCTTGAGCCTTACAGTAGTTTCCACCCTTTTAATAACCAAGAATCCATTTCATTATCTCTTCTGCAAATTCCTGAAATGGTATGATTGACCACGATTTCTCATCTGCATGAAGAGTTAATGTTATCACTCAAAAGTGAATTTTTTTTTTTTAGTCTTGCAAAAGCAAAGAATTTTGATAGTTTAATTAATTTGAGCAGTTGTATCATGGTACAAACTCTAATTTTATTGAGTTTTTTGAAATATTAAAAATAGTTTGAGGATTCTCATTCAGGGACTCTTAGAAGTTGGAAATACTTGTCTATTTTATTTTATTTTATTTTAAGATTTTATTTATTTATTTGACAGAGAGAAATCACAAGTAGATGGAGAGCAGGCAGAGAGAGAGAGAGAGGGAAGCAGGCTCCCTGCCGAGCAGAGAGCCCGATGTGGGACTCGATCCCAGGACCCTGAGATCATGACCTGAGCCGAAGGCAGAGGCTTAACCCACTGAGCCACCCAGGCGCCCAATACTTGTCTATTTTAATAACGGCATATTAGAGATAAGGAAATAAGAGGCCCAGAAAAGTAAAGTAACTTGCCCAAGTTCACACAGTTATTGATGGTCATCCCAGAACTAGCCCACAGTCTTGCTATTAACCCAGAACCTGTTCCTTTGTCTTTCTTCTTAGTTGAGAATTTTATTATATTCTAACTTGTGTTATTTTCACTTTTTTTTTTTTTGCATTAATCCTTTCCCTCAAAAATTTTGAACTGTTTGAAGAAAGGGGATGTCATCTACTTTTTTGAATAATAATGATAGCAATATGTGTGAAATATTCCTAAACAACAGATACAGTGCTAAATACTTTGTAGACATTGCTCATTCAATTCTTCTAACAACTCTGTGGAACAGGTATTATCAGTGTCACTTTACAGATACAGAATGTGAGCTTTATGAAGGTTAAGTAATTTGCCTACAATCATGCAGCTAGTCAAGAGTAGAACATAGGTTGCTGGGTTTTTTTTAAGATTTTTAAAATTAACATATAATGTATTATTTTTTCAAAAAGATTTTATTTATTTATTTGAGAAAGAGAGAAAGAAAGAGGAGAGGCAGAGGGAGAAACAGACTTCCTACTGAGCAGGGAGCCTGATGCAGGGTTTAATCCCAGTACCCGGGGATCATGACCTGAGCCAAAGGCAGACACTTACCCAACTGAGCCACCCAGGAGCCCCAAGAGAAGAAAATGGGTTTAACCCCAGGTCTAGCCTTCTCCAAAGCCTTTGTTCTATCAGCTAAGCTGCCTCTGAGGCTAGTCATAATTCTACATTCCCTAACTCAGCCAGAGGGCTTTTTTGAGGACCCTTAAGATGCCCAGCTTTCAGAAAGACATGAAAGTCATAAAAGCCTGGGTATTTGTTTTCTGAAATCAATAAGGTACTACAAAATACACTAAATTTATCAAAGTGAGCATATGGAAGTCTCCTGTATTTATTTTCACAAGACAGTTGGAAATATATTGAATCAGAATTTTCACATTTCCTAAGATGTTTGGCATTCATTTTATTGTTTGTTTCTTCTTATCAATTTTGTCTTTTGTAGGCAATTTTTCCTACAGGCAATTTTCCAGCAAAAATATCCCTACTCCCTTGGAATGCTTCTGTTCATCTGTAAAGCCTAAAGTGTAATATTGGACATCTTTAATAAACATGTCACTTCTCTTGAGGTTTTGGATGGTCGCCATTCAGGAGCAAGGGGGCCAGAGGTGGGGCCTCAGGGACCACCAGAAGTGTAGAACATCCTGCAAACATTGAGTTGGGGAGAAGGGATGACACTAAAGCTGTGTGGGAATGAGAGAGAGCTGTTTGTAAATGCAGGATTGATTGGCAGGAAGAGCACCAATTGAGAAATGAATGGTGTCCCCACATATATAATTGATGCAGGGAATTTAATCCTGAGACATCTTAAGTTGGAGCTCACACTCCTGTTCCCTGTTGAATTTGGTGGTGCCCTGTTCTGTTACTGAGACTGGGCCCTAGGAAGGAAAAGGCTTTAGCTGAGAGAGGGGACACCTCTGCCATCACTTTCCCTGAGAGTTGCTTTGAGCACGGTAGAGGCCAGACCCAGAGTTCCAAAAGTCTTTCCCACAGGTCTGGATGCGTGCTTCAAGGAAGGCTTTTCCCCTTTTTCCTTTCTTTTCTTTTTTTTTTTTTTTTTTTTACTTTTGTTTTGTTTTTAACATTTGCTTTAGATATGTTACACTGTGCAGTGGTTTTAACCGTAGTCATGCATTAAAATCACTCTTCTGTATTGCTGGACTTTTTTAACCACATGAATTTATTGTTTCAAAAAAATAAAGTCACTCCAGGGCACAGAAATCTTAATTTAATTGGTCTGGAATGGGGCCTGGGAACCAGTGTTTTCAAGCTCCCCAGTTGGTCTCAGTGTACAGTCTAATGTGACCCCCAGAGGTCCTCAGGAACTACTTTGACGATTTCCAAGAGCCCCGGGACAGTCGTCTATTTTACCCGTGATAAACTTAACATGGAGTCTCTGGCTCTTGGCTGGAACTAAATCAACACCTGTGCTAACAGCTCTCATCACTTTCTGATGAGAAACTCTGAGAAGCAGAGTTTCTAAAAGAAAACAGACACGGAAAATTAATTATTAGTTTTATAAATACAGTTTCTACATAGATAAAACTCTTTCAAAACTGAATGGATCATGGAAGAAAGTAAATAAAAGGGTACTTTGAGATGATCAAATTGGGAAGCAATCTGATAAGGTAATCTTTTAAGTTGGTATTTAAAAAGTTAGTCTTCAAACACACAACAACAAATAAATGAAAGGCATACCAGAAAAGCGCTGGGTGGCAGGCCCAAGCCAGCTAGGGGATTTTATATGTGTCATGGGGAACATGCACTCAGATATGCAAAGGATGAAACTGGTGATCTTTGTCTCTGAATTCACCTGCACTCTCTTGCTGTAGGCAGTAAGTAGCGCAGCATCTCCCAATCACCCCATCTCGCTTCTATCAATCCCATTAGGACCAGACCCTTCAAGACCTGTCTGAGAAAAATCACAGAGGGAAGTACTAGAGATTATTCCTACTGTCTGCCAAGTTGGTCTCTTGCTATCATCCGGAAATGTTTAACATAAGTGAATCTTTAATTAACTTCAAAAAGTGCCTGTGCTTGGTCTCAGGTATGTAAACATGGCAGGACAAAAGTCACTAATGTTTGGCAAGGGGAGTTCTGAAAACATCAATTAGAAAGAGTTGGTATGAACACCCGATGAACACCCACCTTGACAGTAGGAATGAAATTCGTGCTAATTATGAGTATCCCTCTTACTTCACCAAGCATTTGTTCGTGATTATATGCTGGGGAAATGAACTGAAGCACATTTGGGGGAGTTGTATTTTATTTATTCATACATTCAATAAATATTTGAAGAGAATATACCATGCCCTAGATACTGCTCCCGGCACTAGAAATAGAGAAATGAGCAAAATAAACTAAATTCCCCATCCCCATGAAGCTTAGGGTCCTGGAAGGGGCTGGAGTTGTTGGAATTCAAGAAGAGTGCATGCAAAACAGCTGTTCCTTAAAGCTCTGTAGTAAAACATTTTTAGTTCAGACTTCTAAATAAACATGTGCCTTCTTTTGATGCAGAAAACCAAGGTATTCCTTCCAATCCTTCACAAGAGTATTTTTAATTCACAGCTTCACATTGTCTGAATTGATTAAATCAAAATTTAACTAAGAGCAAAGCATAATTGCATATTCTTAAGTTCTCCATCGCCAACACTACAACTCAGCATTCAGTAGCCTGGGAGCTTGCTTGCGTCATTCAAGTAGAGCTTGCTTCTTTAGAGATGGTAAGCGAGACAATGCACTGTGTTTATGGACTCAGAGGTGAGAAGAGAAAGAAAAGCACTCTTAGGAAATCTGAAAAGGAATTTGGAGACCAGTAAAGAAATTCAGAGGACATTGACATTCAAATCAGATACTGCCATGTAATAAATATTGGCTGAATATTTCGTTGGGCAGCTAGATTCCATAGATAGGGTGACACTGTGTCTCTTAAGACGCTAGTACTTTGTATGTACAATTGTACCATATAGGATACATTTCAGCTCTTGTTTCCAATTGGTAATCCTTTGAAAAAAATCGCATAATGAGTCTGTGGCTTAGTGTAAAATTATCCTGGGGAGAGCTTCTGTGAGAGTATTGAGGCAAATGCTAATTGTACCACCTTCTTGGCTTGAGTGTTTTTCAAGGAACAGTTATAAAGCCTTTAAGGCAGAGAAAGAGATTGAGAGTCAGAAAGTATTCTAGCAGCTGAAACCCTACTCTCGAGATAAGAGCTACCTTGCCTAAAATACAGTGAATGGCAGCCTCGGGACAAAGAATTAATGTGGAAGGTGCAGCCACACGTCTTTTGAAAGCCCTACACCATTGCCACATTGTTCTGAATATTTATAAAAAGTAGTTTTCAAGGAGTATGGACTTGCCAAGGAGAGCTAAATGTTCTCTGCATAATGGGGGGTTCCATGAAGAATTATTAAGGAATCGAGAATGCTTTTTCTCAAACAAGCCTCCTTCCATTTAAAATTTTATTTTAAGGTGAAGAAAAGTATATATGTCTTAATGCTTTAGAAACAGATATAGTATAAAAAATAAAAATAAAAATTCTTAGTCAAATAATAACAGAGGCTTACAAATTTGACAAAAAAAAAAAAAAAAGGCGAGGGCGCCTGGGTGGCTCAGTGGGTTGAGCCGCTACCTTCAGCTCGGGTCGTGATCTCAGGGTCCTGGGATCGAGGCCCACATCGGGCTCTCTGCTCAGCAGGGAGCCTGCTTCCTCCTCTCTCTCTGCCTGCCTCTCTGCCTGCTTGTGATCTCGCTCTGTCAAATAAATAAATAAAATCTTTAAAAAAAAAAAAAAGGCGAATAGTTTTTCTTTTAAGTGTCTACCCACAGAAATGTCAGACAAAGTAGCAATCAATTTTACCTGGACATGTTTTTTAAAGATATTTATTTATTTGTTTATTTGACACAGAGAGAGAGAACACAGCAGAGGGAACAGCAGGAAGGGGGAAAGGGAGAAGCAGGCTCCTCGCTGAGCATAGAGCCCTTCATGGGGCTAGAGCCCGTCACAGAGCTAGACCCCAGAACCCTGGGATCATGACCCGAGTCGAAGGCAGATGATTAACCAACCGAGCAAACTAGGCATCCCATGGACACTTTAAAAATACTTAATTTCACTGTTCACACATAAATTCAATAAACAAACATGTAAGTATCCTTCAGGATAACAAATACATAGGCTATGATCCCTTACATGGATAAAAAGGTAGCATTGACCACATTAAAGCATGAAAAGAAGGATTGCCAGAGAAAACACAGGACACCAAATATTGTATGAGACATACTCCCACTATAAATGTTTTGCCTTTTATCTGAAATTCAAATATAACTGAACATTCTGTATTCTTATTTGCTAAGTCTGGCAATCTTGAAAGAATTAAAAATAAAATTAAATTAAAATAAATTTAAAATAAAATAAAATAAATAAATAAATTAATTAATTAAAATTAAAATTAAATTAAAAATAAAATCTCTAAAACACTAATTTCTTTTAAACATTTGAAAAAATATTCATCTAGACTGTCTCCTGAAATGTTCTCAAAATGCTATGGACTGAATTTTGTCCGCTTTGAATGTATATGTTGAAGCCCTAACCAGCCCCCCCATGTGACTTTCTGCACTTCCTCTCTGTAGTAATCACCACCCTTGCAATTGCAGTAATTTCTAAAGTTTCTTCCCTGGCACATCATAACCTCCCGTGGTGGCAGGGAGGGCAGGGAGTGCCTGGCTTGTCTTTTGCTGTGTGCTTCGCTGATTACGCAGTGCCTCTGGCTTGTCATAGTGTTGGGTCCCCAATGCTGGGTCCCCAATAATGGGTCCGTGATTAAAGGAGCGAGACTGATAGAAAGTGAAGGTCAAGCAAAGCTTTATTTCGCACCAAGCATTGAGAATCAAACCGACCGGCCAGGGCCTCGCCTCTTACAGAGAGTGAGACCCCTCCCTGTCACACAGACTAACTTTTATAGAGCAAAGGCCATGTGGTTGAACCTGGCCACCAGGTGGCCAATGAGATTGCAATACACAGAGAAAGCTGCACAGTCATGCTAGGTCACACACGGGTGGCCAATTGAACTACAAACCCCATAGTAGACATTTGAACTAGCCTATCACCTTGGTGAGAATTGGCACCCAAAAGGCGGGGCCCACACTCCTTGGTAGTTAGGGAGACAGTATGTGTGCTCTACTGATTGGATGTCTCCACTGGACTCGACTCATCCCTGCATTTGGACTGTTATCTCTACCTGACCTGACCCACCCTTGTATTTGGGCTTTGTTACCTGGGACTGGTTTCCCAGACTTGCTTTTAAATAAGTTCCCTTTGGGGGTGGGGGAGGCAGGGTCAATTTAAGTTTTACTGCATAAACAACCAAATGGCTGTTCAACCAAGGTGGGGCCGCTCTGGCTAAATAGGCCCTTACAATAGGAGCTAAGTAAATATCTGTTGACTAAATGATTACTGTATGAATGAAGTAACTAGAAAAGTAGACAAAAAGAATGTGTTCATCGTTGCTTAGAATTGTCAAATCATTATGTTGTACACCTGAAACTAATAGAACATTCTATGTCAACTATTCTTCAGTTATTTAAAAAATGTGTTCACTACCATGTCGTTTATAATAACAACTGAAACACTGAGAAAAATCTAAATCTCCAAAACTAAGGGAATGTATAAATAATTAAATTAATAATAGTATAATCATATGACAATGTATCATACAGTCATTAAAAAGAGTCTTACAAATATTATTTTTCAGGGCATGATAAATTTAAAATAAAGTCATGTTAAGTTAAAAATAGGGGATATATGTATCTGTATGCATACACAGAGAGAAGTATTTGGGAGTAAATACTGTTAACAATTAGAAACAGTGGTTGTATTCAGAGAGTAAGATTAGATTATCTTTCCTTTTATGTTTTTCTTTTCAAGTTTACTACAAGAATTATGGATGCTTTTTAATCGGAAAGAAAATCAGTAGTTATTTGGTGTGAGTTATATGGATTGGAAGATGATCTTTGTGGGGTATCTGGGTGGCTCAGTTGGTTAAGCGACTGCCTTTGGCTCAGGTCATGATCCTGGAGTCCCAGGATCAAGTTCTGCAGCTGCAGCAGGATCCCTGCCGAGCAGGGATCCTGCTTCTCCCTCTGACCCTCTCCCTTCTCATGCTCTCTCTCTCTCAAATAAATAAATAAAATCTTTAAAAAAATTTAAGAAAAAGAAAGATGATCTTTGCAAAATTTTTCTAGCAGGGAAAACAAAGCTAAGTTGGTCAAAAGTCATTATCCATGCAGGGCTCAGAAAGAGCATATAAACTTCATTAGAAAACTACCTCAGTATTGAGATTAAACTAAGTTACACAATAAGGAAAGCATTTATGGTGAGGGACAGTCATGTGAACAGATTACATCATTACCTACAAGGACTGAGACAAAGCCATGTAGTAGGGATCTGGGGCAGAAAGGAAGGACCCTGCAGCAGATACCATATCTGCCTTGTCCAGACTCCCTTCTTCAACCTGTTCTATCCAATTTATAGCTGCTGTGAGTTTTTGCGGCTAGAGGCTCAGAGCTGCTTTCTTCCCTGGAGAACTTCCTTTGACAATATTGTAACTTTCTCTCCTAAATGAGGGGGGCAGCAGCATTGTTGAGAAGTTCAGTAGTGGATGTCCCATGTAGATTAGGATTAATGATAAGAGATTCTGCTATTGACCTCTGCTCCCCAATAACAATGGGGATGATAGATCTCAGAACGACAGAGGCCAGATGGCCAGAAGCAAGGTGGGCATGATGATCAAAGTCCACAACAGAGAGATGAGCAGGCTCTGCTCAAAAAGATTTCTCATGTTCCCTAATGGAAGATAGTATTTCCAGAATGAGATCAATGGGCAAGTGATAAGTGTCTTACTAATGTGTATCACCAATTAAAACAGATCTTAAATAGATGAGCAGAAGGTTAAGGTCTACCACCTGAGTGGAAAATCATGATCTCTTAGTCAGTTTACAGACTTTAGCTAATTCTTAGACCCGTAACCTACTGCTTGAAATAATGGCAAGTTTCTGTGAGGAAGAATCTTGCAACATCATGGAATGTGTATATAGCAGTGTTTCCCCCGTCTTCCTACAAAGGGGCCAATGGCCATTTACTCAAATAAACATACGCTGGGGAAAGTGGGTTGTTGAATCAGGGCTCTGAGTTGACTATGATACCGAAAGACCCAAGAGTACCATCACAGATTTTCCTGTTAGAGAAGGGCCATATTGAGTTCAGAGTCCATCTCAAAGTGGGTCCCCAGGGTTCGTGAACCCATCCTACAACTATTTCTGACTTGCTAATATTATAATCAGCATCGGTGCATTTAACATTTGTGAAAAGCCTCATAAGGACTAGTGGAAAAAGAGTAGCTCCCTTAAATGTTTAAGATAATGCATCAAAAACAATACCACATTCCAGATGGAAAGGCAGAGATTGGTACCACCCTCAAAGATTTAAATGGATGGATCATCGCCTTCATCAGCTCCATTTAATTCACCAGTCATGAAATAGCTGCAGATAGAATGACTCAACCAGTTGCTGTCGGTCAGCTGCTGAATCCCACCTCTAGACAACACAACCTGACCTCGGAAAATCTCCTCCAGGATGGAGAAACAACTGGATACAGGTGGTACAATAGACTATCCTAGATGCTGCTGATGTCCTTCCAAGATCCCTTTGCTTCAGGCCAGTGTACTCATCTCCAACCTAGTGTTAGCCAGTTTCAGCTAATGGCTCAATAGCTGCTCCTTTACCTGGAAAACTGCCTTTGAACAAATGGGAATTACCTCTCCGGAGAAGGTATTTTTCAGTTAACTGAGGAGGAATCTATTTTGTGGAGTCATCTCTTAGCATGAAGAAAAAAAAAGAAGAAAGAAAGAAAGAAAGAAAGAAAGGAAGGAAGGAAGAAAGAAAGAAAAAAAAAGGTCATTTCTGTCTGTGAAATATAAACTAATTCATTTCTCTAAATAACTTCCTAAATGCCAATTAGAGCCAAGCATTGTGTTAACTGTTAGAGAGCATCAAGAGGGCAACAGACTATCTCCTGCTTTTTCAGAACTGACACTTTAGGGTCATATCTGAGTCTCCCTCAGTTCTGTCTGGAAAGGTGAAAGCGGGTGCTCTGGACATAGAAGGGAGAAAACCAGTGACTTTCTGAAGGAAGGATGATAGGAGTAGTTTTCCCTGGTACAGGTGAAAGTGGGTGCCGCATCTGTAGAGAATTTTAAACAGTGATTGAAACCAACTAAGTCAGTATGCACTTTATTATCATGAGCTGGCAATCCTAAACAATGATGGTATTAATGTTCACTCCCTACCCCCCATATGCCACTGAAGAGAATCCTAACATTCCTTTTTTGAAATCTCTAGACAACAGGCTTAGTCTTTCCCCAAGGTGAGGGGTCCTAACAGCCTCCATCCCCATTTTAGGAGTGGTTGGAAGAAGAGCTTTACAGCAACCGGTCCCAAAATAACCTTAAAAGT
This sequence comes from Neogale vison, assembly GCF_020171115.1. Lineage (NCBI taxonomy): Eukaryota > Metazoa > Chordata > Mammalia > Carnivora > Mustelidae > Neogale > Neogale vison. The sequence goes on along the minus strand of NC_058091.1, from coordinate 75,345,963 downwards.
CCCCGCCCCTGAGTACCCCCAGGAAAGCTTGGGCAGTTCATTATGATTAGACTCTTGCTTTTGTGTGGGGCTGGGGCAGGGAGGGAAGGGGGCTGAGCCAGCACACCACGAATTTGCCTCATTGTAAGCTTGTATAGTTTATCTAGAGTGAGGATGCTTTGGGAAAAGTTGAAGGGGATGAATGAAAAGGGAGGACAGAATAAAATTCCTTCTGCAAGTCAGAGAAGATTGACTTCTGTGGGCTCTGAAAAATGAGTTGATCTCTTAACCTGTGCTGGCAAAGATTTAAAGTCACTTATTCTGGCAGGGAAAGTCCAAAGACCAACTGTTCATTCCTAGGGATTTGCTCAGATTTTGTGAGTAAAAAGAGATAATTAAGGTTCTAAACAACTATAGACCTCTTCCTATTCAGTGAGCTTACAAAACAAGGTTGAGTCTTAAAAACTTTTGCAGCCTAGCTGAGCTATTAACGTTCACCTATCCACAATAGTCATCGGAATGGAATGGAAAGTGATAAAATGACCAAATGCATTGCTTTTTGAAACTTGAAGTTCATTATGCTCTGATGTGGTACAGTATTGTACTTGATAAAAGGAGAGTGAAATAATATGCATTATATTCTATGCCTTGGGTAAATTTTTCATACATCAAACTTTCTTCAGGAGCCTAGGAATAAAAACAAATGGAAATCAAAAAGTTACTTGACAAAACTTAGTAATGACCTACATGGTCCAATACTAAAGCCAGTAGTCACATGCAGCTATTTAAATATATAAAAATCAAACTAAATGAAAAATTCAGTTCATCGGTTGATTTAGCCACATTTAAAAGGATATTTTTGTTTTGGAATAATTAAAGGCTCACACAGAAGTTGCAGAAATAGTACAGAGAGTTCCCATGGATCCATGGGACCATGGACCCTTATCCCCAATAATATCTTACATAACCGCAGCACAGTTGTCAAAGCCAACCAATTGATGATGGTACCATACTATTATCTATCTAATATAATCTAATAATAATATGCTTAGGATTGTTACCTGTTTTAATATGCACATTTTGGGGGTTGTATAGTTCTATGACATTTTATCATGTAGATTGATTTGTAGAACCATGATTATCATTAAGATTATCACCAACTGTTTCATCACCTCTTACAGTCACACTGTCCCTCCAGCCCCAACCCTTGGCAAACATAATCTGTCCTTTTGATAATGTAACATGAATGTAATTGGCTTTTCATTATACATCATAGTGCCTTGGAAATCCATAAGGTTATGGCATTTAACAACAATTTGTTTCTTTTATCACGGAGTAGTGTTCCAAGGTATGTGTTTGTTACATGGGCTGCTGTAACAAAATGCCAGAGGCTGCATGGTTTACTAAAAAACAGAAATAGATTTCTTATTGCTGTGGAGGCTGAGAATTCTTAGATCAAAGTGTGTACAGATTAGGTTATCTGGCAAGAGCCCACTTTCTGGTTCACAGACAACCATCTTTTTGCCTGTGTCCTCACATGTTGGAAAGGGGTAACAGAGTTCTTCGGGTTGTCTTTTATAAGGGCAGTAATCCTATTCATGAAAACTCCACCCTCATGATCACCTCAGAAAAGCTCCTACCTTCAAATACTATCACAATGGGCTTTAACATATGTATTTGAAAGGTGGGAGTTCACATTCAGTCTCTAGCAATGGATATTCTATAATTTGTTTAGCCATCCACCGGCTGAAAGGCATTTAAGTTGTTCTCAGTTTTTGATCTACAAATAAAGCTGCTACAAACATTCATGTTCCAGTTTTGTGCTGAATTTTTTTGGCTGGTGGTTTATCAATTACTAAGGGAAGCCCTAGCTATGGTTGTGGGATATCTATTTCTCCTTCCAGTTTTTCAATTTTTGCTTCATATTTTTGCAGGTTTTGCTGCTTTGAACATATATATTTAGGAGTGTTATACATTCTTTTTAAAATTAACATAATGTATTATTTGTTTCAGACGTATGGGTCTGTGAATCATCAGTCTAGGAGTGTTATATGTTCTTAAGTAATTGATCCTTTTTATAACTTTGTAACACTGCTTTTTGTCCTTGTTAATTCTCTTTTGCTCTGAAGTCCACTTTGGCTGATATTAATACAGACACTCCAGCTTTTTTTTAATTAATGTTCACACAATATACCTTTTTGCATTCTTGTGCTTTACATTAGCTATATCATACCTATATTTGAACTGAGCTTCTTGTAGACAGCACATAGTTGGATCACATTTTCTAATCCATTTTGCAAATCTTTATCTTCTAGTTGGTGTGTTTGAGCCATTTACATTGATTGGTTGATTGGTTGGTTGGTTGATTGATTGTTAAGAGTTTGGCTTTTTATTGAACAGGTTACAGAAGAGGTTTTGTCAGAAAGACCAAAGGCCATGTCATCATCAGACTCCTCTTCTTTCTTTGCTTTCACTTTCTTCTCCACAGTGGTGGAGGGAGCAGGATCTCCTGCAGGGGCAGCACCAGCTGCTGGGGTAGGAACCACCAGCCCCAACATTGCAGACTGCCCCCCCCACACCCCACGTTGACATTGGCCAGGGCCTTTGTAAACCAGCAGGGTCAGAAAGGTTATTTAGCCACATTTAAAAGGATATTTTTACACCCACTGCTTTAATGGGGGCATTGATCCTATCCTCCATGACCAGCACCTCATCGCTGTGTAGGATGAGGGCTGAGTCCATGAAGATGTGCTCCCAGAGGGAAGCCATGGTGTGGTCCAGTGGCTGGATAAAGTGCCTCTGAACACTTCAGCGGCAGCTGAGGAAAGGGGACTAAGACATTTGCTTTTTTTTTTTTTTTCTTTTACAACTTTTATTATACCATGGAATCCCCTTTTTAAGTGAAAATACATCAGATGCTTTTAAAGTAATTAATGATACGATAGAATTTAGGTCGGCTGTTTTATTGTTTTCTGTATGTTCCCACTGCTTCTTGTTTCAGTTTTCCGTTTCATGCATTGCTTGTTGGAGTATTTTTATGACAGTTACTTAAAAACCTTGTCATTTAATTCCAACCTCTGTGTGATCTTGGCAGAGCATATGTTATTGTTTTTCCTCATTTGAATTACGGTTTTTCTGGTTCTTGGATTGATTTTTTTGGATTGATTCCTGAACATTTGAGTATTATGTTAAAGAATCAGGTTTCTTTTTAAGTCATATATTTAAGCAGGCAATCAACCCTGAACATGTCTTGATTCGGTTTGGTGGACTGTAGTTTGAATGTCAATTTAGTTTTAAAACCTTTGCAGTGTTATTTTGGTCTCCCTCACCTGTGTAGTTCTCAGAGTCCAATCTGAAAATGTGGTATTGCATACCATATCTCAGTTCTATAAGTGTTTGCCTTATTATTCTGGCAGGTTTCATGCACATGAACCATTTTTCAGGGTAGGAGGGGTAGGGAGACATCAAGCAATCCAGGACTTTAATCATAGAATTAAAGGAGTCTCTTTTTCTACCTTGTTCTTCTCCATAATTCTCCCCCCAAGTCTCTAGTGTGCTGTCATTGCTTAGTGCCACCCGAGCCACATTTTAAGCCCCCAGTAGCCACATGTGGCTAGTGAGTTCTGTACTGGGAAGGGAAGGGCAGATACAGAAAATCCTCATCATCTCAGAAAGTTCTATTGTATAGGGCTGGTATACATGAATATTTTTCTCTTTGTGAACTTAAATCAATCATGCTTTTCTTTAAGATGATAACTTATAAAAACAAAAGTCAAAAATAGAGTGAGTGAGAAAAAAAGAATTTTAAAATTTGAAGGTTAAAAAAAGTGGTAACAAAAAAAGCTAGCAGAGAGACATTGTAAATGGAGCAATTTTTAATTAAAAAAAAAAAAAATGCAGAGCAAGCTCCTAAACCCAAACTCTCCTAGTCCTAGTACTAAGGTAGTTTCATGTGCCAGAGACCAGGATGTCTTCTCAGAGCTGTGTTTCAAAAGCAGTAGGTTTGAGCTTCAATCTCACTCTCTGCAGTAATAGAGATACTTACCATCAGAATCTGAGAGAGCAAAAGCCTCTCTAAAACAATGTGGAATTCAAATGCTACTTCCAAATACCATGCACCCAAAAAAATGCACACTTGGGTGTGCCCAGGCTAACCTCCTTGCCATTTTTAGATTTGTCCAAGTTAATGAATATCAAGCCCCCACAAGGACTTCCAGTTATGGATCCTCACCACAAACCCCCCGCCCCCAGCCCTTGATGAGAGGCAACTTAGTGCTTTTCCAGTCAGTAAAGAAGAAACACTGTGGCTCTCTGCTCTTGTTCATCCTTCAGTTTGATGAACAATGGAGAGAACCCAGATGCTGTCCTGAAAGCAGCTGAAGTATGAGCATCTAGTGCAGAAACAAAGGCAGTCCTTAGCCCCAGGGTCACAGAGAAGAGAGAGAAACTGCCAGGGGAGTGAAACTGGAGATCTAAGAAGTAAAGAAAGGTAGCCTAGAGAGCAATGGAGAGAGGGGAGTACAGAAGGAACCCAGAGGCACTAGGTGGCCAGAGACAGTTCAGAGCTAATCTTACAAGATGAAAGTCCTTTCTAGAGACTCTCTGGAGGCAGACACTGAGGGATAGAAAGAGTTGGGACAAAAGTTGCTTTCTTGGGGCACCTGGGTGGCTCAGTGGGTTAAAGCCTCTGCCTTTGACTCAGGTCACGATCCCAAGGTCCTGGGATAGAGCCCCACATCAGGCTCTCTGCTCAGCAGGGAGCCTGCTTCTCCTTCTCTCTCTGCCTGCCTCTCTGCCTCCTTGTGATCTCTGTCAAATAAATAAATAAAATATTTTTTTAAAAATTGCTTTCTTCAGAAAAATCCACACATTGGTTTCTCCTCATAGAATTTCCAAGAACTAGGATTTTCCTTTCCTAGTACACAACTCAGAACAAATTTCCTGAGAGAAATGTTCAAAAAATTGTTCTCTTTTCCTATACTTTTTGCCAAAATTTCTCTAAGATTCTCAAATTTCATCTCAATGCTTCTTCACCTTTATCATCACTACATAAGGGAGATGCCAAGCATTATAGCTGCTATGTGTATATTTTCACCACCAATATCATATTTAAAGCAGAATTCAATCTAATTATTTAAAAAACAGATTTTCAATCCAACTATGATTGAAGAAAAGGAAATACGGCCACACAGAAGTTAAAGAGATACACTAAGCCAAGAGGAAAACTAACTGTATTATTTTGGTGTGCTTATTAACAAATCATAATAAAAAACCTAGCAACAGTTTTCAGAACCAACAGACTTTTTCCCCAAAATGGTGCCAGAATGTGGTAGAAACAGTTCAACTAGGACTCATATGAATCCAGAGAGCTTCTTGTTCTATTATTTAATACCTGGAAAAATGACCCAAGTTCTCAGCTTCAATACTGTGGAAGAGATATAATGCCTATCTTGAAAATTCCATATTAGGATTCCATGAAAGAGTGCATGTGAGGTGCTTAGCGTACTGCCTGGCACAAACCTGGCACACATCGAATGTCATCTTTCTTCTTTTCTACCTTTATAACCTTGTGATACCATCACTTCTGTTGGGCCTTCACCCTTCCCCTTAACCATTCATGCTGCCAGCCAGATGCTCTCTTCTGGTCTCCCTATTCTCTTGAATAAAACCCTAATTGTGACCATTATTATGTGTTCTACGATTAAGCATTGTTTCTATCGATTCAGATAATATACTTAAAGTGCTTGGGGAAATAATGGATTGGACTCATCAATGGCTTTGAGACTCTTGCAGTTCCCCCATTTGTCCACTGGGTTTGCTGGTGAGCAGTTGACTCACATTTACTTTATTGGACTAATTCAGTGTCCATGTTTATTTTACAGTGTTTATCTTTATTCCCAATTATTCTAACCCACTGAAAGAATGCAAGGCCCTTAATAAAATGGAGCATGAAGTTTCAATTTTCACATGAGTCACACTCGTGAGTAGTGTGTTCTTTTGTCTTGGGCTCAGCTCATGGGGCAAACGGGAAGAGTTTTGTGCGTGTACACAGCTGGAGCACTGTGTTAAGTTGATAGTTTTGAAGAAACTGAAGCTCTTTTAATCTGTGTAAGGAATAAAACTAGGAGGAATCATTTTATACTTATGGGAAGGATTTACTGCGTTATAAATATGATATAAACCTTTCTTAATATTAGTGCTTTGAACTTGCTGAGCACCTTTCAGTAGTGGATTCCAAAACACTTCTCTGACAGTAAGCCCCAGGACCTTCAGGATGGAGGCATAATCTCCATTTTGTAGTTAGGGAAATGAATCTAAGGAGTGACTTGCTCGAGAACACTGAATAAGTTCCCATCACACTTGGATCTCAAGAATTCAGACCAAATCTGACCTCTAGGTTACTCTTGCCGCACATAATTATTTTGTAAAGAAAAAACAATGATTTCAAACATATATTGAGTTCAGCATAAGGATCCCTTTCCACCTGTTTTAACACGTATTTGAAGTTTTGCTTATTTTTACATTGGCAGGATTTTTACATGATTAGTTCTGAGTGTCTTTTGTTTTAAGTGACTTGTGTAGGGGATGAAAGAGTTTGGATGATCCAGGATCTTTCCACTAGTTCTTGTTCAGTCTAGTTGGGTGGTGACCAGTAGGGGCTGTTCCAGTTCTGAGAGAGGTAATACATTGGTCATCTTAACCTAGACTTAGGAAAGGGGGAAGGGATAGAGAGCATAGTTCCAAAATGAAAAGTAACAGAATTTACATCAGGTCATTTGGGTGCTATGCAGGAGAGTCCTGTTGAAATCCTAGGAAGATGGACATAGAAGTAAAGAAGGCATAAGTTTTAGAAACAGAAAATAAACAAAAATGTAGGACAAGTCCACTAGAAGAAGGAACACTAGAGAAAGGTGGAGCTTGAGAAATGAAGTAGCATCAGCAAGGCTGATTACCACCAGTGCTAACCTGCAAACAGATTTCAGGAGAGGCAGGTGACCTCACTGGACCAGGGGGATCAAAAGAATCAGGCGGCCAGGTGATGAGGAAATGGGCAACTAGGAAGACAGTTTTAGCACATGAATGCCCTAGAGAAGAAGATACATAAGATTTATCCCTAGTTTCTATGTGGGAATTTGCATCTATTTAATTGTCTAGTATAGGTGCAACAAATCAAAAAGTAACTGTAAATCATCCCTAATGCAAAGGCTAACATTTAACTATCAAGACTATCAATGTAATAATCGACATCGTTACCCACTCAAGGCACTGTATCGATACAGGTTTTCTAATACCTCCATCCCACCCACAAATGCCCAAAAGCTTTGGAGACAATATAGAGCCTCCCTCCAATCCTCATCAAAAGGGAAGCATCAGCGGGCAGTTCTCTCCCTATTTCTTCTTTCCTCCCTCTCAGTCTGTAGGATCCTGAAACAGGAAGTGTTTGGTCCTTGGTCTTAATAGAACAATGATGGACACAGTGAATGTACTCCACTCTAAATGTGGACCACAGCAGGGAAACACTCTCACAGGAATATTTATAAAGCTTGTGCTTTTGTTTTTGAACATCTAAGTGATGTTTCTCACAATTTTTAAAGAATCAAGGACGCTTTGATATTTCAGTTAAAGGAGAAATAAGCCCCACAAAACCAGAAGAATCCACACGAGCCTTGACCAGATATATGCATGGTTCTGAGTCTGCAGGAAGGAACAGATACAATTTGAAAACACTTTCCCGAAAGGCACTTTATGCATAAAATGAGTAAAACATGAGTAAAAAATGAGTAAAAATGAGTAAAACATGATTTGAGACCATCTCACTCAAATTCTATTTAACATTCACTTGTGTCATAGAATACTTGTGTCCATGTTACCATGCAAACTACCATCCTGGGTAGTTTGCATTTCCATTTTTTCCAGAAACAAGGAAAAGAGCACTGTGTTAAGTGGAACTTTTGTTGCACTTCTGCTGCTCTCTTCCCATGACCCTCCTTTTGGAGAAAGTCATACTTCGAGCCATGGTTTTCATACTTGTTCAATAGCATTTGATACCCCAGCATAGAAACAGACAAATGTTATTTTACTAGTGTATTTCTTCTACATAATTAATGTATAACATTGACTTATTATTAAATTAATCATTGAGCACTACGCGGTACTTTTATTTAGAAAGTAATTTGAAATCAGTCTCAGTATTTCATTTTTTGCTATACTTCATTTTGGTTGCACAGTACAAAGAAAAATCCTAATTCATCCACAAAAGTCTTTTTTTTTTTTTTAAAGATTTTATTTATTTCACAAAGAGAGACACAGTGAGAAAGGGAACACAAGCAGGGGGAGTAGGAGAGGGAGAAGCATGCCACCCAGCTAGCAGGGAGCCCGATGCAGGGTTCGATCCCAGGACCCTGGGATCATGACCCGAGGCAGACTTAAGGACTGAGATACCTAAGCATCCCTAGAAGTCTTTACAAAGGGTAAGACTTCTGCATAGCTCCCGTTGCAATCTCCACATACTCTCTGAAAAAGTGGGTGAGAATATTTCATTTCAAAAAACTGTATCATTGACTATATGTAATAACTGTTCATTCTTTCTCATAAATATAAAAGCCAGAAGAGAAGCACTCAAATTTACAGTGTTGTAAACTGTCAAACAAGGTAGCCGGTCATTTATTTTTGCCCAAACATGTTATTACATAGGGAACAGAGCATGTTTGGGGCAGATCCCCAGGCCTGACATAGCATTTAACCAAGACCAGCATTGATATAACACAGTCGTGTGTTTGTATATGAACACACAGGAGTGGGCCTGAATTCTTAAAGGAGTGTTTAAACACCATTATGTTCCTAATCAGTGGCACATTTAGAAATAAAAAAATATTTTCAGAGAAGGCAGGAGAAGTTATATTCTGAGTGTACACAAAAATGAGTTAACCTGAGTATACAAGTTAAGACATGAGTGGTGTCTTAAGAGTTAACTTAGGGGCTTCTGGGTGGCTCAGACGGTTAAGCATCTGCCCTCACCATGGGTCATGATCCCGGGGCCCTGGGATGGAGCCCCATGTCGGACTCCCTGCTCAGTGCAGAATCTGCTCCCCCTTCTCCCTCCGCCCCCGCCTCTGCTCATGCTCTCTATCTCTCTCTAAAATAAATAAATAAAATCTTTTTAAAAGAAAGAGTTAATTTCATATGCAGCACATCGAACACACCTGCCATTTGTATCCTTTTTTCAAATAAAATTCGAATCAAACATCTGCAGCTCCCTGAATCATTTTGCAGAATTCACAGCCTGGCCCAGAATCAGTAATAGATGTTTGTTGAGTGGACCACAGACTCTACTTTAAAAATTCGCTGGCATAATGTCGCAAAGTTTTCTCAAGACCCCTTGTCCTCTCCAGGGGAGGCAGAAAGAAAACCAAGTCATCTGCAGTTACCTACCTCTTGCACTTAACTGTCTTCAAAGCTGAGTTCTCCTGCCTGCTTTACAATGGAGGGTTCTACACGTATGACTGCAGGTCTGTAAGGGATATATTATTATTACCCTAATATTAGAGCTCAAAAATCAAAATAAAACGGTATTTATTGGGGTCTATTAATGATTAAAGTATGGGATTGAGACCCTGGGCCATTGAGCCCCTAAACCCATGCTTCCCCTACGCTTTCTCTCTGTTCTATTGCTCTTCGCCTCCCCCTCCACTTCCTGCCTCTCCCACAAACTGAAAACACTGCCTATCATTTAAAACCTACTTGGACTTGGAGTTAGTCAAGAAAAGCCAGCTGGTCTCATAGTTGCACTTGTTTACACATAAAGGATTGGAATAATAATGCATGTTATGTATACATTTATATACACTACATAAGAAAAAAGCATAAATCTATGATATGTGTACACATCACAGGTATAGAATAAGTTTCGTAAGGTTTGGCATAAAGTACTTTTCTTATCATATCAGGGCATTTCGCAAATGAGAGCTTTCCTATTCAGAAATGAACATTTTATTCTTTCCTCTGTAACTTTTTGTTTAAGGAAAATTTTTTGACTGTTTTCTTCCCCTAGATAATGGAGAGTGTACTAACCAAATAAACATAAAGTATTATAATTGCACTGCTGATAATTTTGCTAGACCTCTGAAAATTCATTTCTTGCATAAATAAGACTAGAGACAATTGTCCAAGATCAGGGTTTCTCGGCACACAAAGTAGGCTTTGTCCAGTGGATGTTTTCCTTGGGTTTTTTCTCCTAGATAGAGTGCTAACAAAAGGATAACTTTCCTATTTTGTTCCAGAGGTGGGGGTTTGAAGTCTATTGAGGGCAACTTTGCGCCTTATCTAAGCCTCCCATGGTGGGTCACTTAGGAGGGAAAGCCCTGATTTTTTGGTCCATGGGCAGGAAAGAGAGGCCACAGTGGGGACAAGGACAAGGACAAGGAGCAGTTCTCTGCTTGAAGCGATCTAGCAGGTTTGCATTGAGGAAGGTGTTTATCCCTGTTTGTGGCATATCCCTTGTCCCTCTATATTTCCCATGGCTAATGTTACTTTTTAGAGCATATCTGACTGTCTGGGAAGGGGGTCTTAGAGTTCCATGCCTTAGAAAGCAAAAAGGAAGGGAGGGAAATCTTCAGGAATGCTATCGGCAGAAAAGTTTCTGGCCTTCAGAATTTACAGAGCAGGTGAATTCTGTGAATGTGTGTGTGTGAACATGTGAGTATGTGTACTCCGTTAAGCACATACATGTGGTACATACGATGTGGGAGATTCTCAAATGGATAACTTCATTGAAAGAATCAAAAACTTCTCCTTTATATACTCTTGCATCTTCTTTAGTATATTGAATATAGTAAAATGTGTATTGAGTATTAGTAATTAGATTGAAAATTATATTGTAATGTCATTTTTTGTGGTCTAAGAAATGGGGAGGATCCTACTATCTTTGAGTTTTAAACATATCTAGGGAAAAACACCCAAACTCCTGTGATCTACTTTTACTTTTATCATTGACATTATGATTTTACTAAGAAAAGAAAGGAAACTTCCAAGGAGAGTTTAATTTTAAAGAGGATGCAGGGTATCTTTTAGAAAGATTTTCTTAATCATCTGGATTAATCCTGACTTTCAACTCCAGATAAGAAATAGGATATCCCATAAGGAGGATTTGCAGTATGTAGGGAGGTTTTTGCCAACCAGGAAAGGCTCCCAGGGTCTGAGTTATTAAAGTTAAATTTATTGGTGATTATGCCTATTTCCTGTATAAATGAAACTTCAAAACAAACACTTAAAAAAGTCAAGAGAAGTCAACTAAATGGCATGGTTTTTATAAGTATAAAAGAAGTGGCCATTTTCCAAAGGCCTCATAGCCGGGCAGATTGAGTAAAATGAATGTGAGAGCTTACTGCTAACCCCCAACAAATGCTGACACAGTTGGAGCCACACACACACACACACACACACAGAGTTCACAAGAAATAATAGACAAACTGTCAGGAAATACACAGCTTTAATCCCATCAAGGGGCTCTTGTGACATTGTAAACTAGTAACTAGAGTTTGAGTCCTTGAGGCTGTCCCTAGACCTTCTGGATGGGATTAATTCCATGTAATTCTCAACAGGCTTTTCTAATTGGTTAAGATGTGTGAGATGCCATGCATCATGGAATCACTTCGCCATCTGCATCTCACACAGACCACTTCAAATGGGAAAAAAAGAAAAATAGAAAAAGAAAAGAAAATATCTTGAGAAAAAAAGCCAGCAATTGGTCTACCTTATAGGAATAAGGTATTTACTCTTCTCCCCGACACTCTGCCAAATCAAAGCAAGCGAGTACCATGGCCGGTTCACCAACAATACCCACACCCCTCCCCCCACCCGTGTGGTAGAAGGGGCAGAGGCTGGGGCCTGCAGAGCCAGGCGCCTCGGTCTCCCCATGAGGTTTTAACCTCTCTGGCAAAAGTAAACGTGAAGTCTCGTGTGGGGATGCACCCTGGTTTCGTATAAAACAGATCTTCAAGAAGTTAAGCCGGGACAAAAATAACCCACACCAGATAGAACGCTTTTCCGAATCTGTGCCTGTTACCTCCTAAAATACTTCACTCCCTTGGCCAAGTTAGAAAATAATAGAATTGTCAGTGCCCCACGAAGGTCATCCGTTTGCTAGTCGAAACTTTTCATTTTCCCCTTGTTTGTGAGAGGGCCATATATACACAACTTGAACCCACAAGTCGTTACAATAGTAAACTTAAGCAAAAGCATGCTGCAGTGTTACACAATGACCACAAGACCAGGGAATGCTCATTCCTTATTCAGGCTGAACACATATGGATGAACCCTCATGTCCCCACCCAGTGGAGACCAGGCATGTATCTGTGTGCCTTGAAAGCAGTGAACTTGGACATATGTGTCTGTGGTGCTCAGAGACCTCAGCACTGTCTTGGCGGCATGGACAACACACCCATGGAGAGCTACATTTTTTTAAAGAGTTATTTATTTAAGAGAGAGAGTGCATACAAGTGGGCAGAGGGATAGAGAGAGAGAGAGAGAGAATCCCAAGCAGACCCCTTCACTGAGTGTGGATGGAGCCCCAGGCAGGTCTCAGTCCCTTGACACATGAAATCATGACCTGAGCTGAAATCACCAGTTGGTCACTTAACCTACTGAGCCACCCAAGACCCCAAGATCTACATTTTTGAGAGAGCTCAGTGAATTTAATTATTTGAGTGTCTGCTACTTTTGATGTGATGATTGGAAAAAATCATGGGAGAAAGAGTGGTTTTCTTGGTAAATAAGACTGAAAGTTACCAAAAACAAAGACCAAAAAAAAAAAAAAAAGGAAACAAAACAAAACCACCCCAAAACAAACAAACAAATGAACAAAAAACCCAACATAGGAGCACATAATAAGACAAGGTAATAAAGTGGGTTTAATTTTTGTAGTTAACTCTAAGAGGGACATAAAAATTACTCATAAAAATTAGACTACATTCTAGAATACATTCTAGAATGAATGTGTTTAAGAGCCACATTTTTAAAAGTAGTTTCCTTGAGCCAACTCCATATGATTAATTCCTTGTCCTTATTAAAAATGCCCCCACTACCTTTTCATCCTCCATCTTCCTTGCTTGATTGACTCCAAGTAATCCTTGTCTGCAATGTGCTGGGCCTTCCCCTAAACTCAGAACTGCATTAAGGTGAGGACTGTATTGGGGCACCTGGGTGGCTCAGTGGGTTAAAGCCTCTGCCTTCGGCTCAGGTCATGATCCCAGGGTCCTGGGATCTAGCCCCGCATCAGGCTCTCTGCTCAGCAGAGAGCCTGCTTCCCTTCCTTCTCTCTCTGCCTGCCTCTCTGCCTGCTTGTGATCTCTGACTGTCAAATAAAAAAATAAAAATCTTAAAAAAAAAAAAAAAGATAAGGACCGTATCATTGATATCTCGAGAGCTTAGCACAGAGTCTAGCAGAATTGCATGAATTAATTGCGTAAATTAATGCTGATTTTAAGAAAGTGGAATTTCATATGATTTCACCACTGAGTCTGAAATAGTTAACGTCATGCGTTCAAGTCAGTCGGGTCTGCCATAAGACCTGAGCACTAAGCCAGTGCTCCTGTGCTCTTCCTTGTCAAGGGTAGGGAATGAATGTACATCAGGCATTAAGTGCCAAGAATGATGATGGCCTTTCCAAACAGTGTCTCATGTAAGCATCACAATCCCGCTACGAGGAAGAAATTGCTACCCATTAGCGAACCAAGGTAGTAGAAACTCAAGGAGGTTAGGTTACAGACTCAATTTCTCAGACCTACAAAGCAGTCAAAGAAAGATGAGCTACTCCCAGGGGGCCCTCTGATCCCCTGCTGTAAGTTGGGATCAAATGTATTTTACCCAAGCCTCAAGTATTTGATTTATCCTGGACCTGCTCTAGAAAGTAAGAAAATTTCCAAGAAAGGGCAATTGACTCTATACCCCATTTTCTGGATTTTCCTTAGGTCAGGCAGGCTGTTCAAAAGTATTTATTTCCAGGGGCGCCTGGGTAGCTCAGTCCATTAACCATCTGCCTTCAGCTCAGGTCATAATCTCAAGGTCCTGGCTCACTGTTCAGTGGGGAGTCTGATTCTCCCTCTCCCTCTGCTGCTCCCCCTGCTTGTACTTTCTCTCTCTCTAGTACTCTCTGTCAAATAGATGATAGATAGATAGATAGATAGATAGATGATAGATAGATATAGATAGATAGATAGATGATAGATAGTTATTTCCAAAGCACACCACCTTAGAGCAGATGGGAAGAGACCCTCTTTCCCCCAGCTCTCATTCATCCCACTCACCAGCGGCTGGCTCAGACCAGGATTCCAAAGGGTGACAGGGTCACTCCAGGGTTCTAGGCTTCAGGCAGATGGCTCCTCAGGTGCGAGGCAGAACCTAGATCTGCACACAGGCTAGAGTTTCATGGTCAAGAGTCTGTTGCTCTGTAAAGGAACAAAGGAACCATTAAGGCAGTCCTGGGCCATCTTCCAAGAGCTTTGGAGAAAAAAGAAAAAGGTTAGTGGTCACAAGTAGAGGAAAAATAGAATTTTTGTTTTTTCTAGAGATTTATGTATGGGTGCAAATATATATGTACATATGTATGCATGCTTAATTCCAGGGACCAATACAGAACAAGCTTAAGTCTCTTTGGATAGATTTCCTCTTCTAGTTTAAAACTCCCTGTTTGATGAGCATGGAGCTGAATAATCCATTTATACTCACCACATGTGCCACTATTTGAGAGGTCTTGACATGTACATGGTTAAGATCCTTCAGGGGCCAAAACAGAAAAGCTTCCCAGCAGTCCAGCAAAGCACATTCAAACACATCTCATTTCCTCAACAAGAGGTCTTTAGGTAAGATCACACTTAAAGAAATGTCATTACTGAAGAAAAGAATAGAGAAAAGTGTTTATATTCTTTTCAGATTACATTTTCCATTATCTTATGAAAATAAAATTAAAATATTTTAAAAGTACGACACTAGTTATAAGAGAAAACACCGCCCAATCTTAATTAATATGGACAGGGCCTCTCGAATAACACATAAATGTTTCTCTAAAAATCAGCACTCTTTTCTTTTCTTTCCTCTTTTCTTTTGTTTTTGTTTTTTTATTCTTTTTGTATTAGCCCTCAAGGAGTGAGTACATCTATGGCTCAACTTTCTCCTTCTTAGGAACACACTATATACCAAAATATGAGAATCATTCCACTTACCAATTTTTCCATGCACATTCTTTTTTTATTACACATGCCTTTTTTTTTTTTTAGCTTTCCAACTATATTTACATAAGGTTTGGGGAAGTCATAGGCAGTTGTAGGTACGGGGAAATACACCAAATTTTGTAGTGTTTTAACAGCGATTTCATCTGCCAAAGAAAACACTGACACTACTCATTGGTGAGTTGTCAGCTCAAGTGGGCAAGAAAGAAGTAGCCTCCCTTTCACCTCAAAGGAGAAGCCTTTTCTTGGATTAATAAACAACTGACTTATAAGAAGTACTTCTCCAACCCTAGCAACCCACTACCCTTTAAAAAAAATTCATACTCTCCTTGCAAAAACCACCTTCAGTGTAATAGAAGAGTTCTAAACCACAACGTTTTCCTAATCCAGGATTGCTCACCAAAATCAGGGCTTATGGAGATATTTTTGGAAAACTTTGTTTGCCTCCATCCTAAGAAAACTACATTAAACAACACCCAGAATTGCCCACGGAGCAAAGCTCCCAAAAGCATCATGGGATTGTTCCCAGATCAAGCATACAGCACTGGCTTTCCCTTACCTGTCTCCTCACCTTGAAGAGGATGTGTAGGTATCCATCATAAGTAGATTTTAGCAATGTCCTTCCTCCTTCCATTGACTATAGAACTGACCAAATTCCCCCAGACTCCCTCTACCTGGAATGCTTTTCCCTCACTTCAGTCATGTTGTTGCCCAAATGGCACTCAATTATCAAAAAAGTCTTCTTCTCTGACCACCCTCTGTAAACTAACCCACCAACACCATCTCTCTCGATGTCTTATGCTGCCTTAGTTTGCCTGATAACCCCGATTCACTACATTTATTCACTGGCTGCTTCTCCCTAAATAGAATATCAGCTCCTTGGGTCTAGGACTTTATTTTTTGTTTGGTGTTATACTCCCAAGGCCTGGAACAATGCCAGGACATTATTAAATTATAAAGCAAGAAATTATTTTAAATATAAATTAATTATACTTCCATGAGATATTAGTTTTATGAATCACTCAATGAACGGTAAGACACCTTTGAGTTTCAGAAAGGGTTCCAAGCATTTATTGACCTTTCATGGCGTGTTGCTCTCAAATCGTGCGTGTGGCCCAGAGGCAGGGCATTACACCACAGGACCCAGGGACCTTCTTTCAGGCTGTGGAAAAGTCTAGGGTTGGTAAGTGATGGGTGACAGGAGAACTCCCCCACAAACTGTAGCCTAATCACAGGTTAAGGTCTTAGTCTGCATAAAAGCTCTCTAGAGAATAGCCTTCCAATATTTTCCAGAGTAAACATATATATTCTCAGCCAAAGAGCTATTTTCTATCAGGCCATGTTCATCCCATCACTGTGTTCTATTTACAATGTCTTATTTGCCCCCCAAATGTTCTTTCTACCCTTCCTTGCCTCTCCAGCATGTCTTGCCATCACTACCCATCTCAATTTCATCTCATCCAGACTCAAGGCCTCCTCTAGGAACCATGCCTTCCCTGAGACTCTTCTTCTCATGCCCACCATCACCATCCTCACCATTCCCCCTGCTGGAAGGAGCCACTCTTCTCTGCTCTCACGGAGTTAGACCTCCGTCTCCCTGATGACAGTGATACTCTTTTACTGTGAAAAAGAGACTTTGGCTCTTTGTTTTTGTTGTTATTGTTGTTTGCTTACTTGTTTGTTTTTGTATGAGTCTTAGTTTTGCAAATTAGACCAAGGAGGAGTTTCCCTTGTTTTTATTATTTTGCCTCCACACTATTCACAGGCTGGAAACATTCCTGGTTCCCAGAGGCTCTCAGCCGCAGAGCACAAAGCCCGAAGCCCGCGGTGGGAAGAGTGGAGGTGAGGGCAACGTGTGTCTGAGTCTGGTGCGGAAGGATGGATACAGGCTGGAAGAGTACCCCACCTCTTGCTACCCTGCTCCACAATGTCTCCCATCCCAAATAACCTCCCCACACTTGAGATTGTGTATTATTCACCATTGCGTCTGTTCCATTGTCTAGCACAGTGCCTTGAACTTACTGGGTGCATGCATAATAAAAATGTCCGATGAATGAATGAATAAATGCACCCATAGAAAATCTTTCTGTTCCCTTGTCGTCAGCACCTCCCTGATCCCAGGTTTAAAACACAGATCCTTAAGGCAGGTTGTAAAACATCTTCATCTTTAATCCTTATCCCCCTCCACAGCCACACACACCCTCTGACCAAACATTTATCTCAGGGCACAAAATGCCATTTGCGTACTGATCAAAGGCTGTGGGAATGGGCAGCAGGAGCAGAATGGCAGCTGCTCTCAAATCCTGCCCACACCCTTCCTGTTTGCAGCAGCCCACCCCAGGGGCTATTATGTTTTCGGAAGGCTAAGCAGAGCCCCTCCTTCCCTGGTCCTTACAGAGGCTAGCTCTGCGGGTCTGAAGTGGCAGCCCCTCACCCGTGGAGCCTGTTTTCAGCTTTTCATTGTCCCTATGCAAGGCGCAGATAGCAGGCCAGACGCTCCTTTCCCCTTTCCTGGGACGCTGATAAGGCAATGAAAACAGTTCTCTATTTTCCTGCACAAAAGCTAACTTAGAAGAATGGGGTGGAGCATAAGTGATAACCAGCCAGAATTTGTTGCTTTGTGAAAAGAAATGTGGTGGGGAGGGAGTAGGGGAAGACTGAAAGCTTTGAGTTTTTGCTCTGGGTTGTAAAAGTCAGCCACCATTCAATGACAATGTCCCCTTTCCAGCCTTAGAGCCTCATTTCACTTCTGTAATGGAAAACGCTGCCCTCAGGTCAGAGGGCCACAAGTGTCTCCTCCTGAGGGTGGCTGGGCCACCTGGGAGGCTCTCCCGTGACCCACTTAAACCACAGCTGAGCTTAGGGGTTGGAATGAAGGGAGTGGGGAGAAGATAAGAACGCCTTCCAGTATGTTCTGTATGTTTAACCCATTCCAATCGAATTTCTTACCCTTTGAACCCAGCGGCTTGGTCAGTTTCAGCTCAAAATGTGTGTGTGTGTGTGTGTGTGTGTGTGTTTATGTGGGGAGTTTCATCAACTCCACATGATCTTGGTTTATCCCAAGTGTCTCTAGTCACGGACTCTTTAAATAAACAAAACAGCTTGGAGTTTCCAAGTTCTTTTGCAAGAGAAATCCTTCAAAGACGTAGCTGCTGTTTGGTGAGTGTAGAGACAAAAAAAGGCCATAAAGAAATAGAGAATTGCCATTTCCATCTGGAATTGGGGCGGGGGAAGGGTTGGGGGTGGGACATGAAGGAGAGATGTGAGACTTGACCAAAACGTTTCCTGGTGGGAGCTCGCTGCCCTGCGGCCAGTGCTGGCCTCTCTGCCACCACTTGTTCTGGAACCTGGTGTAATGAAAGGAAACTGCACTCCTCATTTTGTTTGTCAGAAAAACAAGGTAGTTTCCATGAGGCCAATTCAAGGAAATTAATTGGTCTAGGGTAGGGCACCAATACCGGCATCGTTTTTAAAAGCAACGAAGGTGGTTCCAATGGGCAGTCAGGCTGGAGGATCAGTGAAAAGACAATCTCTAAGGTATCTGCTGCTTCTAAAAGGTTACAGGGCCATAGTTCAGGGTCCAAGTTTCTCAGGTTTTTGAAAATTTAGCTGTAGCTGGCATACAATGGAGTAGATTCAAGGGTACAACATAATGATTTAATATTTGTGTATATTACAAAATAATCGCAGTAAGTCTAGTTAACATCCATCTCTGTTCAGCCTTCTCTCATTTACCTAAGGACTTGATTCACAGCTCCTTGCTAGACCGCACCTCTTTCTGAAATGGCTGGAGGAAGACATTCAGCAACTGGCCGCTGCTACTTTTCCCACTCTGTAACAGAAGAGTAGGTGGCTGAGCATGGCTCCATCACCCAGGGACCAAATTTCACAAGGCATGCACGTTCGGAGGGCTCTGGGAGGATTAAAGTGGGTCCATATTGATGAGCTGAACCTACCCAAGGAAAATTAAGAAATCCATTGAAATAGCAGGGGGTGGGATTGGGAGTAGGGGGGATACAGCGGTGGGACAACCCTATTAGGCAAGTTCAACTGGAATCCATTGTCATCATGAACAAGGCTGAACCAAACAAATGGAACTCCCGTAGTCACTGACTGGGATGTGCCCCCATCACTTTCCTTGAGAAAAACTTTGATTATTTCTACATATCCCACTATCTGCTTTCTAAATAGCAATATAAATCATTCTTATGGTCTCTCTGCTCCCTTTCTGCCTCCTTGCATCAAACTCCCTAAACTGAATTTTTAGGACCCACAGTCCTGTTTTCGCTCCAGACTTGCCCCACTTGCCCCTAGGGAGTCTCTTCCAGCAATGAGTTATCCTGGGGGCTGAGGGGTGGGGATCTTTGTGACAACTGCCCAAGACAGGACCAGTAATTCTCTAGTGGTTTTAAAATCAAGTATGCAGCTGCATTAATACCAAAGGAACAAGCAGTATAAAATTAAGTAAAATGCCAAATATCTCAGACAAATGGAATAGACAACAAAAGCAAAAAAGCAATATGATTATGGTAACTTAGATCTTTAGAACAAAATCGCAGGAATTAGATATGATCCCATTAGCCAGATAGACCAGTTCCATAAAGGATGCTCTCCGTAGCGTCCTCGGTTTACAGCCATTGCGGCTCTCACTAAACAGTCAGTGATGGGAGCTGCGCTCTTGCAAGGTGTCCCATTCCAGTTTGTATCCATTTTAATTAAAATTCAGTTGGAGTGGGGCGCCTGGGTGGCTCAGTGGGTTAAGCCACTGCCTTCAGCTCAGGTTATGATCTCAGGGTCCTGGGATCGAGCCCCGCATCGGGTACTCTGCTCAGTGGGATCCTGCTTCCTCCTCTCTCTCTGCCTGCCTCTCTGCCTACTTGTGGCCTCTCTCTGTCAAATAAATAAATAAAATTTAAAAAAAAAATTCAGTTGGAGTGAAATGCCCGGTTAGAAGGCCATCCATAAAGGAAACATCAGCCCACCTACAAGAAGAGGAAAGACGCAAATTGGGGAAGAAGTTTGTAGAATGGGTAATGGGTCTGAGATATTTATTTATGATTTTCTCTTAGAATCACTTCTAAATTGCACATTCACATGGTCTTCACATGTCCCCATCCAGAGAACGGATATTCCCATTCAGCAGCTTCTACTGTTAGATAACAAAGTGAAGGAGATAAAATAACCTGAAATCAAAAAGAAATTAATGCAAACCTCTTGCTAAAGTGAGTTGTTTTTGTTTTTAAAGTAAGGAATTTGTTCTTTGAAGCTTCAACTATTTGGTAAAAATGATCTCATCTTTGTGTTCTAGTTATTTAATGTTGTGGATAAGGAGGGAATATCATAGTTATCTGGGCTCCCCCACGACCCCCCCCCCGCCAATTAGGACTTGTAGGAAAACCGATATAAATATGTGTGTAGTGATTATACAAAAGACACTGAGCATCCTTTTAGATCTGATCCTTGAAAACAAAGTTTTAACCAAGATACTGTAGGTAAGTAATGTAGATGAGGAAAGGTAAGGACTTTCCGAGAGATACGATTTGCTCTCTGGGATCAATTCCAAATTTTAATGCATGGATTTGACCCCTTCAACCTGAAAATCTTGCTTTGTGGCTTATATTCACCAACATAAAGATACCTCATGCACATACTGTTTTCAGTGTAAACCAACACAGGGCTTATTTTTAAGTACGATTGGTTCATGTAGTGCTCTGAAATGATTATCTTTTCTGAGATTACATATTTCTAAGGAAAGAAATAATCGTAATAACAGCAGATATTTATTGAGCACTCACTAGCTTCCTGGGACTATAGGTGGGAGCTTTACATGTATTATCTCATTTAAAGAAACGGTCTTGATTTGCTTTATCTGAAACCATTTCCCAGGTTCTAGAAGACTGACTTAGCATCCACCTAGCCTTTCCAGAGGCATTCACATGGCATCTCACTTACACAGTACTTCAGCCTTCTCAGAGTACTTTCATATCTATAATCTTTTAAGTCCTATGTGGTCATAGGGCAGATACTGATAAAACTCAAAAGATGTTGGCTGGAATTGCCTAAGGACAACCAAATATGGTGTAACAGAGCTAAAAATAGGAGCTATTAGTCTGTCTTCTACCTTATTCATAAAATGAGAAAAATTTGAAGGTTACTTCAAATTTCTTTCTAGTTTCAAAATCCCTTCCCTGTAAGTCTTTGTTCAAGACTAAGAGGGTATCAGCTTTATTAACTTTCAGAGCATTTAGAAAACGGGCTGTATCCCTCAGCTGATTGTTCAGTCGAGACACATCTCCACCTTCACAGATCTGGAGATGGGTCCGAAATTCTAAAATTTCACTTTACTTCAACTAAATTTGCATTGTTGTACATATGCTGGGAGTCTGAGAGATAAACGAATTAACGTTCCTACGTATCCTAAGTATCTTTGGGGAAGAAGCAAGAAAGAGATCATTCTAACGTAGATAAACAGATGTCATCAGTACATCCTGTCAAAATGAGCAGCATATCCAGGGGCTGGTTTTCAGCATGATGAAGGAACTAACTTTGTGCAGGGCTGAATTCTGTGGACAAGCTCTATGAGTCTGGTGAACTCTGTCAGAGAGTTCAGAGAGTTTGCATTATTCTTGGTGTCTGGCCAGGGTTCAGCTCAGAGACAAGAGTCAATGTATTTTGTGGTCGTTGGTTTTTTTTAATGACTGAATGAGGAAGTCAGAAACTTTTAGAAAAATCAATAGAGTGATAAATGTATCTATTCACCTGCTCAACAAATAGTTCTTTTAAAAAAAAAAATTATTCATCCATTTTGTGAGGGAGAGCACGAGTGGGGGTGGGGAGAGGCAGTAAAGGAGGGACAGAGGGAGAGGGAGAAGCAGACTCTCCATTGACCAGGGAGCCCAATGCAGGACTCATTCCAAGACCCTGGTATCATGAGCCCAGTAGAAGGTAGACATTTAACCGACTGAACGATGCAGGCACCCCAACAAACAGTTCTTAATCGAACTCTGGACATAGTCCCTGCCCATGTGGCATTTGTAATTTAATTAGAGGGACACACATTAAACTATTAGTCACTTAAACAATTAGTCACACAAGTGACTCCAGTGGTGGCTCTCCTCTCCCTCCTAGGACCACTCCCATGTGTCTTCTACCAGCCTTCAAGTCATCCAGTTGACTGTGGTTTCCTCCTGCTCCACCATGGGCCACAAGCCACGACTTATGTGGCTGCTATTCACAGAGGACCTCTGTAAAATGTAGCTTCCCCTTCAAGGCCCATGAGGCGTGTGGAAGAGTGTGAGGCATTTGCTCCATTTGCTGTCCCATCTCTTCCTTTCTCCATAGCCTCACCACACAAAGATATGTGGGTACGTAGATGCCACTGAATACCTGGGTGTCAAACTAAATGGTATATACGACTTCATAGCTCAAGGGGAGATAAGCCCCGAAGGGAAGCCCTCTCTAAGGGAAGAAATTTGATCTGAACTACATACTCCTCAGCAGAGTTTGCTCTTTCTTTCACTCTGAGAGGACCTCTTCAAGTCTCCATGTACCTTTTAGAAAACTCCAGCTCAGACTGGCATAGATTTGTTTTGTTTTGTTTTGTTTTATTAGTGCCACATTTAGAAAACTAGCCATAGTCACACAAAAAATAGTGCACGTAAAACGTGTTGTCTTATTATGGTACCTTAGGAGAGAGGGCAGTGGAGATTACAGTGCGGCTCTTACCATCACCATCCCCCAAACCATCCCTGGAGCTGTCCCTGGCTGAATTATTTCCACATGAGGTCAGGAGGTGCAGTGGGGACGCCTTCCAAAACTAATCCCACAGAAGAATATCAGAAATGGCAGCATTCTCCAGACATAGGTTCTACTCCTAACATGCTACCCTCATGCTACCTTTTTGAGTAGGCAGACGGTGTTTCTTATTGGTCTGTCAGAACACTCCCTGGTCCCTTTCTGAAAGAAAGTTCTAGAAGAAAGAGCAGGTGGCTACTGCAAGTGGCTAACGAGGGTTCCTAGGGAGGAGCCAGCATCAGAAGCCCAAGGACAGGAAGATTCCACCTGGGGACAAAAGTACAGGGAGTTAGAGAAGAGAAGGGAGTTGGGGTAAATTGGAAGGGGAGGTGAACCACGAGAGACTATGGACTCTGAAAAACAATCTGAGGGGTCTGAAGTGGCGGGGGGGTGGAAGGTTGGGGTACCAGGTGGTGGGTATTATAGAGGGCACGGATTGCATGGAGCACTGGGTGTGGTGAAAAAATAATGAATACTGTTTTTCTAAAAATAAATAAATTGGAAAAAAAAAAAGTACAGGGAGGGAGTTCAGTTAATTTCCTGCCATGCCTTTCCTGAACACCTACTAAGTACAGGCGATATACCAGCAACAGCTTATGATAAGGGAGCACATAGGCTCTGAAAAAAGAATAGCCATTGGGTGTAATGGGAGTGGAGATGCAGTAGCAACCGAAGCAGGGATGCATCCCAGAGCATCCAGTTCCTTAACTGGGAGGGACTGAGCAAGGGCACAGCATCAGTGAGAGAGAGTCTGGGACTCCCATCCTTCGGTCAAAGACAGGAGCTAACGAGCAGGCTGGTCCAGAGATGGGTCCCCACCAGAATGCAGGAGCTGTGCCCTTGGGTGTGTCTCTTCCCTGCCTGTTGTGTGGGAGGGCAGGCAGAGAGGGAGTCGTGAGGCTGAGGTAGTTTGCTCTGGACTCCCACGGGGGCGGGGTGAGCCCTTCACTAAGACTCTAAAACCCAGGAGGTCAGGATTTTCTCAAGTTTCCTTCTTGGTCTCTCTACCGCCTTAGACTTCATGAGGCCCTGCAGGCTCGGTCACCGAAGTGCCACAGACGCCAAGGGCCCAGGCTGGCATAGGTTCCTGCCCTGACCGCACTCTCCCTGGGGCCCAGTGGCTGCTTTCTCCCGTTTTACCTTTGTTTTCCTAGCCTGTTCCTCCCGGGCTTGTTTGTGTAAGAAAACCTCTCTCCCTCTTTCCTGTGTCTCTGCCATTTCCTCCCATTGCCATTCCACACCGTGGCACTGAGGGCCGTTGTTTTTCTTTCTCACCACATTCTAGACCCTGGGAATGGCCCGTAGGTGCGGGACAAAGAGGGGGAAGGCAGGTCAGCTGGGCTGTCTCGGAACCACTCTCTGGCACCAGAATAGCCCAGTAACCCCGAGGCATGGGTGTTTGCTTGTCAACAAGGGAAGGAAGAAACTCAGTATCAGGAGACAGCCTCTTGCCAAAAAGAGTCCTCAGACACTATCCAAACGGAGGCGAAGGCAGGTTCCCAGGGCTGAGGACCAGAGATGTGATCTACCCGATAACCATCTTTGGGAAAGGAAGCTAGGACGGTCCCATTTGCTTTCTGGCTTCTTTGACAAGTTCTTACTGCTTTCAAATTAACTGAGAAATCATTGGAGCCTTACTTGCAGGGGAGCTAAACAGAGACCTGAAACCAGGCGCAGGACACGCGGATGCCCAGTGAAATGCACTTAGGAATGGATTTCCTTGTGGTTCTATTCAGTGCTCTGACCTGTTATCCCTTTTGATCAGCCCACTATTCAGGTAGCCCTCATTGTAGTGTAAGGTAAACTACTTGGTGTTTTCCTGGCAGAGCTTAAATCAGACAGGTTCTCACAGGAGCTCAGATCCTGGGTTGTTTTCCTGCGCCCAGGGGGAGAGAAATGTAAAAGTAGCTGGCTTGGGGAAAGAGGAATGTGATGCCTTTTTATTTACCATTGAAATGCCGATGGCTGCTTATATGTTGATTTCTAAATACAGATGGGAGGAACACTGTGGTCCCTAGCCCATAAATGACAGTCATGCTGGCTTCATTTGGGAACACTGGCTTAGTTTTGTAATCAAACCTTTTTTAGTGTCATTTCAACAAAATGAACTAAGCAAGATTTGATATAGAACTTCAGCTTCGTTTTCCTAAGAGACGTATTGAAAAACACACTTATTTTGTGGACTATCACTGAGCAGAAGTTTGTGGTTCCAGTTTGGTAGCCTTTGTTTCATAAAGCTTTCATGGTTTTTGCCAGCATCTTTCATCACATTTTTCCCCCATCAGTTGTGACACTCAGAGCCACTCATCAAAGAGATTTTGTTTATTTCAAGTTTTAAAAGACAACATGGTTGCCTGAAACATGTAAACCTCCAGGTTTTGGTTAAAACAATAGGAAGTTAAAAAGCACAAACATAATAGAAACCTATCAAATGAAATTTGTGTTTTTCATTAAAGGATGTAAGCATTCCCGATGCCACTCTCCTGCTGCAAAGCTGCTGATCTTGGGACACAATTTAAATATGGACCCATCTCCATTTACAACTTCAAAAAACAATGGACTCTACTACTTAGAACCAAGAGCACATTTAAGTTGGAAAATCCTTTTCAGGGACCCTTCTTCCAAAAAAAAAATCAGGTTAGTAATAGTAATTAGTAGTAGTAAAAGTAATTTCAGAGGACACATTCTCTTTTTTAAAAAGTGGGACTTTTGGGGCACCTGGGTGGCTCAGTGGGTTAAGCCTCTGCCTTCGGCTGAGGGATTGAGCCCCACATCAGGCTCTCTGCTCAGCAGGAAGCTTGCTTCTCCCTCTCTATCTGCCTGCCTTTCTGCCTACTTCTGCCTACTTGTGATTTTTCTCTCTCTGTCAAATAAATAAATAATCTTTTAAAAAAAAAGTAGGACTTTCTTTTAAAAAAAAAAAGGAGAGATTTCTTTTTCAAAGGAGAGTATTTTTTCAAATATTGTTTTATTGCTGGAATTAAATCATTGCTCTGTATTGAATTTAAAATAAACTCTGGAGCATACTAAAATATTTAAGGGTGAAATGCAATAATTTTTTAGTTGAGCTTCAAAATAAGGAAAGAGGGGGTTAGTGGAGTTTATATGAAGGTGAGGAATTAAAAGTGTCTTCGGGTTAGGGGGTAAAGGAGGGTTCATTACAGCATCCTGCCTCCTTTTGCATGTTTCAACTAATCTATAATAACAATTTATAAGAAAGAAAGGAAGAAAGAAGAAAAAAATAGTGAGAATCAAAAATAAATGTCTTTTTTCTGTATAGTAAGGTAACTGGTATTATTTCTGCATGTAGTTTCTCTAATCAAGGAACATTCTAGTATCATGCCACCCTGAGGCTGTCTTGCAGAGGTCTGATGCCTTGAAAGTGTTCGAAATCCAGAATTCTGAGTAGGTACATCATTTTTCAGATGTCTGATGAAAGAAATACAAATCACATAACTTCATGTAAACGACTTGCTAGTATTAACTCAGGGTTAATTTATTCCCTAGGATACGATGTATAGGAAAAATCTGAGAAATGACAGTGTTGCTAAATAAATCTGAGAAATGGGTTTTTCCATCCCTGGCTCTGGAACAAGCAAATATAGACAAGTTTGACTGGGAAAGTTCCCCGCATTTGCTTTAACGGATGGGGGTCCTCTTATGAAAAGAGAAATCCCCCTCGGTATATGAAAGAGGAAAGGCCACTTTACTTTCAGAGACAGTCCTTGATTCGTGTAATTCTGTATATTCTGGGACCACATTTCAGGCTGCTGTCAGCGTTCTATGAACTGCTGACAGCAGAGTCTTGTGAATCGAGATTTTTCCACCAAGAATTTGCCAATTGGGTATGACAACCTCGCCTTCCTATCCTTCCTAGGATAGTTCATTCCCCTTTTATCTGTTTCACCCAAATTACATTTATACACACATATGAAAAAAAAAAAAGGCACTAAATAATAAGTCGTGGAGATAATTTTCTCATTTCAAAGTGTCCAGTGAGAGATTCTAAAAATTTCTCCAGCCCGCCAACCATCCACATGGGCAAAAGTACACTGGGATCCTGGCCCGGAAGCAGTTTATCAATTATGTTTTGTAGTCCACGGGAGGGGCAGATAACACGGTCTAGTATTTTTTAACTGAACACTTGTATTTAGAGTTTGCCCTCCCAGAGGACATTCAACAAGGAGCCTTCAGCATCGCCAGGGAAGATACCTCACTTTGGCTGCACAGTATTTATATCTCGGGCCCCGAGAGACACAGGCTGGCCACTAAACTCGCCAAAATAGCAAGAATCCCTGCCTCTGGGTGGGTTAAATAAAGATCACAAGTTACAGCAGTTGGCCTCAGAGCCCTAAACGGGCCTCTCCCCAGACAGTCATTCGGCTTATCTGGAATCTTAATTCCAGTCTGCACCTTTTGATCAGGCAAGCCCCAGACCGCGGAGGACTTATCGAAGGGGCTGGAATTTGCACTGAGCCCCATGCACTCCATCTTACCGGCCACTTGCAGGCTGGATTATGGGACTAACACTTCAACACCCCCCAAGTGGAGGCCTGGGAGTGGCTCCTGGTGTCCATCACAGGCAAGGTGCCACGAGTCAAGTGGGAGGTCAAGCAGAACACGCCAGAAGGCCTCCCACAGCCTCTGTGGCTCTTCCTGGCTCTCTGTGTTAACAGAAACATCCTTCCTCACGACTCGGCAGCAGGGTGATTTTCCCTTCTGAATGCAGGCATGAAACTCGGTTTCCGAGTCTACCTTCTCCGGCACATCCTCTCTTCTTCAGGGTGGTCTTGTCCCGCTGTCTCGCTGACTTCCCATCTCACCCCAGGAGCCGGCCCCCACCTGTGCGACGAGCCTGGAAAGGCCTTGCAATCTTCCCACCTGCCTGGATCTTCTGTTATCAGCCTCTAGGCCAGCGGCTCCCAGCGTCCACTTTCAGGGACAGCAGTACCCCCCTCCCCAGGCATTCAACCCTTTTCCTAGTTAAGCAGGGCAGTTACTAAGATTAATTCCTGCTCTCCTCACAATCTGATTTTTTTATCACATGTGTCCCAAACCCTAATTCAGAGCCGCCCTTAGCTAAAAATTATAAAACTAAGGATCTGTAAACCTTTGATGGCCCCTCCCTGACCTCATGCTTCCATTCCCCGTGTCCTCACGCTAACTCCTGGAGCAGCAGAGGCCCTTCGCTGCTAACCTCCAATTTGTCCTGCCCTTTTGGTGTCATTTCTTGTCCGAAACTTTCTTTTCACCTTCCTGAGTACCCAAATTTACTTTCTCTGCATCTCATTTCTTTCTGTCCCATCTCAGGGAATTATCTCATGGAAAACAAGTTTGAATACTGAATAACACAAACATGTTAAGAGATAAACAGGGCTATGTGTGTGGTCCAGTCATGTAAACAAAAGAAATGTTTTTATGCCAGAATTCTCAAGTACCTAGGGAGACGACGAGCCCAAGAAAATATACTTAGGGGCAAAGTGTCCCTTTCTATCACCTATTTCCATATAACACAACCAGCCCTTGTTCTTTAAGGCTGATTCTGATTTGTTTCCCATCAACTTTCCCCAAGATTGTACACTGTCCGCTCTCATTTCAGCTGGAAGTCACCCTTCCAGATCTGGACAGCTGTCCATGCTGGGGCTGTCTACTCAGGGAGCTGGTGTGACGTCACGGAAAGCATGAGAATCAGGCAGACTTGAGTTCCAATCCCAGCCCCACCATCTGCTAGCCTGGTGACAT
The DNA here is from genome assembly GCF_020171115.1 of Neogale vison. NCBI lineage: Eukaryota > Metazoa > Chordata > Mammalia > Carnivora > Mustelidae > Neogale > Neogale vison. The sequence goes on along the minus strand of NC_058091.1, from coordinate 75,317,224 downwards.
GGGCAAGTCATTAACTTCTTAGAGCCTCAGTTTCATCATCTATAAAATGGGAATTTGTCACTTATGTCCAAGTTGCTGAACAAGGTGAAGAAGACAATACATGTTATTTAATGGAGCAGTTGCCTTTAAAGCTAGCTCTACCAGTAGTTCTTGGAATCACAGCTTTGAACCTAAATGTCATCTGACTATGGTAAGTATGGGTTAGTTTGCTGGTCCTTCTCCTTTTCCATTAATAATTGCTTCATTCAGCATTGCAGAACTACCAAATAAGAGCCTACCTATTGACCACAGGTGCTAGAAAACTCAGAAAGATACTAAAATCTTTTGAAAGCCAATTTTTGGTGTATTCTGGACTACTTTGTGTTGATCGTGGGTAGCTTAAAAATAAATGGAAAAAACGTAAAAAGTGAAATAATGAAATGTCTTACTATCACTCTTCCTGCTGAAGGCAGGAATGCCATCTGTATTAAAATTTTGAGTTTAAAGGCCAGTATCACTTTTTTTTTTTTGGAAGATTTTATTTATTTATTTATTTGACAGAGAGATAGAGAGCACAAGGAGGCAGAAAGGCAGGCAGAGGGAGAGGGAAAAGCAGGCTCCCTGATGAGCAGAAAGCCCAAGTGGTGGTGGTGGTGGTGGGGGGCTCCATCCCAGGACTCTGAGATCATGACCTGAGCTGAAGGCAGATGCTTAACAACTGAGCCACCCACGTGCCCCTGCTGTCACTTTTAAATAACATAAATAACATAAACATTGGTTGAAAATAGTCACTACGAAGTGATAAGGCTCACTATGAGAGAAGTCTTCCCAAGGAGCAAACCTAAAGTTTCCCTCCTTTTTTGACACTTCCAGAGGATCCTAAAAGGTCCATGAATGCTCCATCTGATGAAATGCTACAGTTATCTAAGCACACCTTGTGAAAAGATAGTATGTATTGATTCTTTAAGGAAGGGAAATGTATTTGACTAAAACCATGATCTACTCTTCCAGTAATGATTGCTCTCTCTTCAAAAAGCCAGTCTCTCATAATTTAACTCACCAAATTCTTTAAGTCAGTTTGTGCTTTTCATGTAAACGTTCAAACTTGTCTGCCTCCTATGCTAGGAATGAGGATAATAATATTTTCTTTATTTCACGTTGAGTCACTTTTTTTGTTTTTTGAGTTTTTTTAAAGATTTTATTTATTTGTCAAAGAAAGAGTGAGAGCCTGGGTGGCTCAGTGGGTTAGGCCGCTGCCTTCGGCTCGGGTCGTGGTCTCGGGGTCCTGGGATCGAGTCCCGCATCGGGCTCTCTGCTCAGCGGGGGGCCTGCTTCCTCCTCTCTCTCTCTGCCTGCCTCTCTGCCTGCTTGTGATCTCTCTCTGTCAAATAAATAAATAAAATCTTTAAAAAAAAAAAAAAAAAAAAAGAAAGAGTGAGAGAGCACAAGCAGGGGGAGGGGCAGGCAGAGGGAGAAGCAGGTTCCCTGCCGAGCAAGCAGCCAGGAGTCCATCCCAGGACCCTGGGATTGTGACCTGAGCCAAAGGCAGACACCACCTTGAGTCACTGTTATTAATCTGAGACAAGTTGGTCAACTTGGTTAGAAGGTTTCAAATAACAAGAAGAAAGGTGGGTGTTATCTATTACTCCCAATTCAGAGTTGAGGCTTCAAAGGCTCCAGATTGCCTGGACACTGATGGCAGAAGCGACGCAAGCCCAGATGGACCTGGTACCATGCTGGTGTACTGAGACTGGCAGTACAGACTGGGCTTGTGGGCATCAGTCACCTTTTGTCATTCACTTCACCTGACCCCGGGCCAGGTGTCCTTCCAGAGTGTGCTGTTGTCACAAGTGGTACCAGCTGAAAAAGTGAGAGAGAAAGTGCAACACACACACCCCTGCCAGCACCAACACCGTGGGGTGCATGCTCCGAGAATGAGGCAACAGGGCTGACTTCTGTTTCTCTGTGCTCTTAGAACCCTGGTCCTCCCGTTGTGTTTCAGTTGGAAAAACGAACCTATAAATTCTTCCTTCCCCATATGCCCCGGGAGGCTCCTCTTCAGAATTTATCCACCTTGGACAAACCCTCATACTTCTTTCCCCTCACCTAAGACATCCCAGCATTCTTTCTTTCCACGACTTTTATGATCCATTCCCTCATTTCTACTCTTACTGCGTCCACCTGGGTCCTGTGTTCTATAGTTTCATATCTAGGCTCTTGCAACAAGTTCTGAATTGCCTCCCTCCTTCCCAGAGCTCCCCCATCACCGCCCGCAACACAGAGAGACTGAATCACAAACAGTTTTCCCAGTGTACTCCCTGGATTTATCTGGATTTATCAGCCTGAAATCCTGTTGGCGTGGTGGAAAGAGCAGAGCGTGTGGGGTCAAAAGGCCTGGTTCTAGCTCTAGCTGTATTGTTGTTTAGTTCTATGACTTTGGTTGAGCTGTAGAAAAGGTTGACTTGAAAGGCTGAACTAGATTAAACGGTAAATCGAGTGAAGGTGGGGTCTAAGATTCACACTGGGATGTCAACATCTTCTACTCATTTTCCCTTAGTCTAACTAAGTACATCTATTTTATGCTCTGCTTTGTGTCCTGGAAGGCTGACCCCTATGGGATGGTATCACTGGATTCTCTTCATGCTGTTTTCCTCTCCTGTCAATGGGAGGTACACAGAGATGGGAGAGAAGGAAGAGAGAGAAACTGGGGTATTTCTTCCTTGCTGTTTCCCTCCTACTGGACAGACTCTCCTACAAAATCCCAGCAACATGCTTTTCTTCCCTTGCCTTTTCAGACCTAACAGTGCTACATCTGAGGGAGATACAGTTTTCCAAAATATAGTTTCCACACCAGCAACATTAGCATCATCTGGGAACTTAGATGTGCATTAGAAATGCACATTTACAGGCCCTGTCCCAAATTTACTGAATGAGACATTTAGAGGGGAAGTTCTAGTTATCTCTGTTCTTAACAAGCTCTTGGATAATTCTAACACTCAATAAAGTTTGAGACTCACTTATGTAGAGAAAGTTGCTGGAGTTGACCCTGAGTCGCCAGCTCAATAGGTTAGAGAGTAGGGTCTAACACTGTGCATTTCTTTTCTTTTCTCTTTTCTTTTCTTTTCTTTTCTTTTCTTTTCTTTTCTTTTCTTTTCTTTCTTTCTTTCCTTCCTTCCTTCCTTCCTTCCTTTCTTTATTCCTTTCTTCCTTTCTTTCTTCCTTTTTTCTTAAACCTTTCTCAACCTTATCAGCACATTGGAACAACCTTCAAAAAATACTGATGATGCTGGAGTCCAATCCCAAAGATTCTAATTTAACTTTTCTGGGGTATATGCTGGGCATCAGGAATTTTTTAATTGCCCCAGATAGGTACCAAGGTTGAGAACTATTGTACAACAATTTCCTTAACCAGTTAATTGGACCAGTATATGAGACTGAAGTATCACAGTTGCCCTTGGAAGAACAAGGGGACCACAACCTTCAAAAGGTAGGAGTGTGAAATGAATTTATTATGTGTAAACCACCCAACCACCCTCACCCCTCTCCCACTTCAGAAGACCTATATGATGCTCTCCTATTAAGAAATGCCTTAGGGAGAGAAAGCTCCACCTTAAAGAGCTCTACAGAGATGGAGGAGTGTCTCTATGCCAGAGATGGGAGGAGGGGGATGCTAGTGTGGAGTTGGATCCTGATTTTATCAGCGATATGGAATCCCAGGATGGGACTTGTAAAGAATAATTACCACGACAGACTGCAGATACATGGAGAGGTGATCAGTGTCACATCCGAAAAACTCTGGTGGTTGCTTTCTGATCACAGAGCCCTTAGGAATGGGAAAGATGGGCAGGTTACCAGGGTATTAGTTGAACCACATAGCCGGAAACACTCTAGGTTTAATCAGCAGGAAGTTTACCCAGAAAAAACTCTCAGATGCCATTCCCCCACCGCTGTCCTCAGCAGATGTACCAGAATCTGCAAAGGGAGAGGAGGGGACATTTTTTTTAAAAAGTAATCCAGTGAGACTGTTACGTGCCAGCCTTTCCTATCTTCTCTTGGATTGGGAATAAATGGATTAAATGAGTTTTGTTTGGGGCCTTCTTAAGTCAAAGACTTTATGGTTTTATGACAAGGCTAATCGTGTGTCAGTCAAAATCCTTCAGGAGTTCCTCCCTGACCTCCAGGAAATAGCTAACTCTTTACTCTGATGTTCTATTTCCTGCATGGTCCTTTAGTGCTATCTTTCGCGTCCCATCTTCCACCAGTCTTACAGCAGTGTTTCCCAACCTTTGTCATTTGTGGCTCATCTTGAAAATGATAATGCGTGCCTGCACTCAGGTAAATGGTCTGAGCTAATCACAGCTGGACGTGGCCGCTCTCAGTGCCCCAGGCCCCTCCAGGTAGTCCCAAAGGTTGAGGCAATCAGTCTCACATAACCTCTTCGTATCTAAGCCAGACCTTTGTGCTTCACTCGGGTGAGTTCTTCTGGTTGTGAGACTCTGCTGGCCCACAACATCCTCCCTCCATTTCAGGGCTGTCTGTCCTTAGAGCCGTGTAGAAGCCTTACTCATTAACATCTCCACATCTTTGCTTTCCCACTTCCTATTTTCCAACTTCATTTGTTTCTGTCTATGCAAAACCAATGCATCCTCTGATAAGCAGTGGGCATCCCCGATCTTCCAAGAAGTCTCCTGGACGGTGGGATTCCCAGTGCCTGTTCTCTGAGCAGTCCGTTGACACTGAACGATAATCTACCTTGAATCTCTGCTACATTTTTCAGTAGCTTACATGCTTCAGGGCCAGACTCCAGAAGCTCAACAGTTTTGAGAAGGCACTGCCAGCCTAGCTGCCTTTTTGGGCATTGACAGGGAAACTCACGGCGAAAGTAGCAGGAGCGTGAGAGATGAATGGAAATACCAAGGAGAAGTCAAGAAGGCTCTTCCACAAACCACCTGTGAGGTGCTCTTGGGGACTTCCACAACATCTGTTGGTGTCACATGTTTCCAGCCCCAGCTGGGATGGCTCAGGAAAGGTGGGGTACTCAGAGGAGACAGAGCTGCTCAAAGACAGAAAGTATATCTCATATCTTAGGGAGTGTGTGTGCAATGAATGTACAAAAATGTACAATAATTGTACAAAAAACGTACAAAGACTCAATAGATATTGCTTCAAATTAATTAAAATCCCAGTAAAATCTTTATCAATCAATATTTTTAGGAGCAAGAAACAAAAGCTGATTTACTTAAGCACAAGGAGCATTTGCTGAAAAACTACACGGTAGCTCACAGCTTTGAAGGAGAGGCAACACATCCCAGTCTGGGGGAGGGCAGAAGCCAAGGTTGTGAGGGTTTCCTCCCCTGGAGCTCCTGGGCTCTCCAGGGTACCGCTCCCACTCCGATGGCCTTTGGTACCCACGAGTCTGCCCAAGGTCCTAATTCCTAGGACACTGTCTGGTCTGGCCTCAGTCATGTCCCTGGCTGGGTGTGGGCAGGGCTACAACAAAGTCACATAAAAATGGGGAAAGGGCATTTCCCCAAGGAAAAGATGATGAACAGTAAAGAAAAAAAAAAGTAATACTTGCCTACCACAATGTCCAATAGCTTTTTCTATCTGATTAACTGACTGATTCACCATTAACATTTCATCTCACTTTATTGTTGACAAAACAATTTTCACACATTCTATCTACTTTAATCTCATTTTAAAACTCCTGAGTTAAGTTTTGTTTATTGTTTCCTTTTAGAGAAAAGGAAGCTGGGTCTAAGAAAAGGTGTCACTTTTACAGAACCAAAATCTGGATCCAGTGCAAACTTCAAGCTTTTTCCATTATATAAGACTGTTAGCTTAAAAATAAAAGTTTGTTGTTTTTTTTTAATATGGCATTTTAGAATCAGTCCTGGATCAATTTGGACTAAACATATGCAGTATTTCTCCAACATACAAAACATCTATAATAATCTGAGCAAAAATAAGCAGGGGATACTACTTCGAAATCCTTCATATTGCTAGATTTTACTCAAATAAATTAAATTCAATAAATGTACTGAAACACATAGGATGCATCCCAGATGATAGGGAATCAAATAAATGTTAAGATTCAGTCTCTGTACCCCCATAGGTCAAATTAGGTCATCTAACTAAATAAAGTCAACATCTAAATAAGTAAGTACAATAGAGATACTTCAGGAACATTGTGTTTTAATTGCCTGTTTACTTCTATTTCCCGGACACCAAGCCTCCCGGGGTCAGGGATCGTGTCTTTTTTGTTCAGTGCTGGGACAGAGCAGATTCTCAATAAATATTTATAGAATAAATAAATTAATTCATGAAAATAGACAAGTGTAATGGAAACTCAGTTGAAAGAGGGATTATTTTTTATCTCTTTTTTAAGAAAAGCTATATTTTGACAAATGGTAGGATGAGTTATAAAAGAATCCATGAGGACAACTCCTCTGCGGGCTGGAGGGTGCTGGTACCTGTGCCTTTCTTGTCATGCTCTCGAATAGAGAGGCAGCAGCACACTAAGAGGGGCACTGGTGCCTCTAGAAGCTACTTTTGCATTGTTATGTAGGAACAAATAGATACTTCTGTTCCAACAGATACTCCAAAAAGTAGCTTTGCTCCTTTAAGACCTACTTCCAATCTCCTCACCACTGCTGCATTTCAATCTAGTCCCATGGCCAACACTTCTCAATCTTAATTTTCTCAAACTGTCTCAAACTGTCAAATTGTACCATGTAAATCGGCCACATAGGTGCTATATTATCTTTTTTTTTTCCATGGGAAAAACACTGATTTATTTTTCCATTATTCCACTAAGCATAGAGCCCTCTGCTGGGTTCACTGTGATTCTGGAACCTACATCCCTCCAACTCAAATGTAAAAAGCCTCCATCATTTCTCCCTAAGCTCACCCCTGCCCCAGCCCCATGACACACATGAATACATTGTTCATGAGACAGTCAGCAAAAATATATGCCATCTGAAAACTAAATGAAAACATCTCCTCTCCCCAAAGAAGTTAGTTACAAGGACAACTACTGTCTTTGTTCCAGCATGGCAGAGATCCCAAACGATAGATCCACTCTAACCCAGTTAAAGTGTCAAAGGGACAAACCTAGGAAAGCTCTAGGGTGGATGAGAGTCACTTAAAATACTCAACATCTAAGGTCAGGTCACCAGTTCGGAAAGGGGATTCTTGAAATACCTGGACCTGGTTAGCTTGGAGGTCCTGCCTATGGGATCCAAAAGCATGCCAAAAGTAAGCCGCCGTTTTGTACACACTTTGAAGAAAACATGTCTGGTGGCTGGTTTAAACGTTTGTCTTCGATTCAGAGCTCCTATTTGATCCTAGACCAAAATATGTATCCCAAATTGCAAACAAAGCTGTTAAAATATCAGAACGACCGTGGAGGGCAGTCTTCAGAAGCTAATCCAAAAGCACATGTAACAAGCAAAGCCCTGTGGCCACTTCACAAAACCTTTAAAGTACCAACTTCAACTAAAAACATATGGCAGCATAGGGTATGAAAAAGACCTTTTCACTTCCTAGAGAGATGCCAGTCTTCTCTTGGTAGCACGGAGAAGCTCTGCCACCAGAGAGGCTCACGGGAAAATGCAGTGGCCTGCGGGAAGCACATCGGTCCGTCTCCCATCTCACTGCCCGTGCAGTAATGGTTGAAGTTGTCCCTTCAGCTGGCACGAGTTGGTATTTTATGTTGCCTAAAGAAACTTGTAAACTACTTCATTCTCATCATTCAGATGTAAACCTTATGTGGGAGACTGTTTGGGGACAAGTAAGATCCAATAATTAAGTAAGTATTAACAAAAAATTAATTCTTTAAGTCAATAAAGATTGCGGCCACAGGATTTTAAGCCCCAGATTGCCATAAACGTGGGAGAATGCAGGTTTCGTTAATTGGATCTTCTACTTACACAGAGTTGTGTATATCCCATACGCAGACCACCAATTTCAAAAAATAGAAGACAATATATTCACCTAGTATGAAAACCATACTGAGCAAAACCATTCCTGGTTCCAAAGTGCCTTAGAATGTCATGGGCCTTAGGGTCACCATTAAATATGTCATTTTTAAGAGCTGTAGAAGAATAAACTGACTCCCCGCAGACTCACCCTGGGACATGCTGTGTTAAACAAATTCTGCACATTAACTTAGTTACTTGTGATTTATTTCTTTCTCATAAAATGAAGCTCGGTGTATGAAAAAAGAATTCCTATTGGTTTGAATGTGGGAAACTAGATGCAGAAACTCAGTTTCCCACGTCCAGATATAACCAACTTTTTTGCTGTACATATTTTTACATAGCTGAAATGACGCTGCACAGAAAAATATTCTTCTTTTTTCATTTAGCAGTCTCTCCATCACGAGAATTTTTACATGTCATTGAAATCCTCATTAACAAATTATAATTGTTACACAATGTTAGGTCAAATAGATTAGTTGCAATATACAACTTCTCATGTTTGGAAATTTTAAAAGATTGTTGCTATCATTTAGCTATTACAGATAATATTGTGATCATTTTCATATGTTAATCTTTGTCTGATGATTTCCTTAAAATGATTCCCTAGAATGGAGTTGTGATCAAAGTGTTTGGTTCTTGGATGTTAGCTAAACCTATTGTGATGATATTTCACAATACATACATATATTAAATCATTATGTTGTGTACCTTAAACTTACACAATGGTATAAGTAAATTATATCATAATAAAACTGGAAAATAAGACCAAAATATTAGGTTCTTGATATAATCTCTCAATTTACCAATGTACTCTTTATATATATGATATGATATAAACAAATAAGTGATCTATATTTATATATCAGTAATTTATATTAAATAAGTGCTATATGTGTGTATATAATTTTCCTATAGGTTTATCAATTTATCTCCATTAGTAGTATTTCTCAGTGTCCATTTACCATTCTCAACAGCACTGAAAGTTCACTTTAATTAATTTTTAATTTATTTTAAGCCTTCATGATTCTCTTCACACATCTCTCCTGGTAAGTAGCCTCATCTAATGATTCATATGGTTATCTGGCAAGTTCTTCTGAATACAAACATTTATTTTTAAAAAAACATATTATAAACCTACAACATATTATGAGGTTACATTGTATTCTGCAATAAGACAGGGTTATTCTTACAATTCTCTATGATTGTGAAGGCAGTTATCACTTAGATGGAACACAAAAAACTCTCAGCTACTTCCTGATATATTTAAAATATGACAAGTAGAGTCTGCTACACTTTAGTATTTTCTACAGAAGGGATATATTTGGGTTTTCATCATGCTTAGAAAGTTTATTGGAAAATCCACATTTTTTTTGAAGTTATTATGTTCAAATGTTATAATACAAAAAAGAGGACATGTAAACCTCAATAAAAATATTAAAGTCCATGTTTTCTTCTTTATTTGAAGAGGTATCTCAAGGAAGAAAAGATCTCTCTCGAACTGAAGAAGAACAGTTATGTGTGTGTTTTTCTCACTTCTCAGTCTCCAGGTCCCTCAAGCCCGGTAGTGCTATCTCAAAAAGCAATGGAGGGACACTTGATTGGCTCAGTGGATCACGCGTCTGACTCCTGATCTTGGCTCAGGTCATGATCTCAGGGTTGTGAGATCGAGTCTCATGTCAGGGCCCATGCTGGGTATGGAGTCTGCTGTAGGAATAGTTGTACAATCATACAACCATTTGAATATACCCAATTCCACAGAACATTATGCTTAAAAATAGTTAAAATGGTAAATTTTATAAGTATTTTATACCCCTCACCATCCCCCCCCCAAAAAAAAAGCAATAGAGGTTCTGGCTTTTTTCTTGGCTTTTTTTTTTTTTTTTTTTAGCTGCCTGCTGTCTGCTAACCAACCCATATAAATCTGCCACAGCCTGGTAGCTGCTGGGACCTTCAAACGATCTGAGAACTCAGAGAGGTGGCCCCAGCTCTTCTTCCAAATTAGCAGCATTGTCAGCACAGATCATAAATTGAAAATATCATGAGCTGAAAATTCATCTAGTATACTTCACCAGCCCAATACGATTGCTTAGCCTGGCCTTACTTTGAACATGCTCAGAACACTTCTTACAGTAGCCTACCAGTTAGGCTAAATCAGCCAACATGAAGCCTATTTGATAACAAAGCATTGGATAGCTCATGGAATTCATTGAATTCTGTACTGAAAGTGAAAAGCTAGGGGATGGGTAGAGGGTGGTTGTAGGCATATGGGTCGTTCATGCTCCTGATCACGCCATTGGCCACAGCCTGGGAGAAGATCCAAATTCAAAATCCGAAGTATGGTTTTTCCTGCTGCATGTCGCTTTCGCAACATTGTGAAGTGGGAAAATCCTACGTGGAACCATCGTAAGTCAGGTCTGTCCAGGCACGACCATAATATAGTTGGAGAAGTTATCCCAGAAGAGCAGTCCCTGCTGCTGGCTATTGCTCGCTAACTGGGAGACACATGCATTTTGCATTCTGCAATGGGCAGATTTCCGGAAATGCAGTATATAAATTAAAATTAATAAAATGATGAAAAGGGCAGAGATGAAAAGGGCAACTGTATTATTATATAAATAAAGCAAATGATGCAAAAGAGTCTAAAATATAGATCGACCTTTTAGAAATACTTTTTAAGCATAAAATCTCGCTTTGTTAGTATGATCAATGCCTGTCCCCTCTCCCATCCCTTCCAAAAGCCCCCATCAACCAACTTCTTGGTAGAAACTAAATGAAAACACCAGCAGGTATAAATCAAATGTTATCACAGCTATAAGAATATGTTAAAGAATTAGAGTAACCACTTTAAATACAAGAAATGTTAAAAGAGTAGGATATTTTGGGGCACCTGGGTGGCTCAATGGGTTAAGCCTTTGCCTTTGGCTCAGGTCATGATCTCGGGGTCCTGGGATCGAGCCCCACATCAGGCTCTCTGCCTGCCTCTCTGCCTACTTCTGATCTCTCTCTCTGTGTCAAATAAATAAATAAAATCTTAAAAAAAAAAGAGTAGGATATTTTATATATAAACATATAAATACATATAAACATATAACATATATTTACATATATAATAGATATAAGATATATATAAATACGAGATCTAAGAGTGGCTGAAGTGACAGGAGCACTTACTCTGAGCCAGGTACCATCCCAAGTCCTTATTTGTATTTACCTCTCATTGCTAACACAGCCCTTACCAGGTAAGACACCACTACTGCCCAGTTTACAGATAAGGAAATGAGAGCCAGAGAGTTTGGCAGTTTGGTACTTCTAAGGCTTGCAATTAGCTGCAGTGCTCTAAAAGTGTGCACAGTACCTCCTTCCCAGACTGTATCTAGAATCTCACCCTGTATCTAAGATGGCCACAACGGCAAGGGGGAAAACTGGCTGAATTTGGGCTGTAGTTAAAAACACCTGCTGGCTTTTACAAGTCCTACAAACACCTCTTTGAAAAATGACCATAATACATATCTTAAAAAAAATTCAAGAACTAGTTTGTCTTCTCTGGACCCTCAAGTTTAAGCAACTAAACTATTGCTATGCCTCCAGATTTTCCTTGTGATTAGAATTATTTCCTAGAGGCATCAGTTAGGGCAGGAAGGAGGAATGATGAAGACAAGTGTACTTAATAAATGCATTTTGCATTCTGCAATGGGCAGATTTCCGGAAATGCAGTATGTAAATTAAAATTAATAAAATGATGAAAAGGGCAGAGATGAAAAGAGCAACTGTATTATTATATAAATAAAGCAAATGATGCAAAAGAGTCCGGTGTGGCACCTTTCCCTGTGTGTTCAAATCCTGGACATAGTTACTTTCCATCATGACAGATCCCTCCTGGGATCTGTGGACAGAGTACTATCCAAATAGAAACGCATCCTCTTTGGATCCATTAAAAAGCCAGAGCCTTTTGCAGACCTTATCTCCTCTGTCTTGAAAGACTTTGTTCTTTGTCCCTACCCATCTTTGCTTCCCACCACCAGCCCCAGGCTTCCTATCCCTGGTACAGTCCAAGAGAGGAATCAGTGAGGTCTTCAAACTTCTACTTATGGAATCCAACAAAGGCAAGCCCAGGATTTTGTGGGTGGCACTGGAGGTGGTGAGAATAACTTCCAATTGGACCCATCTGCAGACACTTGGAAGCTCTCAGATCACAGCTGGCTGGGGAGAGGACTTGGGGCATTGGTAACTGATCAGCGCTCCATACTACTAAGTTAGTAGGAAGTAAGTCAATGAGCATCCTCTGGGAAAACAGCCAATATCTCCTTCCCTGCCCTCAGACAGAAAGCACATCTCAACAAAGCTCCTGAGTCAAGGGTTGCCATTAGTGACCAACTCATTTATTTATTTCTTGAGTTTCCATCTTTAGGACTACTTCCACATCCATAAAACAAAGAATCTTTATGCTATATTTATTTCGGAGAAAGTGTTCCAGTGTCCATATGGAAATTATGACTACAGCAGTGGACAAAATGTGGTCAACTATCATGCATTTACATTCCTCCTACACAGGAAAAAGATTAGAGGCAGAAAGAACACCGGAAACTTCTAGGCCTTTCCTTTACCTTGTGACTAGAAGCAAATCATTGGATTCCCAGAGCTGCAGGTTCTTGTCTGAAAAAGAGAGATAACACTCCTAGGTCTTCTTTTTTCATCTGGGTGTGTGAGGATCAAATGGGGAAATGTAAATAACAATGTAATTGAAAAGGCTGTGTAAATGATCCATTAAAGACTATATGAGTGATAAGCTATCACCACATAAGGTGATAAAGAAGATATTCTGTCTATAAACAAACTAGATAATGACTTTTTTTTTTTTTTTAAGATTTACTTATTTATTTGAGAGAAAGAGAGGACACAAGTTGGAGGGGTAGAGGGAGAAAGACAATCCCAAGAAGACCCCAGGCTCTGTGTGGGAGCCTAAGAAAAGGCTCGATGTCATGACCCTGAGATCATGACCAGAGCCAAAACCAAGAGTTGGTCCCTTAAATGACTGCACTACCCAGGCGCTCCCTAGACACTGACTACTTAAGGGAGTTTTGGGATCTAATGTTTTATAGTTCAGCAAATGAAGATTAACCTTGCCATTCAATGAGGTAAGACCGTCACAGTCAAAGAGCCCACAGTGTTCATACCCTCCCTCCAAATACATTGCATATGTTGTTTATATGATTCACTTGTTTATATGTAAATTAATAACATGCTGCTTAATGATGTCATGTATTATTATTTACCTTTTTTTAATTTAATTTTTCTCATGCAAATATATGTCTCATATATTCAACTAGACTGTGAATCCCTTCAGGAATATTTAATGAGCTTGCTGTGCATGTTAAATGAGATGGCATATATCAAAGACATGGCAGTCTAGTCATTATTTTTTTCAGAGGATCTAGCATAGATTTGGGTCCAGAATATGTACAAAGACTCTCTATGCTATATTTATTTCCAAGAAAGTGTTTCAGTTTCAGTATGAAAATTATGACTACAACGGTGGATAAATTATGGTCAACTACCATGCATTTAGGTTCTTTCTACATAGAAAAGGGATTAGTAGGATTATCAATTAACTCTTTCAAGTAGGAAACTCCATGCTATGGGATATTATTTGAAGACTCCCTTGAGCAATAATCATATAGAACTTCAAAAGTATATTTCAGGGCCCTTACAAAATGACATTTCCAAGCAAACAACAATATTTAAGAGACAAGAGCAAGCAGTTATGATGAACACAGGCTTTGGAGTCAGACAGACCCTGGTTTGAATATCTCCTCCAGCTCTTCCTGGATATGTGACCTTGGCCAAATTACATCGCTCTGTCTACTCCAAATGAGAATAATAATACCAGTACCAGTGGTGTGGTAATGAATGGAATCAATGTAGGCAAAGAACTGACACCAAAACAAATAGTAGTCATTAATCCTATTATGAAGAGTCCAACAATTTTGTGTTCTAGGATTGGGTAGTCCACTGTATGAGAAAGACGAACATGTCCACAAAGAAAGAGAAATGAGAATTTAGTCTGACTGTCTCCTAGTCCACCAACCCAATCTTCACACTTTGGGAATTAAGTAGAACAGATAGGCCAGATAGCCTATATATAAACACATTTAAGGCCTACATTTTTCCAGAAAAATATGTTTAAGATTCTAGAAAACGTATGTTTAATTTGAAAAGCATGCCTTTCTGGCTTAGACTAAGATTGAATTAGTTATCATCAAGGAAATGCAAATCAAAACCACTGTGAGATACCACCATGTCCACTGGGCTGACTATAATAAAAAAGACAGACAATAATACATTTTGGTGAGGATATAGAGAAAAGTTTGGAATCCTCATTAACCATTGGTGGGAATGTAAAATGGAGCAGCCACTTTGGAAAACAGACTAGCAAGTCCTCAAAATTTTAAGAGTTACCATTAGAATTAGCATCAAAGTTACCATGTGACTCAGCAGTTTCACTCTTGGGAATATACCCAAAAGAAATGCAGACATATGTGCATACAAATATTCCTACACTGATGTTCATAGCAGCAGTATTAATAGTAGCCAAAAAGTGGAAATAATGCAAATGTCCACCAACTGATGAATCATTAAACAAAATGTGATATACCTACACAATAATTATTCAGCCCATGAAAAAAAAATGAAATATTGGTAAATGCTATATAGCATGGATGAATCTTGGAAATATTATGTCAGATGAAAGAAGCCAGTCACAAAAAGCTACACATTATGCAATTCCATTTGTATGAAGTATTCAGAATAGACAAATTCACAGAAAGAGAAAGTAAATTAGTGGTTGCTTAGGGTTGGGGATATTGGGGCCGGAGGGTTAGGGAATGATTGTTAATGGGTACGGGGTTCCTTTTTGGAGTGATAAAAATATCTTGAAATTGACCGTGGGGATGGTTGCCCAGTCCTGTGAATATACTTAAAACAGTTGAATTGTACACTTTAAATAGATGGATTATATGGTATGTGAACTATATCTCAATAAATTAATTTAAAAGATTGGACTAGTGCTATATTAGAAAGACCACACTAATTTACAGGAAGACTAAAACATCAGACCAGCAGAAATATCACTAACAAAACAGTAAAGATTATTTGAGGTTTTCATTTTTATTTTAGTTAATTAATTAATAAATTATTTATTTATTTTAAAGATTTTGAGAGAAAAAGTGAGAGTACAAGCAGGGGGAGTAGCAGGCAGAGGGAGAAGCAGGCCCCTGGCTGAGCAGGGAGGGAGCCTGATGAGGGGACTCAATCCCAGGACCCCAAGATCATGACCTGAGCCTAAGACAGATGCTTAACAGATTGAGCCAGCCAGGCAGCCCATGTTGAAGAGTATTTAGAGATACAAATACATCACTAAAATATATCTATAGTTGACAGCTCGTTTTTTTTGACACTTGAATTTTTAAAATGTGCTATAATACACTCAAAAATTAAGTTAGAATCCTAAGACTCCTTATAGGATATGCTTTAGTAAGCTACCTGGCTATTAGATTTATAATAGACTATAAAACCATTTTATTTTACTTTTTTTTATATAAAACCATTTTAAAAGAAAGATAATTAACTTTAAATTTCATTTTGTTTCTATCTGTTCCATTTTGTTCCAACTGTTTATAGCATCAAACTCTTGAAATATTTGTATTGGGGTGCCTGGGTGGCTCAGTGGGTTAAAGCCTCTGCTTTTGGCTCAGGTCATGATCCCAGGGTCCTGGGATCAAGCCCCACATCAGGCTCTCTGCTCAGGGGAGCTTGCTTCCTCCTCTCTCTCTGCCTGCCTCTCTGCCTCCTTGTGATCTCTGTCTGACAAATAAATAAATAAAACCTTAAAAAGAAAAAGAAATATTTGTATTAACAGAATTTTTATACCTTTCTAATCAACCAATAGAGATGTTACAAAAATTATGGAGAGTAAAGGGTTACCAAAATATGTAGTTAAGAAATTGAATAGTTAAAGCCTGTGAACCAATTATAATCTGATACATGACACATTCTAAGACTTATAATCAGATATTCAGTAACTAAAGTGTCTTTTTACCATTTTGGCAAGAAGAATAGTAACTTTACAGGATATTCTTTTGGAGAGGGGATTCTTATACATGCTTTCATTAACTTATGTAATGGGAATTGTATTTAGGCTTTGCAGCACCAATATTTAACATTTAAATTTGAAAACAGTTTTCTTCTTAAACTACCAAATAAACCCATGTCTTCTAAAATTAAATACTTATATTATTGCTCAAAATAAACTTCACTCAGTAAATGCATCTAAATGTAAATAAAATATTCTTATCATTTCTAAAGTGCCAAATTCAGATAATACACTTACAAAAGAAATAGATGTTGTATAATAAATAAGACTACTTAATTCTACATCAAAAGAAGATGACTTGTGGTAACTTAAAACTTTCAAAAAAATATATCTGTCTTTGCACAAGAGAAACGTTTTGAGATTAAAATGTCTTCAAGGGGTGCATGGGTGGCTTAGTGGGTTAAGCCTCTGCCTTCGGCTCAGGTTATGATCCCAGGGTCCTGAGATCGAGCCTCTTGTCAGACCCTCTGCTCAATGAGAAGCCTGCTTTCCCTTTTCTCTCTGCCTGCCTCTCTGCCTACTTGTGATCTCTGTCTGTCAAATAAATAAATGGAATCTTTTTAATAAATAAATAAAATGTCTTCAAGGTTCACATTTATTTCACTCAAAGTGTCCACGTTTAATTTTTCTCTCTTTTAAAATTGTACTTGAAATATATATATATAATATATATTATAAATATGTAGAGAGAATGTCACATGCTTCTTAATTTTAGAATTTGTTTCCTGTTTTATCTTTATAAAAATTTTTGTAGTACAACTAGAAGACACTTAGCAGCAGTTGAAACAACATGTAAAAACATTTAAAGTTGAGGTAGATTTAAAATTAATGTCATGTCAATCGTACCACAATAGCGTGGTTTAAAAAGTAAAATTAAAATAATTTTCAGAGTCGAGGCCATTACAATAAATAAAGAACACTTCATTTTGGGCGCCTGGGTGGCTCAGTGGTTAAGCCGCTGCCTTCGGCTCAGGTCATGATCTCAGGGTCCTGGGATCGAGGCCCACATCGGGCTCTCTGCTCAGCAGGGAGCCTGCTTCCTCCTCTCTCTCTGCCTGCCTCTCTGCCTGCTTGTGATCTCGCTCTGTCAAATAAATAAATAAAATCTTTAAAAAAAAAAAAAAAAAAAGAACACTTCAATTTTAAGAATTTTGTCAGAATGCAATACTTGTTTGACCCCAAATTGTGTGTGTTTCAAATTGCTTCATATTTCTTCCATCTGTCTGGTGTCACCTTTGCTATATCCCAGAAAACAAATTAGAGGAAATATACCATTCAAGCAAATCACACAATTAATATTAAGAAGTACATGTACCTCATTCTATAACTTCAAAAAAATAGAGGATTCCCTTTTCTAAATTTCACTGAGATCTGCGTGAATTGAATATGTTGCTTATACATGAGTTGTGTTTTATTTTCTCACCTTTTTTAAAAGTTGAGTTGGGGCAAGGAAAATTTACATTTTCACATGAGGAATTTTCCTAACACTTGCTTCTGATTAAGGACTCTGGATCACAGTGATTCAGCGAACATTGATTTACACGGAGCTTTAGAAAACAGCTTGACTTTCAAAGAAGTGAGACTTTCTCAAATGAATCATAAAGAAAGTCTTTAAAAGTCAACAAAAAGAGAAATTTCAGATTTTCCTCCCACCACAATAATTTGGCACATTTAAAAGTATTTTTGTAGTCAGAATGCTATAGAAATCTGGAAGTAATTCTGATTTTAAAAGGCAACATTTTCAGAAGCATGAAGTTTCTAAGTGTCAATTAAAAGCCATAGGTAATGTTTCATTGTAGTTGGAGCTGTTATGCTTAACACTCATAAGGTAATGATAATGGGAGGTACGAAAATACACACTAGATAGAACTTAATTTCATGTTACCGAATGTGCATTTCTATAATAAAAATGCACTGCATATATGCAACACATTTAAATACTATCATGCTATCCATAAATTTTTCAAAGGCAAAAAACAAACTTTTCAAAAATCTAACTGAAATAACCTTGTACTTCAATACAAATTGGAGTTCTCGAATTGTTTACATGCACTGGTCTATAATGGAAATAAGTGGAGTTCAGATGAGTTTCCTGTCACTGTGTAATAAAACCCACAATTATATATAGATTCTTAATTTTCTAACAACAAATTCAGGGCCGAGCAATGTCGTTGGAGCAAATTCCTGAAACAGATGGAAAGGTCTTGATGACAGTTACTTTCCAGGTCTACGTTCCCACAATCACATCTCTGAAAGATTTTTTACATGAAGTGTTTGAAGAAGGGGAGGACGTGTCAGTGATCCCTGAAGCCCATTCTGGGTCCCCTTTAAGGTGGAGGTGGGGCGAATAGGAGGGAAGAAAAGGTAAAATGCTGATAAGGGAATCTGAACCAAATGTTGTCGCATGCTAGAAATGATTAGATGCCCTTGTCACGGAGCTGTTGCAGAGGTCCAGGGTGAAAGAGGGAAACAAGGGGTCAAGTGTGGGCACATGAGTTAAAAAAATTTTTTTTTGTCGTATAGTGGAGGGAAAATGAATCTTTAATCTACTCCTAAATCCTCTCTTCTTTTCTTTTTTCAATATCCTTTGGTCCTGGGATGGGAAGAACGGAGGTGGGTCTGGATGCTATTTATCAACACATATTAGGTTAAGCTACACAGTATGTTTGTAATTAAAGTAAAAGCTGTAGCAAGAACATTCTGTTCCCTTGCTTAGAGGTGTTCGCAGAGCACAAGGGTACAGCCACTGGACTGGGCTTCATCATGCAATACCTATTTTTAAATGTCTATGTCTTATCGCTAGAGTTGCTTTTTGGTGGGAGACATGTCTTACACGTTCATTCAGTGACTATGCACTGAGGGGCTGCTCAGTGCCAGGCCCTGTTCTGGACAGTGAACAAATGGGGAAATCCTGGTTCTCATGGAATTTACAGAAGAGTAGCCAAAACAGACATTAAACAAAGTTAAATGAGTAAATTGGGGGTATTATGTTTCATGAATTTTTAATACATATTTTCCACATTTTAACGTATGTAAATTAGGATACATTTTTAAATGGATGGTAAATCATATTTTAATTGGTGACTTTTTTTTCTTTATGGTGGGCCATAAAATAGTGATACCAACAAACGTATAGTGATAGCATTTAGAATTCTAGAGAATTCAGTAGAGTATTAGAAAGTAATAAGTACTTTCAGAGAAGATAGAGGAGCAGAAGAATATCAGCAGTGTTGCCAAGGACACCCTCACTGAGGAGGTGCCATCTGAGGCCAGGCTTAAAAGTTAAGCCAATTAGCCATGCAGAGCTTTCCAAAGAGAAGAAACTGCAAATGCAAATGCCCTGAGGCAGGGGGGCGGCTGGTCACATTCCTTGTAAATACAAGACCAATGTAGCTGGACTGGAATGGGGGCTGAGGATGGCAGCAGGAAAGAGAGAAATCTGAGAAGTAACAAAGAAGCCAGACTGCATAGACCCTTAGAGAAC
Organism: Neogale vison; assembly: GCF_020171115.1. Classification (NCBI taxonomy): domain Eukaryota; kingdom Metazoa; phylum Chordata; class Mammalia; order Carnivora; family Mustelidae; genus Neogale; species Neogale vison. The sequence continues at coordinate 75,297,630 of NC_058091.1, read as the reverse complement.
ACTGTAAGGACTCTGACTTTTACTTTGAGTGAGATGGCAAGTCACAGAAGTGTTTGGAAGCAGACATCATGATATGAACTCTACATGAAAGGTCTATGTGAATGGCTGCCGTGTTAAGAATGGATGGACAGAAGGAGAGCAAGGTGGAAACAAAACGAGCAATTCAGAATCTTCTGTATGATGCCAAGTAAAAGGTGATGGTGACATCACCAGGCTGTTAGCAGTAGAGGTGATAAGAACTGGTTGGATTCTGAATAGATCCAACCAACAAGATTTGTTAATTTTGGATGTGGGGTTCAAGAAGAGTTGTGTCATGGATGACTCCAAGCCTTCTGGCCTGAAAAACTGTAAACCAGAGAGGCCTCGTAATCTACAAGTTTCCAGCTGAACAGAGACATGTGTATTCAGAACGCCAAGAATTCAATCACAGTGACAGGAGGAGTTCTGGCACCCGTACAGAAGAGTGCTGCTCTCCAAAGGAAGGGAAGACTGAGAAAGGTGAGCGGGAAGGGGAGTTGGGCTTAGTGCACCAAGTGGTTCCTGTACATGATCTCATTGAATCCCAACAACCACCACACAGTGTCATGATTACTCTCCCCATTTCCCAAGAAGAGAAATTAGATTTTAGGTTGGTAAGTAGCTTACCAAGTTCACGCTGCTATGGTCCTTGCGAGTTCTCCTCTTGGAACTGGTTGCTGTTCTTTAACTGGGTTTCCAAATCAGGTGCCCTATTCTTTGTTTTGTTTTGTTTTGTTTTGTTTTGTTTTAACAGCACCCAGTTCTACTCTCTTTCCTACTCCTAGAGAAACTGAAGGATGTTTTCTCACTATAGATCAGCAGAAGAAATTCTAGTGGACACCACGCAGTGTTGTTCCAAAAAAACATCCTTCAGCCAATATACGTCAGTGTCCAGGAGAGTCTTATATTTCACCCCCAGAGCTCTCTCCTTACCCAGGGCATCAGCCTTTATCCAACACCCAACCCCCTTCCACACCCCTTCACTTCTTTTCCCCAAGAATCTCCATCCCGGGGGCGGGGGGTCAGCCCTCAAACCCGACAGATTGTCTATCTGCCTTTGCTTACACCACCATGAGATCCTCACCCTGCTATGGTACCATGCAAACCTCGGGCAGCGGTCACGTGAGAGATCTGCCAGCTGTGATGCTAGCCCTTAGATGGCAAGCCTTCCCCAAACAGGTTGACAGGGTCTAGTGTATCATGAAGGGTGAGGACTTTGCTATCAGCTAGGACTAGCTTTAGCTTTGAATTTCTGACACTTCCTGGCTCTATGACCCATGGCAAGGTATCCAGCTTTCTGAACTTCAATTTCTTTATCATTAGAAAGCAGAAAATTATAACTATATTACAGGGTTGTGAGAATTAAAGGGGACAGTGTTTGCCAGAGTCCCTGGCATAGGGTTTGATAACTAGTAAATGCTTCCTATATATGCACTATTACTATTTCCTGACTCTTCTCCCAATAATGCAATAATAGGAGACGCATATCATGCCCAGGGAGCTCCCGGATTGCAATGGGAGTTCTGCATCCAGAATCCCACATTTATTTTCCAAATACTGCTTCTTCTCTGAAAAAGCTGAGGCTGCATATTTTTTCCAGTATCTATAGCCACTCAGGCTAGCTGGTGAGCTGTAACTAGGTGGAGGCAGAGTCAAGAAAGAGCAAAACAGCAGACAGTGTTGGAAAGACTGGCATGGTTGGACATCAGGAGAAAAGCCCCATATGGCGAATGGCACAACACCCTCTTCTTGCTCATCAGCTCGTTGACTCAACAGTTGGGAAAAACTTCGAGAAATGGGCTAGTCCTCTTTGTTGCTCCAAACTACTATTAGCAGTTACATGAACATTTTTCAGTTAAAGACTACATTTTGCAGTTAAAGACTTCAAAAAAAGAAATAGATTCCCATCTCCATCCACGTTATCATGTGGTCAATTCATTGTCCTGCTGTCATCTCATGAAGGTGGCATTTCAGGAATCAATTCTCTTATCCTATGCCTCCTGGGTAACTGGTTTTAAACTAAGGACATGTGGAGAAGTGGCCCAGTACTGAGCTCCCTCTCTGCCAGGTCTGTGCACAGGTCTGTGCAGACCTGCGGGAGAGGCACTAATTATCACCTCTTTCTGTCAGAGGTCTTAGTTCACAAGATGTCCCTGGGGCACCTCCGTTCCAATTTGTCTAAAACAAACACCCCTCTCGGGGCGCCTGGCTGGCTCAGTGGGTTAGGCCTCTGCCTTTGGCTCAGGTCATGATCTCAGGGTCGTGGGATAGAGCCCCACATTGGGGGGTGGTCTCTGCTCAGCGGGAAGCCTGCTTCCTCCTCTCTCTCTCTCTCTGCCTGCCTCTCTGCCTACTTGTGATCTCTCTGTCAAATAAATAAATAAATAAATATTTTTAAAAAGAAACGCCCCTCTCAGCCTCACCTTCGCTTGCTCTGGTGCTTGTAGCAAGGACTGGAGATATGCCCATCCCAGATGTGAAGCCATCAACACAAATCAGGTTTCGAATCTTGTGGCATTGGGTGATTCTCTCTTCCAACTATCCCTCCAGTCTACTCTGTTATTGTCGTTTTCACCGCCTCATCACCTCTTACCTGGCATATTGCTTCTGCCTAGTCCAAGGCTCCCCATGTCCAACCACCTCAATGACCACAGACTTCATATGAAAACAAGAATATTAAATATGTCCTCAATTATTCTGGCTGCTCCCATGTTGAAATGATAATATTGGGGGATATTTGAGGTTAAATAAAATGTATCATTAAAATTAACTTCATTTGTTCCCTCTTTGTGTGTGTGTGTGTGTGTGTGCTACTAGAAAGTTTAAAATTGTGATGCTGCTTGTTTTTCTGGTTCTATTTGACAGTGCTGCTGTTCTGGGCCTTCTCAACTCATGACCTTTGCACCAGCTATTCTTTCCTTCTCCCTGAACTCCCTTCAACAAGCCAACTCCCATTCATTCAAGATTTCATTAAAATTAACTTTCTCTGTGAAGACTTCTCAACCTTTCCCTTTGTCAGTCAGTCTTTTGGGGTTACCTGATTTAAATATTTATTTAGAAATTTATTTCTTTAATGTCTGTCTCCCTTACAAGACTGCCAGCTTCACAACGGAAGGGATCCAACCTTGTCCTGGATCCTTACTGATCTTATGAATTTTCTTTAATGTCTGGGAGACACTATAGGAGTTTAATAAATTCCACTTAAATAAATGAATGAATGAGACATTCTGAGTCCCTTCCCAGGTAGTGTTGTTGGGGCTGAGTGGTAAACTAATCTTCCTTTCTCCAGCTGGCATAACTGAGACTGAATAAGATAGTGCAAAGCAAGACTGGTCCACAGTTTTGCTCCACATTGCTCCCTCTATCAGTGGGTTCAGTGAAAAGTTAAGCAGCTTCTCCCCCCAGTCAGCACCAATGAGGTGAGCCCAGGGGAGCTGAGCTTACACCCTGACTCAGAAACAAAAAGGCCATGCCCCACTTTCTTCTGGAAGATGTCAAAGGGATGAGGGGAAACTGAAGCGCCAGCCCATATGTCTGCAACAAGGCAGAGTAGAGAAGTGTTCCACTTTGCTGGGACAGTGTCAGCAGGCTCAGCATGAAGCTCAACACCGGCCCTCACCCAGCTCTCGAGCTACACCTCAACAGGAGACTGCCTGCTAAGTAAGAAGGATTAAATGGATACAGAGCTTCATAATAGAATATTCCATATTCCATGATCAAAAAAAAAAAAGTCGATCTTGGGTCATACCAAGAACAAGGAAAAAGCAGAACTTGGGTGAGAAAAGATAATCAACAGATCCCAATACTAAGATGGATCAGATGTTAGAATTATCTGACAAGAATTTTAAAGAAACTATCATAAAAGTGCTTCAACTAGCAATCATGAATTCTCTTGAAACATATAGAAAATATCAGCAAAGGAAGAGAAATCACAAAGAATAGAAATAACTGAAATAACAAATAAAAAATTCCCTGGGTAGGTGTCATAGTAGAGTGGAGATGACAGGATAAAATCATTGAACTTGAGGACAGATCAAAATGATTTACTTATTCTAAACAACAGGAAGAAAAATGGAGTGAGGGGGTGGAAAATAGAGTCTCAGAGACCTGTAGAAGATTAAAAAAAAAAAAAAAGTTACTAGTACCATTTAAGTCCAGAAGGAAAGGAGAGAGTGGGCTGGAATGTTTTCAAAGACATAAGTGACTGAAAACTTCCCAAATTTGGAGAATGACATATACTTACATATTTAAGAAGCTGAACCCCAAATAGAATAAACCCAAGGAAATCTAAACCAAAACATACCCTAATCAAACTTCTGAAAACTTAAAACAAAGAAAAAATGTCTTAAAATCATACAGAAAAAAATTACACATTATGGGGATTCCTCATCTGAAACCAAAAAGGACAGAAGAATATTTTTCAAGCACTGAAAGAAAAGAACTGTCAACCACATTTTCTTTATCTGGTAAAAATATCCTTCAGTATCAAAGGGGAAATAAAGACATTTTCAGATGAAGAAAAACAAGAAAATCACCCTTAAAAAATGGCTAAAGGGGGAAAAATGGCTAAAGGAAGTTCTCTCTATATAAAAGAAATGATAATAGAAGGCTTGGACTTTCAGAAAGGAAAAATAAAACATGAGAATAGGTAAAAATAGGTAATGGGCAAAATGGGCAACTATAATACACTATCCTTTTCATGAGTTTCCTATATCATATTTGATGTTTAAAGCAAAAATCATAAACCCATCTGATGTGGTAGGTAATGTATATAAAGGAAATTATATTTAAAAAGTGGTAATGAAACATAAGTTGATACCAGTAGACTGTGTTAAGTTATATATGCATACTATCATCAGAGAACAACCATTAAGAAAAGTGTCCAAAACTAAACACTCCAAAACACTATAAATAAATCAAGATGGAACAAATGTATAAATGAATAAATAAATGAAAATTGGTTCTCAGGAATATCTAATTTTCAAAAAAATTTGCTTTCGACAACAAAAAATTATGGCATATAAATTTTTAAACCACCACAATTACAAGTGATAATGATCAAAAGATTTTTGTAAATCACTAAATTAAGCAATTAAAATTTTTCACCATCAAAATGTGTAAAATCAGAGTAAATGAGAGATGAAATTAATCCAACTATGACAAAAGCAGACCATGTAGTCATTTCATCATTAAGATCATGTCCCAATCCCATCATTTCATTCATGTTACTTTTGTTTTTAATTTACTGCTTCAAACTTGATCCAAAGCAGCTGTTTCCTTACAGTCTTATCTTTTTCAGCCTAGAGAATAAAATGGGGTTAAAGATGCAACCAGATATAGCCCCATCTCCATGAAGCTGCCGGACGGGAGAGGGTATGCACAGTGCCAGAAGCTCATAAAGTTGGTGTGAAGACAGGATTATCTTATTCTCTCAAGACAGAAGTCATTTGAACAAGGTGGATGGCCACTCCACGTAGACATCTCCACAGCAAGCGCATGCCAGACCTCTTTCAGTGTCATTGGCTGTGCTACACTCTTCAAAGAGAGGTCAGCTGTGCTGCTGTTTGCGCAGTGACCCCTGGTCCAAATGGACAGAGAAAGAGACACTGCCTCTCTGGAGATCAAAGCTCCAGCTTTACCCACTGCTTCTCTTAATTCTCCTGCTGTGGAGGCTGAAGGGGTGGTTAATGAGGGAGGGGGTGGGGGAGAAAAAAAGGAAAGGCATTTTCGCACAATGTAAATCACTGCTAGGTCCACAAGAAACACTTTGCTGAGGGATCGCTGGCCAGGTGACTAAAATGTAACTAGCCAGCTTCTACTGCCTCAACTACTTTTACAACACCAACATCGAAAGGGGGAGGCAAGGGTGCCGCAGGTAATGAGAAGAGCAGAAATTAAGTCTGGAGAGTGACTCTGACAGACAGAACTGCTCTCCTCAGGCATCTCCTCCCAGCAGAAAATTCTGACTCACTCTTCACAGCTGTCAAAGCAGAGGTCAAAAGGAGGAGAAGGGGCACCTGGGGCCAATCCACCTTTTCTCAGAGGGTTTGCTTTCTGGTGCTTTGACATCATTTAACAACTTCCAAGTTTCCAGGATGGGGATATCAGTCACTCAGGCTCTTTGTTCTGTTATAGGGTAACCAACCACCCCAGTTTTCCTGACATGTACCTTCCTCTGCTTCAACACTGGAAGGCCCACTTCCAGAAAATCTGTCATATGGGGAAAAATGGAACAACTGGACACCCTAACTGTGGAACAGGAGGACTGCACAGTTGACTGTGCTGTATGTATAGTGACTTGAATGGTGTCCACCACCCCCTCCACCCCCACCCAAAAGAATGCCCATACCCTAATCTCCAGAACCTGTGAATGTGACCTTATTTGGGAAAAAGGTCTTTTCAGATGTAATTAAAGATATTGAGATCATCCCGGATTTAGGCTGGGCCCTTCATCCAATGACAGCTGTCTTTTTCTTTTCTTTTTTATTTCTAACATCCTAATTTTATTTTTTTTCATGTCCCAAGATTCATTGTTTATGCACCACACCCAGTGCGCCATATGATACGTGCCCTCCTTAATACCCACCATCAGGCTCACCCATCCCCCCACCTCCCTCCTCTTCATAACCCTGATTGTCTCCCAGAATCCACAGTCTGTTATCTTTTGTCTTCCCCTCCGATCTACCCCAATTCACTTCTCCTTTCCTTCTCCTAATGTCCTCCATGTTATTCCTTATGCTCCACAAGTAAGTGAAACCATATGATAATTGACTTTCTCTGCTTGACTTATTTCTCAGCATAATCTCCTCCAGTCCCCTCCATGTTGACACAAATGTTGGTTATTCATCCTTTCTGATGGCTGAGTAATATTCCATTGTATATATGGACCACATCATCTTTATCCATTTGTCTGTTGAAGGGCATCTTGGCTCTTTCCACAGTTTGGCAATTGTGGCCATTGCTGTTATGAACATTGGGATACATATGGCCCTTCTTTTCACTACATCTATATCTTTGGGGTAAATACCCAGTAGTGCAATTGCAGGGTCATATGGTAACTCTATTTTTAATTTTTTGAGGAATCTCCACACTGTTTTCCAAAGTGGCTGCAACAACTTGCATTCCCATCAACAGTATAAGAGGGTTCCCCTTTCTCCGTATCTTCTCCAACACATGTTGTTTACTGTCTTGTTGATTTTGGTCATTCTAACTGGTGTTAGATGTAGGGTGGTATCTCAATGTGGTTTTGATTCGAATCTCCCTGAGGGCTAGTGATGATGAACACTTTTTCACATGCAATGACAGCTATGAGAGACAGAGAGCACACCAGGACATACAGGAGAACGTGATGTGAGAACCGGGGCTGAGATTGGAGTGATGCTAACATGAGAAGCTGAAAGAAGAAGGGAACAGAGTCCACCTGAGGGCACAGCCCTGCCAACACCTTGATTTTTGGACTTCTGATCTCCAGAACTGTGAGAACATAAATTGCTCTTGTTTTAAGCTGCCCAGTTTATAGTATTTGTTGTGGCAGCCAAGAAAACCAATATGAGAGCCTAGTGTTTGGGTGTCTCCCCCAGGCTACAACAAAATAAGATTTTTCTGTGATGATGCTGGGTAGCTAGCAGGGAGAACAGATAAAAAGTATATAGTCAGTTAGGCTAAGAAAGAGTTTTAAGATAAATTCTTAGGAATCACCAATGAGTTTATCAGACTGACTTCTTTCATAACAGGTTACATACCAATATGCCTTCAGGGAAAAGCACAAACCTCCCCCAGATAGATAGATAGATAGATAGATGACTGTAAATAGATAAATAGATAGATATAAAATATAAAATAAATATATAAAATAACTATGATAGCTATGATAACTATGATATCTATACCAGATACAGATATCAGATAATTGATATATATATGAGATTTATATATGTAATATTTTTGCCCAGTGTAGATACAGGCTAATTTTTTCAAAATCATTCTTTAATTAAATCTCTCAAGATAATTTCCCAAATTTAGAAGAAAAGAACTTGTCTCTGTTAGTGGAGGATCCCAGTCTCTAATAATGTGGCATGTTTGAAAAGGGAACTGACTGTGACATTGCATTCCTAGTTCTGGCCTTAGGAGTCACTAAGTCACTTTACTTCTCTGGTCCTTGTTTAAAATTAGGAGGTTCAACTAAATCACCTCAAAAAGATTTTCATATATTAGCATTTGAGAGATATGTGTCAATAACGAGATTTTAAGTATTAAAAATACCCTATTTCCACATTTTTAAAAGTCTCTCTGTATTAAGAATCACATATGGGTTTCTCCAAGTGAACTTACTTTTATTTCAAGGTAAAAGCATCCCCTAGTTTTGCTTCCTGTTGTATAAAAATAAATTTCTTTATGCATTTTTTTTAACTGACTGAGATGGCCAGCAAAACATTATGCTGAAGACATTACAGTTTATTATTACTGAAATTCTATGAAAGCTAAAAATGAGAAGGCAGAAAGCAAATGCATAAAATGTGAAAGCTACAATAAAAGAGAGGCTACAATTAGCATCTTAGCTTATTAAAAGTGATCTAAAATCACCACAGAGTACATTTCCAAATAATTGGACAAGTCGGAAAAACATCTATCAACATCCCCAGAGACACTGAAGAGTAGGGGGCCTTCTACTCTTCCAGCATATTTTAGTTCTGTTGACCACATTGAGAGATGGATGGATGGGTGTTTCCAGAAAAGCATTTTTTAACAAGTGTATCTATTACCTGGAAGGGGAATTAAGGACTCTGAATAGATGCCGCTATCCAGAAATTCCCAATGTCCACACTATTCTCTGCCACGCAGGTATGTCCTGTGCACTGTAGTATGTCTGACATTAGCCCTGTTCTCTAACCACTTAATGCCAGTAGTGACTTCAGCTGTGGCAGTGAAAAGTGTCCCCAGAGGTTATCAAATATTCCCTGGGGGACAAAACTGCCCTGGGGTTGAGAACTAGTGCTCTCATCTTTTCTTATTAGCACACTGGAAGAGGGAAAAAAATTAGTTCATCAGTTTACTGACACCTTGATAGGTACCAAGCATCTTCTCGGAAGTGAGTACCCTGCAGAACCAGGGTAATGGCGTGTGTATACCAGGACAAGAACCCCATTGTTTATCCAGTTCCACCAACTGTGCCCTGAACCGGTGCACTACCTTGCCTCCCCTTGATGGGGCCCCAACCACTCCCAAAATGCAGTGGGGAGGCCTGTTGGCCCACCGCTATAGACTGAGCTCGCTCTGATTGGACAGACTTTTCCAGCCTCCATGAAATGACACAGTGCCTTTCTCCCAAGAGAAACAGGACATTCTGTGACCAGCAGATTGTATTCCCAGCTCTGTTTTAATTTCCTCACCCAACTACAGATCATCAATATGGCATCTCCCTTACATAAAGGAAATAATCTTTGTCCCCCATTAGATTATTAAGAATTCTCAACACCACTATAAACCCACTTCTCTTACCAAACTGCATTTATTTGAAGTTAACAGGCAATAGATCATTGAATTACGTAGCTAAAAGTCAAATCTAATTTTAGTCCTAAATTTCAGCATATTCTCTTTTACCACCATTAACCAGAGCAATGAACAAGTACAGTATGTGACTGCTTTTCCTTTTGTCATTTTTCTTTCCACATATATTATTCTGATGACTGTTGGAGGTCATCTGTAAAATGGCAAAACATAAATAGATAAATAAAAAGGGGATAGGAGGTGAGAATGAAGATCAATAATGTGCCTAGAGAATTTTCAGGTAATGAGTCAGCCCCTGATTAGTCAAGATCAAAAGCTACTGGAAGCCCAGGTAACAGTGATGGAAGGAGGAAAAATTAGCCAGTCACAGTGCAAGTGGAGGCCATCAGGTCCTCTGCAGGGGACCTTCTCAGTACTGCCCAGTAACTCGTCTGGTTTGACACCTACTGTGCCTCTTGGAGGCTGAGAAAACAAAATTGACATTAGGAAAGCAAACGGAGGACTAGAAACAATCCCTTCCTCAGGTAACTGGCGGTCCAGAATTACAGACATCACTGAAGAGAGGAAATAAAACTGAAAATTACCACAGAGGTTGCCAAGACCCCAGCCAGAATAAAACAAAGTCAGATGGCATGGAAGCCTCACATGCCTGAATGAAAAATGACTAAATAAAACCAAATTTTGTCCCACAAGAAGAATGGGTAAAACTTTTAACTAATTAGAGAAACTCCATCATGATCAAATATGAGCCACATAATTATTACATGGAACAGTAAACATTTTAATTATATAATTAGAAACAAATGTAAGGGCCTTTTTCCTTCTTTTTGTGTGCTTGTATTTTTCTGCTTTCATGGTCAGCAGTCTAATGTAGTGATTTAATTACCTCAGAGTCAGTCAGTTAAGCTCGCTGTCTGAGAACTGCCTTTTCACAATGCCCTGAACTGACCTGAAGTGAAACTCAAACTCACCCTTTGTGCCCAGGGCTTTCCTGACAACAAAAGAGGTATTGGTTCTCCTTTCCCCAGATACCAGCCCTGGGCTTACTTCCCAGTGCCTTCTCCTCCTCCTTAAGTCTCCTTCTTCTACCCATTCCTTGCCTTCACTCCACCCACCATCTCATTCCTCCACCAACCCTCCCCCCAACACACACAATGGACAGGAATGCTGAATCTGCCATCTTGTTTCACTTGTTATCACAGAAACAAGAACATGGAGATTGTTCTACACTTCTAGGCACATGAAACCCCTCGTTCCTAAGCACTCTGACCTTGGCTGCTAGAACTATGTAAACGCGGCAGGAGAAGATCTCACGCTTACATTTCAGAGTCATATGTAAGAAGAGGAATCAGAAAAACAGCCTAATGGAATGAACTGGACAATCGCCTGGCTTGTTAGACGAGCAAGAATTAGACCAAGAATCTTTCAGATTCTTCTCCTTTGATTCACTTAATTAAAGAGAATCTTCTATAGAGAAAGGCTTTAGTGGTTAGAGAGGGATTCTCTGGCAGGGCTTCAGTGGCTTTTCCTCTGCAAACCACACTACATATGATACCCAACGAGGTTAGAGCGCACTTGAGAGAGACCTGATATTTTGAGGGTGAGAACAAAGCTCAGGACCTCCTGCCTCCATTTCTCACACAGGACCCACCCCCTTGTCCTCTACCTCACTCTCCATTATCATACGGATGCTTTCAAAATCTCTTTTGGGAGTCCTGCATACAAATGTAGGATAATTATACTTTTCAAAATATAGCAATGTCTCACAATCCTGAAGAGCAAATGAGAATGAGAATAGAGCATTGATATAAAAGGAGAGAAAGAAAGCATCAATAGTTTTTCTTGAATTATTTAAATATGCTACAGGATATGGGTTATTCCTCTGAATTTTTTTTCTATTTCAATATATTTGCTATTTCTGATTGCCTGGAGTCTAAGTAAATAACAAAAAGGACTCTTTAAAAATTGATTCTGAAATCTTCATAGTTAAGATCCTTCCATATTAAAAAAAAATGAATTCACTGCATAATGGTCCAAGGGAGTCCCTTAATTACCCTGAAATATGACCACACAAATAGAATATTTTCCATGAGTAACACTGTGGAAACAAGTTCTGTGAAAATTTGGTCCTGCAGTAGTTTTAAAACACACTACCACTAACAGAAATCTGTAGTCTACGTCGACCATTGCTCCTTCTATAACTTCTATGCGTTTCTTCTGTAACTTGCTTCATGGAGAAAACAGCCATCGGGTGATTTCTTGTTGTTACATAGTCTATGATTCTTAGGAGCAGCTAACGTGGTGGTCATTCTGCTTAGAGATTAAAGATGTAAACTCTTGTTCTTCAAAGAGCTTTGCAAGATCGGCTTCTGTAACTCGGCTTGCTGTGATGGCTTAGTATCTTCGCCTGTGGAAAGGATACTTGTGTGTGTGGCACTCTCAGAGGGAGACGGTTAGAAGCAGACATGACAATTCAGCAGTGGTCGGTGTGAACTGGGTGTTCTTTCACATGAGGGGAGAAGGAGAATAATAACAAACAGATATGGTAATCTTGTTACAGAAGATCCAGACCAATAGACTCAGACCCTATTAAGATTTAATTTAAGAGGGGAAAAAAAGGTTTGATCAAAATAGATAAGGGATTTAAACTACAGTATAGCATAGTGGGGCAAAGCAAAACAAAAGTTTGTATCTATGGAGATTTTTTTTTTAAGATTTTATTTATTTATTTGAGAAGGAGAATGAGAGAGAGAGCATGAGAAGGAGGAGAGTCAGAGGAAGAAGCAGACTCTCCACTGAGCAGAGAGCCTGATGTGGGATTTGATCCCAGGACTCCAGGATCATGATCTGAACAGAAGGCAGTCTCCCAACAAACTGAGCCACCCAGGTACCCTCTATGGAGAATATTTAAGTAGTATATGAAAGATATAGAATCTATTTCTCTGTAGTTTCAAATGGATTCATATTCCATTAATGTGAATGTAACTAAATAATAGCAGGAGGAATTCCTAGGGATATTTTTAACATAATTATTTCAGTAAGATAGTTTCAAATATTAAAAATAATTCAAAACTATATTCATATTTAAATAATTTCAAAAGAATATGGTTGTTTCCAATTGCATAGGATTTGTTATTGCAGTACTAAAGAATATTTATATTTATGTTGTACCAAAACAGTTTTAAACTACGATTTAACTGTTTTTGTTAGCCATTAAGGTAGTGCAATGGGTCTGATAAGAAATTACTTATAGGGGCTCCTGGGTGGCTCAGTTGGTTAAGCAACTGCCTTCTGCTCAGGTCATGATCCTGGAGTCTGGGATCGAGTCCCACATGAGGCTCTCTGATCGCCAGAGAGTCTATTTCTCCCACTGTCCTCTCTCTCTCTCAAATAAATAAATAAAAAATCTTAAAAAAAAAAAAAGAAATTACTTATATGTACTGAGCTCTAAATATCCACATATTGGACAATCCCTTTCCACCAAATGCTGCTCAGCATTCAACTGTTGTCTCTATCATCTCATTTAGAAAGGTGTAAGGATTTCTACAGCAGGTACAAAATATACATATTTCTGGGTTAAACCAGCTAAAATCAGGGGTTGCCCTAACCTAAGAAGGAAGACCTGTGAATTTCAACCTTTGGGTCTTTGGTCACCTTTATTTTACAAAAAAGTTAAGCTTAAAAGAAATACTGATTTTCATAGTCAACATGCATTCCTTTGGTAAAAAGGAATAAATAAATAAATAAATAAATGTGCAAAAAATACATTAAAGTAGTATCCAAATGCTCAGCAATCAGATTCCACTGGCTCCTCTATTGTTCCAGTCTCACCTTTTTGCCTTCTACCTCCAGGTAGGTTCCCAGCCATTCTTGCGGGTCTCCCCTGTAAGGAACTTTCTGGCCTTCCCTGATTACACCAGGCATCTCCCACTCACCTGACACTGCTCACACTGGCTCCTCTCTCTAGAAGTTCATCCCATCCTTTTCCTAATGAAATCACATTCATCCTCCAACACCCAGCCCAGCGTCACATCTCCTGTTGCATTTGACCTCTCCTGTGGCCAGGCAACCAGAGAAAACAGAGCACATCACCCCTGCCCTATGTCCCCAAGTTCTAGGATCCTATTTCTCTTGTAGTACTTTTCCCATGCCAGACTCCTTAAAACCAAGTCCATTTTTCATTTCTATCTCTTTCCCAGGATCTCCCCTAAAGGCTAGAACATAAGTACTCTCAAAAAATGAGGTAAAATGTGATAAAAAGCATCAAGCTTACCTCTTCCAGTCATTATTCAAAAGAGTATCACAGAACATTTTTGCCAGAAATATCAAAGCATTATTGCTGTTTCTAAACTTTTAATGCACTCTAATAATTAGAAATGCTATAAATATATAATTAATAATAGTAAAAACAACTATTTGATAACACTGGAAAAAAAACAAGCATAACTTTGAAGAAAAAAAGGAGTATAAATGAATAGTTCATATGCCTATAAAAAGTTGAATTTTCACCCCATAAATTCACATATGATAAAATTAGGAGTTGCCTTTGAAAGAGAATTATTGTGAAAGATCAGGAAAAGAAATAAGATATTTACAGGTTTTTGTTTTTTTTTTATAAGTCCCTGTTACATAATAAACAGGGAAGGAGACCTAGGGCTTCCATCTTATAATTCAGCCCTCTTTTTCAGAAAGAGATTTTACAGTTAGTTCCCATGTAAATGAAGAGTTTGTGGCTGATCAGTCTTGTTTCTAGGGATAACAGTAGGACCATGTCTACACATTAACCAGTCAAAGCTGGGGAAGGGGGAGAATGGAAGAATTCAGTAAAATTAATCAACTTCTGATTACTATCTGAATGTAATGGTTTTTGAAACTTGTCCGTGTGGGACTGGCTCAGTCCACGCATTACGAATAATGTCTCTCTGCTGTCTTAGTTGATTTTTTAAGTGCACTTAGCATCACGAGGGCTCTTGTTTTCTCAGATGTGTGTCTTAGTTCATGCCATTCCCCACACTAGTAATGACTTCCTTTCCTAAAGAAACCTTCATACACTATATTGTATCTGAGGATGTCCATGCTTTTCCCTCAAAACATAGTTCTCCCCACTATGATGGTTAATTTTATGTGTCCACTTGGCTAGGCCATGGTATCCTCATGATCAATCAAACGCCAGTCTAGATGTCCCTGTGAAGGTATTTTTCAGATGGAATAACATTAAGCTAATAGGCTGGAGTAAAGCAGACTGTCCTCCAAAATGTGAGTGGGTCTCATCCAATCAGCCAAAGGCCTAAAGAGGAAAAAGGCCATCCTCCTCCAAGGAAGAGAGAATATAATCAGGGAGATTATTTTAAAGTGAGAAGTGGATGATAGGGCGCCTGGGTAGCTCAGTCGTTAAGCCGCTGCCTTCAGCTCAGGTCATGATCCCAGGGTCCTGGGATGGAGGCCCACATTGAGCTTCCTGCTTAGTGGGAGGACTGCTTCTCTCTCTTCTGCTCCCACTGCTTGTGTTCCCTCTCTTCCTGTGTTTCTCTCTGTCAAATAAACAAATAAAATCTTTTAAAAGAAGTCTTTTAAAAAAAGAGAGAGAGAGAGAAACGTGTCCAGAATATGACAGATATGGTCCTACCATATCCTGCCTCAGTCAGACCACTTTTGAAGTGGGTGTTCAGTCTTGGTCTGAGGGGTTATTTCAGGAGGTCTGGAGTTGGCCTGAGCTGTTTTGCTAAAGTAAGAGATGTACCAACACAGCACTGACCCCAGGTCAAGACGGTGAAATGTGCTGAATGATAGTGTTGCTTTGTAAACATGAGTCCAAGGAAAATTTCGGAGGGGTTGTACCAGCTTGTCAACATTGTTTATGGGTAACACTGAGATTGATGATGTGTACCTGGTCTTGATGAGAGCCTAGTAGGCTTTGTCCTTTATCTGGTTACACCACAAGAAACATGCCTATGTGACCAGCAAGGCAGAAGAAACCCAGTCCGGAATTCATGCTGAGCTCCCTGGTTCCGATGCTCTTCACACACCTTGCTGATTTCAGCTCCAAGAAGAAAGCTGGTCTAGAATGGCCTTCACAGAAGGAAGATAATTCGAGCCTGGCCTAGACTGTCCAACTCTTCAGTGTGAGGCAACCTTGGGCTGTCATGGGTATCTTTATTTTGTTGTTATCCTGTACTGCTATTTGGGGTTCTGTGAGTCTTCTTTAGCAATCAAACTCTGTGGCTGTCACCATTAACACACCTGGGAAGTAAATTTTAATAGGAATTGAACCCAAAATGTGAACCCCATGTCACATTGCGAAAAGTTGAAAGAAGTAGAAAGGCTTCATTTGGAGAAAAAAGACATCTGAAGAACTGTAATATGTAATACAGTTTTGTGTATGCCTGTTTCAACTCTATGATTGCATTAATTTCCACAGATCTCTAGAAGGCAAAACAGTGCAGTAGAAAGATATTACAGGGAGGCATTTAAATATGAGAACGAATGAATCTAACAATGTTGGGGCTGTTTTACGTGGAATGGGCTTCTTTGTAAGCTTGAAAGTTGCTTGTCTCTAGAAGATTTAAGAGCCTAGATGATAACAGTTCAAGTGTGTAGAGAAGGTACTACTATCTTCATCTTAAATTAGACGTGATATTTTCTACATTCTCATTTTCAATGCTAATATGTTATAATTCTTAAGAGTTTTGTGAATGTAGATAAGAGGAGTCCCTATTACAGTGACATCAAGATTCATTGGCTTTATTCATGGTCCCTTTAAAAAGTCTTCGTTATTCCGGAGGTCTGAATTCATTGTGCACTGGATGGGGTATGTATGCTACAACCCCCTCTCACCTTCCAGCAAAAGCAAGCATCTAAGATTCAACTCAGAATCTTCTTTAAAAAAAAAAAAATCAAAACTTTATTTTTTCACAGATTTCCTTGTGATTAAAACAAGAATGCCAAAAAAGAAACTGTAACTGAGTATTAACATTCCCTCTGGGCTGGCTGTTGAGAGCCGCAATGATGCATCCAGAAAACAAAACAGGAGAGTGTTGGGCACATGCCCGCGGTACTGGGGGAAAAAACTGAGCTGTCTTCCAGAAGAACTCACCTTCGCATGTCCCATCTAGGGCCCCGAGCTACCAGCTTGGTCGCATGAGGAGCACACCAGATAGAGGCCTTCGGGTCCAAGCGCAGACTGGCAAATAAGAGGTTCAAAACCAGACAACTGTAACGCAGAGCGAGGCTTCGTGGAGCGGGAGGTGCTCTGACCTCACGCCCGGTGCGGTGGTCCAGGCTGCTGCTGATGGGGCGGCGGGGGCCGGAGGTCCCGGATCAGCCGCAGCTCTTCATCCGGACCTTTACCGGGTGGTGGGTGGAGAAGCAAACAGCAGCCCGACTCTGAGTCACTGCGGACTGAGGGCGTTTGGAAGAGCCGAGTCCAAAGGGGAGGCCAGTGAGGATTATGGGACCTAAAATAAGGCCAAGACGCAGGAATTCTCCACGCGGCGGAATGGATCTAAGGAGGGACAAGACTCTTGTAAAGGAGAAGAGCCTTTACTGCGGGCTGATGCTGGGTGGCGTGGGATGGAGGGCTCAGGTGCGGAGCGGGTTCGGGCAGCGAATGCCCACATCCCCGACCCGGGCTCATACCCGGTCAAGTCCTGGGCGTTTCTCCTCAAAATGACTTCTGAATAAAATACAGTCGACCTCATAGGTTCCCGTTTCGTCCGAAAAGGGAGCATCTAGTCCAGGCGGGTATGGAGAAGCCTGTCTGCCCCAGCTCCAGGGCAGGTGACAGGTCTCCACAGGAAGCCTGGGAAGGAGCAGGCAGCCAGCCCCCCTCCTCGGGCACCGCGGTCCGGCGCGGGCTCACACTTCATAAACAACCGGAGAGGAAAACTTTCCTCATCTCATTTAAGCCAGTGAGGTGTATATAGCTTTAACAGACCCAGGACACTTATCTCAAGCTGAGAGTGTAGTTTCATGGCAATAATTTGTTTAAAGTGTTGCTGATTGCTTCCTATTTCTCCCTGTTAATGACTTTTGCACCTTTCCACTGTTCCTTTTGCACGGGCTGCTCCGGCAATTACCCTACGGGAGGCTGTTTGGACAACACAGGGCCCTTTCGACAGGCTGCTGGGAACGACACTGGACACTCCCAAGATCTGAAAGGTCTCTTTCATACGGATTCTTCCTTTTTTATTTTTATTTTTATTTTTTTTTGGAGAAAAAGGGTTTGGTTGTTTTTTTAAACTTCTGTCAATGCATTGGTCCCTCCCAATTACTACTGCTCCTGTAGTGTATATATTCAGAACGCAGCTGAGCGAAGGTAATTTGCTGTTCATAAATTTGTTGGTGGCTGAAACCAGCTTGAGAGAGGTGGAGCAGAGTGCCTGGGCTTGGACGTGTGAAACGGTACGTGTCCTTTAGGCTGGAAGTCTCATATGGAATGTCTTCGAAAGCACGTTTGTGGTCAGATGGCCATTCAAGAGCCTTCTAATCTTTACGTTTTTTGGGTTTTTTTTTTTGTTTTTTAAATTTATTTGACACAGAGAGAGATCACAAGAAGACAGAAAGGCAGGCAGAGAAGCAGGCTCCCTGCTGAGCAGAGAGCCCAAGGCAGGGCTCCATCCCTGGACCCCAAGATCATGACCTGAGCCAAAGGCAGGGGCTTAACCCACTGAGCCACCCAGGTTTTACGTTTTAAAGGAACTTTACGTTTTAAAGGAACTCGTGCTTGCAAAATTTGGCAAAGTATATTCCTCCCCTATTGTCAATGGTTTCAAGTTTGAATAGGAAGGAGCTGTTTCCATATTTCACGGAGAAAAATAAAGAGCGTGTTCCTCATGTAACCAGCGACCATAATGGATAAACACGCCAGAGAGTAAGGGGCACATGGCAAACTACCACCACTGTGTTCAGCCTGCTTCCTTCTCTTTCGGTAGCAACCCATCTGTTCTTCCCATTTAGTCACCTTCTCCCAGCAGTCACTCTTTTATGCTCGCTGCCCTTCGCCCCTCATTTTAATGCCACCAGAGGTGGGGCAGACTGGGGATCAGGGAACCGGAGCGATAGCAAACACCCCCGGCTGCTCGGGCTCAGGTGTTTGGTTCCACTGACCAAGGCTGCTGTTTCAGCCCAAAGATGAACGTGATTGAGGAACAGAATAGAGATCCAAGATACTGCACGTGCGTCAGCACCACTGTGACAGTCCAGGCTCTGAATTTGAGTCACTTTAATCCCACAGTGGCAAACCCACCTAAGGAGAGGGACACCTGAAACCAGACCAGGAAATATTTGTGCAGGCGGCAGGGAACTCAATCCACCCTGCTTTTCTCTGTCACTAAGATTCTCATTAACAACGAGGATAAGTCCTAACACCAAAAACAGTGTTCTCTACCTCCCCGGTCAATTATCCCAAAACATTACATGGGAGAGTGTACCAGGGCTGTCATCCCAAGATTCCTTTCTACAATTTTTGTTTCACTTTCAGGAAAGTCTTGTTTTCAGGGTCCAACACTTTCCTGCTACTGCATCCTTGCTGTTCAGGAAGAAAAATAATGGCGACAGCCTCAGTCTCTGGAGAAGCTGATGACTTCGGTTCACTTCACAGTCATGTAAGAATCAACCTCATCGTGTGTATGTTTCATTCATTCATTCATTCTTCCAGTAAACAAACATAATTGTAGTTGGTGAGTGGGAGGGACAATAAGCACATTAAGTAAATTACCTCATACATTAGAGGGCAGTAAGCGATATGGAAGGATTAAATAGGGTTGGTGGGTGGAGAAGGAAGTGGTAGCACAAATAGGCTCATTGAAGTGGATTTTATGAAGATGTTTGAGCCAAGTCCTAAGGAAAGGGAGAGAGTTACCAAGCAGACATCCAGGACAGAGCATTGAGAATGAGCTAGAGCAAGCAAGCGCCCTATGACAAGAGCACGCCTGATGTGATCCGGAAGCAACAAGGAAGCCACCAGGGTGGGATCTGACTAAGAGGGGGAGAGGAGTAGGCAATGAGGTCAGAAAGGTGACAACAGTTTTATTGACTCTTGTATGGACTTGGAATTTTCTTCAAAGCAAAGTGGAGGGTCATTTAAAAGATTCTGAGTAGATATGTGCAGTAACCTAACTTCCATTTTCAATGCATCTCTCTGGCTGTCCTGCTGAGAATAGACTGGGCACATGTGTGTGCACGCACTTGCATGTGTGCGTGTGCACATGTATGTGTGTGTGTTTGTGTGCAGTGAGGGGTGGGTGGAGGTGGAAGCAAGAGGAATTAGGAGGCCACTTAATCCAAGCAGGAGATGTGGGGTAGCTCCTCCAGAGTGGTAACAGTGGAGGTGGTACAAAGGAATCAGATTCTGGAGAGATTCTGAAAGTAGAGCCAGCAAGATTTCTGACAGATTGGTTGTGAGATGAGCGTAAAAGGAGTCAAGGATGACAGGGTCTGTTAACCTGAGCAGCAGTGAAGACGGAGTTACTGTCACTTGTGATGAGGTAGCAGTGGGTAGCAGAAGTCAGACTGAAGAGATAGGAAGTTTCGTTTAAGAGTGGCAGTATCGTAGCCAATGAGGTTTATCCCAGGCGCGATTATTGCTAATTGAAGATACATTGAATTTAATAGATTCCTATCATTTATTAACGATTACAATATATTACAAAAACCTCATATGCTCTCCTATTATTTTACAGATTGTAAACATTGAGATTTACACTTTGTACATGTCTAGAAAAGCCAAAAAGTGCTCAAGAAGATTAAAGCTGAAAAGTAGCCGAGATCTGCAGACAGTGATTCTATGCACTAATCGTATCCATGTGTTAGGAAAGCACGCTATCTTTTTTGGAGGAAATCACTGGATGTTAGACAAACTCCTTACTGAGGGAAATTGACCAGCTTGTTCTGATGAATGCGATTTCTTTATCCCACCTGTCCCCCTGCCAGCCTCACACAGGATATCCTGTGCACAGAGCATAGTAGAGATAAGACAACGCATCAAGGCTCACAGTTGTGGCTCCTTGGGAAAGCTGCAGAAGCTGCCAGATCCAGCGCACAGATCAGAAAAATTGGGCTTTCCCCCCAAACTCATAATTTCCATCCCAAAATAGTCCACACGTATGCTTAAAGTAGTAGGAGCAAGAAGGCTTCATGACTGGATGAAGCACAGTTTCTCATGGTTAAATATAAAGGAAGTGTCTGGAAACTCAAGCAAGAAACTCTATGGGGTAGAGTGTGGCTGCAAGAAGGATGGAACAAAGAAAATTACTAGCTGCTCTGTCCCTTCTGCACACTAGTTTACTCTTAACCAGACCTGGAAATTAGGTGTGGATTGGTACTGCCCAGGGAAGGAACTCACTGAAAATTCTGATGGTCCCCACTGTGTGCTATTCCAAGAACAAAGGACCCGTAGAGTTAATATTTTTCTCTGTTCTTCTCTTTGGAACAGTGGCTCCAATAAAATAATGAATTCTTATTGACTAAAGAAGAAACTAACAACTGTTTGGGCTCTAGAGATCAATAAGTTATTAGATAAAACAAGTGGATCAGTAAGTGACATAAAAAAAAAAAAGAAGAGAACTAACATGAGCATAGTGCAAGGTATAGAGATGTTGAATCAATATGTTGTACACTGGAAACTAATGTAACATTGTATGTCAACTATATCAAATAAAAGAATTAAAATTTTTAAAGAAGAAGAGACCTAACAATCATGTGACTCAAAGAGTAAAGAAATGTATTCCTCTCTTATGTAACAACTCCAAGGTCAGAATTTCATGCCAGCAGGCAACTCTGATCCTTGTGGCCACTCAAGAACCCAGGCTGATGGTAGTTTTGCCATCTTGCAAATGAGGTATTCAGGGTCACGATTCCTGGAGAAAGGGAGAACAAGTAGAAGTTCAAGGTCAGGGAGTTCCTCTTAAGCAAGCAAGGCAGAAATTGTACACTTCCTCTCTACCCACATTTCGTTGTCAAGAGCCAATATTCATGCCCAACATTTGCTACAAAGGATCCTGAAGAATGCAGTCCTGACAGGGAACTCACATACTGGTTGTAGCTCTGTTGCTGTGGGAGAAGACAAGAGCACAGTTTGGAAGGACAATTAGTTCCACCCCAATAGTATTCTTGACTTGAGGTGGACTGGGGAATCCGCCCTGAGCTACAGGGAAGGGAAGACATTTGTCCGAAGAAAGCCATGCTCTGTAAAACTGGCATCATGAACACCCTACCACTCTGACTCTCCTAATCTAAGTAGAACTATACAAAGGGCAGGCATTCCCTGAAATTCTCTAAGGATAGAGTTCAGATTATCAGGGAGTTCAAGAACCTCACCTTGAACCCAGTCTCAGACCCTATTAGCCCAGATTCCAATTTATTTGGACACTTGATGAGTATCAATGTGCATAATAATTCATTAGATATAGCTGGGGAAACCACACACATACACACACACACACATCCCACACACACCAACAATAGCAAACTACTAACATCTCCCTTGAAAAGTTGCTATTTTTTAAAGATTTTTTAAAAATTTATTTATCTGACAGACACAGATCACAAGTAGAGAGGCAGGCAGAGAGAGAGGGGGAAGCAGCCTCCCTGCTGAGCACAGAACCCGATGCGGGCCTCGATCTCAGGACCCTGAGATCATGACCTGAACCGAAGGCAGAGGGTTTAACCCACTGAGCCACCCAGGTGCCTGAAAAGTTGCTATTTTTGTACCACTTAACCACACAACAGGTCACTTGCCCATGTACTATGGTTTAGAGAAGGCTCTAGTTCAACCAACAGTCTGAGAATAACCCAGGTTAGCAAAACACTTAGTCCCTTTACCAGAGAACAGATGAACTTGGGACCATTGCTAATTGCTACTGTGTGCTTACTAAGTTTGGTGTCTATCAGCTCATCCTGACCGTCAGAGCCGTCCTATAAATCTTTATGAAGATGTGGAAACTGACCCTCCAAGAAGAGAGTTAACGTGCCTAGGATCTCCTAAGTAATGAGCGATTGAGCCAGAATTTGAACAGGCATCCTTACTGTAACATCTCCACTCTTTTCCCTGTACTAGGCTGCCTCCAACGATGCGAGGGATAATTTGCACTTGAGTCAGATGGGGAGACCAAAGTGGACATGGTAAGTGGGGATCATCTCGTGGTGCAGAGGTTATAGTATCCTGTGGCCCTTCAAAGTAGACTTGAGAAGAAACGAGAGTGTTCCTCCAGTCCCTGCCGTCTGATCCCAGCATCAGCTTCTGCACGTGGCCATGAGTACTGGCGAGCTGAGCATCCTCATGCAGAGGCTGGGCAAACATTTGTCTGAGTCCCTTGCAACAAGAAGTAAGTCAGTGACTTCTAAGGTCCCTTCCAGTTCTGTGGTTCCTCTACTTCAAATGTACATGACCTCCTTTTATTTCCTTTGAAAACTTTTGGGTTACTTAGGATAAGAGGAAGTTCTGGTTATAGAGACTTAGATAACTGATGATCTGCTTTCTGAGCCCCTTTTAAGTCCCATCAGTGATCGTAAAACATAATTTAGAAAGTCCTGTCAATGACCGTAGAACATAAGTTAGAAAGTCCTGTCAATGATCGTAAAACATAGTTTAGAAACAGTAGAGCATATAGGTTGAGAGTTTTTTCCTGCAGTCAGATCACTGGTCCACTGACTCCAAAACTGTCTGGGTCACTTCTGCTCCGCAGACTTCAGCTTCCTCAACTGTAAAAGGGAGGAATCCAGTCTCTCATACCATGTTAGTGTTATCTCACAGAATGTGATTTACAAAATTCCTAGTATAGCCCCTGGGACAGAGTAAGGGCTCAGTAAGCCTCACCAACACTTGCTATTTTCTGGTTTTGTTGATTGTAGCCATCCTACTGGCACAAGATGGCATTTCATTATGATTTAGATTTGCATTTCCCGAATGATGAGTGATGTGGAGCCTCTTTTCATGTGCTTGTTGGCCATCTGGATGTCTTCTTTGGAGAAATGTCTATCCAAGTCCTCCGTCCATTTGTAATTAGACCGGGGTTTTTGTTGTTGTTGTTTACTTAAAGGAGTTCTTTATATGTTCTAGATTTTAATTTCTTATCAGACCTATGATTTGCACATACCTTCTCCCAATATATGGGTGGCCTTTTCAGTCTGTGAATTGTGCTCTCTGATACTCAGAAGTTTCCACATTTAGACAGATGCCGTCTGTCCAATTCATCTCTTTTTTCTCTTCTTGACTGTGCTTTGGGTGTCAGTCATATCCTTGCATAAACGGTTATTTTCTGCATTGGGCTAGTAAGACAAGAGTCACTACCTCTTCCACAGACTGTCTGGGAACCTAAAACCTCCACCTCAAACATCCCTAAGGGAGCTTTGCGGAACCGAGAGTAAATAAACAGAGAGAACCCTGTTGCAGGAACACCGCCGAGGCTTCTAGGCATAAAATTGGAACCCCTTGTTTGTTTATTTGGCCGCCTGTGCGTGGAATCCAGGGGGCACTGAGACACTGGGCCTCTGCTCGAAGAGGGCCACAGCTCAGCCCTGTTTGCCATCCCCAGCGGGACAGGCAGCCTCCGTGGTGGGTCAC
The DNA here is from genome assembly GCF_020171115.1 of Neogale vison. Taxonomy (NCBI): domain Eukaryota; kingdom Metazoa; phylum Chordata; class Mammalia; order Carnivora; family Mustelidae; genus Neogale; species Neogale vison. The sequence continues at coordinate 75,273,545 of NC_058091.1, read as the reverse complement.
ATGTCGGTGAGTAATCACTAAGAGAAGCAACTCTCTGAAGGGCTGGTCCACACTTCAGGCCCAGGATGCATCACAGGGACATGTGGATGCCTTTGTGTGTGTGTGTGCGTGCATTTTAAGCACCTATTAAGATCTGTCAAACATGATCACGTGTCTTGAAGTGCCTGGGCCCGCCTGTGTGCACACATATGCAACTGTTCACTCGTACCCGCTGGTAACTTAATAAACATGTTCTGTGGCATTCCATGTTATCTTACTGACCCTGAGCAAGCAAATAAAATGTTGAAAGAATTTTTTTGTCCCCTTTGGCCCGCTCTCAGGATTCCAGTAAACATTTTTAGATTCATACACACAAAACTCTCTCCGGGCACTCACGGTGCCAAATTAGAATTCAGAACCTAGAGGTGGGTAGCACACTCACTGAGCTGTCAGACATCTCTAGGGGATTTTGTTTATTCGTTGCCCATGCTCTGACTCGCATTTCAAACAACCCATTGTGTCTAGCACTCCTTCTCTTAATTTTTAATCCTGTGTATATTTCAAGGGGAATTTAATCCATCTGGTTCTGATTCATTTACACTTAACTCATCAAAGTGGTACTTTGCCATTGACGTTTGATGTCCAGAATGCCTTGTGGGGTTTTAGGTCATTAGGAAGATTCCCGCCCCCTACCCCCAGCCTCTCCCTCTGCCCCTTCTGCAGCTCCGGTCATAATCAAGAGGTTATATTTTATTTACCTGACATTGTTTCAAATAATCAGAAATGTGTACTTGACCAAACTTCAAGCCCTCGGTAGTGATGATTTTGGAGTGTGATAAAGTGTAAGGCCCTGGGGGGCAGGTTGCTGGGGGCTGTGTGTGCTCAGAGGAGCCTGCTTGCTCGGAAGGCAAGGCCACACACACTCTGCGCTGTCCCCTGGCTTGGGGTCTGTGTGTGCAGTGGCTGTCCCTTGGCGCTGGGAACAGTGCTTTCATCTAGCGCTCACACACAGGATGCCGCGGCACTCCCATGCCCGAAGCACCCTCAGACATAAACGGGCCCCAAGACAAAACTTTTTCATCACGCATGCAGTCCCCTTATGATTACTTTAAAACGAGCTCTTAACTCAGTAAAGCCCTGCTCTATCAGGAGAATGGCATTGCTCATGCTCTTCCAAATTCCACCAACAGAAAATTTTCTACCATCATCTATCATCATCTACTCAAGGCTTGGAGCTTCTCTAAGTATTTCAAAGACGACCACAGAATGTTGTTGTTTTTTTCCCTCCTAAAGAATATCTTAAAGATTAGAGCTTAAATATGTCTCATGATAAGAAAATTCAGCCTGTTATTTTAAAAAAACGGTGCAGAATTTAGGCATTGGAAGGGGTCTTTAAAATCATGTAAACTTTAGGGGAGCCTGGCAGGCTCAGTCGGTTAAATGACCTGCTCTCGATTTCAGCTCAGGGTCCTGATCTCAGGGTTGTGAGATCGAGCCCGGAATCGGGCTCCATGCTGGATGTGGAGACTATTATCTCTAAGATTCTCTCTCTCCCTCTCCCTCTGCTCCCCCTCTTTGAAAGAGAATTGCATTATCTGTAAAATGTCAACTATCTGTAAATCTCCATACAGTAACTTACTCATTTTATTTCCTTGTTTCTTTTTTCTTTTAAATATGCAGTAACATGTGGTCATGGCCTCAGATGGCTTCTCCATTCACCGGTCACTCAAAAATACTTATTGGCCACCTACATTGTGTTGGGCACTCTGCTAGGCCCCGAGGCTTTCTCTGCAAGAAAGCAAGACATCCTTGCCAGAGCTACACATCCATTCCCTGACTACTGAAGGCTAATAGCTCCGAGTCCTTCTCTGCTGTGTCCTTGTGAACCAGCTTCATGTGCATGTACACTGGGACAAAGCAAAGAAGTAAAGGGCTGTCTGCTCGCCACAAATGCTTCTTGCTTTCTCTTAAAAATGGTCTCCTACGCTGTTGGTGGGAATGCAAGTTGGTGCAGCCTCTTTGGAGAACTGTGTGGAGATTCCTCAAGAAATTAAAAATAGAGCTTCCCTATGACCCTGCAATTGCACTCCTGGGTATTTACCCCAAAGACACAGATGTCGTGAAAAGAAGGGCCATCTGTACCCCAATGTTTATAGCAGCAATGGCCACGGTCGCCAAACTATGGAAAGAACCAAGATGCCCTTCAACGGACGAATGGATAAGGAAGATGTGGTCCATATACACTATGGAGTATTATGCCTCCATCAGAAAGGATGAATACCCAACTTTTGTAGCAACATGGACGGGACTGGAAGAGATTATGCTGAGTGAAATAAGTCAAGCAGAGAGAGCCAATTATCATATGGTTTCACTTATTTGTGGAGCATAACAAATAGCATGGAGGACAAGGGGTGTTAGAGAGGAGAAGGGAGTTGGGGTAAATTGGATAGGGAGGTGGACCATGAGAGACTATGGACTCTGGAAAACAATCTGAGGGGTGTGAAGTGGCGGGGGGGGGGGGTGGGAGGTTGAGGTACCAGGTGGTGGGTATTATAGAGGGCACGGATTGCATGGAGCACTGGGTGTGGTGAAAAAATAATGAATACTGTTTTTCTAAAAATAAATAAATTGGAAAAAAAAGAAATTAAAAAAAAATGAGGAGACAAAAAAAAAAAATGGTCTCCTACGGGGTGCCTGGGTGGGTCACCCGGTTAGGTGTCTGGCTCCTGATTCTGGCGCAGGTAGTGATCTCGGGTTGTGAGATGGAGTCTGGCATCAGGCAGAGCCTGCTTAAGGTGCTCTCATCCTCTCCCTCTGCCCCTCCTGTACCCACACACAAGTGCTCTCTCTCTCTCAAAAAAAAAAAAAAAAGTCTCCTACTCTTAAAATCCTCTTTCTTTTGCAACATCAAACCCTGAAGGCATGAACAATTACGTACGTAAACTTTAGTATTCCAGATATCACCGTGCATTACATCTTAACCCTCCGCGGGTTGAAGATCTCACTGGTGCTTTCACTTATTCATGTGAATGTGGGATTCCTGCAAGTGAGCTGGTGATCCATTACCGGCAACTCTGCCCTTGCAGTATTTAATTTTATCAGTTAATAGAAATAGGAAGCTTCTTCTTGAGCTGATTTTTGCTCACTTTTCCACCTCCCTTAACCGCTGCGTTTTACCATCGCACCAGAAAGGAAAGGTTTTCAGGCTACTGATTCATATTGCAGTGAGGTCATCTGAATTTTTTGAACTTTGAATAGGAATCATACTATGAAAAAGAATGAGCCTTGCTCAAACCCGACAAGCTGAGAGCTTATCGTACGAGGACACAAGCTCGCCAGTGGGTGGAGGAGATGACTATTGCTGCCTTTTTCCCCCTTCTCCACTGGTCTTAGGCAGATGTGGTTAGTCACTGTGCAAGCGAGCATGTGGAAATGTGAGTACTCATGTTTACGTGTGGTTGCCAGATCTAAATCAGCCAGGCAGTAATTTTTCTGGGAGTCCAGTATGGGCACTAAATTTTGCACTCACTCACCAAAAGGGTACATATGCCCCTTAATCTGTCTTCCTGCAGGAGGGCTCCCCTGGCACCACCAAGCCTGCACTTGGGGCCAACCTTTCCCCAGAGCCCCTTCCCGTGAGTTACAGTCTGCAGCATGGGGGCGGAATAGAAAACAGCCTTCAACGACTCCACTGGAAGGGCTGACCGGAATTCAACCCAATGTTGAGAATGGCAGGAAAGCTTCTATTATTCTACTTCATTCTATCTGCTGGGAGGCAGCACGGCGCCTGGAGTCTGACTGAGCTTAACTCATTTCCCTGGATTTCCGAGTCTCAGCCCCAGTGCGTCCTACAGCTGAATATCTCACTCCTGAGGCTCACTACACTTCCTGATATAGGATGCACTTGCCTGTCTCCTGGTGACCTTAGACGCTAATAAAGAAGTCATAATATGACCTAGACAAGACTTGCAAGCCAACCGGAATGCAAATGATTGACGGGAGCGCTTTCGGTTATCTCTGTTTGTCCTGGCAGGCTGGAGTGGCTCTTTTTGTTCTGGGGCTTACGATGTAGCACAGCATGCAAGGTACCCTGGCGGAGCTTAACGCCGAAGGGTGGCCAGAGAAACTCTGCTGCAGACCGGGAGCCCACAGGCACCAGCCACGATTTTTGCTCTTTCCCCCAGCTGGCTGGAAGGAGAGCTAGGGCGCTTCGGAAACAATTCTCGAGTGTGAATTGTCTCCCGTTCTGAGCATGCGGTTAGAGGAGCGAATTCTCTCACTGACTTTTTGCCCTGCTGACAGCTTTGGTCATCTCTGCTTGCCTTCTCTCAAATGTTATCAAAGTGATGAACATTTCTGCAGGAAGGTCACAATTCACAGTTCCATCCTTTCTTTTATATTTCTTCTACAATAAGTGCTTTCTCTGATGCATAAGGCGGATCTGTGAGGAAGCTCTCTCCTCGAATCACAAATCAGGACTGGGGAGATAGCTGGCGTTATCTCCTGTGTGTGCTGGTTGTCATGGTCCCGTGTGTTTAAGCTTGAATTCTTCTTTCTTGAGAAAGGCATTTTATACTTACATTATTCCTCTCTCTGTCAATGTCATACACTTACATTCAGAGGGTGAACTTACATCAAACTGGACAGAGAGGCGGGCTGCCCACCCTTTTGTATTTGGAAAGTGTCCACTGAAGAGTCTGCAAGCCAAGAGCTCTTGTGAAAGCTGCCCTGGAAGTTTCCTTCTGCCATCCTCAAGCACCGATGGCCGAAGGTCATCTATTGCAGCGTGATCGCAGGAATTTCCAGCCTACATGAGCAAAAGCAAATGGACTCCAAGTCCTCCATCCAGGGATGGAGAGCCAGACTACAAGGGCATGGTGATTCCCTGTGACAGCAGCCCGCAGCTGTCTCCAGCAGCCTTTCCAGCAGGAGGGTGGCTTCTGTGTGAGCCTGTCGTGAGTCTGTGACTTGCTGAACCCTCCCTGGATGTATTTATAAGTTTATCTGAAGTTACTACATCGTGGAGTAACAAGCATTCGATTTTAATATGTACTATGTGTCAGTTTTTCTTTTATTCATTTTATCATTATCTTTGGCCATTTTGCAATGTACATCTGGATATGGTGATTTGATGATCAAGTTATTCTAAAAGTTCCCTTCAAGATTTTGTATATGTCTAATGTATTTCCCTTAATACTTACATATCTATACCTATGTTGAAGAATTCTACCACTTCTTTTTTTAATTAACATATAATGTATTATTTGTTTCAGGGGTACAGGTCTGTGATTCATCAGTGTTACACAATTCACAGCACTCACCGTAGCACAAACCCTCCCCAATGCCCATCCCCCAGCCACCATAAGAGTTTCTTATGGTTTGTCTCCCTCTCTGGTTTCATCTTGTTTAATTTTTCCCTCCCTTCTCCTATGATCCTCTGTCTTGTTTCTCCAACTCCTCATATCAGTGAGATCATTTTATAATTGTCTTTCTTTGATTGATTTATTTCACTCAGCATAACACCCTCTAGTCCCATCCATGCCGTTGCAAATGGCAAGATTTCATTTCTTTTGATAGCTGCAAAGTATTCCATCGTATATAAATATATACCACATCTTCTTTATCCATTCCTCTGTTGATGGACATCTAGGCTCTTGAATAGAGCCTAGTTTGAATAGTTTGAATAGTTTGGCTATTGAAGACATTCTCTTCCTTTTAATTTGTTCAATTAAATTAAGATTTAACTAAGGCTTTGGAGTTCCCACTATATGGTGGGCACTGTGTTAGAGTCTTCTTCATTATCATCATCATCCCTGACATTTATTATGTGCTCATTGCATATTAGGCATTGTTGAAATACTTGATATAAATTATCTCATTTAATTCTTACAATAATTCTATGAAAAGTTTTCTCTCACCAGGAATAACTTTATGGATTTACGTTGTGATCCTTCCTCTACAGAAAACAGTTCTAAGGTTGAGAAAATTTTAAGCACTTCACATAAGGGCTAGGACCAAAAACTAAGTGCAGAAGACCCACATTCATCTAGAGCATCCCATTTAGCTGTATTGCATAAATCCATAGAAAACTAGTTTTGGTCCTATCGGATGCTTGCCTCATCTTGCCAGTCCCTAGAGCTGGGTTGTTTCTGTTTTTATGTTTATTTTTTAAACTAAATTTCTGCATTCTTTCTTCTTTTGGTCTGTTGTACTGACACGTAGGGAAGTTAACCTGATATAGTATACGAATATACCATAAGTGTAGAAAAGCAGATCCAGCCATCAAATTCACAACGTGGTATAAACATACTTTCTCATTAACCAAAAGGTTGCCACTTCCATGCTCTATACAAGTAAAAAATATAAAACCACGGATGGTAGTGAGGGAACTCACTTTAATGCATTTGCTGTGTGTGGTGACTCTTATTTTGGTTATGGAAATGTTATAACATATTAGTGATCTTCTATTGAGAGGAAATTCTCCATAAAATAATCTGGAGCTAGAAACTGAAGTGAATTCTTTAAAATTATTTAAATATGTGCATGTTCAAAGGGCTGCTTCTTTCATTTTCCTTTAAATTCATGCCCATTTCTTTAATCCTTTCTTCCAAAGACTTATTTTCCATCCTTATGATCACCTTTGAAGACCCTCCAAGTTCTCTGTTTCTCTCAAGTTGTGAAGCCCAGAAATGAGCACAACTTCCCATCACTGAGTAAGACATGACGGCTAAGGATTCATCCTCTTGTATTCTAAACTCCCCTTATTGTGCTAAAAAAAGAAAAAAAAATCACCATATTCTAACATGTTGCCTTTTTACCAAAAAAAAAAAAAAAGTAATTTCCAGATTTTTTTTTTAACATAGGTTAAAATTTATAAGTGCATGTCTGGTTTTCTTTTTCAATTAGACTCTTGCCTTTCACACTTAATCTCAAACCAAGGTTGGTTTTGCTTTTGCCTGCTGCTTAGTTCAGAGGCATTTATATACTTTGTGCTTGCTCTGTTCCCTTAGCCCAGACTCTCATTTTAAACATGATCTCTGAATCATAACCTGTGGAATAAATATTTCCCCAGGATAACACAGTGACCTAGTAATAGGGATTGTTGTAGCCCTGTCCCCAAATGGAGTTGGTGCAGATTTTCCCATGGAAGTAACATTGTCTGCAAAACGCTATGCCGCCTGTTTTTAAATCAACAAGCTCCTAACAAATTTGGGGTCATTTGCAGATGAGAAAGCTGGGCTTGATGACTGCTTCAGTCACACAGCCAGTCCTGCCCCAGTTCTGCTCTATCTAGAGGGAGGAGGGCAGAGACTGTAAACACACACAATTCCTACAGCTTCTAAGTGCAGTGGAGAGAGAGGGAGGGGCTCTTGACTTCATGCTGGGTGGCTCACTACTCCTGTATCAGTGACAATCACCCCTGAATCTTCAAGAGCTTGTCTTCTTCAGACACAGAGTTTAGCCTTATTTATCTTTTTAAAAAAATACACACATTAGGTAGAAACCCAAAGTTCTCTTGTAAACATGTCATGGAAATATTTCCTGGTGATTTCTAACAGCTATTTTTCCCCAGATATACTTTCCCCTAGCATTTCAATGAATATTAATAGAAAGGCTAAACTACATTTTTAGCTATCCTTACATGCACTGATAATTAATAAATCAATTTCTACTTTTGATTTCTTTTTAAAAAAGATTTTTATTTATTTATTTGACAGAGATAAAGAGATCACAAGTAGGCAGAGAGGCAGACAGAGAAGGAAAGCAGGCTCCCCACTGACGAGAAGCTCAATCCCAGGACCCTGAGATCATGACCTGAGCCAAAGGCAGAGGCTTAACCCTCTGAGCCACCCAAGGGCCCCTACTTTTGACTTCTTAAATGTATGTGAAATTTTTGTATGTTTCTGGTCTTCATTATATAAATTACAGAGATGAGAGTCTATTGAACTATGATAAAGAACAATTATTTCAGTTTTGGCCATAAAGCTTATTCCAAGAATAGAGATGTCTTACAGGCTGTTACCATGTATACCTATGAAATGAAAATCTTTTTTATTTTCACATGTTACTAAAGCGAAAGTTGAATCTGTCGTTTGTAGTTTTTGTAAATGCTTGATTTTTGTGGCATTTGTTTCAGACTATGGTTCATGAAAAGTGTACATTCTTTTTCCAGGTAGAGAAGAGTTTGATGACATTTTATTCCCCCCAAAGCTTACTAATCTCAGCAATAAGAATTTCATATTTTTCCAGCAAAATCAAAGATGTTTGACCTCAAAGAAACTTTAGAGAGATTATCTATATCAATATCCCTCAGAACCTAGGGGTTCCTCAATCATACCTGAGGACAGGGGCAAGAAAAAAAAAATCAAGGGTAGGCTGAGATGGGGGAGTGTGGAAATGGTCGTGGACCCAACTGAGCAGCTCCACTTCTGATCTGGTTTACACACTGGACTTCTGTTTAAGATTACATCTGAAGAAATATGCTACCAGGAATATGCAATATTCCTGCAATATATTAGCAATATGCAATATATTGCTAATGTGCTACCAGGAATATGCAATATTCCTGCAATATATTAGCAATATATATTAGCAATATATTGCTAATAATAAAAAAGATGTGAAATCCAATGGCCCAAATACCTAAATTTTATAAGCAGGGAAACAGGTTCAGAGAGAAGAAACGATTTGTTCAAAGTAACTAATAAAAAAAATGGCTACATTAATGATTTGTAAAGCTTAAAAGGCTATGTTCGATTTAATCGACATTTATTAAAGGCCAACAAAAGTCAGGCACTCTGCTAGGCCTCCAGGGAATAAAAAGAAACCAACAACCAAAAAATATCGACCAAGGTGGAAACCTCATAAAAAATGCTAAAACCAAAAACACTGAAGATCATCCAAACTAATGTACTTGTTTTAGAGTTTGGCACTCTTCTTAAAACACATTTCAAGGGGTGCCTGGGTGGCTCAGTGGGTTAAGCCTCTGTTAAGGCTCAGGTCATGATCCCAGGATCCTGGGATGGAGTCCCACATCGGGCTCTCTGCTCAGTGGGGAGCCTGCTTCTCTGTCTCCTACTTCCCCTGCTTGTGTTTCTCCCCTCGCTGTGTCTTTCTCTGTAAAATACATAAATAAAATCTTTAAGAAAGCAAAAAAATCCACACATTTCCATGGTTTACATAAAAATGGAGCTTCAGAAAATGTGATCTCAGTGGTGTATCAGATCAGATGGACTCTTATATAAACATACTGTGTTTGCATGTCACAAAAACATTATGCACATATGTCCAAATAAGTGTGAATTAAGTGTAATATACAAAATGCTAACAATGTATTGTTTGGGTCTTACTCTCAGTTCATACTTGTCATATTCATCATGAGAAACTCAATGTGTATTTATTTTCTTCCTAAATATAACATATGCAGAAAAGTCACTGGAAATGTTGAATTAATTTAAGTAATAGAAGGATTTGTGAATACATTCTCACCCTGTTTTCAGAGATAAAATGAGTTTTCTGTGAAATGAGAATCCAGTTGTTTTTCTTATAAAACATATATATCCTGGTGCATTTTGTTTTAGTCAGAATGATAAAAGTAAAGAGGAATAAATAGCAAAATGTCCCCTCAAATTACCATGTAAGGTGCACCAAACCAAAACCATACTGCAAATCTTGGGAAAGAACCTGTTCTTGTAAGATTTACAGACCAATTTTTCAAGATCAAAAGTGTTTATATGGGGTCACAAAATCTTGGATCTTTCCCCAGGCTAAAGCTCCAACACTTCTGAGGTTGGCCCATCATTAATTTTTACAGTATTTTTGACATTTCATGGGAAGGACTTAGGGGTCTTTGTGATAGGCAGGCTTCTTACCATAATGGAGCGCCGGAACGATTTGCTGTGTGTGAGAGGCAGTCTCTGGTCTTTTGCATCAGGAAGGCAATGATTTGTAGATACCATGAGCTTGTTTTACTTTGTCAGCTTTGTTCGTTGAGAAATATCACTGGGGACCTTCTAGTACCTAGAGGGCTGTGTTTCCCACCTGACACACACTCCTCACAAAGTGATTTGAGTCCTGCGTTGAGGTGATATTCTTTCCTACAGTATAACGTTTCCATATAGAAAACTTTTAGAAACAGGCTCCCAAGTAGGCTGATTCTCTTCATCCTTTGTAATATGGCCTGACAGGGTGCCTTACACTTCGGAGGCCTTGAAAATAAGAATTTTCAATGAATTCATGCATTTACCAAGTTGGAACATGTAAGATAAAATAGACCGGGAGCTCTCTGGTAACATAGCTCTAAGGATCCATTTACTCACTGATTTAATTTTGTACTCCAAAGTCTGGTCATTATGCTTCTAAAGGTTGCATAATTATTGTACTTTCATTGCCAACAGCAGTAATAAGACAAAGCCTAAGTGCTATTTTACCCACCCAATCAGGATTCTCCTCCAAAATCATCATGGGTTTTTTCCCCCTTTAAGAGACCCATTTTCCTGGATAAGGAGGGATCATGCCTGCAATATTTATGCTCAAGATCCTTCAGTCTCCTCTGGTATAGGAAACTGTTACATAGAGCAGAGAGGGATGAGATATGGATCCTGCTTTCAGAGAGCTTGAGTCTCATCGTAGAATTAAGGCAAAGACAAATGCAGGCAGTGGCACCTACCAATGACCAGTTAGTGGTGTCTGAAGGCACTATGGTTGGAGGAGAGGTCTGGATGCTCATACTGACCAAAAAGAGAGGACGGATAATCGTGGGTCTCCATCCCTCATTTACATACAACAGGGAATATAAACAAGAAGACTATCCTCATTCACTCGAGGCTCAGCACCGGTCCCCCAGCTTCTTGACACTCGAGCCTCACTGTCATCCTTCCTGAGGCACATGTCTTTCTCCTCTGTCATCCTCAGCAGTGTCCAAGGCTTCACCCACTTCTTTTCCGATCCCAGCTTTGGCTAACTCTTTAGAGAAGCTTGGGCTTTCACTTCCCAGGGTTCCGCAGCAGCATTCGAAAGAGGCCAGTGCACTAGCAGAAAGAAGCGAGTACACCCGTAACCCCAGCCCCACTGCCGTTCCCGTCCCGCTGTTGGTCGCCATGACTATTCATGTGGATGGTGATTTACAGCTTGCAGTCCTGTGACATGGGCTGACGCTCTAGGCAAGGCAGCTGCCAGGGCAAACTGGGGACAGCTCATGGCCCTGAAATACTGAATACTGAAGGTATTGCAGAATATCTGTGAGGCAAGGCTGCCAGTTGAAGGGAATAATTACAAGCGGCTGCCTAACTGCCATGACAATAGAAACTCAACCCAAGTGTTTTCAGGTAAGTGCCAGCCCTGGGCCTGGCTGCCTTCCATGGGCCCCACAGCACACAGCACTGTGTAAAGTGGATGTCTTATAGCAAGTCACAGCAACGCAGCTGTTTGCACTAGAACTTAACCCAGGTATGCCAGACGGCTGTGCCAAAACATGCCTTTCTGTTTCATTAATGCAACAACAACACATATTTAAAAAAAAAAAAAAATTGACCATGACTGCTGGTTTCAGTTGCTTGTCAAGAACTGGCTCTAATTCAATTTAATAAAATGTTCTTGAGTACCAACTATGTGTTTGACACTTGGAAATAAAAAAAGTATAGGCCATGACTCAAAGACAAGGACATCACCCGAGCCCTTAGGCAACATCTTATCTAGTACAGACACACCACACACTAATGTTACAATTCAATGATAGGTACAAAATTAGAAATAAATATTAATAAAATGGTGATAAAGAAAAGAGAATGGTTATTTCCAACTAGGGTAGTCACGTATGGCTTCTCAAAGGTGATGCTATTTGAAATGGACTTTGTAGGCTAAATAGAAATTCTCTAGGTAGAAAATAGAGACAAAATATCATTCACTAAATATGAAAACGTGACAAATGGTGGGAGAGACATGAACGGATTAGATGTATTGAGGGTGAATCTTGAGCAGATAAATTTGGGTCAGCAGTTCCTGCTTATAGAGCCTTGGGTGCCATGCAGCATTTCTGGGAGCTGTTAAATGGTATAATACAGGGAATGACATGATCAGATCTGTTTTCTAAAATCTCACTCTTGCAGTGCCTTCAAGGAGGAGAGACTCAAGGAAGATTCAAGGAGGATATTGCTCAAGGAAGAGCAATTACAATGGTCAATTGAAGACTCAGGGAAGAAACTATTGCAATAGTCCAGGCAAGGGGAAGTGAGGGCCTGGCCTGAGGAAGGAACCATTCTGCTGTCTGGGCTCATAGAAATTGCAATGGTTCACCCATTTGTGGTACTTTGTATAGCAGCGCTAGGAAACTAATGCAATTATCATTCAAGTTTAAGCATTTTGTGTATGTATATCTCTGTGTGTGGAAAAGCTCTCTCTGAAATAGCCTGAAAGAGATTGCCTAGTGCAGAACTACACTTAAAAAAATAATAAGAAAACTCTCTAAGCATTACACACTGTAAATCGATTTGGTTCAGTGGTAAATCCCATTTTCACACAATAAGATTTTAACAACTAAAATTTAAGTATGCCTTCGAAAGCACTTTCATCCACTCTCTCATATAATTTTCGCATAAGTTCTGAGAGGTAGGAACAGTGAGAAGGTGGTTGATTGTCCCAAAGCTACCAAGTGATGGAGCCAAAGTCAAAGTACAAGATCTCCAGCTCCAAATCCTGTGCTCCTGCTCCCATTCTGCTCCATTACTGGCTTGAACAGCTCCTCTCTGGGAAGAACTGATAGAGGAAAGATGTTAGAGTTTGAAGCCAAGAAAGAATTCTTGAGATGTCTTTGGTGCAAAAAGGTGGGGACAGGACCCATGGGCAGAAAGAGCCGCTCTGGGGTCATGAGGAGTGGCCCATTATATATCTTCAAGTTGGCAGGGGGTTAGGGATAGTGTAAGACTCCCAGGTATTTAGGAAACAAGGTCTCCAGGATCCTGAGGGGGCTAGCTATTGTTGGGAAAAGGTCATTTATTACTGTTTAGTAAAAACCCAGTCATGAGACGCTTCAGATGTATATCGGTAGGTCATATGCTTGGAGGATGATTACCAACATGTATCTTGGAGGGTAGAGATAAAGGAAGTTTCCAAAGGAATTTTTATATGTTGAAGTAGACTTAGAGGAGCCTGGGGGTTGAGCTAAGATTGTCTTTTGCCCTTAGCAAAGAATTAACATGGAGGAAGCTGACTTCCTAGAGGAATGTCACTCTGCCTGTTTCAAGGACTCATCAATGGGCTGTAGGTAATGAGGAAATTTAATATTCTTTCTTCTGCCTTTGTTTCCCACATCAAGAACCATTCAGGATAAGCTGGGACTGCAGATAAGAAAGATCTCTGTACCAAGATAGCTTCCATATGTACTCAAGAAGAGTCAACTTGAGATACTAGTGCAAGTGCCAGCAAGCAGTTCTATTTCCCGGGAAGAAATTCAGTGATATACTGTAATATTGTAAATGGTCTCTAACTTCATCACAAACATTTATATTCAGAGTGTTTGGGAGTAGAGAAAAAGCCTGTAAGATGACATGGTGTTTCATCTCCTCCCTCGTTGTATCCTGAGTCCCAAGAAAATGTCCTTATACAAAGGACATTTACAGCCTTAAAAACTAGAAAAACTAGAACCAATTCAGCTTCTCTTAAACAAACTAGGTCTACTCTTATCTCAAGCATCATACTATAATTCTCTATTTCAATTCCCACTGTGAGACTTTTTATGGTTGGCAAGAAAATTCATTTCTTGAGTAAGTGACACAGTTCGGGTTTTGATTTGGAGGTTTTTTTTTTTCATTTATTTGTTTGTTTTTGAGACCCTGGACACCTTGTGTAGGTATTTGCAGGGAGACAAATAAATGACCGACAATTAAACTTCTGGGAAATGGATGTGATGTGCGGTCCCCAAAATGCCATTTATCAGAAATAGCTGACAGTATTATGTCAGTTACAGTCATCATGCATCTGGCCTCGTGTGGAAGAAGGAAGGGGGGAGAAAGAAGAGGAAAGAAGCCTCTTCACTTGCACAGGTCAATAAAAGACAATGGTTTTCTAATAGCAGCCCTGTGGTTCTTTATTTAAGTAGCAGGAAAATGACATCCGTGTCAGCCTGGAGGAAACGTTTGCGCAGCACCCACAAAGTACTACATTCTAAGAACTCATAATACTTAGGATCATTCTCTACTTGTTTTAAGTCCTAAAAGTACTTAAAAGTCAAGGATAGTGCCTCAGAAGCAAACCTCAGCCTTTCGTCTTTCAGACCAGGCTGAAGGCAAGTTCATGACCAACCCCCCATCCAGACCATAAACACATGTAATGCCTGGTCTCTGGACAGATACCAGAAATACAGTCACTAATGCCAGTCTCCACATCTGAGTTAAAGTCCTTCTCCACAGGGGCTGGGACTCTGGATGTGTGGAGGGGCTCGGTGTGCAGTCTATAAACAGCTTGAGTTACAACTTTGAATGGACGACCACATGCTCACAGAGCCTCCCATAGCCCCTTCATCCCCTCACACTCCTAACAAAAGTCAGACCAGTTATGTTACACGGTAATCCAGAGGAACATTCAAATTCTTCACTTACATTGGAATGCCATGTATCCTTAATTAATTGAAAGAAAGAAGTCACAAGCTGCATATTGGTGGTCTTTTTCCTTCCTTTCATTTCTTTGTAACAGAATTTTCATTTTAGTACTTATTCTAATAGGCCTTGGATTTGCCCCATAGCTTTTAAAGGAAAAATTGCCATTCCCCACCCAATAGTCCCACGTGCTTGCAAATGGTTTTAAAGATTTTGTTCAAAATATTTTATTCAAGAGTTCCAAGGAAGGGCTCATAGGTGGCTCAGTGGGTTAAGCCCCTGCCTTCAGCTCAGGTCATGATCTCAGGGTCGTGGGATCGAGTCCCGCATCGGGCTCTCTGCTCAGCAAAAAGCCTTCTTCCCTCTCTCTCTCTCTCTCCCGGCCTCTCTGCCTACTTGTGATCTCTCTCTGTCAACTAAATAAATAAAATTTTTTAAAAAATTTCCAAGGAAGGTTGAGAAGAGTTTTCTATGAATAATTGAGACTCAAAAACTAAACCCAACAGGTTTCATTCATTTTGTGGTTTTTAGAGTTAAAACTCCCCCACCCCTTTCTGTTTGTCCCCACTTTACAGATGAGAACCTCAGAGTCCCTCACCAACCTCAGGGCTGAGACGAGCTGACCCAGAATGCCTGCCCACAGCTAACCTGGCAGCACCACACACAGCTTTGGACTTTTCACCCCATGAGTTGCTTTGCCCAGATTTCCAGGGGTAGGGCAGGGCTGCCTGCCTCCCCACGTTGCCCCAGAGCCGTGAGTGACCTTCCAGAGGCACAAAGCAACTTGGCAGGGCAGTCGCTGTGAGGTCCGGGACTCCCCCAGCACTGAAGCGGTTAACTTGCAGGAAGACCCAGAGAAAGAAAAACAGACTATGAACAGCCTTGTGGGGAGGAGGGCTAGAAAAGGAGGCTGTTGCTGTTGTTTTCATTGTGTGCACTCTAATCAGGGAGGGTAAGAACAATGATGCATGTAATGCTGATTTTGGAACGTGTCCATGCAGCTTTTCCCAGGCTAGACAGCCTTGGGAACCAGTGATAGAGTGGCACACCAGGGGCACAGCCTCAATCACCAAGCTCAGGGCAGGGCAGCCTTTTCTGTGGATAAAATATGTGAGGGATGACAAGAATCTTCCCAGCATGGGAAGTGGCAGGAACGATAAATAAATAAATAAATAAATAAAAATAAAAATACACACACACACACACATACACACACACACACACATATACATACACAACAGGGGAAACCTGTGAGGGTTTTGCTTCTCAAAGCCCGGCCAGACTACAGGGATGTGATCATGGAGAGATAGGAGAATTCTCCTTCTACCCACCCCATTCCATTTTTCGTTTTTGTTTGTTTGTTTCCTTTTCTGCATTCAAAGGGCCCTCCCTTTCTTCTCCACTCCCCTCCCCCCAGCTCCCTCCACCACACTTTGAAGCCTAGATGAAAGCCCTATGTTGTGGCTTGGGCACCCGGCGAGGAGCAGGGGGAAGGCTGAAGTGTGCTTTAGTTTAAGATGCTGTACTTCTCTCCCAAGGAAAAGGGGGGAAATCAGCTTGAAACAATACATTGCATTTTGCTGGAGAGCATACTTGATGTATCTAGGACTCCAACATGGTCCTAATTTTTCCAAGCTTTTGTCTTCAAGGATAAGGGAATAGCTAAAATGTGGTATCCTCTCTCAAAGTGAATGCATATAACTGTAAGGGCTTTGGAGGAGGATTGTTTAATAAAATAAAACAAGAAAGAGGCAAAAACCAGGCACATGAGCTTTCTGGTATTGACACAACTGCACATCGTAACTTTTTCAAGTGTTGACAAAACAGCTCCTTTATATCGAAATAGCACATTCAAGCTAGGCTGTACTAAATAATTTTGAAGGCATGGCTTCCATATATTTACTTAGTTATTAGCTTACCAGATTTAGCAAATAAAGATCCAGGACACCCAGTTAAATCTGAATTTCAGCTGAACAATGATAAATTTTTAGTATAAATATATGTCGTGCAGTTTTCAGAATTAAACTTACACTAAGAATTTACTTGCTTTTTATCTGAAATTCAAATTTAACTGGGTGTTCTATATTATGTCTGACAACTATACTCGTTGTGACAGTTTATAGATCCACTCAGCCTCCTAAAATTATGTTCAAATGTTTTTTAGGAGCCCTGTTACAACATGAGTTTATTTGAGATTTTCCAGTTTGCACATAGGAATATTCAAAATATTGTCACTACAGCACAGACTGCCTATAGGATGGCCTTTCCATGCCCCTACCCACCTAGCCCCTAAACACAGCCACATATACAGAGCACCCCTCACTCCCTCAATCTCACCCCCCTCACACACACACCATAGGGGTTTTAAAAGGATTTTATGTATGTATTTTTCCATCAAAGGAAGGATTAGCTAATATGTTACTTAGAGCAATAGGTCAGTATTTCTAATCAACTCCTAGCATGGAAAGTGCATATTAGCTCCCACTTGGCCATTACCTAAAACTGCAGCTGCTTTGTCAAATAGCAATAGCTCATGAGATCTAAATGAGGCATAATTATTTTTGGTTAAAATTTTTTCCTCCATTTATCTACTTAATGCACTGAAACGTGGTTTTATTATTTTATGTTTACCTAAAAAAAAAAAAAAAAGACAAACCATGTGCTCATAGACATTAAATCAACCCAAAGGAACGACTTGGAAAGCTTCACTGACCTGTCCTGTATGCTATGTCTGCAAACACCTCGTGTCCACTCTTGTTCATGTGATCTCGTGTTCACTTGAACTTGGACAAAGTTGAAGGCCTGGTATTTTTGCCTCTCGGAGCCGCTATCTCTGAACATGACCTGTGAGGTTGGTGAGCTTCCAATACATCGGGACTGAAGAGGGGGCTAAAGAAAGATTGAGAATGTGTGGATGACAGTGCTGGAGGAGAAGATCCAGAAAAATCTGAAGTCTCCATATATGTGAAATTTCAATTGTGCATTTAGGGGCACCTGACTTCTGATTCTTGATTTTGGGTCAGGTCACGATCTCAGGGTTCTGGGATCAAGCCCTGCCCCATCCCCGGGCTCTGTGCTCCGTGGGGAGTCTGCCTGAGGATTCTCTTTCTCCCTCTCCCTCTACCTTCTCCTCTCCCCATCCTTGCACACAAGTGCACTCTCTCTCAAATAAATAAACCTTTTAAAATAAATAAATAAATAATTAATGCATTTAAAACTATTGCCTTTTAAGTGAATGTTGAAATTTGCATTGAAACCTGGACCTAGAAGATTATAGAATGTCATGTAGAGATTCACACCTGCTTTGATAACCATTTTCCTTCCTACCAAAACTATTTTTTTTTGATTAGGCAAAAGATCGCTTTGTTAGAAAAGTGTTCCCTTTTCATCAGTTTTTTTCAGTGTAAGCTCACTTCTGCTTCCTCTTGCATCAGCACCAGAAAATGAATTATTAGAAAATCTCTTGAACACCAATCTACTTTTCAAGAAAACTAACAAGATTTCAATTTGAAGAGATACTTGAACCTACATTACTTTTACATAAACCTCAATAGTGCTCAGGTTTTATCATCCAATTTTCCAAACATAGTCAAGGTGACCTCTTTGAGTTTGAAAATTTCTCTGTAAGAATGGGGGGGCACAGTTTCTCACCTCCTTACCCCGTTATTCATCACCCATCTATGCCCATGCCCATCACCACCCCTCTGCTTATACAGAATGATAACAGGTTTACCAAGTAAATCCATCTAAATATTTGGGTGGTAAAGTGGCATGATGACTAAAGAGTTGGAGATCTTGGTCTAATTTCAACTCTGATACTAATAACTCTGTAAACTTGGACAAGTCTATTCTCCATCCCCAGCCAAAGGAATGAGAAATAACAAGACACTAAATTTCTTCAAAGAACAACAGTGTAAAACCAGATGCTGAAAATGTCTTTTTTTTTTTTAAGATTTGTTTGTTTTTTAGAGAGAGAGAGCACGAGCAGGGGGAGGGGCCGAGAGGAGGGAGAGAGAGAATCACAAGCATACTTTCCACTGACTACAGAGCCCAATGCAGGGCCCCATCTCACAACCTTGAGATCATGACCTGAGCTGAAACTAAGAGTCACAGGCTTAACCAACTGAGCCACCCAGGAACCCCTCAAAAATGTCTTCTTATTCTGAAATTCTGGTTCTATGTCCATTTCCATTAATAAAGCCTACTTTCTCCTCTGTGTATCATAAGTCAATAAGCATGCCAGTTAGTTGCACGTAATTAAACAATTTTTATGGACTTAGTTTAACTTTTTTTTATGGTAATGGTTTATTTTTGGAAAACGTACACCCAAGCAGGATACACTTCTGAACAGAATCACAAAGAGGCACATGTAAAGGACTGAAATTGTCAACTCCTGTGTCTATAAATCCTCTACTTCGGGGAATTAGAATTTGTAAATATTGTATTTTGGCCACTGAGTTTTCAAAAAAGGATAACACATGCCTATGAATGAGTACTTAATTGTTCAGATGGTGTTCCCATTTGTGGGCATCACAAATTTGAGGATTTTAGATGCGCTGGAGTACAGACATCCAGAGAAACCAACTTTTTAAGAGAGCAAATGACTCTCTCATTGCTTTCAGAAGACTAATCAAATATAAAAGGACTTGGATCAATTATAGGATTGATATGGCAGATGGCAGATGCTGTTCTTTTAGGGAAAAATGCAAACTATGGAGACAGGGAACCAGGAACCAATCAAGGGAGTATCTGAAAAATGAAACAAACATCCAGTTTGCTGATCAGAACCAGGACCCGCGGATTATTGTGAAGAAATCATTGAAATAATCAGTCGGGTCTCTGGATAGTAAAACTGACAACGTGGATAAAAGGATAGAGGAAGAAACTGCATAACAAAGGTATTTTGAGGGAGTGGTTAGAGTCCTGATGTCCTTTCTTCAGGACTACAAGCCTCTAGGATCAATTTGCTTCTCCCTGCAGGTCTGTGGCAAAGGAAATCAGCCAGGATCCTGCTGGCTCTTCCCAAATTTAGACTTCAGCGATCTGGAGGCAGAGTAACATCTACAGAGGGAATTTATTGCTTCCTCTGTTCCTGTGGATCTGCTCCTTTCCTGACATATCCCAAAGGCCTTTTATAATAAGATCACTTAAAATATCACATACCAATTTATGATGCATGACGTCACTGCCACCAGAACATCATCGGGATTAAAGCTTTTACTTATTTATGCATTTTACTTAAATATATGTTTGAGGGGAGAAAAACCCAGTTTTTATATAGCACATTTTTATGCTTATTTTTGTTATTATGTTCATAATTTTAAGAATTAATCATGTCCTTGGGGCACCTGGCTGGTTTAGTGGAGCGTGTGACTCTTCATCTTAGGGTTGTGAGTTCAAGCCCCACACTGGGTGCGGAGATTACTTAAGAATAAAATCTCTCTCTTTTTTTAAAAAAAAGATTTTTTTTTATTTATTTGACAGAGAGAGAGAGATCACAAGTAGGTAGAGAGGCAGGCAGAGAGAGGGGGAAGCAGACTCCCTGCTTAGCAGGGAGCCTGATGTGGGGCTCAATCCCAGGACCCTGAGATCATGGCCTGAGCCTAAGGCAGAGGCTTAACCCACTGAGCCACCTAGGCACCCCTAATATCTTTTTTTGAACAAAGAATTGTGCCCTCTAAATTTATAATATACAGAAAATGTTGTCAGCATTTCACCTACCCTGGCTATAAAAAGTCCATATATGGAGCCCATTTCCATGTTAGGAACTTAGAACTTTGTTTTAAAAGGAGTGAACAGGGTATGCCCTAAAGCTTGTCTTGGCCCCCCCTCAGCTAGGTAGGAGAACAGCAGAAGTGAGTTGGGCCCCCCCACCAGAAGTTTATAATAGAGAGCTTCACAACCCCTTTCCTAAAAACAGTATTGAATATCCTTGGCTATCTGACCCTAACTCAGATGAAAAAATTCCCTTTTTCTCTGAGAAACTGGAAGTCACTATCCTCATGCTGATTGTAACATGGACATTCCAGATGCTTTATCCCACCCTTCTTCTCCCTCTACTTGTCAGCAAGAATTGGAAGGACTGGGAGATTCTTGGGGCACACAAGTTACCAACACAGTCCTCTTCCCACGGTGAGACTAAGAGGCATATAGGTGTTGTGTCTAGCTTGCCTCCTTCTCAGACTATAATCCCAGGAAAGCATGAATTTGTTCACTCATTTAACAATTATTTAATAGGGACCCCCTGAGTGGCTCAGTCAGTTAAGCATCTGCCTTCAGCTTGGGTCATGATCCCGGGATCTTGAGATCATGTCCCACATCAGGCTCCCTGCTCAGCGGGGATCCTGTGTCTCCCTCTCCCTCTGCTGCTCCCCTGCTTGTGCTCTCTCTCACTCACCCTCTCAAATAAATAAAATTTTTTAAAAAATTATTTAACAACTATGACATGAGCATATGTTATCTGCCAGAAACCATGCCAGACAGATACAATGGTGAGCAAAGCAAGTTTGGTCCGTGTCATCAAGAAGTTTGCAGCCTACTGAGAGAACTGGCCATTGTCAACTGATCCTTGAAATAAACGGACAATTTAAAACTGGCAAGTGTCATGAGGAGATGTTATAGAATATCATGGGGATATAAGGATTCCCAAATACATGTCTCACAAGTGCTCCCCTACAGTGCATAGCACAGATTTGTGGGGGAGTGGGGAGCATGTAACTTGAATGCATAATGCACATCAATTCGTTGAGAAAAGCTTTCTCAATACCATGCCCTTCTTAAGTTTAGTAAAGATTATGTATTCACTATTCATAAAATCTTATTACATCCAGTAATACAATATCAACTTCTTTATTTCTGTATGTAAGAGGCATTACATACTACATACAGGAATTTTGTACTGTAATAATTTCTATGTACTCTAACCTTGTCAGCTCCCACAAACAATGATGTCCTTATTATAACAGATTAGTCTGTTCCGAGTTCTGGAATACACTTCACTGGAAGGCTACCTTCAGCTCTAGGAAGGTAATTTTGTCTTCTTTATTTGTATCTGAATGGGATGCCTGAA
Source organism: Neogale vison (assembly GCF_020171115.1). Classification (NCBI taxonomy): domain Eukaryota; kingdom Metazoa; phylum Chordata; class Mammalia; order Carnivora; family Mustelidae; genus Neogale; species Neogale vison. Next base: position 75,251,906 of record NC_058091.1, on the reverse strand, counting down.
TATAAATCTTCTAAATGGCCATTTTCCAATGCCTATACATGACATAATACATGCTTGTGAAATTTGTGAACTAGTAGATTTTTCTCAATCAATTTAAAAACTAATTAGAAGAAAAAAAATACTCATTCACTCCAGAAGATAAAAGATCTAAAGTAACAAACCTTGGAAATCCAGGTATGTAAATAACCAAAACTTTTCTCTCTTTACCAATTGGGAAAAAATGGGTGATGATAGATGTCAAAATATTTGATTGGTCAAGAGATTGTAGAAGCTTCCCGGGAGCTTAAAGTCCTTAGTCTTCATTTCACATCTTTTTAAAGCTGTAAATGAATTCAGGTACACCATCTTCCCATGCATGTCATTTATTTTTTCCAAATTCTAGCACAAAGCTTTCACAACTAAAAAAAATTATTGCTGCTGCCAGTAATTATAATAATAAACTCTGTCATTTACTGGCTTTGTGATCTTGGGCAGATAACTTCTTTTTCTCGTCTGAAAAATGAGTAAATCAAGACTCTTTTAGAAAATTATATCCAGATTAAAGATAATATATGAAAAGTCTCTGGGACTTACAAACATTCTATGACTTGCCAGGGGATGATGGTGATTATTATAATATTCTGGTCATTTAATTTAATATCCAAACAACAAAAAAAAAAACAGAGAATCCCCTACATAAATCATATCATGAAAATAAGAAAGCTTCAAAGAGATAATCCCTTTTCATAAAGTGGGTAGAGCCTTCAATCTTGTAGTCAGCCAAGTTAAAAATATTCCTATATGAAGCTATGCCGTTCAGGTAGAATGAAAGGACTGAGCTCTCGGAATGAGACAAAAGGAAACAGGCTGAAAATTGCAACCAGAAAGATGTCTGGATGTGAGACATCAGAGTCAGAGGATAAAACAAAACTGAGGCATCTCCTTGGGCGGTTCAGTAAGTGGAAGTTCTGGGTTTGGTTAGCTGACAGCCCACCAGAAGAGTCAGGAAGAGCTAGGGAATCCATCAAGGTCCCAGTGACCCACTGACAATTGTCCATTAAGTTTAAAAATGAAATTAAGCTCAAATTTAAAGGACTAGTATTGTATGCCACAATGCTGCATGAGGTATCATTTGATCCAATAGAATAATCTTTTTTCAGAGTTGCTACTACCAACTTGCTCATGAGTCAACCCAGAGAAGAGGGCAGAGCTACCATGACCAAGGTTTAATATTATTACTCTTATTCACTTTTCAAATGACATTTATCCCAAAGGACATTGTTCTTTGTAAGATAATTTGGTTTGGGTTGCCAACTGGTCTGAACTTCTTAAAGTTATTTTCAGAAACCATGGTTCTGTCCTTTGGCAATATAACCAACTGACACATTCTGCGTTTGGTAAACAGACACGAGCCTTTAAAATTATTTATTCTTAAAACTATCTACAAAGACAATCCACTGGAAATATTAAACTGGTACTCTAAGCAGATTGCTAATAATTTAGAAGCAAATTCTTCCTGGTTTAAACCACTGGGGGAAACTACCAAATTTTCATTCTCTAAAAAAACTTTGAAAGTACTTCTGTTGCAAATTGTGTAACATATGCTATGCATACAGAACTCTTTAAATAGGATTAGGTCTTAATGTTAAAAAGTATTTGACTCTGTGTAGCATGGTCTCCAAATGTGTGGCAGAGACATGTGGACTGGTCCTCACCACCATGAAATGCTTAAGAAGTATCCATCAAGCACTTGAACATCAACGGGATGCCTTGGATTTACATTTTATGTGTCTCTGGTGTTCTCAAGGAACTTCCCTGTTCTAAGGAATTTACAAATTCACATTATCAAAATTCAAAACTATATATATTATGTGTATGCATATATAATGAATATATGTGCGTGCATCTCAAAAGTCAATACTAAGAAAAGAAACAATCTATTTTTTTAAATGGGCAGAAGATCAGAATAGACACTTCATGGAAGATTTATAAATACAAATAAGCAGAAGAAAAGATGCTTAACATCATTAGTCTTTAAGGAAATGCAAATTAAAACCATTACTGAGGTACTGCAACTATCAAAAAAGCTAAAATTAGGAGCACCAGCCGTGGCTTACTCGGTTAAGCTTTTGACTCTTGGTTTCCCCTCAGGTCATGATCTCAGGGTCCTGAAATTAAGCTCTGGCTCAGGCTCTGAGCTGGGTATGATTCTGCTTAGGATTCTCTCTCTCTCTCTCTCTCTCTCTCTCTCTTGCTTCTGCAGCCCCTTCCCACACTGCTCACTCACTTTGTCTCTCTCTCTCTCTCTCAAAAAAAAAAATTAAATTTAGTTAAAATAAAAACAAAAGAGCTAAAATTAGAAAACATTATACCAAGCATTAGTGAGGATGTGGAGGAACTGGAACTCTCATATACCGCTCTTGGTAAGAATATAAAATGGTACAACCACTTTAGAAAATGAGGGCTCTTAATAAATCCATGAGAATAAGTCTGGGAGGAATATTGCAGGCACACAGTTACATGGTTTTAGAGCAGTCACAGCAAACTTCTAGGGAGAACCTTTCACATCCTAGTCTGTGTTCATGTTTTCCCTAGTCTGTCTGCCCCCAGAAATGCAAAAACACTAATCTGGGTGGCCTTATTTGGCAATTCGTACTAAGGAAGTTGGTTTTGAGATGAAGAAAAGAATGTGGCTGGTGGTGGCAGAAGAGACTGGTGTGAATAACATATTTGAAAACTGAATAAGAAAGGCCATTCTTAAGGACAAGAAATCAGTTTTGCCAGCTGATTGTTGTATAAACGTCTAGAAGTGAACAGGGGGGACATGCATGATTCACTAGGCAGGTCTCAGTGACATTTGCCAAAGGATAAGGCATGGAAAAACTCAGCCAACAATACAAACCAACATTGGGTTTTAAGTAGAGAAAAATGAGGTCAAGTAAGTAAAATTGCTCTAATGGGTAGTTTTTCCCTTAAACAACATTGACCTTCAGAAGAAACAGAACCATATTTTTTAAACGGCAAAAATTTGGTAGGGACAGGGAGAGGGTTGGTGCACATGGAGAGATCCTGTTGCAGGTATCTTCAAGAGCAGTCGTGGGAGAAGGACTAGGAGAAACCAAGAGGATGGAGCATCTGCCTACTGTATGTTGATTTTCTGTAAGGAGTAGGCTCACAATTAAAAGACGAGTAGTGATAGTTGCTCATTATTGATATTTCATCAAATGCAAGGCTCCCCACTCAGTGTTAAACAGTCTATGTACATGATTTAATTTAACCTTCACAGCAACCAAATGATATAAATATAGTCCCCATTTGATAGATGAGGACACTGACAACTAGAGAAGAAAGAACTAGCCTGTTGACGTACAGCATGGCAGAGGAAGAGGTGGGATTTCAACTCAGGTCTTGCTTCATCTGTCATTTATCCACAACTGGACCAAAAATATAAAGTTCCAGTCTACAAAAATAGGAATTAATATGATGCCCAAACCAACTAGTGATTCATGTCACAGGTTAACAGAAAATGAGTATGAGAGGGGAATAGAGAGAAGACTAAAATGTGCTCTAGGGGCAAGGGGGTTATCCCTTCTCAGTGTTTTTTTAATTCCTGTGGGGCTCCCCCCAATGTATTAAAAGTAGCTGTGTAATTTTTTACAAATTGGGGAACACTTGGCTAGTCGTCTCCACTCCACAGCCCTGTCCCACCTTGAAGTCCTCCAGGGTCACTCCCAAACCCAGGGTCAATTATTTCCTGTTGAATCTGCCCTCCAGGCAGATTTGCAGACCTTTCTAAGTAAGAAAGCAGTTTCTTCTCTTTTTAAACTTCAAATTGCACTTTTGAAATGAAGTTTGATTTTTCCAGAAATCCTGAAAACTGTGCATGGATGAGAAGGAATGATAAGAATGTAAAATTTTACTTTCAAAAAAATGTGTACTTTACACTGTTTCTCAACTCGGGTCTCACGTTAGAATCACCTGAGACAGCAGCGCCTGTCTTTAGCCCTAGAGCAGTGAAATCAGAATCTTCGGGTGACAGGCCTGGGCAGCCCCATATTGTAAAAAACACCTCCTACCTCAGGTGTTTCTCATTGCAGCCCAGTTTGAGCACAGGGTTGGGAACAAACCCCTATTTATCAAAATCAGATTTTTTTTTTAAAGATATATTGCTTCTCCCTTGCATTCTACATTATCCCACCAAACATAAGGACATTACAAAACTGTGCAATGGCCTCATCTTTGTATTTGAACACTTGGAACTGCCTCATCCTTCTGCGTCTAAATGTTTCACTTAAGGAGAGACTAACTTCTCCCAGTTCTTGCATACAGGTTACCTAAAGAAACAAAATAGGACACCGGACCCCAATCCCTGGGTGTAGGAGCCCATGTAAGTAGTGGGAGTGAGTAAGCTGTGCCAAAGGCAGGCCAAGGGACAGTTTCTCAACTGTTTGGTTTTTCTCCTAGGGTCTTTCGTAAAAGCTCTGAAAGGAAAAATACATAGGTACTATCTGCACCGACATAAGATGTAGAATTTTTCAAGTTTCCAGAGGTAAGTCAAATCACCGGAAGGCCCTTCTGCTTATAATTTATCAGAAAGGAAAAAAGGTATATGTCAAGAAATGTCATTCGATAGTATGACGTCATTCAATAGTAAAAATGATCGGAGGTCTTGCTTTCTCCCTCCCTCACATCATCAGGCACCCGCATTGCATGTACTTCCCAGGAAGTGTCTGGGTGCCATGGGATGAGGTAACAATCAGAATGCTGATTGAACTCCAGGCTTGAGCACCAGTAACTACGCCACCAGGGGCGAGTCATTGTCCACAGTGATCTGTAGAATGGGGGAGAAAGAATACAAATGCTACCTACTCTGGACACCAAGCCAAAGGGAGAAATAGCACATATGAAAAGCATTTTATACAGAAGCCCTATATATATAAATTGTTTTCATTATTTTTTTCATTTGCATTACATGAGTTTTAGCACCCTGCCTATAGTCAGAAATGAGGCTAAGCCTCCCGCTAACCTCAGACTAATTGGAACCAACCTTCAACAGCTTCCCATTGGCTCTGCTTCCATGTGCCATGGAGGCCTCAGACTTGCCTCCTTACCTCCCAGGCTGGTGGAATGGCTAAAATAAAGTGCAGGCGATTTTGTCTCCCACCTGGTACATTGGGTTGATTCAACGTTTGCAATTATTGGGAGTATTGTGTCCTGGATGACAGGGGTCTCCTGACTCATTTATCAAAATCGTAAGATTTTCTTGAATAAGTGCTGCTTCTTCCTTGCATTCTGAGGGTGAGCAGACACCCAGAGACTCTTTGGGACCCTCAGCACCTCTGGGGACCTCTTCATTATTACTTTACATTATTATTAGTATTATTATTACTACTACTACTATTATTACTGCAAGCCAAAGGCAGACGCTTAACCAACTGAGTTAAGTTCCAGCACACTGGAAAGACCGTAAAGGGCAGATTCCTACTGACTAAATGAAAATTGGAGAATTGAGACAATAAAAAAGAGAAATCGCACTGCTTGAATTAACCAGATCACAAGTTAAATGATTCTGACAAAAGCAGACCATCTTCCTTCCCGTTCAGTCTGGTAGCCGCTGCCCACAAGTGGATACCGAGCATTTGAGAAGTGCCTAGTACAAATCGTGATGTACCATACTTAAGACTTCTATGAGCTAGTTTCAAAAAGGAAGACTACAAAATCCACCAATAATTTTATACATGCTAAAATGGTAATACTTTGGATTATTGGAATAAATGAAATATATTAAATTTGTCTCACTATTTTCTTTTTCTTTTCTTTTCTTTCTTAAATGGGCCTAATGGAAATTTTTGAATAACATATGTGGTCTGCATTATATTTCATGTATGGTGCTAATCGAGATCTTCATTTTACCCTCAGGAAAATTATTCCGTTTTCTAGCAGCCTCTACAATGACCACCTGGATAAATCTTTCAATCTTAAGGACACAACCATAAACAAACACAACTAAGGAAGAAAATGCACATTAAACTGTCACTGGGTGTGTGTGTGTGTGTGTGTGTGCATATGCGTGCATGTGCATCTACAAGTAGAACTAAGAAGAGACTGCCTCAACTATCTTAGGTGGCTTGAAATAAGAGCTCCTCGATTCCTAGAGCACTAATACACATGCACGGTCAGGGAGCATGTTAGCAACTCAAAGTCTCCAGGCCCACCTCAGACCCTACTGAATCAGAAAAGTGGGGTGGTAGGTGAGGCTGAAATCTGTGCTTTGACAAGCCTACTAGGTGATTTTAATGCATACTAATATTTAAGAGCCCTTGTCCCAGACAAATTGAGGCCAGAGACAGGGATTTTTCAGATCCAAGATGCTCGGTTTTACCAAAGCACGCCAGTCTCTCCTACTACTTAGAGCTTTTGTCAGCTGAGCACACAACACAGACCAAAAGATGACTTAAAATGGGATCATTAACTTTCAACAGTTTAACAAATGATACTCATATTTCTACTAAGAGGTCATTTTTTGTGTAATTTAATACATCTTGCACATAATACATTCTCCATATACATTCGATCATTTACTGACTTTCAAAATTTTCAGAGACAGTTTAGAGTTAAACACAGATAGAACTGCATTAAGGGGCACATGGGTGACTCAGTTGGTTAAGTGTCTGCCTTTGGCTTGCAGGGTCCTGGGATCAAGCCCTGCATTGGGCTCCCTGTTCAGCAAAGAGCCTGCTTCTCCCTCTCCCTCTGCTGCTCCCCTACTTGTGTTCTCTCTCTCTCTCTCTCTCTCTGTCAAACAAATAAATAAAAAAATATTTTTTTTAAAAAAAGAACTGCATTAAATGTTGTAGTAGATGCTGTTGGTGACTCTTCCAAATCTCCCTCACCAGTCAGGGTGCCCATTCTCTCAGCTGCTGCCAGTGGTGAGCGGAAGGCTGACCATGGTCATTTCTGCAGACATTTGCCGTGGTCTGACTGGTGCCACTTCACCAGGAAACATTGAGAGGTCATATCACCGCTATCATCGCCATCACCGCCATCATCACTACCTTCATCACCATCATCATTGTCACCACCATCAACACCTTCACCATAGCCACTACCATTACCATCACTGCCATCACCATTGTCATAATTGTCACTGCCATCACCATCTTCACCACCATTACCACTGTCCCCACCATCATCTCCATCACCACCTCCACCACCATCACCACAGTCCCCACCATCATCTCCATCACCACAAGGACTTCTCCTACAAATAGGCACAAAAACACATATACACAAAATTCTGCATGAATTTTCAAAAATTTTGTTTGCTTTCTGAAGTAAATTCTAAATTTCAAGTAAGGAATTTTAAAATTGTAGTAATAAGATCCCATCACTTGAAGGACTGAAAATTGCTTGTATTTAGTGCTGCTAAGCTAGTGCTAACAATGCTTTTAATTCCCACCTGACCTTCTATATTTAAATTATGGGGCAAAATCTAGACACATTTGACACAAGACAGGTTTCTCAGTATTTCCTGCTAGGCACCGTGGGCCCACCTGTCCTGAGAGTTAACCTGCACAGACCTTCCCTGAAGCTGTGAGCTAGATAACAGGAGGCCAAGACTGCTGGTTCACCACCATCTCAGCCCACACCCCAGTCCCAAGGGAGGCTGACTCGAAAGCACACAGGCCCAGAACAAAGCCAGTTGGAATTAATACCACCTCTTCCCTGTCATGTGTTGTTACTACTCCAAACACAAAACCCTCTAGAAGTCTCTTCTCTTTGAAGTCCCATTTCCATACTCTCCCCTACTTCTCCTCTCCTCTCTGCTCTCTCTGGTCTTCCAAACCTTTCCACTCTTCCCTCTGGATCCTCTACACCGAGATGAACAAGCCTCTCGATACGCTTTACCTCTTTATTGAATGCTCATTTCTTTTACTCCTCTGACTTAGCTAAACTGGCCTTTTCCTGCAGACGCAGCTAGAACGGATGCTTCTATGCAGTCTCTCCCATGCTCCATGGAACAGGAGGAGGGGTCGGTAGGATTACTTTGTTTGCACAGAGCAGCACCACCCTCATCTTCTGGCATATTCTGCATCCCCCCTACCCTCCAGGAGATCCCAACCTTATTGTTCAAAAAGAGGCTTTATCTTCATCACTTATTTTAGGAAATTTCGTTGTGTACCTACTTATTGAGTAGAAGGCTTTCTTTTAAAATCTTTAGTTGATAATATATAGAACAGATAACTTTAAAAAGATTGATTTATTTATTTAAGTGAACTCTACACTCCACATGGGGTTCAAACTCATGACCCTGAGATCAAGAGTCACGTGCTCTTCCAACTATGCCAGCCAGATGCCCCCATAAAGCAGATAACTTTAATATAGATATATTAAGTCGAGTTTCCTAGAAGTATACTCTGTGATGCCTGACTTATTACGTGAGGAAACTCTTCTAAGGGAGAGAATGAAGCAGACCTGGGAAGGAGGGTGAGCGGACAAGCATGTGGTCCTTGATTAATTGTGGGCAGACGTGCTCTGTTGTTTAAATCTCACAAGACAGTTCTCCCACCTTGAGGCAGAGTGGACCAGGCATCTTTAAAGGTGCTGAATATACAGCAATAAACCAACCAAACAAAAATCCGTGCTCCTCTGGGGAGGCCATTCTCTCTGAGGAGACAAAATGAACAAACTCATAAGATATCAGGAGGTAACAAAAGTTATGAAGAAACAGGCAGGAGAAGCTACAGAGTACTTGGACAGGGGGCATTGCTTTGGATAGAGAGGTCAGTGAAGAGCTCTCTCTAGGTGATATGTAAACTGAGCCCTGAATCAGGTGGGGAATTGGATCGTACAGGCTTCTGGAAGGAAAGTGTTTCTGTGGAATAGCAGAGACAGAGATTCTGATCCAGAGGCACATATGGTGTAAACAAGGAAGGACAGGGGGACCTGTGTAGCAGGAATGGGACAAGTTGAAGATCTGGCAGGAAATCTGATGAGTAAGGCCTACAGGTCATAGTAAGACTCGAACTTTATTCTGAAAACAGTACTCAGGTCCCAACTTCCAAAGCAGATTGCTCTAGGGCTGGACTCTTGATACTAAGAGTCCACATCACTGCCCACAGTTCTAGAGCCAACAGTGGGTACCTAACTGGGCTATGCCAGAGTTCTCCTCCGAAAATGTTCACATTAGAGTAGAGGGAAGAGGGAGGGTTCTCGTGTGGCAAAGCTGGAAAATATGAGCTGCCTCATTCTTCAGAATAGAAGTCTAAAGGTAAAGAGATCCAGAATGAGTAGCAGAGAAAGACAGTGCCATTGATGGGGATATCCTTGACTCCGGTCACCCAGGGGCATCTCCAACCACCCATGCTCTCTCCTCAGTATGGCCACATTTACCAATAAATTCCCCTTAGGCTGAACTAATTGGATTTGGATTCCCATTATGTAAAAGCCAGTATTCTCCTAACTCCTAGTCCTTCTCCAACTTTAATCCTTGTCTTCTCTGGGAGGAAAAGAACCACCCGTTTTATAACATCTATTTATATAAACCATTTTTTTCTTGTTACCATCATCTAGAAACTTCCCAGTCACTCCCTTCCATTCATGGAAAACTGGCCTGTAGTTCAAAGTGGTCCTTTTTACCCCAACACCAACATCATCTTGAATGTGTCTTTGTGAAGATTCCCCAGCCCTGGCCTCCCACTTCCCTGGCTTCTTCCAATGGCAGTACTACCATCTCTAGCTTTTTGGAACAATTTGCATGGCTGTACTCTGTATGTTAACCCTCAGAAGTGTTCCATATCAGAAAGCTTGAATAAACTGAAGCATCTCAAGCTTAATCTCATCTTTCCAAACAGAACTTAAGTCTGAATCTGCTGCTACTACACAGAACAACCTGCTTAGCATAAGGCAGAATGGGGCAGAGTCAGAAAATTCCTGAGGACACCGTTTGATGTCTAACCATGTAGACTAATAAATATTCTTTTTTTTTTTTTTTTCTCAAGACTTGGCTGGCTTTTTTGCCACTTGCCAACAGAATCACTGCAAATGACTAATTCAAGATCTTTTTCTGGCGCGGTGCTAGTTCCCTCTTTCTTCCCTGAGCAAATATTACACACATGTTCTGTCCCATATCAATATATATTTACAACTCACTATTCTTCTCAAGAGTTCTCATATTTCAAGCATGCTCATATTTCTAATTATTGACCAACGACGTTGTCTACAATTTGAGAAAATGAAAGCTTAGATCCTCATACGTACATATGCATCCATCATAAAAACGCTACTTCCTTCCTCTCTCTCCTCTCATTCCCTCTGGTCTAGGAGAAGGAGGCACTCTTCTGCATGCCTAAACTCCACCCAGTCTTGGCCCAGTCCTCCATCCTGTCCTTCTAACCAGAATTCAAGTACAACCAGGCCACTCTCTGCCAAAAATGGATCAATGTTTTCTGGATCTAACTGAAATTAAGTAAATGTTTCTATCCATATGAAGTTTTATCAACTAGTAAAGACACAGTCATTCTCAAACTAAATGGAATTCTTTCTTCCTTTAGGCCAGTTTGAATTGCTCACATTTACTCACTGTTACAATGGCATTGACGACTATGCCCAGCTTTTGTCCATTAAAGGCTGACAATGTTTTTATTCCTTTTGAGTTTCAGTTATTTGTCCCTCTTTCTATAAAGCTTAATGAACAGTATCAATTTAGAAATGAAGGAATGGGTTGGCACTGTAATGGAACTCATGAATATAGAGTAAGAGATTCAGATATGAAATATTCGGGAATGAGAGGATCCAGTAATCAGCATGCTTGATCTTAGTCAACACAGATTTTCATAAAAACCCCAGAAACCCTTGAAAAGTTTCCATAAAATGGATTGACCAGGCCCTGAGAACTTCAAAGGGCTGCTTAAAATGTTTTGATGAGTTACGTGTAAATGAACATGCAGATTAAATTTCCATCTTAAATCCACATGCTCTTAAAACACTGAGAAGAAAATACTTTGCCAAACACGCTCTGGGTTTTTCTGAACGCAAAGCAGTTTGCAATATTCAACAAACCTAAATGTGGCAGGGCTCACCATCCCTTCATCAATCTCCTTACTAATTCAAAGCATCGTCACGAACTAGCAAGTGTCAGTAAGAAAAGGAAACTTGTGCAGAGTATGAAAATAAATGGAGACTGTCTGAGAGCTACGGGAGTCAGTTTCTTTCTCTGGATTTTATTTAATCATTGATCTAATCAACAAGTATACCTTTGAGCCCCTACTACATGCCAGGCACTATTAGAGAATCAAAGACTTGTACGGATCTTCCCTTGACTTTCCTGGGAGATAGGAAAAATGTTTCTTTTGGACAGTAAGCAAGTGGACATAAACCATGGAAAAAAATGCAGTAGAAGGCAGAGAAAACATTTACATAATCTCTGGCCAACAGAGCAAGAAACCGATATACTGGGGCACCTGGGTGGCTCAGTGGGTTAAAGCCTCTGCCTTCAGCTCAGGTCATGATCTCAGGGTCCTGGGATCGAGCCCCGCATCAGGCTCTTTGCTCAGTAGGGAGCCTGTTTCCTCCTCTCTCTCTGCCTGCCTCTCTGCCTACTTGTGATCTGTCTGTCAAATAAATTAAAAAAAAAAAATCTTTAAAAAAAAAAACCGATATACTGTATTTATGTACCCCTGAGGCACAGCTAAAAACCACATCCTCAACCTAGCATCCTCCTCGGCACCTGCTAGTCCTGCGTGTCTGCATCTCAGCATCCCAGACGCCTGGCTGGAGCATCCCAGCTTATCACTGGAGTTATAGGAAGTTCAGGTCGCTAAACACTGTTCTCTGCCCCTAGTGGAGAAACACCTGGCCTGGAAATCCATGCTATCTGTCAGCATACCAGTCAGTGATACAATGAAGAGAAGCTTAATTTGGGGTTTTCTGGGCTAAAATAAGTTACCAGCTCCTCCTTATTTGTCATGCTGACCAAAATTCCCTGTTATCCAACCTCTCAGTCCCAAGGTCCTATGAGATTCTGCCGGACTCATGCATGGCTGCTGCTAATTAATATTTTCAATGTTTTGGAGACCTTCCACATTTTCCCGATGAGAAATAAAATGTGATCATCTCACTGTTCCCCATTGCAGACCCATAAAAGAGAGGAGGACACTTGAGAGACTATCTTTAAAATCTTCAAAAGAGAAAGATTACAGGGTATGGAGCCCTTTGATTATAGGCATTCTGAGAGCAAGGACCTCACATTCTATTTCTTTTCATGCTTCCCTATACTTCCTAATACAAAAAACACCATCTATTAACTAACAAAACACCACAACATTAAAATCAAAGCTAATCAAGGAAAGAGCTCAGTAGTGGAGCAGATTGGGACAGGGGGTGCCAGAGGGAGGACTCCCTGGTGACAAAATACAACCTTTTCATCTTCTGCTCATTCGTACTTGGTTAGTCATTTTGGCAAGGTGAGAAATGAGAATGTTCCCCACTTGAGCGATGATATACACTTAACTCCAAAGTTCTAACGTGCCCTGGGCAAACTGAAAACAAACATGACAAGAGATGAATGTAGGGGGAAAGACGGTGATGTAGAATTAGGAGAGGTTTGGGTGTGGGTTGTTGTTATCAGTTCTTTTTTCAGCAACCATCACATGGCGATTGAGTTATATAAGACATTGAGGAGATGAATTGTTATGCTGTAGCAGCCTCATGTTAGAGACACTCTTCCCTAGATCAAGGGTTGCAAAACAGAACAAGAAGGAATACCCACCAGAAAATCTCTTCCAGAATGTGGGGGCTTTATTATTTCCATTTTGAGTGGTATTGCAACTTTACCACAAATTCCAAGGTCATGTGCTGCACTCTCAATTTTTGACCTGCTTCGGAGCTTCACAGAACAAAGACTCGCCAAATCAGGTGTCCCTGGTACGTAAATTACATCCTGGGAGCAAATTAGGCACCTCTGGAAGCACCACTGTTTTTTTTTTAGGCCACCAGGACAGCTATGACAGAATTACTGCTTCCATGGAATAAGTAGACTCTTGTCTTGATCTGAAAGAGCTAATTCAGTTTCTGAGGGTCAAATCCAACATTTTTTGAATGTGCTGGTAGACTGGCTTCAACAGCAGGTGTCAGGGTGTGATACCTGGGATTACATCATTCACATGATGAGATCACGGCCGGACTGTTTGGTGGTCAGAGAATGTGATAAAGACCCGCCCAAGAGTTAATGACTTCACTGATGGTTATATGCTTGGAAGATCAGTCCTAACTCTCCTCTCAAACCCGGTTCCTTTTCTCTTAAAAGCAGTGGCACTCCTGGGTATTTACCCCAAAGACTTAGATGTCGTGAAAAGAAGGGCCATCTGTACCCCAATGTTTATAGCAGCAATGGCCACGGTCGCCAAACTATGGAAAGAACCAAGATGCCCTTCAACGGATGAATGGATAAGGAAGATGTGGTCCATATACACTATGGAGTATTATGCCTCCATCAGAAAGGATGAATACCCAACTTTTGTAGCAATATGGACGGGACTGGAAGAGATTATGCTGAGTGAAATAAGTCAAGCAGAGAGAGTCAATTATCATATGGTTTCACTTATTTGTGGAGCATAACAAATAGCATGGAGGACAAGGGGTGTTAGAGAGTAGGGAATTTGGGTAAATTGGAAGGGGAGGTGAACCATGAGAGACTATGGACTCTGAAAAACAGTCTGAGGGGTTTGAAGTGGCGGGGGGGGGTGGGAGGTTGGGTTACCAGGTGGTGGGTATTATAGAGGGCACGGCTTGCATGGAGCACTGGGTGTGGTGAAAAAATAATGAATACTGTTTTTCTGAAAATAAATAAATAAATAATAATTTAATTAAAAAAAATAAATAAAAAAGTAGTGGCACTGAGTGGAACAAGACATGAGCAAACAAGCAGGAACAGAAAAGTTCCCACCCTCATGCAGTAAGGCTACTACCTATGGTAAAACAAGAGACTGCCCTAGGAATCACGGGGTCAGAGCTGTTTCTTTTCCTGTCTTAGCCCCACCCTGATCACAGAAATGTTGTGTGGTTAATTTACCAGTGGAAAGATTGTTAAATACCGCATATGTGCTCAGCTAGATACTAACCAAATCAAGAAAGAAGGATTTACATAAACATACATTGAAATATTTAATAAGTAATTAAAGTTTCTAGAGAAGTATTTTCATTTCACTAATGTTTTTAAATCAGTGAACATCTTCAAACATCATATAAGAAACAATGGGATACTCTAAATGATACAGTTAAAGTTTTAGATAAAAGGTACATGTTATAAGTGCTTAATGTATTCCAGAAATAATCTTAAGCACTTTACGCTTTTAAAATCTTATCTGTTCCTTACATGGAGAAATACATATTCTCAGAATAATAAAACTAAAGAGTAGGGCGCCTGAGTGGCTCAGTCGGTTAAGTGTCTGCCTTTGGCTCAGATCAGGATCCTAGGGTCGTGGGAGCCAGTCCTGGGTCAGGCCCCCTGCTCTGCAGAGAGCCCGCTTCTCCCTCTGCCTCTCCATTTGTCTCTCATGAATAAACAAATAAAATCTTAAAAAATAAAATAAAAAATAAAAAAATAACTTAAGAGTGCAAAGGTCACTTACAAAAAAAAAAGATAATAAAAATTTTAAAAATAAAACAAAATTTGAAAGTATCCAGAGACCATTTAACCTGATCCTTTCATTTTTATCAGTTGGCTTCTTATTATGATATACTTGAAAATGTTTTTACATTTAAAAAAAGACATTCATAATTACACAACTTAATCACTGCCCTGAAAAGTTACATAAAATAGGATATCAAAGCACACTTCTCCCACTCCATCCCCCAGAAGCAGTTTGGCGCCTTCCCTTTCTGACTTTTTCCTATGTTTATCAAGCTATTTCTTCATTCAGAGAGAGAAGGAGACACTTTTTTGGGATTTTTTTTAATCATGTTCTACTTTTTGAGTCAGAAAGTGCTTTTTCAATTTGCAATAAATTTGCATAAAATAAAATATGACATTATTTGAGATAAGCAAACAGAGAGGCCCTTCATTGCTTTTAGTGATTGCATATGACAGGCCATAATCGAGTCAATTGTTTATCAATGGACAGTTAAATTTTCTTCTCCTTCTTTTCTATCACAACCTAAATGAAAATGAAGAATCTCACAAATATATATTTTTCATTTTATTTTATTTTTCTAGGCTCTGGGTTAGATGGTGAAAGGGGAGATGCTAGATCAAAGACCTCCCATTTCGCTCACAAAGGAACGGATACCCCCAGCACAGGTCTACAGGGATTAGCTTGATGTAAGCTGGAGGCCCCAGAAACAGAGAAAAGAAAGAGCATGTAGGAAATGTCAAGGGAAGAATTAGAAATCAAGGACTCACGTTTCACTTTGAGAGTAAGGAACCTGCTTGGGGAATGTGTGTTGCTACCAAAGCCTCGCCAGGACAGAGGGTCTTTGGATGGAGTGAAGAGACTGGTCAGAGTCCCAGATGCAATGGAAGGCAGGCCACGGTGAAAGCAGGGAGCCTGAGCTACTGTTTGACTGCAGCCCTTGAAAAAGGAGGAGTCAAGAGGGACTGCTGTCTGGACCAGGAACAGGAAGAAGAAGAGAACATTACAAGAGGTCAAGGCAGAAGAGGCCCAGCCTTGCAGCTGATAAAGGCCACAGGCAAGAACGTGCTTCGAGGTGTTTCAAGATGTTACTTATTTTATGCCCCACTCCTCTGTCCCCAGACCAGTGAAAGCTGCTATACACCAAAGCCTTGTAGCAGCAACACCTTGGGGGGAAAAGCAAGAAAAGAATTGTCCCAAGTTCCAGAAGTGGCAAAGGCAGCAGAAACCGGGGCTTCAGTGGGGAGACGGAGGCAAGAGCAGAGAAGCAAGCTGTGCCTGCTCTGACCCAGAGCAGAAGCGACCAGACTATCTTATCCAAATGTACCAGGGGAAGGTGGCCTGAAAAAGGGAGGCAGAGTCCACATCCTTCTGTTTAACTAAAAACAGAGCTGCCTGTTTGGCAGAACATGGCCCCAAATGCATAGCCCTATAATCTTAAATCTTTCATTTCAGCAAGTGTACCGAAACACATTCACCTTAAAATATAACAGCAGCTTCAAGAGGATTTTTAGCCATTCATTTTTTACCATACAGATCCTAAACTTGGATTGCCAGATGTCTGGGCTAGCTTCAACCATTTCCCTCCAGGACTTTCCACTTCCGCCAGCCGCTCCCCTGTGCTCAGCCCCGTCCCCATTCAGCCTGTCTCCCCCTGGCCTGGAGCCCCAGCTCTCTGGGTGCTGTTGCTGACTGCGCCAGTGGGCCACATGCTCCTAGCAGCAGCACACAACCCATTTGGCATGTGGAAGAGAAGGCGAGGACTCATTTTTCCCTGTACTGCGTCTCTTTTTCTCTCCTTTCCCTTCCCTCTGTTTCCTTCTCCTCCCCATGCTCTCTCCCTCTCTCTGTCATCTCTGTCTCTGTCTTTGTCATCTCTGTCATCTGTCATCCCTCAGTCATCTCTGTCTCTGTCTCTCGCTCTCTCTGTAGATCTTTCCTGCTGTAAGTCACAAAACAAAACCTATTTAGATCCCCCAATAGCTCTCTAGACACGTATTACTCAGGGAAATATTGCCCATCAGACTTTGATGTAGTGAAAGTATAGGAAGAAACTGGTGAATTCTCCAGGGAAGACCGTGTTGAAACTAAGACTCTTACAGTTAATCCTTCCATATGTCCTTGCTAACAACTGTTGCAGTAAGTAATTACACCATTCCTTTGGGTTCAGCCAAAAAACGTAGGGAGTATTAATTCCAAAGCCTTACCCCCCACCCCCACCATTTCTAACACTCTGATTGTCTTCATGAGAGTTCGATTTGGGGAAGAACAGCTCACTGTCTTGCTTGTCCTTTCTACATTACAAGTTTGGGTTTAGGGTGTAGTACTGTGCATCTCCTCCCGGCAGATCATGAACCCTAGTGGAGCAGGATACCTGGACTGCTCACAGCAAGCAGTGGGTTACTGGGCGCCCAGGAAAATAACACTATTGTGAAATAAGAGGGTGTAGAGGAGGCAATATGGCACACTGGAAAGTGACAGATTCACTCCTCTGGAGCATCAGTTTCTTGTCACCTGGGAGGAATCCTATCCACCTTCGAGGGTTAAACAGGCCATGTATATAGCACGAGTAGTGAAATACCTGACCCGTGAAGGTTGCTCAGGACTGGTTGGCTGTTCATTGCTTTTGCCTATGAAGTCTGCCCTTCAACTGTAAGAGATTCATTTCCCTAAATGCTGCCAAAGAGGCCCTCTAATTTTCACATTCTGCCTTGAATTGGTAATTAATCACCCTAAGCCTGTCATTATCCCTCTTTGATAAATCAGTGGTGCTCAGCAACAGTCATCTAATTCCCAAGTCCCTAGACTTCCAGCCTACTCCTCAGTACCATCCAGTATATCTCCTCCCAGTACATCTCAGTTCACTTTACCACTAGCAAAAGTTTTAACAGTAACACCAGTATGTCGGTATGTTTAATGGTAACCCCGGTACGTAACATTCCACCTTCAAATAGTAATGGGACCCTCTTGCCATTCGGCCAACAAACGATTCTTTTCTTAGAGTCTGTTTCTTATGACCATTCCTGGTACCAAAGTCTTCAACTGAATTCCCTGGAAACAGACTCTGAAAATGAACTGTTGCATGCAGAAAATTTTTTGAGGAATGTTCTTTAAAAAGATAGCTGTCAGGAAGTGAAAAAGGTCAGACCGGACAGAGGGAGAAGTTTATCAATGTGAGGTTACAAATGAGCTTCAGCAGACTCTACTGTGAGCTCTAAAGCTGGAATGGTCTTTCAGAGTTGCCCCAAAATGAAGCAAGGGGGCCAGGCCTACAGATACTTACAGAAACCAAGTGCTGGGTGTGGGTTGTGCTTTGGAAGGAGATATAACCTTGGGTGAGATGGTTCTCTACTGCTGAGGACAATTCCCAGGGAAGAGAGCAGCCTCGAGCCATTAGCAGTTATTATTCCGATGAACTGGGGTTCAGTGCGTCAGCCTTGAAGAGGGGATCTTGGCAGAGTGTTAAGTACACATTATTTTATCTATGCTACAACCATGTGCGATCAATAGTTTCAATCCTGATTCCTTTCCCTTCCTCCAGCAGGGCAGTCTTCTCCGTGAATTACAGAGAAATGAGGGCTTTGCTTGTGGCCATATGTCACTAGTGAGTGACAAAGATAGCATGATCAGGCAGGCAAGTGGGATGCGTCACTGTGATTATCGAGCAAATGGTGGAGTTACAGTCTTTGGTTGAAGGATCTGAGCCGAGTGTAGGAAGTGTCTAGAAGAACTTCAGCATTTGGAGCCCAAAAGTCTTATGAAACCCATTGTCAGGGCTGCAATAAAAGGGCTATGACACTATTTCTCAGACACCTGCAAGAGGGTTTTAGGGGAAACAACTCGGGATGCCTGGGTGGCCCAGTTGGTTAAGTGGCTGCCTTCAGCTCAGATCATGATCCCAGCGTCCTGGGATGGAGTCCCACATCGGGCTCCTTGCTCAGCAGGGAGCCTGCTTCTCCCTCTGCCTCTGCTGCCACTCTGCCTGCCTGTGCTTGCTCTCTCTCTCTCTCTCTCTCTCTGGCAAATAAATAAAACCTTTATTTTTAAAAAAAAGGGGGAAGCAACTCATCCCCAGCTATCCACCCATCCTTCCAGAACAGACTCATCCCCATTAAAGAGTCCCTGCTGGTCTCTGTCTAAAACCATCCATTGCCCATCTTCCGAAAATATTATGTTGCCTCATGGCTTGCAGGGGACCAAGGGACAGTGCCAAATGTCTAGGAATTTCCAGTCTCAGACCCCATCTTATTTTCTCAGCCTTGGGCAGACATCACGGTCGCTCTCAAAGTCACTGACTTCAATCACAGTTCTTACTCTAGGAAAATGTGTTGGCAACATTACTTTCTCCTTCACTGTTGTCTAGTGAGATAGCCTTAGGAGAAGATCCACATATATTGTCACAACTACTACCAGATACTCCTTCAAAGCATATGAAAATGTAAATTAATCCCAGAGTTTGCCAGAGATCAAGTTGAGTGACCAAGCTCCACTTCCAAATTATCATGGTCAGTTCACTTAGTTGGTGCTAATGAAACTCAGAACCAGTGGTTTTGTGGCAGCATGAGGCCATTTAGCCTTCTTATCCTCTCTGACCATAAGCCATACCTCAAATCCAGGCAGTTGGGTCCCAAATGCAGATGGGGTCAGGGGGGAATAGACCAGGCATGTGAATGGAACACAAGGGAAGATCACAGCCCAAAGCTTACTCTCCAGAGAGCCGGTCAAAAATCTCAAACTCCATTGAGAAATAAAATCACTGTGAGTGACTAAGTACTTAACTGTTATTTGTGAAATTAATGGACAAACTTCTTAAATGGAGTAATTGTTCGGTGTATTTCACATGTCTGCCTATGGCTTGTCTGTTTCCGTGTTGAATCAGATATTGATGTTGAGCACAGTTTTCCCTCCACCTCCTCCGCTGGCAAAAACATATCATGTCTCAGCACACCAGGGGATACCCGGTGACCTGCTGGGAAGCGTGAGCTGGAGCAGTTCCTATGACAGCATGTGCCACTTTGCCTTAATAAAAATCACCAAACTGAAAACAGATGACAGCCACAGATGATGAGAAACTGAAACATGTAAACAGTCTCCTTTACTTGGAGTAGTTTTTTTCTCATTCACTTGCCTTTTTTCTTCTTCTTCTTCTTCTTTTCTTTTTTTTTTTTGGACCAGTTGGGGTGTGTGTGTGTGTGTGTGTGTGTGTGTGCGCGCTGCCCGTGTGTTAATGAAGACTGTGGGAGGCTCTTGGCCCAGTGCTATGCACGAGGCTGTAGCCTGAAGAAAAAGCTCCCTGGGACACTGACCAGACTTGATTAAATGGCAGGGTGGTCTGCTCTAGAAGAATCCACTTCACACAGGGGGTCTCCTTTGATTATTTCCACTTTTGTCATCAGAAAGAAACATGGGAATCTGGCCTATTTTCCTGAATCTTCCTGTGTTGTACCAGTTCTCCTGTCTTATACACTCTTTTCCCTTTAGGTAACTCTATCAGTCAACAATATTTATTAAAACCTAGCTGTAGGCAGAAGACAAGCATTAGATCTCACAAAATCCAAAGAAAGAAGCAAAGCAATCCCTACCTTTAAGGAGCATATATGCTAGTACAGAAGAAACCACAGACAAGCTTGAGATAACTTGACATTTTGTGAAAGCAACAGCACCCAGTGTAAAATGTCATTATAAATTGGAAACCAATAAAGTACAGGCAAAAACAGAGTTAAGTAACATTTAGGTAAATAGGCCTCCTAGAAGAGTTAAATTTTGAAAAAATCATTACTAACACATCCAGGTGCTACAACCCAATTTGCAAGTAATTCAAATCATCAAGTTCCTTTGAGTCTACCTTCAAGTTTACTTTTGTGCTATTTTTCAAACCAGTTTTTCCTACTACCACCACCAGGCCAGAAAGCATTTTGCTCCGATAACTATTTTAAGGGCCCTTCCTGTGTCTAGCCAACTCTTCCATTGCATTTCTTTAATGTACAATGGTCAGATTTTCATGGTAAAATGTAATGATTTCCTTAAATAATTGGCCTGCTTAAGAACCAATAGTAGCTCCACATTGTTTCTCAAAAGAGAGTAGAGGGACCACACTTAAGAATCCAGGTATGATCTACATACAAGTCAGCATGGAACAGCTAAGCCATACTGAATACTACTATTAAATTATTATTATTATTATTTAAATCAATGTTTATTAAATTGTATGTACTTCTTTTCATAGATTTGGCTTTATCATGCACGGGCACTGAGTCCTGAATTAAGATAATCCCTTCAAGCCATGATCTAAATGAAGCAGAAATAAACAAAACAGAATCATTAGCCTAATGTTCAGAGTGAGAAAAAAAGTAAGGAATACTGTTCAAATCCAAGTGTACCACACTATTCCCAGACACCCCCCCCGCCGCCCCAACTAAATGGTACATTGATGAGGCAACAGCCAGGAAAGATCTCGGGCTAAAAATAACTGATACCTAAATTCACACATTATTTCATAACTTCTCCAGCAGAGCAAGTGACACCATCTCCTTCTCAGATATTTTCTCACTTGAGTTTTTCAGAGATAGAAGGGAATCCTTCTGAGAATTTCTTCAAACACATGTACTCAGCAAATCAGGAAGAGTGGATAAAATAAGATTAGAGTCAGAATTCTTTTGGAAAGCGTAATTCACAAGGAAACTAAAATAATTAAAACAATATGGTGTGGGTTAGTAAGTAGACAATCAGATTAATGAAGCAAAATGCATGAAGTTAGAAACTGGATTTTAATTACCTATGAGAATTCAGTATATATGACATTTTAAACTCAGGATGAAAAGACTGTGCTCCCATGAATAGGTAGCCACTTTGGGGAAAAGAAATTACTTGTTTTCCTATTTCACCTCTATTTTCCAAACAAAATTCAGATAAATCTAAGATTTAAATGTATCTTTTAAATGAAGCAATTAAGGTCCAAAAGCAAAATGTGCAAAAAATATTTTATAAAACAGAATGGAAAGGGAGCTGTTTTGGAAAACTGTTGTTAGTTCCACAAAAAGTTAAGCATATGTACCACGTGACCCTAGGGATAGTTCCAAGGAAAGTGAAAATATGTGTCTACACAAAAACATTTATGTGTGTGAATGTTTACAGCAGATATTATTCATGATGGGCAAAAAGTAGGAAAAAAACCCTACTGTCCATTGAATGATGAATATATAAAGAAAATGTGGTCTATCTGTACAAAAGAATTGTATTTGGTCATAAAAAGTAACGCAGCACAGATACATGCTGCACTGTGGATAAAGCTTGAAAATAATACATGAAGTGAAGGAAGCCAGACACTAAAGGCCACATATTGTATGACTCTGTTTACATGAAATGTCCAGAATGGGCAAATCCATAGAGAAAGAAAGATCAGGAGCCAGGAGCCAGGAGGAGGAGGAATAAGTGATGACTGCTAACAGGTAGGGGTTTCTTCTTTGGATGATGTAGGTAGCCTCAGATTAGACACTGGTGATGGTTGCATGACCTTGCTAATACACTAAAAGCCATTAAATCATACATTTAAATAAACAAACTAACTAATTAATTAATTAATTAATTTTAAAAATGAGGACAGACCAAAGAGAACATTTCAAAGGAAATAAAAAACATACACTCAATGCAGTGAAAATAAAGATACAATATATGCAAATGTGAGGGCCACAGTGAAAACAGTGCTGAGAAGGCATTTATTGGTGAGGCTGTGATTGGTGATATAAGAGAAAAGGAAAAGCCTCTAATCAATAATTTTTTATTTTTTTTTTATCAATAATCTAAGCTCCTACTGAAAGAATCTAGACAAGGAAGAAAATATAAAACCAAAGCAATCAGAAGAAATGAAATAATAAAGGGTCAGAAGGAATGAAATAATAAAGGGAAGAGCATACATCAGTAAATTAAAAACAGAAAAATAAGAGAGAAAACCAGCCAAACAGAAAGCTGGTTCTTGGAAAAGAACAATTAAAGTGACAAAGCATTAGCAAGGCTGATGAGAAAGAGAGAAGGCACAAATTACCAATGTCAGGAACGAAACAGGATATGTCACTATAGACCCTGCAGACATCAAAAGATAAGAGAATACTATGAACAACTCTACACACAAAGCTGACAATTTAGATGGAACGAGCTAATTCCCTGAAAAATACAAACTTCTCTTACCCAATATGAAACAGATAATTTGAATAGCTTTATAACTATTAAGGAAATTGAGTTTGTAATTTTAAAACTCAAAAAAAAAAAAAAAGAAAAGAAAAGAAAAGAAATCTCCAGGTTTTCACCAAAGGTTTAAAGGAGAATTAACACCATTCCATACAACCTCTTAGAGAAAATAGAAGAGGATAGAATATTTTCCAATTCATTATATAGAGCCAGTATTCCCTTGATACCAAAACCAGACAAAGACAGTATAAAAAAAGAACTACAGACCACTATCAAAAATATAGACACAAAAATCCTTAAAATATTATCAAGTAGAATTGAACAATATCTAAAAAGAATTCTGCAGCATGGGCAAATGGATTTATTCTAGAGATGGAAGCACGGTTTGCTCAATATTTGAAAATAAGTGTACTCCTCTATAGGTAAAAAAAAATAATAAATAAATAAATAAATAAATAAATCACATGATCACATCTGTTGGTGGCAAAATAGCAGGTGATACAATTCAACCTCTACTCATGGTAAAAATTCCTAGAAAACCAGGAATAGGACTTCCTAAACATAGTAAAGAACATCTACACAACCTACCACTAATATTTACTTAGTTGGGAAAGACTGAATCCTTTCCCACTTAAACAAGGCAAGGTTAGCCACATCTATTCAACAAGATACTAGAAGTTCTGGCCACTAAATAAGGCAAGAAAAGCAAAAACAGATTGGAAAAGAAGAAATGAAATTGTGTCTATCTGCAGAGGACATGATTTTCTGTATACAAAGACACAAGAAATAAAAGTCAAATCCTAAAACTAATAAGGATATAAGGTAAACATATAAAAATTAATTGTATTGCATATACTAGCAATGAGTGCAGGGATGGTGAAGTTAAAAATATAATACTATTTTATACTATTTATAACCAATCAGAAAAATGACATATTTAAGTATAAATCTAGCAAAACTTATATGCTAAAAACTACACAAAGCCAGGGCAGGGAAAAAGATCCAAACAAAAGGAAAGACATACATGTTCATGGATTAGAAAACTCAATGTTACTACATTGACATCTTTACTAAGATGTCAGTTCTCTCAACAATAATCCAAAGGTTTGACAGTTTCTATCAGAAGCCAAGCAAGAATATTTTGTGAATATAAATAAGATTATTCTAAAATATATATGGGAGGGCAAAGGAATTAGAATAGCTAAAAACAATTTTTAAATAGAAATATGGGGAATCAGTCTACCCAATTTGAAGATGCTTGTTTAGCTAATCAAGTTGGTATGGTCTTGGTGAAGTAAAAGACACATAGATCAATGGAACAGGATGGACATGCAGGAAATAGCTTATACAAATACATCCAACTAATTTCTTATAAAGGTATAAGAGCAACTCAGTGGAGGAAGGATTGGGTTTTTTTTCAACAAATGGTGATGGAGCCATTGGACATCCACAGGCAAAAACATGAACCTCCACCCAGATCTCACACTTCATGCAAAAATATACACAAAATGGATCACAGACTTAAATTTAAAACATACAACTTTTATTCAGAAATGCAGAAAAAAACACTTTGGTATTTAGAAAGGTACCTAAGGAGTGTTTAAACGTGACACAAAAAGCAAGGTCTTTAAAGATAGATTTATTTATTTATTTATTTATTTATTTGACACACACACAGAGAGAGAGAGAGAGAGAACAGGTAGGCAGAGGCAGGCAGAGAGAGCAGGGGAAGCTGGCTCCCTCCTGAGCAGAGAACCCGACGCAGAGCTCGATCCTAGGACCCTGAGATCATGACCTGAGCCGAAGGCAGAGGCTTTAACCCACTGAGCCACCCAGGCGCCCCAAGCAAGGCCTTCAAAAGTAAAAATTGCAAATCAAACTTCATCAAAATTAAAAACTATTGTTCCATGAAATACTCCAATAAGAGGATAAAAATAGCTACAGGTGAGATGAAAAGATTTGCAACCCACACATCAGACAAAGGACTAGTACTTAAAATAAAGAGCACTCACAAATCAACTTTTTAAAAATTTTTTGTAGTTTTTTAAAGGATTTTATTTATCTATGAGAGAGAGAGAGAGACAGTGGGGAAAGGAGCAGAGGGAGAGGGACAAGCAGACTCTGCCCGGAGTATAAAGCCATACTCTGGGGAACACCTTACAATACTGAGATCATGACCTGAGAAACAAAGAGTCAGATGCTTAACCAACTGAGCCACCCAGATGCCCTGAATCAACGTTTTTTTTTAAATGGCCTAATTTGAAAATGGGCAAAGGACAGCAAAATATTTTATCAAAAGAAGGTAGACAGATGCAAATAAGTACACAGGAAGTTCATCATCACTAGCCATTAGGGAAATGCAAATTAAAACCCTATAAGGTATCACCATACATCTATCAGAATGGCTAAAATGAAAAATAGTGACAACAACAAATGCTGGCAAGGATACAGAGAAATCTGGTCACTCATACATTCTAAGAGGTGGAAATATAACTTGGTGCAGCCATTTGACAGTTTCAAAAAAAAAACCACCCACATATGCACTTATGATACAAGTTATCCATTGCACACCTGGACCTTTATCGCAGAGAAATGAAAACCCACATTCACAGAAAACCTGCACATAAATGTTCATAGTAGCTTTATTTGTAATATTCCCAAACTGGAAATAATCGAGATGTTTGTCTGTCTGTCTGTATTTATTTATTTAGATTTTGTTTATTTATTTGAGATAGAGAGCAAAAGGGAGAGAGAGAGAGAGCACAAGTATACACAAGCAAGGGTGGGAGGCAGAGGGAGAGGGAGAAGAAAGCTCTCCACCGAGCAGGGAGCCCGATGCAGGGCTTATCCCAGGACCCTGGGATTATGACCTAAGCCAAAGGCAGACAAAGCCGACTGAGTCACCCAGGCGCCCCTCCAGATGTCTTTCAATGGATGAACCGTTAAATAAACCATGCTACATCCAGATCATGGGTGTACAAAGGAACACTGTTAATACATGCAACAATGTGGATGAATCTTTGGAGATTCATGAGGAGTAGAAAAAGATTTTTTGAAGTCAATCTCTAAAGATTACATAATGTATGATTCCATTTCTGTAACGTTCTTCAAATGACAAAATTCTAGAAATGGAGAAAAAGGATTTGTGGTTGCCAAGGGTTAAGGAAGAATTGGATGTAGGAGGGAAGACGTAGTATGGCTATAAATCAGCAACATGAAAAATCCGTGGTGATGAAAATATTTGGTATCTAGTCAACATTAATATGCTGGTTGCCCTATTGTACTAGCATTTTGTAAGGTGCTACCACTGGGGAAAGAGTAAAAGGTACATGGAATCTCCATATTATTTCCTACAACTGCACACAAATCTACAAATATTCATGCCAAAGTAAAAGGTTTAATTAATTTAATTTATTGATCAATTAATTAATCACTCTAAGTATGCAGTGAAACAAAAGCCATAAATGAAAAGATTGATAGATTTGATGTCATAAAAAGAAGAAGTTTTTGAATCTACATGGCAAGCATCCTCTAGGCTCAGTAACAAACCAAACCCTGGGGGAAATTTTGGCAAGACATAGCAATGACACACTATGCCTATCTGAGTATTAAATTTCCTTTAATTCCTTGCTAAAAGAATCCCAGTTTGGTTTTTTTTTTTTGTTTTTTTTTTTCAGGGTAGTCATACGCTTCCCAGCCTCCTGTGCATCTAGGACTAAGCATAAGACAGTCTGGCCTATAAAACATACCAAAGTCTCTTGGAAGCCTCCCTCTCGCAAAAAGACAGTCTGATGAAAATAAGTTCCTTCTACTCTCTTCCTGCCTGGGACTTGTTCTCAGTGCCTGGAGGAGTAGGGCTATCTTGTGATGTGAGGACAAAGACCATTTGCTGAAATATAAAAAGATGTCACCAGTTTAGTTGATTTCCCGCAGTCTGTAGAAGAGAAAGACAAGATGTTGTTTTCATAAACCAGTTGGGGTTATCTCAATACTAGAGGGGAGAGGAAAATTATCCACTAAAATATGGTGAAATGCAGGGGCACTGGGTGGCTCAATTGGCAGAGTGACCAACTCTTGATTTTGGCTCAGGTCATGATCTTAAGGGAGGAGGACTGAGCCCACAGTTGGGCACCATGCTCAGCAGGGAGCTGGCTTGGGATTCTCTCTCTCCCTCTTCTTTCACTCCTCCCCTGCTTTCTCCCCACTCTCCCTGCCTCTCTCTCTCTCTCTAAATAGATAAAGAAGAAGATGTGGTAAACACACACACACACACACAGTGGAATATTACTCAGCCATTGAAAAAAATGAAATCCTACCATTTGCAACAATATGGATGGAACTAGAGGTTGTTATGCTAAGTGAAGTAAGTCAGGCAGAGAAAGACAAATACATGATCTCACTCACATGTGGAATTTAAGAAACAGAGGATCATAGGGGAAAAGAAGGAAAAATAAAAGAAGACAAAATCAGAGAGGGAGACAAACCATAAGAGACCCTCAACAATAGGGAACAAACTGAGTGTTGCTGGAAGGGAGGGTTGTGGGGGGATGGGGTAACTGGGTGGTGGGCATTAAGGTGGGCACTTGATGTGATGAGTGGTTATATGCAACTGATGAATCACTGAACTCTACCTCTGAAACTAGTAATACACTACATGCTAATTAACTGAATTTAAGTGAAATAAAATTAAAATAGATAAAATCTTTTTTTAAAAAAAGGAATTTTAAAATAATTAAAGTCAGCATACCCCCTCCCGAGCTTGCCTTAGGCTGGTGAAGCCTCTACTGCGTCTTGAGGACTCCCTAGCACATTTCCCAGGTACTGAAACCTCTGAGCTTTGGTTTACCTAGATCTAATAGCCCTGGGAAAATAACTACATATATATTTGCTCTCTGATCATTCCAAGGAAAGCTTTAAGCTTTTCCAATACACTTAACACACATCTAAACAATCAGCTTTTTTTCCACTTTCCCTTTTACATTCAGGGGCCCCAAAAGAAAGAACATAACTAACCTTCATGTTTGGCAGGTGACTCACTTCTGCCAGCCCTTTCCCTGCAGGGCACATAGCTCTTCCTATCCCTGCCTTCCTAATGCTCTGGGCACTGATCCTTGGAAAACCTTGTGTATGCCTACAGAATCCTCATACTCCCCTGGGAAGTACAGTTCATTTTGCATGGTCACATTAAAGAGATTTGGGGTTTTTAAAATCCTAGCCAATATCAAATCTTTGATTATCTTTTAGTTAACCAGAACATGATAAACTTTTTAGATGGAAATATGAAAAAATAGATTTATGGATTTAAAGGTGGAAAGAAATGAGAAATAATCTATCATTTTTAGAGAGAGTAAACTAGCCTGATCGAAGTCACTTGAAAGTTTGTAACACTGTCAACAGAAAAATTTTTATCTGCATTATTTTTTTGTTGTATTCAAACGTGTATCTTCACTTGGAATCACAGCAGATCTCTTTCACATATCAGCTGAATCCCAAAGAACAACTTTTGGATTTTGAGAAATATTCTAAGTATATTTTTTATTTTTTAATTTATTGTAATTAATGTCATAACATTAAATTCCTCTAATTATATGATTTTATAAGTATGTTAAGTTATGGTTATTGTAAAATGAAACCAAAGCTGTTTATATAGTCATATATATATGATATTTGTAGTATACCTATGGGCTTCTAGTATCTTTGGGTCCTGTGGTAATCTATAGGGAAATACAATTTACACTGAAAAATTCGTTTTATAGTCAACTGTTCAGAAAGCCAAAAATGCAAAGGGAGAAATACCTGTAAGTGAAAACAAATCTGTGGCATTAGTGTGAACTATCAATTGTTTTAATAATCTATATAAATGGAAAATTCAATGTCAGCTCAAAGAACTAGATATGGGGCGCCTGGCTGGCTCAGTCAGTAGAGCATGTGACTCTTGATCTCAGGGCTGAAAGTTCAAGCTCCACATTGCGTATAGAGATTACTTAAAAAATAAAAATTAATTTTAAAAACTGGATATGAACATGACAGTCCATAATCTGTTAGCTGAAATCCACATAGCCAAATGCATTTCAAACCTTTTGGATTTTACAAAGGTGATAGAGCACAGCTGCTGTAATGTCACATAACAAGGCAACAGACTCTGGCACCCTTCCTTTAATCAAACACAGTAATATTTCTGTAGCAAAAAGCATGAATATTCACACAAAGTGAAGTAAATAAAACTATAAATAGACTCACATCAGTTCAAGTAATGTTTTCTACCAAATTTGTATAGGTCACCTCAAGTTTTGCCGTTCAATAAAGTTTAAAAAAATTTTTTTCCAAGCTTTTCTATTTCAGAGTTGTAGCTAAGAGATTACAGATCTAGTATATTGCCATTAAAAATAAATTTGTCTTGAGACTCCATATAATTAATTTAGGAAGCAACTGTATTACTTTAACATCTTTTTTGGAAGGAGTTCTTTTTTCATTTGCTTGATTTGTTTGTTTCCTTTGTTTGCTTGATTTGGGAGTTCTTCAATGAGAGATTACATACACTTCACTTTAAACAGTAAATGTGTTAGGCCAATTAAATCATACTTTAATTAAAGCAGACGTGCTTACCAGAATGGATGTGTTTTGTAAGTAGGGATTTTCATAGATCAGATTCTTTTTTTTAAAGATTTTATTTATTTATTTGACAGAGATCTCAAGTAGGCAGAGAGGCAGGCAGAGAGAGGTGGGGGGTGGGAGCAGGATCCCTGCTGAGCAGAGAGCCTGACCCTGAGATCACGACCTGAGCCAAAGGTGAGGCTTAACCCACTGAGCCACCCAGGAGCCCTGACAGATCAGATTCTTGAATTAGGTCTACTTGTGTGGTAAAAATCAGCAAAAAGCAGACCAAAGTTTACATTTGTAAAACTAAGAAGTAACTATAATGTGGGCATGATTTATTAACTCTCTCTTTGTTTTGAGGGGAAGCGCTATCGCGCGCGCGCGCGCACACACACACACACACACACACAGGCACACACATGCACGTGTACTCTGCCAGTCTCAAGTTCTGAGAATATAGAACTTCTGTAATTACAGGGAACTCTCATGAGAGTTTCTGGCTTAACTGAGTTTTTTAATTCCCTTCTTTTCTCTAAGGTTGTGATAACATGCACCTCATTTTATTTGTGTTAACATTATATTAATAGCTTATAACCATTGCAGATATGTGTTATAAATATTTCATATTCTGGCATTTAAAACACAATGTTGTTTTCAAATTGAATGACTCAGGGCTTAAATGCCAGCATGAGCTAAAAATATGATTCCAAGGAGTTTCTCATCTTCTAGAGTAAAGGTTGCTAAAAACTTTAGAAGACTGGTCTTTTCACTATAAAATTCTCAGAAATAATTCCTTATGTTGTGTAAGACTAGTAGATTTTGAAAAATTATGACACATACATAGCAAATTTCTAACAACGTTAAGACTACTTAAAAGATTGCCTTTTATCATGTAATTATAGAAAGCATAAGTCAGAACTAGAAGGGACTCTGGAGATCAAGGCCCCATGGCACAGGGAAGAGAACTGCAGACTAGGGAGAGTGGGAGCTTTCCTGAGGACCCACAGTCAATCAGGGACCAAGCTGAGATCCCCAATAGCAGGACCAGCTCTTTCCAACCTACCAGTCTGGTCTTCTATTGCCTTAGGTGTTTTTATCTTGTATCCCCATTAGAACCACAAGCAACCTGATCAGAGGAACAGGAACCATGCATTATTTTTCTCTTTCATTTCTCCTATGAAAGCGACAGCGATCATTATTCCCTCCAAATATCCAAAATTACCACCAAGCAATCTTTCGCTGTGATTTTAACTTACAACATCCAAGACTCTGCTCTAATTTTCCCAGGGATTTGCATGTATTTTCAAAGAATTCCAACCCTGACATAGATGCCAGCTGCATGTCCCTGTGCCCAGTGACATGAAAATAACTCAGCGCACAGCAACAAGTTAGCAGGGTTTATGTCCAGTGAAAATTGTTGATTTTATTCTCACAATATATGTTCCTGAAGGTGAGAAGATCAGGCAGGTAAACCATTTTGGCGAAGCCCTCTCCATGTAAAGCCTCAAATGTGGGTTGGAATTTGCTCAGGAAGTTTTGCTGTGGCAAAAGGTGGTGGAGCGGTGGAGGCTCCATTACTTCTCCCCAGCACGAATGGCACAGTTAACTTCACCTTCAGGGAAGAAAGTAGCTTATTTTCACAGTTGTTACCACAACATTGTGTTCTATGGGAGAGGAAGTACTAGAATGATCCGTTTAATCTTTTGAACTTGATGATCTGTAAAACAAGGGCAATCCCTATAACTGGTTTAAGAGGATCATGATGTCACCATTAAGAGTTCACTGAACTTTGAAATGCCAGAAACTTGACATATTCTGCATCTTTTTTCCATGTTCCACTCCCAAATCAAGCTTAATATTGAACACCAGATTTTACTACTGTTTAACAGACATTTTCCTTTGCCTGTCAAAAGGGAAACAAATCTTTAACAGTGACTACATGGGGGGGTGAGGGGGAAAAATACCTTCTAGATTGAAACATTAGTCTAAAATATCTCACCATTTTAGGTGAAGAGTTTTCTGGTTACTTTTTAAATCCTTTTTTATTCTGATACGATTTTAAATGTGCAGAAAAACTCTAAGAGTAAGTTGCAACAAGAACACCGATATATTCTTTGTCCAGATACACTAATTGTTTAAATTGTGTATACTGTTTCCTATTTGTTCTCTCTCTCTTTCTCTCTCTCTCTCTCAACCATTTGAGAATAAGTTGGAGACATGATATCTTTTTACCCCTAAACTCTTCAGTGTGTATCTCCCAAGAGCAAGGACATCCTCTCTTATAACTATATGACACGTAATAAAATCAGGAAATTTAATATTGATACCATGTATTCACTAACTCTAGTTACATTTTTAAAAATAAAATGTAAATCCCATACCTTTTCTTGAAGTCTTCTCATTTTAAAATGATGAGGTCATGAATGTAATTTTTCAGTTGACTGGTCCTTAACATAAGCCATCACTTTTTGAAACAGCATGCCTAACCAGTTACAATTGAAATAGGACCTGGAAGTTAGCATATGTGCAGACTCATACATAACTGTACACCTTGAATAACAATCATTTCAGCTAATATCTATTAACAGACTCCATAATCATGGGAAAAGTTGTATAATAATGTGTGGGTCAAATCTTGTTAGCTCCCTGGGGACTCCTAGCATAATGACATACTTGACTTTCCTGTTCACATTTTTTAAAAGTAGGCAAAATTGCCTAAGAAGGGTAGAAATTAAATAAGAACTGGGGAAGATATAAAGAAACTATACCAACTAAGAGAAAAACTTCAATTTAGAAACTCAGCAATTCTCATTCTCAAATTCCAGCATTCACTGTCTCCAGATTTTGGCTCCCCCACTACTGTGTTTTTGAATTTTAAATTATGCAGTTATCCGAGGTGATCTGTGTATCAAAATCTTTATCCTCCAAACTGTTACTTAAAATATGTCTAGAATTAGGCATAAATATAAACTGGCAGCAATATTATTATTTATATCCTGCCTTATTTCAAAAAGAATTTATGAATACTTTGATACATACATAAAACATAACAAGAAAAGATGGGCTTTAAAATTATTGGATTAGTCAGACAAGAACGAGACATAAAAAGCAACCAAATTGTCAAGAAAGAAGTAAAACTTTCACTATTAGCAGATGACATGATACTATATTACTATATATAGAAAACCCTAAAGGCTCCACCAAAAAACTACTAGAACAAATAAATGAATTCAGTAAGATCACAGGATACAAAATCAACTTATAGAAATCTGTTGCATTTCTATACACTAATAATGAAGCAGCAGAAAAAGAAATTAAGAAAACAATCCCATTAAAATTGCACCAAAAATAATAAAATGCTTAGGAATAAACTTAACCAAGGAGATCAAAGGACTGTACTGTGAAAACTATAAAACATTAATGAAAGAAATTCAAGATGACACAAATGGAATGATAGGTTATGCTCATGGATTAGAACAAATATTTTTTAAATGTCCATATTACCCAAAGCAATATACAGATTTAATGCAATTCCTATTAAAATTCCAATAGCATTTTCCATAGAAGTAGAAAAAATAACCTTAAAATTTCTATAGAACCACAAAGGACCCCAAATAGACAAAACAATCTTGAAAAAGAAGAACAAACCTAGGTGTGCCTGGGTGGCTCAGAGGGTTAAAGCCTCTGCCTTTGGCTCAGGTCATGATCTCAGGGTCCTGGGATCGAGCCCCGCATCGGGCTCTCTCCTTGGTGGGGAGCCTGCTTCCTCCTCTCTCTCTCTGCCTACTTGTGATCTCTCTCTGTCAAATAAATAAATAAAATCTTTTTTAAAAAAATTTAAAAAGAAAGAAGAGCAAACCTCGAAGTATCACAATCCCAAATTTCAAGTTATATTACAAAGCTGTAGTAATCAAACAGTGTGGTACTGGCACAAAAATAGGTACATAAATCAATGAAACAGAATAAAGAGCCCAGAAATAAGCCCACGATTACATGGTCAATTAATCTTTGACAAAGAAGGCAAGAATATACAATGGGAAAAAGATAGTCTCTTCAGCAAATGGTGCTGGAGAAACTGGATAGCAGCATACAAAAGAATAAAACTGGGCCACTTTCTTACACCATACACAAAAATAAACTCAAAATGGATTGATGACTTCAATATGAGGCCTGAAACCGTACAAATCCCAGAAGAGAGCAAAGGCAGTAATTTCTCTGACATTGGCTGTAGCAACATTTTTCTAGTATGTCACCTGAGGCAAGGAAAACAAAATCAGAAATAAACATTTGGGACTACATCAAAATAAAAAATCTTCTGCACAGCAAAGGAAACAATCAATAAAATTAAAAGACAACCTGCTGAATGGGAGAAGATATTTGCAAATAACATATCTAATAAAGGGTTAGTATTCAAAATATATAAAGAATTTATAAAACTCAACACAAAAAAATCCAATTAAAAGATGGGCAGAAGACATGAACAGATATTTTTCCAAAGAAGATATTCACATGGCCTAGAGATACATGAAAAGGTACTCCACATCACTCATCACCAGGGAAACAAAAGTCAAAACCATAATGAGATAAGACCCCACACCTGGTAAAATGGCTAGAATCGAAAACACAAGAAAGAACAAACATTGGCAAGGATGTGGAGAAAAGAAGAACCCTCACACATTGTTGATGGGAATGCAGACTGATGCAGGCACTATGGAAAACAGTGTGGACGTTCCTCAAAAAATTAAAAATTGAATTACCACATGATCCAGGAATTCTACCATTTACACAAAGAATATGAAAACACTAATTCAAAAATATATACACACCCTATATTTATTGCAGCATTACTTACAGTAGCCAAATTATGGAAGCAGCCCAAGAGTCCACTAACAGATGAATGGATAAAGATGATGTGTGTGGGGGGAGGGGGGGTTGTAATGGAATATTACTCAACCATAAAAAAAGAATGAAATCTTGCTATTTGCTACAACATGGATAGATCTAGAGAGTATAATGTTATGTGAAATAAGTCCGTCGCAGAAAGACAAATACCATATGATTTCATTCATATGTGGAATTTAAGAAACAAAACAAACGAAGAAAAAAAGACAAACCAAAACACAGACTCTTAAGTATAGAAAACAAACTGATGGTTAGCAGAAGGGAGGTGAGTGGGGAATGAGTGAAATAGGTGAAAGGGATTAGGGATACATGTGTCTCAATGAGCACTAAGTAATGTACAGAATTGTTGGATCACTATATATCCACCTGAAGCTAATATGACACTATATGTTAACTATACTGGAAGTTTTCAAGAAAAAATTAAAAGAAAGTAAGGGAGAATATCAGGGCCCAAAAAATTATTGGATTAGAAAAAATGTGACAAGCTATATTTCAAAGTGAAGTTAGGACGTCACTGAAAGCTCCCTTTGCAGCCAAGCATTTAGGATGTAGTAGGTACTCCATAATTATTGATTGATAATAAAAGCAAATATTTATTGAGTATGGTTCATGTACTAGATCTTATCTCTAAGGACAAAAAGAAAAGCACTACTTCATTTAATCCTTGCATTCACCTCTGAGGTGAGTTCTGTTATCATCCCCATTGGACAGTTTAAAAAAAAGCTAATTTGCTGATAATGGCAAAGCTGGGCTGCAAGCTCAGGGAGTCTAACTCCTGGAATCTTAACCACTGCACCATGCAGCCTCCAAAATGAACTTTCTAGAATCCCTGCTCATGAAACACTTGGTGTAGGACACGGAGGGAAGTCCACCTCAGCACCACGCGGCTCTGTCAGTTGAATGAATGAATAAATGGACATGGCAGGCCATATGTTTCGTCCTAAGATTTCTAACACCCAAAACAAAAGAAAAGGAAACAAATTTTATTCTATGTTCTGAAAGACACTGTGTCTTTCAGGAAAAAAAAAAAAAAAAAGCAACCGATTTCTTGAGAGAAGTATAAATAGATACATAGCTCGCATGTGCACACAGCACCAGAAGACAAAATGAGAAGCTTAACAGTGGAAACACCAAGTTCGTATAGAAATATAATCAATTGTATATTTTTCTTTAATTGTGGAGAATATTGAACAAATATTACAATAAAATAGCATAATGAACCCATCATTCAACTCAACCATTATCAAATCTTGTTTCCTTCTATTTCTTTCTTTTCTTTTTTTAGGTAAAAAGTAGAGATTTATTTGGAAGAAGTAAGAAATGACATAAAATTTCAAATTGTTAAAAGCTGACAAACCTATACAAATAATATTGTGCTTGAATTAAGAGCCAGATGCAGCTCTGTAATAATTTTTACTGGCCTATTTTTTAAATTTTTTTCCTTTCTTTTCATTCTCAATTTATTTTTTTAATTTTTTAAACATCTAAATTGCATTAATTAGCATATAGTGTATTATTAGTTTCAGGGATAGAGTTCAGTGATTCATCATTTTTTTTTTTTTAAGATTATTTATTTATTTATTTGAGGAGCAGAAATCACAAGTAGGCAGAGAGGCAGGCAGAGAGAGGAGGAAGCATGCTCCCCGCTCATCAGGAGACCAATGTGATACGAGGCTTGATCCCAAGACCCTGAGATCATGACCTGAGCCGAAGGCAGAGGCTTAACCCACAGAGCCACCCAGGCACCCCTATTCATCAATCTTATATCATACCCAGAGCTCATTACATCACGTGCCCTCCTTAATACCCATCCCCCAATTACCCATCCTCCACTCAACTCCCCTCCAGCAACACTGTTTGTTTCCTATGACTAAAAGTCTCTTATGGGGCGCCTGGGTGGCTCAGTCATTAACCATCCGCCTTTGGCTCAGGTCATGATCCCAGGACCCTGGGATTGGGTTCTGGGATCAAACCCCAGATCGGGCTTCCTGCTCAACAGGAAGCTTGCTTCTTCCTCTCCCACTCCCCCTGCTTGTGTTCCACTCTCACTGTGTCTCTGTCAAATAATAAATAAAATCTTTAAAAAAAGAAGAAGAAGAAGAAGAAAGAGTCTCTCATGGTTTCTCTCCCTTTCTGATTTCATCTTGGTTTTTTTCCCTCCTTCCCCTATGATCCTCTGTTTTGTTTCTTAAATTCTGTATACCAGTGAGATCATATGATAATTATCTTTCTCTGATTGACTTACTTCGCTCAGCACAATACCCTGCAGTTCCATCAATGTTGTTGCAAATGGCAAGATTTCGTGTTTTGTTTTTTTTTTCTGGTGGCTGAGTAGTAATCCTTGTATAAATGGACTACAACTGCTTTATCCATTCATCTGTTGATGGACATCTGAGCTCTTTCCATAGTTTGGCTATTGGGGACATTGCTGCTATAAACATTCGCGTGCAGGTGTCCCTTCAGATCACTGCATTTGTATCTTTGGGGTACATACCCAGTAGAGCAATTGCTGGGTCGTAGAGCAGCTCTATTTTCAACTTTCTGAGGAATCTCCATGCTGTTTTCCAGAGTGGCTGCCCCAGCTTGCATGCCCACCAACAGTGTAGGAGGGTTCCCCTTTCTCCGCATCCTCGCCAGCATCTGTCGTTTCCTGACTTGTTCATTTTAGCCATTCTGACTGGTATGGGGTGGTTCTCATTGTGGTTTTGATTTGTATTTCCCTGATGCTGAGTGACGTTAACATTTTTTCAGTGTCTGTGGGCCATTTGTATGTCTTCTTTGGAGAAATGTCTATTCATGTCTTCTACCCATTTCTTGATTGGATTATTTGTTCTTTGGGTGTTGAGTTTGATAAGTTCTTTATAGATTTTGGATACTAGCCCTTTATCCAATAAGACATTTGCAAATATCTTCTGCCATTCTGTCGGTTGTCTTTTGGTTTTGTCAACTGTTTCCTTTGCTATAGAAATACTTTTTATTTTGAAGTCCCAATGGTTCATTTTGTTCATGGCAAATCTTGTTTCTTCTGGGCCCACCATATCCCCTCATTTTCCACCCCTGCTATATGATTTTGAAGCAAATCCTGGACATAACATTTCATTCATTAATATTTCACTATGCATCTCTTAATAGAAGTTCTATATTTTTTGACACAACCAAGTAAGATGACCACATCTAAAAACCTGACATTCAGGGTGCCTGGGTGTCTCAGTCAGTTAAGCATTTGCCTTTGGCCCTGGTCATGGTATCAGGGTCCTGGGATCGAGCCCCACGTAAGACTCCCTGTTCAGCAGGGAGTCTGTTTCTCCCTCTCTCTCTCCCCCAGGCCCATTTGTGCTCTCTTTCTCTCAAATAAATAAACAAAATCTTTTTTAAAAATAAAATTAAGATTAAAAAGATAAAAAATAAAAACATAATAATTCTTTATTATCTATTCAATGTTTAAATTCTTAATCATTTCTTGAATCTCATCATTTTTAAAAAGCTGTTTGTTTGAATCAGAATCCAGATAGGGTCCACACATCACAATTCAAAACCACTTCTTTTTAACACAGAGAGGGATTTGATTTCACTGCAATATATAACAGAATGTTGTCAGTCCATGGGTAAGAAGTCATGTGGTAAAAAAGATGTGAGTTCAGGTCTCATCTGCTTGACCTTGAACAAGCCACATGCCTTCTGTCAGTAAAATGAAGGAGGTGGCAAGACAATTTTCAGACAATTTTCAGAGTCTCCTTCAATGAGGTAATGACTGGTCAAACCATTCTATTATCAATGAGGGGGTCACGGCCAAAAAGCTCAATGGATCAGAGTTTTAAATTTTCAACAGAAAAATTATTTGATGTAATTCATCAACTCATTCATAAATAATATCTCAAGAATTTTCAAGTAATATCTCTCATCTTAGTTAGAGTCCTGCAGTTTGCTTCTCTTGAGTGACTAATCTCACCCGTATGTTTAACAGGCCCAATTCTCTCTTTTTTTTTTAAGATTTTATTTATTTATTTGACAAACACAGATCACAAGTAGGCAGGCGGGGGGTGGGGTGGTGGCGGGGAGCAGGCTCCCTTCTGAGCAGAGAGTCCAATGCGGGGCTCTATCCCAGAATCCTGGGATCATGACCTGAGCCGAAGGCAGAGGCTTTAACCCACTGAGCTACCCTGGTGC
This sequence comes from Neogale vison, assembly GCF_020171115.1. Taxonomy (NCBI): domain Eukaryota; kingdom Metazoa; phylum Chordata; class Mammalia; order Carnivora; family Mustelidae; genus Neogale; species Neogale vison. The sequence goes on along the minus strand of NC_058091.1, from coordinate 75,213,447 downwards.
CCAACAAGCGCAATTCTGTACTGCTCCAATTCTAATCGGAGCCAAGTTTTAAAAGCCTGTGACTACAGGGGCGCCTGGGTGGCTCAGTGCGTGAGGCATCTGCCTTCGGCTCAGGTCATGATCCTAGAGTCCTGGGATCATGAGCCAAGTTGGGTTCCCTGTTCAGTGGGGAGCCTGCTTCTCCTTCTTTCTCTGCCATTTTCCCCAGTCATACTCTCTCCCTATCAAATAGAAATTATTCAATATAGAAATAGTGTTTAGCTTTAACCTTACAATCAACCCCTTTCTCTGAAGCTAACCTATCCAGCTGGTAAAGATGGGAGGGAGAGGAAAGGGTGAGAAAAGTATTTATTGAGTTGTTTTTCTTATTATCATTTACTATTATTTAGAAGGTTGTCTTGTCTTGTTTAATCCCCAGGAAGGTTAGTTAAGATGGCAGAACAGGAACTGGAACACCCCATCATTGCTCCAAAACCCGTGTTCTATTCTTATTTAGAAAATAGAAATACAAGGGGCGCCTGGGTTAAATAGAAATACAAGGGCCTCCATGGGTTAAAGTCTCTGCCTTCAACTCAGGTCATGATCCCAGGGTCTTGGGATCGAGCCCCACATCGGGCTCTCTGCTCAGCAGGGACCCTGCTCCCTCCTCTATCTCTGCCTGCTTCTCTGCCTACTTGTGATCTCTCTCTGTCAAATAAATAAATAAAATCTTTAAAATAAAAAAAGAAAATAGAAATATGAATTTCAACTTCAGAACAATGTGATGAGGATCAAATGAGAAAAAAGAGAAATGTTTTTTAAAAAGTGCTTTCTAAATCATAAAGCGCTATCATCACAGAGGGCAGATTACAAGGTCTCCTAAGGAATAGTTTAGTTATAACTTTTAAAAGGTACTGACTCCACATAAGCATACAGGACACACCTCGTTGCCTCTGTGGGCTCGTAAGTAGAGTCCCCCCCAAATATAGGGGAACATACTTAAGTTCCGATTCCATCTCCCTTCCACACACCTCTCCATCCACAAGCTAGTCCTGAACCACATCTGTCTTCTCTCGACCTTCCCCAGGACTGTCCAGTGCTATAGGGAAAGAGCAGCCACACGGGCTGTTACCACGGCCAGCTCAGCGTAGAGCAGGACACAGTCAGGAAGTACTTTCCAAGACATTCGCTTCCATTAAAATCATCACCCTTCTATTTTCCTATAAATTAAATTCCCTACACAAACAGCAAGTAAGCTGCCATAAAATTTCCGTCTCCATCTGGCAAATTCCGCGTTATGCATGGATTTCTATACCATAAGTGAAGAGTACTGTCAGATTTGAAACTTCCCCAGAGAAGCTGGGGCACCACGCACAACTGGAGACAGGAGCAGCACATGCCGACCTGTGGTGTTCATTCTAAATGGATGACACATGAACTTCAAAGAGCATTTTACAAGGCACTGCAGAAAAGAATTCAAGTCAGGGGTGGCTGGAACTGAAAGACAAAACAAACATTTCCATTTGCTAGGTAGGGAGTGAACCAATTGCAGTGAGCCCCCCTTGTTAAATTCAGGGCCTGGAGTAAAAAGTGTAGTGAACATGCAGAGCTCATTATTGCGCTTCCTAGTAAAGTGGACAAAAAGCATATTTCTGAAATGATGTTTATTACCATATCGTGTATTCTCTTAAGAGGCTGAACAGCTGCTGTCTAACCACTGTCCTAATGGAAAGCAAATTTAGGACTTTGGAAGCTCTTGGTGGTGTTGAGGATTGGGGGGCTGACAGGGAGGGAGGGTTTCCTTCCTCTCTCTCTCTTTTACTCTCCTCTTTCTTTCTTTTTTTCTTTCTTTCCTTCTTCCTTCTCTTATTTTGCAAAGATTTTAATACTGGATTATTGACTAGGTTCATTAACCAAATAGGTGTAAGCTTCCATCACACCAAATATAAAAGAGACTAGAGTTTATGGATAAATGTGCCATTTTCCTTTGCCCAAATAACTAAATCACTAAGTGCTCCAATGCACTAGCCTCAAGAAGGATAGTGTGACCATCCTAAGAGAAAGGTGAGGGGGTTCACTCTACTTTTACAAAACTTGCCAAAATTCACGGAACACTGAGTTTTCAGACTCACATAGGATCACCAATAAGTAAAACTTCACTGCTAATTTTCTCATCTCACTTAATACACAGGGATATTTTGGCACTGCCGTCTGCCAAATTTCAAAAAACAACCTGCTTACAGTATGCAACAAGGATTCAGCAAAAATAGCCAAAAAGAAGGCACCTGGGTGGCTCAGTCAGTTATGCATCTGCCTTCAGCTCAGGTCATGATCCCAGAGTCCTTGGATCCAGCCCCACATCGGGATCCATGCCCAGCAGGGAGTCTGCTTCTCTTCTCTGCATCTCCCCACCCCCACTAATGCTCACTCTTTCACTCTCTTTCTCTCTCTCAAAAATAAATAAATAAAATATTTTAAGAAAAATAGCCAAAAACAGACACACAAGAAGTCCAATAATGTCACAGCACATGGCAGAAGAGTGGTCAGGTACAGGTGTGATAACCAAATGATAGTGGGCTGCCTTGGGGGAAATAGCACAAACTCTCTGACAAGATGACAAGCAAAGAGTAGAGAGTCCCCAACTTCTTTTCTCATGATATGATGCCACAGCATCAACGTAAGGAGAAGCGGCAACACAGATATCCCAAAAATGTTATGGAAAACACAGAATTCCAAGTATGTCTTCATACAGCTGGAAAAATATTAATTTAAAAAAAAAACTTTAAGAAGAAATACTAGTTACTAACATATACAAACAGCAAGCCTCAAATTTCAATCTTTATTCCCAGAAATAAACTTGCAGTTCTTAAGTACTGAACCTATAAATTTTTTTAAAAAGTAAGATGAAAAGGCAAAGAAACAGCAAGGAGTATATGAACCTGGTGTTCCCAGAAGGAGGCTTACAGGGAAAATCCGCACTTTGACCCAGAATAATCCTCCACGTTACTACAGATGATTTTGATGGTTACCATCAAAGTGAGAGTGTATTTGGGACTCACTGTGTTCTACACTTTAGGGGAAACTGCCTGAGCCTCCCCACACCATGGAACTTTTAGATGCATCCCATTTCCTGATTCCTGATGATTGGTTCTCATCATCCCCCTGCAAAGATTTGGATCATCCCAATTACATTTTGCAGTTACAAGAGACTGAACACATCTGCAACACAGCAGGGAACACTGCAGCCCTCAAAGGAAAGCCATTCACATGAGATCCATAATGTGTGTTTCCAATGTCAAATGCAATTAATTTTTAAACGGGTCCTTGGATTTTAGAAGCATTCACCCAGAGCTTTCATTGGCGATTGCCTGAGTGATGATTTCAGCTCCGCTCGTCGAGGGCAGCTGTCCCTTCCATCCACTCCCTCCCGGAACAACCTGACACTCATCCCAATCTGCTCAGCCCATATGGACAAGGGTATCAGTCTATGTGTATTCATGATCATCTCCCAAAATAAGTCAAGCGAGAGGGAGAAATAGTGTTTGTGAGAAACAGCTTCCATTACATTACACCACGTTTAATATTTTCTTAACTGTCCTTTGAAGTGTACAGACTTTGGGTATGATAGATATCAGAGCATGGGGTTCGCCTTCTCTATGTCCTGTGTTCATCTATGTAACAATACGTGGCATTTTATTAAGTAGACGTCTCATTTATGCTGAATGCAGAATAATCCACTCTCTGCTATCTCAGCTTCATCATCCTGAAACTCGGAAATGGCTTAATTCCACTTCTCTGCCCCCACAGAGGCTATCATTTCATTCACATTTGAGCAGTTTTTTAGGTGGCTGATATTACAGTAAGTGGTTTTCCCTAGAAGGAGTTATAAACGGTTTATTGTCCATTTGGAACTGTGTAGTCAAGATCAGAGCAAGGGTCAGGGCAGGATTCAGCTACCTCCCAGTACGTGTGCCCGAGAGGTGAGGAAAGACTCTGAAGCCATTTGCCCGTGGCCTGAGGTGCCTCCTGGGAGCACACAACTGAGAGGAGAGGCAGGCACCGGGTTTGGGGGGGGGGGGTTCTGACATTTCTGTCACTCGGTTAGTTTCCCTGCCAGCCCAGTACCCACCCTCCCCAATCCTGAAAGCAGGAGGGCTGTAAATAGAAGAGTGAGTTCTTTCTCTAAAAACTCAGTGAAGGGGCACCTGGGTGGCTCAGTGGGTTAAAGCCTCTGCCTTTGGCTCAGGTCACGATCCCAGGATCTTGGGATCAAGTCCCACATCGGCCTCTCTGCTCAGCAGGGAGCCTGCTTCCTCCTCGCTCTCTGCCTGCATCTCTGCCTACTTGTGATCTGTCTCTGTCAAATAAATAAATAGAAATCTTCAAAAAAAAAAAAAAGAAAGAAAGAAAGAAAAGAAAAGAAAAACAAACTCAGTGAAACTTTGGCTCACAGAATGGGTTCTGTGAAAAAAGAAAAAGACTTTTCTTTTTTTTTTTTTTTTCTTTTCTTTTTTTGTGTGTGAAAAAGACTCGTCACACCCCGTATAACGCAGCATTCTTCCCTGTAACCGGGCGTCGCTCCGCAGCTGGGCGCTTCACGGATTGAGAGGATCCACGACATGCCACATGGAGCAGGAGTGGGACCTGGAAAGAGCTGGGACAGGGATTACGGTAAATTCACGTGCAGTACCCCCAGGACTGGAACAAGCATTAGGGAGAGAAAGAGGAGACGGACCTCAGCGCGTGAAGAACAGAGCCAGCAAAATCTGGGCTGGGATGTTACTACAACCCGTCCGTATCCGCAGATGCGGAAGCTGGAAAAGACGGGTTTACAGGGGCTGATACTCTGCAGGGGGTCCGCCTCTCTGGACAATCAGAAATATCGATCGGTGAAATGGGTAACAGAAAAAATCCTATGCTGCTTAAATTCAGCTAATTTTGAAGGTTAGAATTCAGGTTTAAGACCTTTAACCACGGGAAATTAATCGTGATCCTAATACATTTATGTGGAACTCACTGCCAGTACTAAATGGTGAGTGGGTAGATGGGCTACAGGTTTTCGAGGTGCTCTGTAGAAAAGCTTAGGTGGGTAAATGGAAATAAATGGGTCATGTAGCCAGCCTAAGCTCCAGGTGATCTTGTGGTTATATTCTGATTCTTAGAGGTGTTGAAAGATTACCCTGTACTGTATCTGTTGGCTCCCAAGCCCCCAACTCCAAATGTACTGGGCAAGCCTACAGTTTCCCTATGAGTAGCTTCTAGGACTCTCCTACCCCACGCTAGGAGGGAGGAAGGGCAGATCCAGATACGGAGCAATTCTATTTGAAACCCCTAGCCTGAAATTAAGCATCTTAGGTATGTGACTGGTGCTGAATTTCAAATTTAATAATTTAATATATTAAATATTATAATAATTTGTAAATTTAAGAGTATAATAATAATAATACCCAAAGAAAATGGTATGGAATTTACAATTCATTTACCAAAAGAAAGGAGAACAAATCTGGATTAAATAGCCCTCTTCAAGTGTAGTATATAAATGATAGTATTAAAAGATGAGTGTAGCTCAGCTGATATTTAAAGCCACTGCTTTTAGAATGTGAATTTAATTCAGTGATAACTGGCACTGAGTGCTATGTAAAAACCCTACATTAGTCTGTGACTGCTCAAGTTTGTGTTCCATATTTATGCTGGACAAGAAAAAGGAATTTCTGTGCAGGGAAATCGGTTGTGAGAGAGAAAAATGGTTATGAGTTCTCTCCTGGTGATATTAAGGATAAATATCTACCTGTCTATAGAATTTGGAAATAGGGGGAATCTACCAAATAATCTCGCATCTAACCTGTTACCTCTTACAAATTTTTAACTGAATTAATTATAATTATGGTAACCTAAAATTTTAGAGTTGGTTTGTTACTATAAATCACTTTACAAATTCCAGTTGTCATCATTATCAGCAACTTTACCATGCATGGACCAAGACCCTCCAGACTGCAGAGTCTAAGTGGTTCCCAAACTCTTCCAATGAACCTATTCTCTCTGATACAAAGGTGACTGTGAACACCACTGCCGGTAAAATCCTGATCTAGGCCTTAGAGTAGAAGACAAGTAGCTGGTCACCCTAATTACCAACAGATGATTTCAGAAATGAACCTTTTTTTTTTTCCAAGGAAGTCGTTGAAAAATCATTATAAAAACATTCAAAATGTGGTCAACAGTGGGGGCCCAGCGTGAGGCTTGAAGCAAACAGTGGAATCTTTAGAAGCCTACTTTGTGTTCCCAAGGTCAGGGGGGCAGACACAAAGCATATTGCAGCATTTAGCCACGGCAGGAGCCAGAAGCACTCTGTCAGCTATCTTGGGCTTGGCAGGAAAGGGGATTATAATTAAAAAAAAACAAAAAAACAAGGAAAAGTGATATTGTCCATAATATAAATATCACCACTCTAGGCTCTATCAGATATAACATCTCAGATATGTCAAAAACCTATTTGCAAAACATAATCTGTCAAATATCTCCTATTCTGAGATAAGAACATGAAACTATGGCAAACTGTCGCCCCAGGCAGGATGTCCCAAGAGGTGGTGTCACCTACCTTGATGCTGCAGTAAGTGTATCACTGGGCTTTAGTGTCTTTGAGCATGCAGCAGATGTTCTGAGGGCTTGGCAAAATCTAGAAAAGACTCAGCACCTCACCATTCTGTGTATGTGGATAAATACGCCAAACAAGACAAAGACTGAAAAACCCATCAGAAGGACTTTAAATCATAGCTCATGACAAGTAATTTGGATGGATGATTTTGCTTTTATAAATCTATCTGTATCAGTCAATTCTTTCATTTAAAAATATCTTCCCTGATATGACTCTGAACACAAAATAGGATAGACCAGGGGGAAAAAAACTTTATCCAGGTCAGAAATTCCTTTTGACCAAATGACTTACTACTTTGAAAAGAAAGGACACTGCATTTCTGAATTATTCCTTTCAAAGAAATAACTACAGTCTATATCAGTGTGTGTGTGTATGTGTGCGTTCATGAATGTGTGTGCATGGGCAGCATGGATATTGGCAAAGAGAGTACCAGCCTAGGAATTAGGTCCCTGAAGTTCTGCTCCTGGCTCTAAGTCAGCGCCTTCCAACTTCTTCATCCAAGATCACCATCGCACCATTCAAGTTGGACATGAATCATGCTCCACACACTCCCGAGTAGGCTACCTCACTTAATCCCCTCATTATTACCCTCCTTTTGTACACACACACACACCCCCACATACACACACACAAAACCTGATCCACAAGAAGTCAAGTGCTAGATGTAAAGAAAAGAGCACAGGATGTTAGGTGAGAAGACGGCGCACATCACTCTCCCACGATTCACAGCTGCTTGGTCTCTATGAAAAATGCATCCTGGCAAACTCTATACTCTATAAATAAGGACACTGCTTCTTTCTGTCCCCATGCGAAAGGACATGAAACTCTTGAGGGTCAAGGCTAGAATTCAAATTCAGATCTGTTTATTCAAAAGTCAACAAGTATCTTTCTTCTGTGGAAGGGGTGACAAGGTCTGTCCTGAACAGGAAGGTGACTCAGAGTGAGCCAAGAACAGAGACTGGGGAGGGCTCAGAGGCAGGGAACCAGCAATGAACTGTGAGGCTGTCCTGCCCACCTCCGATGAGTCATAGTTTTACAGCCTACAAGACACTATTTGCAAATTACATCATTTTTCACATCTCCTTTTTGCTGAATATGAAAGTATATCTATAAATAAATAAATAAATAAATAAATAAAAGTATATCTAGATGCTGAATATGGGACTGCAGAGTTTTGCAGGACTAAGCAGCATTATTGCTCTAAAATATATTCAAAACATAAATCATGTAGGTTATTTCACAGAGACCTAATCTCCACATTCCATCTCTGGAAATGCCAAAATAAAGCTAATACCTACTAATAATAGAAAAAAGTATCAGCCATGGTTACATCACACTTAGCCACTGTTAACAATTTAGTGCATTTATGCAACCATTAGAAAAGAATATGGAGGGTCCTTAAAAAGTTAAAAATAAAACTACCTTACAATCCAGCAATTGCACCACTGAGTATTTACCCAAAGAATACAAAAACACAAATTTAAAGGGATACATGCACCCCTATGTTTATGGAAGCATCATTTAAATAATTAAATAATGGAAACAGTCCAAATATCCATTGATTGATGAATGAATAAAGAAGATGTGGTGTATATATATGCAGTGAAATATTATTCAGCCATAAAAAAGAATGAAATCTTGCCATTTGCAATGACATGGACGGAGCTAAAGAATATAAGGCTAAGCAAAATAAGTCAAAGAAAAGCAAATACCATATGATTTCACTCATATATGGAATTTAAGACACAAAACAAGCAAAGGGAAAAAAGAGGCAGAAAGAGACAAAGCAAGAAACAGACTCACAGAGAACAAACTGGTTACCAGAGAGGAGAAGGGTGGGGAGAAGGGTTAAATAGGTGATGGGGGGTTGTGCCTGGGTGGCTCAGTCAGTTAAGCATTGGACTAGGTTTTGGCTAGGGTCATGATCTCAGGGTTGTAAGATCAAGCCCTGCATTGGGCTTATTGGGCGTGGAGCCTGTTTGAGATTTTTCTCTCCCTCTGCCCCTCCCCGACCTCACATATGCTCTCTCTTTCTCTCTCTCTTAAAAAAAAAAAAATTATATTAAATTAAAAAAATAAATAAATAGGTGATCGGGATTAAGGAGTGTACTTGTGATGAGTACCAGGTGATGCATGGAATTATTGAATCACTACACTGTACACCTGAAATTAATATAAGACTATATGTTAACTAACTAGAATTAAAATTAAAACTTAAAAGAAACCATTTTGATTCATTTACATTTAGTCCTTTTTGATGCATATATATTGCATATTTGCATAGAGCATATGTATAAATATGAAACTGGGATCCCACTGTACAGTCTTGTAATCCTTTCTTCTGAATGAACTTAGATTGCGTCTTTCTTTTTTTAAGATTTTATTTATTTATTTGACAGAGAGAAGACAGCAAGAGAGGGAACACAAGCATGGGGAGTGGGAAAGGGAGAAGCAGGCTTCCTGCTGAGCAGGGAGCCCGATGTGGGGCTTGATCCCAGGACCCTGGGATCACGACTTGAATCGTCGAAGGCAGAAGCTCAACAACTGAGCCACCCAGGCGCCCCTTAAATTGCTTCTTGATAAAATTTTCCACATTTTGATCCCCTATTATTGGATACGTTGGTTATTTCTGATTTCTTTATCATTATAATCAATGTTGCAATGAGCACCTTTATACATAAATTTGGCAAAGCCTTTTTCAACCTTCAAGAAGATGTTCTAGGTAAATTCAGGGCACATGTTATGAGTGTCTACTATATGCCAAGTACTGTGGTATAATTTATGAGCATTACCTCAATTCTCACCAAAATCTTGCAAGACAATCTATGACTAAAAGTCTCTTTTACAGATGTGAAAACTGAGTATAAGAGAGATTAAGGGGGCGCCTGGGTGGCTCAGTGGGTTAAAGCCTCTGCCTTCGGCTCAGGTCATGATCTCAGGGTCTTGGGATCGAGTCCCGCATCGGGCTCTCTGCTCAGCGGGAGCCTGCTTCCTCCTCTCTCTCTCTGCTGCCTCTCTGCCTACTTGTGATCTCTCTGTCAAATCAATAAATAAAATCTTAAAAAAAAAAAAAAAAGAGAGATTAAGTAACTTGCCCAAGTTCAATCAGAAATAACAGAGTCAGGATTTGAACACTTCCAATCTGCCTCTAGAGTCAAGATTTTTAATAAGAATGTAGCCAGACTTGCCATGTCTCCTAACATTCTCTCTCCTCAAAAGGAGATTTTTCTCCACATCAGATATAGTGTATAGAACCCGTCCAATTAGAGAGTCCACCTGGGATGACCTGGGAAGACTCAGGAAGCCGGAGTTGTCTTTGGTTACTCTGAGCTCAGGGTATCACCAAAATGCAACCACCAAACCTGTGAGATAAACCAAATAGACATGAGTCCCCCCAGCTAACAACAGAAAGGACATTTACTTCAAGATCCCTGACAACACACAACCTCATAAAGCCACAGTGCAGATGATTCTGCAGGATCTTCCCTTGGGGACTTTTCCTCTTGTTGCTTAAGAACATGTATCTTTCACTTAAATTTATCTTCCTCCTGTTTGTGCACACACTTGAACTTGTCAAGTATATCACAGAGTTGACTTGTGAAGGTTAAACCCACGGAGGAAACACACATGAGCTTAATAATTCGTTTGGGGGTAAAATAAGAATTTCTAAAGTTACAAATTTACAAAAATTCCTCAAGAAACAAAATTGTTAACACCCCATTTTCTGATGAAAATTAGACTTCTCTTTCCACATATGAGGAAGGGTGCACGCGAAATATGGTAAAGCAAATCCCAAAAAGTGGCCTTGCGGTCTCCAGAACCAAGGACAGGATGTGTAAAGGAGAGTGAACAACATGGAAACGGCTTTAATAGGGGTAGTTGTGAAAGTGGGACGCAGCATGTAGCCACGGGGACGGAGTCTTGACACAAAGGCAGGGCCTGCTGGTAATGGGATACAGCTGAAGAAGGAAAACTCAAGATGAGTATCAGAGAAGACTTCCTGGCGGTAAGAACTGCTGGATGCGAGAATGCCCTCCCCAGGGAAGGGTGGGACGCTCCCTCACTCGGGACACTGGAAACCAGACCGAGCAAAACAGCAACGGCCGCGCTGAAGGGAGAAAGTCTGCACCAACAGAGGATGAACGGGATAACCCGCAAGGCCTTTTCTATCTGGAATTACTTTGATTACAGTAATATAATCCTTCAGGGATGTAGGAAAGTTTGTAGGGGGTGGGGTGCTTTAAATTTTTGAGTGAACTTAATTCTGATGGAAGGTGCTAGACTGACATCCTGAGACAAAAGCTCTCTATTCATCCATACAACATTGACAGAGATATGTTTCCCCACTGGGCTTTACCAAATGTGTCCCCAGTCCAGGCATTAAAGGAGAAGGAAAGCTGTGTCCTTTTACCCCTTGACTCCTGGCTTCTCCTCATAGCTTCACAACAACAAAGGGGTTGTTAGTTTTAGACATTGGCTCTTGGACCAAATGCCCTGCTTCTTCCGTCCCACCTCTAACAACTGAAATGCTACATAGAATTTCCTAAAACACCCATCTGGGAAGCATTAAAATCAGCAGACCACTTTCAAAGGATGGTATGTGGCAGCAGGCCTTAGTCCCCCTTTGTCTCTTTCCTCTATAGATAGATGTAAGAAGGATGGATGGGTAGATGGATTGGGGTATAATTCCTACATACCCTCCATTTCTAAATCTTGAACAGGAAGGAGCTTCTGATGTAGCTTCGCATTCCCTTTGCATTCTTCTTTGTCTCATCCCCTTCCACATTTTCCTTCCAAAGAAAAATTTTGTCCTTCCTTAAATTTGCTTGGAACATGCCAGAATAAAAGATGTCAGTTATAAAAAGTTGGAGAATAGACCTTCACCCAGTTAATTCAGATCTCTTGTGCTGTCTTATGTACCTCTCTGAATTACTGGTTTCTTATTTTCTTTACTTGAATTTTTACAGAAGTAACCTCAGAGTGCTGGCCAAGTTCTGCACATAAACCAAATTCATCTGACACCCAGCTCTTTGATTTTCTCTGCAAAGAATTGTAAATCCGGGCGTTTTGTCTTCTATATCTATCTTCTGCCTGAGACAGACATCATTGGCGTGTCCACATAGTTATCCATCTCCCTTTTATATGAAGCCTTGGTCTCCCTATGTCCCACTGTAGATATTTTACCTGCTTTTGTAGAAGGGTAAGAGAGCAGAATGCCTGCTGCCTTTGCACGGTATATTGGGCTGTGCAGACCTGACCAGCCATGCCTCCTATCCAGGTGAATGCAAAATCTTCTATTCAAGCAACTGTACGAGGTATGATCAAGCTTGCCCCGGGTCTTGTTCTGATCTCAAGGACACTAAGCTTCAAGGGGAAATCCAGTTTGGACTGCTCCCCCTCCCCCTGCCATTTTGCACGGTGATTGTTAACAAAATCCCCTGCGTGTTCTGACAATAAGCATATTCAATTACGAATTTCCTATAGAAAGTTTCTCCTACACTTCAGTGAACTTGGGTGAAAACAAGGTCTGACGTGTGGCCCCCACAAGGGTTCATATGGCGTCTTAGCCGATGCTTGCCCACAGAGGTTGGAACTTGTTTTTCCCCTCTATGTTTAAGTAATCAAACCAACATCTACTCAGTGGGACAGAGAGAGCTGAATTTGTCAGGAAGTAGTTGTTACCTTTGATTTCCTGCCCCTTCACTGCAGACAAAAGCCTGCTCTATAGTTACCTCCAGTTGGCGTATGGTGAGCGTTGCCGACCACAATGTAGGTGAGTAATGAATCCTGTGAGAATCTGAGTGACCTGACACAAGACCCCCCTCACAAGTGGGCAGACAACCTGGGGCCCGTAAACATATTGTTTTTTAGTTAGTGAAATGCAGTTTTCAAAAACTAAAATCACATAAAAAGAGAACACAATGACTCTCCAACGAAGAGTGATTATTTCCATGGCTAATAAGAAAAGAGTGGCTTAACGCACACCATGCCCAAGGGTGAGGCATGGTCAAATATAAGAAATGGGATAAATAATTACTTCCTTGTGTCCACCTACTGCCAGAAGGTCTCCTGCTTCAGAACTTGTCTGTCTCCACACCTAAACCAGCTAGCAAGAGAAAGTTTCCTTGAAAAAGTACCTGACGTAAACTCGTAATATAGTAGAGCCGTGATAACCTCTCCATCACCCCTGGAATAAATGTATCTCTTGATCTGCAGACACTCAGCACATTGACTCCCTTGTACTTCCAGCACTGCAGCTGAGTTCTCACTCGGTGAGTCGTTCAATCCTTAAAGAGGAGTGCCGTTTGCCAAGGGTGCCTCTCCTGAACTACAGGACCACAGCCCTCCCAGGATGCACGGAGCTAGCCCAGTCTGTGTGCTGTCAGTCAGTGAGCTCTCACACACGAAACAGGGGGGCTGGGGCCTCGCATGCCCCTGTCTATTCCACAGCACAGCTAAGGTGGCATCCTGGGTCTTTTACACAGGGACCATGTTCTTGGCCCAAAGGACCCGATGCCTTTCTTTATACTCAATTATTATCATATGGTTTTTCTTTTCATTTTAAGTCCCTTCGAAGGAGACCTCCCATTCAGCTGGGTCTCCTACACCGTAAAGAAGCTCTTATTCTGAACAAATAAAGTAAGTCACAGGCTAATAAAGAGTTATTCTATTGCCCCAGAGCCCCTTTGCATTCATATACGGAACCCACATCAATATAACCCCATTCCATTATAACTTGGAATGCCAGGGCCAATTCTGGATGTGGAGAGGCTACGTCCTCTCAAAGACTTCTTGATTTGAACTCTAAGGGGATCCATGAAACTTTATTCATAAGCCTCCCAAGATACCACCTGCTCCATGTCTTAATTTTTTTCCCATGAAACCCTAAGCATGGTCAAAATGTTCATAGCTGACTAACCAACAGTCCACTTGTCCTCTCTCATTATTGCCCAACTTAACCACATTCTCATCCCCGCCCATAGTTTTTCTACATTATTTCACAGAAATAGCTCTTAAAACTTATTTTATTTTATGGAAATAGCTTTCAGATTTGTTTTCTAGAACACTTGAAGTACACACATGCACACACAGACTCTTCTCTTCCTTTTAAAGTCTTTCAGTTACTTAAAATAACCATTACATTTATGCTCGTAGTTTTGTGGAGAGAGCTTGGCTGGGTGGTTCATCTCTGCCCCCCATGACATCCTCATGGGGTAGCTGGGAATCAAGACTTCTCTTCTAAGATGATACATCACTCAAATACCTGCTGCCTCAGTTCTCCTTGGTCTATCTCCACATGGTGTCTCCAAGGGCCTCTCCATGTGGCTTGGACTCTTCAGGAATGATGGTCTTGAGATGTGCTTAAGTAGCTTAGAGTTTCAAGAAAGATCATTCCAGATGTCCAAATGTAAGCTGCAAGTCTTCCTATGACTGAGCCTCAGAAATCCCTGAATATCACTTGTCCCATATTCTATTTATCAAACAAGTCACTAAGATCAATCCAGTATCAAGGGGATGGGCGAAGTAGATTCCACCCCTGCACAGGGGAATTCACCTATATGAAGGGAAGAGGTCAATTTGGCCATCTTGGATATGAACTACCCACACTTTCTCCAATAGTGTGACACTTCTCTACAAAGGTATGAAAGCAGTGCATTTTATGTCTCACTTTCTTACAAAATTTTTATTTTAAAAAGATATTTCTCTTTTTTTTTTTCACTTGCAGTTCCACTTGTTTATAATGTAAACCCATGAAAAGCTGGACTTGATTTTCAATATATTAGTGCCAAATACCATATTTTCTTGGGAAACTCCTCCCTGCTAATAATGTATTATAGAACCAAGATGTCTGTAGAGCTTGTTTTTCCCCTCAATGATAAGTTCTCATCCAGGATGCTCCTCAATCTTCCAGAAGGGACATTTTGCCAGGTCATTTGCCAGGTGACCTATGCCAGATCATCAAACATGCCTAGACATTATAGACCCCAAATGGTTACTATAGCCTGAGCTCAAGCTGAGACCCCTGCTACGCAAGTTAGTCCAGCCCAGATTCTGCCACATAAGAGATGCCCAGCAAGTACGCGATCCCATCCTCTTTCCTTCTCTGACTATGTACTAAGACCTATGTTAAATTTTGGATCATGACTCCCACATACAGATGATAAAACTGAGGCTCATTAAAGTTAAGAGGTGTGCCATGTTAATATAGCCAGAGTGTAATGGAATTGAAACTTGAACCCAGTTCAGCTCCACCATCAAAGTACGTTTACTTCTTGAATACAGAAAGCAGAACCTTCAAAGGAAAGGACTACGGCAATAAGAAAAATGGGATGCCAGGATTGGTGGAGGCAGGCATTGAAATAGAGGTAGTGTGCTATAAAATCACACTACCCACTCACCAGTCTTGCTTGGAGCCAGTCTTATATTCCCCAGAAATATTACCCCAGAGGATTTACTCTTGCAAAGGGTGTTCTTTTTGTTTGCACTGGAAAATATCAGTGACTCTAGTAGATAATTTTTAGCCTTGTGCTGCCCACTCCAACTCCCTTTTAATCCCTCACATCCTGCTTACAGTTAATGGAATGCAGAATTCCATCTAGCCCCGGCTGCACATCGCTTCGCAGGACGTCACTGCTGTGTATCAGTTACTAGGTGTGGGTTTCCTTTTGCACCGGCTTGTCTGCCTTCCCAGGGATGAAATGAAGATTTCCCCAAGGAGCAAACCCAACATCACTGCCTCTTGCCTGGTCAGCTTCCACGGCATGCCAGCAGCAGCCTTTGCTTCCAGCAACAACAGGCTGCGTATCCATAACAAAGGCGGCAGGACGCTGTGATCCCAGCCATCTCCAGCTCTTTTAGCCAAGATGGTTTCCTAGCCTTGCCCCAGAGACCTAAGCCTCTGGTCTTCAGGGGCTCTACCATTTGGTCACCACTTATGAGTCAGCAGACAAGATGAGGCTAGGTCCCCCTCTCCTTGACTCACCCGTTCCCTGTGACCCATGCTCAGTGAAGGTTACTTCCTTTACTGAAATAGCTAGAGGAGGTCTGTGAAGAGAGTAAGTGACCTTAGACCACAACCATATATGTATGTCACTTTGGAGAAAAAGGTTCATAAACACTGTCCAGAATCACAGCATTCTTAAACTATCCTGGAGCAAGAAATAAGTGGGTGTTTTAAGTTCTGTGATGATTTCATTTTAAATTACAAAATAAAGCATACGATACTCCTTAAATACAGGGTACTGATTAAAATATACAAGTTGAAATTCTGGAGAGAAGTGGAAGAATTCTGTCCTTGATTTAGTTGTTTCTTTCTGGGGAAATATGCCCAGTAGGATCCAGTATAAAAATAGCTCTAACAATGCAGACAACATACATGTGTCACCAAAGCAGGAAGAAGTAAAGAGAGAACAAATATACTATGTTCACCTATTTAAAATAGTCTGTAAAACATTAGTTGTATTCAATCCATTTTAATAACTTTTAAAATTATACAAGTTATATGTAGTCATTATTTAAAATAATCAAATAAAAAAGAAAAATAGAAGTCACCCATAGTCATATGACTTTGACCTAAGTACTATAAATGCCTTGGGATATATGCCCTTCTGCCTTAGAGTATATATCTTAAACATTACCCTGAGTGTGTGTGTGTGTGTGTGTGTGTGTGAGAGAGAGAAATCTTTTTGACAAAATTAAGATCATTTACTTTTTCTACTTATTTTCTATTTATACTTTTTAAAAAAGATTTTATTTATTTGACAGCTAGAGCAAGAGAGCACAAGCAGGGGGAGGAGCAGAGGGAGAGGGAGAAGTGAGCTTGATGCTGGCTAAATTCCATCCCAGGACCCTGGAATCATTACCTGAATCAAAGGCAGATGCTTAATCATCTCAGCCACCCAATCGCCCCTCTATTTATACTTAATAGAGCATGAACATCTTTCCATTTTGATAAACATACATCTACACTTTAAAATATGAGCCTAGGGGGGCCTGGGTGGCTCAGTGGATTAAAGCCTCTGCCTTTGGCATGATCCCAGGATCCTGGGATGGAGCCCCGCATTGGGCTCTCTGCTCAGCAGGGAGCCTGCTTCCTCATCTCTGTCTGCCTGCCTCTCTGCCTACTTGTGATCTCTGTCAAAAAATAAATAAAATCTTAAAAAAAAAAATGAACCTACTTTACTATAAAGGGAAAAGTGTACCTTTAAAGTAAAAGCACTTCCCAGTTCAGTGTGGTTTAGCCAATAATGTGATTACCAAAAATTTTATGCGTGATATAATACAGTGAGAGGTACCACATCACCTGCAAAGTGTTCTTGCCTAAAATGTTTAACCTGAATTTAATCCTGAAAAAATAGATTAATCCAGAATGAAGGGCATTCTGTAAGAAGGCTGGTGGAGACTTTTCAAAAGACTTGATGTCATGGGAAGACTAGGAAAAGTGTTCTAGATTGAGGAAAACTAAAAATATATAATAATATAATAGCCAGGGTTATGAATGAAACATCATTGGAATTTGGATCAGAAAAAAGGAATAATAAAAATCTTTTAGGACAATTTAAGTAAGTTTGTGAATGATGTTCTGAAATAGTGGAAATCTTTTGGGGTGTGGTAATGGTGTTATTAAAAAGAATACTCTTACTCTTGGGAGAAGCATGTTGAATGAAGCATTAAAAGGTGAAATGCGGTAATATTGATCGCTTACTTTCAAAAGGGTTAGCAAAAAGGAGAGAGAAAAAGAGCATATAGCAGATTTTTAACGGATACTCATTGCACTATTCTTTCAATTTTTCTATGTGTTTTAAATGTTTCCAAATAAGGGGCACCTGGGTGGCTCAGTGGGTTAAGCCGCTGCCTTCGGCTCAGGTCATGATCTCAGGGTCCTGGGATTGAGTCCCACATCGGGCTCTCTGCTCAGCAGGGGGCCTGCTTCCCTCTCTCTCTCTCTGTCTGCCTCTCAGTCTACTTGTGATTTCTCTCTGTCAAATAAATAAATAAAATCTTAAAAAATAAATAAATAAATAAATAAATGTTTCCAAATAATATATTTTGCATTTACATGTAAATATGCATTGACATATATATCTTATATATCCCATCACATTTAATGGTTAAATGTGATTCTTATATGGATTTATAATAATCTAACAAATTCCTTATTTTAACACTTTCTTCCAGTTTTTAACTAAGAAGAATAATTTCCCAAAACAATTTTTGTATTTCCTAACACATATTCTTAATTACTTATTTTGTATAAGTTACTAGAAGCAATTGTTCAACCAAATGTATGGACAGTTAAAAAAAAATTTTGGTACTATCACCTAAAGTATAATTATCTGATTGGTCCCTTAAATTTTTCTGTGGCCCTCAACCTCCAGCCCCTAGTAATTCTCTTTAAAATGATTTCATTTGTCCAATGATAAGACACCCAATGCTGGGATTCTATTCCCTGGGTTATTTATTAAAATCAGTGCTCTCAGTCCTTGACAGCCTCTAGGAACTTTTTGTGCATGATTA
Organism: Neogale vison; assembly: GCF_020171115.1. Classification (NCBI taxonomy): domain Eukaryota; kingdom Metazoa; phylum Chordata; class Mammalia; order Carnivora; family Mustelidae; genus Neogale; species Neogale vison. The sequence goes on along the minus strand of NC_058091.1, from coordinate 75,195,299 downwards.
TGGACATTTCAATCTCTACCAAAAATTGCTTTAATTGTAACCTTGAGTCACCTACAGAACTTAGGACTGTCAGTCACCTTTCATGTGTTATCCATCGGCACTCATACGGTTTACCTGAATTATTGGCTGCAGCACATCTTTGGTCACTGTCCCCAGCAAATGTGGCACTACCTTGGCTCTACCAGAAGCTATACCCAAGCAGTGTGCCACGACCCAAGCAGTGTGCCATGACCTCTTCTCTGGAGGAGACAATCTGAGTCCTGCCATAGAAATACCATAGCCTTGACCACTGTCCCAAGGATTCATTACCTAACACTTATTATGTGATACACACATCACTAGAATAACACTTTTTAAGCCACCCAAACCAAACCTTACCCAGTCTCAAAGTTGTTCCCAATAAGGTCTGGTCTGTTGAATAAACCACACTTACTGTTACAGCACAGTCACATGTGGCTAATTCACTCGTGCTCTCTCTCTGTCTCTGTTTCTCTCGCTCTCCCCTAACCCCCTCCAACCCCCCCACACACACATTTTCCCCCACATTTGAGCATATGGAGAATATTTTCCAGGACCTCACTTTGGCCAAGTGACTAAAAAGGAAAGGAAAGTTAAGAAAAATAGACATAATCCTTTTATGTAGTATATTTTCTGCCACTAGAAGTGAAATAGTTGACCCAAGAATCCAAGCAAATGCTGTTTTAGCTGGATCCCTTTCAAGTAATAATAATCAACAAATCTTCAAATAACTAGAATAAAAGTTACCATTTATGGAAGCACTGAGATAAACGCATGCCTGCTCCATGCTTCTCATAAGTTGCAGGATCAATACTCTCTGTTACTCGTTCTAATGTGGTACCCAAGCCCAGATCACGTTGACTAATGGCAGAGAGTTCATCCAAAGAAAATAGATAACGAGTTCTGTTGAAACTCTTAATCCTTTTCCAGAGCAATTATTTTTCTTAGGAGCTCATGGGAATAGCTCCAATGCCTCTTTTCGGTGATTTGGTTGCTCTTCTCACGCCAAAAACACATTGGCCCTGGTTCTTCCATTGACTCATAAGATGCAACACATCTACTTTCTAGATATGAAGCCATGGTGGAACGTTCCTGAGGGTGAGGCAGTGTAGACAGAGCACACAGGAAATGTAGATCCTGGAAAGAGGTGCAGGAGGTCTGGCTCACCCACACGAACTGTGTAACCTCAGGCAAAGCTCATAACTTCTCAGAACCACAGGTTCTACATTTATGCTTGAGCTGCCATAACTCAATCTACAAAGCTCTTACATGAAGTAGGTGGAAAACCAAACTACAATCCACAAAAGTTCTACAATGCTTATTATTTTGATATACATTATATTTTTTAAAAAATAGTACATTCGGATGGCTTTCTGGTCTCTTTTTTAAGAAAAAATTAGCTAACCTAAGACCTAAGAAGGGCCTTGAGGTTACCATTCAATAAGTGATAAGAAAGAAAAATTGTAATGCTAGAGAAAATTGTTTGAAAATTTTATCAATAAAAATAATTTTAATATGTTATTATCTATATTATACAAAACCAAAAGATATGCACATCAGTAATTTTTAAAAACTTCAGAGGCACATTTATTTTACTTCTTAGGTCAGCGTTCAGTGGGAGACGATATTCTGGATCCTTCTGCCAGAGGTTATCTATTCCCTGGTTGTGAACATGGGTCTGGAGTTCAGCCACAATAAATAAATAGCCTACAGTCATTCCATTTAGAAGCATTTATTGGGCACTTACTTTCCCACTCTGAACTTGTTTTATTTTTTTAATTTACACAAGAGGAATACAAATCTTTTTGTTTGTGTGCATGATGTGATTGATTTTTATTCCAGAACTGATATTCTCTCCCCAGTTTGGAATAACTCTTAAGGACTACTTCAGCTGCAGAACTCCCAAGCAGGAGGAGCCAAGGCTCATACTGCAAAGGCATAATTCCGCATCTTCTTTGCCTGATCCTGCTCTCCTTCTCTCTCAAATGTGTTGTTCCCAAGGGCACTTCCTGACACACTAACTGTACATAAATCTCCGTGCTTCAGAGTCTGAGGGAACCCAAACTATAAGACACTTGTTCCATAAATAAGAAGGAAATCTCTGTATCATAGAGGCTTGTGATGCTAAGTATACCTTTTAGAGGTCATCAGAACCAGGACAAACAGCAAGAAAACCTTGGTGGTAGGGTTTCTAGCTCCTTTAACACCTGCTGCTAAGGAATCTAACTAGAGCAACTTCAGAAGATCTGACAGTATCTGCTGTCAATGGGTCCTCACTCCCAGAAGTAACTGCAGTGTTTATGCTTTTCTTCAGATTTTGCGTCCCTGCCCAATATCATCAACTCTTGCTTTACCTTCCAAATACGCAAACCACGCATGTGATAGGATCTTGACGCATCTTCCAAACTGACTCACTGTCAATCTTCCGCGTTTATGTGCTTGGCTCTGGCAACACTTGCTCTGGACTGCATTTCTCATTCAACCTCTGTATGCCGTAATCCACCCCATTTCATTATTGTCTCAATCCTCAATCAAAGATCAGAGAGCTACCCAACACAGGGAATGGAAAGACCTCAAGACTGATTTCAGTTGGCTCAGGAACAAGTGCCTCAAACACTGAGTATGCAAGTCATTTCTTAAAGGGTCGCCAAACAACTCCCTAGTGGCATATAAAAGCCTCTGGAAATGGAGCCTTTAGAACTATATTTAACACAAGGCATTATCCACCCCACCCCACCCCACCCCACCCCCCATTTTACCACTAGTTATGTCTAGTCTCTTTGGAATCTGGTTCTAGCAGCGACAAGAAAATTACGGAAATGTCTCAAAGATGTTGCTAAGATTCACCTTTACCTTTGCTTCTAAATTCCTAAAGATTCCAAGTGCCTCAGTCAACGAGGTGATAGCAGACAGTGATCATCTACACACCTGCGGCTAGAGCTGCTAGCTTTGCGACAGCCTAGTCATGGTTTACCAGAGAAAAGTGAAAGTCAAGGGTAAAGATGAGGGGTCCCCTTCACAGTGCTCACCTTGGCAGAATAGAGCCTTAGAAGCCCATGTGCTGCCAACCGAGCTCTCAAACTGTGGGATTCAATAACAGCGCAAACAGAAATCTAGTAGCTTCGACTTGGGTTTAAAAGGCCTTGGAATATATATCCTTTTAAATAAATGCCACTATGGTATGATCTTCATTTTCGAAGTGTTTTTATGAACATTGGCTTATTTTTTCTTCTGTTCTTGCCACACCAGAAAGGGAGTTGTCCTGCTGAACTCCCTTCATGACTGAGTCAGATCCATCCAAGAGGCAATACTTTGAACAATGTTGTGGTGGTAATAAATGTCTTATTGTATGTTTTCCCTCATAACTTTAAACAAAGAAATTCCAATGTTTCTAGCTTGGCTTTTTTCCCCCCCTGACTTGAATTACTCCCTCTCTCTTCCTCCCTCTCTGTCTATCTGTCTCTCTCTCTCTTACTCTCTCTCAGAAAATTTCTTAGAAGGTCAATATTTTTTTTTTATTTCTAGTTATCAACAAAAGAAACCTAAGTGTATTTGAGTAAACAAGATGTGTTTGTGTTGTATACAGACCATGGCACCTTTCAACTAAAGTAAATGTTTTCTGTCTCTTTATGTTGCCTGTTTTCCTTATTCGCCAGTGTTACATGACATTAATCCATCAACCCAAAACAGCTGCTTGCGTATGGTTTGAATAGGTCTAAAGAGCCATCACTACTGTGTTTAAAATCACCTCATGATCAAGAATTAAAACTGGTATATGATTAATTGAGCTAAAGCAGATTTAATAAGATAAATTTTTATCAGTGATAGGTTTCAACTCCAACTGGCTTCCCTAAATTTAAATAGAGCCCAACTGAAAATTAATATTCCCTAATGTTTCAATTACATTTTGCTTCTAGTTTGGCCAGATACGGTTTTAAAGCTTTTCCTTGATTCCTCTCCAAATCCTCTGTATATAATTCATAAAATATTAAAAATTAAATATTGTACAGTCCTAACTCTGATGAATGTGAATTGATTGCATTTACAAGATTATATTTCCTGGAGCACCTGGGTGGCTCAGTGGGTTAGGCCGCTGCCTTCGGCTCAGGTCATGATCTCAGGGTCCTGGGATCGAGTCCCACATCAGGCTCTCTGCTCAGCAGGGGGTCTGCTTCCCTCTCTCTCTCTCTCTGCCTGCCTCTCTGTCTACTGTGATCTCTCTCTGTCAAATAAATAAATAAAATTTTTTTAAAAAAAAGATTATATTTCCCATTCGTGCTAATATAATGTTACATCAATATTTTTAAATAATATACATTGTATTGTTGAGTGGGATTTTGTGCCTTTCATTATTTTTAATTAGGAACAAACTAGAGAGAAAAACTTTGAAATAATCTTTATTCTCCCAACTGTTCCTCTAATTACATGCTTATAATTACATGAAAATATCCTTAGAAACCAACTTGGCTCAATCCTGGAGAGTTCTAGAAACATTTCACAACCTTTTGAAATGGAAATAATAATTAATTTACAGTAAATGTTTGTTTCTTCATGCCTGTGTTTAAAGTATTCCTCTGAGGGTAGAGCTATAGAAAAAAAAATGTTAAGACATTTAAAATAGCTCCATATTTCAAAGTATTAACTGTAACTAGAATTCAGTGTTGTTTAATTCTGCATCTGGGATATACAAGCTATCACAGCGGTACCTAAGAGAGGCAATGTGGTATATCAGAAAGAGCAATAGGACAGGAGTTGGGGACGTGACAAGGGAGCTCTGCCATGAACAAGTTATGAAAGCCAGCTACGTCACGTAACTACTCTAGACCTTGCTTTCCAGAGGCCTCCTGCTTCAACATTCTGCAATTGCTTATTCGTTTGACAAATCTTACTGAGTGCCTAGAAAAGGCAAATTTGCTTTGAAGGGATCATTGGTTAAGTTGCCCTTCTTTCATCTGATGCCTATGCCAAACATTACACTTCACTTTTCACATCATCTCCTTGAATTCTCTATTTTGAAGGGACAGATCAAGCAGCACCAAGCTCAATTTTGAATGAGTAAAGCAAGCCGCAGAACAACTAAGTGACTCGTCCAGCCCCAGCACCACTAGTTCAAGAATTCAGGTCTCCAGAGCCCAACAAAATAATCTCTTTACTTGAGCCTTCTTTGTACAAATGAAAGTACCTAGCTGTATTACTGCTCTCTTGTTTCTTTCCCGTAAGAGCTTGCATCAGCTGTCCACGTGTTTTAGGAGAGCTGCTGACAGTTCTTTGCACAGGACTTGAAATCTGGGCTGTGGCTCGATCCCAGCCTCTCCTCCTCCATCCCAGGTGACCTTGGGCTAGTGATCCACCCATGAAATAAAGATCTACACCCCTGAGGATACTCTTGGCATCAGTCCTTGAACTCATGAAGGAAGGGGGAATAAAAACAATAAACTTTATAAATAGGCTCCTACCAAAGTTTTCTCAAAAGAAAAAGTGAGGTTTCTAATCCCTGTTTTCTCAAAGCCATTTTTGACTAATGTCTCTTTGTTGTCAAGGACACAGTAAGGTCATTAAAACTGTCATCATGCTTATTTCCATTCTGTATTCCCCAAAGGGCAGAGCTGGTGTCAGATTCCTGGAGGTGTTGTGTGGAAGAGAATAATAGGAGACTTGCAAATAGGAGGTACTAAAATATTCTGTGTGCTTTCCATATACTAAAAATTTTGAAAAGTGAAACATTTGCTAGGGCAAAAGATTGCAATGGGAAAATTCTCTAGACTCTTAATTCAAGCTAAGATTTATTCCCCAGAACTCAACTCCTACTTTCAGCTTATTTCAATCATATTCTTTTTATGCCCCCTTCTTCAACCCCAAGTGGGGAAACTGATCAAACACATTCTGCACATACCACTGAGCCCACAGATTCAGCCTCCCAGCTGCAGCACTAACCTCACAAATTCACAGACCATCTCCAGTTTCCAAAAGTGGAGCAGCATTTTGGACTAGAGCAATACACTGGACACACCCACTATTCTCGGCTTGCCTGACTTTCACATCTCTGTCTTACAATCCCTGACACCATCTTTCTGTCAAATCAGACTATTGGATAAAATGGATTCCTGTTTAATTGAAAGAGTTTTCTTCTGTACTCTTCTATTTCCCCACCATCTCCCCCGCAACACACACATACATACACACAGATCACAATTTTGTCTCTGTATCCAATACTGCTTTACATCAGTTGCCCAATTTCTCTGTCACAAGGTGGCTGGGATATCGTCAGGTTTTCAGCGGAAAATGAACTGCCTTGATGTAGTCTGTGTGTGAGGAGTTTGGCAGATGAAAATTCAGAAATGCTGCCAATGAGGCAAATGTTTAATCCTGGAGAAAGCTCTTTACACGGACATAGTTGACGTAGAGGAAAGGAAACCACAAAACAACAGGGCAATAACATTAAAGACTGGTTTACACACACCAAAAGAAGAGGAAATTCAGAGTCAACTTCCACATGCCGTCTTATAATTTATCACAACAGGATGAATTATGCAGCTGGTGTTTCCTTTATGGGACTGGAAAAAGAGCAGAAATTTCAAAATCAGATGAACACAAATGGAGTAAAATATCTGGTTATTCTTTGTACCTTGATAGTTATCTTCCATTTAAGGTTCTCATAATACATTTGCAACAATTAGTCTTCCTATTTCATAGCTGAGGAAAGTAAGGTCCAGGCCAATAAACTAATCCCTTCAAACCCACTGAAAATCAGAACCACAAAATTGAATTGCAACTTTTTTTCTCACAAACTACTACAAAAGTCACTTTCTGGAGAGCATACTTTTCTCAAAAAGAAATTGGCATTTATTTTAAAGTATTCAATCAGTCAAATAAATCTATAAAATAGATTATTGTAACAATAGCAATATGTTTTAAACCAACTTTTATTTCATACGTAATAATTTGAAAATGATTTGCTAACACTTCTTTCCCTTTACCACCTCACCTTCTAATTCTAGAGAATCAATAAATTTACAAGGCATAATCACATCTATATTCTGAGAATGACTTTTTATTCTTTTTAGTCAGACTAAAAAATCATAAAACATTGTCCTAAATCCCTTATACAAAAATAGCTTAAACAGTTCAGATAAAATTCATATCTATTTAAACAAGCTATGTATGTGTATGTACATGTTGGGAGTTTCCTTTGATTTGTTCTAAGTAATGTTTAAATTTCTACTTTGATGAATTATGAGAGAGTTTCCCCCATCTAGCCCAAGATCCTCTCTGTTTCTTTTTCTATTAAATGTGTCATCATCAGAACCTGAATTTTTTGAACCAGCACACCAAGTTTATGCCCATAGAAACCGTACTGAAGTCAGAGCTTCTGGGACAGAGATTTACGAAGAGCGGTTCCCTGCAGCATAGTTAGAAGAGAATTTGGGTAATAGTCAAGGAAGGAGTCAAGAGCCTCGCCATGAGACTGTGCCAAGTCTGATCTGGAGGGGCAAACAAGACCTCTGAAGAGGAGAATGTGAAAGGTCAAAAGGCAAGAGGAAACGAAGGGCAGAAAGCACAGAAGATCAGGAAGTGAACCCTTCCTATTCAACAGGGCCAGCCAGTGGAGAAGGGGGTGAGAATGTTGAAAAGATGCCCACATACCCATTTGGGTGCGGCCAGATGACTGACGGTGTTGTGTGTTTGTGTACGCACACACACACACACACACAACAAACAAACAAAACACAAATAAAAACCAGTCATACAGAAGCAAATAGGTCCAAACAGTGCTAAAAGAAAGTCAGGTAAAGGCCAGTAAATATTCACGTGAAAAAAAAAAATTTATTACTGCTGATTCGCTACGCAGAATAAAAGTAAAATAAAGACATTTTTTAAATAAGAAAACCAAAAGAGTTCACCACTAGCAGACAAGCATCAAAGGATTTCTAAAGGGTGGTCTTCTGGCAAAAGGAAAGTGGTCCCAAATGGAAAGATGAAGATACTAGTAGGAATAAAGCCCATTAAAAAATGGGATGTTGATCAACCTAAAGGATTACTATCAAAAAGAAGAACCATGGTGGGGTTAAGCTCAGACCTCAGGAAAACATGGGATGCAGGGAACAGGATAAAATCAAAGGAACTCTCAAGAAGGATAGTGAAGAGACATTCCCAGGATGGTAGCTACACTGGAATGAGAGAGCTATACTGGAATGAGAGAGCAGTTAACTAAGATTGGAATAATGTGATATAGGCCCACATATTCCTTTTCATCATGAGTTGAGAATGCCTGCCTGAACCAGACCAGACTTCTGAGTAAGTTACAGCTCTCTATTCCATGTGCCACAGCCTAAATCAGCTCAAGACATTTAGTTCACTTCCCCAGAATGTTCCACTTTGATTTGCTCCTGAGAGCTGGAGGTAAGCTTAGAAGCACAGCAGCAATGGTTAGTGCAGAAGCAGAAAATAAAGAGCAAATTACTCCCCCATGAAACATTTTTTACTATTAAACATCTAAACCTAACCCACAACACAGTCCTACTTACTGGCCCAATCCCAGTAACTAGCCCAGTGTTTTCCAGGATCCACTCAGGATCTTGCCCAAAGACTTCTCCAGAGGAGATGTCTTGTAAACTTTCAGGGAAGCTAAAGCCCGGTTGTGATCATAGAGTTCTGTTCACTCGTCTTTTCCCAGAAACATCTATCTCAACATGGTAGTATTATCCTTTCCCTACACAGCTAGGTCCGTGCTTGCTACCATTTTCCAATAGTAAGCAATATGTTGTATAGTGATAAAATATATAACAATATATTTTAAATCTATAAGGAAGCATAAGAGAAAATAATTTTTTAAAAAGCAGAACAATGGTTACCTCTGGGAAGCAAGGAAACACATATAACTGGGGAGAGGATCACAAAGGATTTTAAGGTTCTGGTAATATACTTGTTTTAAGATTTTATTTATTTATTTATTTATTTATTTATTAAGAGAGAGACACAAAGAGACAGACAGTGAGAGAGAACACAAGCCAGGGAGGAGAGGGAGAAGCAGGCTCCCTGCTGAGCAGGGAGATGGACTCACATAGGGCTTGGTCCCAGTACCCTGGGATCATGACCTGAGCTGAAAGCAGGTCACAATTTAACTGACTGAGCCATGCAGGCACCCAAGTTCCGGCAATGTTTTTATTTCTTAATCTGGGTGATGAATCGTCATGTTCATTTTAATAAAAATCTTTACATTGTTCCCATCAATTCTGTACACAGCTAAAAAAAAAAAAAAGAAGAAGAAGAAGAAGAGTCACATGGTTCTGTATACGTCCATTTCTCTCTCATCAACCCAAACCTCCAGTACCTAGTATTTCTCTTCCCCTTTCCTGGAACCCTGCCACCACCGTGGTCTAAACCACCCCCATCTCTTGCCTGGTATATGAAAGTTTCCTAATTTGTCTCTCTGCTTCTACCCCTGTCTCCCTATGTTGTGTTTTTCACACAAAAGCCAGAGTGATCTTTTTAAAGCCTAACTTGGGTCTTGTCACTGCTGCTCAGAACCTCCCAGGCTCCCATCCAACTCAAAGAAAACCATGGGGTACAAGACTCTCTGCTTTCATCTGCTGGCTCACCTCTTCCGTCTCCAATCACACTAGTTTCCTTATCACTCCTGAATGCACCCAGCACACTCCTACCTCAAAAGCCAGTTTTTTCATCTCAAGATATCCAGATAGCTCACTCCTCTTTTATTCAGACTTCTCATCCATCACTTTTTGTCAGAAAGGCTCTCCCTAACCATGTATTCTTTTTAAGTATTATTCCCCTGGTTTGCTTTATTTTCTTCTTAGAACTCATTAACATAGGACTCATGCATTGGCTTGTTTCTTTATTATCTTCTTTTCATAACTAGAATGTAAGCCCCCTTAGGCCAGAAACTTTGTCAGTTTTGGTCACTGTTGAATGATATCTGGTAACATAGTAGGAGTCCTTTAAATATTTGTTGAACACATGAAGGATATTCCTTTCTTTATCCACCTTAATCTAATCTCCGCCAAATTTCCCAACAAGTCCTAGTTTTACTGGACTTTCTTTTCTTTTCTTTTGGGGCCAGGGGGACTGCTCAGAGACCTTGATTGTGATTATGGTTCTCATCATTCATTGGGAAGCCTAAATAAACCATTTTCTTTTCCTTGGCTTCAAACAACAGCTGCTGCCTCCAGGCTTGAGATGGAAGACAAAACTAGTGGAGGGCCTTGTAGAGAAAAGCTAACAGGTGAGATCTCTGCTTATCCCAGCTTAGGTGATGGTAGAACAGGAAAAGAATCGAAGTACAATATTCTAAATACTCTGTTCTTCAAAGCTGAGGCCCACAGGACAGGAGCTAGCACAAGGACACTGGCGAAGGCTCACAAAATTGCCCAACTCAGCAATCAACCCAAAGTTCCTTCCAGAAAAGCAAATTTATCCACAGTTTCTAGTGCAATATTTGAATCTCTCCCCTGGAGGGTTTTCCTCTTTCCTTGCTGCACAGAGCAGTAGGCACTTTTGCAATGGTCTCCCAGTCTTGTGTGAGAATGAAGATGGCTTCCTGTCCCTCAAGGGTTACGTTGGGTCTGCCTCCACCAGCACTTCAACTCTTGCCAGAGGCAACCTGCAGCTACCAGCCTGATAGCTACTCTCACTGGGTTTGCGGCTGCAGGCTCCCCCCTGGGCCCCTCCTCCTGGGCCCCCCCTGCACCCCTCTTGGCTTCCTATTTTACAGGCCGCTGCCATCTGACTAGAGTGTGCTGCGCAGGGCCACCCTTAATTGGATTTTCTTATTGTCCACTCAGATTCTTAACACATGATCACTGAAAGCAGACGGATGGCATGTCAAATAAATCACTTGGGCAAAAATTGCAAATTTACAAAAGCAAGAGACTGTAAAGAGACTGGTGAGCTTTGAAAAACCCATATATGGATTATATGCTGTTTAAGAATAAAAATAAATAGAGCATAAAAAATATAATAGGGGGAAATAAATACAACTATGAGCCATGCTTGGAATGTAACAGACTTCAGTTTAAATCCACACCTCTAGGGAAAGGGGTCATTTAGGTTACACAATAAGAAAAGGCATACCCTCAGCCATACCCAGCCAATAACTATATGTGACTACGAAAATAAACAGGAAGAAGAGGAAGGAATAGTACTTGAGGCTTAAATTGCAACAAATTTTAATGCATCTAGTTGATATCATAGACTACTGAAAACAAAGCAAATTTTAAGAAAGGATTCACAGCTGTATTGGGGAAAAAAATCAAAGTTAATACACTTCAACATTTATTGCCACATCTGTTTTCTTTATTTTTGTCTTTTTTTCCCCCGGTAGAAAAGTTCGTCCTGAAATTTGAATTAGTTGGCTTTTACTAGACCAAAAATTTTACTTAAGTTCTGTTGAAGACAGATAAGCAACCAAAAATGATACCATTTACTCAGTTCAACAGGAGACAACCTGTGAAAAAAAATTTTTTAAGGTTCAAGTATTTTTTTTAACAATTTATTTATTTGACAGAGATAGCAAGAGAGGGAACACAAGCAAGGGGGTTGTGAGGGAACACAAGCAAGGTGGGTATGAGAGGGGAAGCAGGCTCCCCACTGAGCATGGAACCTGATGCAGGGCTTGATCTCAGGACCCTGGGATCATGACCTGGGCCAAAGGCAGATGCTTTATGGCTGAGCCACCCAGGGGCTCTAAGTTTCAAGTATTTCTTGACATAATACAGCTGGATTGTAAGCACTAATTAATACCTTGACTACTTTTCCATTATGTTCCATAATATTGATATAGGTTAGTATGTCTTTTGGCAAATGTTTTAAAAATGCAGATTTTTCCATTAGGAACATAAAATTCATTACCATCATTTAGCCATATTTCCTCCCCATGACACTTCTGTTTAGGATTTTTTAATATTAACATGTAAAATTTTCTATTTTAGGAAACTAGACAAATAATTTTTCATCTATCCCTTTATAGTGAAGATAATTTTTAGGGTTAATAAAAAGATAACATATATATACTATTTTAAAAATAGCTCCTGGCTGCTACTGGGTTCTAGTAGAGATGAGCATCTGATTGTGAGTCAAGAGATCGTAATTCTAACCCTGCCTCTAGCAATAATAATTAGTAGCTCTATCACATTGGAAAATCATTTAATCTCAATGTATCTCAGTTTTTTTCTCATCTGTAAGAGGGCCAGATAAGGACTAAGGTAGGCTCCATCTTTAAAATTATATGAATCTATATACAATTGTTTTGTTTGGCATGGTTTGATGCATTCCTAATCTGAACCTATACAATTATAACTATATATGACCCCAACAACAGAGCCCAAATTACATGGAGCAAAAACTATCACTACCAAAGGGAGAAATTCAACAATAAGAGTGTAGGTTTCATTATGCCACTTTCAAAAAAGGGTAGGCCAACTAAACAGAAGATCAGCAAGGAAACAGAAGGCTTGAATAACATTTTAGACCAACTAGACATAATGTATCTAGAAAACACTCCATCTAACAATAGCAGAACACATATTCTTCTCAAGTGCAGATGGAACATTCTTCAGAACAGACAATGTATTACGCTATAAAACAAGTCTCAATAAATGTAAAAGGACTGCAATTATACAAAATATGTTCTCTCTTGGGGTACATGGGTGGCTCAGATGGTTAAGCATCTGCTTTTAGTTCAGGTCATGATCCCAGGGTCCTGTGACCCAGCCCCACATTGGGCTCCCCACTTGGTGGGGAGCCTGCTTCTCCCTCTCCTTCTACTGCTCCCCCTTGCTTGCACTCTCTCACTCTTTCTGTCAAATAAATAAATATTTTTTTAAAGCATATTCTCTGGCCATGAGGAAGTAAATTAGAAATCAGTAACAAAAGGAATTTTGGCAAATTAACAAGTATGTGGAAATTATAAGTTTGTTGAAAATATGTGGCAATTACAGTACACTCCCAATATTTTTTTAAAAATCTCAGCTGCCTTTTCTTTGCAGAAATTGACAAGCTAAAACTCATAATATCCAAACAATCTTGAAAAAATATAACAAAGTTGGAGGACTCAGACTTTCCAATTACAAAACTATGAACTCACCACAAAGCTACAGTAATGAAGACTTTCTGGTACTGGCATAAGGATAAACATTTAGATCAATAAAGTAGAGTTAAGAGCCCAGAAATGAACCTAGACATTTATGCTCACTTGATTCTAACAAAGGTGCCAGGATCATTCAATGGGGGAAAGAATAGGCTTTCTAACAAGTGGTACTAGGACAAGTAGATAGCCACATTTAAAAGAATGAAGTTGGACCCCCTATCTCATACCACATACAAAAATTAACTCAAAATGGATCGAAGACCCAAATGCAAGAGGTAAAACTATCAAAATCTTAAAGGAAAACAGGGGACTAAATCTTCATGTCCTTGGATTAAGCAGTGGTTTCCTAGATATGACACCAAAAGCATAAGTAACCAAAGAAAAAAATAGAGAGATTCTTTCATCAAAATTTAGGAATTTTTGCTTCAAAAGAAACTACCAAAAAGTGAAAAGATAAACAACAAGATGGGAGGAAATGCTTACAAATCATACATCTGAAAGTGATCCACTATCTAAAATATATAAAGAACTCTTACCACTCAATAATACAAGACAGCCCACTTAATAAATGAGCAGAGGATTTGAATAGATATTTCCCCCAAAATATACACAAATGACCAATAAGCACATGAAAAAATGCTCAATATCCTTAATCATCAGAGAAATGGAAACCAAAACCTCCATAAGCCAGCACTTCACAACCATCAGATGGTTATAATAAAAAAGATAATAACAAATGTTGATGAGGATGTAGAGAAATTGGAACCCTCAAACACTGGTGGTGGGAATGTAAAATAGTGCAGTTACTTTAGAAAACTATTTAACAGTTCCTCAACATGTTAAACATACAGGTACCATATGACTCTGCAACTCCACTCCTATGCATATATACACAAGAGAACTGAAAACACATATTCACACAAAAACATGTACATGCATGTTCATACAGCGTTCCTTATAATAACCAAAAAGTGGAAACAACCAAATGCCCATCAACTAATGGGCGGTTAAACAAAATGTGCTATATCCATAGAATGGATATATTCTGTAAAAAGGATGGAAATACCAATAGGTGCTACAAGATGGGTGAACCAAGAAAGAAACAGTCACAAAAGGTCATAGATTATATAATTCCATTTAGATGAAATGTCCAGAACAGGCAAATCTATAGTAACGGAAAGTAGAGAGTGGTTGCTGAGGGCTGGGTGAGGACAAGAAAATGTGGGATAACCGCTAATGGGTATTTTGGGGGGAATGAAACTGTCCCGGAATTAGATAGTGATAATAGCTGCACAACTATTTTGGGGGGAATGAAACTGTCCCGGAATTAGATAGTGATAATAGCTGCACAACTTTCTGAATATATTTGGAACTACTGAACTGTACATCTTAAAAAGGAGAACATCATGATATGTAAATTAAACTTCAATTAAAAAAAATCCAAATCTGCAGAGTGACAAGTTGTGTAAAATGCACTACATTCTGGGGTGTACTCGCTGTGACACATGCAGAGTGCAGGTACAGCAAAGAGGGCAGACAGGTGGAGGTATATTGCTAGAAAACAGACAACATCAATATTATTTTTCCTTCTGGCAGAAAAGTTTTCATACACCCATGACAAGGAGGTTAGTGACTATATCCAAAACTGATATAGATTGTGAAAAACAAAGTGCCTAGTACTTACATATGCTTTTGGGGGGGCGGTTTTAAGACCAAGAAACATAAGGAGTTTCAATTCCTACATCACATATTTTTATTGAGCCAACAAAAGTCTGGGATAGTTATGTTTAATTTAAAACCTGCGCCCCTCCTCAATCAGGTCCTTCGGCCAAAGATGTATTGTGACATTTTCCCCTGTCCTAGTTACCATGTCTTTTTAAGCTGAGAAAAAAGGCTGTCACCAAAAAAGAGAAAGTTAAAAAAGACTTTATATTTGAAAGTTTCTACTTTGATTTTCAAAAAATAAAATTTCCAATAACTTTGTACTTCTACTGTAAAGAAAATACATACCATTTCAGGATAGTAGTTACCTCCAGAAAGAGAGGGAGAGAGAAACAAGAGGCAGGAGTTGGGGGTGGCAGGGGAGGGGCTCTATCTTTAACCTTGTGTTTTTATAAAGACAGAGAGAGCGCTAAAGCAATGTATTTGCATTTAATTTTAGTGATAGGTATATGGGCATCTGTTATTTTAGTTTTTGAACTTTTCGGTATGCTTGAAATATTTTTAAAATATTAAAGAATTAAAAATTTTTAAGAACTATTTTCAAATTATTTTATATTAAAACTTGATATACTCATCACTGTAATAATATTCTCATTATAAACACATTTTATGCTTTTTAAAATTATGTTAAATTAAATTTTTAATTTTGTTTTCTTTTTTCATCATGACAAGTGTACTCTTTAATCCCCATCTTCTATTTCCCCCATTCCCCTTACCCACCACTCCTCTGGTAACCATCAGTTTGTTCTCTGTAGTTATGAGTCTGTTTCTTGCTTCATCTGTCTATCTCTTTTTTTCCCCTTCATTTGCTTTGTTTCTTAAATTCTGCACATGAGTGAGATCATATATATGGCATTTTGCTTTCTCTGACTAACTTATTTCACTTAGTATTATACTCTTTAACTCTATCCATGTTATTGCAAATGGCAAGATTTCATTCTTTTTTATGGCTGAATTTTATATATATAGTAATCATATATCTATAAAAATATTTATATATATATATAATATATATAATCTTACCTCTTCGTTATCCAATTAATCTATTGATAGACACTTCGTCTACTTCCATAGTTTGGCTATTACAAATAATGCTACAATAAACATAGGGATGCATGTTTTCCTTTGAACTAGTGTTTTTGTATTTTGGGGGCAAATATCCACAAATGTGATTCCTTGATCATAGGATGATTTAATTTTAGTTTTCAAAGGAATGTCCATACTGTTTTCCAGAGTGACTGATTCAATTTGCACTCCCACCAACAGTGCAAGAGAGTTTCCTTTTCTCCACATCCTTGCCAACACTTTTGTTTCCTATGTTTTTTTATTTTAGCCATTCTTACAGGTATGAGGGAATATCTCATTGTAGTTTTGATATGTATTTCCCTAATGATGAGTGATGTTAAACATCTTTTCATGTGTCTATTGGCCACCTGTATGTTCTATTTGAAGAAATGTCTGTTCATATCTTCTGCCCGTTTTTAATTGGATTACTTATTTTGGGGGGTATTGAGTATCAGTTCTTTATATATGTACGATACTAACACATTATCAGATATGTCATTTGCAAATAGCTTCTCCCATTCAGTGGATTGCCTTTTAGTTTTGTTGATCATTTTCTTCATTGTGCAGAAACTTTTTATTTTGATGTAACAATATTATGAAAACCTATATGCCAACAAATTGGACAACTTAGAAGAAATGGATAAATTCCTAGAAAGATATAACCCACCAAAACTACAGCAGGAAAAAAATAGAAAATTTGAAAAGACCCATTACCAGCAATGAAATTGAATCAGTAATCAAAAAACTCCCAAAAAACAAAAGTCCAGATGGCTTCACAGGTGAATTCTACCAAACACTTAAGGGCTAATACTCATTCTTCTCAAACTATTCCCAAAAAATACAAGAGTAATGAAAACTTCCAAGTTGATTCTAGGAGGCCAGTATCACCCTGATAACAACACCAGATAAAGATACCACAGAAACGAGAATTATAGGCCAGTATCTCTCATGAATATAGATGCAAAAATCCCCAACAAAATATCAGCAAACTGAATCCTACAATATATTTTAAAAATCATACACCATGATCAAGTGGGATGTATTCTCAAGATGCAAGTGTGGTTCAATATTCACAGAACAATCAACATGATACATCACATCAATAAAAGAAAGAATCAAAATCACATGATCATTTCAATAGACATAGAAAAAGCATTTGACAAAGTACAAAATACATTCATGATAAAAATCCTCTGCAAAGTAGGTCTAGAGGGAATATACTCAACATAATAAAGGCCATATATGAAAAACCTATAGCCAACATCATATTCAATGGTAAAAAACTGAAAGCTGTTCCCCTAAGGTCAGGAACAAGACAAGGATGTCCACTCTTACTGCTATTATTCAACATAGTACTGGAAGTCCTAGCCTTAATAGTTGGACAACATAAAAAAAATAAAAGGCGTCCAAATTAGTAGGGAAGACATAAAACTCTCACTGTATGCAGATGACATACAACTATATATAAAAACCTAAAGACTCTACCAAAAAACTACTAGAACTGATAAATGAATTCAATAAAGATATAGGATACAGGGGTGCCTGGGTGATTCAGTGGTTAAAGCCTCTGCCTTTGGCTCGGGTCATGATCTCAGGGTCCTGGGATCAAGCCCCACATCAGGCTCTCTACTCAGTGGAGAGCCTGCTTCCCTCCCCCACCATGCTTGTGATCTTTGTCTGTCAAATAAATAAATAAAATCTTTAAAATATATATATAGGATGCAAAATCAATGTACAAAATCAATCTGTTGCAATCCTATACTCTAATAATGAAGCAGAATACAAAATTAAGAAAACAATCCCATTTGCAATTGAATCAAAAACAATAAAATATCAAGTAATAAACTTAAAGAGATGAAAGACTTGTGATCTGAAAACAATATAACACTGATGAAAGAAATTCAGGAGGACACAAAGAAATGGAAAGACATTCTATGCTCTTCAGTTGGAAGAAGAAATATTGTTAAAACGTCTATACTACCCAAAGCAATCTATAGGTTTAATGCAATCCCTATTTAAATACCAACAGCATTTTTCACAGAACTGGAACAAATAATTCCTAAAATTTGTATGGAACAAGAGAAGACCTCAATTAGACAAAGCCATAAGACAAAGCCATAAGACAAAGCCATAAAATCTTTCTATAAGATTATAGAAAAACAAAATTGGAGGTATCACAACTCCAGACTTCAAGTTATATTACAAAGTGGTAGTAATTAAAACAGTATGGTACTGACATAAAAATAGACACATAGATCAATGGAATAGAACCAAAAACCCAGAGATAAACACACAATTATACGATCAATTAATCTTTGACAGAGGAGGAATGAATACCCAATGAGAAAGGACTCTTCGTTTTTCTGAAAATAAATAAATTGGAAAAAAAAAAAAGAAAGGACTCTTCAACAAAAAGTGTTGGGAAAACTGAACAACCACACGCAAAAGAATGAAACTGGACCATGTTCTTACACAGTATACACACACACACACACACACACACACACACACACACTTCGAAATGGATTAAAGACCAAAATGTGAGACTTGAAACCATAAAAATCCTTGAAGAGAGCACAGGTGGTACCTCTCTGCCATCAGCCATAGCCACACTTTTCTAGATCTGTCACCTGAGGCAAGGGAAATAACAGTAAAAATAAACTACTGGGAATGCTTAATTTTATTAAAAAAATTTTTCTTCCCATAGTTAATAATTACTAAGTATTACTATACTCTGGCACACAGTCCTTACAAATACATTCAATCAGTCATGAAACATTTTTTTCGGGACCTCCCAACGCACCATGTGCCAAGTGCTATGAAACAAAGTAGTCATGAGACAAAGAAAAATAAGATGAGGTCTCCGTCCTCAAAAAGCCCTTGGCCTAGGGGCGCCTGGGTGGCTCAGTGGGTTAAGCCGCTGCCTTCGGCTCAGGTCATGATCTCAGGGTCCTGGGATCGAGTCCCGCATCGGGTTCTCTGCTCAGCAGGGAGCCTGCTTCCTTCTCTCTCTCTGCCTGCCTCTCCATCTACTTGTGATTTCTCTCTGTCAAATAAATAAATAAAATCTTTAAAAAAAAAAAAAAAAAAAAAAAAAAAAGCCCTTGGCCTAGTGGCTAACTCAGACCACTGAGTGAATAATCCCAATACAATTTAGTCAAGACTTTGAGAGATATATGCACAGGAAGGGAGTGAAAAACAAAATCCTCCCATGCACTCCCCAATTCTCCCTGATGAGTTAATACTGGATACATCAACCCAGTGGGGAAAGGAAGGAGAAGACAACAAAAAGGTTTATTTTATCTAGCATAAGGACACAACCCACTAACTGTAGGCCACAACACATATAATTTTTCCCTCTGTAATTTTTAAGACTCAATTTTATACAGTTATTTCAATCAAATTCACTTAGCCAACTATGACATTTCTGCACACTTGTACTAGGAAAACTTTCATGGCTAACATTTATTTTTTACTACATGGAAGTCTTTGTGCATGGATTATTTCACTAAATCTTCATAATGTCTTTGGGAGATAGGTGCTGTTATCACCCCCACTTTACAGAGAAGAAGAATAACTAGAAAACTTAGAGTAACTAGAAAATTTGTCCAGGTTTGCAATTCCTATTAAACAGAGCCCTTAACCATCTGTTCATGCTACATCAATGTCAGTTATATAAGAGGAAAATAAAGGATCCATAGAACCCTCTGTTAGCACAGAGAATATTTTTCATCATGATGCTTGAAATTCCATCCAATTTGTAAGATGAAAAAAGCCCTTGAAATTATTTGGCTTATTATATCTTAGTAACAGAGTGCTTATATGTTTAATCTTTAACTCTGAGAAGTGTGCAAAAGAGAAACCAATCTAATAGCATTCGTTTCCCGTCATCGAACAACTGGATTTGGTTCTGGTCAATTAAAATGGTCTGCCCAGGACCCTCAACAGGATGGTGATTGATGTTAAGAAAGAGCCCTTACTGAGACCTACTGGCTGTTTTAAAAAGAAAACGCACAAGGATCCCATTCCTTGGTGCTGTTTGGACTAGGGGGACACAGTGCCATTGTTAGGGTGTTAGGGAAGGGTGTGCAGGGTGTTAGGGGGAAAAAGAAAAAAGAAAAAAAAGGCATGTATTATTTAATAGAGATCAGCTGCTCAAGAGACACTTATCAGAACCCTTTGTTCCCAAGCCTGGGAGGATCCGCCGCAGACTCACCAAACAACAAGGACTGCAAGCGGTATCGCACAGACGAAAAACACATCAGAAACTACCCAGGAGCGCAAGGGCTCAGGGAGATAGCCCAAGAGCCGAGTAGGAGTGCAGACAGAATGATTGTCTGAACAGCTCTCTGGCGTTGCATGATGTCAAAGTCCTGGGACAACAAGGGTGAGAGGCATCAGGGCTGCCAAAAGACACAGAACGGTTGCCATTAAATGGGGCCTGAATAAAAGGGCTGCATGGCTATATTTTTACTGTTTTAATGGCTTTCGCTCAGGTCTGGCTTAAGTGGGCTCCTGTGTTTCTCAGTGACCCAGCCACTCTGCAGACTGCACCCTCCCGAGGACGCTTCTCATCCCATCAAAAGTGAGAACAAACTTCGTGGATCCTCCTCCAGAGAGATCTTGGCAATCACACAGCAGGTTGTACCTCCCACACAAAAGTATTTCCTTGTATACCAGCGACCTTTGCTTCGACCCTTTGCTTCCACCTCGTCTTGCCTTCCTCAGACACTGTGTTACCTATGACACTGCTTTGTGGGCTCAGGAGACATTCTTTATTATTTGACTGAAGCTATGGGTCACCACAGTGACAGTGACAGTCCTCAAAGCGGCCACGCTAAGGTTGAGGGGGCATCCAACTCCTGCCAATTCACTTCATTGGAAATAGTGCATAAAGCAGAAATTCTAACTGGGTGTCCAGGCTTTGAAGCTTCCTTAGTTTCTCTCTTTCCCCTTTCTAAGAACACAAATTAAACGAAGGCTAATGCTGCTAGTTTCAGAAGGCAACATTCAAATGGTAACTTACCGAAACAAAGTGACCTATCCACAGGGACAACTATCCAACTATAAAAAGCATAAAAGCAGTCAGTCTGAAAATGTACATGGCATTGTAAGGTTAAAGTTGAACTAAATATTTAATTTACATTCTCTATTTAAAATGCTGAAACCTACCAGGGATATCTAAGGTCAGAATTTTAGGTGCTTACTTGTATGGCACAGCTGAGAAAATGATGCTTTGATTTTCAACAATCTCAGAGACAATAGACCCCTAAGTTTGGGGTTTCTTATAAAGACAGCTTTTCTGTAATGGCTTAGGATTCCATGTGGTTGTGATATTTCCAGAATGAAGGACTAAGTCAATCCTGATGAAATTTTGAAAGATGCCACCACGTCTAAATGTTTCAAAGCCAACACTTCAACTGCTAAATCATTCCCTCTGTTTTAAAGGAGTGATTATTTGATTGGCAAAGGGGGTGGAGAGAAACCCTTCACCAGTAATGCAGATGGGCACATCATCTCCATGATTACATATGAAAGAGGATGGGATCTGGGGAAAACCTCCTGATTCATTCAGACACACAAATCATCCAAAGGAGGGGGTTACCCCATTTTCTCTTGAACTCTAGTAGGAAATTTCCCATGCCATAATTGTATTTGTTATAGTGCAATGATCAAAGTCAATAAATTCCTCCATCCATCCCCATTCAGGGAAACCATATGGCATTACTAGGAGAGTCACATGCAAGGCCGGTTTGTCATATACATGATTGAATACCCATGGGGGAAAGGAACAGTGAAGAGAGAAAAGCATTTAAAACTAAAACACAAACTCCAAGAGACACGCTGATATATACTCTACTTCTTAAGATCTCAAGTGGCAGGTCTATAAAGAAAACACACTGCAATATGATCATGAAAAAAAAAAAAGAGAGAGAGAACAGATTCCTGAAAACAATTGGTGACTTCACTCACCAGCTGTGCACACAGAACCAGTGAGGTCTAGGTCAGAAGTTAGCACTTCTAGAAGGCTAGTATGTCCATTCTGAAGTCTGTTGATTATCAGTCTTATTTTCTGGTGTTCTGTTTGGTTAAGAGGGAGGGAAGAGGAGGGAAGAGGAGGGGATGGGAGGGGAGGGGAGGGAAGGAAATAAAGGAAACAGAAACTATTTGGTAATATGTCCCAGGAAGTAGGAAATTGAAGAAAAAATTTTCACTTTTTCATCTTATACCCTTTTTACCAGTTTTTATTTTTTCTTTTAAATAAGCATGTAAACATGTAATTTTTAAAAACTAGCTTATAAAACATCATCTGTAGCTCACATTTTTCTTTTTTATTATTGAAGTACAATTTATATGTAACAAAATACACTTACTGAACAATTCACTGAGTGAACAATTCGAAGAGTTATGACAAACAGTTAACATTGCATACACAGTCTTACAGCAGCTATCATAAATCATGACATAGAACACTTCCATCACTCCTAAAACTTGCTCCTACCCCTCTGCTACTAGTTCCATAACACGATCACTGGGTCCTAGAAACCACTGATCTGCTTGCTTGCTTGCTTTTTATTATGTTACATTAATCACCATACTCAATGATCTGTTTTGTATTATTAGTTTTGCTTTTGCGAGAATTTTATGCACCATAATCCTATAACAAAATCATATAAAATTTTGCATCTGCCTTTTTTTACTTAGCATAATACTTTTAAAATTCATCTATGTTGTTGTATGTATGTATAAGTAGTCTGTTCCTTTTTACTGCTGAGTAATATTTCATTGTGTAGACACACCACAATTTGTAAATCTATTCACCAACTGATAGACATTTGAATTCATTCTGATTGTTGACTATTTCAAATAAAGCTATTTTGAGTTTTCAAGTACAAGTCTTTCTGTGGACATTTGTTTTCATTTTTTCTTGGTAAGTACCTCGGAGAGGGATTACTGTGAAATATGTTTTTCATTGATTTTCATCTATTTTCCTCTTTTTTCTTTCATTTATTTCTGCTTTAATCTTTATTATCTCCTTCCTCTATTTACTCTGTGTTTAATTTTCTTATCTATTTCTAGTTTCCTAAAGTGGAAGCTTAGATCATGGATTTGAGAACTTTCTCCCATCCAAATAGAAATTAATGCTTCAAATTTTCATTTGAAGAATTGCCTTCATTCCATCCCACATGTGTTGGTATACTCTGTCTTTTTTTTTTTTTTTTTTTTTTTTTTTTTAGTTCGAAATAATCTCTAGCATTCTTTGTAATTTTTTCCTTGGCCCACGTCTTGTTTTTTTTTTGTTGTTTGTTTGTTTGTTTTTTAAACTGTGTTGTTTAATTTCCAAATCCAAAGATTCCTCAAATAGATATCCTTCTTGTATTGATTTCTTTTTAAAACCATTATGATTAGAGAACATACTTTGTATAATTTCAATTTTTTTTTTAACTTATTGGGATTCAGTTTATGGCTCAGAATATAATCTACCTTGGTGAATATTCCACATGCACTTGAAAGGAATATTTATTACGTCAATTTTGTTGATAGTGTTATTTAGCTCTCTTTTCCTCACTAATTTTTCTGTCAATTCTATCAACAAAAAGAACTATTAAAATCTACCACTATAATTGTGAGTTTGTTTTGTTGTCCTTTGATATCTATCAGATTAATTTCATACATTTTGAAGTTCTTTTATTACATGCAATAACATTTAGGCTTGTTAAGTTCTCTTGATGGACTTACCTCTTCATCAGTATGAAATGTCCCTATATATTACTTATTCTGAAATTTACTTTGATATTAATATGGCAACTCCAACTTTCTTTTGCATGGAATATCTATTTATTTCCTTTTATTTTTTTATTATCTATGTCATTATATATTTTTTAAAGATTTTATTTATTTGTCTGAGAGAGAACATGAGTGGAAGGGAGGGGCAGAAGGAGAAGCAGACTCCCTGATGTGGGGCTCAATCCCAGGACCCTCGAATCATAACCTGAGCCAAGATCAAGAGTTGGACCTAGGAGCTCCTGGGTGGCTCAGTGGGTTAAGCCTCGGCCTTTGGCTCAGGTCATGATCTTGGGGTCCTGGGATCAATCCTGCATCGGGATTTTCTGCTCAGCAGGGAGCATGCTTCCCCCTCTCTCTCTCCTTGCCTTTCTGCCTACTTGTGATCTCTGCCTGCCAAATAAATAAATTAAATAAATTAAATAAAATAATAAAAATTTTATAATAAATAATATATTATTTCTATTATATTTGTATTTATATTATATTATAATATAATAAATAATATAATAAATTTTATAATAAATAAAATAATAAATTTTAAAAATTGGACCTTAAGTAAGCCACCTAGGCACTCCATCTGTGTCTTTATATTTAGAGTGGGTTTCTTTATAGATTTTGGATACCAGCCCTTTATCTGATATGTCATTTTCAAATATCTTCTCCCATTCTGTAAGTTGCATTTTAGTTTTATTGACTCTTCCCATTGTTGTGCAAAAGCTTTTTTATCTTGATGCGGTCCCAATAGTTCATTTTTGCTTTTGTTTCCCTTGCCTTTAGAGATGTGTCTTGCAAGAAGTTGCTGCAGCCGAGGCCGAAGAGGTTGCTGCCTGTGTTCTTTAGGATTTTGATGGATTCCTGTCTCATATTTAGGTCTTTCATCCATTTTGAGTTTATCCAATGTTCATAGCAGCAATGTCCACAATAGCCAAACTGTGGAAGGAGCTGAGATGTCCTTCAACAGATGAATGGATATGGTTAATATGTACAATGGAATATCACTCAGCCATCAGAAAGGATGAATACCTACCATTTACATCAAGATGGATGGACCTGGAGGGCATTATGCTAGGTGAAATAGGTCAATCAGAGAAAGATAATTATCATATGGTTTCACTCGTATGTGGACTATAAGAAATAGTGCAGAGGATCATAGGGGAAGGGAGGGAAAACTGCATGGGAAGAAATCGGAGAGGGAGACAAACCATGAGAGACTCTTGATTCTGGGAAACAAACTGAGGGTTGCAGAAGGAGAAGTGGGTGAGGGGATGGGGTAACTGAGTGATGGGCATTAAGGAGGGCACATGAGATGATGGCCACTAGGTGCTATATGCGACTGATGAATGACTGAACACTACATCTGAAACTAATGATGTACTATGTGTTGGCTAATTGAATTTAAATAAATAAAGTGGGTTTCTTATAGATGGCATATAGTTGAGTCTTAGTTTTTTAATCCAAGATGACAATATCTGACTTTTAATTGAAATATTTGGACCTACATTGTACAATATGGTAGACTTTGGCCATATATGACTATTGAGTATTTGAAATACGGCTATTGTAAACTGACATGTGCTTTAAGTATAAAATACAGACAAGATTTTGAAGACTTATATGGAAACAAAATAGAAAGTATCTTAATAATATTTACTTGACTATATATTGAAATGACAATGTTTTAGATATTTGGGGCTAAATAGGTTATTAAAATTAATTTCACTTTATTCTTTATGTGACTAAAGAAAAATTTAAATTATAAATATGGCTCATATTATATTTCTATATACAAAGCTAGTTTAAACAATTTACATTTAATATCATTATCAATGCATTTCGGTTTAAATCTACTCCATGAATTTCTTAAGACATAATTTTTTAAGTTCACAGCAAATACGTGGAGAAAGTTGAGAGATTTCCCATATGTCCCTGCCTCCAGACATGCATGCATAGCCTCCTCCACTATCACCATTACTCATTAGAAATGGTACGTTTGTTCCAGCTGATGAATTTACATTGACACATCATAACTGCCCAAAGCCGATAGCTTACCTGAGGGGTCGGTCTTGGTATTATACATTCTATAGGTTTGGGCAATAATATAATAACAAGTATCCATCATTAGGGTATCATATAGAATATTTTAATTGCCCTAAAAATCCTCTGTGCTCTGTCTATTCATCTGTCTTCAACACTATCCCCTGGAAACCACCGATCATTTTACTGTCTCCATAGTTTTGCTTTTTCTGGAATGGAATACAGTCAGAATCATTCAGTATGTACCCCTTTCAGATTAGCTTCTTTCACTTCATAACAGGTATTTAAGTTTCCTCCATGTCTTCTCGTGACTGGATACCTCATTTCTTTTCAGAGCTGAATAATATACTGTTTTTAGATGTACCAGAGTTTACCCATTCATCTACTGAATAATATCTTGGTTGCTTCCAAGTTTGGGCAAATATAAATAAAGCTTCTATAAACAACATGTGGAGACTTTTGTGCAGACTTAATTTTCCAACTCCTTTGAGTAATTATGAAGAGCCCGATTGCTGGATCATATGGTAAGAGTATGCTTAGTTTTGTTTTTTAAAGATTTTATTTATTTATTTCACAGACAGAGATCACAAGTAGGCAGAGAGAGGGGAGGAAGCAGGCTCCCTGCCAAGCAGAGAGCTCTGATGTGGGGCTTAATCCCAGGACCCTGAGATTATGACCTGAGCTGAAGGCAGAGACTTTAACCCACTGAGCCACCCAGGAGCCCTGTATATTTAGTTTTGTAAGAAACCACCAAATTGTCTTCCAAAGTGGTGGTACTATTTTGTGTTTCCATCAGCAATAATTGAGAAGTTCCTGTTGTTCCAGATCCTCTCCAGCATTTGTTTTCAATGTTGCAGATTGTGGTCATTCTAATAGGTGTGTAATATGATCTCCTTGTTTTAATTTGCATTTCCCTGGTGTCATAAGTTGTGGAGCATCTTTTCATATGCCTGTTTGCCATCTGTTTGGTGAGATATCTATTAAAGTCGTTGTGCCATTTTTAAAATCTGGTTGTTAATTTTCTTTTTGTTGAATTCTAAAGGTTCTTTGTCTATTTGGGGTAATAGTCCTTCATCAGATGTGTCTTTCGCAAATATATTTTCCCAAGCTGTGACTTGCCTTCTCATTTTCTTGACATTGTCTGTCACAGAGCAGAAGATTTTAATTTTAATTTTAATTTTAATGAAGTCCGAATTATCAGTTATTTCTTTTGTGGATCGTGCTTTTCGTGTTATATCTAAAAAGGTCATGGTTTAGGTGTAGGTTTTCTCCTATGTTATATTCTAGGTGTTCTAGAGTTTCTTGTTTTACATGTAGGTCTACGATCCACTTTGAGTTAATTTTTGTGAAAGGTGTTAGGTCGGTGTTTAGATTCATTTTTCTGCATGTAGATGTCCAATTGTTCCAGCACCATTTGCTGAAGAGATTATCTTTGCTCCATTGTATTTCCTTTGCTCCTTTGTTGAAAAATCAGTTAGCTATATTTATGTGAATCTATCTCTGGTCCTTCTATCTCCTGTGACTTTGAGTTATTTGTCTATTCTTCTGCTAATACCTCACTGTCTTGATTACTCTGACTTTATAGTAAGTCTTGAGGTTGGGTAGCATCACTCCTCCAATTTTGTTCTTCTCCGCTAATATCATTATGCCTATTTGGGTCTTTTCCCTCTCCATATAAACATCAGAAACTTTTGTCAATACCCACAGAATAACTTGCTGGGATTTTGATTGGGATTCAATTGAACCTATAGATCAGATTAAGAAGAACTGATATCTTGATTTTTCCTGTCCATAAACGTGGAATATCTCTCAATTTATTTAGTTTTTCTTGGAGTCATTCTTCAGAGTTTTGTAATTTTCCTCATGTAGATCTCGTACATATTTTGTTATTATTTATAACACATTTGTTACTATTTTTTATACCTAAATTACACTTTGGTGGATGCTAATGTAAATGGGTGTAATGTAATATAACGTAACAAGTGCTATTGTGCTTTTAATTTCAAATTTCATCTGTTCATTGCTAGTATTTGGGAAAGTAATCAACTTTTGTATATTAACCTTGAATTCTGTAACTTTACTGTAGTTGCTTATAGTTTGGGGAGTGTTTTTGTTCATTCTTTGGATTTTCTACATGGATGACATATAATTTATGAACAAACTTTTGTTTATTCTTTCCCAGTCTGTATACATTTTATTTCCATTCCTTTCTTTATTGCATTAGGCAGGATATCCAGTACAGTGTTACAAAAAGGTAGTGAAAGGAGACATACCTGCCTTGTACCTGATCTTAGTGAGAAAGTTTCTAGTTTCTCACCATTAAGTATGATATCAGTTACAGTTTTTTTGCAGATATTCTTTATCACGCTGAGAAAGTTTCCTTCTATTTCTAGTTTTCTAAGAGTTTTTATCATGAATGGGTTATTATATTAATATTTCTTTTCTTTTCTGTCCCATCTGGTTTTTATTCTTTTTTTCTGTGTCTTTAACTGCTTCCTTTTGGATTCCCTGAAGATTAATTTACTTTATTTTATCTCCACTATTGACTTAATAACTATACTTCTTTGTTTCACTTTTCAGTGGCTCCTCTAGAGTTGTTAATATACATCATTAGTTTGTCAAAATCTACCTTCAAATAATATTAATTGCTTCTTGCCATATTAGAAGAACCTCACAACAGTGTACTTCTATTTACCTCCTCTCATCCATTGTACTTTTGCTATACTTTTTACTGCTATATGTTACAAATCTCATACTACATTGTTAAAAGATCATTATCTTTTTTAAGTGTCCATAATTTTTTTAGTATAATTCTACTTCCAAAAGCTATCCTAAAGATTTAGTAAACATGCATTCCAAGAAGATTCAATGGAACAGTATTTATTAAAATAAAAATATGACAACAACCTAAATGATCTAGAGGAAGGGAAGGGTTAAATTTTGGTATTTCTTTACAATGGAATATTAGAGAGCTCTTAATTTATGTTTAAAGACATTTAAGGACATAGAAAATTCTCATACTTTTTGTAAGTGAAAAGAAAGCAGAAACCTGAAGATTCCATCATTGAAACTGTTAATACTTGAGAGAGATAGACAGAGACTGAGAGAGAAAAAGTAGGGAGATAGAACAATGTAAGAATACCACAAAATGCTTATTTATAACTGGTTAGGTCATTCTAATTGTTTTTTCTAATCAATTTTCACCATTTTAAAATCAATTTTTACTATTAAAGAAATATTTGCTACATTGAAGATGCAAAGTACAGAATATTCAAAAATGCTACTGAATTTTAAGTCCATTGAGTGCTTTTTTTTTTCTGTGCAAAGTTTACTTTCTAAATTGTTGTTTGTGGGGCTTTTTTTTAAAATTTCTTACAAGCTCTGAGATAGATATTTGCATATCTATCCCAGTGATCATAAAAGATAATGAACTTCTGGGGTACCTAGATAACTCAGTCGGTTAAGCGTCTGCCTTCAGCTCAGGTCCTGGGATAGAGCCCTATCAGGGTCCCTGCTCAGTAGGGAGTCTGCTTCTCTCATTCTCTCTACCTCTCTCTTTGCCCCTTCACCTGCTTGTGCTCTATCTCTCTCAAATAAATAAATAAAATCTTTTTAAAAAGATAAAGAACTTTTTTTATTGAAGTTCATTATCTTTTAAAGATATTTAAATAAAATAAAAATTGTTCTTTTTTCAGAATTTTCAGAACTGTTCATTTCTTTATATACATCTAGATTTTTATACGGTATCATTTTCCTTCTGCCTGAAGCACTTCCTTTAATATTTCTTGTAATGTAGATCTGCTGTTAATTAAATCTTTCAGCATTCATATGTCTGAAAAAGGCTTTATTTCACCTTTGTCTTTGAATGATCTTTCCACTGGGGAAAGAATTCTAAGTTGACTATTTTTTCTTTCAAAAAGCCTTAAAAATACGGCTTCCTTGTCTCCTGGGTTGCATGATCTCCAATGGCAAATCAGTTGTTACTCTTATCTTTGTTCTTCTGTATTTAAGAGGTCTTTTTCCCACTATCTACTTCTAATAATTTCTCTTCATTGTTAGTTTTGACTAATTTTAGTGTTATACTCTTCCCTGGTGTGTTTTTCTTCATATTTCTTCTGCTTGCAATTTATTTAGCTTCTGGCATATATGTATTTTTAGTTCTCATCAAATTTAGAAATTTTTCAATGATTATTATTTTAAAATATTTTTCTACTATCTATTTTTTGGGGAGTCTGATTATACCCACGTTAAATGGCTTGATATTGTTTCACACAGTGTCCCATGGGTGACTAATGATTTGTTCACTTTTTCTTAGCCATTTTTCTTTCTCTGTTTTTGTGTAGAATCTATTGTTATGTCTTGGAATTCACTATTCTTCTGCAGTGTCTAACATGGTGTTAATTATTTTCATTGTACTTTTCATTTCAGATTTTGTATTTTTCAACTCTAGGAAATCCACTTTGTCTTTTTTAATCATCTGTTTCCTCTCCTGTTGTGTTCATATTGTTCTTTGTCCTTTTAAATGTATAAGAGTATATTTATAACTGCTGTTTTACCATCTTTATTTGATAAGTCTAACTCTGGGTCATTTCTGAATCTGTTTTTAGTGATTGAATTCTCCTTCTTATAAGTCATACTTTTCTGTTTCTTTGAATGTTTGATAATCTTTTTGTTTATATGCTAGACCTAGTAAATATTAAATTTTTAGTTGCTGGATTTTGTTATATTCTTTGAATATTGTAACCCTTTTTCTGCGACACGGTTTAATTGCTGGTAATCAGTTTGATTTCATCAATGCTTTAAAACGTGTTAGGGTGAATCCAGAGGACTCTATAGTCTACAGCTAAATTTTGTCCGTTCTAAGACCCTATATATCTAATGTCCCATGTATTAGGTCTTTCTATTCTGGCTGGTAGGAAATTGAACTATTCCTAGGCTGTCTAAGTTGTAGGGATTGTTCTACCTACTCCCTTACAATGCTTCTTTCCCCAGCCTAGAAGCATTTTCTCATATGCATGCTTAGAAAAGTATATAGCCAAAATCTTGAGGGAACTTTCCCCCCACCCCCTGCCCCAGTATATCTCTGGAATCCGTTTTCACTCTGTAGCTTCCTCCTTTCAAGAATGTGTCTCTAGCCACTTTGGCCTCTCTGAACTAAGGACTCTATCCTCTTAATTCAGTAATTTGGTAACTCATACAGGCTCCATAAGGGTTCCTTTCAGTGGGCTGCAGCCTGGAAACTCTCTCAAGCTATAAACCGTGAAAATCATAGAGTTCTTTTCATTGTTCCCCTTCTCTCAATAATCACTCCCCTGAGCTGCCTGTTGACCATGTCTGAAAACCACTGCTTCATATATTTTCTTTGGTTTCCTCGTTGTTTAAGGTAGAATGTATAACCAGCTTCTTTCTATAATGGCCTATACAAAGATCTGTAATTTAGAGTAATAGGAATATAAAATACAGGTAACATCAAAATTATCTGAACACATTTTATTTACTTTTTGAACTTCAAAATCTTGGGTTGCCTTCTGGTCATCTTTCTAAGACTCAGTTATCATATATTACAGTTCTGTAGAATGACACTGAAGTATATATACCTCTGAAAGATAATACTACATCTTTTCTTCACCCCATATCTATCATCCTGGATGAAGCCAATATGTACAGACAACTACTGTAACTCTATTTCCACAATTCTTTTAAGTGTTGATTATTTTATGCTTGCCTGTCAGATCCAAATTTTGTGCTTCTCTGCTTCTTTCTGCCTTTTGGTTAGGTTTAACCAATAGAGTGTCCTGGTAAGAGATCCAAGGGTGGGAGGAGATAGTGACCCCATCTGCCCACATTCTTTTTCAGCCAAGGTTTTGGCAAGGGCTGCATTCATCTAGGTATGGCCAGAGCTCCTAGAAGCAATCCCTCTCCCATGGCTATAAAACCAGCCAGATTCTAGTAATACCACTCCCTCTCCTTGGTTCTTCAGGTCTCTGAATGAAAACAGCTTTAGCCTCCTGTCACTGATAGTTCCTGAATGTATTACCATTCCTGCTTGCATTTTTTATTTTGTCTCTCACATCTCTATAAATGGCTCCTTTATTAAACTCTCTCGTATTTTAAAAAAAGATTTTTTTTATTTATTTGACAAAGAGAGAGACAGTGAGAGAAGGAACACAAACAGGGGGAGTGAGAGAAGGTGAAGCAGGCTTCCCACTGAGCAGGGACCCTGGGATCGTGACCTGAGCCAAAGGCAGACACTTAATGATTGAGCCACCCGGGTGCCCCTAAACTCTCCTTGGTTAATTCTTTACCAGGTCATTAATTTCCTGCTGGGGTCTCCACAACTTCAGGCCACACTATTAATTATCCACCTCTGAAAGCATAAATTCAACATCCTAGTCTCTGACTACAACTTCTTATCCTTTCATTTGACTACTTACATGACTGTTCTTTCTCCAATCTCATGCCTCATCCCTCTTTCTCCTGATTCTCCCAATATTTAAGCCTCTTTATGTTTTTCCCCCCCAGTTTAGCCTAGATTCAATAGTCTTCACGTCACTGACTATGATGATATCTTTTTTTTTTTTTTTTAAAGATTTTTATTTATTCATTTGGCAGAGATCACAAGTAGGCAGAGAGGCAGGCAGAGAGAGAGAGAGAGAGAGGAGGAAGCAGGCTCCCCGCCGAGCAGAGAGCCCGACGCGGGACTCGATCCCACGACCCTGAGACCATGACCCGAGCCGAAGGCAGCGGCCTAACCCACTGAGCCACCCAGGCGCATATCTCTTTTAATGATACTCTCAATTTCAAAGAATCCGACTCCAGCCTGGTGGTCAAGTTTTTTAAGAACTCTGGGTTTTTCTTTGTCTATAGAATGAAGAGTTGGATAATACAGTCTTGAAGTAGGATAACCATTGCCAACTAGGTTGGTTTTGAGCATGAAAGGAAGAGCTATTAATTAGGACAACAAGACAGTTGCACAGAAACTAGACATGTGACCATCTATCTCCATAGCACCTTCTAGTTGTAGAATGCCATGATTATATTACACACATTTTAATCAGAAAATAGATCTGTTTTTTCTAAAGTCATGGGCTTGCCTTATAATATGTGTGTTTAGTGTACACAATGAAACATTTGGAAAAAATTAAGATAAGGGTAAGAAATCAAAGGTAGAGAGGTGAGGGCTTTGAAGTGAAGACAGTGCAAGAAACAAAAATCCACAAGTAAACGTTTCTTTCCAAATCTCAGATTCACCTGACAGTTGCCCTCAAAGAAAGGCCCTGCTTTTTCTAATGAGTAAGTGGAAACAAATCCGCAGAATAATGTACCAATTGGGGTGTAAATGGAAAAATCTAATGTCCTCTTGCCTTCTTGTCTCTTCTCTTCCTTTTTCGGTTTTCAGTTTCAAACTCACAGAAGCTGATGTTCTGCTCTGTGTACTGCCTCCTATCCCACAACAAAAAGACTCCTCAGCCTGAATAGGCATGGTCGCCATGGTAGCTGGGGGTCATAAACTCCTGAGCTGTGGGTCTTGGCACAATTCCATGCATTATCTGCATCCTGGTGCAAATCAGTCCCTTTATCTAATTAGTAGCCTTACAAATAGCCACCTGCCCCAGAGCTTAACCATTAAAGATGCAATATTGGCTGAATAGCTTGAGACAAGGGGCGAGGATAACAGAAAACTGAAAGCTGATCTTAGCGAGGTCCTGTCTCTCCTGGCTACAGACACCTGCAGGCTCCGGCCCACCCACATAGCAGGAGTTCAAAGGAGTCCGAGAACAAATCACTTCTGTCTTCTTTTCACAGCTCACCTTGAGTGTCTCCTGATCGCCTCCCAGAAGCTGGGTTTGGTGACCTTTGCCTACAGGACTTGCATGGCCATTTCTGCTCAGGTGCCCAGTTGTCCCCTGCCTCAGGGCTTCTTACCTGAGCATCCTGCCTCATCTCTTATCTCTAGAATGTGACCAACTGCTCTGGTCTGCTATAGCCTGATCCTGATATTTCAGAACTATCTCCTGATTTATTTAAAGATTTACTTTCTAACTTGTTCAAATGCTAAAACTTTCTTGGACAAGTGAGACCGTACTTCAGACTCATAGTATCTGGGTGTCTGTCAGGTTCATCTTATTCTTCCAGTTAAGAATGCTAAGGCCAAAAAACAAAATTATTTTTATTCAGCATTCCCTAAATAGAAGTATCTTCCTATATTCATTCTACAGATAATGATGAATCTAAAAGTTTTAAAAAGCTGAAAGGAATGGATCCTGAAAGTATACACTGTGGCCATCTGACTTTTGCACCCTGAGCTGAATTTCAAAAATGATACAAAGTGCTAGGGACAGAAGGATGGCAGAGGAATCTAGCTAAAGTTTCACAGTTGATGCTATGGTGCCACATTGGAGTGTTCAATTATGAAAACAAAAGAGGGCTCTCATGCAGTATATCCACCATGAGCTCCTGGAATTGAAACAGACTGAAAAAATCACCCAATATTCTCCTTTATTATGGGGAATATTTGTTCCATATGTGCCGAGCAAGGAAATGTCTCACTGTAATTTTATTGTCATGTAATGATTTCAAAATTTCTTGCTTTTTATTATTATACTATGTGTTTATTTATCCAACAGAAACCTCTTAAAGTAGGAAATGATTATCCTCCCTATGCTGGCAATGGTCACGTATGAAAACTACAGATAAAAACCTAGACATAGAAAATGTTTACTAAGTCTTTTCACCTATTCTTTCCTTAGGGCAAGCAGTGATTTCTTTTGTTTCACTATCAGATTAGTCACTCCAGTTTGAAACAATTTCAAGCAACAAGGTTTCTCATACTTCCTAGACAGGCTAGTCCAGAGGCTAGGACATCCAACTGACACAGGCTTCTTAACATTCAGAAATAGTCTATTTTCTTGAAAACTTTATTATTCTTGTTTGTTCATTTATATTGTTACACAAAGGACCTTCAGGATCTCTGAAAAGAAGTCAGTGTTTTAAATCTGTGCAAGCGAAAATGAAGCCAGGCCTACATTCCCTCCCTGCCCACTGTGACTCCCCAGACCATTCCAGGAACAACCAGATTAAATAGTTGTGCTCTGAACCAAAGCCGTAAGGCCATTATTTAGGTTTCCTTTGAAAAAGAGAGAAACTGCAAACTTGAAAAAATGGGCTATCTTTGTGAAAATGCCCCTTTTCTTCTCTAGCCCTCTTCTGCTAAGGTTGCCAACTAATCACCACTGTATTCAACACAGTCTGAATAATTCCTATGTGCACTTGTCTCTTTGGCAACTCATAATTCTTATCTGGTGTCAGTTGTAATTTTATTAAACAACAGCATTCAGGGATTAAGGAGGAGAGGTCTTTGTGGTACATAATTTCCTGTTTTATGTCAATTTCTCTCTAGATGTTGAACTCCATGAGGGCAGACGCAGCTCATTTCTCTATCACCACTCTGTCCCTGTGACCGGATGTTTATAAGGAGGAGAAAGTATGCAATGCCCTCTTGATTGTTTAGGAACTATAAAGACAACTAAGTTAAAATTCTATGGCTTTTGGGAATTACAAAATCGCATTCATATTACCAACAGTCTCTTAATAATATAAACCATATTATCATCAATGAATGAGCAAAAACAGTATTTGGGCTTCAAAAAGCAATGGAAAAGATGTTTGCTGAACTAATGACTCAAAAAAATTAAGGAAAATAAAAATTTCCCAACCAACCATTACATTGAAAGGATAGCCAATTTGAAACTTGTTGAGTTACTCAAAGGAAGGTGTGTTCACCAAAAATACATTGTTAAGAAACACATTGTTAAGAAACAATCTGTAATTTCTCACTTCTGTGGTCTTTGGGAGATAGCTTTTGACTTAAAGATAACCTTCCCAGCTTGAAAATTTTATCATTATAATTAATAAATACAGAATCATTTTCTCTCCACACTGCTTTGTCCTCTTCTGAAAATCCCATAGAGGACACAGTAGAGAAGTCAGGAATGCAAAGGAGGTCTGTGGTTTGGAAATGGCCCAAGACAAACTGAATTTTCCTAAATATGCATTAAACTGTCAACAAAGAGCACCATGACCCAGAGTTTGAGCAAAGGGAAAACCCCATAGCCCTCTGAAGTCACTGGTTCTGTGATTTGTATTAGGGAAAGGGCAGGAATTATTCACATGGCTAAAATGTCCATCTAAGCCCCAGTAAACCTTTCTCATGAGTAGAAAACTGGAATTACTTCCCTTTCTCCATCCTAGATTAAATGTATATTCTCCTGAGTAGCTCAGATTTGAAAGCACTTGCTGCATCTCCAGATTCCCACATTGCACTGAGACTTGCAATATAGGGTCCTACCTTCATCCTAAAGGAAAGTCCCAGGAAAATGACATTTAAGATCTGGAATTGCAAGATGGTTGAAACCTGACATTAAGCAACTGGCCACAATTCTTTTTTTTTTTTTTTTTTTTAATCTGGACCCAGTTCTTCCTGAAACATCACCTAATAGAGATATCTTAGCTAATGGTGTGGGTGGGAACCAAGGCAGAAATATGGAGGCAGGAGAGAAGGGAGGATGGTGATAAAGACATCTACCTGCTCAAGATTCTCCCATCTTCCCTTATTCTGATGTGACTAACTGGAAAACAGAAGGTAGACAAGAACCATGTTCCCTTACATGTTTATTAAGTTCTTATGGAGTAGGACTCTGGTGACCATATAGATTCATGTATTTATACCCAAGGAACATGAAACTTAAAATGGCATTATTGGTATAGAAAATAAAGAAGAGACAAGAGCATAGAGTTAAACAACTTTAATCACCAAGGCTTGTGACTGCTTTACTAGTGCATGAATATGAGCAACTTAATTAACTTCTCTAAAAATATTTTCCCCATCTTCTATATGAGGCAGATGAGGCCGAAAGTTTCTATTACTTCTAGCTTTACAGTTAAATGATTGTCTGTCCTAGTAATGAATGTCTATAAATGCTACATATAAGCAGAAAGCATATGCTGTGTGATAGTCAATTATAGTAAAGAGGGAATCATGAGGGATGTGTGTCGGTGAGAGTTTGCTGCTCTCTTCCAGTCACCCTGGAGGAATTTACAGAAGAAGAAAACATTTTGTAAAAATGTCTGCTTAGCTAAAAGATGCAAACTTCCTAAACATGAGCTGTAGCCAAGGAAATAAAACTTACAGATGGAGTAGAAGCATTAAGGAAATTTTTCCTAGAAAGGAAAAAAATTATATTTTTATCAGGAGGTGGGGAAAGGGACAGAAGTTAACTTATAAGAAGCAGAGAGCTAGAGAGTTTTGAGGCAGAATATGAGGATCTAGACATATCTGAGAAGATATGTCATTGTCAAAATGAAGGACAGAAAAGATGATTCAAGCTCACCTTGATAGATATTTAAAGAAGGCCCATGGTGGTAAGCATGAATCCAACGATGATGAAGAGGGCAGTAACAACAGCTGCCATTTACTGAGCGCTTAGTAAATTTTAGAACTCTTTGCTAGGAAATTTATAAATATCTTGTGTAGCTTCTAGAACTCTCTCCAAAGGATACTTGTAATACCACATAGATAAGTAAACAAAGGCCCAGGAAAAGTGACTTCCCAAGGGCAAACTCAGGTCTACTTGTGCTGTTTTCCATAACCATTCCTGTTTGCCCATAAACATGGAAGTCACTCTAGGGCTTTGGGCAAATCTAGGGTTTGGGGCAATCAAAATTATTAAGAAAGAAAAGTAGTCAGAGGTGACCATAGATTAGATGGAACTATTTCTCCTTGAACAAAGGGACTGTGTCTTCCCTATCTTCTTGTTCTTTGCACTTACCCAGGGTCTGGCACCCAGTGGTAGATGCAGGGATGTGCCATCCAGATAGCACTTCATGGAAAGAGTTGCTGCCCAGCTGCCGGCAGTGCAGTCAGCCTCCAGCTGTTGGCTCTATCTAGGTTGTCCTCAGTCGTAGATAGTGATTGCCTCAGTTGAGATCATGCCCTTTTCTGGAAACCTGCATCGTGTACCCAGGCAACCAAGGGGAGTGATGTAGGAGGACAAAGGCTGAAGCCAATCTGGGACAATGCTGATGGGCAGTTCTGAGTCCAGAGCTCCGTGACAAATGGACCAAGATTTTGTCAGCCCTGCCTTGCAATTTGACTTCTCCCTTGCTCCAGTTCTGCTTCCACCTGCTTCTTTTCATAGATGTTGGTCCCTAATAAACATCTTGTACTCCAATTCCATTTCAGCAGCTGCTTCCAGAGAACATAACCTGGAATACCTCCATGATGTACTCAGTAAATGGCTGACAATTGAATGGCTGACAACTGAATGGACGGACTTAAGGAGCATTTTTTTAAAGATCCCCCACACACACAAAAAGTTCCTATAATCTGGTGACTGAGATTCTACAATTAAAAGTTACTCTCTTGTCTTAGTGTTTACTCATGAGGTAAATAGCATGTTAAACTTATTGTACACTTACACTCTAATGTAAAGAAAGTTCAGAAAGCACATTTTGACATTCTGGTAGGAAGTGAGGGAGAAAAAGCCTAGGCACACTAATCAGAAAGCATCGACACAAGTGTCTAACAACAGATGGATAGATAAAGAAGATATGAGATAGATATACACACACACACACACACACAATATGAATATTACCCAGTCATAAAAAAGATAACATCCTGCCATATGCAACAATGTGGATGGACTTAGAGGGTATGATGCTCAGTGAGATAAGTCAAAGAAAGACAAACACCATATGATTTCACTTACAATGTGGAAACTAAAAAACAAACCAAAGGAGTAAACAAGCAAAAAGCAGAAACAGACCCATAAATAATACAGAGAACAAACTGATAGTTGCCAGAGAGAAGGAGGATAGAAGATGGGCAAAATGGGTGAAGGGGAGTGGGAGACACAGGCTTCTAGTTATGGAATGAATAAGTCAAAGGGATACAATGTATAGTCAATGGTACTGTAACAGTGTTGCATGGGGACAATTGGGAGCCAGACTTGTGGTGACCATAGCATAAGGTATAGATTTGTGGAACCACTATGTTGGGCACCTGAAACTAATGTAACTCTGTGTGTCAACTATATTCTAATTTAAAAAAAAAAAAAAAAAAGAGTATCAAGAACTAAGTAACTGAATGCAATCCTCATTCTACCAACTTCCTAGCTCTGTGCCCTTGGACAAATCCCTTAGCTTTTCTATGCCTCAGTTTTTGTATCTATAAAAGGAGAATAATAGGGGCGCCTGGGTGACTCAGTGGGTTAGGGCCTCTGCCTTCGGCTCGGGTCGTGATCCCAGGGTCCTGGGATCGAGCCCCACATCGGGCTCTCTGCTCAGCGGGGAGCCTGCCTGCTTCCTCCTCTCTCTCTGCCTGCCTCTCTGCCTACTTGTGATCTCTCTCTGTCAGATAAATTAAAAAAATCTTTAAAAAAAAAAAAGGAGAATAATAAATGTAACTACCTCAGAGGTTGTGAGAATTAAATGAGTTAAAATAGCAAAATATTTTGACAAGGAAATGACATTGAGTAGAGCACTGAACTACTATTAGCTATTTCTAGTACTAAGTCCATATTTTTGCTATTGAGCAGGCATAGTTATACATAGACATTAAATATTAAATTGAAGAAAATGAAGATAAGAAAAAATGAGTAAAATAGGATCATACAAGTATAACTAATAACACAGTCATATTTATGTAATATTTTTCCATCACATTCACAGCAAACCCAGCCTGGGACATGGGTTTCTATAATCTCTTCACATGTATTTTCATTCCTTGAATTCATTCCTTGCTTTATCTACCTGTCCTTGTCTATTACCACTCTCACCACATCAGAGTAAGATACTCAAGGGTAAACTATTCCTTTTTATTCATCCTTATACCCCCTTTCCATCTACCCACTCATTTATTTCTCCATTCATTAAACAAATATAATGTGCATTTCATCAGTGGGTTTTTTTTTCCCTTAGAGATAAAATAATAAACAAAATTCTGGCTTTCTTGGAGCTTATGTGTTGGTGACTTACACAGCAATTATAAAACAAATAAATATTCAGCATTTGTTCAATGAAAGGTGTTGTAACGAACTACCCAGTTCTTAGCTCAGAGTAGATTTTCAGTAAATAATTGTTGAACAAATGCACTTGTGCAAAAGAAAAAAAAAGAGCCAAAAGGCAAATAAAAGACATTTTCATTGTTCTTTCTGCTCAATTCAAAATGGAGGAGCTGTATAGTGCACAGATGGCTGAAACAGGGGATACTTATTTTGTCTTCTGTGCTCAGCCAGTCAGAGGTTGAGCCAACACAGAAGAACTGGGGACCACTGAAGTCATTTAAAGGTGAACATTATCTTTTTACTTTTCTTTTTTTTAAGATTTTATTATTCATTTGACAGAGGGAGACACCACCAGAGAGGGAACACATGCAGGGGAAGTAGGAAAGGGAGAAGCAGGTTTCCCCTGAGCAGAGAGCCCGACGACCCTGGGATCATGACCTGAGCTGAAGGCAGACGCTTAACGACTGAGCCACCCAGGTGCCCCTGAACATTATCGTTTTATGTATTCTACCTTGGTGCTGCTTGATGGGAACTTTCATTCTCACACATTTTCCACTCCTTTAGTGATAGAAAGATGCCATCATACCAGCAAAATAGAAGCTTAAGCTTTTCAGTGAGTCTTTGAATTAATTATTATTATCATGACCACTCTCATCATCATTACTGCAACAGACAAATGTTATGTACCCATCCTAAGTCACCATGATGCCATTGTCACTGCTGTCATCCCCCAGGCTACTTCTCTTTTGTATATTATTGTTTTGAGTACTTCTTTAAGATGAAATGAAAATGACACAACCACTTTCATATACAGTGACTTGCCACCTCAACAACTCCTTGGTTAACTGAAGGAAAATATCCTCTATAGTTGAATAGCTAAATAACATTAAGTTCCTTCAAGACCTTTTCAATCTCTTCTTATAAATACTTTGATCTATTGAGACTTCGCATGTCTCCCTTAATGTACACCCTCTAAGTATGGCCTTAAAATCTGAAGAGAGTTTTTGAAAATGCAGTGCATGTGTCTCTTTTCAAAAAAAGGGTTTTTTAAAATATGTATACGCAAAATAGATGAAATTGGAAGAAGGATAAATCACTCTGAAGACTTTACACACCCCCATAA
The DNA here is from genome assembly GCF_020171115.1 of Neogale vison. NCBI lineage: Eukaryota > Metazoa > Chordata > Mammalia > Carnivora > Mustelidae > Neogale > Neogale vison. Next base: position 75,154,381 of record NC_058091.1, on the reverse strand, counting down.
CTGCTTTGTTCTCCCGTTGGGATGGTGGCTGGTTACGCTTTTTTGTCTTGTTCATCCTTAAAACCCTGTCCAACTCCCTAAATCCATTCTCTACCATGACCATACTACCACTCCCCAGGAAATTTCCTATCCACCCAATATTCCTTTTCACCGGTGCACATTTTTACTCCCCCTCTGATACCAAAGGAGAAAAAAAATATTTCTTAACTTTGTACTCTGATTTAAAATCTCTTCCCTATTCTCCTTGCTCTCACCCACTCTCCACATCTTCTGCTCACCTCTGACCTCCACACCTCCCCGGCAATTTCATCACTAACTTGGCCTAAGTCAGAGGAATGATTCATAGAATCATAAAATTCAGGGTGGAAGAGACCTTAAAGGTCAGCTAATTCAACCAGCCAACTAAGCGGAAAAACCAGCTCTCATTTTCATTCTTTCTTCCCTGATTTTCCTAATGCAATTGCAAACATAAGAACAGTGTCCCTAGTTGTTACAGAACTTCCTACTTTGTAAATCCCTTCTCTCTGGGATAGCTTAGGTAGACAATGGGTTACAGAAGAGGAAACCTGAAATCCTCTGAATACTGAGCTGGTCACTCTTTCAAAAAGTGTTTAAAGGTGAGTATATTTATTTCATTGACTTCATTTATTCCATGAGATAACTGAATATTATTCCCAGAATATGTAAATAGATAATCCATCAAAAAAGATACAAAAATAACCCATAAACATATATAATATCCTCATTCATAGTAAATAAGTGTCAAGACTGTAATGAGGTAATACTTATCATATGGCAAAAAATTAAAGCAGGTACTCTCACACATTGCTAGTGGGTATGTACAAAACTTTACAGACAGGGATGTGGGATATCTAACAAATTTACATATGTGTCTAGCTTTTGAGCCAGCAATTCCACTTATAGGAATTTACCCTAAAAATATACCTCCAAAAATATAAAAATATATCTGTACAATATTACTCAGATTATTCATTGCTGTATTTTTCATAATTTTTAAATATTGGAAACACCTCTATGCCCATTTATAGGAGAGCAGTTGAATAAACTCTGATACATCCATTAAATGGAGTACTATGCAACTGTAAGAAAGAAAAAGATCCATAAATCAATACAGAGTACTTCCAGGATATACTGTTAAATAAAGAAAGAAAAATATCTATATTAAGTTATTTTTGTATAAGAAAAGAGAGAGATTTAGAAAATACACATGCATCCACTCACTTGTTTTGCTTGTTTGTTTGTTTTAAGATTTTTATTTATTTACTTGACAGAGAGAGAGAAACAGTGAGCGAGGGAACACAAGCAGGAGGAATGGGAGAGGGAGAAGCAGGCTTCCCGCTGAGCAGGGAACCTGATGTGGGGCTCAATCCCAGGACCCTGGGATCAGGACCTGACCCAGGAGGGTCAGGAGCCTGCTTCCTCCTTTCTCTCTGCCTGCTTCTCTGACTACTTGTGATCTCTGTCAAATAAATAAATAAATAAATATCTTAAAAAAAAAACAAGGATGAGAGAGGAAAAACTAAAAAATGAAATATAAACAGAAACATACAAATGAGCCAAAGTGGAGGGAGAATGAACTCAAATAACTTGTAGCGGAATAGTTGGACTATATCCCTTCAAGCTAAAGACAACAAGTGCTAATAATTATTGAAGTTCAATCAGTAGAGGGTTTTTTTCCTCATAGATATATAGAGGGGCAGTTCTGAAACTACTTTCTGCATATTCCAGTATTAAGCAAACAATTCAATATACTATAGTCAATGGGAGCAAGTTTTCTCACTGACAAAGAAGAGAGTTACAAATGTGGAAAGGAGGAAGTTCTGGATGATCCCTGCGGCCTTCCCAGCTCTGTCAGCTGAGAAGATCTAGAAGCAATGACAGCCATTTTCCATTAACAAAACAAAACAAGTTTGGGACAGGGAAAGTACAACTTGAGTGGCAGAAAATAAGAATGATAGGGATGTATCAAAAGCACAAAGCAGCCAGATTGAAGGCCTTCTCACTAGTAAAATCTTGGAAATCTGAACATCATAGTGATAATTACAGTAACTTATATAGCCTATTGAATAAAATAAGAATCATGAGTCCATAGTGATATACACATATATGTAGGAAGAGGAATTTCTTCTTTATTTTTTTAAGATTTTTATTTATTTATTCGTCAGAGATAGAGAGGGAGAACACAAGCAGGGGGAGCTGTGGGCAGAGGGAGAAGCAGGCTCCCCGCTGAGCAGGGAGCCCAACGTAGGACCTGATCCCAGGACCCGGGGATCATGACCTGAGCTGAAGGCAGATGCTTAACCAACTGGGCCACCCAGGCATCCCGAGAAAGCTCTTCTTTCTAGTACAAAAGCACTAGTAAATATAAAAGAAATGTTGTATAGGGAAAGTCACTGTTCAGCAGCTGCCATTGAAATAATTGCTTCAGGCAAGAATCATCAATGGATGATAAACTAGTATGTACCAATTTGAAGAGTCAACAGATATCTACATAGTCTCAAAGCTTCTCCCATTAGATATTTATTAATCACAAAGAAAAAAGTAGTAACTTCTTAAGGCAGAATGAGGAGGACACAGCATCTCTCCTAGGTTTTTCCTGCTGAAAATGGGTAACCTGAATCTAATGATGAGGAAGCATCACACAAATTCAAATTGAGGGACATTTTGTAATAACTGGCTATAGACTTCAAAAATGTCAGTGTCATAAAATATGAAGCACTGTTCCAGGTTAAAGGAGTGAGACCAATGTGAGACCCAGCAGCTTCTTTTGTTGCTGTCGTATTTGGTTGGTTGGTTGGTTTCTATAAAGAGAATTACTTGGGACTATTTGATAAATCTGTATATTAAATAATAATTTATATCAATGTTAATTTCCTGATTTTGATGATCATATTTGTTATGTAAAATAATGTCTTTGATTTTAGTGTGTGTGCTTGAAATATTTAGGGGTAAGTAGCATCATCTCTGCAACTTTCAATTTTTATCTTTTTGAGACTCTTTTGGGTGAAGGGTTATCTTTGGAAATCTCCTTGCAACTTTTCTAGAAGTCTGAATGTATGTTAAAACAAAATGATTTTATTGTTGTCCTCATGTGGCTGATCTCCCCATTACATACTGGGCATTTATCATGTGCTCTCTCCTCTACTTCCTCTTCTTTTCCATTCTACAGCATCTTCTACCCACTCATCCTGGTAACAAAAATGTGAGTTTGGGTGGAGTGGGCAACCTTTGATTCTCCTAACTCTCAGATGTAAAAAACAGATATATTTCCATTTTTGCTTAACTTTTACCAAATCCATCCTTCACACAAAGTAGTAGTTGTTATAGGTACATATGCTGCTCTCATTATGTCATCTACCAAAGGTGGCGGCAAGGATATGATGTGGGACGTTTGGACCAATTCCAACCCTTTTCTATAAATCTGTTCTAAAGCAAGAATACTCGAAGAGCTATATAGTAGGTCCCATGAAGTCTAGGGGAGACTAAAATAGGTACTTCCGTTCTTTTTAAAACTATCTATACACTTGAAGATGAGTTTGTGTGTACTATGTTTAAGTTGTTCAAATGTGTGTGACTCGTGCATGCATTCATTCCTAAGAAGGCCCTTACAGAAAACCTAGTACTTGCCAAGATTTATGGGTACATTCTATAGATTCCGAAGCTACAGGAAATGTTCCCCTTCTGGAATAGTATTTTTAGGAAAGAACAATGTGGTAAGTGCTATAATTGAATTAAACACTATGTATTATGAGAACACAAGGGAAAACACAATTCACCTCACAATCGTTGATACTAAGTCACAGAAGCTTAAGTCAAAAAGCCATAAAAGACACCGAGACACCTAGCTGCCTTTACCAAACTGACATCCTAAATCTTGTCTGTCGTATTCCTGACCAGTGACCATGGAAAAGGCCACAGTACCATCCCTGTGCCTTGGAACTGACTCAGAGACAGAAGCCAGGAGAAAATGGGACACTGAGGCAGGAATAGAGTTGACCTAGCCTTCCTCCTCTACCCATCCAGGGTGCCTCTACTTCCTATCTTTAAAATACGGACTTGCCACATAATATTTCATTTATTTAAAAGAGAATGGTGCGGGGCACCTGGGTGGCTCAGTGGGTTGAGCCGCTGCCTTCGGCTCAGGTCATGATCTCAGGGTCCTGGGATCGAGTCCCGCATCGGGCTCTCTGCTCAGCAGGGAGCCTGCTTCCTCCTCTCTCTCTCTGCCTGCCTCTCTGCCTGCTTGTGATCTCTCTCTGTCAAATAAATAAATAAATAAATCTTTAAAAAAAAAAAAAAAAAGAGAATGGTGCTTAAAAAAATCCAACTGAGCATGAATTTTTGCACACAATTTCTCATATTGATGTGAGTGTGTGTGTGTGTGTGTGAGAGAGAGAGAGAGAGAGAGAGACCAAGACAGAGAAAGAGAGAGTGTGTGTGTGTGTGTGTGTGTGTGTGTGCATTTCCAACTAGAATGTAATCCTCTCAGAGCACCTGGGTAGCTCAGTGGGTTAAAGCCTCTGCCTTCAGCTCAGGTCATGATCCCAGGGTCCTGGGATGGAGCCCCACAACACATCGGGCTCTCTGCTCAGCGGGGAGCCTGCTTCCTCCTCTCTGCCTGCCTCTCTGCCTACTTCTGATCTCTGTCAAATAAATAAATAAAATCTTAAAAAAAAAAAAAAGGAATGTCATTCTCTCAATACCTGACATCTAAGTACACCAAAAGGTTGTTCAGAGAGGATGTGCTAACAACAGCTGGTTTCTGTAAAAGGATAATTAATGCTGCAATACTCGTAAGAGTGAAACTCTGATACAAACTTAAACATTCAGCCAATTGTTAGGAAAACATTACACTTAGCCATATTATGAAAGGATTTTTTTACAGAGGTAGATTTATATGTGCTCATATAGAAGACTGTTACAGATATATTGTCCAGTATACTTACAGTTATATTAGCATTGCAATGCTAATGAAGTATGAATCTCAATTTACGAACTTAGATATACAAGAAATGTAACTTTTAAAAAATAAGGAATTCATTTTCTTACTTACTTTTAACCTTACTTTTATGTGGTAATAGGAAATAAATTTCTGATACTGCATTTGAGTTCCAGGAAGGTTTATGTGAGCCAAGTTGTCGGTGAAAAGACCGCTCATCCCTGGTTTTACCCTCTATCATACTGGTATCCTAGAATCTATTCTTACCCTGTCTGGCCACCCATCTTAGGGTCATGCCAATCATTTCTATGTCTTCCCCTTCCTGAGTTCACCTCTCCCAGCTACTCCCATGACCTTCCCAAGAGAGTCATTCCATCCATGCTAGGCTGCAGGAAATTCTGAGAGGCTGTCTAAAGTCCAGTGGGTCTTATGCATACATACACACAGTATGTATTGGAGATTGTCTCAAACCACAGGGAAAATGGTGAAAAATTCACCTTTGTCATTGCCAGAAAGAGTGATTTATGACTTCATTCTTTCCTTAAACTCCCAATTTGGCTTTATATTAGATCTTTTGTGGGCTTTTATTCCTGAATCTTGGCTAAACTTCTTAGGCTTAACCTACTGGCCTCAAATAAATAAATAAATAAAACACAAACAAACAAATGAAAAACCCCACAAAACAAAAAAACAAAAATAAAACAAAAAACTCAAAACCTATTGGTCTCAAAAATATTGTTGCATTTTCTTTCTATCTCCTCATTACTATAGTAATTGGTTATGTACTCTTCTTCGGAATAAACATGATGAGTACCTCTCCACTCAATGCCATTCATAAAATCATAGGTACTCTACAAAAAATCAACAATAGAAGAAATACCAAGAGACCATCCCAGGACTAAGAAATATCCTATTAGTGGGGCACCTGGGTGGCTCAGTTGGTTAAGTGTCCAACTCTTGATTTCAGCTTAGGTCATGATCTCAGGGTTGTGAGATCAAGCCCTGGAAACAGTGTGCTGGTATGGAGCCTGCTTAAAATTCTCTCCCTCTCTCTATGTCCCTCCCCCTCTATTAAAAAAAGAGAGAGAGAGAAAGAGAGAGAGAAGAAAGAAGTATTCCTATTACTGCAATAAACCAAATGTTCTTTCTTGCTGTCAAAGACCTTAATGTCAAAAACTAAATTGTATATAGACAAAGAACTGGAATTTATTATAAATTTCTGATATAACTTTGACCATAATTTTGACTATCTTTTTTATTAACACCTGATAGTGAAATGTAAAAAAAGTAAGTTGAATTTCTCTTAGATTAAGTTCCATTAATATTATAAATGTTCTCAAATATTAGTTATTAATGGACAGAATAAATAAAATACTGCATTACTATAAAAAGCTAGCTACCTCCACTGACATTTCTTTTCCCCCTCGGGGCCTTGCCACCACCCCTGCCTGAGAGTCTACCTAGAAAGCAGGCACAACATCTCTACCTTGAAACTCCCTAAGCCTGCTTTTGTCCTCTTTACTACCAAGTTCACTTGAATTGGGGAGGCAGGACAGAAGACCTTCTTTCTTAGGAACCCACAAGGAGAGGTGTTGTAGTTTGAACACTGTAGAGAGATGCTTGCTGAGGCATGAGTAGGGAGGGCTGAGATCTAGAAAGGCAAGACCCTTGGCATGGGGCCAAGGCTGCTGGAAGAAGGACGGGCTTTTATCTTTACACAAAGGTGTTGCCAGCTGTCTAAGCCACTGCCCCTAGGAAGTATCTGCTCCACATGGTGCTTTATTGTAATTCATTCACCAAAAGGTGCCCTTTTTCTAATTTTCAGAGAGAAGCAGCATAAGTTGCCAGAGGTCCTTTCTTCCTACATCTCTCTCCTCTCCCAAGAACTGAAATCTTTTTTTTTTTTTTAATCTCATCTTAAAAGCTCTAAGGCCTCTTCTGACTTACTATATATTCTTCCAAATCTTTTTTTTATTCCCTGTGTCTTTCTATCCCCTCAAGGACTAGAAACTCAAGAATTAGAGACTCAAAAGTCGTTGAGTTCCTTTTTTTAATGTAAGCAGTTGGGTTATCTTTTCCCGGAGGCAGTGAACACCGAATGGGCTAGCTGATGGAGTGGGTGAAAGGGCAGGACCACCAGGAAATGCAGTGGAAAGAAAACCCCTTGGTTAATATTTCAAAATGCCATCTGCCATTGTGTGTGCATAGACTAGTTCTAGAAGGCTACACACTTGTCTAAACTGTTAGCAGTAATTCCTCTCGGGAGTGAAATTTGGAGATGAGACCTGTATTTTTTGCTATATAAATTTCTGCACTGAAGTGTTTTTACAGGAGCTTATGCAACTTCCGCACACTTTTTTGAAAGGCAAACTTTTTTTCCAGAGGAAAAATGCTCCAGTGTACTTCCAGCGATGGTATTCAGAATGATTTGTTTGTTCTTGTCTCTCCCGAGTGTTTTGCGGTACGTCCACCTCTCTGCGTCAGAGAAAACTATTTTTAAGTTCTTGAATACTGGTTATAATTCTCACATTAATGTGAGTTACAGAAATGGCAGTAGTAATTGATGGAAATAATATGGACTAACATGTACATAATTTGCATAATTCGATATGATTTACTTCCCAGGTCCCACACTGGAATGCCAATTTCCCATTTCCTTTTTGCAGATGAGGAAGAACCAATACTTAACAGATAACAAGTCTAAGTCCCAAAGGGTGGCCCAGAGGAACAGAGCTAGGAGAGCTGGAACCAGAGTTCCAGTTCCCTAGATTCCAGCGTTGGTGGTATAGTGGTGAGCATAGCTGCCTTCCAGTTCCCTAGATTCCAGTTCAGTGTTATTTCTATTACAGAACATGCTTTCTCAGTTTGGGCTACTTCTTTCCTTTAGTCATAGAGGGACAATGCTGAGCAGAGGTGGGTTTACAGAAATGAGGGTTAAGCTTCAAGCACCTAGTCTGCATGGGCCCTTCTAGGGTCCTGGGAGGGCACAACACTAGGTTCATATGGGCACATGATTTTGTAAAATGTGCAAAGTAATTTTTTTTTAACAGCAATTGGTTAAGGCCACTGTCTCTTTCCTCTCCAGGTTCTCCTTATACTAGGTGGTATTGGTAGCCTTGTGCCTTTGAGGATATGAGTTAAGGAGCAGTTGATTAAACTGATTGATATACACAATTTCAGTATATCATCTTATATGGTTTACAGTTTAAGTTCCACGAAAGTTATTGCCAGCTAGCTATCCCAGGGTAGGGACAGATTCTAAGAATACTCTTACTGTCCACTGTGTCAATTCTACTGATCTCTTGACACAAAGGTACAGAGCCAGAGGTTATTACATAGCTCAGTCTGACAGCATGTGGTGGTGGAGGTTGGAATCATGGGGCCAGAAGCTAATATATAGAAAATTCTTCCAATCATCAAGTGCATAAGATTTTTACAGAGGGTTTGGTTTCCATCAAGATCTAGTCAAAAGAGATGCTTTCTCCTCTCGGGAATATATTTGAGAATGCAGTACAGACAATTATAAATGCTCCACATTTTTTATAGTTTATGGTAGCTGTATGAAACAGAATATTTCAGGATTGCTAGGTTTGAAGGGAAGAGACTGTACCTATACCAAAAATAGAGCAGGTCTGTAATAGTTCCATAGCATGACAAGAGGTTTCCCCAATTGACAGTGGTCAACGGCAGTCTGCAGGCATTACTAATAACGATGGTGTTAAAATTTTATAAACTATAAATAATTTCTTAAATATCCAATCAACCCTAGAGCAAATTATTTTTCTATTCTTTCTACAGAACATAAAATTGATATTTAATAAAGATGCAGTCAAAAAAAAAAAGGCAGTCAGACTACACAGCCAAAACAATATTTTAAGTATTATAGAAGTGTGGCAGACAGCTAGTTAATTTAAAATTGCTCTTTGGGGGCTTTTTTTTTTTTTAAGTTTTATTTATTTAAGTAATCTCTACACCTAACATGGGGCTTGAACTCTCAATCCCAAGATCAAGAGTCATATGCTCTTCTGACTGAGCCAGCTAGGCACCCTTCCTCTTTTTAGACTTTTCTTTGGTATTTGTGACTTTGTGAGCTTTTATAAATGTACAATTTGTGTGATCTTCTTGTATCTAATTTCACATTCTTTTTTTGAAAGACAGTCCCTCTGTGTATGCTTTGGAAAATTATTAAACTCAGATTCACCACTGATGGTGAACACAGTTTTATATCTTCTTTTGATGCTTGCCTCTAGCAACTTCGTTAATTCTGCATTTAACTGAGTTCCTATCCCACTTCTTTCTGCTTCATCTCTCCCTCATCCTTGAAGGTAACATGCACAGAAGCCTTCCCAAGACACCTAGTTTAATTAATTGTTCTTTGTTTCAATTTCCATAGCAGCCGGTACTTAATCTCTGTCATCGTATTTACCAGACTCTGCCCCGGATTAATTTACTCATCAAATACAACTTGAGGACCAATTATATGCCAGATTCTGTGCTGGGACTCAGTACCTCCTTTAGACCAGGACTTGCCCAGGCCCCTGTGTTTTAGAAGGCCCTCAAGCCATTCCCCTCCAAATGGGCTAAGGGTCTGCAAGGCAAAGGGGCATGCACATCCAAAATCCTGATCTCCTTCCCTAGATCGTGTCTCAGGTACTTGGAATTACAGAATTCCAAGCTTAAATCCGGAGTCTCCTTCTGTGTGGGCTTCTTCCACTGGCCCTTCATCCAGAGGGCTATCCCAGAGCTTCTTCCACTGGCCCTTCATCCAGAGGGCTATCCCAGAGTGACCTCTGGGATAGTCACTCCAAGGGCCAAGGAGAAGCTGCTATTGCAGTGGGGGAGAGAATCCACAGATCTTGGGTATAAGGGTATAAGGCTGGCATGTCCACACACATGCATGTCACCCCATAATAGTAAAAGAAAGGAACAAGCACTTAGTAGCCCATATTCATGCCCTGGACCCTACATATGTCAATTATGGCCCTGCTAAGACTAGTTGAATGTCTCTGTCTTGCTTTTATCTCAAAGATTCCTAAAATTTTTCTGTCTCTGTAAGTTTTTTTCATAGCATAACTAGGAAAAAAGAAATGCCCAATAGTTCCACTTGTAAGTAATTAGGTCTAAACATCCTACTGGTAAAAATACATGTCATGTCTGACAGACATCATATTGTTTCCCTCAAAAACATGAAGTATCCTGGGGCTACCTGTGAATTTGTTAACAGATATCTGGGGTACTTGGATGCACAGTTTGACAATCATGGTTTTATTCACTAGATTAAGAGCTTCTTTGGAAAAAATGTTGTATTTCATTCATCCTGGCAAACTGTATCTTTCAAAGATGACCACATTCTCAGTCCCACATGCTCTCCTAGAAACTTACCGCTCCCTCAATGAGACAGAAAATCTAACTCTCTTCCCTCCTGAATTTTGAGGGACTGGGGACTCACTTGTAATCAACAAAATGTAGCAACAAGGACACAGCTTGACTTGAATGGTTAGGTCATACAAGGTGATTAGCTTCCACCTTGATAGCCAGGACATCTGCTCTGAACTGCCATGTAAAGGACCCAACTGTCTTGAGGCCATGATGCTGCAAGGAAGTCCAAACTAGCCACTCAGAGACACCCCATGAAGCTGCTTGAAGGAAGATAAAGTCCTCAGTTCCTCCAACCCCCTTCTCTCCTAGGTCTGACCACTACCCTAGTGCAACCACAAGAGATACTCAATGACAGAACCATCCATCTGAGGCCTTCCTGAATTCTTGTCCCACAGAATCTGTGACCATAATAAAATGATTGCTGTTATTTTAAGCCATCAGTTTTGGGTGATTTCTTCGGCAGCAGTGGTAACTAGAAAACTCTTAGGGGAGGGAGCCTTAACAGCATGTTTTTTTGTTTTTTTTTTTTTAAGATTTTATTTATTTATTTATTTATTTGAGATTGAGAGAGAGAGACTGAGAGAGCAGGAGCGGGAAGGAGAGGGAGAAGCAGGCTCCCCACTGGGCAGGGAGCCCAACTTGGGGCTTGATCCCCAGGACCCTGAGATCATGACCTGAGCCAAAGGTAGATGCTTAACCAACCTAGCCACCCAGGTGCCCCAATAGCATAGTATTTTGAGTACTATGGAGGTTCAGTAAATGCTCATCACATTGAATATAGAAATGAAAATCTCAAAATATTGATTAATCTGAATTTCAGTGATGATTGAAAAGAACAAAATTATAGATGTTTATTTTGAAAAATATGGGAAATCTGGTTAGATGTATACTGTATACTGATGCCATGGATATCAGAGTTTGAGTTTCCTCAGCATTTTCATAAATCCCTTAGATGAATCTGTTTCCTTGCCTTTTGTTTTTGTCCCCTTAAAAGGCAGGGAAAGAAGTCTAAACACTCATTTGCAAACTTGCTATAACATGAGGTCACCATAGGGGTTGTACATGCTGAATTTTCCATTCTAGTTAATTGAGGATTTTAATTAGTCAATTCGGACTAAGCAAGGTACTACTATAATTGGTGGATTCCAAAGGCAGCCATCTGTTCCCTTTGTGGATATTAATACTATGTCATGGAGAGTCTAGCAAGGAGAAGAATTTGCCCAGTAGGAATTTTCGTAACATCAGCAAAAGGTGAGTGCTTCAGAAATAAAAAGGAAGAGGTAGGAGAGCAAACAGACGAAAATTAAAAAAAAAAAGAAAAGAAAAGAAAAAGACCAGGAAGAAAAGAAACAATCGAATTATTTGGTATGTGAAGTGAATCAACTGAATTTAACCTGAGATGTCAGTTTGTGCCTGGTGTTGTTTTTCATTGGAGTGGAGGGAGGTAATTAAAATGCCATGTAGCGGCTTGCCTTGTATGCATTTCTAAGCATAATTCAAACTCTTATGAATCTGTCCTCTCAAAGAAATGGCTGATTATAGAAACAGAACAAAACCTCTTTGATCCCTCTTGTGATACAACTAGGTCATGAGAAGCCGAATTCCAAATATACTCTGTTCTGGATGACTCTTCGTGGAAAGTCTGACTTGGGGAGGTTTTGAAATGAACAATGACAGAAACCAAGGCAGAATATAAAGCAAAAAGACTTGTTGGCATGAAAAAAACACCAACTCTGCGAAGGTTACCTAAATGGACTTTTGGTTAACAACGACTTGTTTTCTAACTTCCTTCAAAATAGATTGTTTTCTAACGAACAGTGCCTTAAAGGTATAATAATAGCTATCAGGTATGTGTAAAGATAGATGAATAGATTGTGCCATGCGAAAACCCATAATATCTTGGGTACTTGTGGGAAAAAAAGTATGGAATACTTATGAGTTTCTCATAAACTTCAACCTGTTTTGCTACAGGTTTTATTATTTAAAACACATAAATGTATGTTTGTATTCTAATCAGAGGAAGCTTGTGCTTTTGGAATTAGTTGTATCTCTCTCTAAAAGCAAAAACGTAATCAAAATATCTTGTGGACAGCCTAGTATTTTTTTAACAGTTCCTGTAAAAGAAGATGATTAGGGGCACCTGGGCGGCTCAGTGGGTTAAAGCCTCTGCCTTTGGCTCAGGTCATGATCTCAGGGTCCTGGGATCAAGCCCCACATTGGGCTCTCTGCTTGGCAGGGAGCCTGCTTCCTCCTCTCTCTCTGCCTGCCTCTCTGCCTACTTGTGATCTCTGTCTGTCAAATAAATAAATAAAATCTTTTTTTTAAAAATGTGATTAGGTTGAGGCTATATATTCATTAAGGTTTTCTTCCCCTTGCAAAGGACAGGCAACCACATACAAACTCGCTTAAAAACAAAAGGGACCCAATGGCTCATAAAACAGTAAGATTCAGTGTTAAGACTGGTTTCAGGTATAGCTCAGTCAGGGACATGGCTCTCTTTGTCTACAATTTCCTTGGTTTTGGCTTTCTTCATAATGCTATCGTCAGGCATCCTTCAGAATTCCAAAACAGCCCCCCAGGAAGGAGGGTTTCATGTGTTCTCACATCTCAGGATGCTCCCAGGTTGATCAATCCCAGCAGTCTGGGCATACGTAATCCTAGAGCAAGCACAAGGGGCATGTTCTGATTGGCTGGTCTATCCCAATTCAGGGTGTACCCCTAGACTAGAGTCAGGTCAATCTCACCTCAGCTAATGGCTATGACCTGGTGATGGGGGTGCTCTTCAAAGGAAAATTTGAGTATTGTCACTTGGGGGGCAAGGAGTAAATAGGTACTGGGAAGATAATCATTGTTCACTCCAGCAGTCCTCATCAACTGTCAGAGCAGCTATTCTATTTTCTGGACAAGAATAACTGTGTGAAAGTATATGATTTTCATCAAAGAAAATAATCCTTCTATTTTAAATTATATTTATAAAATGTAGAAATAATGAGTTTATCAGAAACAAAGAATCAAATTAGCAAAGATTTCAACCAAGCGAAATGGTTTATGACAATAGCTTTGATTCTTTTAAAAACTACTTATGTGTATCAGGTGCTGTGCTAGATTCTAGACACCAAGGATCTCTTTACTATTTCTACACTAATTCTACATTACAAAAAAAATTACCTATCAAACAAACAACAAAACTATTCATTTGTCTTTCCATTTTAAAGATTAATCAAAAACACATAAATTATTAGAAATCCTAAGAGATTAAAAAATGACATACATGTTAAGAAATCCTAAAAAGTAAAAAATAAAACTTTGAAGACAGTTGAAATACTGAAACTTGGAAGACAAGTGACATTTTTATTAGTGATATCCAGAGTCCTTGTGATATAAATAAATATATTATTTATCATTGTGATATAAATATCTATATAGATTTTTTGTGATATAAATCATTGTGATATAATCATTGTGATGTAAATATATTATTGTGATATAAATAAAAATATTATTCAATAAAAATAATGCCTAAGGGATACCTGGGTGGCTCAGTTGGTTAAGCGGCTGCCTTCAGCTCAGGTCATGATCCCAGCGTCCTAGGATGGAGTCCCACATCAGGCTCCTTGCTCAGCAGGGAGCCTGCTTCTCTCTGTCTCTTCCTGCCACGCTGTCTGCATGTGCTCGCTCTCTCTCTCTCTCTGACAAATAAATAAATAAAATCTTTTAAAAAAAAATAATAATAATGCTTAAAAAGCATTATTCAAGATTAAAATAAATAGTATGTATGTGATCTTTCTGGACTTTTAAAAATAATGACTTCTTTTAAAAAAAAAAATATTCATGACTACTATCGTGACTCACTGATATCGTGATAAAAGGGCCCCAGATTGGGAACAATAATCGTAAGATAAAACAAAAATGAAACAAAACAAAAAAATGTAGACACTAACACATAAATCATATAAATCCTATGCACTGCTGCTGATAAATTTAAAGCTCACTTCTTCACTAAACCATGCTCTACCACTCTGATGAAGGGCCTGCAAGTTTCTCATTTGCCATTTAATTCCCTACAGGAGTCAGACTGAGCCATTCTGACTCAATCTGAGCTCAACCTTCAATTGCTTCTTCATCATATGACCTAAGGGTGCCATTGGGTATGCAGTATGCAGAATTAACCTTAAGAATTAACATCTTTAGTATTCAAGTAGTTCATACCACTCACAAATTTCTAACAAAGAATAGCCTGTATTTCATACATTAGTTGAAAACCTAGCAGAAGTGTGTACAGGACTAGCCAAGCACACAGCTGACCTTGTATCAGCAATGAATGCATGTTGAGCACCCACTTCCCACTTTTCATATTTCCATCCTGCCCCCACACAGACAACCTCTGTTCGAATGAGCATTTTTACTAAATATTTCACCTCCCACAAAGCAATAGTGTATAAGATTTATATAATTAATGTTTTTAAGGGACTGTTAGAGCCTTGTCTGAAAGATGCCTTTGAAGAGGAAAGGATTGTTGATACTGTGATGTCCTGGATTTTTTATCCTTATCAAGACTGCTTCTATGAGGAAAAGCTACAGAAATGATTGATGGGACCATTTTCATTCAGCACAGTTACAGGTGGTGAAACAGTGCTGTGGGACTCAGGCCAGAATATGTCCCTTGGCGACAACAACAGTACACACATGTATCCTGTCAATCACTAAGAATGCAGGTACCATACTTTATAGACCAGGGATAATGTTAATTCCATCCTGCTTACAGTGTGCTTTGTAATGATAAAGTTCAAGGAGATTTGCAAGAACCATAATTTAGCAAGGTGTGAAATGAAAGCTATATATAGGAAAATTGACACATTTTGAAAAATTCAGACATTATCTTTATTCACCCATTAACCAAGAAGAGTTGACATTCAGTTTCAATGGTACAAATGCATTTCCCCATACAGATTATTTTTGTTGTTATTTAGGGAAGAAGGAAAAGGAAACTGACCTTCATTGAGAATACACAATGGACTATATATATTGCTAGGAGATTTCATGTTATTTATCTTATTTGATCTTTAAAACAACTGAGTGATGTATATTTTACAGCTGAAATTAAGTCTTAGAAGAAAAATTAATACAGCTAGGATAACACAGGCTACTAAGTGACAGAGCCAAGAACTTAGTCTGTATGATTCCAAAGTCCACGATTCCTAAGCCATTGCTCTTTCCATTATACATAAAACAGGGAAGAATAAACATCACCAATCTAATACAGTTGACACTTAATCAACATAGGGGTTAGGGGTTCCAACCCTTACATAGTAAAAATTTGCATATAAGTTTTGACTCTCTAAGAACATACCAGCTAGTAGCCTAATGTTGACCAGAAACCTTACCAATAACAATTAGCACAAAATTTGTATATGTATTATATACTCTATTCTTATAATAAAGTAAGCTAGAGAAAAGAAAACATTATAAAAATCAAAAGAGGGGTGTCTGGTTGGCTCAGTGGGTTAAAGCCTCTGCCTTCGGCTCAGGTCATGATCCCAGGGTCCTGGGATCCAGCCCCACATTGGGCTCTCTGCTCTGTGGGGAGCCTGCTTCCTCCTCTCTCTCTGCCTGTCTCTCTGCCTACCTGTGATCTCTGTCTGTCAAATAAATAAATAAAATCTTGCCAAAAAAATAAAAAAAAATCAAAAGAAAGAGAAAGTATACTTACAGTACTATACCATATGCATAAAAAATAATCCATACATAAATGGATCTGCACCGTTGAAACCCATGTTTTTCCAGGGTCAACTGTAGTTTCTTTCTTCCAGGAGCTTGTCTGTACCTCTGCAAAGACTAGAAGAAACATAACTTTTTCAAATAAATTATTCTTAAATACCCATGGAGTTTTCTCATAACATGCCAGTCTCATTTCTCTTTTCCATCCCTGACCCGTGGACTAGCATCCACAGTTTAGCATTTTAGCATTATTTACATTAAGTCTCTATTTTAAAATGGTACCTGATTTATACCTACCCCCTGCCAATCAGACACACACACTATCCACAATTAACGGGCTCAGTAATGTCATTACTATGGCAGGAACTCCAAAAAGAAAGAAAATTAATGGGTCCATCAGCAAGGACAGAAATAATATGTGACAAAACAGGAATGCCTTCAGGTAGCTTGGATGGGCAGGCAGACTCAAGGAGCTGGCCCTCATGCCAAAAATACATTAACCCTCTGTAGACTAGAATTTGAAAAAAAAAAAAAATAGCAAATCATTTAAGCCTGCAAACATCCTTTTCCCAGAGTGCCTGGGTGGCTCAGTTGGCTGAGCAACTGCCTTTAGTTCAGGTCATGATCCTGGAGTCCCAGGACTGAGTCCCACATCAGACTCCCTGCTCAGCAGGGGGTCTGCTTCTCCTTCTGAACTCCCCCCTCTGACGCTTGCTCTCTCTCATTCTCTCTCTCAAATAAATAAATTAAACCTTTAAAAAAGAATCCTTTTCCTAAAATACACATTCTTTTTTTTTTAAGATTTTACTTATTTATTTGACAGACAGAAATCACAAGTGGCAGAGAGGCAGACAGAGAGAGAGGGGGAAGCAGGCTCCCTGCTGAGCAGCCCCCCCGATGTGGGGCTCCATCCCAGGACCCCGGGATCAAGACCTGAGCCAAATGCAGAGACTTTAACCCACTGAGCCACCCAGGTACCTCCTAAAATACACATTCCTACTGAGAGGCATCTAACATTCCCAACTTAGGGACAATTCAGACTGTTTTCCCTTAGGGACAATTCAGACTATTGTTTGTTGGTCAAGCACCTGCCTTCAGCTCAGGTCATGATCCCAGGGTGCTGGGGATTGAATCTGGTCCTGCATGCGGGGGGGGGAGGGGGGGGTTCCTGCTCAGTGGGGAGTCTGCTTCTCCCTCTGCCCTTCCCTAAGCCCAACCCCCCCCCCGCCCCCTGCTCATGCGTGCTCTCTCTCTGGCAAAAATAAAGAAAATCTTTAAAATTAAAAAAAAAAAAAAAAAGACATTGAGAAAATGATTCTAAAGTTCTTCCAGAAGTATAAGCATTTTTTTTTTTTAAGTAATCTCTACACCCAACCTGGGGCTGGAATTTATAAGTCCAAGATCAAGAGTTGCATGCTCTACCAACTATATAAATAGTTGAAGGGATACACAAAATGCAGTATTACGTACAACGGACTGTTGTTCAGCATAAAACCATGATACATACTACAACATTGATGAAAACATGCTAACAAAACAAACTGAGATAAATATAAATGTATATTTTTAATATATGAGACAAACATTAAGTGCCTTGGTTTATATTTAGCAGCTTTGACTCAGTTATAAAAAAAAAAAGACAACTATCTCAAGAGAAAAGTTAAGTATAATTTAAATAAATTAACAGTCACAAAAAAATTATAAAATTAGCCATTAAGATTACCAAAAAAAAATCTAACATCATTAATAATAAAAAACCAAAATTAAAATGATAGATAGTATTTCACCCATCAGGCTGGCAACTATGGAACTATCTACTATTGATGATGATTCAGAAAAATGAATATTCTTACACACTGCTGGCAGAGCTATAAATTGGTCCAACTGTTATTAAAGGTAATTTGGCAGGAAATATCAAAACTGATTACAATTTGAATGCTGTTTGGTCATCTGATTCTATTCTCGATAATTTAGATTACAAATAAAACATGTGCACATTTTTTTACCTATAAGGTTTCTCTAAACTTCAGCATTTTTCATAATGGAAAAAAGTTGTAAACATTTAAATGCCCAATAAGAAACAGCTAAGTAAATTTATGATACATTCATACCAAAGATTACTACACTCTGAGGGGAAAAAAATAAGATGTTATGGACTATTTAATAAAGTGGAGGAAATGTTCACTATACTAATTTAGGTTTAAAAAGCAGTCTACCAAATAGCATTAAGCAAAATGACTTCATGTTTTGTGAAAATGAAAAAATATATAAAATTGGAAGGATAATCATCCTTATAACTAATGTGACTGATTATCAGATTAAATGGCAATTTATATGTTACTGCTAACTAAATTTACTATTTTTTCTGCAATAATCATATATTGGTACTATATAATTATAAAAGAATAAAACATGGTTTCAATTTCAATAAAGAAATAAAAGGTAACAAGGAAGTTGGTCCCCTATTCTCAGGACCCACAGTTAATTAGCTAAAATATATGTCTCTTTTCATGTGTCAAGCATATTACCAAGCAGTTGACACCCATTATTTTATATGTTCCTTACCCTTTATTAGGTATCATTAACCCCTGAGGTCCTAGTTTCTGAAAAAGGACTGTGCTCAAGGCCATGTGGCTAGTGACAGAGTTGGGAATGACCCCCTAGTGTTGGAAGGCAAAGTTTGTATCCTTAACCACAAAGATTCTTGTTGTTAAGTAGTTAGGCTTTTTTTTTTTTTTTTTAGATTTTATTTATTTATTTGACACACAGAGAGAGAAATCACAAGTAGGCAGAGAGGCAGGCAGAGGGAGAGGAGGAAGCAGGCTCTCCGCTGAGCAGAGAGCCCAATGTGGGACTCGATCCAAGGACCCCCGAGATCATGAGCTGAGCCGAAGGCAGAGGCTTAACCCACTGAGCCACCCAGGCGCCCCAGTAGTTAGGCTTTTTGAATGTAGATCCTCAAAATAAACAAACAAAATACACACACACACACACACACACAAAACAAAAAACAAAAAAACTACAATCGCTGGGACGCCTGGGTGGCTCAGTTGGTTAAGCAGCTGCCTTCGGCTCAGGTCATGATCCCAGCGTCCTGGGATCAGGTCCCACATCGGGCTCCTTGCTTGGCGGGGAGCCTGCTTCTCCCTCTGCCTCTGCCTGCCATTCTGTCTGCCTGTGCTCACTCGCTCTCTCTCTGATAAATAAATTAAATCTTTAAAAAAAAAAAAAACTACAATAGCTGCTATGAGATTTGGTACTCCAAACAATACATTTATAAATGATCTTTGGTAAACAAATTTTTCTCAAGCTGTGCATTGCTTCTACCTGTTTGCACTGGCTGTATCTGTGTCACATGCATCTTTTTGGGAGGCAATATCCAGTAATGGGTAAGAGCACTGGCCCAGTTTTGGATTTCTGGAGTCAAGTGGTAGACTCTACCACTTATTACCCATAAACCCTTGGGCAGTTATTTAACCTCACTGGGTCTGATTTCTCACCAGTAAAATAAAGATGATGATTGTCCTACCTCAAGGAGTTCCGGTGAGGATTAAAGAAATGAAGCCACATAGTGCTTTGTTAGCTAACTGACACAAAGTAAGCACTTGCTAAATGGTAGCTATTCTGATCATTAATGTATCTCTGGATGGTAAACGCCCCACACACACAAAATCACATGTCACACGGCTTTTGAATTCCCTAAAAGAGTTCACTAGATGATTGACCAGTAGATTGAAGCTGAATGTAAGGTAATATCCTATGCCAAATCTCAGCACTACAAGTTTTCCACTCTGATTCAATAATTCAGTAATAACCCAACCTTGTTAACCTTTGTTCACTAATAGAAGGTCTATTTTATTCTTACCTGCCATGCAAGGACTAAAAGAAAATCACTATTTTAAGACTGTCTTGCATTTCTTTCTTAAACATTACTGTTGTTTATTGATTGAATATTCAATATTTGAATGCAAGTTACTTTCACTTCCATAGGGCCTTTCAGGGAAGAATGTAAATTTATGAGTCTAAAACCAGTTAAAGGACACCTGAATTGTAACATCCCTGAATATTTATGGCACCCTGTAGAAAAGAAACTGTAACTTACTTTTTTCTTTCAGCAAGAAAGTAGCAGGAAAGAATCAAGACTCAATCGTCCACTGCAAGTACCTGATCTGGGTAAATCTGTGATAATTTGCAGTGTTCATGTACCACCAGTTACTCTGAAGTCAATGAAGCTGAAAAATCTCACTTTTAGAAAGTTCTCTTAATCCTTGAGAGTATAACTCTGTGCTGACTTTAATAATGACATGGCAGATTTTTAAACAAATCTATAAATATCAATGTGCAAGTCATGGCATAATTCTGTGAATACTCCACAAAATAGACAGCGAACACATTCTTTCATCTAAACTGGGTCATATTAAATAAACCCAAGAAATGTAATTAAATACTATGAGTTTCCCAAAGGCCAAGTTAACAATCCTGACAATTCTCTTCCAGTGGCCCAAAGACTGACACAGAAAAACAAGGAGTATCAAAAATTCCATTTAGAAACACAAATTTTCCTGGAATTTTTCTTCTACTGCAATGTTTTCAATTCAAATTAATGATGACAAAACAAGGAAGAAACATGCTTGGATCAATCTAATTAATTATGGCTCTTGCAGGCAGGCAAGAGTCTCCGCGATTTGGCTACAACCTAATTCATCTCCCCCAGACAATTCTCTCCCTTCTACCCTTACCTCTCCTCCGTATTCTTCACTCAAGCTAAGGATCATTTCTTTCCCTAAGAATGACCTACATCTTCAGCCTTTATGTATCTTTGCAAATGCTGCTCCCTCTCCAAGAAAGTGTGTTTAGGATTGTCGCTATTCCAGACATTTAAGACTCTGCTCAAATGCCAGTTTTTCTTTTAACCCTACGATTGCACCAAAGGATAGATAAAGGGTTAGACAACACTCCTCATAATGTTTGACAGCAATACAAAGACATCTCAATAAACATAATATCTAAATGAAAACTGTGCTTTTTATATAAGTGGAAACTGAAGACAAAAATCCTTGGGTCACCCCCACCCTTCCAACAGGATCGCTGCCTCTAATCCTACACAAAAATTTTGGAACTACCACTGATGAAATCACCCTCTAAAAATTAATTTTTCACTTTATGCCACAGCATGCAGATTTCTTTTGCTTTGGCCTTGAGTAAATCCCATCTTGTGTAACAGTCCTTTGTGTTTAGACTCCTGTATTATTTCTCCTGCTATTTCTGGAGAGTGGGAATTTGGTCTCATTCACCACGTATTATCCACACTGCTTAGCAGGGAAAAGCTCAAAGTAGGTATTTAATACCTCAGTGGTCTGGAAATGAGGACAAAATTAAGAAAGACACAGTCCAAAAATTCAGGCATGATTAATAACTGAGTCTTACTACTTTCAAGTACACTAACAATTCTGTTAGTTATCTGTGTTCATACTCTCTTTGGTTTCATTTTTAGATCATTTCCCCACAGTTCTGCTTATTTAGCCCCTACTGTGATGTTCCCCCACATAGTAGTTCTCAAACTACATTTTTGAATGAGAACAGTATTTCATTGTTAAAATCAAAATGTAGACATTCTTTTCCCAATTCACACAAAAACATTAAGTTATTGTTAGAATTTTTCAATTTTAAATTTTGCTCACAGCTTTGTTATCACAACTGGAATCTAGGTAAACACATATATAGTTAATTTATCAATATTTCATAAGTTCACACAAATAGAACATGATCTTTGAGGTGTTTCACCTGAACACCAGAGAGACTCACTCTCCCAACCCTTTAATATAACAAACAATCTTATTCCCCTTGCACCAAGAGATTCAAAATACTAAAGTCTGCTTTCCCAAGGGTGTAAATTTTAAAAATTGAAGAAACTAATTAAAAATATAGATGACAGAATAGGGATATTTCAATATCTAAAATAAACTTAAATATAATGAATGCAATTTTCAGAAATAGAGAAAATACAAAACCTACAAAATTTGTAAATTCCATGTTACAAATAGTAGTTTAATTACACAATGCAGCATCTTCCTCTATGACTTGAACTACTGGTCTGTGCCAGATATTACCATAGTCTCTTATATATTAACAATCAAGTCATGTCAATTTAAAAACTTTGAGTTATTTTGCGCTTTTTATATCCTATCTGTTTACAGACTCTTCTGTCTACTTATAGATAAACACTTAAGTGTCCATAAACAACATTTGTATGGGTTTTCTATTTGCTGTCCATATCTTGACCTATTTTCAGACTTAATTAATTAATATGTTCCTGTTGAGACTATTCTAGCAAAATCCTGATAGCCTTGAGAAATAAACTTTACAATGCTCTTAGTTTTGATTCATGCTTGATTCAATAATTCCCTAGGATTCTCAGACTAAAAGTGCTATGGAAACACCTTTATTACATATTCAAGGTGCACCTTTCTTACATATTCAAGGTATACCTTTTTTACATATTCAAGGCACAGTACACAGTCTTTTCCATCCTACAGCTGAGCATGTTTGCTCTTTGGTAAGCACCACAACATTTTCTTTTCAAAGAGGGTGCACTATCTTGATGAATGTTGCAGTTCCTAAGAGAACTGTTATTTTTTTTTTAAAGTATTCATCTCCTAGAAATGGAATGAGCTATTACTTAAGATCAAAATCTATCTCTAAAAAATATTTCTATCTCCAATGCCCACAATACATTATTACATTAAATTATTTTGAAGGGTATAGGCAGAAAAATTTTAAAACTTCTGTTTTGTCTTTCAACCAACAGATCCCCGGAGTTAGTTAAATTTGTATCTGCTAGAACCAATATAGTTCTGTCTTCCAGGGGGCAGATGGGGAACTTGCTATTTTTCTATGTTTCTCATAAAGTATGTACTTCAATAGGTTAACAAAGCATGAAGGTCCAAAAATAGCCTGTTATTTTTATTTCCACAGAAAATCTAAAATTAGCAACATCTTCTTTCCAATCTAGGAGAGTTCTCCTCCCCAAAAAGTCATCTATCAATTTTAAAATAAGCAGACAAGAGCATAAAATGTACACATATCTAATAACATTTCCAATGAAAGTATTATGGAAATACAGATGCTCATCTGTATCCTAGAGAGAAATAATTTTACTCATATTTTTCACAGCATTTGGTATTTCAGAAACCTATAGTGTTTCTCTCTTTCACTCTCATCAAGTAATGCCAACCAGCCAGTTCCAGTAATCTTTTATTTAATTTTTTTTCTAAAACTGGAAGCAGACACTTTCCTATGAAGAATTTAGATTTTTGTAACTGTTTGAGGTACTGGTCCTAGTTATGTCAATTAATAAACTTGAGAGCTTAGTAGATGGCTCATTCAGCTATTAGGAGATAAACTACTATCTTCATTTATACATAATATGAATGTTCATGTTGTAATTAATACAGATACTTGGAAGAGAACTTTAGATAAAGAAAATAATTGTTTTAAATAAAATTAAAAATTTAAAGTCTGTGAACAAAGCAGTCATGCAGTTTTAAAAGTCAGCTACTGGATAAAGTTTTTCTTTTTTGAAAAACAGATGTGCTTCCTCTTTTCTGGTTACAAGAATTAGAAAACTCACTATGTTTCTCTTTCTGACTTGGCTGCCAGGAAGCTCAGAGCTAAACTCAGATCCCATTAACAGTAAATGCTTTTCCAGCTTTTAAATTCATGGTTGTTTATTGCTATTTTATTACACTAATGAATTTAAATTCTATATATGTGGAAAGAAGCAGGAAAATCATTAATTTCAAAAACAATTTCAGTTCAAACCATTTATTGTGTACCCCCTACTCCAGAGGATTCCGATAAGATTAATATATATATATATATATTTTTTTTTTCTTTCCATGAGAGAAGTGAATATATCTAACCATACCCCAGGTGGGGGGGGGGTGGGGAGAATTCCAGTCAAACCAACTTCAAGAAAACAAAAATTCAAAAGAATCTCCTTGAAAGAAAACCCTGCCAATATCAATTTAACCCTCACAAAGAAGCTGACAGTGAGTGTAGTTATCTTTTGGCTATGGCTTACAGGGGTACAGAATACTAGTTACTTAATTATATAACTTTCTCAAGGGTCCAGCAATAAAACCAGATTTCATTCTTCGGCATGTTCTAAGAATTAATAACATCATTAATGAAATAAAAGCTTTTAAATAAATTATCCCTTAATAACAGAATCAATTTAAACACTCTAACTCCAAAGAAAGGAGGCTTTGGGTCTAAGATTTCCAACCTCAGAGTTTTTGATGTAACAAATAAGTAGCACCTATTGGGGTGAGCCAAGAAATATGATGCACTTTATGTGACCAAGCAAGAATAATTGTAAAGCAGTTCCTTTTTATAGTTGACTTCAAGGTTGGTGGGCCTAGTTTGCCCTTGCTTTCTGCTTTGTTTTACTTTACTGGCTTGCTAATATGTATCCTGTATTACGTGACCCTAGGTTGGCCTGCCTTCTGCCAGCCTGATGTTGAGAAAGGTATTAAAATTTACAAGGATCTTGCCCTTGCCCTCCACCCTCAGGGTGCAGCTTTTTCACACACTCTAAAGCACTGCCAGCTCACAATAGCCTTGCAGTCAGAGAGGGCAGCCCAACAAAGCTGCCCACAGATGCACGTGCTTGTCACCTGCCCCAGCAATTGCAAATAGACTACAACTTTTCAGAGCAACCTACTGGTCTTCCCTTTCGCAAGAGAAAGCTCGTAAATAATTATAATATATATTTCAGACAGGCCCAAAGTTGGATTTCTTAATTTGAACTATATGCACATAGGCTTCTCAGACTAACATAGTCTTTACATAAAAGAGCCGCCTACAATTTCACTGAGAACCAAGTTAAACCATAGTTTTAAAGTGGTCTCATGTCTTGGTGACTTTCTAAGAGAAGCCAAATTTTGGAATGGCAGACACTTTTTAAGTAATTGTAAAGAGCATCTCGAAGGATTCAGAGAGGTTACAAATAGCTAAGTGTGTGACAATTGATCTTGAAACATTAGAGTGCTCTAATGAAGGAAAAGCATGAAACGTTAGAGTGCTCTAATGAAGAAAAAAGCATGAAACATTAGAGTGCTCTAATGAAGAAAAAAGCAGACCAAGAAGATTTTTTTTTTTTTAATCCTAGGTTCCTTCCCTAAATGGTGCAAGGAGAATTTCAGAATTACAGCAAAGTAAGCACTTCATGAATCTGTGCAAGAAAACCCATGTTTTGTGGGACAATATAAAACTAAGTCAAGATCGCCAATCTTAGAAACACAGGTACAAAAACTGTAATTTAAACAGCTGCAAAATTAAATGGGTAGAAGAGTTGGGGAGGAGGATCAAGGTCATTGAGCCTGATGTTTCCACATCTTGGCATTCTATATCTTACTCCCACGACTTTGAGCTAAATCACATAAACACAAAACTTGGGCTAAATGACCAATTTCGGGAAGACGGCAGATTCCCCCCCTCCTCCATTCCCTTTAGATCCTCGCCCTGAGCTTTCTCTCCTAATGGCATTTCGTCTCTAGGAAAGTCTCTCATATTTTTCCGTCTCATTATCTCATTGTACAAATCTTTGAAAAGGAAAGAGCCGTGGTTTGCTCTGTGCGCGGACATCTTTTCTTCTGCCCGGGCTCTTAGTAAGCCTTCAACCAACTTTGACTGAAAAGGATGTCGCTGAGGGGCGATGAGGCTTGAAATCCTGCCGTTCCCTCATTCTCTTTTCTTTCTATCCGGACAGGCAACCCCTCCGTCCCCCTCTATCTCCGGACAATCCACTACCGTTTCTAAGTAAACCGGGGCGAATCCTCCCTCTGTTTCTTCCTCTGACCCGAGAGTTACTTTTAGTGAAAGATCAGACAAGACGCCTAACCAGGGGATAGTCAAATGGAATACTTGAGGGGAATAAAAGACCTAATTGAAAAACCCCATGCTGCCTAATCGCGGCTAAGTATTTTGCAGATAAGTGAGGATATTATTCTTTTGGTAGTGCTCAAAACACGGAGGTCTCTTGACCGATGCGTTCTTGTTTGTTTAAAGGATTTATATAGCGCTTACCATGTGCCGGCACTCTTCCAAACACTTTTTAAAATATGGCCCTTTTTGCTTAAAGAAGTTTTCTAAGCGACATTAAATCCGCGTGTGCTTTTCGAACGTCCCTTATGTACTTTTTCTTATAACACTTAACAGCAGTTAAGTCTTCAAAGACAAATATGGAAAGATTATAACCAGTTGCGTTTATTGCAAGCAAACCATTTCCCTCTTCGCAATTTTTCACAACTATAGTAATCAAATGCACTAATATAGTGAGAATGAACTCTCTTTTTTCAGTGAGGATCTCAGACTTTGCGTCCTGCGTTGGTTTATTTGCTCGCCTGGCAAACGGTAATTGCACCTGTAAGCCCTCACTGGAAGTCGTGAAGGTTGAATTCGCGCCAGGCCTGGTGCAGCGCATTCACCTGTGGCCGGAGCTGACTGGCCACTGGCACATCCTCCTTTGGAGGTGGGACGGGCAACCAGTCGGTGGGGCTCAGCACTGCAGGGCTACGGGGATCCCGAGCGGGTGGCGTCAGGGGAGGTCGGAGCCTGTAGGTGGTCAACCCGCTCAGCTTCGCTTGGTGCGCTAAGCTTGCCAGCGCTGCAGAAGAGCAGAGGCCCAGAGACCCGCGCGGGCTGGGCACCGACCCTAAAGCAGGCAGCCGAGTTGGGGGAGGGGGTTGCCGCCCCCTCCCCCCCTCAGCGTCCCCCGCGTCCTGAGCTGACCTGGTCCAGCCCACCAGGGCCTGCCTGGCCCCCGCCGACTGTGTGCTTTGCCCGAGGTTAAGTTTCAGAAGTCAGGATGAATACGTTTTGGGTTTCTGTTCACACAGTTATTGCAGGCACCGCGGTGGGGACCGCACAAAAGAGACGAGGGCTTGTGGAGAAGGGGGTTTTGTGTTTTAATGAGGGCTTAACACGCTGGCTGCAAGTCCTTCCCGCTCTCCCCCGCCCAACCCCCGCCGGGCCCAGTCTTCCCCCGCCGCATCCTTTCCTCTCCTCCACCCGGCCCCGCGCCAGTCTTGTGTGGGGACGGAATGGAGTGTCAATGGGACGCCCTAAGCTGGTCCCTAGAAAATCAGGAATCCGTCCGTGGCGCAGGGTTGTGATGAATGACAGACGCCCCTCTCTCAAAGCTTTCTCTCCTCCACGAAAGCACGGAGCCGTCCCGGAGCAACGGGTCCGGCTCGACCGCGACCCACCCGCCGCCCGCCTGGCGGTCCCCGCGGCTCCGGGCCGGGCGAGCCCCCACCGCGTCGCGCGCTCGCTCCGCTGCGCTCCAGCCCTCGCGGAGGCACCTTGGCGTAGCCTGTTCAAGCAGCGCGACACGCGGGAAGAGCCGCTAGAAACACGTTCTGAAAGCACGTCTGTCGTTCTCACAAGCCACGTTGTCCAACGCTCTAAAACTGGACTCGAATTAGTGCTTCAGAAAACCAAACTGAGTTTCCCAAGCGCCGATTTTTTTCACGAGCGGAATTCTCATTCACTCTACCGCGGCGACTGCACACACCAAGGGCAGTGGAGAATCGCCATCCTCTGCATAGTCCAAGCCCGAAGAGCTCGAACTTGAAAAACGACTAAAATGGGGGTCCTGAAATACCTGCATCATGGGTCTAGTCTTTCCTGCCACCAGAACCGACACAACTGCGGCTCACGGTCCACTCGGCGGAGTTTACTATCCACGGCCCCCGTGGCCCAATGGACATAACTGATTTCGAGCAAAGCGAACGTCACAGGGTAGCCGACCTCAGACCCTCCGACGGCCGGTGGTTAGGTACCTGGTCGGGGAAACTCACGTCCTTATCTGTCCACAGCCCAGAGGCCGCGAAGCAGCCTCGGGAGTTGCCAGGGAGAAAAGCAACTTTGATTTAAGGGTTTCAAAAACCCCAGAGGGCAAATGTGACCCTCCGGGTCAGCCAGTCAGCACTTTTGGTCCAGACAGGGGACAGCCGAGTGGGGCGGTTCGGTTAAGCCACGGCGCCTCCCAACGTCACTACACGCTCGCTCACACTCAGCCACGCGTTTGGGGTTGTTCTTTAAACACAGAACAGCAACTTCCCCGCCAGACTGGGGGCGGGAGGTGAGGAGGAGGGCCGAAACCCGAGGTCGGGAGCCCGCCCCTCTAGGCCCTCCCCCGCCGCGCCCACGTCCGCGTGCTGCCCTAGCGGAGTTAACAACCTCGCGCTCACGCTCGCCGCTGCCTCTCCCGCCCGCGCGCAGCTCCCGAACGCGAGGTGCGCGGCAGCGTTCCCACGCCTCGGCAGGAGGCTCACCGCGAGCAGGGACGAGCGCGGCCCCGCCCCTCCGCCCCAGCCAATCGCGGGCCACGCCGACCCCAAGGAGGCGGAACCCGGCGGGGCGGTGGGGGCAGAGGCGCGGGAGGCGGGCGAGGTAGCCCCGCCCGCGCGGGGGGGCGTGGCCGGCGCCGGTTCTTGCGGCCGATCCCGGCTGCGGCGTGGGAAAGAGCCGCGAGGAGCCGACCGCGTCGCCGCGGCAGCCGCGCCTTCCCGGGCCCAGAAAGGGAGGGAGGAAGGGAGGAGGCAGGCCGGGAGGGCGCTGCGCCCCGCTCCCCGTCGGCTGCTCGGACTGGGCAGTGCCCCGCGCCGTCTTCCCCGCGATGAAGCGCCCTTGCGAGGAGACGACCTCCGAGAGCGACATGGACGAGACCATCGACGTGGGGAGCGAGAACAATTACTCGGGGTGAGCGCGGGCTCGACGGGAAGTGCCCGGAGCTCGAGGCGTCGGGGAGCTTTGTGCACGAGCTGCCCCTTGGAAATCCCGAGGCTCCTCTCCGCGGCGTCCTAACGGAGCCGAGAGAAATTTTGCCCGGGAAACTTGGAGCGGTGGGCGCTCACGGAGCGTGCAGTTGGGGTGGGGCGGGAGGTCGTCGGTTTTCACACCAGGGGTGGGGCGGAGAGGAGAGTGGACGCGACTGAAGCACGGCGCAGGAGTTGGCGAGGGAGGGTCCCCGGCTGTCAGCGTTGCGCGCGCGGACAGGCGGGCGCAGGCGACGGGCGACGCCCCCGCCACGGAAACCTGTGGGAGCACTTTCTGGATGGGCCAGCTGAAGAGAGAAACAGATTGATGTTATTTATTTTACAGGAGACGAAAAAGAGGACTTGCCTTTTGTCATTAAGAGCAAATTAAAGCAATTTGTAATCTAAAGGCTACGTAGGTTGAGCTTTCCAGGTTGACTGTGTGTGAGTGGGCGGACGGGAGGGTGAGTGACAGACGTAAGGATCGTTTCGGACGTAGATCATCTCTGTGACTGCTTGTTCTTAAGTCTGGAAGAGATCGGGGTCGTGATCACAGAAGCCAGACCTCCACTTTTCTGGGACAGAGGGAGATTACCAGGCATTTTAATGCCAAGGCGGGTCAAATGATAATCGCTTCTAATTGGCATCCTCACAAGTTCCTTAATTATAAAGAGCAAAATTCTTCCTACCTTGGGAAAACGGGTTTTCTTTCCACGTCGTTATTCTAATAAGTACACACCAAAGCGTAAAATCAGCAACGGCAGAGATATTTACATGAAACGCTGTTCACGAAGTATCTTTTAATTATTAAAGTGTGCGTCATCTTAAAAAATGAGATCTGAAAAACAGAAGAAGTCATGTGAAAGTCGAAACCAGTTGGGACGGGGTGGGACGGAGGGGGACAGTTAACTCAGAAATAAGATCCAGAAGTGCGAGGTGAGGTAATAAGAACCTGGTGTGTGCAACAGTCCTAAAATGAAAGAGAACAAATAACAGGAACCTGGAGAATTTGAGAACATAAAGAAGCATAGTATCCATGAATTATGAAGAGAAACATGTACAAACTAGAACGGATGGCAAAAGCTGTAAGTGACAAAATAATGATTTGATTGCAGTTTCAATGTAAAATATCTTTTCATTAGTAAACTCAAGATGGATTGCAGCTTCTAGAGGTTTAAGTTTAGGCTGAAGACTAGGAAGTACCTACAGTTTTATTTTCAAAGTAAAACATTTACCTAGTACTTGATCTCATTTTAATTTCCCTATCAGTGGCATATTTAATTGGGGCATTCTTTTGGAAGATTTGTATATAAAACGTAACATTTGTCATTTTTTTTCTCTGTTGTGAGATATGATTGAAGTTTTGAAATAGTAAGATAACTTCTGTTTATTTTGAAGATTGCATCTAGGGACAACAGTTTAACATGTGATGACTGTCTATCTGTTTGATAGTGGTGCTAAACATGGCCTTTATTTCAAAATAGCTTCGCTTTGTTTAGTGTATCTGACCAAAGGTTGGAGGAAGGATGCTATTAGAGAATTCGTTTATTTTTAAGAAATTTTTATGAGTGGAGCTAGGAAGTACTAACTGACTTCTCACTCTGACTGCTTGTAAGTTTTTCACTGCAAGACTTTAAAGTTTAGGGATGTTTTTGCAAGTGGATTTGGTGTCTGGATGACTTGTTGAAAAAGCAGGGAGGGCATAATTCTTACCTAAAAATAGATAGAAGGACTGAAAACAAAGTATGTTAAAAGTTAAGAATTAAGAATAAAATAACCCAGACCTGAACTGTGCAATCACTCAGTGTTTAATGGGTGCCATGAAGAAACCAGAAGAAACCATTGTTATGTTAATGCAGCACCTGACATACTGTTCCTATTTCATAGGCAAAGTACTAGCTCTGTGATTAGATCCAATTCTCCAACAACAACATCTCAGATTATGGCAAGAAAGAAAAGGAGAGGGGTATGTGATTTTTTTTTTTCTTTTTATTTCATGTAATCCAGCCTAATGTGTAACAGTTGTATTCTTCCATTAAAAGTAATTTTATCATTTGTGTATTCATAAACTTTTGTTGTTGTGTTGCTTCCTTTGGGATAGATAATAGAGAAAAGGCGTCGAGATCGGATAAATAACAGTTTATCTGAGTTGAGACGACTGGTGCCAACTGCTTTTGAAAAACAAGTAAGCTACCCTTACCCCTGACTACTCCACCAAAAGCCTCAAAAAATCTGATTCTCTCATCTGGGAATGTGGGTTCTTGTTAAAGCTCATTAAAATAATGGTGTATGTGCCCTGATCTGGCACAGAGCAGCTATTTCAATAAAATGCTTTGTTGTGGCAAAACTATTAAAAACATAATCCATCATGAAGTTGAAAAACATTTCCATTCTTCAGCTTATTTTTCCCTTAAGGGTAAAAGTGTTCATGCTTTCTCTGTTCTTTCTATGAAGACCAGTAGTGGTTTTGTTTAAAACTGAGCTGTGTGTCGTGCTCTTTTAAAAAATATATCATGTGAAATTTCATTTTTGTGTCAAACAATTAAAAAAAGAAGGGCTTTTTATTTTAAAAAATAACCAAAGTCCAGGAAGTAACATCTCTAGCTCTATTTCCTAAATGATAATACTAATAAAATCTTTTTACCAAATCACTTGGTTTCATTTTTAGTGCCTGGATTAATAGAATAGCATTCTAGTTGTGGCATCTTTTTGGAAGTTGGTAAAAATAGAACTAGTCATAAATTTCCTTTTTCAGAATTCAGGGTATTCCTTTACCCCCCGCCCAAAAAAAAAAGATTTTGCACACTTAGAAAAGGGAGAAGCCACATGTTTAAATTTTCCTTTGTCATTTGGAAAAGTTTTATATCTCTTGCCGCAATGGCTAATGACAGATTTCTGTGAGCATCTTTCAACGAATATGGTAAGGTATGCTATTGAAAATACTTTGAATTTAATTAAAATAGGGTATAAGGCAGCAGTTGTTTGTTTATTTCATCTTATTCTTTGCTTCATGAACCACAAACACAGCAAGCCCTACAAAGCCCTTGGAAATTATCCAGAAACTGTTATTTTGCTATTTATCATTTTCACTGAAACTGCTGTGCATTTTCATGGATATATTTAAAATTGACAGAAATACAAGATGTAATACGCTCTTGATTGTACATTTTTGAGAGAAAACAAGATACCTATATGCTGAAGCTGTCTTTGGTAAGCTAAATGTAATGTGGAAATTGTAGTTTTGATAAGTAACATTTTCAATGACAATAGGCTGAAAATGAAAAATATCAGTAATTGGTGTTTTCATTTTGAGTACTGAAATGTCTGCAGTTATGAAGAACAGTCAGTTTGGTGATTTTCCCCCTCCCCCTTAGTTTGTTGGGTTTTTTTTTTTTTCTTAAATGTCGACTTAAAACAAACCTTAAAAGCAAACCTCAGTTGTTTGGCAGTTAGTTACCATAAACACAGGCTTTCCCATTTGCCAAGCTTGGCTACCAACCCTAGTGAGCTGGCCCTGTCACAGTATGATTAGAAGAGTGTTCTTTCTAGCAGTTTAAATAACTCTGGCACTCTCACCATGTACAGGGTGCTGATAATTTTCACAAAACAAGTAGAGCGTACGAACCTGAAAAAAAACTTGAGTTTCCTTTTCAAAAAAGACATATTGGTTTAATTATTCAGCTTTTCCAGGAAATTAGAAGCCACCCACAGTTCTCTGAGGCAGTTCAAGGTGTCACATTTTTATTTCAGTTGGTTTCCAGAGGTTGCCTTCTTTTAAAAAGAAGGGCATATAAATATATTTCCAAAATATTTTATTAAGAACTATTGTAAAGGGTTCAAACCAATAATAAATAAATAGGTGCCATTTATTGCCATTAAGCATTTCTGATGCTTACTAGGTGGGTAGTAAATTAGGCTTTCTTGTTTATGATTTTGGAATTCACAGTGACACCTGCTGGTAATTTTTGGAAAAAAAAACAAAAACAAAAACACCTTAAAAGTCTCCCCTTTATTTTATTTTGTTTTGTTTTGTTTTGTTTCTGCTTACCAGAGGTGTGTCTTAAAGACTTAATGCAACTTTTTATTTTTGAAAAATCTAATTTTCTAAGATTCTGTCTCCTTATCCTTCAGAGTGGGATTTAACTGATCTAGTACTGTGGCATTATGTAAGACTACAGGATGTCCCCTAATGAAATATAAGGTAGAGATTGGATGTAAGGTTTGAGATTTTTGCAGTTATAATTGTTGTAGTGGAGTGATTTTAGGAGTATAATTATTTTTAGGATTAAAAAATTGTTATGCCTTTTATTCTTTAAAAGATAAATTGGCAAATATCTGTTATTAAGTATGCAACAGTCATTGTTTACATGTAAAGTTCGCAAAGCACTCAGATGTTTCTGTGAAAAAAATTAAACTTAGAATCTTCTAATGGAAAGGAAAATTGAAAATCCAGTGTACAATATTCCATAGAACTTCTAAGACTTTATTATTTGTTTATGCAGGGATCTGCAAAGTTGGAGAAAGCCGAAATATTGCAAATGACAGTAGATCATTTGAAGATGCTTCAGGCAACTGGGGGTAAAGGTAAGTAGGTGACTTCATTTTTACCCCCTTTCCACCTCTTACTTCTCATTTTTCCTTCTAAGATTATAGGAAAGTCATAGTTGAACAGTTCTTTAACAAGCTGAGATAGGAGGTCCTAGATTAAAGCTGTGGAAATCAATGCTAATGGCAGGATTGAACTCGTGGGAAAGAACTTCTGGAACAAAAGAAGCACTTGACCCTGGGCTTGTGTTTGCTTTCATAATACTGTGGGAGTAAAGCTTCATTCACAGCAGCCTGGTCAGAGATTTGTTTGGGACCTCAGGAGCACATGCTGGAATCTGTACAGAAAGACAAAATAAACACACAAACATCCAAACATAAACAGGAGTTTAAAGACAATCTTTTTCTCTTCTCCTTTCCCTTCCCTTGAACCCCCCACCCCCACCATTAAATCAAGACTAGGTTTCAACATAAGGCAGCCATTCCAAAGGAATTGACTTGAGGATTATTTTCACTATTTTCAGATTTTGGTTGGTCTTGGGTTTAGACAAGACAGAACATTTGAAGTATAGGTAGTGAATCTCTGTACTGAAAACTATTAAGGGAGCAGAGTCATTCCTGCAGACAGCAAACAGGAACAGGTACACTGGGCCCAGTGCCCGGGAGAGACGTCTTCTGTACTGGATAGTGATTTAGGGCAGAATCATCCAGAGGTCAGAGATGGGCCCTCATGTCACATTTAAAAATGAAACGAGATGGGATCAGGAGGGAGACAAATCATAAGAGACTCTTAATCTCACTAACTGAGGGTTGCTGTGGGGGGGTTGGTGAGAGGTAGGGTTAGGGTAGCTGGGTTATGGACACTGGGGAGGCTATGTGCTATGGTGAATGCTGTGAATTTTGTAAGACTGATGATTCACAGACCTGTACCCCTGAAGCAAATAATACATTATATGTTAATAAAAAATAGACTTGAGATCCTGAAAGTTGTAATATCCATTCAGATTTCATGATACCTCTTCTACTCAGACTTGATTTTGCCCTTTTGTATCTTTCTCATCCTTCAAACAGGTCTTTGCTATTCACCTTCACCAAGAGTGTTTTGTTAAGTAATATATTTGATAAGTGGATAGGGAGAGGCTACCACCACGAAGGGCTAAATGCTGCCCTCCACCCTGGCGGCTTCTCTGTTCAGCATTAGCCTTTCATTACAACATAGTATCACAGTTTGTCCTAGATCAGAGCAGGGACAAGGTATTGGAGGTAAATAGCAGTTTACTGATTGCAATGAAAGTACTGAAGTATTTAACTCCAGTATGGCCATACTGTTGAGGACCTGTGGAACATCAGCCCTGGCCTTCACTGTCCTTTACCTGTATCAGGTATGGTGGTGGGGGGGGGGTGATCACTGTAAAGAGAAGCCCCCTTGGTTTGACTTAACCTCAGTTGCACCTTCCGTAGAAACCATCCTGAATGGGTATGGAATTGTGATTTCTAATCATTAAAATGTAGCCCTCAGCATAGGATGCAAAAACTTACATAATAGAGAAGAGAACTGGATGAAATCATAGAAACCAGTGATCCAGGCCAGCTTGGCCATTGCCTCGCCTTTAACCCAAGACCGAAGTGCTCTGTTGTGCTGTAAGGCCTACACTAGCATTCTGAGCTCTAAAGCCCCTCCTGCCCCATGATTTTGATTCTGCACCTGCCACCTCAGGATAGTATGAGACAGACTGAGCTGGTGATGGTGCAGGAACAGCAGTCTGATTGCTCTGACTCTCTTGGTGATGTTCCGCACAAGGCTGAGAATTCTTATCAGGGTTTCAAATATTTGGCATGAGCTAAACTTCTAAAGAGTAATATTGTTCTTACGCCTTATTATAAAAACTTGTTCCATTCTTGGTTGCTATTCTTGGCTACCTAAACAGTCCTAAAATTCATCCCAGAATAGTTTATGAACAGACATTTGCAAGCAAGTGCCATCCATACAAGTCGCCTGACTGCCAAGTCATTGGAGAGGTCATCCCACAGGAGAACATATGGGCCTTGAAGGTGGGGGAGGGCTGTTGGCAATGTGTGCTTACATCATCCAAGACTCACAACTGCTGTGGGGGCCTCACAGTGTCGTGGTGAAGGACAGAGACTCTGCAGTTGGGTTGCCTGGTTTCCAAACCTAGCTCTGCCGTATCTTAGCTGTGTGACCTTGGGTAAACTACAAACCCCCTTTGCCCCAGTTTCCTCATCTTTAAAAGGAGGGCAGTGATGGTGTCTATCTCACAAGGTTGTTGGGAGTGTATTCACCTAAAGCCACACAGCAGTGATGGCACAGAGAAGCACTATGGACCCAAGTGCTTTCATTATTGGCCCAAGATTAATCCTAGGGGATAGCTGCTCATCGTCACTTCCCGTCTGCGTTCAGCAGTAGAATAGGAATTACACAATTTATATTCCTTGGTACACAACAGAGAACTCAGCCATATATAACAGCATACAACTGGCAAACCACAAATTTCAATCACTTTTTGCCCACTCATGAAAATTCTTGGAAGGCCCTGGGGTTCCAGTTCTGTTGGTCCGTTCTTCATAGTCTCTCTCGGTATTGCAATGGCCTCTGGAGAGAATTTAGTAGAGTAACCTACATTTCTAGATCCCTGTGTGTTTCTGGACGCTGTCCCCTATTGATTACACCCCTCCTCGTGAAAATTAGAAGCTTGCAAAGCCCAACAAAGAACCCTGAGGGTTCTCATGTCAAATCTTTCTATGGAGGCGTCTTCAGGAAGAGCTTTCCCTCTTAATCCCAGGGACTTTGTTGCTATCTAAACTGAAGTCCTGGAATGATAACTATTTTTGTTGCTGATCTTCCATATTTCATGATATTCTCTTACATCAGATTTGTGCTGTCATTGTTACTGTTTTAATGGTAAATATTTTTACCCCGTATGTCTTTTGGGGACTTTGAAATTTCTGCTGATATTCTACCTTTAGGAGTTTGAATATTGTGACTTATATTTTCCAAAGTGATTTGGTGATACAGTAAGATGGTTTACTTTTTAGATGACAAATGAAACAGGTAATACTTTGATCTGCAGAAATGTGAAAAAGATAATGTAGTAAATGCTTTAGGTAAAAATAACTTTGAATGTAATACTTCTCATTTATGTGTGCCCATATCCCAAAACTGAGTAAAGTTTTAATTTGAAAATTGCTAAAAAAAAAAAAATAAGTTGTAAATGAAAATCTGAAAAGGATACATTTGTACACATTAGAGGTCACACATTCGAAGTGGTGACATTTCCCCAAATATCTGATTAACATTATACCCTAAATTTGCACTGATAATAATGATACATTACTATTTTTTATCTAATTATTTTATTTGGGTAAAATGTGATTCTCATATATGTGACTCTGCTCCAGCCATTTTTAATGGTAGTAACCTTAGGTGGGGGGAGGGAGGCAGGGAGGCGTGCATGTATAGATACTGAAAAATTAATACACATTTTTTTCTTGGGTGGATGCCAGGAAAATGTAAGCTAACCAGTGAAGGAGATATATCTTTGAATTTCAGGAAAGCAAGGAGTTATAATAATCTCATATCAGTAAAGCAGCCTTCTATTGCCTGATAGAAAAATAAGATCTTCAAATTAGTAATCCCCAAATTAAAAAAAGATCTTTTGTTTCATCAAATTTTTTCATATAATTTGCTAAAAACAAAAACAAAAACCAAAAAAACCAAGTCAGGAAGCATATATGAATTTATTAAGAAATTCTAGCACGTTTTTAAAGAAAGTCCTCAAGCTGCTAACATGCATTTTGTATCTCTGTTACAATGCCAAGAGTGAGGATGTTTCAGATAAACCCTTTAATCTCCATCGCATGTGACAGAGACAGAGAGACTGAAACTCTGTACTACCGTGAAAAAGTTCACTAGGGAATTTCACTGTCACAGTACAGGAGAGGACTGCCCCACCTTGTTTTTTTAATGAAAGTATTGGAAACACGGAAGTTCTTAATTTTTTCCCCCACAGTGATACTTGGTTGCAAGAACCACCATAGTGTATAGCATTGCTAGTGTTGTCACACATGTGAATTGCAAAGTTAATTTCTCCTACAAAAATTACAACTAGAAATAACTGGCAGCATTTTCGGAAAGGGTCGCCATTCTCCTTGAAACTTGGGAAGGACAGAGGGGAGCACAGTTAGTGGTTCCTCATAGTCACCTTACCGGTTTCTCTCGCTCTCCCTCTCCCGCCCCCCGCCCCGCCGCCCCCCTGCCCCCCCCCTTGCTCCATCCCCCTCTCAGGCTACTTTGACGCACATGCTCTGGCCATGGACTTCATGAGCATTGGCTTCCGGGAGTGCCTGACAGAAGTGGCCCGGTACCTGAGCTCCGTGGAGGGCCTGGACTCCTCCGACCCCCTGCGGGTGCGACTGGTCTCTCATC
Source organism: Neogale vison (assembly GCF_020171115.1). Lineage (NCBI taxonomy): Eukaryota > Metazoa > Chordata > Mammalia > Carnivora > Mustelidae > Neogale > Neogale vison. Next base: position 75,116,511 of record NC_058091.1, on the reverse strand, counting down.
TCAGCACGTGTGCCTCGCAGCGGGAGGCGGCGGCCATGACGTCCTCTCTGGCCCACCACCACCACCCCCTGCACCCGCACCACTGGGCGGCAGCCTTCCACCACCTCCCCGCGGCCCTGCTCCAACCCAACGGACTCCACGCCTCTGAGTCCTCGCCCTGTCGCCTCTCCACCGCTTCGGAAGTGCCTCCTGCCCACGGCTCCGCCCTCCTCACGGCTACGTTCGCCCACGCCGCCGATTCTGCCCTTCGGATGCCATCCACGGGCAGCGTTGCCCCCTGCGTGCCACCTCTCTCCACCTCCCTCTTGTCCCTGTCCGCCACTGTCCACGCGGCCGCGGCCGCAGCCACCGCCGCGGCGCACAGCTTCCCTCTGTCTTTCACGGGGGCCTTCCCCATGCTCCCACCTAACGCCGCTGCGGCCGTGGCAGCCGCCACAGCCATCAGCCCGCCCTTAACCGTGGCAGCCACGTCCAGCCCGCCGCAGACCAGCGGTGCAACAAACAGTAAACCTTACCGACCCTGGGGGACAGAAGTGGGAGCTTTTTAAGTTTTCATTGGACTTTTTGCAATAGTAACTGAATGTCCTTCATTTCAGAGTCAGCTTAAACCTCTGCACCCTGAAAGTAGCCATACAGATGTCTACAGATCCACAAAGGAACAATAAAGCTATTTGAGACACAAACCTCCCAAGTGGAAATGTGGTATTATCTTTTTTCTCGTGTTTTGTTTAAGGCAGCTTGGTAACTGACATCAGCAACTTTTGAAACCTTCACACTTGTTTTCATTTAGATGTTTCCTGGAAAATATATGGACTGTATCATCCAGCAGTGCATCAGTATGTCTGAATTGGGGGGAAAAACAAAAACAAAACAACAACAAAGAAAACCTGACTGGATTCTCTTGAAACTAGATGGAAAAAATATACTCGTGTTTCATAAGTGCCTGAGCTAGTAAAGTTTTCTTCTGAATACATAACATTGCACAAGTAAAGAAGAGTGTAGAGGTTAGGTTAAGAAAGGTAAGGGACAGAAGTCTTGCATTAGGTTGCAGACATTTTAATAAGGTGCCAGAGAAGAGTACTCTATTGAAACCAACAGGTTTTTCTTGGCCAAAAGGATTGCTGAAAATAATTTTCAAGTTAAAAGACCTGGTTTTATCTTAGTTTGCTTCTTTGTACAGACTTGCCTGCCAAGTGGTGACATTTAGCAATGCATTGCTATAAGCAATTATTCCATCAGTGCTCAGATTAACAACCATTTCTGCCCTGCCTGGAAGCCCCCAGGCACTTTTTTTCACGGTTCAAAATATGGTGCTTCTTTATGTAAACCGTGCATTTATAGAAAGAGTGCACCTAAAAGCAGTTGCCTACCATGTGCCCACCAGAAGCTATTTGATTCATGCCAACTTGAAAATTCTCCAGTTTGTAAAAGTTTAGGTTAATTTATTGTTTCGTTTAGACTATTTTTACATATTTATCCTCTTCATTTTGTCCTAATAATGTGTAATATCTATTCTTGTCACCCTTTGGGAAAAGTTGCATTTCTGGAGGTGATGAGACAGGGAGAGAGCATTGGGAAGAGAAAAGCCACGATTTTTAAATGCTCTTTATCAAGCTCATGATTGCATTTGATCCCAAATCAAGATGAATGTATGCAGTGGGATGTACAGAAATTTTTGTTCATGCCTAGACTAGTGCTACATAGTGGTGTTTTTCTTTTGTTTTTTTTGTTTGTTTGTTTAGTGACAACATAATCTCTTAATACATTGAAATTGAGCACATGAGATTTTATGTTTGAAAGATAAAGGCACAGCATGTATTCTTATGCACTTCATTTCTCTGCTGTGTGGAGAGAGCAATAAACATGAGAATGTTAAACATTATGCAAAATTATACTTTTTAAATACGTGTTTTAAAATTATTGTACCCAGTCTTTTTTTCATTACTATGTAACCTTTTTCTATGCAAAAGTCTACATATCACTAATTAAATGAAGTCCTTTTTGACTATTTTCATGTGGATGAGTTGCTTTGCAGAATGGAAAGTTGACATGAATTTCAAGCAAGGTCTTCCTTCACTGAGAGTTTAAGCAGTGGCTTTTCTTTCTCTCTTTCAGAGTCATTTAATATAGTTCACAGCTTGCCTGAAAATAACATTTATCTGAGCCTGTAAATCAATTAGGCATAGGCAGGTATGACATTATTTGGAAACAGGAAGTGATTTCCTCTCCCTTTTATTCTTAACCATGGTTCTTGGAAAAGTGCAAATACAAGAACTCCAGATAATAGTAAACTGAACCTAGGATAATAAGCTAGAATGTGTCATACGTTTTGTAACTCAAAAACGTTTGTAGAGGGTTTTTAAAACATCATATGCATATGTGATAAGCATATACATGCTTCCTGATGATAAATCCTCTGTACCTACCTCAGTGAAACTCTTTTGATGCTGTAAAAATTATGCACATATCTCTCCTTCAATGAAGCCTAGAAGAGATTATTTCATTACCTGAAGTTATTGGGCCAAACATAAGAAAAGAATTTAAAAAAGAATGTTTTTATTCATATCAGTTATGCTCACAGTTAAAGAGTGTGAGGTTTCCTACATTATTGTAGTTTTGAAAAATTAAGTATATAGTTGTTCTAATTTTTGTCTGTAAGTGGGAAAAAAAATAAGCAAAACCAGATCACTTTGTTCCTCCTGTCTGTAAGTTCTGTGGTCATTGTATCTTCAATTAGCTCTGATGGAATTAGGTAGTAAATAAGAAAATGAATTTAGTAGTATTTGAAGTTTGCTTTTTAATCATGGTTTGTGGACAATACACATAGAAATAATTCTTATTTTAAGATCAAAAGCTGATTCTGTGCCTGTTGTAATGTCAGCATTCAAAGAATTTCTTTCCTTTTTTGGAATGTAAACTATTTTTGAGATCAGGAATTTTTATTTTTAATTTTGATTAAATATTTTAAGATAGATCTTCTTCCTCCTTTCCTCCCTTTCTTGTCCTTTTTGTTTTTTCCTTATATTTTTTCCTTCCCAGCTACATATGAGTTGTTATTTTTCCAATTAAATGATTAAAATATTTGCCAAACAACTTACCCATAGTTGCTAAGGGTTGTCATAGTTCCTAAAGATAATTGTTGTCTGTAATTTTGGTCATGTGAAGTTAATTGTTTCTTGATAAATGTTTCACATCATCAGCTATTAACATCACATTTCACTGTTAAAAAAACAAAATGCGACTAAGTAAATTTAAAGATCAAATTGGCTTTATTCGACAATTCATGAATTGGGCAGCATCCCATCTAGCAAATAGAAAGGAGCGGGAAGAAGCCATACAAAATGGAAGGCTTTTATAGGCAGAGGGGGCTGAAAAAGGAAGTTGGTAACAAAGAGTAGATTGTTTCAGGCAAGGTCACCTTCTTTTGGGGGAGGGGAGTGGTCTGTCACACAGATGACCTCACTGTTACTGATTGGTTAATTCCAGATTGGCTAAAGGTCACTGGTTGAAAGTCGCTGCAGTTTGGTTAGATATTAAGTCTTGGTTTGCTGATATGGGGCTGGGGCCTGCACAAGTGGCTCCATTTTGGTCTGTTGTTTCTTTTTAACAACTGCTCCCATCTCTGGTCCAGTGTTTTGTGAAAGTGGTATCCCACCCTTAGGTGTGGTTAATTTTCATGTTCATTCCCAAAATAGAAAAAAAAAATCAGTTTTTATGATCCAACGGGAAAAGAACTTTTAAAGTTTAATTTATTGGTGGCTTTTATTTATGCCAAAGTTAGTCCTAAAATTAACTCAAGGGATTTGGGTAAGATAAAAGGAAAGAAGTGACATTTTTAGAAATTTGTTTTTCCCCAAATATTAAAAGCTATATGCATGCCTAATGTTAAAAAAAATAAATAAACAATTTAGCTGATACAAACAAACTCTAATACTTAATGAAGCAGTCTTCTTTTGGAGAACTGCAAAATGGGGCAGAAAGCAGAGAGATTTTATAGGATAAAGCATAAAGAACAAAGAAGAGAAAAATGGAAAATATCTGATTGGCAGGGTTATACAATCAACCTTGCTTAGAGTGAGAAGAGTTGGCTTGGCATTGGAGTATTGGCTAACTGGATATCCTGCATTTCTGCTCAAGGGGAACATTTACAGAGACTCAAAAGTTATATAAAGTTCCATTTGCTGATGGAGTGACTGGGCAGTAGTGGCTTCATCCTGGGCCTAGAAATGTATTTCAGTGCTCATTAAAACACATTTCTGTATTTCACATCAGTGAGCCAGTAGGTCTTTATTGAATGCTGTGCCCAGCACTGTGTGTACATGTTAACTTGCCAGTGACATGTGGTACATGCACATGTGCTTCTATACGCTAACAGTGAAAGGTATGGCTGTCATTCTAGCTCTTTACAAGGACCTGAAAAGAAGAACGTGCCGAGAGAGTGAGGCAAGGGGTTTCTGAGAACTAGTTAGAGAGGCTGGTCTCTTTGGGATCTTTTGCTATTATAAATATAATAATCTTATCATTTGAACAAATCCGAGGCATTTTTAAAGTAAATTGAAACATAAAAAAGGCCAAATATTAATTAGTGCAGTGGCTCTAATGATCCATATGTACATATGTATCATAAATCTTAATGAAGCGTTTTGGATCATCTTTTTAATATCAACTTGTTTCTTTTCCAGTCATTACATGAATTCAAAGTAAGAGTGATCACCTTAGGTCATCATCACAAAGTAATTTCCGTAAGTGTAAGATTCCAACAGCTGCAAGATACACTATTGGGTAAAGGCCAGTTTTTAAGGAAAAGAGCTACCACAAGAGAACATTACCCATTGATCATAAGACATTCCAATTTCCAGAGTGTAAAAATGAAAAAAAAAGGGGGGGGATACATCTTGAATCTGAGGCAATACTGTAGTATAATAACATAATTCAATGCAAATTTTAAAAATCCATTGCTATGGGGTATCTGGGCGGTTCAGTCTGTTAAGTGTCTGCCTTCAGCCCGGGTCATGATCCAAGGGTCCTGGGATGGAGCCCCATGTCTGGCTGGCTCCCTCCTCAATGGGGAGCCTGCTTCTTCCTTACACTCTGCCTGCAGCTGCCCCCGCTTGTGTTCTCTCTGTCAAATAAATACATAAAATCTTTTTTTAAAAAATCCATGGCTAGAGATATACAGAGATTAAGATGTGGCTGACTTAGTTTACTTTAAAAATATCTCATCGGATGGGGTCCTAGTCAAATTATGAATCTGAATTGTTTTTATAAGTTGGCTTTTTTTTTTTAAGATTATATGTATTTGACAGACAGAGATCACAAGTAGGCAGAGATGAAGGCAGAGAGAGAGAGGAAGGGAAGCAGGCTCCCCAGTGAGCAGAGAGCCCAATGCGGGGCTCGATTCCAGGACCCCGGAATCATGACCTAAGCTGAAGGCAGAGGCTTTAATCCACTGAGCCACCCAGGCACCCTGATTTTGTAAGCTTAATGACCTAAAGATAGATATATTTTTGAAGCTTTTTATGTTTTTATTGCCCAATGGGACTATTCCCAGCTCTGCATTTTATTAAAGAATGGAGTTTGACTTCCCTTGTAATTCTTTTAAGATCTAAGCAATAACTGAGGTTGTGAATATTTCAGCAACTAAAACAAAGCACTGCAGTAAATATGACATCATAAACTGTGGCTATAGCTCAAATTCTTTGGAAGGATACGTCTTTGAACTCAGATGGGAGAATTTAAAAAGAAAAAAAGCCCCTTAGCTTACATCGACAGTCTTGTATATGGGGCCAGAGGCATTTGAGAAATGGTTCCCTAGGTACCAGGTAGCACATTCTCCCATCTTTTCAATAGACAGGAATGGGTTTGGTCAGGGAATTGAGTCCTCTTAGAATGGAGAAACATTACCTACCTAAGTCATAGATCTAATAAAACATGTTAATACTAACTACAAATATTGTTCAGTTGTTCTCTGTGCTAAATTCTATGCTATGTGTTTAAAATTTGTTGTCTCATTTAATAAGCTGTCCTATGGAATGCATATATTATTGTAACTGTCCTATGGTATGCATATATTATTATCTTTGCTTCACATATTAGGAATTGGAGAGTAAGAGGTTAATTGCCCAAGGTCATACCTAGCAGTTTGAGCTATGACTCAACCCAGGCCTGTCTGATTCTTCAGCCCATACCTTTGAACCTTTAGGCTATGGCTTTTGACACTGCTTTTTCAGACTCAAGAATATTTCATCAGGCATGGAATCACTTTGAATTATTGACAAGAGTAAATCTCTCTATCATATGAGCATAAAAATATCTATCATCTTACCCTTTTAATATATGAAAGGGTTTTAAAAAAAAGAATAACTCGGGATGCCTGGGTGGCTCTGTTGGTTAAACAGCTGCCTTCAGCTCAGGTCATGATCCCAGTGTCCTGGGATTGAGTCTCACATCAGGCTCCTTGCTTGGCAGGGAGCCTGCTTCTCCCTCTGCCTCTGCCTGCCACTCTGTCTGCCTGTGCTCGCTCTCGCTCCTCTCTCTCTGACAAATAAATAAAATCTTAAAAAAAAAAAAAAAAGAATAACTCCACTTTATTCCATCACAGAGCATAAAAGGAAATAGTTTTGGCAGTTTTCTCATTTTAGCTTTCAAGCAGGTCATACCTACCTTACCTTAATCAATAAGCCTCAGTAATGGCTACCAAATTATCTCACTCAAGGTGGTTGGCAAAGGTAAAAAAATGGTGAACTATTGACAAGGTGCCTGAGGGCTCCTGGCTGGCTCGATCGGAAGATCATGCAACTCTTGATCTTGGGGTTGTGAGTTTGAGCCCCACTTCAGGTGTAGAGATTAATTAAATAAATAAAACTTAAATAAATAATAAAATAATAAATAATAAAAACTTTAAAAAAGAGAGAGAGTGGGGCGCCTGGGTGACTCCGTGCGTTAAAGCCTCGGCCTTCGGCTCAGGTCATGATCCCAGGGTCTTGGGATGGAGCCCTGCATTGGGCTCTCTGCTCAGCAGGAAGCCTGCTTCCTCCTCTCTTCTGTCTCTGCTTGCCTCTCTGCCTACTTGTGATCTCTGTCTGTCAAATGAATAAATAAAATCTTTAAAAAGAGAGAGAGAGGGCGCCTGGGTGGCTCAGTGGGTTAAAGCCTCTGTCTTCGGCTCAGGTCATGATCCTGGGGTCCTGGGATCGAGCCCCGCATCAGGCTCTCTGCTCAGCCAGGGAGCCTGCTTCCTCCTCTCTCTCTGCCTGCCTCTCTGCCTGCCTCTCTGCCTACTTGTGATCTTTGTCTGTCAAATAAATAAAAATAAAATCTTTAAAAAAAAAGAGAGAGAGAGAGAGAGAGAGATGAGGTATCTGAGAAAATCGAGTTTGAAGAGAAAATACCCACCCCCGAGTCTCCCACGGGATGTAAAAGATAAGAGGTTATGGGTGGGGGATGGGGATGGGATGGGGGAGAATGCTGGATCATTCTGAATACTTATATATTCTGGGTCCATCATGTCATAAACCAATACTCATCATTTGGCCTACAAAGACTTGCCCAGTAACCCATCCACTGTAACAGTTCTCATTATCAGGAAAGAATTTTGAACTAGCCTACTGTTAAGCATGTTTTCCAAATAGCAGTTAACCATTTATATGTGTATAAATTTTTTAAAAATCTTATAACCAGAGGCATTTTTATATGCCTCTAAGTTCCTAGTCTTCTAAAAACGGAATATTTTGTTTCCTTGACCTTAGTTGTCATTCTATTAGTCTGTGGGAATGAAGAGATTCATGCATATGAAATGGGTATGCATGTAATAGAATGTCTCATAAGGGTTTTCATTTTTTGGTTTTAGTTTTTGTTTTTTTAAGGGATAGACCGAGGCTGAGTGTCTTTGACAAATTAACTAAAGTTCCTTGCAATTAAGTGTGCATTGCAATAGTTTTGTGTTTTCACCACAGTGATAACAAAGTCACGTTTTCTCATGTGAAGAAAAAGTATTTTGCTTAAGAATTGCTGTTATTCATAATGTCTCACTTGTACAAGTGGGGTGATAAATTTTAAATTGCTCATAAACTCCTAAATAACTGAGTATTTTAACTGAGTTAACCCCTCTTTTTTGTGATTATAAGCTATCAAGCTGAATATTATTTACCATACTGTAAAACTCTGCTTCCTAGATCTTTCATCACTTCTTTTTAAACCTTTCCTTTAATTACAGAGAACATAAAGACTTTTTTTTTTTTATTTCACCAAAGCAATCCAACTAGCACTTTGTGTAGCTGTTTGTGTAGACTTTCTCCCAGGCCAGCAATGGCTGGCCTCGTCCTTGTCCTAGCTAGTCCACACCAGTATGCCTGCTTTAAATAGGCTTCTCTTGGGGTCTGGCAAGATGACAGAGATGTGCTCACAGTCAGGAGGGCAAAACACAGAGGCACATAGACCAGATTTTATTCTCATCATAATATATTTCTCTGTCACAGTCACACGCCACCTCCTGAACAGGAACTAAGCCAGCCACTTTTTTTGTTTAGCAAACACCACTGCTAGGTTTATTTTATTGTTTTGACAGCTTTCTATCAGAAAGATAAGCATAGCACAGTACAAGTGGCTGGGTGTGGTAGCATCATCAAGCCCACAGTCTGGTGACCCTCAGATGAGGGTACGGCCAAGGCTGGTAAGCAAGCATTGCCTCTGATGACAAACATCATTTACTCCTACCATAAGGAAGCTTGAGGGGCCACTGTGCCCCCTTTCAAGGTTCAGTAAGCACCCCCACCCCATAGATATCCTTAAGCCCATCCCAGCTGAATCATTAAGCAGGGTTAAGACAAATGTATTGCTCCGAAGGAACAGATTCAAACACCAAGTGCCTCCTGACCGTGACCATCATAAGAACAGGTCGCAGGATTAAACCGATGAATTATCTGTCTGGCGTTGACCAGTTCTCAACAACTGAGAACACAGTTCCTTTGATGTGAACCATCAAACCTCAAGCTTGCCCAAGAGCAGGAGCTATAGACAAAACAACACAGGAGCAATAACTCAACCTAAATGCATTTAGCCACTTTTCCAAACGACAAGGTCTGGCAAGCAGCTTCCTTGCTCTGGGTATCAGAAGCTTGAGATGAAAGGAGAAACAATGTTCACCATTGTTTGTCATCAGGATATGATGTAGCAAGAAAAGTGATGGAAGCGGTTTGTCCAATTGTTCCTTTAAAATATATAGCTTAGGAGTTAAGATTCTGCAAGTGTATCCTTGACTGATACAGCAAAAACATACAAGGAGATGGTTTGCTTAATAATAGTGCAACTGCGGGACGCCTGGGTGGCGAAGTTGGTTAAAACGGCTGCCTCCGGCTCAGGGCGTGATCCTGGAGTCCCGGGATCGAGCCCCACATCAGGCTCCCAGCTCCATGGGGAGTCTGCTTCGCTCTCTGACCTTCTCCTCACTCATGCTCTCTCTCACTGTCTCTCTCTCTCAAATAAATAAATAAATAAATAAAAATAATAGTGCAACTTCCCAGCCATATCCAGGAGAGTGCATGTTTAATTCATTAAATCAAGTCTATTAAGCAGTTTTGTTTGTTTTAAGATGTGGGAGCTTATTAAAATTCTTGATACTTATTCAACAGATCACTTAAAAATAACTTGAAATCTATATTTGTGATTCTAGTAAAGTTATCTCTATTTTACTCAATATATATGTCATTTTTTAAATCCCCAACTCTTCAAAGAATATAATAAATAGTATAATAACCAAAAGGACAAGTTCTGAAGTCAAACAGATCAAGATATATCTTAAGATGCATTAACAATGTGAGTTTGAACAAATTACTGAATCTGGGTAAGCTTTGTTTTTTAATTAGCAAAATAGGACTAAAAACAACACCTATCTCACAAGAATTTTCTGAGGATTAAGTGAGATAATGTTCATAAGATCTGGTACATAATAAATTATCAATAAATGGTAGCATAGGTTATTCAAATTTAGTTTATTGAAAATGTCTTAAGATCCAAATAAGTCTCATTCAGTCCCATTCACACACCTTTATTCAAATTCATACCAAGTTACTTCCTCAATGCCTGTTCTCTTTACATTATTTGCCTGTATATTTTGCTTTATATAAATAAATTTCAGAGTTAGAAGAATATAACCTAGATTGATGCTTCATTTTACAGAAGAAATAAACTGAGTCCCAACAAAATTAAGATCATCTTTCCCACAGTCCTGTGACACAGATCTCCTGATTTCTAATGCATGGTTCTTTTTGAGACAACAGGACAGTAAACGTTTTCTTTCATATCTTTTATATTTTAGATGCCACAGCTTTGTATTTTGTTGTGTGTGAGCTGAATAGGTCTATTGGTTGGTTAAGAAATCATGCTTTATGTTTCCCGTCTTCAAAAGCAATGGTTATTAGACTGATTCAAAATAAATACAATGGAGTAATGTCTCTTTAGAAGAAAAATCTTGAATCTAATGAATATGGCTGAGATTGAAATTCTATTACTGTCTTTAAATGATGTCCTTCACCATCAAAAGGCAAATCACGCATACACAGGTGAGCAGAGCTGTGCCCCTTTTTGGCCCCTCAGGCAGAATCTTCCCTTGACATTGACGGAAGCTGTGGATTTACCAGTGACAGGTCAAGGGCTTTAGACCATACTTCTCTTGCTCTCCTCTAGCTCCCCAATGCTCTCAGTACGAAGACAAAATCCTTACCCTCAGGCTGAGAGCCATGGAAGAGCTATCTCCTGCCCACTTCTTAGGTCTCTCCTCACTTTGCCTTACCACCTCTGACTTGCCATCCAGCCATCCAGGCTTTCATTCAGCCCCTGATAATCTCCTTGCTGTCTCCTGCTACCAGCATTTGCACATTTTCCTTCTACTTAGAAAGGCCTTTTCTCTCCTTTTTACCTAGGTAACTCATCTTCATTTTTCAGATCTCAAAAGATGGATGGCTCTGCTGACATCTCCAACTGATTCAAAACCCTAGTGTGGAATCATGTACATCTTATGGAATCTGTAAGTTGCAATTTAAATTTGTAAGGATACGGTTATTTACTATCTCATCCACTGTGTGAAAAGCAAATGATAATGACTATTTTTTGCTCATAGTAAGTCTCCAGGGCTTCTTTGACTTACGTCTGGTACAGAAAGAAACATCAACAAATATTCGCAGGCGTTGGTTAAATGAATGACTATACGAGTGCATGACTGAATGAGGAATGAAGGAATAAATGTCATAAGCGGGACCTGCGTCCTTGCTGCGTTGGATTTATTTGAATTGCTTCCCTCAAACTTTAATCTGATGACACAGAATATATGCAAGTAAAATTAAGCACAACTGATGAAATGAGAAGCAAGAAGGTAAAAGAATAAAAATATCCTCTACTACTCCCTATAAATACAATAAACTCTAGATTTTAACTATACTCAACATTTCCAAAGTAAGTGTGTATTACTTGGATTAAATGTGTCTGAATGAGACACACGAGTCTATGATGCCACCTTGTGGTTTATTTTCACATTTGTCACTTGCAAAATGCCTAGACCTTTCCTACTTTATAGAAAAGCACCATTATAAACTATGGCTATGGAGAGGAGTGAGATTTTGCTCAACGAAATATTGCTGGCATACCATCGTCCCAAAGAGTTTGCCCAAACATAGCATTCATTCCCTTTTGTTTTTTAATTAAATATCGAACTGGTGGAGAAAACTAGTGTAATATGTTATAAATAATCAAATGAGAATTAACAACTGAGTACAACCAGGCTAGAATTACCAGTATTTCAAAATGCCCCTGCATGTGTCTTGCCAAATCCTTCCTCCCTCTTTTCTATCAGCCAGCAATAACCACTCTCTTGCTTTTCTAATTTATAGTTTGCCATCTGTTTATATATTTACCAATGAACACTATTTTTATTTTAGCATTTTAAAACTTCAAAAAATGGAATCATTCTGTATTCAATTTGCTTTTAAATCATATTTTTCTGGATTCATATGTTGATAAGCGGAGCTGTAATTCATTTATTTTCACTACACTGTAGTAATTCATCAAATGTCTAAACCACAATATACTTAGCCACTCTATTCTTAATGGCCATTGAGATTGCTTCCACTTTGGGTCTATTATGATGGTGCTGCAGTAAACATTCTATGCATCTCCCGGTGCCCCTGTGCAGGGACTTCCCAGGGGTTGAATTGCTGGGCATGGGAAACTCCAAGTCTACTAGATAACACCATACTGTTTCCCGAAGTTATTTTAGCACGCCAGTTTACACTGCTTCCATTAGCATGTAAGTGCCGTTGTTCTGTTGTTCTACATCCTTGTCAACACTTGATATTAAGATTTTTTTCATTTTTTTAAAGATTTATTTATTTATTTATTTGACAGACAGAGATTACAAGTAGGCAGAGAAGCAGGCAGAGAGAGGAGCCAGCAGGCTCCCTGCTGAGCAGAGAGCCCGACGCTGGGCTAGATCCCATGACCCTGGGATCATGACCTGAGCCGAAGGCAGAGGCTTTAACCCACTGAGCCACCCAGGTGCCCCAAGATTTTTTTTTTTTCATTAAACAGAATCTTTTAAATTTTAATTTGCATTTCCTAATTACAAAAGAATTTGATACTCTTTTTGTTTTTTAATTTACTCCTCACATAGTTTTCTTGAGAGAAGTGTCAGTTCCAGTCTTGCCTCATTCTTTCATTTTTCCACTCAAGAGTCATTTGTATTGCTCCTATGTGCCAAGTACCAACATAGCCTTGGGGATACAAAGTGGAATGTGATACAGGTGTTGCCCTCACAGAGCTCTTGGCTTACTATCCCGTTAGTGCCTTCAGGCTTCATACTAATTACCGAGACCAAAAAACAGCAACAATTTTTGGCCACCAATGATATGATTATCACTTTGCAAGGCAGAAGAAGTATATTTTATGAACTCTGACATCCAGGAATTTATGAAAACATAACTTACATAAAACTATAGCATGTTATATAAATTACAATGTGTTATGTGATATAAATTATAAAAATTCATAGGATGTGACAAGCTGGTAAAAAAGCTAGTCATGTCAGTCGTAGTTTAAATTTAAATTGCTTTCCTTTTGTGTAACAAATGTAAAAGTATTATTTTTCTATAGCCTACCTATTAAAGGAAGAATATTTTAATTTAAAAGAATCATTTTAAGTCAATAAAATAATAATGATCAAATGGAGATGTGGCAAAGATGATTTTTAAATAAATAAAAATTGTACCGAAGGGGGGAAAAGAAAACACTTTCACAAATCAACATGCTTATCCATAAATGTAAGTACACTGCCTTTGCTGTTGAGCTTGTTTCTTAACTAAAAGTTTTCCACGGTGCCTGGGTGGTGCAGTTGAAAACATCTGACTCTTGGTTTCAGTTCAGATCATGATCTCAGGGATTTGGGATTGAGCCTAGCTTTCAGCTGCACCTAGTGTGGGGTCTGCTTGAAATTCTCTCTCTCCCTCCCCTTTTGCCCCTACCACTCCTGCTGTCTGTCTCTCTCTCAAAAATAATAAACAAACAAACAAACAAATGTTTTCCACATGTTTCTATGGAATCTGATAGCCCCCAAAACTACTAGAGTTGACTCTTACTAAATTTTTCGTGTATAGGATTCAATTATAACTTTAAAAGAGAACCTGAAATGTCATATACTTCTGTGTCACACTCCCTATCTGTATCCTATCTGTAAAGTGTGCTCTAAAGAAGATGCCAATGTGCCGCCAGAAAATTTGTTGTAGTGTGAGCAATCTTAAAGAAAATCAGATTTAGGATGGGTAAATCAGGTTGGAATCCTGGTTTCCCCACATACTTGTATGATTTCAAATAGGTTAAATAATGTTTCTGAGTGTGTGTTTCCCAAACTACAAAACAAGGCTAATTGTTGTATGAATTGATTTGATTATTGTAGATAAAGGGCTTAGTTCATTCAGTGCTCAGAATCTGAAAGAATTCATTAAGTTGTGTATTAAGATTGATTCAGTGTAATTCCTTTTCTGCTTCTTCCAGTGGAAATACAGAGCTGTGGTTCATTTTAAAAAATGGAATTATGAGGGCTGAACACTTGTTTTCAAGTGAAGTCTTTGCAATCAACTCCTTGATTTAATTGATAAAGTAATCCATTAATTCAGCACCAACCATATGTCAAGCACTGCACTAGATGCTGATGAAAGTCCTTCCCTTCCTTCCTTCCCACCCTGCTTCCTCTCAGCCATCTTAATATTCAATTATGCATCATTTGATGGTTTTGTGTTTAAAATGAAATAATTTCATATTTGATGATTTTGTGTTTAAAGTGAAATAACTTGACAAGTTCAGAAAAATGTTTTTGGTATGCAGCAAATAACCTTTGCTTTCATCTGTGCTGGTTAATTACTTTCTACTGCTTCATATTTAAGGAAACTCCTCATATGTGGAATATTTCTACAAAGAGTCCTTCAGCATTTCCCCCTTTTCCATAAGGATGGAACAGAGCACAATAGTCTGGCTCTATAAAGCAGCGACTTTGTGCTGTGTGTATGTAATGTGATATAGTACTGCTGTGTCTAAATGACAATATTATTTAGGAAAGGTGTACTCATTTGACTAACAATAGCAATTGTATTGGTGAAACACAATAAGGATGACACCAAGACTAAATAAAATAAAACTCCACTAAAAAATTAACCAACCAGGGAGGCTAGGTGGCTCAGTGGTCAAGCGTCTACCTTCGGCTCTGGTCATGATCCCAGGGTGGTCCCATTGAGCCCCACATGAAGCCCTGAATTGAGCCCCCCATCGATCCCCACATTGAGCCCCATATCAGGCTCCCTGCTCTACCAGAAGCCTGCTTCTCCCTCTCCCACTCCCTGTTCTTGTGTTCCTTCTCTCTCTTGGTATCTCTCTCTCTCTCTCTCTCTGTCAAATAAATAAATAAAATATTTTTTAAAATTAACCATGCGAGAAAAACACCTTTTATTTTTAAATATTTAAATATTTTTTAAATACCTATTAGTGGGTACACTGCAATTTCTAGACTCTCTTCTTTAGCTTCTTTAACCCTGACTTGTACTGACTCTTCTCCTTCAGGCATTCTTAGTTTGTCCTCCTCTAGTGGAAGTCAAGCCTACAAACCTTGCCTCTTTATGCGGCACTCAATCTCTTAGGAAGCATTTCTACTTTGGGGCCTTCAGTTCTCACTTTTCAAAGCAGGATCTCCTCCAAATCTATCATTATTAGTCAAAATTTTCACTCCACACATATAGGACAAATTCACTTGGATGACCTCTTCAAACCAAATCTTACTGTAACACGGCTTCCTGCTTTACCACGCTCCCAGTCAGCACCCTTTCCAAATTAGTGACCATATTCAAAACCTTAAACATGTTCTCCTTTGACTTTTTACACAACTGTGATGGGCAGTTTTATTTGCCCCTTTATGTGCTGGGTAAGGGTCAAATCTCCCCTCGCTCTACTTCCGTCCATTTTTGTTTTAATTATGTACAGAGGACCTGGTCAGCCCCGGGTTGGAGTGCTTGCTCTATCTTCAGTGCTTTGCTTCTCCTTCCACAACGTTCTTGCACTCTGGTTTCGTTAAGGAGACATGCACTGGAACAGGGAGTGCCCCCATTTCCCCACTCACCACTCTTCTCACTGTCCTTCTTCTTCACGCACCTTCCTCTCTATCCAGGCCTCCCCTTCAGGTCTCACAGGACCTCCACTTTTCACTTTGTTCCCTTCCAACCCTCCAGTCCCTATCTAGGTAAAGCGTCTCAGCAGGTGCTCCAGCTGGTGGAACCCTGTATTTACATTCTCTTCTGGGCCAACAACCCCGCGGACGCGTTGAGGAACAGGGATAGAACCTGCCGCTGTATCTGGGCGGAAATGAAGGCGTGTGTTAAATCTTAGATTAAGTAACATTTAAAACCAATTCAACTTTTATTATCGAACAAAATGAATATGATTTAAAAAAACAACTTTTATGATCGAAAAAAACAAAACTGCTAATAAGAATTCCTAGTACTCGCAAAAGGAGCTTTCCCTGACCGGGAATCGAACCCGGGCCGCGGCGGTGAGAGCGCCGAATCCTAACCACTAGACCACCAGGGAAGTTAGCACTAGCTCTTCTTGAAATGTATTTGCCACTTTAAAAAATCTCTACGTCAACCGGACCAGTAAGAAGAGAGCTTCTACGCTCTAAGCCCCACCCACTCCGTTCCCATTTTGGGTCAAGGCCTCCTAAACTAATGCAAATTTTGCGCGCTCCCAGCCCAGCACCCAGGTGGCTCCCGGGGGTGGGGGGAACTGGACCCTCCAAGTCCGACTGCCCTGCTAGAAAAGACTAATTACATACTTCATGCTAATTATGTAACATAAATATCTATACCAATACAAATGTTAGAGTACCGCGGGAAGCTTGTCACTTGCTTTATTTTTTTCACCATCCAGCTGCTCTTTCTAAGTTTCCCCTCTGTCTCTTGCTGACCTTCCCTCCCGCGCAGACGTTAAGTCCCACTAAACCTGGTGCTAAGTCTGAAGGTGGACTGTCGCCCGCGGAGAGCCTTTCGCGCAGGGGAGCTGGCTGTGACACGGCCCACCTTGGCCCGCGGCGCGGGCTCTGGGACTGCGGGGGACGAAGGGCCCAGCGGCCTCCCAGGACGCGATTATCTGGCTGTCGTGATGGTTACGTACTGAGTTAAGTACTGATGGTTACGTACTGAGTTAAGTACTGATGGTTACGTACTGAGTTAAGTACAGGCTAACGACGCTGGGTGCTGGGGGAGCCGTGCCTAGAGCGCTGCGGAGAGCATCTGCCCCCGGTCCGAGGAAACCCTTCGGACCCACAGCGTTTCCATCATCCCCGTATTTTTGAAGTGTTATTACCCGGGCAACTGCTTCACGGCTCAGGGTTCTGTGCGAGACACGGCCAGGAAGTGATGCAATTACCAGAGGAGTAAAACAAAACAACAACAACAACAACAACAAGAAACAACCAGCCTTACGGCCCAGCCTCAATTCAGAAACCCTCATGACACAGGAGCCGAAGGCAGCAGGATGTAACTCCACTTTGAAGTGCCAACCGTTCCAGTTGAACAAACGTAACCCAAGAGACCCAGCTCCGCGGCAAGATGGAAGGAGGCTTCAGGAAAGCTGATAGCAATTCACCATGAACTTGCTCACAACCTCTGGCCCCACGATGAGTTCCCACTGTCATCCACCGTCGTAGAATTTAGGTGAGCCTCTGTTTGAATATTGTTTCTTGTTTTCAGGCAACCCTGAGATGGTTTAGATTATTGATAAAATTTGTCTAAAATGTTTAATAATATGCAGGGGGTGGGGTGCTGGGTGGCTCAGTCCGTTAAGCATCTGTCCTCCGCTTGTCATGATGCCCTGGTCCTGGGATCAAATCCCACGTCAGGCTCCCTGGTCAGTGGGGAGCCTGCTTCTCCCTTTCCCTGCTGCTCCCCCCTGCTTGCACTTTCTCTCTCTCAGTCAAACAAATAAATAAATAAAATCTTTAATAATAATAATAATATGCAAGCAGGAAGAGTAAATGGAATTTTAAGGGCTGATAAAGATAGAAAAATCACAACAAATTTCTAAACTTATTGTATTTTAAATAGGACACACACTTTCCTCTATCAAGGAATTCTTAGGAAATCAGGTTCAGTAGGTGGAGCTCTTTCCTCTGAATTGCTAGTTATCAGCGCTTAGTAGAAAAGGATCTGGTTTTGAACACGAAGACAAAGTGAATATTATTTTTTTAGAAATTTAAGTTTTAATAGGCTTAGTCACAATATGCTCAAAAGGACAGAAAGGTGCAATAAACACCACCATCCCTCTCTTTTCCCCAGTCACTAATTTCTTCTTCCCAGAGGTAACCAGTGTTAAGTTTCTTCTGTATCCTAGAAACAGTCTATGCATACACAAACTAATCTCCCTCTTTTTTCCAGCTTTTTATCTTGAAAAATTCCAAACCCACAGCAAATTGCAAGTGTAGGACAATGAACACACATATTTCCTTCATCTGAAGCTGTGCTGTCCAATTTAGTAAGATCAGCCCATGTGACTATTGTGGATTGTAATGCAGCTAACGCAAACTTAAATGTTCTATAGGTGATGACTGCCTACTCGGTTTTTTTTTTTTTTTTTAAGATTTTTTATTTATTTGACAGACAGAGATCACAAGTAGGCAGAAAGGCAGGCAGAGAGAGAGGAAGGGAAGCAGGCTCCCTGCTGAGGAGAGAGCCAGATGCGGGGCTGGATTCCAGGACCCTGAGATCATGACCCGAGCCAAAGGCCGCGGCTTAATCCACTAAGCCACCCAGGCACCCTTGCCTACTGGTTTTTAAGCCTTAATATAGAAGGAAAGAAAAGTAAAATAGCTCAATAATGTTTACTTTGATTATGTTTTTAAATTAGAAATATATCGGGTTGGGGCACCTGGGTGGCTCGCTGGGTTGGGAGGGGGACTCTTGATTTCAGCTGAGTTCATGATCCCGATCCCGGGGTGATGAGATTGAGCCCCTTGTCCTGCCCCACACTTGGCGTTGAGTCAGCTTGGGATTCTCTCTCTCCCTCTCCCTCTTGCCTCTCACACCGCTCAGGTGGGTGCTCTCTCTCTGTCCCTCTCTACATAAAAAATTTTTTTAAAGAAATATATCAGGCTAAAATATCATAAAAATTTATTTCACTTTCTCTTCACTTTTTAAGGTATCTATTAGACTATTTAAAATTATATATGTGCCTTGTATTTTATTTCTATTTTCCAGTACTGATCTAGATTCACCAGTTGTTGTTTTTTTGCTGTATTTGCTTTCTCTTCATCTTTCTTCTGAAGCATTTGGGGTTAGTTGCAGACATCGTAATACTTTACTTTTAAATACTTTATCCTGTATTTCCTAAGGACAAGGAATACAATTATCACATTTAGGTAATTTAAAGGTAACACAATATTGGGTTCCTGGGTGGCTCAGTGGGTTAAGCTGCTGCCTTCGGCTTGGGTCATGATCTCAGGGCTCTGGGATCGAGTCCCGCATCTGGCTCTCTGCTTAGCAGGGAGCCTGCTTCCCTCTCTCTGCCTGCCTCTCCATCTACTTGTAATTTCTCTCTGTCAAATAAATAAATAAAATCTTTAAAAAAAAAAAGTCTTAAAGGTAATACAATATTATTTATTATACAGTTAAAAACTAATGTTTCACTTGTCAAAATAACACTTCTTAGACTTTTAAGATTCTGAAACCATTATTCCGGAATAATTCTGGAACAATTCCCAATTTTTCTTAACAATATTGATCTTTTTGAATCGTGAAAGACAGTTCTTTCAGAACTGAATTTATCAATTCAGATAAATATCTCTTTTGAAAAGAAAAGAACCTTAAGTTATGTGTCCTTCTCAGTACATGACATCAGAATGGCATAATGCTGATGTATCATATTGTCTTTCATGGTCAATGTTGTAGGCAGAATAATAGCCCCCACAGGGATGTCCCCATCCCAATCTCTAGAACACATGAATCTGTTACTTTACATGGCAATAGGAAATTTGCAGATGTAATTAAGGATTCTGAGACACAGGAAAGTATCCTGGATTCTCTGAGGGGGCCCAAAATCATCACAAGCGTCCTTATAAGTAAAGGAGAGAAGTAGGAGAATTAGTGTCCCAGTGATGTGGTTGGAAGAAAACTCAACCTACCTTTGTTGGCTTTGAAGAAGGGGAAGAGGACCTTGAGCTGAGGGATTCAGGTGGCCTCTGGAAGCTGAAAAAGGCAAGGAAGCAGATTCTTCCCTTGAGCCTCCACAAAGAAAACAGCCCTCCCAACACCTAGATTTTACCCTAGTAAGACCCAATGTCAGACTTCCGGATTATAGAATTGTAGGATAATATATTCGTGTTGCTTTAAGCCATTGAGTTTGTGCTAATTTTTTTACAGCAGCTATAGGAAACATATAGTAAATTCAAGCATTTGGTTAAGGTGTCCACCATGCTTTGAGAATGTATGAATCTTCTGTTCCTCAGTAAACTTTCACCCACTGATAATCTTTGCTTGAATCAGTTATTACTGTGGTGATTGCAAAATGGTGTTTTCATTTTATTTTTCTCTTGTAAATAACTTCCCTTTCTCTCCTTTCTCTTTTTATTCTCTAATTTTGAAATATCAGACTGGACTCATATATTCTTTTTTTGTTTTTATTCAGTGTGTTATAATCCAGCACTGTCATTTTTCTTAATAATTAAATTGTCCCAAATTTGGCCAGAGGAATCCTTTTAAGTTTGCTCCCATATTCTTTTGATATATTTTTGAGCACTTCTTTACCTTCTGTCCCAAGATGGTTCAGGCACACCCTGTAGTTCATAGACTGGCTTAGAGAGAATTAAGGTCTTTATGCATATATCTTTTCTTTTTTAATCTCTTTGTTTTATTTTTACACAAAGAGGGACATACTCTACATACTTTTTCTAACTTCTTAAAATTAATATCTTTTAAAAGAGGGACATTCTTTTTTTTTTTTTTTTTAAAGATTTTATTTATTTATTTGACAGAGAGAGATCACAAGCAGGCAGAGAGAGAGAGAGAAGGAAGCAGGCTCCTGGCTGAGCAGAGAGCCCGACGCGGGGCTGGATCCCAGGACCCTACGGGCTCGATCCCAGGACCCTGCGATCATGACCCCAGCCGAAGGCAGCGGCTCAACCCACTGAGCCACCCAGGCGCCCCTAAAAGAGGGACATTCTTTACATAAAAAGTTTTCTCATTACTTTTGATAACTATATCGTATTCCACTATTTATGTATTTTATTAAAGCAGTTCATATCAGTCATTTAGATTATTTCCAATCTTCTTCTTTTACCAAAGTAGTAATATGAATAACTTGGCCCAACATAATTTGGCATTTAGTTTTTACAGATTTGCTCCGATTTCTTATAGAGTGCTGATTTCTGATTTGAAAATGTTGCTATATATTGGAAGAAAAATCATTGTATCCAATTCAAAGTCACTTATAATTTATTGACAATTTTATTTTTCAATTTGATTTCAGTCTGACTCGGCTATTCTTCTGTTCATTAATTTGTTCATTTATTAAACAAATATTTATTTACTAATATATGTCAGGGACTGTATTAGGCAGGGACTAATAATATTAGGCACGAAGGACATCAAGATGAACAAAATGGGATTCCTGACCTTGAAGTTCAGTCTGGTAGAGTTCAAGTAAATAAGGAATTACAGTAGAGTAGTGGATATTAAGAGACATGTAGGACTATACTTTAATAAATATATTTAATAGATTAAAAATGTGCCACTCATCATGCATACTTTACTGATGGGAATGTAAAATGGTACAGCTACTCTGGAAAATAATTTGGCAGTTTCTTATAAAACTAAACATGCACTTATCATCTGACCCGTCACTTGTGCTCTTGGGAACTTATCCCAGAGAAATGAAAACTCGTGTTTACACAGAGTCTGTCCACAAATGTTTATAGCAGCTTTTTTTTTATAATAAGCCCTACCTGGAAACCACAGAAATATTCTTCAGTGGGTGAACAGTTAAACTGTGGTACATCCATACCATGGAATACTTATCAGAAAAGGGAACAAACCATCGATCCACCTAACAACGCGGGTGGATCCCAAGGGAGTTATGAAAAAAAAATCTAAAAAGTTACATACAGTATGATTCCTTTTATATAGCGTTTTTTAAATTTTAGAGATGAGAAGGGATGAGTGATTTTCAGGAATCAGAGATGTGGTGGAGAGGAAGATGGATGCAACTATAAGGAAGAGGTCATGAGAGCTTTGTGGTAGTAGAGCAGTCCTGTGTCTTATTGGGATAATCCGTACAGATGGTACAATTGCATAAGACACACAAACACAAAAGAGAATATGTAAAACTGATGAAATACAAACAAGCTTGAAAGATCATACCTGTGTCATTTTTCTGATTTTGATATTATACTGGAGCTACCCAAGATGTTACCATGGAGGGACAACTGGAGCTGTGGGAGAGGGGCAAGGGGAAACCTGGGACTTCCATATATATTTTTTTCAACTGTGAATCTATAGTTAACGTCCTTTGAAAAAAACCCTTTTCAGTTCATTGCACTGTAAATTTCTTTCATCTAATGAATCCAAGGCAACAACTACCAGTTCTTTTTAGGGGTTCATTTCAGAATTTTAAATTATATCTTAGCTGCAATGTCTTTGTACCAGCTTATTTGACTAAATTTTCCAGAAAATGTAAAAAAACATGTAATGAATTCTCAAGCTACTGAACAGACTTTCCAGCAGAAATAAAGCAGCAGAAACTCTCCAAGAGCAGATAATTTTTTTTAATGAACTGTGACTTTAAAAAAAGGGCAAATTTGTTGGGCTTGATATAAATAATCAGCCATTCATTCTGCATGCTGACAGGTGACCAGACAGCAGTCCATTTCCACAGATGTCATTAGCATTTACTTCCCTTTGGAACTCCTGTCTCTCAACCAGCTCAAGTCAGGCATGTGAAAGGAGGTGTTTCTCTGCTGGGAAGAGAGGGATAGGTTTAACCATTAAGAGTGAACTTTCTTGGTGCCAGCAGGAACTTTCTTGGTGCCAGCAGACTAAACTCATCACCCAATACACAAATCTTCTCTCCAATACCTTGAAGGAGAAAACTTCCAAAGGAGTTTCAGTTCTTTCAGTGGTTGAGAGCTCATTGCTTATCCAATGAGGCTTTCATTATGGCAAACTATTAGAGCAGTATTTACTGATGTTCCTGGAATTCCAGTTCAAGGAAAGGTAACCAGTGAGTGTTGTGCTTAAAAAACAGACACGCTCCTGTACCCCTGGGGATAAAAATACATTATATGTTTATTTAAAAAAAAAAAAAAAAAAAAAACAAGACACACTAGGGGCACCTCGGTAGCTCAGTTGGTTGAGCTTCTATCTGACTCTTGATTTCGCTGAGGTCATGTGCTCAGGGTCATAAAACTGAGCCCCCACCTTGGCTTCAGCATGGATTCTGCTTAAGATTCTCCCCTCCCTCCACTCCTACCCCCATGCCTCAGTGTGGGCATATGCTCTCCCTCCCTTGGGGGAAAAAAGACACACTAGCCACACTTCATTACAAAATTATTTTTTGTTGTTGTTTTTCCTTTTTAAATTTAAATTCAATTAATTAACAAATAATGTATTGTTTCAGGGGTGTAGCTCTGTGATTTATCAGTCTTATATAATACCCGGTGCTCATTACAATACATACCCTCTCCAGTGTTCATCATCCAGCTACCCGATCCCTCCACGGCTCTCCTTACAAAATGATATTTAGATAGATACATAAGAAAAATACTGCACATATTTGCAGTGACAGTTGCTATTGTTTGTTGATGTTTCCCAAAGCCTCCCCAGACTGGACTGAGCCTGGAGCCTGTGGCAGGGCTTAATCTAACAACCTTGGGATCATGATCTGAGCTGGAATCAAGAATCGGAAGCTTAACTGACTAAGCCACTCAGGCACCCAAAGGTTACAACTTTTAAGAAAGAAAACCTTTACTATAATAACGTATAAGAGTCATAGCTAACTTTTCTTGGTCCTATTCTAAGTATCATTCATGGATTACCTCATTTAATCTCTATATCCATCCTATAAAGTTGATACTATTATCTCCCTTTTACAGATAAAGCAGCAGAGGTTAAGCAACATATCCTACGTCAGCACAGGTAGAGCTATAGTCTGAGATCAGAGCCTGAATTCTTAAGAGACTGCCATATTCTTAAACAGTACATGTTCTATTGAGGTTCAATCTTTAGTGTACTAAGATTTCTCAAATTATTTTATGTATTTCATCTTATCTCCCAATTAAAGTTTCACCTTCTATTTAGAGTGGCACTGCCCAGCACAATTTTTTTATAATACTGGAAATGATCTATTCTATCTAATGATCTATTCTATCTAGCCATGTGTAGCTCTTCAGCATTTGAAGTGTGGCTAGTGTAATGAAAAAATACATTTTTAAGTTAAATTTAAGTGGCCACATGTGGCTAGTGTTGGACAGTACATAACTACTAGGGGATAAGGAAATTATTTTTTTTTCCTCTGGTGTCTCTTTCCAGAAGGACAGGGCTTGGACAAATCAATAAATGTTAAATTAATGAGAAGGAACTAGTGATGAATCTTTAAGGGTAATTTTTCTCTACTTCTAAGCTGGGGAGCAGAAATCTCTATTATACCAGGACAGATAGTCAAGAATTGCCACTCAATGAACATTTCTACAAATGTCCTATAAACTGCATTCTAAGGCAGACTTCTTTATAAACACGTTAGAGTAAGCAACTGCTAAATTCTCATTAAGTGACTTCATTCTGTCCTTATGCATCACATATATACATGACTATTTCTCCCATCCAAGTACTAACCAGGCCCGGCCCTGCTTAGCTTCCGAGATCAGACGAGATCGGGTGTGTTCAGGGTGGTACCGCCGTAGACTACATGAATATTTCTATAATTGAGTTATTCTGCATTTGGGAGGAAATATCATGAATACTAATAGGTATCTTTTGAATATAAACTGTAGCTCTCTATCAGAGTCCTCAAAGTGGAGAAGTCATGAGCCACTGTTTTCCTGACTCCTAAGCAGTTCAGCTTCTACCTTGCTCCACATGGAACTCCTCTCAAGAAGCCTTAGCGATGTTATCAGTTTGTACTCCTATGGAACATGTCTTATCTTTGCCATTTAAAAAAAAATATTAGATTTCAACATCATAAAAGCACTCATCAAACAAGTGTGAGAATGGATAAGTTTCTCTGGAGATCTCAAACAATGTTCTTTTTGATTCAATAAAATCAGCTCTTTGTATTTTGAGTCTAATTTTTCCCTTGAAAATAATTTGCAAATTACTGCAATTGCCTAAAGATATAAACCGGATGTCCAATTTTATATGTTTAGTTCAGAATTGGACAATTATTCCATACCTTGCAAGATAGTATAACGTGACCACTTGCAACTGAAATGCCCAAGCCCGTAAGCGGCATCCACAACCCAAAGGAGGCCACTATCTAGTGTGCTTTGTATGGCCTCAGACATACCAGTGTTATCAGACCAGCTGCAGACTCTGCCTTGACTTTTATTCCCCCTGTGTGTAAGGGGTAAAACTCAAGGCCAAATCCTCCTAGTCATCTTGCAGTGCTGGTCATGGGACCAAAGAGGAAAGAGCTCCCAAGAAGGGATGGGAAGCTCACCAGCACTGCCCCGTTGCTGATGCAAATCCTCCCAACCAAGGCTCTCTAGGATCTCTGCCAAGACTCGGCCTGGAAAATCCAATAGCTACGTCCCTACTGCTGTACTGATAGCAATTTGGCAGCATCCGGGATGCTGTACCAGGTCGGGAGCGGGAGGGGGAGGAGATGGTGGGCCCCTTTGAGAAACGTAAAGCCGGAAAGGACAGAAGGATGACTTTATTGTGGCCAGTGGTCCCCAAGCTGGACGGAAACTCAAGGCTTTAAAACTCGGAGAGACGCTTTGTAACTCCAGCTCTGCTCTCAAAGCCTCACTTTCCACGAAGAGTGGTGGCCATGGCGAGCCAGCTGTAGGGGATGCGGCCCGGGGCGAGGTAAGACGACCATCCCAGACTGCGCCGCCCGGCGTCCGGTCGCCCGTGCAGCAGCGAGCTCCCTCTCCGACGCGTCACAATGGGCCGAGGCCTGCGGAGGCCGCGCGCGCAGCTCTCCGGGGCGGAGCCGCCGGGCCAGGGCCGGGTCTGTGTTGGGGCCGCGGAGGCTGCGGCAGCCGAGGTTTGGCGGGGGTACTCAGCCTTCCAGCTCGGAGGTCGCCGGGGCGGGGAGGATGCCACAACCCAAGCCGCCGAGCCCCGCCGCGGAGCTTCCTGGCCCCCGCCGCCGCGGAGGGGCGCAGAGCGTGGCGCGGGCCGGGCGGAGCTAGAGGCGGGCGTCTGCACCGCGTCGCGCCACCCGCAGTTCCCCGCCTCCGGCCCGGCCCGCGAGCCTGTCGCGGCCGATGCCCTGACCGCGGGCGCAGCTGCAGGGTTGGCAAGGTGCCGCGCTAGGGGAGAGGACTGAGGAGTCCTGGCGGCACCCGAGTCCACCAGCTCCGGACGCCGGTCCCAGGGGGCGCGCGCCTCGGCGCTCCTCCCTCCCGCCCCTGCTCCTCCTAGCCGCACGAACCTCCCCCGACCCCTCCTTCCCCCACCCTAGAGGATGCGCTCCCCCGCGCCGAGCTGCAGAGGCCACCGCTCCCAGAAATGCGTGCGCCCGATCCCCTTCTCCCGGACCCGAGGAGCCGGCGCCCCCGCCCTGTAGGTAGGTGGGTGAGGCGGGGACCAGCCCTAGCCGCCGGCCGCAGCTGATGCTGGCGTTGGGGAGAGGCGCGGGGAGAGGGGGGCCCGGGGCCAGGACCCGCCAAACTTGCCTCCCGCCCAGGCTCGGGAGAGCGCTCGAAGGTGTGCTAATGGCGCTGGGCGCAGACCCGGTGAACCTGACAACCTCTCCTGGAGCTCGGAAGGCCGAGTGGTGGCGAAGGAGAGCTTGACCCTTTCCCCGCCCGCCCAGCTCCCTCCCGGCCCGGTGGACTGCGTGCGGCGGGCGGGGGTGGGGAGGACCGGAGGGCTAGTGGCTTATTTGGGGGCCGGGGCGGGGCGGGAGGGGGGAGGGAAGAGTACCGTTGGATTTTCAGCAGCTCAGGTAAAAATATGTCACCGTAATGTTTCGACTGAATGAGCAGATGCTTTCTTCCTGTTTTAGCTAAACGTGTAGCCAAGCAAAGCGTTATTTTAGCAGCGCGTAGAAGTAGCCGGGGATTTTTGTACATTTCGGAACCCGCTGTGTGCTGTATACAGTTGGTGATCGCTCAGTCCCTTACAGGCAACGTTTGGTACCAGTTAGGGAAGGCCCTTCGAGAAGTTAGATTTGTCCGGAGCTACGTGAGGCTGGGGTATTCTGGTGATGCCTACTCGGGAACCTCCTGCTTTCCCTAAAGGGATGTGTTTTTAGAGTGGCAAGTTGGATACAGGTGTCGGGAGTTGAGAATCTGCTGGAAGGATGCACCCAGGCGGCCAGCAGAGGCAGCCTTGGGCACAGCCTAGCGTCCAGCCAGGTGTTACGGTTCGGTTTTTTGAGAAACTGGTTTATGAATTCTTTCTTTTCCCCCAGGTGTGAAGTTCATACGTCAGGGCTTTGGCAAGATTATCTCTTCACGCGCTTTCTTTCTTTTTTTAAAATTTTATTTTATATTAAGCAAGAAGATTAAGAGTTTTGGAAAAGTAGATCGTTGTGAACTCCAATTTTATATTAATGTATTAAGGTTTAGAGCTTTGGAAAATGAGCTAATGTCATCTCCAGGAGGACAGAATCTTGTTCAGTTCTGTAATCCTCTGCGTCTGATGCATGCTGGGTGCTCATTAGTTATTAGTTGAATGAACTGTGTTCCAGGCTTCATCTAAAGACAGTTTAGGATTACAGTGTATTTGCCCTGCGGCTCTTGAAGTTTAACTGGATTTTTAAAAATTGCCCGTTTTTGGAAAGGGTCAGATTGTCTTTACATTTAAATATGAATTTTGGCATTCTTAGGACCACATGCTTTTTTTAAAAAAATTGTGTTATTAAATGAAGTAATTCTCCTCAACCCCTAATAGAAGTGCATTTCATGTCTCAGCTTGCAGATTTTCTAGTGTGGTAATCAAACATATTTCTGTTAAACTCTCAAACACAATTTCAAAAATACAATTCATGTTTACAAGAAAATTCTGTTATTCCAGAGGTAACAGTGTTTTGGTTACTAAGTGACATATTAATTCTGTTTAGACTTGAGTTGTAGATGATCTAATTATAATGTATTTTATTACAGGTAAAAGTAAAAGTAAAGCATTAGGGGTGTCCGTGGTTCCTAAATGATTTAGAATGTATGGTATAGATACATATTTTCAACTCTGCAGGCTTTCCTTGGTGTATAAGCATATCAATTTCCAAATTTGACAGTTTGCATGCGTTGGTGGTATAGTGGTGAACATAGCTGCCTTCCACATTTCATAATTTGGAAATCAGGGTATTGGAAGATTCAGTGTCTTTTTGCTTTTAAATTCTGTGTTATCTTGGAAGGGTCAAGGATCACTGCATCATATTTCATTTGCTTTATTTTTGCACTGTGAGATTTCCTGTTTTGATTTTGTTTTTATTTCCCTGTTATGTAAGCTTTATGAATCAGTATTAACCTTTTTCCAGTAACTTTGTGTAACGCAGTTATCTGGGAGTGGTCCAGTCTTTTTATCCTCTTCCCTTTTTTCTTTACTTTTTTGGTCATTTTATTATTACTGGTTTTTAAGATTTTATTTTTAAGTAATCTCTACACCCCACATGGGGCTTGAATTCACACCCCCCAAGATCAAGTGTTGCATTCTCCATAGGCTGAGCCAGCCAGGTGTCCCTTTTTTGTCATTTTAATACCTTGCCACTATCCTCACTATATATTACCCCAAATAATTATTTTCATAAAAGGACAATAAGCCATAGTTTATTATTATTGTTTCTCCATCCTACTTAGGCCTTTCCTACATGGTGAGGAAATTACACTTTTATGTAAAAGGTGGTAAGATTGGGGGAACCAACAGTGGGAGGGAACATATGGAAAACATTACAGTTTATTAAAATGCAGCAAAAGTCCTCCCCCAAATAAAGAGAGTTACATTTTATACATCTTACATTTGTGATCAAGAATATTGAGCAGTGGCGCCTGGGTGGCTGAGTCGTTGGGCGTCTGCCTTTGGCTCAGGTCATGGTCCCAGGGTCCTGGGATCGAGGCCCACATTGGGCTCCCTGTTCAGCGGGAAGCCTGCTTCTCTCTCTCCCACTCCCCCTGCTTGTGTTCCCTCTCTGTGTCTTTCTGTGTCAAATAAATAAATAAAATCTTTAAAAAAAAAAAACAACAATATTGAGTAGTTAATTCACATTGTTTTATTTGTTCTTTAATATCGCAGATAACAAACACTTTTTTGTTCGTTTGACAAATAGAAATTGAGTACTTAGGCTGTGCTGACACTCTTGGCCTTGAAACCAGTCAAGTAAGAGCTAGTTTTTAATCTCAGAGAGAGGAATTTTTCTGTGTGTGTCCTTCATCCAAATGCGCAATGCCTCTGTGATTGGATGACTCACTCTCAGGGCCCTGTCCGGTGAGCCCCCAACACCCTGTCTCCATATGCGCCACTGGAATGCAATTCTAAGACCAGGTATAGTCTCTCTCCTCTCTTTCCGTATCTTTCCTAGGGTTTGTTACCAAAACCTCTATCTCTTCTTTGCTAAATGTTATTTACTGTCCTTTTTTTTTAAATACCAGCCCATAATTTTTGTTGTTGTTCTTTACATCTGGGTGGGATCCACTCAATTTATATATATTGAAACCAGAATTGTTATAATTGCAGAGAAAGTATGGAAAGGAAAATTTGTATGACCTCGAATTTCAAATATGGAGAGGTGGTGGTTGAAGAATAGTTGTCTACTAATCTCTTCTGAACAGTGGCGTAGAATGCCTTTATTTCTGCACATGCCAGAGAATATCAGTTGTCAGCTCATAAATTTGATCTGAATCTTAATGGAGAGAAATGATGGTTCTAGAAGGTTGGCGGAATAAAGGCCATAAGCTCCACCCATTCCATTCCAGTTCTAGATGTTAGACTGGGAGTCTAGCGAAATTTTCTGAAATAAGTACATTGGTGACCTTGTTTTGCATCTTTTGTAACCCCACCCCACACCCAATTGTGCACATGCGGAGGGTTCTACTAATAATAGGCGTCACAAGGAACCTGCTGTTAGGTTATTTAAGAGATGTGGTTACCAAGATCATTGTTCCTTTCGCAGCTCTTTTGTGAAGACCCAGGCAAGTTCCATTTAGCGATAGAGGACAAAGAAAAGCTTTACTTTTCCTGCACAAATGTTGTGTGCCTTTTTTTCACAATGCAAATCTAGCATCAGCTAATTGATTATATTTCCCTTTCTGATTTGGCAACTAGCAAATGCAGAATCAAATTTGCAACTAGATTTTAATAACCCTGTAAAAACCTATGACCTAATATTGATGTTCTAACTTACCTTTGATACTGAGCTTCTGTTCTACTTTGTTTTTCTTTATTCTGATTTTTATCTAATTTTATTTTTCCACTATATTGAATTTATTATTTAAAGCTGACTCATATCCTTTGTGAAACAAGGCAAAACATAATACATAAAACCAAATGAAAACATTTGCAGAATTGATCGCTAGACACATGTTTTTGATTAGCAAGTTTAATCAATTCCATTCAATGTGTTTTGAATAAATGTTGAAGTTTAGTATATTTGAGGTTATATATCCACATGGAAAACAGTGTTCTTTAGTTTCACAAAACTAAGTTCCACTCACGTGTGTTTGAACTTAGATAGCCGAATGGAAAACAATGTTCCATAGTTTTGCAAAATTAAATTCCATTTATTTTGTAATATTAAATTATATCCACTTACCACCAATTTAAAAATTGCTCAAATCATTAAGTTTAAGTCAGTTATTCCTGGAATCTATCTTATGTGGCTTGTTAGGCTGAATAGGAGATTCATTCCATATAACTTTTAAAGTCATTTTTAGCCCTGGGCGTTAGCCTAAACTTGCTTAACACTCACCACACCAAACCTCAAATCTGACCTCTTTCGTATCAGTAATTTATTTGATTCATCTCTGTTTTAATGAATCAGATTAATAGATTCTTCTTTGTGTCTCATTTATTTACCATAACATAGTTGTTAGTTAATTGTTAGTTAATTGTTAATAGTTTAGTTAATTGACTAAAATTTCTTCATTCTGGTATTTTGACAGCTACCTGTTAAGTTGGCTGAATGTAACCAGGTATTTACATTTATATGATGCCAAGTGCTGTTTGATAACAGAGTCACCCAGATCAAAAGAGAGATTGGCGCTTCTGAAGGTTCACTCATGGGTGTGGTACAGGAGACTTTGGGGAAAAATAATCTGAATTCAAAAGGGAATGTGAAACCTTAGCATCCTTTGAAGAGAGATGTGGGCAGATTTTTACACAGAAGCACTTCATTTGAATAACCTCTATGTCTTTTTCAAAATTTATTTTTGTGGCACTTAATACCTTCATGTGATTCAGAAGGTGCAATTGGATATATAATAAAAGGACTCTCTCGTCCCCTTGCCCCAGTTACATGCTTCCACTATCCACTGGTGACCAGTGCTGTCTCTTAAGTGGGAATCCTCGGGTGACATTTGATGTATACACAAGCAAATAGGAATATTCGGCCTGTTTGTTACATCTCCCTACTATTTCTCGAAGTCCCTTCTCTCCATTCCCACTGCCCTTGTTTGGTTCTTCAGATGCTTTGGACTGTTGCCTGCATTTTACTTTCTGCCACATCTCAGCTCTCCACTTTTCAGCCAGTCTTCCTACTCAGCTTTCCTCTGAGGACCATCCTACATGGGAAGGAGTCTGCTGGAGATCTTAGCAGTCTCTGGGGCTCTGAGGAATTCATCTGTTGCCCCCTGTACCTCCCTGTCATGCCCTTGACCCGCATTTTTGTTCACTGCCCCATTACCCCTGCCCCAAATTACGGACCCTTGATAAAAATCTGATAAAAGTTCATAGTCCTATCACACACCACACACCATTTTGCCTGCATGTCCTTGTGTATGGATCACAAGTTAAGAATCTCTGCTGTCATACAAAACTGCTTGTCACTTCTGGAACATGCATAGCGTACGATTTTCCTTCTCCATGCTGTTCCCTCTGCTTGGAACTCTGTGCTCCTGTTTCCCTTAGCAAGCCACACCCAGGTCTGGTGTCTTCTCTAGGGGCCATTTTTTGTTGAGACTCCATAAACTCACGGAGACTATCCCATGTAATTTAGTGCCCCAAATCAGTTTCCATACTGGGAATAGGCATTTCTCATAAACAACAAAATTGCTTTTCTAGTAGAAATTAACTCTGATTTTGGATAACATCCTAAGATTGATTAAAAAAAACCACCAACAACAACAACCAAAACACCCAGGTTAACCATTCATCCCTCTTCTACTCTTTCCCCCAGTCCCCCAGGAGAATACATGCCTGTATCATTTTCTCTAGCATCCTGCCTTCTCTAATTCTCTCTCAAATGTTGTGTTAACACTCATTCGAAATAACGTTCGTATTTATTATGGCCGTCATCTCGGAGAGCGTCTTTGATGCCTCTGCCCTCGGGTTTCCCTCTACAATTGGTACACAGAGTGGCAAAAACTTCCAAATAGGGTGCCATTAAACATTGACCCTGACAGATGACATGAACCATCGGGAGAGAATGGTCTATCCTAAGAAGTGACTCCTGTACATGCGAATGAGGTATTTTTAATTCCAAGCTGAGTAATCAGGGTGTCCTGTGTGCTCAGTTTTATTGCAGAGTGCCTGGCACGAGGTTGTTCGCTGTTGACTGATTAACAGGGGATTTAGAGAGTAGGACCATAATAGTGTTTGTTCAGCACTGTTCATGTGGAATCTTGACTGGTGGATGATTCTATTCTGGTCATTAATCAGGTATGCCTTGTAGAGTAGGAAAAATGCACGAGATGACTTTGTAGGTATGAGATCCTTCAAGATCTTTCATTTTCCTGCTGAAATTTGACCTCACTAAGCGAACATCAGATTTACTGATTTGTTTCCTCAGGCATGTTGATCCTAGGGTGTCCTGAGGGGTAGTAAAGAGTATTCTAGCCGTTGGATAAGAACAGTCCCTGTTGTATGATGATATAAAGCAGTTTTGTGCCATTAGTGTGTTGGGAGGGCCTGCTCAGTTGTGGGAGTTAAAATTGAGCCCTCCTCCTGAGGTCCTGGTGATTCCCTCAACATACTGCCTCTCTTTTGGGTCCCACTGAAACAGCTTGTGAGCAGCTCTCTGATATCTCAAATCGTAACACTTTGCAAAGTAGTTTCAATTTAAAACACCTTAACTCTTTGAAGAGTATTCTAGTAAGGAATTGTTTTAGTCCATTCAGGCTGCTGTAACAAAATACCATACGCTGGAAGGCTTATACATGGCAACATTTATTGCTTACAGTTCTGGAGACTTGGACGTTACTTGGACGTTGGAGATCAGGGTGTCAGCATGGTCGAGCCACATGTGGCAAAACCTCTCTCCCAGCTTGTGGACTGCTGACATAATCCTCGTATTCTTACACGGTGGAGGGAACTAGGGGTCTTTCCAGGACCTGTTTTATGAGGGCACTGATCCCGCTGATGAGGGGGCTGGTCTGACCCCATGACCTAATCATATCCCAAGGGCCCCACCTAATACTATTACCTGGGCATTAGGTTTCCAATGTATGAATTTGGGGTTGGGGGACATAGTCTATAGCAGGAAGAGCAAATTCAGAAAACAGTAACTGCAAATAGCCAAGACAGGAAAACATAT
This sequence comes from Neogale vison, assembly GCF_020171115.1. Classification (NCBI taxonomy): domain Eukaryota; kingdom Metazoa; phylum Chordata; class Mammalia; order Carnivora; family Mustelidae; genus Neogale; species Neogale vison. Next base: position 75,083,085 of record NC_058091.1, on the reverse strand, counting down.
TCACCTTCATTGCCTCAAAGAAATGCAGGTTGAAATTAGATTTTAAAAGTCCGTAACGGTGCTGGCAAAGTTGAGGTTGGGTCATAGTCCTTTCTCATGAATGGTGAGAGGGTCTGTTGGTATACTTTATATTGAGAACAGTTCAGCTAGTTAAATTTTTTGGCACCAGTGGTTCTAAGAGTACATCCTAAGAGAATCGGGAATGAGGCTCAATTTCAGCAATCAGCATAGTTGCGGGGAGGGGGCATGTGGAATGGTCAGGGGTTATGAGGAGGGATACGGGAGTAAGTTGTCTGGCTTGGAACCCTCTCCCACCATTTACCAGCTATGTGAACTTAGGCAAGTTAATTTCTCCTTGATTTTCTCATCTATAAAATGAAGAGAATATCATGTACCTCCCACATGGTATTGAGAATTAGATGGATTAATATATGTAAAGTCCTTTCACAGAGTAAGCAACTGCAGTAATTATAATCAAGGGCGATAGTTGGAGAATTTGAGACAAATCCAACAGTGGAGTCATTTTTTAAGTGATAGTATATAGTTTACCAAAACGTATGCACAAAAGGATCCTAATTTTATTTTAAAATGCACCTGCGTGGAAGAAAAGACAGGAAAGTGACAAAATAGTAGAGCTTTTTTTCCCCACTGATGGGATCATAGGTAATTTCTATTTTTCACATTTGTATTATCCATATATATTATAATGATACTTGTTAGAAACTACTAAAATTAAGGTGTCCTAGGATTCTTATATTCTCAACTTTTCTTTACCAAATGCATATTCATTTTGACATACTTTACTTTCTCTTCCTCCTTTCAAAGCTACTAATATTTCACTTCCCCAACATTTTCACCCACGTGCCATCTGCTTCATATTTTCTTGCATGTCGCTTGCTTGTTTTGGGTATAGATCAGCCCCAAGGCTAGTTCTTCAAGGATAAGTAAACCAAATAAAATGATTGATGACATTTTGGTGGTGGTGGCTTTCTCGTGAAAGCTTAAGCAAGAAAATGCAGCTAAGGTTGTGTATCGTCTCCACATTTCAGGCACTCCTCCCTATCTCCCACTCCCCACCTGAATGAACTTGGCGCCCCAGTACCCCTTTCACACACTTGCTTTTTGACTGCCCCCTTTATCTGAAATTTCCTTGCTCGTTTCTTCCTTTAAACCCAACATTCTGCATAATGTTGATGCTTAATTCCATGAACACTTCCCAGGACATCTACTCTACTCCTAATTTTAGTTATTTTGTCACTTAACTCTTTGTACCACGAATTAAACATTTGCTGCTTTATGGCTTAGTTGTTCTTACAATAAGCTGATAGGACTGTGTTTTATATTACTCTGTGGCTTTCAGTTTTCTAGCAGTGTTATTCACATATATGCACATGGGACACAGGAAGATTGGGTGTTGTTGGGTTGACAGTGTTCTTAAGACATGATTTATGAGTTTTCTGTTTCATCTTTCCTTTGTCCAATCTTCTCCTTACTTTCTTTTCAAAATCAGAATGTTACCTCATTTGGTTCTCTGAGTCTTATAAATATTTACCTTAAGTTTTGATAATAGATTTTCATTCTTAAAGCGTAAAAACTAAAGAGCTCAATTGCAGAGAACACCATGATTAGCATGGGGCATCATGAGCAATCAGTTAGAAAACTGTACAAGATGGGGCACCTGGGTGGCTCAGTTGGTTAGGCATCTGCCTTTGGCTCTGGTCCTGATCCCCCTCTTCCCTGCTCTGCAGGGAGTCTGCTTCTCCCTTTCCCCGCCCCCATCCCTCATGAATAAATAAATAAATAAATAAAATCTTTAACAGCAACAAAACCAAAATGGTATAAGTTAGATATAATATTACAAGCTCTAACTAAGATATGCCTAAGTAAGCACAGGAAACCTGGCAGCATGAGGTGGTTAGACTGAAATCGCCCAAGAATGATAAAAGCAGCATAAAACGTGGGGATGCAGCATTCTCAGGATATTTCAAAACCCTTTTTATGTTAAGTGTTTTCCTGGATAATCAGGTTAGTTCTTTGTCCCCCTATTCAAATAATCTATGCTTAAGTTATCTCTTAGGTACAAATGTTAATTAACTGGGGGGGCCTTTAGTCTAATACTCAAAAAATTTTACCAGTGTTCTCAATTACTTGCTCACGTTTCTTTAAGTTACAAGAGGAAGTGGCAGAATAGTTTTGGTGGGAAAGGAGCATTTTTCATGCAGTATTCTTTTGGAACAGGGCTAGTGTATACAATTTAAAATAAGTGAGTTAGTTTCTTAGGGCTGCCCTGACAATGCAGCCCAAACTGGGTAGCTGAAAACAACAGAGATTCATCGTGTTGTGATTCTGGAGACAGTCTAAAATCCAGGTGTTGGTGGAGACATGTCCTCAGTGAAACTAAAGAGAAATCCTCCCTTGCCTCTTCTGGCTTCTGGAGATTTGCTGGCTGTCCTTGACATCCTTGGCTTGCAACTGCATCACCCTAATCTCTGCTTCTTTTGTCCCCTGGTGTTCTCCCTGTGTATCTCTGGCTTCATATGGCCATCTTCTTTTTTTTTTTTTTTTTTTAAAGATTTTATTTATTTATTTGACAGACAGAGATCACAAGTAGGCAGAGAGAGAGAGGAGGAAGCAAGCTCCCTGCTGAGCAGAGAGCCCGATGCGGGGCTCGATCCCAGGACCCTGGGGGATCATGACCTGAGCCGCAGGCAGAGGCTTTAACCCACTGAGCCACCCAGGTGCCACTTTATGGCCGTCTTCTTAACAAGAACACCAGTCTTACTGGATTAGAGGCCCACCATACTCCAGTATGACTTCATCTTAACTAATTGTATCTGCAGGTACCCCTTTTCCAAATAAGGTCATGTTATGTGGTACTGTGGCTACAACTTAAAACGTTTTGGGGGGCGGGGTAACACAGTTCACCTCATAACAAAAAGTAATATCAAAGTCTATAGGTGTATATACCAAGATGTGCAGAAGTTACCCTTAGTGTCAGATGATGCCTTCTTACGGCTTGACTTCAATAGCCACACTCATTGGTGAATGATAACTGCAAGGAAGGGAAGCTTTCCTGGCTATTTGTGTTAATTGGCTGCTTCTGTCTCTGGGCTTTGGTATTCCACGCCTCTAGAAGAGTACATACTCTTCTAGACAGTAGTATGTACTAACTATGTGGCTTTGGTCTTCCTGGTAAAAATCCACAAAGTAATTTGCGGATCAGGATATTTCTAAGGATGTTTTGGGTTTTTAGTTGTGATAACGCTGCATAACAGCTTCCAAATCTTAGTGGCTTAGAACCACAATTATTTATTTCACGTTCATAAATCGGCAGACTGACTGCGGCTTGGCTGCTCTCGGTTGGGTTTGGCAGGGGTGAGCTGGCCTCCAAAGTAAGGTAGGAGTGCAGGTCTGTTCCACACATTTGATCCTGAGAAGGGAAGGGGCTGAAGAAGGGAAAACTGGTACCTGGAGCATTTCCTTCTGAAGGAGAGCAGACCTTTGCCAAGCCTGTTAGAGCCTCAAGTTGAATTAGGTACACTGTTAGCTCTCAGTCTGTTGGTCAAAACAAGCCACATGGCCAGGTGGGTGGAGATGCACCGTTTGCATAGTCGTGCAGAGCACCACAAGGTGGCATAGCGGAGAGTGTGGATGTATATTTTTCTCACGGGGAGCAGGTGCATCATTGAGAAACAACAGTCCAGTCTGCTAGAGGGCAATTTTTCTTGTGAATTCTACAAGAACTTTTATGTGAAGCAACTTAATAAACCTTCAGAAGAAAATGTATTAAGCCACAGACTTGGTTTCTTAACCCAGTCTCTTGGAAAATTATAGTTGAAGCCACATACATTTTTTTTTTCTTCCAAGTAGAGGTCATGGTACTTCACAAAACTGTTTTAATTTCATGTTGGGGAGATTTCCTGCCCCTTAGACACTTTTCATTATGCCTTCTTCCTGAAACCGTACTTGTGTATTCAGCGCATTTTCAATTGTACTGACCAAAGCACTACGTGACCCTCTCCGTTGTCTTTGAGACGTCAGAGGCGGAAGCTGGTAGACTCACCGTCCTCTTGAGCATGCTCTGATGGGGAACATTTTCATTAAGGGAAAACTTTCTGGTTTACAGATATGATTGTTATTCTTGTAGCACCGTTGAAATAGAACCATGCATGGTGGTTTTCAATGTGGTCCTACTTCAGGCCTTTCCTAAGAACACTGGCGCATGTGACCTGGCCCTTTTCTTTCCACTAATGCTTCTCAGTTTACCAGTCATTAATTTTTATCATACCCATTTTTGTCTGATTTTTTATTTATGTTAATTTTGTCTCATCAAAAAAATCAAAGTTTTGGGCACCTGGATGGCTCAGTGGATTAGGCCTCTGCCTTCGGTTCAGGTCATGATCTCAGGATCCTGGGATCGAGCCCCGCATCAGGCTGTCTGCTCAGCAGGGAGCCTGCTTCCCCCTCTCTCTCTGCCTGCCTCTCTGCCAACTTGTGATCTCTCTCTCTTTGTCAAGTGAATAGATAAAATCTTTAAAAAAAAAAAAATCAAAGTTTTCTTAGTGTCTGTTGAGTCCTTTTTTGTATTCATAGGTTTTAGATAAATGGTACAGCAGGACAGGAATAAAAGAAGTTTTTGGTAAATGCTTACTGAATTGAAGAGATTGCATATATATATGTGACAAAGCACTGTTTTGAAGTAAATATAAATTATTTATTGCCTTCTTAATCTCCAAGTAAATAAATATACTGAAAGTACATTAAGAAGAGTAATAATTCAATTGTTTTTTAGTTTGCATTTTTACAAGTATGTGCATATGCTGATGTATTTGGAAAATGCATTCAACTGCAGATACTATCCATAAGAGAATGAAGAAGTGTGTCACCCTTTCTGTAGTGAAATAGTTTACCTGGTAGAGTGAACTTGTATGTCTCTTGATAGTTCAAAAGACACTCAAATTGTCGAAAACTAGTGTTTGAAGCCCATAAACTGTATGTTCTTTGTAAAGGCATTCCACTTATGATATCTTCTGTCTATTAAATTTTATTGGTTTTGTTTGCATCAGTTCCCTCTACTTCAGATATAGCAAATAGGCACCTTCCACGTAATTGCTAATAATAACAACAATAAATGAGTAGTAGTAACCACAGCTCAAAGTGATTTCTGTCCTAAAATCAAAGGAGCTGGGGCATGGAAGACCACAGCCCCTACAATAGTGACAGCATTTGCCATGAACCCAGGGAGCTGGCACAGTGATTCAAGTTGGCATCTATTCTCTGCAAGGCCTTGGGGAACGAACTTCGGTTCTGTACCAGTAGAGAGACGCCAGAAGAGTGTGGAGCATATTCCTTTTGGACCAAGTCCAGAAGAGGTCTGGAATAAAAACAAAAAACAAAACCAAAAATCCCCCGAAAGGCCCAAGTTCCAAGGATTTTAACAGTGGGTCTGATAATATTGAAAGGAAGTCCAAGAGTAATTGAGGATGAACTTTTGTTCCCATGTCACCTGTTCCTTTCTTAATGCTCTGTGGTGTCTACCACATTTAGATTCATCTTTGAGATCATCTGGGGGATCTGGCAGTGCTAGAGCAGTAGGGATGTCCCCAGAAACCACTTCTGTGTATGATGCAGGCAGCAGATTTTCCCCCCGTCTTGAGAAAGGCAATCATATGCATGTAGCAGACGCCCAATAAATAGTGATTGATGGTGAGAAAGAGGAAGTTTTCTCTGTATGAGACATGGGTTTGGCAGAGTAGACTCTGAACAGTTTTCATTGCCTCTAGTAACTTTCTATATGACTTTCTGCATATTTTTCTCTAATCTGTCTTCGTGCACTGGTAGAAACTGTGCAAAATGGAACTCATTGGGCTTACTGCTGGGGTGGGGTGGGGGAGCAGGCTTTTCCCTCTCCCCCTTCCCCTGCTTGTGTTCCTGTTCTCACTCCTCAAATTAATAAATAAAATCTTTTAAAAAATCAGTAAAGAAATGTTATTATATGAGACTGACATGCTACTACTGTGCTAAGGAGGCACCTAGAAATGTTATTTAAAAAAAAAAATAACTTCCACTTTCTGATTCTCTGTCTTTACTAAATTCCACTTTCTGATTCTCTGTCTTTACTAACTTTCAGTGGAAAAATAATTGGATGGTCAGAAGATTACATTTTATAACAGAACCAAATGAAAGATCAACTGCTAAGAAATATTTGTCTTATTCAAAGTTATGTCATTACTTCTGTCCTTAAGACTTAGGAGGTAATCCATTTAGTTTAGTGAATTAAGGGAGTGTGCTTTCCAGTTAGCTCTTTAAGTCTAATTCGGTGTAATATTTATTGAACGCATAGACATGTTCACTGCAGTGCTTTTATTAACGAATATTAGTGACTAGCGTTCAGTTCAGGATTTATATCCTAAAAGACAACTGGCCAGAAAGCTGGGTGTTCACACTCTTGTTCTTTTTACTGGTGGGTAAGTGCAGGAAGAACCAGGCAGCTAAAGCAAAAAGTCTGTGTAGAGATCTAGCCTAGCATTAGAGGCTATTACTAGTGGGTTTGCCTTTGGAATCCGGTAAAGCTCATTATTCTGGCTCTCACTCTGTGGCTGTTTGACCTTGATTAAGTTCTTTAACCTTTCTGAACTTCAGATTCTTTATCTGGAAAGGATTAAGAACATTAACTCTCATACACTCCTAAAGATTAAACAGTGTAACTGCATTGAACAAAAAAACTTGCTGCCTGTGGTTAATGTTCAGTAAATGTTTAACTTTTGCAATTGGTGTCATCTTTATAGTCGCTGGAGCTGCCTAGCTTCAGTTAGTTTCCTATACGATTGTTCTGTTTGGGACAAATTTGAATCTAGCTCTTCTGGTGGTGGTTGTGAATATTTGAACATTTGGGCTCGCTGGATAGAGTTTTCTGTTCCATGGAGCACTAGACTCTAATAGACACCTTTGGGACACATTTAGTCTCTTATAATAGACCTTTCCAGATAAGGACGTCGACGACCAGAAAAACTGAGTAAATTTCCCAAAGTTATGTACTTCAGAGATGCGGGAGTCTGGATGTTAGTTAACCAGGCCCGTCCTGTTCAGTGGTGCTGCAGTGCCCTGATAGAGTGGGTCAGAGAGGTCAGATGAAGCACGAGCATCTTGGAAACAGAGAACTTCTTGTGTATGGAATTTCTAAAATCTCAGCTAGGAAGTAATTTTTGAAATTAAACATTTTTAATTTAAAAATTTAAGTATTCGTTTCCCTACAGACCTTCACTTTACTCTGTAATAGTAGCTCTCCATGAGTTTAGTATCCATCCCCCCCCTCCCCCGCACCCTTTCTTCACCCTGACCGGGATGCAGTTTGTTTTCCACGGTTATCGGAGGGGGCGGGGCACTTCTGGCGTTTAGTTGAGGGGGAGGCAGAAGTGTCCTGTCAAATGCTCTGAAATGAGCAGGGCAGTTCTAGACAACAGGGAATTGTCCCTTACACTCAGGTATTTTATATCTTCTGTAGGACCCATGTGACTGTTTATTGGGACATTCTCAAGAAAAGAGAATAGCTTTAAGTTACCATGTTTAGAAATACCCAGTTCTTCTTCATAGCCCTAGTTCTTATTCTAATGTTCTCTGTACCCCAACCCCCCCATTACCCACTCTCCCTATCCCCCCTCATCTCCGTTTTTTTGTTTTTAAGATTTTATTTAACAGAGAGATACCCATTCAGAGAAGGAACACAAGCAGGGGGAACGGGAGAGGGAGAAGCAGGTTTCCCACTGAGCAGGGAGCCCAATGCAGGGCTTGATCCCAGAACCCTGGGATCGTGACCCAAGTTGAAGGCAGACACTTAACGACTGAGCCACCCAGGCGCCCCTCACCTCAGCTTTTTTGTTCGCTTATACTTCTCATTTGTAATGAAATCGTTTCTGATCCCACCTCTCCTAGAGCTAAACTTGCCCTATAGAAACAGGTGTAAGCATCTGAGTATTTCATTATGTCTTTTAGTGAACAAGTGCCCGAGAATTTGCATATTGAAATAGCTGTTATAAATAACTTTCCTTTGGGGCATTATATTGCTTTCGTAAAATTTGGTGTATAAGTAGGTTATATTAGCTATGAACTTCATTTCAATATCATAATGGGCATATTGCGAAATACCTATTTATTTAGAGGAGGGGCGTTGATTTTGATAAGGTTGAGAACTGTGGATCTATAGCTCAAGTCACTTTTGGAGATCAAGAAGCCGCCCTATCCTGAGGTGGCTGTTTGCATCTGTCTGTAAAACAGTTCTTCCTTACGTTGAACCAAAACCCCTCTCCCTACATATCTAATGCCTGGTCCCAGGTATTCCCCCTCAGAGGTGTACTGGTACAAGCCTAAATCCATGACCAGGTAAGATCTTTCAGACATTTGAATATAGATGTCAATTCACTCCAACTCTTTGTAGGCGAACCCTGACCAGCTCCTTTGACACTCAGTCTTAAAGCTTAGTTTCATGTCACTTAACCACCCTGGATGCTCCACTTGCCTTCTAGTTCTCCTATAGTGGAAGAGTAGAGTGAAATGCAGTCATCGTGATATATTCTAATCCTCAAGAAGGGTGGCACACACATAATCTTCTTTATTCTGGGTTGATTAAGAAGGTTTTTTTGGTTTTTTTGTTTGCCTTTTTTTTTTTGTTTGCCTCCGTTTTTGGAAGGCAGGGCGGTGGAATGTCACTACTGGGTACATGGAGTTTACCGTCACCTAAGAGGGCAGGTCATACTCGCTGTGCTACTGCTGAGCCGTCTTTCTCATTCCTTAGCTCCTCACTTAGATGTACAACCTCAGGTTCATTTGGGGTGAATTCCACCTTCCTACAGACAGCTGACATTTGTCTGAATCCAAATGCTGTTATCCGGGATGTTACTGATCCCTGTTCCAAAAGTCTAATAAGGAGGTCCCTGTTGTCATTCAAGTTGGTGGTAAATTTACTGATGAGAAAAGGGGCTAAGAACAAATACTGCATTAAGCTATTAGCGTCCTCCCTCAAGGCTGAAGATGGAGGTCAACTCCGGGCTCTGGGTTAGGTCAGTCAGTTGATCAGCTCAAACCTCTTGGTACAGGGGTTCAGTGCTTTTCTTCATCCATGTAATCATCGAAGCATCCACCCATGTCCAGCCCACATTTCTCCCATCTTATCCACAAGCAGATCAAGAGAAACTTACCAAATGCCTTTAAGTACAGTTACATTGTATTTTACTTCGATTTCCTTAATGTATGAGAATAATAGCTATGTCCAAGAGGGAAATTAGGTCAATGTAATTTGAGGAAGCCACCATTCCCTTAACTTCCTCCCCTCCACCAGCCCTGCACTCCAGCCACCCCAGACCACTCAGGATTCTCTGGGACCGCACAGTCCCCGACCTGGCTCGCCCGGCCTCCGTCTGCCTAGTGAGCCCAGCCTCACTAAGGCTTCCTTGGGGAAGCCCTTGCTCCTCCTTCATGGCCCAGCCCTGGCATCATCTGCGGAGGTTCCTTGACTCTCCTTCCCTTCTTAGCAGTTCGTTGTTTCCCTCTGTGCTCTGCAGTGTCGGGGGACTTGCCACCTGCTGTACCAGCTGATGGGTTTAACTTGCCTCTTCCGCTGCCGGAGTTTCTTGCCCTGTGAATGCTGGTGTTCATCTTTTATCTCCAGCAGAGTACTTGGTCCAAGATAAGATAAGACCTCTTTAAGAAGGGGTCTGCCTGTTTGTTACAGTTCCACTGAATGGTTAGTTTTCTGTAAACAGTCTCCACCCCAAGTTTCACTGTGTCCTCTTCCAAGTCCTGGCCTACCTGCCTGTTGCGATCATCTCTAAAGTTTTGCTGGGAATCTGTGTGATCTGCAGTGTGTGATTTACACAATCTCTTTCTAACTTTTGAAAATTAAAATGTATTTGTCCATTGTCATGCTGCTGGCACTTTCCACATCTTCGATAATTCCTGACCCTACTAATGACTTTTTAGAAATTTCATTTGCACATTCTCTTCTTAGATGAAACATATAAAATGATCTATCTAGCCTAGAGATGGGTCTTAATTTAAAGTATCTAGGAGCTTTGGGTATCTGGATGCTAAGTCAGTTAGGCATCTGCCTTTGGCTCCGGTCATGATCCAGGGTCCTAGGATCAAGTTCTGCATCAGGCTCCCTGCTGTGGGAGTCCACTTATCCCTCTACCTCTCCCCACTGCTTGTGTGCTCTCTCTTTCTCATCCTCCCATGCTCTCTCTCTCTCTCTCTCAAATAAATAAAATCTTAAAATACCTAGGAGCTTTGATGAAATCTCTCTACTTCTTTTTTTTTCTTTTTAAGTGAACTCTGTGCCCAATGTGGGGCTTGAACTTGGACCCCAAGATTGAGAGTTGCATGCTCTACAGAGAGCCAGCCAAGCGCCCCTCTTTATACTTGTCTTAAATCAAACTCACATTGGTTTAATTCTTTTCACCTAATTCCAGTTCCTTAAGTGAAGAAGAGTGCCACAAGAGCTGATGAGTTCTCCGTTCATGTTGCTATCCACTGGCTTTGCCCCATTTTCCCAAGTAGCCGAGACCATTGGCCTGTCCTTGATCATCACCTTGATTCAGACGTAACTTTTTAGCTCTTGGTTCTGTTCTACCTTCTGTTTTCTGTTGTTTTGGTTTTGTGACACACATTTGTCTACTTGGGGGCATTATCCCTTGGTTGCTCCGCTTACATGTTTGTGGCGGCCTTTCCTATCTGTTGCTATGTCTATCTTCCCAGGTTTCTTGTTAAAGTATTCAAATTCAGACCTTGGTTAATGCTGAAATTTAAATATCCTTCCTTTGTTTAGATGACTGTGGCTTAGAGAAACACTGAACACCTCTTCTATTTCTGTAGAAGTATAAGTATTCTTTTTTTTTCCTCCTCTCTCTTTTATTGATGAAATTATAAAAGCCACACAGTCATTGTTTCCTGAGTCGAAAACTTCTACCAATGACACAAATCACTTGTTCTTGCGAAAACAGGCTAGGCATAGAAAGGTACAGTTTGGTCTGTCCCCCGAGGGGCCAAACATAGTGTGACCAAGCCTCAAAGCATGTTTTCGTCATTATTTCATGTGTATAATAGGAAACATGTTGTGGGGAAAACAGTTGATGGACATCATAGGTACACTGGTGTTTTTCTAGTTCCGACTGGTTATACCTGAACATGCAAGGAACAGCAGGGTGTTAGATTCGGAGCCAGAAAGCCACCCTGGGTTGCATGGGTCCACGCTGGTTTGATGTACTCCAGGAGTCTCCTGTCGCTCAGTGCTTAAATTCTTTTTGAGTGGTGCCATGGTCTCAAACAGGGAATACTTTGCAGGTAATAACAGCAAATATTTTGTCTTCAACACAGCGCTTACAAGGTAAGGATTTTGTAGGTGCCCTTTTTATTTGCATAATGAAAGGATTTGGGGTTGAAATGGACCATCCTGATTTCAGATCACAAAAAGAACTATTTAGATAGAAGATTCATCTTGTGCTTACCTCACGAAATTCTTTTTGGTCTGTTATGTGCCATAAATGCAGGAGACTCTTGTAATTCAGTGTTTGGATGAGCCTAGAGTTTATTGATGTGAAGAAAAATCAACATTAAATGAAAGAAGGGCTTTTAAGAAGCCCATTAGGACCACTTATAATGGAAAATGTAGTTCCCATTAGAGATTGATTTAAGGAGCTCTGGTTCTTCGGTGAAGCATGAAGGCTGCTCTACGGTGCTCCGTGCAAATCATTTTTATAGCATCCTTTGCTGCTTCTTCCGGGTTAATCTGTTGGTGTGTCTGGACCTGAAAGGGCTGCATATGTCTTGTTTAAGGAATACAAAAATCCCCAGACATTTAAAAGAAATCAAAGATGAGTATATTTTTTGTTTATCAAAGAGAATACTTTAAAAAAAAAAAAAAGCTTCCAAATTCTAAACAGACTCAGCGGCACCAGATGTCCATTCTTGGATCATTTAATCGTTCTCTCTTGTGCTTCTTCTTGTCAATATTTTTCCACTAGAACCAAATATTAGTTTCTGGCTCAGCTTGCAATATAAAAATTTTCCAATTACATTGTTATGACTTCATTTTTATTCATGAGGAGAAATCTAATAAACAGGGATCATCACATATGGTGGCATGCCGGAGAGGAACTTTAAAATAAACCACCTGGCCCAGGGCAGGGATTCTCCTCTTTTCTGGAGTCAGAGAGAGAGACCTGTTTGCATCTATCCCTCGCCCCCGTTTTATTTATTTGCCTCCAAGTAATTCTGAATTGTTGGTAGTGGGGGGCAGGATTCTTGGATTTATATCAATCTGCCTTATAATCGACCTCTCCCCAACCTGGATTAATTCCTCCCTTAGCTTTTATGTAGGTTTACTGCCTAGTTCTGTGTTAGGTATTTAGGGATATAAAAGGAAATGGTGAAACATGGTGGGTTTTGTTGGACCCGAAGGCACTTTGTTTGTGGCCGAGGGGGCTAAGAGAAGCAGCATGGTCACGCAGCGAATGACTAAGTGCTTCACGTTGAAATAAGCTCCCGAGTCAGAGAGAGGAGAGCACCCCAGTGGTCAGGGAAGGCTTTAGAGCGGAACTGGGCCTTGTGCTAGATCTGGTCAAATGGAGGAGTGTAGTCAAGTCACCTGAAGCTTGAAGAAAGAGTAAGGATTATGGTGTGGAGTCAGTGCGGGGGAGGGTGATGTTGAAGGGACCCCACTGGGTTCCGGCCACAGTGTGAGACTGAGCTTGGGAGATCTGGACACCACTGTCTTGTCTTCTTTCTTTCATCACCCAGCTTCTTCTTCTTCTTTTAATTAACATACAATGTATTATTTGTCCCAGGGGTACAGGTCTGTGAATCATCAGGTTTACACACTGCACAACACTCCCCATAGCACATACCCTCCCCACTGTCCATAACCCACCACTCTCTTCCTGCCGCCCACCCCAGCAACCCTTAGTTTGTTTTATGAGATGAAGAGTCTCTTATGGTTATCTCCCTCCCAATCCCATCCTGTTTCATTTTTTCTTTCCCTACCCCCAACAGCCCTCCGCCCTGCCTCTCAAATTCCTCATATCAGGGAGATCATATGATAATTGTTTTTCTCTGACTTATTTCACTCAGAATAATACCCTCTAGTTCGATTCCCATCATTGCAAATGGCAAAATTTCATTTCTTTTAATAGCTGCATAGTATTCCATTATATATATATACACACCACATCTTCTTCTTTATCCATTCATCTGTTGATGGACATCTAGGTTCTTTCCATAGTTTGGCTATTGTGGACATTGCTGCTATAAACATTCGGGTGCACATGCCCCTTTGGATCACTACATTTGTATCTTTAAGGTAAATACCCAGTAACATCACCTAGCTTCTTGAATGAATGCTCGTTCCTTGAGGCTTGGCTTCTACCCCTACCCCTCTCCTGGTGCCGTCCTGTGGGAGGGTGGCGCCTTCCCCCGACACGCAGCTACATTTGCTCTGACCTGCAGACTTTGCTGAGGCATTGGGTGCTGTTGATTCTAGACTGCTTTTTCTCACTCATTTCCAAGTATTTCTGATTCCAAAGGTTATTGAAAGGCATCGAAGCATGCACCAAACTGGATTTAAATCATTTCTCCACCACAGCTGGTGCTGTGGAACTAGGGAAATTAGGATCTCTCAAACTCCATTTAGTGGAAATAAGGATACTGAACTTACAGTGTGGTTATAAGGATTAAAAGAGATAACATGTGGCTAATATGTTGAAGTAAATAACTTCTACGTAGGCAGGCATTATGATTGGTTTGCTTTTCTTACCTGGTAGCCAGTCTGTCCTTGTCTGAACGTTCTTGTTCTTTTTCTGTCTGTACCTACACCCAACTGATCCGTTTTTCTGGAATTTTCTCTCTCTCCTTTTTACCTATTGAAATTCTCACTGCCCTTAAAGACTTAGGTCATCACCTTGATCCAAAGTGAACTTTGTGTCTTCTCTATTTGTCTTTGGACGACTCTGAGTTACCATCTCACATTTTAGTGTTTTGCACATATCTTATTTTCCCTATTGTGTGATAAAGTCTTTGAGAAAGACACATCAGGCACGTCAGGGACTTGGAGGTCAAGCCGTCACTTCAGACTGTGATCCTTTGTTTCCATGGAAGGCTTTGTGCATAGCTGTCATGTTTGCAGGGTGTTACTGTATTTTTGCTTCTTGCTTGTTTGCTTTTCTTTTCTTTCTTTCTTTTTTTTTTTTTTTCTGACTTAACCACAACCATATACTGATAATTTCTAAACTTTTTGCCCTAGCCCTCACCATGCTCTTATGCTTTAAAGGCAATCAAATATCTGATGAGTGTCTCTAGCTGACTATCCTATGGGCACCTTGAAGGCAATGTGTCTAAAACCTGTTCTTTTATCTGTTTCTATGCCCTGATCCATACCCGGTTTGCCCCTTTATGTTGATGGTGTTCTTCTGCCTGTGGTGTCACTGTCTACCCAGCCCCTGTGGCAGAAGCTTGGAGGGCATTCTTCATCTTGCCTTTCTGATGTTGTCCACACTGAATGAGTCACCAGACCTTGACTCATTGGCCTCCTGAGTATTTTTTGAGTGCATCCCCCCTCTTTCTGTGTTGGGTGCTGCTGCCTAAATGTAGACCCTCCTCTCTGAACTAGTTTTACTGTAGTTTCTTCCTAACAGATCTATTTCACGCTCACTCAGCCCTCTCAAGTCCATCCTTAGTGTGGGTGTATCACAATCCTTCGTGTAAAACACTTTGGTTATTTCCTTCCATGTACATCAGGGATGAGAAAATTGATCTGATCTCCTGTTGATCAATTCAGTAACATCTGTAGCAAGTGAGGCACTCTTGCTTAGTTAGTGATGTCTGAGGTAGGAGCCGCGAAGGGGCATGTGGCACATAATGCATAGCTAGGATTAAGATCAAGCTCTTCAGTGGGACATAAACGGCCGGCCATGCCCCTAATCCTGACTCTGTCTTCATCCCCACCCCCACCATTGCCCTGCTTCACATTTAATCCTGGAGCAGCAGAGAAGTACTGTTCTTCTTGTGTTGTTCATGCTAGACCTGCTTCCCCGTACCCTTAGTAGGAGATCCATACTCATCCTTGCAATCTTGGTGTGCACGGGGAATCAAGGGGGTGGGCCATGCATGAGGCTGAGAGTGA
Source organism: Neogale vison (assembly GCF_020171115.1). NCBI lineage: Eukaryota > Metazoa > Chordata > Mammalia > Carnivora > Mustelidae > Neogale > Neogale vison. The sequence continues at coordinate 75,067,919 of NC_058091.1, read as the reverse complement.
TTGCTTTGGATGCTCCTGGCACCGGTGTCTCCTCCATAGTGGTCAGTATCCCATGCTCTGAAACCCAAAGCATCTCCCTTGTAAGGCAGTAAACTCTGTTAGGGCAAATATCATGGGTTATTTATCTTTGGCCTTTGATACTGGTCACACAGTACCTTCCATGGAATGTGTATTGTGAATTAAATTGTTCTTCGAAGGGGCACTTGGCTGGCTTAGTAGAGCATGTGGCTCTTGACCTTGGGGTTGGGGACTTGAGCCCCACACTGGGTATAGCAATTGCTTTAAAGTCTTTAAAAAAAGAATAATTCATTGAATTGAATTAGCAAATAGTTTTGATTGATGAACGTTCTTTGCTTTTACTTTTTTACTCCTCAGAATGAGAGGATAGATTTTAGGGAAGGTTAATGCTTTGCAGCAAATTTAGGTTAGTGAATCAGGTAGAAAGTAGACATTGGAAATTTTTTTTTTAAGATTTTTAAATTTATTTATTTATTTGACAGAGAGAGAGAGAGAGAGAGAGATCACAAGTAGGCAGAGAGGCAGGCAGAGAGAGAGAGGGAAGGAAGCAGGCTCCCTGCCGAGCAGAGAGCCCGACGTGGGACTCAATCCCAGGACCCTGAGATCATGACCTGAGCCGAAGGCAGTGGCCCAACCTACTGAGCCACCCAGGTGCCCCAACATTGGAAATTTTTGAGCAGGGCTGTAGCATGATGAAAGTGGTATTTAAGGAAGGTTGATCTGGCGACAATCTTTTATTACAGGTTTAAGGTGTTCCTGGGAAGCCTAGGTGAGGGTAGCAGTGTGGGGAGAGGGAGAGGCAGAGACAAGCATAAAGCCGTTTTGAAGAAGAGTTTCCGGAGGCTTTGTACTTTCATTTCCTCATTTGCTCATGTGGGATGTAGTCACTGGCATGTTCCCGAAAATAAAACGGGACACTGATGTTATTTTTAAAGAAAGAACATTCTTGTAAAACACCTAAGTGATCTATTTTTCATAATTATGTATGAGACCTATACATGATCAATTACCTATAAAGTGATTATGAGTTCATAAATTTTTTAAAAAAATTAGCTCTTCTGCATAGGTAGCCTAAAATATTCAAAAATCAGTGATTTTCATTTTAGCACATTTTGAAGTAATTGTTAATTGTGAGGAAAATACTTCAGTTTTCTTTTCCAGCTACCTTTTAGTTTAACACTAAACTAAAAGGATCCATCAGGATGGATCCTGATGGTAGGTTTTAATCCCCCCACACTGTGAACATTTGCATTTCGTGTGACCTCGTTTACTGGTTCAAATTTATCTTCCGTTTGTGGCGGGCCATGTAGTTCCACTCTGCTTTATTCTTCATCTCGGCTATTATAAATTTCATAATTTACAGTCACTTTGTTGTTTTTTTATTACAGGGTTATGACTCACTGATAAAAAAGAAGGACTTCTCCAAATACTTCGCGTTGTGATTGTGTATGATGGATACCAAGGAAGAGAAGAAGGAACGGAAACAAAGTTATTTTGCGCGGTAAGCGTTGCTTTGCAAAATTATCATCAATATTTAAATGATTGAGGAGGAACTTTGTCCTCAAGTGTAAGTTGGCAGTCTGTGTTTGGTGAGCATTTGTAAAGAAAACAGGTGTCCAATAAGAGTTACGTGTACTTTGTTTTCATCTTTTTTCTTGCTTGCAGTAGAGGAAGAACATTCGGTGCTTGTCTTTTCATATTTGATGGTTATCCCGGGCCGGTCATTACGCACTGAGCTGCATGTTGCTTGGGACCCTGCATTTAGCAACCTACATGAAATCTTAGATGCTATGCTTCATTTCTGCTGCTCTAGTAGCTTACTTGGTTTAGCTATAACTAAAAGTCTATGACATATTTAAAGCTTATTATCTTGTTGGAAGTCCGTTCCTGAAAAGTATTTTTGTAGTTAGGTGGAATAAATGAAATTCTGCCATTGGAGTTCATGTCATTACTAATGCTGAACTCATGCAACATGCCCACAGTTCTTGGTTTGTGAATAGATATAATCTGTAGATGATCAGTTACTCTCCACAGATTTAGCCGTATAATGGGCAACTACTCATCACAATAAAGTGCTTGACATGCTAAAACATTTACCATTTTGATAGAATGGTTTCAAACTCAAAGTGAGAACACATAGGCTTAAAATTATCATTATGGTCTCCTAAATCGAATCATTTCTTAAGAACTGAATTCAGCCTCACCACATTCCCAGTCTGTGCTTGTTAAAAGATGCAATTATCATATGGTTTCACTCATATGTGGAACATAAGCAGTAACACGGGGGACCATAGGGCAAGGGGTTTAAATCTGAAGGGGGAGAAATCAGAGAGGGTGATGGACCATGAGAGACTATGGACTCTGGGAAACAAACTGAGGAATTCAGAGGGGAGGGGGATAGGGGGATGGGGCAGGGTGATGGGTATTGAGGAGGGTGCGTGTTGTGACGATCCCTGGGTGTTACGCATAACTGATGAGTCATTGAACATTACATCAAAATCTAATGATGTACTGTGCAGTGGCTAACAGCATAATTTTAAAAAATCAGTATGTTGTATATATATTATATGTCAGATTTATGTCAATAAAAAACAAGGCCCCACCAAGGAAAAAAAAAAGACACTTTTCTTGTTTTCCAAATGTAAGCCTTTGAAACTGAAAACCAAAAATTTTTGTTGATTTTTTTTTTTATTTAGAAATAAAGCTAGGTTTTAGATTATTAATAGGAAAAGGAAGGAAATAAACTTTTAAGGAACTACTATGTGTAAAGTTCTTCACTTATTATTTTATTTATCTCACAATAACCTAACCTACATTTCTCCCTATTTTACCAGTGAGGTAACTAAGACCCAGAAAGCATTTGGTTCATTTCATGGAGCATAAAAGTCAATATTCAAATATTGGCGTGCCCCAGTGAGTAATAGTAAACTGTGAGTAAGAGTTTTTGGAAAGCAAGAGTTAAACGACTTCTTGTAGTGTGGTGTTTTGCACTATTATGACTACAGAGTAGCAAGATTGGGGAAGAAAGAAATCAGGCATGTAATGGGTGGAACATTAGACAGAAGGCACTTAGAATAAATAGGGACCATACAGTGATGTTTAAAAACACTTTATTTTGAGATAGTTATAGATCACATAGAGTTGTAAGACATATTACAGAGAGCTACCCCGCACCCTTCATCCAGTTTCCCACAATGGAAGCCCCTTATGTAACTGTCCTGTAATATGGCCACTAAGAAGTTGACATGGATGCAATCCACTGACCTTACTCAGATTTCACCAGGGTTACAAGCATTCATTGTGTATTTGTGTGTATCTAGTTCTGTGTAATCACATGTACAGAGTTGTGTGACCATATCAAGATCGAGATACAGATCAGACAGGTATCTTGGGCTACCCTCCTGTAGTGGCATTCACTTCCTTCCCTCTGCTTGCTACCCCCGACAGCCGCCAATCTGTTCTTAGTCTCTGTAATGTGTCATTACAGAAATATTACAGACATGGAATCCTATGATATGTAACCTTCTGAGATGAGATTTTTTTTCACTTAGTGCAGTTCCCTTGTGTTTAGACCACTCAGACTGCTGTAACAAAACACCATAGACCTGGTGGCTGATAAACAACAGAAATGTATTTCTCAGAGTTCTGGAGGTTGCAAGTCCAAGGCCATTGTCCATGTTCTGTGCTGAGAGGCTGCTTCCTGGGTCATCTAAGGCTGTCTTCTCCCTCTAACCTCACATGGCAGAAGGGGCAAGGAGCTTTCTCATACCTCTTTTTATAAGGGCACTTATCTCATCCATGAAGACCCCACCCTCATGACTTACTCGCCCCCAAAGGCTCCACCTCCCAACACCATCACATTTGGCATTAGGTTTGAACATGTGAATTTTGAGGGTACACAACATTCAGATCATAGCACTTGAGATCTGTTTAAAATGTCGCATGTATCAACAGTCTGTTCCTGTTTATTGCTGAGTAGTATTCCATGGTGTGCCTATATCACAATTTTCAAGTATTTGCCTATTGAAGGACATTTGGGTTATATCCAATTTAGAGCTATTACAGATCAAGCCACTAGGATCATTTGGGTGCAAGTTAATTTTTCTTGGATAAATGCTCAGGAGTGGGATTGCTGGGTCAGATGGTAAGGGCATATTTAATTTTGCAAGAAAGTGCCATCCCCTTTTCCAGAGTGGCTGTACCACTTGATAATGCCTTCCTATTAGCATTGCATAAATGACCCAGTTTCTCCATATCCTCATCAGCATTTGGTATTATTACTCTTATTTTTAGTCATTCTGATAAATGTATAGTTTATACATCTGAACATCTTTTCATGTTTTCATGTGTTTATTAGTTGCCTATCTAGCTGCAGAGCAGTGCCTTTTCATGTCTTACCTATTTTCTTACTGTTGAGTTTTTTGAGTTCTTCATGCACTCTAGATACTAGTCCTTTGATGGAGGGTTTGTAGCTCTTTTCTCCCAGTCTGTAGCTTTTGTTTTCCTCCTCTTAGCAGCATCTGTTGCAAGAGCACAAGTTTTTACTTTTGATACGATTCAGTTTATTAGTGTTTCCTTTTATGGATTATGCTTTTGCCTTCAACTCTACTGCTTTACCCAGCTGTAGGTCCTAAAGATTGGCTTTTTTTTTTTTTCTTCTACAGGTTTTATAATACTGTGTTTTATACTTGTCAGTCATCTGTTTTGAAATAATTTTTATATGAGATAGAAGTTTCGGTCAACATGTTTTCTTTCCTTTCTGCTTATAGATGCCCTAGATAGTGATTTGGAAAGCTTCAGTGCCTTCTCACCTTGAATGCACACTGATTCCAAAAGGAAGGGTGATGGGTGGTTCAAAACCTGCTCAAAGTTAATCCCTCTAGTTACTAAGATGTAGAATAAGGGGAACCCCTTCAACAGAGAATGAAGAACAGCACCATTTTTTTTTTCAGCTCAGAAATGCAAAATTTAATTGTCATGCTTGCCTTGACCTCTTGCGACAAGTATTCTAACAATGAAAAGAAAAACATCCAAAAATTCAGTATGACCTTACAAGCATAAGGATAACAGACCAAGAACAAACATCAGTGATGCTGTTCCAACAGCATGCTAACAGGATTAGTTATAGGAACTGAGAGATGGAGAGAGAGAACAGACAAATCTGTAGTTTAGTTGTTACCGTGCATTGGTGGTCAAAAATGGTCAAGCTATTAAAAGCAAAAGGGAAACCAGAAAACCCTCCAGTATCAGAAAAGGGGCAACCAATGCTAATACTCTTTGCAAATGCTTTCTGACTAAATGGTGGAATTACCATAATATGGAATGACCAACAGGACCTACTTGAAAGTCAGTTTCTGACAGCACAGGGCTGATTTCCCTGGAGCAGTGTGCATAAGGGCAGTCCAAGCAAGATTGCCTCAGCAGAATGTCGAGTCAGACCAAGGGTAAGGCTGACCTGATAAAATCACACCACCTTACGTAAATCTCTACTGGTCTGCAGAGGAGATCAAAAGATTTGTCCTTATTTCTACCTGTTACCATAATATGTATCTGAAACCCCAAAAATTGCTTTTTTTTTTTTTAAAGATTTTATTTATTTATTTGTCAGAGAGAGAGGGAGAGAGAGCGAGCACAGGCAGACAGAGAGGCAGGCAGAGGCAGAGGGAGAAGCAGGCTCCCTGCCGAGCAAGGAGCCCGATGTGGGACTCGATCCCAGGACGCTGGGATCATGACCTGAGCCGAAGGCAGCTGCTTAACCAACTGAGCCACTCAGGCGTCCCCAAAAATTGCTTTTAAACTCGGTTCCCCCTCTCTTCATCCTTTTTTCCTTCCATGTCATTAAATAGCCTCTGTTTCTTCGGTGTACTGTTTTTTACCATGTGGTTTTGTGAACATTGTATGCTTCACATGTTTGGTAAATAATCCTTTATCTACCTCCTTTGCTGAGGTTCTTCTCCCTCTCTCTGAATTTAACACCGAAGCAAAGTTAAGTTTAAAAGAGCCCATTTTAATAATTTTTGGATTGAAATTAGCGATTTGAGGATCACCCAATACTTCCTTTCTTTTTTTTTTTTTAAAGATTTTATTTATTTATTTGAGAGAGAGAGACAGTGAGAGAGAGCATGAGCGAGGAGAAGGTCAGAGAGCGAAGCAGACTCCCCATGGAGCTGGGAGCCTGATGTGGGACTCGATCCCGGGACTCCAGGATCACGCCCTGAGCTGAAGGCAGTCGTCCAACCAACTGAGCCACCCAGGCATCCCCCAATACTTCCTTTCTTATAATTATCTTGAAATATGCTGATGTAACTCTAAATGGAAGGGTGAATTAGCTTTACTACTAGATAGATTTATTTTGCAGAAATGCTTAAGAGTTTTTGGGATCTCCTGGCCTGGCCCACCTTGTTTTCAGGATCTTTGGTGTTGTTTTATACCAGTTGTCTGTTCCAGATTGAATGATTCATGACACCTTTCCCCATGCTCTTGCAAAGAATTTGTGTATACAGAATAAGTGTATTATATATGTGAATTAATTCCTTGATAGTTGACAGGTCTTGCAACTAAATGAAAAACTGAGTTATTAAAGCAGATTGTACTCCCTGTGTTGTTCTCTGCAGTGCTCATTATTCATTATGGCCCCTGCTCCCCCTCCTTCCTCTTATAGTTAGAATGCATTTTTTTTTTTTTCAGTATTGCCAAACACTATTTCTTCCACACTTTGACATTATATGGGTTTTGCAGAATTTAGAACCCATTTGGTGTTTTTTTGTGCAGGTCTCTTTATGTTCTTTGTGTGTTTGAACATTTTTTAAAAAACAGAGCATTCAGGATTGAGGGTTAAGGTAGGATATCAAAAATATATTTTCAGTGGACCTAAAGTGCTGTTTTGTGGGAGATTGACTTTTCCCCTCTGCTGAGGTCTGATGGGGCCTGTACATAGACACTGAGTGGTAGAGGCTCAGCAGTAGACTCTGTTAGGTTTGTATGAGTCCCTCTGGCCGCTGCTTCCTGGTTATCTGGAAGAGCCGACCCGCTGCTACCCCCGCTCTCTTCTTCCCCATGCCACGGCCGAGCCATAGCCTGCAGCGTGGAGGGGGTGACGCTCTTCTCTCTGCCTCACCCTCTCATCCCAGACTCTGATGGTTGCAAACTGTAGAACACGTCTTGGCTCCGATCCTCACTCCTCTGACACCCCCCACTTCCATCCCCAGCCTCCTCCCTGGTAGTTCTTCATCCTTAAACCTCTGACCGGCCAGCAGAGCTCCTTGTGTTTGAAAAGCACTCCCCGTGTATGACCTTGGCCAAGTTTTCCAAATTTCACCCTGGATTTCTTGTTAAGTGTGGCTAATAATAGCCTACTAACAACATGGCTTTGAAGAAGGACGCCTCCCAACCTTCCCAAGGTGATGAAGTCCAAATTGGACAGAGCATGGAGGACCTGAGTCGACCCGGTCTGGACCCTTACACGCACTATTTGAGGTTTGGCCCCTTCTTCAGACAGGAGGACCTAGAGGCTGATACTTGAACCCACTGATTAGCCTTTTTATTAAATATACAGAGTCAGTTGTGGGGTTCTCCCATTCAAACAAAACCAAACCATGGTGCCGTGAGGACGAAGGTAACATATCCAGAGTGCTTGGCCCAGTGCGTGCTCAGCCACTTGTGACCTTGGCTTCTGTGCTTACCTGCACCTTCGTCTAAAAATCTTCATCTTGGTACCCTACTCCCATTCCATGAGCTGCTCCTGTGGTTCAGATCAGGGAGGCAGGAGTGATCTCAGCAGTCCAGAGCGGAATCAGTAGTTTCCCAAAGATACATTGTTAGAGCACAGCCAGGCTCTGGAATAGCATAAATTGGAACTACATAGTCCAAAGGGCTTTGAGACTTCTAAAGCATGCTTCTATTTTGTAGTAGGCACCCAGGCCGATGGAGTGAAATTGTCAGTGACCTGATGCCCCCACACCAGGCCACTTTATGTATAGTAACTGGTCCTCAGAGCCTCACCACCGGGATTTGGCACACTCTCGCATCTTGGGTGTGCAAGCTGGGGACACCCGACTCCTCAGCCCTTAAGAGTGGCCAGGTAGGACCACATAGGCTGGTCACCTTTAGCCAGGAGTAGCATCTTATCCCGAGTAGAGTGTATTGCCCTCTTCTGTGTGTGCTTTCCTGTGAAAAAGTTCGAGAGAACTGGTCCACCTTACCTTCATACCAAGCATCTGATCTATAAAAATTTTCATACCCAAATATGATTAGATTGTTACGGAAGTTAGACTTCCAGAGTTGGAGTTGGAGTTGGAGAAACTTGAGTGCGTTGGAGAAACTTGAGTGAGATGAGACAGCAGGCGGGGGACGCAGGATCAGAGCCCCCCTCTGTCCTCATGCAACCACAGCTCATGCTCTGCAGCGCAGCCCATGGCAGTGGGGCAACGTGATGGCAGAAGGGGGCCCGTAGAGCACAGGCTAATTCACTTCATCGTGAATTCATGTGCAGAAGTGCATCCCAAGTTCTAAGTGACTTCTTAAAAAGCTCACTTGTTTATAGCTTGTGGGAACATCCCATACTATGTTTTGTCAAGTTTAATGTCAGAGTATTGACCAACTAAGGCAGTAGGAAACATGTAGTCTGTGTAGCCCACCTACCTAAGTCAAGATTACGTTACAGAGACCCTCGTTACTCGCTGGGATTGCCTCTTAAGAGTAGTTGCCTATAATAGAAATGCATGCAGAAATACGTTTGGTCAGAAAACCCCAAAATGCCCTTTTGGGCAAGCACAGAGTCCCAGATCCCGTGGCAGGGATCAACTGGACGGGTCCTGCTGGTTGGTCTGCAGTGTTGCTGAGGATAAGCGAGGGCCCCCTCTCTCCAGCCTCACAGAGCTGTCTCTGAACCCTCGGGAAAAGCTGCACTTTGTGGTGTGCCTGTGCTAAGAAGGAACATCCCACATGGGTGGAGTGGTGGGATGTGAACTCTTGCCCTTCCTTTAAGTAACAGTGTGTAGACTGTTTTTTCCTGCTGGCCAAGGACTATTAGAGAAGAACCTTAGCATGTCCGAGATTTGAGGAGAAACTTTATTATTATGAGTGGCTGGATTCAGATATTCAGTCATAATACAGGTTTTCATTGAGCTGATACATGAAAAGCATACGGAACGGGTTTAAGTGCTTGGTAAATGTTATAATGCTATACTGTCTTAATATTTGGTGAATATTTTATTCTCTCAGTTTCGCTATGTCTTGTGATTCTAATAAAAGTTAATAATAGCATTTGTTGGCCCTTTACAAAATGCCTCCATTCTCTCCCTGTATCCTCACAGTGCATTCTCTCCCTGTATGCTCACAGTGATCGCCCGAGTAGATAAAAATGCACATGACGCATCTGTAGTTCAGGAGGTTAAATAACTTGCCTCACATCACTTACCCTTTAAATGGACGAGGGGAGCCCTGAATCCCAGTCTGCTTTGTCCGTATCTCTGATTATTTTTCTTGATTCATACTATCTTGGTTTCAGTTGCATTAGGAATTAATTTTTACTTTGAGAGAGGGAGTAGAACATGTTATTGGCATCATAACGTAAGTAGGAAAAATTGTACATGGCTTTGGAAGGAGAATGTTTTAGTTGGTTTTACTGGAAAGCGTATTTGATTTCAATTTCTAGAACCATCCAAGAAGACTGTCATTGCCATTAGTGCCTGCTGTGATCCATAGCATGGCCCAGGAACGCTTCCGTGTATGATCTTCATAGCTCTTGTTCATGGGTTTGCACTGAGTCTTCCCCAGAACGGGCCATCTGGAGGGGTGGGATTCTCCAGTAGGTCAGTGCTCATTCCATGTGCCTCCTTAAATAAATAGCAGTTGGCATGTGGCAAGTGTTAAATATTTTTATTTACTGACTAAAAGACAGTATTTAAAACGGCTTCTTTAGTGTAGGATCTAAATAGTTTAAGTCTCAATTTTTTAAAAGATTTATTTATTTATTTGAAAGAGAGAAAGAGTGAGCGAGAGAGAGCATGAGCTGCCGCGAGAGAGAAGAAGCAGGCTCCCCCGCCAAGCCGGGGGCCGGATGCGAGCTTAATCCCAGGACCCTGTGATCATAACCTGAGCCAAAGGCAGAGGCTTCACTGACTGAGCCACCCAGGCACCCCAAGGCTTAATTTTTATCACCACAAATTTTTTAATACTCAGCAATTTTACTACTCTTAAAAAAACATCGAGAATATTTTAAAACCATTTCCTTTAAAAAGTTGCTTGTGCCTTATTTGAAAATATTACTAATTGCTGATTAAACTCTCAAACGAGCTGTAATGTCATTTAAGGCTTATGCTTCGTATTTTTTTTACTGAGTTCAGATCAAGCAGCACTTAAGAGAACATTTACATATTGCCTGGCACTCATTAATGAGGAAAATGTCCATGGTCAAGTTGGAGCTGCTGATGTTTTTAAGAAATCATTAACTTTTTTTCTACAGATTTTTTAAAAGGTTTATAAACATTTAGACATTTTACAGATAGACTCGTGCTTTTTTTTTTTTTTTTAAAGATTTTATTTATTTATTTGACAGATAGATCACAAGTAGGCAGAGAGGCAGGCAGAGAGAGGAAGGGAAGCAGGCTCCCTGCTGAGCAGAGAACCTGATGCGGGGCTCTATCCCAGAACCCTGGGACCATGACCTGAGCCGAAAGCAGAGGCTTTAACCCACTGAGCCACCCAGGTGCCCCTCATGCTTTGTTTTTAAAGAACACGCAGGGTTACTTGATTTAATTCCGTGTAGTGTACTGTTTTTCAGTCTGTAGGTTACAACCCATTGGGGCTTCATGAAATCAATTTAGTGGATAAGAACCAGCATTTCTTCTAATGGGATGGAACAGAATAGATTAGTCTGGACTAAAGCTAAACTGAATAGAAAAGATTGGAATGCATTGTAGGTAGTCAGAATAAATAGTATTTCACAAAAATTTTGTTTTAAATGTATATATGTATGTATGTCTTGAGTTACAGTTTAAAATTATTTTTTATTGTGAGCCACGATCAAAAGAACTTCTTATTCTAGAGGAGTCCTTAGTGGTTCGTATACTGGGAGTGAGGTTATTTTCTTCACTGAACAACAAATTTCTTTGAAAATTGTTCATCTAATACCTGTTAACCAATTCTTCAAAGACAGCTGTACATAAAGTACCTGTTATATAAATATGTTTTCTCCCAGTGCAGTATAATGGCTTCCTATAAAACTGATTTCAAGGATCAGTGACAAGCAAATGTCCTTCTGCTTGAAATCTCAGGCTGATCTAGATTGTCCTAGATCTTGGAGTGAGACCTGATGAAACTGTAACCTTACAAAACCACCAAATGGAACTGTTTTGATCATGAAGCTTGGGGAACTTGTGTATGGTCTGCCTGTAGGTCTGTCCTCTGTAGATCTACTTAATGGCTCTGGGGCCTAGGGTATAGTTTTCTCCAAAATGAGAATAATAACAGTACCTACCATAAGATATTGTTGGAGGATTGACTGAATTAAAATAAATATATAAATCTCTAGAGTAAGTGCCAATGAAAAATTAGCACTAATGGATTTTAATATAAAAGCATGCTGCCTAAATGAGGAATACAGGAATAATTGAGAAAAAGTCAGAATAAATACATAGGCATACATTTGGTGTACGTTTTCAGGGAGTTTTTATGTCCCATGAAACTTGTCCATAAGCATGCTGACCACAGTCCTTCAGTGATCCTTCAGTGAAGACCCAAGTCTGTAGACGTAGATAAGGCTAAAGCACTCGAAAAGTAAATGATAGAAGCTGTCTCCCTCCTTCTTTAATGTTGTTGCTGACAGTTGAGGAAGACTTCAACTGAACTGACTTTTGAGTTTGTCTGAAACTTGGCACTGTCTCAGCTGGAAAGAGTTTGGCACATGCCTTTGAAAACTTTTCCTTATTGCTGGTACAGTGACTCTTCAGTGTGAGAAAATGGAGTTCAGAACCAGAAAAACACTTTGTGCTCACAGCTCTGGAACTTCCTAGCTCATGCCGGGACTCCAGGTATTGGTGATTTTAGTAGAAAGTTTTCTTTTTCTCCGAAACTCTTACCTGAAAATTCCATCAGTCGTCAACCCCTCCTACCCTCATAAGTTAAATGCTAATTGCGTTATCTTCCCACACATCTTCCCAGATTAGTCTTCCTGAGGCAAGGTTCAGATATGTCACTTCTGCTTCCCAGATTCTTCTCTCAAATTTTGAGGTTCCACACAGTATGGCTCATTCCTGCCTTTCTGTCTTTATGTCTTACTTGGATTTTTCTTTATATGTCTTATGCTTTATTTGTATGATGAACTTTGCTGTCACTGTCTTCCTGTATACAGTGATGGCAAACCCATCTCTAATTGTCATACTGTCTCCTTGACACCTTTCCTATTTCACTTAATTCTTAACCGTTCCCCCAAACACACACACAACTCGATGTGCCCTTCCCTGCCACTGGACTCAGAGGTCATTGCTAAGGCCTCATTCTGCCTCCTCTTGGGGCCCTTAACACATTCTGTCTTTGGATGTCCCCATAATGCTTCTCTGCCCTATTTTTTGTTATTTATTATTGGTTCTTTTTCATTTTTATATTCTGCACAAGGTCTAACTTTATGCCCTGCATCTAACGGTAATTCAGTGTGAATGATAAATTTGTTAAATATTTGCTGTGTAACAGACACATTTGTGTACTCATGTAATCTCATAATTACTCCATGAGGTAGGTCCTGTTATCATCCTGATTACAGATAAAGATGCTAAACTTTGTTATAGGTATTGTGGAATTTGCCCAAAGTCACATAACTACAAAGTGGCAGATCCAGGACTCAACCCAGGTGTGCCAGACCCCCTAGCTCATGCCTCTAATCATTATGCCAATTCTTCAGTAAACTATGTTAAATGGAATCTCATAGAACTTTATCAGTTATCCAGGCAAATATAAGTGAGACTCGCTGATCTAGATCATTAAATGTGTTAATGTACTAAACAGGTATTTGCTGATTTTCAATGCAAAATTGTTCTTAGGAGCTTTGGAACAAATAAGGAGTCTCTAGTCATTCAAGGAAACTTTGAAAGTTTTCACATACCAACAAAAAGTCACCAGTCTCCTGACCTTTCTCTGTATATTTGGGGATGTGGCAAGAAGTGCCCTCTTATTTCCTCTTTAGACTCAAAGTTGGAGGCCCTAACAAGCTGAAATTCTCCTTGCTTGGGCATTTCTGTTGTAGAGATGCTTGGTACTTGAGCCATGGGTCATGTGTTCTTGCGTTTTACTTCCCTTTTCCTTCATTTGCCATTTCTTTTTTTTTTTTTTTTAATTTTTAATTTTTTATTAACATAATAATGTATTATTAGCCCCAGGGGTACAGCTCCGTGAATCACCAGGTTTACACACTTCACAGCACTCACCACAGCACATAACCCTCCCAGTGTCCATAACCCAACCACCCTCTCCCTATCATTTACCATTTCAAATAAAGTTTGCATAAACACATGGTTAATTCCCCAATTTTTTCTGGACTCCTTTTGTGATGTATATACCAGTGAAGGCACAACAGCTCTGCCTACTTTTTCTAGCTTTTTTCTTCTCACATGTAAATGAAGTTGGTGGTGAAAAGGATAACGTGCCAAGTTTAAGGGGACCAAGTCAGAAACATTGTAGTCCATGATTTGCAGTGTGATTCAGCACCAAATAAGGCAGACTTGTTGTGTCACTACCATAGAGCATGAACCCAAGTCTCGTAGGGTAAGAAGACATGATGAGTTAGTTGGATCTGGGAAACCCTGGGTCCCTTTCCCAGAGCAAGAAGGAATTAGCTTCTGCTGAGGCAGAGACTGGTGGACGGCAAAAAGGAGGTCTTTTCTCAGTAGTTCTGTTACTAGAGCCAATTTCCCATGAAGAAGAATCAGAGATGACTGTGAGGTGAGGCTCTCCTATTCTAAAGTGAGAAATGTAACTTGACAGTCATGAGACATGAATTGTGTAGGTGTGAGCATAGCGTATGAAGTAGACATAGAACCACCAAAGAACAAGAATATGGATTACATCTATATTTTAAAATGGTTTTCATTAGTGTATTTAAGGAATACTTGACAACCTAGATGACCAAAATACAATCATGTGAACTTAGGGAAGAGTTAAATCAGAGGGCAGCGTGCTTCAAATATTCTTTTCTAGGGGCGCCTGGGTGGCTCAGTGGGTTAAAGCCTCTGCCTTCAGCTCAGGTCATGATCCCGGGGACCTGGGATCGAGTCCCACATTGGGCTCTCTGCTCAGCAGGGAGCCTGCTTCCTCCTCTCTCTCTGCCTGCTTCTCTGCCTGCTTGTGATCTCTGTCAAATAAATAAATAAAATCTTAAAAAAAAAAATTCTTATATACTTAAAAAAAAAAAGAAAAGCCAAAAAACAAAACCATATTATATTTCTGAATCACTCTACAGCATTTAAAATATGGTTTGCACATACATTTTCAAGAACACATCTGTTGTACAAAGCAGAATAGATGCAAAGTTGATGGATTCCCATCCTGAATAGGTGGCGTGATTTAAATGAAATTACCGTCAAGGATGATTTGAGCCAAGTCATTAATCATTTTATTCATTTCTCCTGTGTCTGTGAGACCATGTTCGTGTTGATTATCACAACCGCATTTTGTGTTCTTCACAGTTTAGAGCCAGTAGAGGCTTGGGTTTAGAAGTTGTATGATATATAATTTAAAGCAGATGAATTTTGATATTTCAGATTAATTTTGTTAGCACAGCAGAAAGCTGAATGGTAATTTGGTTATTGCAATTTCATAAGGTAATTGAAGCAGATGCTGGTGAGGTCACTGGGGACTGAGTCATCCATTTCAGTAGCTCCATCATTTTGTTTTTAAAGTGTGTGTGGGGGGGTTCTTTTTGCTAAATTGACTACTTTTACTACATAATGAGAGAAATTTAATTTTTCTAACTGTAGCCCGAACATATAATCAGGATTTCAGGTTATTTTTCTTTTATAAGAGTAAATAGGTTTAAAGTGCAAAAACATTTAACAGTTTTTCTTTTATAAGAACATATGGATTTTTTAAAAAGATAAGTTAATTATAAATACATATCTAATCTTTAAGTGCAGTTTGTACTGTCTTAACAGATCAATGAAAACTTAAAATTATAAAATTAATTGAGTTATGAACCTAATGTAAATAATCTTGACTTTCTTCCTGTTTATTTTTATCCACAGGAAAACCTTTTTCTAAGTTTGAGTATATGACCATATTGGTTTTTATATTATCTGATGCAAGTAGATACTTACGACATCTCTCAGTTCTTTGACTTACTCAAATGTAAGACTTTGAGTCATACAATGTTTATCCTTGGATTTAAAATAGATTCTTGTGTTAAGGGGAGAAACTTGAACATTGCTTATATCTCTGAAAGACCTTATGTGCCTGCATCTGTTAAGCCCAGTGTGTGCAACAGTGAACACAATAAACATGGGTCTTGTTCTTACAGAGATTATTTTTCACAAAGACATGAAATAAGGAAATACAAATGCGTATGCCATTAGAAATTGCAGGGTTTGCTATGAGGGAAAATAACAGGATGTTATGAAAGAACTGTAAGGGCAGTATCTACTTCAGATAGGAATGATATTCAAGGAAGACCTCTAGAGAATAGTGGTATTTAAGCTGATCTTGGCATTGGGCAGGATTTGCCATATGATCTGTGTGTTTAGGGGAAGGGCTGGGGAAAAAGGAAAGGAGTCTGTTCTAATTAGAGGAAACACTTAGATTCCAAGACCTTAAGGGAGGGGGGGAGGCGTGGCAGATTTCTGGGTCTGCGGGAAAGCCAATAGGGCTGGAACAGAGTGCTTTAGGGAGGATAGCACAAGAACGGTGGAGACGTGTGCTGTGACAAGTCACGGAGGTGTTTGTTCGCCATGTTTGGGAATTTGGATTAAGCAGCTGGGGGAATGGAGATACCATTAAATGAAATGGGAAAACTAGAAAAATAACAGTTTTGAGCATTTTTTTTTCAAGAATTTAAGTTTGGACATGTTAATTTTGAGATGCTTATGAGCCATCTCAGTAGAACCACTAACTGTGACTTGGGTATATGTGCCTAGAGTGAAAACAGAGTGGTCTAGGCTGAGGGAGAAGTTGAGGAGTTGTTGGCCCCAGCAAGCAGGGGAGTGGATGAGACCATATAGAGAGAGAATATAACGGGAAAAGAGAACAGAACTTAGGGATGGGGAACCTTGATAACTCCAGCATTTAGTGGTCTAGTAGGAAGAAATCCAGAAGAGATGGAATCACAGCAGCCAAGAGAAAAGAGCAAGCATTTCAAGAAAGAGAGAACGATCAGAGATTTTGGAAGCAGTGAGAGGTAAATTAAAATGAGGACTGAAGGGGCGCCTGGGTGGCTCAGTGGGTTGAAGCCGCTGCCTTCGGCTCGGGTCATGATCCCAGGGTCCTGGGATGGAGCCCTGCATCGGGCTCTCTGCTCCGCAGGGAGCCTGCTTCCTCCCCTCTCTCTCTCTGCCTGCCTCTCTGCCTACTTGTGATTTCTCTCTGTCAAATAAATAAAATCTTAAAAAAAAAAAAAAATGAGGACTGAAGAGTATATATTAGGTTTGGCCACTTGAAGGTCATTGATGATTGAATAAAAGTTTCAGTGCCGTATTGGGAGAAGACAGTGTAATGCAAATGGGAAGTAAGGGAATGGACACAGAGCTCCAGGCTCAAGTTCTTCTGGGAACTTGGCTAGGAAGGGAAGCCAAAAATTAGGGCCATGGTGGGAGGGAGATGTGGAAGTCAAGGAAAGAGAAGTTTATAAGGATGGAGGAGAAGAGAAGTAAAGCATGTTACTTGGTTAGTGGGGATGGTCCATCAGAGTTGGGGGGTGGGGTCACTGGAGAGGCCAGCTTGGTGACTGACCCTTATGTAAAGTCATGGGGACATTAACAAAGCAATAAAGCAGGAGATGAGCCACACCAGATTTCCTATACCCTGTCCAATATAACATGCTATATAGGCTATAATATAGTATATTTATTATTATATATATAATATAAATATACTATAAGTATATAAGTATATATAGTATAAATATACTATAAGTATATATAAATATACTATATATATTAATATATAGTATATAATATATAGTATATATTATATATTAGTATATATTATATATTATAAATATACTATATTATAATATATAATATATAATATTGTAATATTATTGTATATATTATAATATATAATAATATTATATATAATAATAGTATATTATAGTATATATTATAAATTATAAATATACTATATTATAATATATAATATATAATATTATATATAATAAATATACTATAAATATAGGCTATAATATAGCCTATATAGCGTGTTATATTGGACATATATATATAATACTTATATATATAGGTGATATTTATAGCCTATATAGCCTATATATTTATAGCCTATAACACGCTATAAAGTTTTACTTGTGTGTATTGACAGTTCTACCCACTTTTTTGCTGATTGCTCACTGTGTGCCAGGAGGCTTACAGATAAGACCTTATTTAATCCTTAGAACAATCCATGAGGTAGATGGTGGTATTTTCCTCATTTTGACTGGCAAGAGAGCAGAGGTAGATGGTGGTATTTTCCTCATTTTGACTGGCAAGAGAGCAGGCTCAGAGCAGTTCAGTAACTCCCCAAGAGATAGACTAGTAAGTAACAAGTCAGGATTTCTTCCTTCTGTGTTCAGCTCTTAGGCCTTTATTAACTACAACTTACATACTGCCTTCCAAGTATAGTATAAAAATAAGTAGAATCAAGTCTATTCCATATTAGACATTTGCAGTTGTAATATATTCATTTAGAACTTTATAGAAATTTTGTCATAATTTTTTTTTTTGCTAGCAATTACTAATGTGTCCTCTTTGTAATATATGTCCAAAGGTAGCTGGAGAATTCCTCCTAAGTGTTTAAGACTTTTTCCTTACTGTTATAAATCATAAAAATAAATTGTAAGTTACTGGGTTTTAAACTGTTGGCGTTTTAACATAGCTTTTTGTTATAGGTGAGCATTAGTCATTCATGCGTACTTTAAATGAAGAATGCCGATCTTAATGCTGGGGGTAGGAGCTTGATGTACAGTACATTTGAGGAGCACAGCTCTTGTAACAGCTGCTCAATTTCTGTTCCTGCAGTCGGAATTCTAATGAGTGTCTCGAAGACCTTTGTTTCGCGCACTCACAGTGACTTTTTTTTGTAGGCACATCACATGAGGGACTTCCGTCCCTCTCCAGCAATAGGTGTGGGATATAGATGTATACCAAGTAATGAGGTAATTCATTAAGGCCCTAAGAAGTGACTGATAAATTAGAAAGAAAAGATAGCATTTTCTTTAGTAAGCATCAAATTCATGTTAACTTGACATTTCATTTTTATTCTTCCACTCATCATTTTAATACGGGCACCATGTCTAAGTTCAGAAGCATAAAATCTTTTAGGAGTAGGGCTGAGGCCATCGGGACCAAGAGGCCAAGCAAGGACAGAATCTCTGCTACATCTGACAAATAGGCCTTTTTCAACCTGGATTTGAGCTTTTCCACCTATAGGGGCATAGTAGGGGTTACCCCACCACCCCCCACCCCGGTCCCACCCATAGGCTATTCATTTGTTTCTTGAAAAGCTCTTGTTAGTAGAAAGTTGTTCTTAAGTTTTTAGTTAAAATTTACTTTTTTTCAACTTATCCTACTTATATTCTCAGTTACTGAGGATCCAGGCAGAATACATCAAGCCCCACTTTCATATATTAACATTGTATGTATTTGAAGGCAATGTCCTGTTCTTCCTGAACCTTCTCTTTTCCATGCTGAATATTCCAGGTTTCTAAATCTCCGCATCTGAGGCTCCTGGGTGGTTCAGTCAGTTAAGCCTCTGCCTTTGGCTCAGGTCATCATCCCAGAGTCCTGGTATCCAGCCCCACTTTGGGCTCCCTACTCAGTGGAGAGCCTGCTTCTCCTCCCACTCCTGCTTGTGTCCCTCTCTCTCTGTCAAATAAATAAAATCTTTATAAAAATAAAAAGTAAATCCATCTAAGACAGTTTTCAGATTCTTCACTACCTCAGTGTGGTCTGATTAATGCATTTATATTGTTATCCTTTTGTTTTCATGAATATAGTATTACACTTTATTTGTTTGTTGATAACAGTTGTATTCACACTGAGGGGAAAATAGGGGTTTTCCTTATGGGAATTGGACTTTTAATTTTATCTTGTTTGTTTTCTATCCCTTAATCTAGTTTTCCAGAAATTTTGAAACCTGATTTCTTACATCAAACATGGTTGCTGTCCTTCCTCACTTGGGTCGGATTAACAACCCGAGCAGCTTGTCTTCTCTGTCCTTATCCAGGTAGTTGATTAAAAATGCTCAGTTGGGGGACGCCTGGGTGGCTCAGTTGGTTAAGCAGCTGCCTTCGGCTCAGGTCATGATCCCAGCGTCCTGGGATCGAGTCCCACATCGGGCTCCTTGCTCGGCAGGGAGCCTGCTTCTCCCTCTGCCTCTGCCTGTGCTCGCTCTCTCTCCCTCTCTCTCTGACAAATAAATAAATAAAATCTTTAAAAAAAAAAATGCTCAGTTGGAGAGCTGTACCCATCCTGGCATGTTAGTACCATCAGAGGATTAAATAATTTTCTTTAAGTCTTTCAACTTGCTATAAATCATCTTGCTCTGAGTTCAGTTAACCCAATTCTCTAGCCCAGCTGTTTCCATCTTACTTTTTAAGAAGGTAATGTCAGACATTCTGAAGGGCCTTACGGAAATCTTGATATACTGTCCCTTGCAACATGCCCATTGATAGGCGAAATCTAGCAGTACTATTAAAAAAGAGAATTATGTTAGTTCGTTTTCCATCATTTTCTTTTCTTTTTTTTTTAAAGATTTTATTTATTTATTTGACAGAGAGAAATCACAAGTAGACAGAGAGGCAGGCAGAGAGAGAGAGAGGGAAGCAGGCTCCCTGCTGAGCAGAGAACCCAGTGCGGGACTCGATCCCAGGACCCTGAGATCATGACCTGAGCCGAAGGCAGCAGCTTAACCCACTGAGCCACCCAAGCGCCCTTCCATCATTTTCTTACACCCATGGTGTTTCCTAGCAGTAAGTTCTCTTCAAGTAATCACAGCTGATTGGTCTAATATCTGTCATTTTATTTTTCGGGGAGTCATTATCAAGCTGCTCAGTGTGCCATTTCTAGAATCTGATTTTCTTTTTCTTTTGAAAACCAGATTAAAAAACAAAAAAAAGATTTTATTTATTTATTTGACACAGAGAGATCACAAGTAGGCAGGCAGAGAGAGAAGGGGAAGCAGCTTGATCCCAGGACCCTGAGATCATGACCTAAGCCGAAGGCAGAGTCTTAACCCACTGAACCACCCAGGTGCCCCAAGTTTTGTTTTGTTTTGTTTTGTTTTGATTCCAGTCTTTCTCTTCAGAGATTACTGGTAATGGGTTCCACAACTCAGGGAGTTGTTTCATACAGGGCTAGAGACTTCGTCCTGGATTTCATTTCCTTAGCTGTGATGCTTCGTCTTCTGTAGTTTTTTCCCTTAGTCTGTTTGAGAGAGCTGCCATGCTGGAGTGGACTAGATGCACGTTCTCTTTCTTAGGAGTTAACTTCACCCAGTGTGCCATGGGCAGTGGCCCCATTGCTTCTTGAAGCCTCATTCTCTCAACATCCCGAAAATTTCCTTGTGACATTTCCCTTTGCGTTGATTACAACCATCTGTTCATCCTGAGTTTCCAATTTCCACTGTTGTTCCTCTAGGTTTCTATCATTTGCTTGTTGCTTTTGTCTGACCTTCATTTTGTTCCTTTCTGCCATTCTTTGTACATGCCTGCCGAAAACTCGAGTTCATCAGGATACATTTGGTTCTCGAGATGCTTTCTGCTTTGCCTCTTCAGTAGGCTCATTTGTGACAGTGTTGACAGAATTTGTTTTGAAGAACCTCATCTTTCTTGAGCCATGTTCCTTTTAAGCTCTGGCCATGAGATTATATTCATTTGTCCTTTCCCTTAGCAAACATTCATTGGTTCACTCCTGTGGAATCTTTTTTTTTTTTTTTTTTTTTTTAAGATTGTATTTATTTATTTGACAGAGACACAGCAAGAGAGGGAACACAAGCAGGGGGAGTGGGAAGGGGAGAAGCAGGCTTCCCATTGAGCAGGGAGCCCGACATGGGGCTCCATCCTAGGGCGCTGGGATCATGACCTGAGTGGAAGGCAGACACTTCATGACTGAGCCTCCCAGGCACCCCATTCTTGTGGAATCTAAAAAACAAAAGGAATAAACAGACAAAATCAGACCTGTAAATGCAGAGAACAAACTGATGGCTGCCAGAGGGGAGGAGAGTGGGAGATGGAGCAAAAGGGGTGGAAGAGAGAGGGAGATGTGGACTTCCAGTTAAGGAATGAATAAGTCATAAGAATAAAAGGCACAGCGTGGGGAATACAGCCAGTTGATCCTGGAATAGCGTTGGATAGTGGTAGGTGGTAGCTACACATGTGGTGAGCAGAGCAGAACATACAGAGAAGCTGAGTTACTGTGTTGTACCCCCTGAAACTATTGTAACATTGTGTGTTATCTGTATGTAAATAAAAAAATATTTGTAGGAGTGTACGGTCTGGTATAATAACAGGATGCTTAAAAAAGAGGCAACAATGGGATAAGTACCCGATAAGGGGACTGCCAGGTGCTAAGAATATGGGGCAGAGGAAGTGACTACCCAAAAGAGCCTGGGCATCATCATAAGAAAGGTGATGCTGTGCTGTCTTCAGATGTCGTGGGGAGAAAGTGAAGGAAGGACATTTCTCACGGCGGGGGAGGGGTGAGAACTGTGTGTAATGCATGAAATACATGGGATTTACATGTGACTGGGACACTGAGATGGAGTCCTTATATTCGTTAAGAGAAGCCTATCATTTGGGTCAGTTTTTTCTCATTATCTGCTGTATATTTCCATGCCTTCTTTTGACTCACAGTCCCAATCTTCCATTGGAAGGTAAGGGGAAAACATTGTGAAAGACCCAAACCTCTAAGATTCCTACCTAGGACTTCAGTCACCAGAGAGTCTGTTCATGTCTCTTCTGTTGGGGACCAATCTCATGACCATGTGTCTGGACCAATTACTCTTTCTTGACTGATGGTTTTGATCATTCTTAGGCTGTTCTCTGCCACTTTTTAAATTAATGTGCTAAACCTAATTCTACCAGGGTGAATTTGGGTTGCCTTTATTCCCCCTGACAAGGAGCCACTAGATACCTTCCTCTTTTCTTTTAATTATTAAAGGGATCAGGGAAATAATTACCAACTTAATTTTCTTACTTTGCAGGCAAGAGAGCACACGTCCGTTCATTGTTTATGCTACCTAAGGATTAAAGTTTGCACCCAGGATAGGAGGCACGAGTCCACAAGCCCACAGATAATTGGCTTTAAGCAGTTCCATTTTTCACTGGTCAGTAAAGAGCCTTCATTTATGGCCCATGAGGGTCTAACACACCAAAGATGCTCAAAGTTTTCAATTTCTTAAAAAAATCAGCTTTGGCTGGTAGCCTACTCAAAATTCACAACTGATTTATAGTGAAACTCAGCACCAAGTTTACTTCTGGGGAAGTGCTGCTGGGAGTGGGAAGTTCTCGGATAGGACTGGTGAGGAATTGCTGTGATCTCTCAGGTGCCCTTGGTGTTTTCTGAGGCCACTGGTGGCTCTCCTATCCATGGCACTGATGCTACCTCCTTGCACGGCTGTCTGAGGCTTGCTTCTCCCTGCCACACGTTCTGGCCGCCAGAATTCTTTTACTGGTTTCAGTTTCTCTCTGGAGCTTCAGACTAATTTTCTTTCTTGTATCTTTGATAAATTATTTTCCAATTTCTGGAAATGCTATTTAAGGAAATATTTATGTTTTTCAAAATAAAAGTTTTTGTGTTCCGTAGAGTGAAACTATTGGCTCTGGAAATCTGGTGATTTCTTAATATGGGGTCACAATTTTAAGTGATTCTTATAGTTTAACTGCATTGAAGGGAAAAAAAGAAATTCAGGGGGAAAAAATCAGAAACCAGGAAAGACAAACGTGCCTAGAGTGAAGGCCATATACAGACACAGAAAACATTTAGTTGATGAGGCAGATAGCTAAAACTCTTAGAAGAAATAAGTGGGGCTGGTCTTTGGTGTCAGTCAGGACAGAGGCTTTGTCCCCTCTCTCAATGACCATGTCATCAGCACTCCTCACATATCACTTCAAAATAGCAGTCCTGATTAAAAAAAGTCTACTTGCTTAGCAGATGCAGCTTTAAGGCAAGGCTCAGAACCTTTCCTAACCCTCCCAAATCTCAATTCTGTTCCTCACTTCCTCCTGGAACAATGAGAGACTGGCCTCACTCGCTTAAGTAAGGCCTTCTTGCCTCTGTCTCTTCCTTCCTTTTTGTTGGTTCTACATAATTGTTTCCTCTGAGAATAATGGAACTTTTTTTTTAAAAATGGCATGTTAATCCATGAAATTGTCACTATTTATTAAAAATCATACTGCATGTAAAAATATTTTTGTAGGGAACTAATCAAGAACTGATGAATTTTTTTTTTTTTTTTTTAAGATTTTCTTTTTTTAGAGAGAGAGAGAGCACAAGCAGGGGGAGTGGCAGGCAGGCAGGCAGAGGGAGAGGGAGAAGCAGGCTCCCTACTGAGCAAGGAGCCCAAGGTGGGGGCTCAATCCCAGGACCCCAGGATCATGACCCAAGTTGGAGGCAGACTCTTAAACAATTGAGCCACCCAGGCACCCTGCAGAACTGATAAAGAACCTTTAAAAATAAGTTGTAATTGAATGCACAGTGAGAGAAGTATTAAAAGAAACTTGTGGGTGGCTAATTTTTGTTTTTTTGTTTTTAGTAAATGCAAACATTTGGCTTTAATCATGGAAGCCTCACAAAATTCTTATCTGAGTGTCTGAAATCATCATGAGGTGAAACTAAAGTGACTTAAAAATATAAATGATGCTTATGAAACACATGTGAACATAGTATAGTTCATCCTCTGCACATATAAGAAAATTTCATTTGGGGCGCCTGGGTGGCTCAGTGGGTTAATCCTCTGCCTTTGGCTCAGGTCATGATCTCAGGGGCCTGGGATCGAGCCCTGCATTGGGCTCTCTGTTCGGCGGGGAGCCTGCTTCCTCCTCTCTGACTGTGTCTCTGCCTACTTGTGATCTCTGTCAAATAAATAAATAAAATCAAAAAAAAAAAAAAAAGAAAGAAAAGAAAATTTCATTTAAAATAATGAAGAATTTTGTTCTCTGAATAAATTAATCTTCCTGAGATTTAGATTTATCTCTTAGTAGTTTATTCGTATGGAATTTAGGGCTAGAAAATATCTTAAAAACGACTTTAGCTGACTTCTTGCTCGAACTGAGTTACTGAGCCTTGAGAGGTAGTTCTTGAACCGAAGTTAGTGGCTAGTGAGGGCATCATTTACCCATTCATTCAGCAAACGTATTGTGCTTCTGGTGTATATCCTGGCTAGTGTAAGCACTGAGTATACAGGGATATGTAACTAAGCGGGATATTGTCCCTTCCCTCAGGGAGCTTACATTCTGTGGGGAGAACCAGATGTTGAACAGCTAAATTGCAGCAGTGATGATGCAGTTAGATTTTTTTTTTTTAAAGATTTTATTTATTTATTTGACAGAGAGAGATCACAAGTAGGCAGAGAGGCAGGCAGAGAGAGAGGAGGAAGCAGGCTCCCTGCTGAGCAGAGAGCCTGATGCGGGACTCGATCCCAGGATCCTGAGATCATGACCTGAGCCGAAGGCAGTGGCTTAACCCACTGAGCCACCCAGGCGCCCCTGCAGTTAGATTATTGATAATTGCTGCAAAGAAAAATTAATGGCGAAATAGCACTGGTGGCTCGTGGAGATTGAGACGGAGCAGGGTCCAGGTTTCTATTATTTTTTTTTTTAAGATTGTATTTATTTATCATGACCTGAGCCGAAGGCAGCGGCCTAACCCACTGAGCCACCCAGGCGCCCCCCAGGTTTCTATTTGAACAGTTTGCCAGTAAGGGAGGGTACATCTCAGGGAAACCAGGTTTGGGGCAGATAAATGACAGGCGGGGCTTGGGTCACCTTGAATTTGGTGTGCCTCTGGGAAGGGCACGTGGAGAAGTGGAAGACGTGATTGGATACGCAGGGGAGAAGCTCGGAGCATAATTCTGAACTGGAAGTATAAAGTGGAAAAGGCATCAGTTTAGGAATAAAAATGGAGTTTGTGGGCCATGGGTCCTCTGAAAAGAGAGCGGGAAGAGAGGACTCCCAACCCCGCCCCATCCCTGATCTTCCCCATGACTGCAAGTACATCTACCCCTTAGCTTAATCTGAAAATCTGGGAGTTGGTTTTAATCCTCTTTACCTCAGTTTCCACACCTGATTCATTAGCAAACCCTGTTGACTTCACCTCCAGAACGTAACCTAAGTCTGTGAACTTCATCTCCTTTGTCCTCTCTCTCCGGGACGGCTGCTGTAGCCTTGAGAGGGTCTCCTAGCTTCTACTCCTACCCTTAACAATCCCAGTCTTCACATAGGAGTCAGAGAAGAACTTTTTTTTTTTAAAGATTTTATTTATTTGATAGGCAGAGATCTCAAGTAGACAGAGAGAGAGAGGAGGAAGCAGGCTCCCTGCTGAGCAGAGAGCCCAATGTTGGCTCGAACCCAAGACCCTGAGATCATGACCTGAGCCGATGGCAGAGGCTTTAACCCACTGAGCCACCCAGGTGCCCCAGAAGAACTTTCAAAACACCTATCAGATCACCTCATCCTCTGGATTAAATCTTCCAGTGGCTTCTCATAGCCCTTGTAATAAAATCTAAACTCTTTACCTTGGTACAGAGCCTGCAAATTTCAGCCTCTGCCAACCTCTCTGATCTGGTCTTATCAGTGTTCACCTGGGCACCCCCCCCCAGCCGATGTGGCCTTCCTCCTGGAACACAAACAAGAGCAGGGTGTGGCATCAAGAAAGCTGGAATATATCTATCTGATTGGTAGTGTTGATTGCCGCTTAAGGGTCGAGTGAGATTAGAGTTGGAAAGTGTCCACGGAGACCTCGCAGCCCTGGCTCACTGCTCCCTCCATCCTTGCTGAGCCCTCTGTGAGGCACTTCCTGAAGCCAGCTGCTCTGGGACCATAGGGCCCCCGGGATGAGTGTGGAATCCTGTGCCACCAAGGAGTTTGGAAACCTAATGGGTCAAAGGAACTGCACAGTGAAGCGTTGTTCTCCATAAAACAGAAAATAGAGACCAGAGGAATAGAGGATAAATGAGAAAGTATATGGTTTTTACAGATTGCAGGGCTCACCCATGTTTTATGATTAAAAGCAATAGTAAGTGATAATGATAAGAAATTGAAACAGTGTAAAAGAGGGTAGCTTAAAAGATTTTTAAAGTCTTGACATTTTCTTTCCTTCTCCCCTGCAGTTTCTGTTCTCTAAAGATCATCTGGGGGATAGGATCATATCGATCCTTTTAGAAATATTCTAACTGAACATACATACATGCATACATACATGAAATAAAATGTTGCTACTTTGGGGATGTTTTAGTCTACATCAGTTTCTCCTCTCTCCCTTCCTTCCTGTTTCCTATCTTTTTGTCTTTCCTCATTTTCTGTTTCTCCTTTCCTAGCTTTCTTTTCTTCCTTCTTTCCCTCTCTTATTTTCCTCACTTCGGCCCTCCCATCCTCCCTCCATCCTGGCATCTGTATTTACACAGAGGCCATCCCACCCACACCGGGGAGTGTGTGCTGTAACAGCCCTAAGCAGCTCACCTCCTCTTGAGGGAGAGGATAATGGAGTTTCCTGCCTCTCAGCTCAGGTGCCTGCTGGGATACTGCAAGCAATGAACTGTATGTTCATTTGAGAGCAGCAAATACATAGGAGCACAGACACAGCTGGTATGAAGAGAAATGAAAAGTGCTGGAGATATGTAGCCTAAAGAAGAAAAGTTGGTGGGTGGGCGTGCTATCTGCTTCCCATCTTGAAAGGCCTGCGTGAGGAGCGAAGTCTCTGTTCTCTGATACAGGGGAGGAGAGAAGGCAGACCAATGGCTGGAAGCTTTGGAGGTGGATTCTGGCATTCAGCATCACAAAGAACTTTATAAATGCCATTTATAGATTTATAAGTAATAATTGTTTTCTCTATCAGTGAGTGCTCCTGTTGATGCAAATGGCAAGAAAACCCCAGGAGACTAGGGAGACCTCAAGGAGACGGTCCTTGAGAATGGCCGACTTCCGGGTTTGCATGCTGTGACATTCTGTGTTGTTTCCCCCTTCACCCTCAGACCCCGCAGTGTGCTACTCCTGGGGCTCTGGACCCTTGGTGTGTGGTAACAGGAAGACCGCCAGCCTCTATCTTCCTGGGTAGGAACAAACAGGAGTACCTCCTGGTGGCTCAGTCAGTTGCCCAGCTCTGCTTTGCTCTGACTGAACTGAAAACACCCCTTTGGGAGGGGGAACAGACGGGGAGTGCACAGTGGCCAGTGGTCCACGGCACTTCCTGTCTTGCTGAACAGGAACAGCAGGTTTTCCCTGCTCTGCCAGTGGGGCAGTTCCCTGGTCAGCCTTGGGGCAGCCACGCTTTCTGCTCAGAGTGGCTTGCTCTTATCCATTTCCCTGACCACACTGAGGAGGAGCCCGTCTGGGAGCCGGACTTCCCTCAGAGCCCGTTTTCTGGTGGCATAGATTTGGGGACCTGGGCATTACTTTGGAGTTGAGCATTTACAAGTTCATATATTTGACAAATGAGGGGTTTCTCTGGCAGTACAATTCATTAAAAATTTTGCAGGCTTTCATTCTTTTTTCACTGGCCACACTCCATGGGTTAGTTACCAGGACCGTGGAACTTTGGATGGAGATAGCTGGCTCAGGAATTTGGGTCTCTCAGCACTGGGCTAGTAGTCAGCTCATGTCCTGGGCATTCAGAGCAGCGCTGCCCTCTGGGCCTTTGTTTCAGGGCAGTGAAAACCAGTGGTCTGACCTGGGGAGGTGCTGTTTATTTGCTTCTTAGGAGCCCTGGACTGTTCTAGCTGCATCAGTGCAGGTGCAGTGCACGGTGGGCCACAATCCTGTGTGTGCGGCAGAGGGAATAAGTGGAGGCGTATTGGGAGTGCCTGAGGAAGAGCAGCTGCTTACAAACCCTCATCTCAGTACAGCAACGTCTCCTACCTTTTTTGCACTGACTTTAGTTGGGGGCAGATAATTTGGCTTTCCCACCTGTGCAGGACTCCAGGTCACCAGGCCTGCAAGCCACAAACAAAAATTTTCTCTTAGCAAAGGTGTATTTTCACCTGGTTCTCCTTTAAGCTGATAAATTATAGCCTAAACGTGCCTCCTTCTTGTAAAATCTTACTGAAGGCTGAAAGAAATGGAGAGTTCACTCTAGAATCCTAAAAATTCTCTTAAGTCCCCTAATAATGCAGTTCTGATCAGCACACTATCTGGTTTTAAGGTACAAATGACATCCATTTTATTGTTGTATGACAAAGACATCCAACCCCAGCTCAGCCAATCCACATTTTGGGATCCTTCACAGGAAACAAACCTTATTTCTTATGTAAATTTCCATAATAGCCAGGACTGTCTTTCCCTTTGTTGGGAGCAGAGAGCAAGAGTCCCAAGTAAGAGAAAACAGATCACACTCGCTGAGGAGAGAAAAGAAGGCATTAGGGTATTTACTGGCACACATAAGTTAAAAGTCCAGGTTAAATTTTAGATTTGACTTCTGGAATGCCTGGATTGGGGCCCAGATAATGTCATCATGACTCAGTTTCTCTGTATCCAAGCTCTTCCACTCTTTTGTCTTCTTAGATTTTCCTTGGCAAACCCTGCGGATTCAGGATGTCCCTTGTGCAACATCAGGCAAAGCGAGTGTGTTTTCCAGTAGTTGATGCAGGATTTACTGTGATTGGACCAGCCTAGGCCATGTGCTGGTTCTTGGAGTCACTGCTGCTAGGCAGCTATCCAAGAGGCCTCCGTACTTTGATTGGGTTGGGTTGAGTGTTTCATCCCTGGAGCTGAGGGGGTTCCTTACCCAGATATGGTATTAAAAGGGGGGAGGGTGTATTTACTGAAAATTGAAACTTGATCTTAAAACAAGGGGAAAAGATAGTAGGAAGGCCAGCAAAAGTCAGCTACAATTATCTGTAGGGTGTTAGACACTGAACTAGGCACTGCAATTAAAGTTTTTAAAAAGAAGAATGATAGATGTTGAGTCTCAGTGAGTTTCTAGGAACTGGAGAGTTTTGAGAGAGCAGCTGTAAATATAGTACTGAATTCCATCATTGGATGATTTGATCAGATGCGTTTTAAGGAGCTTTCCTACATGAGATTTTATAATTTATACTTCTTGGAAAACAAACTGGAAAAGACCCCCCCCCCCTTAGGTAATTATCTTACCATTTTAAATTTATCCTTTTAGGATTTTTAATATTGTGACAGCTTTATGTAGAATTCTGAAAATTCAATTCAGTGCTTTCTTTGACATTACAATTCCTGTAAAACAATGAATATAGAAAAATATAGAAGAACTAATATACTGATAGAGAATACCTGCTTTTTGTTTGTATAATAACTCACTAAAGATATAATAGTTGATAAATGCTGACTTTTAGTTTTTAATCCATGCTACTGTGAAATTGTATATATGGGTTAAATACTGAATCTTGCTTTTTTATCGATTAGAGCTTTATTATCTAATCCATTAAACCAGCAATGAAACTTTTCTTTATTTGATTTTCATTTGTACTGTGGCTAATATGCTCTTTGCAGAGAATCTCCACAATAGTTAAATATATTTATTTTCCCCCATCTTATGCAGTATCATTGCCATTATATTTTGGTTTTCTTCATAAGCCTTCTTTAATCTCAGCCAAAATACAGTCCAGCTGAGTTTTCTTATGGTTTACCAAAGGAACGTGGGAATCCACAGGAAATTTGGATGACTATTATTATTCTAATGTCATAAGGGTTTAAAAAGTTTTATAATGTGTATTAAAAGGAATCCCTGAGATCAGAACACTTAAAACTATATAAATAAATGCAAATCTGTGAAAATTACCTTGCCTTTTATCAACTATTAAAACTCCGAGTATAAGTTTCTTGGTACAAAATTGTTATTGGAGAGGGTGGTTTAATGACTAAGTGACATATAATGAACTCTTTTTTTACCTCTGCGTGATGAGAGACATAGTACGTACAAAGAAGAATTAATGATAAGGAAGTCCAGTTTTCTTTATTTGGGGGAAGGAGGCAGGTGTTTTGAATGGTGGGGAAATTCTTGGGTCTTGCCTCTGAAAACATCTTATATTATTCTTTGAATTAATAGATTGGTATTGGGTGAAGTTTGATTTCTGTCATTTGAAGGGTATAGAGCAGCTTCCCTTGATAGGAAGTCCGTTTTAGTCTATGTGGCATGGTCAGATTCAAGGGTTTTATCAATTTCTGAAATTTGACACAGATAAAACTCAGCTTGTCATTGGCCCACTTTATCATTCCAGGACTAATCTTTTTCATTTCCTTATTTGTTATATATTCATTCATTCATCCGTGCCCCACCTTACTCTACAAGGATTTGAGATACCTTATAAAAATTACATGTGTGTAATACACATGCAACCAGCCTTGTTTTGTCCACTCCCAGCTTTAAGTCACGTCCAGAGAAATAAGCACACCAGAGAAAATAATTCAGATATTTACTTCAACTCTCAGGAAACCTCCAAGAGGGTAGTTAGTTCTATTTGATGGAACTTTTTTTGAAACCCTCTTTCGCCATCTGAACTTTTGCATGGCTATTGGCTGTTTCACCAGACTCCTTCCTTTTTCTTGACCCTGAACTTCATGCTATTAGTTGTGTAGTTGTTCAGAACTACTTCCGTGGTCAGTGTTACGAAGGGATCCCATTTTCAGGGCACCCAGCTGGCTTAGAAGAGCATGCAACTCATGATCCTACCATAGGGTCATGAGTTGGGTTTAGAGGTTACAGTCAATCCATAAGTTTGCCAATAAACATACACACATATGTACATATGTTAAAAAAACAAAAACAAAGGGACTTCTTTCCACAGTTCTCCCTGTTCATGAGTAGAGCACTTACTGGTTTTCCAGGTGTCAAAACCCTTCGTTACCCTTAACCCTGAAAATTATGTAGGACCTCACATCCAATTTAAAGGAACTCTAAAAAGATGTGGTAGTAGTGTCTGTTATTAACATTCATAAATGCAGTTTATTGCAGCGAAAATGCCAAGAGAGGACATGATGCCAATATAGGGCTCAGTAAAAGATATTCTGCAGTGGGCTGACATAACATGGTCCAAAGACTGCAGCTTTCTGATGATCTGAATTGACCCAAGAATAAAACTTTACACTGTCTGGAGCAAAAAATGCTTACACTGACCTTAGAGACCAAAGCAGTGATGGAAACGAGTGGACAGTAAGTGGTAACTGCCCTCCTCCAATTTTGGTGCACTGTGGGGAAGGAGGACTGGGGCCTGGTAATGACTGCATGTGCCTTTTCCAAGGAGGGAAGCTGCTGTTGCTTTGTTCCAGCCTGGCTGGCCAGGGGGGGCCCAGGACCAGTGCTATCATGTCTGCTAATTCTTCAATGTGAGCCTGAAATCTGCCTTTTTATGTGAAATATCCTCATTTTAAATGCTGTGTTTTAGTCATTATGATGAAGTTCTAGAACCTAGGTAAGGTTCGTTGGGCCGAGGTCCGGAGCTGATGACCAAAAAAGAATTCTTGAGACATCTTTGGTGCAAAATGGTGGTTTATTAAAGCACAGGGACAGGACCAGTGGGCAGGAAAGAGTTGCTGCCCCGGGTTGTGAGAGATGGCGGGTTTTGTATCTTGCCGTTGGGGGAAGGTGAGGAGAAGGGAGGTTTCAAAGGAGCTTTCATATGCTAAAGAGGGCCTACAAGGTTCCAGGATACGGGAGGCCCTGAGGCTTGATCAATGTTGTCTTTTAGCCAGCCATTAACATCAAGATAGTTGGGAGGGCGCCTCAGGGGCTCAGGTCATGGATATCAGGTTCCTGGGATCTAGCCCCGCGTTGGGCTCTCCGCTCAGCGGGGAGCCCGCTTTCTCCTCTCTCTCTCTGCTTGCTTCTGTCCACTTGTGATCTCTCTCTGTCAAATTTTTTTAAACATCTTAAAAAAAAAAAAAAAAGATGGTTGGGAGATTCCTGGTGGGATGTCACAATCCTGCTATCAAGCGTCTTTGTTAGTGAGATTTAGGTTCAGAAGAGATTTAACTATATTTACATTTCCTTCTACCTCAGCCTCCTTCTGTTTTGTTTATGGAGGCGAAGGTGACATTAGGGTTTGAGAACTGAGTTATTTGCCACTGGAAATTGTGCTATTGATAAGGTAACTTCTTTGTTTGTAGATCTCTAGGACATTGTAAACCAAGGGAGACTCCTGTCTTGTAGGATTGTAATTTCTGCAAGTTAACTATTTGTTTATCGTTTGGGGTGCCTGAGGAATGTCACACACATTACCGAAGGGAGCGGGTGGAGAGGGGGTGCAAGGTGCCAGCTTTTGCTTTGTCCTGAGTCAGCCTCCTGCTCCCTCATCAATTAGGATTTTTAAAAAGTGCTTGTGGTCCAAGCAGAGCATACCAGCAGGCACTTAGTCGCATCTCTGATTGAGAAAAGGGTAGCCTGCTTGTTTTTTGTACAAATCCATCAGTCTCACTTTCATCTTCTCTGATGTGCTCAAGATGGGTGTTCTGGCAAAGTCTGGAGTCTGATGTTCTCCGATTCTCAACATCAACTAGATATCCCAGCTACTCAATTCCATTCTGACCCTAACAGGCCCTGAGTCAGTGTCAAAGGCACAGGTTTACGAGCTCAGTCCTTTGAGATGGTCCTCAATTCAGACGCCATTCATTAAGTCCCAGTCAGCCCGCATTTCTGTCCAATTTGGCTATACGCTTGGGAGTTCCTGGATCCCGCCTCAGGTCTGACAATTCTAAAACAAGTCACAGGACTCAGGAAAACACTGCTTACATTTACTGGTTTACTCTAAAGCATGTAATTCAGAGCAGCCCAGTGGAAGAGGATGCGTGGGGCAGAGTGTGGGAGTGGGAGGGGGCAGGGCTTCTGTGCTTCTCTCTGGGCCTGCCGTCCTCCCAGCACCTCTGTATGATCACCGGACCAGAAGCTCTCCAAACCCTGTCATGTAAAGGTTTCTGTGCAGGTGTCATTGTAGAGTCATGACTGACTGAATCAGGGGTGCTAGTGATTGAACTCCACGTCCAGCCCCTCTCCCCTCCCCAGAAGTCTGGAGGTGGGGCCAAAATTTACAATCTCCTAATCAAGGCTTGGTGTTTCTGGTGACCACTTCCTGTCCTGAGGCTGCCTTAACTGCCCCCCCCCCCAACAACAGGAGTCATTTATTAACACACAAAATATATTCTTATCACTCAGGAGATTGGAAGTGTTTTAGGAGCTGGATGCCAGACCTGGGAGGGAAAAAGACCAGGCATTTATTTTTTATTACAATACAGGGGTTCTTTTGATTGGTTAAGAGCAAACTAGTACCCTTAAGAGATCACCACCCTTGAGGCATTTTGAAAAGCCCAACCAAGGCTGCCATGTGGTTGGAAGGTCTTGCCCCAGAGACTGGCCCTCAGAAATACGAAAGCAAGGCCAAGGTTTTTCTTTAAAAATCTATTTTTGGTGTGCCTTTACATATGAATGAATAACCTCAGAGCTCAACAGCAATTTTAGAAGGGAAAAAATTCAAAGTAGATATTACTAGTCTTCCACCCCCGAATCCTATATTTGAGCAATGTCATTTCCCAAGGATATGGACGGTATGTAATAAGTACAAAAAATACTCATAAGAAATTGAATGGACATACTGGATGTGAGCCAACTAAGTTGAGAGCACCTGCCAAAATAATTTTTCAGATTTTATACCTGATAATACATTATTCTTTCTGAAAATACCTATAATGACAGGAAGAGTTATGAGGCTGCTTCTAATTTATAGCATTGAAATAACATTATCATAAAAGAGGAAGCATATGTGTGTGTCTAAAATTATTCATAGGCAGTTAAAATTATTAGAATATATTTTAAAAGTTTGAAGGAGGAAGAGAAGTTGAGTTAGAGCACATTCTAATTTTATGCCACTCATACTTGTTTTCCTTAGCAGGACATTTCTGCTAATCACAGATTTTATGTTTCACTCATGAGGCTTTTAGGAGAGTATTAACTTATATACTAAACTGGTTATTTCTGGACTGTAGTTTTTAGCTTTTATTTGCCTCCATGTTTCTATAATTTAGGCAGTTAGGAGGGAATAGATTAAAAATCAGAATAAAATCACTTTATTTCTGCTGGGAAAATTTCAAGTAGCTCTTCTTTAGTTAGTTGCTTGTTTTGCTGGAATAGCTTCAAGAAATTAATTTTTTTCTGTTTTTCCAGAAGAATCTTGTCTTTGAAATGTATTGCTGCTGTACTGAAATAATGTATGTCTTTGAAATAGATCCTAGTGGCGTCACTGGGGAGTCCAAGCATGTGATTGGTTTTGAATTAAAAAAAATTTTTTTTAATTGTCATTAAAAATGATTTCTGGCACAGTAAGGAGATCTAATAAAAGGAAAAATATTTGGAAGACTTCTTCAGCTTTGTAGGTGATTATAAACACTGGAAGACTGATTTCAGTGATGATTGAAGTGATCAAATACGAAAACAAGATTTAACCCTTTGGAAATCCAGCCTGTTAAAAATTTTTTTCCAATATCCCCATCTCCAAGAAGCTGAAGGTTCCTGAACATAAAATGAAAGCTCACATCTGTAATATTTCCACTGCATCTTGAGACTTCAGGATCATTTTAAGTAGACTTTTTTTGGGTTTTGCTTTAGAAATAACATGTTTACTACCACTCACTGCAAACAGTGAACTTTTCTGAGACCTAGTAATGATTTGAACATGGGATATAATGTTGAGTTTATAATTATTTATATCACATGCTAATATAGCCAGTGTGGTAGACTGAATAATGACCACCAAAGATAGCCAGGTCGTGATGCCAGAATTTGTGAGTGTTACCTTATATAGCAAAAGAGACCTTGAAGATATGACTAAATTAAGGATCTTGACATGGGGGGATTATCCTGGATTATCTGGGTGGGCTTCAAAATGCGATCTAGGTGTCCACTACGAAGGAGTGGAGGGAGGTTTGACTATAGAGAAGGAGGCAGGGAAGACACTCAAGCCAGAGACGGTGCTACTGGCTTCGGAGCTGGAGGAAGGGGCCACAAGAAATGCAGCCCTGCAGTCTGACCTCCAGAGCTGTCCGAGAATAACTGTGTGTTATTTTAAGCCCCAAGTTTGTAGTAGTTTTTTTACGGTAGACATAGGGAACTAATAGAGCCCCTTAGTTCAACTGTATTAAGTTAAATAAGCCACATGCAATACATGGTAAAGCAAAAGAAATTTAACAGTTTATACTTTGTCGCTTCTTAACATTTCTACTTGCAGGTTTTGGGTAAGTTTCTTTGTTGCTGTGTTTATCAGCTTATCCTTGATGGAAAAGCAGTAAAATTCCCAAAATGTAAATACCGTAGTTACAGGACTTTGCCAATTCCTCTTGGCACAAGGCGCTTCTCTTATCACCTGGAGCAGGTTCCGTTTTCTGCTTCCCTTCCTCGGTTTATAGCCGAGTTCTTTATTACCGTGTCAGTGCCTTTGATTTCCCTGTAACTTTCTCAGGCTGTGACTCAGCATCCTGACTTTTAAGAAGAAGGAACCAGAATCCCACACAGGCAATCTATATATGCAACAAAAGCCTGTCTTGTTTCATAAACACAAGGCAAACATTCTACACAGTAAACATTCTTTTCGTGGTAGTGCCATTGTCAGCCCGGTACTGCGGAGGGGCACATAAGGTTCTCTGAATGTCCCTTAAGAACCCACGCCAGGTCTCTTCTGAAATTGTGACACTTTTGCATCCATTCCTGGCACCTGCCCTTTGATTAGCAAAGTCCCCTATGAGCTACTGATCCCATCACTGTTTTCATAGAAATCCTAAAAAGGGGAACTTTGGTATTTTGTCCTTGATTGGCATTCCATTTAGCAACCTGTATTAGAATCCATTTAATTTTTGAGACCAGGGAAAATTCCATTATGTGTTTGTGTGCTCACCTGTATGGGTATATCGCTAGGTTTTGAACTCAAAGCCGGAGGATCTCTTTTTCTGACTGAATCAGTGTTTCTGAACTGGAGTATTTCCATTCTGACTGATTGATTTTCTTTGGCGGGGGGTGGGGGGAAATCACATTGTCAAAGTTAAACAAAGTGAGGAAGAGAATGTGCATCTCAGAGGTTGGCCCTAGAATCAGGTACATTTATAGACTTTTCTAGGGATTATTCCTAAGCTTTTTGATTTTATTTGATCATAATTCTAAGAGGAATTTTCATTAAGTGAGTGTTTTTGTTTTTAACTGTCTTCCCCCTCTGACATGAAGTTAAGATGTTATTTGGCACATATCATGGTTGGGAATTTGCAGTGGAAACTGAAAACTGACCTTCCTTTTGTGAAAACACAAAATGAAATATTAGAAGGGATATTCTGCTAAAAATAATAAATAGCTTGTACTGGTGACTAAATCCATAGCAGAGTTAAATTAATATTTATGTATAGCAAGAAAAATAATGTGAGCACGTGATAACATCTAGAATTTATCAGATACCTTCTTTGATGTGTTACAGTGCTTTAGATGTTAACTTATTTTCTTGGATCCTGAGAAATCCCCAAGTGATGGCAATAGTTTCAGCACAACAAACGAGTAACTTCTGGTTATTGAGTCCTTGCTATGGGCCAAGCGCAGGTTGTGTTCAGTAGTCATTGTATGCTTTCTCTGTGCTGGTTAGTTTAGTCATCACAAAAAAGCCATCTGAGGCCATTCTATCCCTTTGAAGCCAAGGAGCCTGAGTTTAGATGTAGTAACTCACTCAAGGATGCACACCAAGAAGGAACAAATGAGGCTTCAAATACAAATGATTCTGACCCAGAGGCTCAGCTCATTTCGTGAGGACACTCCATTTCCCTGAGTCTGGAAATGGCCAGAGTCAGGTTCCAGCACCCAGGAGAAACAGCTTAGCCTCTGAGAGCCATGCAATGACAAGGTTGCAGTGGAACAGCCAAGAGCAAGACCCATGAGGTAGTCCCCACTGAGGGCAATAGCCCAGCTATGTGTGGTAACGGAGGAAGAGGGGCTGTATTGCAGGATTTCCCCGTGATAGCTGGACTCAGGAGAAAGAATAAACCACAGGCAGATTTGGCCAAATGTTGCCATAGCTGCGGAAATTTAATTTTACAAATTTATTAGCCTGATAATTACAGAAGCAATATATAATTGTTGTACCAAAAATACCAAATTATATAAATGTGAAGTAAAAGTTGCCCCCCTTCCTCTGTTGACCATTTTCTCATACCCTTACATCTAAACGCATGTAAGTATATATCGAAATGGGATAGTTGCTGGTTTGAAAGGGTTTTGCTTTGTTTTTTGTTCTCTTTCACAAAAACAGGGTCAGACTACAATACTGTTCTATAATTTTTTTCATGAAAGACTCTTACATCTATATCTTTTATGTGAGTACTCCTATTTCCCTACAGAGGCAATTTTGAGGAAAATATTTGTATTAAAGAAGACTGCAGATAACTCTTGAACAACATGAGTTTGAATGGTGCATACACTTACACCCGAAATTTTTTCAATAAACATAGCACAGTACTGTGAATGCATTTTCTCTTCCTTACGATTTTCTTAATAACATTGGCTTTTCTCTAGCTTACTTTGTTGCCAGGATATAGTGTATAATACATATAACATAGAAAATATGTTAATTGAATGTTGATGTTACCAGTAAGGCTTCCAGTCAACAGTAGGCTCTTAGTAGTTCGGTTTTGGGGGAGTCAAGAGTTAATATGTGGATTTGGGGCTATGTGGGAGTTGGTGCCCCAACCCCTGCCCTGAGTCATTTAAGAGTTAGTGTTTTCCAAGGGTTAAAAACAGTAGGTTCTTCAAGACAAAGCAAAATAAGGCACAGACTTCAAGGCAACGCAAGGCCTTCATGGCATCGTCTTCAAGACAAGACACAATATCTCAGTCCACTTGTTGGCACCCATTTTGCAGTCTAGAATGCAGTAAGGAACCAGGGACAGGGGATACGATTCCCTCCTCCAGGGCCTTTAATGTCAGGGCGCTGATCATAGTGATTTCCTCTGGAAAGTCCTCTGGAAAGGAGAGGAGAAGGGAATTTGGAAGGGGAGGTGAACCATGAGAGACTATGGACTCTGAAAAACAATCTGAGGGGTTTGAAGTGGCGGGGGGGTGGGAGGTTGGGGTACCAGGTGGTGGGTATTATAGAGGGCACAGCTTGCATGGAGCACTGGGTGTGGTGAAAAAATAATGAATACTGTTTTTCTGAAAATAAATAAATTGAAAAAAAAAAGAGTTAGATTTAGAGGTATTAGAGTGTATTTTAGAGGGGTGGGCAAAATGGGTGAAAGTGGTCAAAAGGTACAGACTTCCGGTCATAAAATAAATAAATCCTGGGGTTGTAATGTATGGCATGGTGACTGTAGGTAATACTATTATATCACATATTTGAAAGTTACTAAGAGATCTTAAAAGTTCTTATCACAAGAAAAAATTTTGTCACTGTGGTGACTGATGTTAACTAGACTTGTTTTGGCGGTCATTCCACAGTATATACTAATAGCCAACCATGATGTTGTTCACCTGAACTTCATATAATGTTTATGTTCATTGTATCTTGAAAAAAATGATGCAGGGCAGTCCCATACAGTTTTCTCAGTCAGAACTTGGACCTGACTTGCTTGTATACTTCCAGTAATGGGAACGCTACTTTATGGAGCAGTCAGTTCTGTTATTGGATTGCTCAGTTAGAATGTATACATGCA
Source organism: Neogale vison (assembly GCF_020171115.1). Taxonomy (NCBI): domain Eukaryota; kingdom Metazoa; phylum Chordata; class Mammalia; order Carnivora; family Mustelidae; genus Neogale; species Neogale vison. Next base: position 75,028,867 of record NC_058091.1, on the reverse strand, counting down.
TACTTACATACATACATACATGTGCGTGCGTGTGTGTGTGTGTGTGTATTATATATATTTAAAGATTTTGTTTATTTATTTGAGAGGGACAGAGAGCATGGGCAGGAGGAGGGCCAGAGGGAGAGAGAGAAGCAGGTTCCCCACTGAGCAGGGAGCCCCATACGGGGCTTGATCCAGGACCCTGGACACAGGACCTGAGCCAAAGGCAGATGCTTAACTGACTGAGCCACTCAGGCGCCCCTAGAAAGTTACATTGAACTAACTTTTATTACTCTGTGGCTTCCTCTCCTTCATTAATATGTTCTCGAGTTCCACAGATTAAATCTCATTCCCTCTTTACCTGTAACTGAATGAAATAGGACAAGAAGGGGTATCCTTAAGGAAGATGAAAAAAAAACCAACACAAAATTGAAAACAAAAAATGAACAAGTAAAGAGAAGATGATATTTTTCTCATGGTTGATCCATTCTGACATTTTCTACTTTCCTTCATGGAGCTGTTTGCTTCAAATCATAGAGCAGTGCTTTTTTTTGCCTTTTTTTTTTTTTTTTTAATAGCCTTTTTATGTCAGTGGTTCATGTACAGTGGTTCATGCATCAGTGGTTCCAAGTTGGCCTCTGGACTTTCCCAGGGATGGAAGCTGCAGTGAAAGGAAAATGTACTCAGATGTGTGGGAGCACAGGGAAGTGCAGAGTTTGGGGAAGGTTTAGTTTGGATTTAAAAGATTTTTTTTTTTTTTTTTAACCTCAAAACTGCTTCGGCACATTTCTCATCCAGCTAAGTGTAAACTGTAAGAACCAGACCAAAGCTTGAAAATCCTGTCATCAGTCTCTTGCTTTGGTTTTACCTTAGAAGTGCTGGAGAGGTGGTTCATTATGCTTTCAGAAGCAGATTCCAGTTTACACAGAGAGCCACGTCTAGAGTTGAAATCTTTCCTTCCTGCGAGTGCATTCTCCATCGAAGCCCACGAGATTGCCAGTTATGTCTCCCCCAGATAATTCATAGAATTTCCAGAGTCCATTGAATTTTATTTTAAATCAAGATACATATCGGGGCGCTTGGGTGGCTCAGTGGGTTAAGCCGCTGCCTTCGGCTTGGGTCATGGTCTCAGGGTCCTGGGATCAAGTCCTGCGTCGGGCTCTCTGCTCAGCAGGGAGCCTGCTTCCATCTCTCTCTCTCTCTCTCTGCCTGCCTCTCCATCTACTTGTGATCTCTCTCTATCAAATAAATAAATAAAATCTTTAAAAAAAAAAAAAGATACATATGTATGTGTAGAACACTTGTAGGCGTGGACCTGGGAGGCCCTGAGGCTTCTGGCTCACACCTAACTTTGTGAATTCCTGCACACTTGACTGTGCCCCGTGGATGTAGAAACATTGGGTTCAGTGCCAAGGGCCAAGAAAGAATCCTTGAGATGTCTTTGGTGCAAAATGGTGGTTTTCTCCCATGGGCAGAAGGAGCTGCACTGAGTTTGTGAGGAGTGACTGATTATATAAGATTTTCTGTCCTGTAGAGCCGGGAGGGGTGATGTTAGGACTCCTGGAACTTGAGCCTCTAGGCTTTGGGAGATTGTCTCCTTTTTTTTTTTTTTTTTTGCTGGTAAATCCTTAAGACAGTTGCAAACTGATGGAGACTCCTGTCCTGCCTGCCTGTGGTCTCTATCAGTTAACCATTTGTTTTTCCCTTTCCTTTGTTCTAGAGCAGCTAGGAGTGCCTGAGGAATGTCACATGTATCCCACCCGGGGGAGGGGTGCAGGGTGTTAGCTTTGTGCTTTGCCATTAGCTTGCTTTTTGCTCCCTCATCATTTACCGCCACCTCCCCCCAACAGTCTTGATCCTTAAAATCTTTAAGGTTGTTGAAGGTGGAGGGTCTCACTCTCTGTAGCTTCTTCCTGCTCAGTAGGGGTGTAGGGATATCCCTACCTATGGGTCAGTATTAGCCCGGGAACATATAGTGGAGTTGCAAAAGGAGGAGGCAGTTGAATCCAATTTAGTAAAGAAGTAACTCAGTACATCTTTAGGAATCTTTGGGAATCATCTGTGGACATGAAGTCTTTGGAGATGAGAGTCTTAGTGCCAAGCAGAAAGACACTGAAAAAGGCAACATACTAGGATTAATATGGCTATAAGAATGAGAAGTCCAACAAGGAGACCCTTCGTAGTTGACTGTAGTTATCCCCCAGACTCAGGAACTTAATCCCTGAAAGGGAGAGAAGGATTTCGTGGAGCCTCAGTTTGGGTATTCAGATTTTTCAATAGCCCTGTGCCTTGTTTGGGACAATCTGGAACGCATACATAGCATTGGATTTTTATAATGGCCCATGTACTGCCTTGTGCTGCTGCTAAAACATCTAATCCCGTTCTGTCTTGTAGAACTGTTTTATGATTGAGTTTTTTCAGTGTTTCATAGAGAAACGCTATTTTGAGTGTTATTTAGGGCTTTGACTGTGTACTTATTAAGAGCGTCCGCGTGCCAAATGACACCTCCAGTCCTAAAGAGGGAACAAAGTTGGATGCTCAGTGCTTGTACAAATAAGACACAGAACATGCCCACTGTTGTTTTAAATTTGAGGGTTGGCTGTGTTGGTAATAGCTTTAAAAATGTGTCCTTGCATCTAGGCAAAACCCGGAGTCAGGCAGCCTAGCCAGCCTAGGAGAGCCAAGGCCACAAGTTAGAGCTGCCTAGCCATTGGGTCCTGTTAGAAGTCAGCCCTCTAATTATAGGCCTCCTCCAGCTGCAGTCTGGGTATCAGGGGCTATTTGGTTTTGGAGGCCTCCTTTCCAGAGGACTTTCCAGAGGAAATCACTATGATCAGTGCCCTGACATTAAAGGCCCTGGAGGAGGGAATCGTATCCCCTGTCCCTGGTTCCTCATTGCATTCTAGACTGCCAAATGGGTGCCAACAAGTGGACTTAAGATACTGTGTCTTGTCTTGAAGACGATGCCATGAAGGCCTTGCGTTGCCTTGAAGTCTGTGCCTTATTTTGCTTTGTCTTGAAGAACCTACTGTTTTTAACCCTTGGAAAACACTAGAAAACTTTTACAAGGAGAAATTACTGAATTTTGTAATTTAAGCAGTTGGTAGGGAACATTGATGGAAAACAGTCAAGACAGAAATTCATGATGGTCTGAGCAACCTTCCAACACATGCAATTCCTTAGAGCTGAGTTCCCTAGGAAATGGCCCCCTGTTGGGTTGTTTTGTTTTTTTTTTTAAAGATTTTATTTATTTATTTGAGAGAGAGACAGTGAGAGAGAGCATGAGCGAGGAGAAGGTCAGAGAGCGAAGCAGACTCCCCATGGAGCTGGGAGCCTGATGTGGGACTCGATCCCGGGAATCCAGGATCACGCCCTGAGCCGGAGGCAGTCGTCCAACCAACTGAGCCACCCAGGCGTCCCTGTTTTTTGGTTTTTTTTTTTTAAGATTTTATTTATTTATTTGACAGAGATCACAGGTAGGCAGAGACAGAGGAGGAAGCAGGCTCCCTGCTCCCTGCCGAGCAGAGAGCCCAATGCGGGGCTCGTTCCTGATCCCAGGACCCTGGGATCATGACCTGAGCAGAAGGCAGAGGCTTTAACCCACTGAGCCACCCAGGTGCCGCCCCCCCCTCCCCCCCCCCCCCCCCCCGCACCGTGGGGTTTTAATTCGGTAGGGTACTGGTTTTGTCTGGCTTTGGGAGGGTGTCTGTGGTTCATGGCTGGACTGGAGATGTAGAAGAGATCACATTAGACCAATGAGGAGGAAACCTTTCATGGGAGTCTCAGTCTCATGGCTGTCCTGGTGGACTTAGGTGGCGGCCCCTTGCCCAAGACAGACAACTTTGTATAGGGACAGGAATAAAGAGAGGGCATCAGGTTTCTGGGTCTTACTACCATTCTGGCCAGGGAAATCACTTCCAGCCAGAAGTCAGACTTTCTCCTCCCTATAGGGCCAGGGGCTAGTGGATTGCATGCAGCCTGAACAATGGACATGAAAGTGTTCCAATAAGACTGGACTCCTTGAAAAGCCCCTCAAATGAAAGTAAAGGAAGAGAAGAGAAAGGATTCACCACTTTGCACCATGGCTCAGAGTCCAGATGAGAAGACTGAGACCTGTGTTCAGATGCCAAATGATACGGAAATGTTGGGATCAGGAGCCCAGGGCCAAGAAAGAATTCTCGAGATGTCTTTGGTGCAAAAAAGTGGTCTTGTTAAAGCACGGGAATAGCACAGATGGGCAGAAAGAGCTGCACTGGGGTTGTGAGGATAGCTGATTGATGATATAAGATTTTCTGTCTTGTAGAGAGAAGAGGGTGATGTTAGGGCTTCCGGAACTTGAGCCTCTAGACTTCTGGAGATGCTTTTTGTTTGTGTTTGTTTGTTTGTAAATCCTTAAGACAGTTGCAAACTGATGGAGACTCCTGTCCTGCCTGCCTGTGGTCTCTATCAGTTAACCATTTGTTTTTCCCTTTCCTTTGTTCTAGAGCGGCTAGGGGTGCCTGAGGAATGTCACATGTACCCCCCCCGGGGGGGGGAGTGGGACGAGGGTTGGAGGGGGTGTTAAGGTGTTAACTTATGGTTTGTGCTCAACTTGCCTTTTGCTCTCTCAACATGCCGTGACTTTGGGAGGCCCTAATTTTTCTCAGCCTTCCTTATCTGAATTGGAAGAGAAGATTGCCTACTGTGCTGGGCTTTTGTGAAGGAGGGATAATATTTGTATCGTACACAGCATGGTGTCTAGTTCATTAGTCAACTCAACTGTAGTTTCTGTTAGAAGAAAGCTCTTTCAAACTTCTGATAATAATCTTTTAAAAAAGATTTTATTTATTTATTAAAGAAAGTGAGATAGCAAGAGAGAGCACGAGCAAGGGGGGAGACAGAGAGGCAGGCTCCTCACCAAGCAAGGAGTCTGATGCGAAGCTTAATCCCAGGACCCTGGGATGATGACCTGAGCTGAAGGCAGATGTTTAACTTAGTGAGCCATTCAGGAACCCCAGACAATAGCCTTTTTTCTTTTTTCTTTTTATTTATTTATTTACTTTTAAATATTTTATTTATTTATGTGATAGACAGAGATCACAAGCAGGCAGAGAGGCAGGCAGAGAGAGAGGAAGGGAAGCAGGCCCCCAGCTCAGCAGAGAGCCCGACTCGGGGCTCAATCCCAGGACCCTGGTGATGAAGTTCTTGAACCTAGGTGAGGTTCAGTGGGGTGAGGTTCGGAGCCGACGGCTAAGAAAGAATTCTTAAGACGTCTTTGGTGCAAAAAGGTGGTTTATTAGAGCACGGGGACAGGACCCGTGGGCAGACGGAGATGCTGCGCCGGGTTGTGAGGGATGGCAGGTTATGTACCCTGCGGTTGGGAAGGAGGTGAGGTAAAAAGGGGGTGATGTTAGTCTCTAAGGAATTTTGGAAGCAAGGTTTCCAGGACCTTGAGGGGCTAGCTATTGTTGGGAGGAAGGTTATTCATTACTAGTAATAAAAATCTTCTTGTGAGACCCTTTAGATGTATATCAGTGGGCCATATGCTTGGGAATGATTCTCGACACTATCTTGGAGATCTAGAGATAAAGTTTCACATTTCTCCTATCAAGTGTCCTTGTTAGTGAGATTTGAGTTTAGAAGAAATATAACTTTATTTACTTTTCCTTCTGCCTCAGCCTTCTTCAGTTTTTATCGAGGGGAGGGTGACATTAGGGCTTGAGGAATTGAGTTATGTGCCTTTGGAAATTGGGCTATTGCTAAGGTAACTTCTTTGTTGTAAATCTCAAAGACATTTGTAAACCAAGGGAAACTCCTGTCTTGCAGGACTGTGATCTCTGCAAGTTAACTATTTGTTTTTCTTTTAGGGCAGCCAGAGGTGCCTGAGGAATGTCACACATATTACTGAGGGGAGCGGGTGGAGAGGGGGTACAAGGTGCCAGCTCTTGCTTTGTCCTCAGCCAGCCTCCTGTTCTCTCATCACCGGGACCATGACCGAGCGGAAGGCAGAGGCTTCAACCCACTGAGCCACCCAGGCGCCCCTCAATAATCTTTTTTCATTCATTCATTCATTCATTCATTTTTTAAAAGATTATTTATTTATGTGACAGACCAAGATCACAAGCAGGCAGAGAGACAAGAAGAGAGAGAGGGAGGAAACAGGCTCCCCGCCGAGCAGAGAGCCTGATGCAGGGCTCTATCCCAGGACCCTGAAACCATGTCCTGAGCCGAAGGCAGAGGCTTTAACCCATTGAGTCACCCAGCCCTCCCCCCATAATCTTTTTTAAAGAGCAAAACTTGATTTTTAAAATTTGGCAGTATGTGTTAAATTAAGAGACTTCATAGACCAATAACTTCAAAAAATATTTTTCTGACTAGCTAATATTTATATGTGGTGTAAAATTCAAAAGGCACAGAAGAGAACACAATGAAAAGTCAATTTTCTTATTCTGTCTTTCCCTCTTGCCACTAACTTTTGCCGGGAACTCACTTTACTGTTTTTTCATGTGTACCCTTGTAGGCATAGTCTTTGCATTAACTACATAAGTTAAAGTAGTCAGTGATTTCTATCTTCACCCTTCCCTCTAGTCTCTTTCTAATAGAGCTAACTATTGAATCAATAGCTCTAAGTCAGTACTGTCCAACACTTTCTGGGATGAAAGAAGTGTTCTCTAGGTTTGTCACCCACTATGGTGCCCCCTAGCCCATAAGTCTGTTAAGCTCTTGAAACGTGGCTCTTGCAATTGAAGAACTGAATTTTTAACTTCTATTTCATTTTAATTAAATTTCATAACTGCAAGTGGCTGGCTAGCATGACCATATTGGGCAGTGCTGTGCTAGATATTTATGTCTGTGCACTTACTACGTACAGAAACACATGGACCCCAAATTGTGGAATTAGGGAAAGAGTCATCTAGAACTACTAATTTAATATTAATTAAAGAAGTCTATAGTTCAATAAATTTTAGATTATTTTCTTTTTAAGTCAAGTATCTAATTAAGATGTTTCTTTTTGACACATGCTCCTAGTTAAGAAGATGGTGAAATGGCATCTTTGTAGGAGAGCCCTGGTTACAAGTACAGATCTCAGCCAGATCACAACAGAGCCCTGGTCATCTGCTCATTCATTTGTTCATGCATTCCAGAAATCCTTCCTGAGTACCTCATGTGTACATATGGCATTTTAACAAAACCTAGTCGAATCCCTGCCCTCAAGGAGCTCTCACTCCAGTGCTCACAGCCTTTCTGTGCTTCATTGCCTTGGATGTTGGAAGGAGCAAAAGAGACCTATGCAGAGACAAAGCAAGGAACTTGCTCAAGGCCCTGGCTCTGATTGTTGCCAGTGAACTTGATTTCCTTTAGGAAAGGAAAAAGCTTCAGAAGAAAACAGTTTTCATTCAGCCACTAAGAATGTTTTCTTTAGCAGAATCACCTTGTTTTTTTCCTTCAGTCTGCTAACTCTGGGTTGGGTGCTATTTTTAATTTTAAAATTTCAATTAAAAAAAGCCAAGAGATTATAGAATCAGTCCTTTAACACTCCTTTATGGTAGGGAAGGGACAAATAAGCAGCTCCAAATCCTGACTGCTAGCCGCTCTGCCTCCTCCTCCTGTGCTTGGGGAAGGTCTGTGATTTCCCCAACCTTCTGGCTTTCCTGGTCTCTCTCCCAAACCACGACTACTTCTTAGTGTTAGCATTTCATTTGATATAAGTTCTATGCTTTTTACCTTTCTGCATTCTCAGTATTTTTTAATATGAACACATATGAATTTCATAATAAAATAAAGAATAATTATCTTGTAAAAATAGTCCAGAGAGATGATGAAAACCTGAAATGATTCACTGGGTGCAGCAGAGATCAAAAGAGAAGGTGAATTTGAGAGGGAAGGATTTAGGAAACAGAACCAATAGGGCTTGGTTAGACTAGTGAGAGGAGGTTGAATAATAAAACTTGTTTTAAGGGGCACCTGGGTGGCTCAGTGGGTTAACCCTCTGCCTTTGGCTCAGGTCATAATCCCAGGGTCCTGGGATCAAGCCCTGCACTGGGCTCTCTGCTCAGCAGAGTCAGCTTCCCGTCCCCCCTCTCTGCCTGCTTCTCTGCCTACTTATGATTTCTGGCTGTCAAGTAAATAGATAAAATCTTTAAAAAAAAAAACAAAACAAAACTTGTTTTATGTAATTATGATTTCTTTTAAAGAAAGATAAATGCAGCATAACAAAATAAAGGGAATTTTGGACTCGTATTTGCAGCTATCAAATATAAATATGTCTCATTGTTTACAGTTACTCATCTGCTGAACATGATTTGCTAAGTATTTTTTTGGTCCACAATATAAATGTACATTTGGGGTCATTAAAAAAAACTTGGTTTATTTTCTTGTGTAACCTTTTTTTTTCAGTTTACCTTAATTTGGTGATAACAAAACCCTTTTCTGAGAATGTCTTACCATGATAGATACTGACTTGCAGAAAAACAGAGAAGGCTTAAATGGGAACGTTTGAAGAGGAATAAATATACCACATACATTCGATGGCAGTTATTCCTTCTTAGACAAGGCCTTAAAAATGTATTCTCTGCTTTAAAGGAAGGGTTTTACAGTGGGCTTCCCAAACTCACATCATAAGATCAGAATGTTTTGGTCATGTTGATAAACTACAGAGCGACAAATTCTCATGAGAACTCTAGTCAAATCAAAAGATGTAGCTGATTGTAAAATTAGTGAGGTATTACATTGGATTCTGTTTTCTGTTAAACAAGTTTGGTATTGCTATTTTCTAGCCTTTTTTAAAAAAAAAAAAAAAAACAACTACTTTTGGCTGTGAGTGTTGAGAGTAATGGTCTGTGCAGAACAGGGTCAAATGAATGAAACAATGTATCCCATTTTGTTACTTCCATGTGTGAAAATCAGTCTTTAATGAGATGTCCCTAGACAGTGCTAGTGTTCATCAAAACATGTGCCCTAGATCTGAGTGAGTTTAATTATCACAGGGACCGTGAAATGAGGACATTTAAATCAAATTAAAGTGGAAAAATCCAGAAGAGGAAGAAGCAGTATATTTCAGGCTGCATAGAATTATTTTTTGACTCCTCTTTTCTCTCTTCCTAGAAGGAACAGTTTTGAAAGTGGGCAATAAGGTTCATCTCAAGCATGTTTTTGAGAAGATCAGACCAGCCATACCCAGCTTTTTGGACACAGGGGTCAGCTCTTTGCTAGATCTCCCTAAGTGAAGTCCTGGTTTCTGTATATTTCTAGGTTACTTCATACTAATTTTAGCATCACATAGTAATCTTGATCAAGAAAGAAGTTGTTTTATTAAAAACCTTAACCGACTCAACATGGAGCCACCCATTCTTACCAGAAATAATGAATAATAATAATAATAATAATAAATAGTTTAAAATCTGAGGTTAGAAAATAAAAACATGTCCGTTGAATAGAAGTCCTTTTTATGAATCCCTGGTTTGGTTTGGTTTGGTTTTTAATGAGTAAGCATAAAAAGATAGCTAAACTGAGAGATGGGGAGTGTATTCATCTGTGGTTTGTGTCTAGCTGTCCTTTCTCCTAGGTCATATACTTGTTTATTAGCTAATGAAAATCTGAGAGCTTGGCTGCTAAGTGTTCAATGAATGATAGCCTAGTTGAAATATTTTGTTAGAATATGACACCTGGGTGGCTCAGTGGGTTGAGCCACTGCCTTCCGCTCGGGTCATGATCTCAGGGTTCTGGGATCGAGTCCCGCGTCGGGCTCTCTGCTCGGCGGGGAGCCTGCTTCCCTCTCTCTCTCTGCCTGCCTCTCCATCTACTTGTGATTTCTCTCTGTCCAATAAATAAATAAAATCTTTAAAAAAAAAAAAAAAAGAATATGACACCTTATTTCCAAAGCTGAATATGTCGTGTATCCTTAGTTCTCATGTCATTATATGATTTTTGTCATATGAGGGGATATTATTTCTGTTTCTGTTCGTGTTATATGTTGACGTAGATTATCTCAATTGATGTTAGTAAAAGACCCTGTTGAATAAGGGTCTCTTATTTAAGCAAGGGACCTGTTCAGATTGTTAAATGGGTTTATGCAATGTCACAAAGCAAACCAGTTAACCCCCTTATTATCCTATAGGTATCTCGTTTTTCTCCCAGAACATTTACTTATCCTTGCCCAACATCAATTTGTGTAGATAGATGCTCAAGAGAGCAAAGGAACTAGATACATACGTGTAAGAGACCACGTGTAAACAGAAAGGGAGCGAGCCCAAAGAGTCCTAATTTAAAATAATTATGTAGGAGCAGACTGTCACATATGCTAGAGGCCAAGACCCTGGTTCTTTACATTCTGGTAAGGTGAAGGCATTCTTCAGGAGGGCTGGTAAGTACAGAGTGACATATCAATAAGAGTGAGACATCAATTGGAAAATATTTTGAGTTATTGGATTTCAGCAAAGTCTAGTAAACTTCACCTCTTTGACTTAGGAGTGAGGAATTAAAAACACGAGATATGTTAACCAATTTATCAGTCAGCTGGTTCATTAGTAATCATAATGGTCACTTCATATAGTGTCATTATGGCATTTTGTCTTGGGGTTACAGCTCTTCCTTCAGTACTACTGTGATACGTATAAAGGAAAAGAATTGCTTAAACCTGAACCAGCTTGCCAGACTTCTATATAACTCAGTATGTGAATCATTTATAAAGGATTTATTTTTACAAATGTGTTTGCCCATTGAAAACTGGAAACTCTCTCTCTGTGTGTTTTTTTTGTTTTGTTTTTGTTTTGTTGTTTGTTTGTTTGCTTTTTGATGTAACACTGAAAAGGTGGCAGCCATATATTTTGATTAAGAGAATGTTCAACATTTAATAGTCTGTAGAAGAATCTAGTCTTTCCTCGGGCCCAGAGGACTTTTTCCTGATAATTTTCTGAGACATTAAGTATTGAGGATGTAAAGTGGAGGAAATGCTACTGGTCTCCATGTAAGAATTTTTAAGTGATTAGAAAAGAAAAAATTAGCAGGAAAATGTGATTGACAGTAATATAAAGAAAGTGTGTTCCATATCAGTTAATTAGTTTCTGAAAGCCCAGCAGCATGAAACTAATGTAATTCCTCCTAGAAAACCATTTCTCCAATGTTTTTCCTTTTTTTTCCCCCCTCCTTCCTAGATTGAAAAAGAAAAAACAAGCCAAACAAAATGCAGAGACAGCCTCAGCCATTGCTACGAGGACCCATACTGGAAAAGAGGATGCTAAAGCAGTCATTTTAGAACAAGACAAGGCCAACATTGCTGTAGAAGAGGAATATATTACTGATGAAAAAAAAAAGAGAAAAAATAATCAGTTAAAGGAGATCAGGCGTACAGAACTAAAGAGATATTATAGTACTGGTGAGTATTGGTGGCAGTGATGCAGTATTTTCATTTTAAAAATCTATCATAGAGGCGCCTCAGTCCGTCAAATGTGTGACTCTTGATTCGGCCCAGGTCATGATCTTAGGCTTGTGAGATCAAGTCCATATTGGGCTGTGTAGGGCGTGGAGGCTGCTTCAGATTCTCTCTCCCCCACTCCTTTTGCCCCCGCCTCCCTTCTCTCTCTCTCTAAGAAAAATTTCCAAAACAAAAACAACTAATAATTCTTAAAAGACTGTTAATTTATAACTGCTCATCATTATAATAATAACAGCAGCTTATTGAGAGCTATGATATACCACATACCCTTGTTTTACATACATAGTCTTGTATAAAGGGATAAGAGGGACATAATTTGGTGTGTTTCATTAGACTTTGTGTTTCCAGGATCCAGCACTTAGTGTGTGCTAATAAATATCTATCCAGTCACCTTCCCTGTATGAGAAATATTTTTCCTGATGTATATAGACTTCTCTGTAAATATGTAGCTAGAAATGTCTGAACTGTTTGGCATCAGCTGGGCAATAGAAAATGGCAGAGACTAGTCCTAACAGCCATCAGTTAAAAAAAAAAAAAAAAAATACCACGACCCAGTGTGGGACTCTCAACCCCGAGATTAGGAGTCACATGCTCCACCAACTGAGCCAGCCAGGTGCCCCAGTTAAGGGAAATTTTGAAATAAGTGTGCAATATTATAGTTTCTCAGAATATTCCCTGTGCTGGAAACCATATTAACAGAAGTGGCATAGCTAGCATGGTGGAGGCAATAGCCCTGCTCTTCAGGGATCCGTGTCACACCGACTGCTCCTATCACATGCAGGGCTGGGGTGTGTGCAGAGGAGAGTGCAGGGAACAGGAAGTGGGAGTCAGACCTTGCTGTGGCACGCTGGGTACTGTGTGCTAAGATTGCTAGACTAAGAGACAAGACGGGGTCTCTGAGAACAGACTGCAGGACAGTATGTAATACGGGCTTTTGTAGCAGATTCTCCTGGGGGCCCCACATTTGGTCACAGTTAATGCCAGCCAGAGTTCTTGGAAGACAGATCGTGTCTCCATGTTTAATAGAACTTTTGAGCAGTGCTTATCAGAGATAACATGGGCTGCCTCTGGGGGGCTAATCAGGGTGACTTTGCAGGCACTGCTCTAGTAGAAGGCAGGTGAGGTATCTGCTGTGGCGGGTGTGTGGTTTGTAGTGGTCCATTTGGGGTTATATCATGTATGCATGATAATGTAATCATATCGTGTAGTACAGAGCTTAACCGTTGCTTTCAGTCTCAAGCCACTTAGTATTTTATAAAAAGCTGTAACTGTCACCTACTGAGAAAACTTCTGTGTGAGTGTTAATAGACTTCCCTTAAAATTTAAAGTGTTGAGTATTATCCCTTCTTTCCAAAAAAAGGAAGAGGATTAAGGAAAATCCCATTTCTCATCTTCTTTTACATATGAGTTGTGCACGTTGGAGATTTGGAAACCTGTGGTTTTGAAGAGTTGTGCAGCTTAAAATATTATCTTTTTTTCACCCTTATTGTAAATGCAATTGCTTAGTGAGTATTTTGAAGTGGAGACATTTGCTCTGTAGGATTTCCCTGGAAGACACTGGTAGGGTCCTGTTGACTGAGGTTTCTTTTAGTCAGGATGCTGTGCTTACTGTAGATGCTGTGTTAGGATAGTTTTTTCATGTGCGGCCCTCTGTTGCATGTGTAATGCTTTGAAACCGAAACAACACCCTTCACTCTGGCCTTTACCTATCCAAGTCTAACTTGACTTCAAAATCAGCTCAGTCATCATTTCTTAACAGGATGCCCTCCCTGCCTGTGGCTAGCTTAGGCTCTCCTTCTGTGTTGTCATTATGGATTTATTTATATGCTTTCCTGTTTGGGGGCTGTCATCACATGGACCTGTGTCATTAGCTTGGAATAGTATTTGAGTTACGGGTGTTCTTTAAATATGCATCAAGGGCATGAATTAATACATAGGTGAATGAATACTGTTTCAGTAAGCTTGGAGTTTCATGAAAATTAGGGAAGGATATAGGTCAGAATTAGTCTGATTTCCTTTGGTCATGGTAAGTAGAGATGCCATCATAGATTTTCATCTCTCAAGAATGGCGGTGATAATTGGTTTGGACCCCTGTGGGCAGGCTTGCTTGATCTGACCTGGTGTAGTCCCCTGAGTCCCATCCTGGGTGTTGTTCCATACCACTAGGTGGGGCAGTAGGCCTCAAATCAAGAGTAATCCCATTTCTAGTGCTTTTGGTGGCTCTAGTCTGAGAAGAGACACTAAAATGGGAGGTTCTCATCAGCCACGTTAAGGATTTGGACTTTGCTGGAGTCAGTGGGGCGCTGTTGGGGGAATTGCATTAACTCTGTGTTTTACGATGATGAATCTGAGGACATTGGGTAGAAATCAGCTTGAAGTCAGGTAATGCTGGTTGGAGAGTGGGGAAGAGGAGAAAGGCACCTGACGAAGAGATTTTCCTCATAGAATTCAGCAGGATTTGGTGACCATTTTAGGGTATGAGGGACAAAATGAACAGAGTTAAAAATTGATAAACTGGAAAACTCAAGAAGGAAAAAAGAGTTCAGTGTGTTTGTGTTTGGAGATGTTTTTGAGGTACCAAGTGGATTTGTCTAAAGGGACCTACATTTCAGGTGAGAGGCCTAGAAATTGCTACTTAAAGGTATGACATAAATCCACACATGTAAGAGAAGAAACAGGGACCTCTACAGAGTCAAAAACAAAAAGTTAATGGATGACAAATGATAATGAATATAGAAAAACAGACTAGAAGAACCTGTGACAATATGTTGATAACCATTTTCTCAGAGTACAGAAATTGCAAGGGAGTTTTGTTTTCTTCATTTTTTTAAATATATTAAATATTTACCATTATTTTTAATGTTAATCAAAAAATACAGAAAAATGAATAACAGTAAACCCAAGGGGCTTGCAAAAGGAACATTTAACAAATGTAAAGTTCCATAATCAATAAGGGGGAACATAGTAACTTTCTGTGAGTATCTCTTTCCACATCACCAACATCTACCTAATCTAAGGAACAAAATAACATTTTTACTTGTTGAATTAGATTTATCGGTACCTCATGTAAGCCTCTGGTAGCAAGCAGTTCATTGCTAGCTCTTAAGATTTAGAGGAACACAATGGTTAGATACCTATAAAAGATGTTACAGAAATATCGAATCACTGCACTTGCCCCATTGTAACAAAATGATGCAGATGCTAAAAATGTTTTGTTTCTGAGAGAATGGAGCAGGAGAATGGAAATGAAGTAATTACAAGGAGGCAGAAGGCATCAGATAAATCTAGATCCAACACCTAATGTAGCACCTGGCACACACTAAACATCTCCAGACTTTCCCCTCACCCACAAAATTTTCCAGAATATGTGAAGGCAACTCTTCCATGCTTGCACTGTTACTGATACATAGGAGTCTTTCTAAACTTGTGTTTATTTATGTGAACTCTTAAGGAATTGTTTGGTAATAGTGTATCTCAGTATATTTTTCAAAATTAGCTATTAAGTTATCATTAAGTTGACACAGTTATGTTGGAATGTGTACATATGTATCTTTTGTCTCATCAATATTAACAGTGTCCAAATATATTTAACAGCATGAATTATATCAAAAATTCTTTCACAGTAAAAGAATAAATTATTCCTTAATTTTAGAATAACACACATCCTTCCTTTTGTCGAAGTGGAGATGGGAAGGGGAATTTTACAAAATGGGTAATGTCTCGTAGTAAAGGTCTTTAACTGAAACACAGGTGTGCAGGTACAAGATTTGAAAAAGATGGAGAAATATTATAAACGAGGGAGGCAAGCCTAAATTGGAATAAAATATATTATTATGATTTTGTAGTGTTTTAGCATAAAAGATTAATACTAAAAATCCTGATAGTGAAGTAGACATTTTAAGAGAATTGGGAGGTTATTTTCTCAAACAGAAAACACTTAAGTAAGAGTGTAGCCAGTTTTGTGATTATCACAATCAAAGATTTATTTAGAGAGAAAACCTCTGTAGGATAGAGAATGAATTTAGCTTTCAATAATGAATCTGTATGTCTCTATTATAATCATTTCAAATCATGGCTTTTCCTCCTAAATTCAAAAGAAACTTAATAAGAATAAAATAATAAATGAAGTTCTCTACTTGTCCTTTTTAAATATTTTGGGGTTTTGCCACAACATGAAAGTTACCAGTCAGTGAATTATTTTCCACAATGCAACCATGACACTTTTCCTTACATGGATACTTACTTTTTCATAGAGTTGTTTTAACCACACATGTGTGGTTAAATCTTCCACACGTGTGAAGATTTCTTATCTGTCATTTCTCTTTTTCACTTAAGAAGTTCAGAAAGCCAAAGTTAAGTTATTATCATAAATGAATTGCCAAACATAAAAGTAGGTCAAACCACAACATAGAATCACATTGCCTTCTCCTCACAGGTAGTGGTCATTCTGGTGCTTTAGAGCTCACAGAATCACAGAATACAGGATTAAAATGGACTTTAATGTGGAAAGAGGATATCAAGAACCAAATTACTGTGTGTGTGGTTTTTTTGTTTGTTTGTTTTAAGATTTACTTATTTATTTGAGAGAGAACACATGCCAGTGATGGGGGGGGGGTAGGGGGTGGGGAGAAGGGCAATGGAAGAGGAGAAAGAGAATCTTAAGCAGACTCGCCCCTGACCTCTGAGCCGAATGTGGGCTCAGTTCCATGACCCTGAGATTGTGACCTGAGCTGAAATGAAGAGTCAGGTGCTCAACTGACTGAGTCACCCCAAATTAATGTGTTTTAAATCAGGCAGAATATAGAGACTTGAGGGACTTGGGTGTAAAATAAAGTGGTATTATTAGGATGGAAATAATGGGACCTGTGCTTCTTGGGGCCATCAGGGAACTCCGATTAATGTTTAAGTGAAGTCATGCTGTGAAAACCTAGGTGGTGCACAAGACAGACCTGACAGGTACCCCCGGAATGCACAGGGTTAAGGAAGGAATGCAAGTGATAAGAGAGAAGATGACAGATACGGGAAGCATGAGTGACGGGTCTGAGAATCAAAGGTGTTCTTGGTGAAGAGATGTAGTAATTAAACACAGCATAAGAAGAATGCTTTCATACCTGACTTTGGAAATCAAAAGAGCTTACCATATTTGGGCAGAATGAGGGGGGAAGACTCAGCATGTAGAGAAGCTATAGCAAATGTTTATAGGTTATGGATAAATGGCAAATACAATCTTTTTTAAAAGAATGGTAGGTACAGGGGCACCTGGGTGGCTCAGTCAGTTAAGTATCTGCCTTCAGCTCTGGTCATGATCCCAGGGTCCCCGAACTGAGTTCCGCATCTGGCTCTCTGCTCAGTGGGGAGTCTGCTTCTCCTTCTGCCTCTGTTGCTTTCTCTCTCTCTCTCTCTCTGTGAAGTAAATAAATAAAAACTTATTAAAAATTTTAGGTACAAAAGAACAAAGTAGAGAGCCAGGCACAGACTTTACAGCGATGAACACCAAAAGAATGAAATCTTAAGAGTTGTGGAGTAAAAGTTGTTTCTCAAGGTCAAAGAAACAGGATATTCTCCCACGTACTTAGTCTCAGGAAATATACCATTTATGTCATACCTTTCCTAAACAAAGTTACTGAGTAGAAGAGACATTTTTTCCCGAGACACCCATCAAAAATCTAATCCTCAAAAATGAAAAAGTTATTTTATGAAAAAATTGGTGATGAGCATTGTAACTAATTAAACATAAAATTAAAAATACATAACCATTGAAAATATGGTTAAGAGCATGAATATTAAAATTTTTAAAAATTTAAAAAGCATGAATACAAAAAGCTGTCCTCTTTTTTTTTTTTTTTTAGCTTTATTGAGCTATAACTGCGATAACATTGTCTAAGTTTAAGGTAGACTGTATGTTGACTTGATACATGTATATATTGAAAAATGATTACTGCCATAGCTTTAGCTAACACCTCCGTCAGGCACATAATTACCTTTTTTGTAGTGAGAACATTTAAGATCCACTTTTTAGCAACTTTCAGGTATTTAATATAGTATTATTAACTGTGACCACCATGCTGTATATTAGGTCCTCAAAACTTACTCATCTTAGAACTGGAAGTTTGGACTCCTTTTTTTTTTTTTTTTAAGATTTATTTATTTATTTGACAGAGAGAGAAATCACAAGTAGGCAGAGCAGGCAGAGAGAGAGAAGGGAAGCAGGCTCCCTGCTGAGCAGAGAACCCAATGCAGGGCTTGATCCCAGGACCCTGGGATCATGACCTGAGCAGAAGGCAGAGGCTTTAACCCACTGAGCCACCCAGGCACCCAGGCGCCCTGAAGTTTGGACTCTTTAGCCAACATCTACCCATGTCCCCCAATCCTCCAGCCCCTGGTAACTTGACAGTGATCAAGGGACATTCCTTCCTCTTCCTTTTCCAATGCCAGCGCTCCCATAAATGGAGTATATTGTAATGCATTCTTGTCATTGTTGAAGCAAAAAGTACAGTCACCGAACCAAACAGCTGTGTTTTAAAACTTGTTGTCTTAGAGCTAGATCTGAATCTAGTCCTATTATAATTGATCTGTTTAGTCCAAATATTGTTCGCTAATGAATCTGCCATATCACATTTGTATTGGGAAAAATCTCGTTGTACGAGAAAGACCCAGATTGAATTTGGGCTGAAACAAGGACCAGAGATCACATAAGTATTGTCAGTGATTTTTCAGCTTTAGCGGTTTTGAGATGTTAAATTAGGATTGACCTGGGGAAAGGACAAAGGAAAAAATGCTCCAATACATTGATAGTGGGAGAGTAATGTGGTCAGATCTTTCTAGAAGGCAGTAACTATTATTATCAAGAGACTTACTTACCTTTTCCATACCTTTTGACCCAACAGTACTTTTGTAGAAATTCATCCTAAGAAACCAGTCATGAGCATACCAAAAGATTTAAATACAGTGACTATCATTTCATTGTTTATTATTTATTTTGTTCCTACATTTATTTGTTTGTTTATCCTTAAGTTTTTATTTTGATACCAGTTAACATGAAGCGTTTATTAGTTTCAGGTGTACAGTAAAGTAGTTGAACAGTTCCATACATGAGCCGGTGCTCAACACAGGTGCAGTCTTTCATCAGCATCCCCTATTTAATGCACCCCCCCCCAGTCCTCTACTGTCTGTTTTTTCCCCTTTGCTCACTTGTTTTGTTTCTTAAATTCTGCATATGAGTGAAATCATGGCATTTGTCTTTCTCTGTCTGATGTATTTCATTTAGCATTATACTCTCTAGTTCCATCCGTGTTGTTGCAAAGAGCAAGATTTCCTTCTTTTTTATGGCCCAATAATATTCTATTATATAAATATACCACATCTTCTTCATTGCATTGTTTTAAATAGTGGGAAAATAAAAATAACGTAAAGGACATAAGATGGAAGACTGTGTGCTATTTTTAAAGGATGTAGAAAAACACTGTGGGAGGGGCACCTAGGAGGCTCAGTGGGTTAAAGTCTCTGCCTTTGGCTCAGGTCATGATTTCGGGGAGCCTGCTTCCCCCTTTCTCTTTCTGCCTGCCTCTCTGCCTACTTGTCATCTTTGTCTGTCAAATAAATAAGTAAAATCTTTGAGAAAAAAAGAAAAACACTGGGAAATTTTCACAAAATACTGTTATGGTAGGAAAGCAGGTTGGCAATAGTATATAGATTATGATTCCATTTTTGTTGAAAAAAATAACTCTTCTGTATACATACAAAAAGGGAGGTGGAGAACTGCTGGCATGGTGGTCACCAGAATGTAAACTTGGGTTCTTTCCAGATGGAGTAACATGGGTGATTTTGTATCTTCTTCTCTTGTTCCGCGGTATTTTTCATGACCATTTATAGTTTGTATTTGTACAGAATTGGTCTTTATAGTTCTTACTCTCTTCTAAATTTTAAATTTACCCAACTAAGTTTTTGATCCTTTTATTTAAAAAAAAAAACACTACCTTGAGTTTTCAGATGAAAGAGCCTATTTTAGATGAGTGTCTCCTGTAGGTTAAATGCTTTATTTCATTATTTAATTGACTAGTAATCATGATCTAATGCAGGTAGTAGGAGCCTGTTAAAACAGACGAGAAAATCTGGAAGCTGAGTAACTTAACCAGAGGTCCCACTGTGGATCGGTATAAAGCAGGGATTTGAGCCCAGCTCTGGCACAAAAGTTCTAATGATGCCACTGTACATTGTTCTGCTTCCCCAAGTCAGCTCTCAGTGAGAAAGAAGCCAAAAGTTGAATAAAAGTTTAGGTCTTGTGGTTTCTTAGTAAGGACAAAAACTTGATTATACATGGAGTTTCCATTTCCCCTGAGCTAGAATGTGAATGACGATAAGGTTGAAATTTCTCCCTGGGCTTGACCTAGTCATATATGTTGTTACAGTCAACACACTGACGGGTTTTATGGCTGGTGTGTCCGAAGCTGACTCAATAACTGAAGTACTCTGTTTGCTTCCATACCGAGCGAGAGGTTAGTTGACCCATTCTACAAGTACTTGAGGGCCAGCTTCCCGCTGAGGGCACTACTAGGCTCTGAGGTAAAGATTTTCACCATAAACAACTCCCCCACCCTTCTTGCATTCTAGATTGTACATCAGCATGACTGTGACTCCACTCACGTTGGTCATGTGGCATGCTTAAAGGAAGGAAAACAACATCTGCATGGCATTTCCCTTTGTGTCAACAGAGGAGAAAACATGGAGTTCATATTTAGTGTACTCTTTCTTCCTCACACCCCTGCCCTCTCCATCCTCAAGAGGTGAAGATTCCTCATGGCATACCTTTTAAAAATTTTTCTTGTAACAGCTTATGATTCAGGTGTTCCAGAAGTTACCCTTAGGATACCTAATAATAATATTTAATATTTTCATTGCACTCTTGACCAAGTGAGGCCAGTAATTTCAGAAGTGTGTATCGCCGATAGAGAACATATTTCTTTAAGCAAATACGAATCCTGTATTTTTCTTCAAGAACATTTCTAACTTCATATTTTTAACTATTAAATCTTTAATCTGTCTGCATTGATTGAAGAGTGGTCTGGATTTTTCTCCAAATCTTAACCAGTGTTCACCCAACCTCATTTAATAGTAATCCTTAAGGTTTCTGGAGTCCTTGTTTCACACATTGTGCAGTGCTCTACCTTAATCAGATTGCCTTATGTAATCCTTAGAGTGACTTGGTGGGAGTCCAGTTGGTATCCCCATTTATCTACTTCAATTGTTTTTTTTTATTTAGGTAGGCTCCACCCCTAACGTGGGGCTTGAACTCAGGACCCTGAGATCAAAAGTCTTAAGCTCTGTTGACTGAACCAGCCAGACACACCTGTGTTCCCATTTTACATGCTGGGAAACTGTCTTTGATTAAATAAAGTTACTTAATTATACAGTGAGCTGGGGCAGACCAGTACTGTCATTCAGTCTGTCTGATGCCAAAACCTCCCCCTCAAAGATGAAGTTACATGACATTTATGGGAAAGGCTAGCCTTTTCTTAATAGTTTATAAAAGCATTTTTGTATTCCATTAAATTCCTTCAATATAGACCTGATTTTTTATACTTCACTTCATTTTTTAATTGCTATGGCTTTATAATCATTCATTTTAACATCAGTACAGGATTCCTACTGTCATTTTTCTTTTAAAAATAATTTTGGATACTCTTATAATCTATTTATGCTTCCAAAGAAATATGATGATCAATTTGACATGTTTGCCCTCTCCAAAAAAATTCTTTTTATTTGAATTGCATTTAACTTAAACATTAATTTGAAGAGAAAGTGAAATATTTACAAGAATGAGGTTTCCAATTTAGGAACATTATATATACCTCCCTTTATTCAAGCTTCCATTTACATCAACTTTACTAAACCTTTTAAAATTTCTTCACATATATACATATATATCTTGCCATTGTCTCATTCTATTTATTCCTAGGCATTTTCTTGTTTCTTACTATTATGCCTGGTACTCTTTTGTAATACATTTCTATAACAAATATAAAAGACTCATATCTGAGCACCTTACTGAACAATTTCATGATTTTCTGGATATTTCAAGATGTTGGTTCTTTAGGTAGACAGTTCATCTGTGAATAATCAAAATGTGATCTCTTTTATGTCTCTTTTAAAACTCTTATCTTTTCCTTTGACTAGGGATTCCAAAACACAGTTGAGTATAAACCGTGGTAGTAGGAATTCTTGTATTTATATTGGTGTTTTAATATTTGCTTTCAGTTTCTGATATAAGAGCTCCTCTCTATTGCCTCAGGTATACCTTGGAAAGCTTTGCTTGATTTCTAAAGAGACTGTTGGTGAACAGGTGGGTACACATTCTAGGCAGGTGCGGGCGTTGTCTCGTCTCGAAGTGCCAAAGAGTGGCAGAGATTCCCTCTTCAGCCTTGGGAGTTCCAACCTGTCGGTCTCTGTTGTCCTTGCAGTGTTGCTGCTTTTATCTCCATGACAAAGTTTATTTTTATGACCTTAAATTCTTGTGGTTTAGTCCTGTATCATCTTAGGTTAGCCTCTGTGTTAGAGTTGAGCAGAGTGGGAGATGTTACGTCCAGAAGCCTTAGAGCTTTGCTGGAATTGCTCTTAGGCCTGTGTCTCCCACAGAACAACTTGACAAAAGAAGAATGGGATGGAGGTCCTGCAATGCCTGGGGGTATTTCTGCTGCTGCAGACCCTGGAATCTTTCTTCTAGAAAGTTGGGGTGGGGGAGGGGGCTCACTGGTGCCTTAGTTCAGGCTGTGTTTAGCAAGGAACAGGCTAGTACAGACCAGGAAGTGATTTCTCAAGGTCCTTCAGCTTCCCTTCTCACAGGCAAATTACTTTTAATATACAGCTTTTAGGGTTCTGTTGATTTTTTCAGGAGCTTTTTTTTTTTTTTTTTTAAGATTTTATTTATTTGACAGGCAGAGATCACAAATAGGCAGAGAAAGAGAGAGAGAGAGAGAGAGAGAGGAGGAAGCAGGCTCCCTGCTGAGCAGAGAGTGGGATGTGGGGCTAGATCCCAGGACCCTGGGATCATGCCCTGAAGGCAGAGGTTTAACCCACTGAACACCCAGGCACCCCTCAGGAGCATATTTTTAATGCATATCAAAGAATAACTAAAAGTTCTTTGTGTTAAGGGAAGCTCACTCCTATTTTTAGTTTTCTAACTAGTGTTATGTTTTTAATTTTTTTTTAATATAATGGCTGTTTAATTTCATTGAAGGCTTCCTTGGCATTGAATCCAAGTGATTAGATTGGGTTTTTCTCTTTTAAACAATTCATAATCTATCAATGTTCTGTCACTCCCGTGTTTGGGAATGAAATCTTTTTGCTTAAGGTTTAGAATTCTTTTCATACCCTACTCTGTTCAGATTCCTATTAAGTTGCATTGACTGCATTATTATTAATACTAGCCTTTGTTAAGCACTTACTCTGTGCCAGGCTCTGAGAGAAACACTGTGCTTGTCATCTCATTTAATCTTTTGAACAACATTATGAGAATGCTCTTCCTCTTATAGACAAGGAAGCAGAGGCACAAAGATTTCAAATAACTTGGTTAATGTTGCACAGCTGTGAGAATTTATCAGGTTTGCTATTTGAACTCAGCTCATTTTGACCCCCAAACCAAACTGTGATCAGAAAAATGTTTAGTGACATAAGGGAGACGGCATATGACTTGATTTTATGGTTAATATCATCAAACTGTCACAGCCAAATTCATCAGTTCCTAGGATAGGGATATGCCTGTCATTGGAAGTAGATTCTTCTGCTTGTCAGTCAGGGTGCCCCTTTCATAGAAGGATCTGGAGAGACAAGAGACAGTTTTTGCCTCTACAAATTCATCTCATTTGGATGCCATGGAAAACTGTCCTCCCTCTTTAGACAAGTTCTTGAGGGTCCATGTACCCCATTTAGATGGTCTTATGATAGAGACGGAAGGAAGGGGGAGAATGGATTGTTCAAGAAGAGTAAGAGGAGAGGACACCCACACACTGATTAAGTATAAGGCAAGTACAGAATTGGCCCTGATACTTTCTCATTCTGTTTCTGCTTATTCAGATAATTGATAGCAGAAAAAAAGGCTACATACTGTCTTTTCTGTCTTTCTTGTATCTATACAGAGATATGGAATCAAGATCCAGGGAATTCAGAGTTGTCTTTGGTCTCTGTTTTCAAAGACAGTAGTGAACAATGTCTGTTGTCCTGACTTCACCCCATCTCCTGTGGTCTGTGACAGATGCTCAGCTTTGAATGACATTGGTATTGCCTTATTCTTGCGTGTTTTTTTTCTCAGAACCAGAACATCTAGCCAGTGCTGCATTCCTTAACATCCCCCACCCATCCCCCAGCGCACTCACAGCTCAGATCACTACTTGAATCCCTGAAAATTCCCTCTTTGAATTTGAGCCTTTTATCTTTTCCTGTATTTTAATTTTTTTTTAATTTTTGAAGAGTTTATTTATTTATTCTTGCTGTGACAGAGAGAGACACAGCAAGAGGGAGAACACAAGCGGTGGGGGGTGGGTGGGAGAGGGAGAACCAGGCTTTCCGCTGAGCAGGGAGCTCAGTGTGGGGCTCCATCCCAGGACCCTGGGATCATGACCTGAGCCGAAGACAGATGCTTCACTAACTGATAAAGGTGCCCTTATCTTTTCTTATAAACCTGTTCTCCACCTGTGGTAGGCAGGTATGCGTCTTAATTTCCAAAACCTGTTAGGTTACACAGCAAAGTCGCATAAAAGTTACAGATGGAATTAAGGTTCCTTAATCAATTGAATTTAAGGGCGCATCCTGGATTATCCAAAGGTATAAACCCAAACGTCCTTAAAAGTGAAAGAGCAGCAGGAGGGGAGGAAGAGCTAGAGAAGTGGCACGTGGGAGGACTCTGCTGGGTGTTGCTGGGCAGGTGGAGAAAGGGACCTTGAGCCAACAAAAGCAGCCTACTTGTAGGAGTTGGAGGAGGCAAGGACATGAGTCTTTCCCTGGGACCTCCAGACACTGATTTTAGCCCACTGGGACCCATGTCAGACTTGGAACCTACTAAAGTTGGGTTTATTTTGAATGCGGAGGCCCCACATTTGCGGTAATAGAGTAGCAGAAGGACAGGAAGACGTCAGGCCACTCTCCTCGCTGCCGCGTCTCAGGCCTCCTCACCTGCCACTGCCCTTGCTTCGCTGCCCTGCGCGCAGGCCTGACATCCCCCCCAGGTCGCTATGGCGGCTTGCGGTTTGCTTCCTCCACACCTGGCCCGTCACTCAGACCCCCTCCCTCTGCCAGGAACCCTTCCTGCTGCTTTCAGTCGTCATGTGTCGTTGAAACCTTAGTAATTCATCCAAATCTCACAATCCCGTAGGCTCCCAAGCCTGTCTGTGACCCGTTTCACTTTAGCCAAAGGCCTTCTCCCTGCTTTACCGAGAGGGTTAACATCACCTCGAGGATTAACACCGCCTGTCTTGCAATCTTTCCCGTTTTCGTGCCGGAACTGTGTGGCCTCCCGGGGTATCCATTTGCAGGTGTTCTTTCTCCTCCTCTGTGCGGCGGCGTGTGACGCTGTCTAGCATGATGTTCCTGGAGCTTCTCTCCACGTGTGCTCCCCACTTTTACTCCCCACTCCCAGGAGCCGCCCTTCGCTCCACTCCCCACGTCTAAGCTTTCCTGGCTTCAAACCTCAGGTTCTCTAAGCATGCATTCCTGCAGCAGCTGTAACCCCCACAAGACTTCACAGACCACGCGGCAAAGAATTGCTTCACATCCAGCCTTCACGCCCCTGTGGGCCCTGGACAGTCTCCTGAATGCCCACTGCGTTTAGCCCCAGTGCTCGGGGAGAGAGGAGTCTACTTTCAAGAAACTTCTTCTGTCTAGGGGCACGTGAGTGGCTCAGTTGGTTGGGCCGCTGCCTTCAGCTGGGGTCGTGATCCCGGGGTCCTGGGATCTGGGATCGAGTTCCGCATCAGGCTCCTTGCTCGGCAAGGGGCCTGCTTCTCTTGCTGCCTCTGCCAGACACTCTGCCTACTTGTGTGTGCTCTCTCTAACTTTCTCTCTCTCTCTGACAAATAAATAAATGAAATCTTTAAAAAAAAGAAAGAAAAGAAAAGAAACATGTCTAGAATCTCAGATGCACGGGCCGGCAGCCTTGTGTTGGGGACACTCCCGGCCCTCCTCTGGGGTGGGAGGGAAGAGGCAGGATGGGGGGCCAGGCAGGTAGCCCCACATCTGCAATTTATGAGAAATGAGACGGGATGGGCTAGGGGCCTGCATTTCTCTCCTCTAGGGGTCTTGTCAGTTTTGTCACCGTTCTTCCTTACTCGGCTCCAGAACGTGACCTCTGAAGAGTTTTTTTTTCCTGAGGTGGGGCAGGCGGAGGTTTGGCTGCTTTGCTCTCATAGTTTCTGAGGAACATCTGCCAGGTCTCCCCTCCAGCAGTAAATACTATTCCATCATTTGCTGCAGGTTCTCCTGAGCAGAGGAGGGTCTGAATGTGTGTAGATATAAGGGTCTGAGGAGGCTGACGCTAGGCGTGACACTGACACTGGGAGAGTCTTCCGTCTTTGTAAGTAGTCCTTGTAGGTAGTGACGGGCCCTCCCTAGAAACACGAGATGGAGCCCCATCCTGCCTCGAGGCCGAGTAGTCCTTGCCCAAGGCCGCTGCTGTCTCTTCTCAGCTCTCCTTAGGGCGGGAAACCTCTCCAGGGCTTCATGGGCTATGTGCTGCAGAGCCTGTCTAGGTGAGGTACGCAGGCCTTCACTTACAGACACACGCACTGGCCATCTTTAAAACTTAACCACCAGCCCCCCCACCCCCCAAAAAAAACCCCTAGGAAGCAGTATGAACCTTCACCCTGTGCTGTTACAAAAAGAAAACGTTTATTTGAGACAGAGAGAGAGAGAGCAGGGTGAGGAGCAGAGGGAGAAGCAGACAACCCACCGAGCAGGGAGCCCGATGCGGAACTGGACCCGAGGTCCCTGAGTTTGCCACCTGGGCCAAAGGCTGACTGAGCCACCCAGACACCCTGCCTTGTGCTGTTACGTTGTGATGACCATTGAATTAGGTCCTTGGAATCAGAGAGTTCTTTGCTGTCTGTATTGAGTCCATTGTAAAAATGGCTTATGGCTTTGATAGGTTCAGATGATATTCCTGGTGCGATGTTCTGTCAGTGACGATGTTGCCAGTAATCTAACTTGTCGGGTTCATTGACCTGTATTGGGAAGTTCGTTCGATCATACATTCTGGGTATCATATTAAGGCACAAGACATCCAAAGATGGATAGACATCATGGTCCTTACCTCAAGAGTTTCAAAATCTTAGATTCTGGAGGGAAGGCTTTTTTCCCCTTCCTTTATTATTTTTTTTTTTTAAGATTTTTTATTTATTTATTTGAGAGAGAGAGACAATGAGAGAGAGCATGAGCGAGGAGAAGGTCAGAGAGCGAAGCAGACTCCCCATGGAGCTGGGAGCCTGATGTGGGACTCGATCCTGGGACTCCAGGATCACGCCCTGAGCCGGAGGCAGTCGTCCAACCAACTGAGCCACCCAGGCGTCCCTTCCCTTCCTTTATTTATAATGTTACTATGTTTGACATTTTTCTGGCCTACCCACCTGTGACAAAGGAAAAGTAATTTTTGTACTAATTCAGGTATTCATGTTCGCTTTATCCTGAAAGGTTCAGCAAGCACCTGTTTTTCTTCTGCAGCTGAGCAGTATGGAAACTCACGGTTTCGTGGCTAAAACAGGGATCCACTGGGACCAGAAATAATTATGCACAGTTGATGTGCAGGCGTGGACTGGAAGCTGCCACAGATGGGAAGAGGATAGGTTCTAGAAATGGGAAGCGCTTACAAAAGGGTAGGAAGGGTCTGTTCTGAAAGCAGGAGTAGCTACAGTGACAGCTGTTTGTAGTGACAAGAGAAGGGCAGGAGTGTGGGCCAGAGAGTAGAGCTGACATATTAAAAGGATGGAATACCAGATCGTAAGAGTCATAAAGTACTATGATTGGGTTTTTCACTGGGCTTTGTAAATTCTCCCTACCTACAGAATCTAGAGATCTGGAGCTCTAAGAAAACGCTGTCTGTCTCATCCTCCTGAAGTAATTTCTGTGTGGCCACCTGAGGGAGGGGGGATCACTTTCTTTATAGTCAGGAGAAAGTTCCAGAGTCTCTTTGGTTCTATAAAAGGATCCGATTGAACATAGAAATGACTGGAAAGGAACTCTAATGACAGCACCTCTTCCTTTTTTCTTGGTTTTTAATATTAATATAAAGGAAATGTTTAAAAGGCAGATCAGTACCATATGAATTAACTCTTTCATGTTGCTGTGTTACCTTCCAGTTCTCAGTAAACTCCTATTTATCATGTGGATGTGGTGGTCTTGTTGATCCGCCTGTACCGTGGGATGTTGTAGGACCCCTGGTGTAGAGCACAGAGCTAATCTTAGTTCATGGCATATCATCACCGGCCAAGCTGGGCTCCTCGTTATTTATTCATTAATTTCCTTGCATCCTCATTCCCCCCCTCCCATTTCTTTCCCTACCACACACATCCTGCTATGTTTGGTGTATAGACTTATATTTGGACGTGACTTGAAAAATGTGTACTTTCTTTGTGTGCCTCTGTTTTAAGTATACCTCATGGTATTGTTCTGTATATCCCCTTCTTTTTCTCTGATGTAAACACACGACAGTGTATACTTCTGGTTTGTTATTTCTAATTACTGCCTAGAATTCCAGAGCATTTCTACTAAATTTTGCTTACCCTCCAGCTTCCTGCTGCCACTGATGAGGCTGTTCGGTACATCCTCCAGCAAGTGACTTTCTGATATCTATAAAGTATATACCTCCTGGGAGAGGATGAATGTCTGTCCGATTGCTGAGTCATAAGGGCTATACAGATTTAATTTGCTGCAATGGTTATACCAGCTTACATTCCTACTAGCAGTTCATATATCTGCTGACACTAAAATTATCCAACTTTCTGATTTTTGCCATGCTAATAGTTGGGAAATGATACCTCATTTTAGTTTGCATTTTTCTGATCACATACAGGTTAGAGCATCTTTTCATGTCGTTAATTCAATTGTATATTTCCTTGTCACTTAAATTGTTATCCTTTGCAGTATGTCTCTCTGGTTTTCAATATCTGGGCTGATTATATAAGGATGTGTTTAACCATGAGAATTAATTTAAATCATAATGCAGCTGCTAAACCTTAGGTTGACCTCTTTTGACCTATAAAAACGGTAAAGTCTGTGGCCCAACTTAAAATATGTTGTTGGGCATATTGGTCTTCCCAGATTTTCAGTATTATAAATAATACTGCACAAATCATATGTTACGATATATGGTGGTTTTCCTCTTTGGATTTTTTGCTTGGGATAAATCCCTAAGGGAAAGATTACTGAATCAAAGAATGAACATTTCTATGGCTGTTGGTATATATTAACAAATCACTTTCTAAAAGGGCTGGAAATCCTTGTGCACTGTTGGTGGGAATGTAAATTGGTTTAACCACTGTAGAAAACAGTATGGAGCTTCCTTAAGAAATTAAAAGTAGAAATACCAGATGATCCAGTAATTCCATTACTGAGTATTTACTCAAAGAAAATGAAAACACTAAGTCAAAAAGATACATTGTAGCACTATTTATAATAGCCAAGATAGGAAGCAGCCCAAGTGTCCACTGATAGATGAATGGATAGAGATGTGACTGTGTCATACACACACACACAGAGACTGTGTGTATATGTATAATATTACTCTGCCATAAAAAGTAATGCAGTCTTGCCATTTGTGACAACATGGATAGACCTAGAGGGTATTATGCTAAGTGCAGTAAGTCAGACAGAGAAAAACAAATACCATATGATTCCACTTATATGTGGAATCTTAAGAAACAAATAAACAAATGAAACAGACTCTTAAATACAGAGAACAAATCAGTAGTTGCCAGAGGGGAGGTAGGGAGGATGGGTGAAATAGTTGAAAGGGATTAAGAGGTACAAACTTCCAGGTATAAGATAAATAAGTCACGGAAATGAAAAGTACGACATAAGGAATATAATCAGTAATAGTGTAATAACATTGTATGGTGAGCATTGAGTAATAATTGAGTAACTGTTGATTCACTGTTATTTTAATTATACTTCATAATGAAAAAACAAATAAAAGGATGGGATTGATTCACATGATGCCTCATGTATATCATAAGTATATTAGTTTAACGGTATCATTATATATTATCATTTAAACCATTACATTAGTAACTATAAAACATTGCCTCATTGTTATTTGTACTATTTGATTATAGTTAACATAAATCATTTATTCAAGTGTTCATAGATGAATAGTATTTTTTTAAGAGTATGATCTATTTGTGCCTGTAGTCCATTTTTCTAGTTGTGTCTTTTTTTTTTTCAGTCAGTTTGAAATTGTTGTGTTGTGGGTTTTTGGTTTTTGGTTTTTTTTGAAGATTTAATTTTTAAATAATCTCTCTACTCACTGTGGGGCTTGAACTCTCAACCCTGAGAGCAGAGTCTCATGCTCTACCGACTGAGCCAGCCAAACATCCTGAAAGTGGGTTTAATTTATTTTTAAAGATTTTATTTATTATTTATTTGAGAGAGAGTGAGAGGAGACCATTGGGGGGTGAGG
This sequence comes from Neogale vison, assembly GCF_020171115.1. Lineage (NCBI taxonomy): Eukaryota > Metazoa > Chordata > Mammalia > Carnivora > Mustelidae > Neogale > Neogale vison. The sequence goes on along the minus strand of NC_058091.1, from coordinate 74,998,820 downwards.
GTCAGAGGGAGAAGCAGATTCTCCACAGAACAGGGAGCCTGACGCAGGACTCGATCCCGGGACTCCTGGATCGTGACCTGAGCCGAAGGCAGTCGCCTAGCCAACTGAGCCACCCGAAGGCCCCTTGAAAGTGGGTTTTAATGTACTGTAGATTACCCTATCCTCGATCGCTGAAAATGAAATTATTCATTTATATACATTTTATTCTTCAGATGACAATCAAAACAAAACACATGATAAAAAAGAGAAGAAGATGGTGGTTCAGAAGCCCCATGGTACTATGGAATATACTGTAAGTATAAACAGGAGGTGTGAACATTTGTTAATACCACTGGATTTGCATGATGTTTCCCCACGACACATCCTGTCCCTTAGCTGCATTCCTCTTGTGTGCCCATTAATTAATGAAGCTTTTTAAGACCTGTTCTAGGTCATTTCTCTTCCCTCCGTATTCTCTCTCTAGGCAATGTCATGTAAACCTGTAACTTGCATTATCTTTGCTATGCCAACAATGGCCAACTTTAGGTCTCATCCCATCCATGCCTTCTGAGTTCCATAACCAGAGTCATTTGCCTGCTTATCATATCCATTTAGATCTCCAGGCTCGGTTTTGTTTGTTTGTTTGTTTGTTTGTTTTTTTCAAGAAGCAATGGCTTCATCAGCCACCCATTTCTACAATCAGAACTTCATCCTTGACATCTTCTTCCCATGACTCTTATCCCTGTGACCATTCAGCCAGATCCCTTTATTTTACCTCTCATAGATTCATGTTCCTTTACAAATTTGTCTCAGTTTACTGATTCACTAATGTGATTGTTACTTTATTTTTTTTTTTTAAAGATTTTATTTATTTATTTGAGAGACAGCAAGGGCAGGAACACAAGCGGGGAGTGGGAGAGAGAGATGAAGGCTTCCCGCTGAGCAGGGAGCCCGATGTGGGGCTCAATCCTAGGACCCTGGGATCATGACCTGAGCTGAAGGCAGAGGCTCAACAACTGAGCCACCCAGGTGCCCCGTGATTGTTATTTTAATGTCTGTCTTGTGCCTTAATTCATGGACCCATGGGGAAAGACCACTTTTTGGTCATCATTGTATTTCTGGGGCTTGCAAGGTATAGGCTTCCATATTCTTTAATCAGGAGATGAATAATGCTGTGCATGTGTGTATGTGCCGTGTACGCCTCTCTCTCCTGCAGCGTGAACTCCTGGAGTCCAGGAGCTGCGTGCATTTATCCCAGCTCTGCTACAAAGTGAACACTCGGGTCTAGATTTATTTTAATTCACTATGAAGGAGCATGGTTGAGGCATGTTCTCTGACTGCTAACAAGAAATGAAGTGCTGTCGCCATTACCTGGTTGTGATTTTCTCATGTGTATGTTTTTCTACTCATTACTCATATGCTGTGCCAAGCACTCTCTGTATGGCGAGCAGCAAGACTTGATCCTTCCCTGGCATCTCTTCTGGAATGCTGAGTTATCTCCAAGCCCTTCTAGAGTCACACAGGAGAGCCTGGCACAGGCATTTCATGCTCAGTGTTCTATGAATGTGTCCAGCCATCTTTCTGGGGGTTAGAGGACTAGGCCTTTCCGGAAGGGATTTGAGGTGATTTTTTTATTTCACTTTGCCATGGTCTACAATATGTTTTGATCCCCATAACACCTTGCACAGTGCCTAACCTCCTAGTAGGTACTCAAAAAGTACTGGATTATTTATTATTAGTAATGGTATAAAGTCCAAAGCCATGTGTGTATCCAGCAGTATCATTCCCAAGCCCCCCAAAGAAATGAGACGTGTTATTGGCTAGGAGATGCTTCACAAAGTATATACTAACTGCTGCAGCGAGGACACACGGCAACGCCCATGTTACTTACAGAAACAAGGGATCAGATTCGTAATGCAGGGATGCCTTCCTGTTTGATTGACAGGTTATGAGATTGGTTTTACTTGGCAAGTTATTTTTTGTATTTGTCATTGGAAATAAAAGGGGATTCATAACTTCGTGTTTAGAGAACCATGAGAACCACTTACTGGATTGCTTATTTTGCTCCAGAGCTGTGGATGTTCGTTTAAACATCTGTTCAGTTTTGGTTTTGTCTGTTTGTTCATTTATTTTTTGGGTTTTTTGCATCCGACATTTAATGATTCCAGTGTCTGTCCTAGGGTCTGTGGCTGGCTTCTCTATTTATGTCTTATCCATATGTAATAACTCCAGATTGTTAATGTTTTTCTCCTTCCTTGAGCTCCCTAACCAGTATATTCTACAAGTGTTTTCTTAAAAATATGAAGCAAATTTTTTGATCACTTGGCATGAAGTAAGTGCTGTGAAGCAGGAATTATAACTATCTTTTTGATGGAGGAAGAAACTGAAGCACAGAGAAGTTAAAAGCAAGTGACCCAAGGTCACACAGCTAGTAAGTCGCAGATTCACAATTCAGATCCAGCAGTCTGGCTGTAATTTCCATTCTCAGTGTGTCTTGTACTGATTCCTATACCCTGAAAACTCCTAGATTTGAAAATATTATATAAATATCTAATATTGAAAAAATAATACATACTTTAAAACATTTTCTTTCTTTTTTTTTTTTTTACACTTTTGGTAAGGCTGGTTTTGCCCAGAGTAGAAGTAGGGGCATATGTTGTTAAATTTTCAATGACTTTTTAAAAATACTGACTTGTTCAGAAATGCTTCAAGGTCATTCTGGTGTCATCGGTAACTGTGAATTTGATTAGTCTGAGACCGTTCATCAGGTTAGGGGGTTTTTGATGCTCAGACTGGTAGTGAGTTTCATTCTCCATCTGCATCTTCCCTGGTCCACGACCTCCCATCCCTGCCTTCCGTTGCTACCTCATTCAGGGCTTACCTGGGAAAGCCAGTTTTGCGTTATCAGTACAGCCACGGGTCTTGAACCGGGATTGTAGATGGAGACTTCTTAGTGACACACACCAGAGTGGCATCCCACTAACAAGTTCCATCCAGTGACCAGGAGTTTGGGATATTGACCTGCCTAGAGGCAGCAGACTTTTTTGGGTAGACCTATTTACTGTGAAGTTTCCCATCATCTCATTGCCCTCTCTAGGTCCGTTTCCTCCCTATTAGCAAAGGAAAGAAACCTCCATCTGGGGTGTGTACACAGGTTTCATAGATTTAGACAACCTTAATTGGCTGACCATGAGAAGTTGTCATTTTAATGACTGAACAATGATGGGTAGCTAATCTGAATTTCTTTCCCGTTTCTTTGCCTTCCATTGTATTCATTTGTCAAATGTTTGAGTACTGTTCTGTGTGTTGGGCACTGTGCTGACACTGGAAATCAGCCATTAACCAGTCCCTCTCTAGGAACCTTTAGAGCAGCGAAGAGGCTGGCAAGAGACAGCATTGAGAATAGAGAAAGCCCTGACTTCCCTTTTGGGTGGGTACTGTGTCTGTGCTTTATTTCTTCTCTACATAACAGTTTTGTATTGTATCTCATGGACTTCTACTCCATATAAGAAGTTGTGCCAAAATAGGTTTAGAAATCTAATTAGTGGACACTGAAATTTGAAGATAAGGAAGCCCAGAAATGAACTGATTTAAGAACTCGCTCTTCAGTGGTTTCATTAAGACTTGAGACTCGACTCACTTTTCTTTTTCAGGATATGTCTGGCTAGAACTACTTTTCATCCATTCATATTGCAAATAGATGAATGTTGGCTACTACAAGGAAGGGTTTTTGTTTTGTTTTTGTTTTTGCTTTATATTTTGAATCTTGTTTGTCTGATTATTCTAGGCTGGAAGCCAGGACACCCTAAACTCCATAGCCCTGAAGTTTAACATCACTCCCAATAAATTAGTGGAACTGAATAAACTTTTCACACACACTATTGTTCCAGGCCAGGTAATTCTTTTCTTATTGGATATTACTTTTTAGGAATTTTGCATTTATCGTTAACGCCATTTTTAATGCTTCACTGTTAGTGTCACAGGATCCACATTGGTGATAATGTGCATTAGTCCCATCTTTCCCTTGGATCAAGAACTCAAAAGCATTCTGGAACTGAGGAACTGTGTTTCTCATTTTGCATTTGCAAATGATTAACACAGTTTACTTAATCATTAGTGTATGTTGTGGATGTTCTCTGTGGCAGCAAGAGAAGTTAAATTTGACTTTTTCTTCTGTAGAATGTAACTCAAATGTTCCTAGAAGGTTTAATTTAGAAGTGCAAGTTTCAGTTTATTCTACCCCTGGGATACATAATGACCTTCACTTGATTTTAAACTGGGCAGAATTTTGGGGTACCAGGATAGCTCTGTCAGTTAAGCATCCAACTCTTGATCTCAGCTCAGGTCTTGATTTCAGGGGTCATGAGTTCAAGCCCTGCGATGGGCTTCACACGGAACATGGAACCTACTTAAAATATCTAACTAACTAAGTAAGATAGAATTTTGTCATTTTTGTCTTGATTTGATACCCGAAAAAAATGGTCGATCAGCCCAAAGTGGAGAAATTCAGTAGGACTCTCAAGTAAAAGCTACACGATTTTTTCCCCAGGTTTTTAATGCCTTATTTATTAAACCAAATGAAATTGACTAATTGTGTAATTTTGCCACTGTCAGTTAAACCAGCAAATTCTTTTAGTACCTTCCACATATTTAATAAGATGTTCTTGTATTTCTACTTTAGCGCCTGGGTGGCTCAATGGGTTAAGCCTCTGCCTTCGGCTTAGGTCATGATCTCAGGGTCCTGGGATCAAGCCCCACGTCGGGCTCTCTGCTCAACAGGGAGCCTGTTTCCCTTCCTCTCTCTCTCTGCCTGCCTCTCTGCCTACTTGTGATCTCTGTCAAATAAATAAATAAAATCTAAAAAAAAAAACAACCTACATTTAACCGATTAATATAAGTGACCTAGTCTTTGGCAGGTCCTTAACTGAGGCCAAGTATCCCCTCCCATCCATAGAACTGTCCGCTTGCCATGAGCACCTGCGGGTTTCATTGCTGACTTCCTTGAGCATCTTTCTGCCCCTCTATGTGATAGTGACATTTGATTTCTTTCAGAATAGATACTGCTACTTATCCTAAGTATAAGGGCCCCATATGAAGCCAGTAAGACCTAAGTTGGCCAGTTTGTATATGGTGCCTTACTATTTAGTATTTGGTATTTACTCTTGAGTACTTTTGGTGCTTTTGTATTTAGTATTTAAAAGAGAAATTAGCATATTGCCAATACCGGGTAACTGAGGGGAAATATGCATTTAAAACTCTTTAAAAATTAATGAAAATTTATCTCTAGGAAAATTAATAGTAGATTTGTCCTTCTTATAATCTGGAGTGCTGCTACATATCAGTGACCTATAGTAGAGTACCTGGGTGTATATTTACTAATTCAAGGCTAAAGACTATAGCTTTGAATTCTACTACAGTAGAATGCAGAAACAAAATTTAAAGTGATGCCTTATTTTTTAACTATGTCCATAAACACAGCCAACGGGAAGTAAAAGGACTGTTTTAATATGCAGATTGTGATGGCAAAAATACCCAAAATAGGAGCCCTAAAGCTTTATTTCTGACTGGCCTTGTGGTAGCTGCTTGACATGGGCAAGTCCCTTCCTTCTTGTGACCTCATTTTTCTAATCCCTGAAATGGGGGGGGCACAATATCTCTGATGTGTTTTCTATGATAGCCTTTGCTATGCTGTCTAGCCCCTCATATAACTATACAGTTACATGCTGTTGGCTGTCCCAGGACCCAGCTGTAATGAGGATTTTGCTAACGAAGGTAAGAAATCAAGAAGAGTAAAATTGAGAGGATTTCAAAAACTGTAGATAATTTTTTTTTTTTTAAAGATTTTATTTATTTATCTGACAGACAGATCACATAGGCAGAGAGGCAGGCAGAGAGAGAGGAGGAAGCAGGCTCCCGGCTGAGCAGAGCGCCCGATGTGGGGCTCGATCCCAGGACCTGGGATCATGACCTGAGCCGAAGGCAGAGGCTTTAACCCACTGAGCCACTCAGGCGCCCCTGTAGATAATTTTTTGTCTTAGTGCCCGAAGGGTAGGTATTCCTTTCATCTCAGTAGGTCTCATAACTCAAAGCTGGTTTTATCTGTTCTAATTCCAAAAAAGTTGAGGCTCACCCTTCTAGAGACCAATTTGATGGTCACCATGAGGTAGGAAAGGAAACTGGTCAGGCTGGGTGAGTACATGTAAGAGGTGATTTTCAGAGGAATCTGTAACTTACTGAACTGCAACTTACTGTAGACCTTTTGTTATTTAAAAGACCAAAACCACAGCAGATAAACCTTATATAACTGAGGCATAAAATTTTTTTGGATGTTAGTTTGGATACTTAACATCAAACTTCAGGAAAAAAAGTGTACTTTTTCAAGTAGTTTATCTTGAACGCACTCAGAAGTTCCCTTGCAGAGACATGGTTGAAGTTGTTTTTATTTTCACTGGGTGGCTTGGCTACACACACTTAGAAAAATTTCTAAGCTAAAATGATGACAGGCTTGTTTTACAGTAAAGAACGTGATGACCTCATATCCCCCATTTGCCTGTGTGTTGGAGCAGACCTAGCATTATTTTTTTTTCTTTTTTAGAGAGAGAGATCACAAGTAGGCAGAGGCAGGCAGAGAGAGAGGGGGAAGCAGGCTCCCTGCTGAGCAGAGAGCCCGATGCGGGACTCAATCCCAGGACCCTGGGATCATGACCTGAGCTGAAGGCAGAGGCTTTAACCCACTGAGCCACCCAGGCGCCCCTAGCATTATTTTCTGAAGTCAGTAGGCAACCTTTACCCCTGCCAGAGTTTCAGGCTCGTTTCCATGTGAGGTAGCAGGTGTTTCTACTGAGCTCCCCAACATCCAATGGTCACCTCTGTTTGCACTGCAACAAACTGCGTAAACACAGGAATTATCTCTTTGGCCGGACAGTAGACTCTCAACCTGTGTTGCCTAACACTTGTCAAGAGCTCAGATACAAAAAAATACTCATGGAGAATTGCTTGGAAGAAATGTCATCTCTTCATTCCTCTGGTCTAGATACGTAAGGTAAGTAGAAGAGCTGTCTACCAAGACCGTGTAATGACAGGCCTCTGTAAGTTGCTCTTATGGAACTCTACACGTTCGCATTTGCCACTGATTCACATTGAAGACGTTGTAAAGAACAGTCCTCCAAAACTGGCTATTGTATGAACTATCACTGTGTCATCAAAGACAAGTAGTTCAGCCTGGGACACTCTTTATGAGACGTAATGAGAAAATACTCAAGAGAAGCTGGCTTTTATCTTATGGTCGTTGAATTCTGCTGACTAATGATGTTCATCCCTTTGCATTGGTTATTTGGAAACTGAGAACTGTGTTATGGCTCACCCCTCAATGAGCGGTAATCTTGGAGCACATAGTTTCAGTAGTAATTAGTCTTCATCTTACTTCTTCTTGATGTTGGCTTCCCTGTCTTTATCATAAAGTGTCCTTTGTTGTTGCCTCTCATTTTTCCTAGATTGAAGAGAGGTTTGAATAACTAAAGTTAGAGCGGAGACAAGATGGGAAAGAGTGAATAACAAACACTATTGAGCAGTTGTTACATGATTAGTGCTTATTGTGTTTTGTAACAGAAGTCCTCATTTTAATACCGTATATGATATATGCCAGAATGTCACATGTTTCATTATAAGTGTGCTGAATGACAAGATCATAATGACATTTCAGGACCCAGTACATTTTGCAGAAGGAGGCTATTTTGTACAATTTGGGAGATTTTAATACTTGTTTTTGATAAGCTGACAGCTATAGAAGAGAAAGTATTGAGGTTATTGATAATTACATTGTACGACTTCCTATACAATGGTCTTACTATGTTAGCACTCAGGGCCTGTTAGCAAGCGTGGATTTGTTCCATTTCTTCCTGATGCAGGTGTTATGTTTAGAAGCATGCATGCTACTCTCTCTCTCTCCCCTGGTACTATTAGTACCCTTCCCCGGAAGCTTCTTTCCTCCCTATTTAAATCTCCCATACTGCTCAAAGTTTCACTTGGGCCCACTTGCTGGCTATGACCTGCCCAGGGTGCTCACCCACCTCGTTTTCCTCTTCTGTGAGCTCCTGCAGTGTCTGTAGGTATGTCCCAGACCTTTTGCACTACACACATTCCTATTGTAGAGCATTGTTTCCTGGATTAGTCTAAAAGTCCCCAAGGTACTTGGGCATTTTGCAAAGGCCACCCAGGTCTTAGCCATGTACTTAGCATGATACTCTGCAGAGAGCAACTGTCCTAAACACTGCCTAGTGCGTGCCTGCCTGATTCTTCTTCCTCAGCTTTTCTTTCCCATTTGCAGGTCCTTTTTGTGCCAGATGCCAACTTTCCTTCCAGTACCTTAAGGTTCTCATCATCCAGTCCTGGTGCTACGGTCTCTCCTTCATCATCAGATGCAGAATATGATAAGCTGCCTGTATGTATATCATTCGTGAGCTGACATACTTATCAAACGTGTTTTTTGAGTTGTAGAATTTTACATGTTGTTTTTCACAGGTTTTCATCTGAAATGCCCCCAGAGGGGTGGGGATAAGGATTTGTCGTTAGTTGAGAGAATGCATCCCATCAAAAGAAACCTGTTCACGTTGAAGGTCTCAGAGGCAAAAATGCACACCTCGTTTATGTAAAAGTATGAAGTTAAAGTCTCAGTGAGACTGATTGTTTGTGTGGCTTTTACTCCCTTCTCGAGAGAACTTGAGCCCTGAGTCAAATATGAGTTCCTTCATTTAGGATATTTTCTAAAAACATTCGATGAGCTGTTTTTACAGTTTCACACATACGCTCATGGTGTTGTTTAAACCTTAATGCGATTTGGATACTTACTGTATTTGTGATAATTTTTGAAGGACAGAGGATATTTGCCTCTTTTTCATGTTCATGTTAAACAGAAACAGGTTCCTTACAGGAAACTATTTATATGCATAAACTGCTTAAACAGTGCTTCTATTTGATTTTGGGGATTTTTGCTTTCTTCAAGGATGCTGACTTAGCAAGAAAGGCCTTAAAACCCATTGAAAGAGTCTTATCATCCACTTCTGAAGAAGATGAGCCAGGCGTGGTAAAATTTCTCAAAATGAATTGCCGATACTTCACTGATGGAAAGGTATATGGCAGTGTAATTTGTTTCCTTCTCTTGGACTCCATGGAAAAATAAAGCAGGTTCCAGATTACTCAAGACATTAAAATATTTTTCCCAGACTTTCATCGTAAGATTTCATAAGTGTCTGTTTGTTTTCACTTGTTGGATGCCTGGCATTTTACTTCTTATATGATTCCTTGTGACCTTGGATTTATCATTTCCTCTTTCAGTTCTTGGCCCATCCATTGCTAGGGAGGCAATATAGTACACACTCGATAGCAAAGACCAGAGTTAGACTCAGTGAATTTAAAATCCAGTTCTGCTACCACTAGCTCTGAGACCACAGGCATGGTAATAGAGTTGCCTAAGCTTCCATTTTCCTCATCTGTAAAATAGGATCAATAATAAAATTTAATCTTGGGGAGTGGTGGTAATTAAAAGGGATAGTCCCTGTAAAGATCTTAGCATCTAACTTGGAAAATGTGAAATTCTCAACCCATTTGCTGCTGGAGATGCTGGTATTAAAAATAATGTCTGTGACGTGTGGTTTTTTGATTGTTGGTGTGTTTTAGAAAGCAAATCCAACTTCTAGTGAGCCTCTGAAGAAAGGGTCATGTTGATAGAAAGTGAATTCCTATGTTCATAGTAGAGACTTCATGCCAGGTTCCAAGTGGTTGGAAAATACATTATAAATATGCATTTATAGCTTTTGCAACCAAGGATAAGTGATGCTTGAATTCACTTGGGTGCCTGGGTGGTTCTGTGGGTTAAGCCTCTGCCTTGGGCTCAGGTCATGATCTTATGTCCTGAGATGTTTCATCTCATGATGAAATGCAGAATTCTTCACAAAGCTGATTCAGTACTCATTAAGAGTATGAAGATAAATGGTCTCCCTATAGGGTGACCTGTGTATCCTGCTGCCTCTGAGATAATCTCCCTGGGACCATCTGTAACAGAGTAAACTGACCAAGCTTCAGACAGAAGTTCCCACTGAATTACTGGGTTTGGCCATTAACTTCCACGGTTTAGTTGTGTTTATCTCTGGTTGCAAAAATTTCATATTCCAATTTGTGTCAAATTTTGCTAAAAGTGGCCTTTCTAAACATTTTAGAGAAAACTGTTAGGACTCTCATTTGGCACCACGGCTCTGAGACAGATGCTTCCTGAGCCCAGTACCATGCACTTGTTGGACACATGGGGAATGTGTGCTGAGTGAATTCTCAAGTGGGAAAACACTTGGGACAGCCCCTTCTATTCTACAGGGAACTGTGGCATGTGAGGCATTACAGCCAAGGTTCCACCACGGTTGTGCTATGGCCAGGCTATGCCAGAACTAGGCTCTGTTGATGACAATGGAGGGGCAGCTCTGTTTTCTCAGCCTCCCCGCTTAGTACCCAAGGTCACATTCCTGCAGCCTATTGTCCTAGTCCTCTGAAACGGGACACGACTGTCCCATAAGATAACCATGCTTCCCCAGAGTCAACCGAAAGGCAATAGGAGTTCATTAAAGCGGTTGTGGTGGTTGCCTTTTTGCCAGTAATGATTCTTTCTTGTCCCTTTCTCCTGCAGGGGGTGGTCGGAGGCGTCATGATTGTTACTCCTAACAACATCATGTTTGACCCTCACAAGTCTGATCCCCTGGTCATTGAGAATGGTTGCGAGGAGTATGGCCTCATTTGCCCCATGGAAGAGGTGGTTTCCATTGCTCTCTACAATGACATTTCCCACATGAAGATCAAAGACGCCCTGCCATCGTAAGAAAGATTTCTTTGTTTACCAAACCAACAAACCTCAGGTGTTTGGAGAATTACATGCAAGTAAAAAATGAGGGCATTGGCAGGAGTGAGAGATTGTGTAGAGGTGAATCTGAGGGCAGAGGATGGGTGCAGTAAATTTTTTTTAAAAATGGACAAATGAGAGGAAATGGAGATAAAGGGAAAGGTTGCACATACACAAATGAAAGGAGAAAAACAAAAATGCCAGGGCATTAAAATGGCATTTCTTTTTCTTTTTTTTTCTGAGAAGCAATGCATATTCTTTATGAATTATGGAAAGAAGAAATGAAGTTTCTCTGAAAAAGTGTTAGGTTACCAATCAGAGAATAGTGTTTTCCTCTCCATTGAGTTGTCGAGCAGAGTTAGGTTCTTCTCATTCAAATTCTAGGATAGGCAGTCTTGCCACCCCACGTTCTCCCTTAATCCTGCACGGAGCGAGCTTGGCCTGGACAGCGTGGAGGCCAGACCACCCTCCGTGGTGTGAAGAGGGAGGAATAGTGGTCTGTTTGTCTCTGAAAAGTAGGTGAATATTAACCTTAGGCTTGATTATTTTGCCTTTTTTGATTAAAAAAGGAGAGAGAGAGAGAGAGAGAAGGAAGCTCCCCATGAGAAAAGAGAAAGAGAGTTAAGAAAGCTCAGGGAATTGATTCATGTAGAGGGATGGTTGGACTCTTACTGCCACTTTGTTAGCGTTTCTATCTCTCTGTGTCCGCTAGAAGTAAAAATCTTTAGAACCCCTCAGTGATAGGAAGGTTGAGAGAAAGCAGTGGGTCCTAATTGTGTAGGGTAAACTAGCCCCTGGGACTTAGGAAAAGAAGGGATGGTAGTTAGAGAACTAACCCAGACACAAAGTCCTTAGGGGTTTATACCAGCAGGAATCCCTGGACTCTGACAGTCCTTGGCGCCTGACCCCCCCTCGGCCCTTACCCGACTCCAGGCCACTAAAGCTAGCACAGAGCACAAGCACTGAAGTAGCTTCTAAATTCTGCCAGAAGTGTCCAAGTGAGAGCATAGGAGGCGGAGTGGCAGGCCAGGCAGTTCTGCCTGAAGACTAAGTCTGGAGCCACATTGCCTGGGTGGCCCTGGCTCTGCCACTCATGGCTCCATGACCTGCCTGCGTTTCTCAGTCCCGAGCCTCATTTTTCTAATCTGTTAAATGGAATGAATAGTATTCTTCAGCTTGTAGGGCTGTTTTAAGAACTAAATGTATTGATACACCCAGACTCTTAGAAAATAGCGTGATACCTACCAAGTATAAGCTGTTACCATGTGAACCTTTCGTTCATCTCGGAAACCATTCTGGGATTCTCGTAGTCTGTGCAGTTGAGGCTTCTCCTTCATCTTAGTGCATGGCTCTTGAGTGGCAAGGATACGAAGAGGAGTGGTCCTGGCCTCTGTCCTGGAGGAGCCTGCAGTCTGCTGGGCACAAGAGACAGCTGGGGAGAAGTGATAATTGTGTCGTGTGCACAGAAGGGCACATAGTGTCCCATGCGGACCTCTGTGAGGGAGCGGCCAGCTGCCTTGGTCTCTCAGTCAGCAGAGAAGAGGACGTGAGGGATTGACTCTGGGAATAAGGAATGAACATTAGGTTCTCTACAGCAAGAGGAAAGATGATGTGAATGAAGAAAGCTATAGTTCAGTTTAGAAGTAGATGGCCAGGCAGGAGAGTATTTCTGGTGGCTTCTAATGGAGGCGTAACTCTGGCACATCCTTGGTTCAGGACGTTAAGGATTCCTTTTAATAATAAAAAAGGAAGGTACGTCTTTACAGAAAGATTTCCCTCATTGTGAGACAGGGTTGAACGACCTGGGGCACAGGTCTGTAGCTGTAGCTGGAGGGAGAGAGAAGAGTTAAGAATTGGCTCGTACCGTGTTCAGTTTATTTCCGAATGGTGTAGATTCCTGCCTTGGATGTAAGTGTGTGAAGAGGACTTTGCAGTCTACAGAACAGTTTGTGCACCAATGGGCAAAATAGAATGTGCGAGTGGGATCGGTGTGATATAAAATTAGTAGTGACTTCAGCACTCCAACAATTCTTTAAAAGTTAAAAATAGGTTCAAATTTCATTATTGCTAGAAGTTGTCTGGTAAAACAAGAAGTACAAATGATCTGGGCGCCTGAGTGGCTCAGTGGGTTAAAGCCACTGCCTTCAAAAAAAAAAAAAAAAAAAAAAAAACAGCCACTGCCTTCGGCTCAGGTCATGATCCCAAGCCCCACATCAGGCTCTCTGCTCAGCAGGGAGTCTGCTTCCCCACCCCCACCCCCACCCCTGCCTGCTTCTCTGCCTACTTCTGATTTCTGTCTGTCAAATAAATAAATAAAATCTTTATTTTTTTAAAAAAAGGAAGTACAAATGATATGACTGCAATATGCAAATCAGTGTGTGTGTGTGTGTGTGTGTGTGTGTGTGTAAAATCTCCTCATCCTCCCCTTCACTCTTCGTATTTTGTGTGTGGGCTATTTCATAAGTCCAGCTGCCACAGACAGATAATAGGAAGGGAACAACTGGAGGGATTACTGATCACCCTTGGGTGTCTGGCTGAGTCTAGAAAACATTAACAGTCATGCCAGTTGACTCCACTGTGTACTTTGCCCCAACAGTGCTTGGCAGCTGTAGCGTAAAAAACAGGTAAATTAATCCCCACTTGGACTAGGTAGATGAGGAGGAAGGGAGGGGTGGACAGGGTAATATAGGAGGCTGAGCAGAGTGCAGTCCCAACTGTTCATGGGAGCCAACTGGGCAGAGAAGGGAGAGATGAGATGGGGTCTTGGATGTTCATGGAAGAAAGTTTGGTATTAACCAAGCGTGTGAAGAGCTGAGTTTCTATGCCACATTAAGTGTGGGGTCCTAAAATGGAAATTAGGACACATGACACTAGTTTTTTGGCTCTGGGATTGGAGCATCTTCCGTGTCTCTGGATGCTAGTGTTGGGTAGCACATTCTTGGGCATGCAGGTTCCTGCAGAGCAGAGACACTGTCGGAATCATCGCTTAGCATATGGCATGTAGGGGCTCGACAAATGCTTATTGAATTGAAATGAATTATGAACTAAAGAAGGTTTTCAAGCATCTGTCAGAGCCTAGCTATTATGTAGGCTTTTATTTGCTATTGGAAAAAGCATGGATGTTCCATGCATGTGATTTATAAAATAAGTCTGGGGGGATAGTCTTATAACTTGAGGACTTCCTGGTACTTTGTGGCTTTCTTGCCCTAGTTGTTGGACAGCCAGAGTAATAAAGTAGTACCTGAATGTGATCTAGCCTTTTTAGGAAACAAAATTATTTCTGAAATCTAAAAATGTTCTTTTTAAAAAGGGTCTTTATATATCTGTGTTTAAACCCCATATCAGTACTAAGGTAAGTGAAAATACAGGTTACGCAAAATTGTGCCAGTCAAGGCTCAAAGATTATATTTCCCGAGCATTTGTTTTAAACTTTGGGAAACATGTCTAATCAATATTCTTGTGTCATTCAGATCTGGGTAGAAAAGCATCTGTTGTTAAGGGACAGTATGTTTCAGCTGATAAACTGGTGCCCATTATCATAAAGTAAAATGGTATTGTTATGAGTCAAGAAATTAAGAATTTTAACCTAAGTATTTTAAGAGCTTACTTGATTTTCTTTTCTATAAACTTTAAAATGTAAAATGGAGCAAGTGCTGTATAGTCACTATACAGAGGACAAAGATTCTTGCATCTCTCTCAGGAGTAGAAGGAATCTGTTACTGGAAACATCAGGTCAAAGTGCTGAAACTCAAAGTTAGGGTTCAGGACTAGTAATTTATAAAATAGTTAAATGAGTAGCTAATCAGTCAATGAGCCATTCAGAATTAATGTAGTTGGTTTATATCCTATTTTATAAAAAGGAGCAGCTTTGAATACTTAAAGAATTTAGGTCATAGTACTAAAACATTTCCTTGGTCCTTTCCTTCGTGAATATCAGAAACATTGTTTCATCACTAAAAATCTGGTAGGTGATATCTCCATGTTCATAAATGACTTCAAAAATCATTCATGTCCTTCTAGTAGGATATGCAGCTCTCATGGTTCTTTGTTTTACCCCTTCATGTGATGTATTTATGTTTCATTTTTCAAGTCAATTTCTTGATTTCATTTCCTTATTTTGAAATCATTTAAACATAAATTTAAGTTGTGGTATATTTATGTTTCAGTTTTTGGTTGGGTTTTGTTTTAATTTTTGCCTTTCCTCCATTTTGTTTTTGGTTTTGTTTTTAACATTCCATGTGCACCCACCATTTTTCCCCCGACAGTGACCTACCTCAGGATCTTTGTCCTCTGTACAGGCCTGGAGAATGGGAAGACCTGGCTTCAGAAAAAGACATCAACCCCTTCAGTAAGTTCAAGTCTCTCAACAAGGAAAAACGGCAGCAGAATGGGGAGAGAAGCATCTCTTCGGATTCCAAATCAGTAAGACCTTTGGAGAAGTCAACAGAACACACATACATAAAGCCCTCAGATAACTCTCTGTCAAGAAAGTTAAAGATACTGGAATCTTCTACAGAGGCAACCAGTGGATCTACCACAGTGACTAAGGTCAGCAAGGAGCCTTCTGACACTCGTGCTGCATTTGAATCTATAGCCAAAGAAAATTCCCTTTTAGGGGAAGATGATGACTTTGTTGACTTGGAAGAACTTTCTTCTCAACCTGATAGTGGAATGGATAAAAGAGACACCTCAAAAGAGTGCCTTTCTCTTGACCCAAGAGAGCTAAGGAAGGCTAAGTCCCACATCATCGGTTCTACCACAGAAATGCAGGTGCAGTCAGCCCTGAACTTTTCAGGAGCAGATAATGATGCCGAACTGAAGGAAGCCCTAGATTTAGAAACCTGTGAGAAGCAAGATATAATGCCAGAGGTGGACAAGCAGTCTGGTTCCCCAGAAAGCCAGGTGGAAAACACACTGAACATACATGAAGATCTTGATAAAGTTAAACTCATTGAGTATTACCTTAATAAGAACAAAGAAGGGTCACAGTTAACTGAAAACTTGCAGAAGGCAGAATTAAGTGATGCCAAAAAGACTGAGCCAGTGGGAATAGATATCACCCTTAGTAGTTCTCTTCCCCAGGTGGGTGGTCCCCCAACTGAGGGCAGTAAGGAGCCAGATAAAACCTGGGTGAAAGACAGAGTATCCCTCCCATTGCAACTGGCATCTTCTACAGAAGAAAATGTGAATAAAGGGTCTTTAGACACCTCTTCAGAATCTACTCTGGACAACAGCTGTCAAGGCGCGCAAATGGATAATAAGTCTGAAATTCAGCTGTGGCTCTTAAAGAGAATTCAGGTACCCATTGAAGGTAAGCTACTTCTCTTTAGTGTCTTTATATCCTGCTGTACAGTTGGCTTTCTGAAACTTGTGAATACAAGCGAAATTAGGACAATTGTTTGAGAATCGTGTTCTCTCAGTAGACCATATCTTTACTGATAACATTAATTGGGAAAAAACTTAGCATTATATAGTATCTATTTTGGAACTTGAACTGTGACCTAGATTTCTAGGTCAAAAGTAGTTTGGTTTTTAATCTCAAGGAGCTTTCCTTTTCATCTTGAACTTTTAAATCTAAAGGGGTTTGAAGTGTTTTTTAAGATAATTCAGTGCTGAGGCACCTGGGTGGCTCAGTGGGTTGGGCCGCTGCCTTTGGCTCGGGTCATGATCTCCGGGTCCTGGGATCGAGCCTCGCATCGGGCTCTCTGCTCCATGCTGAGCCTGCTTCTCTCTCTGCCTCTGCCTGCCTCTCTGCCTGCTTGTGATCTTTGTCTGTCTGTCTCTCTCTCTCTCTCTCTGTTAAATAAATAAATAAATAAAACCTTAAAAAAAAAAAAAAAAAAAAAGATAATCCAGTGCTAAGCCAGATTGCCTTATGGTGTAAGTGGGTCCTCAGTGTCATTCCTTGAGAGGTATCCTTGTGAAGTGCCACATTGTATGGGTTTTTATGCTTATTCCCAGCATGTTGCATCTTACATGATGCAGAACCAACCGAAACTGCAATCCTTGTCCTTTTTGTGCTAAAGAAGGTCTGGAAAATGTGATTAGTTCTAATATGATGGTGTTTCTGTCATATATTTTGATTTTTTGTCACTTAATGGGGATTGGGAACTGTTCTTTACTAGTTGAAAGGTTTTACTTTCACCAGTATTGTCAATATTGAGGAAGGTTTTTTTTTCCCCCGTATGTGATTCAGATATGCTTCCTTCAAAAGAGGAGAAAAGCAAGACCCCACCCATGTTTCTGTGCATTAAAGTAGGAAAGCCGATGAGAAAATCCTTTGCCACTCAGAGCGCAGCCATGGTCCAGCAGTACGGCAAACGAAGAAAGCAGCCAGAGTACTGGTTTGCCGTTCCTCGGGAAAGGTAATTGGGGGCTGAAATGGAAAATGTTGGACTACTAGATTCTGACTGCACCTTGGTTTTTTTATTTTAGCTCTTTAAATAGTTAATCTTATTTTTGAATAAGACATTTGTCTTAATTGTATCTTGTAGAATTTCTAGGAGGACTTTTTTGAGTCGTTTTCTGTTAATGAGTGGCTTCGGTTTAGCAAATTTGAGGTCATCTGTGCTGAAACCCTTTTATGACTTGTACACAGTTGAATTTTAAATGAAGGAAGATTTAGATATTCTTAAGTGCTGGTAATTGGAAGTGCAATTCTGTCGAGACTACTGTGGAACAGATCAAAACCTCTCTAAGGGCAGGAGAGAGGCATGGGTACAATTCTTGAAGTGCTTATTATTCTAGGGAACTAACGGTTGCTTTGGCCTTGAGGAGAGAGTCTCAGTGACTCAGCAGCTGAGACAACATGGGATCACCTGGGTGGGTCTGAGGGACTGTACCCTCTAGAGAGATTTGTATATTTAAAACTGCCAAAGAAGAAGTGTTACTGGTTATATGAGTCTAGGATGGTGAGCCCAGTGGTACAGAATTTTTTTAGTGGTACATCATTAGGGACATCTTTATAATAGAAAATAGTTAGGAGATATTATTTTTAGAAAAAATTAAGCGTTTTCCTTTTGTATGTGTGGTAGAATAAAAATGTCTTTACAGAGGTCTTGCAGTTAGTTTTCAAAATTGTAAAACTCACATATCTTTCCTCTTTCTATCTAGTTGTTAACATTATCATCTGGGCAGCCCTCTTGGCTAACAACCTGCCAAGAACGAATATACTCAGCAAAGTTCCTTAGGCATGAACTGTTAATAAAGCAAAATTAAATTCCAAGCAAGGGCACACCTTCTGGTTGATGAGTATCCAGAATAATTCTCATCAAGGGAGTTGCCCTGTTTTAATAAATTATAGTTTAACCTGAAAAATAGTTAATAGGATTTTAATTAATGAATTTGCCCATATCTGTTCCCTGTCTTAGATACAAAGCTGTGTTAACATGGACGTTGACCAAAATTTTTCTTTAGGTCTTATACTTTCCTACCCATGCCTGCAACTGCCATGGTGTTTCATGGAAACTTTCGGGATATTGGGGAGATTAAGAGGAAAATGAATGTCTTTTTTTATTTAAAAATGTTTAACAGAAGCAATGTTAAGTTTCAGAAGACCTGGTAAAATGAGAGTTCTAAAATCAAATTTCACAGTCAACAATTCCTTAGAGATTTGGGCCCACTCCTGATTTTTTAGATGAGGAAAACAAAGCACTGAAACTTTCATCCATGTTGCTGGTGAGATGGGCTTACAGAGTCAACCAGAAGAATCCCTTGTTTTCTTTGGGCACATGTATTATTTATAATATAAGGAAATTGTGGTTTTTTAATCTATTATCTTTAATGAAACCGTGCACACCAGGAACTTTTCTAGAATAATTACAGCAATCCCACATATGCAGTTATTATATTACTGTCATTTTTTAACCCAGAACATATCTGTAATGTTGACATACTTCTCTTTGATCTCTTATACAGGTGGTTTTTGTGGGCTTTTAATATTTATTTATTTATTTATTTATTTTGAGAGAGGTGGGTAGGGGCAGAGGGAAAAGGAGAGGAGCTCAAGCAGGCTCCACGCTAGGCATGAGCCCAAGGTGGGGCTCTGTCTCAGGACCCTGAGATTATGACCTGAACCAAAATCAGAAGTCCCACACTCAGGGGCATCTGGGTGGCTCAGTCGGATGAGTGGCTGCCTTCGGCTCAGGTCATGATCCCAGGGTCCTGGGATTGAGCCCCGCATTGGGCTCCCTGCTCAGCCCGGAGTCTGCTTCTCCTTTTCCCTCTGCCGGCCATTCTGCCTACTTATACTCTCTCTCTGTCAAATAAATAAATAAAATCTTTAAAAAAAAAAAAGAAAGAAAGAAAGAAGTCCCACGCTCAACTGACTGAGCCACCCCGGCACCCCTTGTGGCCTTTTTCAAGTAGGTCACTTCTTGAATTCCATTATATTGTATTTTATAGTTTCTGTGACTTTTGTCTTTGGCTAACCTGATAGACTTAGTTTTCTTTCTTAAAGTAATCATGCATTAACCAAGCATTTTCTGGGAGGCATTATATCCCACTGTGTTGTTGATGGATTTCTTTGTAGAGACGTTAGGAAATTTTTTAAAGATTTATTTATTTGTTTATTTGACAGAGAAAGAGGGAAAGCACAAGCAGGGGGAGCAGCAGGCAGAAGGAAAGGGAGAAGCAGGCTCCCCGCTGAGCAAAGGAGCCCGATGTGCGGCTCGATCCCAGGACCAGGCATTAGGACCTTGGCATCATGACCTGAGCCAAAGGCAACCACTTAATGACTGAGTCCCCCAGGCACCCCGGAAATTATTGTTTTAATTGCTCTTCCGTATGTTTCCCTGTCTACCTACCCTACAGGAAGCCACATTTTAGTTAAGACTGGGAAAGATGGCGCAGTTCTATAGTTAATTCCCACCTAGAACTCCAAGTACAGAGTGAGAAATAAGAAAAGGTTGTTTTTATTTCCAGTTTATGAAAATCTTTTGGATTTCAGGCTCAACCAAGTCCTTGAGGAGTTAAGAACGTGACATGCAATGCTTTCCTTACCCGATGATCATTTCTTGATTCCCTTGCTATATCAAATGGAGCATTTCTACTTGCTTTTCTATTACTGGATCCCTGCATCCATTAGAGGTTCAGGAGCAGAGTGAAGTCCCCCTGGTAGTGGCTCCCTTTCAGGGTTAAAGTGTCCTCTCAAAGACCTTCCAGGTGTGGCGCCGTATTCTCACTGGAGGTCTCTCTCTCGTTCCTCCAGTGCATCGAAGCTTCTCGTCATAGGAGATAATATTCTCATGTCGACGTAGCTTCACAAATGTGTTTCAGTCTTTCTCTCTGTTGTTCCTGATATTTTTAAAACATGTTTGTTCTTTCCCCTTTTGTTATTATTACTAAGAAATTAACGCTACCAAAATATTTCCTTCTTCACTTACAGCATGCCCTGTGGTTTCCAGAGTGCCACTGCCTAATGAATGGTCTACCAAGTGAGAAAGTGGGGAGGGCGGGAGCCAGGGGAAGCAATCATATAGTTGCTCTTTAACATCTTTGTTGGGGTTTTCCCCCCTGCAATCCTTGTTACTCAGATCTAGATACAGAACTCCCTAACTACATAGTAACAGTTTTAGATTATCAGAAGATCTGACCACTGCGGATCCAGCAAAGCCAGTGGTTAGTTACCCCTTGCAGCCCCGTACGCTGCTACTTGAGACACGTGCGCATTCACTGAGGACGAGGTGCCTGTCAGCTTGAAACCCTCCCTGCCTCCATCGCAGCTTCCAGATGCACACACTTCTCTTCAGTCAGCAGAGGACAGTAGTCTGTTGGGGATATCTGCTTTGTCTGGGGCCTGGGACATCTAGCCTTTTCCTCCTCTCACTCTTGATGCTAATTTAAACTTGAGAACCGTGGATGGTCTCACCTTCTATTAATCATCTAGTATAGGATTTCTCAGCCTTGGCACTGTGGACATTTTGAGCTGTTTAATTCTTTGAGCGGATGTACTTTGCATTATGGGTTATTTAGCAGCATCTGTGACCTCTACCTCCCCAGTTGACAATTGAGAGAGTCTTCAGACATCACCAGGGGGAGGAGTTGTCGGAGGGACAAAAGAATCTCGCGCTGAGAACCACTGGTCAAGTATGAGACCATGAGACCGGGCCCATACACCATTCAGAAACTGATTATGAACCATAATAGCCAAATAATTTAGGGCTTTGACTGCTTAAAACTTTGTTACACCCAGTCATGTTCACTGTAATTTACTGATCTGCCTATACTCTGTTTCCTTTACTCGACCCTAATTTTTTGCAGAGAATTTCATTAAAATTTTTTGAACTTAGTTATTAATCTATAGTTTTACGTCTATAAAAACAAGACTGTTGCTCCTAAAGAAATAATTTATCTGGAAGGAAACCCGAAATTGATAGAATACAAATGAGAAGGTCTGTGGTGTTGACAGGCATGTATTTTTGCCCCTTGACTCTGTACAAGTCTGTACTAGCAGCTGTCCTGGGTGTAAGAAGACAACCGTCTCGTGCCCTGCCCTGGAGGGCATGTGGCGTCTTGGGCTGCCCAGCTCTGGCTCATGGAATAGTGAGTCACAAAATCAGGCAGTGATGAATGAGAATCCCTAGGAATAGTGTGCCTTAGAATGAGGTACTTTATCCATTTGAAACATAGTTTCTTAATTTGGAAAATGGATCACTGTGGAGCATTAAGTAGTTAGATCATGTCTGAATACTTATTGAGTGCATAGGACCGGGCAGGTGTTGGGCTAGTTCTAGATAAATAAGATTGGGAGTCTACCTTTAGAAGCTTATGAAAAGCTCTTGAAATAGTTCCTAGTTCTTTTTAGAAACTTGAGAGGATTGTATTCCATAGATTTGGATACTGTTCTATGTGAAAAATGCAGTTGTCCTTTTTCTTAATACTAAGATTATTTCTTTTTTAATTTAATTTAATTTAATTTAATTTAATTTAATTTAATTTTTTTTATTTATTTACTTGACACAGAGAGAGAGACCACAAGCAGGCAGAGAGGCAGGCAGAGAGAGGAAGGGTAGCAGGTTCCCCGCTGAGCAGAGAGCTCGATGCAGGGCTCCATCCCAGAACCCTGGGATCATGACCTGATCCAAAGGCAGAGGCCTTAACCCACTGAGCTACCCAGGTGCCCCTGTTTCTTTTTTCAGAAAGAACCAATAATTCCTGCTCATATTGAAACAGCCTTTTTTTTTTTTTTAAGGTTTTATTTATTTATTTATTTATTTATTTACTTGAGAGAGAGCGAGAGCATGAGAGAGGGGAGAGGGTCAGAAGGAGAAGCAGACTCCTGGCAGGGCTGGGAGCCCGATGTGGGACTCAATCCCGGGACTCCAGGATCAGGATCTGAGCCAAAGGCAGTTGCTTAACCAACTAAGCCACCCAGGCACCCTTGAAACATCTTTTTATCCTGAATTCCTTATGATCTCTACCTGTGAAATGTTTTAGAGTAATTGATTTCATATTCTCCAGCTTTTAAAATAAGATGGAATTAAATGGCAGGAACTCTGTAGAATTTGCCAAGTCATCCATAAATGTTAAATCCAAACTGAATTAATTGGTTAGTGTGATTCGTGTAATAAGTAAGCTAACAAGAGAAAGGAAAGGGAGAGCCTGTGGGTGTTTTAAAATTTTTTTATACTTGAAAATAATTATGCTACGATAATCTTAGCTACACTTGAACATACAGGTATATTGGGGGAAGCAGAATTTATTTTGTAACCTGCTTTTTCCTGCACTTAATGTTATACACATTTTCTACATGAAATAGTATGTTATTATAGACATACGAACAGTATAGCACCCCTCATACATTCCCTGAATGATTTAATGATGCTCCTGCTTTGGATGTTAGGTGGTTCCAAATTTTTTTGCCATTAAAAGCAGTATTACATTAAACATCTTTATAAAATCCTTAAGATAGTTTTACCAGTTCACGGGATATGTTTAGGGCTCGTGGAAGTGTGTGGCAATTTGTATACCACCAGCATGAGAGTGCCCTTTTCTCCATGTGATGGGAAATCTAAGTCATATGATTCCTTATCAGTTTGGTAACAAAGCAAATGCAGCTTTAAAATCGTTTTTGTTTTATTTTGTTTTGATGATTTTATTTATGTATTTGGCACAGAGAGAGCATAAGCACAGGTTGCTACTTATGCAGCACAGGCTCCACAGAGGGAGAGGGAGAAGAAACAGGCTCTCCACTGAGCAGGGAGCCCACTGTGGGGCTTGATCCCAGGACTCTGGGATAAATAAATTCATTTTGTTTTAAAGCTGAGTGCTTCATATATGATATTTGTTTATATAGTAAGGTCAGTAGTGGCCTGAGGCTCTTTATTTAGTAATAAAAATTTATTTATACCTTGATGTACAAATATATATTTAATAATTATTCTAAAATACCATGTTCTCTAATAAGCTTCTCATTAAGATCAGCAAGCACTTTGATTTATATAAGATACTTAGAGTTTGTGCCTGTCCACACTTAGAATAAACTCAAGTACAAGTTAAGTTGATTCTATTTTATTTATTTATTTTTTTAAGATTATTTATTTATTTATTTGACAGAGAGAAATCACAAGCAGACGGAGAGGCAGGCAGAGAGAGAGAGAGGGAAGCAGGCTCCCTGCTGAGCAGAGAGCCCAATGCGGGACTCGATCCCAGGACCCCGAGACCATGACCTGAGCCGAAGGCAGCGGCCCAACCCACTGAGCCACCCAGGCGCCCCAAGTTGATTCTATTTTAGAAAGCATGATATTTCCTTCTGTAATGTCAAGAGTAACTGATGGATTTTATAAAAGTTGAGTTGTTTAATTCTTTCAAAATTGAGAGCTCACAGATAGCTGTCCTGTTAAAAGGTGCTATCCATGTTGTATGCACGTTTCTCACATCCCATCTGTGGGCAGTAAGTACTACTGCCTGAGTTAGAGATTCATCTGGTCAAGTTCTGCATGGTCGCCTAGCCGAAAGCTTGGAAGCAAGAGCAAGACCCCATTTTTAGCAGCAGTGCCTTTTCTTTAGGTCTGCATTTCCCTCAACTATAGTCAATGGAAATCCATCCCATGGCCAAGTAATAGGTGTTTTGTGGTTAAATATGGTCCGTAGTCAGTGCTTATCTCTCTCTAGAATAGATTTATGCTTAGAGTTGTTATTCTCTTAATAGGTTTTTATAGGAATTTCTTAGTTTAATTTTCTGCTATTTTTCCTGATATTGGGATAATAGAATATAGTTCATTTATTTTATCTCTACTTATATTTTAATTCTAGGAGATTACTTGGGTATTCATATATATAAAGATTTATATGTATTTAAAGACTTTATATGTGTGTGTGTTTAAAGACTTTTACATATATATATATATAGACTATATTAGTCTGATTTCCGTCAGTCTTAAAGTCTTTACTGTAGTACATAGAGTTCGAGATTTATTTCCCTTTTTCCACATTTCATAAGTAACAGCCACACATACAAAGGCCATATATGTAACCTCTTGGTCATCAAAGCTATGCTGTATGGTTAGGAGTGACTGGTTGATGGCAGATCCTGGTCAGGATCTACCTTTTAACTATCTGTGTGTCTTCTTCTCATCTTTCAGAAGGATTCACTCTTAGCTTTGGAATATTTAGAGTGAAGCTTGAAAGCTACCCATCCTGAGCTTTTCGTGATGTGCCATCTGTCTGAAATTGTATTCATTTTTTAAACCATGAGTCCAAGCTTCTTTGGAGCCTGATAGAATTCTGGTGCGTGAATCACAGCTTTTTAAAGTGCATCAGATTATTGTGGTTGAACACATACTTTCAAATGATGTTCCAGTAGTACCTCCACCATCGGAAGCAGGATTGCCACTCTTAAGTCAAGGGGGGAATATGAGCTCAACATTCAGTTTCCCCAGCTTGGAGAGAGGGCTAAGAGGGCAGGCGGAGTGCCTGCCCCCTGAGCCCTTCCCCGGCATGGTGCTCTGAGTGGTTATCTCATGTAAAACTCAGGAGTGCTTTGTGAGGTGTGTAGTGTTATTTTGCATTTTAAGAAATGAGGGAAGTGGAACGTACTGGTTTTCGACACCTTGCTCAAACAGGCAAATATCAAATCCATTTGATTTCAGATTCCATTCTCCTAACTAGATCAGGCAGGCAGCTGAAACTGCCGTAATTATACCCTTTATGTAGACATCACTGAAACAGGGACGGGAGATACTGCAAACATTCAAGGTCGTTTCTTGACTAGCAAGGGAATGAAAATGTGTAGCATCCCCAGCTTGATTCCTATCCTTGGGCCTTGTCGAAGTGCTCTCCCTCTGACTAGACGTGTTTCACTAATTATGCGGAGAGGAAGTGACTGATATTTTATGGGTGCTGTTCTGTGGGTGCCCCCTAATTGAACTGAGGTGGTGTAATGACAACGTTGTATAGAAATAAAGAGCTTGGCTACGGTGTCCTTTCTGTAATATTAGGTAGCTTAACTTGGTTGCAGGCTGGTTCTAGCATTGGCTTATTATTAGAATCAACTTTTATGTGCTGCGGGGGTTCTCTGGCCCCGAACAAACAGAACACTACAATATTCCTTCCTCTGAAGCTCCTGTCACAAGGTCTGGTGACTTTATTTTATGTGACGCTTCTGTGAACAGAGTGCTTGAACCTAAACTACGGCTCCCCATTCTCTAGTTCCTCCCCTTAAAATCTATTTTGTTACCTTATGGCCAAAATAATCTTCTCAAAAGGTCTTTTGATCATGTCACATTGCCACAAAAAAATATCCTAAGCCTTTGGAACTAAAGTTTAAACCCCATGTTTGTCTGTTAAAGCTATTTACAGAGTGGCCTACCTTCCTTACTTTTTCTTCATTTGTCTGAATCTGTGACTTTACTAAGATTGGTCACTTTATGGGTTTTTGCCTGTGAGGTCTAGGACCTTTCTAGCTTGGCACCTTTTAAAAACACTGTATTCCTGAACTCGGGTAGTTCCTGTCTCTTCTCCAGCTGTGTAAATCCTTTGTTTCCCAGAATAGTGCCCCCATAGTGATACCTCCCTAGACTGGCAGTAACCATCTTTTCTCAACCCACACTTGACTGGTGAACAGCCCACAGACGCAGAGGCACTAGGGAGTGGGGGGAATGGGGGAGCGGGGGAGCAGTTGAAGTCTGGCACCTTTTCCTCTTACAGGAGCAATCTCAGTTTCTAAATTCAGAAATACCGAGGACGAAAGCTTGTGAAGGAATGTGTTCTGTCGCACAGAGATGAAAGTATGTAGAGTTAACAAAGAACTCATGGCTTAGATGGGTGGATGCCCAGCTTAGCTTTGTAATAAAATCATCTAGGAGCCTTTAAACATACAGACACCCAGGTCCTTCCCTGAACATTCTGCAGCTTTGGATTTGGAATGGAATGCTAGAATCTGTGAGGTTTCCTCCATATTGTCATAAACAAAAGGAAATTATTATGTCCTTATTTTTACCCTCACTTTCTATATTGTTTGATACCATTGACCATCATCCAATTCTTTTTCTTTTTCCTTTTTTTTTCTAAGATTTTATTTGACAGAAAGACAGCAAAGAGACACTAGTAGGGGGAGTGGGAAAGGGAGAAGCAGGCTTCCCGCAGAGCAGGGAGCCTGATGCGAGAGTCGATCCCAGGACCCCAGGATCACAACCTGAGCTGAAGGCAGACACCCAACAACTGAGCCACCCAGGCACCTCCCATCATCCCTTTCTTGACACTCTCTTTCCTTCTGTCATTCCTTCCCAGTCCTTTCTTCTTCTGTTTCCTCATTCAGTGTTACCCCTTAAATAGCCTATTTTCACTATCTATACAAATGCCTGCACCTAATTAATTCTTTCTTATATGCCAGTCATGTCCAGTTATCTTCAGTATAAAACTTCCTACTGAGCCCCAAACACATATACACCTGATGGTTCTCAATATTTAGATCATCCAAGGATCAAACAAACTCAAGGCAGATCATACCCTACATGGGGGCTCTTATTTCTACTTTTGTCCCTGCCCCTATCCCCACAACTCCTGCCTCCAGTTTTCTCCATCACAGTAACTGCTGCCACCAGCTGCCCAGTCCCCAGGGCCAGAGTGAGGACAGAATCTTGCTTCTCGTCATCTTCCCACTCCAGTCCATTACTGCATCTAGCTTATTCTATCCACTTTGTATCACTAGGATCTCTAGCTCCCATTCTGCCCCTTCTGTGGATGTGGCTGAGTTTCAGTGGTAGGAAAGGTGAATCCGACATACTGACTGGTGTGCTTGGGGTGTTCAGCTTTCCCTTCCCATGTCCCGCCCCATTACCCACCTCCCCTACATACATTTATTAGTTCAAATGTCTCCTCTAAGAGACTTTCGCTGTCTAGTTTAGATGTAGGGTACCTCCACCTCTGTCACAGTACTTCCTACATACACTCTTCTATGGGTGTGGACTACTTGGGGCCTTTGACACTGTGTCCTAAAAACAGTATAGGATCTAGTAGGTAATATACCCTAAATGTTAATTGGATGGATGCATGAATAAATTAGCTTATAGTCTCATAGATAAAAATACTGAAATACCTTATTCTTTAAAACTAAAATAATGCACAGACTTTATATAATTAGAAAAATACAAAAAGGCAAGAAGAAAAAGTTCAGATTTGTTACACCAAGCTAACTACAATTTATTTTTATTTTTGTAGACTTTTGGCCCTTTTTCTATGTATGAATGAATGTAATGATAGCATTTGTGTATCTGTCTGTATCTGATAATTGTGGGTGTGCGTGTATGTGTGGGTATATATGTATTTTGTAAACTGCTTTTATGTAAACACATCTTGCTTTGCCATTAAATGTTGGGCATGCATTTAGTTTGCATGCATTACTTTTACGGTAACAAGCAAAATCATAAAAAAGAAAACTGATTCTTGGGTGGCTCAGTTGGTTAAGCAGCTGCCTTTGGCTCAGGTCATGATCCCAGCGTCCTGGGATCGAGTCCCGCATCGGGCTCCTTGCTCTGCAGGGAGCCTGCTTCTCCCTCTGCCTCTGCCTGCCACTCTGTCTGCCTGTGCTTGCTCTCTCACCCTCTCTCTCTGATAAATAAATAAATAAAATCTTAAAAAAAAAAGAAAACTGATTCTCTAATTAAACTAGATTTATAAGGAAAAAATGTCCAAATCATAAGACCATCATGAAGACTAACAAAGTGCACTCAAGAGCATTTTCCTTGAAGAAAGAAGCATAAATTAAAGGAATCAAAAACTAACCTACTTTTCTAGCTTGAAATCTTTAACCATGGTTAGTGCTGCATTTTCTGATCCAAAGTCATCTTGTTTTTTTAGCAGGGTCAGGGCTAAATTGAAATCTTTAATAATTGTCAATGCCAGTAAGACCATAGTGTTAAATAGCCTTTAAAGTACTGTACTTTCTAGAACAGTTTAGGCCCTACATAGCTAAACCAGATACACTTGAGAATATAAGCCCTGTGATTTTCAAGTATAGCACATATCATACTGTATTCTTATTGTGATCTTTCAGGTAAAAGTGTTACTATTAAAGAAAGAAAAGGGGGGGGGTCTCCAAAATAAACCCTAAAGGAGCGATCTTCCTTTGTATTTAACACAAGTTGAAGTTCTAGAAAACTGCTATACAAGTAGAAGCCATAGAATTATTAGTTACTGATGCCAGTATTTTTTTTTTTAAATGCTTTAAAATCATGCTTTAAAATGTTTTGTAGTGATACTGCTTCCTCTCATTCTTTTTCTGGTCACCTTACCCTTCATCTCATTAACTTAAGGGTCTAGAAATTCATCATCCCCTTCCAGAAGCACTATTAGGCAGCCACCCTTCAGTAATTTCAGTAACCAGCTTTGGCAAATGCCTCAAGTTAATCAGTGACTCTGTAGCCAGATCCAAGTTCATGAAAAAATAATCCCCTTCCGTGGGGCTCATCACTGTGGTGGCTGTGCTCTCTGCTGGAGGAGTGGACGCCCGCACTCTGGAGCATAGCGCGGAGCCTGTCTCCACTGCACAATAGTCAATGCTGATGGGGGCCGCACACACTGTTTGGGAGTAAGTATGCAGAAACAGTAATTAGTGCAAGCCTGGATGCCTGTAGGAACGGGATGGAGGACCGGGGGGAGAGAGGCTGGGGTGCCAGTGTTAATGAGCCTCTCTAGGGAACAGCTGCTGCGTACCTGTGTCCCTCCAGCTGAATGCTCTGTGTGGGAATGTGAGCCTGGTGTTGCTTGATCTTCCTGTCTTTTTCAAAATAAATTGAAAGATGGATTATGTCTGTCAAATCTCTCCAATCTTTAAGTATTAGCCACTATTTAATTAACAAAGAGAAGTACAGATGCTGAGTCCAAGGCTATGGCCTGCCAGCCTAAGGCCTCCAGCACTGACATTAAGAGAAACTTCTAGTTTCTACTTATTTTTAAGTGATCCTTTTTATCACTGTAATTATTGTTCTGATCAAGGATTCTCAAAAGAACTGTCCTATTATTTTTGGTGAACCAGGACAAAGAAGCATATTTAGTTGGTAATTTATAAATAATTTTTTAAAGATTTTATTTATTTGTAAGAGAAAGATGGAGAGAGCATGAGACGGGGGAGGGTCACAGGGAGAAGCCGACTTCCTGCTGAGCAGGGAACCCGACGCAGGACTCTATCCCAGGATCATGACCTGAGCCGAAGGCAGTTGCTTAACCAACTGAGCCACCCAAGCGTCCCAATAAATTACCTTTTTATAAACACACCAAGACCCTTTAACAGTGGGCATTATACCAGGGCATTACTAACCATTGCTTTCATTTAGAGTTGTAGAATACTGAATCTGAAAGGGACCTTTCAGGGCAAGGGAAATGACCTTTATCTTGCAAGGACCTTGGGTCAGGCCATTGATGTGGGTTTAAGAGGTGGTGGTTTCCTGGTAACAACCTCTGGAGGTCCAGAGTGCTTTGCCTTGCTGGGCGTCTGTGACTGTATGGAGCCTGGGAATGTTCTAGATTGAAGTGCACTGGAGTATCTTTAATTTATAATCAACAATACAAGTGAATGGTGGGACTTCATGTACATGTATTCCCTTATTCTTTGAGTCACATTCTTACTCATTCTTACTCTTCATCCCTTTCCTTGTTATTATTTCCCATTCTCTGTGCCTAATGTATTGTAAAGTATGCTTCTAATGTAATAGCTATGAAACTGATGATTCCTGCTTAAATCATGAGGCAGGTTTAGGGGTTGTATCTTCCTGTGTGTAGCCCCAATTTATTTTCCTGCCAGTGAAGTGACCCTTGAAGAGAATGCCTAACTGCTTCGGGGTCACTTTGGTCTATTTGTTGGTCTATGTGGTAGCAAGATTTTAGATAATCACATGGAAGGGACTTTGTAAAAGGTCTGTCTGAAGGTAGATAGAACTTCCTTATACATCTAATGCTCCAGACACCTATAGGAGGAGCTAGGTTTTCTTACCTTCATTTTAGAAGCTCAGAGAGTTTCAGGAACTTTCCCAAAGCCCCCAGCTAATAGCAAATGGGACCAGTTCAGGTCTTTACCTTAGATGTGTGTGATTTTCCACTTTACCTCACAACTGTGTTAAAAAAAAAAAAAAAAGAAGAAGAAGAAGAAAGAAAAAAGGCAACAGTAAATAAAATCCCACCATAGCTAATTTTGAGAAAATAGATTGTAATTGTGCCTAAAGCCCATACACTTAAAGTATAAACAGCAGTGTTTTGTTCCAAGCATCAACTCAGATTTTTCATCAGGTTTTATATTCCTTAACCCTACAGTTTCTTTAAAGATTTATTTAGTTTAGAGGTGGAGGAGGGCAGAGAGAGAGAGAGAGAGAGAGAGAGAATCTCAAGCAGACTGTCTGCTGAGCACAGAGCCCAACGCAGTTTCGGTCTCGTGACCCTGAGATCATGATCTGAGCCAAAACCCAGGGTCTGACACTTAACTGACTGAGACACCCAGGTGCCCCTCGACTCTACAGTTTTATCAGTGCTGGACTTTCAAGAAAATGACTATAATAATAAATAATAATAATATAATAAATATTTCATATATATATATGTATGTGTGTATATATATATATATATATAAAATAACTATAAAGGAAAAGGTGAAGCATATTGACTGAGACCATGATCTGACCTGAGGTTGATCCCGGTCCCCCCCAACATACTCTGTGGTGTTGGTCAAGGCAATCTGTGTAAGCACCCTCTTCTTCCATTAAACAGAGATAGTGACTATAGTGGCTGCCTCATGGGGTTATTATGAGGAAAAAAACGAACTTATCCATGCACTTAATGAAAGTTACTTGTGCTGCTGCTGTTGCTGTTCCTTCCCTTAATGCTTTGTTGCCCCGGAGGTGAGCCTGTTGCCCTTCAAAAACTTGTATCATTGCTTTGAATTTCTTTTCCACAGACAACTTTAACGGCTAAATGGGGATTTGTAACTTGAATAGGATGTCTCCTTTGGGGTGGATCCCTGAAGGAACCTTGTGTTGATGATAAAGACCTTTGAAGTTTATGAAGAAATTTGATTAAGCCCAAATTGGTCAGTAGAAAACTTAAACAAAGCTTGAGGGCTGAGTTTTGGTATTGACTGTTGCTGGATGGGTTGGTACTAGTACCGTGCCCAGAGGAGTATGCATGGCAAGCTTCTCCCCGTGTCCGCTGCCACGTGTGGTCTGTGGCCTTGACCAGCTCTTGGCGGATCACCAGTGTAGCCGGCTCCACACAGCCTTTGTTTCTCGGCCTAGCTTTTCCGGCTCTTCGGTCCTTGGCTCCCCAGCGATTTTTCTGAACCACAGATCTGGCCCGGCTGCTTCTGGCAAGGCCCAGGCCGTTGCCTCCACAGTGCCCAAAGCCGTGCCTCTCTTGTTCACACGCTTCCTCCACAAACGACCCCATATCTGCATGCCATCTGTACTACTGTTTGCTTAATAGAGGTCTTCCAAGGACTTCTGTCCTTTTTTATTCACTTAGCCAATCTTCTTTAAGTAAATGTGTAGCTATTAACATACGGTCCTTTGTGTACCTTCAGAAGTCGCTAGAACTGCCCTAGTACACTTTGGGGAACAGTAGCGGCAGGAAGAGAGGTCCAAGCAATTTATCTTGTGCTCAGGACTCTCCCTGACCCACCCAGTGACCCAGCCCCTCTGGCTCGCTCTTTCTCCTTTCCTGCCATTCTAATCGGCAAAGACTCAGTCTGGCTCTTTCATTGCACTCCTCAGGAATTCCTGCTCTGCCCACGTCCCAGCTCAGACACCCAGTGGCTTCCATCACTGTGCTGTTGGAACCCTGTCTGGATTTTTTGTTTACTCCCTTCTACCTGAGTGATCTAGGGCAGGGTCTGGGTCCCCTGGCCCTGTCTGCATCACAGAACCCTCTGGCAGAAGGCACCAGTGACCCAACTGCATTGCGCTGCTTTCTCTCAAACGTGTCCACTGTGCCCTCCTTCTAGCATCACCCTGGTCTCTCATGTGCCATGTCTTTTTGCACATGTTCCCTGTGGGGAATGCCATCTCCCTTCCTCCTGTAACTGCCTCTGATCCCAGCCTGAGATGATTCTCCTGCAGGCTTACCCTTGTTATCATGCTTCTTTAAGAAAAAATAAATAATAAAGAAAAGAGGCAGCAGCATGAGAATGGTTGTTGGAGCCAAGGTATGAGAACACAGGGCTGGAACAAAGAGCACATTTTGGAGACAGGCACAAGACAGAGCTCTCAGGCACCCCCAGGATTTTGAATTTACCCTAAAACGTCCAGGGAGACATTGGAAGGATTTTAATACAGCTGGGTGAAAGTGATCAGATTTGTATTTTGTAAGATCACCTCTGCCTTCCCCTTGTTTCGTCTTGGCTTCCCTTTCAGGACTACTTTCACTGTTTCCTCCATAAATACCAGCTTTCCTACAGTCCAGCACTTGACCTCCTTCCCTGCTCACATGCGCTTACCACACCCATTGCTACAGGACAGCAGCCTGTTTGGCAGTAATTACTGGTAATTGTGTTGGCTGGACTAGAGGGATCTTGAGATAGGTGAGGCCAGAGAAACCCAGTGACTCATCAGAAACAGGGTGAATTACTGAAAGGATTTCGAAAGAACCATTAACAACTGGCTTTCAGAAGTGAAGACAAATGATGACCGAGTCTGTTGAGTTTGACAAGAGGTCACTTTTAAGAAAATCAGGGGCACCTAGAGGCATACTCAGCTGCCTTCTGCTCAGGTCATGATCTCAGGGTCCTTGAGATTGAGCTTCCTGCTCGATGGGGAGCCTGCTTTTCCCTCTCCCTCTGCCCCTGCTCCCTGCCTGGTTGTTTTTTTGTTTTGTTTTGTTTTCCTCTCTCTCTTAAATAAATAAGTAAAATCTTAAAAAAAAAATTTAAAAATCACCTTCAAAAAAAAAAAAATCAGCTTCACTGAAATAGGGAGGAAGGGAACAAGGTTAAAACTGCCTCCATCCAGATAGTATCTGAGGCAGGTTTAAGAATGGGACGCCTGGGTGGCTCAGTTGGTTGGACGACTGCCTTCGGCTCAGGGCGTGATCCTGGAGTCCCGGGATCGAGTCCCACATCAGGCTCCCAGCTCCATGGGGAGTCTGCTTCGCTCTCTGACCTTCTCCTCGCTCATGCTCTCTCTCACTGTCTCTCTCTCTCAAATAAATAAATAAAATCTTAAAAAAAAAAAAAAAAGAATGGGTGTATACTGGGGCACCTGGGTGGCTCAGTGAGTTAAGCCTCTGCCTTCGGCTCAGGTCATGATCCCAGGGTCCTGGGATGGAGCCCCACATCGGGCTCTCTCTGCTCAGCAGGGAGCCTGCTTCCCTTCCTCTCTCTCTGCCTGCCTCTCTGCCTACTTGTGATCTCTGTCTGTCAAATAAGTAAATAAATAAATAATCTTTTTTTTTTTTTTAAGTGTCTTTTTCTAAAGAGAAGTATGCTAAGAGGGACAGTGCAGGGGAGTGCATTATCAGGATGGTACAATGGAGAGTGTTCAGAGAGGAAGGTTGGTAGGAGAGAGAGGTGGAGAGCTTGCAAAAACAGAGGTCTCGAATAGCTACCACTTGGAGTAGTACAGGAAGTGAGTTAGAGGTGAGTAGGGAGCCCTGTGAGGGAGGGTTTTCTTGACCAAAGTTAGGTGCCTTTGATTTGAGTAATCCATTAAGCACAAATAAGAAAACCCAGCAATGTCCATCATCACAAGGGAGGAGTCAGCAAGACTGTTTCTGGGAGGTGTTTGGAGGGACCCGTGGAGTAGGAGGATCAAAGCATCACCTCTAGGGGGCAACAGTGAGGGTGAGATGGAAAGATTGGCCTGAAGTGTGTGAATCCCAGAGGGGCTAATGGCTGGAGAAAGTTGGGGAGGGAGGGGTCAAGGTGAGAGTAGAGCCGGTACAGAAAGGGGGAAGGAATGGGTGAAGGGGAGGCCGAAGGACAAGGAGGGGGATTTCCAGAACTTCAAGGCTTTTTTCCAGAAGGGTTCACTTCTGGGAACTAATGACCAGGAAAACCCAGTTAGCCAAAAAGAACCATTCCAAGAATTAGGTTAAATAAACTTAAATAAACTTACAGTCACTCTAATTGAGAAGGAGAAAAGATGAAGTCATATCCTCTTCCTTGCTCCCCCCAATCAAGTAGTAAAAATAAACAAAGGCTCGAGAATTGTGCAGAAGTGGAGCTGGAAAGAGGGGGACGTTGATTCCTTCCATTTGGTCTCCAGAGGCTTGAGTTAAGTAATCAGATTGGTTCCAAATGAACTTTAATTTTCTCTTGAGAAACAGGCCGTGTTAATTCTTCGTTCTTCTTTCTTTGCCCTCAGAGGCATAGGATGAAGACTCTGCCTACATGATAGGAGGAGATTTTATGTGGGAGGCTATTGCTGAGGGAGACAAGCAGGGTGTACTAGTGCTCCGAACACCTGAGAAAAGGGACGTGAACATCCCCCATCAGGATGCCCTGTTTGTGCAACATACTTTTGAGGTTTTTCATCTCAACATACCTGAGGCTTCCCAAGGTTGGGGTGACCTTGTTTGGAACAGAGATGGAGCTTACCACCTGAGACAGTAGAGATGCCATTCAGGGCTTCTGTCTTGTATGTTGCTGCTGGTGGAGAACCATTCCCAGAAGCATGGCTGAAGGGAGGCGGCTGCCCTGTGATGTTGCCTGAGCATGGAGCTCAGTCTTGGTGGTACTGTGAGCCTCCTGACGAAGGGTGTGGGAGGAGGAAAAACGGGGCGGGGGGGGGGGGCAGCATGTGCCTTAAGGGCCACCTAGGGCATCTGGGTAATATTACTTAAGCTTCATTAATGAAACCTGAAGTCGAGGAAGTAGTTGACCTATGGTCTGAGACCTCTGACTGTGGATGGGTCCTCCTTGGAGTTGAGTGTTATAAGGGAAGAGGCGGTCAGCTTAGACTGGCTGCAGCATTCCCAGAGATGGGATGTTGGGGCATCATTCTATTTGCTGGGCCTCAGGCTGGACATAGTAATAATACTTATCTCTTAGAATTATTGTACAATGGAAGGTCCTTGAAACAGGAATCACATCTTTTCTCTTTAGGTCAGTGATAGAGTTCATTGGCATTGCTTAAAACATAAGGCCACTTCTGTGTTTGATATTAAAAATGTTTATGACTCTGACCCTGTTGTCTGTGATATTTTGAGAGTACCTCTCTCCTCCTTTCTAGTTACTTCTTTCTCTAGCCAGTCCAAGATGTGCAGTGCTTACCCAGTTTAAAGAACTGGCTCTGGCTCCTACACTACACACTACAGACTGCTGCAGAATAGGATACTCACTCTGGCGACAAACAAATCCAGAGGCTTGATTCACCACCCACTGGAAACCCAGCAGTCCCAAGGGAAGAGGTTTGGGAGAAGAGGCCCTCTCACCAAGTCACCCCAGATTCCTGCCCCAGGCTGAGATATTTCTTCTAGAGAGAATAGCATTGGCTGGCAAGAATGCTTTATGCCAAAATTGACCTTGTCCCCCTCTGCCCTAACCTGTTAAAAGTTCCTGAGAAACTTACACATTTACATATAACTTAAGTAGCCATTCCCTTCCATGGTATGCCTGGTGTGGCCGATAGTTTGGTCTAAGTTTTACCAATGGCACACTCTGCCCAAATTGACCTGCTCCTAAAGTAATCATGGCATTCATATGGATCCCAGGTCATTAATATAGACCATTCCCTCCACTGCCTTGAAGAGTTTCTTTTCAAGAAGGGTAGGGTGGGGAGAGGGGTATTGTCCTATGCTGTGGTCTTATCTCTATTAAGACCACCTTAATTAGTCAAAGATGCTCTAATAATCTTGAAAATCTCTTCCAAAGAGAGGGTATTAGGCACAGGATTCCTTCGTCCTAGGAAATCTTTGGACCTTATACAGATCTTTCCTCTCTCCCACCTTCTAACCCAACAGGTTGTAAGCACAATTCGTCTTCAAGTAAGGAATGTCTAATTATATCTCCCTCCAGTATAATAAATCCTACTAACCTTACATCTACAAAATAAACAGGACTGCTTAAATGGTCTCCTCAGGCAATTTAACGTCTTTGTCACCAAAAAGAGAAGTAACTGGTAATTGCTAGGATAGCATCTCTCCTTAAAATCTTTATTGACTTGCAGTTTGCATGCACAATTTATATTTTCTTAAATGTCCAAGGAGGAATGAAATTTTTTTTTTTTTTAAGATTTTATTGACTTACTAGTTGGGTGAGGAGGAGCAGAGGAACAGAGAGGAGCAGAGGGAGAGGGAGAAGCGGACTCCCTGCTGAGCCGGAAGCCCAACACAGGACTCAGTCACAGGACCCCAGGGTTCATGACCTGAGCCAAAGGCAGATGCTTAACCAGCTGAGTCACCCAGGTGCCCCTGATGTAAACTCTATACCTCATTCCTCATTCCCTTGAAGTCTTAGACAGGGATATGTGTCAGCATGAGCTTTTAGCATTTCTTGGACTGCTTCTTCAATGTTCATGCTTACACAGTGACTTTCCCTATGTGGGAAACATAGAAACAGAGAATACATGAGCAGTCCTTCATGAAAGTCAGTCCACAAAGTGATAAAAATGTGTCTGGTGTCATAGCCAGGAAGTGAACTGGGGAATAATTTAGAAACCAAGGTGGAATGAGGGGGAGGGTTTTGTAGTGTGGTTGAAAGAACCCAGTGGTCACCTCAGAAGATCTAGTCCTGGCTGTGATGCTGACAGATTGCAGAGTCCCATTCCCTTATATCTAAGCAGAGTTAGTTGAATTAAATGATACCCAGTATTCCCATCAGCTTTCATATTTCTGAAGGTAATCTCCGTGAGGGGAGGGTCACTAGCACAGAGTGGGTGTATAGGAAGTGTTTCTGAAGGAGACAATGCCATATGGCCGGAGACCATGAGAAACACACCTAAAGTTGAATGAGTTGGGTTGACGGATTGCTGTAAGGGGGAACACACACCATGGGACCATGGGCCATCTCAGAAAGAGGGTGCTAGAAAGGAGGTATAGGATTTAGATTTGTGTTAGGTGATACAGGGAAGGATTTAAGGAAGTGGGAATTTGTTCTAGATTAGATGCTATCAGGAAGCTGAAGTCCTGCTGTGATTGGGTGTCTTATCAGTCTTATCTGACAGGAACTAGACTAGAGAGGCAGACTAGAAAGGTTAATGCTGTAATACATAAAGAAGCATAGTTATTCACAGTAGCCAAATTGGAGGGATGTTTGGTCATTTTTATGGCTGGACAATGTTCATGTTTTTGTTTGTGTTCAGATATAAGATCTCGGAGTGATCTTGTTTTTGTCACGATTCGTCATAGTCATAGAGCAGTCTTGTTTGACATTGAAGTTTTGTGAAATTGTTATGTTCAACAGGAGAAAGCCAGGGCCTAGCTAGGAGTGCCAGGCTAGCTCCAGGTATCAGGACTTTCTCTTTCTCACGGCTAAGCTTGCCAGCAAATAATTAGGAAATCATGTTATTCAATGTGGGTATGTGCATAGTAATTGCCTTCTTTTCCAAGAGTTAGAGTGAAGCATACTTGGTTCCCTGTTACAAAATACAGTTAAGATTGGCAAAATTTTAAGTGTTAGAAAACTGAAAGAGTTAGAATTGTATACTCATCAAACCTCTCTGGAGTGATTAATTTTTTTCTAAGTTAATTTTTAATGGGAAATTTTATACTACATGGTGAAAATACTTCAAAGATTCAAGGAAGGCACCAATGATATGTTAGGATAGGAAGACAAACAATGATGTCTTTCCTAAAAAGGGCAACATGGGTTTTATATAGCAAAGTTGTAAGGGAATTGCTCCTCTGAAAACACAGTCCCACTTCTGGGAATATATCTTACAGCTATACCTGTACATGTGTGTAGTGACTCACATACAAAGTTACTCGTCACAGCTTAGTTCATAACAGCACAGTCTTGGAAACAACCCAAGTATCCATCTATAGAAATGATTACGTAAGCTCTGGTAAATCCACAGAGTAAAGTACTGGGTAGCTATAAAAGAAAGAATGAGGAAACCATTGATACACTGACATGGAATGGTATCTAGGATATATTGTTAAATGAAGAAAACAAGATATAGAATAGTACTATCTTTCGTAGAAATGGAAAACAAAAAGAATATATATATATTTACTTATATCTATATAACACTATAAAAATATATAGGAAATGAATAGAGTCATCTATAAGGGAAAAGGATGGGCACAGGATGTGGTGGACAGAGATGTCAGTGAGAGGAAACTTCTCATTATTTGCTTCTTAAAATCTAATTTTGATGTTTGAATCATAAAAGTTGTCTTTTCTACTCCAAAAAATAAAATAACTTAAAGATATAGATGATATAAAATATGTCATTCTTCCATTCCCCAAAGGTAAGCATTTTGATCGCCTTCATATGTAACATTTCAGAAGAGTCCATTGCACTAGTCAGGGATCTCCAGAGAAACAGAACTGAAAGGATATGTATATGTAAATATACACAGATTCATTTTAAGAGATTTGGCTTACGTGGTTGTGAGAGTTTACCAGTCTGCAGTCTGTCAGGGAGCCTGGCAGGCTAGAGACCCAGGGAGAATTTGATCAAGTAATCTCAGATCTGAAGGCTGTCTAGAGACAGAATTCCTTCTTGCTCAGAAGATCTCAGTCTTTTTCTCGAAAGGCCTTCAACTGATTACACAAGACCCATTCCCATTATGGAGAGTAATCTGCTTTACTGAAAGTCTGCTGATTTAAATGGTAACTATCTTAGAAAAAAAAACACCTTCAATGCCTCTTGTAGACTAGAATTTGACTAAAATATGGCTATGTTGTTGTCAAATAAAGTTAACCATCACACCCATGCACAATTATATCTATATTTGTTGTGTTTTTTTAATAGAAATGGCAGCATATCATACACACTGATACATACCTTATCTTGGAT
This sequence comes from Neogale vison, assembly GCF_020171115.1. Lineage (NCBI taxonomy): Eukaryota > Metazoa > Chordata > Mammalia > Carnivora > Mustelidae > Neogale > Neogale vison. Next base: position 74,959,580 of record NC_058091.1, on the reverse strand, counting down.
GCCAGCTCTCCATGTTTTGAAGGAGTAGGAGTAATCTCCAAGGAAATAAATACATGTCTCAAGTATACGAAAATTGATAATCCTGTATTATGAAAGATATGATTAATATAAAAGGGAAACAAGGACTTTGAAAGACATTTGATAGTCATTCATGTTTACATTCTCAAAGTTCCCACAAACTGACAAGGAAAACACTGACCCCACAGTCACAAAGAGCCCATTCATGAAAGAAAAGCTGCAGCAGGAAGGAAACGTGAAAATTGTTCAGCACACAAACACTCAAAGAAATGCAACTTTAATTTTTATTAAACTCTTTTTTTGAAAAAAGCGTAATAAGCAAGAGTGTTAAGAAACTCTAATGCAAACTGCAGGGCTGGTGTCAGAGTGAACGAAAGCCTTTCAAAACCAACCCGGGAGGATGAATCACAAGCTATAAAATCATGCCCTTTGGCCCAGTGATCCCTTTTCTGGGAACTAATCTCAAGGAAGTAATTCAAAAGATGGTGAAAGGCGTAGACCCTGAGGTTGATCACTGTAACATTTGTACACTTGAAGAAATGGGAACAAGCTAAATATCCTGAGGACACGGGAATCCAGGCTCTTCATGATTTATTACTTCCATGAAATTAGCCATTAAGAATCAGTACAAAGATGGCAACATAGCAGATGTGCATAATTTAATGTTACATATCACAAACAATTATATCTTGCCCTGATGACAATGAAAAGGAAATTATATGTGTGTGTGTGTGTGTGTGTGTGTGTATATATATATATATATATATTTATATTTATATATATGAACAAGGACAGATCAAAATATATAAAAACCTAGAAACCATTTGATCCATTGGGATTTCAGAATTGAGAGGGACATTTCTTTTTTGTTTTAGTTCTGTTAATATTTGTCTTCAACCATTCAGGCTGCTGTACCAGAATACCATAGACTGAGTGGCTTATAAACAACAGAGATGTATTCCTCACAGTTCTAAAGACTGGGAGGTCCAAGATCAAGGTGCTGGATTTGTCTGGCAAAGACCCACTGCCTTGTTGATAGGTGACTGTCCTTTCACTGTGTCACATGGTGAAAAGGGATTCTTTTATATGGGCACTCATCCCAATAACAAGGGTTCATGACCTAAGCACTTCCCAAAGGTCCTTTATTGAAATACCATCACATTTGGGGTTAGGTTTCAACATATGAATTTGGGGGGGATACAAACATTGAAGGTATAGCAACACTGTTATAAACTGTTTACATAACTATAATATTTTAAGATGAGCAATAATCTCTGCTTGGAAATTAACCATCTATTGATTAAGTCTGGAGTGATGCTACAGTACCTTCAGATGTTAAGTATGTATGAGAGAACAGAGAAATAGGAAGCTGACCACATTCCCATGTCAATAAAATTAGGTCTCTTTCTAATATTAAAACAACTAGTATTATTTACTTTGTAGTTACAAAAGGTATTCTGTTGAAATTGTAACAGTGCGTCAACCACATAAAAACCCATTGAAGTATTGTTTATCTTGTCCAGCTAAAGGATCAGATCAGTTTTTTCCCCCATTGAATACAAATGCCCAATAAATGAAGACCAAATGAGGAGTAAATATTTGGTGTAAATGCTTCATTGTGTTTTTTCAGTTTCATGTCCCATCTCATGATCTTTCCCTCAGATTGAAAGACAGGTTCTCAGTGTCTGTGGACCTCTGCTTTCACTTTTTGACTTATTTTCCAAATTTGGAATATATTGGTAGAGACCATCTTCACAGTGGGACCTTTCCCAGTTAGTACAATGGATTTGCCAAGGAGGGAAAAGACGGTTGTTAAGTGCTCAAGTCCCCACTTGTGCCTGCCAGGAAAGTGAATTTGGTGTTGACTCCTATGACAAACATGTTTTTCAGGGTGGATCACTTGTACACATTCTTTGTTCAGTGGTCTCCTGACGTCTATGGGAAAGATGCCAAAGAGCAAGGCTTCGTGGTGGTGGAAAAGGAAGAACTGAACATGATTGACAACTTCTTCAGTGAGCCAACCACCAAGAGCTGGGAGGTGAGCACTCAGGAGGGGCTGAACCGTCATGGTCCTTAAGCTACAGTATGTAATTGAAGTCTTCTTGGGTCCAGACACCAAGAACTTCTTGGCTGGCAAGAAGTTAGGTTTCTTGTGTACTTTGAAAGTGATCAGGGGAAAAGCTTTATTCCTCTGTTTGAGCTAGTTTTATGTGTCAGATAAATGCCACACTGCTGGGTCATTTTGCTTTTCCTTTTAAACACTACTGATGGGTCCCCTTTATGAACAGGATGAAGTTCAAGCTCCTTCATGTCGCCTGAAAAGCCCTTCATAATTTTTTTGAGCATTTACCAAGCTCTTCCCATGTCAGGGGCACAATGGATGAGATAAGCAGAATTTACTATAGATGAATCCTTACAGTATAATGAGATAACTGCCATTGTAGGTGAAGTGCCAAGTGCTATAGGAGCATGGAGCCAGGTCCCTGAATAGAGCCGGGGGATCAGGAAGAGCCGCCCAGGAGGAGTGATTAGAACAAAGATCAGAAGGGGTAGTTTGGGCAGTTGGGGTGGCATGGGACATGGGACACGGTCTGGCCAGAGAGGAAAGTCTGTGCAGAGGACTGACCCAGGGGAGAAACAGAGCATGTAGCACATTTAATAAACTTAAGAGAAGGTCAGTGTGGCTGGACCATAGGGTACAAAGCCGAAGGAGGGGAAAGAAACGAAACAGGGAAGGGAAGCCAGCAAAGGTACATCACAAAGGACCTATGAGCCCTGTGCATATTCCTAAAGGTAGTGGAAGGCATTGAACCCTTTTGACTCTGGAGAATTATACACGCATATGCATCTCAGACAGCTCCTTCTTGATGGATGTTCAAGGATTGGAGTTGGACAACACTTGAGTCTTGAAGATCCATTAGGAGACTCTTTTCCAGTCATCATTGTTGAGAGCTAATGGTTGCTGAAAGAGTGGCAGTGGGGATGGAGAAAATTAAGTGCTTTTGAAAGAATTAGAAGGTGGAGTATACAGGATTTTGTGAGTAATTATTATATGTGGAAACTAAGGAAGACGTCAAGATTGATCTCTTGGTTTTCAGAGTGGGAACTGGAGGGTAGTGGTACCTGCCCTTCACTGAGACAGGAGCATAGCAAGAGTATTAGATTTAGTAGAAAATGCTCTGCATTCTGGATTTAATCTAAATTTGAGGTGTCTGGAATTTCCAAGAGACAGCTGAAAATAAAAGGAGAAAGATCTGAAAATACACTTTTGGAAATCCTTAGCAAAGTTGAAGTTAGGAATATAGATGAGGTCATCATAGGAAGAGTATATACAGTAGGTAGGGAACGGGGTTCAGAGCAGAACCATTAAGGACACCTGCATTTAAGGGGCCAAAAGCAGTAGAGACCACAAAGGTGACTGAGAAGGAAAAGCCAGGAAGGAGGTAAAACATAGGGAGAGTCATGTCTTAGAAGCCAAGGGAAGAGAATGTTTCAAGAGGAGGGTAACAGTCAGAATGACTTACGTTGCAGAGGAGTCAGACACTAGAAACTGAGGTATGTTTTCTGGGTTTAAAACTGTGGTGGTGGGGTGCCTGGGTGGCTCAGTGGATTGAGCCTCTGCCTTCGGCTCAGGTCATAATATCAAGGTCCTGGGATCGAGCCCTGCATCGGGCTCCCTGAGAGCCCGCTTTCCCCTCTCTCTCTCTGCCTGCCTCTCTGCCTACTTGTGATCTCGGTCTCTCTGTTAAATAAATAAATAAATAAATACATCTTTTTTTTTTTCAAAAACAAAAACAAAAACTGAGGTGGTAGTTGGTGACTTGGACAAAAGCAGTTTCGTTAAAGTGGTAAGTTCAAAATTTAGATTCCAGTGGTTCAAAGAATGAGTGGGAGATAAGTAAGTAGAACTAATAGAGGTGGGAAACAACTCACATTTGGTTTTGGAGAGTAGAAATGAGATGATAAGCTGGAAGAAGTGAGGTGGAGAATGTTTTCCCGCTCCTGAGAGAGACTTTAACCTTTGGATGAGGTCAGTGGGAACGCCAAAGTCAAAGTTACAGAAGATACGGACAGGAGGAAGGGAATGATCAGGAGAGCAGATCTCTTGAGAATCAGCGGAAATGTGGGGGATAGGATTGGTCTTAGGTGGGCGTGGGTAGTAGAAAAGGATAGAGTGTGTACCCAAAAATGCAGCTTCAGTGGTGGTAAATTGTGGCATTTTTCAAATAATGGTTTCTTTGCAATGAAAGGAGGGTCACCTCCTGAGGTGAAGGAGGAGTCAGAGGAATATGGAGAAGGTATGAAGCAGCAGTTACAGACACTAGGAAATATGCTAACAGAAGACTGTCATGGGGCGGCTGTCTGCTTTTGAGGGCACTGGACTTTCCTTGTGGCTCCAGGCTGCAGTGAGCGGTGATATTCTCCAGCACTCCCAGCCTGGTTTTACGTTCGAGTGGGCAGTGGGATCCTTCCAAGGCCAGAACCTTGCCAGTTTGGGATGAGCAAGGGTGATAAACCTGCCCCTTGGGTCTGATCCTTTCTGGAACGCTGGGTCCTTTTATATGTATGCTTGGACTGACACTTCCTTTTTTGTCACTCCCTCATGGCCTGAATGTGCAGCGGGCACACACACAGCTGCCTGTGGCAAACTCCTACCCTCCTTCAAGGACCCTTCAAGTGACTCCTTTGTCACTGCTGTGGTGCTCTCAGTCCGTCCCCTGTCCTGTCCTCCCACGGCTCATCCTTCAGAGCTGTCTGGTGTACCGCACACCAGTTTACTTATTTCCGTGTCTCCTGCAGTTCACAAAGCTTCTTGCTTGAAACCACTGTTTGAAGATATTTAAGCCTATCGGGCTCTTCCTCCCTTGGCTCTATCTATCAATTTAGGGTTTTTTTTTCCAGTTTTTGTTCCTGTCTCTGGCCAGTGTTTCCCAGTCGACTTTCCTGGTTCCTTTTCTCATGCTGTTCCCTAGGAGTTTGTCCTTGACCACCTGTCATCTGTTACATCTTTCTTGGCTGAGCTCAGCTCTTGTGGCTTGTGCTGCTGACCCCCGCATCTGCCCCCGCCACATGCTTCTTTCCCCCGAGCGGCTCCATTAGAGCTCATAGCTGCCGCATAGGCCCTGGTGGAAGAGGTGGTGTGATACACGTATTCTGGCCAAGGCACCCAGGAATATCAAGTCCTGTCCTCACCTCTTCTGCTCTGTTCAAGAGGCCCCCATAAGGTATGTGCACAGATGAAGCAAAGCCAGGAAGTGTGCATTTTCTTATTGAGATGGTGGCTTCTCGCTCTAGTGTGGAGGCCCAGAGGGAAGGTGTAGATTGCATTGGGGACTGAATCCTCGCCTGATGAAGGCCTGAATATCTTGAGCCAAAGCAGCTGTCTTTAAGGACTATTCTGCCTCTCTCCTCTAATCCCATCCTTGAATCTCAGCTCTTGACAACCCCAGTGGGAGGAGAGGCCACTCTTACCAGCACCAGAGGAAAAGGAGCTACAGAGGTATGCAGGGAGAGAAAGTTCTGCTACATGACCTGATGTGGCCTTCTCGGGCTGAGCCGCCGAAAAGGAAAGGGAGGGCAGATTCTTTTCTAGAGAATACTCTCTACATCTGTAGTGGAAGAGGAAGAAGAAAGGAAGGGATAGAGAAGGAGGAAGAAATTCATTGGCCTATTTTAAGCTCCTTGTGCTTGCGCTGACAACTGGAGAAACAGGTGGCTGGACTGGTCAGGCCACCTTATCTCTGTTTGCTTGCCATATGACAGAGTCCAAAAGTGCAATGAGTAGAAGCATGCTGGCCGCGATCCCTCCATGCAGGAGCAAGCTCTGCACACTAGCTTCACCGTAAAGCCAGGCCACTGTGAGGGCACCGCTCCTCCTCTGTGGGTGGGGAAGAGGCACCTTCACTCCCCCAGAAGCTGGCAGGTGTCTGATCCTCAGCATGTCCAAAACGAAGACTCTTGCCCACAGACTTGCCTCTTCTCACATATTCCCATATTAATTAGTGGTGTCCCAAGCTAGAAAACTTGCTACCATCCTAGATTCTTTTCCTTCATTATCTAGTCAGAGTCTTCCTGTGATTCTCCGTGATGCAGGACCTCTACTCCCTCCACCATACATGCCTCAGTCAGCCCGTCTGCACCCTTCACTTGGACTTCCAAGGGCACCTCTAATCCCAGCCCAACCACCAGCCTGTTCTTCCATACAGAGTTTCTTTAAATAAGCTTTATTTCCTAATTTTATATAAGTAACACCTGCTTATTGTGGAAAAATTTAGAAACTACAGAAAAGTACAATGCAGAACATTTAAAAAATAATATGACCACACTTAACACTTTTGTGCATTTTATTCAATTCCTTTTTTCTCCCTCACTTATTTTAGGATGTTATCTAGGGGGTGAGGGGTAGGAAGTCTTGCTTTTTATTTTTGTAAAAGGCATTCATACTGGGTCGCCTGGGTGGCTCAGTGAGTTAAAGCCTCTGCCTTCTGCTCAGGTCATGGTCCCAGGGTCCTGGGATCGAGCCCCACGTCAGGCTCCCTGCTTAGTGGGGAGTCTGCTTCTCCCTCTGCCTCCTCTTCTCTCTGTCTCTCATGAATAAATAAGTGAATAAATAAATAAAATATTTTTTTAAAAAGGCCCTTATACATATTCTGTGCTATTTTACTTGCTGAAATAACACCTGTGAACATATATTCCCATGCTTATGACACTCCGTGCCTCCCCATCGCCTAGAGCTGTCATACCCACTGGCCAATCATCAGAATCACCACTTGGTGAATTTTTTTTTTTTTTTTTAACTGAAACCTACACCTTTACCACTAAAGATGTTAGTTAATTCAGTAGGTCTAATATCAGAATCTGTGTTTTTAAAATCTCCTTTTTTTAAAAACAAAATCTGTGTTTTTAAAAGCATCCAAAAAGATGATTTTGAAGAATAGCCAGATATTAGGAAAAGTGGCCTCTAGAATAAGTTCTAAGCTTCTTAATGGCATTACCATTTTTTATTTTCACCACTTCTGTCCCTCCCCAGCTTCATCTCAACTTCTCTTGCTTTCTGTTCACAAGCCATAGTGAACCATAAGAACACAGCTCAGTTTTCTTCCTGTACTCTCCACCTGGACATCTCCCCACACCCTACCCTATGCTCTCAAACCGAGGCCCCATCACCTTTGTGTGAATTAGCCGTCTCCAGACTCTCTGGGTGGCCCCTCCCACCTTTGAGTTGCTACTATTAGCATTTGTATTACATGGAATGGCATTCATTTATTTATAAATGTCTCTCAGACACTTGGGGAGTGCAGTTTGTTGAGCATCAGACTCTTGGTTTCAGCTCAGGTTGTGATCTTGGGTTGTGACATTGAGCCCCGGGCGCAGCAAGGAGTCTGATTCGGGTTTTCTCCCTCTTTCTATGCGCCTCCCAATCATGTTCTCTAAGATAAATCTTTAAAAAAAAAGATTGAGACTTGAGACTGAGGACTGCTTTGTGTCCCCAGGTCTGGCAAAGTAGCTGGCACATGGCACCATAGAGAAGGCAGCCGGTAAATGCTAGCTGTTGCAAAGGGTCAGTGCTGAGGAGAGAATGCTCACGGGCACAAAATCCAAGTGATTCTGCCCCAGGTTGTGTCGTGGTTCTTGCACTGAACGTAAGTTCTAGTTCACCTGGGTCGGGTTACTGAGTATCTGGCAGAGTTCTCATTAGAACAGACCCTTGGGATGAGCTATGCCATAGCCCCTGACCCCCTCAGCAGTACCAAAGACCATTTTGATGTGGAAGAGGCACAGAAAGATCGCTAAAAATCGATCCAATGGTAATCCACATTTTTTTCCCAACCCCCTATGCCATCGAATCCAGAAAGCAGAGGAGGGCTGATCGTGCTTATTAGTCACTAAGGGTAAATGTTCCTTCGCCAGCTCTTTTGAAAAACTGAACCTAAAGTAACATTTTTCTCAGCCTCATATAAACCAGATGTTCTCCCATTCTTTTAAGTTCCTCATATCTAACAAACATGATATGGTATTGAAGCGAAATACCATTGGCCTAAGTATAATGAACCTACCTCGGGTCAAGGCTCCTTTTATCCTTCCTTCAAGATTCAAACCTACTGCTGGCAACATCCATAAAGTTTTAAAATGGAAATTTAGCTTTAGAGAAGGTGCTGGAAAAAACTCCAAAAAGGCAGGGCTGGAAGAGCTAGCTTAGCCAGAGGACTATAAGGAAGAAAAATATAAGAAGACAAAGAAAAACAAACAAACCAACCAATGGAGTTTTGTTTCAGTTAGGAAACTTACCGTTTCAAAGGTGAAAGTGTCATTTTACTGCCTCACAGGTATGCCTGACAGGAAGTGTGTGTTTGCTCTAAATCCTAATTTGGGTGTGTTCCTGCAGAAATGCTGAACCCTCTCCTGAGGGAAACAGAAACTCAATTATGCAGGAAGCTAGATGCAGCACAAACTATTGTAGCTCCTCGTGGCCGGCAGCAACAGTGGTGTGGCGGCCAGGAAAACGCTGCTTCTATCTCATTAGCAAGCAGACGGTTCTCCCCCACTCAGGATGAGAATCCGAAGGTTGCCCTTGGACGTTCAGATTTTCTATTGTGCCAGACCTGACCAAGAGCCTTTTGTGAAGGTATGTGGGAGTCCTTGAGAGCTAATGAGGCACTGGTGATTCCTCAGAGATCCTCCACTGGGTATGTTTCCAAATGCCTCCTAATTAGAAAGGATGTGCTGACATTTCAACCAAAGCAGGTATTTTATTTGTTTTGGGAGATGGATATGATGTGGCTTGTCCCTCCTCCTTGGAGTAAAAAATCCACATTATAGTTTTTTCATTCAGCCCTGTTTGTACCTCGTTAAATGTAGAGTTCACTATAAAAAATATGTGCTTTATTTAATACACTTAAAATCCTGTGATTGTGACTCTTTGACAGGGTTTTAGGTAAAGCCCCATGAGAAGATAATAAAATATATTAGTTAATTTCCTTACCTGTAAATCTGGGTGGTAGGTACTTTATATCTGTCACCGTACATATTGCAAATTGAGTGGCGTGGTACCTGGCAACTTTGATTAGATGTACATAAATGCCTTTTCTCTATAATGCAAAAGTCCACTGACGCTAGTACCCAGGTATTTTGATGAATTAGTCACTATATCATTTAGTGACTTATCCAGATGTTAATTAAGGGGGACGAAGAATAGATTTTTAAGTTGAAATTGACTTTGGTCATTCATAAGCATAGTTACAATGAAATAATAAATGTGTACAAAATCAAGTTTCTCGGTTTAATTTTTTAATTTATTTTTTATAAACATACATTTTTTAAGTTTCTCAGTTTTGAAGGAAAGGTTTTTTTGATAGTTTCTGAATTGTACATAAAGAAATGTAACCTAATTGTAACTTAGCCTAAAGTTTTGTGTTTCTTTGTATTGTTGCTTCTGGTGGATGTTACCATTTGTTAATTCTATCAGGGTTTGTGACTTTGTGCCATAGCCTTGAGAGAAAACAGGAGTCTTGATTTTAAAAACTATCCTTATCTTCCCAATTATCCTATCTATAAAAGATTACAGAATGATTGCTGATTAGCTCCTTAACAATTCAAATTTAGATGCAGGCTAAAAGAGGGTAATTTAGGGCTTTTCAGGGGTGTAAGTCACCTGTGGAATAATTCACACTCCATGAGCACTCAGCAGTGGTAGTAAAAGTGGAAAACCTGTGACTTTTAATTTGTACGCACTTAGTGTCTCCGCTGCACTGTGTTAAATTCTGCATTTGCTCAGAAATTGTAGCTGAAATTAGCCCTTTTCCCAAAGTCCCGGTTCAGTTTCTGTCCTACTGCTAAAACTCCACCCTTTGTTACAAGCACTTGTGTGCCTGAGGTCGTTTTTAGCAGGCGAAGGAAAAGCAGCTATATCAGGTCTGGGGGGCTTCTCTGCATTTCAGATCATCACCGTTGAGGAGGCCAAGCGCAGGAAGAGCACTTGCGGTTACTATGAGGATGATGAGGAGGCCGCCCTGCCGGTCCTGCAGCCCCACAGTGCCCTCCTGGAGAACATGCACATCGAGCAGGTGGGCTCTCCCAGGGGACTCAGGACCGGGGTGGGGTGGGGTGGGGGGTGCCTGTTTCCTAGGCCTTAAAGAAGCATTTCCCATCCCTGCCTGCACTTGCTCTTCTCACGGTAGGGGGGCGGGGGGAAGAGCTAAGTTCTACTGGAAGAACACCAGCAGCCTAACCAATACCAGCATCTGAGAGGTTACATTAGCGCTCCCTGTCACCTCTTCGGGAGTTTGGGGACTTGGCCAGAAACTGTATCCATCTTCTAAGTCCGAATGAAAACCCATTCTTGTCTTCAATACCAATTTTTAAATTATCCTACTGTAGTACTAATGCATATCCCTAATACTTAAAAAAGGATCCAGATTTATCCTGGTGATTACCAGGATGATTGCCAGAGCTCCAATAGTTTTAACTTAACTGGGATCAATAAAGGTTATATAGCAAATACACTTTACTAGCTGTATGAAAACTACCAACCACTAGGAGTAATTTTCCTTTTTCTGTGATTTCCTTTGTTCACTTTATATTTTCTGAAAATCTGTAACTTTAGTTTTATGAAATACTGTAATGTGCTGTATTTGAACTGTAGTAAGGAATCTCTTGCATTTCTCCTGTTAGCTTAGAAACCTGAATTTCAGAGACCTTAAAGAATCAAGTTCAACTCCCTCAATTTGCAAATGAATCTGTGAAGGCTCAGGAAAGCCAAGAGATTTGACCAAGCAGCTACAGAAATGGGGTTCATGCTGATATTACAACTGATGTTAAGCATTCTGAAGACTTCAGTACTTCATAGCCTCCTTTGTTGGTATTTTTGAAGAGAGATGCATTATTGGTATTTATGGGAGCCAAGTTTAAGCTAAATGTTAATGTAAGTGAAAGATACAGCAAGGTGAATACAGACTACATTTGACTACTAGCACAAAACACCCGTGTTCTTTGCTCTCACTTCCGTGGGAAGCTGCACTGAGTTGTCAGTAGCAGCTCTGAGCTTATGAGCATTTAGAAAGAACAAATGGAGAACCATGAACTGTTTGTTGAAGTTCAGGTTGAAGTGTAAAAGGGAAAGCAGGTATCTAATTCCTACAGGCTAGGTGCTGTATCTCCAGATGTATAGTTGCCTGGTGACCCCTCATTCAAGTCCCTAAGAGGGACTGTATGCTCTGGCTAGCATCCCTGCCAAGGTAGCACCATCAAGGAAGAGATTTTTCCCTTCTCTTTCCTGGGGTATAGTTACAAATATTTGTCAGATTAAAAAGGAGGAACATGTGAGGAAGGGTGATTTTGAGCTTGAGCCTCAGGTACTTGCTTAGTGGTACAAGCTTATTAGATTTGTGGACAGGTTGTATATTTACATCTCCGTCTTTGGATTTGCAGCTGGCCCGACGCCTTCCAGCACGGGTACAGGGGTATCCGTGGAGACTCGCATACAGCACATTAGAGCATGGGACCAGTTTGAAAACTCTCTATCGGAAGTCAGCATCCCTCGACAGTCCTGTCCTGTTGGTCATCAAAGATATGGATAATCAGGTGAGGCTTGTTCATCTCACAGAAAACATTTTGTGATGATGATGTTCAAACTTACACAATAGCAGTGTAAGAACTTGAGTTCATAGCTAGCAGGACTTTGCATACACTTCATAGGTCTTTTTTGGTTTTTCTTTGCTGAAGTATTTTTTTTTTTAAGATTTTATTTACTTATTTGACACACAGAGGTCACAAGTAGGCAGAGAGAGAGCAAGAGAAGGAGGGGAGGCAGGCTCCCCACTGAGCAGGGATCCCAATGCAGGACTTGATCCCAGGACCCCAAGGTCATGACCTGAGCCAAATGCAGAGGCTTAACCCACTGAGCCACCCAGGTGTCCCTTGCTGAAGTATTTTAAAGTAAATCCCAATTATTATATCATCTCACCCCAATATACTTCCAAATGTATCTATAGAAAAAAATGGAGTGTATTTCCAAATACAGTTACATATAGGAATTCTTTTTTCCTGTGCTCGCCGTATAGTAGGAAGCAATAATGATATTCTGCAACCTAAAGCTGGACAGAAGTCAAGTCTGGATTGGCAGATAGTGCAGAAAAAAGTTCCAGTGCCATACCAGAACTCTTTACAGGTAGCTGAACTAGTGCCCACAAACCTTGCCTGCGTGGTTGCCCAGATGGAGAGCAAGTCAGGGCTGAAGTGTGTTGCACCTGAAGGACCCAACTGTTACAAGGGATATTCTGTACCATTGCTCCTCGCCCTTTCTCTTGGTCTTGGAGGCAGTGGTGAATTCTAGATACTAGCCCCATGCACCCGCACTAGTATTCTGTCAGCATGGGTGTGAGTGGAATCTGGGCGGCTTTCTTTCATATACTACCCACTCAGGTTTTTGCTCCACAAAAGGAAGACATCTTTCAGGATTTAGTCATTTCAGTTTGGTCTCTGCTATAGCAAGAAGAAATTTCTTTACATTTTTAAGATGTAGATGTCATTCTTTTCTCTTTCAGGCATTGAAGCAGGTTTTGTTCAACAGCCTTTCATTTATTCATATGTTGAGAAAATGTATGAGTGCCTGTTGTATGTGGGGCACCATGAAGCATTGCTTGCTCTGAAGCTACATGATTGTGGGCATTTTAGGGAAGTCGATCTTTACTATCATAATTTGTCTTGGGAGAAATTAGCAGAGAGATGGGGTTACTGGAGGCACTGTCTTTCTCAGCTTTGATCTTTCCTGTGACTTGATTGCTGTGTTATTATAGATAAAGAATTGTGAGGAGTAGTTTACCTATTATCATTGTTGTTACTACTTCTTGATTGATGACACTTCAATCATTATCCAAATGGGTACGGTCAGGTTAAAAAATTTAAGTAATAACAACAAAGGTTTAAAATGGAATTACAAAGGGATTTAGTGAAATGTTAGAGTTGTTTTATATGAGCTATGGTTAGAGGGTTTTATCACATACAAACCCTCATCATAAGTACAGATTAGTTCTACTAATTTACCAAAAGATACAAAGTTTGTTGGGGAATGTGTTGGCAGCACAGAGCAGGAATGCAGCACAATTTCACCTGCACCCAGTGACCCCCCCCCAAGGCAAGAATGTGGCTTTGCTGTGTTTGAGAACAGGGTAGAATAACACCTGTAAATTTATCTGGGAACAAATTATGTAAAATTCTAATTTAAAAGCATTATGTATGCAGAACAGCACCAAAGGGAGCTCTGCAGAATCAATAGTCAGAGAAACAACCATAACTGGTAGAAATTATAAAAACAACAGTCACTTCAAGTCTCTAAAAAACTGCTGTGATATATCCTCAAGGAGTAGGTCCCTAGCACTTCTTACCCCTACCCAAGACCTATGTTTCAGAGGCTAAATTCCTGGTAAGTATGGCTTGGAGGTGGAGGATTATTTTCTTCTACCCAACCTCTGTTTGTAGGGGATATGCTCTACCTTAGGCATGGTAGAATGAAGGAATATCAAAAGCCCTTGCCACAGCTCTTAGAGCAGAAGTTCTGTGACCAAGAGCTACTTCCCCTGCCTGCTACCCTCCTCATAAAATAAAAGTGTTCCCCTGAGGGAAGCAGCCACTATCCAGCCCCTGGCTCCCAGCTCTAGGAGAAGAAGCAGACTGTAAGACTTAGAACCCACCAAGGTTACAACTGTACAGCAGTTCTCTCTGAGAAGACCTGCAGACTAACAGAACAGATGTTGTAGAGCATAGGACGGGGCTGGGGGTGGGGTAGGGTGGGGACAAAAGAAAAAAAGCCACATCAAGATGGGTAGGAGGGCAGAAAAGCAGTCTTGACAGGACTCTGCCCCATCCTCCTAGTGACCCACAAGAGGGAGAGAGATCACAAAACATGCAGCTCCTCTCTGAGAAGTGAGGGGTCCAGTCCCACATTAGGCAGCCCATGGGACCTGTACTAGAAAGGCAAGCTCCCAGAACAACGGTCTTTGAAAACAAAGGCTAATTTTGAAAACGCGGCTGATCTCTGGGGGAGCAAGAGGGCTATAGGAAAGGGAAAATTGCATTGTTGAAGGGCTCACACACAGACTCACTTGCTCTGAGTCTCAACACAGAGGCAATAGCTTGAGAAGCACCTGGGCTGCCCGTGAGGGAGATTTGTTGACTAGTTGACTAGTTTCGGAGAGTATACCTGAGGGCAGGGGTCTGGTTTTTTGTTGTTGTTGTTGGTTTTTTTACTGCAAACCTGGGGCTGGTGGGTGCCATTTTTAGTGCACTCAGTTTCCCTTCCTAGTACCACCAGCTCACTCCACGTTCCCCTGTGCCCCAACCCACCGGGCCAGCCGTCTGTTCACCCAGCTTGGCCTCTGCCCCGCCATACCCGGCCCTGAAGCTGGCCCCAGCTCTGTGCTCATCCACCACAGCCTCTCCAGACGTAGCACACAGACTTTCCCCAGCCCTGCACTCATCTACTTGTCCACTGTGGCTCCCACCAAGCCCCTTGCACGGGCTCCCTGAGCCTGTACTTATCTACCACACCCCCTGGCCTGTCAGACACAGTGGCTGAACTTACCCTGGCCTACCCCTGTCCACGGCATATCTCTAAAACAAAAACAAAAACAAAAAAGGACATAGAGCTCTGAAGCTGTCCCCAAAGGAACGGACTTTATTTAGAAGAGTATGGACAAGTTCAAGCCAAAGAGAACCCTAGAAAATGATGACAGTTTGGGGGTAAACAATTAAGAGGAGGCTAGTAACTGCATAAAGACAACAAGCTAAACTGAGGAGCGTCTAGTTGAGCAGAGAGAACCAGGAAAAGAGATCGCTAAGGAGGGCCTTCCTAGAGTTAGGAGAAACTTCATAAACTGTCCAAAGAAATTACCCCTGCAGGGAGGGCCCAATTTTAGTCAAATTAGACTGTGGAGTAACTTATACCACAAGGCATGTGGAAAATAGAGCAGTCATCAGGCAATGGATGGAGTCTGATTTATACTAACTTAATTCCAGATAAGGTACGGAAATGTTACTTTGATATTGCTCAATTACATTTTCCCATTTTTATGGTAATTTTGTTATACATATTACATTGATACATATTAAAAACCCAATGATAAATTGTGCATTAAGGAGGGCACTTGATGGAATGAGCATTGAGTATTATAGGTAACTGATGAATCATTAAATTCTACCTCTGAAACTAAGAATATGCTATATGTTAATTAAATTGAATTAATAAATAAATTTTAAAATATAAAAAGATTACTACTTCATGTAATGTTTTCTACTAAAGAAGCTGAGAGAGGAGAGGAGAGCAAATACACATTTGTAGGTTTTGTTATATGAACCTTTTTTTTTGGTTTCTGTTTTACCACTTCTGGCTGTCTCACCTTTTTTTTCCTCCATGGATTCCTTTGTTCTGTTATTGTTAATATATTAAATTTTTAATGGTATAGACTCAACAATATCATTATATACATTATATACACACCATAAAATTTCTTTCAAGATAAATGAATAGAAAAGGGACATTTTCTTACATAACCACAATGCTATGTACCTAACAAAATTAACAGTAATTCCTTAGTATCATCCAGTCCCTAATCCTTAAAAAGATGTCCACGATTGCTAAGAAGGTTTTTTAGCTAAAAAAGAATATATTTAGAATCGTGAGAGGGTGAAAGTAAGGTAGCTTTTCCTTTTCATTCCAGGAAAGGACCCACTTCTGTCTGCCTATGGCCATTGCCCATCCTGTTCTGTTTTAAGCACATGCTTTTAAAAGTAGATGCCTATCTCAGTTGTATTTTAGTTCTTTTACTGAAAGATCACCAGGAGAAGGAAAATGGATTTTTGATGTTTTGGTAGTGTTTTGTTTTTGTTCGTTCTTAGCAGCTGTAGAGAAGGGTTTAGTAGCAGGAAGTATGAAGAACTTAGAAAGAGTTTAGAAACTTTTCCCCTACCTAATTTTTAGTATTTCAGGTTGCCAGGAACTAAGTGTAACTGGTGAAGAAGAGAGAGATAATTCATGGTGATAATCCAATTAAAATAATTGTCAGAAGGGGTGCCTGGGTGGCCCAGTGTGTTAAGGCCCTCTGCCTTTGGCTCAGGTCATGATCCCAGGGTCTTGGAATTGAGCCCTGCATAGGGCTCTCTCTGCTCAGCAGGGAGCCTGCTTCCCCCTCTCTCTCTCTGCCTGCCTTTCTGCCTACTTGTGATCTCTGTCTGTTAAATAAATAAATAAAATCATTTTAAAAAATAATAAAATAATTTTCAAAAGTTAACGACATTTTTCAGATAACCTCCATTTAAGGCAGTGTTTCTCCAGTGGGTTTCTGAAGTAGGAGGTGTATCAGAATCACTTAGGGAGGTTTTCAAAGTATGTATGTTCACTCTTGCCAGCTCTTACCCTTTGCAAGGACTGGTCAGGATCTGAGCAGGAAGACAGGAAACAAGGACAGTGAGGAAGAAAAAACAGAAAAATTATTGGTTCAAATACATCTAAATCATCCTGAAAGTCCATAGTCTTATGGCATTGTTACTATTTTCTTAAAAGCCATCTTGAGCCAAGAGATGTTAGATCAGTCATGTTAAGGACACGATCCTTTTTTTTTTTTTTTTAAGATTTTATTTATTTATTTGACAGATCACAAGTAGGCAGAGAGGCAGGCAGAGAGAGAGAGAGAGAGAGGATAGCAGGCTCCCCATTGAGCAGAGAGCCCGATGCGGGACTTGATCCCAGAACCCTGAGATCATGACCTGAGCTGAAGGCAGAGGCTTAACCCACTGAGCCACCCAGGCGCCCCAAGAACACAATCTTAATAAGCATATTGCCAACTCATTTTTATAAATTGAAAGAAAAATGGATTTTCTCTGGGGAAGTGACTGGCCATGAATGCACTTATAAAACACACAGGACACATGATTTTGTTCTTTCAACCACTCACTTCTTCTTCTTCTTTTTTTTTTTTTTTTTTTTAAAGATTTTATTTATTTATTTGACAGAGAGAGATCACAAGTAGACAGAGAGGCAGGCAGAGAGAGAGGGAAGCAGGCTCCCCACTGAGCAGAGAGCCCGACGTGGGCCTCGATCCCAGGACCCTGAGATCATGACCTGAGCCGAAGGCAGCAGCTTAACCCACTGAGCCACCCAGGCGCCCTCAACCACTCACTTCTGTGTGCAAGATGCATCTTATTGTTTAATGTTCCCAGTATGTCATCTGTACTCACAAGAGGAAATCTGACCCCATAGGGATCTTCAGAAATGTTTTAAAATTGGAACAATTGCTGGCCTTTGACAAATACATTCTCTGAGCCACTTGAGTTCCAGTTAGGAATAAGGATATTTTATTTGTTTGTTGGTCATCTTTTTAACTTAAGAGCTCTAATTCAGTAATGGTCTTTGCTGAAAGAGGTTTAATGATAACTCAGAACAGGATTGTGTTGGAGTATTTCAGAAAGCCATTCTTTGGGAGGTTTGGTTTGAAAAAAGATGTTTCTGTTTTCTTTTGACAGATTTTTGGAGCATATGCAACTCATCCTTTCAAGTTCAGTGACCACTATTATGGCACAGGCGAAACGTTTCTGTACACATTTAGCCCCAATTTCAAGGTACCTAAATGGGAGAAATACCCACTGTATTATAACAGAAATGCCCACTGTTGCATTGTCAGGATCATGGGGGTGGGGGTGGAGCAGCAGCTGTCGCACAACCTTATCTGGACTCATGCGAGGCTGAGTCTGTTCTTCATGGCTATAGCACACAGACTGCTTTTAGGGTCCCTCCTTGGGCCTTGCAAACTGCTCTTTCACGTGTTCTGGGATCTAGGGAGGGATGATAGCAGGTCAGAGCCAACATGTGCTTGAAGAGGTCTTTCCTACTTTATAACTCCTTTGAAGATCTCATCCTGGTATAGGAAAGGTCTGGCAATCTGGAGCTTCCTCATTCAAGGGCTAGTTTCCTTCCACACAGACGTACTATCCCAATAATTCCCTCTTCCCCGATTCTCCAGATTGAAATGTCTGTTCTGTCTTGTGTTTGTATCCTAAGGTCTTTAAGTGGAGTGGAGAAAACTCATACTTTATCAATGGAGACATAAGCTCTTTGGAACTTGGTGGTGGAGGGTAAGGTTTTTCTTGTTGTTATTAATTCACTGCCTGACCTGTGAGAATTTGTTTTAACCGGGGTAACCAATACCTTGTGTCAGATGATTTCAGTTAGGCCATCTGCTTCATTAGGACAGTGGCCCAATGCATGAACCTCAGAGTCAAAGACAAAATGATTTATTTATGTGTCTAAATGAGGGACTGGTATCATTTGTCTTTTAGGAAAGATGGGTCATTTAAATGTAATAAAGGAAATGTATTGTTTTCCAAGCAGTTTAGGGTTTTGTCCGTTGGTAGCATAAAGGAAAGAAGGTGGGGGAAGGGAGGGCAGAAAGTGTGTCACATGAGACTGAAGTGTTTTCACCTTCTGGTATTTGTGATTATTTCAGCGGACGATTTGGTTTATGGCTAGATGCTGACTTATACCATGGACGGAGCAACTCTTGCAGCACTTTCAATAATGA
The DNA here is from genome assembly GCF_020171115.1 of Neogale vison. Classification (NCBI taxonomy): domain Eukaryota; kingdom Metazoa; phylum Chordata; class Mammalia; order Carnivora; family Mustelidae; genus Neogale; species Neogale vison. The sequence continues at coordinate 74,940,993 of NC_058091.1, read as the reverse complement.
TATCCTTTCCAAAAAGGAAGACTTCATAGTTCAGGACCTTGAGGTGTGGACATTCGAGTGAAACTCACTCAGACTGCCTTAAAATACCACATGATAAAGATCGGGTTCCATCAGCCCTCCTGAAGCTGGCTGGAAGACAGGCCCTGGCCCTGACTGCCTCGTCCATACTGCTTGCTTTCCGCCATCGTCTCAGAGCACGGCCACACCGCAGAGGGATTCTCAAAGGGACATGTGGAAGGCAGACAACGAAGAAAGAGAGTTGAAGTCCGGATTGTTGAAAGACTTTGTACTCCCATTTCCTTCACATCCATACAGCGAGGAATCAGAATATTTATAGATGTATGAGTTGAATGCAATTTTTATTTTTGGTAACTGTGAAAAAAAAAGATACTGTGGAAATACATACATGCCTTGTGTATTTATCAACATAATTTTCATTACCAAAATGTACAGCATACTATTGTTTGCCATGGAAAAGATTAGTCTCATTTAGAAAAATTGAAAGTGCTTGGCACTTAAAGGGAATATATGATTTTTTTAAAAATTGTCTTATTTATTATTTCTAGTATATTGTCGAAATGTGTTGGCAGTTTTTTCTTTTAATGTGCAAATCTTGGAATAAAGAAATGTATACATTTTGTGCTATGTTTTGGCAACAAACCCATTTGATTTATATAGTTTTATATTGAATTTTTTTTTTTGCCCTGATTGTTTAGGGTGATAGGTCTTAAGCAGCATATGTATATGCATAATTCTGAAATTTAGAAACTCATTACCAATGTTTATATTGATTTGACTATTATAGGCCAGCCTTCCATTTAGTCATTAAAAAGGTACATTTTTACTTACTCTGATCATAATTGTGTGAAGCAGCAGCAGCAGCCATTTCTCACAGTCATAAGTTGGTATTTACAAAAATGGTACCTTTCTGAATCTAGACTTAGAACAATCCCTGCTTTTGAAAAGAAAATGTTTTGTTTCCTACAAAATCATGTGTATTGATAACAAAAACTTTATTTTCTTAGTGTGTTGTGCATAATTTCCCCCAGCTTCTTAAATTAATGAATATGCCCCTGTTTTAAAAGAAACTGAATGTTTTAATTTCTGCATATTTTATATCAAATGCAAAATGTCAAATTAGCCCAATTCTCTTGGTTTCTAGACTCGTTTGAGAAAAAGCAATGCAAAGAAGTACATTCATACCAAAATTGGAATTTAAAAAACCCTATTTTTTAACAACCCATTTTCATATCATAAAATACTCTTTGTTAAAAATTATTTTAAAAACCTTGTTAAAAATTAAACAATATTATCGATTGCCAAACTTTTATGAAAGCCAAAGACTGCTAATGGAAAAAGTTTTCAAATAATAGCCAAAGCTGAGAAGTAGTCTGTCATAAATTTCATCCCCAGTGATCTCTGAAAGGAAAAATTAAAAACAAGTAGCATTTATATATCTGCATTTAAAAAAAATAAAATCATCTTTATAGAATGTTAGCCTTAAGCTGGCAGAAAATTTCCTTTAAATTATTCTCTTATGTTTGGATATTTATGGAAGAGAACAAATTACCAAGTAGCCTCCTGTCAGATCAGCAACTCCTTCACCCCACTCACATTCCATGCAAGTTTAAATGAATTCTGTTAAGTCTTAAATATGTTATCTGGGTGTGCTTTCACCCAAGTCCTCCTATTGAGAACTCTGGATTAACAACATATTGACAGTTTAACCTTAATCTGCTTGTTAAATGATGTGTTGGTGTGAGATATCAGGAATGTCTCATGATGATCAAGTTTAGCATTTATGCCATTTGCAACCATAGGCTATTAACGAACAAAATGGTCATTTTGCATATAGTTCACTCCTACCTAGTTTAGTCCATGATACTATACTTGTGAGAGCATATCCAGATGCTGTGTTCTCTATTTAAAACAGTATTGTCCAATCAGAAATGTGTGGCCCTTCATTTATGGATATTGAGTATATGTAATGCAGTGCTAGCCCAGTATTTTCAATAAAGGAATTTATGCATCCAGTGTGATTTCTTTCCCGAGAATTAATTCAACAGGTATTTATTGGATGCTAGAGGTTCTCCATGTGTGAGAGGATGATGAAATATCCAAAATTAAACAAGGTTCAGTGCTCATGTTTTTATTGCTGCCTTGGAAAGCCCCTTTTTGTTCCCATTAGCCTCCCTCTTGTTCTCTAATCAGTTCATTAAAACTCCTGTTAGTTCTTGAGCCAGTTTCTCTGTTCTTAATCCTTCTAGCTGTTCTTTGAATAGTGACCCCCTCTTTTTAACATCTCTCTTGATCTACTTCCTAGTATCCATGAAGGATCTTACCCTCTCATTAGTTTTTCTGATCCCAGGCATCCTATCTTCTAGCCCTAAAGACGAAGACCTCAGTCTTCACAGCTTCTCAATTCCTCAGTTTATGAGTCTACATTAAAACACTAGAGTGGGAGGGGGCAACCTAATGGCTCACTAGACTCTGTTGAAAATTATTTAGATATATCCCCATGCTACGAGTCACCAGGGACATCCTGATGAGCATGAGAAGTATTACTGCCCATCATTTGATGTTCTTTTCTTTAATTCTAAACTTCTAAAGGCATGTGAAATGAGACTAGTAAAAGTACTCCCTTCCTTTTGAGGAAGGCACTGAGAGTCCCTTAAACAAGAAAGGGAAGCTAAGATGCCTATTCTTTTGAGGATGCCTAACTTACTTTTACCAACATAATCAGATAAGAAAGGTAAGGCAGTCTAAACCAAATGCAGTTCCAGAAATTCTAGGTCAGTTACATTCACCCCTTATGCAAATGTCAGAAGTGCTTCTGACCACTTCCTTCTGCCCAATCAGGTCACATACTACTTCTCATTCAGAGGAAACCCTAACCTCAGAGCATCACATCCTCTACTCCTACCTCCTTGCCTGTGACTGTTATCCACAGTGATCCCCTAACAGAAGTGTCTTTACTGAGAAAATTAGGCTTTACAATTCACTCCAAAAACTAAAATTCACTCCAATTTACTGCTTGTCTTTCTATTTCAAATCTAGTGATTCAGAATAAAAAGTAGATAGGGCCTCCTTGGTGTGGTCAGTCAAACCACCAAAATGGTGTTTCTTGATAGAATCTCTTTGAGGACCTATTGTTTATTTTTCTAGGTCAGTGCTGCTCCATAGAACATTCTATGATAATGGAAAGTTTCCATGAATTGTTCACTATCCTTTATGCTAGGTACTAGCTACCATACTAGTGTTGAACACTTGAAATGTGACTTGAGTGACTGACGACCTGAAGTTTTCATTTTCATTTAAATTTAGCCAAATGCGGCCAGCACCTGCCATCGTGAACAGCCCAGCTCTAGATCAAGATTTGGCACAGCCAAATCGTTCTTCCATCAGCTATGAACTCAGACTATTATTCCTCCACCAGAAGAGAACGTTGAGTTCTGAGTACTTTTATTTATCTCTGCCATTATCCACACAACTTGGCACCACCTAAAGTAACAGTGTATCCTTACTGTTTTAGGTAAGTGACCAGAGGACTGAGTTCTCTGAATCTTTCCAAGCTGAAAAGTTGAATCTCTATAGGATTATTGATTTCCATTGCTAACCAAAGATAATGAAAACCTCTCCCAGGCCTTGGTTCAAATTGGGATTTTCTGCCTTGGCCATTAGCATGTGTTTTGTTCCTGCACTGGACATTCTGCTGCTCATGGTAGCCCCGTAGGATGCCACATCCCTCATCAGACATCCGTCCAAAATGCATAATGAACCACAGGAAGGAAAAACTATTTATTGCTTACACAGAACTGTATATCCAGCTTTTGAATCATCAAAGAATAATGAACCACCAAGAGTGCCCCAAATAGTTATACTTGGTGACCAATCTTCTTTACTAAGCTTGTCAACTGGGATGCTCACTAGCTACATGCACACTGAGAGAACCTGCTTGCATATGGACCAAATTTTCAATATCAACCTGTTAGAATGAAGGATGATCAAAAAGCACTGAAGGCCACTGGATAATCTTAGTGTCCTATGTACACATCAACAAGGGCCCATCATTTGATCAACCACTTCACCTCTAGGGTTACAAAAAGTAACTGATTGAGCTTCTTAACCTAACCCTTGAAGAAAATATTAAACAGGAAACACCAGCAAGAAACACACGCATGTTCAATAAACTTGGATGGTAAGGCATGTTTTCTCATGTCTCCACAGCTAAAAAAAAATCCTCCTTACCTTGACATACTCTGAAAACACTGGAATTCAGCTGATCAATTCAGCTTTTAATCCCTACAGCAATCCTTCTTGACTTCATCTCACTCATGAGCTGATGGGTCAATGATATTTTTACCTAACAGCTGACTGAGATCAGCTTTTTCATCTTTGAAGACTCGAGTTAACAGTAAGAATCTTTCTTCAAAGACATGCTGTGTTGAGGTGTTGTGTCAACCTTGGGAGTTGTCAAAAGGCCCCATTATTACTTCATACTCAACAAGGCCTAGTCGTGTTCTCTGGCAGCATCTTGTTTCCCGATTAGGTTTTCCAAAGGGTCAGAAAAGTGGATAGGTTTGACCCGGAGTCCATGAAGAAGAGTTGGGGGCATGTAGCATGGGTCATATCATCAGATCACCCAGGTAGAACTCAGAGCTTCTAAACATTTTAAAAGGCAGCTGGCATAGTGCCCAAGGCGTGAACATTCTGGGTTTGAATCTTTGCTTTAGAGCTTACTATGTGAACTTGGTTAAGTAATGTAACTTCCATGTGCTTCACTTTCCTTATCTACTAAGTGAGAATAATAATAATGACCACCCAGGATTGTATGATGATTAGAGCACTTACAGGAGTGCTGAGCATAAAGTAAGCACTACTAAACAAGAAAAGAATTCCTCCCCTTCAAATGGAGAAAACAAATAATGTGAGAGTTGCAAAGGAAACTTCATTTTCTAAGACAGCAACTCATTTAGTTATAAAAACTATTTTCAGACACACTGCAATAGTTCCCATTTCCTCTTTAGATATTTTTACTAAGGATTTGTTTCCTTTCTTAATAACAAAAATAATACATGTTCATGGTAACGTTTTCAAAGAGTACAGAAGGCAATTCAGTAAAAGGCAAACATTTTCCTCCCTATATTCTCAGATATCAACCATCAAACGTCCCTGGGCTTCCTTCTAGAGCATTTCTATACACATATACTTATTTATAAATTCTTCATATGAATAGAAGCATACTGTATATACCATTCTTTAGTTGTCTTTTTAACTCAATATACCGTGGACAACATTTTGTAACAGTATATTTAGACTTATTCTTCATTGCATGGGTCTATCATTGTTAAATGGTTCTTCATTAGTAGAAGTTTTTTTGGCTATTAAAAAGTTCTGAGTAACATCCCTGTATATAGAACTTGGTGCATTTATGAATGATATATTTTTGAGATAATTTTTAGCAGTGAGTCAGAGTTACATACATTCTTTTTAAAAGGATACTAATTATTCCTGTATAGAAGTTATACTAACTTGCCAGTTCCCTCATATCCTGACCAACACTAGTTAGAGATTATGGCCATCTCTTTTTAATCTTTGCTAAAAGGGTATCTTTATTTTCATTTTCATTTTTAAGCATCAATGATGTTGAAAACTTCCCACAGATTGGCTATTTTTGTGTCTTTCTTCCTGAATGTTCTATCCAAGTCCTTCGTATTTTTTTCTATTTTCATCATCTTACTGATTTTTTATAGTACATAATTAGTTTTTGATATAATGTTCAGTGATTCATTAGTTTGGTATATCACCCAGTGTTCATCATATTATGTGCCCTCTTTAATGCCCCTCAACCAATTACCCCATCCCCCCACCCACCTCCCTTTTTGCAACCCTCAGTTTGTTTCCCAGAGTCAAGAGTCTCATATGGTTTGTCTCCCTCTCTGATTTCTTCCCATTCAGTTCCCCCCTCACACACACTTATTGTCCTCTGCACTATTCCTTACGTTAGTGAAACCATGTGATACTTGCATTTCCCTGATTGGCTTATTTCACTTAGTGTTATACCCTCCAGTTCCATCCATGTCCATACAAATCACCTTACGGATTTGTAAGCATTCTTTGTATATGCAGCCACAAACTTGCAAGCGTGATTCTTAAGGTTATGGTACAGAAAGGAATGGTCCTTCCTCTAGCTGCTCAAGTTCTTCCTCTTGTTGCTCAAGTCTTAGGGGTATAAATGAAAGAAGACAGGAGAAGAGATTTCGGGGATGTGGTGGTGGTGGTGGCATGTGTAGCCGACCTTGGGGAAAGAATGCCTTCATTTTCAGATCTCTCAGTTATTGGCATTCTGAAAAATGTAGACTGAAGGGAAGTTCCAGGGCTTCAGTGATTTAGGACATGGCCTAGGAGTTACATCACACTTCTAAAAGTGAAACCTAGAAAATGGTACAGAAGACCATTGAAATGAAGAGCAAACTATCCCTTGATTTTGCACTTAGGTAAATGGGTTGAGAGAAGAGTGCAAAGCCAAATGATAAACCGGATTCTTCAGTCTAACTTACTGCGTTGGTTTAGGGAGATTTATCAGCAACAGCTCCCCATGCAAAACCAAACCAAACCAAACCAAACCAAAACAAAACAAAACAAAACAAAACAAGGACATTTTTTAAGAGCATCTTCCATAAAACAGATAATCTAGGCAAGTTAATACAGTGCCCAATACTATGTAAGCATGTAGTAAATGTTAGCTAGATCCTGCAACCTCCACTTATTAGTAAGTCACTTACCTGTAACTGTTTCCTCTGTGACTCAGTTTCCTCATCTGTAAAACGCGAGCAATAGTACCTTCCTCAAAGAGATGTTATGAGAATGAAATTGATTAATATAAGTAAAGTGTCATTATAATAGATATGTTTACTTGTTTTTTCTTTGCCCTTCAATATTGTTTCTAAGATTTGTTCAGGTTGTTATTGCAGCTATATTTTATTGTGTGTGTTTAATATTCTTCTGGGGAGGGGTGCCTGGGTGGCTCAGTCAGTTAAACATCCAGATTCTTTTTTTTTTTTTTTAGATTTTTATTATTTATTCAACAGAGAGATAAAGATCACGAGTAGGCAGAGTGGCAGGCAGAGGGAGAAGCAGGCTCCCTGCTCAGTGGAGAGCCTGATGTGGGGCTCGATCCCAGGACCCTGGGATCATGACCTGAGCCAAAGGCAGCCACTTAACTGACTGAGCCACCCAGGTGCCCAAACATCCAGATTCTTAATTTAAGCTCAAGTCATGATCTCAGGGTTGTGAGATCAAGCCTAACCTCAGGCTCCACACTTAGTGGAGGGCTGCTTGAGATTCTCTCTCTTTCTCTCTGCCCCTCCCTCTGCGCTCCTCTGTGTGCATGCTCTGCTCGCTCATTCTCTCTCTCCCTCAAGTAAATCAATCTTAAAAAAAAAAAATTCCTCTGGTGAATGTATCACTATACCACTATTTATCCATTCTCCTGTCAGTGGATGTGCTTTTTATTTTGTTTTGGCAACAAAACACTCACTGGATGGAACTACTGGCCCCTCCAGCATGTGACTATTTGACTTGACAACATACCCCACAATGTTTCACAAAGCAACTGTATCATTTATATGCCCATCCTAAGAATACCTTGTTCAACATCTTATATTAACTTTCTTCATTTCTGCCATTTTCAATAGTGTGCAAATTTATTTCATTGTAATCCTAATTTATGTTTCCCTGACTACTAATGAGGATGAGCATCTTTTAATATGTTTCTTGCTCATTCATGTTTTCTCTCTTGTGAGATGTCTGTTTAATGCCTGTTTCTTCTAGTCTGTTTTCTGGGAAGTGGTCACCTGAAATCTTTGCCATTCTTGCCTTACAAATAACAGATATGTCAGCGTGCTAATCCTATCTACTTCTGATGAGGAGGACAAATAATATGATGAAATCTGAGGTTCCCAGGTCCTATATGGGTATTTTCTCAAAAGTCTCCCTGCAACAGGGAATATCTAGGGAAGGGTGAAAAAGGAGGATGTTTGTTAGATTGTGATTTACTTGGCAGATCTGGGCATGTGTTGGCACTTATTAAATTGGTTTTGTGATTTTTAAAAAAGATTGTACTTATTTATTTGACGGCGGAAGGCACAAATGGTGAGCGGCAGGGAGAGAAGCAGGCTCTCTCTGAGCAGGGAGACCAACATGGGACTGGACCCTGGGATTATAACTGAGCCAAAGGCAGACACTTAAACCAACTGAGCCACCCAGGCACCCCTGTGATTTTTTTTTTTTTTAAGAAATATCAACAAGCAGTTTGATTATAACTATAGTAAATATTTATTGAGTGCTTATGAGTCAGGTACTATTCTAAGCACTTTACATATATTATCTCAATTAATCTTCATGATAATTTATGATGGTCAGGAGACAGATACTTCTATGACTATGTCTCAACTGAGGAAATGGAAACCTTGAAAGATTAATGACTTGTCCTGGATAGAATTACTAAATGACAGAAATAGACTTCAAATGGTAGAAAAGGCTTCCCTAGCACATTCAGCCTTTAACCATTCAGATAACCATAGGACTTGGCTGGGAGTATAGCAAAGATGGAGGGAGGGCATGGTGGGTGCCCAGAAGCTATTCAGGGTACTGATGGCCCTTTGGGGTCCATTCTGGGCAGGGATAAAAGTTGAAGATGGGAGGGCAACTGAAGGAATTGAAAAAAGGTCAAGAACAGAAATTACTGAGAAGTCAGGAGAATCTCAGAGTTGCTGGGACAGTGTTTCCAGAGGTGTGAGGAGTTACTAAAGTCACCTAGAGTTTCTAGGTTTTAAGAGCATCTGGGTAAATGTAAAGTTAGGATTTTGCCAGCTGTGTTAAGGAGGAATGGGATCCAGGTGTTGGAAGAGCTGAGTCATGGACGTGCAGGTTGTCTGAGATTACAGTGGGAGTTTGGCATCATTTGTGGCCCAGGTGCTAAAGCTTTCTATGAATCCAGGCAAGTGACGTAGAGTTGGTGGACAATGATGACTATGCTTCATGCTACGGCATGAGACTCAAAAGGCGGCAGAGTGTGGGGGATTTGCATACAGATAGGCATGGAATCACCTCGAACTGGCAGTTAGAGGCTAGAAGAATACCAACACTCCTTTCAAATCTCTCTCGGCATGTTGAAAGGCAGGGAGAAAAAGCAACTTTTTTTGTCAAGGCTCAAGGGAAGTTATGTCTTTGGGGGGAATGCCAGATTTCATTTAAGGCAAGAAAGAGAAGGTATGGTTCTCTGAGGACACTGAGGATACAGAATGCTTACAGTGAAACTGTGGTTTGTGCAGTGGAAATTTTCAAAGAGGCTGGTAGTGGAAAGAAGCTGGGGGGAAAGAAGCATAGGTAATTTGTGTATGAATAAAGAGTTTGAAGGTAACTAATAACAAGAATGAATGGTATAGATGAGATTTTTTTTTTTTTTTTTTTACCTTGAAGTTCTAAAGAAATGCAGGTCTGAATTTGACGTAAAATTAAGTTCAAGATGGAGGGGGTGTACTGATTTACACAGCTGCTGTCTTCTGTCGATTTGGGGGGACAGAATGTGCCTCTGATGCTACTAAAAGGGCTGCAGGATGCCCCCCTCTATCAACCACCAATTATATGATCCCGAGTAGGTTGATTCCTCTTCTGTGTCCCGTGTTATCCATTTCTAAAACAGGCACAGGAATATCTTCCTCTCTGAGTTGTCAGAGAATCAAATTAATGTTGGTTTAAGAACGTGTCTTTGAAAATGGGGTGTAAATGGTAGGTTTAAGAAAGTGTCTTCAGACTGGGGTGCCTGGGTGGCTCAATCAGTTAGGCGTCTGCCTTCTGCTCAGGTCATGGTCCCTGGATCCTGGGATGGATCCCTCCATCTGAGCAGGAAGCCTGCTTCTGCTTCTCCCTCTCCTCCTCCCCACTCATGCTCTCTCTTGTTCTGGTCTCTCTCTTTCTCTCAAATAAATAAAATCTTAAAAAAAAAAAAAAGAAAAGAAAATGCCAGATGAAGGTAAGTTAGTACTGTTATGATGTTAATTATATCAAACTGTGTTTATACTGAATTCTTTACCAGAAATACAAAGTCCAAGTGTAGCCTTTTTCCTGATAAAAGTAAGAATTACTATTAACAATTTGTTTGAAGACATGGCTTTCAGGAAAACACTATGGAAAAAAAAACCCAGAAATGTCTGTATTATATTCTGTACATAAAATAATTCATCAGGAAAATAGCTGGAAGCAAAAGTCATTATGCGAGATTTTTTTTCTCTTTTGTCATTCTTTCCATTACAAATGATTTACACAGTTTCCACTTCAGAACAACAGTTCGGAACTTTCCTTAAAGTCTTTTAGCAAAGCTCAAATAGCCACAAGTTGGGACTCTGGACCACTTGCAAATATATATTCAAAGAGTGTTTTAAGTAAGACAGCTTCAGAGTCAGAAGCTAGAAATTTCTCTCCTTTCCCACATACAAGCACTCTTCCCTCCCCCTTCCTTTGCCTAAACACTTCACTCATTCTAACAGGTGGAGGCCAATACACATGCAAATATTTAGTACCAGGCAATAGTCATTTTAGCCTGTATTTCCTTTTATACTGTTTTTCTTAAGAAAGGAGAAATATGTTCATGCTTGTCTTTTACCTTCAGAAAAATCCAACATTCTTGAGACTGGCGAAATAACAAAAAGTTACTTCCATTTACAAAATAGAAGTCATGAAAAAAAAATAGAAGTCATGAAAGGTCTTTGTATTTATGTTTAGGAAATTTCTATTTAGGATGTGGAAAAGGGTGCCTACTGTGGAGATCATACTTTATGAGATTAAGATATATCCCTCAATATAATTTCCATATTTCAGTGAAAAATGAAAAGAAACACTACACTGTATCAGACACATAGATGTAGCAGTTCTATAGCCCATCTCGGCCAGAAATACCAAGAAATTTGCTGAAAATGTCCTGTATCCTCTGACCTCAGGGTTGAACAACTCAAAAATTTATGGAATGAGATGTTGTGAAACACAGAATGATTAAAGGAAATGAAGTTCATCTGGAATCCTGAATTTAAAAAAAATATGTGAGGATGCTTTTCTTTTGACAAAAGTAATATATTTTCATTGTTGAAGATGTAAAATATACACCAACAAAATTAAGGGAAAATATCAAGCCATCATTTATCCATCCAGAGATCACAGTGCAAATATATTGGTATATATATCTCTTCAGCATCTTCTTACAAATCCTTATGTATATATAACAAATGTGGACTCACGTTAGACATAATATTGTGTAAGCTACTGAACAGACGTGAGTGTCAAAGGACCGTGGTGAGGAGCACAGTTTCCCAACAGGCTGCTAGGGTTGGGGGTCTCAGCTCTGTCACTGACTAATGGGATGGCACAGGGCAAGTTTCTTAATCACTCTGCCAATGGGAATGGAGGTTCTGAGCAGTGAAGTCACAGAATCTAGAGCTGGAAGGATTAGAATGCCATCAGCCAAGGTCAGAAGTCTGTGAGTAAGAAGTTTGTATTGGGGAGAGCAGTAGTTCAAGCTACTAAATACCTGAGTGGAAATATTAAATATGCAGTTTGATTCTGACTTGGAGAAAAGTATGAATAAATTTAGAAACGGGGGCATCTGGGTGGCTCAGTCATTAGGCATCTGTCTTCAGCTCAGGTCATGATCCCAGGATCCTGGGATCAAGCCCCGCATAAGGCTCCTTGCTCAGTGGGGAAACTGCTTCTCCCTCTCCCTCTGTCTGCTGTTCCCCCTGCTTATGTTCTCTCTGTCAAATGAATAAGTAAAATTAAAAAAAAATAAAGCTAGAAATGTGAAAGTCATGGTGTGTAGATATTTTAAGCTTTGAGACTGGATAAAATCAAGGAAGTGAATATAGATTGAGAAGAAGAGCAAGGAGTAAGCCCTGGGGCACTCCATCCAACACGAGGAGTTTAGAAAAGACGTATAAGGAAAAAGAATTTAAAATGTGCAGGTACAGGTGCCTGGGTGGCTCAGTTTGTTGAGTCCAACTCTGGATTTTGACTCAGGTCATGATTTCAGGGTTGTGAGATCAAGCCTTGAGTTGGGCCCCAGGCTCTCCCTCTCCCGGGCCCCCCTCCCTCTGTTAAAACATGTGATAAAAGTAGAGTTAATTGGTGGAGAAAGGATGGTGAGTTACTGTCACTTCCTCAGACTGCAAAGAATGGAGACACCTGAGTGGATGACCTTAAATGATGTGCATTGACTTTGAGTTGGCAATAGCCACTCTGCTCCTGTGCTCAGACATTCCAGCATCTCTGCCTCTCTGATCTTTATATGTAGCTGTAGTCTCTGGCTACATTCTTTCAGTACTTTCTTTTTCCTGTGAATACTCTGTTTGGACTGTTCATACTTGCTCCTCTTACTTCACGTACTCCCCTTCTCTCTCAAACCCACTAGAATAAGGATTCTCCTCCAACACAGCAGTAAAACTGCTTCTCTCCACTTTACCAAAAAGCTCCACTCAATTCCCGGTCCTCTTTGCATCCCATCAGCAGGTTCTGACAGAGCTTGTTGTTCCCTCCTCCTCCTCCAAGACCATCTTTGCTTTTCGTCCAGCACATCACTTTCTCCTGCGGCCACTTTCTCTCAGGCATGTTTGGCCTGTCCTCACATCTCTAAGCTTTCTTTCTTTCTTTTTTTTTTTTTAAAAGATTTATTTATTTATTTGACAGACAGAAATCACAAGGAGGCAGAGAGGCAGACAGAGAGAGAGGTGGAAGCAGGCTCCCTGCTGAGCAGAGAGCCCAACATGGGGCTCGATCCCAGGACCCTGGGATCACGACCCGAGCCGAAGGCAGAGGCTTTAACTCACTGAGCCACCCAGGCGCCCCATCTCTAAGCTTTCTAAAGCTCACTAAACTTTCTAAAAGCCTAGTTTCCCTAGCTCAGTCCTTTGAAATTTTCTCTTTGCTTATACTTACTCCTTTGGTGATATTTTTTAACTTCAGGAATGTAAACACTACATGCTAAAGATTCTAAAATTCATACATGTAGCCTGGATTTCTCTCTTGAATTTAAGGCTCATGTATCTAGTCACCTAATGATATTGCCACTTAAATGTCAAATAGGTTTCTGCAGTGCACTGTATTATTGTTCCAAAGTTTTTGCCTTTTCCAGTCCTAGAAATTTAACCCTGGTCTGCTGATGTCAGAGTTGGCCGTGTGACTTGCAGTGATCAAGACATAGGAGCAGAAGTGACTTGTGCTAGTCCTGAGAAGCCATCAGGGCCATCATGAGGCTCCACTGCACTCTGTCTTTCCTCTGTTCTGACACCAGGACCATACCTGCTCCCTCACCTTGGGTCACGGGATGAGGTCCGCACAGCCAGAGCCAACAAGCAACAGACACATGTGTCAGTAAAAAATAAACCTTTGTTTTAAGGCATGAAACTTTTTGGAGTTGCTTACTGCAACAGACTTAGTCTAAAGAGACTGAGCTAGCATCTCAAGTTAGTATACCCAGAACTGAATGCCTGGTCTTCCCTGCTCTCAAGCCTGCTCTTCCAGAGTTCTCCATTTTAGTAATCATGGGCTTCAACCTTCCAGTTTTCAGACTAAGAACCTCTGAGTTGTCCTTGATTACCCTTGGTATCTCATACTCCACATGTAGACACTGGGGATACTTTGATGAACTAAAAACTGACAAAAATGATAAAAATTCCCGAGATTACATTCAATGAGAATGAAATAGACAATAATAAAGAACCACAATATGTTAATGATGTGATATTTAAACACTTACATATAATAATATTACCATGTAGCATTAAATATTTAAACATAAGTATCTAGAAGATAATAGGTGCAATAAAAACAGGGGAAAGGGAGAGCTAGGGGTGAGAATGAGGGGGTAGGTTGACAAGGTGGTCAGAATTGACTCCTCTGGGGAAGACACATTTAAGCAAAGATGTAAAGGTGAGAGGAGAAATCTGCATGGCTAGTAATAGAAAGTGTATTCTAGGCGGAGGGACAACCAGTGTAGAGGCCCAGATGTGGGCACAAGCCTGGCTGGCATAAGCAACAAGGAGTCTGGTGGGGCTGGAGCAGAGTAAGCCATGGAAGTGGCGGTCGCTGGTGTCAGAATGGGAGGAGGTGGGTAGGTGGTATACAGTGTCAAGACTTACGGGTCCTAAGAGCGAAATCCTTTGGCTTTTACTCTCAGTAAGACACAGAACCACTGGAGGATGTTGAACAGAGGAGAGATGTGATCTGATCTATATTTTTAAAGGATCATTCTGGCTGCTGTGTTAAGACTCCATGGTGAAGGGAGAGGGAAGACGCTGAAGGAGGAAGACTAGTTAGGGTACTGAATAATTCACATGAGAGGTGATGGTAGCTCAGTCAAGGCTGACAGTGGTGATGAGATCAGATTCTGGATGTACTTTAAATTTCCTGATGGATTGGATATGAAGAGTTAAGGGGAACATCAAATATGATCTCAAAATTTCTGTCCTCAGTAGATGGCAGAACAGAATTTTCCCTCAAGTAAGAAGGTAGAAGATTTTGGGAGGGGAAAAAGAACTCTCCCCATAGCCTAGTTTCAGACATAATATCTGGTAGATGCATGTGTGGGATGGTTGAATTGGCAGCTTGGAGTTCAGGAAAGAGGTCTATCCTAGAGATTTAAATTTGGGAGTCACTGGCATATATGTGCTCAAAGCCACAAACTATGCGGGATTACCAAGAGAGCTGAAGAAAAGAATCTTACCAAATATGTGTATCTTTCTGTATGTCAGGGCGAGAGATGAGTGGGGAAGGGAAGGGAGGAAGGAGAAGAGGAAATGGCTTTACAAACCCTCACTCAGTCTGTGTTCGATTGGAGCACTGAAGCTTCTGAATTTAAATTAAAGTAAAACATCTGATCCCTTAAATTGTTTTACATACCATCACTACCTATTGGAAATAACTGTTAACATCTGTCTAGAGTTTTGTGCCAGGCTGCCAGGCTTCAGTT
The DNA here is from genome assembly GCF_020171115.1 of Neogale vison. Taxonomy (NCBI): domain Eukaryota; kingdom Metazoa; phylum Chordata; class Mammalia; order Carnivora; family Mustelidae; genus Neogale; species Neogale vison. The sequence continues at coordinate 74,925,977 of NC_058091.1, read as the reverse complement.
CTCAAAATAAGATGTGCAGTAAGCATTGTTATTATCCTCATTTTATGGATGAAGAAACAGCCTTGACACAGAAAGATAAACACTTTAGCTCAAATCTTCACAGATGGTAAGCTGTAGAATTGTCTGACTCCAGAGCACGCCTGAAGCAGGGCTGCTACTGGCCCATATGGTACCCTGGTGAAATCAGAAAACATTCCATTTTGCAAGTAAAATGTAGTTTGTGTCACAAGACCCAAATGACGGTTTCCCAGAGGAGCTAACCAGAGGACCAATAGGTAGCAGTTCTGCCTGTGTGTGCCTGTGTGTGCCACACAACTGCCCGGGCTTTTGCTTGATCCCACACCACTACTTCAGACAAGTTTTAAACAGTTTGTGTTGCTTCTCCCACTTCCATGATAGAATAACGTTGATAGACAACGATATCAAATTCAAAGTTGGTGAATGGGAAGCAAGTCTTTGAAAGTGCCAGACAAGTGAGGGACCAATCACAGGTGTCACTAGGAATGTAGTCAGGACAGGTACAACTTGTGCAAATGTGCACCAATATGTAGGTGAATGAATGGTCTCTAGAGTGTGTGCATGTGGTTACACATACTGATTGTGGGTTCTTACAGGAGTTAGCTCTTCACTGCTCCAGAATTCTTAGGCCTGCCTGTGACTTTATGTATGGTAATGTTTATCTACAATGTAAATTAGCATATTCTTATTTATAGTGTTCTTCTACAGTGTGTGATCTGAACAGTCCCATGCATGCAGCAGCCTAATTCCTAATGATTCTTTTATTCATCAGACAGCTGTTGAGGATCTACCTACATGCAAAGCGCTCTATGAGGCACTACAGTAGGTTCAAAGACACCCATTCTTTATCAAGGAATATGACTTCTAGTAAGAAATATATGCACATAAATAGTATAGAATACAAAGCATTAAGTTTTACAAGAGAAGTACTGAAAAACTACTCTGTGAATTCACAAGATAAAGTACTTATTTCAGTTTGGTTAATTAAAAAAAATGTCATGAAGTAGAGAGCAGTTGAGGAGTGGTTTGGAAGGTGGATTTGGATGTGCAGAGATAGAAACAAAGATATTTCAGAAGGAACAGCATGGATTAAAAAAGTGACATGGTGTCTGTAGTATAGTGCACGGAAATAGTGGATAGTTAGGAAGGCAAAGTAACGTACAGATTCTGAACCCTGCCTTGGATTCCCAACAAGGTATGAAGCTATTATAGTGGTCCCCCACACCACTGGCAAACTGAAAGACGAATGAAAAAAGTCTTGAACACCTATGTATAACTACTTTAAAAATACATAAATGCTGGGCGCCTGAGTGGCTCAGTGGGTTAAGGCCTCTGCCTTCAGCTCAGGTCATGATCCCAGGGTTCTGGGATCGAGCCCCACATGGAGCTCTCTGCTCAGCGGGGAGCCTGCTTCCTCCTCTCTCTCTCTGCCTGCCTCTCTGCCTACTTGTGATCTCTGTCAAATAAATAAATAAAATCTTTAAAAAATACATAAATGCTTTCAATTAATACAATAGAAATCATTCAAAAACAAGACTGAATTAACAATAAGACTTTGTTGTTAGGTATTTTCTAAGTCAACAAATAACAAGGATACTATAATGAGCTAGTTTAAGAAATTTTTCAGTGTTAAAAAAAGAGTTCTGGGACACCTGGGTGGCTCAGTTGGTTGGACGACTGCCTTGGGCTCGGGTCATGATCCTGGAGTCCCGGAATTGAGTCCCTCATCGGGCTCCCAGCTCCATGGGGAGTCTGCTTCTCTCTCTGACCTTCTCGCTCATGCTCTCACTGTCTCTCTCTCAATAAATAAAATCTCTTAAAAAATTAAAAAGAGTCTGTGTTTAAAAAGGCTGGTGGGTTCTGGAGTTAGACAAACCTTTTTCTTAGTTTGTTTCTTCATCTCTGTAATGAGGATTGTAAAACCAACCTTGTTTGGTTGAGAAAATACATGGCACACTTTAGGTGTTCAGCAAATACCAAGTATTATTAAAATGAAAAGCTGGGTCAAATCAGAGTCCACCTTCAATACCAAGTTAACTGAGACTTTCTCTTTTGGGCGCGACGGTTACGTACATTTTTTTTTTTGGTAAAGATTTTATTTATTTATTTATTTGACAGACAGAGATCACAAGTAGGCAGAGAGAGAGGAGGAAGCAGGCTCCCTGCAGAGCAGAGAGCCCGACATGGGGCTCGATCCCAGGATCCTGGGATCATGACCCAAGCCAAAGGCAGAGGCTTTAACCCACTGAGCCACCCAGGTGCCCCATACCTACGGGTTTTTGAGTGATGAGAGAGTCAAGGAGGGAAACCGGTTACTGTAGTGGTTGAGGCATGAAGCACGAGCAACGAATTCGTGGAATAGTACAGACTATAAACTTAACGACTCCGCATCTACCTGTGTTTAAGGAATGTGAGATAAAGGCCACTATTTTGAACTAGCTAATGCTTTCAACAACAAAGAAAAGAGATACGAAATTCAGTTTTGGGTATTTTGAACTTAGGGACCTAAAACTGTCGTGGCTGAAAATGTACACACGAAACATCAAACATAATCTATGTTGAAAAGAAATTGTGCTCATTCTCTATTAAAACCTATGAATTTTTTTAAAAAAACTTTTTTTTTTAACAACACAATACATTCCTGGGAGATACCAAATGCAGCTTGAAAAAAGACCGCCAGCACACCCACCAGCTTCCACTTGGCCGGGCACTAGGGCGTGCCGGTTACGTCACAGCGGCGGTGCACGCTCCTGCGTCTCGAAGGACGTGGTGCGTCATTACCAAGGAGACGCAGGGGGCGGAGCGACATCCGTAAACCCCCCGCCAGCTTCTCCCGTCGCGCCCAAGTGCGTACTCTTGCTTCCCCTTCCTGGCCTCGGGCTGTGAGGCGGGTCGCGTCGTCGCCCTTACTCTACAGTCCGACTAATCTGCGCATGCGCTCAAATCCCTGCCCTTCCCAGCGGCAGGCGGAGGGCGACACCTCCAGGTAAAAGTGAGGCATTGCAGGAGGCGGACTCAACCCAGGGCGAGCGGCGCGAGAGCAGTCAAGGTTCCTGTCCACCTTGAGGCGGCTAGGATGGCTGAGGAGTCGGTGCGCGGTAGAGTCGAATCCGAGGCTGGTTTTGAGGCAGTGAAGCCTGAAGATTCTAAGGTGTCTTCACCGAAGACTGCAGATGTTGTCGCAACGTCATCGAAGGCGGAGGACTACAGTAGCAAGTGCGTGTTCTGCCGGATCGCGGCGAAGCAGGAACCCGGCACCGAGCTCCTGTACTGCGAGGTGGGCTGCGTGCGGACCGGGCGTGGGACGGGGCAGGGACGCAGGCCTCGCGCCGTGGCGGACCGCGGTGGGGTCGTGTCAGGCCCCCGGGAGGGAGACCTCGCAGGTGTGGACCGGAGTGGGGCAGGCGGGGTGTCCTGGTGTTAATGACGGATTTGCTTCTCGCGAGTGGGGTCTGTCTCCAGCATTATTGTTGCTGTGCCGAGGGGGTGGGCAGCGGGGGGACAATGTAGCGATAAAGCCAGACACTTGGGCTTCTGTCTGCAGGTACGAGGTATTTGGCAGAAAATAGCATTTGTCGCTTGTTGTTACTGGAGGGAATCCTCCGCCCACCCCCGCATCCCCACCCCCTGCGCTTCTCGACACCGCTTTTCAATTCTGCACACTCTCATTCTGCGACTGAGGGGAAGAACTGGTAGAAAGGAGACGATGGTAATAGGGAAAAGCTTCGTTGAACTGACAGAAGTGAGGCAGGGGGCGGGGGTGGAGCTGAGGTCAAACTGTTTCTTAATAAGCCCCAGATTTCCACTGAAGGGTAAAGTTCGCACAGGCGTTGTCAGTTGGGACGTATGCACATTTTCGGAGCACTGAGATTTTGCGCAGGTACTTGAAAACAGGTATCTGGAAATCATTTTCATCTGCTGGTTCTACTTGCCTTTAAAGAAACAGCCTTTGGAGAGGATCAGATCCAAAGATTCTGTGTTTTTGGTTCTTGTTGATTTTAGTAATCATTAATTCATTTGTTAAAAGTGAATTGAATTTGTTCTAACCACCTAGTGTTGGAGACAGAGGTAAGAATTTATGGCTAGAGAGACGACTGAAGTGATAGACCTTGAAATCTGTGCTTGACCAGGGGAAGGAGTGAAGACAGGAAGCGGTTGATAGGGAGAGGGGTCAGTACATCAGTTGTCTGCAGAGCAGGCCTCTGCTGAACTGAGCCACAGTCAGGACTGCACCACATAAAAAATTATGCACACTCCAGTACCAATGTTGAGGAAAACTGGTAAATAATAGCTACTAATAATGTAAAAAGTTTTGTCTAAAAATAGTCATGGAGGGGTGCACCTGGGTGGCTCAGTCCTTAAGTGTTTGCCTTTTGCTCGGATCTTGATCCCAGCGTTCTGGGATTGAGTCTTGCCTTGGGCTTCTTGGTTAGCTGGGAGTCTCCTTCCTCCCTCCCCTTCCCCTGGGCTCATGATCGATCTTTCTTTCTCTCTCTCTTTCAAATAAATAAATTATCTTAGGAAAAGAGTAAATTAATTTTTAAAAATAAAAACGGTCACCCGTAGGGGTTGGGATGGTCCAGAATTCTGTCGTGGTTTTTCCAGGCCAAAGGTCAGGATTTTTTCTCTATGAAGAACATTCTCAGAGTGAACTATGTAAAAAGCCTGGAACATTTTTATAGGAGAAATTAGACACCTTAAATACTTTTAACTAATTTATACCCTACATAGGTGGCATAGGATTAATATATACAGTAGTCTGTATAATACAGAACATAAGCAAGATGCACATGTTTGTACAACGTGCCTCAAAAAGTTGCAGATCTTCTTCTTCTTCTTTTTTTTAAAAGATTTTATTTGTTTATTTGACAGGCAGAGATTACAAGTAGGCAGAGAGGCAGGCAGAGAGAGAGAGAGGAGGAAGCAGGCTCCCTGCCGAGCAGAGAACCCGATGCGGGGCCTGATCCCAGGACTCTGGGATCATGACCTGAGCCGAAGGCAGAGGCTTTAACCCACTGGAGCCAACCAGGTGCCCCAGTTGCAGATCTTAAAATTGAGTCTAAAATGATTTCATATATAAGAGCTCAAAGATTTATCTTTTCAAAAAGAGAATCTAATCTTTAATTTGTGTATTTTGCATTATATATATAGTCTATTCTTATATTCATTTATATATGTTTATTGTAAATATTTAGAAACTATTGGGTTTATATAAAGTAGGGTAGACTTAATTAAGTCCAGAGGAGAAAATGTGATTTGGAATAATTGGAGTTACCAGCGTCATGTGGGTTTAGTCTGGGAAATCTTTCTGGCAAAAGCTAGAGAAGACTCCTTACTCCATAAGCATCTGTATAGTGTATCTGTGCTGTACACTGCAGAGTTGAAACTAAGCTAATACTAGGCTATGCGTTCTCAGAGAGGGATAAAAGTTGGTTTTAGGGTGACAGTATCTTTTTGTCTGTGAGGCAAAAGTAAACATAGTGGACATAAACAGATAAAGAGTATGTCTGTGGCATTAAAATATCATGAGAGTGGAACCGGGAGTTCTTAAGAATGTCTTCCGAGCGGTGACGGTGAAAACATGGTTGAGAAATACCAGGCTCAATGTTTATTTTCACCTTGCTTGAGGCCACACAGAGGAAATACTAATTTAATTTTAATGTCCTCCCTCCTCTTTAACCAAATTTGCCCTCCACTTCAGATGGGGTGGTACTGAAATGTTCTTTCAAATGTTACTTACTTGCTTTAGATATCAGTGGGGTTATTTGCAGAAAGAAAAACTCGCTATTTAAAGCAGAAATGGATTTAATATAGGGAGTTATTTGCTAAAAAAGTCATTGCAAGGGTTGAAGGAAAAGCCTTCAAGAATGCCATCCAGGAGGTGCCTGGGTGGCTCAGGCTGTTAAGCATCTGCCTTCGCCTCAGGTCATGATCCCAGGGTCCTGGAATGAAGTACTAAACTGGGCTCCCTGCTCAGTGGGGAGCCTACTTCTCTCTCTTCCTCTCCCTCTGCCTGCCACTCCATCTGTTTGTGCTCACTCTCTTTGTCAAATAAATAAAAATATATTTTTAATTTAATTTTATTATTTTTTAGAGAGAGAGAGAGGGAGAGCACATGCACATGCATGTGGGACTTGATCCCAGGACCCTGGAATCATGATCTGAGCTGAAAGCAGTGCTCAACCACTGAACCACCCAGGTGTCCTTAAATAAAAATCTAAAAAATCAATGAATCAATCAATCAATAAACTAACATCCAGAACAGCACTTGCATGGTGAGGACCTGTTTCATCTGCCACAGCCAGGAAGTTAGGAGTCAGGTGACTGCCATTGGAACTTAGACTTCAGGAAGATGTCTCTGTAGATGGGACTCGGAGTTGAGGAAGCAGTGTGACTGCCACGGTTGAGGAATTTGAGGTTGGATTCTGCTTTGTTGTTCAGGCTATTTCACCTATTGTAGGATGTTTCCCATTTCCAACCTCTGGGCGCTAAATGCTTGCGGCATCTACATATTTCCACTTTGACAAATAACAGGTTCAGAGCTACACTGTACCTCCTGGGTCTGCACTGGTAGGTCATGGCACCAGAAAAGTGGATGTCTCATGTCTGTCTCTTGACTAGCAATTGACCAGACATTGGAATGGGGGCAGGGGAGAAAGAAAAAACAATCTCGGTTCCTTAGAGCTGACCATGTTTGCCTGGTGGAACTAGCGGAAGCTGCAGAAAGAGGACTTTTTCTTGGGTTACCTTGTCAAAGCACTGAAGTCTGAAGTACATCTAGTTTGCAAGATCTAAATTCCATCTGGGGTTTTAGCTTTTTAAATTTCTGCAGTACTAAAGACTGCATTTGGAATGGGGGTTGAGTGCCCATCTACCTTTTTTACCATAGTTTGTCATATTTAATAGATGCTAAGCCGAGATGCTTGGATTCAGTGCTGATAATGAAGATGGACTAGCTGTTGTCTAATCCATGCATTCTCAAAAGGGGTAACAATTGATGTTCTTGGCTGGGGCAGGAGCAGGGGCAAAAAAAGTTTATTATTTATATATATAAAATGTATGTATAGCACTTAGGATAGAAACACATGTACAATTTTGCTGTGGTATTAAAATATCCAGGGGGAGAGCAGCCATTAGGGGAAAAAAAATCTAAAAAGTTTCCTTAGGGGGATGGTAATGAAAAAAGGCTGAGAAACACTGTTAAAATCAAACAGTGGCCATGATTCCAACTTTAAGAATGTGTTTTGGAGACACCTGCGTGGCTCAGTGGGTTAAGCCTCTGCCTTGGACTCTGGTCATGATCTCAGGATCCTGGGATTGAGCCCTGCATAGGGCTCCCTCTCTCTCTGCCTGCTGCTCTGCCTACTTGTGATGTCTCTCTCTGTCAAATAAATAAATAAAATCTTAAAAAAAAAAAAGAATGTGTTTTGGAGGACAGACTGAAAGATCTTGGAAAGTAGTAAAAACTATAATGACACCATTTTTTTTAAGGAGTAGAGAAGGAAGCATTGGTAGCTTTATTTTTCTATTTAAGCATCTTTTATTTATTAATCTTTCAAGTTTACTATATGTTATTCACTTGTAGTTCAAGGATGACTATGGCACATTCCACACTTGAGAAGCTTGCTTCTGATCTACATTGAAAGCATAAATGAAAAGTTTTCATTTAGTTGTCATTAGGATGGGTAGCCAAAACTCTGTGTTTTAAAGTCACTTGAAATATCTTTTCTTTGGGGGTGCCTGGGTGGTTTACTTGGTTAAGCATCTGCCTTCAGCCCAGGTCATGGTCCCTGGATCCTGAGAGCTGCCCTGCTTGGGCTCCTTGCTCTGAGGAGAAATCTGCTTCTCCCTCTCCTTCTGCCCATCTCCCCCAACTTGTGTGCTCTCTCTCTCATGCACTCTAGTTCTGTCTCTCTCAAATAAATAAAATATTAAAAAAAAGAAATCTTTTCTTTATGTAGTTATGTTATAAAGGTGACAGATAGTTAGGTTTATTTATTTGTTTTTTTTTCAATTCATAGGGATTATTTTGAAGCCCAAAAGAGTATTAAATATTCATGTTTTTAACATCAGAATTGTAAAGCTAAGTACATTTGGAAAAGTCTAGCATCCATTCTCTTATCATCTTTACCCTGTTCCTTTTCCCTCACAAAAAACTAAAAAATATATTTTTAGTTTATCCTTCCATTGTGAGAATTTGTATGTGTATGTTTATATTTGTACTCCCTTTTCTTATATAAAAGATGGCCTTACTGGGGTGCCTGGGTGGCTCAGTGGGTTAAAGCCTCTGCCTTCGACTCAGGTCATGATCTCAGGGTCCTGGGATCGAGCCCCACATCGGGCTCTCTGCTCAGCAGGGAGCCTCCTTCCTCCTCTCTCTCTGCCTGCCTTGCTGCCTACTTGTGATCTGTCTGTCAAATAAATAAATAAAATCTTAAAAAAAAAAAAAAGATGGCCTTACCACACTCTCCTGCTCCTTAATTTTTTTTAACTTCAAAGTACATTTCAGAAATGATTTTTAAGTATAAAGATCTTCATTCTTATATTTTATAGCTACATAGTACTTCATTGTATGGATTTGCTATAATTTATTCAGCTAGTCTCCTAGTTGAATTTTGGACCTTTGGGTTATTTTCATTTTTTTTGCTATTACAAATCATGCTGCAAAGGATAGCTTTGTACATGTATCATTTCATATTTTTTGTCATTTATCGTTGGAATAGGAGAAAGTCTGTCTTAAAATGAAGAGTCTAAATAATGGCTAGTTTAGTAGTAGCAACAGGAAAGAGAGTAACATCAGAGGGCCAATTTCAATATTTTAGAAAGCTTAATGAAAATCTAATTCAATCATTGATTGCATTGGCTGACTAAAATGCATAGGTTTTTCTTCACCTGTTTTGCCTCCACCCAACCTTCCTTCTCGCAGCTACCGGTTTGTTCTTAGTATAATGCCCTCTAGTTCCATCTGTGTTGTTACCAATGGCAAGATCTCATCCTTTTTTATGACTGAGTAATATTTCATTGTATATGTACATTGTATCTCCTTTATTTATTCATCTATTGATGGATTCCTAGGTTGTTTTCATGTCTTGGGTATTATAAATAATGCTTCAATAAACATAGGAGTGCATACATCTTTTGGAATTAGTATTTCCATTTTCTTTGGGTAAATAAATACACAGTAGTGGAACTGGGGATCATATGGTATTTCTGTTTTTAATTTTTGAGGAATCTCCATACTGTTTTCCATAGTGGCTGTACCAGTTTGCATTCCCATCAGCAGTGCCCAGGGGTTCCCTTTTCTCCACATACATGCCAACACATATTTCCTGTCTTTTTAATACTAACATTGGACTGGTGTGAAGTTTCATCTCATTGTGGTTTTGATTTGGATTTCTCTGATGATGAGTGGTGTTGAGCATCTTTTCATGTGTGGTTTAGCCATTGAAAAATTTTTTAGATAGGATATTGAATAAGGATATTTCGGGAATATTGATTTTTCTTTTGGAAAAGCTTGAAACTCAAGTGTCAGTAGGTTGAAAGACTCCCTTTTTCATTTCTTTTTTCCTCATAACTTCGTGGAGTATGTAAATCAGAAAACTAATATAATGGATTGGACACTTAGTGTACTATACAGGAGTTTGTTTTAGCATTTTAAGGGCTTTTTAATGCTATAAACAGAACAAAAAAGTATTTGTGTATAAGTGCTATAAAAATGTATAGAAAGGCAACCTCTGGATATATGGACGCTAGATTATTTTCCTGTTTTAATTGTGGAATGTGCCATTTTGGAAAAAATTAAATTTAAAAAAATAGTTTATCAAATTTGCTATGTTTCTGTAGTCAAACCTTTAAAAGTACATATTAAGAAAAACCCTTAGGTAGAGATGGAGAAATAGATAAAGAAATTTTAAAAAACCTTGGGATTGTTGGTAATGAAGTTTTTTTGTTTTGTTTTGCTTTGTTTTAAAGATTTATTTATATGAGGGGGTGCCTGGGTGACTCAGTGGGTTAAAGCCTCTGCCTTGGGCTCAGGTCATGGCTTGGGGTCCTGGGATCGAGCCCCACATTGGGCTCTCTGCTCAGCAGGGAGCCTGCTTCCCCCCCTCTCTGTGCCTTCTTGTGATTTCTCTCTCTCTCTGTCAAATAAATAAAATCTTTAAAAAAAAAGATTTATTTATATGAGAGAGAGAGCATGAGTGGGAGGGACAGAGGAAGAGGGAGAGAGAATCTCAGGCAGACATCCCCCCCTCTTCGCCCCAGGCATGAAATGGATATGAGGCTCGATCTCACAACCCTGAGATCACGATACTGAGATTACAATCTGAGCCAAAATCAGGAGTGGGACACTTAACCCACTGCGCCACCCAGGCACCCCTTTGGTAATGAAGTCTTATTAAAGTTCATTGATAATTGTTTTCCTGAAATGAGCTTTATATAAGTCTTCAACATTGCTTTATATAAGGCTTCAACATTGCTCATTGCTAACTAATGAGCATCTCATGAAGAATGCTAAAACATGTCTTTATAAACTTAATGCCCAGCTGGGATTAGTTGTATAACATAAGTACCATTTCCCTATCAGAATGAGATTTATGGTGTGTAAGACATGGCAGAAATTCTTTTTAAATATTCTTTTTAGGGCGCCTGGGTGGCTCAGTGGGTTGAGCCGCTGCCTTCGGCTCGGGTCATGATCTCAGGGTCCTGGGATTGAGTCCCGCATCGGGCTCTCTGCTCAGCGGGGAGCCTGCTTCCCTCTCTCTCTCTCTGCCTGCCTCTCTGCCTACTTGTGATCTCTCTCTCTCTGTCAAATAAATAAATAAAATCTTTAAAAAAAATATTCTTTTTAAAATTCTTTTAAAATTCTTTTTAAAAAATTCACTGACAAATGATGTTTTTTCCTTCAGAATGAAGACCTAGTTTGCTTCAAAGATATCAGACCAGCAGCACCTCATCATTATCTTGTGGTGCCAAAGAAGCATCTTGGAAACTGCAGAGAGCTAAAGAAAGATCATATAGAACTGGGTAAGAAGACGACAGTATTTTTCATGGTTATATCATCCTGAATTGGCATGAGTGATAGTAGTTACAGTGACAATAAAAAGAAACAACTTAGCCAGGTGTTAACGAAAGAGGAACATTATGACTTTGTGAAACTTCTATTATGAAAAAATTCAAATATGTACAAAAATACAGAAAATAGTTTTATCTTCATGTGGTCATCACCCAAGTACCACTTTTATTAACTTGTGGCCAGTCTTTTTCATCTATTAACCTTCTCCCACAGTGGATTTAAAGTGAATTCTAAACATCATGTTATTTAATCTTTAAAATCTCTAAAAGATAATGCCTCTTTTTTTTTCAATTTATTTATTTTCAGAAAAACATTATTCATTATTTTTTCACCACACCCAGTGCTCCATGCAAGCCGTGCCCTCTATAATACCCACCACCTGGTACCCCAACCTCCCACCCCCCCGCCACTTCAAACCCCTCAGATTGTTCTTCAGAGTCCATAATGCCTCTTTATGTTTTAAAATGATGGCTTTCATTGACTTTGAAAATGGAAGGTGTTATCAAAAATGAGACCATATTGGTACCTGTCTTGTAAGTTTCTTGTGTAGAGGTACTAACCCCAAAGTTTAGTGATGAGATTTAAGCAATGACTTTTTAGCTTCTGAAAAGAAGAGTTTGAATCATGTCTCTTAGGATTATCCTGTATTTTCCTACTGATGATTTCTGTGACTTACCAGTCATTTCCCAAGACATTTCTTAGTTCACTTCATATCTGCTTTCATAGTCTTTGTCTCCAGGGCCTGGGATTAGTTTGGTTAATAATTTAAATAGCTGGGGTGCCTGGGTGGCTTAGTGGTTTAAGCCTTTGCCTTCAGCTCAGATCATGGTCTCAGGGTCCTGGGATCGAGTTCCGCATCAGGCTCTCTGCTCAGTGAGGAGCCTGCCTCCCCCTCTCTCTCTGCCTGCCTCCCCCTCTCTCTCTGCCTGCCTCTCTGCCTACTTGTGATCTCTGTCTGTCAAATAAATTAAAAAAAATATTTAAGTAGCTGACAAGATAGATAGATTGGGCCAGATATTTTGGAGGTGAATAAGAAATTCTTTGATGGAAAACTTTGATGTGTAGTTCATTTAGTATTTAGACTATTGAATTACCAGTTTTTCAAGTGTTTCTTCTCAATATTGCAAAATTTCTTTGTTATCTGTACTTCTATGAGTACATTTCATATTTACTCCAGCAGATAAAGGCCAATATTTTTGCAATATTTAGTATCAAGCAGCAGCCGCCATGCCTTAAGTATTTCCTTTTTATGTTTTTTAAGGAGGGAGAAATATGTTTGTGCTTGGTTTTCTTTTTCTAGCATTCTGCTTAATTGAAAGTTTTTATAACTGTTGCAAATAAAATGTTAACCAGTTTTGAAGCAGCGTGGTGGGTATTTGGGATTTCATTATACTGTTCTTTCTGATCTTGTTTGTATTTTAATATTCCGTAATAAGCTTAAAGTTTCTTGGAATTAGTATTTATATACAATCTATGAAGTTGGCAAAATAATAAGAATGTGGAAGAGCTCAATAACACCATCAAGCATTGTGATTATAATTAATACTTTTAGAACTCCACCCAACTATAAAATCCACATTTTGTTAAGAGCACATGTTCACCAAGATAGCCCATATTCTAGGCAATAAAGTAAGTCTAAATACATTTCAAATTATTGAAATCTTGTAATATATGTTCTCTGACGACAATGGAAGTAAAGTAGAAAAATAATAAAACCTGGAAATGTATTAAATATTTTTTAAATTAACACACTTTTTAATAATTTCTAAATAAATATAGACAACAATATAGAATTGATAGCAAAAATACAGCATATCAAGATTTGTGTAATGTAGCCAAAGCAATACCTATGGGGAAATTTATAGCTGTATATGTTTATGTTAGAAGAGGATGTTTAAAACCAATGACCTAAGTTTCTACTTTAGGATGCTAGAAATAGGCAAGCGAATTAGACCAAAATAAGTATAAAGAAAGAAATAATAGGGTAGATAACGGTGAGATACAAAAGAAACTATACGTTTTGCTTCATGTATTTTGAATCTGATTTTAAGTGAATACATAATTAAGATTGTCATGTCTTCTCAGTGAATTGATCCTTTTTTTATCATTGTAAAATGTCCCTCTTTATCTCTGGAAATACTTTTCGAGTCTATTTTGTAAGACATGAATTTAACTACTATAACTTTCTTGTTACTTGCTGTCCACACTGTGTATCTTTTTCTATACTTTCAACCAAAGTGAATATTAATAAAGACTTGAAGATAGCAATATAGTTGCATTTTGCTTATTTGTTATTATTTTTTAAATGTAGTGTGAAAATCTCTGGTGTTTAATTGTTTAGTTCATAATCCTTTAATGTAACTATTGATGCAGTTTGATTTAGGTGTTCTATCTTGCCATTTGTTTTCTGTTTGTCCCATTTTTGTTGTTATTGCTCTGTTTCTTTCCTGCCTTCTTTTGGTTAATCAGATATATTTTTTGTTATTCTACTTTATTTTTTGCCTTCTTATGTATGCCTCTTCAAATTTTTTAAATGGTTGCTCTAGAGATATTAAAATACTAGTGTAATTATCATAGCCTAATTAGAATTCACATTGTATCAATTCATGAAAAATGTGATAAACTTTGGTACACTTTGTGTTATTGTTGTCATATATATTACATCTACATGCTTTATAATATCTTGGTATTGTTAAAGTTATTGCATTAAGCAGTCATATGTCTTTTTTTACATTTTTATTTATTTTTTAAAAGATTTTATTTATATATTTGACAAGAAAGAGAGACAGTGAGAGAGGGAATACAAGCAGGGGGAGTGGGAGAAAGAGAAGCAGGCTTCCTGCTGAGCAAGGAGCCCTATGCGGGGCTCCATACCAGGACCCTGGGATCATGACATGAGCTGAAGTCAGATGCTTAATGACTGAGCCACCCAGGCTTCCCAGTCATATGTCTTTTAAAGAAATTAAGAAGGCGCCTGGGTGGCTCAGTGGGTTAAGCCTCTGCCTTCAGCTCAGTTCTTGATCTCAGGGTCTTGAGATCGAGTCCCACATTGGGCTCTCTGCCCAGCAGGGCGCCTGTTTCTCCCCCATCTCTCTCTGCCTGCCTCTCTGCCTACTTGTGATCTCTCTATGTAAAATAAATAAATAAAATCTTAAATAAATAAATAAAATCTTAAAAAAATTTAAGAGAAAACATTTCTCCCATGTCTGGGATCTTGGGAATATTTTAAAAGAAAACAAGATACAGTCTTGCTTGAAGTAATAAGTTGTTTGTTTGTTTTTTTAGACCATATGGTACTGACTTAGTCATGGAAGTCTGTCATCCTCCTTGCTCAAGCCTGATTTAGAGACCTAAACATTTGCAACAATTTTATGAACTTCTTTTATAACAACCATCGTCTATAGATTCTCTCATTTCCTCCCCCTTACAAATACTTGGTTACACCATTTGGAAACAAAAGAGATCTCAAGTTTGGCATTGTGTTTAGGAGATTGCAGGTTACCAAATTTTTTCTCCTCTGGAAACCCACTTCTATTTGAAGGCCATAAAGCACCAAGATAATAAAGATGCTAAGGCAGATAGAGTTCAGAAGCCAAAACAAATATATGAACATTTAGCTAGTCAGAGGTAGGTTGACATAAAGGACTATCATATCCTTAATTTGGGCTGAAAGACAAATTCAGTTTTCCTGTCTGCCTTTTTGATTCAAACATGTTTTTGCTTCTTACTTGGTCTCCTTATGATTAGAATTAGACCTCAATAGGATCAGACTTCCTAAGTAGTCACTTGTTAGTACTCTTCAGCAGCTGTTCAAAGTCAGCCTGCACACCATACTTTGTGATAGCTTCAACCTTCATGTCAGTGTTGATGAGCAAACTTCTCAGTAACTTAGAACTATTAAACAGGTCTTTAAATGTTTACCCACTGAACATGACTTTTGATTAGAAAACTTAAAATTAATTACAATTTAATAATGTCTTCTACAGTGTAATGTAGTTTCTTTCATGTTTTTTAGTTGAGAGCATGGTGACTGTTGGAAAAACTATTCTTGAAAGGAATAATTTCACTGACTTCAAAAATGCGAGGTATGTATACTTCCACATAGAAACCAATATATGTAGTTGGTTTTCTGAAATGTTGTTCTCTCCTAGAAAATGGGGAGACGGCTTAAGTACAGTTTTCCTGAAAGTGAGCATACATTGTTCATTGGTAGTATAAATTTAATAAATAAAACTTCTTCCTCTCATGTCTCAGCATCTAATAATCACCGCTTGGAGTTTGGGCAGACAAGTCTATTTAAGCAGTGGGTAGGTAACAGTTACAAGTCCACCTTTCTTTGTTTGGTATGTCTATTTCTATAAAAATTGAATTTCTTTCTTTAGAAAATATTTTATTTTATGTGATTGAAAAATATTATACTTCTAGTGTGAAATTAACTTGAATTTGTTGCCTGCTGAGCTGATCTCTGCATTCACCAACATTTGAGCAAAAAGCATATAATGTTCAATGTGGCAGTTATTTTACTTAATCTAAATAGTGTATTTTCCTTTTTAAAAGACTTTGGACTGGGACGCCTGGGTGGCTCAGTTGGTTAAGCAGCTGCCTTCAGCTCAGGTCATGATCTCAGCGTCCTGGGATCGAGTCCCACATCGGGTTCCTTGCTCGGCAGGGAGCCTGCTTCTCCCTCTGCCTCTGCCTGCCTCTCTGTCTGCCTGTGCTCGCTCTCTCTCCCTCTCTCTCTGACAAATAAATAAAATCTTTAAAAAAAAAAAATAAAAGACTTTGGACTTTGTCCTGTGTGACCAGTGGCTAGATTTTGGTTAGATTTACTTCTAATATCTGACCTGGAATTTAAAGAGACCTGAGTGCTAACGCTTTCCATGCTACTTGTTGTGTACTGGGCTCATACTGGCTATGATACTTGAGGCATTTATGCTCTCCAAGATAATAGCTGTTCTGCCTACATACAGATTCAAATAAGATTGTGTGTGTGAAAATCGTCTGAAAACTATGAAGTGCTAGTCAAGTGAAAGGGACAGATGGTATTTGAGACCCTTTGGCCAAAAGCAATATATTCCCTTCCCAGTCAGAGGAGTGTGTAGTAGAAGAATGAACATTGGACCAAGAGTCTCAATCCTTGCTGTATTACTGCCTCACTTTGTGACCCTGAGAAGTCTCCTACTTTTTGGATCTGGGCTTTCCCATTTTTGAAATGAAAGAGTTAATGAACCTTTGAATTGCTTCTAGCTTTTAGGTTACTTGATTCTACATTACCTGAATCCTGTTTCCCAGAAGGAAAACTCAGCCTCTTTTTCCTGTAGTGGGGGAAGCTTTTCTTTTTTTTCCTTTCTTTTTTTTTTAATTAAAAGATTTTATTTATTTGACAGACAGATCACAAGTAGGCAGAGAGGCAGGCAGAGAGAGAGAGGAGGAAGCAGGCTCTCTGCTCAGCAGGGAACCTGACGTGGGGCTCGATCCCAGGACCCTGAAGGCAGAGGCTTTAACCCACTGAGCCACCCAGGCACCCCTGGGGGAAGCTTTTCAGTAAGTGTTGTATTTCTGACTCTCCATTATCAGTCCTGTGTTGCTGCAATAGACCACATCTCCTATGCCCTCTTACACTCCCTCTCATTGTAGTCTTTTTTTTTTTTTTTTTAATTGAGACTCACTTACAGATTGAGGGGGCAAATATTTCCAGGTTTTTGGCTTGAATTATTGTTATGTGTGTGCCTTGCTCCACTCAGAATTTCTAAGTGGATTTATAAAATTGTAAACTGATTTTTAAGATATAGAATCATATTTAAAAAATTCCTTAGTAGAAATTTGTTAGTAGTCAAAGGAATTATCTTATAAATGTCTTTATAAAGCAGATGATTATGAATAACTATCATTTTACTTATTTTCAGTATTAAGCAAGAAATTTGATGATAATTTTTTTTAATAATGATATAAATAATCTCACTACTGGAAGATGGGTTGATGAGGAAATGACTACTTTATTAAAGGAGAAGGCTATGTCTTGGAATAAAGAAACCCTTCTATTGAGTGTCATGTAATTTTTTTAAAGAAAAAGGTGGAATTTATGCCAAACATAGTACACAGCAAACAACTTTATGCCTCAGCTATACAGTCTAAAAGTTAAAGATCTCAGAAGTGCCCTGTAACTTTTTTTTAAAGATTCATTGCAGAGCCATATCTTAGGAGAATTAAAGGTTAAAAGTGATAAGGACTGAGGTGATAAAAAATAATGCCAACTCAGAATTATTAAAGGATTTACTGAGACGTTATATGCTCTTAAGCCCTTATGAAGAGTTTGTTACTGCGAACTTCAGCACAGAAAGACAAGGAAGTGTGTAAACACTGAGAAGGATATAAAGCAGTAAAAGTGATGAGTGGCAATCTGTCTAACCTATTTTGAATATCTTTAATATTTATGTGTTCTAGCATGAAAAAATGGCTTTAAACTATTGTAGAACTGACTAGTCAACTCTCTTACCTTTCTGTTTTAGAATGGGTTTCCACATGCCACCATTTTGTTCCATCTCCCACTTGCACCTTCATGTGCTGGCACCTGTTGATCAACTTGGCTTCTTATCAAAATTGGTTTATAGAGTGAATTCCTATTGGTTTATCACAGTAAGTGTTATTATTTAGTAGCAGTATATAAAAATATTTACAGTAGTTGTCCTTTTGGTGTAGTTCTTCTTTTCGTGGCAACAGTAGGCACTTAACAGCTTTCGTAGGTTTGATCCTCTCCTTTAATGTATTGCTTGCATGTACCCAAAGCAGTATTTTTAATTTAAGGGATTTTCCAGGTTATCAAATCTGTAGGAAGAGAAGTTATAGTTAAGTCTTTCCATTGCAAGCAGAGGATATGATATAGAAGAGCCGCGGCATTAGCAGTTCAGAACCCAGAGTCCAATCTGCATTGAAATTGTGGCTCTACCAGTTACTTGAGGAACCATTTGCAAGTTACTTAAATGTTTTCAGACCCAAGTTCTTTATCTATTACCTGCCTATAAAGAATACTGCCCAGCTATAGGGTGGATAAGAGGATTGATAAAATAATTTATATTAAAGCAGTTAAAACTGTACCTTGCAAATAGTAAGTACTAGTAAATATCACCTGTTGCCTCTGTTATCATCACCAACATTATTGTAGAAATTGTAGAAATTGAATTTCTGTAATTTTCTAGTTTAGAAAAGGACTTCCCTGGTAGCATCAACTGTCAGATCTGAGGTTGAAGCCATTGAACCTAAAAAATTGCAGAATTCTGCTTTGCTAGGGCAAAAGTAGAATCGAATTCAAGCTGATTACAGGCCTGTTCCCTGACAGTGAAGCCTAAGTTATTAAGTGACTGTCCTTCCAGAGCCACTTGACTAATAATTTACCAGTCACTGTGTATCTGTGATGGTAAGGAGACCTGTAGTTGCTATATTTAAGTAGTCACTGAATTACAAATTGAATAATTGCTGTTAATGCATATTATTATTATTATAGTCATGGTACCCAAGAAATTAAAAAGCATGATTTATAAAAACTTCATGTTTCAAACTTTTATCCCTCTTTTCAACTTGTGCAGATGATTTTATTTAATTTAAAAATAATTTAAGATATTTATGTGTGTGTGTGTCCGAAATAAAAATTAGTAGACTTCGATAGGGCAGTTGGTGAGGTCTCTTTAAAAATTCAGTGTGATTAAAAAAGGGATTTTTTTCCTTATTTATATTTCTAAGTTTCTATGTGCTCCATGCTTTTATAATAAAGTAACTAAAAATACATTTTTTTGTTATGTTTTTAACTATATTTCCTTACATGACTTTTTAGCTAGAAAAAAATGAATGAACAAGGTTATAAGATCTGTTATTGGTTCATTCTGTGGATCTGAAATCTCCTTAGATCTGTCAGCATATATTATGAGACTTTGAAAAAAATCAAGATAAAGACATTAGGATTTATTTTAAAATCTCTTTTATAATGTTTATGTTTGAGAAAAGTATTTGAAATAATGATAACTAACAGACTTTGGTTTACTTTTTAATTTTTTAAATATATTTTATTTTTTTAGAGCACTTTTAGGCTCACATCCAGATTGACTGGAAATGTACAGAGAGTTCCCATATACTCTCTGTTCCCCAAATACTCAGAGTCTCCCACTATAGACATCCTACACCACAGTGATACATTTGTTATAATCTATGAAATTATAGTTACACATCATTTTTACCCAAAGTTCATGATTTACACTTGGTGTTCTGTATTTTATGGGTTTGGACAAATGTGTAGTAACATGTATCCAACATTATGGTATAATAAAATTCTCTGTACTTTACCTATTTATTTCTCCCTCTCCCTTAATTGCTGGTAATCCCGATCTATGCCTTCATAATTTTGCCTTTTCCAGAATGTCATATGGTTGGAAAAATACAGTATTTAGCCTTTTCAGATAGGCTATTTTCACTTAGTAACACGTATTTAAGGTTCCTCCACATCTAGTTTACTTTGTAAAATGTTAGTATTATATTTATTTTCCTTTTCTTCTTGAAGCTTTTTAACAAATAAGATAAGAATCTGCCTGTGTATATACAATGTGGAATGCCTTTATTGTAGTTTATAAAACTGTTGAGAAATTTTTTATAAGATATATTTAGGAACAGAGTATGTAATAACCAGCTCTTCTGCTATGACTTTTTATAATATGGGTGCCAGTAGAATTATTTCATGTAGGCTATAATAACCAGAATTTAAAAATATGTTTTTTCAAAATTACAGGCTGACTGTTTGATTGAAAAACTAAGAATATGAAAATGTCAACAGTGGAAGATTTTCCTAATCTTGGCTCAACATAAACTAATATTTTCATTCTTTTGAAGTCTAATTACAATTGTAAGGTTCATTGGGTTTTATGAGAGGTTATTACTGGCTAGCCTTAATTCTTTTCTGAATGTCTGTTTCCTGAGATACGTGATACAATTCCATGGATACTTTGTCATTGACTTCTTTATTTTAATGGTTACTTGTTTAAGGTATAAAATACTATAGATAAAATCCCATTAAAACAAATCCCTGTTAATCAGGAAGGACTATTTTTTCAAAAAGTTTAAATATTTTCATTTCTTAGTAGTCTATTATAATAGTGATTTATTTATGAAGAATAAACTGGTATGGAAAGTACTTTATTGGAGCCTTTATTACTATGAAGGGGAGACAGAAATTAACTGTTTCTTGACAGTTATATAAGTTTACACACAAAATTTCAAAATGAAAAGTACCATACTACATAGTGACTTATGTTCTTATTGATTGAAAGAATCGTTTTATGTCACTTTTTACTCAGATTTCAGATGCTGGTTTTCACTAATATTTTTGTGATAAATTGTTCCTGAAAGCTGTAAAATATACATAAAGTAAATTCTAATGGTGGATTTATAAGAACAATTTGGCTATCCAAGAGAATTCACTGTAATAGCATTTTATCTGCAAGAACATAAATGGGGAAGAAACATAAAACGGTTATCATAATGTATTAAAACTGGTGGAAATTATTGTTTTATGATTTATTGTACCAAAGGAAGAGTAGAATTAATAAGTTTTAGGCCTGGATTTTATCATGAAGAAATCCTGATTTGAAAGTAGGAACAGATAAGCTTGGATGAGAACGTTTGATAGCTAAATGTTAGCATTACTGATACATCATTTTGTGAGACATATTTCTTTAAGGATTGTGCTGATCTACACTAATAGTGAATGTGAATAAAGAGTAAGGTACTGAAAGCTGATCCTACATTGTGTCAATGTATAGTAACACCATGTTCATGAATATAGAGGAACACAAGGATTGAAGTATTGATGAAGTAGGCTGAGATGATTAGGTTTTGTTCTTATTTTTGGCATGATATTAAACATAGTTTTAAGTAATGAAATACTTATTACAATGTTTAATTAAATATCTGGGATATTTAGTTAAAACATCTGAAATAAATATTTATCCATTTATCCATTTAACAAATATTTGCTGAATATTTAACATGCAATGATCAGGAAATACAGGTGAGAAAGGATAGTCTGCCTTCTCATGCTAATACAAGGGTCAGACAAAACCAGTGATTACAGCTGTAATCACAGAATCACTGATTATCTGCTGTAACGTTCACAGAAGAGACTGTGGAAAGGACACAATTTTGAGAGCAGGTGGCAGTGGGACTGAATATTTAAGACTCAGTGTTTGTCAAGTAGACAGTGGAAGTTTAGGCCACATGTACTTTCCTGAGTTCTGCTTCCATTATTATTTACTTTACAGTTGAAATGAATGTTCACGGGGTGCCTGGGTGGCTCAGTGGGTTAAGTCTCTGCCTTCAGCTCAGGTCATGATCTCGGGGTCCTGGGATCGAGCCCCTATTGGGCTCCCTGCTTGGCAGGGAGCCTGCTTCCTCCTCTCTCTCTGCCTGCTTCTCTGCCTACTTGTGATCTCCCCCTCTCTCTCTGTTAAATAAATAAATAAAGTTTAAAAAAAAAAAGAAAGAAAGAAATGAACGTTCACATTCTGTTTTAGTCACTGGAAATGGACGTAGGGGTTTGGAGCTCTCAAAATTAGATTTCCAGGCTCTTCAGCACTGCTTTGTTAAGTAGCTCACTGACCCACCTACACAGGTTAGCAGTTGCAAGTTTGTAGAAATCAGCTCAAATATGACCAGCTTTGGAAAAGGAATTTTCTATACGTACAACATGTTGTACTATGTGAACTTGAAATGATATAACTGACACTATTATGATGATAACATGGAGGTATGTAAGGAATTCTCAAATACTTTATGGACTTACTCAAATATATGATTAGTCAATTGATTTGATTTATATAGGTTTATACCTTGTCATAGTTAAGTTTTCCTTCTTTGTTGGAAAACCCTTGATCCTCACATTCTTAGCAGCTTTTCTCATTTACTTGTAAAGATTAATAAATTACAATTAAAATTCACTCAGCTTTTTCAGTAGTTAAAGACTATTTGGTAACTCAGTAGCTACCCAAAACATTAGCTCAGCACAAAACCAATTTATAACTTATCTTTAAAATGTTTAAAGTACTATATAGAGCATTTCTTTTGCATGTTATGATATTATTTGTAATTGCAGAACTGTAAAGTGATTGGTAAGTCATGTGCTTACTTAGCTGAAAGAAAGCTAAATAAATATGGAAAAATACTGTGTCAAGTTTTGACTCTCTGGATTTTGTGTGTATATATGTGTGTGTGAGAGAGATAGACTTTATTTTTTAGAGCAGTTTTAGGTTCACAGAAAAATTGAACAGACAGTGCAGAGATTTCCCCTATAGCCTCTCTGATTATTAACATTCCCCAGAAGAGTGGTACATTTGTTGCAGTTGATAAACCTTCACCTCCACTGAAACATCATAATTACCCAAAGTCTGTAGTTTATCTTAGGGCTTACTCTTGGTGTGGCACATTCTATGAGTTTGGGCAAATATATAATGACATGTATCTCTCATTATAGTATCATGCAGAGTATTTTCACTGCCCTAAAATCCCTCTGTGCTCTGTCTGTTCATCCTTAGTCCACCAATCCCTGGCAAGCAGTGATCTTTTTACTGTCTGTGTAGTTTTGCCTTTTCCAGAATATCATGTAATTGGAATCACACAGTATATAGCTTTTTCAGATT
This sequence comes from Neogale vison, assembly GCF_020171115.1. Classification (NCBI taxonomy): domain Eukaryota; kingdom Metazoa; phylum Chordata; class Mammalia; order Carnivora; family Mustelidae; genus Neogale; species Neogale vison. The sequence continues at coordinate 74,903,210 of NC_058091.1, read as the reverse complement.
GGCTTCTTTCACTTAGTGATATTCATTTAAAGTTTCTTTGTCTTTTCATGGTGTGATAGCTCATCTCTTTATAGTGCTAAATATTCTATTGTCTGTATATATTACAGTTTATCCATTTACCTACTGAAAGATACCTTGATTGCTTCCTTGTTTTGCCAACTATGAATAAAACTGCTGTAAACACCCATATGCAAGTTTTTGTGTGGACATAAATTTTCAGTGCCTTTGAGTAAACACCAAGGAACATGATTACTGGGTCACATGATAAGCATATGCTTAGTTTTATAAAAAACTGCCAAAATGTCTTCTAAAATGGCTATACTATTTTCCAATACTAACAGTAGTGAATGAGAATTCTTGTTACTCCACATCCTTGCCAGAATTTGGTGGCGTCAGTGTTTGGGACTTGTCCACTCTATTAGTGTGCAGTGCTTTCTCACTGTTTTAATTTCCTTTTCTCTGATATCAATATGATATGGAGCATGTTTCCATGTGGTCGTTTGCCATCTGTGTATCTTCTTTGGTGAGATGTCTGTTAAAGTTGTTGGCCCATTTTTAAATTGAGTTGTTTTCTTATTGTTGAGTTATAAGAGTTCTTTTTATATTTTGTATTAATGTCCATTATCATGTGTGTCTTTATGCAAATATATTTTCCCAGTCTGTGGCTTGTTTTCTCATTTTCTTGACACGTCTTTCACAGAGCAGTTTTTCATTGTAATGAAATCCAGTTTATCAGTTATTTCTTTAATGGATCATGACTTCGGTGATGTATCTAAAAATGTCATTGCCGTACCGAAGATCCATCTAGGTTTTCTCTTATTATCTTTTAGGTGTTTTATAGTGTTGCATTTTACATTTAGACCCATGTCCATTTTGAGTTAATTTTTGTGAGGGTTGTAAGTTATGTGTCTAGATTTTTTTTTTTTTTTTTTTTGGCATGTGGATGTACAATTGTTCCAGCACCATTTGTTGAAAAGGCTATCTTTACTCCATTGTATTGCCTTTGCTCCTTTGTCAAAGATTAGCTGGTTATATGGGTCTCTTTCTCTCTCTTTTTTTTTTTTTTTTAAAGATTTTATTCATTAATTTGACAGAGAGAGATCACAAGTAGGCAGAGAGGCAGGCAGAGAGAGAGAGAGAGAGGAGGAAGCAGGATCCCGGCTGAGCAGAGAGCCCAATGCGGGACTCAATCCCAGGACACTGAGATCATGACCCGAGCCAAAGGCAGCGGCTCAACCCACTGAGCCACCCAGGCGCCCCTGGGCTCTCTTTTTTCTGTTCCATTGATCTGTTTGTTTTTGCCAAATGTTTAATAATTGGTTGGCCCTAATGTATGAAAGATTCACTGTCTGAGTTGTAGACATACTTCTTTCTATAAGAATACATGGTCACACACTTTATTATTGCAGTGCTCACACACTTTTAGATTTTGATATCAAAAAACTATCAACAAAAGTTGATGCCCGTGCCTTCATTAAGTGCCCACTACTCTAGTTTACTAAAATGAAAATGATACCTTTTGATTTATCTGCTTATGAATCAGTTGTTTTCTGCAATATAAATACAAAAAAATCTCTGATTCAGCTTAAATAAACTTAATTAAAATGCTTATGTCTACCTCTGATTAAGAAGAATCCAATCTGGCTTCCAGGTGGCTCAGTTGGTTAAGCGTCTGACTCTTGATTTTGGCTCTGGTCATGATCTCAGGAACATGGGATCGAGCCCCATGTCAGGCTCTACATTCATTGCGGAGTCTGCTTGTCCCTCTTCCTTTGCTCCTCCCCCTCCTCTCTCTCAAATAAATTAATAAAATCTTAAAAAAAAAAAGAAAAATCCTTGTATGATTATTTAAAGTCAAATAGTTGGAGATGGATCCACAATCAACCATTATCCATTAATTAAACCAATCCCTAAGTCAAAAATCTTTCAGGTAAATGTATTATATTTCCTATTGATGTAAAACAGGCACCTCGAGCTTATTTCCCTCTCCCCTCTGCATTCCTCTCAATCTTCTCCATCTTTGTTAATGGCAACTGCAATCTTTCAGTTGCTCAGGCCAAAAATCTTGCAGTCCTTCTTGACTCCTGTCTCTCATACTTCATATCCAACCCCTTGGCAAACCTTATCAGCAGTATTCTCAAAATATATTCAGGATTTGGCCACTTCTCCCCACTTGTACTTCTCCATCTTGGCCAGATTCTCACCATCTCTTGTCTAAATTATTGCAGTTGGTCTCCACACTTTTTTTTTGTTTTTTGGGTCTGGGTCTACCCTATCTATTCTCAATACACTTGTACATTCAACATGGATGTCTGAATGTCCTCTTAGCCCACATTTTCCAAGCACTTTGCCCTCAGACATGATGTTACCTTGAGGGACCTGAAACAAAAATCAATTCATTCATTTCAGTACGCAGCATCTGCCTTTTCAGATACTTCTCTGTTCATGCTTTGAATGTTGCTAGAATCATTTGAGTGGACCCCATGCTTCCAGTTGCTTCCTTTGTCGCACAGCCACCATCAGAGTTCTTTCAAAACTATGGCCTCATTATGTCATTTTCTTGCTTGTGAAAACCTCACTGTTTTCCCTCAAAATTATTCACCAGCTTGTGCAGGCTTCATCTCCTACACTTGTATCCCATATGCTAACCATTTTTACTACTCCAACTAAACAGAGCACAGCTTAGGAAATCTGTTCACTTTTAAAAGCTGGGTTAAAATGTTATCTCCTCTTGGAGGTCTTCCTGATACTCCTGCCCACAACCACAGCACTATTGTTTCTTTAGCTCTAGTCTGTGATATTTTATTTTCTTAGCACAGACCTTACACAGTCTAACTGGGAAATTGGGGGATATCTCTTACCACTGGATTCTGACCTTTTTTTTATGAGCTAGGGAGCTAATTTTTTACCTTGTATCCCCATTGCCTTAATTCAGAGACTCATTTATATTACTGGTCAATAAAGATTTTGCTTTAATCTCTGAGTCACTTAAACTGTTACCATAGCAAACTAAAATATAATTGAGCACCATGATACTCCTAATTCCAACTACTTTCAGTCTAAAAATAAAGAGTATAACCTAGATATCCTCTGAATCTCCATGGCCGTTATGTTCTTCATGGCAGTGTGCATGACCATTATAACTTAGGCATAAAACCACTTTGAGTTTCAGAAGAATTCATCCATACCAGAAGTTCAAGCACTTAATGACCAAACTTGCAGGACAATGGTAAAGTATTTGCTAGCTCCTGCCATCTTGCTATTTTCTTGACTTCTCCCTTTGCCTTTAGCACATATTTATCTTCTTTTTGTATTAGAATTTTTAAAATTCTCTGTAAAGCCTTTCTTCTGGCCAACACGCATGACCCACAAGAAATCACCTAACTTAAGTAGGCTTTTCTAGATATTTTCTCAGCTAAGGAGATTTTTGTGAGATTCTCAATCTAGCTGGTAAGAGAGGAATATTTTCTTTTGGCTACATCTTCTGCTGAGAAACACTTTTGCAGCATTTAGCCAGTTTATCCATAAAATTCTTTCTCTAAGCATGGGTAAGAGGAAGGCAAACATGCTATTTATTGTGGTACTGGGACTCAAAGCCCATCTATCCATACTCCCCTGTCCCAGCAATGTTTCTCAAACTGCAGCGTGCATTAGGAGCACCTGGTGGGCCTGTTTAAAGCAGACTGCTGGATCCTATCCTGAGTTTCTGATTTAGCAGGTTTGGGAGTAGGTGGGACTTTGCATTTCTAAGTGGTTCCTAGGTGATGTTTCTGATAGCTGCCATCAAAATAAAACAGAAGTGTTTTTAAAAATATGTTTAGGTCACAACCCAAATTAAATTCAAATCCCTGGGGAAAGATTCCAGGCCTCATATTTTTGAAAATTCCTCAGGTAATTCCAACATGCAGCCAAGTTTAAGAATCTGTGCCCTGGAGGATTGAGTAAAACTCCTCCGATGGCCCAGTTAAAGTAGTTCTCAGGAAGATGCCTTTTATGGGACTTGAGACCATTTATTTTCTATGTAATAATTTTTCCTCTCATGAGAAGCAAGTAAGATCAAGAGATCGTGATTACTGGGAATTGTGCTCAAATAAGGATCTGTGGGTCCCTTCCTAGAAGGTAAGTTGCACACTTACTTTGGGACTGTTAATACTTGCATATTGCCAAGAGCCTTCCTTTGTTTAGAAATCATGTTTGCTATTTACATTTTAGGAATTAAAGAAGAAAGGGAGAGAAGGAAAGTGGGAAGCAGGGAAGGAGGAAGGATAAAGACCTGGCTCAAATGTGGCAAATGCACTGTGAACTTACATGACTTCTGGTTCACAAGTTCTGCCCAAGAGAAGTAATAAACGGGGTTCCATTAAAAAATGTGCAAAGCTATGTAAGCTACAAAGCGGAAGCCTGGAACAGAGTGGATGATATACAGGTCTTCCTTGGCCTTGTATTTGGAGTGGAATAAAAGTAGAGTGAAACATTTTTTGGTATCTTACGATCTCAATCTCATTGCCATCAAAAGAATTAAATTAAGTACCCACCCAAGGAGAGAAGTCATCCTTAATTTTGGCAGGCCCTAGGTTAGGCTCCTTTCAGTTTCTGTTTCAGTCAGTTGCTAAGGTTATGACAAGAGTTGTTCTCTAGCCTAGCTCAATCAGGCTGCCATCTTACATCTGTCTGGAAATGTATGGCTTTTGATTACTTGAATTGTGGCAGCATTAGAGTTTAAGGATGGCCAGGACACAAGGCTGAATCTCCAGCCCATTTTCCTTCACATTTTTTCTATGCACAGAACCTACTTCACAGGTAGCAAATTAGTAGGTCTAATTTACAACTAGAATTTCAGGTTTGTTTGGGAGAATTTTTTTTTTTAATTTTATTTATTTATTTGACAGAGAGAGATGACAAGCAGGCAGAGAGGCAGGCAGAGAGAGAGGAGGAAGCAGACTCCCTGCTGAGTAGAGAGCCCAATGCGGGGCTCGATCCCAGGACCCTGAGATCATGACCTGATCCAAAGGCAGCGGTTTAACCCACTGAGCCACCCAGGTGCCCCCTGTTTGGGAGAATTTTTTGATCAGAGCACAAGCTCTACTTTTCTCTACTTTTTCTCTCTCTTGAGTCATATTTAAATCAACTGCAGCTGCTTAATTTTGAACTGGTACCTTGTCCCAATTTGTTCAAGTTTGTTTCCCGAGAGGACCCAGTGTTCGTCCTCTCTTCCTTGATTATCTTCATTTAGATTGAGAACTACCTTATGATTCAGCAATTGTACTACTGGGTATTTACCCTAAAGATACAAACGTAGCGATCTGAAGGGGCACGTGCACCCGAATGTTTGTAGCAGCAATGTCCACAATAGCCAAACTACGGAAAGAACCTAGATGTCCATCAACAGATGAATGGATAAAGAAGATGTGGTGTATATACACAATGGAATACTATGCAGCCATCAAAAGAAATGAAAGCTTGCCATTTGCGATGACGTGGATGGAACTAGAGGGTATTATGTTTAGTGAAATAAGTCAATTGGAGAAAGTCAACTATCATATGATCTCCCTGATATGAGGAAGTGGAGATGCAACATGGGGGGTTTAGGGGGTAGGAGAATAAATGAAACAAGATGGGATTGGGAGGGAGACAAACCATAAGTGACTGTTAATCTCACAAAACAAACCGAGGGTTGCTGGGGGAGGGGGTTTGGGAGAGGGGGCTGGGGTTATGGACATTGGGGAGGGTATGTGCTATGGTGAGTGCTGTGAAGTGTGTAAACCTGGCGATGCACAGACCTGTACCCCTGGGGATAAAAATACATTATATGTTTATAAAAAATAAAAATTTAATGTTTGGTAATTCTTTTTTTTTTTTTTTTAAAGATTTTATTTATTTATTTGAGAGAGAGACAGTGAGAGAGAGCATGAGCGAGGAGAAGGTCAGAGGGAGAAGCAGACTCCCCGTGGAGCCGGGAGCCCGATGCGGGACTCGATCCCAGGACTCCGGGATCATGACCTGAGCCGAAGGCAGTCGTCCAACCAACTGAGCCACCCAGGCGTCCCATGTTTGGTAATTCTGACAAGCTTTGGGGATGGGGCATATCAAGCACTGCACATCATTCCCCTAATATTTCGTTGGTTCTCTGTCCCATCTTGACCTCTCATGTCTCTCATACTTTTATCCCTTTTCTGAAGCCTTGCGGCCAAGAAAAATCTGTACTCCTCAGAGACTCATTTTATTGTTTCTCTTAAGTGGACTTATCAAGAGTTTTCCTAACAAAGATTGCTTGTTAAGACAAATTTTCATACTTTTATTTTTTAAAGAGAAGTTTCCTTTAATTCCATTTATTGGCCCCATACAGTATGCCAGGTGTTCTTTTAAACACTTTCTGTACATTATTCTACTTAATCCTAACAATCCCTTGAGGGAGACAGTATTACTCCATTTTAGATAAAGCTGCTGATAAAGGAGGCTAAGAAATTTGCTTAAGAGCATAGAGATCGTAAATAGTGGGACTGAGATTTGATGGACATCACAGCTTATGTTCTTAATCACCACTATGAAGGCAGAGGCTTAACGACTGAGCCATCCAGGCACCCCTCCATCATCGTTTTAATAGAGTTGGCTGTGGACTGTGCCTGAGCCTAACATCACAACCTTCTAATTATTGAGTAAATTACTGAGGACATTTTCTATAAGGTATAGAACGAACCGTAAGAGATTACCTAGGTCAACAGCTTATTCCAACTGGCTTAGGGGGCATGTACCCTTGAAAAGATATTGTAAAAATACAAAAAGGATATTAAATATTAGATGAGTGAGTGGCCCAGGTCCTCCAAGCTTGAAGTCGATAGAGAAGTCTATATGGAAAAGGTGAAATTCCGCCCAGTTTTGAAGAACTAGGATTTGAACCGTTCCTTCAAAAACCTGGAAGTACACTCCTGGTCGGACCAACGCGAACTTGCTTTACCGCAACCTCCCGCGCAACACAGCAGAGCTACTCACAGCAGCTCCTCAAACTTCCGCCTTTCAACCAGAAAGTACCTCCCAGCGGGCGTTGCCCCTCCAGGCTCAACGTATCCGCGTGAGGAACCCCGAGACAGGGTCCACCTCGCCCAGCTTCCGCTTCCGGCCCTTCAGGCTCCGCCTCAGCGGGAAAGGCGGTGGGCGGGAGGGGGCAGAGAGCTGGGGAAACTGTACGCATCGCGCAGGCGCACCGTGGGCGACTGCAATGGCGATGTCGTGCCCATTGAATAGGTACCTGCTGCTCATGGCGCAAGAGCACCTGGAGTTCCGCTTGCCGGTGAGGCCGCAGCGCCCTCCACAACTTCTTGACGGGAGAGGGCGGCACAGTGGGGGTTAGTGTGCGGGCGGCGGAGATCTCAGCTTGAGCAAGCAGGGATCCGGGGGTGTTTGCTTGTCGGAGGTATCACGCGTCCCTGGTCCCTCGGGCCCTGGGAAGGATCCTAGCTCGGCGGAGGATGTGTGAGCGAGAAGTCCAAGACGGACTCTCACAGGCTTGCCAAGCATTTTCATTCATTCTTCTGCCCATGCGTCAAGTATTGGAGTTAGGCCCGTGGATATGACCCGTCGTGTCGCTCCAGGAGCTCGTCCCCCAGCAGAGAATAGAGTCAGCTAACGGAAATGCCCAGTGCAGTGTTTTACGTGGCAAATATGCGGGTCAAAGCCTGTGGAGGACGGTGGGATTTCTGGAGGTGGTGGTTGGTGGCAGGGATTAGATGATGAAGTTGGGAAAAGTGTTTCATTCATTCAGAACATTTTCAGAGTGCTTGTAATTGCATGTGCTGGGCGCTGGGGATATGGAAATGGTAAAGACGGTTTCTGTCTTCAAGGAGCTTACTGTTTAGGCTAAGGTCCGCATATATGTATGAACATTTAAAGATATAACATTTTTAAGTGCAGTGGTAGATATGCAGGGCGATACGAGAGCATAGAAGGGGAATCTGATCCACCTGATGAGTGGGGGATGTTGGCCTTTAAGAGGGCAAGCATGAGGATATGACACTTCAACAATAACTAAAGTATCAGTAGGAGTTAGCCAGGCCAAGGATAAATAAATTAGAATTACAGTTCAGTATTGAATTATGAAATATTGTAGCTGAGAGTGACAGAAAAAAAAAAAAAGAGCAGGAGATGTAGATAGGGTCCAGAAAATACAAAGCCTTGAGTACGCTGGGAGGAAAGAGAAAATTTATTTGCTTGTAAGGGAAATTTACTGAAGAGTTTTGAGCAAAGAAGATTTTTTAAGAAAAAATCACTTTGGCAGCAATAATGAGGATAGATTTGAGAGGAATACGTCTGGAAGCAGAGACCAGTTAGCAGCCTGTTGAAATACTCTTGTTAATAGAATAAGAAAGCCTGAATTAAGGCGGGGTAAAAGCATGGGATAGATGGAACATACTTAGGTGATGAAATCATCATCACTTGATGATTGAATATGGGGGGGACAGGGGCCAATCAAGGATGACTCCTGGGTTGCATCTCCACTTAAAATGTAGAACACAGGCAGATGAAAGATTTAAATTTTGGTTATGCTGAATATTGGTTATGTGTTTCTGTAATATCAAGTGGAGATGACCAGGGATGGCTTGGGGGGGGCATTGAATTTAGAGCTATACATGAAGTACAGTAGAGTGGTCTGGACTGGTAATAGATGTTTGGAAGCTTCTGCACATGAACATCAGGGGAGGAAGTGAAATTATTCATAGAAGGCATAATGTTGAAAGAGTGGGGGGCCAAATACAGGAGCTTGGAAGTATTGATAGTGGTGGGAAGTGAAAAAAGGCGGTAGTGAAGAGGTTTGGCAGGTGTCAGAATAGAAAGACTTTGCGGGCACAGAAATCAGGAGGGTAAAGTTCTAGGAATTTTGCTAATACTGTTGTATAGAGTTTTGGAGTGGGGTGGTGAGCTAGATTGCTTGATTTAATGGTCACTGGAAAATGAGGAAGGGGAGATAGACTGCTCTTAACTGGAGCGTAAGAAGGGAAAGTAGAGATTGGTTAACAGTTTGAGGAAGGCCTAGGGTTAAGCAGAGTTCACAGGCTGAACAGAAGGGGAGAGTAGATATAAGGGCACAGTAGGAGGTTGGCCTTTCACTAGAAGGGGGGAGTAGGCAAGGAGATTTAAGCTGGAAATGAGGTAGCTGCCTGAGGATCTGTTTTCCAGGTTATGAATGAGTCAAGGTTGTTTCTTGAGAGATCAGGGACCAAGCAGTTGAGTGGAGACGTTGGGGAAAAATAGTTAAATTTGAAATAGTCATTGAGAGTAAAAGAGGGAGCTGACAAGTTAAACACTGAGAACACAGGTATTAGAGCAATGCTGGAAATCCAGCTAGGGTGATGATCATGTCTTTGTAATTGTGCTGAGATTTCTCTGGTTTTCTTCAGTTGTGTGCCATTCACTGGCCTTAGGAACAGTGAAGGAAGACTGTGGCATTGATTCAGGATTAATGTTTTGCTGAGCAGGTGCCCTGGCAAGATAGGGGCATAAAGGCATAGAATTTCATGGAGGAGGTAATATTTTAATAGATCGTAATTGATAAAGAGCTATTTTGTGGATAAAGAGGATTGGAAAGCGCTCTTCAGTAAGAAACAAAAACAAGTGGAAGGAGTTGATTATGGTGGTTTGGGGTGTGGGATGTGGGGAGTAAGGATGAAGTAATGGGCAGTGGGGGTAGAGAGGTGAGTAGGATCCAGAGTTTGGAATGCTTTGAAACCATTGCAAGGAATTGGTATTTTATTTTAGATTTAAAGGGGGAGCCATTGACTCTTTAAGCCAGGAAGTGACAATTTTTTTCTTTCTAAACCAGTAAGTGACTAGTATTCATTTGTGTTTTAGAAGGAGAATTCTGGAGCACCAGAGAAGGAATACTGGAGTGGAAAAAGAGGCCAAGGAGATTGTGTGCCTTAGTCCAACAATGCAGTGAGAATGGAGTGGTTAGGCTGCAGTCTTCAAAATAGCATCCCTAGTACTTGGACATTTTACCTGTTTCTTTGTCTTAAATTTTTCTTTCTTTCTTTCTTTCTTTCTTTTTTTTTAAAGAATTTATTTATTTATTTGACAGAGAGAGAACACAAGTAGGCAGTGAGGCAGGCAGAGACAGGGAGGAGGAAGCAGGCTCCCTGCTGAGCAGAGAGCCTGATACGGGACTCAATCCCAGGACCCTGGGATCATGACCTGAGCCAAAGTCAGTGGCTTAACCCACTGAGCCACCCAGGCACCCATCTTTGTCTTAAATTTTTCTTAGCGTCTTACCCTGGTGTCAATTTCTTACTCTGGTGTCTGTTTAATCCCCCAAAAAGCTCATTTCTCTTTTTAAAATTAATTAATTAATTAGACAGAAATCATAAGTAGGGAGAGAGCCAGGCAGAAGAGGGGTATGCCCCTCATTTCTCTTTTCCACCCTCATTGTCCCAAGGCTGAAACTTCCTAGTCTGGCATTAGCCCACTGTTGCATGGTTCTTTGTCTCTCTCCCCCCACTCCCACCTCAGTGCAGCCACGAGAGAATCCCCATCATTCCCTGAATGATACTCTCAGTTTTCAGGCTTTGGCCTGTGCTTCCTTTTGTCTAGTTGGGTCTTCCCTATTTCAGTCTTCAATCCATTGATTTTATGTAGTCAGTCTTCATTGAGATTTACCCACATATTTATTTTAGGTTTATTTTTTTACTTGATTCTTTTTCAACTCTACAGTTTCCTTTTTAATAGATTTTTAGTTTTTGCCTAAATTCTTAATTATGTCTTTTATCTCCTTGAATATAAAAAGCACAGTTAAGTCCGACAAACTATAGAAAACACATATTAAATATGACAAAGGTAGTCCTGTGGGCCTGTTGCTTCTGTGTACTGTTTCTCGTGGTTCTTTTTCATATGTGTGCTGGCTTATTTTTTAAATCTGCACTAGATATATTTGGAAAGTTATCTGAAGAAATAACACGAGGCCTAGGATGATGTAAATCCTCCTGAAGTAGAAGCATTAATGATCTAGGATGCCTTAAACTCATTTCCAGGTATTAAGTTTTGTTTCTATTCTGGTTTATACATGTTCCTCTGGTATGTAGCTTTTGGAAATCCCAGTCCAAACTGGGTGGTCTGTCAAGCTATCTTTCTTTTCTATGGATGGCACCATATTCTTTTTGTTCTTCTGGTCCATTAAGCTGTCAAACGGACCATCTAGCCCCATAGCTGCTTTTGGAATTGGTCAATGTCCTGGGAAGCAAGTGGCTGCACCTTGGGATTTCTGGCTTCTCCTGAAGTTTGGTTTGGTAATTCTTGTAATTGCTCCATCCATCCAAGCAGATGCTTCTTCTAAGCAGAAGGCTGAATCTGAATTACCTAGTTTGCCATCGCTAGAAGGGGAAGTCCTCTTTCGTCTGTGCAGATTCTCTCTGTATTGCAGGGCTTACGTCAGTTTCCATGAAAACTTTTCTTCTGAAACTTAAGTGATCTTTTCTCCTTTGAACTCTAATATAGTACCTTTTTGATTTTACTTTTTTCAAGAGCACTCACTGTTTTACAGCTCACATTTCTTTTTTTTTTTTTTTTTTTAAAGATTTTATTTATTTATTTGAGAGAGAGAGAGTGTGAGAGAGAGCATGAGCGAGGAGAAGGTCAGAGAGCGAAGCAGACTCCCCATGGAGCTGGGAGCCTGATGCGGGACTCGATCCCGGGACTCCAGGATCACGCCCTGAGCCGAAGGCAGTCGTCCAACCAACTGCGCCACCCAGGCGTCCCTACAGCTCACATTTCAATTAACTAGGTTGAATGTTTTGTCCTATTAGACCATAAGCTCCCTGAAGATAAATATGTATTTATCTTTACATAGCTCAGTGCCTTGTACATATTAGTTTCATTAGTTTCATAGTAAGTATTGAGTGAGAGGATCCCTTTGAGAAAGGCAATCAAGAGGACAGTCTACACTTTTGAGTACATCTTCTGTTTTAGAACTGCTAGTAGAAAAAAGAATGAGTAGCTGCATTTATGATTTAAAATGAGAGATTAGGAATATAATGTGGCCCTGTTTTACCTTTGTAGAGTTAATCAAGGCCTGTTTTAATTGGCGCCTGCCTTACTGTACTAGAGTTCAGACACCTGGGTTTTATTGCTGGCTCTGAAACAAACTAAATGGATGAAAAAGTGAGTGGCTAAAAGAACTGAAAAGCTCATGTGAATTAATGCATGAGGCATGCCCCAGATCATGCTGTATTTTTAGATCCAGTAAATTTTTTTGTTCCTAATATAGGAAGATTCTCAACTAGAAAGTGAATTTGCTTTAAGAGCGAAGATTTTGTTTTGCTTTTTCCAAGTAAATTTTTTTTTTAAAAGATTTTATTTCTTTGACAGACAGAGATCACAAGTAGGCAGAGAGGCAGGCAGAGAGAGAGGGGGAAGCAGGCTCCCCGCTGAGCAGAGAGCCCGATGCAGGGCTCGATCCCAGGACCCTGAGACCATGACCTGAGCCGAAGGCAGAGGCTTTAACCCACTGAGCCACCCAGGCGCCCCTTATTTTAAATTTTAAAACGTTGCTTAAGTTTGGGATAGTGGAGCTAATGCTATGCTATAAAACTTCAATAATCCTTCTTTTTTTTTTTTTTTAAAACTCTTAGAGCCTTTGTGGTTTGTTTTGGCCTGTTACTAGTTTTTAACAAGGTATCTCAGGACCAGCAAATTTTGCAGTCAGATGCTCTGCCACTGAGCTTTACCCCAGAGCAGCAAGTTAATGTTTTAAATGTGAAGCTGGAAATGAACAGTAATATTCTAGGCCAAAGTAACTTAATCTATAACTTCATTTTTGTTTTGTTTTGTTTTGTTTTGTTTTTTTGTTTTAAGAATGATAACTTGGTCAGTCTTCTTGATTTCTTGAGCCACTGGACTTCAGGTTCATCATCATCTTGATTCCTTTAGTTAACACTCTAGGTTTTGTGCCCTGTTGTCACAGACCTCTTTCCTTCATGAGGTAGCTATGATTCCTATTTTCCAGATGAGAGAAGTGCCTTGTATAAAACCACATGGCCACTATTAGGAAGAGGTGAAAGTAAAATTGTGATTCATCTGATTCCCAAGTCCCATGATGCCTTCTATTTAAATATGTGTCATGTGTGTTTCAAAATGACTTTGGGGTTACCTTCAGTATTTACTGATAGACTATGCAAGTTCTTGCTCTGTTCATATAATTCAACTGAATTTAGCCCCTTGTAAATCCAGGGATTAAAGAAAAAAAAAGTTGCATAGTCAAAAGGAAAAATAGAAAAAGTATGAATTGTTCAAACCTTCTATTCCTTTTGGTCTTGAGGTAGAGAATGTGGTGGTCTGGGTATACTGTCTCATGGTGCCTGTGGCTCATGATGAGCTTGGTGTTAAAGGCCGCTTCTCCTAGTTGGGATGAAAGGGGACTGTAGGCACCCAGCAGAGAGGATGCATCTCTGATTGGGTTACCTCCTCCGTGGGACCTACAGAGAGGTGTGGGATTCTACCTGCTTTATGGTAGAGCTCTAAGACTAAATTTGTTAGAATGTCATTTGAGGACACTTAATTTGTTAGTATATATTGTAAAATTTATATAGTCATCTTGTATTTATCAGTGCAAAGTGATTGTTTCATAGAATGTAATATTATCTGAACATATTTCAACTTTGATTCCTGATGTTTTTAAAGTAGCTATTGTGTTCTTTTCCTAGTTCTGTAACTAGAGCCAGAAAGAAGAAGCTAACTTACTGTAACTTCTGTTCAATGAATCAACAGTGATGCTTCCTGGTTAATCACTTATTTCTTGTCTAAATATCCTCAACTTCTCTGTTTAATATCAGTTGTCAGATTTACTTGCCCATAGTTTTGTCATCTGTTTTTTTCCAAAATTGGGGCATTTTCTGAGCAGGTCTTTTGGCAGCCTTCTTGTTGTGTAAAATTTCTCAGAAATAACTTAACTGTGGTTGTGACTGTAAAATTTTTTCAGAACATAGAGTTGTAATTTGCCTGGTGCTGAAATTTAAATGCCCCAGGTAGGTCACTTAACCGAAGGTTAAGGTCACTTAACCACTCTTAAAAAAATCTTACTGTATATATATCTGTTAATAGACTTTGAGTTCCCTGTGTTAAAATGTGTTCTTTCTATAATATTTTCAATGTAGGAAATAAAGTCTTTGCTTTCACTTTTTGGAGGTCAGTTCATCAGTAGTCAGGAAACTTATGGAAAGGTAAGTTGAATTTATATTTTTCATTAGACCATGTGCAGTATATTTAAAAGAATCTTGGGTTTGAAGAGAAGAACTGCAAACATTTATATTTATATAGCTACTTGTTTCTATTTCTAGGGGCAATTGAATAAAAAGGATATTTTTGGAAAAGTTGTGGTTTTGGAATGTTATTTAAGTTTATTTCCAGTATTCATTTAGTTTACTAGTTTTTAATTTTTAACTCAACACTTGTACTCTGCTTGGTATCTGTCTCTTAGTTGAAAAAAAAGGACTGTTTTCTGTTGATGAGGTATGATTAAAATTAGAATATAGAATTTAGCGGAATTTCAGACTTAATATTGGGAATTGTTTAAACATTTGAAATTATGCATGTGTAAGATTGTGAATTTATGAGATTTATATTTTGTATTTGATAGTTTATCAGTGTATTAGAGAAGTTTGGGAAATAAAAAAAGTCATTCCTGGGCACCTGGGTGGCTCAGGGGGTTAAAGCCTCTGCCTTCCGCTCAGGTTATGATCCTAGAGTCCTAGGATCAAGCCCCTCATCAGGCTCTCTGCTCAGCAGGGAGCCTGTTGCCTCTCCTCTCTCTCTGTCTGCCTCTCTGCCTACTTGTGATCTCTGTCTGTCAAATAAATAAATAATCTTAAAAAAGAAAAAAAAAAGTAATTCCTAATTCTTCTTCCTTCCTGTGACTTATAGTTTGAGGGTAGGGCCTTCCAGTCTTTTTTCATATGCTTTTTTTCCCCTTTAGTTCAATTTTTTAAAAAAGTCATGATTCACCTTTTTTTTTTCCCCCCAAAGATTTTCTTTCTTTATTTGACAGAGCACAAGTAGGCAGAGTGGCAGGCAGAGGGATAGGGAGAAGCAGGCTCTCCGCTGAGCAGGGAGCCCGATGCGGAGGTCGATCCCAAGACCCCGGGATCATGACCTGAGCAGAAGGCAGCTGCTTAACCATCTGAGCCACCTAGGTGCTCCTTCCCTTTAGTTCTAATACTATTTATGAACTTCTTCAGTCTCTTTTTCACTTGATAGTATTAATATAGGTCCATGTTGCTACATAGCCTTCATTACTAACAGGGTCATATAATATTTTCTGTTGATTAGTTCTGTCATTTATCTAATTACATTCAGATTGCTTTTCAGTTTTTCTATTAAAAATAATATTGAGATAACCATCTTTTTTCTGTTTGGATTATTTAGAATTTTTCTGTAGAGTAGTTATAAATATTGGAAGAAGAAAGAATGGCAGGGAGGATTTCTTCCAGAAGATTAGAGAACTTAATTGAAAGTCTGCTAAAGTTGGACTTCTATTTCTAATTGATTTTCATGTACTGAGGGAGGAGGAAGAAAGGGAGAGTATAGATATAATTGGGTAAGCATGATGAACTGAGGTCAGGGTTCTGCTTTGTTTTTCTGTATTCTGGCAGGGGGTTATCAGGGTGGAGATGAAAATTGCCTATAATCGGGGCTCCTGGGTGGTTCAGTTGACTAAGCGACCAACTCTTGATTTCTGCTCAGGTTATAATCTCAGAGTTGGAAGATCAAGCCCTAAGTTCAGTTCCATGATTAATGTGGAGCTTGCTTAAGTCACTCTCTTTCCCCCTCTCCCTTGTACTCCCATGTACACCCATGCATGCTCTATCTCTGAAAATAAGATAAAATAAAATAAAATTTAAAAAAGTGCCTGTAATCTTGATGTTGAGACAGAGGATTGGTAAACACTTCTGATGCACCTGACACTTTTCCTTAGATAAAATAATAAGAATTAATGATAATATACCCTATGATTTTCCATCTTAGTTATTTCTACCCCTCAGGTAGCCACAACTACTTAAAAGAGGGATCATTCAAAGAAATACATTACGTAGAAGTTAAAAGTAAAATAGCTATATTATCAGGAATGATCAACAATAAAAAATTCTGAGATTTTACTTTGGGGTAAAATATGCATTATTTTGGTCAAAATGCATAAGAGTAAATGCAAAATTAATCTTAAGTTTAACCTTATATTTGCTGTTATTTGCATTTATGGTCATTTATAAAAGTGTTCTGATGTTGTACTGTATTATCCTAACAGGTTACCTATTTAAATAATTTACTTTTTTACTATTGGAGTAATTTTTATTTTGGTGAGAGAATTCTTATATAAAAGTAGCAAATGGGAATCTCTCACTGACTTCTTGGCTAGAGAAGCATATGAGGCCGTAAAACCAGTTACAAGTTGTATATTGTTATTTTTTTCAGTCTCCTTTTTGGATTCTTAGCATTCCGTCAGAAGATATTGCCAGAAACTTAATGAAACGAACAGTGTGTGCCAAGTAAGAGAAACTTACATTGTTTTCCTGCGGATTGTATAACGTACTTCTCATAGTACTCTGTCCTTCTTGCCGCTCTGTTGGCGGAGAATTAGGGGTATGTTGTGGGGAGCTCACCTTAGCTTGCAGATACATGAATTTGCCACTGGGTGGTGTGGTAGAACAGGGAGTTTTCTGCTGACACTGATAGCGATGGAATGTTAGTGGTGAAATGCATGAACACTTGTTTTGGGGTAATTTTTTTAAACTTCTGTATTAAGCAGGAATATAGTTTAAGATGTAAAGGTTAAATGCCACATTTAATTATAACCAAAGTATTGAGAATCTAAATATTTTTTCTTCTAGATGGCTTTTAGTTGGGTGAGCAGATAAGTCTGAAATGACAAAAAGTGAGGACTGCTGTGAAATGTTTTACTGCTTTATTTGTTAGAGAGTGAAGTCCTGATTATCTTGTGTGGATTACTATAATGATGTTGTTCATAGTTTATCCTACCTGTTTTCTAGATTTTATCATTGGTGTCTGATCTTTTTTCCCATTTCTTCCTTCCTTCCCTCCCTCCTTCCTTCCCAATCTTTTAAGTTGAAACTTGCTAATGGGTCTTACTATTCAGTAAAAAGGACCAGCAGACAGAAACATAACTAAAAAACATATCTTCTGAACAATTATTACTTTTGATTAACATATTAAAATGTATGGTTCTAAGAGTTGTTTGATTTCAGTAGATAAGTCTTATTAGGTTTGAAATAGCTGCTTGAGGACCAGGAACTTATATACTTCCTTCAGAGCTTTTACCTTCTCCTGCATTTACTTAATGGTAAAATTAGTAATTATGTAATGATTGTATAATATTATATAATAATTTCCTTGCCTACTTTCTATTCTCTGTATATTTTGAATAGCTGAGGTTGGGTATACCTTCAGTGATAGCTAAGTAAGGGTGGTATTACTATAGAGGTCCTCTGTTTATAAATTTAATAGAAAGCAAAGGAGGAGTTCATTTTCAAATGATAAAATTCACAGTCCTAATTGTAGCATTAATTGTTCTGGAAATAAAATAGACTATTATAAGCATGGATTGAAAATTAACTTAAAGTTTTTTTTTGTGGTAGACTGGGGATTGAAAGTTAATTTTGTTTTGTTGATTTATTTTTAACATGGAGTATTTTGAGCATATTACAGAAAGAATGAAAAATATAATAAACACCCACATATCTACCTTGTTAGATCTCAAATTTTGAGATAATTCCCACAGCTTTCTTAAAAAAAAAAAAAGTGGTTTACAGAAACTGTTGACTCTGTGCACCTTTCCCAGTTCTACTCCCCTCCTTCCCTCAAAGGATAGTTTCTTAAATTTTGTCAGAAAGATTTCATTATTACTTCCATAATCACTAAAATATTTGAAATTATTGGGGCGCCTGGGTGGCTTAATTGTTAAGCGTCTGCCTTCAACTCAGGTGATGATCCCAGGGTCCTGGGATCGAGCCCTGCTTTGGGCTCCCTGCTAGGTGAGAGGCCTGCTTCTCCCTCTCCCATTCCCCCTCTCGTGTTCCCTCTCTTGCTATGTTTCTGTCAAATAAATAAAAACTTTTAAGGGAAAATATATTTGAAATTATTGTATTAGTAAGTTGATATCCATGCTTATTTATATATCATCTATCAGAAGTGTGGCAATCTATATAAGCTTTATAATCGCTAAAGTATGGATCACAGTAGTTAAGTCATATATATGAAAACTGTTTACTCTGAAAATCTAAATCATTAAGGGTATTATTATAAATTAATGTTCTAGTTATAGCTGAAGCTTTTGGTGTTATGTGCCAAATCTTTATTTTGACTATTTAAAATATAAATTTATTATATATAAATTCTTTCTGAAAAAGAGGATATGGAGTCACATTTTGTTGATTCTAGTTTATTGTTATAAGTGTTAATTTCTATGTTATACTATATAATAGCTCATTAGGGATAATTATAATCCATGAAACTGCCTTTCCCTGAATTGGGTTGGGATTCCTTTTTTTTTTTTTTTTTAAAGCTTTTGAGGAGCAGTGTATTATAGTGCATGTAGTCTAGAGTCTGATGGATTGGAATCCTAGCTTCTTTAATTGCTATATGACCTGAAAGAGTCATTTTAATTTCCTTGTCCCTCAGTTTCCTCATGAGTTCAATGGGTGATGATACTGGAAGCTACCTCTTAGGCCTCCTATGAGGAACAGTTACGAATCCATATTAAATGGCCTTAGAGGGTGCCTGGGTGGCTCAGTTGGTTGAGCAACTGCCTTTGGCTCGGGTCATGATCCTGGAGTCCCGGGATCGAGTCCCACATCGGGCTCCCTGCTCGGCAGGGAGTCTGCTTCTCCTGCTGACCTCTCTACTCTCATGCTCTCTCTCTCTCAAATAAATAAAATCTTTAAAAAAAAAAAATGGCCTTAGAACAGGCCCTTGTACTTTGAGTTATATGTTAGCTTTTATTATTTTTTATTATTTTTGTTTTTCAAGGTTTTCCCTTTCCAGAGGTTGAATTACGTATGCTTCCCCTCAGTTTATGCTTCCAGAAGTCTTCTCCCTTGGGTTTCATGAAGGCAGTGAGCTTTGTTCTGTTGTGTCTTCATGCACAGAACAATTCCTGGTATATAATAATACTTAATAAATATTTGTTGAATAAATGAGTTGATTAAGCTTATTATAATCTCTTAACATTAAGAAAAAATCCTGAGTACATGGAATTTGGGGACATCTATTTTGAATAATTGTGTTTGCTGCTTTTTACTCCTTGTATGTTTGTATAGCTGAGGTCAGCCCTTTAGTGATGGCTAAGTAAGAGAAGGATTACTGTAGAGGCCCTCTTTCAATACATTCAATAGAAAGGAAATGAAGTTTATTTTCAAAGGATAATATTCTCCATTCTAATGGCAGCATTAATTACATTTATAAAGTAGTTTGAATTTAGATACACAAAACTATGCTATTATGTAGATTTGAGTTCCATTACAATGAATTCTTGTTTGTAATGAAACTTGCTTGTAATTGTTTACATGTTCCTTGAAATTGGTGGAAGTGTGAAGTTTTTTTTTACAGTAAGAATTTTCTTTTTGTAGTGGTTAGAAAAGTAACTAACAGTTATTAAATATTAGTAAGTAATAGTTAAATATTAATTGTAACATTTTTAACTGGTCATTTTTATTTTATGGAGCAGACACTGCAAAAAATTGGATTTGCTGCAACTTTTCACCTGTTTCACTAAAATAAACGATGTTGCTACATCATTTGTATTCTAGTATAAAAATATAATAATGAAAACTTGGAAAAAAATCTTGACTTAAGTTTCCTTCTTCTGTGTAGTGTTAAACTTCTTTGTGTGATTTGGACTTAATGTTTATTATTTATTTATTTATTTATTTTAAAAGATTTTATTTATTTATTTGACAGATAGAGATCACAAGTAGGCAGAGAGGCAGGCAGAGAGAGAGAGAAGAGGAAGCAGGCCCCCTGCAGAGCAGACAGCCCAATGTGGGGCTCGATCCCAGGACCCTGGGATCATGACCTGAGCCAAAGGCAGCGGCTTACCCACTGAGCCACCCAGGCGCCCCTGGACTTAATGTTTATTAACATTAAGTTACATTTATTAACTTAATGTTTATTAACACATTTCTCATTTATAGCTTAGAAAATATAGGCAATAATTGTATTAGTGGAACAAGCATAAAGAACGAGGGAAGTAATTGTTCCATATTACTGCATGAACTAATTTTGTTACTGAGGTTAACAGTAATCATTTATTTCCTAGGTCCATATTTGAGCTATGGGGTCATGGAAAATCTCCAGAGGAGCTGTACAGTTCTCTTAAAAACTACCCTGTGGAGAAGATGGTACGTAGTGAAATTTTTATATAGGTGTATCTACAGATACTGTAGAATTATGAAGCTTTAAATAACTTATTTGCTTTTATTTTAGGTTCCGTTTCTACATTCAGATTCTACGTATAAAATAAAGATTCACACATTTAATAAAACATTGACACAAGAAGAAAAAGTCAAACGAATAGATGTAAGTGAATTTAGCAATAATGAAAGAAGCCTATGAGAATAATGTGGTCTGTTGCTGTTCATATGTAATAATTCTCAATTCTGTTAAGTGCTTATTTTGTGGCAAACTGTGTGCTGATTCTCATGTTTTGTCTTACTTAATGCTGATACCAAACTTACAAGATCAGTAGGACTATGCAAGCACCGTTTCTCCTTTAAAATTCGAATGGGACATGAAAACCACTTTTATTTTTTAGGCACTTGAGTTTCTGCCATTTGAAGGGAAAGTGAATTTAAAGAAGCCACAGCATATATTCTCTGTTTTGGAGGATTATGGTTTGGACCCAAACCGCATCCCTGAGAATCCACATAATATCTATTTTGGTAGATGGGTAAGGAGGTGTTCTTTTTATGTATTTGAGGTTGTTTCTTTAAAAGCTTAATGTTAGACCTTTGTATAGGATTCTATATGTAGAATTTTCAAACAACTCAAGACTCAGAATTACTGTATGAATTAAAATGAGTGGAAAATATGTGGTTATGTTTTTTGTTTGTTTTTCCAGATTCCTGGGAAATGCACGAGGTTTGTTATATATAGGGCCTAGAGATGGTGTACCAGAGAAAAATAACATGAGACTTGTCAGAAAGTCTGGATTGCTTTTTAAGCAGAGAAAATGTAGTGTGCTGTGGTAACCGAGGGATCTCATTTGTGGAGTTCCCAAATCTAAGCTCAAATTCCGAAAAGAAATAAAATTACTACAGAGCAGTCCTGCTCCCTTCCCTAAGGGTAATGGAAGCTGGGGCTTATGTTACAGATTATTGTTCTTAGGAGAAAAAAGAGGTGGGTAAAATTTACTCACTACCAACCCCTGGAATTATTGCATTCAAATTCAATTAAAATTTAGTTCAGAAAGTCACAGTAAATTGCAACATGCTAAAAAATACAAGGTATTTGTCCATAATTACCTCAATCACGTTTTTTAAATGAACAAATTTAGAGCAATGCTAAGTGGAAAGAAGTTTTTATCATCAAGATACTCTGGTTTTATTGTGAATGATTAATTTCAATCTGTTTTATATGGTTAAACTAATCTGAAGAATCTCTGATCTAGATTGCAGATGGACAGAGAGAGCTTATTGAGTCATACAGTGTCAAAAAGAGACACTTTATTGGAAATACAAGCATGGATGCTGGTTTATCATTTATCATGGCCAACCATGGAAAAGTGAAAGAGAATGATATTGTCTTTGATCCATTTGTTGGAACAGGTATTTTTATTTAACTGTTAAATTAGTGCGTAGATATTACTTGTTTATATTAGTCAAGCTCATAGTAATGTTTTTGCTAAAACATTAGTAAATTTGTACAAAATAATCTTAGCTATCATGAGATGCTGACTAAGAGATGACCACATATTTGTGTAATAGCCCAGTATACAACATTTGAGCCACTTCAAGAATGATAGGATTTAATTTTGTGGGCTTTTTCCCCAAGTTAACCACTAGGTGGAGGGGCATACCACACATTGCAATACCGTGTACTGCGGAAATGTTGTAAAGCTATAGTTTATCTAAATAGGGAAACTTTAATGGAAAAAAAAAAAAATTTGAGTGACAAGATAAAAAAAAAGTGTTCATTATTTAACACGGATAACTATATACTTACATGGAAAAAATGGGTACTGTGTCTGATCTTTGATTTGGTTTGTAGAGGTTTATAAGTAAGTATGAAAATAAGGAAAGTGACTTAATTATTAACGGGCTTGAGCCTGGCTGCTGAGACTGCAGTCTGTGTTCTGTCCTCATAATGAACTTTGTGTAGAAGTCCTAAAATTCTGCATTAACCTCCTCTGATTCGTGAGGAAATTTTCCCACTTTGCCCTATTTTTTGCTGGCTCTTACTCATATGTAGGGAGCACTCATATTTAGATCAGTCTGGCTAAATTAATTGCGATTCAGATTGCCTTGGAACAAATTATGTTTGTGGTTGGAGTTTCTCCCTGTAGCTGTCTTTCCCCATCAGAAACTTGGGAAGGAGCTCTGCCACAATAGCTAACATTGTTGAACTAAAAAGAAAAAAAACTTCCTGAGGGGATTATGGCACAGAGAGAGGTTATGTGACTTGGCCAAGGTTATACAGTATGTAAATTTCACGAGATTCAAACTCAGGCAGTCTAACTCCAGAGCTCATGCTCTTAACTACTACACTAGAGTTGTTTCTTTCGGCATTAAGATCTGTCCACCAGCTATTACACCATAACCCAACTTGAGGAGTGTGACCACATGCGATAAGGAAAAAATCTTATCAAAGTCAAGAGATTTTTAACTGTTGGAAGGAATTTCTGTGTTTGTTGTTGAATTAATCTGTTGGTGAGTTTCTCTTCTCCATTCCCCCACCTAGCATTAGACCTATTTGTTTCTTTTCTATCTTCATCATCCTTAGTGCCTCCCCCCTCTTTTTAAACTCTTATTGGAAGTAATGTCAAACTTAAAGCAAAGGTTCAAGAATGAAAATAGAACAGAGAACAAACCACTTGCACATACTTGACTCAGATTAAACTATTGTTAACATTTGGTCTCATTTGCTTTATCATTTCTTTTTTATGTTCATTTACATAATTTTGTTTTCTTTACAGTTTGAAATTGCATCCATCCAGTCTCTTTACCTCTCAAATATATGTATCTTAAGAGTTAGAATATTCTCTTACATAACCATGGTATAGTTTTCAATGTTAGCAAATGTACTGCTAATGCAGTACTTTAATGTTCATATGACATTTTTGCTAATTGACCCACTGATGTTCTGTATACTATATTTTTCCTTTTCAGTCTAGCATCAAGTATTGTATTTTGTCACTGATGTTTCTTTGATCCATTTGGTATGGAACAAGTCCATAGTCCTTCTTTTTCTTTTGTGAGATTTCTACTTTTGAAGAACACTGTCCCTCCTCTCTTTTTTTTTTTATTTAGAATATACCTCACTTGGGTCATTTATTTCTGCATGAGTTCTGCAAGTTATACATTCCTGGCCAGACTACTACAACAGTGATTTTGTGTCCTTCTTAGGGCATCTGCATGATGGTTATCTGCCCCTCATTGGTAATATTAATTTTGATCAGCTGGTTAAGGTGGAGGGTGATTTTTCCATTGTATGTTAAGACCCATGTAAGTATCCTGTTCCGCATCTAAATTCCTCCTCACCCCTGTCAAGTGGTCAGGTTGGCATTCACTGAAGATCCTTGCCTGAACCAGTTTTAACTTTGGTCACAAAGTTAACTTCTGGTCACAAAGGGATGATTTTTCCAGTAATGGTACTTCCTCCACAATTACCACTCAACACTCATTCTATTATAATCAAGAGCCCTTTCTTCTCTCCTATGTATTTATTATTAATATAAGCTATGGATTCCCCTTAGTGGTCTATAATTAGTTAACTTCTTTTGTTGCTCAAATTATCCCACGTTTGCCAAGGAGCTCTTTGTACTGTATCTGTCTTTGTGACCTCTACCCTGTCTTTTTTATTTTTGGGTACTTTCTTACTTTCTGGCTCACCTTTTACCTGCCCAAACTCTGGAATCAGCCATTTCTCCAAGTAACTGTTGTTTCTTTTAGTGGGGAATGGTATTAGAGACCAAGATCTGGGTGCTAGGTATCTTCATTTCTCCACGCATTCAGCAGATAAGCTAGGACATTTAGGTGTGAATGTGTACAATATGGATATAAATATGTATGCAAATACACATATCCCTGTGTATGTACTGTGTGTGCATGTGGATAGACACATATATTGTAGAAATTGTGAATTTTCTTTCTTTCTTTCTTTTTTTTAAATTTTATTTTTTATTTATTTGACAAAGATCACAAGTAGGCAGAGAGGCAGGCAGAGAGAGAGGAAGAAGCAGGCCCTTCGCGGAGCAGAGAGCCCGACGCGGGGCTCGATCCCAGGACCCTGGGATCATGACCTGAGCTGAAGGCAGAGGCTTTAACCCACTGAGCCACCCAGGCATCCCGAGAATCCTGTTTTCTTTCACCATTTACACATTAATTTTTTTGCTCATTGCTATAATGTATCTAAAATAGTTTCAAAATTGCTTTACCCTTACCACTAAAAGAAGAGCAAAAAAATACAAAAACCCTATTAAAAGGATATATGTTTTTAGGCTGTGTATTCTGTTCTTTACCACACCTAAAGGGCAGTAAAATCAAATATTTTGCTTTCTTCTTTTCCCCTTCATTTCAGAATCAGTTTGGAGTTCATTTTTTTTCAGTTTGCCCTCAGTTTTAGATTTTTTTTACCTCCTTCCAGCCTTGTTGATTTATTTTTAGATATGCAGAAAATCAGTTTACTTTCAGAAGTCAACTATGTAAGAGATAGACTCATACAAGTATCACTTCTTTCTGTATCTCTTCATTCTCCTCCCTCATCCCTTGAAGATACCCAACTTCTTTTCTTTTTTAGTTGATTCTTCTTATTTGTGGGGGTTTTTTTTGTAATGATAGGCAGATATATGTACATTTTATTTTTACTTCTTTCTTACACTACATTGCTTTTCTCACTTAACAGTTTTTCCTGAAAATCACTTTCTGTTAGTTCATAGGAATTGTATTCATTCTTTTTTATACTTGTACTCCATGGGTGTATATACTGTAATTTATTCACGCAGTCTCCTATATATACTTGGACATGAGTAGTGTCCAGTCTTTTAGAGTTATAAATAATGCCTGCAATGAATAATCTTTTGTATATATACTTGCATAATGTTGGAGATATGGCTCTAGGGTAAATTCTTAAAAGTAGAATTGCTGGATGAAGAACGTATGTATATTTTAAACCTTGTTTCACCAGCAGAGTTTATTGTCAAGGTCTTGAAATGTTGCCAGTCTGTTGGATGAAAACATTATCTCAGTTTAGTGTTATTTTATATTTCTCTTATTATGAGTGAAGTCTAATAACCTTTTATATATATATTTAACATATAATGTATTATTTGTTTCAGGGGAACAGGTCTGTAATTCATGAGTCTTATATAATACCCAGTGCTTGTTACAATAATATCCTCCCCAATGTCCATCACCCAGTTTCCCCATCCCTCCACCCACTACGCCTGCAGCAACCCTCGTTTGTTTCCTGTGATTAATAAGAGTCTCTTATGGCTTGTTTCCCCTCACTGGTTTTGTCTTGTTTTATTTTTTCCTCTCTTCCCCTATGATTCTCTGCCTTGTGTCTTAAATTCTGCATATTGGTGAGATCATATGATAATTATCTTTCTCTGATTTATTTCACTTAGCGTAATACCCTCTAGTTCATCCATGTTGTTGCATTCTTTTATTAAGTTTTAAGGGCCATTTTGATAATTTCTTTGGAAATACTTTTCATGTCTTTTGCCCATTTTTATGTAGACATTTCTTTATTTTTGAAAGTACTTTGTATGTTAGGGAATTAGCCCTCCCTCTTTTTTCATGTTTTTTTTTTATATGTATGTAAAGGTGTATACATATGGGTATTGCATGCGTGTGTGTATGTGTGTATACACACAACCAAATATTTTCTCCCAGTTTGCCATTTATTTTTTGACTTTGCAAACAGTTGCCTTTGCCATGCAAAAGTTTTTCCTACATTTATGTTATAGAGGTATCTAGCTATGTTTCTTTTCGTAGTACATTTATAGTTTTAGTTTAGTTTCTTTAGGTCTCTGATCTATTTGGAGTTTTTCTTATATGCTGTGAGGAATGGATCTATAAATTTCTTTTTTTTTTCCAAATGCTAAACCTTTTATTAATCTTTAATTTGTTCTTGGACTTTAAAAACTTTTTTCTGGGAAGTGAGAATTCTTTGACATACGTACATGTACATAATGCTTAATATGTATGCATACATGTAGATAATACTATAAAGTCTAAAAATAGAGCTCCTAGTATAGGTAAAATTTCTTTCCCTTGATGTCTGTGAGGTTGGGTATATTATGAAATGCTAATTTCTGACACAGCAATCAAAATACTGATTATCTTCAATGTGAGTAAGGGGCAAGGAGACCTGCCCCTAATTTGCTTTAGAGCAGCTCCTTAGAATGGGTAGTACATCTTGGTCTGTCACTGTTTACATAGGACAATTAATTGAAAATTACAAAGAGGAAGATCTTTGCAAAGATGCTGCTAAAATATATTTTTTAAATTTGTGTTTGTAATTTAAGCATAGCTTTAGAATCTAGTTTTTGGTGCTTTTGTTTTGAAATTGGTGATATAATTGTGAATAGACACAATTCTTAAGTATAGTTTGTCCTTTTTCTTGGGCCTTTTGTCTCACTGATGGGTAGTACCTTCTGAAGGATTGGGGAAATACTAACCCTGTGCCCTCCTCCATGGCCATAGTTTTTCACAAATATTTTTGATAGTATTTTTTCCTTGTTTCCTTTTCTAATATTTAAAAACAAAGTCAAGTGGATCCAATCCTTTTCCATTTTAAAGGCACAAAATTGAAATATATTCGTTTCCCAAATGTTTTATCCACTGACTTCTCATAACCTGTGATTTTTCTCAAGGTTATAGGATAGAGTAGAAAGCTTCTGGGAAACCAAAAGGAGAGATATAATCTTTTCTTGCCTAAATGCCTTTCCTTTTTCTTTAGACAGTGTGATGTTGTTGTCTAGAATGACATTATAAGTTGTAGAAACGTACTTTTCTTTCCATTTTAGTGAGTATGTTGCTTTTCATTTTAATAAGTTTTTTTTTTTTTTAAAGATTTTATTTATTTACTTGACAGACAGAGATCAGAAGTAGGCAGAGAGAGAGGAGGAAGCAGGCTCCCTGCTGAGCAGAGAGCCCAATGTGGGGCTTGATCCCAGGACCCTGGGATCATGACCTGAGCCGAAGGCAGAGGCTTTAACCCACTTAGCCACCTAAGGGCCCCTCATTTTAATAAGTTTTTTTAAAAAAAGTTGCGTATCTCCATTTTTTTCCGAGGGAGAAGATACTTCTCATTGGGCTAGCTTTTGGTAGTTAGGAAGTCCTTTTGCTCTAATATGAGCAAGGATTGATGAGCATGATATGTTGAATACCTATAATGGTACAGGCCCACCTGTGATATACAAGAGTTGTGAATGGTATACAACTCTTACTAATTGAGTGTGCAGCTTTACTTAATTTAATAACAGATTTTACTTTTATCTAACTGGAATGCTAAGTGTATATTTGTTTTAATTGGTGCTGACCCCAAAGGAGAGAAAATGGTATAGAGAAAAGAGCAAATAGAGTGAGTTTTAAATCCTTAATCTATTAGTTATTATATCACTTAGGGCAATATTCTCAACTTGTCTGGGCCTCAGTTCCATCATTAATAAAATGATAATATTGCTATATTGTGCGGATTAAGTGAGGTAATACATGTATATGAAATTCTTAAGAAGTTGCCTGACACATGGTAGGGTTTCAGTAGACTATAATGGTTATCATTATTATTTTTAAATTATTATTTTGTTAGGAACTTAGATGCCTTTCTGGTAAAAGATGATAGATGTAGCCAGTATTGAATGATGATGATGAACATTTTGGCCATGAATTCATTTTATAGTCCCTTCTTTGACTGATTTCCAAGGTATTCATAATTTGCAACTGTTGGCAAATTGTGACAGCAGGCAAGGAAATTGAGGGTTAAAATTGTAAACATCTAATTCATTGGTTATAATGAAAATAGCTGGTACAGGTAGACACACAGCCAGTTGCTGTAGGTAGCTGTGCTATGATTTTATGACAGAGGTCCTTAGATACTTCTTTTCTCCTTCCCCTCTCTCAAGTGATTCAGCTATTTTACTAATTGAGAGTATACCCAGGAGACCATTGTGCACTCCTTGGCTGCTTCTACCTTCAAATGAGCCATAGTGTAAGGAGTGGAGTACAACTCCTTTTGAATTTTAATCATTGCAGAATGATAGATGCATATGACAGGTGTTGAGAAACTGACGGCCCTGGACCTGGGAGGAAACTATGGGAGAGTAAAAGGGACAATTAGGAGAGAGGTAATTGATCTCTGTAGGTCTGTGGATTAGTCTCTGGGTCATTCCCATTTTGGTCCACAACTCTTTATAGTCTCCTTTTCTTGAGTTTCATAGTTTATCTGGTAAAATTTCTATTTTCTAGCAATATCCTTTTGCTCAGGCTGCTAGTGTAACTTACCTGAGTTCATTTTGAAAAAGGATAAAGTAGATACAGTAGTATTCCATTTTTCCTTCTTTTCTCCTTTCCTTTCAGCAAAACTAAAGCCCAGTCTCTCAATTCTGCACTTTTGTAAGGCTTTTCACTTAAATCTCTAATATGAAAATTGTAAAATAGTTTCTGTATTATAAATAAATTTCACTTATTATGTCCTTTTGCCAATAAGATACTGCCCTAACCTTAAAGTGGTTACTATTTAAGTAAGGAGAAATTAGAAGACTGTATACTTGGTAGCATAAGAAATTGGGTGAGTCACATTACCTCCCCCTGATCACTTCACCCCTCCTTTATCACCCCTTCTTCCACCAGAAGGTTCAGGGAAACTCCAACTAAGGTATAACTAAATGTAAAAAGTGCTTCAATTTAATTGAGAAAACGATGAGATGATAACAGCGATTACCCAGTGACCAGTTTAGAGAAGCTAATTTATAATAACTTTATTTAAAACTTTGAAAGCTTAAAGAGCACAAAGTTAACTAACAGATGTAGTCTAACACATTATTCATCTCCTTTCAGCAGTGTACTCTAAATTGGGTCTTCTCAAAACTCACTCTAACCAAATGGATAAGGTTCTGTTTAAGGAAGCACAGGAAAGCTTTTCTGTTCCCCTTGACAACTAGTTCTTCTAGGTGAGTATCTGCCTTAATTGGCAGAATTGTAGTAATTCCTCGTAATTCGGGTGAAGTGATTTTGTGAGTATTCCAGGTCTTCACAATACAGTATCTTTCCTGAATATGGATGGTTCCATTTACAGAACAAGACTAATGAGGTCTTACTTAGCTTCCCTCTCACACAAATACTTCTTATATTTAGTATGAGGGAACTTAGGTTTTGGTTTCTGCTGTACTTTTTTTAGTTCTCCATTCTCTTCTTCTTGGGGTCTCGTAGTAGTAGTTACAGTATTTTTCACAAGCAAAGTCTGTTTATTGAAGTGCCTGTTCCCGGACTGTGTTTTAAATGGCTATGGAAGGAACACCATTAATTTACAGATCTTGACCCTCTGGAGGCACTACCCATCTTAATTATAGAAATTACCTTTGAAAAGGTTATAGGGGAAAATACGTAATTATTTTCCCTTGTCTGAGTCTGTGCATAGTTTAGGAATATATTTCTGATGTCCATTTGACAGACCTTTCTACGGTGCGGTATAGCTATTAGGAATTTTTAATTTGGATGATGAAAAAAAGTAAAATTCAATGGAAAGCACGGTTATTAAAATAACAGATTTTTTTCCCCCTTAAACAATGTAAAAATATTACCTTTTATTTTAAAAGGTTTCATTAATTTTCAAATCTTTATTAGGATTTTTCTTTGTATGTGAGCTAGGCACAGCTACCAAGTTACTTAGTCCAGTCAGATTGTATTGGAACTTTTGTTCTTACTTTGATCACAGCACTATGTAAATAGAGAAGTCATTGTATTGTTATTTTTGTTGTTATTTTTGTGTATGCTTGATGATAGTTATTCAGAAATTCGTATTTACAATTTAAAATGAGGTAATTGCTTTACTGGTTACAGGAATAACTGTTTATTGTACTAATATTTTAATTTTTATGGGGATTAACATATTAAATATTAATTATGCCCCCTTAGGTTATTTGAAACTCAGGCTTCCATGGGAATTGAGCCTAGGTGTCAGAATTTATTTATTGCTAACTCTTTTATATAGCAGTTTTATATTCTCGTTTGTAAGTAAGGAGCAGCTTTGCGCAGTGGCAGTATCGTAGCCAATGAGGTTTATCCGAGGCGCGATTATTGCTAATTGTAAGTAAGGAGCAAGATGCTTTGTATAGACCTCTCAAAATCAGATGGAAATGTCTAAATGTACATTATTTTATTTATTTTTTTAACTTTAAAAAAATTTTTATTTCTTTATTTGACAGAGAGTATTAGAGAGGCAGGCAGAGAGAGAGAGAGAGAGAGGAGGAAGCAGGCTCACTGCTGAGCAGAGAGCCCGATGCGGGGCTCCATTCCAGGATGCTGAGATCATGACCTGAGCCGAAGGCAGAGGCTTAACCCACTGAGCCACCCGGGCGCCCCTAAACTATTTTTTAAAAGATTTTATTTATTTATTTGAAGGGGGGAGGGACAGACAGAGGGAGAAGCAGACTCCCTGCTGAGCAGGGTTCCCAATATGGGACTCGATCCCAGGACCGTGGGATCATGACCTGAGCCGAAGGCAGTCACTTAACCAACTGAGCCACCCACGTGCCCCTAAATATACATTATTTTAGTTAAAAATTTTTTTTTTTCCTAAGCAGTATGTTCAAAGTAATGATGACAGTACATACATTAATTCCTTACATTGTGACCAGTATAGTGAGCACAATTTAGTGTTTAATTCTGAGGCTTGTAAAATATGGTCAGGACCAGTGTTATTCTCCGGTACTCTGCCTACAGCTATTTTTTAAGACTCTGGATCAGACTAAATAGGGGAAGAAATAAGAGTCTGGGTCTTTCTGGTTAACAGACTATAACTGTGTGATTTTCAGGTGGCCTTCTGATAGCATCTGCTCATTTTGGTGCTTATGTATATGGGACAGACATAGACTACAATACAGTTCATGGCTTAGGTGAGTAGAGGTTCTGGACTGTTACAGGCTTTGTTTTTGTATCAGATGTGCTTTCAAAGTAATTAAATGGGTTTATATGGCATTATGCATCAATCTCGTGTTAAGATACAGAGTTGTGGTATAATGTAGTTTTACTTATTCTTACAAATGATAAGATTTTGTTGGATATCTGCTTTTTATGAAGTGTTTCAATATGTGCAAAGCAATCTTGTGGGGGATAACAAAGATGAAAAAGAAAAAGCTCTCCTCACTGTCTTATTAAGAGATTTTTAAAAAGTTGGCAAACTCTAAGGTTGTGAACTTTAGGCTTGGGAAGGAGGTAGGAGAGAGACTAGCCATCTTCTAATTAGCATGTCCATGTTAATAAACACATACAGTTTCTATATCAAGATTATCACCGTTTTTTATTCATAATCATACTCTTGCATGAATACTGGATTAATTGCTAGTCCTTGAGTACTCTATTGGTTTTAATTCCATAACCAACCAAAATATCTTTGAAGTGGTTAACATGACAGTAACTAAGAAGATTCTGCATTGGACTCAGGTTAACTCAAGACAAACATTTGCTTGCTTTTAAGGCAGTTTTGGAAACTATCAAAATCTAGATGCTTTGCTAATGATACATGGTTGGTTGGAACTGAATTATACTGAAGAAAGTATTCTCATATACCTGAATGGTAATAAAAATGTCAAGTTTCATTGATGATTTTGAAATTCTGTTTATGGTGGTATTCCATTATTGTAACTAGAATCAGCCCTTTAAACACCCTTTTTCTTTTTACTGCCCAGTTTTTCTCAAGTTACTGTATTGGTGAGAATTTATTATACTCCTTTTTTTTCTTTTTTTCTTTTCTGAAACAGTTTGACATACTGTGCTTGATGACCCTCTTTTTTCCTACCTTGACTCTAAGGAATTTAGTAATATTTATCATAAGGAGAACTGGTTATATTTTAACAAGTTCACCTAAATGGGCTTACCAGAAAAGATATTCTTGGTGATATGTTAGGGCAGACAAAGTGCTAAGAAGAATTATTCCAGTTTGCTTTTAGTAGAAGTCATGTTTGCTTTAAGGAGATTGTCCTATATAATTTATTAGAATTCTTATTTATAAAAGTTACATTATAACCTTTCAGTCTACTTGAGCAGAATTCTCATTGAGGTAGAATTTTCTCAGAGCTTACCCAGGATGTTCTTAAATATGCACTCTGTTTCATGTGCTTGTAATTTCTTTCTGTACTCTCAAATATTCTCAAAATTTCCCATTTTAAAAATATAAAACCTTTCCTATCAGTCCTGTCGGGGCCCTCTAATTGCCACTTTGTTTTCCTCTTCCTTTTGCCGAAGTGCATCTCGAAAACTAGTATTTACTTGCTGTCTCCTCTTCTTCATCTCTCAGTCTTCTGTCCATTGTTTTCTAGCTTTCACGCCTGCTGAAAACTCTCACTAGGGCTACAGATCTTAGCATTTGGCAGTGTTGACCTTCATAAAGCCTCCCTTGGTTTCCTGGACCGTGGCCTCACTGGGTGGTACTTCTACTTCTTTGGTTGTTCCACCTCTGTCTTCTTAAGGCCCTGTGGATTTCTTTGACCTGTGTTAACATGTTGCTTTCTCTGGGCTTCTCTCTTTGACCACTTTTCCTCTCACAACACATACTATGCAGAGTCATGCCATTCTTCTCCTTTTGACTTTTTAAGTTTTGTTTTTATTGTAAAGTAGATCAAGATACAGAAGAGTGTATAAAAATAGAATAATTATAGAACAAACACATAACTGCCACCTAGGTTAATAAAAAATGTCATTCATTCTTATGGTTTTAAGTTAAGTGCATATACTGATAATCTCCTCAGTGTATTTATTCTGGCTTCCAACTACCCACTGAATAGTTCTTTCTGAATGTTCTGTGGGTAGCTGACAAGCATGATCAGTACATCTCAAATCTCATTTTTTCCCCTAAGCTTGTTTTACCTCTTTCTTTGATTTTTTTTTTTTTTTTTTGAGAGGAGGCAGGTGGGGCAAGGGGAGAGGGAGAGGGAGAATCTTAAGCAGGCTCCATGCCAAGCATGGAGACCAGTGGTGGGCTCAGTTTCATGTCCCTGAGATCATGACCTGAGCTGAAATCAAGAGTTGGATCCTAGAGGCACCTGGGTGACTCAGTTGGTTACATGGCTGCCTTTTGCTCAGGTCATGATCCTAGGGTCCTGGAATCAAGCCCCGCATCAGGCTCCCAGCTCAATGGAGAACCTGCCTCTCTCTCTGATTCTGCTTGCTGCTCTTTCTGCTTGTGTTCTCTCTGTATCTCTCTGTCAAAAAAAAAAAAGTGTTGGACGCTTAACCAACTGAACCACCCAGCTATGCTGGTTTCTCCGATCTTAATCAGTCCACGGTATTATCATCCACTTGTGTCTCCTAATACTAGAACTTTTGAATTTCTTCCTTCAACCTCCACTTTAACTTTTCATCTGTAATGTCTCTGCAAGAGCTTCATGGTCATAGCATTCCTTCATTTCCCAAGTTAGTTCTCTTCATTTCTGTTTCATTTATAAGGGGCCATGCTCAATAGAGCTTTGTATCTTACTTGTATATGCTTTCAATTCAGTAAGTATTTAATAAGTGTTTAAGGCAGTTTTACTTGAAGGGTGATAGAAAAAGATCAGTTAGACAGTACATTTTACTGGCTAAAATACATTTTTGTAGTAAGGTGAAATAAAAATAACTTTATGTAAATAAAGTTAGGATTTTAAGTGAAAGCAAGTTTTATTTGAGTAAAGGTAGGTTTAGATGAGTTAAACATTATTTTAGCTAAACGATAAGAAATAAGAATGCTCTGTTTGATTTGTAGTTTCTGTATTCCTTTTTCTTTCCCTTTAGGAAAGGCTAGTAGGAAAAACCAAAAGTGGAGAGGACCAGATGAAAACATTAGGGCAAATCTTCGTCAGTATGGTTTAGAGAAGTATTACCTCGATGTCCTGGTTTCAGATGCGTCTAAACCTTCCTGGAGGAAGGGCACATATTTTGATGCAATCATCACTGATCGTAAGTTTATTTTTTACAAAAGTAGGAGTAGGATTAGTTTCCTAAAGTCATTTACATTTGAAGTAGAAAATGTATCAACACACAGAAAATATCAGCTTGTACTAGTATTCTCCTCCTGCCGCCCCCTGACTTCTTCACATAGTGAGAAGGAAAAAACTGTGAATATAAGGCAGTATACCAATTTAACTAAGTAGTTAAGCGTTTACTATTTTGGTTTTTTAAATAATATGTATTGACTTATCTTTCCTTTTTTCACTTCAGATTATTTTTTGGAGCACATATTTATTTTAAAATTTTGACTGTAATTGATTATTAGTATACCAACTGGAGCCAAAATATCATTTGCAATTAGAGTGTTAGGTGTCAAAGAAGAGAGTTTTATTTTTTGATTTTTTTTTTTAAAGATTTGTTTATTTGAGAGAGAGAGAGAGATCATGTGCCTTACCCCTCCTCCTCTTGAGTTGGGGAGGGGCAGAGGGAGAGAATCTTCAGGCAGATTACTCACTGAACATGGAGCCCAGTGTGGGGCTCAGTCCCACAACGATGAGATCATGACCTGAGCCGAAACCAGGAGTCAGATGCTCAGCCAGCTGTGCTACCCAGATGCCCCAAAGGAAAAGAGGTCCCCCCACCCCCACAAAGAAAAGTTTTAGATAACACGTGATTCTCCATGTGTAAGCTTTGGTGTTTTGTTTTGTTTTGTTTTTGTAGCACATGTTTTGACTGACTTCTCTTCTAGAGTTACAAGAAATTTGGAATTTTGTGAGCCACTAGGCTTGTGAACCCACTGAGCTTCAGGAATGTGAATAAGAACTTGTTTTCCTGTGCCTCATGAGTTCTGGGCTTTGCAGACATACTATCTAAGAATAGGCTGGCCTTTTTCTACCATATTTTGCAATAGATAAATCTGTAAATAGTAGCAAGGGTATCTCTACTCTTCTGTCTCCGCTCCCTTCAATTCTTTGGTAACTTAGGTGCTCCTAGAACTAACAAGAGAAAAATTACCAAGGCATTACACTGTTAGTATGAATCTGCTTTATAAAAATTGGGTAACTTTTTACTTAGAATCTAACTTATTGTTTGTTCTCATTCTGTTTGTGTATTTATATAATGTATGTAACTTTTTTTAATCTGTTGAAAGTGAGTTGGCTACACTGTAGGCTTTTACCCCTATACCTCACTGTGTATTTCCCAAGAGTAGGAATAGTCTCTTAGGTAGCCAGAGTATAGTTATCAGTTTCAATAAGTCAGTGTAATTATTGAATTTTATTTTGTCACCTACTTTTGTTGTCACCCAGTAATATCCCTTTATTTATTTCTTTGCTTTTCTGTCTGGGACAGTATCCAACCTGGTATCAGGTATTGCATTTGGTAATATCTCTTTTAGGCCTCTTTTAATTGTCACAATGTCACAGCCTTTCTCTTTTTATAAGACATTGACATTTTTGAAGAAGACAGTGGCCTGCTGTCCCTTCCAGTGTTTTAAATAGAATGTTCTTGTGTTACGTGTTCTTGCTTGGAATATTTCATAGGTGGTGATGTGTTCCTCTCTGAGTGTCCCATCTGGAGGCCCATGATATCCATCTATGCCTAACTGGTGATTAGGTGACTTTTGACTATCCATGTTATTTGTGTTTTCTGTCTAGCTCCATATGGTATCAGAGAATCTACGAGAAAAACAGGTTCTCAGAAGGAAATACCGAAGGGGATGGAAAAATGGTAAGTAAAAGTTTAATATGATACTATTTTGAGAAGAAGCATGTTACTGTTTTTAATTAGCTAAGTTTAACAGTCTTAAGGTTTTTCATTGATTTTGAAATTCTGTTTTCTTTTTCTAGTCCAGAAAGCCATGTTCCTGTTTCCTTGAGTTATCATCTGAGTGATATGTTTTTTGACTTGTTAAACTTCTCAGCTGAGACCCTCGTATTAGGTGGAAGACTAGTCTATTGGTTACCAGTGTATACACCAGAGTATGTAATGCTAAATAATTTTATTTTTAATTTCACTTTTGTTACGGTATTTATATAACATTTTCCCCCTATTTTTAATTGGATTTAGAGTAAATATCTTTGTGTTTAATGTTTATAATTGTCTTTGTTTACCTACATATGTGTATAAAACAGTCCCCTTCCTCTTATTGATTGAATTGCTTTGACCTTTTCATTTTACGTCAGGAGTTGGCAAACTATAGCCTGTCAGCCAGATATGGTCCTCACCTGTTTTTATAAGGCATTTGAATTAAGATGGGTTGAACTAAAATGGGTTTTTAGATTTTTCTTTTTTTTTTTTAAAGATTTTATTTATTTATTTATTTGACAGAGAGAGATTAGAAGTAGGCAGAGAGGCAGGTAGAGAGAGAAGGAGGAGGAAGCAGGCTCCCTGCTGAGCAGAGAGCCCGATGCGGGACTCGATCCCAGGACCCCGAGATCATGACCTGAGCCGAAGGCAGCGGCTTAACCCACTGAGCCACCCAGGCGCCCGGGTTTTTAGATTTTTCAAGAGTAGTTAAAAAAGAAAAAAAGCAAAGAACATGTGACAGAAATATATGTGGCCCACTAAGGCTAAAATATTTATTGTCTGGTCCTTTAGAGGGTAAGTTTGCCAAACCTAGTTGTGTACCATCATTAGCTCAGGGTCTGATATATCATAGCTGCTGGTAACTGTTTTGTTAGGCCACAAACATAGGTAATTTTTAACAACTTATTTGAGGGATTCATCTGCCACAAGCTAGCTTTAATATATATTGGCTATTATGATCGCCTTAAACGCAGTAAATCTTTTTTAAAAGCTAACAAGTGAAATAAAAGCTGTGCTTATATTTAAAGCTTTGATTATGTTCCACATGATTGGTTTGGGTTTTATTATTCAGTAATTATTAATTATAAACAGAGCTGTGTACATCAACAATGGAGCAAATGATGTCTTGAATAAGACAGAATCTTTAAATTTGAAAGATAATTTAATATCAAGCTCAAAATTCAGCTATTTCTCTAATCTGCCATAGTAATCTTTTGAAAAAATTATTTTAGTTCTTATGTTTACTATATGTAATTGTACAGAAAGCATTTTAGAACAGTGTTAACTTGTCTGTCTTTTGAATATGGCATATGGTCCTCAGCAGTTGGAAGCTGTGCTGTTTTTTGTTTTAAAAATGTTGTATTGGAAGTTACTGTGGACTGACTTTAGTCACATTTTTATTTATCAGCTGATAGACTGTACACTGTGCATGTTCATGTCCAGACCCCTTAATGCTGGCCTTCTGTTTTGCTGCCAGTCATAATCTCATGTAATCTTTTCAATTTAGAAATAAGGAAAATTCCAAGGAGTGAATTGACTAGTTTATAGTTAATAGCTAGCTAAGCTAATTGGTTTCCTTATTCCTGTGGCTATGTTTGCTTAATTCAACAGTCTATCAGATCTCATGTGCCTGGTATGGGAAGCAATAGATGGAGTTTTACTAGTATTTTTGGAGAAAATCACTTTTGTTTGTTTCTATACAGAATGGTTCCTGCCTTAGATAAGCTGAATTCTAGCAGCAGTTTTTTAAAAGATTTATTTATCTGGGAGAGAAAGCCTGCATGTGCACTTGCACATGCAGAGTCAGGGAGGGGTGAGGGGAGGGAGGGAGAGAATCCCAAGCAGACTCCCCGCTGAGCTTGGAGCAGGATGCAGGGCTGGATCCCATGACCCCACGATCACTGAGCTAAAAACCAAGAGTCAGACACTCAACTAACTGAGCCACCCATTGGCCCCCCACTTTTTTTTTTTTTTTTTTTAAGATTTATTTATTTATTATTGAGAGAAAAGCTTCCCATTTTAAGTTTCAGGACTAAATTTTTAAAAACTTTATTTTGAGATAATCTCAGACTTACATAAAAGTTTCAAATGTAACACAAAAAACTCTCCTCATCCAGACTTTTCCAACTACTAATGTACACCTATTGATTCTTCTTTCCTCACCCATTACACTAGTCACATATTCATTATCATTCTTCTTTTTTGGAGTGATTTGCGAAGTTGCAGATAATGATGTCGTATAACCCCTACATACTTCATTGTATTTCTCAGAAACAAGGACATTCTTGTGAAACCACAGTCAGCCCTCCAAGTTTGGAAATCAGCATTGATAACACTGGTCCATTTTATGGACCCTGTTCAGATTTTACCAGTTGCAGTCCATCTGAGAAAATGGGCTCTGTTAAGCCATCAAGTCATTCTTTTCCAGTCTAGAATATGTCCCCATTTTTTCTTATCTTTTGTATCCTTGACAGTTTTGTAGAGTATATGGCTTATATTAAAGGTTGGCCCTCAACGAGGGTCCAACTGGTGGTGTTTTGTTTTTTTTTAGAGAGAAAGACGTGGCAGGGTGGGGCAGAGGGAGAATTGATGTTTCTTTTCTGACCAGATTCAGGTAGTGCCCTTGGTAGGAACACTACACAAATTATACGTGTTTTTGTGCGTTGCATTGGGGGGCATATGGAGTTAATCCCTACTAGAGATCTTTGATTTGATCATCTGATTATTTTGTTCTCTCAGGGTTCTCCACTGTGAGCCATCATTTTCTCCTCTGATTAGTATTTCATGGGGGAGATATCCCAAGATTATATCAATATCTTCATCAAATCCCTCTTCACAATGACAACTCCATTGTTGAAAACCACTACAATGATGACTTTTCTGTTCCATCATTCCTTCTGCATTTATAAATTGGCATCCAACTATAAGGAAGAGTTTCCCCTTCATCCCCCATTTGTTTACAAATTTATTAATTTATTTTGCTATGGAATCATGGGTGCTTATGTTATTCATTGGGTTATAATTCATTACTATCCCTATTTTGTTGCTCAGATTATCTCAGATTTGATCAGTGGGAGTCACTTTGAGGTGGTTCCTCTGTCATTTTGAAATGTCCCCATAGTTTTTGTATACTTCTTTTTTGGCGTTTCTGACTGTCCACTATTTTGTACTTTATAATTCAGTTATAATTGGAGTTGAATGTACTTTAGAATATCTTTTGTAGTTCTTTTGTCTTTTCCTTTCTCTTTATACAAAATTAAATTGGAGGTACTTTAAAGTATTTTTAATATTTCTGAAGATCTTACAAAATGGACACTGGATATTTTTTCAGTGACTTCTTGATTTTAATAATTTGCAACAAGGGAAAATTTCCACATGCATATTATCAGAGGAATATTTTAAGAGTAGAAAAGGGATACACATTTTTATCACTTTTTTTTTATCTTAGCTGTTTATCAAGGGAAAGATTTTGTTCAGGTATGTGGCTGATGCACACATGGGAGGACTATGTTCTTTGCTTCCCTAACTTCATCCCTGAAGAAAGTTATGTCCACATCCTTTGATGTTCATTACTAGACTTCTGTTTATCCTTCTTCCTTTTTAAAAAATAACTTTACTTCCATGTATTTTATGCAGAATATACTCCTAGTAATAAGTTTGTTTCTCCAGTTTCCTCTGGGATATCTTTATCTTCTGTGCAACCTCCTCTTCTGGTTTAGAAGCAGTCTACTCTTTCAGTAAGGGTCATCTTACTGAGGCAGGAGAGCTCACATACGGGTTAATTCAAGCATGAGCCCTGTAAGTTGTATTTGTCACCCGGATGTGCTTAATAACCAGAAAGTCTACATCCAAATCCATAAATTCGGCATTATTGTCTGCATTTGTACGCATGTGCAGTAGAAATTCAGCATTCTTTGGGGCCACCAGCTGTTTGATCTGGGCACACTTAACCACCTCTGCCATTGTAGCAACAGAATGGCACATGGCTTCTGCAGTGTGACATCCTTCAGATAGTTGGTGGCTTTTCAGATCTGCATACCCCTGATGGCCTGGATAGTTTCATGTGTGTTCTTAAAGTGAACACGAAGATTTGAACCTCTTGATTTGCATGATTTTGGGGGTTTTCTGGGTCAAGGGAGTAGCAAACCATTTTCAGAGGTCACCTCAGGCTGATTAGGAAGATAATCTCCTTCCCTTTAACCTAAGGTGATCTTACTAATGAATTATTATTACTATTGTTAACTTATTAATGAGCTTAGTTTGTCTTGTGTTTGTCAGGAAATGAATTATTTTTACTTCTGTATTGTATGCCAAAATCTTTGTTGTTTTAAAATAGCACAATATTATTAGGAATTTAAGACCAAAATCATCTTCAGAAGTTTGGAATAATTTTCTTGCTTCCGAATTAAACAATTTAGAATTAGTTTGATTATGTTGTATTAAAAATATGGCTTTTTATTGAACTAAGAATAAAGATTTCATTTTAAAATTATATATTAGCACAGTTCGATTCTAAAACTTTTTTTACTTTTGGTGTAGTGAATATAGGCTTTTAGTCCTAATACTGAATTCATGTATTCCACCAAATTCTGTTATGTGATTCAAGTTTAAAAATAAGAATTACAGGGGCTCCTGGGTGGCTCAGTTAAGTGTTTGCCTTCTGCTCAGGTCATTATCCCAGAGTCCCTGGATTGAGCCCTGCATTGGTCTCCCTGCTCAACAGGGAGCTTCTGTTATTCTCTCTCCCTCTGCCCCGCCCAACCCCCAACAATGTGCTTGTGCTCTTGCTCTCTCCCCTTCCTTCCCTCCCTCCCTCTCTCTCAAATAAATAAAATCTTAAAAATAAATAAGAATTATGTATTATAATCAAGTTCAGGTATTATTCTTTAAACCCAGGGCATTTTGAAAAGTATAAGACATAATACAAGTAAAGTACTACCTAAAAGCTTAAGTTATTTGTGAAGAATCATTGGAGCTGATCATTGAAAAAGGATTTTCTTTTTGGCAATTTAAATTGCAGTGAAGAAATTGCTACTCAACAAACTTGCTGTGTTTCCTCAAATATAGATTTTCTCCACTTTAGTGTAGTAAATTTTTTTTACCAGCATCAAGATAATCTGTATACTTTGTATCTTTTCACCTTTATTTATTCTGTCTCTATCTTTGATAAACCATTTCTTCTTTTCTCAGCTGATAAAATTCAGGTCATCTTTCAAGGCCTGGCTTAATTGTAGCCACCTCTATGATACTTTTCCAACCCTCCTCAGCAGAATTAATCTTTAATCTGTGCTCTCATAATTGTTTGTTCTTATCACTCCTAGAGACTGACCACATAAAATTGCTGTAAACTGCTGGTATTTATCGGTTTATTATCCACAGTTTCAGCTACTTGCAAGTCACCCTGAAGATCTGTGTGCTATTCATTTGGGTGGCATAAATTCAACTGCTGTGTGTTTGATATTACAGGAATTACTAAACTACTTTGTGCACTTGTCTGCTCAGGCTTTAAGTATCCATGTAGTGTTCTTTTCTGATTGGCATTAGACATAGATTACTCTCTTGAGGTGATTAGAAACTGCATTTCTTTGTGAAAGATGTTCTTTAATAGAAATCCCATTGCTACTGCTTGTGTTAAAAACATTGACAAAGTAAAGAAGCTTAATAAAGTATGTCCCAGCGCAGGATGTGGGGGGGGGGTATTTTTCCCCCCCAATTTTATTGAGAAATAATTAACATACCTCACTGTGTAAGTTTAAGGAGTGCTGTGATGGTTTGATTTACATAAGGGATAAACTTTAGTAAAATGAATTTTGGAGTGGCTCAGAGCAGTGAAGGGAACATGGTTTTTTGGTGGTGTTAGGTTCAGTTAGCCTCCATATAGTACGTCATTAGTTTTTGATGTAGTGTTCAGTGATTCATTAGTTGCATATAATACCTGGTGCTCATTTTTTCTTTTAGCAAGGAAACAAGAAAAAGTGATCCCTTGACCTGTTTTCAGTGAGTGCTCTAATCAGTGCAAAATCTTTTCTCAAATGGGAGGTGAAATTCTAGTGTTATTTGGAAATAGCTTGAGGCATGAAGAGTTATAGGAAAATGAGTATCAAAATTGATCCATGGAAAAGCTAGAGAGGCCTATGTGCATAGTTAGTTTTGCTTTTTAAAAAATAATGTAATATAATTTGTATATCATGAAGGTCACCTTTTTAAGTTTAAAACTCCATGGTTTTTAGTATATCCACGAAAGTTGTGCACCCATTACCACTTTCTAATTCTGGAACATTTTTGTCACCCCTAAAGAAACCCCATATACATAAGCAGTCACCACCACTTCTGCCCTGGCAGCCACTTATCTATCTCTGTGGACTTTCCTGTTGTGCCTGATTTAGGTTTTAAATAGATATTTGGATTGTAGGGCTATAGTAATAAAACCAAAGTGAAAATAGCATACTGTACTGTCATAATGACCCAGGCGTAGAACAGATTTATGGCTTCTATTTAACAGTTTGTAAACAATTCATTGCAGTAT
The DNA here is from genome assembly GCF_020171115.1 of Neogale vison. Taxonomy (NCBI): domain Eukaryota; kingdom Metazoa; phylum Chordata; class Mammalia; order Carnivora; family Mustelidae; genus Neogale; species Neogale vison. Next base: position 74,860,529 of record NC_058091.1, on the reverse strand, counting down.
GCTGGTATGAAATATATTAGGACATATATCGTTAATTGATACTTTTAAGTTCTTAGCATGGTGTTTTGGGAGTATGGTATACTGCTAAATTGATTGGTTCTAGTATAATAGGGTAATGGTTAAAAACTAGCTTGTTAATGATAACGATGACCCAAATGATGTTCTTTCATGCTTAACCTCAAAAGGTCAAGCTGCAAAGGTAATTAAAATACAGAAATGTTTTTCTGCTCTTAAGCCAAATGCCTGGTGACTCAGTTTCAGCAGCTTAGCATCATTTGGGTCATCAGTATCAAGTATAGTTGCATTGGGTTTGTACTTTCAGATTTGATTTGTAAATTTGTCTTGGTTTTATAGTTATATAAGCATATGGACTTTACATCTCACTTATATATCTTTATGTTACCTTTTAGTACAAATCTTTAAGTCCACTCTGTCAGGAAATAAGAATTTTTTCCCTTTAAAAAAAGGATACATAACTAAGTTTAAACAATACTATTTCAGAAATCTACAAACCATGCTTTTTCAAGCTTAAAGTCAAGGCTATATCTTCTTTCTGTTAACCATGGTGTAGAATGTATTCCTTTATATCATAAATGCTTTGTGTAAAGATTCCAGATTTGATGCCAGCTAATGTTATGAGAATACAACTTTCCTTACTGTATAGTGAATATTAGAGAATTGTTAGATCAGTTGAAAACTGAAATGGTCTTTGCGTATTGGAAAGCCCTAAGAAAGGATGCAGAGGATGACTTCAAGAGAATTCTTTCCACTGATAAAACAGTGAAGTGCATTATGAATGTTGCTTGGTAAGTGGGTGTTGAAGGTTTTGAGCATGTGGTTGAGGTAATGAGGGAGACTTCATTGAAGGTCAGAGGGGCTAGAGAATTCAGTAAAAGAGTGGTAGTGAAGACCACGTTGACGTATTGGAACAGGCTAGCTGAAATGGTATAGTCCTTTACAGGAAGTGCTGTTTGGCACCTTTCCCAGTTTGGACCAGAGTTTTAAAATTTCCCATGTGATAAATGTTTGTGGAGACAATCTAGGAAGGTATCAACATTTGCAAAGGAGAAATAAAAAAGGGCAATCTGTGGTGTTCTTAATGGCACCTATAACTGGTGAGCCCCCTCCGCTGCTGTTCTTCAGCATTCTGCTCCATAGCTATTTCCCCCTCATCTGTCACCTGTGTCTTTTGGCAAGATTGATGCCAACAACCTAGCAGATGTCAGACGCTGAGCTACTGCAGCCTGACTGTCCTGCTTTCCAGGTGTCCTCCTCTCCATTCACGTAGTATGTGTGCTGGATAGCAGCAGTCACCACTGCTCATGATTGTGGCTTCGGTTTTATTTCATGGTTAAGGTGACCATGGAGTATTTATTTTATTGGTAGTTTATTTGAATAATCTTATAAATAACTTTAGTCCTGTATTTACAAAGTAATAGAGGTCTTAAGATGCCACTGAAATTTTTCAGGGACACTTCATATTATGGGGAAAGTATATGCTGAGTGGACATTATTCTTTGGGAATTTATAAAAATTTCCACATGAATCAGTCCCTCATGAATGTCAAGGGGTTGTTGTGGAATATATTTCTGTCTAATGTGCTCTTGTGAGGTGCTTTAGGATGGAGTCATTGTCTTATATTTTTGTGGTTTAAATACTTGGTATTTTTTCATAAAACATACTTGCATTCTTAGTCCACAGGTAAAAGAATTTAAACTCCTTTTTTTTGGGTGTGGTAATATTCAAATACTTTGCTTTTTAAAAATACAGATTGTTTATGGATTATCTGGACAGTTAGCCTGTGTGAAATAAAATGGAACAGCATGTAGTGGGGGATGTCCATACCACATTGGACAATTCTGTGGTGATTCTGTGTAGTATGTGCATGTGAGCCTAAAGGTCAGCTGTTCTTTCTTCAGATACACTGAAGAGATGGTACCCTGGCACCCTTGCCTGAGGCTTATTAGCAACTGTGAGCAGAAGCTTTCCAGCCACACATCAAGGCGCTTGATAACAATGGAAAAGGTGAAGGAATTTGAGGTAAATTATCCTAGTATTTTTTGGCTAAATTCTGGAATAATCCATATATTTCTTTTAGTTTTCTTGTAATGGAGTTTGAAATTGTTAGTCCTTGATCTTTAAAAAGTTACCAAATTCAGGAAGGGGTAGAAGTGCAAGAGGTTTGTGGTATTTGGTGGAATTTAGAGGGTAGGAGTTGGTTATAAAAGTTGAATAGCAGAATGGAAATAGAAGTTGACCTTAAATTAACTTCTCATCTTTGCCACTAATGCAGTTTAAGACAAACAAATAAACAAATAAACAAACAACACAATTAAACAACCGTTGTCTAATTAGCAATCTACTAGTTACCCATTTTTCTCCAAAAGCAAGACCTACTTGATTACAGACTATTCTGAAGAGAAAATATCACTTTATAAAATGGAAAAAGCAATTTGCTGTTAACTGTTAGGGCCCAACACATGTTCTCGCCCCACTTTCTCTGATACACACACACAAACACACACACACTATTCTTGGGAAGAACAAAACATCTGTTATTTCATATCCAGATCAGAATTTATACGAATAATGCCTCATAATGGAGCTTAATTAAATCTACAGAATGCTCCTTGGGCTGTACTTGTCTGGATTGACAACCACAGCTTTCCCAAAGTAAACTGCAGTGAGCTCATCTTTGTTTTTGATCTCTAGGGTAAGCAGAAGTCAGATTCATCTCCACATTTGATTTTTTTCATCTAATTCACAGCTCATGGATTCTTTCACAGTAATGAAACCCAATATTTATTTAGTGCTTTTTGAATATATTATTGTGTATTTCTTGTTTTTGTCCTTTTAATTTCATTTGCTACCTGTCTCTAACTTAGATCTTATCACCATATACCTGGTTTGTGCTAACATCTCCTAAATTCTCTCTTCCATTTTTCACACCTCTAGTTCTTAATTGTTAAGTGACTCTTCCTAAAACACTGTATTCATTATGTTATTTCTTTATGCGAAAAGTTTAGTGACTCCTTTTCATTACCAAATGAGATTCAATGTAATATAAACGTTCTTCAGTAATCAAGCTCCAATATCAGGGCATTTCTGAAAGTTTAAGCTGTTTATGTATATAAATAGTTGGTTCATGTTCAATTAGGGGTGGTTGTGTAGGTGTGTATGTATTTATATACAGGTATATGTGATACAATTAATGTAAGTGTCTGTCATTTTTAAAACAAGTTTATATTCAAATGATAGATATGCTTGGGCTGGCATCTTGTACTCATATCATAATTATTCTGTATATCCTTGAAACTTTAGATTTACATTTAAAGAAATATATTAATATTGAACAGTTATTTTGCTGAATAGTAACACCTTGCTTTTCTTCACATTGTGTTACTGGACTTTGGTGCTCACATTTTATAGGAGACATGTCATTTAATTGTTGTTTTTTGGAAATAACCTATCCTGAGGGTAATGATCTACCATTAAATGTTTATTAAGAAGATCCAAAAATTCTAAAAGAGGGGTTCCCAAGTTGTTTGACACAATGACAGCCTTCTGCAGTGACTTTTGAATGGACAACATTTATTTGTATATACAATAGAAGTCCTCTTAACTAATCTGCATTTCAATCCCAGTTGACTTACTAGTACTGGCCATTTTTCTTCTAAAACCCCAATACTAATGCCTATAACATGTCAGATATTTCCAGCTGGTGACTTGCTTGATCTCTACTCTATCTGTACACTTCTTTTTCTACCAGCTGAATTGTCTGTTTGCCATGAATCAGCTGTGTTTGTTTTGTGAACTGGTTAAGCCAGTTGTATTTGTTATGGTAATTAGGAAGTCTAACTAAACACTAGTTAGACGAGGAAAATGTGAGTGTGAGAATAAAGTTGTCATTTCTAGAAGAGCTAAGTGGACTACTTCAGAAAGATTGGATCAAGTGAGTTGCAAAGAAAGACTGTTGGGCTTGGAATGTATGAGATGACGATAAAAGGTTGAAAAAAAGCGCAATCTAGGTTTCTCTACCCAGATTTACTATAAGAATCTTTATTTTCTTGCATCATTTTACAGAAGCCAAAACTGAAAATCTTTGTAGGTCCTGATTCTATATCACAAGATTGATAAATGAGTATACAATTTTTAAAGTTAAGATGTTCAGTGTTTTTACAAAATGTTTTCAGTTTTTCCTGCTTTTACTGACTTTTTCAGTTAACTAACTGTAGTATTAGTCTGTTTGGGCTGCTGTTGCAGAATACCACAGACTGAATGGCTTAAATAACAAGTTTATTTTCTTACAGTTGTGGAGACTGGAAGTCCCAAGGTCAAGGTGCCAGCAAGTTTGGTTTCTGATGATACCTATCTTGCTGAATTGCAGACAGCCACCTTCTTGCTATGTCCTCTGTCCTGTTGGATTAGAGCCCCACCCTTACGATTTCATTTAACTTTATTCATCTCCTTTAAGGTTCAGTCTCCAAATATAATCAGGTTGGGGGTTAAGGCTTCAGTATATGAATTTGGGGGGAACACAGTTAAGTCCATACCAGTAACAATTACCAACATCTATCACAGTGAAAAAGAGGTCTCTATTGCATGTTAAAGTATGCTTTTTTCATGCTCTTCCAATTAGTTACTTCTCATATATATGTTTGTTTTTTAATATTTTGAGGGAAGTAAGGCATTTGATAATTTAAATTAGTAACACTGCAGCTCTTAGAAATTGCAGCACTTAATGTAATCATTTGAGTTAGTAATAACATTTATGTGCCAGGCACATGAGTAATACATGTAAAAAAAAGAAATAGTACCTGTAGATTTGATAGTTCTAAATCTTGATATTAGAAAGTAAAATGAATGACATTAGCATTCTTTATTTTGTGGCCTTCCTAAATAGTACCAGCACCAGCATATGATGTTTATGATGGCTTTGAAACACTGTTCAGAAGAAAATATAGATGGGGCCACGTAATGTACCTGTCATTTCTTAGTGGCAAAGTAGGGACCTGTTGTCATTTCTCATTTTCTTTCCTTTAAGTTAATTTATTTAGGAAAATATTTTTTTTTCTGGTACTCTTTCCAGATTTATAATATTTCTATAGGCAGTCTATTTGATATTTGGAAGAAGAAATAAAGAATGATCTAAGGATGTTTCTGACAACTTTTCTTCTACATAAAAATGCTAACTAAGGGCACTCACCTTAGGTTTTTTTTTTTTTTTCCTGTAATGAAAATCGGACTTTTTTTTTTCCCAATTTATTTATTTTCAGAAAAACAGTATTCATTATTTTTTCACCACACCCAGTGCTCCATGCAAGCTGTGCCCTCTATAATACCCACCACCTGGTACCCCAACCTCCCACCCCCCCGCCACTGCAAACCCCTCAGATTGTTTTTCAGAGTCCATAGTCTCTCTTGGTTCATCTCCCCTTCCAATTTACCCAAAAGCACATACCCTCCCCAATGTCCATAACCCTACCCCCCTTCTCCCAACCCCCCTCCCCTGAAAATCGGACTTTTTAAAAAATTAACATACAATGTATTATTAGCCCCAGGGGTACAGGTCTGTGAATCATCAGGCTTACACACGTCACAGCACTCACCATAGCACATACCCTCCCCAATGTCCAAAACCCAAAAACTCTCTCCCTAACTCCCTGTCCCTGGCAACTCTCTGTTTTGTGAGATTAAGAGTCTCTAATTGTTTGTCTCCCTCCTAATCCAGTCTTGTTTCTTTTTTTCCTTCCCTACACTCCAAACCCCCTACTTTGCCTCTCAAATTCCTCATATCAGGGAGATCATATGATAATTATCTCTCTTATTGACTTATTTCGCTCGGTATAATACCGTCTAGTTCCATCCATGTCGTTGGAAATGGCAAGATTTCATTTCTTTTGATGGCTGCCATAGTATTCCATTAATATATATATCACATCTTCTTTATCCATTCATCTGTTGATGGACATCTAGGTTCTTTCCATAGTTTGGCTAATGGGGACATTGTTGCTGTAAACATTTGGGAGCACATGCCACTTCGGATCACTACCTTTGTATCTTTAGGGTAAATACCTAGTAGTGCGATTGCTGTCATAGGGTAGCTCTATTTTCAACTTTTTGAGGAACCTCCATGCTGTTTTCTAGAGTGGCTGCACCAGCTTGCATTCCCACCAACAGTGTAGGAGGGTTTCCCTTTATCCGCATCCTCACCAGCATCTGTCATTTCCTGACTTGTTAATTTTAGCCATTCTGACTGATAATGAGGTGGTATCTCCTTGTGGTTTTGATTTGTATTTACCTGATGCTGAGTAATGTGGAACACTTTTTCATGTGTCTGTTGGATGTCTTCTTTGCAGAAATGTCTGTTCATGTCTTCTGCCCATTTCTTGATTGGATTATTTGTTCTTTGGGTGTTGAGTTTGATAAATTCTTTATAGGTTTTGGATACTAGCCCTTTATCTGATATGTCATTTGCAAATATCTTCTCCCATTCTGTCAGTTGTCTTTGGGTTTTGTTGACTGTTTCCTTTGCTGTGCAAAAGCTTCTGATCTTGATGAAGTCCCAGTAGTTCATTTTTGCCATTGTTTCCCTTGCCTTTGGCGATGTTCCTAGGAAGAAGTTGCTGCAGCCGAGGTCGAAGAGGTTGCTGCCTGTGTTCTCCTCAGGGATTTTGATGGATTCCTTTCTCACATTGAGATCCTTCATCCATTTTGAGTCTATTTTCATGTGTGGTATAAGGAAATGGTCCAGTTTCATTCTTCTGCATGTTGCTGTCCAACTTTCCCAGCACCATTTGTGGAAGAGACTGTCTTTTTTCTATTGGACATTCTTTCCTGCTTTGTCAAAGATTAGTTTACCATAGAGTTAAGGGTCTATTTCTGGGCTTTCTTTTCTGTTCCACTGGTCTATGTGTCTGTTTTTGTGCCAGTACCATACTGTCTTGATGATGACAGCTTTGTAATAGAGCTTGAAGTCTGGAATTGTGATGCCACCAACTTTGGTTTTCTTTTTCTACATTCCTCTGGCTATTCAAGGTCTTTTCTGGTTCCATATACATTTTAGGATTATTTGTTCCATTTCTTTGAGGAAAGTTGCTGGTATTTTGATAGGGATTGCATTAAATGTGCAGATTGCTTTAGGTAGCAAAGACATTTTTACAATATTTGTTCTTCCATTCCATGAGCATGGAACATTTTTCCATTTCTTTGTGTCTTCCTCTATTTCTTTCATGATTACTTTATAGTTTTCTGAGTACAAATTCTTTGCCTCTTTGGTTAGGTTTATTCCTAGGTATCTTATGGTTTTGGGTGCAATTGTAAATGGAATTGACTCCTTAATTTCTCTTTCTTCTGTCTTGTTGGTGTATAGAAATGCAACTGATTTTTGTGCATTGATTTTATATCCTGACACTTTACTGAATTCCTGTACAACTTCTAGCAGATTTGGAGTTGAGTCTTTTGGGTTTTCCACATAAAGTATCATATCATCTGCAAAGAGTGATAGTTTGAACTCTTCTTTGCCGATTTGGATGCCTTAGTTTCTTTTTGTTGTCTGATTGCTGAGGCTAGGACTTCTAGTACTATGTTGAATAGCAGTGGTGATAGTGGACAGCCCTGCCATGTTCCTGACCTTAGTGCAAAAGCTCTCAGTTTTTCTCCATTGAGAATATTTGCTCTGGGTCTTTCATAGATGGCTTTGATGATATTGAGGTATGTACCCTCTATCCCTACACTGTGAAGAGTTTTGATCAAGAAAGGATGCTGTACTTTGTCAAATGCTTTTTCAGCATCTATTGAGAGTATCATATGGTTCTTGTTCTTTCTTTTATTAATCTGTTGTATCACATTGATTGATTTGCAGATGTTGAACCAACCTTGCAGCCCTGGAATAAATCCTACTTGGTCATGGTGAATAATCCTTTTAATGTACTGTTGTATCCTATTGGCTAGTATTTTGGTGATCATTTTCGCATCTGTGTTCATCAAGGGTATTGGTCTGTAATTCTCTTTTTTGATGGGTCTTTGTCCGGTTTGGGGATCAAGGTAATGTTGGCCTCATAAAACGAGTTTGGAAATTTTCCTTCCATTTCTATCTTTTGGAACAGTTTCAGGAGAATAGGAATTAATTCTTCTTTAAATGCTTGGTAGAATTCCCCTGGGAAGCTGTCTGGCCCTGGACTTTGGAGATTTTTGATGACTCTTTTAATCTCCTTACTGATTATGGGTTTGTTCAGGTTTTCTATTTCTTCCTGGTTCAATTGTCGTAGTTTATATGTCTCTTGGATTGCATCCATTTCTTTCAGATTGTCATATTTCTTGGTGTAGAGTTGCTCATAGTATGTTCTTATAATTGTGTGTATTTCTTTGGTGTTGGTTGTGATCTCTCCTCTTCCATTCATGATTTTATTTATTTGGGTCCTTTCTCTTTTCTTGTTGGTAAGTCTGGCCAGAGGTTTGTCAATCTTACTAATTCTTTCAAAGAACCAGCTCCTAGTTTTGTTGATTTGTTCTCTTGTTTTTTTTTTTTTTTTTCATTGATTTCTGCTCTGATCTTTATTATTTCTCTTCTCCTGCTGGGTTTAGGCTTTCTTTGTTGTTCTTTCTCCAGTTCCTTTAGGTGGAGGGTTAGGTTGTGTATTTGAGACCTTTCTTGCTTCTTGAGAACGGCTTGTACCGCTATATATTTTCCTCTCATGACTGCCTTTTACTGTGTCCCACAGATTTTGAACCGTAGTGTTTTCATTATCATTTATTTCCATGAATTTTTTCAATTCTTCTTTAATTTTCTGGTTGACCCATTCATTCTTTAGTAGGATGCTCTTTAGTCTCCTGTATTTGGGTTCTTTCTAACTTTCCTCTTGTGATTGAGTTCTAGCTTCAGAGCATTGTGGTCTGAAAATATGCAGAGAATGATCCCAGTCTTTTGATAATGGTTGAGACCTGATTCGTGACCCAGGATGTGATCTATCCTGGAGAATATTCCAAGTGCAGTAGAGAAGAATATGTATTCTGTTGCTTTGGGATGGAATGTTCTGAATATACCTGTGATATCCATCTGGTCCAGTGTATCATTTAAGGCCTTTATTTCCTTGTTGATCTTTTGCTTGGATGATCTATCCATTTCAATGAGGGGGGTGTTAAAGTCCCCTACTATTGTATTATTGTCTATGTGTTTCTTTGATTTTGTTTTTAAGTGGTTTATATAATTGGCTACTCCCATGTTAGGGGCATAGATAATTAAAATTGTTAGATCTTCTTGTTGGACAGACCCTTTGAGTATGATATAGTGTCCTTCCTCATCTCTTATTATAGTCTTTAGCTTAAAATCTAATTTATCTGATGTAAGGATGGCCACCCCAGTTTTCTTTTGATGTCCACTAGCATGGTAAATTGTTTTTCACCCCCTCACTTTAAATCTGGAGGTGTCTTTGGGTCTAAAATGAGTTTCTTGTAGGCATCATATTGATGGGTTTTGTTTTTTTATCCATTGTAATACCCTTTGTCTTTTGATTGGGGCATTTAGCCCATTTACATTCAGGGTAACTATTGAAAGATCTGAATTTAGTGCCATTGTATTGCCTGTAAGGTGACTGTTACTGTGTATTATCTCTGTTCCTTTCTGGTCTACTACTTTTAGACTCTTTCTTTGCTTAGAGGACCTCTTTCAGTATTTCCTATAGGGCTGGTTTGGTGTTTACAAATTCTTTTAGTTTTTGTTTGCCTTGGAAGCTTTTTTTTTTAATTTTTAATTTTTAAATTTTTAAAATTTCTTTTCAGTGTACAAGAATTCATTGTTTATGTACCACACCCAGTATTCCATGCAATATGTGTCCTCCATGATACCCACCACCAGGCTCACCCAACCTCCCACCCCTCCCCTTCAAAACCCTCAGATTGTTTTTCAGAGTCCATAGTCTCTCATGGTTCGTCTCCCCCTCCAGTTTCCCCCAACTCCCTTCTCCTCTCCATCTCCCCATGTCTTCTGTGTTATTTCTTATGCTCCACAAATAAGTGAAACCATATGATAAATGACTCTCTCTGCTTAACTTATTTCACTCAGCATAATCTCTTCCAGTCCCATCCATGTTGAAACAAAAGTTGGGTATTCATCCTTTCTTGTGGAGGCATAATACTCCATAATATATATGGACCACATCTTCCTTATCCATTCGTCCGTTGAAGGGCATCTTGGTTCTTTCCACGGTTTGGCGACCGTGGCCATTGCTGCTATGAACATTGGGGTAGAGATGGCCCTTCTTTTCACTACATCTGTATCTCTGGGGCAAATACCCAGTAGTGCAATTGCAGGGTCACAGGGAAGCTCTATTTTTAATTTCTTAAGGAATCTCCACACTGTTTTCCAAAGTGGCTATACCAACTTGCATTCCCAACAACAGTATAAGAGGGTTCTCCTTTCTCCATATCCTCTCCAACACACATTATTTACTGTCTTGTTAATTTTGGCCATTCTAACTGGTGTAAGGTGGTATCTCAATGTGGTTTTTATTTGAATCTCCCTGATGGCTAGTGATGATGAATTTTTTCATGTGTCTGATAGCCATTTGTATGTCTTCATTGGAGAAGTGTCTGTTCATGTGTTCTGCCCATTTTTTGACATGATTATCTGTTTTGTGTGTGTTGAGTTTGAGTTCTTTATAGATCCTGGATATCAGCCTTTTGTCTGTATTGTCATTTGCGAATATTTTCTTCCATTCCGTTGGTTGCCTCTTTGTTTTGTTGACTGTTTCCTTTGCTATGCCGAAGCTTTTGATCTTGATGAAGTCCCAGAAATTCATTTTTGCTTTTGTTTCCTTTGCCTTTGGTGTCCTGGAAGCTTTTTATCTCTCCTTCTAATTTCAGTGATAGCCTAGCTGGATATAGTATTCTTGGCTGCATGTATTTCTTATTTAGTGCTCTGAATATATCATGCCAGTTCTTTCTGGCCTGCCAGGGCTCTGTGGATAAGTCTGCTGCCAATCTAATATTTTTACCATTGTATGTTACAGACTTCTTGTCCCGAGCTGCTATTGGGATTTTTATTTGTCACTAAGACTTATAACTTTTACTATTAGGTGATGGGGTGTGGACCTATTTTTATTGATTTTGAGGGGGGTTCTCTGTGCCTCCTGGATTTTGATGCTTATTCCTTTTGCCATATTAGGGAAATTCTCTATTATAATTCATTCCAATATACCTTTTGCTCCCCTCTCTCTTTCTTCTTCTGGAATCCCAAGTATTCTAATATTGTTTCATCTTATGGTATCACTTAGTTGAATTCTCCCCTTGTGGTCCATTAGTTGTTTATCTCTCTTTTGCTCAGCTTCTTTATTCCCCGTCAGTTGTTCTTCCATATCATGAATTCTCTCTTCTGCCTCATTTATCCTAGCAGTGTAAGAGCCTCCGTTTTTTGATTGCACCTCATTAACAGCTTTTTTGATTTCAGCTTGGTTAGATTTTAGTTTTTTTATTTCTCCAGGAAGGGCTTTTATTTCTCCAGCAGGGTTTCTTCATGCCTTTTTCGTGCCCAGCTAGCACCTGAGAATCGTCATTCTGAGCTCTAGATCTGACATATTACTAATATCCTTATTATTAGATCCCTTGCCTTTGGTACTACCTCTTGTTCTTTTTTTTTGTGGTGAGTTTTTCTGTTTTGTCATTTTATCCAGATACGAATATATGAACGAAAGAATAAAATACTAAAAGGGCTGCAAAGACCCCAGAGAAATGTACACTAACCAAATCAGAGGAGACCCCAAATCGGGGAGAAGAAAGGGGGTAAAAGGGGTAAAAAATATATATTTATTTTATACTTCTATAAAAGTCTATATAAGTCTATATATATAGATCTATATCGATATATATATGTCTATATATTAGTATGGTAAATAGAACAGAACTACCCACTTGATTTTGGGTGTATTTTGGTCTCTTAGAAGAAACTACCTCCCAAAATTTTAAAGAAATAAAAACATATATATATATATAAATAAGGGTAAACATGATGAAGGGATGGAATATGATTGTAAAGATGAAAATTAAAAAAAAAATTTTATAAAAGGAATTGATACGATAAGTTGGAAAAAGAAAGTGGAGAGAATTTACTTAGGCTAGAGACTAGAACAAAGCCCTTTGCTAGATTTAGGGTATATTTTGATCTATTAGAAGAAATTTTTTTTTTAAAGGTTTTATTTATTTATTTGATAGAGAAAGATTACAAGCAGGCAGAGAGGCAGGCGGAGAGAGGAGGAAGCAGGCTCCCTGCTGAGCAGAGAGCCCGACGCGGGGCTCGATCCCAGGACCCTGAGACCATGACCTGAGCTGAAGGCAGCTGCTTAACCCACTGAGCCACCCAGGCGCCCCTATTAGAAGAAATTTTATCCCAGATATTTTCTAGAAGAAAGATCCCTGTATGTATACAAAAAATAAAGTTAGATACAATGAAGGATAAAATAGGACTATAATAATGATGGTTTAAAAATATTTTTTTAGAAAGGTATTGTTAAGATAAACTAGTTAAAAAATGTTAAAAGAGGAAAGAGGAAAAGTTAAAAAAAATTAGAACAAGAAAAAAATTTTTAAAAATTTAACTTTGCTCGACTAAAAAATCATGGGGAGAAAGCCATGAATTCCATGCTTCGCTTTCCTTTCCTCTGGAATTCCACTGTTCTCCTTGATCAGTGAGCTTGGTCTTGGCTGGATGTTCTTATTGATCTTCTGGGGGAAGGGGCCTGTTGCAGTGATTCTCAAGCGTCTTTGCCCAAGGCAGAATTGCATTGCCCTAGCCAGGGGCCGGGCTAAGTAATCTGCTTCATTCGCTCTCGGAAACTTTTGTTTCCCGAATGCTTTCTGTAGAGCTCTGGAGGATGGGAATGAAAATGGCGGCCTCCCAGTCTCCTGCCTTGAGGAGCCGAGAGCTGGGGGCCCCATTCCTCAGTGCACTCTGGAAAAAAAAGCGCTCAATCACTCCCGTCTCCCTGATCTGCAGCTGCACTCCGAGCTCACCCGGCCTGTGACCAACCAATCCTTTTTGTCTGTGGCGCACAGTCTCGTGTGGAGTCTCCAAACCCAGCAGATTCCTGCTGCTCTGCTCTTCCAGTGGATGAAGGTGGGTCTCCCGGGATCTGCCACTTTTGGGTTCCCTTCTCAAAGAGTAGTGGTCTGACTGCGCTGCAGATCATAGTTCAAGGTAACCCCAAGCTGAGAGCTCACTCCTTGGCTCCATCTCTGTAGCCAGCTTCGCCGCTCTGATACCGCGAGCTCTGCTATACTCAGACACCCCCGATCCTTCTGTGACCCTGCACGACCTGAGACCACACTGTTCCCGTGAGGGCTCCACCCCCGCTTAGCCTCTGGGGTGATGTCATTCAGTGAAGCAGATCTCTAAAAGTTCTGATTTTGTGCTCCACTGCTCTGCTGCTTGCCAGGAGCTGGCCCCTCCCGCTGTGGTCTATCTTCCTGTTGCTTCGGATTCACTTCTCCACAGGTCCTACCTTTCAGAAAATGGTCAATTTTCTGTTTTTAGAATTGCTGCTCTTCTCTTCGATCTCCTGTTGGGTTTGTAGGTGTTCAGAATGGTTTGATAACTGTCTAGCTGAACTGTGAACTGATGTCATCTCAGTCTGCTACTTCTCCGCCATCTTGACTCCTCCCTCACCTTAGATGTTTTTGAACCTAGAAAGGCAGTGTTAATTTTTGTTTGTTTTTATTATTTTACTTTTGTCCTTTCAAACTGATTTAAAAAAGAAGAAAAAAGGGGCACGTGGGTGGCTCAGTGGGTTAAGCCTCTGCCTTCAGCTCAGGTCATGGTCTCAGGGTCCTGGGATTGAGCCCCCGCATCAGGCTCTCTGCTCAGCTGGGAGCTTGCTTCCCTTCCTCTCTCTCTCTGCCTGCCTCTCTGCCTACTTGTGATCTCTGTCTGTCAAATAAATAAATAAATCTTAAAAAAAAAAAGAAGAAAGCCCAGTGCTCAAATAAGTTTTTGAAACAGCCTTCACTTTCTAAGATCAAATTTCATCAGTGAGTTTTAACTAGTATGCAGTGTACTATTACTGAAAATAGTCATGTTAAATTAATCATGTTTGGTTTTGAATTAATTGTCCCATTTCTACCTTCTGTTTGTATGGAAAGGACTGTATGTAATTGCAGCAAGATCCTAGTCCTTTATAATTCAAGTGATGACATAAAATTGTCAAACAGTTCTGCTACGCGTCTAACAAATTATTCTCAGCCTTGTTCAGCGTTGTTGACTTTGGCAGTGGGAAACTATTAATTGTAGATTTTTACACTCTTGTGCACTGTCTTTCTGCATTTAGGGTTTGTCACTTACTAGGTTTAACTTCAGTATAACTTTTGGCCCACTCGATACATTGTTATAAAGTGTTCTTCCTCTCCCCTTTTAGAATGTAAACTTACGTGTTAAATGAGAAAACTAAAGAATGTAGGTATTTTATAAAATTTTGAATCTTTTCATTATTACCATAGTATTTAGACCTGCTTATTGAACATAATTTTTGCTACCCATATTAATGAAAACACCTGGTAAGAGAAGCCATTATTCCCTGTTGATACAGTCTGAAAGAGAAGGGAATGCTTAATGCTACTTGCTGTTTACAGAGCTTTCATACCCATCTGATGATGTTATTTTGCTAATTTTAGAGAATAAGAAGTAGCGGAGTTGAGACCAAAACTCTTCTTTGTACTTGAAATTCTATGACCTTTTTTATGCATCATGTTGCCTCACTACCTAGACAGTTTCTGCTTTTGGAATATGCCAAGGTTAAAAGGCAAATATTCTTGAGTGGCGTATTTCTAGTGTCTTTTAAAGATCATTTTTTCTCATTGTTAATGGCGCCATGGTAGAATAGGATTTGTTTTACCAGAATCCATTTTTCCTGTTGATATATGTAGTTGATGATGCTGTATATATTTGTGGTCACAGTGCATACTCCTATAAAACATTTTCCTTTATATAAATTTCGTTGGAAAAAAAAATGCTGATTTCCAGAGTTGTCCAGATGGACCAGAATATTACATTGTCAGTGAAAACCACCTAAAACAGTACTCTGTCTGCCTTTTCCAACAGTATTCTTGGACAGATAAAAGAGTATCCAAAGTAGCCATTTTTGAGACTTTCTTACATTCATATAGCTTTTAAATTCTATTCTGTAGTATGTTTAAGTGTATAAAAAAAGTGTCTTAAGTTGCTGTTGCACTAAATGGGCTGTCATGTTTGTCATGTGCCCTGTTTGTTTTGTGGCGTGTTTCCCTGATATGCTGTGATTTGAGAAGTACTGAAGTATAGGTAAGTTGAATTTTAGGTATTATATGGACACTAATGTAGACTATGGTTATATTATGTGAGTTAGTCAGTATAGTTCAGATGATTTAAATAATAGGGAGTATTGGACAGTCATAGTGGCAGGTAATGAGAATTAATCTTAATTTTTAAAATTTTGGATTGAATGAAGAGTCCACTAACATGAAGCTGATGAATGCTTCATTAATCAGAATGTCCAAAACTGAGGGATTTGACTTATGGACCAGAAGATTTTAAAGCTCTGGAGAGAGAAAGAACCATTAACATGTTTTAAATGAGGAAGGGAGAGAAGAGACACTAAGGTCTCTTGTTTAAGAAAATGACTTATGGGTGACTTGAAGTAGAAGAAATTAGTCTTTGTGAAAAGTCGTTTACATGTTAGAACGACAGTAGAGCTGCTAGTCATGAGCGGATGATTTGCTGACATAATGCTTGTGTCTATTTCGTTGTGATTTATCTGTTCTCAGAATTAATGGTCACTTGTGTTGGCAGCTATCTGAGTTAAAGGTGGTTCTCGCTGGCTGACCTTTCATTCTGAAATATTTTGTTTTTTGCCTATCTCCTGCCAGGACAGTGAATATTTTCCTTTCGGTTAGAGGTATGAAAGATTAGTGATTAAGTGCGAAGTATTTCAATCCTAGAATGTGCCCAGTGGGAAGGAGACGCTGATTCATTTATGAGTGAGAAAAATAAGACCAGGTGATATTAAGTAAGAACATGATAATTAGATGTGAACTTTAATGGAGGTTGTAACATAGTGCAGTATTCATTACCATCCAAATATGTATGTATGAGAGAGAGAAAGGCCAAGAAAGATTCTTTTAAAAAATTATTTCTAATAGTAAGTCAGAAAGAAACTATTTGTGTTATCTATAAATTATGTTTTGGCTTGAGATATTTGAAAAAAGCTTTTAAGAGTAGATAGAAGCCTGGGGAATGTTGCATATCATGTTGAATGAAGTTTAAAGGATCACATCATCTACTTGTCTCATGTTATCTTGTTCTGAATGGCTTGCTTTAGCTGTAATGTAATTGGTACTTCTCCTTGAATTTAAATCTTAAAGGGTCATAATTTGACGTTTTCTTTTACATATCTTCAACTAGATGATTTTTGTCAAACAGACTGGGTATTTTGTTCATACTGTCGTGATGGTTTTAAATTATTGTTTCTGATCAACCAAGAAAAAGCAAATGTTCATCCCCTACCTACTCTAGGAAGGTAATCATTTAAGATACCCGGATTCTAGTATATATCTCTTTTATTTGAAGTTTTCTGAAGGTAGAGAGCATCTGTCAAATGCAGTTTTCTGAAGGTAGAGAGCATCTGTCATTATGCTCCAGCTGTAATGATCATATTTTGAAGCTATGATAGTAAAACAGTCTTTAATATATTCATGTCCTATTATAGAATCTTAGAGGTCAGTTGCAAAATACAAGTTTGATCTGGGAGTCCCGAGGTATGAATGGTTTAGGGAAATAAGTTTATTTATTTATGTGGAGTCTCCATGATCCTCTGGAACTTCTTTTAAAATTCTTGAATGACAGATTTTCTACTTACTAATTTGTTTTTTGTATTTTTATTTATGATATGTTTAACTTAGAATTATCTTTCTAGTGTTTTTCAAATTCAAACATGAACATCGGTCTTCTTCCGCCTCCATGACCCACCGGAATACAACCATGAGATTTTTAAACATACTGTTTTTTGTTTGTTTGTTTGTTTTTGCCTAAAACAAATGTACAGGTTAATGAATAATTATAAAGTGAACATCTCTGTAACTACCACCAAGGTTAGGATTATAGCACCCCAGAAGTACCCCTTTTGGTGGCTATTTCTGATTATAAACACCTCTTCCTTCAAGTGTAACCATTAATCTGATTGTTATAGGAATCACTTTCTTGCTTTCCTTTGTAGTGTTATTGCTACTGAATTGATCTGTAAGCAAATTAATTTTGCTTGTTTTGATCTTTATATAAGTGCATGTGTATTTTGTTAATTTTTCTTTTAATGGATGGTGGCAGTTTAAAAAAGTCAACTAGGTAGGTGCCTCGTTAGCGCAGTAGGTAGCGCGTCAGTCTCATAAAAAAGTCAACTAGGTAAATAGTCTCAAAGTAAAAAAACATGTATGTGCATGCTAATATATATTTTGGTCTAGTACTCATCCTTTGCTATGTACTTAGTTTTAATTAAATATTTGGATATAGGAACTAATAAGTTGTTTTATTTTTATCTGGTGTGTCAGTTCTGTATTCTTTTAATATTTGAGGTTAAGTTCTGATTTTTATAAAGTTAATGTATCTTTCCATTGAGACCATGTAGAAAGTACTTATAGTTCTCTGTTGCCATGATAGCATAAATATCCATGATGATCTTTTTATAGTTAGGAAGAAATTATGTGCTGAGTGCCTGATATCAAAGTTGAATCATGAAATGTTACTCATTTTCAGAACTTAATGACAATTTTAATATATTAAAATAATAGACTATAGGTAACTTATTATCTTGCAGAAAAATGAAATTTTTAAAGTACAGATTATTTATGAATACCTAATTTAGGGATAAAGATTTCCACCCTTACCTTGGTCCCACTAAGAATAATGCTAGAGGTTTCTCTTAATAGTATTAGATGCCAGACTTTTGACCTACTTGTCCTTGGTTTGCAAATGGCCTAGTGCTGTTTATAGTTGTATAACTTTAGCACAAGTGGTTTCTATAGCTACTGTCCAGTACCAGATGTAGAACAGTGGGAAGCTTTGATAAAGGGAGAAGGATTTTTAAACAAAAGCCGGACATGGGTCATTACCCTGATGCTGAACCAAGGCCCCTTATATTCAGCACTGTCATTTACCTTTCATTTCACTCTCTACTGATTACAAGAAAGAGAATGTACTCACTTTTTTTCTTCCATCTCTTTGCTTTCTTCCTCTTACCTTATGTAAGAATGTATATTATAGCTTTAATCCACTTTAAGAATACAGGAGTGAGTCTTTCTTGACAAAGTTAGATGAGCGTTGTTAGTTTGGTGGCTTTCACTATGATGACAGCATCATTGGTTTTTACTTATCATAGAATAAGTTTCATAAGCCATTTGTACTCAGTTGTTTGCAATGAAACTGCTGTTTTATGTAAACTACTGTCACTCTGAGAATATAAATGACTTAAGGTTAATACTACTAGTGAGGTAGAAGAAATCATTATCTCACTATCAGGAACTATCAGTAAGTAAAAAAGGACAACTTAAACCTGACCCATAATTATAACAGAAACCATTTGGATTTCTTATGAATGGCTCTGGTCTTCTACAGCTTAATTCCCAAAATGACACTTTTCTAGGGAATATGTCGTGTTTTTAAATAGTAATTTTATACATTGATGATTATCCTTAGGTAT
This sequence comes from Neogale vison, assembly GCF_020171115.1. Lineage (NCBI taxonomy): Eukaryota > Metazoa > Chordata > Mammalia > Carnivora > Mustelidae > Neogale > Neogale vison. The sequence goes on along the minus strand of NC_058091.1, from coordinate 74,841,819 downwards.
TATCATCAAAGTCTGGAGGATTCTATAAAAGTAACTTCTTTTGGCAGTAAAAGGACACAGTGAGGGAGAACTTGGCATTAGTCAGAATGTGGATGGGGGTGATGTGAGAGGTGAAGCACGGAGTTGTTTACTAGTATAGGATCAGGTTGGGGGGATCCAGTCTGTAGTAGAGGATAGGGTGAGGGGCAAGGAAGTTGAGGAAACTCATACAGGATGACTCCCTTTTTCTCTGTAAAAGAGGTTGTAAGTTTTTGCTGGAGGTGGATAAACATATTAATGTAAGGTCTTGAGGACAGATGAAATTTTATAAAAGGTGCTGTGAGAAAGAGAAACAAAACTATATCTTTTAATGATTTTTACATTCACGTACTTCTCATATTTTTGTATGTTTTCTTTCCCTGACTTGATTACATGTTCCCTGAGGGGAAAGCCCTGGTTTTCATCACTCATCATGTGTTTATAGGACCATTTGTGTAAGGTGGTGAAGCTAAACTGAGTTAAGTCATAGTCCTTATCCTTAGAGAGCCTTGCACGTAAGAGAAGTCACTTGAACACTTGACTCGTTCCAGCCTCATGTGTTTGGTTTTGTAGTGATCTGTGCAAGGTGCTGTGTGAACACCATAGAGCATCTACTTGAGAAAATGGTATTCAAGCCAAGAGAGGATGCCAGTATTTTGAGCAAAGGTACAGAGGCATGAGACAGATTGTGGAACATTCAGTAATCCCTAGACATTTTAGCATGACTGAAATACTAAGTATTCAGGGTGGATGGAATGGTTGGTTGGAAGCAAAGTTGAACCCCAAAGAATGTCTGCTCCTGAAGGTCTTGACGTACCAAAGAACTTCAAGTTTATCTTTGTGGTGATGGCAAGCCGTGAGGGTTATTAGATAGAAGAATGGCAGAAGTTGGTGTTTTCTGCAGGCAGGTTTGAGTTGTGGAAAGATACCTGCGGTACCAGTGTGGAGGCTCCTGACGTCATGCAAAGATGATGAAGCTATAAACTAAAAAAGGTAGAATTGGAGATTGTAGAGGAGTTAATAGAATGCAGAGTTTCTTGGGCAGGTAGACACGATAGGACTTGATGACTGATTGGATAATTGGGCGGAGGGTGACAGGTGTTAACTTCCAGAAATCTGGGTTGAGATAATTGAGTGGATGATAGTTTTTTTGCATATGTTTATTCTCCTTTACCCCCTCCTCCTGAAGCATGTGGGGGCTTTTCTAGGCTACTGCTCTTGCAGTGTCCCAGCTGCCTTCCCTGGTTCTGTGCTTTCTCCTCCCATTGGATTTTCTACACAGTAGCCAGAAGTATCTTTAAGAATGTACATGGGGGGACGCCTGGGTGGCTCAGTTGGTTGGACGACTGCCTTCGGCTCAGGGCGTGATCCTGGAGTCCCGGGATCGAGTCCCACATCAGGCTCCCAGCTCCATAGGGGAGTCTGCTTCGCTCTCTGACCTTCTCCTCGCTCATGCTCTCTCTCACTGTCTCTCTCTCTCAAATAAAAATAAAAAAAATAAAAAATCTTTAAAAAAAAAAAAAAGAATGTACATGGGTAAGCTCTGTGATCTCATGGCACATTGGTAGTGCATCTGACTCCAGAATATAAATAGGTATTGAAACTCCCCTGCTTAAAAGTCATCAAGGACTTTCTGTGGAATTTAGAATGAAATGCAGAATCTTTCCCATAAGCTTTAAGGCCAGCATGGTCTATTTCTGGCCTGTCTTTCCCATTTCATTATGTGTCACCTTTGCTTTTGTTGCCTAAGTCTTAGCCACACTGGCCTGTCTTCAGGTCCCATAGTGTATTCTCTCTTTCTAGTCTCGGAGTCTTCTCACGCTGAGTTTCCTCTCTTGTTGTATTCCCTACAGTGTTTTCTTCCCTTCTCTTTCTATAAGTTTAATTTCTTTTTTAGTTCTCAGGTAGATACTAGTTCTTAGGGAAGTCTTTTTTGTCCATACTCTTTACACCATCTAGCTAGCTGTCTCATATTCTTATGGTAACCCTTTCTTTCCAGTGTTTAGTCACAGTTAGTAATGCTAAGTATATGTTTGGGTATATATTCTTAAATGTCTGTCTTCCACTTGCATATAAGCCCTGTGAATTCACAGATCTTGACAGTTTTACCCAGTTTAACAAATACTAACGGAATGGCTAGTAACTGTCCAGGGGTTATTTGAGGTCCTCTGGAATTAAAACCAGCCAAATTCAATAATATTTAAATAATCTATTTGAAGGAAGAGTAGGAATGGATAGTTAGCGCTCAAAGTTTTCTGTTTGAAAGTACACAGAATTTTGTCATTACCTGACATCGCTCTTCAAAAATCAGTGTTAGAAAACGTTTGAGTCCCTCAATACCTAGGCCTCATTTCTAATGAGAAGTAAGCCAAAAAAGGAGTCGAATTCACCATATTGTGGAAAATCATAACACCTTCTTTCAGTTTAAGGAGGAGATGATAGCAAAGAATGGCAGGTTTCTGGGAGAAAGCAGTAATCAGAAGGATAGTTTTACCTAAGTGGATTTCTCAATGAAGAATCTTCAGTTCCTTTAAAGTCAGTGATTTATGATGCCCAGTTTGAGAAACACTCTTTCATGTGTCTATTCTCACAGTATAATTCAGGGTATCATTATATCCATTTAAAGTATCCGCCTCAAATGTTACTGCAAAACATACAATATTGTTTCTTTTCATGAGCATTTATTCCCATTGAGATTAAAAATTATTAAATTATAAGTGGCTGAAGTACTTTCCTTTTAATGTCTTTTTTGTTCCTTACTCTTTGTAGAATTGTAAAAATTAGAGTCCTAATTAACTTGAATAAGGATTAACTTGAACAAGGTCTAGTTTATGTACTTTTTCTTTCTTTGATTAGAGGATAATTTGCAGTTCTAGGTTGGACATGGAGGACAGTGATATACTTTAGAGTTACCAAGGTGGATTTTTATTTGTATATTTCCACATCATCCTTTAAAAAATAAAATGGTGTGAATAAATGCTAATGTTTCCTGATGAAAGATGGCCATCGTGGTCATGCTGGTGCTCTGTGACTCTAGATGTTTACAGCAGGCAGGACTCAAAAACAGGGAGGGACTGACGGTCAGATGTACCGTCAACTGTCCTTTAATGATCATTAACCCACATCAAGAAATACCTTAAGGAAAAAAAAAAAAAAAAAGAAAAAAGAAATACCTTAAGGAATGATTTATCTACTTCAGCCAGCAGAGGGCAGTATGCACATAAAAGTACACTACCAATTGTAAGGTTTCTTTGGCAATTGTGTTAAAATTCCTCGAGTGGTTTATGTTTAGAATTAGCAGTACTGATAGGGCAGGAAATTGGCTGGGTGGGACAGTGGTTAAAGGGGTTTTGTCTAAAAGCTTAGATCAGAAATACATGCTACCATAATGTTGCTGTACCATGAGGAATGTCCTCTAACTGTCAAACTCCACTTTGAATGACCCACTAATCTATCATGTGGGAAGTTAACTCTTTAACTATTGTTTTGATATAATTTCTACTAAAAAAATAAGTTTGATGGAAAAAGCATGGGTTTCAAAGTCTGATCTAGGCCACAATTCTGCAAATGCTACCTACTGACTGTGTGATCTGTAACAGACAACTTAGACTGGTTCAGTTTCCATTTCCTTATCTGCAAAATTTACATAATGATCTTCTAGGAAAAGATGCAGAAAATAATTGACTTTTGTAAAACAGTTGTAAATATAAATTGTTTTCTTGAATCAGAACTTGTTATTTCTCGTCAAATTTATGCTGTTTATCTTGCAATATTAAGTGATAGGTTTGAAAGCAGAATGATTCCATTATATAGCCATCCGAGGCTAGTACAGATTTTCCTCCAGAAAGTGTTATAAAAAAACAATATATTTGGTAAGGTGTTGATATCTCAAATAGATAAAGAATTTATGAAGCTGAACACCAGAAAAAAAGCAACCTAATTAAAAAATGGACAGAGGACCTCAATAGACATTTTTCCAAAGACATGCAGATGTCCAACAGACATATGGAAAGATGCTCAATATCACTCATCATCAGGGCAATACAAATCAAAATCACAATGAGATGTCACCTCACACCAGTCAGAATGACTAGTATCAAAATGACAAGAAATAGCAGATGTTGACAAGGATGTGGAGAAACAAGAACCCTCAAGCACTGATGGTGGTAATGTAAATTGGAGCAAGTACTGTGGAAAACAGTATGGAAAACAGTGATTTTCCTCACATACCATATGATCCAGTAATTCCACTACTGGGTATTTACCCAAAGAGATTAAAGACATGAATTCAAAAAGATACACACACCCCTCTGTTTATTGCAGCATTATTTACAGTAGCCAAGGCACAGAAGCAATCCAGGAATTCATCAATTGACGAATGAATAAAGAAGATCTGGTGTATATGTACAATGAAATACTATGTAGCCATAAAAATATGGGATTTTGCCATTTATGACAGTATGGATGGACTTAGAGGGTATAATGCTAAGTGAAATCAGACAGAGAAAGGCAAACACTATATGATTTCACTTAGCTGTGGAATCTAAAAAGCAAATGAACACATGGACTCTTTTTTTTTTTTTAAGATTTTTATTTATTTACTTGACAGAGAGACAAAGAGAGAGGGAACATAAGCAGGGGGAGTGGGAGAGGGAGAAGCAGGCTCCCCGCTGAGCAAGAATCTTGCCCAATGTGGGGCTCAGTCTCAGGACCCTGAGGTCATGACCCAAGCCAAAGGCAGACGCTTAGTGACTGAGCCACCTAAGTGCCCCCAAACTGACTCTTAAATACAGAAACAAGCTGGTGGTTACCAGAGGGAAAGTGGGTATGAGGGTATGAGGGGATTAAGAGATACAGACTTCCAATTATAAAATAGGTGATGGAAATGAAGACATGTGCAGTATAGGGAGTATAGTCAATAATATTGTCATATGTGGTGACTGATGGTGATAAACACTGTGGTGAGCATTGAGTAATGTACAAAATTGTTGAATCACTATGTTGTTCACCTGAAACTAATATAACACTGTATCCACTATACCTCAGCAATAAAATTTTTTAGATGCTAAGTGTCTAAGAAACAGTGTAATTGATAATTTTAATATTTTAATCGTAACTCCTTAACTACTAACATGCTCCAAAATTTAACTGGTAGTTTTGAAATTTGGGAAGGATAGTCTGTGATCATGCACTGCCATAGTTTTCTCTCTGGGCATTTCTTAAGTCTTTGTGTGTTTTTATTTTCCATGAAGTATTTTCTTGCTTACTAATAACTGGCGGAACTCAGGTTTTAGGATACATAGATGATACAAAGACTGATAGTGTTAGAGAGATTTGGAAGTGTTAGGGAGACCAGCAGTCAAAGACCAGCAGGGGCAAGCTTGAGCTTGACGTATGAAGGACATCAAGGGTTGTGTTGCTTGAGGATACTCTTCTCCTTTTAGTTAGCACTTTGGTCTTCAAGATACGGAGTTGAAAAAAAAATCTGCAGATATTCTTGGTTGAGATGGGCTGGGAATGTGAATAGAGAGGAGTCATAAAAAGGCGATGAAAAATATGTAGAGTTGAATATCATCATCTCAAGTGTGAGCCCTGATAAACTGAAGATAGAATCAAAGAAAAAAGAAAAAAACCAATCAAGCTTGCTATTTTCTTCAGCATCAAGGTAGCCTAAATTCTGAACAGTTGCAAATAGTAGATTTCATGTGGAAAGGATATATTTTAAATGTGTATTGTTCACAGGTGTGTGGTATTGACATGTATGACATGTATATGATAATATGTGATAGACTGTAGGAACTACCGAATGTTTCATGTGGAACATTTTATGAACTATGATGTTTCCACTTAGATGAAAGTGGTAGCTGACATTCCTGGGGTGTCTCTCTTACCTTGAAGCAAGACTTAATGCTACTAGGTAATGGAGCGGCTCTTGCCATATCTCTGACTGCACAAGAGATTTGGAGTTTTTGGGTTTTTCAGGAGTTTTTGTTATGAATATCTTATTTCATGATCAGCCTTTCAGAAGAAGGCATTCCAGCATTGGACCCAAACACATACCTCACACTGATTATTCTGTACTCCCGGAGAGATAAAATAGGAATTTTTTTTTCCTCCCAGAGGTTGCATCTCTAAGGTTATTGCCTTTCCTAACTTTTTCCAGGAGCATGTATTTCTCTGCCTCTAGGTCCCTGTACCACTGAATATATGGTCTGGTAGGGGCTTATTTTGCTTTTACTCTATTCTGAGGAAGTCTTGAGATCTAAACTACTCAAATAAATATGCCATATGTAGTATAATGTTTTCCTTTTCTTTTGTTGAAAGATTTTATTTATTTGAAAAAGTAATAGAGCTTGAGCAGGGTTGAAGGGCAGAGGGAGCGGGAGAAGCAGACTCCCCACTGAGCAGGGAGCCTGGCACAGGGCTTGATCCCAGGATCCCAGGATCATGATCTGAGCCGAAGACAGACACTTAACCAGCTGAGCCACCCAGGTGCCCCGGTAGTACGTTTTCTTGATAGCCATTAATTAGCATAGATCATAATTACTCCTTTTGGGTTTTCCAGGCTCCTACTGTTCATTTCTGTTCTCTTACTCTGATCGTCCATATTCTCTGCTTTTTATCACCAGTTTGTCATGTTTATGTCCTTTAGGTCAAAGACAAGCTATTTTGTTAAGCTATCTCTTTGGTCTGTGGGGAAGCCTGTCTCCCGTTGTGTTTCAGCTTTTGTCTTGTACTTTTGCTTCCCCGGGTGAGCTGTGTAATTGGCAGTGTACGTGGTCTAGACCCACTAGCAACTGAGCCTCAGTCTCCAGCCCATCCTCAAATGTCTTACTCTAAGCCTGCGTGTTGGAATCTATCTTCTCGTCTTCACCACTGCAGCTCTAGAACATTCCCTGAAGTAGTCTCCAGTGCATTTCAGCAGAGAGGTGATCGTGTGTGGCTTGGAGGTGTCACAGGGAGGAGAGAAGCCAGAAGGCAGACCTGGGAAGGACCTCACTGCCTGATTCCTCCGGTGTGGCAGAGGAAATGGAGAGGCTATTCAGCAGACCGATGGTGCAGTTGACTCATCCCAGACAGTGAGGGGAAAGCCTCAGAATTGGGGGGAGTTTGAACCCATTTGGATTTTAGCCAGAAATACTGACATATTACGTTTGTGTTTGAACAAGTTGAGTTTGGTCTCAGTAAGGAAAATAGACTGGAGAGGGAGCCGCTGAAGTCATGGCAACCGGCCGTTTAGGGGAAAAAGGCAGGAAGATACAATGAAGCTGAAACTCCTTACTGACACTGTGGGCGAGAGAAGTGGATTTGAGACATTTAGGATGCAGAATGGAAGATTCGAGGTCTGACTCAATGTGAGAGGAAAATGAAGAGGAATTTGACCCAGGCTTCTGATTTCAGTGCCCAGGTGGAGAATGACGCACGGAGCTGTGAGGAGAAGTCAAGCAGCCGGAGAGATGTTGGCATCTGGATGGAGCTCTGAAGTGTAACCAAGTGACATTTCTGCCAGGATGATGCTAACGTAGGTCAGGAAGTGGACACATTTTCTGGAGATCTTATTTGATACAGGGATAAAATTTAGAATACTTGGAGGAGCGGATGATGGCATATCCCTTCCTTTCAGCTGACTCTTTTGAGTCAGACTTTTGATGAAAGTTGAAACATGCAAGCCAAGGTTAAATGCTGGATTGTTCTATATTGCTGCTGTCCTTGAACAGTTCTGAGACGTGGACCAGACTAGAATCTTCTTCTGAAATCGATGACACTCATAGGATTATGGTATCCCTCAGGCATCCTTGTGGCTCCCTAGATGTTCTCTTCGTATAAAAATTTTTGTTTTGAAATTATCCTCTTGTTTCACTGAAGTAATCCTCTTAGTTGCTAGCACTAAGTTGGTAAAACTTCCGATCCAGTTCTGTTGCTTCGTGGGTAGGCAGCTCAGCTGTCAAAGGCTTAGTTTATCATCTGGATCCCCAGAGATACTCCTTGAGTTGAGGAAAAAGTTAGCTCTGTTGGAGAAATCCTCATTATGTTGCAGTTAAGAGTATGGTATCAGGGGTCAAGTAGATGTATGTTTAAATCCTTATCACTTACCAGCTGTGCTCTCTTGGGCCTGTATTCTTTACTTCCTCATCTGTGGGGGATGCTAGTAGTAGTGTACTTCTCTCTGAGAGCTGATGGGTTTATATAAAACGTTTGTATTGTTTTTGGCCCATAGTAAATTCCTTAATCGTGTATACCTACAGGTTGATCAGATAAGATTTATCTTTTATCTTTTAGAAATTATGTAGCCTGAAGTTAGTAACAATTGGCATGTTTTCATGTGCTTGCAGGAATTTATAGTTAGTGTATAAAGTATATATAAGTATATTAGTGACACGAATATACTTAGTGTCATAAAATTTAAGTGGTATTTTAAAAATTTGATACTTTACCTTTATTCTCATGGTTTACTTTTTTAATGACGTGATTGTTAGAAGCAATACAGCATGCAGGTTAAGAGCTCAGTCTCTAGAGATGTATTTATACCTTGGCTTTTTAACTCAAGAGCTGTGTGACTGTGGGCAAGCTAGTTAACCTTTCTATGCCTCAAGTTTCCTCATCTGTAAAGTGGAGACAACTGTAGGCTGTTCTTATACTGTCATTGTAAGGATTGAATGAGTCATTGTATATAAAGCGCTTGGAACAATGCCTGGTACATAAGTAGCCTTGTACCTGCTTTTGGGTCATAAGTGCCTCAGGCCTGGTAGTTTTTTTTCCTTGTGCAGAGAAAATGGATGGTGTTATTTCTTACAATTTCTAGGGTAGTATTTTTCTTTTCACTAATTCCTGTACTGAGCTGGCTGAGGTACTGATCAAATGGGGAGCTACTAGACACAGCAGGCGTATGGGAAAGGGGTTCCAGTCCAAGGTGGTGGGGGTGACAACACAGGTTGTCCTATGTTCTTCCTGAGACCATGAAAAAGATAATAAGGAAACTCACAAGAGAATGAAGCCTTCATAGCAGAGAGAACAAGAGAGATGAACCAACAAAATTCTTAGGAGAGGAAAGTAGAATCCTGTGGATAAGTGAAATGGAACACAGGCTGCATGCAACACGGAATGGCAGAACGGTGCCACAGGGAAGGCCTTTTTTTCTTTTTTTGTAATGAATCCGGAAATCTGGGCAGGTTTAATAATTTTGGGTTTTGTGTGATTTGTTTGTTTGTTTTTTAATATCTGTGGCAAAATCATTTCTGAAAAAACAAATCAGCCGATGTAATTTTGCTACACCTGGGCTTTTATTGAATGTTAGATATGAGGAGAAAGATAAAGATACTCATCTCATATGGGAATAAGGAAAAATGTAAAAATATTTTGAAGATTGTTGTATTCCAGATATATTTATAGGTACCATTTTGATACTGAAACCTAGATATAAAAAATTAGGCTTTGTATTTTCTAATTGTGTCTTTACATTTGTTCTCAAAATCACATCAATTTACATGCAGTAGAATCTGAATTTACAGAAGTACATAGGAAGTGAGATTTTGAGATTTTATTTCTGATTAGATTTTTTCACAGTTTGAGATGGCATAGTGAAATTGGATGAGAAGCTCATTAGCCCTCAGTTTCCTAGGATGAAGTAGAGCATTCTACCCCAGGTTTGTATTTCCAGTGCCTAAACATCAGTCTGAGCCCCAGTCCTTCCCTGTCTCTTGACATCTTAAAGTATGGAAATCACTTGTTTAGCCTCTTCATCTACTGTGGTTAAAGTTGCCAGGACTAGTTTATTTCGTGGACTAAATATGGATATACCTCCATATAGTTTTATTTCTCTGTATGACATCATAGAAAATTATTGTTAGATATCTTTGGAGTAGAAGCTTCCTGGTGTGATGATTCTTATAGTCACAGTTGATTTCAGTTTGTGCTAAACCGTGAATCTGAAGATGCTCGTGATTGTTTCGACTTGTGTTGCCCGTGGTGGTTCTCTTTGGCCCTCTCTGGATCTCTGTTTTTCCAGCAAAAACTATGTGGTCTCTCTGTGCAGAGAATTGTTGCGTGGATCACACAAGATGAAGCAGATGAAAACACTTTTGGATATGCAAGCTTGATACAGATACAGAGCAGTGGTGTATTTCTAATTCAGATAATAAAGAAAAACAAACATGCCCCAGAGAGGGGAGATTTTGCTTAAAGTAATAACTGCATTGGTTTCCAGCTAAGCAAAGAAATAACTCAAACATCTTTGTTTTCTATATTTTCTAACCAACCAGAACCGGGACGAGTATTCACATCTGTTAAGCGATCACTTTCTCCTATACCAAGGTCATAATTCCTTCCGTGAGAAATATTTCAGTGGCGTTACAAAAAGAATTGCCAAGGAAGAGAAATTTAGCCAACAGTGAAAATTAAGATTTTGACAATGGGAAGAGTAAGGATTTAACAGGAAAGACATCTGGATGTGAACGTCCATGTATGATACAGATAACATATACTCTTTTAAATAATTTTATATAACAAAATAAAAGCTACAAAGTAAATTGAACAATTCTCTTACAATTAGCTTTGTTTTATAGATTATTTTGTTGTATGTGGTCTTTGGAACCTTATTTAATTTATATTTGTATTTTCAAGTATTATGGAAATTGAAAACAGTTATATTTTTGATAATTAATTTGCAAGGAGAGCTGATTTTGTTGACTTCTTAAACAGATACCTGCCGAATATGTTATAAGCAATTAACTAACCATGATTAAGAATTTATTCATCAGTGGGTTTGTTTATTTGGTTTCTGATTGTAATTGATTTACAGTGCCACTAATAAAGCTTATTGAGGATTCCTAAAATTGTGTTGTATTCACTATTTTTTGGGGGAAGGTGATAAAGGAAAAGATTTTTTTTTTTTTTTTTTTTAATGAATTCCAGGCTAGTATGTAATGACAGTGATGATGGTTAGGAGGAGAAAGGCTAGGACCTGGCGACCTGAAAAGCTCCCCAACTCCTTGAAGCCTGTCCACATCTGAAGCTCGTCTATACCTTGGACTTGCTCCTGCATTCCTAGACCTCGGTCAAATTAACTACCCACAATTTTTGGTTTAGAGAGTAACCGATAGTTAAAGAGCAGAAACAACAACACAAGTCCTTGATGGTTCCCTAATGGTATTAGGCCTAATCAGAGCTCTTTGAAATAGAAGCTATATTTTTCTTGAAGGAGAAACTTTGCTGAGTCTACATTGTGTCCATCATGAAAATATCTTGTTTGAAAACCACTCTACCCATTAAATCAGGATGCTAATAGCTTTCCTGTTCTTGGTGGTCAAATGTATCTCAGCAGGGTAGCAGTAAACGGATCTCTCCTTCTAACCATAGCCTATTTTTATTTATGCTATTATTATTATTATTTTAGTGTAACTGCTGACTTTTATGGGCTCCCAATTTGAATCTGCATGGCTTAGGACCTCCAAAAGACCTGCCCAAGCAGAGAGAGAGAGAGAGAGGAGGCCATCTGCATAGTTCTTTTCTTGTCCTGCAACCCTGCATCTCAGCAGCAGATCTCAAACGTTTCAGTGATTGTTTTGTTTAGGATTCTGGGTGATTTTTTGGTACACTGGGGAAAATCTAAAAGTATTCAAGGATAATATATTTTCAGTATTTCTGTTTATAAACTATCTTACTTAAATTTTTTTGAGGTTATATGGAGGGTGAATTTGCAACTCTGTAGCTGACTGAATTTAGCATATGAGATTTTATAACCTTGTCCTTTTTTGTTTTTGTTTTTGTTTTTGCTTATCACAAAAATTAGTCCAAATAGTTCTGGAAAAGTTATATTACTTTAATCACTTTGTCCTTAAAAATTGTCTAATATTAAAAAAAACATTTCAAATTATTTCTTCTTACTACCAACTGAGGTCTTCTGAGTTTCCATTCTTCCTCATCTTTATCATCAAATTCAGTCTCCTCGAAATATCAGTAGGTAGACTCAGAGTGTGAATGTGTGTTAGTATTTTGAAGTTGGTACTTAGAAGTGAAAAAGAAACCTGATCACTTTCAACCAATTTTGATTTTAAAGCAGAGGTCTCAACTCTTATTCTAAAAAAAAAGAGACTATTTTCTGGCATCAGGATCTTATTACTTTCTTTGTAAGTTATAGCAGATCATTTCCAGGAGTGTTTTGGTTGTATGCGTGCTCCTTATGCACTTACTAGGAGAATATCCCCTAGTAAAGTGCCTACATTTTGGATAGTCCTGTAGTATGAATTTATAGTGGAATCTGTGTGTGAACCCTAGGTGGTCTGTTGGCTGGCCTATTTCATGTACATAACATGACAAAATCTATCATTTTGTTTCTGGCACATATTAAATATCCATAAAATCCAGATGGGTACCTTGGTGGTGTTTCATCCATTCTGGTGGGGATTTGTTTTTGCTGGGATAGCTGGGAGGAAATGGTGGAGTGGATGGTCTTTGGTGTTTTTAGCCAGAGTGGCCAGCAGATTAAAAAAAGAAAAAACAAAATTAAAATCTGCTACAAGTTTCTCGCCACTTCCCACCCATGGTGACCCGGGTTTTGGCCAGCTCACCACTAACTTCCTTATGACTAATATTCTTTAAATACAAAGATTGAGCAATAAAACATTTCAAACTCTTTAAATTCTGGGAGGTAAGTCAGTATTACCACTATTTCCTTATGGACAAAACTCACTCAAAATTTGAGATTCCCTTCATATTTAAGAAAAGTGGTGATTACAAGTAGAAGTTTGTTGGGACAGTCGAGTATGAGTTAACATACCAGATGCATTGTAGTGAATGTGTTTATATTATTGGATGAAAAATGTGCTTTAGAAGTTTGAGACTTAGAAACAGCTTTTGAGGTAATATGTTTTATACTCTTATAATTAAATTAAAGGAGCAGGGGCTTGACTTTTTTTTCTAGCATCAGGAAATTAGATATTAAGGTTGTATTATCTAGATGCCAATATAAGCAAATCTGGCTCTTGAATCAAAGGCCTCAGTTGTTTTGAGTTAGGGGAACTGCTGACATCCTATGCTGGAAGTATTATCGGGTATTGATAATCCAAAGAAATACGGAATTAAATATGTTTGTATGTTGGAAATTGAATGTAACATTTTGGGGGGAATGATCTTTCTATACCATTTTAGTCTCCCTAAAAAAAAGCACAGTGGAAATAAGCTGATGTTAATGGTTCTATTAGGAAAAAAATTCTTTGTAGCTAAAGCAGGGCGTAAGTAAATAAATTCATTAATGGAGTATAGGGGTGGAAATGGAGGTGGGTGTTGCTGAGAAAATTGATGACCTCATTGTTGATTTTCCTGTTTGACCAAAAGGGGATAAATTATACCAGAGTAAGGACTTTGGCTCTTTTTACAAGAGCATGGTTTTGCTCCATTATAAAGTTATTTAGAAAACTAAACACTTGTTAAGAATCTTTTTTCTTAGAAGGATTGTATTCATAGAATAAGTGAAGTCTACTTTTATTTCCAACTCATCCACTCCCATTTTTCTCAGATATTTATCAAGTAATGTGGTTTGTAATCCAAACAAAAAAAAGTGCCTTAATCCAGAACATACACACGGACACAATAACACTAGACTGATGATGTTTGTACTTTACTAAAACACTGAGATCGTCTCTAAAACAGAGTGGTTTGAGAACATAAGGTCTAGAGTGTAAAGAATTGTAATGGAATGATAAACATATCTGTGATTCTATCTAGCCATAGAATCATAGAGACAGCACATTCCTGTCTATCCTTTGGGGTGAAAAAGCTTACGAGGGAACCTGACCCTATTTCCTTAACAGAGGCCTGCCTCAGGATGTTCATATGTTTCACTGTGTGGGATAAGCAAATTGACATTTAGACATAACTGAGACCAACCTGGAATTTGGCTCTTATCCCTTCCTTCATAAGCCATTGAAGACAGGCTCTTAGGGGGATGGAGGCTAAATTGTCATGGCAGTTTCTTAAGAAGCCTGGGTCATGGAACAAAATGGAGCTTAATAGATGAATGTTAAGATAAGCCAGTCTTGCTTTCTGTAGCTGCTAGCCTTATTTCTCGGGATATTAGGATGTATTCAGTATATTTTTGTCCTAGAATTTGAATGTTCTTACTAAGATAATATTGCAAGGATGCCAAACTGAACTGCCTAAAAAGGAATCTGCTTTGACCTCTACGCCTTTAAAATCTCTCCTTTAATCAAGCCTTCCTGACTCTCTCCTGAGGGCTTATTGGAAGAACTCTATTTTGTCTAACATCCAGCAGTGAAGATTAGCTGGGCTTATGTGTGAAATTAGTCAAATTTAAAAAAAAAAATAAAAGGCCGTGGAGAAAATTAGAATGGAAAACTCTAAATGGTGCTTCAGTTGAGTTTTGATGGATTGTACATATATTTTATCTAGTGTGTTGTGAGTTTGTGAAGTGGATTGCGATGGTCAAAACCAGTATTGGTAAGCTATAGAAATCTGTGGAAGCTCCTTAAGTGTTTATTTATTTATTTGTAAATTATGGCTGGAATATGGCTGGCACCAGTCTGAGTGCTGCCAGCACAAACATCAAAACTTTCTTTTTTTGCATTATTTTATTTTGCTACAACTTACACCTATGGGGAAACCGTTCTCCATAGCTATCTTGCATTTCTGTATATCCAAGGAGGTACTGACACCCTGTACCCTAGACTGCCTTTCTGAGGATATATGGGCACCATTGAAAGACAGTGTCTCCCCCTCCTCTGCCCATTCCCTCTTCTCTAAAAACTGTTAGAAAACTACTGTGCTTTTGCCAAAATTGAATACCGGAGCCATCCGACCTGTGTTTCCATTGTGGCGGAGATGAAACAGACTCATAACTATCAGGTGAGAAGGACCCAACGAGCCTCGTTTGTCAGATGGAACTGGCTTATTCAAAAGTGCAGCCGGCTGGGGCGCCTGGGTGGCTCAGGGGGTTAAAGCCTCTGCCTTAGCTCAGGTCATGATCCTAGGGTTCTGGGATCGAGCCCCGCATTGGGCTCTCTGCTCAGCGGGGAGCCTACTTCCTCCTCCCTCTCTCTCTGCCTGCCTCTCTGCCTACTTGTGATCTCTATCTGTCAAGTAAAAATAAATAAAATCTTAAAAAAAAAAAAAAGTGCAGCGGGCTTTGCCCCATTGGCAACCTGGATTAACATGAAAAGGTGACAGCTCTTTGGAGAAAACTTCATCTCTCATACCATTGCCCAAGACAAAGGCACTGACTCAGTGGCGTCCTTGATTCATAAAGTTTACATTTCAGGGGTTTAAAAATACATTTAGTTGTTGCATTTAGGAGATTGCTTCAGATCTGCCTCTTTAACTATTGGATTGGCCCAGTGGTCTTCCAAGGGCTGCTGCTATGGCTGTCTCATCTCAGTGCCACATATCAGAAATGGAGATGGAGCTGGTTGGTGGGGTCAGTGGGCAGAACACAAAGCTATTCTCATAGCTCCAGCTGGTACCCTCCTTGCTGAGCCTTGGTATATTTTTATTGACTACTAATGACCTCTGGTTTGGTCTGTCACTTGGAAAACTAGAGATTTGCAGATTAAAGGCACCTTCTTTAGGGGCTACAACTAGTGGACACAGATTGTGCCTGCTGAGAGAATGGTCTGGGTCATTCTCTGATGAGACCAACCAGAATAAAACAGTTGAGCTGGCATTAGCCAAATCGCTCTCCCTGTTGCCTGGACCCGTCATTGTCTCAAACACCGCAACACATCTGCCACTGTACATAGGACAAACCAAGTACTGTATTTCTGAGGCAGAGCTACCATTTGTTGCCAGACTTGTGACTCCTGCCAAAAGTCGACCTGGTTGCCTTGTGGCTGAGGAGACCACACGGCATGGGGTGTTGTCCAGCACGCTCCTGGCAGACTGAATTCTTCAGGTCTCTGCCCCACTCAGAGAGCTATTGGTTGTGCGTCACTGCTGTTGACACTTTCTCAGGTTACGTGTTGCTGTTCCAGTCCAATCAGGTGACTCCAGCCACACTACTTCAGCCCTTGAAAGTAATCTGTGTCAAGTGTTTAGCTTTTTGGACCATTTGGTATGACAATGGTATTATACCTTTTACTGCAAAAGCCACTCAACCATGGGCTGATAGTCAAAGTATTTGATAGACTTTCCATGCTCCCTACCATCCACAGGCATCTGGAATTTTTGAGCTTCGGAAATTTGCTCTATTTGTTCTGTGTTTTCTCTGGCAGTCCTTTACCAAGCCTTCTCAGAAAGGCTCAGTACATTGCTCCAAAGTTGGCTCAGAGTAGTGCCGTGTTTCGTCCTTTGTCAGACACCAACGTCTTAGCTGGTAGGTTTCAGACTCAGAGACAACTGGTGATCACTGACTGGAGTCTCAGGCAGCGCAAACTCTGCACAACCAACACCAAAGAGGGAGCGATGGCGACCTCGTCCAAAAGGACTCTTCCTGGTCAAGGCAAGAAAATAAAAATTCTAGCTGATTCATTGCCCTTACTCTTCTTCTTTATATTTTCCTCTGGATCCCAGAAAATGGTTTTTTAAAAACTCCAAATTTTCTATTTTATTTTAGTGGTAACCTCTGTTCCCTGTGCCTTACTCTACTTTTCTTGTTGTGTGTGTTGTAAGGCCCGCCTGCTGATGGGTTGATGCCAAGGCATAGCGTGCTGTCTAGGGAAGCTTCATGAAGTTCAGAATCACAGAAATGTGAACTGGGAACCAGCCAGGCAAGGCTGGAAAATGCAGCAGGAGGATGTCTGATTTCTCTCTCCCTCCCGCCACGGTGAGGGAGGACAGGGAATTACCTCAGTTATTTTCAGTGAGAATGCGCAGTAGGATCAGGTTTGGTCTGACTCTCACTTGGGCGCTAGTGGTTTGGAATGGTGGGAGATAGACTTAGAAGCTGGAATGCTAGTCAGGATACTGATGTGGACATCCACGTTAGAGGTGTGAAGATCACACCTAGAGCGAAGGTAGTAAGGGTTGGTTGGAGAGAAGGTGAAATGAGCAGGTCCCGGTAATTGATTGGGTACAGGGATGAGGAGTAAGGGATGATGTCCAGGGTTCCAGCTGGATGACTCAGTGGACGGCATGATACACACTGGGACAGAAGATGGTGGAAAGAGGATGTGTTTAGGTTTGGCTATCCTAAACGTGAGGACCCTATTGAACAGGCCTGTAGAGTTGCCGGGCAGGCTCTTGACGATGCAAGACCAAAGCCAGATGGCGATGGCACATATGAGGAGCATCAGATCCCTGCATGGGACAAAAAAAGCACTTGAGTTAAGATCTACTGTAGAGCTCCAAAGTTCATTGTGTTGCATTTCCTCCCTCGGCATGGTATGTGTGTTTAGCAAAGAGAATTGGCAGGACCCAATGCTCATGAGACTGGATCAGGCAATTCCAAGTTTATTATAAGAAATTTCTACTCAAATTACTAATAAGATGAAGTTACTCTGTTGTGTTACTTGAAGCTCTAGAGAACAGGACTGGCTTAGGGGAGATGTACTTCTGCCCAAACTGGAGGGCGGGATGTACTCCATTCTTGTGTAAGTTAGCGTGTTACGTCATGAAGTTAGGACTTAAAGAAACTGACAAGCTATTACTAGTTGCCGCTAAGAAAAAACCTGCTAAAGAAATAGCCAGGCTACTACCGTTTGGACTCAGGATATGGAAAAAGAAGAATTCAAGAGTTTTTTCTTATCCTTATCCTTTAAAATTAAAAATACTTCTCTTTCCTTTCTCTTATTTAAGTAACTACATAATAGCTTTTGGGCAGCGATATAAAAATTACAGGGTAGGCCAGAATATGGGGAAAATTTTAATTAAATTGGGGGTTTTGTTTGTTTTTTTCATTTATTAAAAAATGTTGAGCCAAAAATCCCAATTTCCCCCTGCCCCTTTTTATATGTCCTTATGCATTTGGCAGAGTTCATGACAAAACCTCTTTCCAGCTGTGGACCCACCAAAAGCCTTTTCTGAAGCTCCTACTAATTTGGACTAAACTGACTGGTTGAAAGCTTCACACAGAAATCCTGCCAGGAAATGTCATAAGGTCCCTTGACATTTAATTCTACAAACAGTCTTATCTGTTGGAGAAATAAATAAAAATGAATGAAAAGTTATTTTTTGCCTTTGCCTTTGTTAGCTTGTTTTCACTTAGTTTCAGAGAAACAGAACCTGAAAACAACAGAACTTCATTTTGCCTTCAGTCTGGTATTTTTGAACCCAAAGAGAAGAACTTTCATGACACTAAGTGGGTTCCTAAGGAAAGAAGAAGGCAAAGTACTATGTAATGAATAAGGTTTCTGGGGGGAAGACATGTCACCTTTCCATCAGCTGTGAGTGGTCCCGGAGCCTTCCGCGGCAGGAGATCTCACCTAGTGCCTCAGAGCGAAGGGCTGGACTCTGGAACCTGTCATATTGATCTCTGTGTACTGCATTGCCATTCTCAACAATGAAAAAGACACAGTCCTTGTCCTCAGCTTGTAAATCCAGGGGCTGGGGGGTGCTGGCAAACAAAGAGGTAAGGAGTTAATTAAAATAGAGGCCAGTCTTTTCAGAGGAGAAGCCCAGGGTGGCTATAAGAGGAACTTAATCACTTCTAACAGTGGAGGATGTATGAATCATGTGTTTCTGATATTTTGAGTTTGGGGGCCTTGCCGACCCTGGATGGGTGTCCTCCTGGGGCCAGCCAATGCTTAGAGGTCGTAAGGGACTCTGTGCCTGGGTGCCAGATGCAAATCAGACAGTCCAGATACTCTCTCCTCCTTCCTGCCTTCTACTCTGGGCCACAATTTCACTGTCCTAATCACCCCAGAGACAGGTACCAGGCAGCTAGAGACTAGGGCCTGTCTCTATACCCCAGGGCCCACTGAAACTATTCAAACTAGCCAACTTACTCAGCCTTGCCCATCCTTTCCTTAAGACTCCAGTAAAGGCTCCTGCCCACCTTTTTTCTCCACTCCCCTTTGTCTTCTGACTAACCCTGTGTGGTCCTGCCTGCATAGCGGGGCATGCCTTCTACTTCTGTGAACTTCAGGGACCAAACTATCTTTTTGGAGCCGATTGTCTTCAGACCATGGGTCTCACCATACCTGAATAACCATAAAATCTACATTTAAAACATAAGCATGGGAGAGAATTGGGTGAAGGAAGACTTCTGAGAGAGGATGACACATAAGTCCACTCCTGAGGAAGGAGTGGAAATTGCCAGATGAGGTCAGATGGGGAGGGAAGGAGGGTGTTCCAGGCACAGGGAAGCATCTGGAAAAGCACATTTAGATACAGTTCAAGTAGTTCACTTGCCTACAGCTCAAGGTATTGGATGAGGAGAAGAAACGAAGCTGAAGAGGAAATGAGGGCCAGATCACAAAGGACTTCTGTGCCCTGCTGTAGAGTCTGGATTTGAACATAGGAGACTCTCCCTCTCCATGGTGTCCATCCCTTTGGAGGACATCCTCAGGAAGTTTTAGCTTCTGACAAAATGGCGCCCTGTGGCTGAAGTGCTTGACTTGCTTGAGAAAGGGGGCCTGTGGTGATGAGGTTTGTAGCTTTGCTGTCGCTCTAGGGTGTGTTTTTCCGGCTTGGTTCTGGATCTCAGCTAATGACTGAGTTGGGTGAGCCACATCCTTAGTGCTGCCTGAGTGTTAGTTTTCTCATCTCAAAGCCTTTTGAGTTTGCCATTACACTGTATAAGAGATTTCCCGGATGAATGCAACAGAAACCTCCCTGACCCTGACTGACAGATATTTGTTCCAGAGCCAGGAAACAGTCGCCAGTTGGCCTCCTGCAATGAGAGAGATGATTTTTATTGATTTCCCTCCTCACACAGTGCTGACGGTATAGGCCTGCAGAAAAGCAAGCTGACGAAAATACAGAGTGTGGATTGCCAACTCGTGTTTGTCCTTATTTCCAAGGACAAACACAAGCCCTGTCTCCAGGAGCTGCTTCTCTACCACAAGACAAATGAGCTGCTGAAGTGTCATGATTTTGAAATCCAAGCAATATACATAAAGGATATTTTACTGATCAACCTCAAAGAATCTGTCATATATTAAAAAAACGATTCAAACCCTGTTGCTTGTTTCAGAATTTTGCACTGGGGTCCATTGTTCTTCTGAGACCGGGAGTGTTCCCTGAAGGAGAGTTGCTCAGACTGCCTGTACCACCCGTTCACATGTCCTTGAAGTACCAAGAGCATCAACTTTTTTTTTTTTTTTAAGATTTTATTTATTATTTGAGAGAGAGAGAGAGCATGCCCCCCTGAGGGAGTGACAAGAAGAGACTGTCAACCAGACTCCCTGCTGAGCTCAGAGCCCGACATGGTGCTTGATGTCAGGACACGGAGATCAGAAGTGAGCATAAACATAAACCAGGAGTTGGAGGCTTAAAGGACTGAGCCACACAGGCAACCTTGATTCACAGTATTCTGATGACCTTTAAAAAACACATCAGTAAAGAGAATGAGAGGGAGGGAAGGATGGAACGCCTACAGGCCTTGTTTGTCTTCTCTCTGACGCTCCGCCTCTATCATTCCCTTCTTGTCTCTCCTTCAACATTTCCTGCATGTCTGAAACAGACCCACTACTGTGGACTCCAAGATACAAGGTGTGTTTCTTACGTTGAAAAGCTACGCATAGTCTTTGATTAAGCTAATTTTTGTTGAATTATGCAAAAATCATACTTATTTTGAGTCCCCATCTCTGTTACTTAAAAAAAAAAAAAAACAACCAAAATTGTCAAACAAAAACAAGACTATACCCCTTCAATATATTGTTCTCTGGGAGACACACTAGTGAGGTGGAAAATGGTGGGGAGGTAGGGCAAGGGGATGTAATCAATTTTAAAGGAATTGAAAAGTTTTCTCCTTTAGTGCGCATTGTTTCTTTTCATGTCTTAACCATTTTCTTTAAGTGTTCATGTTTCCGCCCATAAAGTTCTACAGCCATCTTTTTCATGCTTCCTCTATAAAGTTCTAAAGTCCTTTTTAAAAATTTTAATTTAAATTTTGTGAATAAGCAATAAATTTGCATGGTTTAAAATTCAAAGCAGTTCAAAAGGGTATATACCCAGTGAAAAGTTTCCTTCTCCCCCTGCCTTTCCCTCCCAGTGGGTCCCTCAGCTGCCCAGCTCTCTGCCCCGGAGACAACCACTGTCACAGATGGCTTAGCTCAATGTCAAATAGTGTAGGATAGTCCAAATGTGAGGCCATAATTGCAACACCCATGTGGAGCAATGGTGAGAAGAAAGGGCCAGGAGTTAGAGAGTGCATCCCAGTCCTATCCAGACAGCTCTTAATTCATTTGTGTCTATTTCTCACTATTAACATAAAAATAATAGTAATGTTCCTTAGCTATCTCCCTTACAATGAGAATCCACTAAGATGATGTGTATGAATGCATTTCGAAAAACTCTTCCCTATGGGAAGAGAAAACCTAGAACCTAAAGCTTAACCCGTCAGGCATGTTTGTCACGGGAGGGACTTGAATGGTTCACAGTATTGCACGAGAAACTTTCATTTGATTTCAAATGAAATTCGAGTTATTGATTTCAATGATTTCCAATGAAGAGACGTATGTGGGCAGTCTACTGGGCCCAGTAGGGAAGAATAAAAGGTAGATTTATTTCCTGTCAGTTTTGAAATGCTCTCTTTAATTCTTCCATCACCTAGCAGAAGGGGTGGCCTCTCTTAGATGTGTAACTCAGCAAAGAATGTGACTCTTGTAGCTGCTGATCTGCCACCTTTGGGGCCATCGGAGGCTTATTTCCTGGGCTGCTTGACTCCTTTCTGGTCCGTGGAATGATTTCCAATCAAGGAAAGATGTGGTCTAGGCTACTTTGAAAAATGTGTGAGCTGGGGGAAAACACAGACTGCCCGAGGACTGTGACCTCAGGATTGCTGTCAACATTCTCCCTGAGGCGAAGTTTGCCATTGACTTTAGAGGAAGTTGTACTTAGGGAAGGAATGCAGACTCCCTGCACAGTTAAATGTGCATGTGTGAAGGAGAACTGGTCTGATAGCCTGGGGCCGGAGCCCTTGTTTATCCACAGAAGATAGGAAGCAAGGAGTAGAGATAAGGCTGGCTTTCCCTGTGTGTGTGTGTGTGTGTGTGTACACGCGCGCGCCTGTACCTGGCCCCAGAAAGGCTGTGTCTGGGGCAGATAGGAACTCTGGGTCACGGGCTGAGTCACCTGTGGGGCCAAATAGAGAAACCCTGCAGTAATGTGGAAGGGATCAGTGTCCTCTGGTCAGAGAGCTCTTCTGCAATTTATCAAAGGAATCCCAAGTTTATGCCTTTTGTAGGCCCTTCCTTTTTAAAGAGACAATTATTAATTTTCAGAGACTCAATAAATGATAAACTTGTGAGCATTGTTTTTCCATTATAAAGCAGCTTAAGCAAAGCCCCAGGATGCCTGGGAGAATATCCAAATTGGCAAGCCTTTCCTGCCGCCTCGCTCCCTTTTCCCTCTTCTTGGTTCCTCTGGGACAAGAAGTAAAGGTTACTCCATAGGTAACAATCTAATGATCTAATGGTGTCTCTGGTCATCTTGACCTTTGGATGCTGGGAATTGAAGTTGTCTCTTAGGTTATCTTTTAAGTTACTTATCTTCCATGGATCAGGGAAACATCAGGTACTTTTCAAAGGGTGTTTCAAAGGGTACTTTTCAGTGTGTTTTAGTGAATTAAGGTGGGATGTCTGGGTGGAGACACTGATTCTCTTTGTTGTTCCATCAGGGGATCTTTGGAGAAATTTGCAGTTCTCCACTGACTGGAAGCAACTGGTGGCTTTTGGTTAGGGTTGAATATAAATCAGAGCTCTGAACCCTGCATTTCTATGAGGAATTATAGTGACTGATGAACCAAACAGGCTTGGTTAAACAAGTTGCTTAAAATCCACAAGACATCAGGAGCTTTGTAATAGGTTTGGTAATAATTAAAATAGTTAAAATGCTTCTGTCTGGGCAGCAATTAGTTTTCTCGACAAATACAGAAAATGTGTCATTTATGCCATTGCCTTCAGTCAGTCAAACCCATGATTTGTATGTGAGATGGTTTTAGCTTTTTGACAGCAATGGAACTCAAGGAACCTGGGTCAAGACCTAGC
The DNA here is from genome assembly GCF_020171115.1 of Neogale vison. Taxonomy (NCBI): domain Eukaryota; kingdom Metazoa; phylum Chordata; class Mammalia; order Carnivora; family Mustelidae; genus Neogale; species Neogale vison. The sequence goes on along the minus strand of NC_058091.1, from coordinate 74,818,705 downwards.
GGCCTAAGAGATTACCTCCTTATTGCCATGGTTCTCTTCAAAGTCTTTCTACAAGAACATCTTTGCTACAGGGAGGGCAGCTGAGGATTGAGAGGCTTAGCTGGACCGCTCCATCTCCCCAGTGGTATTTCAGAAAGATAGGGCTAATGCCCATGGCTGGCTGATTGGATTCTGTGACTCGGGGAGCCTGCCTTAGATCTTTAGGTTATTCCCTTATACTTTCCTGGATGTATGAGCTCTTTGCACCGGCACCTCTGCTCTCTGTTGGTACTATTCTTGTCTCCCCATCCATGGCCAAAGATGGGGGCAGAGAATAGGTGTACTCCAAACTGAGTTACTAACTAGATTTCTAAGTTTCTGATTACTTCTAAGACCCTGCGCCCAGAAGGAGCCCAGAGTGGGTGTAAGCCTAGAGTATATCACACTGTTCAGGGTGCTCATCCTTATCCTCTTAATAAATTTTGGACCAGGCATCATGTGGCTGAAGTTAGTATCTATGACAGCTCTTATAAATGCTAGGAAAAGCAGTTAATGGATAGAAGTCAGAGGCTGGGAGTAAGGGGATTCAATGAGCTACACTACTGATGATAACAATTACGAGTATGTACTAAATATTTAATAGGCTGACATTGTGATAAATGTTTTTTATGTAATACCTAATCTTCATAACCATTCTACGCCCTAGGAATTATATCCATTTTACAGATAAGGAAACTAAAATTCACAGAGATAAGCAAGTTGAGCAGTTCAGTGGTGAGTAATGTTAGATGTTGGGTTTGAGCCTACCTCTGACTGATGAGATCTGCTTTTCTTTTTTATTTTTTTTATTTTTTTTTTTAAAGATTTTATTTATTTATTTGACAGAGCGAGATCACAAGCAGGCAGAGAGGCAGGCAGAGAGAGAGGAGGAAGCAGGCTCCCCGCTGAGCAGAGAGCCCGATGCGGGGCTCGATCCCAGGACCCTGAGATCATGACCTGAGCCGAAAGCAGCGGCTTAACCCACTGAGCCACCCAGGCGCCCCAGAGATCTGCTTTTCTGAATGTAACTCTACTGCCATGGCCATTAGTCTTGTAGGTTTCTTCTGGGTTTCTCCAGAGTAAGGCCTCTGGGCCATTCCTCTTGGTGTTCTCAGTGCCTAATCATCATGTCTGGTTGTCTGGCATTAAATCCTCTTCTCATGAAGCTATAAGACCTCCACTGACACAGAACTGTCCATTGTCATGTCCAAAGACAGCTCTTCAAAATATTTAGAAAATTTATTGGGAGGAAAGGAAGGGAAAACAAAACAAAACAATACAAAACATAACGATGGTCAATAGGAACGTAGGCGGCAATGGTTTGTGCCGACAGGAATGTTTTCATGAGCCTTCCCCTCACCAGCATTCTAGTGAAATGAAGGGACAAGGACCACCAGGAGCCAGAGGACAATTATGCAAACCCTATGGATTTATTTCAAATGCATCAAAAACTCTTACTTTTCCTGAGTAAGTTTTGTTTTCTTCTTCCTTTCTTAATCCTGTAGACCCAACCTAGACTTGGTTGCAGGATCTTTATCTTATTTCCTGGGTCAAGAACTCAAATTTAAAAATTGAAGAATTTTTTGCCATTGAGGGTTGGCTACTCTATTACCTAGGTTCTAAAAATAATGCTTTGCCTCAGAACGTGACATCTGCTGTTTTCTGTTTTACTTTTATCTTATCACTGGCTCTCCAGTTCAAACTGTTCACCAAGGGCAGTGACATGCCAGAGGAGGGTGTTCAGTGCCTCCACATCTCCTTTAGGCAAGGAAGGACAAGTACGCTCTGAGAACAGGTCGACTCTGTGTCTCTGAAGAGCCATTCACTTCCTGGTCCATCACTCAGTGCATCTGTGACAAGGGGCAGATACCAGCACCTTAGAGCACCCAGGGGCTCTGAGTTGGCCCTACTTATGGGATGTGACCAGTCACTGCTGGGGGTGAGGACAAGCCCTGGGTTCTGTCCAGAAGGCATACAATAGTTTCATTTCAAAGTTTTTCCTTTTTTTCTTTTGGTTGGGAAATAAATCCCTCAACTCTGATGACAGACAATGACCCACTCTAAGGGCTGAGGGTAAGTCAGTGTATTAGATTTCTGAGGAGAGCAGTGTTTTGAGAATGCCACACAGACCGCTTGTCTGCTTTCAGATCAGAGGACTGAGGCATTGTTTATGTAGTTCGTGCACTCAGGGAAATGGGTCACTTGGTGTCTTAGTCTGTTTGGGATCCTACAACAGAATATCATAGACTGGGTAGCTTATAAACAACAGACATTTATTTTTTATAGTTCTGGAGGCCAAGAAGTTCAAGATCAAGGTGATGGCAGATTTGACGCCTGGTGAGAGCCTGCTTCTTGATTTACTGATGGTTGTCTTCTTGCCATATTCTTACATGGCAGAAGAGGCAAAGTCACTCTCTCTGACCTCTTTTATAAGGGCAGAAATCCCATTTGTGAGGCTCCAACTTCACGACCTAATTACCTCCCAAAGGCCCCACCTCCTAATACCATGGTGGGGGGGAATATTGGGATTTCAACATATGAATTTTAGGGGGACACAAACATTCAGTCCATGGCATGTATATAAAGTCCACGAGGCATGTTTTAGTGGGCAGTTTTAATCTTCTTCCTCATCAGATCTTTCTAAAGATGGCCCGGAGAGTCCCCTTGTGTTACTGGCAGAGCTGGTGAGAAGCGCAGCGTCTGAATGAGGGACTGCGGGATGAGAGGAGAATGTACACGGGCGATCCACAAGGTAGTGGGAGGCTCAGTCCTTTGCTAGTTTTCTGTTTCTCAGCACTGTCCCAGAACCTGTTAGAAATGCCCAGCCTTGGGCCCCACACCAGACTTGCTGAATCAGAATCTGTATCTTTTTTTTTTTTTTTAAAGATTTTTATTTATTTATTTGACAGACAGATCACAAGTAGGCAGAGAGGCAGGCAGAGAGAGAGAGAGAAGGAAGCAGGCCCCCTGCTGAGCAGAGAGCCCAATGCGGGGCTCCATCCCAGGACCCTGGGATCATGACCTGAGCCGAAGGCAGAGGCTTTAACCCACTGAGCCACCCAGGCACCCCCAGAATCTGCATCTTAACACGGTCTCCAAGTGATTGATACGGACGTTAACATTTTGATAAGCGCTGCTCCAAACTCAAAACACATTTCCATTAATATCACACATGTTGCCACTGTTGTCTGCTAGCAGGGAAGCAAGATTACTCAAGTCATTAACATAGTTCTTCAACTTTTGTTATTAAGGGTAGTCATTTGTTTATTTGAATGGAAATGGCCTGCTTTCTCTGAATCTGGTTGTTGTGTATCAGTAAATCACAGGCTGTTTTTTTCTCTTCTATGTACTTCATAGCTCTCAGAAGGAGCTAAAGGTCAGTCCGTTCTTTCAGGCCCTGGTGCCTATTACCAGTTCAGTCTGACATTTGGATGTGTCGGCGTCCTTCTTTGTGCCAGTAACCGGTGTGTAGCCACAACATGGTCGGAAGGCAGTGGCCACAGCCACTGCCTGTTGTGAACAGCTGTTGGTTTTCTTGACCCAACCCCTATTTCCTTCTCCTTTTGTAACAGCGTCTTTCTTGTAGGAGGTGTGCAGGTGGGTGGGACCCCTTGTCAAGGTCCTTTCCCCTCTGATGACCAGGGGTTGGGATGTGACTACAGCAGGCCCAACGGGATGCTCTCTGCTGTGAGGCCAGGGCTCATTGACTATATCGTACCAGCTGTAAGGACCATTGCTGCTGAGATCCTAGAGCTTCTGGATTACTGTACCGCCCGAGGCCTATTCATATTCTTATAGAGTCTGTTTTTACTTATCCAGGGTAGCCAGGTTTCTTTCTGTTGATTCAAGCCAAAGAATCCCAGCTGAGCAGAGGAATCTAAATATGGTTCATGTTGTGGAAAACCAATTTGGATCTTTTAAAAATTTTTTTAAAAGATTTTATTTATTTGATAGAGAGAAAGCACCCATGTGCATGAGTGGGGGGAGGGGATGAGGGAGAGGGAGAAGCAGGCACCCTGCTGAGTGGGGAACCCAGTGCAGGCTCAATGCCAGGACCCTGAGATCATGACCTGAGCCAAAGCAGATACTTAACTAACTGGGCCACCTAGGCAACCCCCAATTTTGGTCTTAATGAGGAGAGCAGGCACTTATGAATCTCCACAGTCTTCTACAGCCTTCTACTCTGTTTCATTGGCTGGATTGTGTCTATAGCCAAGTAAAACATTTTAAGGTTTTCAAATGTATTTGTAATTTCTCTTCCTTACCTTGCTGTACTTTAATATATGTGTATATGTCTATGAAAAGGCTAATATTGATCAATAATTACCAGGGTACAGGTAGTCAATACTTTTGTAGCAACTGCAACATTAACCTCAGTGTGTTTTTTAGTTTTTTAAAGTTATGACTTTGGTCTTCAGATGATCTTAATACATCCTAAGCAAGTTAAAATTTAGTCCCAGGAAAAGAAAGAACATGTGTATAGCTTATCAATTTATCATATGGAAAGCAGTAGTATTAGTCCAGACCTATCTACTTAATGACCATCAGAAGATATTACTTACTTGGCAGCTTTCAGAGACTGTGTAAAAATTCACATACCTTTTCCACAAATGAATTTCTTAATTTTATTAGTAAACACAAAGGACTGACGGTGATAGAGACTGATCAAATGAATAAATAATACTGCCTTATAAAAAAATCAATTGAGTCAAACCCAGGGCATAATTAACAATATAGCTCCTAGTTTTAAAATGATGTTGGGAAAAAAAAAAATGGAAGTGGGTTCTAGTACAACACTGGTTGATTTAATGTCATAAATAAATAATCAGTACCTTTCAGCCATTAAAAAATATTGTAGATTAATATTTAATGGACATGTATTCATAATAGAGAAAGAAAGGGTATGTACCATGTGACTGCATTTTATCTGTTATTTATTATTTATGGTAATATTACTTATACATGCAAATATTCTAATGTCTTACAATAGTCACCTCTGGGTAGTTTTATTTTTTCTTACTTTATTGATTTGTTTTATTTTCATTCCAGTTATGTGTTTTTAAAAATTTTTTCTATTAAAATATGTTTTGCTTTTATAACATTAAAAAGAAAAGGTTATTTTTAGTTAAAAATAAATTAGAGTCTCAGTGGACTTTGTGTGTAAATTAATATGGGAAAATTTGTCAAGGATTATATATCTAGACTAAACCTTGTTATACCATGTAGAAATACTAAATTTCCCTGACAATGCAGGAAAAGTCTTGTTAGCTTTTATTTTTTATTAACCAAACTCAATGGAACTTAAATTAAGAAAATATTTCTTTAACAGTTCGCTTTAATTTTGTAAAAATATCCTACAGTCAGTGATTTTTAAAAAAAGAGAATAAATTGAGCTTGTGTTGTAATACATTGCTGTTTTCTAGACCAGAGCTTCTCAAATTTTAATGTGCAGATGAGTCCCCTGGGGAATCTTGCGAAAATGTAGATGGGTCTGGGGTGAGGCCCGAGATTCTGGATTTCCATCATGCTTCCAGGTGGAGCTGGAAGCTGCTGGTCTGTGGACAATGGTTGGAGTGGCAAGGGTCTCTAGATAGGAATTGTTCTTATGGACATCAGAAATCACTCTGAGCCAAGGAAAAAGTAAATAATCTCTGAGCAAAAGCTTTTACAGCCCAGGGTAGAAAGTTGGGAAGACTAGAGCTTTCTGGGTCTGGAACTTGAACATTGCTTCAGAGTGGGACTGAGGTCAGAGGTGCAGGCAATAGGAGTGAGGGCTGCAATGTCGGACCAGAACATAGGCAAGTGAGCTGAGGAGGAACCATCATAGGAGGGAGGCCATCTTACCGACATGGCTGTTCCTCACCATATTATTTTCTACAGTCTTCCTGAAGGTGCCACTGCTAGTCTCCTTCACCCAGTGGATTAGAAAGAGATAAATATTGGCAGCCTCTGGGGAAGCTACTTTGGGAGACGTTGTAGCCTGTGAGCGTGAAGGGAGGGAAAAGGCGGGGTGAGGTCTGAATGTTGGTGCTGGCTCCCGAGCCAAAGTGGTCACGTGGTGGAGAGAGAAAGGGACCTCACAATAACTTGGGATCCTTGGTCTCGAGTGGGTCTGAAAATCTACTTGTGCACCAACTGACAGGGTTAAACCAGAGTCTGTGGACCTCTTTTAAGAACATGTGCACAGCTCCAAAAGGATTAGTACTTTCTCTTTTCAAGTGGAAATTAGAATACCTTTAATGCACTGCTGCGAGAAAGCCTAAAGCCACGGGCTTCTGGATTAATGTTGTATAGGGAATTTGAGGCAGAAACTTAGATTTCATTTCCCAATTGACTTGCATTCTGCAGGTGGAAAGGCAAGAATTAATTTGCCTCCAAGATACAATAAAAGTTGCAATTGAAGATTAGAAGTAATCTTTTGAACTAGTTGCTTGGTCCCGTCTGGGCCTTGATGTTTGTGACTGAGAAGTAGAATTAAGAAAAGTACCTGTCTCCTAGAGTTGCTGTGAGGATTATAAAATCAACACATGTAAAGTGCTTAGAACATTCCCCGACATACTGTAAGTACTCAATAGGTACTAATGGAAATTGTATTATTATTATTATTGTATTACATCATTATTTGCATTATTATGTTACAAATTGTTGTATATACTATTATTATATTACAATTATATTAAATTACAATTAAAGTATTATAAATCATTAAATTACAACTATAATTATATTAAATTATATATGGTAATAATTATATATAAAACATATAATTATTATATTATAATAGTACATTATATTAAATTATATTATTATTCTTATTATTATTACTCAGCTGTGCAGTTGTGGGCAAATTGCATTATTTCCCTGAAATTATTCCTTTTATGTACAATGAAGGTAATAGTGCCTATTTCATGAGCCCTTTAGGGATATAAAAGGATAGATGAGGGCGCCTAGGAGGCTTAGTTGGTTAATTGTCTGTGTTCCAATTAGGTCATAATCCCAGGATGCTGGGATCGAGACCCTCATCAGGAGCCTGCTTCTCCCTCTGCGTCTCTTTCTCAATCTCTCTCATGAATAAATAACTAAAATCTTAAAAAAAGAAAAAAAGGGATGGATGCTGAGATAGGTGCTTGGCTGGTGCATGGGTAGAACTTGGCTGCTGCTGTGCAGAGCTGGGAGATCCCTTGTGCCTGCCAGTCATTTGCGTTTACATGGGAGTGGGGACTTATTAGGGAAGTGGACTAATTAGGGAAGTGTGCACTCCAGGGAACCATGATCAAGGCCAGATTGTGAGAGTAGCTGATCAAGGAAGACATCTGGGAGAAGTGCACTTTGCAGGCCAAGATCAAGTCTAGCCTCTGCCAGGGTGAGGAAGGGGTCCTTTGGGGCCAGAACTTGATCTGCCCAGTCTTGCTATGAGGGAATCTTAGGTCTGTGCTTGAACCTCTGTGGACTAAGTATAATCCTGCTGTCAAGATCCTCCATACTCTTGCCTAGAGATGCTGGAAGTCCTAGGTCAATTGGCAGACCGGCCTTGAGGGCAGGCAGGGGGCGAGGCACGTGGCGCAGCAAGGGTAAGTCTTGATGGAGTGCCCTCCCCTTGGACAGCCCATCTGTTGGCCACACTAGCCTGGGAAAATCAAGGGCTCATTGCCTAATGGCAGGAATGTTGGGGTGCCTGAGCCACTCCCTTCAAATTGCATTTTTTAAATGAAAGAAGATATGTTTTGTAAAATACATCATGTAGTATAAAATGCACAAAACACAAGTACATTGATCAATAAATTATCACAAAGTAAACACATAACCATCACTTGCATCAAGACATAGAATCTTGCCCGAACAGGAAGCTTTCCATGTACCACTTTCCCAGCACAGGTCCCTCAGTGCGTGGGATATCTAATCAATACCCTGACTTTCAGGAACCACTTCCTTCTTATGGTATAGTTTTATCACCTAAGAGTTTATCTTTAAACATGAGTAGCTTCTTTTGTTCAAACTTTGGTGAGATTTCAGTTATATTGTTGCATCTAGCTGAGGTTTGTTCATGTTCTTTGCTGTGTGCATAAAACTATAGTTTACAGTATTTATCAATCCTATTGAGGATGGACATTTAGGTTATTTACAGTTTGGGGGGTTCTGGAATAACGCTGCCATGAACATTCTTTTATAGGTCTCCAGGTGATCATTGACATGCATTTGGTTAGGCTTATACCTTGGAGTTGACTTGCTCAGTCATAAGGCATGTGTATTTTTAACCTTAATAGATTATGTCAGGTTATTTTCCCAAGTGGTGTTACCAATTTATAGTCCCACCAGGCATGATTAAGAATTTTAATTGCTCCAGATTCTCACCAACACAGTAATCTTTAAATTTTAGTCATTTTGGTAGGTGTGTACTAATTTTGTCGCATTAAAAAAATTTAATAGCAGTTTTATTGCTCTATAATCCACATACCATACAAGTCACTCATTTAGAATGTATAATTCAGTGGTTTTTCATGTATCCATGGAATTGTGTGGCCACCACATATTGTAATTGTTACTTTCCTGATTCCTAATAGATGACCACCCCTTTGCGTGTTTGCAGATCATTTGTCTTCTTTTTAAGCTTCTGTCTTAGTTTTCTATCGGGTTGTCCATCTTTCTTTTACTGTTTCATAGGGGTCCTCTGATCTTGAGCCCTTCTTCAATTTGTGGCTCTTGTTTAACATCGCTATCTGATAAATAGAAGTTTTCATTTTTTGGGTGCCTGGGTGACTCACTTGGTTAGGCGACAGCCTTCAGCTCAGGTCATGATCTTGGAGTCCTGGCATCAAGTCCCACATCGGGCTTCTGGCTCCATGGGGAGTCTGCTTCTCCCTCTGACCTTCTCCCCTCTCATGCTCTCTTTCTCTCTCTCTCTCTCAAATAAATAAAATTTTTTTTAAAAAGTTTTCATTTAAAAGAAAAGATTTATGAGAAAGAAAGAAAAAGGGAGAGCATGAGCAGGAGGAGGGGCAAAGGGAAAGGGAGATACTGAGCAGGGAGTGGGCTGAGTAGGGAGCCTGACGTGGGGCTGGATCCCAGGACTTGAGCTGAAATCAAGACTTGGATGCTTGACTGACTGAGCCACCCAGGCACCCTAGAAGTTTTCATTTTTGTTGTAAATTAATCATTGGTTTTTTTTTTTTTTTTTTGGTGAGAACTTTATGTGTCCTATTTAAGGAATGCTGTATTTTCCTGCCTCAGGTCATGAAGTTAGTCTCCTATACGGTTTTCTAGAAAGTTTGTTATTTTGCCTTTTACATTTAGATCTCTGATCCACTAAGAAGTGATTTTGGTGTATGGTGTGAGTTAGGGAGTTCAAATTTTATGTTTACTCCATTGGAATATTCAGTTTTCCTAGCACTATTCATTGATACATCATCTATTCCCTCCTGTTCTGCAGTGCCCCTGCTGGCCTAAATCAAGTATCCATTTATGCATGGGTCTGTGTTAGGGCTTTCTTTTTTATTCTGTTGATATAATTGTATATGTTTGTGCCAATAACACACTGTCTTAATCATTGTAACTTTTAGAATGTGATTTGATATTTGATATCTAGAAAAGCAAGTCATTCTGTCTTCTTTTTCTTTTTTCTTTTCTTCAAAAACATCTTACTATCCTTAACTCTTGCATTTCCCTATAAATTTTAAAATCACCCTTGTCAAGTCCCACAAAAAGATCTGCTAGAGGGATGCCTGGGTGGGTCAGTCAGTTAAGCTCCTGCCTTTAGGTCAGGTCATGACACCAGGGTCCTGGGATGGATCCCACATTGGACTCTCTGCTTGGCGAGGAGCCTGCTTCTCTTGCTCCCTCTGCCTGTTGCTCCCCCTGCTTGTGCACACCTGTTCTTACTCAAATAAATAAATCTTTGGAAAAATGAAAATAAAAAGATCTGCTAGCATTTTGACTGGAAGAGTTTCTTCATTCTCTTTCCCTCCCCACCCCCACTCTTTAATAACATGAATCCCAGGAGAATTTTTCTCATTTTGTGAGAGGTCTTATTCCAGGTGCACCCAGTTCACGTGCCCTACAACTGGGATGGCCGTGACAGTGGTCCATATTGGCTTTTGTAGGACCAGCCTCTGGACCCACAGTTGTAGAGTTGTCCAGGCTTGAGAGCCATCTGAGTTCCTGACCTAAGGGAACAACCAGGACTACTTGGGAATATCTGGGGATCCTTGGAAAGGGCAAAAGTCTGCTCATTTGGGAAGGGGGAATCTGGAGTCATTGCAAATTAAGGTCCCAAGGTATGTTTCCAGAAGCTGGAGAAATCCAGTCATTCTGGTTCCATGATGACTGAAAAAGTGAAGGATTTCTATTAGTTCAAATAGGCCAAGTCACAGAAGTTGCTCGTGAGTTACCTTTCTCCTTTCCCTTGCTTTGCCCTATCTGTAAGGTTAGGCTTACAGATAGCCAGTGGAACTAGGCTATGAACATAAGGCAGAATGCTAAAGTAGCAGTAGACCAATGACTTGGTAGTTTGTGATCAGAGAGAGGGAATTCCTTTTGAGCAGACCAATCCTGTCCGTGATGCCAGAGACATAAAGCTGTTAGCACCAACTAAAGACCAGATATGTATTGACTGTGCCTTGCTTTACCTTTACTGTTTCTGGGAGAATTCTGAAAATTATCCCCTAAAATAAAAGCAATAATCATTTGGTTTCTCTGGTTCCCTCTTAGTTTTCTTTTTCTTAAATGAAGTGAACTTCCGAAATAAAACAACAAAACTCCAACATTGAATTTTTCCTGGGTGTTCTTGTTGAGGTTAGTTGCTTTGGACCCTTGTCCAAGACCTGCAGTTGGAGACAGCCATCAGCAGCAAAGCTGCGTGTTGTCTTACTGCCCTTGGTTAACAGCTTTATGCTGGGAACTCTCCATCCGCTGTTGCCAGCAGGGTGTCCCTGTCCCAGAACCTGTCATCTATGACCTTCCAGCATTCTGATGCATCATCTTCTCTGCTTATCGGAGATTTCTAAGGAACAGTTTTTCTTTTGTTTTATGGAGGCAGTAACTGTGTACATGAGGAGAGAGATGGATAATAGTGATACCTTTGGTTTCTGTAGATGAAGGATGTTTCTTTCTAGTTTCACTGAAACAAAATAGTCTGTCAGAATGCTCTGTTAAAATTACCTTGATTTGGGGGCATGTGGGAGACTTCGTTGGTTAAACATCCAAATTTTGATTTCAGCTAGGTCATGATTTGAGGGTCATGAGATCGAGCCCCACGTCAGCGCTGTGCTCAGTGTGGAGCCTGCTTAAGATTCTCTTGCTCCCTTTCCCACTGTCCCCAGCATGTGCTCTCTCTCTTTAATAAATAAATAAAATGCTTTAAAAAATTACCTTGATTTTAAAAGAATCAAATAGAGGAGTTAAAATCCAGCTATCTCCCAGTTGGTCCCTCTGGGAGGGTTTGGGGCAATTAGAGAATCCTACAAAGCAGAACCACATGAATCAAAATAAAATCAAACACACAGATGACATACTAAGTAGTAGCCATGGGCTCCATTTCCTTTTCTGAGTTCAATGGATAGAAGCTTAATCAGGAAAGAGAGATGGATCTCTGGGGACAGTGATGGAGATGTTTCCCATCAGAGAATGAAGGAGCTTTCACATCTTTTGCTTTCCTCTAAGATTCCCATCTCACAATTAAGAGAATGTTGGTTTTCAGTTTTCTGCCAGTAGTTGGAGGCCAGAGAACTTTGGAAGCATGCAAGGCTTAGCCTTGTTGCACAGACATTCTCTTCTCTTGTTTTTTGCTCCCTCTCATGTACCTGTCACACTCCCCTTTTCTCCTTTTCCAAAATTTGAATAGAAAATGACTTTCAGATCTTGGATTCACCCAAAGGGAGAGATGTGTGCAAAACCAGATGGATTTATGAGGTCAGAAACCTAAAATAAAGGAATGAAAACCCTAAAGGTAGAATTCCAGGAATCAGCCAATTGGTGGGAGATTTTGAATGGTGTTCTCTTCTTTCCTCCCTTTCCCCTTTCCTCCCTGCCTTCCTACAGAAGTGGTAGACTCAGTGTTTGTCTTCCAGGAACTTATATTCTGGTTGGTGACACCATCACAAATAAATCAGATTTGAACAACAATGACAAGAGAATACCACCATTCCTTCAGCATTTACTTGGACGATGTGCTAAACATCTTATATGTTTATCACATTTCATCCTTAAAACAGTTCTGTAATATCAGTGGTATTGTTCACCACTTTTTTACAGATAGGGAAGTCAAGGCTTAGATTAAAATTGCACTCAACACCACACATCTATTAAGTGGAAGGGTAAAGTGGTCTGACCACTTTGATAATTTAGGCCACAATAATTTGGACCAGAAGAGAGGGAAATAAAATGCCAGTGAAGGAAGCTCTGTGGAGTTGATAGGACTTGAAATGATAAATTAAACAGGTAAATAAATGTCATTTATGGCCTTGATATGTCCTCAACTCTGATCAGTTCTTTGCCTCAGAGCTATAGTTGTTCTAATAGTCACACATGAGTGCTTGGAGTGTAGTAGTTTTCCACTCTAAGTAGAAACTGGTTATCATTAATCACTGCGTGCAGCCCTGTTTCCTCTGGCTTCTTTTGGTTGATGATAAATTTTTCTAATTAGCTGTAAAAATAATGAAAGTACACGTCATGTTTTAATCATAAGCTACTTGGACCAGTGGCATTTGTGTGATAGCTTAAATTCTTATTTTCCTGTACCAAATTGCTTTGAGTTTATGACATTTTTAGTAGACCTCCTATAAGTCCACAGAGCTCAGGACTGCAAAAGCTATGAACTGTTTTCAGTAACAAAATCACAGAAAAGAAAAGCAAAAAAAAAAAAAAAAAAAAAAAAAAGCATTGACACATTGTCAGTGGTTTATTTTCCCATATGTTGGTGGGATATTAAAGATCTTTGAGATCTTTGTGAATAATTCGATGCAGGCCTGGTTCTAAGAATAAAAGCTGGCATACTGATCAGTGAGGGAGGGTTTTTTTTTTTTTCCTCAGAAGCCTAAGTGAACTCCTCTGAGAGTTGGGGGAAAATATATGGGCTTAGAAGTCACACTCTAACTGGCCTTCAGTATTAAGTTTATGGCATCCCTACAGGTTCAGTACACAATGGCTGCAGCTGGGAAAATCACCTCCTAGCAGAAGTTCTCCGAGCCACGGCATATCAGTGCCGCTCAAACCTCAGTGTTTATCACCTCATATTACCGGGCACCAGGCCACATTTCCTGACTTGGTAGGTCTTGGAAGGGGCCTTAATTTCTGCTGCTGACAAGTTCTCAGGTGGGGATGCTTCTGCTGGGGCACATACCAAATTCCGAGTCTGACTTCTGGACCCAGCTCAGTGCTAATCAGCTCTGTGACCTACACACTTTTTAAATGTGTTTTTCCTTGAATCACCTGCACCTAGTTTGCTGAAGGTTTAGGAATCCCTTTAAGAACCCAAGAATTAGGTATTATCACTGTGATATATCTAATAGCATCTGCTGGCGTCTCAGCTGGTAAAAATATTCCTTCCAGTCTGTCTGGGATCTGCTTTGCTTGAGGCGTTAGTGGGGCTTTTCTGTTTCTGGGGAGCTCTGAAGAAGAACTAATGCTATTTTTCAGAATGCAATGCATGTCTCTGAGTCTGATCCTCGTATGGATGTAGGAGTCACAACATAGCACACTAGAGCCTGATAATTACATTCTGCACTAATTTTGAAAAGAAAACACTTTTATTTCTTATGTTCTTGACTGTATATTCCACAACACGTAACAGAATGTCTTGAGCTTTGTAGGTGTTCAATAAATGTTTGTTGAGTTGAAACATTTAATTTTATTATTTTTACAAATATTAAATATGTAAATATTAAACAACACACTACAGCACAAACAATGGTCCAAGTAAGAAAACAAATGACAAGTCAAAATATGGAATATTTAATTTTAATTTGTATTTGGTGCCAAGAGTTCATCAATATCCTTTGAGTAAATAGAAATAATCACAATTTTATACACTTAAATATGCTTTGGAATTTATACGGAATTAGAGGACATATTATTTGTCCTCCTCAATCTTTGTAAAAGTTGAATGTATGGATAAAGCATTTGGTGCTCAGATCATGGGAGAGCCTACATGCGAAGTGTTAGGGTTCCTGTGACTAGGATTTTTAGGAGTGACTTTTGGCCCCATGTTTTTTGGAAGGATTTTCCCTGTAACCATTGATGGTTGGGTCTGAATATAGGTGAAATGGCAGTTCTGTACCATCACAGAAATGTTGTAACCCCCACTGAGAACTAATTCAGAAGGAGCTTTGCACAGCATGAGCAATCTCCCTGAGCACTCCTGTTCCATTCTCTTCCTGAAGACTACAATGAGAGATGGAAGCTATTCTTTCTTAAAATACAATCTGAATCCCTAGGTTCAGCACACCAAATACGTGCTGATAATTTCATCATCTATTTTTAAAAGTCAGGGCAAGTTAGTTTACTTCTATATTTAATAGATGAAATCCTCTAATGGGACCGTGTGAGTGACCTACCCTTGTTAATCTATTTCAAATGAGTAAATGAATCATGAAGTCATAACATAAACCACTTTGGAAATATAACTTGCTTGGTACTCATTTCATGAAGTTCTCTAGGCTCCTCTTTCCCTCTTTCTCTAGGCTCCTACTGCACATGCTCTCATGCTTTCTCAGGCTTACATGGCACTTAGTCTATATTCTATCAGAATTGTCCATTAGCCTGTGCTCCATTGGACCACATACTCCTTAAACACAGCCTATAAGCTTCATTCTGTATTATAGGAATGTACTGTTTATTGAATCAATAAGTCATAGCTAGATTTTCCTCATCAAAGTAGACTTCTGGGTTGGGTATGGGAATATATATGCTAAAATATTTTGAATACTGCCTATAGCTAAAAGAAATGACCAGAGGGGCCATTACAATGGAGGAAAAAGATACTAGAGCCTAGGAGTTATCACTTCATTTTTTGGTTATTAGTCTCTGGGGGCAATGTCTGTTTTTGTATAATTAGCATAAAATATCTTTCATTGATTTCAGAATTAAATTTTTTACATGTTCTTTTACTCAGTCATAGAGAAGATTCATCCAAAATGACAACTTCTCAACTTCATATTAAAATGAAACATAGATAAATAGGAACTGTATTAGGTATAACCTTTAATTATCTGAACCGGACTTTGGAGAAAAAAACAAATGCAAAGAGCAAATAAGTAAAAAAACAAACAAAACAAAACAAAACCCCATAAGTCAGTTTTTATTCAATCCATTTCTTCATTTATTTGAGTATATAAAAATAGTTGTTTTCGTGGTAATGCTCCATCATCAAAAAAATTTTTTAAGATTTTATTTATTTGAGAGAGAGAAAATGAGAGAGAGCATGAGAGGGGAGAGGTCAGAGGGAGAAGCAGACTCCCTGCCCAGCAGAGAGTCCAATGATGTGGGGCTCGATCCTGGGACTCCAGGATCATGACCTGAGCCAAAGGCAGTTGCTTAACCAAATGAGCCATCCAGGTGCCCCCATCAAAAAATTTTTAATTAAAAAAAATAATGACTGATAACAGAAATGGTACATTTTAGAAAGGCTCTCAATAAAAATTCCAAAAAATCATTTTAATGTAAATAGAACATCCTATTTAGGGAATCAAGGTTCTTTAAATCTTAAATGCCAATTTTGTGCTCTGTATAAAGAAAACACTGTCAACAACCATACAACTCCTTTTCAGTCTCTGACTAAAGGAACTTGCAAATTCCCATGCGAAGGAAGTCAGAGTAAATGACTATGTGAGATCCATCAGTAAGGCTTTATTTAACTGCTATTTCTGGTGCTGAGAAGTAAGTAGTGTATTTGCAGGCTAATTACCTCTAGCAGCTCCATCAGGTAACACCCCAAGTCTCAGCAACTTGATGCAAGAAAGCTTGTTTCTTGCTCCCATGGAGTCCAGTTGGGCCGGAGCGTCCTCCTCCTTCCGGGAGCCGGTCATCTCACTCAAGCCATAGAGTCTCCGGGACCGATGTTGCAAAGGAGGAAGAAGATGAAGAAAGCATATGGCCCTTAATGGTCTTGGTCTAGAAGTGAGACACGTCATTGTGGTTCAGTCCGTTGGCCAAGTCCAGTCCCAGGGTCCAAGATATCTGCAGGGGAGGCTGAGACCTGCACGTGGACATGCGGGAGGCTGGCACGCCTTAATGGCTCCTGCCAGTCTCCTTGGAAATGGCATTTCACTCACCCCCTTTTCCTGCCTGCCAGTGTACTACTGAAGTTGACGGGGTGGGGAGAAACTGAGGACAAGAGGACATATGTAGCAGATATGTACTATCTCTTCTGGTAGCAGAACGCACATTTCCTTATGAGAACCATCTGTCTCCCACTTTTGGTTCATATAGTTCTGGCCTGACCTTTCCTTTTCCTTCAGAGTTGAGCATGTGCTTGAGGCTGACAAAGCAGAGACAGCCGTGAGACCGGAGAGCCCTACCTTCGGGACTCCCTCGCTTCAAGGGCTGTGGATGCCTCAAATGTCTGTAGCTGGGCCAGTCTGGGGCCACCAGTGGATCTCTCTGCTTGAAAATGAAGCCAAAAAGAGAGACTTTAGATCTAAGAGAAAACAGGATTTGTATGCCATTGATAGGACCTGGGGAACAAATGGCCAGTTCCTGCCTTGATTTCCCTAGTGATGCAAGCCACATGTTCTCTGAGTCTGAACTAGGATGAATTGTGCTTCTGTAACTCGCAACTCAAAGGGAAGAGCTGGCATCCTTATACCCCGTTGCCTTTAAACCCAAATAACGATAAAACTTAAAAATGGCGTTCTTATACCCTTTGGTATTTAAACCCGAATAACTAGAGGTTACCTAAGAACGTGGTGGTGATTGTCATCTCTTCATTTACATCGCAGGATTGTTACTTTTGTAATATAATACCATATAAAGGAGGAGTGACTAATTGTCCTATATGCATTTCTTCTAATCCTAGTTTAACTCTTAGTAGCTTTTATAATCACCAGTTGGCTGACTGATTATTATCTGAAGCAGAATGGATTTAATTTTGCCTGTTAATCATTAACACTTGTAAGAAGTCAGATGTTTAAATCAGCTTCAAGAATATTAAAGGAGAAACACCTCTTCATCCCTGTCACTGCCACAAAAATCAGATTATTTGTCAATTGAATGTTTTGCAAGTGTCTCAAGTAAATCTGAGTTATGTTTTTGGAGGCCCTGGAACCGAAAGGATATGGATCCCACAGTCAGACCCCAGTTTTGCAGAGTGTGTGGAGGGATTTGGCTCAATTGCCCTATTTAACCCAACACTTTTTGAGAAGAAGATACACAGCAATGTTCTGGTGATTCAAACTGGTGTAACCTCAGTGTCTAAATCACATATTTGCTTACTTTCTTTCCAATAGGCTGACTAATTATGTGTCTTTATTTAGTGTTCTATATCAGAAGCCAAAAGAAATTGAGCAGCTGGGGCCAATTTTTAAATTTAAAACCAACAGAGCATTTGGCTCTCTGACGTGGTACCGAAGGATCCTTCTTTAACATCGTCATCACCACAGTGTCCAACCTGCTCTGTTCCAGATGTGCAACATCTGGGCTTTGAGGAGTGTGATTAGGAAATCAAATGACACACGTGGACATCCAAAATGAGAGAAGGAGCTCCAGCAGATCCCTTTCCCTTCCTATGTCGTTTCTTTTATCTGATTCAAAGTTTGCTAGAAACCTCTATCTGGAAAGCAGAGTTCCTCCTCTTTTACAAGCAAGGCAACAAATGTAAGGAAAGTTTTATTGTCCATGATAATTAAATGAACTGAATCAGAATCCACATCAAAAATCCTCTAAATCCCTCTCCATAGAATATCTTCAGATTAATAAGGTGAATTGAACTGAAATCCTCTTACAGAGTAGAGAGAAAATGTTACTGGTCCCAGAGGGTTGGGTGGGAGGCATCAAGTTTCCTCTTAGAAGATATTTCCTTTCTTCCCAGATTGGGGCTATTTTTCCCTTTACATATATAAACAGTTTTCTTCTCTACATTAGACAGAAGATATAACAATTCAGTTGACAATTTCAAACGACAGTGATTGATACATAGCAGCTTTGGCTGGGAAGGGCTACTGTTGAGCTTTAAGTAGGAGTCCAGGGATAGAAAGAGGTTGCTCATTTGACTGTTAGCTTGTCCTTCATTGAGGCCCTCCTTGTGTGGTTAACACAATCACCTTGTGTCTAAAAAATCCTGGAGTTAACACAAACCAAGTCTGGGTTGAAACGAGTTGTCTCAGTTGAATATTAGTGTAATCCTCACGATGGAGTAAACATCCTTTCTTGAATCTTCAGTGAGTATTTGTTGAAGATACTTTTCATGCTCACATGGTATCAAGAGTCCCTACCTTGGGGCACCTGGGTGGCTCAGTGGGTTAAAGCCTCTGCCTTCGGCTCAGGTCATGATCCCAGGGTCCTGGGATCGAGCCCTGCATCGGGCTCTCTGCTCAGTGGGGAGCCTGCTTCCTCCTCCTCCTCTCTCTCTCTCTCTCTGCCTGCCTCGCTGCCTACTTGTGATCTCTGTCTGTCAAAAAAAAAAAAAAAGAGTCCCTACCTTGTTCACAGAGTAGCTGGTAAGATAATACCAGTGTAGATTAAACGTGGTTACCAGCAAAAGGCAGCATACCGTTAATACTATGTTGTGTGGTATAGACAAAAACTCTCTAGGAATTCAGGAGACAGGCTCTGATTCCACAGCGAGAGTGAGGGATCGTTCTGGGATTTAAGAAAGGTTTAATCACAGATATAAGAAAGGTTTAATCACAGATCACACCTCACCCCCTACATGTGCCTGAAAAACACACATCCTTAGTCCCAAGACAGACTGGTTTGGGAATACAGGTAGCTCCGTGCTAATGCATAGTCCCCACTGAGGAAACAGCATTTGTATCCTACTTACTGTAGCTTTGTTGAATAGATGTTTTGCTCATTGGAAAGAATGTTTATCTATAATGTATCCCATCCTTCCTTATTCTTAAAAAAGAGATCTCAGAAAAGTAAGATAGTCACTTTCCTGAGGGAAGTGTAGGATTCAGTGATGGAGGGAGCACTTTGGGATTATGAAAATTGCCTGTGAAATCAAATTTAGGTAAAAAGATAGCCCAGCAGCCATATGTAAATTGTTCCCTCATGTAGAAACAATAGTGTGCACTGGATAATTCAATAGAAAACATTAGTCATTTATCATCCTTAATTATCAGTCATCTCTAACTGCATCTGGTTTGCATTTTTTATTAGAAATTTTTTGGTGTGTTTTGTGTGTGGGGGGGTTGGGTTGGGTTTTTTTTGTTTGTTTTTTGTTTTTTGTTTTTTTTTTTAGTTGGACCCGGGCATTTTTTTCTTCTGTTCCTGATTTCATTTTGTTATTCTTTTTAAAATTCCATCACTAATTCCCATGATGTGAGGAGGTTTCTATTTCATAAGGCACAATAAATCAAGCAGCTCCTCTGTGGTAACGTTGTCCTTCCTGTGCATTTGTCAGAGGCCCTCGATGGCTGGGTTTACTGAAGGTTAGCGAGTCACGCCGCTTTGAAGACAAGCTCGGGCAGCAGCAAGGGCATGCACACAGCTTCGGCCGACGTGAGGGAGAGCAGCTGCTTCAAGGAAGCCAAGAGGCAGAAACTGACCTTGGGACATCTTGAAGTTTGCGTGCTCTTGACCTGCTACTCTGGACAGTGTGGTGGCCGAGATGCACTTTCGTCCATAGAATGGTTGCATGGTAGTATTTTTGAATAGAAGACTAGTAACAGCTAATAGTCACCAAGAATGTTCTATATGCTCTGCATTATGCAATGTGCCTTTATGCATTGTCACCACAACCCTTTGAGGGAGGTCAATGTTATTATTTATCTCTTTCAGGTGAGCAAACTAAGACCTTAGAGAGCTATAGTTGCTTGTTAATTTCTTTCTTTCTTTCTTTTTTTTTTTTTAAGATTTTATTTATTTATTTGACAGAGATCACAAGCAGGCAGAGAGGCAGGCAGAGAGAGAGAGGGAAGCAGGCTCTCTGCTGGGCAGAGAGCCCGATGCGGGGCTCAATCCCAGGATGCTGGGATCAGGACCTGAGACAAAGGCAGAGGCTTTAATCCACTGAGCCACCCAGGCGCCCTGCTTGTTAATTTCTTAACTGGGGAGTCCCTCTCCCATAAATGTGTAATTAATCAGAACCTCAAACCTGTGTGAGGTAGCCCTATGTCACAGATTCTCCAGGGACAATCATTTTTACCATGAAAATCCCAGGACAATATGGGTAAATTCCTTGTTTTTGTTTTTGTTTTGTTTCTCCCCCATGATAACGTGTGTGTGTGTGTGTGTGTGTGTGTGTGTTGCTATTGTTGTTGGTTCTTTTTTTTTTCACTGAGGTAATAAGTTTATGTCGAGGGCAGCAGGACATGGTAATCATCAGAGTGTGTTGTGCTGCAGAGATCTTTGGTGGTGGCTGTCCCACCACCAAACAGATGTCCCATCTGTTTCATTCTACGGTGTCCCTAGGAATGAAACAGATGGGCAGCCTACTAGAGTACTGCTTTATGTATAACATAGGAAGACTCTAGTTCTGGTGGCCCAAAACCTGACTTGAGTTGCTATGACGGAGAGTAAGGGACATTTACCAAATCTCCTGACCCAAGGCAAGTCACAGATTCAGAGCCTCTTGACTGAAGGAAAGGCCAGATCGCCTTGAGGAGGAACCCATTTATTACCTCAAGCAAATACCATAAATCATTCTGCTTGTCTTTTTTAAAAGGAACCTGCTGCCATTTGATAGAATGTGTACTGTGGAAAAAGAGATACCTAGATCTTTTGGGAATTGCTAGACACTGCTTCTCATTTATGTTAATTCCTATGACCCAAACTATCCACCATAGCCCATCAGTTAAAATGGGAGTTGTTAGTGATGGGGAACTGGATGAAGGCTGAGCCCAAATTTCATTCACAGTGAGCCCATTTGGTCAATTGAACTATCCTGTGACGATTTCCCCAGTTCCTGAATGTATAATAGGCAACATTCAGACTCTCCACATTGACTCTCTAACCCATGGAGTATGGGCCATTATGGTAGGAGGGGCGAAGTGGAAGCTCTTGGAACGTCCTGTCCCTACAAATATGGTAAACTAAAAGCAATATCACACCTGTGGGGGAAATAGCAGTGGCTAGTGTACTGTCAAAGACATGAAAAGTGCAGAATGATACCTATCACATGCCCACTGAAATCCCCTGTTTGCTCTGTGAAGACATTGGCTGGGTCTTGGAGAATAAGCAGGTGGTAACTCTGATTACATCTGCTCTCACAAATATGCTATCTTTCCTGGACCAAATAAACACAGGCCCTGGAACTTGAAATCCAGCTGTGAACCTGAGTAATACCTTTTATTCCAGATCAGTTTGCAAGGACCGACAGAAGCAGTTTGCTTTTGTTTGAAATAGCCAACAGTTATTCACACATAGACAGTACTTCACACTCTTGAGTCAGGGCTATGCCAATTCTGTTTTCTGGAATGTAGTTTGCAGAGAAATTGACTGTTGTTACCTTGTATGAAACATCACACTGGTCCTCTACATAATATTTTGATGATTTGATCCAATGAGCAGAAACCTGGGTTTCTTAGTTGGTTAAGCCTCTGCCTTTGGCTCAGGTCATGATCCCAGAGTCCTGGAATTGAGCCCCATGTCTGGCTCTGCGCTTAGCAGGGAGTCTGTTTTTCCCTCTCTCTTTGCCCCTCCCCCCACTCGTGCTCAAATAAATAAATAAAATCTTTTTGAAAAACCATATTCATTATGAGAAAGTCTGCTCCCTGTGAACCTCAATACACCTCAGTGTTTCCTGTACTCATGAAGGCCTGCAGCATCAGTTTGTTACAATAGGCCACCCCTTGGCACAGTGGAATAATTCAATCAGTTGACATTGTGGTTGTGTTCAAGGTGATGCCTTCCTGTTGTCTCTGTTCTAGACTCAGAGGTTGAACAAATGGATGAGAAGTGATATCAGGGGTCTGTGGTCTTATTAACTGAACAAATGGATGAGAAGTGATATCAGAGGTCTGTGGTCTTATTAACTGTGGTCTTATTAAATATCCTTAAATCACTCACCTTGGAAGGGTACATTATCTAGTCTCTAATGTCTGTGCTGACTGACTTAAAAGTAACAGATTTAAATTCAGAAGTGCTTTTATCCACTTCGAGTTTATCTTTGTGTATGGTGTAATAGAATGGTCGAGTTTCATTCTCCTACACATAGCTGTCCAATTTTCGCAGCATCATTTATTGAAGAGACTGTCTTTTTTCCGCCGTATATTTTTTCATGCTTTTTTGAAGATTATTTGACCGTAGAGCTGAGGGTCCATATCTGGGCTCTCTACGCTGTTCCACTGGTCTATGTGTCTGTTTTTATGCCAGTACCATGCTGTCTTGGTAATCACAGCTTTGTAGTAAAGCTTGAAGTCAGGCAACGTGATGCCCCCAGTTTTGTTTTTCTTTTTCAACATTTCCTTAGCAATTTGGGGTCTCTTCTGATTCCATACAAATTTTAGGGTTGTTTGTTCTAGTTCTTTGAGAAATGCCGGTGGAATTTTAATTCGAAAGACATTGAAAGTATAGATTGCTCTAGGCAGTATAGACATTTGGACAATGTTTATTTTTCTGATCCATGAGCATGGAATGGTCTTCCATCTTTTTGTGTCTTCTTCAGTTTCTTTCTTGAGTGTTCTGTAGTTCCTCGAGTACAGATCCTTTACCTCTTTGGTTAGGTTTATTCTCAGGTATCTTATCGTTCTTGGTGCTATAGTAAATGGAATTGATTCTCTAATTTCCCTTTCTGGATTTTCATTATTAGTGTATAAGAAAGCAACTGATTTCTGTACATTGATTCTGTATCCTGCCACATTACTGAATTGCTATATGAGTTCTGGTATTTGGGGGTGGAGTCTTTTGGGTTTTCCATATAAAGTATTATGCCATCTGCAAAGGGAGAGTTTGACTTCTTCATTGCCAATTTGAATACCTTTTATTTCTCTTCATTGTCTGATCGCTGTTGCTAGGACTTCTAATACTATGTTGAACAAGAGTGGTGAGAGTGGGTATCAGAATCCTAGAGGAGAACATAGGCAGTAACCTCTTCGACATCAGCCATAGCAACTTCTTTCAAGATATGTCTCCATAGACAAAGGAAACAAAAGCAAAAATGAATTTTTGGGACTTTATCAAGATCAAAAGCTTCTGCACAGCAAAGGAAACAGTCAACAAAACAAAGAGGCGACCCACAGAATGGGAGAAGATATTCGCAAATGACAATTCAGAGAAAGGGCTGATATCCAGGATCTATAAAGAACTCCTCAAACTCAACACACACAAAACAGATAATCATGTCAAAAAATGGGCAGAACACATGAACAGACACTTCTCCAATGAAGACATACAAATGGCTATCAGACACATGAAAAAATTCATCATCACTAGCCATCAGGGAGATTCAAATAAAAACCACATTGAGATACCACCTTACACCAGTTAGAATGGCCAAAATTAACAAGACAGTAAATAATGTGTGTTGGAGAGGATATGGAGAAAGGAGAACCCTCTTATACTGTTGTTGGGAATGCAAGTTGGTATAGCCACTTTGGAAAACAGTGTGGAGATTCCTTAAGAAATTAAAAATAGAGCTTCCCTATGACCCTGCAATTGCACTACTGGGTATTTGCCCCAGAGATACAGATGTAGTGAAAAGAAGGGCCATCTCTACCCCAATGTTCATAGCAGCAATGGCCACGGTCGCCAAACCGTGGAAAGAACCAAGATGCCCTTCAACGGACGAATGGATAAGGAAGATGTGGTCCATATATATTATGGAGTATTATGCCTCCATCAGAAAGGATGAATACCCAACTTTTGTATCAACATGGACGGGACTGGAAGAGATTATGCTGAGTGAAATAAGCTAAGCAGAGAGAGTCATTTATCATATGGTTTCGCTTATTTGTGGAGCATAAGGATTAACATGGAGGACATGGGGAGCTGGAGAGGAGAGGGAAATTGGAGGGGGAGATGAACCGTGGAGACTATAGACTCTGAAAAACAATCTGAGGGTTTTGGAGGGGAGGGGGTGGGAGGTTGGGTGAACCTGGTGGTGGGTATTAGGGAGGGCACATGTTGCAAGGAGCACTGGGTGTGGTGCATAAACAATGAATTCTGAAACGCTGAAAAGAAATTAAAAAAAATTCAGAAGTGCTCAATTCAGACATCATACACATATAACCACAAATGAAATTTTGCCCATTTTATTCTTGAATTGTGAATGAATTGCTTAAACTTCCCATTATCACTTAAGCATATTTATTTAACTTGGTTCTGAGCAAAAATGATTTAAGCCACAAATGAGTTTAAGAGAAGAATAGTTGGTGGCATTGCATCCATGTAGTTGCTAAAGCTAGAAACCCAGACACCATCCTTGACTGCCTTTCTCCATTCCCATATCCGTCCTCATCAAAGCATTCCATGTATCCTGTCAGTTCTATTGCCAGCAGGCTCTCCAGTGCACCCCTTCGTTAACATATGAATTTCTACCACCGTGGTCCATAGTCTTATTTCTTACACAGATGACTGCATCTGCTTTGTCTGTTCTCCTTGTCCTCACTGTTTTCCAAATCACAGCCCTGTTAAGCCAGATCATGCATCTCATACTTAAAGTGCTCCAATCTTTCTTCATTGTTTTCTATATGGTTAGGTTCCTCCTTCTTGTCACCACATTCTAGGTCTTCCGGACTTAGCCTTCAGTCTTACTGTGTTACCGTGTTACTCACATCTTCCATATCCTATCTTCATGATAGCTCTTGACTTCATGATAGCTCTGCTTCCTCTGCTTGCAGTGACCTTTCTCTCTTCTTTGTGCAGCTAAAATCCTTTGCTTTTATTATAGTAGAGGCACCACTTGGGGTTGGGGCTGCTCTTCCTCTGAGGTTGACATAGCTCCCCATGCGTACCTTTGTCATGGCATTATTCACATTGTGTTTTAGCTCTCTTTATTTTTCTCTCTCCTCTCCACTCACCAGAGAATTATAAGTTACTGGAGACAGGAGCTGAGACTTACCTGTGCCTAGCCTGCTGCCTGGCACAGAGGATGTTTCTGTAAACATTCGTCAAATGAATACATTAATGAGTAAAAAGAAAACTGTAACCATCCAAAAGTTTCTTGCTCTTTATTAGTTCACAAACCTAGTCAAGTTAATAGTTTACCAATTATAAACTGTCCCAAGTTCTGTGCAGGAACTCACTTTTGTTCTAACTGAATACACTGTTCTTCAAAGACACAAATGACATTAAATGTTTTGTAAATGAACCCACTGGGGTACATGAAGGAATATTATACTGGAAAACATTAAACGACCTGAAACAAAAAGCAGATCATTTCCCAACCGCAAATTAAAGAAGAAAAATACTCAACCAATATTAAAATCTACTTTAAATACTGCCAACATTTTGAAGAGAGGACACAACCAAATCCAGAGACCAATACTGTGGAATGAAGACAAATGATAAACTAAAGGACATTAGCCAAGAAAATAGAGTATCAGGAAACCCATTTGGGCAATGAATGAAAATGAAATAAATTTAAGAGTTTAAAAATGTCTCACTTCTATGGGCTTGCTTCATCGTTTTTGGTTTTGTTTTTCCCTGTAAGCTGATCTCAGAGACTTTCCTTTATAGAAAGAGGCTGTGGCTGTCATTTTATCGTGGCCCGTGTTCACACACTACACTAGCACCAAATTATGAAGCAGAGTCCCCTGGGAGGCCAAGGGCAGGCTGGACATGCTTTTAAACTAGGTAATGATAAATAGGCCCAGCTAGAAAGATGAATTGAAAACTGGATTCTTCCCAGCATACATTCCCCCAAAGAAGTGAAATTCCTTCTTCCCTGTTTTTACAAATCTTAGCATTTTGAGACCTGTCTCAGTTTCTCCCAGCTTCATCGAATCACTCCCCAGAGATTCAGCCACCGTGCCCTCTGCAAGGTCTGCTGACCTCTGCAAGACCTTTAGATTCAGACTATTCAGTTGTTGATATTATTGAATTATAGTTATCACTGATTATGTTTTTGTGTGTAAACATTGGCTCCCTAATCAGATTATTCCCTCTGCCAACAATTGTCTCTGACTTTCAAAACACATTCCTGACAGTTATGAGCACAGTGTACAGTGTGCATAGCAAGCTCTGTGTGCACTCTGTGAATGTGACAGTTACATCGAATTAAATTGAACAAAAGATACTTTATGACAGAGATGGTTTTCCCCTTGCAAAATTATTTGCAGAAACAAAAATCAGAGTGTGACCATTTTAAGTGTTCCTGTACATACCAAGTATTTTCTTTTCTCTCTCGTTTTCCAGATTAGAAGTGGGCCTGATGCCACTCCAGTGGTTTTCAATCCCGTATGTGCAGGTGAATCACATGAAGAATTTAAAAAATACAGATGCCAGGGCTGCTACTGAGACCAATTTAGATAGAAAACACAAGGGAGAGCAAAAGGATTTCCCCAGGTGATTTTAATAGCCACAGCTGGAGAGCACTGTGCTATCCCGTCAATGGTTGAGTCAGTCAACCCACAGTCTACTCCATCTGGGAGCCCCTGGAAGCTGCTTCTGGGGGCTTCTTCTAAGTAGCAAGTGTGCCTTGCTGTTCATGAGGTTTTCAGCTTCCCAAATATACTAATATCCCTTTCTTTGGGTACTTTTAATTCACTCATCTATTTATAATAAACACTATGGCAGCTTTTTTTTTTTTTTTAAAGATTTTATTTATTGATTTGAGAGACAGACAGTGAGAGAGAGCATGAGCAAGGAGAAGGTCAGAGAGAGAAGCAGACTCCCCATGGAGCTGGGAGCCCGATGCGGGACTCGATCCCGGGACTCCAGGATCATGACCTGAGCCGAAGGCAGTCGTCCAACCAACTGAGCCACCCAGGCGCCCCAGCTTTTAACTAGAGAATATAATGGGATAATCCATGTACAAGAAGTATAGGTTGCTTCTATACATTTAGAGGAAAAAAGAGCATTGGCTTACTTTGCTGGAAAAATCAAATCCCAAGCCGTTTTCATCTGAAACCCACATATTCTTCATATCAAAAATAGCTATTTTTTTTTCCACAAGAATGAGAATTCCTATTTGGACAATTGCATAAACCACTAGTTTGCTTGCATTTATAAAGATTTTATTTATTTATTAATTTGAGAGAGAGAGAGCATGAGAGGAGAAAAGGTCAGAAGGAGAAGCAGATTCCCTGCAGAGCTGGGAGCCCAGGGCAGGACTCGATCTGGTGACTCTGGGATCATGACCTGAGCCGAAGGCAGTCGCTTAACCAAATGAGCCACACAGGCACCCTGTTTTGGTTGCATTTATAGACCAGTATTGTATTGTTTTGTTCTTATTTTTAAATTATTTATTGAGATCTCATACAAGCCAGACTCTCTGCAAAGCTCTTTACATATAATCTGATTTAATGATGATGATATCCATTTGAAACATGTGCTTGTATAACATCTGTTTTATACATAAGGAAATTCAGGCTCAAGGAGATGAAAAAGTATCCCAGAGTCACATAGCTACTGAGAAATAAAGGTGGGATTCAAACTCAGATCCTTGCAGGCCAAAGATCTTAACCTTCGCACGAGCTCCAGGAATAACTTCTACCACCTGGTGCTGCTGAGTAAAATCCTAAATGAAATGCTTAACCTGAAATCCAAGGGTGATGGAAAAGACATAAATTGTGGTGGGTTTCCTCTTCATTTAAGTTCAACTGTAAGTCACTTATGAATTTATGTGTACTGTCTACTGTAGCCGTGTTTGTAACTTTCCACGAGACTGTGTTTTGGAGGATCTTGTAAAATTTCAAAGAAAATTCATGGGATCTTTTTTTCTTTTTTCCATATTAAAAGATGGGGAAGGGCAGCAATGTGGCTTTAATGCATGTTTTCTTTATTATAAGGAAATTATAGAATATATTCACCCAACTGTTCTGCGTTGAACTCTAACGATGGTTCAACTCCCAGTTCTGTGGCAGTTCTGTGCTGTGCTCTCTCCGCCCCTGTGAATGCACGTGCTCTCGGCTCTACCTACATGTCCCGCCGCCCCACCGCAGTTATATCTACCGGCCACATTCCAGCCAAGCTTTTAAGATGCTCCAACATTTTTCCTCTTGTTGAACAGTTTCCACTACCCTTGTCTCTTTCCCATGCTGAGGCCTCAGTAACTTTTTTCCTTTGTCTTCCCACTCAGGCTGCTCCTTTACGATGAGTTCTATGACAGTTTCTGTAGCTCTTGTGTCGATCCTTTCTCACCTGTCCCTTCTCTGAGGTGGGAAGCTTCTTTGGGGCAAGATTCTTTATTGATCTTGTCTCCCCAGTGCTTAGAACATAGCATGTGCTCAATAGACAGTTGGTTGAATTTTTGAATGAATTATTAAACAAATTGGAATTTACCTGACAGACCATGCTGTGAACATTGAGCAAAACTTTCATCTGGATTTGATTAGATCTCTATTCCACTTGACAACCTGTCACCCTCAGAGTTTTTTTTTTTTTTTTTTTTTAAGATTTTATTTATTTGTCAGAGAGAGAAAGAGCCCTAGGGAGTGCACAAGCTGGGGAAGCAGCAGGCAGAGGGAGAAGCAGACTCCCCGCTGAGCAGGGAGCCCAATGCAGGACTCAGTCCCAGGACTCTGGGATCATGACCTGAGCTGAAGACAGATGCTTAACCAGTAAACCTACTGAGCCACCCAGGTCTTCCTCCCTGAGTTTTTTTTTTTTTTTTTTTTTTTAAGATGTTAAATGTTTTAGGGCACCTGGGTGGCTCAGTGAGTTAAGCCTCTGCCTTCAGATTAGGTCATGATCTCAGGGTCCTGGGATCGAGCCACGAGTTGGGTTCTCTGCTCAGTGGGGAACCTGCTTCCCCCCCCTCTCTGCCTACCTCTATGCCTATTTGTGATCTCTCTCTCTGTCAAATAAATAAAATCTTAAAAAAAAAAAAAGACGTTAAATGTTTTTTTTATTTATTTATTTGTTAAATTAACATCTAATGTATTATTTGTTTCACGGGTACAGGTCTGTGAATCATCAGTCTTACACACTTCACAGCACTCACCATAGCACATACCCTTTCCAGTGTCCACCACCCAGGCACCCTACTCCTCTCACCCCCTCCCCTCCAACAACCCTCAGTTTGTTTCCTGAGATTAAGAGTCTCTTATGGTTTGTATCCCTCCCCAATCCCATCTTGTTTCATTTTTCCCTCCCTTCCCCTATGATCCTTTGTCTTGTTTCTCAAATTCCTCATATCAGGGAGATCATATGATAATTGTCCTTCTTTGCTGACTTATTTCGCTTAGCATAATATTCTCTAGTTCCATCTGCATCATTACAAATGGCAAGATTTTGTTCTTTTTGATGGCTACATGATATTTATATCTTTATCTCTAGCAATCTTTATCCATTCATCTGTTAATGAACATCTAGGTTATTTCCATAGTCTGGCTATTGTGGACATTGATGCTATAAACATCAATGTGCCATGTGCCCCTTCAGATCACTACATTTGTATCTTTAGGGTATATACCCAGTAGTGCAATTGCTGGGTCATAGGGTAGCTCTATTTTCAACTTTTTTTAGGAACCTCCATACTGTTTTCCAGAGTGGCTGCACCAGCTTGCATTCCCACTAACAGTGTAGGAGGGTTTCCCTTTCTCTACATCCTCACCAACACCTGTCATTTCCTGACTGGTTGATTTTAGCCATTTTGCTTGGTGTGAGGTGGAATGTCATTGAGGTTTTGATTTGTATTTCCCTGATGCCAAGTGATGTTAACACTTTTTTGTGTGTCTTTTGGCCATTTGGATGTCTTATTTGCAGAAATGTCTGTTCATGTCCTCTGCCCATTTCTTGATTGGATGATTTGTTCTTTGGGTGTTGAGTTTAATAAGTTCTTTATAGATTTTTGGATACTAGCCCTTTATCTGATATGTCATTTGCATATATCTTCTCCCATTCTGTCAGTTGTCTTTTGGTTTTGTTGACTTTTCCTTTTTTGTGCGAAAGTCTTTGATCTCGATGAAGTTCCAATAGTTCATTTTTGCCCTTGCTTCCCTTGCCTTTGGCAATGTTTCTAGGAAGAAGTTGCTGCAGCTGAGGTCAAAGAGGTTACTGCCTGTGTTCTCCTCAAGGATTTTGATCAATCTCATATTGAGGTCTTTTATCCATTTTGAGTCTATTTTTTGTGTGTGGTGTAAGGAAATGGTTGTTTCATTCTTCTGAATGTGGATGTGCAATTTTCCCAACACCACTTCTTGAACAGACTTTTTTCCGTTGGACATTGTTTCCTGTTTTGTTGAAGATTAGTTGTCCATATAGTTGAGGGTCTCTTTCTGGGCTCTCTATTCTGCTCCATTGATCTATGTGTCTGTTTTTGTGCCAGTACCATACTGTCTTGATGATGACAGCTTTGTAATAGAGCTCAAAGTCTGGAATTAGGATGCTGCCAACTTTGGTTTTCTTTTCCAACATTCCTCTGGTTATTCAGGGTCTTTTCTGGTTTTATATAAATCTTAGGGTTATTTGTTCCATATCTTTGAAAAAAGTTGCTGGTATTTTGATAGGGATTGCATTAAATGTGTAGATTGCTCTAGGTAGCCTAGACATTTTCACAGTATTTGTTCTTCCAATCCATGAGCATGGAACATTTTTCCATTTCTTTGTGTCTTCCTCAACTTCTTTCATGAGTATTCTATAATTTTCTGAGTACAAATTCTTTGCCTCTTTGGTTAGGTTTATTCCTAGGTATCTTATGGTTTTGGGTGCAGTTGCAAATGGGATTGACTCCTTAATTTCACTTTCTTCTGTCTTGCTGTTGGTGTATAGAAATGCAACTGATTTCTGGGCATTGATTTTATATCCTGACACTTCACTGAATTCCTGTATGAGTTGTAGCAGCTTTGGAGTGGAGTCTTATGGGTTTTCCACATAAAGTATCATATCATCTGCAAAGAGTGATAGTTTGAACTCTTCTTTGCCGATTTGGATGCCTTTCATTTCTTTTTGTTGTCTGATTGCTGAGGCTAGGACTTCTACTACTATGTTGAATAGCAGTGGTGATAGTGGACAGCCCTGCCGTGTTCCTGACCTTAGGGGAAAAGCCCTCAGTTTTTCCCCACTCAGAATGATATTTGCTGTGGGTTTTTCATAGATGGCTTTGATGATATTGAGGTATGTACCCTCTATCCCTACACTGTGAAGAGTTTTGATCAAGAAAGGATGCTGTACTTTTTCAAATACTTTTTCGTCATCTTTTCAGAGTATCATATAGTTCTTGTTCTTTCTTTTATTAATGTGTTGTATCACATTGATTGATTTGCAGATGCTGAACCAACCTTGCAGCACTAGAATAAATCCCACTTGGTCGTGGTGAATAATCCTTTTAATGTACTGTTAGATCCTACTGGCTAGTATTTTGGTGCAAATATTTGCATTCATGTCAATCAGGGATATTGGTTTGTAATTCTCCTTTTGACAGGGTCTTTGTCCGGTTTTGGGAACAAGGTAATGCTGGCCTCATAAATGAGTTTGGAAGTTTTCCTTCCATTTCTATTTTTTGGAATAGTTTCAGGAGAATAGGTATTAATTCTTCTTTAAATGTTTGGTAGAATTCATCTCGGAAGCCGTCTGGCCCTGGGCTCTTGTTTGGGAGATTTTTGATGATTGCTTCAATCTCCTTATAGGTTATGGGTCTGTTCAGGTTTTCTATTTCTTCCTGGTTCAGTTGTGGTAGTTTATAGGTCTCTAGAAATGCATCCATTTCTTCCAGATTGTCAAATTTGCTGGCATAGTGTTGCTCATAATATGGTCTCATAATTGTTTGTATTTCTTTGGTGTTGGTTGTGATCTCTCCTCTTTCATTCATGATTTTATTAATTTGGGTCCTTTCTCTTTTCTTTTTGGTAAGTCTGGCGAGGTGTTTATCAATCTTATTAACTATTTCAAAGAACCAACTCATAGTTTCATTTATCTGTTCTACCTTTCTTTTAGCTTCTATTTCATTGATTTCTGCTCTAATCTTTATTATTTCTCTTCTCCTGCTGGGTTTAGGCTATATTTCTTATTCTTTCTCCAGCTCCTTTAGGTGTAGGGTTAGGTTGTATACTTGAGACTTTTCTTGTTTCTTGAGAAAGGCTTCTCTTCCTATATGCTTTCTCTCACAACTGCCTTTGCTGCATCCCGAAGATTTTGAACAGTTGTGTTTTCATTTTCATTTGTTTCCATGAATTTTTAAAATTCTTCTTTAATTTTCTGATTGACCCATTCATTCTTGAGTAGGATGCCCTTTAGCCTCCATGTATTTGAGTTCTGTCCAACTTTCCTCTTGTGGTTGAGTTTTAGTTTCAAAACACTGTGGTCCAAAAATATGCAGGGAACAATCCCAGTCTTTTGGTGCCAGCTGAAATCTGATTTGTGACCCAGGATGTGATCTATTCTGGAGAATATTCCATGTGCACCAGAGAAGAGTGTGTGTTCTATTGCTTTGGGATGGAATGTTCTAATATATCTGTGATGTCCATCTGGTCCAGTGTGTCATTTAAAGCCTTTATTTCCTTGTTGATCTTTTGCTTCAATGATATGTGCATTTCAGTAAGGAGGGTGTTAATGTCCTCTACTATTATTGTGTTATTGTCTATGTATTTCTTTGATTTTGTTATTAATTGATTTATATAATTGGCTGCTCCCATGTTAGGGACATAGATATTTAAAATTGTTAGATCTTCTTGTTGGACAGACCCTTCAAGTATGATATAGTTTCCTTCTTCATCTCTTACTATAGTCTTTAGCTTCAAATCTAAATTGTCTGATATATAGATTGTCACCCAGCTTTCTTTTGATGTCTATAAGTGTGATAAATTGTTTTCTGCCCCCTCGTTTGAAATCTGGAGGTATCTTTGGGTATAAAGTAAACTGCTAAAAGTTTCTTGCAGACAGCATATTGATGGATCTTTTTTTTTTTTTTAACCCATTCTGATACCCTGTGTCTTTTGATTGGGCCAGTTAGCCCATTTACATTCAGGGTAACTACTGAAAAATATGAATTTAGTGCCATTGTATTGCCTGTAAGGTGACTGTTACTGTATATTATCTTTGTTCCTTTCTGGTCTATGTTACTTTTAGGCTCTCTCTTTGCTTAGAGGACCCCTTTCAATATTTCCTGTAGGGCTTGTTTGCTGTTTGCAAATTCTTTTAGTGTTTGTTTGTTTGTTTGTTTTTTTGTCCTGGAAATTTTTTATTTCTTCTTCTATTTTCAATGACAGTTAACTGGATATAGTATTCTTGGCTGCATATTTTTCTCTTTTAGTGCTCGGAATATATCATGCCAGTTCTTTCTGGCCCAACAGGTCTCTGTGGATAAGTCTGCTGCCAATCTAATATTTTTACCATTGTATGTTATGACCTCTTGTCCCGAGCTGCTTTCAGGGTTTTCTCTTTGTGTCTGAGACTTGTAAGTTTTACTATTAGATGACATGGTTTTAGCCTACTTTTATTTTGATTTATTTATTTATGTATGTATGTATGTCTCTGTGCCTCCTGGATTTTGATGCTTGTTCCCTTTGCCAAATTAGGGAAATGCTTTGATGTAATTTGCTCTAATATACCTTCTGTCCCTCCCTCTCTTTCTTCTTCTTCTGGGATCCCAATTATTCTAAGATTGTTTCGTCTTATGGTAATACCTATCTCATGAATTCTCCCTTTGTGGTCCAGGAGTTCTTTACTTCTCTTTTTCTCAGCTTCTTTATTGTCCAGCATTTAGTCTTCTATATCACTAATTCTCTCTTCTGCCTCATTTATCCTAGCAGTGAGAGCCACCATTTTTGATTGAAACTGGTTAATAGCTTTTTTGTTTTCAACTTGGTTATATTTTAGTTCTTTTTATCCAGGAAAGTATTTTATTTCCCCAGAAAGGGATTCTCTAGTATCTTCTATGTTTTTTTTCAAGCCTAGCAGCATCTTTATAATTGTCATTCTGACCTCTGGTTCTGGCATCTTCCTAATGTCCATATTGATTAGGTCCCTAGCTGTCGGTACAGCCTCTTGTTCTTTTTTATTTTTTGAGGTCTGTTTTTCGGCCTTGTCATTTTGTCCAGAGAAGAATAGATGAATGAGAGAACAAAATGCTAAAAGGGTAACAACAACTTCAGAATAATATACACTAACCAAATCAGAAGAGACCTGAAAAGGGGGGGGGAGTGTGGGGAGAAGAAAGGGAAAAAAAAGTATGATCAGGCTGGTGAATAGAACAGAGCCACATTAGATTCTGGGTGAATTTTGTCTGTTAGAAGAAACTGCCTCCCAAAATTTTAAAGAAATGTATATATATATAAATATATATATAAACAATTATATATATTTTATATATATATAAAATATAGAAAGAAATAAAAACTATAAAGAATAGATGAATGAGAGAACAAAATGCTAAAAGGGTAACAACAACTTCAGAATAATATACACTAACCAAATCAGAAGAGACCTGAAAAGGGGCAAGGGGGGGTGTGTGGGGAGAAGAAAGGGAAAAAAGTTTGATTAGGCTGGTGAATAGAACAGAGCCACATTAGATTCTGGGTGTATTTTGTCTGTATATAAATGATATAGATATATAGATATATATAGATATAGATAAATGATATAGATATAGATATAGATATAAATATATATATATAAACACAATGAAGGGATAAAATATAGATATAGATATAAACACAAAGGGATGGAATATAACTAAAGATGAAAATTTAAAAAGATTTTAAAGAGGAATTGATAAGAAGTTGGTTGAAAAAAAGGAGAGAATGTGATCAGGCTAGAGATTAGAACAAAGCTATATGCTAGATTTAGGGTATATTTTGGTCTGTTAGAAGAAACTGTATCCCGAAGTTTTAAAGAAAAAGAAACTTATATGTATATAAAAAATTAAGGTTAAATACAATGAAAGGATAGAATATGACTATAAAAATGAAAATTAAAAAGAATTTTAAAAAAGGTATTGATAAGATAAAATAGTTAAAATAGGTTAAAAATAGTAAAGAGGAAACATTCAAAAAAATAGAGAAAAAAAATAACGAAAGTTTAAAATATTTAACTTTGAAAGACTAAAGAATCATGGGGAATAAAACCATGAATTCTGTGTGCTATATTCCCCTAGCACTGGTGTTTCACAGTTCTCATTGATTGGTGAACATGGTCTTGCCTGGATTTTCTTATTGTTCTTCTTGGGGAGAGGCCTGTTGCTGTGATTCTCAACTGTCTTTGCCCGATGCAGAATTGTACCACCCTTGCCAGGGGCCAGGCTAGGTAATCTGCTCAGGTGCGTCTCGGTAGCTTTTGTTCCCTGAATATTTTCTGTAGAGCTTTGGAGGACAGGAATGGAGATGGCGACTTCCCATTCTCCAGCCCTGTAGGATCTGAGAGCTTGGGTCCCCACTCCTTAGTGCGCCCTCAGAGAAATACAGTCAATCACTCTTTTCTCCCTGGTCTGCAGCTGCACTTTGAGCTCACTTGGCTTGTGAGCAAGTGTTTCTGTCTCTGGTGCATGGCTCTGTTTGGAGTCTCCAAACCCAGCAGATTCCTGCTTCATGCTCCAGTGTAGCTTCTCCCAGAGGAGGAAGGTGAGTCTCCTGGATCTGCTGCTTGTGGGGTCCCTGCTCGAAGAGCAGTGGTCCGAATGTGCCTTGGATCATGGTTTAAGGTAACCCTGAGCTGAGAGCCCCCTCTTCAGCTCCATCTCTGCAGCCGGCTTCCCCCACTTTGATACCTGGGAGCTCTGATGCACTGAGGCACCCCTGGTCTTCCTGTGACCCCTCGGGTCCTGAGATCACACTGACCCTGTGAGGGCTATTCTTCTCACTTAGCCTTTGGAGTGATGTCCCTCAGTGGAGCAGACTTCTAAAAGTCCCAATTTTGGGCTCCACTGCTCTACCACTTGCTGGGAGCTGGCTCCTCCCCCTGCAGTCTGTCTTCCTGTATATTGCCTCGGATTCACTTCTCTGCATGTCGTACCCTCCAGAAAGTGGTTGCTTTTCTGTTCATATAATTGCTGCTTTTCTTTTCTTCACTCTTCTGTTGAGTGTATAGGTGTTCAGGATGGTTTGATAACTCTCTAGGTAGATTCCTGAGACCAAATGAAATTTAGGTCTCCTACTCCTCTGCCATCTTGCCCTTTTCTAGGTAAGCCCATTTACTGTTAAACAAAGATAAAGCCTTCTGTGAAAGCAGTTAGTTGATTTACAGTACCATTGATAACATGTTTATGAATGTGTGTGTATGAATTTAAGTCTCATGTAGACAGTTTTTCTCTCTTGAAATTCTGATATTCTATGTAATATTAAAATTAAATATACCAAGACATTGTAATATCACTGTTTACTCTAGTACATAAGATTGGTTCATCCAGACATTTATCTGTGGGGTGTCTGTGGCTAAAACAACACTTTCAGAAAGAATTAATCCATACATGTGGGTTATAGGTGTTAGTCTGTTAATATGTATTGGGGTTCAGGTACAGCATGAAATCGTCCATAAAATTTGGATTTCTAAAATGTAACACAGAGGCTGTTGGAGGAGAGGGAAGGTTTTGAAAAAGGGTGTGGACCTTTGGAATGCTGAAGCCTGCATGACCACTCTGCTGTAGGAATGTGGGGAGTTGCCTTCCTGAAGCTTTCTTAGCCCAAAGAACCTCCCTGTGATCTAAGAGATGTATACATTGTCCCTTAGGCTATATTTAGCAGGCCTCATAGAACATGCAGATCAGCATATCATATCTTTCCCTGAAAACAGATCCTGCTCGTTCTAGTAAGACCCCTTGGCACACATCATGTGCTTGAGAAACAGTGATAAAGATTTATGATTATCTGGAAGGACAAATGAAGGCAGGAGCAAAAAAGAGTAAGGGTCTTCATCTCTGAGCTTTGACCCCCTTGCCTTGTCATCTTCACAGCAAAGTCTGGAGTAATGTTTCATCTGTCTGCGGAGGGATTGCTGGCCATTACTGGCAAATATGGGAAACAACATCTCAATGTAGCCTCATTTTTTAATGCTTTTCTTTGAAACAGATTCGTTCTCTCATACTGAAGAGAGATATTTTGGGATAATGTCTATTGGGTGCATGGGGTCAGGTTCCATTTGCCTGGCACTGTGTAGTTCAACCCTGAGGGGCATGGTGACATAGAGTGGCAACTTGTTTATGTAAAAGCCTAAGGAGAACTGGTTACCTTCTCTTGTAGAAATGGTGACACTCAAATAGTTATCTCTCAGTCTGAAGAATGTTGTGCATCTTGATAACATACTGATTGATTTCCTTCAGTATTTTCTGGCCTTAAAATGACCATATGGAAATTCATTCGATTTCTTGAGAACTTTTCAATTTTCTTAGATTCTAACTTCTTACCTTGTTAATACATATCCCATGTGTTTAAATTACCCAGAAGAGAGGAGTTAAAAATAATTCATCACCTACCTTTATGAGTCTTAAGAAACATTTATATGCAATTGTATGGTTTCAAAATTTTAGAAGCTGTGCAAGAAATATGAAATGGTATTAAAGTAGTTATTCAGGTTTAGTCTAGTAAAAACTTTATTTGGTATGATTAATCATAATTACTTGCTCATAGTGGTTGAATTCTCTGTGTAGATTTTGTTTTAGTTTTAATTTTAACTCAAGTACCACACCTGGTTTTCTAACTTTGTTAGAAGAGGGAGCTGGGGAGTACAGCAAATACAGTTTGGAGTTTTTTGCTCTTCTCAGTGGTTGGTCCATATGTTTGTTTATTTTTGTTCTGATATTTGGAGTCATGGCAACTGTGAATGCCAGCATTTGTCTTGGTGATTTCTGGAAGTTTCTGAATCGTTGACCAATCCAGTGGTCCTGCTTCTAAAGATTTATTTGCTAGCTAATCAACTGGATGGGAATTCTTACAAATAAGTAAAAATGACACTCTTAAGCTGTGACTCAGAAAGTATGTGAGCTCTGCCAATCTTGTTGGAGCCAAATGACACAGTTCTAGCAACCATGCAGAATTTCCAAGTTTATCTCGAAGTACTCTGGGCCCTTCCCTCAAATCTCTTACATGTGAGGGTTTGTGTGAAAAGGAGTCTTAATTTTAACCTGCCCCATGAACTGTTTCTTGCTTATGAAATATTTTCCACATTGCTTATTTAATGGAGGTGGAAAGAAGGAGATATTTTCCTAGGAAGGTATTAAATTATTTCCTTACAAGTCCAAGTATAATTTTGAGAGTTTTAGAAGTTATCTTCACATTTAGTCGATCATAAATCTTGAGTTATGTGGGTAAAACAAAAACACACTGCAAATTAGCAATTTCTTCTAACGTGTTGACTCTATCACATTGGTTAGTTTGAACTTCAGACAACTAAGAGGCAGAAGAATACACTTGATTCTTCCTGATTTCTATACTGGCTTTCCTCCTTCATCTCTCCATGCTCTCTGCTTACTATGTATTTGGAATGTTAAGATAAATTGACTGTAAAGATACTGCAACGTAAGTATGGAGGACTGGTAGAGGGGACTTGTACTTTCTTCTTCTTATGAATATAATAAGGTTCCAGACAGATTAGGGTGATGCTGCTTCAGTCTTCAGTATACTGACCAAAATTGTTTCATTTGGTACATTAGTGCATATAATAGGACATATTTTTGTTCAGGTACTGGCTGATTAGTTGGATGCTGGAACTTGCTCAAGGACTTAGAAACAGAACATAAAGTTAACTCTTTTAGAGAATTAATTATGGAATTAACACATGTTAATGGAGAGTACATTCAATCAGGTACTTGAATAGTGTTAAGGCCTACATGACATATATATCTCCTAAAACTAGAAAGTTAATTTAGTACAATTTAGTTAATGATAGTACACATAGGACATCAGAAAACAAAACAGTAGAGCTGGCTTATTAAACTTGGCCCTGACTATTATTATTATTTTTTTTTTGGTGACGTATACCTTGGGG
This sequence comes from Neogale vison, assembly GCF_020171115.1. Taxonomy (NCBI): domain Eukaryota; kingdom Metazoa; phylum Chordata; class Mammalia; order Carnivora; family Mustelidae; genus Neogale; species Neogale vison. Next base: position 74,779,582 of record NC_058091.1, on the reverse strand, counting down.
GGTGACTATTTTCATATCCATCGTCATTTAATTTTGTTTGTGCTTCTTAGAGTAATAAAATCTCATGTGTAATTTTGAACATGGTAGTGTCCTTAAATCCTATGTGGAGTTAGGAACTTTGTCAAAGAAAGCCTATGTCCAGTAGGGTGGAGAAGAATGTTCCTTGAGAAGGGAAAATTTCTCCTTTAAAATTGTATTCTCCATATAAAATGTTATATGGGACTATTTTATGTATGGAAAATTTATGTGTCAGTGTTGACATAGTCTCAGGGATCTTTAGAACTACTGCTCTGGTTACCTGGATTTGATTCTTGTGACTTTGCCATTGAGAAACAGAAAGCTTCTCATCTGTGTGTCTTGCAAAGGCTCTTGTACCCAAATCTGGGGACATAATAGACATGTCAGAGGAGACATTACTCCCTGGTTGGCAGGCATGGAGAATGCCAGGGATCTCATCTAGGCCTGGCCTGAGTTTAAATGTAGAATGAAAAAGACAATGGCCCCCTTTTTGTAGTTTTTCATTAGTATGTGGAGTGAATGTTCAAGAACATTCTTAGGGTGAACACTGCAGGTCACATGAACTGTGGTCTATTTTCTACTTAGTTAATAACAAGTATATTACATGGAGTCTTTTCAAAGAACTCTCACATGTTTCTACTCTGCCAATACTTTCTGCCTTATTTTACCTTCACAGTGATTTTGTGAGGCAGGTAGGGATCTGCCTTTAGTGAAAGAAGCCTGGATGAAGAATCAGATATAGATACTAATAACTACTTTATTGGCTCCATTTTCTCATGTTTAAAAATAAGATGAGTCTGGGATTGTGGTGGGGTGACTAGTACGAGATGGGGGTGGGTGCAGCTGTGGAAGATGGTCGGGCCAGTCCCCGGGGAGCACCTGGGCTTGGGTGAAGCTGGAAGGCGGCAGCAGCATGACCACGAAGTGGGGTCTCAATCCAGGGCCAACGGGTTTTCAAAAACATTCCTACCAGTTGGATCTCTGGCTCTTCATCCTCTGACATGGTGTTGTTTATCTTCATATATTTTTTACCATGAAGGGGTTGCCTGATGTCTAGATTTTAACAAGTTGGCTCCTGGAGTGGATTCTGAAAATGACTACAGACTTCTTGAACAAAGAAGACAGGATTGTGCAACAGAATTTCAAACTCTGAGGGACTTTTTCTTTCATTTTACATACTCTTGTTACTCCTTTTGGGGACTATATTAAATGAGTGATGATCTCACCCATTCATATATGGCTCAGTTCTTAAAAGTAGACTCTTTGATTCATGTTTAAAAACTTTTCAAACATCTGATAGCTTTACAGAGGCTGAGTATTAAAACATTTATACATAAAGGTTTACTGTATTCTTTAAGAAATATGGTAATGTCTTGCCTTCAGCATTTTAAGGGCTAGCTAGGGTTTAGTATTTTGTAAATTTGTGGTGAAATATTAAGGTGAAGTATTTAAAAATAAATTACTCAAGAGCAAGGGAAGGATTTTGAGAAAAAGGAGTTAAGAGCTATACAGAAAATGTAGGCCCACAATGTATTGGCTATAAGTATCAGTTTAATTTTTAGATTAAGTGGGTGTCTGTTATGGTTGCTGGATTGACACCATCTCAAAGAAAGCATGTAATATCCAGCATTGGAAATTTAGCATGCATGTCTTCTTACCTGGATGCTTCCCTCACTTAGTTTTAAGTTCTTGAACTCCCCTAAAATAAGACTATGTTTGAGACCTATTTGTTATTATTGTGGCTGCATTAAGAATGCTTGTGGCTCAACTCACACCAGTCAGAATGGCTAAAATTAACAAGTCAGGAAATAACAGATGCTGGCGAGGATGCGGAGAAAGGGGAACCCTCTTCCACTGTTGGTGGGAATGCAAGCTGGTGCAACCACTTTGGAAAACAGCATGGAGGTTCCTCAAAATGTTGAAAATAGAACTATCCTATGAGCCAGCAATTGCACTCCTGGGTATTTACCCTAAAAATACAAATGTAGTGATCCGAAGGGGCACGTGCACCCGAATGTTTATAGCAGCAATGTCTACAATAGCCAAACTATGGAAGGAACCTAGATGTCCATCAACAGACAAATGGATAAAGAAGATGTGATATATATACACAATGGAATATTATGCAGCCATCAAAAGAAATGAAATCTTGCCATTTGCGACGACGTGGATGGAACTAGAGGGTATCATGCTTAGCGGAATAAGTCAATCAGAGAAAGACAACTATCATATGATCTCCCTGATATAAGGAAGTGGAGATACAACATGGGGGGTTAAGGGGGTAGGAGAAGAATAAATGAAACATGATGGGATTGGGAGGGAGACAAACCATAAGTGACTCTTAATCTCACAAAACAAACTGAGGGTTGCTGGGGGGAGGGGGGGTGGGGTTATGGACATTGGGGAGGGTATGTGCTATGGGGAGTGCTGTGAAGTGTGTAAACCTGGCAATTCACAGACCTGTTCCCCTGGGGGTAAAAAGACATTATATGTTTATTAAAATTAAAAAAAAATTTTTAAAAGAAAAAAAAAGAATGCTTGTGGCCAGAACATGTTTGCTTGTTTGTTTTTTAATAATGTTTTTTAATAACCTTAAATACGTCAGCAGAATCATTTCAACAAATATTTGAGCACTTATTCTGGGAGAGGTACAGTAGTTAGCAAAAAGGACAAAAGTCCTTGCCTTCATGGAACTTACATTCTTCTATTTATTTAAATGCTAGTAAGAATTTACATTCTGTAAGTGATCAGCTAGTGTTTAATCAGAAAGGCCACACTCCCAAAGCAGTTACTAGAAGCCCTTCCGAAGCTAATCCTATTGTATAACAGATATTCCTTTATGTAACAGATGATAGAAATGGGTGCTTGTTGAAATTGGTGACATTTGATACGTGTGAATTGCCTAAATATTTTGAGGATATTCCCCTCCCTTAGAAACAGGGCATAGGGGGCACCTGGGTGGCTCAGTTGGTTGAGCATCTGCCTTCGGCTCAGGTCATGATCCTGGCATCCAGGGATCGAGTCCCACATCGGGCTCCCTGCTCAGGAGGGAGTCTGCTTCTCCCTCTGACCCTTACCCCTCTCATGCTCTCTTCCTTTCTCTCTATCTCTCTCTCTCTCCAATAAATAAATAAATATTAAAAAAAAAAAAAAAGAAACAGGGCATAGATCTGGTGAACTCTCCACCCTCTCCCTTTAGAATGGCATTTTGAGTGAAATCCGGGAATGATTTTGGAAGATTTTAATTGCCTATTGTAGACTACAGGTAAAAATTACGCCTCCAGGGTAATTTTGGAGAGAGCCTGGAGAGAGCCTTTGATGTAAAAGTTAGTGCATCTAAAGAAACACAAAACTGGAATTTCACTGAGTATACCAAACAGTATGAACTTTTTTTCTGCTGCTTGCTAGTAATTTTGTCCAATAAATGTTTATTGTATAGCTTATAAAAAAAAAGAAAGGAAAGGAAAGGAAAAAAAAAGATGATTCTGGGGCTCCTGGGTGGCCCAGTTGGTTAAGGTCTGCCTTTAGCGCAGGTCATGTTCTAAGTCCTGAGCTCGAGCCCCACATCAAGAGCCCTGCTCAACAGGAGTCTGCTTCTCCCTCTCCCTCTGCCCACCCCTCCTGGCTTGTGTTTTCTGCTCTCTCTCATGTTCTGTCTCTGAAATAAATAAATAAAATCTTTAAAAAAAAATCAGATTATTCTAAAACTCATTATTCTCATTCTACATAAATTCATAAAAACACAGAGGTAAATTATTTCTTCAAGATCACACTTTTCCAGGTAGTTAGGGCTGGCTCTAAGCTTATAGAATTCACCTCTAGATTTTAGGGATGACTTGCTTAGAATGTCACATACTAGTAATATTTGGAAATGAATGCTGATAATAATCAGCATGTGGTGGATGAGACGGGCCCTCCAGTGTGATCATTCAAAATCAAGTCTTTGCTGAGGAGTACAGACCTGGAAACTAATCTCTTCAGTTACATTGTCTACTCAAGATTGATGTAGAGTTGAATTATTTGCAGGAACTTGTCAAAACTTGAAACCTAGTCTAAGGGAGAGGCAGCTGTGGCTACACTAGTTGTGGGAGGTAATGTCCTACAATGGAGTTGACTGCAGCATGCTAGAACTGCTGGATGACCATGTTCATTAGAAATATTTAATTCCCTTGTTTTTTGTTTTTTTGTTTTCTCTTTGTTTGTCATGTAACCTTCTGACACCAACTTGGCTTTTAGTGTAGACTCACTTTATTCAGTCAGCAAACATTTTTTGAGGATGTCAAGTGCTAGATCTATACATTCAGAGTTGAGAAATGTGGTCTCTATTCTTGTCATTGTGGGGCTCATGGTCCAGTGGGGGTAGGAGAAGTGGAGAGAAACCAAATATCAAAAATCATTTGAGTGGGATACCTGCTCTAACAGAGATACGAGCATATTATAATGGGAACAACTAAGTCTCCTGGGCCCAATTTTAAGTGGGAAAGAGGAAGGAGTCAGAAAATATTTCACATGGAAGAAGACACTCAATCCAAGTCCAAGGAGATAAGGGGAGAACTTTCTAATTGGTCTCAGCCACTAGTTAAGGCATGGAGGCATATGAAAGCATGGCTTATTGAGGAAAGAATTGCAGATTTTGTGTGATTGGAGATTGGTTTGGGGAGGGGATTATGGGCAGGCATGTGAGAGAGAAGAGATAAAACTGGAGGCAAACTGACATCAAACATCCAGTGACTTTGATGATCAGGCCAACTTTTTTCTGATGAGCCAGCAAAGAGAGAAGAGTTTGCCATGTGTAACCAGTAAAAGAATTCTGGTTCTCTTTGAAATTAATTCTTGACTGCAGAGTAGAGTATTGTGTCTTTTGGTGTAGTCTTTCTTTGGGGCCAGTAGACCTATAGAATTCTAGGTTCATTGGCAACTAACCTGATTTGTTAGTGCAAATTGGTAAAGTGATGTTCTAGCTTGCCATTCTGTCCATTTTAAGTCTTAATAGTTTCAGGGGGCCTGATCAGTTCTGTAGCATTCCAGAAAACTGTATTTTCTATATTCACACAATGGAATACCATTCTGTGGATCCCTTTATGATGTTGCCTACATCTGTAATCAGCTCCTCTTCAATTCTAAGCTGGAGATCCAGGCTAGACTCCAGATCTCTCAGTCCTAGCCAATTGGTTACATCACTGGATATCTCTCTGATTTCAAATGCCTGGATAAATTAGATTCTAGTTTCATTCTTTTGAGAATCAAATACGTGGTAGCATGATGATAATAGGCATTAGGGCACTGGTGCTATTTTTGTGGCTTTCTCTTTAAACCTCTGTAAACTGGAATGGGTTTTCTTCATCTTTATATTCTCCCATCATGCCTAGAATGGTCTTATGCATGCGGTAGGAGCTTAGTACCTATTCAGTGAATGATGACTTCACAATCATATTTCTCCTATAAAGAATTTTTGTGTTGTATCTGGAATCTATCTTTTCCTATCTTGCATTAGTCATTAATACAAAATTGATTTAAGTTGATCCAACTTTCTTGGAGAATTTCCTTAAGAACAGGCTTGTTGTATCAGAGCTATGAAAGGCTAAATTTTGGAGAACAGAATTCAAGGCTGTGAGTCAGATATAAGCTTGAGGTTTACAACCACAGTCAATGGCTGGAATCATTCGTCATTACAGGGAATGTTACTTATTTCGTCAGACTTCTCCAACTTGCAGACGCTTTTCCCCTTCCCAAACAATATAAAACTTTTCTTTGGTGTTAATGCATCAAAACTAAAGGTGACTAGATTCAGAAATGAATGGGTTTATATTTCCCCCAAAATGTGTGATTTGAGGGTGATGACTGTTAAACAGGAGAATGTTCTCATGGTGTTGTTAGAGGAGAGGTTATTAACCTCAGGGTTCTAATAGAATACCTGGTTCGGAAAATGACTTTCCTTCTTGGGAAGATAACCTCCCAGCCTCAGCCCCTGTCATTGTTAGCACTATTGGTGTCCCACTAGCTACTAAGCTTTAAATAATGCTTACATCAGAGGATTTACATTGTATATCAAGAAGGCCATGTAGTAATAAATGCTAATTATTTTAAATAATATTCGTGGGAAAGGCAAACTTCTAGAGAATACAGTGTGCCAAGTGATGAATAAAAGAGGCACTTTATATAATTTTAGCTTTCCTTACCTTAGGGCAATAGTATATTATGGTGCTTGTCGGAAAAATGTAACAGAATTTTTATTTGATTGCATGCATGTTGAGTGTGAAACTTTCCTATATTTTTAATGGTTTATGAAACATGATTCAGGAAACTAGTTTGCTTGCTTCCTTACTCTCTACATCCTGGGTGTTCTCCAACTTTTTAATCAATTGAAATTTTTAAAAAATCTGAACTTGGAAACCAAGATTTCTTCATCTCATTTTTACTTCTTTTGCCTCAGGAGATTTAGTTGCCTTATGAAGACTAAAAATTGTTGAAGCTCTTTATTTCTGAACTTTTCCTTTTCTTTGCATTTCAGTATGTGTGTGTTCTTGGGGCAAAGGCTTGTGTGTGGAGGGTGTGGGCAGTAAGGAGAGGAAGTGGAGAAAAACACTTAAAAATGCCTCTTACCCTCTTACAGAAACATCTCCAAACTCTTTGTTTATTCTTATGGTAAGTGGTTTTACAAAGTGCTGGGCAGGATAATTTCCCTGAAATTTTCCCTGGATTTTAATGACCTGAAGAATTATTCAAAATTTCTTTCAGAACACCAAATGGAAGGGCATGTGGTCTCGTCTGGAGTTTCTGCACTGCTTTTCTGGATGGTTCATGCCTCTAGACACAGCTGGCCACCCCAGAGAAGACATCCTTGTTTCCTCTCCTTGAAGAGCCACATAGCTCTCTTCTCTCCACTGCCTCCCCTGCCCTCGAACCTCTAATTTGAGGTAACTGGCTATTGAATTTGGTGTCCACTCTCCCTGTCCATCTGTTGCCCTCCCTGTCTTTGCTGCTGCCTTATTTCCTCAGTCAGGTGCCGCACAGCCATCAGACAAGTGCTTCCCTTTGGCGAGCACTCTCTATAAAGCCTCCGGCCAGTCCCACCCATGTCAGACGTTCTCACCCTCACTGCAGTTTGTGTTCTCCTTGTCTGTATGTGTGTCTCCTTGTGCTATTTACATTCAGTACAATTATTCAGTGTGAATCATGTATATTTCTCTTAGACATATTTGCCTTTTAATTAGGTGTATGCTTCAGACGCATGCGAATAGGTGAAGGGTGGTTACCTCAGTCCTACAATGGTCTGAGCTTCTTAAAAATGTGCCTTCTATCACTCCATGGGGGCCACAGCTGTGTCTAACTGTTTTCCACTCCTGCCCCCACCTGCTTCTCTCCCCAGTAGTTCTCTGTCTTTTCTCGCTGACATGGTTGCAGGGACCTTTTGCCTTTGTCCTTCTTGCTAGAAGTCTTCAAAACAAGGTTGGAGGGGTTAGGGCATCACAGCCTGGAAAATGGTTAGTAGTTAATAGAAGCCTGCTAAGGAATATTAATATTAATATCTGTCAGGCCTTCAGTCTAGTGATCACTTGAGGATCAGTTTCTCTATTTGTCTCATGGGCCCACACAAACAGAAGCTAATAGCATTTTGCTTTCAGGTGCCAGTAGTTTAAGAAGTTTCCAAATGTGTGTGCATTTTAAGAATGAGTAAGAAGGGGCACCTGGTTGGCTCAGTGGGTTAAAGCCTCTGCCTTCCGCTCAGGTCATGATCCCAGGGTTGTGTGATCAAGCCCCGCATTGGGCTCTCTGCTCGGTGGGGAGCGAAAATCAAGGCCTTCCTTGATTGTTTTAGTTTGGACAACAAAGTAATATTGACTGAAATTACATCAGAGTTATGTTTCTAGAGGTCATCTGAAAGAACTGTTGTTGTTTTTTTTAATTAGATAGGAGGCAAAGGAACTTGATACAGATTTAGCATTATAAGCAGGCCTTATGCAAATAAATTTAGTGTAATTGGACATAATGCAAAAATCACAAATAGAATATCAGTTTCAGTGTCAGCATCATACACCAAATCAAACAATGTTGTAACTCAAGCAGTAAGGCAGAAGTAAAGATTCTATTGTGTAGGGAAATTTAATAGGTGATTAAAAAACTCTTCTAGTGATAAAAAAGACACTAAGTTTGAAGATTTATGTGACACATTTAAGCGAAATTGTTTCATGAAATGTAAGGGTAGAAAAAAGAGGTACTTCTTAATCAATATATGATTTTATTTTTTAATTTTTCATTATGTTATGTTAGTCACCATACAGAACATAATTACTTTATATGAATATACTGGTGCTAAGATCAGTATATTATTGTATTTCAAATATGCATAAAAAACTAATCAATCACATTATAAGTACCAATTACCTGTTTCATCTATCCCTAAAAGGGCAGATGTAACCAAATTGGCCACAAAACTTTTATTATCCTCTCATTGGAAAAATGGGAAATGGCCTCATACTGGGATACTACATATAAGACCATGAGATACTACATATAAGACCTGCCCATTTGACTTCGGCGGGGAGCCTGCTGCCTCCTCTCTCTCTGCCTGTGTCTTTGCCTACTTGTGATCTCTGTCTGTCAAAAAAAAAAATCTTAAAAAAAAAAGAATGAGTAAGAAATCATGGGTTTAAAAATACCAACTGACTTAGAAAATGTAGACGTTCAATATTCATTAACTCCACAAACATGTATTGAGTACCAGCTATGTGTCAGATATGGTTGATATGGAAAGAAATTAGGCAGCTGCTCACCTAGGATTAAATCCACAGAGGAGTGGTTTTCCAATCTCCCTCATTTTGGAGTCACTTCTCATTGTTAAACCTGGGTGGCATTTTTAAATTGTTGATAGTTAGCTTCTACCATTTGATTGCCCTTCAGGGATATATTGTTTTTGTGTATACTGCTTCAAATGTGTTATGTTTTGAGTTTGGGAGGGAAAATTTCCCCCAACTGCAATAAATCCATACTCTGTAATGCAGTGTTAAGCTCACACGTGCACATTTTCTATATCCAATCACATCACCTGTTCAGCAAAACTCTGTCTAGATATCTTGCTCTGAATATGCCCTGTTAAGATGAAAACAACTTTTATGCAGTGCTCAAAATTTGTCCACATACTTATGTTTTGATATGAGAGCTATCAGATACAGATAATTGACTTTTCTGTGCATTGACTTAATGCTGAGATCTTCCAGATAATTTTGATTAACTTCATGAATGGCAAAATGGATCTGTGTACTTTCCTGTAAGAATAGCAGTTAGAAAGTACAGAAGTCAAATGGGCAGGTCTTACATGTAGTATCTCATTTAATCCTATGCCATCCCTATGAGGATGGTTCCATTTATTTCTTATAATTTGCATTTGAGGAAGTAGAAACTTAGATTAAGCAATAGTGATGTCAAACTTAGCAAATATATTTGGAAATGTTAGCAAAATCAGATTCTTCTTTGGCACCTGAGACATAATTAAGGTACAATAAGAGATTTTTTTGGGGGGGGATAAATTTTGAGAAGAAAGAAGAAAACGAAACACTGAATTATGAAATTATGAAATCCTCCCCCACATCCTTGCAACACTGAGTGAAAAATGAAGGGGGTGGGGATTAGACCTTGGTAAAACAGATATAGATATTATTAAATATTTCTTCACTTTGCTATATTCTGCTTATCTGAATATAAAGTAACCCCCAGCATGACGCCATTTTCCATTTTTCCAATGAGAGGATAATAAAAGTTTTGTGGCCAGTTTGGTTACATCTGCCCTTTTAGGGATAGATGAAACAGGTAATTGGTACTTATAATGTGATTGATTAATTAGTTTTTAATGCATATTTGAAATACAATAATATATTGATCTTAGCACCAGTATATTCATATAAAGTAATATGCTCTGTATGGTGACTAACATAACATAATGAAAAATAAAAAAATAAAATCATATATTGATTAAGAAGTACCTCTTTTTTCTACCCTTACATTTCATGAAACAATTTCGCTTAAATGTGTCACATAAATCTTCAAACTTAGTGTCTTTTTTATCACTAGAAGAGTTTTTTAATCACCTATTAAATTTCCCTACACAATAGAATCTTTACCTCTGCCTTACTGCTTGAGTTACAACATTGTTTGATTTGGTGTATGATGCTGACACTGAAACTGATATTCTATTTGTGATTTTTGCATTATGTCCAATTACACTAAACTTATTTGCATAAGGCCTGCTTATAATGCTAAATCTGTATCAAGTTCCTTTGCCTCCTATCTAATTAAAAAAAACAACAACGGTTCTTTCAGATGACCTCTAGAAACATAACTCTGATGTAATTTCAGTCAATATTACTTTGTTGTCCAAACTAAAACAATCAAGGAAGGGCCCTGTAATTAAGAGACTTTGTAAAGACTTTAGTATGCAGTGATTCTTTAATTTCTGAAGAATGGTTTCAGAGGAAAAACAAAACTTTTGTTTATATTTATGTGTATATGAAAGTTTTTAGAGTTTTCACTTCTTAAGCATACCCCAGGGACTTATAGATACAAAATAATGTGGAAACTTTGTATCAGGTCCAAGGGATCCGATAAGGTCCATATGATGCAATATTTTATCTTAAGTTCTTTGCTTGCAGTGAAGACACCAAGGCCAAAGATAAGATAACAGAGTTGGCTTGGGTTAAAGTAGTGGATGAAATAGGTCCATGGAGCATAGAGCCTGAATGCAAAATATATTGTCAAAAAGGAGGCACAGAAGCTGTCCTTTCTAATTCTACTTGAAAATCCTGATGTGAATAGACATTGCTCTTCACATGAGCCCACCATACTATTTCATATTTCTTTGTGCGCATGATGCCAAAAACAAAAATGCAAGGGGAGGCAGTGTACTTCACCTCTCTGAGGTCAAAAGAGGTCTGACCTCTGCCTGGACAGACTGCGCCCCACTGTGGCATGATGTGGGAGATAGCAAGGGAAATGTCAGAGCCAAATAGGCTCTCTTCTTTGGTAAAGATTTCTCAGCTTCAAATTTGACACTTTGAAGAGCTAAATGTGTTGGATGCTGGTGGTGGTGAGTTTGGTTTGACACAAAAAAATAAAAATGCTCTTCCAGTTTTCAAGGAGCTTATGGCCTAGAAAGGGAATGCATCTCAAGATCTGAGCTATGATAACAGTTTCCAACTCTCGGTCTCCAGGAAGAGAGTAGGGCAGATAATTAGGCTTAAGGCTTCAAGTGGAGGCACTTCAAGGAGGCAAGACAGACCAGGTAGCTACTCTGGGAAAGAGGTGGGTTGAGGGAGGGTAGTGCATGGGGAGCTCCAGAATCAAGGAAAGAAGTGGAATAGGGTTTTTTTGTTTTTGGTTGTTGTAGTTTTCTTTGGTTTTGTTTTGTCTTATTTGTTTTGTTTTTGTTTTTAATTCCAGAGATTGAAAAGGAAAGCAGTCAGACTTCTGAGGTGATCTTTGGGATTGGAAAGAACAATGTGGTTGTGGGCCCTGGAAGGGCTGGACATCTGCACCAGTCTGGGCATGGAGCCTGCGGGGCACTAAGGATTGGAAGGGACTTCCTGAGAATGTGCCTGGCAGGTTTGGGCAGTCTGGGTGGAGTGGAGTGGTCAGGGAACAGTGCTGCTGGCAGTAGTCCCCACTTTCCAGGGGCCAAGCCACATGGCACCTTTTGCATACTTTGGATTCAAGTTAGGTGAACTTCATCTTTGGTTTGCTTAAGCCTCTTGGGTCTTCTGAGATGGCACTGGAGAAGAGAAGTAGAAGACCAAGCCAGTATAAGATTCTTGAGTTAGTTTTATTTAATATTTGGTGAAATAAGAGACAGGATCATATTTGTACCTTATGTGTTATAAACATTTCAAACCAATTCCATTTTATGGATTAGGGGTAAGAATGTGATTTGCTCCATGTCACATGACTAGGAAGTCACAATGCTGAGATTTCCATAGCTGTAACTGGATCTCTTAGGCAGTCTCATTTCTTCTTATCTGTTACTTTTCTTTCTTTGTGATATTATTTTCTGCATGTCTTTGTACCCTAAGTCATTACTGCCTCCCTTTTGATTTTGGAAAGCTTTCTTCTGGCAGGTGACAGAAACCCAATTTGAACAAGCTTGAGGGGGAAAATAATTAAAAAATATGTATATAAATACATACATATATTTAAAAATATGTATGGAATTTGCTATATACGGGTGGAGCCATATGTGGGGTACTTCACATTTTATGAGGGCAGGAAGGTGGCTAAACCTCAGGAACATTGTCCCAGTTGTCCCAATCATCTGTTGACCAGGCTGGACTAATACTGTCTAACATGGTGGCTCCCATAATACCAGTGAAGTCTGGGCTGGGGGAGTGGGAGAGGGAAAGTGAGGTGATAGTTCCCAGAAGGTGTACTCTTTGGTAGACCAAAAAAAAAAAAAAAGTTACTACCGTTAATAATAATTTTGAAATTAATTATAATGTATGCTCAACTTATTCACAAAATGGTTCAATGAAGCTAATAATAAAAATATTTTCTAAGACTATATATGTTACATGACTTTGTTTTAAATCATAACTACTTGCCGTCAAGCAGCAGATATGCCTCTTCTCGTTCTATAGGTATGGAAACTGATGTACAGAGAGGTTACACAGTTTGCCCAAGGACACACAGCTGGTAAGTTATGGGGATGGAACTCAAGCCTTTTCTACGACATCTTCCCCCTAGCGACTTTAGTTTTTAAAATAAATGGACTCTGGAAGCGCCTGAGTGGCTAACTGGTTAAGCCTCTGGCTCTTGGTTTTGGCTCGGGTCATGATCTCATGGGTCCTGGGATCAAGCCCTACCTCTGGCACCATGCTCAGTGGAGAGTCTGCTTGAGGTTTGTTGTCTCTGCCCTTCCTCCCATTTGCACCCCTTCTTTCTCTCTCAAATAAATGAATAAATAAAATCTTTAAAATAAATCCGAATCTATTGTTTAGGTCTGTCTCATTTATTTGAAGGAAACAACATTCTGGATTAATTTTAAGTAAAAGCAGCCTGCAGTCATGCTGAATTTTCAGACTTGAAGAGCTGATCATCTGATGGAGATGGTAGTGTTTCCATTTCTCTTTTGGTTAGGAGAAAAGCCATTCTCTGTGCTCCTCTTTTCCTTTGATTTTCTATTGGCATCTCTGCTTCCCTCCATACTTTTCAGCATTCAAGCCAGATGCCAATTGTCTGTCTGTAGACACACTGCTTCTCAAATATACCAAGATGCCAGATGTATGTGTAATATTTGACCATATGTGAATATTCCAATAAACTCCTGGGAACTTATGTTCCAGTGTCAATGCTGAACAGCAGGAAGACTATAAATTCCATCAGCTAACCACAAAACTCACATATGTCTCATTTATAAATATCCAATAGATGTAATATATTCTAAATTTGACTTTTTAGTATGATAGAGGTGTTGTATGCTCTCCCCATTGAGGCAGTGGCAAATTGCAAAAATACAAATTGATGGAATTGTCTTAGCTTATTGCTATTATTATTGTTCACAGCAGTTGGTTATTGTGAAGAAATCTGCAAACAAGAACCATTTCTCAAGATGGATCCTGAAAGAAAGGAAGTATGTATAAATAGTAGGTAATGGATATGTTAAAAAAAAAAAAAAGTTGAACCATCTATACCAACTGATCTAGGAAAATCCCTTGAGGGAATTAAATTCTAGAACCTCAAGCAAAACATTTCAAGGGTATCAGAGAAAGGCTAGAGTTTTGAGATACGTTTCCACATACTCTCTCTGTCTGCCCCCCAGCCTCCTGAGATGCTGGCCTAATCCTCATTAAAAAAGCTAAAACACAAACCAAAACCACTTCAGGAGGATTTATTATATGCCAAGCTTTGTTTTGGGCCTGGTGACAGTTAAGAAGATGAAACAGACAGGCCTTTGTCCTCAGGTCACTCATGGGTTAGTACAGGGAATCTCCATGGTTATCAACATACTTAAGAAAGAAAGCAAGAAAGCAGGAGTGGAAGGCAAAATTTCTTTGGAATGGCCTAGTGTTGGGAGAGAGGTTAAGACTCTTAGCTTGCCTCTGAGCTGGCTGAAGGATCTGGCAAACAGGGAGCTCTCCGTAGAACCACCCTCTCTTCTAGCAAGAATTAACAGTCGCAGTGGTAATAATAAGAACCGACATTTTTCAGGTGTTTACAGGTGCCAAGCACTTTAATTATTTTTTCTCATTTGACTTTCAAAAACTCCTAATGAGGAACGATAACCACTTAAAAAAATATTTTATTTATTTATTTGACAGAGAGAGAGAGATCACAAGTAGGCAGAAGAGGCAGACAGAGAGAGAGGGGTAAGTAGGCTCCCTGCCAAGCAGAGAGCCCTGATGTGGGGCTTAATCCCAGGACCTCAAGATCATGACCTGAGCTGAAGGCAGAGGCTTTAACCTACTGAGCCAACCAGGCACCTGAAAGATAACCATTTTTATTCCTATATTACAGTAGAGGGAACTGAGGTTTAGAAGATAACATAACTTGCCAAGATCATATAATTGTAGGGTCATAAAATGTTTGATCCTGCAGAGAATTGCATTTTAATTGGGGTATGTGAATTGCTTTCTAATGGAGGTGTACTTTTGTGATAAGTGCCAAAGCAAGCCCTATCCATGCTGCAGGAACTGTGAGACTGTCTCTATTTCCATCACAAACTCTTCCTCGGACCCTGTCAACTATCTTCCCACAGTGCACCTGGAGCACTAAGGTGTGCCTCATTTATTTGGCAGTTGATCATGAACTGCTCTAGCTAACTCTTGCTTATCACATTATATTGTTTAATCCTTCTATACATAATGTAATTCTTCATGTTGGTAGATTTGTCTTAGAGAGTAAAAATAAGTCTTCTATAGCATCCATGGCAGTGCACATTATGATCAATTTTTTGGTACTTATTTGAATTAAAGTGGTACTGGTTATCTATTGCTGCTTAAAACAAAACACATGTTATATTATCATTTCTGTGGATCAGGAGTTGGGCAGGTCTTAACTGGATCATCTGCAAAGTTGTAACTGAGGTGTCAGCTGAGGTTCTGTTCTCATCCGGTGGCCCAAGTGGTGATGGATCTGCTTCCAAGCTCACTCAGGTCACTGGCAGAAGTAGTTTTCTTGTTATTATAAAAGTGAGGGCTCCGGCTTTTTGTCAGCTCTCAGAGGGAGCCTGCTTTAGCTCCTAGAGCCTGCCCCTAGTTCTGTGCTACATAGTTCTATCTCACAGGCCCTATTCCCAAATCACAGCTTCCTTCCTTAGAGTCAACCACAGAGGATGTCTAGAATGAGTCTGTTAGTAATGTGGAATCACTTTGCTGTAGTCTGTTAGTTAAAAACAAGGTATACATTCTGCTTACTTTCAAGGAGACAGAACTCTGCAAGGGCTTAAAGCATAAGAGTCAGGATCACGAGAAGACCTCCTTAGAGTCTATCTGCCATGATGAGAAAAGCAGGAAATGCCCAAATATTTGATGCTTTACCAAGTTCATTTAGCAAATCAATAATAGTACTTGAAATAGAATTCAGAAACCTGATTCTGATACTTTTGTCCTAATTTCTAAATAATCACCATCAATAGTGAGATGGCCTTGGCTACACAGCAAGTTCTTGCCAGTGGAGATGGAGCCTAGGGATGTATCAGCTAGGGTATGTGTTGAGGGAGATAACTTGCTATGAATAGTCACTGTTCAAAGTGGTATGGTCAACTCAGAAACTGAGTTGAGATGCAAGGCTGTCTAGCCAGGAGTGGTTGGCAAAAACCTGGGTATATTAGGTTTGGGTTCTTTAGGTCCTCAGAGAGAGAAGTTGGAAAGGTCCAGGTAGTTTGTCAGGACCCCAGCCTGGAAAGGCAGAGATAGAGCTCAGCAGGAGATTCAGTCTCTAGCGGGAAACTGAGATGGAGCCATAGCGATGAAAAATGGACCAGCAACATGCAGCTGCAGACAGATTCTGACTCAGCATGCCTGTCCCTCATTCACTGGAATAGCATATGGTTACATACGTGGGCAGAGGAAAGGTTCCTAATGTTCTCCCTGATGAAGGCCTCACTGAGGAAAGGGACTAAAAATTATCTCAAGAAATCTAGGCTCTGATTCCATGGTGATCAAATTTATGAGAAGCAATACATATTTACATTTTGTTCTTTTCTGAATGAAAGGCACATTTCCTTAATTATTTTTAGTAAGACTTTCCTTTTTCTATCTTCTTTCCTCTTCTCCCCCTGTTCTTGAAATACTTTAGCTTTCATTAGAATCCTTAGATTTCTTTCCAGTTATTCTTTTCTCTTTGAAGCCTTATGATAAAGATACAACTCTATCAATTGAACAAATTGGATCAAATATGCATTTTTTACATATTGCTTATTTATTATACAACTTCCTATGCCTTTTAAAATAACACAGGTTTTATGGGGTCTTTCTCCCATGACTCATTTTTGGAGCTGATCCGAGAAGGAGTTATTCTCCAGACGTGGTACCATTGACCCTCATTTTGAATTACATTTTTTATTTATTTTTAAAAAGATATTTCATTCACAGAATCCCCACTGAGCTTTTTATTGTGGAAAATTAGGGCTCGTAAATCATCCTCCTCAGAAAACTATAAATTTTATACAATTGAAACATTCCATGGACTGAGCTTGGCACTTTGATGAAATCACTCCTTTGCTCCTCGTAATTTATGAGCATCCCCCATTCTCCTCCCTCCTGCTCCATCATCACCTTGCCCTCCCAGCAAGGGGGGGGGCAGTGGAGGTATCGTGCCTTTAAATTGCTCACTGGGGTTTATTGACTATAATTTGTGAGTGAATTTATATGAATCCACAATATTGCAATTTATCCAAAATTGGGAACAATAAAGCTTCTCATTTTCTTCTGGCAGGCAAAGGGACATGGGTTGATTACACAGGAGGTGGCTCAGTGTGATGCACCGAGCAAGAACAATGTCCTTGGAGCCAGATGACATGGGTTACAGCCTCGGATCTGCCAGTGGTTTCCTGTGAGAGCCAGGCCTCAGTTCCCTCACTTATAGGGTCAGATGGGTAATCTCAAAGGTCCTTTTAGCTCTCGCACATTCTGATTCTATGAATTGAAGATGGTTCTTAGCATGTTGCTTCTTTTAAAGGGTAATTAGGAAACTGACAGGATAGATCTCAAAAGTTTAATGTGCTATTTTGGACATAGACAGTTAGTTTTCATTTTTAGGGGAAAAGAGAGAAAGCACAATCGTAGTAAAGAAAAAAAGCAGTCCTGATTTTTTTCTGCTAGGTTTGTGCTGGACTGTGAGGTCTTGGAAACCAGGGATTATATCTTATTTAACTTGGAAACCCTGATTCCTAGTACCGAACCTAGTTCCTGGGTTTCTGATAAAAGGATTGAATGAATCCAGAGAATCCAGAGCTGTGTTATCCCATAATTTCAAGTGCCCCAAACAGTTGCTACACACACACAGTAGATGCTTAATTCATATTTGCTGAATTTCTAAGAAATGGTTTGCTTGCTATCATTGAGATATTGGAATTTCCCCGTGTCCATTCCCTCTCCAGCTGACATCTTTATTTTTGTATCCCAGTATTTTCTCCTCACTAGGACTCCAGAAATTGCTAGCTTTATGACATCACTAGTACTCAGTCTTAGAAAAAGTTTTGCTGCTGGAGGAACAGGCCAGAATTAGAAGATGGGGGACTATGGCAAATTGGCTTAGCTTGAGCTCTGGAATGAGACCTGGGCTGTACATCTTAAAAGCACTTAAAAGACCTTGGGTGGAATATTTCCCTCCCCCAAAGCTCCACTCTCTTTATCTGAGCAATGAGGGGGTCATACTTTCCTTATCTCCTAGGGAAGAAGTGAGGATTCAAAGAGGTCATCTGTGTCAACTGCTTAGCCCAGTGCTGGCATAGAGTAAATAGTCAAATAATGGTAGCTATGACTTATTTTAATTATTCTTAGTCAGATTGGTGTATACATCAGTAATTGCAGCGGTTTTTACTTTTGTGTTAAAATTCAGATTCTGCTGTGGCAATGTAACTATTGTCCTTTGTAAAATTTATTATAGTTTTATCTTAACTGTTTCTTTAGCTCTTTAGGGCATATTTTGAGTTCCTTGCACTAAAAGAAAAGTGTGTCACTGATACTTAGTAAGGAACCTCACCACATTGTTTATCTTTTTACTCTGAAACAGTTTTTGCGATTACGAATGAGAATATAGTGCTGTAAAAGAAGGGTCTGGTATCTCCTTTTTTCCACAAGATGGAAAATTTCCTGCCTGGCAGTTGTCAGTTATAACTTTGTCTTCATGTGATGGTAATATAACACAGTTCCATTTCACCAAGACTGTCACCAGGGTCAAAATGCAAAACAGTCTGAAATACTTGAAAATCAAGGTGAAGTCAGTTTCCTTTTCTTTGACCTGTCTGCGGGATATCCTGGCAAGGGATGAACTGGACGATGTGGTTTGGAACTATTTACTCCCAAACATTAAAAAATGTAAATAAAAAATGAAGTTTGGGGTGACAGAGGCTCTAAAGCGATGGCCACCCAGCCCTTGCTGGTAAAATATAGCTCACTTAATGACATTTCAGTCCTAAATCACTTCACTGCAGGCGAGTTTGTGGCTGGCGGGGGTCGGGGTGTGTTGCACAAAAACATTCCTTCAGGACCATTTAAAAAGCCTGAATAAGCAAAGTATCCTGTGTGACAAGACCCCGAATATCAAAGGGGTGATTCAGGTACACATATTCTTGCTTGTGGCTCCAGGCCCAATAACCTTTTCCTCATAGAGATAGATTCCATGGACAGAAAACAAATCTCTTTCCAAGTTAGAGAACTTTATCAGATTTATCTCTCATTGTCAGATCAGCATGCAGGAAAGAAACGAGGTCTGCAGCATGATTCAAATTAGAAGGAGAGCAATTTACAGTGCTCGCTGGCTTCTCGTAAACCTTATTAATGTTTGGCATGGGGTGCCAAGGATCCATAAAGTATCGTCCTGTTGAACATTCATATCTGCTTCGTCTCTTATTATATGTCCTCAACACAGCAGTTTAAATAAAGGCAGCCAGAGCATCTCGTGAGCAGGAAATGAGAAAGTTACACATGTTTTTGTCTCATGAGCAAATATTCTTCCCTGTCTTTTTAAAGTCTCCCACTGGGAGGCAAAGTACCATTTTTTGGGTTTCATTTTTCCTTAAGCTGTTGCCTGTAATTCCCACTTTGTTTTAAATTTGTCACAGTCCTAAAATGGAATTAAGTTGCTTATTTTTGCTCATGTCTTCCATTATTTTGAATTTGGGGCATTTCTTAATTCAGTCATGGCTATATAGTTGCTTGAATTCACATTTCCTTTTGAATTCTAGCTCACGGCATCCTAATGATGTGAACACATGCATGGATAGTGCCAACTTATTTATGTATTAGATTTCAATTTTCTTGTTTCTTGAAGGTTCTCAATATATTAGTCCTAATAAGACCAATAGATGACATTTGCTGGGTGCTTCCTGGGTGCCAGGCACCTTACATTTGTATTTTATTCTATCATCATAATAACACCATGTGGTAAGCACTATTATCACCTTTATCTTGGAGATGAAAAGAAGATCTGCCTGGGAATCACTGCTAATTGAACAGAAGAGCTGGGAACCGCATCCCAGCCACTGGCTTTAACCACCGTACTGCTGTTTCTCCAACACTGACTTACAGTTCATTGAATGTGCTGCCTTCGACAGCATGAGTGTAACAGAAGAGATGGGAAGAGGATGGGAAGAAAGAAGGGTCAGTGTAGAAAGAGGCGTAACGTGGAGTTTTTACCAGCAGTGGAGCAGAGATCTTAGTCCCACAATTGGCTCTTGTTGCATTTAATTGAATTGGCTTCTTAGGTACCTTGTTAATAGGAAGTGATGCAGGGTGGGCCACCC
This sequence comes from Neogale vison, assembly GCF_020171115.1. Taxonomy (NCBI): domain Eukaryota; kingdom Metazoa; phylum Chordata; class Mammalia; order Carnivora; family Mustelidae; genus Neogale; species Neogale vison. Next base: position 74,759,616 of record NC_058091.1, on the reverse strand, counting down.
AGCCATTCTGAGAACTGGGAAAGGATGATCTTTCACTACAGATTACAGATTTTTTTTTTGTAGTTTTTTGTTTTGAAATAATTTATACCCAGAAAGAAGTTACAGAGAAGTACAAAGAACTTCCATATGACTTCACCTGGACTTTTCCTACTCATTAACATTTTACCACATTTTTGAGGGGTCATTTTTCTCTCTCAATAGATACTCATCATTTTCTGGGCCCTTTGGTGTTCATTTTCTAAGAATAAGTAAATTCTCTTACATAACCACACAATTACCTTCAGAAATCCTTACCTTTTAGAAATTAACACTGATTCAGTGCTGATATGTTATCTATAGATCTTATTTCTATTTCACCAATCGCTCCAATAAAAATATTTTGGGAGATGTATTCAGGGACCCATCTGGGGTCACATGTAGCATTGAGTTGGTGCTTCTCTATAGTTTCTTAGACTGCAACTGTTTCTGTCTTTGTCTTTTTTTTTTTTTTTTTTTTTGCTTTGACATTTTTTAAAGGGTCTGGGAAGCTCTTTTGTACACTTTCCATTTGTGTTTGTTTGATGTTCCTCCTGATGGGATTTAAGTTCGATACTCTGGGCAGGAATAACAACAAAGCAATGTTGTGCTCTTCTCAGCAAATCTCCTCAGGAGGCGCATGATGCTAATTTGTTGCATTGCCCCTAATAGTAACAAGTTTTTCTACTATAAAGTTATAATGTTTCAGTAGATTAAACTTGAAATTTGACTTAGATGCCAGGTGCCTGGGAATTTGGTTCAAAGCAGGCCCATCACCCCTGCAACTTTGAGTATTCTGGAAGAGCTAGCTTCCTGACCTATAAACCCCAGGACCAGAGCAGTGGAAAGTGATGATAACCTAGGTCTTATCTCTATCACCAGAATCTCCAAGTAGTGTTCTTAGGAAAATGTTTATACTTAGGAAAATGTCTTGATATTTGCCGAAACTTTAATGAGATAAATGGAATATCAAAATATTTCTATGTCAAAACAAAATAATGATTTTTATTATTGATTCAGTTTATGGGTGAACAGAGCCATTTCTAGAGCAATTGCTCTTGGGGAGAAAATTGAGGGTGTGGTCAAATTAGCTTTGTGCTGTTGTTGGAGAAGGAGGTAGATGGACTGAGCCAAGTTGGAAATGCTGGAACCTGAAGTTGCATCATTCCCCTCGAGTGGAGGGGTACTGTTATTTGTGAACATTTGGTGATTACATTAAGTGATGGACGAGGCATGTGTCCAGGTAGCAGGAAGTTGGATTCACCCTCAGTCTACCTGTATGTGTATGTGCGCGCGCACGCACGTGCATGCACACGCACGCACTTGCGTTTTCTCTGTTATGGGAAGGTGTGTAAGTGGGGATAGTACAGATAGAGAAGAAATTTAGAAGAGGAAATACAGGTGAGGACACAGTCATAAAAGGGTTGGTCATTAAGCAGGTGCACAGACTGGTACTCTAACCCAGGGGAGCAAATCAGAAGATTACAGAGTTGCAGTATAAGACCAAGTCTGGGCTGGTACCAAGTGGGACTTGAAGGAGGCTCTTGTGAGTGAGGCCAGAGAATTAGTGAAATTTTTAGTCTAAAATCTGGACTAATCTTGAGGTTAAGGAAGAGAATCAAGAACTCCACTTGGGGGAGAAGCAGGGTACAGGATCTGTGGACCAAGCATGACCAGCTTATGCTGTTAAAGATCTGAGGTCCGTTCATAATCAACAATGATGCAATCAGCGTGGGCGGCTCTACTTACCTCATCCAAGCCACACTCACCATAGGGTCGCAATATTATTGGGGAGGTGAAAATTTCTCTCTCCCAAAGTTGTTCTTCAGTCATGTATCACTTGTGCAGCACTGTTGGGGCTGAGAACTACATAGCATGATTTGGTCTGAGCTTCATACCCTTCTAAGAAATAACTTAAGACTGAGAAATATGGTTTCCTTTCCATATTGGGTGGGTGAGTTGGGTGGATGTGAAAGGAGAAAATCAGAATGTTCAATAAAATAGGTATTGTTGGGTGCCTGGGTGGCTCAGTCAGTTAAGCATTTGCTTTTGGCTTGGGTGATGATCCCAGACACCTGGGATTGAGCCCCATGTCAGGCTCCCTGCTCAGCGGGAAGCCTGCTTCTCCCTCTCCTCCCTGCTCATGCTCTTTGTTGCTATCTTTGTCTCTTTCTCTCAAACAAATAAATAAACTCTTTTAAAAAATAGGTATTATTAAAGAACTATGCCAGAATAGGACTTTTTGCCAAAAAATTGCCTTTAAAAATCATCACCTATTCTTACCGTCTGTAATTCTCTTCCTTTTCAGCTTCCTATTGTAATCATATACTTTTCCCATGACATTTCCTATTTGTTTAATTTAAGCAATGTTCCTATAGATCATGGCAATGAGGTGTTGTATAAACATACAATGGGGCAGAATAGAAACCCTTCCTATAGTAACAGAAACCATAAAGATTGTGTGTGTGTGTGTGTGTGTGTGTGTGTTTGTATAAAGCTGTTTTAAGGTCAAAGCTTTGCAGAGCTCGTGCAATTGGGAAAATGGAGTGTTTTATTGTGATCACATTGCTATTTGAGTCTATTGTTTTTGTCATCATGATTTAACATTTACTACAAGTCTGTGGTCCCCCAGACAGACCCTGGCATTAGAAGTCAACACTGCTTGGTGGATTTATGCTTGAAATTAGATAGCAAAGCCACAAAATGGAAAAAGATAATACTTCTAAAACAGAAATATTGACTAATGCATTCCCAGAAAAAATAGGTAAGGAGAAAAGGAGTTTGACCCAGGCAGTGATAAATGAGGAAAGTGTGAGAAGACTTATGTGTCTAGCTTAAGGATGGTTTGCAGCCATTTCCAAGAACCCTGGGAGGGACCATGGAGGCTGCATGATCTAACCCTTTAATCCTCCTCTGCCACAGCGCAGACCCCATGGGGAGGAATCTTGATGAGGTGACTCCCAGTTCTGGATAATAATAAGAGACCCTCTGTGTAGGCAAATTTTCAGGGGGAAGTTTTACTCTACCACTTGCATAACCAATGCAACAAATAATCAAATCCTCGAGCTTCGAAGGAAACCCTGAGGGGATTTTCTTTTAAAGATGTAAAGGTCATTCAAAAATAAAGATGTAATTTCTTAGACTAAGTTTTTCTCCTCCCCTTGACATGTGTCCCAGATCATCCCTTTTTTTTTCCTACTTCAAATACCCCCTACACTTTTTAATATTGAATGTCTCAATAACAAAAGTAAGCTGCAGGTTATTTATGGAAACTGCACAATATTAACTTTGCTAATTACATGGTTGCTCACTTTCCCAGGACCAGATCACCTCCCATTTGTTTCCAACTGCTGTGGCCACCATATGCTTAAGAGTAAGACAGAAATAATTAATGACAGGTTTCCAAAGGAATCACATGTTATTGCTGCAGCTCACCCAGGGAGTTTGCCATCTGGGTTGAAGGACACATTATCCCAAGAGAGTGTGGAGTGAGTTGGGTTTTCCCTATCATCTGACCACGTGACCACTTGGGAAGTTTTGAATGGAGTTTTGAGGCCAAAATGACCCAAGTTCAGACTGACACCGGACACAACAAATTCCTGAGTATACGGGATTTTCTGCAAGTAATTTCTCTGTGTCTTGGTTCTCTGTATATGAATTAGGGATAATGAGTCCTAATTTCTGGTGTGGCTCTGAATCTTCACTGAGGTGATAATGAGATGGTACTTGGCATGGGGTCAGTTGCTACTGAATGATGGTTCTTACTTTCTTTCTACTCCATTTCATGCTCTTCTAAACTCTTGAATACTAAAGTGAGAAGGCATAAAGGATGGCATTCCTACAAGGCTTGCTGTAAATCCAGAATAAGAAGCTCCAGCTAGGCCTCTTCTGCTAGGGTATTTGCTGTGTTATGGGAGCTTCATTTTGCCCAATGTTAACCTATCCTCCGGTCTCCCCTTGGTTGGTGAGGGGGTGCCACCTCCTGCTTATTGGAGAACTGGGCTCTTTGCTGGATCTTTAAACTGTGTTTGAATAAACTTGTGTCATTCAGCAACCCTTTATTGGTATTTATTAGGAATGGCAGGAGTGATCAATCCCTCTATGTGAAATAATTCCTGTGGTTACATAACTACTCAGGTCCCTGGATCTATAAATTCTTCCTGTCCCTTCTTCTTCTTCTTCTTCTTCTTTTTTTCCAAGGGTTTTCTACTTGGATGCTGTTTCACCTCAAACAGCCAGTCCTGTTCTGACGTAGTGAAGATATAGAGCTTCCCTCAACTGACGTGGCTTGGCCAGATGCCAGCTAAGAGTTCCTCCAAGATATTTTGGCTGTGGGATAGGTTACAGATAGTCTGGCCTTGCTCTCTTCAGTGATCATTTGTTGTAGTGATAATAACAATCACGGGGTGCATAACTGGTTGTCTAAAAACATGAACTTTATTAATTATCCTGTTGGCTGTTGGCAACTCCATCTAGACTCTATCTCTTCGTATGCCTTCATCTGTCATTTCTACCACAAATCCTCGACTGATCTCTAGCTGCCCACTTCCCCTTGGTATCACCGTGTTTCTCCGAGCCCCTGGCTTTTGCTCTGATTTTTCACTGAACTAGAGACTTAATGCCCTTCTCACTGGTAAGGAAGAGAAACTGAATCACGAGTGTCTTTCCATGTCTTCTGTGTTTTGACGTCTGCTAGTCCCGAGAGCCTATTACAGAGATAGGTTTTGTGTTTCTAGACTACCGAATCAATTCCATACACCCTTGTTGAACTTAGGCCGATGGACTGGTCGGGCTGCAGGCTGGTGACTGGAGACACAAGGGAAACCCTGTCCCTGCCCTCTGGGAGCTCACATTCCAGCTGGGAAGCTGGGCATCTAAATAAACAACCATGGTACAATGTCCTCATTGCTGGAACTAAAGGATAAACACAGTGACTTTTGGGGTGCAATGGTGTCTTATTTGTACCTGAAGCAAGCTGTAGTAGCTTGACTTCTTCTAGAGTAACAATTTATCTCTGCTGGACAGTGCCGGTTTTTCACTAGGGCCTTCTTTCACTCTTGGTATTTCTGTTAGATGGTAAATTGCATAGTTCCTTTTTACAAGTCAAGAACCAACATATGAGGAGCGCCTGGGTGGCTCAGTGGGTTAAGCCGCTGCCTTCGGCTCAGGTCATGATCTCAGGGTCCTGGGATCGAGTCCCGCATTGGGCTCTCTGCTCAGCAGGGAGCCTGCTTCCCTCTCTCTCTCTCTCTGCCTGCCTCTCCATCTACTTGTGATTTCTCTCCGTCAAATAAATAAATAAAATCTTTAAAAAAAAAAAAAAGAACCAACATATGAGGTTGGTTTGATCTGGGGACAATTACATTTCAATTTATCAAAAAGTTTTGTGTTGCTGGCTTTACATGAGTGGTTGAGGCAGGAGAATAGGTTCCTGATCTTGTCCCCCCCCCTTTTTTTAAAGATTTTATTTATTTATTTGACAGAGAGAGAGAGAGAGATCACAAGTAGGCAGAGAGGCAGGCAGAGAGAGAGGAGGAAGCAGGCTCCTCGCTGAGCAGAAAGCCCGATATGGGGCTCGATCCCAGGACCCTGAGATCATGATCTGGGCCGAAGGCAGAGACTTAACCCACTGAGCCGCCCAGGCGCCCCTTTGTTCCCCTTTTTTATCAGCAGTAGTGCTTATAGATTTTCAGATCACATCAAATGTAGGGTGACAGTCCTTTGCTCTAGCCCATTTGTATTTTTTAGTAAATAAGCTCAACAGTAGTATGAGTTATTAAAAGCATTTCTCTTCAATCATTTAAATTTTAAAATAACTCCCCAAAGGAGTTGACTAAGTATCTGAAAAGAAAAAAAAAGATCCAAACCCAGATTTAATTATTCTAAGTCTCCTGTAACACTTTTCTTGGTGGATGGTAGTGAGAATTGCTGGCAGTTGTTCCTCGTAGTTTAGCTTCAGTGTGAAGGTAGAAGCAGATGCTGAACATGAAGAAAGCTAGATCTGAATTCCATGTGATTCTAAAAAACATAAGTTCAGGTTAGCATATGCATGAGAGATTGTATTGGTTTTATAGCCAAACTAGAATTCATTCATTCATTCATTCATTCACTAATGAATAAAATCCACACCTACTGGGTGTTACGTGCCAGACAGTCTATGAGGCACACAGGATACAATGATGATTTATGCAGACATAGCTCTGCTCCTAAGGATCTTGCAGAGGTTGAGCCTCTAAAAGTGATTTGAATTTCATCCCCCTGATATTCAGTAGGACCCAGATCTATTCCTTAACTTAAAAAGGAATATGAATAGCCACCTGTAATCCTACCATCTGTTTGGAAAACAAAACAAAACAATGACAAAACAAAAAACAAAATAAAGCCCTTCAAAATGTATGTCACCAGAAAGCAATAAATAGGCGAAAAATCACTGAAAATGAACTCAGGAAATGTGGATTCTAGTTACAATACTACCCCTTATTAACTTTGTGACCATGGGTGTGTCACTTAGCCTCTCTGAACCTTTGTTTCCCATCCTATAATGCAAAATGTAAGTTTTAATATGCGTTGTGTCCACCCTGCAGATGAACTCTTTAGAGCCTGGAAATTCCCCAACTCTTCTATTCAGGTTGACTTTCTGGAAAAGTGTTTATTCTTAGAGGATTTGATTATTGAGTTATCTTTATATTCTGCTGCTGTCAGTAGATTTACCATAAATGTTTCCTGAGAATCTCTCTCTTGAAAAGATTCAGACCCCAGTTATGTTCATCCCAATTAAAAATAGAACCGTGAGATGCAGAAGCTGTAGCACCTCTTAAACCTCTTCAAATAACATTGAACGACTAAGTGCCTGCTACTGTGGAGATAGTACCCACAGAACCAGCAGCAGGCCCTCTCAGAAAATGATAACATGCTAAGTGGCTGTCAGTCCTCAGTAATTTCTAGTAGTTTGGGGGATGCTACCTTATCTTCTAAGAGTTCTAAATGTTCCTGGTAGGGGGAAAAAAAAAAAAAGCACATCCTTTATTTAAAAAAAAAAAAAAAAATCCCACTGCCCACAACAACAAAATTCTCCAAAACAGTACAGATCAAACAGGGGTGCACAAGCCTAATGAAGCCTGTCATCAAAATAGAGTAGATAGCTATGGTCATGGGGGTGTCCAGCAGGTTTGGGGTAAAAGGCCAGTGAAGCAATTACATTTAAAAAATGAACATTGGTTTCTTGGGAGGTGGAAGAAATTTACTTCCTTTCTTACTATCTCTTAAAGAAATGACCAGTTTTCAAACATATGACTCAAAAATTGAATTTGGCTCTCATGGACTGTTTTCTGACTTTGTTTCTTATTTTCTTTTCGATTCTTTAAGGAGAGTTTGAAAACATCCCTTAGACTCTCCCTTAATAGAAATTTCGGCTATCAAGAAATTACCAAATAAAAATTGTAGAAGGTACTTTGTATATAAGACAAAGCTTGGAGGAAGAGCTTGTTATCATATTTCAACAGCTATTCACTGGGGGGACATCTTTTTCCTCTTTCTAAATTGCATGTATCACTGTTCATTAATAAGCAGAATGACAACTATTTAGACTGCCAGATCTCTTTATAAACATTTTCTTAGGTGGGTAGGATTTTTATGCACTTTCCCAAAGGGCATAAAGTCCCAAATGGACTTTTGCTTTATTTCCACAGAGCTCTGGATCCAGATCCCTAGGTCAAAATATATGTTATTCACTTCCTACCTTTGGTTGTGTGATCGCTCTGAAGGCTGGCCCAAGAGAGTCCTTTCTGATGAGACTTTCAGCATAGCCATTAGTCACGAGATAAGCATGTGACTGTGGGCCGTTTGCAAAATGAAAGCTCCCCAACGAGAGGCTTGTCCTTTACAATAAGAACCGGACCAATTTTCCTCAGAAGCACATGGCTGCCTGCGTGGTGTGATTTGAGAAACCTTAAGCTTTTTGTCCTGGATATTTCCCCTGTTGAGCCCTACATTTTCACTAATAGTGTATCACTCCTGTGGGTGAAATCTTCCCAGGCCATTCTCTTTAAAATATGGCCATTGCCCTGGGAAAAGTCCTAATACTTTGGTGTGTTTGACTTCATAAGATCCTTTTTCCTTTGACAAAAGAAGCAGAGTAGGATGAGAAGACTAGGTAACTGGCAGGGAAAACGTGTTGAAAAAAGAAAAATGATGCACATAATGGAAGATGAAGAGCCAGTGTGCCAATGAGAGTCAGCTCGGTTCCACTTACGAGTGCGGATTCAGTGTGTCTGTGTGCTGTGTTAGCTTTTGGAATGTTCCCACAAGCCCCCAGCTGAGTGTAAATGGAGAATATCTTTCTGGAAAAACAAACTGGAAATATTTATCAAGGCAATAAAGAGTACTTATAGAGAGAGAACCAAAAACTTCAATTGCAGGACTTTTTTTTTTTTTTTAAAGATTTTATTTTATTTATTTGAGAGAGAGAGACAGTGAGAGAGAGAATGAGCGAGGAGAAGGTCAGAGAGCGAAGCAGACTCCCCATGGAGCTGGGAGCCTGATGTGGGACTCGATCCCGGGACTCCAGGATCACGCCCTGAGCCAGAGGCAGTCGTCCAACCAACTGCGCCACCCAGGCGTCCCGCAGGACTTTTTCTTAAAATAATAATCAGCGACGAGCAAATTTGGACCCAAAGAAGTTCATTGGGACATTATTTATAATTGCAAAAATGGAACAAGTGAAATGTTTATTGGTAGGAGAATTAATACTATGGGAATGAATTTGTGCTATAAAAGTGACTAAAACAGTATATAAAATATATAAATAATATGATTTCAAGCATATAAAATATGTATGTATATATCATGGAATTTTAATTAGTGATTGTCAGTAAATGGTTATTTTTCTTTATTCCTTTATGTATTTTCCAATTTTCCACAGTGGTCATTTATTACATTCAGATACAGAAAAAACTTACTAAAAAATCATCCAAGAGCAAATGTTTAGGTGAAGGTTTTAAGCCTAAATTATGGGTGTCCTCTGAGGAGGTGGACTGGTGCTGTTTAGCAATTTCCCAGTGGATAATTAAAGATCTGTCAGACTTTCCTTATGTATGGGTCTTTTACGGTCAAGGGCTTTAATTCTACATAAAGATGTCTACAAAGGATGAAATCTGGCACCTGATGTTTGATTTTGGGCAGGATTGTAGCTTGCTGTGTCCAAATCTGAGAGAAAAAACAAATTGGATGGAGTTTAGCAAAGGGAGGTGTGTTCTAAGCCTTTCCCTTAGAATTGGACAGTGGCAGCCACATGCAGAAGACAGAGGATGCCTTGATACAAGTCCCTCTCAGCCTAAAGTTACATGTAACAGTTCTGTCTCCTTACTGGACACAGATCTGGGTCATCAAACTCCTTTCCTAAATTTGGTTTGCTTTCCATGTTATATCTGGCCTATCTAGAAGAAGGGATCTGGACTCACTGCCATGGCACCATTTTCCTGGTCTTCCCTCCACCTGGAATGCATTCTCCACTTACCTCCTCTCATGTCTTTTGGCCCATGTCAAGTGGAAGTTGCTCCTTGAAGCCGCTACTGCTTCCATCAGAAAGTGTGATCTCCCCCTCCTTTGAACCTCCATGGTACACACACGTATGGTATTTTTTACATCCCCCCTTTCTATTAGATTGCAAGTTTCTTAAGCACAAGGGCTGCTATGTCTTTTCTCCCCCATGTCTTGCCCATGTGGGCAGAACTGAGATTATTTATTTAATGAATCAGGTGTTAATTTGGCCAGCCCACGGTCTGCCTCCCTTTCTTCATGCAGCTTAGATATTATTCCTATCATTTAGCTCAAAAAGATCACTATAAGTAAGGGTAACAGTCAATTTTTCAAAACTTCTCAATGGGGTAACTTGAGTAAACTATTAACAGATGGAAAACACAGAACACAGAACTACAACTATCCATGGTTTGAATTACCTGGGCTCTCCACCATGGTTTATTTTACTTGAGTAGTGTGAAAGAACCATGTGGGCTTTAGTGTTAGAGAGAACTGCCACTAGCCCTTAAACCCAGCCTTGATATTGGCTGGCAGTGGGATTTTGGATAAATGATTTTTCTTCTCCTTGCCTCAGTTTCTTCATTTGTAATATGTGGAATTAATTAATGGCTGTCTCCCAGCATTATTGTGAGGATTATATGAAACGATGTTTGAAGACACTTCACATAGTGTCTGGCACACAGATTTAAGGCTCTGGGCTCATGAGGACAGAAGATAAGTCAGTCATATCCTGGACAATTTATGCCCTCTGAGAAAGCCAGGACCAAGCACCCTAGACTTTGCAGGGCAGTATTTGCTTAATTTCTGGTCTGTTGCTCTGAAATCACTGACCTATTTGTGGAACACAGTCCCCCAAACAGTGGCTCCTTTGAAAATTTTGAGGGAACACCAAGCTGGATTATTGAATAAATTTCTGCAGTAAAAGCTTGTTTGAATGTAAGTATATAATCTATGACTCTTTGATGTATCAAAGCAGGAGAGTTAGTGGGCTCCAGAGCTACACTGCTTAGGTTAAAAGTTCTCTGCTATCCTTAATCTCTCTGTTTCCAAGAGAGGTTCTTACCTAAACTTGGAATGATGATAATGATAATGATACGAATAATAACGATAATAGTACTATCTGCCCTGTAGAGCTGCTCTGAGCAGCTTCTTCAGTACAGCTTATGTCTGCTGAATACTGAGAACAGTGCCTGGCACACAGTCAGCCGTGGAACAAAACTAACAACTCCTAATAAATTGATTTTAGAAGGTGGAGCTCTTCAAGGACCATGTGGAGCCAAGTAGTCCGATAATGAAGTGAAGCTCTTATTTTAGTCCTGGTGCCATCTTTGTGGGGAGGAAGGAGCATATACTTTGGAGACTTGTGCCGCACAGTGGTTTGGATTTGTTAACAGCACTAGTCAAGGAACACAGTGTGCTGAAAAAATTGCCAGACGCCAAACGAGATAAGGAGCGTCCTGTGAGCAGTGACAGGCTTGAACACTCCCCGCAAACAGACAAGGGAAGCGATGGCTCTGCCTAAGAAATCTTGTCCTTCAACTTTGACACCACAGATTTTTTTTTTTTCCAGTTGCTGCCGACCATATAAACAAACACAGGAACTTCCTGATAATGGAATGTCTTTATTTTCCTGTGTAATTTCTACCTCTGTTCACAACATGGGTATTTAATACAGTAGAAATGAAATGGTGTGCCTGAGTGAGTAATCTAATAATTAGATGATCTGATATTAAGAAATAAATGAAATGTGTGATCTATTCTGTAATTTAGTCTATGATCTATTAGATTTTTTCTTCTTTCTTTCCTTACATTCCATCTCTTTTGTCCTTCCTTCAAGTTTTTTTTTTTAAACATAACCTTCTAATCCTTTGAATATCTACTGCAGCTATAATAGTTTATAATTTGACAGATGATTTAATAGGTATTTAAGTTTTCCTCTTCTCCCTTCACTGTCTCTTCTTTCTTGGCTTTTTGTTTGTTTGTTTCTTTTCTGCCTTTTGTGTTAGATTTCCTCAAATGTCTGGCAAACCTAGGTTGTTTATTCATAATTATAAGTGAGGCACAAAAAAGGTACTGGCATTGTGCCTCACAGAAGATTACCAAAGGGGTAAGTCAGATTTCTCATGGGACGAGGTCCCCCAGATACCTGAACCTTAGTTCTTTCTTGGGCCCATCCGTTTCTCTGGGGAGGATTTTAGAGCATGTGAGAGGTATAAAGTCAGATACCAGTATTCTCAGAGCCCAGTGTGGGTGTGGGATGTGGGAATCTCACTGCTCAGGCTACAGACTTTCACTGAATCATCCTCTTTTTTAGGACACATGTGATGGCTTGAAGAAAGAGCATCAGTTCTTCATGTCTCCCCGGAGGCTCTTTGCTGTAAGACTATAGTTCCTCTCACCTCAGAGTAGAGTCTTGTTCTCTTAAATTCAGGCTGCTTTGTTACTTAGTTTGGGCAACAGGATATGGCAGAATTGACAGTATGTCAATTCCAAGCCTTGGACTTCAAAAGCCTTGTGAATTTTGGCATGTTCTCTCCACCTGTCAGTGGCATGAGAACATTTTGAACTCTCCTGCTGGAAGTGAGCTTATGGATCAACATGGAGTCCCCAAGTCACCCTAGCCAAAGTGAGCCTGGATCAGCCAACCATTCTCCCAACACACGAGCAACTCCAGCTAACCCCTTAGTCATAAGCAATACATTGTTATTGTTGAACACCATGGTGGTTTTATGGTTGTTTGTTACAAAGCATTATTGCTCCAACGAATAACTAATACTGTAGGGTTTCACCCTCTTCCTTAGGGCTACAAACCTCTTCAGAAATTAACCTCCGGGTTGGGGAGTAGTTACCAGGTTATATGGGGTACGAGAGGGATTGGGTTGACTAACTAAACCTTATACTAACCTTCAGCCAATCCTCTTGTGAGTCACACCCTGGCCCCCCATTCAGAGCTTTTCCAGGGTTTTGTGTCATTATTAGAGTTGTTTTCTTTGTAATCTCCCTCTGTAGGCACCAGGTTTTGGTCTTTTCCTATGGGCTATGTCATCTGTCTATCCACATCCCAGTGTCTGAGGTTTTGCTGTTCAATTCTCTCTTCCATCATATCCTGCTAGATTCACCTTGTCCTTGGGGCTTGGGCTCCTCAATTTAATTCTGTCTCTCTCATATACAGGGATCTTAGGAGGAAGCAGGGATAAACACCTGTTTCAATATTCCTTGTTTAGCCAGAAATATCTCCAATTATTTATTTTTTTCTCCCTGAAACTAAGTTCTAGGGGTGTGTGTGTGTGTGTGTGTGTGAGTGTGTGTGTGTGTGTCTGTGTGAATGTTTGATAGATGTGATTTATTTCATGGTTTTAGATGACATGATTGTAAATATCTCTGAATAATGTAATAATATGATGATAACTGACTCCTCTACCAGTGCTTTCTCTCTCCTATGTTGACTTTCATATGTTAATTTATTCAGTGGCTTTATATCAAGGGTCTACTATGGACCAAGTAGTGTGCTAGTTCTGGTGAAACAATGGGGAGTGACACTCTCCTCAAGAAAACTACAATTTGGAAATCTATCAACAGTCCTCCCTAAGCACTTCTTTCTCTGTTGTCCTTGTAAATACTATTGAGCTACCTCCATTGTGCACTGAGGTTTATAATGTGGAGATCCAGTTTAAGAGTGGAGTCACATGGCTGTCAGCTGAAATATGGGGCCATAGCTTAACCTCTGTAAGCCTTGGGATCTGCAGTGTAGTGTCAAGTACTTAAAACAAGTCTTGTCCACATTTTAAAATCAAGATCACTCTCCTCTTTCAAATACATATTACACCTGCATAAGCATGCAGGCAGGCACATGTACACACATTCTGATTTCCTTTGAAAAATCCAAAGACACTACAACATTGGGTCACCTTCCTGCATGGCAACATTAAGCAGAATTCAATAAGGGCTAACTACCACCACCACCACTACTACTACTACTACTACTACTACTACTACTACTACTGTTACTACTACTTCCTCCTCCTCCTCCTCTTTCCAATCCCCCTATCCCTCCTCCTTCCCTCCTCCTCCTCTTCTTCCTGGGAAAATAACTTTGTTTTGTTTGATGGGAAGATGTCTAGTCTGAGAAATTCTGAAATTGATTTTTGGTGTCAGTGGCCTTGGTGACCTTGAACACACTGAAGTGCACAGTTTCACTCAAGGGCTGGGACTCACTGTGACAACATCACCAAACTTTCCATCCCTGAAGCAGGAGGACAGGTACACAGACATGTTCTTGTGGCATTTGTTGAAGCAGTTGTACTTTTGGATTTAGAAGAGGTAGTTTTTGTAGATGACAGTGGTCCTCTGCATGTTCACTTTGGTCACCACACCAGACAGAATCCACCTCGGATAAAGACATTACCAGAGAAGGAGAATTTCTTGTCAATAGAAGTGCCCTCAATGTCATCCTGAAGCCCAGACCAATGTTTTATGTAGTATTTCTGGAGCTTCTCCTTGCCAGTTTCTCCAAGCCTGACTTCTTTAGATGGAGCGTGGTCTGACCCATTTGCCGAGTTCCCACTACTTCCCCTTGTAGTAGAGCTGGTTGTTTTACACGTTTGCATCATTTGTCTGTCCTCATGTCCATTTGAGTTTTTCCATCTGCTCTAGAGATTAGGATATTGGAGTCTTATTTTAAAAATATTCTTAAGGCATATTTAGTAAAACTACAACTCTAAAATATATGAGATATCCTAATTCTTTCCCCAGGTAATGTTCCTTTCCCATTATTAATCAGATATCCCTAAATATGAATATATTTAATAAGTATATTTTAATGTATTTCCTATTTTTAAATGTATTTCAATGTTAATTGTTTCACCAGTATTTGTTAAATGACTGGGTTGCAGATTCTGAACAGATTTTTGGTCTTCTTAGGTATTTAATTATTAAATGCCTTTGTAGGTATTTAATTTAATAATTAATTGAATTATTTAATTATTTATTTAATGAAGTCCCTCATCTTTCTGATTTCTAGCCCTTTTTGCAATATCCTTATACCCAATTACCCTGGTCTTCAGCCTTCTCTAAATTGTTTCTGACCTGTTTTCATTTTCATTTAGTCTCCACAGAGTTCTGAACTCATGACTCATTTATCCAACCTTGTGCTCTCCCTTCAAAACCAAACTTCCTATTTGCTCTCCATGGTGTTTGGGCTGTAGCTATCCCTTGACGACCCCAGCCTGGCTTATTCTTTCAGTTCTCATGCCTCTCATTAACTTCGGTGGTTTAACAGAACTGTTTACCTTGCCCTGCATCTCTGCAGACCTTGGGCTGGTCTAGCCCTCCGGAGGCCCACCTCTCCCAAGATCAAAAAAGGGGGTTCAGACATCCTGAAAACTTAGGGTCTTCTGATAGTTATCATATTGAGCAGAACACTCATAAGAGATCAAGATTGATTTGAACATTTGAAATGAATTTTACAATTGGCTTCCATCTATGGAAACCCATGAACAAGGAAAGCTTTTCCTCCCCTACTTAAGAAAGAAAACAATAAATCTTTGTTTTTTGGATACTATATGGTGCCCTGTATTTTACCTGATTCCTTCAAAAGACACAAGGTTAATAAGAATAAATATGATTCTTGGGCATTGTAGGGGAAGAAGGTGGACAAATGGTCTTGTTCTTCCTTGCAGTGTTTGGTCCACTTCTGAACATTGTGTTTTGACCTGTGCACTCACCAAATGAAGGAGATATAGAGAAGCTAGAGGCTGTCTAGAGGAGAGCTTTCAGGGTGGGTTGTAGGAATGCAAAGCTGTATTATATAAAGAGAGATTGAGAAGTCTGGGAAGAGTAAGTTTGGAGAAGAGAAGGCTTGGAGTGGTTGAGGGAGGACAAGGAATGTAGTTTTCATCAGAATCACCAAATTGTCATGTGGAAGAAAGAAGAGATAACTCCAAGGGATTGAAGTTGATTCAGTGGGGCCCAGAAAGACACAAAGGGCTCTTTTTAAAAAAAAAAGAATAGTTCATAGCCAAAATGTGCTGCTCAGGGAGAATATTCTGGACCTCTAGGCAACCAAGCATAAAGTGGATGACCACTTGGTGGGGATGTTGTAGAAGGGATTGACTCATTGATGGGATGATCTGACCAGATGATTTTAAGGTTTCCTTTTATCCTGAGATTCTGGAGTATTTGAAATTGTCATGACAGGAGATTCCAGCACATTTTTAAAACTAAAATCATGATACAGTGCATGTTTTTAGATAATCTAGGAATAATTTATTTCTGTCTTTTATAATGGTTAATGACATATTAATGTATGGATATGTTCTGTTTACTCATATAGCAAATTAGACCTCTTTTTTGGTGAACAAGTGCTATTGAATATTGTTGAAATAAAACTGGCTGCTTTTTCCCCAAATTAATCACTTGGGCTCAATTAAGATAAGAGCTTAACAAATGTCAGTTTCGGCCCCAGTTTCTGGGCTAAAAGTATTTATCTTTTTTCCCTTTTTTCTTCGCTCCTTCCAAATTAGTAGAAAAATGATATAGATAGTATCACTGACAGTTAAGAATATAGTAAATCTGGAAACTCCAGTTAGGAGGACCTATTATTGAATAATTTAGTCTCATTTCTTTCATATGGGCTGAACTTCACTCAGCTTTATTAATTTCTTTCCCCATAGACTTACTTTCTCTTCTCAGTCTGAGTCCTCTCCATTTATTTCTTTGTCCCTGGACCATTTCCTGTGTTTTGACTAGAGATTGGTCATTTTTGAACGTATTTGTTTCTCCCTATGGATGCCAAAAAGGAATCTTGTCTTGTACATTTTTGTAATCCCCACACCACCTATTGCCCTCTTCTGCATAGAGTGATTCTCAATAAATGTTTGTAGTTTCAAATGATTTCTATCATAAACTCATTCTGTTTCTTTGCCACAAGTTTGGTTTAGCAGTTAATATGCTAGCACTCATTAAATATCCTCTATAAGAATGTGATGAACTTGTCTTGGAAGTTAGAGGTCATTACCATTATGTGAGAAGACCACAGACCTGGTGGCTCTGAGTGTATAAGAACATGGCAGAAAAGAAAATGCATTTGACAGTTAAAAAAAAACCCAACACCCATGGCTTTTAAATGGGGATGGCCTTTTCCGTGGTCTGGAGCCGCTATTTCCCAGTGCTTAGACTGAGTTGTAAAAGAGAAGAGAACACTTAGATCTCATCCCAGATTTACTACCAACCAGCAATGTGATGTTGGGCCACGTGCAGGGTCTTTCTGGTCTCCATTTCTTCATCTGTAAAACAAGGAAGTGAAATTCACTGGATTTGCAGCTTCTACCAGCTCTAATATTCCTTGACAGTAAACTGAGAGAGTCCTCCTACCTCTGACATTGTACCCTTTGCTTCTACTCCTTATAAGGTGTGCAACTTCAGACAAGTTATTTAGCCTCTGAGTAGCTCTGCTTCCTAACTTACAAAGTGGGGGACACCTATTTCTTAGTGCTGTGATCAGGATCAAATGGGTTGTTGCACGTGAAGTGTTTAAACAGCATCTGGTGCAGAGGCAAAACAACTTAATGTTGGTTCTTTTATTTTGCTACTTTGCTGAAAATATGTCAGTCAGTCCATCCCCTGTTGTTAAAATTACAAACTAATACCTGACGTGTTGCCTGGCATAGAGAGGATACCCAATACTGGTTTTAAAGCTATTTTCTGTTCTTCTTTCAAGTAGCATTATATAAAGTTTTATTCAGAATATCTTGATCACTCACTTACTCTGGTCCCCAATTTGCTATCCTTAACTTGTACTATGTAATTCTCAGTGTGTTTGTTTTTACACAGCTGATCTTTGGCTTCTGTCTCATTGTCCCATGTCCTGAGAGCATGGAGAGACTTTGACCTTGCATTTCCATGTTCACAGAACTCATCAGTAGTATGTGGAGACAACTGGCACACAGAGATGTTGTCTAGGGATATCTGAGTCTAATATTCTTTTTTTTTTTCCCAATTTATTTATTTTCAGAAAAACAGTATTCATTATTTTTTCACCACACCCAGTGCTCCATGCAAGCCGTGCCCTCTATAATACCCACCACCTGGTACCCCAACCTCCCACCCCCCCGCCACTTCAAACCCCTCAGACTGTTTTTCAGAGTCCATAGTCTCTCATTCTAATGGAAGGCTCAGCATCAGGGTGCTTCAGTCCTTCTAGAATTTTTATTTTGGCCTGGGCATGGTGTTACATTGATGACTGGTAGGTGAATCACTTCAGGTCAGTATATTAGAGGTTTAATTATAACTATTTAGCATTTTGATCTTCAATAAGTTCTGTTCAAATTTTGTGGATGTGAGGAAATATATCCCATGAAGGTATGAGAGAGAAAGATATGAAGGAAACCACAGTGGGGGTCTTGAGTCTTGGGGAGTTTGTGCTATTATTTAATGTGGTGCTTTAGGTATTCTGAGTGCAATAATTTAGAAGATGTTGCTGACACAAAGAAACTCATTGTATACAAATCCTTTTGTATATGTAATACCCTTTAATCCTTACCACTCTTATTTGATTTTTTAAATCTAAGGGCCAACTGAATTTCAGAGAGGTTAAATAATGTGTCAGCGGGTAGCCAAACCAGAATGTGGACTTGGGACTTCTGACTCTACAGTGTATGCTCTAGAGTGTTCAGAGAAGAGAAGGTGATGCTGTTTCTGCCAGATAAATCTTGGATAAAATGAAGAAGCTCCTTGTACATTTTGTTTGTTTTAGTATTGTTAGGCTATAGCAACATCTCTGATTGTCCAAAGTGGTCCACAATTTTCCAACTTTGAATTTTTGACAGAGTCATGATTTAAAGCTTGAAGCATATGATTATGAGATGGTGGTTCTCAATATTTACCACAATCTCCCGGCTAACCACACAGAAGCCAACTCTTAAGATTTCCTCTGGGAGAGTAGAGAGATTTTTCTCCCCACATGCAGTCCAACTCCATGGGAAAACATTAGCAGTGACAAATGACTCTCTGAACGAATGCTCAAATCTGAGGTAAATATGAACCTTTATTCCTCCACAAGAGGAAACCACCATCAGAATATTCTCTATGATTGTTTGAGAGACGTCATCTGAACACTTTTGGTCATTATCTCTTAGCCTTCAGGAAAATTGCTGTAGTTCTTTAGCATGCAGTGAGAAGTGTTGTATCTTGAGATGAAGTCTGTGTACATTGATCTTCATAGATATTTCTATTTATTCCTTTGGCAGACATGGACAGAGACATTTTTGAAAAATAGTTCAAGTCTGCGGACAGACAGAGCAGAATATATTTTTAAAAATCTACCACAGAAAGGATAATAATAGCTTCCCTGACGGACGACAACAGACAGGCATAAAATATAAAGGAATTATTTTGTCCTGGACAAGAGAATTGCTGTTACAGCAAATTTTGACCTTGTCGCAGTCTGGATAGCTCTTAGGTTTTAAACTTCCACCCCCACAGACCCCAGTCCACAGAGGAGATAACTGATCTAGGGCTTAGCAGTATTGGCAAGGTGGTGCATTATGGGATTTAGCTCTAGAGTGCTCCGCAAGGAGAGAACTGCAGGAATTTTAAGAACTTGCATCAATTCCCTTGTGTAGAAGCAGTATGTCTAAGTATATTTCAAGTAAATCCTCAACTCAACACATAAAGCTGCAGTTACACCACGCCTTTAAAAGGAAATTAGAGCTCGGGAATGAGGCCAGACTGACCTTCATCCACCGTTTATCTCTTCAATTGCCCTGTCAGTCCATTTCAGTCACATGTTAAAGAGGCTTTCCTTTCACTGAGAGCAGTTCACCTCCCCTCCCACCCACCCCACTACCACATCGGTGTGAGGCAGTATAGCAATGTGCTATGTGTTTCTTTAGACATGGTTTCTCCAACAAATTGATTCATTTCATAACTCTTCTTATGACAAGTTTTTAAACGCTGAGTCATCATTTCCCTTTAAAAAAAAAAATGTCCTCAGTAATGGTCTTAGGAAGGTAGATTCGGTCTGGAGAGTTTAAGACAAAACCTCAGTCTTTGACAAGTGGCAACAAATGCTGGGGAGGATGTAGAAGAAAGGGAACCCTAGCATCTCTTGGTAGGAATGCACACTGATACAGCCCCTGTGGAAAACTGTATGGAGGTTTCTCAGGAAGTTGCTGGAGGTGCCATATTATCCCGCAGTTTCACCTCTGGGAGTATGTCTGAAGGATATGAAAACGCTATGTTGAAGACATACCTGTGTCCCATTTAGAGCGGCATTATGGACAAAAGCCATGACATGAAAACAACCTAAGTGTCCCTGGATAGACAAATGAAAACAGTGTGATATCTATGCTTATATCCATGTAATGGAATAATATTCAGCTATAAATGGAACTGTAAAAAATGCTGCCATTTGGGAAACATGGATTGACCTTGAGGACATTATGCTCAATGAAATAAGTCAGGCAGAGAAAGACAAATGCTGTATGATCTCAGTGTGGAATCTAAAAATAACAAAACAAAAACCCAAAGTCATACAAAAGGTAATCAGATTTGTGGTTGTCACAAGTGAGGGGTGAAGGAAATGGAGGAAAGTGGTCAAAAGGTATGAACTCCCACTTAAATGAATAAGGAAAGTATTAGGAATGTAATGTATGGTGATGACTATAATTAACACTGTGGCAGGGGATACATGAGAGTTGTTAAGAGTAAATCCTAACGGTTCTTACCACAAGGAAAGAACTTTTTTTTTTCTTTTTTTGCATCTCTTTGAGATGATGGATGTTAACTAAACTTATTGTGGTCATCATTTCACAATATATGTAAGTTAAAATCACTATGCTATATACCTTAATCTTATGCAGTGCTATATGTCTTTTATATATCTCAGTGAAACTGGGGGGAAAACCAGAAAAACCATCAGTCTTTGAAGAAATACAATAATACCTTAGTGGCATAATAACTAGAGTACATGCTTATTAGGACAATTTGGTGGCACCATAACTAGCATCATTTATTTATGTTACTGCTTGTTTTTCAAATGTAATCTGGGAGAGAGCAACAGTAAGTTACCATTCTACCCGCTTCAGTAGAGATGGTGAGATTCCTTGGGTTCATGTGGAAAACATAGCAATACAGATAATTTCACAAATTCATAAAGCTAATGATTTATCTATGTAACACTTAAAATTTGTATTAATTTTGTCCCTGATCACACGTTAGAAGTAAATCTCATTGCTTGTAGAGCTTAATGATAACACTACCATCTGTGTGTGTATGTTTGGGGGGGTGGTAACTTTGAAGACAAACATAAGGCACGGGTAGTACCTTAGAACCTGCCAGTTGGTGGACTGGCCATTTGCTTTTGCTCCTGGTCATCTGCATTGAATAAGTACATTTTGAACTGTTCTAAGCAGGTCAGGATTATCTGACATTGTTCAGGTTGTGCTTTGGTGTTCTCCAGTTGACCTTTTGTCTCTTACTAGACTTTGGTTAAGTAGGGAGTCACAACATGGGTATCCTGTCATTTCATATTCTGGCCAGGTCTTGTATCTATCTCAATGTCTATCTGTGATGTAGTCTCACTGTCTGATGGGGGTTGCTAGTGAGAAATATACAAGTTTGAAACAAAATCTATTTTTATTTGTGTGGAGTGATGATCAATAAGCCATCTATTCTATTTGACTTAAACTGATCGCAGTAGTAGGTTATGGTCTCTTCAACACAATACTGACACCATGACTGTTTTTAATGACTTCCAACATAGGAAGAAAAACTAAGAGCTCAGAACTCAGGGTGGGTGTGGTAGGGGAATTATAGTATAAAAGCCATATGTTTTAGAATTGGTTGTACTCTATGAGGTTGGAAGAGCTCAGGTATGTTTTGGGTTAGTTCAGTCCCTCAAACTATTCCTTTCAAATGTTTTCTTTCAACCAAATATGAAACACATTTTGCCAAAACCTTTTTTCCCTTAATTTTTAAAGCCATGTGTATTTAAAGGGACATTTAATCCATATGTTTTGGCTCATTTACACTTAACTCATCAAGATATTGTTTTTAAGAGCTATTTGAGCTCCACGAAGCCCATTTTATAAGTCTTTTCTTCCGCAGTACTAGGAAGTTGTGTTTTGCTGGAAACAGAAATTGAACCCACAAAATAATTAAGTTCGGATGAAAATTGAGAATGTACAAGATTTTTGAGAGCCACCAAAATTTACTTAGAAAACTATGTTATCCTCTTGCAGTTTTTTAGTTACTTCTTCTAAGTGCTGATATGCTTTAGCCAGGATGCTAAATTTGATCATCTATTAAATCTTTCTTTCACAGTTAAATGTCTGAATGCTTATTGCCCAGAATGTGTTCTTTAGTGTAAAGGATAAAAGCAAGTTCAAAAACTAAGAATACAAGTGAACTCTAAATTCCTTTAGAGGTGAATGTGGAGCTGTAAACTTGGACCTTCAGGGTGCCTTCCTTTGCTGTTCCCACCAGTATTTCCATACAGCTGTGCCTGCCCTTTCCTTCAAAGTTCTTTCTGCTGCATTGCAGGGAGGTAAGGAGCGGTTGCCGCCCAGGATCTCACTGTGTTATATCCTCTGCACCTCCAGGATCCTCAGATTTTCCTGCTGGTTAGAGATGACCCTAGGGCACTTATGAAACATATAGTGGATTGCCCATCTGTCTAGTATTTCCCCCAGAGGTTCAGGTTCTGAAGACGTTCCTGGAAAGAATTCCAGAAAATCAGTACATGTTTTACATAGAGTACACATAGACAGTGCTCTGAAGAGTTGTGAGGCTGAAAAGCTTCTGAAGTCAGTAATGACCTAAAGTTATAATCTCATCGTCTAAGGGAAGTTGAGCACCTCTGAAATAAGTTTTGCCCATTGAGCTTCAATATCCAATGAAAAAGAATGGCCTTTTCATTAAGAAATTAATAACAACAAAAAAATGTTCTACAACTCAGTTTCATTCACATGCCTCAGAATTGATTGAGAAAGATTTCTAGAGTGCATAGAATTGTTGATACTCTTCCTTCTCATGTGTGAGTAGACAAAAAGTAAAAATTCTTTTCTTTTTTTTTTTAAAGATGTATTTATTCATTTGAGAGAGAAGAGAGTGCACATGGGAAGGGGCAGAGGGAGAACGAGCGAATCTCAAACAGACTCCCCCACTGAGCACAGAGTCTGACGCCAGCCTTGATCTCATGACCTGAACCGAAATTAATAAGAGTTGGTTGCTCAACTGACTGAGCCACCCAGGTACCCCACGATCTTTTTCAAATAGAGAAGATGTGAATAAAAATGAGCATGATTTTTATATTGATAGTGAAATACAAAAATGTATGTTATGATTAGGTTAATATCAGTTGATATAAATAAAAATCTTCTGGATCTTAACAATCTGAACACCTGAGAGTAAATTATATTTCTCCAAAGGCTAGTTTTTACTATAAGGAATCAAATTTGTTATACAATATTAATGGGGTATAATGAGTTTGATAGGGCAGTTTTGTGTACTTTTTATATCTTTCCTTTTAGAATGAACATATGCTCTTTTCTCTCAACACTGAATTCAGAGTATATTTATCATCTGAAGCTCACACCAAGATTGCCCTTGACGATTAGGTGTACTGTCCATAAAGAAGTGAGTTGTCAGTCTACATGGAATTCTTGAAAAGTTCAGTATCATTTTTTAAGGTGACTATTTGATTTGGGAACAGATATCCATTATTCTGAACTTTTAAAGCCTCTCACAAGTACATAAAGGAAACTGGTTACCAGATGTTTAATATCTATGAGAGAGAAAGAGAAATTCAATGATAGAGTGGTCTCTTCTGAAAAATAGTATTAAAAAATTTAATTGTCATAATCTTGAATAATAACTTTCAATGTTTTTTCACAATAAACTATTTCATTGACCTGAACTTATGGCCAGTTTATTATTTTTATGTTTTAACACTGGTAAAGTTGTGGGAAAATCACATATTTAGACATGTCTATGAATACATATATAAACATTTTCAGTCCTTGACCTTAATATTCTTGATTTGTATTTATCAAAATTTTAAAATGTCAGTAAACCAGTTCTCATAGACATTAACTCAACAATAAAGCATACTTAGCAGCAAACTTAGCTTTTATGAGCTTATATGTTATGCTCCTTTATTTTCCTGATGCTATCCTTGAGTTAATAATAATGCAAACTTTAAGAAATAGTATGAATAGTATGAAATATAGAAATAGTTAAAACTCTTTCTTGCATATTTTCAATTTCATTTATTAATATTTAATAGTGTAACTAATAAATATATTTAGGCCATAAAAACAATACAGGCATACCTCATCTTATTAGACTTCACTTTATTGTGCTTCACAGATACTGAGTTTTTTATAGATTGAAGGTTTGTGGCAAACCCACAGTGAGCAAGTCTGTTGCTGCCATTTTTCCAAAAGTGTTTGCACACTTTGTGTTTCCATGTCACGTTTTGGCAATTCTCACAATATTTCAAACTTTTTCATTATTATTATGATTTATTATGGTGGACTGTGGTCAAAAGACTACAATTTACTGGAAGCTCAGATGACGGTTAACATTTTTTAGCAGTGAAGTGTTTTTAAATTAAGTTATGTACAGTGGTTTTTTTTTTTTTTTTAGACATGATGCTGTTGTATACCCTATAGACTACAGTATAGTGTAAACGTAACTTTTATAAGCACTAGGAAACTAAAAAATTCATTTGACTCACTTTACTGTGGTATTGGCTTTACTGCAGGGGTCTGGAGCTGAACCTGCAATATATCTGTGTTATAGATAATATATCTGTGTTATATATAATATATCTGTGTTATAGATAAAGCTATACTCTCCTTTGATCATCAGCATCGATCCTGATCCTTTTTTGAGAAGTACCAACAATGTTTAATTTGATGTGTATCTTTCCAGACCATTTTATCTTTACTTATGTGAGATATTTTTTATGGCCCTATGCTATCTACAGCACTTTTAAAAAATATGTATTTTAAATATACATCATATTTTATATATATATTATTCTGCAGTTTCCATTTGACCACCTTGATAAACTTTGTAATGAACTATAAAAACTTATAAGGTGATTTTCTCAGATTTTTGGGAGTAGATGGTAATATCATATTTAAATAATGATAATTTTGTCTCTTCCTTTTTGATCCTTATATCTCTTTTTTTTTTCTTGGATAGGTAAGTTTGGGAGTAAGAACTGAATAGATAATGATAATATCAGTATCTTTTATTATTCCTTACTTATATACTGCTTCTAATATTTCATCCATTAAGTATGGTACTTACATAATTCAGCTACTGACACTCTAATTATTAAGGTAAAATTTTCCTTCTATTCCTAGTTTGCTAAGATTAAAAAAAATCAGGTGTTAAATTTCATCCAATGTCTACATTATTTAGCTTTTGTCTTTTGTCTTTTAATACAGAATTGATGGAGTTTCTACTATTGAACCATCCTTGCATTCCTGGGATAAATAAAATTTGATCTTGATATTTAATTTTTTAAAAAATACATCTATAAATTTTATTTGCTAATGTTTTATTTAATATGTATGTGTCTTAATTTGTAAATGTGATTGGGCCCCAGTTTCTTACACTTTGTTTTGTTTTGGTATCGGTGCTATATTTGCTCAGCAGAGTGGGTCATATGACTTCCCATCTTTTTCTTTGCTCTGAAAAGTTTATATAATAGGGGAATTATCTATTTTCTAAGGGTGTGATAAAATTTCCAAGTGAAAACTTAGATTGGGTGCCTTTTGAAGTATAACATTTTGATAATTAGTTTAATTTCTTCAGTGGTTATTCCTTTGTGTGAATCTTTCAAGCTTTTCTTTGAGCCAGTTTTGGTGAGCCACATATTTTTTTTCTAGAAAATTGTCCATTTCAGCTATGGGTTCATCTAGTTATACTAAATTTTCCACCTAAAAATAAAAGCTGTAGCATTTCTTTCTTACCTCTCAGGTTAAGAGTAGAGGAATTGCTTTTCTTGCCAAGTTAATTTTAACTTTTGTACCAGCAAGACAAAAGTATATGCTACTCCAGTTTTTGTGATGTCTACCATGAAATTAGTTATTTTGGTTTAGAAAATAACTGTAGGAAATTCTGCCTTTTATTTTTTTTTAAACCAAGTGGTAATGCACTTAAATAATGCCACCTCCAATTCCAGATTCAAGAATCAGAAAATTCTAATTTTCTTAAACTCTGCATGTTTCCTCATCAATAAAATTGAAAAAAAAAATCTTGCTATCTTACAGAGGTAGTAGCTGTATTAAAGCATATAATGACTCTATTAATCTCTACCCAGAGTTTGTATGTATTAAATTATAGGAATAGTTTTTTTTTTCCTAAAGATAGATACCCTTTGCTTTAAAGAAAATGTACTTAGGATAAACTATGTATTTATATAAAAGAGTTTTTCTCAATGGATAAGTAATTGAAATTGAATCTGGAGTTTTGGACTATTGTCTAATCATCCTAATTAAATAGCAGTATAAAAAAAGTTGACTACTTTGTCTAATTTGAATTATCAAATGTAATTAAAAGCAAAGCAAATAAAAAGCGATTATACTTAGTTAATTGTGCTTCTAATCAATGTAATCAGTCAAGTAAGTTAAGTAGTCAAAAGTAGTCATGTTTTCACACACAGTAAATCAGTGAGAATGATTTTGCTAACTTAGTAGAGATTGCATGAAAGTAGCAGGTCTAAAGATGTTGTGCAGGCATAAATCTCTAGGTTTTTTTTTTTTGTTCTTGTTTGTTTGTTTTGTTTTTTTTTTTCTTTTGTTTTTTTGTGCTGTTGCAAAACTTAAGATGCATTTGGCATGGGGAGAAATTTCTTCACTCTATGCTTGCCAAGCTGGCAGGGCAATGAAGGTGATATGAGCAGAAAAGTTCAGGAGAAGAGGTAAAGAAACTAAATTAGAAGTTCTATTCAGTTTGGGATGCATAGTTAACTAACTTAAATCATTATTTTGTAAAAGGTATGTTTATGGTGTATATTCAGGGCAGCTCAACAACCTTTGGTCTCCAGCAACTCTGGGGTTTTACCCTTTATCTTTGATCTTCTTAATAAGATAAATTTCTTTTATACTAAGGATGAGTGAAACCCAGTCTCATTAATTAATTAGTTTTTTCTTTCTCTTAGCATTGCCTTAAGATTAAGGAAATTAAGACTCTTTCTGTCTTAATTTTCCTGTCAACTTGAGTATTCCTTTCTCTGTTATACCCTACCAGGAAAAAAGCTCCCACTTTCTCCTAGCGGACCACTTGTCCTACAGCCCTAAATTTTCAGAGTTAAGACATACAATTACGTGGTTAGAAGTTTGTGTTTTTTTTTAATGCTTCCTTGCATTATTCTCCTCAAGAGAGTTAGACTGTACCCTCTAGCAATAAATCTGCTTTTTTATTGGTGGGGGTTCCTGACCTTTTTGTGTTGAGGAGATTTCTATATCTCATCAACTCCTCATCCCTGGGGGGAAAAATAGGTAGGTGATACATAGTGAGAAGAAATAGTATATTGGAGAAAGGAGGGGAGGGATGATTGTTAAGCAAATCATGCTTGCATTGCTGTACGGAGTAAGGGCACACTTTTTAGCCCAACTATGCCATGTTCTTGAGAGACATTTCTTTAAAGGAAATCAATACTGATTGATTAAATGCAATCAATACTGATTGCATGTTGGCATTTGGCTTTGATTGTGATTGTATTAAGTTATAATTTCTGAACATCAATATCATCTATTTTATTTTTAAATGAGTGGAATTTTCCAGTTGACTAAACTTGAATTTTATGCAACAAAGCCTGTAACTTCCAATTTGTAAGTAGAAATGGCATAAAGAAAGAGAAGGAACATGGATTGTGTAGTTAGAAAACCCACATTGGAACTCTAGCTCTGCCATATTTTAGCTGAGTAAATTTGATGAAAGCATTCATAATTGTTGAATTTTGGTATACACATCAGTGGGAAAGATAATATCCATCTCATAGAGCTGTCGTAAAGACAAAATGAAATGTTCATAAAACATGAGTGAGGCCTGGTGTGTAGAAGACCTTCGATATTAATTCCTCTTTTCCTCAGTAGCTATGTTAACAGTGCTGGGAGCAAAGAGACTGTTCTAGTCTAGTCTCTATTTCTTAGAAATTATATGACCATGGTGATTCCCATACATGTTTCTTTACTATAAAGTGGGAAGAAATATCTTCCCAAATGAAAGATCTGTTTCATAGAAATTTTGTGACTTTCAAATGAGAAAGTATTATGGAATAAAATTTGAAAATTGTAAGTACTAAGGAAATATAAGTCATTCTCTTTAAAAGTAAATATTAATTCAGGCACTGAAATGCATATATTGTATATGATCACAAAAGCACAATAAACAAGCATTCAGGAAAGAGCAAGTCTTAATATCTAAGATCATATTTCACCGCATTTATTCTGGGTCATTTACTAAGTTCATGTGCAAATAAGTTTCTGAAAAATGATTTTTTTTCTGACTCTCGATATTTATTCTTTTACAAATATAATTGTGGGACACTGGAAGCCACTTCACTTCCTCAGAAATAATTTATATATGGAATCTTCTAGAAAATATATACATATAATGGCAGGAAGATCAGGAGTTTTATTTTGAAGGAAAGTAAGTCAACAAATTTAGGTTGAATGAGAAATGAGATTATTTATCAAGGCCAATGAAAATAAATAATTTTAGAAGTTTTGTTTTGTTTTTAGCAATAATACCCATCTTGAAGAAACTACCACTTGACAGAATAAATTTGCTTGAGTAGCCAGTTTTCTTCTCTTTTTTTTGACTTTTTGATAATTGCATCAGATTTGGAAAAGAAATAAGAACGAGCTCTGTTACTGTCAGGGAGTCTCTTTCTGCCCAAGAGAATGGGTTTACCAACTTTTCAAACCAATGACTGTAGCCCTAGCAAAGAAGAATTTGATTTTTTTTTTTGAAACTGGAATAACGCATGACATTGCTTTATGTAATTAAGTGTCAATCCAGTTGCATACATAAGCTTTGTGCTGATAAGTGGAGAGTCTGTGATAATGCTTAGAAGTACTTTGGAGTCTGGGCTCTGTGAAGGGGCCACTTGACTCGCTGTGATCTGAGTTGGAACACACTGCTTTATTCCACAGCCATCTAGACCCAGAGTGAGGAAGAACAATTTACCAGCTAAAGCAACAAAGCGATTGAGGTAGACAGAAAGTAATTAGTTTTTAATGATCTTTTGGAAGTCACATGAATAGATTGATTTCTGTTTTGATCTTACTTGAATTAATAGCGGCTTTTGAGTCTTAAATCCCACTTCGGCACGCATTGTTTCTCCATTTCACGGTCTGGCGCTCCTGCCGTTCAGGTTTTACTTGGACTATTGTTCCATTTTGTAAGGCTCTGCCCAGTGTTTTTGTGCTCTTCAGCTTTAAACATTGTAGTGGTGTTTTCCTTTTATTTCTATGGCTGTTTCCTCTTGGGAATTTGATGGGGTTATTATCACTTCCAAGGGGCTAACATCCAAATTGGAGGTTCGTCATCAATTCATTTTTTCGCTGAGACAAGCTCCATACTACTCCTTGTGAAGAGCAGTTTCAGCCCTGTCCTGGACTTTCCCTTCTCTCCTTTTTGGATTATCTAAATTATTTAGAACCAACTAATGAGGTTGCAAAAAAGCAGTTCCTATGACTGGAGTGGCTGTTAGGACTAAAAAGCTTTTCTCAATAATAAATTTACTTCTCTCCGAGCTTTCCAGACAACGATAACATCCCTAATTTCTACTCAAGCTTTGTCACCAACTCCTTATTTCACTGGCAGATAGGTGTCTACATTCCTCTACTCCTTTTCCCATGTGCCCATCCAATTCTCAGACACTTTTCCTTGTCAGGAAGGTAGTAAAGGCTCACAGTTTTTGCCTTCTCTTTTGTTTGATTGTTTTGGTCAATCAAGCTATGCATGTATATATTTTTTTTCAGTTTTTCTTTTTCTTTTTTAAAGAAACATAGAAAAGGAAGAAAAAAATCAGTTAAGTTTGCAGCAATTAGAGACTTTCAACATTTCAAAATAGACTTTCTGATTTTTCTATATAATTGTATTCTTCAATATATGATAATTTTTATATAGTTATGCCTTAGAATAATTTTCCACTTAATTTAAAGACATTTTTCTATGGCAAAAAATATAGACCTCCGTGATAATTATCAAAGACTGCCAGAAAAAGTATTGTATGTTTATGGTCCTAGGCTTTAGGATGGCTATAGAAAGAAAATAGAAGTGATTCAAAACTAGTGTAAGATCACATAAACACCATTACTAAAGGCCTTCTGGAAAAGAGAAATGGGAACCAATAAGCTTAAAAAAGTCAAAAGAAATTACCTTCTGGTATGAATCAACAGACTTTCGAACAAACTGAACACTCCACTTACACTAAGCGTGAATTAATACTTTGGAAATTGAATGTCTGAGTGCTGGGAGTACTGGGATTCTGAATCTTCTTAGACTGTCATTCACTTCCCCACGGTCCACAGGACAGAGGAGGGAAGTGGAAAACCGAAGAGAGAACCAGAAAATGGTAGAAGATAAGGTGCAGGAGTCAAATTGGACAAGAGAGAAAGAGAATGCTGGGCTAGCATGTTGGGAAGAAGCCTTAAGAGAGGAAAAGGGAGGGGCGTCGGGATATTTACAGCCAACATTCCATTTAGCACCAGGCACCCAGTGGAGAAAATGCAATCTATCCTTGTCATAAACCTGGCTGTGCTGCTTTTCCTGCTGCCAGGCATTTTGTTCCCAGAAGAAGGGGCTACCCAGGAATGTGAAGGGAGGTGGGGGGTGGGTGGGAGGGAAGGTCAGGAAAGGCTTTCATGGTCAGCACCCTTAGTCAATTTCAGGTTAGATTACAGCCTTGTCACTTTAACTTTTTTGTTTATTACTCTCTTTTGGTTTCCATTTTGTGTTTGGTATAGTTGGGCATCTCTAGCTCTCCATTTCTTCCTTTTAGTTAGCTAAGTGTGGTCCTCTAAAAATTTATTCAAAATCCTTTCTAACTATGCTCTAAAATGCTATCATGTTTTTTGTTCAATCCTTATAGATTCTAGGTCAAAACCTTCTGATTTTGTAAAAGCAAATCTTCATTCTGAGTGAGGGTTTATATTAACCTACCATCTCTGTGGTCTTAGTATTTCAATGGCAGATAGCCCACATGATTTGTTTTTTATTATACTGTACATTTTATTTCATGAGGATGTCTGAATATGGTCCTTTCACTGAATCCTGAAGAACCTATCATTCACCAAAAGAACAAATGGTTGCTTTCTTCTGTGTCAATGACTAAGTTTGGATACACAATGTGCATCTTCCAGTGACCTTTGGGGTAATTTAGACTTTGGGCATTTTTCCAAATTAAGGAAGGAATTATAACAGTTGCCCATTGTTCTTATGAATTCATCCTCATCCATAATCCAGCATTTGGGAATTTTCCACCTTTCCCAGCAGTAGTCATCCAGCTGTAGTAAAGACAGTGTCCTCATCATGAGCTAGAGTTTGTGTAACACATTGGCCTCTTTGCTCCAGAGGGAAAAGACAGAGCCGGATTAGGTGGTGGATTCGAATGGTGGCTCTGTCTTCTGGAAAAATGATTTTCTGACTAGAATTTTGTTTCCTCATGTGTTGAAGGAGGATATAATAATATTTGTCTCATAGAGTTGTGGTGGTGACTCAGTAACGTGTTATAAGTGCTCAGTACATGGTAAGTCCTCTGTTAAGTAATAAGTGCTGGTTCGTTATCATTGTTTATATTAATAACAACTATTAGCCATAACTTCAAATCCTTGTATGCTATTTAGGGGTTAAAATGAGCAGACATTAATCACTTAGAGAATATTTGAAAGTTAAACTGTAAGATAATAGCTATATTTTCAATTGCAGGCACTCAAATGAAGGAAAGATTTATGGGGGCCAGCTGATGGGGGAAAGAAGGTGTCCCTAAAGAGGTAAGAACTGAATTGGGCCTTGACGAGCAGGTAGAATTTAAAACATACAAAAGGGAATTTAAGGTTTAAGAGATAGGAATTCAGGGAGAAATGTGTGAGTAAGCACAAAATGAAAAAAAGGGTAGGGTTTCAGGGCTGTTTTTCTGGTTTATTTGTCCAGCAGTTATTCTCTCTTTTTATCTTCCTATCGGTGCCCTGTTATTAAATTAAGTTTTTTTTTTCTTTTTAGCTGTGACCTGCACCAAATTAATAAATATGCTCACAGTATCATGCCATTTAAAATCCTTATGAATCTTGGTTAGTTTAGTATTGAGCTGTTGCTTTGAAAGCATATCATTTTGGAATTAATTCTAGGGCTATGTTTGCAAGATTGTATATATTTTAGGCAAATTGAAAGTGTTAATATTCCTAGAGCCAACATGAAATTTCCAAGGAAAAGCATTGCATTTCAACAACTAGTAAACAGCATCTCGTGTCTATGCTGGTTGTTTGTCCATTTACTAGAGAGATCATATTGAGTGGTCTACTGTCATAAGATACAGTGCTACTGGAGGGCGTGGTCCCTGCAGCCATCTCTTGTCCTCTGAACTCTCCCACAGTCCCAACTGTGTAGGATGCTTTAGAGGTAGGGACGTAGGTGAAGTGGAATCACCCAGGAAGTCAAGGGGTGTTGAGGACTCTACAGTTGAAACAGGTTAAAAATATAACCCAGAATTTCACCGTGACTATAAATGGAAGGTTGGGGAGGTGGTTTTTAAAAAAAAATCCCGAGAATGTATGATGCTCTGTATAATAAAATTTAGAGAGAGGTGAAATTAAACTGTACGTAGTGATGTACTCATTTAGTTCTTACTCTCTGCAAATATCATTTATTACTGTTCCTCATATTACCCAGCTGGTCTGTTCGTTGGCCTGGTCTATGGCCAGTGACTGACTGGCCAGGCCACATGGTCCTGACCAACATTGCCTCACTGGGCAAAGGCAACGTGGCTGCCTACAAGGCCCAGACTGTCCACCCATTTTTTACCTTTAGCCCTTAATTAAATGCAGGGGAAGTTTACGTGATCTATTTAATTACATGCATTCTTTCCCAAAGCATTTTATTTTCCGTGAAAGCCCCTGTATTGAAAGACTCTGTTGTCCACTGTATTTGAGCATCACTTGGAAGCATATCAGGAAAGACAATATAGCTTAGTGTGTTTGAAACTAAACAGATGTGGATTGAAATTCTGTCTTCATCATTTATTAACTGTATGATTGGGAGCAAGATATTTAAGCTTGTTTGCTCCCTGGTAAAATAGGGATAATAATAGTATTTATTGCAGCTTTTAAAAAAATAGAGTAAAAGAGAAAGTGTGTTTAGGTCACTTAGTGGAGTGATTGATACATAATGAATCACCATTAAATGAGATTAATTATTAATCAGTAACCAATGTATTAATAATAAATGTGACTATTAATGATAAGTGTAATACTACACTTCTATTATTAACACACTCTTTAATAAATATGATGATTAACATGGAAAATACCTACTGTAGCTACTACTACAATTGTTATCATAGCGTTTGATTTGGTTAACTTTGTCAGTTCCCTGAGCGGTCACGGGAGGATAATATTACCTACGGGCTGATGATGTGAGCTACACCCAGATTTACCTGAGAGATGGGGTTATGCCTGTGTTTGACAGACCACACAATAATTATTATGGCAAAGATGGAAACAAGTAGCTGATGTCTGGTAGCACTTCTGACTTTAATATATACAACCGGAACGGGCAACACAGAGTTTTGGTGAGTGCTAAGCTTCTAGAAGTTAGGGCCCGCATTTCTGAAGAGCCAGATGGAGGATTTGCAATGGAGCAGGGTGCTGTGTCCTGAAAAGCTTGGCCGAGCAGCCTCTGATCCTGTTTCCTTTGCTGGGCCCAGCCGGTGTAGCTTTAGCGCTCTGGTACCTACCACGTAATTACAGAGTTCGTCATCATCTAAGAGAATTACTTTGCTAAGGAATATTTTTTCTTTCTTTTCTTCTTCTTCTGTAACTTTATTGGGATAATCTCACTGGGCATCCACATTGGGTCAGACATTTTATGAGGCCTTGCACCTGCATCATTTAATACTATGCTTATAATCATCCCCTGAAGTGTGCCTTATATCACCTGTGTTACAGGTGCTTCACTAACTTGCCTAATGATAAACGGTAGAGCTGGAATGAAAGTCTTTACCAAACCGAAGGTACGCTGTTCTTTCCACGGCATTAGCTCCCTGATGCAGGTATTGCTTAAGTGCAATTGTAGAAAAAGGGCTAATGCGGGTATGGCTTAAGTGCAAGTGTAGAAGGGCATCAAAGGGAGTGCTTCTCTGGGGAGAGTGGGGTTGCTTCCCTAAGGAGGGTTTGAAAGTGGATGGAGGGGAAAAAAAAAAAGTGGATGGGGAAACTCTGGACGATCACAGTAATGGTGGTGAGGAGGTAATGCTAGATTTGGGAGGTGGAGACCATGGATATCAAATGTTTTGTGGCATTCTGGATGGTAAGGTTGGAGACTTCTCCCACCCGAAACGCCAGCTGTGACTCAGACAAGGGACTTACGTGATTCAGAAATGTCTCTAGCTATTTCTTCTGAAGTGGTAAAAAGGGCTGTGATGGGTTCGTGGTTATAATTTTGTAGTTTTTACTCGCATACATCTTTCTACGGTGTAGAAAAACTCAGCCCTCGCTTCCCAAGTAAGACTCTTGTTTCTCATCAGGTGTTTTGTTTATATTCTCTTCATAACCCTTGCACAACTTACTAATCTCTGTATCCCAAACCATACAGATGGGAGTGTGGACTCCATTTTGTTCACTGCTGGTTCTGTGGGGGCCAGCATAGAATCTGGCTAATAGTAGGTGCTCAAGTAACACTTATTAATATAAAGTTTCTCTATTATGTATAAAGCCCAGAAAACAAGCTTAAAATCTTGGATTTATTTGTGCTCACTGCACTTCCTCACGGCTTCACAAATAAACAGAAGCAGATACCTCACCTTGGCTGAAAAAACCAACCAACCAACCAACCAACCAACCAACCCATGAGTGTTTGATGGTCATTAAGTGTGCTGCATGTTGTTATTTCTGAATTTTTGCTCTTTTCCTGACTCACAGATGCTCTGATAGTTTAGGGTTCTCACTTGGTCACCAGCAATCTTCTAGGAAGGGAAGTTCAGCTTTTGGAATCTGGCCCAAACAACTGGTACCTCACAAAGATTAGTTTCCACTTTAGCTCCCTTAGGGTGTCACTCCGTTTTCCCCTTTGGGCACTTTGAGTGATGTGGCTGTTGCCAGAGCCAGGATCTGTATTACAAAACAGTTAGCTGATTTTCCAAGGTGGCACTTGAATTCATCACAATTGTTAGTTGTCATTTTCTGCCCACTGAACTTTGAAATATTACTTATTTTCCCTCATGGCATTCGTCTATACATTAGGGTTATTTTCCTCTTTCTTAGCATTTATGTAGGCTTTCATCTATGGTGAATGTATGGAGTGCTTCAGGTCAGCAGAGGATTTGCAATGGAGCAGGGTGCTGTGTCCTGAAAGGCTTGGCCGATCAGCCTCTGATCCTGTTTCCTTTGCTGGGCCCAGCCGGTGTAGCTTTAGCACTCTGGTACCTACCACGTAATTACAGAGTTCGTCATCATCTAAGAGAATTACTTTGCTAAGGAATATTTTTTCTTTCTTTTCTTCTTCTTCTGTAACTTTATTGGGATAATCTCACTGGGCATCCACATTGGGTCAGACATTTTATGAGGCCTTGTACCTGCATCATTTAATACTATGCTTATAGGGCACCTGGGTGGCTCAGTGGGTTAAGCCGCTGCCTTCGGCTCGGGTCATGATCTCAGGGTCCTGGGATCGAGTCCCACATCGGGCTCTCTGCTCAGCAGGGGCCTGCTTCCCTTCCCCTCTCTCTGCCTGCCTCTCTGCCTACTGTGATCTCTTTCTGTCAAATAAATAAATAAAATCTTTAATACTATGCTTATAATCATCCCCTGAAGTGTGCCTTATCACCTGTGTTACAGGTGCTTCACTATTTTTTTTTTTCAAAGATTTATTTTTTTTTCAAAGATTTATTTATTTGAGAGAAAGAGAGAACATGAGGTGGAGGTGGGGGGCAGAGGGAGAGGTTCTGAAGAATTCTCTGCCCTAAGCTCAGAGCTGGTTGGAGAACTGGATCTCATGATCCTGAGATCAGGACCTGAGTGGAAACCAAGAGTTTGACGCTTAACCGAGTGAGCCACCCAGGCATCCCATGCCCTGGTACTTTTAAATGACTAATTAAAATACTTCAGAAGCCTTTGAGAAAGAACTATGTAATTTTCCATCTTATTTATGAGATTTCAGTTGTCATGTGACTTGCCTAAGGTCCCTTGGCAAGTAAGTTGGGGGTTTAAAATAAGAACCAAACATTCTTGATTCTTTAGTTATTTGGCTTTAGCATCCTCCCCTTCCTTCCTTCCTCCCTCCCTCCCTTCCTCCCTCCCTGTCCTTTATTTTTTACTTTCTTTCTTTTTCTCAAGGGACTTCATTATTTACTTTCTTTCACATCTGACACGAAACTGCCAACTTTCTTGTTATAATTATTACCTTAGACTAAGAGGGCAGGGTAGAGCCAAGTGTAGATGATTAAGGTAGGTTAGACGAGCCATGGAAGCTGCTCACTCTCTCTCTCACCTCAGTTTTACTCTTTTTTTTTTTTTAAAGATTTTATTTATTTATTTGACAGAGAAAGACAGAGTGAGAGATGGAACACAAGCAGGGGGAGTGGGAGAGGGAGAAGCAGGGTTCCTGCTGAGCAAGGAGCCCAACACGGGGCTCGATCCCAGGACCCTAGGATCATGACCTGAGCTGGAAGCAGATGCTTAAGGACTGAGCCACCCAGGCACCCCTTGTTTCCCACATTCTTAATACCCTCCTTCAGTTTCTTGAAAAAAAAAAAAAGACCACTTTTGTCTACCATCTTCTTTCTTCACCTACTCTTTTATTCATTGTTATAATCCTTTCTCATTAAAGCATCTTTTTTCCCCCTTCCTGTTGTAGACACCATGTGTTCTGGTTTTGTTTTCTCTCTCTTTTCTGGGGGGACGGGTGAGGCAAGGGTGGTAGCAAAATGTGTGTCTACACACAGAAAAGTTTAAAACTGCTAGCTGAATGAAACTTTATGACTTCCTGAAATGCAAATTAGGTTGTGCTGTGCTGGCTCATTTTGAATTAATGCATTTCATCAAGTGGCTGGAAAAAAAATCAATCAACATGCTTACAGTTGTTGAAACCATTTAAAGAAAATGTGTAACAAGGAAGAGGACAATGGACACAAATGCACTTCACCCTCTGATGGCCAAAGAGAATTGTCTTTAACTTGATAATGTGTTTGAAAAAAAGACAAGACATTAACTTGGGAAGTTTTTGCCCTCCACTTCGAGTAGAATCCAAGGATTACTAGCATTAGGAGGAGATTGCAGATTATGGTGACTAAATGGAAGGATTACTGAAACACACATGCCTCAGGCTTGAAGAAGACAATGGGAATTAAGAGATTACAATGAATAGAGAGTGGTATTAACTGTTTTTCCAGGGTTGAATACTTTACAAAAGAAATGAGAACAACTATTTCTCAGGCTCAAGTGTGGAGCAGTGCTGGAGCCAGAGTTGCTTCCGTATATTCTTGCCGATCTTGGCCCCCAAAACGTTGGGTTCTACACAGTAGTCTCAGGAGACAAAATGGTGTTGTGTTGATTTAGATGCTGTTTCAATCTCAGTCTTGATTTGTTGTCTGAATGCATTCATTTGCTGCCCTTCCTTGGTCGCTGCTCTTGTAGTTCAAATAGTGGAAGCCAGTGTAGAAATTGTACCTGAGGAAGCTGTGGAAGAAGGTACAAGGTCCCTCCACCAGTTTTCAGAGACCTGGAGTCTAAACCCAGTTGTGATCCAAAGAATGTGAGTGAATTTCTCAGATCCTCAGATACTTCGCCTGGAAAATGGAGGGAAAGATGCTAGAGAATGTTCACAATTTTAGATGTTGCTAAAAGTACAGGTATCTATTAAAGATTTGCAAGCATATTAATTGGAAACATTGGGAATTCATTCAACTGTTCAATGGTTTTATATTTTGGAAATATCAGATGAGAGTTTGTGAATTTTTTTTCATTAAGGCTGTAACATTTATGAGATTCAGACACTCTATTGGGACTCTATTTTAAAAGGGCCAATAACTCTTTATTTAAGAATAATAAAACAAATTTACATATAAAACATAAAACATTTAAACATTTCCCTAAAGTGTGTTTTAGTCCAAATGTTGCTCATTTGTGGGAACCAATTGGCGAAACTCTTGACATTGAAATAAACTGAAATGATGTCTGATGGTTTCGTCTGAGGTATTTTATTTAGTTCCAGAACTCCTGTAAGAGTAACTCCACATTTTGATTATGTACTGACACTCAATGTAAGATTAAAATTATACATTTTACTATTATTTATAATATAGAAATGTAACTAACAGGATACTGTCACTTCAGTCTTTCTTTAAAAAATGCTAGGGAATTTTGATCGGGATGGCATGAGAAGTATAGATGGTTCTAGGCAGTATAGACATTTTTTTTTTTTTTTTTTGCAGTATAGACATTTTAACAATGTTTATTCTTCTGATCCATGAGCATGGAATCCTCTTCTATCTTTTTGTGTCTTCTTCAATTTCTTTCATGAGTGTTCTGTAGTTCTTCGAATACAGATCCTTTACCTCTTTGGTTAGATTTATTCCCAGGTATCTTATGGTTCCTGGTGCTATAGTAAATGGAATTGATTCTCTAATTTCCCTTTCTATTTTTTCATTGTTAGTGTATAAGAACGAAACTGATTTCTGTAGATTGATTTTTGTATCCTGCCACATTACTGAATTGCTGTATGAGTTCTAGTAGTTTGGGGGTAGAGTCTTTTGAGTTTTCCATATAAATTACCATGTCATCTGTGAAGAGAGAGAGTTTGACTTCTTCATTGCCAATTTGAATACCAATTGCTGTTGCTAAGACTTCTAGTACTATGTTGAACAAGAACAGTAAGAGTGGGCATCCTTGTTCCTGACCTCAAAGGGAAGGCTGTCAGCTTTTCCCCATTGAGGATGATATTTGCAGTGGGTTTTTCATAGATAGATTTTATGAAGCTGAGGAATGTTTCCTCTATCCCTATATTTGAATTGTTTTAATCAGGAACGGATGCTGTATCTTGTCAAATGCTTTTTCTGTATCAATTGAGAGGACCATGTGATTCTTCTCTCTTCTCTTATTGATTTGTTCTATCATGTTGATTGATTTGTGAATGTTGAACAACCCTTGCATCCCATTGATAAATACAACCTGGTCATGGTGGATAATTTTTTTAATGTGCTATTTGTTCCTCTTAGCTAGGGTCTTGTTGAGAATCTTGGCATCCATATTCATCAGGGATATTGGTCTGAAATTATCTTTTTTGGTGGGGTCTTTGCCTGATTTGGAGATCAAGGTAATGTTGGCTTCATAAAAAGAGTCTAGAAGTTTTCCATCCCAATCAAAATTCCACTGGCATTTTTCAAAGAGCTGGAACAAACAATCCTAAAATTTGTATGGAACCAGAAGAGACCCTGAATTGCTAAGGGCATGTTGGAAAAGAAAAACAAAACTGGGGACATCTTGTTGCCTGATTTCAAGCTTTACTACAAAAATGTGATCATCAAGACAGTATAGTACCTCTACAAAAACAGACTCATAGACCAGTGGAACCGAGTAGAGAGCCCAGATATGCACCCTCAACTCTATGGTCCAATAATCTTTGACAAAACAAGAAAAAATATACAGTAGAAAAAAGACAGTCTTTTCAATAAATGGTGCTGGGAAAATTGGACAACTATGTGTGGAAGAATGAAACTCGACCATTCTCTTACACCATACACAAAGATAAACTCGAAATGAATAGAAGACCTGAACGAGAGGCAGGAATCTATCAAAATCTTAGAGGAGAACATAGGCAGTAACCTTTTCAACATTGGCCACAGCAACTTCTGTCAAGACATGTCTCCAAAGGCAAAGGAAACAAAAGCAAAAGTGAACTTTGGGACTTTATCAAGATCAAAAGCTTCTGCACAGCAGAGGAAACAGTCAACAAAACAAAGACCCACAGAATGGGAGAAGATATTCACAAATGACACTACTGACAAAGGGCTGATATCCAAGATCTATAAAGAACTCCTCAAACTTAACATGTACAAAACAGATAATCATGTCAAAAAATGGGCAGAACACATGAACAAATACTGCTCCAAAAAGAGATGCAAATGGCTAACAAACACATGAAAAAATGTTCATCATCATTAGCAATCAGAGATTTTCAAATCAAAACTGCATTGAGATACCACCTTATACCAGCTAGAATGGCCAAAATCAATAAGCCAGTAAACAACATGTGTTGGAAAGGATGTGGGGGAAGGGGGACCCTCTTACACTGTTGTTGGGAATGCAAGTTGGTATAGCCACTTTGGAAAAAAGTGTGGAGATTCCTCAAAAAATTAAAAATAGAGATACCCTATGACTCTGCAATTGCACTACTGGGTATTTACCCCCAAAGATACAGATGTAGTGAAGAAGGGCCATCTGTACCCCAATGTTCATAGCAGCAATGGCCACAGTTGCCAAACTGTGGAAGGAGACAAGATGCCCTTCAATGGACGAATGGATAAGGAAGATGTGGTCCATATATACAATGGAGTATTATGTCTCCATCAGAAAGGATGAATACCCATCTTTTGTATCAACATGGATGGGACTGGAAGAGATTATGCTGAGTGAAATAAGTCAAGCAGAGAGAGTCAATTATCATATGGTTTCACTTACTTGTGGGGCATAAGGAATAACACAGAAGACATTGGGAGATGTATAGAAGTGAGTTGGAGGAAAACAAAGGGGGAGACAAACCATGAAAGACTGTGGACTCTGAGAAACTGAGGGTTTTAGAGAGGGTGGGTTGAGCCTGGTAGTGGGTATTATGGAGGGCATATATTGCATGGGACACGGGGTGTGGTGCATAAACAATGAGTTTTGGAACACTGAAAAAAAATTAAATTAAAAAAAAAACTAGGAAACATTCTTAGTGGTTGTGCTTTCTTTATTTAGCTGGGTTAATCTCTTGGTTGCTAAGGGCAGATTGATTTGTTTATAAACTTGTTAAACCAAATCTGCACACAACCACATCACAGATAATAGAGTGGGAAAAGACCACTCAAATTGTCAGTCTGCATCCACTCACCACCTCAGTCTTATTAATGTCTAATTTAACTTTTTCAGCATTGTATTCCACGGTGCATGTTTTGCACGTTGTATTTTTAAATGATGTGCTGAATGATGATTGTAAACCATGTGTGTGGGTGGGGCTGAAAAGACCCGATGTGCGACCAGAAATCCTTTTCCAGTGACATACTCAGGCTGGGCTACTGTCAGTGAGTCATTCTGGCTTCAGTGACACTGGAGCTCCCATATGCGATCTCATGTCTTTGAGGCAGCCTGGCAGATGCCTAGCACGCTGATTCCACATTGGTACCACTAACTAGCACGAGGGAGGAGTGTATACCACTCGTAGGTTCCTGGCAATTAAACTTTTCTCTTGATATTCACCTCTTCTTAAAAGTCCCCTCATTTTGTAATCAAATTTTGGAATTTTAAGTAAAACCAGATCTTTCCATTTGTCAAATGAGCTTTCAACTTTGGTGATATATTATTATCTCACACATGGAATTCAAAAACTTGGGAGATTAAGAATTTCTGTAAGTGTCATATTTCATTGTCTTAGCAATTTTTATGATCATGTCAGTGTCCAGATAGTGTCAGATATCAGTATGAAAGGGCAGCAAAGCTTGCGCATGTGTGCATATGTGTAGTAGAAGTTTAAGGAGTAGGTGAAGTGGCTTTTTGACAGGTGGCAGCTTTAACCCAAGTATGGAAATTTTTATCTATTATAGCAGATTGAAATTTATACACTATTTAGGAAGGCAGATATGTGATTTTTTTTTAATTGGTCTCAGTTTTACTCTTCAGACCTCCTCTCTGCCTAGAAAGGATAACTTAATTTCTTCCACCCCAGTAGCCTCAATTCGATCCAATGATTTTTTTTTGAAAAATTAAATATCTTAGTTATCTAAGATATCTAAGATGTAGGTGACTTCATTTCATTTCCAGGGTTGATCACTTTTTGAAAAAGGGTGTCCAGAGGGATTTCTTCCCATTTTTGTCAGTGGCATCTGGGAGCAAGGTGGGAGGTCTAATCAGGGCAGTAGCGTGGGGGCTTGGCTGTGATTTATTTGTTGTCCTCTTGGTCCTGTGGATCTCACCATGCAGTGCCTGGCTTGCCTGGTCCCGGTCCATGACTTGTCCTTTCAGCATCCTGCTAATTGCTATAACTGAAGCTTGTGTCCCTTTGATTCTGAGACTTTGATTCTGAGACT
Source organism: Neogale vison (assembly GCF_020171115.1). NCBI lineage: Eukaryota > Metazoa > Chordata > Mammalia > Carnivora > Mustelidae > Neogale > Neogale vison. The sequence goes on along the minus strand of NC_058091.1, from coordinate 74,717,546 downwards.
CTGTCCCTCATCAGTGTTGCAGGTCCCTTTTGGACTCAGGTTCTGAATACCTCGGCATTACCCACTAGAGCCCATGAGGACTTTTGGTTTTGAGCTCCACACCTCACTGGAGTGTGTGAACCTCTGGGGAGCTCGTCCTTCAGCTCACACTGAGGTACCTTCCTTAGCTGTGGAGACTGTATTCCATAGCTCCTCCGGCTGCCATTTTGGATGCTATGTCATTCTAAATGCAGAACTTCTCAGGAAGATTTATGATGGGCTCTGTCTCTGCCCAGGAAAGCATAGCATTGACAATGGCTCCTCAGATCCTCCTAAACCTCTCTGGGTGCTTCTCTTACTGGCTGACCTCTCTGTCCCTGAGATTGGAACCCTGGATGGAGAGGAGGGAAGTAGACCCCTCATGGCTGTTACCTTGCCCCTCTCTTGCTCTTGCTCTTGCTACTTACTCTAGCACAGAAATGTTTTTTCCTTTCTAATTCCTGTCCTCTAAGAAATGACTGTGGCCCTATCTTCTTTCTTTTCTACTCTAGGACATTTAACTATTGCTCTGAGTCCTTGCGTTTGGCTTTATATGCAAAATACTCAGCCTTGGGAAGTTTCAGCAAAGCCCCTTTCTTCCTCCAGAAAGCCTGACTTCTGCTAAATTAAAAGCCTTAGCATTCAGGCTTGCTATGGGTATAAAATCTTGTATTGTAAAACTGTAAGCAGACTGATGATTGCCATTCTTGGCTGTGTGTTGCCCTTTTCTTGAAGCAAGGAACTCCATGGATTAAGAGGATGTGGGAAAGTTGGGGGAAGATTCCAGGAAAATCAGAGTTAGACTCTATGATTAGAAGGCACATGATATCTCATTGTCTGTTTTTTAGTGATCTTAACAATTGTTGATGTTTAGTGCCCAAGTGGATTACATCGTAGGTTCTTTAGCACTACTTTTATACTCTAGATCCTTAGTATATAAGCAAAATTGAGAAAACAGTGGGTAAAACAGAGATGAGTTTTCCCAAATGGTATGGTAACTTTCGAAACTTGTAAATGTGTTTTACTTATTTATATATTTGGTAGAAACCAGGTGTCAAGGCCATATCAAGCTTGGAGCAAATACAGAGCCACAGTTACAGGAAGAAAACAATTTCTCTGGCTTTATCCCCCACCTGCTAATGTGGATTCTCAGCAGAAAGGCTGCTTTCTCTTATTAGTTACTACTGGAAGTCCCCAGGGAGTGTGGCCTGTATGCTCTGGAAAACAGCATTCTTGGCTACAATGGGGCATCTTTCTGTCTCTTCCCTCAGTGCCTGTACTGGCTTTGACTTCCTTTGGTGATGTCCTCATTAAAACTTCTGGACTCCATGAAACCTCATACAGGTGGCCCTTCATGGCTGCTGCTACTGCACTGATGTAGGTGACATCTTTCATCGAAGCCCAGGGGCAGACTCTGCCAGTTGTTCCCCCAAATATACATTTTCTTTTCCTCTTGGATATATAACTCTATTACGTTTTCAGCCATTCTTGCAATTTGTTTGAACTGTGTAATTAATTTCTAGACAATGCTAGCTATTTGGGTATGAAATGTGCCATTGCTGGGAAGGACAGCTTTGCCCCCTCCATATTCTCTTCTCCTATCTGCTGGTCAGATGCAAATGATGATGATGCTCTGGGGGCAGATATCTGTAAATTTCTTCTGAAAAGAGCAAGACTGTAAATATGGTAGGTCTTGAGGGTCATGTGGTCCTTTGTTCCAAGTACTCCGTTCAGCTGTTGTATAAAAGCAGGCATAAACAGTGGGTAAATGCCTAAATTCCTGTGTTCCCTTTACAATTTATTTTAAAAGAGAGGCATGGGAATGCAGTCAATGATATTGTAACAGGACAGATGGTATCTACACTTGTGGTAAACATAGCATAATGTATAAACTTGTTAAATCACCTGAAACTAATGTAACAATGTGTGTGTGTGGGGGGAAAGGCACAGGGATGTAGTTTGTTGGCATCTACCCCAGCAGATGGCAGAGCCACAAGATGGAAAGTTCTTAGATCCTGTCAATTAGAAAGACCCACCTTCAGCTATTATATGAGGGAGGAACCAGCTTTTATTGGTTTTGATTTGTGTATTAGTTACCTAGGACTGCCATAACAAAGAACTACAAACTGGATGGCTTAAAATAATGGAAATTCATCATCTTACAATTCTGGAGGCTAGAAGTCCAAATGTAGGCAGGACTGTGCTTCTTCTGAAACCTGGAAGGGTGGAGCGGGGGGCTCCCTGCCTCTTCCTAGTGTCAGGTTGTGGCCATCAGCGTCTTGGCTTGAAGCTCTATCATCCCGATCTCCACATCTACTGACATGTGGCGTTGTTCCCATGTGTTCGTCTCTGTGTCTTTCCTCTCCAATAAGGACAGTAGTCATACTGGATCCAGGACCTCACCATAATTTACATCTGAATTACATCTACAAAACCCTATTTCCAAATAAGGTCACATTCACAGGTACCGGGGATTATGACTTCAACATATCTTTTGGGATATACAATTCAATGAACAAAAAGCTATTATTCATTCTTGGGGAAGAGTTTGGTTATTACCGAGGCCCACTGGACTCTGAATGTTCCAGTGGCGTGCTGTTCTTCATTGGGGAAAATGTATTTTTCACACCTTCATATCTCACTTGATGTGTCTCAGAATTATGTGTGTGGTGTGTGTGAAACAGCTTCTTCACCTGAAAGAAGAGCCATCATCTTTGTAGAAATCATGCTCCATGCCACAGGGGGCTAGACAGAAACCAGAGTAGTGATGGAAGCTAAGAAATAACAACCATCTCAGCAATGGACAGGCTGGGCGCCTGAGTACTGTTCTACCTGCTGTTCATGGGGCCGCCGAGCTCCATTTCTTCTCAATTCCCTCCACATAAACTTTTTCCAGAAGGCTCATTAGTCACATGGACTCTTGGCAGAACCACTTCCTTTTCTCCTGACCCTTCTGCTACCACCCCCCACAGACATGACCAGACATGCTTAATCCTGAACACAACAGACACCCCTGCTTGCTGTCCTTCTACTAAGAACTATAAAAGGTGTTAATGACAAATGATAATTACAACAACATCTCCATCTCCAAACAACAGATTTCTTTTAGGGGAACCATAACAGAAGTAACTGGTTGAAAATTATCTGTCAGGAAACTGACATAGGCAGTTACCTTCAAGGGAAATTTTGAAACAGAGTTATAAACCAAGGTGAGTCTAAAGATGGAGTTTTTATCTATGTATGGTATACCTTGGCAGCCACCACCTGGTAAATTTGTTATTTTAGTCTTAAACCACTAATTTGTTCTTCCATGGATAGCCTAAATAAAAAATGAAATATAGGAATCAGTGAATTTTGAAAAGGCGATATTCATGTGTGTATCTGTTTGTGTTCAAACATCATTAATGTTTCTTGTTTTTAATCATTAACTTTGTTTCTTAAATTTATGCAAGTGATCAGCACAAAAATTCATTTCTTTGTTGTCATATGCTTATAGGCCGGACTTCTTCCTCCTACCTCTGACACGTGTTTCCAGGTAGGTTTACTGATTTATAATCAATCAGCAGAGATATTCACTGTAACTTTGGTTACAGCCCGTCTGGAAGAACTCCAGCCTGGGAGAATCTAAACATATCATTCAGAGGCCTGTGATGTTGGAAAGAAAGGAGGTTTTGGATGATTTTTGTTTTTGTTTGGACTTGGGTCAGTGCCTCCCATTTACAGCTGGAATGTGTCCTGGATGGTTTCAGATGTGTTTTGGAAGACTGACACGGGCCTTATGATGGTCAGCCACAGCAGCGCATTCAGGAAACTCAAGGAGCAGATTATCGTGTGAAGAAACATATCCCTTGATCAGTGAAGATTAATGCTGAATACCGAGGCCGTGGAAATCTTCCCCCTCCACAGGCAGTCTTGCCCCTCCCAGCAATCTGCACAGTTAGAACCTGTGCCAGGGTCGTAAGTGCTTTTCTGTGGCTTCTCCATCAGGCTTTGACTCCTGGGAGAAAGGGTCACCCAGGGGATTTCAAGTAAAAATCCAAGAACCAAACTTAGTCTTGTAAATGACATGAATGACAGATAGGTGAAAGGAAAGAAAAGGCTCCCAGTGTGTAAAGATACAAGAACGAGTGCTAGCAGGGAGCTTACCTTATTGTCTGCAGTATGCTTCTCATCATGCAAGCCTTCATGTGAGAATTGCCATTGTACCACTTTCCTAGGAGGCAAAGATGTCTTCTAATAGTGTGAACATGCTTGCTTCCGGGGGGGAGATCTACTGGTGGTGAGTCCACTTGTCTCCTACCATCATGTTTACCCCTTTATCTTTTCTTTTTTTTTTTTCCAATTTATTTATTTTCAGAAAAACAGTATTCATTATTTTTTCACCATACCCAGTGCTCCATGCAAGCCGTGCCCTCTATAATACCCACCACCTGGTATCCCAACCTCCCACCCCCCCGCCACTTCAAACCCCTCAGACTGTTTTTCAGAGTCCATAGTCTCTCATGGTTCACCTCCCCTTCCAATTTACCCAAATTCCCTACTCCTCTCTAACACCCCTTGTCCTCCATGCTATTTGTTATGCTCCACAAATAAGTGAAACCATATGATAATTGACTCTCTCTGCTTGACTTATTTCACTTTATCACCCCTTTATCTTTTGATCCCCGCAGATAACGTTCCATCTTCTTTAAAATTTTTTTTTTTTAAGATTTTATTTATTTATTTATTTGACACACACAGAGAGAGATCGCAAGTAGGCAGAGAGAGACGGGGAAGCAGGCTCCCTGCGGAGCAGAGAGCCTGATGCGGGGCTTGATCCCAGGACCCTGAGATCATGACCTGAGCCGAAGGCAGAGGCTTTAACCCACTGAGCCACCCAGGCAACCCCCATCTTCTTTAAAAAAAAAAAAAAAAAAGGCAGGGTCTAAAACAAGATTGCAAACATTCTTTCCAAACAACAGCAAAACAAAGTTGAATGAGTTATCAACATTTAGAAATCAGGAGATTACCCATAGGAATCAACATTTCTTTTTTTTTTTTTTTCCAATTTATTTATTTTCAGAAAAACAGTATTCATTATTTTTTCACCACACCCATTGCTCCATGCAAGCCGTGCCCTCTATAATACCCACCACCTGGTACCCCAACCTCCCACCCCCCACCACTTCAAACCCCTCAGACTGTTTTTCAGAGTCCATAGTCTCTCATGGTTCACCTCCCCTTCCAATGTACCCAAATTCCCTACTCCTCTCTAACGCCCCTTGTCCTCCATGCTATTGGTTATGCTCCACAAATGAGTGAAACCATATGATAATTGACTCTCTCTGCTTGACTTATTTCACTCAGCATAATCTCTTCCAGTCCCGTCCATGTTGCTACAAAAGTTGGGTGTTCATCCTTTCTGATGGAGGCATAATACTCCATAGTGTATATGGACCACATCTTCCTTATCCATTCGTCCGTTGAAGGGCATCTTTGTTCTTTCCATAGTTTGGCGACTGTGGCCATTGCTGCTATAAACATTGGGGTACAGATGGCCCTTCTTTTCACAACATCTGTATCTTTGGGGTAAATACCCAGGAGTGCAATTGCAGGGTCATAGGGAAGCTCTATTTTTAATTTCTTGAGGAATCTCCACACTGTTCTCCAAAGAGGCTGCACCAACTTGCATTCCCACCAACAGTGTAAGAGGGTTCCCCTTTCTCCACATCCTCTCCAACACATGTTGTTTCCTGTTTTGTTAATTTTGGCCATTCTAACTGGTGTAAGGTGATATCTCAATGTGGTTTTAATTTGAATCTCCCTGAGGGCTAATGATGATGAGCATTTTTTCATGTGTCTGATAGCCATTTGTATGTCTTGATTGGAGAAGTGTCTGTTCATATCTTCTGCCCATTTTTTGATGTGTTTGTCTGTTTCGTGTGGGTTGAGTTTGAGGAGTTCATTATAGATCCTGGATATTAACCTTTTGTCTGTACTGTCATTTGCAAATATCTTCTCCCATTCCGTGGGTTGCCTCTTTGTTTTTTTGACTGTTTCCTTTGCTGTGCAGAAGCTTTTGATTTTGATGAAGTCCCAGAAGTTTATTTTCGCTTTTGTTTCCTTTGCCTTTGGAGACGTATCTTGAAAGAAGTTGCTGTGGCTGATATCAAAGAGATTACTGCCTATGTTCTCCTCTAAGATTCTGATGGATTCCTGTCTCACATTGAGGTCTTTTATCCATTTTGAGTTGATCTTTGTGTACGGTGTAAGAGAATGGTCGAGTTTCATTCTTCTACATATAGCTGTCCAGTTTTCCCAGCACCATTTATTGAAGAGACTGTCTTTTTTCCACTGTATATTTTTTCCTGTTTTGTCAAAGATTAATTGACCATAGAGTTGAGGGTCCATATCAGGGCTCTCTACTCTGTTCCACTGGTCTATGTGTCTGTTTTTATGCCAGTACCATGCTGTCTTGGTGATCACAGCTTTGTAATAAAGCTTGAAATCAGGTAAGGTGATGCCGCCAGCTTTATTTTTGTTTTTCTTATACACTAACAATGAAAATACAGAAAGGGAAATTAGAGAATCGATTCCATTTACTATAGCACCAAGAACCATAAGATACCTTGGAATAAACCTAACTAAAGAGGTAAAGGATCTGTTCTTGAGGAACTATAGAACATTCATGAAAGAAATTGAAGAAGACACAAAAAGATGGAAGACCATTCCATGCTCTTGGATCGGAAGAATAAACATTGTTAAAATGTCTATACTGCCTACAGCAATCTATACTTTTAATGCCATTCCGATCAAAATTCCACCGGCATTCTTCAAAGAGCTGGAGCAAATAATCCTAAAATTTGTATGGAACCAGAAGAGACCCCGAATCGCTAAGGAATCAGCATTTCTTGTAGCTCTTGTAAAACAGGTACCTGGGGCAGCGGTGGGCCTGCATTTCCGCATGGCAGAACCCACTGGAGCCAGATGCATGGAGCCATGTTCAGATGGAGGCAGGTGTTCTTCTTCTTCTTCTTCTTTTTTTTTTTTTAAAGATTTTATTTATTTATTTATTTGACTGACAGAGATCACAAGCAGGCAGAGAGGCAGGCAGAGAGAGGAGGAAGCAGGCTCCCCGCTGAGCAGACAGCCCGATGCGGGGCTCGATTCCAGGACCCTGAGATCATGACCTGAGCCGAAGGCAGAGGCTTAACCCACTGACCCACCCAGGTGCCCCGGCAGGTGTTCTTAATGTAGGTCAGCTTTACTCATGGACAGGACTTTCCCTGTCCTTGTAGGCATTTGAATTAGCAATGTCTGATTTATACACAAGCAAGCTTCAACAATTTTAATTTTCTTCCTTGAGATTCCAAGTTTTGTTTTTGTCTAGAAATGAGCCACAGCCAGGGAATGGAAATGGCCGGTGAAAATAAGTAAATGGACTTCCCGAGAACCACAACCTGAATACTTCCTACAGTAACTGGGTTCAGAGTTGCCCGTGTCTGAAAGACTGACGGAATAGGCAGTACTAGGCAAGGAGGGTGTGTTTATTTCCATAGATACATGTCAAGGGGAGATGTTTTCCAGAGAAGGCCGGTACTGTTGGTCTTGACTGCCTGGAGCATTCTGTTAAGCTGGAACTATGTCTTTCAGGGAGACTGTATCCTGAACTGTATGGTAAAACATATGGTCACCTGGCTAGGAAGTTTCTGGGTAAGGAGAATGGAATGCTTTGGGATTTAGTTAAACCTTGTCCTCTCTTCAACTTCTTCTACCTGCAGGATTTCTTCTTCCAGAGTTCTTGCTAAGACCATGGCCATCTTTCAGGTTCCAATTGGCTATAGAGAAACTGGTATTTGTTATTTTGGAAATATAATGAAAAAATATTTAAAAAATGAAATATAATCTCTTTTCTGGTTTTTAATACCAAATAAGACAGATATTTTTCTATATATATTTGTGTTTCTCTTAAGTGTCCTATCTTCCCATGATTGCTATTCTCCTATGATTTATTTTATATGGTCTTTTTCCAGGAATCCTTCTATCCCATTGGGTTTTCTTTCTTTCCTTCCTTTTGTTTTTTTTTTTTCCTTCTATGCTGCTATGTTTTCCTTTTATTCTAGAATCTGTGTTTAATTTTCTAGCTCTCTGCTTTTATTCCTATTTTTCTTTTGTCAGCCTGGTCTCTTTTATTTTCTGTTATTGTTTCCTTTTCTCCCTCTTGGTGCTTTCTTGTGCTATTGTACATGGTCTGTTTATTTCTCTCTCAGTTTGTTTTATTCTCCTACCATATATTTAGGCCTCCTGCATACAAACACACAAGCAAAAAACACAAAATCAACTCTTACTGGTTAATTATAGCAATCTCCCTAATTTCTTTACAATAACCACACACCATAAATCAGTTTTTATATTCTAAATTGCCAAAATCCCATTATAACAAACTTTAGTCCCCCACCCCCGCTGCTCCCAGTTTTCTACAGAAAATTCAAATATTTTTATTAATTTTTTTTAAAGAAATAAAGTTTTCTTCCATGTAGTAGCTGCTGGACTAGAAGTCATTATGTAGATTCTGGTGCCATTTTGGTCATTTGCTGGTTCTCTTACCTTAAAAAAGAGTGTCTCTGGATCTCAGTTTCTTATTTTCTCACAGCTAAGGGGGAAGAACTTCCTTGCTGCTCAAAGTCTGGTCTTTAGATCAGCCACATCAAAGTCAGCTGAGAGCTTGATAGGACTGAATTAGCTCAGGTCTTCCCCTCACCCTTCCAGACACAGAATCTACAGATTTTACAAGATCCCCGGGTGCTTTACATGCTTATCAAAGCTTGAGAAGCACAAACTAGATGATCTCCAAGATTTTTTCCAGCTTTAATTTTGCTGAACGTAGCAAAAAACTTAACTTAATAAGTGAAAGTGAGTGAAAAAATAAAGTAAAAACTGCCTTGCTCACATGCCATGGTAAAATCATCCCAAAATCTTTGATAAAATGCCAGCAACTTTGGGTCCTCCCTTAGAACAACTAATTGAGATGCTCCAGGGATTGTATTTTTTTTTCTCATATCCTAGTTAATTTTTAATGAGTGAACTGAGAAAGCACTCAGGTATACTATTTGAACTTTTACCTCCTTTTCTGATGCTATCAGCACTGCTTTCTTTGGAGGTAAGGTGAATCATTACTGTGGAAAGAGAGGAAGTCAAAACTATTTTACCTACTTAAACCCACCAAAAATTGTTCTGGGGAAGGATAAAGGTGTAAAGAGATAATTATTGAAGGTGACTGTATGTATTTTTATTGCATTTTGGGAGCAAAAGCAAGGTTTAGTCCTTTTTTTGACTTAAGTATCACTCAGACCTCTGACAATGGGAGTGTTTGTGGTAACAAGAAGGAAGTAACCCCTGGTGAGTGATAGATATGACATCGCATCCTGAGAGTCCTGGGGAGTGGGGGGTGGATATTCTAGCGGGATGGTTTCATTTCATCACAACTTGGTCTCATGTTGACTGGGTGAGCACATGCTATGACTGAGTTACCAAACATTAAGTTCCAATTTATTTTTAAGTATTTCAGGTTGTTGAATTGTAGCTGATTTAAGAAAAATTGAAACCAACAGAATTTTTTTTCTAAAATTTCCATTATAGTATCTTTACTGTGAGGACTGGAGAAGGAATAGTAAGAGGAGAGTTTGTCACAAGAGTATATGATGTGACAATACCATTATGGGGAAATGCTTTCATGTTACAGTTTTTCAAGTCAGAGCTTAAGAAACTGTGTCTTTAAAGATTAACTTTGCTTTTTTTCTTAAGGTTAAATATTTTTTCTTCAGTGCTTAATGAGAATACAAGCAAATGATTATATTTTTGGTGTGATTGAATTATTTGATTAAAATAAAGAAAAAGTGTATTTTACTTAAACATTTAAATTTTTTTTTTTTTTTTTTTTTTTTTTTTTTTTTGCTTAGTACAGCACTTTCTTTCTCAGTTTCCATGTCCTGAATTATTTCTGCATCATTAAGTTTAGCTGAGGAGCCAAAAGTCTGTCATTGCAGGGGGTTTCTGGGGTGTCACATCAAAGAAGAGAGATATTTAGAATAAGATGTCACCTTGGTCTGTTACTTGAGTGTTAGTCCAAGAAGTTATGAGAGCAGAGAAACATCAATCTGGCTGGACATCTGTCTTTCCCACTGTGTAGCAGAATCCCTGTGCAGAATCTTTAGTTGGGGATGGGCCATGGCCTCATTTCATCAGGTGTGCAGAGTCTCTAGAAGTTATGTGAGTCTTTCTTCACACATTGCTCAAGATCACATGAAGACTCAAAAAATATGTCCTCCAAAATTATTCTAGCCCTGGTCAGCATTATGAAGTAGGAAACTTCCTCTCTAATTGCTGTCTCTCTCTCTTATTGAAAGCCTTTTACCTACTGTTGGTACTATTTTTGTCCCTTGTGCTCCCATCTCTTCCCTACTCACAGCTGCTACCTATGTATGGTATCTTTGCGATAACTTCTTCAAGCCACTCTATTATGCATTTTTTCTGGATAAAGAAATCACTAAACTGATATATTTTTCTTATTAACAAGTTATCTATTTTTTTTTTTTTTGCAATGTTTGCTACATCCCCTCAGCTTTCTTAAGTCTTTTGTAAAAGGGAGGAAGTTGGAGTTGAAAATCTTCCTTTCAGGGGTGCCTGGGTGGCTCAGTTGGTTAAGGAGCCGACTCTTGATTCTGGCTCAAGTTATGATCTTGGGGTCCTGGGATGGAGATTGATGTTTGGCTCTGCACTCAGCCGGGAGTCTGCTTGAGGATTCTCTCTCCTTCTCTCTCTGCTCCTCCCCCTCCCTGCTTGTGCATGCATACATGTGCACACGCTCTCTCTCTTTCAAATAAATAAATATTTAAAAGGAAAACTTCCCATCAAAAACTTGATTGGGACATTCTAGTATGGCTATTTTGTTTGATTTTTGGAGAAAAAAAATTCCCAGAGTATTTCTTGAAGCTCACCGCTCATCTTTAAAGAAAACAATCTGTATTCTAAAACTGAAAAGAAGTGTCAAGTTTTTCCCTTTCCTTAGAACTTTTCAAATAGGAAATGTCTTTTCCAGGGTTTCACTGGATACGATGAATGGGCGGTGGTATTGGGGGTAACTGAGTGATGAGTGGTACAGAAATACTGATTAAGCTTGGAAATCAAACCAATCAGAAATAGTCATTTTCCTTACTTAAGTCATTTTGTATCTTTTAACTTCAATCATTTTGTATCTTTCTTACTTTTTTTTAAAGGTTTTATTTATTTATTTATTTATTTATTTGACAGAGATTGACACAGAGAGCTCATAAGTAGGCAGAGAGGCAGGAAGAGAGAGAGAGGAAGGGAACCAGGCTCCCTGCCTAGCAGAGAACCGGATGTGGGGCTGATCCTAGGACTCTGGGATCATGACCTGAGCCGAAGGCAGAGGCTTTAACCCACTGAGCCTCCCAGGCGCCCCATACTCTTTTTTTTTTTTTTTTAAGTTTCATTTATTTGTGAGAGAGAGAACGAGAGAGAGAGGGAGCGTGCGTGCATGCATAGGGTGGAGGTGCAGAAGGAGAGAATCCCCAAGCAGGCTCCCTGCCAAGTTCCAAGCTGATCCCACAACCCATGAGATGATGACCTGAGCTGAAACCAAGGGTTGGACACTTAACCTACATAGTTACCCAGGTGCTCCTCGTTCTTACTCCTTGAAACCATGATGTCAGATGAAAGTATGTTATGTGATGTTAAAATTTAGCTCCATAAAAAAAAAAGATAATTCCATCTTACCTTTATCTTTATATATATTCATCTTAAAATATTTACATATTTTAAAAACAAGACTTCTCAAAAATTACTTTTTATGGGTCAGGAATCTTTGTGGTTCTGAATTATTAGCACCTTCCACATTCATATTCATAGCTTTTGATTCAACCTATATGTCAGCACGTAGCAAATATAGTTTGATCCACTGATCTGTTCAATAGAAATTACTCATAGGGCCTTTTTTTTTTTTTTTTTGGATGCTGTTGCTAAATTGTGGTGTGACCACTTCAGCTAGAACATACTCCAGGCTTATGAAAATTCTCATACCCTTGTTAGTACTGTGGAAAATTTAAAGAACAACACAAGTCGGCTTGATGCTGGTTAGAATGTGATTTCTCCTGAGAAGTATTTGGAATTTGCTATGGGGTAATGAAAACTCCACCCACTACTTCAGTTCAACAAGTTTCCCCACTGGCTGGTGGGATTTTCTCACTATTTCCAGACTGCAGAGGGAAATAGGAAATAATGGAACCAAAGCATGAAACTAAAGACTTATCTTTTGTCTGGTTGTCAGATTCAAAATAATTGAGTTGCCTGAACTGTTAGCACCAGAGCTAGCAGAGAGGATGGACAGTCTTTTGACTCACCCTGCATCTGAACAAGGAAGTTCTGCTCCAGTAAAAAGCCTATCGGGCATGTCAGGATGAGCTTTTCCCATGTTCAGAAGCTCCTTACACTTGGGATAGAAAGAAACGCTACTCAGCACTACCTAGTGCTATTGAAGATAGTGAAAACAGCAATACAGTCCCCCTACCCCCATCCATTCCACAGGGCCTAAGTGTCCCACCTTTAGTGCCCTTACTTCTAGTTAGTGTCATTGGCAATGTGCAAATAGATTGAGGAGTCACATACTTTTTTGTTCATGGACTAATAGATTGGATTATTTTGCTCTTAGAAAGAGCTCTGCAGGAAGGGAACACACACAGGAGAGGTATATTTTGCCTGTGGAGTGAAAGGGAGAGACCAAAACATGGGATGCTATCTGCCCTTTGTATGTAGTCAGAGCGGGGAATGGGCAGCCTGTGAGTACCCCAGGAGCCCGTTTTTAGAATGAGTGATTCCCAATAATTTCTCTGCTCTGATACATCATGGAAGTACCATGTTCTTCACCTATAACAAGGACTTCCTTATGACACTTACAGAAGTGGTTCTGAGCTGGGGTATAATTGGGTGTCTGTCAGATTTTGGGAAAGGATGTAATTTGGAAAAATCCTGTGTTAATGAAATAGACAAGTAATTGTGGGCATCATGAATATAAAGCAGTAACTTCTGAGACAAAGCTTGATTTCCTGTGGTTTCATCAACATGGGGAATGGGTAGACTGAATCAGTAGGTGTTTGTTGGTTTTGCTTCAGTCAGTCTTTAAATTAGTTTGTCCTGCTGGAGACAAAGGATCCTTCAGTGGCTTGACATGATATCCTTAGAAAGGATAGTGGTACCATAACTGTACACTTTTTCTAAACTTGTGCTGCAGATTGGTCTCTGATATATGCAAGATCAGGGAAAATGCAGAACAAAGTAAGGATACAGGAGAGCTGAGGATACTAAGGTGGAAATAAATCTGTGGAGAAGAGAAGGTAGTTGATAAAATGTGAGTAGAGTCAGAGAAGCTAGCAGGAGGGGAATTGGATCTGATAAGCATGTGTGTAGTATATAGATGTATTTATGATACACCGTGAGTTCTCACTAATTAATACCTTCACTAATCTTTTTATTTTCAGTCTTCAAATATTTTTTATTGGAAGACCATGCATTGCCTTCCTTTATTGTATTTCAAATCACTGTACATTTACTTTTGTGAAAACACTGCCTGCATTTTCTAGTACAAAAAAACCCTAAAAATTGTTTCAGGAATGTAGAAAAATATCCAACTTAAATAGCGAAAAAGTGCACCATAATTACTGCTGTACTGCAGTCATTTCTGCATTTCCCAGGTTTCTTTTTTTTTTTTCCCCAATTTATTTATTTTCAGAAAAACAGTATTCGTTATTTTTTCACCACACCCAGTGCTCCATGCAAGCTGTGCCCTCTATAATACCCACTACCTGGTACCCCAACCTCCCAGGTTTCTTAAATAACTATCTTGTCTGATAACACACAATATAAAGAGCAGTTATGAAAAACAAACATTTACATATACTTTAAAGTCTTATTGAGAATATCCTGATGGCATTGGATAACCAATCAGAGGCGCGGCTTCAGTAGCAGGATATGCATATGCCTGTTGGTTCATACCATTGTGCATATTTGGAACATCACTCCTATATTGCTGAGTGCTATCGTAACCATTCTGGTAAGTCCCTGTTGGATTACCAGTCCTGAAACTGGTCTGTTTACCAGCAGACACAAAATTACTTCCAAAGCTCCCATTGGTATAATTTGCAGCACTGCAAACAGTGCTGACATTCTGAGTTTTTGCCCCCAAATCTCTTTTAAGCAGACTAGAGTAACCTCTGTCATAATTTTCCCTGTCTCTAAAAGTATTAAATCCACCCCTTTTGCCCGCAGAGTATCTGTCCCGACGGTCATCCTTCATGCCTCCTCTACCCCTGGAATGACCTGAACCTCTGTATTTGACCAACTGAAGCAACTTGGGATTAATTGCTTGATTAGCTTCCCGAAGCACAGAGATAAGGTCTCTCACTTGCTTTATGTTATTAGGTGTAAAGAAAGTGTATGCTGTGCCCGTTTTGGTACTGTGAGCAGTTCTTCCAATTCGATGAATATAATCCTCTGAGGAGTTAGGGTAGTCATAATTGATGACAAATTAAATATCTTCCACATCTAGCCCTCTGGAGGCCACATCTGTAGCAATCAGAATAGGAGCTTTTCCATGTTTGAATTCATTTAGAACCCAATCATGCTCCTGTTGACTCTTGTCACCATGGATACCCATGGTGGGCCACCCATCTCTCCTCATTTTTCTAGTAAGCTCATCACATCTTCTTTTGGTTTCACCAAAAACAATGGTTTTATTCTCCTTCTCACTCATGATCTCTTCCATTAGATGAATAAGTTTTTCATCCTTTTCTACATCATGACATACATCCACAATCTGAAGAATGTTGTGGTTTGCACTCAGTTCTAGTACACTAATGTTTATATGAATGTAGTCTTTCAGGAAATCTTTAGCATGCTGTCTTACTTCTTTTGGCCAAGTTGTACTCCACATTAGGGTTTGCCTATCAGGTCTTATCTGATCCACAGTCTTCCTTATTTGGGGTTCAAAGCCCATATCAAGCATTCTATCTGCTTCATCAAGGACAAGGTAGGTAGTTCTTCTCAGATTGGTTTTCCCACACTCTAAAACGTCAATCAGTCTTCCAGGTGTTGCAATACAAATTTCCCACCTCTCTCCAAATCACGAATCTGTGGTCCCTTGGGAGCACCACCATAGATGCAAGTGGACTTTAATCGACACACTCTGTAGTTTTCGGCAGCTACTTGCTGTACTTGTTGGGCCAGTTCCCGAGTTGGTGCCAGCACCAAGCAGATAGACCCATCACCTCTCTCTAGGAATGGCTGATGGTTGATGTGGATAATAGCAGGCACCAAGTAAGACAATGTTTTCCCAGACCCAGTCTGTGCTATTCCAACCATATCCAATCCACTTAGAGCAACAGGCCATCCCTGAGCCTGAATAGCAGTGGGTTCAGTAAAATTCTTGCAATCACATCCATGACATTTGCAGGGAAGTTTGCTTCATAAAAATTCAGAACTGGCTTTGGGCAGTTGTGACTTCTAACTGTAATTTCCTTATTCCTTCTGTATGTCTCCACCTCTTGTGCTGTTCACCTAGCCAAATCAGGGTGTTCTTGATAAAAATTCTTCTCAAATTTGGGCAGCTCATTGAGATTCCTCTTCTTTTTAACTAGTTTCTCCCCAGGGTTTCCAAATTTCTTTCCAGATAGGGGCCCTGCCCTACTTCCCCCAAACCGAGGTACACCAAACCCTCGATCCTGGCTGCAGTCTCGGTCACTCGACATGGTGTCAATGGTTGCAGCTGGTGGGGAACAAAGTGGAGAGAATCAGGTGTGACAAGTCGCTGCAGGTGGCTTTGGCAGTGGCAAAGCCTTGCGGGGGCGGCAGTGGCGGAGGGGCAGTGATGACAGGAGCTGGAGCTGCTCGACAAGAGACCGGTGGAAATGAATGAGTTTACCTTCACTAATCTTATGGTTGCCCAAATACCAATAGGTATTTAATGGGCACCTAATATGTGCCAGGCATTATTCTGGGTGCTAAAGATACAGCAGTAAATGAAGTAACAGAATTCCTGCCTTCAAGGAGATCACAGTCTAGTAAAAGATTCTCCAGCTCTTATTAAGTTCAAAGTGCCTGTTTATGGTAAAGAAGTTTAAATGGGAGATGCTTTGGGTAAAACATATTATTTGTCTTGGCAAAACATTCTTGAGAAGAGGTTAGGACAGTGGGGAAAAAGAAAGCATTGAATAACATTCTATCCATTTCCACCTTTCTTTCCAGTCATAGATATAAATGACAGTTCTGGCCCCTTGTTCACCCTCACATAGCTCTCTGGAATTCTTTCCCATTCTCTGAACATGAGAGAATTGAGGAGGTTATTTGGAAAGTCATTGGTCTGAGGAGTTGTCCTGCTACAGTTACCAGAGAATTCTCAAATTTCATCTGCAGAGACTGCAAGGCATCAGGGGCAAACACACTATGAGGAGTCAATTGGTGACCAGACCCCACAGATGAGAAGCATATGGAAAGTCAAATTCATGACTTGAAGAATAGGTTGTGGGTGGGTTTTTAATCTGACTCTAAATTCAAAGCTAGCATCAGTGGCTGTTTTCAGGAAAACCGAAGGAAGCCAGCATTCCCCAATGTGTTAGGGAGATTGTGTGGCCTCAAGGAATGAAGCGAGAAGTTCATTCTGTCTTCTTTCTCAAACACCCGCCTGGAGCCCAGCAGAATTCTGGCTGTGCATCTTGTCCTTGGTATGCTGCTTAAGGGATTAGTGTGTCACTGTGGACTCTTTCTTTGGCCCAGGAGAATACCAGAGAAAAATCAGAGCGAAGTTCTACCTGGGATTGGGTGAGTGGGGGAAATATTCTTTATCAATAGAGAGTGTAAGAAGCCCTGATGCACAACTCACCACTCAAAATGTGGTCCTGGGTAGTTGGGAACATGCAGATCTCAGATCCCCACAACCACCCCAGAATCAGGAGATTAAATTTGGAGCACTGGCCTAGGTAATGCATTTTCCTGCCTCTCTTTCAGTACTCACTCCCACTGTCGCTTGTTTTTCATAGGCCACCCTCAGGAATGGCGTTGGTGGGTCCTGTTTGAGGCAATAGGCCACAACACTCAGTTCTTTACTAAACTGGGACTCCAAACCCAGAAGAGTCTGAATCACAAAGAACAAAGAAATGGTCTCTTTTCACACAGATCTAGAATCTTTGCTGGTTAAACCTCAGGAAGGCCACAAAAAAGCCCTTAGACATTTTAGGGTGTGAATTTTGAATCTGTACTTCCTGACATCTGTTTGGCTGGATGACCTTCAATTTACCAAAATATGGAAACTTCATTATGGCATTCTACCCATATAATGAGGAAAATGCTGGTGTTTGACTCAACCCCAAGCCCCTAAAGCAATACTATCCCCAACCACACTTTCCTATATAGCATTTTACACACACAAAAAAACCAAGATACTGGTTCCCTGAAAGTTAATTTAAATGAAGTTTCCTTCTTATAAAATAGGAACAATATTCAGTCCCTTTGATTATCACAAACCTCTTGAGTAGGAGTCAAAACTTTTCAGTTAAGGTTTCATCCAGCTGAAGACATTTCCTCCTCTTCAGTGTATATCCTCACCTGTTGGTAGTTGGCCAAGTATACGAGTAGTGAGAACATTGTAAGAATTCATGGTGTATCTTATATACAGTCCTGCCCTTTTAGTTCTTTTTTTTTTTTTTTAGATTTTTTTTTTTTAATTTATTTGACAGAGAGAGGTCACAAGTAGGCAGAGAGGCAGGCAGAGAGAGAGGAGGAAGCAGGCTGCCCGCTGAGCAGAGAGCCCGACGCGGGACTCGATCCCAGGACCCCGAGATCATGACCCGAGCCGAAGGCAGCAGCTCAACCCACTGAGCCACCCAGGCGCCCTCTGCCCTTTTAGTTCTTTGTGGGTGAAAGGTAGAGCCACCCTGCAACTTTCATGCTATAATTGTGTTTCTTGGGTTTTCAGAAGGATGAGAGAACAAGAGTGAATTGAGAAATGTGAGAGTGAGAAACAGAGTGAATGAGCTGAATAAAGCCCCTGTGAGTCCCAACCACATCTCTTGGTGGTAGTGATGGGAGCACAGAGCAGTGATTCCTTGCAGAACGTGGTCTCAAAAGGAGTCTGTTATGTGCAAGGATGACGCAGCTTTCTCGGGCTGGTTTCAAACTATACAATTGTGATATTCACACATACCCTCAGTCAGTAGGAACACACACCAATATATCAATATTTTATATCATTGACTACTTTTCCTGTGTCTGTCAACTTTACTGTCTCAAACTCTTTGTGGCAAGAATGAACCTATGTCTCCCACTCAAGAATAATTGATGCAAATTTTTTTTCTTTTTTTTTTTTTTAGAAGTAGACCAAGGTAGAGAAGCATGAGACCTTGGTATGGCTTGGTCTATTTTGGGATTAGAGTCTTTAGAATCCTCTCTATTCTACTCTTACGTACTTTTTTGTTGTTGTTGTTAACATAGGTTTGGTAAATTTCATGTGCACGTGTGGGCATTTTTTCATTCCTGAGTTTTGGCTCAATGGAGAAGTCAGTTGAGGAGCCAAATTACCAGAGAGGCTTACCATTTTTGTCATAGGAGTTTGTTTATTTCGTAATTGGGGCCCAAAGAGAAAAAGCTTAGAAATGCCCTCAAAAAATTAGATTTAGCTGATTGCTAGTTTATGCAAATCAATTAGAAAACTTTGGATAAGCATTATATAGACAATAAAGGCAACAAAACTGTATTCAGTTGTGTCTACTCTTATACCTGACTCCCAGACTGACTGCTTTCACAGATCCTTTCAATCCTTCCAGAAACCTGAGGAGTGAACATAATAAAAATAGAATTTCACTTAGTTACCATCTGAAAACAAGAACAGCAATGTTCATATTTTCGGATGGTAGCTAAGTGGTAACATCGACTCATATATTTTTATTCAAGTAAATACCCCACAGACATCTTGTTGGCATATTTTATTCTGGGGGATTGTTAGAACTGAAATTGGCCTAATGACTTAGAGACATGACTTTTATATGTGTCTCTTGAATTGAAGTTTTGGTACTAAATGCCCCGAAATGATTTGACTATAGGTATTCATGAAAATTTGCTCCTTATTGCTAATCAGAAAGACAGTCTTGGTCTCCTTTCCTTCCCCTTTCCCAATCAGATTAACTGAGGAAACATTTAAGAAGTATTTAGTTTTAGTTAGGAAATAACATTACTAAATAAGTTTTGCTAGATGTTGTATAATCACTGAAAGGCCCAGTTCAGGAAGCAGGAATTAGCACCTCTACTTGAGTGAATAAAAAAAAAAAATGGTACAAGGCCTTAAATAACTAGAAATGATGAGGTTTGGTTAAGCCCGGAGGCAGAAAAGGAGAGGTCTGGAGGGAGAGCAACCTTGAGCTGGCAAGCATCATGAACAATTGCTAGCCCAGGATAAGCATCTTTTTATCTTGGCCTAGTGAAGTTAAAATATCAGCACAATTCAATCTAATCTGCTTCCTTCACTCCTTCACTCCAAAGACCAAATAATTTATTCAAGAAAAAAAATCCATCTAGGCCAGCCATTATACATGGCTCTACAGTTCTTGGAAGAAAACCAACTCAGCTTTAGAAAGAGAAAACTAATCCAACTGACCACTTGAGGGAGGTGGTGGGTTATCTTATTTGGAAAAAGGAACCCAGTTCATTTTTAATAATGTGCAATTTTAAGAACTTTGAAAATCTGTGACCTGTGGAGAAGAGATCACAAGAACCCAGACAATGGCCTTTTCTCTACTTGGATCCATTCTCTAATTTTCCTATTAAAATAAGGGGAATAAAATAGATTTATTAAACACTTGTTATGGTCTAGTTGATGGATCACTTTAAAAAGAAAGACGGGGTGAAGTATGGGTAGTTTATTTTCACAAATCAGTTTTAGTTTTTTCCTACGAAATAGATGAACGAGAAGCCCATTAAAATGGTTGTTACAATTCTTCTTTTTAATTGTTTACTTTATTAAGGTGACAATACCTGACACATTGATATATGAACAGTGTTCGCTTGCCTGACATGAACATAAATTATAACATGAGAATGTGATGATCCATCAACATTGCATTCACTCACCCAGATTAAATGTAGAATTTGGAAAGAAATCAAAATTAAAGTTACATTTACTTAGACTCCCAACAGCTGTTTCTTCTTGTTTAAGGGTGGCTGAAGAAAAGTTAGCTGAGATGAAGGGTAAAATAGGTCAATTCCAGCAAAACCATTGTACTTCATCAGAGCCAAGGGAAATTAAATCATTAAAGCCAACCCTAGCTGTAAACACCATCCGTTCACTGAATTTCTTTTTTCCCAGGTATGATAGGATATGCTTAAGTGTGGTTCATTGCTTATGGATTGAATGGTGGCATTATAAAATCAAACTTTTCAAATTATTATAAAAACAGAAATTTTAAATTAATATTTTATTTTTTGCTAAATTTAATGCCAATATATATACTGTAGAGTCAAATAGTATAAAATATATAATGAAAAACAACAGTATTCTGCTTACCACTTGTCATCTCAACTCTTGCAGCACAAACAAAGACACTTCCAGTTTGTTTAGCTATTTCTTCTGGCCTATCTCTCCAAATGTCTCAATAACATGTTTATACTGTTCTTTCTTATATGTGTGGAGTAAGCCTCAGATACATTCTATTGATTCCACTTATAGGAGAAAGGAATCCAGCCCTAGCCACCATCCCCATACTACTTGCCATATTATTTCCTCATGCTCTAAATACAGTTCAGTCATCATTTTAATTTAACCTATGTTCCATGTTAACTTGATTATGATTAAATAAATGCTGTATACAGCTGAGCTTAGCAGGGTGATTTGCTCTCTCTTTTTTCTAATGAAATTGTTTTCCTAAATGAAAAATTGCATGATTTTTTCATTAACTGATTTTTATTTTTTTATTTTTTATTTTTTTAAAGATTTTTTTTCATTTGAAAGAGAGAGAGTGAACATGTGAGTGGGAGGTGGTGGGGTGGGGAGGGGCAGAGGGAGAGAGAAACTTAAGCAGACTGTGCTGAGTGTGGATCCCAATGTGGTGCTTGGTCTTAGGACCCTGAGATCAGGGTCTGAGTAGGTCAGGTGCTTAATAGACTAAGCTGCCCAGGCACCCCATCATTAGCTTATTTATATATACTTAGTACTGATTCATCCCTCAGATCTCAAAGAGCTACACAACGCCTCTCAATGCGGTCACATATAATGTCCCTAATCCCTCACATCACAGGTGCTTTTTTTTTTTTTTTTAAATTTTATTTATTTGAGAGAGAGAGAGCACATAGTTGGGGTGAGGGCCAGAGGGAGAGGGAGAAGCAGACTCCCTGCTGAGCAGGGAGCCCAACACTGGCTCAATCCCAGGACCCTGAGATCATGACCTGAGCTGAAGAAAGACACTTAACCCACTGAGCAACCCAGAAACCCTACCATAGGTGTTTCTTATGCCTACTACTCAATTCTTGTCCTGGGTCTTCCCTTCACTATCAACCTGGATGTTCTTTATCCTCTCCTGTCTTTGCTTCTCTTTCCTCAATCACATGCCTTTCCTGGTTTATTCTCCCCCTTTTCTGGAGTTCATTCTCAAACTGTTCCCAAGGAAAGTTGAATGAGAGGAAAACATCTTTTTCTACCTTCATATTCCATTAAAGTTTGGCTTGGCACTTTGGATGGGAATTATTTTTCCTTGGATTTCTAAAGACGTAGTTCCATTAGTTTTTATCTTCCACTTTGTTTTTATGAAGTCCGATGCTATTTGAATTCCCAATCTTGCATATGGGATCTACTTTTCCCTCTGACAGCTTTTAGAATCTTTGCTTTATTTCTGGAGTTTTGAAATTTCACAAAACATGATGTCATTTCTCCTCTCATTTATTTTATTGGAGAGTTAATGGGACTTTTCAATTTGGAAACGCATGCTTTTTGTGATTTTCCTGTTTTTTTTTTGTATATTAACTACTTGATTATTTTTTTGCTTCATGTTTTCTGTCCTTTCTAGAACTCCCATTATTCAGATATTAAACCTGAATGGTTTCTCCCATTTTTCACATTCCTTTTACTAAAGCTATTTCCCCAATTTTTCTCTTTGTTTCATTTTCTGGATTATCTTTTCCACTTTTACCTTCCACCCCTTCTGTGGAATTATTGTTTAATTTTTGCTTTAAAATCTAAATTTCAAGAGTTCTTTTATGTCCTCAGATTACTCCATGTCCAAAAACACACAAAAAACTCCAAAGCAAACCAAACCTAGATAGCATTATTTTGTGTTTCACCAGATAACAAAACTTTCTTTTAGCTCTCTGAAGACATTTATTATAGTCTCTCTGAAGTTTTTGTGATGAATGCTGGGAGGCACCACCCAGGTCCCCCTTAAAGGAAAAGCGTGGTGCCCCCACTACTAGAGGTGCTATGGGCAGAGAATTGTGTATCGTCTCAGTTTCAGAGCACTGCCTTGACCGAAGATCCCCTCCTTTCTGGGATGACCCACACCCAGTGAGTGTTCCGTGTGGGACGTGTATTCTGGGCCATGTTGGCTCCACTGGGTCAACTCTGAGAGGTTCTAGCCGCAGAGACACTGAGCCTACCAAGGGACAGCCCCTGCGGTTTGACTTCTCCCCATGCCCCTTCCTGCTTTTGTGCCATTTAAGGACACTTCCAAGTAAACTCCATCTGACAGTCTGCTTCTAGGGAAACAGAGCTGGGATTGTTCTTTTCTTTATGCAATATATCTTTTTCTCCTGTTACCTTTCTTCTGTTTATTCCTTTTAGGCTTCGACTTCCATGCTAATGGTTTTTGATTCAAACTCAATTGAAAGAGAAATTGACTAGAAACTTAAGTATGTGTGCTACATGTGTTCTTAGGGTCACCAGATAGAAAAAATCAGGAAATCGCTATTTCTTTGGTGTCCATAGATCTTTTCTCTTGGCCCCAGGCAGTTTCCTCCTTTCTCCTGCTTGGAGAACATAAACCTGATCAGCCTCTTTCTGGGATCTAGTGGGAGAATTCTCTGGGGGTCCCACTGTTTATAGAAACATTTTTACATAATAGTCTAGATTTTTAGTTTGGAATCTCAGCCCCAATTTCAGCTCTGCTTGGCAAACCTACCAAACTTCTGTTCTGAACTCTACGGGGAATTCTTTTTACTTATGTTCTCTACCAGGGTGTGGGAGGGGTAACCTCAGGGTGTGCGGAATTGGAAAGTGATTTAGGCC
Source organism: Neogale vison (assembly GCF_020171115.1). Classification (NCBI taxonomy): domain Eukaryota; kingdom Metazoa; phylum Chordata; class Mammalia; order Carnivora; family Mustelidae; genus Neogale; species Neogale vison. Next base: position 74,694,220 of record NC_058091.1, on the reverse strand, counting down.
ATGTTATCTTTTCCTTGTAAAAATTGTCACCCAGTTCCTTTGTTATCAGGCCCCCCACCCTTCAGAGGCACATCTCCAATACTTGCTTCCTTTTAGGGATCTGCAGTAGGAACTGTGCTGTGGCTTTGAATTGTGTTCTTGTGGGCTTCCTCCCTGCAAAGGCTTGGAGCTCTCTCCTCTCAGCAAAGTCACTTGCTCCTTCTCCTTTTACTTTTCATCTTTCAACATTTTGTTGGTAGCATTCACCTGCTGTTGTCCGCTTTCATCCTCTTTGTTTATGTGCGTTCAGATCTCATTTTTATTTCTTTATTGTGATTTAAGTAAGGGAATGGGTATACACATGAGCTTTGCTTAAACTAATTTGAATCAGAGTACTCTTACTATACTGAATCAGTGGCATGTGGCAACGTTGATCCTGTCTTCTTTTTTAGAAACACATTCTTGTTGGCTTCCACGACAACACATTTGCCTGATTTCTTCTGAATTTGTGGGGCTATTCAGTCTTACAGGCTGGATTTTAATCTCTTATTTCTCCAAAGAGTATAAAAAGAAACTCAACATGACAGTTCTAAAAAAAATTACGAACTAATACCAGAATAGGAATCTTTAGATGACATAGCTGGAAGATGAAATTTCACACATCACAAAGAATAACTGTAAGACAATTCACAAATGAAAGCAAAACACATACATTTTTGAAGATATTTATTTAAGACTCAAGCAAGTGGGAAAGGGTTTAAAATTTCTCCTTTTCTGAAATATTATTGTGAATTGCAAATGCTTGAAAAACACATTTTAATTTACAAAGCCCTAATAATTAAGGAAGAAATTTTTTAAAAAATTAACAAATGGAGATTCATGCTTTTCTTGAGTTTCTTTTCAGTTATAGACTATTTCTGTGGATTATAGAACTTTGTCAAAACCATTTTCTGGGCAACAGCATTTTCGTAAACTCTGTAATAAATAAGAATCCATATGCTTGAATCACTGATAAAACTTTAAACCTGCTTTTTTCAAAAAAGACTATACTGTCTGGTAAAATGACTAAAGATAATTTGGAATGAACAAAATAGGAAAGCTACAACTTTATAGAAAAACTCAAGTGATTATATTTCTTGATCATTGGCCTATGAAATCTTATTTTCAGGAATAGTCAATTTGGTCATTTTAGATAATCTGCACAGATTACCTATTGTGAATATGAATCAGAAATTTAAAATATATGTGAGTATATTTTATACTTTTCAAATTGGAATTTCTTCCAGAGAGCTAGGTATTATGCACAATTAGTAAATACTTTTTTCCTTAAAATCCAAAACACAGGATTTGTTGCCATTAACTGGGTGAACCTGGTATTGCTTTCACTCATTGGATAGTTTACCAAGGAAGCATTCAGCAAGGAGAATTTAATATTAGTTATAAACAAAATATTTCTTAAAACTAGTTAAGTCCTTGGATTGATTACTTTAGAGAACATAACAAATTTAGGCCAGAGTTACAACATAAAGAAGTAGGAATGATACATATGCTTCCAATACAATTGTAAAATGAATAGTTGACTATTTTTCTTCAGAAATTGTATATGCGTGCAGCAGTCCAAGCCTAAGACAGGTGCAGATGCTTCGGTTACTTGTCTACAAAGTTCTATGGTTTACGAGTCATGGGAATTGCTTGTCTTAATCTGACCGCTAAAGCTCTGTCCTATTGTCTTTTCATGTAATAGAAAATGGCTTTAATGACAAAGCCCAACTAATTATAAAACTTAATTTAATAGTTTAAAGCGCAAAGAGCATTCCCTAAGCAGTAAAATCTTTTGTTTGGGAAATTTTAAACAAATTATATTTTACTTTATGTTTTATTATTTACGTAATAAGTGTTTATAAGAACACAATTTTCTCAAGATTTAAACTGCTCATTGTTCCATAAATAGGACACACATTTAGAAAGATGAGTTTTTTTTAAAGAAATATTTTAGTGATTACCTCTGACTCAAAACACGAAACTCGTTTAGTGCTTGATGTTTCTGGAATCTTGCCCTAGATTATTTTTCAAATCTTTTCTGTAAGGTTAATGATTGGAATGTTTTCAACTCCAGTTATAGCTTGGAACTACTAATTTGAATTTAGATTTTGTGTCTGGCTAAAATTTCCTTATGGCTTAATTACCAAACTGGTAGAAATGTGTTGCGCAAATTCTTTATCTCCTTTTTGTTCAAAACATTCATAATCCCAAACCTTAGTATTTGGTAGTGTACATGATGACCTATAGTCTCATTTCTGTCCCTACTTTTGAATTCTTCTGACGGTAAACTTTCTAAGTGTTTGTTGCTCAACTTCTGTGTGGCTCCTTCCAGTAAGGGAGAAATTTATGTCAATTTTAGGCATGTGGGGTTGTGCTTGGTTCATTACCAGCTATTTTCACCTTAATACGGACTCCTACCTATGAAAGTGTTTTGTGGGTTGGACCATGAAGCAAGGAGACTTAACTTTAAAAGGTTCAGGAATAGGAATGTAAATTGACCAATGTGAACTCTGACCTAAAAGAGAAGGGCACCGTTGTTCCCATGGGTTTGTGATTATGTGGTTAATAGAAAAGATTGTCAGCCATCTTGGCCCTGGGGATGGGAATGGAGTGTTCCCCAAGACTGGGATTGACATCGGTGTCCTGTGAGTTGAGAGCATCCTGGGATTAGGCCTGTTTGCAGAACTGAGGCACTGAGATGGCTTCCTGAGCCAAAGTGCTTACTACATGTCTTTTCTTCACTGATTCCTTTATTTTAATGACTTCTTGTCAACACTCTGAGGCAAGCAATATGATCTGCTAAAAATGTACCAAGTCATCCTGTCAGAAAACAGATACTTTAAGAGTGAACTCCTTGGGGTAAGGAGGGAAATTTAGAAGAAATTGTAGACAGTTCCTACTATCAGTGAATTTAAAAACTGGTAGAGATAAGAGAAGAGACAATGGACTCATAAATAATGTACATAAAACATGAAAATGTTTGTAACTTTATAGAATGAAGTATTACATCCTGCCATAAACTCTAGAACTCATGCATTCATCAAAGCAGACTGAGGTTGAGAAAGTTTCTACAAAAGAGAGGAAAAGTGTGATTTTTCAGGTTTGGGGAAGAGTTTGAGGTGGGGCAGGGAGGAAAAAGGGTTCTTTAGAAGGGCAGGAGTATCCTGAGATGACCAAAGAGTCGAAGGGTAAGGAAGCTTATCTATGCTCAAGAGACTTGCTCGGGCAGCCTTTCTTCTTATTTCCCTCCACTTTCTGGTGGTCTTTTCTTTAAGAAAATTGGGGTCCTTCCTACCACTCAAGGGGATCTGGCACAGAATTGTTTTGCCTGCATGTGGGCTAATGGGGTTTAATTGTTGAAGCCTCCAGCAATTCCTTTTGAATCACTTCTTGTCATCTTCCCCTGTGGGAAGATGAGAGTCTCTCCTGGCTTGAGCCCCCACTCCAACCAGTACTATGGCTCCCTGCTGAGGATTTAGGCTCTTTCCCTTGAGCACCTATAATGTGGCAATACTTTTCCTCCTGCGGTGAGATCTCCACCTTCACTCCTGGTACAGGTAGGCAGACAGCTTTAAAAATTCACTCTTATAAGAGTCATTATTAGGACTCTGAAGGCTCTGGGGCTGTCTTGATGACATGAACCAAATCATTGCCTGTGTCTGTAGACCCTCTGATCTCCTTTGTTGTTTATAGTTTCTGCCTAGTCACTAGGTATCAGCCCAGCTGCACCTATTGAGAATGACTTTGTGTATTCTGTAATTAAAAAGCCCAATTTCAAACACATTTTTAACTGGGGCTGTTGTACTCTGTACAAGTGACACTTTACCTACCCCCCAACAGGGAGGTGAGGTTGGTGACACTAGGAAGCCTTAACAACAAAGGAATTCACACACCCCTCCCCCTCCCAACACTACCCCCCCCCCCACTGCAGACTTCTTGAACTGATTTATGACGTTTCCTAATATAGCAGGGGTAAGATGACTTATTTTGAAAATAGAATTAAAACTTTCCCTTTTTAGGAGCAAGCACCACTTTGGCAACACCATCAGCCCCAAGCACATTAGTTCTTATGGTCAAAACATTAACAGGGTGCTTTGTTAACAAAATGATCAGGTCATGATAAGGCCAACAAAGGAACTGTAAGACTTTATGAGCTGAGTCTTTCCAAATAGGGCTCCAAGTCAAAAGTACTGAGAGTAAAAACTTTCTCCTGTAAACAACGCCTGAGCCAGCTGGGGTAAGAGTTTTCATGAGTAGGCAGAGGAGTCAGGGTGTCGTGTTGACGCAAACGAGCCACCTCATGAAAAATAGGAAACAAGGGATAGGTCCACAAAGTATGCAGCTCTCTGAGATCTATGAGTAAAAGATCTGAGATAGGCTCATTAATTAGCCTTCTTGGGTAACGTAGGAGAGTAGGAGAGTAGGGAGCCCTTTAAAGAGGTCCCAGGGAGTGCTAAGTGCTGGGGAAGTTTATTGCCATGCTCATAAACAATGGCACTGGGCAGGGAATTGAAATGAGGTCCTGTGGGCTACAGACCACCTGCTCTGTGCTCTCATCTCTGTGAAACCTTCCTTGCCCCTAAACACTCATTACTTTCCTACTCTAGCATCTCCGGGTTTTAAACAAGAACTCTAGATTAATTCTTAGTCTTTACATAGTGCTTTGTATTTTAATGAGAGGGAGACAGTGACAGAGAGAAGAGAGGGAGATGGTGGGGTGGGTGGGGACTGATGCCAATAAGCTGGGAGAGAGATATCTGTAGTTGTCAGTGCAAATCCTGGCTCTGACTGGGATCTTGTTAGATAATCATGAAACCTCTCTAGGGCCCTGTTTTGCCATCTGTAAAATGAGGACACAATGAGATGTGACTTTGTTTTTAAAAATCACTTATAACCTCATATATTTACTTGTGCCCTAACACATCTCATTTGGCTTTATAATAGTCTTTGAAGTAGGCATAATAGAAAACATTCTCTCTGCCTTAAAAAGGAGGAATAGGAGATTCAGAGCCGTCAAGTAATTAGCTTATGAACCACAGCAAACATGTGGCACAAACTGGGGCAAGAACCCAGGTCTTTTGATTTCTAGTTCTTTCTACACATCTCAAAAATTGTAATTTAAATAGTCTAGATTTCCTCTTTGAATGAAGTACTTGAAGGCAAGGAGAGCATTCTATGTATCTAGTATGTAACTATTCAGTATCTGGCTGGAATTCACCACAGCGTAATAAATATTAGTCACTGAAGCTTTTAGGAGCTTAGGTGACAATGTTCTCACTTTGAAGTCAAGTATAATACTGATAATAGTTAGAAATTTTTGAACTGATACACTGTGTTACATAACAATATGTACATTATCTCATTTATTGTTTCTCATGTTGAAGGTGAGACCCGGAAGCTCAATGGCAAGTCACACAACCAATATCGTAGAGATGGGATACAGACTTCAGGCTGCCTGTTTCCCGGGGTTTCAGTCATTCATCTCTCTGACCTTTCTTTCTCTATGTATCTTATTCTCAGTGCTTCCTCCAGGTGAGAATTCATACCCTTTCTAAACCACTGAATTGGAAAATAGCCGAGAAAGCTTATAGGCCCAGTAGGTGTTGCGGGAGGATTTCTGTGGGACTTGTGGGTTCTAAGAGTGGGAGAGAATTGTTCCTGGCTCTTTGGTAGAGTTTCTGTGGAGAACTGAGAAGAGGCATAGTAGGTAAGGGAAAGTAGAGCTACAGGGAGCCTCAGAAAGGACTCCCTTGCCTCAAAGCAGGACACAGGGATAGTAGCTAATCAGGGATCAAGGAGAAAGGAGTGATGGCCATTCCAGTGGCAATCTGTGAGTACAGATGTTAGAGAGCTGGGCCTCTCCCTCACTCCCTGATGAGGTGGCATGAGAACACACCCTGTGGCACAGTTCTGGGGGGGGGTGACCCCCATGAAGTACTGTGAAATCTTCTGTAGAAAATATTTATCTTCGTCTATCATAACAGATATGCTAGAAATCAAAATTTTTCATTTCTATATCTTAAATTATTCTCTGACTCTAAGCCCCAGTTCCACCAGGATGACCATATTATAAATAAAAATGAATAAGAGATGGGTCATAGAATACATGTAAAAGTTAGAACCATGAATCACCTAGAAGAAAACATAGGAGAATGTCTTTGCAGCCTTGAGATAATCAAAGATTTCTTATGACACAAAAAGCACAAATTATGAAAGAAAAAGTTTTGTAAGATACACTTCTTCAAAATTAACAGTCTGTTTAACTCAAGATACCACCACCAAAAAAAAAAAAAGAAAAAAAAGAAAAGAAAAAATGAAGAAGTAAGCCACAGACCAGCAGAAAGTATTCACAATTCATGTATCTGACAATGGACTCACATGCAGTATAGATGAAGATTTCCTATAAATTGAAATGAGAAGTCTACTCAATAAAAATGGGCAAAAGCCTTGAACAAGCGCTTCACAAAAGAAGATATAAAAATGACCAATAAACATATAAAAGGGGCTTAAAATTGTTAGTAATTAGAAAATTTAATTTAAAACCATGATGAAAAATCATTTCACACCCACTAGTATGGATAAAATAAAAAAGTTTGGCATTTCCCAAATTATAATTGGTAACAATGTGGAGCAACTGCTTCTATTGTGATACTAGTTTAAATTTCTGTTCATGTTAAATTCTGTTCAAATGATTTGATTTTGGATAAAATTTAATCTAGAAAATGTTTACCCATTCATGTGCTTATCTAGCAATGATATATTTAGAGTTCACAATGATTAAAACAAATTTCTTGGGGCACCTGGTTGGCTCAGTGGGTTGAGCCTCTGTCTTCGGCTCAGGTCATGATCTCAGGGTCCTGGGATCGAGCCCCGCATTGGGCTCTCTGCTCAGCGGGGAGCCTGCTTTCTCCTCTCTCTCTCTGCCTACTTGGGATCTATGTCAAATACATAAATAAAATCTTTAAAAAAAAACCAAAAAAACAAAAAACAAAGTTCTTGCCTTCAAGGAGCACAGAGGTGGTTTATGAACTGAGGCCTTATGAAGTTATAGGTAGTTTTTACCATATTTCCTTGATTTCCAAACACATGTGTTATCTTACCAACAATTTCAAAATGAGTCTGACAACTTCAACTTAATTGATCTTCTCACCAAGGGGTTTCATGGAATCAATGCTACGTTTTATAGTTGAGGAAAGGCATTAAATAACTCTAGCTCTTATATTTGAATCAGGCAGCTGTTCTCTCTCATTAACTTGAAATGTGGAAAATAAAAGCGTAAAGTCAACCACTTCTCTATTTCTGTGTGATTAAGGAAAGAAAGTCATAGGAGTTGTAAACCCTGACATTTTACTTACTTACTTGTTTTGAGAGCTTTTGAGAGCCTAAAGATTGAAAAGGTGATTTGGTGAAGGGGTTAAGAAATACTGTGGGATCAGACAGAGTTCAGCTTAGTTGAATGCAATCAGGTGGACGCAGGCTGGTTTGCTCACCCTTACCTTCTATGGATCCCAATTACCTTTTGTATAATGATAGGCAGTGGTGCAGATTTAATTAGGTTTCATATGGAAGGTGCTCAGGGCATGTTTTACATATGGTAAGTACTCACTAATTGCAAATCTTATTAACTAAAGTTGCTTTCTCATTAGTATTAGGCCAACTAAGCACAAGACACTTAACGGTTGAGGCAGTTTGTTGAGTACTTAGAGGTTGGTAGCCTGTCAGAGGCACATTCACTACTAAAACAGAAGTAAATTTCCAGGAAAAATGTGTGCCTCTCAATTAATGTTCAAAGCTTATTAGTTAAAGAAAACTAAGAACTTGGAAGTCTCCCAATTTTACCAGAATGGAGAAATAAATAAAGCCTCTTGGAATATTAAGTGTGCCTATGGAAATTGATATAGTCCCAGAAAACCAGATATTTCTCAGAATATAGTAGTTTTATTTTTGATGATTATAATATATTATTTATCAGATGATTTTCTCTCTTGGCATTTTCTCTACCAAAAAGAGAAAGTCACACAGAGTTGGCCAATTCCATCTCATTCACTCAGGTATTTTTTTTCTGCAAGGCCACAGATGCACATTTAAGGATTGACTGAACAAAACCATAAATGTTCACCTAGGGACACATTGTACTAGGAAGTGGTGTGAGTGGCTTTGGATTTGTATGCACAGCAGCTCTGGTTCTGTTAGTCTATTACTGGCTTTATTGTGGCTTTTTCATCACATAAACAAATGACTTCATGTTTTTGAGATTCGGTCGGCTGCTTTATCTTTACAATTACAGACATCTTACAGGAGTGTGGGAAGGAACGTGGGGATTGGATTTTTTCCTGAGATGTAAGTTAACCTCTTGAAATGAGAGAGGCCTGAAAAGGGAGACTTTGCCAAGGAAGAAGCCTCTATGAGGCGGAGAAGGAAAGGGAGTAGAGAGGAAGACTGCCTGTCATTTAAGAAATGATGTCAGGAAGCAAGAACGGACATTCTGGAGCTTCGTGGTCTGCCCATGTGTGTCATTCCTGGCCTTCATTCACTCACTGAACAAGCAGAGTTTGAGAATTTTACCAAGCTCAAGGCACTTTGCTAGACACTGAACATATAAACATGTAAGACTTGGTCCTTTAAGAAGCTCATAATGTACTGGGGATGCCCACCAATACTCTTACAATACAATGGGATAAGTGCGATGGAAACATTAGGGCATGGGCAGTTCTTAAATTAACTTAGGTCGTAAAGATAGGCTCTTTAATCCTTCAAAGAAAGGAACTTCTTAGTACAGAATGAGGTGGCCATGGCAGAGGAAGGAACACAACATAAGAGGAATAAACGTGTAAAGAAGTAGGTTACTTGAGGATGACTGATTTGGAGTGCCTCATACGTGGTAAAACTGACCAGCAGGCAAAACCCATGGCCACTCAGCTAGATCAGTCTGCAGCTCTGGTGAGGACCGATGACTCTTTCTCAGAGCTTTGCAGTGTGTGTGTGTGTGTGTGTGTGTGTGTGTGTGTGTGTAATTTTGTAGGAAAAGAAAATTGGAGAAATAACCATGAAAAATGTCTCTCTGCCAAGATTTCCCATTCAAAGACTTTGGGAAGCACATCAAATAGGCAATGAAGTTTTTTGAGAAAGATGTCCTTAATTTTGAATGTAATTTGAAAGTCATTGGAACAATGAAGAATGTCAACGCTTGCTGCTATGATATTTACCAGGAAAAGAAGAAATCAGAAATTACTGGTTTTGAATACAAAAAGTCTGAGTGGAGCTTAAGTAGAATGTCCCTGCAATGGAACATTTATAATATAGACTTTTCATTGTGTTTGATTTGATGTCCATATACGCTCACAAAGACATATTTGTGTTTTCTTTTTAATTTTCCTTTATCAGTATAATTAAGGATACCACAGATCCCTAAAGGAGATGATGGTGAAACCACTAGATAACCTTTGTCAATTTTGTAGGCAAAGTGTATTTCTTTAAAAAAATAAATCCATGAACATTCTCTGGCTTTAGTTATTCAAATGTTTCCAGATAAAATTTTCCAGAAAATCAAAAAATGATTACTTAATCGTTTCCCTGAGCTAAGAAAAAGGAGGCCCCAGGTATCTGCATCAGGTCCTGAGGTTTCTATTCTTTGTATGGCTCATAATGTGAAAATGATTTTAGTTTGCCTGTGGTTCTCATCATTGACTCTTTGGTTTTCGTTTTGTGACTGGGCAGGATTGGGGTAGTTCTGGTAGGGTGGCATACTAGATAGACTTACAAGATAAGTTCATGTAGAGTACTTTATAATACAATAATCTGAAATTCTCACTGGCCTCTCGAAAGATTCATTATTTATTTTTACTGTTTGGTATTCATGGATACCTTTTATGATTATCGTTAATGGGATATAGACAACTGAATTATGCTTTTACTGATTGCACAACACTTTTTATTTTATTTTATTTTTTTGACAACTTAATTTTATTTTTTTCAGTGTTCCAAGATTCATTGTTCATGTACCACACCCAGTGCTCCATGCAATATGTGCCCTCCTTAATACCCACCACCAGACTCACCCATCCCTCCATCCCCCCTCTCCGCCAACTCTCTCTGAGTTTGTTTCTCAGAGTCCACAGTCTCTCTTTTTTTTTTTTTTTTAAAGATTTTATGTATTTATTTGACAGAGAGAAATCACAAGTAGATGGAGAGGCAGGCAGAGAGAGAGGGAAGCAGGATCCCTGCTGAGCAGAGAGCCCGATGCGGGATTTGATCCCAGGACCCTGAGATCATGACCTGAGCCGAAGGCAGTGGCCTAACCCACTGAGCCACCCAGGCGCCCCAGTCCACAGTCTCTCATGCTTCGTCTCCCTCTCCGATTTACCCCAATTCACTTTTTCTTTCCTTCTCCTAATGTTCTCCATGTTATTCCTTATGCTCACAAGTAAGTGAAACCTTTATGATAACTGACTTTCTCTGCTTGACTTATGTCACTCAGCATAATGTCCTCCAGTGCCATTCATGTTGATACAAAAATTGGGTATTCATCCTTTCTGATGGAGGCATAATATTCCATTGTATATATGGACCACATCTTCTTTATCCAATCGTCTGTTGAAGGGCATCTTGGCTCTTTCCATAGTTTGGCGACTGTGGCCATTGCTGCTATGAACATTGGGGTGCATATGGCCCTTTTCACTACATTTGTATCTTTGGGATAAATACCCAGTAAGCACTTTATCTTTTAAATCACTTTTGTTAGAGGTTCCCGCATCTGGAAGAGCTTGTGTGATAGCTGACATCCTATTGAATCCCATCTGTATTTCTATAGTGCTCATCCACTCAGGACTATATTATTTCAAGTGCTTTTTGCAGAGTTGCTCATTGGTGTCTTCTCTGGGTCAGGCTTTTGCATTAGTTCATTGGAGGCCATAGTCTCTAAACCTTAGAAGGTTTTCCTCAAGTAGTTTTTATTGTTCTATTTTATCGAGGAGGAAAACTACATTCTTGGAGAGATTAGGAGAATAGCTCAAGGTCATAAGTGACACAGCCTGGTGCCAAAACCTGGTGCACCTAGTCATACTTTTGCTTAGTATACCACACTGCCTGTGTATATCTAATATCCTAGCATGGTTGAGGCCGTGTGTTGTAGCATTTAAGAGACATGAACAGTGCCTGGGTTCCAATCTCAATTCTGATGCAGACCTGCTGCATGATCTTAGGAGTCATTTAACCTCTTCTTACCTTTCTTCCTTCCTTCCTTCCTTCCTTCTTTCTTTCTTTCCTTCCTTCCTTCTTTCTTTATTTCAAGATTTTATTTATGTATTTGAGAGAGAGAGAAAGAGAGGGTGGGGGAAGGAACACAGGGAGAAGGACAAGCGGATTCTGTGCTGAGTGAGAGAGCCTGGTGCAGGGCTGGATCTCAGGACCCTGATGAGATCATGACCTGAGCTGAAATCAAGAGTCAGATGCTTAACCGACTGAGCCACCCAGGCACCCCTAACCTTTTCTTTGCGTCAGTTTCATCACCTCAGGGTTTGGGGTAGGGGTGGGGGATCAAATGAGTTTATGTACCTAAATTATGGTGCTTGGCAAAGAGTATGCACTTTGTAAAGGATAGCTGGATTTTTTGTTTGTTTGTTTGTTTGTTTTTATGGTTTTTTTCTTTTTTTATTGTCTGTTTGCTTTGATGCCTAATATTAAGGACTTTTTTCCCAGGCAGTGGAAACATTAGGACACAAACCTTCCCTAGCTCTTTATATCGAGTGGTAACTCTCTCCTTTGTGCTTCTTGCCATTTCGCTGATGGTACAGATCACTGATCGTTTGTATGACAATTATTTCTATGTACAATTGGTTACTCTTTTTTTTTTTTTTAAAGATTTTATTTATTTATTTGACAAAGAGAGATCACATGTAGGCAGAGAGGCAGGCAGAGAGAGAGGAGGAAGCAGGCTCCCTGCTGAGCAGAGAGCCTGATGCGGGACTCGATCCCAGGACCCTGAGATCATGACCTGAGCCAAAGGCAGCGGCTTAACCCACTGAGCCACCCAGGAGTCCCAGCTACTCTTGCACACTCCCTGAGACCTTACCTTATGCATTTCAAGCCCTACTATTCACTGATTCACAGATACATTAACAGAATTAACAGATTGTACAGATTTGAGAACCTAGGATGGACAACCAAACTTTGGAATACACTCCAGACAACTTTAAAAATTCACTTATTTGTTATTTCTCTGGACTTATTTAGACCTGAATGTTGATTGGGGTGTGGACTGTGTGACTTTTCACAGTTGTTTCCAGCTCTGTGAATCAATATTAACAAAGCTGTTTGTTTTCCTTGTAAAAGATAGATGTATACTTTGTACCAGGTCTGCAAAAACTTACTGGAAAGTGTTTGATCACAGGCATAGGGCAGTGACCTTAATTTACCTGTTCACTTAGTGAAAACTAATTATCTCATAATTTATTAAAGCTACACACAACCTCATTAGGCTTCTGGAAAAGTCTCTTTCTCCCTTAAAAGTTCATGTTCTTATTTTTAATAGAAACAAGTTTCTTTGAATGGTTAGTAAAAATTTATTTAAATCATGATGAAGGGAGGGGAAAAGAATATAAATATCATCTTCTTTTGCCCTGTAAAAATGGTCACACATAAATTGATGTTTTGCTTATATTCAAATATTGTCATGATGATCTCATGTATCAAGTATTTTGGCAAATTTTTTTTATCATCTTTTGTTTCTTATTACTAATTTTAAGAAAAAATTTAAGAGAAATAAGCACAAGGAAGAATGTAAAAGCCACTCACAGATGTAAACCTGGTGTTTTTCCTTCTAAGCCTTAGAAATGTATATTTCTGGAGACACTGTTGATTTTTTGTCCAGTGTACATCCCCAACTGTCTTTATTCTTCCTTCAGAATCTCAAGTACGTTCAGATGCCTCCCCCACTTCCATGGCCATGTGTTTTGGAGGGAGGGACTGACACTATCAGCCCCACTAGCAAATCTTGAGTCATCTATGCCAGTCATGGTTGTTTCCCCTGCTGGTGATTGGCTTAGACATGGAATGGAACCCTGACCAAGGAGATACTAAAGGGGGTTGTTTGAAACCTCAAGGAAGGGGTTCCCTTTGCTAAGAGAAACACACAGGAAGAGATGGCTTTCTTTTTGGAACATTCTCTCTGTGTGGCCTGTAAGTATAGTTCTCATCTTGCAGCCAGGGGTGGGGGGACTGGAGGGTTGTGGGGGGGATGCTAACTTGAGAGCAGAAAGTTAGAAATAACTTGAATCTTTGATGACATTATTAGGTTGCTGAATTAACCAACCTAGACAAAGTTTGTCTTTGCTCTTTTTGCCCAGTGGGATAAATTATCTGATTATTTAAACCAGTGGTTTTCAGACTAATTGCCAGTAGCCTGAAGAATCATGGGCTTTGCATGGGGTAAATAGGCAAGGCTAGCTTTAAAGAAATCAATTTCTGAGTTTTCAGCTTCTCTGAATACAATTTCCTAAAACTGATTGGCCTTTAAAACCCACATGAAATGACAATGGTGTGGTGGTTCTCCTTTCCCCCTTCTTTTTTTCCCCCTATCTTTTCTCCTCTCCTCTCTTCTCCTTTTCTTCTTTCTTTCTTTCTTGGGATTTATTTAGTTGAGAGAAAGAGAGGGAGAACAAGAATGAGGTAGGGGGAAGGGTAGAGCAGATGGAGAAGCAGACTCCCAGCTGATCAGGGAGCCCTAGGCGGGTCTCAATCCCAGGGCCTGGGGCTCACCACCTGAGCCAAAGGCACGCTTAACTGACTGAGCCATCTGAGTGCCCCATCTACCTCCTCTTTTAAAAATCACTTGATTTTCTCTTGGCAAAGGAGTGATTTACCGCTCACATCAGTTCCAAATATTACCAATATTTGGTTCATTGCTTAAGGTGTAATCAAGAAGCCTCCTTTAATTGCACCAAAACCAATCTCTCATTTATCTATCTTAGAACTGCATTTATAATAAAATTTTACTTTTTTATGTTTAATAATGATCAAATTTTATAACAATTTCAAATTTTATATTTTGGCTAATTAATTATGTAGTAATAATATTTGACTTAAAACTCAACTAGAAGATATTTTGATTACTTAGAGCTGTTTTGTGGTAACAGATAATTAATTTTAAAATTTAAAATGTTTAATATATATTTGTTGCCAAGAAGTATGACAGAAGATCAGTAAAAGATTTTCAAGCCTAAAAGTATTACATTCATTACAATAGCTGTGAAGGAGGCATAATAGAAATATAAGTTCAATGGAGAAAAGAACAATTATTAAGAAAGACCTTGTTAATGCAGCTTTAAAATGGATGGCTGTGGCTATAAAATTATCTATATCTATATATTATAAAGTATTAAAGTATTATAATACTTTATTAATAAAAAGTATTGAAGTATTATAAAATATTAAAATTCCACTGCATATACTCAAAATTGGAGCAAAATTTTAAAAAATAATGTAAATATTTATAATATTCTATTATCTACTTTTTTCTTTGTTTTTTCTATTATTTACTTTGAAACTTGCAATAAAAATGTTAAATGTCAACTTAAAAATGTGAGAGGATACATAATTTTTCAAATTATTTTATGGAATATACTAGCCAAAAATTTTGACGTTTACCATATAAACTATGTTGAATTGTGCATCTATCATTCAATCAATATCTGTTAACATCACATCTATTTAATTTGACACGCCTTAAAATTGGATGATCCTGGCCACCGTTCTCTGTAGTCACTTGAATTTCTACCCCCACTGTTCTACCTGGCCAGGTATTGCTCCAATGTCCACTTACAAGTTCCAGCATTTGTGGACATCTCTACTTAGTTGTTTTGCTTTGTCTTTTCGGATTTATGTCTTAGAAAAAAGCTTCATTGTAAGTTGAATGGGATTTCACTTTGGAACAAACATAAATGAATTTCTCAGTCTGCTATATTTCATTCAGAGTTGGCAAACTGTTTCCTAATTTATATTTTTTTACTTAATCATGAAATAGGAACATTTTTCCATAGTGTTGCATGTCTTTGTTTACCACACATTTTAAAGGCTACATAATATTTCCCGTTATGGAAGGTTAACAGTACAATTTCTAATGCCCAATCCATAAGATTTCTGTAAGTTCCTCAGATTTTCTTTTATCTACTATTTTCACTATATTAAACAAAGCAGACCTGCTTCTGTTTGTTTCCTTCCACATAAATCAGCCTTATTATATTACTGAGAAGTTCATTTATGAGATAGGGATGTGGATAAAACCACAGATTCTCGGGTTTTTTTTACTTGGACTTCTTCCCTCTGAATGTCGTATCATATCACTTTTGTGTGATTAGAGGTATCCCAGTCCTACTCCGCAGCTGCCCTCAGCTGTCCCAAGGTGAAAGCTCATAAAATCCAGGAGGCAATGAAGGACCAAAGAAAACATGAACACAAAGGACATATACCAGTCTAACAAAAGGGCCTCTCTTAACAAGTAGACCCTTTCTTATCCAGGTGAGAAGAAATAATAAAAGCTCCTTATCAGTCAACTTGATCTGGAGTGGAGAAGAATGAATGCAGTCTTTGAAACAACTTAATAAGGCAGAATAGACTAGGTGGGAACATTTTAGACATAGCTCACATTCTACTCTTAACCTTTCAGGACACAGTCACTGCCCTCTGTCAATTACTGCCATCTCTTCATTGACAAGCCTGATGGGTTATAAGTACAAGAATCTTCCAGATGCATGGCAGAGGAAAAAAATAGACCTCTGACACAGGAGTGGTGCTTCTGGTGGCAGGAACTTAGGGTCAGAAAAGGAGGAAACCATTGTAGGGAAAGAACAAGGCTGAGACTGCTTTCTGTCAAAAGAAATTTGTCAGTGTCTCTGTTCTTACTGTGATCATATATGCAAGGATATTCCTCTTTTTTGAGGAAATTTTTAATGGGTCTTCATGAAAGCTAAGAGAAAGTTTGATTTTTCTACTGTTCTCTATTTCCGTGTCTTGTTTTCAGATAAATCTGCTGATGGATTCCCACCTGAACCTGATTCTGATTTCAGTAACACAAAGCCTGGATTCTTTGTGTTCACTACATTTATTCTCTTTCCATGAGCTAAGGCTGTAAATCCTACAGTGAAGCATGCATAAACACAAACTGGGCAGGATTAGACCACACTATTTAGTTAATCTCAGTTTACAAAACCCCTTCTTTCTTTGTCTGACAGGCTGCCACAGAAATTCAGCAAATGCAATTTGCAAACCAAACGTGAGAACTTTCTGCATTATGGGTAGAGATATGCTGAAAAAAAAAAACAACCCCCCCCCCAAAAAAACAAAAAAAAACAAAAAACGAACTCCTGGCTTTTGTAAGCTGTTTTTCTTTGAGAAGCCCTTAGGGACATTTTCCAGGGTGAAAGATCTCTACAGTTAATGCTTCAAATCATCATCATGAAGGAGAAGAACACAACAGCATTTCCTTCCAAAATTTAAGTGCTGCGACCTCCGAGAATCTTGACGTGTGTAGTTAAAACTATTCAAAAAGGAGCCTCTCCCTGACCTCCACCCTCCAGCTCACTCACCATCCTCATGTTTAAAACGTTTGTGCTTTTGGATCCAGTGGCAATAATACTAGTAGGACTTTAAAGTACTTTGAGTTCCAGGAGGAGAAACAAAGGATGGTTTTCTATAGCAAGTTCGCACAACTGGACATCCATTAAATAACTGGTGTGCAGCTGGGAACAAAAATGGCTTCACGGTGTTTCAAAAACAGATGTGAGCACAGAGTCAGCAAAGGACTTGAAGGCTGAGCACTTCAAATATGCTGTCGCAGTACCTGATGTCACGAGGACCTGCCGTCTAGGAAAGCCATTGTGGGGGAAACATCCATGTGTCTACGTGGGATGGCACACTTTTTGTTTGAGTTCTGTATTTAGACAAAAGATGCTCTGGGAGATTCTTTTTCTGCAACCTTTAGGCCTGAGGCTCTGAGGGCTGCTTTTTGAATGTCCCAAAAGATCATGTTTGCTTTGGTCAAAGATCAGATACACACCCCAATGTTCACATTTTCTGCTCTCCCAAGATGGAACAATTCGAAATTGCTTTCTGAGTCCAAATGTGTTAGACTCCTCCAGGGCTCTTGAAGTGTGTTATAAATTACAGAATTTGGTTTGTCACAGAACAGAACTTTATTTCAGTGAAAACAGTGACCACATGGATATGTCTTATGGGAAGCTAATCCGCTATAAACCAAAGACAAACTAGAACTAGCAAAGGGCAGTGATGGTGGCAGTGTGGCAGCAGACTGGTTATGTGTGGCTGGCAGAAATTGGAAAGATAACCACATTGTGTGCTAGCCTGTCATTACCAGAATATTCTCTGGCCTTAGTGTTTACCTTCTTCTCATGCAGAGAACAACAGTGTTAAGTTATTTTAAAATACCATGTCAGAAAACTTTGAAAACCTCACCACCATATTTTAATTTCTGGAGTTTATACCTAGTTATGAGTTTACTGCTAAGCAACATATAGTGATAAAACATTACTCTTGAGTGTTTAAATCTTCAACCTGGTCTAACATATACTAATAAGACTGACTCATCATTGGCTTGTCCTGATTTTTCTAACAAGGAATAGGTCTCCCCAGTAAAGCACTGATTTTAAGATAATGATACAAACACGTATTTTTGAAACATTGAGAGTAGGGAGTGTTTAGACAGGGATTGTGAAGATCTGTCTGCTAACGTGGTTTTAAATGCAAACCCAAGTAACAATCCAAAATGAGCTGCCTGCCAATATCCTATTCCATAAGAAATCTTGGCATCATTAACAAATGATATATTTATTGATTCAATCTCCTTGGTAACTACTTGGTCCATAGACAAGTGCTTCTTTACTTCTGGGATAGCTACAACAGCACTTATCGTAAAAGTGTTGAATATTGGCCATTGATTTTTAAATAATGAAGGTTATGTTTCAAATGTGCTTCTGTTAGTGAAAAGAAAATCCTAATAGGAAACATTTGACATTAATTTTATTCTAAAGCCCTCTCTGGACAGATTACTTTCCTGAGATAAAGCAAAGGTAGAAGAGTTGGCAGTTGGAAGGAATGCGATCTTTAGAATGTCTGTCCTACACGCTGCCTGTTCTATGTGCCGTCATCGTACTTACTCCATATGGGACCATTGCCTTCCAAGAACGGGAGAGCGTTTCCACAGATGTCCTTTCCTGTGGATTGGGCTTAATTCTACCAATGACACAATGGACCCAGGAAATTATAGAATAAGCCTGCTGTGCTGTTTTTGTTCAAATGATATTTCACAGACCTCTTTCTCCATCTCTTCCTTTCTGGAGGCGTTTGGCCCCTCTATCTCTTTGGTCCTCATGATAGTTTATATCATGGTCCCTTTCTCCTTATTCCTTTTCTTCTTCTTGCCCTTCTCCTAGCATTGTTTCCTTATATTCTCTCTTTTCTTTTCTTTTCCCTCTGAATTACTTGTGTGCCCCTTTCGTTCTGTCATTTCCTCTTAGATTCCTTTGTCACGTGATTCAGTTATATCTTTTTTTGGCTTCCCATAATTAAAACCCAATATAGAGTACTTTTATATTCTGTATTTGACAGCGTGGCATGTCCCTTGGGAAACTTGGAGCCTCATTATATTGCATTAAATTGTAATTATTAGGGAGGCTTAACATCCCCCTCCACCATTCCATTTTATATCCCATAGGAACAACCTTATTTCTTTTTTCTATTTGTTTATTCCCTGGAGTCCAATATGGAGAAGATGCCCTATGATTGCTAGCTGAATGCTAAATAAGTTGCCATTCTTCAACCTTTTTGCCAGCCACAGAAATGAATTAACCTAAACTCTATAACTCTGGCACGTAACATGGTGTCTGGTATGCAGTAGGTGCTCAATAAAGATCTGTTTAATGAATAAATAACCAAAGACCTAGATTACACATGATGTCTGTGTCAGCATATTGTTGCTAGCATAAATATAGTTTCTGTCTTAGGCTTATTGTATGCATATTCAGAAATTGCCTTACTCGCAGTGTTCTGGACTTAATGATCCCTCAGAATTCATTCACTTTCTAAGGCTTGAATGTGCCTCTCCCCTATTTAAAATCAATATTTCTTCTGACTATCAATCTACATTTATTTCCACTTTTTTCTTGTAGCTGAGACCACAGAAAACCTTGGCTTGCAGCAAATATACATTTCCATGGAAACCAACCCAAAGCAATAGAAAAAGAAGGCATTGTATAGAAATGTCTCTTGGTTGCCAAATTTCAGACCATTGCCTGATTTCCCTTTAGTTTTGTGTTGATTTCTTTAATTCTATGTGAACACACAGACCAGGATTTTTTTAAATTACAAAAAATATTTTTTTTAGTATACTGTGTTTGTTGATTTAAAACATGTACTTATGAACATACACAAACTTGCAGGGTGTGGAGAAATAGCATTTGAGAATGAGGTTTGTGTTTCAATGTTATTTTTATGGAAGCTTCCTCTTTTCTAGGTTGAATGTATTTGCTGTGAATTTGAACTGTTCACTGACAGATGAATACATTATTTGCTTATAGAATTAGAGTGATATTCCCCCCACCCCATATGAAGTATAAGGATAATGTGGTTGGACATAATTAATGAAAAGAAACAGATGGTTGTATCAGCTGGGGCATAAAGGATTCTGCCTACTCTTCAACATGAATAAGGACGTCTGAGCAATAAACCAATAGATCTGAAAACTAGTGGTATATGGTGTATGACCAAGTGATCATGGCAGATACCTTCTGGGTGAGCATGAAACCAGGACCTTGCCCTGCACCTCAGACTTTGCACTTGCACAGGGCACCATATTCAACAGTACCTCAGGCTTGGTTTAATGCTCTGCTGTTGACATCTTGACATTCACAATCATTTTTTTAACAAGGGCCCCCATGTGTATCTTGTAAATTATTTAGCTGGTACTGCACAAGACTTACCCTTCATACCATCTCCAAAGTTAGGGCAGATTACTTGGATTTTCCCTAACCATTTTAAGAGTATTAGAAAGATTCAAAAATGGTGAGTAACATATCTATGAAGGTGTATAGCCTTTTATATGAGACCCTCCAAATGTACTAGAAAACTTTTTACAACTTCTGCCCACCCTGGTCATCACTGGTTAAGAGAAATCCATGTCTTGGGCAGTGAAAAGCAACTTAAATATAGTGATAAGGAAAGGCTTACTTCAAAACCAACTTGCACTAGAACATCTCAAAAGCTTTGAAATATCAGTTCCCATTCATTCAGCAATTCCACCCCCAAGACAGAGGATGCAAAACTGTATGTACAACAAGTTCACTACAATGTTATTGTAAATTATTGATAGTAAGTTATTGAAAGTGATCTAAATGTCTATCTATACATGAAAAAATAAAGTATATGCTAGCACTAGGACATCTCAAAAGCTTTGAAATATCAGTTCCCATTCATTCAGCAATTCCAACCCCAAGACAGAGGATGCAAAACTGTATGTACAAGTTCATTACAATGTTATTGTAAATTATTGATAGTAAGTTATTGAAAGTGATCTAAATGTCTATCTATACATGAACAAATAAAGTATATGCTATTCAACGGCATATCAGTCAGCCATTAATATGATATTGTAGATGTATACTATCAAATATTAAAAACCATATTACAATACATTATGTATATTATGATCTATTAAAAATCTATGCATAGATAAAAAGTTTACAAAGTTGTCCAATACAATGTATTTATTTCTAGGTGGTGGGATAATATGGTTTTGTTTTAGCACATTGATAGTTCCAATTTTTCTTGAATGAGCTTGTAGAGCAAAAATATTAGAACAACCAAAAAGCAAGCAAAAAATAACAAACATGGTTTGTCTCCATGCTCAAGAAGACTATTACTTATTATTTTGCTTTATAAGCTAATGGGCATTGAAGAAAAAACTATGTGTTAAAGAGGAAGTTTCAATGGGATATTATTTTCCTACCATTAAAGAGATTATAAACATCTTCCTTTTCTTTTAGCTAGTCAGCTATAATTTACTATTCCCTGGCCTTCTTGGGAAACTTCTCCAGAAGCTGGGGCAGGTGCAGGATGCATCAGCTCAGCTGTTACTGCATAAAGGTGCAAGAGAAGTGGCAAAGCCCCCATCTGTGAGGTGCATTGCTTGCCAGTTTGATAAAAGAATTCAGGACCAGATCCTCATTCTCTGCCATTAGACTATGGCTCTTTCTCCCAACCATGGCTGATGAGAAGTTACTGTATACTAGAAGGTCTATGGGCATTATATCTTTTCAGTTTCTCCTTTCACTGTAGGCTATCCTGATAGACACAGTTCGCTTAGCTCTGAGACTTACTTTAGAGGGCAGTGACAAGGTTGAAAGCTTATAAAATCATTCTATCTGTACTTACATGTGTGTGTTCCCTTCTATTAGATCTTGATACCATAGGTCAGTCACAATTTAATATGACAGATTGGCAAGAGCCCAGACTTGTCTTGTAGTGGCCAAATTTCATTTTCTTGGGTGTTGATGGAGGGAAACTTCTGCCAATGTTATGGAGTACCATGAGTCCTATGTACTAACTAATGTACATTATCTTATATTATATCTTTTGCCTATAGCCATAGCAACACCTGTGTGATCCAGGGATTAGTTAGCAAGTGGGGCAGGTCTAGATATCTAA
Source organism: Neogale vison (assembly GCF_020171115.1). NCBI lineage: Eukaryota > Metazoa > Chordata > Mammalia > Carnivora > Mustelidae > Neogale > Neogale vison. Next base: position 74,672,488 of record NC_058091.1, on the reverse strand, counting down.
ACCTGTTGACCTTTCAATAGAATCTTCATGGTAATTGAATATTTGTTAATGTTTGCTATGAAATATTTATAACTAGGGATGATTTTTTCCTTCCTTTCAGTAAATGTAGGTTTCTTTCTTTCTTTTTTTTTTTTAACTAAAGACATCTAAGGAAATTTAGTAAATATATATGTATTTTTAAATGAATGATGAAAACTCTATTTTGAAATTGTAATTAGCAATATCTTTTAATGCTAGTGTATTTGGACCCCAGTTTAGATTTGAACAGAGACACAAATTTGAAATGAGTGCATTTATAGAGAGGGGATACAATAGAAAGACTTGGTCATTTTTCATTTTCTTGATCTCCAAGGGTGAAAAAACCAGATTAAAATAAAAATTCAGATAAGAGAGCATGATATTTTAAAGATGATTTTCTACTAGTCCCTAAGGGAAATTTATCTTCATTTATCATAACTTTGGTTTGAACTGTAATCAGTTGGACTGTGTTTTGATTTGGAAAACACCTATCCTCTTTCCCTGAGTGTAATAAAGTCTAAACTGAAGCCCTATTGTTTAGGCACCCAGTCTTGGCTGTACTTCATTCTGTCAGGAGAGGTCAAAAAGAAAGTTGCCATGAGAAGGCAGTTATGGAGAACGTCGAGGAGGTGTGGATGGGAGACACTAAAGGAAGGCGGCAGAAACCTCAGACAGACATACGGACAACAAACTCAGATGTGCCTCACATGTGAGAATGTGAGAATGTGTCCATAGGGACATCCAGGAATCGAGCTTCCCACTCAAAGATACTGTTACTAACGAGGGTTCCCCATTTCAGTCTGGAGGTGTGTCCCCATAAAAATAACTGTCTTAGTAATCATGACCATTGTTATTCTTTTGGGGATTTGTTTCTGTTTAGAACTCTGACTTTTAAGACTTGCACTCCCACTTAGAAAATGCCATTCTTCTGATTATTTCCCTGTCAGGCTGGCCAAATCTGTTCTCCAGTACTTGCATGTAGTCTAGATTGCTTGACGTGATAACCTAGCCTCCCTTTGAGTTGGTGCTCATAGTTTTACTCCAGGACAGTGCTTCCCAAACGTATTTGTTTTTGGGAATCCTGTCTTTAGGGCCCGGGATTCTCCATTTCTATCAAACTCGCAGGTAATGTCGGTGCTGCCAGTCTGTGGACCACACTGAATAGCCAGATTTAGGTTGCTCCGTGTTAGTTCATAGCGCAAAAGCTGTTATTTTATTAATCTTATTCTCAGTGTCTTATAAGGTTAGTGTGTGGAAAGAATCACATGAAGCCTGGCTGTGTCTAATCATCTAATCCTCAAAACAGATCATATTTTTGCTCATAACACTGATGGAGAAACTAATTTTAATCTGCAGTGTGTTATTTGCCTAGTGTTGCTGGTTCAGAACTCCTAATACTTAAGGAACTCTCCAGGCCTCCCTTGGATCTTGTCTCCAGACTAAAGCATAGGCTTCCTTCAAAGCACACTGCTGTTTGTGAATAGGTTCTGGTTACCTTGTTGATGAGAGAATATTTGACCGCTCGTCATTTCTTTGAGGGAAATTCACCTTAATTTAGCATAACTTTGAATGAAACTCTGTTTTGATTTGGAAAACACCTACACTTGTATCTTGAGTATAACAAAGTAGAAATTGTTTCCATGAAGAAATAAGATGCAAATAAAAACAGTATATTTTAGCCAAGTATTCTTGTCTCTCTAGTTCTTCTTGGCAGGAGAAGCTGAAGGCCTCATGCCATATAATTTCACATCCATGATGTTTAAGATCTGCAGTGTTGTCTCCCAATGTAGTTTCTTCTTCCTCTGAGAATGGATTCTCCCCACTTCTAACCAAGTGATTCTGGTAGAACTTTTGTTCCTGTGGTACTCTACCTTGTCCCCACATTGGTGAGCACATGAACAATTGTATTGCTGTATTCCCCAGTGTAAAATGATTTAGTGCAAAGGAGGGTAAGGGACCCACGCTGAGCTAAACAGAGGGCTCCTGGGAATTCTTCTGTATGGAGCTTCATGTGAAGATTCTTTGCATCTGGGCCATGAAGCTGGTGGGAGGTCAATCAGAGAGTAAGATGGTACTGATTCCAGTAGAAGAGACTAAAGCCACTCAAAGGGACACCTGGTGGCTCAGTCCCAGGGTCCTGGGATGGAGCCCTGCACCAGGCTCTCTGCTCAGCCAGGGAGCCTGCTTCCTCCTCTCTCTCTGCCTGCCTGTCTGCCTACTTGTGATCTCTGTCTGTCAAATAAATAAATAAAATCTTAAAAACAATAAAGCCATTCAACCATGAGCAGAGATGAAAGATGGGTGGATAGGGAAGGGGCAGGGCAAGGAGCATGGAGTAGAGCTAGTCGCTGGAGATTGCACAGTTTCAGTACCTTTGACTCTTTCAAATTTCTGAGCTTCTCATGGACCATTAAATTCCATTTTGTAAAACTCAAAAAAAATTTGAGTTGGTGGCTAAAGCGTTGTAATTGACAAGAGGCCGGTTAAATATTTCACACACATTTCTTTAGAAGTAAAGTAAAGGGTTATCTCACTGAAGCTGCTGTATCTCAGGGCTGTGCTGTAGCCAGTGTGTGTTAACTCAGTTTGCAAATAAGAATCAGAATTACTGAAGAACAACTGAACATGTTCTTTGTTTGCCAGCAAGTGCATTACATTAGTAAGTGATACCAAAGGGCTGAAAAATAGAATGTCATCATTACAGTTATTGTCACAACAAGTCTGACTGAAGATGAACATTTTGAATACAAAGTGCATAAAATGAACATTAAGCTTAAACTAAAGACATTGATTAAAGAATTAGAAAAATAAATCTTTCTGGCTCAAAAAGTAAATGAGGTCAGACCATTGTAAGATTGAATATAGAAAAAGAAAAGCAGCTTAGGCCAATTTTAAAAGAAACAAAGGATGGTTGGTGAGTGATGATTTGCCACAAAGAAGAAAAAGTACTCTGGAGTTTATTTTACTCTCAGTAATACATACATCAGAACATTTACTAATAGTATTTAGGGATCTCAGTGAGGAAGAGGAAAAGGAGAGGAAGCAGCCCTATACTTAGGGGTAGATCTCCAAATCCCTAGGAGGACTTTTCAAATTACACAAGGTGCTTTCAGAATCTTTTTGGAGTTTCTCATATGCTTTTCTAGGGAGCATATTTTCCCACGCCAAGTCCCACTCTCAGATGAGAATCTCAATAAGGGAACAATAGTTATTGATGGGAATGTATAATGTTCCTCAGATGTACAGAATTTTAATAAAAGCTGATAACAAATTCACACTGAATAAGAGAGCTCATTCTTCTTCAATGAAAAAATGGAGTAATTTATATGGAAATCAAAGCATATATAATGCAAACAAAGACAACATTGCTCCGTCACTTAAAAAAACAATGCTGCAAGGATGACTAAAGGGTATAGATGCCCATGAAGGAGCTAAGAAGTAATGGGAGAAAAGTGGCCAACACACCGAGAATCTATGCTATACTGTATGAGGTACATTTACCTCATGTGTTACCTCATCAAGTTATCAAAAAAATAAGATGGTAGGTATTCCTATATGTATTTAGTAGATAAAACAGAGATTCAGTGAAACAATTTCTCAAAAATTACACAGTTGATATGTAATAGGGGCTGGGTGCAAATCTACTCTCTCTGTTCCCAAGCCAAGAAGCATTCTGATTCTTCACGAATGAGCAATGTAAATAACTACTGAGTGCCAGTTTACACAAAGGACTTGTAGGGAAAGATGAATATAGATAATTCAAAACATTATTCAAGTGTTTTGACCAGCAATAGAAACAATATCCTTGCAACAGGAAGGAATTTATAGCATAGTTCAAATGTTTTCAGCAGAAATGGAGACAATATGCTTGTGATAGAATCAAACAATATAACATCAACTGATGTTTATGGCCCCTTGGAAGGGAATATAAAACAAATTATTGAGAGAAAGTTCCTGGAGCAGTAAAGAAAAGGATCTTCAATCTTTTCAAATTGTCAATTTAGAGTATGTTAACAACTCCACAAAATGGTTTAACATTGTATATTTATATGACCCCTTGCATGCCACTTGAAGAGGGGATTTTATGAGGATTGTCTCTAGAAAATAGAGCATACTAAGGATTTCTTGCTGTATCCTAAGATATGGATAAAAGAAGGGATAGAATTATGTCTCTTAAATTTTATTAATTTTGTTGATGGTAATTTTTTGCCTAAAGCATCATGACCAACCTTAATCTCATGAAACAGACTTAATAGTTAATCAAAAAAAAACCCAATATGGATTTCAGAGTCCGGAGGTCTGTGGTTCAGCCATTCACTGGCTGAATGACTTTGGCAAAGTCACTATTATCTCTACCATCATTGGTAAAATATGGAAGTTTTACCAGATCATTTCTGACATCTGCTCTACCTAGAACCTTTACTGTATTGAGTCTAAAATACTGATAAACTTGTCAGGTCCCATAACACTTCTTTATTAAGCTGCGAAGTCTACAATAGATCAATTATTTCAAATACTTGGGTATATTATGGCTGAGCATATTGAACTGTAAAACTGTGATAATAAAAATAACAGAGCTTCTACTTCTCTATCTCAATCCCCAATACTTCTGTCATTAAATACTGGAAATCTTCATGGCTCTTTTTTTTTAGACACTATGGTCTTGTCTATAGGATATCTTCTTGTTTAGACATATGTGATAAACAGAAGTCCAATTGTCCTCCAAGGTCCCACGCCTTCATACACGCATGCTCTGTAATCCTCACTCCTTAGTGTAGGTGACACTTGTGAACATGACAGGAGGATTTCACTCCTATGATTAAGTTATGTTGAATGGCAGGGATGAAAGAATTTTGCAGATATAATTTAGATACCTAACAACACAACTTTTTTGTTAACAATCTAAAGGGTTATTATCCTGGTTGGGCGTGACCAAATTGAGTGAGCCTTTTAAAAGAGGGTCTAGAGATTCAAACTGAGAGAGTTTTGAAACAAGGGAGATCGGAAACTCTCTTATTGAACATATAGAAGCAAACTGCCATACTCTGAAGAGGGTCACATGGTAGGGAATGGTGGGTGGCCTCTAAGAGCTGAGGGCCTCAGTCGTATGATTACAAAGAACTGAATTCTGCCAACAGCCAGTGAGTCTGGAAGAGGACCCTTAACCTCAGATTAGATTGCAGTCCTGGCTGACACTTTGATTGCAGCCTTGTGAAACCCTGAGCACAGGACCCAGTTTATCCCTGGCTGGACTCCTGACTCATGGAAACTGACATAATGGATGGGTGTTGTTTCAAGCTGCTAAATTGTAGTAATTTGTGATGCAGCAATAGAAAACTAATACAGCATGACTTCAATTATCACCAGATGACTCATAAATTTATATTTCCAGCAAGACCTTCCCTTGCATATCCAACTGTCTATTTGACTTCATGAAGGTACTTCATTTTCAGTTCATGTTCATTACTTTTAAGCCAAGTTCAATAAGTAGCATTTATCATCCCCAAAGTTGGGAAGCAAAAAACTTAGGAGCTTTTGATACCTTTTCTAGCTTTATTGCTCATCATCAAATTTTAAATCTTAATCCATCAAAATTCTAGTTCATTTCACTTCTTTGTGGCAGGTACTTCAGTCCAATTCACTCAACATCTACTCTACTCTATCAAATATACCTTCCTTATACTTTCAAAGCTGAAAATCTGAAGATAACATTTATTTTTCTTTGTAGCTAAGGTTTCTCATGAGACTTAGGTTCTGTGAAATACATGCATTTGTGTGAATTTTGTAAGATGGGCATTAGGAGTGACAGGTGGCAGCTGTGTATGTAGGAGCTCAGACCATCTAGCAAGCAATGTTGTAAAGATGACTGGTTCTTCTGGGAAAGCTATGACAGTAGTTGTACTCTCTGGTTCTTAGCATCTTCAAAGCCATGAGATCTCTGTTAGAACAACCAATGTTGTACTGCTGGTAGTTTCCCTTTGTTGTAGTGTTTCTAGCTATGGAGTATTCCATCTTGGTGATTTGACCCTTCTAGAAATTCTGTTGGATATATATATATATCCTCCTTACACTAGATTAGGTGGATAGATGCATATTTTAAGGGCCAACCAGTCTACCATTTTTTCTCCATTTCCACCACCGTCATTACAACCATCCTGTTACAAGGTATCATTATGTGTCCCAAGTGCTCTAGCAATAAGTAGCCTCTTAGCTGGTTAATCTCTGCATCCACCATGCTCCCTTATGACTAGTTCTCTACTCTTCAGCCTGAATGATCTTTTTAGTGTGTAATGCTCTCCAAGTTAAAATATTCAATAGTTCCCCATTACTTTTTAGATAAAGACCCAAATCATCCCAAGCCGACAAAGTCTTGCCCCTACCTAACTCTCTATCCTAATTTTACTTTTTTTATTTTTTTGCCTTTTGTAAGCACTCCAGCTGGAGAATTTTAGTCTCTTGTAGGTGCCATGCTTGTTACAACTGGTCTCTGTGTACAAGATAGTTTCTTCAAGGAAGGCTCTTTCTTCCCTAATTAATGTTACTCTGTGACCTCCAGATCTAAGGTAAATTAGCACATCCTCAAGGAGGCCTTTGCTGACCTTCCTGTCTTGGCCAATTATCTCATATGCTTTCTTGCGGCATCTGCCCTTTAGGGATTCTAGTTTGCAGAGTTGCAATTTTATACTTGTTTCATCATTTGATTAATGATGGCCTTTCCCACTACATGGTCCATATCACATGAACGGGAACTTTCTGTTTTTACTCACATTAAATTCCTTCTATCTGGCATAGGATTTGGTACATAGTAGGAGCTCAATAAATATTTGTTGAATAATGAATAAATGAAGCATTTATAATGTTCTTGGTATTATTCTAAGTGGTTTATACTTATTTTGTCCTTACAAAAATACTATGAGGCAGGTAGGTATAGATCTGTCAGTTAGGATAAGCTAAGCAATGCTGTGGTAACAGATAAACCCTAAATCCAGTGGCTTAAGATGACCTCAGCGAAGGTTTGTTTCTTGCTTATGCTTCATGTACAATTATGGTTAACAGGTGCGAGGCCTCATAGTAGTTACTCAGTTATCCAGGTCAGATGCCCATCTTACCACATTCTTCTACAATTATTGCATCAGGAAACACTACAACAAAGGGAAACTACCAGCAGTACAACATTGGCTGTTCTAGCGGAGATCTCATGGCCTTGAAGATGCTAAGAACCAGAGAGTACAACTACTGTCATAGCTTTCCCAGAAGAACCAGTCATCTTTACAACATTGCTTGCTAGATGGTCTGAGCTCCTACATACACAGCTGCCACCTGTCACTCCTAATGCCCATCTTACAAAATTCACACAAATGCATGATTTGCAAAATTTTAGATCATGGAGAATCACGTTTTGGTTTTTAAATGCTTCTGTCAGAAGTCATACACCTGGGCAAAGTAAGTCACGTGGCCGTGTTTAACAACAAGAGGCAGAGATGTACAGTCATACCTGATGCCTGATAGGAGAATCAGAATGTTGGTGATTAGATAAAATATTGGCCTACCACATTTATAATTCCCAATTACAAATGAGTAAAAAGGACACAGAGAGAAGCAACTTGTTTGAAAATAGGAGAGCCAGAGTTTGAATCTGGGAAGTTTGCCTTTCCCTCCTTGACCAAGAGTGCTATGTTATCCTTCTTTGTCTTCTATGTTTCTGTCATTGCTTTTGTTCTCAGAGGAGAGAGGTGAAGCTGACTACTGCACTAGCCAGAGTTTTTCTCCCAGCAAATGTAATTGGAGGCTTTTTTTTTTTTTTTTTTCAGGAAGACCAAGACTAGATATACCATATACCATGGCCAGATATATGGGCTTGATATACCAGCAGACTCTCTTGCTCTCTGTTTGAAAAAGTTCATTTCTACCCTCTCCTTATATCAGTGAACACTGTAGATAAAGAATGGTTTTGACAAAAAACATTTGTGTAGCCAAATGTTTTCCTAAAACATAAATTTTAAACAAAGCAGATCTTATTAAAGGTTTTTCTGATTGTTCTCATGATTGGTTCTCAAGAGTCTGTTATGCTTTCGACTTTTCAATGAGAAAGACATTTCCTTGGGTAGTGTCACTTTGGAGCATTGAACAAGTTTAAGAACATGATGAATAATGATCTCTGAAACTCTTAGTTCATTTAGACTTCTATGAAAATCAAATTCAAAACCAGCATTTATATAATAAAATAAATCAAAAAAGTTAATTATTTTTAACCATGAGACAAGGGAGGAAGAGTGGGAAGGTGTGTGTTTTTATTAATCATGTACTGGCTTTTGAATAATGGATAAAATAAATTTGTAATTTTGACATGACTTACTAGGATTTATTTTGTCAATTATTAGAAAATACTTTATTTCAAAAGATAGAATTTTAAGCAAAGAACTATATAAATCTGGCTAATCGCAATCTCAATTATTTAAGGATATGATTTGGTATATAGTCAGTGAGCATTTTATAAACATTAATATTTCACCAAATTAGTCATATTATCTGCTAACATTATCTTCTAAGCTCACATTAATTTTCTTACTTTTCTTTCCATGATAACAAATAGAGATGAATTATAATTACTCCTACATAAAATGTTTATCAAATGGAGTTTGTTGCCTATTTTAGGAATGTAGATATTACAGTAATTGAATAATACATCTGGGACATACTTTCACTAGAGATAGAAAAAGAATAAATAATGTTCAGTAAAATAAAGTAATGCTGAAGAAATTGTTTGCGTATATGAGCTTATTCACCGCCAGCATACTTTTTATTTTTTAGATCTGAATTCATACTTTAAAAATGTATATTTTCAATGGACAAAGTGTATAATAGTCATTTATTTATTTTTAAATATTTATCCTTAGGTATATGCTATATGACAATTAACAAAAACTCACAAAGGACTAAAATAGTTCTGCAATAGGGGCTTAACCTGGGCTTCAGTGGTTGCTTCATGGAAAAAAAAAAAACGGGCAAATGTGCCATTCTCCTTGAAGAGTCATGGGAAGAGAAATATACTGTAGAGAGCAGGTTGCCCCTTCTGAATGGCACTGTCATGCTTTGGTATTCCAGAATTCTGGCATGTTTAAATCTCAGCTAAATATAGGAGACTCCCACTGAAATCATCTAGAGAGACATATGAGCATCTTACCCAAGCAGGATAATCTCCACTTTCTGCCATGGAGCCTGAATTTGAATATATTTACATATCTCTGCGAACATTTGGCTATTTAACCATGTAAGAAAGCTGTTTATAAAAAATATAGCATAGGGGCACAGGGTGGCTCAGTTGGTTAAGCATCTGCTTTTGGCTCGGGGCATAATCTCAGGATCCTAGGATCAGAGTCCTTCATTGGGCTCCCTGCTCAGTGGGGAATCTGCTTCTCCGGCTCCCTCCCCACCCCACTCATGCTCTCTCTCTCTCTCAAATATATAAAATCTTTAAAAAAATAAAAAAATTCAAAAATAAAACTAGTGTTTTATAGATTTTAAAGAGAAACTTAACCTCATCTTCTCTAATATTATCAAGTCTCTTCTATCTCCTGAAACAAATACCCGAGAAGACGTTTACAATATTCTTCTGTTTTGTCACCTTACACTGCTAGCCTCTATTTTTGTTTAGCTCAAGACTTCCCTTTCTAATACTATTTGCTTGCTAGCATGTCTATTCCTCATCTGTCTCTCTCTGTGTCTCTATTATATCTCCTTTCACATGACACTAGACTCTGCAAAGCCCCTTGGAAATGAAAACACTTCCTGTTAAGTGATCCTGGGATATGTAGAATGTAAAGACAACCAAGAACAAGGTAGTGTGTCCTCTTATAATGACACATAAAAGCCATAAAACACCAGAGCAGAGGAGGGGGTGTGAGTGGGAGAAGAGGGTGGTGAGTTTTGCCATGTGCTGTTTCTCTGCAGATCTGTCACTTCTGGCCCCTTGGCCAATCTGCACTTAATTACCTGTTCCTGTTCTATACCCCAGACGGCCAGCAGTGTGGCCTGTCTATTCCCATTCCCTCTGTGAGGCCAGCTCTGGGGCTGAGCTGATGCATTACAAATGCCTTGTGGACCAAACAATGTATGTGTCTGATGGGATTTTCCCTAAGTGGTCAGGATGCCAACTACAGTCCTGATCATTTTAAATGGTTTGTGATCTGAGAATAGGGAGATGCTCATTAGCGGCCGTAGGAGACCAATATCAGGAACAGATTGAACCAAGTCGCTCTGCCAACACAAGCATTAATAGAGGGGACTGTGTCAATAAAAGTTCTCAAGATGAAGCCATTGAATGAGGCACTTATGGACGATTATAAACATTTTGCCCCGTGGTGACTCTCCTCTATCAAACCTGCTCCGAGCCTGATAAGCGCTGCCTCTTTAGGGGTCATTAATTTCCCTGAAAATTTAAACAGCTGTCACTTGTGATCCTCCTCAGGTGCTCATGTGGGAGAGATTAGCCTGTGTTTATAAGCCGGTCTGTTCATTAAGCGTCTGCCGGTGTGGAACCCCCTCCACAGGCCTGCAGATCGCCCACAGATAATTGGGGGCAGCCGCGAATTACACAGAGGCGCTGCAGGCAGCAAGAATGGTGTGGTCTTATTAATATCAGCTGGGGAAAATGCACCATTTTAATGATTTCCAATAAACCAAAGCAAGCCCTGAGAGCCTCACAAGCATTTGGGCATTGACAGTTAAAGAGACTGCACAGGTTTGGGTTTCCTGAAGGTTACTATCAACTTTTTCATTACCATTTGAAATTGGTTTAACCCTTTGCAATGAAGTGATTCTTCCATAGTCGGCTTCCAAGTTGAAGTTACTTCTGATGCTTTTAATGCCTGCTAAATCTGGTAGATTTAATGGCTGTTAGAGTAGAAAAAGATACTTCGTGATGGTACATGGCTCCACGTGGAGGAAGTATGTTTGGCTGTGCTATCTAAATAGGATACTTGTGTTTTACATAGCATTCTCCAATTATATAATCTTTTAATGAAATTTGGTGTATTTCTGTATTCTGTGACCTCAGTTAAGTTCTTGCAAACTAATGAAGTGTTATATTTTAACATTCTAAAAATATTATTTATTTGATGGAGAGAGAACACAAGCAGGGGGAGCAACAGAGGGGGAGGGAGAGGCAGGCTCTCCACCGAGCAGGGAGCCCCACAGGGGTCTTGATCTGGACCTTGGGATCATGACCTAAGCTGAAGGCAGATGCTTAACCAACTGAGCCACCCAGGAGCCCCTATTTTAACATTTTTAACAGGAATTAGAACTTATTGGGGCACCTGCATGGCTCATTCAGTTAAGCATATGACTCTTGATTTTGGATCAGGTCATGATCCCAGGGTCCTGGGATTGATTATCTTCAGGTTCCATATTCAGCAGGTATTCTGCTTGAGGATCTCTTTCCCTCTCCCTTTGCCCCTTCCCTTGCTCACTCTCTCTTTCTCTCTCTAAAATAAAAGTAAATCTTAAAAGAGAAACTTGCTGAAAATTTGGTTTGGAAGGACTTTAAATAGAATGGACAATACCATTTTCAGTCTGATAAGCATAAGGGTAAAGGAAAGATCTAGGGAAATTTAAAAAATAGACACATTTATTTATTTATTTATTTTGCAACAAAATCCTTTAAGAGTAGAAACAGTTTCAAATTTCTTTTTCAAAATGCCATCTCCATTGCAAGACTTGCTTTGGAAAAGTAGCCATTCACACTCATTGTTGAAACATCTGAATTTAAATCCAATAGAGGACTTAGATGTGTTTATATTTTTAAAAAAATTCTTCTTGGGAGGATACTATGGGCAGTCATTATAACTGCACTACAAAGCTTGGCAAATTTTGCACAATTAAAAGAAATGTATTCTACCTCCAAGCTCAACAGTTCTCTTTAAGAACTTTGCCATGAGCTAACCAGCACAACTTTGAGGTACAAGAGATTTTCCTGATCTTTTTCCACCCAATTCAGAATATTCTAAATATTCTACTGTTTTTTAAGGTCTCAACACTATAAAACTTGTCATACTATTGACATCCTATGGCCTGAAGGGCATCTCTGGCTTTGACTTCTTTCCTACCTGCTTGGCCTCTGAGTGATGCAGGAAGCCGTCCCTTGTAGGGTGCGATCTCTGTAAGCTTAACTTTGAATCCATTTCTTATAGTCTTGTCAAGGCGGTGGTTGTAGCAATGGTTATATTACATAGTTGTGTAAAGCATTATTTTAGTAAAGAATTTTTATACTGTTGAGAACCTACCTTCTTTGTTTCATCTCTTCTTTGAAAACTGATGAATAAAGCAGTTCTTTGTGCATTTCACCTCAATGAAATCTGACAGATGCCATAAACAGAGACATGTGGGGACATCACTGTGTTCATCCAACTTATAGCAAACCTCACATACTTGATAATTTGATCTAATGCTTGTTTTGCCAAATCTTCAGCAATTTTTAATGTATTGTCTAAATCTACTTGTTGATAAAGGAATGTTTTGTAGTTTGTCAGTACACTGACTTTTATAAATTAGAGCAGATATTTTTTACTATGAAGAGAGTTTCTCCAATGGGATGTGTCTTGAATTATTAACTAAGGAAACACAGAAGTGATTCCTAAATATTTATCACTCCATTTGGTAAAATGTTTTAAATTGCTGGCTTGAGTGTAGCATGGTTTTAAACACCACTGGAAAAAAATGACTATGCTGTATTTTACATGCTTCTATTAAAACCACTTGCTTCTTATAATCATGAGTTACTATCTTATGGTACAATGTGCTCTCATTGATAAAAGTTGTGGCTGTTCATTGTTAAAAATAGTGAAGGTAAATTCGTATTGCAAATAGTATTCTTGATTAATTTTGAAGTTTTCAGACTGAGATACAGTCTCAGACGGCCAGCAGTGTGGCCTGTCTATTCCCATTCATGAGTAGATGACTTTTTAAGTGTATAATACATGAGTAGATGACTTTTTAAGTGTATAATATGGTTGGCAAAAATGTGAACTAGGAGTTAAGACATTAGTTTTGCCATTTTTCTAGGGGTTTGCTTTGTGTTTAAATTACTAGCATTTTTTGATCTGTGGATTATTTGTAGAAACTTTTTAATCCACTTGACATTTTGTAAGGGTAATTTCATTTTAAACCCATTAATTGGTTAACCCGTTTAGTTGGATCCACAAAAAGTACAACATAGTAGAACCCACTGGAAACAAGCCCATGAGGCAGTATATCACTGTTACCCCTGACATGTTTTCAAATGGCTTCTCTCTTTTCCAGATACCTTCCTCACTGCATGTGGCAGAGGGCTCTGACATACAGACTGAATGAAGGAAGTGGTGTTGTTCTGTGTTATAAAGCTTACTTTCTTGTTGTGTAGATAAAATATAAAGTTCTTATATTTTTCCCCATACCATGACAAATTATTGTCCATTAATGCCACTTTGGGGGATACTTCAATAGTATCTTTGTCTCACATTCTTTGATCTGGCTCTGGCTAACAGAGTCTTTGTGACAGGATGGGCAATGATATGAATTCACTTAGTGGCTTTCTGTCTTTCGGGTCGGCTTTGACCTTAGGAGATAAAAGTACATAATCGCAAGGTAAGTCTCTGGTGATACTCCTATTACTATATCCAAAATGATTAAAAAAAAAAGGTTGGGGGTTTAAAAACATTTATTATTGGAATAATTATAAATTAATATTTATAATTATTAAATTATATATTTAAAACATTTATTATTATTAAAACATTTATTATTTATTATTGGAAGGTACAGTAAATATAGTGAGATGCTGTATATTCCATGATTATACTTGTGAGGGAGAAGCTTGGATTTCCCAGGGAGCAGGTGATTTCTGTGCCCTTTCATTTTGTTTACTCTAATGAACAAGGAGTAGAAGAAAACCCCAGACTAACTGAAAGACTCCCTTTTAAATAAAATAGGGCTTTTATAAAATATGGCTACTGTAAAGGAAACGATCTGAGATTCAAGCGTGTATACAAAATATCTTAATCTTTATAAAGTGCAATTCAATTAGTAACTAAACTGTTTAGCATATTTAAAGAACAGAAATTTTAAAAAAAGATGTCCTTGTTCACCCCGAGGGATATATTGGTAAGGCAGAAAACTGCTCTGGAGGAATGAACCTATATCCTGAGGGTTAGAAGGAAACAACTGGATCTGTATTTGGAAATATTTCTCACTAATATGCTTTTACCAGATATGTTTTGTGGGCTCTCACCTCAGCATAATATTTTGTGTCTGTAAAAATCAGAAATTATTAGGGCCAAAAAATATTATATAAACTTATAGTCAAAGCTAACAAATAAGCAAAATGTACTAGATCCATCATTTATGTGAACTATCCCTTTCTTGGAAAGTTTCTAATACTTCCTGTAAGTAGTCATAATTCAAAATGTCAAGTCATGTGGTGCTGGCAAATATCCACATTGAATCTGTTTCATTTTTTCTTTCCATTTGTTTTTTGTTTGGATTCTCTTTTGATGACATTTATTGCTTCATAAAGCTTATGCTCTTCTTTCTCTTATAATTGCTTTGTTCTTCATGTTTTTGTTTCTCTGAAGAGAGAAGACAATGTGGGAAGGCACAGAACAGAGCATAGGGTTTTAAATATGGATAGATCAGGGTTTACCTTTGCCTCATTTTAGTTTCTCCTAAATCATACTGAGAAAATTGTATGTATGCCTCAGTTTTCTTACCATGAAAGGCAATTCTGTTATTTGGGATAAAGGTTTGGGTGCATGTAACCAACACCAAAATAAGAGGGACTTACACTAAATAGAAATTTATTCCCCATTCATACAGAGCCTGGGCTGATATGGTGACATTGCTCTGGGAGATCATCAGGGCTCCATGAGATGTTAGAGATCCAGGTTCTTACTATCTTATGGTTCTAATATCTCTAGGCTATCATCCGCATTCACATGATCAGAATGACTTATTCCTACCACTGCTGAATTCCAGCTATAAGGAAAGGGAATACAACCCGGAAGTTATTCACTTTGCTTCTATTCACATTCCCTTGGCCATATATAGCTGCAAGGGAGCCTGGGAACTGTAGTCTTTATTTTGGATGTCCGTGATTCCTGGTTAAAAACTGGGGTTTCATTATTCTAGAAGAAAGAGTAAATAGCTATTGGAGTTTAACTAAAACTATCTGCCATAGGTGGGGCTGACTTATATGTTAGCCAGTAGGCACAGTGCCTGATGCTCACAATACTTTCAGGGACCTAAGAATTTTTTAAATTTTAATTTCCTTTAAAAAAAGAAAGAAAATGAATGTAATGATGAATGTTAATGGTACCAGCCTGGATTATATTTGTCTTTATTCCAATGCAGCCATTGTGTGTGTGTATGTATGTATATGTATGTGTGTGTGTGTGTGTGTATATATATATATATATGATTTATATATATATATATATATGAATTTTTCTTACAGAGGAAGAAGACCACAAAGGAAAAAGTCCCTATGGCCCACAGAAGTCATGATGTAGACTAACCATAAGGATGATAACCAACAGGATTCCCTTTTCTCCACATCCTTGCTAGCACTTGTTATTTCTTGTCTTTTTGATTCTATCCATTCTGACGGGTGTAAGGTTGGTATCTTGTTGTGATTTTGGTTTGCATTTCACTGTTGATTAATGATGTTGCATATCTTTTCTTTTTTTAAAACATATTTTATTTATTTATTTGACAGAGAGAGATCACAAGTAGGCCGAGAGGCAAGCAGAGAGAGAGAGAAGAGGAAGCAGGCTCCCCGCCAAGCAGAGAGCCTGATGCGGGACTCTATCCCAGGACCCTGAGATAATGACCTGAGCTGAAGGCAGAGGCTTAACCCACTGAGCCACCCAGGCACCCCTGTTGTGTATCTTTTCATGTGCCTTTTGGCCATCTGTATCTCCTTCCTGGAAAAATATCTATTCAGGTCCTCTGCTGATTTATTTTTTAAAGATTTATGTATGTATTTATTTATTTATTTTAGGGAGAGCATGAATATGCATGTGGGGGAGGAGCAGAGGGAAAGAGAAACCTAAGCAGTGCAGAGCCTGATGCAAGACTTCATTTCGTTATCCTGAGATCACAACCTGAGGTGAAACTAAGAGTTGGTTATTTAACCAACTGTGCCACCCAGGTGCCCCAGTCCTCTGCCCATTTTTTAATTGTTTTTTTTTTTTTGTGTGTGTGTGTGTGTGTGTGTGTGTTGAGTTGTATAAATTTTTTTATATATCTTGAATATTAACCCCTTATCACTAGGTCATTTGCAAATATCTTCTCCCATTCAATAGGTTGTCTTTTCATTTCGTTGATGGTTTCTTTTGCTGTACAGATGCTTTTTAGTTTGATGTAGTCCCAATAATTTATTTTTACTTGTTTTTCTTGCCTTAGGAGACGTACCTAGAAACATGTTGCTATGGCCAAAGTAAAAGAAATTATTGCCTATCTTCTCTTCTAGGATTTTCCTGGTTTCAGGTTTCACATTTAAGTTTTTAATCCATTTTGAGTTTATTTTTGTGTATGGTGTAAGAAAATGGTCCAGTTTCACTTTTTTGCCTGCAGCTGTCTAGTATCCCCAACACCATTTATTGAAGAGACTGTCTTTTCCCCAGTGTCCATTGTTGCCCCCTTTGTCATAGATTAATTGACCATATAACTGTGGTTTTATTCCTGGGCTTTCTATGCTGTTCTATTGATTTATGTGTCTGTTTTTATTCCTGTACCATACTTTTGACTATTATAGTTTTGTAGTGTATTCTAAAACCTGGAATAGTGATATTCCAACTTTGTTCTTCTCAAGATTGCTTTGGCTATTTGGTATCTTTTGTGGTTCTATACAAATTTTAGTATTATTTTTGATCACTGATAAATGCCATTGGTATTTTGATAGGGATTAACACTGAATCAGCAGATTGTTTTGAGTACTATGAATATTTTAAAAATATTAATTATTCCAATCCATGAGCATGGAGTATCTTTCCATTTGTTTGTATCATCTTCAATTTCTTTCATCAGTGTCATATAGTTTTCAGAGTACAGGTCTTTCACCTCCTTGGTTGAATTTATTCATAGGTCAATGAGGATGTGGAGAAAAGGGGACCCTGGTACACTATTGGTGGGAATGTATGTTGGTGCAGGCACTCCAGAAAATAAAAAGTATTGAGGGGTTCCCCAGAAAATTAAAAATAGACATACCATATGACCCAGTAATTCCACTACTGAGTACTTACCAAAAAAAGTGAAAGCAGTACTTTGGAAAATTGTATGCATCCCCTATATTTACCGCAGCATTATTTACAATAGCCAAGACATAGAAGCAACCCAAGCATCCATCAATAGATGAATAGATGAAGAAGATGTCTGTCTCTAACTCTATATATCTATATAAATTTATATATTTATACATCTATATTATTTATCATCTATCTAAATATATATATATATATGTGTGTCTGTGTACAGACACACACACACACACACATTGGCATATTATGCAGCCATAAAAGAGATGAGATCTTGTCATTTGTGACAACATGGATAGACCTAGAGGGTATTATGCTAAGTGAAATAAGTCATACAGAGAAGGACAAATACCATATGACTTCAGTTATATGTGGAATCTAAAAAACAAATGGATAAACAAATCAATAAGAAGCAGAATCAGACCTATACATACAGAGAACAAACTGATGGTTGCCAGGGGCAGAGGAGTGCATTAGACAAAATGGGTGAAGGGGAGAGGGAGTTATAGGCTTCCAGTTGTGGAATGAGTAAGTCACGGGGATGAAAGGCACAGCACAGGGAATATAGTCAGGGATACTTTGATAGCATGTAGGGGTGACAGGCGGTAGCTACACTCGTGGCAAGCACAGCGTAATCTGTAAACTTGTAGAGTTACTATGTTGTACACCTGAAACTAATGTGACATTGTGTGTCAACCATACTTCAATTTAAAAAAAAGAAGTTATTTCTATGCATATCACTGTTGCAACCTGGCCTTGTACTCTCTGGGCCTAACAGATGTTTAAAAAAAAAAAAAAGAGTCTCTGCTTTCAAAGCTTAACAAATTCACTTTTTTTCTGGTCTTTTTCTGGCAACCAAATAGTATTTAACAGTTTTCCGGCTCTAACCAATCCCTTCCAACTAGGCAAGGATGGCTGTTTTTTTTGGCCTGACTGTTTGGAATCATCTGCATGAATTTGGTTGGTTGAAAATATGTTTGACAGTTGAGTCCCTCTTCTCCCTGCCTTGGCACTGTAGAGAGAGCTTGTTAAGTTCTTCTGTGTGAGCATGTTGGCACCCAGAGCATGTTTATTTGTACATGTCACAGGGATCTTATTCAATAATTTATTACTTTGATTCCTTAAGTAGACACTTGTGACCTGATTTAGGATTCCTCTAAATAGACTTATCCAGTTATATTCAGGAAATAAACTTTCTCTCATGTTAGGTTAGGTTTAGAAAATGTTTGTATTAGCTCTTAAGTATTTGACGTGGTATAGAATATAGCACACAGAACACAAAGGCAGGATTAAACAAACTGAAGGCTCTTTTGTTTTCACTAATTTTTCACTGAAGCCTTTCACTAGATGTAAATGTTCTTGAATGATAGGGACTCCACTTCATCATGAATATGATTTCCCACTTGATAAGTTAATGTTGCCTTCTTATATTAATTAATATTCAAATTTAATTTTGTGTTTCCTTCTTTGCATCTATAAGGTAAGAAATTATCTTCCCATAGATTACTATTATTAACACCCTTCTACCTAATCATTTCTTAGATTGTATAAATCGATATAGTGGGGATGAATCTTCATCTACAAAACTACAAAACTGAGTGTAAAGAATATAACATTCAAAGTTTTATATAATACAGCTTACTATCTATTTTGAGCTCTCTTTCTATTATAGTGGGGTAGAATAATTATTTCTATTAACTTGGGATTGCCCTATCCTTCACATTTCTTTAGAGTATATATCTAAGAATATATTTAAGATTTTAGAGAGGAAATGCCGTGTCAAGACGTTGGGAGAGGGGATCCATGTGGTCTCTCTATCATATTTCCATGGAGATAGCAAGTGAGATATGCACTCTCCTAATTGGTCCTAAGTTATCATTCCATGTGATTTGCTGCCAAGATGTCCAGAGCTCCCTAGGCATACCTGCTTTGGCTCTGAGGGTTCTCTTTCCTGCTTCTGTATTACTCCTAGAAGCAGGGAATCTTCCTATGTCTCTTTGCCAGGCTGAGACATTGGCATCTCTGTGAGGCTGTTTGTGGTCTCTTAAACTGGAGGTGTCATAGGTACTTGTCCTGGGTACTTGTCTGCCAAGAGAAATTAGGGGAGAGAGAGCGAGAGATTACTGATTGGTGTATCCATAAATAACTCTCAGAGGAAGGAAGATAGTTTGTGGTTCCTGGAAGCTTTTTCTGGGAACTAGGTACCTTTTGTTTTGGTGTTTCATAAAAATATCTCAGGTCTTTTCTACCTTCCTTGCGCTCTTCTCTGGGAAGCAGGGCATAAAATCTAATCTCTGGGATCTAGGGAGATTTTTGCTCTCATTAGACCTTCCTTTTCTCTTTATCTCCCCTTCTAGAAAACATTTTTTCTAGTCTGGATAAACATTAGATTACCTTCAGTTTTAAATCTCTTTTTATTAGAGACTAGGAAAAACTTGCCTTAAATCAAACCCAAAGTCAAGGAAGACAGGGAGGACTGTCTGCTCAGATTACAGGAAAGAAAAGTGAGAAATACCAGAAGAAAAATGGAACATGGGTGAGTATCACAGAAATGTGATCCTACCTTAATTTTACCTGTGCAAGTTCCCACTATCTGAACCCTCTCACAAGAAAACTAAGGTCTTCTCTACTTTTTCTGCAGTTTCCTTGAAAATGAACACAGTTGACTCAATCACCCAAGTGATGATTTTCTAAGCACCCTGCCTCTCTTTTCTTCTTCATACTACTTTCTTCACTTAAAAAAAAATACTCCACCACTGTGTGGTGGAAGGAAAATAAAGTAGAACAAATATTTGAATCACTAGTAGTTTTTTGTTATAAGCCTAACATGAAGAAATACAAATTGTTGTCGGCGTTTGGTACATTCTGTGAATTTCTCTAACCTAAACTATGCTTTTTCTGAGACTTGACTATAGATACACAGGTAAATAATCTCTCTGTCTCTGTCCTCCCTCCCCTTTTCTTTCACTTTACTTAAGAGGGCAAGTATAGAGAATAAATATGATCCTCAGCTCTAATGTGCTCATGGTTGACATCATTGGTCAGTGTTAGTAGTCTGTCATACTGACTCTGGTGACTGACTTTTTTCAACATCCTGCTCCATACTGTCATTATCCATCAAGCTGACATACAAGCTAAAATCCATTTGATAACATTTCCTAGTAGTTAAACATGTATGCTTTGATATCAGATTGCCTGGGTTCAAGTCCCAGCTCTACCACTCATGAACTGGAGAAATGACTTGGCCAAGACATTTAGGTTTCCTAGCCTCAGTTTTTTATGGGCTAATAATAATACCTACCTGAAAAGTTACTGCAAAAATTAAATGAAATATGCTATGTAATGAGTTTAGAGTATGGCCTAGCACTTAATACATGTTAGCTTTTATTATTGTGATTACTATTATTATTCATATGAAGTGTTTTTATTTGGAATATCCAGAGAAATATTGACCTGTGATCCCAAATCTGTGAAAATTCCCTTGGCCTACAATTTCTTAAATTAAAAATAAGTTTTATGGTTTCTTTGGAAGATTATGTGAGTAACCATTCTTGGAATCCTTGAATGGGAGGGCAGATTGGCTGGACAAGTTAACGATTAGAGCTGAAATGAAAGAGGTCATTGTCTATACTGCACCATTTTATTTGGTGCTGATTAATTGTACCATATGGGCAAAGAATCTTGTTTTATTTTCTTTTGCTTTTAAATATCTGAAGAATCCATAGTGTTGAAACTTTTCCTCATTCTGGCAGAATTGGATAGGTTCTATGTCCAGCACCAGAAGTTATAGTTGAAGTGCTCAGACTAGAAGAGTGAGCTTTTCTTCCGTGGGAAATCAATCTTAAAAGGGTAATTTAAAGGGAAGACAAAGGGAAGACTGGCAGAGATACACATATACACTTAGGAACAGATGGATTGAATCTGTACTTGCACTGGTAGCCAATTAGGTAAGAGAAAACTTCTGCTTTGAGTGTTTTAGCTTCAAAAACTTGATATAACAGAAGTTTGATTATAGTAACTGAAATTAGAAATAGAAGTATACTGCCATGTTGTCATTGGAAACTGGAAACTGATGTGGCTTTTCGTTCCTCTAAGTTTTATTGTGCCCATTTTTTTGGTGGGGAGAGATAAATGAAATTTAAATATATTGGGTTATTAGCAAATAAGTTATAAAAATTTCAGTAAGGAGGAGTTCCAGGGTTGATCACACTAAAGTTAGCAATTAATTAATTAATTAATTATTCATCAATATTCATTAATTAGTCCCAGTTATTTGTGAAAAATCATTAGGTATTAGAATGGTATAGTAGAAAGTTTACCTTAAAACTAGTCCAGATCACTTAAGCATTAATTAATTGATTAGTTAATTAATAAGACTATTAATGGTTTAATAATTAAAGTTATAAAAATAATTCTAAAAATTAAAAATTATTTAAAATAATAAAAATAATTTATTAATAATAAAAGAGCATATGTCATTTCTTGACACTGGATGAAAAAATTAAATATGGTCTGAATGACAATAGTGAGTAGAGAATACAAAACTGGCTCTCAGGAGTGCCTGGGTGGCTCAGTCAGTTGGGCATCTGCCTTCAGCTCAGGTTATGATCCCGGGGTCCTGGGATTGAGCCCCACATTGGGCTCCTTGCTCAGCAGAAAGCCTGCTTCTCCCTACACCTGTTACTCTGCTTACTTGTGCTCTCCTATCTCTCTGTCAAATAAATGAATAAAATCTTTAAACAAACAAACAAAAACAAACAAACAAACAATTGGAGCCCAGAAGAGAGATCAGAACTAGTCATGTATAATAGCTTCACTGGTTTAAGGTGGAAGTGGAAGGAGAAAGAAAGGACATAGACAAGGATGGAACATCAACATTCAGAAAAAGGTAGAAGGAAAGAAGCACTAATGGAACACATGTCAAAGTGGCAGAAAGCAGGCTGAGGGGGAGGGCTTTGACATTGAGAAACTGAGGCTTCTGGTTCAAGGTGACAGATTGGAGAGACATATATCTCTTTTCCTTCTATAAATCCCATTGAAATAAAATCTCAAAGTACTAGGGGTAATAAATTTATAGCAGTTCTCAAATGTAAGCCATTAATCTTGATGAATTTCTGAAAATATGGAAGATATATGGTATATTAAGAAATACAGGAGCAGGAGCACAGCCCAGTTGTACACACACATGCACAGAGGCTGCCATGGAGATAGAAACCATGCTCCCTGATGGCAGTGCCTCGGAAATGCTCCCAACTTGGAGATAAAAGGTCCAGTTTCGGGAGTGGGTAGGGGTTAGAGATCAGGGGTGTTGCTTCTTGTTTGAACATCTGTTCAAGCTACCACTTATTCTAGTGCTACTTGCCAAAAAAAAAATTGGTTTGGGATTCCCAGAATAAGCTCTCTGCTCTCTACTCATGCCGTTTAAAGGAAAGTTGTTTGTGGGCTCAGAGCTCATGGTCCACACTTCTCAGTGAAGGGAGTCCTGGTAAGGGACAGAATATATGTTGGTAGAAGGAGCCCAGGACAGAGAATGTCCCAAGTAAGCTAGACTTACTTGATTTTTATTTATTTATTTAATTCTTAAAAAAATTGTTATTCTCATTTAAAAAAAATTTTTAATTTAATTTTTTTCAGTGTTCCAAGATTCATTGTTTATGTACCACATGATTTTTAAATAGATAAATATATTAGAGGGAAAATAATCACACACCACACACACACATACACACACACACACACTCACTCACATACTCTCTCTCTCTCTTTCAGTATGAACCAAAGAAACAATCCTGAAACAGGTTTAATTCTGAACAGAGAACATAATTTTATGTCTTCATAGTTACTAAAGAACAAGAAGGACTTATTAGAAATTTTAAATACAATGTCTTAAATTGAGAAAAATTAAAAAGAAATTCTGAAAAACCTGAGGAAATTTAGATACCAGGCTAAAAGAAAAATAAGAACATGTAGGAGAAAATTTCGAAGTCTTAGAGGATCCATCCAGGGGAGCTATGCTCCTTTGTTTGCAACCTAAAACTAAATGCCCAGGCAAACTACCAATCAAGAGTCCAGGTAAACTAAGGACATTTTTAGCTAGGCAAGACAGAAAATTTTACTAGACAATCCTCTTTGACGGTCTTGCTTACTATTTATCCAACAAAATAACAGAGGAACTCGAGGAAGGGAAAACGTGAGACCATGAAACAAAACATTTAATCTATTGTATTATGTTTATGTAGAAGATTTTCCCTGTCTTTAGGAAATATATACTATATATATATATACTATATTATATATTATACATAAAATATATATTTATTATATATAAATAATATACTATAATATATACTATGATATTCAGAAATGATGGACAGCAACTTACTTTCAAAGCATTTAGAAATAAAATCTTCTTCTGATCCAAGAGCATGGAATGGTCTTCCATCTTTTTGTGTTTTCTTCAATTTCTTTCATGAGTGTTCTGTAGTTCCTCAAGTACAGATCCTTTACCTCTTTGGTTAGGTTTATTCCTAGGTATCTTATGGTTCTTGGTGCTATAGTAAATGGAATTGATTCTCTAATTTCCCTTTCTGTATTTTCATTATTAGTGTATAAGAAAGCCACTGATTTCTGTACATTGACTTTGTATCCTGCCACATTGCTGAATTGCTGTATGAGTTCTAGTAGTTTGGGGGTGGAGTCTTTTGGGTTTTCCATATAAAGAATCATGTCATCTGCAAAGAGAGAGAGTTTGACTTCTTCATTACCAATTTGGATATCTTTTATTTCCCTTTGTTGTCTGATTGCTGTTGCTAGGACTTCTAATACTATGTTGAACAAGAGTGGTGAGAGTGGGCATCCTTGTGTTCCTGATCTCAACGGGAAGGACGCAAGCTTTTTCCCATTGAGGATGATATTTGCTGTGGGTCTTTCATAGATAGATTTGATGAGGTTCAGGAATGTTCCCTCTATCCCTATACTTTGAAGCGTTTTAATCAGGAACGGATGCTGGATTTTGTCAAATCCTTTTTCTGCATCAATTGAGAGGACCATGTGGTTCTTCTCTCTTCTCTTATTTGTTCTATCACATTGCTTGATTTGCGAATGTTGAACCATCCTTGTAGCCCAGGGATGAATCCCACCTGGTCATGGTGGATAATCTTTTTAATGTGCTGTTGGATCCTGTTTGCTAGGATCTTGTTAAGAATCTTAGCATCCATATTCATCAGTGATATTGGTCTGAAATTCTCCTTTTTGGTAGGGTCTTTGCCTGGTTTGGGGATCAGGGTAATGCTGGCTTCATAGAAAGAGTCAGGAAGTTTTCCTTCTGCTTCAATTTTTTGAAACAGCTTCAGGAGAATAGGTGTTATTTCTTCTTTGAAAGTTTGGTAGAATTCCCCAGGGAATCCATCAGGTCCTGGGCTCTTGTTTTTTGGGAGTTTTTGATCACCGCTTCTATCTCGTTACTAGACATTGGTCTATTCAGGTTGTCAATTTCTTCCTGATTCAATTTTGGGAGTTTATAGTTTTCTAGGAATGCATCCATTTCATCTAGGTTGCTTAGCTGATTGGCATATAACTGTTGATAATAACTTCTGATGATTGTTTCTACTTCCTTGGTGTTCATTGTGATCTCTCCCTTTTCATTCATAATTTTATGTATTTGAGCTTTCTCTCTTTTCTTTTGGATTAGTGTTGCCAATGGTTTATCGATCTTATTGATTCTTTCAAAAAACCAGCTTCTAGTTTCATTGATACGTTCTACTGTATCTCTGGTTTCTACCTCATCGATCTCAACTCTAATCTTGATTATTTCCCTTCTTATGTGTGTAGTTGGTTTGATTTGTTGTTGATTCTCCAGTTCTTTAAGGTGTAGAGACAGCTGCTGTGTTCTGGATTTTTCAATTTTTTTGAGGGAGGCTTGGATGGCTATGTATTTCCCCCTTAGGACTGCCTTTGCTGTATCCCATAGGTGTTGGATCGAAGTGTCTTCATTCTCATTGGTTTCCATGAATTGTTTCAGTTCTTCCTTGATCTCCTGGTTGATCCAAGCATTCTTAAGCAAGGTGGTCTTTAGCTTCCAGGTGTTTGAGTTCCTTCGGAACTTTCCTTGTGATTGAGCTCCAGTTTCAAAGCATTGTGATCTGAGAATGTGCAGGGAATAATCTCAGTCTTTTGGTATTGGTTGAGTCCTGATTTGTGACCCAGTATGTGGTCTATTCTTGAGAAGGTTCCATGTGCACTTGAGAAAATGTCCATACTGCCTAGAGCAATCTAAACTTTTAATGCTATTCCGATCAAAATTCCACCGGTATTCTTCAAAGAGCTGCAGCAAATAATCCTAAAATTTTTATGGAATCAGAAGAGACCCTGAATTGCTAAGGAAATGTTGAACAACAAAAGTAAAATGGGGGGCATCACGTTACCTGATTTCAAGCTTTACTACAAAGCTGTGATCACCAAGACAGCATGGTACTGGCATAAAAACAGACATATAGACCAGTGGAACAGAGTAGAGAGCCCAGATATGGACCCTTGACTCTATGGTCAATTAATCTTTGACAAAACAGGAAAAAATATACAGTGGAAAAAAGACAGTCTCTTCAATAAATGGTGCTGGGAAAACTGGACAGCTATATGTAGAAGAATGAAACTCGACCATTCTCTTACACCATACACAAAGATAAGCTCAAAATGGATAAAAGACCTCAACGTGAGACAGGAATCCATCAGAATCCTAGAGGAGAACATAGGCAGTAACCTCTTTGATATAAGCCACAGCAACTTCTTTCAAGATATGTCTCCAAAGGCAAAGGAAACAAAAGCGAAAATGAACTTTTGGGACTTCACCAAGATCAAAATCTTCTGCACAGCAAAGAAAACAGTCAACAAAACAAAGAGGCAATCCACGGAATGGGAGAAGATATTTGCAAATGACAGTACAGACAAAAGGTTGCTATCCAGGATCTATAAAGAATCCTCAAACTCAACACACACAAAGCAGACAATCATATCAAAAATGGGCAGAAGATATGAACAGACACTTCTCCAATGAAGACATACAAATGGCTATCAGACACATGAAAAAATGTTCATCATCACTAGCCATCATGGAGATTCAAATCAAACCCACATTAAGATACCACCTTACACCAGTTAGAATGGCCCAAATTAGCAAGACAGGAAACAACGGGTGTTGGAGAGGGTGTGGAGAAAGGGCAACCCTCTTACACTGTTGGTGGGAATGCAAGTTGGTGTGGCCACTTTGGAGAACAGTGTGGAGATTCCCCAAGAAATTAAAAATAGAGCTTCCCTAGGACCCTGCAATTGCACCACTGGGTATTTACCCCAAAGATACAGATGTCGTGAAAAGAAGGGCCATCTGTACCCCAATGTTTATAGCATCAATGGCCACGGTCTCCAAACTGTGGAAAGAACCAACATGCCCTTCAACGAACGAATGGATAAGGAAGATGTGGTCCATATACACTATGGAGTATTATGCCTCCATCAGAAAGGATGAATACCCAGCTTTTGTAGCAACATGGATGGGACTGGAAGAGATTATGCTGAGTGAAATAAGTCAAGCAGAGAGAGTCAATTATCATATGGTTTCACTTATTTGTGGAGCATAACAAGTAACATGGAGGACAAGGGGAGATGGAGAGGAAAAGGAGTTGAGGGAAATTGGAAGGGGAGGTGAACCATGAGAGACTATGGAGTCTGAAAACAATCTGAGGATTTTGAAGGGGCGGGGGGTGGGAGGTCGGGGTACCAGGTGGTGGGTATTATAGAGGGCACGGATTACATGGAGCACTGGGTGTGGTGCAAAAATAATGAATACTGTTATGCTGAAAATAAAAAATATATTAAAAAAAAGAAATAAAGTCGTGTATTATATCTCCAGCTTTTCTGTAACTTTGTGATTATTTTGAAATGAAACAATTTAAAAATATAAAACAAAGGGACGCCCTGGTGGCTCAGTTGGTTAAGCGGCTGCCTTCAGCTCAGGTCATGATTCCAGGGTCCTGGGATCGAGCCTCGCATCGGCTCTCCTGCTTAGCAGAGAGCCTGCTTCTCTCTCTTCCTCTGCCTGCTGCTCTGCTCTGTTTGTGCTCTCTTTCTGTCAAATAAATAAATAAAATCTTTTAAAAAAGAAGAAGAAAAAACACTGTAAAAGGTAAAAATAGTTACATTTTCAGAGATGCCCCCCACAAGCTGTGCCCTGCTCAAATTCTGTCCCATCTTCCATCCCCTAGCACTCTCTTATCATACCTTTCTAACATCATCAACAATTGACTTTTCATTCTATCTTTAATTTTTGTATGTTCCTTATCTTTTGTCTCTGCCCTGTCATCTAGAATATACTCTTCTTGAGGAACTGCTGTATCGCCTGAGCATGAAGAAATGCTAAGAACATACTGAGTTCTGGATAAATATTTGTCCAATGAACTAAAAATCTTGTTATTACAAGTACTAGTAATAAGTAAAATGTCATTCTTTCTAAGTTATTAATCCTTTTCAAATACTAAAGTTGCATCTACTCAGTAATGCCTGTTATTTGAGACAACCAATTTTTACTGCTATTTCTACATGAAAAGAAACCTACTCAAACACTACATGCAAGATTTTTGTCCCCTGGGATTTTGTTGAAAATGAGATGTCTTTTGCAAGTCAATCCAAGGGCGGAAAGTTTTAAATGTTAATTTGCTCTCCTCAGAGAATTCAGAAGATGGTTAGCTACATTATTATTATTTTTAGAACAAAATATAATAGGATATTAAACGAAATAGCAGAAGACTTTTCAAAAAGGAAAATAATTCCAGGATGATGTTTATGTATTAAATCTAGAGTATAAAATAGAATGGGGAATAAGACAGCTCCAGGAAAATATGTCTTAGATGAGAAAGAATTTCCTGTAATAAAACATGTGATTAAATATTTAAGTGACCTTAATGATAAGGAGAAAGTATAGCATCATAAAAATAAACAAACAAATAAAAGCAATGTGCTCTCCCCCTTTCCCTGTTGGGTATGTGCTCTTTCCAATTGCAAAAACTTAATGACAGGGGATCATTGGCCAATCACACCACTTGATTCTGCAGGGAGCTACATTTAAATAATGATTGTGAATGCTATTTTTAAAAAATTTACCTATAGACAAAGGAAATAATTATTTTTAGTTATTAGTGAAGATAAGTGATGTAAAATTGGGTCTTATGAAGTATGATGTAATGCCTAAAATGAATTAGTCAAGAAATAGGAGGTTGTATTTTATTTGAAGGCATAGAAAAGCTGAATACCTAAAAATATGGCTTTTAGTGTTTGAAGTGTGTGACAGGTGGAAATAAGGAAGTGAGAGTGTTTTAAAAATCAGCAAAATTCCTCATTCTTCACGATGGGGGGGAGTAGTAAGTTGTAGTTTAAATTGATAAATAAGTGAATGAATACAAACATAATGGATATAAACACCAAAAGAAGTACACTTGTATAAGTGGCTATCACTGAGGATTGAGAGTATAGTTTACTTTTCATGTCAGATCCTCTTGTTCAGTTTGGGTTTGAAATCTCATTGTATACTCAATGTGCATACAAAAATGTCTGGTCCTACACACCTCAGCTGGGAAAATTAGTTCTCCCAAAAGTGGGATAGTGAGGAGAGGGCTTGGTTCTACTCTTCAGTATAGTTTCCAGCTTTTTTTTTTTTTGCAATGAGCATATATCATTTTGAATAAATATTACATATAAAATGATATATATATATATATACATCATTATATAATAAGAAGATGAACAGGCCACAGAGTTAAATGCTAAATCAGAGGAAGACTAAAACATCATTGGATTTGGCAATTGAGAGGAGACCAGATGAGTACAGTTTCCATCCAGTGCAGGGAAACTGCGAAGGAAGCCCTCTGCAATGAGGGGTGAAAGGGAGTAGGGTCAGAAGATACAAGTGTACAACTGTTTTCTACAAGTTGTGATGAACAAAGAAAGGGAGAGAATGTGTAAAAGTTAAGTTGCTAACATTGGAAAAGCATGGTTATTTAAGGATCACTTTGATGTAAAATAGAGAGCTGTATCTAATAGCTTTAACTTAAAAATGAAAGGCTCATGATATATAAAGAGCATTGAATGGTCACATAAAGATTTTCCTTTTTGTTTGGATGAGGTCAGCATACAATACATTTTTATGGAGCCTTATTTTTACAGTTTTGAGGCTTTCCTGTCTTCCTTCATTTAGCCCATTTTCCTTAGAAATGCCTTTCACAGACTTTCCCTACAGAGGCTTCTAAAGCTATTCGGAAGTAACTGTCCCTACACATGTAGGAGGCATCTTTGACTACATCCAATCATTCACATGTATTTATAAAAAGGCAGTGAAATATCAGTATTTTAAAAATTTTATTTCCTAAGTTTATGCTACTTCAAGCCCAGTCCTTAGCCATTATGACCAGTGTGCTAAATTGATAAAGCATCTATTTTCCTATCTAGAAATGACTACTGAATGAAGCCTTGTTGTCCTTCATAACTGAATGACTCCTTGGATGAAGTCAAGGTATTTCTGCCATTTCATGTTGGCTTTCTGGGCCAGATGCCAGTTTTTTCAGTCACCTTGGGTTAAGGAAAAAAATATGACATTGTTTTTTTCCCCCTCCATTCTTTCTTGTTCTCATTTTCTTCCTCTGTCCTTTGCATTGCCCCTCCGCTTACTTGTGCCCAGCTCCTAATGTACTTAACATCTTGCCCAGTGCCTCCACAGCCCAACTTTTAGCAAAACCCGATCTTCAGAAAGAATCAGAGAAATTCATCCAACCTGAAACAAAGCTAATAAATGTCTTGCCTCATTAAGCCCTTGATGAACGTTAAATGCATGAATAAGATGTAAATGACTAATACAGTTTCTTCTGGCTGGTGATTGTTGTGTAACAAACTTCTACAAATGCCCACAGATCCTGAGTCAAGAATTCACAAAGCCACAGAACAGCTCTGCTCTATTCCATATGTTTGGGACCTCAGCTAGAATGACTCAGATAGCTGGGGGTGACTCAGGTGGCAGAGTTGGGACACAGGGACTGGGAGTATCTCTCTCAAGATGGCTTCAGTCACCTGTCTGGTGTCTGATCTGGGATGGCTGCAGATCAGGGTCATCTGGGATTGTCAATTAGCATCCCTATATAAGGGTTCTCCAGCATGATGGTCTCCGGATAATTGGATTTCTACAAGAAAACAATTCAGTGCTCTAAGAACTAGTGTTTCCTGAGTCCACAGGGGATGTTGCATGTTCTCTTATGAACTAGCCTAGGGACTCACATAGTATCATGTCCAATATACTCTATTGGTAAAAGCAATCACAGATCCCATCAGAACTTGAGAAGAAGGGGCTGAGGTCACCTCTCAGCAGGAGAAGCATCAGCAAACTTGTGGCTTCTGGTTAAAATAGGCACAATGCCTATTTTATTAATTACTAAGATGAGTTCCCTCTTTATAGAGGAAAAGAAATGAAAAAGCCAAATAGTGAATAGAAAACATACAGGTATCTGTGGGTAGGTGGAGAAAATATTTTTAAGAAAGGAACCACCTAGTGATACATAAATGACTAAAACCAATTTCAAGAAGCCCCTCTTTGGGATTTTAGAAGGACTTATTGAATTTATTCAGACTACTGAAAATATTACAATACCAACTTCTAAGTTTTTTTTTTAATATTTTATTTATTTATTTGACAGAGAGAGATCACAAGTAGGCAGAGAGGCAGGCAGAGAGAGAGAGAGAAAGAGAGAGAGAGGGAAGCAGGCTCCCTGCTGAGCAGAGAGCCCGATGTGGGACTCGATCCCAGGACGCTGAGATCATGACCTGAGCCGAAGGCAATGGCTTAACCCACTGAGCCACCCAGGTGCCCCCAACTTCTAAGTTTTTTAAATGCATTTGCAAACATTTATTTTTGAAGTAGGTGGAGAAAGGAGAATGAAACTAACATTAATTGGATTCCTTCTGAGTTCTAAGATCCCAGGGACTGTGCAGTTTTGAGATTGCAGTTTCTGTGTGTGATGGTCAAAGCTGGCATCAACTTATATGAGAATGCATGGGAATAAATTTACATGTCATCAAATACCTTTAAAGGAATGATAAAGTTTCAATGTCTTTAGATTAAATGAAAAAAATCTAAAATATGCGTATACATGCTATATAGTTGTATAGAATATGCCTGCTAATTCATCTAGTATAATACATGGTAGATATTTTTTAGTATATTGTTTATAATATGATAGTTGGGTTCCTCAGATTATTTGTACTATCAGGTATTATCTTACAAAAATAAAATTCTTTTTTGCAGTGGGGGAAACTAGGAACTATGCAGTTTCAGATTTGCATATAAAAGTTATATTTTTATATTAATTTTAATAATAAAACTGTTTCTATCTGTAATGGTAATTGTTAAGGCAATAAATTAAATGTCTAAAAAGTGTTACAATGTGACCAAAATGACACGTTAACACTACTGATTATATCCTGAATAATACATACAACTAGACCAAATGTGAGTTTCCAGTTCATAAATAACACAGCCTGCTTTTATAATGAGAAAATTACTTTGGGATAAAATGGCTTTAGAAATCTAAAACTAACAATAAAATACAGAATTACTTACAATGTTTATGGTAAATAAAGGAATGCAATTATTACTGAAAAACTGCAAGTCATGAAAAAAAGCACTTGCATGATCTTATTCATGAGTCTTTGACTTTACAAAGTCAACCTGGTAAATGGCCACAGGTAGCTGGGGGCGGCTCTGTAGAAAATTCATGGTATAAATACCTGCACTCACATTGCAAGGTCCTTTCTCAAATTGACTTAGCTTATCTTTATGTCAGGGGGTTATAAATCTGTCAAATGTCTAAATCTGGGAATGAAGCAAAACCAGGAATCTCCAGCTGGGCAATCTAAGCTAGGTTTCTTCCCAGCAGACCTAGAATATTTTCATCTGTATATGTCAAGCAGAACCTTGCCAGACTGTTCATCCATTTCATTTCTGGAGATGCAATGATTAGCTTGCCACCACTACAGATTTCTTCAGGTCACTTATTCCCATTCTAACACTGATTTATTGTGGTAATGGCTCTCACCTTATTTTTTATATGAAAGCTCCATTCCTGGTATGTTTCATGTTGGGATCCCATCATTCCTATTGAGATCAGGGACACCAGCTCTACTGTAGCACCCTTCACCACCATCTTTAGTATAGAGAAGATGGCTGCCACAGAACTCTGCTCACCCATTGGGTTAAAGGAATACTTTGGTTAAGAGAGTGACCTTTGAGGCCTGTTGGATGGATATGAAGTGCTAGTGATGGTATAAGAAATGCTGAATCAAAATTGTGCTTAAAAAAAAAAAAGACTTTATTTATTTACTTGAAAGAGAGAGAAAGCACAAGTGGGAGGAGGGGTAGTGGGAGAGGGACAAGCAGACTCTGTGCTGAGTAGGGAGCCTGACATGGGGCTCAATCCCAGGACCATGAGATCATGACCTGAGCTGAAGTCAGATGCTTAATCAACTGAGCCACCCAGGTGCCCCAACATTGCACATTTTTTTCTTTCTCCCTCCCTCCCTCCCTCCCTTCCTTCCTTTTCTTCTTCTTCTTCTTCTTCTTCTTCTTCTTCTTCTTCTTCTCCTTCTCCTTCTCCTCCTTCTCCTTCTTCCTTCCTTCCTTCCTTCCTTCCTTCTTCTTCTTTCTTTCTTTCTTTCAAGATCTTATTCATTTATTTGTCAGAGAGAGAGAGAGAGAGAGCACAGGCAGGCAGAGTGACAGGCAGAGGCAGAGGGAGAAGCAGGCTCCCTGCCGAGCAAGGAGCCCAATGTAGGACTTGATCCCAAAATGCTGGGATCATGACTTGAGCCGAAGGTAGCTGCTTAACCGACTGAGCCACCCAGGCATCCCAACATAGCATATTTCTAAGGATATATAACGAGGATGGATTTGAAATCCAGAAAACAAAGAATAACCTTTCTAAACATCTTTTTGAGAGGTACACCTGGTGACTCAGTCAGTTAAGTGTCTGACTCTTGATTTTGGCTCAGGTCATATTTTCAGGGTTTTAGGATTGAGCCCTGCATTGGGCTCCACTCTTAGCAGGGATTCTGCTTGAGGATTATCTTCCTCTCTTCTGCCCCTCCCCTGCTAAAATAAACAAGTAAATCATAAAAAAAGAGGAAAAACAAAATAAAAACATCTGTTGTGTTTGCTTCCTAGTGCCCTACCAACTGAACTTGGCACAGGGCAGAGTGCCCTCATTCTGCGTGTGTGCTCATGTGATCATAATAAAATATTTTAAGAAATAAAAAAAAAATTTTTAGGACTAGTTACACAATTGTGTTGTGTCAATGCCAGAACCTTATGGTTTATATTTGCTTTCTCTATATATAACTTTAACATTTTTTCTGTGGATTTGTTGGTCTCTTCTTAAATAGCTATAATATATCAATTATATTTTTGTTCAGAATTCTTTGTGTAATAGGTAGGTTTTAGATAATGGAAAAAATTAAAAATCATAAGGGTAAATGATTTTATTTTACTAATTTCGTGTATTCCTTTTTCCCGAGAAGAGTTGTAGCTAGGTTTGAAAGCAAACATCACCAGCCCCCTTCAGCACCTTAAACATGTCTCAACTTGTATCATATTCCTTCTCTCTCTCTCCCTTTCCTCCTTCTCAGAGTCCATCTGGTAGGAACTGCTGTTCAGCCACATCCTCCTATCATTGAGAGAAAAACTCTAGCTTCTAGTTGTTCTGGTATGGTGTTCGATAAGTAAATCCCAATTTTGAGATTTTCAGGAAAAAAATAATCCATTTCTCTAGTAACAAATTTTGCCTCTTGCAAGGCAAATGTTCTTACTTTCAGATTATTGACTTGTTATGGACTTACGTTTAATCTATTTTGAAACCCAGCCAAGAAATGTCAGCAATGATTTTTAAATTCTGCATGATACCTGACCTTTCCTTCCCTGATGCAAGGAAACTTGGACTCTCGGACTTCTTTTATTGGTGGAGAGTCTGGGGAAAAGGAGTGTTTAAAAAAATGAGAAAAGAAAAATAATTAGGTGATATATCAAAATAACATCCTGCTATGTAAAGCCATGCTCTATAACAATGGTATAAAAATGGTACATATGTTATTTTATATAAAGGAATCATGAGTCCCCTGTATTAGTTATGCAACAGTGTGTAACAAATCAGCCCCTAAACTTACAGGCTAAAGAAATTTAGCATTATTTATCTCTTATGATTTCTGTGGGTCAGAAACTTGGGACTAGCATGGCTGGGCAGTTCCGGCTCTGTGTCATTTCATGAAGATGTAGTCATCTGTCAGCTAAGACTGAAGTTAATCGAAAGGCTTGATGGATGCTGGAGGATCCTCTTCTAACTTAGCTCCCTCATGTGACTTGTAAATTGGTGTGCCTATTGCCTAGAAGTCTCAGGCCCTGCCCCCCACCATTTTATTTTATTTTATTATTTCTTTTCAGTGTTCCAAAATTCACTGTTTATGCACCACACCCAGTGCTCACCACCAGGCTCACCCAACCCCCCAATCCCCTCCAAAACCCTCAGTTTGTTTCTCAGGTCCACAGTCTCTGATGGATCATATCCCCCTCCAAGTTCTCTCAATTCCTCTCCATCTCCCAATGTCTTCCGTGTTATTCCTTATGCTCCACAAGTAAGTGAAACCATATGATAATTGACTCTCTCTGTTTGACTTATTTCACTCAGCATAATCTCTTTCAGTCCCATCCATGTTGATACAAAAGTTGGGTATTCATCCTTTCTGATGGAGGCATAATACTCCATTGTATATATGGACCATATCTTCTTTATCCATTCATCTGTTGAAGGGCATCTTGGCTCTTTCCACAGTTTAGTGACTGTGGCCATTGTTGCTATGAACATTGGGGGTACAGATGGCCCTTCTTTTCACTACATCTGTATCTTTGGGGGTAAATACCCAGTAGTGCAATTGCAGAGTCATAGGGTATCTCTATTTTTAATTTTTTGAGGAATCTCCACACTGTTTTCCAAAGTGGCCACACCAACTTACATTCCCACCAACAGTATAAGAGGGTTCCCCTTTCTCCACATTCTCTCCAACACTTGTTGTTTCCTGTCTTCTTAATTTTAGACATTCTAACTGGTGTAAGGTGGTATCTTAATGTGGGTTTGATTTGGATCTCCGTGATGGCTCCGTGATGATGAACATTTTTTCATGTGTCTGATAGCCATTTGTATGTCTTCATTGGAGAAGTGTCTGTTCATATCTTCTGCCCATTTTTTGATATGATTATCTGTTTTGTGTGTGTTGAGTTTGAGAAGTTCTTTATAGATCCTGGATATCAACCTTTTGTCTGTACTGTCATTTGCAAATATCTCCTCCCATTCCGTGGGTTGCCTCTTTGTTTTCTTGACTGTTTCCTTTGTTGTGCAGGAGCTTTTGATCTTGATGAAGTCCCAAAAGTTCATTTTCGCTTTTGTTTCCTTTGCCTTTGGAGACATATCTTGAAAGAAGTTGCCGAGGCTTATATCAAAGAGGTTACTGCCTATGTTCTCCTCTAGGATTCTGATGAATTCCTGTCTCACGTTGAGGTCTAAGGTGTGTGGTGTAAGAGAATGGTCGAGTTTCATTCTTCTACATATAGCTGTCCAGTTTCCCCAGCACCATTTATTGAAGAGACTGTCTTTTTTCCACTGTATATTTTTTCCTGTTTTGTCGAAGATTACCTGACCATAGAGTTGAGGGTCCATATCTGGGCCCTCTACTCTGTTCCACTGGTCTATGTGTCTGTTTTTATGCCAGTACCATGCTGTCTTGGTGATCACAGCTTTGTAGTAAAGCTTGAAATCAGGTAACGTGATGCCCCCCATTTTATTTTTGTTGTTCAACATTTCCTTAGCAATTCGGGGTCTCTTCTGATTCCATACAAATTTTAGGGTTATTTGTCTAGCTCTTTGAAAAATACTGGTGGAATTTTGATCAGAATGGCATTAAAAGTATAGATTACTCACAGACAACTGTTAATCAAGATAAAGAGCCATATTGATATGAATACATTAATAGTAGGGGATCTTAACACCACTCTTGGTAATAGACAGATCATCCAAGCAGAAAATCCATAAAGGGACAAGAGCATTGAATGACCAGATGGACCTCATAGTTATATACATTCCACCCTAAAACAACAGAATACTCATTCTTCTTGAGTGCACATGGAATCTTCTCCAGAATAGACCACATTTGGGTCACAAATCAGGGCTCAACTGATACGAAAAGATTGAGATTATTCACTGCATATTTTCAGATCACGATGCTTTGAAACTGGAACTCAACCATAAGAAAAAGTTTGGAAGGAATTCAAACACTTGGAAGTTAAAGACCACCTTGCTTTAGAATGTTTGGTAAATACATAGCCATCCAAGACTCTCAAAAAAGCTGAAAAATCCAGAATACACCAGCTCTCTTTACACCTTAAAGAACTGGAGAATAAACAACAAATTAAGCCAACCCCACATACAAGGAGGGAAATAATCAAGATTAGAGCACAGATCAATGAGGTTGAAACTTGAGATACAGTAGAATATATCAGTGAAACTAGAAGTTGGTTTTTTGAAAGAATCAATAAGATTGATAAACCTTTGGCCAAACTAATCCAAAAGAAAAGAGAGAGGACCCAAATTAATAAAATTATGAAGGAAAAAGGAGAGATCATGACTAACACCAAGGAAATAGAAGCAATCATCAGAAATTATTATCAGCAGTTATATGCCAATAAATTAAGCAACCTAGAAGAAATGGATGCATTCCTGGATACCTATTAACTTCCAAAACTGAATCAGGAATAAACTGACAACCTGAATAGACCAATATCTAATAAGGAGATTGAAGCAGTGATCAAAAACCTCCCCAAAAACAAGAGCCCAGGACCTGGTGGATTCCCTGGAGAATTCTACCAAACATTTAAAGAAGAAATAATACCTTATTCTCCTGAAGCTGTTTCAAAAAAATAGAAACAGAAGGAAAACTTCCAGACTCTTTTTATGAAGCCAGCATTACCTGATCCCCAAACCAGGCCAAGACCCCACCAAAACGGAGAATTTCAGGCCCATATCCCTGATGAATATGGATGCTAAGATTCTCTCTTTTTTTTATTTTAAATTTTTAATTAACATATAATGTATTATTAGCCCCAAGGGTACAGATCTGTGTCTATCAATTGCCAGGTTTACACACTTCACAGCACTCACCATAGCACATACCTTCCCCAATGTCCATAACCCTACCACCCTCTCCCTCTCACCTACCCCCAGCAACCCTGTTTGTTTTGTGAGATTAAGAGTCTTTTACGATTTATCTCCCTCTCATTCCCATCTTGTTTCACTTATTCTTTTCCTACCCCCAAGTCCCCCACATTGCATCTCCACTTCCTCATATCAGGGAGATCATATGATAGTTGTCTTTCACTGATTGACTTATTTCGCTAAGCCTAATACCCTCTAGTTCCATCCACATCATTGCAAATGGCAAGATTTCATTTCTTTTGATGACTGCATAGTATTCAATTGTATATATATATACCACCTCTTCTTTATCCATTCATCTGTTGATGAACATCTAGGTTCTTTCCATAGTTTGGCTATTGTGGACATTGCTGCTATAAACATTCAGGTGCACGTGCCCCTTTGGATCACTACATTTGTATCTTTAGGGTAAATACCCAGTACTGCAATTGCTGGGTCATAGGGTAGCTCTATTTTCAACTTTTTGAGGAACCTCCATGCTGTTTTCCGGAGTGGTTGCACCAGCTTGCAATCCCACCAACAGTGGAGGAAGGTTCCCCTTTCTCCGGATGCTAAGATTCTCAGCAAGATCCTAGCTAATAGGATCCAACAGTACATTAAAAAGTATTCACCATGACCAGGTGGGATTTATTCCTGGGATGCAAGTGTGGTTCAACATTTGCAAA
Source organism: Neogale vison (assembly GCF_020171115.1). Taxonomy (NCBI): domain Eukaryota; kingdom Metazoa; phylum Chordata; class Mammalia; order Carnivora; family Mustelidae; genus Neogale; species Neogale vison. The sequence goes on along the minus strand of NC_058091.1, from coordinate 74,634,181 downwards.
TCAATCAATGTGATAGAACAAATCAATAAGAGAGAAGAACCACATAGTCCTCTCAATTGATGCAGAAAAAGCATTTGACAAGATAGAGTCAGTTTCCCTTCATATGGGTGTTTCCACAGGGCTGCTTGATTGTCTTTAACATATGATGGCTGTATTCCCTGGGATCAATCCAAGAGGCTAAGGCTGAAGCTGCAGTGTGTTTTATAACTTAGCCTTGGAAATCACACGCAGCTACTTTTTTAAAAAAAATTTATTTATTTTCAGCATAACAGTATCATTATTTCTTCACCACACCCAGAGCTCCATGCAATCTGTGCCCTCTATAATACCCACCACCTGGTACTCCGACCTCCCACCCCCCATCACTTGAAACCCCTCAGATTGTTTTTCAGAGTCCATAGTCTCTCATGATTCATCTCCCCTTCCAATTTACCCCAACCCCCTTCTCTCCAACTCCCCAGGTCCTCCATGCTTTTTGTTATGCTCCACAAATAAGTGAAAGCATATAATTGACTCTCTCTGCTTGACTTATTTCACTCAGCATAATCTCTTCCAGTCCCATCCATGTTGCTACAAAAGTTGGGTATTTGTCCTTTCTGATGTAATGAAAAGAAGGGCCATCTGTACCCCAATGTTTATAGCAGCAATGGCCACGGTCGCCAAACGGTGGAAAGAACCAAGATGCCCTTCAACGGATGAATGGATAAGGAAGATGTGGTCCATATACATGCAGCTACTTTTGCTGTATTCTTTTAGTCACATAAGTTAGCTTTGATTCACTGTGGGAGGGCACTACACAGGGATCTGAACACAGGGAGGTGAGGATCAATAGGGTTCATAGTCTGCTCTCTGATGCCTATTGATTGATATTGCTCCCAAATTAAAAAAATATATATATACTTACTGTCTCCCAAGAACCCTAATGTTTCTTCTCATTATAACATCAGCTTGAGAACCAGGATCTCATAATGTAAATCAGGCTCAGGTAGAGATGAAGCTTTTTATATAGCCTTCCCGAAGTAAAGCACCTCTAATTCCTACCAGCCTGAACACCTGGAGAAAAAACTATCTGTCCCCGATGTCCACCTAACAGGTATAGTGAGACAGGAGTAGGATAACCGCTTTCCATTCAGAAAAGGAGGAAATGGGAGGCACATGGCAATCACTAGTTCATAACAATTCTGAAATCCATTGAGGCATATGCTGCCACTTTCATTCCTGCTGCTTCCTGGGATTGATTCTTGATGGCCTTTGTGTCTGTTCATTCCAATCTCTAAATCATCCTCTCCCATCTGCCATAAAAATTAGTTTGTGTTTCCAAGTGAGTAGTTTTCTTGGCCTACTTTATATTTTTGGTTCTAATGGCTTTTTCATTTGGTACTGTTCCTGTTAGTATAAATGGTGACATTTATACTAACACAATTATCTCTTAAAGCTTTGTGGGCCTTTCGTGAATATTTTTTGGGTTCACTCTAGAGACAAACCCTTTAGGATAAGTCCTGATCTACTGTGGGCTTCTGCTGAAATTCCTGAGGGACAGTACCTCAGGAGCCCCATTTTTTTTCAAGGTTTTATTTATTTATTTTAGAAAGAGGCAGTATGCACACGCAAGGGAGAGGTCTGAGGGAGTGAGAGGAGCAGATGGGGAGGGAGAGGGACAGGGAAAGCTTCTCAAACAAGCTGAGCATGCAGCAGGGCTTAATCCTATGACCCCAGGATCGTGACCTGAGCTGAAAACAAGAATGGGATGCTCAATGGACTGAGCCACCCAGGACATCCCAAGAGGAGCCCAGTTATTTATATGAGAGGATACCACTCAAACCCCTTGAGGGCATTTTTACTGACAAAAGTTCTTGGAGGCACTGCCTTTTTTCTTCCTGAGGTCTCAACAAAGAATTTTCCAGTCACACCTTTAGTTTTATCTTTATACCATGTTTCCTAATTGGGCCTTGGATTGGGTCTACTTGGAGGCAACTTCTTGATTTTAGCATTGTGTATAGTCTGGAGAGGCCAGGATTCCTGGCTTTTCAACAGTCCTTCCTTTGCTTCTCTCTTCTGTTGCATTTTACTATAAGCTGAAGAAGCATCCATATGGCGCTTTTAATAGTGCCTAGAAATCTCTTGACTCTCTCACCCAGTTCATGAAGTACAGTTTTTATGTTCTCACCTTATCACAATCAAAAATGTTGGTAAACTGCTGCATCATAACCAAGATCCTTTTTTCTTTTTCCAATAGTATTTCTTTCATTTCTTTTTTGCCCTTACCAACAGCTTTGTGATGTAGTTTTTTGAATGTTGGTGAGGTGGGTGGGATTCAGAGCCCACAGCCAAGAAAGAATTCTTTAGATGTCTTTGGTGTCAAAAAGGTAGTTTATTGTCTTTGGTGCCAAAAAAGGTAGTTTCTGTCCACAGGACCCATGGACAAAAAGAGCTGCTGTTGGCTGCTGGCTGCTGCCTTGGGGATTTGAGGAGTAAATGATTATATACCTTGGGGTTGGGAGAAGTAAGTATAAGGGAACTTCCAGAAGGACTTTCATATGCCAAAGAAGACTCTGGATCCAGGAGGAAGGTTAAAAACTGCCCATCTCAAGTATTTGTCGGTGGGCAGAAGGTTATAAAGATATTTAATTTATCTACATTTCCTTCTGCCTTTGTTTCCCACATCACTTGTAGAAGACTACAAGGTTCTTTTAATACTTCAGTTCAATCTGTTCAAGACCCTTTAGAGTTTTCACAGATGGGCTTCTCAAAATTCATCCAGTGTTTGCTCTTCATTCAATCCCTAAGCCACTCCTGCATTTTTAGCTTTTTGTTATGGCAGTACTCAGTTCCAGATACCAAAATGTATGTTAATCACCTACTGTTGTATAAGTACATTACCCAAGAACTTAGTGAGTTAAAGGAAAATAAACATGTATTATTTCACAGAGATTCCTTAGATTAGGAATTCAGACAGGGCACAGATGTTTGTGTCTGCGCCATGATGTTTGGGGTCTCAGCTAGAAGATGCAGAGTTTGGAAGCTAGAAGCACTGAAAACTTGTTCATTTACATGTCTAGTGGTTGATATGTATGTTGACTGGAACTCTAGCTGGGGCTGTTGGTTTTCACAGCCACTTTTTTTTTTTTTTTTTTAAGTCTCCACATGGCCTTTACTTTACCACAAAATGGTGGCTGGATTCTAGAGGCCTAGCCTTAAAAGTCAGGTAGCATCACTTCTGCTGTGTTACATTGGTCTTGTCAGTCACAAGCACCCATGCAGATCTAAGGGGAGGGAATGTAGTTACCACCTTTTACTGGGAAGAGTGCCAGCCACATTATAAATAGAACATATAGATGTTTGTATAGGTGTTTCAATTTTTGGAAAATACAATCTACCATAGCCACCAAGACTTTAAGTCATGTCAAGAATGAAAAGCCGTATATCGTATGCTACCAATTTACTCACAATATTGTATATGATATATATAATATATACATATATTTAATTACTTATACTTAATTTTAAAGGTGACATCTGAAATTCTAATTCTACTGAAAAAATTAAATCATAAATATAATATTGACAAATAACTGAAGGTAATAATAAAAATATACATATCATTTACTATTATAGTCAATGATAAAATTTAATACAATTCCAAACTGTAAGAGTGAATGTTAAAGACTTCCCTTAAAAGTGTTGAATCTTGGGATGTCTGGGTGGCTCAGCGGGTTAAGCCTTTGCCTTTGGCTGAGGTCATGATCTCAGGGTCCTGGGGTCGAGCCCTGCATTGGGCTCTCTGCTCAATAGGGAGCCTGCTTCCCCCCACCCCCTGCTTGCCTCTCTGCCTACTTGTGATCTCTGTCTGCCAAATAAATAAATAAAACCGTTAAAAAAAGTATTGAATCTTTTAGAAGAATTTCACCAAATAATCAGAATAATACAAATTCTTTTATCTTCTATTTAAAACATTATATATAGTTATATTAAAGATGAATTTTTGCTTTATACTTATATTTTCATAGCATATAGTTAATCAAAGGAGAGGACCAGATGGAATACAACTCTATTTTGATGGACATTTGCATAAAAAGGAAAATCTCAGCAATCTGTGCGTATCGGTTCCAAGATTCTAAATATATAGATGTACAGAGAATCTGTAAGTCTCTGCATGGGAAAGACTGTATAATACATATAAAACATGGTGGAAGAATAGATCTTTGTATTTTGACATTCACCGGGCCTATATTTGGTCTGGATGGTAGACCCTTGTGACTCAAAGTGGATCTATGGACCAGCAGCAATGGCATCAGTGGAGGTTTTTAGAAATGAAGACTATCAGATCCTGATGGAACCACTGACCATAATCTGTGTTTTCACAAGATCCCATGCTGATTCATAAGTACACTGAGAAGCACTGAGAAGACAGTATTTTTTTTAACATGAATATGTTCACATTTCAAGATGGATGTGCAAATTAACTTCTGAATTGACCTTACCATGATTTGATGAGGCAGGTTTCCCGTGTATGGAGTATTACTGACCGGATTTGCCACTTGGCTACAAGAAACAAAAGTTTTCTAACTCTTTGTTGTTTTTGGACTAAATCATTTTTCATTTTCTTTTTAGCTCCCCATCATCTAGACAAGACATTGACTGGGTTGGCAAACAACTAAGATTAGGAGATGTTGCCTTCTCCACTTTCATTATGAAGCATTCACTCTAGACATTTTCCCCAAAGGTGACTATTTAAAATTATGCATTTCAGTTTATTTATTCGAATGCTTAATATGAAAATTTAAAAGATACAGAAACATTTAAACAATTGTACAATACTGTGCTGATTTTACTGTTATTGCTCCTGATTTTAGGGAGTCACAGACTATTCTATGTGGTCACCTCATGATTGACTCTTGCTGTAGCCAGCAACTACTTCCAATTAAGACGGTGTACTAGATCTCTAGCTCCAACAGTAAAAACTTTTGCCATGTTTTCTTTAACTTTATTAAGACTTTTTTTCTGAATTATTTAAAAGTTATTTAGGGGCATGCTAAACCCTTATCTAACAATATTTTATCATACTTCTAAACAATGAAGACATTTTCTTTTCTAATCCTAATACCATTATCACACCTGATAAAATTAGCAGTACTTGCCTATATTCAAATCTTATCAAGTATCTTTTACAGTTTTATTTTCTTTTTTTAAATCTAGGAGGAAAGGTCATTTTTCTTTGTTTCTTTTTGTTTGGAGAAGGGGAGGGCATAAAATCAAGAGTTTATTTTTTAAACATTTTCTTTGAAAAATAGCTTCAACTTTTGGCCTCCCAGTTTGACTGGGTAGAAGTTTTGTAAAGAAGAAATTTAGAGGCAAAAGTTTTGGAAATGATTCAGGTAGTGAAGACAAATGTGGTTCAAATATTTACAGATTAAGAAAATGGAGCATAACAAGACATTTGAATCTGAACAAACATTTTTAACAAGATTCCATCAGCTTTTTCTTAAAAGTAAATATTTGCCTAGTGTCTCTGCACACAGGAGCTCTGTTGGCTCTTTCAAATATGAAAAGAAAAAAAAAAGAGGCAGTTACCTTTCACTATCTTCTGTTTATTACTTTATGTTCTTTATGCAGACAAGAGCCACAGCAATGTTTACCCTAAGTGAGAATCTTCACTCTGTACATAATTTGTCAAAGTTTGGAAGTCTGAGCTGAAGTTGACATGACATCATATTAAAGGGGGACAGAGCAACAATTTTTTTGAATATTTTTTCTAATTTTTTATAAACATATAATGTATTATTAGCCCCAGGTGTATAGATCTGTGAATAGCCAGGTTTATACACTTCACAGTACTCACTATAGCACATACACTCCCCAATGTCCATAACCCAACCACCCTTTCCCTCCCCTCCTCCCCCGGCAACCCTCAGTTTGTTTTGTGAGATTAAGAGTCTCTTATGGTTTGTCTCCCTCCTGATCCCATCTTGTTTCATTTATCCTTTACCTACCCTCAAGACCCCACGTTGCATCTCCACTTCCTCATATCAGGGAGATCATATGATAGTTGCCTTTCTCTGATTGGCTTATTTTGCTAAGGTAATACCCTCTAGTTCCATCCACATCATTGCAAATGGCAAGATTTCATGTCTTTTGATGGCTGCATAGTATTCATATATATATATAGATATAGATATCTATATATATATATGATATCTATATCTATATATATATCTCACATCTTCTTTATCCATTCATCTGTTGATGGACATTTAGGTTCTTTCCATAGTTTCGCCATTGTGGACATTGCTGCTATAAACATTCAGGTGCACGTGCCCCTTTGGATCACTACATTTGTATCTTTAGGTAAATACCCAGTAGTGCGATTGCTGGGTCATAGGGTAGTTCTATTTTCAACTTTTTGAGGAACCTCCATGCTGTTTTCCAGAGTGGTTGCACCAGCTTGCATTCCCACCAACAGTGGAGGAGGGTTCCCTTTCTCTGCATCAACAGCATCTGTCATTTCTTGACTTGTTAATTTTAGCCACTCTGACTGGTGTGAGGAGGTATCTCATTGTGGTTTTGATTTGTATTTCCCTGATGCCGAGGGATGTGGAGCACTTTTTCATGTGTCTGTTGGCCATCTGGATGTCTTCTTTGCAGAAATGTCTGTTCATATCCTCTGCCCATTTCTTGATTGGACTATTTGTTCTTTGGATGTTGAGTTTGATAAGCTCTTTATAGATTTTGGATACTAGCCCTTTTTCTGATATGTCATTTGTAAATATCTTCTCCCATTCTGTCAGTTGTCTTTTGTTTTTGTTACCTGTTTCCTTTGCTGTGCAAAAGCTTCTGATCTTGATGAAGTCCCAATAGTTCATTTTTGCCCTTGCTTCCCTTGCCTTTGGAGATGTTCCTAGGAAGAAGTTGCTGTGGCCAAGTTGGAAGAGGTTGCTGCCTGTGTTCTCCTCAAGGATTTTGATGGATTCCTTTCTCACATTGAGGTCCTTCATTCATTTTGAGTCATGTGCGGTATAAGGAAATGGTTCAGCTTCATTTTTCTGCATGTGGCTGTCCAATTTTCCCAACACCATTTGTTGAAGAGGTTGTCTTTTTCCATTGGACATTCTTTCCGGCTTTGTCAAAGATTAGTTGACCATAGAGTTGAGGGTCTATTTCTTGACTCTCTATTCTGTTCCATTGATCTATGTGTCTGTTTTTGTGCCAGTACCATACTGTCTTGATGATGACAGCTTTGTAATAGTTTGAAGTCTGGAATTAGGATGCTGCCAACTTTGGTTTTCTTTTTCAACATTCCTCTGGCTATTTGAGGTCTTTTCTGGTTCCATATTAATTTTAGGATTATTTGTTCCATTTCTTTGGAAAAAATGGATGGGATTTTTATAGGGATTGCACTAAATGTGGAGATTGCTTTAGGTAGCATAGGCATTTTCACAATGTTTGTTCTTCCAATTCATGAGCATGGAACATTTTTTCATTTCTTTGTGTCTTCTTCAATTTCTTTCATGAGTACTTTATAGTTTTCTGAGTGTAGATCCTTGGGCTGTTTGGTTAGATTTATTCCTAGGTATCTTATGGTTTTGGGTGCAATTGTAAATGGGATTGACTCCTTAATTTCTCTTTTTTCTGTCTTATTGTTGGTGTAAGGAAATGCAACTGATTTCTGTGCATTGATTTTATATTTTGACACTTGACTGAATTTCTGTATGAGTTCTAGCAGTTTTGGAGTGGAGTCTTTTGGGTTTTCCACATATAGTATCATATCATCTGCAAAGAGTGATAGTTTGACTTCTTCTTTGCCTATTTGGATGCCCTTAATTTCCTTTTTTGTCTGACTGCTGAGGCTAGGACTTCTACTACTATGTTGAAGAGCAGTGGTGATAATGGACATCCCTGCTGTGTTCCTGACACACTCCTGTGAGAGTGGATAAGCTCTCAGTTTTTCTCCATTGAGAATGATATTTGCAGTGAGTTTTTCATAGATGGCTTTGATGATATTGAGATATGTGCCCTCTATCCCTCTGAAGAGTTTTGATCAGGAAAGTGATGCTGTACTTTGTCAAATCCTTTTTCAGCATTTATCGAGAGGATCATATGGTTCTTGTTCTTTCTTTTTGAGGTATTGTATTACATTGATTGATTTGTGGATGTTGAACTAACCTTGCAGCCCTAGAATAAATCCTACATGGTCGTGGTGAATAATTGGGATCCTTGTCTGGTTTTGGGATCAAGGTGATGCTGGCCTCATAAAATGAGTTTGGATGTTTTCCTTCCATTTCTATTTTCTGGAACATTTTCAGGAGGATAGGAATGAATTCTTCTTTAAATGTTTGGTAGAACTCCCCTCGGGAGCTGTCTGGCCCTGGGCTCTTGTTTTTTTTTTTTTTTTTTGAGATTTTTGATGACTGTTTAAATGTCCTTACTGGTTATGGGTCTGTTTAGGTTTTCAATTTCTTCCTGGCTCAGTTGTGATAGTTTATCAAAGAAACAGTTTTGAAGAGCAAATATTTTAGGTTCATTGGGGCCACTTTTCTTTTTTTTAAGTTTTTATTTAAATTTCAGTTAACATAGAGTGTAATATTAGTTTCAGGTATACAGTTTAGTGACTCAACAATTCCACACATCACCAGGTGCTCATCACAACTAGTGTGTTCTTTAATCCCTATCATCTATTTGACCCATCCTCCCATCCACCTCCCGTCTGGTAACCATCAGTTCATTCTCTGAAGTTAAGCCTGTTTCTTGGTTTGCCTCCCCCTTTTTTTTTTTTAACCCCATTGTTCATTTGTTTCATTTCTTAAATTCCACATCTGAGTGAGATCATAAGGTATTTGTCTTTCTCTGACTATTTTGCTTAGTATAATACTCTTTAGCTCTATCCACGTCATTGCAAATGGCAAGATTTCATTTTTTTATGACTGAGTAATATTCTATTGTATATATACCACTTCTTCTTTTTCCATTCATCACTTGATGGACATTTGGGCTCTTCCCATAATTTGGCTATTGTTGATAATGCTACTATAAACATCAGGGTACACTTAACCCTTTGAATTAGTATTGTATCTTTGGGGTAAATATCTAGTAGTAAAGTTGTTGGATCCTAGTGTAGTTCTATTTTTAACTTTTTGAAGAAATTCCATACTGTTTTTCAGAGTGACTGCACCAGTTTGCATTCCCACCAACTGTGTAAGTGCGTTTCCCTTTCTCCACATCCTTGCCAATACCTATTGTTTCTGTTATTGTTGATTTTAGTCATTCTGATAGGTGTGAGGTAGTATCTCATTGTAGTTTTGATTTGTATTTCCCTGATGATGAGAGATGCTAAGCATCTTTTCACGTGTTTGTTGTCCATCTGGATGTCCCATAGAAGGCCACTACTATAGGCTTATCTCTGAAAGTGACTTTATTTTTTTTTTTTTGTAATCTTTTTTTTTTTTTTCCTTTTCTTTTTTTTTTTTTTTAAAGATTTTTTATTTATTTATTTGAGAGAGAGAGACAGTGAGAGAGAGCATGAGCGAGGAGAAGGTCAGAGAGCGAAGCAGACTCCCCATGGAGCTGGGAGCCTGATGTGGGACTCGATCCCGGGACTCCAGGATCACGCCCTGAGCCGAAGGCAGTCGTCCAACCAACTGAGCCACCCAGGCGTCCCTGAAAGTGACTTTAAATCCTGCTTCCTTTAGCTTCGCGGCTTGGGAGCTCATGAAGGAAGGAGAGTGATGAGGATTTGGGAGAAAAGGTGAAGATTTTATGAGTTAATTGATTTTATGGCTGGAAAGGATGGAAAAATGTTGTTCCAACCTTTTATAAATGTGCTAACATTTATTGTGAGAACTTTTTTTTTTTTTTAAAGAGATTTTGTTTATTTATTTGAGAGAATGAGAGAGAGAGAGTGTGAGAGGGGAGAGGGTCAGAGGGAGAAGCAGAGTCCCCACTGAGCAGGGAGCCTGATATGGGACTCAATCCTGGGACTCCAGGATCATGACCCAAGTTAAAGGCAGTTGCCTAACCAACTGAACCACCCAGGCACCCTATTAAGACACTGGCTATCTAGTCATACTGAAACCTAAGAAAAATTAAAAAAAAATAGTAATTAAAATATAGTTTGATAAAATATTCACTAGGTTGATGTGGTTTATCATTAAGAAATTGACTCTGAAAAACAATCTGAGGGTATTGAAGGGGTTGGGGGTGGGAGGTTGGGGAATCCAGGTGGTGGGTATTGGTGAGGGCACTGATTACATGGAACACTGGGTGTGGTGCAAAAATAATGAATACTGTTATGCTGAAAAAATAAAAAATTTTAAAAAAAAGAAAAAAAAAAAGAAATTGACATAGGGGCACCTGGGTGGCTCAGTGGGTTAAAGCCTCTGCCTTCAGCTCGGGTCATGATCCCAGGATCCTGGGATCAAGGCCCACATTGGGCTCTCTGTTCTGCAGGGAGCCTGTTTCCTCTTCTTTCTCTCCCTCTGCCCACTTCTCTGCCTAATTGTGATCTCTGTCTGTCAAATAAATAAATAGAATCTTTAAAAAAAAAAGAAATTGACATTTAAATACAGTATTTAGATTATTCCTTTTTTTTTTTTTTGACTGAGTACTTTGGAATCATGGACATAAACTATTAGGTATGTTTAATAGAAATTGCAGACTTTTGGGGCATCTGGGTGCTTTAGTTAATTAAAGCATCTGCCTTCAGCTCAGGTCATGGTCTCTGGGTCTTAGGATAGAGCTCCACACAGGTTTCCTTCTCAGCAAGGAGTCTGCTTCTCTCTCTTTCCCTCTGCCCCTCCCAACCACTCGTTCTCTCTCTTTCTTAAATAAATAAATAAAAGCTCTAAAAAAACAAATAGCAGACTTTCTGCTAAAAGAAGACAAAGGGTAATAGTGTTGGAAAGGACTTGGCCTCTGGATTTAAACAGAGCTTAAAATCCTGGCTCTGTTAATAGTGATGAATCTGGGTAGGTTATTTAACTTCCCTATGTTTCACTTAGTAGGTGGGGGTAATAATACCTCCCAAAGCTGTTGTTAGGCATACATGGAAAAATACAGAGTACAGGTTCTGGCAAAAGCAGGTACTCATGAATGTACATTAGCCTCCCTTTTGTTACACTTACTGATTTTGATGATTCAACCTGTCTGATTCTGAGGCAACCAAACTGGATGCAGGAGGACAATCTAAAACATTACATCTTCAGAATCAGATAATTCCTGCCACTGTGAGAACATTGGAAATGTGGTCTATTGTTCCATATGTCAGTTAGATGGTAAGGAATAGTTTCTTTGGTTTTTATTAGTTCTCTGTTTAAGCCTTAGTGCTGCAAGATGCTCTGTGTCCAAAAAATCTTAGGGTGAATGATGTGGGAACATATTCTAGACTATTTCCTTTCTGGGGTATCTCAATTTAACATTTTACACTAAATGATATATTTCACAATAAGTACTTTTTAAAGAACTCAATCTGTTCCCTTTCTCTGTCTGCTCTACCAGTAGCCTATCTCTTACCATCTCTCACCTGATTGCTGATAGCAGTTCTTTCTTTGTCTTCTGGCCTCCTCTTCTGTCCCACAGAGAAGCTGCGTCATTTTTTTTCAAACTTAAATCTAATCCTACCACCTGCTTGATAAATACCCAGCAAGACTTTCCATCACTCTTAGAGTAAAATCCAAATGCCTTTTTCTGGCTTACAAAATCCTACAAGATCTTTCTGCAACCACATGCTTATAAGCATCCCATCTTCCTGCTTATCCACTATTATCCCAGGAACACTCCAGTCCCACTGTGCACTTCTCAAAAGTGCTACATTTGCTCCCACCTCAGGGCCTTTGCACTAACTCCTTTCTTTCTATCTGAACTGATTTCTTCCTAATTTTTACATGGCTGGCTCCTTCTTACATGTTAGATTTGTCTCTTCTTCACAGACTTTCCCTACCTGGTTTGAAATAGTCACCGGTTATTTTCTTTGAATAGCATTTACCTCTAAAATCCTTCTCATTTCTATCTACTTACCTACCTACCTTTCCGTCTTTCTTTATTATTTCTCCTACAAAGGTGTGCAGTATATAACAAAGGGGACGTGACTTTCTTGTTCACTGCTTTCTCTTGCAGCAAGACTAGTGCTTGGCATAATTAACAACTTAATAAATAGAGCTGGGTGAATCAAATGGCATGACTCCACATCCCCCTCTTTCTGTCTTTATTCTTGGATATGAGGGAAATAGTCTGATATGGAGAGGCTAAGAAAAGTGGAATGAGGAAGAAAGACAAAGATATCATGACAATGCTTTACCTAAGAAAGTTTCTATTGATTGGACTTTAACTTAAAGATGATTTTACACTATCAAAAAAAAATCTTGAAAGAAATGTTTATTTTATAAGGTTTTATTTATTTATTTGGCAGATAGATAGATAGATAGATAAAGATCACAAGTAGGCAGAGAGGCAGGCAGAGAGAGAGGGGGAAGCACGTTCCCCACGGAGCAGGGAGCCCGACACAGGGCTCAATCCCAGGATCCCAAGATAATGACCCGAACCGAAGGCAGAGGCTCAACCCACTGAACCACCCAGGTGCCCCGAAAGAAAGGCTTATTTTAATAAACAAGTAAGTGTCTTACCACCAGCAGCAGTATCTTATAGTTATCAATCTGATGAAGCTTGGCTTTCTGAGTGATGGCAGATGTGCTGTGTTGTTTGACTGTAATTTGATAATTGGTCATTGCGCTGAGGTTTACAAGCTACAGTCTTTTTTTCTTTTCTATCCACCATCCACTGTCACACAGCACATGATAAGTTTTTACTTATAGATTATAAATACCTAAGATTCAAACAGCCTGTGTTCTAATGACAATGTTCTACATCTGTGTTGTACTTAATACATTGCCAAATGTTTTCACATTTATTACTCAATTTATCTTCTAAAATATTTTATTTATAAAATGTGGTTTTTTCACATATTGCCTATGTTCGTTTATTGACAATTCCTCTCTTACCATCAAAGTGAAAAGATTTCCAGAAATATTGCATATGCATTTCTTCTAAACTCAGTATTAATTATTCTACCATGCATTGAATTAACTCTTGAGTTTTCTAGTATGTTTTACTTTACCTTTGATCTTTTTTTTTTGTCTAGTATGTTTTACTTTACCTTTGATCTTTTTTTTGTCAATGCTTTTTGATAGGTCTATGGGAATTCTCCATGGCTGTTAAAGATCTCTTTAAGCCCTAGCCAGTGTTTCTTGTTTCATCTATTTCTCTCTTCTGTTTAATAAACCCCTGTGCAGACCTGTTTGCAGCTTTTGTGCTCTTTTTTGACAGATGTTCTTCTACCTTTAAAGCCTCTTGCTGTGGCAAAGAACAGGTATGGTCTCTGACCTCTTTGAAAAGATTTTATGTATTTATTTATTTACTTGACAGAGACAGAGAGCTCAGGTAGGCAGAGCAGACGGCACAGAGAGAGGGGGAAGCAGGCTCCCCACCAAGCAGACAGCCTGATGTGGGGTTTGATTCCAGGACCCTGAGATCATGACCTGAGGTGAAGGCAGAGGCTTAACCCACTGAGCCACTCAGGTGCCCCTTGAAAAGTTTTTTTTTTGCAAGACTTACACATTTTTATGTTGGTCTTCCTTTAATTCCACCAATTTTGCTTTATAAATGTCAGGGTTTATTTGTATATATCTTGACATAATACAGTCCTGGCTTTCAGATTTGGGCCTTTTTAAATTTAGTTTGTCTTTTCTTCAACAGCTCTTTTTAGCTATTGCTATTTCTTATAATGAAATGTTTTGTCTTATCGAAAAACTCTTTTATCTGATTTTTAACAGAGCAAGAAGAATTTGATTTCTGACATTTTTCTCTCTGCCTCTTCACCTCTCCACCCTATAGTTATCTTCCTCCTTTGAAAAATTTACTCTCCAGAATATTGCAATGTGCCTTAGGCAGTGTAAGCTGCTATAACAAAGCATTATAGACTGAGTGGCTTATAAGAAATAGTAATTTATTTCTTATAGTTCTAAAGGCTGGGAAGATCAAGGCTAGCAGATCCATGTCTGGTGAAACCTCTTCTCACTGTATCCGCATGTGGTGGAAGGGGAAAGGGCTCTCTGGAGTCTCTTCTTTTTTTTTTTTTTTTAAGATCATTTATTTATTTACTTATTTGAAAGAGAGAGAGACAGAAAGCAAAGCATGCAAGAGAGATAACATGAGTGGTGGAGGGAGAGGTGGAGGGAATAGAGACTCCCTGCTGGGATCCTGGGGGGGGGGGTCTTCGTCCCCGGACCCTGGGATCAAGACCTGAGCCAAAGGCAGATGCTTCACCAACTGAGCCACCCAGGTGCCCCTCTGGGGTCTCTTTTATAAATGCATTGATCCCATTCATGAGGTCTTCCACCTCATGACCTAATAGCTCCCAAAGACTCCCTTCCAAATAAGTTCACATTGTGGAATAAGTTTCAACATATGAATTTTGTGGGGAAACAAACTTTGTCTATATCACACAGTAGGAAATTTTGAATTGCTACAAGATAACACTTCTTTGTAGTAAATGTGAAGTAAAGGTTTTATTAAGTTTTTCTTAACTTAAATTCATGGAATTGGCCATTAAAATGTTTAACTATTCATTTTATGGCTGTCATACAAAGATAATATGCAAGAAATTGCTTAATCCATTTTAACTTTTTTTCTGATAGTGTTTTCTACTGTTTGATGAAGTAACTCTTACTGGCTCACTTTCTACAAAATTTTCTCTGGAAGAACTCTCCTGACACTTTATGCCTGGATTAGATACCCTTCCTGTATGCTTCCATAGCATCCCACACTAACCTATCACAGCCCTGATCACAGATCATTTGTATCTATTCTTTTTATTTTCCTCTCCTCCTCCTCCTTCTTCTTCTTCCTTTTACATTTATTCATATGCACCAGGAATGTAGGGAATATACCTTGTTTTTGCTATATTACCACCCTTAACAAAATACATGCCCATGCTGGGAACTTAATAACTATTTAAGTTCTTTGGTTATTGGGGTGCCTGGGTGGCTCAGTTGGCTAAGCATCTGCCTTAAGCTCAGGTCATGATCTCAGGGTCCTGGGATCAAGTCCCACATCTTGCTCTCTGCTCAGCAGGGAGTCTCTTTCTCCCTCTGTGCTCTCCCTCTCCCTGTCTCTCTCAAATAAATAAATAAAAATAAAAATAAAAGTTCTTTGGTTATTTATGCCTCTGTGGAATTTTTTCCCCCTCTAAGCCCTCTTTAAGTCTTGTCAGATTTCTGAATGAGTCTTACAGTCATGCTCAGTAACCTTTAATAGCTCAATAGCCTTGTTTCTAACAATTTTTTTCTCTTTATTTTAAAAACATGTTAGTTTTTCATCATTCTCAGCACAATTGATTGTTAAAGCATAAAATGCTTAGAGACATAATTCACTTACCAATCCCCCCTTCCCCATTTTAAAGATGAGGACACTCAGGCCCAAAGATGTCTGGATGAGTATAATTCACTGATTGACTTCTTCAGCACAAGAACCTATCTCGTGTGTCTCTCACCGTGTTACACCGCTCTAGGTCATTCAAAACAAGACCCAGTAGGTTTCTCAGCGAACTCTTATGAGTTACAAAAAATGTTAGAGTGACGTTACCAGAAGCAGGACTATTTCTTTTCTTTAGAAAAGAAATCATCTGATAATGCTACTCAACTGTTGAGCTATGAAATGTTCCTCTAGATGATTTACTTTCTGTAATTCCTGCCTTGATTTGGGTCTACTGCATTTCTTTTTCTTCCTCCTATGCTAGGGACAGAGATTTTCCTCAGAGGTGGAGAATGATACCTAGATGCTGACTGTTGAATAAGGCGTTCTAGTTGGAGAAACGACACCCACAGGAATGATCCAGGGTGTGGTATGCATTGAAAGGAAATGACGTCATTGATAATGTAATTGATGATTGCTACAGATCACAACACTCACAGGGCCCCTATTTTTGGCCTTCCTCCTCACTCTTACCACTGGCTGAACTGATCCTATACCTCCAACCATTTTGTATTTGGGTGGAAGGTCAGCTTTCTTCCTCCTGTAATTCCCTCTTGTACATTCTGGACTGCCCTTTCTTGCTCATCTTTAACCATAGCAACACCCTTACATCTTATCTCTGATTTGTATAGATTTCTTACAGTCTCCTACCTGCTCTTATCCCTTTCCTTTTGTCTTCACTGTCAAAGGTTTATTTTTTTACTATCATTTTATTGGGATCTCCAGTAGGAGGGGAGAGTTGTATTCAGCAAAGTAGCTATTTTGAGCCATTATCCCTGTTTTTCTTTCTTTTAAATAAAAATGAATTTTCTGCACTTGGTTTTCTGTCTAGATTCTGAAATATTTACCTATTATTCATGCTGGTTATGTTGGGGGAAAAATAGTGAATCCTAGTTGTGTACCATATGCCTCATCTGCCATAGAATTAGGTGATCCCCATTTCTAAGCCTAAAACTTGTACATCTTTAAGTATAAAATAATATTTGTAATTGGCAAAAATATAAATGGCTCAGCAAATACTTCTTTATTTCCTCTGCTGACTGTAATTTACTAAAATATTACATAAAAATCTCCACAAAAACATGCAAACTGTCAAGTGTGTGACATCTTAACGTTGTGTGAGAGCCAATATATCTAAGACATGGAGAGCTTATTAGAGGTAATATTTATTTCCAATTATAGGAGCTAATATCCGGCAAAACTTAGAAGGTTCAGTTTAGGGAAGTATCCAAGTGCTTGGCTACTGATCCCAAACCTTATCTGAACTATCCGAACGTCTTAAGTCTTGAAAACTGGCCTGGACATCTTATAAGAACAGCTTCATCTGGGACGTTTGGGTATGTTAGATTCCAGCTGGAACACAAAACTGCAGAGAGAGGCGAAAATGAAGAATAATTGGGGGGAAATGCTGAACTTCCTCAAACCTCAGAAAGAGGCTTTGGTAAAATTTGGAGCAAAGGTCATGGATTATGAACAGCTTCTATTTTAACTGGCTGCATTTAGCCATCCTTAAAAAATTCTATTTTAATCTTCCCAATGAAAGGTCGTTAATATTTCTTTGTTTTTGGCTGGGCAATATACTAAAACTTTTTTTAAAAAATAGTGAAACTCTGCTGGTTTACATGTCACAAGAATTTGACAGCAGATGATTGCTTCAGAATGGCAAAGGGCATATTCAGTGATCATTAACACATACCTACCTGTGGTTTGGGGCATCTCACCAATGGAGCCTTAAATCAAGTTGTAGGAACACCTTAAATCAAGTTGTAGGAACACCATAAAACCCCTGTAATCATAAAGAGTAAACAGGAATAAAATATTCTCTATTGTGTTGTGCTTCATCAGCTTTGTGAGTTTACATATTCAAAACATTATTTTTTGGTTTCCATTTTTAGTTTTATTCATTTATTTCATTACAATTGAGGGATGTTGAATATATATAACATGTAGATGTACACTAATTATTGTTAATTGTCTACTATATGCTAAGTATATGTACATAATCTTATAACTGAAGGAGGTAAATATCATTAACCTAATTTTACCCAGACAGTAGTTCAGAGAGGTCTATTTATTTGCTTAAGCTTCTACAGCTAAATGATGGTTAATTTAATACATCAACTTGGCTGAGCCAAGGTGTCCATATATTTGCTCAAACATTATTCTAAATGTTTCTATGAAGTTGTTTCTGGATGGGATTACCATTTAAATTGGGGAATTCTGAGTAAAGCAGATTGTCCTCTGTAATATGGGTGCCTCATCCAATCAGTTGAAGAACTGAATAGAATAAAATACTGACAAAAAAAAAGAACCTCCAAGCAAGAGGGATTTTTGCTGGTAAGTCTGCCTTTGGACTCCATATGCGACACTGGCTCTTCATGGTTGAAGAACAGATTGCCTTTGTACTCTAAGTGCAACTCTTTCCTGAATCTCTGGCCTGTAGATTCAGATTTTGGATTCACCAGGCCTCCACAATCACATGAGCCAACTCCTTAAGTCTCTTTCTATGTATATACACACATCCTATTGGTTCTGTTTCTCTAGAAAACCCTAACTAATACAGTTAGTAAGTGTGGAAGCCAAGGTTCAGACCTACATCTATTGACTTTTTGAGTATTACATTGAATCTCATTTCATATAAACACTTCTTTTTCTGCTTACTGAATTTGTAATTCAATTTTTTACTATTTGTTCACATTTACCTTCATATACACACGTATACCTGTATATGTCAGCATACAGTTATTAAATATCTGTTATATGGCCTTGTTTATATGAGTTACAAAGTTTTGGCTTCTGCTATGGAAATACTTAATCAAAGAGAATGATGAAAAAAATCAAAACAAAAAATGAAAGAAGGTGATAAATCTTATCCTCAACATGTAATTAATCTTATGAAGATAGACTCACTTCACCATACTTATCATTGCATAATGATAGTATTTCCCACTCTGATATTATTATTGGCCAATTTATCACTAAAATCTAATTTTATGCATAAATCCTTATAATTGAAAACATTTTCCATAATTTCTCCCTAATTTTGGCTTCCTGGAAGATATTTTTCTAATTTTCACTGTTAAATAATCTTAATTCTATCTGATTACTCAGTCCTCATTTGCTTTTATGTCTACGAAACCAAAACATCTTAAAAAATTTATAGAAACTTAAGACATGAAACAATGGCAAAATATTATAGAAAACTCTGAAATACTATTTTTGAAGACCTTCTAAAAATATTGCCTAGATAAGGAGAATTTGTAGTAATATTACCTGTAGCTACTAATCTATCTATCTTCCTAGCTAGGTATGTAGCTTTTTATTTGCTAATCTCTGTCTCTTCAGTATATATGTATGTCATGGCTCTCATTGTTATATCAGTTCCATGTTAGATTTATACTTAGAAATACAATTTGGCTGAATCATAGTTATCAAAACTAGTGTGTATGAACATAGCTAATGAGTTTATGTGTATGCACAGTTGGGGGGATTGGTGGTTTCTATTTAATATTTGTTCCACATCTTTCATATGTCAGCCACTGTCTTATATAACTTATGTTGATCACCTTAACTATCTGAAAATACTGTGAGATAGAAATTACCATCCACATTTTATTTTTACTTATTTAGTTTTGAAGACTTTATGTTTAAGTAATCTCTACACCCAGTGTGAAGCTCAAACTCACAACCTTGAGATAAAGAGTCATAAGCTCTATCAACTGAGCCAGCCAGGGGCCCCTACCATCCACATTATAAAAATGAAAAACTTGAGGTTCAGAAAGGTTTGTCCAACATCAAATATCTAGCACAAGGTGTAGGAGAATAAAAACATGTGTCTGTCTACTTCTAAAATTCAGTTTTCTAATTATACCATGGTTGAGATAGGGATACCACTAAAGAATATGCCACAAAAAAACTCTCCTGCTTATATGTTCCAGAATGACCTTTAGAAGAAACTGAATCTACCACTTTCAAAAATTTTTTAAAAAATTTTGGCCATAAGTACTAGTTACAATCTTAAGCCTTGTTGATTTCTTTCACATCTAGACTCTGAGGGACCTTTGAGTGAAGATGGTGTTCCAACACAAGAAACACTTCATTTACCCCTTCCCTCTCATGAATCTCCCTCTCCCTCTCCGTGTATCTTTTTCTCTCTGTGGTTGCCAGATCCTTCTCATGAAGAATTGAATATTCCTAGATCTTCTCCATCTATTTAAAAATAACTCTGCAATACCACTTTCCCCTCCTGCTACTTTTCTTTATTATCGAATTTATGGGAAAAAATTGCTTTATCCATTTCCTCACATTCTCGATTGAAATGTCCCCTGCTAAGATCATTAGTAATGTTGTCAGCACATCCAATAGAACTTGTTTTATTCTTTATGCTTTTTGAACTTTCAGCAGCACTTGGTAGTGTCCATATGATCTTCATGAAAACCTTCCTATGTGTAAAAAGTTTAGGTTCTAATTTTCCTTCTACCTCTATGGAAAGTCCTTCTCAATCACTCATTTCTTCCTCTGTTCAAATCCTGAGACTCCTCAGGGGCCTCTCTAGATTCTTTTCTCATTTTCTATTCTTTGTAGATTATCTCTACTGTTGACTTCAATTAACATTTGTGCACTTACAATGGGAATAATATTCTTGAACTCTGATAGAAAATTGGTCATGTATTATTCAACCTCAGATAAAATTTTCTGGTAACAAATCATTAAAACTAGAAGTTAAAATGAAGCCACCTTCACTATCACTTAAAAGCAAATTGTGGGGCGCCTGGGTGGCTCAGTGGGTTAAGCCGCTGCCTTCGGCTCAGGTCATGATCTCAGAGTCCTGGGATTGAGTCCTGCATCGGGCTCTCTGCTCAGCAGGGAGCCTGCTTCCCTCTCTCTCTCTCTGCCTACCTCTCTGCCTACTTGTGATTTCTCTCTGTCAAATAAATAAATAAAATCTTTAAAAAAAAAAAAAAGCAAATTGTATTGACTTTTTTGGAGAAGTCGAGTTTAAATATTTCTTTAAAAATTTTTTTTGTTTGTTTTTTGTTTTTGTTTTTTTTGTTTTTGATTTGAGAGAGAAAGAGCATGGTCACAAGAGAGAGTATGAGTGGGAAGGTCAGAGTGAAAGGGAGAGAGAATCACAAGCAGACTCTGTGCTGAGTGCAGAGCCTGAGTCTGGGCTCGAGCTCACGACCCTGAGATCACAATCTGATCCAAAACCAAGAGTCAGATGTTTAACTGATTGAACCACCCAGGAGTCCCAAATTCAAATTAAAACTATTCCACTAATTATGTTATCAGGTTTCCTATTATCTTTACTTAATTTTTGCTCACTTTATCCAATATGGATTGAAATAAGTGAAATAAAGTTTACTTCTGCTAGTATGTTTGTAAATATTTATCCTTTTATTTACTATAGTTTTCTCACTGTGAGTGCTGAGCCAGGTTATTTTGTGGTTATTTGTTCATACTTGATTTATATATTCATTGTGAATTGCATCATTTCTGTAATAAGCTGCCTTTTTTGTCTTATTTAATATCTTATGGCTTCAATTCAATCTTAAATGATCATTTTAAAAAGATTTTATTTAATTATTTGACAGAGAGAGAGAGTGAGAGAGTAGGAACACAAGCAGGGGGAGAGGCAGAGGGAGAGGGAGAAACAGGCTCCCCACCAAGCAGGGAGCCTGATATGGGGCAGGACCCTGGGATCATGACCTGATCTGAAGGCAGATGCTTAACTGACTGAGTCACCCAGACACTCATCAATCTCAAATAGATCTTAAAATACCTTTCTCTATGTATACGTTTTCAGTTGCTGCATAATGATTAACATGAGCTCTGTGGCTTAAAACACCACCCATTTATTAACTCACCATTCTGTATGTCAGTAATATGAACACTATTGCTGGCTTCTCAAGGATGAAATCAAGATACAAGACTTAGATCTTGTCTGGAGGCTCTGGAGAAGAAGCTGCTTCCAAGTGTATTCTTGTTGGCATGATTCTTTTCTTTGTGTTCCTAAGATGGAGGTCCTTTTCTCCTTTTGAGGTGTCAGCTGGGAACTGCTCACAGATCCTAGAGGCTGCCAAATGGCCGCCTTCATTTTCAAGCCAGAACGCTAGATTAAATCTTTTCAGTGCTTCAGATCTCTGACTTTCTCTTCTCCTACCTGTTGGAAAAAACTGCTTTGAAAGGGCTCATGTGGTTATTTTAGGCCCACCTAGATAACTTCTCTCCTTAGGACTGATTGTGTCATATAACATAATTTATTCATGAGAGTAAAATTGATCATATTTCCCGTCCAAGGGCATGCACATCAGGGGGAAGGAAGTCTTGGGAGATATATTGGAATTCTGGTTACCATACCATTCCATTTGTGTGCATTTATTACATTGTATATATGACTATTTTTATTAACCTTTCTGAATCAACTTTTAAAATATGTATTTATTGTAAATAATTCTTAGTAGGGATTTACTGTGTGGTCCAAAATGAGAAGTTTTCCTCTAAAATATGAATTTAGTCCCTACTGACTTATTGATTTCTTGATTCATAGACATCTGGTCTTAATTCTTCCAAGATAATTTAGTTTCTAGTTTCTATCTTTATTGTTTCCACAAAAAGATCTTCACTATTTTATCTGTAGGCATACTTTCTCATATTGATTGGTGTGCATTTCTTCTAAAAATGTATAAGCTTTATATTTAAATTACTAATGTAATCTTAATTACCATATCACTTTACAGTTCTATAATTTATAGCTTACAACTTTTATGTGTAGCTTTATCTAATGCATTTAAACTTTTATTTCTTTTTAACAGCAGCTACTTACTCATTTGGACAAACATTTACCAGGTTTCCAATGGTTAATTAGCACAAATGGAATGATTCTTGCTGAAAGCCAGGAAACTTGATCTTAGCATCAATAATTCACCTTTGTATGTTAGTTGTGAAAAAAAATTATGTTCTAGAAACATTATATATCATTCTTTTAAAAGTCATATCAGTAGGGCATAACTTAGTAAATATTAAAGTCAAAGGAACGTATGTCTATAATTTGTTGGAGTTGTCTCTGAATGTGATTTTCCATCCCTGTTCCCATAAACCCTTATACTGATTTCTTTTCAGGGAGAAGAGTTTAAGGAACTCGGGACTATAAGCCACCCTTTCAAACAAAAAATTCTTTATTACCAAAATATAGCTCAAAATCAGAACTTTACACTTGAAGATGATCTTGAATCTAGTTTTATTTAATAATATAATAATCTAATATAAATAATAATCTAGTTAGTATTTCTTTATATTTTATAGATGAGGAAACTGTGGCCCAGGTAGTTCACCTAAGTAGGTGACTCAATTGGACTAAGACACAGTTTGCTCGACTTCTCAGTGTGTATTATTTCTTCAAGAAAGTATGTTGCCTTTCATATGAAAAGACCCAAAAGAAATTCCAAAATCAGAAATACTATTTGGACCACTAAGAATGTGAAAGATAAACTGTTGATCTATGACCTGTATCTTACCACATTCCCAATCAGTGTCAGAGCTTTCTAACATCTGTGCCTGGTTGTGCTCACTGTAAGACTCTTTTGTGTTTAACAGCTAATAGCTAATTTAACAGCTAATAGTTACTTTTCCTGTCATGTAAAGCATTTTAAGATCTTATGAATTTGTATTCTCTATTTTTATGCTAGATGCAAAAGCTCTATATTCATTTCTTTTTATTTTAGGTATCAATTCTTTATTGTGTGTGGTTTGCTATCAAAAGCAAACAGATGGATTTTACAAATCTATCTTTCCCTTTTTATCTTCTAGGTGGTAATAAAAACAAGGTGCAACCTGGCGATTCACAGACCTGTACCCCTGGGGATAAAAATATATTATATGTTTATAAAATAAATAAATAAAAGAAAAAAAAAAAACAAGGTACAGAGTTTCTACCTCTTGTGTTCCAGAATTGTTCTAAACTGCATGTTAATATCACGTCAAATAGGATCAAATTTTATTTTCATTGCAATAATAGCCAACTATGTCTAGAAATTTCAACAATTTTTCTTGGCTTCATCCTATTTCTAGAAGGTAACTATTCTTCTTCCTTTCATGTCTGATCATAATTTCTTTATAGTTGGAGATAGGTTTATGATAGCATAGGATGACTATTCAAGATTATAGATTTTCTTCTTTTCACTCTCTCTCCATTACATATAGAGATAAAACAGTATTATGAGTGTGTTGGTGAATATGTACTATAAATAAGAGTGACATGGGGATAGTCACTATTACTAATTTTTGGTATGGGAAATGGTTATTGTGTTATTTTGTTGTATCATGTTTTAGGCCCTGTTTCTACATGGACCTGCCCATTGCTAGTTTGGAGCTCTAGAATGAACATGGACTTCAGAAATCAGTTCTAACTTTGCCACATGCCAGCTGCGTGAGGTTGGGCAAGTCTCTTAATCAATGAATGTCGCAATTTATTTATAAAAACATTGATAATAAGCTTTTGTTTCACAGTTTGTTATAAATATTAAATTATTTAATGTGTATATTATATAATGATTATAATGAAAGGATTTAGAAGAAAGCTTGGCACATAGCAGAGCTCAAAAATATTAATTTCATTATCTGTTAAATCTCTACTACTGCCTTTCATTTCAGGATTTATGACTGCTGGTCTTAGTATAGCCCACCCACCTGACGGCTGTCTAGTCAATCTCTTGTTGTCTTTTTGCAGGTGGAAGATATTACATCCATTACATACATTATATGCTTGAAAAGGAATAAGTGTGCACATCTTGTCCGCAGTTAATTTCTCCTTCCATTAAATTGTGATTGTATTTAGGGTTTATTTAGTCATTGTGCTAAATCTAGCATGGTGAAAGTATTCAGTGATAGATATAATAGGGAAGGCTCTGGAGGTTAGAAGACTGTTAGGCAGTTTTGTTTGTTTAAGGAAAAAGAGCAGGAAAATTTTGCATAATGCCTTTTGGAGCAGTTTTGTTCTTCATAATTGCCTGAGATATTTCAAGGTGCTTTGCTATAAATCTGAAGACTTAAAAACATTGTTTTACAGTCTGGCCCACTAAGAATAATGACCTCTCCCGTTCCTTGTTTTTCTGGGTGATTAAGGGTTTCCTGACTGGCCCCAGGCCATCTGCCCTGACTTTTTTTTTTTTTTTCCCTCCCAAGGATTTAGAACCATATTGTCAAAAATAATCTCTTACTCTAAGAGATTTTTTTCTAGCCCCAGAAGATAGAAAGCGTTGCAGCATGTGCTCAAAACTTGCATGAAAAATCTTGCAAGTGATGCTTCTTATTGATGGTAGAAAGCAGGCCCATCATTTATGCTACTTTTACTAAATTAGGTGTAAATTATTTCAAGGAGGCCAGAGTTCTTCTCTGAGTCCCTATGAGGATAATTTCACAAATACACAGCAGGTCCCTCCAACCACAGATTTCGGGGCAGAGAGAAGAAAATAAGAAGAAGCGAGCTGTGGCCTGGGGCCAGTACACACCTCTCCACAGGGGGTTTCCAACATGTGGGTGATTTTTAACCAAGCTGATATAAATCAGACTGTGCAGAGCAACGACATTTGGATCACCGTGCTGGGAGATGCCTGGATAGTGTTACGCTTCCCTCATTAGGAGGGACTGGAGCTGAGCTGGGGAGTTGAACTTTTAGCTGTATCAAAATAACAGTGTGGGAGCAAAGAAGAGGCTTGGATAAGGAGGTGTAGCCATCATAACCCTACCTATACAAACAGGTTATGTGAAGTGTCCCGAACCCTTATCCTTCGAGATCATTTATTTGCAAACTGAGCTCAATAGAATCAAGAAGAATTTGGTCTATGTGTGTCATGGTTTAAATCTTCTGGGCAAGACTTGACCCTCATTCTTTCTCAGCTGAGATATTCTGCCACAGTGGTGTACAGTCTAATGCCCTGTTAAAACTGAGTTTGTAACGTATAAAAGTATTTGTTAGTGTTTAGAAACATTTTTACTTAAATCAAATTATTTATTATTTATAGCCATTAACTTTTGATGAAAATTGGGTGTTGAAATCCAAAATTGGGTATAGGACAAAGATAAATCTTCCTAAACTAAACATAAATTTTAAAACTAGCAGAGATTCATAACACAATGAGAAAGTAAAATGGCAAGTACACCATAGTAAACCAAGTAATTACAGCATCACATAATAGAATTGGTACAAAACACATTCATCATTGTGAGCTGTAAATGGGTCTAAATCCTCTATTAAAAGAAAAAGATTTTCGAATTGGTTGATGAAGCAAAATGCAAGTCTATACATTTATAGGAGACATGCCCAATACACAAGATTCAAAGAGGCTATAGGTAAACATATGGGAAGAGATATAGCAGTCACATAAAAACAGCTTAAGAAATCAGAAGGTTAGATCTTGATGTCAGATAAAGTGGACTTGGTCAAAACTATACATGTTCTAATCTTTGGCCCAGAAATTCTGCTTCTAGGAATTTACTCTAAAGGTACACTTCCAACTGTACACAAGTACATATGTACACTGTTATTCTTATTGCATTACTTGTCATTGCAAATTATTATAAATGCTTAAATACAGGAGATTTGTTGAAAAAATTTCATGCACACAATGGAATACTACCCAGCTATTAAAAAAAAAAAAAAGAAGAAGAAGAAGAGGAAGAGCTCTACAAACTGATAAGAAGTGATTTCTAGGATACATTATTAAGTGAAAAAAGCAAAATAAGAAAAAATCTATACGTTAACTATTATAACTATTATATCATATTATAACTATTAAAATATATGTATTATATATTAAGTTAACTATTATATAAGAAACACAGGGTATAAGGAAACAAACACATATCCACTTACCTTTTCAAAAAGAAACATAAAAGGATAAATAAGGAAACACTGAAAGTGGTTACCTGTAAGGAAGGAATGGGATGAAAGAGATGGAGGCGCGAAGACAGGTGTCTGGGTGTACTTTTATGTACAGTGTCGGCATTTGAAAGCATATTAATATCCTACATATTTAAAAATGAAATTAAATCAACAAAGTTAGAGAATAACAATCCCACCAAACTGATTACAAACAATATTTCCAGTACAGTTGCCTCTTCACAGCGTGGGTGTGAACTGCAGTGGTCCACTTATGTGTGAACTGCATTGGTCCACTTATATGTGGACTTTTTTGGATAAATACAGCACAGTACTGTGAATGTATTTTTTCTATGATTTTCTTGATAACATTTTCTCCAGCTAACTTCATTGTAAGATTACAGTATATCATACATATCACATATGAAATATGTGTTAATAGACTATGTTATCATAAAGCTTCTGGTCAATAGTAAGAAATTAGTAGCTAAGCTTTGGGGGACTCAAAAACTACATGCAGATTTTTTTTTTTTAAATTTTTTTTTTCCCCAATTTATTTATTTTCAGAAAAACATTATTCATTATTTTTTCACCACACCCAGTGCTCCATGCAAGCTGTGCCCTCTATAATACCCACCACCTGGTACCCCAACCTCCCACCCCCCCGCCACTTCAAACCCCTCAGACTGTTTTTCAGAGTCCATAGTCTCTCATGGTTCACCTCCCCTTCCAATTTACCCATATTCCCTACTACTCTCTAACGCCCCTTGTCCTCCATGCTATTGGTTATGCTCCACAAATGAGTGAAACCATATGATAATTGACTCTCTCTGCTTGACTGATTTCACTCAGCATAATCTCTTCCAGTCCCGTCCATGTTGGTACAAAAGTTGGATATTCGTCCTTTCTGATGGAGGCATAATACTCCATAGTGTATATGGACCACATCTTCCTTATCCATTCATCCGTTGAAGGGCATCTTGGTTCTTTCCATAGTTTGGCGACTGTGGCCATTGCTGCTATAAACATTGGGGTACAGATGGCCCTTCTTTTCACGACATCTGTATCTTTGGGGTAAATACCCAGGAGTGCAATTGCAGGGTTGTAGGGAAGCTCTATTTTTAATTTCTTGAAGATTTTTGACTGCATCGTAGAACCCCTGTGTTGTTCATGAGTCAACTGCAGTTGTATTTCAAATCAATGACATGACCACGTTGAAGGAATAAAAAGAACGAATGCAAATCGTTTGAATATGGTACATTGACTCTATATCGTAAACTCTTTTAGCTTTCTTTTTTCTTGTTGTATGAATGTAGGAATTTGAAAGCTGTTGTTCTTATAGGATCAGTCAAATGGGTAAGTGTGTTTATGGCGGGAGACACTGTTTTCACTGTGGAAAAAGGGAGACACAAAAATAGAACAGGGATGTCAAGGAAGATGCTTGTGAGGCTGCTGCATTTGGAAATATCAGAATGATACCACCATTGTGGTTTCTAATATATATCTTTTCCAAAAATGTCAGTGTCGTGAACGACAAATAAAGACAGAGCTACTTTTCCAGATTAAAAAAGACTAAGGGAATATGACTTCTAAGTGCAATACTTGATCCTAGACTGGATAATGGACTGAAGGGAAAAAAAATATTACAAGTTTGTTGGAAAAATGGGCATATGGGCTATAGCTTAAATCGAATTAGTTAAAAATATTTTTATCAAGGTCAAACTTACTGAATTTGATTACTTTTCTGTGGTTATATAAGCCAATATTCTTGTTATTAGGAAATTCATTCTCAGAGAGAAAATGATGAAACAAATTTTGTAAAACACTAAAGCATTGGTAAAGGATGTGTTCTTTAATTAACTTTAAACATTTTTGTAGGTTTGAAATTATTTCAAAATAATAAGCCAAAGGAAAAGTCACATATAACATTCTAATTATTCCTTTATATCACATTTTCTAATAAAAATAAAATATATCCATGAATTATTATGTCACCATGTTATTCTCCCATGTTTCTTAACCTTTAACTCCTCTATGATTTTGTGAATACTTGAAAAGCATTCATGTATTCTTACTTTTCAGTGCTTGTCATCTTTTAATTCTTATGGTTGCATTTTTCAAATATTTGTTGATTTAATTTTGTATACCCATAGAACAAATGTTTCTAAAGGAGTCTCTTAATTGGCTCTAAACATGTTTTCATCAGTCAGATCTTTCAAGAGATAGAGTAAGTTGTTGTTGATAGAACGTAAATCACATGGATTTGGTCTGAGATGTGATTTCAGCCATGTTAGTGAAATTTGAGGGCAAAGCTGACCTACATGATATTTTAATAATTTTCACTTCCCATAATTTTTTTTCTTATTTCTCAAATGGCTTAAGTATATATAGCCCATGTTTAATGCTTCTTATAGAATGTTAATAGCCATTAAAAATATATATCAAAAGAAGTCATAAGTAAAATATATTTTTGATAAATATGGTAAAAATGTGTCATATTAAAATCTGCCTAAAATAAAATTTACAGGCATTTACCAAAATATTGGGCTTAAGATCTTACATATGTCATCCATTACAGCATTGGGCCGTTAGGGACTGACACTGCTGTCAAAGAATGTTGTGTAGAATGGATTGCAAATGAAATGTCAGGGGGTTGAGTAATGGAAGGACCCATTTTCAATTATGACTCTGGGAAGGTCATAATTTTATTTTACCTAGCTAAAGGGGCTTGAAATTCTCCAGCCAGAGTCTTGCATCTTAAAAAAAGCAGCAAAGAATAGATCCCCAAGAGGTCATAAGAAGCAGAGCTGTAGAATTCTGGTCTCTCAGAGAGAGTAAAATCTCAGAGCAGTTGTCTGAGAGACAAAGGAAAACTGGACTAGGTTAACAGGTCTGACTATGAACACACTAGGAGCCCAGAACTAAAAAGGAGAGGTATCAGAAAAGGCCAGACTCTGTTGGATAAGAACACAAGGCATACAAAGATGATCTGGAGGGAACACAAGGCATACAAAGATGATCTGGAGGGGACAAAGACTATCTCCCATCTTTGGATATGGTTACCACCAATTCCTTAATGTGGAGAAACTAAAGATAAATATCAGAATGATGACTATTATATCATTAGTTTATATAGAAGTGCCAAATAGAAACATAACTCTTATCATAGAATATGGATTTAGTCATGAATAAATAAATTCTTTAGTCATTCTCATAAAGTTTCTACTTAAAAACCCATGTAAATATTATACATAGACACTTGCACCAGGCAGCTTTATAGACAAAATTCTGGTGTCCAAAGTAACCCAAACCAAGTAAGTGACCCCTTTTCAGAATTCCATATTCAAGTGGCTCCTTTCTTCCTTCCTTTCCTTTTCTTTCTTTCTTTTCTTTCTTCTTTCTTTCTTCTTTCTTTTTTTCTGTATACAGCACATTGTTCTCTGAGTATAATTATCATAAGACTTGACTTTAAAATAAAAGTTTTGGTTTTTTTTGGTATTATCTTAAAACGATCTATTGATGATGGACTAGTGGTGTCTTTTCAAGCTTAAATGCTTTGTGAAAAAAGGAATAAATGAAATAATACAAATGATAGTACTAAGGTTGAAAAGTGTGTGTGTGTGTGGGTGTGTGTGTGCGTGTGCATCTGTGTGCCAGAAAGTTAGTGTGACTGGTTTTATGCCATATAATTTAAAACAGAATAAAAGCATTCTAGTAATTGGAATCTTCCACATCACTTGGGAATTTCTTTGCCTATTAACCTGAAGGTGCACATATTGTATATATAAAAACAAAACACCTGGAGCCTGTGGTTTCTTGGGTAAACTGTGCTTTGGTGAAATGTATTCTGTTTGTTTTTCCTTGGAAATTATTGGATATCAAGTAATGCAATGACAGAAAGCTTAGAGTATAAAAAGGAAAAAAAAATCTGAGCAGAATAGCAACAAGTGCATTTTACTGACTATACTGCCCTCTACTTTCTTACCTTGCCTCCTCTATTTTTTAGTCTTAATTTTCATGACTTCCATATCTTCATTTCCTCCTCCTTTTTGTTGTTACCTAACTCTTGCCAGACTATTTGGACTGGTGTTTGGCAAAAACAGGTTCCCAGAAATAGGGATGAAAGGAAGCTAACATTTCCTGCGTGTAGGAAACTTTACATAGATTACTTACTCCGTACAGGAACTCCATGAAGTTGGGATTATTATTTCTGCTTTACAGATGAGGAAACCAAGGATCATAAATGTTAAGTGAATTGTCTAAGACTAGAAGTACCAAGGGTGGGAGTCAAGAGGCCCTTCAGAAATGATCTGAATATATTTCTGATCTGACTGCATATGCTATTGTATACCAAAACCTGCTACTTTTCCAGCACCTTTGAGTTGAATCAGTCTTGCAGCATTTCCACTTTTAATCCTTGACTTCTCCACAATGTCCAAAGGGTGAATATCTGAATTCAACATCAGGGAGCCAGAGCAATCCATGTAGATGGTGTTTGTGGTTACAACAGCTTTGAACACTAGTTTGAAGGCAATATTAAACGCTGACTCCACAAAAAGGACTATTTATTGAATCACTGCATGGAGTTGCACCTTGAATTTTCTTTGGTGGTCTTTCTTTTAAGTAATGACAAAATAAGGCCTCGTTTATTATCAGAACTGAGAAAGTCACAGCACAGGGTGGTCTTAAGTTTCAGAAGAGTTTAGCTTTTGTTAAAATAGATTTCTCCAGTCCTTAAAGTCACACTTCTATGCATAAACAAAAGTTTTAAGAGTCATGTGTTTTCAATGGGCAGTGAACTCCTCAGTAAGCACTCCTGGTCATTTGCCTTTCAGTCATGGTAACTGAGGAGGTTCGACCTGTGATGAATTCATAGTGTTTGAAAATCAGTTGCTCTCTGCCAACTTTTTCTTAGATTTAACTTTTATGGATTTAAGAAGTTACCAATAGCTTTATTACCAAGTTCCACAAACTTGCTACTTTCTCATTAATTTTTCACTTCAAACACATGAGAACTGTCTACATTCCAATATGTATTTCCCTAGGCATAACTGGCTAAAATGAATTAAATTCAACTAATATATATATATTTCTTTTTGGCTTGAATCATTCCCAAGGCTTTGTGAAATATGGGCTCAAGCTATGTTTAATGGTAAAAAAAAAAAAACCCACCCAAATTTAAATATATATTAACTTGCAGAATCTGATGATGATTACAGCATACATCTACAAAATTTGGTGAATTTAGGTTTTTTTTGAATAAGTTTAAATAATTATTAACTTAAAAGCTTTTTAATATTTAGTCATGATCAGTAGCTATGTGCTTTCCTTATTTACTCACCATTAAATATTGTAACAAATAGGAAACAAAACAATAGACAAAAATATTTCCTTTTCACAAGAAAAAGATATTACAGATTTTAACTTGAATTGATTGATAATTGCATTTAACTTTTGATTGATGATTGCATTTAAATTAATAATCATAAATAAAATGCACCTTTCTAAACAACATTTTATTACGTGTATTTCCTAGTAAGTTTTTTTTTTAAGATTTTATTTATTTATTTGACAGACAGAGATCACAAATAGGCAGAGAGGCAGGCAGAGAGAGAGATGGGGGAGCAGGCTCCCAGCTGAGCAGAGAGCCTGATGTGGGGCTCGATCCCAGGACCCTGGGATCATGACCTGAGCTGAAGGCAGAGGCTTTAACCCACTGAGCCACCCAGGTGCCCCTAGTTTTTTTAGTTTAATAAAATGCATATAGGTAATTACTCCTCACAAGAGTACTTTCAATAAAATTTCTTATTTGAGATAAGCAACTCTTGCCATCAGAGCTCAGTTAGGAGAGAACACAGTAATTTGAATAGAGAAAGTTTAATGTAACATATGAACTATATCAGGGATTGGCCAGTAAGAAGTGACAAGAACTCTAATGAATACATGAATAACAGATATAAGAAGTAGTCACTACTCATAAGTGTGAGACACTCAGTGAAGAGTCTCCATTCTCTTAAGGCTGAGATCCAGGTCTTGCAGAGAGCATTGACATGGCTTACTGGATGGTGAACAGAGTGATGGGTATTGAGGAGGGCCCATGTTGTGATGAGCACTGGGTATTATACATAACTAATGGATCATTGAACACTACCTCAAAAATTAATGATATATTATACAGTGGCTAACTGAACATCATAAAAACAAGTCACCATGAGTGCCACATTTATGCCACGTGCTAGAAATGTACCCGGTGGTGTGCCGGGGAAGCTGTCCACAGGGAGATTTCTCATCAGAAGTGCTCTGAAGTGGCACATGAGACGACGTGTGCCCAGGAAAGTTGCTGGCTGCTGGGAGCTGCTGGCCACTGGGCACTGTCGGCACCAGAGGAGCTGCCTGTGCTGTGGGAGCCTGCCTAGTAAGAATGCGTAAACCAGGAAACGCAACTTTTTCCTTTCTGCTCTGTCTCCACTGTCCTCTACTGAGAGAGCTTCAGTGTCAGCTGGCAAAGAGAAAAAATATGTAGAGGATCCAGGTCTATTTTAGCAGAGCAAACAAAAAGAGTGAATCTGGAGTAGAGAGGTATTAGTAACTGGCATAGTATCAGATTCTTAAAAATGATTATTGACTTCATCAAGATCAAAAGCTTCTGCACAGCAAAGGAAACAATCAAGAAAACAAAGAGGCAACCCACGGAATGGGAGAAGATATTCGTAAATGACAGTACAGACAAAAGGTTGATATCCAGGATCTATAAAGAACTCCTCAAACTCAACACGCATAAAACAGATAATCATATCAAAAAATGGGCAGAAGATATGAACAGACACTTCTCCAATGAAGACATACAAATGGCTATCAGACACATGAAAAGATGTTCATCATCACGAGTCATCAAGGAGATTTAAATTAAAACCACATTGGGATACCACCTTATACCAGTTAGAATGGCCAAAATTAGCAAGACAGGAAACAACATGTGTTGGAGAGGATGTGGAGAAAGGGGAACCCTCTTACACTGTTGGTGGGAATGCAAGTTGGTGCAACCTCTTTGGAGAACAGTGTGGAGATTCCTTAAGAAATTAAAAATAGAGCTTCCCTATGACCCTGCCATTGCACTACTGGGTATTTACCCCAAAGATACAGATGTAGTGAAAAGAAGGGCCATCTGTACCCCAATGTTTATAGCAGCAATGGCCCCAGTCACCAAACTGTGAAAAGAACCAAGATGCCCTTCAACAGACGAATGGATAAGGAAGATGTGGTCCATATACACTATGGAGTATTATGCCTCCATCAGAAAGGACGAATACCCAACTTTTGTGGCAACATGGACAGGACTGGAAGAGATTATGCTGAGTGAAATAAGTCAAGCAGAGAGGGTCAATTATCATATGGTTTGACTTATTTGTGGAGCATAACAACATGGAGGACATGGGGAGATGGAGAGAAGAAGAGAGCGGAGGGAAATTGGAAGGGGAGGTGAACCATGAGAGACTATGGACCCTGAAAAACAACCTGAGGGTTTTGAAGGGGCAGGGGGTGGGAGGTTGGGGGAACCAGGTAGTGGGTATCGGGGAGGGCATGTATTGCATGGAGCACTGGGTGTGGTGCAAAAACAGTGAATATTGTTACACTGAAAAGAAATAAAAAAAAAGATTATGTTGTATTTTAATATTGGTTGTAGCTACATCAAGTATTACTTTGACATGGGCATAATTACATATTACCATAGATCCATTTACAGGAGCAGATTTTATTTTAAACCATTCTTGGAAATCAACATCCATGCAAGGTAGTACTGGTTCAGCAAACTGCCTTAGTTCTTGGATTTGTTCCTGCCAACTGTGACCTTGGGCAACGTTTTTCACCTCTATGTACCCATTTTCTCATCTTTAAAATAGGATCAAAATGGGTTGTCAAGAGCATGAAGATAATGTATACATAGCACTTAGATCTGTCACTGGCACAATGTACATTCTCAAAAATAGGTATTTTTTTTAAGATTATTTATTTGACAGACAGAGATCACAAGTAGGCTGAGAGACAGGCAGAGAGAGAGGGGGAGAAGCAGGCTCCCTGATGAGCAGAGAGCCCGATACGGGGCTCAATCCCAGGACCCTGGGATAATGACCCAAGTTGAAGGCAGAGGCTTTAACCCACTGAGCCACTCAGGTGCCCCCCAAATAGCTACATTTTTAAAAATATGTTATTTTAATCAAACAGGGAGCTTAAACTTTTTAAAAATAATTTTAGATCAACATAATTCATTTTCCAAGTAAAATCCTTTGGGATCCCTAAGTATTTAGAAACTTATGAAGCTATGGTCTGTTCTTTAGTTCACATACACAAGCTGATGGACAACGACTATAAACGTAAATGGGAGTGGATGATGGCTCCAAATGAGAATTACATTTTTGAATGTCTTCATTACAGTGCTGATTAATCAGAATTCAGAATGAATTTGCTGTAAATAAGTGTAACTTTTAGTTGAGGGTGATGTAGTTATATTGATATCTGCTGTTAAAATACTTCCTAGGGGAAGTGATTCAAATGGCAGTGTAGGGAGATCCTGAACTCAGGACCCACAGACCCAACAAATATGCAGCTACATTTGGAATAAGTACTTCTGAAAAGACCCCGAGAACCATCTGAACACCTTACGCACAACAAAGGATCAAAGGATCACCTGAGACACCTGAGACAGTGACCCCTGAAACAGGTAGGAGAAGCAAAGACACATTTGCCAGAATCTCTACCCACTGCGCAGTGACCCATTATCAGGAGAGAACTGAAATAACAAACAAACAAAAAGCAAACAAAAATATAAAGGGAGACTGTACCTAAGAAGAAGCAGGTGATAGAGAATAGAAGGAATAAAATGGCAAAGCACTTTTTGGAAGAATACCAGAAGGGAGGTGACTTCTGAAATAATAGGTTATTGAAGACTACTATGAATGACAATTATCACTTTGCCATTTGCTATTATTCATGCATTTCCTGCAGGGAAGCCAACATATTTATTAGTTATGACTAATAAATGTATGTGTTAGCAACCTTGCATTAGCATATTAGAAAGTCTTAGTATATATTTTCAAAGACCCAAAATGACTTGGTCTAGTGCGTTAGTATTGTAATTGTTGCCACTTTGAAACCAGTTCCCTGGTTTTCTGCACTTTAATCAGCTTTTCATGACCTACATTGGTGTCCAAGGACTCTTCTCCACTCTCTTTCCGTGTAACTCTCATAATGGGCATCGCACTGTTGTCTGTGACTGGAACTCCACCTCCAACCACATAGTTTTCTAAAAAATTCTCTTTTTAGATTTCATCTTACCCACTAATGACTTAATGTTCATCAATCACTTAGCAATGTGGTAATAGAAGAATTCTTCCAAAAATTGGTGTCAGTACTTAGATTTTTTCCCATAGTGTTTATGTCATCATACCTTGCTTTGGAAGACTGGGAGAGAGTCATGATATTAGGGGAAGGGAAAACCATATTAACTGACACTCTATCATAAAAATGTAAGAGCTTGTGCATATTTGCTATATTAGTGGCAGAACTATAAATCCACAGTTATGGGAAGCAATATGTATTTATACTTTTGACTAAAACATTCATTAAACTAGTCTCAAAAGATACCTACCATGATCCACACTTTTATACATGCCTGCCAGGGAAATATGGCCTTTTGGTTCCCTGCATTTTGTAGAATGGTAAATAAGCCTGGCTTGAATAGGCTGTCAATTGCACTGCGGTAAAGTTGAAGTCACTTTGTTTTGGGCCACCTAAAAACTTGTGTTCTATCTCCATTGGGTATTCTTACCAAGGCAATTTCTTCCAACCAGTTTCATTTGAGGCTGAATGCTATTTAAACTTCTTTATGTGTTTCTTTAGCTTGGGAGAATACCATACGCCTGAGGTTATGGTCCAAAG
This sequence comes from Neogale vison, assembly GCF_020171115.1. Taxonomy (NCBI): domain Eukaryota; kingdom Metazoa; phylum Chordata; class Mammalia; order Carnivora; family Mustelidae; genus Neogale; species Neogale vison. The sequence goes on along the minus strand of NC_058091.1, from coordinate 74,597,850 downwards.
ATGCTGCCTTTCCCGTTTACATTATGTAAAGTTATACGGTCCTCCTTCAAATTAAAAAAAAAAATGCTGCATGATGAAAATTATTTCTGTACCTGAACTAGTAATTTGCCACCTATAGTTTTAGAGATATGTTTCTATAGGCTCTTGACTTCCCAAATAAAATTTGTTTTTGAAAGCCACACATTTTGGGGGCATGTTCTTCTACTTTAACATCTTCACAATATTCACTATTTTTTTCACTCATAGTTTTACATAGGCTACAACACCTTTTGTAAAATAATTTTACAAATTATTTTTTCTTATTTCTAATAGAAAACAGGGTAGGATCATTCACATCATAGAGCCAACAGCAAATTTGCTATTTATTCTCATAATTTATCTAAAACGTGTACTTTGTCCCTAATCGCTAACAGTAGACTGAAGCAAAAAGGGATTAGTGAAGTGTGTGTGTGTGTGTAGAGAAGAAAACTTGCTAGCACTATCCTGAATGCCTTCCTGTCTCACTAGGATATGTTTCCTCATATTTACCTGCTTTACTCAATATTATGCTTGGGCAATGACTTGATTCCCACCACATCGACTATGAGTTGATTTTATTTGTAAGGGTATTTTTCCAAGAAATAAATTTCATGATATCAGAAATTTCCATATTTATGATCAAAATGAAAAAAAAATTAACTACACTGAAAATGGATACTTCCTAGCAGGTTAGGTTACATCTAGTGAACCAATCCCATGGTATATTCAGTTGTATTTTGTATCTAAGCCAAAATCAAATTATTATGCAATTCCTGGCAAATTGTGAAAACCACAAAACATTAATTTCAAAAATATAAAAGACAAATATGTAAGAAAGTATAAGACAAGATGTACTACTGCCCTAGTTCTGACCAGGACAAAGCATTTAGGGTATGTATTTACTACTCAACATTTGATTAACTTCAGTCCTTGAGCATTGACTATATGTCCAGAACTTTCATTGACCTTTTGTTTGAAATAAGTAGAAAATTTCATTTTACCTCTCAAAGTCTTTACAATAAAATGTCTTCCAGGATGTTCCACAAATGTTTGTACATTTTCCGAACTGAAGTGTATGTCTAAGAAAGTCCAAATAAAGCAACAATTTATTAAATATCCACCATGGAGAAAGAACGTGCAACTTTATTGGTGGAATTTTAGTTCTCTGTTCAGAGGACTGTCTTTTTCATCATCATTGTTTTCAACATCATCATCACCACTGTGATCATTTTTTCTATGCTTCTTATATATTCACATGCCTGGTTCATAGTAGAGCTGATCATACAGCATGGGTTGGTTTACCATATCAGTACGGTATCACAGTTAAGACTACTGGCTTTATGTACTGACTCCATAGCCAATAGCTTTAACTGTCCCATTGTATTGTCTCCACTTATTACTCTAAATGAAATATTAAATTCTCAAATTAGGCCATTACCAGAGTAAGTGTTCACTACATATTCTAGACAAATGTTTGAAACCATTCAGTCTTTTCAGAACTGACACTAGGGGAAGCACACTGTAGCTTTCATGTAACTAATGGAGGAAGAGTAAAGATGTGGTGACTATCCCCTAAAATAAAAAGCTCTGTGATATTTCAGGGAAATTTGGAGAGTTAATGTGACAGCTTTTGAAGTTCCTAGAGAAGGATCAGAAAACTTCAGAGTTAGAATTAGCGAAACTCACATTAGGGTCTGGAGATAATTTGTCTAGGTACTTCTAGGCTTTACATTTATGACTTTAAGAAACACTGTTGGGCAAGACTCTCCTAGCCATTGCCATTGTTAAGAACTATTTAAACAAAATCAATGACAATGGTCTCTGTTATGAACTCATTGTATGTTGAAATTTAATCTCTAAGTGATGGTATTTGGAGGTGGGGCCATTGAGAGGTAATTAGGTCAAGAGGGTGGAGCCTATGAATTTGATTCCTCCCTTAAAGAAGAGGCCAGAAGGGTAGCCTGCCCTCTGTTTGCTTTGTCAGGATAGGAGGTGAAGTTGGCAGTTTGCAACCCAGAAGAGGGCTCTCGCCAGAACCCAACTAGCTAACACATTAATCTCAGACTTGCAGCCTCCAGAATTGTGAGAAATAAATTTCTGTTGTTTATAAAACACCCATCCTATGGAATATTTGTTGCAGCAGCCCAAGCTGACTACAATAGTCTCTAAATATAAAGGTGTATATTTTTTGTGTTACAGAGAGCCAAGGCAGAATTTGGAAAATGTTTATATGTCAATACATTGTTTGTAGAGATTTTAAAACTAAAGTTGGCTTAAGTTCCCCTCTATGTCTTTTAATTAAATATAATTTTAAGCAGAGTTAAAGCAAGGAGAGGAAAGTTTTTTGAGGGGGAGAGGAACAAAATCATATCAATAGTAAGTGGTGATGTGATCTCAGGTAATTTATATCTTTTTATATCTCAATTTACATATTAATGAAATTTTCAGAGGAGAGGCAAGATCTGCCCTGAATCTTCAGAGGCAGGGAGAAGGAGCAGAATCCCAGATGAAAGGAAGAGTGGGCAAAGGTGTGGGAAGAATGGGTGTTTTTGAGGAAAGGGAAAGTGAGGAGCAGGATAGTATGGTAAGGGAAGAAAATGAAAGAAGTACATGGTGGGGTGCCTGGGTGGCTTAGTCGCTTGAGCTTCAGACTCTCCATTTCAGCTCAGATCATGATCTCGGGGTCATTGGATCAAACCTGGAGTCTGGCTCCACCCAGCAGTGTGTTTGCTTGAGATCTTCTCCCTCTCCCGCTTCCTCTCCCTGCCTCCCTCCCTGCTTGTGCTCTCTCTCTCTCTTTCTCTATAAAATAAATAAATAAATCTTGAAATAGATAAATAAATCTTGAAATAATTAACTAAACAAGAAAACCAACCAACCAACCAACCAACCAACCAGTGAAAGATTTTGTTAGCCAGATAAGAAAGTCTGGACTTGATCCTGCAGGTAATGAGGAACCACTACAGGTACTTAAGCACTACGATGATTTTTTAAAAATCCCTGCATTTAAAATGTAAGGCACATAATCTCTTTTATATCCTTCCTTAATTTTATTTAAATGGCCTGCTACTGGAGTCTTCAGAGTCTCACTCTTTTTGTACTCTTCAGGGCCTCATTGACCCTTTCTTGACTTTAAATTACTTCCATGATAAACTGCCTTTAAGTCCATGCCAGTTGTGCCAAACTGAACAGATATGGTTAATGTAATCCCTGAAGGTAACTCCCTCATGAAATGTAATGGATATCCCTGAATCATTTGAGAGTCGTGCATTTACATTGACTGTGTAATTGCCGCACTTGGTCTTCAGTTACTTCGTCTGGCAGTACACAGCTGAAGATGGCTAATATCATACAAAACATGGGAATACCTAGGAGGATAAAAAGCTAAAATTAAGAAGTATGGACAGGTCCAATTAGTCAAACTGAGTTTCTTTGAGTATAATGAATGTTGAAAGTTATTTGTAAAACTGACTTAAATATTTTTAGAATATTATGACATTTATGGATAAAAGTCTCTGGGTAAGGCACCGAGTATCATTTTACTGAGTGTCCAAGGCTTTGAAATAATATTAACATTCTTGCATATTATAAAATACTTGGATTAATTGATATTTTGAAATGCATCTTTCCTGGGACTTGAAGGTTTACTTGGTGCTCTAGTTTGAGATAAAATATTTCATACCTTCTTACTTAGTCCATTGTCCTTTTCATGAACTTCTTACGAATATGTATAATTATAACTATTGGTCATTGATTAGAATATCTAAATTTAGAATTAAAACATCTTCTTAAAATGAACTGATGGTTCCTGTGATGAATAAAGTATTCAATTTGTTCAAATTTGGGGCTATATTAGGAAAAGAAGATAATTAACACATATGAATATATAATACACACTATATATATGTAATATAAAACATACATTAGACAATTTAGAATTTCATAAGCAATGAAACATGAATCCTCTGAGGCATTAAAAAGTTGTTTTGTGAAAAAAGACCATAATCAAGTAAGTCTGGCAATGCCAAATTATTACTTTTCTCCCCCTTTCTTAGAAAACATTAATACTTATTAGCCCTTTAGAGTCTTCTAGATGTTTAGCCATAAGGAAACCCAATGTTTAACCTAATGCTTCCAAAACTTATTTGTGTTTGGAAACTCTCCTCTCCCTAGAACATTTATTAATATCTCCTGGGACTCCAGCATTCTAAGGAACATTTTCAGGGAAAAATTGACATAGAATTTAAGTAAATACAATTTGTTATATACACAGAGGTGCACACAATAAACACAACACATTGCCCCTGATTAAATAGAGCAGGCTGTCTGGACATAAGCTGTATACTTCGAAGTTTTACAGTAGAGTACCATGCCTGGAACACAGTAGATATTAAATAAATATCTATGGAACTGATCTTCTTTTAACATGTAGCCACTTCACTCTACCCACCCTTCATACCCCCTCCAATGGCCAATTTCTTATAGCACTCCCTGAAGCTACTTTTGGCTGTGGTCAGACAAGCTATGTAAGTTATTAAGGTCCCTTGTAATGAAAACCCTGTGCTCAGCATATTTTAACTTGTGTTACAGCAAGGAGCTTCTTTCGGTGGTTGTAAAACACCCCTTAGCCCTGGAACCCTAGCATGCTGAAATAGATCATGTAGCCATTAACCATCAGAGGGGTTGTTTTCTCAATGCTACATTACCTCTGCCCATGTTGAAGAAGGCATTAGTCTTCAGGGCTCACTGCTCTTCTTTGGACTCAGGCTTTTTCAGCATTCTCTGCTCTGATGACAATTCTTTACTTAGGGCTTAATCATTTCAGGTTTAAGGTTGTGCTTCCTAAATCTATGGGAACTCAGGTGCAAAGTCCACTCTGTATCTCCTGAAATTTAGAAGAATCTAATGGCTTTTTTTTTTTTTTAATATCGACGTTATCTCCCAAGGTTTTTCTATGAACTCCAGCAAACATTTTAGTGCCAACTGATTTTTGAAACTATAGAGGTGAAATATAGACTATTTAAAATGTTCTCATGGTCTAATTACAAAGCATGCACATACCAACAATCACAGTTCTGAGTGATAATAAATACAATCAAAGTATACACAGGAAACCGTGTTATCTTAGAGAAGAGTCATAGTCAAATGCCCTCAGATTCTTTTCCTTTCTCCCTCCACTGTACATCTGAAAAGAGAATCTGTGTTTCTTGTTTCTCTTCTGGACCCAAACCACTATTGAAGGTAGTGGATCACACAACCCGGCTAATGGATTCATTTAAAATTTGTGACTATATATTCCAAATAAGGTCTCAGCAATGCTCAGTAGTTCTGTTATGTCTTTCTTTAGGCTTAGTTTGGAATTCAAGACATTTCTTACCAGTTTTTATTCTCCCCTTCAATCTCACTCTTCTCCTACCTTTTAAATACATACTCTTAGTTGATAATCTTGCCTCATTAAAAAAAAAATAAATAGAAGACCCTATAATAACTTCCTCATCTTCCCACCACCAAACTTACAGGCTACCTGCATCTGCACTCTTTGCCTTGCTCCTTCCTGCTGTGTTAGAAGAAGTATCTCCTTTAATCAAAGGTCAATGCCTCCACTTTTGCCTTATATAGCAATCTGTCTCTACTATTGTTTCTTATACTTAATATTTCTGTCTTTGCTGGCGCATTTCCACAAACTTAAACATCTTCCAATATCTCCCATGTTGAAAAACCAAATGAAGGAGGAGAAAAGAAAATATGTTTGGTTTTTAAGCACTTTAACTACTAACCCATTTCTTTGGCCCATATTACATCCAAATTTACTGAAACAGCTATCTACACACTCTGCCTGTACCTCCTCACTCTTCTTCATTTTTCAATCTGCTCCAATCTGGCTCTGTTCCTATATCTTCACTGATGCTGATCTTTATGTCATTGAAACCTATAAACTCTTTTTCTGTTCTCGTTTTACTAGACCTGTCAGCAACCTACAACATAACATGTAGGCCCTTATCAGAGCCCTCTTTGGCCTTGATTTCTGTATCTGTTTTCCTACCACACCAGCCATTCCTTCTTTTATTCTTCTTTGGTGCTCTCTCTAATGATTATTATTTTTTAGGACTTCCCTTTTTATTTGGCTGAACTTTCTCATTATGTGATCTCATCCATTTCCATGGTTTTATATTTCTCTGTTGCGTTGTGACTCCTTTGAACTTCAGAATCATATCCAACTACCTACTTGAATAATTTCATCACTGTCTCAGTTTGGGAAGTATCTCGAGGTAGCCTCATTTGTCCTTCTACTCCATTCACTACAGGTGTAGGAAGTCTCTCTTCCAGACCACCATCTCCCCACTAACTATCCTGGGCTTTCTCAAGTATTATGAGTCACTGGGATATTGAAAAATGATTTGTGTACTTGTCCATATGGGGTAAGTCAGAAAAGAGTCAAGCAAAATCTGAAGGACCAACAGGTGTCACTCCTGCTGAGCAGTGGCTCGGAGAAGTGCCAGGAGCTATTGAAGAGATGCCTTTATTAGACATTGATGAAAAGAACAGCTTGCATAACCTCTGGGCACAAGGGATAAACTGTGATTGCATAAAAAGTAGGCCAGGGCATTCATCAGGTGATGACTTCCACATGGTTCCTAGGTATTTTAGCAATGTTCCTCAGTGCTAATTCCTTTGCTAAGCTAATCCCCTTTCCCATCCATGTGGCCCATTTAGGTCTAGCCCTCTTGACCTGTACCACCAACCTTTCTACTCTCATCACTGCCCTCTTGACCTGTACCACCAACCTCTCTACTCTCATCACTTCTTTTCTGTCTATCAGGAAAGGGAATATGATTTCAGCAGTGGGGGTAAGGGCATGCTAGAGCAAAGGCCTGGTCTGCATAATGTCTCATGCAGTCATTCTATCCATGCTAGGCACTCTTTCATGTTTTAAAAGGACCCAAAGCCAAAAAGTCTCCCTCTTTTCTCTGGATTCCACAGTCAGATCCTTACCTTCATTCAGTTGGGTACAGAATAACATGGTTGTTTGAATAGAGCTTGGAAAGAGGGAAGTAAACATCAGGAAATATATCAAACTATTATCTCACCAAACTGTCTCTTTAGTCAGCTCAGGGTTCTATAACAAGATACCAAGGACTAGGTATCAAGTAGGCTTAAACAACAGAAATATATTTTCTTACAGTTCTGGAAGCTGGAGAGTCCAATATCAAGGTTCAGTTTGGGGTGAGAACTTTCTTCCTGGCTTGCTGTTTTCAGGAGGACTTGCTGTCAGAAGGAGGAGGGAATAAGAGAGAGAGAAGAAGGAAACAGGGAGAGGGAGGGAAAGAGAGAGAATTTAAAAGGACATTAGTTTTATAGATCATCCCCAGCTTTATGACCTCATTTAATCCCAACTATCTTCTTAAAGTTCCTATCCCCAGGATAGTCATATTGGGAGTTAGGCCTTCACCATATTGATGGAGTGGGAGGACATAGTTCTGTCCATCGATACGTCTGATAGGAATTTCAAATTTTAACATGTCTTAAAACAGATCACCTGATTCTCCCCAATCCCCATACGCTCATCCACCAAAACTTCCTATCATAGTCTCTTTTTCTCAGATTTAGTAATCAGCACAATTATCTGACCACTTGCTTTAGCATCTCATTTTCTTATTCTGTATATCAAACCCCAAAGCAAGACTGTACCTTTTTCTCCACAGAATTCCTTGAATTTCCTCTCTATCTCTACAATTCATACATTTGTGCATGCCACAATCACTTGGACTACTAACCTCCTATATGATGTCCCCATTTCTAATTTTCCTACCTTATAATCACTCATACATCTAGAATAATTTTATCAAAATGTCAATCAAATTATTACACTCACCATCTAAATGAAACTTTCTAGTGACTCTCACTGCACCTAAAATACAGTGTAATTGTTTTACCTTGGCCTACAAGACTCTGGTAAAATTTTTGGATGTTGAAGGAAAGATGTTTAGATGTTACCAAAATTCAAACAGGGGAAGAAATGCTTAGATCTACTTTGTGTGAAACAAGCAATGTGAAAGCAGAGAGATGATAGGAGAAAGACCACTGGTGACAAGAAGAGATACATAGAGTCTACTGATATAATCCAGAAGAGAAGTTATAAAAGTCAAAACTAAGGTAGATGGTATTGAGATGAGGGAATATATTAAAGGGTACTTATGAGATATAGGGGAAAAAAGCCATGCTGAACAGACATGACAATGGAAGAGACAGTAAGGGAGCAGAATTCTCTGACTCTGGTGCCCAAGTGCATTGCAGGATCATTCACTTAAACAGAGGTGTAGGGGGAGGGAAGATTTGTAGAGGAATGGGTAAGTTCCTTCTGACACATGCTAAGTTTGAAAGTCTATGGAAAAATAACCATGGGTCATGTTAACTGGGGAGCTGCATATAGAGTTCTGGGACCTAAGGTATAAAGGGAATCAGAGAGGATTCAAAGACCAAAGGATAGAATCCTTAACTGCACACTGTTTCAGTAGATAGTGGAAGAAGAGGAATCCATGGATGAGATGGAGAAGTAGATAGAAATGTGAGTGGAAAACTGGTCTATGAGAAACCCATATGGAGTGAGTAGGAGACAATGGTAAAAATTGTTCTTTGGATTTGCAGCCAGAAGTCATTAGTGGTATTTTGAAAGGAGTTGGGAAGAAGTTGTAGTGACAGAAGGTTGATTACAGGGTTTTGAGGATAGAATGAAGGTTAGTTCATTTTCAAGAAGCTTGGTAGAAAAGGAAATGACAGAGCTAGAATGTTAACTAGTGGGGGCTGTATAGTCAAAGGAAGGTTTTGTTTTATGTGTGTGTTTTGTTTTGGGCTTTTTTTTTTTCAACTAGAAGGGAAGGAATCATTAATTATGGAGACACCTGTCAAATAATGCATTGGCTAATAACAATAAAATAGATTAGGATAGTAGATGGTAGGGGGAGGAGGAGCCTTTGTCAAGTAAGGCAATGCATCATTCTTATCTTTATCATCTACCAATCAATAGCATGGGATTGATGTATATATTTTACTTCCTGTTGAATACAACTTTATGTTTTCTATAGAGTTAAAAAGTGAATGATTTGTTTGTGTGTGAGGGTTTTATCTCCAGAGTGCCTAAATTAATTTTGTTTTTGACTTTGTATGGCTTACGACTGATTTCTTTCCTTGTTGCTGGATTTCCTGGAGAGATAAAATTAGACTGTACCCTGCGTGGAATTATATTCTCCCTGACCTTCTTTCTATACAAACTGAAGTTTAATTGACTCTTCGAAGTTGAACTATAAAAGTTTCAAAATACATTGCCACTTCTGTGCTGTTGACCACTCAAGTCCTAATCATTTCAGGTACAGCATGTTATACTTTGTTTTATTTTTTTTAATTAGACCTTTGACATCAATTCTTTTCTCTACAATTCAGTTTATTTCTATCTGACAACTTAGCTTGTTATAGGAGCAATTGAAAAACTCACCTAATTAAAATTCACAGATCATAAAGTTTAATTCAGTCGTAAGGTTAATTTTCCTCTAAGCTATTGAATGTCAGTGATTACTTTTCCAGTGGGAGTGAAGACAAAAGCAAAACAGGACACTTTGTCTCTTTTATCATTAGCATAAACTACCCAAACCAAAATACTAAAGTGAAAGTCTTAGGAAAAATCCTCAATATGGATCAAGATTGCACTCTTGTAAATGGCAAAGATTCTATTCTCAATAAGTATGCAATGCTTTAAAAAGAAAGTGTTAAATGTAGTCTTTAAAGAACTAAATGGATAGGGCCTGATCATCTTAGAAATAGTTCACTGCTTAGAGATTTCACTAGTTGACATTTGTTCTAATTCACTAGTTCTGGTGGCCTGAAGCACTATGTACTCTTTCACTTTGCAGAAAGGGAATGGGTTAAAGGAGAGAATGCTTGAAAATAGACACCTCAGAATTGTGAATCTTCTTCCTTCCTGCTTTGTGAGTAGCATCCAACCACACTAGAGATATTTGGACATAGAAACAGACTATGTGTTTGTACTGTTTCCCAAACAAAACTTGGGTACATTACAATGATCATTATTTTTAAAAGATAGAGGTAAAGAAATATTTTGCTGAGGATGGAATTAAGGTATCCATATCCCACTGTCCTCAGTAGGCATAGCCTGCTGTTACATTGTGGAAAGCTGCAGGAATCTTCAGGTCTTTCTCCCCTCTTTTCTTTATGCCTTATTTGAAATTACATGGTATCTAAGCTTATTTTGGCTTAATTATATGTTTGCATAATTAAATTTGTTCATCTATAAAATGGCAATTATAATACCACATAGTCCATAGGGCATTTTGTGAATAAAATGAGATTTATCCATTTACAGCAACTAGAATCACCCAGCACAGTTTAAACACTCAGTAAGTATTGGCTATTATTATATATTATTCACTTATGCAGTGCATATTTGTTGGCCACAGGTTATGGTCAGGGTGTCGTGTTGACAGAACATTCATTTATTTATTCATTCAACAAATACTTACTGAGCACATATGATGAGTTGGGTACTATACTAGAGGCTGGGGACACAGCAGTGATTCAAACAAAGTTCAGGCCCTCATGGATTTTATAGTATAAGGGGAATGAAAGATGATAAACAAATAAGTATAGAATATAGAATATAATATCAAGAAATAAGGCTCTGAAAAATAAATTGTGTAATCAAGATAGACATAGACCTTATACTCATTAGTTAAACTCTAGACAAAATAAAGAAAAAGACAGGAGTTTAAAATGAAAGGCTAGAGCAGTTCTGAATGGTGACAATGTCCAAAGAGTAGTTATGCGTATGGGTGATTGAAATGAGGTTTATGGGCGGGGGGTGGTTTCACTGAAGTTGCAAAGGCCAAGAATCTGTGAACTTGGGAGTTGAGCGGTTCGTCCATACAAATCCTGATTTGGCATTGACCTATAACCTGGGAAAGCCCTGGATGAGAACCTACTTCAGTCAGAGCATAGATGTTATTATAAAGTGCAAATGAGATGCTGGTCCAGATTAGAAATACATTATAATGAAAAAAAGTTTGGTTTATAATTAAGGCATTCCCATCCCAGAAATTTAAGAATTTTGTTTTTTGTTATCCTTTGTTTTTTACGTAAATGACATGGTTTTTAACAGGCATCTTGAAGAACTTAATTGAATAAAAAGACCGTAAGAATTCCATATATTTGGGAGATTGATAAGGTGATTTCCTTCAGAAAAATACATTTGCTTCAAGTTTATAAGATAATGAACCCCCAGTTCAGCGTCAACCCTAACAGTATTCTTGGCCAAGCATGTTGTCAGAAAAGCTTATATAAGAAGTTTTAGATGACCTGGGGTGCCTGTGTGGTGCAGTTGGTTGCGCTGACTCCAGCTTTCGAGTCAGGTCATGATCTCATGGTTGCTGAATCAAGTCCCAGGTTGGGCTCGCCCAGAGTTTGCCTGAGATTCTCTCCTCCTCTCCCTTTACTCTTCCCACTTGTATTCTCTTTCTCTAAAGGCTTGCTTTTTCAATTCATAGCTGCTTTCATCATGTCTAATGTTACCAAGAAAAGGAAGAAATAGAGCTTGATTCATAGAAAGGAGGGATCTAATAAAAAGTAAGAAATGGTTTGAAACCATAAATAAAAAAACACATAGATCGTGAAAGCTGTTGTTTTTAATGCTTTGGAGATGTTAATAATTTACTTTGCTGTGTCTTATTCAATAGGACACTTTGACGAGCAACATGGTGCCAGTTATATTAAATGGCATTTGGACTAATCATTAAATTTTTTTTTAAAAAGAACTTAATTTTTAAATGTAGGAACGACGAACTCTCTAAAAGACAATTCATTCGTTTCAGTTTTTCAAACTAGAAACTTAGAAACTAAAACGTTATTACAGAATCCTCATGCAGCACAATTTATTGTATTGCATTGCCTGGGGAAGCACACACTGAATGCTTTGTGCAGTTGGCATTGCTGAATGCCTGCCCGGTTAAACAAATTGTTAAAAGACACCATGGAACTGCCACTTTCCAAAGCTACAGTAATACATCAAATTAAAAACTGAGTTATAAATATGAAGATCAAGTCAATATCTTCTCTGTATAACTGTATATTTTCATTAAAAATGAAAATACCTACAGATATAGCTGGGCTTGCCATTTTTCTTATATTAAGTATCAGCTGTTGAGTATCAGCACAAATTAGTAATCAAAGTTCTTCTATGTGAGTGCTTGGCAGCAACAGAAAGGCTGCTGAAATACTCAAAGGATTCAATGTCTTCTTTTGAACTATCCTCTGAAACAACTGTTGACATTTGCTCTGATGGTGCAAGGGCAATCGGTGAGTAAAACTGTTAAGTCAAAGCCATGACCCGAAGCTGTATTACTACCCATCAACATCTCTACAACTACATATTGGCATTAAAAAGAAGGCACCAGTTTTATTTATGAATGTTCTTGAGGGGCATCTGGGAGGCTCAGTCAGTTAAGCATCTGCCTTCGGCTCAGGTTATGATCTCAGAGTCCTGGGATAAATCCCCCCATCAGGCTCCCTGCTCCAGCTGGGAGTCTGCTTCTCTCTCTCCCTGTGCCCCTTCCCCAACTTGTGCTCTCTCTCTCTCTCAAGTAAATGAATACAATATCTTAAAAAAAAAAAAAAAAGAATGTCCTTGAAAGAGCAGTAAAAAATTTTTTTAAAGTAAATCTTAACTTGAGGTACATGTGTTTTAATATTCTGTGTGATAAAATGGAAACTATGTATAAAGCTCGTATACTGCCAACAGAAGTATGTTTGTCAAGACAAGTAGCACTCATGTGATAGTGTCAGTTGTAAGTTGAAATGGCCGCTTTTTTCATGGAACACTATTTGCACTTGAAAGAATGATAGACAAAATTATGGTTGTTTAGATTTAGGTGTTTGGTAGACATTTTTCCAAAATAAACCAAATGATTTCTAAAACAACATAATTTTAAAAACATTATATAGTAAAATATGTCAACAGAGCCCATAAAGTTCATTGATATTGTGGCTAACCTTTAAGAAACTAACACTTGTTGAGTACTATGTACTATGAAAGAAGAATTTCCATAATTATCTGAAAAGGTATTAAAATAACCCTTTCTTTTCTCATTATATATACGCATGTGGATGGGTTTTCTTTAAACATTTCACAAACGACGTATGGCAACAGATTGAATACAGAAACAGATATAACAATTCACTTTCTTCCATTAAGTCAGACATAAATGAGATTTGCAAAACTATAAAACAACTCCATTTTTCTCAATAACATTTTTGTTTAGAAGAAAATAAAGTTACTTTTCTTAAAAATGTCATTTATGCTAACAAGGAATACACTTATTTTCATTTTAAAATAAATGAACAAATAAACAGTTTTACAATGCCAACTGGACATTATTTTTACTTAAGGGTCCAGCGTTCAGCACTGGTACAGCAAGCCCCCAAATCTTAAATATCTACCCTTGTGATTAAAACTGTTAACTCATGGGGTCCTTGGGTGGCTCAGTCAGTTAATTGTCTGCCTTCAGCTCAAGTCATGATCTCAGGGTCCTGGGATTGAGTCCTACATTGAGTTCTCCCCTCAATGGCTACTCTGCTTCTCCCTCTCCTGCTTCTGCCCACGACTTGTGCTCTCTCTCATTCTCTCTCAAATAACTAAATAAAATCTGAAAAAAAAAAAAAAAGAATACCTTCTCTCCACTATGTCCTATCTAGTGGGATCCATAGCACAACCCCAGAGCAGCTCTGTTTTGTGAGATCCACACTGATTCTGGGAACATCCAATTTCCCTTTCCCCCATTATAAATGCACATCACTCTCAATATGGCCATCTCTTTGCTCTCCTGTCATGCTGTTTGAACCAGCCCTTGAGCTTACTAGACAAGAATCACCTATCAGTCATTAGAATTATGCCCTTCTGACCACATAATAGGGACATATCAAGCTCTATGTGATCTGTAGTTATCTTAGAGTTCAACTGAGTTAGGTCATATACGATGCTCACTCACTTGGTTGGCTGTGGATGTTGACTGTTGGCAGGAGTTGGTGGGAGACTCTGCTGGGCATGTCAGCCAGAGTGCTTCCATTTTCCTCTACTTGGCTTTTCCTTCTGCCTTTGGCTTTGGCTGTGTCAGTGGGGTGGGGGAGATTTTCTGAAGAGCAAGAATTCCAAGAGCAAAGAAGCAGAAGTTGCCAGTCTTCTTAAAGCCTTAGGTCAGAAATTCCGGAATATCACTTCTGTTGGTCAAGGCAGTATATAGGCAGCCCAGATTCAAATGAAGTGGAAATAAACTCTGTCTCCCCATGGGGTAGTGGCATGCATAAACAGGGAAGGAAAGAATTGATGACAGCTATCTTTGGAGACTGGAAACTGTGGAATGTAATCATTCTCAAGAATCCTTTGTTTCCATAAAACTATGACTTCAAAACATGTTCAGGTTTTATTATATCAGAGAGATTGTGCAGACTTTCTGGTTTAACAGAAAATTCTCTGGAAACCAGAATAGACAAATTCAGGAAAGTGCAATGCCTTACAAAGGCCTGTTGTTTGTTTTTGTAACCTGGCTTGGGGTCAAAGACTGTATACACTTTCTCACTATATTCTTTATTAATAGTAGTGACTAACTTCCAGTAAGACAAAATGTTTATTTTGACTCTGTCAACTTAAATCTTTATATTCGAATTTTTCAAATCCTAATGAGTGATTGGGAAATGCAGTTTACCAAGAAGAGGAAGTGGTTTGGAGACAGTGGTGGATATGTTAAATAAATGTATTAATTACACAGAAAGTAACCAGAAATAATAATACATTTCAATTAAATTCACTTTTTTTCCCCCAAAATCAAGCACTAATATTATCTGTATAACACCTAGTTAAAAAGGGGAATAAAACCTCACTGAACATATTGCTGGAACTATAGGATTTAAGTAAAAAACTTGTTTTCTTTTCTAGAAGTTAAACTTCATATGCCTAATACTTGACAATCAGGTAGAAGTATATGTTGACCAAATTATTAAGACTGACCAGAATTAAAATTTAGGTAGAAACAAATGGCATGGAGCACTGGGTCTGGTGAAAAAATAATGAATACTGTTTTTCTGAAAATAAATAAATTGGAAAAAAAAAATAAATCCCTTGGGAAAAAAAAAAAAAAAGAAACAAATGGCTTAAAGTTACTTTATGCGGGTCCCTTTATGGACCAGGCGTATCATACAAAGAAAATCTGAGATAGAGAGGAGAAGGGAGTTGGGGGAAATCGGAAGGGGAGGTGAACCATGAGAGACTATGGACTCTGAAAAACAGTCTGAGGGTTTTGAAGGGGCGGGGGGTGGGAGGTCGGGGGTACCAGGTGGTGGGTATTATAGAGGGCACAGATTGCATGGAGCACTGAGTGTGGTGCAAAAATAATGAATACTGTTATGCTGAAAATAAATAAAAAAGATAGTATACAAAAGCTTCTTTGCAGTCCCTGGTCCTTCCTTGATCTCCTCATCTCTGGATTCTTCCTGTGTGTATTAGTCAAGGTTCTCCAGAGGAAAAAAACCAACAGAATGTGTGTGTGTGTGTGTGTGTGTGCATTCATCCATTCATTCATTCACTTATTATGAGGAATTGCCTTATGTGATTATGGATCCTGAGAAGTCCCACAGTCTTCTGTCTGTTTACTAAAGACCCAGCAAAGTCAATGGTGTAATTTAGTCTGAGTCAAAAGGCTTAAGGACCAGGGGAGCCAATGATTTATATACCAGTCTGAGGCCAGACAAGATGAAATGATATGTCCCAACTCAAGCAAGCAGTCAGGAAGCAACAAAGGGGCAGAGTCTTCCTTTCTATACTTTTTGTTCTTTTCAGGCGCTGAGTGGATTGATATGTCTACTCACTTTAGGAGGGTCAATCTACGTTACTGCTTTATGGATTGAAGTGCTAATCTCATCCTGAAATACTCTCATAGACATGCCCAGAAATAATGTTTAATCTAGATGCTCCCTGGCCAGTCAAGTTGACAAATAAAATTAATCATTACACTCTATGCTCATACTTGCTACTATTTGAGCTCACTTCTTTGAGGTTTTCCCCTTGAATCTCAACACTTTTTTGAGACAGATTTTAAACCTCATTTTCTACCTTGTCATCAGAACCTTATACAAAGCGCTGGACAGTTGCCCTCTGGTCTTATAAAACAGAACTTGCTAACAGAAACTTAGTCTTTTCTCCATTTTTTTCTTCCTCCTGCTATTCCTTCCCTCGTTTGCTGCCTTCCTTTTATCTCTTCTCCCCTTCCTCCTTTCTTTAGTCTTCTCTTCCTCCTTGTCTGCCTGCCTTCTTTCCCTCCCAAATAATTACTCATGTACTTAGGTGTTCAGATCACTAATTCTGGTGTTTAGGACCCAGTGACCTACAAGATAGAGAAGATACCAGCCTTTCAGAAACCTACCCTCAAACACTAAATAGTTTGAAAATTAAGGATTTGGCTCTAATTGTAAGTGCTACGAAGAAGCAACAGAGGCAATAAAAGAACAGGATAAGACTCTTGGGGTAATCTTTTGTGGTGGGGGCAGTCATCTTCCTGGAGTAAGTGATATTAACATTGAAATCTGAGGAATGCATACAAGTTAGTCACGTGGACTCTGATGGGAACTGGTCTTTCAGGCAGAGAGTAAAACGTGCTAATGTCCTAGGCAAAAAGACGTGGGATGGGGGTGGGGTGATTTGAGGAACAGAGAAAAATTCAGTATCCCTGGGGCTTATTAGAGAAAGAAGGAGAGTAGGCAAAGATGAGCCTGCAAAGGATGGTAGGAGCTAAGTAATGCAGTGCCTTGTGAGTGATGATAAAGCTCCTGGAGGGAATTAGGTGGAGAGGGATTAAGTATTTAATCTGCGTGGGACTGAATGACCATGCCTGACCATTAGTGTAGGGAGGAGGAGAAATGGACGTACAAAACTCACAATTAAATGAAACTTTGAGATAATCTTCGATTTGTGTTCACTTATTTTATACCCATTAGCAAATAATAGTTTTAAATCTTTCAGATTGAACCTGACTGTGGTCTTGTTTGTTTTTACTCTTACCTAGAGTATGCTCTGCTTCTGTACTTTACATATGAATCCCGTTCTCTGAATTGAATTCAGAAGCTCCTTTAACTGATACATTTTTGGACTTCACATAAAAGTAAAGGAGGATCAAGAGAATACTACAGTACTGTTTGTAGTTCTCTGTTTATAAGAACACATAGCAATCAGTGTTTGCACCCCATGGAAATATGGTTTCAATTTTGTCCTTGAAATACGAGAAGAGATGTGTTGCCAGCACATATTTATTCCTGCAACACATCTTTTTATTTCTGAAGTGTACAGATGTCCCATGAAGTTTTGCTTTCAGTTTTTTCAAGTTTAGTTTCATTTTAATGTGATGAACACCTGATAAATGATAGCACTTGACACAATGATGAGAATACTAGCTGGAATGATGTGCCCACAGAGATGGCAGATGGACACCAATTGCCTTGAGTCTACTAAGAATATCAACTGCTGCCTTATTTATTGGGATTTATATTTGGACATACTGGCTAACTTTCAAGTCTGAACTTTGGATTGGTTAGAGTCAGAACAAGAGGCCAGGTTTTGAGGGTGGGTTTTTAGAACTCATGCTTTGAACTGTGTAGCTTATCACTGTATTGAATAACATAGCAGGAAAAGATGATTAACAATCATGACCTTGAAATTTCATTAGAAACATGACACATATTCATTTGCCACACATTTGAAGCCTTAAGGTTTACCTATGACCAACAATATGGCCTGCAAATAGTAAAAATATAACCAATATTAAATAGACTTTCAAATCAATTGTCCATTTTAGGACTTCATGTTCATACTTTTCTTCTTTTTTATTTAGTATTTTTGAAGTAATAATAGTATGCAATCCAGCCTTGACACAAAGAAAACTAAAATATGAAATATATTTTTTTGGCAAACTCACTCTGGGATACAAAAGTTCTCTCATGATAAATGGGTAAAGGCCCATCAGTGTTGGCCTTGAATATATTTGGGTTTCCTCTTGCCACTATTGCATCCAGTCTTACTTCTTCTCTTACATCAACAACTCATGTCATTATTATTTTATTTTATTCACTAAATTACCTATATATTAAAAAATCCCAGAAAAAATTCCTTTTCTTCATATCCTCAAGTCAGTATCAAGATCACTGTGTGGAAGAAATTTAGAAACACTTAGAATCTGAGTGGATATAAAGATTTTGTTAAGCTTAACCAACACAGTAATTCTATTTCTCGAAGTGTTATGTGTTTATATTTCTGCACAATTGGGTATTGATTTTCGGTTAAGGTTAAAAAAAAAAGTCTCCTCAAATCTAGATTCTCCCATTACTTTGCTGATGTTGCTCGGATGAAATTCACCAGTAACAGCCTACTCATAAAAATCCATTAAATTTCATGATTTTTTTTAGTAGTATTTGTCTTTGTTGACCACTTTCCTACCTACCACTTACCTTTTTCCTGCCTCTGTTTTCTCATATATAAATTGGGTTGTTGTTAGATTTAAGTAAGTTAATATATGTAGAAATTTTAAAGTAGGGTCTAACATAGGGTAAGGGCACAATACTTTTTAGTTATTATTATTTTATTATTAGATACTAGGGTCTAACATAGGGTAAGAGCATAATACTTTTTAGTTATTATTATTTTATTATTAGATACCTACCTAACATGCCCTACTCTGTGTTTCCTGAAAGTAGAGGCTGAAATCAAAGCTGGTGTGAAAGTGGTTTATTGTGAAATGATCCCAGGAAGAAGTAAGGAACTAGAGGAACAAGGAAGGAGGAAAAGCCATCACAAGTTTATGGTTTTATCTGTGAGAGATTATGTAATGCATTTTGAAAGTGACTACATTTGTTCATTGTCTAATACCCTGTTATTCGGGATAGCTAAATGAACATTAATTTCCCTGTATTTTCAGGTTGAGAAATTGTTAGTGCCAAGCTGGTTCAGCATGTTAGAGAGGACAAGAATTGATGGAACCAGAGCTCAGGCTGAGGTGAGAAGCTGTCGGGTTGCAACTGTGCAAAGCTTGTCAAAGACTGCCCAGAACGGTTACTGCTGCTGCATGGTTGTAGTAGGAGGTGTGGCCAAGAGTATTTTAGATAGTGTTCAAAAGGTATCTAATATGCACATACTTTTGGATTTTTTTCTTATCTCCTTAGCTACTCTTTTTGCTCTCTTAACATTTGGACTCCTTTTGGTTTTTTTTTTTGTAATTTTTTTAAAACAAACTTTGTTGTATAATTCACATAAATAAAATGTTTTGATCTTAAGTAAAAAGTTGGATGATTCTGACTTATATACCTACTTAAACCACTACTCCAATTGCAGTCATAAATCATATCCAGTTCTCCCCCAAATTCTCTCTTGCTTCTTTATAATTAACACCCCCAGCTCTGCCTTCAGGCAATCAATGATCAATAAACATGCTGAGCATTGTTTTGTAGACATTTTGGATATTTTTATTCTTTTGTGAAATATTTGTTCAAATATTTTATCTATTTTTACTTCAGTTTGTTTTCTTGTTATAGTGTTGTAAGAAGGCTTTATGTATTGTGGATATAAGCCCTCAATCAGATGTATGTATTATGAATTTTTCCTATTCTGTGGTTTGCCCTTTTATTTATCTTTACAATGTCATTTGAAGAGCAAGAGTTTAAAATTTTGATGAAGTCTAACATCAATTTTTTTTAATCATATAGGTCTGCTTTTTTGTGTGCAACCTAAGAGATCTTTCCCCATCCCATTATAGCAGATTTTCTCCTGTTTTCTACTAAAAGTTACATAGTTTCAACTCATATTAGGCCTATGATACATTACAAATTAACTTCATATATTGAATGAGGTAAGAGTCAGAAAATAAGTTTTTTTTTTTTAAACAATATGGCTCTTCTATTGTTCCAGTGCCATTTATTGAAAGGTTACCCTTTCTGCATTGCATTGCCTTGTAAAAAATCAATTGACCATATATATGTGGGTTTATTTCTAGATTCTTCTATTTCTTTGCTCTACATGTCTAATCTTATATTAATACCATATTATCTGTTTTATTGCATTTTTATAGTAAGCATAGAAATCAGGTAATATAAATCTTCTGATTTTGTTCTTTTTAAAAATTATTTTGTTTCTACTTGTTCCTTTATACTTTCATAAGAATTTTAGAACTAGTATATCAATTTTTACAAAAATTTTGCCATATTTTGGTTGAAGTTACATAGAATTATAGGCCAATTGAGCAGAATTGGTATTTTAACAATAGCAACTCTTCCTATCAATAAACAGAGTATGCCAATCCATTTATTTCACACTTCTTTAATTTTTCATAACAGTATTTTGTAACTTGTAGTATTTGTAATATTTGTAATGTAAGGGACAAATAGTTTACATCTTTTGATAACTTATCTCTAGGTATTTTGTGGTTATGCTTCTTTATAAGTGTTATTTTATAATTTTGAATTTTCCATTTGTTTTTTGATAGCATATCTTCATACAATTAGTTTTGTATATTCTTATATTTTTTCATATGGATTTTACCTTATAGCCTTACTAAATGCACTTATTAATTCTCATAGTTTCTTTGTTGATTCATTATCAGTTTCTGTGTACTCAATTATCTTATTTGTGAATGAAGACAATTAGCCTCTTTTAAAAAAATCTGTATACATTTTTTTTTCTTTCTCTTGCCTTATTTCTCTGACTTGGACTTTCAGTGCAATGTTTAATAGAAGGGATGAAAGTAGATATCCTTGCTTTGTTCTTGATATTGGGGGAGAAGTAATTTTTTTTTCACCATTGAGTGTATAATAACTACAAGTTTTTTTAGATATTCTTTAGTGAAGGAATTTTCATTAGTTCTAGTTTAGTGAGAGTTTTATCAATAATGGGTGTTGAATTTTGACAAACGTATAGACCCAATTTCAATACCGGCTTTCCCTTTTATCTTTAATTAAAACATTTACTTACTACAGTCACGTCATTCAGATATTAAAAAGTACGAAGTAACTCTATTCTTCATCTTCCCAGTTGCCATTCTTTATCCACAGATAAACGCTTTTATTAATTTCCAGTATGAATAGGCATTCTGAATTTTTAAAGTATAACCAATAGAAAATGTAATGGAAAATGTCAATATATATTCTAATTTGCTCCATCTTTTAAACACATAGAATTCTATAAAATGGTTTTGCACAGTGCTTTTTTTCACTTAATAGACCTTTGAAAGCTTTTCTCATGTAGTGCTGTTAGACTAAATATTGTGTCTTTCCTCCACTTTCCCTAAACCCCCATGTGATCATATTTGCAGGTGAAGCTTTTGGGTTGTAATTATGTTTAGATGAGGTCATGAGGTTGGAACCTCCATAATCGGATGGTGTTCTTATAAGAAGAGGAGGAGACTAGCACTCTCTCTCTCTCTCCATCATATGAGAATATAACTAAAAGGTGGCTATTTACAAGTCAAGAAGATGGCCTTTGCCAAGAACTACATCCCTACTGGTACCTTGATCTTGGACTTCCCAGTCTGCAGAACTGTGAGAAATAAATGTCTGTTGTTTAAGCTGCCTAGTCTATGGCAATTTGTCATAGCAGCCCAAGTGGACTAAGACAGTGCATAGAGAGATACCTTATTATTTCTTATAACTACATAATATTATATTGCAAGGATATACATTTAGAAAACTAGTGCCCTTTGATGAAAATCCGGGTTGTTTCCAATTTTTTTGTTGTTGTAAGAATGCTGCAGGGGATAACCACATGTACATCACTTCCCATAATTAGTAACCCAGTTCAAAGTTTACATGCATTTTTAATTTCGTTAGTACAAATTTGCATTGACTTGTTATTTTTCATTATCGTGAAATGACGAGACTCTTGCTCAGCTGTGTGGTGGGAATGCTCCATCCCGCTCTTATCTAGAACCCGTTCTTCATTGATTGTTCTGACTCCAAGGCACGTGTTCTTTCTCTTTAGTTCCCACAATGTGTTTCAGAATAAACTGTGTCAGGATGATCACATTATTTATCATGATTTTATAGTGACTGTGAAGAATTCACAATCCCTTGATTTGCTGCTTATCAGTTACATTCAGTTGTATTTTTGTGACTAAAGCTGCTGGTATTGCTAGATTACTAAGGAAAACATACATGCAAAGTTACAACGTAAAAAGATTTTTATTCTCCAGTTAGGCTGGAAAATACCTGCTATAAAATTAAGCCTTCTTTCTTTCTTTCTTTTCATGGTACTCTTTCTTTGCACTCTTTCTCTTTGTCCTTGAGAAAAGGGGTTCACTTGGAGTAGAAGGAGAAAAAAGATGGACAAGTTCAGTACTATCTAATTAATTTCCCATGTTTTGAAAAAGGGATTGACCCTCTCTTCTCTTAAAAATAATCGTGTTGGCATTTAAGCATGCTTTTTTGAACTGTTTATGTACTCTAGGTGGAGACCGTCCCTATTTTGTTATCTCTTGAAAAGGAATGATAGGAACTTCCACAAATGCAGTAGATGGGGCCTCAACTATTCCTTGCCTATGTGTAGGGCTGACTCTAGATTTACTCATTATCTTAAAGAAATGCCAGCTTCATCTTCTTTGTACTCCCTGTGGAAAAGAACTAGAAATGGTTATGTATGCTGGAAATAACACTGAAGATAACCAGCAAATCCAAATATGTTATCAACTCTGTTATATCTTTGATAATATATCATCTTGCTTTCTCTGCAGTTTAAGATAATAGGCCCTTTTCATCCCATTCCTATCATTCCCATCTTTGGAAGCACCTCTGAAGAGAGTACAAAAGGCAGAAGGGGAGCTGTATGCCAGGAGAATAGAACTCACTGTACAGAAATTAAAAGTGTAATGGAATCTCTTAAAGAACAAAACAGAATGCAACGCATTCTTGTGTGACTTTAACTTGAGCAAATGACAATGCTATAGAATTTAAATAATCAACAGTATTTCAAGAAATGCTACAGAAATGTAAAGTGCCAAAATATCTCAGATGCTATGTTAGATTTGTATTCTTCTCAAATAGTTTTGGATGTTGGTATAAGTGAGTAAGGAGATATTTAGGGCTAGAGAATAAGCAGAGCAATAAATTCCCTCCTACTGTTTTTAGTTAAAGTGAATATGTTTTATTCATTTATTATAATCTCTTCAATGAAGAATACTTAATTGGAATCACTTTTATATCCCTTTTGTGCTCATATATTGAGTTAGTTTATTGGTTTGTTGACTTGAAAGAAATATTGGTTAAGAGCAGTGACTCTGGAGCTAGAGTCTGATTTTGAATTTTGGCTTCTCCATTTATTAACTAGTTGTCTCACGTAAGCCCTGACTTCTCAGAGGCGTAATTTCTCCCTTGGTAAAACAGATATAAAGATACTTGAAAAGGTCATTGTAAGGATTAAATGAGATAATATATGTTAAACATTCAACAGAGATTTCTGGCAACTAATAATTTTTTAATAAATTATAGCAAAAATTAAAAGAACAAAAATTATTTTCCATTCCAGGATAGGTGCACTAATTGAATATGAGGAAATATACTTTAAGGTGATTATTTAAGCAAACAGAGAAAGATAATTATCATATGATCTCTCTGATATGAGGAAGTTGAGAGGCAACATGGGGGTTAGGGGGGTAAGAAAGGAATAAATGAAACAAGATAGGATCAGGAGGGAGACAAACCATAAGAGACTCTTAATCTCACAAAACAAACTGAGGGTTGGGGGGATAGGGGAGGAAGAGGGAGGTGGGGTTATGGACATTGGGGAGGGTATGTTCTATGGTGAGTGCTGTGAAGTGTGTAAATCTGGCAATTCACAGACCTGTACCGCTGGGGCTGATAAAACATTATGTGTTAATAAAAAAATTTTTAAAAAAGATGATTACTTAAGAAAACAATTCAATGTATGGCAAAGCTTTATGGAAGCATACATATAGTGTGTGTGTATATATACACACACACATATACATACACAAACACAGATACATATATGCATATACACAAAGTAATGGACAAAAAGAACTTTAAGTAGCAAGAAATGAATGTGCTTAATCCATTTACATATGTTTTACAATTACTTATTCTAATATTTGTATCTGTTTCTGTATTAGCACATTCCAGAAGAATAAGCAATGTCTCTAGGACTGCTTATTCAGAAAACACATCTGCATGTACTTTAAGAATCCACTGGGGTTCTAGGCTCCCCGTCGTATAATGCTGTTGAGTATAACTTAGGCTGGAAATCTTTAAGGGATAGCATTATAACACACCCGTGACTTCATGCATTATCTGACTGGCATTGTTCCCAGTGGGGCAAGAGAGACATACACCAACATGACTGTCGAAACAAGTGAAGATGAATCATCTGAAACTATTTTAAAGAACAGGATTAGTGAGGACAGCCTACTAATTTTCATTTAAGTGTTTTGTAATATCACTTGATATTAGACTGTTCAGGAACATACCACCTGCAAATTCTATTTCTTTATTAAATCCAAAAAGTCTAACTTTCAGAGTAGATGACAGAGAGCTAAAAGGAAATGGGGAAAAGTAAAAACGTATAAAGAAGTTTTAAATGAGATGACTGAAATTATCCAGAGAATCATTTTTATCATCGGTAAATATGCTTTTCACCCTTTCCTCTTGATTCACATAAATTTAATAAAGAGAGTAAAAAAACGTGTGCTGGCCTGCATTTTATTATGTCATAACTTTTGCATGGTACCGCTTCTCTGTTTCTCACTTCATCAGAGCTGTTTTTCATTTGGTTGGACCTCCTCAGCTGTGACAGTGTCGGAAAAAAGCATCTGTACTTGTGCAATCATCTACTGAAAGCTATTCTGTTTCCATGTAACTATACGTCTCTTTGAGACCAAATGGGAGATGGTTAATGTTAATAAATAAGCAGTTTCTGCATAAATAAAGACCAGGCCCTGAAATCTACAGACTTGATTAATTATTTTTTTTTTCTGTGCCAAGCCAAATGGACTCATAAAACAAGCGATAAAGCTGTGAATTGTACACTTAGTTACAAAAGCATTCAGCATAAATATGGTTTCTATTTGTAAATACAAATATTATAGCACTGTGGGATTCAACCTTAATCCATTACAATAGAGAAAAATACAAATATATGACCCTTGTGCATAGAGCACGTTTGTGCCAAAGTACCGGAGCAATGGATAATATATTTGTCTTTGTTTTGGACGCCAAAAATATGCTTCAAAGGTCTAGAAGATGTGACCAGCTCACCTCCTTTCTGGCCTCTCACTGTTCCTCACAAACTTTAATATTTAATCTGATCAAATGGGGATATTACATGGTGATTTTCATACTAGCTGTGCATAGTTGCATGCATTTAAGAATATGGTCTTTAAAAAAATACTGGTACTCATTTTTTAATAAGATTGCTTCATACTTCTGTAAGTGTAGAAACTGAGGACTGAAATAAAGGAAGAGCAATGTTAGCTTTTATTTTTCTATTGCTATGAGGATAATTTTTACTACTGTTTGAATAATTTGTACAAATAATCTCTTTTGCTGCAATTTTTCTCATTTGTTACAACGAGACCATAAATTCATGACTGACCACAATAACAATTGGTTCCCCTAGGTTGGATTTTTTTTTTTTCCTAGGTTGGATTTTGATGCCACAAATTCACCATTTCTCTTTAAGATCCAAGAGTTGGAGAACTCAAGTTGGGAGGAAGGAAAACCCTGTTTAAATATAAATAGCTTTGACAATCATCTGGGATAGTTAAAAGGATTATGAGAAACACATGAAAGGTAATAGATACTTTTTTCTTGACAATAGAGTTCAAAGTTTCTTCAGTTCTGAATGTTCTACTTTACAAAGAGAAAATATAAATTAAAAAGATAAATTATTGTATTTAATTTGTGGCCTTGTTTCCATTTAACAACAAAACCACTTTGTGATGATAAGATCCTGGTAAACTATTGTCTTCTTTTTAAAAATATACTACTTTTTTACTAACAGGATATTTGGAAAAATTGGTACTTCAAGAATACCCTTTTATAATTAACATGAAAATATAATAAAAAAATAAACTATGCCTTAAGGAATATGAAGTCCCTATTAAGAACCCCCAGATGTCCTGCTAGACTTCAGTTGGCTCCACTGGCAATTGCCTTCTGACCAATCTATATTTAATACCTATTATGTTCAACTGTCCCCCTCTGATCTGAATCTAGTATCCATGATCCACTGTGTAAATATTTGTATATTGATCCCAGAAAAGGAGGATTGTGACCAAGACCACTTCTGCTCTAGTATATATTTTTCATGCCTAAACTGAAAATTGAATTCAATTTTAAAATTAAGTAGTACCTGTTCTGTGAAGTTCTCTTCAATTTTTTAATTCTCTCTCAACCCTAAATTTAGATCTTCCTCCTTCTGTAATCCTATTACCTTTTAGGTAGATGCACACTTCCATTAGAGACAAAATCATACTTTAATGTATGCCCTGATTTTGCTTATCACCTCTTCTGTTTGGTCTATAAGATACAGAAAATGTCTTTCGATCGAATGCTTGTTAAATTAAAAAAAAAAACTAATATGTGATGAGTAATTAATTAATTCAAAGTATTTAGAAAATTTATTTTGAAATTCTGGATTACAGATAAATTACTGATTTGATACACTCTTTTTCACTCTATCTGAACCTGTTTTCAAGCCCATCATCTAAAATGCTTTGATAGTAGAATGAGGAATATAATTTAGTTCAGCTAGCCATTTAACTATGAAACCATATTACTTATGCAGTTAAGTGTTTCCAAATTCTGAGGGAATTAAATACATTTTTAAGAAAAGCATGTGAAGCCAGAAGTAAATAATGAAAAATTATTCATAAGAAGTTTCTATGAACACAAGGTATGTTAAATATTTTGGAGACTCTTTGAATGGCATATGCAAATCATTGGAAGTTTGGAATCCAAGTGTTCTCTTGCTACTTCAAGTTTTTTTTTTTTTTGAATAAAGAGAGTAATAACAGGTTAAAACAAATACATGCATTATGAAATGTTTTGATTTCGGTTATTAATACTCTATGTGTTCTCTTGTGTTTTAGTTTTGTTGAGAAGAGAAATTTACATATTTATCTTCCTATTATATATATTTTGCAAGTGAAATAATGCTTTTATTAACCATTAATTAGTCTGTATAAACTTGCTACATTGACCTTTAGTCCCCACAAAGGGTCTAAAAGAAACAGGAGTATAAGCCACTTAGGTGTCATAAAATCCCCAAATTAAAAAGATATGCTTGTTGTTTTCTATTGCTACAGCCAACTCATTCCCTTGAATGTTAAATAGTAGACTGTTTCCTTTTAGTCTTTGTTCATGCCTTTACAATCATTGCAGCTATTTTAATATCAATGGTATTACAGTTGCCCCTAAAACTGAGCTTATTTCTGTCAATTGGGCTTAAAACATTTTAAGACTCCATACAATATATACACTTTAAGAAATGAACCATCAAGATCTTATTCATGTTTGGCTAAAGTGATAGGACTAGCTCTCATATTAGTTTAAGTTAAAAAGGAGATTCATAAGAAAAATGCCAGGGTGGACCACTAAGGAAGGTAACAGGAACCAAGACAGCCTGGATATTAGAAGCTCTCTACTTCTAATCAGTGCTTCTTTCTGTGTGTTAGGGCTGCTGGGAATGCTGATGTCTTGGAATCTGATTTTCATGATCAGAAAGGAAAGAGATTCTTAGCATCTCTAGCAGAACAATCCTGGGGAATTACTCTGATTGGCTTCCTGAACACTTATACCCATCCTTGGATAGATTGGTATAAAGTAAATTATGAGTGATCCAGCCTTGAACTCATGATGACCTCTGTAATCAAGATATAGGATTTTTTAAAAAAGATTTTACTTATTTATTTATTTGACAGAAAGACAGATCACAAGTAGGCAGAGAGGCAGGCAGAAAGAGAAAGGGAAGCAGGCTCCCTGCTGAGCAGAAAGCCTGATGCGGGGCTCGATCCCAGGACACTGGGACCATGTCCTGAGCTGAAGGCAGAGGCTTTAACCCACTGAGCCACCCAGCCACCCTAGGATTGCTTTTTTTTTTTTTTTTTTAAAGGATGGTGATGGCGATGCCAGGCCAACAATAGCAATTGCTGCTACAAAGAGAACTCAATAATTTTTATTTCACTAACCTTTATTGCCTCATTCTGTAATGTCTTTGAGATTACAGAAAAATAGACCTATATTAGTGTCAAATATTTGTAATGGTGTTATTAATTTAAAGGTGGAAATATTTTGTCTGTAAAGCAGTTTAGTATTTTCTCTAGCTAGGGATTATTATGGAAAAAAAAAACAGTATTGAGGCCAGATGTTAAAGTGAAATTTTAATTGAAATATTAGATGTAATGGGCTATGAAGTTCTAAAGTGAGATGCCAGAACAAGAAGAACATTTTCAAAGGAAATGTCTGTAAATGGGCTTCTTGACATTAAAAATCTCTTACTCTCATTGGGAATATAAATAACAAAAAGCAGAGAGGGAGTGGAGATTAGTGAACAGGATTTTTTTTTTTTTAAACAAAATTAGGATTCCCTCTTCATTTAAAGTCAAGTGAGGATTTCTAACAGGATTACTCAGAGACTGAACTATGGCCTGGGAGTTAGGGAGTCACAGAAATGTAGAGGTAAGGGAACAGCTAGCTACAATGGGAGTGGAATGTAGCTCCTCTGTTGGGATTGTCCTGCTATGCTTATGTGGGAAAAGGATGCCCAAGTGATTTGTGCTCATCATATATGGTTGAGATAGAGAATTTTCATAAGATGTTTATTAGATAGTATACAAACAGGTCCACGAAAGGCAAACAAGCCTCAAAAGGAGAAGCTAGAGGTGAATCGCCAAACTCAATCTGGCAGAGAAGGAGTAAGCAACCACAGAAGTGGAGTGCATTTACCCTTGTCTAGAGAATGGCAGATCAGAGACTACTTCAAAAGGGAGGAGGGTAGAGTAGGGCATTCCAAACAAATATAAAAGTTCCCCAGAAGAGAAAGTGTTAGCTTTAACCATCTGCCAGCTCTTCAGAGATAGAAGGAAACTTCAGACAATGGCAATCAGGTAAGAATTTCCTTGCTCCAGCTCATCTCTTGTTCTTCCTCTCAGAGTAGCTCTAGAGGGAAGCTTTAATAACCACAGTTAGCAAGATAGTGGTATAGGACTGAAGGCCTGGGGAGAAGAGTGAGAGAGAAAAAGATACAACATGAGTACCTCTCACCACTTTTTTTAAAAGATTTTATTTATTTACTTGATAGAGATCACAAATAGGCAGACAGGCAGGCAGAGAGAGAGAAAGAGAGAGGAGGAAGCAGGCTTCTCGACATGCTAAGTACTAAAGACTAAGATTAAGTACCAAGTACTAAGTACTAAAGACTAAGACTAAGTACTAAGACTTGACATGCTAAGTACTAAATCTGGGCTTTGAAACCCTGAGTGATCATGCTATTTTTTTTTTTTAAATCTGTAAGTAAGAACAGTTATAGGGCTACTTTTGTTTTATTCCAGAGTAAAAGTGAAGAGCTCTTATCACTGAATAAATTTCGAAAGGAAAGTAGATAGGGGAAGAAAAGTGTATTTCTGATTATAATCTTTGAGTTTTTTTTTTCTTGCTTGCTTGCTACATTTTTCTTTTTCTTTATTAAGCAGATGTACTCCCTCAGCTACATTATCAGGTTCTTAGGCTATACCTAACCAAACAATTCTTGTGAGGTGGTAGAACTTCTATTTTATCACGTCTGATATATAGAAATTCTGTGTACTGCATTATTTGTACCTGTGTGCATATACATTTTGTGTTCTTTATCATTTAATTCATCTGATGTCCCAATACAATATTGATTATAGGAACACCTTTGTTGAACTTAAAAATTATTTGAGAGTCAGATTCATATTATAAAGGCAATAGAGAAAAATCAACCACTAATTAGAGTTTGGAAAATACATTTTTACAGATTAAAATGAAAAACAAAATGCCATTTAAATGTTTTAATTGGTTTCAGTTTTACAACTGCAAACCAGATGGTTTCTTTTCAAGTAGTTTACAATGTCTTTGCCGAATAACTGAATTACCAAACCAGCTGTTATTATTAACATTTACCTAAACAGAAAAACATGTCTGCTATTTGTTTGCTAAAAAAGTACCTGCTTTGCAAAAGTTTGGCAAACAAACCATGACTCCGTTCTGGATAGCATATATTTTAATAAAATAGAGAGCAGAGATAAATAGAGGTGCACATATTAACTTATATCTTAAAACAAATGCTAATTTAAAAATTTAACTTATTTACCAGGTGTCAGAACCAAGCAATCTCTTGCGGATTCTTTCAATTGTGTGATTCTATAATTGTAAAATCCATTTATATTTTTAATGTGAAGAGACTGTTTTTAGACTTGTTTTAAAACCCTGTTAATAATTACCTTTAACTGCTTGTTAAAATATTATATTTTGGAAACACTAGTCCTAGCAGAAATTTGTTTCTGATGTAAGCTGAGGCTTTCTAACTCTAAACTATGAGCAAATGTAAACTTGTAGATACCAATTGTAGTTGGAGTGTTGAATGCACAATCAATTCTCTTTAGAGTGCATTAAGGAAAAAGACAGTTATGGGGAAGTAGTAGTGAAGAATGCTCTTTCTATTCTTTAACCAAAAAGATAAATTATCAGGGAAAATTCTGACTATAAAAATGACATTATACACATTCTATTACAGTCATTTTCCACTCAGAATTTTCCTTGAAATTTATGGCTTTGGTGAAAGGACTGAAGCTAATTTTTGTCTCACGACTCTATGGCTGGGCATTGTTACTGATCTGGGTTTAGCTTAACTGATCAAAGCAGGACTCTCCCAGACCTCTATCTCTTAGCAGTTGGAAGCTCTGAGGGGGCCAGTTGGTGCAGGATGGTCAACACAGTGATAACTCAGCTTTGCTCCCGCTATTCCTCATATTTCCCCAACAAACTAGCTCCGGCATGTTCTCATGATTCTGGTAAGGAGCAAGAGGTTGAGTCACAGTGCACAAGAATTTTTCTCACCTCCAGTTGTGTCATGTTTGATAACATTCCTTTGGCCAATGCAAGTGCTGTAGTTGATCCCAGAGTCAGAGTGGGAAAGAATGCCCTGACTTTGATCAGAAGCATAAAAAGTGAAGCCACCAATGCAATCAAACAAATACACATTCATATAGGTGTACACTAGCATTCCTGGTTATGATGTATCATAATTTACTTACTCATTTCCCTAGTTATGGATATTCAATTGAGTCTAATCCTTTTTTTTTTTGCAATTACAATCAATGCTGCAATAAAACTCTTTGTACATACAGCTTTATGCACAGGTATGAATATTTTTAAAATTTTTAACATACAAAAATATGTCCTCACCACTGAGATAAAATAGTTTTCCATATTTTGTCATACTTGTTTCAATCTTTGTGAATATTTTGTTTTTAGTTTGAAGAAACAGCAACAGCTGAAGCCCCATTGTTTATCCATCCCTCCATTTCCAGAGGCAACCACTACCCTGAAGTTGCTCTGTGCAATTCCAGTAGGTGCTATACATGTATGTAAAACTATACTGCTTGCTTTACATTTGAACATTTTTATATCAGTGTTATCATACTACATATAAGTTTCTACAGTCCTATTTTTATCCAACATTAAGTTTTTGAGGTTTAGCCATATTAATGCATGCAGATTTACTTTAACAATTTTTTAACAGCTCTAGGCATCATTCCATTGCATGAGTAAGCCAGTTATTGTGAGGTAGTTGTATTTTTCCAAAAATTTTTTTGTTGCAGAGTGCTCAGTGACCACCCTTATACATGTTTCTTTGCATATGTATGTGAAAGTTGTCAAGGACAGAAACCCAGAATAATTTTTGTCTGGTAGGGGCACCTCCGTGGCTCAGTGGGTTAAGTGCCTGTCTTCGGCTTAGGTCATGATCTTGGGGTCTTGGGATTGAGCCCCACATTGGGCTCAGCTAGGTCTCTGCTGCCTTACTCTCTGTGCTCGCTCACTCTCACTTTTGCTCTCTTTCAAGTAAATAAATAAAAAGCATTAAAAAGGGTGAATACCCAACTTTTGTAGCAACATGGACGGGACTGGAAGAGATTATGCTGAGTGAAATAAGTCAAGCACAGAGAGTCAATTATCATATGGTTTCACTTATTTGTGGAGCATAATAAATATTATGGAGGACAAGGGGTGTTAGAGAGGAGAAGGGAATTGGGGTAAATTGGAAGGGGAGGTGAACCATGAGAGACTATGGACTCTGAAAAACAATCTGAGGGGTTTGAAGTGGCGGGGGGGTGGGCGGTTGGGGTACCAGGTGCTGGGTATTATAGAGGGCACGGCTTGCATGGAGCACTGGGTGTGGTGAAAAAATAATGAATACTGTTTTCCTGAAAATAAATAAATCAATTTAATAAAAAAAAGCATTAAAATATTTCTGTTTAGAAGTATTAGTAGAGTATGTGCATTTTTTTACTTTTTTACAGTCTCATCAAGAATGTATAACTGATTTGCCTTTCCTCACATCTCATAAAACTTTGATATTATCTAATCTAATAGTTTATGTCAATCTGATGATTCTGAAATTGTATTTCATCATTACTTAAATTTATACTCCCATGATTTTAAGCATATTTTCATTTGTTTATTTTGTATTCCAGTTTCTATCCTGTCTCTCTACTTTTTCATGTAAATTTTTGGATTTACTTTTTAGGTTCCATAAAAATCCTATGGATTGAAACTGCATTAATTTTATAGATTAATTTTGGAAGACACTGTCATATTTTTATTATTCACGATTACTATTCATAAACATTTTATAGCACTTATTTAAGACTTTTATATGCCTTTGAATAATATTTTACTATATTCTATAAATGTTATACTTCATTTATTAGATTTATTCTCAGGAAATTTATGGTTCTTGTTACTATTGTAGATGATATCTTTTTTAAAATAGATTTTTCAGTGTGTCTGGGTGGCTCAGCCCATTAAGCATCTGCCTTCAGCTCAGGTGGTGATCCCAGGGTCCTGGGATGGAGCCCCACATCCGGCTGCCTGCTGGACGGGGAGCCTGCTTCTTCCTCTCCCTCTGCTGCTCTCCCTGCTTGTACTCTCTCGCTTTTGGTAAAATAGATAAGTCAAATCTTAAAAAAATACATTTTTCTGTTTGTTGCTCAAGTATATTGATCACCATTGGTTTTATGTACTGAGTTCATGTCAAAAAAACTTGCTAATGTCTTTTATTTAATGAAATTATCTGCAGATTTTCACAATAATTTTTTTTTTAATTTTTTTCCAATTTATTTATTTTTAGAAAAACAGTATTCATTATTTTTTCACCACACCCAGTGCTCCATGCAATCCGGGCCCTCTATAATACCCACCACCTGGTACCCCAACCTCCCCACCCCCCACCCCCCCACCCCCCGCCACAATAATTTTTTTGTTTTTGATAGTGACAGTTTTCTTTCTTCATTTCCAAATGCTTCTACTTCCTATTTTTTATACCCTTTACCTTATTTAACTGTAAAGAGCTTCCAATAAAATGCTAACAATGTTTCTGCATTATAAGGCATTGCTTATCATGCGCTGATTGCTTATCATGTTTCAAAATTGAGTTTGTTATCTGCAGTGGATTTTGAGAGATAACATTCATCATGGAGAGGCGGTTCCTTCTATTCCTAGTTTGCTAGTGGTTTTATTAAGTTATACATGTGTGATGAATTTGTATCATAATTGTTTACTTCTGTTGACATATTCATATGATTTTTTCCCCCTCCTTTAAAGTCATTGTGGTGAATTTACATTAGTAGCCATAGGGAGCAAGATGGAGTCACTCATGTCAAGCAGGGGCCTGTGTGTCAAGCAATGACTCCAGCAGTTAAGTCCAGACCCCCACCAGCTGACCATACCCCAGAACTGATAACAAGTAGAAGCAGAGGAGATCTGCAGGGGCCCAAGACTGATTAAATCCCTTTAAAAAGAGAGGATTTTTGCAGCAAACTCTGACTCCTGCTCAGACACTGACCCCTCTATGTCTGACTACTTCAAAAAGGCGGCTGCCGCCAAGCTCTCCCCAGCTGATCTCCTGACAGAACCGAGATCCTTCACTGCTTGATCACAACAAGCAGTAAGTGCCCAGAGCCCACCGGGATGGGACCAAGGCCTTATCTCAACCATGTGCCCACCAAACTGACTTTAGGTTTGGTTCTCCAGCTTCTCTTCCCTGAGTTATCTTGTTGTATAACTCGTCTTGTGTTCTGCTTGGTGTGCTGTTGTAAGAAGTCGAGTTAATCATGTGGTGAAACGTCCCTGAGTTTGGAATCCTGAATCTGCTTTCTAATTATGTTAACCCTCCTTTATGACTGAATGAAGCTGACACTATGGAAGGACACAGCTCATGGGTATGCCTTCATAGGGTGCTTGTGACAGTAGCTGTTACAAAGTTAATCATCTTATATTCCTGGGTTAAATCTATTAATATGTTGCTAAATATTTTGCTAAGATTTTTATTTAGAATTTTCTATTTAGCCCATAAGAGCCTTTTATTTTTCTTTCTTTTATTGTCATTATCTAGATTTATGTTAAAATTTTACTCTCATCATAAAAAAATGTGAAGAGCTTTGCCTATCATCTCCTGTTCCTCTGAAGATCTCTATGTCTTAGGTTTTCTGCAATTTCACTACAGTGCATTTGTTGTATATTAATTCTTTTTTTTTCCCCTTCTTGTACTTCAAGGAGTCTGAGATTTTGTATCTTCTGTCAACTCTGGAAAATTCCAAGCCATTCAAAAAAGTATTGCCTCTTCCTTATCCTTTCTGTTCCCTTGATATCGAATCATCTTTATGTCAGACATTCTCATTCTATCCCCAACATCTCTTACTTCTCTTTAGGAATTTCTATAATTTTATATCTCTGTTCCACATTGTAGATAGTTTGTTAGATTTATTTTCCAGTTTAGTAATCCTCTCTTTAGTTTTTATGCATTTATTCACTTTAAGAATACTGATTCTCCTTCAAAATTTTGTTCTATTATCTCATACACTTGTGGGTAATAATGCTGCTGTTTATACCTTCTGCTTTTGAATAATTCTGTTTTCTTTTGGATATTTTTTGGTGGATGTTGTATCTTCTCTTTTTTTTCTTAATCCTTTCATATTTTAATATACACACTTAATAAAATATAAAGTTATCCAATATTTCTACTTTCCTTCCCCCAAACAGAAGAATATCACACTATTTTGATTCTGATTATTCTTCCTCCTATCTCAAATGCCATTGT
Organism: Neogale vison; assembly: GCF_020171115.1. Taxonomy (NCBI): domain Eukaryota; kingdom Metazoa; phylum Chordata; class Mammalia; order Carnivora; family Mustelidae; genus Neogale; species Neogale vison. The sequence goes on along the minus strand of NC_058091.1, from coordinate 74,562,398 downwards.
TGTTTAGGATTTAACTTCCACCAAATTCTCCCAAATTGAATATTATTATTACCCTTTATGATCAATGTTTGTTTGGATTTACTCACTTGTATACTTATCTGAATTTTTCTTTCTGGTTTTAACTTCTTTCTTCCTGAAAGACATTCTTTAGACATTGTCTCTGTGAAAGCTGTTGATGGTAATGATCATTTTTTGTTTGTCTGAAAATGTCTTTTATATTGCCCTCAATGATAGGTTAGTTATAAAATTCTGCGTTGAGTCTTATTAGCTGCAGTGCTTTGAAGTTGTTATATCATTATCTTTTGGCTTCTATCAATACTATAGTAAATTATATTCTCAGCTTATTTTTCTTCTTTTGAAGGCTGTGGTTAATCTCTAGATGCATTTACCATATTTCCTTTGTCAGTGGTATCCAATTCCTAACATGTTTCTAGGTCTGGATTTTATTTATCCTGCTTGAGATGTATAATGTTGCTTGAAAGTAAAAATTCAGTTCTGGAAAATCCTAGCCATTATGTTTTGAATATTCCTTTTCTTCCATTCTATCTACTCTCTCCTCTTGAACTCCTATTTTTTTCTTCCATATTTAAAAAATTTTCATATTTTCCATCACTTAGTAATTTCCTCAGTTTACAAGTCACCGCTTTCCTATTTTGCCACACCCAATGCCTTAATTATTTAATTTTAAATAATATTTTAAAATTTATTAATATTTGACTTTATTTTTGAAAAAATATGGCTGGCTTCATTTATGTAATGAGTTGCTTTCTAACTAAAAAAATTTGAACATTTATTTTATATACTATAGTCCATCATTTCTTTATCAGATATTTTGAGGATCTACTTCAGATGCCTATTATTTCCCTTGTGCTCGCTTCTGCTGGTTAGTTTTTTCACATGTTCCTTAATTTTGCATTAGAAATTTATCTATAGAGGTAGATTGGTAGAGAAAATAGAAGCTTGGATGTTGGAGGATATTATAAGGATACTGTTTTCATCACCTGTTCTGTAGTCAAATGCAAAAGTGTTCTTTTAAAACACATCTTTTTGAGGTCCCTGGCTGGCTCAGTCAGTAGAGCATGTGACTCTTGATTCCAGTGTCATGAGTTCAAACCCTTCATTGGGTGTGGAGCCTGATTAAAAAAGCAAAAACCAACCCCCCCCATATCTTTATATTTGCATATTATTATGATAATTGAACTAATCATAGAATTTGATGATTAGTTTTTGGTTGGAAAACATCTTACAGAACATAATAACAAATTATAATAGGAGCAGTAATGTAAACAGAAAATTGTTCATATCTCATGCAGTGTGATGACAGCTTCACAAGACTCACACAATCATTATTTCCTGCCAAAATAGGAAGGCAGCCAAAACTATACTATATAGTTATATACTATATAGGCAAATGTATACTATAGTCATAATATTAGGTATTTCCCCCTTTTCAGATCATATAATTCATGGTTAAAGAGATTAGCCATTTTCTAAGGTCTCAAAGCTAAGTTATAGACATGTACTCAGATTCTAGTTTATTTGACTTTAAAATCCATTCTAATCTCTATTTATATTGACTCTCGGTAAAACCTCATGTATCAAAAACTGCCAGTTATTATACATCCCTTGGTTTTTAGCTGGGCACACTGTAGCCCAAATACAAATAGCATTTTCTACTCTGATTTACGTTTTGGTGTCATCATGTATCGGAATTCTTTTCAAAGTAATAGAAGTGATGTGATATGTGTAGTTTTCAGATACTGACCTTAAAGAAAGGGGCCATGTACTTCCCTTCTGCTTCCTCTTTTGTTCTTGCGGGAACACAGATGTGCCCACAGAAGATCAAATTTAAGGATATGACCATGTTAAAAATGGATTTTCAATAAGGAGTAAGAAAATTTTGTGATTGTCATTGCTAGTTTCATAGTACTAAAAATCTAGATTAAGTCAGTGTTTAAAATATAAACCTCTACCTCTCTCTCTGCCTGCCTCTCTGTCTACTTGTGATCTCTCTCTGTCAAATGAATGAAAAAATAAAATCTTTAAAAAAAATAACTAAAATATAAACCATTTGACTGGTATTGATGAAAATTTCAAGATTTTATTTATTTGTCAGAGAGAGAGAGAGAGAGCGAGAGAGCAAGCACAGGCAGACAGAATGGCAGACAGAGGCAGAGGGAGAAGCAGGCTCCCTGCCAAGCAAGGAGCCCCATGTGGGACTCGATCCCAGTATGCTGGGATCATGACCGAGCCGAAGGCAGCTGCTCAACCAACTGAGCCACCCAGGCGTCCCGCCTTAGTAGCACTTTTCTTTTCTTTTTTTTTTTAAGATTTTATTTATTTGTCAGAGAGAGAGAGAGAGCGAGCACAGGCAGACAGAATGGCAGACAGAGGCAAAGGGAGAAGCAGGCTCCCTGCCGAGCAAGGAGCCCGATGTGGAATTCGATCCCAGTATGCTGGGATCATGACCGAGCCGAAGGCAGTTGATGAAAATTTCAAGTGAATTACTTTTTCCATTTTATTAATTTATTCTTCCAGTAGAGATGCAATCTTACTACATTAAAAAAGTAGGAAATTACAGAGAAAAAAATCACCTACAAAATTAAAACCTTTTCAATCACATTTTGTGATTTTTTCTTATGACCATTTTTTATAAACTTTATTTTTAACAAAAGATGTATAAACTAAATCACCAATGATAGAATATCTTGATTTTTTTTCATTTACCATTATTAAGCTACATTCTTACATATTTTCACCTGATGATTAAAATCTTGCTCTAAGTGAATGCATAGAAGTTCAAGGACAGACTATGTTTACTTAACTACACATTTTATGTTGTTCCCAGGTTTTGCTGTGATAAACTTCTCCACTGGAGGTGTAAATTTCACAAGGTTACCACTGTTTCTCCCTTATCTTCTCTGTAAAAGAGGATAATAATAGTACTTATCTCTAGAGTTCTAGAGAAGATTAGACATGTGCAGGTGTGGTTGATATCTAGAGCAGTCTGGGCACATGGTAAACATTCACAGAAGTATAGTTATTTTTATCGTATTTTTTTTATAATGGCTTAAGATGTTGAACAAGCCAGACTTGATGAAGTGTAGGCAGAAATGAACTTTCTTCAAACCTGTTTTTTTTTTTTTTTTTTTTTAGATTGAAGTCTTAGGACTTAACTGTCTTCAGGTGATAAACTCAAAACCCCTGTATTTAGATGGTTAAAAGTTTAGTCTATTCTCATAATTACCTACCTTTTAAATTCAGTCCAGAGAAATAATAAAAACTTTAAACTTTTACCCAACTTAAAACTTTTCTCTTCCAGTTCTTGTACCTGATTCCAACTGAGAAACCTGAAGTAGAAGGAGGAAGGAGTCTTATTTTTTTTCACTTTATCCTAGCTCTCCCCCTTACTTTCTAATAAAAGTTGCTGAATAATTAATTATGTTGGAATTTTCTATATTTGCTTAAAAATTCTTCCCTCCCCCTGGAAAAATGTGGCTGTTTTAGGGATAGAAGAGAAAAAGTTTTACCTGGAAAGAAATAATTAGTTTCTTCTACTTTTATTGACAACTGACCAACTGATGTCATGTTATTTTCTCACAGAATCCTTAATAATTTGTCTAAGGAAAGTGGTGCCAATTTGAAAACTCTAATAGAGTCCCTAAGTTAAGAGGAAAAAAAATACTGATGATTTGATGTGGGCCTATTACCAGTTGAGGAAAATTTTTAAATTACAGTATTTCTCTTTTGCCCTGCTCTATTCCAAATAATGTTCTAGTAGCAATTGTTCTCCATAGTGTAAAAAAAAGTTACAGAAAAATTGTTTGCAATGTAGCTTTTGCTTCAAGTTATGATTTTTATTCCCACTTGATATTTCCTAACAAAGTTCATTTGTTTTGGAATACTATGTCCTGTTTCAAAGCCATCTTTCAGTCATGGAAAACACATAAAAAAGCCCAAGGTTTCTGGGATTCCTAACAAGGAATTATTTCAAAGCCAATATCCATCATCAACACTGAAACATAGATTTGTGTCCCTATAACCACTCCATATTCCATATGAAAAATGGGATAATCAGTGAGGGGAAGAGGATTAGGAAAGATGCTCTTACTTGAGCCAAACTTTTGAAACATGAATATTAATTAAGAGATGCACAAGTAAGCTGAAAGTTTCCAAAACTTCTGGAATAATTTGTCTTACAAACCACTCTGTTCATGAAAAACTGAAATGGTGCAGGTTCCAAAATTTTCTGAAATTCTGTATCTCATAAATGATGAAAGAAGCCATGACAGAGGTATTTTAAAGTTATAAAAAGTTTTGGCATATGTGCTGCATCTGGCAGATTAAAATTTTTATTTTATTTTATTTATTCAAGTTTTTACTTAAGTTCTAGTTAACATATAGTGTAGTATTGGCTTCAGGAATAGAATTTCATGATTTATCACTTACATATAAGATCCTGTGCTCATCAAAGTGCTCTCCTTAATACCCATCATCCATCTAGCCCATTCCTCACCCAGCTCCCTCCATAAACCATCAGTTTGTTCACTATAGTTGAGTCTCTTATGGCTTGCTTCTCTCTCTCTCTCTTTCGCTCTCTTTTTTCCCTTTCCACTATGTTCATCTGTTTTGTTTCTTAAATTCCACATGTTAGGGAAATAATATGGTATTTGTCTTTCTCTGACTGACTTATTTTGCTTGACATAATACAGTCTAGCTCTATACACATCATGGCAAATAGCAATATTTCATTCTTTTTGATGGCTGAGTAATATTCCTATACATGTAGCAATATATCTATACCTATATCTATCTATCTAATCTAATCTATCCGTCTATCTATCTACCAATATACCACTTCTTCTTTATACATTAATCTGTAGATGGACATTTAGGCTCTTTCCATAGTTTGGCTATTGTTGATAATGCTGCTAAAAACATTGGGGTACATGTATAATACATGTAGAATCTGTATTTTTGTATCCTTTGGGTAAATACCTAGTAGTACAATTGCTGGGTCGTAGGGTAGTTCTATTTTTAACATTCCAAGGAACCTCCATACCATTTTCCAGAGTGCCTCACCAGTTTGCATTCCCATCAACAGTGTAAGAGAATTCCTCTTCTCCACATCTTTGCCAATATGTGTTGTACTCTATGTTGTTAATTTTAGCCATTCTGACAGTTGTAAGGTGGTATCTCATCTTGGTTTTGATTTGCATTTCCCTGATGTTGAGGGATGTTGAGCATTTTTTCATGTGTCTGTTGGCCAGCTTTGGAAAAATGTCTATTCATGTCTTCTGCCCATTTCTTAACTGAATTATTTATTTTGGGGGTGTTGAGTTTGATGAGTTCTTTACAGATTCTAGATACTAGCCCCTTATCTGATATATCATTTGCAAATATTTTCTCCCATTCTGTAGGTTATCTTTTGGTTTTGTCAACAGTTTGCTGTGCAGAAGCTTTTTATCTTGATGATGTCCCAACAGTTCATTTTTGCTTTTGTTTCCTTTGTCTCTGGCAATGTATCTAGTGAGAAGTTGCTACAGCTGAGGTCAAAGAGATTGCTGCCTGTGTTGTCTTCTAGAATTTTGATGGTTTCCTGTCTTACATTTAGGTCCTCCATCCATTTTGAATTTATTTTTGTACATGGTATAAGAAAGTGGTCCACTTTCATTCTTCTGCATGCTGTCCTGTTTTCCAACACCATTTGTTGAAGAGATTGTCATTTTTCTATTGGATATTCTTTCCTGCTTTGTCAAAGATTAATCATTATGACAATAACCCAATTTTCTTAATGTTCTAATAAAACAATGTATCAAGCTTTTTGCAAATTAAAAGATTCTACCTACACAGTGTTAACTATTATTAACACTTTCATAATGCTTTGTTAACAAACACAAAAGCACAAATTAGAAAAAATCTTTTAAGTCATTCATTTCATTTTAAATGATCCAAAAATGTTAATTCATATGAAAACATTATCTAGTAACATATTCCATTTATGTGCATTAGATCAATATATGAAAAACAAAATCAAATCATTTTCCAAGATGGTGTCAAATACCAGAAAGTATTATCAATTATTCATTAAAGTTTTTAAATGTAGCTTTCTTAGAGAAATATGTTAATGAAATTTATTCAGTAAACATGTTAGCTAAAATATGAAATATGTCATCATTTCTTTTTTAAAGTATGTTTATTGTAGAATATTGGACATTTAAAATAATAAAAATATCATCCATATGCCCATTATCTAAAAACTAAATTCATATTTTGGTATATTTCTTCTCAGTTTAGTGTCTGGGTGCATGGACATACATATCTTTTAATATTCTTGGGGTCATACTATATTTAACGTGATATATGCCTATTTTTCTCCCACTTGACATTAACATCACCTTCTTCTAAGCTTAAGTCTTTCATCAGTGTCATTTTTAATATGGCTACAATAATGGTTAACTGAATGAATGTATGTGCCCAAATTTCCACATTAGATAATGTTTTTTATTATGTTATGTTAGATATTTTTTTAAAAAATATTTTTAAAATCTCTTTGCATAAAATGGATTTTATATTTAAGATAATTTTTGTAGGCTAGATCCTGAAAAAAAATGCATCCCTATTTAAAAAAGAATCTTAACAGACATCAAAAGATGTCACCAACAAAAAAGGCAAAGATTCTCAAAATTTATATTTGTATTTATTTTTCACTTATTAGACTAGAATGACAGGAGTGAAAATCTCTCAGTAATTTTCTTTGAAAAAGTTTTATTTTTGTAAATGTCAAAGTAAACAGCAGTAGCATGGGGGCTTTGTGCTTTTCAAATCAGGGCAAAATTTACCTTAAAAAACTAGTTGGGATAAAGAAGGGGATGTATTTATCCTTCTAGTGTCACTGCTAACTCCTGTCCAGATCTTGCTGTTTCTATTTGGATGTCCTTTACTCTCCCTGGATTTGGACTTAGGGCTGTCATCACTCAAAACACTTTCAGTTTTGGGGGAAGATTCTAGTTTTGTGGGTAGGGTTCCAATAGCTGCCTTGTGATTCTTCATCCATTGAATCAAAGGAACTTACTTACTGAAAAACCATAAAAGAAAAGAAGAACGTTTTGAAAATTTAGGTTGTGATGAAATTTTCCAATGTTTTACTCTGTGAAGGTGAAAGTCTATAAAAAAAAATAAAACTTTTTAAAGGAAAGCAATTGAGCGGAATTTAAAACTTCCCTTTTATTTAGACATAAACTTTTTTATTTTGGGTTACTCAAGCTCTCTGATCATTTAATTTCATGTGCAATATAAATAATAACACCCATTACCAGCCCCCTACCATAGTTTTGATAAGATCAAATAAGATAATATCTAGAGAAAAGCTTCACTACAGGGATAAATACAATTATTACCATAATACTTAACTATTGTTTCAAATGTGCAAAAATGAAAATAAAAGTGTTCTCATTGCAGAAAGTATGGAGAATGCAGGTAAGTTGAAAATCCTTTTTAATCCTGTTCCCTGGCTTCCACCTACCTACAAAAATGTCAGAGAATTACTTGTTAGTTTGCTTTAACTGCACTGTCTGATATGGTAGCTATTAGTGACATGTGGCTAGTAAATGTAAGTGTAAATGTAAATGACATTTAAATAAAATTGATATTGTTAGTCACACTAGCCATATTTCAAATGCTCAGTGGTCACATATTGCTCCTGTATTGGACATAACAGATATAGACCATATCTATCACTGAAGAATGTTCTATTGAACAGTTCTACTCTAGAATCAAATCCAGGAAGAGATCATGTAGTAAACAGAATAATGCTCTCCCTCCCCCTAAGGATAGCCATGTTATAATCTCTAGAATCTGAAAATGTTACCTTACTTGGTAAAAGAGGCTTTATAGATGTGATTAAGTTAAGGGTCTCATGATAAGAAGATTATCCTGGATTATCTGGGTAGGCCCAATGTGATAACAGGGGTTCTTAGAAGAAGTCTGGCAGATCAAAGTCTGAAAAAGATGTGCTGATCAAAACAGAAAGTAGACTGATGTACTTTGAAGATGGAGAAAAGAGCCTTGAGTCAAAGAATAGAAAAGGCTTCTAGAAGTTAAAAAAGTCAAGGAAACAGACACTCTCTTATAGCCCCCAGAAGGAAGGCAGTGCTGCTGACTCTAGGATTTCAGACCGGCAATCTGAAAGATGGTAAGTTTGTACTGTTTGCAGCCATTAAATTGGTGGTAATTTGTTACAGCAATGCTAGGATACTAACACATACAACCATAGGTATTTCCATTCCCCTCTTAATGAATATCAACTGTCTCCAATTATTTCTATAATAAATAATGCTACAATAACATTTTTCTATATGTAGAAGCAAATATTATACTGTGAAACATGCTAGAGAGAAAAATAAACCACAGGGTTAGAATGTTCATCTCAGTAGAGATATGTGCAGTGTTATGTTGGTAAATGTTTAACAACTTTCTTTCCAGAAAACAAAAACAAGAACCCCTGATTTGTGTATTTGCCAATTCCAGTGGTGTAAATATTTTTAGCTGCCAACAAAATGTTACTGAACACAATGCTGAGAAGATAAGTCAGCTTTTGCACACTGTTGGACCTGTGTATGTGTATGTGCACCTATGTGTGTCTAGGTATATACGTGTATACATGTGTGGCATTTCTATATTAAATAGGAGGTCTCTCTGATACTTGTTGGAGCAGAGACTTGAAGGAAGTGATGGAGACATTTATGCAAATAAATGAGGAAAAAATATTCTTAGCAGAGAGAATAGTACGTGCAAACACTTGATGGATGAGTGGTGTATTTGGTGGATTTCAGGTGTATCTGAAGGCTATCAAGTATGCTAATATAGCTGGAGAAGAGTGAATTCCTTAATTGTGAATTCCTTAATTGGGAAATAAGGTCAAAGGGTTCATTGTGTATTTTTAAGTGTGTTTGTACTTGGGAGGCAGGTAAGGCCTCAAAAGTCATTGTAGGAAATTTTATTTTGATGGAAATGGAAGGGGTTTGAGGAGTAGAGTGATATAATCTGAGTTAAACCTGCCTCTTCTGTTGAGAATAAAGAGAAACAGGGTGAGGCACAGTCAGGAGGGTGCTGGCAATAATCCAAGTGAGAAATGATGGTGACTTGGGCAAAAGTGATCAGAGACTGTAAAGAGAGCTGACAAAATTTGATGAAAGATTGAGTGTGAGGTGAAAAAAGAGGGGAGCCAAGGATGATTCCAAGATTTTGGCTTGAGTAATTGGAAAAATGGAAGTACCATCAGCTGTAATAGCGAAAGTTGGTGTAAGGAGCAGGTTTGGGAAATAGGGGTCAATGAAGAGCTAATTTTGGATATGTTAAATTTAAGATGATTTAAAATTCCAATCCAGTAGAGAATTGGATATGCACATCTGATTAGGGAAGAGAATTAGCTGGAGATGGCTAGAGAGCTGAGGAGAAATGCAAGGGAATATTCTAATAATGGACAATGGACCACAGGAGGGAGAATGAGTACAGAAGGGCTGGCGGCCTGGTAAGGATAGAAAGAGACTGCTATCCCATCTAAGTGACATCTAAGAATTATTGGATTTGGAACATCGGAAGGAGTGATTTGAAAAGACAGATGAGGTTGAAGAGTGAGACAACTAATTGAGGATATGGAAGGGTATGGTGTTTGGTAGCGACAAGCCCTAGTGTATAACTGCAGGTGTGAGTGGCTGATAGGGTGAAAGATACCACTGGCAGAGACGAGGTCTTGGAAATGGGAGACCAGATGGTGGAAGGATCATCGGTGTGGATATTGAAATCACAATAATTACTACAGGTATAGTATTAGAGATAATTACAGTGAACATCACAGTGATCTCAGAGTTGTCCTCAAACTAGCAGCGCCAACATGACCTATTTGTTAGAAATGCAAATTCTCAAGTCCCATAAGTATCTATGGAATCAACCCCCGCCCAGTGTTGCTTCTTCTGATCACAGTGAAGTTTAGGGACTACTCGCACTGATAGCACAGAACATAGAAAAGTTAATTGCTTGGAGAAATAGCAAGAATTTCAAAGAGGTAGCATTTAAACTATATCTGAAGTAATTGCAAGATTAAGTGCAGGGAACTTAACATGAAAGGGAGCAGCATTTGTTAAAAACAACAACAATAACAAAAAAGCTAGAATCATGAAAAGACCTCAAGTAAGATGAAGTGAAATTACGTAGAAGTGTAAATTGTTAGCTATTAATATTAGAAGTCATGCCCTCCTAGGAAGGCATTGAATCTTTAGGAATCCTGATAAAATAGCACAATCTTCTATGCATCTACTTAGTCCCCCGATATTAGGCTCAGTATATAGAATAAGTGTAACTGCCTTGGCATAGCAACATTTTCCACAGTTTCTCAACAGACCTGTGAAACACAGGAGAGACACAGGAGAACTGTACCAAAGCGCAGGTACAGTACAAATAGCGATTAAAGGAAGCCACGACCTTTAAGGACGTCTCAGAACGCCTACCCAGGGTGTTTCCGTGAACAGCCGGCACTCCAGGGGCGGGGCTTGCACCCTGTTGACGTCACTAGCAAGCGCCGGGCGCGCTGTTTCGGCGGCTGATTCAAACGTTTGGGCCGGGGTTTTGGGGCCTGAAGAAGCAGCGTAGCGGCTGAGTAGCTCCTGCTCTTCACTCCAGGGTGAATTCCTGTGCAGTCCCCGGAGGATCTCGGAAGCTAAGGAGGCTAGTGCCTGAGGGAGAGAATGGCGTTCTCGACCACAGTCTCCCAGAGAAAGTATATAAAACGGAAGGCTCCCCGGGGCTTTCTTAAGCGCGTCTTCAAGCGACAGAAGCCTCACCTTCGTCTAGAGACAAGTAGCGACTTACTGGTGAGATTCCGTCCCTTCTTTGGCTGGGGATGGAGCAAGAGGGAGATAAACCCCAGCTTTTATTTCGTCACCCCTAGCGAGTCCAGCTCCGTCAGGCCTACGTTTAAGGCGTTTCCTGCGATGACGTTAGGCAGGTTTGTCCTCGCCGGACCCGTCAGTTCATATTCCTGACGCTTAGTTGCCTGGGCTCCTCCTCTGAAATGTAGGCATCCGGACCTTTTTTACGGGAGGCTATTAGCCACATCATCTTAAGGGGGAAAACTAACGTTCACTTCCTGCTTATGGCTTTTCCAGGGCATCGTCTGGTACTGCGCTTAATGTACTTGCGAAAGATATAGTTAAAAGAAAAAAGTAAATTTTGGAATTCAGGCAGGGTCATATTTATTGAACGATTGTAAAAGGCATTACTGGCAGGCCTTTTACGTGTGTGCCTCCTTTGCCTTTCTCCCTTTTTTTGCGTTGTTAACCAAACACATTTCCCTATTTTCTGTACTGTAGCTTACTTATTAAAGAGCCCTGATTCAAGTTTACTTGTAAGCGGTATGCTTTCAACTGTGAATTCATTTTCCTAGACAAATAGAGCAGCTGATAGTCGAGTATTCAAGGCAAACCACGAAGACTTTGTTTATCTGACTCAGAATTCCTGCAGCATAAAGCTCACTTAATAGCCATAGCCAAACCACTGTATATTTCTGTGATGAAATAAATTCGGAGTTTTTATGTTTAGTGCCTGGAACCTATGTTTCTCTAGCAGAATAAACACTCTTTCCCTAGGTTTAAACCATAAGAGGCACCTCCTCCCTTTTGTCAGGACAGATTTTTGAATAAAGGAGCCATTTATAAGTTGGCACCTAATTTTCAGGACGTCAAGGTAAAGAATTATTGGTAGCCAGGGCACAGGGCCTCGAGAATATCTTCAAATGCATCATCTATCTGTTCTTAAACTGCACTGGGTTTTTCCAGCTCTCTTCTCTACAGCCTCCCCAAGTTCACTCCCGCCTTCCCATCTGTTGCCTGCAAGTGCAGCATTTCTCTTTTTGCTACACTACTATAGAATTGTCTTTACTTTTCCGTTATTTGGTCTCTGAAGCCAAAGCAGCTTTCCTGCAAGAGTAGCTCTTCTACTGTCTCCTGCCCTTCTTTTCTTAGGCCCTGTAAGGAAAGACAATATAGTTGATCCTTGAACAACCCTTGAATGACACCTCTAACCTGCCACAGTTGAAAATCCATGTATAACTTTTGGCTTCCCAAGAACGTAACTGATAGCTCATTGTTGACCAGAGCCTTACTGATAACATAAAACAGCTGTTAAACATATTTTGTAAATATATACTATTCTTACAATAGCATAAGATAGAGAAAAGAAAATGTTAAGAAAATCATAAGAAAGAGAAAAATGCATTTACAGTACTGTATTTATTTAAAAAAAATGTTTTCAAGGGTCAACCTGTACCTACTGTTTTGAATGCCTCACCCAATGGTGATAAAGGAAACATAAGTGAACTGGATAAGTGAAATTGATCTGAAGAACATTTTCAGGAATTTATTCTGGAGAGTTTTCATTGGAGCTTGGGTTCTAAATGGGGAGGAAGTGTACCTGCTCAGGAATATCTAGGAGAGTAACAGCTGGTGCAGGTTGTTTGGCAGAAATTTCTCAAGTAGAGTCCTCCCACATCATACCTGTCTGCCTCAAAGTGACCCATGGATATCTGGGCTCTCACGTGGGGTGGGATTGGGATTCATGGTGTGGGAAAAAGGAGTTGGGGTGTGGTAGGGTAAAGGAAGTTCTTTCTGTTGGCATCTATTCCTAGGTTGTATGCTTGTCTTTGGCTTGCACTGGTTCTCTCACTGTCTTGTATATGGCATGCCTCACCCTGGTTTTTTTGATAATGGCTTTCTGCTTATGGTTTTCTTCTTACCTTTGACACTTCGTAATCTTACCCAACAAGGGTCCCACATCATCCATAAACTTTTCTACAATTAGGGCATTCTGTTTTGATCTCTTTTTTCTGAACTTTGATAGCAATATAAGAATTACATCATACAATTAAACTATTGAGACTCTGACACTATTCTGTAAGTTTCATATGTCGTTGTGTCTCCCAGTGTGGTACGCAGCTTCTTGAGAGGAAGGAACCATATAAATCTCCTTTTTGTGTCTCTCATTATCTTTAATACAAAGCTAATTTACTTTTATGCTGTCTTTTGGTATATTGTATTTCTTCTGCTTGAAGATTACCTCATTGTACTCCACTTGGCAGACTCCAATTTCAAAATCCAGTTCAAATGCTAGCCACTTCCTGAGTCTTCCTTAATTTTAGGACCAACTTTATCTATTGTCACACATTTGTCATTAATTTCATATGGGTTTGGTTCCCTCATTGGATGGAAACTTTGAATTGGGGATATTTTGTATTTCTAATGTTCGGCGTAATACTTTGAATGTTATGAGTGTACAAATAATGTTGGGAATGTATTGTAACTAATGTGGATTTATTGTTACTTCTCATACTTTACTCTTAATTTCTTTGTGTTATTTCATAGTTCTTTTGCACCAGTTTTTTTCCTTTATTGTATGCTTTATTTGGTTGTATATCCCCAGGGCCAGTACTGGGGAGCACATCTGTTAATCTGTATAAATTGTTCAGCTTTCTTATGGCTCAGTGGGTTTTCAGATTTCTCACTGAGGAAATCTCTGGATGTTTACGATTTATGTAAAATTCAAAAGTCCTATGATGAAGGGAGGGGGAAATCAGACTGGCTCAGTGTTTTGATCAATTTACCAAATTGACTGTTAAGGAATGGACATTTCTTTGTAAATTGTGTTTTGATTTACCTTTCAAGCAAGGTGATTTTTTTTTCAGGTAAATTTTTGTTGGAATGGGCTTTTTCAAGTTTGAATGTTTAGCTGAATACTTTAAAATTTGTTTTTGTTTCGACTATTTTAATTTAAACCTTAATGCAGGTGTGCCCTGGTGGCTCAGATGATTGAGCTTCCAACTCTTGATGTCGGCTCAGGCTGTGATCTCAGGGTCATGAGGTCAGGCCACGCTTAAGGCTCTATGTTCAAAAGGGAGTCTGCTTGGGGCGCCTGGGTGGCTCAGTGGATTAAGCCGCTGCCTTCGGCTCAGGTCATGATCTCAGTGTCCTGGGATCGAGCCCCGCATCGGGCTCTTTGCTTGGCGGGAGCCTGCTTCTCTCTCTCTCTGCCTGACTCTCCGCCTGCTTGTGATCTTTCTCTCTCAAATAAATAAATAAAATCTTTAAAAAAAAAAAAAAAAAAGGGAGTCTGCTTGAGATTCTCTCCTGCCTCTCTCTGCCCTCCCACAAGCTCTCTCTCTAAAATAAATAAATCTTAAAACAAAACCAAACCAAACACAAAGAACCTCAGTACATTTGAGTGGCACCACTCAATTAACTATTTTATGGGAGAGGATTAGGTTGCTTAAAAAATTCTGTGACAGAGTAATATTAATTTGTCTCAGTACCTATGGCTCATGCTTATGAAGAGGAAAAGACTTTCCATGTAAATTAATAGGGTGAACCAAGTCTCAAAACAGTGTGGGTTTTTGTTTTTTCCCCTTTCATTTTTGCTTTTCATTTTTTCAAAATTGAAGTATAGTTGATGCATAACATAGTGATTCAACAAGTTTGTATGGTGTGCTCATCACAAGTGTAGCTACCACTACCATACAGTGTAACAGTACATTGACTGTATTCCCTAAGCTGTGCCTTTTATTCCCGTGATTTACTCATTCCAATGGCTTATTCATTCTATAACTGGAGGCCAGTATCTCCAACACCTCTAGACCCATTTTGCCCATCCCCCGACGCTTTCACCTCCATTATCCATCAGTTCTCTAAAACAGTGGGTGTGATTTATTTGGGAATGGCTAAAAAAATTTTTTTTTCGCCTAATTTGGGGAGATATGGAGAAATCTTTTGTTCATGCAATATCTGCTGACTACCTATTATGTATTGTGCATGGACTAGAGATCACTGATGATACAATGTTGGGGAAGGTAAACATAATTCTTATCCTTATATGTCATTGAGGAGGACAGGTGAGAAATTGCTTCATGGTGTATGTAGTATGTGCAGTGGTAGGAAGTTCAGGGTGCATAACTTTACATACTGGGGGCAGTTGGACTTTTCAGAGACGTTTTCAAACTAGTAGGATGTCTATAGGCAAGGTTTTATTTGAATATGGAAAGAAGTTCAAAAGACTTACTATAGAACTGTAAGCTGGAAGATGAAACTGGAAAAGTCTAGTCAAATGGGGTTTAGTATTAAGGAATTTATCTTGGGCATATCTGGAAGCTATTTATCTTTAGAAGTAGGAAATCTAGATTAATAGGAAATTATGCCATGTTATATACTGTTTTTGCTGCAATAGGAAATGGGATGTCTTAAAAAAGAATTGAATATTGATCTATGTGTCTGTTTTTGTGCCAGTACCATACTGTCTTGATGATTACAGCTTTGTAATAGAGCTTGAAGTCTGAAATTGTGATGCCACCAACTTTGGTTTTCTTTTACAACATTCCTCTGGCCATTTGGGGTCTTTTCTTGTTTCATATAAATTTTAGGATTATTTGTAGCATTTCTTTGAAGAAAATTGATGGTATTTTGATAGGGATTGCATTAAATGTGTAGATTGCTCTAGGTAGCATAGACATTTTCAGAATATTTGTTCTTCCAATCCATGAGCATGGAACGTTTTTCCATTTCTTTGTGTCTTCCTCAATTTCTTTCATGAGTACTTTATAGTTTTCTGGCACATGCACCCAAATGTTTATAGCAGCAATGTCCACAATAGCCAGACTATGGAAAGAACCTAGATGTACATCAACAGATGAATGGATAAAGAATATGTGGTATACACACACACCCACACCCACACACAATGGAATACTATGCAGCCATCAAAAAACCTTGAAATCTTGCCATTTGCAACAATGTGGATTGAACTAGAGAGTATTGAACTAGTACTAGAGGGTACTAGATTGAACTAGTACTAGAGGGTACTAGAGGCTAAGCAAAATAAGTCAGTCAGAGAAAGACAATTATCTTACGATCTCTCTGATATGAGGAATTTGAGAGGCAGGGTGGGGGGTTGTGGGAGGTAGGAGAGGAAAAAATGAAACAAGTTGGGATTGGGAGGGGGACAAACCATAAGAGACTCTCAATCTCAGGAAACAAACTAGGGGTTGCTGGGGAGTTAGGAGGAGGGATAGGGTGGTTGGGTTATGGACACTGGGGAAGGTAAGACTGATGATTTACAGACCTATACCCCTGAAGCCAATAATACATTATATTTTAATAAAAAAAATATGTTAATAAAAAAAAAAAGAATCGAATAACATGATATTACATAAAGAGTCAGAATTGGGTGCTTTACCCTAAAGTTCTTGTGAGAATTAAAGGAGACCATGCATCAAGAAAGTACCAAAGGCAGATGTCCTTCTATAGGTTCTTTATCTTATTAAATTTAAATTCCCAAATTCCTATTTTTTCCAGATATCACTCAAACATTCTTAAACATCTATAACCATCCACCAAAGATTTCTGCATAATATTTAAATTTAAAACACTACATTACCTAGTTATTTAATGTTTAGTAAACTGGGGGGAAGTGGTTGTGTGTAGTACTCATAGTGAATATTAGATGAGTATTGTTCTAACTGCAAAGAACGTGTAATATATCAATCACCAATATAGTAAAGATATTTTCTAATTGTACCCAAGTAATTAATATTATTTATCCACTTATATTATCTATTTTAATTTCTTAAAGGCCTCAAAGATTAATAGTAGATGTAATTATTTTGATATGCTGGATGACAAGTAACTTGACCTTTATACATATACTTTTCACTTCAGGAAGGTTAACATTCCAGTTACTAACAAGTTTTTGAATAGATGTTTTAAATTAAATACCTGGTTAAAAAATCTTAAACCCATGATTCGTAGAATGAGATGATCAGCCTTACGCATTTTTGATGTTTTGCTTTTAAATTTTTTGGGAAATTCCATTATAAATTTAAATTTATTTGGAATTGGAAGCAAGAATATTTGCTATTTAATAGAGTCCTACCTAAGCTTTGTAATTATGCTTTACAAAATGTTATTGTCTATGGACTTTGGTCAGCCTTATATATAGCCTTGGTTTATGTATTCCTGATACTAAATCTCTTTTGTATGGAATTTAAATTGGACTTAAATTAAATCAAATCCTGGTTACTTTAAATAAAAATGAATTGACTTAAGCACACTAATAGATAGTTTGGAATTAATAAAATAAAAATTAATAAAATAAAAATTTTGGAATCTTTTAAAAAATCATTATTCAAAGCATCAGTGTTTGAAGTTTAAAAATCCTTTTGAGGGTGCCTGGGTGGCTTAGTCAGTTAAAGTGTCTGCCTTTCAGCTCAAGTCATGATCCCAGTGTCCTGGGATCTAGTGCCATGTCAGGCTCCATGCTCAGTGGGGAGCTTGCTTCTCCCTCTGCCTGCCTCTCCCTCTGCTTGTGCTCTCTCCCTCATTCTCTCTCTCTCTCTCTCAAATTTAAATAGATAAAAATCTTTAAAAAAATAAAAATCCTTTTGAATTTTCTCTTAAAGGTGCATCTGAATTGTTTACTGTTTGTTCATCGGTTAGCAGAAGAGTCCAGAATGAATGCTTTTGAGAATAAGTATGGAATCATTAAAAAGGAGCATGTACAGGCTGCAGCAAAGGTAAAATCTTCCTTTTCTTGAGTAAGAATTAACTTAAAAAATTACCATCTTGTATATCAGTTCTGTCTGCTTTGGATTCCTTATTTAGCTTTGTTGACTGATATTTCACTTCCCCACCCTACCTCAGTTATGCTGGCATCCTGGTATAGTTAACAACAGAATTGGCATGGATTAGGCCCAGAATGCTAACCAGTTGTCAGCTGCTATTTTCCTTGCAGTGTAACTCTTACCTAGGTACAGGGGAATATAGGCAGCTGCCTATAGCTTGGGATGTGTGGCTTTTTTATGTTAATGGGTTTAATTATGGAGATTTTCTTTTTCTATAGTATATATTATGGATTTCTGATGGGAAGATTCATGGCCAATGCTTTATCGTTACTTAAGGGAAATGAACGTTCGGCTGTTAAACTGCATGATTTATAGTAGGCTATATACATAGTTGAGAAGGCTTATCACCTTGAAATTTATGAAAACTTCTTGATCATTTTAAGTTTTTCTAATTACTTGTTTTG
This sequence comes from Neogale vison, assembly GCF_020171115.1. Lineage (NCBI taxonomy): Eukaryota > Metazoa > Chordata > Mammalia > Carnivora > Mustelidae > Neogale > Neogale vison. The sequence goes on along the minus strand of NC_058091.1, from coordinate 74,544,278 downwards.
AGGTGACTTATGATATGTCATAAGTCATAATGAATTATGAATCAAATCATTTATATAAACAGAGAAAGTTGCTTCTTACTGGTATTTCTATATAATGTAAGAATATGATACCTAGGATAGTTTTTTCTAAATATGTCTCCAAGATTATTATTTTCATTTGATGTTAAATGAAATCAAATTTATGGCCCACCACAAAAATTTTGGGGGGTCAGAGAAATTGAATAGTCACAATGTTATATAGAGAGCTTGTTTCTAAAATAATATATAAGAACTTGGCAACCATGGTTGACTGGTGGGTGATGTGGGAGAGATACATATTTTTGACAGTCTACTTTGTGGACTTTTGTTTAATTTTTTTTAAATTTTGAAATAATTATAGTCTCACAGAAGATGCAAAAATAATAGAGTTCCCATCTGTCTTTTATCCAGTTTTCCACAATGCCATCATCTTTATATAACTATAGTTATGTAAAGTTATGAAAGTTTATGAGAAACAGAGGTAAAGAAATTTGTTGAACTCTGTTTAACTTAACATAGTAAAGATTTGGGTACATAATATACTCACCAAATTTGAGTATGTTGTACTTCTTTTTGTAGTGCTCATGCTAACATGTAGAACCAGAGAAGTACAAGTACTGGCCTGGGATATAGACCTATTCAGAGGTCTCTCTATGGAAGCCTAGAAATTGCATGCCCTAGTACTTTTTTAGGGGCTTCAAATTTGCTTGTGTTTCAATATGTTTCTAGACTATTAAAGGCAATGTAAGTATTTTTTTTTTTTCTGCAGGTAAAAGTAAGGCTAAGAGCTTGAAGAGTATATGTGTATATTTTAAATTTAGGGTTTGTTTTTATTATAGGTGTACTTAATAGTTCTTTAAAAAATTTCTGGATATATTCTGGTTTACTGCTTCCGATCTTTTTTAGCTAAAGATCTGGTTTTATTTTATTTTCTCAGGGGCTATATGTTTTGAAAATTGTCTACTTAATTTGTTTTTTTTTTTAAGCATATGATGACTAGTCTTTGTCTCTAAATTGATAGAATTCTAGCTCAAATATAAGAAATTTGGTGTTGCAATGGATTTGTATTGCTTTATAGTTGTTAATGCCTGATTTATAATAGGATTTTGACTTTTGGAAAATTATTTAACTCCCTAGATTACCAAATTGTCTACAAACTTCAAGTTGGGAACCACTAATCTAGGTACTTTTGGCTTACATTTGAAGAAATTGACATTCAGAAGTTACTATAAGACCAGATTTTGTGAGTTGCTTGTTTCACATTTTTTGAGAGAAGTGGACTAGTTTAGGGGGAAGTCTAGGACCATTTATAAAGTAAAACATTCCATAATCACCTTCCAAACTGGGTTTTATAAACTCAGACTCTTGCATATTATGCATGTAAGATGATTGAACTTTTTGTCCAGGAATTCTGTTTTATTTGCCTTGGGTATAATATGAATCTTCATTTTTTTTTCCCCCTCACAGGTAATTCTAAAGAAGAGCAGAGGTTAGAAGTCAAAGAACCCATTTTGAAAATTAAATGATGTGTTATTTTAGATGGTAACAGACTGTGAAAGCACTTTTTACGAATCAGCTAAGATTGTTTATTATTAAAATATTGACTAGTTGAGGGATGTGTGTATTTGGTCTTTTTTTTTTTTTTTAACACTGGTACTGGAATATCTCAAAAACATAGGACTATTTAAATATTTTTTTGACGAATTGTTTCATTCAGTTTCAGTAGCCTCATTTTACTTCATTTTGTTGATATTACAAATGTTTTACATAACAAAAATGACATTTTACATATGAAGTAGTTTGAAGAGATGTGTTAGAATTGTTTATAAGGATTTAGATTTAGTTACAATTAACTATGGAATCATTTTAATTTCTGAAGAAAGACAATGTGCAGTCAATCTAGGTACCAATTTTAACTATTTAATGCTGTCGCAAAAGCAATGCAGTTTTTACTTTACACTATTATTGACCTTTCTCTAGTGCTCGCTTCGGCAGCACATATACTATTATTGACCTTTCTCAACTAGAAACATCAGCAAGGTGTTTTCAAAACCTGCTTCTCCTTCCAAGTCAAAAAAATAATAGAGGAAACTGATTTATTTTAAGTAGATTTAATAGGTGGGTGTTTCATTTCCCCTAAGGAATCCTTTAGAAGTTTATTGTGTATTATCTGATAGTTATTTTTACTCCCCAGTGGTTGCATCTTAAATAGTTATAATACTCAAAACAGGAATTTGATATTAGCACTGTGTAGGTGTAATTCTGTACCATTTTATCATGTGTAGATTTGTGTAACCGCCACTATAGTCAGGATACAGAATTATCACCAGAAATTTCTCCATCATGCTGTCCTTTTATAATTAACACTTAGCCTTCTATGGACACCCCTCCTCTCCAGTCCCTAAGCCCTGGCAACCACTAATCTCTTCTCCAGCTCTATAATTTTATCATTTTAAATGGAATCATACAGGTAATGACTTTTGGGGATTTTTCTCCCTCTCCCCCACTCAGCATAACTTCCTTGAGATCCATCCAAGTTGTTGCGTGTAGCAGTTCCTTTTTATTACTGAGTCATATCCCTTGGTATTTATGTACCACACTTTCTGCAGATGTCTACCCATTGTAGGGCATTTTGATTATTTCCAGTTTTTGGCTATTATAAATAAAGCTTCTATGAACCAATGTGTACAAGTTTTTATACAGATAAAAGTTTTCATTTCCCTGGGAAAATGCCTGGGGGTGTGATTGCTGGGTTGAATGGTAAGTTTATCTTTACTTTTTAAAAAAGAAATGACCAAACTGTTTTGCAGAATGGCTGTACCATTTATATTCTCATTAGCAATTTATGTGAGATCCAGTTTCTTCACATTCTCATTCTCATAAACATTTGGTATTGTTATTTTTTATTTTAAGCTGCTCTGATGAGAGTGTGTCTCATGGTTTTTTCCATTTCCCTAATGGCTAATGATGTTGCACATAATTTCATATATATTTCTCATCCATTTTTCCTCTTTGGCAAAATGTTTCTTCATTTCTTTTGACTTTTTTATTTGGATTGTTCGTTTTTACAGTGTTGAATTCTAGGAGTTCATTATTCTAGGTTGGGTCATTTGTCAGATACGGGGTTTGTGATATATATGTTTTTCCTGTTGTCTTTTACCCTCTTAACAGGGTCTTGTGAAGATCAAGTTTTTAATAGATGAAGTCCATCTTAATTGGGTCCCCGCATCCCCTTTTCATGGTATTGGTGTAATGTTTGAGGACTCTTAATCAAGTCGCTGGTCCTGAAGATTTGCCCTCTTTCTCTCTCTTCCTTTCTTTTTATTTATTACAAGTTTTATAGTTTGTTTTACATTTAAGTCTGATTTATTTTGAGTCAGTTTTTATATGAGGTATGAGGTCAAGATTTATTTTTTTTGTCTGTGGATATTATTTCAGCACCATTAGTTTGAAAAATACTATTTCCTCCATTGAAGATCTTTTGCACTTTTGTCGCAAATCTGTTAGTCTTACTTGTGGGACTTTTCCTGAATTCTCTGTTCCATTACTTTTTCTCAGTCTCCACCAATAATACATAGTTTTTACTACTGTGGCTATATAATCAGTCTTGAAATCAGATAAAGTGATTCCTCTCACGTGATTCTTGTTCATAATTGTTTTGGCTCATGCTGGCTTCCGCAGCATATATACTAAAATCAGGACCATGCAGAGAAGATTAGCATGGCCCCTGCACAAGGATAATATGCAGATTCTTGTGTTCTGGTTTTTAAATGGCTATCTGAGACAGACTTAAAAGCTTGTTGAAAACTGGTAAGGAAAAAAATTGTTTTGGCTCTTCTAGTTCCTTTGCCTTTCCATATAAATTTTAGCTTGCCAGAATTTTAACAGGAATTGCATTAAACCTGTATATCAGTTTGGGCAGAATTGGCATCATGACTTTGTTGAGGCTTCCAATCCATGGGTATAGAATGTCTCTGTTTATTTACATCTTTGATTTCTTCATCAGTGTCTTGTAGATTTTACTTTTTGTCATTTCCTTTTTGTTTAGAGAACTTCCTTTTGTTATTCTTTTAGGATAGGGCTGCTGGTGATAAATTTTCATTTCCTTCATCTGAGAATGTCTTGATTTCCCCATCATTCCTGAAACATATTTTCACTGGATAGATAATTCTGGTTTGACGGTTCTTTGTACTTGAAAAATGTTTTATCATTTCCTTTCGGCTTCCATGCTCCTTGATGGGAAAAAAATCTGTAATTAGTGTATTGTTTCTCTGGCTACTTTCAAGATTTTTGTGTTATGTCTTTGTTTAGGTTTGATATGATGTGCTGTGGAATGGATGTCTTTGCATATATCCTGTTTGGAGATTACACTGAATCTGGTTTTTGTTTGTTTGTTTGTTTGCTTTGTTTTTGACAAATTTGGGAAATTTTCAGTCATTACTTTTTTGAATACCTTTTAGCCCCATCTGTCTTCACTTCTGGGTCTCTAATGACATAAACGACAGATTTTTTTTTTTTTTTTAAGTTCCATAAATTCCTGAGGACCCTTTTTTGGGGGGGGGGTGTATATTTTCTCATCGATTAGGAAATTTCTATGTTCTGTCTTCTAGTTCACTGGTTATTTCTTCTGTTTCAGTATTCTGTTGTCTCATTTTTTTTCCCAGTTATTAAACTTTTTAGTTCTAAAATTCCATTTGCTTTTGCTTTATAACTTCTGTATATTTGCTGAGGCTTCCTTTTTTTTTTTCATTAAGTGTATTTGTAATTACTCAAGAACTTTTATGATGGGTGCTTTGAAATCTTTGATAATTCTAAAATCTGTACCATCTTGGTGTTGAAATTTGTTTTTTATCATGAAATTTGCATCTTGATTCTTGGTATTATGCGTGATATTTTTACTGAAACTTGGATGTTACAAGACTGGATCTTATTTAAATCTTTTGCTATCACAGGACTTTTCGGGCACCATTCTAGTAGATAAAACATGGTACTGCCTTGTTACTGCTGGTGAGATAGAAGTCCAAGTTCTCTACTTAGCCTCTGTTGATGGCCAGTAAATGTGAAGGAAGGAGCTGTCTCTTATTATTGCTGGGCAGAGGGTGGGAGCTTAGGCTCCCCACTAAGTCTTGCTGATACCATCCTGGTTGGGAGAGGGAGGAGTCACCTTATTACTGCTATTTGCATGTATTCCACTGATGTTGTAGGAAGGTAGTCATGTTACCCTTGAGCATTGGTGAAAAGTCCCAACTTGACTAGTCTCCAATACTACGCAATGGGGATTATAAGAGGTGTTTTCTTTTTGTTTTTTGTTTGTTTGTTTGTTTGTTTTTACTGCAGCATAAGTATGAAATACCAGATTTCTTATGAGGTCTTCACTGACTGTGAGGGTATACCCTTATTACTGCTGAGTGGTAACAGTTCTGCCTTTCCGTTTCTGATCCCTGCCCAACAACAAGAGGATGAAATTCCTTCTCACTGCTAGTTCTTTGAGGATGAAATTCTGGGCTCAGGATGAAATTACTACCTCCTCACTTGGTCTTTGACACCACCCCGATAGCAGGATTTAGAAAGCTACATTATGTCTCTGCAAAAATAAAAGTCTAGGCTGTCTACTTGATGGTTGCTGAAGGGGGTGGGGAATGGAGGCTGCAGTTTTTATCTGTGCTATTTGGCTGGAACAGATTGGTTATTGTCTAAAATTTTCTGTTTTGCTAGGATTCCCCCATGTTTTTTTGCTTAGAGAAGGTAGTTTTTTTGGAGGGTTTTTCAGTTTTCCCCCTCATCTGTGCTTATTGATGTTTCTGAGTTGCCTCCTTCTCTAATAATCCAGTCTAGGATAGAACTGGAGAGAAAACCCAGGGTACTCCTCACTGTTTTTGTTGTTTTTTTGGCCTCAAGTTTCTAGATAGTCTGCTGTTTTCTCTCTACTTTTCAGAATCTCATATATAGAATTTATATCCATAGAGATTATATGGAATTTATATCCATATATACGGAGTTTATCATATACTATGTACATCCATTCTAGTGATCTAATCCTCTGTGTAATTTATTTAATTTCTTTAGAGAAAAATCTGTACCCCCCACACTTCCCCCCCTCCCCGGGATAAAGTTTTGGAGAATGAACTATCCCACACATAGATCATTAGAGAATCATTTTGTTATTGCCCTATCTTACTCTTCTTTCATTGTACATGGCTGTCTGGACTCAGGAGAAGCCCCAGAGTTCTGCCTGGCCAGGTTAGCTGCAGCATCTTCTCTTGTTACTTGTGACTTCCTTGGCTCTACCTCAGTATTCTTTGCATCTAGAAGTTTCTTGAACTCTCTTGAATATCTGTATCTTATCTCTTCAATTTTGGCTAATATCCTTTAATGTTTTATTATTTTAATGGATTCTGAGTAGAGAAAATCTGTGTGTGTGTGTGTGTGTGTGTGTGTGGTGTCTTGAACAGAAAACTTAATGAATTCTTTATTTATGTTGAATGTAATACAAAGCATTAATATGCAAAGATTTCAACATCTTATTTGCTTGTAAATATACATTTTTAATATAAAATTATGTTTAAAGATAAATTATAGATAAATATTAAGATTTTCCATGAGAATGTCTAAGTTTGAAAACACATGCAACTAGAATATGTAATTCATGCTGAAGAGTTCTGTAAATACATGTAATATCAATCTTATTTTTCATTTGACTTTACTTTAAGAGCTAGATTAGGGAATTTTTGGACCCAGGAAACTAGAACTAATATATTTAGAGTTAATATTTATGTTACTTTAAAAACAAGTTTTTCCCTTATGTTTGCTTTGGGAGTACACATCTTAAACTTAGAACAATACAGAGAAGATTAGTATGGTCCCACTCAAGGATGATATGCAAACTCATGAATCATTAGATATTTTAAAAAGATGAGATTTTCTCATCCTTCCAATTTCTTATATAGTGACAGATGAACATCATAATGCAGTTAGGCCCACTACCACGTCCTAAAAAGACTTTAAAATAATTTGGACTTATTTTTACATTCTTTATATTAGGCTTCTATTTGAAATTTTTTTTTACCTCACCCTAACCTTCAAGTATGAAAACTAAGGGTGGGCTAAGATTAAGCTTCTCCAATTGAAGAGCAAAATAGTAAGTATTCTCATTGGGTGTTTGGAAAAACTTGGGGGTTTTTGCCCCCATCATTGCAGACCATAATATTGCTAACCACCAGGAAAATACAAGACCAGAAGAGGTGTGTGTACAGCCTGGGGAGTGGGATGGGATGAGGGAAGTTGGTAGAAGTAAGAGTAGAGGTAATGATGGTGTCTATGTGGGTTTAGCATCTCTTCTGAGAGGCTTTTGTTATAGGTAGAAATTTTGCTATGTTGGTAAACTATGTAACTTCAACATTTTAATGAGAGTTAGAGATTGAAGAAAGCCAGAATCAAGACACAATGAAGATAGAAGAATAGTAGGGGAAATTTATTGGCTTCTCTAATGTATCTTGAAGTAGTTATATGCCACCCATCCCTCACACATGAGTTAGAAACAATGAAGAGAATCTAGGATATGAGTTCCAGCAGAGGTAGGGAAAAAACTAATTTCAGACTAAGTGTGTTTTGCATGTTGAGGAGGGCCTGTGAGACCTTAAAACGAGTAATTTAAGTGTTGGCTCAGTTTCCTCATCTGTAATGTAGTAACTTGTTTTTGGCCATGTACTCTCCTTCCCACTGTATCCCTTAAACACTTTTAGGCCTTGATTGCTGAACACGAAGGTTGTATAGTACCTAAGGATGGGTGTTTAGTTGTCCTTCTCTTTGGTATTTGAATCTTGACATTCAGTATGGAGATGGCTGGAGATGAGTTTCATGATGCCATGCTCCCTAGATAAGTGATTTTCAAGCTTTATTAAGCTTCAGAATCACCTGGAGGGCTTAAAGTATAGATTGCTGTGTCTAATCCCTTCCAATTTCTGAATCAGTAGATCTAGGGTAGAACTGACAATCTATTTCTATCAAGTTCCCAGGTGATGCTAATTTTGCTCATCTAGAGACTACACTTTTGAGAACAATTGCACTGGATCAAAAGTTTTCTAAATCTCTATTGGAATATGAGCACACATGTGCCTATTATCTATGACTGCTTTCATGATAACATTATGGTACAGTTGATTAGTTGCAGTAAATACTATATGTCTTGCAAGTCTAAAATATTTACTATCTAGTGCTCTTTTTAGAGCTTTTATATATTTGAGAGAGAAAGAGCATGAGTCGGTGGAGGGGCACAAGGATAAGCAGACTCCCTGCACAGCAGGGAGCCCCAGGGCCTATCCTGGAATGCTCCGATGATGACCTGAGTCTTAAGCTGACGTTTAACCAACTGAGCCACCCAGGTGCCCCTTACTTTCTGGTTCTTTACAGAACCCTGTTTGACATCATTCTTTTCTTAATCTGGCTATATTGCTTAAACTGGATTTGCCAAACTGCAGATTACTAATCCAGAGGCTGCTTTTCTTGCTAGTTGTGTTTCTATGGTTGCCCAAATATATTAGGTTCAAATCTACCCATCTTGTTCATTTAACAAACAACTACAGTTGTCTTTCTCCGATTGACTTATTTCAGTAAGCATAATACTCTCTAGTTCCTTCCACGTCATTGCAATTGGCAAGATTTCTTTTGATGGCTGCATAGTATTCCATTGTATATATATGCCTCTTCTTTATCCATTCATCTGTTGATGGATATCTAGGTTCCTTCCATAGTTTGGCTATTGTGGACATTGCTGCTATAAACATTCAGGTACACAAGCCCCTTCGGATCACTATGTTTGTATCTTTAGGGTAAATACAGTAGTGCAATTGCTGGGTTGTAGGGTAGCTCTATTTTCAACTTTTGGAGGAACGTCCATGCTGTTCTCCAAAGTGGTTGCACCAGCTTGCATTCCCACCAACAATGTAGTAGTGTCCCTTTCTCTGCATCCGCACCAGCATCTGTCATTTCCTGACTTGTTAATTTTAGCCATTCTGACTGGAGTGAGGTGGTATCTCACTGTGGTTTTGATATGTATTTCCCTGATGCCAAGTGATGTGGAACACTTTTCCATGTGTCTGTTGGCCATCTGGATGTCTTTGCAGAAATGTCTGTTCATGTCCTCTGCCCATTTCTTGATTGGATTGATTATTCTTTGGGTGAGGAAGTGGAGATGCAACGGGGGGATTTGGGGGGGTAGGAAAAGAATGAATGAAACAAGATGAGATTGGGAGGGAGACAAACCATATGAGATTCTTAATCTCACAAAACAAACTGAGGGTTGCCAGGGGGAGGGAGGTAGGGAGAAGGTGATGGGGTTATGGACATTGGGGAAGGTATGTATGTGCTATGGTGAGTGCTGTGAAGTGTGTAAACCTGGCAATTCACAAACCTGTACCCCTGGGTCTAATAATAAATTATATGTTTATAAAAAAATAAATTATTTTCAAAAAACAAAACAAGACAAAAACACACACAAAAATACAAACACAAGGCAGTATACTAGCTTCTGGGTATTTAAGCAAAATCCAGACAATAAGAAATGGTTGGTAGAATTTCTATTAAGTAGATAAATCAATTGTCCTGCTCTGGGGATAGATACTAATTTGTTTTATTTAAATCATTCCTTTTGAGGCATGTAGTCAAAACTTGTATCCAACTAATATTTCTGAATGTTATCAATAAAACTTGATAATTAAAAATAAAACTGATTGACATGCTACAGTTTCCTCCTTACTTATATCAGCTACATTAAAGCAATACTTTCCTGATTGGATATAGTGATGGATAGAGTTTTGAGATGTTCCTTTTATTACGTGTAAAACCATTTGCCTTGTTTTCTTAAGATATTGCCATTTATGTGTGATTTTCTTTTTTGAGTCTTAGAGTTCCCTGTGTCTGACTAGCTATGAGTTTTCTTCAGGTAGTATTTATATGATATTTATTTTCTATTATATTTCTCAGACATTCTTTTTCTTTAAAGTGTGTCACTTATAATTAGCATATACCTGGGTTTTGTTCTTTTAAAATTATTTAGTTTTTTAGGATTTTTTAAAACATAAAATGTATTATTTGTTTCAGGGGTACAGGTCTATGATTTGTAAGTCTTACACAATTCACAGCATTCATAGCACATACCCTCCCCAGTGTCCATCACCCACCCACTCCATTCCTCCCACCCTGCTCTGCTCCAGCAACCCTCAGTTCGTTTCCTGAAATTAAGAGTCTCTTATGGTTAGTCTCCCTCCCTTGTTTGGTCTTGTTTCAATTTTCCCTTCCTATGATCCTCTGTTTTGTTCTCAAATTCCTCATAACAGTGAGATCATATAATTGTCTTTCCCTGATTGACTTGTTTTGCTTAACGTAATACCCTCTTGTTCCATCCACTTGTTGCAAAGGGCAAAATTTTGTGGAGTTTTTTTTTTTGATGACTGTATAATATTCAATATCTATCTTCTCTATCCATTCATCTGTTGATGGACATCTGGGCTCTTTCCATATTTTTTGTGGACGTTGCTGCTAAAAACATTGGGGTGCACATGCCCCTTCGGACCACTATATTTGTATCTTTAGGGTAAATACCTAGTAGTGCAATTGCTGGGTCGTAGGGTAGCTCTATTTTCAACTTTCTGAGTAAATTCCATACTCTTTTTCAGAGTGGCTGCACCAGCATGCATTCTCACCAACAGTAGGAGGGTTTCCCTTTTTCCACATCCTCACCAACATCTGTTGTCCTGGCTTATTAATTTTAGCCATTCTCACTGGTGTGAGGTGGTACCTTACTGTGGTTTTGATTTGTATTTCCCTGATGCCGACTGATGTGGAACACTTTTTCATGTGTCTCTTGGCCACTTGGATGTTGTCTTTGCAGAAACGTCTGGTCATGTCTTCTGCGTATTTCTTGATTGGATTATTTGTTCTTTGGGTGTTCAATTTGGTAAGTTCTTTCTAGATTTTGGGTACTAGCCCTTTATCTGATATGTCAATTGCAAATGTCTTCTCCCATTCTGTCAGTTGTCTTCTGGTTTTGTTCACTGTTTACCTTGCTGTGCAAAATCTTTTGATCTTGGTAAAGACCCAATCGTTCATTTCTGCCCTTGTTCCCTTGCCTTTGGCGATACTTCTAGGAAGAAGTAGCTGCGGCTGATGTTGAAGAGGTTGCTGCCTGTGTTCTCCCCAAGGATTTTGATGGATTCCTCTCTCACATTGACGTTTTTCATCCATTTTGAGTCTATTTTTGTGTGTGGTGTAAGGAAATGGTCCAGTTTCATTCTTCTGCATGTGGCTGTCCAATTTTCCCAGCACCACTTCTTGAAGAGACTGTCTTTTTTTTCCACTGGATATTTTTTTCCTGCTTTGTTGAAGATTAGTTGGCCATAGAGTTGAGGGTCTATTTCTGGGCTCTCTATTCTGTTCCATTGATCTATGTGTCAGTTTTTGTGCCAGTACCATACTGTCTTGATGATGACAGCTTCGTAATAGAGCTCAAAGTCTGGAATTAGGATGCTGCCAACTTTGGTTTTCTTTTTTAACATCCCTCTGGTTATTCGGGGTCTTTTCTGGTTTTATATAAATCTTAGGGTTATTTGTTCCATGTCTTTGAAAAAAGTTGCTGGTATTTTGATAGGGATTTCATTAAATGTGTAGATTGCTCTAGGTAGCATAGACATTTTCAGAATATTTGTTCTTCCAATCCATGAGTATGGAACGTTTTTCCATTTCTTTGCGTCTTCCTCAATTTCTTTCATGAGTACTTTATAGTTTTCTGAGTATAGATTCTTTGCCTCTTTGGTTAGGTTTATTCCTAGGTATCTTATGGTTTTGAGTGCAGTTGCAAATGCGATTGACTCCTTAATTTCTCTTTCTTCTGTCTTGCTGTTGGTGTATAGATACGCAACTGATTTCTGGGCATTGAATTTATATCCTGACACTTTACTGAATTCCTGTACAAGTTCTAGCAGATTTGGAGTGGAGTCTTATGGGTTTTCCATATAAAGTATCATATCATCTGCAAAGAGTGATAGTTTGACTTCTTCTTCGCCAATTTGGATGCCTTTCATTTCTTTTTGTTGTCTGATTGCTGAGGCTAGGACTTCTAGTACTATGTTGAATAGCAGTGGTGATAGTGGACAGCCCTGCTGTGTTCCTGACACAGGAACACAGTTCCTGAGCTATTCCCCACTCCGAGTGATATTTGCAGTGGATTTTTCATAGATGGCTTTGATGATATTGAGGTATGTACACTTTACCCCTACACTGTGAAGAGTTTTGATCAAGAAAGGGATGCTGTACTTTGTCATATGCTTTTTCAGCATTTATTGAGAGTATCATATGGTTCCTGTTCTTTCTTTTATTAATGTATTATATCACATTGATTGATTTGTGGATGTTGAACCAACCTTGCAGTCCTGGAATAAATCCCACTTGTTCGTGGTGAATAATCCTCTTAATGTACTTTTGGATCCTATTGGCTAGTGTTTTGGTGAGGATTTTTGCATCTGTGTTCATCAAGGATATTGGTCTGTAATTCTCCTTTTTGATAGGCTCTTTGTCTGGCTTTGGGATCAAGGTAATGCTGGCCTCATAAAATGAGTTTGGAAGTTTTTCTTCCATTTCTATTTTTTGGAACAGTTTCAGGAGAATAGGAATAAATTCTTCTTTAAATGTTTGGTAGAATTTCCCTGGGAAGCCATCTGGCCCTGGGCTCTTGTTTTTTGGAAATTTTTGATGACTGTTTCAATCTTCTTATTGGTTATGGATCTGTTCAGGTTTTCTATTTCTTCCTGGTTCAGTTATGGTAGTTTACACTTCTCTAGGAATGCATCCATTTCTTCCGGATTGTTAAATTTGCTGGCATATAGTTTCTTATAATATGTTCTTATAATTGTTTTTATTTCTTTGGTGTTGGTTATGATCTCTCCTTCATTCATGATTTTATTAATTTGGGTCATTTTTCTTTTTGGTAAGTCTGGCCAGGGGTTTATCAATCTTATTAATTCTTTCAAAGAACAAGGTCCTTGTTTCATTGCTCTGTTCCACTGTTCTTTTGGTTTCTATTTTATTGATTGTTGCTCTGATCTTTATTGCTTATATTCTACTGGGTTTAGGCCTTTAGGCTCTGTTTGCCATTCTTTCTCCAGCTCCTTTAAGGTGTAGGGTTAGGTTGTATATTTGAGAACTTTATTATTTCTTGAGAAAGACTTGTATTGCTATATACTTTCCTCTTAGGACCGCCTTTGTTGCACCCAAAGATTTTGAACAGTTGTGTTTTCATTATCATTTGTTTCCATGAATTTTTTCAATTCTTCTTTAGTTTCTGGTAGACCCATTCATTCTCTGGTTGGATGCTCTTTAGCTTTCATGTCTTTGAGTTCTTTCCAAGTTTCTTCTTGTGGTTGAGTTCTAGTTTCAAAGCATTGTGGTCCAAAAACATGCAGGGAATGATCCCAATATTTTGGTATCAGTTGAGACCTGATTTGTGACCCAGGATGTGATGTATCTTGGAGAATGTTCCATGTGCACTAGAGAAGAATGTGTATTCTCTTGCTTTGAGATGGAATGTTCTGAATATATCTGTGATGTACATCTGGTCCAGTGTGTCATTTAAGGCCTTTATTTCCTGTTGATCTTTTGCTTGGATGATCTGTCTATTTCAGTGGGGGGTGTGTGTTAAAGTCCCCTACTATTATTGTATTATTGTTGATGTGTTTCTTTGATTTTGTTATTAATGGGTTTATATAGTTGGCTTCTCCCATGTTAGGGGCATAGATATTTAAAATTCTTAGATCTTCTTGTTGGGCAGACCCTTTGAGTATGATATAGTGTCCTTCCTCCTCTCTTATTACGTTTTGACTTAAAATCTAATTTGTGTGATATAAAGATTGCCATTCAGCTTTCTTTTGATGTCTATTAGCATATTCAATTGTTTTCCATCTCCTCACTTTAAATATGGAGGTTTTTTGGGGTCTAAAATGAGTCTGTTGCAGACAGCATATTGATGGGTCTTGTGTGTGTGTGTGTGTGTGTGTGTGTTTAATTCATTCTGATATCCCGTCTTTTGATTGGGGTATTTAGCCCATTTACATTCAGGGTAAGTACTGAAAGATATGAATTTATTGCCATTGTATTGCCTGTTATGTGACTTTTATTATATACTGTCTCTGTTTCTTTCTGGTCTATGCTATTTTTAGGCTCTCTCTGCTTAGAGGACCCCTTTCAATATTTTTTGTAGGGGTCATTTATTTATTTTTCCTTCAATTTTCAATGATAGCCTAGCTGGATACAGTATTCTTGGCTGCATATTTTTCTTGTTTAGTGCTCTGAATATATCATGGTCATCCTTTCTGGCCCGCCAGGTCTCTGTGGATATGCCAATATCTGCTGCCAATCTAATATTCCTACCATTGTAGGTTACAGACCTCTTGTCCTGAACTGCTTTCAGGATTTTCTCTCTGTCTCTGAGACTTGTGAGTTTTACTATTAGATGACGGGGTGTTGACCTATTTTTATTGATTTTGCAGGGGGGTTCTCTGTGCCTTCTGTATTTTGATGCCTGTTTCCTTCCCCAAATTGGGGAAGTTCTCCACTATAATTTGCCCCAATATACCTTCTGCCCCTCTCTCTCTCTTCTTATTCTTTTGGGATCCCAATTATTCTAATATTGTTTTGTCTTATGGTATCACTTATCTCTTAAATTCTCCCTTTGTGTTTCAGTAGTTGTTTATGTCTCCATCATTTGATCTTCTATATTACTAATTGTCTCTTCTGCCTGATTTATCCTAGCAGTAAGAGCCTCCCTTTTTTTATTGCAACTCATTAACAGCTTTTATGATTTCAACTTGGCTAGATTTTAGTTCTTTTATTTCTCCAGAAAGGGATTCTCTAGTATCTTCTATGTTTTTTTCAAGCCCAGGTATCATCTTGATTATCATTCTGAAATCTGGTTCTGACATCTTCCTAATGTCCATATTGATTAGGTCCCTAGGAGTCGGTACTGCCTCTTGTTCTTTTTTTGAGTGAGTTTTTCTGCTTTGTTATTTTTTCCAGAGAAGAATAAATGAATGAGAGAACAATGGGCTAAAAGGGTAACAACGACCTCAGAAGAATATATACTAAAGAAATCAGAAGAGATCTGAAACTGGGGGAAACAAAAGAAAAAATATATATATTTTATTATATATCTATATCTATATCTATATCTATATCTATATCTATATATAAATAATCTGGCTGGTAAATAGACCAGAGCCACACACTTGATTTTGGGTGTATTTTTGTTGGTTAGAAGAAACAGCCTCCTACAATTTAAAGAAAGAAAAACATATATATACAAAAATAAGGGTAAATATGATGAGGAATCAAATATGATTGTAAAGATGAGAATTTAAAAAGATTTTAAAAAAGGAATGGATAACATAAGAAGTTGGTTGAAAAAAGAATGAAAATACTTAAAAAAAAGAATGTGATCAAGTGGGTGACTAGAACAAAGCAATACACTGAATTTAGGGTATATTTTGATCTCATAGGACAAAGTGTATCCCAGAATTTTAATGAAAAACATATATACAAAAAATAAGGTATATTTAAAAATATGGTGAAGGGATAGAATATGATTATAAAAATGAAAATTTAAAAAAAATTTTAAAAGAGGTATTGGTAAGATGTTTGTTAAAATAGGAAAGAGGAAAAATTCAAAAAATAGAAAAAAATTTAAAAAATGTTTAACTTTGAAAGACTAAAGAATCATGGGAGAAAAGCCATGAATTCTATATGCCATATTCCCCTGGCACTGGAATTTTGCAGTTCTCATTCATCAGTAAAGTTGATCTTGGCTGGATGTTCGTGCCAATATTCTGGGGGAAGGGCCTGTTGCAGTGATTCTCAAGTGTTTTTGCTGGAGGTGGTATTGCACCGCCCTTGTCAGGGACCAGGCTAAGTAATCTATTTGGGTTTGCTCTCAGGAGCTTTTGTTCCCTGAACGTATTCTGTAGAGCTTTGGAGGATGGGAATGAAAATGGCAGCCTCCCAATCTCTAGCCCCATACGAGCTGAGAGCTTGGGGTCCCACTTCTCCATGAGCCCTCCGAGAGAAGCAGTCAATAACTCCTCTCTCCCTGGTCTCTGGCCATACTCCAAGCTCACACAGCCTGTGACAGAACATTTCTATCTTGGGCACAGAGCCCTGTTTGTAGCCTCCAAACCCAGCAAATTCCTGCAGCATGCTCTTGCACTGCTCCTTCTGGTGGCGGAAAGTGGGAGTCTTCGAGGATCTGCCACTTGTGGGGTCCCTGCTCAAAGAGTAGTGGCCTACATGTGCCTTGGATCACAGTTTATGGTAACCCCAAGCTGATAGCCCCTCCTGGGCTCTGTCTTTGCAGCCAGCTTCCCCACTCTGATACCTGGGAGCTGTGCCACACTGAGGCACCCCTGGTCTTTCTGTGACCTTGAGGGTCCTGAGACCACACTGTCCCAGCAAGGATTACACACACACACACACACACACACACACACACACAGACACCCCCCTTAGCCACTGGAGCAATGTCCTTTTGTGGAGCTGACTTCTAAAATTTTTGATTTTGTGCTCCACTGTTCTGTCCTTTGGCAGGAGCCAGCTGATGAGGCTCCCTCCCCTCCACATTTTATCTTTCTGTATATCATCTCAGATTCATGTCTCTGCACCTCCTATCTTTCAGTAAGTGGTCAGTTTTCTGTTTATAGAATTGCTGCTATTCTTTTCTTTGATCTCCTGTTGAGTTTATAGGTGGTAAGAATGGTTTGCTAACTATCTGGTTGCATTCCAGGGACCAGATAAAATTTAAGTCTCCTACTCCTCCACCATCTTGCTCTGGGATTTATTCTTTTATCCAATCTGATAATATTAGTAATTGAAATATGTGGTCCACTTATATTTAATTAACACTCCTTCATTTGGGTTCAGATTTATTTTTTTACTAATTGCTTTCTATTCAAGCATTTTTCTTTTTTGTTTTCCTTTGAATTTTATGGTCCATTTTACTATTACCCTAGTTATACATTGTTATACTAGAGATTATAATATGTATCATTCACTTGTTATACTATTTATTAATCTATGTACTCTTTTACTAGAGATTACAACATGTACCTGTGACTAATTCTAGAACCTTAGGACATTTTCATTCCATTTATCTACTTCTGTCTTTTGATTATTTTAATTTTACACATGTTAAACCATACTGGGATTATTATTACTTGATACTGCCAGTATTCAGCATATATTTATATCTACCTTCATGTCCACTTTTTGATCATTTCTACAATTCCATATTTTTCTTTGGAATTTTTTGAAATTACCTGAAGAACTCCTTTCAGAATTTTCTTTAGTATCTATTTCTTGGTAACAAATTCTGGTTTTTGTCTGTGAAAAATTTCATCTTTTTAAAAAAATTTAATGTTTATCTATCCATTTGACAGAGAGAGAGAGAGCAAGGGGGAGCAACAGGCAGAGGGAGAGGGAGAAGCAGGCTCCCTGCTGAGCAGAGAGAGGGAGAAGCAGGCTCCCTGCTGAGCAGAGAGCCCCATGTTGGGGTTGATTCAAGGACTCTGGGGTCATGACATCAGCCAAAGGCAGATGCTCAACTGACTGAGCCACCCAGGCTCTCCAAAATTTTAATTTTCAATTTTGAAAGGTATTTTCATTAGATGTAGAATTCTAGAATTGGCTGTTATAGCACTTTAAAAATGTTATACTGTATCTTCAGGCTTCCATCATTTTTTGAGACGTTCATAAGACTTACAGCAATACTTTTTTTTTTTTCCTGTTAATAAAGGTTTTCCTTTCTAGTTTTTAGCAGTGTTGGTGTGATTAATTTCCGTAGGTTTTTTGTTGTTGTTTGTTTGTTTGTTTTCATTTTTATTTTGCTTGAGATTCCTGAGTTTTCTGAAAATATGGTGGTACCTTTCATAAGTTTTGGAAGATTCTTAGAAGATAACGATCTTTTCACATTTTGATTCTGGCCATTTTCTTTTTCCTCTTCTGGTATTCCAATTATGTGTTATATTACACTTCTGTAGGTATCTCTTACACTCTAAATGCTTTTTACATTAAATTTTTTTCTCTGTCCTTTAGTTTGGATATTTCTGTTTGCTTGACTTTGAGTTTACTAATTTTTGTCTTCTGCTCTGTTTCATCTGCTCTGAAACATATCTGATAATTTCTAAATTACAGATCTCTTTTCCCCTTGAATGCTTGCAGCCGATTCATCTGTTGAAATTCTTAATTTTTACCCATCCTTTTCTCTATTGTCTAGGACATATTAATTGTATTTTAAGGTAATCATTGGTGAATTCCAATATTTGGGTTATCTGAGGCTTTTTTTCTTCCTCTTCTTTTTTTTCTTCTTTTGTTTTTGTTTTCATGTAGTTATGTCTTACGGCATGCCTAATAAATATTGCTCAAATCCAGATATTTTGTTGAAAAAAGTTATTCTCTACAGAGGGGTCATTCTTTCCTGCACTATGCAGACAGTGATGGCTGTTCACCTTGATCCAATTGGTGACTATGCTAACTCATGGCTGAGGTGTAATTTGGAAGAGATTCATTTCATCTCTTACCTGCCTTTGGCCTTCCAGGTGTTTTAACCAGGAGCTTGATTATGTTTCTTTGATGGCTCTTCTTCTGGCATGTACTGAATGTTAATCTTTGAAACATGAGAATGCCAAAAACTCTGCTTCACTTTTCAGTGTCTTTGCCACATAGGCCCAAGAATTCTGTAAATGCCCTGATGGAAAAACTGATCTTGTAATCCAACATTCCAGGTCTCCATTAAAAGCTCTGCTATAGCAGCCTGGAGTTGCAAACTTCTTCTTTTGTTAGAATTGGCAGATGCCTCCAAGGTAAAATTTGCTGCTAATATTAGCTTACTTTTCTGATGTCCTGCCCTCCGGAGTTAGTCCTTCCATTTCTTGTTACCTTAGCAGGTCTCACTTGTCTTCATATAAATGGTTTCTGTATATTATCTAGTTTACTTTGTTCTCAGAGGGAACACTTGTTGGTATAAATTTACTTCAGTGAGGCTGATCACCTATCCCAGTTTGCCCAGTTGTTCCAGTTTAGCACTGTAGATCCTCCATCCCAGGAAATGCTCCACTTCCTGGCAAACTGAGACAGTTGGACATCCTAATTCTAAGCCATTCAGAAACAGAAGTTAGTAAATTTAACTTAGTATAGAACTAATATGTAGGAAGGTACTTTAAATAAGACTCGTGTGAGAGAGACTACTTTTCACACTGAGGTTCTTTGTTAAATTATTTACTTTAAGATTGTATAGTCAGTATTTTCATGAGTAAATATTTCAGGAAGATGCAAATAGTTATTGTTTAAAAATTATACCTAGAACTCATTCAGCAATTCAGCAACGTGGCAGGATACAAAGTCAATATACTGAAATCAGTGGCTTTCTTATACTCTAACAATGTAAATACAGAAAGGGAAATTAGAGAATCGATACCATTTACTATAGCACCAAGAACCATAAGATAACTGGAAATAAACCTAACCAAAGAGGTAAAGGATCCTCGAGGTAAAACTCGAGGAACTACAGAACACTCATGAAAGAAATTGAAGAAAATACAAAAAGATGGAAGACCATTCCATGCTCTTGGATCGGAAGAATAAGCATTGTTAAAATGTCTATACTGCCTAGAGCAATCTATACTTTTAATGCCATTCCGATAAAAACTCCACCAGTATTTTTCAAAGAGCTGGAGCAAATAATCCTAAAATTTGTATGGAATCAGAAGAGACCCCGAATCACTAAGGAAATGTTGAAAAACAAAAATAAAACCGGGTGCATCACGTTACCTGATTACAGGCTTTATTACAAAGCTGTGATCACCAAGACAGCATGGTACTAGCATAAAAACAGACACATAGACCAGTGGAACAGAGAAGAGAGCCCAGATATGGACCCTCAACTCTATGGTCAAGTAATCTTTGACAAAACAGGAAAAAATATACAGTGGAAAAAAGTCTCTTCAATAAATGGTGCTGGGAAAACTGGACAGCTATATGTAGAAGAATGAAACTCGACCATTCTCTTACACCATACACAAAGATAAGCTCAAAATGGATAAAAGATCTCAACATGAGACAGGAATCCATCAGAATCCTAGAGGAGAACATAGGCAGTAATCTCTTCGATATCAGCCACAGCAGCTCTTTCAAGATACGTCTCCAAAGGCAAAGGAAACAAAAGCGAAAATAAACTTTTGGGACTTCCTCAAAATCAAAAGCTTCTGCACAGCAAAGGAAACAGTCAAAAAAACAAAGAGGCAACCCACGGAATGGGAGAAGATACTTGCAAATGACAGTACAGACAAAAGGTTGATATCCAGGATCTATAATGAACTCCTCAAACTCAACACACACGAAACAGGCAAACATATCAAAAAATGGGAAGAAGATATGAACAGACAGTTCTCCAATCAAGACATACAAATGGCTATCAGACACATGAAAAATGTTCATCATCATTAGCCCTCAGGGAGATTCAAATTAAAACCACATTGAGATATCACCTTACACCAGTTAGAATGGCCAAAATTAACAAAACAGGAAACAACATGTGTTGGAGAGGATGTGGAGAATGGGGAACCCCCTTAAACTGTTGGTGGGAATGCAAGTTGGTGCAGCCTCTTTGGAGAACAGTGTGGAGATTCCTCAAGAAATTAAAAATAGAACTTCCCTATGACTCTGCCATTGCACTCCTGGGTATTTACCCCAGAGATACAGATGTCGTGAAAAGAAGGGCCATCTGTACCCCAATGTTTATAGCAGCAATGGCCATGGTCACCAAACTATGGAAAGAACCAAGATGCCCTTCAACGGACGAATGGATAAGGAAGATGTGGTCCATATACACTATGGAGTATTATGCCTCCATCAAAAAGGATGAATACCCAACTTTTGTAGCAACATGGACGGGACTGGAAGAGATTATGCTGAGTGAAATAAGTCAAGCAGAGAGAGTCATTTATCATATGGTTTCACTTATTTGTGGAGCATAACAAATATCATGGAGGACAAGGGGTGTTAGAGAGGAGAAGGGAGTTGGGGTAAATTGGAAGGGGAGGTATATGGTGAGAGACTATGGACTCTGGAAAACAATCTGAGGGGTTTGAAGTGGTGGGGGAGTGGGAGGTTGGGGTACCAGGTGGTGGGTATTATAGAGGGCACGGATTGCATGGAGCACTGGTGTGGTGAAAAAATAATGAATACTGTTTTTCTGAAAATAAATAAATTGAAAAAATTAAAAAAAATGTCTTATGTCTGTTATGTCTCAACGAGAGGATTCTTTGTGGACCCATAGGCACTGATATCTCTTCACTTAATGAATAACAGCACTATCTGAAGACAGTATACTGCTAAATAAAGAATGTTTGGGATGTGTATGTTGACTTCATAACAACTAGACCAGCTGTGGAAGTGTTTATGTTCATACTGGAAGGATTTCATCAGCTACCATCTATAACAGGTGGAGTGTGAAAACCACCATGAATTAAATTAAATGGTTCAAGTACTGTATTTGGGTTGCAGAGTTTTGCTTGACACACATAGTTTTGGTGTTTTTAATTGAGTTAATTATATTTTGAAATTAAATTTCATCTGAAAATTTAAAACTTCTGGATTTTTAAAGAATTAGACAATATGGAAATAATACATCCATAATCAGTGGGCTTAAATATTAGCTTCTTTCAGATGATAACATTCTTTTTTTCACTCCACTTAATCAGGTCTGCTGTACTTGTTTATATTAACTCTGCATCTCTGTAAGCATTTGAGTTCACAATCTATTTGAAAATTAAAAATTGGCATTTTTCTTGACCAATTCCTGCCAATTTTTAGTGGCATGCCCTAGCCATGACTCAGTTATGTTCTCTTTCTCCGCATGGTATTTTCCAAAATTTTCTCAAGGATTAGTTTGTACCACTGGCTCCAAGGCTTGTTCTAAGTCCAATAGTAGCAGCCAGGTCCTTAAAGAATCTGGTCTCTGGCAACAGATTAGGGCAAAGTCTTTGAATCTATCCAAGCATATCTCCCCGATCAACCTTATCCCACCCATCTAAAAGTAACTCAAGTTTCAAGATTTCTTGTATTATATAAGTTGGATTAAAATTCATGTCCAGTTTTCAGTTTCCTAAAGGAGTTTCTTAGGCTTCCTATATATGTTGCACAGGTAATAGTGCTATACAGGATTTGCTTCTTTGTATATTCAGCACCAAAAGGAATCTTCTCAAGTTGTACTCATCTCAACAATGTCTTTTTCCTTTATGATGCTGTACCAGGAACCAAAATAGCACAGAGTTAGCTATCTTTTACTCAATCCATTGCATCCTGACTCCCAAGAATTTGATAGGCATGGTGAAAATGCATTCTAATCTTAGTTCTGTAGCACCTCTTAGTGTTGCCTGGTACTAAATCTGAGATCTAGAATTCTAGAGTGTTAGCTCTGCAAAATGTGCTACTGTGGCTACATCAGTTGGGCACTCAGTTATACATTTGTTGAATGGATAAGTAATGTAAGTCACATAAAATTGACCACTTAGCGTGGTCTTTCCTGTGTCACATTCAAGAAAACAGAAACCTGTTTTCAAAGTTTTGAAGGATAATGCAGATAAGACTCTATCTTCCATTATTCATCCATTAAAGGCACAGTATAGTGTTTTCTGTAGCATTTCACCCAGAAAGCTTCTAAAATTTTTCTTGAGATAGATTTTCCTTTCCCTATTTATGAAATCTGCTACAATTTTTTGCTGCTTTCACCCTCCAGAGTAGTATCAGCACCATTTTTCACCCTCAGTTCTAGCTCTTCTTTTCCTGCATGGAACTTTCAGACATCCTGATTCTTGTGATCATGTGACGCTCCATGTTTGGTGCTGTACCCATGTCCCAGTCCATTCTAAATGTAATTTTCCAGTCAAAGTTGCTTTTGTCTTCAAAATCCGCTCTTGTGAATTGGTGAAGAAATTTGTTTACTTTATTATATGTCAAAGAAAACTTGAATGGAAGAAATTTGTTTCTTGTTTCTCTCCAACTCTTTTCACCCACCCAACCTGAATTGAGAGTCATCAAGGAGAATTGCTGAACTAGTATGGGACATATAAAGTAAATTTAATACCCAGGCAAATCATGAGTGAATAAAACCAGGTCAGTAGACACCCCATCTGCATGATGGTAAAGGTATTTAGTTCTTACTAGAATCCTATAAAATAGATGTTATTTATAATTATTCACTTAAATTACAAACCAGGAAGCTAAGATTCAGAGAGAAGTAACTTGATATTCTTATAATCATGCTCAAAATTGCCTGTGGCTGTCAATTTTCATGTAGACAAAAAAGCTGAAGGAAAATGTCCTGGTAAGTCTTGAAACGAGGTTGTGAAATGACTGGAATTTTTATATTTCTTAATTTTTAGGTAGAACCACAGACTACTGGGGATGGTAGCATTATAATGAACTCAGGTCAACTGGCCTAATCCTGCTTTAAATACTGTAAATTTAGGGGTGAAAGATGATTAAAATGGAATTGTTATCTAATTAAATATTTTCAGAAATTTATATGAGTTGGGATTAAATCACAACTAGGATATCACAGTGTAAAGAAATATAATGTTATCTGTATATAAAAATATGTGCTTATGATGAAGATCTTCTAAAGCTACCATTTATGGATTTTAATAACTAGTAAAGCAAGAAAAAAAAACCCTATTTATTTTCTCCCTCACTCTGATCTACAAAGCATTAAATGAAAATTAGCATTTTTATATTTTGTGGCCATAGGAGTTCCCTTCCCCCCATATTTTGTGGGTGATGAAATTTCTTAATTGTAAAGTCAAGGTTTCTGATTAAGCAGCTGTTCTTAGTAGGCTTTTAAATCAAATTTTATCTCTGGGCTCTGAGAGTTAAGACTGCCAAGATTTAAATAAAGAAAACATTCTTTTTTTTTTTTTTTGAGGTATGTTTTGTTACCATTTTTTAAAATTAATTAATTTATTTTCAGAAAAACAGTATTCATTATTTTTTCACCACACCCAGTGCTCCATGCAATCCGTGCCCTCTATAATACCCACCACCTGGTACCCCAACCCCCCACCACCCCGCCATTTTGATCCCTACTGACTTTAATTTTAAGGCTTTGCAGTTGTAAAACAAATACTAAAAATTCAAATTTGAAATAAAATTGAGATTGTTCTATTATTTTTGTATTTATTACAAAGGGAAAAACCAGTGAAGTCTAATTAATATGTAGTTACATTTGATTTGTATTATAAGATGAAGTTAGAGCCTTGAAAATAATTTTTTCTTTTATGAAAGTTTTATTCTATAATTATTTTCAAAAAATTATTTTACACTTTATATTATGAAGCCTATGATATAAAAAGAATACATTTCCTTGAGTAATTTCTTGCACAGTCTGGCTAATGAAATGAAATTTTCTAGACTATGCAAGTTTTTCAATTATTTTAGAAAACTTATTGAAGTTTTAGTTATAACTTATTAAAGTTTCTATTTTTAAAATTATCATACACTATTTAAGTTTACTCTATCTGTAATATCATGTACTTACAAATACAATATACTTAGTTACAAATACCAATATGGAGCACTTGGGGGATGAGAGGAGGTGGGTTGGTGAGATATTCAGATCAGTAAACTGATTAAATTCTCCTAACCCTGTAATTTTGTACATAGAGCACCCTGTGCTATGAAAATTAGATATTCTTAGATTTTCATTGTAACTTGACTGTTTAGCACCCAGAAGAAAAGTCCTAATTCTAATAAATACCTATTTATTGTCAGTGATATATAAACATTTTTGATCAATTTAGATTTTAAGTGGATTAAATTAAGTATTAATGAACCATACCTGCATAGTTATCTTTGATATCTAATAATGTCTTTTGAGTGTCATCTTAGGAATAGTTTCTAAATTTGTAAGTGTATGCCATACACTCAAATAATCATGTTGGGTATATTCATTTATTTCAGTACTTGCTATGTGCTAAGCCCTCAAGTAGTGTAAAAGAGGAATAGTATCTCTGCATTCAAGAATACCATTTAACTATTTATGTGAGGGTTTTTACTATAGAGTTTGCTTAAATATGTGTGTGTGTGTGTGTGTGTATTTTTTGTAAATCAAAGTCATAGTAATTAGAAATTAATTTAAAGGATTTTAATTAGAAAAACTTCCTGAAGGTGCTTTGTTTTGTTTTGTTTTGTTTTGTTTTGGCAGGGGACACCAAATTCAAACTTGGTGGAAAAGGATAATGGAGGGTTGAAAGTTGGCATAAAACACACAGGAAATGATACATACGAGGAGGAAGGAAAAACCATAAGATGAACTCAAGATTAGAATGCAGGGGTATATCTGCTGAGATTGAAGGTATTGTATGGAAGACTCCCAAATTGTGGGAAAAGTGAACATCAGGAATGTAGAGTCAGAGCAGGGGCAGGTAGTCAGTGAGACTCTTTGGGGTTATAAGTAAAGAAAATGTTTTTTATTTTTTGTTTTTTAAAGATTATTCTAATAACCATGAATGGGTTAAGAGATAACAGAGACAGTGAAACTACTTAGAAAGCTGTTATAATGTTCAAATATGAAGTAATTACATAAAAATTTCTAAGCTTTGAAATAAATAGGAGATACTAGATCTGGGAGAACCCACAAAAAGAATTTATATATTATCTTTTGTCTAGTGTCTATGTTATTTCAACTTATAATTTTAACCAGTTAGGAATAGATAGATACTGATAAATATAGTTGTGATTTAAACCATGACATAGAGGACTTTGAGGAAAGTAAAGATGGATTATGGAAAGCCAAATACAGCAACCTAGGCAAAGGGGGAAGTGGCAGTTTAGGACTACTGCAATGGCTTAAATGTTTCATCAGGGTCTTGGACCTCCATATTTTCTCTCATTCTTGGGAAGAAGACCTTACTTTATATCCCCATTGTTTAAAAATTGCTGCTGCATTTCCATATATCACTTTCATGTCCCATACTAGAGGACAAAAGAACAAACAGAAAAAAAAAGGTGGTACCTGTATCTGAAAAGAAGGAGCTTTTAAGCCTATTGACTTGAACTTGTCATACAACTACTACTAGTTGCAGGGGAGTCTGGAGAAAATGATTTTTTAACTTTATTGGCAAACAATTGACAAAAATAATGTATATACTTAAAGTGTACAATGTCATTTCATACACATATATATATTGTGGAATGATTACCAATATCAAGATAATACATCCATCACCTCACAGAGCTAACATTTTTCCCTTTGGGTGACAATGCTTAAGGACTACTTTTAGCAACTTTCAAGTTTACAATACTGTATTATTAACCATAACCACCATGCTGTACATTAGATCATCAGAACTTGTACCTTTGATCCACATAACCCTATTTCCCCCTGTCCTCCTCCCTTCCTTGGTAAACACCATTATATTTTCTGTTTCTATGAATTAGCTTGGCCTTTTTTTTTTAAGATTCCACATATAAATGGTACCATATAATATTTGTGTGTATACATACACATTTTCTTTATCCATTCATCCATTGAAGGACTTTTAGATTGATTCCATATTTGAGATACTGTGAATACTGCAATGAGCATGTGTGTTTAGATATCTGTATGAGATACTCACTTTAATTCCTTTAGATATATACCTAAGAGTAGGAATTCTGGATCATATGGTAGTTCAATTTTCAATTTTAGGAGGGTCTTCCATACTGTTTCTTTGATGGCTGCACCAGTTTGTTTCCACCAACAGTGTGTAAAATTTCCCCTTCTTCCACAGCTTCTCCAACATTTGACTTCCTAACAGGTGTGAGGTGCTATCTCATTGTGGTTTTGTTTTGTGTTTCCTTGATGACTAGTGATGTTAAGCCATTGCAGTAGTCCTTTTCATATACCTGTCGGTCATTTGTATGTCTTTGGAAAAATGTCTATTCAAGTTTTTTGCCCATTTTTTAATTGGTTTATTTTCTTTTTTACTATTGAGTTGTATGAGTTTTTTAAAAATATATTTTGGATATCAGATACCTGATTTACATGTATTTTTTTCCAGGCTGTAGGTTGATTTTTCAGTTTATTGATGGTTTTTATTACTTTGCAGCAGCCCTTTAGTTTGGTGTAGTTCTCCCTGTTTATTTTATCTTTTTGTTGTCTGTACTTTTAGTGTTTTGTCTAAGATGTAATTGCCAAGACTACCAAGGCCAAGGATTTTTTTCCCTATGTTTTCTTCTGGGAGTTTTATAGTTTTAGGTCCTAAATTTATGTCTTTGATCCATTTTTGAGTTAATTTTTGTATGATGTAAGATAGAGGTCTGGTTTCAGTCTTCTGCATGTGAATATCCAGTTTTCCCAGTGTCATTTATTAAAGAGACTGTTCTTTCCCTATTTATGTTCTTGGCACTCTTGTTAAAAATTAGTTGGCCATATATATGGGCTCTCTCTTCTGTTTCACTGGTCTATGTGACTGTTTTTATGCCAGTACCATACTGTTTTAATTAATATAGCTTGAAATCAGGAAGAATGATGCCTTCAAGTTTATTCTTCTTTCTTAGGATTGTTTGGATATTTGGGATCTCTTGTGGTTCCATACAAATTTTAAGATAGTTTTTTGTATTTCTGTGAAAAATGCCATTGGGATTTTGATAGAGATTGCATTGAATCCATAGATCACATAGAATAGTATGGACATGTTGACAATATTCTTCCAATCCAAGAACATGGGATACTTTTTTGTGTCTTCAATGTCTTTCAGTGTTTTACAGTTTTCAATATTCAGGTCTCTATCTTCCTTGGTTAATTTTATTCCTAAGTATTTTATTGTTTTTTGCACTTTGTCTCTCCAAGCAAGAGTTCTGTCATTAAAAGAAGGAAAAGCACATATTAGGTAGGTGTCTGGCAGAAGAGTTGTTTTGTATAACCCACTGATTCCATAATATATTAAACCATAGAGTTAAAAACCTTAACATATTGGGCTGTGGTTCTTTTAGTTGTCTGAATAATGACTCGGGACATTTGTTACTGTTTTTGATCTGACTGCTTTCTCAAACTATATGTCAGGGGAAACCCAAATTATACCCAGGCGAAAATGTATGAAGTTCATGTATTCTGAGGACCACTTTATAAATATGAAGAATATTACATAAATATGTGATTTCAAATATTTTTAAATTTAATTTTAATTTATAATCTATGTTTACAGTATTAAAACTTAATATACTAAATTATATTTTCAAAACTGTGTATTTTATGCTCTTTATAATACCTGTGATCCCAAATGAAGGTAAGCCTTTAAATTAAGTGACCAGTGTACTCATAACAATTTTATAATATGAAATAAGTGTGGCCAGATTATTAGGTAAGCATAGTACTTGTTCCCCAATTGATATGTGACTTCAGTGCAAAATTGTATAGCTAAAGATATTTAGCCAATAAGATCATTGAATTGGCTAAATAATCTTGAATGTTTTAAGAATGAAGCTCTGAAGCTACATGGTTATTTAAAGTGTTTTGGACAAGACTCCAATGATACAAAAGAAGTTAAAACATAGAGCCAAAAGACTGAATCACTGAAGTGCAGAAGGACCACAATAAGCTTGCTACATGTCTTTTCTAGAAATGGAATCATTTCATTGTTACTCACATAAGTCTTCTAAAGTGCTTTGGGATATCACAGGCAATATAGATTCTATGCCCTTGGATAATTAAAATGTTACTGGTATCAGGTAACGTGATGACCACAGTTTTATTTTTGTTTATCAACATTTCCTTAGTGATTCAGAGTCTCTTCTGATTCCATACAAATTTTAGGATTATTTGCTCCAGCTCTTTGAAAAATACCGGTGGAATTTTCATCAGAATGGCATTAAAAGTATAGATTGCTCTAGGCAGTATAGACATTTTAACAATGTTTATTCTTCCAATCCAAGAGCATGGAACGGTCTTCCATCTTTTTGTGTCTTCTTCAATTTCTTTCATGAGTATTCTGTAGTTCCTCAAGTACAAATCCTTTACCTCTTTGGTTTGGTTTATTCCCAGATATCTTATGGTTCTTGGTGCTATAGTAAATGGAATCGATTCTCTAATTTCCCTTTCTGTATTTTCACAAAGCTGTGATCACCAAGACAGCATGGTACTGGCATAAAAACAGACACATAGACCAGTGGAACAGAGTAGAGAGCCCAGATATGGACCCTCAACTCTATGGTCAAGTAATCTTCGACAAAACAGGAAAAAAATATACAGTGGAAAAAAGACAGTCTCTTCAATAAATGGTGCTGGGAAAACTGGACAGCTATATGTAGAAGAATGAAACTCGACCATTCTCTTACACCGTACACAAAGATAAGCTCAAAATGGATAAAAGATCTCAATGTGAGACAGGAATCCATCAGAATCCTAGAGGAGAACATAGGCAGTAACCTCTTCGATATAAGCCACAGCAACTTTTTCCAAGATATGTCTCCAAAGGCAAAGGAAACAAAAGCAAAGATGAACTTTTGGGACTTTATCAAGATCAAAAGCTTCTGCACAGCAAAGAAAACAGTCAACAAAACAAAGAGGCAACCCACGGAATGGGAGAAGATATTTGCAAATGATAGTACAGACAAAAGGTTGATATCCAGGATCTATAAAGAACTCCTCAAACTTAACACACACAAAGCAGACAATCATATAAAAAAATGGGCAGAAGATATGAACAGATACTTCTCCAATGAAGACATACAAATGGCTATCAGACACATGAAAAAATGTTCATCATCACTAGCCATCATGGAGATTCAAATTAAAACCACATTGAGATATCACCTTACACCAGTTAGAATGGCCCAAATTAGCAAGACAGGAAACAACAGGTGTTGGAGAGGATGTGGAGAAAGGGGAACCCTCTTACACTGTTGGTGGGAATGCAAGTTGGTGCAGCCACTTTGGAGAACAGTGTGGAGATTCCTCAAGAAATTAAAAATAGAGCTTCCCTAGGACCCTGCAATTGCACCACTGGGTATTTACCCCAAAGATACAGATGTCGTGAAAAGAAGGGCCATCTGTACCCCAATGTTTATAGCAGCAATGGCCACAATCTCCAAACCGTGGAAAGAACCAAGATGCCCTTCAACGGACGAATCCTAGATTCGTCCTATGCCTCCATCAGAAAGGATGAATACCCAACTTTTGTAGCAGCATGGACAGGACTGGAAAAGATTATGCTGAGTGAAATAAGTCAAGCAGAGAGGGTCAATTATCATATGGTTTCACTTATTTGTGAAGCATAACAAATAGCATGGAGGACAAGGGGCGTTAGAGAAGAGAAGGGAGTTGGGGGAAATTGGAAGGGGAGGTGAACCGTGAGAGACTATGGACCCTGAAAAACAACCTGAGGGTTTTGAAGGGGCGGGGGGTAAGAGGTTGGGGGAACCAGGTGGTGGGTATTGGGCAGGGCATGTATTACATGGAGCACTGGGTGTGGTGCAAAAACAATGAATACTGTTATGTTAAAAATAAATTAATTAATTTAAAAAATGTTACTGGTAGTCATTTGGAATTTTAAATGTTACTCTTTTTCTAGATGCAGCTGAGTTTTTGTTTGTTTGTTTGTTTGTTTCTAAGGGAAGCCTCAAACACAATTATATTTTCTTATTATTATAGTTGAATAATTAGGTAGCAATGCTTCTTCACATATAAAAAATAATAAAAGTACAAGATGCAAATAATATCAAAATTATGTTTTAGATTCTGAAAACTTGTTAATAATATAGTCCTCAAAGGTTTTTTTATATATAAGAAAATTATTTTATAATAAAATTAACTTTATTCTAAAACTTCCAAGAGCCAGAAGAAATTAGATGGGCCTTTAAAGTACTTAGTCTGTGGACAAGATAATAATCAGTACCTCTAATTTTGGGGACACTGTGCTAGAGAATAAGGGACATAAAAACCATTGAAACACATTCCTTGCCCTTAAGACAGGACAATTTATTAATATTTAAAGCCACTCCAGTCATAAATACCTATGCTGCTAACATGACTGGCTATTTTGGTTATTGCTGCATAACAAATCACCCTAACAATGGCTTAAGACAATAGCCATTAATTTGACCTTTTCTCATGATTCTATGGATTGGCTGGGGCTTAGCTGGAGATCTGGTTTGACTTGAAGTCTCATACCATTGCAGTCAGATGATAGCTGAGATGGAGTGTTCTTGTAATATCTCATCCTCCAGAACACCTTCATGTGGCCTCTCTTACCAGTGTGGTTTCCTTATATCACACATTAGGTCTCCAAGAGTCAGGAAGTAGAAGTTTTTGGTACTCTTATGTCCTGTGATCAGAAGTACCAGAATATCCATTTTCACCCCATTCTATTGGTCCAGGCAGTCACAAAACTGTGACTGTGTTGGTGAGATGGAGTTGGGAGAGTAAAATCCCCCTCTTGATGTGAGGAAAAGCAAGTAGGTAGTAGAGGCATTTTTTGGAGGTCATGTGGCTACTTCAGTGTCTGATTAGTGGTCTAGGCCTTAATTGCTGTGGGAGTTGTGAGAAAGAGAGGACTCTCTGGATTTGGGTGACTGAGAAATTTTTAAAGACGAGCTAAAGCTTTTCCCCGAGTCAAAGAGGCTGAGCACAGAGGAGCTGGTTGGGGTAGAGAGGCAGGCACGGGGGTGGGGGGGGGATTATAGGATTATGGGCTGATGTAATTCTAAACAGGGAGCATATCATTTAACAACAGCAAAGACGGTGACTCTTTAAAATTGAATCAGTAATGGGCTTAGAAGTAAGATGGTAAAATTTGATTTGGAAGAATTTTCTGTTGGTTTTCATCATATGTGAGATTTTATTCAGGTAGGTGGACAATAAAACATGCTACTTGAATATAGGACACATAAGAAAAGACAGGTGTGGACATGGCTTGGGAGTTTTGCTTCCTGGCTGATCCAGTTTGATGGAGTGCAGGTTCATAGCAACTGAGATTATCATATTCATCAGCAATGAGGTGAAGTCTGTAGCTCAGAGAGTAAACAGGAGGAGTCTCCTGAAAACAAATAAATCTTGACCTTAGGATACCAGTTATGCATGCTGTGAAATAGGAGTCTGGTATAAATTCTTAATAAAGCAAATCATTACAACTGACCCCACTTGGAAATTTAAGTAAAACAATCAACTCCATGTATATAATAAATAATTCAGTTGATTCCTTTTACACTTCTGTGGATTAGCTGCTGTGCGAGTAGTTCAATACAATGATGTATAAACTGCCCTAATTTTTAGGAAGTTTTTTTTTCTTTTATTAGTCTGGAACATATATTCCTGTTACTTCCATGCATTGGCACTATTTCTGTGCTCTAAATGAACATAAATTAATGTCTTCTGTAAGATATTCCTACATCATCTGGACAGACAAACATTTCCACTGACCAACTCATATTCATCAATTACTAATGTTATGCTGAAGTTTTCATTATCCTCATTCATGCATTCAGCAGATATTTATTGGGTTTTATCTATGAGTTATACACAGCCAAAATGACGTTTGAACTATAATCTACAGTATAAAAAGGAATCAGCCTGGAGAAGATCTGGTAAGAGAGAGTTCCAACACAAAACACAAAGACCCCAAAGAGGAACTAAACCTAATATATTCAAGGAATAGAAAGAAAGTCAGCCTTAGAGAATGCTGAAGAAGATGTGAATTAGGACACATAATGTGTAATCTCAGAAGTTATGGTAAGGATTTTTGAGTGGGAAAGAAGGACATTGGAATGTTCTGAGTAGGGAAGTGATGTGACCATAATTTAACTTTTTAAAAGGATCATTTCTGATTCTGGGTAGAGAAGAAACAGGAACAAGGGTCAGGAAGATATCAGGAAACTATTATAATAGTCCATGATGATGATGGCGATATGGATTAGGTACAAGAGATGTAATTGCTGAGAAGCTGGATGCTCTCTGTCTCTCACTGTTTTGTCCATCTTGTCTTTGCTCTCCACATATTGCCTCTATTTTCCCATTTCAGGGCAGCAGTTGGTAAGTGCCTCTCTGGGGCCTCACAGCTCTTCACTTCTTTTGCCTCAAACCCTCTTTTCTTTCCTATTTTATTTCCTCACCTTTTGTTTCTTGCCCATTTCCTCATTTTTTTCTCATCCCAGTTCTGATTTTTCCTTTTTTGTCTCTCTCACTCTTCATTTGCTTTTTACCTTCTTGGTGGCTTTCACATCTTGAATCAATGCTTGGGACCTAGGTGAACATGTGTGCTAGGCACCCCAACTTGCTTTTTAGACAAAATGAGCATCTTTCAAGGTCAAGATATTCCAGACTTAGGATTCCAACTATCTGCATGTTTGTATTTATTGCTACATTACTAATATTAGGCCACTATTGTCATTCCTATCATTGATATTTAGAGATTAGTGACTCAGGAGCCAGTCAGATATCCCACTAATAGTAATAGAGTTGACCTCAAGGGTTGGGAACAGCTAAGAGGAGACTGGAGTAGATATTGCAGCTGAGGTCTTGGAACTGGGCGTTTCTTGGGAATGTCCACTGTCAGAATTTACATAGCTAATTCTATCATACAAATCATGTTTTTAGCTTTATTAAAATATTAAATATTCTTTTAAGGCAAACTGAAGGACACAGTACTTTTTCTTGATCATGGGAATTGGCAACATTAATTGGAAGTATTTATTTACATGGTGAGTAAAGTGCCGTTCACTGATAAAAAGGAGAGAAGAGTATAGAGTGCCTTGTGCTGATGGGGTGCTTCTCTGTGTCCAGGATGGGGCTATAGTTTGGTGCACTCATTCTAATTTTGGCAAAGCCCCCATAAGATTAATTATTCTATATGCACAGTTCAGCCTATGTGAACACATAGTAAGGTAGGGGTGATCTGTTGTAGGTGAATTAATTTAATTAAATTAATTAAATTTTATCTTAAGATTCTAGGATTTAAAGAAAGAACTAACATAAATGATTTAGTGTCTTTTCCCTAGGAATGTGCAGAAAGGGAGATATGTGAATTGGGAGTGAAGAGCTTTCACGCAGACTCATAAAGAATTTCACATTTATATCAGTATTTTTCAACTAGAGTTATATAGATGATTACAGAGATACTCACAATTTAAGGAAAAGGAGGTGTCTTTTATGGAAACATGTATCCCTGATGAATTGTTCACTGCTTTGCGTATGTATCAGTTTATCCTCTCCCCAGCCTCCTATTGTAGAGAAAAGAGTTCAGAGTTAATTCCTACATATTTGAGCTAGTTTAAATCTTAGTAAAACACAGTAGCAGGGAAGTGTTATCACTGTCTACTTAATTTTTAAGATGTGGCTCTTAATAAGCTATTCTTTTATATTATATGGAGATGGGGGAGGAGGAAGAAACAGACCAATAATAGCTTCTGCAGCATTGCTAAACTCAGGTTGAAGAAGGTGACAGTTAAGGACCTCACCCGATATTTTAGTCAGTGTGAGTCTGTTGTATCACAAAATTGGGACTGTTAGGAACTTTTCTCAAAAACACTTACACTTTTAAGAGAAGTACTTTAAATTTTGATTTGTTTTGCATCAGTAAACCACATGCTAACACACCACTCAGTTTAAGAGTACTATCCAAACATCACAAAGTCAGTTCCAAATTCCAGACGATTTCCAGTCCCTCTGTCAAAAAGCAAATAACAACAAAAGACTTACTCCAAACATAAGTCAACCAGAATCTTGGAGATCCTTCATAGCAACTTGCTTTGTACAATAACTTCAGGAAATTTTATGAATGACCCACAGAGGGGAGCACATAACCCCATAATACTCAAAACATATTGCCCGAAGTATACATGATGACAAGGTAAACATTTGCTTTAGAACTCCTTCAAAGGCAGAAGTGGTATGAAAACCAGGGGAAACTCTCCCATCTTTGAAACTCCAAATTAGCTATAGTGTTGACTGTACCTAGCATCCTTAGGGTCTGAGCACTGCAAATTACATCATCTTTTGGCTCAAAGAAAAAAAATTTACCTTTTCCACCAAAATACATCTAATTGTTAACCTATTGGGATGA
This sequence comes from Neogale vison, assembly GCF_020171115.1. NCBI lineage: Eukaryota > Metazoa > Chordata > Mammalia > Carnivora > Mustelidae > Neogale > Neogale vison. The sequence goes on along the minus strand of NC_058091.1, from coordinate 74,509,137 downwards.
AGGTAGGAGTATGTATGCATAGATTATAGGTGCTGTTTTTTCTGCTTCTTTTGTATTTGGTGTGTAAGCATTTATCTGATGGCTGGTAGTGATTCCATACCTGGATACTATTATTTATATATTCCTTTAGTACTTTCTTGCTGAAAAGCACATGACGATCAATCACTTGTGGAGTTTTTCAGCATGGATGCAATTCAAAGTAATTGTTCAGGTGCCATAAAACCATGGTACACTGACTTCATTTTAGTAGTTTTATGCTTAGCTATAATCCCACATACAAGGGCCATTAAAGTTAAAGTGTCCCTTGAGTTTCTTTCTAACATTAAGTTAATTTCAGTCACTACAGATGGAAACAAAACAAAATAAAAAATGTACTTTATTCATCCCTGAATAAAGTAAAGCTATAATGATAAGATATTTCATCATACTGTTTAAGGACTCCTTGCCATGATATATTGCCTAGTGCATATTGGGTGCATAAAACAGGGAATAGTAATTTATCTTAATGTTGAAAATATGAGCCTAAAGTCCAGAAGAAAGTCAGAGCTATGTCTACACAAGATCCATAGAATGTGGAATGTCAGAACTATCTATATGACAATTTGAAAATATTATTCCTGATTCTCATAGTTACACTCCTCAGAGGAAAAGGAAATCCATTTCATGTTCTTTATGGAAAACTCTTGTATAAGTCTGAGTAAAGAAGAAACAGAATAGGTTAGCTACTACCATTATAAGTGGAACTACATTATATATAGAAAGTTAAAGAATTTGATTTGGTGTTAAATACAGAAAGAAACATTTTACATTATTTTGTTATATCAGTGAATTTTTATTTTTGGTAGATAAATAATTGGCACTTTAGTGTTTGACCTTTTTATGCTGGTTACATCCTGTTTTAACTCTTGTTGAGATTGAAAAATAAAGTTAAGGCTGAAAAATGAATTGGTTATCATAACTAATAAATCCACTCAATAAGCATAGGTACAGCACCAGCTTTGTACCAACTTCTCTCTGTATGGAACATGGATTATAAAAGTAAGAGGCAGTCTCTATCTCCAAGGAGCTCCAAGTGCAAGAAATGGTGCAGGTTCCCATACTTCCAGGAAACGTTTTTTTTTTTTTTCTTTCCCAATTTATTTATTTTCAGAAAAACAGTATTCATTATTTTTTCACCACACCCAGTGCTCCATGCAAGCTGTGCCCTCTATAATACCCACCACCTGGTACCCCAACCTCCCACCCCCCCGCCACTTCAAACCCCTCAGACTGTTTTTCAGAGTCCACAGTCTCTCATGGTTCACCTCCCCTTCCAATTTACCCAAATTCCCTACTCCTCTCTAACGCCCCTTGTCCTCCATGCCATTGGTTATGCTCCACAAATGAGTGAAACCATATGATAATTGACTCTCTCTGCTTGACTGATTTCACTCAGCATAATCTCTTCCAGTCCCGTCCATGTTGCTACAAAAGTTGGATATTCGTCCTTTCTGATGGAGGCATAATACTCCATAGTGTATATGGACCACATCTTCCTTATCCATTCATCCGTTGAAGGGCATCTTGGTTCTTTCCATAGTTTGGAGACTGTGGCCATTGCTGCTATAAACATTGGGGTACAGATGGCCCTTCTTTTCACGACATCTGTATCTTTGGGGTAAATACCCAGGAGTGCAATTGCAGGGTCGTAGGGAAGCTCTATTTTTAATTTCTTGAGGAATCTCCACACTGTTCTCCAAAGAGGCTGCACCAACTTGCATTCCCACCAACAGTGTAAGAGGGTTCCCCTTTCTCCACATCCTCTCCAACACATGTTGTTTCCTGTTTTGTTAATTTTGGCCATTCTAACTGGTGTAAGGTGATATCTCAATGTGGCTGGAAATTTTAAAGATGAAATCTTAAACTATGAGGTGGAGACCTTAGTTTTCTCTTGTATAATGTGGTTCTTCATGGAAAATGGATAAGTTTAGTGGAGGAACACTAAAGGAGATTTTACTAATGTTTGGGCCTGAGGTCTACATAATACATGCCTTAGAAATAAAAGAAAGACACTAGCCTCCAATACTGTCAGGTTAGCTTTTTAGGTGAATTTAATGCTCTTGATTTTTATTATGCTGCTTTGCTTCCCTTGAAACCTACACTGGTTTATTCCAACCAATGGAACCAATGTGGTCTGAATTCCATCCAACATTTTGCTAATATTTATCAGTGCTAAACTCAGTATTGCTTGATAAGTCAAATTTGTTGCAAACCACTTCCAGTTGTACAAATACGTTATTTACTCATAACTGGTAAAAACTCCATGCTGTCATTAAATGAGTTGACATATTCATGTAATTACCTAGGCTGGGAATCTGGTTAATCATCATTATTCTGGAGCAAGAAAAATTAAAAGAATTAAAATATAATTCTGTGAAAACTATAATCTTTCACAGTTATAAAAGTGACATTTTTCAAAAATGTTTTATTTTATTGTAACTTTAAAAATTTCTCAGTTTCTTTTTATAAAGTCCCTATAAATTGTCCAAAGTTTGGATGGATGTATTTAAATATTTCAATCAAAGCTTGGCAGCTAATGAACTGAACCTAGTTCTATTACCAGTTCCAAATGACCCACCCTTTAGATTGAATTCATGGGTTATGCCACCAATCTCTAAGTCATGGGTGTAGTGACTCATCACCAAGGGAAATGCTTATGGCACAACTCCAGTTTGGAACAGAGACTGGTAGTTGATTTCAGCTTGGGAGCAGAGACAGGGAAGAAGCCAAAGTCTAAGCTGAAGCTGGAATAAGGCTGTCATAGTACTGAAACACATCCTCCCAGATTCACTGGGCTGTTCTCAAATTGTGTATTGAATTGAAAGTAACGAGACCTCAGATCTGGTACTGATTTAATCCTGAAACATACCTGTGAGCTTGGTGATGAGCAGCGGCCCTGCTATTGTCTCTAATGCTGGTGGTCATGGCAGAAGGGGCTCCCTCTGCTTTAGGTTGAGCTGTCACAAAATTCATGGAAAGAACTGATGAAAAGTTGGTGAATTCTACTCTGGCATGTGACTTTTGTCTCAGGGGTCTCCTTGGGGACATGGGCAAGGGGCTCCCACTCTCTTAAATCTACATGATCACATAGTAGACACAAAATATTTTGCTAATAAATAAGGATTTATTAAGCTCCTACTATGCACCAAGTATGGTGTATCTAGTATACAGGGTATATAGTAGTGGCCTCTACAGATGTGATACCTGTATCATGACTTTGAAGTATGGGTTTGTTGGACTTACTAGTTCATTCTGACATAATGATAACAATAACATGGAAACCTTTAGGAGTCACTATTTGTAGACATATCAAATCTCTCTATATTATCTTAGAATCTTTTAGTAGCATCTGAGTCACTTCTATTGCTAGCAGTACCACCCTTGGGCAGAGGGGCCTCACACATCTTTAGAGATCTCACTGATAACTGGATATCCCAAACATACATATGTAATATATTAAAGTACATGTGAGCACCTCTGTTACTCATGATCTAGTGTTCAGTCCTGATAGAGCTTAAACTTCCTGAACCTGAAACCTTAGGAACCTTTAATATCCTGAACTGTCAAGACTAACATTCAGGCCCCAGGGAAAGGTTTTTTGGGTTTTTTTTGTTTGTTTGTTTTTGCTTTTTTTAGATTTTATTTATTTGACAGAGAGAAATCACAAGTAGGCAGAGAGGCAGGCAGAGAGGCAGGCAGAGAGAGAGAGGGGAGGAAGCAGGCTCCCCACGGAGCAGAGAGCCCGATGCGGGGCTCGATCCCAGGACTCTGGGATCATGACCTGAGCCGAAGGCAGAGGCTTTAACCCACTGAGCCACCCAGGCGCCCCAGGGAAAGGCTTTTTCACTCCCTGTGCCGCCCCCCCGCAACCCTGTGTTCTTGAAACAAAAAGGTAACTGGATGTAAATGTGGTGAGTTTGTGGATTATACTGCTGTTCTTTGAAGAGGGATATGGCTTCAGTGTGTGGGAAAGATTTTTTTCCCCCAGCTTTATAGAGATATAACATTGTATAAGGTATATAGCTTGCTTATTTGATGAACTTATATATTGCATTATGATTATTACTATAGCATTAGGTAACACCTCTATCACGCATTCAAGTGGAAGGTACACTTAGGTAATTAGACAAATTATTACATCTTAGATAGCATGAATGAAATGAATTCTTGTTAACCAGTAGACATATATATTTACCAGTAGAATATAACATATATATATTTTTTGGGCTTTTGTCTTTCAGTTTGAATCTGGGGGTACTCACAGATTACCATGGTATTTACAACATTTGCATGAGGCAGTTGAAAAGAATTATGCAATATTTTCATTTTATATTTCACTTAAATTTCTGTATATGCATACATATGCCTACATCATATCAGATATAATTAAATTGATGCTGAGTGTTAGAATTGCTAATAGTTTCTTTTTTACTTAAATATTTAATAAAATATTGAATATATTTAATTACATTTTCAAAAAAGTTTTAGCTTTTAAATGTATTTAAAATTTTGATATGAGATATAATTTGTACCTTTCCCCTCACTGTCAGTAGACGTTGAATACTTTAGAAGAATGTTTTTTGACAATATGCATGCAAGATAATATTTTTATTTTTAAAATTACCTTAATTAACATTTTTGTAAAAATATTCACATTTTGTACACATTTATGATTGCATTTAATTCTAAATTCTTAAGTGAATACTTTCAAAATAAGCATAGACTATAAAAATCTTGAATAGAGTAATATATTTTGCTGAAATGAAGGTATGAAAAATGATTTTTATAGTTTTATTAGTCCACTCACAGACCACTTTTACAACAATAACACTTAAAAAAATAAATATTTATTTATTTATTTGCCAGAGAGAGAGAGAGAGATAGAGAGGAAGAGCACAAGAAGAGAGAGCAGCAGGCAGAAGGAGAGGCAGGTTCCCCTCTGAGCAAGGGGCCCAAAGCAGGACATGATCCCAGGACTCTGGGATCATGACCTGAGTTGAAGGCAGATACTTAACTGACTGAGCAACCTAGTCATCCCAGCAATTATACTTAAATTTAATTCTGTTATTTTGTTGAATTTAAATCATATATGAAAAAGCATAGCTTTATACATTTATCTTCGTTATGAAGTTGTAGTTGTCAGAGTAGGAAGATAGAATATATTTTTATTTAAAAGTTGCTTTGATTTATAACTTTTGAATAAATGGAATATAGTATGTTGACCTCTATTTGTATTCTTGCTCCAGGGCTCTCAAATGTTAGGGTTTACCAGGATGGCTTGTTAATTGGTATAGACCTTAGTATAGAATTTCAAGGTTACAACATTTTCTTTTTTTTACGAATTATTGCAAAATTGAAATGATTTAAACAAGTATCTTTCGAGGGCTTACTTTATTTTTTTAGCTGGTTTTTATAATTCCTTGTTCTGATGGCCACCACTCAGGAGACTGTCTCTTTAGTCTTCTTGTGTGGTAGGAGCTCTATAAGAGTTGCAGGGGTTATGTGGATGCAGAAATTGTGTCTTCTGTACCTTCTCGACCACTGCATCTGGACTTTTGACTTGCTCTGTTCTGTTGATTTTGCTGCAAGATCTTTTCCTTTTACTTGCCTTTTGTATTGATGATGTCTTTTGGCAGTTGGCCAAGTTTTTAATTTGGCCTCACCTCCAAATGTTGCATTTGGTACCATCTCCATCATACTTCTCCACTTACAGATCTTCCCAGCCCATCCTTCCTAGCTCCACCTATTTCCCATATTGGGAATGAGGAGAAGAGATAGTTTTATAAGTAAGCTAACCTTTCATATAATCAAACTCATTTGATAATTCCTAAAATCCATAAATCAAGAAATTGTAATATCAATGCATTTTTTTGAAAACCAGGGTTTTATTAGATATAAAAGTGGTTATACCTGGGGAGTGGGATTCAGTGTTAGAAGGCTTGATTTATCATTTTATTTTATTTTATTTTTAAAATATTTTATTCATGAGAGGAGAGCATGAATGGGGGGGTGAGTGGTGGCGGGGAGCAGAAGGAGAAGCAGACTTCCTGCTGATCGGAGAACTAACTGTACATGGGACTTGATCCCAGGACCCCAGGATCATGACTGGAGTTGAAGGCAGTTGCTTAACCAACTGAGCCACCCAGGCACCCAGTCTTCCACCCTTTAATAATAAGAGCTCAAATCCAGTCTGTGGGATCAGATATGAAACAAAGGTTTTCTTCTACCCTACTTGTGATATCTGCTTTAATCAGACTGTTTCATGGTCTCCCAGTAATAAAATAAACATCCAGTGTATATCAGGGTAGGGAGAAAATCCCCGTGAAGTGAATGATGTCAAAGTTGTCAATATCCTGCAATGCCCCATCATAGCAAACTAGCTGTGGCTATTTGAGTTAAAACAGCATAGGCCTTGACTACTTCACCATATTAGATTCTGTCCTCAGAACGTAATGTCATCAGTTCCTTTAGTCAATTCCACTGTTCTTTGAATCCGTTCCTGTACACTATATGCTGTGTCAGCGTATGAACACTCCTGGGCCCATGCTTCATAGATAGGCTATATCTTTAAACAGGTTAGTGCTTATATTTTTAAGTCTATTGAATAATTAGTGTACACTAGAAAAAAATCTCCAAATTGACTTTTCCTTTTGTTTTAAAACAATTTGTTCTTTTATTCAACATCTCCCCTCCTCACCACTTAGCTTCTTCTAGGTAGAACTAGGGGTACAAAGATGAATAAAATACGGATTTTTTTTTAATTTTTTAAATTAATTAATTTATTTTCAGAAAAACAGTATTCATTATTTTTTCACCACACCCAGTGCTCCATGCAGTCCGTGCACTCTATAATACCCACCACCTGATACCCCAACCTCCTACCCCCCGCCACTTCAAACCCCTCAGATTGTTTTTCAGAGTCCATAGTGTCTCATAAAACACGGCTTTGATACTAGAAGAACTTCTAGTTCAGAAATAATTGTATTTCATCTTGGTAAGTATTACGGTTGTATATAAATAAAATGTGGGAACACAAAAGTGGGAAGATTAAAAAATGAGATTAAAAATTAATTCTTTTTTAATTTTTAAAATTAAATATTTTAAAATATTTTTAAAAGATTTAATTTTTAATTAAATCTTTTTAAAATTAAATTTTAAAAAATTAAAAAAAGATTAAAAATGAGATTCTCCACTTTAATGGAGCAGACTCTTTGGAATTTAGTCTATTTCATTATAGTATTAAATATAATTATTTTAGGGGGGCCTGGGTGGCTCAGTTGGTTGTACGACTGCCTTCGGCTCAGGTCATGATCCTGGAGTCCCGGGATCGAGTCCCACATCGGGCTCCCAGCTCCATGGGGAGTCTGCTTCTCCCTCTGACTTTCTCCTTGCTCATGTTCTCTCTCACTGTCTCTCTCTCAAATAAATAAATAAAATCTTAAAAAAATATATATATAATTATTTCAAAAATAATTATCATTTACTACAGATAAATTATATCTTTTTAAATGACTAAGTGATTTATTTAGAGATAAACTGAGTTAAGGTGTTTAGTATCTAGTGAAAGAGTAAGTCCAGACTATGAATTCTTAATTTTAATTTTGAATTAGATAATTAAGTAAGTCATTTTCTAGTTTTTCTTCTTTATAAATACATTCTAAGTCTTTCTACTTTCCACTAAGATCCTATCTATTTTTTTTTTTTTTTTTTGGTACTAGCTCCCAGTGAACTATACCAGTCTTTTTTAGGCATGAAATCTATGTATCTCCAGACCAGACTACATCCTAGCTCCTCTCCCAAATAAATCACAGTGAAAAAAGTGAAATTTGAAGTATGAAAAAGTTGTTGAAGGAATCAAATAAATATAAATTTGATGTTTTATATCCAGTGTGTCTTGATTTTGGAAATTACATACAAATTCTACAAGGGGAGTTGTGTTTTTTTTTAACTTAAAAAACTATCATAACTTTTCTATCTTCACATAAAATAAGTATTTTCAAAGACATTTAGTATACTTATCCTCCTCTAAATCAGCATCTAAAAACCCCTACCTGAGAATTTAAGGCTAATAGCATTATTTTATGGACAGCTGTAAAGAAGATGTGAATTAGGCAATATCATTAGTTTGTTCTAGCAAGGGGGTTAAGAGTCTTCCTAAACCAATAATTAAGAGATTTCTAACTACTATGAGGTTTACATAAATTGCTTTGGGGTTATCAGTTACTCATAGGTATACTTGTTGAGATGCTTAGATGAGTAGATTTGATCTGGAATGATAGTTCATATATAATTCAGAATTTATAATTCATATATAATTCAGAATATACAATTCATATATAATTCAGAAGGGCCAGCAAAACTCATGTCCATTTTCCTAAGTGCCAACCACATGTGTTTTTCCCTTACTACTCCAATATAAGCCTGAATTCTAGACATTATGAAACATGTTAGCCAGACCCCTTTTAGTAAACAGAACTGAGTGTAAATAATATTTATGACTATAGACTACTTGGCTGAATCCACCTGAAAAGACAGTTTCATTCTGCTTATACAGCAGTGTTTCACTATCTACAGTAGCACACGCACACATATACAAATTACACTCAGACCAAGCCAAATGGAGAGATGAAAATCTAATTCAGCAAGGAAAGAAATGTATAAAGGAAGGTGACTAAACGGAGACTTCATACAACTGTTTATTTGTCATAAAACCATCCATGAGCTAAGACATAAGCATAAGCATTAAGTGAATGACAGTTGTTTTATTGTATTTTCAACGTTTTTAGTTGTATCTTAAAAAATACCAGATGCTGTTCACATGATGCCAAACATATGGCTTTTGGCTGTGCTCTTGTGATCTGTAGTAGATTGCTATAATGTACAGGGCAGGGAAGAAAACCGACTTACAGATAGCCCTGGCCTGAGTGGCTCACAGCTGGATCTAATTTCACTGAACTGATGGCCTCTTCCCTCCAGCACCTTCTATTTTATCAAATGCCACATATTGTTTTTTTGAAGTGGTTCTTGTTGTCCTAGTGAATACCACAGATGGATAGCACAGAGGACATTTGGTTGTCTGTTTTCTGATTAAGGTCAGGACCTACTGTTGTTCATGTTTGGGTGGAGGACGTATTTCATGGGACTGCCCAAGAAATTTAATTGGTTTCAGCTGTCTAAGAGATAATGTATAAGACATTGCTCACTTGGTTGACATACTTAAGGCCATTATAGTCATTTAAATTCTTAGGCAGTAATATGGTTCTTCCCAAGTGTGTCTTTGTATCAGTTACTCAGCTGACATATCACCTGGAAAGATGAAAAGGGTAAGAAGGAGAATGAATAAATGCTAATAATTACTCAACTTAATTATGATTGCCTATATATTTCCTTGTCTCTCCTTCTAGATTTTAAGCTTCTTGAGGGTATTAAATATGTCTTGTTTAACACTTAGTAGCCTGGACATAGCCCAGGGACTGGTACAAAATGACTTAAATATTTGTTGAATGAATAGTTGGAAGAACAAGCATTCAAAGAGTTTCTGTAGATGTGGTAATTCTGGAGGGAGAGAATTACTAGAATATGAATGGTAAGGTTGTAGAACTCATTCTGTTTCCTAATTTCCCTCTAAGCCCTATTGTTTTAAGATCCATCTTTGTTTTTCTTTGTTCATAATGATTTGTTTCTTTTTTTTTTTTTCCCCAATTTATTTATTTTCAGAAAAACAGTATTCATTATTTTTTCACCACACCCAGTGCTCCATGCAAGCTGTGCCCTCTATAATACCCACCACCTGGTACCCCAACCTCCCACCCCCCCCCCCCCGCCACTTCAGACCCCTCAGACTGTTTTTCAGAGTCCATAGTCTCTCATGGTTCACCTCCCCTTCCAATTTCTTTTTGTGTGCATTTGCCACATTTTACCTATCACTCCCTAACTGATGGATGCCAAGACTGACTCTATCTCCCTTCCAACACAAAATAATTTCCAGGCATCTCTACTGCTGCCATGATATATTGATATGAGACCATATGGGAGACAATTGCTATCCACACCTGCAGGTGGGGCTGATTAAGTTTTAAAATGTTACTGAAGCCATAGTTTCTTTCTTCTCCTTCTCCTTCTTGTTTTCTTCTATTTTTAATGAGAGATTTTTCCATTAACTTTCTACTTCCTTAGGTTTCATTTAGGAAACTAGGCACAGATTTCCTAAAACCACTTTAGGGATTCTCTTGTCCATCACTACCCTCTCTAATAAGTCCCCAAGGAGGATACATTTCTTTTTCTTCTCCAAAACCCAGCCTCATCCAACATACTCAAACTAGGTTATATCGTCAGAGCAATGAAAATTATATCTATATACTTATGCCTATCATCTTCATGGCTTAGCTTTTCAAGTTCCAAAACACCCCACTCTAGCAAATAAAAATTAGTTTTCCACAGCTGTTCTTGCCTTCTTATGATCCATTATCTACAATGCAGTTGGTTTTTTTTTTTTTTTAAAGATTTTACTTATTTATTTGACAGAGAGCGATCACAAGTAGGCAGAGAGGCAGGCAGAGAGAGAGGAGGAAGCAGGCTCCCCGCCAAGTAGAGAGCCTGATGCGGGGCTTGATCCCAGTACCCTGAGATCACGACCTGAGCTGAAGGCAGAGGTTTAACCCACTGAGCCACCCAGGCGCCCCTGCAGTTGGTTGTTCTTTAAAGAGAAATTAAGCACTTATTTTTTTTTCAATTTATCTTTACTGTACAATACACATAACACAATTTACCATCTTAACAATTTTTAAGTGTATAGTTCAGTGGTGTTAAATACATTCATAATGTTCTACAGCCATCACCACAATCCATAACTATTTCATCTTGCAAAACTGAAACTCTATAACATTAAATAATGTCTCCATTCCACCTTTCCCTAGCCCTAGGAAACACTATTCTACTTTCTGTCTTTATGATTTTGACTTTACTCATATACTCTAGGTACTCATATAAGTGGAATCATATTCCAGAGGTAGAATATGTATCTTCCCCCCTTGCACAAACATATAAGTAATATTATAAAGTATTTGTCTTTTTCTATCTTATTTCACTTAACAGAGTGTCCTTGAGTTTCATCCATGTTGTAGCATATATTACAATTTCCTTATTTTTTAAGGTTGAATAATATTTCAGTATTTATACACACACACACACACACACACACCATGTTTTGCTTATCTATTCATCTATTGATAGGTACATAGGTTGATGAATGATGCTGCTGTGCCATCTCTTTGAGACCCTGCTTTCAATTCTTTTGGGTATATACCCCAAAGTGGAATATGGGAATATACCTCAAATCTTGATCATATGGTTATTCTATTTTTTTATTTTCTTGAGGATTGCTACACTTTTTTGATACACAAGTTTTTAAAAAAATTAGACTGTTTTTTTTTCTCTTGTTGATTGTGCCTTTGGTGTCATAGCCAAGAAATTATTGCCAAATTCAGTGTTATGAAGTTTTGCCCTATGTTTTCCTCTAAGGGTTTTATAGTTTATGTCTTACATGTAGGTCTCTGAGCCATTTAAAACTTAATTTTTGAATCCTTAGCTAAGGATTCAAGTTTACATGTAGATATACAGTTTTCTCAACACCATTGGTTGAAAAGACTGTCTTTTTTTCTTTTTTCAATGCTCTTGGCACCATTATAAAAAATTCATTTAACCAGGAGAAGATAGCAGAGTAGGAGGGCCCCAGAGTCATCTTGTCCCATGGATAGAACAAGTAAAACATAACTTAACCCAGAAAATGACCCTAAGACTAGCAAAACAGATTCTCCACAGTTAAATGTAGAGAAGAGGAAAAACTAGAGAAGATGGGAAAGGCAGAGTTGAAGTCAGGAGCCAAACGGACTCATGGGATTGTCCATGGTAGGGAGGAACATGGCAGGTACAGAGAGGAGAGAGGACCAGACCCCCACACCAGGTACCCTAGGCATATAAGACAGACACAGGGAAGATGAATCCTTATAATATTTGGCTTTGAAAATCAGAGAAGCCTAACAATCAATGGGGCTTAACATCTGGAACTTTAAAAATCATAAGGCTTGGTTCTGGGTGATCTGGAAAGGTGGAGTCCTTGTCCTTAAAGAGACAATATTATAGCCCCACAGATACAGCATAGACTCAGCAGTTTGAAAAATGCATGGAGTATATAGGAAGATTTATTTACTAATAAATAATTTATTTACTAATCTTGAAGCTTGTGCTGGAGGGGCAGAAGTCTTGGGAGACTTCTCCAAGAACAAAAGAGCTCCCGGAGACATTTCCCTCCCCAGCCTCCAAACCCCTTGCCCAGCCTAGTTATATGACTCCTTCAGGAACCAAATGGGAACACTACACTTAGCTTGCTCCACACTGCTTACTCTCCACCTCGTTTGCTAATGGCATGCACTGCTGCTACCTTGCTTCTGCAGATCCACCCCTCAACCCAGCCACCTCGACAATTTTACCAGGCAACTACAGGTTCCCTCCCACTGAGAACTGGCTGTTGGTACTGTGCACTCTACCTCCACACTCTCCCACAGATCTGCTCCTTCCAGTACCCTCTTGGCTAGAGTCCATCCAAAGTGCCAAAAACCTGGCAGTGTGTAAACACCTCAGTAGGGTCCAGCGCCACTCCAAAGTGATTCCTACCCTAGGTAGAGGAGAAAATAACCACAAACAACTGTTAACCCAGCAGTGGACTGGGGGTAGTCATCTGTTCTGACAGCCTCCACCCACCAACACAAACTTCTCAGGGGACAATACAGAGAAAGTGCCATGTAGTTTAGTGCTACTGTGTCTCTGGTGAATGCCTAATCTCACTCAACTCAAGCCCAGGGTTGCTCCAGACTAGCCTACTAACAACATGGGGACCAAATCCTGCCCACAATAGGCAAAAAGAGCCATTGCAGATGATTGGACTGAAGTCAAATGTGCTCCAGCCACAACAGTAGGATGTATGCAACACACATAGGGGACATCAACGAAGTGCCAATTTCTGGTGAACAGGGGACATTTCACTTCAGGGCACTACAGGGACTTTTCTTCATAAAGTCACTACTTTCAAGAGCAGGAGACACAACCGACTTTCATAATACATGGAAACAGACACCGAAAGTTAGAGAAAATGGGGAAACAGAGGAATATGTCTCAAATAAAAGCACAGGACAAACAGAAGAAAGCTGAGTGAAATAAAGATAATAGGCCTCATAGAGAATTTAAAGTAATATAAAGATAATGGGCCTGAAAAAAGAGTGTAGGATCTCAGTGAGATCCTTAACAAAGAGAATCATAAAAAAGAGCCAATCAGACATGAAGAACTCAACTAATGTATAAAAATAAATTGGAAGGGGAGGTGAACCATGAGAGACTATGGACTCTGAAAAACAATCTGAGGGGTTTGAAGTGGCGGGGCGGTGGGAGGTTGGGGTACCAGGTGGTGGGTATTATAGAGGGCATGGCTTGCATGGAGCACTGGGTGTGGTGAAAAAATAATGAATAATGTTTTTCTGAAAATAAATAAATTGAAAAAAAATTGAAGCAAAAAAAATACACTAGAGGGAATAAATAATAGACTAGAGGAAGCAGAAAAATGACTCAGTGACCTGGAGGACAGAGTAATAGCAATCAAGCTGAACAAGAGAAAAGAAAGAAAAAATAATAATAAGTGAACACAGAGAACTTAGTAACATCATAAAAAGTAACAACATTTGCATTTATAGGGATCCCAGAAGGAGAATAGAGAGAAAGGGAGGCAGAAATTTTATTTAAAAAAGCAGTATCTGAAAACTTCCAGTATCTGGGGAAGGGAACAAATCCAGATCCAGGAGGCACAGAGAGCTCCCAACAAAATCAACCCAAGGGGGTCCATATCAAGGCAAATAGTAATTAAAAGGGCAAAAAGTAGTGATAGAGAGAGTTTTAAAAGCAGAAAGAGAAAAGAAAACAGTTACATAGAAGGGAAACCCCATAAGACTACATCTGATTTTTCAGCAGAAATTTTTCAGGTCAGAATGGAGTCACATGATGTATTCAAAGTGCTGAAAGAAAAAAACATCTGCAGCTGAGAATATTCTATTTAGGAAGGCAATTATTCAGAATAGAAGGAGAGTTAAAGAATTTCCCATAAAAACAAAAAGTAAAAGAATTCATAACCACTAAACCAGCTCTACAAGAAATGTTAAAGGGGATACTTTCAGTGGAAAGGAAGGATCATAAGTAGAAGTAAGAAAATCGGGAAGCACAAAAGCAGTAAGATGAAGCATATTCTAAAGCTCAGCCAAGGGATTCACAAAATAAAAGGATGCAAAATTTGATATCATATACCTAAAATGTTGTGAGGGATGAGGGAAAGTAGAAAAGAATGAGTTCAAACTTAAGTGACCATCAATTTAATATAGATTGCTATATGCATAATATGTTATGCATAAACCTAATGGTAACCACAAATCTAAAAATGGTAATAAATATGCAAAAAATGAAGAGAAAGGAATCCAAGTATATCACTAAAGAAAGTCAGCAAACTGTGAGAGAAAAGAGCAAAAGAATAAAGGAACAGACAACTATGAAAACAACCACAAAACAAGTAACAAAATGGCAATAAGTACATACCTATCAATAACTACTTTGAATTTATTTGGACTAACTGCTCTAATCAAAAGAGATAGGGTGATGGAATAGGTAGAAAAGCAAGACCCATCTATATGCTTCCTATGAGAGATACATTTCAACACCTAGACATATGCAGATTGAAATTGAAGGGGATGGAAAAGCATTTGCCATGCAAATGTCAGTGAAAAGAAAGCTGAGGCACCAATACTTATATTGGACAAAATAGACTTTAAAGCAAAGACTAACAAGAGACAAAGGAGGACATTACATAATCATAAAAAGAATAAACCAACAAGAAGATACAACAATTGTAAATACATAAAATGGCAAATAAAAAAGACAGAAGGAGTAATTGATAGTAATACAACAATAATAGGGACATTTAACATTCCACTTACATCAATGGATAGATCATCCAAAAAGAAAATCAACAAGGAAACAGTGGATTTGAATGACACATTGGACCAGATGGATCTAACAGATATATTCTGGACATTCCATCCTAAAACAGAAAAATACACATTCTTTTTAATGTTTCATACACATGAAACATTCTCCAGAACAGATGATATGTTATGCCACAAAACAAGTCTTTAAAAATTAAAAAAGACTGAAGTCATACCATGCATCTTTTCCAAAGACAATGCTATAAAACTAGAAATTAACCAAAGAAAAAATCTGGAAAGAACACAAATACATGGAGGTTAAAAAACATGCTACTAAACAATGAATAGGTCAATCAATAAATAAAAATAAATAAAAGAGGAAATAAAAATAATACATGAAAATGAAAACACAAAATTCTAAAACCTTTGGGATGCAGCAAAAGCTGTTCTAAGAGGAAAGTTTACATATTATTTACCAGCAATAAAATTGAATCTGTACCAGCTTGCATTCCCACCAACAGTGTAGAAGGGTTCCCCTTTCTCCGCATCCTCACCAGCATCTGTCATTTCCTGACTTGTTAATTTTAGCCATTCTGACTGGTGTGAGGTGATATCTCATTGTGGTTTTGATTTGTATTTCCCTGGTGCTGAGTGATATGTAGCCCTTTTTCATGTGCCTGTTGGCCATCTGGATGTCTTCTTTGCAGAAATGTCTGTTCATGTCTTCTGCCCATTTCTTGATGGGATTATTTGTTCTTTGGGTGTTGAGTTTGCTAATTTCTTTATAGATTTTGGACACTAGCCCTATACCTGATATGTTGTTTGCAAATATCTTCTCCCATTCTGTCAGTTGTCTTTTGGTTTTGTTAACTCTTCCCTTTGGTGTGCAAAAGCTTTTTTTTGATCTTGATGAAATCCCAATAGTTCATTTTTGCCCTTGCTTCCCTTGCCTTTGCCGATGTTCCTAGGAAGATATTGCTGCAGCTGAAGTCTAAGAGATTGTTGCCTGTGTTCTCCTCAAGGATTTTGATGGATTCCTTTCTCACATTGAGGTCCTTCGTCCATTTTGAGTCTATTTTTGTGTGTGGTGTAAGGAAATGGTCCAATTTCATTTTTCTGCATGTGGCTGTCCAATTTTCCCAACACCATTTATTGAAGAGGCTGTCTTTTTTCCACTGGACATTATTTCCTTCTTTGTCAAAGATGAGTTGACCATAGAAATGAGGGTCTATTTCTTGACTCTTTATTCTGTTCCATTGATCTATGTGTCTGTTTTTGTGCCAGTACCATGCTGTCTTGATGATGACAGTTGTAACCACTCTGGAAAACACATGGAGATTCCTCAAAATGTTGAAAATAGAGCTACCCTATGACCGAGCAACTGCACTACTGGGTATTTACCCTAAAGATACAAATTTAGTGATCCAAAGGGGCACGTGCACCCAAATGTTTATAGTGGCAATGTCTACAATAGCCAAACTATGGAAAGAACCTAGATGTCCATCAGCAGATGAATGGATAAAGAAGATGTGGTATATATAAACAATGGAATACTATGCAGCCATCAAAAGAAATGAAATTTTGCCATTTGCGACGACGTAGATGAAACTAGAGGGTATCATGCTTAGCGAAATAAGTCAAGCAGAGAAAGACAACTATCATATGATCTCCCTGATATAAGGAAGTGGAGATGCAACATAGGGGGTTAAGGGGGTAGGAGAAGAATAAATGAAACAAGATGGGATTGGGAGGGAGACAAACCATAAGTGACCCTTAATCTCACAAAACAAACTGAGGGTTGCTGGGGGGAGGGGGGTTGGGAGAAGGGGGGGTGGGGTTATGGACATTGGGGAAGGTATGTGCTATGGTGAGTGCTGTGAAGTGTGTAAACCTGGCGATTCACAGACCTGTACCCCTGGGGATAAAAATATATTATATGTTTATAAAAAAAATAAAAAATTAAAAAAAATTGAATCTTTAATTAAAAAAACTTCCAACAACAGAAGTTCAGGACCAGACAACTTTACAGCTGAATGCTACCAAATATTTAAAGAAGAGTTAATATCTATTCTTTTCAAACTATTCCAAAACATAGAAGAGAAAGAAAAGCTTCTATCTTCATTTTATGAAGCCACCATTACCTTGGTACAAAAACCAGATAAAAACACTACATTAAAAGAACTATAGGCTAAAATGTCTGATGAACATAGATGCTAAAATCCTCAAGAAAATATTAATAAATCAAACCCAAAAATATTTTAAAAAATCACTCACCATGATCAAGTAGAATTTATTCCTGGGATGCAAGTGTGCTTCAAGATTTGCAAATGAATCCAATGATGCATAACATCAATAAGAGAAAGATTAAAAGCCATATGATCATTTCAATAGATAAAGAAAAAGCATTTGACAAAGTGCAACATCCATTCATGCTAGGGACTATTAAGAAAGTGGGTTTAGAAGAAACATACCTCAACATAATAAAGGCCATATATGAAAAAACCACAATTAACATTGTATTCAATTCTGAAAGACCGAGAATTTTTTTAAAAGATTTATTGAGAGAGAGAGAGAGAAAGAGAGAGAGAGAACATGTGGTGGGGAGGGGCAGAGGGAGTAAAAGAGAGAATTTCAAGCAAACTCCATGTGGAGCACAGAGCCTGATACAAGACTCTATCTCACGACCTTGAAATCATACCCTGAGCTAAAACCAAGAGTCAGACACTTAACCAACTGAACCACCCTGGTGCCCCTGAGACCTTTTCTCCTAAGATCAGGAATAAGACAAGGATGTTCACCATTATTTTTGTTCACCACAGTACTGGAAATCCTAACCACAGCAATCAGACAAGAAAAAGAAATAAAATGTATCTAAATTAGTAAGAAAGAAGTAAAGATTTCACTATTTGTGGATAACGTGATACTATATACAGAAAACCCTAAAGACTTCACCAAAAAACTACTAGAACTTACAAATGAATTCAGTAAAGTTGCAGGATACAAAATCAATATACAGAAATCCATTGCATTTCTATACACTAAAAAAGAAATAGCATAAAGTGAAATTAAGAAAACAGTCCATTTATAATTGCCAAAAAAGATAAAGTGCCTAGGAAAAAATAACCACAGAAATGAAAGATCTATAATCTGAAAATTATAAAGCATTGATGAAAGAAATTGAAGATGACATAAACAAATGGAAAGATATTCCATGCTCATGGATTGGGAGGACAAATACTGTTAAGATGGCCATACAACCCAAAGTGATCTACAAATTTAAGGCAATCCCTATCAAAATGCCAACAGAAATAGAAATAGAAATAGAAATATTTTCACAGAAATAGAACAAATAATCTTAAAATTTTATAGAACTGCAAAAGACACCTAATCACCCAAAGCAGTCTTGAGAAAGAAAAACAAAACTGGAAGTATCACAATTTCAAATTTCAAGATATATTACAAAGCCATAGTATCAAGACAATATGGTACTAGCACAAAAAATAGACACACAGATCAATGGAACATAATAGAGAGCCCAGAAATGAACCCATAATTATGTGGTCAATTAATCTATGGCAAGGAGGCAAGAATATGCAATGGGAAAAAGACAGTCTCTTCAACAAATGGTGTTGGGAAAACTAGACAGGTACATGGAAAAGAATAAAACAGGACCACTTTTTTTTAGGACCACTTTCTTATACCATACATAAAAATAAACTTGAAATGGATTAAATACCTAAATATGGGACCCAAAATAATAAAATCCCAGATGAGAGCACAAGCAGTAATATCTCTGATATTGGCCATAGGAACATTTTTCTAGATGTCTCCTGATGCAAGGGAAATAAAAGCAAAAATAAGGTACTGGGACTACATTAAAATAAAAAGCTTTTGCATAGCACAGGAAACAATCAATAGAACTCAAAGTTAACCTACTGAATGGGAGAAGTTATTTGGAAATGATATATCCAATAAAGGGTTAGTATCCAAAATATATAAAGAACTTAAACAGCTCAATGCAAAACAAAAATTCAAATAATCCAATTAAAAAGTGGGCAGAAGACATGAGCAGATATTTCTCCAAAGAAGTCATACAGATGACCAACAGACACATGAAAAGATGCACAACATCATCAATCACCAGAGAAATGCAAATCAAGACCACAGTGTGATATCACCTTACTTCTGTCAGAATGGCTAAAATAAAAATCACGAGAAACAAGTGTGATGAGAATGTGGAGCAAAAGGAGTACTTGTGCACTGTTGGTGGGAATGCAAAACTGGTGCAGCCACTGTGAAAAACAGTATGGAGATTCCTCAAAAAATTAAAAATAGAATATCCATATGATCCAGTAATTCCACTACTGGGTATTTACCCTAAAATTACAAAAACACTAATTCAAAAAGTTGTATGCTCCCTCTTATAGCATTATTTACAAGCCAAATTGTAGAAGCAACACAGTTTTCATCGATAGATGAACAGATAAAGAAGTTATATATAAAATGGACTATTACTCAGTCATAAAAAAGAATAAAATGTTGCCATTTGCAACAACATGGATGGACCAGAGGGTATAACACTAAGTGAAGTAAGTCAGTGAGACACACAAAAAAAGAACTCTTAACTAAAGAGAACAAGTTGATGGCTACCAGAGAGGAGATGGGTGAGGGGAATATATGAAATATGTGAAGGGGATTAAGAGTACACTTACCGTGGTGAGCACTGAATAACATATAGAATTGTTAAATCACTATATTGTACACCTGAAACTAATATAACACTGTATGTTAACTATACTGGAATTGAAAAAAGAAAAATAGTAGTGAAAATAATAAATATTAAAAAAATCATTTGACCATATGTGAGAAAGTTTATTTCTGGACTCTATTCTATTTTACTAATCTGTATGTCTGTCTTTATGCCAGTACAACACTGTTTTGATTACAGCGGCTTTGTGTTAAGTTTTGAAATTAGGGGGACGCCTGGGTGGCTCAGTGGGTTAAGCCTCTGCCTTGGGCTTGGGTCGTGATCTCAGGGTCCTGGGATCAAGCCCTGCATCAGGCTCACTGCTCAGCAGGGAGCTTGCTTCCCTTCCTCTCTCTCTGCCTGCCTCTCTGCCTATTGTGATCTCTGTCTGTCAAATAAATAAATAAAAATCTTAAAAAATTTTTTTTGAAATTAGGAAGAGTGATTTTTCCAACTTTGTTCTTTTTCAATATTATTTTGGCTATTTGAGGTCATTTGAGATTCTATATGAATTTTAGGGTGGGCTTTTATTTATTTATTTATTTGAGAGAAAGAGTGAGAGAGAGCATGAGAGGGGAGAAGGTCAGAGGGAGAAGCAGACTCAGACTCCCCATGCAGCTGGGAGCCCAAGGAGGAACTTGATCCCAGGAGTCCGGGATCATGACCTGAGCTGAAGGCAGTCGCCTAACCAACTGAGCCACCTAGGTGCCCTGGGTAGGCTTTTCTACTTACTCCAAAAACATCATTGGGATTTTGGTAGAGATTGCATTGAATCTGCAGATTGTTTTGTGTAGTATTGACATCTTAACAATATTAAATCTTTCAATCATGAACATGGGATGTGTTTCCATTTATTTATATTTTCTTTAATCTTCTTCAGCAGTGCTTTATAGTTTTTACTGCACAAGTTGTTCACCTCCTTGTTCAAGTTCAGCTGTAAGTATTTTATTCTTTTTGATGCAATTATACATTGAATTTGTTATTTCCTTTTCAGATTGTTCATTGATAGTGTATAGAATTGCAACTGATTTTTGTATGAGTTTGTATCCTGCTATTTTTCTAAATTCATTCACTAGTTCCAACAGGTTTTGAGTGGAATCTCTAGAATTTTATAGATGCAAGATCATATCTGCAAAGACAATTTTGCTTCTTTCTCAATTTTTATGCTTTTTGTTTCTTTTTCTAATTGAATTTTTTGAAGTTCTTTGGCTAGAACTCTAGTACTATGTTGAATAGAAGTGGCAAAAGAGGACATCCCTGTCAAAGTGGACATCCTTGTCTTTTTTTTTTTTTTTCATCCTTGTCTTGTTCCTGATCTTTCACTACTAAGTACAGTGTGGGTTTTTCATTTATGGATTTTATTATGTTGAGGTATTTTCCTTCTCTTCTTACTTTGTTGAATGTTTTATCATGAAGGTCTTTTGATTTATGTCAAATGTGTTTTCATCATCAATTAAGAATATTCCCCCCCGCCCCTGTCATTCTGTTAATATAGTGAATTACATTGATTTTCATATGTGGAATCATCCTTGGATTCCAACAATAAATCCCACTTGACTATAGTGATAATGTTCTTAATATATTGTTGAATTTGGTTTACAAATTGTTAGGGATTTTTGCATTGATGCTCATAAAGTATATTGATCTGTAATTTTCTTTTCTTGTGGTGTCTTTGGTTTTGGTGTCAGGATAATGTTGGTCTCATGGATTAATTAGAAATATTCCCTCCTCTTCAATATTTTGAAAAAGTTTGAGAATGATTGGTGTTAGTATGTCTTTAAATGTTAGGTAGAGGGGGGATGGATGAACCTGGTGGTGCGTACTGAGGGCATGTATTGCATGGAGCACTAGGTGTGGTGCATAAACAATGAATCTGGGAACACTGAAAAAAATTAAATTAAATTTAAAAAATATATTATGTAAAATTCACCAGTGAGGCCATCAGGTCCAGGGTTTTGATTTGTTGTGAGGTTTTGTTTACTGATTCAGCCCCCTTACTGAGTTATATGTCCACTTAGTTATATGCCCATTTAGATTTTCTAATTTTTTGTTATTAGTCTTGACAAGTTTTGTATATCTAGGAATTTCTCACTTCATTTGAGTTAGCCAATTTTTTTGTGTTCAATTATTTATAGTCATCTTTTACAACCTTTTTATTTCTATAGAATTGATAACAATGTCCTTTTATTTCTGATTTTTGTAATTTAAATCTTTTTTTTTTGTCTATATAGTTAAAGGTTTGTCAATTTTGTTCATCTTTTTGAAGAACCAACTTTTTGATTTTCTCTATTGTGTTTCTACTCTCTGTTTTGTTTGTTTCTTCCTTGTGCTCTTTTTTTCTCCTAGTTCCTAAATTGAAAAGTTTGGTTGTTGATTTGACATCTTCCTTGTTTTATAATATAGGCATTTACAGCTTATAATATAGGCATTTACAGCTAGAAACTTTACTTTAAACACTGCTTTCACTATATCTCATAAGATTTAGTGTATGTGTTTTTATTTTTATCATCTCTGCATATTTTCTAATTTCCTTTTTAATTTCTTCTTTGACCAATTATTTAAGTGTGCATTTCTTAATTTCCACATTTTTGTGAATTTTTCAGTTATCTTTCTGTTATTGATTTCTAGCTTCATCCCTTTGTGGGTGGAGAAAGTACTTTGTATAATATCTACTTTTTAAAATCTATTGAGACTTTCTCTCTCTCTCTCTCTTTTCTTTTCTTTCTTTTTTTTTTTTTTGCCTAATGTATAATCTATCCAGGAAAATATACACATGTGCACTTGAGAACTATGTGTATTCTGTGGTTGATGGGTGGAGTGTTCTGTACAGGTATGTTTAGTCTAGGTGGATTATTATGGTTTTCAAGCCTATTTCCTTACTTATTTTCTGTCTGCTTGATCTATCCATTATTTAAAGTGGAGTTTTAAAGTCTACAACTATTATTGTACATGTATGTTTCTCTTTAAATGTTAATCTTTGCTTTGTATATTTTGAGGCTTTTTAATTATGTTATATCTTGTTCTATTAAAGCTATCATTAATATATAATGTTCTTTTTGTTTTGTAACTCTTTTTTCCTTTTGAGTTAAAGTCCAATTTGTCTGATATTAGTATAGGCATCCTAGCTCTCATTACCATTTGCCGGGAATGTTTTCCATTCTTTCATTTTGTGCCTTTGGATCTAAAGGAGGTTTCTTATAGATAGCATATAACTAAATCATGTTTTTTAATTCATTCTGCCAATTTCTCTTTTGATTGAAGAGTTTAATCATTACATTTAAATAACTAATAATAAGGGACTTACTTCTGCCATTTTGCTATTCAATTTCCATATGCCATATAGCTTTTTTTTTTTTTTTAACCCATCATTTCCTCTGTTACTAATTTCTTATGTGTTTACCTGATTTTGGGGGGCCAAAATATTTTGATTCCTTTATTTTCTTTTGTGTATATTTTATAAATGTTTTCTTTGTGGTTATCATGAAGATTATGTTCAACATCCTAAAACTACAACAATGTACTTTGAATTTATACCAACTTAACTTCAAAGGGCATTAAAAACTGTTCCTATGCAGTTCCATGATTTTCCTTTCTATTATTGATATCACAGATTGCATCTTTATATATTTTGTGTCTCAAAACATAGATTCATAATTTCTTGTGACTTTATTTTTTAAAAAAAGATTATTTATTTATTCATGAGAGACAGAGGGAGAGAGAGAGCACAGGCAGAGGGGGGATGATCCTAGGACCCTGGGATCATGACCTGAGCTGAAGGCAGATGCTTAGCCAACTGAGCACCAAGGTGCCTGTGAATTTATCTTTTAACTCATGTCAAAAATTAAACATAGAATTACAAAATAAAATTTCAGTAATAATAGGTTTTATAATTCCCTGTGTATTTATCCTAACTGAAAATCTTTATACAGCTTTGACTACTTCCCTTTCATTTCAATCTGATATTTCTTTATCATTTTTTTCAGGGTAGATCTAGTGATAACACACTCCCTCAGCTTTTGTTTATCTGAGAATGTCTTAATTTCTCCCTCATTTGTAAGGACAGTTTTGCTTTGGAGTTGTTTTCTTTCAACACTTTGAATATATCAACCCACATAATTGTCATTTATCAGTTATTTAAATGTTTCAAGTAAAATATTTTGTGTTTAAATTTTAATTTAGTTTATTCTTCTGAACATTATACAGATGAAGATAGATTATGGCTTTGCCCAATAATGACCATCTTAAATAGTCACACACACTAAAATTGCTAATAGCTCAACAAAGATTTGGAGGCTATAAATTTGTATCTTTACTTTCGATAATTATGCAGCCAAGATAATCATCTATTCAATTAGTATCAGATAATATAGATTGTTTATTTTCTTCTGGGTGAAACAGTAATGCTATGAAGTCATACACTAAAGAAGTGATTTTTCTGCTGGTTTAACTCCAAAGGTTATGTTCAGCTTCAAGTCCTATGGTTAAAAATTAGATTCTTGGCTGTCTTTTTCATTCTAAAATTAAAATATGCTGAATTTGCAAAATTTAACACTTTCTGAGGTTTTTCCCTGGTTACTATAACTAAACACTTTAGACACAGGAGCAATTGCTATATTAAAAATATTTTTGGAATTCTAACAAATATATTATGAAGAATTATTCTTATCTACTTTCCAATGAGGAATTTTTATGAGTAAATGGATCACAGAATATGGAAAATAAGATGACATGTATATAGGCTTTTTTGTGTGTACATGTATATAGGTTTTTGTGTGTACAAGTGCTTTTTTTAATTTAGTAATAACAACTCTGGTAACTGAATTGGGGGTTATTATTGCACTTCAAAAATATAACCACTATTTGAAAGTCCACTGACCATAATGCAAGTAAGTTGGGGAACTTTCGCAATGGAACAAGGTGACAGAGAGTTATCACCCTACCTAAGCCATCCACAAAGACAGCTGATTCTATTTACTCTGGTATCCTAGTCCTCACTAAAGAATATTTAAAGACTTTTATATGGTCTTTTTCTAACTTCTAATCATTTTATAGTCAATATGTATGTATGTATGTATTTATTTATTTATTTTAAAGATTTTATTTATTCATTTGACAGAGAGAGATCACAAGTAAGCAGAGAGGCAGGCAGAGAGAGAGGAAGGGAAGCAGGCTCCCTGCCGAGCAGAGAGCCCGATGCGGGACTCGATCCCAGGATCCTGAGATCATGACCTGAGCCGAAGGCAGCGGCCTAACCCACTGAGCCACTATTTTTAATATGTAAAATAACTTTTCTTGAAATATACTTTTCTAACTGTGTTATTTTTCCCAATGAAGATGAAACATGCTGGTTATCATCCTTTGTTTAGTGTATGAAGGCAAAAGTCAGGGACACTCTAAAGGTGCCTAAAAAGGTCTTTTGTAATTCTCCTTGCCCCAAAACAAAATGTTCTAGTCTATCACAAAAAATTTTCCACTTCCTCTCAACTATATAATTATCTGTAATTTACCATGCTGAGGGAGACAGCCATAAATTAGCCTAAAAAATATTGTCCAGTACTTTATAAGGTAAAAATATGAAATAACAGTATTTATATTTGAGGACCTTTTCTTCATTTATCCACTTATTGTGCTCTCTCCTTTTTCCATCTTGTTCTATCAGTATGATCTCTACATTCTTCTATCAGTGCCAAATGTAGATCAACAAAGTACTCTTCTACAAAGTAACAATGAAGAAAGAAAAATGTTTCTCATTTTGAATACCAAAACCATGAAGTATTAAGCATAAATATTAACCATTGAGATTGTCTCTTATACTGACAAATTATTTAAAAAAAACAAACAAACAACTAGCTGGGATTTTGATGAGGATTACATTGAGGCTTATGGAAGTTAAGCAAAAGGCCCAAATTCACAGAGCTTATAAGTGAAGTTCCTGGCATTGAAAATTAGGTTTGTCTATCTCCAAACTCTGGGATTTTAGCCACCAAAAGCACAACAAATTAAAAAAAAAAAAAAAAAAAAAAGAAGGGACAACTGGGTGGCACAGTGTAGTATAGTTATGTAAGCATCCCACTCTCAATTTGATCTCAGGGTCCTGGAATCAAGCCCCATGTCTGACTCCAGGCTTAGCAGAGAGTCTTCTTAAGATTCTCTCTTTTCCTCTGCCCCTCCTGCTTGTGCTCTTTCTTTCTCTCTCTCAGATAAATAAACACATCTTTTTAAAAAGTAGATGAATGGGACATCATCAAAATAAAAACATTTATGCCTCAGAGGATGCCATCAAGAAAGTGAAACGACAACCTATGGAATGAGAAAAGATATTTGCAAATTATATATCTAATAAATACTTTTATCAAGAATATATAAAGAACACACAATTTTATAACATAAAGATGAAGTAAACAATGGGCAAAGAATCTAAACTGACATTTCTCTAAAGAAGATATACAAATGGCCTGGAAGCTCATGAAAAGATGCTCAACATTAGCCACTAGGGTAATGCAAATAAAAAGTACAATGAAATATCACTTCATACTGACTATGATGGCTAAAATAAAAAAGATAGTATCAAGAGTTGGAGAGGATTTGAAGAAAAGTAAGACTCTCATATATTATTGCTGGGAATGTAAAAAGGTATATTTTGAAAAATTATCTGGAAGGCTTTAGAAATATTAAAGAGTTGCCATGTGACCATCATTCCATCAAGAGAAATGAAGCATATGTTCAAATACTTGTACATGACTATTCACAGTGGTATTATTCAAAATAGCCAAAAAGTGGAAATATCAATGTCTCTACATCAACTGATGAATTAATTAATAAAATGCAGTATATCATACTAAGAGAAATATCCTTACACCATGGAATATTTTCAGCCAAATAGTTTTGTATTTTCCTGGAAAAGATAAAATTATGGGAATAAAAAGATCAGTGGTTGTCAGAGGTTTGTGAGAAGAAAGGATGAACAAGTACAACACGGGAACTTTTAAGGCAATGAAACTATACTATATTAGAATGTAATAGTGGATATATCTATCATTATACATCTATCAAGACCTATAGAATCTACAATACAAAAAGTGAACCCTAGCCTCAAAAGAAGGCTGGGGTAGTGATTCTCATATCAGATAAATTGGACTTCAAACTAAAGACTGTAGTCAGAGATACAGAAGGACACTACATAATCCTTAAAGGGACTATCCACCAAGATGATCTAACAATTGTAAATATCTATGCTCCCAATATGGGAGCAGCCAATTACTTAAGAAAACTGTTAATCAAGATAAAGAGTCATATTGATATGAATACACTAATCATAGGAGATCTTAACACGCCTCTTTCAGAATTAGACAGATCATCAAAGCAGAAAATCAATAAAGAAACAAGAGCATTGAATGACACATTGGACCAGATGGACCTCATAGATATATACAGAGCATTCCACCCTAAAACAATAGAATACTCATTCTTCTCAAGTGCACACGGAACCTTCTCCAGAATAGACCACATATTGGGTCACAAATCAGGACTCAACCGATACCAAAAGACTGAGATTATTCCCTGCATATTCTCAGATCACAATGCTTTGAAACTGGAGCTCAATCACAAGGAAAAGTTCCGAAGGAGCTCAAACACCTGGAAGCTAAAGACCACCTTGCTTAAGAATGCTTGGATCAACCAGGAGATCAAAGAAGAACTGAAACAATTCATGGAAACCAATGAGAATGAAGACACTTCGGTCCAAAACCTATGGGATACAGCAAAGGCGGTCCTAAGGGGAACATACATAGCCATCCAAGCCTCCCTCAAAAAAATTGAAAATCTAGAACACACCCAGCTGTCTCTACACCTTAAAGAACTGGAGAATCAACAACAAATCAAACCATCTCCACACATAAGAAGGGAAATCATCAAGATTAGAGCTGAGATCAATGAGGTAGAAACCAGAGATACAGTAGAACGTATCAATGAAACTAGAAGCTGGTTTTTTGAAAGAATCAATAAGATCGATAAGCCACTGGCCACACTAATCCAAAAGAAAAGAGAGAAAGCCCAAATTCATAAAATTATGAATGAAAAGGGAGAGATCACAACTAACACCAAGGAAGTAGAAACAATCATCAGAAGCTATTATCAACAGTTATATGCCAATAAGCTAAGCAACCTAGATGAAAAGGATGCATTCCTGGAAAAATATAAACTACCAAAATTGAACCAGGAAGAAATCGACAATCTGAATAGACCGATATCTAATAACGAGATTGAATCAGTGATCAAAACCTCCCAAAAAACAAGAGCCCAGGACCTGACGGATTCCCTGGGGAATTCTACCAAATCTTCAAAGAAGAAATAACACCTATTCTCCTGAAGCTGTTTCAAAAAATTGAAGCAGAAGGAAAACTTCCAGACTCTTCTATGAAGTCAGCATTACCCTGATCCCCAAACCAGGCAAGGACCCTACCAAAAAGGAGAATTTTAGACAAATATCACTGATGAATATGGATGCTAAGATTCTCAACAAGATCCTAGCAAACAGGATCCAACAGCACATTAAAAAGATTATCCACCATGATCAGTGGGATTCATCCCCGGGCTACAAGGATGGTTCAACATTCGCAAATCAATCAATGTGATAGTACAAATTAATAAGAGAAGAGAGAAGAACCACATGGTTCTCTCAATTGATGCAAAAAAAACATTTGACAAAATCCAGCATCCGTTCCTGCTTAAAACGCTTCAAAGTATAGGGATAAAGGGAACATTCCTGAACTTCATCAAATCTATCTATGAAAGACCCACAGCAAACATCATCCTCAATGGGAAAAAGCTTGCAGCCTTCCCATTGAGATCAGGAACAAGACAAGGATGCCCACTTTCACCACTCTTGTTCAACATAGTATTAGAAGTCCTAGCAACAGCAATCAGACAACAGAGATAAATAAAAGTATCCAAATTGGTAATGAAGAAGTCAAACTCTCTCTCTTCACAGATGACATGATTCTTTATATGGAAAACCCAAAAGACTCCACCCCCAAACTACTAGAACTCATACAGCAATTCAGCAACGTGGCAGGAAACAAAGTCAATGTGCAGAAATCAGTGGCTTTCTTATACACTAACAATGAAAATACAGAAAGGGAAATTAGAGAATCAATTCCATTTACTATAGCACCAAGAACCATAAGATACCTAGGAATAAACCTAACCAAAGAGGTAAAGGATCTGTACTTGAGGAACTACAGAACACTCATGAAAGAAATTGAAGAAGACACAAATAGATGGAAGACCATTCCATGCTCTTGGATCGGAAGAATAAACATTGTTAAAATGTCTATACTGACTAGAGCAATCTATACTTTTAATGCCATTCCAATCATAATTCCACTGGCATTCTTCAAAGAGCTGGAGCAAATAATCCTAAAATTTGTATGGAATCAGAAGAGACCCCGAATTGCTAAGGAAATGTTGAAAAACAAAAATAAAGCTGGCAGCATCACGTTACCTGACTTCAAGCTTTATTACAAAGTTGTGATCACCAAGACAGCATGGTACTGGCATAAAAACAGACACATAGACCAGTGGAAAAGAGGAGAGAGCCCAGATATGGACCCTCAACTCTATGGTCAAGTAATCTTTGACAAAACAGGAAAAAATATACAGTGGAAAAAAGACAGTCTCTTCAATAAATGGTGCTGGGAAAACTGGACAGCTATATGTAGAAAAATGAAACTCGACCATTCTCTTACACTGTACACAAAGATAAACTCAAAATGGATAAAAGACCTCAACGTGAGACAGGAATCCATCAGAATCCTAGAGGAGAACATAGGCAGTAATCTCTTTGATATCAGCCACAGCAACTTCTTCCAAGATATGTCTCCAAAGGCAAAGGAAACAAAAGCGAAGATGAACTTTTGGGACTTCATCAAAATCAAAAGCTTCTGCACAGCAAAGGAAACAGTCAAAAAAACAAAGAGGCAACCCACGGAATGGGAGAAGATACTTGCAAATGACAGTACAGACAAAAGGTTGATATCCAGGATCTATAATGAACTCCTCAAACTCAACACACACGAAACAGGCAAACACATCAAAAAATGGGCAGAAGATATGAACAGACACTTCTCCAATCAAGACATGCAAATGGCTATCAGACACATGAAAAAATGTTCATCATCATTAGCCCTCAGGGAGATTCAAATTAAAACCACATTGAGATATCACCTTACACCAGTTAGAATGGCCAAAATTAACAAAACAGGAAACAACATGTGTTGGAAAGGATGTGGAGAAAGGGGAACCCTCTTACACTGTTGGTGGGAATGCAAGTTGGTGCAGCCTCTTTGGAGAACAGTGTGGAGATTCCTCCTGAGTGGCTCAGTTGGTTGGACGACTGCCTTCGGCTCAGGTCATGATCCTGGAGTCCCGGGATCGAGTCCCGCATCGGGCTCCCAGCTCCATGGGGAGTCTGCTTCTCTCTCTGACCTTCTCCTCGTTCATGCTTTCTCTCACTGTCTCTCTCTCAAATAAATAAATAAAATCTTTAAAAAAAAAAAAAGAAGAAATTAAAAATAGAGCTTCCCTATGACCCTGCAATTGCACTCCTGGGTATTTACCTCAAAGACACAGATGTCATGAAAAGAAGGGCCATCTGTACCCCAATGTTTATAGCAGCAATGGCCACGGTCGCCAAACTATGGAAAGAACCAAGATGCCCTTCAACGAGCGAATGGATAAGGAAGATATGGTCCATATACACTATGGAGTATTATGCCTCCATCAGAAAGGATGAATACCCAACTTATGTAGCAACATGGATGGGACTGGAAGAGATTATGCTGAGTGAAATAAGTCAAGCAGAGAGAGTCAATTATCATATGGTTTCACTTATTTGTGGAGCATAACAAATAGCATGGAGGACAAGGGGCGCTAGAGAGGAGAAGGGAATTTGGGTAAATTGGAAGGGGAGGTGAACCATGAGAGACTATGGACTCTGAAAAACAATCTGAGGGGTTTGAAGTGGTGGGGGGGTGGGAGGTTGGGGTACCAGGTGGTGGGTATTATAGAGGGCACGGCTTGCATGGAGCACTGGGTGTGGTGAAAAAATAATGAATACTGTTTTTCTGAAAATAAATAAATTGAAAAAAAAAAGTGAACCCTAATGTGAATTATGGACCTTAGTTAATACAAATATATCAATAATAATTTATCAATTTTAACAAATGCCCCATACCAATGCAATTTGCTAGTAATAGGGAAAACTGTGTGTGTGGGGAATGAGATAGACAGTGTATGGAAATTTACTGTTCTTTTGACTCAATTTTTCTATTAAATTAAAATTGCTATAAAAATGTAAATTCTCTTAATTATAAGAAAAGGAATGAAGTGATGATACATGCTATAACATGAATGAGACTTGAAAACATTATTCTTAGTTAAAAGAGCCAGTCATAAATGTCACCACATATTGAATGGATATCATTTGTATGAAATGTCTAGAATAGGCATAAATACAGAAACTAGATTGGTGGTTGTCAAGGCTTGAAGGAGGGCTGGGTGGTTGGGAGAAATAGGAGTGATTATTAATGGATGTGGGGGTTTTCTTGGAGTGACAAAAGTGTTCTAAAATTGATTGTGGTGATGATTGTTTACTTCTGTACATACTAAAAAATGGCACACTTTAAATGGTTAAATTTTATGGTATATGAATTATATCTCAGTAGATCCATTTAAAAATGTAACAGTAGTCTATTTTCAACATTTTGAGGAACCTCCATGCTGTTTTCCAGAGTGGTTGCACCAGCTTGCATTCCCACCAACAGTGTAGGAGGGTTCCCCTTTCTCCGCATCCTCGCCAGCATCTGTCATTTCCTGACTTGTTGATTCTAGCCATTCTGACTGGTGTGAGGTGATATCTCATTGTGGTTTTGACTTGTATTTCCCTGATGCCGAGTGATATGGAGCACTTTTTCATGTGTCTGTTGGCCATCTGGATGTCTTCTTTGCAGAAACATCTGTTCATGTCCTCTGCCCATTTCTTGATTGGATTATTTGTTCTTTGGGTGTTGAGTTTGTTAAGTTCTTTATAGATTTTGGACACTAGTCCTTTATCTGATATGTTGTTTGCAAATATCTTCTCCCATTCTGTCAGTTGTCTTTTGATTTTGTTAACTGTTTCCTTTGCTGTGCAAAAGCTTTTGATCTTGATGAAATCCCAATAGTTCATTTTTGCCTTTGCTTCCCTTGCCTTTGGCGATGTTCCTAGGAAGATGTTGCTGCAGCTGAGGTCGAAGAGGTTGCTGCCTGTGTTCTCCTCAAGGATTTTGATGGATTCCTTTCTCACATTGAGGTCCTTCATCCATTTTGAGTCTATTTTTGTGTGTGGTGTAAGGAAATGGTCCAATTTCATTTTTCTGCACGTGGCTGTCTAATTTTCCCAACACCATTTATTAAAGAGGCTGTCTTTTTTCCATTGGACATTCTTTCCTGCTTTGTCAAAGATTAGTTGACCATAGAGTTGGGGGTCTATTTCTGGGCTCTCTATTCTGTTCCATTGATCTATGTGTCTGTTTTTGTGCCAGTACCATGCTGTCTTGATGATGACAGCTTTATAATAGAGCTTGAAGTCCGGAATTGTGATGCCACCAATTTTGGCTTTCTTTTTCAATATCCCTTTGGCTATTCGAGGTCTTTTCTGGTTCCATATAAATTTTAAAATTATTTGTTCCTGCCCTATGACCCAGCAATTGCACTACTGGGTATTTACCCTAAAGATACAAACGTAGTGATCCAAAGGGGCACGTGCACCCGAATGTTTATAGCAGCAATGTCCACAATAGCCAAACTATGGAAAGAAC
This sequence comes from Neogale vison, assembly GCF_020171115.1. Classification (NCBI taxonomy): domain Eukaryota; kingdom Metazoa; phylum Chordata; class Mammalia; order Carnivora; family Mustelidae; genus Neogale; species Neogale vison. The sequence continues at coordinate 74,476,477 of NC_058091.1, read as the reverse complement.
CTAGATGTCCATCAACAGATGAATGGATAAAGAAGATGTGGTATATATACACAATGGAATACTATGCAGCCATCAAAAGAAACGAAATCTTGCCATTTGCGACAACATGGATGGAACTAGAGGGTATCATGCTTAGCGAAATAAGTCAAGCGGAGAAAGACAACTATCATATGATCTCCCTGATATGAGGAAGTGGTGATGCAACATGGGGGCTTAAGTGGGTAGGAGAAGAATCCATGAAACAAGATGGGATAGGGAGGGAGACAAACCATAAGTGGCTCTTAATCTCACAAAACAAACTGTGGGTTGCTGGGGGGAGGGGTGTTGGGAGAAGGGGGGTAGGGTTATGGACATTGGGGAGGGTATGTGCTTTTGGGTAAATTGGAAGGGGAGGTGAACCATGAGAGACTATGGACTCTGAAAAACAATCTGAGGGGTTTGAAGTGGCCGGGGGGTGGGAGGTTGGGGTACCAGGTGGTGGGTATTATAGAGGGCACGGCTTGCATGGAGCACTGGGTGTGGTGAAAAAATATGAATACTGTTTTTCTGAAAATAAATAAATTGGAAAAAAAAAGTAACAGTAGTCAACTGCCTGCATAAATTCCTTTGTCTGTATTGCATGCAGCAAAGCTGAAGATTTATTCTGTCAGACACTTTTTGTCCTTACCACTCTTTGTAAATCCAGAATAAATTCCAGCAAAACTTATGCATACTTCACTCTTTTCCCCCCATTCTTTTTAATTACATCCACTTGCAAGTGAAAAATCCCTCCATATGATTTGAAAGCATTTTGAATATAAAGTTTATCAAATACTGTGCCAGGAAGTTTCTGAATCATAAGAGAATGACTATGATGGTTTAAGTCATTTGTTGACCACTCCTTGAAGGAAATGAATCAATTTCACAGTGAAAATAGACTGGGGGGAGACTTGAAGAGGAACATCTCTTGGGATCATCCAGGCAAATCAGCTGTAATTTTAGCCTGCTAAATTCTTGAAATTTGGATCCGGCAAAGAAAACAATTGTCTATACACTAGTACTGTGTTTTTGTTTTGGTTAACTGCTTTATTGAGATACAGTTAGCATTAACTTAATAAAAGGAGAGAGAGAGGAAGAGAAGGAGGAGTAGGAGGAGAAGCCAGGCAGAGTTCATAAGTTCAATGGTTAGAAAGAGGGAAAATGTCCTAGTATGAAGCCAAAGTGATGAATATTGGAGGGTTCATGAGAGTAGAAGTTTAGGAGACAGTGGGTGGTAGGTGCTGTTTGAAGTACCTGAGTCAACAGGAGTCCAGAGAATTGCTACGTGGATTTCTTATAAGATGCTACAGGGAGAAATTAAAGGCATTACCCTGAGATATATTGGAGTTAATGAATTAGAATAGATTTTAAACAAATCTGGAATAAAATATCTTCTTTTTTTATTTATGATTTTTATTCAGTTGAACCATGGAAAAAAGGAGAAATAACTCAATCCTGGCTATAGATGAGTCTACCAAATTTGAAATAATAGACTGAGTTGCTAAATCAGAATTAGTATCTATAGTCATTGATTGAAATTTATGTTTCACAATCTTTATTTTTTAAATACAGCTATAACATTATGATTATGTCCCCCAGATATGTCTTTGTTACTGATTCTCATGGTTAAATCCAATGTCTTCCAAAGGTATTGACTATACTTGGGTTTTTGGGATGGAATAAAGTTTCTAATAATGTTTAAGTTTGGTAAGTTTCCAAATAGCCCTTTTTATGTTCCATTTTGAATATCTCATTCACAATCTAATTATGATTAGTTTTTTATTTCTCAGTAATCCTTACTGACCACAATTGAGAAGGCTATAAACATTTCATATAGACAAGACTGAGACCAGTTGTTGACAATAAGATTTTGATTAGAAATAAGAGGAGTCTATGGAAAGAACTGGTGAAAATCTTCTAGTTAGAAAAAGATAACCTTCACTTCCTCTCAGCCTTCTCAACTCCAACCCACCAGCCCAAGCTCTGGATACATATGGCTCAGGGGAAATTATGTTGGTCATTAAGAAAATTTGGAAATGTTTTTGACATGGTCTATTGAATCCACCTCATGTAAGTTCATAAATGATATGTTAGTCTATAAGCCTATTTGTCTAAAAATAGAAGGAAAATTATCTCTCTACATATATGCTGAAACTTATAAATGCTGCAATGTATTTTTAAAATCCGGGGTGCCTGGGTGTCTCAGTGGGTTAAAGCCTCTGCCTTCGGCTCAGGTCATGATCCTAGGGTCCTGGGATTGAGCCCCATATTGGGCTCTCTACTCAGCAGGGAGCCTGCTTCTTCCTCTCTCTCTGTCTGCCTCTCTGCCTACTTGTGATCTCTGTCAAATAAATAAATAAAATTAAAAAAATAACATTAGTATTTCCAGGAAATTTTCACATACATATACATTCTTAGAAAAATCATCTATGGTAAAATAACATCAATTTCCAATAAAGTCTAGATAAGGTGATGGCAGCTCCACCACCCTTTATAGCTCTAAAAATAATTATGTCAACTCTTTGGTTTTTAGATTACATGGAGATCCAGAGACTTGAATTAAAAACCAGCAGCATTTGCCTTGGCAAAGGATTACAAATATCAAGACAGATGACATCCTTTTTACAAGGAAGTTGACTCAGGATGAGAGGGAATATATTCTTAGTGTAGGAAACTCTTAAATATCAGTCCTCTAATATTGAAATTAGAATGGCTAATGCAATTTTATCTCTGCCAAACACTTTTTTTCCCCTTTCACAGTAAGAAAGCAAAAGTTTTTACATTTAGGGAAGGAATAAAATTCTTTGGTAGATAAAATACAAATTTCATGTACCAAAAAGAAATTATTCACTCAGTTCAATTTTAATGAGCATTTTCTGTGTTCCAGGCACTGCTCTCAGATCAAGAATAATTATAAAAAACAAGGCTCTTGGAGCAACTTTAAGTGTGTCTGCTCTCAGTTAAGGTCATGATCTCAGGGTCCTGGGATTGAACCCTGTGTTGGGCTCCCTGATCAGTGGAGAGTCTGCTTGTCCCTCTCCCTCTGCCTCTCTCTACCCCCACCCCCACTTGTGCTCTCTCCATTTCTGCCTCAAATAAACAAAATCTTGAAAAAAAAATAAACAAAAAAATCCCACCAAGGCTCTTATCCTTAATAGAGTTTTAAAGGGGAGGACCATGGTGGCTCAGTTGGTTAAGAGCTTGCCTTCAGCTCAGATCATGATCTCTGGGTCCTGGGTGCAAGCCCTGCATCAGACTCAGTCTGCTTCTCTCTCTTTCTCTATCTCTCTCCCTATCCTCCCTGCCCATCTTCCTCTCCCTACCACTTATTCTTTCTCTCTCTCAAATAAATAAGTAAAATCTTCAAAAAAATAGTTTTAGGGGAAGACAGATGATAAATAACAGACGAATAAAACAAGAAAAATGTTAGGGCATTAGTATTTTACTGCCAGTATAACAAATTGTCACAAACCTGGCAACTTAACATAAACTTACTGTCCTGTAGTTGTAGAAGTCAGAAATCTGAAACAGATTTCATTGGGCTGGAATCAAGTATCAGCTAAGTTTTGTTTCCTCTGGGATATTTAGGAGAGAATCCAGCTTCTACATATCTCCTGCATTCTTTGGCTTGTGACCCCTTCTCCATTTTCGAAATGCAATACTTCTGCTCCTATCATAATATCTCCTTTCTCTGACCCTAAACCTCGTGCTTCTTTCTAGTAGGATCTTTGTGATTGTATAGGGCCCACATGTTTAGTCCAGGCTAATCTCCCCATCTCAAGAGTCTTAATCACATGTAAAGTCTTTTTTGCCTTATAAGGTAACATATTCACAGGTTTGGGGATGAGGATGTTGACATCTTTGAAGGGCCATTATTCAGTCCACCATATGTAGTGGTAAGTGAGATGCAAAGAACTACATGGTGCTATAAAGAACGGGTGACTTGCTCCTTTAGGTGTGGGGGAAAGTCTCTTTGAACAGGGATATTTACACTTAGATCTTCATGATAAGGAGGAACCAAACCTAGGATGATCAGGTGGTAGAGCACTCTAGGTAAAAGAACTAGAAACAAGTTTGGCTGTTAAGGAAAATAGAGAAAGTTGGTGTGCTGGGCCTTAGTTACCTACTAGGTAAGTGGTATGAGTAGGGATGGGTGAGATAAGTTAAAAATAGATTATGTAGAATTCAGTAAAGTAGTGTAAGCAAACAGAAAGTGTCTTTGCATCTGGTACTTTAGCCATATTTCAAGGTAGAATTGGTAGTTACTGAAAATAAACTTTATATTATTAGGGTTAAAAGGGTATATTAGGTAAGCCAATACAGTATAGTGATTGAAAACTGTTGTTTGATGGTGGTAGAATGCAAAATCTAGACCAAATCATCTGCAAAGATTCAATGAAGGGTCAGTTGAGAAATAAGATATTGATATTAGAAATGGTCACACTGGAAATCATGGTCCTCACTGGGAAGAAGCTTTAAAGGAAAGTTTCACTTCAAGGTCTAACTGGAAAGTATGATTTTTTCCACTGAAGAGAATAACTTCTAGTCAAGTAGGTCCTTCAAAGGTAAAGATATTTAACTGGTGAAAATTGCATTAAAATAGGGACACATCACCATCACTAAAGTCCAGATTCATTTCTTTCTTTCTTTCTTCTTATTATTTTTCCGGTCTTAAACCTTTTTAAAATGGCAGCCTGCTCCCTTTCTTAAGGAAATGGGAATTTAGGAAGTTTTCGTTATCTACTAACTAGTATCTAGAGGGCTTCTGGGTGGGGGACAGAATATAGTTAGGATTCAGAAAGTAATCATTATTTATTCATTTAATAAACATTTAGTGGGTATCTGCTTAAAAGAGAATTATGGAGATAAGTGGAAACTACTTCCAAATACCAAGAGATTGGGAAGAAAACATGTGTTCTTAGCTACTTGTTGCTCTGTTATCCTATAAAAATTTATCTTCTTGAAATTCATATGCTCTAGCTATACTACCCTCTACTCTTCCACCTTGTCATCTATTGATAACATCTATAGATTTCACTAAACCTTTCACCATTAAGCTTGTAATATTCTTTTTTAACTCATATCTTGCCATATTTCCTGCCTATCATCATTGTCTATGTGGATGATGACATCCTTGATCTTGATGCTGTAGATCTTTACTTCTACTTTGGCCACTATTACCAATGGCTTTACCATGAAAATTGTTGCTATCTGGAACTCTCCCATTATGAAATCTTTTTTTAAAGTTCAAGTATAATTAAGGCACCGTGTTATATTAGTTTCAGAGATACCATATGATGACCAATAATTCTATAAGTGTACTCTCAATCCCCTTTATCTATTTCACCCATCCTCCCATCTACCCCCACCCCTGCAACCACCAGTTGCTCTCTGTATTTATGAGTATTATTTTTCTTTGTCTCTCTATTTTACTCCTTTGTTCATTTGTTTTGTTTATTCAATTCCACATACAAGTGAAATCCATTATAAAATCTTAAACTCCAATATATCACTCTGATCACACTTTTGTTTTTTCTGGTCATTTCTTTTACTTATTCTCTCCATATGCATTCTCCAACTTCTTAAAGACCTCCTTTTTCCTTCTAATTTTCCCAATTAAACTAGGCCTTCCTTATATACCTTCTCTTTTATTTCTCTATATCATATAATCTAGACTGAACTTCTACTAGTCTCTGGTCAATTGACTCATTTTATTTATTCCTTAGTCTTCTGCAATATAGCACCTTACAAAACTTTAGTCCTGGGTAAATCTGTCTATGAAGTTGGCATCTCTATCAGTCTAAGATTGCAGTTGAATGTAAGCTACAGAAACTCAATGGCTTAATTGAATAAGACAACTATTGTTTTAAAAAGAGTAATAAATCCAGAGGTTGACAGTTGAGGGCTGATACAGTAATTCTGCTATGTCATTAGTATTCCAACCTCTTCTCTCTGCTCTGCTATCCTTATCATTTGGCTTTAATCCCCATAGTTATCACATGATTTTTTTAAGGCCAAAAGCAATTTATCATCTTTAGCTTCACATCCAAAGAGCAGGCAAGACAAAAGAAAAGAGGTACCAGAGTCCATAGTCTCTCATGGTTCATCTCCCCTTCCCAGTTACCCAAAAGCACATACCCTCCCCAATGTCCATAACCCTACCCCCCTTCTCCCAACACCCCTCCCCCCAGCAACCCACAGTTTGTTTCGTGAGATTAAGAGTCACTTATGGTTTGTCTCCCTCCCTATCCCATCTTGTTTCATGGATTCTTCTCCTACCCACGTAAGCCCCCATGTTGCATCACCACTCCCTCATATCAGGGAGATCATATGATAGTTGTCTTTCTCCACCTGACTTATTTCGCTAAGCATGATACGCTCTAGTTCCATCCATGTTGTCGCAAATGGCAAGATTTCGTTTCTTTTGATGGCTGCATAGTATTCCATTGTATATATATACCACATCTTCTTGATCCATTCATCTGTTGATGGACATCTAGGTTCTTTCCATAGTTTGGCTATTGTGGACATTGCTGCTATAAACATTCGGGTGCACGTGCCCCTTTGGATCACTACGTTTGTATCTTTAGGGTAAATTCCCAGTAGTGCAATTGCTGGGTCATAGGGCAGTTCTATTTTCAACATTTTGAGGAACCTCCATGCTGTTTTCCAGAGTGGTTGCACCAGCTTGCATTCCCACCAACAGTGTAGGAGGGTTCCCCTTTCTCCGCATCCTCGCCAGCATCTGTCATTTCCTGACTTGTTGATTTTAGCCATTCTGACTGGTGTGAGGTGATATCTCATTGTGGTTTTGATTTGTATTTCCCTGATGCCGAGTGATATGGAGCACTTTTTCATGTGTCTGTTGGCCATCTGGATGCAGCAATGTCCACAATAGCCAAACTATGGAAAGAACCTAGATGTCCATCAACAGATGAATGGATCAAGAAGATGTGGTATATATACACAATGGAATACTATGCAGCCATCAAAAGAAATGAAATCTTGCCATTTGCGACAACATGGATGGAACTAGAGCATATCATGCTTAGCGAAATAAGTCAAGCGGAGAAAGACAACTATCATATGATCTCCCTGATATGAGGGAGTAGTGATGCAACATGGGGGCTTAAGTGGGTAGGAGAAGAATCCATGAAACAAGATGGGATAGGGAGGGAGACAAACCATAAGTGGCTCTTAATCTCACGAAACAAACTGTGGGTTGCTGGGGGGAGGGGGGTTGGGAGAAGGGGGGTAGGGTTATGGACATTGGGGAGGGTATGTGCTTTTGGGTAAATTGGAAGGGGAGATGAACCATGAGAGACTATGGACTCTGAAAAACAATCTGAGGGGTTTGAAGTGGCGGGGGGGTGGGAGGTTGGGGTACCAGGTGGTGGGTATTATAGAGGGCACAGCTTGCATGGAGCACTGGGTGTGGTGAAAAAATAATGAATACCGTTTTTCTGAAAATAAATAAATTGGAAAAAAAAAAAAAAAAAAAAAGAAAAGAGGTACCAGAGGAAAGTGGCTGTCCCTATGTATATATCCAACAATAGGTATCCAGCACCAGCACACTGCTGCTCTGAATGAAATCACATTTTGCTAGTAAGGAAGAGGAGAATAAATATTGAGAAAGTCATTATCATTATCTGCCATAGCATTATTGCAAATTAGATTTTCTAATGTTAACTACACAAGTAATCTTTCTATTTTCATCTTGCTATATACCTTTTTGCATTAGTCTTCTGGGGCTGTTGTAACAAAATACCAGAATGGGTGACTTAAACAACAGAAATTTGTTTTCTCACAGTCTGAAAGCCGGAAACCAAGATTAAGGTGTTGGCAGATTTGGTTTTTCCTGAGACCTCTCGCCCTGGCTTGCTGATGGCCACGTTCTCACTGTGTCCTTATACACTTTCTCTGTGTACACATGTCCCTGGTTGTTTCTCCATCTTCTTGTAAGCACACTTGTCTTAATGGATTAGGGCCCCATGCATATGATCTCATTTATCCTCATTTATCCATTATTCCCTCTTCAAAGGTCCCATCTCTGAAAGTAGTCAAACTGGGGCTTAGAGGTTCAACATATGAATTTTACTGGGCTTATTACATGTAACATAGTTCATAATCCTCTTCTATTACCTACAAAAGACATGCAAAAACTTCACCTCTCTTCACTAATCAACTACACACCATTTCTTCCCTCACTCTAAAGAAATGTACCCTGCCTTCATTGTAATTCACAGAGAAAATAGGGACCATGATATAAGAACCTCTTTATCTTTCTCCCTTTTCCTTGTCACCTGAATTTACCCTCAACTTTCACACATTCATTGTTTCCTCCCATTTAAAGTTGGATAAGTAACAGCAGTAGCAGCTGCAAATTTTTGAATTAAAATTTGTAGAACGAACAGCATCTTCTGAAGTAGTAAAACTAGAATGACACCATTAATTGTTTTTCCAAGGTTTGGAGAATTTTTTTTTCAGCAGATAGTAGGACCTTTAGCCTTTCCCTGATGAAGGTAGTATTTTGTCACTATTTTCAAGATGATGACAACAATTTCATGTTTTCTCCTTCAGGGAAAAAAAAAAAAAGGTATGAACCTTTCTTTTTAACTTTATCAGATGTATGTTGTCTATCAATATTTGAATGACATCACAATGACATCTAGTGGCTGTAGGAATTTCATCTCTTAGTACATCTTCAAGTGTATGAAGATCTTTCTAAGCTGGAAATAAAGGAAAATGAGTCATTGTAATGTAGTCATAATCTCATCAATCTGTTTTGTTTTAAAACTGACTCTTTCCCCATCACTTCTACTTTTATTCCATCCTCTACAGAAAGGGTATGGAAAAATTTGATACCTGGTCAAAAGTGCCATCTTGATGTCCATTGTTATACTTCATGGAATCCTTCTTGAATATGCAGAAATGAGCAGCTTCATACAAAAGTGTTGATAAATATCCTACAAAATGACTCACAGGTAAGACACTAAGATTTAATCCATATGTTCTAGATAATTTTATTTAATAAGAGAGCCATATCATAGTAATCTTTGCTTTACATAAAAAGTAAACAATAGGAAAATGTCTGCAATGGTGGAGGATGGATGGGTGGTCGGTGGTGGTGATGTGTAACAAGAAATACTACTCTTTAGAGCTATAAGCTTTTCCAAGTAATGAAACATGGTAAGTATTGATAAAATATTACTATCAGTAAAAGGCAAATATCAGTAAAAATTTACTATCAGTAAAAGGCAAATAGACCTTGAAGAAATATGTATTAATATGTATTTAAAAGTTCTTAGTTTTAAGTAACTAATAAATTAGGTTCTATAAAAGAAGATTACATTAAGGTTTTTGTTTAATTTTTGAAAGAAATTACACATAGTAAGGAAATTCCTTTGGACTCTATTTTTTTTTTCAAATTTTTATAATCTGGTGAATAATGTATGGAACCTAGATTTTTAGCCTACCAACATCCATTCAGTCTCAAAAACTTTCACCAAAGGCTATGAAAAATATTTTCTAAACTTTGATGTCCTTTAAAAATAAATACTTTGTTTTGTGAGATTCATCTTGAGGACCCTGAAGAGATAAACTGAGTTTCATTTAGTTGTTAATTTTTGAAGGAAAAGGGGCTGAGTTAATCATGACATATTTGAATATGTGACTCTAATACATCTATATGATGTTTTGGACCACTTAGACTTTTTATTTAGCTAGTATAATATACCAGATTACTTCTCACTTTTTTCCACTTGACCTAGGTATTTAGAGCTTCATAGTACAAGTATTGGATCCTTTCCCAGAATTCCAAATCATGTTTGAAGGATTGACTAGGACACATGGGTGTATGTACCTAGGAGAACATAAAATAATTTGTAGGACAGGAACTAAGACCACACAGGTAGACTCAATTCTTAGTTCTTCACTTTGTGGTAATTCTTCAGGGTTGAGCTGGAAGATATGGACCACTGCCATCTGGAGACATGGCTGATCCAGATCTGTAATACTGTTTGAAGTGTTGGCTGATTTTAGAGGGAATCGTTTTCCTTTTCTTTTGCTGGATGATCATTTGTTGGATCATTTGACTGGGTGGTGGCTATACAACAATATTTATGACTCTAAAGTTTATTTGAGCTCTGTAACAAAAGCAAATACTCAGATTTTGTATGCCTCTTCTAAACCAGGATCCTAGAACCGTAATTATATCAAGAGAACACATCTCATTCCCAATCCATAATGCCAGTAACATCTGATATAGGGGAATGTCCAAATTACTTAATTTCATATTTTCATTATTTATTTCCTGGTTCTGTTTAGTAACATTAAAGATCCCAGAGAGATTTGTAGGGATATGACAATAGATGCCCCCCCTTGAGTGGTCCGTATTATATCTAATGTGGCTGTGTTTTGAACTACTGCATATTCAATTTCTTGAACAAGTTTGGCAAAGGGTTTTATGACTTATAAGTATTGTATAATTTGCCTGCAATTCTCATAGTATGTAGGATTCTCCTCATTCTTGGAGTCTTTCATGGAGAATAAAAATGAGAAGTTTGGGACAGAAGAGAGCAGCCCTAAATTTCTCTTCAGGGGTGACATTTGGATTCCAATCAAGGCACAATTTTTTTCCTTCTACAGTAAATTTTCTAAGTTTCTCTTTCTCCCATCTCTCTTTTCCTGTTTTTTTTTCTCCCTCTCTCTTCCTCTTTCCTGAGAAGCCCCAAGAGCCAGACAGCTTTATCCCGAAGTCAAACATCAGTTTACTGATACAACAAATCCTTATCTTGCTGAAGAGCAGTAGCTGATAGGGTTTTGGCTGGATATTTTATTTCACTAATTATTAAGGACCATGATCTATTTTTACCCAAAACATCCCTATGAAATTTTCAGAGTATTGTAATGTTTTATTACCACATAATAAAAGTGGTACTGCACCAGACAATGCCTTTTTTATTATAGAGATTATCAAGTAGATATAAAGTAAAAGGGTTTGATGATGTTGAGTCTAAGTAGTGACCTTTATTTGTAAAGTCTGTAAAAGTGAGATAGCCACCACATATGCACCCAATCTTCCTTAGTTACTTCCCAGTCTTATTTCTGTAAGACTTGGGTTACCAAAGCTAGTTCTCAAAAAAAAAAAAAAAATTCCTCAAATTTTGTTGGTGACAAAGCCCCTGTATATAAGGTAGAATATGAAAGAAGGTTTTAGATTACTATTTCTTCTTTTCTTCTTCCTCTTCTCCTTCTTCTTCCCCTTACTCTCCCTCTCCTTTTCCTGTTGCAGTATTTTTCCTTTACAGTGTCACTTAGTACAAATTCCCAGAAAATTATCTGATATATTACCAGGAATTGGTACTAAAGGAGTGCCATCCAACTTCCTTTAATATCAGTTTCTTATAATACATGAATGAATTTATATTTTTAATCACTCCTTAGTATAAGTTTATTACCTGGCTATAACTTGCTAATGATTTGGGTAAAATTTGCCACCAAGGAGTGACTAAGGATGCAAAAATCAGCATTAAGGAAAGGGATTTTATGAATATCATAGTTACATGTTACTCTATTACAGATACCATAGTTAGATGTTAGTTTTTTTTAACAACTCAGAATTTTAAACTAGCAAAGAGGGAAGAATAAATGATAAGCAGGAAAATGGTGGTGGGAAAAAGCAAGCAAATTAGTGTGACGATTTGTGGTTGTGATCACTTGAGTCTTGGTCACTTGTCTCCTTGGTCCTAGGCCTTTGGTGGGTACTAGAAAATTATTTGTTTTGGGAGGATTCCTAAAAATTCTCTCTTTTATATCTTCCAATGGGAGAGTGTTTTATATAATTCCATATGTTGACATTTTTTAGCAGGAATAAATGAATCAAAAATCTATATACCAGAGCTTGCAAGAGGTAAAAAAAAATATATGATAAAGTCATTTCAAACATAATTTAAAAACATTTAAAACAGAAAAACAAAGTATTCAGGTTTTGAGTCATTTAGAGGTTTCTTGGGAGAATGTCAAAGAAAGGCAGCTTAAAACTGTTGGAAGTAAGACCGAGTATATTAATGAGTTCTTTGTAGTGCTTTGACATGTTGAACTGAAGCTACTTAGTGTCTAAAATTAGGGGAGAAACACCCAAATTCATAAGGTAAGCTGTAATAATTTTCTATGGTCATAATCTATAATTTCTGCCACTGAGCCACCCAGGCGCCTCCAGTATAAATTTTTTTAAAGATTTTATTTATTTGGGGGCGCCTGGGTGGCTCAGTGGGTTAAGCCTCTGCCTTCAGCTCAGGTCATGATCTCAGGGTCCTGGGATCGAGCCCCGCATCGGGCTCTCTGGGCGGGAAGCCTGCTTCCTCCTCTCTCTCTGCCTGCCTCTCTGCCTGCTTGTGATCTCTGTCTGTCAAATAAATAAATAAAATCTTTAAAAAAAAAAAGATTTTATTTATTTGACAGACAGAGATCACAAGTAGGCAGAGAGGCAGGCAGAGAGAGAGGAGGAAACAGGCTCCCCGCTGAGCAGAGAGCCTGATGTGGGGCTCGATCCCAGGACGTTGGGATCATGACCTGAGCCAAAGACAGAGGCTTAACCCACTGAGCCACCCAAGTGCCCCCAGTATAAAATATTTTATATCTGATTTCTTTCACTCAGAGCCATACTTCTGGAATTTATCTGTGGCATTCCAAATAGCATACTTCATTCCTCTTGTTGCTGAGTCGTCTTCTGTTGTTTGGGTAAACCATAGTTTGTTTATCTACTTACCTGCTGATGGACATTTAGGTTGTTTCCATACTTGACTTACGGATAAAGGTTCTGTGAGTATTCATATACAAGTCACATAATTCACAACCAGATTTATTTCAATATATATTTTCTGACTATAAAACTAATCATCAGCATTCTCTATTATCATCTGTGTACACTTTCCAGTGATTTGGCCTATTGGGATATCATAGGAGAGGAGGATTTTAGTAAGGGCTCCTTTCTGACATAATCAACTGGGGCATTATACTCACCTTCCAAGTCTTTATGCCTCATTGGTCAGACTGTGTTATTGCTTGATGTAATTTATAAGAGCTGTGTCACATGACCACCTATAGCTTCAATTGCATTTTAATTTTTTCACCCTCTGTAATATATGTAAGCAAAAATAAGAGGTCGGAATTATATAGTAGTTGAATCAACCTAGTGTCTGTCAGACAATCTTACTAACCATAGGCAAATGTCTTTTTTGAGAATATGAATTTGTTCTAAAATGATTGATGTATTTGGGAACAATTTGAGCATGATGTGAATTTGACATTTGCTAATGCACGATTTTGTCTGCAAAAAACATTGTTTGAATGCATAAAAGAGCATGGTACCAAACAAAACCACATAGGAATACACAAAATACACACATATGGACACTTCAAACATCTACCAACTACCTCAGCTTACTGTGTATGTTATGAGCCACATTCATTTACATCTAGTGTTATAACTTTAAATACAATTCTGGGTAATTTTCATACCACTACCTCACAATAACTCATAAGATGCAACCTTTCAGATGCCTATATCTACAAGAAAACCTCAGGTCTTTTTTTTCCAAAGTAAAGTACCATATTTATTGTAAAATATATTTTTGACCATTTAAGAAATGCTATATTTTTATTAGGATTCTATTTTTTTATATATTTTATTTATTTATTTGACAGAGAGAGATCACAAGTAGGCAGAGAGGCAGGCAGAGAGAGAGAGAGAGGAGGAAGCAGGCTCCCTGCTGAGCAGAGAGCCCAATGCAGGACTTGATCCCAGGACCCTGAGATGATGACCTGAGCTGAAGGCAGCGGCCTAACCCACTGAGCCACCCAGGCGCCCCCAGGATTCTATTTTTTTTAATGACTTCATTTTTTTTTCAATTTATTTATTTTCAGAAAAACATTATTCATTATTTTTTTCACCACACCCAGTGCTCCATGCAAGCCATGCCCTCTATAATACCCACCACCTGGTACCCCAACCTCCCACCCCCCCCGCCACTTCAAACCCCTCAGATTGTTTTTCAGAGTCCATAGTCTCTCATGGTTCACCTCCCCTTCCAATTTACCCAAATTCCTTACTCCTCTCTAACGCCCCTTGTCCTCCATGCTATTTGTTATGCTCCACAAATAAGTGAAACCATATGATAATTGACTCTCTCTGCTTGACTTATTTCACTCAGCATAATCTCTTCCAGTCCCATCCATGTTGATACAAAAGTTGGGTATTCATCCTTTCTGATGGAGGCATAATACTCCATAGTGTATATGGACCACATCTTCCTTATCCATTCATCCGTTGGAGGGCATCTTGGTTCTTTCCATAGTTTGGTGACCGTGGCCATTGCTGCTATAAACATTGGGGTACAGATGGCCCTTCTTTTCACGACATCTGTGTCTTTGGGGTAAATACCCAGGAGTGCAATTGCAGGGTCATAGGGAAGCTCTATTTTTAATTTCTTAAGGAATCTCCACACTGTTCTCCAAAGAGGCTGCACCAACTTGCATTCCCACCAACAGTGTAAGAGGGTTCCCCTTTCTCCACATCCTTTCCAACACATGTTGTTTCCTGTTTTGTTAATTTTGGTCATTCTAACTGGTGTAAGGTGATATCTCAATGTGGTTTTAATTTGAATCTCCCTGAGGGCTAATGATGATGAACATTTTTTCATGTGTCTGATAGCCATTTGCATGTCTTGATTGGAGAAGTGTCTGTTCATATCTTCTGCCCATTTTTTGATGTGTTTTCCTGTTTCGTGTGTGTTGAGTTTGAGGAGTTCATTATAGATCCTGGATATCAACCTTTTGTCTGTACTGTCATTTGCAAATATCTTCTCCCATTCCGTGGGTTGCCTCTTTGTTTTTTTGACTGTTTCCTTTGCTGTGCAGAAGCTTTTGATTTTGATGAAGTCCCAAAAGTTCATCTTCGCTTTTGTTTCCTTTGCCTTTGGAGACATATCTTGGAAGAAGTTGCTGTGGCTGATATCGAAGAGATTACTGCCTATGTTCTCCTCTAGGATTCTGATGGATTCCTGTCTCATGTTGAGGTCCTTTATCCATTTTGAGTTTATCTTTGTGTACGGTGTAAGAGAATGGTCGAGTTTCATTCTTCTACATATAGCTGTCCAATTTTCCCAGCACCATTTATTGAAGAGACTGTCTTATTTCCACTGTGTATTTTTTTCCTGTTTTGTCGAAGATTACTTGACCATAGAGTTGAAGGTCCATATCTGGGCTCTCTACTCTGTTCCACTGGTCTATGTGTCTGTTTTTATGCCAGTACCATGCTGTCTTGGTGATCACAGCTTTGTAGCAAAGCTTGAAATCAGGTAACGTGATGCCCCCCGTTTTATTTTCGTTTTTCAACATTTCCTTAGCGATTCGGGGTCTCTTCTGATTCTATACAAATTTTAGGATTATTTGCTCCAGCTCTTTAAAGAATACTAGTGGAATTTTGATTGGAATAGCATTAAAATTATAGACCGCTCTAGGCAGTACAGACATTTTCTCAAGTGCACATGGAACCTTCTCAAGAATAGAACACATACTGGGTCACAAATCAGGACTCAACCAATACCAAAAGACTGAGATTATTCCCTGCACATTCTCAGATCATAATGCTTTGAAACTGGAGCTCAATCACAAGGAAAAGTTCCGAAGGAACTCAAACACCTGGAAGCTAAAGACTACCTTGCTTAAGAATGCTTGGATCAACCAGGAGATCAAGGAAGAACTGAAACAATTCATGGAAACCAATGAGAATGAAGACACTTCGATCCAAAACCTATGGGATACAGCAAAGGCAGTCCTAAGGGGGAAATACATAGCCATCCAAGCCTCCCTCAAAAAAATTGAAAAATTCAGAACACAGCAGCTGTCTCTACACCTTAAAGAACTGGAGAATCAACAACAAATCAAACCAACTCCACACATAAGAAGGGAAATCATCAAGATTAGAGCTGAGATCAATGAGGTAGAAACCAGAGATACAGTAGAACGTATCAATGAAACTAGAAGATGGTTTTTTGAAAGAATCAATAAGATCAATAAACCATTGGCAACACTAATCCAAAGGAAAAGAGAGAAAGCCCAAATACATAAAATTATGAATGAAAAGGGAGAGATCACAACGAATACCAAGGAGTAGAAACAATCATCAGAAATTATTATCAACAGTTATATGCCAATAAGCTAAGCAACTTAGATGAAATAGATGCATTCCTGGAAAACTATAAACTCCCAAAATTGAGTCAGGAAGAAATTGACAACCTGAATAGACCAATGTCTAGTAATGAGATTGAAGCGATGATCAAAAACCTCCCAAAACCATATGATAATTGACTCTCTCTGCTTGACTTATTTCACTCAGCATAATCTCTTCCAGTCCCGTCCATGTTGCTACAAAAGTTGGATATTCATCCTTTCTGATGGAGGCATAATACTCCATAGTGTATATGGACCACATCTTCCTTATCATATGGTTTCACTTATTTGTGGAGCATAACCAATAGCATGGAGGACAAGGGGCGTTAGAGAGGAGTAGGGAATTTGGGTAAATTGGAAGGGGAGGTGAACCATGAGAGACTATGGACTCTGAAAAACAGTCTGAGGGGTTTGAAGTGGCGGGGGGGTGGGAGGTTGGGGTACCAGGTGGTGGGTATTATAGAGGGCACAGCTTGCATGGAGCACTGGGTGTGGTGAAAAAATAATGAATACTGTTTTTCTGAAAATAAATAAATTGGAAAACAACAACAACAACAAAAAAAAACCTCCCAAAAAACAAGAGCCCAGGACCTGATGGATTCCCTGGGGAATTCTACCAAACTTTCAAAGAAGAAATAACACCTATTCTCCTGAAGCTGTTTCAAAAAATTGAAGCAGAAGGAAAACTTCCTCTTTCTATGAAGCCAGCATTACCCTGATCCCCAAACCAGGCAAAGACCCTACCAAAAAGGAGAATTTCAGACAAATATCACTGATGAATATGGATGCTAAGATTCTCAACAAGATCCTAGCAAGCAGGATCCAACAGCACATTAAAAAGATTATCCATCATGATCAGGTGGGATTCATCCCTGGGCTACAAGGATGGCTCAACATTCGCAAATCAATCAATGTGATAGTACAAATTAATAAGAGAAGAGAAAGAACCACATGGTCCTCTCAATTGATGCAGAAAAAACATTTGACAAAATCCAGCATCCGTTCCTGTTTAAAACGCTTCAAAGTATAGGGATAGAGGGAACATTCCTGAACTTCATCAAATCTATCTATGAAAGACCCACAGCAAACATCATCCTCAATGGGAAAAAGCTTGCCTCCTTCCCGTTGAGATCAGGAACACGACAAGGATGCCCACTCTCACCATTCTTGTTCAACATAGTATTAGAAGTCCTAGCAACAGCAATCAGACAACAAAGGGAAATAAAAGGTATCCAAATTGGTAACGAAGAAGTCAAACTCTCTCTCTTTGCAGATGACATGATTCTTTATATGGAAAATCCAAAAGACTCCACCTACTAGAGCTCATACAGCATTTCAGCAACGTGGCAGGATACAAAGTCAATGTACAGAAATCAGTGGCTTTCTTATACACTAACAATGAAAATACAGAAAGGGAAATTAGAGAATCGATTCCATTTACTATAGCACCAAGAACCATAGATACCTGGGAATAAACCTAACCAAAGAGGTAAAGGATCTGTACTCGAGGAACTACAGAATACTTATGAAAGAAATTGAAGAAGACACCAAAAGATGGAAGACCATTCCATGCTCTTGGATCAGAAGAATAAACATTGTTAAAAGCTTTTGATCTTGACGAAGTCCCAATAGTTCATTTTTGCCCTTGCTTCCCTTGCCTTTGGCGATGTTTCTAGGAAGAAGTTGTTGTAGCTGAGGTCAATGAGGTTGCTGCCTGTGTTCTCCTCAAGGATTTTGATTGATTCCTTTCTCACATTGAGATATTTCATCCCTTTGGATTCTATTTTAGTGTGTGGTATAAGGAAATGGTCCAGTTTCTTTCTTCTGCATGTGTCTGCCCAATTTTCCCATCACCATTTGTTGAAGATACGGTCTTTTTTACATTGGAAATTCTTTCCTGCTTTGTCAAAGATTAGTTGACCATAAAGTTAAGGGTCTATTTCTTGGCTCTCTATTCTGTTCTATTGATCTATGTGTTAGTTTTTGTGCCAGTACCGTACTGTCTTGATGGTGGCAACTTTGTAATAGAGCTTGAAGTCTGGAATTGTGAGGCCAACAACTTTGGCTTTCTTTTTTAATATTCCTCTGGCTATTTGGGGTCTTTTCTGGTTCCATATAGATTTTAGGATTATCTGTTCCATTTCTTTGAAAAAATAAAGATGGTATTTTCATAGGGATTGCATTAAACGTGTAGATTGCTTTAGGTAGCATAGATATTTTCACAATATTTGTTCTTATGTTGGATCACATTTTTAAAAGATGTGCAAGTGAAGTAGTGGAATAAAACAGAACAATGGATAATTTTCCCTCATCCTTCAAGGATTTTTCCTGGCTAAACAAAATGTATGCGATTTGGGGATTGTTTCTCCAAAAAATCCTGGGCCAGATTATATTGGTGAAAAGACTACAAATGCTTCTACTGGGTTGAGCTTGTTAACACTTTCAAGTAAAGTGTTAGTTAATAAGTAGCTTAGTTATCTGAAAGGTATTGTAAATGCTATGCTATAAACACATAAATAACACTTATTCTATAAACACTATAAATACTGAAATGTATTGCAAATGCTATAAACATTTTTTTCCCTACCTAAACTTCATTTTACTTTTTGCTTCTACTCACCAGATCCCTGATCCTCCCCCTTTTCTCTGAGATTTGAAAACTTTTAAGGATTTCTTTCTTTCTTTTCTATTTTTTTTAAAAAAAGATTTATTTATTAAAGAGAGAGAGAGAGAGAGAAAGCATGTGTGATTGAGAGTGGGGGAGGAGTAGGAGGAGAGAGAGAGAGAGAGAAAATCCTCAAGCAGACTTCCTACTGAGCTTGGAGCCCAGTGCAGGGCTTGATCCCAGTACACTGAGATCGTGACCTGAGCTGAAATCAAGAGTTGGACATGCAACCGACTGGGCCACCCAGATGCCACTTAACAATTTTTGCTTCTTAACCATGTCAGCTATATAAGAAAATTATCAGCACATAAATTTTAAGTGAAACTTCTTGGAATGAGATCTTCCAGGGAGAACATACAGAGAATGATGAGGACAAAAAATGGAGCTTTGGAGCACATGGACCCTTAAGAGGTAAACAGAAAAAGAAGTTGAAAAACAATCTGAGGGGTTTGAAGTGGCGGGGGGTGGGAGGTTGGGGGAACCAGGTGGAGGAAACGGATTGCATGGAGCACTGGGTGTGGTTCATTATTCATTCATTCATTATTCAAAAATAATGAATACTGTTATGCTGAAAATAAATAAAAGAAAAAAAAAGAAAAAGAAAAAGAAGTTGAGACATCTAAGTTGGAATGGCTAGAAAGTTAGGACAAAAATCAAATTTATAGAAAGCAAGGAGAGAATTTTAATAAAAAGAAAGTAGTGATTACTGCTAAGAGCGTTTTAATCAATTTTCTGGTTTAGTCTTTGCTTCAAAATTAAGCTAGTGAGTTTATCAATGTATTTTTATAAGAACTAACAATTTTCTCTGCTTAGAAATGCCAAAGTATTAGATTTTTTTCCTGAGTTCTTATAATCTGAAGTACTTCTAATCCTAACTCATATGTGATAAATATACAACCCATGTTGTTTCAGGCCAACACGGAGGGGAGTGTATAGAGATGGATTTTTAGAAATATGCAATATTTCCTTAGCTTTCACTTTTATCTGCTATTTTTTTAAAGAGTTTATTTATTTATTTGACAGACAGAGATCAAGAGAGAGAGAGAGAGAGAGGGAAGCAGGCTCTCCGATGAGCAGAGAGCCCAATGTGGGCCTTGATCCCAGGACCCTGGGATCATGACCTGAGCCAAAGGCAGAGGCTTTAACCCTCTGAGTCACCCGGGCACCACTTAAGTACTATTTTGAGACTTGACTCTATTCAATGTCTTTCTTACTTATAGCTGGGAATTATGCTAGGTAACAAACATGTGTTCCTTAACACATTCTCAACCTCCACGGATAGCCTTGGCCTCTAGCCCTTACATCCCCCATACCACTGTTCTTGAGGTATACAGCCACTGCCGGCACTGTTAGCTGTGCAGTGTATCACGTTCCTCATGGAGCTGGGGAACAACTGATACCCTGTACCCCATGGTCCTGCATGGTCCTTCGGCTCAGGTCATGATCCCAGGGTCCTGGGTTGAACCCCACATCGGGCTCTCTGCTCAGCAAGGAGCCTGCTTCCTCCTCTCTCTCTGTCTGCCTCTCTGCCTACTTGTGATCTCTGTCAAATAAATAAATAAAATCTTTAGAAAAAAAATGTCTCATAGCCTGAAGTTGTAGGGCGAACTATTATTGGGGAGTATGTCTTTCTGTTGTCTTAGTATATTTTTCTCTATGAGCATATCCTCAAGGATTGGCTTGAAACTCACTCAACACCTTATGAAATGTTCTTTTAAAAAACAGCTTTTTAAGTTTTGTTTTCTGTTCTAATTTGTAGTATCTATTTCCCTAAAACTGACACATCAGGTTAAGTCAGAAGACAAATTTGATTAGTAGTAAACTCTTTATTGTATTCACTATCAGGCTTACTACCAACCCTGTTGACCAACTCAGTTGTTTATATTGGACAAAGTCTATGAAGTTGGCTCTTATCTATTAGGATGGACTCTGTTCAAGGAGGTCCTTTGCCTCTCACTCAAATAAACAACTGTTGGGCTGCCCTGATGTCTTCCAGACCTGGACATGGGTCTGTCTGAATTTGTGCTATGCATAACACATAGACTCTACTTGGGGTAGTCTCTCCATTACATAGCCACAACCATGGTTCAAAATTGTTATCCAAAATAATAGTTCACCCTACAACTTCAGGCTATGAGGCATTTTTTTTCCCTAAAGACTTTATTTATTTATTTGACAGACAGAGATCACAAGTAGGCAGAGAGGCAGACAGAGAGAGAGGAGGAAGCAGGCTCATTGCTGAGCAGAGAGCCCATGTGGGGTTCAACCCCAGGACCCTGGAATCATGACCTGAGCCAAAGGCAGTGGCTTTAACCCACTGAGCCACCCAGGCACCCCTGGGCTATGAGGCATTTTACCAGATGGTCATCTTGTGAGTAAAACACATTACAACAACAACAACAACTACTACTACTTTGGGATTAGGTGTGGTGGGAGAAAATGGTGACTTTATATCTATTGACCTGGATTCATGAACAGGTGCCTAGCTTGCTCAACAGAAGCATGTCAGTTCTGATATCTGTTCTGAGATGCACCTATCAATGTCAATCCTATGTGCCAGTCTATTGTCTTTAAAAATTCTTTTAAATTTTTTAGATTATGCATGACAAATTTCATTTAGGAAAACATATGACCTTATCTTTAAAATAATTTTTATTCTGGAGAGAGGTTTTATTTCTATTGTATTTAGTAGCTACTCAGATTTTAGAGAAGGTATTTCCATATTTAACTCCCTTTTTCCTCCCTTCTTCCTACCATGTATTAATTAGGTCCTGTGCTAGAATTGATTTTTCATAATTTAAAATTCCCAGAGCTATCTGCAAAACTGAGTAAACCCAGATTAGAAAATACTCTGCACCAATCAGAAAGTCAGTGGTTAATTAAAGAGAGCAGTTAATCTAACTTTCTCAGACTATTGGTATGACACATCAGAAAGAAACTGAATTGTTTGCTCAACTTTGTCATTTCTTTTCAAGTGCCTGAAATCTGAAGACTGGAGAACATGTTCAGGTAGGGAACAAGAGAATTGCTTTGGATATAAGGGGTGGAAGGTGGTAGAAAATGAATAAGTGAAAAGAATATTTAAAATACTGGAAACCAAGATTTTAATCAAGTTGTTTAAGAAAATGCAATGTAAAATGGCCTTTATAAAAACCTTTTATTGAGCAAAGGCACAGAATAGCAAATTTAGGTGTTAAGACTCAACTTTGTCCTGATTCTGAAGGACAAAAAAGCTGAATGTAAGAAAATTTGCATAGAAGATGATAATTGCGATTTTGTCAATGTCACTCTGATCTTTTGCTATTTTGATAGTGTGGTCTCATGTATACAGAATAAACATTTTATATTCATCCAGCTTTATATGGAAGTTAGGATATAAAACTTTGATGCTGACTAGCGAAGTGGCCATTTTAATTTCAATATTTTCTCTCGGAACCCATTGGAAAAGATTTTAATAGATTTTCATCCAAGATAGGCAAGCACTTGTAGAAGCAAAGCAAAGTGCTGGTATGCAGTTTCAGAAATCTGTTGACTGCATGTTCCCATATGTGTTCCAGGAAATTCACATTTGGATTTCAGTATAATTCAGAGTTATGGTAGTGCTATCCAACACTTTTTTGGAAGGGAGTTTGCTTGATACCAACATAAGCCTTGCCAGAACTCAGCAGGCCAAATTCTAGTTCTGGAATATGTGGGAAACAAGAGATCAGCCATTAAATGATGAGGGCTGTATCACTTTCAGTACTTCACGGAAACAAATTTTACCTAATGGTCTAGAAGGTCATTTTGAATATAACCAATAATATTTTAAAAATGAAATGTCTCTTTTGTGGCATTTTATAGGGCATGTAACATTTAATAACAAAATTTACTATTACATTTTTTCTTCTGAATACTGGCTAAAATGTTTCAGCTTTTCAGACTTAATTATACCTGGCCAGACATGTACAATTATGCTTACCTTTAGAAATGAAAATCTACTAGTATTCATTGTGTGTATAAGACTAAGTTAGAAATTCAATCATTTTATAGCTAATCTGTATCAAAACTGCCCTGGTTAAAGTGATTGAATTGGCATTGAACTCATTATTGAATACAAAGCTTCTCATCTTCTTCTAAAATATTGCTATTAATTTGGCAAAAATGATGTGTTAAAATTACAATACATGTAATAAAATAAGAAATCATAAACCATAGTAAATTTAGGAATGTCCTTTTGTTTTCTGAGAAAAACTATAAAATCCAAGTGCTTGCAGTGATTTCAAAGGACAATTGTCAAGTACCTAACTTTAGCAAGGTGAGGCCAAAACTTTCAGGATAAATTATCTTTTCTATTCTTAAAGATACTGAATACATGCCCTCTCAGACTGTTTCAATACCTATCCACATAGTAAAACATCTTAGTAATCCCAACTGTGACCTATCCTTCTAAGTTTTACAAGTATTTCTGCTAATGTTTTAAAATTCATTCATCTTGTTATGGTGCAGAATGACTGGTTAACAACCTCTTCATAATGGCCTTTTATGTTAAGAGAATAGTGGATAAAGATCCTCTTTTTCATCTTAAGCCATTCCAATTTCTTTATTTCTGTGTAGTATGAATTAGTTTGAATAGTTTTCTCTGAATAGTTTTCTTTTGACCTCAGGAAATTTTGTTTTTAATACCTCCTTCAGAAAAGGGAAAATTTTGATAAAACTTTTTAATGAAAGTAAAAAAGGGACAAGCATACTTTTTCCCCTTATCTTCTTAATGTAAATCTGTATGTTTATTTTCATATTAAGCTGGCTTTTTGTACTCATAGAATGTTTAACCTCTGAGCCATTATGTGTGTGATATCTTTTGTTTTTCTGCCTTCTGGGGCACTATTAGGCTTCATCCATCTTATATCTGTTTACTTGGAGAGAAAAATTCTAGATGCTTTAGTAGTACTTTGTGATTTCTCAGTATATCATATCTTTTGTGAAAATTAGATAGTTATCTGGGACCTGCTTTTAAATATAAAGGTGGATTTGACATTTTTGTGAATCCTACAATCCATATTACTTATGTAATTAATTTTCTCAGATGAGCATTATTAGTCCAATTTTACCATTTATTTTTTTATTTTTTAAAAAGATTTTATTTATTAATTTGAGAGACACAGAGAGAGGAAGAGAGTGCATGAGCAGGGGGGAGGGGCAGAGGGAGAGACAGAAGCAGACCCTCCCCTCACCCCCATGCTGAGCAGGGAGGGAGTGCCACTGGTCCTGACCCCAGGACCCTGAGATCATGACCTGAGCCAAAGGCAGATGCTTAACCACCAACTGAGCTACCCATGCGCCCCCCAATTTTACTGTTTAAAAATAGTAAGTTAGAGGCCAAGTCACTTGCCTAAAGTCTTGTGGCTTATTAGTCAGAGTCATCTGGAAACCTTTGGACCAGTGCTCTTCCTACAAGGCCACATTGCTCATATTTCACTTTATTTGTGTAGATAAATCTTTATACTCTAAGCACTTCATTTTCTGTTCTTGAAAAAATGTACTAACAAATGCAGTGGAAATTTTGGGGAAATAAATACTACATTTTTTTCTGCCATAAAAATAATGTTTCAGTGTTATGTTGCTGTCATTAAAAGCTTGGCCTGTAGATGACTGTGTACAAAATGATTCATCTTAGAACCAACCTTATTGTCCAGAGTTTAGTCTTCTGGAGTTAGTATGGGTAAGAAGGCTTATAATGCTGTATACAAAATATTTCTAGACAATAAAATCTTTGGAGCTAGAAATGATCATTACTGATGTGATGCATTTTATGTATTTTTCCCCCACCAACAATATTTACTAGATAATCTAGGTATAATCCTACCTGGAATCAGGTAGGTGTACTAATCACTTATGGAAGACTTTTTTCTCTATGGATATAAAACTGAGTAATCAAGGAAATGGTGATTTTACCAAGATGCTTTTCAATCTATCAAAGTTCATTTTTGCCTCCAGATTGTTGGTGTTACATAACATAACAATCATTATTCTATTAATTGAAACATAATTGAAATCTGTATTATAGTGTCTTTTAGGGGCCCATTTTCAGTGAGGACTGTGAACACAAGCTTTACTTACTAGCATACCCCAGATATGCTATTTCCTCTAAATTTTAGACATTGTTTGGCCTTGTAAGGAAATCTAATATTTCAAATACTTCCATGTTTTTGGGATGCAGATTGGTGTTTGAGCTCCTAAAATGTGAAGCACAATACCAAAGATGACAACTTTGGAAAATATTTTGAAAGTTCTATGACCTCATAAAAATTTCACTTTCCTTTAAAATGTTTAAAAACCCTCTCATGGTTAGTAAAATCTAACCATAAATTCTTTTTTCTCCATATGCCTTTAGGCTAAAAGGAAAAAAAAAGACCCAAGTTAGATATATACTCCTATTGATTTAAAAAAAAAAGATTTAATTTATTTTTTTGACAGAGAGAGTGTGCACAAGAGAGAGCACAAGCTGAGGGAGAGGCAGAGGGAGAAGTAGGCTCCCTGCTCAGCAGGAAGCCTAATGCAAGACTCAGTCCCAGGACCCTGAGATCATGACCTGAGCCAAAGGCAGATGCTTAACCAATTGAGCCACCCAGGTACCGCTACTCCCATTGATTCTTATTCCTGTTAAATATATCAGTTTACTAATAGAAAAAAGAAGAAATAGAACTTGTAGATGTATCATATCACCTGGTTTCTCTTGGGCACATGGCCTGCTTTCTTTCTGGTCCCAGATTAATGGACTAATTATCATAATTGCTATTCATTAAGATGTACGAAATGATAGTTTACAGTTAGAGGCTGCATAGGTCTATAATAGGTATTGAACTTTTTTTGTTCATAGTGTTTGGTATTTTAATTTGTTAACCACATTCGGTTAACCTGTATTTGAGTTATTGAAAGGTTTTCATTGATTTAGGGATTCCACAAGTAAATCTGCAGGTAGTGACTTTTTTTCTTTAATGCCAAAAGTTTTCTTTGAGTCTCTTATTTCTTTACATCAAAATTTCATGTACAAATATGTTGAAAATTGCCTAGCATGGAAAAATCAGGATAATTTGTTAGAGAATTAAAATATAATGTTAGGCTACTTTACATTTAGGTATCTCTCAAAATAAATCTTTCCGTACCATAAGTTCTTATACAAAACAATCCGACATATCAGTATCAGGCTCAAATTTTGAATACAACCCAGTTGAAATTGGTTTCCCACTAACTCTCTTGAAGGCCAATGCCATGACCCCTGCCTCTTGAGCCAAATCAGACAATGAGCAGCCTCTTTGGCTCCTTAGTTGGTGGGAAGACTTTGTAATGTTATAACCTCAGTTTGAGCAAAAATACAGTTTGAAATGATAGTATCTCTTGGATTTCTTCACCTATTTTGCCTACAAAAAAAATTACGTATTTACTGAGTAACTGAAATATGCTTTAATAAAGTGCTTTTAGTATTTCCAAAAATGGAATTGTATGGTAGTACCATAACAATTTTAAGCTTAAGTACCATAACAATTTTTTAAAAAATTGTCAATTTTGGTTTTGTTCTAGTCTTATTTTATTCCCATATGATAGTTACAGACTGAAATATAGTTTTTCTAGTGTCAAGTGTTTGGGTTGTAATGCTATTTCTAGAGGATTCAGAACAATGTGAAGTTAGTTTATAATAGGAATTTAATGTTAGAAAACATTGTGGCAATTTTCTTTACTGCAACAGCTATATTGCTCTGAAGTACAGACTTAGTAAATAAATGTCAAATTAAAATATGCAAACTTACCCAAAAGCACATACCCTCCCCAATGTCCATAACCCTACCCCCCTTCTCCCAACCCCCCTCCCCCCAGCAACCCACAGTTTGTTTCGTGAGATTAAGAGCCACTTATGGTTTGTCTCCTTCCCTATCCCATCTTGTTAAATTGGAAGGGGAGGTGAACCATGAGAGACTATGGACTCTGAAAAACAATCTGAGGCGTTTGAAGTAGCGGGGGGGTGGGAGGTTGGGGTACCAGGTGGTGGGCATTATAGAGGGCACAGCTTGCATGGAGCACTGGGTGTGGTGAAAAAATAATGAATACTGTTTTTCTGAAAATAAATAAATTGGAAAAAAAATATGCAAACTTGGGGCACCTGGGTGGCTCAGGGGGTTAAAGCCTCTGCCTT
The DNA here is from genome assembly GCF_020171115.1 of Neogale vison. NCBI lineage: Eukaryota > Metazoa > Chordata > Mammalia > Carnivora > Mustelidae > Neogale > Neogale vison. The sequence goes on along the minus strand of NC_058091.1, from coordinate 74,449,391 downwards.
CGGCTCAGGTCATGATCTCAGGGTCTTGAGATCGAGCCCCACATCCGGCTCTCTGCTCAGCAGGGAGCCTGTTTCCCCCTCTCTCTCTGCCTGCCTCTCTGCCTGCTTGTGATCGCTGTCTGTCAAATAAATAAATAAAATTTTTAAAAAATGCAAACTTATTAATACAAAGAGCACATATTGATCTACTAGCAAGCCATAAGAGATTGACTGCTTTTTTTTTCTTCCAACCCAGAGAAACTTTGAAAATTCCCACAATTTACTTAGGGTTTTGTATTGTCCTTCTATTATTAACAACCATTTCTCTGGAAGAAAACACGTGATATTAACATCTTGCTAAATGTAGTGTTTATTTTTTTTTCTCTCTCCAGACAATCTCTTTGTGCTTAGTTTCAACATTTCTTTTATAAATCACACATAAAAAAATGTCTTTATAGAGATTTTCTTCTTATGGAAATATAAGTCAGACTGGGCTTAACAAAATCAGAAACATAAAGTTAATTTATTTGGATAGAAATTTCACATAAGAGTGTTGGTAAATGATATGTATCTGATTGAAAATTAAATAAAGCAAGGGCTCCAAATGACTAAGGTAAAGTGTAGGAAGATTCTTATCTGATCTCAACATGAATCAAAAAGAAACATATTTTCTGATAGAAAAAATGATCACACATTAACATCTGGACATCATGTGGATATTTGCTCAGTAATTAGCAGCAGCCCCTGTTCAGTTACATTCCGACATCTGGGAACAAAAATAGGGACTAAAAATAAAGACAAGGAGAAAAGTAAAAAATTGTCTGCTATAAAATAGCATGGTTGCTCTACATTATGAATTAAAGGGTTTCTGTCATTTTCTCTGGTGCCCCCAAATACTTTCTCCAATAGATATACCCAAGATACTACTTGGACCTTATAAACTGATGTTTTATTATTATATTCAGAGGGAAAGATTGTAATTTGAAATCATGCTTTTAGGACTTGAAGAATGATTGAAGTATTATCAAAGGATTTTTATACTGATATACTTTTAAATAAACAGAATATATCAACATTAATTGGTAGAATTGTTATCTCAAATCTTTCTTCAGGGCATAATAGCTAAAAACTGTTAAAACTGTATTGCATGCCTTTGAGAATGTGGCTTACATAGGTATAAAAGAGTGTGTATTGGTTAGTGTATTATGGCTACCGAAAGAATATATTTTTGCTAGTCTTAAAGGGACAAAAATTACAGAATTCCAACTATACTGGATAATCTGTAATTTTTTTCCTATTAAGAATGGCAAAATAAATATATCTACTTGTGCTTATGGACAATCTGATACTAGCAAGTTTTGTCTGACAGTAAGGCAGATTTTAATTCTCTGTTAAATTGTAGATTCTATGGAAGATACATTGTACAGTTTCTCTAAAGTATTGTGGAATATGTACCATATGTTTTTGAATACTGCTTATCTTTTAATTGACTTAAGAATAAACCCATATGGTAAACACAGGCAGGGCCTGTAGTTCATTGTAAGGATGGAAATACTCTCCAGAGATTTGAACGTTGCTTGCCAGATCCCTCTGGGCCAACTTGAAAGAGATTGGTCATTGTATCTGACATTGGTCCAATAATCTGTGCAAGAAGGAAGACTGAAAACTGCCGATATATCTCTCTCTGGTCTATCAAACTTGGTTATCATCTGTGAGGGTGGCTCTGAGAGTTCTATGGGGCGAAGACTACCTTTTATAGTTTTGTAGTTTTCTTCTCTGGTTTTAATTATTATTTCTTCATTATGTTAGTTAAAAAGTTTCAGTCCATCAACCAATTTCCATTGTTGGAACATCTGACCACTACTATTTGTACATGAATATTTGTGCTAGATTGAAAACAGCCTGTAGTTTATCAAAAACAAGAACTTTGAAATATACCTGTTTTGAGCCAATGAACCAAAGATTTCTTTTTTTCTTTTTAAGATTTATTTGTTTGTTTGAGAGAGAGAGAAAGAACATGTGAGTGGGGAGAGGGGCAGAGGGAGAAAGAGAATCTTAAACAGACTCCCCACTGAGTAGGGAGTCTGATGTGATGTGGGGCTCCATCTCACCACCCTGAGATCAGGACCTAAGCCCAAATCAAGAGTCAGTGGTTCAACTGACTGAGCCACCTAGGTGCCCCATGAACCAGATTTCTAACCACTGTCTTTCTATCCTCTTATTCAATAGCCAAGACCATGGTGTTCCTCTGGCATTATTAAACCATTTGCCCTTCATTACCTTTTGTATCATATCCTAATGATTCATCCTTGCCTTTGAGCAATTCCTTCACCCCTACCTTCATCTCCTTCACATTTCTCTATTCAATTCACAGACGTCAACAAATTATATTTGTTCATTTGTTTCCTTTTTCATTTTGCCTGTGAACAGAACTATGAAATGTTTAAGTCAAATTGCAAACTTAGATGAGCTGATGCATTTATCAACCCACTTCCCTAGAAGACAAAACTCCTTCACCCTTCATTGAGTTTACTTATACTTCAATGATTTCATGTGTATGTATGGCTATTAGAAAAAAGGAAAAAGTCCTTCAGTAAAGGGATGTTATCCACAGGTGAGAACATGAATAGTTTGTATAATTTCATTAAGTTCCAAAAGTGGCCAAAACAATGAATGTTAAGTTGAGAAGAGGAAAAAGGGTGGCCCCTGTATTTTAAAGACTATGAATTTTGAAACTTGGCCTTGTTTTATAGCAGAAGGATCATTTGGGGGTTATTATTTTTGAAAAAATAGTTTGGTAATATATATGTTGTTTTACCTTTTTTAAATTTTTTTTAAAGTAAGCTCCACATGCAGGGTGGAGCCCAATATGGGGCTTGAACTCATGACTCTGAGATCAAGACCTGAGCTCAAAGTTGAACTGACTGAACAACCGAGGCACCCCTACTTTATACTTTTAAAAGTAGCTTCTAACATATCCTAAATACTTTTCAGAAGATAATTATCTTTTTTAATGACTTTAAAAGGGTAATCTTAAACCAAACTTATAGGTTTAATTAAAGAAATACATGCTAATATTTATACAGTATGTTCTAGCTGGCTACATAAGAAAAATGGACCATATCAAACAAGTCAAACATGTATCTGCAAAACTGATTTATTTTCATAAAGGTCAGAATAGAGTGGGATATTTTAGGAAATGTATACCTTTTTAAAATGTCATCCTTCTGCTCTACTAGGCATTAATTGCATACATTAGAATAAAAGGCAAGCTTAATAACATTTATGGGAGGGTGTGGAAACACTGGAGAAACTCAGTAAAGATAAAGGTGTTCAGTAAAAAAAATTGTCCCTTGGAGGAGGATTTAGAGGAGTCAGCAGGACTTATATTAAAGAGGGAAAGCACAGATTGAACTTCAGTGTTTTAGAACATGATGAAAGACACTTATTTTAGTTCACCTAGTGAGCATTTGATTCCCTTCCAGCATAATTTTTGTGCAATAGAGTCTAGGCTAAAGCTGTATTTTTCAGACTCCTTTGCAGCAAGGGTTCTACTTGTGACCTAGGTTCCACCAAGCGGTCATAGTCATTGAGACCTGGAGGTGAAAGCGAGTGTAGTGGTTATGTTGAGGAGATCAGGTCAGCTGACAATCCTGGTGGTGGAGGCACTTGATTCTTTTAAGGCAACCTGGAGTCTAAGTTACTGGAGTTTCTGGCCACCTCTCCCTGGTGTTTTAGTTGTTACACAGCAAAGTAATATTTGTCTATTAGTCGTGAGTACACTAGAAGTTTGGGCATTTCTCTTTGATGCTCTATTCTTGCCTCTGTAGTATTTAAACTCAATTTTTGGTTCTCTCAGAAATTCTGTCAATTACCTAACTTTATTTTCAATAATACCCTTCTTCTAAAGTTAGTTATTGTATGTTGCTTTTTAGATGAGTAAGGGTCCTGCAAGATACAGCTATCAAGGAAAATTTTTATGTAATAATAATTACTAGTGAATGCTTTTCACATGCCAGTATTCTAAATACTGTCTCATTTAATCTTCACATCTGTTCCCTAAGGCTCTTTCTCAAAACTACCAAGTGGTCACTGATAAACAGATAGTAAATACAGGTCTGTCTTGAAATGGCCATTTATAAGAAGGGCAAAGAAAGGAAATGCATTCAAACATGAGCCAAAGAGAGCTCATTTTAGACATAAAAATAGTGTAATAGAAAATAACTTTGTCTATGGAATAGATTAATTAGTGAACTCAAGGTTTCATGATTGCACATCCTTAAAATGACTGGTTTGGGGCCAAGCAATAATTTGTTAGATTAGATCTCATTTGAAACACTTTCTTGAATTTAAGTTCTTTATTTTCATCCATAGAGCTTTTGAATTTCTATTTGATCAATGTAATATGATGTTACCATGATGCTATACTATAATTTTATGCTAGCATATTCATAAGTTAAATAATGTGACTATATAATGTAAAGATTTTTTTAAGTTGGTTGTTTAGTCTTTTCTAAGACATAGAACTTTAGTTTATTTAAAATCCCCCGTTATTTCCTTAATATCTTTATATATCCAAAAGAGTATTCTCATTTCCCCAATTGCTTCATAATTATTTTTTAAAATTTTTTGTTCAAATCAGGATTCAAATCAAGCTTATGCATTGCAATTCTTTGACTCATATCCTAAGTCTATTTTTAGCTATAAGTCCACTTCACTCCTTTTCTCCTGGAAATTAGTTTGTTGAAAAGACAGAGTAATTAGTCCTGGAAAATTTCCCACAGTCTGGGGTGTATCCCTGTGGGCTTATTTAACAAGTTTTTCTTTCCCCTGTGTTTTCTGTAAACTACTACAGTTCAGAGACTTTCAAGTTCAGGTTTGATTTTTCTAATATGTAACAAAAATACTTCATTGATGGTGATGTGTACTTTTATCTGGATGCACATGTTGTCTGGTTGTTTCTCTTTTTATGGTGCTAACTACCATGAAAAATTCTTGTCTAGATTGTTAGTAATATTCTAACTCTATGCTACCTTCATTTATTATCTAGCAATGTTTCTCAAAGTAATTAACAAGTTTATTCTATTTTCCATATTCTCTCCCTGTACTTCTCAATAATTGTCCTGTGTGTATGTCATCAGAATATATAGCCATTATGTACTATAATGTTTGCTTTGTATCCATTATTTAATTTAATCTTAGTTCCACAAATAAATATGTATTAAATCCTCACCCCCAGTCCCTATGCCACTGACTCTAGTCATTTTGTTTGTCCAAAGTTTGTTCTCTAGGAGATTACCCAGAAAGGACTCTACATTCCTAAATTCTTATATGTTTGTAAAAAGTTCAGCATTTTTCCCTGGAGGTCACTTTCCATATAAAAGCCTTGGCTTATGTTTTCTATTCTTGAGTATCTCAAGTGTGTTAAGATATTTCCTTGTCTTTTGTCATGAAGCATTCTTGTTAAAAAGCATGATGCCCATCAGTTTTTCTTTCCCTACAAATCACTTTGTGTTTTTGTCTAGATACTGAAAGGACTCCCCCCACCCCAAAGTTAGTTTACTATCACAATATGTGTTTTCTTTTTGTTAAAATTTTTTTAGGTCTATGATTTGCTCTTTCAATATATTTGCTTTTTATTTATTTCAGAAAGGTTTTCCTGGATGATAAACATTTTAGTATTGAGTCTCTTCTATTGTTTTAGGTGTCCTCTCTGGGGACTTCCATGATGTAGGTGGTAGATCTTGTTTCCTTTTTTCTTTCACTTTCTTTCTTTTAAATTGTTTCATTTCTTTTTTTTTTTTAACTTTCATATATTTTTAAAATTTCTTCTTTACCATATTCTGTTTTTTTGTAAGGCAGTATTGATGTATCCCATGGCATTGTCCATTATCTAAATCCAATTATTTATTCTTGAGTTTCTTCTAGTTTAGTTATCATTTCTGAAAGCATTTGTAGTTTTATTTCTAAGTCTTTCCTGAGTTCTGTCCTCTGCCTTTTCAAATATTCCTTATTTTCCCCATCAGCTATTTCTGAATGTTTCTAATTCTTTTGGCATTCTTTCATTGTTTCTATTATTTTCTTAAATTCTTTTAGCTATTTTTCTAATATTTTAGATATTTTTAATCTATTTTGTGGGATGGTTTATGGCATGCCTCCATTGTCTACATGAATATTATTTTGCTCACTATTCTTTTCCTTATAAAAACTTTACATGGGATCTGTTTGCATTGCAGTCCTCTTGCTGATTTTAAGTAAGACGGGTTTTCCTATATTCAAAGAAAGGAAGGGTCAAGTAAACTTTCTTAGCTTCCTGCTCCTGGCCTTCTCCCCTATTCTTTTACTCTAGAGCTTCTCTTTACTTTGTCCTAGGGTTTCCACTGTGCTCTGTTTAGCTTCTCCTCCTCCCAGCTGTTCTCCTTAGGTTGAGCATGTGTCTTGAAAGGGGCCTTCAGTTGGTCAGCCTCTGAAGGTCCCTCCCACACGTGTTTGCTGTTTTCAGATTGGGTCACTAAGCTTTTCATAATAGTAAGGAAATCTCATTTTGAAGGAAGTATCTGTTAAGAATTTGTTTTTTATATCTCACCCTCATTCGAAGTGCTTTTGTCTTCTTTCCATGTTTTCCCATACAGTTGCTGATACCATGTAGGCCTGATGGCAGATGCAAGTTTAGGGAGTGTAAGAATACCCTTTTTTGAATTTTGCTATAGGTGTCTGTTATGAAATTTTGTTTTGTTTATTATTCTGGGATCTCTGTGTGTTTGTTTGTTTTAATTAGAGGTTTGGACAGAGTAAAAAGCTAGGCCAACATTGCCTATACTCCTGCTGGAAACCAGTGATTAGTTTGTTCTTAATCTTACCTCATGACTGCAGATGAATTTGAACTCTTTTTCCTTGTAGAGTTTAAAGCTGGGTTAATTAACAATCATTTTGTATATTTGGGGCACTGGCTTAATAGTCTATGAATTCAGCCATTTACTTTATTGAGATCTTTTGCCATTATTATATCCTCTATAATACAATTTAGTCGGTTTAGAAAAGCAGTAGCTAAATACATTCTTAACTAGCAGAAACTTTATAAATGCATTTGTAACTATATATATGCACATATACATATAGCTTTATGTATTTGTAAATGCATGTGTTTATACAAAAATTTACTATATGTGATACATATTTATGAAGTGTACAAAATAAAAAACCTATCAGAAATTAATTTGGCTTACACACTTTTTAAGAGCTCTTTTTTTTAAGAGTATGTGGCTTTATTTTTGCTTATAAAAGACAAAAGTAATGCATTCTCACTTTAATCATTTTTGTTTTTACCCTAAATGTTTTCTTTTCACCTAATAAAGAAAGGAAGGAATGTTTTGCCAAACTCAAGACCCATTTGGATCTGTGGTTTCTAAATGTCAAGCCCAAACCGAACACTCCGGAGTTTAACCTTGTTTGCTTTTGGCTAAAGTGGCTTCCTGTTTCTAAGAAAGGAAAAAAAAAATAGGTTATAAAAGTCTATTAAAAAGATCACAAGCCTTCTACAGGACCCAGTGGCTCACATGACAAAATACTTTGATGAATTAAGTACAAATGAATCTTAAAATGTAAATTAAATTTACCTGTAAAATTCAGTTGGCTTTATAATTCAGAAAAGGAATAGTAGACTGAGACAGAATGTTCCTGGGAAAAAGGCTATGGTTTGGCCAAACCAAGTGTTTGAAAAACACTGTTGCTAGAGATATATAATGAACCAAAAATTTTCTGCAGTTTTTGTTTTTCATTCTTATAATTTTGTTGTACTTATTCTCACAGCCAACTTCAAATTACCCTCTATCCCTCGACAAGTTAACAAAAAAAAAAAAAAAAAAAAAAAAAACAGGGCAGCTGAAAAGTTTGCTTAAACTTCTTAATACTTTTAATCCTTACTTGTTATAATTTGATTACTGAGACAGATTTTCTCTGTGGGCCTCCTATTAAATCACTTTCAAGTTGAAACAAACCAGAAATCGTTTTAAATAGCAGAGCTAGACTTACTTTAAGCTGTTCAGAATTTACACAGAAACTGCAGAATGTCTCTTCTAAAATGCTGTAAATGTGCCCAGAGGCTACTGTGATGGTTTACCCTTCCAACCTAACCAAAAACAAACAAACAAACATGAAGTTCTGGGCTATAAAGTAGAGGACAATGTTACTCAGCCTATATTGGATTTCATTTATTTTCTGTGTTCCTAGATATTAGTGTCGTAGGATTACCTCCAACTAACATTGAAGATAGTTTTTCAGTTTATGCCCAAGAGTATAATTCTATTTGGTTTGATAATATGAGGATCTGGTCTAAACCCATCTTTACAGTGTATATTTTAACATGGGAAAAAAACCCTCTTAATTGTAATTAAATGTTTTCTAATTTTTTTTTTTACTATTTTTGAGTAGTTTTAGGATATCCAGGAATGATACAGATCTTGTGTCTTAAAGCTATTTTGAATTATTCACCTAGAAGGGGTAATACAAGTTACTAAATTTAAAATAGCTGAAGTCTACCCAGAGGGGAGAAAGAGTGGGAAGGGTAATAATTCAGTAATTCTCAACCTTTTGTGTGCATAAAAAATTATAGGGAAACTGCTGAAAGTACATGTTCGAGGGACTGAGTTCCAGAGATTCAGATTGAGTAGGTGATGCCCAAGAAGCTGCATTTTAACTATGATAATGCCAGTTGTCTTCGTACCTTAGCTTGGGAAATAATTTTGTTAGAACTTTAGCCAGGTGAAAAATCAGAACACTTTGATTTCCTGGGAACTTCAGTTCCCAAGAAAGAATTGTTTTTTTTTTTTGAAAGGGGCACCTTACACCAGTTAAAATGGCCAAAATTAACAAGGCAGTAAACAACATGTGTTGTAGAGGATATGGAGAAAGGGGAACCCTTTTACACTGTTGGTGGGAATGCAAGTTGGTGCGGCCATTTTGGAAAACAGTGTGGAGATTCCTTAAGAAATTAAAAATAGAGCTACCCTATGATCCTGCAATTGTACTACTGGGTATTTACCCCAAATATACAGATGTAGTGAAAAGAAGGGCCATCTGTACCCCAATGTTCAAAGCAGCAATGGACACATTTGCCAAACTGTGGAAAGAGCCAAGATGCCCTTCAACAGATGAATGGATAAAGAAGATGTGGTCCATATACACTATGGAGTATTATGCCTCCATCAGAAAGGATGAATACCTAACTCTTGTATCAACATGGATGGGACTGGAAGAGATTATGCTGAGTGAAATAAGTCAAGCAGAGAGAGTCAATTATCATATGGTTTCAACTTACTTGTGGGGCGTAAGGAATAACACGGAGGACATTGGGAGATGGACAGGAGAAGTGAGTTGGGGTAAATTGGAGGGGGAGATGAATCATGAGAGACTGGACTCTGAGAAACAAACTGAGGGTTTTGGAGGGCAGGGGGTTGGGGGTTGGGTCAACTTGGTGGTAGGTTTTAAGGAGGGGACATATTGTATGGGTGTGATGCATAAACAATGAATCTTGGAACACTGAAAAAATAAAATAAGGTCTAAAAATAAAAGGGGGTTGCCTTTGGAGACTCGGGGACGGAGCCCCACATCAGACTCCCTGCCAGATGCAGAGCCTGCTTCTCCCTCTCCTTCTGTTGTTCCCCTTTGCTTGTGTTCTCTTTCTCTCTTTTAATCTTTAAAAAAATTTTTTTTGAAAAAGATATTTGGCATTTGTACTCTAAATAGCAACAGAAAACTTTGGGAACAAGTATGAATAAAAATTATCAAAATGACAGGTAGCTTGTGGATGAAGAAAAAAGGCTCATTAATTGGAGAATGGAAATATGTTTTGTAAACTATAAGAAACTTTTTTCAAATGAAGGCAAGGGGAGGGGTGTGTAGATATTAGTGTCTAAGTAAATAGATACTATGTTTTGAATGTCCATGTCAAATTCTCTCAGCTCTTCCAGGGAAGGTGTCAGGCCAGCCAGTACAACTTAAAATTGAGCCTCTGTCCTGAGCATCTTGCTGCGAACCACTTTATGCTTATATGTCCTGACCCATTCCTGATTTTCTAGCTTGCAACCCCATGACTCATTTTTCTGCTAATATGTCCTCAGAACTGACTTTGACCTTTGGCTTCCCTTCTTTAACCACAATATATTCAGACTGCTCTGGCTACATTACCACCCATTGCCTTGGTCAGATCCTGCTTCCTCTACCCACTATTATTAAACCAGTTCATGCTGAAGTGCAAGGACTTTGGAGCTGGAGTCAAGGTTGGCTTGGCTCTTCTGCGTTCACATACCCACCTGTTATCACCACTCACTAATCCACTTCTTGTATTGTTCCTTCTGGCTTTGACTGAAATAACACTTGGCGTTTTGGGGATACGTACCATTTGCTGACTGTTCCAGGGTCAGCCTCCTATAGCCAATCAGTCTGTGCTGGCTTTAGGGTTCTCACATTTTTATATTCACTATAATTATTGGAGAGGTATGTTAAAAATCAAAATGCTCAGACCCCAGCAGCTTCGAAGAGCAATCCAGATCAGTGTTACCCAAACTGTGATCCTCAGACAAGGAGCGTCAGCAATCACATGGGAGCTTGCTGAGAATGTAAATTATTGGGTTCTACCCCTACACATTCTGAATCAGACTCTCTGTGGGTGAAACCCAACAATCTCTGTGTGTGTGTGTGTGTTTAAGATTTTATTTATTTGACAGACAGAGATCACAAGTAGGCAGAGAGGCGGGCAGAGAGAGAGGAAGGGAAGCAGGCTCCCTGCTAAGCAGAAAGCCTGATGTGGGGCTTGATCCCAGGACCCTGGGATCATGACCTGAACCAAAGGCAGAGGGTTTAACCCACTGAGCCACCTAGGTGCCCAACAATCTGTATTTTAACATGGAAGTTCAACCTTAATTTACTGATTTTGGATGATGTTGGTACTAGCTTTTGGTACATAAATTATGGTCTGATTCTAGACCCACTGAGGCAGAATCTGTATTTTTTTAAAAAATATTCAGGTTTTAGAAGTACTGCTCTGATAACCTTTTAACAAATAACCTCAGTGGTTTTTAGGTATAACAAAAAGTTAGAAAACATCTGCATTAACACATGCTCTGTACTCAAGAGAGGGGCAGTACTGTTCAGTCTCAGCTTGATGTTTCTCCAAGAATTTTCTGTTTAAATATGTTTCTTGGGGTGCCTATATGGTTTGTAACACAAACCCTGCATAATATCTGTGTTTCAGAGCTGATTTGCGGCTTTACTACTTAATGCCTATAAAACTTGTTGAGATCCTCTGGTAAATCCCAGGGTCAAAAAGGCATCCATTTATGTGGGCTTTGCTGTCACTGGTACTATAATAGATTTTAACATGTCATTCACTCCCTGAAAATAATGGCTGTACCCTCAAACTAGGTGCTATGACAAAAAGAAATAAACCAAATAATAGAATAAAATGACACAAGTTTATACACACCCCTCTGCCCCCAAAGTAGGATAATTAAGAAGCAACAGAGTGTCTATATTTTTCTTTCATTTCTCATTTAAATTAAGTACTGAAACAATATTCAGTCAAAATTACCTTGCTGGTAACCAGAAGCTTTGCAGAAAAAGTTCGTGATGTCTTATTTTGCTATTGGTTCCCAAGCATGAACTACAGTTTCTGAAAAATGAGGCAAACTGATGCAGTGCTATTTTTAGAGGTAAGTTGCAAATATTTACTTCACAGTATGTGTAAAAACAACCTTCTTTTGATTTCTGTTAAAGATATCATGACTCTTTTTTGAGTTTTCTAAAAAAGAGAAATGGGAACAAACATGCACCAGCTCCTCTGGGTGCCATTTGAATGCATAGACTTACTTATTTCATTAGAGATGCTACTAAAATTAAGACCCTTTGACACACAATCTACCTTGTAATGTAATTACTGCACGTGTCCCTTTTCCCAGTAAATTGTTAGCCTCTAGAGAAAAAAGAATGGATCTTATTTATATTTGAATTCTCCACAGTGTCTAATGGTGCCTTACAAAACCTCAATAAATATTTATAGAATGAAAAAAAATGGATGGTCTTTTTGTTCCTTCCATATTTTTGAACTTTGTTCATTGTTTTCAGTGTGCTGTTAACCAAACTCCTGGTTGACCATTTAGATAACTTAAAGCTCAAACCCTTGGGAAGTTGCTTGGCTAATATGGCTGGGACCAATTAATCCCTGCAGATTTATCCATTTTCTTTGCTGTGTCAGAAGGGACTGTAGACTAGGTAAAACTAGTAAATAACTTCACAAAGAAAATAACTAAAGTTAATCTTATCTATAGTACAAACATACTCTTCTCAACTCTTAAAAGTAGTGACCTAAAATCCTCAGAATAATATCCTGTCCATCAAGCCATCTTATAAATAGCCTTGCTCTGTAATGTAGGGAAAAAGACTGAAGGAAATTGTGCCTACTAAATTATGGGAAATGACAAAAACTAAAAGAAAATGACTTAAGTTGAATAATAAGATATTTCTCTTTCTGTAGGTGAAAATAATTGAATATTAAGTTTCCTATAGCTCAAACTAATACCTTTTTGCAACTTCTAAGCTATTGTATTTTAAATCTACACATTGCCCAGTGTTGTCTTTCAAGTAAAAGAATTTAAACCATATAGTAATTTCTGTCAACTCCCAAAGTTGAGTTTAGGAGATTCATAAATTTTGTAAACCAAGGTTCTAAGAACACTTAAGGTCAGAGTCTCTGTGAAATTTTTTTTGTTTTTTAATTTGAATTCTGCTTTTATTTGTTTCCTAATAAAAATTCTCAAGATAAAACCAGAAGAAAATTGGACTATTTGATTATATTTTCTAAATTATAGTTGCTAAGCAACACACATTAGATCACTTCAGGTATTTATTAAGATGCAATTTTGTAGGCCTGACTTACTGAACTAGAATCTTAGGGTGAAGCCTCTGAGGTCAACATATTTACTAAGAATTAAAGATCAATCTTATACCAAAGCTGGTGAAATCCTCTTTTCTATGGATGAGATAATTGAAGTCTAAAGACACTAAGTGATGTGTCTTAATGTCATACAACTAGTAAGCAGTAGAGTTGCTTTTCTAATTCAAGAAGATGGGATAAACTCTCTCTCTATTGCCCCTCATCCATTGTTTTTCCTCCTCTCTGGCTTTTTGCTACTTGGGTCTGTTCACAGATGTGTGTAGCAGGGTGGAGTAACTAAAATCCCAGCTTCCTGGTGATAAATATGAAAAGAGGAGTCCAAAAGAATTGGTAAATATTGGGGGGTGGGAACCATGGAGAAGAAAGTTGTCTGGAAAATGATTTCATAAGTTGATTATAATCATCTCTGGGCTCACCCCAGAGTTGTGCACGCATAGATCTGAGCCTAATCACAATACTAAAGACTTTGAGAAGGGAAGTAACCAAAAGACTATAATCCAGGTCACAGAGTGACCACTGGCTAATGCCCATGTGAGACAGATACAAACAGAACAGCAAAGGCTTTGAAAACTGAATTGACATTGGAACTACAGAGCACAGAAGGTAGGTTAAAACCGATAGCCTGAACTTAACCAGATTGATTGCCTGCTAAAACAAGAATATCAACATTCCCAACAAGATTTAAATAGGACCTACTGTCTCATAACATAATATTCAAAACATCTAGGATTCAATCCAAAATTATTTGGCATGTAAAGAACAAAAATATTTCAAATTGCATGGAAAAGATAATCAGCAAATATAAAAACCGAGATGACACAGGTGTTGGAATCATGTAAGATTTTAAATATCTCATTATAGAAATGCTGCAGCAAGCAACTCTAAACACTTTTGCAATGGAAAAAAAATAGAAAGCTTTAGTAAGAAATAGAAGATATATATTAAAAATAATTGGAATCTTAGAACTGAAAAATAAAGTAACTGAAACAAACTAACCCACCAAAAACCCCAAATTCTCATTGAATGAGCTTAAAAGCAGAATAGAGATGGAGAAGACAGATGAAAGAGTCAGTGAACTTGAAGAAAGATCAATATATATTATGTAATCAAACATTCGGGTGCACGTGCCCCTTTGGATCACTACGTTTGTATCTTTAGGGTAAATTCCCAGTAGTGCAATTGCTGGGTCATAGGGCAGTTCTATTTTCAACATTTTGAGGAACCTCCATGCTGTTTTCCAGAGTGGTTGCACCAGCTTGCATTCCCACCAACAGTGTAGGAGGGTTCCCCTTTCTCCGCATCCTCGCCAGCATCTGTCATTTCCTGACTTGTTGATTTTAGCCATTCTGACTGGTGTGAGGTGATATCTCATTGTGGTTTTGATTTGTATTTCCCTGATGCCGAGTGATATGGAGCACTTTTTCATGTGTCTGTTGGCCATCTGGATGCAGCAATGTCCACAATAGCCAAACTATGGAAAGAACCTAGATGTCCATCAACAGATGAATGGATCAAGAAGATGTGGTATATATACACAATGGAATACTATGCAGCCATCAAAAGAAATGAAATCTTGCCATTTGCGACAACATGGATGGAACTAGAGCATATCATGCTTAGCGAAATAAGTCAAGCGGAGAAAGACAACTATCATATGATCTCCCTGATATGAGGGAGTAGTGATGCAACATGGGGGCTTAAGTGGGTAGGAGAAGAATCCATGAAACAAGATGGGATAGGGAGGGAGACAAACCATAAGTGGCTCTTAATCTCACGAAACAAACTGTGGGTTGCTGGGGGGAGGGGGGTTGGGAGAAGGGGGGTAGGGTTATGGACATTGGGGAGGGTATGTGCTTTTGGGTAAATTGGAAGGGGAGATGAACCATGAGAGACTATGGACTCTGAAAAACAATCTGAGGGGTTTGAAGTGGCGGGGGGGTGGGAGGTTGGGGGTACCAGGTGGTGGGTATTATAGAGGGCACAGCTTGCATGGAGCACTGAGTGTGGTGAAAAAATAATGAATACTGTTTTTCTGAAAATAAATATATTGGAAAAAAAATATAACGATGTTGAAATAAAAATCCAGAAATAGAAAAAAATATATATATATATATATTATGTAATCAGAAGAACAGAGAGGAAAAAAAAATTAAAGAATAAAAACAATGCCATGATACAATGTCAAGCATTCAGGCCGTCTGTGTACCAAAGAGAGAAGGAGTGAAATGCTGGGGGCAAAAAGTTTGAAGAAAAATGACTGAAAGATTCTCAAATTTGTCAAATAACATAAGCCTATAGATTTAAGAAGATTTAAGTCTAAATGTATGTATCCCAAAACACAGCAAAAATGGACAGACCTGAAAGGAGAAATAAGCAAGTCTACAATAATAGTTGGAGCCTTCAGTGTTCCTCTCTCTTTAATTAACAGAAATAGAGAGAAAATTAGAAAATACAGAGAACTAAACAATACCATCAACCAATTGAATCTAATTGATATTTAGGACACTCCAATCAAAACCAGCAGAATATAAATTCTTTTTAAGTACACACAGGATATTCACTCAGATCACATCCTTGATTATAAAACCTTAACAAATAATAATTAAAAAAAAACAATAACACATGAAGTATGTTCCCAGATCATAGTGGAATTAAAGTAGAAATCAGTAACAGCAGGATTATGTCTCAAAACACTTACACATTAAACAGCACACTTCAAAGTCATCATGGGTCAGAAGAAGAAATCTAAGGATGTATTAAAAATACTCTAAATGAAGGGGAATCTTGGTGGTTCAGTTGGTTAAGCCTCTGCCTTTGGCTCAGGTCATGATCCCAGGGTCCTGGGATTGAGCCCAGCACACTGGGCTCCCTGCTTAGCAAGGAGCCTGCTCCCCCACTCCCCTTGCCCCTCTCACCTACTTGTGCCACATCCCAATGCATGTGCTCTCTCTCTGTCTTCCTCTCTCTCAAATGAGTAAAATCTTTCAAAAATATATTCTGAATGGAACAAAAGTGAAAATGTAACAGGAGAAAGTTTGGAATGTACCTAATTAATATTTAAAGGAGAGTTTATAGCATGAATGCTTTCATTAGAAAAGAGGTGAAGGTCCCAAATCAGTAATTTGAACTTCCTTATTGGGAAACTAGAATAAGAAGAACAAAATAAGCCCCAAACAAACAGAAGAAAAAAAAGAAAAAAAGAAAGATCAAGAAAAGAGTAGACGTCAAAGACATTTTTAAAAAACCCCAAAATAGGGGGTGCCAGGGTGGCTCAGTGGGTTAAAGCCTCTGCCTTTGGCTCAGGTCATGTGCTCAGAGTCCTGGAATGGAGCACATTGGGCTCTCTGCTCAGCAGGGAGCCTGTTTCCCCCTCTTTCTCTGCCTGCCTCCTTGCCTACTTGTGATCTCTCTCTCTGTCAAACAAATAAATAAAATCTTAAAAAATAATAATAATAACCCCCCCAAAACAAAACAGAAAAATAGAGGCAAATCAAAGAAACAGAAAACGGTTTTGAAAAGATGAAAAAATTGACAAACTTCCAGTAAGACTGACAAAGAATAAAAGAGGGAAGATGTACTACCAACAAACACATAAAAATTAAATCTTGCCTCATTTATAGCCTGGAAAACATGAATTAAGATGAGATACAATTTTGCCTTTTCATCAGGTTGTAATTTTTTTTTTAATGTGACATTTAGTACTGAGGGGGCTGTTGGTAAAAGCATATTCTACACTGTTAGGACTATAAATCATTATAGCTTTGGGGGAAAATAATTTGTAAATATTAAATTTTTGAATGCGCAGTTTTGACTCAGCTATACCATTTGTGCAATAAAAATAAGAGCATAAATATACATGTATGAAAGTGTTTACTGTATCAGTGTTTATAAATGTCAAAAGCAGGAATCAACTTAAATGCTTAGGGGAATAACTGAATAAATTACTGCATATGCTGCAGAATATTCTACCACTAAGGCATATCTATATGTGTCAAGATCTATATATACTTAGAGAGATGTTCATGTTATTTTATGAAGTAATAAAGCAAATGTGACAGTTTTAAAATATGGTCCTCAAATTCTCTGACCCTCTTTCCATCAAGAAGTGGAATCTATATTCTTCCCTTGAACCTGAGTTCTGTGAGTATTTGGCCAATAGAGTATGGAGCAACTGGAAGTGTGCCATTTTTTGTGACCAGTCTTTAAGAACCTAACAACTTCCATTTCCTGTTCCTTGAAATGATAACCTTTGTAACTCAACCACCATACCATGAAAAAGTGCAAGCAACTTGAGGAGAGCCCAGCTAGGGAGTCTAGTTGAAGATGAATGGAGGCTTTAGAGGCACAATTTGGGTTAAATTCCCAATGACCAGGGAGCAGAAAGTTGCCAACCACGAATGTGAATCTCAGAAAGTGGATCCTCCGGTCCCCTGCTGAGCTACTTTGACATTGTGGTCCAGAGATTGTGCCCTGAACCTCGTCTGAGTTACAGATTTGTCAGATTTGTGAGGAAACTAAATGATTGTTTTTGTTTTAAGCTACTGTGATTTGGGATGGTTTGTTACATGGTAATAGGAACAAGAAGGTATATCATATATATAATACAAGATTTTTGGAAAAAAATCAAAATTAAAGAGAAATTCTCTATATTTGTATATGCACATGGGAAAATTAATATTAATTTAGGATGGAACATACTGTTAATTTTACTCTATATTTTTGGGAATCAATGATATAAAATATATTAGGAATATAAAACTAGAACAAATTTACATTAAAGCTTGACACAATTTGAAAGAGGAATTTTTTTTTTTAAAGAGGAATTTTAAATGATTTTGTCAAAGGGATGCATGTCAGACTAAACAGAATTAATAATTTATCCTTTTAAACTAATCTTTGAGGGACTACTCTGAATTTATAAAATAGAAAAGGTATATCTTCAGCCAAGATCAGTGTTACTTTTTTCTTTTACTTATAATGTTTCTTTTTTTTCCTCCTCTCATTCTCAATCATCCAGTCTGTATTACACTTTAACCTTAACCTCATCCATTTTCAATTCACAGAAGGTCTAGATACCTGTGTTGAATTAATACTATTGAATATGTATTATAAAGAACACATCAGACTTTATGTTTCCAGGAGATGAATAGTCGAAGACATAGATACCATTCTCAGCATTGTGTACATCACATTAAAGCAAACAGAGCCATAATTGGTGTCTTTCTGATGTTGCCTCTGGAGCAGAGTAGCTAACATTAGAATGTGAATAATTTAATTCATTCTATTTGAGAACTCAGGAGTTCTTAAACCTGGTTGAGTATCAGTTTTGCTTGAAGAAGTTTTAAAATATGTACATTTGAGATTTCACACCTGGATATCCAGATTCAGAAAATTTGAGTTTGGCGCTCAGGATGCTACATTCTGAAAATGATTTCTAGTCAGGTTTGAGAGTTACTGACTTAGTCACCAAATAACCATGATTGGTGGAAGAAGACACATGATTATCCAAACCGGGGCAAGAAACTGAGGGAAAGTGTATGTGTACTGCTGTGTGTGTGCAGGGAGGTGTGTAATGGCTTTTCTGTTCTCTGGGTTGGGGAAATATGCTTTTTTCTTGCTGAGTACATGCAACCTATGTAGAGTTCATTCCTTCTTTATTCCACAAATATTGAGACGTCAACATTTGATACCCACTGATCTAGGACACTGAGCCATAATGAATGAAACAGAGAACAATCCTGCCTTCATGAAACTTACACTCTGTTGGGTAGAAACAAAAATAAAGATAATAAATAAGCAAATCACGGGATATGTTAGAAGTTGCCAAATGAAAGCAAGTTATGGGGATGTCCCTAGTCCAATTTCACTCTCACTCTTTTCAAAAAATAATTCATGTCTTCTCCTTTCTCCTTAAACTACAACACCTCTTCCCACCATCTTCACTCAACTTCCAAATTCACTGAGAAAATTGAAGCAATCATGAAAGAACTTCTCCAGTTTCCTGTCACCACTCTGCTATTTATCAGCATCTGCTTTCCATACTTCTGAGGGTCATCTCTCTATCTGTGCACTGAATCTACTTCCCTGTAGTAATGAATTTTCATGAGGACAATGAGAATCCTAGTTAAATTCACCTAATGAGAAAAGCTAAGTGTGAATGAGAGCATAAAGTTATGTAGAAGGTGTAGCTCAATAATGTTATTTCCTGAGTCCTGATAGAAAGAAGGCCTACCCACAGAGAATAGCAGTTAGTTTGGAAATATAATTAAAGATAACTACATCTAGTAAGGTAGTGCTTGAGGTGTTTTAACAAATAGACAGGTAGTGCTTGAGGAGTTTTAACAAATAGACCTTGCTCTCTAGAAAGATCATGTTCTCAAAAGTGATAAGAACGAAATTCCTGAACTCTTCCTATGTGTACCAACTGCATAATTTCACACTTAAATAAGATTCAAAATACTAGGAGTTTATCCCAGGAATTAAAATAATTAAATACGCACTATACAATGTCTTAATTTTACATTTCTAAATCCCCTTTTGGTCTAGGTAGAAGATGATGAATAATCTACTTTCCGTGTTTGATGAAGACCTATCCAGGATTCTTTCACTGACTAGTGCAACCACTTTCTCTAGCATCTTTTCTCTGGATACAGTGATCTCCATTCCATCTATATTTTTATAACACTTATTATTTGTACCATGGTTTTTGTCTTTTATTTTTTAAAGATGTTATTTATTTATTTGACAGAGAGAGAAACAGCGAGAGAGGGAACACAAGCAGGGGGAGTGGGAGAGGGAGAAGCAGGCTTCCCGCCAAGCAGGGAACCTGATGAGGGCTCCATCCCAGGACCCTGGAATCATGACCTGAGCTGAAGGCAGATGCTTAACAATTGAGCCACCAGGCGCCCCTGGTTTTTGTCATTTATTCCCAAGCCATCTTTGATTGTTTTTAAATTATTTCATGTCTTAGCCCCAGATTCTGATATCTGTTCTGATTTACACTGATTCATACCAATGGATTTCTTAGCTTCTCTGTGATCTGCTTTCTACACTGAGATTTCTAATTCTTACATGAGGAAACTTTGCAATAGCATCTACATTTTAGATGATTAATAGCAACGTAAAGTCAAGTGATAAAGAACCAATAGGCTTCAGGATGGTCAGAAGTAAAGGTTAAAAGGTTGGTAATAATTTTTAAATGCCGGTATGATTTACCCTACAAGCTGATCTACAAAATAAGAATGAGAAAATACCCATAGCTAATATATTTAATGTATTTAAGTTAAAGCATTTAATCACCAGATTGCTCTGTTTAAGGCAGGTTGAGCAATTATTTACTTATGAAAGAATTTTGAATATAGAATTCACATCTTAATTTGTGAACTGAATTATTAAGAGGAAAACTAAGCATAAATGAAAATTATTTTTGAGGAACATGTCAATTGGATAAAGTATGACATATTAAATATTTTTGTATATTTCCAACTACCTTGCAATATCCAATGTTAGAGGTATCAAATGTAGAGACATCTGTAGATGGAGGTTTCAAGAGCAAGTCAGTGAATTAGCTGCATTATAAGCAAACTCAAGTCATAAAATAACCATAGTATTAGATGATATTGTTTAATAAGTCATGAAAGAGTTTCCGTTTCTCCCTGACTTTATGGTCCTCACTAACCCTATTAAAATACTGGGATTTAGCTTGGTTAACTCTTCAGACTGAAAAACTAATTGTAAGCAGTAACAACTCCTAGATGCGTCAAAATAATATCCTGTCAAAGTCAACATGTCCTTTTTTCCAACCATTTTTTTTTCTTTTTTAATGAAAGCTTTATTCTTTGGTGGTTGAATTTTAATTATTTGTTTTTGAACAAATGGATATTACTTTTGTGGATAATTGTGTTTTTAATAAACAAGATGCAGAATTTCTATTCATACTTAAACTGGATAAAAATTACATTCAGGTGATGACAATTCTGAGTTTAAAACTAAAACCAAATTTTTAGTAACTTAGTTTATTATTTATTATCATGAGAGTTTCTAAACTGACAGCCACATGTGTTAATGGGGAAACAATTTAGATCAGGGGGTGGGGATTTGTTTTAAATTTACTTAAAGAAGGAATTCTGAATTACACTTGAGACCCTTAATTTAAGATTTTAAAGTCATTCCTAGTTAGTACCAATGTAACCAATATTGTTTTCTGAGGCTTTTCAATACTCAAAATGATATGGCCTGAAATCATGGGAATTTGACTTTATTATCTCGGTTTCTTTTCTGTCTAATGGGAGCACTTTAAATGAGGGAAACTTCTCTACATTTCCAGCTTGGCGTGTCAGCTAGGATGTATCCTGTTATCTTACTCCCTCACTATGACAACACCCTTAAGTACCATTCTTCCCTCTCAGCGCTTAGCTTATTATATTGCTATGACTTGTTTCTATGTTTATCTCCTTACTAGAGTTAAAGAAAACCAGAGGTGAATTGTAGTTAAAGCAGTTAGAACAGATTTTATTCCAGAACTACTGCATTAAGGGAAAAAGAGTCATCATATCGAACTGGTCTCAATTCCTAATTGAGCACTGGTAGCTGGGAATTTTTGGCCAAGAAGTGGGTTGGGGTCAGTGGATGGAAACATCAAGGGTAAGGAGGGGTTCTGGCCAAACCAACTTGACAAGATTCATGCTGAAACCAGGTGGGGGTGATTATATACCAAGGGTGGGGGATGAGGAGTTTGATTGCAATGGAAGGTGATCACATTTTAAGGGTGGGGATTCTCTCCGAACTGACTTAGCAGGATTCTTGCTACAATTAGGCAATATAGGCCTAAGGAGGACAATAAGGACAGACTCCAAAGTCAAGGCCTCTAGGGCTTGCCAGAGATTGATTAAAGTTTTGTCAAAGAGAGTCTTTGTCATTAGGTGATCCCTGAAAGGCTCTGAGCATATCAGTTGTCTGTATTTCTAGTTCTTAACATACTGCATAACACACAATGGCTAGTCAATGAAAGTTTTTGGAGGAATAAATTAAGGATAGGGAATTGACATCTATTGAGTGCTAAGTATGTTGCTGATACTAAGTTACCAAAGAAATAGTGCTGGCTTTCAAGCTTGGTTTTGAATCCTGAATTTAATACCAGCTGTGTGACCATGCACAATTTATATACAGTTTAAATACATACCCCCACCCTGCCCCTGCTCGTGCATATGCATGCGTGCTCTCTCTGAAATAAATAAAAATAAATACACCTTTTTAAAAAAAGAGTGGGTTAGTAATAGATTACTCAGATATCAGTAAGGGAACCAATTTTGAGCAGCAGGGACACCTTTCCTGTCATAGGACCTAGTGTTCCTGTCATACTATTTTACCTATGTAACTTGGAAGTTTAAGCTGATAAAAATAAATACCACTGAAGGGTTTTTAGGTTCTCTAAAGAAGGATTTTATTGATTTGGTTTAGATTCCTTAGAACATTTCGGAATGCTTTTAAAATACGTTCACGTTCATGTTGAAAGTTGAAGAAACAAGAGACTTCGTTCTTTCCCTCTTTCTTTCCCATCTCCTCTCTCCCCCTCCCCCACCCTCACTCCCATTCTTCCTCTTTCTCTTTCCTTTCCTTAACTTGAATAGCTAAGAGCCCTTGGAGCACTACCAGCCATAAAATAAAGCTGTATCACACTGAGACTGGTATACAAAATATTCTACTCCTTTAAAATCCCCCCCCCAAAGTATCTACTCTTCCATTGTAATATATAAAGGTTTTGGTGGCTTTGCTGGTAGCTGATGTAATGAGTTCAGCCAAGTGCAGACTGAGAAGGACGAGTGTTTGTAAAATCAACTGCTGTATTAATCTGCTGGCATGTTTTTAAATAGAAGGCATGTACACGAAAAGTACAAAATCCAACTTTTTAAATATGATGAACTGGATTTTTGTTATGTTATGAATTAGGATTTTATCTAAAAGGTGTCATTTTGTCATAGGGTACTAACTTCAGTTAATACTATGACAGTTTATCGGGACAAGGTTAAGAACAGTGAAAAGATTAGGTATAAAGTCTGGAGCCAAAGGTTTTAGCTGTGGCTCTGTTTCTAATTTACTGTGTGACATTAGACAGACACATTCCTTGCTTATGTTAAATTACATGATCTTTAAGGTCATTCCCGTACAGACATTCTAACTAGAGCACAATCACAAGAAGACCAAAGTCCTAGATGTTCTGAAAGTTTGAGCTGTACTTAGAGGAAGGCAGGCTATCTAGAAAGTGTTACTTAAATATAAGTATCTTTTCATTAACACAATCTAACTTTCAGATGATGGTTTAGGAAATAAGAAAGATGTATATTATCTCCTTTAAAAGACATTAGCTTCCATCTTGTGAAATAAGAAAATAAAAAGATAAACCCAAATTAAGTAGAAGAAAGAAAAAATATCAAAGTGAAATCAGTGAAATAGAAAACCTATTAGACTAAATGAAATAAAATTTTTATTCACCAGTATCATGATTATCTATATTATATGGCAATAAGTTTTCATATTCACACCTTATACAAAAATGCTCTCAGAATTAATCACAAATCTAAAATGCAAAACTATGGGGCACCTGGGTGTCTCAGTGGGTTAAGCCATTGCCTTCGGTTCAGGTCATGATCCCAAGGTCCTGGGATTGAGCCCTGCATTGGGCTCTCTGCTCAGCGGGGAGCCTGCTTCCCTCTCTCTCTCTCTGCCTGCCTCTCTGCCTACTTGTGATCTCTGTCAAGTAAATAAATAAAATATTTAAAAAAAAATAAAATGCAAAACTATAGTTACAGTCAAAAGATTTAAGTGGTTGTCAAAAACTTGGGAAGGGATGATGTGTTTTAGTTAATAATAATGTGTCAATATTGGTTCATAAATCTGAAATGTTCCATATTAATGTAAGATATTAATAATAGGGGAACCAGATATATGATATTTGGGAACTCTCTGTACAGTTTGTAGTTATTCTGTAAATTTAAAACTGTTCTAAAAAATAACATTTACTTTTAAAAAGTACAGTGAGGTAGTATTAAATACCTACCAAAATAACTGGAGTGTGAGACAGAATGTATAAGCTTGGTGAAGACGTAGAGCAACAAAAACACTCATACACTATTGGAGGAAGTGTAAATTCATCCAAATACTTTAGAAAATTGTTTCTGGAGATAAAAATGCAGTTAATCTTTAATAAATAGGATTTGTATCGCTTATGATCTACCAATTCCACTCCTGAATATACTTAATTACATACATATATTCATCAAAAGGCATGTATCAGAATGCACATAGCTTGTTATAGCCCCAAATAGAAAACTACCCAAATGCTCAACAATGCTGAAATGGATAAATATATATTTTCACAGAAATAAGAATAAACAGCCTACAACTACTTGCAAACATATGATGAACCTCACAAAGTTGATATGAAGTACCAGATACACAAAAATGCATAACTATATAACTAATTTATATATTATACAACAGGCTAGACTAATGTATTATGTTAAGGCACAAGAATGTTTACCTTGGGGAAAGGGTAGTTCTTTTAGGAAGCAAGCGGGTACTTGTGAGAGATTGGCATGTCCTATTCCTTGATCTGGGTGTGCAGATCAAGAATATGTTCAGTTTGAGAAAATTATTTTTATCTATATGAATTGGAATATAAATAAATTTTTCACACTATCCATTATTAATTATGTGGATTACAAATCTCTCTTCTAGGTTTGTAGCCTGTGTTTTCAGTTTCTTCATTTTTTTTTTTTTTAACAGAAGCTCCTTTTAAAATAACTTTTAGGGGTGCCTGGGTGGCTCAGTGGGTTAAGCCTCTGCCTTCAGCTCGGGTCATGGTCCCAGGGTCCTGGGGTCAAGCCCCACATCGGGCTCTCTGCTCAGCAGGGAGCCTGTTTCCTCCTCTCTCTCTCTGCCTGCCTCTCTGCCTACTTGTGATCTCTGTCTGTCAAATAAATAAATAAAATCTTAAAAAAAATAACTTTTAGTAATTGAAAAAATTCATGAAATCTGTGAGCCTATCATCCAGCTTCAGCAACTACAAACTTTAGCAATCTTACTTAAACTGTCTTCCTTACCCTACCTTTTTTTTTTTCCTGGTATACTTTTAATAGTTTTATTGTGTTATAACTGACATACAAAAACTGCATGTATTTGTAGTATAAAATTTGATAATTTTATTTTTAATTTGACAGAGAGAGAGATCACAAGTAGGCAGAGAGGCAGGCAGAGAGAGAGGAGGAAGCAGGCTCCCCACTGAGCAGAGAGCCCAATGCGGGGCTAGATCCCAGGACCCTGAGATCATGACCTGAGCCGAAGGCAGAGGCTTTAATCCACTGAGCCACCCAGGTGCTCCTAAAATTTGATAAATTTTGACATATGTATATGTCCATAGCAACCATTACCTATATTCAAGAAAAATGTAAATACTCTCACCCTCAAATTTTCTTCATGTGCCATTGGAATTCCTCTTTCTGCTTCTGCCCAGACATCCCAGCCGCTACTGATCTGCTTTTTATCACTATAGAGAACTTGCATTTTCTAGAGTTTTATAAAATGGAATCATAGAGTATGTACTTTCTTTGTTTTTTTTTTTTTTTAACCAGGTATAATCAGTTTGAGATTTATCCATGTTGGTGCATATATCGGTAGTTCATTAATTTTAATTGATTAAAATTGTACCATTATTTGTTTATCCATTCATCTGTTGGTGGACATTTGGATTGTTTCGAATTTGAAGCTATTAGAAATAAAGTCCTATGAACACTTCATGTGCAGGTCTTTGTATGGACACAGATTTCCTTCTTTCTTGGCTAAATACCTAGGAGTAATATGACTAGATCATATGGTAGGTATATATTTAATTTTTAAGAAACTGACAAACTATTTTTCAAAGTGATTGCACCAATTTACAGTCACCCACTATCATAGGAGAGTTAAGAGTTCTTCCACATTCTTGCCTGCCCTTGGTAAGGGCAGTCTTTTTAATATTTTAATAGGAGTACAATGTTTTAATTTCTATTTCCCTAATTTAAAGAAAAAAGGACAGAAGATTTGAACAGACATTTCACCTAAGAATGTACTGATGGCAAATAAGCACAAGAAAAGATGCTCACCATCATTAGCTATATCATTGAAATCACTTACTATGTGTTCTTGTTTTTTGGCTGGCTTTTTTTTCATTTAGCAATATATACTTATTATATTCCATTGCATGGTTATACTGTAGTTTATTTATTCATTTGCCTATTGAAGGAGATCTTGGTTGCTTTTAGCTTTGGGCAGTTATAAATAAACCTGTTATAATCATCCACATATAGGTTTTTGTGTAGATATAAGCTCTTGATTCAGTTGGGTAAATATGTAGGTGTGTGATTGCTGGATCATATAGTAAAATTATGTTTAGCTCTATAAAAAACTGGAAAACTTTCTTCCATACATAGGTTTTTTTTATAGAGTTTCAAGTATTTTTAATTTCAATTTTGTTTTCTTTTTATATACATTGCTATTTAGAAGTGTTTTTAATATTACCAAATGTATGGATTAAATTTTTTTTACTAAAATTTTTCTTTTATTTATTTTTTAAGTTTTTAAGGATTATTGAGGACATGAAGTTCTTTGAAATTTATTGAACTATGTTTTACAAAATAGTATATGGTGAATTTTATAGGTGTTAAAATGTGATTGAGAAGAATGTATATGTTCTAATTATTTGGTATAGACTTTTTATATGTTACTGAATCAAGCTCAGTACTTATGTTTTCAACTTTTTATATGCTTACTAATTTTCAAACTTCATGTAATTTATCAATAATTAAGGGATGTGTTTTGAAATCTGATAATACAATGTTAAATTTTTAGGGTCTCTGATGTCTGACACTTCTTTTTTTTATGATCTCAAGCTATTTTAATTGGTGCACATTCCTCTGGAATTGTTAAATATTCTGGCACAGCTGAACTTTCGTCATTATATAGTGAACCTATTTTTTTTCTAATGGTTATTTTTTCTTAATATCTACTTGGATCAGTAATATAAATAGTTCAGCTTTTCTTTTGTTAGTATTTGCTTGTTATATGTTTTTCTATCCATTCACTTTCAAACATCACATGTCTTTATGTTTAATGTGACATATAATAATAATGCATACGTGGATCTTTTTTCAACTTATCTGACTATCTTCTGTACAATGCCGTCAATTTATAATTTTCATGGTTGTATAGGTATCTGAATGTTTATTCCATTTAAATTTTATTTCCATTTTTGTTGCTCTTTCTATGTTGTAGTATTATTTATATTTTCTTTCCTTTTATTTTGGAACAATTGATTTTTTAAAAATTTTTACTTTTTATTGGTTTAGAATTTGCACACACTCTATATCAGTTCTTTTAGTAGATATGTTTGAGAATTTACTGTGCTTATCAAAGGCTCTGGCTCCACCCAGGTCTCAGGTCCAAGGCTCATTATACTAATTGCTATGTTGCTACAATGCATGTACTTTATGGTTACTGTTCTCTTCCCCTAAGTCAGGTTCCAATTTATAGTATCAACCTAGACTAGTTATGACACCTAATTTGGATAGGTTTATTTATTTATTTGATTGTATGGAAATGTCTTATAAAAGTGAGTGCAGGATCTTGCCAATTCTCCTTAAACATTTGACACTATTAGGAAGAAGATTTGCTCTGAAACAAATGAAGAGTCAAGCAATCTTAGCTCAGCAAAACAGACATAATAGTATACCCTGTAATGTGTATCTGCACATGTGGTATTACTAGTGACAGGCTCTTTGGCAAGTCATCACATGCTGTTAGGGATATAAGCAATTGAAAGACATTTCTATTGCATGGTGTTTATGCCTTTCAGTCAATTCATTATAAACATTCTTGAGGGAAGAGAACTTAACCCTTAGCTTCCAAACCTCTTGAATTTCTTACTGTCAATATTCATAGCATAAATTTATTCTCTTGTATAATTATGTAAATTAGTATTCCCCAAGCAATATTAAATAATTACAGTGATCATAAACATCTTTGACTTCCTTATGATTCTAACAAAAATGCTTCTTGGATCATCACTGATAAATATGATGTTTACTTTAGATTTGAAATTATATACCTGTATAAAATATTTATTTTTCATAAGCCAAAGATCTATTCTTGACATCTATTCCTGTGAATCTTGACTACTTTTTTATAGTATAAAAAGTAATATATATAATAAAATTCATTATTTTGTTCATTCATTTATTATTATAGTAAGAATATTTAGCATGATCTACTCTTAACAAAATGTTAAAGGTACAATACAGTATTGTTATAGGCACATGTTGTACAAAAGGTCTCTAGAAGTTACTTATGTGTAAGTAAAAGTTTATATATCCATTAAGTAGTAATCCATATTTCCTCTCCCCTAACCCCTAGCAATTTTTCCATTCTACCTTTTGTTTCTATGAGGTTGTCAAGTGTTTTTTTGTTTGTTTGTTTGTTTAATTAAGCATCCAGAAATAAACCCATACATCTATGGTCAAATTCATTAAAAAGCCCCATTTATTTATTTATTTGAAGTATAATTAATGTACAGTGTTATATTAGTTTCAACTAATATACAACTTATTACAATTTAATGATTCAACAATTCTATACATTACTCAGTGCCAATCTCAATAAGTAACTCATAATCCCCTTTATCTCTTTCACCCATTCCCCTAACCCTTCTTTCCAGAAACTATCAGTTTGTTCTCTGTTATTTAAGAGTCTGTGGGTTTTTTTTAAATTTGTTTTTCTCTTTTTCTTTGTTTGTTTTGGTTCTTAAATTCCACATATGAGTGAAATCATATGGTATTTGTCTTTCTCTGGCTGACTTATTTCACTTAACATTATGTCTTCTAAGTCTACCCATGTTGTTGCAAATGACAAAATCTCATTTTTTATGGCTAAATTTGACTATTTTGAACTCCTTATATGAGTGAAAGAATGCAGCATTTGTCCTTCTGTGCCTGACTTATTTCACTTTGTAATATCCTCCAGATTTATCCATGTTGTCCCATATTGCAGAATTTTCTTCTTTTTTAAAGCTGAATAATATCTCATTCTATGTATATTGCACATTTTCTTTATGCATCCTGGAACAGATGACTTCACTGGTGAATCCTTCTAAACATTTAAAGAATAATTAATGTCAATTCTTCTCAAACCCTTCCTCAAAAACTTAAGGAGGAAGGGCTATTTCCAAACTCATTTTATGAGGCCAGCATTATTCTGATAGCAAAGCCAGACAAAGGCATTACAAGAAAACTACATGCTTATATCCCTGATGGTTATAGGTACATAATCCTCAACAAAATACTAAATTCAACCACACATTAAAACCTTCTTAAACATAATGTCTAAGTGGGATTTATCCCTGAATAGAAGGATGGTTCCACATTATACAAATCAATTAATATTATACAAATCAATTAATGTGATACAGCATATTAAAAGATGAAGGTTAAAAACACATGATCATCTCAGTAGATGCAAGAAAGCATTTGACAAAATTTAACACCCTTTCATGACAAAAAGCACTCTCAACAAATTGGAGCAAAAAGAAATTACTTACTTCAGTGTAATAAAGGCTAAATATGTAAAGCCTACAGTTAACATTTTAGTGAAAAACTAAAAACTTTTTATTCAAAATAGGGAACAAGGCAATGGTGCCCACTCCAGCCACTTCGTTCAACATACTATTGGGAGTCTTAGTGAAAGCAATTAGACTCCTTGCTAAAGATCCAGAATAATAAATTTTCCACATGAAAATCTCATGCATTTAAAAGCTCAGAATTCTGGAGAGGGCTTGAACCAATTGAGATCCCGCAGTGTGATCTAGCCTACATATTTTTCACTGAGAGCATAGGGGCTTCTTGTATGTGGTCCAGAGCAAAACAAAACAAAACAAACAAACAACCAAACAAACAAACAAAAAACTGCTTAGAATATTTTCACAAGAGTTACTAGAGCCAATAGAAAGAGTTCTCATCTTTTATCTCCTATGAGAGTCATCTCTCCAAGACTTTCCCAACTAGTAAATTAGTATCATTTTTAAGTTGGCCAGAATATTTTATTACCCTCTGAATCAAATTCTTTATAATTTAAATCATATGCTAAAACTGTCATTACCTTTCAGCACACCAGGCATCTGTTTTCTCTGACTCACTCATTTTGTTCTCTCTTCACCGGTGATCTTTAACTAGGGTGGTGTGTAAGATTTCTAAAAGTAAACATGGAATCCATTGAAGATTTTATTAGTGCTAGCTAGTAAAAATAAAATGGTTTTAAATAAAGCTGCTACATTATCTGGTTTCATAAATTTTATTTTTCTACATACAAAAGCAAAGTTTAGGTGCATAGCTATTAAGAAAGAGGTCATATTACACCAGCCTGTATATCTTACAAGGCTCATAATCACATTAATGTGGCATGTGGAAGGTGAATACTTTGCAGCAGCAACCAGTCCTTTGGAACATCTGTTCCTGAAAAAAGAAAAAAAAAAAAAAACCAATAGCTTTAAGCTTTGAAATTAAAGATTTCTAAGATTCTTAATTTTTAATCCAATTTTATTTTAATAATATTTGTTTTAAAAATTTAAAACTTGAACGTGTACCCTCAGTAATACAAGTGATGAGTGGTACCCACTTCTATATTAGTCATAATTACCAGGAGATTTTACATCAAGAAATGAGAGGCTTCATGAATTATGGGTTGCAGTTCAACTTCACTTTCTCAATATATCGAGGCTAGAGTACAAAGAAGTCATTTTTTTTTTTTTTTTTTTAAAGATTTTTTTTTATTTATTTATTTGAGAGAGAGAGACAGTGAGAGAGAGCATGAGCGAGGAGAAGGTCAGAGAGCGAAGCAGACTTCCCATGGAGCTGGGAGCCTGATGTGGGACTCGATCCCGGGACTCCGGGATCACGCCCTGAGCCGAAGGCAGTCGTCCAACCAACTGAGCCACCCAGGCGTCCCAAGTCATTTTTTTTTTAAGATTTTATTTACTTATTTGAGAGAGAGAGTGAGAGAGAGCACAAAAGGGGCGAAGTCAGAGGGGGAAGCAGACTCCCTGTGGAGCTGGCAGCCTGATGCAAGAGTCGATCCTGGGACTCTGGGATCATGACCTGAGCCGAAGGCAGTGGCTTATCCAACTGAGCCACCCAGGTGCCCCAGAAGTCATTTTTATTCAGACCGTGTCAACAGTCTCCATAACCTGGGCAATATATTTGCTATGTTGGTAAGAACAATGGCTTTATCTTTCACAGTTTGAAGTTTAAAGTCTGTATTTTTTTTTTTATGCTTACCAGCAATTTCTGGTACATCACTTAATCTTTTTCGTGCTTAAAAGTCCCATATTTGTAAATGTTGATAATAATAATTATGTTTTAGAATAATAAGATAGTTTTAGAAAATTATAATAATATATATAAGGTCTTTGACATAGGGCCTTGAAAGGCATCGAAAAATACTGTTATTGTTTATGTGTGTCTATAGTATCTGAGGTTGCTTAAGTATTCTTCATACCTCTCAATAGATTTGGCATCCTTATACATGGAATGCCAGAACAAAATACAATGTTGGATATTATCTAGTTGCCACTTTTTATTTTACAACTGAGAAAACTGTCCCCATAGTGTTAAGCATTATCCAAGGTCCCACAGTGAATAAATAGCACAGGTAGTGTTGGAACTTAAATTTCTACATTTTTTTCTGCCTTGTTGCCAGTACATTTTTCTAGTTTACATATAAAAGCAAAAAAAAATCATGTAATTAATTTTCCCACATCAGTTTCCATACTCTTCCTTGCTAGAAAGCCAGCAGATACAGTTGGCTATTAACAGAAGGATAGCCTTATGTTTGTTGAATTGTCGTGTGCATTATAGTCAGTTTCAGTTGAACAGTTGCATTAAATAATGCTTTTTCTGGTGTTGTTTTTTCATAAAATACTTTTGAAGAATTTAATCTGAGCAACATATCCTTCAGTTTTCTATTGAAAGATTCTAAAGCTTTTTCTATTAACACTTATGATGATAAATTTTTTGAAAATTTAATTTGGTAATTGGTAAAGAATAACATGGAGGACATGGGGAGATGGAGGAGAGAAATGAGTTGGGGGAATTTGAGGGGGAGATGAATCATGAAAGATTGTGGACTCTGAGAAAAAAACTGTGGGTTTTGGAAGGAAGGAGGGTGGGAGGTTGGGTGAGTCGGGTGGTGTGTATTGTGGAGGGCACGTATTGCATGGAGCACTGGGTGTGGTGCATAAACAATGAATTTTGAAACACTGGAAAGAAATTAAATAAATAAAAATTAAAACAAAACAAAACAAAAACAAAACCTTAATTTGGCTCAGAATCACAAGAGACAATGCCAGACTTCAAGCTGTATTACAAAGCTGTCATCATCAAGACAGCATGGTACTGGTACAAAAACAGACACATAGATCAATGGAACAGAATAGAGAGCCCAGAAATAGACCCTCAACTCTATGGTCAACTAATCTTTGACAAAGGAGGAAAGAATGTCCAATGGAAAAAAGACAGTCTCTTCAACAAATGGTGTTGGGAACATTGGACAGTCACATACAGAAGAATAAAACTGGACCATTTCCTTACATCACATACAAAAATAGACTCCAAATTGATGAAATACCTCAATGAGATACAGGAATCCATCAAAATCCTTCAGGAGAACACAGGCAGCAACCTCTTTGACCTCAGCTACAGCAACTTCTTCCTAGAAACATCACCAAAGGCAAGGGAAACAAGGGCAAAAATGAACTATTGGGACTTCCTCAAGATCAAAAGCTTTTGCACAGCAAAGGAAACAGTCAACAAAACCAAAAGACAATTGACAGAATGGGAGAAGATATTTGCAAACGACATATCAGATAAAGGGCTATTATCCAAAATCTATAAAGAACTTATCAAACTCAATACCCAAAGAACAAATAATCCAATCAAGAAATGGGAAGAAGACATGAACAGACATTTCTGCAAATAAGACATACAGATGGCCAACAGACACATGAAAAAGTGCTCAACATTACTTGGCATTAGGGAAATACAAATCAAATCCACAATGAGATACGACTTCACGACAGTCAGAATGGCTAAAATGAACAAGTCAGAAAGTGACAGATGTTGGTGAAGATGTGGAGAAAGAGGAACCCTCCTATACTGTTGGTGGGAATGCAAGCTAGTGCAGCCACTCTGGAAAACAGTCTGGAGCTTCCTCAAAAAGTTGAAAATAGAGCTACCCTACCACCCAGCAATCACACAATTGGGTATTTATCCTAAAGATACAAACGCAGTGATCCAAAGGGGCATGTGCACCCGAATGTTTATAGCAGCAATGTCCACAAAAGCCAAACTATGGAAAGAGCCTAGATGTCCATCAACAGATGAATGGATAAAGAAGATGTGGTATACATATACAATGGAATACTATGCAGCAAATAGAAGAATCAAAATCTTGCCATTTGCAGCAAAGTGGATGGAACTAAAGGATATTATGCTGAGTGAAATAAGTCAATCAGAGAAAGACAATTTTCACATGATCTCTCTGATATGAGGAATTTGAGAGGCAGGGCAGGGTTGATGGGGAGTAGGGAAGGAAAAAATGAAACAAGATGGGATCCAGAGGGCAACAAACCATAAGAGACTCAATCTCACAAAACAAACTGAGGGTTTCTGGGGGGTGGGGTCACAGGGATAGGGTGGCTGGGTTATGGACATTGCGCACAGTATGTGCTATGGTGAGTGCTGTGAAATGTGTAAGCCTGATGATTCACAGACCTGTACCCCTGGGGCAAATAATACACTATATGTTAATAAAAAATAATAACAGTAAAAAAAAATCACGAGTGAATCAATGCTTTTGTCCAAAAGTGTGGCTCATCTGGTGCTAACATTTTTATCACTGTGTGTTTTGCTTTATCAAGTTAATCCTGCATTGAAAATACAGTTTGAATGTCTTTTTATTAGAAGAATCATGTCATATGTTACTTTGAAGGTTGCAAAAAGGCTTTCAGTAAAAAACCATTTTGGATTCCCAAAGACCTTGTAATTCTGATTTGGGATTGTTTGTAAGACTTCCCATTTGTGTTTTCTAAATTTTGCAACATATCTAGTTATCTCAGTTTGAGAAATTATCAGTGCATATGAACCTCTTCTGAAAGAGACATTTCATAAGTTAGATGATCTTTTTTCTTTCATAGAGACATGCTTTGGTTGATTATAGCTGTCTTTATATATCTATTTGTATGATCATTAGAGCCAGAATTCTGGAAATGTCTAAAAACAGAGGTGAAAGAGTGTAAACTAGGCCTTCCCAATTTAAATGGGTGACTCTTCTAACTCAATTCTTTACAGACAGTAAATGAGAAAAGGAACTATATTGAATTAAAGAATAATTGAGGTTATGAGAGAAGTAAAAGCTAAAGAAATCGTATTACCAGATTCAAAAAACAAGGCTAAATGGGTCTTAGAGAAAATTCAATCCCACCTTCAATAATCTGGATCACATTTTCCCCACTAAACATGCTTTTGCTCACACCCTCGATCTCCAGAGTATTATTGAACAAAAACACCAGTTGCCCCTTGATGGCACAATGTCAATGTACAATTTTCTTAATTCCTTAATAGAATCATTAGTATAATTCGCAAAACTAGCTTACTGATAACCATTAAGAACATGAATAAATGGCAAAACTGCAAATCATTACAACCAAAATAGGTTTCTATGAGAGTCAATCCAAAGGGAGCTTGATAAAATGAAGAAATTCATTAATTTTTTTTATGCTCAAATTTTAGTTCTTGAGCTGGGTGACATAGTTCATTAATGTGAACAAATTTGTGATAGATTATTAAACCATTTTAAAGAACTCTTTGCCTATAAATAATATATTAATTGCATTTAATTCTTACACACTACTCTGTAATAAGTACTATTATTCCATTTTCCATATAAAGAAACAGACCCAAGGAGATTAATTAATGTGCTCAGTTTTGTGTCTATAACCTAAATTGTGAAAGTTTGAATTTGTATGAGTGAAGAAAATAATTGTGATAGCAGGAGGGCAAGTATTTTAAGAAAATTTTAAATGATAGGATTTATGTGATGTTTAAAAATTAATTCCCCCAAATCGTCTTTTGATCCTGCATGTCTTTTTTGTTTTCTTTGCTTTTGTAACTAAACTTCCAGATTCTCAGCTCACTGGCATCTGACATTTGCTTTCACCATTGCTTGAAAACTCTTTTGGCAATATTCGAACAATGATTGTTGATTGCTTAGTTATACAGGCCCTTTTCAATTCTTACCTTACTTGACCTAGGCAGCACTTAACTCTTGTCATCCAAGCATCCTCTGGCTTCAAGCTTCCATCAAGTTGTGGATGCCAATTGGTCACGTTTATAGGAATAAACTATATTTCATATTTATACAACCTTCTCTCTTATTCTGAAGCTATTCCTTTGGGGGAAATAGCTTCTCCCTGACTCCACTGATTTGGAGAGGGGATCTTACCCACTGACACAGTCACAGTGTTTAGCATAAGAAGTGACCTGTATGAGTGAATTGGTCATTTTCCTGGGATCATTAAATAATGAAGTAGGAAGAGTATTACCTCACTTTTCTTCCACATCACTAAGCTGGAAGAGAAGCTTAGCTCTCCCAGAAGCCATTGGTCCCCATCTGGTGTCAGATAGAACACACAGATACAGACACACACACACACACACACACACACACACAGATGCACATAAATATATGTGCATGCTGTTAGTGTATGGAGGAAACCATTTGAAGATAAAAGAGAACGAAGCCAACACACAGAGAAAGCCAAAACTACAGCTGGAGAGAAAGAGGTGTTCTGAAGGCAGTATTTGAGTTCCTGAATCTACTTAGCCCACTGAGACTGGTGTCCTCATTAGACCCTTGACATCTGTGAAAAGTTGATATCCACCAATTGTCCTCGAGCACACTACAGATGCTAAAAATGACATCTCACAGCCCATGCTGTGACTTGTGAAGAAGTGGGAGAATCTTCTTGGCTCTTTCTCACTTTGTTATCTGGACATGAAAAGCAACACAGCTGGGCCTCCATGTTTTAGAGCTCCCAATAAAAAAAATTTCTTTGGCTTCTGCAGCTGCAACTCTGTTTATAGGGTACATATGTGAAGAAAGTATGTGTTTTCTTTAACCAAAAGCCCTTGGATAAACCTTCTCATGAACCTCCCTATCAGCTCCTCAGAAAGTCCTGAACACATCTGAGTCCTGGGCCTGCTACACACGGTTTGCTCTTTCCTTCTTCAGTCATCCCTTGGTTTATGTGTCATACTTACTTGGTTTTATCACTGCTCTTCTGGTTCTCCTTCCCAATCTTAACTGTGGGTCAGTTTTCCTCTACTTTTCCTGTAAAGGTTGTTGTCCCAGGACTCCATGTCTTTAATAGTTTCTATTTCTACTTTGCCTCCTATCCAAGCAACCACTATGTCATCACATACTACCTATAAACAAGTGACTCAATTTTTTATCTACAACCCAAACATTTGTTTTGAGCACTTGACCCTCATATTTACCTGCTGCTACATACACATCACTTCCTAGATATTCCATGAGGATCTTGTATTTTCTACCCCATTAAAAGTAATCTCATCATCTTTATCTTCTTTGCTTCAAATTTCCTCTTACTTCTAGCCATTATCTTTCAGGTGGTTGTCCCTTTTCCCAAACACTAGGGGATGCATCCTAGATTTTCTTTTTCTTTCCAGATTCATAAGCTATCAGTCTCTAAAATGTCTCCTTCTAGGGAACCCTCCTACACTGTTGGTGGGAATGCAAGCTGGTGCAGCCACTCTGGAAAACAACATGGAGTTTCCTCAAAAAGTTGAAAATAGAGCTTCCCTATGAACCAGCAATTGCACTACTGGGTATTTACCCCAAAGATACAAAAGCAGTAATCCAAAGGGGGACGTGCACCTGAATGTTTATAGTAGCAATGTCTACAATAGCTAAACTATGGAAAAAACCTGGATGTCCATCAACACATGAATGGATAAAGAAGATGTGTATATATATATATATATATATATATATATATATATATACAGTGGGATACTATGTATATATATACAGTGGGATACTATGCAGCCATCAAAAGAAATGAAATCTTGCCATTTGCTACGACATGGGTGGAACTAGAGGGTATTATGCTGAGTGAAAGAAATCAATCAGAGAAAGACAACTATCATATGATCTCCCTGATATGAGGAAGTGGAGATACAACGTGGGGGTTTGGGGGGTAGAAAAAGAATAAATGAAACAGAATGGGATTGGGAAGGAGACAAACCACAGAGACTCTTAACTTTCACAAAACAAACTAAGGGTTACTGGGGGTAGGGGGCGTAGGGAGAGGGTGGTGGGGTTATGGACATTGGTGAGGGTATGTGCTATGGTGAGTGCTATGAAGTGTGTAAACTTGGCGATTCACAGACCTGTACCCCTGGGGCTTATAATACATTATATGTTTATAAAAAAATAAAATAAATATTTAAAAATGTGTCCTTCTATGCCCTAGATATTCTTCAGCATGTTAAGAAAGACAGACGGTATAGAGGAAGGGAACACAGATCTCTTTCCCTCACATTTTCAATTCCCATCTTCTGGATTGGTTTTCTTTTTAGCAAGCAAGAGTTTATATTTGGATCTTTAATTCCTCTCAGGTTTTTGCTATAATACATAATCTTCTACTTGTTACATGAGAACACTATAATTTTAAGAAGTATCTTCCAGATTTCATCATTTTATTTTATTTTTAACCTTTTTTTTTCTTAACGTCCTGGGAAAATTTTTCCCAATGCTTTTCCTAAGTGCTTACACAACCACTTAATATATGGCTTTCAATGTCTTAAAAATAAGTACTCTTCTGACCAAAATGACCTCCCACCATGCACGGAGAACATGGGTGTGAACCAGAGGCCCATCCCAAGCATCTAAGCATTGGTGGTGGTTATAGTTCTTTTCTATTCTCCCACCTCCTCCTCCACCTTCATTTTTATAAGATTAAAAAGATATAGCAGAGAAGACCCAGATTATTATTTAACTTTGTTTTATTATTTTAAAGGTCTTTTATCTATAGAGACACACAAGGAAACAGAATAAGAATAATATAAGACATTTCAGAGTGACAGGGAAAGGTTAGAGGAAATAAAAGTATTCTCTTAGTTTATGATACGTAATCATTTGGGTTATGAAGCATGGTCTTGTGGTCTGTGAACATAGGGAAGGGAATTGGGAATTCTAGCTAATACTGGCTCTAAAAGCTTACTCGGTGGGTGGTCATTGACAAATTGCCTGATACCTCCATTTCACTTCTCATGACTTCTACTCAACATAGAGATCATTAATTTGAGTGACAATTCAACTAAATAAATAATGCCCTAAGTGTTAGTTGGGAATCTGAGAAATACTGATTTCTTTAGATTCATAATATATTCAATTTGTTATTGATAGGTCACCTCACATACTACAAAATAAATGGGAAGATGAACACTATGCAAGTACTCCTTAAAAACATCCCAAAATTTTGGAGGAAACTCTTTAGTGTTAAATGGCTTCTTTTGTGCTAGAAAATTTTTATTTCAGAGAATAGACATTGACTTGCATTTTACTGGATGGCATAGTTCTTTGGGCTATTTGATCATAGTTGATTTTCTCAGTCCAATATTTCCAAGGGCAAAATATGATCTACTTAATAAAATAAGTATATCTTCTAAAGCCAGATGAGTCCCTTCCAGCAAGTATATTAACATTTAGTGTGTTATATTTTACCAGAGGTGAAATATTTATACTCTAAAGTCTTTTACCCCAGGGAACAAGAGAACTTTAACAATTTCAACCACTACACATAGCTTGGTAATAAGATCACTGCGTCCAGTGGAGCCAGCTTTGGTTCACAGTACTGCTGCATACACATATAATGGATATGTCTCCTTTTATGATTATGACTAGCTTCTTTATTTCATTACTTTAGTACTGCATTTGTTTTCACTCTATGTCTTCCTAGATGTTGCTAATTTTTGGAGAGATGTATTTCATTTAAGTCTCTTGTTTCAGATGATCTGATCCCCAACATGGAATTCTGTACTTTTAATATTTAGGATTTTGTAGTTGATAAAAATAAGCATTTGTTTTTATTGGGTGACGATATAGAAATGGAATTGCTGGGTCTTATGTTTGGCATATGTTTGCTGTAAAAATGCTAAGCAGTTTTCCAAGTAGATGAACCAATTTTGAACTCCCACCAGCAGCACTGGAGTGTTCCAATCACTCCATATCTTCATTACAATAGGTATAGTCAGTTATTTTAATTTTAGCACTGTGGTGAATATGTGGTTATATTAAACTTCGGTGTTAATCTACATTTCCAAAACGATTAATGATACTGAACACATTTTCATATCCTTATTGGTGATTTGGATATACCGCTTTGTGATGTTCCCATTGAAACCCTTTGCCAACTTTCCTTTTATCTTGTTAGTCTTTTACTTACTGATTTATAGGCATTCCACACATATACCATTATGATTATTCTGGCAGACAGATATATATAGCAAAAATCTTCACCCAGTCTGTAGCTTGTGTTTTTACTATGCCACTGGTGACTTTAAAGGAATAGAAGATTTTATTGATAAAAGTTTAATATCTTAATCTTTTCTTTTGTGGTGAGGGCTTATTTATATCCTTTTTAAGAAATTGTTGAATAGTCTTCTGTGTTTTTCCCTAGAAACCTTATGTTTCCCCCTAGAAACCTTATTTTTTTTTCTTATGTTTCACATTTAGTTTTCACGGTCCCTGAATAGATTTTTATACATGCTATTATATTGGGATTAAAGTTATTTTAATTTCATATGGACTTAGAATCATTTATTGAGATCATCCTTTATATTTTGAATTACAGGGTTTTTCAAAACCAGGTTAGTGTTTTGAGTGGGTCTATCTCTGGACTCTCTAATTTGTTCCATTGTTTTTCTTATCTATTATTTATCTATTATTTTGCTAATTTCTCACTGCCCTAACTGTTTTTATAACTTCCCATTTTTGGTAGTATAAGGCTTTCAGTTTAGCTTTTCAATATTATCTTGATTATTTTAAGTACTTGGGTTTCCATTTCCATTATAAAATAAAATTGTTAACTTGCACAAAATAGCATGCTGAGGTTTGGGTAGGAAATGCATTGATTTGGAGGAGAAATGGCATTTTATCAATATTTAGTTTTTAGTCAATATACATGGTATATCTCTCCAGTTATTTTTGTCTTCTTTATTTTCTGTTGATGTTTTGTGATTCTAAAAAAGGAGGACTTGCACTGTTTTTATGTATGTGTTCCTAAGTAATGGATGCTTTTTATTTTATTGTAGTGGTATTTTTAAAATTAAATTTCATTTTCCAATTATTTCAATATAAAGAAATTGTCACATTGTCATATTTTGGCCTTGTTTCTAGTGACTTTATTAAATTCACTTGTTTTTAATAATTTGTAGGTTCTTTTGGATTTTCTGCATCAACAATCAAGTTATCTCTCAGTAACAGCTTCCTTACCTATCTTTCTATTTTTGTATCTTTATTCCTGCCTTATTGAACTGGTTTGGACCTCTAGTTAAATGTTAAATAGAAGTACTGGTAATCAATATTGTTTTCTTATTCTTGTTCAGTTGCCTTTAAAATTTACTATTAACTGTATTTTTAACATAGATCCCTTTATCAGATTAGGAAACTACTCTTCTATTTTTAATTGCTGAGTTTTTAAAATCATAAATATAAAATTTTATCAAAAGCTTTTTACTGAACTATGGAAATCATCATATATTTCTTTTTTAATTAATAGGTGTAGAATTTTATCAAATGCTTTTCCCACATCTATAAGATTGTCATAAGCTTTTTCTTTTATATTATTTGGTAAATAATACTGATTATTTATTAAGAATTTATTTTCTTACAGTAGTTTTAAGTTTACAACAAAATTGAGAGGGAGACAGATTTCTTTCTATCTTGTGACCTCACACATGCAGAACTCTCCCCATAATCAACATCACTCAGTACAATGGTACAAATTTTACCAAGGACATAGCTACATTGACACATCATAGTCACCCAAAGTCCATAGTTCACTTTAGTGTTCACTCCTGGTGCTGTACATTCTATGGGTTTGCATAAATATATGATGACATATATCCATTACTATGATACCATATAGAGTATTTTTCACTGCCCTAAAAATCCTCTGTGCTTTTCCTATTTCTCCCACTTCCCCTTCAACCTTGACAACTGCTGATCTTTCTCTTTGTCACTACAATTTTGCCTTTTTTAGAATGTCATAGAGTTGGAACCACAGAAAAGCTTGATCACTCATCTCTTTTTAGCACTCAATAATATTCTATTATCTGGATATATCAGTTTATTTATGCATTCAACTACTGAAGGACATCATGGTTGCTTCCAATTATTGGCAACCATGAACATGATTGATTTTTAAAGTATTAAACAAATATTGGCACAAATTCCTATGGGTTATTTTATATTTTCTTTTTATATACTACTAGATAAAATTTGGTAATATATCGGGCTATAGTTTTATTGTCCTATAAAGTTCTCATCAGTTTAGATATCAGAGTTTTTATGGCCTTGTAAAACGAATTGGAAAGCTTTCTCTTTGTTTTCTTTTTTCTGGAAGTTTTTATATTAGAACGGTTTTATCTTTTTCTTAAATATTTGAAAGCATTTTCCTGTATTGTCATCAAGGTCTGAAGATTTCCCTGTAGGAAAATTTTAAAACAACAGATTTGGGGTACCTAAGTGGTTCAGTTGGTGAAGTGTTGGACTGTTGATTGGCTCAGGTCATGGTCTTAGGGTCATGACTGAACCCCATGTCAGGTTCTGTGCTGGACATGGAGCCTGCTTCAGATTCTCTCTCCCTCTCCCTCTGCTCCTCACTCCTCCACCCCCCACTCATGATCTCTTTCTCCATAAAATAAAATAAAATAAAATAAAATAAAATAAAATGGCAGATTCATTTTCTTTTGTAGGTATTGGATTATTCACATTTTCTATTTTTTTTTAAGATTTTTATTATTTATTTGTCAGAGAGAGAGAGAGTGCGCAAGCAAGGGGAGCAGCAGGCAGATGGAGGAAGAGGCTGGCTGCTCAGCAAGGAGCCCAAGGCAGGACTCCCCAGGAGCTTGGGATCATGACCTTAGCCAAAGGCAGATGCTTAACTAAGGCATCCCGGCATTTTCTATTTCTGACGTGCACTTTGATTGCTTATATTTTGCAAGGAATTTGTTATTTTTCCAATTATCAGCATAAAATTACTCATAATATCTTTTATTCTTTTAATATCTGGAGCATCTGTAGTGAAAACTCCCTTTTTATTGTTTTGTTGTTGTTGTTATTATTGTTGTAATCACTTTAATATGCATTAACTTGCTAAGTTTTCACAAAAATCTAATTAGACATCAATATTGTTTTTATGTTACAGATATAAAAACTGAAGTAAAGAGGTTAAGTTAATTTCCCAAGGTCACATAGCTAGTAAAGGACTGAGCTGGAATATTATCCCTGCCACTATTGTTGAAGCTGTATTGGTTTAAATGAAAACAGTAGTTAATATTTACTGAGTAGTTATCAGGCACTGTTTTAGTTATTCCAATCATTCCATAAATATGATCTCATTTAATCCTTGCAATGGCCCTGTTAAATAGGTAGGTTAATAACCTCATTTTAAAGTTAGAGAAATTAAAGCAGAATGGGT
The DNA here is from genome assembly GCF_020171115.1 of Neogale vison. Lineage (NCBI taxonomy): Eukaryota > Metazoa > Chordata > Mammalia > Carnivora > Mustelidae > Neogale > Neogale vison. Next base: position 74,406,600 of record NC_058091.1, on the reverse strand, counting down.
TGCCCAAGTCACATAACTAAAAAACAATTTTTAAAAAGTGAGAAAAAAAATTAAGAAAATTGAATTTTTTAGAGGGGAGAAAAATCAAAATAAGTTATCTTTATTTTCACATGAGACCATATTCTCTTGGTCAAGGCTTTGCAGATAAACAAATTATGTGCTTCAAGCTAATAATTCTGATTCATTGAAATATCATCAGTCAAAAGTGTTCGCTGGTTCTTGATGATTTCTGTTTTTTGCCTTAGTTTCCCTTTATTAATCATGCTAAGCTCTTAATCAATTAATATTATTTTATTAGCATATATTATTTTTATTATACATAAATATATTACTATGTATAATGATAATATTTATATTAATATTTTTAAGTTTTTGGTATTCATTTGTTTTCTATTTTATGCTAATTTTCTAGCTAATTGACTTCTGCTACTATAGTTATTTATTCTTTTCCCTTACTTTTTTTGAGTTTAATTTTGATATTCTTTCTCTAGCTTCTTAAAACAGAAGATTAGGTCAATAGTTTTTAATATTTTTTTCCTTATTAAAGTTTTCACTCCAGCTCCTTATGTAGTCTCTTGCTTCTATGTGGGATCATTTCCTTTTACCTGAAAGACCTAGTTTTTATTTCTTTAGCCTAGGTCTGCTGTGAAGAGTATTTTCAGCCTTTGTTCCTAAGACTATCTTTACTGCATCTTCATTTTTATTTATTTAATGTCTTTTTTTGAAAATTTTATTTATTTGAGAGAGTATGAATAGAAGGAGAGGGAGAAGCAGACTCCCCACTGAGCAGGAAGCCCAAGGCCAGACCCTGAGATGTTTATTAATATTGATCTTTATTATTAGTAGCTGTTTGTCCTTGTTTGTCCTGAGAGGAAAATATATAGCGGAACAGCCTTTCTCAAGAAACAAGAAAAGTCCAAGTACACATACACAACATAACCCTACACCTAGAGGAGCTGGAGAAAGAATAATAAAGAAACTAAACCCAGCAGAAGAAGAGAAATCATAAAGATCAGAGCAGAAATCAATGAAATAGAAACCAAAAAAAAAAAAAAAAATAGAACAAATCAATGAAACTAGGAGCTGGTTCTTTGAAAGAATTAATAAGATTGATAAACCCCTGGCCAGACTTATCAAAAAGAAAAGAGAAAGGACCCAAATAAATAAAATCATGAATGAAAGGGGAGAGATCACAACTAACACCAAAGAAATACAAACTATTATAAGAACATACTATGAGCAACTCTACGCCAACAAATTTGACAATCTGGAAGAAATGGATGCATTCCTAGGGACCTATAAACTACCACAACTGAACCAGGAAGAAATAGAAAACCTGAAGAGACCCATAACCAGTAAGGAGATTGAAACAGTCATCAAAAATCTCCAAAAAAACAAAAGCGCAGGGCAAGATGGCTTCCCAGGGGAATTCTACCAAACATTTAAAGAAGAACTAATTCCTATTCTCCTGAAACTGTTCCAAAAAATAGAAATGGAAGTAAAACTTCCAAAGTCATTTTATGAGGCCAGCATCACCTTGATCCCCAAACCAGACAAAGACCCTATCAAAAAAGAGAACTACAGACCAATATCCTTGATGAACACAGATGCGAAAATTCTTACCAAAATACTAGCCAATAGGACCCAACAGTACATTAAAAGGATTATTCACCATGACCAAGTGGGATTTATTCCAGGGCTGCAATGTTGGTTCAACATCCGCAAATCAATCAATGTGATACAATACATTAATAAAAGAAAGAACAAGAACCATATGATTCTCTCCATAGATGCTGAAAAAACATTTGACAAAGTACAGCATCCCTTTCCTCATCAAAACTCTTCAAAGTGTAGGGATAGAGGGCACATAACTCAATATTATCAAAGCCATCTATGAAAAATCCACAGAAAATATCATACTGAGTGGGGAAAAACTGAGAGCTTTTCCCCTAAGGTAAGGAACGTGGCAGGGCTGTATACTATCACCACTGCTATTCAACATAGTACTAGAAGTCCTAGCCTCAGCAATCAGACAACAAAAAGAAATTAAAGGCATCCAAATCTGCAAAGAAGAAGTCAAACTATCACTCTTTGCAGATGATATGATACTATATGTGGAAACCCAAAAGACTCCACTCCAAAACTGCTAGAACTTGTACAGGAGTTCAATAAAGTGTCATGATATAAAATCAATGCACAGAAATCAGTTGCATTTCTCCACACCAACAACAAGACAGACGAAAGAGAAATAAAGGAGTCAATCACATTTGCAACTGCACCCAAAACCATAAGATGCCTAGGAACAAACCTAACCAAAGAGGCACAGAATCTATACTCAGAAAACTATAAAGTACTCATGAAAGAAACTGAGGAAGACACAAAGAAATGGAAAAATGTTCCATGCTCCTGGATTGGAAGATAAATATTGTGAAAATGTCTATGCTACCTAAAGCAATCTACACATTTAATGCAATTCCTATCAAAGTACCATCCATCTTTTTCAAAGAAATGGAACAAATAATTCTAAAATTTATATGGAACCAGAAAAGACCTCGGATAGCCAAAGGAATATGGAAAAAGAAAGCCAAAGTTGATGGCATCACAATTCCGGACTTCAAGCTCTATTACAAAGCTGTCATCATCAAGACAGCATGGTACTGGCACAAAAACAGACACATAGATCAATGGAACAGAATAGAGAGCCCAGAAATAGACCCTCAACTCTATGGTCAACTAATCTTCGACAAAGCAGGAAAGAATGTCCAATGGAAAAAAGACAGCCTCTTCAATAAATGGTGTTGGGAAAATTGGACAGCCACATGAAGAAAAATGAAATTGGGCCATTTCCTTACACCACACATGAAAATAGACTCAAAATGGATGGAGGACCTCAAGTGAGAAAGGAATCCATGAAAATTTTTGAGGAGAACACAAGCAGCAACCTCTTTGACCTCAGCTACAGCAACATCTTCCTAGGAGCATCGCCAAAAGCAAGGGAAGCAAGGGCAAAAATGAACTATTGGGATTTCATCAAGATCAAAAGCTTTTGCACAGCAAAGGAAACAGTTAACAAAACCAAAAGACAACTGACAGAATGGGAGAAGGTATTTGCAAACGACGTATCAGGTAAAGGGCTAGTGTCCAAAATCTATATTTTGCTGTATTTTATAAAATGCTGTATTTTGTCAAATGCTTTTTCAGCATCTATTGAGAGTATCGTATGGTTCTTGTTCTTTCTTTTATTGATGTGTTGTATCACATTGACTGATTTGCGGATGTTGAACCAACCTTGCAGCCCTGGAATAAATCCCACTTGGTCGTGGTGAATAATCCTTTTAATGTACTGTTGAATCCTATTGGCTAGTATTTTGGTGAGAATTTTCGCATCTGTGTTCATCAAGGATATTGGTCTATAGCTCTCTTTTTTGATGGGATCCTTGTCTGGTTTTGGGATCAAGGTGATGCTGACTTCATAAAGTGAGTTTCGAAGTTTTCCTTCCATTTCTATTTTTTGGAACAGTTTCAGGAGAATAGGAATTAGTTCTTCTTTAAATGTTTGGTAGAATTCCCCCGGGAAGCCGTCTGGCCCTGGGCTTTTGTTTATTTGGAGATTTTTAATGACTGTTTCAATCTCCTTACTGGTTATGAGTCTGTTCAGGCTTTCTATTTCTTCCTGGTTCAGTTGTGGTAGTTTATATGTTTCTAGGAATGCATCCATTTCTTCCAGACTGTCAAATTTGTTGGCGTAGAGTTGCTCATAGTATGTTCTTATAATAGTTTGTATTTCTTTGGTGTTAGTTGTGATCTCTCCCCTTTCATTCATGATTTTATTTATTTGGGTCCTTTCTCTTTTCTTTTTGATAAGTCTGGCCAGGGGTTTATCAATCTTATTAATTCTTTCAAAGAACCAGCTCCTAGTTTCGTTGATTTGTTCTATTGTTTTTTTGGTTTCTATTTCATTGATTTCTGCTCTGATCTTTATGATTTCTCTTCTCTTGCTGGGCTTAGTGTTTCTTTCTTGTTCTTTCTCCAGCTCCTTTAGGTTTAGGGTTAGGTTGTGTACCTGAGGTCTTTCTTGTTTCTTGAGAAAGGCTTGTATCGCTATATATTTTCCTCTCAGGACTGCCTTTGTTGTGTCCCACAGATTTTGAACCGTTGTATTTTCATTATCATTTGTTTCCATGATTTTTTTCAATTCTTCTTTAATTTCCTGTTTGACCCATTCATTCTTTAGAAGGATGCTGTTTAGTCTCCATGTATTTGGGTTCTTTCCAAACTTCCTCTTGTGATTGAGTTCTAGCTTCAGAGCATTGTGGTCTGAAAATATGCAGGGAATGATCCCAATCTTTTGATACCGGTTGAGTCCTGATTTAGGACCGAGGATGTGATCTATTCTGGAGAATGTTCCATGTGCACTAGAGAAGAATGTGTATTCTGTTGCTTTGGGATGAAATGTTCTGAATATATCTGTGATGTCCATCTCATCCAGTGTATCATTTAAGGCCTTTATTTCCCTGTTGATCTTTTGCTTGGATGATCTGTCCATTTCAGTGAGGGGAGTGTTAAAGTCCCCTACTATTATTGTATTATTGTTGATGTGTTTCTTTGATTTTGTTATTAATTGGTTTATATAGTTGGCTGCTCCCACGTTGGGGGCATAGATATTTAAAATTGTTAGATCTTCTTGTTGGACAGACCCTTTGAGTATGATATAGTGTCCTTCCTCATCTCTTATTATAGTCTTTGGCTTAAAATCTAATTGATCTGATATAAGGATTGCCACTCCTGCTTTCTTCTGATGTCCATTAGCATGGTAAATTCTTTTCCACTCCCTGGAGGTGTCTTTGGGTCTAAAATGAGTTTCTTGGAGACAACATATAGATGGGTTTTGTTTTTTTATCCATTCTGATACCCTGTGTCTTTTGATTGGGGCATTTAGCCCATTAACATTCAGGGTAACTATTGAGAGATATGAATTTAGTGCCATTGTATTGCCTGTAAGGTGACTGTTACTGTATATTGTCTCTGTTCCTTACCGATCTACCACTTGTAGGCTCTCTCTTTGCTTAGAGGACCCCTTTCAATATTTCCTGTAGAGCTGGTTTGGTGTTTGCAAATTCTTTCAGTTTTTGTTTGTCCTGGAAGCTTTTAATCTCTCCTTCTATTTTCAATGATAGCCTAGCTGGATATAGTATTCTTGGCTGCATGTTTTTCTCATTTGGTGCTCTGAAAATATCATGCCAGCTCTTTCTGGCCTGTCAGGTCTCTGTGGATAAGTCAGCTGCCAATCTAATATTTTTACCATTGTATGTTACAGACTTCTTTTCCTGGGCTGGGAAAAGATTTTCTCTTTGTCACTAAGACTTGTAAATTTTACTATTAGGTGACGGGGTGTGGGCCTATTCTTATTGATTTTGAGGGGCATTCTCTGAACCTCCTGAAGTTTGATGCTCATTCCCTTTGCCATATTGGGGAAATTCTCCCCAATAATTCTCTCCAGTATACCTTCTGCTCCCCTCTCTCTTTCTTCTTTTTCTGGAATCCCAATTATTCTAATGTTGTTTTGTCTTATGGTGTCACTTATCTCTTGAATTCTCCCCTCATGTTCCAGTAGCTGTTTGTCCCTCTTTTGCTCAGCTTCTTTATTCTCTGTCATTTGGTCTTCTATTCGCTAATTCTTTCTTCTGCCTCATTTATCCTAGCAGTGAGCGCCTCCATTTTTGATTGCACCTCATTAACAGCTTTTTTGATTTCAACTTGGTTAGATTTTAGTTCTTTTATTTCTCCAGAAAGGGCTTTTATATCTCCAGAGAGGGTTTCTCTAATATCTTCCATGCCTTTTTCGAGCCCGGCTAGAACCTTAAGAATTGTCATTCTGACCTCTAGATCTGACATATTACCAATGTCTGTATTGATTAGGTCCCTAGCCTTCAGTACTTCCTCTTGTTCTTTTTTATGTGGTGAATTTTTCCGCCTTGTCATTTTGTCCAGATAAGAGTATATGAAGGAGCAAGTAAAATACTAAAAGGATGGCAATAACCCCAGGAAAATATGCTTTAACCAAATCAGAAGAGATCCCAAATCGTGAGGGGGAGAAAGGGGATAAAAAGAGGTTCAAAAAGAAAGAAAGGAAAAAAAAAAAAGAAAAAAAAGAATGAAAAAAAGAAACGAATAAAGAAAAATATAAAAAAGAAAATATATTTATATATTAGATAAACTAGTTAAAAAACGTTAAAAAAGAAAAGAGTGAAATTTAAAAAAAAATGTTAGCAGAAGAAGAGAAAAAAAATGAAAGAGAAAAAACTTAAATTAACTGCAAGACTAAAAAAATCATAGGGAGAAAGCCATGAGTTCCGTGCTTTGCTTTCTCCTCCTCTGGAATTCTGCTGCTCTCCTTGGTATTGAAACCGTACTCCTTGGTAGGTGAACTTGGTCTTGGCTGGATTTTTTGTTGATCTTCTGGGGGAGGGGTCTGGTGTAGTGATTCTCAAGTGTCTTTGCCCCAGGCAGAATTGCACCGCCCTTACCAGGGGCCAGGCTGAGTAATCAGCTCGGCTTTGCTTTCAGGAGCTTTTGTGCCCTGAGCACTTTCCATAGAGTTCCGGAGGTCAAGAATACAAATGGCGGCCTCCTGGTCTCCGGCCCGGAGGAGCTGAGAGCCCAGGGCCCCACTCCTCAGTGCGCCCTCAGAGAACAGCGCCCAGTAACTCCCATCTGCCGTACCTCCGGCCACGCTCGGAACTCACCGAGCCTGCGGCTGGTTCAAGGTAACCCCGAGCTGTGAGCTTACTGTCGGCTCTGTCTCTGTAGCTGGCTTTCCCATTCCTGCGACACTCAGACACCCCCGATCCTTCTGTGACCCTGCGGGACCTGAGGCCACGCTGACCCTGTGTGGGCTTCGCCCCGGTTTAGCCTCTGGAGCGATGTCCCTCAGCAGAACAGACTTTTAAAAGTCCTGATTTTGTGCTCCGTTGCTCCGCCGCTTGCCGGGAGCCGGCCCCTCCCCCCGGGGTCTATCTTCCCTTCGCTTTGGATTCACTTCTCCACCAGTCCTACCTTTCAGAAAGTGGTTGTCTTTCTGTTTCCAGAATTGCTGTTCTTCTTCTCTTCGATCTGCCAATGGATTTGCAGGTGTTTGCAATCTTTAGATAAGCTATCTAGCTGATCTCCTGCTAGCTGAAGTAGTCTCAGACTGCTACTTCTCCGCCATCTTGACTCCTCCCTCCCTGCCCCTAAATGTTTCTAGCAGCAATATCTACAATAGCCAAACTATGGAAAGAACCTAGATGTCCATAAACAGATGAATGGATAAATAAGAAGTGGTATATATACACAATGGAATACTATGCAGCCAATGATCTCCCTGATATGAGGAAGTGGAGATGCAACATGGGGTTAAGGGGGTAGGAGAAGAATAAATGAAACAAGATGGGATTGGGAGGGAGACAAACCATAAATGACTCTTAATCTCACAAAACAAACTGAGGGTTGCCAGGGGGAGGGGAGTTGGGAGAGGGTGGTTAGGTTATGGACATTGGGAAGGGTATGTGCTATGGTGAGTGCTGTGAAGTATATAAACCTGGCAATTCACAGACCTGTACCCCTGGGGATAAAAATATATTATATGTTTATGTTAATAAAAAATAAAATTTAAAATAAAAACATCATTTCCAATATCTAGCAAATACAAATGCCTCAGCTAGGTAATAATAACAATTGCTAAAATTTATGGAGCACATGTAATATGATAATTACTATTTTAATCTCTTTACATCTACTATATTTTTTAAATTTAAATTCAATTAACTAACATATAATGTATTATTAGTTTCAGAGGTAAAGGTCAGTGATTCATCAGTCTTATATAATGCCCAGTGCACATTACATCATGTGCTCTCCTTAATGTCTGCTATTTATTTTTACATTTTTAAGACCATAACTCTCTTTTGTGGAGTTTTCTTTGTTCTTTCTACATCTTTTGTTCTTTTTTTTTTTTTTTGAAGTTTTTATTTATTTATTTGAGAGAGAGAGAGAGAGCACGTGAGAGCATAAGCAGGGAGGGGGGAAAAAAAGCAGACTCCCTTCTAAGTAGGGAATCTGATGTGGGGCTGGGTTCCAGGACCTTGAGATCATGACCTGAGCCAAAGGCAGATACCTAACCAACTGAGCCACCCAGGTACCCTTCTCTTGTTCTTATTTCTGAGCTCTCTCTGTGTGTACGCACTTTCTTTTGCAATTCTTTATTTATATCTTTGTTTAAAGCATTTTTAATATCCAACTAATTGTTTTGCCATCTTAAGTACTTGATTTTCCAATCCTTTTGTTTGTTTTTTTCTGTTGACTCTAACGTATAATTGTTTTCTTATGAATTTTGAAATTTCTAATTGTGAATACATCTTTACTTGAATTTTTCAGGAGGAATTGTGTGACCTGAGCTAATGGTTTACCTTTCTAAAGTGATAATCACATTCTGCCAGGTTCCTCGGTGATATCATCAACCCAAGATTAATTTTTTTAATATTTTATTTTGTTTTATTTATTTTTTTAAAGATTTTTATTTATTTATTTGATAGACAGAGAGAGATCACAAGTAGGCAGAGAGAGAGGGGGAAGCAGGCTCCCCGCTGAGCAGAGAGCCCAACATGGGGCTCGATCCCAGGACCCTGAGATCATGACCTGAGCTGAAGGCAGACGCTTAAACCACTGAGCCACGCAAGCGCCCCTATTTTGTTTTATTTTTATTCAAGTATAATTAATGCACAGTGTTATGTTAGTCAGGTGTACAATATGATTCAACAATTCTACATATCATCCAGTGCTCATTGTGTTAAGCATAATCTTAATCCCCTTTACCTCTTTCATCCATCCCTCCACTAACCTCCCCTCTGGTAACAACCAGTTTGTTCTCTATATTTAAGAATTTCATGTGTTTGTTTTTTCTTTGTTTGCTTCTTAAATTCCATATATGAATGAAATCATATGGTATTTGTCTTACTCTGAGTGACTTATTTCACTTAGCATTATGCCCTCTGATCTATCCATGTTGCTGCAAATGGCAAAATTTCATTCTTTTTTATGGGTGAGTAATATTCTATCATCTGTATATGTCACATTTTCTTTATCCATTCATCTATGGGTGGACACTTGGGTTGTTTCCATATCTTGGCTATTATAAATAATGCTGCAATAAACATGTAAACATAGGGGTGCATATATCTTTTTGACTGAGTGTTTTCATTTTCTTTGGATAAAGACCCAGGATAAAGACCCAGTAGTGGAATTATTGGATCATATGATATTTCTAGCTTTAATTTTTTGAGGAACCTCCATATTGTTCTCCACAGTGGCTGCACCAGCTTGCATTCGCACCAACAGTGCATAGGGTTCCTTTTTCTCCATATATTTGACAGCACTTTTTATTTCTTAAGTTTTCACCAAAGATGAATTTTTATTTTTATTATTTTTTTTAAATTTATTTGACAGACATAAATCATAAGTAGGCAGAGAGGCAGGTAGAGAGAGAGGGGGAAGGCAGGCTCCCTGATGAACAGAGAGCCCAATACAGGGCTTGATGTGGGGCTCAGTCCCAGGACCCTGAGATCATGAACTGAGCTATCGGGCAGAGGCTTTAACCCACTGAGCCACCCAGGTGCCCCAAAAATGAATTTTTAAATCCATTTCTTGACTCAGGGCTTTCCAGAACATAAGGAGATTATAATTTCAAACTTTAAATTGACATGGGCCACAAGTGTGGAATTCTCATAGGAGCCCTCGTCCCCTGCTTTTCATTTCGTTTTGTTTTGTTTTGTTTTTTTGTCATTCAGAGTCCCGAGAGACACATTCCTTTAATACCTCCCTGTGGTGGTGGGCAGAATTTCTCTTGTCCATCCTTGCACCAAGGACGTGTTCCCCTGAGGTTTCCAACTTTATGTTTTCTAATCACTCCCTCATGAGATCCAATGTTTATTTTCCTATCTTCACATAGACTTTAAAACCAAGGCCTTTGGGTTAGAAAACCCCCAAATTAGTGTTCTTACCTTATATTCATCACCTTGTGTTCACAAAAGCCACAGCTTTAGTTAATTACAGTTGAATTTTCAGTTCCCTCTTTTTTCTTTTCTCCTTAAAACTGCATTTCCCCCAATTTCTTGAAAACTCCAGCAATATAGTTATAATCCTTTTTATATTGCTCTTTTTCACATTTCTACATATTTTTAGAAGAATTTCAGGTGTAACTTCTGTATTGTCATAACTGGATGTTAGGAATTTTCTGTCATGCCTTTTCTTAAATTCATTGATCTTCAGTTGTTTTTATTTTTGTCATAGTGTCTCAAACTTTTTGACTTTGATTATTCTTTTTCTGTCACTTCTGGATCTTCCTCTCTCTGACTTCTGTCTTGTTATTGTTGTTTTCTTTCTGTTTAAGAATGCTGTGTTGTCTCATATAAGACAAAAATTAGAAAAATGCTTTCCAAATCTTTGTACTATCTTCAAATATGCAGAGATTTTTTTTTAGTTTAAATGCATAAAAATATGGAATGTTTCACGAATTTGTGTGTCATTATACAGAGATTTTTTTTTTAACTTAACACATGATCGTCTAGAAACTTATGTAGGAAGTAAAGCAATATATATCTGCAGTGCATAAAACTAGTATTTTGATTTCAATACTTTCATGCCTCTGTAAGGAATTCTAGACCCTTGGGATTCTTCCTGGAGATAATCTGTGGCAATCTATGGTGGCCAAATGGTTAAGTTGTTTGGCTTCTGCAGCTGACCACTTGGTTTGTCAAGGATTCCTAGCAATACTAGATTTATTATCTTCTTGTTTTAGATATCCTTTATGAGAATTTTCAGGTATTTATGTACTTAAGGCATTTATCTTAGCTTCCTATGTTAGGAATCATCTCCCAAATTATACCATCAAAATCACAAAACACATGATTGTTTTGAAGATGTGAACAGGGATGTTAAAAACCAAATAAAACCCTCAAACAATCTCCTGTTTATATTTAATGCTTTTCATAGGATACTCAGTGCTGCTGATCTGATTAGACCAGAAATAATATTCAGTACTTGGGATGACACATCAAAACCAAACTTTAAGAGTTCTTTAATTTTCAATTCAATAATGGGTAATCAATTATATAAAATTGAATATGCATGTGATTTTTAAAATGTAGTTCTCATTTCATAAAGGCATAAGGTAAAGCTGTTTGTACTGATAGAAACTGCAATACAATAATAAAAAATAAATTTATTTCAAAGGTGGAAGAAAATGGTATTTCTTTTGTCTTTAATGTGTATGTTTGACACAAGAAAATATGCAATAAGAATTTAAAACTCAATACAATAGGTATTCCAGAGCTTGTTTTAAAAAATGTAGTAACTAGTCCCATGTCCCTGGTAAAACACTCCTCGATGATTGCTGTTGAACTCAAGAGTTTTTCTGAGTGAAGGTGTTACTTCATCTCACATTTTCTTTTTACAGACAAAACAATAACTTAGTACACTAAATACTGATTGTTAATTATATAATAGCACATTATTATAAGTATCTATGGCATACTAAATGTGTGTGTGTGTGTGTGTGTATTACCATTTTTGGCCTATTTAAACCATAATATGGAAAAAAAATTTTGAGTTGACCAGAGGTGGTGAAACGTGTTTATGATTCTGCTTCAGCAACAACAACACAGGCCTTGGTAGATGATATATTTTCATTTGGAAAATAAGTGAATTTGGAAACACTTTATAAGGGATTTTACTGATTACATATGAGCATTATCTTTTCTTACTTAAGAAGTTAATTTTAAGAGATTCAATTATTCAGATGGAGGTTTTAGAAAAATATCGAAAATTGAATTAAAAAATGTTTGACTTTAATAGGAATAAGCTTCAATTATGTAGAAAACTCACATAGATATAACACTTATTTTCCCAGGAATGCTTAGATGAATGAAGAAGTAGTTTAATTGTGGAGGAAAACAAATAAACCTGTTTCTTAAAATGAATTCCTATTTGCAAGGATGAAGGAAGAATGGGTCATAGAAAGTGCAGCCTCCGATGGTCCTATTCCTTAGTCATTATGCTGCTTGTGAGGCTGTCCAATGAGAAAGTATGTCAAACAAACATATTTAATTTTTCTTCACCTGAAAAACCAGGATACTAAATGATTAAATCTCTGCAATAAGCCTAGCATACTGATCAAATTTTCCTAGCACTTTTTCAAGCTACTTTCCCAAACAATTTTTAAAAAGTAGAATAGTCAAGGAAAATTTCCTTGCCAGCTTGCCTTAAGCATATTGAAGCAGCAGTAACAGACATGATTGTCCCAGCCTTTTCACTGTGTAAATCCAGGCAGGAGTGCCGAGAACATCAAAGGGGTCAAAGGGATAGTTGAGGTTTTGTGTCCCAACTTGTCTCTATTCTCTCTGTGGTAGCTGATCCCATCTGTCTCCAAAGCTGAGTATAGCTTGTTCTATTGTAAGTATTGTTCACAAGTCACCTAAGTAAAGATTAAACTTGTGGCTCTTTTCCCACATGCTCAGTCTGGTGTTAAAATGTAGAAATGGGCATGTACTTGTACAAGCAAAGAGTCATAAATAATGTTACTTTGTAATACAGAATAACAAATAAATTATTGAAAGATATCAATGTTTGAAGCATTTTATTATATTTTCTCTCCTTTTTAAATTTTTAGAGATTTAGATAGCTGAATTAGGTTATAATAGCTACTCTGTGGGGTGATTTTGAGGCTAGAGATTTCATAAGCCTACAGAAAATACTTGATACAGTGACTGATGAGGGATAAGTAATAGTTATGAATCATCATTATCTTCTGACCATAATGAGATTCATTAGCTGAAGATAAGTGATCTCTGTGGAAGGGTACTTGTTTTTTGCCTCCCAGATCTTCACTGATTTTCTAATTCCTTTTTAAGCATAAGGATGATGGCTTCCATGTACTGAACAAGTACCCCATACCAAGCTTTGTTGTAATCATGTTACATTCATGATGCTGTGATGCCTTATGATGAAATTTCCCATACCCAAAGAGCTAGATATTTAACAAGAACATAATAGTATTTAGAATTAAAAAACAATTTGTCATTTGTCCTTAGGCTAACTTTTAGGGGAAACCAGAGTTAATGTACTTTAATAAGTCTTCCTGAAGTATATACTATTCTAAGAGAGCTCTAAATTATTGACTTAGAGTATGCAGGTGGAGTCTAATGTGAATTAAACTATGTCTGTGTACATCATTTTTTCTTCTGATTTATTTATAATTTTCAAGTATTCTTTATTATTTTGGTCACAATCCAAGAATTGTTTGACGTTGGCATTTAAAAGATTTTTCAAAATTAAAACAGGTAAGTTAAATTGCTTTTATGCTCTGTGAACACTCCAGCTTTGTTCATTATAGAAAATGGGGGAAGTACAAGTCATTTGATTGCTCTTTAACCTTTCATTATATCGACAATCTGTTATTGCCTAGCATCAATTCCATTCTTCTCAGAAGGTGGCTTGGCATTTTTGTGGTGTTTTCAATCTAAGGAGATAAATCTGCATCTCCATCTGGATTGACCAGATGAGGCTCCCTTCAGAGCCAATTAACACTTTACCGATGGGGTCACCTCAGCATGGTATGAGGTGCTTTGCACCTCCAGGGCTACCATAAACTGTCTCTACAATGCCTCCAGATGCTCCAGGACTAGAAACCAATCAATCTTTTACATAAGTGGTTAGCATGCCTACCCCAGGGTCCTAGGAAGACACACGGCAACAACACTGAAAGAGGTATATGGCTTCCCAAGCCAGAGACTTTTGAATATTCTTTTGTTAGCCTCTTCACATACTTACACAGACCGAGAAGGTCATGTCTTCATGACCCACAAGAAAGCAAACTAGGCTTGGTGGGCAAGATGCAAGCCGCACTCCTTTTCAATTTTATAGTCATGTACACATATTGTTAGAATTTCCTCAGTAGCTTGACTAGAAATTTCTCAACAACTTCAATCATGACAACTGAAAAGCCATAAATCAACATGAAAAGTCTTCCAGGGCCCAGTCCAGGGTAAGAGTTAGAGGTCACACTTGTTAATATGCTAAAGGCATGGTCATGCCAACTCTGACACCACTGGATGCTGCTTACGGCATCTCTCTGTGGGATCCTGGCTGTACCTGGGCTCTCTGCGGTTATTTCTATAGGAATCCAGACTTGACTCACAGATTGAGGCTTTTTTTGCACAGGCATCTTATTTAATGAAGCAATTCTCTTTAATTCTGCTTTAGCTGGGAAAGAATGCAAATTAAATATTCTTTGTAAGGAGGCTGGGAGGGGTGACAAGTGAAGGGGAAAAAAGAGGGAAAAAAGGCACGGGGGAGCATGGCGGAGGCACGGCGTTCCCTCAGGTGGCTGGCTAACTAGCTCAGCCTTTGTATAGACACTGTCTGCCTGTGGGATGGAGCTAAGAGACAGAAGAATGACAGTCTGGAGGAAGAAAGAAAGACAGTAATTACGGGATGCGTGCGATTAGTGCGGTAGCCAGAGAAATTAAGCCACAAGTCCTAGGAATCTTCCCTTCTGTATGGTACCTGCAGAGGGAGAGAAAAGGCCTCACTCCAGAGTGCAGTTGGAATCCACTCCCTGCCAGCTCAGCTTGATTGCTTTCTGGGTTACCTACTGTGGAGGTTCAGCAGCTCGACCTTCCTTTCAGTGGCGCTATATTGTCCTGCCCTGAAAAAAAAGCAGATTAAGAATTTACAGGGATCCCTCCATCACTGGCCTCTGACAGGAACACTCAGGGAGCTGATTTTTCATGGTTCAATTTGCCTGGGGCCAAGATTCTTATCAAAATGTATTTTGTTAACGTAAAGTGCCATTGCAGATTTAAGAAATATCTATTTTCCCATTAAACTTTCTTTCTCATTTATTCCCCCGTCATCCTCTTGTTTTTGTGGGTGGTGTTCTTCCCGAGCTACTTTACTATTATTATCATTCTTTGAAGAATACATACATTTGAGTTCCGGTTTATAGATGAGCAGTAAATCATGTCGGTTAAGAAGTTTGTAATTATTTTGCAGGGAGGTAAATTGTAATCTAACTGTCTTGAGTGTGAGATATTCCCAGCTATCATTCAGATCACATTTCTGTTGTTTAATTCAGTTAAAGCCTTTAATTAAAAGCTGTAAGTTTGCTGAACAATTGAAAAACGCTTTTTATTAACATGAAAACCATTTGAAATTTCTTCACACTGGGAGGAAACGAAGGCTACTCAAAGTCCCTCTGACTTTAAGGTGTTTTTGAGAGTTGTTTCAGATAGCTGAGGGGAGGGGTTAGTCAGATTTTGTGCTGGGGAAAATGTCCAGCCTCTGGATGGACATTATCATGAATAGTTCCCATTAGGTCAGAGTATTTCCATCTTCTTTTTTGCCTCTTTTAGTTATAAGTAACTTGACATCAACCATTTTAGCATCCTTAATTTTATTAATATTTTTGGTGAAATTTTGAGGTTGTACCAGTAAATGAATTATTGTACTTTACTTGCTCATGGTACACCCAAAACTGAAGAGATTATTTAAAGCTGTGTGTTTTGCTACTGAGGAAGTAAAAAACTAGAAATCATGTTCACTGGAAATAAGAAAGCTTAGCAGATGGTTGTAATAATTTTCCAGGAGGAGGAAATGAAACGTCTTTGTCTCCTATTTGTATTGGTGCCACCTGGTGTATTTAGATCCAGAACAGACGAACTCATCAGCTGGTTCAGCAATAATGCCACTATTTATGATTTTTGATATATTGTATTTTATTACATTATTTACTGCTTTGAAACAAGTAGTTTGAGATTTATTCATTGACACCCATTCTTTCAAAACATTTAATATAAAACACACATAGGCTCTTGTTCTTACCTCATTCTGGAGGGATTTGTATCTCGGTCTGTCCTATTATAATATCTTTAAACACAGATCTTGATCCTTATTATAATGAGATTCTAGTAATGTTAGTTCTAGGAAATGTGCTTCAGAAATACAGAATGATGGCCCCATTGACCTACTATTTCTGATAGCATCTCATCTAATTCATTCTTACTTTCCTTCTTGCAATGTATGGAACGAACAAAGGAGGAAGACTGACATACAGTTTAGTAGCTCAGAATGACTTACTTCACTTTTCAATCTGCTTATTAATGATTAGATGGTTTCAATGAAAGATGTACATTCTTGTTTTAGTTATTTTGCACTATCCATTGATAATATATATATATATTTTAATTTATTTGACAGACAGAGATCACACGTAAGCAGAGAGGCAGGCAGAGAGAGAGGAAGGAAAGCAGGCTCCCTGCTGAGCAGAGAGCCTGATGCAGGGCTCGATCCCGGGACTGACCTGAGCCGAAAGCAGAGGCTTTAACCCACTGAGTCACCCAGGTGCCCCAATAATATATATGAAAAATCCAGTGGGAGTTCTCATTAAGAAATGCTCATGATTTTTTTTGCAGCAAAGATCTATTGCTAGATCGGACAGTCCTTCTCATTACACTCTAGCAGGTTAAGCTTCTACGACATTACTCTTTGTGACTTGAAAATGTTCAGTTTTCCTTTCTTGGTGTTATTAAGAAAAAATTTTACTGTAAAGCACTAAAATAATGCTGTGGCATTCTTCTAAGTCATGAATGAATGCTTAAATGGGGTGGGTGGGACAGGAAGTAAAAAAAAAATGAAGTCAGACATTTGAAACTCAAAGTCAGTTGTTTACTAATATATCTCATTGAGAAGACAAAATAATTGGGTGATTAAAGATTAAAGTGACTCATTTATACATCTGATGCTAATGAATCGTTGGAAAATTGTGCAAAAAAAAGTCACACTGAAAAAAGTTATAAAACATGATCATTTGGCCAGAACAACAACAAAAAAATTACTGAAATTCTGCCCAGCCTAATGGGTGTATTCATCTTCAGTTCCAAATTAGTTAGCTGGGACAGATAGCTATGTTGAGACACAGAACAGTGTCAAAGTGAGTAGTGAGTATGCTGTGATGTTACCAGTGTGCAGCAGAGAGAGCTAGCATTATTAAAACAAAACTATCCAGCAAGTTCAAGTCTGTGTTAATTTACCAGTGAAGAAAAGAAAAAGAGCCAAGGGAGAAGAGAAAAAATAAGGAAACTGGCTGTTGATAGCTCGCACGCACTTTTAAGCCATAAAGGACTTTTTGAAGTTCTAACAGAAACAGTCCCTGTGGAACAATGATAACAGGAGAGACCGACATTGATGTGTAAATGACATCATCACCCAAAGCCACGTTCACTCAACCAGAGTCCTGGATCATTTGGGGTTCAAAGGGACTCTAATCTGACCCTGTTCATTTTTTTTTCCTCCTAAGTTCTTGCCAGAAATGAAGGAAGTGCAGTGAGGCTTGTTCATGTCAGCTTTGTCTGTCTTGACCTGGAAACCGAGAGTCATGTAACTAGACAAGGGCTGCCTAGAGTTCAGAGATTTTAGGATCAAGTTTATGAAGACACTGGCCTAGATTTAGATAAGGACAGTAGTTGAAATTAGTGTTACATAAGCTTGAACAACTATCTATCTCAGGAGATGTCTAATACTTTACAGAAACATGAAGTGTATCAACAGTTTATAAATAAATGCGAATTTATCATAATGTTGCTGGAACTTTCTGTGAAAGGAAGAAAGCTGCTTATTTCTCTTGCCTGAAAAATCTCTCTTGTCTCCTTCCAAATAATTCAATGCTATATAATTTGGTGTTTTATGTATCATACGAATCAACATTCTACTTTTCAGTGGAAGATAAACTTTTTAACAGAATGAAGAAGGTACCTCCAACTTCTGAGTCATTGACTGGAATTCTTAGGAATCACCACCTTTTGAAAAAATGGATATTGATGACAGTTTCATCTAACTTTTCAAATGTAGTGTAAATGACTTGGCTACACACCTAGAGTGGTGCAGAAATCGGGATTCATGAAACCCAGAATTGTAGAAATTATAATGGAAGGACAAATGAAACAATGCTGTTTGTCAAATGTTACCCCTTCAATAAGAACCATAGATCTGAAATGTCCCTAAATTCAAACGATAAAATCCCTTCTCAGTATAAAATGTTTATACAGCACAAGCTAATTAGTATTAGAAATATCTGCTTTATTTCCTTTTCTCTGCGGCTTAGACATCTATCTGAGAGGGAGCTGAGTACACCAAGTGTTCCTTTCAATGTAAGCAGTAAGTTGTTCACTTCCTGTACTCTTCGTGAACTTTGTAATGGTTAAATGGAGCTATATTCAACATGAACTTGTGAATATCTCCCTTTTAATTTTTTTGGCTAGGATTGAAATCCCCATATAAAATAGAAACTATTTGACTTTCTGTTCTAACACTGTAACAGGTTCTTTAATGGGAGGGTAATATTAATTAGATTTGGTGATTCTTTGTAAGTTAAATGATCTTTGTAAGTTAAATGAGAACTTTATCACTGTACAATATTGCATTTGGTGTGTGTTATTATGTATTTTTCAACCGTTAAAATATTATATGATACATGTGGAAGTCTTTAGTAAGAGTTCTTACAGTAATTATTCAAATATCAAACTAGATTCAGTTTACCTAGTGAGAGTCGCCAAGGTGCTATTTGGTTATATTTCGAAGACGAGGTTGCCCTGTAAGTGAATGTGTTTGCATATGCTAATTTGAAATGGGTATATTTTGGCCAGGACTCTAGCTGGCAATTTGACAGTAAGTTAAATGCAAGGTTCCTATGTAACAGATGGTGAAAAAGAAATGAAAACAGGAACATAGAAGTTGGTGTGCAGTTTGTGGAGGAAGCTAGCTTTGATAAGTCACACAGCAGAGTTGCCTGTAAACGTGCTCTCTTCCTTCTACCACTGAAGTCCTCCCCCTGTGCCTCGTGTTCACCTAGCTGTTCTGTAATCTTTTTCATTCTTCTTCTTAATGAACCTGTCCCTGGTAATTCTACTTCCTGGATATATTAGCATTCTCTCTTCCCACTGGCTCTCCTCTTCTTCATTCAAGTTCTGCCAAATTTAACTCCCCAAAGCCTACTTGAATCTTGATACTCATCTTTGCCTCTTATTTCATTGGCTCAATTCAGGCCTTAGTCGCATGTTTCTCTTCCAGTCTAGGCAAAGTAATGGAGCCTAATCACTCTGCTTTCAGTCAGTCTGTAATACAAATGACAGAACATTCTGTCTCATCTGTCCTTATCACTTTGCTTCCTAAGGTGGCTCTGCAATGCCTAGAAGATAAAATCCAGCCATTCTTTAAATGTTTCTAGACCCTCAATCATCTGGCTCTTGCTCATTATTCCAGCTTCATCTCCTCATCTCTGTCCATTTTCTGTTTTAAAATATTGGGCTGGCAAACATGTGCTTTCAGAGCCTAGACAGTAACTGAAAAAAGTGAAGACTGGGTAGAAGAAGGAGGAAGTTCTGGGACCATCTGAAGTATATCTTTGCCCTGCAAAGCACTCATATTTATTTGTGCTAGAAGGAGAAGTCTTCAGGGAAAATGTTTACCCAGCATTACCCTTTTGTGACCCGTGCTAGTAACCACAAACTGCTCATAATTGCCTGCTTCTGCCATGCTATTTTTTCCTTCCACAGTGCATTAGTTCATGCTATCTCCTTTGTGGATAATGCTCATATGTTACCCCTCACTCACCTCGTCCTCCTCAGGTTAACCATTAATCATTATTCAAGATTTAGATCCAGTAGTCATCTCCTCCAAAAATCCACACATGATCCCTCTTTGGTTCCTATAGGTTTCCATATAATTTTCTACAGCACTTACTGTAATTACCTGACTACCCTAGTATACTATGAATTCCTTGAGGGAAAAAAAAACATATTGTATTAATTTCAGTATTCTCAGGGTAGAGTGTAGAGCTAGGTATTTAGTAAGTACTCAACAAAAGCATGAAGATCATGTTAAGTCACATACAACAATGGCTTAATGCCTTGGGTTAACCTTAGAGTCTGTGGCTATCCTGGAAGTCTATTGAAATATCAAAGAGTCATTTGACACTAGTCACAGAAAGAAAACAGAAATCCTGTCTTGCTAGTCTTTCTATCCCTGGAATCTAAAATTACATCCATCACATGGTGGAAGGAAGAAGAGAAGGATGAAAGGTAGAAGAAAAAGAAATAAAGGAGGAAAGGATTTATTTTCTCAATACAGAAGTGTTGTGGAAGAAAGTGGGGAGACAAGGGGATAACTGAGCTGAAATGAAGAATAGAAATAAAAGCCATTCAGAAGAATGAGGACTTTTGAAATCGCCGTACAAGAAGCCTAGACCAAGAACGGGTAGAACTCAGAAAGTACTGTACTGCTCTGTGTTACCTTTAATTCCCCAACAGGATGTAGATGGATTCTGTTTCAATCCTTCAAGACAGTATCTCCTAGAATAAATCATGTACCCAGATATATTTTCTTCATGTAACAACTCATTTGAATTTTTCCCCATTTTTACTTTTAAGAATGATGTACAAGAGACGAGAGGAATGTTCTCAAAACTTTAAGATGCGTTCTTCAGCTTTTGGTAGAAGGAGTCACAGTAAAGAGGTCTCCTAAATGTGCCATTTCACCACAGGGGCATTACTTTGCCTGGGCATCCTCTGCCATCTACAGGATCACACTTCAAATGTCCCTGAAGAGCTATGCCCTATAGATACCCGTGATAAATTCAAAGGTCTTAGCAACAAAACACTGATTAAGAATGTAATTTAAAAATTTGAAGGTCCTATGTCTATCTAATTCTATGTACATAGAAGTAAGAGCAGGAGGAGCCTTAATAATTTGATGTGATATTTCTGGTTTGAGAAGAGTCATCGAAGAGGATTGTCTAAACACATACCAAACATAATATTTCTTCCCTCTTATGGTAAATGCTATGAGAATGATCAAGACAGGACCTATAAGTCCTTGAATGATAAATATAAAGAGTAAGTATTTGCCAGTTTCCTTGTAACTCATTTTCACAGGGCTACCAAATGCATCTACTGTTTGCCTCACACCAGGGGTGTGTCAATGATGTATTTTTACAAGTGCTTAAATACTGAGATAAAAAGTGTAGTGTTAATGTCAAAGGTGGACTAAAACACAAAGCTCTACTCCTTGCCAGTTCTCACTGAAGATAAATAGTTTTGCTTTGTAATAACAAAGGATATCCACCTCTTCAAGTCAGCTACCTTCCAGATCAGGAAGCTGTTCTCAAGGAGGCCCAGATTAGAGCTGACATGGCCCCAGTGGTGGGTGAGGAGTGTCATTCTGGTTCAAAAGACAACATATTGTAGAATCCTGACATTTTAAATCAGCCTTTGTAGCGTAATTACCTTTACCAATCTGGATTTGGAATATACTCTCAACTAACACTTTCCAATATATAGCCATAGTAGTCTCCCCCCCCCAACTACACCATAGGCCTTGGATTTCAATAGTAAATAAGACCATGCACTAGCCAAATTCACTTTGATAGCTAGAATAGAGAAATCCGGTGGTCCTATTTTTATTTGAGCAAAAATTAAGCCATTTAAACTACATATGTGTTTATATATATATACATACACAGATATATATGTGGTTATATATTAATATATAAAGTATATTATATAACCATAATATATAGCTACATAACACTATGTATCTATATATATAGAAATGCATATACACACATATATATATAAATTTTTAACAAGTTCAATAAGGGGATGGAAAATATAAAAAAATTCTTGGAATTCAGAAGCATGCAAGAACAACTAATCCATTGACTGCAAATGTTATCTAAAGGGGTTAAAAGAAATCAGACTTCACTGTGGGTTGTGCAGAGGGTATGCATTATGTGCTGTCATTAAAGTATTTTTTTTCTCTGTTAAGCAAGCATCCCCCGCTGGGACATCTCTCTAGTTTGGTGGGAGTCTGGAGTTGTACATGCAGTGTGTGTTATCAGCTAGAAATTACTCCACATAAAAATTTAATGGTATTGTCCTAGCTATTTTTCAATTAGTGCATGTGTTTTATTCACATGATTTTGATTATTGAAGACATGAATTATAACTCTGTGGTAAAGCATGATTGGAGGCTCCCCCCCTCTGCTATAATCTTACGACTGATGAGAAACTCTGAACAACAAAAATGAGTATAAATAAAATAAATTGTCTTACTATTGGTAATAATTCTGAGATGCTAACTTATTTTATGCTGGTTATTTAAGGCTTTCACTCATATTACCTTTAAACTGCATAATGTTCAGCCACTACACCTTTCTTTTTGCTTTCAGCCCTTGTGCTTAAATCCATCAGTGTCATGGAATGGTACGGTTTTAAAAAATATTTGCAAGGGCACCAAGCCTGAATATTTTGAGAGCACTAAGCAAGCTACACATAGGACTGAGTATGTTTTCATGGAGATTAAAACAGATTTTTTTTCTAAGAATGTTATTAAAGAAAACCCTGGATACTTCCAAAAGACAGTGGAACCAGTCAATGGATTGAGCTATTTTGCTTAATTAAATCCATATCATTTGAAAGGCTTTTGAAATAGAGTAATCATTGAAAGACCCTAGCCATCTCTTTTGTGGTGTGAGATACTTGTTTTCTTCTTTTAAAAACAAATTAAAATTGTTTATTTTGTAAGATATGTGTTTTTAAAGGAAGAAAGTATGTGAATTTTGAAAATGTAAATGGATTATCTATTGGATGTTATGCTGGAATCAGTCACAAAACAGTTATATTTGTGCCACTCTGTTCTAATTCATACTTTTGTTCAACATTTTTATATCAGATATCTCTAGATGTAATGTAAATTTCTTAGTAGATCATTTGTTTGTTTTATGTTCCTCTGATTACTTTGAGACTACTGAATTTTTACAACAACTTGAATTTAACCTAAGAACAACTTTAGGCAAATTAATTTTTCTTAATTTTCTACAAGTCAAATGAATAATGGTTGAACATATGATTTTTTTTCCTTCAAAATTACCTTTGTGAAGAGATTGATTAATTAAGAGGGAATCCTCTGGAGGTGTATTATTCCAATATCTTTCAATATATTGATCTATTTAACATCTTTCTTGTATATAACTCAGAACAGCAGTTTTGAGTATGATAATAAGCATCAATCTATGCCACAATTAGAATGTTAGACAGTGTAAATCTGATATGGTTTATGGTGAAGTATTTTTAAAATTTATCAAATTAAATCTACTCTCTTTCAATCTGTGAATAAACATATTCTCGGATTGTTTTTAATGATCAAAAAATGTATGTGTGTGTGTGTGTTTTGTATTAGATATATGCAAATATTGGGAGGGTAGTGTATTAGTTTCTTTTTGTCCTTTCCCTTCTTTTCTTTGAGAAATTAAAGAATTACAAAGATGTACAAAAAATAATGTAAGAAACAGGTTATCCTTACTGCCCCAAATTATCAATTCTGTGTTCTGTCTGTGTTCAGATAAAAAGTTTCAAGTTCCTAAAATGTGAATTTTATAAGCACTAATTAGTAATAAATGGATTCTTATATTTTAATCTGTCATTTCTTTGATCTCAGGTATTGAAATTTACTGAGAGAGCTAGAAGAGTCTACAGTGGAAATCCTGCTAGTTTTCCACAAAGAGAATTTAATAAAGTTGATAATGTTGATAGATTTGGGAGCACTCAGTCGGCAGGAACAGGAGAGGGCCTTTAATTTGGAAAGTTTAGCACACTGGCATAGAAGGAAATGTAAACCAGTTTGCATGCTGCCACATTTCCTCACCATGATTTTATTGCTCTTTCACTATTTTCTCGTACTTCTTGGAAGTAAAATTTCCCTGTATTGTTTCATTTAACTTTTCCTGGGAAGTCCATGTTTTATCTTTTAAATATTATTCTTAAATAAAGATGCTGCATTTTAATTCTTAAAAGATGGATAATTCTGAGAGTGAGGTGGTGGGAACTAGTTTGAATCAGTAAATAAATAAATAAATAAATAAATAAATAAAAACAATGTTGAGACTACTGGTCCAAGTCAAATTTCATTGTTCTCTGTTTGGAAGAGGAACGAAGTTATTTTGCCAACTTTCAAATACAGTTCACTCAAATATTGTCGGCTCCAAGTTTGTGGAGCAAATCTCAGAATTATTTTGGCTCAACTCAGCTATGTGACTTTTGGTTTGCTTTTACTTTCAATTCTCTTGGTAATTCTGGAGGAAAGAATGAATTTCACAAAGGAATCTTGTTTGCACATTACAAACCACCTTTTCTACCAAAAAAAAAAAAAAAGTAATTGTATGATTTATGTTTTCCTGGAAAGAAGGGGCCTAAATTAAAGATAACTGAAATTAGAAAAATGTTATAAAAATACATTCTTTCTTTAAAAGCTTTCATAAAGAAGTGTCTATTATTTTTTTCACTGTACCAGTGGTTTTATTTTATTTAGAATAATAAAGATGCCTCAAATTCTATTTAATCTCCACTAATTTAAGTGTTTAGATGGATGTTGTCACTTACAGTCATATGTGGCTTTGTGGCTGCTGGTGCTGCTCCTCTTGCTGCAGCGGATGTTATTTTGTGTAATGTCAAATTTTGTGACTTACGTTTGTTTAAGTGAAAGGAAGAGTGGAATGTTCTTTCCAGTTTGATTACGCACGCATGAATCTGCCCTTTGGTACCTGCTCTTTTAGTTTGTAGTCTGTCACAGGACTTCTTTGCATGATTAGATCTCCCCCATCCTTTTTTCAAAGCAGGTAGTTGCTATTTTTCAACAAAACTGAAGAAAAACGTAATCCTGTTATCTGGTTAGATCATTATAAATAATTTTTTTATGATAGATCACCCAGTGGATTTTGGCATGAAGTGCGGACAAAGTTCAAACAATTTTGGGAAATGTCTATGGAAATAACTTTACCATTTCCATCTCCTTATTTTATGAGCATCTTTTCCTATGTTACATTTATAAAGGTGAAAAATAGAATTGACTTGATGGTGAGCCATGTTTCATCCTAGTCAAGATGATATATACTTGTTAATAGTATATATTTTTGAACCCACTGGAAAAAAATGCCTCACTTGTCACATTGCAAGAGTAATTTCTAAAAAAAAATTCCTTTTATGTTTAATAATTAATTATCAAAATTTGAAATCTAGGTTGTGCTTTGACAAATTCTGCACTACTACTAGTATTAATAACTCACTATTAACTCTAGAGACCTTAAGGACAAGAGAAACAGATGGCATTTCTTTCTATTTATACACACACATTAATTTTTTTTTGTCAGAGAGGTGTTACAGCAATAAAAGACTTTCAAGCATACAAATATATGAGGTAAAATCATGTCATGGCAGTGGAATCAATATAAATTCAAGAGAAAATATTAACAATGTAAAATTTAAAGGCGAGATTACCCATCTTTATTTAAATGGATGATAGTTGTATATGTCAAAGTAACACTTAGATTCTATTAGTTATATTTAAAAGAGTGATGGAACAGCATTATTTTAAAAGCCAATATATTTAAAAAAATAAAAGCCAATATATTATTGTCCAGAAGTTGTATCCTTCGCAACTATTTAAATTTATAATGACTACTTGATTTAGATTGAAACTATTGAGGGGGCATCTAACTTTCAAAATTCTTTTGGAGTTTGTGAACAAAAACATTTGAACACCAGTATCCTATGCCAAATCACAACTTATTTGCCTGAGGTTTTGCCATTTGCTTCACTCTTATCCAACCTTTTTATTTGACCACTATAGGTCATGACATAAGCCTGAGTCATTGTGAATTAGTCATCCTTCTTTGGGCACTTAAATTAGAGAGGTGTCACCTCTTCTTTCTGGTTCAAACCTATGTCACAGCTATTATGATGTCTTCTGTTAAAAGTCTAGCCCTCCTTTAAGGCTGAACGAAAAGGTTGCCTCTTCTTTGGTATTGCCCATAGTCATCGCAGCTGAAAGTAATTACTCTTTGTATCTTTTAAGAATTAGCTTGTACCACTTTATGAC
Source organism: Neogale vison (assembly GCF_020171115.1). Classification (NCBI taxonomy): domain Eukaryota; kingdom Metazoa; phylum Chordata; class Mammalia; order Carnivora; family Mustelidae; genus Neogale; species Neogale vison. The sequence goes on along the minus strand of NC_058091.1, from coordinate 74,380,581 downwards.
ACTTATATGACACCTTCTTTTAGGTAGATTCTGAGCATTTCTTTTCCCACATAAACTCTAATGTGGAGAGACAGTGTCTTCCCTGAGTTTATATGCCTCATAGTGTCAAATATAGAGCCTAATACATAGAAGGATCATTTATTAAATGGATAAATGAATGAATTAGATATATTAAAAGGGAAATTATATCAAAGCTCCTTTGATGTGGCTCTCTTGTAACCTCTGTCTTGGAAATCAGAGGAGATACTGCGATCAGCAGGATGTGTATAGATCAATGAGGGGGACAGAGTCAACGTTGAAGAAACCATAACAGGAAAAAAATATTTTAGATAGTTAAATTTATTGAAATTGGGAAGAAATGACATCAAGAGGAGTCAAGACTAGAAGGAAATAAATGCATTTTCAATTTGTTATGCTACAAAATCGGGTAGGAGTGATTTTTGAAGGGGATGGGAGGGAAAATGAAGGACTGAAACAATAGGCAAATACATAAGAACAACATCAAAGGGGATGGAAGGAAGCTGGAGACTTGGTCAAGAGATTTTTTTTTTTTTTTCTGATCCAGCTTGTAGGAATCTAATCTAAGAAGTGTATGGCCAGAACAGCTGTACCTTTAATGGTTTTATTACTTTTCTTCACAGCGTGAGTTCCAAAGTAATCAAATTACTTAGACAAATAAAAAGGGTTTTTTCCATTCCATTTTCTCATAAGATTTTTGTTTTGTTTAGTTTTTATTGGGGAATAAAATATTTCTCAACTTTTCTGAATTTTAAAATAATGTTCCAGAGGACAGCTATCTATAATCTAGAACCTATGAGTTGTTTCATTCCTCAAATAGTGCTTTTAATGGTCTCATAACACTTGAGCCAACACGACTCCCAGAACCAGAAGTCCAGTGTTGTTGAAGCAGTGTCTTCTGGGGATCTATTAATGTCAGGTTTTTTGGTGTGTGTGTGTGTGTGTGTGTGTGTAACATGCAAAGCCCAGGTTTTTGACACGGAGAGTGCATTTTGGGAGCTAATCTGTTATGCATTCTTACACTTTTCTGTTTTGGAAGAGGGCAGTAATTATCTAAACACTGCTTTTGTTTGCTCACTGATCTTGAATTCTTAAAGAGGAACCATACTCTATTTGGTAACTGATAGCAAAAACCCAAGACTTTCAAAAGCAAATTTTATTACAAGAATAATGAGATTAGACAAAGTCTAGTGAAGAGTTTCCAGTAATTACATAACCCTTATAAGGAAGCAATAACAATTAATTATCAAATTCTGAGCGGAGATCTTAACCTTTGAAAAATATATGTTAATGAAATGCAGTCTTTCCTGGAATATATAGGATTTATACTGTGATTTTGAAGGTTTTTGAGATTTGTATTTTAACAGAGAAGCACATTTTCTTCTTCCCTACCATACCACTGGAGAAATAGAAATCCAAGAAGAGACAGACAGGAAGGTATATAAATATATAAATCTCTATCATTTACAGATATAATAGAATTGCATGCACACATGTACAGTTCTATCTGTATTCATGGGCTTGTAGTTTAGATGAAAAAGCTAATAATGTAAATCAAGATGTCCTGTGCATTTGGATGTGCCTGAAAAATCATTTGTAATGGTCGCACATTAAGATAGTCTTATTCTAATAATAATACACATTAGCTACCATGATTATGAGAAACCTATTTTACATTAGGGTTGACAGAGGAAAAATAAAATAAAGGCCACATTTTTATTAATTTAAGATAAAAATAGCTTTAATGAATTACTGGGAGGGGTAACATTATCATATAGTTTAGAATGCTTGCTTTATTAAGTAGAACAATATGAATAAAAATTGATATTCTCAAAGATCAGTTAGTTATTTAAAAGTCATTTATTGAGCACCTATTGTATGTTGGGTAGTATTCTAATCACTGAACAAAACAGACAAAATCTTTGCTCTTTTGTAGCTTATATTGTTCATGACAGATGGATAGGCAATAAACAAATATAAGATATATATAATAGGTATCAATACTATGAATAATAGAAACTAGGATAAAGCACATAGTGAATTACAGTTCTAAATAAGTGTTCTTTCCTATGGGTTTGGCCAGGGAAGTCTTCCCTCTGTCTCTGGACAGAGTGAGGGGAAAAAAAAAAAATCCCTGACAATCTCCAGGGGCCAAGATTTCAGAAGGAAGCAGCAGTGAGGGCACACCTGAGTTTGTGTTCTGGAAAACAAGCAAACAAACAAACAAAAAACCAAGAGTCCAAATTAGAATAGAGTAAGCAAAGAGGAAGATTGAATAAGATAAGGTGGAAAGGAAGCCAGGGGTAAGATTATAGGTGCCTTGAAAGAGATGAGTAGGATCTTAGTTTACTTGGGGTGAGCTGGAATTATTGAAGGATTCTGAGCAGATGAGTGACATGGTCTAACTCCTTGCTATGTGGAGAATAGATGATAGAACAAAATGAAAGCAAGATACCTAAATAGGGGCATTATAATAATTTGTAGGAGAGATAAGAGGGCTTAGGCCAGAATGATAGCAGTGGAGATGGAGAAAAATGGTAGGATTCTGCATTGATTTTGAAGGTATAGCCAGTGAAGTTTTGAGGATGTGAAAGGATACAGAGAATATGTTATTTATGCATCACTTCAGAGGAAAATATGCCTCTTTTAGAAACCTCATGAACTCTCACAAAGAGTAAATGAAATCTTTATGGCTGCACTGAGGACAGTGACTATAAGAGTTGAGGCAAGAAGACTAGATAGGAGATCAACAAAGTTAATCTGGTGAGACTCTTGGAACAACTGTGTAAAGTAAGGGAGAAAATTTTATTGCTTCAGTTTTAGAGATGCAGATGAGTTCTGGGGAGGTTGCATGTCTCAGTCAAGGGTAGAGTTCTAATGGGGAGAGTGTGGATAAGAATCCAGACTGGCTGACCCCAGTTGTAAAAACACTGCCACAAAAACTAACACTGTGTTTATAGTGGTCATTCTATGTGTAGGTTATTGAACATCTTTCTGGGCATAAGCTTCACAAAAGCAGAAGTCTTTGTTTTGTTCAATGGAGAGTTTCAAGAGCCTGGAATAGTGCCTGGCACATAGTACCAGGCCACTTCATCAAATATTCCTAAAATGAGGGGCACCTGGGTGGCTCAGTGGGTTAAAGCCTCTGCCTTCAGCTCAGGTCATGATTCCAGGGTCCTGGGATCGAGCCCCACATCAGGTTCTCTGCTCAGCAGGGAGCCTTCTTCCTCCTCTTTCTCTGCCTGCTTCTCTGCCTACTTGTGATCTCTGTCTGTCAAATAAATAAATAATATCTTAAAAAAATATTCCTAAAATGAAAAGAAAAATCTGCACCTTGCCTGCTAGGCTGATATGCCTAGCTCAAGTGAAATCTGAGCATTAATCTAAACCAGAAGTGGCCTACCCTCACTTTAAAAGTGACATTTAGGATTTCATAGGTAAATTAGAAATATTTTGGTTTTGGTCCTAGATGAGAACTGTGAACTATACTCTATTACCATTAGAACATGGAACTATGCTCTAATATCTTACTTCCTGCTCTTTTATCATGCTCAATTATTCTATAAGATCAATGCTATTAATCAGTTATCTGTGAAAGAGAAAGCCAGCTGATCACCAAAAATTCATGCTCCCCTTTTCAAATGATAGCCTAGCCAGGGACTATAATTCGTGTGTGCTATTTACCCAGATATAGCCATGTGATTCATTCCATCCACTGGAATATGAGAGCAAATGGTTATAAGGAGTTCCTTGCTTGCTAGCAGAACCATTTGATTGATGCGATTTGGACACAGATTTATTATCTGACAGGAATTGGAATATTTTAAGTGAGAAATGAACATCTACTATCAGTGAAAAAATTTTTCGTTATAGTGGCCAATGTTACTTAACCAAGTGGATACCAGAAGTTGTGTCACTGCTTAAAAAAAATAGGTAACTTTGACCTAAAGATTGGATAATGATAAAACAGATATTAGAGGTTGGGGCAGAGGAGATGCATGTTTTGCACTTGCAGGGCTTGTGATAAAACTGTTGCCTGTGGTGACTTTGAAGTTTGGCCATATGCCTTCCAAGGCTATGGCTCTAGGCCCAGAAATTGGAAAACAGAATATTATAGTTTGTGTTTATTGTTATTTTCTGCATTTTACAAGATATTATAAGAAAGAGATGCATTCAGACAAAACTTGACTAGTTTTAAGAGCATAAATAAAGGGCAATAGATAAAATCCAGAAATCTCTGACCTCATAAGATTTGGAAAAACTTAAGGCTCTGGACCTCAATTTAGATGAGATAAGGTTGAAAAAATCCATTATAATTTCAGCTAAACTGTTGAGCACAACATTGCCGTGAAGGTAAAAGAACTTCGTCATTATTAACATGGAATTCCCTAGAAGTAAACAAACCCCAAAACCTACTAACTTTGAACATACTAACTGTATTGGCAAGGGAGTTTTGAGCCAGCATCTAATCAGAGAACTTCTGTCATTCAGGGTAAGGATCTTCACAATGCCTGCACCCCGCAGGACTTCATTATTACTATGGACCAAGAACACCATGTGTTTTCCATTCTTCCTTTTCCTCATTTGGAATTTTTATGGTGATTATCCTGTCTCTGCTTTAACGCTGTATATTAAATGTCAGGGATGTGGAAGGAAGACAACTTGACTTTTAGTTCATCCATCTTTAGACTAAAAGTTGCCACATATGGATCTAATGGAAAGGACTATGTCACACTCAGAGCTCCTAGATTTTAAGCTGGTGACAGGACAGTCTAGGGTGGAGGTAAGTGTGTTCTGGTGGGGAAGAAGGGTGCACAGAGATGTTCACATAGAATCTGTGTTCTGTCTTTTATAGTGTGGAGTTACCACTAGAAGAAGGCTGTTCCACTAGAACTACATTATGCAAGCGCATTAACATCTAGATGGATTGTTTGATTTGTTTTAACTGAGGGAATATGTATGAAAGTGATAATTGTCACCATAAGATTGGGCTTTTAAAAGAGTAGCTGAGGCTTTTCCGATCTATTTCTTCTTTTGCTGAATTGGAACAAAGGACTCATGAGCCCTAGGGAATAAGTGGACCACAAAATGGGAACAACCTATGTTCCTAAGTTACCATCATGAGAAAACTCACCCTCCAACTAACACTTGCATGGGATAACATAAGCTTCTATAAGTTAAGGCACTGAATTGGAGGACTTATTAATTACTACAGCCAGTATTTCCATAACCAATTCAATATATTATTGACAATATGAGTATTACTTTTTATTGAGTGCCTTCTATGTGCCAGTTGTACTAAGTGTGTCAGATATGCTAATTAATTCTTAAACAAATCTTCAGTAACTACAGTATTTGTATTTATTTACCACTTTTTTGGATCAAATACTAATATAGCATCATCAATAAAATAGTTATGTCCTCACTTGTTAATCTTTGACTGCTCAGAAATGAAGAGAGCCTCTCTCTGCAGCAACCCAATGGGAAGACTTCACGGAAGACATTCTTTGGCTTTTGACTGTATCACTCCAATATCTACCTCTCTGTTCTGACCTCTCTGTATGTCTTCTCTGTCTGTATAGAATTGTCCTCTGCTCTATTTTATAAGCATATTCATGATGGCATTTAAGGCCCACCCAGATAAAAATAATCCAGGGCAATCATTTCATCTCATGGTCTTAATTATATATAAAAAACTATTTTCTCAAATAAGGTAAGCTTTACATGCACCAGGGATTAAGACTTGACATCTTTGAGTGGCTGTTTTTCAATATATACTAATGAGTTAGATTACTTTCCTTTTATAGATGGCAAAACTGAGATTCAGAGAGATTAATTTGCATTTATTTATTAATAGGTTATATAGCCACAGTTCACACTACACTTACATTGAATTTCTTTCTTCTATAATATGTTATTTCCCTTCATAAGTAACATGGATTAAGCTTCTACTATGGATCTGGTATGTACTTTCATTTCAGAAAGTACAACATACTGTAAGATAAATTTTTTAAAAGATTTATTTATTTATTTGCAGAGGGGGAGGGGCAGAGGGAAAGGGAGAGAAAGTCTTGTTTGTTTTTGTCTTTTAAAGATTTTACTTATTTATTTGACAGAGAGAAAGAGAGAGAGCACAAGCATGGGGAGTGGAGGCAGGGAGTGCTGGGCAAAGGGAGTGCTGGGCAAAGCCTGATGTGGGACTTGATTCCAGGACCCTGGGATCATGACCTGAGCTAAAGGCAGATGCGTAACTGACTGACCTCCCAGATGCCCAAAACGGAGAGAAAGTCTTAAGCAGACCTGAGTGTGAAGCCCCTTATGGTCCTTAATCTCATGAGCCTGAGAGCATGACCCTGAGATCACAATACTGAACTGAAACCAAGAGTCAGACATTTAACCAACTGTGCCACCCAGGTGCCCTCCTATAAGGTATTTTTTAATTCCACTTTATTTTTAAATGCTTAGAATGATTAATTAAACTGGAAATGTTATAATTTTCCTAGAGTCATAGTTCTGTAGAGCTGAGATTTGCAGATATGGCTATCTGTTATGCCTCTTAATGTTTCTCAGTATCTTTACTCAACTTTAAAATAAGAACTTGGAATAAGTGATCTAAAGATCACTCTACCTTTAGGGGGGGTGGGAGGTTGGGGTACCAGGTGGTGGGTATTATAGAGGGCACAGCTTGCATGGAGCACTGGGTGTGGTGAAAAAATAATGAATACTGTTTTTCTGAAAATAAATAAATTGGAAAAAAAAATAAAGATCACTCTACCTTTAAACAAACAAACAAACAAAATCCTCTATTTCTTTTGTGAGTTTAAAAAATATTTCTTCCTTAAGTACGACAATTTTCATGAAATATGTCTATAAAGTTTTCATATATATATTCATATATATGGAGGTGATTGCTTTCCTTTTTGTTTTTCCCTAGAGGAAAAGCATTCTTATGTCCCAGAGTAATGTGTAAATAAAATCACTGAAATTTGAGGCCTTGTTGTTATAAAATATTTATTATAAAAACACAGATATATCTTTTGGCAGTCATTTACTTTTCATTGGATTATTACATTTGCATTTTGTTACAGATGTTTGGGTGATGGGTACATTTTTTTCCCATTGATCCCTTTTATACTTACATTCTTACTCAATAACGTTTGAATCTATAGTAGATCATAAACATTGGGGATACAAGACAAATGAGATGCAGTTGTGCACTTTAAAAATCTCATAGTCTAGTTGAGCTGCCTGACAAATAATTAAGTAAATCATTACATAATCTGGTAAAGGCCATAATAGAGAAGTGCACTCTATGTTATAGGGATCAGATGGAGAGTTTAACCTAGCTAGAGGAAGAATCACCACCAATATTTTATTTACTAATTAAAAGTGACTTCATAATATTTTCTTAAATTCCTTTGTTGTGAATACTCAATAAATACTTATAAATTAGATTATATTCGTTTTTTCATGTTAAATAATACTAAATGCCAAGCCAGATGTGATTTGATTTATAAGTCCTGATGAAGTATTCGAGTACAGTAGTGACCCATGGTAACAATTCAATGATTTTATGATGTTTACTGCTAGGAAATTCTTTCTCCTATCTAGCCCAAATCTCTCATGTCAATTTCCAAGTCAATTTCCTTTCTTTCAGAACTATGCAGATGGGCTTTGCAGGATGAAAAACTCATCATATCTTCTCTCTTTCTGATCTTTCTCCTAGACACTTTTTAGTGTGACTCAGTGTTTTCAAAATACTCTTTATCTATGGAGGATAGTTTAGTAAGACATTTCATACTTGCTTCTCCACTAGGTCTTGAAGTCATTGTACTTCAAATTAAGTCTGATACTTTGTGAGTAATGTAAGTTAGCATAGAAATCAAATATCTGAAATGTGTCATAAGTAATACACCAAATGTATCATTGATTTTATGGATACTTTGATTGCTTCATTGATTTAGAATGAGTCACTGATTTTCAAAAACAGAGAAAGGATTTATATCAAAAGATCATTCTACTAAAATTATGATGTTATTGTTCAAAACCGAACTTTGATTTTTTTCCCAGACTATTGTATATTGTCTCATGTGACAAATAACAGATTTACTCAGCTAAAATATAAAATGACATGGAATATAGTAATTCTTTACAATGCTTTGAATATACAATTTAAAAACTTAGTTTCTTAGAAATTTATTAGTTTCTTAGTTTCTTAGAAATAAAAGAAACCATCAACTAAAATTATACCATTTTCCTAAATTTCTTTGGAAATGGTCACCCTTCCAGCATTTCATTCAGTTTTTTTTTCCAATTTATTTATTTTCAGAAAAACATTATTCATTATTTTTTCACCACACCCAGTGCTCCATGCAAGCCGTGCCCTCTATAATACCCACCACCTGGTACCCCAACCTCCCACACCCCCGCCACTTCAAACCCCTCAGACTGTTTTTCAGAGTCCATAGTCTTTCATGGTTCACCTCCCCTTCCAATTTACCCAAATTCCCTACTCCTCTCTAATGCCCCTTGTCCTCCATGCTATTTGTTATGCTCCACAAATAAGTGAAACCATATGATAATTGACTCTCTCTGCTTGACTTATTTCACTCAGCATAATCTCTTCCAGTCCCGTCCATGTTGCTACAAAAGTTGGGTATTCATCCTTTCTGATGGAGGCATAATACTCCATAGTGTATATGGACCACATCTTCCTTATCCATTCATCCATTGAAGGGCACCTTGGTTCTTTCCATAGTTTGGCGACTGTGGCCATTGCTGCTATAAACATTGGGGTACAGATGGCCCTTCTTTTCACGACATCTGTGTCTTTGGGGTAAATACCCAGGAGTGCAATTGCAGAGTCATAGGGAAGCTGTATTTTTAATTTCTTGAGGAATCTCCACACTGTTCTCCAAAGAGGCTGCACCAACTTGCATTCCCACCAACAGTGTAAGAGGGTTCCCCTTTCTCCACATCCTTTCCAACACATGTTGTTTCCTGTTTTGTTAATTTTGGCCATTCTAACTGGTGTAAGGTGATATCTCAATGTGGTTTTAATTTGAATCTCCCTGAGAGCTAATGATGATGAGCATTTTTTCATGTGTCTGATAGCTATTTGTATGTCTAATAAAATGACAGGACCCATCCATATGCTGTCTACAAGAGACCCATTTTGAACCTAAAGATACACGCAGACTGAAAGTGAAGGGATGGAGAAGCATCTTTCATGCCAATGGGACTCAAAAGAAGGCTGGGATGGCGATTCTCATATCAGATAAATTAGACTTCAAACTAAAGACTGTAGTCAGAGATACAGAAGGACACTACATAATCCTTAAAGGGACTATCCACCAAGATGATCTAAAAATTGTAAATATCTATGCTCCCAATATGGGAGCAGCCAATTACTTAAGAAAACTGTTAATCAAGATAAAGAGTCATATTGATATGAATACACTAATCGTAGGAGATCTTAACACGCCTCTTTCAGAATTAGACAGATCATCGAAGCAGAAAATCAATAAAGAAACAAGAGCATTGAATGACACATTGGACCAGATGGACCTCATAGATATATACAGAACATTCCACCCTAAAACAATAGAATACTCATTCTTCTCAAGTGCACACGGAACCTTCTCCAGAATAAACCACGTACTGGGTCACAAATCAGGACTCAACCAATACCAAAAGACTGAGATTATTCCCTGCATATTCTCAGATCATAATGCTTTGAAACTGGAGCTCAATCACAAGGAAAAGTTCAGAAGGAACTCAAACACCTGGAAGCTAAAGACCACCTTGCTTAAGAATGCTTGGATCAACCAGGAGATCAAAGAAGAACTGAAACAATTCATGGAAACCAATGAGAATGAAGATACTTTGGTCCAAAACCTATGGGATACAGCAAAGGCGGTCCTAAGGGGAAAATATATAGCCATCCAAGCCTCGCTCATTCAGTTTTCCTGAAACTTTGATTTAAAGTTGAAGTGCTCTAAAGTTAGCTGTAGATTTTAACCTCAGTGATAGACCCAAGACTATGCATACCTTTTCTTGCTTTCTTGTTTTCACATTCAAAATCATTTATGAAGCCTTGATGTTGTGTTTTATGTTTGGAAGCTCTGGGACTGAAACAAATCATTTCATTAGACACAGAACCTTACAAGCTCAGATCAACAAGGTTAAAAATAAGTTGCAAGGTGACACAGTTACTGTAGACACATTACATGATTATGATCTGCTTTGTTGGGAGAAACAGTTGAGGTTCTCTGTGTTACATTTGTTATCCAAAATTAGAAGGTCCTTGATTATTCTTTTAAAGCTAAAAGAAAAAAAGACACAACTTAAAGATACGTTATTTTACTCTGAATAATGTTGAGGGGAATAAAACCATCATTTATTGATTTCCTACTATGCTTTTAATAAAAAAATGGTAGGTCTTTAATTCTTTGTTTTTCTGCCAGGTAGAAAGATCCTCCCAACTTTCTCAGCACTTGCCTACTATGTGTAAGGTTCTCTATTATTGTACAGTGTTTGTGAGAAGAAAATCATTTCCGTAAAAATTTTAGCAACTTTTTCCTGAGAGCCTTGTTCATGTTTTTTTTTAACCATTTAAAGTTATTATTATTGTTTTAAAGTAGCCATTACAATGGGGCCATTAGCTGAGTGGTCTCACAAGGGTTTTCCCTGTTTCTCTCAGCTTTTATAGCAAGTGCCACTTCTCACAGATCAACACCACCTGTGTGTTCTGAGAATGTTATATTACTGATTTTTAAAGTTGCCAATTCGTCTGGGACATGTACTGTCCTTGTCCTCAGACACTTTCCTGATGCTCTGTTAAATATGGTTTTTTAAAAAAATGAGGGTGATCTGGGCTGAGTTTTGTTTAAGATCACGGATACCAATGATACAATTGTGGAAAACTTCCTGTCTTTGTCATTGATATATATTACACCACTGGAGTTACTCTGTTTATAGCAAACTTATATTTTCTTTGGTGCAGGTTGAGAGAAAAGCAGGAGAAAAATGTTTCTGAAATGAATGGTTTTGGGCAAGCACATGACCTGAATATTGTTACTTGAGAAGGAAAAACTTACTCTGATATTATGATGTTTTTTGTAAGTCTCCTTCCTAGTCATCCTTTGTATGTGTTGAAGTAGTCTTGTCTGAGACATTGAATGGAAACTTCGGGTCATAAAAAACAAAAATTCCTTCCTTCACTTGTTGGATATGTTTATGAAGTAAAATTATTTGGTGGGATGCTAGTTTTCATTACATATAACATTTAGCTAAATTGAGACATGACCTTAAACAGCACTTGGGTGATTGCCCAGGTGTGAGGAATCCTTTGGGATTAAGAGTGGATGATACGTAGTTCATAATAAATTTGTTAACTAAGCGGGACACTTAATTCCTTGGGATGCATTCCTAAGCCTGGTTAGTAACTAGCTTGCCCTATTAATAAACAAACTTCAACATATTCAGAGGTTAGCCTTAGAAAACAACTCTCAAATTTATCACTCTTTATCTTAACGTGATCTAATCTGTTTTAGATTCGTCTAAAGCAATAATTTGTTTTTTCCTTTTAATACTTCCACAAAGTATTAAAGTTCCTTAAGACAGAACATATTGAGGCATAATTAGTTTTCTTGTCAATTCTGCCCTTGTTCAAAAATCGGTGAGATTTGAATGACAGTGGGACAGAATTCATCCATAAAGCAAGGCCCTACTAAGTTTCTCAGCAAATATGATTCTCCCTGATTTATATTTTTGTGTGCCTTAAGTATCTTGATTCTTGAAGACAGAAATAATCTGGGCTCTTTTTAAAATGGCTAATCTGTTTTCATCTCATTTCTCTAAGTTATTTTTCTTTTCTTGGAGCTCAATTAAAATAAGACCATAGTTAAAAATTGTGTTTTGTCAAAGCCAATGTTACTTTGTTTCTGCAACATCCATAAGGGGATAAGTCTGCTGGGACCATAGCTCCTTTTTGGTAAAACATCTGTATATATGAAAAAAAAAATGTGTGTTGTTAGTCAGGAAAACCATAGGTCTAGGTGTAGGAGAGACCCAGAGCTCAGTCTTAGAGAAGACAGGTCCTTCTCTGGTGGAACAGCAAGGCTCTAGCAGATAGTGTAGTAGTTGGCATGGTGATGGTAGTATAGACTCAGCTAAGAAGGTAGCGGTGAAACAGAAGCAGTTGAGGCCAGGGTCAAAAAGGATAGAACATAGTAGGGTTTGAACAGAGAATAACAGGAATATTTGCTGATACTATAGGTGGTAGCTAAAAAGCTTCAGATTATGACTTAAAGAACAGCAATGCTTCTACTATAAGCCCATTATTCTTTTGATATTTCTTTTAAAGGAATATCTCAATGACTTGGGTTACCACTGAAGTCTACTGAAGGAAGCCAATCATAGACATACTCTTAGGGAACTCAAGGTAATAGTTCCTACTTGCTCTCAAGAAAATCCTATTTATTATGCAGTGGTAAATCATCTTTTTCAGGGAGAGTTGAGGAATGTTTGGTCCATAAAAAACCTTCCTTCTGTCTTTAATGAGCCAACTCTCTTTAAGATTAGATGAGACCATATGGACTGAGATGAACAAGAGAAACCTTGAGCTGCTATGGAAAAATTAGGCAGAAAGGTCTGATACTCAGCTTTCTTCTCTGGGAAATATCCCTGATGATTCAAGCCAAGCCTTGTGCTTTTGAGTGAGTGCCTGAGGACTGCTTTTCTTGCTTCTATTTCCATTAGTTTCCCAAAACAAAGGTTTTGTTTTGTTTTGTTTTCAACATTTGCACATCTGATCATTTTTTAGCTTAGCCCATCACTTTTGTCTACTTACTGCTGATACTTGTTTACCAAATCCATGTTCACTCAATGTAGGTAGACTGCAACGTCCTTCACCTTGTAGAAATGAGAAAAATTTTTTTGTTGATTTGCTTATTGTACCAATGATTATAATTAAAGATTTCAAATTGGTTCTAAAGAAAAACAGTCAAGGCAAAAGCTAGATATGATTTGAATATTCAATTTTGATCATGGTATAGTCAACATAGTGATATAGATATGACTTGAGTACCAAAATAATTTGAGGATATTATTAACTTAATCATTAGACTCAGGGAATCTCAGAGATAGAAGCTAGTCATGGGGTTTCAAGATAGCCCATTGCATTTTGAAAAGCCTAAATATGTCTCTTTAAAACTTCATACATTTATTCTAATTCAGCCTTCTGGAATACACAGCATTTATTCATCACATGATTGTTGTTTAATATTTGAAATTTTCATGTTCCCCAGCATTGTTTTTTTCTAATATAAACAATCTTGTTTACTTCAACCATTTATCTTATGACATGTTTTTCAGAAACTTTATCTGTAATCATACCTAGAATCACCCTAGTCTGTTATTTTCTCTAAATAAATGTCAACAGAACTGAATGCCACCCTTTAGTCAGTGTAATATCACATCCCTTGTTCTGGATATTCCATTTCTGTTAATATATCCTAACATTACAATCATTTTGTTGGTTTAGTTTGGTTTGGTTTTGGTTTCCAAGAGTGATATTGCTACTTGGCTCATGTTGAACTTACACTGAATTTTGCCTTTTGAATAACATATTTGTCAGTTGGATTTTCTTCATCTTAAAGAGATTTATTGTGGTTTTTAAAATGTAAGTTCAGAACTATGTTTTTAATAATTTATTCACTCACCATTCATTCATTCATTCATTCATTCATTTATTCTTTTAATATCATAGGATATAAAAAATTAAACCAGAAAGTGCATTCTTTACTTTATGAATAACTTCTATTAGTAAGTTTTATTTTGTTAGGCTCACTTCATCAATCTAATCCAGAACTAGAATTCAGGGTGGTTTTGTTCCCAGGAAACATTTGGCAATGTCTAGAGACATTTTTGGTTGTCAAAATTGGAATGGAGAGGCAGAGAAAGTTGTTATTAGCATCTAGTCTGTAGAGGTCAGGAATTTTGCTAAAGATCTACAATGGGCAGGACAGCTGTCCCCTTCATCCTAAAGAATGAACTGGTCAGGGCGCCTGGGTGGCTCAGAGGATTAAGCCTCTACCTTTGGCTCAGGTCATGATCTCAGGGTCCTGGGATCGAGTCCCACATCGGGCTCTCTGCTCAGTGGGGAGCCTGCTTCCTCCTCTCTCTCTCTCTGCCTGCCTCTCTATCTGCTTGTGATCTCTGTCTGTCAAATAAATAAATAAAATCTTAAAAAAAAAAAAAAGAATGAACTGGTCAATATTGCTAAGTGGTATACTCCTGAAGTGTATCCCAGATGTGCTTTCTAGTGTTTTATCAGTAACTATAATGAAACTGTCTTTTATGTCCTTTTCTTAGGGAGCTATTAAAAATGCTCACCAGAAAACCCCAAGCATAAAACCAGTGGCACAAGACCAGAAAATTTTTTCTCCTGAGTTTTCTCCATTAACCAACACTCATAGGGCACAGACTGCAAACAGTCCCCCATAATAATAATAAATACTATTTATTTTAATAATAATAATATAAGATAATATAATATTATAATATATATTATTAATAGATAATATAATATAGTATAATAATAAATACTATTATTTAATAGTATTGTCATCATCATTTCTTCTTGTCAATGATATCTTCAAGGACTTAGTCAAATACTTTCCTGAAATCAAGGTATACAAGGGCTTACCATTTTAAAGAATATTAAGAATAACACATAGTTGGTATTCACCATTCTTTTGTAAATATGTAGATTCCTAGCATTCAATCTATATGTAGATTCCTGTAGCATTCTTTAGAAGTACCCCAAAGGTATTTATGTTAGAATATCTCATAGATTTATGTCTAATTTACCTTTCTAGGAAATGCCTTTATACCTTTTGAAAATATTTCATGACTTTCCATAATTTGGAAATCTTTTCAAAGATTTCTCTTTGGTTGCTTATAGTATTTTTCCAACATCAGTTCCTGAGCAAACCTCATATGTTCTTGGCTCTGTGCTTGGCTTCAGACAGAGGTGATTAATATAGGATCACTTTCTCACCATGTATGGTACAAGCTAACATTGTAATAGTTAACAAAAGAGAATAATAGCAAGTGCTATAATACACATATAGATTAACAATGGAAGTCCATAGCTAGAAACTAAATTTCCTGGGAAATACCAAGCTAAGTTTCCTAGGGAAGATAGCCGAGTAGGCCATTAAGTAAGAAGTAGATTTCATTAAGTGGAGCAGTCTTTTGGCATTTCAGGCATAGCAAATGCCAAAGACAAAATTAGAAAGGCATGAAATTACAAAGTGTTTTGGGGAAGTAGATAGTCCAATATGGCTGGAGCACATGGATTTGTGCAGATGGTGGGAAATGCAAATGTAGTTGTGAGATATCCAAGAATGACCTTGACACCAAACCAGGGAGTTTTGGGTTCATCCTTCAGTGTGTCTTTTCGTGTTATGATCAGTAAAAGTAGAAGGCCATTAGAATTTAATCAACATATTCTATTTCTCAAAGTAACACTTTTAAGTAATTATGAGTCTCAGTTTTATAGATAGATAGTGTTATGGGCTGGTTATTAGTGGCTCCCTTCTGCCCCCACCCCCAAATTCACATGTTGACACCTAATCACCAATGTGACTGTATTAGGAGGCCATTAGTTAATGAAGGTGGAGGCCTTATGAATTGGACATAGTGCCCTTAAAAAAGAGATCCCAGAAAACTCTCTCACTCCTTCCACCCACTGAGAACTCAGTGAGAAGACAACTGTTTCTGAATGAGAAAGTAAGTTCTTACCAGACTCCACATCTTCCAGAATCTTGATATTGGACTTCCCAGCCTCCAGAACTGAGAAATAAATGTTTAAGCCACTCAGTCTATGGTATTTTTGTTATAGCAGCCTGTTATAATTGGCTTACTAAAACATGTAGATAAAATAGGATTCACTGAGATTAATGGGTTTTCTAAGTTCATCTAAGGTTTATAGATTTTAAAACTAGGTTTGTCTAATGAGATCCTGCCAATATGGCTAGATTTTCTTATCGGAAGATAAATTTGGTAGGGATTAAATAACTAAAACTCTAGAAGTTAGTGGGAAAAGACCATATTCTTATTTCTAATACAAAAACATACAACACTGAAAGAATGCTTGAATGTAGATGCTCATTTCTTAAATATTTGAATAACGTAGTTGGAGGAAACGGATCCAAAATATGTTCATTAAAAATAGTTTGGATTCTATTTTGGAGAAAATACCAGATAAAGTTTAGCATAGAAGTAAAATTCATTGCTCCCCCTTTCCCCAACACCAGTACAAACCTCAGTTGGTAAAAATTCAAATATAACACTTTTTAAATAAAATTATAAAGACTCCAACACCCAGAGGATTCACCTAATGGAAAGAAATTCAGCAAGGGAGTATTTCTTTTGTTTTGATATTAATTCCTAAGTTGGAATGTTGGCATTTCTGATAAAGTAACTGAATTATTTAGTCAGGGTTCTCCAGAGAAACACACCCAATTTTCCTGTATATAAGTATATATGAGGAGAGTTATTATAGGAATTGGCGTATGTGTTATGGAGGTCTAGAAATCTCGTAGCCTGCCATCCAGAAGTTGGAGAACCAGGTAAGCTAGTGGCATAAATTCAGTGCAGGTCTGAAGGCCCGAGAATCAGAGGACCACTGATGTGAGTCCCAGAGTCTGGAGACCTGAGAACCTGGAGCTCTGAAGTCTGAGGCAAGAAATGATAGATATTCCTGATCAGAAGAGAGAGAATTTGTCCTCCCTCTACTTTTTGTTCCATTTAAACCCTCATTGGGTTGGATGATGGTTCTGTCCCACAGCCCCCCACCCCATACTGGTGAGGGCTGGTCTCTTTATTCAGTCTACTGAATCAAATGTTAATCTCTTTCAGAAACATTGTCACAAACCCACCTAGAAATAATGTTTTACCAGCTACCTGCCATCCCTTAACCCGCTCAAGTTGACATATAATATTAACCATCATGGGAACATTCTGTCCTAGATGATGTAATAATTCTTGAGTTTAGGAAAGAAGATTCTAAATGAACTAAAATTCAGAATAAGGGCCCCTGGAGAAAGAGAATTATATTATGGAATTTGCTTAGATACCTGTATAGCTAATACATTGGAAGACACAACCAGATAAACAGTGCTTAGAACTGCTTCATGTGTATTTATTTATAAACAAATTTGAATGGTAATTTGATGTGTAATAGACTAACATAAGCTTAGTTTATTCCCATCACTACTACTTAAGGCATTCCTTCTTTATTTATGTCCACTGGTGTGGTAGCCAGGCTTCAAGTGGCCCTCAGTGATTCTGTTCTGATATTGACATCCTTGTGTTGTCTCTTCCCACAAGAAATGTGGCTGACTTGTGTAACCAAAAGGATATTAAAGAAATGAGGCATTTATAATTTTTGAGGCTGCTCATCAAAGACATTATGGCTCTGCTCTCACCTTTTGGGTCACTTGCTTTGGGGAAAACCACTAACATGTCATGAGGACACTTAAGAAACCATATAGAGAGGTTTATATGATGAGGAACTGAGGCCTCCCACCAATAACCAGCACTAACTTGCTTGAGTGAACCTCCATGGAAATGGATCCCTTAGCCTTAGTCAAACCTTCAGATGACTGCAGCCACTGCAGACTTGTGGTCTCAGAATAAGAGATACTGGGACAGAAACACCCAGGTAAGTCATTACCAGATTTCTGACACACAGAAACTGAGCTAATACGAGTTTCTTATTTTTTTTTAAAGATTTTATGTATTTATTTGACAGAGAGAAATCACAAGTAGATGGAGAGGCAGGCAGAGAGAGAGAGGGAAGCAGGCTCCCTGCTGAGCAGAGAGCCCGATGCGGGACTCGATCCCAGGACCCTGAGATCATGACCTGAGCCGAAGGCAGCGGCTTAACCCACTGAGCCACCCAGGCGCCCCAAGTTTCTAATTTTTAAGCTGCAAAGTTTTAGGGTAATTTTTTATGCAGCAATAATTAACAAATAAGAACTGGTCTAACTCTTCAGGTTAGGGTCTGGCACAGAAATATTCACTTTCCATTGAAAAGGTTTAATCATATTAAATTAACATTGATTGCTGCCTCCAAGTTTACATTTTACATAGAAAATGTCTCAGGTCAGCCAACAGTCTCCTAACTGCTTCAATCTGTTTCTCAATAACAATAATAATGCCACTTGCTGAGGTGTTATTATTGCTTAAAATTTCATTATATTTTATGTGATGATAGATTTAAGGCAAAAATATTACTCTTATGTTTAGAAAAATGTGGTCACCATTTTCATGTTATTCTAACCATTATATCATGGATATTTCAATATAGGTCTTATGAACAGACACTGAATGCCTTCTTCACTGTAATGGGTCCTTCATGACTTATAAATCATTTTACCTTTCTTTTTCTTGGGATAGACCCAGGCCACAGTATGTACTATATATTAGAAAAATGGGGATGATTTTCTTTGCATTATATTCAGTGGAACATATGTAATGCTTCTGAATGGCTCATTAGTTTAGAATTGTTCTAAAAACAAAACATATTCCCCTCCTCCAAAAGAACCATCTAACTACAGCCTCCATTTTTAGTTTTAGAAATAATCAGCACTGGAGTCCATATTGTTATTTCTAATAAGGTATATGTGAATTCCAGAAAATGTCAAGAAGCTCATTGAAACAATCACTAATAAGTAATATGGGTAGCATTCTGACAGTTCTTTAAAAGAATGTTTTAATAATCCATAATTAAGACATTAGTTTGAGTGAAAGAAAAGGTTTGGTGTGGTTTGAAATGAAAATTTCAATCTTTCTGCAATTTTGATTGCCATTTTGGCTGAGAAGGATGTGGGAAGGGATGGATTGGGTAAGTCAGGTATTTTATCCAACAACCATGATTACTGGTACCAAAGCATCCACGATGTGTAATATGGGAAAGAGCTAAAAAGCTGCAAACGTTTATCTCTCTTGCTTGTTGGGCTTGACTCCTGAAGTATTCTACTGACAGTGTTGCAGCGGCTCTGTCCCTGTCTGCACTGGACGTAGATCAGTACCAACTGATGCTGGTACTGATGCAGTACCAGCATCAGTTCTTGATTTATTGCTGATAATATAAGACCAATAAAATAGAAAAAGTAAGAAATGGCAGAACAGCTATCTACTGAGATGAAGGTTAAGAACTGTTAAACTCTGCTAGATGTTAAATTATGATGCTTGCTCCAGTGGTCTCCTCATGAGAGGTTGATATGCTCTGTTATTCTTGGGTAGTTTATGAAAACTAAGAGTGACCTGCACATCTGTTTTTCTGGGAAGTGAGCTGCTTGTAGCCCTGTCAATAGTAGTCCCATAGTAAACCATGATTAACATCAGTCAAAATTCCACTTTCCCCATTTGCTCCCCTGCATAGATGTCACAGTCTTTTTCTTTCAACTCAGCCATGACTTGTCATATTGTTGGTTGACAAGTCCCTAAGACAACATTGACTCTTGTGCAGATATAGAAACAGATTTCTCCCATAACATTCTTGCTTGTTCACCGTGGACCTGAGTGGGGATGGAGGTTGGGGGGAAGGAAGCGAGGCATGTCTTTATTTTTTCCCTTCTCATGAGCAGGAGGATGAGAGGAAGACTCATCATTCCCATGAGCTGCCTAGTGCCAAGTGAGATGGAGATTATTCTATCTTTCAATGAATGTGTATTGAAACTTCATGATATGTCAGGTGCTAAGAATATAATGCTAAAAAAGATACATATGGCTCTCACTTTTTTTTTAGTTTCAAGATGGTGAAAGAGACATATTACAAGTCTAGTAAGTGTTATATATATATATGGAAAAATTTAGGATACTCTTGAGAGTAGATGTCAAGGAACAAAACCTAGGCCAGGAGATTCTGGTTTATCAGTATTATTAAGCAATGTGCTATCTCCTTGTTGATGTTGTTTGATATATTTTTGGCTTCACATATGCATGGGAATCACAATGGGGTAGTGTGATGTGATGGGCAGGAATATGCTAATTGACATGGTTTTTATAGGACTGTCATGACAAAAAAATATCGGCATCTATTTGGAAATGTTTACCTAAAGCAAGAGGTAGTGAGGCATGTTTCCAGTAACAGTTTTAGTAGGGATTCTCAATCTTGGCTGCACATTAGAATTACCTGGGGAGCTTTTAAAAATTCTGATTCATAGGCTACCCCTAAAAGCAATTAAATCAGAATCTCTGGTGGTGAGACCCAGACACCACTACTTTTTAAAACTCCCCAGGTCATTTCAATGTGTAGCCAATTTAAGAACCACTGAGTTTCAGGCTTCCTACACTTTCCAGAATTCTCCATGAGGACCCACAGCTGCCAATTTTACCACTTTCAGAGAAAAAAATCACCAGGTGCAAGAAACTCCTTTTGCCATCCTAAAGTTCTAACTAGATTTTAAAAAATAAGGTACTGGGGCACCTCAGTGGCTTGGTTGGCTGAGCATCTGCCTTTGGTTAGGAGTCATGATTCCAGGGTCCTTGGATTAAGCCCCATATTGGGCTCCCTGCTCGGTGGGGAGTCTGGTTCTCCCTCACCCTCAATGAGTGCTCTCTCTCTCTCTCTAATAAATAGATAAATCTTTAAAAAAAATAAGGTACAGTTACACAGTAACGTTCATAGATCTTACATAGTGTTCAGTGAATTTTGACAAAGTAACCAACAAACCAATTGAAATATAGAGCATTGCCCTCATCTTGGAATATTCCTAGTGTCCCTTTTCATTGTTTGCCTCCACCCACTAGAAACAAAAATTATTCTAATTCCTACTAGAGTAGTATAAAAAATTAGTTTATCAGAATAATAAACTAACCTGTAGATTAGTTTTGGCCGTTGTTAGACTTCCTAAAAATGGAATAATACAGTATGTTCTCTTTCTCTTTTGTTCTGGTTTCTTTTCCTTAGCATAATGTTTTCAAGATTCAACCATTATCAGTATTTTTCCCTCTTTATTGCTGAGTAGTATTCCATTGTACAGATATACTACAATTTGTTTATCTGTTCTCCTATTGATCAACATTTGGTTTGTATCTAATTTTTATTAATATAAATAAACCTCAGTGAATGGTCTATTAAATGTTTATGTGGACTTATGTGTTTTATTTCATTTTCACTTTTCATAACCAAGAGTGAAATTGTTAGGTCATGGAGTAGTTGTATATTTAACTTTAAGAAAATACCAATTTTTCCACAGTGGTCATAGCATTTTTAATGCTCCTGTGAGCAATGAATGAGATATCCAGCTGCTCTATATCTTCTTCAATTTTTGGTGTTGCAAATTGATTTTAACTACTGATTTAATTTTAGTCATGTTCTTGAACATGTCATGGTAACTAATTGTGGTTTTATTTGTACTTCCCTACATACAAACAGTGTTGGACATCTTAAATTTGTGTTTCTTGGCCATTTGTGTGTATATATATATATATATATATATATATATATATATATATTTGTTGTTAAGTTTCTCTCCAAAACTTTTCCCCATCTTAGTATTTGGTTGCTTGTCTTTTTATTATTAACTTGTATGAGTTCTTTATATACTCTGAATATGAGTCATTTCTCAGACTACACATCATGAGGTTTTTGTTTGTTTCTTTCTTTGTTTTGGTAGTCTTATACTGGCTTTTCCTCCTTCTTCATGGTGTCTTTTGCACTTCTTAATGTTGATAAAGTTTGGTTTATAGTTTTTCTTTTATGGTCAATGATATTTGTGTTTGTCTGGGAAATCTTTTCCTATCTCTAGGATATAAAGATATTTTCATGTTTTCTTTTAGAAACTCAAAATTTTTTAGCTTTCAGAGTAACATCTGTAAGCCATCTAGAATTTTGTTTATGGCATTAGGTATGAACTAATTTTCCATTTTTCTTTGCCTAGTTTTCAAGTGCCAGTCATTTAAAAGATTATTCTTTCTCTACTGAATGACATAGGAAGTTTTGTTCAAAAAAATCCTTTGAGTATATATGTGTGCTTTAATTCATCTCTATGCTGGTCCACTCACCCATTTATTTGTCTATTATCTATCCTTATGCTGCATTGTATTGATTAGTATAAATTTATAGTTAGTCTTGAAATCAGGTAGATTAGTTCTTCAGGTTTTTTCAAGATTGTTTTGACTACCTGAGGTCATTAGATTTTTATGTAAATTTTAGATCAATTTCTCAGTGTCTACAAATAAGTCTGTTGGGAAGTTTGATCTGACTTGCATTGTGAATTGTTTAGGGGACTTGATGTCTTTATAATATTGAATATTTGTATTTATTATATGTAATAATATAATAATATATTTGTTTTATTTGTATAAACATTTTATTTATTAAATATTTATGTTCAATGTTTAATGTATTAAATCTTCTAGTAATGTTGAATCTTTTCAACATGCTTTGTATTTTTTTTAACTTTTGCTAAATTTGTCCTCAGATGTTTTATTTATCTTTAATGTTTTAAATAGAATTAATTTTTAAGTACATATTTCATTTGTTTAATATTTGCATATAGAAATACTATAGATATTTGTATTTGACCATATCCTGAAACCTTGATGAATTCACTTATGGGCTTAGTGGAGAGTTTTTTTGTTGTGCAGATTCCTTTGGCTTTTGTATACATATAATTATATCATAAATAAACAGTTTTACTTCTTTTTTCTGATATCTATTTCTTTTTTCCTTCTTTTTTTCCTTTTTCTAGCCTTATTTCCTTGAGTGGACCCTTATATGCAATGTTGAATTGAGATGGTATGAGTGCTTTTCTTGCATTGTTCCCAATTTTAGAGTAAGTATTTCAAAATTTCACCATTAGATATAATGTTAATTGCAGGTTTTTGAGATTATGTTTCATTTATTCCTAGTTTGGTTAGAGTATTTTTTTTTAAATCATGAATAAATGTGGGATAAAAACAAACACTAGGGGTGCCTAGGTGGCTCAGTGGGTTAAACTCTGCCTTTGGTTCAGGTCATGATCTCCAGGTTCTGGGATTGAGCCCAGCATCTAGGCCCTCTGCTCAGCAGGAAGCCTGCTTCCGCCTCTCTCTCTGCCTGCCTCTCTGCCTACTTGTGATCTGTCTCTGTCAAATAAATAAATAAAATCTTAAAAAAAAATCTAGTTTGTATCTACTGAGATAGTCATAATTTTTCCTTTTTAATCTTATAAAGGTTTATTTTAGTGATTTTACATTTTTATAACTTCAGTCTCCCTATTTTTCAGTAACAATCATGTTTGTTTTCTCTACAGAAGAAATTAAATAGTGAGAAATAAAACAAAACCCGTGGGACTGAATAAATTGAACTTCATTTTCCCAGATAGTCTGAGGCCTCTTCTTTTAAAAGAATGTGTGAGGCTTAAGTATGAAACAAATATTTTATGGAGAAATTTTTATCCAGACAAACTATGATTATACTAAGAAATAAATCTGAGAAGAAAGTCATACTTAATGTAAAAATATTCGTAAATAAAACATCAAAGATAGTTGAGTGAATTACTTGTCTCCTTTCTATTTTCAGTTTTTCTCAACCCATGGTTTGTGCATCAAGCTCTTGAGAATCTAGAAAAACCACTGAAGTGTCCAATTATTAATTTTGAGGGCATTTTCATTTAAGAGCTATAGATATCATGAGATTATCAAAGAGATCTGTGACCCTAAATAGGCATAGAGCACCTCCTAAAAGATGCAAATCTCATCTAGGAAAAGTTGATTGTGATGAATGTGGATCAGGATTTATTTGATCTGAAGCATTTTATATCTGTCAATGTCCTAGATTATCATCCTTTGAAAAGCAAGCTTGAATTAAGACTTAAAGTTGTCTTAGTTCTGAGTACCTGGGGGCTCAGTGGGTTGAGCATCCAGCTCTTGATTTTGGCTCAGGGCATGACCTCAGGGTTGTGGTATTGAGCCCCATGTTGTGTTCTGTGCTCAGCACAGTTGGCTTTTCCCTCTTCCTCTGCTCCTCCTCTGTTCTCTCTGTGTCTCTCTAAAATAAATAAATAAATAAAACCTTTAAAAAAATTCTGTTAGTTCTCTGCTATTCATTCCAACTATAGACAGAAAGAAATGTGTTATTATTGGGTATAAAGTTCCCAAGAGGTTTACCTTGGCCAAAAAGTAGTAAGAAGTACAAACCTTCAAATTGATTATGAAACTCAATGTCCATCAGCTTGTGCTTGATCTGATATGCTGCTTTTAATCATTTAACTTATCAAAACCTCCTCATTATTGGTTCTTATTTGTTGTTAAACTGTGTTTGATAGAATTCTTTGAAAGACATTTTCTTGAAGCACTTAAAAATCTCTAAATGAGGGGTTCCTGAGTGGCTCAGTGGATTAAAGCCTCTGCTCAGGTCATGATCTCAGGGTTCAGGTATCGAGCCCTACATCAGGCTCCCTGCTCCCCAGGGAGCCTGTTTCTCCCTCTCTCTCTGCCTGCTTCTCTGACTACTTGTGATTTCTCTCTGTGAAATAAAATCTTGAAAAAAAAATCTCTAAATGAATCACTGGCAAAAATATTTTGATAACATATAGTATTTATTTTCTCATCTCAAATACTATACTAATTTTATTCATTATATTTTAGATATAATTTCTATTGCAATCCTAGAAATACTGTAAGATATTATCCAAAAACTTTACCTGGTGCTTAGGAAGATTGATTTACTAATATGAGGCCAGTTTTTATATTTTTCTTTTCTTTGACTTCGTTTTAGAATCTAAGCTTTACTCCATCTCTGAAAGGTCTCTTGTACTTTTTGTTTTATATCAAAAGAGCTAGACATTAGAAGATTCTGCTATGTTCTTAATCTGATTGTGAATCCAAAGAATAGAGAAGAGAGTATAAAACAGAGTTTAAAAATAGACTAATTAAGGAAAAATTTATCCTGAAGAGCAAATTGATGACAAGTCAGAAAACAGGACCTAATAAACTATTTTGTATCTCAAGTTCTTCTAAGTAGTAACATTAAAAAGTAACAACTGCTATTGAAGTGTCTTCTGATCAGAAACTAAGTTTCCCATTTAAACAACAACAGCCAGAGACAGTGGTAACAACGGTGGGGGTCACTGCCTACCTGGGGTCTTAGGCAGTTTTTAAAATGTTTTCTGCTCTTACTAATTATTATATTATTTACTATTGGTCTATGACAGTGATTCTCCTTTGAAGAAATGAAAACAGATATCAGTGTTCATAATGTGCAAATAGATTAGTAATAACTGACCTCATTTTAACCTTCGGTTCTTGTCTTTAATGTGTAAATAAAACTAGGGAGAAACAGGATCTTTAGTATTTTGGTAACAGAGGATTTCTTTTTCAAACTGTGTTGCATGATTTTTCACTAATGGGTGGGTGAAATGCCTTTAAATGAAAGAGGAAAATAATACAAACTTACTAGCTTTTATAAGCCTACAGTAGATGTCTATAGGTTAATTAACATAATGGAAGAAAACCTGCTTTGGGAAAGTGTAAACACAATATAAATATAAGGTATAATTTCAAGGCTTAAATTATGAATGGTAATTATAGAGATAACCTGAAGTAATAAAATATATTCTTCCAAAGCAAATACTGTAGTCTCTTCGTGGCCTATTTTGTCACATCCAGAAAAAGACAATGTTAATCTGGATGCAAAAATAAGAAAAATAAGGCTCCCACAAAAAAATTAATAGAGTGGAAACTTAAATGTTACTAGAGAGGTTCAGGGTAGTCTTTCTTTATTGCTTAACTTGCAGTTATAAAAGACATTCAATTCTATGAACTTTTATCAAGTTACGCTTAGGGTCCATACAATATCCATTTCTACCAACTGCTTTTGTTGTCTGTTTCTGCCAAATAATAAACACTACAGCATTTACTGACATGTGAGAGAATTTATGTTCTGACTACCACTGTAGAACGTTTTGTTAGTTTCAGAGGTCAAATACTTATGTCAGAAGGACTTTATTCAGTAGCAATAAAAAAAAAATGACTAGGCTTCAGTAAAGCCCGATGGAGCCATATTAAGAACTGTGGGTTTTGAGTTGATGTATATATAGAGTAAGCATTTATTTTTCATATAGGCTTTGAGATAGTACAGTCAGCAGTTTTCTTTCCCAGTATCTTTCTCAAGCTATCTTCTCTAAGGAAAAAAAAAAATGTGTGTGTGTGTGTGTATATATATATATATATATATATATATATATGCTTCTGTTTAATTATTTACATACAATCCAGAAAGTATCAAAAACATAGAGGTTTTTTTTTTTTCTTAAAAAGAAAATAAATTCTGATCAAATAGGAATGTATTTATAACATCAAGTTATATTGGGCTGGGAATTACCATTATGTAGCTAGCTAGGGACACTCTTATTAAAAGATTGTAGTAGTTCAGCTAGAGTGGTGTGTAAGTTATGTAAAGTTTTTAAAATTTTAGGTGAGGGGGCGCCTGGGTGGCTCAGTGGATTGAGCCACTGCCTTCGGCTCAGGTCATGATCTCAGTGTCCTGGGATCGCCCCGCATCGGGCTCTCTGCTCAGTGGGGAGCCTGCTTCCCCCTCTCTCTCTGCCTGACTCTCTGCCTGACTCTCTGCCTACTTGTGATCTCTCTCTCTGTGTCAAGTAAATAAATAAAATCTTTAAAAAAAATTTTAGGTGAGGTATTTTTACTTAATTAAAATCAATAAACATTAATCCACACCTACCATATTGGTAGTCAAAGTCTGAAAAATCTTTACATGAAGTTAATCATGATTATCCAAGGTAGAATCCGGAGACCAACATCATTAGCATCATCTGGGAGCTTGTTAGAAATGCAAAAAAGGAAGAAAGGAAAGAAAGAAGGAAGGAAGGAAGAAAGAAAGAAAGAATGGAAGAAAAGAAGAAAAGAAGAAAGATACTATCTCAGATCTATTAAATCAAAATTTGCATTTTAGCGAGATCCTTAGGTCATTTTTATAAACTAAAATTTGAGAAAGAAGGTTTTCAACTTTATTTGCATTGGAGGAGATATTCAAATTTTCAACTCAACTTTCAAACCTTCTTTATCAACTGAGTTTGTGGCAAAATTTAGAGTTTGTACAATTTATTTACTTTTTTTTTCTTTTACCTTGCCCTATTTCAAAAGGGAAATGAGACATTAGGGAATAATGAGTTTTTATTTTGTAGAAAAACAAGGGTTCATCAACAGAGCAGAAGAAGTAGGGAGCCCAAAGTCAGAAAAATTTGTGCTCACTTTCCAGCCCAATTCTCAGCCACGTGATTCATCATTTGGATCAAGAGCATATTTCTGCCCACTCTGGTAATGCAGGCAATCCCCAGTTCAAGAACTGATTGTGGTCCAAGTGATCATTTGTCAACTGGTGATTTGTGACTTTAAAATGTATTTTCCTATAGAAACAGTGTTATAATCAGTGAGTAGATTTCTAGGCATCCTGCAAAAACCTACTTAACTTACAACGTACTGAGAAGTAAAATGTTGGGAGGCACTAGGGAAAGGCAGGCGTATTAGAATAACACATAGCCAGGTTCTTCGGCTCTACCACTCTCCAACATTTTACCTTCAGGAGGTTATTTAACCTATTCATCATCTGTAAAATATACATAGTAATCATTCCTCCACAAAATCTCTGGAAAAGCTGGAATATGTGTTGACTCACTTGTTGCTGAACTGATAACTGACATGATTGGCTGCATACTAAGAGACCAAAAGACATTTTTCCATACAATACTAGTGAGTATGGAGTAGGACACCTGATCCATGAATAAAGAAGATGAGGATCTCAGGGAAGACTTGGTTCCAGAAAATTACACCTTGAAAAGTAAGGGAGTCTATGGTGGGGTCAGGTAGAAATTAAGGAGAATATGCTGGGCAGAAGATAAAATGGCTTTATAAGATGTTTCTATAAGAGATGTAGTATGGGTGCAGAATAAGAAGAAGGTGTTCAATGGATTTGAGATAGAGACTATGAAAAGAACTATCTGCTGTGTGCCTTTCTTTTTCTTTCTCCCTTGCCTCTACCTATATTGATAATGCTAATCTACACCAAGCACATTGTAAAATCAATAAGAAGCCAAAGTTGTCTGGGAAGCATCAAAGTCTTCTTCATGGTGCCCAGCAACAAGGAGGAAAGTGGGGAGAGGGAAAATAACTGTCAAGGGTAGAACAGGTTGGGGAGATCAATGTTTGCGGTCTATTATAATGGAGATCTTTGTGTTTAATGTAGTACTTTAAATGATAAACCCTTAAGATTGACAGCAGTAATGGATGTGCTACCTTACTGGAAAGCAGCGGTGCTCACCACGATACCACCAGCACTGGGCTACCATCATATCAGATACCATTTTATAACGAAGAGTTAATTTAACATTCCACTTCCATTTGAATCATAGGCAACTGTGGGTCAGGGGTTATTTTTGGTTTTATGTTGATTTTTGATAGTCAGATTTAATTTTCTTTTGGCATCTTTGCAGCTGTTTGTGTTGATGATGCCATTTTAGCAAACCCAAATTTTACCTTTGCTGACAAAACGAAGTGGAGGATTGAGGCAATTATCTTAATATTGATAGTGTTGCAGTCAGGACTTTTGCCAAAACAGAGTGTTTTAATCTGATTTTAACTGGATATTTTCCTTTGTTTTTTTCTCATATGTTGTCAACTCGTAGTTTTGTTTGTTTGTTTGTTTGTTTTTAACCTGAAGTTATTTATCAAGAAATGTCTTCTCATAAAAAACCTGAAAGGAAGTATGTTACATTATTTTGTGACACCAAAATGTATTGATGATAATAATTAGAGTTTATATTCAGGTAGTGTGTTGATAATTATGAAACACTTCAACATACATTTTATTACGTCATATGCCATAACCCTGTGATCTAAGCTGGACAGGTAGTATTGTCCTCTTTTTATCTACAAGGAGAATCAGAAAGATTTAGTGATTCGCCTGAGGTCACACACCTGCCCAGAGGTGGGTTGACAACCCAGATTTCCTGTTTTTTGATATAGTACTCTTCTATTGTTCTTTCAGTGTTCCTGTCTTGTTTTCTGTGGACCCCCATGATGTGATTCACTGATACCGTGCTACCTGCAGTCTCAGCCTTACCCCAATTTCCTGACCTATTTGATCAAGACCGAACATTGATATATTGCCTCAGTTCCACCTGCTAAGGAACTTAGCTATGACTGGTAGACATGCTTATGGCTCCCATCATCTCTTTGCTGCCCCTCCTGTGTCCTTAGTGTGCTACTTGAGTACATTTATTTCTCTATTCCTGCAGGATGGCTCAGTCTTTGGGAATAGGATGCCATCTTGATGTCTATTTCTGGGTTTTGACTAGGTATCTGTATTTCTTGCCTGGACCAAAGCATTTTGGGGGCTCAAAACTATTGCTTTTAGCCATTCCTTTTTCCTGGAGAAACTGGAGTACAAATAACAAAGGTGAATTCTAGAAAAACAAACATAAGCTTTTGGGAAATGTGAATGAATTTACTTTTTAAAAAAATATTTTATTTATTTATTTGACAGAGAGAGAAAGAAAACAAGTAGGAGGAGCAGCAGCAAAGGGAGAGAGAGAAGCAGGCTCCTGAAGAACAGGAAGCATGATGTGGGGCTCCATCCCAGGACCCTGGGGTCATGACCTGAGCTAAAGGCAGATGCTTAACCAACTGAGCCATCCATGTGCCCCTGAATGAAATCACTTTTTAACGAAGTCAAGTGTATGAAAGAAATTGGGTATATCTAAAGCCCACCTTCTCTGGCATAATATTTGCATAAAAGGTACAGAAATAACAGAAAGTCATACTTGAGTGGTTAGACCATATTTCAGCTCCTAATCCTAACATTGACAACTTCTTATTTCCATTTTATTTTATCCTGCCCAAACTGATCCCATTTTCTTTTTTTTTTGTTGTTGTTGTTGTTTCTTTTTTTTTTTCCAATTTATTTATTTTCAGAAAAACAGTATTCATTATTTTTTCACCACACCCAGTGCTCCATGCAAGCTGTGCCCTCTATAATACCCATCACCTGGTACCCCAACCTCCCACCCCCCCACCACTTCAAACCCCTCAGATTGTTTTTCAGAGTCCATAGTCTCTCATGGTTCATCTCCCCTTCCAATTTACCCAAAAGCACATACCCTCCCCAATGTCCATAACCCTACCCCCCTTCTCCCAGCCCCCCTCCCCCCCTCCCCCCAGCAACCCACAGTTTGTTTCGTGAGATTAAGAGTCACTTATGGTTTGTCTCCCTCCCTATCCCATCTTGTTTCATGGATTCTTCTACCCACTTAAGCCCCCATGTTGCATCACCACTTCCTCATATCAGGGAGATCATATGATAGTTGTCTTTCTCCGCTTGACTTATTTCGCTAAGCATGATACGCTCTAGTTCTATCCATGTTGTCGCAAATGGCAAGATTTCGCATCCTTATTTCGCTAAGCATGATATGCTCTAGTTCCATCCATGTTGTCGCAAATGGCAAGATTTCGCATCTTTTAATTTCTACCAACTGACTTTGTAAGACTTAACAGGGTTAAACTAAAAGATCTATGTGATGTACTGCATGGTATATTCTTTCTAATTTCTAAAATAATTAAGGGGAGAATCTTAATTCTATTTTCAAAAACTTGTTTAAAATAAAATTTTTTTAGTGATGTAATAGTCATTACTTTTAACTGCAAAATTGTGGGTCCACTGAATTAATCACATTTAGTGACTAAGCATTCTTCCATATCCTGCATGTAGGACTTGAGGGTAGGGAGTTGTCAGATCCAAAGTCAACTGAAACAGCTCTTAATTGGTCATTACTCTTAATAAAAATGATTAAGAAAGAATTTAAGCCCAAAGATCTGTGAGTTTAAGGAAAGAAACCATTAAGTCATTATATTATTACACATTTACCCTTGTTTTTTGCTAGGCAATGGACTAATGTGTTTAGAAATAAAAAGGTTAATTGGAAGGGGAAAATAACTTCCTTCAAGGACATTAAGATATAAAAAGAGTAATTAGATGCACTTAAATGATTATAATTATAAATACAAGGCTAACAAAAGAACATAATATAAAGTAAAATGCTAAATTAGCTGAAGATATGCTCCAACCTCATTTTTGGCCACAACTTATTACTTGATATTTGCTAAACAGTTTTAACATCATATTTGCCATCACTGATATTGTATATGATTAATATAGTGGTTTGCCATGATATCTAATTAGCATAGCAATGGAGTAATATTGCAGTAATATGAATAAACATTATCATTCAAACCGATTTTTTATTATTGAATAATGAATTTTACATACAAGTAGAGATTCTACACCTGACTTGGAATGTACATTTTTTGTGTGTGTGGTAAGAATATTTAACATGAAATTTACCCTCTCAAGATTTCTAAATATAGTATTGTTAATTATAGTCACAATGTCTTATAGCAAATCTCTAGAATTTATTCATCTTGCATAACTAAAACTTCATATTCATTTAATGGCAAGTCTCCATATCCCTCTCCCCATAGGCTCTACCATTTCTTCTAGTTTATACATTTTGTTTGTGTTCTATTGTTTTTAGTAGTTTCTTATGATTTTTAAAATTTTTTTAAATTTTTTAACAAATAATGTATTATTAGCCCCAGGGGTCCAGGTCCGTGAATCGCCAGGTTTACACACATCACAGCACTCACTCACCGTAGCACATACCCTCCCCAGTGTCCATAACCCCACTACCCTCCTCCCTGCAAACCTCAGTTTGTTCTTATGATTTTTTTTAATTCTTTGGCATCAGTTAGAATGTATTTTCTCTAATTTCTGATTTTATTTGAGTCTTTCTTTTTTCTTCGTCTAGTTTAGGTTTGTCAATTTGTGGACTTTTTCAAAAGACTGTTAGTTTTATTGATGATTTTTGTTTTTCTTTTCTCTATTTTGTTTATTTCTGCTCTAATTTTTATTATATCCTTCCCCCCCTGAATTTAGTCTTAATTTCTTCTTCTTTTTCTAGTTGAATGAGTTGTAAATTTAGACTACTTATTTGAGAAGCTTTTCTTAAATTAAGTATTTTATTACTATGAATGTCTTTCTTATATTCTGCTGTAGCTCATAAGTTTTGATATGTGGTGTTTTCATTTTCATCTGTCTCAAGATATTTTTTGAAATTTCTTTTGATTTCTTAATTGGCTCATCAGTAGCTTGGGAGTTAGCTATTTATTCTACACACATTTGTGAATTTTCTAGTTTTCCTTCTGCTATGAATTTCAGTTTTGTTCTATTATGGTTGGAAAAGATATGATTTCAGTCTTCCTAAAAGGTTAGTTTATTTGTGACCTAACATGTGATGTATCCTGGAGAATGTCTTGTGTGAGCTTGAGAAGAACGGTTGTTCTCTTGTTGTTCAGTGAAATGTTCGGTATATGTCTCTGACGTCCATTGTGTCCATAATGTTGTTCAGTTCCACTGTTTCCTTACCAGTTTTCTGTCTGGATGTTCTATCCATTATTTAAAATGAGGCATTGAAGTCTCTTACTGTTCTTTTGTTGTCTATTATTTCTCCTTTCAGTTCCATTTAACCAACTGAGCTACCTAGGCGCTCACTCAAGGTGTTCTTGAACAAAAGTTGGGCTCATTTGTATCTCAATTATCACGCTCAACATTTCACATTAACATCTACATATGTAATATAATTTAAAGATTGAGGGCTGCTGCTTTCTCCTAACTCTCTAGCTGTGCCTGGGATAATGATGTCATCCTTGCTGCTGACAAGTACATAGTGGGTAGCCTCAGGACCAACTGCATTTTTGTCATAATACTTGATGATCTCAAATTGTTCTGAATTTCCTTCATTAGCATGTTTATTTTTTCTTATTTTAAGCCTATGCTTCAGGTTTTTTGTTTTTAACCACAAACCCACGTTATATAAATATAAATATATATTTAATTGTTATATAAATATATATTTAATCTTTGTATATACACATATATAAATACATATAAATATGTATACACACACATATATGTAAAATCTTTAGACAACTGGAAAGTGAAAGATCATGAAAAAACCTGAATTTATATTTGGGGTTATTCTGAAGCTTACTATGGTGGGAAATAGAATAGAGCACATTATCATAGCTGTAAATAAAACATCTTATGGAGAGCAGGAAGTTGTAGTAATTTGTGGGAGCCATTTTTCTCCTAACATATTAAACAAAAATAATAAATATCATCCTTAAAGTAGCTTTCTCTATTCTCTTTTACTTTTATTTCTTTTTTCATTGTTCCTCCTTTCCTTTCTTCCCTCTTCTTTCCCCCCTCCTCCTTCTGATAGAAACTATAATGTATATTTTTCTAATTGAGGGAGATTGCTAGTAATCCTGCAGCATAGGGAGGTGCTAGTCTAATTTGATCTTGCTTAAGGAGCAAATGATATTCCTATTCATGGGGTTGTAAATCTAAGAACACTAGGTTAAATTATAACTCAGTGTATCAAGTACATGAATTATACTATGCACAGGAAGTTTGTTCTTCAGTCTTCCATATGGAAACACAAAATTGAACACCATAGAATATAAGAACCTATTATCTTTGCCTTGACATTTCTGTGGCCAAAAGTATAGAGCTTAAAAATTGAATTCTTTCAATTTTTTATTAAAATTGAAAGTCCATGAAGATATACAATATTTATAGCTGATTTTGATTGATATGCAGTTCCTGACACATTTCTGTAGTTCTCTACAGTTAAGCACATATACACTAAGGAAGCAGGACTCTCTTAATTAATAATATTGGCTTTCAAAAAGTATTTTAAAGATATTTATTTCAAGCTTAAACTGACACAGAGTGGCAAAAAAATTAAAAACATGGACCTCAGAATCAGAAGCTTTAGGTACTTAGAGTTTAAATCCTGAATGTGTCTTTTTCACCATGGATACTTCTAAGTTACTTATTCTGTCTGTTTTTAATTTATTTGTAAAATAAGAAGTATATGACAAATTTCATAAAGTTATGGTGTTGATTAACTAAAATTTTATTGCCTACTTCAGTGTTTACCAGGTATTGCAGATGCTTAATAAATGATGTTTTAGATTTGTTCAGACTGTCTTATTGACTTGAATTCCTTTCTTTTTTTTTTTTCATACATTGGCTTTTTCAATTGATCTACAGTTCTATTATTTTATTCCCTTATGATTTGTAGTCACAAATGCTTGAAAAACTTGTTTTTTTCTTCCTTGAAAGCATGTTTTGTATTTTCCCCCCTTAGCTTTGTAATGAAGCCTAAACATCTTAACTCTTTGGAAATTGCCCCAATTACTCAAGCTACTGATAACACCAATAGATAAAATCATATAAAGCATGTACATGCTGGAGAAAGGAAAGAACATGCTATTTCTGTGCTTAACTGGGAAAAAAAAAAGTTAGCTGTTAAATTGCTTTTTATTTACCTTAGAATAATATCTAGAAGAGGAAAACTATAGTTTTCACTCATAAGTTTTCTATTTTAAACTCATTACTTTTAAATATAGTGTTTTAGAATTTCAATCAATTCATTTTTTGGTGAATTTTAATGATTTCCCAAGTGTGTGGTTAAGGACACTTACTGGCTCTCAGTGCTTTTTGCTGATTCCTCTTCTCTCTGACCTTTCCGTTTGCATTGCCCTAGTTTCAGTCTTTTTCCTCCTCTTTCTTCTGTCTTCATTATTATCTTTGTAAACTTGTCCAGTCCCTTTGTTTTTGTTTTTTTTGTTGTTGTTTTTTTAAGATTTTATTTATTTATTTGACAGACAGAGATCACAAGCAGGCAGAGAGGCAGGCAGAGAGAGAGAGAGAGAGATGAGGAAGCAGGATCCCTGCTGAGCAAGGAGCTGGATGCGGAGCTGGATCCCAGGACCCCTGGATCATAACCTGAGCCGAAGGCAGAAGCTTTAACCCACTGAGCCACCCAGGCGCCCCCAGTCCCTTGGTTTTAAACACCATTTATATGCTGACAAATCCTGATATTTTATCTCCTTCATAGTCCCAAACCTCGGATTTCAGATTCAACTGCCCATTTATAATCTTTACTGGATTTTAATACACATTTCAGACCCAGTACTGAGTTTTGAACTTCCTCAAAAACCTGCTCCACTCAGTGGTCTTTCCTTTCTTAGTAAGTGTAACTCAATCCCTCCGTTATGGGCTCAATTCCTTGGGATTTATTCTTGATTCCTCTCTCTCGGACTTCACGTATTATCCACCAAAAAATACCCTTAGATCTACATTCTAAATATAACCCAGTGACTTCTTACCACTTTCACCATTTCCATCCTGGTCCAGGTCATTTTTTTACCTGGAATATTGTCATAACCTCTAAGTAGGTTTTCCTGCTTACACGCTTGCCCTTCAACTATATATGATCAACACAGGAATTTAAAGAGTGAGGCTTCTTTTTTTTTTTTTTTTTTTAAGACTTTCTTTATTTATTTGAAAGAGAGAGTGAGTGAGAGAGATCACAATCAGGGGGAGCAGCAGAGAGATAGGGAGAAGTAGGCTCCCTGCTGAACAGGGAGCCCAATGTGGGGCTCAATCCCAGGACCCTGGGATCATGACCTAAGCCAAAGTCAGATGCTGAAGTGACTGGGCCACCCAGGTGCCCCCAAAGAGTGAGTCTTAAAACTAAAATCATATAATATGGTTCCTCATCACAAAATTGTCAAATGTCTCCTCCTTCCCATCAAGTTCTTAAAATGGCCTACTAAAACCCTGGCCATATCAATGCGTCTCTTAACCTTCCTGCTCCCTCTGCTTCATCTCCACTAACCTTCTTCCTTTAATGTGTTAGTCCTTCTCCTGCATCAGGACCATTAATCTGGCTGTTTCTTCAGCCTAGAATTCTCTTTCCTCCAGACACCTTTTTCACTTACTCTATTGCCTCTTTCAGATCATACTTGCATAGCAAGGCTGACCTTCCCCACACTTCTGTATGGTGTTACCTGCCTCCTCCCACTTGCCACATTCCTGCTCATGCCTGGCTTTAGCACCTTCCAACCTACTATGTAATTTACTTGTTTTTTTTAGTTATATTATTTATTGTCAGACTCCTTCTACTAGAATGTTAAGGTCTATGAGGGCAGGGGTCTTTGTCTATTTCTTTCTCTCCTTGTATATCAAGATCCTCAAATATTGACTGACATCTAATAGTAGGCAATCAATGAACACTTGGTGGCTGAATGAATGATTGCAAATTGTTCTTACTTTTTTACAGAAAAATTCTGACATTGCATATGTCATTGGTTTCAATGAGAAAATGGACCTGTGTTTTAGCAGTACAAATATGAACCAATATTTTTATTTTTGCAATAAAAATTTTTTACAAAATAGTATTTATGTAATCATTCCTTTTATGTTCTTAGATACCATTTCCCATACATAGGCTCATACTATGGCTTCAGTTAAAATGGCAATGGTGTTTGGGCACCTGGGTGGCTCAGTGCGTTAAAAGCCTCTGTCTTTGGCTCAGGTCACGATCTCAGGGTCCTGGGATGGAGCTCTGGGCTCAGCAGGGAGCCTGCTTCCCCACCCCCCACCCCTGCTACTCCCCCGCCTGCTTCTCTGCCTACTTGTGATCTCTTTCTCTCTGCCAAATAAATAAATAAAATCTTGTAAAAAAATGGCAATGGTGTTTCAAAAACACCTGTTATTTACAAATTTGATCAGTTCATCTATCATAAATAACATATTTGGAGGCAAACCTACATTTAAGTGGACATATTCCATTGATCATTGGTGGAAATCACCTATACTTATATCTATTATCTCTATCAATCATCTATCTCATCCAATCTCTATATTTGTATCCCTGTCTCTATATGTTATGTGTCTGTATATCTATATATCTATCTACCTCTTTATCTGAGAGTAGATCTAGTCTAGTGAATTTAGTAGAAAAGCAAAGAATGATTCTTTTTCTCACTGTTACCTAAAAATTTCAATCAGAATCATGCTGCTCTAAGTAAAACTAGTGTCCAGGGGCACCTGGGTGGCTCAATCATTAAGTGTCTGCCTTTGGCTCAGGTCATGATCCCAGGGTCCTGGGATCAAGCCCCGCATCTGGCTCTCTGCTTGATGGGAAGCCTGCTTCTCCCTCTCCCATTCCCCCTGCTTGTGTTCCCTCTCTTACTGTGCCTCTCTCTGTCAAATAAATAAAATCTTTAAAAAAAAAAGTACACATTTTAAAAGCAGTGTCCAGAATTGTTTCTGAGGTATTCTTATCTCACTTTTGTTGAGTCTTTGTGTTATATGGCTTTGCTCTGCAACATTATTTTTAGGATGTTTTCCGTGCTGAATGATCGTAATAGCAAATTAGAAGTTTTTGTAACAGTTGACTGTAGTTTAAAATAATAGATTGAATTTTATATAGTTAATAAAAGCTTCTAAATCTGTCAAAATCTAGTTGAAAATCACATGAGATGGAATTTAAGATAACTTAATACTTATAGGATAAACTAAGAGAGAGAAGGTATTGAAATGTGGTGTGTGGCTGAGGGCATTTGTGTCCAAATATCCTTCAACATTATATATAGGTGGGCAAGATAGAGAAGTCTAATTTTTTAAACATAAAAACCTGACTGATTAAAAAAAATTTTTTGCCTTATATATATATTTTTTTT
This sequence comes from Neogale vison, assembly GCF_020171115.1. Classification (NCBI taxonomy): domain Eukaryota; kingdom Metazoa; phylum Chordata; class Mammalia; order Carnivora; family Mustelidae; genus Neogale; species Neogale vison. Next base: position 74,342,886 of record NC_058091.1, on the reverse strand, counting down.
CAAATTTATTTATTTTCAGAAAAACAGTATTCATTATTTTTTCACCACACCCAGTGCTCCATGCAAGCCGTGCCCTCTATAATACCCACCACCTGGTACCCCAACCTCCCACCCTCCCACCACTTCAAACCCCTCAGATTGTTTTTCAGAGTCCATAGTCTCTCATGGTTCACCTCCCCTTCCAATTTACCCAAAAGCACATACCCTCCCCAATGTCCATAACCCTACCCCCCTTCTCCCAACCCCCCTCCCCCCAGCAACCCACAGTTTGTTTCGTGAGATTAAGAGTCACTTATGGTTTGTCCCCCTCCCTATCCCATCTTGTTCATGAGGAAGTGGTGATGCAACATGGGGGCTTAACTGACGGATTAAAATTTTATGTGAACAAGTATATGTTAGTTTTATGACTCAGTTTTTTTAATTCTAAATTCTGTGTTTTTTTATGGCTATTTAAAATAAGGAGTGTATTTTTCCGCCCCTCAGGCTTTGTCTCTGTTTGTATAATTTAACCTGGATAAGCTATCCCTTGTCCTCCTTTCTTTTGTCTAAATTATCTAGATAATTAGAAGAATGACTAATGTATTTCCTTAATTATTCAGATTACGTAGAAGATTTTAAGTTCACTGAATTCTCAACTTCATTTTTGCTGCCATACCTTCTCTCTTTGTAATATCATTAGATAAGACAATATGGATCATTAAGAGCTTCTTTTTTAAAAAAGATTTCATTTATTTATTTATTTATTTAATTTATTTAGACTGTGAGATGGGGGAAGTTCAGAGGAAGAGGAAGGGAATCTTAAGCAAACTCCATGCTAAGTGTAGAACCCAGTTGGGGCTTGATCCCAGAATCCTGAGATTCTGACCCTGAGATCACAACCTAACCTGAAACCCAGAGTCCAGCACTTAACTGACTGAGTCACTTGGGAACCCCAATTAAGAGCCTCTTAAAAGTCTTTTAATAATTCTGTAATGCAAGGATCCTTTTCCTTTTTAATGTTTTCTAAGTAAAAAAGAATTCCCTTAGAAATAGTAGTAACTCCTAATTTTCTCTTATCTTAAATAGTAATGTGCTAAAAATTGGTTGATTGTGTTTTCCCAAACTACCCTAGTTATCCTTAACCTTCAAATCGGGTTTTCTGATGTGGCAAGCCATCCTGCGGTCTGTTCCCTGTGCATAAAACAATTCCCCTTGCATTTAAATTTATGTAAATTCAGAGTAAAATCTAAGGCCATTTAGAGTAAACTCTGCATTTAGAGTAAAATCCAAGCCTCTGTTTTTCATTGCGCGGCTCCGCTGAGTCCAGTGCCTACCTACTGTTGTGCTCAACTTGTACCCGCCTCCCTTCTGGCCATTCAGGCCTTTCGGTTCCCCAGATCTGCCAAACTCATGATCTCCTTTGCTCTCTTTGTCTGGAACATCAATCTCTGACAATAATAAGGTCTCATAGCTAACATTTATTTAACACTATATGACAGGTACTCATAAATTTGTATATGTGTCAATTTATTTAAACTTCTAACAGCCTGGATAGCTGGATATTATTTTGACTTTACAAATGAAAAGAAAATAAACTGAACCATACATAGGTAAGTATCTTTCCAGAGATGATACATTTGGTACAGAGCTGAGAATGGAAGTCCAGGATATGTGGTCAGCTTGAAAGTTTAACCAACACACTATTGATATTCATGTATCTAGAAATAATTATTTACATCTCAGCTTAAAAATGATTTATCCAGGACTTCCATCAGCATCTAGTCATTTTCTATCTTTTCAAATTTTAGTTTCTACATAACACTTATTATTATTTAGTAATGTTTTTGTTTATTTGTACCAATTTCACTAACGTGTCAAAACTACAGGCACCACAAAAACAATGTCCTACCTGATCTCCAGAATCATAACGAGCATATAATTGGAATCCAATAAACATTTGTTGGATAAATGAATTAATAAGCCTTCTTGGTTCATGTCTTTCTCACCAAATAATGATATACATTAAAGAAATGGGGTTGATTTTGTTTTGGGGATTGAGGTGAGATGATAGGGAAATTTTTTCTAAAGCATCATGTGTCTTTACACATTCTTGATTGTCATAAAATATAACATCTATAGTGGTACATTTTCACTCCACCATTTTGACTCTGAGGATCACAGAGAACTTTTTTCATATTAAGGATTATAAATTTAAATGTCAATTAAAATTGTATTAATAAATTTTGCGGCAAAAGTTCTTCCTGGGACTAATTTTATTACGCTTACAAGTTTCTTGATTAATTTTCTTCATAGAGTAAACAGTTTAACTTTTTTATCATTTGTAGTTCACTACTATTTTTAATAGGATCAACAATTTAAAAATATCATTTCTATTTTGTTCTTGTTGATGTCAATTTTTGTAATTATAATTTCTGATGCTGGGAGCATTTTAAAAAGTTGTATCTATGAAATTCATTTTTTCCTTGGATTGAATTTTACAGATCTAAATTTTACCAAAAGCTTTATTATACTTTATATTTGGTCAATAATAATGCTAATTTTTAAACATTTTAGTCACTGTAAACTTTATTTTTGTATTAAATTTTATTTTGTAGTGAGTTATTCTTCCAGTAATATGTACTTAGGATTTAATATAAATTCTAACGATGAGCAAAGTGTCTTGGTAAAGCATCCCTAGAAAAGCTGAAGGGATGATAAAGTCAGCATCTGGCTAATATGACAAGACTAAAGTTGCACTTTCACCAAATATCAACTAAATTTTTAAATTAACATGGAAAGTTGTGAAGTTTTTAGTAATTACTCATTAATACAATTTTATATTAAATGATGCCTTGAACTTTAGTTAAGCGTTTTCTTTCCGAACTAGTATTATTTCATTTATGAACCCTCAAAAATATACTTTACAATGTAAAGGTATTTTCCCCTCAAATTATTTGGATGTATTATATTTGTTCCTATTTTATGTAAGTATAGTTTGATACACTTACATATGTGGTATTTTACATATACTTTATATATATAGAATTTTGATATACTTACATATATAGAAGTGATATAGAATCACTTCTATATTATAATAGAAACATTAATAAGAACAATAACAAATTCCATGAGGTTTAGGAAAGCATTAATGGAATATATGTGATCAACTATTGAAAAGACAGTATGAGGAACTCAACGATTAAAGAATCAATTTCATGTGAAATAACATGAAATACAAATAGAATCAGGACTTGGGCTTTTGATTTTACTGCTTTTATTAAGCCTTCTTTTATTGAAAGTTTTAAGGAAAGCAAACAACCTTAGTCAAAAATCCATGATATAAACTTGAATTTCGAAAATCAAAGTTTTGGGGCACCTGAGTGGCATACCTGGCTGGCATTGAACTTTTGGTTTCAGCTCGGGTCATGATTTCAGGGTTGGGGAACAGTCCCAGTTAGGCTGAGATTGTCTCTCCCTCCCCTTTCTTCCCCTCCCCACTCATTTTCTCTCTCTCTCTCTCTCAAATAAATGAATAAATATTTGAAAAAAAAAAAGAAGAACAAATTTTTCTGGAATATAATTAAATTTGACTACTCGAGTAAAGTAACCATTTTATTGAACAGCCTAAACTTAAGGGTGCAAACATGAAGCAGTGTTCTTTCCTCTCCAATCTTCACCATTGAGTGTGGCAGGACAAATCTTTTCCCATCTCTCAGTGACATCTCCAGTGCACCCAATGGCTTTCTGTTCATTTTAAAGTATAAAAAAAAAAATCCAGTCCAATTCCAATTTAGTCCAGTTTAAAACTTTAAATTCTTAGTTTTCCCCCTTAAATTCAAATGTGACCTTGGACCATGGGCCATTGAGGGTAGCAGTGAGAGCTATTCTTCCCTTTATCCTTCTCTTCCTCTTCTGGGTCTCTATGCCTCCAAGCATAGAGAAAAAATACACTCTCCTCACTTCAGTTGACCTTCAGTTGATTTTCCTGCTCCCTCTTCCAAACCCTCTTTATTGCAGGTATATAAATGATGGTCTCTTAAGTATCTGAGTTGGTCCTTTGGAGGCACCTTTGGGAAGTTCTTCATCTCATTATTCACAAATAAGGGAAATGATTTTCTGACTTGATCTTTGCTAAACAATTTCTTAGATGGTCTCACTTTTGGATTTTTATTCCTAAACTCTTGCCAGGAATACCAAATGGATAGACAAATCCTAGTTACTTTCCATATTACTCACTTGACCATCATGAGGAGAAGCTTATAATTATTGCCTCCCAAAGAAATAAAGAGTCCTTCATTGCATTTCTTTCTATATATTGTCCTTTTTCTCTGCTCTGTCATATACTTAAATTCTCTACTCTTCTTATACTCCTCCCCCACTTCAAATGGATGGACGCAGACTAGCCCCTCTGTTGCATAAACAGGTGTGTAAATGGGAAATTGGATGATTATTTCTATTGTAGCTCAATTATGTATGTATGTGGCTCTAAGAAATCTCGAATATCTCTAGTCTTTTGTTTATGTGAAGTGGTGAGGAGCAGGGATATCTGGAATATTTAGTAGATCTCGTGCAAAGTATCTGGTGACTTTTATTAATCTGACACAAATCCATAGTTTCTTTTGTCCTTATATTTTTGCCTCTTTGCTAAAAGAGAGATATGTCAAAAAGTTCAACTAACTTTGAACTTTTTTTTACCTGAACAATGAGATAAGAATTCCATTCAATTATTCATTTAATTTTTATTTTTTTATTAGGATCAGGATGGATTATGGAATTTTGGTTTTGGTTTTGGGTTCTTTTCCCCCTGTCGATAAAGAGCTTTTTCATTTTTTTAATTTGCACTTCCCATCCCCAGTGCACAGGCAACAACTCTTTTTCAAGATTCACTGCTTTTTCTATTTAACACCTCTCACTCTGTCTAAACAATTTATTTCAAAACAAACTTGGAACATTCTTTGTTTCCCGCCTCAGATGACAGTCTGTGATGACTGGCAGATGTTACTTATGATCAATACTTCAGAAAACAAAAGAAGTTTGAAGTGAGATCTAGCCAATTAACAAAGAAGGAAATATGTCTATTGCTTCTAAAATCATTAAAAATCTTTTGAAAAAGATGACACAAAAAATCTAGTATAAGAAAAAACAAGACTTTTGATTGTTTTTTCATTCTTACAATGATATGTTCTTTATTTGCTCACTATTTAAGATAGCCAATAAAAATGATTTTTGTAAAAGTTATGATTCATATTGTGTAAAATGTTACCCAATATTTAAATATTAGCATATATGTCATTTATATCATATTTGGTACAAACTTTCAGTTAAGTATCTGATAGAGAATGAAAGTGGAAATGATTTCCCAATCACTTACATATTTTGTCTAAGTTAGTGAAAAGTCTTACATTTTGTGCAAAGCTAGGAAGCCAGGAAATTTTCAGACATCGAAACTGCAAATTCTAATTGGATTCAAAGTTTGAGGAACAAATAATCTAAACATGATTATGCAAAATATATTGAACTCAAAATAATAATCTATTACACTTTTGAATGAGAAATGCAACTGGTTTACCTGAAAAGTATAAAAGGAACTGGGAAATATGAATAAAGGCAATTTTGGCAAAAAATATGAGTACATTTTTGACAGCAAGATGACGTTGATCTTCGTTTCTGCAACAAAACGGGAATATATTTCTTATAAGAAATACTTTGAGATTTCTTGTTAAGAAATTTGATATAATTTTTTTTAGTTCTAAGTAGAGAAATGGCTTACATTTTGGTGGAATACATCATAAAACGAGCTTTCAAATATTGCCATGATCTAATGATGCAAAGTAAAAACAGTAAGGAAAATCAGGTAAGTACTGGCTGTTTCCCATATGCTATCTCATTTAATTCATTAATCATCTGCCTAAATCTAAGAAAATTTAAGTTGTCCAATGTCATAGAACCATTATGTAATGAGGCCAGTATTAAATCCCAATCTGTCTGTCTTCCAAGACAGTACTTTTCCCAAGAAGCCACATGACTTCTCAGGTAGTGAAAGAACACAGCTTATAGAGTGGCACAGAAGCAAACCCTGAAAGAAGACTTGCCCTGGGCCTCATGCAGTCATTCCTCAGAACTTCCCAGAATGGGTTTTTAGGAAGCCGAGGCCAGGGAAAGATCACTGGAAAAATATTTCAGGATTGAATGTGTTTGATACCTGTATCAGTTACTTCCATTTGAGTTTTTAATGAAGCCTAAAAAATGATTGAAAATGAAGTATTTTAAAATATATTTTTTTAAGATTTTATTTATTTATTTGACCCCAGAACAAAATCGTCAGGAAGATAAATCAGAAACAACAGCATAGGTTCAAGATAGTGTTAGCCTCATTTGTACTAGAGACTTGAGTGATATATCATTTACTGTAATTTCTGTAAATCTTCACCTAATATGCATAAAGAGTTTCTAGCCTCATGTATTTGATTCTACAGATTTAAGGAAAGAACAAATAGTTGTGTGAGTGTCTATACTTTTATGCCCGAGTTTTCACGTCTGAGAGACCACCAAGGAGCCAAGCACTGATGCAATCACACGAAGGTTTATTTGACAAGCTTAAGCTTAGGCCCAAGTATACTCGGCACAGCAGAGTAGGAACTTGGACCCCGAGGTGACATGCTTAAGCTTGGGCCTAAGTATACCCGGCACAGCAGAGTAGGGACTTGGACCCCGAGGCTAGTTAAGGCAGGGGTTTTAATGGGTCATTACAAGAGGCTTGGGGAGGAGGAGGAGGAGAAGTTACAGACTTTTCTGCAGTAAACTGATTAGCTGTTGCCGGGGTGTTGCAGGGTGGGGTACTTTCTGGGAACTAAAAGTAGGGTGGGGGTCCCTAGAACTAAAGCAGGTCGGTGTCCCTGGAACTAAAGTAAAGTAGGGGAAAGTTCAGCCCTTGGGCACAGGGGCCTGAGATGGCTGCTGAAGCTAAGACGGCTGTACTTATGCTAAGGCTAAACCTGAGTTGGGATAGCCTTAATTTTTCTCGGCCTCCACATATACATCATTTATCTGTAAATGTTGAAGTCATAAAAGAGTATTTTTTTTTCAAGTATTTTACCGTGTGGAGCATCTTTCTCCATTCTTATTACTATCCCATGACCTAGGAGGATGGTACATCTCAGTTAATAATTTACTACTAAACGGACTATATCTTAAGACATACAAATACACAATATCTTTAAAAGTACAAAACATGACTTGTATCATTTCCTAAATAGAAATTTCTTTCTTAACACCGGAATATTTGTGAGTTGGTATTTTAAAATTTCTTGCTAGTCTGTAGGATGTCTACCCACACACTCATTTACAAAATAGAAATTATATGGATATTGGCTCTGATGGCTGTGTTAACATAGTCATATAGTGAGTAATAAGGAGAGTAACCCAAATATCTCTAAAAGTAGGAAGACGGGATGCCTGGGTGGCTCAATCAGTTAACTGTCTGCCTTCTGCTCAGTGTCTTGAGGTCGAGCCCCACATTGGGCTCATTGCTCAGAGGGGAGCCTGCTTCTCCCTCTGCGTGCTACCCACCCCTCTGCCCCTCTGCTTGTGTTCTCTCTCTCTCTTTCTCTCATTCTGACAGATAAATAAAATCTTAAAAAAAAAAAAAAAAAAGTAAGGGGGTGCCTGGATGGCTCAGTGGGTTAAGGCCTCTGCCTTCAGCTCGGGTCATGATCTCAGGGTTCTGGGATCAAGCCCCGAGTTGGGCTCTCTGCTGGGCAGGGAGTCTGCTTCCTCCTCTCTCTGCCTGCCTCTCTGCCTACTTGTGATCTCTGTCTCTGTCAAAGAAATAAATTAAAAAAAAAAAAAAACTTAAAAAAAAAAAGGTAAGAAGAGCGGAGAAAGGAACACCATTGTAATAGTAAACTGAGTTATGACGCAATGAGGATAATTTATAATTTAGTGATATACTCGTAATAAACGTAGTAAGATTCAATATGAGAGACAATAAGCTTGGTCTTTAAGATCTGTAAATTTTATCTTTTTAGTCTTAAAGTATTTTCATTGTATGACAGTCTTCTATAATCCTGGGAAATATGTTACGTTTTTTATATTTCAAATTAAAATTTATGCAACTGAATTAATAGCACAGATCTGTTCTCTTTTCAATTTTCAAACCCTTTAATCTAATCATCCACCACTTGGAAGTCCCAGGGATTTTTTTTTTCTTTTCCAAATACATCCTTTATTTTTTTTCTCTGCCTCTTCCATTGTCAACATGCTTCCAAAACAACCACTTCATTCAGTCTATTCAGTGAAAAAAAGAATCCGTCAAGTCAGTTGCTAGGTTCCCTGTAGACAAAACAAACAGCTGATTGACTAGATGTTTCACTTATCAACTGTTTGTTTTGGCATTATTTAGACATAGCCTTTGTCTCTTTCTTTTCTCCCTTTATTGAGTCTGTTCTAATTGCTTTTGTATTATCTTTTTTGGCATTCTTCTAGCTTCTTCCTTCCACTTTTGATTGTTTAAACAGTTCTATTTACAAACGCATTCTTCGATTGATCTGTATGATATGTGTTCTAAGTGGTTTAGCACAAAGTATATGGGCTATTTATCTTGATATTCAAAGTCTGCGCTCAAATAACTTGAGTCCAAGTTTGATTTGGAATAAGATTCAAGACCATGTGTACGAACTTTTTTTTTTTTTAATATCTGAGCCAGCTTTCTAGTATTTTTAGAAAATACATTGTGTGATAGCAGAGAGAAAATAAAGTCAATTATCAAATAATCAAGTACTGATACTTTGCTTCTTTAATTTCACTTTTATCCTATTTCTCTTAGATTCCATGGTCCAGACATCAGATCCATCTGACAAAACCTGGTACCAATGAAACCTTTTTTTCTGTTTACTTTCTAAGTGCACCTAACTGACAAAACCTGGCCAAAGAAAATCACACAAGTGATTTTTGTAAAAGTGCTCAAACTGGATTTAATTTAAATCTTGAAACACTTCAACACTCCAGAATATCATTACACTTTTCTTATAAATTCCCCTTCCAATTTTTTCTCCTCAGATCCTTAATAAAATCTTCCCTTTTAACATTCACATGATGACATCTCAAAACATTCACAGGGAAAACAAATGTAATCTGATAAAAACAGTATCACATTTCCACCACCAGTTGTGAAAACTTGCCTTGGTCTGCACCTACTTGGCCCTCTACCCTGTTATGAAAAAGAAAGTGTCTCTGTTCCTCGGGCCAGCTCCTCCCTTTGGCGCCGGACCTCATTGCTTCTCCCAAGGGCTTTGCTGCTATAATCATATTACTCACTCCCCTTTCACCTGCATCACAATTTCTCCCTCACTACAGAATTAGCCCACATACGTCCAGACATTCCTCATCTTTAAAAAACAGAAACAAAAACCTATTTCTGACCCCACGTTCTCCTCCAGCTACGGAGCTGGTATTCTCTAAGAGCAAAACTCCTTAAAAAGTAGCCCTGTTATTGCCCTCTGCACTTTCTCACTTTCCATTATCTTTTTAGCCCATTCCAGTGAGACTTTTCTTTATGGTTAGTGTTTTTTGGTTCGTTTTCCCAAGGATCTACTGAAGCAAAAACTAGATGGCCAGACATTTGATGGAAAACAACAGCAACAACAACAAAAAACAGTCTCAATGGTATTCAAAATATTGTTTAAAGGACATAGTGTAGGTCAGACTTCATTAACTAGATTGTGCTGTAAACTTTTTTTTTTTCTTAATCTTTAGGAGAATTGGTTCTTCAGTACCGTAGCTTATTTTTCTACTAAGTCTATCTTGTGCTACTGAAAAATTGCACAAAAGCATTAGAAAGCTGTTTTTTGTTTTGTTCTAAAGATATGGATTTCTTTTCTAGCCGTGCTGGAAATATATTGCTGCACTAAGTTGTGTGTGCGTTTCATTGATATCATGATGCTGCAAAGTTTCATTGAAAAATCTGTCCCTAGTTTTAATCTTCTCAATCCGAAGTATCCATTTTGAGTGGCTGTCAACCAGAAGGAGTGAATCCAGAATGGTTTCCCTCAGGTTCAGGGAGAGAAGTTTGGAAAAGGCAGGGACACCCTGTTTTTCTTGTCTTCCAACAGCTTCTTGTTGGGTGGGAATCTGAAGATCAAGGCTATGTTAATATTCTACAAGAAGGCAGCAGTCCATTTCTTCCTTCCTGTTCTGAATCTCACTCTATAGGGGGCCAATAGTGTTTTCTATTTTATGCATCAGAACCTCCTTAGACTTAGTTCTTTTAAGCCAGACACTTTGCAAGTGTGGGACTAAACCTGTCTCCAGTACTCTTGACTACTGATTAACTGGCTCAGGGCATCATTGCTCTAGTGTGTTTAGCAACCACATTTTATTCTGCGGCCCCATATCAGGGACAACAGCTGTGAGGTCAGGCTTGGAAATATCCACACCACTTTGTCCACACTACATCTGAATCTGGACCTGTATAGCTCATGGATTTCATCATTGTGCTGTTCCTTCAAATTTAATCTCTTCTAGAAGGAGTCCACTTTATGTTCAAGGTCAAGGATTACCAAAGACACATTGTCAATATCCTGTCTAAAGGGGTGCTCTGAGCTTCTTCTCTCTGAAGCATCTCCTTCTGCAGCTTCTCCTGGAGCTGCATGGTGTCCTTGGCTACATTGTGGCATTGCACCTCCATGTGGACTTTTTCCTTGGTAGACAGGTTCACTTAATGGCACAGTTCCTGCATCTCCTTCTTGCAGGCATGACTTACCTGGTCCTTGCACTTGGACAGCAGGATCTTGTTCTGTTGCTCTAGGGAGTGCACCTTGGAGCTGTAGTTTAGGTGATATGGTCATTCAGCTCCTGCAGCTCCATTTTCTCATTGGTGTGGGTATTTCGCATTGTTGATAGCACATGGGCACTGAGGGTGCAGTGTACTGCAGCCTCCACACAATAAAATATAACCACTGAACTCTGGCCAGAGCTGAATCTTCTCACAGTGCAGAGGAGTAGGAGGTAGGTAGTCCTGAGCTCCTGAAGTAGGAGGACAAGGAATCTGATCTGGCTTCAGAGAGTGGAGTTTCCCATAATTTTCCCTAACTCTAAGATAAAGAATTAATTAATGGAGTCATATATAATATATTAAAATGTTTGACACTGTCATTAAAAAAGTACACCTATTCGAACATGAGGTTTCTCTTAGATCTAAAGCTGATTTGATTTCCTGGGTTATCAGTGTTTTTCCTGCTGGGAAAATTTTACTTTCCTGATTTTAAAACAGGTTTTTATGAGAGCATCAAGCAATTAGAAAATAAGTACTTGTTTGGGTATCCTTCTTACTGGGTTTTCTTTAACAAAGACTCTTCTCTTTAATTGTGAAAAATTCTTTAAAATGCCCATGCCTGGATTTAAATGTGGTTGTCAGAGTGATGAGTTCTTAAAGATATTAGTCAACTTTTTTCAGTTAACAGTCGCATATTATAAATGAAATCTGTATATGATACTTCTTATATTGGCTGCTTACTAAAGATTCCCTGATTGTGCTAGAGGGTTGCTATCTTCTTCACTATCACATTCATTGTGGGGAGTTTCAATAACAACTTTTTTCGTTGCAAACATCAAGTATTTTAGATTTTTAAAATTTGTTCTGTCTTTTGTGTATTTTGTGCTTATTTCAAGCTATGGCTCAAGCTTTTAGTTTTTATCTAACACACACATTCTATTCTAAATATGGTTTTTAAATTATAATGCCATAAATGTGTTGTTACAACAGCAAAAAGTTTTATGTATGTATTATCCGGGAACTTGCTTTTGTAAGAAGGGGAAGTTATAAAATTTATAACTGGATCAGGAAATTAAGTTGACTAGTAAGTGTTGTATTTTTAAATAATACTTAAAATAACAAGTTTAGACACATATTCATAAGGTGACACAGCAGTTTAAAAATATAGTAGTATAGGTCTACTCTGACTCATGGATAAAGTAGGTGAGTTAGCAATGGCCATGTGGGCAAAAGACTTGGGCATAATCTGATCTTATTACAATCTGGGCTATTGATGTGACAATAGCCATAATAAAAACAGGCTTCACTGTAAGAAAAAACATTAGGTATTCTTTTATAATATGCTATGCACTTTTCTTTTTTAAAAATGGAGAGCCCTTAAGAAAAAAAGTTGCTATTTAAAGCAAAACTAACCTCAAAGTTATATTGCATCTTCATAAATAAGAACAGGAATGGAAATACATATTAGTATCAAAAATTCTCCCAATATGGTTCTGTTGAACATCACTTTCTTATTTCAACTTTACGAATACCACTAATGATGTTAACTACATATCTTAATTAGTGGCAACTTATAAAATCATAAGGCATATAGCAAAATAGCTACCAGGACAAAATATTTTAGATGTGCCAGATCAAATCCAGCTTTCATTTTGCTGCTGGTGTTTATGTGAATTGCATGATATTTATAAATGCTGTGCCCATGTAAGGAATCTATTTTTGGAAAATTAAAAATAGCCACATATGACATAATCTTCTATGCAAAACCACTATTTCTCTTGGATATTATTTGGCCTGATGTGATTACAAGCGATATGATGGTAACCAGAAAGGTCAAAATAGAATATTTCTGTATGAACTTCCCAATCAGAAAGTCACTCTTCCAACAAAGGAAGTGGAATGCAACCCTCCCATTTCCACATCCTGGCAGAGAACAGAAAAGCAGGGCTGATGTCCCTGGTCATAGAGAGAAAAATTAGTAATTTTTAGTGCCTAAAAGCGGAAGTTAGATTACATGAAAATCAAGTGATAATGCTGTACTTAAGATGAACTTTGAACAAGTTCATAAACCAGCACTGAACTGAAGGCTTGATGTAAAGCAGTGACTATCCCACTACAATATCATGTGGTACATAGCAGCAGATTAGCTATACCCTGAAAAAGAGAAACACAATGCGGACCAGAACAGAGATTATTTACATAACCACATCACGTAAAAATTGTTCACCAGGTTTGTAGTGGAACTGAACTGTATGTAAACATATGACAGAATATCACTGTATAACTGTCAGGGATTATTTTACATAGTTGTCTTTAAATATTATAGTAAATTATGTATTTTTCCCACTTTGTAATTTAGATTTGGTTATTCTCAATGATTCCTTTGATTTTATTTATAGGGTCTCAAGGTAAGAGTCAACATCGTTTCTAGAATTCTGGACCAAGTGCATTCTACCTGACCATTTCAGTCAAGATTTTAGTATACAAAGTGGGCTAACCCACATGAGAATTGGTCCTTAAGCAATATTTATTTCTGACCTCACATGTATATTAAAATATGTGTCTGCATAGACGCGTGCACGCGCGCACGCGCACACACACACACACACACATACACACACACACCCCTTGACTGATAAGAGGGTAGTTTACCATTAACTTCAGTCAGGGTCATCTTAGTTCATAATAGAGATCCCATCAATATCACCACCTTTAGTGTTATTTTACGTTTTGAAACCGTATCTAATGCTAAAGACAAACAAGGCACTTGAAGTCACCAAGAGTACCAATTCCTAATCATCAAGTTTCAGGTTACATTATCTAAAGTTTCTGGTATCCTGAATCCTTTAATAAACACTTTGAGTTATATTAACTGAAATTCTTAAAGCAACCCAACCTCAAAGATGCCTGTGGCACATACAACACTGATTTCTGGGAACCCCGTTCATGGCAGCACTACTTTTTTTTAAACCCCTTTTGTAATTAGAGACCGCCCCAAGCCAGTAGCTCCCTCAGCAAGTGGTAAATCTGTGAGGAATGGAGAATTCTTTCTAACAGAGTAGAGGTCAGATATAGTAGTCAGTGCAGTATACACCATTAACGATAAATAAACGTGACTCCACTTTGGGATAAATTCTGCTACCACGTACGAACAGTATGAAAATGTCTTCTTATAAACTTTGTGTCATGGTTGTTTTAAAGAAAGCAGCTTTCCTGCTGTATACAGTTCAGCTTTCAAGAAGGTGAGAACTTTACTTCATTTCTCAAACAAATAAACAGTGAAGTGTTACGTGAGAGTTTGTAGCTACTAATGTCTGTCAGTTCACAGTGAAATTGCTTTAATAAAATGATTCATTTAATTTCAAAATGTTTTTACTTTGCTGCCTTCTGAGAGTCCTTGTAGCCTACACCTGAGAAAGGAAGGAACAGAACAAATTTCAATCCATCTTCCCCTACAGGGTACATTTGCAGAAGCATGCAAATAATATCTGGGAGAGAAACAAACAAACAAAATCCAAGAAACAAAACAACTCTGCAATGTTTAGTAATGGGATTTTCATTTTGTTCTAGAAAGCTTACTAAAGAAAAGGTCAACGCTATTTAAACAAAATCTTATCTAATTTTTGGATACAGAATTTCTGAATATAGAATAGTTGTCTTTTAATTTCGAAAGTCTAACACCAGCATGGCTCTTATCTAGAAGAATGTGAAGAGTACTGAAGCCACATCTAAAACATTTCCAAAGTTTTATTCAACGTAAGTGTAATGGGCTTCAGATATTTGCAATATTAATTGATCTAGAAATGTCTTTGACACACATGCAGTTATGAATATATGTCGAGATTATTTTTAGTATTTGAGTTAAATCTGTGCTGGGGTATGTATATTGGAAGGTGAACAAGGAGTACTTCAAGTTCTAAGTTACACTTACAGATGGTTATATTTTTTTAACTAGCCATAATTAATAATGAGTTGGAAACCAGGAATATGGTGTTTATTTTACTGTCTTACATTAGAGAAGTTTAGGCTAGTAACTCTGTTGTAATTATAAAATGTCTGAGAGTATAACTGAGCCAAATTTATGCGCCACATTTGACAGTCATAATCTTCCCATGAGGTTCTCCAGGTCGCTTGTTCAGCAATAACCCTTTTAGTTTAATCCACTTCCCACCACTACCACTTCCACTCACAGCTCCTCCATTGCCCCACAACCATCACCAAGAAACTCTTAGAAATACATGCTGTAAAACACAGCTTGCTAGTATCGCTGGCTAGTTTTGGTATTAGTCTTGGAAATCATGTTTAATGTCTTGAAAAACTAAAGAAATGGGTAGAATGAACATTCAATCTGAAAGTCCTAAAATCTCTGCCAAAATGTTCATTTCTTACAGGTTGCCTGCAATGCATATACATAAAATTCATTGGCGCTGGCAAGAAAACCAGCTGAACTGGCATGTGAGAAGTGTGGAGGGTGGTGGTCATCATCCTAGAAGCTCGAAGTTAGTATTCTTAGTTACTGTCAATATTGACCTATGTCCCCTCCTAAGGGCTGTATTAACCATCTGACAATTACTGACAGACTTCCTGATTATAATGGTTCTTCTATCAAAACACCACTTGAATCCCCAGACTCTGTACTCTTTTTTCTTCTTCCTCTGAAAAGATTTCTTAGTGTGCCTTCATTTTGGGGAGAGGATGGTGACAGGTCAGGAGGAGTGATGTGTGCTCTTTGAGAAGTTTCAGCATGGGTTCGTACTCTGCCTGGGGCTGTTCTTTCTACCGCCCGTCCTCATCCCTGCTTTGTTCCGTCCTCAGTGCTACCCCATTCTCACTTCGAGTTTGTATGTTGCGCATTAAATTTCATCTACCTTTGGTTTCTTTTAACATCGCACAAATGAGGTCCCTTAGGTTACTTGTTTAGCAATATGTCTTTCAGCCTAATGTCTTTTATGACACTACAAAAATTAAGAGTTTCGCAAGTGGTTATGTTATATAGTCATATATCCTGTAGCACTGAAGATGACTTCCATTGGATACTCTAAATCAGGGCATTATATTAACCTTTATTTGTTTAGCTAGTCCTATCCTCATGCAAGTAACAGAATTTTAAAAATAATGTGAAATAATTTAGAGCAATGTACAAACAGATATTAAAACATTTGTGATAGATCAAATGTTACAACCCATGGACCATAACAACACTGCCACAATACAATGACTTGAACTGGTTTGGTTTCTTTTAAGGTCACATTTAAAATTCTGTTATTAAATGTATATTGTGTGATCCCATATGTACTATATTCAAGAACCAACTTATGTATTATATGCTAACAGAAATCAGAAGAGTTGTTTACGAGGAGCTGAGATTGACTGTAAGGGAACAGGAAGGGATTTCCTGGGATGATAAGAATACTCAGTATCTTGATTTGTTACATGAATGAATTATATACTTAAGGTGTATGCTTTTCACTGTAAAATTTTATACTATTAAATTGGGAAAAACTGCTTATTTTACTCTAATATTAACTCATCAGAGTATCAGTTGAATCTTTTTCACCATGCTATATCATTGTAATTGCTTTAGCCATTTGCACAACATTGGAAAATTTTCTTGAGTTTTCTTTTCTTTATTTGGATTTGAAACAATTTAATTGGATATAGTATTTTCTCACCTGTCCCTAATTTTATTTAAAATAACAAGTTAATATAACTGTTATATATTACTTAACAGATATTCCAAGTATCACACTTTATTTTTCCAACAGTACTTTTTTCCACCTCACACTTTTTGGACAAGCAGATTCATATTTGCTGTCTTGGCAGAGCTTCTTGAAATTCACTTTTATTCCTTCAACCTTCCTCCCACATAGAAAATGTGCTCTGTGAGTTAGACAACCAAATACTTAGTCTTGAATACTAATAATGCAGTCCCAGGAAGACACTAGACCTCAGAGTAAGTGACTTGACATTTTTTTCTAAGCTATATAACATCTAACTATATGACATCTTACATTCTGAATTCATTCTTAGAAAACATTGTTGTATAAGAGGCATGTAAGAGATGACAGCTGTAGGACACTTTTAAAAATAGATTTATCTTTAAATTTTTTAAATTTCTTATTGTGTTATGTTAGTCACCATATAATACATCATTAGTTTTGGCTGTAGTGTTCCAAGATTCATCGTTTATGTATAACAACCAATGCTCCATGCAATATGTGCCCTCCTTAATACCCAGCACCGGGCTCACCCATCCCCCTCCCTCCCCTGTGAAACCCTCAGTTTATTTCTCAGAGTCCACAGTCTCCCATGGTTCATCTTCCCTTCCAATTTCACTTTCTTCACTTTTCCTTTCCTTCTCCTAATGTAAAACACATCATTTAAAAAAGAATTTTGTGGTAAAGACAGAGCAGAGCAGTGGATACCTTATGATTTTGTGATGCTGATTAATATTGATGATGGTGATGGTGGTGATTAATGCTAACTCTGGGTTATTCACTCTGCTAAACTCTTTTAAATATGTTGTTATATTAATCTTCCCGGCAACTAAGAAAGCTAAGCATTATTATATAGGACAGTGAATCTTAGAGAAGTTAATCAGTGTGGCTTGTTCTTACATAGCTATTTTAGTAGTGCTGCAGTTAGAATGAAAACTCTCTAAGGGATCTTCCTGAAAGATAGACCCATGTTCACAGAAAGTAGCCTGCAGACATCTGAGAGATACCACCCACCTCATCCTGATGACTACTTCTTACAGTCTTTCTGTTTGATCAAATAAGAGCAAACAACAAAGCACCTGCAAAGAATAAGGTTGGGGTCAACTGTTGCAGGGAAGGGAAAGGCCTTAAGATTCCAGAACGAGACAAGAAAATTATGTTTGAAAAACCTGAAGTGATGTTGAGAAGCTGTGCATCATTCTTTCTTAATGATTCAAATAGACATTTCTTAGCAGAATTTGGATGCTTAGCAGTGTGTATGATGCACTGTGAGAAACAGTGAAGAACCCAATAGGGTCTTACTTATAGGACCTTATAATTAAGTTGAAGAAGAAAATCAGACTGATATTAAAAACAACTAATACTCATAATAGAAATGAATTTTGGCTTAGTATCATTAAAACCATAGTTTTTCAGGAATACAGAGGAAAGAAATCACTTTTGGATGGACAGTCCACAAAAGGCTGGATTTTAAAGGAGAATATAAGATACAGATATAAGGACAAGATTATGGTTATAAAGTGGTTGGGAATAAGGAGAAAGAATATACAAAGAGTAGAGAGGAAGATACGAGATTAAAGTACCTGCTTTCCTAGAAACTTTATGAGTCACCACTCGGTAGCTGCAACAGAAAACATTCCTTTTCCTAAGATCTGGGAATGTGATTGTTGCTTTAATTCTGCTCGGGGGAATTAGCATGTGTTTGTAAAGTTTATTAGAGGTGCGTGTGTGAGGAAAGCAAAATGAAACACTTTGTTGACAAGAGCTGTCTGTAAATGTCTAGGTTTGGATCCGCTCCATTGCTCTTGGCTTCATACTTCTGGCACATACAACACAGGTCAGAAAGTGTTACTGAAAGGTTTAAAGTAATAATTTTTAATTGAAAACCTACAGATATATTTCATTAGGTAAAATTTGGAAAATTTTACTTTAAAACATGTGGGTAGCTTCTTACTGCTTGCATAGTATTTTTTAAAGACCTGCTATATTTTCACATTAAAAATGTTCAGGTTTTCATTTGAAATTTATTGTGGAACAGTAGTAAACTAGGAAAAAAAAACAATCACCCACAGCATTGCTCTCCAAACATGACTTCTTGAATTTCTCTCTGGTCTTTTTTTTCTCATGAAGAGAAATTTGGAGTAGCAAGATAAGAAAACATTTATTTTTGGGATCCATCTGTTTGTCAGAATAGAGTAACTTGGACAGAAGGAAAGCATAGACATTTTTTGAAATTTTTCGTAATTCTTTTACATGGGAACTATATAAGTAATTACATCATTGTGCATAGAAAATTCTTTGGAAAGGTTCGTACTAAACTATGAACAAAGATTTTCCACACAAAGAAAGAGTTTGGAGTAGGGAGAAAGAAAATATGCACAGTGTGCATGCTTAGACACATAAACACACACACACACCCACACACACACATAAACTCACATTCACACACCACTTGTTGGAAGCAGCACATACTACTTCTGAAGTTAAGGAAAAAAAAAAAAATCAAAAGCCAGCCCAGCACCTGAGGTGTTGACTATGGATTCCTTTTTTCCCCCTAAATTATGAGTTTAATGTGTAAATAAAATTAATACCTAAATATTTTTATAGTCTCTAAATATGTTAGAAATCATATCTACCCAAATATGATAACTAAAAGCTAGTTAGCATACATGGAAAATACTCTTTAGTATGACTAAATTCGTCTTCACATTATTGCCTCTGAATTGCAAGATTAGCTTCTATGAATACAGGCAAGGTCATTAATTCAAACAAACTGGGGTCCAAATCGTTTTGGATTAGTAAGAATATGTGAAATGACTAAAAAAGTTAAAGCTTTTTAATAATGTCAAATAGATGTATAACCCTACTAATTAAATTCTTTCAAATAAATGTGTTATGAACTGTAAGTTTTTTAGATAGAGAGATGATAAGGATAAAACTATTCTTAATCAGGGATGATTTTGCCCTCCAGGAGACATAGGTAATATCAGGAGACATTTTTTGGTTGTCACAACTCAGGGAGGGTGCTACTGGCATCTAGTGGGTAGACGTTAGAGATGCTGCTAAATGTCATATAATGCATAGGACAGCCTCCCTCAATAAAGAATTATCTATTCATAAACATTATCTCCCCATATCCTAGCCTCCAATTTAATTGTACATTATTCTGATTTATACATGTTTGTTGTAATTTCCTTTAAATTTTAATTTAGTTTCAGTTTGTAGTTATTTTTAAAATTTCAGCCTTTTAAGTGTGTATTTTAAGCTAGTAATACCCAAAATATGGGCATGGCTGTGATTAATGGGAACTGATCTACACTATAAATTAGGCTATAATTTGGCACAACTGTAGAAATGTGTTGAGGAATCTTTAAAATATAAAAGCCTCTGACTCAGGTTTCATCCATTTTTAAATGTTAAGACCTTATTATATCATATAATCTATTAAGTACCTTTTATTCCAAGACCCCTCTTTCCAGATGTCTCTGTTGACTTGCTGTAATCTGGATCAGTAACTGTTAAGGACTGATACAGCTGTCATCCTGAGATTTCTCTTGATGGATTTTCTTGAATTGATTGTTCTCTGAATCCTTTATCATTCTCTTTTTTTAGTTAACCCTTTTTTCCAGATGGTATGTTTCTTCAAGAAACTTCTTAAGAAATGGTAGCAAATTTCTGATTCCCTATTTGTCCTAAAAAGTCTCTGCAGTAACTTATTGGTCAATGCCTCATAACCACTTCTGCACCTCATATTATAATATCTATATCACTTCTTTCTATGGATGTAATATTATCCTAATTTAAGAAGTTTTGTATTCCAGGATCATTTTTATGCTTTTTATCCAAGATTTTCTCAAAGTTTTTATTATGTTTTTTGTCTTCATTTTTTTTTTGAGTGAGATTTTAAAAGCTGTTTATGAGCTCCATGTATGTTAGTAGACTTTTTAGTTGGTGAGCTCTTTTTTGATTGAGGGGGTGCTGGCTATGTGGTTAATTCCTCTACGACATAAGAGATCTGTTCTCTCAGGTCATTAGCCAGAAGTAAATATATAATGGTTGTGGTCTTCATGAAAAAGAGTGGACAAAGAGTATATTTCTTATTTTCCTTTCCTATTTTGGGAGAAAAGCCCTGCTATAGTTACCTCAAAATACTCATTACTACCCAAAGCAATGACTTCAACTTTCTTTTTCAACTCTCTCCAATTCACTGGCATAGTTAAGTGAAAGGTCCAAATTTCTAGGGATGCTCTTAGTCTCCTGAGCTATCCCATATTTGCAATACTCTTACATCTGTTTCAACCTGTGAGTTCACTGTACTTGATGCTCTCCCCCTATCCAGTTTTCAGAAGAGGGCTAATCTTTTAGAAGGAGAATTTTAAAATGTTGTTATAATATAATGAGTGTTTCTTAAAAGAGCCAGAGGAGGCAAGCTTGAAGGCAGTAAAGAAATAGTGTTGGTTTTTTTGAAAGGAACATAATATGAATGGTTAAGTTCATAGGGAAATGATTTATTGGTAATGAAATAGAAAAAAGTGAAGACCCATATGGCAATGGGAGTTTTTCTGATCTTTGTAAACTTGCTCAGACTTCTCAAGTTTTCCTGGTAAGTATGTATGAACAATTAATAGGTGACTATTTCCATTGAGAATGGCAACCACTACTAAGGTGTTTGTATTAGGTACTCACCTAGGAAATCAATCTATTTGGGGGCATACATGAAAGGTTATAGGGACAAGTAGCAGGCAAGTTAGCAAAAAGGATTAGGCAAAACCTCCTTAAACATAGTTGAGAAAATTTGTTGGTTGGCCTTTTAACTTAATTGTGTATAGAATAGCTATGAGTATGAAAATGCTAATTGGAATTTGGGTTGTTGAGGTAGAACTACAACAGAGGTTACAGTCTTGGCTCTGGTCCTTTGGGCCAAACACAGCCTCAATCCAGTACCCTGGATAGCTCCCAGGGATTGCAGGAGCCCTAAAGTGTCAGCTCTTATTGAAGTCGCCATTGCTTTCCCCTACTTGGAATTCTCTACACATGCCCTACTCAGTCACCAAGAAGTAAATTATCATTCCTGTTTCATTTGTTTTTCTTTCTCATCAAATTTGTTTTCTCATCAAATTTGGAGAGCCAGATCTTCAGAACTGACCTTGGGCTTGACAGTGTCTTGCCTCCAAAGAATTTAGCAGACTTGTTTGGGGGAGAGAGTATTTTCTCCAAATAATGGGGTGGTTTATCTTCTGGGACCTATTATTTTAGATTTTTTTTAAATTGGAAAACATGCTTAACCTTAATTCAAATTAAAGACATGTGAATTAAACTAGATTTTTGTTGTTCTCTCTTTAAGAGACATGAAGATATCTAGTTATTGAGAGTCTGGGGAAACAGACTTTTATATGCAAAAAAAGCACTAATTTCATTTGCTAGAAGGTAATTTGGAAATTCATATCCTAAGCCCGTTTAAACCAGCAACTATAGTACTCCATGTTAACGAAATGATCAGAGATGTATAAAAAGAAATATAGATATGAGTATTAATTATAGACTTGTTGATTATATCCCCAAAAAGATTATTGGTAAAAAAAATTATGGTACATTCAAAAGACATTAAATTGGTAATATAAATGTATGATATGCATTTATTTATATACATTTAGACATAGAAAGATACAACATGTTAAACTGCTTATACAGATGCATAGTATATTTTAAAACGTAATGTCTTGTGTAAAAATCACAAAATCCATACATGTACCCATACTATCTATTTGTAAGTAAGAAAGTATTATCAGATTTATGTAATTTACAGGCCTGCATTTTTTTTTTGTATTCCACCTCATTCACACTTAAAATA
This sequence comes from Neogale vison, assembly GCF_020171115.1. NCBI lineage: Eukaryota > Metazoa > Chordata > Mammalia > Carnivora > Mustelidae > Neogale > Neogale vison. Next base: position 74,320,565 of record NC_058091.1, on the reverse strand, counting down.
ACCCAAAACTGATCATCTAGTTAAAATGTTACATGGATACAAAGGCACAAAATGAATGACTGTCACTACCAAGATGAGCTCTTTTCCCAAGCCACTCAAAAGAACAGCAATTATAATAGCCAAAGAAAAAAAATTAAGTTTATTTGGTTATTTTGCTTATTTACAGTATCCATGAAAGGAGTCATCAATTATTGTCAGCAGCAGCAGCATTGAAAGAGACCCAAGTATTGAATCAAAACAACTTGCAGCACATTTCTCTCTTCCTTTCTCTCACTGTTTCTCTCTTTCCCTCTCTCCCTCACTATGTTCCTCTCTCCCCCTGCCCTCTGCCAGATGTCAATAATTAGTCTGCTCAGGTATTGATATTTTAACTTCTTAGATTCTTCATAGGTTTAGAATGTAGTGTTCTTGAAGATTTAGGTAAAGTTTCTTTACCTTGCTTTGCGTCAGAAGACACATTTCTCATAGAATTGACATCAGTTTCTCTTCTGTACTCATGAAATCTCCTTCCAGTGTTCTACTATCCATATTTGTGCCAATATTAGCTTTAGGGTAGATTGGGAAGCAGATCTTCCATGAGGTATTATGCTTTGATATTCCCACTCATACCTGTTTCACCAACACTTTTCAAAAAGTGACAGGGAATTCTGGAGACATGGTACATGTTCATGCCCAATCTCCCAAATTCTCATCTCTGAAGTGATTAGTTTCACTACCAAGAAAGAGAGGAGAGTTATTGATAACTACTCTTCTTGGCACCTAAGCAACTCCAGGCTAACACATGAGATTCTTAGTGTCACCATCTTATTCCTTAGTTGGTGGTTATATCCAAAAAACTAATTCTCAACATTTGAAGAATTTATGAAACTTAGATGAATATTACAAAATGCCTACAAAGGAAATTTTTTGGTTCTTTGTTTGAAGCTTCCTTTCTCTCTATCTTCCATCATTATAGACTTACCTTTTGTTCTCTGTGGGAACTAGAGCCCCTCTATATACTGGAAAGCAAATGGGGTGGTTGTTTCAGGAGAGCATTCTATCTGATGCTCTGGATAGTAATGCAGGATAAGTTCACTGTATTTTGCCACGTGATGGACTGACAGTGATTATAACATTCATCAGAGAAAGCATGGTCCATAGAAGCCCTGTGGTATTGTTTTCTAATGGACAGGATTTAAATTACGTCTGGGATGTAGGGCCTCTGCACTCTCCTGTGGAGCTTGTTCTCTATCCAAGGTCCCTGGGCTGAGGATGACAATGAGGACAGAATACAGCCTGTATTCCTTCAGCCATGGCTCTGAGGAGGGTCTGCATCTGCCTGGAGTCAGTGGGTGGTCTTGCAGGCCAGAAGATATCTTGGACATCTCCCAGCTTGTTGGCAGAAGTATTCAATTAAGGATCTCAAATGAAGATTGATGAAAATTTTGAGCACTTGGTACAGCTGCGTTGCTGGAGACTATTCCAGAGGAGGGGAATATAAGCATTCCAGAAGAAAACACCAATATTTGGTGAAGTGAAGAGAAAAAGATATGAAACATAGTGCAGAACCTGCTGTAGTACTGGCTTACTAGAAACACAGTGAGGCTTCCATGGCTCAGGCAAGGGGTCTGGAGGCTTGTGTAGTTTCATAGGAGGCCCATGTAAGGCCTCACAATTACTTTTTATTTATTTATTTATTAAGATTTTATTTGTTCATTTGACAGAGAGAGAGCACAAGTAAGCAGAGCAATAGGCAGAGGGAGAGAGAGAAGCACCCTCTCCGCTGAGTAGAGAGCCTGATGTGGGGCTCGATCACAGGACCCTGGAATCATGACCCGAGCCGAAGGCAGCCGCTTAACCAACTAAGCCACCCAGGTGCCCCCTCACCATTACTTTTACTCCTCTTCACTCATCTAAAAAATTCTTTAAGTTTAGGGGTGCCTGGGTGACTCAGTAGATTAAGCATCTGCCTTCAGCTCAGGTCATGATCCTGGGGTCCTGGGATAAAGCCTCATGTCAGGCTCCCTGCTTGGTGGGGAGCCTGCTTCTCCCTCTGCTGATCCCTGCTTTTGTGTGAGCTCACTTTCTCTCTGTCAAATAAATAAATCTTAAAAAAAATCTTCAAGTTTAAAACCACAGAGAAGGTGGAGGTGAGAACCCTTTACTGTCTCACCTGTTGTTAATTCAGAAGCCCAACATTTTTTCCCATTCTCTAGTTCCACATTCCTTAACTAAGTGCAAGGAACATTTCTCTCAGATATCTTATACCTACAGAAAGAGATGAATGGTACCACTCACTACTTTTTAAAATGTTCTACTGCTAATGTGAATTTTATTATAATGAAAAATCTACAAAATTGTCCAAACATGGGCTTGATGGGGATCTTGGTAGATTAGCAAGTGAAAAAGAAGACAATATACTGATCATTCATAATATTATTTGTGTCTGACTCAGACGATTAGTTATTACCCCCATCAAAGTACTGAGGGAGCCCTTTCAAAGTAGGGTGGTAAATTTGAGAAAATTCAGATAAAATTTTACTTAATGATTTTAATTCCTACATAACTCAATTACTTCCTTCTTTTCTCCTCAGCTGTTCTTTAGCTCTTGAGCTATGATGGCAATAGAATACAGAATTCACATACAATGCTGCAGCATGAAATGAGAAAATCATAGGAGGACCCCAAATCAGAATGCTCTGAGAAACTAACTAGATTGGAATTGGAAACAGGCCTGGGTCTTATCCTTCATTTTGTGCCAAACTTAAATGGGGTAAACTATGTTATAAACATAAATCATACATGAATGATTAGTATTCAGATGGTTAAAACCAGGGTTTGTATGATTCAAAACTATACTATAAATAAAAGAAATTTCATGTTATACACAAGAACATTGTGATTGCTGGACCTTCATTGTAGAGGTAATAAGGTCACAAGATATGTATGTTACCTCTAGTTTTCTAGCTGTCATTTGATATGTTTGTGTTGTAGGGGGTGGGGAAGAGCGCTTTAAAAGAAGGCAGGAAAGTTCAATGTAAGTAGTTTTAACTTGAGCTTTCTGGAAGTTACTGAAAAAAAAATTCAACTTGGATAAAAAATGCAAACCTCTGAAATTTAAGTTTGTTCATTGTTATTGCTTGAGGGTGCCCTTATTATATCTGGCTAAGCTTAAAATAACTAAGAGAGGAAAGGAAGTAGGAGTATACTTTTGATCTTAATATAAGGAGAGAAAAAAAGAAGAAACAAATTTGTTTTCTTAAACTGCCCATAATAGGCAAAATATCATTGGACTTTTCTGGAAGAAAATCTTACTAAGCTTATTTGTCTGCTTTTCTTTTTTTCCTTGTTAATTTTTACCTGCTATTTCTTATTTTATTTCTTTTTTTAAAGATTTTATTTATTTATTTGACAGACAGAGATCACAAGTGGGCAGAGAGACAGGCAGAGAGAGAGGAGGAAGCAGGCTCCCTGCTGAGCAGAGAGCCCAATGCGGGGCTCGATCCCAAGACCCTGGGATCATGTCCTGAGCCGAAGGCAGAGACTTTAACTCACTGAGTCACCCAGGTGCCCCTCTTATTTTATTTCTTATGTGATATTTCTGTTTTGATTAGAAATGACCTCATTATAAATGATCTTCCTCAAACTATGTAGATATGAGTATGGCATGGCTATGTTACATAAGAATAGTTGATTTAGGGGCACCTGGGAGGCTCAGTCATTAAGTGGCTGTCTTCTGCTCAGGTCATGATTCCAGAGTCCTGAGATCAAGCCATTCATCAGGCTCCCTGCTCCACGGGAAGCCTGCTTCTCCTTCTTCCACTCCCCCTGCTTGTACTCCCTCTCTCACTGTCTCTTTCTCTGTCAAATAAATAAAATCTTAAAAAAAAAAGAATTGTTGAGTTAAAAAAATAGTTGATTTAATCATGTCATGATATAGCTTTAATAGCTGATCATTTGCTTAATGTGTTCTTATAGGAGTGCATGGGTGGCTTAGTCTGTTAAGCGCCCAACTCTTGATTTCAGCTCAGGTCATCATCTCAGGATCATGAGATTGAGACCAGTGTCAGTCTCTGTACTCAGTGTGAAGTCTGCTTAATATTCCTTCTCCCTATCAAAACCACAATGAGATGGCTGAAATTAACAACCCAGGAAATGACAGATGTTGGTGGGGATGCAGAGAAAGGAGAACCCTTCTACGCTGTTAGTGGGAATGCAAGCGGGTGCTGCCACTCTGGAAAACAGCATGGAGGTTCCTCAAAAACTTGAAAATAGAGCTACCCTATGACCCAGCAATAGCACTACAGGGTATTTACCCTAAAGATATAAATGTAGTGATCTGAAGGGGCATGTGTACCTGAATGTTTACAGCAGCAATGTCCACAATAGCCAAACTGTGAAAAGAACCTAGATGTCCATAAACAGATGAATGGATAAAAAAAGATGTGGTATGTATATATGTATATATATATATATATATACACACACACACACACACACACACACACACACATATATACACAATGAAATACTATGCAGCCATTAAAAGGAATGAAATCTTGCCATTTGCAATGATGTGGATGGAATTAGAGGGTATTATGCTGGCTGAAATAAGTCAATCAGAGAAAGACAATTATCGTATGATCTCTCTCATATGAGGAATTTGAAAGGCAGGGCAGCAGGTCATGGGGGTTAAGAAGGGGAAAAAATGAAACAAGAGGGATCCAGAGGGAGAAACCATAAGAGACTCTTAATCTCACAAAACAAACTGAGGGTTGCTAGAGGGTGGGGGGATAGGGATAGGGTGGTGGGGTTATGGACACTGGAGAGGGTATGTGCTATGGTGAGTGCTGTGAAATGTGTAAGCCTAATGATTCATAGACCTCTATCACTGGGGCAAATAATACATCAATACATTATATGTTAATAAAAATAATTTTTAAAAAAAAGATTCTTTCTTCCTGAAGGGGAACACTTTTACACTGTTGGTGGGAATGCAAGCTGGTGCAGGCACTCTGGGAAACAGTATGGAGGTTCCTCAAAAAGTTGAAAATAGAGCTACCCTACCATCCAGCAATTGCACTACTGGGTATTTATCCTAAAGATACAAATGTAGTGATCCAAAGGAGCACGTGCATCCGAATGTTTATAGCAGCAGCATCCACAATAGCCAAACTATGGAAAGAATTTAGATGTCCATCAAAGATGAATGGATAAAGAAGATGTGGCATACATATACAACGAAATACTATGCAGCAAATAAAAGAAACAAAATCTTGCCATTTGCAGTGAAGTGGATAGAACTAGAGGGTATTATGCTGAGCTAAATAAGTCAATCAGAGAAAGACAATTATCATATGATCTCTCTGATATGAGGAATTTGAGAGGCAGGGCAGGGAGTTTTGGGGGGTAGGGAAGGAAAAAATGAAACAAGATGGGATCAGGAGGGAGATAAACCATAAAAGACTATTAATCTCACAAAAAAATTGAAGGTTTCTGTGGGGTGGGGGTAGGGATAGGGTGGCTGGGTTATGGACATTGGGGAGAGTATGTGCTATGGTGAGTGCTGTGAAATGTGTAAGCCTGATGATTCACAGGCATGAACCCCCGAAACAAGTAAATAATAAATTAAAAAAATAAATAAGTAATATATATATTATATAATATAATAAATATATAATAAATAAATAAAATAATACACAAAATTTAAAAAATAAAAAAAGATTCTTTCTCTCTCTAATTCTATCCCTCCCCCCATTCACACACTCTCTTTCTATATATAAATAAATTTTAAAATCTTTAAAAAAATAAAACAAAAATGAGTTCTTATAGGTATCCATGATGTATGTAAAAATCACTCTATGTTATAGCATAATAATTTATATTTTGAGCACCGTGGATTTTAAAAGGAACTTCTCAGTTCTGTAGCATGGAAAATTCTCCAACTGCCTATTAGGGATGATATTTGATGTTGATTTTTGGAACATTTTGATCCAGCAGAACAACACAAGTGATCTATGATTTGCCTAAATAATGCTTTCAGCCATTAAACATTAAATGTGTTAGGATGTACAAGTAAATAAGACACTTTCTCTACAGCCAAGAAATTCACAGTAAAAATTGGTGATGATGATGGAGGAGGAAGAAGAAAGGAGAAAGATAGAAAAAGATATAACGGGCACTAATAATATGTCAGTCACTGAACTAGATATTCCACACACATTATATGATATTTTCTATTTAATACTGATAATAGGGAGACTCTTTTGTTATTTTCCTTTTACAGGTGAGGAAACTGAGTCCCAAAGCTTAAATAAATTTCTTAAGTTTACAAAATTGGCAGTGTGACAAAATTGGCAACTTAGATTTAAAGTTATGCTATATAATGCTCCTATCTTTCACAGAGACCATAGGATTAGAACCCTAGGCATTTTGCTTAATATTCAAAGGATTGGGGAGGTCTAGTTTCTATTTTTAATTTCTATCACTGTCTCACAATGTGCTTGTTAGTTTATTACAAAATCTTTCCATACCATTTAAATAATAATGAACTTTAATTTCATTCACTATCCATAAAACATAAGCAAAAATTGAGTTAAAATAAGAAAAGAAAAAAAAAAACCTGATGTATATTTTTGGCAGTTGTCCTATTCTTGCTTCAGTTTAATAAGGTAGGTATTGTTACTTCTGCACTGGCCCTTTACTGGAAGACTTTATTTAGTCACTGTGCTCTCTAAATTTTCATAAGAGCTGTAGTTTTGGACCCACCATGTGCTAAAATTTATTAAGCAAAAAACATGGCTCTTGGTGTTGAAAGCTATATTGGGACAGCCAAGCAGGTCCTTGTATGTCCTAGTCATGCCAATAAATCCAGCCAGAAAACTCTGTTTAGTACTTGCATGAGTAGCTGGTATTTTAAGAAGACACCCACACAGAGGGGAGAGGTACAGGGAAAAATCAGATTTTCAAGGGCTCAATAGGGGAGTTTGCTTATTCTGTTAAACTCCACCTGCAGTCTAAGCAAGAGTTTGGTGCCGAGTCTGCAATAGCACTATGTGCTTCCTTTATGTCTTGTGTGGGATCTGATAAATTTTTCAGGATCCAGTCCAGCTGTGCTCTCATCACATTGATTTAATGGCCCTTAAGAGAAACCATAAAAGTGCTTTCTGGTTAGTGGGGCCCAGCTGTTTCTCATAGTATTGCATAAGACAGCAAGCTGAGTTAGCTATAGATTAATGATATTAACAATTCAACTTTTTCCATATTGTTTTCTTTTCATACCAAAAAAGACTTAAAGCAAATATGTGATTTGTTAAGTTAGGTTATAAAACCCAAAGTGAAAGGACCCAAAGAGATTATCTGATTTGATTTGATCCAAATAAGCTAATTGAAGCCCTCAAATAAACACTGAGTCATATTAAAATATCTAGTACGTGTATGAATGCGTGTGTGCATGTGTGTGTGTGTGTGTGTGTGTGTGTGTGTGTGAGTGTTCCCCAAGGGTGATGTGAAGGCTGAGGGATAGAAGGAGAGCTCTGTTTTCATTATCAGGCAACAGTATAAGAAGCCAACAAAATTATTTGAGGATTATCAGACTCTCTGATGAGGTTAAGAACACTGAAAGTCAATATGAAATGAATAGCTGTGTAGATTTACAGTGTCATTGATGTCATTTGAGACCTTTGGTTTTCTGCAAGCAAAAGGGTGATTGCACTACCAGGCAATCTGTTAACTATTAAGTCTGGGTATGAAAATGTTTCTACTCAGAACCAGACATGAAGCATTTAGAGCTTTTTTACTTCAGGTACTTTCAGGCAACAAAGTACTCAGTAGTAGAGTAAAATGTTTTCTCCCTCCTATTTAAACAAGAAGAGGTAGGGGGATGGGGAGAGTTAGAAAAGAAAAGCACTAATTCTAAAACCATGATTTTTTAGTATTTTACCAAATTATAGTTCCTAAATTCAGGGAGTACAACATGTACTCCCTGAAATTAGAAGTAATAGAAATAAATGGCTGGAGAATTATATGACTAATATTTGGTGATCAACACTCTGATTCTAATAGCCTCTTTGACTATGACCACATAGAAGTGATTGATCCTTTGTGATTGTGGGATCACAGAAGGTGAAAGATTATGCATATCAGACTGTTGTGATTTTTAAATATTTGTAGTTTATATAGGAAATAACTACCCTTCTATTGTCAGAGAAAAAAGATTTTGCTAAATGGGCACCTGCATGACTTAGTAGGTTAAGCATCCAATTCTTGACTTTGGCTCAGGTGATAATCTCTGGGTCCTGAGATCCAGCCCGTTTCCGGGCTCTGCACTAGGTGTGGAGCCTGTTTAAGATTCTCCCTCTCTCTCTCCTTCCCTGACAGCCCCCCCCCACTTGTGTGTGTGCCCTTTCTCACTGAAAAAAAAAATTGCTAAGCAAAAATATTTTTAGAAGGAGCTCCATTTAGATACACCATTTAAATGTAGAGCTTGATATATTCTTATCTACTCATTAATGTGATTTCCAGTAGTAATAACACTTTGATAGCTTATTTTAAACTTCAGTAGATTTTAAAACATCTAAAAGTTGTATATTTCAAATTTAAGGATTTTTTTTCTTCACAAGCTTAAACACTAAAGATATCTATGTGTTTTTTAGAGGCTGTTCCCGGCTTAAGTGAATAAACCTTTCTGACTATCCCATTATCCCATTATCCCATTATAAGAAAGTCTGTGGAACTGTTCTCTGGATGGAGAGAAAATGGCACATTTGTGTAAAACTATGCAATGGTTTACATCGTATAGAACCATCGGTGTTTTTCCTCTGGGGCAACTGAACAAAGACTTTAGAGTTCTTAACAGGAACCTACAGAAGGAATGGGAGCAAGAGAGATGATGTTACTAGGGGTGTTTTAAGGTCAGTATTTCAGTAGCTGCTGTTTTTGATTAAGTATCCTGTAGACCAGTTCCTCTCTACTGCATAACATTAGCTTGAAAAATCAAAGGCTTGGTGGCTTAAATAGACAATAATAGCCAATATCTTAACTTTGCCAGATACTTCTGTGGGAAATGCTAAGCCATGTCAATATTGCCATTGTTAACAATTCTATCCAATGCTCTAAAGGCAGAGTCATGTTGCTTGGTCATGATATGGGAGTGGTGAGGATGAGGGTTCTCTCTGTTCTATTGTTTGCCAACAAAGTCAAGTTTTCTTTTGCCACCAAGAACAGTGCAGTTTGGGCTCTCTGTACTGCATTCGGTCCTGAATTTAGAGACAGGATAAGAAAGTTGCTGGCAACCACCAGCATGCAAGTCAGAAAAATGCCAGGCTGATGTAATGCAGGCTTCTATTTCACTTCAGAATGAAAATTTAATGTTCTTTGAGAGTGTTTTACAGAGGAATTCATTATGGTTATCTTATGAATGATGGGTTCTGAAAAAATAATGTTTGCACTACATATTTTTGTGGTTATTTCAGAAAATCCATTAAAAAAGCAAACAGCCAGCAGCATGCACCATGCTTCAGACTAAGTTAGAAATATATCTGGTTCAGCACAAATGAAGTTTTTGTTTATTTGTTTAGGTCAAAGGTAAAGGGCTCTGGAGTGTAGCATGCACTTTTGGGAAGGGTGCCTGTCGTGTAAGGGTTTTTCCCTTCTCTCTTTTGCCCACTTTGAGCAACTGACTCATTTTGAAGTTTTTCTAATTAGTATCACTCTATGTGCTCATTTTGAAAACATGGAAAATGAAAAAAAAAAAAAAGGAGAGTGGAAGAATATCATTCTGACCACACATATGCAACTATTGTCAACATGTTGATGGATCTCCTTCCAATAAAATATTTTGATATATATATATATATATATATATATTTCTATATATATATATATTTCTAGATATATATATATATATATATAGGCTGTAAAAACACCATATGATCATGGTATCAGATCAATATAAAAACATACATGATCCTTACTAGTATTGGATTAATTTTTCATTCAACACTAAGTTCCAAGCATTTTTCATATTTAAAGGAGATATTTCCAGATTCTAACATTAATACCCAAATATTAATAGCCCAGAATCTCAGGTTATTTGATTAGCAGGAAGACTTTTATCAGGCTTCATTCCACAAGTATTTTTCAGATCCTTGGGGAATAGTCACATGTTGTCCCCTTACTGCAATATCACCATAGGTTGCTGCTCTACTGTTGCTCTCCCTTACCCCTTTATAAACAGCATTTCCAGTATACATTAGTTCTATCCTGAATGCCATAACTCAAGAATGCACACATGCTAAATTTCCCAAGTAAGAACTAATACCAGGCAATTAACAGGTAATAAAACTTTGTTAGAATTTGAGGGTTACCAGAAAATGCAATGTAACAAAGAAAGAAAAATTAGAATTTTTTAAAAAGCTACTTAATATTCTATTGAGGGAAACAATCTGGAATTTCTTAATTGTGGTCCTGTCATTAAACATTTAGGTTGCTCTCAACTTTTTGTTTTTTAAAATAATTCTCATAAGGAGCAAAATTTTTATAATTTTTTTTACATACAATCTCTGCAGAAAATGTTCTTAGCCCTTCTCTACCAGAACATTTTATGGGAAAGAAATCTTAGAGGAAGAATTTCTAGATTCATTTACTTCAGTGGTTAACAATTGTTTGTGTTTTCTATTTCTACTTGAGTCAATTTGATAAATTATGTTTTTCTAGGAATTTGAGCCTTTTGTCCAAGTTTCCAAATTTACTGCCATAATCTGTTTATAGTATTCTATTACCGGTTTCTCAGCTGTAGTTACTATTTCTCATTTTTTATGTCCAGTATTGTGTGTGTGTGCATGCATGTGTGTACCCTTTTTATTTTCCTTGATTGGTTTCCCCAGAGTTTTATTAATTTTGCCAGGGAAAAAATTATGGTTTTATTTTTATGTTTTATTAATACCTTCTTTTACCTTTTTTTATATTTAAATTGTTCTCTTTTTTCTTTTTATTTTTTTAAAATTTAATAAACATATAATGTATTTTTAGCCCCAGGGGTACAGGTCTGTGAATCACCAGGTTTACACATTTCACAGCACTCATCATAGCACACACCCTCCCCAATGTCCATATCCCCACCACCCTCTCCTGTCCCCCCTCCCCCCAGCAACCCTCAGTCTGTTTTTTGAGATGAGTCTTTTATGGTTGTCTCCCTCCTGATCCCATCTTCTTTCATTTTTTCTTTTCCTACTCCCCAAACCCCCCACATTGCATCTCCACTTCCTCATATCAGGGAGATCATATGATAGTTGTCTTTCTCTGATTGACTTATTTAGCTCAGCATAATACCCTCTAGTTCCATTCACATCGTCACAAATGACAAGATTTCATTTCTTTTGATGGCTGCATAGTATTTCATTGTTATATATATATATATATATATATATATATATATCCCACCTCTTCTTTATTCATTCACCTGTTGATGGACATCTAGGTTCTTTCCATAGTTTGGCTATTGTGGACATTGCTGCTATAAACATCTGGGTGCACGTGCCCCTTCGGAGCACCACATTTGTATCTTTAGGATATATACCCAGTAGTGCAATCACTGGGTCATATGGTAGCTCTCTTTTAAGTTTTTTGAGGAACCTCCACACTGTTTTCCAGAGTGGTTCCCACTAAGAGTGTAGGAGGGTTCCTCTCTCTCTGCATCTTCGCCAGAATCTGTCATTTCTTGACTTGTTAATTTTAGCCATTCTGACTGGTGTGAGGTGGTATCTCATTGTGGTTTTGTTTGTATTTCCCTGATGCCGAGTGATATGGAGCATTTTGTCATGCATCTGTTGGCCATCTGGATGTCTTCTTTGCAGAAATGTCTGTTCATGTCCTCTGCCTATTTCTTGATTGGATTATTTGTTCTTTGGGTGTTGAGTTTGCTAAGCTCTTTATAGATTTTGGATACTAGCCCTTTATCTGATATGCCATTTGCAAATATCTTCTCCCATTCTGTCAGTTGTCTTTTGGTTTTGTTAACTGTTTCCTTTGCTGTGCAAAAGCTTTTGATCTTAATGAAACCCCAATAGTTCATTTTTGCCCTTGCTTCCCTTGCCTTTGGAGATGTTCCTAGGAAGAAGTTGCTATGGTTGAGGTAAAAGAGGTTGCTGTCTGTGTTCTCCTCAAGGATTTTGATGGATTCTTTTCTCACATTGAGGTCCTTCATCCATTTTGAGTCTATTTTCATGTGTGGTGTAAGGAAATAGTCCAATTTCATTTTTCTGCATGTGGCTGTCCAATTTTCCCAGCACCATTTGTTGAAGAGGCTGTCTTTTTTCCATTGGACATTCCTTACTGCTTTGTAGAAGATTAGTTGACCACAGAGATGAGGGTCTAATTCTGGGCTCTCTATTCTGTTCCATTGATCTAGGTGTCTGTTTTTGTGCCAGTACCATACTGTTTTGATGGTGACAGCTTTGTAATAGAGCTTGAAGTCTGGAATTGTGACGCCAACAACTTTGGCTTTCTTTTTCAATATTTCTTCGGCTATTTGAGATCTTTTCTGGTTCCATATAAATTTTATTTATTTGTTCTATTTCTTTGGAAAAAAGGATGGGATTTAGATAGGAATTACATTAAATGTGTAGATTGCTTTAGGTAGAATAGACATTTTCACAATATTTGTTCTTGCAATCCATGAGCATGGAACATTTTTCCATTTCTTTGTGTCTTCCTCAATGTCTTTCATGAGTACCTTATAGTTTGCTGAGTATAGATTCTTTGCCTCTTTGGTTAGGTTTATTCCTAGGTATCTTATGGTTTTGGGTGCAATTGTAAATGAGATTGACTTCTTAATTTCTCTTTCTTCTGTCTTGTTAGTGTAAAGAAATGCAACTGATTTTTGTGCATTGACTTTATATCCTGACACTTTATTGAATTCCTGTACACGTTCTAGCACTTTTGGAGTGGAGCCGTTTGGGTTTTCCACATATAGTATCATATCATCTGCAAGGAGTGATAGTTTGATTTTTTCTTTGCCAATTTGGATGCCCTTAATTTCTTTTTGTTGTCTGATTGCTGAGGCTAGGACTTCTAGTACTATGTTGTATAGCAGTGGTGATAAAGGACATCTCTGCCATGTTCCTGACCTTAGTGGGAAAGCTTTCAGTTTTTCTCCATTGAGAACGATAATTGCAGTAGGTTTTTCATAGATGGCTTTGATAATATTGAGGTATGTGCCCTCTATCCCTACACTTTGAAGAGTATTAATCAGGAAGGGATGCTGTACTTTGTCAAATGCTTTTTCAGCATCTATTGAGAGGATCATATGGTTCTTGTTCTTTTATTAATGTATTGTATCACATTGATTGATTTGCGGATGTTGAACCAACCTTGCAGCCCTGGAATAAATCCCACTTGGTCGTGGTGAATAATCCTTTTAATGTACTATTGGATCCTATTGGCCAGTATTTTGGTGAGAATTTTTGCATCTGTGTTCATCAAGGATATTGGTCTGTAATTCTCTTTTTTGATGGGATACTTGTCTGGTTTTGGGATCAAAGTGATCTGGCCTCATAACATGAGTTTGGAGGTTTTCCTTTCATTTCTATTTTTTGGAACAGTTTCAGGAGAAAAGGAATGAATTCTTCTTTAAATGTTTGGTAGAATTCTCCTGGGAAGCCATCTGGCCCTGGGATTTTGATTCTTTGGAAATTTTTGATGACTGTTTCAATCTCCTTACTGGTTATGGGTCTGTTCAGGTTTTCTATTTATTCCTGGTTCAGTTGTGGTAGTTTATATGTTTCTAGAAATGTATCCATTTCTTCCAGATTGTCAAATTTGCTGGCATAGAGTTGCTCATAGTATGTTCTTATAATTGTTTGTATTTCTTTGGTGTTGGTGTGACCTCTCCTCTTTCATTCATTATTTTATTTATTTGGGTTCTTTCTCTTTTCTTTTTGATAAGTCTGGCCAGGAGTTTGTCAATCTTATTAATTCTTTCAAAGAACCAGCTTCTAGTTTCGTTGATTTGTTCTATTGTTTTTTTTTTTGTTGTTGTTCTATTTCATTGATTTCTGCTCTGATCTTTATGATTTCTCTTTTCCTGCTGGGTTTAGGCTTTCTTTGTTGTTCTTTCTCCAGATCCTTTAGGTGTAACTTTAGATTGTGTATTTGAGACCTTTCTTGTTTCTTGAGAAACGCTTGTACCACTATATATTTTTCTCTCAGGACTGCCTTTGTTGTGTCCCACAGATTTTGAACCATTGTGTTTTCATTATCATTTGTTTCTGTGAATATTTTCAATTCTTCTTTAATTTCCTGGCTGACCCATTCATTCTTTAGAAAGATGCTTTTTAGTCTCCATGTATTTGGGTTCTTTCCAAATTTCCTCTTGTGATTGAGTTCTAGCTTCAGAGCATTGTGATCTAAAAATATGCATGGAATGATCCCAATCTTTTGATACCAGTTGAGACCTGATTTAGGACCCAGGATGTGATCTATTCTGGAGAATGTTCCATGTGCACTAGAGAAGAATGTGTATTCTGTTGCTTTGGTATGAACTGTTCTGAATAAATTTGTGATGTCCATCTGGTCCAGTGTGTCATTTAAGGCCTTTATTTCCTTGTTGATCTTTTGCTTGGATGATCTGTCCATTTCAGTGAGGGGAGTGTTAAAGTCCCCTACTATTATTGCATTATTGTCGATGTATTTCTTTGATTTTGTTATTAATTGGTTTATATAGTTGGCTGCTCCCATGTTAAGGGCATAGATTTTTAAAATTGTTAGGTCCTCTTATTGGGCAGACCCTTTGAGTATGATATAGTGTCCTTCCTCATCTCTTATTATAGTCTTTGGCTTAAAATCTAATTGATCTGATACAAGGATTGCCACTCCTGCTTTCTTCAGATGTCTATTAGCATGGTAAATTCTTTTCCACCCCCTCACTTTAAATCTGGAGGTGTCTTTGGGTCTAAAATGAGTTTCTTATAGACAGCATATTGATGGGTTTTGTTTTTTCATCCATTCTGATATCCTGTGTCTTTTGATTGGGGCATTTAGCCCATAACATTCAGGGTAACTATTGAGAGGTATGAATTTAGTGCCAGTATATTACCTGGATGGTGACTGTTACTGTATATTGTCTCTGTTTCTTTTTGATCTACTACTTTTAGAGTCTCTCATTGCTTAGAGGACCCCTTTCAATATTTCCTGTAGAGCTGGCTTGGTGTTTGCAAATTCTTTCAGTTTTTGTTTGTCCTGGATCTTTTAATCTCTCCTTCTATTTTCAATGATAAACTAGCTGGATATAGTATTCTTGGCTGCATACTTTTCTCATTTAGTGCTCTGAATATATATTCACTTTATATAGTGAATATATAGTTTTTTCTGGCCGGCCCGATCTCTGTGGATAAGTCCGCTGCCAATCTAATGTTTTTACCCTTGTATGTTACAGACTTCTTTTCCCGGGCTGCTTGCAGGATTTTCTCTTTGTCGCTAAGAGTTGTAAATTTTACTATCAGGTGACGGGGTGTGTACCTATTTTTATTGATTTTGAGGGGCATTCTTTGCATCTCCTGGATTTTGATGTTTGTTCCCTTTGCCATATTAGGGAAAATCTCTATAATAATTCTCTCCAATATACCTTCTGCTCCCCTCTCTCTTTCTTCTTCTTCTGGAATCCCAATTTTTCTAATGTTGTTTTGTCTTATGGTGTCACTTGTCTCTCAAATTCTCTCCTCATGGTCCAGTATTTGTTTGTCTCCCTTTTGCTCAGCTTCTTTATTCTTTATCATTTTGTCTTCTAAGTCACTAATTCTTTCTTCTGCCTCATTTATCCTAGCAGTAAGAGCTTCCATTTTTGATTGCACCTCATTAATTGCTTTTTAAATTTCAACTTGGTTAGATTTTCGTTCTTTAATTTTCCAGAAAGGGCTTTTATCTCTTCAGAGAGGGTTTCTCTAATATTTTCTATGCCTTTTTTGAGCCCAGCTAGAACCTTGAGAATTATCATTCTGAACTCTAGATCTGTCATATTACCAATATCCATATTGATTAGGTCCCCAGTCTTCAGTACTGCCTCTTGTTCTTTTTTTCTGTGGTGAGTTTTTCCACCTTGTCATTTTGTCCAGATAAGATTTGCTTTCTCCTCCTCTGGAATTCCTCTGTTCTCCTTGGTGGGTGAAGTTGGTCTTGGCTGGGTTTCTTGTTGATTTTCTGGGGGAGGGGCCTGTTGTAGTGATTCTCAAGTGTCTTTGCCTCAGGCAGAACTGCACTGCCCTTACCAGGGGTTGGGCTAAGTAATCCGCTCAGGTTTGCTTTGGGAGCTTTTGTTCCCTGAACACTTTTCGTGGAGTTCCGGAGGATGGGAATGAAAATCGCGGCTTCCCAATCTCCGGCCCAGAGGAGCCGAGAGCTCGGGGTCCGCTCCTCAATGTGCCCTCAGAAAAAAGTGCCCAACAGCCCCCGTCTCCCTGCCTCTGGTCATGCTTGGAGAAAAGTTCTCAATCACTAGCGCTTGGAGAAAAGCTCTCAGTTACTTCTGTCTCCCTGGTCTCCAGCGACATGCTTGGAGAAAAGTGCTCAGTCACTCCATCTCCCTGGCCTCTGGCTGCGCTCCAAGCTCACCCAGCCTGTGACCAGTTCAAGGTAACCCCGAGCTGAGAGCTCACTCCTCAGCTTTGTCGCTGTATCCAGCTTCCCCGCTCTAGTACCTGCAAGCTCTGCGACACTCAGACACCCCCAGTCCTTCTGTGACCCCATGGGACCTGGGGTTATGCTGACCCCCCGTGGGCTTCCCCCCGGTTTAGCCACTGGAGCGATGTCCCTCAGTGGAGCAGACTTAAAAGTCCTGATTTTGTGCTGTGTTGCTCCGCCACTTGCTGGGAGCCAGCCCCTCCCCCCACGGTCTATCTTCCTATCACTTTGGATTCACTTCTCCGAAGGTCCTACCTTTCAGAAAGTGATTGATTTTCTGTTTCTAGAATTGTTGCTCTTCTTCTCTTTGATTTCCCATTGGATTTGTAGGTGTTTGCAATAGTTAGATAAGCTATCTAGCTGATCTCCTGCTACCTGATGTCATCTCAGCCTGCTACTTCTCCGCCATCTTGACTCCTAAATTTCTACCTTCTCTTATCTTTATTATTTACTTCCTCCTACTGATTTTTATTCATTATTTTTTTATTTTAAACTTCTCTATTTGAATGCTTAATTTTCAGCCCTTATCCTTTTCTGTTAGATACATGGCTATATGTATATTTGTCCTAAGCACTTCTTTAGCAGCACCCAGATGTTTTTAATTTATAGTGTTTTTAATATTCTACTTATTAATAAAATACCTTCAGATATTTTCAAATTTCCATGACAATTTATAATTTTTTCTGTCCTTATGCTTATTTAGAAATGTTTTGCTCAATTTCCAAATTTAAGATTTCCTAGTGATCACCTTATCATTTTCTATCTTAATTACACAGTATAATATATATTGTAGTAGTGTGTATTATAAGGTATATAGTATAAGAATACATTATATTACATATGATATTCTATATTTTACAGTATGCATTGTACCTATCCTTTGAAAGTAATTGAAAGTGGACTTGTGGGGACGCCTGGGTGGCGCAGTTGGTTGGACGACTGCCTCCGGCTCAGGGCGTGATCCTGGAGTCCCGGGATCGAGTCCAACATCAGGCTCCCAGCTCCATGGGGAGTCTGCTTCGCTCTCTGACCTTCTCCTCGCTCATGCTCTCTCTCACTGTCTCTCTCTCTCAAATAAATAAATAAAATCTTTAAAAAAAAAAAAAAAAGAAAGAAAGTGGACTTGTGGCCTGTTTTGTGCCCAATTTTTAGTATTCATATGTGTTTGAAAAAACTATGAAATCTACTGTGGTTGGGTATAGTATTTTAAATATAATCCCAGTGGATCAAGTTTACTAATCATGTTATTTAAATCTTCTGTTTCTTTAATGACTTTTTGTCTGTTTTTCCAGTTATTTACTAAAAAATGTATGTTAAAATCTTCAATATGACATGAACTTATATATTTTCCTTATTCTGAAAAATCCGTTTTGCTTAAGACTATATTATTTAAGCATATAAAGGTATACAATTGTCATAAATTCTTCAACTTATAATTGAAATCTTTATCATTATGTGCTAACCCTATTTATCTCTAGTAATGATATTTTAAAGATTTTATTTTATTTATTTGACAGAGAGAGACACAGTGAGAGAGGGAATGCAAGCAGGGGGAGTGGGAGAGGGAGAAGCAGGCCCCCTGCTGAGTAGGGAGCCCAATGAAGTGCTCTATCCCAAGATCCTATGATCATCACCTGAGCCAAAGGCAGATGTTTGACAACTGAGCCACCCAGGCACTCCTCTAGTAATGATTTATATATCAAGTTAAAAAAAAATGCTAACAAAGCTCCATTAGTTTTGTTTGGTTAGTATTTACTTGACATGTCTTCTTCTTTATTATTCTCTTTCTATCTTGTTGTATTCTTAGTTCAGAAATGTTACTTGCACACAGAGCACAGGTAGATTTTTTTTTTTTTGCACAGATAGATTTTTAAAAGCTGAGATTGACTATCTTGTAATTTATTCTGTTTGATATTCATCAGTTTTCTTGAACTTTTGGATTCATTATGAATTCTAACTAGATGTATGTTGGATCTTCTCATTCTAATGTCATATCTCTTCATCTCCCTATTATATCTTCCATATTTGTTTCTCTAAACTGTATTTCTGATATTTTCTTCAGATCGATATACTTGTTCAAGAATCCTTTTGGGTTTTATCTAACTTCTGTTTAATACATAAAATATGTTCTTAATTTCAGTTATATTATTTATATTTTTATTTCCAAGTTTCTTAGTCCTAAAGGCATTCTACCACAAGTTGTTCTAACTGACCTCCAGAGGCTCCTACTGCTTTGGTTTTATAAACTAACAATCTTTGCTTATAGATGACTCATAAATCTCTCAAGACGAGATCCCATACAAAGTCAAAAAGAGATTGGGAAATGTGGCCTTCCTATTGCTCGATTTTCACAGCACTCATTACTTATAAGTGAATTTTAAATTCACTGGTGTTCTCAGTAGTTTGTTTTGACTTTTTTCCCCCAAAATGAACAAAAATATGTTTTAAATTAAAATAAAATAAAAGATTATTGAATTTGATTACTTATGTATGCTATGACAACATTCACTCTTACACTTAGATATGCTGTGACTCAATTGGTTTTCCTTGTACTTGGCATGCTATTTAATTTATACAGATCTTTGATTAAGACTTTTAAACTTTAAATTACTAAGTTTGGCCTCTGGAACCAAGACTTAGAATTTCATCTGTTTCTTGCCAACAGCATATATGAGAGAAAAAAAGCTTAACCTCTTTTAATGAACCTAGAACATATCCTAATATGAATAATATTAAAAGCAATATGTAGTTGAAAGCAAAGGTGAAGTACAGTCAATATACACTGTAGTTCAAAAAGAGGGAAGATCTTGAGGGCAAAAGTGGTGAGGAAATTTTTTATGAAAGAAGATACACATAGGAGAAATAAGTAGGATTATAAAGGAGATAAGTAATATTATAAAGAGGAAGAAAACTGACAAGAGAGGTAAAATTATTTGCTCGAGGACAAATCATAAGCCTCAACTTTAGGAACTGAGAACTTCTATTTATAACTACACTGGGAACAGTAATCATTAAGATTGGGTTACATAATTCTAGGTAATACTAAGACTTGGTTTCTCTCTGCAGAGGAGTTGCCAGCTCTTTTTTTGAGAATTGAAAGAAGAATGGGTATAGAAACATTTTGAAGTCAGAATAAAAAGACAAGGTAGCAAGTTCCTTCGGGTAAGTAAAATAGGGAGAGAGTAGGCATTTGTCAATAGGTGATAAAACAGGTGAAGAAAAATGACAATGGAATTTAGATGAGCAAGAGATAATTTAATTAAATGGCTCCTTCCTATGAATGCTGGATTTACCAAGGATAGTAAGTAGCAGCAATCATGGTAGAAAGAAAACTTGCATATGGGATGCTAGAATCCTCAAGGAATATGATAGTGAATATTAAATCAGAATGCGAAATTTCTGTAAATTTTCATTTCATGCAAATACTTTATTTTTTATATTTAGGGGAAAGTTAGGGGAACATGGAAATATTTTCAATGTTACATTTATTTTTGTATTCCTTTAAAAATCTATAGTTACCATGTTAATATTTTTAAAAAGATAATTACATGTAATTTTTCTCACAAATATATTTATAAGGAAAGGTTAGGAGGTCAAATTTGTGTATACAAACTTAATGCTGATTACATTTTGATGGTTATCTGTCTAATGCAAATAGAAAAATAGGCTGTTGAAATTTACTAATTCTACCATCTCTTAGTTTTTGTAATTTTTATGACAATCTGGAAAAATGTGAGAAGAGATCATGTCCCCATAACCACTGTTACCACTTCTACAACTCTTGCTAATTCCACTAATAGTACTATTCCAATAGTAACTTATGCTGGGTTTCTCTACTGAGTCTGTCTGATGAGCAAATGTTGTACTCAGCAATTTACCTCTCTATTCTTTTCAGCTTTGGAAAAGTCTTTTGAGATAGGTGGCATTGCTGTCTTCACTGTCCAGATGAAAAAGGTGAGACTTCAGGAACTTAAATACTTTTGCCAAACTTGTGATTTATATATTGTTTACTAATATTTTATCTGATTTTTTATTACTTTCTAAGATGTGTGTTAACATTTTCCACTGTCATTGTAGATTTTATAATTCTTCCTTGTAGTTTTGGCAAGTTTAATTTTCTTCATTTGGGGATAATTTTGAAAGTTTATGGGAGCTTTATCATTAATTGGATTAGTTACTTTTGTAAATATTCAGTAACTCTCTTTATCTCATGACTATTTTTGCTTTGAGGTCTTTTGTATTTGATATTAATGGGGCTTTGCTAGTTAGTATGTTACTTTGTATTAAGGAAAATTTAGCTGGATATTTTTAAAACTTTAACTGCTGAATTTAATCCATTTATATTTATTGTGATTACTGATAGAGTTTGATTTATTTCTACATTGTGACACAGTTCTGTTTATAAGTGAGATTGCTTTATAATTTCCTCTTTTAATCTCTTCAGTCATTTGCTGGGTTTGATTTTTTTTTGGTATCATTAAAAAATGTGGTATCACTTTTTAAAAAAGAAAGGAAAAACACTTAAAATAAGTTCTATGGAAAATTTCTAAAGACAGCAAAGGCATGTGACACAGTTTGGCTAAAGATATATAAAGGGAAGACTGCTGTGGAACTTTTGGTTCTCTGCATGGTGTCATACCTTTTCCTTTCTCTTTTTCCCTTCCAGAAAGTGGATGTGCTGATTGCAGCTATAGCAGTTATCTCGTAACCAAAGGAACAACAAAGACATTGTTAGCCTTATAACAGAACTTAGCAGCTACCTACCTCTTGTTTTCTTGTTATGTGAGAAAAATAATCTGTTTTAAGCTACTGTTGTGGGTTATAAACAGTCAAACACAACTAAACTTACATCTTTTCTCCTGCTGTCCTAATTTCTATTCGATGGTAATCCCATCTACTTTTCTTCTTCTGTTAATTTTTTAAAAAATTCTTATTTATTTGACACAGAGAGAGAGAGATCACAAGTAGGCAGAGAGGCAGACAGAGAGAGGAAAGGAAGCAGTCTCCCTGCTAGGAAGAGAGCCAGATGCGAAGCTCCATCCCAGGACCCTGGGATCATGACCTGAGCCGAAGGCAGAGGCTTTACCCCACTGAGCCACCCAGGTACCCCATTCCTCTGTTGATTTTGAAACTGTATGTTAACTGTACATTTAGTTTTAGTTCTTCAGTTGCTATTCTTAATATTTTAAAAACTAGTTTAACTATTGGTTACAAAATAATTGATATCTTTATCCTTCTGTATATACAATAAATTTAATATGCTTTAGTCTCAATTATCCTCATCATTCCTTCCCATCTCCTGAATATGTTGTCTTATATTTTAGTTCCAGTTTGTTTTAACCTAGCCATAGTGAATTTTATTGTTGCATCTACCATTAAATCATGTTTAGATAATGTTTAGATTTGCTGATATTTTTCAAATTGCTTTTGTAGACTTCCTTCTGATTTTACTTCTTACCAAAATTCATTCTGTAGTGGTTCTTTCAGTGAGGCCTTTGAAATTTAACTTAGTCTCTGTTTTTCTGATAATATATTATTTAAGCTTTGCATTTGAATGAGTTTAGCCATATAGAATTCTAAGTTAACATCTATATTTTCTTGGTACTTTAAAGATGTTATTGTATTGTCTATAGCTTCCATTGTGGTTCTCAACAATCTTGTTTCATCTAAGTGTCTCTTGTGTGTCTTTTCTCTCTAGTTGCTTTTATGATATCCACCTTGTCTTTGATTTCCCTTCTGTTTCTGCTCCTGGCAGTGGCAGCAACGATGTTCCATCAATGTCAGCACCTCAGACTTCTGGTTCTGCTGTCTAGCAGCTTCAATAGGTAATCTCTAATGGTAGGAGTAGCAGGCCACAATGGTAGCATGGATACAGCAGCAACAGTGGGAATATAGCTCCCAGGTATTTCAGTACCCATAATTGTATACTATACAATTGTATACTTTACAATATATTGTAAACTATTGGATTTCTACAATATGGTTGCTTTGTTAGCTTTTCCAACAGCCACAGAAAGAGCAACACTTAGATAACAGTACTTTCCCTTTTGCTGTTCTAGCCCTTCTAAAACACTGTGAATAATTCTCTATATTATATACCGCTGCTGAAATATTTAGAGTGGTTTCTGTTTACCCCTTGATACTAATTAATACAATCTATGTGAGAATATGCTAGATAATATTAATGTGGGAAGATTATATAGTTTTGTTCCATTGGTGTCAATATTAGCCATGTGACTTATCTCAACCAGTAAAATAGGAACAGAAGTGACATGTATAATAGCCTAGTGGAAGCTTTAAGAGCCATTTATGTTTCCACACCATTCTCTTTACCCTGTGCCAAAAGACCCACAGTGTCCCAGAGAAGAGATGCCCATTAATTATTAGGATTTGGGAGTG
Organism: Neogale vison; assembly: GCF_020171115.1. NCBI lineage: Eukaryota > Metazoa > Chordata > Mammalia > Carnivora > Mustelidae > Neogale > Neogale vison. The sequence continues at coordinate 74,297,513 of NC_058091.1, read as the reverse complement.
CATGCATGAACCTGAGACATAGTAAGCTTATAATGGATAAATAACATGAGTAAAAACTATACTGTTGTTTTAAGAAAATACTAAGATTCTTTAGTAATTTATTACTGTAGTATAATTTAACTTAAGGTAGCTGATATAGTTTGGGTTTATTTTTATTATACATGAGAATCACTTTTTTTTTAATTCTGAGAAAATGTTATTCTTTAATTCTAAATTGAAGAATTCAAAAATTCTGTAATTCAAAAAATTCAAAAAATTCTGTAATTAAGTCTTTGAATATTGCCTTCTTTTACTCTCAAGTCTCTCTAAAACTGAAATTAAAAATATATTGACTTTTTAGGAATATTAATTTCTGCATATATGTGAATTTTCCAATTTCCTTCTATTGTTGACTTTTAGTTTTATTCCATTGTGTTGGAAAAGGAACTTGGTATGATTTCAATCTTTCAAAATTTGTTAAGACTTATTTTGTGACCTAATATGTGATCTATCTTGGAAAATGTCCCATGTGTGCTTGAGAGAAATGTTTACTCTGTCACTGTTGGGTGGATGTTCTATACATGTCTTAATATGTATGATCAAACATACATTCAGTATGTTTGATCAATTGTGTTGTACAATACTGATTATTGAATTTTGTTGTGTCCTTTCTATATCCTATATATGTTCTGTCCATTTGTAAAAGTGGAGTATTAAAGTCTCCTACTCTTACTGTAATTGCTATCTGTTTCTCCTTTCAATTCTGTAAATGCTTGCTTTATATCTTAGGTGTTTTGATGTTGTATGCATATGTATTTGTAAATGTTATATTTTCTCAATGAATTGACCATTTTATCATTATATAATGTCCTTCCTGGTTTTTTAAATGGTTTTTTACTTAGTCTATTTTGCCTCTAGCTTCCATTGTGGTTCTCAACTTAGTCTATTTATTTTGCCTGTTTTTAAATTTCAAGTCCCCTTTGTGTGATATAAGTATAGCCAGCCCTATTTTCTCTTAGTTACCATTTGTGTGGAATACTTCTTTCCATCCCTTCACTTTCAGTCTATGTATGTCCTTAAATCTAAAGTGAATCACTTGTAGACAACATATGGTGAGTCTTGTTCTTTTGTTCATTTCATCCACTCTATGTGTTTTGACTCAAGAATTTAGACTATTTGCATTTAAAGTAATTATTGATAAGTATGTATTTACTTAGCCACCTTGTTAATTTTATCCTCTTTGCCTTGTAATTCTTTTGTTCCTATTTTTCTCTTTCCGTCTTTTTGTTTGTTTGTGTCATTGATTTTTTGTAGTGATATGCTTTGATTCCTTTACCTTTTTCTTTTGTGTATCTTCTATCGGTATTTTCTTTGCAGTTTTCATTAGCTTACATAGAATATGTTATAATTTTAGTAGTCTATTTGAAAAAGATAACAACTTAACTTCAGTTGCATACAAAAATGCTATACTTTTACACCCTCCACACTTTGTGTTATTAATGTCACAAATTACATCTTTTTTTTTTAAGATTTTATTTATTTATCAGAGGGGGGCGGGGAGAGAGTGAGCACAGACAGACAGAATGGCAGGCAGAGGCAGAGGGAGAAGCAGGCTCCCCGCCGAGCAAGGAGCCTGATGTGGGACTCGATCCCAGGATGCTGGGATCATGACCTGAGCCAAAGGCAGCTGCTTAACCAACTGAGCCACCCAGGCGTCCCACATCTTTTATATTGTGTATTCACTAACAATTATTTTTGTTATAGTTATTATTGATATCTTTTTGAACTTTTATACTAAAATAAAAGTGATTTACATATCATCATTACAGGATTACAACATCCTTTATATATCTATTTTTATTCATGAGTTTGATACTTTCATTGTCTTTCATAATGCTTTCATTTCATTTCAGAGAACTACCTTTAACATTTCTTGTAAGGCACATCTAGTGGTGATGAAATCCTTCAACTTTTGTTTTTTGGGGGAAATATGTATTTCTCCTTTATTTTTTAGGGACAGTATTGTTTGGTATAATGTACTTGGCAGTTTTTGTTTTTTAGCACTTAGAATAGGTTATCCAATTTCCTTCTGTACAATTTTTGTTTTAAAATCCACTGATAGTCTTATGGGGTTTCCCTTATATGTGATAAGTTACTTATCTTTCTGTGCTTTCAAAATTCTCTCTTTACCTGTGACTTCTGACAATTTCATTATATGTTCTGGTGTTGATTTATTTGAGTTCACCCTTTTTGGAATCTTTTGGGATTCATTAAGCTGGATGTCCATTTTCCTCCTCAGATTTGAGAATTTTTCAGCTATTATTACTAAATAATCTTTCTCTCCCATTCTTTTTACTTTTGGGACTCCCAGAATGAATGCAATGATTTCTTCATGGTAGGCTTTCTTCACCTTTTTTCTTTCTTTTTGTTCTCTGGGTAATTTCAAATAAATTGTCTTCAAGGTAGCTGATTTGTTTTCTTCTGCTGCTTTATCTAGTTTACTATTGAAGTTATTGAATTTTTCATTTTTATTATTATATTCTTTAGCTCCATAATGTCTATTTTTCTCTTTTTTATGTTTTCTATTTCTTTGTTGATATTGTTATTTTGTTGTTTTAGTATTTCCTAATTTCATTTGTCTGTGTTCTCTTATATTTTACTGAGTTTCTTTGGATTGTTTGTCAGGTTATTCATAAATTTCCACTTCATTAAGGTTGATTGTTGGAGGTTTATTTTATTCCTTTGGATGTATCACATTTCCACATTCTTCATGTTTCTTGTAAGCTTTTGTTGGTGTCTGGACATATGAAGAAACAACCACCTCTGTCTATATTTAAGGGCTGCCTTAACAAAGAAAGAACTTCATCACTCAGCCTGGCTAGATTCTGGGAGACTTTCAGATTTTTTCTATGGATACTCACACTTCAGTCCTTTCACTCACTGGGGGAAAAGTTTTAGGTTTGTGCATCTTCTCCAAATTTTACAGATTCCTACTGGTAGCAGTAAGCCACCCTTTTCTTTTCTTTTCTTTCTTTCTTTTTTTTTTTTCCTGACTCAGACATCTAGATCTTGCCAGGTCTGTCAGTGATATGTGCGAGGCAAGACATAAAACAGCATCTAGCCAGTTGACTGAAAGGCCTGGGATGTTGGATGCACACTCCACTCTCTTCCTCAAGGGGGAAATTTTGGATCAAATTGATATTTCTTGGTGCTGACCTGTGCTGGCTTGTGGAAGGAACTGATGGAGCTAAAGTAAAATTGCTCATCTTACCCATTTTATTTCAGCTATTCTTGATGTGCTCATCTAAGGAAATGCAACTTCTTAACTGAAATCTGTATCCCTCATAAAGCTTTTTTGGTCAATCTACCATTGTTATTTCAGTATTTCTATGAGATGTATGGGCTGGGACATCCTATTCTGCCATCCTTCTGGTCTCACCTTTCACATTCTTCTTGGTGATATATTTTCTATCCTTGTGTACTTAGTCTTCAGGTATTTTTTTTTTACTTGAGATCAGTAGTTTTTCAAGATAAAGATTGGCTCAAATACCTAGTTTTACTTCATTGTTCCACTTTGTTAGAAATCACTCATAAGTTAAAACACAACTTTAAGGAGTCCCTAAAATGTTGAACATATGGTTTTGTCATTTAAATTATTAACATTTAAATTCTGGCTAAGCATGTTGTTGGTATTATAGTAGAATACTAAATATTAATCTTCCTTAAGAGAATATAATTTTAAGATATCTTGTAAATATTAGAATTGCTTATTAATGGATTTAAATTAGTGGCTCTCAAACTTGAGTAGTCATGGACCCTGAGAATGTATTTACATTTCCCTGAGGGAACCACAGACCCCAGTTTGAGAAATACTAGGCTTAAATTTTGATTTCTATTAAAGGCTTCTCATTAATATACTTCATAAAGTTATACAACTAGAGTTGGCTAAATTTGCTTCTTTTAGCAGCTGAAGACAGCTATTGTTAGGGATAATGATGCTTTTGTTCAACTTAATGATAATTGTATGCAAATTTTAGAATTTGCCACAAGCTTACTATTTGTGGTAAACTTGTGGGAGTAGTTATATTTCCTTTTTCTTTTCAGGAAAACTGCCAGTATCAGGAATCACTGTCTGCCTCAAAATTGCAGCTGTGGTTGTTCTCTCAGATTACAAGGAAATTATAGCAAAGTTTCTAGCAAACTTGAATATTACTATACAGCAAAGACTTGTTACTAAGAAACACAATTAATGAATAAAGACAGAGGAAAAGAAAGAATAAAAATAAGAGAAAGATCAGGAAATTGTTAAATTAACTAACTGGTCTTATCCTAGAAAAAAGAAGTAATAAAATGTTACAAAAATGCTATCTTTGAATTTCCTCTCCTGAAACTGGATTTCTCACAAACTCTCCTGTTCTTTTTATTTTTATGTATGTATGTTGTATGTATGTATGTGTGTATGTATTTTTATTTGACAGAGAGAACACAAGTAGGCAGAGAGGCAGGCCGAGAGGGGTAAGCAGGCTCCCTGCTGAGCAGAGAGCCTGATGTGGGGTGGTCCCAAGACCCTGAGATCATGACTTGAGTTGAAGGCAGAGCCTTAACCTGCTGAGCCATCCAGACACACCTCTTCTTTTCTTTTTAAAAATTTAATCTTTCTGTAGGTGATTATTTATTCTTACATATGGATAAAGTTTGAAGAAAAGTTTTAAGCAAAATAGAGATACATAATATGTAATAAATCATGTAAAAATTAATAAGAATTAATAACTATTAGAATTGAAATGTAGTCAGAGATAATGTATAGACTTGTAATAGAAACCACTACTCTACTTCAATTAAATGAAGTAATGCATAAAAAAATAAATATGGATGAATAATATTAAAATTTATAATATTGCTTCTCTCTAACCTTCTTAGATATGAAGGTATATGTGTTCTATCCAGAGCCAGACTTCATTATGTGAAATTTATTAAAAGTTTGAATGATATTTATTATCTTTCTTTGTGTTCTTTTTTACATATGGACAATTAAGTACTCTAGAAAACCCATTCAACTTCATACGAAGATCTTAAATATGTCGTGAAGATTCTGTGACTTACGGTACACAACACTCTAAAATAATATTTATCACAAAAGAAAATTATGTTAAATATTCTGAGGTTATTCATTATTAAAATAATGTTTACTATATGTTCAGGCATAACAGTTGATTTAATTAAATGTCTTATTAAAATAAGACATTTTTCTCCCTGGTATTATATGCTGAGTCTTTCGATCTTTATCCCCTGACCATGCTCTCTCAGGTTTTGGCTTCATTAAATTTGAACATCAGTTTTCTTCCCTCTGTCAACATTTTTAAGGCAAAAGTTTTCCTCATTGTATTAAACTGACTTATTTTTTTCACAAACCAAATTTTCCTAGGTTCATTGGTCACTTAAAATTATTTTAAAGTCATGGCGGGGGGGTGGGAGGTTGGGGTACCAGGTGGTGGGTATTATAGAGGGCACAGCTTGCATGGAGCACTGGGTGTGGTGAAAAAATAATGAATACTGTTTTTCTGAAAATAAATAAATTGGGAAAAAAAAATAAAATAAATAAATAAAGTCATGGTGAGCTTTTGGGAGATAAATAAGAACCTAGTTTCTTACTGGTCAATTGTCAGTTAGGATTGGCATTCATATCATCTTAAGATAAATCAGACAATTTGTTTTAAAGACAAAAAAATTGGGTTGGTTATGCACACAAAATACTCAAGTTTCCAAATGTGTAATATGCACACAGTTTTTAAAATTCAGCAAATGATTTTCCAGGAAAACATGCAAAAATGATAAATGCTAAAAACATATGTTAATTTTACTAACCTCAGATTATTATGGGAGTGCCAAAATAAATTTAAGAAAAGAAACTTCTCAGGGGCTCCTCTCTGCTTCATAGATGGGATTTTTGATGTCTGATTTTTGAATTCTTTAATAAAGCTAACTAGATCTTCAAATTTACTTGAATGAAAAAGAAAGAAAAAAGAAAAGAAAAGAAAGAAAAAAGAAAAGAAAGAAAAAGGAAGGAAGGAAGGAAGGAAGGAAAAGACAGAAAAGAACTTCTCTTGGTAAGTTTTGACACCCCAAATTTGGTTGTATACTGTTTCTTTAAATAATAATTATGTAAACTAATTTATTGTATCATTTTATATACATACATCTTTTAAGATAAATAATAATAATTTATATTTGCATTACATAAAATGTATCAAATAATCTAACTTTTTTCCTCATCTAAATATATTATTATACTGTAGTATAAATAGATAACAGCACTTGAGGAGCCTCCTATAATTCTGACCTACACTCAAACAACCTATTTCCTAATTTCCTTAAGGTTAGTTTTAAGCTTATGATTCCTTTTGCTAAGGTTTTGAATTAAAAACTTAATAAAAATGTGCACAATAAGAATTTTTAATCTGTGGTAATTTAGTAAATCTGTAATTATCTTGATAAAAAGCCTAAAAATAACAGTATTGTCATTATGATTTGGCATGTTGTGATAGCACTTAATGAAAAATTATGAGTGCACTGCATTAGAAAAAAGTATATAGTCCTTATCTGAGAAAGAATCTTTCAAGTGTATTGTAAATGCTGAAAAAACACTATAGAAAAATATTTCACTTGGACTTAAAAGTATTAAATATTTTGAAAAAATGCCTGTCAGCAAATTTAAGCTATTTTTTTATGGTTGGTGGAATGAACTGAGAGGATATTCTTTATTTAATATGAAATGTGCAGAAAAGTAGTTTAATACATTATAGTAAGGAGATTCATGATGAGTAACACCATGAGTTCTTGCCTTGCCTCAATATGTGAACTGCATTAATAAAAAATTGTTTAATTACACAAAGGGGGTAATATTCATAGTGTTATCTTAGAGGACTGGATATCAAAATTGGATTTGGTCAGAAAACAACCATGGTGCCACTGAAACTAAGTTCAAGGTAAGCCAAAGTGTTCAGCCAGCAGATGTCAGAGATTTGAGCTCCATCATCATAGATGGCACATTAGTAGCATATTAGAATGGAAAATGAAACCCCACAATTTATACTGGCTGATGGTTGATTGATGACACTGGAAAATTTGAAATGCAGAAATAAAATAGAGGAAAAGGAGAAGAGAAAGAAAATATGAAAGAAATTGAGTGTATGTGTGTGTGAGAGAGATTCATAGACTTGACACACCTTATTTTCTTTTATTAAAGTTTCTGTCAGACTTCAGGCATTATGTAAAGTGAACACCATTGGGCTGAACTATATAAAATTATCGATGATTGGCATCTTTTATCAACAAATATGATTTTTCATATGCTTCAACATAATATAAAGCCCTTACCTGGTCTTTTAATGAGGTTTCAATAGTAGACATTTTCTTACTTTTTCTCATATAATTCATGATACAGTTATTTTCACCCCTCTCATATTAGCATTCTATAACCCTGCAGAGATTCTAGGGTTCCAGAGTGCTGTTGAAAAAGGAATAGAAATAGAACTTCCTGCAGATCAGAACAAGAGAGGAAAAATAATCCCAGCATTCAACAAATGTTTATTGAACTTTTACAAATGAAACAGAAGAGACAACCTCAGGGAATGTGACCAGAAGGGTCCACTATGTAAAACGAAATATCTTCAAAATCCCAGGTTTATCTTTAAATAGCATGTGATTTTTGCAGTCTACAGTATGCCCATTTTTTCTGTTGTTTTTATGGTCTCAAAGTCTTAGGGAAAAAATAATTTCCACAAAAGTATATAAATGTATCATGTGGTTTCTAAAGATTTCTAGATTACCAATTCATGAACTACCTGGCCAAATTTGAAAAACATGGGACAACTTCAGAAAACACAACTGGAAAAAGGGCTTCTGAAAAGCATAGACATTGTGAGTTGGAGTAGTTAGATATTGATGGAAGAGACAGAACTTAAGTGTACTTTTAAAGAGGAGTGGAGTTTAGCTAGAGGTAGGGAGTGGAGTCCAAATAAGAATGAGAAAAAGAAAAAAAGAAGAATGAGAAAAAATTGGAATCTGTTTTGCATGTGGAAGAAAGCCAGCCAAAGATGGATTTGGATTGGAAGAGTTAATATGGTGAAAATGTCCATACTACCTAAAGTGATCTATAGATTCAATGCAGTCTTTACCAAAGTTCTAATGGTATTTAAAAAAAAAATAGAAAAAAATATCTTACAATTTGTATGGAACCACAAGATACCCTGAACATCCAAAGAAATCTTAAGAAAAGAGAACAAAACTGGAGACATCACACTTCCCAATCGAACTAAATAACAAAGTTAGCATAAGTAAAACAGTATGGTACTAGCATAAAAATAGGCACATAAATCAGTGGAACAGAATAGAGAGCTAAGAAATAAATCCAAACATATATAGCCGGCTAATGTTTGACAAAGCCCCAAGAACGTATAATTAGGAGAGTTTAGTCTCTAAAAAATGATGTTTGGAAAACTGATTATCCACATGCAAAAGAATTAAACTGAATCTTTATCTTATACCACTCAAAAAAAAAATCAACTCAACTTGGATTAAAGACTTAAATGTAAGACCTGAAACTGTAAAACTCCTAGAAGAAAATAGGGTGTAACCTTGACATTGGTCTTGGCAAGGGTTTTTTTATTTTGACACCAAAAACATGGGAAAGAAAGCAAAAATAGATACGTGGGTCTACATCAAACTGAAACACTTCTGCATAGCAAAGGAAACAATCAGCAGAGTAAAAAGTCAATCTACAGAATGGGAGAAAATACTTGCAAGCCATCTATCTGAAAAGGACTTAGTATCCTTAGTATTATGTAAAGAGCTCAAACAACTCAATAACCAAAAAATCAAATAATCTAATTAGAAGTGGGGAAATGGCCTGAATAGACATTTTTACAAAAAGATGTACACATGACAAAGAAGTACATGAGAAGGTGCTCAAGATTACTAATTAAAACCCAAAAAGATATTATACCAGTTAGGATGGCTTTTACCAGAAAGACAAAAGATAACAAATGTCAGTGAGGAACTAGAGAAAAGAGAACACTTCTACCATGTTGGTGGGGATATAAATTGGTATCTGTACCATTATGCCATTACTGAAAAGTACAGTGGTTCCTCAAAAAATTAAAAATAGAACTACCATATGATATAGCAGTCACAATCCTGGGCATATATCTGAAAGAAATGAAATCAGTGTTTCCAAGAGCAATATAGGAAATCCTGTCATTTGTGACAACATGAATGAAACTAGAGGACATTATGCTAAGTGAAATAAGCCAGACAAAGAAAGACAAATGCTGCATAGTAACATTTATAAGTGGAATCTAAAATATTTTTTTTAAGTTTCATAAAAACAGAGAATAAAATGGTGGTTGCCTGGCTGGAGTAAGGGAGAAATGGGGAAATGTCAACAGATACAACTTTCAGCTATAAGAATAAGTTTGGAGGACCTAATGTACAGCATGGTAGCTTTAGTTAATAATACGGTATTGTATACTTGGAAGTTTCTAAAAGTAGATCTTCAGTGTTCTCACCACACACACACACACACACACACACAGAGAGAAATATACGGACACACACAGAGCTAACTATGTGAGATGTGATGGATATTTTAATTATTTTAATCTTGGTAATCATTTCATAATGTATATCAAATCATCATGTTGTACACTTTAAGTATATACAAGTTTTAATTGTCAATTACTTCTCAATAAAGTTTAAAAAAAAAAGGGTACAACACACAATGTGGATTTTTCCTCAAATATATCTGGCCTACCCATCTTTTAAGGGATTCTGGCTTTACAAACTGGATCAAGTCATGAAATCGGATTAAGAGGATAGAACTCTCCATTTTGATGACTGAAGACAGGCTTTATATTTATTCCTAGAGTTTGAATCATCAATTAACTACTGCCAACAATCCCTGTAGTTGAAATTTTTCTGCTTACTGATCTAGCCATGAAGATTATTATGATAACCAACTCACCTTGTCTCTGATGATTAAAAGACACTTCTAGCTTGTTGCCACTCTTGGATTCCATTCCTTCCATTAAAATCTACTTAAATTAAAAAAAAAACTACTTAAATTATACATGTAACAGTTCATTCTCAGCCTTTGTCCACAGAGGGTAGCAAATAAATGCTTTCAGTAGTGGCTGTGCTTTTCTCACTATGGATTTTGTAATTCCTTGATAATGACACAATCTCTTGGGGTGGGGATTGGAGGATAAAGAATGCTTTAAGGAGAATGATGATAAAATACTAGTCAATACATAAATTTATATAACTGTCTTCTTTAGCATTATCCAGGTCCTGCTTTGATGCCAAAACTATATTCTTGCGATACGTGTGTGTTTATATATAAGCTTCTATTAAAAACTATCTTAAAAACAAGTTAAGCCACTGCCTTCGGCTCAGGTCATGATCTCAGGGTCCTGGGATCGAGTCCCACATTGGGCTCTCTGCTCCGCAGGGAGCCTGCTTCCTCCTCTCTCTCTCTGCCTGCCTCTCTGCCTACTTGTAATCTTTCTCTGTCAAATAAATAAATAAAATCTTTAAAAAAACAAACAAACAAACAAAAAACAAGTGCCTATTCTTATATATATATAGTACATTGAGAATAGGTGCTATCTTTTTATTTCTTTTGGTGGTTGTATTCCAAATTTCAGTGCTATTAAGACAGAAAGAATAAAAATAGGTGAAATTTGAAGTATAACATCATGCTCAAAAGCATGGTTTTCATTAGATATGTTTTTGTTGTTTATTTTGGAGTCTTTGATTCACAGGCTATTATTAAGAAAGGCTACTCTATCAATCATTTGGATTTGTTTAAGTAGAACAATGACTTTAACATAGTCATTCTTTTTTTTTTTCTCTGAAGCAGCCTAGCATATATTTATTTGCCTTTAAGAAAATTAAAGAGCGCTGAATCTCCAAGACATCTTTTACTTTATATATCATTTAGTTAGTACTTTACAAGATTTTATGTGCCATTTGCCTTGAGTGGAATAGCAATATGAATACATTTGTGATATATGCTATTCTTAATTTCACCCAAAATTCTTTGGTTGACTTAGAGCATAAATTACCAGTAACTCTAGGATACATTTCTCATCCCTGCACTTTTTTATACATGGAATCTGTAACATAAAGTAATAATTGGGAACTAAAATTGGAATTGAAAGGAAGAGAGACAGTGAGCACACAAGCAATTACACTGTGACCTAACCACTAATACTGACAGTAAATAACAGCTGTGGAAGACCTTTTTAGACCTAGCTGGTAGGAAAAGGAAGAAATGAAATAGGAAAGAAATTGCTTCAAAAAAAGCAGGAGAAGCAAAAGGAAGAGTAGGATGAAAAGGAGAATAGAGGTTTAGTAATGAAGGAAGGCATGACAGTAGGCTTCCGAGACAACTGTCCAACTTCTTTCAGATCCACGGGTCCTTCTAAAGGAGAGCGAGTTTGGGATTTAAATAATTAAATATATGCCTGACTACAATCTCCTAATAATCTTTGCTATCTCTTCAATCCCCGTGTGCATTTAGCTCCCTCTATTGGACTGGTATTGTTTACACAGAAGTGATATTTGCTCTTGGAGAACACAGTCAACATTTCCTTCTAATATTTTACATTTGATGAGGAAAATACTCTCTTCTTAGTGTTTCCACATTGGTATAAATCTTCTAAGCAGTGATCAAGACAAACCATTTGCACAACTCAAGACTTTTCCTCCAGGTCTTTGTTCTAGTAGAGAAATTTTAGTATTTTGTGTCTTTACCACACTGACTCTCTCGCACCAAGTATTCAAAATTGCAACCACATTAAGGGAGAAGTTTGGAAATTTTCCTATTACAAGGCAATCACAATAATTTTCAGTAACCACTAGACCTCTTGTGATTTTGTGATTTTAATGTAATAACAAAGCTCTCATTCCCAAATGGGTGAAAGGTACACATTTTTCTAATAGCTTAAGTCATATCTGGAGATGAAACATAAGGACTAAGAACCCCAGAGTTCTGGAAGATTTTGGAGCAGCCAAAATAATTAGAATATATTTATCTATGAATGCTTGGTAATGTGTAATATATGATGCTAGAGTTGTATGCCTTATATTATTGTATGCCTGTACTATTTTGTGAAGTCTCTCAAGAAATTTTTTATTAGTGTACTGATTTTAGAAAAAAAATCCTGAGAAAATAAACTTGTAATTTAATTTTTATGATATTTACAAACTTTGCTCACTATTTGTTTTTCTGAAACAGCACACTTGATATCTTAAACTGGAGTGCGGGTTAGAGTCCAAAAATTGGAGCTGACCCAATCATAAGAGTTCTAGGATTCCCCAAAATTTGAGTATATCTTGGACTGCCTCATGTTGTCTATAATGGAATAAACTGAAGGATGAACCCTGACGTTTCTCCCAAGGCCACAGTGTTTATCTTACTAGGAATGATAACAGTGTACTATATGTTGACCCTTCCATGACTCTCATAATTTATATCTCTGGGAATTCCCTAGATCTTAGGTGTGCATAGGGCTTTATATAAAATTTTGGCTCTTATGTAAATCATATAAATTATATTTTGTTCTCTGTATCATTTATTTTGCAGACACTATAGTATATTAAAAATGGAAGATCTCATATTGGAAGGCACTGATTGCCTTTACGTTATTCAGGTATACAACTATAAGAAAAGAAGAATCTCTCAAGCTACATTTAGTAAATGAGACTTATGGTAGGAAAACAAGGAAACATCATGAAATCCAAACAGAGAAAAGTTGAGCTAGCCAAAAATGATTCTGAAATGATGGACTGTTAATGTTGTTTGAGAACTGAAAATGATAATCTCTTGATTTCTTTCCTTCTGGTACCACATGACTCTTCATCTCTATGGACATGTATTTCATGCCTCTCTGTCCACAGAGCTAATTTTACCGCATTCATATGGTTCTGTGTAGCTGCCCCAACCCTCTGTAAACTTCCAAGCCTGGCAGCCATAACTAAGTTAATATGGGGGCACCTAGGTGGCTCAGTGGGTTAAAGCCTCTGCCTTCAACTCAGGTCATGATCCCAGGGTCCTGAGATCGAGCCCCTCATTGGGCTCTCTGCTCAGCAGGGAGCCTGCTTCCTCTTCTCTCTCTGCCTGTCCCTGCTTGTGATCTCTGTCAAATAAATAAATAAAACCTTTAAAAAATATATGGTTCCTATGTACTTCTTTTACATTCCTAAGAGAAAGAATATGGTAACTTCAGCTTGTGTCATGTACACTCATAGGCTTAATCAGAGAACTTGGCTTTGAGTCTAGAACAGGAATATTTCAATATCTACTTAGTGGAAAGTTGGTATCAGACTCTCCAAAAGGGGTGTGAAGAAGTCATCAATGGTAGATTCAATATTTCTCCTTCCATGTATAAACAATTCTTTTTAAAGAAGAGAGAGATGAAGGTAATTCTACCACTGAAATTTAAATTGAAAATTGACACTACTTTTAATAATATTCAATATATTTCATGGATTCTTCTCCTATCCATGAAACAAGATGGGATAGGGAGGGAGACAAACCATAAGTGACTCTTAATCTCACGAAACAAACTGTGGGTTGCTGGGGGGAGGGGGGTTGGGAGAAGGGGGGTAGGGTTATGGACATTGGGGAGGGTATGTGCTTTTGGGTAAATTGGAAGGGGAGATGAACCATGAGAGACTATGGACTCTGAAAAACAATCTGAGGGGTTTGAAGTGGCGGGGGGGTGGGAGGTTGGGGTACCAGGTGGTGGGTATTATAGAGGGCACAGCTTGCATGGAGCACTGGGTGGGGTGAAAAAATAATGAATACTGTTTTTCTGAAAATAAATAAATTGGAAAAAAAATAATATTCAATATAAATTCATTTGAGTAGATGCCAAAAATCACACCAATTTACTAAAAGAAATATGCTAAGTTTATTTTCTTTTCCACAGTACTCTGAGACTTCTAAAATATGGGAGTTTTAAGAACAGCTTTCTTACCTATAATATAGATAACCCAGCTAACTGCCCATGAATTAAATTCTGCTATTATTTCCACTTCTAACTGAATAAAAGCATAACAATAGAAAATTATCCTATAACAAAGACAATGTGAAAGTTTTGAAATATATTTTGAGTTCTCTTGACACCATTTGTAGAGCTGTAGAAGATTTAAACCATTTACAGACTGTGTTAGGTTTCGGAACTTCCATACACACAAATATTCATTCAATTTCATAGAGAAAATTTAGAGCCAATAATAACTTCGGTATTTGTTAAAAGCAGGTCACCCTTTTAATGGTGAAATATCTTGTGCTAAAAGCAGGAATAGTTCTCTTTACTAGATTTGTTAAAGAAGGCTTAAAGAACACAGAAATGTTTCTTGGAAAGGATAGTTTATAGCACTCAAAATATCCATGAAACCAAATATTGTTATCATATTTTCTATACTGATTAGAGAGCACCTTTATATAAACGAACTATCTGTTAATGTTGAAAAGTACAGGAACAATTTTGTGTTGTTATGGCCAAGTTCTGTCTTAGAGATAATGCTAAATTATTAAAAATAATATCCATTAATCACTAGGCATATTAAAATACTTACCTTTTCTACATTTTTGTCTGCTGATTGCTTCTACTAAATTCAATCTCTAACATTCTTCTTTGACTAAATAATTGTCTTAATATCTTCCTTTTCAAAACATTCTGTTAAAGGAAGGAGGACAGGAAGAATGAATTAACAGTTGTGTAACTAATAAGCAAGCCAAGTGCTTTCCACAAGCAAGCATACTTCATCCTTACGACAATGCATGAGAAATATTATTTTATTTATAGAAGAAAATTAAGCATCAGAGAGACCAGAAAATTGTCCAAAATCAAATAGCTAGTATGTGTCAGAATCAGAAGTCATTAAGTTCTGTGCATCTATAAAGATTTTTTTTAACTCTGTATATCCTATGTCAATAATTTCTCATTTCTTGTCATGTCAAGTTTGAATCTGCTCAGCCTGGCTTTCAAAATCATCTGTTATCTGGTATCTCCCTTGGTTAATCAGCCTTCCTTTTCACTGCTCTCCAGCATGAAGTTTCTTCAGTCATCAATCTATTTCTATCTCCAGGCCTTTATTTTATTCAATCTGGAGCTAGAAGCCTCAAGCCCTCTTTTATATCAATCCAAATCCTAAATACTCCATGAGAATCCCTTCCCTTATTATAAATAACATTCCCAGATCTTTCTGAATTTACTTTACTGTCTGCCTGCTGTTTTTCCATGTTTCTCTTCTCTTATTGTGTTCTAGCAACACCCCTTCAGGCTTACCATCCTGTCCTCTTTTCCTCTATAATATCCCCATATTACTCTGTCTCTCACTACCTGATTTGAAAATGGGCTGCTTTTCCTCTAGATCCCTTGGATACTACATAATTAGTAACCATATGACCATACTGTTGTGTGCAGAGTAGGGTATAGAAACATTTATCATCTAATAGGATTAACACCCACTTTTATGAATTTTTATATCTCTGAAGAAACAAAATATGCAGGTTTTATGTGTGTAAACTGTAATAAAATCCAACATGAAGGCAGAGTTTTATCTAAGTGTGAAAGTATAAAGGAGAACTTTGTTGTTTTTCTTGTTACACACACACACACACACACACACACACACACAATTATGTTACTTTGTATCAAAAGGGATAGTAGGAAGGAAAGAGGAAGGCAAAGAGAGATCTTACATCTACCAGAGTACATATCTTTCAATAACTTTCTTGCTTCTCATCACTTCTGTATTGTTATCTATCTTCTTGCTGTATATGACGTACATTAATTCGAAGTTTCGAAAATGAGATAGGTAATTGGACCACATTAAGTTTAGGAAAAATCTTGCACGATAACTTGAGGGAACTGACTTTTAACTCTCATGTCAGTAATAGCAATTTCTCCAAAAAAAGATCAGGGCTGAGGATCTCATGATTCTGCTGCCAAATTTAAGAATCATCAAATGTTTTGTGGTTCCAGACACCATTTTTCCCCTGGTGAATTACTACTTACATGGGGCAGTGTAATTCATGTTTTCCTATATTTAGCTACATTCCAAAGAATTTCATAAGCATTTCCCTGAGCTCATTTTCCCATCCTCAGTCTGATGGCATGAAGCAAGAGGGGATTTTTGATGAATGTACTAATATTTTGTATCTTGGAATGTAGATTAGGGGTATTTTCATAGAGAGTGGAAAAGGGATTGGAAATGGTGGGAATGAAAGTCATTTCTTCTGGGAATCCTCATTTGTGCACAAGAAGAGGGGCTTCTGTATCGACATGCTTCTCCACTTCCATCTTTTATTTTATCCAAACCTACTTGCATAAATTTTATATCGTGTTTTACCTCCCCATTCACGAGAGGCTGCTTCTCTAACTTGTCTGTAAGAACTGCACCGTGAATGAAGATAAAGGCCACAAGAAGAAAGAGGAATCAATTGTTATTTTTTCATAATTAATCCTCCCCCCCCACAATTAAGGCAGAAAATATTCATTAGCGGGGTGCCTGCGTGGCTATCAGTTAAGCACTGGCCTTTGGCTTGGTCATGATCTTGAAGTCCTGGTATAGCGCTCCATGTGGGGCTCCCCACTGGGCAGGGAGCCCACTTCTCCCTCTCCCTCTGCCTCTCCCCCTGTTTGTGTTTTCTCTCTGTGTATCAAATGAGTCAATAAAAACCTTTAAAAAAAAAAAAAAGAAAGAAAATATTCATTAGCTACTTGACCCTCAAATCATTAAACTTGGTGTTTCTCATCCTCAAAAAAGGAATGTGCTTGTTTTCCTTGGTTCTGACCTCCAGCTTCCTGATGGTGTGCATTCAGTGTGTGTCATCTCCACAAACAAGTTGGGGAAAAGATGAACAGTGGTGCCCACCACTTTTGGAATAGTAAACTGTGTTACCTATTGAAAACTATCCACATAATCTCCGCCTTCCAGGAGGAATCGTTAGCTCTTATTGTAGTTATACATATCCCGGTTTTATTATCTTTCTTTAGGTTTCTGTTATAGTAAAATTGTATGTAAGTCAAATCAGTCCCTACTGCTCCACATTAAGGCATCTCATCTAAATCAGGCCAAAAGCAAAACTAATCAGCTCCATTTAGAAATTTGATTCCAAATACCAGTTTTTAGAATGTGAAGGTAGGAGGTTCTTACAGTTCTAATATCATGTAGATGTAGGAAATTTGTAACTGTTCTGTTATTTGGTCTTTTCCAGTAGATTTTTTTGATGGATCCCTGGCCTTTTACAGTATTTGTATATTTCTTTTTTTTTCTCCTAAATAATTGCCTTTTAACTAAATTAAAAACTCTGTAGAGTGAGGTTATGTCTTATCTTCCTTAAACTGCCCTTTTCTAAATTAATACACTTTTTTGTTTATTTTGTTTTGTTTTGTTTTTACATCAGAGGAATTCAGTACATTTTTGTTGTACACATGAATGAATGAATAAATGATAAATTAATTCTGAGTAGGAATGCTCAAGTAATAAGTAACTTTTAAATTTACCCTTTCAAAACACTCTGGTTGTAATCTGATACCAATAAATCCCCTCAAATATGACTAATATTTCATCAACAACTAACATACCCAGGCACAGACTAAGCATTTTGGGTAGTATAAGAATATATTAGACTCAGCCCTTGTCTTTCATCAGCTTTCAATCTAGTTGCAAGTTCCTGGGAAATACTTCAGTTTTGACACTAAAGAAATCTCGTGTCAGAAATTTCTGCTGGTACCAATTAAAAATATTTTCCCTCAAGTTCCCTAAGGCTAAAGTATTCAAGGTCTGCAAATTACCTGATTATGGAAATGAGATCTAGAATAAGCATTGCAAAAAAAAAAAAAAAAAAAAAAAAATCCCAAAATTATCAACCAAAGCATTTAAAAAAAAAAAAAAAATCAAACATTCTCGGGCACCTGGGTGGCTCAGTGGGTTAAAGCCTCTGCCTTCCCCTCAGGGCATGATCCCAGGGTCCTGCGATTGAGCCCCGCATTGGGCTCTCTGCTCAGCAGGGAGCTGCTTCCTCCTCTCTCTCTGCTTACTTGTGATCTCTCTTTGTCAAATAAATAAAGTCTTTAAAAAAAAAAAATTCTCAATAGTGGTGCCAGGAGATATACCAGTCAAACGGGGGGGGGAAAAAAGCATATTTCACCTGACTACATGTATTTCCTTGTCGGAGCTGCTTAATTAACCTTTGCTTTGGTAGCCAGTGTGCTTAGACTAGAAAACCAGAGTTGTCAAAGATCTTTTCAAAGCCCATGACGCTTTTATTTCTTACTTGAAGGAGCCTCAGTATTTCTAAAGATACACAGATTTGCACTGTCTAATTAAAAAAAAAAATGACTTTGTTCTCCATGCTAACCAAGAAGTTTCTGACAGTGTCAAAAGGCTGGAACTTACTGGATCAACGAGAAGGGACTTCTGGCTTCTCAGTTAGACAAGGATCAGTAGAAGCTGAGCCATGGAAGCCCACCCAAACCACAAAGCATTAACACTGCTTCTCTGCTTCAATCCCTGCTACAGAAGTCATCTGAAGCATTTTTTTTAAATACAGTTCTCAACTTGTAAGAAATTAAGCCCAAAGCATCTTAGTAAACTTTGCGTTTTGATTTAGTAAACATTTAAGAATGCATTTTCTTCCTTTCGTAGATTTGTGTCATGATTTTATTTTAAAAATGCATGACTTTGTCTCTACTTATTCTTTCCCAGAAATGGTTCCATGTGTACAATACATTCACAGTCTTTTCGTTCTCTGAGGATCTCAGCAAACTAAAGGAGGAAGAAAATAGTGTGAACACCAAACCAAGAAATTGCTGGCATCTGAACAAGCCTTGCTGCTGGGACCTAGTAAAGATAAATACTCATCCATCCAGTGCCTTCATTTCTGTAATGTCTCACTGTCCAAGTTAATAAATGCTTTCTTGCTAGTTTTTTTGGCATCTCTTTGAATGAGGAATGTAAACTGAAAAGGCCTAGGAGACAAAAACTGGCACAAAACTCTATGATGAATAATATCAGGAGACACAGAGATTGGCTCAGGAGTCCCATATACAGTGCCACAAGCTCTATCAGAGGACAGACAGATTTGCTGCCTAGGATGGGGCTGTTATATAATTTCTAGATACATGAAAAAATAAAGAAAAGAATAAGAACAAATCCAGGTCCAATTTTATGAAGATAGAAGTATAAAACAAGAGATTTATAGAAAGGATATTAAAGATAACTTAAGCTTGATAAACAGAAGCATCAACATGTATTTAATCTTTAGATATTGGAAAATGAAAGCAATGTGGATTTTTTGAAGAACACTTAGAAATCTGGGGAGAAACTTCTAGCAAAATTAGACTAAAACTATTATTTAGTTATCTCTGTTTTTGCACTGTATTATAAACTAGTACTTTTTAAAAGCCTAAAAAGCCCCTGGAAAATCAGGCTCATCTTTCCCAAGTTGAATACCATTAAAAAGAAAACTTTCATCTTGGTGCTGAAGAGTCTGACTAAACTTTAGTTCAAATGTTTCACCCAAAGAAGCCCTCAATTATATATTTTTGAAGTTTTTTTTTTCTTTTCTTTTCTTTTCCCATATTAGAAAGATTTACCCAGGCCATCATATTCAAATCCTGGCTTAGAATACAAAAATCATATGCCCAGATGATTTGAAATGAGTATTTCTTAATTCAGACCCACTGAGTAAATGGGTAGTTTGATTAATCACTATCTTTTAGGCCTCTAGGAGAACAGTTTTGAAGTGTGTTGCAGAAGGTGGAAGTGGAAAATCAGGTAGCTTTCCCTGGGAATGGTTCACCATCAAAGTTCATTGGTGGGAGGTAGGGGTTGAATATGGTGGCAATAAAGGATGTATTATTTACATTTTGGGCATTCTACCAAACCAGTAATACAGAGCCCTGATAACTGGAAAGTTTAACTCATATTCCAAGACGGTTCTTGGGTGGCATATAGAGAGTTTCAAATAAAGTGGACTTGATTTAGGAAAAAAAAAAAATGACGGTTCTTGGAACTCCACCCTTTGTATCAATCAGAAAGTAGAAGAGAGAGTTGAAGGTAGAAGCACCCTTTTTCTATAAGGACATTCCCTAGGAGTTGTGCAGACTTTCTTCTTAAAACAAATTGGCCAGAACCGAGGATCACATCTAGTTGCTAGCAAGGCCAAGAAATGTAGTTATTTCTTCAAATAACCATGGGCCCGGTACAAAATTGAGAATTTAAGGAATAAAAAGAACATGGATATTGGTGAGCAAATAGCAGTATGTATCTCAGTAAGAAAAGAATAGAACTATTTGCTTAAATGGAGAACAGCTTATCTATAATGCTCATTATTGCTCTTCAAAAATAAAAATAACTTTTCTAAATTTTGTTGGTATATTGGAATTATGTTAACTTTACATTACCTCGAAGAAGTTATTGTTAGTCAAAATTTTCTCAATTTTTATGTATCTTTTAACATTCATGCATAATCTGTTAACATACATGACAATGAATCATTTCTAAATAATGAGATTTCAACTAGCACACACATTTGTTGGCACAAAATATTTACCTCTATTGTTAATTATAACCTATTCTTAAATTTCAGTTACATTCTAAATTTAGTCTATTGTTAATTTTCTCCTTTGTTGTTTATTCTCCATAAGAAAAGTTGTAGGAACTACATGGGACTATGTATTAGTGCATGGAAGTTGGGAGGGGACTTCCACTTTGGAATGCTTATGACAAGGATCTTTTGGCTAAACTGAATATGTCAGTTTCTTGCAGCATTGCTTCCTAGAGGCAAGGAGAACAGGAAAGGTGCAATTAGACTGTGGTTCATATTTATTAATTTTAATACTAAACACACTTAAGTTGCCTGTAGATAGTATTCTCTGTAAGTACTCATTTATGTCTGCCATATGAGCTGAACTGGAAGTACACTGGTGGCTAAAATCATGACAACAGTCTTAAAAAAAACCATAATTCCAATAAACTGGTGAATAAAAGTCATGACACAGCCTTGCAATCTAACCTCAGTTTGTCTCCTATAAAACAGGCATCAAAAGATTCATTGTTATTTAGATGAGACATATTTACATGTTAACAGTCATGTTTATTAACAATCTCAACAAGAAAATATATGAAGTTTACCATTTCCACCATGTTTAAGAAAAAATAGTTTTGGAACCAGGACAATTCAGTGTATGTATAGAGTGAGACTCTAGAACATTAGGAAGGTGGTTATTGCAGCTGTGAAATAAGCACAAACTTGGGACAAGATTTAGGGCACATTTGATGCCTGGTGGATGAAAGACACATGTTTAAGTGATTTCATGCAATTCTGCTTGCTTCCTACAGACTTTTTGCTGTAGTATGATGTATTAGTTACCTATTACTATGTAACAAATTATCCCAAAACTTAGTAGCTTTAAAATAACACATTTATTATCTCATAATAGTGATGAATCAGGAATCAAGATATAGCTTAGTTGGCTATCTTTGCCTTGGCCTCTCTCAAAGGCTACAATTGAAGTGTTGGCTAGGACTGTCATTTCAAGGCTCCCTTGAGGGAGAATGGGCATTCAACTCATATGGCTTTTGGCTGGTCTGAAGTTCTTGATGGCTCTGCTTGAGACATCAGCTCTTTGCCATGTAAGCCTTTCTACTGGGTCCCTCACCAGAGGAAAGCCAGCTTTCTTCAGAATGAGTGATTAAAAGGGCAAGAAAAGGAGTAATCCAGATGGAAGATACTGTCTCTTTGTTACCTACTTTTGGAAGCCACATTACATCACTCTTTCCAATTTCTATTTACTTCAAGGGCATCACTAGGCCTAGCCCACACCCAAGAGGAGGAAATTACACAGGGGAACAAATATCAGGAGGCAGAGAATCTTTGGGGAGTATTTTAGAGGTTGTCTACCACCTCTTGTGAGGTAACCTGATAAAGAAAACACATGGACTCTTGGACATTCTCTCAGATTTAAGGTAGAATTTGGACTCTGCATCTTACTAGCTGCATGATTATGTGCAATTCTCCAGTCTCCACTGTGAAGATAAATAAATGAATGCTAATGTACCATACCATCCCTCAGTTCAACATATATAAAATGGACACAATAATCTATAACTCTTAGGTGTGTGTAATTAGGATTAAATACAGTAACTTATGCTTAACATATAGGAGGCATGCAGCAGATATCCCCCATCCCTGGTAGAAGTAACAGGTTTGTTTGTAAATTCAAGAAAAACAGCTGTTCACAGTGACTGTCCCGTGAACTTCCTGGGTTCAGCATTGATGCCTTCTTGCAGAATAGCCAACATATTTATATCTTCAGAATTCAGTAAAAGTGGTGGTTATTTTGGACCACTTTCTGTCAGAAGCAGAATATTATGACCCAACTGAAAGGAGATATTTTTTCTAAGGTTTTTTTTTTTTCCCCCCTCTTCCTGGTACTTGAGTTCAGCCAAGATACAGCAATTCCTCATTATTCTCAGTTAATAGTTAGACCTCTAAATAGTCTACTTTTTATTTGGCACTGACAACCCAATTGGAGTGTTTTGATAATTTCTAGATGTTACATTTTAGAAGGGGGCATGGACAAATGGGAACATGTTCAGAAAAATGATCAGACTGACGAGTGGACTATAAAACCAGCCATATGTCATACTAAATATGAACCCAGAAAAAGAATATTTAACTTAAGGAAGAAAAGACTTAAGGGTACAAGGTAACTACCTTCAAATATTTTAAACTGTTATTTTGAAGAGAGTTAATATTTATTTTTTATTGTTTGGAAACCTAAAGCTGGGACAGATGTGTTGGGAAAGATTTCAGGTCAATGTAAAGAAAATTTTCAGAGAGAGTTAAAATGGAGGGAACTGAATTAGAATCTTATGCCTCCTACTAGCTGATCTTAAGAAATTTCACCTGTCATCTCTGAGACTTGGTCTCTGAATCTGTAAATTTATAATAATGATCATATATTATGGATGCATGTGCCATGTACTGAATAAGTTGCTTTGTACATAATATTAATAATGCTAAGGATGGTTCTTCTTTTACACATAAGGGAAGAGCTTTGTGGCAGTAGGTTTCAACCTTCTGCTGAAGTTACTTCAGCATTTGTGTTGGTGCCTGAGACATGCTGGTGCAGAATATTTTTTTTCTAAGTGAAGTTATTGCCTATTCTAGTGATTAAACCTGTCAGTATCACAATTTTATTTGGCTCATAGTCTATTAGTAGAAATTGAAAATGAGTACCTGGAGTGGGCCTTTAAGGCATAACAGCTATGCTGAAACAGTATTAGGTGAGTATATGTGTGTGCATTTGTGTGTGTATGAGTGTGTGTCTAATATCAGAAAACTATGAGAGCTTTGATTGATTTATTGATTGTAAAATCTTGAAAAAGTTAGCTGGTCTCTTTAAATATCAGAATTTTTTATTTGAATCTCCCTGATGGCTAATGATGATGAGATACCGCCTTATATCAGTTAGAATAGCCAAAATCAATAAGACAGTAAACAACAAGTTTTGGAGAGGAAGTGGAGAAAGGGGAAATCTCTTACACTGTTGGTGGGAATGCAACTTGGTGTAGCCACTTTGGAAGACAGTGTGGAGATTCCTTAAGAAATTAAAAATAGAGCTTCCCTATGACCCTGCAATTGTACTGCTGGGTATTTATCCAAAAGATAAGATGTAGTGAAAAGAAGGGCCATCTGTACCCCAGTGTTCATAGCAGCAGTGGCCACAGTCTCCAAACTGTGGAAAGAGCCAAGATGCCCTTCAATAGATGAACGGATAAAGAAGTTATGGTCCATATATACAATGGAGTATTATGCTTCCATCAGAAAGGATGAATACCTAACTTTTTTTTTTTTGTATCAACATGGATGGGACTGGAAGAGATTATGTGAGTGAAATAAATCAAGCAGAGAGAGTCAATTATCATATGGTTTCACTTACTTGTTGAGCATAAGGAATAATATGGAGGACATTGGGAGATGGAGAGGAGAAGTGAGTTGGGGGAAATCAGAGGAAGAGACAAACCATGAAAGACTATGGACTCTGAGAAACAATCTGAGGGTTTTGGAGGGGTGGGGGTTGCATGTTGGGTGAGCCTGGTGGTGGGTGTTATGGAGGGCACGAATTGCATGGAGTACTGGGTGTGGTGCATAAACAATGAATCCTGAAAAAAAATTTAAATAAATAAATAGGTAAATAAGTAAAGAAATAAATAAAATATCAGAATTTTTTCCTATGGAATGAGGAAACTGTTATAGGTAGTTTCTCTTCATTTCATATCTGGAGCTCTATAAATAGACTGAAAATTACTACATGAGTTGGAAATGATAAATTAATAGGCTTCCTTAGATTTTACTTCTTGCATTTATATATCATAATTTAAGTGAAATGAAATGTCACTGTTTATTATTATTTATATTTATCAGATGGAGTGTTCTTCTGACATTCTTCAGGTTGCCCAGGGTTTATTTCATCAGGACTCGAGTGGAGAATACCATATATTTTATTTTGCAGATAAAGTGATTTCAGTCATAAGTATGACTATGAAATTTAAAATTTAAAATATTATAGAACACCTGCTATCTTAACATGGATTTTAATTGTGTTTATATATTATAAAGAGGCAGTGAGGTGACACTACATAAATGAAAGGAAAATGAAGAGAAAAAAGATCCAACTGATTTATAATTGGAGTTTTCAATAAAGGAAACAAAAATTAAAGAAGAACCCCCATGATTGCAATTACAATTCAAGATTTTTTAAAGAAATAAAATATACATGAATCTGAATATTAAAAAATGTGCAAGGCATTGTGAAAAAATGATCCAGGATGGTCAATACTAAGACATTATTGGACTTGAAAGATAAAGAAAGGATCCCTTTTCAAGACTCTACCAAAAAAAAAAAAAAAGAAATAAAAATCACCTAGTAAGTAGTGCATCAGACTGGTCCACATTTTCCCTGCTGCGTTATTCAGTGTCATTCAAACAAATAACATCTAAAAAATTTAATTAAAAAGTGTCAACCCAAGAATGTCATATCCAGCCATACTATCCTTCAAGTTGTAAAATACTATACAATAATTTACGTGCAAGGATTCCCTTGAGCTTTTCTGAGAAAACTATCAGTGTGAAGTTCAGCCCACCATGTGATGAATAAAAAAACTATAGCAAAAGGACTATGTGAGTACTATATATACATTTTTAACTACAACTAAAATACATAGAAACCATGTATACAGTACTTCTTTTGTACTAGCCACTGTTCTAAATTCTTGACATATGTTAACTGTAGATACTAGAGTGACTGATGAAAATGTAAATATAATATGCTTTCACAATTTACACATATGCCTCACAATTTAAAGGTAGGGCTTAGAGAAGGTTTGCAGTAAATGTGTTTCATGTAAATGTCGGGATCAAATGACTTAATTTCAAACATACTGAAATAAATCAACTATCAATATAAATTGATTTAACCATATAAAATTAAATACTACAAAAGAAAATATTACCTAAATTTGGATGGAATGAAGGGAGGTTAAAGAAAAGAAATAGAAGGGGCGCCTGGGTGGCTCAGTGGGTTAAAGCCTCTGCCTTTGGCTCAGGTCATGATTTCAGGGTCTTGGGATTGAGCCCTGCATCGGGCTCTCTGCTCAATGGGGAGTCTGCTTCCCCCACCCCTTCTCTGCTTGCCTCTCTACCTACTTGTGATCTGTCTGTCAAATAAATAAGTAAAATCTTAAAAAAAAAAAAGAAATAGAAAAGAAATAGGATAATGCTGTATTGATTGTGATAGAAGTGTGACGGACACAGTTTTTGAAATACCAGGCTGAAAGCAAGACATAAAGTTGTAAAAGTTATCGCTATAATAAAAATATTAAAAAATTAAGCATATTAATGATTACAAATATATATAACGAGTAAAGAAAAAAGACTATCTATTGAAAGAATTTTAAAAAACCAGAAAAACAAAAAATACAACATAAAACAGAGTCAGAACTAAGGGAAGACATAGGTTCATATATGTAGATATTATTTAAAAGACAAAGATTTACTAAAAGAAAAGGATTCTCAGACTGAGTCACAAAGTAAAATCTAACTCTGTACCAAGTACATGAGATACACCTAAATCCTAAATGAAAGGTAGGAAATGTATAGGTTTACCATGATTATCAGGCAAATGCTAATAAACAAAAGCAAAGATATTATACTATCAAAAATGGCAACATAACTTGTTATAGAAAAATCTTTGTTTTGAAAATAAGCAGCAAGAATCACAAACATACAAACACATACACATGTACACACACACACACACACACACACACAGAATCTGTTTTGAGACACTGGAGAGCAAGGCAGAAAGATCTCAAAGAGGATCAAAGATACTGGACAGAAGGGTGATAAAGTGAAAATCCAATATTCAGCCTATTTTCCTATTTGACATTTGTTAGTTTGCAAGCTGCTGCTGAGAAGGTGAGAAACTGAACAAAGTCTCCAGGAGTCCTTTGAGAATGTAGAAACAAAAGTTGGACTTCAGACTTTCCAAAGAGAGAGATCTGGCATATAATCCAGGCTTTCAGATGAGATTCTCACTGGGCTACACTCTAAGAGTAAGGGAGAAATAGAAATAGACCAACTCCCCTAAAAATGAAGCCCAATCTAGAAAAGGTAAGGTGATCTGACTTCAGCCTATTTGTGTAAAACAAGATGACTCCTCTCTTGAGGAAGGTAACATCATCTAAAACTTCAAATTATCCCTATAACCTTTCATTTATTTTTTTTTATTTTTATATTTTTACAGTCTTGAAGCTTTTTTCTTTTTTAACACTTATCATGCTATGAATTCATAGAGAATAGGTTCTAACAACTCAAGCTCCCGCCCATTGGTTCTTACAAAATGTGTTTTTCTGGGTGGAGTGGGCTGATGCTTCAGTTGAATGCAAGTATCTTTCTTGTTGGCTTCCTTCTTTTTCTGATCATTTTCCTTCAGACACTTTAGGAAGCTACTTTGGCTCTTCAAATGCTTAATATGCTAATACGTGAATTCTGTTGGCAGGAATCTTGTCCTTAACTTGTTTGTTTAAAGCAATGTAAATAGCATTTTATATTTTAGTCTAATATTTTAGACTCTTCCAGTTTTGCCATGGTAACATCTGTGGGGCATTCCTATTTGAACAGTGCCCATTCCCTTGATGTCTACAATACCACCTTTCTTATAGATTTGCATGTATGTGGCCAAAGAAACAACTCTACGTTTCCTAAAAGGTCTAGAGAACACAAAGCAAGTGCCTCTCCTCTTTCCATCTGTGTTGGTCATTTTAGTGAATGACTAGAAGATGAAGGTTCTAGCTGAAAAAGCCCTATAACTTTTCATTTAAAATGTCTGTACTTTAGTGAAAAAATTACCAGGCAAATTTGGAGGCAGAACATGTGACAAAAAAGCTAAGAGGGAAAAACAACTAATAGAAGCAGAACCGTAAGAGATACAGACATTTAAGTTACTAAGTGCAAGTATGGATTGACTGTGCACTTCTGACTAGGATGTGAAAGACTGTCAAACCTAAACACTCACAATTCACAACTAAGAGAAAAAGAGAAATTACAAAAATTAATTTTGAAAAGGCAGCCTACAGCCATCGAAGTCATAACTAAATTATATAGAAAGGAAAAACATTCAAAGGTGAGTATATAAATAGCAGCTCAGTTTGTTTGTTTGTTTGATATGGCAAATTTGCTAGTTCTTGATGTGAGCTCAAGTGTGTAGCTTGCTCACACAGAGAGCAGAAGTTAAAAGGAGAAACCAATGTAGCAGTTAGCAGTCTCTCGGGGGGTAGAGAGAAAAAATTAAAGGCTTGAGGTCTACAGATACATAACCATTTTCCACAAAAGATATTTGCTATATTCTAAGACTACATAAAAGTCTAAAATCCAAACAAAAAGTTTTGAAAGTGAAATCTATTGCAGTCTCATACTTAGGAAACAAAGACCTAAAAACAGAAAAGGCAAGAAATGAAAGCCATAGAAGATGTGGTGTATTGACACTGAGAATCAACAGCTCTTTTTACTAACCAATGCTGAGTACACCAAAAAGTTGAGAAACCAAACCTCTGGCAGACCATTACTGCTGGGATAAAACCATTGGATAAACGTATTTGAGAAGTAGGTTATTTATACAATCTGGGGGGAAAAAATGTTTTCACATATTGTTTAGTAGTAACCGAGGGGAAAATGATATTTATACAGTGAAAAACAAAACAAAACAAAACAAAACAAAAAAACCAAACCTTTGTCTTAACAAAGTGCCAAAAATTGACTTCATCAGCAATAGGGCAAAAAAATATTTTGTGCTTCTAAAATTGGTATGCTAAGAAGGTCACAGCATCACTTATATAGAGAGAGAATATTCCTTCCGAGATGGTCATAATCTGAATCTCATCTTGGAAAAAAGCAGCCAACAACCTAAATTGATGGATTTCATATAAAACATCTGACATATATTCTTTATAGAAGTCACATCATGAAAGAAAAAGTGTTATGTCAGTTCCAGCCTATTGATAGTGATGTTTCTGGCCAGGCTTGCCTAAGGTTCTCACCCAAGGTTCAATATTTAGTTGTAGTGAGCCCCGCATACATTCCCCCCAACAATACCAAGGACCAGTGTTGTGGCTGGACTGGTCCTTAGAGTTCTTATTATGATGATAGGACACACCTCAGCAAAACCACCAGGGAACTTTGAAAAACAAGATTATTTTACCAGTAGGTGCTGGAATATAGACAGCAAACAGTGAGGTCACAGATGGATAGAGAGAGAAGTAGCATGGACCAGGGATTCTGCTTTGATTAGGGTCTGAAGATGGAATGCTTAAAGTTCCAGAGGTTCACCCTTTATTGGTGAATTTAGGGCATTAAGAATGGAAATTAAGTCCCAGGAGAAGAAAAGTGGGGTCACTTAAGTGGCCCATGATCTATATTACCAGTGTTTTCTCAAGAGGGAACTTCATGGGTAGGGGTGACCTGGTTCCTTATCTAATTGTTTTACTGTAGCTGTGCCATACAGCTAACAATAGTTTATTCAGAATGAATGTCTTTGAAATGGATGCATTTCAAAAGTTTAATGTCAGATATTTATATTACAATCAAAAAGCTTAATGTCAAGCACTTGCACTACACAAAGAAAGACTAAGGAACTTTTAACTTAAAAGAGATTAAAGACATATGACAAATAAATGGATGCATGATTCTACACTGGATACTTGATCAGAAAAAAAAAATTCTACAAAGGACAACATTGAGACAATAGATCAAATAGTTTTGTATTCATGTTTAATTTTTCTGAACTTAGTAGGTGTGCCACGTTCTATGCAAGAAAATGTCCTTTTTCTTAGGAAACATACACTGAAGTATATGGGGTGAAGAGTCATGATGTTTGACACTCTCAAATGTTTCAGCTGGTATATAACGTGTATGTATTGTGTATGTGTAGAAAAGAAGGTGTGGCAAAAAATTATCAATTGTCACTCTAGGTGAGTATACATGGGAGTTCATTGTACTATTCTTGAAATTTTCTTGCAGCTTAAATATTTTTTTAACAAAAGTTAAAAAAAAATAAAGCATGAGAAAACTCTGGAGAACTACATATAAGAACAGAAACAAGCCAGAGCTAGCCTTATTCTTACCATTTAGGTGAGATTATGTTCATTTTGGTGACTAGTTCATCACTTATTGGAGAGTAGTGATCATCTAGTGGACCTGCACTCTAAGAGATATTAAGAGTAATCTTCAGGCAGCAGGAATATGATACTCAATAAAAACTTGGACCTACATAAAGAAATAAAGAGTGCTAGAAATGAAATAAAGGAGGGTAAAATCAGTTTTTCCCTC
Source organism: Neogale vison (assembly GCF_020171115.1). NCBI lineage: Eukaryota > Metazoa > Chordata > Mammalia > Carnivora > Mustelidae > Neogale > Neogale vison. The sequence continues at coordinate 74,267,560 of NC_058091.1, read as the reverse complement.
TCTGTAGTAGCTCATACGGATCCCCTCTTCTGATATATATTACTTACCCAGACTACTCACCTTTGGAACTTTTATCTATTCTTCAAGATTCAATTCAGATGTCACCTCTTTTAAGAAATCTCTTCTAAAATTTTTATTCCTAACAGGCAGAATAGTTTTCCTTGTCTGTGTGAATCTTTAGGGACTTTTATACCTCTTGGCTATAATGCTGACTTGATTTGTGACCCTTGGAAGGTATTTAATATCCCTAAATCTCAGTATTCTCATGTATAGGATAATAATAATACCTAAATTACAAGGCTGTTCTGAGAATGCCTGTGCATTACTTAACAAAGAGATTGGGCCAGAGGAAGCATTTAAACCATATGAAATGATGTATAATAATATTGTGATGAAGATAGTTACTCCTTTTTCATGATGAATAATATTGGCCAGAAGTAAACTTTATTTTGTTTTGTGATACTTTTATAAAATATGCTTTATTAGCAACTGTGTAAAGGAAAGTTATAATAATGTGATTAGGTGTATTTGGATTTTTTTTGTTATTTTAATAGCAATAAAATCTACTAAATCAGAAGAACATGTCTTACTCAGTAAGATATATGAAGAGGCAGGTAAGATAAGGAAGGATAAATGTTATGGTCCCTATAATTTCTCAACCACCAAAGAAAAGTAAGCCAAGAACATAGCTGGAAGGAGACCAAGTGAAGCAGGGTCCAAATGAGCTTGTCAGCTATAAACCCTGATTGCACCAGACACAAAGCCCTGTTCACACCAAGGAGCAAGGCAAATAGTGATGGACAAAGTCTTGACTAATACCATGTCAAGAGAGCAACACTATTAAAGTTTGGAAGGGATATTGGTGATAAGTGTCAAGTGGTGAATAAAAATGAGCAAAATGCATGCGTGGGAATATCTTGGGTGTGTCATGTGTTTATTCTTTAGTTGGTATTTTTAAGATCTGGATTAATAAAACAAATATGGAGATACATGTTTCCTTGTGTCTTAGTAGCTCTCCTTAAAAAAAAAAAAATACCCTAATTATGTAATCAAGAAAGATGCATATTTTTCTTCAAGATAAAAGCATATTTTTCTCCTTTCTTCTCAGCAGACTTAAAATGTAATTGTATACAATAGTATGCATATTAGGCCTATGAATGTATATAAATAAATGTAGTGTTTGGCCTATAACATATTAAAATGTGATATATTTGGCAGTAATAACGCAAAAGAGGCCAACAGGAACAAAACTGTATCGGACTAAATTATGTGATATTGAGTTTGTAATATTAATTGATGTAGTAGATAACATTAATAGATGAACAATAATACCACAGAAAAGGGGGAAATAGTATAGTTATATAGGAGTCACGTGTTTCTGTATCTCACTGGAATCAAGCCAGTGTAGAGCTAAAGCAGATTAGTCATATATAGATAGTAAACCCTAGAACAACAATTAATATATGTTATATGTGTATGTACATGTATAGATAGATAGATAAAGTTAAAAAATCATTAAATAAGTTTAAATGTTTCATTGGAAAAAACTTAATACAAAACAAACCAGTGAAGTAAAAATAAAGGAACAAAAAGACAGGAGACACATGGAAAACCAAAAGCAAGGTGGCAGATGTAATACAACTGTATCAATAATAACATTAGGTATGAATGGATTAAACAATCAAATAAAAATATAGAGACTGTCAGAGTGGATTAAAAAAAAAAACCTGATCTAACTACATATTGTCTATAGGAGACACTTTATAGCAGCATTTTTTATAATAGTCAAATAGTGGAAACAAACACACATCCATTAACTGACGATGGATAAATAAAATGTACTCTATCCATAAAATGGGATATTATAAACCATAAAAGTGAATGACGTAGGGATGCCTGGATGGCTCATCAGTTAAGGATCCAATTCTTGGTTTCAGCTCAACTCTCCGGGTCCTGAGATGGAGCCCTGCCTGGGGTTCCATGCTCCGTGTGGAGTCTTCTTGCTTCCCTCCCTCTGTTTCTGCCCCCCTCTTTCTCTCTCTAGAGTAAATAAATAAAATCTTTTTTTTTTTTTAAAGATTTTATTTACTTGTCAGAGAGAGGGAGAGAGAGCAAGCACAGGCAGACAGAATGGCAGGCAGAGGGAGAAGCAGGCTCCCTGCCGAGCAAGGAGCCCGATGTGGGACTCGATCCCAGGACGCTGGGATCATGACCTGAGCCGAAGGCAGCTGCCCAACCAACTGAGCCACCCAGGTGTCCCTAAATAAATAAAATCTTTGAAAGAAAATGAATGAAGTAATGATTTGTGCTATACCATGAATGAAACTTGAAAACTTTATGCTAAGTGAAAAAAACCAGTCACAAAAAACCACATATTGTATATGTCTACTTATATGAAATATTGAGGACAAGAAAATCTAAAGACACAGAAAGTAGATTAATGGTTGCTTAGGAATGGGAGTGAGATGGAGAGATAGGGGATGATATCTAAAGGGTAAGGGGTTTCTTTTTGATGTGATGAATATGTTCTCAAGTTGACTGTGGTGCATATATCTGTGAATGAATATCCTAAAAACCATTAAATTGCACACTTTGGGGAAATGATATGGTATATGTATATTTTAATGAAGCTATTTTTAAAAAATAAAGGAGGTACAGAAAAATGAATGACTAAAATTGAGAAATTCATGAAAGGAACACCATTAAATCTAATTTAGAATATTATTTTGGCCAGAACTAAGAAATCTTTCATAGTTTCTTTCTGGGAAAGAACAAGAAATAGTATCGAAACCCACTGTATAAAATACACAATCCATTGTGTGTAGTTTTTTAGAAAAGATCTTACTAATTTATTTGAGGCAGGAAAAGGAGAGGGAGAATCTGAAGCAGATTCTGCACTAAATCTGGACGCCCACTCAGAGCTCGATCCCACAACCACAACATCATGACCTGAGCCAAAACCAAGAGTCGGGCATTCAACCAACTGAGACACCCAGGCACCCCTCCATTGTATGTATTTTAAGTTATTAAATTTATAAGGTTAAAAATAAACTTAAAAGCACGATGACAATACACAATACTTCTTAGGCATATTTATGCATAGAGTTAAAGTAGAAGAAAGTTTCGGGGACACAGTTCATGTTGAGGAGGAATTTCCTTTCCTAGGCCTTACAGGTTCAAGTCTAGGCACATCCAGAATAACTTGCTTTTCTCAACCCACTCACCATTTTCCCAAAGAGAACAAGAGGTAGTTGGATTAGTGATTTGAGGAGAAAGATTGATAGTTGCTCTGTTCCTTCTCTCTTTTCCTTCTCTTGAGATCTGCCTCTGTCAGAAAGAAGGACACTTGTCTCTCCTTCACATGGTAAGTTGGCTCTGTTTTTTTGCCAGAAATTCTATTCAGGGGAGGTGAACCATGAGAGACTATGGACTCTGAAAAACAGTCTGAGGGGTTTGAAGTGGCGGGGGGGGTGGGAGGTTGGGGTACCAGGTGGTGGGTATTATAGAGGGCATGGCTTGCATGGAGCACTGGGTGTGGTGAAAAAATAATGAATACTGTTTTTCTGAAAATAAATAAATTGGAAAAAAAAAAAGAAATTCTATTCAGGGAAATGCTAGAATATCAGATGGCCAGATGAAAAAGCATCTGCTTCTGTCTGATTTCTGTGTTTGTCTTTTACTTGGTTCTGAACTTGGTGGGGTGGGGAAAGGATATTGCTCATTGAACTCCCTCAAAACCCGGTAGTTACCCACTATTCAGCAGTATGAACCTGCCAGTTTAGTGCTCTCAAAAGAGTCAGAGTTTTCTCCACATTTCAGTCATTAACATCAGAAAACATGAGATTCATTTTCCTTATTAAAACTGACAAACGATCAAAACCAGCATTTACCTCTTCATAAAGGAAATGAGGAGAGAGAATATGATCAGGGCAATGTGGTTCCAGGGTCTTCAACTCCACTTGCAACATTTAATTCATTAAGATCCTTATTACTTATATTGATGCTTATTATGCCCTTCCTGGTATATTTTTGTGTTGTCTGAAATATGTTTTAATATTTTTTAAAGGAAAGAAAGGGCGTAACTGGACTCAAGATATGGGGTGCTATTACAGAAGGGAAAAATTGGAGAACTTTCAGATCTTTAGAGTGCACTATTTCTGATTGTAAGTTTTTCTGAAACATTTCATGGACCTACAATATAGAAGTCACCATTTGAAAGCGCTTGAAAAGTGTATATTTCTATGTAAACATTTATAGAAACAACTGAGCTGAAAAGAATTTCAAGCCCATGTGATGACCATGCCTTAGATTTGTGTATTGAAGCTAAACCAAAAATCTCTATTCTGCTTGAAGTTTCCTGTATTTTCACACGCAACAAATTAAAAAGCTGTTTAAAATAATTCCCATTATGGGACGCCTGGGTGGCTCATTGGGTTAAGACTCTGCCTTTGGCTCAGGTCATGATTTCAGGGTCCTGAGATCGAGCCCCAGGATTGAGCCCCACATTGGGCTCTCTGCTCAGCAGGGAGCCTACTAACCTGCACCCAGCCTGCCTCTCTGTCTGCTTGTGATCCCTCTCTCTCTGTCAAATAAATAAAAAATCTTAAAAAAAATAATTCTCATTATGTTTAAGATTATTTTTTCACTGTGAGAAAGCTTGCATGTATACTTACTTTGACAAGTAGAATTGTCAACCACAAAGGACATAGAAAGAAGCAGTAAAAACCATGCATTACTGCCTATATATTGTCTAAGTTGGTGCTTCTCAAGACTGTCCTTGGTGAAGGCCAGTCATTAAATTTTAAACATTTAAAAAATTTTCAGTTTTAGGACCTCCTGGATGGCTCTGTTGGTTAAGCAACTGCCTCGGTTCGGGTCATGATCCTGGAGTCCTGGGATCGAGTCCCACATCGGGGTTCCAACTCCATGGGGAGTCTGTGTCTCCCTCTGACTTTCTCCCTTCTCATTTTCTCTCTCTATCTCTCTCTCAAATAAATACATAAAATCTTTTTAAAAAATTAAAAAAATAATAAAAATAATTCAGTTTTAAACATTAATTTTTTTCAGTTTATCACTTTGACTTCTAAAAATATATAATTAAAAGTGACTTTCAAAAAAATCAAATAGAAAATGTGCAGATATCAAACCAATCTTTCATCAGATTCGACAGGCACAAAATTACTCTGTTCAATTGCTTAAACATTTTTAAATGCTTACTTTCATTTTCAAAGAAAATGCATACTCTTTCATTCTGTAATTATTTCACAGACCTTTAAAACTGTGGACCAGCACTGGGCTACAGACCACTATTTGAGTACCACAGATCGAAGCCATTCTTTACTTTTTTCCTATATTTATTTTTTTGCCTTGACGGTAGTACCCAAATATGCTTAATCTTGAGTTTAACTTGCTGTGACCTTTGTATTTCTTCCTTTAAAGTATTCAGCCTGTTTTTCCTTTTCCAATTAAAAGAAAATGATGCCTCTCCTCTTTTCTTCTCTTGACAGATAACAGCATCCCTGAGATCAAACTGATCTAACAAGCAGTATTCACAGATGATCTGTTTCCCTCAATTTCAACCTTTGTCTCCGTCTTCTTCTTTCCTTAACAAATAGTATTTCAATATCTACTCTGTACCAGGAACTACAGATCCATTGATAAGATACCAGGTCCCTCTCCTTGTGGTACTACTGAGTCTGCTAGGAAAATACTAGTTGAGCAAATAATTTATTACTTGAAACAGGTATAAGTTGTACAAAGGAGAAATAGAGGCTACTTTGACAGGGTTAATATACATGATGAGACTTGCTAAACTATATAATTCTAGAAGACAAAAGGTTGGATTTATTTTTAAGAAATGAATTATGTTTATATGTACCATCTTTAAAATGAACCTTATAACTTTTCAAAATGACATTTTTAATTTTAAAAGCCTGAAATGAATGATTTCCTTAATTTTGATTGACTCAGCTTAAGGAACTGAGAACAGTAATATAATTTTCAAAAAAAAAAATCTCTTAGCCCAAAGGATTTTAAAAATCAGATTACAACCTGATTTATATTCAAACGCATTAATATTTTTTCTTAGTATTTTTAAAAAATATTTTATTTATTTATTTGACAGAGAGATCACAAGTAGGCAGAGCAGCAGGCAGAGAGAGGGGGAAGCAGTCTCCCCACCAAGCAGAAAACTCGATGCGGGGCTCGATCCCAGGACCCTGAGATCATGACCTGAGCCAAAGGCAGAGGTTTAATCCATTGAGCCACCCAGGTGCCCCTTTAAAAGATAAATATCTATAATTGTTTTAGTTTCAGTAATATGAATTTCCAAACTCAATTCACCTATTACTGTTAAATTAAAAATATCTCTTGTTGTGAATATCAATAATTAAACATGTTGTCAATATTTACTTTTTTTTCTTTGATCCTTCAGTTTAGTTTGCTGGGCTGAAATTTTTGGCAATTTCGTTCTTTCTTTAAAATCATTTTCTCATAGAAATGTCAACTCTAAACTTTCACTCATCTGTGTCGATAAAGAAAACAAGGATGATTTTATCCAGATATAAAGCAAGTGTCTTATATTATCCAATTATTCCAACATGTAACATTTCATAAATGTAGACATTCTTAATTTTTTATCAAATTATTCCTGCTCTTACTCTCTTTTTAAAGAAGTAGCAAAATTTCAAAATAGTTTTGATGATAGGAAGAGAACAAGAATATTATCTATTTAAGCACTGAAGAGTTACCAGTAAATAATAGTACAAGTGGATAAAGTGATCTCTCTACCATTATTGAAAATGTCCATCATGGAAAACCGTGTAGTTTCTCTCGATTAAATGAACAAAGGAGAGAAACAATAATTAGCAGCATAGAATGATGACAGCAAGATTCCCAGGTGACTCACTATCTCCAGCCTGGTGTAGTAGTGATGAACCTATGCATTATTTTAAGGTAATCTATCCAGAAAAATACAAATACATATATTCTTCAGAAAACTGACAACTGTGTTTTATATGAGATTGCTAACACCCAATAAGAAGCAAAAGGTAAATGTCTATGAACATGTTTGTGTCTGTATGTTTATTTGTAATCTATATCTAGTTTTGTAAAAAACATAGATATATTTATAAATCAGGATTTTAAAGTGTTTTAAAATTGTAAGTTCAAATAAATACTACTCAAATTTTAAAAAGTACTCACTAAAAAATCAAATTTTCTGTTGTATCTCAAGAATACAATATTAGACTGCCAGAAATCTAAGATTTTTGAAATAGTTTGATGCTGGATCAGTTTTGAAAAATAAAACTTACTTTTATTGCCTAAGTATGGAATACAGACTAATGAAAACAGTCAACAGAAGCTGATTTCTTTTCTACCATCTGTGCTGACAAAAACCACATAGTTCACCTCTTGGTCAATCATTTTAACTATTTGTTCAGTAGTATGTGCTCTGGAACTATAGTCCTGAGAACATAATTATTAACTTTATTGATACTTAGGTCTACACTTTCTTTTGACAGACATATTTCAGACTGATATATGTTATACAGTGTCATTCAAGAATGCCTTTTTTAATCTCCTGGGAGTTCAGAACAATATCAGGAAAACCTGAAAGAGTGGAGTGTTTCTATAGCTAAGGAAATATATTTTCCATCATGATTTTGCTGTACTACTACTACTGCATGTTGTACATAGGAAATGTCCTCAGGTGAACTAGTGAAAAGGGCTTATTAATGTATTTATGTATGTATTCATGTATTTATTTTAAGCTACTTTGTCATTAGCTTTTATACAAATAGGATGTATTAAAAGTGAGAAAAATATATATATATACTTTTTTAGTGAAAATATATTTTAAAACTCACTTTGGCAATAAGGAATTAAATTTTTGAGTGAAATTTTAAAAATAAAATGTTGTACTATGGTACAATATGTCATGTGTAATCTCCCTGTGTTCACTTTTCATATTCCTAGATTTCATGGCTGATCTTTTTGTCAGGTATCTCAGGTGCTTACTGACTTCATGTTTCCAGCCATCTCTCTTGTTTCAGTTTTTCTCAACTATATAACCAGTAACAAGTATATATATACATATATATTTATATATACTATTCATATATATAATAAATATTTATTTTTATATATAAATAATATATATAATATATAAATATATAAACGCATTCATATTTTTTCTTATGTATGTATACACATACATATATATATAAATACATATATATATATATATTTAATTTCTTAGACTACATCACTGTAAGCCTACCTGCAGACCAATGAGATCCCCTATTAATATATATTGTCAGCTGGGTCTGGAACTACTAAGTGTGACTCTCGACACTCCAAACTTCACTTCATGTATCCCTGGCAGAGTGCAAAGCAGCATGACTGATCCACAGGCGAGTAGCATTGGCTCTTCTAAGAACAGTACATCAGAGTTTTTGCAAACTCATGGCTTAAAGGAGAAACAAACATACGGAGCCTGGAAAAGGTTGGGACTGGAGCCATCATGATGCCATGGTTAGCCAATTCCATAGGCACATCTGGTAAGCAATTGCAGTCCATGAACCCTGTAAAACTGTAAACGTGGCCTGTTGAGCATAAGGGCCCTTTATATCTGACATTATATTGACCAGGCTCTTGCTATTCCCTCTAGAGAGGCCCTTCACCCTGCTCTGTAAACAGAGAAGGAAGTCAGAGGCCCGCTCTTGCATGCAAGCGGTCAGCAGCTCACCCTGAACTTGCTTCAGCCAGAGCACAATCAGGCGTCATGGTCAGTGGATATCTTGGGGCTTCAAAGGTGAGTCCACTGCTCAAAAGGAGACATTTCGATGACCCAGGATTCCTGGCAGATTTTATTTCAGTTGCTGGAAAGTTCTCAAAAAAGCTCAAAAGCTCTCCAGCTGCCCAGAGAGTCTGAAATGCATGCAGTGGGTCTCCCAGACAAAGCTTTAGAAAGCTGCTAGCAGCACAGATCCAACACAGTCTCTGCATCTTGATTTCACTAGAACAGATGTTATCTGCAAGCAATTAACATACTTGTCATCACCAGTGAAACAGATACAGAATTCCTCAGGTTTTTTTTTTTTTTTAATGCACCCTAAAGAAAAGTGTTTCTACGTAAAACAAAATGTTCACATTAGTATTAAAATAATATTCAGTGAAGAAAGTTGCATGTGTCAATTTTTCAGGTTTTTTTCTAATTTTTTTTTTTATAGTAAAGACTGCAATAATTTTTAGAAAACTGTGAGGGAATAAATGTCACCAGCAATATAAATATTTGTAGCAACTCCCTATTCTATTAAAGCAGTATTTATTTTTTATTATTTTGTATCTTCATATCTTGGCTGATAAAATTTGCCATTTGGTGCATTTTCTTCAATTTTAAATTTTTCAAAATTGATTGATTTATAGAATTCCACGGGAAATAATGGGATTTGCTTTACAATAATAATTCAAATGTCAAATAGTAAAATATTGATCAAAATACGACCCTTAATATGGGTTCAAGTGAAAAGTTTGGTAAAAATGTATAATTATCTTAAGTGATAAAAACAAAAACAAAAATAAAACAGAAATCCTAAGCTTGAGTTGCTCCAAAAGAAAAAAAAAAACCCACATAGCATAATACCTATGTATTATATAATTGTACTCTTGACATCAACTCAATTTCTTATGGGCTAGCTTCATAACACAGCATTCCTGATTTATCTTTCCACATAAAATTCAGTTTTCATTCAGCATTCATACCCTCAACACTTCTTTTTTTAATTAATGAAAACTGGAAGACTTGATTTCTAGCATTTCAACTTCAGATCATAAATTTTTCTGCAGAGTTTAAATTCATTTTTTTTCTTTTTTTTTCCTTTAAAAATTTTTGTAAAATTTGACAGTAATGTTTCGGCCATACCGACAGCTTAACTACTTTGAAAATACAAACACATCACCTAAGCAAATGCTATGACTGATACATTCCTCTGAACAGAGCACTTATATGAAGTGAAATGAATGTTCACTGCAACTAAATGGGAGGCAGATGTGGAGTAGTAAAAGATCATCGAATTAGTGCCTAATATTCTGATTCACTCTCACAGGTCTGGTGGGTGATCTTGAACATGGCTTAACATTTTTATCTAGAAAATGACAATCTTCTTAACTGATTTACTCTGAGTTAGTATAATTTATATAAAAACACTTTATTATCATGGCACATTATATAAATGAAAATAGCATTTTAATCATAAAATATTTTACAAAATATATACTCATTAAGTACCTAGTGTAAAATTTTGCCACATCTATTGGGTGATGCTAGCTCAAGTGCTCCATTGGTTCTTGAGGCTTTCTCTCCAACAGGAAGTGTTTACTTGGCTCAACTTTACTATTAGGTAAATTGGTTGTTTAATTATCTACTGGTAATCTCGCCTCTGTCATACAGATGGTTGTTCACACTCTTCTCCCAATATTTTCTTTCTCTATCTTTGTGCAAGTCCTCATGTCTTTATGTTCTGCTCAAGTTTGCTCATCCTTGGTGCTCAGTGTGTGTCAGGAAGTCAAATCCTTTAGTTTGAATTCTCCATGGCACTTATTAGGTATTTTACTGCTTAAAACAAGGCTATCTTATATTTTAACATCTTCTACTGATTTCCGTTTACAAAAGTTATTTCAGAATTCCCCTGTGGTTTCTTATTCTTATTCTTCTACATAGCCTCAACCTCTATTAAACTGCCCAGTAAGAAATAACTACTTAAATGTCAACTAATATTAATGATTTGAAATCTCCAAAGTCAGAACCTGGATATTATGGGCGAGTTTTTGTCCAAGTGATTTTAGACCAATCCTTCTGCAAGACAGGCAAAATAACCGATGAAATAAACAGGGTCCTATGATGGAGATGAGCAGGTACAGGAGGACACTTAGTGGAGTCTAGAAGTGACAGCATAAATTGAAATGTAAAGGAGGAGAAGCAGCCTGTCAAACCAAGGGCAAGACAAAGAACAAAAGTTTCAAAATCCATTAGCGGAAAAGAACTTACCTATTCTAACAGTTTTCTGAGGGCTGTGTGGATAAATAAAACACAGTGAAAGGAGAAGAAAAGGCATGAGATAATGAAAGATAATATGGCAGTTTTGTCCGCTAACATTTATTGTGAGCTTTCTATTGCCGGATACAATGCTGATTATCTCACTTGATCCTCAGGAAAATCCTAGGAGGTAAATATTATAAACAACATTTTACAGATGAAGAAGCTAATGCTTAGAAAGGCTAAATAGGTAGGGACTCCAATCACAGAATGAATTACAGGATGTGGTAAAGAATTCAACTTTTGTCTTAGTGCAATAGGAAGCCATTGAAAGATTTCGGTTCACAGAAGGATGTGATTCATTTCTATTAATAGAAAAATTTATCCTGAATGATGGGCAAACATGGATTGCTTAACTTCTCCCTCTTCTCTTCACACCTGGTTTGTTTTGTGCCCACTGGATTCTGAGCCACTTTGAAAGAACAGAGATCTAGTCTTGTTTATTATCTTATGTTCAGTGCTTAGCATGGTATGTAACATATTTTGGATGCTCATTTAATACTGATTGAGTGAATGGCTGAATGAACTTGACACTTGCTGATTTCCACTTGGGTCTCTGATATTAAAAGTTATATTAGCTTTTATTTTTTGAGCCCCATATCTAATCCAATGTCCATTTACTTACCAAAGATTTTGTTGTGTGCTCAATTGCATACAGTAATGGGTGTATATTGTTCCTTTTTAGCTTGACCACAATGGCTATGACAAATTCCACATGGCTGGGAAAGGGTGGATATGCGGGCTACAGCCAAAGGGGTCAGATAGGAGGTTACAGAAGTGAAATGGATAAGAATCATCAGGGCAGAGTCTAGGGCAGTATAGGAAAACTACATTTCTAGATTTCTTTAGATTGCAAAGTCCCATTCCACCCAAGGACCCCACTCTGTCTTGCTTTGTTCATTAGGCTATCTGTCTGAGTATTTTGTTCCCTCCAAGTCAGTAATTCTTCAATAATAATAGCTATTATATATGTTTTACTGGATATAATGAACTAAATGAGGATCTTAGTACTGGTAGAGAAGTAAAGCTCATAAATTAGAATTTAATCCTTTTATGGCATTATAGGATTATATCCACTTTGAAGGGAAAAGGCAAAAATTCTAGTTTTTTGTTATTATAGGAATCACCAAAACTTTGACAACTTCAATGAATTTTTTATTTGTAAAAGGTAATACTAGATCTAGCACTTGCTCAGTATTAGTCAGAATAGGCTATAGTTTGTTGTTATAGCAAATTAACCCCAATTGTCGGTGCTTTATCATAAACTCACCAATATAGACAGAACTCTGGTCTGCATAGCTGCATGTAGTATCCTAGGATTACAGAGGCTCCATCATTTTGAAGTAACACCTTCTGAAACATGTAGCATCTTTGATTGTTGGGGAGGCGGAAATGCACATGGCAGATGCATTGGTGGGATTTTCATTCCTCAATCTGGAAGTTACACATATACCTCCTACTATCATTTTATTGTCCAAGCTTGGTCACAGGCTTGTGATGAACTGCAAGAAATATGGACAAGTAGGTGAAATTCAGTTGGGCATCAGGTCTTCTGTAATGCTCCTCAAACACCACTTTAAGAAGGGTAACAAGCCTGAGATTTTTAGTTGATAGTAGAGGGATCACATTACTCTTTCAAGTCTTTACTCAGATTTTCTTCTGCTGTTCTTTAAAGTCAGGGTATACTGATTATTACACAGTCAGTGGAAGTACCAGATGTTTCCATAGTTCCCCTTAATGTAGGAGATTAAATAAACAGATGCCATTTCTAATTAGAAACTTCCATTTCTTCCTACTTAATATAAAATGTATCAAATCATTTCCAAATTAGAATTTTTTTTTCTCTCATGGTTTTGTAGTAAGGCTCTCTAAGAGGGGTAGTCTTAAAGCTTTTGCTTGTCCCCAGTGTACTGTTCATATGCTGACTGATTTGAAACACAACTTCAAGAAATGTGAAAGCATCTTCCAATTTTTAAATAAGATGCAGTTGTGCTGTTTCTTAAATGATATACTGTGTTGGCATGGTAGCTATATGGTGTCATCATTATTGTAATATCGAAGGTTTAGGCAAGTGTTCAATTGTGTTTTCACTTATTTTGGAAAATTGTATTACATTAATAAATTTAGCAGGAAAAGGGATACATTCAAATATTTAAAAAATCTCTTTCAAATATAGTTCTAGATTTCAAATTGAACATCATTGTGAAATGTTTTTAGAAATGTTGGAAAGCCATCTGTAGTATGTTTCAAAAGAATTATTGTATCAATTGGGAGGTTAAATTGGAGGACTTCTGGATTTTCCTGGAAAGTTTCATTCATTTCTGTGGTTCTTTTGCTTTAGGATCAGACATGCTTAAGATTTACTTACTTACTTACTTCTTTTACTTCTTCATTTATTCTGTCTTTAATCATTAGGTCTTGGGTTCAGACATAGAGCACATTTCCACCTTTCTTAAAACAAAAATTTGCAAACAGATTATTATGACTTTTGAGTTAACCTGATAGGTAGTAATTGTACATTTGATTAATACAATAGATGAAATACTCTGAAGTTCCTTCCAACTAATCTGTAAATAAAGACTGACTTATTTATAGCAAACATAATTTTTAATCACTGATTTTCTTACTAAAAGTTGAAAATTAGTAAGGGTAAAAAGAACAGACAGCACTGAGAGTCAAGATGCTGAAGAAGGCTTAGATCAGTGGCTAATTCTATCATATTTGTAGGAAGACTCAACATCTTAAAAAACATCAGTTCTCTTCAAATTGATATGTGGGACAATGGCAACTATGTTAAAAATCAAAGTTGGATTTTTATTAAAGATTTGATACACAGATTTAAAATATATGAAGAAGTTTAAGGGCCCAAGAATGGTCAAAATATGGAAAAAGAACAATCATGTTGGGAGAATTGTTTTAGCAGATTTAAGTTGTTTCTTTATGAATTGGAATATGCTTTGAAAAATAACCCAAAAAACCAGAATAGAAAGCACAGAAATAGAAGCATTAATCTATGGAAATGAATATATGTCAGAATCCTCATTGCAAGTAACAAGGGAAAGCAGGAATCATGAAACACCTGTGCAGGACAGCTGATTATTTATATGGAAAAAATTAAATTAGAACACTACCTCAGATCATTCACAAATATCAGTTTCTGACTGACAAAAAATATTTCTTTTTAATTTTAAGAAAAATGTAGGAAAGTATCTTTATAGCATCACGATACAGTAAGAGTTCCTAAGCAAAGTATAAAATGTTGTTAGCTACACAAGAAAAGATTACAAGTAAATTTATGACCTTTGGTTAATAACCATTAAAAAAATAAAGACACATGTAACAAGGGATTTAAATTATTTAAAATTATTTAAAATATGTAAAGATACCATTTAATACTCTCTAGAGCAGTGAAGGTAAGACATTTTTGTCAAAGGTTTGCAAAAGATGAGAAGCAGTGGAAACCGTAATATACTTCAGGAATGAAAATTTTTATAACTACTGTGGAAAATACTTTGGCATTATATAGTGAAATTGAATCGTACTATACCCTACATTTATAATATTATAATAACAATACTAATATTATGTTATATATTACAGCACACATGTAATAATAATAATAATATAAAAGAACTCCATTCATAAATATTCTGTCAGGATTCTACCAAAGAAATAGAACCTGTAGGAAAAATAGACACACCTCTCCTCTCTTCCCCAACACACTTTTGTTTGTTTGTCTATATGTGGGCTTATGTGATTATGGGAGTTGACTAAAAGTAAGTCCAAAATCCATAGGTCAGGCCATCAGAAAAGGTAAGCTAGAAATTGTTGGACAGGAGTTGAAGCTACATTCCACGGGTGGAATTTCTTTTCCCTTAGAAAAACCTAATCTCTTCTCTTAACGCCTTTCAAATGATTGGCTCTGGATGACCTAAAATATTGAGGATAATCTTGTTAAAGTCAACTGATTGAAGTTGTTAATCATGTTTACAAAATATCTTCACAGCAGCACGAAGATTAAAGTCTTAATATCTGGAGACTATATCCTAGACAAATTAACACATAAAACTGACTATCACAAGTATAAAGTCTGGAGAAATTCTTCCCAAGTACCCTAAGAAAAATGTATAAGAAATTTTATGGAAATTTTTATAACATTTCCAAATAGAAATTAACACAATGTTCACCAAGAATTAATGAAGAGATAAATTATGAACTAGTCACACAGTGAAATACTATGCAATAATAAAAATGGACTCTAGCTGCTCAAAATAGCATGGATGAAGTTTAAAACATAATGTGTGAGGCGAACGTGATAACCACTACACTACAGAAACCGTGGGAGGTTGGGGTACCAGGTGGTGGGTATTATAGAGGGCACGGCTTGCATGGAGCACTGGGTGTGGTGAAAAAATAATGAATAATGTTTTTCTGAAAATAAATAAATTGAAAAAAAAAACAATGTGAATGAAAAGCAACTTCTAGAAGACTACGTTACACTCATTTTAAAATTTTTTCTTATTTTTTATAAACATATAATATATTATTATCCAGGGGTACAGGTCTGTGAATCACCAGGTTTACAACACTTCACAGCACTCACCAAAGCACATACCCTCCCCAATCTCCATAACCCCACCACCCTCTCCCTACCCCCCCATCAGTTTGTTTTGTGAGATTAAGAGTCTCTTATGGTTTGTCTCCCTCCTGATCCCATCTAGTTTCATTTATTCTTTTCCTACTCCCCATTGCATCTCCACTTTCATATCAGGGAGGTCATATGATAGTTGTCTTTCTCCGCTTGACTTATTTCGCTAAGCATGATACGATCTAGTTCCATCCATGTTGTCGCAAATGGCAAGATTTCATTTCTTTTGATGGCTGCATAGTATTCCATTGTGTATATATACCACATCTTCTTGATCCATTCATCTGTTGATGGACATCTAGGTTCTTTCCATAGTTTGGCTATTGTGGACATTGCTGCTATAAACATTCAGGTGCACGTGCCTCTTTGGATCACTACGTTTGTATCTTTAGGGTAAATATCCAGTAGTGCAATTGCTGGGTCATAAGGTAGCTCTATTTTCAACTTTTTGAGGAACCTCCATGCTGTTTTCCAGTCACTCTCATTTCTAAAATGTCAAAAGCAAGAGCTTTACTAGTTTATACATGTAAGAAAACAAATACAAAAGAAATGATGGAAGAATAAATTCAGAATCTTGGTTAATTATGTTAGCTTTGGAGAGTCAGGGGCATTGAGTGAAGGCACATATCGTAGATTTAATGGTGCTAAAATTACCCAGGTTTTATGCGTTAATGTGTTTGCAAGTGCTTGTTTTATAGATACTTCATAACTTACATAGTACCTATATATATTTTTTTCTTTTTTAAAGATTTGATTTATTTATTTGACAGAGAGAGATCACAAGTAGGCAGAGAGGCAGGCAGAGAGAGAGAGGAGGAAGCAGGCTCCCTGCGGAGCAGGGAGCCCAACGCGGGGCTCGATCCCAAGACCCCGGAATCATGACCTGAGCCAAAGGCAGAGGCTCTAACCCACTGAGCCACCCAGGCACCCCATTACATAGTACCTATAGTTTTATGTATCAAATTTTATAAAATAAAAAGGTAAGATTAAGGAACCAATCATTCTTGTCATTCACTTGATAGGCATCATCATTTTGGGAAAGTGTGGAGCCCAGATGCATATTCAAACCTGGTAAATGGAATTTATTGAGCAGGGATCTCAGTAGCTGTCTTGATAAAAATGACTGGGATTTGTGCAAATTGCAAATACTTCCATAACTCTTGTATACTTTCTTGGTTCCCCTAGCTTCTCTCTTTATTTTTTTCCTGTTAGTGCTCTTCCCTAATTTCCAAGAAATCTCCAATTCTGAGCTGGGCTTTATCTAGGTTGTAAGAAACAGCCTCATTCCAATGAAGTTGGGATCAGACTATAAGGAGGGTTTGAAATGTTCTGATTGGAAAGCAAGCAACAAACCAGCTACTCGCTTTTGAGTCCCAGCTATGTGTTTCTTAGTTTGACCACTGATGTTTTGATTCATTGTTGAAAAATTGATTGGGCTCTCACACCACTGCTTGCCACATTTTTTTATATCTTAGCAACAATGTGTCAGTGAAACATACTATGAAAATGCCATTATCAAGATTGTGAGGGGAAGTTGTTGCTCTCATTCCTTGTTCCCTCACTGCTGAGGGCCTCAAATCTATGCTGAATATTTTGTTTTGGCCTGCTCTGGTATTAATCCTTGTCCTAGGCATTTCTGGTATCCCTGTTCTCAATCTGCTCCATTTCTGCTCTTTTTACTTCCATCTCACTACTGAAAATACAAAGGCACATACTTAGCTATAGTTCTTAAGATGGGGTAACAATAAATATGCAGACAGGATTAGAAATCTGAAATATATGTAATTGGATTTTTACTCTAATAATTTTATTATTTACCTCATTCCTGCTAGTTTCCTATTCAATGTTTTCAGTGACAAAAGAAAAAATTGTTCTTTTCTAATACTCAGTTCTTGTCCTGACTTAAATTACTGTTCACATATACTGAGGGATAAATGCTAAATATTAATGCTAAATAATATATTAAATAAATAAATATAAAACCATTGCAACAAAGACTCTTTTTCCAGTGGACCATAATTGCTGGACCATTAATACTGGACCATTGCTCACAGGGCTCTCAATCTCTTCTACCCCTTCATCCTGGCTTATCCTGGGCATTCCTAACTAGTGGCATCTCTGAGCAGCTTATCAAAAAAGAGCATAAGCCTTGCTTCCTTCCCATAGGTCTTCTCCGTATGAGGGGTTCCAAGGCACTGAACCCCAAGACTGAGGGTATCTTGAATGGTCCAGTCAGAATTCAGACCCCTGGGCTGTAGCTAGGTTTATACAGTCCCCCAAGTCCTGCAGGTAAATACAGAGCTGCACAAACTTTGTCTAGTTAACTCTACACCTGTCATGGGAAGGGGAGTGCCTAGGTCAGGAAGTAGAGTATAAAGAACTACACTCGACATTTTGAATTCTGGGTTCACTAGAGAGAGGACAAATGACAGAAATACAGACTTACTAAATCTACTTGTATGAGACGACCTTCTATTTTTCCCTCTTTTCAAATTACATTGGTTAGAACAATATTAATTGATGTCAACGATAACAGGTGATTTGTTTAGCAGGATGATACCTTTTTAGATAGGGGATAGTGAGAGAAGAGGTAGGGATCCCCAAGGACTAGGAAAAATGGCAAAAGAAAGCTGAGGCCAGGCTCATGAATATATATTATCATTTTATCTCAATTTTTAAAAGGACTGTTGCTGCTTCTAAGTGTTTAGGAGGAATAGAAGCTACTAGTTCAAGATGAAAAATGAAACCCCTTCCTTTCCACAGTCTCATTAAAATTTTAGAACAGAATACATTTAAATTGTTTCAACTATTTAATTTTGACTATATTTTTGACTTTTATATATATGTATGTAACATATAAACTAAAAATTTTTTAATCAAATACCACACAGTGTTTATACTCAAAAGTGAGTTTCCTGTTTACCCCATGCCTCCTACTCTTTGTCCCAGGGGCAACCACTCTTCACAGGGTCTTGTGAGCATTTACAGAATACTTTCTGTACAAACCATTTCCATGAAACTTATAGATGACTTCTATATAGACGGTTCTGTCCTTTGATTATTTTTTGCGTAGTAATGTATTTCAGAAATCATTCTCTATCAGTATGTAGATCTGCCTCATTCTTTTTAATGGAGATCATGTGGAGGAACCATAACTTATAGGACCAATTCTTATTGTTGGGTGTTTAGGTTATTTTCATTCTTTAGTTACCACAACCAATGCTGTTAATAATTGAAGAGTTTAGAGTGTAAGTGTGAGTATATTGGTAGGATGCCAAAAGTGGACTTGGTGGGTAGAGGGATATATGCCTTTTGACAGAGAGTATGAAAAGGCTTACATAAGAGGTTGCTTATTTTACAGTAATGCTTACAATACTCAGGAGTGCCAGTTCCACCTACCTAAGCCTAACAGAGTTGATTTATAATCAAGCTGTGTGATCTTTATCAAGATGATAGATATAAAATGGTATGATATTCTATGCATAATCTGCATTTCCTAATTTCAGAATGACTTTGAACAACTGTCATGCATCCAAAATTTCTGAATGTTTCTTTACCTATCCTTTGACTCAATTCCACTAGAATGTTGGGTCTTTCCTTACTGGGATATGTTTACATACTACTCGATTGCCCTCTCTCTGTTATATGTATTGCACATACTTCCCAGATCATCGTTTGTCTTTTGTTTTTAAATATCACATTTGTTTCTTGCATATTAAAAAGTTATGTAGAAAAATTATCAATATTTTTATCTATGGCTGCTACAGATTGTATATCAACTAGATATATAGGTCTCATAATGAGACCTAACAGTTTTATAGTTTCAAATTTTATGTTTATTCCTGGAATCATCTGAAATTTATTTGGTATAAGGTTTGAGGGAGTGAATAAATGTATTTTAGTATGGCTTTTGTTTTTCCCAGAAAATTAATTCAGTGATCCATTTTTGACCAAAGATTGCAAATACTATGTATATAATTTTATAACTCCTGACACAAATTTGGGTTATATAGAGACACTGTATTCTATTACATTGGTATGTTTGTATATTGATATTCCAGTATGAATCCTATTTTAATTAATAAAGCTTTACATTACAGTTTGTTATCTGATAAAGCGACTCCGTTTTTCTTTCTTTCCTCTTTCAGACATTTTCTGCCTATTCCTGTGCAGGAATAATTTGCCATAAAAATCATAGAATTACTTAGTCTAATTTTTAAAAATGTATTTTAAAATTATTTAAGATAATCCATGCACCATTTTTATTGGGATGTGTAAAAATCCTATATAAATTTCAAGTCTTCCTATCAAAGAACAGAATGTGTATTTCCAGATCCTCACACATTTCTTGCTTAATTTACTAACTTTATTTATTTGTATCTTTTATGTTGTTATTTATAATGGGTTCTTTTCTCTTTTATTTTGTTTTGCAAAGGGAGAGTCATTTCCATATAAGAAGGTTATTAATTTTGGTATGTTGATATGTATTCATCCACCTTACTGAATTCTCTTATCCTTGGTTATAGTTTCCTGAGTGAATGCCTTGGAATTTTCAGTTAGGATATTACATTTTGATGTAATATAATTTCAATTTTTCTTTAAAACCTGTATATTCTTTATTTTTCCTTTTTAATTGCATTTACTAGAATAATGTTAGTTAGTCCTTATGTTAGTGAGTTTTTTTTTTTTAAAGATTTTATTTATTTATTTGACAGAGAGAGATCACAAATAGGCAGAGAGGCAGGCAGAGAGAGAGAGAGGAGGAAGCAGGCTCCCTGCAGAGCAGAGAGCCCGATGCGGGACTCGATCCCAGGACCCTGAGATCATGACCTGAGCCGAAGGCAGTGGCTTAACCCACTGAGCCACCCAGGCACCCGTTAGTGAGTTTTTAAATAATGTTTCTGATTCTAGAGCAGCACTCTCATAAAACTTCGTGCAATGATGACAATGTTCCATGTCTGTGTATACAATATGGTAACCACTAGCTGCATGTGACTATTGAGCAGTTGAAATTTCGCTAGTGATACCGAATATCTAATTTTATTGAATTTTAACTAATTTAAACAAAAATTTAAATTAACAAATGTGGCTAGTGTACTATATTAAGTGGTACAGTTCTAGAATTTTAACATTAAGCATGATGATATGTGTTCTTCAACTACCCTATATTTTTTCTTCCATTGTTTTATGTCATTGATTTTTGTTGTTTTTCTATTTTACTTAACTAAATTCTTGATTTATTTATTTTCATTCTTTTTAACTTATTATTGTAAGAAGTGCTTAAACACTTTTTCTACTGTGTCTCATGTATTTTGAAATGTCATAATTCATTAGTTATAGATTTTATGTAACAGCTTTGGTACTGTCTTTGACAAGATGTGGTGGGGTAGTCTTATTTTTCTAATTGTTAATTCATTGAAATATGCCTTGTGTGATATATATATATCAGTCATATGTATGCACAAGGCACATTTCGATATATATATTTATTTCAAGGCATATTTCAATATATATATTTATTTCAATATCATTTCAATATATATATAAATATACATATATTTACTTTTCTCCCTTCTCACTACCCTACAAGCCCCTTCTCCCCAATAACTGGGCAGCCTGGAAGGTGTAAGGTAATCCAGTGCAAACCTGAAAGTTTTAGCTGAAATATTTGTTAACTTGGAGAATAGAGATAAGAAATTATTTAGAGGTGAAAACTGCTATTGGAGACAACCTGGTGTTTCTGAAGGTTAGTTCAGGTTAGGGCAAGAGCAGAGAAATAAATCCAATGTGAGAAAAAGACATTAAAAGTGAAAAGGAAAGAAGAAAAAGTAGGAACTGGATATTGTAGTGGTCAAATATTCTCTTGGGTCATTTCTAGAACATGAGTGTGAGCATAAGGAAGGCTAATTTCCCTAGTTAATTTACTGGTTCTACATCAGTGCAAGACAATAACCTCTCTAAAAAAACAAGAATCAGAACTACCATAATAGCCTGGGCCCTATCTATATCTTAGCAGAAAGAAGTGTATGCTCCCCATTTTTTCAGATGAGTCAACCAAGACCTTTAAAGAATGGCTGACACATAGAAATTGCTTCCAAATATTAGCTTGATGAAACGTGAATGAATAAATGGTTCAGCCAAAGTCGGAGAGCTGGAGACAGTTGGAGAATTAGGGGGAAGTGATCCTGGTGTCTTGCCTCTTGATGCCTTATTCTGTCTAGCACACCATATTCACTATTTATTAAAGATAACAGACTTAAAATTTCATTTAATTGGATAGATATTTTTTCAGTTTCTGCTTTTCCTAATCTTAAATATGACAAAAAGAAACAGCCAGGGAAAGAGCTTGTGAGTATATTAATTGAAGTGTTTAGGAAACATGTACTAAAGGGAAGAACTGTAGAGGCATATGATGGGAACGTCCAGACACACAAAAAAATCTCATATGAAGTATTATCACTGCACTCCAGCAACACACTCACAGTTAAGAGTTGAAGATCCCTCAGAGTAATTGAATATAGTAAGAAAATAGAGTACAGGTTATATTTGCTATACCAACTCCAGTGGTTTGGTGGTGGCTTTCTGGAATACAGCTGAGAAAAATTCAGAGCTCATGCATGAGATCAGCAAGAAAGTATACATGACTGATTAAAATGTCTAATATGGCTATGGAGGAAAATGCAGTATTATTAATACCATAAATTTTCAACTCTGACTTATATTTTGCCTAATTGCTTTTACATTATTCAGTGAATTAGCTAAGCTGACAGAAGACTAAGCCATAGTAGACAATTTGTAGGTATTTGTTGAACTAACTTTTGTTAAAGTAAGCGCTTTACTTACAACAGTGGCTGGATAAAATTTCATGAGTTACATATGTAGTGATCAAAGATTTTGGAGGTATGCTGATAGGAATATAAATTTGAAAAGATAAGAGAATATCATCCCAGAAATAAGAATTGCATAGCTGTATTGCCTGGAAGTGAAGAGGAAGAGAGAGATTTCTTGATATCAGGGAAAGATGATTGACATTGCCTCACATGCCAGTGGTCAGAACAAAAATGCATTTTAATTGCAATATTTTAGAGAAGTTCAATTAAGTCTACATTTTGAAAAGATTTGGGCTGAAGTCAATTAAAAAGTACAAGAGAGCTAGGTTAAACTTGTGGTTAATGTGGTTGCACCATTCAGTGACATGTGGGACACATTCTTGGATGGAAGAAACCATCATCCAAGTTTAGAATTATTTGGAACCTGCGGCTTTTGAGATCTGAACCCAACCTGAACTTCTTGGTGCTGTGTATTTTCTTTTTGTTTTATTTCCTGGCATGAGAACTTGTCGTGTGTGTGTGTGTGTGTGTGTTTTCATTCTAACGTTTATTAAAAAAAAGTTTATCATAAAGCCAATTGGGAAATATATTTTTATTAAATACACTTTGATGAGTTAACTGTAAATAAATTAATATTAAGAGGATTAAATTTCCACTAAAACATAGAAAAATTTAAAAGTTGAAAAGAGAGATACTTAGAAAAACATAGCTTAGGTTTTATCCAAACCAGAACATTTGTAAAAATAGCTAAAAAGATATTAGTTGATCTCAAATTGTGGTCTAGCTCAAAACCTTAAGTTACATTGTTTTCCAATATTCAGATTCTCTAGGATCCCCAAGCAATAGAAGGTAAAACTATTACTCCTTGGGGAAGAGAATTTCAGATCTCTGATTTTGGTCTTCTGCTCATTCATCAAACCACACTGGAACCTGTCCTTGGTTGGATAATATATAGGGCCACCATGCAAGTTCTAAGAGCCACCTGGGAAAAATGATTAAAATCATGTGGCTAAGCTCTTCAAAACATATAGAAAAATTGATATGCCTGTCCCTGTGGGAGGAAAAGAAATCCACAAGAATAATGACCTTAGTGGAGCCTTAGGTGTTGCTTGACTTCCAGTGTGTATCCTGCAGTGTTGCCAAATCTTCTAATCTGGTGTTGGCCAGGAGGAGAGTAAAATAAATGTATGGAATATGGGACACTGTTTGCATGTGGTTTTGTGAGCACATGATTGTTTTAAGTAGTAAGTCTTTTACTATTTTACTCAGTTCATTGTGGTATTTAAAATTTTTTTTTCACAGGTACCATTTTAATTTAATATGGTGGAGTGGAAAGAGCGTGGGTTTTGGAGTCAAGCATATTTGACTCTGTCATTTACTAGCTGAGTGAATTTGGGCAAGAACTGTACCTGGCATATGGTGTAAATAAATACTTGTTAAAGGAGAGAATGAATGAATTAAAGCAAATAACCACTCTTAGCCTCAATAAAATTTACCCATGCCTGACAGCTTTTGTTTAGTTTTCATGTAATGGGACCAGATCACTAGGCATTTAGTACAGAAGACATGAGAACAGAACCTCTCCTCTTGCCAAAGGTCTTGACAACATGGTAGCAAGTTAGAGAACAAAACTGGCTTTATCATATATGAGAGAGAAATTAAGAGATCACATTTAGAATGGTTCTTTGCCAGTGTTTTGATTATGTAAATATTCAGCATTGCTGTTCAGTGCTGTTGTAACATTTTGCTCTTAGATCCTCTAAAATGAAACCAGTCAATGCTGGTTTTTGTAGTCTAGTTTTTGGACAGCTATAACCATCAGGTGAAAAACAGTATTTTGGAATCAATTGTTAAGATTATCAAATAAGAAATGTTTTCCATTGTTTACCCATCTTACCCAGGCCAGTTTCTAGATATTGCTGATTGCCCTAGAATATTTATATCTATTCCAGAATAATGTTCTTATTAGCCCAGAGGATGTCTGTTAGTACAGAGCATCCAGGATGCCACTAAATCCATATAGGTTATTAGCAGTTATATATCAAATTGGATGTTTGAGGGGTACATATATGCCTGGTGTGTTTTCCATTATGGGACCTCAGTTCCTAACTAGTGAACTTTAATTATTTCTGATCTTTAATATAAATCTACACTGTTGGTGAGAATGAAAGTTGGTGCAGCCACCTTGGAAAACAGTGTGGAGATCCCTGAAGAAATTAAAAATAGAACTACCTTAATGACCCTGCAATTGCACTACTGTGTATTTACCCCAAAGATACAGATGTAATGAAAAAAAGGGCCATATGTACCCCAATATTCACAGCAGCAATAGTCACAATCGCCAGAATGTGGAAAGAGCCAATATGCCTTTCAACAGATGAATGGATAAAGAAGATATGGTTCATATATGCAATGGAATATTACACCTCCATTAGAAAGGATGAATACCCAACTTTTATATCAACATGGATGGGACTGGAGATTATGTTCATGAAATAAGTCAAGAAGAGAGGGTCAATTATCATATGGTTTCACTTATTTGTGGAGCATAAGGAACTACATGAGGACACTAGGAGAGGGAAACGAAAAGTGAATTGGGGGATATCAGAGGGGGAGACAAATCATGAGAGAATGTGGACTCTGAGAAACAAACTGAGGGTATTGGAAGGAGGGGGCTGGGGGATGAGTGAGCCTGGTGGTGGGTATTAAGGAGGACACGGATTGCATAGAGCATTGGGTATGGTGCATGAACAATGAATTCTTTTTTTTTTTTTTTTTTTTTAGTATAGTTGACACATGATGTTACATTAGTTCAGGTATACAGAACAGAGATTCAGCATCTCTGTACATTATGGTATGCTCCCCACAAGTATGGCTCCCATCTGTCACCATACAACACTATTACAGTACCATTGACTAGATTCCCTGTGCTGTGCCTTTTATTCCTGTGACTTATTCATTCTATAACTGGAAACATATCTCTCCACTCCCCTTCACCTATTTGTCCCATCTCCCCATTGACAACCATCAGTTTTTTCTCCATATTTACAAGTCTGATTCTGCTTTTTGTTTATCTATTTATTTGCTTTGTATTTTAGTTTACACATATAAGTGAAATAATATGGTATTTTTTTTTGTCTAACTTATTTCACTTAGCATAATACCCTTTAGGTATATCCAGGTTTTCATAAATGGGACAATTTCATCCTTTTTTACCCCTGAGAGATAGTACTGTGTGTGTGTGTGTGTGTGTGTGTGTGTGTGTGTGTATATATATATATACACACTACATTTTCTTCATTAATTCATCTGTGAATGGACATTTGGGCTGCTTTTTATAAATAATGCTACATAATGCTATTATAAATAAAGCTACAATAAACATAGGGTACATTACAAATCTTTACAAATTAGTACTTTGGGGGGGATAAATATCCAGTAGTGGAATTATTAGAGTATATATTTCTATCTTTAATTTGTTGAGGAACCTCCATTCTGCTTCCACAGTGGCTGTACCAATTTACATTTCCACCAACAGTGAACCACGTTCCTTTTTCTCTACATCCTCACCAATACTTGTTATTTCTTATATTTTTGTTTCTAGCCATTCTGAAAGGTGTAAGGTAAAATCTCATTATGGTTTTGAGATAATATTTATAAATGATATATTTGACAAGGGGTAAATATTCAAAATATATTAATAACTTATACAATTCAACTCCTTGTATTCTTTTTATTACTACTTCTGTCTTTGTGTTTGAGACTCTCATCAGTTCATCACTTGGTTTTCCATAACTCAAACTATCTCATAGTTCAAGGAAGTAGAGTATTGAGGATGAAAATATGGGCTCTGAGCCAAATGCCTCATTGTGAATCTCAGCTTCGCCAATTCCTCCATGCATGAATATGGGGTACTTAACATTTTCTGTCAGTTTCCTCATTTTTTTGTTATACAGACTAAAAGAGTTAATACGAAGTAAAGAAATAAGAATTTTGGCAAATTGTAGCTGTTCAGGGAAAAAAATTATTACAGCAGAAAGCAATGAGACTGACATATGTCCAGGTAGTTGGACTATAGAGAGAAAATACAAAGCCAACATGGATATTTCAATTCTCATATGTATTTCCCATTTTAAAAGAATAAGTTAGCATTTTGATATCTACTTGAGTTTTATGTATACTAAAGATAACATGATTCATTCTCTCAAAGTCTGATAATCCCTTGGCACTGGCAATAATGAATTTTTGAATCTTCCAAGTTGTGAGCCAGGTGATCCAGCAGAACTGCCATTATGTTAGCTGTTTCCCAGACACTTCTCAATGGATCTGTCTAAGTCCGTAATGAAATGTTCCACAACCTGAAGCAAAATGAAAACATAAAGATTGGACTTTTCACAAACCAAAGATTTTAATTTAAAGGAATGTCCTTTATTTTGAGATTGTTAATAGGGTATTTTTTGTTTGTTTGTTTGCTTCCAGACAAAACTTATACTGAATTTGTTTTACTTTGTTAGAATGTGAGTTCCCACCTTTTTTGCCTGGCTCTTCCTAACTAATCACTACCAAATTATTTCCTGAGCTCCATTCAGCCAGAATTTCTTACTTTCCCCTGACATATTTGAGCAGAATCTTCACATTTCATCAAAGTCTTATCCAAGTATTTCTTGGAGGCCCAGAGTCTATCCAATAATGTCATCCCTATCAAATCCATGGTGCTACCACACCAAACCTAAAAAGTACTGTATAAGCCCCACCCCATCATGCGAGTGGGCTATTCCTACCTGCTCTTGCAGATGCTATAGTTTTTGTTGGCCCTTCTTCAGACGCCAGCTGCCAGTGGGTGCCACATTGGGAAAATAGCCCTTTTTTCTTTATATTTCTCTTTGATATGGCCCAAAGAAGCATTATTTGGGGCCCTGGTGTCATTTGTTGGTATTCAAATACCAGCCCCCACAGTAATTCACATGTCTACTCTTCTCCTGTGACTTGAATGAGTCACTGGGTCAAGTTCATCATGCCTGGCTTCATCTCTCCCAGGGGGAATACTCTCTGGGAAATTTATTCAGGACCTTGTGCTAAAAGGCTTTGAGAAGGCCACCCCACCAGTATTATCCACCAGTGTGTCTGAACTACAACAGTAGATTGAATTTTTTTCCAGAGGGTACAAATATATGTCCATTAAGACTGTTTCATCAGCTTAACAAATATACTTGAAGTCCAGTGGTTGGTAGGAGGAGCCCACACATAGCTCAAGCTGAGTCATTACTATCATCATTTAGGAAGATTTGGATATGTAAATAGCACCCAAACATCTAGTCTCGAGTTCATATCGACTGTCCATGGCGAATTACTTAATCTCTCCAGATGTTAGTGTTTTTATTTACAAAATGGGGATAATAATAGTGCCTACCTTATAGGTAAATTAAAAGGGTTTATATATTTTAATATGTATCGTAATATGTTTTAGGTTAACATATTTTAATAGTACTGTGTGTAGTAAATACTATGTACAGATCAGATATTATGTAATTATTAACTCTGTCACACTATCTCCTAGGATAGAAGCAGGAAGATATGTTTGATTATCTTCATATTAAGTTGAGTGAGGGTATTCTGATATCATTTCTTTTAAATACACACATAATGCCTTAAAAGAGAAACTGTTATAATTAATTATGTTGTATTATTACATTTACTTTACACTTTACTCTGAAGAGTTTTTAGACTAACAGAGGAAATCTTGGAATACAGCACATAAATAAGTCAATCAATTAGTTATAATATTATTCTACATGACTAGCTGTGTAAATTGGTAAAAGCATTACATCAGATGATGGGATATGTAAGTGAATAGAATGGAAAATTTCCTTCATACTATAGATTGTTCTTCTCCTTCTTGCTTTTTTACCCAGCAAGTGGCAGGGAAGTTCAAATGACTGCTCACATTGTAGCTTTAGTTCAAGTCACGGCTCAACCTCACAAAGGCAAAACTGACAATTCCAGATGTCCATTAGTCACGGCACCATGAAGACAGACCCCACTGATCAGTTTGTAAGCTGTGGGCATATCATGAAATTGTCTTGCCACCATACAGATAAACAAAGCATATGTGCTATTAGTTCAGAGCTGAAGATAGAATAAGAATATTAACTTCAAAATCAAATGAGAACATGCAAGAAACAATACAATTTTTATTTTAAAAGGAGAAAATACAAACTCTGAGGACATAAACAAAGGTAGTGGTAATGTAGAAGAGAGCCTGATTTTTGTGGTAGTTTCGCCGTCTTTGATTATTGTATGGGGCAGACCCATGCTGGCTAAAATTATGTCTAGCACTTTACAGCAGCAGATTGGACTAGCCAGAGGCTTGGAACCTTGTGGATTTGTGGCTCTTCAGAAGTGCTTCTGTATTGGAATGTGTTTGTGTTTGCCTTTATTTGTTTTTAATAAAAAAAACTTGAAGAAAAAGTTTCTGCCTTGGTAGATTTTCTTTGGAATCCCAGAAAGGGCTCTTGAGGGCTCTGTGGCTCTTTTGTGATGATAAACCAAAGCTTTGAGCTTGTCCCAGTTGGAATTCCAGACACTAAAAAAGCCAGCTTCTATTATTATTATTGTTGTCTACAGAACTAAGCCCCCTTCTGATTATTCAGGTTTATACTAATAGTTTTCTAAACATATTAAGTTTTTTATTTTTTCCAGCAAAGCTAGGACTACAAAACAAAGCAGGGGAAACTTCACAATAATGTTTCAGAGGTGCCAATTTTCTGAGTCTCCCTGGCGGGTACCTGTGGTGTAGCCGGTTTTATTGGGAGGGAAACGTTAATAAAAATATTCTTCCACAGTGAAGAACAAGTTTCATAAACTAGTAGAAGAAATGATTACATGGGAGAAGATGGCAGCTGGGATAAAGGTAGTGTCTCTGAAAGAAAAAAATTATTGCAATATTGGAGTCTCCAAACTGAGTCATTAATAGGTGTGAGGATAATCATAGATTCTTAAGAGTTATACATGGAAAGTTAAAGATTTTCAAACACAACCTTAATGTTTTGCAAGATCTAGCTGTACCATGTGCCAGATAGAGTACTTTGTTTTTACTTAAGCCCATATCCTAGCAGAGAATTATCTACCATACAAGAAAACCCTTTCCAGGTGAGAACAACTATGAAACAAAGTTCAGCTCCATACAGGGCCAAAGTTATTTCATTTTAATTTTGACCCATTAACCATGATTCTGTCCTCTGAAGTTACTCCTTCTTTCATGTAATTTCTGTCATTTATTAAAGATAGTTATCATTCCATTCCATTCCCTGAAGCCTTTTCTTCTCAAGAATCCTTAGCTCCTGCAACCGCTGTTAAATTAAATCAAATTAACATTTGCTGAATACTGACCATGAGCTATGCTCTGTGGTAGGATCTTGGAATAGAAAAATTGATGGTCTGTATTCTTAAGATCACAATTGGGATAGAAGGACATTAATGACGTATATAGTCTTATCATTGCAATACCTTCTCACGGATGTTAGAAGGAGACCTGTGCAGATTGGATGGTGGCAAGGGAGCAATTAGATCTGCCAGGGAAGCTGGGAAATTCTTGTCTAAACAATAGCATTTTCCAAACGAAAAATTAAGGAAAATCATTCCAGGTGAATTGAAATACTGTGTATGGCATAGCTGTGTGAAAAGCAAATTGTATTAAGAGACAGGGTCACATGTATTATGAAGTTTTTTCTATAAAGTTTGAATGATCCCAGAAATATTATTAACATAAAATCAGCTAGGGGCTCTTTTCCAATTTTCTAACCTATCGTGAATCTCTATCTCCTCTTAAAAATGTTTATTCTGCCTTTTCCAGTTTAAGAATAATTCTACTTCATAGGGAAGGCAGAGTGAAAGTGTAATTGAGAATTTGGGCTGTCTCACAAATTCCTTAAAAAATCACACACTCCTACTTCAGTTGATTGGTCCATTTCTCTCTTTTCCTAATTCTCATACCCCCATAGCTTTATAGTGCTTCTCTTCTGCTAATCATGAAGCTCATCACAGGGGGCTTATCTTTCTATTCTTACTCTTATTCTTACACTTTGTCTATGATTGATTGTGGTTTCTGCATTTCTTATGTTTACCTATTTGAAAGACATCAGTACTTTTTAATAGTTAATTATTTAACTATTACTGATCATTGCTCCAAGAACTTTAAGTATATTATTTCATTCAATCTTTAGAATAGATCTATAAAATAATAATTATTATTATTTGCAATTTACAGATGAAGAGATCTGAAAGGATAAGCCATTTAGCCACAAAATTTGACTCTGGTGTTGGCTTTCTTCTCTGGTGTAATGTACTGATAATACTGTAACTTTCAGATCTTTTTTATCTTTAGTCCTTTGGCCCCATTGGTAATGGAAGGTGGGAAAATTTTATTTTTAACACTTTGCTTACTTTTTTTTCTATTCTGGAGTCTTTAACCATGTAAACAATCCCTCCCCCCACCACGCAGTTTTGAAATCTTGTTTGTGCTTCTAGCCAATAACTCATTGAACACTCCCGGAATGACCCTGTCTGCAGATGCTCTCCTGAGGTTCCTAGATGTGCCTGACAAATAAGACATTTTCTTAGAAACCAAGGCTTATTTTGGGTGATTTCTGCAATTAAATAACGTATTGTTTGGGATTTGTGGTTTCTATTTATGCATAATTGCTTTTATTAAAAATCTTATATTCCAATCAAAAACGTTAAAATCAGTAACAAAATTTAAACTGAAAATTAGAAAATTATAATGAAGCATTCCTGCCAACTATAGAAATCCAGTATTTTATGTGCTTTTGCTGATCTCCCAAATTTCCAGACTCCCAGATTCTCATCCAACCCAGAAAGATCCACGGGATAGCCAAAGACCTTAGCATCTTCTTAGACTTTAATATCTTAGTTGTTATTTTTAAGCTAAAAATAACGTGATTGGGATCATTGCAAACATTTGTTGGTAAATACAAAAGACACAAATGGAAAATTCTGTTATATTAGCTTTTATAAGATGTGAGAAGTGTGTTGTATCAAAGGAAAGGACACACTTAGAGTACTTCTGTGGACAAAAAGGATGGCAATTTATTGGAAGGCATCAGAGGAAATTGAGCTGGAAGAAGAACAAACAGAAACAAAGTTGGAGCTTTGTTAAAAGAAAGTACACTTGTTATTAGTCTCCATGTTTTCAATCTTTTGAAGAGAAGTAAGCTCTGAAAAGCAGGACATTGTCTGTCTCTGGTGCCTGACAACATGAGAACGGAAATGGGAACATTCATGTTCTATCAAATGGCCAGTGTAGGAAGTACATTCTGTCCTCCTAAAAGACATAATGGACCCCAAAGAGGTGGAAAGGAAGCTCGGAAGGAAGCGCTCAGAAGGAAAATGTAGAATGTACAGATACATAATCTTAAAGAAAACAGATACATAATCTTAAAGAAAATTAACACATAGTTAATTACATAATTTTTAACATAAAAGAAAGCACTAAGAATTGCTTCCGATCTGGTTCGTAATCCCATGATTTCTTTTAATATGAAAATGCCTGCCAGACATTTCTTCAAAAAAGTGAAATAATGCCCTTGCCAATCCAAGAAGAGGAGAAAGGAATAACTCCTGTGGAGAAAGAAGGGGGGAGAAGAAGGTGTGAATGGTGTTGAAGTAAAGGAATGCTGTTTTGTCATCTCATCCCTGTCAGTGACAGCAGGTGCCACAGAGGAAAAGACAACCAAATAAAGGGCAAGGAAACCAGGAGAGCAGACACAAAGAGGGAAACACATCCATCTGCCCTGTGCCTCATTAATCTTGTCACAAATACTTGCTGCCGAGAAATGCTAATCTTCTCACTACCCAAACTAGCCTCCTTCACAAGAATGTTTTCAAGGTCTGGTATATCTAATGACTGAACCATTTAATAAATTACTTACTTATGTTACTATGAAAGCCAGGCCAGCAGCTGTAACCTACATGCAAAGCACTAAATCCTTATACCTGACTTTCTAAAGGTTCCTCTAAATCATATTTAGTGACAGGGTGAGGTACACAGGAATCAGGATTTAGTGGCCGGGCATACTTCATGCTGTTTTGGGTAGGTCAGAAGGTCTGATTTGGATTTCTTCCCAGTAACCTGATCTAGGTGAATCAGCAGGTTATAAATGAAAGTCAGTTTCTAAGATCTCCTTATTTTCTCTATCAGAAACTTTATAAAAACAGCGAAAAACGGGAAAAGACGGAGAGATAATAAATACCACTGACTGATATTATGATATTGCAATTTCTTCTTCCTCAGACATTGTGAAATGAGATGCCATTTTGTATCAGCTAAGTATTTGTATAAATTCCTGAGTTTGTTGTTTTTTTTTTTCTATTGTTAGCCAGAAAAAATACTCAAATGACTGAAAAGTACTTAAGAGCTCACGTTACCTTTTCTAGGTCACAAAATACAACATTGGATTGTGAGTTTTTCAAGGGCAGGTTCTAAAGACTTTTGTGTATTTTTATCACTCACTGTATGAAAATACCTCCTTAACATGATAAATCATAGGAAAAAGAAAGAATAAAGGGGAAGACAAAAGAAACAAAATGCATTAGACTTATCCAATTCAAAGCACTGACGTTCATTGCATCATCCCATCTTCATGACAACTCTTGGATGAATGAAGAAACTTTAGTTCAAGGTCACAATGACAACGATAAAATTAGTGTTTGAAAGTTTCATCTGATTTGAAAGCTTGAGCAATTTGCTCAGAAAGGAAGACATTTGAGTACAAGCAAACCTTCCACGCCCCAGAAACCATGCCTCATTGTGTTGTCCTCTGTCCAACACATGCCATGACTGCACCAATTTATAGAGCATTTCTAAAGGATCATTGATCCTTCTCATACTCTCAATTAAGAGACTTCTGAATTAGCATAGAATGCTAAATCTAAAAATTGCATTTATAGAATCTCAGAGAAGCATAGTTACCAGTAGCATGCTTTCTTCATTGTCAAAGGACAATTACACTTGTTGTTATCGAACCCCATGAACACATTGGGAATATTTGGCCACTTTGTAAGTGTAGGAAAATTGTATGAAATATGAAGAAACTCTCATCATATGAAAATGGTAATAATAACAATAATGAATACTAACTATGCTGAAATGATTGACCAGCTACTGTGTGTAAAGCAGCTCACAGCACAGAAAAAGTGTTGTCGATGCTAGTTTTTATTAACGCTATTTTCATAATCACATGTTTCTATACTCTGAGATAAGAGTTCACTAGCTTCAGAATCCTAAAGTAAAACACTTTCTTCTGTTTATCTTCCCTCCAATCACAACTTCTTTGTTTCTATTTTGTATTCCAGGAGAATGATCAGGCCTTTTATAAAGGAAGTACAAAAATAAGCTATAGATGAGAAGAAACTGCATATATTTGCAAATTCAGCCATTAGTAGCTAGTATATTTATAAATAGCTCAATATTTTTGCATCCAGACATACCAAAAAAACAAGTGAAATTCATTTTCTACACATCTCCCAACCTTCCCCTATACCTCAAAGTAATATAGGAAACTATGACTCTAGCTAAATAATAAAGCTCTGCCTTTATTGCTTACCTTTTTCTGAAGGTCTTATTGCATTTCGGGAATGTCCATCCTTGGTCTTACTAGTCCACTTCTCTGAAATATCTGATTTTATTTTATATTTATTGTATACTGGGGTGAGGACAGGCAGGTAAAGGCTGGGTTGTGTGGTATTCAGAGACTGGAAATTGAAACCCCCTGTTTCTCACAGCCCAGGTGTGGTGCAGACAGCCCTGGTCTCCACATTTCCTCACCATGCCCCAAAAATGACCTTAACCCTGACATAGAAAGAGAAGCAACATAACTGTGAAAGGCTGTTGTTGGCTGGCTATGGGAGACAGAGCACTTTTCTGAACACTGGGGCTGTATCTCATTGCTCTCCCCTGAGTGTTAACACTTCCAGTCTCTCCACTGACCTGGAGTCTGTGAAGCCAAAGAGGGGTCAAAGCTAATCCTCAGTGCCCATCAAACTCACTTTATGAGTTGGTCCTTGAAGCAGTGGGAAAATTATTCAGATCAATTCTCTCTCCTTCTATTCAATCTTGAAATCTATCCAAAAGCATCATTTTCTTCTAAGATATTTCACCAAATACACTCTGTCTTTTTTTACCTCTTGCTCTATCCTCATAAGTAAGTAAATAAATAATAATTTATGTGTGCACAAAACACTGATGTTAAACAATATTCCATCACTCTAACAAACTGCTTTTTCCTTGCCCCGTTTAATCATTTTTCATTTATTACATATCTTTACCTGTTATAAATCTGACAGCAATAACAAAAATATCTTTTTGTCTTCTTTTTTTTTTTTTTTTTTTTTCCCAATTTATTTATTTTCAGAAAAACAGTATTCATTATTTTTTCACCACACCCAGTGCTCCATGCAAGCCGTGCCCTCTATAATACCCACCACCTGGTACCCCAACCTCCCACCCCCCCGCCACTTCAAACCCCTCAGACTGTTTTTCAGAGTCCATAGTCTCTCATGGTTCACCTCCCCTTCCAATTTACCCAAATTCCCTACTCCTCTCTAACCCCCCTTGTCCTCCATGCTATTGGTTATGCTCCACAAATGAGTGAAACCATATGATAATTGACTCTCTCTGCTTGACTGATTTCACTCAGCATAATCTCTTCCAGTCCCGTCCATGTTGCTACAAAAGTTGGATATTCGTCCTTTCTGATGGAGGCATAATACTCCATAGTGTATATGGACCACATCTTCCTTATCCATTCATCCGTTGAAGGGCACCTTGGTTCTTTCCATAGTTTGGCGACTGTGGCCATTGCTGCTATAAACATTGGGGTACAGATGGCCCTTCTTTTCACGACATCTGTATCTTTGGGGTAAATACCCAGGAGTGCAATTGCAGGGTCGTAGGGAAGCTCTATTTTTAATTTCTTGAGGAATCTCCACACTGTTCTCCAAAGAGGCTGCACCAACTTGCATTCCCACCAACAGTGTAAGAGGGTTCCCCTTTCTCCACATCCTCTCCAACACATGTTGTTTCCTGTTTTGTTAATTTTGGCCATTCTAACTGGTGTAAGGTGATATCTCAATGTGGTTTTAATTTGAATCTCCCTGAGGGCTAATGATGATGAGCATTTTTTCATGTGTCTGATAGCCATTTGTATTTCTTGATTGGAGAAGTGTCTGTTCATATCTTCTGCCCATTTTTTGATGTGTTTGTCTGTTTCGTGTGGGTTGAGTTTGAGGAGTTCATTATAGATCCTGGATATCAACCTTTTGTCTGTACTGTCATTTGCAAATATCTTCTCCCATTCCGTGGGTTGCCTCTTTGTTTTTTTGACTGTTTCCTTTGCTGTGCAGAAGCTTTTGATTTTGATGAAGTCCCAGAAGTCTATTTTCGCTTTTGTTTCCTTTGCCTTTGGAGACGTATCTTGAAAGAAGTTGCTGTGGCTGATATCGAAGAGATTACTGCCTATGTTCTCCTCTAAGATTCTGATAGATTCCTGTCTCACGTTGAGGTCTTTTATCCATTTTGAGTTGATCTTTGTGTACGGTGTAAGAGAATGGTCGAGTTTCATTCTTCTACATATAGCTGTCCAGTTTTCCCAGCACCATTTATTGAAGAGACTGTCTTTTTTCCACTGTATATTTTTTCCTGTTTTGTCGAAGATTAATTGACCATAGAGTTGAGGGTCCATATCAGGGCTCTCTACTCTGTTCCACTGGTCTATGTGTCTGTTTTTATGCCAGTACCATGCTGTCTTGGTGATCACAGCTTTGTAATAAAGCTTGAAATCAGGTAAGGTGATGCCGCCAGCTTTATTTTTGTTTTTCAACGTTTCCTTAGCGATTCGGGGTCTCTTCTGATTCCATACAAATTTTTGGATTATTTGCTCCAGCTCTTTGAAGAATGCCGGTGGAATTTTGATCGGAATGGCATTAAAAGTATAGATTGCTCTAGGCAGTATAGACATTTTAACGATGTTTATTCTTCCGATCCAAGAGCATGGAATGGTCTTCCATCTTTTTGTGTCTTCTTCAATTTCTTTCATGAGTGTTCTATAGTTCCTCAAGTATAGATCCTTTACCTCTTTAGTTAGGTTTATTCCCAGGTATCTTATGGTTCTTGGTGCTATAGTAAATGGAATCGATTCTCTAATTTCCCTTTCTGTATTTTCATTGTTAGTGTATAAGAAAGCCACTGATTTCTGCACATTGACTTTGTATCCTGCCACGCTGCTGAATTGCTGTATGAGTTCTAGTAGTTTGGGGGTGGAGTCTTTTGGGTTTTCCATATAAAGAATCATGTCATCTGCGAAGAGAGAGAGTTTGACTTCTTCATTACCAATTTGGATACCTTTTATTTCTCTCTGTTGTCTGATTGCTCTTTTTGTCTTCTTTAAAGAGTATGTGTTCTTATTTTTTCTTTGAAGACAGATGTTTAGAATGATAGAAGATCATCAAACCAGGGAGCAGAAGAATTAAGCACACGGAATTTTCTTTTCCAAAATTTATTGAAACAACATGGACAGGTTTTACTCTTTTGAAAAATAACTGGCAAAGTTAGCTCTATAAAGTATTTCTTGCAAACATTTAATTAAATTTAAATCCTATGCAGAATAATTCAAGCCTCACATAGTGTCGCCTCCTCTTTGCAAAAAAGAACCGTTTTAGGGAAAGAGTCATTTCTAAAATGTCTACTTGTTTTCTGTAGTAAGACTACAGCATGCATGCTCCGGACTCCTGGCAACCTTCTCTTCATCTTTCAGCATGTCTGACTACTAAAAACAGGAAATGAAGGAACAAGAACTCTGATAGATTTCATGACATTGGTGATCATGGAAGTGTGATGTCTTGGTGCAGATAATGTGATCTCCCATTGTCCTTTGCTCCTAGGTTCTTCCTCAGAAAGATTACTAAATAGAAAATCAGTTTCTATTGCCAATCTATTCATATGCCATTGACCTGTTGAGCATTCATATGCTAAAGTAGAATATTTATGGATTGGTTCTTTTGACTATTCCAAAAATAAGGACTAATGTGAACTGATGACTAATGACAGTATCAGAGCAGTATGAATTTTATTCAAGTAGTATTCAAGGTGATATTTCAGCCCAGTCTCAAAATCTTGGGCCTAGGTTCAGTGAATAGCAGAACACTGGCCTTAGACGTGGTGGTTCACTTTGGACTTGTTGGTACAGCAGAAAGACCAGAATGGGCAATTCTTTTTTAGGGGTTGACCTTGAAGGAGATGAAGGAGATGATGGGTGAATTACCATGGACACTAAGAAGATGTGCAGTTTTTCATTACGTTTACTTCCTTTATTATCTACCTTTCCCAGAAATGTATTTTTATTGGTAACTAGGTTTTGAAATTTTTACCAAGCGGCGAGTATAAACCATTTCTCTAAATAAATTCCTCCAATATCTGATGTGTAGGTATAGGCAAGTATGAGCCAACCATGCTATTAGGAAACTAATAAATATGTCTCCTTTGTTTTCTATTAAAAGAGAAAAGGCAAGACAATAGGGCTCATGCCAGATCAGGTTGTCACTGGTATGTGCTTATCCTTTACATAACAAGTGTATTTTATAAGAAAAAACACAAGGGAAATATTTTTATTTATTTTATTAGTTGTACAATAGCCATGTTGGCAACTGAAGAACTAATAAACCAAAATTGTCTCATGTGGTTCTTATTATGGAATCAAATAGTAATGTAAAAGGCAAGCACACACCAATCATAACCCCGTATGGCTGAAAGAACAGGAAAATGTGGCTCCATTTTCATTAGTAAATAGAGGCATATATTTCATGATGTGTCCAAACCTGGCTCCAAAGAAACTCCCAGTACACTATGGCATTTTGTACCACTCAAGGGTGCCACACTTATACAGGTTATTGTTGATGTGGGTGGGAAAGATAGGGCTGCTCTTAGTCTTGCAACAGTATTAACAGAGCACCAGTGGAGAACAGAGCCACACTCCTTGGCAGTCTCGGAAGAAAAGCATGCTAACCCAGTACGTGATATATACAGTCTTTGCAATATACAGTTGGCTGATTTGCAACAAGTAAGTTGACATGCATGTAACCACCCAAATTTCATTCCAGAATGTTTAGTCTTTTCAATAACCAGACAAAACTATTCAAGCTCTGTAATTAAA
The DNA here is from genome assembly GCF_020171115.1 of Neogale vison. Lineage (NCBI taxonomy): Eukaryota > Metazoa > Chordata > Mammalia > Carnivora > Mustelidae > Neogale > Neogale vison. The sequence continues at coordinate 74,228,761 of NC_058091.1, read as the reverse complement.
AGACTGCGTGCATAAATATTTTCTAAGTTCCTTCCATGCAATTTTCAGTTTATCTCTAAGGAAATATAAGGGTATCTATTATCAGTGGAAGGTAGGTATTCATTACAGCAAGACACTGCACTAATGAATCATCCTTGGGATAACAAAGAGTGGTCATTGGGCTTCTAGGAAGTGTTGACATGGAAGAGCACTAGATTTTCATTAGGTACAGAAAATATTGGGTGCTAAGAATCAAAGTTGGTTCTTTTAGCTTCTCTTTCTGATTTGCTTTTTCTTTTCTTTTCTTACCTACTTGGGAATACATGGCTAGATGATCATGTCAGCCAGACGTGAGTAAGTCTCCTGACTTGTGAACAGTATGTGCCACAACTGAGGTAGAATTATGTTCTTATCCTGGACTTTTTCTGGAGTGCAGAGGAAATGACAAATTCATTCTTGACATATTTTATTAAATTACACTTAGGTTTATGTAGAACATTGATTAATCGGACAAGAAAATTAGTACAGAAGAGAACTCAAGTCACACAAAATTTCTAGATTTATAATCCGAGTTTTAAAATCTATGCTTTTGGTAAACAATCTTTTAGAGTATAGTCAACAAACAAATAATTAAACCATGACCAGAATTACTTCTAAGATATTAACACTAACCAGTGCTTTTATAGGCAGCATCCACGATTACTGAGTGCATCGAGAATCTATACTGCTGCACCTATTTACTTGGTAACTAAATATTTGACCAAAGATATTACTGGAACTGAAATGACCACCCCATTGGATAATGACCAACTGTTAGAGAGGATTCTAAAACTGTTCTTAAGGATCTCAGAATAGTTCCTAAGTGAAAAGAAAATGTCATTTGCCCTCTTGGGATCTAATGTATCTGGAACAACTGGGGGCAATATACAAAAAGCATGCGGGTTTTTGACACCATTTTTATTTTCCTTTACTGAGAAAGAAAAACAGGTTAATTCCTGGCTCTTATAAGGGGAAACCTAGACTTGAATGTTAGAACTGCTACCTAATAACTGCAACATTATTATTGCTTTCTTTTGTTTTTTTAAAAGATTTTACTTATTTATTTGCAGAGAGATTGAGCACAAGCAGCAGGAGTGGGAGAGGGAGAAGCAGGCTCCCCACTGAGCAGGGAGCCTGATGTCGGGCTTCATCCCAGAAACCTGGGATCATGACCTGAGCCAGAGACAGACAGTTAATTGACTGAGTCAGCCCCCCTTGCTTTCTTTTGGTAAACCAATGAGAGAATGGATGACTGGGATTTCTGTTTGTTATTTTACCCCTAAACCCTCCCCCAGTGTTTGGCATACAGTAGATATTCAAAATATATTTTTTAGAAAAAAATAAGTGAATGAATTAATAACTCTAAATTTAATTTTTCTTATTTATAAGATAGAAATACTAATATTTACTTTACTGTGTTATTTTAAAAACCAAAGATGATATGTGTAAATCCTGGCACAGTTCTTGACATACTATTGGTGGTAGTTAGAAACATTTGATGGTGTTTATTTATAAAGCAGATTATCCACTTACAAATGAAATAGTTTATTTATTTTTTTTTTCTTTATCTGGTACCTTCCTTGACAATTAATGTGCCCCTGAAGGTGAAGATGAAGTAAACTTTGAAGAAATAAGACAAAAGATGTGGATTCAAGATTAATATTATATCAATTTGGAAGACACACACACACCCCCAAATATGTTTGTTTCCTAAAATACCCAAAACTTGACCAATGTAGTATATTTTCATGGAGCCCCAGGAGCTTGTTATATACCACTCAAAAATTAGTGGACTATATTGTAAAAAGCATTTCAATTCAACTGATATGAACTCCGCAGAATTGGGGAGAGAGATACACAACGACTATATACTTTCTTTTATGAAGAGAATTTTTTTTTTCTTGAGGCACATTATTCGTATGATATAGATCAGCACATGTAAAAGCAAAGATCAGATTGGAAGAAGAAGTATTAGTATTTTACTGCTGTAAAATGTGACATTGTGACTCACAGCAACAGAATGAAGAGGGGAATGGAGGAGCGGGGCAAGTCCATAGCACTGCAGACATGGGAGAGAGGAACAAAACCAGCCTAAACCGAAAGGGTATGCCTGCCGGGAAGTACTGCCCTTACCGGAAATGCAACACAGCAAGGATGGAGGGCACACGTTTTCTGTACCAGCTTCTGAGACTGCGGATGTGTATGTCCCCAGGCCTCCTATGCATAGGCCACTGATTAATCCTTTGAACAGCATTGCTTCTGTTTCTAAAGGCAAGGCTGGAGCTCAGCATAGCCGCCGTGCCAAGCCACTAGAAAGGAAAACCAGAACTGGCACTGATCTTTCAGCACTATGTTCCCATCTACAGTGTTTATTTCTCTAAATCTTTTAACAATTAAAATACTCTCAATTAGTATACAAGCATCTTTATGATTTGCTATATTCTTTCAACTTTCAGTGTAACATTATTTATTTTAACTTCAGTTTGCGTTTGATGTGGTGCATGTATACAATTTACCACAGAACCCGTTTTAACATTTAACAGCACGCTTCCTTTTTCCTTTCTCAAAGTATTTAAAATCACATGTTTTACATTTTCATTGGATTCAGATATGTTTTCAGCAGATAGACAGTAAAACAAACAGAAATAAATTGATTTGGGTAAACAGCGGAGATGTAACACGAGGCAAAAGTTCAATTTACACTTTTCATGTTTCTCTTATCCTTTTTATTGCCAAAGAACACAATTTTCATTTTAACAGATAAGATCATCTAAACTAGAGGAGATAATCAGACAGCTAAAGTCTAGCATTTTCCTTTGTTTGATGGTCTCTTCATTATCTGAATTATAACACCATGCCAGCATTTCTCTAACAGTTGGTACATGGGAGGGTTGTAATAAAAAAATGTCATGTTTATTTAAAATACAAAGTAACTACCACCACCAACATCAACAATAAAAATTCCTTGTTAAAAACAAGTGAACTAAAAACCTTTGGAAATTGCGTCTGATTCTTAAAAATCTATTGTTAGTGAATACTATCATGGTATTTCATTCAGGTCAAATAAAAGTGAGATAACATTTCTAACTGCCCACCAAACAAGAACCCCTTCCCTCAGGGACTTGATCTTACCACCATATGTTTCATTGGGAAGACTTTCTCCTTGTTTCAGAATGTTTTAAGTGAGTGGAATCCAAGGAAATAAAAATGGAGGAAGGGGGTCACAGTGATGCTCCATATATGGCTTGGAAATCCTGATTTTCCTAAGAGACTCCATTGTGTTAAATAATGTATGGCCAAACCTTCTACAAATGCTTTCAAGTAAATTAATATTTATTCTCTATTTATACTGGGAGAAAAGGAAGTCCAGACATGTTAGTAACTGACTGTGGTCGCACAGAAGAGCGTCATTTGACCGTGGATCTGACAGAACCAAACCCATGGATATCCTGCTCAGTATAGCCCACTCTCACCCACAGACCACATTTTGAGGGAGTTTACATGTACACTTCAAAAGGAGGAGAGGGGCAGGGAAGATGATTCAGTTCACTGTGAGTTCTCCTTTATCCCTTATCACCTCCTTTACTTATCTTGAGCTCCTTCTTAACCTCTTGCTCAGTTAAAACTCCCTTTTCCTGGTGATGACTGTATTAGTTTCTATCACTTCACAATAAAATTACCACAAACTTAACACCTTTTAAAACAGCATCCATTTATTATCTCACAGTTCTGCAGATCAGAAATCTCCAGGGTACGGGGGTTCTCTCAGCGTATCACGAGTCTGAAATCGAGGTGTTGGCCAGGCTGAGTTCTTGTCTGGAGGCTCTGAGGTAATATCATCTTCTAAGATGATTCTTGTTATTGGCCGAATTCAGTCCCTTTCAGTTGTAAGGTTGTCCCCATTTCATTGCTGTCTCCATTTCATTGCTGGCTCTCAGCTCCTAGATGTTCCTCTTGGGTAACTTTCTGCATGGCCTCCATAGACAGTTTACAATATGGGTGTTTGCCTTCTTGTAGGTCAGCTGCAACTTGTCTCTTTCCTCTTCTTCTACCAGGCAGTGAACACTCTGTTTTAAAAGACTCAATGTGAGTCATTAAGCATATTTAGATCATCTCCTTTTCTGAAATTCAACTTTACCATTTGACATAACCTAATCACTAAGATAAAATCCATTTTCTTTACCGTCCCAGAAATTAGAGCAGGAATGCTTGGAGTCATTATAGACTTTAGCCTGCCTATTGTGAGACATCATCTAGTGTTGCTCCAATAATTATTTTAAAGTTTATTTACTTATTTTGGAGAGAGAGAGAGAGAGAGATTTTACGTGTGTGTGTGTGTGTGTGTGTGTGTGCGTGTGTGTATGAGTGGGGGAAGAACAGATGGAGGGAAGCTTCAAGAAGACTCCCTGCTGAGAATGGAGTCTAACATAGGGGCTTGATCCCACCACCCATGAGATCATGACCTGAGCTGAAACCAAGAGTCAGACACTTAACAGACTGGCCACAGGATCCCCTCTTCCAATAGTCTTTAAATGAATTTAGATTAGGAAAAAATGTACACAGAAAGCATGTATTCAAATTTTTAAGTATATTATTAAGTCACATCATTTGATAATTGATGGAATCTGTGGGAAAGACATTTTAGGGATAGCACAGTGAAGCACTTTGGGCTAATGTAATGACTGAAAAATGCCAGAAATTGCTTAGTGTATTTCATTTCTGATGATCATTTATATGAGCAATATGGTAGGATTTAAGTTAAAAATATTCATATAATGTTGACATAGCATCAAAATCAGTACTGTTATGATATTTGTATAGGTGAAACTACTGGAAGTGGTTAAGTGAGAATCATTTTATGGATTGGTGACTGCTGTGTGCCTCCTAATTTCTCCCTTTTTGAAGGCGGATATCTAAAAAAGGCCAGGAACATTTGTCCCATTAATGAGTATCAGGTATTTGAGAAGTGGATAACTTGACTACTTAGTCCTCATGTCGTCAGATAAGAGGAGTGTTACTGAAGAAGATGTACTTGAGGAACTGCACCCAAGGAGCCTCATCTGCACCTGAACCCGATTTAGATGAAGAAATACCAGATGTTTAAGACCAAAGTAGAATGAGATTTGGATGTCTCAGGGAAGAAGATGAATGCACCTTGCATGTGGTAGGGTAGGAAGGATATGAATTTTTGTAGCCAGAGGTTGGATGGTGACTTCTATATTTTCCAAAGATGGCCTGCATGTTCTCACAATAACAGTTAAATAAAAGATCACATCTCTAACTACCCTCAAAATCTTGATACTGCTCCCACTGAGTGGTGAAGTCATGTTCCCTCTTTCTCTACCAGCAGAACTTTGGATGGTCTCATATAATAAAGTATGGCAGAAATGATACTGACTCTTAGGCTAAATCACAAAAAATGTCCTGCATCCCTCCTTGGCTCTCTTGGGATACCATCACTTTTCTATGAGAAATTCCACACTAGTCCACAGAGACAGACTACATGAAGAGCCACATGCACGTATTCTTCCTGGTTCCTGGTTGATAGCCAAGCTGAGGTTCCAACCAATAGTCAGCACCAACCATCAGACATGTGAATGGAGACATGATTTTAGTCCTAGCTGTTGAATCCCTTCAGCTTTAAAGTCTTTCCTGCTAAGACCCCAGACATTGTGGAACAAAAACCACTCATTCCTGTTACTCCCAGTATGAATTTTTTACCCACAGGATCTGTGAGCCCAATATAATTGTTGTTTTCATCAAGTTTTGGATAGTTTGTTAAATGGCAATAATAACTGGAACATTGAAAAATTAGAACACAAATAACTGTTTCAGCCCTTTACTTTATTCGGATAATCCTCTGTAGTGCCCTCTCAACACAATGTATTATATACACTAAGGACTCTGTTGAAACCAAAAAGCTTGTTACAAAGTTAAACAATGCACATTTAATGATATGCATTGTCCTTATTGCTAAGTAAGGAGGCATAAAGTTAAAATAATTTAAGTAAGTGATTTTAATTTGTAACATATTCAAGTTTTTATCTTGTCAGTTAGTTCTCAATATTTTTATTTGTATTTCTTATAATTTATGGTAGATTTCTATGCTACATTGATAAAAATACTACTCTGGATTCCACAGATGAGATTAAATTTCACTCAACTATAGTCAGACTAAGTAGACTAAGTAGTCCATCCCACCCAGGAAGAGGATATATACCTCTACAATTGCTTTAGATGTTGTCATAAACCAGGTGTAGGAAACAAGAGGCTGGGGGTCTTATATGAGGTAAATGGATAAAAAGGTCCATGGGGAGCTGATAACAAGTCTTTCCTGTCATGGTGGACCAGAGTAGTTAGAGAAAGAGCTGTCTAGTCCTGATTACTACTTTCTATTTCCATTCTAAGAGAGAAGTTAAATGTGAGATACAATCAAAGAAAACATGCAGGAATTCAGAAAAAAGTAAGCCACCAAATAGTAAAAACAAGCAGTGAAGTAACAGCATGGAAATCTCAAGTAGGTAAAAACTCTCAACACGCCAATTTAGAGAAATAAAGAAGAAAAAATCCACCCCAACTGACCAACCAATATTACTAAACAAATAAAAACTCTTGATTGCCATGTGTGGCATTCTGAGAGGAACACAGTTATCAGGAAGGCCCAGATAGCTTCTGCTGAGAGGATGCTATGATCATAACTGTGAGGTAAGTCACATGAGATCTCTAATTCAAGGGACAGAGCTGGACAATCAGTTTCTTTGTGTCATAGGGAATTTACTTTCCCTCTTGGTCATAATGAATTTATTTCCCTCATCTCAGCCAGCAAGCTGTCATCCTCTAGACCTGCACTCTCAACATTTTGATGATTCCCCTTCAGAAACAAGTGATTCACTGTAGACATTTTTCCTGAGGTTCATACACATGCTGGTGAGAACAAGCCACTAGGTAGAGAACACCCCATCTCAACACCCCAACACCACTGTGACGTACAGTATTAGAGGCAATTTCAAGATGTTAGGTACTTTTTCTTATCACACTTTCATGTAGTATTAAGCTTAGGCTGTCATATTATCACAATTTCATAGCCTGCTTTCACCTCTAAGCCTGAGACCTCCATCTACTCTAATCTTGCCAATAAACTCCTATGTCCTCTCCTACCCCCTGAACAATCTCATTTTATCCTCTTGTCTTCCAAAATAAGAAAGCTGTTGCCTCTGGAGGTTAATTCTGGGCTGAGTGCCTTACAGTCTGCAAATTTTCAGAGCAGATACTGGGTCAGAGGTGGGAGCCATGCATCTTACAAGGGGGAGCACCTGCAACAGGAAGGTGAGCATAAGGGAGGAGAGAGAGCATTATAAGAAAGGATCTGACTGTGAGCAGAGTATTCAGTCATTGAGACTAAAGGATAAAGGATAGAAGTGTGAAGAGGGAGAGAAGGAACTGACACTTCTTCTCCCTCCCCCAATGTGCATCTCAAGTTGCTTCTGAATTAAGCCTTCACACTCCAAAATGCTGAAGCAAATCCATCTGTAGCTTCACTTTAAAGTCACTAGGCTTTTAAATGGAGATTAAGTGCCAAAAAGTAGAAGGGTAACACATTAGTGTTATAATGCAAACTCCTAACACAGATAACATATCAGTGTGAAGCAAGCTCATTCAAAATGTGCATAATGATATCTGATCACTTCCTGCTTTTTTGGAGGAGGGGGGAGGGATGTAACTAGGATTTTGCTTCAGTCCAAAGCCTAGACATCAAATTGAATATACAAAATGGTTACATACTGTTTAATAGTTCTGGCCTTTACATACCTTCGTTCATTTCACAATGAGATATTTATCTCACAATGAACTCATGCTCTCCCATTATCCACTCCCAATTTCAGGATGATGGAACTATGACCCAAACAGTTTAAGTAACTTGCCTGTGCCCAGGCAACCAAGGAATGGGTAGAACTGCCACTGGGACTCAAGACATTTGACTTGAGTTCTCATATTCCTTCTGTCTCACGAGAGCAGCTTCCTGTTTACCCGACTTGGGTACAAACACAGAACAGTGCCTAGTGGTTCTTGATGGCCTTCACTGTTTGAGGTCTGTACCCTCAAATAAATCCTGGGCACTGTCTTCCGTGTTATAATAATAGTTGCCTGGACAGTGGATGAGATGTTCTGATGCTGTGTGTTGCCTTTCATTTTGAGAAAATACCACATAGGGTACCCATAGTCTAGGGCTGACAAATGTGATATAGGGGATCAGAAAGAAAAGCCAGGATTTCAGTATTCTTAAAACTCTTGCTATTTATCTCTTAGTTTAAGACAATCTGATTAAAATTGGTCTTTCACATATTTTAAAGTGAGAAAAATATGATATAGTCCATTACAGAATAAGGTTTTAAGTAATTTCAGTGGATACATTCAGGTTTTGTAACTGCTGAATAATGGCTAATCCATGGCTTACCATGTGCCAGCCTCTAGTTAAATAGACCAACTCTTTTCACTTTTATAACAGTCACCACATGGGCTAAGTGCTACTATTAATCTGGATTTTACCAAGGAGGAAACTGGAGCCTCAAACTGTTAAGTGACTTGTCTACAAGTTCACAGTTAGCAAGCTGCCTCGCTGGGGTTTGAAGGCAGGTGATCAGACTCCGGGATCCACTCTCTGTACCACAACACCAAAACTATCTTCCATGAAGAAGAAAAGTGAGATCCTTCCAGATGGGCCTCAACTTTTGGATGACTTCTCCTTGTCATTGACTATGTGGTTACTGTGCATTTTCCACACACACTATATTTCTTTCCAAACCTATGGGCTTCCCTAGCTACTAATTGTTGTATTTTGTTTTGATATCTCTATTTTTTCCTATTGTTTTTCATCTCTTGCAACCAGGAACAGAGTTTCTGTTTCAGTCGCAAATGTAAATGGGCTTGGAATATAGTTTTTGAAAGGCCTATCTAATATTTAGTGAAGAAATGCATATGTGAATTATCATGTGAGATAGTTAAATGCTTATAAACCTGGTTGGACATAGTTTTCTGGGAGAGGAGGCCCTGTTTGAACTCTATAGGGAGGTCAGGGAGGAAAAGTACAGGAATGCTAGAAAGCTGGAATGAGTGTATTAACTGGCAGTCTTTAGGAATGGAACAAATTTCCCTGGGTTATATTTCCTTACCTGTGAAATTAAGGTTTGGCCTATGAATTCTTTGATCCTTCTCAGTTCAGAATTATATGATGCTATGATTCTATATCAAAATTTATAACAAAATTTCAATGGCCATTTTTTAAGGGCCTTAAGCATTTTGTTCCTGTAACTTGACTTTTGCTGGGCTTTCTTTCTTTTCTCTCTCTTTCTGATTTCTTTTTCTATCTCCTTCTCTCACTTTCTCCCTTTCAAAGAGAAAAAAATGACTCCCCAAGTGTGACAGTGATTTTTCAGGCTCTCTCACAGCTGAAATTATTCACCACATAAAAACCCTGAACTAAAGTAGTGACATATCCCTTGTAAAGTATTCACAATCTATTCAACCAACATTAAAAGTGGAAAATACACCTTTCCTCACAAGGGGACATTGGCAAAGATTAAATCGACTTCTATGAAGTTCAGAGGGTGAAAGCCATATTACATCATTATCAAAGTTAGACATTTTTCTTCAAGTAATGGGTAACAAGAGAGCCATCTTCTGTTCTTGCAGTGCATGTGGAAATCTGTTGGATGACAGTGGAAACTTTGCATGAAGGACTGATCACAGAATGTTTCTTTTGCTTATTTATTTATTTGATTCATTAAATTTGTCTGAGCCTCTGGAGTCATGAATGTAAACTGTAAAAAATATTAGTGTGCATAGATCTCAGTCTCTTTCCCAACCTCACAGTTGGGATTCTCCATATCAAACAGACAAAAGCCTGGATACAGCCCAGAGTATTAATGAAAGTTGTATTCTCATTTTGCAGTCCTAAACAGAATTACATTTGTTAACACATTTTCCTCTCTGATCATTGTCCAGAATGCCTCAGGTTTTCTAATGTTTATTTTGCTTTTTCTAATTCATTTTCCACTTCCAAGGGTCGATTGTACTACAAAATGAAGAAGGATTGATGGAATCTTCTTTTCATCAAGACTAGAGTCTTAAAGGCATTTCCTTGGGAAGTATGACCCAAAGTAAAAAACACAGAGAGAAACTGGCTGGCACTTCTCCTTTGTACCATATATCCAGATTGCTAGTATTGATAGTGATATACTATTAGATCTTCTGAAGCTAGAAATATTGGTCACCAACAGGTACTGGTTACCTATCTGTTCCTCTTCTTGAAGCTAGGTCTAAAATTTCCAAGGGTCACTTACGAGAAAGACCAGCTCTATGGGCACATAACTTGTGCAGTCACAGAGGGTTCCACACTGAGAAGGCTCCATACTTGATTTAATGCTCTGTTATTACAGTCTTGAAAGTCTGGATAGTTTTTGAATAAAAAGCCCTATATTTGCACTAGGCCCTATAAATTATGTAGCCAGTCCTGCTTAAGAGTACAATGTAGGGGCACCTGGGTGTCTCAGTTGGTTAAGCAACTGCCTTGGGCTCAGGTCATGATCCCAGAGTCCTGGGATTGAGCCCCATACCTGGCTCCTTGCTCAATGGGGAGCCTGCTTCTCCTTCTCCCTCTGCCTGCTATTCCTCCTGCTTGTGTTCTCTCTCTCTCTCTCTCTCTCTCTGTATCAAATAAATAAATAAAATCTTTTTTTAAAAAAAGAGTAGGATCTAATTAAGCAATTTCAGTGATGTCATAGATACTAATTTTATTTTCAAAAGAGGGAAAATTAAACTAGAATATCAGTAGCAGCTGCCATTCACTGATTTACATACACCCAGAGCTGTATAATGAACCACATATGTGGTACATAGTATTACCTTGAAACCCGAAGATACCATTTTTCTCGCTTTTAAGGATAAGAAATCTGAGCCCCAGAGATTTTCAATAGCTTGTCCAAAGTTACTCCAACAGAAATATTGAAGACAGAACATGGACATATGCCTTTAGATTCTAAGGTCCGTACTGTGTCCTGTTTGTGACACCCCCTTTCTATGAGTGTTTGCTTTAAACTTGTGTTGGAGCAAGATTTAGGGAGGATCCTCTGGTGCAGGTATAGTCAGTAGACTTGGATGGATCTCATTCACCAAAACCCAAATGTCACAGGATAGCCACTTGAGCTATGTGTGGTTTCTTTTGCCATCTTAAGACAAGTTAGCTCAGAGTTGAAGCCTCTATTTATTCACAAGTAAAGATATTACTTTATTAGTGTTCCCTTTGACTTTAAAGACTATGTGACATTCTCAGCGCACTTTGCACCTAGTGAGTCATGAGAAAAACAGTGGTTAAAGTGGAGCTATTTCTCCACTACTGAGAATTCAGTATTAATACCTGTTTTATTTTTCTCATACCATTCTTAAGAAACTAATGTAATGTTGTGTGTTAACTATACTCAGACTAAAAAAAGGTAACTTGAGGCTTTCCCCTCTAGTCACGCCTCTTCAACAATGTTTCCTGTCAACCTCTCTAGTCTTGCCAATGTCATCAATCTTTTCACTGTAGGACTTTGTAGATATCTAAGCATCTGACTAGAAAGAAATCCTTCTGCCAACTCTTATGTTTCTTTTGTCTTTTTTTTACTCTTGGTGATAATATTTTTGACTGTTACCTTCCTATGTTACGTTATAAACTTCCTTGGCAGCCTTATATTTCTTTCTCTTTTAAAAATTAATTTAAATAAAATGGTAGACCAAGTATTTGCTGTAACTCACTTAACTTTTTTTTAATGCTTATTCTGCCTTCTGCCAAAATGGAGTTTGCTTTCAGTTCTCATTTTTGATGACCTGATAGAAAACATTTAACCAATGATATTCCATCCCCTTTACTAATGAGGAATGTAGCATGTTTATGCAATACAGAAGTGCATATACAAAGACAAATAACAGCAAAAGCTCTTTTACACTGGACAGACAGAAAAAGAAAGCCCATTTAAAAGGCCTTGTAATAGGCTGGTAAGGCTTTACAGTCTCTTTGGAAAGAGTGCATGTTTCAGTGAATGGAGAAATTATAGTCATCAATTTTTACAAAAATATTTTAAATACTGAGGAATAATGTTCTATATATGATCTTATTAAAAATCTCATGTTAGCAAATAGTTAGCAAATCTCATGTTAGCAAATGTTGGGAAAATGAATAAGCTTTAATTTTTTTTTCCCTGTTACTTATCTTCAGCAAATACACTTCAGGTATTCAGCAAACAGTGTGACTAGTGGGTATATTCTAAAGTTTCCCCTTGTGATTGTTCTCAGAATATGGCCTAGGAATTCATCTGCCTCCCACATATTTAAAAGAAGTAAGAAAACTTAACAGGTATAGAAAAAAATTGAAGTTACTTATACATGACTTTTATTAGACTAAAGCCATTAAAAAAAAAAAGGTTTTGAGTATACAAGAGAATTATTTTCCCTCTGAGGGAACAATATAATAATTTTCAATTGTCTAATTGACCATTATCCACAGTGCTACACATCCAGCTTTTTTCCCTTGTCTTTTGAACAAAATCTATCAAAGGGTGGACAGAAGCATGATGCTGACAGAGGTTGATAATGCTTTCTTCAGAGTCTACCTACCTCTTTTATTGTTTCATATTCTTGGTTCATTCCCTTCTCCAGTGGAATCCAAAATTATTGAAAAGGGTTTCTTTCTGGATTAGTAAGAAAGTGGAAAGCCCCAGTAAACTTCAGGAGCTAAAGAAAGTATCACTTGTTGAGCATCAACAAACTTAAAATAATAGAATGTGTGAGAGGGAAGGGCTCATAGATATCACTGGGTCTTATGTTTGCCCTCCTAACACAGGGCTAGGGCCTGGAGAAGCCTTAGATTAATGGGAGGGTTCTGGGTAACCACATGCCTCTTATGCAATACAGACCGAGTGGGGTTTTCAAAGGTATACAGATAACAAATACAGGTGTATTGGAAAATCATTGCTTAAAGAAGCTGCCCTTTGTAATTATAAAGTTTGCCATTCAACAAATACATGTATGATATAGGAAGGTGCATTTACTTTTTTCTCCTGAGAATGGATTTTTGAGTTAATTAAGATAAGAAGCAGGGATGGTGATGATGGAATGTGTGGGAATTGGTGTCAGTCTACTAGGGGATGAACTTTATATTAAAAACTTCCTTGCTATATTAACTTGGACAAGTTATCTTCCCTCTCTTGCTTCTATTTCTCCTGTGTTGAATGAGGATAATGACATCTACCCCTTAATGTCATTGTGGGTACTATTATTAGTAATTAAAATCCAAACATTTAGATGAGCTACTGGGCCAAAAAATAAATGCTACAAACTTTAATATGTTAGTACATGTTTTGTTCTAACATGTAAACATGTCCTAACATGTAACATATTCTAACATAAAGTAGTTCTATGACCTTCACTTGTCAGTTAAATGAGTTTGAGAAATTGGTTCTTTTTTTAGGATATACAATCTAACCAAGCTTGTGAAGAAGCCCTCTTTCCTGTACCATCATTAACAGCACACTTTATGTAGATTGAAGTATTTAAGCATAAATGTATGATAATATTCTGGCTATGATTTGGGATTTGAGTGGCAAATTCATCTCAAGAATTATCAGCAGTCACGTTGTTGCTTTTAAGTGTCACCTGATGATTCTGTCCTGGACTCTTCCCTTCTTCAAGTTCACAGCCACATTCCCAACCAGGCCTTTCTTCTTTTCCTCAAATCCCCAAACACACATGGCTTGAGTGCACTTCATGACAAGTCTGGGACTATGCCCTCTGAGAGCCAGAAAAATGGGCACATACGATCCAAGGGTCACAGTAATAAAGAGAATGCTGATTTGTTCATGGAAGCCATTCAAAGAGTTCCAGAGCCTATCCACAAAGGCTGTCACATTGTTATACCACATTAAACACAGGCCTGTGCAATATTGATGTGTTTCGTAACTTCAGAAATAACAAAAACCTCAACTGCTTCCAGGCTTTTAATTTCCTTTTGTAACCATTGTTAACTGACTCTCCAATGCAAAATTAAAAGCTAACCCTCAATCAGCTAACCCCTCCAATTCCTCCCCCTGCCTCTAATTCCTTCCCCAACACCCACTTAAAAAATAACCTAGTCTCCCCTTAGCCTCATTTCTGAGTGGAGAAGTCATTCTTCTTTTAAGCAGATTCTCCCAGTGTGGTATGGTCTGTCGCTGTGGTCAGCCTGCATGCCAGGCCTGCCCAAAGGCTTGCCGTGTCTGGAGCTGTTGGGGATCATCAAACAGGAGAATGCTTTGAATCCCCTGAGTTGTTCCACGTATCACTATCTCCAGATGCACCTGAAGATAGTCAGTGACTGCCTGTCAAGGAGTGCTACAGCCATGCCTTTCCTGAAAGAGTCTACACTCCTTATCCCAGGGGGAAAAGAAAAAGAAAAGCAATTAACAAAATAGTGAAGTACAAAATTCAGGTTCACAAGAACTAACTATATTATAAATGCAACATAAATATTGTAAACCAAAGATGACAGGATAGAAATTATCTACAGGCCAAAAGAAAGTCTTTTAAAATTTTCCTGGATTTTTCTCCTCCTTCTGCCTTCTTCTTCCCATTTAACCAGTGTGATCCCCGTTTCCCCCACAGTGTTCTCACACCATCTCCTGTGTATCCAAGACACTCAATAGAATTTCCAAATCACTGAGTGAGTTTTTCCAAATGGCCCTCATCACTCTCACCCAGAGTTTTCTGAACTCATTTCTTTGAAGTTTACTTAGTCTAGATCTCTCGGGTCCTTGAAGGTGACTAGATGCTCATAAAATCTAAACTGTGCTAACATATTAAGAACTATCAGGGGCGCCTGGGTTAAGCCGCTGACTTCGGCTCAGGTCATGATCTCAGGGTCCTGGGATCAAGTCCCGCATCGGGCTCTCTGCTCAGCAGGGGGCCTGCTTCCCTTCCTCTCTGTCTGCCTGCCTCTCTGCCTACTTGTGATCTCTGCCTGTCAAATAAATAAATAAAATCTTTAAAAAAAAAAAAAAAAAAGAACTATCAATACAATAAGCTAATCCTCTGAAAGGTACTTGTATTTTCCCTCCGAAGTCATAGAGAAAAATATTTTGTGCTAAATTATAGAAGAATTCAAGGAAATTGAAGAAAAGAGATTTGGGGTTAAATGAAAAATACATCCCACACACATACATAAAACAGGCTATTCAGAGACGGTGTGACAAATACAGTCATTCCAGACAGAAGATTGATAGATGCTGGGTGTTGGGGAACAGTCAGGGGTAGAGAGCGGAGGAGGGGACAGATTATGGATATTAGTTGATATTTAAAGTAGAATTTGGGGGATGCCTCAATGGTTCAGTTGATTAAGCCTCTGCCTTCAGCCCAGGTTGTGATCCTAGGGTCCTAGGATTGAGTCCCACATCAGGCTCCTTGCTCAGTGGGGAGCCTGCTTCTTCTTCCTCTTTCTGCTCCCCTTACTTGTGTGCTCTCTCTTTCTCTCTCTCTCTGATATAAATAAATAAATAAAATCTTTAAAAAACTAAAGTAGAATTTTATATTTGGGAAGGTGCCAATAAAGTATTACTTTTCATAACATCACAGAAAGTATAATACTACAAAATTTCCTGAGCCATTTAGCCATCCTCAATGCCATCTAGGTGAGGAGGTGAATATCTCAGAAACCTGACAGTTTCCCTCCTTATGTTCCTCCATTGAAGACTATGATGAGAGGAAAAAATAGAGGAAGATGCATGGCCGTGGAAGGCAGATGACCTTAAAAGAGAGTTCTCGCTCAGTTCTTACGAAGCTGTATGATATTCTGTAGGCTATTTCATTTCTCCGCATCTGCTTCTTTACCTGGAACTCAGAGATGATTTTCAAACCTATTTTGGAAGATTGTGGACATATCGAATGTGAAGGACCTACCACAATGCTTCACTTACAGCAAACGGTCAGTCACCAGTAGCTCTTGTTATCGGTATTACCCTTCTAAGAATGAAGCCTGAATTACTGTTTAATGGCCCTTGGAGGTTGCCAGCAAGGCCCAGAGCTACTCCCAGTTTCTGATTTGTCTTTTGAGTTGTGAAAGCATGATTAAATGGCAATTTACACAGTGATTTTATGCCATTTCAAAATTCGTCTCTGCCGAGCCACTCAACATAGCACAGTGTTTTGTGCTTAGTAGGTATTCACTAAATGTTTGCCAAGCCGATAAATTTGACAACTGGAAATATCCACAGGAGATACAGGGCTGTTCTGTTGATTTAGTTGGAACACTCCCAGCCTCAAGTCAATGTGGTATTCTTGAGTGTCAGCAGTAAAAGTTATGGGGGGACATCAGGTTTTTATTTTCGGTGGAGAAACACATTTGCATGCGTGTGTATGTGTAAAACTAAAATGTTCTGGCGTCAAGCAAATATCCAAAGGGCAAACTATGAGGAGGTTATTTATTTATTACAAGTTATGGATGAGTTCTCAGGGCTCCCTCATAGCTCAACCATGTGTGAGAGCCATGTAACAAAGAAAAGTATCTTAACCAACATGTGGAAATAACAGAACTTGTCCTGGTCAGGCCACAAGATAGACATCCCGCCTCCTTAAACAGCCCTGTTGGGGGCAGGAAGGTGATTTCTGAGAAGCCTATGTCTTCTGTTATTGCAGAATACTGTGGGGCTGACCCTCATATTTGAATATTAAATTAGTGAAGGCAGAATCTACACAATACCAATGGTATTAGTCATGTCTGCTGGGGCATCCAATACCAGATGTCACTTTTCTGATCTTTCAGGCTGGGCCTTCACTGTTTTTGGCACGTCAGAGTTCGCATCTGAGTACAATTTAAGTTGTAACAATGCAATCAGCGTGCCTAACGATTTTTTTGCCTTCCTCTCCCGCTATTTTGGGAGCTGAAACTATGAAGTCCCTCTGCCTATTAATCTGGGAAGTTAGAGATGATTTTCCTAGACTCCCTTCCCCCATCCCTTTTGAGGGAATAAGAGAACCTGCTCTCTGCTGCCTTGCAAACATTCATTTGTAAGATTTACGGCAATCTTGCAAATAACCATTCTCCAATGGAAAGTAATAATTTATGCTGGATGAGTAGAAAAGAGTTCTGATTCCACTCATTTTCCCACCTGCGCACCTCCTGGGAGAGAGGCACTGGTCAAAAAAATGAATGTGTGCTAGTGAACTGATTGTAGTTATTTTCAAGTTTGACTTTAAGTATGGTAGTGGAGAATTCACCCATCTGCTATACCTTTTAAACTGAGTCTAATTTGCAGGTAAGAAAGAGACATAAATCCAGGTCTATCTCATAGTTTCTAATTATTAAAGAATAAAACTGAAGGGAATGTTTCCAAGAGTCTTCAAAGTTTGGTCTGTGGATTACATTCTAAAAAACCCTGGGACAATGCTCATGTGCAACCAGTTCTAACACAATTGTTACTTCTCTGTGTGTAGTAAACAATGACATGTGGCATTTGTTTGAGTGACATGTCATCTTTCAGATTTTGAACTTCTTGAGAGCAGGTATCATGGTTTTGTGCCATCATTTAGTATGGCACCCTTGCTGGATGCAAGGTAAGACTAAAACAAAGCCTTCATTGAACTATATTGACATTACCTGTATATATTTTTGTCATTTCTACAGTCATGGTTTTGAAAAATCAAGTCTACCACCAAGTTCCAGGTTCCACTATGAAGAGTCTGTTTGTTTGTCTGTTTGTTTTCCCCCTCACCATCTTAGCAGTTCCAGCTCTAAGACACTGTTTGAAAACACCCTGTGTCAGAGTGTCAGGAGAACTCAAATGGCACTTGCAAACTGGGTAGTGTGAAGACAGCTTCCAAAGGTGTGGGCAGGGTGTAGGAAAATACAAGGAAGCAGAGAACCCTGTAGTTAGGAACAGCAGAATATTGTTAACAAACCATAGGATGAAGAAGAGAAGTCTTCCTGAATATGAATGGGTTGGAGAGCATAATGTGGAAAGCACTGCCTGATATGAACTTGGGCACTTGAGGAACTCATCAAGCCTTTGGTAGTGGAGAATAGTGCTGCACTTTGGCAGTGCAGCAGAGAGGCATCCGGGGAATAAATATCCCAATTTCTCCCCATTGGCTAAAACTAATAGAAGATAAAGGGCAAGGGAACATATCAGGGTGGGAAAAGCAGAGAATGGCACAAATTGAAGCTATCAACATACTTAGTATCTCCCACTTCCTCAACTAGCTTCAGTGGAGTTCTGCTTCCAGTTAAGGTCTAGAAGGATATAAAAGATGTCCATTTCTATCAAAACAATAAGACTTCAAGGGATAAACCAAAAGTTCCTAGTAATGAGGCATTTTGGACACAAAGAAATCTAAAACTGCTAAAGTTGAATCAAAACTTCAGGGAGATGAGCAAGCAAAGAAGAGGAGATGGCTGAGGTTGGAAGCAGTCAGAGAAGCAAACCTGACAGAGAATGATGATCTTTGTTCAAAAAAGAAATCTGACAGACATTTTCTAATCCTACAGTCTGGCCTATTGGGTTTGAATTTGGAGAAGCTGTAAATCCAGAGATCATTCTGCCGAGTGACAATCTCTCGGATTTGCAGTCTTGGTGATTTGGAGCCTTGCAGTCCTATGGTGTTGAAGTCTTGTGATCTAGAAGTGATCTCACAAATCAAATTGTTTCACACTTGTGGTCTCACAAGTCCAGTTGTTTCACACTCAACACACCCCCATTCCCAAGGTCTGGCAGCTTTACAGGTTTACATGCTTGTGATGTGCCGTATCTGATCTCTAATAGTCTTGAAATCTCTATCTTGAGGTCCAGGTGCCTAGCCTTCTTGCAGTGTGGAGGTCAAGCAGATTCAAGGTCTTACACATTGGAGTCTGACAGTACTTGTTTGTGGTGTGCAGTGCTGGAGAGAAAGGTTTGTGACCACTTTCAAAGCATTGGATGCTAGATGAAAATTGAGTCTAATCAAATCTTCAACAAAAATGCCACCCAATTCAATGTCTGGTAAAATCAGTAAAAATCGTCTCAGTGGCTATGCAGGAAACTGGAGCTAGAATGAAAAGCCTGTGGTGCTTGAATTCTAAGATTTTGTTGGAGGGACTCAAGTCATAGCCTGCTCCAAAGTAGCTAAATTCATGATTAAATCCAACTGATCACCTATATGTCTAATATAGAAAATTGTGTTCCTCATTGAGAAAATATACTTAATATATAATGCAATATGATATAATATATTATAAAATAATATAACAATATATGCATACAGATGTATAATACTTTTTAAAAAATCTACTACAATACCTACTATTCTTTTTCTTTCTTTTTTCCCTACTATTCTTTTCAACACAATATCCAACATGTAATATTAATAAAACATGTGAGGAAGTTTGAAAAATAGAAAAAAAAACACAGAATCAAAAGATAGATAATCTGAATGAACTAAATATTGAAACAATCAGAAAAGGAATTTAAAATAACTAAGATAAATGTGTTGAAGAATCTACAGGACAAGGTGCAGGTAACAGTAAAAAGGTAATTAGTGATGTTACTTTTTGGAGAAAAAAAATAAACAAATGGAAACACTAAAATGAGAAACATAGTATCAAAAATATAAAATTTACTGGATGGCATTAACAAAGAATTGAACAGAACAGAAGAAAGAATGCCTGAACTGAAGCAGGTCAATAGAAATCATCAAAGCTGAAGCAAAGAAAAGACCTTTATAATAAAGACCTTTCAATAACATATTGACCAGTATCAAGGAGAAGTCCCAAAAGAAGAAGAAAGAATGGGCCATAAAAACAAGAATTACTGGCTAAAAAGTCTTCTAATTTGATAAAATGCAAAACCCACAGACCCAAGATGCTCAGTGAAGCTCAAGAAGAATAATAACCTCTTCGATATCAGCCACAGCAACTTCTTTCAAGATATGTCTCCAAAGGCAGAGGAAACAAAAGCGAAGATGAACTTTTGGGACTTCATCAAGATCAAAAGCTTCTGCACAGCAAAGGAAACAGTCAACAAAACAGAGAGGCAACCCACGGAATGGGAGAAGATATTTGCAAATGACAGTACAGACAAAAGGTTGATATCCAGGATCTATAAAGAACTTCTCAAACTCAATACACACAAAACAGACAATCATATAAAAAAAAATGGGCAGAAGATATGAATAGACACTTCTCCAATGAAGACATACAAATGGCTATCAGACACATGAAAACATGTTCTTCATCACTAGCCATCAGGGAGATTCAAATTAAAACCACACTGAGATACCAACTTATACCAGTTAGAACGGCCAAAATTATCAAGACAGGAAACAACATGTGTTGGAGAGGATGTGGAGAAAGGGGAACCTTCTTACACTGTTGGTGGGAATGCAAGTTGGTGCAGCCACTTTGGAGAACAGTGTGGAGATACCTCAAGAAATTAAAAACAGAGCTTCCTTAGGACCCTGCAATTGCACTACTGGGTATTTACCCCAAAGATACAGATGTAGTGAAAAGAAGGGCCATCTGTACCCCAATGTTTATAGCAGCGATGTCCACGGTCGCCAAACTGTGGAAAGAACCAAGATGCTCTTCAACGAACGAATGGATAAGGAAGATGTGGTCCATATACATTATAGAGTATTATGCCTCCATCAGAAAGAATGAATACCCAACTTTTGTAGCAACATGGACGGGACTGGAAGAGAATATGCTGAGTGAAATAAGTCAAGCAGAGAGGGTCAATTATCATATGGTTTCACTTACTTATGGAGCATAACAAATAGCATGGAGGACAAGGGGAGATGGAGAGGAGAAGGGAGTTTGAGGGAAATTGGAAGAGGAGGTGAACCATGAGAGACTATGGACTCTGAACAATAATCTGAGGATTTTGAAGGGTCAGGGGGTGGGAGGTTGGGGGAATCAGGTGGTGGGTATTAGAGTGAGCACAGATTGCATGGAGCACTGGATGTGGTGCAAAAACAATGAATACTGTTATGCTGCAAAGAAATAAAAAAATTTAAGAAAAGGAGAAGAAGAATTACCAAGAAAACCACCTCTAAACACAAAATTGTCCCACTGCTGTAAATTAGTCATAAAACCTCAAAAGAAGGGCACCTGGGTGGCTCAGTGGGTTAAGCCGCTGCCTTTGGCTCAGGTCATGATCTCAGGGTCCTGGGATCGAGTCCCGCATCGGGCTCTCTGCTCAGCGGGGAGCCTGCTTCCTCCTCTCTCTCTCTGTCTGCCTCTCTGCCCACTTGTGGTCTCTCTCTGTCAAATAAATAAATAAAAATCTTTTTAAAAAATCTCAAAAGAAGCAAGAAAAGAAGTCATATTACATGAAAGAAACCTATGATAGAAACAAGGGCACCCCTTTCATCAGAAACAATGCAAACTCAGCAGAAGTGGAATAGCATATTTACAGAGACAGAGGAAGAGAATTGCCAATTATACGTTCAGTGAAAATACTTTTCAAAAATGAAAACAAATTAAAGGTATTTTCTGATAAACAAAAGGCTGAGAGTGGACCTGCACTATAAGATATGGTAGGGGGAGGGTGGCTCAGTCACTTATGTGTCTCCTTTGGCTCAGGTCATGATCCTAGGGTCCTGGGATCCTGCCCTGCATTGGGCTCCCTGCTCAGCAGGAAGCCTGTTTCTCCCTCTCCCTCTGTTGCTCTCCCTGCTTATACTCTGGTTCTCTGTCAAATAGATGGATAAATAAAATCTTTAAAAAAAAAAAAAGATATTCTAAGAAGAGTTCTCAGGTCAAAGGAAATTATTCCAGAAGGAAATTGATCTATAGAAAACAATAAAGGGGGGGGTGGGAGGTTGGGGGAACCAGGTGGTGGGTATTGGAGAGGGCACGTATTGCATGGAGCACTGGAAGTGGTGCAAAAACAATGAATACTGCTATGCTGAAAAGAAATTTTAAAAATTAAAAAAAAAGAGAAAACAATAAAGGTCCTCTGAATAGTAATATGAGTAAATATGATTTATTTTCTTTTCTGAATTTTTAAAAATTCAATGATTTCAAGTAAAGTCACAACAATTTATTGTTTATAATATGTTTAAAGCTTATAATGTGCATAGAGATAAATATACAATAAACAGAACACATAACAAAAAGGCAGGAAAACATGTAAACAAAGCAATAGGTTCTTACATTAAATAAGAGCAATATAACTTTAATTTGAGGCAAACTGTGAGAAGGTCAGAATACCCATTGTAATTGCTAGAGTAGTCACTAACTGCTAATGAATTATAGCTTAAAAGGCAATAGAGGAGATAGAATGTAATAATACTAGGAAATATTCAATACATGTAAAATAGGAAAGAAAAGAAAGAAGAGTTATAAAGAACAGAGGACATAAAAAGAAAACAAATGGCTATCAGTGGACTTCGCTACACATTGAGTAGAAATGGACTAAACATTCCAATTAAAAGAGAAGTTGTTAAACTGGTTAATGGAGGAAAACCAAGACAAACACAGGTTGTAAATAAAAGGGTGGAAAACAATACACCATAAAACACTAAGAATAAGCAAGTGATTGATTATACTAAAATCAAGCAGCTCAAGAGAAGTGTATGACAGAGTTAGAGGGTCATATTTAATGAAAAAAGATATTACAAAGATATCTTTTTAGACTGTAGCTAAAAGATTTCACAAAAATTTTTACAATCTTCAAATAAAGCTTAAGTAAAATGTGAAGAAGAAAACAAAATAAATTAAACGGGAAAAAGGGAGGTTTTAATATTGCCTCTCAATAATTAGTAGTTCATGCAGACAAAAAACAGTAAAGGTATAGATTAAACATCATCAAGTGAGTTGATCTAATAGGTATTTATAAAACACTATAACCTAACAAATGTGGAACACAAAATCTTTTCATGTGTATAGGGAATATATAATAAAACAGATCATATGCTGGTCCATAAAACTGGTATCAATAATTAAAAAGGAATTTAATCCTATAGAGTAGGTTCTCTGACAATAAATAATTAAATTAAAAACCAGTAATAATATAAACCTCAAATACTTTGAAGTTAAACAACCACTTCTAAATAATTCATAAATCAAAGAATAAATCCAAGAGAAATTAGAAAATATTTTGAACTCAGTGGTAATTAACACATGACATATCAGAATTTGTCTGATGGAGCTAAAGCAGACCTTAAAAGAAAATTTGTAATATTAAGTGTTTATATAGATAAGAACTGAGTATTAAATCAATGAGATAAGATTCCACTTTAAGAAGTTAGAATAATAATGGTCAGAAGAAAAGAAATAATAAAAAGCAAAAATCCTGGCTAACTGATCTAAAATGAGAAGAATATAAATTATCAATATCAGGAATAAAAGCGTATATATCACAATTGGTCCCAGAGACATTAAAAGCACAGGAGGATATTTTGATCAACTTTATGTTAATAAACACATTTAGGGAAAAAATAGACAATTATTTGAAAAATACAACCCACCAGAGCTGACATATAAAGAAACAGACAATTAAAATGGAACTAAAATATTAAAAACATTGATTTCATTATTGAAATTCTCCCCACCAAGAAATCTTTCAAATTGGAAAGATTCACTGGTGAAATTTTCAGTTTTTCTATTATGGTAAAATATATATAACATAAATTTATCATTTTAACTATTTTTAAGTGTACAATTCAGTGGTTTTAAGTACATTCACAATGTTGTGCAACTATAATCACCATTCATCTTCTGAACATTTCTCATTTTTCCAGACTGACACTCTATGCTCATTACATAGTAAGTCCTTACCCTTCTCACAGCCCCTAACAATTATCACTCTGTTTTTTATCTCTAAAAATGTGACCAGTCTGGGTACCTCATAGAAATGGTATGATATAGTATTTGTTATTTTGTAACTGTCTTATTTCACTTAACATAATGTCTTCAAGGTTCATCCATGTTATAGCATGTGTCAGAATTTTTTTCCTTTTTAAGATTGAGTAACATTCCAATGCTACTGTGAATATGAGTGTGCAAATAATCTTAGTCCCTGCTTTCAATTCTTTTGAGTAAAGAAGTGGAATTGTTCAATCATGTGGTAATTCGATTTTTAATTTTTTGAGGAACTACCATATTTTCCATAGTGGCTGCACAATTTCACAACCTCAATTAGCAATGCAGAAGGGTTCCAATTTCTCCACATTTTCACCAATAGTTATTATTTTCTGTTTCTTTAGTAGTAGCCATTCTGATGGATATGAAGTAGTACCTCATTGTATTCTAATTTGCCTTTCCCTAATGATCAATAATGTTAAGCAAATTTTCATGTGTTTTTTGGACACTGTATATCTTCTTTGGACAAATGTCTATTCAATTCCTTTAACCACTTTTTAAATTGGTTTTTTTGTTGTTTTTGAGTTTCAGAAGTTCTTATGTATTTTGGATATTAACATTTTATTAGGTATATGATTTCTAAATATTTTCTCCCATTCTATGGCTTGCCCTCTTACTCTGTTGCCAGTGTCCTATAATGCACAGAAGTTTTAATTTTGATGTAGTGCAATTGATCTATTTTTTCTTTGGTTGTATGAGACTTTGGTGTCATATCCAAGAAAAAAAGCACCAAATCCAATGTTTTGAAGTTTTTCTTCTGTGTTTCCTTCTAAGAGCCGTATAATTTTAGTTCTTAGGTGTAGATCTTTGATCCATTTTGAGTTAATTTTTTGTATACCATGTAAGGTAAGAGAGCAACTTCGTTCTTTTGTACATGGGTATCCAGTTTCTCCAATGCCATTTGTTAAAAAGACTGTCATTTTCCCATTGAATGGTTCTGGCAACCTGTCAAAAATCATTTGACCATATGTGTGAGGGTTTATTTCTGGACTTTCTATTCTATTCCAAAGGTTTATATGTCCATCTTTATGCCTGTACCAATTGCGCTGATTACTCTCTCTCTGTAGCAAATTTGTGAAACCTCCAACTTTGTTCTTTTTCAGAAGTGTTTTAGTTATGGGAGGGGGGGGTCCCTTAAGCTTCCATTTGAATTTTGGCATGGACTATCAGACTTCTAATAAGAGTTGTCAATGACCTGTGGGAAGTCTTATGAAAGAAGCTTTGTGATTATGAGTTTAATGTCTTTTATAGATATAGAGTAATTTACATTTAAATTTCTTTTTATGTCCGTTTGTCAAAATTTTCAAATGTATTGACATATTTTCCAAAATTCTTCCTTAATTCAAAAACCATGAAACTTTGCTAATAGAAATTAAAGAAGATATAACTAACTGGAAAGATACCCACTAATTATAAAATTTAAAAACTCAATATTTTTAAGAGGTTAATTCTTAATCAGTGTATTTCCCACCGAAATTCTGGTAAGCTTTTGAAGAAATTGATATACTGATGCCAAAATTCATATGGAAATTCAAAGGACTTATATTAAACAATACAACTTTGTAAAAGAAGAACAAAGTTGGAGGATTTATACCATCTGATTTCAAGACTTGCTATAGAGCTAACTAATTAAGATAATGTGGTATTGGCATAGGAATAGACAAATAGATCAATGAAACAGGATTTTAAAAAGTCTAAAAATAAAGTTGTATACATAGTTAATTAATTTTTGAAAAAGCACCAAGATAATTCAATGTGGAAATAATAGTCTTTTCAACAAATGGTAGTAGAAGAGATATATATTCATTTCAAAAAAGAACCTTGACCTCTATCTCTATAACTAGAAACATATAGACCTAAAACTATAAAACTTCTAGAAGAAAAAATAGAATACTATCTTTATGATGATATCTTCTTGATCTTAGAGCAAGCAAAATTTTCTTAGAAAAGACACCAATAAAAAAAAAAGAAAGGAAGGAAGGAAGGAAGGAGAAAATATTATACATTGGAGTTCATATAGATTAAAATTATTGTCCTTCAAAAGATACTAAGTAAATGAAAAAGTAAGCCATAGATTAGGAGAAAATAATAACAATGTAGGCATCTGTAAAAGAACTTAAAAAAAAAAAAGAACTTACATTTAGAATATATTTTAAAAACTCCTGCAACTCACTAATAAAAAGATAATATACTTTTTAAATGAGCAAAATATTCAAAAGACACTTCATATACATAGACACACAGACACACACAGACACAAACACAGACACACATGTACACACAATGGCACAAGAAAACTAGGAAGTATAGTTCTTGGCTACAAAAGCATGTACTTTGAACTCAATATCATTAGTTAACCAATAAGCCCATGAAAAGTTACTCAACATTAGTCAGCAAGGAAATACAAATTAAAACTAACATGAACTGGAACTATTATTTATTTTTCACAGGAGTGTAAAATTGTGCACTTTTGAAAATAATTTACGAATTTCTTATAAAGTTAAACAAAAACCTATCCTATGACTCAGCATTTCCACTGTTAGGTATTTATTAATAATAACCAAATCTGGAAACATTTTACATGTATGTCAGCAGGTGATTGGATGAACAAATCGTGGTCCATTCATATAAAGAATACTGCTCAGCTATACAAATTACTGAACTACCCATATGCTCAACAACATGGATGAAATTCGGAAAAGCTATGTTGAAAGAAAGAAGTCACGCAAAATGGCCCGGCAAAATGGCCCGTACTATATGATTGCATATGATGTTCTAGAACAGAAAAGACTAAGCTATGGTTACAGAAATCAAAATAAAGGATGGAAAGGTATTGACAGCAAAGGGATGTGAGAAAACTTTCAGAGATGGTAGAACTGTTCCTTATCCTTAATGGAGTGGTGGCTAAAGAAGCATATACTTTGAACCGTACCTTAAAATCTGTACATTTTCAAATATAATTTAAAATCAATAAAGTTGATTTTTTAAAAAAGATAATTCCATCTTCTTTTCCCGAAGAAAAAGCAGTCCACTGATTGGATCAGGATTAGGACTTAGTGTTTTCTACTATTATTCTCTCAAGAAATGTCATTAGAGTATATACCAATCTACATTTTTTTTTCCTGTGAATTTAGGTATGCCAATATCCTGGGCAAGAGTCCTGAAGCTTTCTTGAGGTAGAGGACATTGCTCTTCCAATGCACAGTCACGTTTCCCAGGACCCCCTAAAGCATGTAGGCAAATATACTTATGTAGTTTTTGTTATACTGATTTTAATTAGTTATATCAACTTAACATTCATTTTGTCAAAGGGGACATCACCACGTTAGTTATGTAACTAGAAAATAGCACATTTTTTTTCCTGTAATAAGTCCAGCAAACTTCTTTGTTTACTGTTTTTGCAATGATGAGCCATTCCAATAGAGATTCACTATTCAGCAGCATCCTTGTTATATAGTAGAATTTTAGTGTGTAATCAGCTTCAATCCATCCTTTTGCTTTCAAGCAGAATTGCCTTAAGTCATTCCAGATTGATTCAATGTATTTAAGTACTCACCAGGAGCAAAATTTCCCTCTCCTCCTTTCTAACTTTCAGAATTATAGCCTTTGCAGCTCTTATTTCAAGAAAACTTCTTTGCTCCAAGTCAAATCCTCTGTTCTGAGGTTTAGTCACAAAGGCAGGGCAAGGGATTTGTCAGCTTGGCACTGATAATCAGCAGATCCCAGAAGTGATAAGTCAGTTAACATAATAGGAGTGGGGCCCAAGAACAGCAAAGACAGGAAGGTGATTTAATTTATCCGGATAGGCTAGTTTACACCATGGTAGTAGCAATCCAAAAAAATCTTAGAGGATTAAAACAATAAAGGTTTGTTTCTCACTCATGCTGCATTTCTATCAAAGATTGGTGGGGGTTAAGATGTGTTGACCAAGTCATCCTCATTCAGGAATCTAGACAAATGGAATTTTCAATATCTGGACTATAATTGTCAGTTTCAATAAATATCACTAAGCAACTCACAAGTCCAGACAGGAAGCAGTAAATTACTATCCTCCCAGGATAGAGGAGGGATGGATATTGGTGAATAGTAGGATTGGTTGACCATATTCTTGGTCACATTGGTTTCTAAAAATACAGGAATGTCAAAGACCCTCAAAGGATTGTAAGTACCTGAAAGTAGCAAAGTTTTAAGCCTTCATGAAGCAACTGGGCTGAAGGACGGATCCTGAGCTCCAATCTCAAGATTGGTGAAACAAGAGGAATTAGAAGGCTGGAGAGAAACTCGAGAGTGAATAAAATGACATCTCTGGCCTCACAAGCTATGGCAGTGGGGACAGTGTTCCTTGGGCTCTTAGCAGCAGGAATGAGATCATTAATATCAGAGTATCAATGAGAAGATCTTGGATCGAGGCACAGGTAGAGAGCACAAAGGCCAGTCCTAAAGTGCTGGGTCTTGAGGCAACTGGTAAGGAGAACCCCTAGGTTGTACCTGGTGGAACTCTCTGGGTAGAAATTGAAGTCTCCAACATTTTTTTGTGCTCATGCTGGTGTTTTCTGGAAGAGGGGCAAGTAAGCCTTTAAATGGAGGGGTTTAAATGAAAGGAAACTATAGGAAGAGGGAGCAGAGGTAAAGAACTGGATTTGGCAGTCCCTGATGTCTGGTGTCTTACAGTTTACTTGTCAGGGAGGAAAAGAAAGTGCATACATGAAATAATGAACAATTGACTGCTTCACCGTCCATAGGTGATCTAGAGCTGATGCAGAGAAGAGTAGCTTCCTGAAAAAACTTCATGGATGAGGTTGGTCTGGTTCAGTAGTTCAGCTAGGATAACTTCCCATGGCAATGTCTTACTACAGAGACACTCTCTAGTTGCTCAACAGGATGAGAGACTTTACAGGAATGTAGATCCAGAAACAACAGGTACACTGGATGTTGCCTTCTGCATCCATCTAAGAAAATGATGTTTAGGATATTTGTTTCAGTTCAACCTCAAACCTGGAAAACCCTTTCTCAGGTGGATCAGGGTTAATACCTGTGATCTGAGTAGAAGAAAGACTGCTGCTTCATTCAGGAAGAGGGCTTAGAGTCCTGTTGTAGTGTATAGTTACATAGAGAAGAAACCAGACAATGATATGTACTTCCACGGCAGCTTCCAAGTTTCTCTCTTCCTGAAACTTCCAACTCTGAGACTTATTCTAGACTCTTCTCTCAAAACTTTACTTGCATACTCAGCTTTTCTACATGTATGTTCTATACTCCCTTCAAATCAACATATCCCAAAATAATGAAGCATATTCCCCACAAAGCCTATCTCTCCCCCTTGCCTAAGGAGAGCAACACATTTACTTTGGTGAGAAATTTCTGATCCTTTCTTGTCTCTTGCTTCTAAATACCCCAAACCAGTCAGTCACCACATCCTTGTAATTCCAACTCTTTAATAGCTTTAAATGGGCCCACTTTCTCCATCCACACTGTTCCAGACCCTCATGTTTCTTGCCAAGATTGTATGATTACACTTGCTCTCCCACATGCATCCCCTCCCGGGGCCTGTCTGTTTTTCATACAACAACTGGAGGCTGCTGCTTAGCAGGCAACACTATCATCTTAATCTCTGAAATCATCTGTTGCCCTAAGAATAAACTCCAAACTGGCCCTTCCTGATCTGGTTTCAGTGGATCTCCCTGACCCTGATTCTTGCTCTATCAATAAACCTTGCTTTTTTGGCTTTTTTGCTTTTCTTTTTGGGCACTCTCACACCTTTTTTGGATCTCTTTCCTTGGGTGAAGTGCCTGACTAGTGCTGTAATTCAGGAAGCTAAGCTGATGTGTCATCTCGCACATTATGGTGGAAAAAACCAACAAACCAACCAACTGTGTTGATGGAATTCCATTTCCATCTACTGCTATGGCCCACATTTATCTGAACACGTGTTATTCAGTGTTAGATCCAAAAGGCTATCGACCAATTTTAATGACACTGTTGACTTTCTCCAGCCTTTAGAGATAAAAGTATTGATGCACAGCAATTTTTAAAATATCTAACGACCAGGTCATCTCTAGAGACATTACACCTAAATTCTTTATAGCATAATGATAGTCTTAAAATATAAATTAGACAAGTCTTATTTTTATTGAAAATATGATGAGATTTAAATATACCAAAATCTCATTGACTAGACTATGTTATGTATTTTTCTTGGAAATCTATTTCAGGATGATCAGTTTTGCTCTTCAGCTATAGTCTAAAAAGTAAACCCAACCAGCTGTTCTGAAAATACCTATCAAAAAAGAAATAAGATAAAAGAATGTGTATAGATGTATATAGGTCCATGGGTCCATTCTCATTACTGAAAATTCAACCCACCCTTCTTTTTGAATGGTATGTGGGTAAAATGACATATATGAAGGATAAAGAGGTTTTTTTAAATCAAGTTAAAACAAAACTCAAAGCCTGATAACATTCACAGAAAGAAAGAAAGAAAGAAAGAAAGAAAGAAAGAAAGAAAAAAGAAAAGAGAGAAAAAGGAAGAGAGAAAGAGAGAGAGGAAGGAAGGACAAAGGAAGGAGGGAAGGGAGGGAAGGAGGGAGGGAAAGAAAGAGGTACTTACATGTGGGGTTTAATAATTTAACATGGAAAACAAATTGCCTAGCTTTGGGTAAGGTACATTTAATCCTTATTAAACATATTAGCTCCTGAAAACAGCCTGGGCTTTGAAGATACCAATTCTAGGTTTTGTTAAATTGTATGCAAATCAATAAATGTCCCTTAATGGCAAAAGGGAGCCCTGAGAGAGGATTAGCACATTAAGAACATTCAGGATTTCTACCTCATCTGCTGCATGGTTCTACATAAGACTGAGTATTTTATTTTTTTGCTGTAGAGGATTATGATCCACCCCATGATCAACGGGCTCTCTGCTCAGCAGGGAGGCTGCTTCCTCCTCTCTCTGCCTGCCTCTCTGCCTAGTTGTGATTTCTCTCTGTGTGTGTGTCAAATAAATAAATTAAAAAAAAAAAAAAAATTACACTAAGTTATTGAAAAGGTAACCAAAATTTTTTACCAGCAGAAAGTTGTGGTTCTATGAGTGAGGAATACAGAAATGAAATAAAAGCAATAAGCTGACTTTACAATTTTAAACATTAAGGCATGGCCAGATTTGGCATCCATTTCATTGACTGCCTCCTCCACCCACTAACTTTTTGTTTCAGAGTTAGATTAGTGATGGAATGGGGCAGAGGGTCTGGAAGATGGAAGTGGAGAGAGGAGAAATGATGGCAAGGAAATCTCTTCAACTTAGCAGCCAGACTGAGCAAAGGATCCCAGAGTGCAGGGTGCTTCAGATAGGTTCAAGATTCAGAACCCACCAATTATGAGGTGGCTTTATGGTCCCCAAACTGATAACAGGGAATCCCGATGGCTCTAGGTGACAAGAATCCAAATGTCTGTACAAGATTCAAGTGATCTTTCAAATTTCAGTTAGATGAGGGAACATACAGGAAAACAACTGGCACATAATTGGTGCCGAGCAAAAGTATAATTCCCAATCCAGAGTAAACCAAACCCTTGGGTCATTATGAATCATAGCAGTGACTCTGGGTCTTAAATCCCAGGGCAGGTTCATGATTCATGGGTGGATACTGTTAGTGACTTAAAAATGGGATACCAAGGGGAAAACTTCTTTCTGTTGATAAAGGCGGCAATTCACTCCCAGGCAGTTCTAGACTCTATTTTGCAGGGGCATTTTGACCAGCCAGTATGAGTCCCTAAATGATGAAAAAGCAAAAACTGGTCATTCTTGAAGTTAAGTTGTCCTGAAAGACTTTTAATTCACTTTGGTATATGATCTTCACCTGTTTCTGTTAAACATAGCATATCATCCACATATTCCAATTAATTAACAGTTATTGAGCATAGTTTCAAGGTTAAGTGCTTACTGTAATTTACCTATAGAAAGGAAATGTAATATACTGCCCATGATAGCTTGTATCTCACACACACACACACACACACCAAAAAAAAAAAAAAAAAAACAAACAAACAAAAACAAAAACAAAACAAAACACCTCACTGGTTGTTGCATTGTGCTTACAAATATTTTGATTGCTGTTACTTGCATTCAATAAAATGTAATGAGGTGCTCTTAGCCTCTGGGCAAAACTGACACAGAATTTCATTTGCACTAGTCAGCTGAAGGCACAAAATGTTCCCGGGGAAAATTCTGCTGTGCCACACAAACATGGGACTTTTACTGACAGGTTCTTGGAAATCCTGTGCACAAACTTCCTATGCAAGCGAGGGATGGGGGTGAGGGTTGTTCTGCTAACCACAAACACTACTGGAGTTGAAGTAGAGTGTTCACGTATTTGACAGAATAATCTACATTGTTTCGAGACCTTAGTTTGCTCCCTAAAGGTCAATATTTTCATTTTGCAACTTCTAGCTAAAAGCATTGGCAAATAAAGCAAAACAGGGTGTGTGTGTCTTTTTAAGGAAATTTGGTAGGAAAGAGATGACTTGAAAATAATTCTAAATTACTTTTTTGGTGGTTTGTACATGACCTCCCACAGTCATGAGAACTAGAGGCCAAGGTGACTTTCTGTCAGTAACTGACTAGGACAGGGTTGTTGGTTTTGTTGTTTTTTTTTTTTTTTCCCTGAAGAGTCAGGATTATGTGACCTTATAAATTGGTCTCATTACAGAGCTACTGACAGACAGACATATTGGTTGCAGCCAGTAGGCATATGGGCTGAAGTTTGGAGGAGGAGGGGCGAACAGATGGAGTGGAGAAACAGAGTGACGGACGGGCCCCTCACACAGGGCCCAGCTGGTAGGGAGCAGGTCATGTCTGTTACTGCTACACAGAGAAAGATAAGAGTGTCAGCAATGGGGAAGGTGACTCCATCAATCAGCCTCTTCATTATAGCAAGAATGAACCTCATGGTCTGAGGGTGGGAGAAGGGGACTGGTCATCCCACACCCCACAGGTGGCAACTCTGAAGGGGCTTACCTTTCACACTGCCGAAAGGAAGAAGAATGTGCGTTCCATAAATTCCCTTTAGTGGTTGCAGGTCTTTCAGAGAAAACTCTGCTGATGATTGACTATCTTAAATTTTGTTTTCAAGGGTTTTTTACTGTGAGTATAATATTACATGAATGTCAGACTTGGTAAAAATAAGAAAGTCACATTACAAAGGGTTTCAGGTGAACCCCAGGTTGTCTTCTACATCTATGGTGAAGTCCAAGGCAAATGGGGTGGAAGCAGGGAGGCTATTTCAGTATTTCTGGAATGTAAGATCCTTGAGAGAAGTGATTGCTGGTCTTGCTCATCTCCGGTACCCAGGTGCCTAAAAGAGAAGTGTGTAGTACATATTTATTGAATGAAAAAGTCAAAAAAATAGAAAATGCTCCAAAATGACTTTAACTTCCAAGCAAATGTATTTTTTGGCTCTTTTCCTAATAGCTATTTTCACTTTCCCAACTTTTCTTTGCTGCTATTTGAACCTAGGTTCAACGGGTCTGACCTAGGTAAGGAGCAGCAGTGAGTGGAAGATTTGAGACAAGAAGTAATTAGTAGATACACTCAGCTGGTTGAGTTCTGTGCTAAAGTTTCACACTGTGGTGAGGATATGATGACATGTGGGGAAAGGAATGCTTTTTTTAATTTGGGGGAATATACATGATACTGAGAGACTGGTTAGGTTTGCTTCAGTTTTCTCAAAGACAGAATATAGTCTTATTTGTTTTAATACTCAATACAATGTCTTGAAAATAATTATATTTAATAAATGCTGAATCAAGGAGTTTAAATAATTACTTTCTATTCACAGAGATTTCTCGGAAAGGGTAAGTTTCCATAAACTAATTTGGTGTTCTTAAATATTTCAGGGAGGGATGAGATTCATTTCTATCTTCTCTTATCTTCAATTGGAAATTAATAACATAAATACCACATAATACAAGAAAATAATTAACTTTTCGGAGGTTACTAAAGCAATTCTTTTTTTTTTTTCCACATGCATGTCTTTAAAAATCTCATTCTCAGCAACGTTCTATTACATACTAACATAATGTCAGGCTACTCTGTTCACTACTTTGTATATCCTAAAAGACAACTGTCTATTTATGAAATTAGAACATATTTTGAACAAATAACTAAAAAAGAGTTTGTTAAATTTGAAAATGTGTCCATCTTTAAATTGGGGGGTCATTTGACTTCTGTGTGATAAAATTTGCTTCATGGATCTTTCTGGACTCTCAGGAAGGACACATTGCTGACTTCAATAACTGGTTTAGATAGCAGTTTCCTAATTGATAATGAAGGGTTTGAACTAACAAATGCGTTTTAGATTGAAGGAAGCCTGCTCTTGAACACGTTAGGGGAGGAGACAGGTGATGAAGTGCTTGGGATCTAGAATGCAAAGGGCTTGACTCTGAATCTGGTCCTGTAACCCTAGGTGAGTTAATTAACCTATAATTCTCGTTTTTCTTGTGAGTTCGTGTTGACACTAAAGCAGATACTGCATTCAAAGCACCTATAGCAGTGTCTGGAACAGTCAGTGCTCATAGACAGTAATGGTTCACTGTCGCAAGTTAGCTTGTTCAACTGTTAGCTGTTAGCTCTTTGATTCTTAACTACCCAAAGATCTTCAGTGCTTTTGTGCTCCTCCTCTCCAAAAACGACCTTTGAAGGAAATCTAGGAATTGAGTCTTTCTTCCTTTCCTTCCTTCTTTTTTGCTGCCTTTCTTCCTCCCTCCATCCCTCCTACCCTCTCTTCTTTCTTTTTCCATGTCTAAAGTCAACAGATTTTTAAATGGTTGCCAAATGGGGATCCAAAATGCTCATGCAGGTAGGACATTTAGAAATGCAGTTTCGTTGTTTGTAAACAGGATTACTTATGCTCTCTAGATTATCCCAGAAGGGGAAAAATACTTTATAATTATAAGAAAAAAATGTCCGATATAAGGATAATATATCTCTTCTAAATGTAGACCAGACTTTGAATTCCCGAGAGTATTTTTCATTCAGTAATGTTGATCCTACTGTAAAAAACCATGATAGATTAAAAGTATGCTCTCTCCCCAGTTTCCTGGTGGCCTGGAGGACCCTCACCTCCTTGACCATCCTAAAATATGTATTAGCATCTGCCCTGAATATATTTGCTTCTCCCCCTATGGGAGATATTCACATGCTGGTGTCCTTTAAAATAAACTTGCTGCCATTTATTTTAGGATTCTGTGCCAATCCTCTAAAGAGGACTCGCTCCCCACCCCCTTGATTTCATTTGTCCACAGTCATTTTGATTTCCACTGATCCTAAGATAACATGGAAGTATACATATTAAAAATAGGCGTGCTCAAGTATTTATATATCTGTGTATTGAATCTGTGATCTGAAATTTCTGATATCGATTTTCGGAAATTGAGAATTGACTATGGAGAAGAGAGTCCAACCACAATCTGGATTATTTTTCAAATGCCTTGGGTTTGGCGAAAACTAGAATGCTTGTTGCCAAGCCCCTTTCCTCTTAATTTTTAAAAATCGTATGTGTTTCAAGGGAAATTTAATCCACATGTTTCTGATTCATTTGCACTTAAGCTGTCAAGCTGTTTTGTAATCACAAGTCTCTATCTTTCTCTCTCCACAGAAAGTTGGGTTTTTCCAAGTGTGCACAGACAATAACCTCTCAGAAGAATGAAATGAATTTCAAATTCAGAAATCAAGGATGGGCAAAAATGTTTATATCTTACCTGCTCTCAGCTGAGGAAATGACTTTTGGACTTCTGACCCTAACTCGAACCTTTCGATGTAGACATTCACTTGCCCTTGGAAATATGTAGTTCTTCCTTCCAAGAAAAAGTATTTTTAGAGTTCAAAGTATTCAGTAGAAGGTGCCAATGGAGAGAAAGATTCTAATTCTTTAAAATTATAAGTAAATATGACTATCAATAATAATTAGGGCTTTGTTTTCTAACAAAAAACTTATTTTAAACTTCATAATCTCCACAGTTGGATTTATTTACCACTATCCATTCTTCATGTGTTAGATGTGAGCTTAACAAAGCAAAAGTGCAAACTTTCTTTCCCCAAAATACTTTATCTAAAATTAGTTTAAGTTATAAATAGGAGAACTTACAGGGGGACATAAACACGATATTTTAAAAAGCCTGTTTCATCTCCAAAAATAGTACAGAATTTGCTCTATTTACATTTTTTTTTCTTATAAGCCATTCTGTAGTGAGAGTTCAAATACTGAAGCTTACTGTGACAGAATGTCCCATTTGGGAACTCTAAGAACTTGTGTTTTATGGGAACACAGGGATAGTTACTCCCATTTGAATCTCTTAGGAAGTGCTAATTCCGAACACTTCCTCCTTTATCTCGAGATCAAACCCTTTGGACCACTTATTATCAGGTACCCAGTAAAACTCAATCTGTTGTGTTAATTAGTTATGTAAACACATTTTATAATTGTGGGGACAAAGCAGAACTAGGCAACTGGGTAGGTGAGAAAAGATCAAAGATCTTCCTTAATAAATTGTTACGCTAATTAGTGTTTGTCTTGTAATGCCTCTCCAGGGGGTCTTTTAAACCCAAGCTTGGGAAAACCTGCTAGAGAAGAAGAAAGCTTTGGCAAAAAACAAATCTTGCCAAGTTCCCCAAATCTACTTAAAATCAGTGAAGTGAGAGAAAAAGGAGCACACACGCGCACACACACACACACACACACACACACACAGTTAAAAGGGACTAGAGATTCCTCTTGAAGAGACCCTGGTCCTAAGAGTAAAATATGGAGAATTGTCAGATCACATGAAGCTTACTTTTTACACATGAAATCACCTTCCCCTCGCCCCCACCTCCACCAGGAATGATTGTGTATAACTTATCCTGAAAATAATCGAGATACCCTAGTGTCCCTACCACTCAGAAAATGTTTCAAAAGAGACCTAAATTTTAGGAAGACAAAGACCCCCTGGAGGTGTTCCCCCCATCCAATCACTACTGCCCAGGCTTTTCCCTGCCTTATTCTCCTTCCTAGCATTGACCACCATCCAACATACTACATAATTTACTTATCGGTATTCTTTCACTGTCTCTTCCAATTAGAAAGGGCGTGAAGTCAGGGATTTTTTTTGTCTATTTATTTACGACTGGTTTGTTCAATGGCTGAGTAAAAGAATAAAAATGTAATAATGTTCTTAACATTTTAGAAACAACATGGTACAACATAAAATGGTCCCACCACTTGCAAGATGTGAAAAGACCTTGGGCAATTCACTTAATCTTTCTGAATTGTACTCTATATCACGTGGCTATGTGGTACTTATCTGAGAGTGGAGATGATTTACTTAAGCTACCCAGCAGCGTCAACACTTGGGAGATGCTCAGGTAAACTGTGCTTATTGTGTTATCCTTGTTGTCAGCATCAATTCTTTTTCCTTTGTCTTTATGCAAGCCAAGTAATACTAAGACCCTTGGGTTTAGTATCATGCTGTTTGTTTGTTTGTTTGTTTTACCTCACTTCTTCTTCTTGTTGTTTTATTCACATTTTCTTAATTTTACAGTACTATCTTGTTGTTAGTCACTTCAAATGTTAAAGAGGCAACAATAAAAGAAACTAGATATATTTACAATTTATTAGGACTGTTCTTTAAGTTTCTTCAAAAATTTCCACACATTTATAAGTTACTACTAATTTTCCCAATTTCCAAATATAGTAATAGGTAGTGGTGGGTACCTTCCATTTCCAAGTATTGATATTTCCAAACCGAGGGACAGTGAGTTACCATCCACTTTGCCCGAGGTTGCCAAGTATGATTTTGTGCTTGTCCTAGAAGCTTTGGTGGAGATGGACTAATCCCAGCCAGATTTGTATCTAAGATTCGCCTTGGCTTCAGCCTAGCTTTTAACTTCAAGTTTTATCTCTAAATTATAGTCCTGTCCCGAAACTCCCTCCAGGAAGTCTGGGAGTGCAGAAGAAAAGAGGAAGATAAAAAGGGCCCAAGAAGTTGTCCTTCTAGAATGTTCTTCATCTGGTCTTATTTTCAGGCTCCATGACTGTTTGACAAGTTCCAGTTGTATGTAATAGTCAACTTAAAAATACCTTTTTACCTCTTATTAAAGTAATATGTAAAAAAAAAATAGTAATATGTAATTATTGCAAATTTAGAAAATATGCACAAGCACAAAGAAAAAGGGTAAAAAAGCTGTAATCTCACTAGATAGAATCTTCTTTCTGTGTACAAATATTTATTATCACAAAAAGTACTATAGTATATACATAGAAAATATTTCTGGGTCTGTTTTTAAATTTATAACTTAGCATCCTTCTATCATTAAACACAAAAACATCATTTTAATGGTATAGTATGCATATATTACTTTCTATTAAAGCAACCATTTACCTACAGATATGATGAAAAAATATATTTGAGCAAAAATTGAAAATAGGGATTTTTGGATGGTAGATAAACGGAAAAGAGTTAATAGTTTTAACTTACTTCCTGCCTAATAACTCTCTTTATTCTTACGGTATTGCTTTTCTCTTCTTTCAGATAAACCTTGTAGATAGGAGCGCTCACACACACAGAAATCAGAGACCCATCTCAGGAAACTGGAATTACAATCAACAAATCTCTGTCTTCTTTGTCTTGCAGCACCTGGGTGGCTAAGTCGATTGAGCTTCCAACTTTTGATTTATGCTCAGGTCATGATCTCAGCTGGTGAGACCGAGCCCTGTATTGGGCTCTGGGCATGGAACCTCCTTAAGAACCTCCTCTCTCTCTTCCTCTACCTCTGCACGTGCCTCCCATTTGCACACCCTCTCTCTCTTAAAAAGAAAAAGCTCTTCTCTGTCTTGTTCAACATTTTCTCCCTCAACATTACTACTCAAACAATAGTTCTCAATAAAGACAACTGAACAAATGAAGCTAAATCACAGACAAATACTATCTCACGACTTCTACGATTACAATTTTACCAACCAGTTAGTTTTGCCACTATGGAAATTAATGAATTGACATTTTCTCCTTTTTCGTTCTTAAGTCTTTGTCATTTTTGTGCAGGCTGAAAGCTGCCAGTCAGTGTTCTCCAAAACGTAGACCATCTGGATCAGAATTACATGGAATGCTGGTTATAAATGCAGATTCCTGGGTCCCAGCCTAGACCCGCTCACACAGAATTTCTGAATTTGGAGCCCAGAAAAGTCTGAGAACTTCTTTAGGGTGCGGCCAGTAACCAACTAAATTTTGCATATCAGTTAATAGAATGAGTATAGAACATACTGCACTTCTCAGGATGTGTGGAATTAACTTATCATGTGGAAAGATAGAACAGGGGAGAAAAATACGTGTTTTCTTAAAGACAGTGGCATTATCTTCATGATTAGAGGATGGTGAGGAACTAGTGAGGGAAAGAAGTCCCATTGGAAGGTCAATTTTGTTTTATCTGGAAACAATTTCATTGGGCAATTCTAATCAAGGGAAGAAAAAGAACACAACCTAGGTTTTAAGAGTTTCTTTTCAAAGCTTTTTTCTCTATCTGTGGTATCTTTTGAAACTCCAGTGAAAGTTATTAAGAAAAATGTCCAATTCGCTGTTTATAAGCAAGAATCTAACATATTAAAGATGTTTACTTCTATGCTTTTTGTACATGATATGGCTTTCAGAGGGTACCTAAGTTTGCTCAGGTGTTGTTCAATCTATGAAAGCATTAACTCTATCACTCTGTCTAATCAATCTGACAGAACCAAAAACCAACCTTTAAAAAAATGTTTTTTTGCAAGAAGATGTGAAAATTAATATGGCGCGTAGGTGCTGTTGCTTCCAATTAAAATCAATATCTGTTCTGATTTGTGCCTCTTGTCTCTATGACAGCAAGGGGGCTGGCTAAGGGGATACATCTGCTCTTCTCTCCCAAAGGGGCTCCAAACAAGTGAATGACCCGCAGTGTTTATTATTAAGTTTTCAAAGGGAAAGTTGTTTTGGTCTAATTGAAGCAATAATAGGAGAGAGGTTATTTCTGGTCAGTTCCCTGCTGTTTTCACTCTGGAGAATATATTCCAGGTGTGGCTGTGTTGCGTTCAGTACAGCACTGCCCTCCCTCGAGTGTAGGCATGTTAGTGCCCACGGAGCAATAAACTAGCTTTAGGAGTCTAAGCCAGTTTTGGCGTGTCAGAAACAGGGTTTTGTTTTTTTTTTTTTTTAGTTAACTTCGTAGTAAACCAGATGGTTAATGACCACATTCGTTTTTAAGAATTCCAGTTACTGTGGAATAAAGCAATGAGACTTTATAAATCTCTATTGCATTAAAGGAACAATTTCTTTTATTTCCCTGCCCTCCGAGTCTTTGCCACACCAAAGTCGCTGTGGTGTCAATCACTGTGCTTAATTTTTTCAAGAACTTTTTTTTTCCCCAATCCGGATGAATGGTCCACTTCAAGTAAGTGAGGAAAAAAAAATTAAAATTTCTCTAATTAGTCAAAATATTAGCTATCCTTGAATTCATAACTGCTGATTGTACTTCCCTGCTTTTGAAACATGTATTCTAGCTCCATGATTTTCAAATACACCTGGGGTGTCAAAAAATATCGAGTATGATTAGTTAAGGATAGAGTCTCTGAATCTAAAAGTTGGACATAAACGCAAATATCCATATATAAGATTTGTCTCTGATTTACCCGATGTACATATGACTAGCCATTTCCAATAAGGAAAAAGCTTGTCACAAAGAACAGTTTGGGAATTTCAGAGGTGATCCTCCTCCACTTATTGGCTAGCAAAAAAAAAAAAAAAAAAAAAAAAAGCCATAAACTTTTATTATTACTTTGAGAGATTTCCCCGCCCCCCTGCCCCAAGTTGTAAAACTAAAAAGAACATATTGGTAGAAATTGATCTTAATTTTAAGAATTGTATGCAATATTCATGGAAGAGACTTTAATTTCAATTAAATGCTCAGGTAACCCATATTGATAATCACAAAACCAAAACACCATTCCAAAGTGGAAATTCAACTTCTTCCTGACTCTAAGTGGAATTTTGGACCTTGATTTTGCTTATTTTCATCTGTGAACCTAGTATGAACCCAGAGACCAAAATAGTCACATTAAGAATATGGGCTGGATTTCAGGCTAATCAGGGGAAATGCCTGGGGAGGGTGGTGGTGGTCTGCTGCTCGCCCGCTTAATCACGCAGATTTTTTGAGTTCAGGATCCTTCCAGAGCTTGAGTGGTAGCGACTGCTCAGTTCACATTCCCAGATGTGCATGTCAAAGGGTCTAGCACCGAGTGTCCTCAAAGGCAGGGCTCTGGGATGGGGATTGCTTTGCCTCTCCAGAAAGAGAATAATGAGTGGCACTCAGTGTCAAGGGCATCATATTTAAAAAGCACTTCGGGTTCTTTGGATGAGGTTCAAGGTGCTATGCAGGATCAGGATTATTACTTATGTTTTTCACTCATTCCAAGGAGAGGCCAGTCACCCAGCCCCAGTGACTGTGTATCAGGCAAAGGAAGCTGACATGCACATTCCTCTCATTATTCTTTCCCTGTCCTTCCAAATACCACACACATAGGGAGCAGGTGAGTTGTGCAAATTAACACAGAGGGCAAAGTTGTAGAAGTTGTCAGAGGGGGGAGCCCTGGGAGTCGAGAGGAGGAGGGAAGGCAATGAGTGCCTGGTTGGGAAGGCAAGCCAGCCACAGTGCCCCCTTAATACATGTGATAGTTAATTTAAAAAGATTTAATTTATTGAACAGGAAACAAACAAAACAAAACCCTCCATACGATTCCATTCTGAGTGTTTCTAAAAGGTTTGTGATGTTATTGTCTTCATTTGAGATTTGTCCCAAAACAAAAATGAGGCTCCTTTTTAATTTGTAACTAACAAAAGAGAGAAAGAACTATTATCACTCAAATGATTTAAAACACTGAATTCTTGTAGCATAATGTTATTCTATTTCAGGGCCCATTGTTAGAGAGTATGCTTAGATTTTTTTTGGCTTCTTACAGGCTGTAGGCATATTGCAAAACTAATTATTTGCTATTATTTAATAGTCATAAAAGAACTTTCAGAAAAAAGGGTGAGGTAAGAAGGGAGGTATCTGTTACTCCCCCCCCCACTTTTAAAACCCCTTGACAGATGATGCCAGAAAGCAGAGTAATCACTGCCAATCTTAATAGACGTTCATAGCTAGGCTTTACTACATAATGTCAAATTCATTGTACTCTCAAAAATTAGTATTCTCGCTGATCATTTCAACAAGATATTAGGCAAACCATAAAGATTAGCTCCTGAGTGCTTATTATTCTGTGGTTCAAGACGGGCTAAACTCCAGAAAAACTAGTTGTTTTTTATTTATTTGTGAGAGAGAGAAGGAAAGCACGTGCACAGTAGGGATGAGGGAGGAGAAGGAGCAGAGGCAGAAAGAGAAGGAGACTCCATGCTGAGCAAGGAGCCCGCCCAGATGTGGGTCTTGATCCCAGGACCCTGAGATCATGACTTGTGCTGAAGGCAGGTACTGAACAGACTGAGCCACTCAGGCACCCCAAGGAAACCTAGTTTTTAAGGTGAAAAGTTGGAGATTGAAAGGTCCTTTGTTTTGCATAAGAGAGCCACATTTTTAACAACTGGAAAAGGATAAGATGCTTGTAGTGCTCATCCTGCTGATTTTAAGTCATTGTTTTTATTATTAGGATGTTCTTCAGGACCATGCAGTAACCTAGAATACTAATGAGCTTCAATTATCACTTTGTTGGAGATATCTCAAAGAGATGTACAGCTGATAGAATGGGAGATAAAAGATCACTTACACTATTGTTCATCAAAACACAAAGGTAACTTTGAAGTATTTTTCTCCTTATGACCTTTCTGAGGTATAGCAAATTATCTTGTGGGTTTTTTTTTTTTTAATAAGGAAACTGACTCAAAAGCTGATTTATTCATGACGAAATAAAAAAACTTTGATCTGTATCTAAAACTGCTGTTTAATTATGAAGTTTTTAAGAAGTTGCTGATATTATCTATCACTGACATTATTTGCTGAATAAAAATCTAGCAGCATGAAGAAAATAAAAGGTAGTACACTTCTGACAATGCTGGGCTATATGCATACAGACAATTTGATAACCATGAAGATGGCTTCACCTTCTTAATATCCACAGTAACTATTGTTCTTGGGCTGGTGGGCGTATAGGTGACCTGCACACCCTTGACTGTTACAGATAACTTAGGAGTAGAGGCTGTTGGGTAGGGTTGGTTGAACATGGCAGAAGCCGTCGTTGAGTAGATATACATGATACCGGTATTGTTTTTGCAGCAGCTGTTGGTATGAGTACCCCATATTCACAGGTTTACTCTACAGTTTTCTTTCTTTAAAGATTTTTTTTACAAGATTTTATTTATTTGACAGACAGAGATCACAAGTAAGCAGAGAGGCAGGCAGGGGTGGTGGGGGGAAGCAGGCTCCCTGCTGAGCAGAAAGCCCGATGTGGGGCTTGATCTCAGGACCCTGGTATCATGGCCTGAGCTGAAGGCAGAGGCTTTAACCCACTGAGCCACCCAGGTGCCCCAGACTTTCTTATTTTTAAGTAATCTCTACACCCATTGTGGGCTCAAACTCACAAATCTCAAGATTAAGAGTCTCACACTTTACTCACTGGGTGAGCCAGGCACCTCTTTACAGTTTTCAAAACTGCATATCTTCTCAGACTTTGAAGACTTTGGAGATGAAATAGCCATGCCACTTGATTTT
This sequence comes from Neogale vison, assembly GCF_020171115.1. NCBI lineage: Eukaryota > Metazoa > Chordata > Mammalia > Carnivora > Mustelidae > Neogale > Neogale vison. The sequence continues at coordinate 74,185,097 of NC_058091.1, read as the reverse complement.
ATAGGTAAAGGAGCTGAAACTCATAGATCTCACAGTGTCTTCTCTGAGGCCACACACAAATAAAAGGGACCAAGGGCTAAAATCCAAGATCTTGATTATTTACTCCATGACCCTGTACTGTTTTAATCAATATATCTTATTTGGTCTTCATCACAACAATATGAAATAGAAATTGCTATTTATGCTTGTTTTATAAGCAGTAAAAATGGCTCCAAGGAGCTGCACAACTCCCCATCCAGAGTCTTAAAGCTTATTAAAGACAAAATTTGATTTGGTAGCCAGACCTTGTTAAAAATTTTAAAAGTCATCTGAAAAGGTTTTTAGTTACATTTTACCAAGAAACTATTTCAATTTATCTGTGTGTGATCTGTTAAGCATCTATTGAAATGAGCATCAGTTAAATCTCTTTAAGACCTGTGAAACAAAAGTGGCTTCTATTAAATTATAACTTCTAGAGGACTGAAAGTTTCATCATAGTGCTAATTTTATACAATGGTTAGTAGCAGATGAGCTAAGTTACTGCTGACCCTTGAACAATTCTGGGATTAGGGTTTTCCAACCCACTATACAGTCAGAAAGCCATCTATAGCTTTTGACTTCCCCCAAATTTAACTACTAATAACCTATTGTTGACCTGAAGTCCTCCCGATGACATAAACTGTCCATTTGTATGTTATATGTATTATACATTATATTCTTACAACAAAGGAAGCTAGAGAAAAGAAAACATTATTAAGAAAACCACAAGAAAGAGAAAATACATGTATAGTACTGTTCTTGTGTCTGAAATATTCTGAATTTTTCACATTTTCTGGCCATGTGAGGATCTTCGCCACTCTCAATAAAGACTTCAGGACATTCTGATTGCCTATTTATCTCACTGTTTACCTGTCATTTATTTATTCTATTACTATTTACTGAGCACCTTGTTCATGGCAGGTACTGTTCCAAGAGCTGAGAAAAGATAACTGAAAATAGGGAAGTCCAGTTAGCTTGTAGCTGGGAGAGCCATTCAATGTGCAAATAAATGTGTAACACATTAGGACTGAAAGCTGTAAAGGGTAAAATGAAGCTGGAGAGGAGGGTAGGGATTGTTGAGGTGAAGGAGGATTGTTGTTGTAAACACAGTAGTCAGGGAAGGCTTTAGGGATGAGGGGACATTTCAGCAGAGAACTGGAAGGGGCGAGTTGTGTAGAAATCTGAGGCGAAAGCAAACTGGAGAGATTAAGGTGAGCCTGTCCTTGGCATGGTCAAGGAATAGCTAAAGATGGGGAGAATGTAGAAGAGGTCAGAAGGAAGCAGAATTTAGAAGGCCTTGTGGGCCATTTTTAGGGCATTGGATGAGAGGCATAAAGAGTCACTGAATGGGGTTAGAGCAGAGATATGAATAACAATAAAAATTTTTATTTTGAAAGATCTATTTTGAGTGTTTTGTAAGAGTTCACTAGCAGGCACAAGAGTAGAAAAGCAGAGAGACCAGTTAAGAGGCTATTGGAAAAAAAAAAAAAAAAACACCTCAGGTCAGAAAAAAACCATCAAATTCTGGTCATATTTTTGGATGGTAAAGATGAGAAGATTTATTCAAAGATTGTGAAGTGTCAGAGAAAAAAGCATTCAAAGATGCTTGTAAGGTGTTTGGCCTAGGCAACTAGAAGGAAGGCGTTGTCCTTTACTTAGAAAAAAATGATGGAAGAACATCTTGATGGTGCAGAATCAGAAATCTGTCTTTTGACAACTTATGCTTGAGTTGCCTACATATAAATGGAGACTTTGAGTAAAGAGCTGGATTATGAGTATCAAGACTGGGGGACAAGATCATGAATGAATGTGATTATCTGGGACTAGTCAGACTCAGAAGCTTGCCAAAGGACTAAGGATAAATACAGAAGTGAGACGACTAGCTTGTTAAAATATAAAGGAGATAAGGAGGAATTAGTGAGAGCATGGAGAAGGAATGGCCAGTGAGGAAAAGAGTGTGCTGTCTCAGAATCCAGCTGTAGAAAGAATTTTAAGGAACAAGTAATTAATTGGATTTTCCTTCTCTGCTTTTTAAAATCAAACAGGATGCTAAAATATTGGTTCAAAATTAACATCAAGATTATGGTCTTTAAGTAGAATGACACATTTTAAAAAACTGCCCAGTAGGAAAGATTGATGGGAGCTTTGTTTATAGTTTTCTATTCACAAAGTTACTGTTTATATTTACTGTCTTCCATGTAACTGTTGGGTCTGAGAAGATTTGCTCTAATGTAATTTTGCATTCTCATAATGAAGGCAATATGGAATAAGTTAATAATTCTGAGGACTATTCTTCCTAGAAAGACAATGTAGTTTAGTGTAAGAAACACAGACTTTGGAGAAGGGCAATCTAAGTGTGAATCCAGTTTCCATACACATATTAAGCAGTGAGACGTTGGCCAAATTGCCTCACTTCTGTAAGGTCACTCCCTTCCTTCTTAAAGTGAGGATATTTGCACTTACCTCTGAGTTTTACCATAAAGAGTATAAGTAAATTTATAACTTGCTTAACACATTGTGAACATGTAATATTAATCTCTAAATAATTTAGTACTTTCGGGGTGCCTGGGTGGCTCAGTGGGTTAAAGCCTCTGCCTTCAGCTCAGGTCATGATCCCAGGGTCCTGGGATCGAGCCCCGCGTCGGGCTCTCTGCTCGGCGGGGAGCCTGCTTTCCCCTCTCTCTCTGCCTGCCTCTCTGCTACTTGTGATCTCTGTCTGTCAAATAAATAAATAAAATCTTAAAGAAATAATAATAATAATTTAGTACTTTCAAAGAGGTGACTTGCTCTGAAAGAATTACATTGCAGGGGCACCTGGGTGGCTCAGTGGGTTAAAGCCTCTGCCTTCGGCTCAGGTCATGGTGCCAGGGTCCTGGGATGGAGCCCCATATCCGGCTCTCTGCTCTGCGGGGAGCCTGCTTCCACCCCCCTCTCTGCCTGCCTCTCTGCCTATTTGTGATCTCTGCCTGTCAAATAAATAAATAAAATCTTTAAAAAAGTAAAAAAGAATTGCATTGCATATTAGTTTCTATTAGGCCAATATGCAAATATCTTGACAGTGAACTATTTATTTATTTAGTTGTTTAGGAAGCCTTCTTCTAGCTTCTTATAGCTGATGGACATAGTTCTTAAAATATTTAAGCAATTCTTTACTTTCTTCCAGTTTTGACTCTAGGATAAATAAGCGGAATACTTCTTACCTTTCCTTCACTTAGCCATTTTGGCAAAGTCTACCAACATGAGAAGAGTGACTTTGTCTTTCCAAGATTTTGTTCAACCCAGCTGGAAGATATGAGTAAGAAAGACCTTTCTGAAACAGCTGTTGCCTCCACAATGAGCAGGATTCTCTGGGGAGAATATATTTTAAAAACATAAATGAAATGATTTTGTGACCATTTTTAAAGTGCCCTGCATGTATACCCTGTAAATCACTCTTTCGTGCAGACCCAATGAATAAGGAATCTGAGTTATTTATCTCCTCTGAATCTCAGAAAGGAATCACAATTCGCAATTTGAATTCAGACGATGGACCTATAATCTATTATGAAATGAAAAAAAAATTCATCTTCAGAAGAAACCTGAATGAAGAGAAGATACTAATTAGATGCTATTTGCTTATAATGGTGCTTCTTTTTTTTTTTTTTTAATTCCTCGAGTGAATAAATTCCACTATCACCAAGACACTCTATCATTCAATTGGTGTCCCTGTCCTCTCCAGGACCCACTACACAGTCTAATGGAGACTAGACCTGGATCTCTTCAGAGCTCATTAATGTGGGGCCTCTGTTGACTACAGGTATAACTTTGGTTAAACTTAAAATACTTTTTTCTATCTCCTAAGAGTCTGGCATTACTGTCTCCAGAGAACTTTAGCCAAACTGATCAAAGATAATAAAGCCAAAGATCTAGAGTGTATATCAAGCATGGAAGTGAGAAATGGTCCCTTTCTAATCTAGGCTAGACTGGAAATAAAGTGGAAAAAAATGAAATTTTCATATAAAAAAGGAGGGAAAGGATTATTCTAATCTTTGACTCTCAGAAGCTTAATTTGGAGTTTACAAGGTTTACTTGGTATACTTCTCAAAAATTAGAATGGACTGCAGCTTTGAAATGGGAAACTTTTTCTTTGAATAAGTGTAATGTCTAAACATTTAAAAATGATAATTAACATGTTATAATGAAAATATGGATCAAACATTAATCCATAGAAAGTATTTAATTAGGAAACAAGGAGGTAATTCATTGAGAATAAAGTATTTTCCTTGAATTCCAAATAGTGGCCTGAGCCTTTCCTTAAACACTAAATAAAATCAGAATACAAATTTTACATTTATACTAGACAGATGGTTATTGAATTTAAAATGTCTATTGAGTCCTTGCCATGTGCAAAATTCTGTACTAGACACTGGGGACTATAACAATGAACAAAAATAATCTCTTCATAAATGGAGCTCGGTTTCTGGTTGGCTTGGTCAAAGCTTCAAATGAACCAAGAAAAAGAGAGAGAGAAATTAATTCCAAAACACAGTTAAGTGAACAAATCAAGGTACACAGAAGAAAAAGGCAGTCATCATTGATTGATAATCATGAAAGGCAATTGTTACTTGAGTTGCATAAAATATGCTTAAACAGGGAGAAAACAGGATATTTCTGGTTAATAGAAGAGCTGAAGCAAAGCTGTGAAGTTGTGAAATTTGTTTAGGAAATGGAGAAAGGACTTGGGTAGCCAGATCAGAGAGTCCATGGAAGCACTAAAGAAGGAGAGAAGTTGGAATCATAACCTAGATACCTGAATGCCAGTTGAGGAGTCTGGACTTTATCTTATATAAACTTGGCAGGCTATTTTGGATAGGGGTGTATAGAGTTATGGTTAAGAAGAGATAGTCAGGAGTATAAATGAATTCATCAATGGAAATGTAATTTGCCACATTAGCTCTAAATAATGAAGATAATTTTTTTTAATTTTCATTCGGTCTGCTCTGAGTTATTCCCTCTTCTTAAAATTTCAAATTGAGCTTAATATTCTTTCCTAACATTTAAAAATTTAAAAATACTTCTGTTCCCAACAGGGATAGAAATACCATTGGCATAGTGTTCTATAGACTGCTTTGATACACTTGGCATTTTGTCTTGTCAGCACTTGACTCATTCCACAGCCTCTATCTTTCCCAGTTTGGTTCGGTAACTTTTCCATTAAGAGATTATCCGACCCCTCATTCTCATTCTCTGAAACAAAATAAATCTCTGAACCCACATTTCCAATATTCTGTTGAAGTTTGATATTCAAAGGTCTTTATGTTGATCACTGGGCTCTCTGTCTGCCAATCATACCCAGGATCCAGAGTCCTATGATGGCAGTGACCCAGGAAGGGTCTTGCCAGCACTGGAATTAGAAAACCGCTCCTGAACCCCATACCAATGATCATGGTCTTGCTGCCTATAATAATGGGATCTTGGTTGCCTATTGCTCCATCTCATTTGTAATTCTTGCCCATGTCCCATTGCAATATATAATCAGACTGCATTCACAATCAATCTTTGTAGCTGGGAGAGTTCTCGAATTTTGTTTACTATGGGATAACATCTCTTGTTAATTCCAGGTCTCTCTTCTTTCTTGCATCTTTGCATTGTTTTAGGAGGCATCTGTAGGATGCATCTATAAGTGCCCATAATAAACATTGCAATTCTAGAATCTTCTGAAATACAGAAAACTGGAGATCCTTTAACAGAAAATCAACAAAATATGAACTTTTTACACTACATGAATTAAATGATGATCAAAGGCTGTTGAGTCTGCGTTTAGATTGAAGGAATCAAAAGTTAATGCTTTTCTTTAGTGCAAACAAGAAAACAAACATCTGCCCTTCTATGTTCTATAACAGGCTCTGTGTGAGGTGACTTATTTCTCCTTATGTCTTGTCCTCACCTTACTTCCCAGCCAGAGTTCAAATTGTACTTAATCACATGAACATGCCTGAATGCAAACAGGAAAAGAAGGAAAACAGGTCAGTTGATTGTTGATTGGTCTGCTGACTAATCCCATAGTAAAAGAAGGTCTCTCCCACTTTATAGGCATCTAATTTATGACTTTGAAAGTACAAGGAAGGCCAACAAGGACAGTATACTAGAGGATAACAAAAATTTAAGAACAATTTTTAAAATATTTTCTGTTAATTGTATTTTCTCTGTCTTGTTGCTATTACTTATTTTAAGATCTTAAATTCTACAGTATATGCTTGCCTTAAGGAAGTGTTGTGATTCCTGAAGCTGGAGGGTAAAGGCCTCCCTCCCAGGCCTCTGGAATGAAGATCTTCCAGTTGGGGTACCCTGAAATCAGTGTTTTTAATAAACTCCTTGTTATAGTAAAAAACACTGATACACAATATATAAATATTAAAGTATTATTAATTTATATCCTATATTTTAGTTGTTGGCTTCCTTTTTAAAGTTTTCTTTTAGAATCAGAATATTCTTTTCAGACAAATCAGTTGTGTTGATTTTTGATTGATTTTTAAGACATATTTTCTACTTGAGAAAAAGAAAAATTAGAAAATCTGAGGTTAGGACAGAGAGAAGTTAGTGAGGAATGTGAGAAAAATTGATGAGGGAATAGTAAAAGAGGTTTGCAAGCATTTGCAGTAACCAGAAGGATGGTTTTTTATTCTTCTATAAAATAATGGGTTTTGCCTAGGGGAGTTGGTAAACCAGGAACTTTACATTTAATAGCCATTACAACAGTTATTATAATTTGCACATGTTGTAGACAAAATATGCAGGCTTTGTCTCACTGAAAAAATTGATACTATTATCTTGATAGTAATCATTTTCAGTTTTTAAAAATTAGAATCTAATAAAATAAAACTGGGAAGTCCTGCTAAACATTTCATAGGGCACCGTTCATTCACGGATCTCCCAGACACAGACACCAGAAGAGATAAGGATGGCAGAGAGCAGTTATGATGAAAGCAGAAAAGGTTCAATAAAAATTTACACTTGAGCTACACGGAACCTGTCCAGGTGAGTCATTGAAGGCCAATGACACAAGCTAAAAGAATGAAGAAGCTCAGTCCCCTAACTTAGGCCATATAACATATAAATACAAAAGGGGGAAAAACCAATATTCCCACTAAATAAGCCCCTGGTATATAAAATAATTTTAAGTCCTCTTACTGAAAAAGCCCAACAAGTTAAACAGATGATCCCCTATCATGCCTTAACCTTCCCAGACAAATGCAAACCAAGAAACATTAAACTCAATTTTGAAGATCACCAGAGGGGCAATTAACTCCTGCCTAATTAATTCTGGTTTTTCCCAGTCCTTGTTGCAGGATAACTCTCACATCTATTCAATTTAAATCATTTCCTTAAGGCATTCGCTTATTTTTTTTTTCCCCTCATACTCCCTCAGTGGAGATGGAGAACTGCTGGTCAACCCATCTTTCAATGGTATTTATGAATAGACAATTTCTTTCAAAATTCAAGGACTCCATGCAAATTTTTTAGAATTTTCCTCCTCAATTCAGTTTCCTTCCTTCCTTTTTTCCTTCCTTTTTTCCTTCCTTCTTTCTTTCCTTCCTTTATTTTTTAATTAATTTGTTTTAGAGAGCAGCGAGGGGCAGAGGGAGAGGGTGAGAGAGAGAGAGAATCTTAAGCAGACATCAGGCCCATCAGGGAGCCTAAGGCAGGGCTTGATCCCAGGACCCAGATATTATACATGACCTGAGCTGAAATCAAGGTCCAATGCTTAACCAACCAGGCCACCGAGGCAGCCCTCCCTTCTTTTTGTTTTTTGATGTAAACACTTGTCTAATGGAGCTGAAGGGACAGAATTATACAAAATTATCTTTCATCTGAAATTCTCTTCTACTTATCTAATATCTACATATCTTATCTAAATACCTACATATTTCTAATCACTCTCCTAATATGTTGAAGTTATCTAAACTATAACATATTAGGAGAGTGATTAGAAATATGTACAATCCTTTTAGGTTGACATTTGATTATTAATAACAATGATTTAAAAGGACCTATGGAATGCAAACATTAAACAGTAAGCCCTTCTGTTGCAAACCTGAGTTTCTTATTGAGTAGACTTTGTAGGCAAATTGCTTCTCTCATTTCAAAATACAATGAGCAGATTTGTTATTCCTTAGCCCAGTTCTCTGCTCCTCTTTCTCTCACTATTTTCTCTTACTTATGGGGATTTTCCAATTCTTTTATTTTTTTCTGGTAATCTCACAACTTACTTCTTCATCACTTACAGACCTTCTAGTTCTTTCCCCCTTTATGTTTTTGGAAAAACCCTACTTGCTACATCTGTATACTCCTAAAATAACAGTACTGCCTAAATGGAACGTATTGGTAAACACTGATGGTAAAATGATAAGGTCCTCTGCAGTAAGGAAAATAAAGGGAAACTGGAGTGGAATGTAGTCATTCAGCATCAGAGAAGAAGCCCTAGCGCTGTGCTTTAGGAAGCACTTAGCTATTTCTGATCTTAGGAAGGTGGGGTTGAGGTGTCAGTCCTTTATCTGCCCCTGTTCTATTAATAAAATATTTTCCTGTAGGAATGAGGGTACAAGGGAGTAGAGGATCTTTATTTCCCCGGTAATAGATTCATCTGAGGGAAAAGAACTGCAACTTGATCTGGCCTTAGAATCAACTGCATATCAGATCGCCCAAGAAAGGCAAATGAAATCACTTAAAGTAAACAACTGCCTATTTGGGGTCATCAGGAAGGTTACTGTGGCCGTGTTAAGTTTGTTCTAAGGTTTCTAGTGTGACTTAGTGGGTGACAGCAGCTTCATATGGGTGACAAGAAACCACCTGGGAAGGTTGCCTATGCCAATGGCAACATTCCCTCAGAGAATTTTTATCCAGTGTGAAACTATAGATTAATGTACAGTGGTTCAGTTTGGATACCTTACAAAATGGTATCAAATGAATGGTGTGCTAAATTTTCTAAGTAATATTCCTGCCTAAAAACAAAGAACATCATGCTGTCCTGGGAAATTTTCCCCTCCTCCGAAAGGTAATTTAGGAAATGAGCTATAAACTCTATGTGCACAAGTGTACCATAAAAAGGCCATTAACTGAGGTGCATGTGAAGTGGATCTGACTACCATGTGTCCAGCATGCCATCTCAAAAGGTGACACTTAATAGCATTCCTGACATCACCTTGAGCCCCCAATGAGAAGGGAAAATGAGAAGAAGGGGGGTGGATTTTCTCTCCCACTCTTAGCAGATCAAGCAGCATTTCATCTAAAGCAAAGTCAAGATTGAAAAAGCAACAACATGATATATCTTGGTCTTCTTCCAGAATTTGTGAGAGTTTGCGCCAAAAAGCAAGAAACAGTATCTGAAATGTTTGAAAGGCAAGGGGCTGTGCCAGCCTTCATCCACGAGGTTACTTGAGATGTGGGTGAGGAGCTCCTGAATGATTGGCATGACTTGTTGCCATTATCAATAAGGGTTAGAAAGTTCACTTGATATGCTTTGCCATTTTACCCAGTGCCAGAAAAGCAGCATTTTTCCATGGTTGAGAGTGTTCAAGGTCTGTGTAACATAGCTAAGCAAAGACTGGCTCTAAATGCAGCAACAGGTTTAACTGAATTTGCTTGACAACAGGCCATGGGAAATACATTTGTCATTACACACTTTGGTCATGACCCTCTTTCCCTCAGGTCAAATGGCACCCACAAGGAGGGATACCCAGGGCTTCTCATCTTCTGGATAGACCACACAAAAATGCAACACTGGGACATGGCCAAGTCTTGCTCAAAGTGGAAGACATTGAGTTCTGGGGGTGAGGTACAGACAATGTCCCATCTGCTAGCAATCTGGTTCATTTTTCCTCTGAACCTCGACTCTTTTCAGGCCCCATAGGAGTACAGAAAGAGAGCCATCTGGGACAAGGTCAAGAGGAATATGTATAGTTTGCATCCTTCCTTACTTCTCCTGCCTTCTGTGTAAATACAAAACAGAATGGGGCTCTAGAAACAGTGGATAGTCATGATTAAATCATATGTATTTTACCCTTTCTTCCCTACTACTCTCTATTAGTTTGGAGAGATGAAAACTGAAAATATGGAATCTTTAATCTAAGAAATACTTTTCTAGGTCCTTCTACTCTGTGAAGTGATAAGTAGATAATTTCCTTGAGAGATGCATTAATTCCTTCATTTCAGTGAGATAAACAGTCCTTTTTCGATATCTTCTAACTGCTAAAACCCATGGACTTGAACACCAGCCTATCTCATCCATTATTACATTCAACACTTATGTAAGGACCAGAAACTAAGCTAGGCTTTAGGGATCCAACAGTGATATGACATTAAGTAACTGATCAAGAAACTACATTAGCTTATGGAGATTGACATTACAAACAAATTGAAAATAATCTTCCTTTCTTCCCTCCCTCCCTCCCTCCCTCCCTCCCTTCCTTCCTTCCTTTTGGTTGTTGTTTTCAAAGTGAGATTGACTCAGGTTACACAAGGCTTTAAGTCATAGGCTGCAGCTTTCATTCATAGGAGTCTGATGTAGGGTCCAGAGAATGCAATATTAATTTTGAGGTAAATTTAGTTGCTTTTTAAAGAAAATGTGCAACATTTTATTTAGAATTTATAGCCTCAGAATATTTGGAAGTGATCCTAAAGAAAAATCTAACCTATTTTCTTAATTTAGAGATAAAAAAAATATTGAGATCCAGAGATATTAAATTGAAACTTTGAGTTAAAGATGGTGGATTGAATGTACCTGAGAACCCACTTTCAAGACTGTGAAATGGTACACAAAGGCAAAGAATGGAAGAACCAGTGGAAACAATATTTAGGAACTTAGAAAGAAGATGGCTGAGTAGGAACCGAATTGGCAGGTTTTAGAAAATGATACTATAAGCCAGTAGTGGAAAAAATGGAGACACAACTGAATTTGCATCTCAGAACTTCCACAAGCTGAGGGATGGGTGGTATGAGGCACTACACATAGATATTGTTGTGGGGATAAAAAATTGTTGATAGCCTGATTGTCATCTCCATGGATGAGGCATATGCTGAAAAAAAAAAAATCTAATAAATCTTTTAAAGAGAGAACTGGGACAAGAGCTTCAAAATCTGAGTTATCATAATATGTTTTATTCATTATGTGTTTAGGGGTACAATGTGTGTGAGAGGGAGGGGAAACAAAGAGAGAGGAGAAGGAAGTGAGGGGGAATAAAAGACCGATTCTTAATAATACATGAAAACACTAATTTAAAAAACTGGTCATGATAAAAGTCATCATGGAACTAAGACATTATTTGGACATTAAAAGGAAATCCCTGGGTGCCTGGGTGGCTCAGTGGGTTAAGCCGCTGCCTTCGGCTCAGGTCATGATCTCAGGGTCCTGGGATCGAGTCCCGCATCAGGCTCTCTGCTCGGCAGGGAGCCTGCTTCCTCCTCTTTCTCTGTGCCTGCCTCTCTGCCTACTTGTGATCTCTATCTGTCAAATAAATAAATAAAATCTTTAAAAAAAAAAAAAAAAAAAAAAGGAAATCCCTGTCCCACTGCTTAGTTATTACCTGAAAAAAAATTTTCAGTAACTATAGTGATGATTTTTTGCTTTTCATTTTATTGTAGGTTGATTTTGAGGCTGTTTGTTTCGTTTTGTTTTTCTCTTGCTAGATCATGGAGCTCCTGGAGAGGTCTCATTTAAGTACCAACTAAGGGAACTCTGCAAGTTGGGTGGCCCACCACAGTTGTGGTTACATGGAGTTACAAGGCCCCCTGGGAGAAAGAGCCAAGTCTACTCTTTGACTCACAAGTCTCCAGGTTATATTTCTCACACTGAGAGGTGAGAGGAAGGCTGTTTCAAAACTGTCAAGTTCGTTCTAATTTCATCACAGAAGAGTATGAACATGAAAGGGGAATAAAGTTACTTACAAGATATTGAACAAAGAAATAACGTATTTACAGACCAGAAAATCCAGGGACTATTAAAGGGAAAATGTTATCATTACGGAAAAACAATTTCTCCACTGCAACATAACCATACCCTAATTCTGGAGTTTAAAAAAATAACACACAGAAGGCAAGGAAGCTGGTAGAGAAAGGGAGGGGGAGGGGAAGGCAAGTGAGCAGAGACCAGTGATTATTGCAGGAGAGCAGACGGGCTTCCTGCGAACACTGGCTAACTGGAGAAGCTGTGGGACCAAGAGAAATTTAGGACACACCTAGGAAAAGAAAAAGAAATTGTGTTTGTGTGTGAAGAGAAATGAGAGCAGCGGTGATTAAATAAAGATATGTATGGGGGACTCGGAACCAAATTCTAAAACTGTCACCTGCATATTTTATAGATTTAGGTGACTATCTGGACAGTCTCAGATTTATGCTTGTTATCCAAGTTTGATTATTTATAGCACCCTTTTCACTTTCTGAAGTGTCTTGATGAGGACAATAAATTATACCACCATAGTCCCAGAGCTCTTATAGTTGGGGAAAGAAAGTTGAAGTGTTTTCAGAAGAAATGAGATGGATGAAGAGGTTGGAGAAGTAGGGTATTCATATAAATAATTTAAAGGAAATTCCATGGTTCTATAAGGACCAAGAAATAAAATAAGGAAGCATGCCATCTATAAATATGCATGTTCTTAGAAAATATAAAGATCTCTATCACTCTGGAGCAAATTAAAAGTTCTGTGATAGTGATCTAGTTTACAATTCTGAGGATCATTACTCTTTACTAGACTAGATCTTAACCCCTAGAACTATCTTAAAACATTACTTTTTAAGTAATTTTTTCAGTGTAAATTCTCTTTTGTTTTTTGATTTTATTATGGATGGAATTTCAGTTCGTGGTTATGTCATAGAATAAAATCTGAAAGTTATATTTATTCTTTTTTCCCAAGCATCGTTATTTGTTTCTATGTAAGATTTTGCCTTTATTACAGCCACTAGTAAATCAAATGGTGTTCTATCTCATACCACAAAAGCAGTAGGGAAAAAAGGAGTATCTTTTTAAGAACATTGGCTAAGGTCAAAACTCTAATTATTTAACAATTAACACCATAAGTGTATAAACTAAGAGACAAGGAACAGATATGTTATTCATTATATTCTACTTTAACCAGAATTTGGTCTGCTGTTGAAATGTTCACATTAGGGTGACTAATTTGTTTTAGGTTACCTGGTACTTTCCCCATTTTGGAACTGAAGTCCCACATCTAAGGAAACCTCTCAATCCTTAAAAAATCCAAACAATTGGCCACCCTAGACCATATCGACCCATTATTACAAAAGGACCAGCAAAACATGTCAGTATTTAAGAAAGTTTTTTTTACAAAAACCCAAACTTCTACTAAGGATTTAAAACAATTAAAAGGCCCTTTGTCTTTGTTAATTTCTTGTTTGTGGTTTGTAAGCAGCATCAGAACCAGAGGTGCCAAAAAAGCCTTTCTAATAGCCCACCCTTACGTGGTTCCAAACCAGGCCTAGTAAGAAAGAGCCAGAAATATCCAGGCCAATTCTGGGGACTTAAAAGGTTCAGATAGTTCGGATAAGCTTTGGACAAGCAGCCAAATTCTGGAAGCGTATCTAAACTTCCTCCAAATCACAAAACTTTTGAGGTTTGCTCCTCCTTCCATCAAAGCCACTGCTACAGCCGACAGCCTCTTCACAGCTCTGCCTGAGCAATAATGAGTATGAGATTATCAGAGGCTCCGAGTCACGCCATCCCCTCATTGTTTGGATAATAAAGTTCAGGGGTACTGAGGATAATGTCTCTAGGGAGACAGAGACCAACATTTACTTATCGTTTTTCTGTTCACTTCCTTTTTAGCTAATTAAACCTTAGTTCTTCACAGGAAATAAAACTTTGCAACCTCCATAATGGTTTGGCTTGGTAATATTGTATATATCTTTCCCGGTTTGTCTGGAAAAACAGGAAACAAGAGGTGCCGGCATGAAGATCCAGAATAGAGGGTTATCTTTTAAATTAGCAAATTTTTCATTTGCACGTGGCCTGGGCTGGCTGTGCCACCGGGTCAGTGGGGACGCCTGCCCTGATCTTTGGAAGGCTTTAGAGAGAGCCATGGAAGGGAAAGGGGAGAATTTTTAAAGCAACATGTTGCCCTATATAAACCTCCCCAGAGGCAGAGTAGAAGACTATGGAGTGTGATGTATAAGGAGGAAAATAGTAAGACAAACCTGTTTTCAAGTTTAGGCATATGTAAGTCATGTGAGAATTGTCTCTTTCTTATCACTTTCCTGGGGAATCTGAATCTATGTTAACAAGTAGCCCTGAACTTGCTGTTTCTTGTTTACTCAAAGCATAATGGAGTAAGCAAGAAGACAAATGTTATGGGACTAGGGCCTTCCACAAAGTCACACACACGGTGTGAGGAATTCTGTTTCAAAAATGATCTGTAGAAATTCTTTTTTTCCTAACATATTTCTAAAGAAAAGTGAGGAGAGGAGAAAATAAAAAGAAAGCTAGATTTAGCAGATACATTTTCATACAATTAGCACATTTAATCTATCACTTGGAATTTTACATACGGAATCCAGTAAAAATTAACAAATGTTCATACAAGATAGCAAACTGCCAAGAGATGTGCTAATTAAACAGATTTGGTGGAATAAATATGCTAAATTAGAAGGGAATTAGTATGTTTTATTCCTATACTTTGGACAATCCTGTGATTTCGGCACCCCCACTGGCCATATTATTCAATGACAAGGATTCCTTGTAGTTTTTGACTAGAATGTGGCTAAAACTATTTTATTTATTGTCAGTGGTGCTTAAGGTTAGAAATAATGGTATCTCAAATTATAAGATCATCTCATTTTATATCATAAATGGATTTTGGAAAAGTATTAAAGCAGCTTACTGTAAATTGAGTAACAGATTGCTATTTGAAAGCTAATTTAAGGAAATCCTGTTTTAAACTAAATACCTCTTTTGTGACATGCCTAAATACTTCCTGCTTTGTCTTTTTTTATGTAAATCTAAATTTTTGTGTATTGGATTTATTAAGAAGGAGCTGAATTTTACATGACTGTAGAGACATCTCATAGACAAGAAAACAGTTTGGTGGTGTAGAAAAAAAAAAGCATTCATTTAAGAATTTAGGGCTAAAACAGTGCTTAAAACCATAAGGTGACATTATTTTTGAGTAAGAATGTACAAGAATTTGAATACCTAGTTAGTCTCTGTAATACATCCACAAGATTCATTTTGTGAACTCATGGACTAGAACAGGACATTGGATAATAAACATCCAGGTTGAAAGAATGATTAATGTCAAATTAAACCAATGTCCTTCAATGAGGTAATAATTAGGAGTCAGAGGTATTTGTATCATAATGATGAGAGATGAACAATTGCAGTGCTTGGAAAATTATTTTCTCCAAATATATTGAATGAATATAAATAATAATGAATTGTAGGTTGTATGAACCAAGTGGTATCTTTTTAATACTAATAGCTATTATAACCAGACTACTCCCATAGAAGGTACTAGAACTTCCTGTGAATGATAAAACATTAAAGGAAGATTTTAACTCTAAGATACTTTTATTTTTCCAATTAACAATGGACAAAATATTTGGTAACCCGGAGTAAAAGCAGGAGTGGGTCTTGAAGGGCATCCCCTTTAAAATTATTTTAGCTGAAAAATCTAATAATTAATCATGGCTGTTGCTGCACACATAAAAATGGTAATGTGTCCATTCAGTTTCTTCTCTCCTTGTTGGTGCTAGATGCTTCAGTGTTCCAGGTTCTTACTCTGACCCTTGTCACATTCTGACATCAGGTCTATGGGCTGGAGACTGCTAGGAACACATGCTCTCACTCGGTCTGTGTCTTTGCCATGCAACTTGTAGTTCAAACTAATTTCAGATAAAGTGTTAAGAGTCACTAATCAGCCCCTTTTCAGTATCATTTCCTACAACAATCATGTGGTAGGCAAGACACCTGGGGATAGAGGAAGAAGAATGGGAAGAAAAGGGTCGGGGAGAGGACAAGTTTTTGTTCCCCTTAAGCTTCAACACATGATATGGATAAGGCTGACTCTTTCTGTTAGAATCATTACATGTTAGAGCTGAAGGAAACAGATATTTTGTGGTTAAAAATCTATTCATTTTAGAGTTGATGAAACCAAGCAAAGTTTAGCAATTTTGTCCAGAGTCACAAATATAAATTGATTTTTGAATAGGAATGAGAGTCAGAACTCTTGAAACCATACCTATGTGCCATATAGTACAATTGTGCTTTTTTATCTGTTTCAAAGTCATAATTTCCAAGAAAATTTCATCCTGGTCAGATTCTCCATACAATTTTTAACAAATTCAGATCTCTGTCATAATTCAATAAAGAACTCAATAGATAACTCCTTCTCCTCCTACCCCTCTCCCTCTCCTTCCACCGCTCACCCTTATTCTTCTTGTTCAATTTTTAATACAGAACTACCATTCCCTGGATATTGTTTGCTCTCCCCTATGGCAAAGCTAATAAAACATTATTTGTTTAACATGTGTTTAAATGTATTATTTATAAAACAAAATAATTATAAAAAGCAAAATAGTAATTTTTATTGTAGTTATGCTTATTATATGTATGTGTGATTATATATTATGTATTACATGTATGATTTTCATTATGATTTATATCATGTCTTTGAATTATATAGTCTCATTTAAAAAATCAGTGAATACATGTTAAAATGTATTTTGTAACTTAAGTTATTGAACCCTCAATGCATATAAATATACAATGGGATAAAATGTTAAAATGTAAGCTTATTTCTCTGGTCCCCCCCTCTTCTTTCTCTCTCTCTTTCCCTGTCTCCATCCCTTTCTCTCTTTTGCCCCAGACTGAAACTGCAAGTTTATTCAGCTGTTTTTGATGTCTTAAACTTACTCTTTCTAGCCATCTGTTGAATTTTTTTTTCCTTTATGAAAATAGACTGAACTTGTACACACAGTATTCGGGTAAAAAAATTATTTCAACTTCTTGTTGATCGCATGTGAGGAGAATTCAGGCTTTGACTTTAATAAGCATATCAGTAATATTTATTCTCACCATCCACCAGACAACGGTTTGAATTTCGTATAACTGTTTTCTTTACCCTTTCTGTGCAGACGGCATTATTCACTATAAGCACCATTAAAGAACCAAGTGTCAATGAACCCAGCAGTGAACTGACAGTTACTTAAACAGCGCATGATCCAAAGCTGTTTGAGGAATGCCAAATGCTTCTTCTTTTTTTTTTTTTTGAACAAGTTCATTTCATCCAAGGAAAAAATCATTTTATTTAAAGATTTATATTTATGAACTTGTTATGAAGGTTCTGGATGTTCCCTGTAATGTTTTATGAAAGATACAGATGCGTTTCCAAGAATCGTGAAGCATGCCGGCTGGCCAAGGAGACAGTTTGGCCCTCAGTGGGCAGATCCAAGGGATAGAAGGAGTCGTCAGAGCCCTGGAGAGGGATTACACTCACTTGACAGTGGGATCTGCTGATCTTCCACCTGACAGTGTTCCGTGGTGTTCCTCTTTGTTCTGACTGCTTCCTCTCAACTCCCCCCAGATGGGTAATGGGAAAAGACCAGCTGCTTGGGAAAATAATCAGGAGGATCATTCCTAAGAGCCCGTCCCAACAGTCCAGGTTGGAGGCCAACCACCTGAAAAGGTTGTTAGCCAAGAAGCACTTCTCCTACTCTCTGGTGAACTGCTCTCTGGAGCCAGTTGAGAGGAGAAGGCCAAGAACAGCAGAAGGCTGTCCCATGGAGAGGGAAAGATAGGCTCCGGGGAGGCGAGCTGAGAGAGGACAAATTTCCCTCCTTCCTTAGTGTTTGCATAGTTATCTATCATTCTGGTGGAATTGGATGTGCTGACTTACTTTGTGATTTTGATTTTTCTATCTTTCATTTCCTGGTTTGATTGGGTTGCTTGGTTAAAGCATGCGCCTAACTAAGTAAAAAGGGTAAGTAACTATTTCCTAGAAGGACCTGCCAACATAAGCCAGAGGAGATCTCTGTATTTACATGGCTGTAGTCTGTGTCCCCAAACCTGGCCCACATTCTCCAATGCCATGTAGCTGGTCAGAAGAGTATCCAAAAAAAAGAGATGGTAAAAGGTTAAGCGTAAGACATTACCTATTCTGGAGGAAACAAGTTAGTATATCTTTCTGATGGTAAGTGACTTTGATGTGTGTTTTCTAACACCGACAAGAAATTCTTCACTTCTGCGTGGACACTGACTGGATAACCTACAAATCTAACCCAATTCTGACACTGAGGATAGAGTCAGACCCACAGGTTAAGGGCTCAGTCCTACAAGACCGCCCTCTGTTTCAGATGCTCATTGGAAGTCCAGCTTGTTACCTGTGCTTCTGGTTTATTATAAATCAGTTTCTCATGACGCATCTCAGGCTCAATGAATTTGCTAGAGTACCTCAACAGAACTCAGGAAACCAGCTAAATTACTAGGCTACCAGTTTATTATAAAAGATATTAAAGGGTATGAATGAACAACCTGATGAAGTGATACATAAGGAAGGGTCTGAAGGAGTCTTGAACACAGGGAGCATCTGTCCCTCTGGAGTTTGGGGTGTGTCACCTTTCTGACATGTGTTCTGGTTCACCAATCTGGAAGGTCCCTGAACCCTCTGTTTAGGGCTTTTAATGAAAGATTTATTATATAGACATAGTTGATTAAATCGTTGACCATTGGTGCTTGAACTCAATCTTTTGCTCCTCTCTCTGCCCCAGAAATTGGGGGGTGGGGCCAAAAGTTTGAACACTCATCAGATGGTTGGTTCCCCTGGCAACCAGCCCTCCTCCTTAGATTACCCCCTTAGTAGCTTTCCAAAAGTCACCCCATCAATGTAAAGTCAAGTGTGATTAGAAAGGGTCTTGTTATGAATAACAAGATACCCATTTGCTCTTTATGGCTCTGGATCACTTCAGGATACCAGGAACTGAGAATGAAGGACTACATAATATAACAAAAGATGTCTCCTTTGTTCTTATAATTTATGAAATTTCAAGGATTTGGGGATCTTTGAACCAAAAATCTGGGATAAAGACCAACATATATATTGATTATAAAACACAATATACAGTGATTTTGTGTGCGTTCCCTGGAAAGCAGAATCTGAGACAAGGGTTTTTGCATAGGTAGCTTATTTAGCAAATGACCACAAGGAGCAAGAGTGGAGGGCTGAGAGAACTGAAACAGTACAGGAGAGAAAGGCAATCTATGGCTTTCTTAATTAGCTGCTCACCTCTGGGACTCTATCTTGCCAAGAATCCTCTGAAGAGCCTTATGGAAATTGCCTGAGGAGCTAAAGAGGGACATATTTCCACCCCTATCATTTCCCCAAAATCAATCTTGTTAAGTTCACCAGCTTCCAGTTTATCAAATCCAAAGGTCGATTTTCAATCTTTTCTTCCCTGACTTCTTGATAACATTTGACATAGTGGATTTACACGGTTGATCTGCTCTTTTTGATATGTTACCCTTTCTTAGCCTCAGGGACTGTATACATTGCAAGTTTGGTATTGGAGTACCTGTAGCTCACTCCTTAAGAAACAAGTTTTCTTTATCGTCATTCCTTAAGGGATCTTATCCATATTGATGGTTTTAAATACTATCTAAATGTTGATGATTCCTAAATTTATATCTTTATTTCTAACTTCTCCCTGAACCCCTACCTCATATAATCAACTACCTACTAGGCATGTTCCATTGGCTAACAGATATCTCAAAGTTAACACATTCAAAATAGAGTCCTTGAATTCCTACCAGACCAATGTCCATGTTTCCAACTCCATACAAAGCAGTACCATTCACCAGGTGCTCAGGCCAGAAACCAAGGGGATATTCTTGGTGCCTCTGCAATACTCTCACAAATGAGTCCTGCTCCTGCTTTTACTCCCTATCAGCATGTTCTCTCTGGAACTGGAGAAAATAATATAATTATAATTCAGTGCATGTCACTTCCCTTGATAACTGTCCAATGACTGTGACACATTTAGATAAAATCTGTAGGCCTATAGGGCTGGACATGATCCTGTCTCTGGTTGACTCCTCAATATTATTTCCCACATACTACCTCTTACTCAACTTCACCTCCACTGGCCTCCTGGCCAAGCCTTGAATACAACAGGCTTGTGCTTGGCGCCGGGGTCAGCTATTTCCCCTTCCTTTCTCTCGAGGGCCATTACCCCATGTTTTCACCCAGCTTGATTCCTCATTTCCTTCAGTTCTGTGCTCAAATATCGTCTTCTCAGGGAGGTCTTTCCTGAATCCTTTGATTAGAATCCTACATAGTTACCTGTAGTTATGCTTACCCTTTTAACATACCTTTGTCTCTTAGTACTTGTTCCTACCTGATAGTGGTTTAACTCTGTCTCCATCCCTGAAAGGTAAGCTGTGTTCTGTCATAAAACCTGGACATTGGGCATCCTCCCTCAGCGCCATTTTGTGGCAGCGAGACCCGCAAATAAAGGGGAGCGCCGGGGCTGCGGCGGGAGGAGGAGCGCGGGGGCTGGGGCTAGTGCGGTCTGGAGGTCCGGCTGGCGAGCGGGCAGCGCGGCCTTGGCCTATGTGACTGGGCGGCGCCGGCGCGGCCTCCGTCTGGAGAGGATTCAAGATGACCAACGAGGAACCTCTTCCCAAAAAGGTTCGGCTGAGTGAAACAGACTTCAAAGTTATGGCACGAGATGAGTTAATTCCAAGATGGAAACAATATGAAGCGTATGTCCAAGCTTTGGAGGGCAAGTACACAGATCTTAATTCTAATGATGTCACTGGGTTAAGGGAATCTGAAGAAAAATTAAAGCAACAGCAACAAGAGTCTGCTCGCAGGGAAAACATCCTTGTAATGCGACTAGCAACCAAGGAGCAAGAGATGCAAGAGTGTACTACTCAAATCCAGTACCTCAAGCAAGTCCAGCAGCCTAGCGTTGCCCAACTGAGATCAACAATGGTAGACCCAGCGATCAACTTGTTTTTCCTAAAAATGAAAGGTGAACTGGAACAGACTAAAGACAAACTGGAACAAGCCCCAAATGAACTGAGTGCCTGGAAGTTTACGCCTGATAGGTAAACAAATCATACTCCCCAGTCAAGACTTCCCTGACAGTCCCACTACGAGAAAGCTGTGGTGGGACAGCCAAGTACTCCTTTCCACACCAAGACTCAGACTTTTTGAGCCAAAAAAGCCACATTCTTATACTATCCAGCTTGTAATGGTTAATGTAAACTTACCAGATGAACCTTGTGTTTCAGCTTTTTTCTCTTCCCCCTCCCCTTGCTTCAGAGGCCTGATGGCATCGGACTATTCCGAAGAAGTGGCCACCTCCGAAAAATTCCCCTTCTAGAACATATAGACACTTGAGAAATGTTTCTGTTTGAAGAAAATAGAGAGAGAAACAGAAGTCTTAATTCTGTGGCACACTGTGTCTTCAGACAGTTTGGAGGAATGAAAACCTAGAGATTTAAAATCATGAATTGAACATGTAAAATTCCAGTAAAATGTAAAAATGGAATATGCATCGCTCTTAACCTTGAGCATAGTGACTTAGAGACACTGTATATCAGTTTTGCCAATAAGACTGTGGACTTCGTGATTGTTGTTGAACTTCTGGGTCAAAACTCAAATGAGGTGAATTTTGCCTTTAAAGAGTTTATTTGCTAAGAACCAATTTAATAGTCATGAGAGAATCAAATAATAGATTTCAATACAAGTAGTTCATATATTTAACCATTTAGTTTGGGGCTCTATATTACTTGATTGAGCCTTAAATCAATGTGGTTTTAATCAATGGTTTGTTCTTTGAATGGTTGCTATTGCTGTAGATCATCTTACTGAGGACTGTACAAACAAAAAGGTGTGGTATCAAACTGCAGGTTGAAACTGTTTGAAGCATTATTAACATTCATTTCACTACTAGATTGTATAAGGATATTGGCTGTGAAGAGACTCACTGCATTATTTTTTTTCAGTAGTGAAATTAAATCCCCATTCCATTCAACAGGCACATGTTGAAAGAGCATTGTCGTTGGTATTAATGGGGGAATGTGTTTCCTTCATTGTATTTGGGGCTTTTGTATTACACTCTTGATATTAAATTAAATGTGCCTTGAAAAAAAAAAACAAAAAAACCCCTGGACATTGTCTTAGTTACAACTGGCATGGCCAGTACCCACAGTAAAGTCTAAGACAAAAGAGGAATTCAGTATATATTCATTGAATGAAGGAACCTGAATTCTCATAATAAAGAAAAAAAATACATATAGTAGTATAGAATTTGAAAGTATTAAGAATGTTCTTATTCTTTCATATAATATGGGTGATTAAAAATCAGCCATACACATTTTTGGAGAGTCCTATGAAAATGGATATTAATTAGACCTCTACTCCCTAAAATTACCAGAGGACTAAAGCAATGGATTCTCAAATTTTAGTCACCAACCAGAGGGTTCTTTCCCAGCCCTTTGCCTTCATCTAGACTTTCTGGCAAATGCTCTTAAACTGTTACACCTTTGGCTCCTCTGTTTGGTTCTTGATGCTTGAGTGCTCTTAATGGGTCTTTTCTGGCACTGGGATAATAAAATCCGGGATCCAAAGGAATTGGTAGGAGAAGGGAAATCATAGCTTTTGGCCTGCTTTAACCCACAGAGCCACTCAGGCGCCCCATGGCCTGCTTTAAATTGATCCTGAATAAAAAGAGTTCCCCTTGCTTATATCCTGGCTTTTGAAAGTTCTCACCAAAATCTGGGGTCAAATCCTTGTTTGGCCTTATTCTCTACACTCATATTTCCCGTAAGGATCAAACGAGGCAAGAAAACTACATCTGCATGCTTGCACTTGTCCGTTTCTCTTTCAATAAGCATTTATCACTTTACTCTGACATGGGCTATTTCTTCTTGCAGCCAGCCTCTACTTCACTTTGACATAAGAAGGTAGAAACACTAGGAAAAGGAATATTTCTATTAATAGGAAGATGATCATTTCAATTCTTCTATTCATAGAAAGATGATAATTTCCATTCTTTGTTCATTCTTTTCTTTGTTTGTTCATTTCCATATTGAACAAATATCAGTTGAGTTGTTACTCCTTATGAGGCACCATGCTAAGCACTAAACATAGAGGATTGTGTAGGACCAACATGCTTCCTGCCTTTATGGAGCTTACATTATAGAAGAAGTGGTAGATATTATTCAAATATTGTTTAATTTGGTATTCATATTGTCTAAAGAAAAGAGCTAATATATAGGAGGAACTCAACTCAGAATGAGCAGGTAGTGATCAGGAATAGGAGGGGGTGATGGAAAGGGCTGCAAAAGGAAAAAATCGAAGGGAAAAACACAGACAATAGCCTTGAGGTAAAAAAGAGCTCAGCATCCAAGGAACAGAAAATGTCCTAAGAAGCTGGTGTGGAGAAAGCAAGGGTCAAAAGGCCCAACATGAGGGCACACAGGTTTGATGAGGCAAACCATGTAGGCTTTTACACTGTGCTGACGACTTATGTTTTATCTGAAAACCCACTGGAAGTCATTCCAATAAATCTTAAAAAAATTTTTTTTTAGTAATAGTATGTATTACCTGGAGGTAGAGATAAAATGGTTTATATTGGGATGTGTCCCAAAATGTCAGATGTAGGTGATGGTGACCATAGCAGGAAAAGATGATGCTGCTTAAAAAATTAGAAATGCAAGTAGATTGAAATATATTTATTCTGGAATTTAGTTTGCAAGTAAGTACAAAGGATTGTCTTTTATCTTTTACTGTATTGAAAGGGAAGGATTATGTCACAGAGCCCTCTGAAACTGAAGTGAGAAGCAAGTGGTGTGATTAATCACTCACTGGGAGGAGACAGGATAATCACATAAAATGCAAGCTCTATTGGTTTCATAATGAAGCCACATTTCAGCAATACATAGATAACAGACCTTTTTAAACAATTGTTTCTTTTACCACATATATATTACAATTTCTTCCTAGAGTAATTTTATAACAAGGGCATTGCAAATTTTGCATAGAAGGCAAAATATACACATTTATTATACAATAAACATTTGTACTATGCTTTCACTTTCAATCTTGACTTTACCATTAATATAGAGAAAAATTTATCTATACTTTTCTCTTTTTAGATAACTTTTTTAGATTAAGCAATCTTCAGTTATATTGAGGCATTATTTAGTTCTTTTTGCAAGCTTCCATCATAATTTGGGTATTTATTAGAAATCTAAGCAGTAAACTTATCACAGATTTTTCTTTCCCCATTCTCTGCAACCAAGAATTTTCTGTTTGTTTGTTTGCTTGTTTTCATTTTTGTTTTTGTTTTTACTGTAGTGGTGGTGGTGGTGATTGTTTTTTAATTTGGGCCACCTTTGTGATGAGAATCAATGATGACTAGATAAGCTGGCTGTGCTGAGATGATTTCTTTTTTTTTTTTTTTTTTAAAGATTCTATTTATTTGACAGAGAGATCACAAGTAGGCAGAGAGGCAAGGAGAGAGAGAGAGAGGAGGAAGCAGGCTCCCTGCTGAGCAGAGAATCTGATGTGGGACTCGATCCCAGGACCCTGAGATCATGATCTGAGCTGAAGGCAGAGGCTTAACCCACTGAGCCACCCAGGTGCCCTGAGATGATTTCTTTATGTCCTGTGATGTGCTTACATCAGGGAAGTATAAATTACCAGAGCAGAAAAAAATTACATAATTGCTTTGAAAGGGCAATTTCTCTAAATACTGGTTGATTTAGTGATTTCAAGGTCTACTCCTGAAATTCAGAGGTACAAAATTGGAGGAGCAATTCCTCTAGCACTTTTGCTTCCACAGACAGTTTGTGCTAAGGATTATGAGAGCTGGGAGAAGTCTCCCACCGGAGACATTTGAGGTTACTTGGTCAGAAGATAGGTCAAAACAAGGCAGAAATGGAGTGAATGGAAAGTCAACACAGAAAAACAGGACTTACAAAAGCCAGTAGATGGACAGAGATGTCACAGCAAAAGTCAAAAAGCTGATGGTAAAACGTGAAGCATGGAATGATCATCATACAGGTGTTAGCATCACAGAGACAAGTACCAGCAAGAAGAGCACCTTGTAAAGATCTCAATACCTGCTCTAGTTCTCACAATGAAAACAGAAGTTTGGAACAATTGCTCAGGTAATGAAACTGCACTGAAGGCCAACGCGGACTTCTCCAAGTACAGGGATAAATAAAGCTAAATATCTGATGATCCTCCCGGTGAAAGTCACCCTGAGTAGAAACGGAAGCTCAGCTATTCCCATTCAAAGTGACAGTGGCAGCCATTCCCATTGGTCAAAAGGCAGTTCCCAACACAGTCTCTTTTCTGAAGGAGCCTAGAGGATGAGATTTGATTTTGAAATCTTGAAATTTGTTCTGACTTTACTTTGGTCTGAGCAATAAAAATAGGAGAGTTACTCTGATTTAGAGGCTTTCCCTCTGCCCCAAGCGATTCCTAGTTAGGCACAATTAAAATTCTAACCAGCTACCCACGGTGATTATTACCTTACTCATTGTAATGATTCATTGCAACCTCTTTGGGTTTTGTAAAGATTTTATCTTTTTGTGGTCTCCAAAATGCCGTAAGTGTCTAGCTTATTACATATGCTGACATTTGTAAACTGAATGATTCAGTGAAAACTTGCTCAGCGGTGCTTTTTCTAAGATTAACTTTATGAGCTTTTTCTCCTTCCTCTTAATGACTGTTGTGGGGACTTTTTCCTCTCTGCTGGTTCACTCCTTCTTTGTAATAAGGGATCCTGACTGATATTACTTTTTTTTTTCTTTTTTAAGAGAATGAAGTCCTAAGGTATTTACATTGTGCCATGGATATGATTCCAGACACGCATCTAGTGAGTGTTGAAGGCTCTGTTGGGCCTGGTGACTTCCCACAGCTGGGCTACGGCTCTGTAGTTGATGTGGGGACCCCAGAATTTGATGAATGATGATATGTTAATTTTGGGACTCTCTTCTCAGTCAGACAGTGGATGGCCTTAGATTTTATTCCAAGCATTTTTTCTGTATCTCATTCTAGGAAGTTTTAGATTAGTGGAAAATATGTGTAAACAACTTTGAAGATTTTTTTCTGTAATTAGTGTAATTTTTTGCACTCTCTGTTCTACTGGTTGAAGATACCAAGTCTGTTGAGATCTGTGAGTTGTTAGGGGAAAATCTTATGCATAACTTTTCCCATGTCGTTTAAAAAAGAAGTTCCAAACCAAAAATGAACTACACTAGAAGAAATAATAGATTAGTTCTTGCGAGTTGACTTAATGCAAAAACCATTTATAATGCACCTTTCATTTGTGAAATATTTCAGCTGCTAGATGCCTCTTTAGTTTGCTGTTGAATTCTTTTTAAAAGAACTTAAATTGGCCTCTTTTGAGCTGTTTTAAGGAGTGTCTTGTTTACTAGGTGCTTTATCCATCAATGCATACCTGCACTGTTTGTATGTTTTAAGAGAATCTCGTTCTTTCAGACCCGTCAGAGATTTATGGTTAGAGAAATGGGTCAGATGCTGGTACCTTGATGTGTATACGTCCTAGGCAAAAAACAGTGAACTAAATAATCACCTTCCCATTTATGATTTCACTAAATCCATCAGAGTTTTGTTCTACTGCTTTCTGGAATATCTTTTATCCCAATTAGTCTCTAAAAGTGTGAGGTCGAAACAGCAAGGCTTATATCAGATATTCTCCAATTGAATCTTGCAGTCAGGGTCTTTTATTTTGTTTTTTTAGGGGGAAAAAGGAAGGGCCCTGAGAATGAAGTCCATGTTGCTCCGGGGATGGTTTTTCCCCTGAAACAATTTCACATAAGCCTACTTTATTAAAACACACACGCACACATGTGCGCACACACACACACACATACACACACACAGACTCACCCCTGATTTAATTGCCACTAAAATATAATCATCTAGAGACTCAGGAGTGGGTGGTATTAGGGTCACCAGACCCCCAGGGAATTGCAGCCTAGAATTAACATGGCACATTACCAAATGTGACTGCGGGTTTCCCTCCTTGCTCCCCGATCATGCCTTCCTTTCCCTTTCCTCACTGTCCCCTGACACTGTATCACTGTTTTCCTCAAAATCTCCTTTGACAGTTCATTAAGGCACCAAGTTTCCAAGTTCCTTGAGAAAATAATTTTTTTAATATACTCTCTATTTCCCACAATGGATCTGACCAAAGTATTTCTTAATTGTCTGCTTGCATTTTTTATGGGACCACACAGATAATTTCCCCTGAGATCTTTCAGTTTGTCCTCTCCACATTCTCCCAGCTAACCCTACTTGTCTCATTTACCGTTCACCTTTTCCGACTTTTGGTCTTACTTCTGTCTTGAACTCTTTCTTTCGCTGGGGAGACCTTTTTTTCCCCCCAGGTTATCACATGCTGTACTGACCCCATACATGGGACAAGGGCCACACAAAGCAACAGAATAAAGATTCTGCAATAGGAATCAAGTATGGGTATCATCTGGACCACAGGGAAGGTACTAAAAACTACAGTACATTGCCAAGACAGAGAGGGATTAGAAACCCAGTCACTGGAAGATACACAAGTATCAGAGGTCTAAATAAAGGTAAGTCAAATCAGTAGCCACAAGATACCAGCACCAAAAGGGCACTGGAATAATTGCTACTCAGACAGGAAATCTTGCAGAGTGCAGGCCTGTCTCAAGCTGTAGTCTTACAAGGGGTCTGCCAGTGTGAATAAATGAGCCATGTTAGAGTGCTGGCAAATCTCTCTTAATGGGGCCTAAATAGAAATGTGGTAACGTATCCTTGCTCCATATTCCTCCACTTCCAGCTTTCCCTCACCCATCTAAATGGATAAAACCCACAATACTGTTTTCACTCAACACTCTGCCAATTACAGTTGCTTTCTTGTCTATATATAATGGAAATATGTTATAAATTTAGGTGTATATCTCCATTTTCAATATTTCTCTATTTCCTGTAGACTTTTCTCTAGTGGGGGAATTATTTTTTGGATTAACCATTTCTAAACTATTTTTATAACACTTAGTCCAAAGATGGTAAAATGGGTACTATACACTGGACCACCTCCACAGATCCCACCTCTGGCAGCCAGTATTTTAATCAAGGCACAATTTCCTGCTAAGCTCTGGCTTTACCTCAGACTTCTCAGCAGAGCTCTCTAGGAAGTTACCAGCAATTTAACTGAACAGGCATTTGAGTTGACACATTCACCATGTGGGCCCATCCCTCGACATAGATGGGAAATTTAAATGTTTTTAATGGTGATATTGACCTAAGAGTTTTGGGAAAATTGCTCTACTTCATCACCAAAAGTATAATCAGACCAACTGCATGAAGGAAAAAGAACATGAATATAGACATTTGTAATTTGGTTTTGAAAGTGGGAATCACTGCTTCTCTGCGACAGACACAAACAACTTGGGTGTGAATCTTTCCAATAAATTGAGCTCTTACCTAGAAGTCTCTCTCTCTCAGTAGGAAAGTATTTAATCCTCTTTGCAAATATAGCCCAGCTCTCAACTTAACAGGACTGCCTACTGTGTTGAATTATAATCAGAACTTTTTCTGACAGAGACCACTCTCCCAAAGGGACAGGACCAAGAATATTCATTTTGTAAAGAGCTGTCGGTCAGATTGAAACCTGTATCTCTCTGGCAAAAAGCCAATAGTTTATTTGCCATGTCACTCAACTTTTTCTCCCATGTTATATAATTACAACATAAGTGTCCAGCTTGACATTTCAGTCTGAGTAAAAGTAGATGTAAAAATCCAATTCAGACATGACAGACAAGAGACAATTTTTACTTTCAAATATACAGTGACTAGATTAAAGGAGGGAACAGGCAGTTGCAATCTAGAATGCTGCCTTTTACCAGTTAGGTCACTAGACACAATCTGAACTTAAACGCCTGGGTGCAAAAACTTTGGGGAGAGGGCGTGTGATGTGTGTGTGTACATGTATATGCGTGCGTGTAGTTTTTGGGTTTGACAGGAGTGGCTAAAAGAGATTAGTGTAGGGACAGAAAGAAGGAGATAAGTTTAGTTACAGGGTTTCACAAGAATGCTTCTGGTTTTGCCACCATATCTTCCTGTAGGTGGCAGCACTAACAAGGCTGGATTAGAGAAAAAAAGTTTTGAGCTGACAGATTCTGAAGAAAAATTTTCGGTAACAAGAATACAGGGAGAAGTTAAGACTTGTGTTTTGCCCTTTTAATTGACTGTAAATGCCGAAAATGTTTCAAGTAATCAGTTATTCAAATGAGATCTATCTCTCTCTCTCTCTCTCTCTCTCTCTCTTACACACACACACACACACACAGAGGCAAAAACACACACCAGAGCCATCTTATTTAAAGAAAACAGAGCAAAGTTGGGTAACTTGACATCACCAACTGCACTAGAAAGAACTGGAATGTCTCATGGGAGAATGAGCATGGTCTATTCTGCCTGAAGCATCACTTCTCATTGATTAGTATATAATAGAAATTTAACCCAAACCTTTTACTTCAGGGAATATTCAAAAATTAGTCTTAGTGAAATTGGTAGTTGGAGTTAGAATTCCAGGCTCCACTTTTGAAAACAATGAACATAAATTCATATATTATCATTATTATTCAGTAATTAAGAGATTACTGAAGTGGTAATAAAGATAAAATAAAACAAAAATCTAGCCAATCAACTAATATCAAATACATATCCATATTTTATAATAAAGTTAATAGATATTGCCTGTCAGCATCAAAAAAGTGCCAGAAGTGAGCATGTTGAAAATTTGGTTTTGTAAAATTTAATTATTACTAATCACAAAATTTTAAATCTATGATCACAGCCATGAAATTAATTTAACATTTAATAGTATGTTCACTTATATAATGCCTAATTTTTAAAATCAGCTTTTGGGTTTGTTTTGTTGCCCTACATAAATTATAAACTACTGAAAAACCACACTGTTTCATATTCAGCAGCAGTAACATTACTATCAGTTTGGGGGCAGTTTCTATAAAAAAATTCACCTTGTACTAATCCTCCCAACAAATGGAAGGGGTGGTATGGTTTTCTCCATCTTTCACGCTATGAAGCTTGAGATAAGAGAAAATTTCAAAGGAATTTGCTTTCATGTTAGCTGACTGATCACCCTCTATTCTCTACCAAATAAAGGAATTCCTTGGATTTCTACATGGCACCCTTTCTAGAGAAATGAGAACAACAAAAAGCCCCAGACTATATACTACCCATATATAGCTGTGTTGCTATAAATTCAATTTATAGGAATTTGTCTGAATATCCTCAAAGAAAAGCATTTTTGTGGTATTTCTTCTGGAAATCGCTCAAGAACAAGCAATGTGGTAATATTTCTCATTGAAATACTGCATTTTTCTTCCAGTGGTGGCAGAAGAAAACCATGAGAAAATTTGCCTTCCTGAAAGGCATTTCTTCTCTCACACAGTGTTTCTGAGGGAAAGCAGTAGAGTCTGCAGGTGGTAAAATTTAATAAGGGAACTTTGCATTCACTAGTGCCTTTGACCTATGAATCATAAAGTGCCTTACAAGCGTTAATTAATTAATCCCTCCAACACCCATACAGAATGGGTAAATCATATAACCAAAATCTAGGATTTATTGCAATTTTGTGAGCATGAGAATAGCTATAGAACTGTCCACTATTAAATAAGCTTGTTGCATAGAAGGAAGTTTACCATTAACAATTCAGCTGAATGGGAAGCTAACCAACTATGTGGAAAGTACAGTTTTAGGCACTTGAACTACGTTACCTTATTTACACCTCATAACAGCCTGGGAGGAAATCTATTGTTATTGTCATTTTCCACAAAGGTCAAATGCTTCACATCTGCCCAAATTCAAGTGCTTCATAGAGGAGTATGTCTTGCTCTGCAAATTTTGTTTCCATGACATCACCTTGCCTCATGAAGGATCTCAGTTATGTGTTGTCCTGTACTAAAACTCAAGAACTTTTCTGATAAATTTTTGACCACTTTTTTGCTATCTCTCTTCACCACTACACAGCCAACACAGCCAGTAGAATGTCTCTTCCATATGTTCTAGTAGGCAAAATAATTTGAATTACTAAAGACAGGACTAGGAAGGTAGCTATACTGTGCACGTTTTAATGAAACTTTACTTTTCTTTTTTTCTCAGGTTGAAATTCAATTGTGTTTATAGATCATGAGTACCTTAAAATAAAGAGAAATACCTTAATTAATTTAAACTTTCTGGGTGGTCAGAAGAGATTTGATAAGCTAATGAAATCAGAGAAAAAGATTTACTACTTTATATCATGACTTCATTTATTTCTACGTTTTACAGAATGACATTTCCAAAACTATTAAGGCTCAGCAAATTTTGGCTCAACATCACTAATCATCAGGGGTATGCAAATCAAGTCTTCTAGAAGATGTCATCTCTGCCTGTCAGAATGGCTAGAATCAAAAAGACAAGAAATAACAAGTGTTGGTGTGGATGTGGAGAAAAAGGAACCCTGGTTTACTGTTGCTGGGAATGTAAATTGGACCACCACTGTGGAAAATGGTATGGAGTTTCCTCAAAAAATTAAAAATAGAAGTATCAGATAATCCAATAATTCCACTGTTGAGTATTTAATCAAAGGAAATGAAAACACTAATTTGGAAAGATATACACATACCTATGTTTACTGAAGCATTATTTACAGTAGACAAGATATGGAAGTAGACCAAGTATTGATTGATAGAAGAATGGATAAGGAAGATGTGGTATATTTATATCATGGACTATTACTTGACCATATAAAAGGGTGAGATCTTGCCACTTGTGACAACTTGGTTGGACCAGAGGGCATTATGATAAGAAAAATAAGTCAGTCAAAGAAAGACAAATACCATATGGTTTCACTTACAGTGGAATCTATGAAATAAAACATAAATAAGCCAAATGCAGAATCAGACCTATAAATACAGAGAACAAACTGATGTTTGCCAGAGTATGGGAGGTTGGGCAAATGGGTGAAAGAGAGAGGTAAATACATGCTTCCAGTTATGGCATAAGCAAATCACAGGAATAAAAGTTATCACATAGGGAATATAGTCAATGGTGTTATAATAACATTTTATGGTGACAGATGGTAGCTACATTCATGGTGAGCATAACATAGCATACAGAGTTGTTAAATATTATGCTATACACCTGAAGCTAATGTAACATCATATATCAACTATACTTAAGAAAATAAGAAAACTTTGGTGTACCATACATCTTTTTATGATTATGAAATATTTCCATGATTGATACCTATGAAGTAAAAAATTCTGTTTGGGGCATTATATTACTCTAAGGATAGTATAAATTATAGATGCATAACTTCTTTTTGAAAATATAAGGAGGCTATATTTCAAATCCAGCAGTCAGAGTGTTTCTTCAAAAGCATGAATGCTATGATACTGGCACAAAAACAGACACATAGATCAATAATAACAGAACAGAAAACCCACAAATAAACCCACAATTACATGGTTAGTGAATCTTCAACAAAGTTGGAAAGAACATCCAATGAGAAAAAGATAGTCTCTTTAATAAATGGTATTGGGAAAACTGGTCAGCTACATACAAAAGAATGAAACTGGAACAATTTCTTACACCATACGCACACACAAAAACTACAAATGGATTAAAACCCTAAGTGAGAGACCCGAAACCATAAAAGCCCTAGCAGAGAGCACAAGCAGTAATGTCTCTGACATCAGCCATAGCAACGTTTTTCTAGATATATCTTCTGAGGCAAGGGAAATAAAAACAAAAATAAATTATTGGGACTACACGAAAATAAAAACTTTTATACAGTGAAGAAAACAATAAACAAAGGTCAAAAGCAACCAATGAAATGGCAGAAGATATTTGCAAATGATGTATCTGATAAAGGGTTAGTATCCAAAATAAATAGAGAACTTAAACAACTCAATACCCCCAAACCAAACAATCCAATTAAAAATGGGCAATAGACATGAACAGACATTTCTCCAAAGAAAACATCCAGATGGGCAACAGATACATCAAAAGGTGCTCAACATCACTCATCATCAGGGAAATGCAAATAAAAACTACAATGAGCTATCACCTCACAATTAACTCAGAATGGCTAAAATCAAGAACATAAGAAACAATAAGGATGGAGCAAAAGGAACGCCCATGCACTATTCGTGGGAATGCAAACTGGTGCAGTCACTATGGAAAACAGTCTGGAGTTTCCTCAAAATGTTAAAAATAGAACGAACGACCATATGATCTAATAATTGCACTACTAGATATTTACCTCCAAAACACAAAACCACTAATTCAAAGGGATACATATACACCTGTGTTTATAGCAACATTATTTACAGTAGCAAAATATGGAAGCAGCCCAACTTTCCATCAATAGATGAATGGAAAAAGAAGATGTGATATATACAAGATATATACACCACACACACACACACACACACACACACACACACAGGAATATTATTCATCCATAAAAAAAGAAAGAAATTCTGCCATTTGCAAAGACTTGGATAGAACTAGACAGTACAATGTTAACCAAAATAAGTCAGTGAAAGACAAATAACATATGATTTCACTTATATGTGGAATTTAAAAAACAAAACAAACAAGCAAAGGAAAAAGAGAAAGAGAAAGAGAAAAATCAAGAAACAGATTCTTAACTATAGAGAACAAATTGATGGTTATCAGAAGGGAGATGGGTGGGGGGTGGGTGAAACACGTAATGGGGTTTAAAGAGTACACTTGTCCTGATGAGCACTGAGTGATGTATGGAATTCCATATATTGAATCACTGTTTTACAACTGAAATTAATATAACCCTGTATGCCAACTACACTGGAATTAAAATAAAATTTTAAAAAATAAATAAAACATGAATGCTACAATCTTAATGTCCTCTGCAAACCCTCTTTTGGTTTCCCATCACATTTAGAATCAAGCCAAATACCTCAAGATGGCTTAAAAGACTCTAAATGGCCTGTTGCTTCCTTTTCTCAGGCCCATCTCCTACCCAGCTCCATTTGCTCTGCCTGTGCTTTCTCCAGATACATTGAACTTTCTTTGAACAGGCATCAGAAACTTTGCATGCATGACTTGGATGGAACTAGAGGGTATTATGCTTAGTGAAATAAGTCAATCGGAGAAAGACAACTATCATATGACCTCCCTGATATGAGGAAGGGGAGATGCAACGTGGGGGGTTTGGGGGGTAGGAAAAGAATAAATGAAACAAGATGGGATTGGGAGGGAGACAAACCATAAGTGACTCTTAATCTCACAAAACAAACTGAGGTTTTCTACTGGGAGGGGGTGGGGAGAGGGTGGTGGGGTTATGGACATTGGGGAGGGTAAGTGCTATGGTGAGTGCTGTGAAGTGTGTAAACTTGGCGATTCACAGAACTGTACCCCTGGGGCTAATAATACATTATATGTTAATAAAAATTTTTTTTAAATTAATTAAAAAAAAGAAACTTCGCATACTTTCATGTTTCTTGCTGGAATTCCTCATCTCTCACTCCCTGATTCCCCATGGGTCCCTCCCTCATCTCTCTGCCTTTGTTCATCTCCTCCACTCATTTGTGTGTATGTTCAATCTCTATCCTTGTAGGTGCTTTACTTTTTTCATTGCACTTATCATTACCTATCATTATAATAAATATTTATTAATTTATGTCTGTCATTTCCTTCTGCAGTGTAAGGTCTGGGAGGACAGAGATTCTTTTTATCCTGTTCATCTCTCTACCCCAGAACCTAGAGTCCATGATAAGCTCTTATTATGAATGAATGAAGGAAGGAAAGAAGGAAGGAAGGAGCTTTTAAACTATTTATAACATATTTATACTATTTATAGCATCTGTAAATATTAAACACATATTTCATGGCACTCTAATTGCAGGATCATATTTTATTTTTTTCAAGGCATTAGAATTCCCACTTAACGGAACAATGCATTTGAAGATGCAGCCCTCCACATTGCTCTTTATGAGTATTCTACATTATAATTTTTTTTTATTTTCTTTGTGGATGTGATATTCTCAATGATATGATGAGCAGAAACAAAAACCTATGGAATTTCTTTGATTTATAGAATTTGTGGCAATCAGTATTTTTGGGGTTAGGAACTCAGACAAAGACATGAGAATGTTCTCTTATGTAGAATGAAGATAACTAAGGTTTGATATAATTGCCTAAATTTCTGAAATCTTTTTTTCCAAATGTTGATTGGAAACCTGGAGTGTACTACATACAAAAGAAGGATTTTAAAGGAAGAGTTTCAATTTACAGGTATGCCTAGGAAACCTGCTATCATTACTCTATAAGCAAACTCTGTGTAGACTATTTGAGATGTTATTAGGGCCTTAAATAAGAAATAGGTGTTAGCCTCATGACCTTTATTTTGTGACCGAGATATATTACTATATAGGGAGCAATATGAATGAGTTGGTAAATGGTTAGACTAGCATATGTTGGGGAAGAAACAGAGAAACTCCCTTCTTTTACCAAACCAATACATCCACCAAATTTGCACATATTTCACGATTTGAAACAGATGCAAGTTTATGGGCTGACTGCAGGACTCCATATCCTTATTGTTTTTTTTTTTTTTTTTTTTTTGCTGTGGACACTATTGGCCGAGTAATAACCACCGTAACTTCAAAGTGATGATGACCACACTTGGTATTTCAAAATGTCTATAGCAATTATAATATTCCATAAAGATAACTGTGATATACTACATTCACAGTTCCAGAAAATGCTAAATTTGCATCAGAAGATGGCAAAAACAAAAATGTAATGTTTTTCCTTCATAGATCTTCTGAATTCTATGTACAGACCAATGGACCTGTGATCTGATATTAAAAACCTCAGGTTAGGGAATGACTGGGTGGCTCAGTCTGCCTTTCTGCTCATGTCATAATCCCAGAGTCCTGAGACTGAATCCCATATTGGGCTCCTTGTTCAGTGGGGAGCAGGCTTCTCCCTCTGCCCCTGCTCCTCCCTGAGCTTGTCTGTTTCTCTGACAAATAAATAAAACCGTAAAAAACAAAACAAAATAAAAACCCTCAGGTTAGAGAGCAAACAAAAAATCTACTTATTACAAAAAAAGAATTTAAACTTCCTTTTCAAGATGAGGTTTATTTATTCTACTTTAGGAAAATTCTAATTTATATAAAATCTAATAAGGTTTAATTAATTCTTAGGAGAAGATTTTATAAAGGGGAAAGGGAACCAGCATTTAAATATGGGCATGCTTGTCTTCCAATCTTCATACTTTCAGACTTTCTTTAAAAGCTAAGATTTTATTTTTTAGAGCAATTTTAGGTTCATAGCAAAACTGGAAAAATACAGCAATTTCCCATATATCCTCCGCTCCTACATGTCTTGCCTCCCTCATTATTAACATCCCCCACCAGCTTCGCACTTTTCTGAAAAACATGAAAACCAGATGCCTGCTTACAGCGGTAGAATATCCCCTGGATAAAAAAGGGACAGAGCTCCCGGATCAGTATTTAACTCATTCGCTAATTTCCTCAGAGTTCAGTAGTTTCATGTTTATGTACTTAGGCTTCCTTTGGCCCACCATCTCTTTGCTTTGGCTTTGTATTACAGAGGCAACTGTCCAGATGATTTTAGCCAAAATCCACTTTGGACATTTTCTGGGGCTTACATATCCATGTGAGTCTTGTACTTTATTCATTAACGTTTTATGTTAAGTTGAAATGTACACTAAACTTTGTTTATAGACAAATGTTTTAATGAAAGAAATGTGATGACTGAATATATAGCCCCCAAATTATTTTTTTGTTTGTTTTTTGTTGTTGCTGAGGCTGAAATTAACTAATGCATTCATTGTTTAATTAAAATTTGAAATACATCAAAATGCAGTTGTAAGTAAACTGTGAAACATTATAATAAAAAAGAATACATTGAAAATACACCTTTCAACTCAAAACTAACCAAATTGATAATAATCACAAGGTTATGTTAGGCTGAATAGGAGAAAAGTGGAGAAAGAAATGGTTCTGTTATCTATTCATGATTTCTTATGTATCAGACATTGTATTATCTCATTCAATCTTTACCATAACTGTAAGACAAAGGTATTATTATAATATTATTACTGGAAACCAAGATTAAGAAACTTCTCCAGGTCACACTAATTGACAGATATAGAATTCATGCCCAAGTATTTCTGTCTCCCTATGAATAACAGAGCTCTGGATATGTAGCTAAGAAAAAAAACACAGCCATTACAGACACAATATCCAAGACATCTCATAACAGACTGACCTCAAGCCAATAAATATAAAGACACTGAAGCTTACAGTTAGCTTTTTTTCTTTTCAAATTTCCCTGAGGAGTTAGTTTCTTTTTTACTTTATTTTATACAAAGCTGAGTTAAAAGATCACTTTTTAAGGTGTAAAACTAACAAGTAAATGAGAAAGTTTGCATGACAGTTGAATTTATTGTGAAGTTATTTTTAAAACCACATTTAAAAAAGGTATTTCTTTTTCAGGATTAATTTTTTTCAGCAAAAAAGATATTTTGCTAATGGACTCAGCACCTTCTAAATCTGTAGCCCTAAATTTCTTCAGTTTTGTTTCTTTGGGTTATTTTTTTTATTACTATCAGATAACACTACCAGAATGTCTTTTTGGAAGGAAAGGGTGTGGGGGTCATGGGCTAATCACAATAGAAAAGAATATTCTGCCTTGTAAAAAAAAAAAAAAAAAAAAAAAACAGAAGAAGAAGAAGAAGAAGAATTTTGAAATTTTTATCATGCTCTTACAGCTTTCTCTTTCTCTCTTTGCCTCTCTCTTAGCTTCAGGGCTGCTGTGTACTTTGGGGTCACTAAAAGAGCAGCTAACCATTTGACACAGTGTTTGGATTCTCACCCCCACACAACAGACCCTCATTACCAAACTGTTAATCACTGCCAAAGGAGCAAGTCCCCTGACAGCTCTCAAGCCCCCCATCCCCCAAAGTACATCTTTCCACACTTGGTATCAAATTGCATTGTGATTATAACAACACGGGGACTGGGTAGTTTAAATGTACATTAGCGATGAGGAAGCTTTTTTCCAGCTTGGGTTTAAGTGTTTCTTCAGCTATTGAGTGCGTGTTTGCACATCAGTTAGAAGTACAGAGTTTGAATTTTGTTCTTATAAACACATACACATTACACACAGCACAACTGATGCCCTGGTTTCTTGGAGTCAAGACTCTCTCTTGTAAGAGAGCCAACCTTCCAATGTGGAGTTTTATATTTTCTTGTCATTGGATATTGCCTCATCTTTTATTTAGCTATTAGGTTAATGATGACACAGCTACTTATTCAAAACAGAAAAGTTTGTCCCATCAACAGTCATTTTGTTTATTTGATGCCAAATAGCCACACTGGCTGATGTTTTCCACCTATCCAGCGGACTCATTGAAATCATCTGGTTTGTTTATAGTGTGTATACAGAGCTAAGAGGTGAGGAGGGGAGGTAGAACTTGATTTTATATAATAACCAGTATGGCTCATTTCTGTGTTTTTAGCATATCTTTGTTTTTAAAGATTTTATTTATTTATTTCAAAAGTAGGCAGAGAGGCAGGCAGAGAGAGAGGAGGAAGCAGGATCCCCGCTGAGCAGAGTCCGACGTCCGCCCCCAGGACCCTGAGACCATGACCTGAGCTGAAGGCAGAGGCTTAACCCACTGAGCCACCCAGTTATATCTTTGTTTTAAAAGGAGATATTTTCATGTCCTGAACCTAAATCTTTATTTAAAAGTATAGTCTCTCAAGGGACAATGTAATACTGAAGACAGTTATGTAAATTGACCACTTTGTCACGTATTTATTTATTAGATTTGCAAAATGGGGGTCTCCTGCCTTATAGCTATTTGGTTCCTTTATTTTTATTTTTATTTTTTTTAAAGATTTTGTTTATTTATTTGACAGACAGAGATCACAAGTAGGCAGAGAGGCAGGCAGAGAGAGGAGGAAGCAGGCTCCCTGCTAAGCAGAGAGCCCAATGTGGGGCTCGATCCCAGGACCCTGGGATCATGACCTGAGCTGAAGGCAGAGGCTTTAACCCACTGAGCCACCCAGGTGCCCCTGCTTCCTTTATTTTTATACCATTGTATCAAAGGCATTTCAAGTGACATGAAATTGATTACCTTACACCAGTTCATGTCCACCAAACCCTCTTGAAATTATATTCTTTTTTGTGGAATATTAATAATATATGACTAAAAATAAAAGTACTATCCATGATGATTGGTGTTAGTGCTTCTGTAGATATCCCAGTGTCTGAATAATAGTACCAGTCAAGATTCTGTTAGTTATAAGTGCTGGACTCCCAAGACAAATTGCCTTAAACTATAAGGGAATATATTGCTTCACATAACTGGGAAGTCAAAGTAAAACCTGTTGTCTCTTGGCGCTATTGAACATAGGAGCTCAAAGGTGAGGGCAGACTGTCTAATTTTCCCCACCTCCCTGTTCTCTGGCTTTGCCTGGCTTTCCTCTGCAGGCTGGATCTCACCATATGGTAAGTAAGATGGACCCTGGCAGAACCAGAACTGTATTTTTCTGGAAAGAGTAGTTCTTTCTTCCAGGGTCTACATATCAGTCCCTGAAAAATATTTGCCCTTTTTCTGATTGAAATACATGCTATCACTGGAAATATATTGTGTCCAAAATAATTCAGAGCAATAATTGGTACAGCCTCAGTGATATGCTCATAACTCTGGCTTTTGGCAGATTTCAATGATCACAATCCTACCAGGACTCTATGGGCTGGAAGAGAGATGATTCCTTCAAAGTTCTACAGAAACGTAACTGACTTACTCCCCCCACACCACCTGCCAACACCAGTTGCCAACAAGAGGGGCAATAGCAATGGACCTAATAGTCACTAAATATAAAGTCAGGAATTCAGAAGGCTGCTATTACTTGCACTCTCCATCAATCTAAGCTCTTCAATACAAAGACAAGGCTTGAACCAAGTCAGTTTCCTTACCATCTTCATTTTGTTCTGTAATCTGTATTCCATTTTCATCCTCCATTTTCCTAGGATTGATTTAGGTTTCTTTTTATCCATTCAATTGGATATTCATATTACATGTATGTTTTAGGAAGCAACTCAAGCCTCCATGTAACACAAATCCTTACATAATTAACAAACACGCTTGTATTTCTTTTATTTCTTATAGCATTGTGTTTATCTTTTTTTAGCATCTTAATTTAATTTTATTTTTTTCATGTTCCAAGATTCATTGTTTATGCACCATACCCAGTGTTCCATGCAATATGTGCCCTCCTTCCTTAATACTCACCATCAGGCTCACACCTTCCCCCCCACCTCCCTTGCCTCTATAACCTTGTTTGTTTTTCAGAATCCACAGTCTCTCATGGTTTATCTCCCTCTCTGATTTCCCCCAATTCATTTTTCCTTTCCTTCTCCTAATATCTTCCATGTTATTCCTTATGCTCCATAAGTAAGTGAAACCTTATGATAATTGACTTCCTCTGCTTGACTTATTTCACTCAGCATAATCTCCTCCAGTTCTGTCCATGTTGATACAAAAGTTGGGAATTCTTCCTTTCTGATGGTTGTGTAATATTCCATTGTATATATAGACCACATCTTCTTTATCCATTTGTCTGTTGAAGGGCCTATTGACTCTTTCCACAGTCTGGCAATTGTGGCCATTCCTGCTATGAACATTGAGGTACATATGGCCCTTCTTTTCACTACCTCTATATCTTTAGGGTAAATACCCAGTAGGTATTGCAGGGCCATAGAGTAACTCTATTTTTAATTTTTTGAGTTAATTGTTTTTAATATACCTTTCTTTGCCTCCAACAATGTCACAAATTACTAAGTATAAATTTTGCTTCCCTTGATATAATAATATGGCTGTCCACAGGCGCTAGGGAATGTGTCTTTTTATTCATATATAGCAAGGAGGATAAAAATAAAAGGACAGAGAGAGAGAAAGAAAGAAAAGAGAGAAGAAGCTGGCTCTATTTCAGACAAGATCTGAGCGAGCCTCTCTTCAGTAATATTTGCCCAGTCAGACTTGCCCATTCAAGATCCAATCCAGGGCCAGAGGAAAGGAATATTAATTAGATAAACATCAACTGACATACCAATCACCTGAGGCAAAATAAAATTAATAACAAGACCAATATTATATCTGGTCCTGAACTGAATATACAGTAAAGGATCATATGTAAATGCAAATAGAATGAACTATAATGGAATTAAAGCATGTAATAAGCTGATGAAATGAAATTAAATGAGTAATAATTAATGTGTAAACCCAATTCAATAGAATTAAGAGGCCATTTTGCAATCCAAATGGATTTTATCTTATTCACAATAATTTTAAGTAATATCCTGAGGAGTTTATCTAATTAATCTTTGTGTTATATTATTAAGCCTAGTACAAAACTCCTAAAACAAGCAGTGTACGCTATTAAGAAATTATACAATTAAGTAATCCAAAAGGCTTTTATTCCACTGAGGTAATTCAACATATTGACTCATCAATTTTCACCAAAAAAGAATTAAGAATTTGATTTCCAACTATTGTGTCAAAGATGTTTCCTTATATCTTGATTATCAAGAAGTTGAGAGTGTTAGATGGAACAATACCTGGTTGATTGCATATTCATTCCCCATGATACATGATAGCAGTTTTCTATACCACAGAACAGCATAAGACTTCTAAAAAGGGAAAGATCTAAATTTAATGTGTAGGTCTTGACTTAAATGGATTATGTAGAACATTGGTTTTAAGATCCTCTTTCTATTTGCCCTTCTCCTTATAAGGCTGTGGGAACAGGAGAGTCCCCTCTTTTTTTTTTTTTTTTTGCTCAAAAAAGTTCATGGAAGAAGATCTGTGCCCAGATTTGAATGGTCCTGCATATAGACAGGAAGTTGTCTTATCATGAACTAAGAGAATACAACCTTTAAATTTTTAGATGGCAACACCATTATCATCTCAATAAGCATGTAGCGAGTGTTTACACATTCTGAATATAATGTTCATCCTGTAATTTTCTTTCTTTTTTTTTTTTAAGATTTTTTTTTAATTTATTTGACAGACCACAAGTAGGCAGAGAGGCAGGCAGAAAGAGAGAGGAGGAGGAGGCAGGCTCCCTGCTGAGCAGAGAGCCCGATGTGAGGACCCTGGGATCATGACCTGAGCTGAAGGCAGAGGCTTTAACCACTGAGCCACCCAGGCGCCCATCCTGTAATTTTCTATGTCAGTTGTCAAAGTATTTGCCTAGCAATCTGTGTGTATGTGTGTACATACAGAGAAAGAATTATTCACTTCAGAGAGACAGTGAGCAAAAACAACTACTTAAATTCTAAAATTTCAGTATTTTTTTTCAGTATGAGGGATTCAACATAAGGCAATCCTTTCTGTAATGT
Organism: Neogale vison; assembly: GCF_020171115.1. Classification (NCBI taxonomy): domain Eukaryota; kingdom Metazoa; phylum Chordata; class Mammalia; order Carnivora; family Mustelidae; genus Neogale; species Neogale vison. The sequence continues at coordinate 74,142,579 of NC_058091.1, read as the reverse complement.
TATTTCCCATAAACTTCAATGAACAGTGATTAATGGGTTTCTGTTATTATTGTTTTTATTATTCCAATGTTTGGAAGTTTGCTATTTGGTAGGGAAGACTCTCACACTTGAAGTTTTGGGGGGAACTTTTTCCTAGCTGCAAGCCTCATGATTTTCCTGGACAGTAAAGCTGAAGGAAATTAGAAATGAGTACCATGGAACAACACTAATAGATTGTTTAAGTTACTAGAATTTCTTTTCTTTTTACATGGTAACTGAGAGCGATTCCAGAAATATCCTGAATAGAAAAAAAAGTAACTTTAACACTGAGAAATATCTTTTTCCAGTTATCCTATTGGAATTTGAGATCATCAGATTGATTTTCAAGTACAACGTGTTTAGACACTAAAAAAATATTACCTGTAGGTAAGATAACCTTACAGGGTGATTTATGTCTACGTTTTAGATCATGCATCAAACATGGTTTTATTCTAGATACCATAACTAGTGAGAAGATAAAAGTACTAGAGGGAAGAGTATAATTCCCTCACGATAATACCTGACCGATACTTTTTTATAACATACTATGACACAATTTTCCCAAAAGGCAACGATTTGAAATAGAATATGTAAGTATTAACTCAGAAAATGTACCTTTTTTAAAAAAATTGTGATCTCATATATTATTTATAGCCAATATGTAGGTTTGAAATTTGAAATGTTTACCTATATTAGGCAACTAAGGACATCATTGTCTTTTCCTGTTAACTATGCAGAAACAGAAATAACAGCATATTGTTGCTTATTAAGTGATCTAACTTTAAGTAAAGAGTCTGGGAGTTTGAATGTTGAATTTTGAATGGCCAAGACACTCAATATATCAACTATTTCATATTATGGATTAAAACACTAAAGTAATTTATTTTTTCTTTTTTTTTTTTGGAAAATCATAGTTCAACTCAGAATGCTATCTCTAAAAACCAGTCTCACTAACTGAGCTTTAGCTCTTTGGGATAAATCAAATTAGATAAAAGATATTGATTAAAGTTTAAATTTTAAAAATAAACTATATTTGAAGGAATTTAAAAATTGTAAAATAGAGAAATGTTTATTTTACAGAATTTTTACTTAATGGATTTTGCTTTTAAAATATTTCTGACAGATTAATGTGCCTTAAGAAATCCAGCATTCTACCCTTTTTATAACACCAAGAAAAAATAGGAAGTAGTTGCTGACTTTAACACTTGTATGCCTGCAACTGCCTTTTTAAGTAATACCTAACTTTAGACACACTTGCACATACATATTTTACTCTCAAAGATTTGAAATAATTTATAATAGACACACACCATAAAATAAAATTTTCCCATTCCAAAAAATGTAGTTAAAGTTGAGGACTCCTACTTTACCTTCACTAATTCATGCCTTAAATTGAATCTTATTCTGCCAGAACTTAAGTTATTTTAGAACAAAGTAACACTACTTTGGAACCCATATGAGCTTTTTCTTATCATGAGGACATTATTAAAGAGAAAGCTGTAATTTCCCAAGCAGTTTTGAAATGTGAAATGCTTTTATATTCATTATCTCATATGATATTAAAAGCAGCCCCATGAATTAGGTAAGACAATTATTATCATGACTTCCACTTCATTAATAAGGAAACTGAGGGTCAGAAGTTAAATGATTTAATGAAGCTCACACTGTAGGTATGAGACGGAATCAAGCTTGATCATGTTTCTCACTCTACATATAACTGTCACAACGAAAGCCCATATGTCTCCAAGAACTTAACTGATTCTGAGTTTTTAATGATTGGTTAAACTTATTGCCCTCCAATACCACTTAATTTCTCCCTTAGCAAGAGATTCTTTTAAACAACTCTTCCTGTCATTTAAAATGCATTCCTAGAGGTGCCCAGGATCCATCCAGGCTTTTGATTATGTTCAGACAATCACTCTAATAGTTAAATATTTGTTCCACAAGGACTTAAACACAAATGTGAAGTAGACAGACTAACCCAACAACAGTTGCTTAATCAGCATTTTTAAACCCCTTCCTTATAGATGTTGTTCTGAGGACTAAAATCTGCTTTCCCCTTTGAGTCTTTATGCTATATAATGGAGATGGCTGGAAGCCATTAAAACAAAACAATCTGTGTATCCTCAAGGCAGAATAAAAATGTAAGTTCATTTTAAGCATGGCACTGCTATGAAGCTGATGCTGTGCTGTTTTTGATTAATCTCCATGTGTATATTCATTTTATGCAATATGTTGTATGACAGTAGCTTTCCATTTAGCAAATTAGTTTCTGCTCTAATTCAATAGGGATGAAAAATATTAAAATCTACCCTTTTTGTGAGACATTTCCATTTCAAGAGTCCCTATTTCCAAGAAAAGTATCATTTTGAAGTACACAATAGACATACTACTTCAAAAATGGAATTACTTCTGTTTAAACTGGGTCTTGTGAGTAATTATAGATTTGTGGTAGCAATATTACCAAAAACAATTAATACTGTCCTGAACTTTTAAATATTTCCATGTAAAGAAGAAAAATGATATAATTTTAAGGTTGCTTTAAAAAGGCTATGAAGAATCCAACAGTGAAACAGAATTTTGTAAGTTTGCTTCGAGGTTTTGATGTTGATGTTGAGTAGGCAGCAGGGGGTGGGGGTCTGGGATGGGGCGGTTGAGGGGAAAAAGGTTGTTATTAAATTGTGTGTCCCTGGTAGTTTCATTCCCCTAAGGAACTTTCAGAAACCTTGTTTCTGGTGCTGATACAAGTGCCAGACTACAGTTTTCACATTATAAATTACTCTTGTTTTGTTAAAGCTTAAATTATTTTTATTAGCTGGTCACCTGGGATGTGAGCAAGAGTCAAGTTAAAACTTTCAGATAAGCAAAACAGCTGTTGGAATCAGCTTCCTTTTTGTCCCTTTTACCACACACTCTGCCTCCTGCCTTTCTCCAGCCAATCTCTCTCTCTCTCAATCAATCACTCTCTCATCTCCCCTTTTCTCCATGAGGAAATAACGTGACAGAACACATGAGTTTTAAGAGATACTTTGCAAGCCCAGATAGATCAATTTTTCATCATGACAAGAATCCATGGGTACCAGGGCAAGTGGTATGGCTGTCCTGTTCTCCAGTACATGAATCTAAAAGTTTTCTACTGGGGTGACACAGGGCAAATAGGAATTTGTTCATCAGATCACTTGAAAGAAATTGTGTTCCATAAAGAAAAACCTAACACTTATACAAAATTGATTGGAGAGTTGTCATTTTAATTTAAATACATATTTGATAATTATAGAAATTGGGAAAATGTATAAAAGTAGAAGGACAAACATGAAATAATATACCAAATAAAGATAACTATAATTCTGGTGTTTCAGTTGCAGTATCTTTGGCATGAATAGTATATATGTTCCCATCATATATATATTTATCATTCCAATTTTTCTGTTTTTATTATTATCTTACCATTATTATCTTCATGTTATATACTAATTCTTATGGCTGCATAATATCCATAGAATGAATTGCCATTCCATGAAGGGATTTATTATAGTATTTTCTATCACTGGGCAACTAAGGACATCATTAAAGCTCACACTGTAGGTATGAGAAACATATAATTATAAGAAACATATAATTATATGGTATCATCAAACCCCTACCTATGTTGTGCTCTTTGTGCATAATATTTTAATTTGATAGTTCAGATTATTTCCTTAGTTACATTTCTAGAAGTGGAATTTATTTGTTTAACATGAGAAGACTGTGGTTTCAGGGGCACCTGGGTGGCTCAGTGGGTTAAGCCTCTGCCTTTGGGCTCAGGTCATGATCTTGGGGTCCTGGAATCAAGCCCCGCATCAGGCTCTCTGCTCAGCAGGGAGCCTGCTTCCCCCTCTCTCTCTGCCTGCCTCTCTGCTTGTGCTCTCTCTCTCTCTGTCAAATAAATAAATAAAATCTTAAAAAAAAAAAAAAAGATGAGTGTGGTTTTAGAGGAAATAAACATAGCTATGATGCATTCTATGCCAATCGAGTTCTGATATGTTACTGCTCTACTACATAGTGTATGAAATAATTTGCTTTCTCAGGTGGAACATCACATGTTAGATTGTTACAAACACACAGAAATCTCCACCAATATTTAATTATAAGCACTCTATTTTATGAAGAATACTGTTCATCAGAGTACAAAAATGAGAACTAAAATGGCTAGGTACCTACAAGCCATTAAAAAATGATTTATCAAAGATTAGTTGACCATAGAGTTGAGGGTCTATTTCTGGGCTCTCTATTCTGTTCCATTGATCTATGTGTCTGTTTTTTTGCCTTAAGTGTTTTTATCCTGGACATCTTATGGGGAAGGATGGTAAGGATAGCATATATCTTTTCTTTCTAACATTTTAAAAGGCCAGACCAGAAGCAATAAGTGAAACTATAAGGAAACAGCTTCTGGTTCCTTCCACAGAGCTCTTTATATAATTAGCTTTCATCCAAATTGAAAGAGCTGCCTTTACAGACCATAGGTCTTTCAAACATATGTTTCATCTCTCTGTATAAGGGGCTTCTGTCCTGTGTGAGAGGATGAGCTATTTCCCAATATAAAATTTGGCAATTCTAAAACTTTTAAATACATTTTAAATATTTCTGAGGACTTATTTTTAAACTTGTTGCTTGGAACATTTTCTATTGAATAATAAGTTTAAGGATTAGATATAATGAATGAATCCATATGTAGAAGAAGACCACATTTTAACTGCGGGAGATTTTGCCAACACTCTTGCCTATTATTGTTCTCATCAAACTCCATGAAAAAAATGGAAAGAAATGGCCAAGGTTGTGATTTCTCAGGGAATCACATTCTGGAAATAAAATATGAAACTTTTCCTTGCCACAGTACTGAATGAATATATCTCTTGATGAAAATTGCTTTGATAACATTTTGAAATTTCCAAAATATGAGTATAGCAGGTAAAAATGGGATAGAAATTATAAGTGAGAAAAAGATAAGAAACATATAATTATATGGTATCATCAAACCCCTACCTATAGAAGATTCATGATCCTTGGTGTGGAATGCATTTGGTCATACAAGTCTGCATAATCCTAAAGACGTATTTTCAATTATAATTATAAGGTGCAGTTATTACCAACCTCACTTGCTGAGGCAAATCAACAAAAGAGAGCTAGCCAAACATTGAATTCTTGCATTCCTAAAATAGTTTGAGTAAACCTCTTGAGATCCAATATCTGATTCTTCAGACTGTCCTGGGAGAAGGAAAAAGGAAATCAGAACAAAGTCATACATATTCTGAAACAAAAACAAATAAACATAGTTTTAAAAGTGAAAAAAAGAAGATTGACAAGAACAAACATACCCTTAGAACTATAATGTGTTTGGTCTTAAAAACTCTGAGGCAACAAGGGATTTTTATAAGAAGATGTGACAAATTCCTCACCAATGGGAAAAGATATAAAATGCTGCTTTGTAAGCATTCATTTTAACCAGAAAGGATTTTCTCATACAATGGCAATACACACTGTGTGGCAAATGATAAAATAAATAGATTGCTAGTCAAGAGTATTCCACAGCATTCATCTAAAGGCCAAAGCCACCAGCATAATCTCTACAGTTGAAACAAAGTCTCTGAGTTTCAGAATGGCCACACAGAGAGATTTTATCCATCTGCTTCTGGGAAGAGACTTCTTCATGATGTTGACATAGTCTAAGGGTATATAACATGGGAACTAATCTAGACAAGGCTGCGCACCTAACCAAGCGGGTTCCTTGAACTGTGATTGCCCTCAATCCTTACGTTTACTGTCCTCTGCACCTCCGCCCAGCATTTCTGCAATGTTCCTCATTCATTGTCTGTGCCTTGGCTAATTGGCATCAGCTCTATTACATTTTCTTTTGTTTCTTTGCTTAGTTGTAATCACAGCAGGGTACCTTATTTTATCTTGCTCATTGCCTGGTCACGGAGTGTCATAGGAGGACAAAGGGGGAATCACACAGAATTAGGGTTAAATAAACGAAAAATTTATTTGATTCTCAAAACGTTTGAGAACAATGAGATCTGAGACAAGAACAAATTACCTACATTTTGGGGATTGTTAACTCCCTAAGATAGTAGGTACCATTTAGTGGGGTTTCCCAAGCCCTAGTTTAGAGAACAACAGCAGTCCATGACTCTGTTGTTATTCTTCCATGGGAAAGCATATTCAAATTTAATACTGAGTAATTATAAAAATGATTGATTTTGAAAAGCAATATGATTATGCTATCATAATCACTGATAGCAATTATGATTGCATTTCATATATTCTCATTTTGTGCAGAAGGGATACCACACATCAGGAGCGATACTTACAGCTCTCAGCTTGTCTTTAGCTCTCTACCCCTATACTCACATAAAAATCTTCACTGGTGAAGTATAGAGTCTCAGGCCAGGAAAGAAATGTGATGCTATAATATTCGGGCTAACAATAGCACTGAAACACCAAAAGAGAATGAGAAATGGAAAAATAACCACAAGGTTGGGAAGAGAGTGGGAAACCAAATTTATGCCAAATTCTAACCATTGTAAAGGGAGAAAATATAGAGTGATTCAGAAGATAAGTCTTATGAAAAAGCAAGTTTTTATTTTAGAAATCTGAAAAACCTCACTAATCTATAAAAAATAATATGTGAACACACCGTCAATTAGATTTTCCAGTTTCTAATAGGTGCGAATAATATCTGAAAACAGCAGCAATGCCTCAGTATAATCTTTACTCCAGCACAATGTAAGAATTTAATGGGTTGAAAGAGTTCGCTTTGATAACCAAAGATATATTATTCACTTATTACTGGCAGGAACAGGTTACATTTTTAAAATTTCAAAAACCAGCCATCTTCACGTATATGGAGATCAAAACTATGTTCCAGCCTGCTGAAAATCAGATTCCACCTTGTTATTAATCTCCCCTCTCCCTTCCCTACACAAAAGCCCTCTGCTTTGCCAGCTGTATATCATATTGAATCAACTAGCATTGACATACTCACATAGTCTGTGAGACTGCTCTGAAATTCCCATAGGTGTTTTGACTTAGGTTATACCTATATATATAGAAATCGCATAAGGCTACTCCTCCCTGGAAAATGCTGTACCTAACCCTCTGTCAATGTGCTTGGTTGGAAATGACCCCTGAAAGTCACATCTCTCACCTTTGTTCTTAGTAGAAATAGATTGTCCATATTACTAGATAAATGTCATCCTGTATGTCAACAGTTTAAGCTATTCCTGTGCCCGGTAGTTAATACCTTTTCAGCTATCCTGCATATAAATGAGGGCCCTTTGACTCATATAATTATTTTGTTGGTCTTCTGTAAGAATGTGTGTCTAACCTCTATTACAAAACTCATTACACTTTTATTTATGTGATCTACTGGTATAGTCTAACTGAATATAATGTATTGATTATTTATTATTATATGGTTATTAGTTTATTTTTATATTCTAATTATCTCATGACCCAGATTAGATTATAAGCAACTGAGAATAGGGACCATGCTTTGTCTTTGTATCCACAATACTTTGCATTTGACAGTTATATGAATAAAACGTTTGCTCAGGGAATACATGAACACTGACCATGCATGCCTGGAAAACATACCTTTTCCTTCTTTTGGATTCAATGCCAGGATTACCAAAGAAGGTAAGAATGCAATTTAACTGCCAATCAAAGGCTAGAATGAAACCATATTCTTCAGTGGAATACAAATCTTTGCTGTCTATCTAGGAGCATGAAAACTTGTAATAAAAATTGTAATATTTAGTGTTACAAAAACAGTAATATTCTCTTATTAAGATTTTTTAGGTATTTAAAATTTTGCAGCCTTATAAAATTATTAATGATAAGCAGACTCAAAATTTGTTTTAACTTAGGTGCAAGGGGGAATTTCATGAAAAAAATTAAAACAATTTTAAATTTGAATACAATTTTTAAGTGATTGTTTTAGGGAGCTAACACTCATTTTATGCATTAGTAATATCCCATCACATTCTAAATTGAAATACCCTTGAAATACATCAGATCTAATTATAATTATCATTCTTCTAAGACTATGCACTGACTTTTTCAAATCTAGATTCAAAATGGAGAAATAAAGAATTGATAACCTGGGACTGCTTAGATCTGTCACCTTAGTACACCATACCTCCTATTACACAAGTGAGATTACACTTGAACTTTGACCTTGACTACTATATGCCCCCATAAAATAGAGACCAATTCAGTCTTTTCCATGCTCTGATAGTTTCTTTAACAAAATAAAATAAATGAATTCTGAGCTATTCAATAAACACTCTGATTTAAAAAACAAACAAACAAACAAACACTTAGAAGCTTCCCATACCCACTCTGTGCATGAAATCCTGAAATACTAAATCAACCACCCATTACTGGATGTGTGAATCAAGAACTATAGAATATCTAATATTAGATATATGTTAAAATACTGATCAGTCAAATTCTTATAATCACTTACTGACCTTCTCCCAAAGAACAAGCATACACCCATATTTCTTATTCCTTAAATTATTACCTGTACTTTGTTGATGAATCTTATTTCTTACAGATGAAAATGGGCTAATTATGTTTTTTTTTTAAAAATCCGTTGGAATGGGAGAATCTCCACTTTGTTGCTAAAGTTTAGAGGTCACTTATGAAAGTCCTTCCATATTATGCCAAAAGATGGTTGGGGAAATGCTATTTCCAAAAAGATAAATATTTAAAACTTTTCTCCACATTAAAAATCATAATCTGAATGGGAAAATGATCTTGACTTCTTTCTGTATTCTACTCGTATTTTCATTTCTCATGGCATTTTTGATATCATCATGGATTCTTGCCAAATGAATTATGTCAATATTTGCAAGAGCAACCAGTAAACAAGTATTGAAGCAGTAAGACTTTGGGACAGAGAGACACTGTACCCCAGGGAGAAAAGAATTACATACTTCACTTTAATTTAACAATGATTCCCCATCTTAATATCTCATAGAGTGCTACTCCCTAGTTGGTAACTATGGCAGATACTGTGAGTAATCAAATCAAAACATTCTAATCTCTCCCTGCACATACGTGCACATCTTGCTAACAGAAGTTTCTTCTGGGGGTGCCTGGGTGGCTCAGTGGGTTAAAGCCTCTGCCTTTGGCTCAGGTCATGATCCCAGGGTCCTGGGATCGAGCCCCACATCGGGCTCTCTGCTCTGCCGGGAGCCTGCTTCCTCCTCTCTCTCTCTCTGCCTGCCTCTCTGCCTACTTGTGATTTCTCTCTCTGTCAAATAAATAAAATCTTAAAAAAAAAAAAAAAGAAGTTTCTTCTGTTCAGACACTGGTCTATCATCAGTGTGTTCTGACAAGGTACACCTTCCCCCTATTTCGAAGGGGTCTCAAACAATCATGAAAAGCACATACATTATAATGAATCATCTATGGGTGGTCATATTATCCAGTTTTGAAAATGAGACATAAAATGTGAAAAGACCCCCAGCAGTAGAAGGGAGATGTACTTTCTAATAAATCAGAAAATATTTGGAAATTGGCCTTTTTTCTTCCTTTTTTCTTTCTTTCTGATTGTGTAAAACTAGAATGCTTAAAACTGCTGCAGTGATTCTGTGATCATGAATTGAAAAATTTAGAGGAGGGATAAAAAAACCAAAATGCTGAGAAAAAATAAAAGGAAAGAATAGAAAAAGTCTGAGTCACTGTACTGGCTCTAGAATTGCCAGAATTCTTTTTTATTCCCCCAAACTATTCTATTACTTGCAGCTAAATACATCCAGATACAAAATTCATGTTAAGTTTTAGAAAATTAGAAGTTGAGCCAACAGGAAAATACATTCAATTTTGGTTTTTTGGTCAAAAATAGAGACTAAATGCCCTTTGATGTTGGGGCACCTGGGTGGCTCAGGCATCCAAATCTTGATTTCTGCTTGGTTCATGATCTCAGGGTCATGGGATCAGTCCCATGTGGGGACTCTGTGCTCAGTGCAGATTGTGTTTGTCCCTTTCCCTCATTCCTCACTGCCCCCTTGTACTCTTTCTCTCTCAAATAAATAAAATCTTTTTTAAAAAATAAAAGAAATGCCCTTTGATGTCATCAGGTGTAAAGTTAATTATTGCTGAGGTGGTGACAAGAGCCATCAAGTTACTCCAATTATCAGCTGTCCTCAAACGCAGGCAAAACTGAATTTGAGATGCAACATCAGGGTATTTCCCAGTTGAAGGCCATATGCCTGCTCCATGACCTTGTCTTCTTGTCATCTCACCAATGAATGGACTCTCAGCATTGGAACTATGTTCTCTCTCAATAAATACAAACACTATTTAATGAGTAAGTCAGCACAAAAATGAAGGTGGATTTGCATTAACATTTCCTTATCAAATAATTCAAGAAATAGTACCAGCAACTCAGGTGCAATGTTATGATATAAATTAACAAGGTAAATACTTAGGGGAAGGGAAGATATTTTCAATTCTTCTCTACAGTTCTTAATTTTTGTATTAAATTTTTTGTTGTCATTTTAGAGAGAGAGAGAGAGAGCACGCATGCACAAAAATGGGGGGGGGCAGAAGGAGAAAGAGAGAATCTTAAGCAGGCTCCATGCTCAGCACAGAGCCCCACAAGGGGCTCAGTCTCATGACCCAGAGATCATGAGCTGAGCTGAAATTAAGAGTCAGTAGGGCACCTAACTGACTGAACCACCAAGGTGCCCCTAGAGCTCTTAAATTTTTTAAATTGATAATGGAAGTTACCTCAGTGTCCTGCAGTTTTCTTCTTGGTAAAATATATGATCTAATAAATGCTATTATAAGAATGATCATGGTGGGACAAAAAAGACACAGTATTTTTTAAATCTTTAATTATGAATTCAATTGTTCCAGTACTAGCAAAATTACTTATAGATGATTTTCATTTATTAGACATAAAATATTTAAGCTCCAATCTTCTTATATCCAAAGTTTCAAATTAAGATTGTTATTAAGTGACTGATTTTTGTAAATAGATATAATTGTTGTATCCAAAGTATATAGATATTCTGGATATATCTATATGTGTTTTCCATCATTCCTCTTAATTTTGTTTGTTTTTGGAGAAGAATGTTGGTTTGGAGAAGATTGTGGTTAGAATGCTAAGATCTTCTATGAAACAAAAATGCTAAACATCATCCCCACTGTCGGATTGAAATTGTATTTTAGTAGTTAAATTTGGTCTTCAGCTGAACTGATAGATATGTGTGTTTAAAACTGTTTTCCTGTGATATAGTAATCTCTTAGCAGAACAGTTACTATTATTACAAAAATGCAGGTACAAAATGGAACATGAAGCCAAGTGATAATACAGAAAAATGAGTAGCCTCCTTCCTACCAGAGGCTCATGTTCGGTGGAGCCCTTCTTAGAAAGATTTCTAAACAATTATTCAGTATGTCATTGTGCCATCCCAGAGAACACACATTTCTGTCTAGAATGTACCTTGATGACATGTTAACCCTCTCATAAGGAGTGCATTCAAAACTTTAAAACACGTAAGAATCAGTTCAAGTACTTGTCACATAAATAAATGATAAAGATAAATAGCATATGTCAAACAAAAAGAAAAGAATTAAGAGCAAAGAGATAAATTTCCCTCTGATTTTGAAGTGCAGTAAATAATCTTCTTATTGCTCATACAAATCAATTTCCAATTCAAATTTGGCTCAGGGATAATTAGTAAAAGCAGGAATATACCAATCAGATGCTGACTAACAATGTGAGAAGAGAGACACAAATCTGCCTCCTATTTTGTAATCTCAAAATATATTAAAACAAGAACAGAATTGGAATCCATGGCAATATTCCTTTGCTGATTGTCTTTTTGTTGCAGTATCCATCATAATTTCCTCTCTGACATTATTTATGTATGTATTATCTCCCCCAGATTGTGGGCACCTGGAAGAAAGAAGTCACATTTTTCCGTCAAGTATTAAACCTCTAGTAAACCTAACCCAGGTTTTTGTACAGTAAATACCAATATAGTTTTTCCCCCTATGTCACATAAATGCATTTAACTGTTTCCTATACCCGACTACTGTTTCTCTATCATTTTATCTCATATTTAATATAGCTTGTTTTACCATCAGTAGAACTTCTTAAGGTTTTTAAAATCTCAGGTTTCTAAATTTTGGTCCTGGAGATAATTTTAGGACTATTCAGGTACTGATTTTTTTCTTTTCCATAATGAGTTGAAGTTTTCCATTCTTTGGGAAATCTTCAAGTTTGAAAGGTTTAGCCAAAAAGGTCGTAGGTCTGACTTTTCATATTATCTAATCATGTAATACTTGGGGTTTGGTGAAGAAACATCCTCACAAACCAAAATTTTCCTTACAACATCTGGGACCTGACAATTTATAATGGATTATTTTTAACTTGCTCTGGATATTGAGATGGCCCCTCCCCCCTTTTTATAAAACAAACCATACGTATAGCACAATTTCTACATTAAAGCTGCAACTTTGTAGGAAACAGGCAGAGTGTTTAACCAATGATATACCTGACTTCGTTCCAAACCAAACAACACAGCCTTTTTTATTTTTGCCCATGCCTCAGGCTATCTGAAAGTATTAGAGTTAATGCGCAATCAGGTAAGTAAACCCATATTACATATCTGTAATTTTCATCCAGTAGAAAGAAAATATTACATTACAAGCCTCCATAATTGCATTCAAATGTAATCAAATACAAAATTTAGGAACCCAAATCCTTTGAGTTACAAGATCTCTTTTTCTATACATTTAACCAGTCTTAATAGGTACAAAAAGAAGTTGAGATAATTTTCAAGGCTCTAAAAGAACTAACAAGATTGCCTTATATTGTAACTGCCAGTCCCTGGCTCTAATTCTCTTATAGCACTATCTACACCAACCATTTATATGTTTAAGCAACAAAGGCCTGGACAGGGGTGCATTTCCAAACATCTATTTGTAATTAGGAAAATAGCCCGTTGTAACCAAATAAAGTTTCTTTGGCTGGGGTGTTGGATGAAAATAATACTATAATAAATAGGAGTTATACATTTCCTTTTTGATCTATGACTCAAGAATAGAGGTTTCTTACTTAGCATCAAAATTGAGGAAATCTAAATTAAAAGAAAATTCTTAGAAAGGAGATTCACCAACACTATGAATATGATCCAAACTTTGAATATTTAAAGTGCATTATGTTAACAATAACTCTATTTATCTAAGATGGCTAGCTTCCTTCCGTCTTTAGTTTTTTTTTTTTTTTTTTTCTATCATGGGGAAAATACAAAACCACTTGAAAAATAAGGATGGGAAATGAGGGTAGATGCTACTAAATAATGTTGAGTCCATCTGTTCCACTCTATTCCAGGTTATGTAAAAAGAAACAGTATATAAAGGGGTTGGAGACATAAAAAATACTAAAATGTTACAAAACTTCTTGGCCAACAAATGTTTTCCTCTGTATTCCCCATATTGTATGCATTAGAGTTTCATTTGCATTAAGCATTTCTACTTTCAAAATACAAATGTTATATTCATAATATGATTTCTTATAACAAAAAGTTGTTATTTGATGATTTTTTTTTTCTCACAAGAATAAGTATAAAGACCACTTGACAAAATACACACAAACTGCTTTCTTGCCCTCCAAGAGTTTGAAGGCATTTGAGAAAATCTATGGCAGCTATGGGGGGGCAAGATCCTGTGGAGAAGGGAAGTGCATTGAAATGAATATTACAGGAAAGCCATTGATTTTCCTCTTGAGCCCTTGTTGATTCAAATTGTAGGGCACTGAGCTACATGTGGCTGCATGGAGCTTAAACTAGACTTCTCTGCTAGGAAAACAGAAACTAGAGCTTAGAGTTGCTGAGTGGGCCAGAAATGGGGGTGGGTGGGTGGTGAATATCTCAAAGAAAGGGAGCCACAGCAATATCATCCTGAGGCAAAATGCAATAACTGACCTTAAGAATTTAATATCATGTTTAATAGCGAATTAGACACAGCAAGGAAGAGGACAAATAAACTCTGATATAACTTAGTAGAACATTACCAGATTAAAGCACAGAGAAAATAAGATGACTTGGGAAAATGTTAACAGAGCATGAGAGATACATGAGACATTGTAAAATGGTCTAATGTAATTGGAATCACAGAAGGAGAGTAGAAAAGAGTAAAGAATTATCTAAACAAACACTGGCTACAAATTTGCCAAAAGAGATAACTGAATGAAGCATAGAGTCAAAAATTTGAAACAAGATAACTATAATGATAACCACATCTGACACTGAGACTGTCACAGTAAAAACACTGAAAACCAGAGACCAGAGAGTGTCTTAAAAGCAGGCAAGGGTGGTTGGGTTAAGAACATTAGAGAAGGTATGTGTTATGGTGAGTGTTGCAAAGTGTGTAAATACGGCGATTACCCCTGGAGCTAATAATACATTATATGTTAATTTAAAATACATTATATGTTAATTTAAATAAAGATTGTTAATCAGTCTCCAGGTTACATGACCTGGAAGTTCACAAACTGCAAGACAATATCCTTGAAGGAGAGAAGATTGTTCTTTGAATTTGGAGTTCTAAACTACATGTTAAGGGGCGTCTGGGTGGCTCAGTGGTTAAGCATCTGGCTTTGGCTCAGGTCGTGATCCCAGGATCCTGGGATTGAGCCCTGCATCAGGCTCCTTCCTGGGTGGGAAGCCTGCTTTTCTCTCTCCCATTCTCTCTCCTTGTGTTACCTCTCTCTGTGTCTCTATCAAATAAATAAATAAAATGTTAAAAACAACAAAAAAAAAGCAGGCAAAGAGGTATAACAAAAAGACCAAGAGCTAACTTTGTAACAGAAAAATAGAAGCCAAACAGCAACATAATTACATCTTAAAATTTTGAAAGAAAATAATTTCAAGCCTAGAATTGTATACCCAGTTAAAACATTTTCTTAAAAATAAGGGAGAAGGGGAGCCTGGGTGGCTCAGCGGGTTAAGCCTCTGCCTTTGGCTCAGGTCTTCATCTCAGGGTCCCGGGATCGAGCCCCACATCGGGCTCTCTGCTCAGCAGGGAGCCTGCTTCCCCCTCTCTCTCTGCCTGCCTCTCTGCCTATTTGTGATATCTCTCTCTCTGTCAAATAAATAAATAAAATCTTTTAAAAAAAATAAAGGTTAAAAAAAAAAGAACGTGAAATAAAGGCATATCAGACAAACAGTGTGTGTCACCATCTGACACACACTAAGGGAAACACTAAAGGTAGTTTTTCAGTGTAAAGAAATAAGATTGCAAATGGAATCATTGTAAAAAATTAAGAGTATCGAAAAGGGGGCACCTGGGTGGCTCAGTGGGTTAAGCCGCTGCCTTCGGCTCAGGTCATGATCTCAGGGTCCCGGGGTTGAGTCCCGTATCAGGCTCTCTGCTCAGCAGGGAGCCTGCTTCCCTCTCTCTCTCTCTGCCTGCCTCTCTGTCTACTTGAGATCTCTCTGTCAAATAAATAAATAAATAAAATCTTAAAAAAAAAAAAAGAGTATCTAAAAGGGTGAATATGAGAAATAAATCAAAATGTATGTCGATTGTTTAAAACAACTAAGTAAATAATTATAACATTACCACTGTGTGAGATAGAAAACCTATGTAAAACTAAAATACATATCAGTAGCATGAAAGATGAGAGGTGAGTAAATGGAGGAAAAGTCTACATTGCCTGGAAAATGACAAAAGTACTAATTAAAGATAAATTTTTACATTTTCCATTTTCTAGTGTAACTGCTAAAAAAAATCATAATATCAAATATAACAAGGTGAGGATAAACTATCATAGAAGACACTATTAATCAAAGGGAAGGTAAGAAATAAAAATGGAGAAAATAAGGGAAAATAGAAAATAAATAATAAGATGATTAGATAAATTTCAAACTCAATATATGAGTAATTACATGAACTATAGGTGGAGTGACAAGTATTATCGAATTGAACAACAATGACAATAAATATGCGCACACAAAACACTTCAAATATAAGAATCTGAAAGTAAAAAGATAGAAAAGCACATATGCAAACACAAAGCAAAAAGAGACTTTAGTGGCTACACTAATATGAGAAAAAATAAACTATAAGGCCAAAAGAATTACTTAAGATGCAGGAGGCGTTGCATGCTAAGAATGGTGTCAATTCACCAGGAAAATATAATAATTTTTAAATTGTATACATCTAACAACATAACTTCAAATTTTATAAGGCAAAAATTAACAACACTAAAAAGGAGAATAAAGCCCCTATCATACTGTTATATTTGTAACACTCTCTAAGTAAACAAATATATCTTTATCTATACCTATATATCATCTCTACTTCTATCTACATATCTATCCTCTATCCATCCATCATCTATCTCAGAAAATATACAGAAGATTTAAACAATGTGATTAACATCTTGACCTACTTGACTTATTCAGAAAACTGGATTAACTATAGAATACATATTCTTAAAAAGTGTATATGGAATATTTACCAGGATAGAGAATATAATGGGCTAAACAAAATCATATACCATATATTTTCTAACTACAGCAGAAACTGGAAATCAATAATAAAAAGTAAATAAAAATCCACAAATGTTTGAAAATTAAACAGGATATTTATAAATTATGGATCAAAGAAGAAATTATGATGAAAACTAGAAATATTTCAAGCTGAACCATCATGAAAATGTAACAGCCTACTTCTTCATATCATTCCTCTCCTGTGTAATTTCCAAAATGTTCTTTAAATAAGGTTCTTACTACATGTCACATTCTCTTTCTTTGCAATCCCAATCAACAAAATGATTGGCATGACTGCTCCTCCTTAAATATCTTATATTTACTCTAAACCCCTCTTTCCCTGATTTTCCTTTGCACAGTTATACCCTTCTATTCAGTATCAGTTAAAAATATTGAAGAGTGTGGACATTCCTCATATTGTAAGAACTTATCAAAATTGTTTTTTAATGTTTTTCAGAGGGAAAGAGAGAAAATAGAGCCTAAAAAGACAATAGAAAATATCAAAGACTTTTTTTTTTTAAGACAAAATTTAGCTAGACTTACCAAGAAAAAACGAGATAGGACTCAAGTAAATAAAATTAGAAATGAAAGATGAGACATTGCAACTGATATCACAGAAATACTAAAGATTATAAGAGAATACGAAGAACAATCATATGCTTCAAATTATACAATGTAGAAGTGGATAAATTGAAGCAGACAACCTATCAAGACTGAATCAGGGTGCCTGGGTGGCTCAGTGAGTTAAGCCACTGCCTCAGGCTCAGGTTATGATCTTGGGGTCCTGGGATTGAGCCCCGCATTAGGCTCTTTGCTCAGTGGGGAGCCTAGTTCTCTCTCTCTCTCTCTCTCTGCCTGCCTCCACTCTGGCTACTTGTGATCTTTCTCTGTCAAATAAATAAATAAAGTCTTACCAAAAAAGACTGAATAATAATGAAATAGAAAATCTGAATGTATCAACTACTAGTAAGATCAAGCTGGTAATCAAAAACCAACCAACAAAGAAAAGTTTCAATGGCTTTACTGGTGAATTCTGACAATCATTTAAGAAAAATTAATACCAGTCCTTCTCTAACTCTTCCAAAAAGAAGGGAACACTTTCAAACTTATTTTTCAAGACCAACATAACCTTGATACCAAACCCACACAAGGACACTACAAGAAAAGAAAATTATATCCCTGATGATACAAAAATCTTCAACAAAATATTAACAAACCAAATTCAACATTATGTTAAAAGGATCATACATCATGATCAAGGAAGATTTATTTTAGTGATGCAAGGATAATGCAACATCTCCAAATCAATGAATATGATACTCCACATTTTAATAAAATCAGGTGTAAAAATCTTATGATCATCTCAGTAGATACAGAAAAAGCATTTGACAAAATTGAACATCCATTCATGGTAAAAACTTTCAACAAACTAGGTATAAAGGGAAGATATCTCAACATAATAAACCTCATATATGACAAGCCCACTGCTAACATCATACTCAATGGTGAAAAGATGAAATCTCTCCCTGTAAGATTAGGACCAAGAAAAGGATGCCCACTCTCACCATTTTTATTTGAGATAGTACTGAAAGTGTTAGGGAGGACAACTGGAAGAGAGAGGGAAAAAAAAAAAAAAAACTTATCCAAATCAGAATGTAAGAATTAAAATTGTCTTTATTTGCAGATGACATGATTTTATATAGAGGCTGCACCAGAAAACTGTTCAAACTCATACACAAATTCAGTACAGTTGTAGAATACAAAATCAATATACAAAAATAAGCTTTGTTTCTATATACTAATAACAAACTATTAGAAAGAGAAAATAAGAAAACATCCATTTACAACTGCATCAAAAATAATATAGTACCTGGGAATAAGTTTTACAGAGATAAAAGATCTCTACACTGCAATCTATAAGTTGATTAAAGATATTGGAAAAACCACAAATAAATAAAAAGATATTCCACCCTCATGGATTGGAAGAATCAATATTGTTAAAATTATCGTACTACCCAAAGCAATCTACAGATTCAATGTGATCTCTACCAAAATTACAGTGATATTTTTCATGGAAAAAAGAAAAAAAAGTATCCTAAAATTCATATAAAACTACAAAGACTCTGAGTAACGAAGTTAATACTGAGAAAGAACAAAGCTGGAGGCATTAAACTTCCTGATTTTAAATTATTTTATAAAGCTATAATAATTAAAACAGTATGGTATTGGCATAAAAACAGACACATAGAGCAATAGAACAGAATAGACAGCCAAGAAGTAAATCCATGAATATATGGCCAATTAATTTAAAAACAAAAGAGCTAAGAATACACAATGGGGAATGGTTAACTAGTCTCTTCAATAAATGGTGCTGGGGAAATTGGATAGCTGGACCTTTTATTATGCCATTCACAAAATCAACTCAAAATAGGTTAAAGGCTTGGACATAAGACCTGAAACCATAAAATTCTTAGAAGAAAACATAGTGTGTGAGTTCCTTTACATAGGTCTTGACAAAGGTTTTTTGGATTTGACACCAAAACCACAGGCAACAAAAGTGAAAATAAACAAGTGGGACTACATCAAACTTCAAATGTTCTGCACAGCAAAGGAAACCATCCATCACCAAATGAAAAGGCATTATACAGAATGAGAGGAAATATTTGCAAACCGTACATCAAATAAGGGGATAATATTCAAAATATGTAAAGAACTTCTACAACTCAATAACAAAACAGCAAACAATCAGATTAAGAAATGGGTAGAGTAATTAAATATTAGACATTTTTCTAAAAAAGACATACACATGGCCAACAGGTACATGAAAATGTGGTCAACATCACTAATCATCAGGCAAACGCAAATCAAAAGTACAATGGGATCATCTCACCAACTGTGAGAACGTTATCATCAAATGACAAGAGATAACAGGTATTGACAGGGATGTAGAGAAAAGGGAATGCTTGTGCACTGTTGCTGAAAATGTAAATTGGTGCAGACATTATGGAATACAGTACAGACTTCATCAAGAAATTAAAAAACAGAATTACCATATAATCCAGCAATCTTGCTTCTAGGGATATATCTAAAGGAAGTGAAAATAAGATATCAAATAGGTAACAGTACTCTTATGTTTACTGCAGTATTATTCACAGTAGCCAAGATATGAAAACAACCTTTCAACAGTAGAATGAGTAAAGATGTTTTATATACATATATATATATACACATATATATGTATACACACACACACATTCACAATGGAATATTATTCAAAGATGAGAAATAAGGAAATCCTGATGCTTGCAGAAATACAGATGGACCTTAAATTAAGGGCATTGTGCTAAGTGAAATCAGACAGACAGAGAAAAACAAATACTACAGGGTATCACTTACGTGTGGAAACTTAAACAAAAAATATGTCAAACACAGAAACAGAGTAGAAAAGTGGTTGCCAGGGACTGGGGATTGGGGAAAATAGGGAGTGGTTGGTAAAAGGGTAAAAAATTTCAACTACAGGTTGAATAAGATCTGAGTATCCAATATAAAATATGGTGACTATAGTTGATAACACTGTATTGTATACTTGAAATTTACTGAGAATAGTACTTCAATGTTTTTATTCTATAAAAATTATAAGTGAGATGATGGATATGTTAATTAGCTAGATGAGAAAAATTTTTACGCAATGGGCATGTATACTACCAAACTGTACAATATGAATGTTTTACAATTTTACATGTCAATTATACCTCAGTGAAGTTGTGATAGAAAAAATAAGTAGAGATAAGAATTGCCCAGTTGATTCTTGATGATCTGGGAAAATTTCAAGCTCAGAAGTAGTTCATGGATTGTCTCTTAGAATAGCAAACTACTGCCTGTGGGCCAAATACAATACCTCTTCTAATTTTGTAAATAAAGTTTTATTGAATCATAGTCACACACATTCATTTAGGTATTGTTTATGGCTGCTTTTGCACTACAGAAGCAGAACTGAGAAACTAACCATGAAAATATGGCTTGCAAAGGCTAAAACGTTTACTATATTCTCCTGTCTATGGAAAGAAAATTGTTTGGTCTAACTTGAATCATGGACTTATCCCTATGGTTTAGGGATACTGTTGGGATGAATTTCTCTGATTGGCTGGTCTATCAGAAACATGGAGTCCCAAAAGTTCATTTTTGCTTTTGTTCCCTTTGCCTTTGGGGACATATCTTGAAAGAAGTTGCTGTGGCCGATGTCGAAGAAGTTACTGCCTATATTCTCCTCTAGGATTTTGATAGATTCCTGCCTCACGTTGTGATCTTTTATCCATTTCGAGTTTATCTTTGTGTATCTTTGTGTAAGAGAATGTCAAGTTGTGTAAGATAATGGTCAAGTTTCATTCTTCTATACATAGCTGTCCAATTTTCCCAGCACCATTTATTGAAGAGACTGTCTTTTTTCCACTGGATATTTTTTCCTGCTTTATCGAAGATTATTTGACCATAGCATTGAGGGTCCATATCTGGGCTGAAAAGATTTGCAAATGACAATACGGACAAAAAGCTGATATCCAAGAACTCCTCAAACTCAGCACACACAAAACAGATAATCACATCACAAAATGGGCAGAAGACATGAGCAGACACTGCTCCAAAGAAGACATACAAATGACATGAAAAAATGTTCATCATCACTAGCCATCAGGGAGATTCAAATCAAAATTACCATGAGATATCACATTATACCAGTCAGAATGGCCAAAATCAACAAGATAGTAAATAATGTGTGTTGGAGAGGATGTGGAGAAAGGGGAACCCTCTTTTGCTGTTGGTGGGAATGCAAGTTGGTGCAGCCACTTTGGAAAACAGTGTGGAGATTCCTCAAGAAATTAAAAATAGAGCTTCCTAACCCTACAATTGCACTACTGGGTATTTATCTCAAAGATACAGATGTAGTCAAAAGAAGGGCCATCTCTACCCCAATGTTCATAGCAGCAATGGCCACAGTCGCCAAACTGTGGAAAGAACCAAGATAACCTTCAATAGACAAATGAATAAAGAATATATGGTCCATATATACAATGGAGTATTATGCTTCCATCAGAAAGGATGAATATTCAACTTTTGTATCATCATGGATGGGACTGGAAGAGATTATGCTGAGTGAAATAAGTCAAGCAGAGAGCGTCAATTATCATATAGTTTCCCTTACTTGTGGAGCATAAAGAATAACATGGAGGACATTGGGAGAGGAGAAGTGAGTTAGGGGAAATGGGAAGGGGAGACAAACCATGAGAGACTGTGGACTCTGAGAAACAAACTGAGGGTTTTGGAGGGGAGAAGGGTGGGAGGTTGGGTGAACCTGGTGGTGGATATTAAGGAGGGCACATATTGCATGGAGCATTGGGTGTGGTGCATAAACAATGGATTTTGGAACACCAAAAAAGAAAAAATTTAAATTATTAAAAAAAAAAAAAGCCCATGGAGTAGAAGAAAGTCAGCTCCCCAGAGTAAGGGCATTACTAATCCTTGAAGAATGGGGTGGGATATCAAGCAGATATAACTAATACAGGGTCTTACACTATGCAGTCCAATACACAAAAATGCTATCAATGCCAAGTTGATATACAATTGATAATAAGCAATTACAAGCAGAGCTTGAATTCTAAGACTGTGACATTAAGTGGAAAAAAAGGTTACTGCTATATATGACAGATTATTTTACTATTATAGGCCACAGATTAGAACTATAATTTGTATTTTATAATTATATATCTGACATTTAATAGATTATAAAGGGAGGATTTATTTTAATATATGCTTCCAGACAATGTTGTTATCCCTATTTTATCTGTGAGAATCAGCGAAGTTATGTGATTTGTCTATGATATAGACTTAATATGCAGAGGAAGACCATAATATGATCCAGCTCCACATTCATATTGTACTTTAAAAGCTCCTCATCTATTTTCTGATAATTACCAACAGAAACAACAAACTATATTGATGAAAAATGTCATAATATATATTCCTTTTAACACTATTACAAAAATTGTATCCTAAATAGCATTCATCTTTGGTCATTTCATTTTGTTCAATATAGAACAATCCAAATTGCTAATATCTTGACTATATGTCATTTTTTCCTTAAATAGAATAACTATTGATCCTGGAGTATAAAATGCATGTTAAAGGTAATAGCAATAAGAACTGTAGTAGATATCTGGAGAAGAAATTAACATATTAGAGCTGGCAGATTCACTCTATGTCAAATCTAACTTGCCTTTTTTGTTGTTGTTAAGGAAACCACAGATTTAGAAAGGATTAATAACTTCCTAAAGGTTAAATAGTTATTTGAGAAGAAATCTAAGAAGAAGAGTTTAAGTGTATTCTTTCCCACTGAATGAATGTGTTTCTTATCCCTTGGGGAATGTTGCCTGGCTCTATGTATTTAAGATCCATATGGCAATTGGGAATACTATCAATTTTTTGAAGACTTTGGATGGAATAAGAAACAATCTGGCACAAGGAACATTTATTTGAATGTTATTCTAAATTAATTCCTTATATAATCACTTATCCAACTATTGCAGGAAGATAAAAAAAGCAATGACGTTTCTCCTAAAATATATCACTGCAGTCTGTCTTCGCCTAAACTACTTTTATTTATCATGCCTGCATATACACCGCACAAATAAAATAATTATTTTATCAATAACAAGAAAATTTTATCTTGACTGAGGCTTCAAATCCATAGTCATAAATCTTAAAGTCAACATTTATCTGTCTATATCTCTTACATTTCTTACAGTGCTAAAATGCTAGTGCTAGGTAGTGCTAACATATAGCATAGTTGTATTCTACATGGCAAATATATTTATTGAATGAATAGCATACACATTTATTTGAGAACTGTTATTTTTCTTTACCTTTAAAAGCTAAGTTAAAATGTGTTTTGTATGTCATAAATTAAACATTATTATTTTCCCTTTAACAGAACCTCTTATTAGAAACCCCAAAGAAATACAAGGTATAGGTAAGGTCAGCAAAGGATGCTAAAACCATTGAAAGTCTCGGGCGCCTGGGTGGCTCAGTGGGTTGAGCCGCTGCCTTCAGCTCAGGTCATGATCTCAGGGTCCTGGGATTGAGTCCCGTATCGGGCTCTCTGCTCAGCGGGGAGCCTGCTTCCTCCTCTCTCTCTCTCTGCCTCTCTGCCTACTTGTGATCTCTCTCTGTCAAATGAGTAAGTAAAATCTTTAAAAAAAAAAACAAACAAACATTGAAAGTCTGTTAGGGCAAAGGACAGTCTCTCCATGTCCAAATACACCTAACATATGAGTTATTAATTGAAAAAAATAGATATATACATACAAAATTTTTCCATGGGGAGATTCTAGTGGTCATTGCCACACCAAATGATCAAAATTAGTGTCACTTCTGATGATACTATGTACTTGTACTTAGTATCTATGTACTAATACTGTGTACTTCCTGATGTCATGCAATATGAATAACATAGTATTACTTTTAAAAAGGTATTGCTACAGTCATTTATCCCAAATTTAATCATGCTCTGAAATCTAACTTCCAGTTTACAGAAGATATAAGGTGTAGAAGAATAACTTTATTATATCACAAGGACATATTTAGACAAATTCAGAAAGTTAGATGTCTTATGAGAGAACTGACCTGGTTTCTTCAAAAAGCCAGTATCATAGAAAAAAGGTAGGAAAAGAACTCCATGTTAAAGAGACATAATAATTAAAAGTACTATGTGCATATTGATTCAATTCTGGTTTTAAAAATAGTGATCAGGAGCAACTGGGTGGCTCAGTGGGTTAAAGCCTCTGCCTTCTAGTCAGGTCGTGATCCCAGAGTCCTGGGATCAAGCCCATGTCCAGCTCTCCGCTCAGGGGGGAGTCTGCTTCCTCCTTTCTGTCTGCCTGCTTCTCTGCCTGCTTCTCTGCCTGCTTGTGATCTCTGTCTGTCAAATAAATAAATAAAATCTTTAAAAAAATAGCCATCAGACATTTTAGGGGCAGTTGGAGAAATTTGAACAATAACTAGTAAAGGATGATGTCAGAGAATGAATGTTACCTTTCATCAATGTAATAATAGTAATGTAGTTATGTAAGAGAAACTTCTTATTCTTAGGCAATGATGCTGAAATTTTTAGGGGTGATATCTCGATATGTCTGCATCTTACTTTCAAATAGTCAGAGAATTAACAGGAAAAAAGAAGAAAAAAGAAAAGAAGGGAAGGATATGATATTATAGAATAAGATAGAAGTTATAGGAGTCTACTGTATATTCATTCATATTTTTTGAATGTTTGAATTGTTCATAATGAGAATGTGAGGAAAAGTTCTTGTAAATCTAGGCTGGAAGAATAACTGCTACCTTCAAAACAGTATTGCCTTTGTCTGCAAGAGATGGTACATTGGTAAGGTAACCCAAAACGAAGATCAAGATTAGTCTTTTTAGAATGCCCCTGAATATACACTTCAACAACTATGTTGTTATGTCAACAGAGACGAGATAGCTCTAGCTTTCCCTCAAGTGATATTAGAGCAGGAGCATGAGAAAGGATGTTAACTTACCTTTTATTCATTTCTGAACAAATTTTTTTTTTTTTTTTTTTTAAAGACCAAGAAAGGGAGCATGAACAGGGGGAGGAACAGAGGGAGAGAGAGAAAGAATCTTTAGCAGGCCCTCTGATCAAAGTGGAGCCTGGCACAGGTCTGGGTCTCATGACCTTGAGGATCATGACCTGAGCCAAAATTAAAAGTTGGATACTTAAATGACGGAGCGACCCAGGTATCCCTCTGAACCAACTTCTCAAAATTGACTCCAGTACAATTATTCTTTTTCCAGTCATAAACATTTGAGAGTCCAATAAAGAGACATTTGTACCTATAAAGATGTTCTCTAAAAGGATTTTAAAAAGGAGGCTTTTGTCTTATACAATTAAAGTACTTTTAATGAAGTCACCTGAAAATAAATGTCTCTTTATTCTTCAGTTTCGATTATTATATGAACAAAGGGTTATATTAGAAATAAATCACAATCCTCTCACTTTGTCACTAGAATGTTTTAATAGATACATACTGTAAGATTTTTAACTGACTGATAAAAATACTCAATTCCAGGAATTATGTTTTATTATAAATCTTAGCCTTTGATATTGTTTCCCAAAGAAAATGCTCGAATGATTTTCAATTCCCAAGGGCCAAATTCTGCCGTCAGTTATCCATGCATGGCTCCCATTGACTTCAATGGCTTTCATTGACTACCATGGAAGTAAGCCAAATTCCACTGGAGGATGTGTGCATGCAACTCTATTTGAAGTTAGTGGGGGTCACATACATATCCTAGGGCAGAACTTGGCCCAAGGATTCTATACTAATCAATTGCTGTCTTAGCATGCAAAACAATGGAAAAAATATTGCCACTACAAAAGTAAACCAAATGTTAAAGACAGCTCTCCAAGAGAAATCTAGAAAAGACTTCTTAAAGAAATATAAAAACATTGTCATGCCATTACTTCTCTGCTGGAGACTGAAAACAATTAGGATTCTAATAAGATATATGTTGCAATGAAAAATTTTCCTGGATTATACAGCATTCTCACACGGATCTGGCCCACTCAAGACTCTGGCCCATTTCAAACTTTGGCTTTTCCTTCGGTGAGTGTGTTGATCTCTTGACCTTTCTCCAAGCTGAGCTCCCACAGTTATTTTAAAAATGGTGTTCATGTCTTTTATATAAATACAATACTAAAAGAGGATAGTGAGTTTGGAGCCTTCTCTTGTTTTTTTCCAAATGAATTTCCCAACATGGGCTACTAGCTGAAGGTATCAAATAAGCACAGTGTAATTACTATAGTAGGGAGAAACATAACAATGATTATTTTTATCTATAATTTTCATCTTTTTTCCAAACTTCTTTCCCTGTCTGGATGACAAATGAGCCCAAATATGTTTTCTTTATTTGTATAAACAAAGAATGTTGTGAATTATGCCTCTTTCTTACTACCTTAGCAATACTTCATATTTTTAAAGGCAAGAGATGCTGATTTTTCATTTCTTCTCAAGCTAAAATGCATACAAGAGACAGTACATATCCCAAATGTAGTTATGAATTTGTACAAAATGAACATGGTAATGTAATTACTATCAGATGAAGAAATTATCATGACTGGCACCCCAAAAGTCTTCCTGGTTCACCTTCCCAATTATTACTCTCTCAAAGGTAATGATTATTCTGGTTTCTTACTCACACATTAATGAAAAAGACTGGAGTGTTTCCAGAATCTCTCCTGTTTATGTTTCCTGCCTGTTATGACTGAAAAATCTCAGGTTTGCTTTTTAGCCTTTTTTTTTTTTTTAAAGATTTTATTTATTTATTTATTTGACAGAGAGAGACAAATCACAAGTAGGCACAGAGATAGGGGGAAGCAGGCTCCCCGCTGAGCAGAGAGCCCGATACAGGGCTCAATCCCAGGACCCTGAAATCAGGTCCTGAGCCGACAGCTCTTTACAATTTTCTCTTTTTAAATCTCAATTCCAATATAGTTAACACAGAAGGTTATATTAGTTTCAGGTACACAATATACTGATTCAGCAATTCCAGACATCATCCCAGTGCTCATCACAACAAGGGTCTCCTGAATCCCCATTGTCTATTTCACCCATTTTCCCACCCACCTCCCCTCTGGTATTCATCATATAAGTTTGTTCTCTATAGTTGAGGCTGTTTCTTGTTCTCTCTCTCTCTCTCTCTCTGTGCCTCTTCACCTCTGCTTGTTTGTTTTGTCTCTTAAATTCCACATAGAGTGGTATTCTATGGTATTTGTCTTTCTCCGACTGACTTACTTTGCCTAGCCTTATGCTGTCTAGCTCTATCCATGTCTTTGCACGTGGAAGATTTTATTCTTTTTTATGGCTTAATGATATCCATATGTGTTTCTAAAAATGCTATTTTTAAATGCAATCAACTAAATTGATTTTAATGATCTTTAATTTGTTATTAACTAAAAGTTGTGAACTCCTTGAGCCTAAACTAACTTTTTATTTTATGCATAACCAAGTGTTCCCTGGGTCCAGAATTATGCTAACATATTGCAGGTGATTAATAAATATTTGAGGCCTGAACAAACCTTATAGACATACCTCATGGCTCCTGGTTGGTCCAGTGAAGGCATCATTAGAAGAAATAAATTGTTAACTGAACTAGAGCTATTTAGGGTCATTGTAACATGATTCTTATGGAAATGTATTTCTGAAATACAACAGTAATTTCTTATCATTGTTGCTCAAAGACTAGAAATATCTGTGCAATTTTAAATTTCATGATTATATTTCATAACATTATTAAATTATAAGTGACATACAGTGAAATGCACATATTTGATGAGTTTTAACATATGTGGTGTGTAAGCTTTTGAAACCAACACCATGATCAGAATAGTGACTTCATCCACCACCCCTAAAAGTTTCTTTGTCCCTTCTATAATCCATACCTCCCTCCACTCCCATTCTCAGGCCACAACTTGTTTGACTTCCGTCACTGCTTAGTTGCATTTTCTAGAGTAATCAAATCACTTAGCATAACTATTTTGAGATTTATCCACATTGTTGTACATGTAAATGGTTCATACTTGTTTATTGTTGAGTTGTATTCTATTACATGGATGTGCTATATTTTATCCATTCACCAGTTGATGGACATTTAAGTTTTTCCTTCTTGGGACTGTTAGAGACAAAGGTGCTATGAACATTTATATACAAGTCTTTGAATATATGCTTACACTATAAAAAGAAGTGGGATGACTAGGTCATACAGAAGGTTTATAAGAAAGCTTTTTAAGAAACTACAAAATGGTTCCCCCAAATGGTTTCCAAAGTGATAGCACCATTTTACATTTCTTCAACAGTATGCAAGTGTTCCACTGGCTCTGCATTCTTACTAACAATTTATTATTCTTTTAATTTTAGCTACTCCAATGAGGTGTGGAATTGAGGTAGTTTGAGCAAGCATTCCTCTGCACCATTCCAGTTACTTAATAAAACAACATACTGTTTAAGAGTCTAGCTCTGCAGTTATACACACTTGATTTCAACATGTTTCTCTCTATCTATATGAACTCAGAGGAGTTATTTAATATCTTAGAGTCTCAGTTTACAAATATCTTATTTAGATATATTTATATAATATATAAATATCTCCCTCATATCCCTAAATATCTCATTTAGATATTTATATAATATATAATTTCTGGAGATGCTGTAAACTCTATTAAAGAAGAATATCTTATAGTATTGTTTCTCTTTCCTCTTTCCCTCTCTTATTTCCATATAGATATCTCTCCCAAATCATAACAAAATTGCAAAAGCATTTCACTTTCACTCTCTATAAAATAAAACTAGTCATACACACTGTTCGTATTAGCTTTAACCATAGTTGACTTAAACCATATTTAAAAAAATACAGTCAGTGTGAAATCAAATTAAATAAATCCTTATTTTTTCTTTTCTTCTTATCAGTTCTTTCTTTTTACTTCTCTCAAACTCAGTGATTTGTTTTTTAAAAGGTCTGGTCATGCACCAGATTAAAAGTTGAGTTCTTATTTATCAAAATTTATTGGCATGCCATGCTCTTTTTCCTCTCTGAATAATGCCTTCCTTGAAATAGCTACAATAATAATTTATTTCAGATTAAAAAGAAAATTATAATGCTGTGTGTTTCAAAGGAGCATTAAAGTTATATGAAAGCATTAAAATTGAAAAAATATGAATAAATCAATATTTACAAACCTGAGAAAGTCATTTAATTGGCATCTCTTTAATAGATTGCAATTAATCAATTTTTATGTAATTAATGTTCAGAGTTTAATAAATTATTACCAAAAACACATGAGATGGAATTTATGGCAAAGAGAACATACAACCATTATACTACAAATTTGAATAATTTTGAAAGAATATACAGTTCTTGTTAACTGCAGTTAAACTCACTCTTTTGAAACACCACAAATTCTGATAGTTTGCAATTTAATTCTATTTGGAGAAGTAATAGGTCATAATAAAGCAGAGATTCTTGATTAGCATTAATGGTTGATTTTCAATGGTTGCCATGTCTTATCAAATAACACCAAGTTTTCAAGTTAAGAGTATATTCTTTTAGTACCTTTATCTTTTGTCACATGCATTCCATATAATATATTTTTAAACTCCTTGTTTACCTTTAATATGAATAGTTCTATGTAATAATTTGTTGCTAATATAGGTTTTCCTGACAATTGGAAGAGGGTTTCACCACTTGAGTTTGTCTTTCTTGCTATCTTATCTCCACCTCCAGAAAGCACAGGATGGTAACACAAAGTCTGTAAGTAAAGAAAGGGTTTGCGAACCATACACTGATACTGTATTATCTTCTTAACCATTTTTCATTTGACACTCTTTGCTTAAGATTAATTCACACTGTCTTCTGAAATTTTAATTCAACTCTAGCCTACAAATACTTGCACGTGAATAGCTCTTGGGCTGAGTAGAAATGCAAAAAAGATACTATATTTTATCAGATCTAAGATATCATCTATCATAAGATGCATGAATATATGTACCACTAAAGAAGAAAATATGTTGCCAATTAAATTATGGCACAATTAAAAAGTGCTGCTGATTATAGTGTGCATCCCAAATTCAGAGATGAAAGAAATTAAAGGAAATAGTCACGTTAAAATTCAGTGAAATATGGCTTCTGTGCAAAGCTTGCCTGTTGCCACATGAAGTCAAATGAGTTATTTAACTCCACCATACTTCAGCTCTTTCACCTCTAAGATGAAGATAATAATTACTTCTCGGTTGAAAGGATGAAGGGAAATATGTGCATGTGAAACTATTAGTGTTGTGACTGCCACACAGTAAGCTGAAAATAAGTAATCTATTACTGCTATTCTACTTTTTAAAAAATTAAGCTAAGAGAGCCAAATAACAGAAAGTAATTTAAAGTAGCATAAATATAATAAATTGTGATTAGGCAATAGGTACATTAATAGTTGGACAAGGTAGACACAACGAGTAAACTAGAAAGCTTGACAAAAGGGTTCTAATTTACATAGGCAACATAGAAGAATGAGAATCCCATGTGATAAAAACAGAGTGAGCAAAACCACAGAGGGAGTAATTGTGATACTCAGAGTGAGTTCAGTGAAAAGAACACTACAGATGATCATTGACAGCCAAGTTTTCCTCTTGACTCTCTTCAACAGGTATGAGTCTTCAAACAAGTAATCCCTGCTCTCTTGGCCTCGTTTTTCTCATCAAAAAGTCATTTTTGTGAGCTCTTCTACCTCTAAAATTTCTCATGTCCATGCATGTACAGAGAGAGGGAAAAAAAGTTAAACTTTCCAGAATGGAGGGTTAACACTGAAGTGAAGTAGGAAACCAGGTTCAATATCATACTACAGATGAACAGCTTTTACCCAGGATAAATGTGCAGATGTGATATAGTTTACTACATTCATTTTTACTATTCTATTGTTCCCAGTAATATTATTGGTGAGAATATATAAATATAGACATATGTATATACATGTATTTTCACATATGTTGATAGATAAAGCAAATTGTGGAAACTTTTTAGTACAAAGAATTCTGTTTCTAGCAGTCTTTAAATGAAGTATTCCTTTTAAATATCCTGCTTGAGTTACTACAGATATTATAAATAATTTTTTAATTTTCAAAATACAATAACATTTACTGATGATATTCTATTTAAAATAATTTATGTTTTAATTGATGAATAAGAGCAAATTTAGGAACTTTTGGGATTATTTCAATAATATCATTTTTTTCCCCCAGTGATATGTGGAACTGTCAATTTATGAGCTTCCATATACAGATGAGGACATAGAACAGCAGAAATTACTATTTCTGTTATGTTAATACACATGAAAGAACATATGATTTCTCAATCCAAATATTTAGTTTTCAAAAATGGTGTTTTATTACTCTAACAGATGAAATCCCCAAAAGAAATCAAGCACAGTATTGGTATGGGAAATGGCAGTGAGTGAAAAACAAAGAAGGTAATGCAAAGAACTACCTCACTGTGGAGATAGCTTTGTAGATTATAGGACATAGAAAAATACCTTTCTTCCCCCTCTTGAGTTTAACTCTACTATCCATGAGGATGAATATTTGACCTTGGGGAAATGCGTGCATGTGGGCATGCATGTGCCTGTGTGCATGTGTGAGATTTGGGAGTTACTCATTGGTCATCACTATGAAAGAGAGAAGCCGGTTGCCTTGGAGCTCCACCCCCAACAGGAGCACAGGGTGACAAGCGAGGGTCATGGGTATAAGCACTCCAGAGCTATTGAGTCTTGAACTACCCTGCCCTGCAGCTGGGGGCAGCATACCAAACCCTTAAAAAAAAAAAAAAAAAAAAAAAAAAAGAATAGAAAACATACACTGTAGGAGAGACCAGGAAGGGCTACTTTGCTTGGAGGTTTCATTCCTATCTTGGCCGGGACCATGGGACTTGAGTGCTAAGGTGATCTCTCTCTCTCTGTTCTGTTCCAAATTGTTTTCCTTCAAAATTCATAGGTTGAAGTTTTAACCACTGATGTGATTGTATTTGTAGATAAGGCCCATAGGAGGTAAAGGTTAAATGATTTTGTAAGGGTGGGTCTCTAATCTTATAGAATTGGTGAATCTGTAAGAAGAGGGAGAGAGAGATCTCTATGCACATGCACTAAGGAAAGGCTATGTGAGCCTGTGGTGGGAAAGCAGCCATCTGCAAGCCAGAAAGAAACCTCTCTCAGATCTTGATTTTCTAGCCTCAAGAACTGTGAGAAGACACATTTCTGTTGGTTAAGCCACCCAGTCTGTGGTATTTTGTTATGGCAGCCTGCTCAGACTGACTCTCTTCTTCTTTTGACTTTTCTGCCACCGCAGCCTCTCTCCCTGGATCTGTCTAGAGTGTTGAACTATCTTGGCCTTTCTCAGTCTTTTCACTAAAGAGGAACACTTGAAATATCTTTTGAGGCTCAAAAAATTGAATAAAAATTATTGTATTGAGGCTGTTCCAGTTCTACATATAAGGAGCTGGGAAGTAGCCATTCCATCCTAACGAAAAGCTAAATGGACTGTAAATACTCAAAAACAATAAAAACGATGACTGAAAAAACAAAAGAGAATATCCAAGAGCTGTGGGACAACTATAAAAAATGTAACATATGTATAACAGAAATATAAGAAGGAGAGAAATTTCCCCAAATCAATGTCAGATACCAAACCATGGATAAGGAAGCTTAGAGAACACCAACCAGGCTAAATGCTAAAAAAGTGAACACCTAGGCCTATCATTTTCAAACTAGAGAAAATCAAAGAAAAGAAAAATCCTGAAAGAAGCCAGAAGAACTGTACATGAACAAAAAATTAAATGTGAGAATTATTTTTTTAATATTTATTGATTGATTGATTTTAGAATCCAGTGGGGGGAGGTGGTCGGGAGGAGCAGAGGAAGACTGAGAGAGAGAATCTCAAGCCGACTCCACACTCTGCAGAGCCCACCTAGGGCTCCATCTCATGAACCTGAAATCATGACCAGAGCTGAAAACAAGAGTCGGGTGCTTAATTGCACCACCCCTTGCCCTAAAATGTGAGAATTCCTAATGACATAGTGTGTTTATAGAGCATTCATTCTCATTGTTACATAAAATTCAACTGAACGAGTATGTCAATATTTGTTTCTACTTTATCTATGGACATTTGGGTAGTTTTCAGGGTTTGACTATCGTGATTAGTGTTACTATGTGTATTCCTGTTTATATCTTATGTCAAATATACATGAATTTTTCTGCTAGGACCATACACAGAAAATAGAATCATACTTTCTAACACTTTTTTGGTATACATTTTATATTCACATTAAGAAGTATACTTTAGAAATATACATGATATCAGGTTCAATACAGTACAATACAATAAAAAAGTAACAAAAAGTTTTAAAAAAAAATAACTTATTAAGTATGATGCAGTCTGATATTTTCTATCTTTTTTTTTTTTTTAAGATTTTATTTATTTGCGCACCAGAGAGAGAGCAGGGAGAGGGGTAGAGAGAGAGAGAGAACTCCCCACTTTGTGGGGAGTCTGACACGGGGCTCGACCCCACTAGGATCCTGATCTGAGCCAAAGTCAGACACTCAACTGACTGAGCCACTGAGGTGCCCCTTTTCTATACTGTTTTTAATGCATTCTTTTATTTTTCCTTGATCTCTGGGCGGCAGGATAAAGGCCAGTGTCAGAGTGGTGCCCAGTGCTGCTTCTGTCCCTGTCTCTCATGCCGGCCTCATGTCTCACCTCTCCTTACCTTCCATTTTCTGTCCTACGAATGTCAACTGCTCGTAATTTCCTGCTTCTCTTCCAACCCCTATCCTCACTCATTTTGCCTCATCTGCCTTCTGTGTACCATTTTTCATTCCCATTTCATCCAAAAAACTACTTGTTCTTTGAACCTCATCTAACTCTGACTGCTTTTCACCCCTAAGTCTTTCTATAGGTGCCACCTTCTTGAAGACTTGCTCCTTGACCGTTTTTCCATTCCAAGGCAACCTGAGGTGCCTTCATGGGTATTTTATTATGTACTTTAGATATCTGTATTACTTTACCAACCATGCTACATTATCCTTATTTGTGCATCTGTGAGTTCCTTGAGGGTGGCAACTGTTCTATTCATTCCTACAACCCTAGTATTTAGCAGAAAGACTGCATAGATTATGTATTCAATAAATATTAATTGTATAAGTGAGTTAACTCAAATACAGAAACCTGGGAGATTCAGGTACAGATCTATTTATTATCTACTTGAATTTTGGCAATTTGCTTTCCCATTAAAGAGAGATCATAATATCTATTCAACCAAATATGATTGTTAAGATCAGTTAAGACAACACAACCACACAGCCACTTATAAGTAATATATATGTATACTTATAGTTATATATGCATATATTAAACTATGCTAGTATATTAGATTAGAAGATTAGGTTTATGTCCTTTTTTTCGCCTTGTGTTTTTTCCTTATTTTTTAAAAATTTTTAAACTTTTTATTTAAATTACAGTTGAACATATAGTGTGATATGTTTCAGGTGTGCAAAACAGTGATCCAATGATTCCATGTAACACCTGGTGCTCATCACAAATGCACCCCTTAATCCCTAACACCTATTTCACCCATCCCCCCACCCACTTCCCTTGTATTTTTAAAAAATTTTTGTTTATAAGGAAGATGTGGTCCATATACATTATGGAGTATTATGCCTCCATCAGAAAGGATGAATACCCAACTTTTGTAGCAACATGGATGGGACTGGAAGAGATTATGCTGAGTGAAATAAGTCAAGCAGAGAGAGTCAATTATCATATGGTTTCACTTATTTGTGGAGCATAACAAATAGCATGGAGGACAAGGGGTGTTAGAGAGGAGAAGGGAGTTGGGGTAAATTGGAAGGGGAGGTGAACCACGAGAGACTATGGACTCTGAAAAACAATCTGAGGGGTTTGAAGTGGTGGGGGGGTGGGAGGTTGAGGTACCAGGTGGTGGGTATTATAGAGCGCACGGATTGCATGGAGCACTGGGTGTGGTGAAAAATAATGAATACTGTTTTTCTGAAAATAAATAAACTGAAAAAAAAATGATGTATTCCAAAATGTTAACAGAGGAATTAAAAAACTTATTAAGTAAAATATTAAAAAAAATTTTTTTTGTTTATTTTTTAAATTCCTTTTCAGTGTTCCAGAATTCATTGTTTATGCACCACACCCAGTGCTCCATGCAATACATGCCTTCCATAATACCCACCACCAGGCTCACCCAACCTCCCACCCCACACCCCTCCAAAACCCTCAGATTGTTTATCAGAGTCCACAGTCTCTCATGGTTTGTCTTCCCCTCCAATTTCCCCCAACTCACTTCTCCTCTCCATCTCCCAGTGTCCTCTGTGTTATTCTTTATGCTCCACAAATAAGTGAAACCATATGATAATTGACTCTCTCTGCTTGACTTATTTCACTCAGCATAATCTCTTCCAGTCCCATCCATGTTGATACAAAAGTTGGGTATTCCTCCTTTCTGATAGAGGCATAATACTCCATTGTATATATGGACCATATCTTCTTTATCCATTTGTCCATTGAAGGTTATCATGGTTCTTTCCACAGTTTGGCGACTGTGGCCATTGCTGCTATGAACATTGGGGCACAGATGGCCCTTCTTTTTACTACATCTGTATCTCTGGGGTAAATACCCAGTAGTGCAATTGCAGGGTCAGAGGGAACCTCTATTTTTAATTTCTTGAGGATTCTCCACACTGTTTTCCAAAGTGGCTGCACCAACTTGCATTCCCACCAACAGCAAAAGAGGGTTCCCCTTTCTCCACATCCTCTCCAACACACGTTGTTTACTGTCTTAATTTTGGCTACTCTAACTGGTGTAGGTGGTATCTCAATGTGGTTTTGAATCTCCCTGATGGCTAGTGATGATGAACATTTTTCATGTGCCTGTTAGTCATTAGTACGTCTTCTTTGGAGAAGTGTCTGTTCATATCTTCTGCCCATTTTTTGACAAGATTATCTGTTTTGTGAGTATTAAGTTTGAGGAGTTCTTTATAGATTCTGGATATCAGCCCTTTGTCTGTATTGTCATTTGCTAATATCTTCTCCCATTCCATGGGTTGCCTCTTTGTTTTGTTGACTGTTTTCTTTGCTGTGTAGAAAATTTTGATCTTGATGAAGTCCCCAAAATTCATTTTTGCTTTTGTTTCTTTTGTCTTTGGAGATGTAGCTTGAAAGTATTTGCTGCGGCCAATGTCAAAGATTCCCTTGTATTTTTTAAATTTTTATTTCACTGATTTTCAGTTGGATCAAATTTGCCTTAGGAATCTTCAAATTCCCATGTTATCAGAAATATCAAAAATGGTGTTTAAATATACAGTTGGAAGGGTCATGCAGTAAAATATTCCACCAACCAGTTGAATCTAAGCTAAGACCATTTCTAACTTAAAACATATAGATATTTTTGAGTTGATATTGCTTATCCAAACTAAACCCTTGGCTTTCACTGTGAGCAGCAAGCAAGCAGTAATATATCTTGGAAGAAATCAGGATTCATGCAACATGATACTTCTGAAAAGGTTCACACTGTGAAAAAAGTCCATTTGTGCCCAGATGCTACCTGATATGTAATCCCAGCCCCATTTTGCATTTTTAATACAGGCAAAATACCCATTAAAACAAATACATTTAAAACATAAGAGCTATTTATTATTTACTCTATTGAATGAGTTAAGGCTTAAGTATTAAAAGAAAACACAGAGGCACCTGGGTGGTTCAGTTGGTCAAGCATCTGACTCTATTTTGGCTCTGATCATAATCTCATGGGTGCTGAGACAGAGCCCTGCATTGTCAGGCTCCATCCTCAGCAGAGAATCTGTTTGAGGGTTCTCCCCCTCTGCCCATCTCCCCACTCCCATACTCTCTTGCTATTTCTCTCTCTAAAATAAATAAATAAGTCTTTAAAGTAAATAAAAACAAATATAATCTCATTTTACTGGAAAGAGCCCAAAGAAGGAAGATAAAATCTTCAGAGATAAATGCAAGGTAGTAAATTGAAGAATGAAGAAGGATGAAAAAAAATCCAGATAAAACTAGAGAAATTTAGGTCAGAGTTATAAAATAAAATGGTTCATGCAGCCAGACAGATATTTTTGCAAATGAGCAGTCTGCAGGGCATAACGTTTAGAGGGCATATATAGCCCCTAAATGCTAGTGATTGTGGCAAAGTAGTTCATGCCCACCTTGAACAGGTCAGGCTTCATCAGTGCCTACCAGTCAGGCCATGCAAGGATATGGATCCAGTATTGCCAGAATTTTGACTCTTCATGAGAAATTATAAATCCATATTTTACATGAATATTCTAGATTTTAAAATGTTATTTCCATGCGTTTAAGTTACTCAGGCCAAAAAAACACAGCTTTGAATCAAATCAGGTTTCTTGTCTACCAGTTTGTAAAATGTAGGCACAAACAACAGAATAAATGAGGATTTAATTGAACATAAGCTGAATCTTTTCAACAGTACAGTATTTTTTTTAAATGAAGAGAATTCTCACTGCAGTGGCTATTAAAGCATGGTATTAGTCGTCTCACTGGGTTATTAGATATTTTTATGTTCTTGTTTCAGACAACTATATGGCAACTAGGCTGTGCCCAGGAAAAATCATTCAAAACTGCATGTTTGGAAAAATTTGGAAAAAGTTACTCTGAGAAGAATCCAAGACAGTTACAGTTGTTTACTTAGTCTCACATAAAAATTAAGTATGGTGTCTCATAATTTTTGCATTTTCGCATTTTCGGATTCCTCTGCATGAAATTCTCTTCTCTCTAGTCTTTACGTGGTTGATTATGCCTGGATAACATCTCCAGAAAGCCTTCTTTGCACTACCAAAACTCACCCCTCCGATTTTTTTTTTCTAATATTTAGTGTGTTTTCCCATGATAACACATCCTCCATATGGCTTCTTTATTTCTTTTGTTTGTTTGTTTAAAGATTTTATTTATTTATTTGACAGAGAGATAGAGAGCACAAGTAGGTAGAGCCACCAGGTAGAGGAAGAGAGAGGCAGGCTCTCTGCAGAGCAGGGAGTCTGATGCGAAACTTGACCCCAGGACCCTGGTATCATGACTTGAGCCAAAGGCAGCCACTTAACCGACTGAGCCACCCAAGGACTCTGGCTTCTTTATTTCATTTCTTCCTCAGATCATGCATTCTTTGAGGACTTTGTCTAGATTATTTTTAAAGCTTAGGATCACACATAATAGTAGACATAGGCATGTAGTAGATAATTAATAAATAGTAATAAAAACATAAATGAATCAATCAATAAATTGATTAATGAATGAATGACTCCCTTGTCTGGCATAGTTGTACACTGGTTATTATTGTTTTTCATTCCTCATTAATTTCCATCCTATCCAGGAACCGTAGTTGGCCTTGCTAACATTTATAGTGTGTTGACAAATTTTACTTGCAGATGTGATAAAAGAATTAGAGATACTAGCATTCCAACTATGTGCCATATTTCATTATATAATCCTCACAAAAACTCCAAAAGGTAGGCATTATTATTCTCTTTTCACAAATAAAGAAAAATAGTTTTAGATTTTGAGAAACTTGTCCAAGCTCACACATCAAGTAAGTGAAGGAGCCATGATTCCAAATGAAATTTATTTCAGCTTCAGAAATTATGGTTTTCCCATGATACATGATTGCCTGTGAGCTCCGATGGAAAGGGCATTTTCACTGACACAGTAACACTGACCTTCATGGAATATTTCCAAGAGTGATTTACTCCTAACAAGCCACAACTGGATGCATGGTAAAGTCAATGTAAATGTTCTCTATTTAAAAAAGACTGTTATTTAAAATCTCATTTAAAATTTCAGAATATTTTTGTTTGTTTGTTTCTGGAAATTTACTTATTCTGCTTAAAACCCTTATATGATCTCTATTATTATGTAGATAAACTTTTCCATTATCTTGGGAGACATGCATAACAGAACAACTTTTATGGTTCTGCAGATGTCTCCACATCCTATCTGGTAAGTTGAACACAAATGGAAAGTAGACAAATTTTCATAGGAGTTTCCAGAACATTCTGAAAGGAAAGGAATTAAGTCATTGGAAAAAAAAAAAAAAACAAACCCTTCCCCTTTAAAGTTGAACATCTGTAGAATGGCTTTACTTAATTGAGGTTATCTTTGATGAGATTAACTAGCAAGAAAATATGCGAGTCAGTTCCTTCTTTCTCCCTTCCTGCACCTACAGAAATGTACATTTAGGATAAGGTTAATTTGGTTCAAGCTCAATACCAAAAAAACTGGATTTGCCATCTTGTTGAAAAGATAACAAGAAATTAAAAATAGATTTCTACTGTTAATTTTTTAAAAGAAAATTGACTTTAGAATAGGCTACTTGGGCTCTCTGCAAAGTGGAATTTAGAGAAAACAATGGGGCCACTACAATATACTGAATGCTACCTAGTTTTAAGAAGCTTGGTCGACATGCTTCCATTTATACTCTTGTTATTAAGTTTGAACAAATGCTCTGCTTCTCTTATTTGCTTAGATAATGCCTACTAACCTTAAAATACTCAGTTCAGATTTTACCTGCATTAGGAAGCCTTCTCTATCAGAATACAAAGAGAAAAACAGATACAAACCCCTCTGAGTATTTAAAACACAGGAAATTAGCACAGGAAATTGACTTTGCATATGAAGGACAACTTTAGGAATCTAACCAGTGCAGAGGGGGTCAGCTCTGAGAGAGGGAAAGCAGAAAACCATCCCCAAGTTTGACAGACAAAGGGAGAAGACGGGATTATTGGAAGCAGCTAGAGGACGCTGGAATCCTGTCAGAACTTGCCCGGTAGGAACCAGCATCACAAAAATAACTTGCCTCTTTGTTTCCCTCACTTCAGTGTCAGCCACAGTCCATAGCCTCTAGGACATCAGCTATTGAGGTTAGCTCTCCTGAAAGTCTCCCTGCAGAGCAGGGAAAGGATGAGGCCGTGAATGAGGCACAGAAGAGTCCCTACTGGCTCTTCTCTCACCTGAAACAGTGGTCTCCATTTCTCCACTTACATCCATATTAGATGTTGTACTTACGGTCCTATGAAATATGACTGCATTGCTTTGCATTGTGGTTACCTACTTACTTGTGTGGGAGATGCTGAGATGCATGAGATCAGGAACTATGAATATTTGATGACTAAATGAATGAATGAATCAATTCTCCACCATGCTCTCTTCACCTGTTAACACACAATACTGCTTCGTTTTCAGTCCCATGATGCTGATAGGTTTCCAAAAACTCATGGCTATAGCCTTTGAAGGCTAAAGCTTGCCCCATGTAATTGAACCTGGATGGATAATCAGTTGGACCTAATCCCTGGACGTTATAGCCAAATGTAACATGAGATTTTAGCCATTCCTTTCCATCCTGTCATTCTATAAATATACTGCCATGCCTCAAGGTATTTCAAAATAGGCAGTACAAATTTTACGCCTGGGAAAGAATAAAATACTTCCTTCATATTAGGGAAATTATAACCATAGATTTTTAATGTTAATATTTCATATTATCTTATTGCAAAACCATAGGATCTTATTTTAAAATATTTCCCTTCTTTTAGATAAAAAAAGAAAATAGGAAGTCAGATCAGTAGAATAGTTTCATTCATTACAGCAGTCACTTATTTTCTTATTATGAAAAGACATCCTATAAAGTCCTGTGGTGCTAAATAGATGTCTGTGGTGTCTGAATTGAAGCATGACTCTTTCACAAAAGGGCTTGAAAACTGAGAGTTTTTCCCAAATTATGTTCCATGGTTTAATAGTCTGTTACCTGAATAGATAATTTTCTAGTCAAATCAATTTAGGAAATGATGAATTAAACAAAAACAGACAAGTTTCTATACTGAAGAAATTATTATTATAAGATTTTAGTATGCTTTGAATCTCCAAGAAATAAAAATAATTATTTTTTAGCAGAATACTTGTATAAAAGTGAGATTTTTAGATTTGTGAGAAATTCTAACAAAAAAATATAATTTATTGTCAATAGACAAAACAACTACTTCAGCATTGATTTTTATTGGGTAAATAAATTAAATAATAGTAATTAATAGAAGTTACAAACTGATTGGAAGAAAATGTTATATATTTTTAGATTCTTTCATGCTACCTTTAAAGTGAGAGTTTTCGGGCACCTGGGTGGCTCAGTGGGTTAAAGTGAGATTTTTCAAATTTAAGATTATTTAATGTTCATATTTGATTGAATTAATAAAATTCTTTTACAGGAAAAAGTCCCATCAAATGAAAAGCTGTGTTATTGCATTTGACTCTCTTATCCACATCTACAACCTTCCATTATGAGATCATACAAGAAGTGTCATCCTTAATCTCATTGTATGAGATCATGCAAGAACTGTCAACCTCAATAGCTGATGTCCTAGGGGCTATACAAGAAGTGTCATCCTTCATCATAATATGCTATAATGATATAGCATAATATCTGTATATGAGGAGGAAATAAAAAGTTCCTGAAGTGTTAGTTTTGTGACCTCTTATTTACAAAATAATCGTTGTTGTCACAGTCATTGTTGTCACAGTTGCCATAGTGAAAAATGAAGAATGATAAGAAAAGTCATTCATTAACTAAACAAATATTTGTTTTCCTATTATGTACCATACATAGGTAGTTATAAACACTTAGCTCTTTAGAATAATTATTACCTTAATATACGTATAAATTTTAGTTTCTACAGATAAATACTATAGTTCTTGGAGATTTTCAGACCCTCTGACTATAACTGTTTACTTATTTTTATATTTTATATCTATTGGA
Organism: Neogale vison; assembly: GCF_020171115.1. Lineage (NCBI taxonomy): Eukaryota > Metazoa > Chordata > Mammalia > Carnivora > Mustelidae > Neogale > Neogale vison. The sequence goes on along the minus strand of NC_058091.1, from coordinate 74,100,547 downwards.
AGATTAATCTAACAGAGAAAAATTTCTGTGTGGATTTTCATATTTCTAGAGTAGTTGAGTTATGAAACTAAGCTTTCATAGCCAACTATTAAAACTAGATTTGATCATGGCAACATTTCTTCCAAATCCATATTTTCTAAAATTATAAAATGTTTATCATATTATGCTCTTTTTATATATGTAGTACTATAACCAGTATTTTTTTTAAATTTTGTTTTCAGAAAAAAAACAAAATTTTGAAAAGTTTGCTCTTTTCAAAGTTTGGTTTAAGCAAAAGAATGGCTTCAAAACAAGATTTGGTGGTAATTTGGTTATAAAATGTCCCCAAGTCCCTATAAAAATTTAAAGAGAAAATAGAAGAGCAAAACAAAAATTCCACAGCCAACCTCTTAAATAAAATGAGGTGATATCTTCATATCCTTAAGAAATCCAGAACATGAGCAAATAGGACTAAATCAGTAATGACAGTAAATACAAAGTTTGCAAATGTTTCAGAAAGTAATTTGGCAAATCCTATCAAAATACATATATATTATACCCTGACATCCAGAAATCCCAGTACTAGGTATATTTGAAAACCTAAGAAAACATTTAATAAGTTCATAGAAACATTGTTTGCAGAGGCAAAAAATTAACAACAACCCAAATATCTCTCAATAAGAGAATGGATTGATGGACTTGCTGTTTATTCCTACAATGAAATACACGAGATAAAAATAATGAATTAAAGGAACATGGATAAATATGTATGAGTCTCACAAACAATACTGAGCAAAATTTTTTAAAATGCAGGTTGCAGAAGAATTTTAAAGAATGATAATTGTATGGATAGTTGTAAAATTTGCAATAAATATTAAATATTGCTTAAGATGTGCCTTAAAAACACATATATGTGGATATATGTAGACATATATGTACATATACTATACAGTATATGTTATATACATGTATTATACATATAACATACAGTATATATTCTATAGATATTTACATGAAATTTATGGGCACAACAATCATTGGGTGTAGGCTATCGGTTGCACTGGGACTTGGAAAAGAATGCTGTAGGGAAGGTTCACATACATTTTAACTGCATTAGTAACATCTCTTTCCTGAAATAGATGGTAGCTCCATCCATGAGTAATCATTGTATTGCTCTTTACAGCTTTTAGTGCCTCAAATGCTTTATAATAAATGGAAAAAGTCAACTAAACCATTTTCCCTGACTCTATGAAATATAGTTCTCTTGTTACACCTGTGACCTAGAGCAAATCTCTGTATAGTCTCTTTTTATACCAATCCCTAGTGTGTATACTCCCATGTGCCACACAGAGACAGATATTATTACTTTTGGTTTTCTTGTCAGAAGTTCATCATTATTATTTAATAACATTGCCAAGTAGATATAAATAACTTTCTATTCAGGATCATTGTAGAACATGGTCCTTTTCAAGAAGCCTCACATTTGCCCTGAATAGTAGCTGGGCATCCAGCCATTTACAGCAAATAAAACTCTCTGCTCAGGAATGGAAGAAATGAGTAAGGAATGACCCTTTGGTTCCTTAGTCTCTCATCCAACAAGACATTGTGCCACTCTAGTGCCTAGTGATTCTCTAATGTTCTCCAAAATATCAGCACCTCACATGAGGATTTCCACTTACCTCTCCTTTCAATTTAAGAACAGAACAACCAAATTATACGAAATTTTCCACCTGTGATTGCTGAATACTTTCCTTAGACTTTAAGTGGCTATCATCACATGACCTAAAACACTATCTCTGATTTTGGACATAAACCTTGCCATTTCTCTTTAGAGAAATAAAAAACTGTTTCATATAACATGACCCTGACCTATCTTAGTATTTCCAGTATACCCAGATTTTTCCATTCCGACATGTTTGCAATTCTGGGAGACAGTGTATACTGACATAGAGATTTATTGCCAGAAGCTTCCCAGTGGAGTCAGTGGCAGGAGATAAAATTTGGTCACAATTCACATGTGTTTGAAATGAGCATTCCAGGAGAAAATGATTAATTTCTCTTTAAAACCCAAAGGATAAAATACCATACTCACAAGCATTACTCCCTCTGTGTTTGCTCAGTCTCTCCTTTGTTCATTTGCTTCTTTTTACTTTTTCCTCTCTTTTTTTTTGTTTTTTTTCAAGCAATGAACCAAGTTATTGTTATCCATGAGAAAGTGTAAAATAATTTTATTCTGCCATTGACGCCTTCAGAAAAAAAAAAATGAAGTAAAGCACAGAAGAAAAGGAAAACTGAAGTAGAATAAAATGCTAGCCCTGAAAACTACGTTAATACTCCCAGTTTGGTATCCTCACTTTGTAAAAGTGGAAATCTAGAAAGTTTAAGTATCTACTCCCAAGTCATTTTATTCATGCAGGGGTTTGTTGAGAAAGCATGGGGATCCTGATCTTCCAGTTCTGAGAGTCAGGAATCTCTGAGCTTGTAGGATGATACCAGAAGTTTTATTATCAAGCTTTCATGTTTTGACTTAAACTCTGATCAATATTAAAATGTTTACCCCCTCCCTTCCTCTCTCCAAAAAGTGTCCCCAAAACAACATTTTAAGTCTTTGTCCACTATACCATGCCAAAAAGCAGGTATAGATAAGAACAAAATTGCATAATAAGTTATTTTAACCATCATAATATCAAATGGAAGTGACTTAAAAATGTCAGATCGCCTAAATATTTCAGCTACATTAAAAAAAAGGTATATATATTCTTGCCCCTTGTGTGCAAGGTAATGTACAAGAGTCATTATAACAGTATATGGGGCAAGGTTTTTATTTATGTATTAACTATCAGGTAGTGTTTGTCTATTTTTTTAGTATTTATACTTCACCTGCTATTAAAAAGTATTTCCTGAGCCTATTAAATGGAGCATTGTTAAAGGGCAAACTAGCAAGACCATTAACATAAGGATTTAAAAGAAAAAAATCTAAGAGCCACTTCCATTCAGTTGCATACCCCAAGCTCTAACCATAGTCATCATTGCTGAGCAAAAAAGGTGAATGAGGCCTGGTCCCAGTATCATGGGGTATCTCACATCCTAATGGAACATTATCGTAATGCAGGCAAAATCTATCTGTAGACAAAACTGATTACACACTCTTCAAAATATCTACAAAACAAGCAGGCAGACTGTGAATAGAAAGACCTTTTCTCTAAAGTTCCAAAGAAATTTAGCGTCCAAGGATTTCAGGTTTAGAAAGGATCTTAAGAGGTCATTTATTCCTACACTTTAAATTAGTCCTCTATCTAATGCATCTCAGCTACGTGCCTCTTTGTGTTCTCCTTAACCAACTCCAGTTATTGATGCTACATTCTATTTTGAAATTTCTCTAATCACTAAATTCTTTCTTAATATAAACTGAGTTACTCCAGATCATGTGTACCAGTCTGTGGATTCAAAAGGGGTCCCAATTAAAACGATATCCATATTCTAGGGGCTCCTGCCCCACACTGACTCACATAGGAACCCAGCTCTTTAGAAATTGTCTCCTGCAAGTCCTCATATTTCTGATTGTCTTAGAAAATATCTCAGGAGGTACTGACCAACACATCAAATCAACTGTCCATTAAACTGTCAGGTAGAATCTGCCACTTCTTCTAGGTATGGTTGTCTCCCACTAGTGATTTGTCACTGTCCACCTCATTCCCTGGGGTCAGCAGTGGCTAGGAGAGCCCTGAGCTGTATAGTAATCTGTAGAGCAGTAGGAAAGACATTGTTTCTCCCAATTTTGTGGTATATTCTGTTGCTGCTTATATGGCCCATACCATTCCTCCCCTACCCAGTACCTTCCAGGGCTTTTAATTTACTTCCCAGCCTCTATGCACAGAACAAATTTGACTCTAAAAGTAGCTGAGTCTGAGATGAGTGTGAATGACAGGTATGACACTGAATTCAGAAAACCGTTTCCCCCTAAATTGCTAAGACGTTCATACTGGAAGCCCCACAAATGGAGTTCTGGGATCACCTGACCAATTGATCAGTCAGGTCTATGTCCTAGTGATAGGCACAACTTAGATTCAACCTTGAATCTGTGATAGATGGGAATTGAATAAAGTTGTGTGTCTTGTTATATATCTAATATCCCCTACAGTTAGTACACATAGAAAAAAATTAACAATGATAATAATCATAATAGTAATATACACTGAGTATTACAACCTTGTAGGTAATATTTTGTTTAATCCTCACAGCAATTCTATGAAGTGGCTACCATTACGATTCTCATCTTATAGATGAGTAAAGTATGTCAGGAAAAGACTAAGTAACGTGTTTATACATAACTATGAGGATAGTAAGTGGTGGTACTGGAACTCAAATGCAGGCAACCTAACTGCAGAGCTCGTGAGCTTAACTGTCATATGTCACCCTCTACACAGAAGAGGCTCAAGAAATATTTTGAGGAAGTGACTGTAACTACTTCTTGTAATATGAATACATTGATTCTTGACTTCCTTCTGGAGACAGAAACGGTGTGTGTTCACAAAGGAGGCAGTCACACTTTTAAAGATGTTCTCATGCCCCTCAGCCATCAGAGAGTTTTGCTGTTTCAGTCATAAAGAGAGTATAGGTACTGGCTACACAGATACCTCTTAGGGGTGACTTGAAGATCAAAATGTTGAGCCACTCTAGGAATCTGAAAATGTCTCTATTTCCTTTGAGTAAGTGGTTTGAGCACTTAGTGAACCTTTCCTGGAAAACAGTTTTCAACAGTTTGTTGCTTCTGTCCTTCTCTCCAAATCTATTTCCTCTCAGTCCTTTAAACCTCCATTGGTAAATACCTCCAGATGCCTTCCTGCACAGCAATCTACGCTCTTCAACTTTCCTATCCTTTTCTCCACACTGTCTCTCCCTCATCTAGAACGCTGGCTCATCATAGGTTCCTCAGCTCATGCTCTGCCATCTCCTCTCATCTTGGAGATGTTTAAAGTAGGTACATTTACACAGAGGTCATGATTTATTAGAATTTCATGTATTGAATCATCAGGAGACTTTGTTTTAAAAAGTGTTAATAACTAGAGAAGACAATGCTTAATTCAAAAGAATTAATCCCTAACAATGGACTAGGAGGTTGAGTTGTTGTTTGTTTGTTTGTTTTTTGTTTAAGATTTATTTATTTTAGAGAGAATGAGTGCAAGTGGCAGGATGGGGCAGGATGGGGGAGTAGGAAAGAATCTTCAAGCTGAGCATGGAGTCCCAACAACTGGATCTCACAACCCATGAGATCATGACCTGAGCCAAAACCAAGAGTCGGCCACATAAACAACAGAGCTGTCCAGGTGCCCCTCAATGGAGTAGGAGTTTTGAGGCCTGAATAGTACTAAACAGTTTTAGGATAAGATATTTTCTTGAATCTCAAAAGAATAACCACAATAAGTTATGATGCACCTAAAAATTCCTTTATCTTATTTACCTCTTTAACACCTTAAGATGTAAGTATTTTGTCCCCATTTGGAGGAGATAGGAAAATTTCTTAATTTGCACATTTAGTCAGAAGCATAACTGAGACTTAAACTCTGACCTGTTTGACACTTTGCTATTGCTTTATTGCCTAGTTGACCTCTTATAAATTAATTTCTTTGGTGAATTCCTAGAATAATGTTCAGTTAACCTGAAAAACTATTTTGAGTTAAAATAAAAATAATTTAAGGATATTTAACATACCTTCCTTCTAATGACAGTTTTTAAGGCATTAGCCTTAGAAAATTGATTTGGTAGCCCAGAGGAAACACGTTTGGGGGTAAGTGGGACTTTCTCTCAAAGCTGTGTGGGCAAAGAGCTCCTTGTGGAAATGGGCATTAGAAATTTGGTTGAAAAACCCTCCCTCTGTCAGTAATAAGTGGTTTTATTTTACTTGTTTGTCTGTCTTTCCAATTCCTCAACTATAAAATGAAGATTTGACAGGACCAGAGCACCTCAAACCTGCAAGCTCATCAGATGAGTCATCTTTCAAAATATCCATACCTGTTTCCCTTCACTGTCTTCTAGAAATCATACTCAAAGACTCGTTGCATCCAGTTAAGAGGTCTAAAATAACTTCTGACTTTACCATGTTATGGTTAAACTCTGGGAGGTATCATCATCCTCTACATAGTAGGGAAAATAAAATCAACCAAAGCATATCGATGTAATTTTGTAATATCGTGACTTTTTTTGATTAGACCCCAGAACTAGATAAAAGGTGAACAACAACAATAAAAATATATGTAATGTCAGAAATTTGGTTAACTTCATTTTTCATTTTATTTATTAAACAGAAGATATTAGTTGACATACTATTGTGATTTAATTGATCTCCAGTTAATTTTGTCCTCTTTTTCTTATAAAGGATGGGATCAAACAACTGAGTGGGTTTTTTTTTTTATCAGATTCAAAATTTTTTATTGGATTTAAAATTCAGGCAGTGATTTCTATATTGTGCACATGATGTCAATAGCATGTCTGATTAAAACTTTCATTTTTAACTAGTTGTTTCAGCAATATTTCTTTTCCATCTTTATTTTAATCTGTCAGTAGTGTTTTAAATCTCTTAATTACTGATACCATATGTTTCATTCAGTATGTGAAACATTTGTCTCATGAGAAAAAATTCCCACTGTGGCCTGATCTCTCACCAGTTATGCATCCAAAGAAAAATATTTCTAAAAGATTGAGATGAGCAACAACAGAGCAAACTTGCAAATGGTACTGTTGATTGAGAGCACAATGGACAGTACCAAACTGTTTACAGATGTTACACTTGGCCCCTTTCCCAGTGCCAAATATTTGCATGAGAGATAAAGAGCATAATCTATTCATATATAATGACTTTCCCCTCCAAAATCTTTTGAGGTTGGTTACATTTTAATAACCATTTGCTCTTGAAAATTGACTTCTTTCTTGAAGACCATCTGCATCTGTATAGCTAGGCACCCATTAATTCCTTGTCTTCAATACCAAATGTTGGCTTCCCCCCACAAAATGCATGCTTGCTACACTGCCCAGAAGATTGTGTTCTTGCTGCTGTGAGGGAAAAGGAAACTCTAAGCTATGTAACATATACTGTTTTATTTTTTTCTATAGAGAATCATATAACTATGTGGTGAAGTGAATAAAAAGATTGTGATGCTAAATGATCTTTCTTCCTATTCTGGCTTCAACAGTTGTGTGATCTTGAATGCATGACTAAGCACCTTTAACTCATCTTCAGAAAGAAAATAACAGTATATATCTCCTAAGAGTTGTTAGGATGATTAAATGAGAAAATGTATAAAGATTAAGTGCTCAGTAGAAGGTAGCAGTTGTATTTCTGCAGTGTCTCAGAAACACAAGAAAAGCCAATGTGGGGGGGAAAGTGGCTGTTGAGTCTAATGGAGGATAGCAGCTAATTTATTTCCTGGGAATTAAAGAACTCATGCCATTAGTTTCAAATGTGATTGGTGAGTTGAAGTATATTTCTACTGTAAAAACCTTCTCAGAAGTATTAGATACAGGATAGAGATAAGAAAACATAATTTTCCAGGTTCATCTCTTCTATGAGGAGGTTAATATTATTTAGTTCAGTAGTTCTCAAACTTATCTCGTTATAAGATCATTAATGGATCTGTAAAAACAAATAGAAACAATAAACCAGAGTAACAAAAAACGTGACTGGGTCTAACCACAGACATACTCTATCAGGAGGTCAATGGTAGAGTTATAAAAGCAGGTTTTTAAGAGTTCTCCATTTATTTCTTTTTCTTTTTCTTCCATTTTACTTTTTTAAATTTATTTATTTGATAGAGAGAGCACAAGCAGGAGGAGCAGCAGAGGGAGAGGGAGAAACAGGTTCCCCACTGAGCAGGGAGCCTGATTCAGGGCTCCATCCCAGGACCCTGGGATCATGACCTAAGCCGAAGGCAGACACTTAACCAACTGAGTCACGCAGGCGCCCTTCCATTTACTTCTGATGCACAGTAGAAAATTGTTGGGATTTTTAAATTCCTCTCCCCATATTCACAGAGCCATTATTACCCTGATGACTCAGGGAAGTCATATTCTGGGTAATTTACTTGCAGAAATGCAAAAAAAGAAACCTACCTGTTTTGGTTTTTTTTTAATAGTGTTTCTATGAAGAAAGAAGAGCACTAATAAAATGTGTCAGGAACTAATTAATTTTTAGCACTATTAACCTAGCATTTAAAATAATACAAATGTCAGCATATTAACAGAAATACAAAGTTAACCAAAAGCAGTAGAAAAACAGAATTACGGAAGTACAAAAATTTTCATAATACAAAGATTAAATTAAAATAATGAGACTAAGCAAAAGACACAAAATGATACAGATAATATATAAAAGTTAGGATCAATATATTCAATTTAAGAAAGATTAGAAGCAAAAAAAACAAACAAAAAACAATAATCAAACATATGATTAAAGAGATGTTCTAAATTGAAAAGAGAACAGCTGGGGCACTTGAGTGACTCAGTGGGTTAAGCCTCTGCCTCCCGCTCAGGTCATGATCTCAGAGTGCTGGGGAGTGAGCCCTGTATCAGGCTCTTTGCTCAGAGGGGAGCCTGTTTCACCCCTCTTCTCACTCTGGCTGTCTTTCTGCCTACTTGTGATCTCTCTCTCTTTATCAAATGAATAAATAAAGTCTTCCCCCCCCCCAAAAAAAAAAGAAAAGAAAAGAAAAGAGAACAGTTTTTTCCCTCAGGCAAAAAAAAGAAGTATAAAATATCCATACCTTAGTCACGTGGTATAAACATTTAAAAAATGTTTAAATATTTTTAAAAAATCTAAACAGATAAAAGAATAGGTTATCTACAACTTACAGAAACTGAAGTGATCTTAAAATTTCCTTATAACACTAAATATCAGAATTAAATAAAATAATTTGGGGCAGTTGGGTGGCTCAGTTGTTAAGCTGCTGCCTTCGGCTCAGGTCAGGTCATGGAACCCCACATCAGGCTCCCTGCTTGACTGAAAGTCTGCTTCTCCCTCTCCCACTCCCTTTGCTTGTGTTCCCTCTCTTGCTGTGTCTCTCTGTGTCAAATAAGTAAAATCTAAAAAAAAAAAAAAATGATCTTATGGACTTTATGGATTTTATGCTTGAATAATTCAACATACATTTCATATATAGAAGCCACAGAAAAATCTCCTCAGATATATAAGAATAACAACAAAAAAATAAACCAGCCATTAAAGTTTCTGGAAAACTTTCTTAAGAATATATTCCATAGGATAGAGGCACCTGGGTGGTGCAATAGGTTGGGTGTTCTGCTCTTGGTTTTGACTCAGGTCATGATCTTGGGTTCATGGGGTTGAGTTCCATGTGGGTAGGTCTCTGTGCTCAGCACAGAGTCTGCTTTAGGCCCTTTCTCCTTCTCCCTCTGCCTCTACCCGCCCCCCCCCCAATTTATTCTTCCTAAAATAAAGGAATAAATCTGAAGAAGAAGAAGAAGAAGGAGGAGGAGGAGGAGGAGGAGGAAGTGGTAGAGAGGCAGAAGGAGAAGAATATATTCCAGGGGCGCCTGAGTGGCAATTAAGCTGTCTCACTCTTGATTTCAGCTCAGGTCATGATTTGGGGTCATGAGATAAGTCCCTTCCTCAGGCTCTTCATTGAGTGTGGAGCCTACTTAAGATTCTCTCTCAGTCAGTTAAGTATCTGCCTTTGGCTCAGGTGATGATCACAGGGTCCTATGGTAGAGCCCCGTGTAGGGTTCCCTGCTCAACAGGACGCCTTTTTCCCCCTCTGCCTGCCACTTACCCCTGTTTGTGCTCTCTCTCTCTGTCAAATGATAAATCAAATCTTTATAAATAAATAAATAAATAAATAGATTCTCTCTCTCCCTCTCCCTTTGCCCCTCCACCCTTGCTCACTGCTCACACTCACTCTCTCTCAAAAAAAAAAAAAAAGTTATAGTAAACACAGTAATCATTAAGTAAAGAAAGACTGAATAATTACTATAAATATAAGGAAAAATGAGTGCAAATGCTATAAATAACTTTATAACATTAACATTTCACAGTATTTGTGGAAATCTGTTAATTCTTTATTAAACTTATAAAATTTTATAACTGGGTGTAACAGGAAGAGAGTTCTCAAATTCCAAATTTCAAACCTTACAAAGTGAAAAGTCATATATTTTCTTTTCTTTTCTGCTTTGATTTGATAAAGAAATATTTGTTTGAGTTGATTTTAAAGACTTAAACATTCACAGAATGTGACTGGAAGACAACAAACAAAACATCATATCATAAAAAAAACCACAAGGAAAATAGAAGAGGGCTTACAAAACAAAAAGAAAATACTCCATTAAGATGACAGAAAAACAAACCTCACCAATAGCAACAAATAAAAATTATTTATCCTCTTTAAGTAAAGGACAAGGCAATCTGTTTAATGAACAATTTCATTTGTATGTTGCTTACAAGAGATACATGAAAACCAAAATCATACAAACATTTGATTGACTATTCAATAGTGATTTAAGAGGCAAATATAAATCAATGTCAGACATGGTAATAAGAAAATACAACAAAGTAAGATTAGTGGCAAACAAACTAAAGAGATAAGAAGGATCATAAATAATACTTTGATAAAAGAATTTAGAATGAAAACAAATAGTGATATGTGTAAGAAAAAATTGAGCTCCCTCCTCAAAAGGGTAGTGTTATAAATTAATATTGCTATTCATAAGTTTGGGTCAAATGTTAGCAAAAATTAGCAAAAAATTTTATTAATGTAATGCTAATAGATTAAGAAGTAATCATTAATAGATTAAAAGGTAAATATTGAATTCTACAAGATATATTTACATATGGTCATAAAACATATTGAAATTCTCAACAAATTCTAAATAATGGAAGTTTTTAGGTAATATTTGACCATTATATAGACATAGCCAAACTTAAAAGCAAAGTTGTAAAAATAAACATCCTATTATCTGGATATATACTTAAATGTTTTTACACAACTGAGACAATAAGGGAAAAAAATAAGTGCAACTAATTTCATAAAAAATAAGGATATTAATATCAAGACATCTAGGGTGCAACCAAAGTTACATTCAGAAATAATTATGTAGACTGATGGGACTATTTTGTTTAAAAAGATGACAATTAAGCATTCAGCCAAAAATCTGAGATTTTTAAAAATCTGCTTTAGGAGAAAATAACTAAATAGAAACCCCAGCCAATAACTTAGAAAAAAGAAATAAAAAATGGAATTAATAAATGAGTCTCAGAACTAATTCTTGAGGAAAAGTAAAATAAAACATCCTAAATAGAAAAAATTTCATTCAAATTCTACTCAAGAAATTGAAATCCAAGCAAATAATGTCAGAAATCAAAAGAGGGACATAATAAAAATTGAATTCATAGTAAGCTTTTTAATTCTCAGGGCTTTGTTTTGTTCATTTTATTTATTTATAACCTAGCACACACATATCCTAACACTTCATAGGTGTAGCAGGCTCTCATACATATTTATGGAATAAATGAATATGGAAGATATTAAAAATTGTAAGAGGACACTTTGCACAGCTGTGTGCTCATTAACTCTAAGAAAAAGTTTCAGATTCAAAGAGTTTTATGCTTAGTTCTTTCAATCTTTTGAAGGTTAAGTACTTTTTTATTTGTCCTAGGACGTATAAAATATGAAAAACTTTCTAGTTCCTTAATGAAAGTAGCAAAATACTAATGAAATTGGACAAAAATAGAAAAGAAAAAAGAAAAACTATCAGAAACCTACACAAACACAAAAAAGCAAAGCAGGCACCACAAGTGAGAACAGCATCGTTTATCTGCAATGGCAAAAACATCAATAAGGTGCTAGCAAACCTAATTAAAGTATTAAAAAATGGTTCACCATCTTAAAGTCGGGTTTCTTTCAAGGACTGTAAACCCAACGATACAAAGCTGCATAGCCTGTGGTTATAAGCAGGACCTTGAGATCCAAGCAGCTCTTGATTCAATTCCCTATTCTCTCACTTACTCATGGTGTAACACTGAGCAAATAACTTAACCTCTCTGTGCCTTAATTTCCTCATCTGTCAAATGGGAATAATAATAGTATTAATCTTAAAGAGCCAGTTGGGAAAATTACATTTTGTGTAAAGTGCTGAGCATGGCATCTGATGTCTATCAGTGTTGCTAGTATTATTATTATTATTATCATCATGATCATCATGGTCACTATCATGATTATTTTATTTAATAACCTCAATCCAATTTTTATTCCAGGGCAGTAATGTGTACAACTGCTACAATGTTTGTTTTATGGTATTTTGACTGGCAACATGATTAAAGAAAATCAAAGGAGGGGAGGAATCATCTGTATTATGTAATAAGTGAAAATATGTCTAATTCCAATATTCTCCTTTCCCCAGGCCCAGGAAAGCTTTCCTTTGAGGCAGGTTTGTATAGCTCATGCATGGTCCATGCTTGGATCTCATCTGGGGAAAGCTGAAGCTTTGGAGGACATCCATGCCTTTGGCCCTATGATACACTACAGTCCTGATGTACTTACACTTCACGTGGGAATATTTTGTCCATTAATATCTGTAGCTGCTCAGTGGTAAAGCTGGGAAAAAAGTCATGGATGAGCTATTTTCCAAAATCTAGTGGTTGATTTGGAGATAGCACAGTCCCCATAATTTTAATGTGGGACTGTGTTTCCTAAGGAAACATGGCAAATGAGGTGGGAGATAACTAGCAAATGTCCCACTTTGTTCCCAAGGCACAGGGAAGGGCTAAGTCCAAGCACAGCCTAAGTCCTGTGCTTGCTTTTACTGGATGGAGTAAATTTGTCCCACTCCTTACAATAAAATAGGAAATGAAGATCAAATTATCTTTTCCATTATTGTAAACAGTTCTGTAAATGAAAAGACTGTCTTCTTCTGGGAACCCCACAGCCCACCAAGGAATCTTGTGAAGTGATCTATAATCTGATATAGTACGAAAAAAAAAATCTGAGACTTTGATTCATTACCACTATTCTCACTACTATGACACGGCCCAGGAGTGCCAAAATTTCACTGCCACTCAAAACTGCACTGCAATCACTGAAAGGCAGCAGCTGGAGCACTAGTGACCTGTCCAAAAACAGGAGAACTGATCAGGAAGTGGAGAAATGCCAACTCATAAATGTCACCAACCACATTTAACAACCACCAAGAGTTCACACTGACCAACTTTGTATTTGCTATGATAAATACGTCTCTTTCACAATACTGAGACCACTGAATTTCTCATGGACTGAAACATGCTGTAGCACAATTACCTCCTCTCCCTGGGAGCCCTAGGAACGCTGCCATGGCCACAATATTCCCCTCAAGATGGACATCAATGTCAGATTTACATTAAGTACCAGCACCTCTCAGAATAAAACGTGCAGCAACTTCTCCAACTTCAAAAACTGATCTGGATGACCAACAGAAGGATGCCCATAAAATTTATAGGAGACATCTGAGAGTGGAAGAAAGCATTAAAAATAATTAAATTTGTAGAAGTGTTGGAAAGTTTACTATTCAAAAATATAATTATATGTTGTTTGAAATTTTGCTGTTTATAGACCTTAAAAAGGGCACTTCTATTCAAAAATTACTTTTAGGGGCACCTGGGTGGCTCAGTGGGTTAAGCCTCTGCCTTCGGCTCAGATCATGATCCCAGGATCCTGGGATCAAGTCCCGCATTGGGCTCTCTGCTTGGCAGTGAGCCTGCTTTTCCCTCTCTCTCTGCCTGCCTCTCTGACTACTTGAGATCTCTCTCTCTGTCAAACAAATAAATAAAATCTTTTTTTAAAAAGTTACTTTTAAAATTGAAGTTTTTAAAGATAAAACTAATATATTGTATAGATCAAGAAAGTTTAAAAGATTACATTGATTATATAAACTATTAGGAAAGAAATATTTCTGGCACATTTTCACATACCTTATTCAGTTGCTTAGCTGATTCTGTCTCTAATACCATGCCAGAAGCAGAGGAATGTATTTTTTCATTAGCATTCTACATTTAAAAAATGTACAATCATTGACATTTTCATGAAACATTTCTTTGCGAAAGAAGTAAGAAAGTATCCTTTCTAAATGTTCTGTCCAAATAATTTCTGCGAGATGAAATATACTCTCAAATCCAATTTATTTTATACTGGGGTAAATATTTCAGCCCAAATATTTTCACAGGCACTGCCTTTTTGCTTCCATTTACAGAAGTTTCCTTCAACAAATATTTTTATAAGACAACATTTGTCAAATAAGTTGTCCCTATTTATGATTTTCCTGAAAGTTTTACCAAATTTAGATGCTGTGGAATTGTATGTTTTCTCAATTTCAATACAGGATATAAATGTATTCAATTAAAAGTAGAAGATTCAATAAAAAGTAGAAGATTAAAATGTATTCAATTAAAAGTAATTCTTCCTGCAAACCAGATATTCCAATGCTTTTATACAATTTCATAACTAAAATTTTATACACTGTGGTCTCCTTCTTTTAATTTGTTCAGCTTCCCATTGCTTTTGTAGGAAACATCTTCCCCATTGGCAAGATAATTTTAGTTTGCTAAAAGCTTCAACTGGAAGTCATTGCTCTTCTTGCCATATCATTTGTTGAATAATTTGCTTAAAAATTTCCAGCTGAGGGACGCCTGGGTGGCTCAGTTGGTTGGGCAGCTGCCTTCAGCTCAGGTCATGATCCCAGCGTCCTGGGATCGAGTCCCACATCGGGCTCCTTGCTCAGCAGGGGGCCTGCTTTTCTCTCTGCCTCTGCCTGCCATTCTGTCTGCCTGTGCTCACTCTCTCCCCTTCTCTCTCTCTGATAAATAAATAAAATCTTTTAAAAAAAAATTTCCCCAATGTTTATAGCAGCAATGGCCACAGTCGCCAAACTATGGAAAGAACCAAGATGCCCTTCAACGGATGAATGGATAAGGAAGATGTGGTCCATATACACTATGGAGTATTATGCCTCCATCAGAAAGGATGAATATCCAACTTTTGTAGCAACATGGACGGGACTGGAAGAGATTATGCTGAGTGAAATAAGTCAAGCAGAGAGAGTCAATTATCATATGGTTTCACTTATTTGTGGAGCATAACTAATAGCATGGAGGACAAGGGGCGTTAGAGAGGAGTAGGGAATTTGGGTAAATTGGAAGGGGAGGTGAACCATGAGAGACTATGGACTCTGAAAAACAGTCTGAGGGGTTTGAAGTGGCGGGAGGGTGGGAGGTTGGGGTACCAGGTGGTGGGTATTATAGAGGGCACAACTTGCATGGAGCACTGGGTGTGGTGAAAAAATAATGAATACTGTTTTTCTGAAAATAAATAAATTGGAAAAAAAAAAAAGAAAAAAAAATTTCCAGCTGATTTTGAAGAAAATGCAACCCAAATTTGGAGAAATCCTTTACAAAAATTTAAGTATCGTCATAGGACATTAGGACTGATTAATAAAGTAGTTAGTGAAAGGCTTAAACAGTGCTAACATCTTATTGATGAGAAGCTAGACGGAGAGAAAGATCATACTACTTGGCTGAACATTTTTAAAATAAAAACATATTAAACAAATAAGAGTTTTACCTATATTAGTTATTCCAACTGTGTACTTATAAAAGTATGTACAGATTTTGACAATTGTAACTTCTATTTCAGTTGATAGAATATTATAGTTTCTTTGAGTGAAATTATGAATTTTATGTACAACAAATTCCCAATACATTTCTCCCTCACAACTTCCTTCATTTAGTGAGAACATTGTTGTTACCATGCTGATGTGCTCTACAAAATTTTCTATTCCTATTATCACCACAAAAACAAATGCTCTAACCTCAGTGCTGCACTTTCAACATTCATAATGATATCAGATGTTTTACTTTTGAGAGAATAAATTCCAAAGCTTTACTTTGATTCCAGCAACCATATGGGGGGAAAAGAAAAGAACAATTATTAGAATTACTGATTTTCAATTTGAAGCATCTGCTGATACAAAACTGACATCCTTTAAACTCGAGAAGTTCTGCTCCTAATGGAGCCACAGCATTTTCTGCTATCACTTCCAGCTTCGTGCCTGCACAAAACACTTGGAATTGAAAAGGAGCAGCATTAACTTCAACCAACAATCAGTGGATCTAAATGAAAACTCATGCTTCCAAGAGTCATGTGTGGACACACCTTAGGTGACTGTGCAGGTAAAACTGTCCTTTTGGGTACAGTGTTCCTAACATAACAATCTGGGTTTGATACTGCCGGTTTACTTTTCATCTCTTCAGTGATATCACATGGGCTTGGTGATGAGTGGAAAATTTAGTATGTATTTTTTTAATTAAACATGAACGTTCATTTCTTGAGGTCATTGATGACAGAAGGATTTATTGCTAAATTCAAAGAGTATTACCAAACAATAGGATAGCTACAGATTTATAATCGGTGGGATGACATCACATACCGAGAGCATTGAAGCTACTTGCTACACATTTATAACCTGAACTGCTCAGCTTTGTATATATGTAAAACCCTTGCTTCTAGGATCCTGATGACTTTATGAACCTTGAAACCCCCACAGGTTGCAAGACAACTGGCTATTACATCAAGGAGCTGACTGAAGAATAGCATCTAATACATGTATAGCTTCAACCACCATCAGGACCAAAGGAGGTAGCTGCCCATACCCAAATGCTCTCCACATTCTCCTTAGATCTAGAAAGGGTGAAAAATGGAAAGGATAAAGAGAGAGGCTTTTGCTGGTCATCTGCCAGTACATATGTCTTATACCTACTGCCAGGAAGAAAATGACAGGAGCTGGCAATAAACTAGCATTCTACCGGAAGCATCCTGACTTATTTTTATACAACTATCAATAGTAATACTTGAAAAAACTAAAATACGTGGGCATAGGACAACTGAATGGGATCCTGGGACCAAAGGGTGCATCAAGAGTCTCCTTTGCTCAAGGGGATGATCCCCCTTCTAAGGAGAAGACTTGTTTAGGGACCATTTGCTGAGAGCACGCCTTTGGGTTTTTTGGAGACGAAATGGTCATCAAAATATGATCCCCAAGCTCTGTGTCTGCCCACTTTGCATAGTTCAATCTTGCAAAGCATGCAGTTTTCCAGGCTGTTCTCACAATGAACACCTTTGATTCAGACGTGATTCAGGAAGCACAGCATCCCCTCTGCCACCAGTGTTTGAGACTCTTCCAAACCCTTGGCCAAGGGCAGTGAACACGGGAGAGCACAGCGGGTCCTCTGCTGGTGTTGTTTTGAGAATACCAGCCTTTCTCAGCATCCACGAGGTAGGCCCTCAGCTGTAGGGCTATACGTAGGCTTTCTTGCTCAGTCTCTTCTCTTGATGCCACTCAGCAGCTCTGAGAGCAGCCAAAGCCACAGGAATGTCAGGGTGATTATTGGCCAATGTCAAACTTACTTTGCAGCAGAGGCCCTTTAAGTTCAGGAGACAGATTTACCTTTCTTATGGCTTTAATAGAATTAAGCAAATCAGCACTTCCTGCTGAAGGCGGGCTGCACAGCCACCAAGCTAGCAGTATCATTAAGAAACCACATGTGTTTAAAATAAAATTGTTTCTAACAGTAAGTCTCAAAGACCTGCTCTTCTGGCCTACTTTGTGATTTTTAAGATTCTGTCAAGCTGTGATGACTTTAACCTTATTCTTTGAAACACTCTCCTTTGTTCATCTATTAAATTGAATTTCCTCTAATGAAAAGAGAAATAGAAGATATTCAAAATATACTTGAGGATCAAACTGGTGCCACTTTTTTCTTCCTCGTAAGACTTTTGCACCCCATTTCAATCAGCAGTCCCGGGGTAATTCCTATCCCAAATAGAAAACACTGGCTTTCTCACTATTCTCGGTTCATGTAAGCTGCTCTTCTCCAGTTATCATACTTTCCTAAGAACTGACCCTTGCATTTTCTGTTTACTCTTCATTCCCATGCTGTCTCCCCAATCGGACCCTTAAGAACCTCTTCTCTGTGAGAATGAACCTAACTTTCCACCTTTGCCAGGCTAGCGTCCTAAGTGGGTAGAGCCGGAATGGCTGGTCAATGTCTGCTGTAATCTACTACACACAATTGGTCAGATTTAACCTCTATGCCTCAGTTTTTCATCTGTAAACTGGGGCCAGTGATTGTTCTCCGAAAGCTGTTGTGAGGATTAAATGAGTTATACATAAAGCACTTAAGAGGCAATTGGCCATCTTCTCAACTTTAGGAAATCAAGTAGGGCAGAGACGTCATCCATTTATAGTCAATGCAGAGAAGCTTTGAAACTTGCTTAAGGCAACTCTCTTAGCATAATACAGCCAAGGTTATTAGTTTGATTGATCTAAGATCAAAATAATGTTCCTGAAAGAGACATGAATTCCTCATGTAGAAGACATGGTCTTCACAAGAAATCAGTCCTCAGGGTTTGGGACATGTTTGATTTCAGATGTGACAGAAAAAAATCAGCAGTCCAGAATGCACACCTTGTCCAAAAATCAGAACTTTTCTCTATATTTCATTCAAGTAACTTATCCCATGGCAATCAATATTTTTTTGAACACGTCAGCCATAGGTGTTCAAAATTATTTTTGGAAAGGTGTTACTAAATACACATCTATCAAGTTTTTTTTTCTTTACTCGCATATGTACAACAAATGATGGCAAAAAAACTTTTTTTTTTTACTTTATAAGTCACACATATTATAATTTTTTTAAGAAAAGTTGTATGACTTTTTGAACCAAAGTCCTTATTTTTTTAAGATTTTATTTATTTTTTTTGACACAGAGAGAGATAGACAGTGAGAGAAGGAACAGAAGCAAAGGGAGAGAGCGAGAAGCAGGCCACCCATCGAGCAGGGAGCCCGATGTAGGGCTCCATCCTAGGACCCTGGGATCATGACCTAAGCCAAAGGCAGACGCTTAAGAACTGAACAACCCAGGTGCCCTGAACCAAGTCTTTAATAGCAAATTTAGGATAATTACATCAGGACCCAAGTTAATGTCAAGGTGAGAAAATGTAGATAAAAGTACCTCGTAACCTATCCAAATATGAGATATTAAATCACATGGTTGTGGTTTCATGTTTCAGGGTGTTGCAGGGAGGAGAAGTGCCTGAAATGGCCAGCAATCCCTGTACCAGTGCACGATAGATTACTCCAAACTTTGCTTTCAAAGAGAGGAGAATGCAGGAGTCAACGCTCAGAGACCTCAGAGACAAAGACCCTTTACTCTTCTTTGCTCCTGCTTTTCTTGATCCTTCGGAATAATCACAAATCCTTATCACTGTTTCTCAAGGACGTGATGTGTAACAAAGGGTCTTACAGGAACTAGGAGGAACTGTTTACCTGAAAGATACGATATGCTAATCTGCGCGGTCTAAGAGATCTGCTAAACATAGCCCAAGGGACAATGCACACAGCTCTTAGATCATCACAGGGAGGCTGTTTGGGCTAAGAAAGTTTGGGGAAGGCAACTCCCTTTGGTATCCCAAGGGCAGAGTGGTCAAGCAGGCCTCCGCATTCCAAAGGCCCACGCCCTTCGTTGAAATCTTCTCTGCCCTCAGCAGCCTCTGTGTTACATTTTAGCAAGCCAGGTATTATGGGTGATTTAGCAAGCCAGGTATTATGGGTGATTTGATGCTCTATATTAAACCCCAACAGAAAAGGATACTTGTTCGTGGAAATTCAAACTACAATTGCTAGCCCATTTATCTATACCCATTCTCCAAGTTCGAGTCTGCTGTCACCTTTAATAGGTAATAATAATTATCAATGATTAATCACCTGTAGTTTTCCTAAATTGGGACAGGTACTCAAAACATTATATTCCTAGACTCATACTGGTAGTCCTATGAATGTCTGTGGCCTTCTGGGGAGGGCTCACTCTGTTCTCCAGTTCAGCTAGTTTTCTCCAATAACTCTCTTTGCCTTTCCCTTGTTCACATCAGAAAAGAGCTGGTCCTGACAGAAGATAGGCACACATCCCTGAGAAATTCCAATCAGTTCTTTACTCCATGTTATCAGGTGACTGAACACAAATTTAAACTATTAAGAGGCTGAGCATGGATTATGCTGTGCTCCCGTACTCCAACTCAGTCCAACTATGGTTGTTTCTGAGCATAGGTCTCACTGCCCGATCTTCTTTATTTCCCTTCCTTTCTGGACCGTAGCTCTTCTTCAAAAGTCCTTATGCTTCCCTTCCTCGCTGGCTTCCTGAAATGAGTCATTGCATTTTTATCCCCCACCAGTTTTTTCTGCCAAATATTTGAAAAAGGAAACTAGGACTCTGAGAATAAAAGAGACCATGAAAGTCATTAGGAGAGGCTTCTGCTTTAGTTCACTACGTGTTTTTACTTTCTTTTTTCTTTCTATATTTGTCTGTCTATTCTTTGTCTTAAAAAAATAAATAAAAGGTTCAGGGAGCCTTGGTGGCCCAGTTTGTTGTGTCCCACTCTTGATTTCAGCTCAGGTTGTGATCTCTTAAAAAAAGAAAGTTCATCTCCTGCCAATAGAATTCATTAGTTCTTCAAAAAAGATCCCTATCATCCTGAAAGCACAGCTTTGGATCTTATTAAATAGGCAGAGAAAGAAACTATTTCTTCCCCGAACTGGAGCTTCTTTAAAACTTCTCTTCTATTAACTTCTTTTAATTGCAGAGAATCATTCTTCTGGATCTGGATTACTTCTTCCCAATCTCTGTTCATTTGTTTGTTTCCCTTTTCATTACATCAAAATAGGGTCTTGTTATGGAAAAAAGCACCTGTAATCCTCACATTAACATTCCAAACTAAGCATCTGGTGTTAAATATGAAGACCTGTTAAATTTATTAGAATTTCATGCTACATCATTAGCAGAAGTAGAAACGATTTATTGACACAAAGCCAATAGAATGAACAAAGCTTTTAAATGGAAAATAGCATCCAAATATATTCATAGGCAAAGATTAAAATATCAGAAATTCTAAAAACATGCAGAAAAATTATGACCAGCAACACTAATACTGTTATTATAACAACACTGCTTCAATTACCACAACCACCATGTGATTTGAGACCACCTCAGAGACCAAGGGACGCCATTAGCCTAGAGTGACTAAAGGAAACCGCCCTCTCCTGATCTTGCTCAGATCCCTTGCTATCTTGTGGTCTGCTGCCTTGTTGTTCTCTTATCTCCTGCTTCCTGAACTGGCCCCTGTTCCTGATCATCATAAGCTGAATTACAGAGGCCCGGTCGCTTCTGAGTATCAGCCTTCCAGGTATTTTCAGAGAATTACTGTTACAGAAAATTGCTGAGATATAATAGTTAAAATTAAGTTATAGTTTCTGCAAGTGGAAGAACTAACTGGGGATTTCATTGAGCTAACCGGGCCCTATCAGGGATGTGCCTCGAGATAGAAATATGACACACTGATTTAAACCTTTAACAAAGTAGGGCTTCTATTAAAAATCTGGGTGTTTACCCAGAGGAAAATAAAAGCACTAATTCAAAAAGATATACGCGCCCCTGTATTCATTGTAGCATTATTTACAGGAACCAAGGTATGAAAGCAACCTAAGTGTTCACTGATAGATAAACAAAGTAGGTAGATAGATATGGATACATATACATACATACCATGGAACAATACTCAGCCATAAAAAGGAATGAAATCTTGCCATTTGAGACAACATGGATGGACCCGGGCGTGTTATGTTAAGTGAAATAAGTCAGACAGTGAAAGACAAGTACCATATGATTTCACTTATACATGGAATCTAAAAAAACAAAACAAAACAAAACAAATGAACTAACAAACAAAACCAGAAATAGAGTAATAAATACAGAGAACAAACTGGTGGCTGCCAGAAGGGGTAGGGGGTCGGGAGGATGGGCAAAATAGGTGGAGATTAGGTGGCAAAAACTTCTAGTTACAAAATAAATAAGTCACAGAGATGAAAAGTACACCTCAGGGAATATAGTCAATAATATTGTAATAACTGTATATGGTGACAGATGGCAACTACATTCATTGTGGTGAGCATTGCACAATGTATAGAATTATTGTATCAGTATGTTGTACACCTGAAACTAATATAACATGTCAGCTATGCTCCAATAATAAAATTTTCAAAATAAGAAATAAAATAATAAAAAAATTCTTATGTGAACACCTAACATGTAAGTAATCAAAGGTAATTTTGGATTTTCTCTCTTAAGACAGTCTCCTATCTTTAGGCTCACAACAAAAAACATTACCAAATTCCTGTTAAATCATTTTAATTTTCATTAATACATGCTTCAGTGGGCATATTTAATTCATATGAAGTTCAATAATATAAGATCAAGCTATAAGACCACTCTTGGCAATCGCTATGGATAATTGCACCCTATATTTCTTCCATCTGTGTGGCTTTTACAGGGGCTTCCCAAACTCAAGATGAGACAATTGTGTTTAACTGTTTTATTTTGGAGCTACTGCTTGGCGATTTCTGCTTCAGCCTGAGGGAGACAGCAAGACCCTAAGAAGCAGCAGGCATCTTGCCATATGGGGTCCTATAGTAGAAGCCCATGGCCTAGCTGAAACATGTCTGGGTCTAGCCCTGCAACGCCAAGATTTCCTATGACCCCAGATGTCCTCCAAATTAAGAACAGTTTTTCTGGTTTATGCATTACTATCAAAAAAATTTTAATATGTATTTGACAGCAGCCTAAAACAGCAACAGAGATTTGTGGAAAAGCCAAGATAGTCTGATCCAGAAGTCTTCATTTCTTATTTACATAAAATTTCCCCTGCATTTTGAAATCACTGATTATTTTCTTCTATCTTGAATACAATACCCTATTCTGGTTAAACACAAAATATTTTTAAACATTGTTTTAAAGAATTTGCATTACTCAACTCTAGTGAAATAGAAGACATTCCTAAGAGAAATTAAGTACTTTTCAATGGTTGGGTTCAAATCAGGTACTTTGGAAGATAATGCTTCTGTGAAATCTTAACACTTGTTTAAATCCCAAAAGCCTGAAGATAAACAGATTGCTGAGGAGGATGAGCTGGAATGAGCCTGGAGCTCAAGGATTATCTTTTTTTTTTTCTTTTTCTTTTTTTCTTTTATTCTTTTTTTAAAGATTTTATTTATTTATTTGACAGACAGAGATCACAACAGACAGAAAGGCAGGCAGAGAGAGGGAGAGGAGGAAGCAGGCTCCCTGCAGAGCAGAGAGCCCGATGTGGGACTCGATCCCAGGACCCTGAGATCATGACCTGAGCCGAAGGCAGCGTCTTAACCCACTGAGCCACCAAGGATTATCTTAAGGTGAGAGTGGCCAAATTCAAAAGACAGGTTAATTATCCAACAGAGGAGGAGAAAAATCCTTGATCAGAAAAAGGATATTTAGGAAAAGTCAGGACAGATACGTTTGGCAAAGGAATAGCCACTGACCTTTCTTTTTTTCTGTGAAAGAAAATGAGAAATCACAATCAATTCCATGAGAGAACATGAAGAAGAAAGTCAAGTGCACTGTAAAAGAAGTTTAAAATGGAATTAGTTGACTCATGGGTTGCAAAAGTAATCATATAACCACTTCTGTTTCTCTTGCATTCACTACCCTAACAAAATATATATGAAAAATCTAACATATGCCAAATTTCAAAAGGACTCCAATCTAAACATATTGGTTGGTATCTTTTTCATTTTGGGAAATTATCATTTCTAATTGCTACAACACGAGTAGACCATTAGCTAACTCAAACCTAGACCCTAGAAGCACACAGCGCTCTGACTAGACCAGAGAGAGGAGAGTCAAGCTACCACCCATGTTCCTTGGAATACTAGAGGTTCAAGTCCTATACCACTGACAAGAAGGGCTGGCAAGTTCTTTCTTTGACAAGATGCCATAGTCATTCCTTCCTTCCTTACCAACACATCTATCCAAATGTTTTTAAACCTGGAAACACGGTGTCTGTTACAACTCAGTTTTGCCCATCTTACATTGACCCAGCTAAATCACTTTTAATTACAAAATATCATTTTTTCATCAACTACCTGATGAAGAATGATTTCGGATCTATTGTCCGGTAATTTTGCTAGTTGCCTGGCAAAAAAGCATCAGGCCTCCACCAAAGCAGTAGTGCATAATATCTGAAGTAGTACTAGTTCTTTGCTCAGAAGAGAACATCTGTGGCTTTACAGAGATATAATAGTTAAAATTAAGTTAAATGTTTTAAAAATTTTTTTAAAATTTTACTGATACTTACTTTATATATGATAATGTTGACCCCTTTAAAGTGTACAGTATATTCAATAGTATTAATATATCTACAGAGTTTTTCAACCATTACCATTATCTAATTTTATTTTATTTATTTATTTTTAAGCAGGCTCCCTGCTGAGCAGAGAGCCTAATGGGGGGCTTGATCCCAGGACCCTGAGATCATGACCTGAGCTGAAGGCAGAGGCTTAACCCACTGAGCAACCCAGGTGTCCCCATTATCTAATTTTAGAGCATTATTATCAGGCCCAAACAGGTAACTTATACCTATAGTTACTCCCTATTTCCACCTTCTACTCTAAGTCCTACATAACCACTAATCTACTTTCTTTATATACTTGTCTATTCTGGACATTCCATACACATGGAGCCATATAATATGTGGTCATTTGTAACAGGAACTTTACATCCTTGTTATAGTATATTGGTACTTAATTTCTTTTTATTGACTAATAATATTCTAGTCTAGATATACCATATTTTATCTATTCATTAGTTGGTGGAGATTTCCATTTTTTTGTCTATTGTGAATAACATAGATACGAACATTTGTGTGTAGATTTTTGTGTGGACATATGTTTGAATTTCTTTTGGGTAGCTCTCTAAAAGTGGAATGGCTGTGTAATGTTTTGAATAACGCCAAAATGTTGTTCAAAGTGGCTGCATCATTTTACATTTCTAATTGTGTTAGGATTTCCATATCTCTATATCCTCATCAACCCTTGCTAATAGTGCTTTTTTTTTTTTTTTTCTTTTTCATCGCTCTCCTGGTAGGTTTCTGGTGGGTATAAAGTAGTATGTCACTGGGCTTTTGCTTTGTATTGCCTATTTGATTTGTATGACTGATGAAGTTCAGCTACTTTTCAATTGCATGTTGGAGATTTGAATACCTTCTTGAAGAAAGTCTATTTAAATTCTTTGCTTTCTAAAAATTGGGTTGCTTGTATTTTATTATTGAGTTGTGATATTTCTCTATATATTCTGGGTACAGGTCCCTTATTAAATATATGATACGCAAATAGTTGCTTCCAGTCTGTGGGTTTTCTACTTTTTTCATAATATCTTTCGAAGCACAAACGTTTTTAATATCAATTAAGTGCATCAGTCGATCTTGTTTTTAATCATATCATTGCCAAATCCAAGGTCACAATGCTGATTTTATTTGCTCCTTGTTAAAAAGGGAACAGGACCCAGTTGTAAGGCACTGGGTATCTCTATACCATGACTGGACACAAACATCAATCCTTGAATAGCTTTAATAAATGTACTTAAGCATGTCCTGGCCTGTATTCTCCTCCTACTGCTTTGTCACCCAAAAGTCCCTAGGCATAGAGGAGCAGGTCAAGAGGAGATTGGTTGAAGTAAGCAATTAGAAAAAAAAAAAAAAAAAAAAACAACTTACTAAGAGGATGTCCAACAAGGTGATCAAGGGTGAATCATAGGTGTGCAATGATAGAATCCTGCTATGGCAGGAAAATGACACGCCTTCCCACATTTACCTTGACAAGGAGATATAAGAATGAAGGGTTTTTCTGCTTTCGGCAGTTGGGATTACAGAGGAGGACAATGGACTCTAGTACAGTGTATATGTAGGATGACTTTATAGCAGTAACATAATTAATAATTATACAATATAAGCCTCTGACAAGGAGTCCTAATTTTGAGAAGAAATTTCACCATTCAGGAAAGCATTGACGACTTCACGGCTGCTCACTTGCCTTAGGACAGATGAATGAAAAGAAAGTGAGGAAAGTGACAAAAATTCTCATTTGCCAAAGCTGGTATATTGTCACCAGTACCCAGTGACTTCTACCTCCCAAATCTCATGTAAATGGCCCTCATCAGCAGAACCTGAACTATATCAGATTCCTTTCATTAAGGGATTCTGGGAAATTCAGTTGCCAGGTTTCTAGGCTATGTGATACAGGAAGACAAAGGCAGGGCAGAATGGATAATAAAGACAATATCCAGCATAGAAATGTTGGAAGGAATCATTATTATTGATATCAAATATGGGTTACAAAGAACAACTTAAAGTAGGTCTCGGAGACTAAAGGAAAAAGAACAAATAGAAACATATAAAGGACCATATAGTAGATGTGGATGGCAGAGCCTAATGATCGAGTAGATACATATTGGACATTACTGAGGGGTGAGAAAAAAGATTGAAGAACATAACACATTTCCAATTGTGTAATAGAAGCTAATTTTCCTCATTTTCTTCATCTGAATGTGTAGATTGAAATTCATAAAACAGAAAGAATTCAATTCTAGATGAATTCTAGCAAAATTTGATAATTTCAAGGATTATTTTTTAAAAAGAGTAATAAACATGCTTGAGAAAATTTTAAAATATAGATTACTAAAAGCAAGTAATACACTACAAATGAATGTGTAAATTTACACACTAAAAATTTCTGTAGTTGTCATTATCTTGATAAGAAAACTACTTGTCACATATAGTTAAAAGGTAGAGACTGTTCAAACTAATTAGTTTTAGTTTTGCCTGATGTACACATGACCCTAGGTTAAATTGTCAAGCATTCTCTTTCAGAATGATTTCTCCCTTTTCAAGGGTTCTTTATTTCCTCCTTTTCCCTCACATGGTATGTAGGCCCAGGAAAGTCATCCATGTCCGCAAGACAGGGCAGAGGTTAGAGAGTGGCTTCTGCTCTGCATCAACCCTCATTTGCTCCACTGGAAAGTGAGGTCTTTACATTGTTGTTTTGTTTTTTACCTGATTGTTGGGCATATTGCACTGGTTTTACCTAGAAGCTGCTGTTTTCAGTTTCTTCTTCTCTTTTTTTTTTTTAAATTTAAATTCAATTAGCCAACATCGTTCGTTTCAGATCAGTATTGTGCAGACACGAGCTGAAGTCTCCTGGTACCTTGACCTTGGTGTAGCGCCAGTTCAAGAGATCCCTGCATGATGCAGCCTCTTGGTATTGAAATCAAACCTTTTCTGGTCAGTTCTCTCAGCCCTGTTGTTTCTTCTCCCAGTCAAGAGTTCTCTGAACTCCAAACAAAGGCAATAGAAATGGAAATCTGGGATGTAGCTCAAGGATATCTGTCTAGATACGTTCCCCAGATATCTTTACTATACCATGTGATTGACACCACTCCTCTTAGGAAATGCTCAGAATTTCTCTAAGTTTTTCAGCTTTTTGGTCTACTCCTTCAAAAGGGAGACACTTAAGCTTTTTGCTGAGGAATTTCTTTTAAAACCTTCCATCTATTTGCACTGTGTCAATTCCATGATTCAGTGAGAACTGACCCTAAAGCAGGGGTAAAGAATGCAAAAGAAAAGAACAAATAGAAAAGTCTAATAATTCCTTGCTTCTTACAAAGCTTCCTCTTTTCTATTTAGTGGAACTTATCTCATGTCAAATCATGCTCCTCACTCTATTTTGGTTTATAGTAAAACACGGGCGACCAGGCTTCAAGATTGACTCTGAAAGCTAAAGGGAAAATTTTGGAATTTATTGAAAGTCAACAAAGCCTTCATTTGAACACTAGTATCTCACTATAGATATTAAACCCAAATTAAACTTGGGTTTAATTTGAAACTCAAAGCTGAATAATCACACCTTTATTCTAGTCTAGGCCCTGCTCTAGTCATGAATAATGATAATTATTTTTGATTCAGTGGGTGGGAGAGTTGTGGTAAATCTAGGAAAAATACACTTCTTAAATATGTCAAAAATTATTCCAATACATGTCCAAAGAAAGAACTGGACTTGTTTGGAAAATGGATGGAAATGGAACAATGAGTAACATTGTGAGAGGAAAAAAATATGACTCAAGAATTTCATAAAAAGGCAATGGAAAAATATAATCAATTCTATAAGAGATCAGTAAATATACCCTTTATTTCATCCTCCTGGAAAAGTTACTCAAAACTCTTCTGTGACTAAAAGAGTAATTACCAATATGCATTTTAAGAGTGGGATTTTTTTTGGGGGGCACCTGGGTGGCTCAGTGGGTTAAGCCACTGCCTTCAGCTCAGGTCATGATCGCAGGGTCCTGGGATCAAGTCCCGCATCGGGCTCTCTGCTCAACCAGGAGCCTGCTTCCTTCTCTCTCTCTCTCTGCCTGCCTCTCTGCCTGCTTGTGATCTCTCTCTGTCAAATAAATAAATAAAATCTTTAAAAAAAAAAAAAAAGAGTGGGAAAATAGTGTTTAAAAGACTGAACCATTGAATCCAAAGAAAAATTTTTCTTAAAAGTTATATATAACATAAAAACATAATTCAATAACAAAAACAGCCCTGCTCTATCATTCTAGATTTGACTTGCAAGGTTACCAAGCTGTAGCTGTAGGCATGCTGAAAAAATGACCAAATTTCTTCTTTACAAAGTCTTTATATTGTTCTTTCTCTTATAGTACACTTTTCTCCTTTTAACAAAATTATGAAGCTAACATATACATATGCATAATGTTAAAACAGGTTAAAAGAAAGAAATTATGTGGAAAAGTAGTCTTTCTTCCCCTCTATTCCTGAATAAACTTGTAATAACTACTGGCAGTTTCTTCTTGCTTTTCTTTGTTTTCTTTCTTTATTTTCTTATCATTTTGCTTTTTAATTTTATAAAAAGAGAAAATATAGGTTAATTTTTTGGTAATTAAAACAATTAGCATTAAAACAATCAAAATTAAATTAAAATGAACAAACAGAATTAAAAATCAATATTCATGAACTTTTAAATGTCATGAACTTTCAAATTCATGGGAAAATTAGAAGAACAAATCAGACATAACTCATGTAGCTAAAGGAAAAAATAAGTGTTAAAGCATGAAAAATAATGGCAGAGAGAAAGGCCAAATATCATCTGTGACTCTCAAAATGAATCAGTTAAATCCTCATATTTAAAGCTTTTCAGATCAAGGTAGAAAAATCCAGCTCTTTGCTGCTTACAATAGTTGCAATGACATAGAATAAAAATAAAAATACAAAAATGATCAAAGACTTATTTGGCAGAAATTAAATAAGGGAAAGCAGTCCTGGAGGAATTGAAGGCAAAAACTTACATTCAGGGGAAACTTCCCAAGTTTAAACATACACATTATTAAATAAGAATTAACAAAACAGTGAAGTAAAATAAATAAGAATAAAAGAAAAAGAAAATAATATTTCAAAAGCAGATTTTAATAGATTAAAATCAGGAAAAAATAAATTTAATGCGCCCACAAATTATTGGCAATAAAATCAGAGTAGATAGGTTTCCAGAAAATCTAATTAAGAAAAAGGAGAAAACAAATAAATTAGAAAGAAAAAGGGTAGAAAAGTAAAAAAGAATACAATCTATGAGATAACAATATAAGACATCATGTATACAGTAAATATGTAAAACTGGGTGAAATAGAGGATTCTCATGAAAGATATAAACTGACAATAAAGATTTAGAAAAATTAGAAAAATCTGAATTGAATATTTACTACAGGTAAATGAAAAACATTTCAAAAATTGCTCTCTATTCTCTAGGGATTGCTCTCTATTCTCTAGTGAATTATTTGAAACTTTAAAAGAACTAGTAAACTCAATTCCATATAATTTGTTCCAGAACGTAGGGAAAAAATAAGGAAAGCAATCAAATCTATTTTATGGATACAGGATTATTCTGACATCAAAATCTGACAAACATTATACAAAATAAATAAATAAATAAAACTAAAGACAGATCTCTCTTATGAATAGAGATTCACGATCAGTATTAAGAAATATATGTGCCTGGCGTTTATTAGAAACTCCATACATTCACCGTACATCATTAAGGAAGGCAAGGCTATCCAGAATAAATTTCTTTGGTTTTCTGGCCCCAAGTCTATAGTTCTAATTCACTGGTGAACTCATCCTCACCTCACTTCCCTCTTGTTCAGAAGACGGAAAACGGTCTTTTTGCTTTCAAAGAGCTTTCAATCTGCAGCAACAAACTAAATTAGTAGTTGCAGGGCAACATGCTAAAATGTGGCCATGCACAGGTCGTGCTTGAGCTCCTGGGAAAAGCTTCTGGAAACACTCCTCTAGTCAGTGCCGTGCCTTTTTTATTTCTTTCGCTGATTAAATTCTAAAAAGAGTAGCTTCCACTTGCCATTCCAATTTTTCATTTCCCACTGATCCTGCTGTAGACCACTCCCTCCCTGAAACCCCCAAGACTGTCCTGCCTTTACTTCTTCTTTGGCCTTTCTGACCTCTTCTCTTTTGCAGACTCCTTCCACCCAATTCTTTATTACGAACCATGTTTTAGAGGAACAATGGTGGCTTTTATCTTCTCAATCTGCACAGTCTTTCTGAGTGTACATTCTCTCTCATCTAGTCCCATGGTTTCAGCTACTACATAAATGTTGGGTCTGGATGTCTACCTGAAGCAAGGATCTGTCTTCTGAGGTCCGGGTTCAAACATCAGCTCTCTACTGCATCTCTTCACATACATGTTTAACTGGTGTGTCAAATACATGGCCCAAATGAATTTCGTGTCTTTTCAAATCCTGCTGCTTTACTACATGCTTGTACTACGATGTGAGAAGGGACATCCCCAGTACAGGGGCAGATTAATCACGTTATCAAAATGTAAGGCTCCATGCATTCTGATTTCTTCATTCTGACCCAAATCTCACTAAACATTTTTTGGTAATTCTAGTGTTCTACATGGGTAGAAACTTCTCTATGTTGGGTGGCACAAAGGTCTTTTCTAATTGAATTATATTGCTCATAGTGAGTGAATAAACTGTCATTTCAGTTCTTTACACCATGTTTTGTAAGGTTTGCTGGTTTGAGTGTACATCTTCTATTCCTCCAAGACTGAGATACTAAATTGACTGGATTGTTAAGTCTTCAGGGCTGATTCCAGTCTCTGAAATGCGATGAATTCACCAGTATAAAGATGATCAAACATGAGGGATTGGGAAAGCCTTTCCAGGTGTCACTTCTTTTGTCTAGCACTGAACCTGTTCACACGTTGCCCTCTGTCAGCAGAAATGTCATCCTCTCAGTGAAACGCTTCCTCTGCTCTCTATGCAGTGTTAGTCCCTCTCCTGTGCTCTCCCAAAGCACTTGGCTCCTGAACCCTTCTCACTTTTCCTTGCTGCCTTCTTGTCTCTGTGTCTGTGAAGTCCTATGCCGGGCACATAACACATGCTCACAAGTGTTCATTTAATCAACTAATTCAGCTCCTAGTGCTGGTATTTTGTCCAATTATTTTGCCCTATTTCCCTTGAATTATTAGACTGCACACAAAATAGGACACCATTACAGGACCTGAGACTGATCTTGTTATCAAATAAGACTGTTACAATATGGTCAGGAAAGTATTCTAATTCCATCTGGAGCTCAGTGTTTTAGAAAATTTTTACTGCCTCCATTCATTTATCTTCCAATTATTTTAAGCTTCAGTTAAGCATATCAGCTCCATAGCATATTTAACTAACTCTTTTTGCCACAGGACATAAATGTGATAATTATTGTTTTGTTTCGTTTGGGTTTGGCTTGTTGCGGTTAATGCCACCAGGCTGAACCCATGTACCGCTTTGTCTCTCAGAAAAGTAGCCATTTAACAAATAATAGAGGAAACCTTTGAGTTCTAAAAATTCTTGACTATGTAAAATACGCTTGTAACCTGCAGCTTATAGAATCAATGCATATCCTAATGGTTGTTCAGTAGTTTAAGAGGTGTTTGAATTATTAGGTGAGGGAAGTCACTGTAACAGTTAAGCAAAATAACTAAATACATCTGAAGCCATATAATTTAATGTATTAGGAGCAGATCTTTTGAAAATTTCCAGAAAGTTATCCAATATCCTATTGACCAGCATTTTAAGACACATTTTATGGCTCAAACCCTTAAGTGCCTACGTTGTTCACTAAGGGAGAAAGAAATGGCATAATGGCAACCCTAGCCATGGAAAATATGCTGTTTCTTTAGTACACCATTATTTCCCAGTAAGTATTGTAATTGAGAAGAAACTTCCCTTAAATGTGCTAAATCAATTAATTACCCCCACACACTTGCTTTAACATCCTGCACTATTGAAACAACTTCCAGATGTTACATTTGCTAATAATTCTTTGGTCATTGTGTTTCAGTGGGTTGGCTGTATCACTCCAGATGCAGATGCAGAGAGGCAGAATCACAACTGTCCCACATGTCAATCACTGGTGGGGAGATGAAGCTTGGCATAGCCACACACTCATTTTTATCTTGAGTAATTGTTTAATCACTTTATGTCTTGACTTCCTCATCTGTAAAAATGAAAGTAGTGATGCTAAGAACACATTAATAACAAAAACGCATATAAGCAATTCTGTGTTTTGCAAAATATATACGTGTGCGTACTAGTAATCATACTTTGATGTCCCACGTTCTTGCATAAGAATGATCTCATTAACTTATTTTCCCATTGAGAATGTGTGTATGGCAACGTTACATTCTGTTTGCTATTAAATGCAATCTTTTTTCATTTAAAGTCTAATGCTTGTTTTATTTTAGCACATTTTTAAAAAATGTTATTTAACATACCCAATGACTTATACTTCTGAAGTCCACTGTTGTGGAGAATCTGAATAGCATCATGTTTACCCTAATAGGTTTATTCATTAAATGTCATTTACGAGATGGAGAGATACATTTGGAATTGCTTTGTTGCCTTTAGATTTTCTAGAATCTTTAAAACCACATTAGCATTAGCTGAACTTTTTCTCAAGTTTGTCGGTCCTAATAACATAAAGCCATGCAGCAAATTTGCTTTTAATATCTTTCTTCCAGCTTTGTGCTTTATTAGAAATAACTCATTTACAGAAAACCTTTTATTTGAATTGGTGGTAAGAATAAACACATAGTTCTCTGTGACTTTTATTATTTATTATAAAGTAATTTGGCAGGGTGTTGTGTAGGCAACTAAACAAAATAAAAGATTAATCAGAACTACCAATCTTTTTCTGATTTGCAGAGTAACAGAAAACAGCAGCCCAGCCCTGTTTTATTCCCCAAAGGTTTAGTTCAGTATGTGCCAGTGATGGAAAACATCGTCCGCCTATAAAGCAACAATTAGGGCTGGTTTCCATTGACTCAATCAGTCAAATGTAAAAATACAAAAGACCAATATAAAATAAGCCCTCTTCTGTGGGCCTTCACATGCCAGAAACGTGAACATGCTTGGATATGTGTTGCTCCTGCTGTTTACCAAGGCTCCACTGGAATTTTTAGGTTTAAAAGTTCATATTTTAATTGCAGAATTGAATACAGAAGGATAAACATCAGTAGTTTCTCCCCAGGTTACAGCAGAGTTTGGAGGAAGACAAGACATAGCTGGAAGAAAAGAGAATTAAATTCACTTTTTAGAAAAGGTTGGTGTCAGTGAGACCAATTGATAAATTGCTTAGTATCTTGGTATATTCATTTTTTATGTAGCATGTATTAATTGATATAAAATATTAGAAAAACTGCAGACTACTTAAAGTTGTTGGCATTCCTGGAAATAAACACATTTACCCAGAATTGTATTTTTAAAAGGCCTGTTAATGTGTACATTGTCCTCCATTTATTTTGAGGGTAGAGTCACAGAAAGCAATTTGCATTAATATCAATCTATCCAAAAAGGAACTCCTAAAATCAACTATAAAGAAATGTTAGAGAAAGGTAGAGGAAAGACATGAAATTCAGATATTTTCTGAAATACAAAACAACTAAGGTGATTACTACCTGCTAGTTTATGAAATGCTATTATACATTCACTAATAATCAGGTATTTACTATGACAAACAAACACAACATGTGGTTTATTATATGGAACAAATTTAGGGTAGAGATAAGGAAGATCTGCTTGGCATTGAGAGGTGGGGAATTGAGAATTACTTTTGATATCCTCTTCTCCAGTTAGAGCAAATACAATACTGCTCAAGAGGAAGGAAGGTAGGTAGGTGATGTTTAAAGGATTTCTTCAGCTTAACCCTTGTTGAAAAGTACACTTAGAACCTGTTACAGTAATAAGATCTTTGTGTGTCTATGTATGGTGACCTTGTAAATAACCTTTTATTCTGTTGAAATGTTGCAAAAAATCAAACGTTTCTATTACTACCTTAGAGGATGGGAAAGCATTCCATCCCTATATCCTTCTTCTCCCTAACATTATGCAAAGGTAGCATATTATTTGTGTTCATAAACTTTTTTTCTTTAAGATTTTATTTATTATTTGAGAGAGAGAGAGAGAGAGAGAGCATGAACAGGGAGAGGGAGAAGGGAAGAAGGGGAGGGGGAGGTGTAGAGGGACAAGCAGACACCCGCCTGACCTGGGAACCCAATGAGGGCTCAATCCCAGGACCTGGGGATCAAGACCCGTGCCAGAGTCAGGCACACCTGTGTTCATAAACTCTTAAAGGAGTATTAATTCAGCATCAGTTGCTGCCTGATGACATAGGGTCTTTGCTTCAGTTTGGTAGGAATATGTAAGGTTTGTGCTTTTTTACTCTGTAGTTTGGAGGGAAGAACGGAGTTGTGTTCCTGGGTCCTCTGTCACTAGGCCTGGTGTCTAATGTATTCCAAAGCAAGAAATTAAAAGTGAAAGAAAGGAAATTCCTATTCTGGTTAAAATGAGAAGGGGATGAAACTGAGAACTACCAGGTTTTGTGGTGAATCTCCATAACTTAAAAGTTAACACTTATTATTGAAAATAGAGCTACCCTATGACCCAGCAATTACACTACTGGGTATTTACCCTAAAGATACAAACATAGTGATCCAAAGGGGCACGTGCACCGGAATGATTATAGCAGCAATGTCCACAATAGCCAAACTATGGAAAGAACCTAGATGTCTATCAACAGACGAATGGATAAAGAAGATGTGGTATACACATACACACACACACACACAAAATGCACAATGGAATACTATGCAGCCATCAAAAGAAATGAAATCCTGCCATTTGGGATGACGTGGATGGAACTAGAGGGTATCATGCTTAGTGAAATAAGTCAATTGGAGAAAGACAACTATCATATGACCTCCCTGATTTGAGGAAGTGGAGATGCAATGTGGGGGGTTTGTGGGGTAGAAAAAGAATAAATGAAACAAGATGGGATTGGAAGGGGGACAAACCGTAAGAGACTCTTAATCTCACAAAACTAACTGAGGGCTGCTGGGGGGAGAGGGGTAGGGAGATAGTGGTGGGGTTATGGACACTGGGGAGGGTATGTGCTATGGTGAGTGCTGTGAAGTGTGTAAACCTGGTGATTCACAGACCTGTACCCCTGGAGCCTATAATACATTATATGTTTATAAAAAAATAAAAAAAAA
Source organism: Neogale vison (assembly GCF_020171115.1). NCBI lineage: Eukaryota > Metazoa > Chordata > Mammalia > Carnivora > Mustelidae > Neogale > Neogale vison. The sequence goes on along the minus strand of NC_058091.1, from coordinate 74,065,021 downwards.
TTTTAAAAGGTAAAATAAAAAAAAGTTAACACTTATTAATGAGCTGATGATTACCAGGCCTTTAGCCATTTGGCTTCTGTTTATCTCTCTCTCCCACCCCCTCCTGGTTGTCCTACCATCTAAGTATATCAAACTACTTTATGTCTCTAGAATGTAACATCCCCTTTCACTTCTGAATCATTTAAGTATCGATTCTTCTGCTTTGACCACTATTTCCCCTGGTCTTTCCAAAGGCTGGAATAATCTAAACTTAACATCATTTTCTTCTAAGAATATTAGGTCAGCTGGCTTTGTTTTCCTGTATTCTCACCATGGTAGGTAGTGTAGCTTGGTGTGTTCAGATTCTGAATCATCCCTCCATGATGTGCGTTCCTGCAATCCAACATATTTTCTAGAGTTTCTTGTACTTAAGATTCTGGGTAAAACTTAGGTTCCCTCCCTTAGCTGCATCTGTGTAATATCTGGAAGAGAAAGGGAGACAAGGGCTATGTTTCCATATTTTTCAACTATTTCCACTGGCTTACAAGGTAATGAGGACATATCTTTTTTTTCTATAGTAGCACTCTAATTGCAAGGGCAACAGTGATATCTTTTTATTAGATCACAGGTACTACAGAGTGTTCTTGTGTTCAGTGGTTAACAATGGCAGCTCAGAGGAAAACACAGTCAAGGTAATCATTTCATATTATGTGGAAGAAAGAATGATACAAAGTTTTTCATTATTCCCAGCAGTTTCTACAACCATGCTTATCATTATTACAGCACTCCTCTAACCAAACTCTGTCAGACTTTGTAATGATACAAAATCAAGAACAACATATAGACAGTACATAGATGTAGTATGAATTATTCCGAGGTTAAAGTATTACCCAGGGATCATCTTTGTCACTTGCATTTCTGGGCAAGCCTCAGTAACAAGTTATCAATGACACTTGTTTTTTGTTTGTTTGTTTGTTTTTGTTTTTTAATAGCATAGGAAAACCATTTTTGTTTTTGTTTTTTTTTAAACATTTTATTCATTTACCTGACAGACAGAGATCACAAGTAGGCAGAGAGGCAGGCAGAGAGAGAGGGGGGAAGCAGGCTCCCTGCTGAGCAGAGAGCCTGATGTGAGGCTTGATCCCAGGACCCTGGGATCCCCAACCCACAGAGCCACCCCGTCTATGACACTTCTTTGCAAGTACTATTTTGACATTTGAAGAAAGAACTCTATAATTCTATCCCATATGACATTAGTCAAATTTTGAACCACGTGAGGAGAAATAGCAGTGAATATTGTTTTGTATTAATGTCTGCAGGAAAAAAGAATGAAAATTATTTACATCACCTAAACAATTTCATAGTAACTCCCGATCACCTTGAATACTAGATGGGGCGATAAGTGTCTTAACTTTCCCACTCTTCTGAGACTGAGGTCTATGAAAAACTTAACAAAAAGCAATTATGTAGCATTGACCCAAACAAATTAATAGAAGGTGCCCAGGAAATGACAGGAGGCAATAGAAGTGTATCACTATAAAAAGTAGACACAAAATAAAAGGAAAATATACTAACTAAGAGGATGGAAAGCAGTAGCAGCATAAACTATTGGACAGGGTAATTTGGGGGGATAAGATGGTGGGAGCAAACAGATAGTCTAACACTTATAGTCATAAATTACTAACTTAAAAAGGCCTACTTGAAAGGATTGTTGATAGTTTATATTTTAATCCAGTTAAACATTAAGATTTTTCATTCTGTTGGGATCTTAAATTTCTCTAACCACTGTCCCGTGTGCTTTTATTTTGAGGGGCCAGTTTCCTCATGATTATTATATTCCAATTACGGCGTTCTCCTGCACAACATCTCGTAACTCTTTCTAGGTAAAATTATCTTATCGCTTCTCTCCTTTAATGTGCTGTAACACTTATTTTGATGGTGTCAATGTCAGTAACATGCTGCCTTCAGGTTGTCGTTTAACTATCATATCTGAAGAGCAGAATTACTCAGAATTTGTCTGTAGCCACCCGCCCTTGGACTGACATTACACATTTGGAATACTCCTGGCAAATTTTATTGAGTGAATAAATGCCTGGTACAGTTTTCTGGACAGAGGTAGTGGGGCACAGACTAGAAAACAAAATCCTATATTAGGTGTGAGAGAAATTGATCTCAGCTCTGCCAGTACCTCAGTTATAAACCAAGGTAGTCATTTAGGCCTCTGGGTCCTTATTTCCTCATCTATGAAGGGATCTCTAAAGCCTCTTCTAATTTAAGTCTTCTTGGAACCTATGGATCTTATCTATATATTGGGATAATACCTACAAAAAAGTACAGAAAATGAGTAAGAATATGACCTCTAAAGGAAACCATACGATTAGAGATTTACCTCCTTAGTGTGTACTTAAGATTTATATAATATTATATAATGAGATATTTCATTGTATGGCACACAAATCTGAAAATAATTCACCATTAAATATGCTACATAAGCTGTAAAACGCTGGCTAAAAATGTCCCAGCTACCCTAAAAAGCCATGGAAACCAAAAGGAAAGGCCAGTTTAAAGGTGTGGAAAGTGATATTAGGAAAAGGTTACTGATACTCAAGTTTCTTTAGTGAATAAGCTAAGTGTGATATTGTAAGTGTCACTTTGCCAAAATAAAAGAGGTTGCAATCCACTTCTGTTGTGGTAGCTTGTTATGATTCTCACATAAAAATGATATATGTCCAGGAGCACCTCATTATTTTAATAGTATGCAAAGCTTAATGAGGAAAGTATTAATATCTTTATAACCCCTACATAAAACTGGACTTGAATTATATATATGTAATATATGTAAATATATTACATTCACTTTTAAATAAATACACACATATAACATCTTTTTAACTTTGCAATGATAAGACAATGGCATAATATAATTAAAAGTCGTATATTTTTAAAAAACCAATCTGATTATCAAAATATAGAAACACTATTTTCTGAGCCCTCACTTTCCCTTTCTTGTACAAATCATTTATAAGAACTTGTATTTACTGAAATATCAGAATGATGCCCCCATCTTCCTACATCTGGAAGATATAATCTTACTATTAATTCTACCACCATAATCAGGGTGGTAGAATTAATAGTCATAATCATAATAAACTATACTCTTTATGGAAACTTTTAGATAAATTTTGATCCTGTTTTTTAAGGCTGTCAGCCTTATCAATTCCAGAGAGTATAGTTTTGACCAGGTACTAGAATTTGTATCTCGTGTACATAAAATAAAGGCTGAATGTTCTCTGAAGATCAAGGTATAGAGCAAGTTGATTAACTTGTGGATAAAATAAGGTCGATTTTTAAGGAACTAGTTAAATATGTGTGATTTATTTATTTATTTTCCCTGAATGGTTGGATATTAATTCTCCAATACGTGCAAACTAAAACACTAGAAATTCAACTATTTCATCAATATTGTAGTCTAAGTTGAATCCTCCTTAAACTCCAAAATAAGAAAACAGTGGAAAGAATGTGGGCCTTGAAAGCATCCAAGCCAAGGGCACACATAGAACTTACCGAGTAATGGAGATGGCTAATGTGTGTGTGTGTTTGCTTGTGTGTCATACGCATGATGGAATACTACTCAGCAATAAAAAGAAGCACATAGTGATACTTCTGAAAACATAGACGAATCTGAAAGCCATTTTACTTATTCTAGATCTTGTTTTGGTTGGTAGATACCCAGATGTAAACAATTTAGTCAGCTTCAGGTGCTATAAAAAAATACCACAGTGAGGGTGGCTTAAACAATAAAAACATTTATTTAAACAATAAAAATATTTATTTTTTAAAGTTCTGGAGGCTTAGGAGTCCAGTATCAGGATACCAGCAACTCAGTTCCTAGTTGCTGGTGCGAGCTCTTTGCTGGTTTGCAGAAGTTCTCCTCCCTGTAGTGTTGTCACATGCCTGGCAGACAGCTCTGATGTCTCTTCCTTTCCTTATATGAGCAATTATTCCATCATGAAAACTCCACTGTAATGACCTCATCTACACCTAATTATCTTTCAAAGGCCCCATCTCCAAATACCATCACATTGGGGGTTAAGGACTTTACCATATGAATTGGTGGGGGGATACCTTTTAGTCCATAGCAGTAACTGAGAAAATAACTGAACCAAACATTAATAATTTCTGAATTTTATTTTATGTAAATTATACCTCAATAAAAAATTGTGACACAAATAAGACTAAATTTTTGGAAATATTTGGCAACTCTGAAACTCTACATCAGAGATGTCTCCAGAGAGGTCTGCTTCATAGCATTCTGCCTTTAAGTAGGGTGACCTATATCCAATTTACCTGCATAGGCCAGTCTATACATGTTGTCTCAGCATGAATATGAATGGCTTTTCCTTTCACTCTGAAAAGTGCCCACTTTGGACCTTAAATTATATTTCCCTTCTTAATAAGCACCTAGACTCAACCTCTGAGTGACAAGCCTAGGAACTTCTTTCCCCTCTCTGGATTCTAGTGGTCACCAACACCAAACTGGGTGTTATGACGTACCCTACCTCACCCACAATGCTGTTGTTTGTGACATAGGTGAGTGATTCTAATACTGGCTCAGAAAATATCTCAATCAGATGGCTCATTCCCACACCCAAAAGTTTGAAGGTAGAAATGTAAACCAGTCTCCTTTCCATTTAATCTAGATTTCTATTTTTATTAATTCTCTGAACTGCCATATTTTTTCCATATTTCTCCAACAGAATCTTCTCAGACATTTATGAGCCTCGTGCATCAAATAACATATTATTTCTTCCATCATCACCCCATTCTAAAACTTTATTATCTGCAAATTTTAAATCATCATAACAGCTGAAAAGATCCTCCATCTCTTTGATCACCTCTTAGGGGTATCTGCCCTAGATTTAGAAATAAGCTGTAAATGAGTGCCACAGGGTATAATTTGGAAGATGGCATTTTTATGTTTGGATTTTGTTGAAAAATGAAAGGGAGGAAAGAGAGAGGTGAAACGAGAAAAAGAAGAGAGGAAAGACAGAGAGAGTTTCTACATCAAATTGAGTGAAGAATTCGGTCAAGCTGTAATTTCAGCCACAGTAAAAGTCTACAGGCTTTTCATTGAAAGTTACCAGACACTCCTTTGTTTAACAACACATACCATGTGTTCAAAAGTGTGCCATTCAATTAGGAAAAGAAAAAGCTAATTGTCTGATTTCTTTTACACAATATGTGAAGGAATAAAAATAAAGATTCTTGATTCCCCTGTTTTGTTCTGTGATTTTCCACTGTTTAAGATGAATATTGAAGATGAAGAGGAAGAGAACACATCAATGAGAATATTGCAAATACTTTCTGCCCATAAAAATGGATAAGCTCTAAGATTCTGCCCCAACTCGAAGATAAAGCAAAAGTAAGAGGCAGAGATAAACCCTTGTATATATGCACAGATATCCACATGCATTTATTTGGTCTCCTGCGAATTGCATGTGGATTTTAACTATATTGAGGGCCTCTAATAAGCCAAATAGTGAATCAGAGCCAACGGTACAACCAGCTGATTTAGAAAATTCATTCCAAGAGCTGATCAAATCCAATAAAACCAAAACAAGAAAATTAGCCAAGTGAGCCATTTGGCTGAAATGGTTGATTGAGTTGAAAAATACACTCCACAGTGCCAGGCAGACAAATACTCAGTCCCTCATAGACAAGTTAAAGCAGCCTCTTATGAATGGATAAGTAGCGGGTCTTTGTTCATCTCAGTCTGTCTTGGGATAGACCCAAAATAACTCCTGAGTTGCAAGGTTTCTACTTTTAAAAAGAAGCTAGAACAAACTATTACATTTTGCATAGAATTTTGACTGATGACAAATCTCATCACTCTTCCTCTTGGCTGGGTGTCACTTTCAAGGTTTATCTGAATATTAACTGCCATCAACAGCTCAAATTTTCAGTTAAGTTCACTGCAGCCAAAGCACTGTGATATTAGAACATTTATGATCGAGATTAAACTGTGTAGCGATGACTGCCTGTCATCTTAACAACAAGGAGGCGTGCCTTTTCAGGGTATTAGCCATTGCTTGTTTCTGTGCATGAGTAGGAAATATTGGTAAAATTTGTACTGTGAATGACAAGAGTAGGAATGAAAAAGTATCATTAAATGGTTTCCTATACTGATTAAGAATGAAATTTTTATCACTTTAGCTCTGCTCTTACATCTGTTTCCTGGAAAGAAAGAATTCAGTGCCAGTAACAAATATGCTAATTACAATTTGGGCCTTAGCTTCAAAATCTTTAAGTAAATGCTGAATACTTTAGTTCAGTCAGGAAATTTGCTAAGACACATTTCTTCTGACAACTGCCAAGGAGAATGTCTGTTTTTAATATTTGAAAGATACACCAGATTTGCACTTTTAAATAACCACAGTTTCATAGCTCCTATTGGAGTCTTATTGAGCTCTTGACTACACTTTCAGCATTGAATGTCAGAAAGAAGCCCACTTCAAATGGGTATTTTTGGTGCCAACCATACAACTACTCTAGACGGCATTTATTTTAGAGTCAAAGAGCTAATTATTTTGCTTTTCTTTTCCATGTAAATTCAGCATCACTGAACAATGACAGATATAAATGTCCAACCTGCTGGTATCCAGAGTGCCTAAGTCTATGAGCCCAGCCAGCCCTTTTATCATGACTATCTTTAGGGGCAGGGCTGTTCTTCATACTCAAATTTATTGTGTTGTGGTCCTCATTATTTTTAGATAGGCAGAAAAATCAACATTGCTATGTAATGATCTCTTTATTTCCCTCACTTAAAACTGGCATAGTTCTCCAAATGAAGCAGCCAAATTGGTGACAAATGGTAGAAAAGATTTTCCAATTATAGTTTTCTGGCACAATATGTTTATGAAGAAAGCAGTAAAGGCAAAAATAGGCTTCATTTCAAAGGACTGAATGCATTAATGTATCAAAGATTTGTGCAAATATTTCAAATAAACTTCTTTTCTAGCCTCCACCTCTTCTTTCTCATGAAGATAAAGAAACCTAACTCCTGTTCATCAAGAAAGATTCAAATTTATTTACAACTGGATTTGAGCCAAGCTGTGTTTCCTTAACATGACTCTGGCTGTCTTTTCAGTACAGGCCTACTCAGTATAGGATTTCAATATAGCTGAGATAAATGCTAACTTTCCTACAAAGACAATAGTCTGAATGTCTTGGCACTTTATGAGCAAATGGCATATTTTTCTGCTTGTTTCAATTATTTGGTAAAACCTCATGAGAAATAGTAAAAATAGTCAATGACTTAAGATTGTTCTTTTCACATCTATAATGTTCCTTGGAACTTGATATTCTTCAGAGAAGAAGAAACAAACAGGTACTACTTAATCATCCTTGTCAACATCATCAGAATTACCCTCACCATTCCTAGAACCTACTATACACCAAGAATTGTATACTTACAGTCTAATATCTCAATCAATTTCCACAAAAATCTTATATAAGGTAAATACTATTATCCAATTTCATGGTTGAGGAAACCAAGCTTCAGAAAAGGAAAGGTCACCTAGCTATTAAGTGGCAGAAATGAAATTCATGTCTAGGTTTGTTGGATGAGCAATATTTGCTCTTTACATTAGGTTATCTCAGAGGAATGAAAGTGAAAGAGAGCAAGGCAATTTTCTCTCAGGGAGAATAAGGTAACAAAATATATGTCCCACATTTTTTCCTATCTAATCCCCCAATGGTATCTGGGCTTAAAACATTGGTAAAATGTATTTTGAACTTTGTAAGTTAGAAATCTTGCCTACATGTCTCATATCACCAAAACATGGAACACACGTGGGGGTTTCAGGTTAGAAGATCTAGGAAAACTTACAATTGGCTGCAGCCTATGCCCAACCAAAGGTTTGGTCAGAAAGAACAGCCACAGAAACCACAAAAAGTAGAGATGTATTATTGGAAGAATAAAGGACAGCTTAACCTAAAGAAAAATCCTAGATTTTCAGGTCAAAGGGATTCTAACAAAACTTCTAATGTGTAAACTACTCTACCACATCTGATAATTTACTTGCGTATCGACCATGACAGTCTATTTTCACTTGAGTCATTTATTTATTTACTCATTCAACACATCCCTAGGTATTTCTTGAAATTACTGCATGCCATGAACTGTGCCAGGCACTGAAAGGATAGACAAGTTAATCATCTTTTTCTTCTAGGTCTTTCTTATGTTGTCTCTTTCACTGCTACTTCTGATCTTAGGTATAAATTTTATCCTCTGAACTAAACAAAATATGGTGTTCAAGGCAAAGCATTTCAATATCTTAAGTCATCCAACATGCCACTTTGGACTGGAGTTGGTCTTTCCTCCATTTTTATTCTTTTTTATTTTTTTCCCTTCATTTTTAGAGAAATGAGAGTGGAAAAACTTCCTCCTATGGAGGCATCTTTGGTTTTGAAGAATGCAAAGGCCCATAGGGCAAAGGGGAAGGGGGACAAACTGGTTGTTTAATGTGGCTCTAGTTTAGCTTCAAGGGATCACAATAAAGGGCATGCTAGATGTATTTTAGTATTATTCAGCCACTTCTAGCATTAGAGAGCAGAGGTTTGAAGGAAAATAATGAATATGTATTGGCTAGAGAGGCATCTGGGTAGCTCAGCCCTTTGATTGTCTGACTCTTGATGCTAGCTCAGGTCATGATCTCAGGATGGTGAGATTGAGCCCTGCGTGAGGTTCCACATGCAGCAGGGAATCTTGAGATTCTCTCCCTCTGCCCCTCCCCCCCACCCGTGCACACTGTCTCTCTCACTCTCTCTCCCTTTTTCTCTCTAAAATAAATAAAATAAATGTTATGTATTGGCTGGAATAATCCTTGTCATATACCTCTTGAAGATCTAATTGCAGATATGAGTGATTAGATGGGGTAGAAATGCAGCAAAAGAAAGGATATAGTAAACTCATTTCCTCATATAGCATGGCATGGCTCCTGATTCTATACCTCTCCTAATCACTGACCTCTGAGTTTATTCTAGTTTATCTATATCCATTATTAAAGAAGGCTCCCCAAAACTGAACTCAATATTCTATTTTGAATGTGAATGGAGGAAGTAAAGCAGAACAAATGATTATCTTGTTCTAAATACTGTATCTTAAACTAATATAACCAAGTCTTGCTTTGTTTTTGTTTTTGTTTTTTGTTTTTTGGTCCCAGCACTGACTCATGTAATAGGTTTATTTTTTTTCTATAACTCCATACTGTTTATACCATATACTTCTATACTAAGTTCCTGTCATCTTTTACATGTGCAGCTGCTGTTCAAACTTATTTTATTAGAAACTGTCTCTCACTTCAAATTTTCATCCCTAAATAAACTGTTAACCAGAATAATCACACTATCTCCCTATTTTATTATCTATAGATTTGATGAGAATACCATATATAGTTTTTTCCACATCTTATTTAAGAATGGAAAAGAAACCCAAGGCCAAAGGTGTGACATTCTAACAACTACATACTCTAGAGGGACAGAAATCTTACAATCAACTACATTCGCCATTAACCTCTCTTATTGTCCTTACAACTGATAAGTTTCTTCACTTTCTTCATGAGAAGATATAAAAGTAGATGTCAACTCCCTGCTTAAATTGTCTTTGTTTTTTTTTATTTAAACAATTTATTTAAACTAAAAAATAGAGTTTACTCATTTCTCCCTATCCTTTACCTCTTACCCCTGATAACTAGCAAACTGTTTTCTGTATCTATGAGCTTGTTTTTAATTAATCAATTTTTTTTGGATTCTACATATAAGAGAGATCATATGGTATTTATTTGTTTGAGAGAGAGAGACAGTGAGAGAGAGCATGAGCAAGGAGAAGGTCAGAGAGCGAAGCAGACTCCCCATGGAGCTGGGAGCCCGATGTGGGACTCGATCCCGGGACTCCAGGATCACGCCCTGAGCCGAAGGCAGTCGTCCAACCAACTGCGCCACCCAGGCGTCCCCATATGGTATTTATTTGTGCTTTTAATTTTTTATCACACTTCCTCATGGTCCAGAAATCCAATCAAACAAAAAAACCAGAATATCTTATTAGAGAAGCATGATGAGCTCAAGAATCCCAATTTTTTCTTATAATACTTAAAAAATGTTACTAATAAATAATCACACACTACTGTTCATGAATAACTGAAAAATAAAGGCATGACTGGTGTACTCTTGATAGTGGAAGCAGATTTCTCTCTTGTTTTTTGTTTTTGTTTTGCCTTTTTTTTTTTTTTGAGAATCAGAACACATGCCAATTTTCTATTTCCATCTTATCTCATTCACTGCAATTCTTCAGAGACCACTGCATTTATCTATTCAATATTTTATTTGTTCAATATTCTGAAATACAAATAATCCAGAGCAGGGGACTGGTATAAATTTGGAGATTCTAGAACTCATTGATAATGTCTTTACACTTTCTTCTACTTTGACTGACCAGTACTGAATATACCTCTGTCATATAGTGATCTATGGCCATAGAGTCAGTATCCAAATAGGAATTAAGGTCTTGTGAAATTGGGCCTGCTTTTTCTTTGAACAACTTGAAATCTTTACTAGGATCTATGGAGTTCAGGAAGAATGAATCAAAAAGAGAAAAGGTCAGGAATTTAGAAACAGCTTTCAGAGAGCTAAAGACAAAATGACTTTATAATTCTACTGCCTTACCCATTCTCACTATCTAGACCAGTACATCTCACAAGTGTTGTCCCAAGACCAGCAGCAACAGCAACTGCTTAGAGCTTGTTAGAAACACAGAAAGGAATAAGGAAAGAAGGAAAGAAGGAAGGAAGGAAGGAAGGAAGGAGGGAAGGAAGGGAAGGAAGGAAGGAAGGAATGAAGAAGGAGGGAGGGAGGAAGGGAGGGAGAGAGGGAAGGAAGGAGAGAGGGAGGAAGAAAAAAAGAAATACAGATAATCAGGTCTCTCCTCTGATCTACTGAATGAGAATCTCCAGAGGTGAGGTCTAGGAATTTGTATTTGATCAGTTTTCTGGGTTATTCTGCTGTATGTTAACTAATACCTTTCATTCCTCAGATGTTTGGAATAGCAAATCTCCTAAGTGAATTTAAGGTGCATTAGTGGATTGAATGCAAAATCTGTATTAAGGTTGAAATTTCCTTACTCTTTGTTCAGACCCAATCCATTCATTTTGTATTCCTCCTCAAAATTCTCATTTGCCTTTTCTGAGTAATCCAATGGAATTGCTTTTTCCTCACTAAACTTCAGGATGTATCAGGAGCCAGATCCAGCAACATCTCTTTAAAATAATTTTTCTTTGGTATCTTTCCTATTAAAAGATCTTGCCAAGATTTTGTATTCCACTGCAAAATCATGTTGGTTCAGTTTACCGAATGTTTGATTGAGCCAAAGGGATGTGCTTTAGGAAGTGGCAAAGTATGGTGGAAAGTGCAGCAGTTTCAGAATCAAATAGATCTAGATGCTATTTATGGTCTGCCACTTACTAGCGATGTTATCTTGGGTAATTTTTTTAATATCTCTGAATTTCAATGTCCTTGTCCATTGGATTTATTGTTGTAATAAGTATTTCCTTATTTGCTTATTTGTCTGTTTACAGATTTACCTGCATATGTCTATCTCAGTACAAACAGCTGATGAAGCGAATATGAAGTGTCTAGCCCTTTGCCTGGAGCCTACAAGATGTTTAAGAGAAGTTAATTTTCTTTTGTGTTTTTGCCCTTATTTCTTTTGTTGCTGAGAATCTTTTCACAAAGAGTTAAGGCATCTGCAGAGCCAACCAGAGGTATGCAGTAATTGGCAACCTGAATATCATAGTTCAGATAAAAGGGTGAAAATCTAAGGTTTGCTACTTTTTTTTTTTAAGGGGGGTGCCCAAGGGGGTTATTTTCATCATATATTTATTACATAAATATATAGTAAAATAGATGAGCAACAATTACTATAAAAATATCTTTCTTTAAAATCCTGACCCAAAACACAACGGGGTGAAAAATGGCACATAACAGACATACTGATTGTCAATGTGGGGCAGGAGTAGGAGCCCCCCAAGTCACCCCTACCGGTCTCCCCACCCCTCCCTGGGGAAGGGAACCTACCTCCTTCCCTGTTTCTGGCCATAACCCCTCTCCCCCCACCCCAGCACCAGCTTCTCATACATTCAGTAGTGCCTCCAGGGAAGTGCCCCTCCCCCCACCCAGGAGTTCCTGGGGCAGGAATTACTGTCCCCCTTATGGACGGTGTCTGTGTCACACGCCCTGCCCTCTCCCAGCCCTGTAGACCCGCCACCAGGGGAAGGGGTAGGGACTCCTCCACCCCCACCCTCCCCAAGGCTGAGCAGGGAGGAGGCTGGATGAGGTACGTGTGTTCTGAGTGATGGGGGGGATACTGAGATGGAGAGGTGGGTGGTGGGCATGGGGGAGTGGTCATGGCTCTGGCACCCCCTTGTCCTGGCCTGGCCCATTCCCAGCAGTCCCTCCTCCCACCAATACTGCACCTGCTGCCCCGCCCCGCCTGCCCTGGTGCCCTGGGCCAATACTGGGGGAGGCATGCTGAGCACCCACATCAAGCCCTGTGGTATCCAATAGGTGGTCAAGTCTTTCTGAAGACTTGAAATGTGCCTAGTCTAAACTCAGATGTGATAGTTAGATATAATTATAAATATGTAATAATATGTAATATTATATAAATATGTAATAATATGTAATAGTATATAAATATGTAATAATATCAGATTTCACAGAATTCATGTTAAAAATAATGAAAATATCTCCCTAATACACTTTTATGTTTCTTAGGTATTAAAATGATAATATTTCAGATATATCAGGTTAAATAAATGTGCTACTAATTTCAGTTGTTTCCTTTTACTTCTTTTAATGTTGCTATTAGAAAATTCAAAATCATATATGTGGTTCACCTTTGTGGCTCTTTTAATATTTCTATTGGGCAGAATTGCTCTAATTCATGGGGCTTTAGACTACATTTGCTCACCAAGTAAATAGTTTTGCATTTTAATTATATTTGACTATTTTAAATATAGCAATGCCAACGGTCCCACATTAATGCACTTTGAATTTGTTTTTAATAACTACAGAGAGGACAACAAACTCTCAGTGAACTTGCTTACTTAGTGCTATTTAAGAAATCAGAGGCAAAGGCGGGGCAAAGTCAATGCATGCAAAAAATCTCTACCCATCTGGTTATTCCTAAGAGAAAAGCCATTTCATGGCTGGTTTAGTAAACTTTTTACATAGGTGCAATGCCTTAATGCCTAAAGTAGAAATTACAGCCTAGAATGGATATGTACTGGTAACCTATCATTCTTTTAGCAACAAACATGATGGGCCAGAATTTGCATAGGTAGTACTATTTTTGAGCACATATATTACATTAAAACGATTAATAAAATTATCCATTTTCCCTTCACTTCTGCCCCCACATTAGAAATGTCCGTCTTCATCACCTAACTTTGTCTATACCTTATCAAGACCAACATCACCTTTACTTTGTACCTTCCTTCATCCACCTTAGCCTCTCTGCTATTGGCAATCTTGTAACACTTGTTATTTGCAATACTTATATTAGCCTTTCACTGAACATGGTTTTGTCAGTTTTCTGTTTTTTAGTGTAGGTCTTATCTACCCATCCATGCCCTGATCTCCCCAAGGGAAGAGACATATCTGATGTGACTTTGTGTCCTTCACAGCCTTTGTTTAAGCAAAGCAAGTAGGTAATGTTGACTGTAATAATAATGATGAAGGTCACAAAGAACAATATAAAACTAACCCCTATGAAAATGTGCAATATGATGACAAGCTCCTTAGGTTCAAGAAATGTCCATGGTGCATTTTTTTTTAAAAGATTTTATTTATTTATTTGACAGACAGAGATCACAAGCAGGCAGACAGGCAGGCAGAGAGAGGGAGAGGAGGAAGCAGGCTCCCTTGCAGAGCAGAGAGCCCGATGCAGGACTCGATCCCAGGACCCTGAGATCATGACCTGAGCCGAAGGCAGTGGCTTAACCCACTGAGCCACCCAGGCACCCCTCCATGGTGCATTTTGATCTTTAAGTTATTTCTACAACTCCAATTTATGAGGGCTAAAATTAAATTCATTAATTTCCCTTCCCTAACTTATTTCTCTTTTGCTTCCTATTTTAGTAACTGGTGCTACTGACTCAGGTTAGAAATGTATATATTCTTAGCTTACCCTCTGCAACTAGTCCCCCCCCAAGTCCATTCAGCTCTTTCAGTCCTCACAGTTAATAGCTTATCTCATGCTTTCTGTCTTTTCCCAGCCCCTGGCCCAGTCATTCTGAGCTATGAAAAACACAAATCTGAGTATACCATTCCTTTGCTTAAAGTCCTGATACATTTCCAAGAGATAAAATCTCAATTTCCTCGTAGCATTGATGAAGTTTTTCATTATAATGTAGTCCATTTATACTACTTCAACATTAAGTCTCACACCTTTTCTCCTGACCCGAAATATACTAACATTATTTTATTTGTTCTAATCAGGCTTTCCTTCCTTGACCTCTGGGCCTTTGCACATACTATTCCCTTCACAGAACACATTCATTCTGTGTTGCTTTATTAACTCCTCCTACCAGCTCCAGTCTGTTTCCTCCACTGAAATGGGAGCAGAGAAGTCAGGGTATATCTCTTTTGCCATTGTATTTATTACCTTTAGCAACTGTATCTGGTCCATGAAGGGGTTCAATATTTTTTGAAGAAAGGAAAAAAAGAGGTAAGAGTTGGCTGAGGGCGGGGGAGTGTGAAGAAAATAGGGAGGTATGGAGAGAATGAGAAAGAAAGAAATTTATTTTACTATTCTGCTCACTTTCAAATACTTGAGGGTCATTCCTTAACCACCATTTTAGAGAATACTTGTAAGCTGTTGCTTTTTATTCTTGATTCAATTATAGTCTCCTTCTTGCAATTAGTCTCATGCTTTTGTGAAGAGTTGGTTGAATATAGTAGCCAACACTCATAAATCAAATTATTCCACCTAGGGATGAAGACCCACCCAACCCCAATGGACAACTACACTGTGCTTTTACAAACTCAGCTCACTGGCCTGCTCTAAATATCCATTTATTACTTCCATGGAGTCAGCCAATAGCCAAGTGAACTCAATCAATTAAAAACTTAATGGATGTTTGTCATACACTCAGCATTGCACTAAGCACTCAGCAAACAGTAAATGAGTATGTGTCTTGAGAATCTGGAACATGCGCCTAAGAAACGTTGTCAAACTAAGAAAATAAAGCTAAACAAAATACAAGAAGCAATCATAGAGAAATAGTGTACCAAATACATGCTTCTGAATTCATGCATCAGAGTAGCTTAGAAAGAAATATCAAATTGATATTTGATCAATGAGTATCAAAGAAATAACATCAACTAGAACTTCAAAATAAGAAAGCACAAAATATTAACCTATAAAAAAGCCCAATTGAGTTAACAACTAGGTGGATGTTTATTCACCAAAATCTCTCAGTCAGTAAAGGTACAATTGTGAAGGCCTGCTCTGTTCTCCCAGCTATTTACATGAAAAGTAGAACACCAAATACAGGGCATTCAGCAATCACTGACTCAAGCCATCATCCTCAGCCAAAAACACCTCCCACATGTGTGGGGGCAGCAGCCAAGGTGTTTTGGTCAGGTCCTGTGAAATTGCCTTGGCTGACTAGGCTCTATGTGAGTCCAGCAAGGAAATAATACCCTGTCTTGTTGCCCGACCACATGTGCTCTAAAGGAAGAAATGATATCAAAGATTCCAAAACATCTTATCGCATTTTGTTCTCAAACTTTCAAACATTAAAAGGTAAAAGAGTGTAAATGTTTTTGGCTACTTTCTTTTTCCAGCCAATAAAAGACAGTATTTGTTAAACTGTTGAAAGGAAACATGGCAGCTTATAGTCTCTTAGATGGGGCCATTTCACTCTATAAACACTGAGTTTGTTTAGAAGCCACAGTTAATTCTACTACCTATAGAGATGGCTAATATTGGGGGCTAGGTGTGCAATGGAATGAGGCCATAGTGAGTAAAAATAGAAAGAAAAGGACAAGAACAGAGAATGTGTTCTGACGATACACTATGTTGGTTTAGTCATTAAGGTTATTTCTTGACTGGGGTTAAATATTTCAATACTTTATTTTCTTCTTTTAATAGCATAAGTGAGGGGCCCCAGGTGGCTCAGTTGGTTAAACATCTGACTCTCGGTTTCGGCTCAGGTCATGATCTCAGGGTCCTGGGATGGAGCCTTCTGCCTGGCTCTCCACTCAGCAGGGAGTCTAACTCAGGATCTTCTTCTCTCCCTCTCCTTCTTCCCTCTCCTGCCCACATGCACACACACAAATGAATACATACATCTTTTTAAAATAGTGTAAGTAAAGCTCATTATGAGACCAAGCATAAAGCAAAAAAACTTTCTAGCTAACAAGCAAACATATTTTGTGGTCCCCATTTGCTGTCAAATTAAATGATACAGGGATTATAATAAAGCAATAAAGAGAAAAAATCTAGAGTTAGTCTTACATTTTGGCTCTGCCAATATTTACTCTTGGGCAATTTATCTGAAGCTCTCTAAGTCTCAGCTTCCACATCAGTAAAATGGGAGTGTTACAAATATCTTCTTCATACAGTAATTAGGACAATTAAATGAGAACAAATCTGTTTGGTACAATGCCTAGTACACTATAAGCTTTACTATATATTAGCAATTTATTAATATATTTATATCTTTCCTTATTCCTAGTTCTTCAACATTATCTGTAGTCTGAATTAGGAATCAATTTCAAAACTCAAAGGATCTTTGATCTTCCATTAGAAAACAAGAGGATGCTCTCAGCATCTCTTTCTGAGTATGGAGAGACTCCTATCCAAATAAGCCCACCTTCCGAGCACCTAAGATCTCATATCACATGAATAACCTATATGTGCAAATACCTTAAAGTGATACCTACTCATTTTATGTCTTCTTTTGGTAAGCCTAGGATTTCCTATAGATGATATCTAGCCTATCCAATTCGGTTTAATAATATCTCTAATACTAGTAAGCCATGGAAAGATGTGTGGTTTTGGGGTGGGGGGAAGAAAAAGTTAAGTGGACTGACATTAGTGACTCTAGAGAAAAAAAAAAAACTAAACATTAAAATGTATGAATAACTCCAAATGCTGGAAATAAGAATTTGTAAATATTTAGTGCTGGGATGGATCCTAGAGACCATTTAGCTCAGTTCCCCTACAACCCCACACACCTCAGGAAAATGAGACTCAGCAAGTTAAGCGACCTGTCCAGATTCACATACTAAGGTCAGGACAGAAAGCAGCTCCAGCAACTTCTGGTATGTGTTCTATTACAGTGTCTCTAATAGCTGGGAAACTGTTTTCTTAAATAGCTCAAATTGAGTATTTATAACAAAACTGTTTTATTTGAAGCAGATTTAAAATGTAGAGTCAATATTTTTCCCCCGACTTTTAATTAGATGATTTTTTTCCCCTGAACATTATAAATGTGAATGTCTTAGTTCATTCAGTCTGCTATAACGAAATACCTTAGACTCGGTGGTTTATAAACAACAAACTTATTTTTCGCAGTTCTGGAGGCTGGGAAGTCCAAGATCAAGGCACGAGCAGATTCAGTATGCAGTGAAGTCTCGCTTCCTGGTTCATAGACAGCGTATTTTCAGTGTCCTCACATGGTGGAAGAAGCACAGAAGCTCTGTGGGGTCTCTTTTATAAGGACACTAATCCCATTCACTAGGGTTCCATTCTCATGACCTAATAAACTCCCCAAAGCCCCACTTCCTAATACCATCCCTTTGGGGGTTAGGATTTCAATATATAAATTTTGGTGGTGACACAAACATTCAGATCATAGCAGCGAGTGATCAACTACTAAAAACAGGGGTTCCTCCGGCGCTTTGAAATTTGAATGAAAATGGGTAAAATGGATTGTTGTGGGTTTTTTTTTAATGTATCTCTTCACTATTCCTTCACTATGTATTTGCTTCTAATATTCTCTCTACCTAGCATGCCCTTTCTTCCTTCCTCCTGTGTCTGAAGCCTCTTTTCTTTACAAATAAGTTCAAATTAGCATCTCTGAATCAGCAGCTGTTCCTTCCAAGTTTCTGAAGAGACTCCACTCTTTTGAACTCCTGTTTCTCTTTATTTGAGTTTCACTCAGGTGCTTTTCACTCATAACACTACTTAAATATTTTTATATCTCCTACATTCTCAAGCATGGTGTCTTGCACATAGTAGTTGTTCAGTATTTAAAAAAAAAAAAAAAAAGGCAACCAAGTCCTTATCTTAGTTTAAAATTTCCTGACCCAATTAAAAATGACCATTGCTAATAACACAAATCCTTTCATTTGTTACAGAAATCCTAGGTTCATGAACCTGAAGCACTCTCTTTAGACAGATATCTCAAGAAAATATGTTTATGCAAATAAAATACTTTTTAAATTTTAACTTTTCTTATTATTTGATTAAAACTTAACATTGTCGGCGCCTGGGTGGCTCAGTGGGTTAAAGCCTCTGCCTTCGGCTTAGGTCATGATCTCAGGGTTCTGGGATCGAGCCCCGCATTGGGCTCTCTGCTCTGCGGGAAGCCTGCTTCCTCCTCTCTCTCTCTGCCTGCCTCTCTGACTTGTAATCTCTGTCAAATAAATAAATAAAAATCTTAAAAAAAATTAAAAAATAAAAAAATAAAATAAATAAATAAAACTTAACATTGTCGTTTAATATAAAGAAATCACTAGAAAATAGTAAAGCCCTTGATAATAATGTCACCTATTAATAATCATTTCTGTAATGTAATTGCATATCTTTATAATAGTATTTATAAAAACCCAGTTAAGCTGATACTAATTTCGTTTAGGATTATGATTTCCAATGATGAGAAGAGAGGATAGGAGAAAAGTACACCCAAGAGAATCAAAGAGTAGAAAGCCTCATTGCAAGAGGCTTAATTCCATCACATAGCTTACTTTATGGATTTGCAGGGGGGATAAAATACATGTATATATACATACCTGGATGTACATATTTTAAAAATCATACCTTACATTCAAACATATTACTTAATATGCAAAGATTATTACTATTATATTTATTTACCTTCCTAATAAATCTTTAGGATAGAATGAATAAATATTATTAGCTCTATTTTACAGAAGACTGGGATATGGAAAAATTTACTTATTTATTCAAGGTCATACAGCCAGAAAATTCCAGCCTTGGTATTAGAAACTATGTCTCCTGATTCACAGCCTTAGAATCTTTCTACTACTCTATTTTGACTTAAGTAAAATTGTACTGTTGTACATTTTTATATTTAGGGACCTAAAAAACCCCTCATGAGTAGCAAAAGTAGCAGTAGCAGTACCAGTTGTTGCTGTTGTAATAAATTGAGCCATCTTAAAATGTCTTTAAATCCCTCATTAGACCTTGTAAGAGTGCATTGACTTTCAAAGAGCCCCAGTGTTTTCCTTGAGCTTAATTTTAGACGATGTCCTTTTTCCTTTTCAGATGTTCTATTGCTTTAGAGAAATTTACAAATGGTGAACACTTAATTTCTGGCCAGAGTATATATGAAGAGACTTCAAGAACAACAACAACAAAAATGTCTTACGTGTAACTTGTACTTAATGTATTCTGCTTTCATAAAAGAAGCCATTAACAAACTCATTTCTACCATTGACTGGGATTGTAGGCAAAAATCACCGGTTTCCTCCCACTTAAAATTTTCTGTTTCAAAAGTAACTTTTCCAAAAATAAAGAAATTAAAGCATTAGGAAGATTTCCATGACCACAATTCTTAATATTAAGTGCCCCATTTGTTAATTTATCTAGCTTGTACAGTCTATACAGTTGACTCTTGAAAAGCATGGGTGTGAACAGCACAGGTTCACTTATACACACTTTTTTATGAATTCAGTATAATACAATAAATGTATTTTCTCTTACTTGTGATTTTATTAATAACATTTTCTTTTCTCTAGCTTACTATATTGTAAGAATATAATACATAATACATATACAAAATATGTGTTGACTGTTAATGCTACCAATAAAGCTTTCAGCCAATAGTAGATTATTAATAATTAAGTTTTGGGGGAGTCAAAAGTTTGACATGGTTAACTGTTTTTGTATATCTATCTTGGAATAGGTCTTTTTCTTATATGTCCCAATAAAATTTTATTTTTTGAGAGTAGGATCACACATTAATTCATGGTAAAATATAAATAATCTATGAAGTATGTTGGGAGAGGATTGATTGATAGCATTTTGTTACTAATGCCTTTGTCAAAGTGTAATCCTTAGATCATGTGAGTCATAAGCACCTGTCTGTTTGTCAAACATGTAGCACCAGACTTCTGAATCAAAATCTCTCCATGGATTCTAGGATCTCTGTGGAGGCCCTGGAATTGAAGTCTGTCACACACTAAGGTTTGAAAATCAGTGAACTGAAGGACGGTGGGGAGGTGGGTGGGCAAAGAAGCTACAAATATAGACACAGAGTAGCTTATAGTTAGGGCTGGCTAAGGAAAGGCAATGCACCCAAACCAAACATCTCTAAACTTTGCCTGACTGCTTCTCAATTTCCTGCTCTGCAGGTTCATAGCACAAGTCATTTCTCACCAAAGATTATTAACTTCCTTATGTGATGAGATTTCACTGGAAATGTGAAATTGCTCTGCCAGAAACATTATCAGTGGGTTCTGAAGAAGCCAGTTCCCGACGGCCTGCTGGCTCAGTGGCAATGTGGGCAGTTATAACTGGGTTCCCCATGGGCTCAAGAAAGTGCTGTAGGTTGGGTGGTCTCTGTGAACAGTAGTTCAAGAACAGAAAACACTGAGTGTAATTTAATATAGCACACAGTCTCAACTCTGACAAGGCTCACGTCTGATCCATGGGAGGATCAGATTACCTCTCCGTCCACAGAGGTACACCCCTCCCCACCAGTGCCATTGGCAGAGTCTGTGGGAAAATTTACTAGCAGCTGTGTTACCTTATCTAGTCAAAGGAAAGAAAGAGGTCATCAGATTCCAGGGCTGCCAGTTGTTAAACCTTTATAAGAACCACAAGGACAGGGGAGAAAGGCCTAGAGGGTTTTAAGGAATAGATACACACAAATAGTTATAATTCTTTTGAGAGCATAATCCAGGATTTATTTTCTGAAATAAAAATCTGGAAGGAAAAATAAACACACATTAAACTATCAATGAGCAAATATCACTTAGGGATTTGACTGTATTTTCCTTCCTATACTAATGTTATGGAGCCAAAGCCAAAATACTCAGAAAGACTAATTGCAAATGAAATTCAAACTGATAAGCATTTGATTAAATTTTATCGTATTTATTTAATATATTATATTGGGCTGCATTAGTTAAGAAAAGTTAAATAAAATATAAATCTCTTCATCTAACAAAGAAAACATTGGACATTAAATGGACCTATGAAAAAGTCTTGGCATCACAAAACAACCCACCCATAAGATCTTCAAAACCAAATTAGCAATCAACCTGGCCTAGATAGTGATAAGTCTCATCACCAGAATGTTAACTGAAGCTAAAAGAAACCACACTTTGAAGTGATCATTTTGTTTTCAACTTTCTCTGTGAAAGCCTAAAACCAAAACCTCAAATTCTCCATTGTTGTTGTGTCCCCAAGTTACTACAGGTTTTCTAGAAGTCAGTGTACTTCCTGAGGCGCTGGTAGTGAATAATGTCACTCAGCTTGCCCACAGTCTCCAGGCTGATCCCTCTATAACCTTGAGACCAACTCTATTTTATTGTTATCTTACATGTGTTTACCCCTATTTTAAAGTTTAAGCTTCTCAGGTCAAGGACCCTGTCTTTGGTGGTTTATACTTTCTGAAGCAATATACTCCTCTGTAAATAATTGTGTTTGATCATCACGAGACACTTCAATCAGATTTTCCCATAAAAGAGAAAGTTCTTTAAAGGGTACTTTATAGTTAAAGCAGAACACTTTTCAGCCTTTTTCTATGAGGCCTATCAATACACAATATAAGCTCAAAGACTCAAGGCACACAAAGCTAAAGTCACAATCAAGGAAGACTTAAGTATCTCTCAGAGCCTGAACTGTAGTTACAGCAATGCAGACAGAATCCTCCAAATTAGGTAAAAAGTGATTAATCTGTTAATTATTGTATTTTGTCTGTTTGAGACCAAACAGACAGCTTGTTTTTCCCCCCAGTGAAATGACTATTATTTGTGATATTAAAGATACAGCCAGAATTTGTTCACTATTAGAAGTAGTATCATAAGACATAGTAGATGAATTTCACTTTCTCTTTCTCTAGCATGTATTTATGTTGTGATTTTGAACTCAGCGGGGTATCAGAATCCCTAAGAAACATTTAAAAGGAGTTAAAATTAAAATAACAGCCAGATGTCAGAGCTTTGTCCACCCACTGGTAGGGTCTGGGAATCCACATACATGCAAAGCCCCAGAGATAAGTCGGATTTCTGATGCTCTGCTGAGCTGGAGATCCCTATAGATGCCCAAAGAGTGGACCCCCTTGAGGTGCTTCCCTATACTTCTCCAAAGAATCTTATATGCAAAAGGAGGGTCTGGAGGCCCATTCTCAGAATTCAGATGCTCCCTCAATTCATCAGCACATAGTTACCTTATATTAGAAGATTATAACAGCCCTGAGACCTAGCTACACAAATAACTAAAATTGTCTTATAACTTTGGAGACATTTGGAAAGCTGATAAAGACATATGCCATTGGTTTATGCTTGTCTGTCCAGTAAAGTTACCTGGGTAGCTTTATAAAAATAATCATGCCTGGTCTCTATCCCAAGAGATTTTGGTTTAACTGGTCTGAAGGAGGCCTGGCATTAGTATGTTTAAAAAAATCATCAGGTGATTTTAATGTCTAGGCAAGTTTGAGACCCACTGGAAAGGATGAAATGATAATTCTACAAAAAGCATCAATGAAGTATTTATTTAACCAGTTACCTAGATTTTTAATATCTAAGTCTCACAAAAATATTTTGAGGTAAGTAGTAAGATTCTCATTCAGCAGATGAAGAAGGAGAAAATATGCTACCGCCTTCCTACTCAAAGAGTAGTCCATATATCAGAAACACCAGCAATACCGGGAAGCTTGTTTGAAAAGGGCAGAATGAATCAGAATCTAGTATTTTAACAGAATTCCCCAGTAATTTACCTACATGGTAAAATTTGGAAATCCCACTGCTCTAGGGAGGATTCATACCCAGGAGGTTTCTCAGAGGAGTGAATGACCCACCCCTGCACACTGCCTGCCTTGTATATGAAACTAGTATCACTTACTTCCAAAAGGAAGACTGTCTTCATGTGAGCATAACTGAAGTGAGGCTATATCACCTCATCTCCTCACCTTGGGTTTTTCAGTCAAATAACTACATATTACTTAATAAACAGTATGCATATTAGAGAATCTAAAACAAAAATGGAATTGTCCAAAACAGACTGACTTTTGTCAGATGTCCTGAACTAATGGCTTGTGTGTTACTTTAACCTTTGCCTACATGTCTGATACTTCAACCCCTATTTGAACTTTCAGCTTCTGGCTCTGACCCTGTCTCTCCCTAAATCTCAGTAGAGCGAATGATAAAAGGATCTTAAGTTCTACATACAGATGAAGTACTTGTGTTAAGTAGTATTAATTCACTCATTGTTCACTAACGGTGCACTGGGCATTGTGATCCAAAGACGAAGATGACAGCATTCTTAATTGTAACTAATTAATAAACTAATGGAAGAGACAGACAATAATAGATCATTACAGCACGTGTGACAAATGAGAATACCATATGTTAGTGAAGGCATGATAAGATCCATGCTTTGTACACTGCTTGTTCAAGTATGAGTTACCACAAACTTCCTGTAAGCAATTTGGTAATATGTATTAAAGGTCTTAAAATGGTGTTGAATTTGAATAGCTTATACATGACACATTAAGGAACCCTTTCATGAGGTTTAGTAGGGAGGATCGACCCAATTTATATTTTGGGAAGTCTACTTTGGCTTAATGTAGGCAATGGATTGGAGGGACGCAAGACTGGAAGTAGGAGTTTAATTAATAGGCTGCTGTAACAATCAAAAATTTATCTAATCTAAGAAAAGATGAACACCTGGAATGGGGCATACTTATGTTTGGCTTCTTTTTTTTTTTTTTAAGATTTTTATTGACTTATTTGACAGACAGAGATCACAAGTACGCAGAGAGGCAGGCAGAGAGAGAGGAGGAAGCAGGCTCCCTGCTGAGCAGAAAGCCCGATGCAGGGCTCCATCCCAGGACCCTGGGATCATGACCTGAGCCGAAGGCAGAGGCTTTCACCCACTGAGCCACCCAGGTGCCCCTATGTTTGGCTTCTTTGAAACTAATATGTATCTCGTCTTACCTCAGAAATACTGGGAAATTACCAGACATGGATGAGCACAAACCAAGTTTACAATGGTGTTTACTGTTGTGATGTTTGTGATAGTGAAAAGCAAAACAAAACAAAACATAAAAATAACTAAATATCCAATATTCAAATTAACCTTAAACAAATCATGATATATTAATTTTGTAGAATATATAGTCATTAAAATAGTATTTATGGAAAATTTTAATGACGTGAAAGTAGGCATATGATATAACACCAGGCAAAATCCCGTGATCAAAATTATCCAAATATCTTAGTATGGTCTACAAATTCACTCAAACTCTTCTCTCTACCTAACTTGTCTTATGTCCATGATACTTCCTCTGTACCGAAATGCTGGTTATTCTATAAACATAGCATTTTCTATAATAATCCCATGTTATTTAATAGGCTACATTTGTTTTGGTTTTGTTGTTGTTGTTGTTGTTGTTATTTACAAAAATACTTTTTTTTCCCTTACAGTTCTGAGGTATCCATAACCACTTCCACTCTTCTGTCCCCAGGGACAGCCCAGGTCCCTGGAGCCATCTTTTAAGTTAATTAGTTAATGATCTATTTAATTATCCCTTATAATTTTACGCATGAGTTGTAACTTACTTTCCCTCACCTTAGCTCTGGTGGGTACACTCTACCATAAAACTTTAATTGTATACTTTCCATGCTCATCTCCAATTTCTCATTCAAAGCCTCTTCTTCATGTAGATTAACTAGCTTACAGGAATAAAAGACTTCTTAGAGGAGCCAGACCTTTTCCTTTTGAAAATTTGAAAGCCACCAAACAGCACGGAATGTATCTTAAATATGCTATTCTGACTTCTTGAGAGATTGAATAAAAATGTCCAGCCATAAGTTCGTAAATAAATATGTCAATAAAATAGAGGAAAAAAATGTTTTTGGCAAACAGCTTCATGATAAATAAAAATTTCATCATTAAAAATAGTGTGCAGAAGAAATTTCTTTCTTATTAGAAGAACAAAAATTATAAGGCACCTCAATGAAGAGACTGGCCTTAGAAGTTGTATCTTAGGGGAAAATGCAACCTTAAGAGAGAAAACAACTTAAGGAAAAGTCTGAAAGTGGGATGTTGTCAAGCATGTTTGTGGAAAGGCAGTGGTGGAGAAATTTGATTGAAAAGTCTATAAAGGGCCAAATATTGGTGTTTGATGCCCATTTTGAAGTATTAAAACCCTATTTTTCATATTCTGGGGATTCACTGAAGATTTTTGTATATAGGCAATGACACGATTATATCTGTATATTATAATGATAAATGAAAGTATGTGAGAAGTTTAGCAGGAAATAGAACCTAGAGATCTGATAGTTCCCAAATTGATGTCTTCTGCCCACTCTTTCACCTGAATTCTAGACCCATAAACTTATCTGCTACAGGGCAGCTTCATATACTTAGACACCAAATTCATCATGCCTGAAATAGAGGTTATGAAAGTTATTTGTTTTTCCCATGAACTAATTTGTTCATGAACAGCTAAATATATACATGTAATTCTAAAAAAAAATTCTTAAGATGTTGATTTCCCCAAATAACTAGAATTAGGGGTCCAGAGTCCTCTACTGGGGTTCTTATGTCCTTGGATCTTAGAACAGTTAAAGATGAGGGATATCACTTGCCAGTAGCTATAGGGCTTAGATGTAAGGAGAAAAATACAGAAGGCCATGTCTTGAGGCAAACCTCATTTGATCTGGACAGACTTTCCATCCAAGTCAACCTTGTAAAGGGCTAATTAGAAAGGGATAATCTGAAAAACAAGGGGAAACAAATGAGGGCAAGAGGATTTGAAGCAGAGATGGGGAAAATGCCCCGGGGCAAATAAGGAGGAAGGCTCTAAGGATGACTGTGGAAGCTCCCATAGAGGAGTTTAATCCATAAAGCATGGCCAGCACACATGTCCAAATTTCTGTCCTTGCTTGCAGTGCGTTATTCTTTCATTCCCCGCTTTTTCCCTGCCTCATTCTATTTCAGCTTGTTCTTACTTTCCTTTCGCTGTTGTATTTGTGACATCTCAGCATATAGGCTTTTAAGTTTGAGCTTTCCTTCCACCAATATTGGTTTCTGATTTGTGGTACACACAACTAAGAGTTTTCTAGATCAAAAACCAATATGAAAATGAGGTAGTGCTCTAGTACACTTAGGAGGGCTAAGCCATGCCCTCAACCTTTATCTTCTTGGCTGGGTCCAGTCATCCTCTAAGCCTTTCCCAAATTCTCTCCTGAGCAATTATCCTTTACCCTCAGGTGTTGCCTGGGTCATACTATAAACCACTGACCATTCAGACTTGCAACACTGAATTCTGCAGAAGAAAAGAGCTGTGATACTCTATCATCCACAGCTCAAGTGTTGCAGTAAACACTAGGGACACAGGGTAACTAAGACTTCTGTATTCTAAACTCTGTCTTCCAAGTGTTATCCAACAACAACATGCGTCATTACAATATGATATAATAGATACTATAGATACACACACACACACACACACACACACACTGCATTGATATTTTTTTAAAGTTGCATCATGAATTGAGTTCTCAGGACAGGAGGCAGGACAGGAGACTGCACAGGAGCAGTGACTTGCTGCTAGGATAGCTGCACTTGGTTCCAGTGTGGACCAGTGCGTCAGGCCATATGTATACTTACTCACCAATGAGTGATCTAATTCCCATTTAACTTAAGCATTTTCATTTGGTGAGTAAATTAAAGCTCCGTTATACTGGCAGTGGATGCATATACCAGACTCTAAATTATGCATTGGTTTCTATACTTTTTTTTTTGGTCCCCAGATTTTCACCACTATTGAACTCACATCCTCATAAATATGAAAGGGAACAAATTATTTCCACAGGAGAGAAAAAAATTGCTAAAAATCAAGAAAACTTCATACAGTCTGCATGAAGTGGTTGGTCATTAGGATTTTTGTGACTTGATGCCTCCATTAGCAATTCCTCACACTGCACCAAAGAGATC
This sequence comes from Neogale vison, assembly GCF_020171115.1. Lineage (NCBI taxonomy): Eukaryota > Metazoa > Chordata > Mammalia > Carnivora > Mustelidae > Neogale > Neogale vison. The sequence goes on along the minus strand of NC_058091.1, from coordinate 74,037,564 downwards.
ACGTGAAGTTAGAATATGACACTTCCATTGACGCTTGACTTGGAAGAAATTGATTCTTCATTCTTTCCTTTGTGATGTGAGTGTTTAAGGCCTTAGTTTGGTTTTTGAGCAGCTGTGGGTCTTCCAAAATCAGCTCTCCATATTCAGTGAAAAGTAAATCACATATTGTAATAATATTATTACCACTGCCTAAGTCATCTTTACATAGTGCTTGACAAATATCAAACTAGTTCTCTAATATTATGTTATTGGATGATCACAGTAGACCTGTAAAATGAATACAGCTGATTTTTTTAATGTTCATTTCACTTATGAGAAAGTCTGGCTTGCTAAAGGCCACAGAATTGGCAAAATCCACAATTGGCAAAATCCAGATCTAGGGTTTTCATACAGATGGATTACTATGTATTGTTCAAAACATTTTTCCCATTTACGGTGTATGAGTCTTCTCCAAGCTTCACATGTCTTTTATTTTCTAGGTTTCTAAGACAGACAATAACCTACACACTGAGGTTTTCTTACAAAAGAAATATTATTTCAATGCATTGTTATAAAGAGCTCTAGTCTGATTCTGAAGAGAAATAAAATATTCCTTATTTTTACTTTCTTAATAACTTACTTACAGGAAACGGGAAAACAGACAAAACAAAAATACATCCAAAATAAAGAAAACTTCCAAATTTTTTTCTGAAATATTATATCTTGAGAGACAACATAGGTCTGTGGGTGAAGCCTGAGTTTAGAAGTTAGTTATGCTGCCAGACCCAATTCTTCCCACCTTGTTCCAATTTTTCTTTTGCCTTCTCATCGCCTTCTCACATACCACAAAATTTATACTTTAATTATTTTGACTCATTGTCTCTTCCCTCCAATTTGAATGTAAGTTCCAAGTAGGCAAGGCTCTCTCTTTCACCCTCTGAACACTAGCATAGTGTCTGGCATATACTAGGAACACAGTAGTTTGCTGATTGAATGAGTGGAGATATACCTGGGTTGGAATTCTCACCTTACCATTTAAGAGCAGAAATTTAGGAATGGAAGTAAACCTTTCTGAGTACACGAGTGGTGAAATGTACATAACATAACAGTCACCATTTTAGCCATTTTTAAGTGTACAGTTATGTGATATTAAGTACATTAACATTGTTTTACAACTATCCCCACCACCCACCTCCAGAACTTCTTCGTCTTTCCCAGCTGAAACTCTATACCTGTTAAACCACATCCCATGGCCTCCTCCTCCGAGCCGTTGGCAACCATGGGTCTACTTTTTGTCTCTCTGAATTTGACTATTCTAAGTAATGCATACTAATGGAATCATATAGTATTTATATTTTTGTGACTGGCTTATTTCACTTAGCATCCTGTACTCAACATTCACCCATGTTGTAGCTTGTGTCAGAATTTCTTTTCTTTTGGGGCATCTGGGTGGTTCAGTGGGTTGAGCATCTGCCTTCAGCTCAGGTCATGATCTCAGGGTCCTGGGATCGAGCCCTGCATCAGGCTCTCTGCTCGGCAGGGAGCCTGCTTCCCGCCCCCCCCTTCTCTGCCTGCCTCTCGGCCTACTTGTGATCTCTCTGTCAAATAAATAAATAAAATATTTTAAAAAAGAATTTCTTTTCTTCTTAAGGCTGAATCATATCCCATTGTATATATGTATACCACATTTTGCTTACCCATTCCTTTGTTGATAGATACTTGGGTTCCATCCACCTTTGGCTATTATGAATAATGCTGCTATAAACATGGGCATACAAATATCTGTTGTGTCTCTGTTTTAATTCTTTTGACTATATACTCAAAAGTAGCATTGCTGGATCGTATGATAATTTTATTTTTAATTTTTTAAGGAACCACGATACTGTTTTACACAGTGCCACACCATCTTCATTCCCACCAGCAATGCACAAGGGTTCTGATTTCTCTATATCCCTGCTCACATTTGTTATTTGGAGGAGGGGGGTTGTTTATCTGTTTGTTTTTAATACTAGCCATCTTAATAAATGTGATGGAAGTCTGTCCAAGTTTTAACAGCTTCATCTATACAGTGAGGATATACGTAGAGACTATCAATTAGCACAGTTCTAGCACAGAGTGGATGTTAACCAAAAGGAGAATTTCTTTTGTTTACTGTTATATTTGGGAAGAAAATTCCCACATAAATGTTGAGAGTTACTTCCACTTTTCCTGTTTTTGTCCAAAATTCACTCAGAATGGCATACATACAAATCAGCCATAACATATAGGAAAAAATAGAGAGTCTTATTTTTATTTTTTCTCTTTTCTCCCATGAAAGAGACTACTACTGACTGGATCCAATGGAAAGAATCTAAATAATTAAAAAGTGAGACATAACTTTAGTAATTTATATTTTCATTTAATGATAAAGACTTGTGAGGAAAATTAAAGAACTTAGGACAACCTGATTAATGTATGAAAGTACTACCCTTTAACTAAAACATGGTATTATTTCAACTGATCAAATTATTGATTCACACATTTTTAAAAAATCACTGAAATTAGTTAGCTCATTCAGTAAACTATTATTTGATTCATTTCATCTTCTTATTACTTAAGAAAAGTTACTATTCTCTCTGCCTTTCTGGAGATTCATGCTTAGTCTACATGTAATAAACAAAATTTTTGGTGCTTAGGGAACTTTAATACTCAATGTAACTAGTTTTAATTCAGCAGAAGTTTATCAAACAGATGTCATGTGCAAAGCACATATGAAAACAAAGAAGATTCAACATGCACTTTTAAGAGCTTTTGATCCAGGTGAGTAAATTGGGTAATCATTATTTTAACAGTTAACAAAATACTGAAAGGATTAGGTCAATATGGCAGGAAGAATAAACATTTCTACCTCTTCTTTGCCTAATTTACCATAAAAGAAAAGAAAAATAATGTCTATATGTCTAAGTATATCTATACCCATGAATACAGTAACAAAAAGTATATAATAATCTTTTACAATTTCAAAATACTTAAAAGAGGATTGGATCATTATGGTAGAAGGAATACATAGATTTAGCTGCTATTTTGTCTAAAATATCACAAAATAATATCACCATATCTAAAAATATCTATATTTAAAATAATAAATCTATAGTTATTCTTAAAAATGGGAAAGAAGTAAGTAGTTATATAATTTGAAGTATTTCCATCCCAAATCCCTAAAAGCTTATGATAAACATAACTAGAAGTCATATTCTAGTAGACAGGGATACTTGAATACAAAATTTTCAGAAAACAAAAGAATTACCAATAATTTCAGGAAAACCAAAACCTAGAGACTTTAAGAAAGCAATCAAAAAACAACTGTTAAAAGAGAACAATAACAAAAAAGAGACAGATACAATAAGTAAAACAAACTTTTAATATATCCTCAGCTCTTTGAGAATTCTGTGTCCATAAAAAAGGAAATAAACTTTGTAGAAATGAAAGCTAAGGAAGTTGAAGTGGAAAAAAGAAAAACAACAACAACTCTGCAGATGGATAGAATAGAGAATGGGCACAACTAGATAGTAAGTCCATGAGCTGAGAATGGAGCCAGGGAAATCTCCCAGAACATAAAAGAACAAATAAATGAAAAGAATGAGAAAAAAGTTAATAGACAAGGACAACAAATTCCAATGTCCATTTATTAAAAGCTCCAGAATGGGGCACCTGGGTGCCTGAGTTGGTTGACCGTCTGACTCTTGATCTCAGCTCAGGTCTTGATCTCAAGGGAGTTGAGGCCCCACACTAGACTCTGTGCTGGGCATGGAGCCTACATTAAAAAAAAAAAAAAAAAAAAGAGCTCCAAAATGATCCAAGAGGCTGGCATGGGAGAAACAACAAGGAAATCACATAAATTATAGAAGAAAATGTTACTTGGCACAACTGAAAGATCTTACAAAGTATCAAGAAAGGTGTACCAAGCAAGATGAATAAAAAATAGAAATATACCTAGGCCACCTGCTGAGGTTCCAGAATCCCAAAGATCAAAAGAAAAATCCCACAAGATTTTAGAGTCAAAAAATAGGCTATTAACAAAAATGGACAAGAATCATCTAGGCAATACTGACAGCCAAAAGAGAATTAAGTTTTCTTTAATGCCATCAATAAAACACCTGTTTTAAACCTAAAATACTACTCTTAGGTAAACTAATATTCAAATTGGAGACAAAATAATGACATTTTCAGGTGTCCAGTGATTCAGGAAGTCTACCACCCACAGCTGTTCTCTAAAAAATCACTCCTAAGTTTAGCACAGGAAAGAGAAGCCCAGGAAGTGGGAAATATTAAACCATCAGAAAAAGTGGTAAGCAAAGAAACCAATAATTCTAGTTAAGTTTAAATATTTGTTGAAGTATGATGTAAAAAAAACAAACAAGATCAAATTTTTGGAAATAAAATCTCTGGTGATTTTAACAAAACTTTGGTAGAGGGCTGGGAATATGAGCATGAGGGAGGGAGTCGATTTGTAATGTCTTAAGTTTCTTATCTTTTCACAGAGAGTATAAAAATTCAACTAAATGAATATATATGGATATATAGATATGATTATATATATAATTATGGTAAATGATAAAATTATATATCTAAGCAAAAACAGAGATAAGTTCAACATAAGACTTATGAATAATTAATATTAAAAACAAATTAGTTGTATCAATTGCCAAAATCACTAATAAAAAAAAATATGGCAAAAACACATGATTCACTTGATAGAAGAGAGGGAAAGAGAAAGCACAATAATTTGGCAAATAAGTGCAGACATAATTATTCATTATAAACATGTACATGTACAAAATAAACATGTACAGTATAAAATTATATATATTCAATTGAGATTATGTAATTTAACACCCAATGAAAAATAAACAATTATTGAAATTAATTGATAGGTCTCAAATACCTGAAACCTACAGAACATTATTCTTTACACTATAGAATGGTATGTTATTACACAAAAGTGCTGTGTTTGCTATCAAGCCTGTGATAGAAGAAAAAGTTTTAAAAAGGCAAATTAGTGGATAAGACTGCTCTAGTGTACAATAGCAAAAATAGGAGCTCTGAGCAAAGTATCAGTAAAGATATTGAGGAGGATTTAGTCCATAGCATCAAACTCATTATAACAGGAACTCTATTATTTTATTGGCTTATAGGATATCATCAGTGATCATATAATTGTTCTCAAGTATTTATCAATGATGTTGCATTGTGAAGCTCAAATAAAATGAAAGAAAATACAAATTTCTGTATAAATCATTGCTCCTAGATATAGAATAAAAGAAAAACCTTTTGACAAAAATTGCAAAGTGGTTATATTGCTATCACCTAGACCCTTGCTGACATGGCACAACTCACTCTTCAAGGTCACAACTGGTACTTTTTTATTCCATGAGCATTTCTTGATAAAAGAAAGCATTGTCCTAATATCTCTACTTAGTCCTGCCTTTCCATATAATATAATAGTAAATAATGACTGCACCATACCTCAGTAGGTTCTAAGAACATGATAGGGCAGAGAAGTCACCCCAAAGAGTAGTACTATGGACTGAATTGTGTTCCCCCAAGATATTCATATGTGACCACTCACCCTCAATGTGATGATATCTGGAAGTGGGGCCTTAAAAAGGTATTAGGTTGATGAGGTTATGAGGCTCTCATGATGATATTAGTTATCTTTATAAGGAGAGACATAAGAGAACTTCTATTCTCTCTTCTTTCTTTCTTTCTTTCTTTCTTTCTTTCTTTCTTTCTTTCTTTCTTTCTGTATATCTGTCTCTTTCCCTCTCTCATCAAGGAAAGGCATGTGAACACACAGTGAGATGGTGGCTGTCTCCAAGGCAGGGAGAGAAATCTCACCAGAACACAACCATTCTGGTACCCTGATCTCAGACTTCCAGCCTTTAGAGCAAAGGAGATAAATTTCTGTTGTTTAAGTCACCTTCTATATGATATTTTATTATGGCATCTTGTGCTAAGATAGTATCACAAACCAGTCAAGGATGAACAAAATATTCTGGATTAAATCACTTTACTTATATAGGGATGAACTTATATAAAAGTACACTCTTATATCAGATATTTTTTTATAACTCATCAGATATCAGCAAAAGCCCCAATAGGATAGGGGCAGATAATATCAGTACAGGTCTTTATGCTAAGCTCTTTGGTAAACTTCTGGATTGCTCTAATCAAGTGGAATGGTGTAGATCCCATGTCATGAATCAGAACTTCATAAATTGTTCTTGACCAAATTCTCAGTAGATCTTTTCACCCAGGTTTCTGTACGAGACCCTAGAAATGGCTCATTTAACCTATAGAAACCCTCAGTAAAAATATACTTCCAAGAAGCTGTTACCAACATTCTTTCTTTTTCTAATTTTCACACAGATATAGAAGAGACAAAGTCCCAGAGGTGCTGCAAGTCCATTAATTCTGCTTCTGTGGTCAACCGAATAGAATGGGATCTTCCTGACAGAGGGTACCTTCTATAACACCCAGTCCTTAGTCATCCTGCTGTCCTCACCCTTTGAAATAAACTCCTAAACCTGGATGCCAATGACTGAGAAATATGTCTTTTTTACTTGAATCTTTGTTGTCCTTCTTATCCTTATTTCCATCTCTTTCACTTTTACCTGATTCTATATTTAATAAAACTCTTGTAGTATTTCTCCACTTTCTTACCCATGATCTGTCTATATATATTTTCCTTTTTTCCAACCCATTTTAACTAACCTAGTTTTTTGGCTTAAATTTCTTTTCTTTCTCTTCATCCACAAATTTCAAAGTGTCCTGCACTATTAGAAAAAAAAATGTAAGTGGTTGCATCCCATTCTTACTATAAATGACCTACTTCTTTTTCCATCACTCCAAGAATGCCCACTTCAGTCCTCTAGCTGCCATGATCCACAAAGCTCCAAATGTTTCTTGGTCTTTGACTAACAAAGATGACCTGCCCTACCTAGCTAGAGTGAGATTAAAGACCAGGAATAGAGCAGGATGAATAACCATTTGAGGCCGAAAAGGGGAATGAAGTAAAAAAGAAGGTGAAGATGCTCTTCATCATGGAAATGGTGTCTACTAGGGTACCAGAGAAGACTTGACAGGTAGGTAGGTGCTGGTCCATTCCCACTGCCACTGTGCTAAAGCCCATATCCCTTCTGTTTCCAATTAAAGATGTGTGACTTGAAAATATTTTTGATAGAAATAATAATTTGGTGTAAAAATGTTTCTTAAATATGTTCACTTTCCCTTTAACAGCTTAGTTGCAATAACATGAATGAAAAAATAGCTCAGAATACCCATAGTCTCGGGGCACCTGTGTGACTCAGTTGGTTGAGCAACTGCCTTCGGCTCATGATCCTGGACTTCCAGGATCGAGTCCCACATCGGGCTTCCAGCTCCTTGGGGAGTCTGCTTCTCCCTCTGACCTCCTCTTTTCTCATGCTCTCTCTCACTCATTCTCCCTCAAATAAATAAATAAAATCTTTAAAAAAAAAAAAAAAAGAATACCCATAGTCTCTTGGTCTGGGATTTACTATAAAAGGAAGAAAAAAATAGACTTTTAAAGCACTTATTCTTAACAAAACTCAAAAACTTCATGCTTTAAAATCCAGAATCTCCTGAAAGACTGTATAAAACTTTTGTTGCTTGTCAATAAGTGATACTGAAACACTGACTGTTACTCTAGACAATAGAGACTCCCAGATTCTGAGATATCAATTTGGTCATTTGTGTGACTAACAAAAATGTTGGACTAATAATTACATTTCACAGTGGCTAAGTTTTTCCAACAACAAAAAGTTGTTAATCTAGCATAGTGAAGCAGTATGTACAATGATTGGACCAAATGCTGCCAATATTCCAGTCTTGGTTCTGACCTCTTCATTTATTTGCTATGTGACTTTGGGCAAGTTACTTATCTCAGCCTTAGTTTCCCTTTTTAAAAAATAACAGTTGTAAGTACTTCTTAGAATTTTTAGAGAATTTAAGAAGTTAATACATAAATACAACTTAGAGTGCTTCCTGATACATAAGAAGCACTCAATAATTAATTTAGCTATTCTTAAGAACATCTCAGTCACTTCCTTTAAATCTACAGAGTGAGTCCTCTAAGCATCATTAGGTAATACTGCTCAGTTACTGGAAGGTAAAAATTCTTCAATACTCACATTAAAGATGTTAGTACCTGTATAGAAGTCAAACAACATAAGCACAAACACAGATTTGTGACCCTGAAGACAGAGAAATCTGGAATCAGAAATTCTGGTGTTTTATTTTGACTTAAAAAAATGCCCATTCATCAAACATTTTTATTCCTTAATTTCAGCATTTATAAAATGTAAACATAGAGTCTGGCCAAGCTGAGAAAATATGCAGCATGAGCTTTAAATTATGAACATGGGTCATTTATACATAGATTCTTATATTCTTTAAAATTAAAATCATAATAGCTTATTTAATCCTCACATAATGACATGTTGCTGGTAGTTATGCTCCTAGGAAGTTATGCATAAATAATACATTAATCTGTAAACATTGCTTTTATAATATTGTATTACAATTTAGCTTTTTGCTAATATGTGGAAACACTGCATGGATTTAAGATGGCAGACATTTGAAACCATTCTCCACTACCTACCAACTAGCATGAGCTCAAGCAACTTAATTAACCTTTCTGTCTACCTCAATTCCCTCATTGCAAAATGGAGAAATGGCTAAATCTCTTCATTGTATTGTGGTAAGAGCTTATTTATATAATATACATAAAATACCCAGAATATAGTGGCAGCATCATAGTAAACACCCCAAAATTGTCAGCTTGAAATTGAAATATATTTATTTCTCATTTGTTACTTTTTCATTCTTTTTTTTTTTTAATTTATTTAGTCACATAATTTTTAAAAAAAGCGGGGGGGAGGTTAAGTCACAGTGGTTTGGTAACTTACTTGAAAATAAAAGTGACCTCTTTTGGTCATCTCCATGATCCATGACTGCCTCTCCTTGGGCACAATTTGAGTTCTGTCCATCCTCTTTTCTCTAAAGAGATTCATTGAGTGTATACTCTGGGCTCAGTGTTGCAGGATCAAGTATTTGAAGACAGGAGGGCTCAAGATAGCAGATTCTTAGGATCCCTGAACTTTTGAGTCTATTGAATTCCTTCCACAGATTGTCTGCAAATTTAAACATGCTAAGACAGAAGGAAAATTCCCGAGACCGGAGATGAAAAAAGAATAGAGAATATAGGAAAAAATGGGCTTAGAATTAAGGCAGCATTACTTAATGCTAAAGTTTTTAAAAAAGGAAAAGAATAATAAGAAAAATAAAAGGACTTACCAGCCCTGGCATCTTTTGGGTACTTCTGATCAACTAGGCTCCAAGCATTCTTAGACTAAGCAATTTCAGATTTATGGCTGGATGCTGGAGAGTATGTGTTATCCTTCCCTTATTCTGGTTCCTTGGTCATTTTTCAGTCATCAGTTCACTCAATACATTATTTGTAACACCTTCCCTGGGCTAAGCCTTCATTGTATTAGACATTGGGACCAGGAAACTAGAGAAGTGGTTATCAAGATGAAAAAAGACATAATTCTTGACCTCGAAGAGTTTGTAATCTGGTGGAAAAAAACTGAAAAAGGCCCAGAAACATTACAATAGAGCCCTGAGTTAACGAATATAAGTACTAGGGGCTCACAGAAGGAGTGATGAGTTCTGCTGGGAAGTCAGGGACATTTTCACAGAGGATTTAGCACTTCAGTAAGTCCCTAAGGAAAGCTAGGTACTCCCCAGCCTGAAATAAATCGTGTTTTCTAGAGCATGAGGCAGGCAGAAGCATGTGTTCAGGAAGTAGTTATTCACTGTGGCTGCAGTAGAGGGAGTATGGGTGGAGGCAGACATTTAGAGGAAGAGGTGGGGTAGTTGAGAAACCATGTGCCCAAATAGGTTTAATATGTGTCTTTCATCTTCTCCTCCCCCGCCTCCACCCCCCGCCCCGGGCCAGCCTCCCTAATATGACTAAATGAGTGATGCTTGGAAGTTTCTGTTTCTGGTTCTGCGGAAGGCAGTGAATCCATGCAACTCTTAGAAAAATGGCCCTGAGTGACCTGAGCATCTGGAAGGGCCATTTTCAGTCTTAAAGCTGGGACAGTTGAGTGGCTAGTAGTGTCAGCAAGTGACTCAGCTGGACTGGGTCTGTTATTAAATTTTATCATGTCACAGCCAATAGTATCAGTAAAACATACAGCATTACTTAGAAATTATTGTCAGATGGAATTTCTGTAGTTGCTTTGTTGAAAATATCCACGTATGGTGCATTGGTATAGATAGCCAGCCCTGTGTGTATGTGTGTGTGTGTGTGTGCGCGTGTGTATGCATGTTGTATATGTTAGTGTTCACAGCCTGTAGTCCCCAGAAGTCCTAAAGAACAAGCATGCCCTTTTAATATTCTTATTTCTTCACATATCTGTATATTCAGGACAAGGGTACAATAGTGGCTTTTATGCCCATGGAAGTGTCATAACAAGGATGAAGGGACCAGGAGATGCTGAGAGTCTAACGAGACAAGACCAGTTGTTTCTTCTCTGGTGACAAAAATGTGGCAAGGGCTCTGCTTTTCTCTAGCCAATCCTCTTCTTAGCCGAGGCCTTTAGGTATGGTTGAAACAAATACTCCTTTCTCTTATGTGTTCTAGTCTAGATTGTGCAAAATCCCTCAATCTGGCAGAAAAGGGCAATTCAACCCAGAGAATTCTTTGCCTATGTTTTCCTGGGACTCTCCCCAGTAATACTTCCTGGAAATTCTGCCTGCCAAGGCTATATGAGAACACTGAATAGCTTAGCAGAAAAGGAAACTGATATGAAAAGTGAACACGGGGTTGCCAAAAGAGGTCTCTCTTGAATATAAGCATAAAAACATAAAAAGTCTTAATTAACTAACCAGTTTCCTAACATATTAGGAAATAGCTCAATATCTGGCTACCCGAAATCGTATGAAAAAAAGAGAAAAAAATTAACACCTTAATTTGTACAATATGAGGTGCATATTAAATCTACTGGATGGTGATGCACCACAAAATAAACTTCCCATATTTCAATTTCAATATGATTTGCTCTTAAGGTACCAGAAACTAAACCTGAATATACTTTCCATTGGCATCGTATAAAAAGTTCTTACAGAATCTCAGTCTAATAGTTCAGCACCAGCAGCACCAATTTTGTGCAGTTCTCCTGAAAGCTTTCAGCAGTAAATCTCTAAAAATGTCCACTTAAGCAGTAGAGGTCATAAATACTTTGCAAGAGCAATAAAATAGAACAGAATTTTGGAAGTTATAATTTTAGTGGATATAACTGCACTATAAAAGAAAGGCCTCTGGGACCCAGAATAAATGCAAAACTCTGTCTAAGTGAACTGCAGTACTAACCCATCTGCAAGTGGTAAATTATCCCCAGTCCCAGGTGTGGTGCATTATCCTAAGGGTGTCCAGTGATTAAAGGTAAGAACGTGGCTAAAATCCAAGGGAGCACTGAACATTAATGACAGCTGGAAATTGTCGACAATTTCTCCGGAAGTTTGATTTGGTCTTACTTGCTCACAGCCAGATCCAAAGTTCAGTGGAGAGCCTATGGTCAGTACAGACACTCCAGTGGAAGAAGCCCAGAGGGTAAGAAGATATTGGCTCTTCATTTACCCCGGAAGGAGTTCTCACAGATGAAAGTAGGTCCATAATCCTATTACCTATAAACTCTTTAACTTGCCACAAAGACCAGACACTCACTGAGGCCATTGTCTTAAAATTCAAATATTGCAAAATAACATTAAAAATTTCATTACGTTTGTTCTCTATCACTTACTCTCATTAGTACACATTTGCAATGCATGTTCTTTTAACATATTAAATCTGCATTAGGGTCTTAGAAACTCCCAAAGGGTCAAGGATATGTTTAATTGATTTCCTAAGCTCTTCACCTATGACACACACAAAGGACATTGTGCATTGCTGAATGCAAGTGACTATTTCATGATTACGTTCATAATTTTTTATAATGTTTGGGTACAAAAAGCCACCATTTTTTATACATTTCCACCAAGTTCTTGAATTGCCCCCATGCCCCAATCTAGTTTTGACCAGTACAGTCTAGAAAACTGAGGAGTACAATATTGAATGAAGGTGGCAAGGATAAAAAAGTTACATCTGAAGAGCAGATGAAGACAATTTTCATGCAAGGAAACCCAAGCTTCCAATTTTTAATGAACATTTGATTGTGGCCTATTAAAATGCCATATCACTTTGCAATATTGTGCTATGTCTTCACAGCTTAAAATAGTCACTGTGAAATAGTCATCCCACCCCATTTTCCCATCTGAAAATAGTAACACATTGTACCTTTTGCTGTTGCTTCTAATTTTTGGGCTTTTATGATTGTGTAACTGAAATGTCATCCTCCTGCATCTAAGGGTCACCTTCCAGTTTATTTGGAAAATAAAAGAACAAGAGGGTTTGTCCCATGTCAACTCCTGAGTCATCCGCTTGGCAGCTGTTGTCTTTATCACGCGCTCCTCTCTGCTCTGCTTTCTGCATCGCCTTTGGTCACTGCTCTGGTCACTGCCATTTACCACCTGAAACTTGGGTCTTCGTTGGTGGTATGGTGCTGATTCCAGAGGGCCACACTTCCCATCACTAATCTGTCACTTTCCTCCCATTAATACCTCACCACAAAGTTTATGGCTGTTTAGGATTTTGCTGCAGGTTTGGGGACTGTTCCAAGTAAAACTCTCTAGTTCTCTCTCTCTCTCAAAAAAATTGCCTGATACCTATGTGGATTGGTTTTACCCATGGCTTTTTCTTGATCTGGGCATTCTAGGGCTGTAATAATCATCCCACAGGGCATTTTCCAAATCCTAAAATAGGGAGTACAAAGTAAGACCATGACAATAATAAGTGGGAGCTGCATTTGCCGGGAGGAGGGGCCACAGAAAATAGTGTATGGTGACTCCTTCAGTCTGGTTACCATTCAGCCCTTGCAGCCAGTATGAAGCGGAACCAGCACAGGCTGTTGGGTGGACCTGTGTTGTTTCTGCATACCTAGTATCACTCTCCTTAATCTTATAATAGTGTCTTGACTTTCCTTGGGGATCAAGCTCCACCCACTTTCATTCCATGTGGTTTAGGTGGGGCTAGCCCAACCCCTGGAATCAGAGGTGAGCTCATGACCCAGATCTGGACACTTGGTATTGTGGTCGGGCCATGGTGATTGATTAATCCCTTTTTGCTCTAATCAAAGTAATCCTAGGAATTTTTCTGCAGCAACTCAGAATGATATTTTGGTTTTGGGAGTTTTTTCTAAGAGTGCTAGCAGAGTGGATGAAGTAAGTCTGAGCTTCCATCAGGCACATAAAATCATAAAAACAAGGCCAATCAAGGGGAAAGCAGGGCAGAGATATAAAGATAGGTTGGCTCTAATGATGGCATTTGAGACTCTTGGATCCAGACATGATTAAAGTTGGTAGTGCTGGAATTTTCAGTATGGAAACCAAGATTTTTGTTTTAACCTAAGCCAATTTGAGTTATTTCCTGTCACAATCCAAAAGTTCTTGAATAATATATTCTTGAATTTTTCCTATGGCACCAGGTCTCCCATGGATACCAGAATAAACACACATACACACATTTATCCCCTCCCAAGGATAAACAATAATTTTAAAAATATGACAGTCTAAATCCACACTTAAAGAGAGAAGCATTTGGGGGGGGCAAATATAGTAAAATCTATACAGAAAACTTTGTAAACAATAACTATAGTGCTTTATATTATTATGCACAAAGTTTTAGTTTCCATCTCTTATTTCTACGCAATAATCCTAAATCTTAGTGAATCAAAAGAAAACAGCTCTATTAGATTTCCATGACAAATGACAAGACTACATATTTCATTAGTTATATAAACATTTGGAATTGAGATTAAAATATTTGAAATTCAAAGTCAATTTAATAGTCAGGCATTCCCACCCCCCCATCATCTCACTATGTGTCTCTATAAGCAGTAGTTCCTGGTATAGAATTTATTTCCCTGATCCAACTCCTCAGATAAAGGAATGAGAGAGAGGTAGGCAGGAGCCTGGTTCGTCCAGTCACATCTTTAATTTAGGCAACTTTAACCAATGATTATAAGGAACACAAAAGGGTAGCCTGGATGGCTCAGTTGGTTAAGCATCTGCCTTTTGCTCAGATCATGGTCCTGGGATTGAGCCCCAAATCAGGCTGTCCCCTCAGCAGCAAGTCTACTTCTCCCTCTGCCTCTGTGATCCTCTCCTTCTGTTATTGCCTTTGCTCTCTCTCAAATAAATAAATAAAATCTTGTAAAAAAAAAAAAAAAAGAAGGAACACAAAAATCTATGTACATTTCTCCAAACACCTTTCTTAAACACATATATTATGACCTTTCTTAAACACATATATTCATCTCCTTTTCTGAGGGAAGAATGGTTTAAATTAGAAACAAACCAATGGAGGGGATGCCTGGGTGGCTTGGTTGGTTAAGCATCCCACTCTTATATCGTTCAGGTCATGATCCTGGGTGGTGAGGTTGAGGGCCTTTGCTGAGCTCCACGTTCAGTGGGGAATCTGCTTCTCTTTCTCTCCCTTTGCACCTTCCCCCACTCTCTCTCTCTCCAAGAAATAAATAAATCCTTAAAAAGTAAAATAAATAAACCAATGGGGGAAGGAAAAGTTGAGAGATCACTATACTACTCCAGAACAGATGGTATTAGGAAATCTTTATCACTGAATTAAAGACATAATTATGCTAAATTTAAAGAAAGATTTCCAAATTTTCTTACTTTATGTGGAAAATACAGAGTTTGAATACTCATAATTCTAATAATATTTTGCTGGTGTGATGTATTTGTGTGTGTGTGTGTGTGTGAGCATGGGCCTAGTGAAGGCAGAAGAGGAAAGGCAAGAACCACTGTATTATCTTGCTATCTCCCTTGAAGGAGAATGAAATTGGGGAACAAGAAATGGAATCTCAGTTTGGGTATCAGAAAAAATTATTTCCATTCCAAAGGACTCCAGTCTATGTTTCACATTTATATAATACCAAATAACATGGACTTCTTTTCATGGTCAATGAGGATTAAATGAACTACCTACCTCCAGGAACCTGGCAGCAATATGGAAATTTGCTTAGCTAATCAATATTTGGCTCTCCGTCCAGTATGCATTCTGATTTGCCATATCTATTTAACTTAGTTGTGTTTTTTTTAATTTAAAAAAAAGTTTATTATTTTTTGTTTATAAAAGGAAATATATCAATGTATTGAGGTATCAGGAAGTGTGAATTTGTGTCTTCTTAAATACCCTTTCTGCCTTCTGGTACCCCATTTCATTAATTCTTTTAGCCAATCTAAAATAGATATAAGGCTTTTAATTTAATCGGAGTAAAATACAAAGTTATATACTTACCTTAGGCTTTTTTAACAGCCTGGATCTTAATCTCTAGAAGATTGTTGACTTCAATGTAATCTGTTGTACTAACCATTCTTTGGGATTAAAAAACCCTTCCCCTTCCTGAGTAAGCAAGTCTGTTCCAGTCCCATGAGTTGTTACCTGTTTGTTTTGACTACTCACTATTTGTTCTTTTCCTAGGCTTCCCCACTTATAATAGGCCCATCACTGGCTCTGCTTTACCTCCCAGAGTAAAATTCAAACTCTAGCATAGTATATGAGAACTCCATCATCTTGAACTCTACTTCTATTAGATTGAACCATCTATATTTCCCACTGACACAGACTTCTATCTCCCTGGTCTTAAATGCTGAGGAAATTCTTTATTTATATAAAATCATACACAAATATGTGATCATTTTAACTTTTTAATGATTGTGACCTAATAACATGTTTTTTTTTAAATTTTCCTGCTAATGCATGGGATTTTGCTAATAGTTTTCCTATGTTATACAAGCTTGTTTTTTAGACCACAAGGTCACAGCAGATAATTATTCCAATGTTATATATTCTGTTTTAAAATCTTATAGTTTTCATTAAAATATTCATAGAGAAAGTTGAATTATATAATTTTTTGACCTCTTTGACTTTTGGTACTAAAGCAAAATATATTCCTTAATGTGAAAGGGATAGTAACATATTTCACTTTTCTATTTTTTTAAGCTCATGTAATACTAGGAACATTTATTCCGTTACAGGTTTTGGAGAAAACTCTTTAGGAAATCAAGTTGAGATAATAATTTTAGAGATAACTCAATTTCTTGTTAATGCATCAGTGTGGTAATTTTATATTCTTTTTTTTAAGATTATATTTTTTATTTGAGAGAGAGAGAGAACAAGCAGGGGGAGGGACAGAGGAAGAAGTGACTCCAGTGTGGAGCCCGATGCAGGGCTTGATCCTAGGACCCTGAGATCATGCTGAGCTGAAAGCAGATGCTCAACTGATTGAGCCACCCACATACCCTGGTAATTTGGCATTCTTTAAAGGATCTGTTCTATCTGTAAAATTGTCATATGTGTTAGTGTATTGTTTTTTAATAAGAAGAATAGCCTTTGCCTTTCCTTAATGACTGGTTGGCACATCCATCTAACATGGTATAGTGTTTAAGAACACAGACTCCCCAAACCAGACCTCTTCCAATTATTATGGTCAGTTAGTTAAGTATTAAATCTTGTTAAAGTATTAAATCTTAAAATGCAGACAATGATGATAAGAGTACTCTTATTGCAAAGTTGCTGTGAAGATTAAATGAGCTAGTATATTGAAAGCATTTAAAAATGTTTTGTGTGTAGAAAGTATTAGTGATTCCTTTATCCACTGTTGTTTAAAAAGCACCTAAACTTAAAAGGTCCAATACAGAATTCTGATCTGCTCCTGACCCCCCAAATCTACTCCTTCTTCTATAATCCCCTTCTTTTTTTTTTCCCAATTTATTTATTTTCAGAAAAAAGAAATAAATAAATCCTTAAAAAGTAAAATAAATAAACCAATGGGGGAAGGAAAAGTTGAGAGATCACTATACTACTCCAGAACAGATGGTATTAGGAAATCTTTATCACTGAATTAAAGACATAATTATGCTAAATTTAAAGAAAGATTTCCAAATTTTCTTACTTTATGTGGAAAATACAGAGTTTGAATACTCATAATTCTATTAATATTTTGCTGGTGTGATGTATTTGCTGGTGTGATTCATTATTTTTTCACCACACCCAGTGCTCTATGCAAGCTGTGCCCTCTATAATACCCACCACCTGGTACCCCAACCTCCCACCCCCCCGCCACTTCAAACCCCTCAGACTGTTTTTCAGAGTCCATAGTCTCTCATGGTTCACCTCCCCCTTCTAAGTAAAAAAAAAATACAACATTTTTACAGTTACTCAGTCCAAAAAACTACTAGCTATCATTGATTCCTCTCTTTCCATCATCTCTCACATCTAATTCTTTAGCACATTTCATCATCTGTCAATTTAAATATCTTCTAAATTGAAGAGCTTCTCTCTACTTCTATTATTGCTGTCCAAGTTCACATCCCTACCTCCTTGACTACTGCCATGGACTCTTAGATGATGTCTCTGGCCTTACTCATTTTCCACTTCATTCTGTTCTCTGACACAGCAGTCAGCGTCTTTTCCTTAAAAGACAAATCAGATTAAATTATCTCCCTGCTAAAATTTGCTTGAGTCTTCCAATAAAAATTAGAATAAAATCTGAATTATTTATCCTGACCTTAAAAGGCTGGATACACTGGACCCTGTTTCATCCCATCCTCATTCCCTGGCACAGGGTCTTCTTACCAGTGTGTGTCTTCAAAACATGCTAAACTGTTTTTTATTGAGGAAGTGTTAAGATGTGGAGGAGAGGTATTCAATTGTTCTATGACTAGGTCTCAGTCTTTTGGTGAGCCTATGCTCCTGGACTTTGAATTTCACCTGTGCTTCTCATTTTTCTTTTCTCTCTTTAGGTAGAACAGGATAGCTGGAGGGAGCTGTAGCTGTGCGTATCCCTTTCCCAACATGGAAGATTGGAGGGGGCTGAATTGGGTATTTTCCTTCTCCCATGTAGAAGGCTATTGCTGACTAGAGTTGGGTATTTTTCTTCCCCCAGGCTCTGACAAAACCCCACAGATTAGGCTGTGGTAAAATAGTTTTTCCAGAGGGATTGTCTTGTTAAGAAGAGCACAATGCCATGGCATATTTCAAAATGGTTCTTCTCTCCCTTTTCCTGCTGGAAGCACGAGGGGATTTTTCTCTGACGGTCACTGTGGGGATCTGGTGTTGCTCCTGGAGGTAAAATTTATAAAAGTGTGGGCGCTCTCTGATGACTGGGTCCTCCTGATTTTTTAACTCTCAGACTCATCCACACAACCTCCAGCAATTTGTCAATTGCATTTTAATTTTTCCTATCCTGGCACGTGTTCCTGGGGAGGTTTTGCTCTGGCAAACTGATAGTCTCTGCATCCTCCATCTGCCTCTTCAGTTTTGGAAGCAGCAATTTGCCCTGTGATCTCATTTCTTGGACAGCTCTGCGTCATTGGTTTTTCAGTTTGTTCAGCTTTTGACTTGTTAGGCTGAGTGGCAACTTCTGTGCCCCTTAAATGCTGGACTGGAAACTGGAAATCCTCTTCACTGGATGTGTGTAGAGGAGATTTTTCAAATTTGAATTCCTTTTAAGTTCTTTGTACAACTTATAAAGTGAGAGAAAGAGTTGTAGTAGAAAAATGTTATTAATCATTGAAAAAACAAAAGCATTAAAGGATTGGACTGAGTTGGTATTTAACCCCAGCTGTAGAAATATTGGGCACACAGAGGATCTTCTAAAGGAGATTTAAATTAATATATTTGAACAGAGGACTTGCAAAATATTACAATGATATTTACATAGAACTTATCACTTGTTTGAGAGATTTATTGAACATAAAATCAGGCTATTTGTAATCCCAGTAATAGAATAAAGAAACCTGGATGTAGGAAAATTTAGTAACCATCCAAGGTCACCCTCTGATCATCTGCTGTATACTATAATAAATCTGAACATATGAACATTAATATTCTTGTTTCTTCCATGAAAATTGATTCAGAAATATATCTTTCTTAATTGCTTCCCCACAGGATTTATCTCCTAGTGAGAGGTACAAGAAGAATTAGGATACATGGAGGCAACATTTAAGTATCTCACACCTCAGGCATGTTTCTCACCTATTTCATAAACACACCACCATTGGAAAACCCCCAGCTACCAGATTCATCAACATATTCCTTCAGACGATGCAAGGAAAGGTGTGGAATATAAGCCTAAACTTTATAATTAAGGGCAAATTACTTAATTATTTCACAAAATGTAATTTGAATGAATAAACATATATATTTACTTATATTAATAACCATGTCTAAAATATCACATGAAGAGAGTTCCTAAATGAGGACAAAGATCCAGTGCATTTTGAGAGCCTGGTAGGTTTCCTATAGAGTTCTAAAGGAGAAACAGGGTCCATAAGTAACATCTATCAATGATGATTAACAACAAGGGCATAAGGTTGTTGAGCCTCCTTTGGATCATTTGGCTGTTAAAGATTTTATTTAATTCAGTCTTTATCATGATAATGGAGTCAGTTCACAACACAGGGCAGAGAAGAGATGTTGGAAAAAAGCATTTTGCCTTTTGCCAGAATAATAAAGTTAACACTGGAACAGGTATGATTTCTTACTCTAAAGGGCTTGTTTTACACATAATTAGACATTCTCTGATGGTTACTGGAGGTATTGATAGTGAAATATTGACAGTGAAGATGATGTGGAGAATATGCAAAGATATTTGCATAGATAGTATAGTGGAATAGTATAGTATAGTGGAAAGATAGTATAGTGGAAAGTATACTGGAAAGATGGTATAGTATATACTAGATAGTATAATGGAAAGATAACTCAATAGCTCAAAATCTGTAGTTTAATATAACAATATCTGACTTCAAGAGGACAGACATAATTTTATACTATTTTAAAGCACTCACTCCCCTTATTGTAAGTGCATTTGCATCAATGTCTGTCTCCCTCCATGGGCTTTTCTTGGCCCATGGATCAAGGCTTTTTTATCTTTCATCCCTCAGTTTCCAATGTAAGTTGTTTGTCCTCAAATCTGTAACCACAAAAATGTACTAAATGAGTAAACGAAAGAATACCTGCATCTGTAAGTCAAAAAAGTATTTTTTTCTCCTTTCTCTGGTGAAAGGTAGTTAGCATTTCTAACGGTTTTGGAAATTTTTACTGTTCTATCTAATATAGGAAAAAGTTGCCACCATTACTTAGAAACATCTTAAGTAGTTGATAAAACAAAATACAACTGCTTAAAATTATTTTAGATGATTAAGATATGATAGGAATAAAGCACTGGTATTATAGAAAAGGGAACAAAATGTTGAGACTTGATATTGAAGTCGCTTTTTTTCCCTAAGCACAGTTACACAAATCCATGAATTTACCATTGCTTTCTACTCTCAAGGAAATACAAATTAGTTAAGGATAATAAAACCAACATTCAGCTTCATGTTTGTGGGTTGAGTTGCTACATGGAATCAGAATGTATTTTTTGTGGCATAATATTTTTATAGTGAAGCAGCCAAAATACCACAAATGCATAGCACAAGTTGCAAGTATCCTGGCCCTTCCAGGCATTTCTGTGGTTTGGCGTAATGAATGTAGGTGAGATATAGGTTGCAGTTAGGATCAAATTACAACAAACACGGAGTTTTCCAAAAATATAGGAGCTGGTAAAATAGCTTCCCTATTACCTTGGGAGAGGATGCCTGTCCATCAACAAGCTGACTTTAGAGCAAGTTCTCACAACTGGATCTTTTGAGCTCAGTCAAAATAAAAGCAATTATGAAAGACCTTTCCCTCACATTTCCACAATAGCCTTGTGTAGCAAGCACTAATATACAGTGTGACTTGCTTTTCCTCTTCCTTCTTATTTCTTAATTGGGTATTTTGCCTTTTATTGAATTTAAAAGAATTGGGTGATTCCCTTAATTTAGAAATGATCAAAGAGTACTAAGACGAGGGTGTATATTTATTCTATAGAACACTACTTTGTCAGGCCACCTAATAATCACACTTATCACTTATGTAATTTCCTAATGTACAGGACATCATTTAGAAGCCTGCAATTTGTCCGTGGGTTATTTTTCTTTGTATTTTTTCCATCAGTTTCTTAAACTGGTTACATCAGATAATGACATAATGTAGCTTGGCACCTACATTATGCACAGTATCTTGTGGTTATTAATAAGACATCTAAACACAAGATATTTTTTAAGATTAGAGAAAAATAGGGCCTCTTTTTTTTAATATTTTCATATGATTTTGATTTGTTTTTCTGGTATACTGAATGTGAAGTATATTCTATAGTTCTCCGATGTTGTTACTATAGCTGAACACTAGATTTTCAGCTATGCTTTGTGACTGATAGTATAATATGGAATTTGTGTTTTGAAATAATGTGGCTTTTTCTGAAGTTGATATGTTTTAACATTCACCATTTCTCATATGGGTCAATTTCTCAGTATTCTGAGAATATTTCTTTTTTTTTTTAAAGATTTTATTTATTTACTTGACAAAGATCATAAGTAGGCAGAGAGGGAAGCAGGCTCACTGCTGAGCAGAGAGCCCGATGCGGGGCTCAATCCCAGGACCCTGAGATCATGACCTGAGCTGAAGGCAGAGGCTTAATCCCTGAGCGAACCAGGCGGCCCACTGAGAATATTTCTTGATAATAAGTATTTATGTGGATTTTGACGTAGCAACTAAAACTCCCATTTCATTTCAGACAATAAGCCAAATATTATAGGGATCATAAAAAGTTAAACTGTGCTATACTTAGTTCTACTTTATATAAAAAAACATCTTAAAATGGTGCTGAAAATGATACTAAAACTTTTAGATTATTCTCACAGACTGAAGCCCTCAACACATCATCAATCATTTTCTTTTGTTTCTGTCTCTATGATGTCCCTTTATACTACTTTCAACGAACTCCCTGTGGATATTTTGACCGTAAGACAACTGCCACCATTCTTATAGCTACACAAAAAGACATTTATTACAGTCAGATCAATGCAAAACTGATGCAGTTAAGCCATTTTCTAATTATCTCCCTTTCCAATTAAACTCTGATGAATGCTTTCCACTAATTCAAAGGTTCCAACCAACTGATGTTTTGTTCTTTTGTTTTTATTTTGACAAGGACAAACTGAATTTCTCATTGCCCAGGAATATATTCGCAACCATTAAAATTATTTATATTTGCACTGTTAAATATTTCAGCCCTCTAGAACATTTATTAATAAAGGACCTCTCGTGTTGGAAACAGTAGAAAGACAGTTACCACATAGTCTCATTTCAGCCTTTGTATTGAATACTTCCATTAGCAATGTAGAAAATGGTATAAGTTGATTGTAATCAAATTGAATATATGAATCAAATGAGACAGGATAGATATTGGGCAATGAAACAGCGTTCTAACTTCCACACCACTTATGTGGCCCTATGAAGTCTGACGGACTCTTAATGATTCATTGCCTCCTGATATTGGAACCAAGCACTTGAGTCCTGAAGTTAGGAAAGAGTCTGGGTAGCTCAGACATAGTTTTGACAATGCCAAAACAAGCTTGGGAAGGGAAACAGTTTAACCAAGGATTTGGCAGCATAAAAACCCAACAAATATGTTAATTGATGTTTGTTTTAATATTGAATATAGTCAAATCCTTTTTATGTAAAACCACCCCATTAAAGAAGACACCCTCTGAAGGAGAACAGTTGAGCAACAGAGGTCAAAATGTCAACTGAGCCATTCTTTGTTAGAAGTCACAAAAAGAGGCTGAAACTTTTTGATGAGGGTTCAAAATGAAATCGAAGGGAGAAGTGTATAAGAACTATGCTTTCCTTTAGATTGTATATATCAGCACTAGTTACAATTTGTAGGATAAGAAAAATTTTCCATTTGGGTAAATTGGAAGGGGAGGTGAACCATGAGAGACTATGGACTCTGAAAAACAATCTGAGGGGTTTGAAGTGGCAGGGGTGGTGGGAGGCTGGGGTACCAGGTGGTGGGTATTATAGAGGGCACGGCTTGCATGGAGCACTGGGTGTGGTGAAAAAAATAATGAATAATGTTTTTCTGAAAATAAATAAATTGAAAAAAAAAAAAAAGAAAAGAAAAATTTTCCTCACCAAGTTTTGGTGCTCAAAGGCTATAAAACATAAATGTATTAGCCAAACATCTGCAAAAGGCCTTTAAAAGATTCAAATATTAACATTTTATTTTCACAGTGAAGATCCATATAGTTGTGAAATGTTATGCACTGAGATGCAAAATTTTGGTTTTGGGAATTTGTCTGCATTGAAATGTAGTTTAAATAAACCTTGTTTTTCTCTTAAAACTTTCTCTGGGTTATAATTACCAACATGTTGTGAGATATATAAATTCAGTTGATAAAACCATGGCAGGTATAGACACCCTGTTAATTCCTAAACACACCCATTATATTGAAAACAAACAACAAATACACTATGTTTGATACATGACTGGCTATAGCTAATTCTACTGTTAAGTTCTACTAACAATGTCTCTTGGTAAAACAAGGTGAAAGTTATATATCAGAAAACACGTAGCAAGGCTAATAGCACTTTCATTTAACCAGGAATGAGGTAGAGCATAATTATGATGATAATAATGATAACCGTGTTTGGAGAACCCACTGAATACCTACTCACAATATGGCAATTTGGATATTTTCTTCTATTTAATTATTAAACCAATCTTAAGGCCAGTATTATCATCCCCATCTTATAGGAAGTGTGTTATAATATATTATCATCCCCATCTTATAAGGAAGTGTGTTAAGTATATATTATATATTAAGTATATATTATATATATAATATATTAAGTATATTATATATATATATATATATTATCATCCCCATCTTATAAGGAAGTGTGTTAAGTAGCCTGTCCAAAAATAATCACACAATTAATGTGAAGCCGAAGCCCAGATCCTGACTGTACTAAAAGCCTATGGACTTTTTGCTCAGCAATCCTGCCTAAAAAAATAAAAATAAAGTGAAACACCAGGGCTAAAGAGAGAATATGATATCTCTGGTCAAGCCCATGTTGTGATTTCATGCTTTGAGGTCATATTCCCCCATTCCCATCCCACTCCAAACAGAGCAGTTACAAAAAAGCAATTTCAGGGAAAACAATTAAATAATAGAACCAAATTAAAGAAAATGCAGACAGAGATCTCTGTGGACCTGAAGTGGAAGAGAAACCACCAGAGACTAGTGGGCATGTGTGTTTTTACAAGTAAGTGTGGATAGGTTAGGTATGATGGTCATTTGTTTATGCTCAAATCTATCCCCTGCCATTCTTTTGTCTATATTGCAGGTAGCCACATTTCCCAAGCTCTCTTGACAGCTGGCTTTGGCTAGTTTGGCCAATAAGAAGCAATAACAAGAAACTGGAGAATAGGAAAAAAGGAAAAGTTAGGGTATCTGGCCTCCTATCTCTGCCTCACTGGCATCTGGCATTGACTATGTCTCTCTAGCGGTTCATGGTCTTGCCAGACCCATTCTTTCCATGGTCCCAGCTCCCCCCTCCCCTCCCAGGCTGCTTCTGGTTTCTGTCCAGTGGCACTAGTAGCTAGTCTCTGATAACAACAGCTAGAGTGATATAAGAAATGGTGCTGGAGTAGAAGTCCCAGGATGGAGGAGGGACTCAGAGGAGGAAACTGTGAGCAAGAAATGGATAAACACAGAGAGAGGAACAGACAGAGGGGGAAGGAGAGAGAAACAACCTTACCAGATTAGAATCAAAACTAAAATTTCAAGCTAATTAGAACTAAGAAAGAAAGGGGGCCTGAAATTTCAGGATGTTAACACATGTAGATAAAATGGGGAGAAAACATAACAATCTCAAAAAAACCTATTATAAATTTATAAAATTAATATCATTAAAGAGCTAAATAACAAGTAAGATCAATTAAGGAAAAGAATAAGATCGTGAGACTAGAACTGATGGTTATGAAAAATAATAATTGGTAGAAATAATAGATGTCATATACCTCATCCCCCCAAATCTTGAAATATCAGACTTATCAAATACATATTATAAAAAAAAACATAATGACTATGTTTTATGCCACTCCAGTGGGTAAATCCAAACAAATTCAGCATACTATCATTTTCTCCTTCTGATATTACCATACAGCAAGTCAACTCATTAGGACACTGAGAGCAACCAAGTCATATTGGTGGGCTGTGATTTAACCAAACCAAATGTGGTGTGAGTACATTTTTCAGATTTTAAATGGCAATGGGTGACATATCATGGCTTTTGCTTTGAAACATGTGCAACTGGAAGTCAACTCAGCTATGCTTTAAGTTGCTAACCTTTGATAATTTACAGTTTATTTATTCATGTACTGTAGACGATGATCGATTGATCGATCTATCGATCTACTTATTTATTTATGCCTAAAGGCAGTCCTGGAACTTCTAATACTTGTGTGACCAGCATTTGTTCCCAGAGTCTTAACTATCTATTTACACAAGAGTCCTGGTTTGCATCCTCAGTTTTCACACTAAATTTATCAGCTCTATCATTTACTTCACTTTCGTCAATAAATTGCATTTCTATGGATCAACAACAGTACAGAGTAACTGGATTGCAAGCCTGTGTCAGAGAATAAACATTCAACTATTTCTTGTCCTCTATTTATCAAAAATTCTATTGAGAGAAAACATATTTATGGAAGGAAACATCAAAGAGAAATAATTCTCTAGTCTAATTGGTTTACTTAGTTCACCCTGTACTGCTGGAAAGCCATAAACACCAAAGTACATTATCATAGCTCCCTACAGACCTATTTTTACTGAATTGTACATTGGTGTTGTACTCTAGACCTATACTGAGGGCTGCTGTAAGAAAAACAAAATGAAAATCTCTTTGATTAGAGTAGGCTAATGTACTTTAACAAACAGATCCAAACATCTGTAAGTGTCTCAAACACAGCAGAAGCTTATTTCTTCTTCACCTAATAGTCCAAAATGGGTACTCCTTGTAGGTGTACAATTTTCTTCCATGCCATGACTTGGGAATATTTTGTGGCTCTGTCATGCCGTAGTTCTTCATCGTCATGTTTATCCAACAGGTAGATGATGATGGAGAGCCTGTTTAAAAGCCTTAGCCAAAAAACAAAAACCAATAATCTTATGCTCACTTTCCACTGGTGGGCACTACATGAACAGTCATATCTCATTGCAAGGAGTGCTGGGATATGTAGTTCCTAGGTAGGCAGCATCTTCCTATTGATGATTCTATATTTTGGAAAGGCAGGATAGAATTTGGTGGACACATGTGTACTCTCTGTCACACTGTAATCTATTCTAATCACAGCAATGTATAGATGTCATTGATCATGACTTTAAAAAAAAAAGTGTAAAATTTCTTTCAAAATAAGCCAGAGTAAGCTTTTCTTTCCTTAAGAAACTAGTATACCTTTCCTTTTGAATGATATAAATTGTGTAAATGATCATGATTTTGTTGTTGTTTGTTCATTTACTATTTCTTTAATTTTCTGTTTGCTTTGATGTAAGGGAAGCTTAAATCAAATTGTGGTTAAAATTTAATAACTGTGCAGGATCTTATGATTTGCATAAAAGAAAAATAAAATTTATGTATTTATTATATAGGTAATATATGAACATGGTAAAGCACTCAAAAAGACGAAATGATGTCAACATTTGATTATCTCTTCCCAGAGCCAATGACTTTTATAAGGTTCTTAAGGACCCTTGCAGAGCTATTTCCTGCACCTATAATCACATGAAGTTTTTTTTTTTTCATTTTCCTAAAACACATGGTTTCCTCTGTCTAAACATGCACATCTTATATGTTTCATACATGCATGAATTACATGTTTAATTTTATTCCTAATTATTTTCTCTTTCATTGTTGTTTTAAGTGGGGTTATAGGGCTTTTCCTCTATTACATATTTTAATTATTATATGAAAGGTGAATGCTACTAGGTTTCAGCTGAGCCTCAGGTTTTTCAAGTATACAGTGCAATCAAGTCTATAATAATTTTAATTTTACTCTAACCTAAACTCTCATATTCTTATTCTCTTATTTAAGTTAGCCAGTACTTCTAGAACAATCTTAAATAATACTTATGATAGCATATTTGTTTTATCCCAGCATAACTGGGAATGTTTCTGAGAATTCCCCTTTTAGCATTTCTCCATTGGAGTAAGATTTTTTTTCCTTTTTTATGGTAGAATTTATTTACTTTATATGCAGTAATCTTTAATTCATTTTTAGTGCTATTAGCTATTAGTTTGGTTTAAAAAGTAATGCTACATTGATTAAACAATTCAGAAATCTGTTTTCTTTTTCTATGCTCTAGAGCACTCAAATTAATTAGAGTTTTCTGCTCCATACACTGGCTTAACATTTTAGGGTAGAGTGGGTAGTTAAACAACATAAATTCTTTCTTACCTTTTATGACAATTGAACTATTTGTTTTTGGGGTGGGGTTGCTTTGAAATATATTTTTTTTGTAGAAAATCTCCCATTTTATCAAGATTTGTGAAGTTATTTGAATAAAGTTAAATAACATCAGGTGGTCCTTTTAGACTTCTCTCAAGCTATAGTTATTTCCCCTTTCTCAATTCTTATTTCTGTATTTGTGTTTTCTTCTCTTGTTTTTTCCTTGATAAGATTATCTGCTTACCCAATTTTTAAATAACTTATTGTTGGATTTATTCAGTAATTCTATATTTTTCCACTTTCTAATTTATTATTTTTTGCTTTTCTCTTACTACTATATCCCTTCTGCTTTTCTTAGAATTATTTTGTTGCTAGGGCACCTGAATGGCTCAGTCAGTTAAGCCTCTGACTCCTGATTTCAGTTCAGGTCATGGTCTCAGGGTCATGAGATTGAGCCCTGTGTGGGGTTTCACGTTGAGCATGGAGCCTGCTTAAGAGTCTCTCTCTCCCTCTTCCCATGCCCCTCCCCATTTGTATGCTCACTCTCTCTAAAAAAAAATTTTTTAAAAATTATTTTTTCTTGTTTTTAATTTTTTTATTTGCTCATAGTTTTTTTATTAACACATTTCACTGTTATCAAGGGAAAGGTGTTGAGGATATAGAAAGAAAGGCCATGCATACAAGGGAACACAACACAGCATCACTTTAGATTTCAGGAACCAGTGAGCATCTATCTGATGGTTGTTTGGGAAAATGGGAAAAGGGGGAAATCACTAAAGAGAAAGACCAACTCAGAGACAAAAAGAGAGGCTAAGAAATGGAACATCTTCCTGGAACCACAGTAGAGAGACTAAACGAGGTCTTCATTTCCTTTTCAGGGATTGTAACTTCTCACCCACTGCTTGCTCTGGAATTCCTGTTCTCACTGCACCTCCAATGCCTGCTTTAGACACTGGGCATCTGCCGCATTCTCAGCTGCCTGCTTCTCGGCTTGCAGGAGCTGCTGGCTATCCTGGGATTGGCCATTTCTGTCGTTATGGCTGACACTGTTTCAGATGTTGTTTTTAATTTTTATTATTGAATTGTATTTGATACATTGCTGTATTAGTTTTGGGTGTACAACATATTGATTCAACAACTCTATGCACCTGTTACCATACCAAGTTATTACAATATTATTGATAATTGTTCCTTTCTGCCTCCCTGAGATAATCACTTTGTTTTTTTTATTACTATTTCTTTTTTATTAGTATAAAAGCTGAGAATTTTCCAAAATTTAGCTATACTTCATAAGTTCTGATATAAGTGCTTTCTTATCATTTTCTAGGTATTTTTCATTTTGGTTTTGATTTTTCTCTTGTTCGAAAAAGGTTTTTGTTGCAGTGCCTGGGTGGCTCAGTCCATTAAGTGTCTGCCTTCGGTTCAGGTCATGATCCCAGGGTTCTGGGATCAAGCCTCGCTTTGGGCTCCCTGCTCAACAGGGAGTCTGCTTGTCCCTCGCCATCTGTAACACTCACCCCCCCAGTGGTGGCTCATGTCCTCACGTGCACCCCCCTCTCTCAAATAACTAAATAAAATCTTCTCAAAAAAGGGTTTTTGTTTGTTTTTAATTTATAAGTGAAAGCATTTGTCACTTTCCAATTATTTCTATTTGTATTATACTGTGATCAGAGAATGTTGTCTGTATTATTTCTCCTATTATTCATGTATTGAGATATTTTTAATGTCCTACACACAATTAAATCCCATAAATGGTCATTGTAATAAAGGCATATAGTTTGTTTCCAAGGTAATCCAGAGTTTGTCAGGTCAGAATTATCTTATCCCTTGTTTTATTTTATTTAGGGCTTCAGTACCCTTAAAAATCTTTTTCTAATAAAGGCATCAAGGACAAAGAGGAATGAATAAAAATAAGGTATCAATGTTTGTGTATTTTTGTATGTGTTTGAGTTTGTTTTTGCTTTAAGAATCGTGATGCTATGTTTTTGGCAAAAAGATATTCACAGATGTCATGTTTTCACTGCAGAGTGCACTCTGTCATCATTAAGGATTCTTTTAAATTTCATTCAGTGTTAGTGTGCCAATTTTAACCATGTCTGATATAATGATACATGTCCTTGTATTTTATTTTCATTTGTTTGGTATGTTCTTTTCTGGAGTTTAATTTTCGATCTTTCTGAGTCACATTGTGTTAAATAAATCTCTTGTTTTTGCTGGTTTTGCTTTGTGATCCAATTTGAGAATGCTTTTCTCTTAAATGACTCTAGTTCGTTTGCATTTGTTAATATCTCTTTCATGTTTATTCTTAGCTGTGTCATCATACTTTATATTCTGTTTTCTGTCTTATATTTTAAACCTCCCACTGTCTTACTAGTTGTATTTTCTTTGGCTCTGGTATGTTTTGGGGTACATTGTTAAACAGTGCTTAAAATATACTGTGGTATAAGGTGGAGAAAGACAGATATTTACATAGTTAAATGTGTGCATACAGAATATATACATATTTATGTACGTGTATCCATTTATAAATTTCTCTGTCAAATAAAAAATTTTACATTACTCCTATCACAGATGGCCAGAGGAGCAATTCTACAATAGAAAGAACACTCAAATAAGACTCAAAAGACCTGGATTTTTGTCTGGGTCCTTCTTGTACTAGCCAGAATACTTTAGGGGTATTATTAAGTTTCTCTGTAATGTTAAGATAATATTTCTCTTATGGTAAAGTATTTTAAAGTGTACTGTTAGAATTACCAGCTCTGTCTCCATCTTTTTTGTATTTCTCAAATAAGCACCCAAACAACAAAATGAAAAGTCAAAACCTTAACCTCGACATTGCAAGTGAATTAAAAATCTTCATATACGCAAGCTCAGAAACACAAACATTCTGTAACCCCACTGAATTTTATCAGATTAGTGACCCTCTGCAATGATTTTGACAATAACCCATTCAGAAGTCCCCCTAACTGTTCATGTAATCTGCACAAATGCTTCTGATGACTTTTAAAGACAACTGACAAAGGCACCTGATAATCACCATGATGAGAACACATTATTGAGTCTTTTATGCAATGGCAGCCGGTGGCTTTAGACCTGGAAAGACATAAAGTGGGAGGTTCTCAGTCATTTAGAATCAGTCATGAGGCTGCAGGAGGAAGCTACATGTACCACAACATGAAAATAAAATAGCAAATGTTCCTCACACAATAAAGAAATGAGAAGAAGGGCCCAAGCATGAAATGTAACGTGAGCTTAGCTGGTGTCTGGGCTAGTACGTCATCCCTTTGTCCTTTGTTGTGCCTCAAAATAGAAAACAAAGGCCACCGGCACCTCCTGTGCAACAATCTAAATCTACATTAATTTATAATCTCAGTTCCCTTGTCACCTAGGAACCTCATGGGCATAAATCATCTCTGTAATGTTACTGTAAATAACAGCCCTCTGGGCTCTTGTTGATTCATTAACTTCTCACTGTTTCTAACAACACTCCATTTCATGACACAGGGGATCACCACAGGCATAAAGGAAAAGGTTATTAAGTATTTTTAAGCACACTTCACTGTACATTACATGTAAGGCAGGGCTGTTCTTTTAGATATAGCTTTTAGAGGTATATTAAACTAATTGGCTTTAATAACTGGAACAGTTATTATACCTCTAAATCAATGTGTGTACAAGAAAAACATATACATTAGAATACACAAGACGCTTTTATCACATTGAAAGTTGAAATTCTACTCAAGGGTAAAAAAAAAGGTAGCAATTATTTAGTGTCTTCTAAGTGCATTTATATGTGCTCTCCCTATAGCAAACTTGCACAGTATGTGTTAATGTTCTTATTTTAGAAGGGAGACAACGGAAGAACAGGAAGGTTAAGTATGTTTCCTATAGCCATATAGCTCAGGAACTGCAAATAGAGGAATCAAACCACGGTGTGTCCAACTCCAAAGCCCTCCCTTTCATTTTTTTCAGTATGTTACATTATTTCCTCTAGGTCATATTACATAAGAGGTACCTATGCAATGTAAGGTACTTAAAACAGATAATGCAGGGTCTATAACACAATCTATGTCAGAAAATGTGAGGAGATATTAACGATAGTAGTAAGGGACTGAAATAAAATCTATATCAAATCTGAACCACAAAATTCAGAAAAGAGTTCATGACAAAGATGACATTTCAAATGTTTTTTAAAGTATTGGAAGAAATTGTAAAGAAAAAC
This sequence comes from Neogale vison, assembly GCF_020171115.1. Taxonomy (NCBI): domain Eukaryota; kingdom Metazoa; phylum Chordata; class Mammalia; order Carnivora; family Mustelidae; genus Neogale; species Neogale vison. Next base: position 74,005,800 of record NC_058091.1, on the reverse strand, counting down.
TGCATCATTAAGCATATCTTATAAACTGTATGAAGTTAGATGTGCTCTTTACTTTCTTTTGTAGACGCATGGCCATTTTACCCAGTGTGTTTTGTGAAAGAAGTCTTCAGCAGGTAAGAAATTATTGCTGGTAAGATTCATTACGTCTACACTGAAAACATGCCTGGGAAAAATCTGGAGGTTTTTTAAATGAGTTTATCATATTTGTATATTAGCCAGACTTAAAGTTACAAATCTGTTCTCAAAGAACACACCAAGAAAGGATTCAACAAACCACCGACCACGAAGAAGAATTTAGCAGAAAGGTATGTCAGTTAAAGTTCTAAGGTATATATTACAATGTGTATATATTTAACACCTGGAAAGCTTGTTCTTGGGAAATTGCACCAGCCATCTAAAATTCAGCTGTGTTGAGGTTCTCAGGTTAAGATTGGACTCAAAGGACTCCAATAAGCCTGGTAATCTTTAGGACAGTGGGCCACATTCTTACTCAAAACTGCCACTGACATCAGACTTCAGCGGAAGGTGACCTTGAGTGATTTGGTGCAGCACTTATCCCCAAATCCACTATTAAATTCATTTAAAGAGAATTTAGCCCACAGAAGCATGCAAAGTCATATTTTAGCATCATGAATAAATCATATTCTGCATCTGTAGGATCCCTTCACAATAACATGGGTTAGTGGAAGTACTGCCCTCTGCTTGGATTACTTCTCACTATGGGAACCACAGTACTCTCCACAGAAGTCTAGAGCATATGAGATACTTCTTGTTACAGAATGATTTCTTCTATCTAATTTTCTTTAAAAAATCTTATTTTTCTAGCTGCTTTAGGTTGAGGTTAAACTATATTTTAACATTTTCCAGGGTAGCTTTGTTTTTGGCTTAGTTTTATCATTTATGTTACTCGCTTTTATAAATATCTTTTCATTGATGTAGCAATGGCATTGCCTCTTTCTTAACTGCAAAAGAAGATATGCAGATTGTCAATGGGATGGGGAAAAATGTACTTATTGCTTGTTTCTTTGTATCCCTATTTCTGTCACTTTCATATATGTAGAAGCTGAACACAGTGGCAGCTGAAGGCAGCATTTAATGCTTGAAAGCACACTGGTGGGTGAAGTGCATTCTGTAGGAATCAGGAAGCTCCATAAATATGGTCTATGAACAGTAGATGTGCAATGAAAGTTCCTGGCCAAGTTCACATCAACAAGCATCCTGTTTTCTTTCAGAATCTCAACTCTTGCTCTTTTCTCCTTGCTGTAAATGCTCCAGACAAACAGAACTGCCTTCAGTTCCTACCAGTCATTCCCATTCTCACCTTTAATCCTTTTTATGTGCCTTTACTCAGACCCCACCTGTTTCAAATGGCTAACTCTACTAATCATTCAGATTTCGGTCTAACCATCATCCTCCTGTTCCCTACTCCTGTCCCCCATGCCCCACAGATAGGCTCAGTTAAAAGCCCTTTGTACTACTATATCTTACATACCATCTTTCTTCAACATTTATAATTGCCTGCTTACTTCTCTGACTCTCACCTCTTAATGAAAGCTCACTGAGAGGGGCATATTTTGTTGGCCTTGTTCACAATTATACATCTCACAGTGTTTGGCACATATCAGGTATTCAATATTTATTAAATGAATAAATGAGTGAGTGAATGAACAAATGACTCTCATGTTATACCTATATGAGGTATGGCAAGGTATATTTGCTAACTCCATATGTAATGATTGATATTCCTCAAATCTATTGTTATTGTGCTAATCAGACAAATAATATACAATATTACAACTTTTAAACAAGCCAGATAATAAGCAATTTGGGCCTGGGTGGAATTACCTATATAGGTAGAATTTTTTAAAGTAGCCTTCTTGATATTTCTAAATTTATCCAATTATGCTAAAGTGCATCTGCTCTAGTCTTTAGGTTATTAAACATTCCAGAGTAGTTCAACAGGAGGTTAAGTCCATTGAACATGTGTACTGACTCCTTACCCTGGCCTACAGTGCTGGATAGAAAAGTTACAGCTTCAGGACCACACACCTGAGAGTATTCTTTTTCAGTACTCACCTGTAACTATGCTTAGCCAGAATGTTTGCGACTGCTTCTCACAGATAGAGTTATGTCAGGCATCTAGCCATATAGATCATTTTTAAAAGCTCCAGTGCACTCTTGGCTAAATACTGATGGATTGGATGAGACATCTTTAACCTTTACCATCCTTTCTACTTTCTGACATCTGTGAATGACACATTCAGAAATTTAATGCAATTTTAACTCTCCGATAGAATGGAATGTGGAATATTTTGGAATCTTGGGGCTAGGGAAGGGGAAGAAAAGATGTTGGGATTAAAAAAAAAAAAAAAAAAGACTGTGAATGGAAAGGGACCAGGACGGCAGGGGAGTAAGGTTGTCACATATAATGAAGATTTAGTGCTTTAGCAATAAATCTAATTCAGCTAGAAGAGCATACTGCCAAAACACTGTGCAAGAAATACCCCCAAGGTATCCAAAGGGTCTCTTTAAATCCTGTTCACTTCACATTGCATATTTGAACACAGACAGTTAGAGTTCAGAGAGCACACATCTGGGTCATTGTGCAAATCCCCATTCTCCTTTAAAAAAAAAATAAAATACATATGCACTCCACCTACTCTAGACTTACTCTACTGCTGAGTCTGCCAAGGAAAACTATTCCATTTTGGAATACAAAAGCCAAAAAACAAAGTGGAACCAACCCACATGGAGTCATGCTCTGCTACTTTATGTACCCAAAGAAAGAAAAATATTCAAGGCACAAATTCTCAGATTACTACTCCCACAGATCACTGTACCTAACTTTTTTTTTTTAATTACTGTTCTCTTCTTCTCCAATGTGGACCAGAAAGCTTCAAGAAATCATGAGCTTTTATTAAGCAGCATTTAACACCATCTACTTCTCTTGCACTTAATGTACAATTAATCTTTCTATCATGGTTTGACATATATGCTATTGGTACATTATTCCTAGGTTCATCCTGATGACGTAAGAAGAAGGGCTTTGTAAACTTTAAAATGTTACTTCTATAAAAGGGGAAAGGGAAAGGGAAAGGGAAAGGCTATATGATTATAAGTTGCTTTCCTCTCATCTTTATTTTATACCTTGATTCTTTAATATAAGAAAGCAAATATACATGATTGTCTTGTTTTAAGATTCTCAAGCCCAGTTCTGTATATATAAGTTGCTGTATGGAAACAGAACTTCTGATCTTGAACTAAAGTATATCCTATGTATTTTTCAAAATTATTCAATTAAAGAAAAAATGGTATAAAAGCAGATGATTGCTAAGGGAGTTTCAAAATTATTATAGTAACACAGAGAACCAAGCTAAAGCAAACAACTGTTGTTCCTAATAGGGATAATCTAGGGTATACACTAGTTTTTGTGTTGTTTTTTATTTAAATTCAAGTTAGTTAACAGATAGTTTAGTATTGGCTTTGGAGTAGAATTGAGTGATTGATCACTTACATATAACACTTAGAGCTCATCAAAACAAGTGCCCTCCTTAATGTCCATCACCCATTTAGCTCATCCCCCTACTCACCTCCCCTCCAGTAACCCTCAGTTTTGTTCCCTATAGTTAATAGTCTTTTAGGGTTTGTTTTCCTCTCTGTTTTTATCTTATTTTATTTTCCCTTCCCTAACATGTTCATCTGTTTCTTTTGTTTCTTAAATTCCACATATGAGTCAAATCATATGGTATTTGTCTTTCTCTAACTGACTTATTTCACTCTAGTTCTATCCATGTCATTGCAAATGACAAGATTTCATTCTTTAGATGGCTAAATTCATTTATAAGTTCTAACAGATTTTGATAAGAGTCTTTAATAGAATTTTCAATGTATAATATCATGTCATCTGCAAATAGTGACAGTTTTACTTATTCTTTCCAATCCAGATGGCTTTTATTTCTTTTTCTTGCCTAATTGCTCTGGCAAGGACTTCCAATATATTGAATACAAGTGGCAAGAGTGGCTTCCTCGTCTTATTCCTGATCTTAGAGGAAATATTTTCAGCTTGTCGTCATTAAGTATGATGTTAGCTGTGGGTCTGTTATATATGGCCTCTACTATGTTGAGGTATGGTCCTTTCATATGTACTTCGTGGAGAGTTTTTAATCAAAAATGGATGTTGAATTTTGTCAAATGCTTTTTCCACATCTATTGAGGTGATAATGTGATTTTTATATTTCATTGTGTTGATGTGGTATATTATGTCAATTGATTTGCAGATGTTAGATCATCCTTGCATCCCTGGACTAAATCCCACTTGATCATTGTATATTATCTTTTTAATGTATTTTTGAATTTGGTTTGCTAATATTTTATTGAGAATTTTTGTGTCTATATTCATCAGGTATATTGGCCTATAACTTTTTTGGATGTGTGGTGTCTTTGTCTGGTTTTAGTATCAGGCTAATTCTGGCCTTATAAAAATTGTTTGGGAGCTTTCCCTTCTTCTCAATATTTTGGAGGAGTTTGAGAAGGATAGATAGTAAAGCTTTTTTATTGTTTGGTAGAATTCATCACTAAAGCCATCTGGTCCTGGATTTTTGTTTATTCTGAGGTTTTTGATTACTGATTCAATCTCCTTACTAGCAATTGGTCTATTCAGATTTTACTGTCTTTGAAGATTGTAAATCTCCAGAAAACTATCCATTTCTTCTTGGTTGTCCAATTTATTGGTATATAATTGTTAATAGTAATCTCTTATGATCCTGTGTATTTCTTTGGCATTATTTTTAACTACTCTTTTTTCATTTATGATTTTATTTAATCTCTTTTTTTCTCTTGGTTAGCCTAGTTAAAGGTTGATCAATTTTGTTTATCTTTTTGAAGAACCAGCTCTCAATTTTATTGATCTTCTCTCTCTTTTTTTTTTTTTAGTTTCTATTTCACTTATCTCTGCTCCAATGTTTATTGTTTTCTTTTTTCCATTAACGTTGGACTTTGTTTATTTTTCTTATTTTAGTTTCAACAGGTGTAAATTTAAATTGTTTATTTGAGAATTCTTTTGTTCTTGTGGTAAGCTTATATTGCTATGAATTCCCCTTTTAAAACCACTTTTCCTGGATCCCATAGATTTTGGTATGTCATATTTCTGTTTTCATTAGTCTACAGGGTTTTTTTTTTAATTTCTCCTTTGATTTTTTTTCTGACTCAATAATTTTTCAATAATATATTGTTTAATCTCCATGTATCTGTAGTTTTTCCAGTTTTCTTGTTATTGTTTCTAGTTTTATACCATTGTTATCAGAAAAGATGCTTGACATGATTTCAATCTTCTTTAATTTATTGAGACTTGTTTTATGTGATGTATCCTGAAGAATGTTCCATATGCACTTGAGGAAAGTGTGCATTCTGCTATTTTTGAATAGAATGTTCTGTATGTATCTATCAAGTACATCTGGGCTAATGTGCTATTTAACGTCAATGTTTCCTTATTGATTTTCTGTCTGGATGACCTATTGATATAAGTGGGGTTTTAAATTCCTTACTATTATTATATTACTGTCAATTTCTCCTCTTAGATATAATATTTGCTTTTATATTTTGGTGCCCCTATGTTGGGTGCTTATATATTTATAAATGTTATATGTTTTTGTTGGATTGACTCTTCTATCATTATATAGTGACCCTCTTTGTTTTTTATTATAATGTTTATTTATGTTTTTAAGATTTTATTTATTTATTTGACAGGCAGAAATCACAACTCGGCAGAGAGGCCGGCGGCAGGTGGGGGGGCAGGTAGCAGGCTCCCTGCTGAGCAGAAAGCCCGATGTGGGGCTTGATCCCAGGACCCTGAGATCATGACCTGAGCTGAAGGCAGAGGCTTAACCCACTGAGCCACCCAAGTGCCCCACAATCTTTGTTTTAAAGTTTATTTTGCCAGACATAAGTATAGATCTGTCAGCTTTCTCTTTGTTTCAATTTGCATGAAATCTCTTTTTCCATTCTATTTGTGTGCCCTTACGTCTGAAATGAGTCTCTTGTAAACAGCATATAGGTATATCTTTTTTATTTTTAAATCCACTCAGCCATTCTGTGTCTTTTGATTGGATTATTTGGTCCATTTACATTCAATGTAATTACTGTTATCTAGGTACTTATGGCCATTTTTTAAATTGTTTTCTGGGTGTTTTGGTAGTTCTCTGTTCCTTTTTTCTCCTTCTTTCTTTTTGGTTTAATGATTTCCTTTAGTGTTATGTTTAGATTCTTTTCTCATTTCCTTTTGTGTATTTACTATTAGGGTTTGTTTTATGGTTACCATGAGGCTCATATATACCATCCTACGTAAATAACATTCTATTTTAAGTTGGTAGCAACTTAACTTTGAACACATTCCAAAACTCTATGTATTTACTTCCTTCACCCCCATTTTATATTTCTGATGTCACTTTTTACATCTTTTTATGTATCTTTTAACTAATTATTGTAGTTTTAGTTAATTTTGTTACTTTTTTCTCTTAAACTTCTTGGTAGTTTTATAAGTGATTGATCCACTACCTTTACTATATATTTACATTTTCCAATGAGATTTTTTACTTTTGTATTTTTTGTTATTAATTAATAGATTTTCTTTTCATCTTAAAAAAGTCCTTTTGATATTTCTTAAAAGACTACTTTAGTAGTGAGGAGCTCCTTTAGCTTTTGCTTAGCTAGAAAACTTGTTATTGCTTCTTCAGATCTGAATGATAATCTTGCTAGGTAGAGTATTCTTGCTTGCATTTTCTTTTCTTCCTTTCAGTACTTTAAATAAATCATGCCACTTTCTTCTGGTTTGTAGTTTCTGCTCAGAAATATGAGAGCTTTATGTGATTTCCTTTATATATAGCAATTTGTTTTTTTCTTGCTACTTTTAAGATTCTCTCTTTATCCTTTTTGACATTTTAAATATAACGTGTCTTGATGTGACTTTCTTTCACTTCACTTTATTTGGAATTTTCTGGGCTTCCTCAGTGTGAATATCGTCCCTAAGTTAGGAAAGTTTTCAGCTGTTATTTCTTCACATAAATATCCTCCCCCTTTCTCTCTCTCTCTCTCCTCCTCTAATACCCCTAAAATGCAAATATTCTACTTGATGTTGTCAGAGAGATTCCTTAAGTGATATATTTTTTTAAGATTTTATTTATTTATTTGTCAGAGAGAGAGACAGAGAGCGACAGAGACAGAGAGCACAAGCAGGCAGAGTGGCAGGCAGAGGCAGAGAGAGAAGCAGGTTCCCCACTGAGCAAGGAGCCCAATGTGGGACGCAATCCCAGTACCCTGGGATCATGACCTGAGCCAAAGGCAGCTGCTTAACCAACTGAGCCACCCAGGTGTCCCAAGTGATATTTATTTTTAATCTTTTTTTCTTTTTGCTGTTCTATCTAGATGTTATTGCTTTATATTCCAGATTGCTCATCTATACTTCTACTTTATTGAGTCCATTGTTAAACACCTCTAATATACTTTTCAGTTCAGCTATTGTGTTCTTTATCTCTGTTACTTTTTTATGTTTTTTACTTCTGTTTGTTACTTTTTCATATTTCAAAATCTTTGTTGAAATTCTGTGTTCATCTATTCTTCTCCTGAGCTTAGTGAATATCTTTATGTCCATTGCTTTGTGTTCTTTATCAGGTAGCTCACTTCTCTCTTATTATTAAGTCTTTCTCTGAGGTTTTGTCCTCTTTCATTTGGTACATATTTCCCTGTTTTCTCATTTTGCTAGACTCTGTGTTTGTTTCTAAGAATTGGATGTAACAGCTACCTCTCTTAGTCTTGAAGGAGTGGCTTTGTGTAGGTGTTAATTTTCATTCCCCTTTGTCCTAGCTTTTGGTCACCTCTTAGACCTTTGTAACTGTCTAAATTTCCTGTTTTATTCTTGACATGTTCCCATTGTTGGGAAGTGTCAAGATCTGTCAGTCATCCAAAGGGAGGATTCTTATTGAGCACCTAGATTCAGAATGATTGGAAGTAAGATCCTCAGGTAGCAGTGCTTAAAGTATGTGAATATATTTAGTCCTGTGGTCCACAATCATATCCCTGCTGGCCTCTAGACTAGAAGGCCTGAGATATCCCCTGGAGAATTGTTGCAAAAAATTGGAGCTCTTTTCTAGTAAGTGTCATTAAGCTGTACTGAGGCCAAGGAAGTGTACAGGATGGTGTCTCCCTGCTTGTTTTCTGGGAGCACTTCCCTAGCTTTAAATATGTAGGAAACCTGAAGGCTGTTCCTTGGGCAGAAGCTCTAGGCTAAGTAAATAAGTTTTTGTTTTTTTTTTTCATAGAAAAACTTGGGTTGTGTTTTAGGCTGATATTGCTGCAGTGCCCTAGTAGTGGTAGCCTGCCAAGAGCTGTCTTTCTAATTTTTTTAGTCCTGTGGAGTTCAAGAATGCCAGCCCTTTTCACCACCAGAGCCATGCAGTCAGAGCCTGTTTGATTGTGTACTTTTACTGGCATTAGCAATTCTTCTGGGACATCTTCACCAGCTTCAAAAGGGTATCAGGAAAATGTCTTTTCTATTCATGCCCATGGCTTTAACAATTCAGTTGGAGAATGGCTTATGTGTGCTTCTCTGCCAGTGTTAGACTGAAAATTTAAGAATGTCATAACTCTTTGTACTTGACAGCCCCAGCCAGGGGCCCAGAGAGTTTTGCAACCACCCATTCTCACAGACTTCGATAGGGAGTGAAAGAACGTCATGACCATTTGCATTTGTCTACTCAAGCAAGGTAGCAGAGAAGCACTGCAACTACCCATGCTCTCTGGTCTCAGCAAGTGCCACTGCTCCTCACCTTTGCCCATCCCAGCAAGGCAGTAGAAGACACTGCATTCAAGCCTGTCACTTGTGTTAGCAAACTATGTGGAAAATGCAACAATGGCATCCACCAGTGACTCTATCTCCATAGAATATCTCCAATGTCCACCATCCCTTTGCTCAGTACTCCCCAATCAGCAAATGAACTGCCTTCATATATAATCCAGGCACTTTTCAAAGTGGTGTTTTTTTTTCCTGGGTCTTGGGGTGAGTAAAACCATACATGAATCTTCCAAGAGGAGAATCCCAGTTTCCTATAGCACTTTGGGACCCCTGGACATCAGCCCCATTGATCTCCTAATGACATTCTGGCAGTTCATCTTTTGGGAGCAGATCCCTGGGACCAGGTGCCTGATCTTGGGTACTAATCTTTCACTCCACCAGGAGAGGCACCTTTGGTAAAATTTCTCTCTATTGTGTATTTCTACATGTAAGACCATGTCTCTGCCTCTCCTACCCATCACAATGTAGCCCTTTCACCCTTTGTTGTGTAGGGCAGTTCATATAGTTTTCAGATCTTTTTTCAGAGGGAAATGATCTCCATGTAACTATGTATTTGGTGTCTGTGAGAGAAGGTGAGTTCAGGATCTTCATCTATCAACATAGTGGTCCCCCCTGTTGGGCACTTTTAATATCTCCATTTAAAATATGGAAGAACTGAGTTAGAGTCAAAATTTTAGCATTGACCTTCACAGGGTCAAGCCCAGAGGCTTCCTCAGTAATCATCTATGCATGTTTGGGCTAGTTGGCTTATATTAATAGGCAGAGGTTCTTCATAACAAAAATTTGATAACTATAGGGGCACCTGGGTGGCTCAGTGGGTTAAAGCCTCTGCCTTCGGCTCAGGTCATGATCTCAGGGTCCTGGGATCAAGCCCCACATCGGGCTCTCTATTCAGCAGGGCGCTTGCTTCCCCCTCTCTCTCTGCCTGCCTCTCTGCCTACTTGTGATCTCTGTCAAATAAATAAATAAAATATTTTTTAAAAATTGATAACTATAAGTCTGGCCAGGGGTTTATCAATTTTATTAATTCTTTCAAAGAACCAGCTCCTAGTTTTGTTGATTTGTTCTATTGTTTTTTTGGTTTCTATTTCATTGATTTCTGCTCTGATCTTTATGATTTCTCTTCTCCTGCTGGGCTTAGGGTTTCTTTCTTGTTCTTTCTCCAGCTCCTTTAGGTGTAGGGTTAGGTTGTGTACCTGAGACCTTTCTTGTTTCTTGAGAAAGGCTTGTACCACTATATATTGTCCTCTCAGGACTGCCTTTGTTGTGTCCCACAGATTTTGAACCGTTGTATTTTCATTATCATTTGTTTCCATGAATTTTTTTCAATTCTTCTTTAATTTCCTGTTTGACCCATTCATTCTTTAGAAGGATGCTGTTTAGTCTCCATGTATTTGGGTTCTTTCCAAACTTCCTCTTGTGGTTGAGTTCTAGCTTCAGAGCATTGTGGTCTGAAAATATGCAGGGAATGATCCCAATCTTTTGATACCGGTTGAGTCCTGATTTAGGACCGAGGATGTGATCTATTCTGGAGAACGTTCCATGTGCACTAGAGAAGAATGTGTATTCTGTTGCCTTGGGATGAAATGTTCTGAATATATCTGTGATGTCCATCTCATCCAGTGTATCATTTAAGGCCTTTATTTAAACTACAGAAAGAACCTAGATGTCCATCAACAGATGAATGGATCAAGAAGATGTGGTATATATACACAATGGAATACTATGCAGCCATCAAAAGAAACGAAATCTTGCCATTTGCGACAACATGGATGGAACTAGAGTGTATCATGCTTAGCGAAATAAGTCAAGCAGAGAAAGATAACTATCATATGATCTCCCTGATATGAGGAAGTGGTGATGCAACATGGGGGCTTAAGTGGGTAGGAGAAGAATCCATAAAACAAGATGGGATAGGGAGGGAGACAAACCATAAGTGACTCTTAATCTCATGAAACAAACTGTGGGTTGCTGGGGGGAGGGGTGTTGGGAGAAGAGGGGTAGGATTATGGACATTGGGGAGGGTATGTGCTTTGGGGTAAATTGGAAGTGGAGGTGAACCATGAGAGACTATGGACTCTGAAAAACAATCTGAGGGGTTTGAAGTGGCGGGGGGGTGGGAGGTTGGGGTACCAGGTGGTGGGTATTATAGAGGGCACAGCTTGCATGGAGCACTGGGTGTGGTGAAAAAATAATGAATACTGTATTTCTGAAAATAAATAAATTGGGAAAAAAATTGATAACTATATATTAGATTCCATTTTGAACCTATATCTAATATTATTAAATAGTATAACTTGATGGTTTACTACATAACTGAAGTTAGCTTGTAATCATTTTACTATATGACCTCAAAAATAAAAGAAATCATGTTTATATAAAATATTGGAAAAGCTTTAAAAAGTAATGATTTCAGTTATAAACAGAGTTCATAGGTATTTTTTTAACCTCCAAGTTAGGTAAAGCAAAACCAGATTGACCTCTAGTAAGATAAAACAAAATAAGGCTCTAGGTTTCAATAATTTTATGATGGTTAGAGAATACTTTATAATTTTATCAACCATGAATTTATAAAAGGAATCCAATTTTTTATGTTTCAGGAACTATATTCCAAATATTGCTTAATTCAATCAAAATAAAATTCACTATGGAAAACTTTGTGCTTCTACTATGCTTCTAACAAATAGTACTATGATTAACTAACAAGCATCAAATCTACAGTTGATAAAGTACAAAAATAATCAATATATAATTTCTCATCCTTAAAAGAGAATTCAGGTCCCATATACATTCCAGTCTCATGTATTCTTTAAGCTTCTTGTACCCTAAAGATTTTGTATTTAAGTGTAACTATCAAAGGTTCAGTTCAGTTTTAGAGAGGAAATGGACATGACTGAACTTTGTTTTAGAAGAGCACTCAGGAGGCAATTGTGGAGGATGGACTTGAGAGGTAAAAGATTAGTAGCAAAAGAAACAATTAATCAATAATAGGTAATGAGAGTCAAAAGTCATAACAGTGGGGCTAGAGAGGCAGAGAATAATAATAACTAGCATTTAAATAATGCTTACTGTGGGGGAACCCAGATGTCTCAGTTGTTTAAGCATATAACTCATGATCTCAGCTCAGATCTTGATCTCAGGGTTGTGAGTTCCAAACCCATGTTAGGGCCACACTGGACATGTAGCCTACTAAATAAATAAGTAAGTCAATAAATAAAATAAATAATGATTACTATGTAGTAGACAATGTTTTAAGCACTTTATACTAACTCATTTAATCTTCACTGTAACCCTATGAAGTAGTGTTATCAATTGACTTTTTCTGGATAATAAGTCAAGACATAGTACTTTAAATCAACAATCATTTATTTAGTAAATAAGTCTCTAAATTGGCAGTTCTTCTGATTTTGGCTTGCATCACACATACTCTATAGTCATTTGCCTGGTTGGCTGCGGACTGGCTGATCTATCATGGCCTCAGTCAGGAAGGTTTGACACATGATATTTCTTTCCCTAGAAGACTGGCTCAGTCTTATTCACATAATAGTTGGGCAAGTTTTCAGAGACTAGTAGCATTAAGTGCCTCTTAAGACCTGATACACACAATATCTTCTTCATCCTACTGACCAAAGCAGATCACAGTCTAGCCCTTATTTCAGATGGGAAAATCAACCTCATGTCTTAGTGATATATTTTACAAAGTTACATTGCAAAGGGAAGGGTAGATTGAGGAAGAAAAGGTTGTGGCAATGCATGTAGTTTACTTTAGGTGGGTATTAGTATTATCATGCCCATTTGCAAACAGAGAAACAGAAACACAAAGTTGTTAGGTAATATACCTTAGATCATTCACTAAACATTGCAGTGTCACTGTTGTCAGAGGAACTGACCTATATATCTCTAAAGTTGTTTTTGGTTTTTGTTTTTTTTCCAAGGGTGGTTGACTAGAGAAGTATTAGGAAGAAAAATCAGTATGATTTAATGATTAATTAGATTGGGAGCAGAAAGTCAGAGAAAGAATAACAGAGGATCCAAATTTGGGAAAGTGGTAATATTATTAAGAGATGGTAGTATTTGTTGATGATCCTATCCAAAAATTAAGTAATATAGCATTATGATTAACTCCTAGCCAGGGATAGAAATAGGCTAAAAAAAATGTTGATTTTTAAAGACAGGTATCTTCAAGTTATTTAGGTGGATACATCTAGTGGACTACTGGAAATTGAGTGTTTCACTTAAAAGAAAGAGATCTGGATAAAAATGCAGATTTTGGCTCCACATAGTTAGTCTGGTAATTGAAAACTGGTGACTAGATGAAAAGACCCAGAAAGATTTTAAAGAGAAGGCCAAGGACATAGTTCCAGAGAGGCACAGAGGAAAAGGAGCCCCCCAAGAAATATTTAAATGATAAAACCAAGAAATAGCAGTATAAAAGCAGTATGGTAAGAGTAAGGTATTCCCACTAATGGAAGATGAAACAATTTGTCTCTGACTGAAAATAATTAGAAAATCTAGATAAAACATTTTAAAAACTAAAGAATTACATTCTAAAATAAACCAGAGAACCAGCATGATAATAAAGGATCTAAAATAAGGAGAGAGACCCACAAAGGTAAGCACAGAATTTAGGGTTATTTTATCATGGGAGAGTTTGACAATTACAAAGAAAGCTTTTAAGAGTTTGGGCTGTGCTTTTGACAGCCTTACACATCTACAAGATCTTGAATCCATAGTCTACCAAGGTAAATGCCCTTCAGTGAATTCTTTACACTTTAGTCTGGTACCTTAAAAAGCTGCCCTCTAGGTGTAACAGTAAACCAAAAACTGACCATTCTTCTCAGAGCACTGAAGTTTTTCTGAATCACCTGTCTCTTAAATTAGATTAAAGAAATTTATTAATGGTGTATCACCCGTAATATTACCAGGCATCCTCTAGAACATAAGCACCTGGCAAAAACACACTCAAATTTAGAATCTTTTTGTGATACAATAATGTTGTTCTAGTCTTCAAGTTCTATCTACAAAATACTTAAATCTGAGATCCTCCACATGATCAAAATGACCAGCCATACTAGAAGACAAGGCAACATGAGCAAAGGCAAAACAGCAATAAAAAAGAAAAAGCAAACAACAGAGAAGACCCACAGGGGCTTCAGAAATTGACAGTTATGGATAGAGATATTAAAGTAACTTCAAATGCTGTCCATGGGATTAAAGACAAAATAGAAATTGATGAAAGAACTTGAAAATACTAAAAGCATCCAGATAGAAATTCTAAACTGAGAAATTCAATAAAACAAAATTAAGAATTTAATAGGTGGCTTTGCTGACAGATTAACACAATTAAAGAGATAATTAATAGCCTAAAAGAAAGATCAGAAAAAGAACAGCCAGAATAGGAGAATAAGGTGTGTAAGATATAAAAGAATATAGAGGAAACAATGGTAAGGACTACATAAAATGTTTTGGAATATCAGAAAAAAGAAAGTTACCTCAAAGGTAACTTTGAGGTTTTAAGATTTTATTTATTTATTTGACAGACAGAGATCACAAGTAGGCAGAGAGGCAGGCAGAGAGAGAGGAGGAAGCAGGCTCCCCGCTGAGCAGAGAGCCCAATGTGGGGCTCTATCCCAGGACACTGGGATCATGACCTGACCCTAAGGCAGAGACTTTAACCCACTGAGCCACCCAGGCACCCCAAAAACAGGTATTTAAAAAAAAAGATAACATCCAAGTGATCAATAGACATTGTTAATGTGTTAACTTCGTAATATTCAGGAAAACACAGATTGAAAATACAAGGAGACAACAACTACGTACCAAAATGACTAAAACTTTAAAAGACCAGAAGTACCAAATTTGGCAAGAATGTGAAATAAGAATTCACGAACTTTCTAGTTATGTAAGGAAAAGAGGAAGCCACTGATGAACTGGAAGAAGAGGAAGCCACCTAAGAACTGGAAAGAAGCAAATAACCAAGTGGAAGTTTATTTGTAAATCATCAGAGGTAAAATGTACCTTTCTTTTGAGAGGAAGAACTTGATGTATAGAGATATAGATTGTTTTGGAGCCAAAATTTTGAGGAAGTTCTGAGTGTATTCTATGCTCTTTGTCTGTGAGAGTGAATCCATTGATTAAGGGGAAAAAAGCGAATGTGTGTTAGAGAGTTTTCAAATGCTACAGAAAATTTTAGGGTGGCTGTCATGTGGAAGTTGAAGTTGACAAAGCATATGTGAAAAGGTAACAGAATACTGAGAACTAGGCATATAATGAAAACAATGCAATTTGGGTGATTCCAATTTTAGCGTTTTAGTGATTTCTATGGTCTCAGTGATGCAGAAATATCTTGGTTAATGAAGTCTGTCGTAAGTATCATTCCAGTTATCTCTGAAGTCAATTTCTTCATTTAGTGAGAAGTAGAAATACTGTACTCACTATAAAAGAGCATTATAGATCTGTTCAGAATTAATTGTATGTAGTTGTACAGAAAAACGTGCCAAGAAAGTGAAGACGAAGCATTTACATTGAATCTGGAATAGAGTGGTGACCTTGACCTTGGAATGGTGTTTAATCCACATACTTGCCTAGAAAGAGTTGGCATTTAAATTATTTTAGGCACTCTAGCATCCATGTCCCCTAAGCCATCTCAAGCAAAATGGTGCAGGTCCTCAAATGTTACTAAACTTCCAGCAAGAGAGATTCAGCCAACTTCCTTTGCGGACCATTCTAGTTTCTCCCAATTCTCATGGCCTGGGCATACTTTCTTATATGTTTCATGGTCTATTTAACTTTCCCTGAAGTCTGGAAAACCTCAAAAGCCTGTTGACAGCAAGGATTTTTAAAAGTCTTTCCTAAGAAAGCCAAAACTATAGCTCATAGCCAGCACAGAAACAATTTTTTACAAGCAGACCAGTGATATAGGTTTCCCTCCCACTCAATTACATTCCCTCATTTCAGTTCAGCTTTGCATATGAGTTTTACAAAGCTGAGTTTGACGAGATGAAATGTTGTTAGGAACTAAAAGGCAGGATCATGGAAACACCTCACCAGAGATACATTTAATTAAAATGACTCACCATAACAGCAAAAGAATAGGCAATTTGTAGGTTGTCTCCTAAACTTTCTCCTTACCTTACCACCAAACTTCATATGGTCTTAAAAAATATAAATCCCAACAAAGGGTAGATAGAGCCTGGAAAGGAATACACGTTAGCCTGGTACTCTTTTGCATTGTGTTATCCTCTAAATACCAGAACAGGCAGGACCAAGTTTGCAAGCCCAAGAGACACTTTCAACAGCAACCTTATCTTGTTGGAGAGTTTGCTCTGAGGTCACATGGGGCGAGCCAGAGCCCAGCTGACAGTGTGTCAAAAGGCCTCAAGCTAGCAAAAGAAAGCACGGTGAGTGCACAAAGGTCGAGCATCTTTGGAAGTGGGTAAATTAAAACAATATGATATGCCTTGCCTAAAAACATATCCCATTTTCTAACTGCAAAAAGTAGTTTGTGATCTGGATTCTTAGCAGTAGAGGAAATGAAAATAAATAAAATTAAGTTAATGTTAGAAGTGTTGGACTTTTGCTGTTGCTGCTCATGGTGATATTAAAAATGAAAATAACAGAAGCACATAGCTAAATATATAGACAGCAATTCCTTCTAAGCCCTGAAAACTTTAGGCAAGCCCAAACCTACCATCCAGTTCAGGGGGAACCAGGACAGCATTGGATTTCACAGATAGCACCACAGACAGCTATTAAGCTCTAATTAAGTGTCACATTTCTGCCCAGTGCTGGCTGACTACTAGACCAATTTGCTGGCTTCACTCTCTCTGTGTTTCTTCATTGTTTCAAACCAGGCAGAGACTTATCTTAATAATGGGTCAATCCTCAGCCAAATGTGTTCAATTGAAGGCCACCATGGGAGAATGGCAGGATATTGTCTTTCCAACAGCAAGCGAATTGCAGGCAGCTTAAGGCAATATCCATTTCACTATAATGCTGGTTTATGTTACAGCCCTTTTCAAACTTCTAATTGCTCTGTATTGCTGACATTTATAGACATGCCCTATTTTAAATGAAAACACAACACTGAGGTCAGGAGGAGGTTCTGGGACAGCGGAGACCCCAGGTGAAGCCAAAGGGGGAAATTACTTTAAAACTTCTAAATGCCAAACATGTTTGAGAAAAGGAGGAAAAAAAATAAAGTCTTGGGGCAGAAAAAACATTAATCATGGCCCTATGGTATAAATTAATAATAACTATATTTAATTTTCCTATGTAAACATTCTATGGTTGGATTATATAATTTTTAAATGAAAGCAAATATTATTCATTGGGCCTGGTAAGTCTGGTAAGTCTCAGTTTATACAGAATAACTTTGGATATGATTTTTTTCTCCCAATTTCACTTTGATTTGTTAAAAACAAATACACCAAGCTAACCAGTTTTGTCAGCTGCTTTTGGCAATCATGATATGTTATGAGTCTTTCAGATTATTCCAAAAGTCACAATGAATAAAATAATATATCACATTTATGTAGGACTTTTCACCTAGTATCTCATATGGTTTTATAAACAATAAATCATTCATTCCAGAATTGCAACTAAGGAGTCTCAAATAAAGTTTAATAAGTAATTTCTCCCAGGTAGCTCCAGAAGAAGAAAGGCACATAAAGACTACAATCACTTTCATTTGTTTATTCATTCATTCATTCACTGGGTTATTGAGTCGTTGATCCATATCCTGAACAAATATTTAAGTCATGTTCATGTGTATTTAACACTGTGTCGATTTCAGGCTCTATAAAGAACTATTAAAGAGCTTGCACTCCAGTTGGGTCCCGGTTAGGAAATCAATTGTTTAAGATCCTACTCTAAATTGCCAGAACAAATCCTTTTCAACATTATGCTTACTTAACTCCCTATGAATGTCTTATTGAGGAATAAGAAATTATTAAGGAATAATTAACAGTACTGTTTTCTTTTTACATATTATATATGTCATAGAAAAAAATAAAAAAAAAACAAAAATCATTATTTAAGATTTAAAAACCACTATTAGAAGAGGGGGGCAAGATGGCAGAGGAGTAGGAGAAATTATTTTAACCAATCCCCTGAATTGAGCTGGATATCTACCAGAACACTGTGAGCACACATGAAATCAGCCTAAGATATAAGATTAAATACTTCTGGATCTCTTTGGTGGCAGAGGATTATCAGTCTGGAGGTACAAAGGACAGAGTTGGGATTGCACAGAAAGATATCAGAGGATAAACAGAGGGGGAGGGAGCCACCAGAAGCGAACCACTGGAAAGTAATATCCCAATGTGAAAGTGCCCTGCACTCCAGGAGCAAGGATAGCTTGGAGACTTGTGTTGGGAAGGGAATGATAACAGCATTCAAACAGAACAAAGGGGCTTGAGGGACAATTGCTGGGACCTGGGGGCCACAGGTGCAGACCTTACTTAGCCCAAAGTCCCAGGACCAGCTGTAGCCGCTGCACCTGAAAGGTCCCGGTGTGGATGCGGTGTGGATGCGAGTCAGCAGTCCCAGGAACAGCAGCTGGGGGAACCGGGCAAGCTAAGAGGGTTGCTGGGAGTGCATACTGCCTGCGGGAGGCTGCAGTATTCTAAGGTGCTTACTGAGGGGGAGACTGTGTGTTCTGGAGGATTCAGAGATGAGCAGTCTGCAGTTTCTCTCTGAGGTAGGGGTCTGGGTACAGACAGTTTACTTTGCTCTGACCCTCCAAAAAGACACCAAAAAACCACCAGAGAACAAAAGCCTCCAGAGAACAAAAGCCTGAAAAATTTTCCAAGGAGCCTAGCCCCTTGACAGGAGGCAGAGCAGCTCCACCCAAGCAGGGTTGACTGAAAAACAATGCAGCAGGCCCTTCCCCCAGAAGACAAGAGGAAAGAAAGAAAGAACAAGAGGACCACAACCACAGGGTCCCCATAAAACTGTAAAACCCCAACACCATGTGAAAACAATATATTAAGCCCCTGGTATTGCCTCACAGCCTGTAATTTCTTAGATAGAACTTCTCTCTCTCTCTCTCTTTTAAAGATTTTATTTATTTATTTGACAGACAAAGATCACAAGTAGGCAGAGAGGCAGGCGGAGAGAGAGGAGGAAGCAGGCTCCCTGCTGAGGCTCCCAGGACCCTGAGATCATGACCTGAGCTGAAGGCAGAGGCTTTAACCCACTGAGCCATCCAGGTGCCCCTCTCTCTCTTTTTAAAGAGAGATAACTTAAAAATGC
The DNA here is from genome assembly GCF_020171115.1 of Neogale vison. NCBI lineage: Eukaryota > Metazoa > Chordata > Mammalia > Carnivora > Mustelidae > Neogale > Neogale vison. The sequence continues at coordinate 73,986,701 of NC_058091.1, read as the reverse complement.
TATCATTGAGATACAATCTAATCTAGATTCTTGTTCTTTTTTTTAATCTACTTACCATTTCAATGAGATGTTTAATACAACATATTCCATAGTAACTTTTTAACTTGAACTCTTTCATACATATACTTTTTTCCTTTTTCCTTTTTAAAATATATATAGCTATAAGCTTCAATGTAGTCCTTTTTTCCCTATTCAATACTACCTTTATATAGATATCCGTTTTAATTTCCCTATATCTCTGGAAAGTTGGGTTCTCTAACATAGATAACAAGATACACCCAGGTGGAACTGAAATACCCTCCTTGACCACATCAAGGGATTATAACCACCTTCCCATCACCTCTCCTTTTTTTTTTTTTTCTCTTTTGTCAGTCTTTTTGTTTTTTGTTTTTGTACTTTACAAATGTTATTCTTGGGGCTCATTTTGGCGGTGTGTGTGGTTTTTTTTTTTCTTCTCCTTATTCTTGGTGATATCTGATTGCTCTGAAACTTCCCAAGGTGCACCTAGCCTGGATAGTGGTTGATATTTTCAGCTGTACATCCCCTCAACCACAACTCAACAGAATGACAAGGAGGAGACAATGGCCTCTCTGGCAGTTCTAATGGATATGGATCTAAGCAAGATGTCAGAAATAGACTTCAGAGTAGCAGTTATGAAGACAATAGTCAGGCTGGAGAAAACTATTGATGGCAACATAGTTTTGTTAAGGGCAAAAGTGAGAGCAAATCTGGGAGAACTTAAAAATGCTATCATTGAGATACAATCTAATCTAGATACTCTAACAGTTAGGGTAAATGAGGCAGAAGAATGAATTAGTGATCTTGAAGACAAACTGTTAGAAAAGAAGGAGCAGGGACGCCTGGGTGGCGCAGTTGGTTGGATGACTGCCTTCGGCTCAGGGCGTGATCCTGGAGTCCCGGGATCGAGTCCCACATCAGGCTCCCAGCTCCATGGGGAGTCTGCTTCGCTCTCTGACCTTCTCCTCGCTCATGCTCTCTCTCACTGTCTCTCTCTCTCAAATAAATAAATAAAATCTTTAAAAAAAAAAAAAAAAAGAAGGAGCAGGAGGAGGCTTGGAACAAACAGCTTAAAATCCATGAAAACAGAATTAGAGAAATAAATTATGCCATGAAACATTCCAATGTCAGAATTATTGGGGTTCCTGGGGGGGTGAAGAGAAAGAGAGAGGACTAGAAGATATATTTGACAAAAATCATAGCTAAGAACACCCTAATCTGTGGAATAAAAAAGTAATCATGTCCTAGAGGCAGAGAGGACAACCCCTAAGATCAATGAGGGCAGATCAACCTCCAGGCATGTAACAGTAAAATTTGCAAAACTTAGAACCAAGGAAGCCATTTTAAGGGCAATTAGGGGGAAGAAATACCTTATGTACAGAGGGAGGAATATCAGAATAAAGTCATACCTGTCCACAGGCAAGCCAGAAGTCAGAATAAAGTCAGACCTATCCTTTTGGCAAGCCAGAAGCAGCTGGTAAGACATAGTCAGGGTACTAAATGAGAAGAATATGCAGCCAAGAATTCTTTATCCAGCAAGGCTGTCATTCAGAATAGATGGACAGATAAGAAGCTTCCAGAACTGGCAGAGACTGAAAGAATATGTGACCACTAAGCTGGCCTTGCAAGAAATATTAAGGGAGGTTCTATAAAAGGAGAAAGACCCCAAAAGTGTTACAGAACAGAGATGTAGAGAGACAATCCATAGAAACAAGGACTTCACAGGCAACATGATGACAATAAAATCTTATCTGTCAATAATCATTCTCAATGTGAACTGCCTAAATGCTCCCATAAAATGGCACAGGGTTGTAGATTGGATAAAAAGACTGGACCCATTCATATGCAGTCTACAAGAGACTTATTTTTGAACCTAAGATACATATAGATGCAAAGTGAACGGATGGGGAACTGTCTTCCTACCAATGGACCTCAAAAGAAAGCACTGAAAAAATGAAAAAATTAAATTAAATTTTAAAAATTAAATTTAATTACATTTTTTTAAAAAAGTGGAATAGCAATTCTCATAACATACTAATTAGATTTTAAGCTAAAGACTATAGTTAGAGACACCGAAGGACACTATATCATTCTTAGAGGGTTTATCCAACAAGAAGATCTAACAATTGTAAATATGTCCCCGACATGGGAGCAACCAAGTTCATAAGCGAACTGTAAACCAAAACAAAGAGACCTACTGATAATGTGTGTTCAAAAAGAGACTTTAACACTCCACTCTCAGCAACAGACAGATCAACTAAGCAGACAATCAACAAAGAAACAAGAGCTTTGAATGACACAGTGGACCAGATGGACCTCATAGATATATACAAAATATTCCACCCAAAAGCAACCGAATACTCATTCTTCGTGAGCACACATGGAACTTTGTCCAGAATAGACCACATAGGTCACAAATCAGGTCTGATATCAAAAGATTGAGATTATTCCCTGCTTATTTTCAGACCACAATACTGTGAAACTGGAACTCAATCATAAGAAAAAGTTTGGAAGAAATTCAAACACTTGGAAGCTAAAGACCATCCTGCTCAAGACTGTTTGGGTCAACCAGGAAATCAAAGAAGAACTTAATCAATTCATGGAAACCAATGAGAATGAAGACACATTGATCCAAAACCTATGGGATACGCCAAAGGTGGTTCTTAGGGGGAAATGCATAGCCATCAAAGCCTCAACTCAAAAAAACAGGAAAAATCCCGAATACACAAACTATCTTTACACCTTAATGATCTGGGGAATCAACAACAAATTAAACCTAACCCACACATGAGAAGGGAAATAATTAAGATTGGAGCAGAGATCAATGAATTAGAAGCCAGAAATACAGTAGAACACATTAAAGAAACTAGAAGATGGTTCTTTGAAAGAATTAATAAGATCAATAAACCACTGGCCAGACTTATCCAAAAGAAAAGAGAAAGGACCTAAATTAATAAAATTGTGAATAAAAGTGAGGAGATCACAACTAACACCAAGGAAATAGAAACAACCATCAGAAATTATTATCACAGCTTTATGTCAATAAATTAAGCAACCTAGAAGAAATGGATGCATTACTATAAGCTTCCAAGAATGAAGCAGGAAGAAATCAACAACCTGAATAGACCAATAACTAGAAACAAGATTGAAGCAGTGATTAAAACCTCCCAGTCCAGGACCTGATGGATTCCCTGAGGAATTCAAAGAAGAAGTAATACCTACTCTCCTGAAGCTGTTTCGAAAAATAGAAACAGAAGGAAAACTTTCAGACTCTTTCTATGAGGCCAGCATTACCTTGATGCCAAAACCAGGCAAAGACCCCATCAAAAAGGAAAATTCCAGACCCCTATCCCTGATGAATACAGATGGCAAAATTCTCAAAAAGATTCTAGTTAAGAGGATCCAACAGTACATTAAAAGGAATATCTATCACAACCAGGTGGGATTTATCCCTGGATACAATGATGGTTCAACATTGGCAAATCAATCAATGTAATAGAACACATAAATAAGAGAAAAGAGAAGAACCACATGGTCCTCTTGATTGATGCAGAAAAAGCATTGGATGAAATACAGCATCCTTTCCTGATCGAAACTCTTCAGAGTACAGGGATAGAAGGAACATTCCTGAACTTCATAAAATCCATCTATGAAAAACCCACAGCGAATATCATTCTCAATGAGGAAAAGCTGAGAGCCTTCCCACGGAGTTCAGGAACACAACAAGGATGCCCACTCTTGCCTCTACGGCTCAACATAGTACTAGAAGTCCTAGCAACAGCAATAAGACAACAAAAAGAAATAAAAGGTATTCAAATGTCAAAGAAGAAGTCAAACTCTCTCTCTTTGCAGATAACATGATACTCTATGTAGGAAACCCAAAAGCCTCCACCCCCAAATTACTATAACTCATACAGCAATTCGGTAATGTGGCAGGATAGAAAATCAATGCACAGAAATCAGTTACTTTCTTATACATTAACAATGAAACTGCAGAAAGAAAAATTAAAGAATTGATCCCATTACAACAGCACCAAAAAACATAAGATACCTCAGAATAAACCTAACCAAAGAGGTAAAGGATCTATACTCTAGGAACTACAAAACACTCATGAAAGAAATTGAAGAAAACACAAAAAGATGGGAAAACATTTCATCTTCATGGATCAGAAGGGGAAATGTCATTAAAGTGACTATGCAGCCCAGAGCAATCTATACTTTCAACACCATCCTGATCAAAATACCAATGGCATTTTTCAAAATGCTGGAACAAACAAACCAAAACTTTGTATGGAACCAGAAAAGACCCCGAATCACCAAGGAAATACTGAAAAAAAAAAACAAAAAACAAAGCTGGAGACATCACACTGCCTAATTTCAAGCTATATTACAAAGCTGTGATCACCCAGATAGCATGATACTGGCACAAAAACAGACACATAGACCAATGGAACAGAATATAGAACCCAGGTATGGACTCTCAACTCTAAGGTCAAGAAATCTTTGACAAAAGCAGGAAAAAATATCCAGTGGAAGAAAGACAGTCTCTTCAGTAAATGGTGTTGGGAAAATTGAAGAGCCATATATGGAAGAATAAAACTGGGCCATTCTCTTACACCACACACAAAGACAAACTGCAAATGGATGAGAGACCTCAATCTAAAACAGGAATCCATCAAAATTCTAGAGGAGAACACAGGCAGTAAATTCTTCAATATCAGCCACAGCAACTTCTTTCAAGACTCATCTCCAAAGGCAAAGGAAACAAAAGTGAAAATGAACTTTTGGAACTTCATCGAGATAAAAAGCTTCTGTACAGCAAAGAAAACAGTTAACGGAACAAGAGGCAGCCATAGAATGGGAGAAGATATTTGCAAATAACATTACAGACAAAGGGCTGATATATCCAAGATCTATAAAGAACTTCTTAACCTCAACACCCATAAAACAGATAATCAAGTCAAAAAATGGACAGAAGACATGAGCAGACATTTCTCCAAAGAAGAGATAAAAATGGCTAACAGACACATGAAAAAGGGTTCATCATCTTTAGCCATCAGGGAAATTCAAATCAAAATCACATTGAGATACCAACTTATACCAGTTAGAATAGCAAAAATCAACAAGGCAAGAAACAACAAATGCTGGAGAAGTTGTGGGGAAAGGGGAACCTTCTTACTGTTGGTGGGAATGCAAATTGGTACAACCACTTTGGAAAACAATGTGGAGGTTCTTCAAAAAAATTTAAAATAGAGCTACCATATGACCGAGTAATTGCACTACTGGGTATTTACCCCAAATATACAGATGTAGTGAAAAGAAGGGCCATACACACCCCAATATTTCAATAGCCAAAATGTGGAAAGAGCCAAGATGCCCTTCAACAGATGAATGAATAAAGATGTCCATATACACAATGGAATATTACTTAGCCATCAGAAAGGCTGAATACCTAACTTTTCCAACAACATGGATGAGACTGGAGGAGATTATGCTAAGTGAAATAAGTCAAACAGAGAAAGTCAATTATCATGTGGTTTCACTTATTTGTCAAACATAAAGAATAAGATGGAGGACATTAAGAGAAGGGAAAAATGAAGGGGGAGAAATCAGAGTGGGAGACAAACCATGAGAGACTACAGACTCTGAAAAACAAACTGAGGGTTTTAGAAGGGATGGGGGTAGGGGGATGTGTGAGCCTGGTGATGGGTATTAAGGAGGGCATGGATTGCATGAAGCAATGGGTTTTATATGCAAACAATGAATCACGTAACACTACATCAAAAACTAATGATGTATTGTATTGTGACTAACATAACAAAATAAAAAAATAGCAAGAAAATAAATCAGTTAAAAAAAAAGAAAATTTCACTGTTATATGAAATAAAGCTTCAGAATAATACCCAAAAAAATCACTATTAATTCCACTGTGCAGAGATAAATATTGTTAACAATTTGGCACATAGGTTTCTTGTCTGGTTTTAAATTGTGTGTGTGCAAAATATATTCACTTTTTACATAAGTAAGATCATGATACACATGCCCATTTATAATTAAATTTTTCTCAGTTAATAATATATTATGAATATTTTCCCATGTGATTAAATTTGAGTTTTTGGCATTATGAAGTCAAACATATTTGACCACACAATTTTTCTTATTAATTCCCCTTCAAGTTGTCAAAGGACATTAAACTACAAGTCAAATTCTCATGAAGAAATTAAAAAAAGGGGCACCTGGGTGGCTCAGTGGGTTAAAGCCTCTGCCTTCAGCTCAGGTCATGATCACAGGGTCCTGGGATCGAGCCCCACATTGGGCTCTCTGCTCTGCGGGAAGCCTGCTTCCTCCTCTCTCTCTCTGTCTGCCTTTCTGCCTACTTGTGATCTCTGTCTGTCAAAAAAATAAATAAAATCTTAAAAAAAAAAGAAAAAGAAATAAAAAAAACACAAGTAAAGTTAACTACAGAGATAAATACAAGAGATAGCATAAATGTATTTTTTGTTTGTAACCTATTTTTCCCTATGGCTTAAAAAGCAACTGAAGAATGGAATAATTATAAACAAAGTTGATAAACATGCAATGTATAGACACATGACTGTATAGCATTAAAAAGTGGGGAAACAGAGCTATCAAGGAGCAAAGTTTTTGAAATACTATCAAAATTAAGTTGGTATTAATCTGAACTAGATTCTAATAAATTAAAATTTATTGTAACATCTAAGGCAGCCACTAAGAAAATATCTCAAAATTATATTGTAAAAGAAGCAACAAAGTAACTAAAATCTCATACTAGAAAAGAGTTATATACTTGACACAGAAGAAGAGTTACGGAAGAAATGAGGAGGAAGACAACATACATAGAAAATAAATAGCAAAATGGCAGATGTAAATTTTACCTTATCAAGAATTAGATTAAATGTAAGTGGATTGAACTCTTTAACCAAAAGATAGAGACTGGCAAAATGGGGAAAAAATGATCTAATTCTGCCCACAGAGTTTTGAACTCTGGGTTCAAAAACACATAAAACACAAAGAAGGTAAAAGGATGCAAAAAAGACATGTAGTAGACCTCCTTATTTGCAATGTTACTTTCGGCAGTTTCAGTTACCCACAATCAACTGTGGTCCAGAAGTAGATGATCTTCCTTCTAACGTGTCATCTGAGGGTCAATAGTAGCCTAACACTGTGTCACAATGCCTTACTTCATCTCATCACATAGACATTTTGTTATCTCATTACAGGAAAAAGAAGGGTGAACATAGTGTGTAATGAGATATTTTGAGTGAAAGCTCATATTCACATAACTTTTATTACAGTATACTATCATAATTATTCATTTTATTATTAGTTACTATTGTTAGTCTCTTACTGTGCCTAAAATCTAAGTTAAATTTTATCATAGGCATGTTTGTGTGGAGAAAAAACATAGTATATATAGGGCTTGGTGCTACTATCCATGGTTTCAGGCATTCAGTGGGGGTATTGGAACATATTCCCCATGGATAAGGAGGGGGACTACTGTACCAAGCAAACAACAAACGAAAGAACACCAGACTGACTAACTATATTAACAACATATAAAATAGATTTTAAGCAAGAATTATTAGGGACAAAGAAGGATATTTTATAATGATAAAAGTGACAATCAAGAAGATATATACATATATATATATATAGAGAGAGAGAGAGAGAGAGGGAGAGAGAGAGAGAGCGCACAAGGATACATGCACCTAACTGCCCATACCCAACATACATGAAGGGAAAAGTGACCCAATTGAGAGGAGAAATAGAAAATTCAACAATAATATTCGGAGACTTAAATATACTACTTTCACTAATGAACAGAATGACTAGGTAAAAGATTACAAAGAAATATAAAACTTGAACACTAGAAATCAACTAGACTTGCCAGGCATCTGTAGAATACATCACCCATAACAGCAGAATATTCGTTATTTTCAAGCACATGGAATATTCTTGAGAATAGACAATATGCTAGTTCACAAACCAAGTCTCAATAAATACAAAAAGATTGAAATCACAAAAAATGTGTTCTCTGACCATTATGGAATGAAATTAGAAATCAATAACGGACAGAAATTTGGGAAATTCATGAGGATGATTCTCTGATGAGATCAACAAAATTGACAAACTGTTCAATAAATTAACCAAGAAAAATGAAACAAGATTCAAATTACTAAAATTAGATATTAAAGAGGATACATTTCCACTAACCCTATAGAAATAAAAGGGATTATGACTGAATATTGGGAAAAATTATATGCCAGCAAGTTAGGTTACTTAAATGAAATGGGTAAATTCCTAGACAGACATAAACTATCAAAACTCATTGAGTAAGAAAAAGAAAAATGGAACTATAACAAGTAAGGAGTGAATCAATAACCAAAAAATTGCCGCCCGCCCCGCCGCCAACACACACACACACACACACACACACACACACACACAAATCCCAGAACAATATGGCTTCATTGGTGAATTCTGCCAAATATTTAGAGAGTCAACACCAATCCTGCACAAAATCCTCCAAAAATAGAAGGTAGAAATACTGGCTAACTCATTCCACAAAGCCACAAAAATCAAAGATATCACAAGTATACTAAAGAAAATTATAGACTAATATTCCTTATGACTGCAGGTACAACAACAACACTAGCAAACCAACCCAGCAACATCTAAAAAGGATTAAGTAATATAACCAGGTTGGACTTATCCTAGGAATGCAAGGTTGGTTCGTATATTAAAAATTAATGTGATATTCCATATGAATAGAATAAAGTAGAAAATGCATATTTCAATAGATGCATAAAAAGCATTTGACAAACCCTAACATTGTTTCATAATAAAAACACTCAATAAGCTACAAATAGAAGGGAACTTCTTCAACTTGATAAAAGGCATCTATCAAAAAACTACAGCAAAACTCATACTTACTGGTAAAAGACTGAAATCTTTCCCCTGAATATCAAGAAAAAAAGAAGGATTCCCACTCTCCCCACTTTCATTCAACATTGTATAGGATGTTTTAACCAGGGCAGTTAGGAAGAAAAACAAATAAGGGCATCCAGATTGGAAACAAAGAAGTAAAACTATCTCTATTTGTTAATGACATAATCTTATATATTGAAATCTCTAATCAATAAATTACTGATCTCTCAGATTAAAATCTTATCACTTTAAGTTAAAAGGACTTAAATGTAGATTTTTAAAATTAATAATGTGCTGTTTTTAAAGAGGAGTAGCTAAAGAATGATAGTTGCTTACCGATACTGACTTAATTATGTTTTATTGTAATCAGTTCTGACACTACCAGTTTATAAATCCTTCTATTGACAACTTTTAAGAACAATGGAACTCCCACAGGGCTGCATTTCTCCTTGAATCAAATCATCAAAAAAATGGGCCAGTGTAAAATTTGCTTAAATTAGCAATGCTTTATTTCTTCCTGCAGCTATTGCCCTTGTTTTAAAAATTGTTTGAGGGACACCTGGGTGGTTCAGTTGGTTAAGTGTCTGCCTTCAGCTCAGGCCATGATCCCGGGGCCTGGGATGGAGTCCCACAGTGGGCCCGCTGCTCAGCAGGAAGCCTGCTTGCTTCTCCCTCTGCCTGCTTCTCTCTGTGCTTGTGCTCACTCTCTCGCTCTCTCTCTCTCTCTAACAAATAAATAAACAGAGTCTTTTAAAAAATTATTTGAAAGGGAAATAAAATCTTTAGCCTACATTATGATTTCCCAGTGTACTTTGAAAACTTGAAGAGACAATGTTGGCTTGGAGGAAACTGAAGCCCACAATAATGCAAATTTACCATATTCTAATTTTAGGAAAAAAGTTTTCTTTGTTATTTGGAAAAGACAATAATATTAGTTCTGTTCTTAATATTGATAATGAGGTCTCAATTCTATTTGCAGCAGCATCTTAACAGAAAAATCTGTCAAAAATATATGAGTGTAATATCATTGTTTTCTAGCAAGATCTGCCATTTAAATCAACAATACTAAGAAACAGTAGAAGGGTTAATCTCTAACTGATTTACACTCAAACTGTGACCAAATAAGAGGAGCAAGATTGTGAAGGAAATTTGAATATCGGGAAAAAATACAATTTAGTGTAGAGACTAAGCCTAGGTCAAATGGCTTCAAAAACTTTTTGAAGTAATGGAAATGTTCTAAATCTTTATTGTAGTGATGCTTATGTGACTATATACATTTGGGGAAAAACACAGAACTATACATCTAAAAAGGATGAGTTTTATTATGTACGATTATAACTTTTAAAAAATGATTTGGGGCAGAGATGTGGTTGCTAGTATTTGCTCAATGAATAATTGCTATGAGGGTCAGTATTATGGTTTATTTTTGACATTCAATAAAAGTCTCATACAACTTTTGAAATGCAGTCAAAGCACTGCTTCTAGAGAAATATATAGCTCCTAGTGTGTCCATTACAGAATAATACTGAAAATTAATAAGCGAATAATTTCTCTCAAGAGATTAGAAAAATAGCGGCAAAACAAATGCAAAAATAATGGAAAGAAATAAAGGAGAAATCAATAAAAAAATCAGCAAAGTCAGAAGCTGGTTATTTGAAAGCAATAAAATTGATAAACTTCTACTGAGATTAATTTTTAAAAAAGAGAAAGAAGAAAGAAATAACTAATATCAGATTCTTCAGATATTATGAACAACTTTAGGCCAACCATTTTGTGAAAATTTAGACAAAATGGACAAATTCTTAGGTAATACAACCTATAAAACTGACAGAGGAAGAAATAGAAAAACTGAAAATGCCTAAAGCAATCTTTAGTAATTGCTAGCAAATCTTCAGTAAAGTAATTAAGTATTTAAATTAAAACCTTCCCACAAAGAGAACTCTCGGCTCATACATGAAAAATTACATTAAAAAATTAATTCTTGTAGAGATTAACAAAAGTTGGAATACTAGTTCTATCAATCAGGAGAGGCTAGTTCATGACTAGGTTATTAAAAACAAATAACCTCAGAAATCTCAATAGAATATCATTTTATATATAGCACATATGAATATACATAAAATATTTATTTATACATATACATGCTATCTACATACTACATACAGATAATATAACATATAGAATAATAAGATATAAACCACAGGAATGTTAATATAATACATAGAATTCTCAATATTATATGTTATATATGCTACATAAATACTATACAAATAGTACTATATTGTAGTATAAAAATATATTTTAAGCATTCTTCTTGGTCTTAATAGTCTTACATTATAGAAATACAGGTGAGCTGAAAACTATAAGATAATTGAGATACACAAGGACATTCAGCAAAAATTGCTTATATGAAATAAGAAAATAACCTAGAACTATAAAAATTAGGGCAAATATCTTACAATATTCACATACAGTGAGTTAAAGAACATAGTCTAAATTATTTCAGTCTTTTGAACTTTGCAGGATTTTGTTTAAAGCCTAATGCATATCATATTTGCAAATGCTTCATTCACATTTATCAGATTTAGAAGAACGGCCACACTAAAGGGCACGAAATTGGCAGTCCCAACATTATTCCAAAATGGGCAGGTGACACAGTTTGCAAATGAAGGGCAGTCAATTTCCATTGGGGCAAACTTCAACTATTAAGATACAGGAGATGGGATAGAAGGAGAGCTAAAAGCCATCTCACTCTTTCTTCTGTTACAAGACATGAATTCCTATAAGGATTTTCTGGAGATGCCTCACTTACCAAGCAACCAGGTACCTCTTTATATTCACAAAGCAGGAGGCAACTCAATAACCTCATACCTTAGACCCATTTTCCTTCCTTTCTTATCTCAGGTCCATATTCCCTCATTTTGTTGATCTGGAATTTTACCTCCCAATAAAATATTACTTCTTTAGTCTCAGCTTCTATATTAGGGAATCCCAACACAGACAAAAGGACTAAATGAAACTGAATTTGGAAAAATAAGGTAGCATATCTAGTTGATAAGACTTGTGGAATACCTCTAATGGGAACAGAAACTGAATTGAACCTAAAGGGAATGGGTATAATTTCTGTTGGTTGAAAACGGAAAGTGGATACCAAGGAAATAGAAATGAATTTTAGGTAGAAGAAATAACATTAACAGAACAGTAAGAGGCAGGATACATGTATTTTTTGTTAAAGGGGATGGTTTCAGATATTACAGAGACAAAGTATAGAACTCATGTTGAAGGGGGGTGCTACCAGGTATTAAATATTGGGTCATTCAAATCTATATTTTGTAGACAAAAAGACTTCTGATTGGAGAAAAAAAAAAAAAAAAGCCAGAATGGAATAAAAGAGTTTTCTGATGGTTAAGCTTGGGACAATATACCTTTCCTAAATCAAATATCTGTTTTCCTATTTGTCCTCCTCAGTGCTCAGTGGTTTGAGTAGTCTGCCTGTCTTTCCAATCTGCTGTATCAGGACAAGCTAAATAATGTGGTAAAGCAATCACAATCTCAGTAAGTTAAAACACAACAGGTTTATTTCTTGTTCTTGTTATATATCCATTCTATCTTGCATTGTCATTATTCTTGCTCTACAACATTGTTCTTGCTGCAAAAGTAACTCCTATCTATAGCATTTTCAGTTACAGTGGCAGAGGGGAAAGAGAAAATACAGTATAGGAGAACAGCCTCAGAAAGCTGTAGCCCATAAATTGCAGAGGGCATCATAACTCATTATTTATTAGCCAACACAAATCACTTGGTAAAGACTAAATTCAGTTATGTAGGGAATTATAACCTTTTACCAATGAGGAAAAACATATTGAGGAATAGTAAGACAGCTTAACAGTAGGCACTCACTAAAATTTCCCTTTTCTCCTTGATGTCAATATCCACATATAATCTGCCTTGTTTTATTTCACAACTTTTCACTATCTAAAGGGAACCAAAAAAGGAAATAAAATTCTACAAGAATCAGAATGTTAAAAGAAATTTTTAAAAATATTCCTATACTTGTCTTTGATGAAACTTTATCTTCACTCTTAAGCCATTTATTTCAGTTCTAATAACCAGCATATTAGCTATTTTGTGGCAAAGATTGTCTCCTAGCATTCTTTCTGTCTATCAGTTTTATAGTATAATTATTGTCCTTTCTTATCTCAGGTCCATATTCCCTCATTTTGTTGATCTAGAATTTTACCTCCCAATAAAATATTACTTCTTTAGTCTCAGCTTCTATACTAGGGAATCCCAACACAGACAAAAGGACTAAATGAAACTGAGTTTGGAAAAATAAGGTAGCATATCTAGTTGATAAGACTTGTGGAAACCTCTAATGGATAAATGAGCTAGGAACATTTATGCCCTGCTGTACTCTTAATTTCTAATCTCCTTTGCAATTAGATGTGTCCTTATAGTCGATTATGTGCCAGTAGATTGTAACTGGAAATAACATGTGCAGTTTTTTTAGTAATTTCCTTAAAGATAAAATCACTTTTCATAGGTAGGGCAATTTGAAGAACTGCCAGGGGCACTTGTTGGAAGTCATGTGCATACAAGTCAAAATAGGCAGATCCCCCTCCCCCTAGTTCAATCACCCATCTACACTCAATCATCAAATGTAAGAGAAATAGCTACTTCTTTTGACCAGTATTGTTAATATGCCTTTGTTAGATTAGTTTGACTTATGCCCTAATTAATGCTCAGCTGTTAATATTGTTCTACCTTGAGTCAAAGCCACACATCTTTACTTACTATTCTAAAATTTTGTCTGAACCAGGTTCACAGCAGGGTCTGTGGGGTAGCTTCAGAGGTGACCATCATAATTTTAAGACCCTTACAGTTCCTTCCAAACGCCCAACAAAACTTTTTCCTCTTGGACTTCCCATAACTGCCTGCTTCCAGTGTGAGAATACCCTCTAGTTTTAAATTCATTTGCAGGCCAGATTAAAAGTCCAAACTCAATTAAAATTCAATTTGTCTCTACTCACATTACTAGATCTTACCATTTTGCTGAGTCTATTCTTTCTTTTCCTTTAAATGCAGTATTGTTAATCCTCATCACAGGAAGTATAGGAAATGATATGCCAGAATTTTATCATCATAGCTGTATCTTATCAAAATACCTTAAAAAGATAATTAAAAAGTTAGTAAGACAAAACAAAACTGCTAAGTCAGTATATATGACCCTTAAATAACATAGGGATTAGGAGTGCCAAACCCTACATAGTCAAAAATTGGTATATAACTTTTGACTCCCCCAAAACTTAACTACTAATAGCCTACTGTTGACCAGAAGCTTTACTGATAACACAAAAGTTGATTAATACATATATATTATATACTGTATTCTTTTAATAAAGTAAACTAAAGAAAAGAAAGTATTATTAAGAAAATCATAAAGAAGGGGGCATCTGGGTGGCTCAGGGGGTTAAGCCTCTGCCTTTGGCTCAGGTCATGATCCCAGGGTCCTCGGATCTAGCCCCACAACAGGCTCTCTGCTCAGCAGGGAGCCTGCTTTCCCCCTCTCTCTGCCTGCCCTCTGCCTACTTGTAATCTCTCTCTCTCTCTCACTCTCTCTCTGTCAAATAAATAAATAAAATCTTTGGGAAAAAGAAAATCATAAAGAAGAGAAAATACATTAACAATACCATACTGTGAAAAACCCCATATAAGTGGACCTGTGCCATTCAAACCCGTGTTAAGCAGTCAAGGTTCAAATGCAATTGAAATTAAAATAGCCTTTTTGTCAGTAAGTGTACATTTACACATTTATAAAATATTTCAAACAGCTAAAAACAAAACAAACAAACAAAAAAAAATGCAGGTGTAATTTCCTTGAGGAGTACTGGGCCATTTTCCCCTGAAGATTTTACTTTTATTAACTGGTCCTATTCATTACCTGATAATGTTTAATGTTATTTGCAACACAACGGTAGTGTTTCTGCTTACCTAATACTTAGAATCAGACAATCTCTGTGGGTAATTGTATAAAAACCCATTTTATTTTTATTGTCCCTGTAAAACATTGTGTTCCCCAATGTTTCTTAACTCTCTATTTCAAAGTGTTAATGAAAACATGCCTTTGCCTACTATTGTTTTGTAAAATGTCTATTGTTCATGACACAGAACAACCCTTCTGGATCATCAACAGTTCATTCCTTGTCCTAAATTTGGTTGCAGTCCTAAAGGTGCTTAAAGTATCTATGTGTGCCTCATCTACCTTCCTTTTATCCTTTCAGAATTCCATTTAGACAGCTCTCAAACAACTTATGTTACATTTCTCATATTGGCCTCCACAATTGGGGCATGAGCTTCCTGATCTCAAGGACTGTATCTCTTCTGTGTCTGTATCTTCAATGTCTGTTACCTCTCAGGTATTCAATTATCAGGTTCTGAATAGCCACGCATGAATGGATGAGTGGATAGAAGGGTAAATGAATGGAGAAACAAATATTCATGCACTAAGATAATCTCAAAAATTTTCCTCTAAATAAGGGCCAAAAAAAGTGTTAAGTAACTGAAATTGTAATTTCTCTTTGTTGGTAAGTACACATTTCCTAAAATTACTTACTTTATTATTGATACAGTTGGTAAGAACTAAATTTGGCTGTTAACCTCAAAGTGCAGGTAAAGATAGCATTAAAGTAAATAAAAACGGAAAACAGAGACTGAACCACATTCATTCATTTTCCCCTGGAAGGAGGAGCTGGTGTGAGAATAAAAACTGTTGGGTGGAGAAGTCCATGGAAAACATCTGCCAGTAGTGTTTCAAAGAGTGAAGACAACACTTATTATGTGTGCTATTGCCAAAGCCCCCCAAAACACAACATCAATAGAGTGCTGTTTGTTTTTATACAGTCAATAGATCAAAAGCCTGAGCAGCCGCGAGATCTGCTCTTTGTAAGGAGAAAAGGTCTATCCAAGGAAGTGGGGGAACACATCTGGAAATATCTGTCTATGAAGCTGCTTGAAAAATCACCATGTAGCAGCAATAGGAGAAACATCTGTGCAGCATGAAGCTGACCAACCAAGGAAGGGAGCTGCTGGGAAGAGAACCACATAATCAAGACACAGATTAGGGTGGAGACAGGCACCCCTTGAATGACAAAGCTTCCCAGATCCCATTTTTAGCCACATGTAATCAATAAGGACAGTTTTCCCTTCTAAAGAATTTAGATTAACAGCACCTGCTCCAGGCACACCAGGGCAAAAGCAGAACACAGTATGTTAAGGTAATTTCTCATAGGGATCACCAAACGTCATTGAAGAGCAAAATCTGTGTTATGAGTTCACTGTGAAGTTCTAAATACTA
Source organism: Neogale vison (assembly GCF_020171115.1). Taxonomy (NCBI): domain Eukaryota; kingdom Metazoa; phylum Chordata; class Mammalia; order Carnivora; family Mustelidae; genus Neogale; species Neogale vison. Next base: position 73,970,380 of record NC_058091.1, on the reverse strand, counting down.
ATGTATTATTTTAAAATAATGCAAGACAGCAGCTCATGAACATGAATTTTAACCCAAATTACTTTAACTGTCTTTTTTTAAAGATTTTATTTATTTATTTGACACAGAGAGAGAGAGAAAGAGAGAGAGCACAAGTAGGCAGAGCAGCAGGCAGAGGGAGAGGGAGAAACAGGCTCTCCACTGAGCAGGTAGCCCGATGTGGGGGCTCAATCCCAAGACCCTGGGATCATGACCAGAGCCAAAGGCAGCCGCTTAACCGACTGAGCCACTCAGGCACCCCAACCCAAAATACTTTAAGCACAGTTTTCTTACACAACTTATATACACATGTTTTTAATCAAAAGTAGTTTGAAATATTATTTTTTATCAAACTAACAAGAATTCAACAATTTTCTTAAAGTTTGGTTTTATTTTGAGTTAATGCCATCATACTAATTCTAAAAAATAAATATGAAAGCAGTGAATATTCAGTTGCAATCCCTTTAAAATACAAATGATTTTCCACATTTCTAATGGGACAGCTCTGATTTTTTTGATAAATTAAATCAACTCTGCTATTTAATTAAAATATAAAGTTAGAGAGAGCTGTCATTTGCATCTACATTTTTAAAATACCGTACAGCTGTGAAACTAGATTAAAAATACATTCAGTGTTTTTGTTATTTCTGAAATCTGGCCTGCAAACATGGTTACCAATATTGGTATTAATTATCAAGTTGTCACTTTATATTAGGCTGGAATTGTTTAATGCTCTCATTGCATCTTGAGCCTGGGTTTACACTGCAAAGTGCAATATGGAGGAAATACATATAGCTATTTCAGACCAAAATACATTTGCTGTTGTGGAAGACATCAGGGAATTGTGTTAGAATCAAACACCTTGGCTTTCCCCATTGAATCATTTCAGTAGAATATTGCCCAATTGTTTTCATTTTTCTCAGGCATGTGGTCAGAATTAAAAAAAAAAAGATATCTTTCAACTTTCAAGAAATAATATGTCTTACACATATAATTTATAAATAACCTTATTCTTTGACTCATTTAATCCTTTCTACACCCTTGTGTTAAGATGTTATTAACCTTATTTGTGAAAAACAAAATTGAAGTTCTACAGAGTGGTTTATCTTGCCTCAATTTGCATAACTGATAAATAGCAAAGCTAATATTTGAACCCAGGTATTCTGATTACAAGTCCAATACTTTTTCCTAACTATTCCTGAAGAATATGAAAAAGCTATTAAAGACTGGGGTGGGGGGAGCTCATAATTATAGTCTCTAGCATCAGCTTTGCAATAAGAGGTGTATATGTTATTTAAATTAGTATTTGCCAAAATCTTGTGAAGTAGCTATTATTTTTTCTATTTTAGATGAACAGTTTTAGAGAGTATGAATGTTTTGCCTAAAATGACACAACTGATGAGTCACAGAGCTTGCATTCAAATACCAGCCTGATGGATTATCCTAGAACTTTGCTAGTCAGTTCTTGCTCTTCAAACAAGCAGCATGGGCACCACCCGGAAACTTGGTAGATAGAAAGAATCCTGGACTACCCTGTCAAACTAATGAGCATTTTTCACAAGATCCCCAGAAGATTCATAAGCACATAAATGTTTGAAAAACACTGCTACATAGTGTATTAGTCTAATATCAACATTTCATTTATTAAAGAGCATAGCAGAACACAAAGAGTCCACAGGCTCATATCTAGCCATCCCCTCTACACTATAAGCTCCTCAAGGGTGAAGTCTAAAATTGTTCCCAGCAGTGGCATAAGGCCTGATGCTAATAAATGCATAATATGTGTTTGCTTCTTTGCTTCGTAACTGCATATATAAAATAAGTATTTGGCCAACACTTGTATTTGCTGCATGTATCAGGGGATGTTAGACAGGGAGTAGGTTACTTTACTTCTGCTGTGCCTATAATTAAATAAAATATAAAACTATCTTAATAAAATGTGATCCTTTTTTTTCAAAATATTATCTAGTAGCTTAGGTATTTTTAAACTGGGTTTGCTTCTTGTGTTTTTGGAAAATAGCATTTATGTTAGGAAGTGAAGAGTTGCTCTAATATATGGCTATTTATATCCTGCTTCTAACCTTACAGAGAGGAAGGGATAAGGTCAAGAGGCTTAGAATCTGTGAAGAGACACAGAGCTGCAGAGTTGGAGAAAGAAGTAGGATTCACAATGGGAAGGAATGACAATGATACAGGTCACTTTAGTGGTTTGGGTCTCAGAGACTGCGTGATAGATGGACAAGCAGAATATAAAAGAGATGGAGATTAAGACTCAAGAAAGCTTTGGAAGATGTCCTAAGAAAAAAAGAAACAATCTTATGCTATTAATATTATGTTATTAATAGTTGTCCTATATATTAACATATTATAGCATAATATACAACATAGTATAACATATAACTATATATATTTTATATATTAACATAAAAATATATAGTGATACTATATTAATAATAATTATATTATTAGGAGTTAAAAGATTCGAAAAGAAAGTAACATCTATTAAATGCTTACCACATGCTAGAAACTATGCAAGGTGTTTTCATATATTGGTCTGTTTAAATTTTACAATAGTGTAGAGAGGCTTCCATTTTTCAGAAAAGGTAATAAAGACTCAAAGAGGTGAACCAATTTGTCTAAACCAAAATTTAACTCCTGCCATTTCCACTGTTCCAATCCTGCCTGAGATTCACAATCATCCAATGGGTTTTTAAAATTATAAATATCTGAGCTTTTCATCTGCAAATTTCATTAATATCTACATATTTGTTTAAAATTCTGCAAATGTTTATGATGTACAAAGTTGAAGAACATTGCATTATACAATACTTCCTCTGATCCACGTGTGTAAATGAGTATATTAGGAGAAACAGGAAAGAAAAATCAGACATCTTGCCCTCAAAATCTACTTGGTCTGAAAAGTCAGTTTCAAAAATACCATGATATATGGGAAGAGGATCTAATTCCACTATTATTCCTTCAACCTCCCAATGAATATTGCTATTTTACTGGTCCATGAGTACAAATAACCAATAATCAGATAACCACAAAACAAATACTCCCTTTACCTATACAAATTCATGCTAAATCCATTTTCCCTACACCCACTTCAGAATAATTTTGACTCCTCACTTACCCCTCCACAGACACCAAATATTTTAAATTATGTCTTCATAAAGTTTTTTACCTTTTCTTATCAACCATGCCCAGCAACTTTTTTCAGTCTAAGTCATCATTACATTATTTGACATTGTTTACTTTTGCCACTTAGTTTCTGGTTGCCATCTTGAATCTTAGCAAGAACATGGAGTAACCAGAGCTCTCATGTATTTTTTAATGGAAATTGTGAAGAGTTCTGCAAATTCCTCATAAAACTAAACACACGTCAACAAAATTAAACACACGCTGACTTTATGGTCCAGGAATTTCACTAAGTACTTTTCTCAGGAAGGAAAAATGTATACAGGAATATTCATAGAATCTTTTATTCATAATAGCCTCATACTAGAAACAGCCCAGGTGTTCATCAATAGACAAAAAGATAAACGATAGTAAATTCATACAATGGAATACTACTCAGGTATAAAAAGGAATGAACTACTGATACAGCAAAGTAAATGATTCTCAAAGGTAGTATACTAAATTAAAGAAAAAGAAAAACTGATCTATGGTCAAGAAGTATCAGAATATGGGTTACCTCTGATGTAGCAATTAGAAAAGCCAACCAAAAACAGAAACAAGATAACTTTTGGAGTGATCATAATGTTATGTATCTTGGTAGAGGTTCATTTGATAAATGTATGTGCAGTTGCCAAACACATTTAATGGTACACTTAAGATTTGGACATTTATTGTATATTGATTTTACCTTCAAAAAATAACAATAAACAAACATTGAACCCACTTTATTGATATACATGATGAAGTGTTTAGGGATGAAATATACTAATACATGCAACTTACTTTTAAATGAATTAATAAACGAGATGGATTGTCTTGTAGAAAAAGGGATATTTAGATGGACACATGTGTGATCAAATAAATGTACTTAATATGTTAACTATGAAGTTTATGAATGTTTGCTGTACAATTATTTCAATTTCTGTGCTTTGGGAAGGTTTTATAATAAAATGTTAGTGGAGAATGGGGATCTAGCTTCCCATTACTTCCAATATACCACTGTCTGGCAAGCATAGCTGACTTCTACTGGACCATCTCCATTCCTTTTCACATCTGTAACTTTTAACTTATGAACCACATCCCCTTACCTTCTTTCATACTCAAACCCAGCCTTAAAGCATCGGACTAACCTCTTCCTCAAAACTATTGATGACTTATTTCATCTGAAGGGATATCTCTTTCTTACAATAAAGCTTAATCAATGTGATGGTTTTCACTTGTACTTGATTACAGAGTGCAGTGAAGAGTGTTCTATTATAGTGACATAGCATAGTCCATGCACTAGAGAAATAGCTTCTAGTTTTAATTCCAGTTCCAGAACTTCCTCACCCAAGAGACTTGGGCTTGAGTTTTCTCACTTATAAAACCAGAAAACTACTATCTTCCCTAGACAATTACTGTGAGGAATAGATACATTAGTGTTAATTCTCCTACCTGACATTGACATTATTTATTAATAATAAATTAGATTTATTAACAATTTATTAAATATTAATAAATATTAATAATTTTGGTACTTATACTAGTGTCTTACAGTACATCTTAAATTCTATAAATTTCTTAACAGCCAAAGTTAACACAGACATATTGTTTCACTTCATTCTTCTGCAAAAAATGTATCAGGTTGACAAACATCAAGTATCCACTAAGAAAGTATTTGAATGAATGAAGAATGAATGAATGAGAAAATAAGTGTTTTAGTGTGTTTAACTAGTTTTCTGTCCTTACTATTTCTTTAGAGAAATATTAATACATTTCTGGAAGCTGTAATTTTATGCACTTCAAAAGCAAGAGGAAATCAAACATTCTACAGGATCATGGTAAGACTAAGCCCCACTCATCAGCACTGCAGTGATGACAACATAATCATTTTTCTGCAAAGTGGAAGCATAAGAAACTTATGATCAGCTGGGTGAGAAAATTAGCAAGTTATACACCAAGTTGGAGGGTCCTACCTTAACGCAAATTCAGAAGGGCTCTACAGAAATTATGAATGAGTGTAGTCTTTTGGGAAGTCTATCAGAATGACGAGTTTCCATCCCAAAAGCTTATACAAACTTTTCAGAACTCCAGGACCATAGAGTAATTAGAAATCATAACTGCCTATGTGTGAATAATCTCTTTCTTACATGACATAATGGGAATTTAAAGCTTATGCACAGATGGCTTTAAAATCTCAAGACAGTTATTCTGTATTTCTCACTACCCAGGACTTTTAGAGGAGTTCTCAGATCTATAACTTATATAAAAAGCCTGGCTAGAGCACAATTCTAAAGAAAGCCTAATGGCTTTGTTCTGCTTTGAGGCTAAGGCTGGGTGACTTACTCCAGCCTGGAGTCTTGGAAAGAAAGTTCCCAGTCATAGAAAGATTGGAAAGAAGTTGTATGCATGAACATACTATTGGAATATCTCATAGTAAAGGCGCCACAAAGGTCTGTGACATAATAAAAGGGTACATTTGGTGGGTGTGGGTGGGTATCTGTTCCTGCCTATAAACTAACTGGGCACATTTTAACAAGCAACAGAAATTGCTTATGCTTCCCTCAGAGTAGAAAAGGCTGGCTTGACTCTAACTGAGGTCTTTAAGGGCTAATGGCTCTGGGTTCACCAACAGAGAAGCTCTTCATCTAGGGGTTTCAATCTTTGGAATCCTTTACTTACTACCCTTTACTAACAAGTGCCTCCTGTACTGGTTCTTGGTTATCACAGATTCAGTGGGTATCTACCTATGTGAGAGCAATGAGGACTCATTGCGTGTGAAGGCTAGAGGACTTGTGTAGCAAGGTAACACCAACCCTAGAATTAATTTATAAATATTATTTTATTACATTAATTTATAAATATAATTAATTTATAAATATCATAATTCATTTAACATCTAAATCTCCTAGTCTACTTCCCCACTACCCTAATAGTACCTAATTGCCTAACTCATTAAGGAGTGTGTCCACTGAATAATCCCAATTATTTGCCTCAATCCCATAGTTTGTGATCTCTTCAGACTAACTCCCGTCCTTTCTTCTATCAACTTTTATAGACTAGAATTGCTCTTTATAGTAGTCTGGCCTCTCAAAAGTTTATCTTAATACTCCAAGGTTTAGAAAACCCCTACATTTTTCAAACACGAGAAATAGATGGCAATACTGATAACTTGTATCAAATGTTCCCAAGCCCAGAACACTTAGAGCAGCTTCAACAACATATAATAGTCATAAAAGAATGCATTTCCCTCTTTATTTGTTTTCTGCAACAACTATAACAAATTACCACAAACTTGGTGGATTTAAACAATAAAAATTTACTCTGTCACAGTTCTTTGAACCAGAACTCTAACATCAGTGTCATTGACCAAGATCAAGGTGTGAGCAGGGCCATACACTGCCCGTCAAGGAAGAATTGGTTCCTTGGCTCTTCCAGTTTCTGGTGGTTGCCAGCACTCCTTGGGTTATGGTCTCATCCCTCCAATCTCTGCCTCTGTCTTCACATTATCTTCTCTTCTGCATGTTCATCTTCTTCTCTATCATCCATGTCTAATCTCCTTCTGCCTCTCTCTTATAAGAACACATGTGATTACATTTAAGGTCTACCCTGATTAGTCAGGATAATCTCCCTATCTCAAAATCCTCAACTTAATCATATCTACAAATACCGCCTTTTTCCTTAGAAGGTAACATTTACAGGCTCCAGGGATTAGGATCTAACATCTTTGGTGGCCATTATTTAACTTACTCTACCCTCCAGTCACCATCATCTCATTTGGAGTCCTCTCTGCAGTATCAGGGCATCATTTTTGCTCCTACTTCTTTCTATATACCATTCATCATATAAGTTATATTTAGATATGGTTATATACTGACATGTACAAGAGTAAAGCTCATCCACTATGTATAAGGGAAGACTTAATCTGATAGATGAGATCATTTCAAGTAATTGTTGGGCAGGACAAACAAATACAAGGACAAAGGACAGTCCTGCATTAGCTGAGGTAAACCATCAAGTTCCCTTTGCCTTAATCATGAGCATATCAAGGTACACCATAGGAAAGGGTATATAAAACATACCCATAACATAGTTTTAAGATAGTACTAAGTGAAACAGGCTAAGACATAAGTCAAGAGAGCTCAGGGAAAGTCGTACTGGCCCTTTGGGGCCATTTGATTCAAAATGGAAAATGAGATGAGACAAGTTCATGAGCTTACTAGCAACACTGCTATCACAGCTTTAGAAAGCTATAGACTTCTTTGATTGTACTCTTAATATTTCCTGAACTCTCTGTGCTTCCCCTGGTTATTTATTCATTCCCTCATTCATTTAATCCACAAATATTTATTGAATGCCCAGTATGTGCCAGGCACAGCATTATCACCAGAGTATGCAACCATTAACAAAACAGATCTGTTTCTATCCTTCTTGGGCTTACAGTGTGAGAGAGTAATTCCCTGCTATTTAAGAGTAGGAAATCACCCAGGAGTGCAATTGCAGGGTCCTCCTGGGTATTTACCCCAAAGACACAGATGTCGTGAAAAGAAGGGCCATCTGTACCCCAATGTTTATAGCAGCAATGGCCATGGTCGCCAAACTATGGAAAGAACCAAGATGCCATTCAACGAATGAATGGATAAGGAAGATGTGGTCCATATACACTATGGAGTATTATGCCTCCATCAGAAAGGATGAATACCCAACTTTTGTAGCAACATGGACGGGACTGGAAGAGATTATGCTGAGTGAAATAAGTCAAGCAGAGAGAGTCAATTATCATATGGTTTCACTTATTTGTGGAGCATAACAAATAGCATGGAGGACAAGGGGCGTTAGGGAGGAGAAGGGAATTTGGGTAAATTGGAAGGGGAGGTGAACCACGAGAGACTATGGACTCTGAAAAACAATCTGAGGGGTTTGAAGTGGCGGGGGTGGTGGGAGGCTGGGGTACCAGGTGGTGGGTATTATAGAGGTCACGGCTTGCATGGAGCACTGGGTGTGGTGAAAAAATAATGAATACTGTTTTTCTGAAAATAAATAAATTGAAAAAAAAAAGAGTAGGAAATCACTGACTACCTTATCATGTCTGTGTTGAGGAGCCCAGGGCCAGTTGCTTATTAAGAGCACATCATGAAGATAGGAGGGAGTCTAGAGTGTGCAAGTCCTAAGACAAATATGAAAATAAAGGAAGGAGATCCAGAGCAACTCAATCAGCTCTGCCCCCTCACTTGAAGATTCCCCTTCCAGGGAAATCCCATGCTGTTCCTATATTTTGTTTTAACAAGAGTTAAAGAGTTGCTATAGAGCAAGGGTCTTAAGAACTCTCAGAGAATCAAAAGAGCAACGCAATGAGCCCTTTCTCGAGCCTGCTACAGAGCAGCTCTGGTTTCATCTGGTTTACATCTTGGGCTTTTAAACAAAGGGTTCTACAATAAGAAAATGAAGATTGAAAACTCCTGCGTTAGAGGAGCAGACCCCCATAGTGACCAAGAAACCTCCCGCAATGTGACATGCATGGGAAACAGCTCCAAATGCAAGCACCATGAATGGGGGGTACACCTTATATGAAAGAGGGACTATTAAATTATGCTTAACCAATGACAGTGGCTAGTGTTTGATGATAAACTGATTCTTTCTGGTGTTTCATTTCTTTCTCATGTAACAGGAGAGATAACCAGGAAGGGCATAAAAAAGACAAACATGTTTCTCACAATACTTGTCACCTGTCATGTCATTATTTCCCTGCTTATGTTCTGAATGTTCTTCCCTTTTGAAGCATTTTATATCTCTCTGAGTTTTTGAAGAACTGTTCCTGGGGATTGAAAACACAAGGATCACAGGACTTGCACAAGTTAGTTTTTTTTTTTTTTTTTTTTTTAAATGAGTTGGGATCTAGAGGTTTGATGAAAACCTCTTCTTACCAATTGCATATGTATCATTTTTTGTTATCTTGTGAACCTTTAGAAAAATGAGTGAAACTCCTATTTCCCAGACTACACTAGCCTCTAAGTAAGATAAGGTAATCACAACAATTATCACAGTATGTTCTGGTTTTATTTCTGCACAATCTAATTTTTTAAAAAAACTCTCCCCAAAGGGTTCTGAGTCTTTTTCAGTGGCATCTTATGCTGTGGCACTCACTAAGATTAGGCCTTTCATTTTTGCTCACAGTCACAATTTCTTTAGTCACCTTTACCATCAAAAGTGGCAACTATACCATGATGATCACAGTGACTTATAATGAACTGCTTAAGAGTTCTAGCACTTTAATCAGACTGCTCAAATCTGATTTGAGCCTGAAGGGACCCGAACAATAGAAGTAAAGATAGTTCAAAGATGTCTGCAAGCACTAAATACCACATGGGACAGTGGGTTTATGCTCACATAAACAGGAAAACAATGATAAGGACCAAATTGCTGAACCCACTTCCCCAGTGCCTTGGCTCTGCTTGCCCCAGTGTTTCAGGATGCAAATACAACTCTAGGAACAGAAATGGAGTATATTGAGAACATTATCCCAATACTTTTCTACTTCCAGAGGAATCATGTTCATATAGGCAATAAAGTTCTATTTTCTGATCACTTGAATTCATTGACTGATAACTTTTTTCCTTTATGTAAAATTATTTAAATGATTAATCATGGAAAATTAAGTATTCATTAAGTAAATATTTAATTATAATACATAATTATAAAGTTATATTGACAATAATGTTTACCATTCTATATAATTAACTACTATAAAACATTAATAATTTATGTATCTTCTTAGATAATTCATTTCTCAGACAATATTCCCCCCAAAATATTTCCCAATTTTTCAGCTTTTCATTGTTTTGTAAATGGTTTATTAAATCAGTTGGAGTCCTACATTTATAGTTATGGAGAAAAGAATGTATGTTCTATTCCAATGAATCAAGAACACAAGCTATAATGAGTCAGTGTTAGAAGGGGCCCAAACTCTCAAGACCATGGCCCCAGTGAGAAAAGGCTTTTAGACATGTAAATTGAAAGCTATCCTTTCTCAGTCATTCTCCTTGTTTATTTAAAGAAGTTTCCAGCTAATCTCCTTAAGTACAACCAAAAACTAAATCTGCATCTGCTAAGTTTCCCTTTGAGAACTGAAAAACACATTGCCATTTAACAGAGGCTAAGTTAACCCCCTCCCAACACACCAACAACCACTGCACCTGAAAACTTCAGCTGCACAAGGGAGACTCAGCAACAGAGTATTGTTTTAAGAGAACAATAGATCTTCTTATAGATTCACTGGAGACAAGAGCAACAAAGCAACTACTGAAAAGTCTGGTAAATCTTTGCATGCATCTGGAATTGATAGGAAGAAATGACATAGGACCATTATTTGTCTTATATGAATTCAAAAAGTCATCTTGTTGAGCACTGTATTATTTTCCTAGGGATATTTGTACTTCAACATAGCATAGCTCTTTCTTGTACACAGATGTACATGATGAATAAATAGCGCAAGGGACGTTGGTTTCAAAGTTCTCACCCTCCAAAACTGAATTTACCAAGACGCTGCTAATTACACAATAGTTCTTCTAAATGAAAGCTCACAAAAACAAAACTCACAGTGGGGGATTTTAATGGATAATATAATATTGAATAATTGACTCTTTAGCCCTTGAAGTGGTACTCAGCATTTTTTTTTAATTTTTTTAATTTTTTTATAAACATATAATGTATTTTTATCCCCAGGGGTACAGGTCTGTGAATCGCCAGGTTTACACACTTCACAGCACTCATCATAGCACATACTCTCACCAATGTCCACAACCCCCACCACGCTCTCCCGGCCCCCCTCCCCCAAGCAACCCTCAGTTTGTTTTGTGAGATTAAGAGTTTCTTATGGTTTGTCTCCCTCCCGAACCCATCTTGTTTCATTTATTCTTTTCCTACCCCCCAAAACCCCCACATTACATCTCCACTTCCTCATATCAGGGAGATTATATGATAGTTGTCTTTCTCCAATTGACTTATTTAGCTAAGCGTAATACCCTCTAGTTCCATCCACATCATCGCAAATGGCAAGATTTCATTTCTTTTGATGGCTGCATAGTATTCCATTGTATATATATATACCACCTCTTCTTTATCCATTCGTCTGTTGATGGATGTCTACATTCTTTCCATAGTTTGGCTATTGTGGACATTGCTGATATAAACATTTGGGTGCACGTGCCCCTTTGGATCACTACATTTGTATCTTTAGGGTAAATACCCAATAGTGTGATTGCTGGGTCATAGGGTAGCTCTATTTTTAACTTTTTGAGGAATCTCCATGCTGTTTTCCAGAGTGGTTGCACCAGCTTGCATTCCCACCAACAGTGTAGGAGGGTTCCCCTTTCTCTGCATCCTCGCCAGCATCTGTCATTTCCTGACTTGTTAATTTTAGCCATTCTGACTGGTGTGAGGTGGTATCTCATTGTGGTTTTGATTTGTATTTCCCTGATGCCGAGTGATGTAGAGCACTTTTTCATGTGTCTGTTGGCCATCTGGATGTCTTCTTTGCAGAAATGTCTGTTCATGTCTTCTGCCCATTTCTTGATTGGGTTAGTTGTTCTTTGGGTGTTGAGTTTGTTAAGCTCTTTATAGATTTTGGATACTAGCCATTTATCTGATATGTCTTTTCCAAATATCTTCTCCCATTCTGTCAGTTGTCTTTTGGTTTTGTTGACTGTTTCCTTTGCTGTGCAAAAGCTTTTGATCTTGTTGAAATCCCAATAGTTCATTTTTGCCCTTGCTTCCCTTGCCTTTGGCGATGTTCCTAGGAAGAAGTTGCTGCGGTGGTACTCAGCTTTTAAAGTTAAAGGCAACTAGACTTGGATGGAAAGGTGCCGTACAATTAATATGGAAAAGAAATAGGACCAGAAACCAAAATAATTTCCTTTTTACCACATTTCTTCCTCCACACACATTTCATACATCAACAAAGAGGGCTATCTTGCTTTCCATCTCATCAAGGTATATTATATTTATTTTATTGAAGATACTGAATGGAAAAGCAATTGGACTCAGGTAATAAGAGTTCATTTTTTCATATTCTGAATAATTACACTATTACTGATAGTAATAATTGTTATTATTAGCTATCATTTTTAAGCACCAAGATACTGTGGTAAGACTTAAGCATTAAACTAATTTTGTCATCAACCTATGTGGTACTATAATATTCCCCCTACAGAGAGGAAAATGGAAGTATACAAGTAAGTACATTGATTAAGTTCACACAGATAGTAAGCGCTGAAGAGGTATTCAAAGATGGGGCTTTCTAAATCTATTAGGACAGAGGAGATTTTGACTAAATAGATATTACCTCTCAAATATACTTTTTTTTTTCTATTTGACTAGAATTGTAGAAATGCTCAATTGTAGAAAAAACCTAAACAAACTGGTTCTGGATCCCTTGTTAAGATTTAAGTTCCTATGAAATTAATTGTTACCTTTTATAATAAGGATCCAGTGTTTCAAGCAAATAACAGAGAATCATCTTCTTTCTCACATGGAATCTCCTTGAGCAAAGAGTCAAGAGCTTTCAGATAGTGTCCCACCTATTTAGGCAACATTGGGACAATTCTAAATCTAACCTGCTTCTCAGTGGAAACACTATTGATATTTGAGGTGAAACAATGCTGAATTGTCCCAGTCACTGCAGGACATCGCATCCTTGACTACCACCCAGTAAATATCAATGGTGCCAAAGGGCCCCCACACAAATACAAGCCCCTCTGGGGGTGATACTGCCTCTAGTAAAGAACCCCAGAGTTCATTCTTTCAATGTTCTCTAGTCATCAGGCGGCTGCTATATACCTGCAAAAAAAGCGGTCCTGACCTTTCCCTGCAGGCTTACATCACTTTTATTCTAGTCCACAAATGTTAGGAGCTGATAACATGAGGCCATAGGCAGATCTGGACTGAGCCATTACTCTGGGGCAAAACTAGAAGATCATGGGAGAAGGGCTAGGGAGTCAGATCAGAATGTGTAGAATTGGAAAGACAGTCAGTCGCCATACTGAGTCATAATCATTAATGGGAAGGAAAAGAAAGAGAAAACACATTAGGAGGTGCATGTCTCCAGTTCCCTGGAAAAAAGGAGCAGTAGTAAGCCCATTTCAGGCTCCAGTTGACTGGTTGCCAACTTCCCACATGCTATTGGTTCATGACATGGTAGTTCTCTCTCTCTCTGAAACTTAACAGTGCTTTCTGGCTTTACAGTCACTCCTCAGTCACCTAGTAACTACCCATAGGCCTCACAGAAGACAAGCCAACTATCTACTTTTTTCAACTTATTCTTGAAATATGTCACTAGAGGACTAAAAAGCTTGATGTCCCGTTCAGCACATTTTGAGTTATATTTTTGAAAGAGGATGTTTGGGCAATGACACATAAATTACATGCACAAAGCCAAATTAATTATTTGCAGATATATAGTATAATTATATGGGTTTATGCTATCCATCTGTGAACCTTAGTCTCCCCGGTGCAAGTACTGCTTACAATAAAAACAGTTTAGTAGCTTTAAGAAAAATGTATTATACTTACATTTGCACACAAGGAAAGCCTTCATTATTTGATGGCATTCATGGGCTTCTATGAGTGGAGGAGACCTCGATAGGCCAACTGGTCCATTCTCTGACATTTAAGAAGAATCAGTTTTAAACAAACTCTGAAAGATGGTGGCAAGGAAGTATCACAGCCACCTGAAGAAATATTTCATTATTGAGTATCTTTTACACTCAGGAAATTCTTCTGTTACTGTATCTACATTTCCTGCAGCAATTTAAATCATTCAAAAATGATCTGGTGCCCACTGATCCCAGAAAACACCCAGTTGTCTCCTTTATGTTAGGATAGGTCATGGCTCAGGGTTGTTAGTCAATGAATTCTACCTCCTCTTTATTCTTATTTTTTATAAGATTTTTTTTATTTATTTGACGGAGAGAGACACAGTGAGAGAGAGAACACAAGCAGGGGGGAGTGGGAGATCGAGAAGCAGGCTTCCTGCAGAGCAAGGAGCCCGATGCTGGGCTGGATCCCAGGACCCTGGAATCATGACCTGAGCCCAAGGCAGACCCTTAATAACTGAGCCACCCAGGAGCCCCATTTAACTCCTCTTTAAATTGAGTGTTATCAGTACAATTAGGCTTCCCTAATTGGTCTTGTTTAATAAAACGTAAAAAGATTTTTAATGATATAGAAAATTGTGGGGCACTGGGTGGCTTAAGCGTCTGCCTTAGGCTCAGGTCATCTGGGATCAAGCCTCACCTCTGGCTCCTTGCTCAGCAGGGGATCTGCTTCTCCCTCTCCCTCTGCCCCTCCTCCCTGCTTGTGTTCTTTTTCTCTCTCTCAAATAAATAAATAAATCTTAAAAAAAAAAAAAGGAATGAAAATTGTACAATAAGACTGGACAATGCAGGATTACAAAGTGACAGGAAGTTCCTCTCAGGGGTCCTTATATGTATTTTTTAAATTTGTATTGCTATCACCTCAGCTTATAAAATAGCATCATGTCTCTGGCTGTGTGCTTTCACGTCCAAGTGCCTCATTATTATGACAATGATGTGAGAGTGGACTTGGCAATCACGTAAGTTATAGAAAGAGGTAAAAAAAAGAAAGAAAAAAAAAAGAGGATGGAGTGGCTGCCTTTGCCGTGGCTGTTGGGATTGCTCTACAGTAGTGACCCTTCAGTTTCATCTTCTAGAATTGAGAAGGAACTTTCTAACTGTGAAGAAGGAGTTACTTTTAGAATATTATATGATATAAATGGTGGAACCAAAAAATAGACTCATACCAGCATGCTGATACACAGGTTAAAGGGAATAAAATGATGGAAGGAAAGTAAAATGTATTGAGCACTGACTATAAGCTGGATGCATCACATATATGGTTTTATTTCATCTTTGCCATGGTTGTATACACTGACCCACAGTTTACTCATGAAAAACTCAACAGTTCAGAAGGGTTAATACTGTGCCTGTGGTCAGACAAATGGTAAGTGGTAGAACAAGGAGGAGAGCCCAGGGCTGGCTTTTCTGTGTTTATCATATTACTCTCTTATTCCAAAACTGATAGATAGATCAGATAGATAGACAGAGCAAAATTTATAGATAGGGAGATAGATGATATATAGATAGATAGATAGATAGATAGATGATAGATAGATAGATAGATAGATAGATAGATAGTCAGGTCATGAGAACCTTGATTACACTGCTAACAAGTTTGTATTTTATAGGCTGAAGAGAGTTGGAATTTTTATAACTTTAGTTTTAGAAAAAAATTATAAAAACAACTCTCACAATAGTGTGGATCAGAAATTTAACACAAGAGAAATGATTTCAGAAACATGTTGTCAGAGGTCAAAGCAATAGTCTTGGGAAGACCCAGTGAAGATCTAACCGAAGGCAGTAGCAGTGAGGATAATATGGAACAAAGAGATTCACGAGCTCTTTCAGTTTTTATCTCTTGGTTTGGTGACTGCTTTGATGTGGGAATGAAGGTTTCTGAGTCTGGGATCACTCCCAGTTTACTAACTTTGGCAGAAGATGGGATGTGGTAAATTATGGTACTATAAATCAAGAGAGTAAATGCCAAAAGAAGCAGCCAGTTTGGAAGTAAATAATGAAGAGTTCAGTTTTAAAGACATGTTAAATTTAAAATAAATATATCCTATGGTAAGGAGCTTTCTCAGAACAGCTGAGGGTTGGTAGAGAAGAGAAAAATCATCCTGAGAAAAGACATAGAGTCAGGAGAACATGGGCTTAGGAAAAAACCTCCAGGGCCATCAACTTTTTAAAAAATGTCCATATAGAACAGGAAGTGGGTATAGAAGAGGAAGGGGATTCAAAGGACTCATGCAAGGGGTGGGAAATGAACCAGGAGATATGGTATCTTAGACTCTGAGACAGGAGCATATTGAAGAACAAATAATGGTGAGTAGAGATAAGTTATACTGGAACTTGTAAGAACCTACCAGTTTGAATCATTAACATTAGTGGTGTTATGGTCCAGAGAAGCACAAGTAAAGTTATTTGGGCTAAAGAATAGTAGTGGTGAATTAATTAAATTATTAATTAAATCAAAGAATTAAGGAGAAGTGATAAAGTAGAGATAATGAAATAAAGTGCATTTTTAGGAGCTTGGAATATAATAAATGAGTTGAATATACGAAAGTCTTAAGTAAATTGACTATGCCTTTAAAAGTCTTCAGTAGGGATAATCCTCCCCTGCTCCTAGATTAGGAGATTCCATAACTGCCATAACTACGCAGATTCCATAACTTTTCTTTCAGTTAATAAAAATTCTTGTAGGCATTTCAAATTACAAATCCATCCTCATTTCAATAAGTAAAATTGTCCAAACAATATAATAAACAAGATTTCAATGTTTGTTCCAAGATAAATATTTCCCTTGGTGGGGGAGGGGGAGTTCCAAGAAGGCACCTCAACTAAGATGGCACATCCTGCCATCCACACCTCGGCCCCTTACTGAGAAGTAGCCTCAACAACCTCCACTGTTGCCTCATCTCCTGATACTGTGTGTTTTCTCAGCCTCCTCAAGTCTGCCATGGTTCAAGCAAAGTGACTCTGCACTTAATCACATCTCCCAGGACTTGTGGGGACTCTGGTTCTCTTCCCATTTCCAAATTCATGGGAAAGCCCTGCATTGCAAGGCACAAGGTCTAGCTTTGCAAATGGCTGCATGGAGAGGCCTGGGAACACATCCTGGAAGGGTCAAGGGTAGGGCAGTTAATGCCTCATGAGTTGAATTTGTACCAAAAAGAAATAAGAAATGGAAAACAGCCCAGTGAATGCCTCTCTACTACTTCCAGTGAGGGAGTAATCTAAGGCAAGGTGATTCTACAAAGCCTGTCTGGAAGATATACTTTGGAAACAAGCAACCACCTAACGTACTGCCTGGTACATGTGTTCTCTCTTTCCCTGCCTCACTGTCCTTTTCCCTTGATCTTACTACATTGAGATTACACCTTCCCATACAGTCAAAGCATAAGCTTTCAACAGGGTTTTCTTAGGGAACTCAGGCCAAGACAGAGGTGGTTGTCTTCTTTTCTCTTTCTTCCCATTAGATAGCAGTTTTTTTTCTCTAACCCCTTGAGAGCAGACTTCATAGGCACTGTTATGCTATGGCTCTCTATCCTCTGTTTAACACTGATTCTTTCTTTCCCTGGGCACTTTGTGGAGACTTATTGGCGGGTTTTCTGACAACTCCCTTAACTCGGGCAGTACCTCTCCTTAGGCTGCCTATTTCAAATTCCCCACGACTATTTCCAGTGATACAACTCACAGCTTCTTACTTTTGGACACCACTACCCTGGAACAAACACATTTGTTCTCAGATGCGAATCAAACTCAAGTCTACAATTTCCTCCAACTGCAGAGAATACATATATATAAACACACACACACACACACAACACACACATTTATATTATATATTTATATATTTATGTGTATATGTGTGTATCATTCATATACATACATATCGATGATACAAGATTCTTTAAGTGGTCCTGTTGAAGCCCTTATAAGATATAGAGCTGACAACTTGTACCTTTCATTCCTAAGGGCAGAGGGGAAGAGGGATATAGACTCACAGAACTCCAAACTTTCTCCTCAAATATCTGTCTCAAAAAATATTCTCCTTTATTTCTAACCCTAGATGATTTTATATTCTTAGTATGTGAGGAGTATGAAATTCTATACATGATCTACTATGTCCTCTATATTTATCATATATATATACATATAAATACTATATCCTTTATATATATATCCTCTACTATATCCTCTAAAATTAAACATCTACTGGTTTGCATAGAACAAATCCAACCTTAATAACTTCATAATGAAAAGGATGAGAAATAACAAAAGGAATAGAGTTTAAGAAATATTTAAAATTTTTATTTTATTTTGATGGAAAGTGAAAATAATTTATGTAGGTTCAAACTTCTGCTTGCATGGACTTAGTCAAGAAGAAAATATTCAAAATATATATATTAACAAAAGGATATTCATTTTCTTAGTTTCCCAATCTGCAAAGTGGAGCTAATAATATCAATTAACATGCAGCAGTTGTGAAAATTAAATGGAAAAAAAAAGTGAAATGTGTTAATTCTCTCTGGCCCAGAATAAGAGCTCGAAGAATCTGGAATTTGAATATTAAGCCAAAAATACTTAAACATTTGCCGGAATCATAACATAGTTTTTTTTTTTAACTCAACTCTTAATCTAGCAGTTATTCAGTGTTTTAGTAACTTGGCTGAGAGTAATCTGAATGGATCTATGCTTCATAAATCTAAAACCCCTTTCTTTTCAAGATGTCTGCCAATTGGCTTTAATATTAATCTCTCTCTTTTATTTTAATTCCTAGTATCATTCATATATAGGTATGCACATACATGATGCTTTAGCCCAGGTTCTTTCTCTTTCCAGGAACATTCTGATCTTTTATGATTTCATCATAACTGTTTTCCCTGGACTTATTTGAACCAGTTGTTTCATTTAACTACAACTAAGTCATCCAAATCTGCTGACTCCACTTTTCTATTGAGGCAACATTCACCTTTAATAAAGTAATGACAATAGAAGACTATCTAACAGACACTGAGTGGTTGTGTGTAAGCTTCTACATAAAAGAAATCATTTGCATCAATACCCACAGTGATTTTGTGAGACATGTATTTTTATTATCCCCATTTCACAGAAATCTCTTAGAGAGATTAGGTTTTCAAAATTATTCTTTCCCCCTGAACTGGCTAATATCTTAAAAGCAACAAATTTTCAGAAAGGACAGGGATCCTAGTAAAGAGGCAAAGTGCTATACTCCTTACCCAGATGTAGTGACATCCCATGGAGCAACCTTTGTCCCCACTGTGACATGAGTCAGTGCTAGCCCTCTATCCACCTCAGAAACACACCTCACCCATAATGAATCCACAGAGATTTTACTGAAGAATTCATGGTATAATACAGAAGAATATTTATGTTGCAAAACTGCATAAAATCCTCTTTGGGATTTTCTTTCTCTAAAAAGTCCTTCTGCCAAACCAAGCATTCCATCTCCCTTTTCCTTCCTCTCTTTTCTCTTAAGAAAGAGAATCACCTGTTTGAAAATATCACTGAACAAACAAAGTTAGACAAACAGAAGGCAGTTCAAGGAGTATCAACAGTTTTACTTAAGCATGCTCCTTCAGTTAGCATGGGAAGAGGGTGTCTGTCTCACTCATCTATCTCTAGTGGCCTATCCTATTTATCCATTATATACTTAATACTCATTAGGGATGGAGAGTGGAAAGACAGATTTTGATACTAGCAAGAGATTCTTCTCATTAGTCCTTGCTGAACCAGAATTAGAACTAACCACCTAAAAGCAAAGACCAAAACACATAATAGAGAATGAACATGCCCTCTTAGACACTGGAATACCAAGCTTCTTCTCTGTGAGCTCTATGTATTATTAAGTATTTGAATCAACCCTTGTGAACCACCATGAAGATCTGAATTAGCCTTTTAATATCAACTGTCAGTGGCATATTTAGGTGTGGGTTACTACAGAAATAGAGGAAAAGCAGAGATATTTCCTATTTAGAATAAAAGAAAAGAAATAAAGAACAAGAGGAAGGAAGAAGGAATGATAAAATCATAGTAGAAATGTAAACTTTTCTTTACCAAACTGTCTTTTCTAGAACAATGTTTCCTAGTTTTGTCAGACTCTGATTTAGATGTAAGTTTTCCTTAAAACACATACATTTTATTGTTATTTATTTATAATTATTTTAAAGTATTTATTTATTTGTCTATTTATTTATTTGCTTATTTTAAATTATTTTTTAAGTAGGCTCCATGCCAGCATGGAGCCCAATGTAGGGCGTGAACTCATGACTCTGAAATTGAGACTTGAGCTAAGATCAAGAGTCAGATGCTTAACTAACTCAGCCACCCAGGCATTCCAAAACAAAGAAATTTTAGAGAGAATGTAAAAATAACTATATTTTGTAAATTTCTCTTCCATATCAGATTTTGAGAACATAAGTCTCATTTTTTGTCACAACTAAATATATATTGCTAGTAATGCTCTTACCCTATGTGAGAAATTTTTTTTAAGTTTTTAATTTGAATTCTGGTTAATGTACAGTGTAATATTAGTTTAAAGTGATTAAATATAGTGATTCAATACTTCCATAAAACACCCAGTGCTCATCACAAAAAATGTACTCTTTAATCCCCACCACCTATTTTACCCATCCTCTAACCCACCTCCTGTCTGGTAACTATCAATTTGTTCTCTATAGTTAAGAGTCTGTTTCTTGGTTTCTCTCTCTCTCTCTTTTGGTTTCCCCTTTGCTCATTTGTTTTGTTTCTTAAACTCTACATACGGGTGAAATCATATGGTATTTGTCTTTCTCTGACTGACTTTTTTTATTTAATATTATACTCTTCAGCTCAATCCACAGCATTGCAAATGGAAAGATTTCAATCTTTTTTATGCCTGAGTAATATTCCATTGTGTGTGTGTGTGTGTGTGTGTGTGTATTACATCTTTATTCATTCACCTATGGATAAACACTTAGACTGTTTCTACAGTTTGGCTATTGTAGATAATGAGGTAATGCTGATATAAACACTGGGGGGGGCATGTAACCCTTTGAATTAATAGTTTTTTATTCTTAGGGTAAATATCTAATAGTCCAATTGCTCAATATAAGGTAGTTCTATTTTTTAGCTTTTTGAGAATCCTCCATACTGTTTTACAGAGTGACTGCACCAGTCTGCACTCCTACCAATAGTGTAGGAGGGTTCCCCTTTCCCAACATCCTCATCAACAATGCCTGCTATTTCTTGTGTTCTTGATTTTAACCACTTTGACGGGTGATATCTCATTGTAGTTTTGATTTGTGTTTCCCTGATGAGTGATGTTGAACATCTTTTCATGTGCTTTAGGCCATCTGTGTGTCTTATTTGGAAAAGTGTCTAATCATGTCTTCTGCCTAGTTTTTAATTAAATTATTTGGTTTTGGCAGATAATCACATCAAAAAATGGGCAGAAGACATGAACAGACACTTCTCCAAAGAAGATATGCTAATGGCTAACAGACATATGAAAAAATGTTCATCATCACTAGCCATCAGGGAGATTCCAATCAAAACCACATTGAGATACTACCTTACACCAGTCAGAATGGCCAAAATTAACAAGACAGTAAACAACATGTGTTGGAGAAGATGTGGAGAAAGGGGAACTCTTACACTGTTGGTGGTAATGCAAGTTGTGCAGCCACTTTGGAAAACAGTGTGGAGATTCCTTAAGAAGTTAAAAATAGAGCTTCCCTATGACCCTGCAATTGCAGTACTGGGTACTTACCCCAAAGATACAGGTGTAGTGAAAAGAAGGGCCATCTGTACTCCAGTGTTCATAGCAGCAATGACCACAGTTGCCAAACTGTGGAAAGAACCAAGATACCCTTCAATGGACAAATGGATAAAGATATGGTCCATATATACAATGAAATATTATGCCTCCATCAGAAAGGATGAATACCCAACTTTTGTATCAACATGGACTGGAGGAGATTATGCTGAGTGAAATAAGACAAGCAGGGAGAGTCAATTATCATATGGCTTCATTTACTTGTGAAGCATAAGGAATAACATGGAAGACATTGGGAGATGGAGAGAAGAAGTGAGTTGGGGGAAATCGGAGGGGTAGACAAACCATGAGAGACTGTGGACTCTGATAAACTAACAGGGTTTTGGAGGGGAGGGGGTGAAGTGTTGAGTGAGCCTGGTGGTGGGTATTATGGAAGGCATGTATTGCATGGAGCATTGGGTATGGTGCATAAACAATGAATTCTGGAACACCGAAAAGAAAATAAAAATGAAAAAAATTATTTGGTTTTGAGATGTTAAGCTTTATAAGTTCTTTATATATTTTAGATACTCCTGATCATATATGTCATTTGCAAATATCTTCTCCCATTCTGTAGGCTGCCTTTTTGTTTTGTTGATTGTTTCCTTAACCGTGTAGAAGATTTTTATTTTGATGAAGTCCCAATAGTTTATTTTTGGTTTTGTATTCCTTGCTTCATGAGATATATCCAGAAAGAACTTGCTATAGCCTAGGTCGAAGAGGTTGCTGCCTGTGTTCTCCTCCAAGATTTTTATAGTTCAGTTCTCACATTTAGGTCTTTAATCCATTTTGAATTTATTTTTTGTATGATGAAAGAAAGTGGTTCAGATTCATTCTTTTGCATGTTGTTGTCCAGTTTTCCCAAGACTGTTGAAGCAACTATTTTTTTCTCATCGAATATTCTTTCCTGCTTTGTCAAAAATTGACCATATAGTTGTGGTTTCATTTCTGGGTTTCCTATTCTGTTCTGTCAATCTATGTGTTTGTTTTTGTGCCAGTTTCATACTGTCTTCATTACTACAGCTTTGTAATATGATCTGAAGTCCAGAATTGTGATGCCTCTAGCTTTGCTTTTCTTTTTCAAGGTTGCTTTGGCTATTTGTGGTCTTTTGTGCTTCCATACAAATTTTAGGACTCTAAATTTCTAGCTCTCTGAAAAATGCTTTGGTATTTTGATATATTGATATACTTGATATACTGATATATATATTTGATATATTATATATTTTGATATTTTGTATTAAATTTATAGATTGCTTTGGGTAGTATAGACATTTTAATATTATTTGTTCTTCCAGTTTACAAGCATGGAATGTCTTTCCATTTCTTTGTGTCACCTTCAGTTTCTTTCATCAGTGTTTTACAGTTTTCAGAGTACAGGACTTTCACCTCTTTGGTTAGGTTTATTCCTAGGTATCTTATTACCTTTTGGTGCAATTGTAAATGGAATCGATTCCTTGATTTCTCTTTCTGCTGTTTCATTATTGGTAAATAGGAATACAACAGTTTTCTGGATGTTGATTTTGTATCCTCAGACTTGAATGAATTCAGGTATCAGTTCTAGCAATTTTTTAGGCTTTCTATATAGAGTATCATGTCATCTGCAAATAGTAAAAGTTTTACTTCTTTGTTGATTTGGATGCCTTTTTGTTGTTGTTGTCTAATGCTGTGGCTAGGTTTTCCAGTACTGTAATAAATAAAAGTGGTGAGAGTGGACATGCCTGTCATGTTCCTGACTATAGAGGAAAACTCTTATTTATTTACCTTTCAGGAGGATATTAGCTGTGGGTTTTCATAGATGGCCTTTATTATGTGGAGGTATATTCCCTCTAAAGCTACTTTGTTGAGGATTTGTGTTTGTTTGTTTGTTTTTTAATTAATATATCATGTATTATTTGCCCCAGAGGTACAGGTCTGTGAATCATCAGGCTTACACAATTCACAGCACTCACCATAGCACATACCCTCCCCAATGTCCATAACCCAGCCACCCTAACCCTACCCATTCCAAGTTCCCAGCAACCATCAGTTTGTTTCATGAGATTAAGAGTCTTTTATGGTTTGTCTCCCTCCCAATCCCATCTTATTTCATTTTTACCTTCCCTAACCCCCAACCTCCACCTTGCCTCTCAAATTCCTCATATCAGAGAGATCATATGATAATTGTCTTTCTCTGATTGACTTATTTCACTCAGCATAATACCTTCTAGTTCCATTCATGTTGTTGCAAATGGCAAGATTTCATTTCTTTTGATGGCTGCATAGTATTCCATTGTGTATACACACCACATCTTCTTTATCCATTCAACTGTGATGGACATCTAGGTTCTTTCCATAGTTTGGCTATTGTGGACATTGCTGCTATAAACATTTGGGTGCATGCCTCCTTTGGACCACTACATTTGTATCTTTAGGGTAAATACCCAGTAGTGTGATTGCTGGGTCATAGGGTAGCTTTATTTTCAACTTTTTGAGGAACCTCCATGCTGTTTTCCAGAGTGGCTGCACCAGCTTGCATTCCCATCAACAATGTAGGAGGGTTCTCCTTTCTCCACATTCTTGCCAACATCTGTCCACTTCCTGACTTGTTAATTTTAGCCATTCTGACTGGTGTGAGGTGGTATCTCATTGTGGTTTTGATTTGTATTTCCCTGATGCCGAGTGATGTAGAGCACTTTTTCATGTGTCTGTTGGCCATCTGGATGTCTTCTTTGCAGAAATGTCTGTTCATGCCCTCTGCCTATTTCTTGAATGGATTATTCATTCTTTGGGTGTTGAGTTTGATAAGTTCTTTATAGATTTTGGATACCAGCCCTTTATCTGATGTTGTTGCAAATATCTTTTCCCATTCTGTCAGTTGTCATTTGGTTTTGTTGACTGTTTCCTTTGCTGTGCAAAAGCTTTTGATCTTGATGAAGTCCCAATAGTTCATTTTTGCCTTTGCTTCCCTTGCCTTTGGAGATGTGTCTAGAAAGAAGTTGCTGCAGCTGAGGTCAAAGAGGTTGCTACCTGTGTTCTCCTCAAGGATTCTAATGGATTCCTGTCTGACACTGAGGTCTTTCATCCATTTTGAGTCTATTTTTGTGTGTGGTGTAAGGGAATGGTCCAGTTTCATTCTTCTGCATGTGGCTGTCCAATTTTCCCAACACCATTTATTGAAGAGACTGTCTTTTCCATTGGACATTCTTTCCTGCTTTGTCAAAGATTAGTTGATGATAGAGTTGAGGGTCTACTTCTGGGCTCTCAATTTGTTGAGGGTTTTTTATCATGAATGGATATTTTATTTTGTCAAATGCTTTTTCTGCACCTATTGAAGTGATCATATATTTATTACCCTCCTTATTTTTTTAAGATTTTATTAATTATCTGACAGAGAGAGATCACAAGTAGGCAGAGAGGCAGGCAGAGAGAGGAGGAAGCAGGCTCCCCGCCAAGCAGAGAGCCCAATGAAGGGCTCAATCCCAGGACCCTGGGATCATGACCAGAGCCAAAGGCAGAGGCCCAACCCACTGAGCCACCCAGGCACCCTACCCTTTTTTTTTTTTTAATTAATGTAGTATATCATTGATTGATTTGCAAATATTGAACCACACTTGTAATCCAGGAATATATCCTGCTTGATGGTAGCAAATGATTTTTTTTTAAGATTTTATTTATTTATTTGACAGAGAGAGATCACAAGTAGGCAGAGAGGCAGGCAGAGAGAGAGAGGAGGAAGCAGGCTCCCTGCTGAGCAGAGAGCCCAACGTGGGACTCGATCCCAGGACCCTGAGATCATGACCCGAGCCAAAGGCAGCGGCTTAACCCACTGAGCCACCCAGGTGCCCCAGCAAATGATTTTTTTAATGTATCATTGGATTTAGATTGCTAGTATATTGCATCCATGTTCATCAGGGGTATTGGCCTGCAAGTCTCTTTTTTAGTGTGGTCTTTATCTGTTTGTGGCTTCAAAGTAATGCTTGCTTCAAAGAATGAGTTTGGGAGTTTTCCTTTCTATTTTTTGGAATAGTTTGAGAAGAATAGGTATTACTCCTCAAGTGTTTGGTAGAATTTGCCTATGAATTCATCTGGCCCTGGACTTTTTTGTTAGGAGTTTCTTGATTACTGATTCAATTTCTTTGCTGGTTATTGGTTTGTTCAAGTTTTCTATTTCTTACTGCTCTGGTTTAGTAGTTTATAGGTTTTTAGAGATTTCTTCCAGTTTTGTCTAATTTGTTGTATAGTTTTTCACAATATTCTCTTGTATTTGTTTGTATTTCAATGGTATTGGTCACTATTTCTCCTCTCTCATTTGTGATTTTATTTATTTGGATCCTTTCTACTTTCTTTTTGATAAGTCTAGCTAAAGGTTTATCAGTTTTATTTATTTATTTATTTTTCAAAGAACCAGCTCCTGGTTTTATTGATCACTTCTATTGTGTTGGTTTTTTGTTTTTGTTTTTGTTTTTTAGTTTCTATATCATTTATTTCTGCTCTAGTCTTTATCATTTCCTTCCATCTTTTGGCCTCAGGCTTCATTTGTTGCTCTTTTTCTAGCTCTTTTAGTGTAAGATTAGGTTGTTTATTTGAGATTTTTCTTGCTTCTTAGGGTAGACCTATATTGCTTATATGCTTCCGTCTTGGGGCCATTTTTGCTTATCTCAAAGGTTTTGAACTGTTGTGTTTTCATTTTCATTCGTTTCCATGTATATTTTATCTTTTCTTTGTTTTCCTGGTTGACCCATTCATCATTTTGTAGTATATTATCTAACCTCCGTGTATTTGTGGCCTTTCCCAATTTATCATGTGGTTGATTTCTAGTTTCATAGAGTTGTGGTCAGAAAAGGTTCATGGTATGATCTCTTTCATTTTGTATTTGCTGAGATCTGATTTGTAATCTAACATGTGATCTAATCTGGAGAATGTCTCATGTGCACTTGAAAAGAATATGTATTCTGCTGTTTTAGGATGGAATGTTCTGATTATATCTGTTAAGTCCATCCAGTCCAGTGTGTCCTCAAAGCCATTGTTTCTTTGTTTATTTTCTGTTTGAAGATCTGTCCATTGTTGGATTGTTCCCTTTATTATGATATAGTGCCCTTCTTTTCTGTTATAGTCTTTGTTTTAAAGTCTAGTTTGTCTGTATAAGTATCGCTACTCTGGCTTTCTTTTGACATCCATTTGTGTGATAAATATTTGTCCACTTTCAATCTTCACGTGTCTTCAATCTGCAAGGTCTAAAAAAAAAAAAATTAGTCTCTTGTAGGCAGCATATAGAAAGATCTTTTTTTTTTTTTAATCCATTCTTATACTCTATGTCTTTTGACTGGAGCATTTAGTATACTTATATTCAAAGTAATTATTTTTTAAAATTTTATTTATTTTAGAGAGAAAGAACACAGGGAGGAGCAGAGAGAGAGAGAGAGATAAGCAGACTCTACACTGAGCATGGAATCCAATGTAGGACTCAATACCACTACCCTGAGATCAGGACCTAAGCCAAAATCAAGAGTTGGATGCTTAACTGACTGAGCTACCCAGATACCTCTCAAAGTAATTACTGATGGATGTATATTTATTGCCATTTTATTACTCATTTTGTCATTGCTTCTGGAGCTTTTTGTTTTGTTTTTAGTTTTGTTTTTGTTGTTGTTGTTGTTGGTTTTTGTCCATTTCTTGTCTATGTCATTTTTGGAGTCTCCTTTGCAGTCCCAAAGTTCCCTTTAATATTTCTTGTAGGACAGACTTAGTGGTAATTAAATTTAGTTTTTCTTTGTCTGGGAAACTCTAACCTTCCTTCTATTCTGAATGACAGTCTTGCTGGATAGAGTATTCTTAGCTATAGATTTTTCCATTTAACACTTTGAATATATCATGCCACTCTCTTCTGGCTTGTCAAGTTTCTGTTGTGAAGTCTCCAGCTAGCTTTATGGGTCTTCCCTTTTAAGTAAAATATGTCTTTTGTCTTGCTGCTTTTAAGATTTTTTTCTTTATCACTGTTTTACAAATTTAACTACGATATGTCTTGCCGTTGCCCTGCTTTTGTTGATTTTGATGGGAGTTCTCCATGCTTCCAGGATCTGGATGTCTGTTTCCTTCCCCAGATGAGGAAAGTTTTCAGCTATTATTTCTTCAAATAAATTTTCTGCCCCTTTTCTCTCTCGTCTTTTAGGACTCCTATAATACAAATGTTATTACATTTGATGGAGTCACTGAGTTCCCTAAGTCTATTCTTGTGTTGCATAATTCTTTCTCTTTTGTTCATCTTCATTATTTTCCATTATTTTCTCTGTAAGTTACTAATTCATTCCTCTGCTTCTTTCAGCCTGCTGTTCACTCGGTCAAGCCTGTTTCCATCTTGTTTATTGTATTCTTCATCTCTGACTCTTTTTTTAATTCTTTTATCTCTGTGGTAAGGGTCTCACTGATGTCTTCTATTTTTCTTTCCCCAAGACCAGTGAGTATCCTTATGATTGTTGCTTTAAATTCTCCATCAGGCATGTTACTTATATCTGTTTCACTTAGATCTCTGGCTGGGGCCTTATCTTGCTCTTTCATCTGGGATAAATTCCTCTGTCTTTGCTGTTTGTCTAAGTTTCTTCCTTCTTCTTTGTTGTTAGAAAAGACAGTTATGTCTCCTGCTCCTGAAAAATTGGCCTTATGAGAAGAGGTCATGTGGTGAATAGGGCCTGGCCCTTCAGGGAGTGTCTCTGGTGTGTACTACATGCTCTGTGCTGCTGTGTTTTGGTTGTTCTATCCTTCAGACCAGTCATCTACAAAGCCTCTCCTTGCCTGCTACAGTCAGTGTTTGATCTCCTGCCTGAATGTGGTGAGTTTAACGAGGTGTGCTCTAGTCAGTTTGTGATATGAAACCTGACACCACTTTCAGCAGAACTGAGGCCTACAGAATTCTCTGGTCAGGAGACATGTTGTGGGCAGGGATTTGTCTTTGTCTTCCGGGATAGGGCCCACCACACTGGGACTGAGACAAGCTTGACTGAAAAAGGCAGTTCTTCCAGAGCACAGGGAACAGAGCAGTGCTCTCCAGTCTCTATTCCAGGCAAGCCCACTACCTTTAAAATTATAGGCTTTAAGTCCTCCTGATTGCAAAAATTCACAAAATTCAGCCTCTCTCATTTTTCATGCCAATGGCTTTGGGAAAACATTCGGTTTGTGTGTACCCCTATGTACTCCTCTCTTTCTCTCTCTCTCCTTCACCCTCCTCTGGGACCACAGCTCTTTCCCTTCCACAGCACCTGAAATTCATTTCTCCTTTAAACCATATCTCTGCATTTCCTATGACGTGGCTTCTTCTTTCCCTTTAGTTATGGAGTTTGTTCTGTAGGTCTTCAGGTTGATTATAAGGGTATTTAGGATGATTTGGTAGTTATCTAGTTGTGTTCATGGAAGAAGATGAACCTTGGGTTGTCCTACTCTGCCACCATCTTCTCTGTCTTCCAACTCAAGTCCCTTTGTGAGAATTTTTGAATTGAAGAGTGAAGTATGAAATCCTCATTTTGAAAATGTAAAGTTTTCTAAGCCTGAAAGAGATCTTTTGACCAGGAAAAGCCAATTTCAAAGGAATAAATTGTTTGCCTTTTTGTAAGCTTAATTTGATCTTCCTTTTAGTAAATGGAATATGTTTACTATTTGTATTACTGGCTTGCAAGTTTAGATTAACATAAAAATAGTTAAGGTCAATTTATTTGCCTTTTTTTTATAAATACAAAGACTGTATCTGTACTATTATCAACAATCCAGAAAAAAGGAAAAATATCCATCAATAATGCTCACCAAAAATATGGATACTAAGATGTGTAACACTTTTCACTGAGATAACATAGTACAATGTAAACCAAGCTAAGAACTCTATTTGCTATTTATGACTTTGAGGACAAATATTATTCATTATATTGACATTTCTCAGCTATATCTGATTCTTTATTTAAAATAAGTTTCTCTCACTTTATTTCTTTATTCAATATCCCTTACAAGACTCATTATTTATATCAATTTTACAAAATGTCTCTACTGCATTATGAAATTTAAATTCTACTGAAAAGACCATACAACTTCGTACATATCTAAGTCACAGTTAATTCATAGATATTTGAAGATAAGGAAAAATTTCCATTTAAAAATCAAAATACTTCACTAAATCAATATTTACAAGTGAGAATCACTGTAATAATTATCTCCTTGCCTTCTTTTCTTTATCTTACACTAACATTACTTCAGATTCCAGATTTGTTTCAGGGTTCTAGATCAAGGAATTCACAACTGCAGTAATTCAGATGCCAGCAACTGGAATTCACATTAATCCTTCCCATACCTTACCACAGCTCTCTGAAGCCTGTAACATCTGAACAGTCACAGTATAGTCAGGACAGGACTAAGTCCTGCTTAGGGTATAGCATTTGCTAATAGAAGGTCATTTATCCTTGCATTTGACTATACACTATATTCAAGTGATATTCAATATCAGTATGGGAGGTAAAATTGCCCTTCTTCCAAATATTCTGTATTTCAAGCATTTTAACAACTCCACCAATAATTCTCTAATTGGTTTCACTTTGAAGGAGATTTACCATTTTTTAGAAGTTCAGAGTTTAACCCTAGAAGACCCTCTATTTCATGTATGAATCTGAGAGGTTCTGGGAAATAAAGGGAATGGCCAAAACATAAGGGTCCCCATGCACTCCAACTTTATTTTACCATACCACCATGTTTTAAATCTCTCTTCCTTTACTTTCCATCTGGCCTTAACAAAAGATCTTTAGTCCATATTAACCAATGGGAAATCCTGGGCCAGAACCTGTGTTAAGAAGAAATACTACTGAATAGAAGTCTAAAGGAAGATTCAGACTCCATGGGATTCAAGACCATCCAGATTTTTTAATTAAGTTCCCACAAGGGGTGCCTGGATGGCTCAGTCAATTAAGTGTCTGATTTCAGCTTCAGATCTTGAGGTCCTGGGATTGAGCTCTGCATCAGGCTCCCTGCTCAGTCTGCTTCTCCTGCAGCTCCTCCCCCTACTCATGCACTTTTCTCAAATAAATAAATAAATAATAGAAAGAGTTTCACAAATGTCTTCCTAAGTTATTACATCTATATTTAAAAATTATAATAAATGAAAATCTTCTTAACAAAAAGATATGTTCCATATTTTCATAATGCTATTATTACTGAAAGTTTTTTGGTAAATCAACATAAACACTGGATTATCTACAATAAACTTAGTAATATTACAAGTTTGGAATTCAAGTTCTAAAGCTATATATATATATATATATATATAGTGAGCTTTATATATATATACACACACACACACGCCCTTTTTACTTTTACAACTTATTAAGGGGGTAGAACTTGTGCCATATCACTATTGTGCATATAGCACTTAGCATAGCCACTGGTATGATAAAGGAACTCAATAAACATTATATTAGTTAGTTAAGCTCCATTACATTCCTAGTCTCTGCCTAAAACTACTATGTACAGAGCAGCAACCAAAATTATGAGACATTTTCCATTGTCTTCAAAGAGCTTATAGTCAAATAGGGGAGACAAGGCCTCTCACACAAAGTTATTAAGGTTCCATTAAAGAATAAATATCTTGACATAACAATGCAAGATGATAAATATGTGGTTAGGTGTGAACAACTGCACTTAATAAAAGAATCAGATAATGGTGTTACATTTCACAAACTGTAGCATCAGAACATCTCTCTTCTTGTATCTAATACAGAGGTGTCCATATTACATAGCTATTAGCACAGTTAGGGCAATTCCAACCTTGAAGTAGAGATGACTGAACCTCCACTCAAGCCGCAACATGCTTCTTTGCTAATGATACGCAAAGTCTTGATTGAGACAAACAGGTGTCATAGCACTTATTTAGCTACTGTCTGCCTCATCTATGAGGTTAAAATGCCTTCTGATATCTTTAATACTGACATAATAGCTAATAATATAAGCAAACTGAAAGACTATCCCATTGTCCTTGCATGGTATTGAGCAGAATTTAGAGAGCCATACAGCTGGCTATCAAGGTTTTTTTCCAAAAAAGGTCAAAAGGTTCTAGAAAGCAGATTAACACTGAAAGAAATTATCCAATTTTCATGAGACATTTTATTAAAAAAATTAAAGAACACACATTAATTTAAAATTTGGTGAAACCACAAATAATTAAAGATAAAATTGCTTTATATCCAAAATAGTTTTGCTGAAAACAAAGTGCTTTGAATATTTCCCTTTGTTTAATCTAAACCAGTAGTTTTCCATAGTAGCCATAGGAGCAACTTCAATAATCACACAAATGTTTGACAGAAATATAATATCTAAACCTATTTTGAGAATTTTTAAAACTACAAAAATGCATAATAAAATATATAACATATTTTCACACACTGGAGAACCTGTGATACTAATCCTGATTCCAATGCTAAATAATTTTAATGCCAATTTTAGTATAAAACTTCTGCAATCTCTATGTATATTTTGAACTTCTTGCAAATGTGGTATTCACTAGGATGTTTATAACTTTGCATTGGTCTTTTTAGGTGTTCAGATCTATACATATCTAATTTTATAACACTGGACACGTGAAGAGAACATCTCAGTACTGTGTGATCAAATCAAACTATTCAAATAGATGGACTAACGATACAAGACAGTAGCCATTAATTTGAACCATAAGTCCATATTTCAAAAAATTATTTTCTTTAGAAGTCTTATCCTTCTTGTATATTTTCTTTGTAGTTTCTATAAATTTAAATTTGTCAGATAAATTTATACATATATTTTATAACATAAAATAAATGTTTTATTTCTAAATTTTGTCATTTATAAAGTAAATTTCTATTAGTAAAATATATGTTACATTTTTGTTTCTTTTGCTTTTGAGAAGGCTCAAATATCATTGTTAATAGTCTGATGTATCATTATATTGTTAAACATGTACCCAAACCAAATCTCATTCTCACTCTAATTAGTTTCATTATTTACTCTAATAAAATTGCTCTGTAACAAAACCAGTATTAATCTCAACAAAATGAATTGTCTTCATTGAACCATGCTCTCTGCTGCCCCTTTTAATAGCTTGCACTCCAGTCACAGTACTTGCAAGTTTAATTCTAATTTCTCTGACCATTTTGTTGCTTTCTCACCATGTGGGGTATTTTATCCCTGACCATTGAATCTGGTACCTCCAAACCTCAGGCTTGTCTTTTATAATCTCTAAACTGTACCCTCAAGAACCTCATCTGTTCCCCTGACTTTGTTTGTATATCTCCAATATTTTAGAGTATCACATTAAATGGATGGAGTATGTGACAGAAATCTTGCATTGATAAACTATTCCCAAAACTATATATTGGTGTAAATGACCATGTAGTTTATAATTTAGAGCTAAAGTGCCCAGTTCAGTTTGATGTTTCATCTTTGATCTTTTTGACTTCAGCTTGGACAATTAGAGTAGCTGGAAAATACACTTTTCTTAAATGATTTTTTGAAATTTATTTATTGTATAGAGATAAAGAGAAGATCAGGTGTAGGGCAGAGGGAGAGAATCTCATGCAGACTCTGCTCTGAGCATAGAGCACAACACTGGGCTTTATCTCATGACCCTGAGATCATGACTTCATACAAAATCAAGAGCTGGATGGCCAACTGACTGAGCCACCCAGGTGCTCCTGGAGAATACACTTCTTAAAAAATGTTTACGTGTTTATATGTTTTCACCTAACCACTCCTTTTGTGTCTGACATCTCTCTCCCTCTCTTCAGGGCCTCTCCATAGGGCTTGGACTTGTAGCATGGAGGTTTCTGGGTAGCTGCAGTTCTTACACTGTAACTGGCATTCAAGAGGCAAAAAGCAGAGACTTCCAGGCTGTTCAAAGGTCTGGAACAGCATTATTTCCTCCATATAACACCATATTGCCACCTCAATGGAAGATCAGGTGCCCATCTTTATTCACCTGACTTAGAATATCTTTTTCCTTCTGCTCCTTCAATTCATGTCTCTCTTCCTTTAGAAAACATTTTTCTGTGACTTATTTCCAGATTAACTTCTGAAGTTAATTCTGAGTCCCTCTCCCTTAGAATTTAGACACTGTCTTCACATATTATTATGTGTAATGGACATTTCCTACTTTTTGAATGTTCATCATTGAGGCCCTTTTTTCCTATTAGTAATCCAAATTTATTTGGTAATCTCTCATTTTGTAGAAATCTTTTGATGTTTTGGCTACCTCCTACAAAATAAGCTGTGTTTAGGGTCTCCAGAGAAATAGAACCAATAGAGGTGTATGTATGTGCATATGTATGTGTGTATGATAGAAAAGATTTTTTTTAAGGAATTGGCTCATGTTATTGTGTGGTCTGGTAAGTCCAAAATCTAATAGATTAGGCCAGCAAGGTGAAGACCAGGGAAAAGTTCAGTTCAAGCCCAAAGGCAGTCTCCTAGCAGAATTCCTTCTTTCTGGGAGGGTCTCTGTCTTCATTCCAGTAAGGCCTTGAGTTAGCTGGATGAGGCCCATCCACATTACAGGGAGTAATTTGCTTTATTCAGAGTGTTCTGATATAAACGTTAATTTCATTCAAAAACACATTCATAGAAATATCCACGATAACATCTAACCAAATAACAGGGCACTGTGGCCTGGTTATTTTCATGCATAAAATTAACTATCACAGATGTCAAACCAATTTGTTCCTCCCTTTTTCTCCACAGTGTGGACACCTAATATAAGTTCAGTAAATCAGATGCTTTTTCATGGTTGCTGAATCTTGAGCAATTAATGCAATGATATCAGGAAAGTAGGAGGTCATATTCATTACAGCATCAGGAGTGGCAGTGACATGGCTTCTGATTATACCTGAAGTGTAACTACTGCTGTATATCTTCTGCTCAGGCTTCTATAATTTCCTTCTAATTGATAATCCTGGTCATTTGTACTCTTATGGAGTCTGGAGCGTCTAGATATATTTCCAATAAACTCGCTGTTTTTCTGCAGATAAACAAATTTGTTTTCTACTGCTTGAATCCACATCACACTAATTAACATGTTATGCTATTTATGTACTTGAGTTGTCCTGAGAATAAATGAGTTACTAACCAAGAAGCATAACAAACAAATTCCTTACACAGTAGTATGATCAATGAAACATTTTTCCTCCTTGTCATTTTCTTTTTTTAATTTTTCCTTAATATCATGAAAATTATAATAATCATCATTATTGAACTTTCTATATATGTTTTGAACAAGGAGCTTAACTCCTAGCATAGTACCCTGGACAATGTAGTACTCAGTTCAATGCATTAGCCTGCTTGGCTCATAAGCAGTTAAGATGAAAACTTTGAGATGCTAAGGGACTTAGGTAATTCATGCAATAAGCTATGCATTTTAGTACTGAAATCTCTAAACTCTGCTACATTTCACTACATACTTGAAATATTTTGGTTATCGACAGTAAAAAAAAAACTTAGTAACTTGGAAATTGGAATAATCAAAATTGACTTTTCTGAACTATAAATGAAACTTTATTCAACTTAGAAGTTAAAAGTAAGTACTAGTTCCCTGAAATTTCTATCAATAAATTCCACAACAGACTGCTAATAAGTATAGTGTTTCTTTTTAAGGTGATGAAAATTTCTGGAATTAGGGGCACCTGGTTGGCTCAGTTGGTACAGCATGCAATTCTTGATCTCCAGGTTGCAAGCTTGAGCCCTTTGTTGGGTATAGAGATTACTTAAAAATAAAATCTTTTAAAAAATGTTCTGGAATAAGAAAGAAATGTTCACAAAGCACAACTTTGTGAATATACTAAAAAAATATATATTTGAAAAGCATGAATTTTATGGTAAGTTAATTATATATCTCAATATTATATATCTTAGTAAATAAGATTTTTTAAGAAAACCAATTATCTATGCTGTAAATATCTACTTAGTGTTTCAGATTACAGGTGTTCACTTTCTAGAAATTTATTCTTTATTGTACAGCCAGGATTCCTATATTACTGGAGGAAATTTCTAAATCACTGTTATTTATTTCTTGGGCAGTTTTTAAACCTGTCAACCTATGACATTCACTTTAAATGAAAACTTCATCATTCAGATTTCAGGTGAAATCTAGTTGTGGAATTCAGTCATTCCTAATGGACACATATTTTATCATATCTGGAGATTTATCTGGCAGGTACTTAGTAAAGTAAGGAAATGGATTGATTCCAACAATATTTGAAGTGGTGTGGTGGGCCAAAGCATCCAACGTACATGAATAAATCAATGACACCTTTCCATTTCTTCATCATAGCTGAAATACTCAAGTTATGCTTAGGAGTGATTGCATCTAAACATGTTTAAGAAGAAATAGTCATCGCTCTTTTGTTTTACTTCCAAGCACATAACTGGGGACAAATAAAGGTTACATGATAATGAAACTGGTGATTACACACAGCACATAAGGAACACACTAACTACACATTATTTGCCCATATTGCTTTGAGAAACAGATAGGGAAATGTTTCAAAGTTCTCAAACTCCAACTTAAGAAGAAATATTTTACAATAATTCACCTGCTTCCATTCAAGGAATCTGATGTAGCTCCCAAGACAGTCTTTAATAGAGAATATATCTGAAATCTCACTACAACATGTCAAGAAAAAAAAGGAGGGAGGTGGGGAGAAGGAGAGGAAATAGTTGTTAAAACTGGCAACATACCAAGAGTCATGTTTAGTACTCCACCACATAAAATGGGATTGGACCATTTTATCTTCTGAGTTTCTCTTGCTCTGTCTCATCCTCTCTCCCATCCCTTCATCTCCCCTCCGCAACACCCACCCAACCACGACCACCACAGCCCACCTCTCCATTTCAAGCAATCTACTTATCATTGTGCCTAGGCTTGATTAGATTTATAGTTTGTTTATCTGAGAGCTCAATGCTTTATTGCATCCAGAAGCCAAAATACGTGCACCTCCACAACCCAGCTGAATAAAACAAACTCATTTTGATCTTTGTGTACAAAGCCATCAGCACTGGTTCAAAGTGTAGTGCAGCCAGTTCTGGACAGCAGATGCAGAGTTCAGCTCTTCTCCTGGGCCCTTGGTTTCAATTAGGCTGTCTGCCAAGTGGCCCATGTGCCTCTGTGTGCTGAAACATTTCTTTGAGGCAGCTTTTTTAAATTAGGAAATAAAGACTTCCCATGTGATTTGCTATATATACAATTTATGACAATTGATTTTTATAGTTAAAATACATACATTTTTAACATATTTCTCTTTCTTCAAAATAGCAGCTTTCTAACAAGAGAAGATAATTAGCAAAATGTAAATATTGCATTTCATTTACTCTTACTACTCTAAAATTAACTCAAACATACATTGAAATGATACTAAAGACCACTGGGTTTCTAAAATAAATGACTTCTTTGTCTTAAGGTGGTGGTGGTGGTGGGGTAACAGTGGGATATAAGCAAGCACTTTCTAACTTCTAGGAACTGTAAATAGGGGAAAAAATAAATATGAACAAAAAAGAAGCTATAATTACTTAAGACTGACCAGTTCCTCAACCAGAGTAGATGATATTTTTCTTGCTTTCATTACCATTTGGGCCTTTTACCTCCTGAACTTTCAAACACAACCTTGTGACCTGGCAGTAGATATAACAAATTCCAAAGCCAACTTCCAATGTCTAGCTGATTCCTGGTAAAAGCATGAGCTAAATGCACAGCAAATGTCTGTGATTCACAGCCTCAAATGCACACATATGTATACAAATATAATTCTCACCAAAGATAGCCTCATGTGGCAAAAATCTAGAAACTATTGAAAGCAGTTATCTAGCTGCTCTAAGCTATTAATAAGATGCTCCTTTTGCTACTTAGAGGAGGCAGTCAAGTCCTACTAGGACTGGAGGAGCCTGGAGGGGCAGCAACCATCCTGAAGGAAGGTCCAAGCTATGTAAAAGCCAGGAAACCATGACAGCTTGCAACCTTTTGCAAGGAATCAGGTCAACTTTGAAGAAGCTCCTACATAAGCCTAAATTACCCTTAAATTCAGAGGCATTTAAATCCCAAAGACCTGGACCCACAAATTGAGCCATCACTTAGCAGATGTTTGCCACCACCAGTGCCAAGCCAAACCGAAAATAACTGGGCACCAACAATAGCAACTGAATGGTAACCAGCTGTTAGTGGTGATTTTAAGCAGGCCCCATACCATGCTAGGCCACTCAAACAGCAGGGACGCATAAGTGTGGCATACACATTTTTTTTTTCTTTTTTTCTTTCTTTCTTTTTTTTTTTTTAGTGACCAGATGGTTTTATTGAGTCATTTTCCTGTTTTCCATAAAGCTGAATTACTACATTCCTAAAAATCTTCTCTATTTCTACTTCTAAATTAGAACATTGCCCATATTCTCGATGCTTGATCTTGAACATATTGAAAATGATGGTACTATGCCTGTTTGATGCAAATTTCAATAACAGAGAAAGAAATAAACTTTCTGAAAAACATAACTTTGTTGAATAATTCTTTGGTAATTTTTTTATAATCAAGGATAGAAATATATGATTCATGTCAATGTTAAGATGTTTTGATATTTTCCCCTTTCTAAAGGTGTGATCACAATCAGAAATTTATAAATTTTCTATATATATCTTGCTGCATCCAATGCGAGATAATCTTTTCCTCTTTAGCACTTACTGTAAAACATATACAGACAATGCAGCTCAACTAACATTTACCAAATTATCTATAGCATTGGCACATTTTTGGGTTTTTTTGTTTTTTTCTTTTTGTTGTTTGACTCCCTGAACCCATTTCTCCAACCTCTATCCCATCCCACTGGAAACCACCTATCTATTTTCTGTATCTGTGAGCCTGGTATTCTGTTTTTATTTGTATTTTTTACATTCCATAAATAAATGCTATCATATAACATTTATCTTTCTTTGCCTGAGTTATTTTACTTAGCACAATGCCCTCAAGCCCCATCCATGTTGTTGCAAATAACAAGAACTCATTCATCTTTATGGTTGAGTAATATTCCAATGTGTCGATATTAGTAATATTACAATGTGTGTGTGTGTACACTACACACACACACACACACAATCTCACAGATTCTTTATTCACTCATATACCAACGGACATTTAGGTGTTTCCATATCTTGGTTATTGTAAATAATGCTGCAATGAACATGGAGGTTCATGTATCTTTTGTTTTTTTTCCTTTTTGAGCTAGTGTTTTCATGTTCTTCACACAAATACCCAAAAGTAAAATTGCTAGATCATATGGTAGTTTTACTTTTAATTTCTTCCAAAACCTTCACACTATTTTCCATAGTGGTCTTACTAATTTATATTTCCATCTGCAGTGCCCAAGAATTCCCTTTCTCCACATCCTTGCCAACACTTGTTATTGGTTATCCTTTTGATAATAGCCATTTTAACAGGTGAGAGGTGATAGCTTAGTGTGGTTTTGATTTGCATCTTCCTGATAATAATGACGAGCATCTTTTCATGTATTTTTGGCCATCTATATGTCTTCTTTGGAAAAATGTCTATTTGGTGTTCCACCCATTTTTAATCAGATTGGGTTTTGTTTTGCTATTCAGTTGTATGAGATCTTTATGTATTTTAGATATTATGATTTGCAAATATTCCCATCAGTAGGTGACCTTTTCACTTTGTTGATGGTTTCCTTTGCTGTGCAGAAGCTTTTTAGTATGATGCTGTCCCACTTATTTTGGCTTTTGTTTCAATTCTTTTAGTGTTAGATTCGAAGAAAAGTCATCACCAAGACCAATGAGGAGGAGCTTACTCCCTATGTTTTCTTGTAGGAGTTTTATGGTTTTAGTCTCCATTCAAGTTTTTAATCTATTTTTGAGTTTATTCTTGTGTAAGATTTAAAATAATGGTTGCATTTCATTATTTTGCATGTGGCTGTTCAGTTTTCCCAGAACGATTTATTGAAAAGACTATTCTTTCCCCATTATATATTATTGGCTCCTTTGCCATAAATAAATTGACTATATTTATATTTGTGAATTTATTTCTGTTCCATTGATCTAAGTGTCTATTTTTATGCCAATATTGTTTTAATTACTATTTCTTTGTAATAAAGTTTGAAATCAAGAAGCATGTCTCCAGCTTTATTATTCTTTCTCAGGATTGCTCTGACTATTCAGGGTTTTCAGTGCTTCCATGCAAATTTTAGAATTGCTTATTTTAGTTCTGTAGAAAATGTCATTGGAATTTTGATAAGGATTTCATTGACTCTACAGATTGCTTTCAGTAGTATGGGCATTTTATTGATTCTTTCAATCCAGGAGCATGGAATATCTTTCCATTTACTTGTGTCTTCTTGAATTGATTTCATTAATGTCTTTTAGATATCAATATGTATGTCTTTTGCCTCCTTGGCTAAATTTATTCTTAGGTATTCTATTCTTTTTGATGCAGGTGTAAATGGATAGTTTTCTTATTTTCTTTTCTTTTTTTTTAAGATTTTATTTATTTATTTGACAGAGATCACAAATAGGCAGAGAGCAGGAAGAGAGAGAGGCGGAAGCAGGCTCCCCACTGAGCAGAGAGCCCGACATGGGGCTCGATCCTAGGACCCTGAGATCATGACCTGAGTGAAGGC
This sequence comes from Neogale vison, assembly GCF_020171115.1. Classification (NCBI taxonomy): domain Eukaryota; kingdom Metazoa; phylum Chordata; class Mammalia; order Carnivora; family Mustelidae; genus Neogale; species Neogale vison. The sequence continues at coordinate 73,930,120 of NC_058091.1, read as the reverse complement.
AGAGGCTTTAACCCACTGAGTCACCCAGGTGCCCCCTTTTCTTATTTTCTTTTTCTGATAGCTCATTAAATAGTGTACAGAAACACAACAGATTTTTTTACATTGATTTTTATCTTACAACCTCACTGAATTTATCAGTTTAACAGTTTTTTTTGATGGCATCTTTAGGGTTTTCTATATATAATATCATGTCATCTACAAATATTCACAGTATTTGTAGTTTATTTCTTCATTTACAATTTGGATACTTTTATTTTTATTTTCATTTAATTATTTACATCACCTAATTGTTTTGCACTATATCGAATATATTGAATAAAAGTGCTAAGAGTAGGTACCTTCTCTTGTTCCTGATCATAAAAGAAAGGCTTTCAGCTTCTCATCATTGAGTATAATGTTAGCTATGGGCTTATCATATATATGGCCTTTTACTATACTAAGGTACATTCCCTTTATACCCACTTTGTTGAGAGTTTTTATCATAAATGGATGCTGAATTCTCCCAAATCTGTTTTCTGTATCTACTAAGATACAGAGATATCCTTCATTATGTTATTTAGTGTATTATATTGACTGATCTGTGAATTTTGGCCCATCCTTGAATTCCTGGAATAAATCCCTCTTGATCATGGTGTATGATCCTTTTAATGTTTTGTTGAATCTGGTTTGCTACTATTTTACTCAGGATTTTTCATCTATGTTCATTAGGGATAGTGGCCTGCAATTTTCTTTTCCTTTGGCATCCTAGTCTGGTTGTGGTATCCACAATGCCAGCCTCATAAAACAAGTAAGGAAGAGTTCCCTCTTTTCCTGTTTTTTGGAAGAGTTTAATGAGGATTGGTATTAACTTATCTTTGAATGTTTAGTAGAATTTTTCAGTAAAACAGTCTGGTCCTAGACTCTTGTTTGTTGGGAGCTTTTTGATTACTGATTCAATCTCTTTGCTAGTAATTGGTCTGTTCATATTTATTTTCATCATGATGCAGTCTATCAAGCTGTATGTTTCTAGGAATTTATCCATTTCTTCTAGGTTGTCTAATTTGGTGGCATATAATTGTTCATAATAATTTCTTATTATCCTTTGTATTTCTTTGATATCAGTTATAACTTTTTCTCTTTTGTTTTTATTTCTTTGAGCCCTCACTTTTTTTCTTGGTGAGCTTAGGTAAAAGCTCTTCAATTTTGTTTCTCTTTTCAAAGAACCAGCTTTTCCTTTCATTGATCTTCCTTATTGTGTATTTTGTTTCTATTTCATTTATTTCTCCTCCAATCATTGCTATTTCTTTACTTCTACTAACTTTGGGCCTTATCCTCTTTCTACTTCCTTGAGGTATAAAGTTAGGTGAGATTTTGTTGGAGATTTTTCTTGTTGCTTGAGGTAGACATTTATCAGTAGGAGGATTCATCTTCAAAATACAATTTTTAAAATACAATTTTTTGTATGTGACATTGCCATTTTTGCTTATTTCCAGGTATTTTTCTTATTTAGATTCTGATTTTTTTCTTTGACCCATTGGTTGTTCAGTAGCATTTTGTTTAATCTTTATATATTTGTGAATTTTCCAGTTTTCTTTGTGTAATTAAATTCTAATTTCATACCATTTATAAAAGATGCTTGATATGATTTCATTTATCTTAAGTTAATTAAGGCTTGTCATTCCATGTGCACTTGAGAAGAATGTGTATTTTGCTGCTTTGGGATGGAATGTTCAGTATGTATCTATTAAGTCCATCTGGATCAACATGTTGTTTAGGCCCATGTTCCTGCTTTGATTTTCTGTCTAGATGATCTACCCTTTGATTTAAGTGGGGTACTAAATGTCCCTATTATTGCATTGTCATCAATTTCTGTATTAAGGTGTGTTAGTATTTGCCTTACATATTTTGGTGTTGCTATGTTGGATACCTAAATATTTACAAATGTTACATATTCTTGTTGGATTGACCTCTTTATCATTATGTAATGCCCTTCCTTGTCTCTTATTACAGTCTTTGTTTTAAAGTCATTTTGTCTGGTATTAAGTATACCTACTCTAGTTTTCTTTTCATTTTTATTTTTATGGAATACCTCTTTCCATCCCTTCACATCTGATCTCTGTGTGTCCTTACATCAAAAGTGAGTCTCTTGTAGGTAACATATAGATAAGTGTTGTTTTTTGGTTTTTTGTTTGTTTGTTTTTTATCAATTAAACCACTCCATATCTTTAGATTGGAGAATTTAGTTCATTCATATTCAAAGCAGTTATCAATAGGTAGATACTTACTGACATTTTGTTAATTGTTTTCTGGTGTTCTATAGTTCCTCTCTATTTCTTTCTTTTTCTCTTACTTTCTTGTGGTTTGATGAATTTCTTTGATGATTTGCTTATAGTCCGTTGTCTTTTGTATATTTACTATAGGTTTTTGCTTTGTTGTTATCATGAGGCTTACTTATAACAAACAACTTATGCCTATAACTTTATTTTAAGTTGATAACTTAAGTTTGATCCCATTCTAAAGCTCAACGTTTTTACTGTGCTCTTCATCCACATTTTATGTTTCTAATGTCACATTTTACATCTTTTTATCTTGTGTATCCCTTATTATAATCATATTGACTTTCACTGCTTTTGTCTTTTAACTTTCATACTAACTTTACAAATGATTAACTTACTACCTTTATTGTATTTACTTTTCCAGTGAAATTTATTCTTTTACATGTTTTCTTGTTACTAACGGCACTCTGAATTTTCAGCTTAAAGAAATTCTGTTAGTATTTCTAGTAAGACTGGTTTGGTAGTGATGAGCTCCTTTGGCTTTTGCTTGCCTGGAAAACGTTTTTTCTCTCCTTCAATTCTGAATGATAACTTTACCAGGTAAAGTATTCTTGATTGGAAGTTTTTTCTCTCAGCATTTTGAATATTTCATTCCACCTTCTTCTAACCTGCAAAATTTCTGCTCAAAACCCTTCTGGGTTCATAAGAGGTGGTCCCTTGTATGTGACAAGTTGTTGTTGTTGTTGTTGTTCTTGCTGCTTTTAAGGCTCTCTTGTTATCTTTAACTTTTGACAAATTATATTGTGCCTTGATGTGGGTCTCTTTGGGTTAATTTTTTTTTTTTTTTTTTTTTTTTTTTGCTTACCTCTCTGGGCTTCCTGGATCTGGATGTCTATTTCCTCCCCTAGGTTAGGGAAGTTTTCAGCCATTATTGCCTCAGACAAGATTTCTGTCCTTTTCTCTCTCTTCTTCTGGGACCCCCAATAATGCAAATGTTAGTTTGATGCTGTCCTATAAACTTCATAAGCTATCTTCACTTTTTTCCCATTCTTTTCTTTTTCTCACTCTGATTGGTGAGCTCCATTGTCTTTGAGTTGACTAAACCTTTTTCTTGCTTGATTTAGTCTGCTAATGATTCCCTGTAGTGTATTTTCTAGTTCTATTACCATATTCTTCAGCTCTGTGCTTCTATTTGTTTCTGGTTCAAACTGGTGATAAAGGAATTTCCTGAACTTATCTTCTCCCATAGGACACACTGAGTTTACAGCTATATATGGAACTTTTTTCTTCTTAGGAAAAAAAAAAAAAGCCTAAAGACTTGCTGAGTAATGACCACACATTAGGCACATGAAAAGAAAACCACATCAAAGTAGGTAGGAGAGTATGGGAAACAATCTTGCCATAAACCCCACCTCTGGTATGGTGACCCACACTAGGAGAAAACTCAAAACCCAGAGCTTCTCTCTGAGGAGAAAAGGGCTCAAACCCCATACTGGGCACCTCAACTTTTAGGACTTCACCCTGAAAGATGAACACCCAAAACAGCTTACTGTGAAAACCAGTGGGGCTCATGACCTGAGACCCATGAGATTATAGTGATCTGGGAGACAGTTCTTAAAAGGCTCATGCACTCAGACTACCTGCTTCATGGCCCAGCTCAGAAGCAGCCAACTACACCCAGATTTAAAGTAAAGGAGGTTCATATACTTATATTAAAGTATTGGGCAGGCATCTAATTTAACAAACACATCTGAGTGTCACTGGAACACTTTCTGGGGATGGAGACTGACAGATGTTATCTTCTTGCTCTCCTTTTGCTGTGGTCCAGAGCACCAGTATCTCTCAGAATAGTTTTTATATGTGTCTGGTGCTCAATCTTTGCAGCTGCTGCCCAAAGGATGCCTCTTAACTCTCCAGCTGTGGAGGACAGTAGATTTTGCATTCCTGATCCCATAGGTCTATAATAATCACAGTCATCCAGAAAGGAACTCATATCTCAATCTGGCATCCTGATTCTTGTGGCTGCTTCCAGGGGACACCTCTACATTGCCCGGCTTTGGTGGTCAGTGAAGTTTATGATTGTGTATTCCATGGGATTGTAATCTATAGAGAAAGAATTCCTAAACAGCTACAACCACCCCCACTCAGGAACAGCAAGGGGTAAAAACAGACCCAGGATCTTGAATTTTCTGTGAAGGAGGGCTATTAGCTAATCATCGTGCTTAAAACCTAAAGAGAAGGCTTCTAATTAATCACACATCTAGAGGTTGACTGTAATCTCTTCCAGAGATCTCAGAGGATAGGTGCTATTTTCACACATTCCCTCTGCCTCACTCCAGGGCACCAGTGTCTCTTGGAGGAAAACTTTACATATAGCTGGTGACCTGATTTTTATATTGGGTGCCCCAGTATTTTTAGCTGTCACCCAGCTTGCACTCCTGGGTCCCACAGGATGGTGACAATTGGTGAGTTGGTTCTTGGCAGGCTGCAATCCCCACAGCACTATGCAGATGGCAGACTGAGGCATACTTTCCAATCCTTCTATGAAGAAGACCTCTGGAGATTTGCCCTAGGGGATAGGCTTCACATTTGGCCACATCTAGTGGACTACAAAACTGCTCATAAGGAAGAGAGGTTGTAGATGCTATCTTGGAGCTTTCCCTTACCCTTGCTCCAGTTTCTGGATATCTCCCAGAGAAAAGCTGATACATTCATCTGGAGCCTACCTTTTGTGACTGCCACCTAGGGGACACTCTCAGATTGTCTGGTCAGCAAGGCTTACACTTGCAGTCCTGCTGGATTATATATATTTGCATACTTTTAAAAACTACTGCTTGAGGATCAGTTTTCCAAACAGCCTGAATCTAGATACAAAGATCCTCCCCTTAGGGACATGACAGATCTTGACATATCTTCAACCACTGGGAGCTATTAGAAATACAAAGTGTTGCCTGGACAAGCATAGAGATTTGAGAGATGACAAAGGGCTGGGGCAGGGTTGAGGGACAAGAATCATCTCCTACAAGGGACCACGACTTCAAGACTGGGAGACGTGGTCGTTTTATTTACTCTGTACAAACCAACATAGAGGGTCAAGCAAAATAAAGATACAGAGTAATATGTTACAAATGAAAGAACAAGATACAACCTCAGAAAGAAACTTTATGAAATGGAGATGAGTAATTTACTTGATAAAGGGTTCAATGTAATGGTTATAATGATACTCACCAAACTGGGAAGAAGAATGAATGAACACAGTGAGAACTTCAACAAAAAAAAAAGGAAAATATAAAGAAGTATACTTTTGTTTTTTAGTTGAGAAGATATAATATTCAAACAGTCATTTCTTAAGACTCTTACTAACATATGGTTTATTCTTTTGGTATAAGAAGAAAGGTGAATAAGTCGATATATTTTAAAAAATAGTTTTAGGTAGAATAATTTCAATATAATAAAATATCCACTACATGGGAATATCCATAGATTTGGGACGAAGTCATAAGTATTTTTTGTGACCTTTGTCATTGTTTTCCACTGAACTATATCTTGGGAGTAAGTACTTTTGGAAATGGCAAAATATCATTAAATATAGCAAAAAATGAATTTGCTAAAAGGGACTTAAGTAACATCAATTAATAAAAGATTAATGCAAATATCAAGTGTATACTGTTTGCCCTAAAGGAGAACCAGACTTCTGTCTTATTACACCAAAATACCATTAATACACAGACATAGACACAGACACACACATACACACTCACTCTAATAGCCATGAAATTGGGAGAACCTGTCTAGAATTAAAGAATCATGGTGCTCCATCTTCCCATGGCCCTATAAATATGGAAGTCTCACTTACTTGCCTACCATACTTCAGCAAGTGTTAAACCCTAACTGCTAAAAATTTCTGTCTCCAGCAAATGTCCCAGCCTTCTGGAATTCAACCTGATGCTCTTATTCTATAAATCTTATTTCTAGATTTTGCCACAAATCCATTAGTGTTTTATTTTTGGTTACTCATTCAGAATCACTTCGTTGGCCAATGGCATACTGACTTATCACTTAAAATTTAACTTCTCTCACTTCTCTGATTTTAGCATTGACCACAACTTTATGTGAAAGTCCTCACCTCAAGCCCATCGTAATCTGATGGCTTGAAGTAAGCACATCCACTGTGGAATGGGATCTGTACACATGTAAACAAACAAACAAAAGAGATTAAAAAGGGGCTCCTGGGTGGCTCAGTCAGTTAAGCACCTGTCTTGAGCTCAGGTAATGGTCTCAGGGTCCTTGGATTAAGCCCCACATCTGACTCCCTCTCAGTTGGGAGTCTGCTTCTCTCTTTCCCTCTGCCTTTCTGCTCCTGTTCTTGCTCTCTCTCTTTTGAATAAATAAATAATATCTTTAAAAAAGGATAAAAGAAAATGTGTTTAAATATCATATTATTATCTAAGATGTTAGATAATAAGACATTGCTATTGAAATTCATCTGCATAATCTATATCATTAGTCTTTCAAAGTTGTTCCTAGGCAATTATATGAAATATGAGGCTCAATCACAGAAATCAGGTGTTGGCCAATTTTCTCAGATCCAGATAATTACAATGCATCTCCTATTATCCAAAGTCAAGTGTGACTTGGAATCTGTTTTCACTGCTGTATCAGCAAACAAACAAACAAAAAAATTAGCTTTTATTACTTGAAAAATGTTTCCCTTAGGCTAAGAAGTTTGAAGGTTGAGAAGTAGACCCAAAAGTCCTTAATATTTTCTTGAAACAGTCAAATCCAAGTGAAATATAAATATAAGAACATCAGTTTTTAAAAATGACTTTCTGGGGCACCTGGGGGGCTCGGTCAGTTAAGCGTCTGCCTTTGGCTCAGGTCATGATCCCAAGGCAGTGGGATTGAGTCCTCTGTTGGGGTCTGCTTCTCCCTCTGCTCCTCCTCCCACTCGTTCTCTCAATCTCCCTCTCTCTCTCAAATAAATAAATAAAATCTTAAAAAAATTAAAAATGACTTATGATACCTGGTGTCTTTGATCCCAAATATCAACATGGAATTCTAAATTAGTTGATAAGTTAGGCTGAACAACATGGAGCTATACATAAAGCAGAGGCCTAAAATTGCTGTTCCAGCTTTCCATGTTCCTTTCTGCCACTGCCAAGGCAATACCTCTTATAACGGGCAGTTTTTAACCCAAAAAAGGCAAGCAAAGGAAAGCTGGTTCTACTCTACCCACCTCAAGCTTGCTCAGGATAGAGTCATTCCCTCCCAAGAATAATCATGAGACTGTTTTTCCATAAGTGCACTGGAAGGAGACAGATATCTTAATAGGAAACAGCAAATAGAGGATGTCATCATCCCATGAAATGTGTCCTTGACCTGGATTCATCCATTCCTGTTGCCAACACCTTTTACCTGAAGTAGATTAAAAGTATCTTTAAGCACTCAGTAGAAACCAACATTATGGTACATTGGTGATATTGATGGTGGAGATAACTGAAATTAGTTATGGGGGCTTATTTAGGTATTAAGCAGAGATATCATTAATCTGGAATTTCCTGGCAACTACAATGGCAGCAGGGGAGATTCTGGCTTCCACAGACTGCATTAATCATAATGGAATCCTGTACTTGAACCGTTAAGAATTTCTGGATCCCCAGAAAGTCTCTTCTGAGAGATACTAAAGGAAGACCTCAAAAGGAAGACTAGGACCTTGAAGAAATTACATAAGAATGCAGCAAAATAGTCACCAAAGAAGCACATGGGCACACAATGGGGAAGCCAAATTTTGACCTATAAAAATATATTTCTGTGGAAAAAAATCAAAGTCCAATAAGAGTTATTTATCACTATGTGTGTAAAAAGAAAATTATATTAAGGAATATTAGCGAATATAAACGAAAACACACAACTTGGCTGTGAAGGCCAAACACACATGACATAACTAACAATAAATTTAGAGAACAACATGGTGGAAATTTGTAAACAAGAGTGAAGTAATTAAAAATAGTAAAGTCTTGACTATCCAGATGTTTTAGACAATTATTTTGTTTGCTGGGTTTTCCAGATAGCTGAGTTATATTCTTTTCAGAATTCAAAGAATTTCATTTTACTCTTAATCCTTTCCAAATCATTTATGCAATCCCTTGCCTTTTAGAATGGAGTTAGCTCACATGATGCAATCTAAAATTCACTTTACCTAGAAAAAACACAAAATTCTCCTTAATCTCACTAATAAATATGACTATTTTTAAGATTTGTCAACACATATAATTATATACTTTATCAGTTTAATTCTTATAACAACCATATGGATGAGAGAATCTTATCTTACCCGATAAGCAAACTGAAGCACATAGGTTTCATAATTTGCTCAAGACAAATAAAAAGTGGCAAATCTGAGAATCAAACTCAGGAAACCTGACTCCAAGTCTGTGTACATGGCCTCTATGATCTGCCATTGTCTTTTCATTTATGTTGTTTCATCCCAATCTTTATTGACAAATATGTTTTAAAAAGTATTGGTAGTGGTGCCTGGGTGGCTCAGTCAGTTGAGCCTCCAACTCTTGATTTTGGCTCCCGTCATAATCTCAGGGCCTTAGGATCAAGCCCCGTGTCAAGCTTGGTGCTAGTGGAGAGTCTACTATGATCCCCCCTCTCTTCCATCCCATGGCTCCTGCTTTCTCTCCCTCTTTCTAATAAATAAATACATATTTAAAAAATATATATATATTGTTAACAATATCAGATGTCTGTGCAACCATGATCACTCTTTTACTTAACACTATTAACATTACTATATACTTTATATAATTCTCATAATTATCATTTAAATTAGTATATAATGGTCTATTGGGTTGATGGACTATCTTTCAATAAGTCTCCATAGTTGGAACACACTTAGGTTTCTTCAGTTGTTTAGGCATCACTTGTATTTGATTTAAGTATTTTTGTGTCAAATTTCATGAACTCTTTGACCTCAGAGGTGGTCATGTGTGTCTGGAAAAGTAATCCAAACATGATTAAAGAAATATAAATTATAATTATTTAACTTATTCTAGACTACTCCAAGCCAGTATTAAAATTTCAATTATTTAGCTATGATGTATCAGTGTGCTACCAGGGGAACTATTAAAAGTTACAGGCTATTTATACCTATACAAAATGGATGAAGACCATACTGCTTTTTTAATTATACCTGTTTTATATAGATTCATTTTTAGTATCTTCTTTTGATACAAAGCTGACAGGCTTCACTTCTGTCTTTAGAGCATGTACACTTCCCCTAGTTTGTATTTATGGCAGATATAATGTTTTATATTATAAAATGAATAAATAAGATCTGAGTGAACATTGGTAGTGTTCTTCTATGAATTAAATGCATGGATTTTGCTACACCTGTTTCACCTACTAAAAGCTCTTTAATATATTTGCCTCCTTTGTCTCACATAGGAGAAGACATTTTGCAGCAGGTCTATGCAAAGTTGAGCTACTATGGTATTTCAGTAATGAAACAATACAGAAAATGACATTGAGGTAGGGGAGAATAAAAGAATGAATTCCCTGAGATCTATTACTGATGTACAAAATATGCAAGTAAAGACACATGACCTAAGGGGTTTTCTCTCTAGGAATTTATAATTTAACCTCCGTTTGAGACCTGGGCTTAACTCCACTACTAACTAATAATAGTAATTCTATTTAAGATGCGATTTTTGGGTGCCTGGGTGACTCAGTCATTAAGCATCTGCCTTTGACTGAGGTCATGATCCCAGATTCCTGGGATTGAGCCCTGAATGGAGCCTTGCATTGGGCCGCCTGCTTCTCCCTCTCCCACTCCCCCTGCTTGTGTTCCCTCTCTTGCTGTGTCTCTCTCTCTCTCTCTCTGACAAACAAACAAATAAATAAATGAACAAAATGTAATTTTTGTCAAATAAATAAACAAAATGTAATTTTATTTATTTTCTTTCTTTCTTTATTATTGGAATCCATTATATTCCAGAACTATACAATGTAGTGAAGTAGATATATAAAAGATGTCTATGACATGATACTGGGTTTTAAAAGTTCAAATCTTTTTAGGGATAGACATATGAAACAACATACAAGAGCCTAATAAACAGTATTGCCAGCTAATAAACAGCATTGACATAGTTTTCCAATGAGAAAGCTTGATGTTATCAAATGTGTTTATTAGTAGTTATTTATATTGAAATGTGATTCTCTGTTAAGTTACTTTCTCAAGTATAGTTGGTCTTCTCTTTGAGAAAAAAAATAGTTCGTAGTTTCTTGAGTGTGTAAAAAAGGAAAAATCTCAAAAAAGAAAAAAACACTAATAATTTTCTGGGAACCCAGTGGATTGGTAAAGTTTTGGCCATGATGGATTACATTAGAATGTGGGAAGAGAAATACCATGCATTTCTCTGCAGCATACTTCTTTTAACTGCCCCTTTCCCCTTTCTTTAATGTTTGCCTTATATTAATAGTGACTGATATGGAATAATCAACAGACTTGTGCTGTAAATCCAAAAAGAAAATTGCAAAGAATTCAAAGATTTGGCCTCATATATACTTCTGCCAGATAAATGGAAAAAAGCCAGAGGAGTAGGATAAAGTTAAAGGAATACTGCAGTTAAATTTTATGCATTATGTCTTTATGTAATATTTTTGCTGAAAGAAATATGAAAATGTACACAAAATATACACAAAACTTAGCTGTCAGCAAGAGTGAATTACTAGTAAGTGCCACTGAGAAGCAAAAGAGAAACAACATAAATTATTATAATCACCACCATCATCAAGATTCATGTGTTAAGTTCACATATTTTCATTGCATTGGGTTAGTTGTGTTAAAAGCAAATTAAATAGGCATGTCCTTGTCCTATAGGAACTTATGATTTAAGACAGACTATGTTACCAAGACAAATGTAAGAGAAGCATAGACAAAGAAAGACTTAAATTGAGTGGATGAAGGAATAAATAAACTAAATTCTTTCTATTATTTATTAGTTGAGGAAAGGGGTAATGGTAAATCCTTGGAATTCTGAGTTTGGAGTGTAACCATCAGTTGGCCTCATGAGAATGATTTTGGGAAGGTACTATTGCGGTAATGGTAGAAAATTATCTGAGCAAATTGAAAGATTAGAAAGCGAGAACGTTTGAAATTTTAAATTAGGAGTTAGGAAGCATCATGTTGCCCACAGATTTTTAAGTAAGGATTCCATAAATCATAATTCCATATTTTAGTATAATAGAATATCTTTGCACTATTTCAAAGAAAAAAGTAACGTGATGAAATGATGGGTAGAGAATAAAATATAACTCCACTTATGAAATTTTAAAATGTCACCTATGTTGCCATTCAGAATTATTCTATTTATACATTATTTTAGAGATCACATCATAATTATGCTATTTTTCTTTGAGTCTTATAATGGCCTTTAACCAAAATCCATATTATTCTGATCTGACTAAAAGAAAATTTCAGAAGACTATTGTTATTACATTATTATTAATTACATTATTACTATTAATAATTACATTAAATTTTAATTGTCCAGAAATTAGTTTCTTGTGTATTTAAAATGCCCTCACTAATAAAGAAAGGGCTGAATTTTTAAGACACTAGTTTTCATGACTCATTATCTTTAATGCAATTATTTAAAAAAATAGAAACAGGACAACCAATATGGTTCTTTAATATTTTAGCAATGTAAAAAGTAGTTGTCATAGTTATACAGTTTTAATTTTTAAAAACACCTTTGGTGTTATTCAGTGTTTCTTAGTGAAAACCATTTCTGTGTTGTTTATTTTTAATTTGTTCTTCATTGTCTGCTTTGCAATGGAACATGTGTTTGCAATTGTATTTAGCAAAATTCATGATCTTAACATTGTACACCAAAGTCAATGTGCCTTCCTGGCAAAAAACAACCAGTATTCAAACACTTTTAAAATGTTTGGGGTTTCTGTCTCAATTGACAAAATTGAAAAATATGTATTAGCCAAGCAAAACCACTATCTCAAAGCCATGTTGAAAATTACTCCAACCTGTCAAAGCCAATTGAAATTCCCTTCCCAGCCCAATTCCCAACTTCATTTTGTATGTGAAATAGGAAAAGTTGGATTTGATTATAACCACATGCAGAAGGAATAAAAAAATCACATATATCTTATACATCTAATACTATATACAATTTTCTTTTCAATGTTTTTGTCTTTTTTTATCCTTTTCCATCATTTATCCCATCTTACTTATTCTGAATAAGTCACTTGTATATAGCATACACACATGAGTAGTTTAACAGTGACTTGTGTAACGTATTTTAAAAATCCCTGCTGTACCACATGATTCTTACATTGAAGATAGACTAACCCTAAAGTAGTGATCTAAGATCTGTTCCTAATGCAGATCAGGTAATTTGGGATATTGCTCGACATCAGTATATTTTCTGTTATTTGTTATGTTTGTATACCAACTACAATGGTTTTCTAACTGTGGTGCGCAGTTGCTGTTAATCCAGGTCTAACAAAAAGGCATGCGTGATTCTGTCTTTAAAGTTCATTATACAAGTTAAGTTCCCTCCTTTAAGATGAAAATCAACTTCATTTCACATCAGAATAACCCATGATTCAGGATGTAGAGAAGCAGACAGTAGGTTATACACAAGACGAGGAGCATGACTAAAATATGTTTATCCTGCCCCCAATCAATGCTGGGCAATACAAACTGCTTGGAATTTAGAGCGCATAAAGTCCCTGGAAAACTTTGGAGAACAACGAATATAAAATAACAGCAGCCAGTGGGGAAAATAAAGGCAAGTCACTTGAAATAAACGATATAATTTCCATCCATAAAATCACTCCAGAGTCCATTGCATTTAACATTTATGAGCATTATCTAATGGAAAGAGCAGAATGTGTCCAAAGAAGTCTAAGAGACAAGTTTAAGTTATGTATCACTGTTTTTTATTGATGAGATATTTGAGAATTTGTATCAAGGCTTTGATATAAATATTTCTGATTCATTTTACCTAGAGTAATTGAGACTCTGGTGGAGTACTGGCACATTCAAGATTAGCCAGTACATTATTTCCAAATAATGAAATTAATTGGAAGCTAATTTTTAAGCACTGGAATGACTTGAAATACTCAACACTTTGGAGTGAGTGAAGGTTGAGACACTTACGCTGTTTATCATTTATACTTGTATGTGGGTGAAATATGAATTCGAAGGGTAAAAGTACCTGTAGGACTGTGCAGACTACTCTTTCTTCACTGCCACAGCAATCATGGAAGAACTTGTTATGGACATGCCACATGATTGAATTAGCCTGAGGTTCTGAGCTCCCACATGGAAGACAGCTGCCTTGGAAAGTTGCCTGTACCCTGAGAGAACAAATAAATAAACTGCTGTGTATTAAGCCACTGGGATTTTAGTATTGTTTTTTTCCTAACCATAATGTGACCTATCTAGACTGATATATCAACCACTATTAAAAAATTGTTAATATATTTGCACTTAGCTTTCCAGTATTATTTTCTATATATAAATATATCGAGAGAGAAATTTAGATCATGTTGTACATGTTATTTTGTAAAACTTTTCTTCATCAAATAATACTTAATGAACATTTTCCCATCATTAAATATTTTCCCAAACACTTTTTATAATAGTTATAGGACATTGAATTAAAGTTGTACCACATTTTAATTAACCATTGTTAAAACTGAAAATTTTTGCTAAACAGTTCTGTATTCAATAATCTATTATATGTTCTTTGTGTATACTTCTCATTAATTTCCTGGGATAAAGTTTCCAAAATGGAAATGCTACATCAAAATTTATTCATATTTTAAAGACCAATGAAAATTTTTTAAAAATCTAAAAAAGGAGTTGATAGGATAAGTTAGTTGGAAAAAAAAAAGAAAAAGAAATAAATAATATATTGTTTATTTTATTGATACATATTGTCAAATTACCCTTTAAAATTTTTGTATCAACTTCTAATTTTTCTAAGAGTGTATAATATATCACTGCCACTCTACCCTTGAGAGCCCTGAGAATTTTAGTTTCTTAAAACTGAAACTTTGATATATAAAAACTATCTCACTCTTTAATTTACAGGCAAAGTTATTAGGAGTTATGGTTTCAGAGAGAAAATCAGGAATTCACATGTTGTAAGAATTAAAGGATTTGATAGTATATATTTAAACTATACCCTTGGCCTCATTCTGAAAATGTTATGATGTGATATTTGATTATCATAGTTTTATAAGGTCCCTACAGATTCAATTTCATACTTGATCCAACAATTGCATAGGATAATTTCTAATTCTACTCTTTGTTCTTATTTGTTTATATATACACATATACAAACATACATATTATTGATTACTAGTTTTATTAATTCATGGTCTGAGACTATGATTTGCATAACACAATTTCTTAACATTAAACAGTATATTATTTATATCCAAATATATGCCCATTATTTATTTTTTTAAAGATTTTATTTTTTTATTTGACAGAGAGAGAGATCACAAGTAGGCAGACAAACAGAGAAAGAGAGGGAAGCAGGTTCCCCGCTGAGCAGAGAGCCCCATGTGGGGCTCAATCCCAGGACCCTGAGATCATGACCTGAGTTGAAGGCAGAGGCTTAACCCACTGAGTTACCCAGGCGCCTCTATACCCATTATTTTAAAAGTTTCAGTCTGCTTCATGGATGTGGTGGACGTGCTGAATCTGGCACTCAGCGTCCATTCTGTCTACTTCTCAGGAATCTTGTTGTACTACAGAGGCTGGAAAACTAAAAACCACATTTCCAATGTTAACTGGCAATTCAGGATGGAGATGTGAATTAGATTACAATAAAGATGCCCCACCCCATCCCTTGAGATTGGGAAGGTACAAGTTTGCCTGGGCCAGGGGTGGCAGAGAGGGGAACACTTCTTGTTTCTCCACTTGCTGCTGGCAAATGAAGACAAAGATGGCCCCACTCCAGTGCCCAATCACTAACTTCAAAAGCACTTGCAGTAGAGATAATCAGCAACAGTTTCCTGTTGCCTGGATCACAACTCCAGTGGTGTATTCTTCAACTTGACAGTTCAGGTGGTGTTCACCTGATTGTTCACATTTCTGATTATAGCAAAGGTAGCTGCAACCTCAGAAGCCTATCTGGCAGTGTCATTCTGGGAATTATCCCTGGAGTCATCCCACAGCCTATTTTTCTGGCTTTCCCAACCACTTTGTATGAACTAAGTTATCTGTGTCTAATGTCTTATGCTTAAAATAGCTAGAGTGATTCCTATTTCCTATAACTGAACCACCAAATGATATAAATAGTATTTAAGACTTAGCCCCTTATTATAGTTTCTAAATTTGACATATAAAAATGTTTAATGTGATTGATTTTATTACTTAGATTGTCTATCTTTTTTCTTTTACTTACTTACATTTGAAAACACTGTTACAGTAAAGTCTTCTTCAACAATTGCGGTTCTTTTTCATTTTCTCCTTGAGTTATAATCCTTTTTCAATTCAATAATCAATTTTGATGTTCTACTTGCTTTGTAAAAATTTTATTTTGTTAAAACATATGTTTGATATCCTCGTCTACTAAAAAAAAAAATAGCCACTTTGCACACTTTTATGCTTTCCTTTCTTTCACATCTGATACCAATACAGAGACTTACAGCATTGATTACATTTATTTGATAAAATTTTTTTCATATTTTATTTTTAACCTTTATAACTTACTTCAATTTTGTGCATACAGAAATCCATTTACAATGAAGAATTGGTTGGTTATTTGAAGTGAGATGATAAAACATATGGTCATACAAAGCATAAAGTAATAAAATAAATGTATAGCCAAACAAAGCATGGTTAAAGAAGGAATTTAGAACGAGTTCATCTTACAACTAGTTAACTATTACTCAACCTTAGTAACATCAATCCGATCTGACAGGGACTGGCTTAAGTAAATTTTCAAAGGTAATACTATCAACAGGTAACTTTTGCTTTATGCTATGACATGAAACCTAACTTTGACTCAAGACACAAGGACACAACTCCATAGTTAATACTAGACATGATTCTACATTCCAGCCACATGTAATGAACAAAAATAATTATTGCCCAAGATAAGCAACCTTCCCACACAGATAAAAACTCTTCATATCGAAGCTGCTTCAAAACACTGACTTTATGAAGTCATTTTAAACAATGAAGGATATATATTTTATTTATAAAGGAATGGCTTGTGTGATCATGATGTGAATAATTAAATGAACTGACAATTACATAAATATAAAATACCTACAAGATTAAATTCACACATGTACAGGCACAGCTACAAAACAACTCAGTACCCTGCCTTCAGGAAGCAAGTTTCTTTTAACATCAATTTCATCAATGTATCCCAGTTTCAGAAACAAAAGTGATAAAACATACTATGGTCAAGAAAATATACAACTATATTAGGGAGTTAAGTTGTTTAAAAACAACTTAAATTAAGTTGTTTAAAAACAGTTTGTTTTTATCACATTATTCATTTATAAGGAATGTTTAATTTTCAATAGGAATTCCTGGGAATAAGAAACTGCTCAAAGAATTTTTAAGAGACATGTCCAAACTACAAAAACACAAGTGTAAGTGTATTTTTAGGAACATGTGCAAACTTGTCAAGATGGTGGAGGAGTAGCAGGCTGAGATGACATCAGGTAGCAGGAGTTCAACTAGATAGTTATCAAACCATTCTGAACACCTGCAAATCCAACAGGAGATTGAAGAGAAGAAGAGCAGCAATTCTAGAAACAGAAAATCAACCACTTTCTGAAAGGTAGGACCTGCAGAGAAGTGAACCCAAAGCAACAGGAAGATAGATGGTGGGGGGGGGAGGGGCCAGTTTCCAGCAAGCGGCGGGGCAACAGAACACAAAATCATAACTTTTAAAAGTCTGCTCCACTGAGGGACATCACCCCAGAGGCTAAGCAGAGTGAAGCCCTCATAGGGACAGTGTGGTCTCAGGTTCTGTGGGGTCACAGAAGGATAGGGGGTGTCTGAGTGTAGCCGACCTTGCAGGTATCAGAGCAGGGAAGCTGGCTACAGAGATGGAGCAGAAGAGTGAGCTCTCAGCTCGTGGTTACCTTAAACTGTGATCTGTGGCAGTCAAAACACTGCTCTTTGAGCAGGGAACCCACAAGTGGCAGATCCAGGGAAACCTCTCCTGGAAGAGGAGTAGGGATCTGCTGGGTTTGGAGACTCCAGACAGGGCTGTGTGCCAGAGACAGAAATGCTCGGTCTCAGGCCGGTTGAGCTCGTAGTGTGGCAAGAGACCAGGGAGATGGGAGTGATTGAGCACTTTTCTCTGAGAGCACACTGAGGAGTGAGGCCCCACACTCTCGGCTCCTCTGGTCCAGAGATTGGGAGGCCACCATTTTCATTCCCATCCTCCAGAGCTCTATAGAAAGTGTTCAGGGAACAAAAGCTCCAGAAAGGGAACTTAGCAGATTACAGAGCCTGGGCCCCTGGCAAGGGCGGTGCAATTCCACCTCAGACAAAGATACTTGAGAATCACTACAACAGGCCCCTCCCCAAGAAGATCAGCAAGAAATCCAGCCAAGGTCAAGCTCACTGATCAAGGAGAACAGTGGAACTCCAGAGGAGGGTAAAGCAAAGCAGGGAATTCAAGACTTTCTGAACTTCAGTCTTGCAAAGTTAATTAATTTTTTTAATTTTATTTTTCTCTTATTCTAACTTTTTAAACTTTTACTCTTTCCTTTTTTAACATTTTTAACTAGTTTATCTTAACAATACCTTTCTTTAAAAAAATCTTTTTGAAACTTTATTATTATAGTCATATATATACTTCATTGTATCTAACTTTATCTTTTGTACACACATAGGGTTTTTATTTCCAAAAAATTTTGGGATACGATTTTTTCTAATAGATCAAAATATACCCTAAATCTACCACAGGGTTTGTTCTAGTCTCCAGCCTGAGTAAATTCTCTCCACTTTCTTTTCCTTTCTTTCTCCAACTAACTTATCTTATCAACTCCTTTTTAGAATTTTAAAAAATTTTCATCTTTACAGTCATATTCCATCCCTTCATCATGTTTACCCTTGTGTGTGTATGTGTGTGTGTGTGTGTGTGTATGTATAAGTTTTTTCTTTCTTTAAAATTTTGGGAGGTAGTTTCTTCTAAGACACCAAAATACTCCCAAAATCAAGTGTGTGGCCCTGTTCTATTCACCAGTCTAATATATATTTTTCTTTTTTTTTTTTAATTTCTCTGAACTTGTTTTTACCTCTTATCATCTCCCCACAATTTGGGGTCTCTTCTGATTTGGTTAATGCATGTATTTCGGGTCTTTGCCACCCTTTTAGCATTTTATTTTCTCATTCATATATTCTTAGCTGGATAAAATGACAAGGTGGGAAAGCTCACCAAAAAAAAAAAAAAAAAAAGAACAAGAGGCAGTACCGAAGGCTATAGACCTAATCAATACACACATTGTTAATATGTCATATCTAGATCTCAGAATGACGGTTCTCAAGGTGCTAGCTGGGCTCAAAAAAGGCATGGAAGATATTAGAGAAACCCTGTCTGGAGAAATAAAAGCGCTTTCTGGAGAATAAAAGAACTAAAATCTAACCAAGCTGAAATTAAAAAAGCTATTAATGAGGTGCAATCAAAAATAGAGGCTCTTACTGCTAGGATAAACGAGGCAGAAAAGAAAATTAGTAATATAGAAGACCAAATGACGGAGACTAAAGAAGCGGACCAGAAGAGAGACAAACAACTACTGGACCACGAGGGGGGAATTTGATAAATAAGTGATAACATAAGATGAAACAATATTAGAATAATTGGGATTCCAGAAGAAGAAGAAAGGGGGAAGGCAGAAGGTATACTGGAACAAATTATTGTAAAGAATTTCCCTAATATGGCAAAGGGAACAAGCATCAAAATCCAGGAGATGCAGAGAACTGCCCCTGTCAAATCAGTAAGAATAGGTCCACACCCCATCATCTAATAGTAAAACTTACAAGTCTTAGTGACAAAGAGAAAATCCTGAAAGCAGACCAGGACAAGAAGTCTGTAACATACAATGGTAAAAATACTAGATTTGCAGCAGACTTATCCACAGAGACCTGGAAGGCCAGAAAGAACTGGCATGATATATTCAGAGCACTAAAGGAGAAAAACATGCAGCCAAGAGTACTATATCCAGCCAGGCTATCATTGGAAATAAAAGGAGAGATAAAAAGCTTCCAGGACAAACAAAAACGAAAAGAGTTTGTAAACACCAAACCATCTCTACAGGAAATATTGAAAGGGGTCCTGTAAGCAAAGAGAGAGCCTAAAAGTAGTAGACCAGAAAAGAAAAGAAAAGAAAAGAGACAATATACAGTAACAGTCACCTTACAGGCAACACAATGGCACTAAATTTAGATCTTTCAATAGTTACCCTGAATGTTAATGGGCTAAGTGCCCCAATCAAAAGACACAGGGTATCAGAATGGATAAAAAAACAAAACCCATCAATATGCTGTCTACAAGAAACTCATTTTAGACCCAAAGACACCTCCAGATTGAAAGTGAGGGGGTTGAAAACAATATACCAAGATAATGGACATGAGAAGAAAGCTGGGGTGGCAATCCTTATATCAGATCAATTAGATTTTAAGCCAAAGACTATAATAAGAGATAAGGAAGGACACTATATCATACTCAAAGGGTCTATCCAAAAGAAGATCTAACAATTTTAAATATCTATGCCCCTAACATGGGAGCAGCCAACTATATAAGTCAATTAATAACAAAATCAAAGAAACATATCAACAATAATACAATAGTAGGGGGTTTAACAGTCCCCCTCACTGAAATGGACAGATCATCCAAGCAAAAGATCAACAAGGAAATAAAAACCATAAATGACACACTGGACCAGATGGACATCACAGATATATTCATAACATTCCATCTGAAAGCAACAGAATACACATTCTTCTCTAGTGCACATGGAACATTCTCCAGAACAGATCACATCTTGGGTCACAAATCAGGTCTCAACTAGTACCAAAAGATTGGGATCATTCCCTGCATATTTTCAGACCACAATGCTCTGAGGCTACAACTCAATCACAAGAGGAAATTTCGAAAAAACCCAAACACGTGGCTAATGAGCTTTCTACTAAAGAATGAATGGGTTAACTAGGAAATAAAAGAAGAATAGAAAAAAATTCATGGAAACAAATGATAATGAAAACACAACAGTTCAAAATCTGTGGGACACAGCAAAGGCAGTCTTGAGAGGAAAATATATAGCGATGCAAGCCTTTCTCAAGAAACAAGAAAGGTCTCAAATACACAACCTTACCCTATGCCTAAAGGAGCTGAAGAACAGCAAAGAAAGCCTAAACCCAGCAGGAGAAGAGAAATAGTGAAGATCAGAGCAAAAACCAATGAAATAGAAACCAATAAAATGATAGGACAAATCAATGAAACTAAGAGCTGGTTCTTTGAAAGAATTAATAAGATTGATAACCCCCTGGCCAGACTTATCAAAAAGAAAAGAGAAAGGACCCAAATAAATAAAATCATGAATGAAAGAGGAGAGATTACAACCAACACCAAAGAAATACAAACAATTATAGGAACATATTATGACCATAATTTGGAATTTGGAAGATGGATGCATTCCTAGAGACATATAAATAACCAAAACTGAACCAGGAAGAAATAGAAAACCTGAACAGACCCATAACAGTAAGGAGATTGAAGCAGTCATCCAAAATCTCCCAACAAGCAAGAGCCCAGGTCCAGATGGCTTCCCAGGGGAATTCTACCTACCATTTAAAGAAGAATTAATTCCTATTCTCCTGAAACTGTGCCAAAAAAATAGAAATGAAAGGAAAACTTCCAAACTCATTTTATGAGGCCAGTATTATCTTAATACCAAAACCAGACAAAGACCCCATCAAAAAAGATAATTACAGACCAATATCCTTGATGAATACAGATGAGAAAATTCTCACCAAAATACTAGCCAATAGGATCCAACAGTACATTAAAAAGATTATTCACCACAACCAAGTGGGATTTATTCCAGGGGTGGAAGGTTGTTGGTTCAACAACCGCAAATCAATCAATGTGATACAATACATTAAGAAAAGAAAGAACAAGAGCCATATGATACTCTCAATAGGTGCAGAAAAAACATTTGAAAAAGTACAGCATCTTTTCTTCATCAAAACTCTTCAAAGGGACGCCTGGGTGGCGCAGTTGGTTAAACGACTGCCTCCGGCTCAGGGCGTGATCCTGGAGTCCCGGGATCGAGTCCCACATCAGGCTCCCAGCTCCATGGGGAGTCTGCTTCTCCCTCTGACCTTCTCCTCGCTCATGCTCTCTCTCACTGTCTCTCTCTCTCAAATAAATAAAATAAAATCTTAAAAAAAAAAAAAAAAGAAAAGCTTTAAAAAAAAAAAAAAAACTCTTCAAAGTGTAGGGATATAGGGTATGTACCTCAATATCATCAAAGCCATCTATGAAAAACCCACTGCAAATATCATTCTCAATGGAAAAAACTGAGAGCTTTTCTGCTAAGGTCAAGAACACAGCAGGGTTGTCCATTATCACTACTGCTATTCAACATAGCACTAGAAGTCCTATCCTCAGCAATGAGACAACAAAAGGAAATTAAAAGCATTCAAATCAGCAAAGAAGAAAAGAGAAAGGACCCAAATAAATAAAATCATCTTTTTTATCACTCTTTGCAGATGATATGATACTTTATGTGGAAAACTCAAAAGACTCCACTCCAAAGCTGCTAGAACTTGTATAGGAAATCAGTAATGTGTTAGGATATAAAATCAATGCACAGAAATCAGTTGCATTTTTATATACCAACTACAAGACAGAAGAAAGAGAAATGAAGGAGTCGATCCCATTTACAATTGCACCCAAAACCATAAGATACCTAGGAATAAACCTAACAAAGAGGCAAAGAATCTATACTCAGAAAACTATAAAGTACTCATGAAAGAAATTGAGGAAGACACAAAGAAATGGAAAAATGTTCCATGCTCATGGATTGGAAGAACAAATATTGTGAAATATTGTGAAAATGTCTATGCTACCTAAAGCAATCTACACGTTTAATGCAATCCCTATCAAAATCCCACCCATTTTTTTTTCAAAGAAATGGAACAAATATTCCTAAATAATCCTAAAATTTATATGGAAGCAGAAAAGACCTTGAATAGCCAGAGGAATATTGAAAAAGAAAACATCATAATTCCAGACTTCAAGCTCTATTACAAAGCTGTCATCATCAAAACAGTATGGTGCTGGCACAAAAACAGACACTTAGGTCAGTGGAATGGAATAGAGAACCCAGAAATAGACCCTCAATTCTATCAACAACTCATCTTTGACAAAGCAGAAAAGAATGTCCAATGGAAAAGAAGACAGTCTCTTCAACAAATGGTGTTGGGAAAATTGGACAGCCACATGCAAAAAAATGAAACTGGACCATTTCCTTACACCACACACAAAAATAGACTCCAAATGGATGAAAGACCTCAATGTGAGAAAGGAATCCATAAAATCCTTGGGGAGAACACAGGCAGCAACCTCTCCAACCTCAGCCACAGCAACTTCTTTCTAGACACATCACCAAAGGCATGGGAAGAAAGGGCTAAAATGAACTATTGGGACTTTTTCAAGCTGAAAAGCTTTTCCAAAGCAAAGAAACCAGTCAAGAAAACCAAAAGACAACAGACAGAATGGGAGAAGATTTGCAAATGACATATCAGATAAAGGACTGGTATCCAAAATCTATAAAGAACTTATCAAACTCAACACCCAAAGAACAAAGAATCAAATCAAGAAATGGGCAGAGGACATGAACAGACATCCCTGCAAAGAAGACATCCAGATGGCCAACAGACACATGAAAAAGTGTTCCACATCACTCAGCATCAGGAAAATACAAATCAAAACCACAATGAGATACCACCTCACACCAGTTAGAATGGCTAAAATTAACAATTCAGGAAACAGATGCTAGCAAGGATGCAGAGAAAGGGAAACCCTCCACTATTGGTGGGAATGCAAACTGGTACAGCCATTCTGGAAAACAGCATGGAGGTTCCTCAAAAAGTTGAAAATAGAGCTACCCTATGACCCAGCAATCACACTACTGGGTATTTACCCTAAAGATACAAATGTAGTGGTCCAAAGGGGCACATGCACCCAAATGTTTATAGCAGCAATGTCCATCAACAGATGATGTCCATCAACAGATGAATGGATAAAGAAGATTTCATACACACACACACACACACACACACACACACACACATATATAGGAATACTATGTAGCAATCAAAAGAAATTAAAATGAAATCCTGCCATTTGCAATGACATAGTTGGAACTAGAGGGTATTATGTTAAGTGAAATAAGTCAATCAGAGAAAGACAATTATCATATGATGTCTTTGATATGAGGAATTTGAGAGGCACAGTGAGGAGTGATGGGGGTAGGGAAGGTAAAAGTGAAACAAGACAGGATTGGGAGGGAGACAAATTATTAGAGACTCTTTTTTTTTTTTCCCAATTTATTTATTTTCAGAAAAACAGTATTCATTATTTTTTCACCACACCCAGTGCTCCATGCAAGCTGTGCCCTCTATAATACCCACCACCTGGTACCCCAACCTCCCACCCTTATTAGAGACTCTTAATCTCACAAAACAAACTAAGGGTTGCTGTGAGAAGGGTTGTAGGGAGAGGTGTTTCGGTTTTGGACATTGGGGAGGGTATGTGCTGTGGTGAGTGCTGTGAAGTGTGTAAGCCTGACAATTCACAGACCTGTACCCCTGGGGCTAATAATACATTATATGTTAATAAAAAATTAAAAATTAAAAAAAAAGAAAAAAGAACATGTCAAAACTAAGAAAACATGTAAGTGGTAAGTATAAGGGCACAGGTAACCTGCACTTACAGAAGGTTGCCTTACCATACCAGAAGTCAGCCTCAGGTTGCCACATTTCCATTACAATTAGTCCTGATGACTCCTTTTGAGATTCATCATGTAAAGCCTTCTGCCACTAATACCATATTGACGACAGAAAGGAAGTGAAAGGAATATAGGAGAGGAAGTCAGATCATGTTAGTTTTTTATTGCTCATAACAAATTCAAATTTGGTGCCTTAAAACTTGATCCACTTACTGTCTCACAGTGTCTGTAGGTCAGAAGTCCACACATCCTGTAAGCTAGCTTCTCTGCTCAGCAGCTAAGAAAGATGTGTCCAAGATACCGGCTTAGGATGTGTTCCATCTGGGGCTCAGGGTCCTTTTCCAAGCTCATTAGGTTGTTAGAATTCAATCTTTTGCAGTTATAGGGCTGAAGTTTCTGAGGACTGCTCTCAGCTTCCAGACCTAACTCTCAGCTCCTAACAATATAGTCCTGTCCCAGCACCACAGCTGTTTCTTTAGAGGCAGCAGGAGAATCTCCCTCCAAACTGTAATAACAGTCTTCTACAGCACAGCCTAATTAAGGGAGTGATGGTCTCTCATATTCACTGATCTGATCCACTCTCTAGGTCATATATACCGATAGGCAGGAATCTGGAAGCCATCTTAGGATTCTTCTCGACCACACAGTAGTTACAAGGAGAATTTTAATATAGTGTTAAAAGTATGGTTTATTGATCTCTGTGTGTCTTATGAATGCATGGAAGACAGAGTTTCTGCCCCAAAGAATGGGAATTGAATCTTCAGCAAAAATGAAAAATAGGTATGAAACTCAGGACAAGTAAACTAAGGCATCAAGGGATTTAAACTAAAATCTAGTGGCAACGTAATAGGAAAGATTATTTTTCTTAAAATCAGGAGTTAGTGTTCAAACAATGGTGATTAATATTTTTGAAGCAAAATTGTAATGTTGCTAATTTTAAATACGCTGCACAACAATACAACAAATAGTCAGTGTAGTATGCTTTGTGACTTTCCAGATGGGTAATTCAACCTAAACCATCTCCCCAACTTCAATTCCTCATCTTCCAAAAAGACATAAACTGGTTGATATGACCTGCAACATGGCAGCTTTGACCTATGCTGAAAAATACAATTTTAACACCTAATCCATTAACAGATCAACTCAGTGGTCAATAAATATCTTTAGCTAAATAACTTAATATGTCCAATTAAATAATTTTAAGTGATTGTTCTATAAATCTGTTTACTCTGTTTCATTTGCTTCTTATTTTAAAGTCTAATATCAAAGGCTGTTACCCTGATTCTTAGATCACTATATAATACTTTCAATAAAAGCCTAAAGATTAAAGACCATCTTGCCTCTTAAACTACACTGCAGTCCCTTTCTGAATGGTACAGTTTTCTAAATAATCCAAATATTTTCTGGGTTATTATAAATTTTTAATATTCAAATATTATTTAAATGCCAGATATGTGGAAGTGTATTATACAGTTTGATCTGCTTTAGCTGACTTTTTCCTATATTCTCTCTTTCTAAAATCATATTGCCAAGGTACTTTTGAAAGCATAAAGAAATTCCCCTGAAAGTATGACAGTGGAGTGCTAGAATATCAAATAAATTCTGCTTTTATTGAAAAGAAAATTATGACACTAAAATACAGAGTAATATAAAACTGAACATATGCACAAAACGTCCACTAGAAAGGATACAAAACAAAATGTTAAATCTGTATATATAATATGGTATGTTATACTTCAGTTTCCATAGCAACTTTCTTGACAGATGTTAACATGGATATTGCTGTGAAATACAAAATAGCATGAAATAAAGTATTTTCAGTCAGTGATTAGCTTACTACACACAGAATTGCAGAAGCTAAACTACATATCACTGAACCAAGCACAAAAGAATTTGACAAATCTGAGAGGTTTGTAGTATAGCATTAACAAGATCTATATTAGGGACAAATTATTCAAATATCAAATTGCATAGCTCTTAATAATAGTACCTCTAATCATAACAGGGAATTTTGATGAAAAAGAAATTCTTTCTGTGAGTAGAGTTTTTCCTATTTGGTAGTCCTGTAGGGGGGTGTTTTTGTTATTTTTTTTTTCTTGGTGTATTATAGTTTATAACTGTTACAACAGAAATCAGCTTGATGTCTTTCTTTAAAAATTAACTGGGCCTCTTGGGCTATCACAAGATAGACACTAATTCCAAATACCTTCACTATAAAGGAATTTTTTTCTTAACTTGAAAATCCTGAAATATTACTGTCTGATGGCTTCTCTTTCATTTACTCTTGAGCATTCATCTCCATTACTTTATATATATCACTCTACCAAGGTCACAGATGACCTTCACATTGCAAACCAACACTCAAATTTTAAGCTTTTTACTTTGTTACCTCTTAGTACAATTGGTCATGGTTGATCATTCACTATAGCTTAAAACACTTTGCTTGTCTGCCTGAACACTAGTGTGGCCAATTGTTGTTGGTTTTGCTTTTCAAAATATTCTGATTCTTTAACACCATTGGTAAAATCCTCTAAATGTTTTCCATGTCATTCAGAATAAAATCATGGGCCTGCGAGCCCTCCATAGTCCTTCCTCCCCTCTTCCTCATCTCCTACCATCTCCCTCTTTCTGCTTCAGCCACACAGAACACCTTGTTCCACCTTAGAACCTCTGAAATCACTATTTCCTCTGCCAAGATCTCTTCCTCCAGATTATCGAAATGACATCCTTCCTCCCTTCATTGAAATTTCTGCCCTAATTTCTTCTTTGCAGTACTGCTTTCCTTGATCATCCTTTCTTAAATAAAAAATTTCTCTCACTCCTTGTTTTATATTTTTTTGCATTTTTATAAACCATTTGGCTTTGGGTGGATGGATGGGTGATGGATGTACTCATGTCTCTTTCCTAAGAGCAGAAAAATTTTCTGTTGTGTTCATTGCTGTAGACTTAGATCCCCCAACTGTATCTAGAGTAATGTAGGTGCTTTACAAATGCTTTTCAAAAGTGTGAATAAGTCAATCCAGGAGTTCAGACAGTATAATTGAGGCCCTTTCCCTCTCCCCTCTCAGCAATTCTCATTTCTGATAACCTCCTCATTCTACATTCACGCGAATCCAAGTGTTAAGCAAAATGTATACCAGCAGCCAAAGACTCACATGCTCTGAAATAACCCATCTCAGTTTAAACACATTTTTTTTTCTTGGTAAGCAGACACTGATAGCAGAAACATGATCTTATCAGCCCTCTTTGGATGCTATGCCTCTTCTGGACCAATTATTGCATCTAGAGAAATACAGTACTCTATCTCATATAGTCTAGGTCATGGGACTCTCTAGGAGATAAATAGTCAGAGCACTAATACTAATGGTCCCTCCTGACCACAAGGGTAGGCTAAAAATGGTTTCTTCAAAAAAAGCATTTCTGGAAGGACAAATAACATGCCTCCTAATATTTAACATTGTATGCCAATATGAAGGGCACTAATGTGGTGATACAAACATAGCATGTACTTAAAGAAGGAAAATGGCAACTCTTGCTGCCTAGAAGTACAATGCACCCTAGGACAGTCTCATCTTGCTACTGTGTTCTCTGAGTGTTATGTCTCTTTGACTCATTTTCACGGCAATCCCACCTCATAAGAATACTCTGAGAATAAATATGATGACAAATATGATAATATAGTTTACTGTAATACAATAGGATACAATAGGATACAATTAGTCTGAGAATATGACCTCAGCCCAGATTTTCAGTTCCTAAAGTGCAACTCCAAAAGAGTCAGTACTGGCTCTAAACCTAAGCAAAACTGTGTAGCTGGGTTTAATCAGACTCTGCCACTAACTAGTTATGACCTCAGGGATCCAGCTTAAAGCCTCTAGCGTGGGATTCCCCACCAGTAAATGACAGATAAGTTACCTAAATTACAAGGCTGAAATGAAACTAAATTGTGGTCATGTCTATAAAGCACCTTCTCTGCTACCAGTATATACAGAAAATATAAATTACTGTCATACTCTAAATCCCACATTACCTATGGAAAAGCTCACCTATACTTTTCAGTTTCTTTGATAAGTTCTTCCTTATGTGTTCTTGTATCTCAGGGTTCTTTCTTTATTTTTTTTTTTACTGGAATAATATTTATTCCAATACCTACAACTTGAAGTCCTATTAACTTTTCAAAATTCCTATCAAGTACCATTTCTTGGTGAGAGTATCCAAACTTTGTAATCAGGATTAATCTCTCCTTCCACTGGGCTCCCACAGTATTTTAAACATCCTGCCTAATATGTTGTATTATTTGTGTTACTAACTTTTTTTTTTTTGGCTAGTCTAGGAACTCAGTGCACTGCTGAATTTAATTACATACGTATCAATAAGGGAAAGGATCTTGTGTTGATAATTCAAATTGGTTTCATTTTAATTCCTCCATATTCTTATAAAATCATGTTAATGAAAATAAACTTAAATGCACAAGTGAGAAATTGGTTCAAACTACTAATAACAGTCCTTCAAGACTATTTTGGTAGAAATATGCTATAAGCATGTTCAAGGAAAAAATTATTCCTCTTCTCCCAGTAATTGAAAATATGTTTTAGAATGATAAATCAATAAATAGAAAATCATTTAAAATTTATCAATTTTCAAAGGTTCTAAATCCATGTAATGCAAAGAGTTGGTATATAAAGAATAATTTTTCATATATCTGAATATCAACATAATAATCTGAAGTAATTTTCTCTTCTGTTTAAATTGAAGCTGGGTGCCATACAATTCATCATTCTCAACTGCTGTCCTCATTCATTTCTTTGTCAAAAGCAATCATGTGATGTCTCATTAGAAGAGAAAGAAATAACTGCAAATGCTCTGTTCTTTGTAGAATGAATATCATAATCTGCCAGATAATTTCTCACATAGATCATAATAGTTCTGTTCTTTAGGAAAACTCCGTTAATAATATCAGGTTCTAACAAAAAAAAAGTTTTAAATGTTACTATTTCACTGATTGCTAGCTACTTATTCATCATTTTATATATGTTAGTAGGTGATCACAAATGTAGAAGGAAGAGAAAGAAGGCTTTCAGATCCAAAATAGATGCACTCAGCTCTAGGAGGACTACAATCCTGTTAATGAAAAACATTTAAGTCACTATTTTATAAAAACCCTATCAAGTATGGTTGTACAATTCCCACTTCCTAGCAAAATACAAATACCAGATAAGACAGTACTAGAGAAGGAAATGATAAAAGTATGCAATTTTGGATATCAGTCCTAAAACACAGCAGTCCATGGCTAGCTCAAGAACAAATATCCCTAAAGGATTTTAAAGGATATCTCTGCATCTGTCACATTTGTTCATATTCATAAAAGTGAACCTATAACACCAAAGGCATATTAAATAGACTTTAGTACACTTTTTTTCAGAACAGGGAAAGTTATACATTTAAGAATGATTTATGTAAAACTATTCGAATATGAGAAAATATTTGTTCCATTTGAGAGGGGTAAACATTGGAAGCATTCCTTAAAAATCTTCTCTGAAATAGTTTATTTCCTAGAGCCTTAATCTGTTTAGGCTGCTTTAACAATATACCACAAATTGGGCAGTTTATAAATGGCAGAAATTTATTACTCAGAATTCTGGAGCCTGGGAAGTCCAAGATCAAGGCACTAACAGATTCAGTGTTTAGTGAAAACTCTCTTCTGGGTTTCAGACTATCAGCTTCTTGTGTACTCCCATAGCAGAAGGGGTGAAGGATCTCTCCGGGGTCTCTTTTATATAGACACTAATCTCTGGTAGAAAGCTCAGCTCTCATGATCTAATCACCTTCCTAACACTCCACCCTAATACCTTAGGTGTTAAAATTTCAACATATAAATTTAGGGAGGATGGGAACATAAACTTCCAGTTCATTGCATCATCTGGGGTCAATATTTGTGTATGGTGTGTGGTAGGGATCTCATTTTATCTTCTTTATCAGTATCCATTTTTCTGTAATTATTTAATGATCAATCTCTCTTTTGACCACTGATTTGTCATAACACCTCTGTCATTTACTAAAAATATGTAAGTATATTTTTGGACATTAATTCTATCTCCATTCATTTTTTCAATTTAGTACTAATGCCACATTCTTTTGATTACTGTAACTTCAGCGTAAGTCCTAATGTCATGTAGAGTGATTTCACTTCACCTGTACTCTTCTTTAGTGATTACCTGGTTATTCTTGTCCCTTAGCTTATTCACATTTATATTTTATATTTTAAGGCACCTTGTCACTTTTTCAAATTCTATTTTTAAAAAAGTTAGATTGGTGAATTAATTCAGAAAGAATTCACATTTTAACACTGTATTGAACTCTCAATTCCCTATTTAGGACACTAGTCTTTATTTGACATTTTTCTCATTGTGGTTTTAACTTCATTTTTCTAATGTATAAAGATGTGGAATAACTTTTGCCTTTTGTCCATTTTGTCCTTTTTTCCATTTTCTAATTCTATCATTGGCTATTTTACTGTTAAATTTTCAGTGTTCTTTTTTTTTTTTAAAATTAAATATTTGAGGTGGTAGATGGGGCAGAGGAAGAGGGAGAGAGAATCTTTGAGCAGACTCCACACCCAGCTCTGAGCCCAACACAGGGCTGAATCTCACAACCTTGAAATATGACCTGGGTCAAAATCAAGAGTCAGAAGCTTAACTGACTGAGCCACCCAGGTGCCCCTCAGTGTTCTTCACATATTCTAGATACTATAGATACTAGTCCTTTTTCAGATAGGTCATTTATAAATACTTTCCCCCAGGATGGAGCATGTCTTTTCAATCTCTTAACAGGGTCTTTCACAAAGCAATTTTTTTTATTTTGATAAATTCTAATTTATCAAATTTTCCTTTTATGGAGGGTGCTTTTGGTATCAAATTCAAAAACTTGAGACATGACCCTATGTGTTTTCTTCCTCCTTTAGTTTGTTAATAGGGTGTAAAATTTAGCCCGGACCAATCCAAAACTCAGATCTTTCCCCAAACTGGAGTATTCTTTTTCTAGTCTCCAAAACTAAAAGTGTATAAATTTAGATTAGGATCCTTTTTCTCTATACATTTCCTCAAGACATTTAGGACATTCTCATCAGTTTTTTTCTTTTCCCTTCATTAAGCAACTCTAAGTGGTTGATAGCTGCCAAGGTAACATCAATGTGTAGGAGGGCTATGGAAGGGATCAATAGAGATAAGGGAGGATGGTTGTACTTTGAGTGCCATCTTTCTTATGCTTTAAAGCACTATTATTTAATGAAGCCAAAGACAATACTGGAGAGATTAATAATCATTTATAAAGTAGTCAAAATTATTGAAGTAATATCACATATGATATGCTTAATGTCATTAACATGGTACAGAATCATATGTTGAGGTTTTTCTCTGAGATGGGTATATGGTTTTGATGCTGAATATAAGAGCTTTTTAAAACAAGTAATTAGAAAGTACAAGCTGCTTTATAAGTAAATTAGTTTTTCTGATGTGGTCTTTAGCAGTGAACTAACTATAAATTGAAAATGGGAAACAAATCATCCTCTGGCATGAAAAATCTCACACAGAAGTTATCTTTGGTAGAGAAACAAATAAAAGACAAAATTAACTCACTGATACTTTTTAATTCCAAACACACACTGCACCTGAATCATCAAATTTAATGTGGTTAAAAAAAAATTGAAGTCAACATTGTGTGCTTTAGGTAGTAGCCTAACAATTATTTTTCACCAATCAATGCACATTAATGCTACCCTAGAATTTATTTGATTAAATTTCCCTTTGTTACATATTTGGGGACATTCAAATGAAGTCTTAGTAAAATGTTAATGCCTGATCTGTCCTCCTCAGTAGCAACAGACTGAATTTTTGTGTCACGCACAGACGCCAGTCTATTTACTACACAGATATTTTCAGTAGGCCCCTATTAACCACAGAATGAAGCTCAAAACAATGAGTTTTAACCCAACTCTCCGTGAATCTGCTACTAAAATACCTTGCCTATCTTATTTTCCAAGGTTATTCAATTAATAACTCAACATCTTAGCCAAATTAGAAGACTTACTGTATCTTTTGAAAACTTTAAATTTTCAGTTAATGTCTTTGATCCTGCTGTTTTCTCTTCCTAGAAAGCACTTACTTTCATCATTTTATACCAAAAAATCTATATAGGTTGCAGATAGTGGTTCAAACGACACATCCTCCAAACACCTTCCTGATTCCTCAAAAGAATCACCAAATCACCAAAATTCATTTAAACCTTACTTTTGGTCATTATATCAGTATAGTGGGTGGGGGGAGGTATTGCTTTGTTTTGTTTTATATATATGTATATAATTTTGTTTCTCATTAACTCATTGGGAGCAGAGATCATTTCTGACTTATATTTATATTCAGTAGACTATCTAAAATAAAATTTGGAGGTAATCAAACCCAAACAATGTTACTGAATAAATGCATGATTGGATATGTACCACAAGTGTTTAAAAGTTTCTTTATCAATCATTTTATCTCTAGGAATTAATTTAACAAATTCTATATAAGCTCTGTCAAGAAAAGTTTATGAAGTTCTATTGATAGGTAATAAAGCAACTTTTTATTCTGTCCAAGAACATAGTAGGAATGAACCAGATTTAGCCTCCCACCTGAAACAACCAAAAACCATGAAACAATGGTTTTAAAGACAAACATTAAGAAAGGAAAGATGACAAAAGGCAAACTTTCTTCTCTAAGATCAGGAACAAGGCAAGGATACCCATTCTCTCTCCTTTCATTCAACATAATTTTGGAAGTCCTTGACAGAGCAATTAGGCCATAAAACTAAAGAAATAAAAGGTATAGAATTTGGAAAGGTAGAAGTGAAACTGTCATTATTTACAGAGGACATGATACGATATGTAGAAAACTATAAGAAGTCTACCAGAGGGACGCCTGGGTGGCGCAGTTGGTTGGACGACTGCCTTCGGCTCAGGGCGTGATCCTGGAGTCCCGGGATCGAGTCCCACATCAGGCTCCCAGCTCCATGGGGAGTCTGCTTCGCTCTCTGACCTTCTCCTCGCTCATGCTCTCTCTCACTGTCTCTCTCAAATAAATAAATAAAATCTTTAAAAAAAAAAAAAAAAAAAAAAAGAAGTCTGCCAGAAAGCTATTATAACTAATAAATGAATTCAGCAAACTCAGAGGATACAAAATCAGCAGATAGAAACCAGTTTCATTTCTATACACAAATAATGAGTTATTAGAAAGAGAAACTAAGAAAACAATTCACTTACAATATTATCAAAAAGAATAAAAGGCCTAGGAACAAATTTAACTAAGCAAGTAAAAGACATGATCTTTGAAAACTATAAACCACTGATGAAAGAAAGTAAAGATACTACAAATAAATGTAAAGACAATGCTCATGGATTAGAAGAATTAATATTGTTAAAATGCCTATACTACCCAAAGCAGTTCACAGATTCAATGCAATTCCCATCAAAATACAACAGCATTTTTCACAGAACTAGAATGAAGAATCTTAAAATTGTATGAAACCACAGTAGACTCTAAATAGCCAAAGCAATCTTAAGAAAGATCAAAGCTGGAGATAGCATTGCTGTTTCCTGATTTCAAACCATATTACAAAGCTATAGTAATGAAAACAGTGGTGTACCTGCATGAAAACAGACACATAGATCAACACAATAGAATATACAGTCAATTAATCTATGACAAAAGAGGCAAAAATATACAATGGGACAAAGATAGTCTCTTTAATAAATGGCATTGGACAAACTGGACAGCTAAATGCAAAAGAATGAAACTGGACCACTGTTTTATACCACACACAAAAAATAAATTCAAAATGGATTAAAGACTTGAATGTAAGACCTGAAACCATAACACTCCTAGAAGACAACACAGACAGTAAGCTCTTTAACATCAGGCTTAGCCATATTTTTTTTGGACCTGTCTCAGGCAAGGGCAGAAAAAGGTAAAACAAACAAATGGGATTACATTAAAATAAAAATCTTCTGCACAGTGGAGGAAACCATCAACAAAATGAAAAAGTAACCTACTAAATGGCAGAAGATATTTGTAAGTCATACATCCAATAAGGTGTTAATATCCAAAATAGGCAAAGAACTCATATAACTTAATGTCAGAAAAGCAAAGAATCCAATTTAAAAATGGAGAGAGGACTTGAATTGACATTTTTCTGAAGAAGACATGTACCTTCATTAGGTGTTGCTCCTTATAAAAATAATTTGATAAACTGAATCTGAATCTAATCAATCTCCTAAATCCAAGGGGCAAT
This sequence comes from Neogale vison, assembly GCF_020171115.1. Lineage (NCBI taxonomy): Eukaryota > Metazoa > Chordata > Mammalia > Carnivora > Mustelidae > Neogale > Neogale vison. Next base: position 73,895,516 of record NC_058091.1, on the reverse strand, counting down.
TTAAAGGGAATACAGTGGACAGAGGAACATGAAAAACTACACAACAGGGACATAATCAACAAACTTCAGACTAGTAAACTCTAAAGGACCCATTTCTTCAACAAAAAATTCACAAGGGATTAAAAAAAAAAAAGATGGAAGGAAATACAGATTGAAGAAGACGTAAAGACATGTTTGCATCTGATTCAAACAAAAACATTAAAAATTAAGACATTTATGAGACATTTGGAGTTTTATCAATGTCAGGAATTATAGCTGATGCTTAGGTGTTTTTAATGTTATTAGTTATTTGTTTATGAATTTTATCTTCTAGACATATGTATGGATATATGTAACAGTTGAAAGCATAAAATATTTGGGTTTTGCTTCAAAATAATAGAAGAGGGAGAAAAGTGAATGAGGGTATAAACAAAACAAGATTGGACTTGGGTTGATCATTTTTTTTTTAACACTTTGTTTATTTTTAAGTAATCTCTATGCCTAACATGGTCTAGAATTCAGGACTCCTGAGATCAAAAACCACATGCTCTGACAACTGAGCCAGCAAGGCCCCAAGCCGGTAGTTGTTAAAACAGGTTTGTCTATAATGAAAATGAGTTCCTTAAAGCTATTCCTCCACACAGGAAGCTTCTAGGACACTAGTAATATCCTACTTCTTGCCCTGGTGGTAATTACATGGGTGTGATTATTTGAGGTATGTCATACGTTATAAACTTGAGCTTTATCACTTTTATTTTTAAATTTTTTCATTTATTTATTTTCAGAAAAAACAGTATTCATTATTTTTTCACCACACCCAGTGCTCCATGCAAGCCGTGACCTCTATAATACCCACCACCTGGTACCCCAACCTCCCACACCCCCGCCACTTCAAACCCCTCAGATTGTTTTTCAGAGTCCATAGTCTCTCGTGGTTCACCTCCCCTTCCAATTTACCCCAACTCCCTTCTCCTCTCTAACACCCCTTGTCCTCCATGCTATTTGTTATGCTCCACAAATAAGTGAAACCATATGATAATTGACTCTCTCTGCTTGACTTATTTCATTCAGCATAATCTCTTCCAGTCCCGTCCATGTTGCTACAAAAGTTGGGTATTCATCCTTTCTGATGGAGGCATAATACTCCATAGTGTATATGGACCACATCTTCCTTATCCATTCATCCACTGAAGGGCATCTTGGTTCTTTCCACAGTTTGGCGACCGTGGCCATTGCTGCTATAAACATTGGGGTACAGATGACCCTTCTTTTCACTACATCTGTATCTTTGGGGTAAATACCCAGGAGTGCAATTGCAGGGTCATAGGGAAGTTCTATTTTAAATTTCTTGAGGAATCTCCACACTGTTCTCCAAAGAGGCTGCACCAACTTGCATTCCCACCAACAGTGTAAGAGGGTTCCCCTTTCTCCACATCCTCTCCAACACATGTTGTTTCCTGTTTTGTTAATTTTGGCCATTCTAACTGGTGTAAGGTGATATCTCAATGTGGTTTTAATTTGAATCTTCCTGAGTGCTAATGATGATGAACATTTTTTCATGTGTCTGATAGCCATTTGTATGTCTTGATTGGAGAACTGTCTGTTCATATCTTCTGCCCATTTTTTGATATGTTTACCTGTTTCATGTGTGTTGAGTTTGAGGAGTTCACTATAGATCCTGGATATCAACCTTTTGTCTGTACTGTCATTTGCAAATATCTTCTCCCATTCCATGGGTTGCCTCTTTGTTTTTTTGACTGTTTCCTTTGCTGTGCAGAAGCTTTTGATTTTGATGAAGTCCCAAAAGTTTATTTTCACTTTTGTTTCCTTTGCCTTTGGAGACGTATCTTGAAAGAACTTGCTGTGGCTGATATCGAAGAGATTACTGCCTATGTTCTCCTCTCGGATTCTGATGGATTCCTGTCTCACGTTGAGGTCTTTTATCCATTTTGAGTTTATCTTTGTGTACGGTGTAAGAGAATGGTCGAGTTTCATTCTTCTACATATAGCTGTCCAGTTTTCCCAGCACTATTTATTGAAGAGACTGTCTTTTTTCCACTGTATATTTTTTCCTGTTTTGTCGAAGATTAATTAACCATAGAGTTGAGGGTCCATATCTGGGCTCTCTACTCTGTTCCACTGGTCTATGTGTCTGTTTTTATGCCAGTACCATGCTGTATTGGTGATCACAGCTTTGTGATAAAGCTTGAAATCAGGTAACGTGATGCCTCCAGCTTTATCTTTGTTTTTCAACATTTCCTTAGCAATTCGGGGTCTCTTCTGATTCCATACAAATTTTAGGATTATTTGCTCCAGCTCTTTGAAGAATACCGGTGCAATGGGTTTATATACTATATTAAGGGATTCTCCTTCTGTGGTTTCCTCCCCTTCACAATTCTCCCTGCTCTCTCTGCCTTGCCAAGGCTCCTTTCTGTGGTTGTTCTATCTTGGGATTTCTCTACCTTGGCACTATTGATATTTTCAGCCAAATAATTATTTGTTGTGGGGAGCTGTCCTTGCATTGTAGGACATTGAGCACCCCGACCTCCAGCCCTTCATTTTAACACCAGAAATGTCTCCAGACTTTACCAAATGTCTCCTCTAGAACAAAATCCCCTTGTTGAGAACTATTTGCTTTAGCCAGCAAGATGTCACTATTGCCTCTAAAGTGTGAGCTATCCACAGAGCACTTCTGATAACTGAGTCTGAACTTGGGACAAAACCATGACAAATAAGAAAAATACCATATCCCCTCCCATGCCAGTCATTTTTCCATATTTGACTCTCTTGCACAAACTGCCTGATTTTCTTTACTTTTCAGAAATCTTAGGGAGTTTGAGGATCTTATCGCTTGTCATGTTTGCTTTTGTATTTGTCCAGAGTCTATATTTGCTAAGGGGATGAGGTGCAGAGAACTCACATTTCCACAGTGGAATTAGAACTTAGAGTAGCCTCCATTTCCCTCCTGACCCAAATACACCCATTAGAAGTAGGTATCTAGTATCTAGTACTAGTGGTATCTAGTTCTAGGACTATTCATATTTTTTTCTTTATATCTAAAATTTCTATTTTACTAAAATATATCTCGGTGTCAACTTTTCTGAACAATTTTCTCTGGTCAGCATAATAGCATGTCAATATGTGGATTTAAGTGTTTTTTGTTTTTTTTTTTTAAGAGAAATTAGAAATTTTTTTACATTTTTTTCTTTTCCATTATTTTTCTTTTTCATACCCCAATTATACACATGTTGGGTTTTTTGTATTCATATTCAACATTTGTCATGCTTCCTCTATTTATTTTTAATATTTCTCTAATTTCTGCTTAACTCTTCTTGGTTTCTTATCTCTATCATCTCTTTTTTCCAGTGTCTCTCATACCTAGTCTTCTTTCCAAATTCATCTCTGACTTTTTCTCTACTTTTCTTTTAAATACAAGTTCTACTGCTTCATTTAATCTCCTATTTTCATGACTTCTCATCCTGAGGTTTTTAATATATATTTCCAATATTCCTCCCAAACAATATAGGAATCTTATTATGCTTAAATTTTAATCATTATTTTCTAAACAAATGTTTTTTATCTTATATTTACTTTAGAGCTTTCATTGGTACCTTCTTTGGTATCTTTAAAATTAATCATTATAACCTTTATTTTGTTGCACTCATGATTGTTTAAATTTATTTATGTATTTGGAAACCAAATTTTATGCCATACGTGTATCCAATTTCTTCCTTCTGAATGCAATTTCTTCTTCCTGAGATACATCTTTTCAGAAATTTTTAAGAGAATCTCTGATGGAAAAGTTATTCTTCTTTGTTTTAAAATTATCTTCCTGTTGCCATCATATGTGAATAAGAACTAGGCATATAAACTTAGGTCAAAAGTTATTTTTCTTCACTGTTCTCAAGCTATAATTCCATTATTGTCTGGCATATTAGTTTGGTAGGACTAGTGCTAACAAACTACTACACACTGAGAAGCTTAAACAATAGAAATTTATTGTCATGCAGTTCTAGAACTATGAGAGAAAGATGTGTTCTAAGCCTCTCTCCCTGGCTTGTAGATGGCCATCTTCTCTACATGTCTTCTCACATCATCACCCCTCGATGTGTACCTGCTTCTAAATTTCACATTTTTATAAGGGCACCAGACATATTGGATTATGGACCCATACTACTCTACTGTGACCTCAAACTTACTTAACTTATTATATCTGCACTGACTCATTTACAAATAAGGTCACATTCTGAAGTAGCGGGGGATTAGAATTTCAACATATAAATTATTAGGGGAAACAATTCAATCCATTGCATTTGGTCTTTTTCTCCATTGAGAAGTCCAATTATGTTCTGCAGACAATATTTTTTTTACTTTATTTTTAGGATTTTTCTTGTAAATCATGATCCTATAGCTCATTACAATATTTATGGATATAGATTTATTTTTATAAATTTTTCATGAGACTTAGTAAATTGTTGATTTTTTAATATTAAAAAGTGTTTAAGATTTTCATCACTTATGAGAAACTCTCTTCTTATATTGGCTCTATCACACTATACAAACACTGGATCTATCTCACTCTTACCCTCTCTTCCATCTTTTTAATTTTTTTCTGTATCTTGCATTATGGGTAACTCTTCAGATCTATATTCCAGTTCATAGATACTCCTTTTAACTGCACCTAACCTGCCTTCAATGGTCTTATTATAAAAAATTTAAAATAATAATAATAATAATAACATTGCTTTTTCTAGAGGTACTATTTATCATTTTTCAAAGCTGCATTTTTTTCATAACATGTTATACTTTTCAGTTTATTTTTGTGTTGATATTATCAATGTAAATTCACTTACTTTATAATTCTTAACATGTATTCTGTATTCTTAATTCTGTATTCTAAAGTTCTGTGTGCCTAACTCTGCTGTTATATCTTTTGATAGTAGATTTTCCCCCTCATTTGTAACTTATAATTGTAAGATCACCTGTAGAGGAGATTATTTTCTCTGTGTTAACTGTGTGTGGCCTGGAGTGTAAAAGTGCCCTCTTAGTTACTTCTCCCAGGTGAAGTGTTAGTATCACTGGTTCAAGATAATTTATTTCATTAATTTCTTACCTTAGGAGCATTCCTGAAAATCTGAAGCAATACAAATTAGTATTGCAAATCAGTACAAGTTTGTCAAGTTTTCCCCGCTCAGAGAAGTCAGGTAGACTTCTAATTTTGTTCAGGGGTGGTAATTTTTTTCTGTTCCTAATGACTGAAGATTTCTTTAGAACACCATGCAGGTAAGACCACTGGCTTATAATTTTACTAATAATTTAGTGGTAATGATAGGACAGTGAGGATAGTAATGAAAATCTAAAGCACAGCGGGTAACATAAAACTGAATTAGACATTTCTAAAGTATATTAGTCTTCACCCACTTCTAGCCCATTCAGAAAAAGAAGTCTATATAATTAAGACTCCATCTTTTCTTTCGTTCATTCATTCATTCATTCTGCTGACAGAGATTTAAAATTCTATTGTTATTATGCAAATAACATATTCTTCCATCTTCTCCACTAATTAAATACTATGTCTACCTTGGCACAATCAAAACCTCATTGAGTTGCTCTATTAGCCCTTTAGCTTTCAGATTACAGTTTTCCCTTACCACAAACAAGATCAAATTATAGAATAAAATGAAGTCTAATTTTTTAGATAAATTCTGAGTAGTCCTTAGAGTGACACGTTAATTTTCATGCATGTAAGAAGGCATTTAATCATTCTGCATGGTTGTAATTATTCTTTATGGTATAAACTGATGAGACCCTATTTTGGCTACAGTGTGGTTTCTAGTGTGAGAGACCTACTTATGTTTTCTCAGGAAAATTACAGACATATGCATTGATAAATGTAAAGAGAAAGCCTTAATTTTCTTGTTTTCAATAGCTTATATTAATGTTTAAGATAATTTAAATTTTTCTCCAGGTTTTTATTTAAATTGCAGTTAGCTAACATAGTGTGATATTAGTTTCAGGTATAGAATTTAGTGATTCATCATTTCATACAACACCCAGTGTTCATTCCAAGTGCCCCCCTTAATACCCATCATCCATTTAGCCCATGCCCCCACCCACCTCTGCTCCAGCAACCCTCAGTTTGTTCTTTAGAGTTAAAAGAGTCTATTTCTTGATTTGCCTCTCTTTTTTCTCCTATGTTCATTTGGCTTGTTTCTTAAATTCCACATATGAGTAAAATCATACAGTATTTGTCTTATTTTGCTTAGCATAATACTCTCTAGCTCCATCCACATCATTGCAAATGGCGAGATTTCATTCTTTTTTGTGGTTGAGTAATATTCCATTTTATGTATATACTACATCTTTATTCATTCATCAGTCAATGGACATTTGGGCTTTTTCCATAATTTGGCTATTGTTGAAAATGCTTCTATATTCCTGGACTGTTAAGATGGTTCAATATTTACAAGTCAATCAATGTGATAGACCACATTAATAAAAGAAAGGATAAAAACCATAGGATCCTATCAATAAAGCAGAAAAAGCATTTGACAAAGTACACTCATTCATGATAAAAATCCTCAACAAAGTAGGCTTAGATAGAACATACCTCAACATAATAAAAGCCATATATGAAAAACCCACAGCTAATATCCTCAGTGGGGAGAAACTAAGAGTTTTTCCTCCACCATCAGGAACAAGACAGAGATATCTATTCTCACCATTGTTATTTAACATTGTACTGGAAGTCCAGACAGTACCTCAGCAGTCAGACAACAAAAAGATATTAAAAGGCATCCAAATTTGCAAAGAAGTAAAACTTTCACTATTTGCAGATGACATGATACTCTATATAGAAAACCCAAAAGACTCCTCCAAAAAATTGCTAGAACTGATAACATGAATTCAGTAAAGTTGCAGGATACAAAATCAATGTGCAGAAATATGTTGTATTTCTAACAGCAATAACAGCAAAATTAGTAAAATAATTTCTAGGGGCACCTGACTGGCTCAGTTGGAAGAGCAAACGACTCTTGTTCTTGGGGTCATAGTTCAAGCCCCACATTGGTCTACACATTGGGTGTAGAGATTACTAAAACAATTTTTTGAAGATTATTTCTATTTTCTTTGTTTTATGTGATATTAAATGGTCTACCTTACAAAGTAGTTTTTAGTGTTATTCTTTTAGAGTGTCTAGCAAGAAGGCCCATATCTAGGTCTATAGTGTAAATATCCTTCCTGTCATGTATATATCCAACTTTTCCAGACACTATGGAAATAAAAATCAGGATGTCCAAGCATTGAAGAAGGCTAAATCTCATTCTAACTACTCCTGGTGGACCTCTGGTCTGTAGACTTATGCATGGATTCATTCTATTGCTACTGGGCCTAAAGCCAACTCATGTGACATCATCATATGGATGATAATTTCAACTCTAGTATTTTCTTAAGCCATAAACACGACACCAATCTTTATACTAACTGGCATGGCAAGAACAAATGTTGTGTCTTATCTCATAAAATTCAGCTTCCCAAATCTAGGCTTTCCACATCACAAAAATAACGAGATAGGAAAACCAAGTTTATTCAAGCCTAAAATTCTAATTGTTTTCAGATTGATATATATCACAAAAATATTAATACATTTCATATCCATATAGTTTTCTGCATTCTATTTATTATTAAATGGGTATCAAAATGCTGGTTACATCATCCAGAGCTTCGAGACCAGCGCTTCTAGAAGTTCAATGTTTTTAATTAATTTAAAGTGAAAAACTAGTCATTATTTAAATATGGATTGCTGGACAAAATCTTCAGACATATATAGTTTAGTAATGATGAGATGGTCGGATAAAACTGATTATAATTCGAGTCATTGTCATTAAAAATGAAGAAACTGTAATTCATACTCTGATAATATGAATACCCTTGATTCTGCCCTACTTTGTTCTATAAATGTTACTGTAGCCTGCAGGATAGTTGGTAAAGTCTTTACCTAGATCTGTTATCTTTATACCTAAACTTCTATAATCTTCCCCTAACTCTGCACATAGATACACACACACACACACACACACACACACACACGCATGCAAACACACACAAGTGCATGCCCACATGGGTGCATCTCATTTTGGGGTATTTCTATTCAATTGCATTGCTAGTGTATATCTCCATCTAGCCAATTGCCACATTGATGTATAACCCTGGTTAATTTTTATTTCTCTCATGATACTTCATGCTGCTTATCTTTGTGTTTCCAGTGTCTGTTTCACTGGCACACAATAGATACTCAATAAATTTTTAGAGAGTCTGCCCCTTCTATATTATTTTTTTCTTTTTAAAAATAGTTACTTATCTCACCACAAGAAACTTAACACCCTGATGCAAAATGAATACCTAGTTTGACCCAGAAAGTTGAAAATCTTTTGTCCTTTTCCGCCCTACTCACGTTAGCAAATACTCTTTTTAAGTTGATAGTACTAATCACCACCTAGTGGCTAGGATGGGGAACTATCTGATTTGATATGTATTATCTGGCACTTTCAAGGCATTTGGGAGGCCCAAATATTTGGAATTAGAGGTTATCAATTACAGCAGGAGCCTCAAGTAATCCCCAGTGGACTCCAATCTAGGCCTTGGATTATCTTGTATCTAGATCTTTTTGTCTGGGGCTTAGACCATTTAATCTTCTTTGGGGATGTTTGCATACAACAGTGAGGTTCCCAATATCAGACTTTCCAGATCCAAATCTCAAATCTACCACTCACACTCTAAATATCCCCTATGTCATAGTTTTTTCATCTATAAAATTGGATTTCTCATCTATAAAATAATATTCCCATACAAAACTTCATGCTCATAATATCACATTGAGTTTCCTCTGAGGACTAAGTATAGTAACTCCTGTGATTGAATTAATGCAGTAACTGGCATTTAATTAGAACTCAGTAGTTGAGTATTGCTTCTGTATTGAGCTAGTTTACCTTCCTGGTTAAGTTTGAAAGCACTCCCGATTAGATTCATTATACCATGCAGTTTTTCTCCAGTCCAGGTCCTGGTTTCCATTGTCTTTGTCTGCACTGGTGACTGTTTCTGGCCCTACTTTCTAATTCCAATGCTTGACTCATCATCTTTTCACCCCACAAACTACCTCTTAGCCTGAGGAGATTTGTGTCTGCAGTGTGACTCTTGTATTTCCATTTTTATGACAATAAAGATTTTTCCATCTTGGGTAATTTTCCTTTATCTATAAATACACCACCTTACCACTTTACTCCTTGTATATCTTTCACTGCATGCTCCTTTTCTTCAAAAAAAAATTTTTTTTTTGATCATCCCTTTCTCCTATAGTTAAGCTCTATTGTATTGTCATGGCTGATAATACAACTGGAGATCTGTGGAACTACCTGTATCAAGGAAAAAGAGAAAGCTTAAACAGTTGTAAAACAAAAATTAAGCCTAAATTATATGAATGTTACTAATCCTTGAAGACCTTGAAAATGCCCATGAATCCTCCCAAAATCCTGCACAAACCTGCCATTTTCTAACTCCTCGTCTATTAGAAGTGTACATTTCTTCAAGCACCAATCTATTGAGAAATATTTTAAAATATTTAAAAAAATATTTTTAAAACTTCTCAAATAATATTATTGTGAAAAACTGAAAACATTTTCTGTAAATATTGATACTTCAAGCATCTGTTTTATTGTATCAATGGGGTATTCTATATATAGAACTATATAAAACTAACCGCCATCATAAATACTGTTGTTACAGAATAATATAGGCCAAATGAACTCATGATACATGATTCATTTCTAAGTTAGGAACTGAATGTAAGAAGAATGAACATGATATCTGATCTGAATTATTTGGGCCTATTCTGCCAGCATGTCCTCCTGTTATCTAAGTTATTGAGTAATTCAATCTTGGTTGTTTCTTTTTTTTCTCCTCCCTGTTGAAACAACTGTGCTTTGAAATTTAGAATAATCAGAACAGCACAATCAGATACTTTTCAGTCAGATTCCACCGATCACATTCTGAATATATTACTTAGTGATGACAGTCTTTTGTTCGGTGGGGTGTTCACAGTATGTTGGGCACTGGAAACATCACTCATGGTGATATTATATGTCTGAGGAACAGGTCAGAATGCGGGAATGCCCTGGTTTGTTGCCCTCAATCAAGTAAGGTAATTTGTTCTCATACATTTGGATGAAAGTGCAGTTCCTCTCATCAATAAATAGCTATATAGACTTAAGGTCTCAGTCAGTTCATTCCATTTTTATACTGGACATTCTTCTCCAAATCATGGACCAAAAGCTAAAAAGGTGAAAGAACAGAGGCCAGTTCCAATTCCTTCTGCCACGTTTCACTCATCTTCCCTTGGTCTTCCCCTGGTCTTCTCAGAACGCACTGGCAAACAGCTCCAGAACCAGGCCCAGAGCAATCCGTCAGAGGTCTGCCCAGATCATAAATGGATGAGACCCACTCACAGTGCACTCTCCTTACTTTTTAATATAATACAAAGTTTGGGAAATTTTATTTTGTGACTTACTTGATAATTTTGGTTTATTTTCTGATTCTAGATAAATCATTGAAATCATAAAAGGAAAGAAATCCTTAATGCTGGCACTATGATCCTTGTGCTATAAAGAATAATATTACAAGTGATTTTAGTCATAAGGTTTTCTGATGATGGATTTTTGTGTCAGAATTTTGCACCCAAGGTGTCATACTTCAGAAATAAAAGAAGGAAACTGGAACTTTAATGACACTTTGGTTAGTATCTATGACAAGGAGTCTCTTCTGAGGTGCTTGTAACTAGGTTATTCAGGTTCTGCAGGTGCTATTAATTCACTGCCTACAATTTAAATATTTTTAAGGTTTATTTATTTATTTTAGAAGGAAAGAGAGAGCACATGGGGGGAGGGGCAGGGGGAGAGGAAGAAACTTTTTTTTTTAATTTAAATTCAATTAGCCGACTTACAGTACGTCATTAGTTTCAGATGTAGTGTTAAATATTTCATCAGTTGCATATAACACCCAGTGCTCATCACATCATGTGCCCTCCTTAAGAGAGGAAGAGAGAATCTTAAATAGACTCTGCACTGACTGTGAGCCCTACAGGGCTCACCCTGAGAGCATGACTGAGCTAAAAACCAAGAGTTGGACACTCAGCTAACTGAGCCACCCAGGCTCCCTTAAAGATTTTTTTTTAAAGCTTGTTCTTCTCTGGGCACCTGGGTGGTTCAGTTGTTAAGTGTCTGCCTGATCCCAGGGTCCTGAGATCGAGTCCTGAATCAGACTCTCTGTTCAGCAAGGAGCCTGCTTCTCCTGCTCCTCCTCACTAATGCTCTCTGTCACTATCTCTGTCTCTCTCAAATAAATAAAATCTTTTAAAAAAATTTAAAAAGTGTTCTCCTTTTATAAAATTACAAAAGGAAATGGGTCCATTACTTGTAGAAAAATATTCCCATTAATTTTAAGCCTGCTTTAGAAATATTCAAATGTATGCACCTATGCATTCATTCAAAACATTTTTTTCTAGATGTCTGTCAAACTATGCAAGTTTTGAAAGTAGCCTGAGACTCACGTTTAAGAAAGAAAATAACACAAAAACATGTGATGGAACCAGGCTACAATTATAAATTAACACAGGTGTAAAAAATAAGATAATATAAAACAGTAATCTGAACAAAATATACATTTTCAGAAAATATACTGTAAAGGACAGGTATCTAGGTCAAAAGTGGACCATGTGAGGTTTAAGAAATCTGGGAAAGGGAATCTAGGATAAGGAGGTCATGAATTGCAAGACGGTGCATCTAAGGAAGGAAATATAAAACCAACATGTTATAATAGAGAAAAGAATGAAAGATCATTTAAGATAAAGATTTTATTAATTAATATGGAATCCCTCAAAATCAAGTTCTTAAGGAAAATTACCACTGGCCTCAGAGTAATTACATATTTTATCATGAATCAAGAGAGAATGTATTTTCATTACTTGGAATGTTGTAGGTATCTAGGACAATACAAAATAATAATGAAACAAACAATGAAATTTTAACCTGTTGAGTGTTCTAAAAGGTTGAGGGTTCTTTACTATGTTAGAGTCTAATCGTAGAAAAAAATGAGAAATGACTGTGTAGTCCTGGAGATTAAACATTAAAAGACATGAAACTAAATGTCAGAAATATCTTAGGACGATATGAAAATTAAGAAAGGAAATAAGGCTTCTGGCCAATAATGCACAATAACCAATCAAAGAAAGAACTACTAAGGCGAAGCATGCTGCTATCACTTTTGTGGACACACTAATATTGACTAAGCTAACACTAAATTTCTCCTAAGTAGCTGATGGTGAAATTACTTGTGATTCAAAGAAGTTTCCAGAAGAGGAACTAATAAAAACTCTGTTTCAATAGGAAGAAGTATAAAGATCTGAGGAAACATTCTCATTAGAGCCCAGAGAAAGGCAGCACATCTCAGGAAAAAAAAAATTCACTAATCCTAGCTTTGATCCATTTGAATAAAAGTGCCACTATTTAAAACATTGATTTCTCAAATCCTACAAAAGTTGTTGCTCCCACAATCCTCTTTGTACAAAGCTTCTTTGAGGGCTCTTGATCCTCATTACCCTATCACCCCCATCGCCCAACCCCCAAAAGAATAATTACTTCGTCTTTGCTCTACCATGAATCTCTCTCTGTCATAACACAATTGCCCATTACTATATATTAACAACTAACAAATAACACTTGTAGTAGACTGGAAACTCCTTAAGGCCAATGTTTGTTATATTCCATTTGCCTCATACCTAGCATTTACTGGGACGTAAAAACTTGTGAAAAGTAGAAGTTTAAAGTTGTTCTTGAATTAATACTAGCAGTTCATATATAGTTTGTTACATTCCTTCACAGTATTTTGGACTTTCTCTTCTTATCTCTTAACACATTTGTGAAATAATTACCAATTATAATAATTATTATATAACTTAGAATATTATATACATAATTTATGTGTGTGTGTGTGTGTGTATATATACGTATATGTATATATGGCCTGGGCTAACCACATAATTTGCAGGGTTCATTACAAAATGTAATTGTGAAAGTCCTTGTTCATAAAGCGGGGGTGGGGGGGGAAATGCCATAAATTACAAAATACAAAGCTTTTCCCTTTCTTTTGAGTTTCCTATTTTAAACTGTCATGGTGCTTTTTACCTTCTATTTAATGTCATCCTAAGTAAAGAGCATTCAAATTTTAAATTGTTATAGATTTTACTACTAATTTCATATTGCATAATGCCAGTTTTAAATGCAAATATAAAAAAATCTAACTTTCATGCAGAATCATTGAAATTATACAATTTCTATTTGTAGCTTGCATATGCATATATATTTTGTTGCTGCTAGAACCAAGGATACTCTGCGTAAAACTAATAACTATTTTGTTTCACTTCTTGATATGCACACACTACCAACTCTCTATTGGCAGCTTACCCAGGATTAAGAAGGGTCTGAAAGGAAAGGAACCATGGATTGCCTTATCTTTCTTTTTCCTCCTATTACACAGCAGCCTCTATAACATTTACCCTGTACTTGTTCTGAGTCTATACTCCAGTGCATTGTGAATGCAGTGGAGTTCTGTATTGATGGGACATCACAAAAGCTATATAAAAAAGGGATGGCAAGGAATGATGGTCATACATACTGTTCAACATTATCTCTGCTCACGTGAATGATCTACTATCCATCAGACTCTGGTTACAAAACACAGGTTCTAAGGTAAAGCTTTTAAGAATTGAAGATACAACAACAGAGCATTAAATTACACACAGGCCCCTTCTGGGGGCAAAGCCTATTGACCTAAAGAGCTGTAAACCCATGAAGCCTACACTGTATGGGGCCTCCTGATATTATTTAGATCACAACCCTAACCACAGACTGAGCTAACTAGTCAAACACAATGGGTTTGTTAATGTCACTAGCATTAAAGGGTAGGTGACTTAAGTATTGTCTTAAGTTGGAACTTGAAGACTTTGCCAGTTGCTTTTGTTTGAGTCCAAAAGTAATGTGAACTTTCAAACTGTGAAAGGAATGCTAATAAGCTGATTGCCAAAAACCTTGTAAATTTTAAACTTATATAGATGCTATTTGTGGAAATACGATCAGACAAAAGTCTCTGTTACAAAGATACCTCATATCTGAAGTTAAAAAAAAAAAGATTTTCAAGCTATGGGATGGCACTGCATTAGTAGATACTGAAAAGAAATTACTAGGTTGTAACCAGAATTTTTTAAAATAATGAAAATGACAAGACAAAAATAGAAAAGATCAGAGCGCTACACATACAGCAAAGATATGTCTAATTTTATGAAACTTTAGTTTCCGGTATATATACACCTATAATACGTATATATACATACATATATGTGTGTGTGTGTGTGTGTGTGTGTGTGTGTATGAATGAATTAAAGTAATATGCTGCAATGTAAGATGTATTTCCTCCTGTGGGTTATCAAAAAGCCATTGTCATTAAAATCTGTGTCCTACATGGGGCGATGGAGAGGAGAAGGGAGTTGGGGGAAATTGGAAGGGGAGGTGAACCATGAGAGACTATGGATTCTGAAAAACAATCTGAGGATTTTGAAGGGGCGGGGGATGGGAGGTTGGGGGAGCCAGGTGGTGGGTATTATAGAGGGCACATTTGGGTGTGGTGCAAAAACAATGAATACTGTTAGGCTGAAAAGAAATTTAAAAAAAAAAAAAAAAAAAAAAAAAACACCTGTGTTCTAAGATGAAGTCTATGGTTTCTAAACTCAGGAACCATCTTTCGATACTATAACAAAGATTAATTTCAGAAAAGGAAGTTCAAGTTCATGTAAATCATCCTGACAACTATTTTCCACAAAATGTTGCCTTTCCAAGCTCAGATCCCTATAGATGATTATGTTCTCCAGGATCTGTAGATAATGTACTCAGAAATTCAAGCATTTGCAACATCCACCAGAGAGTGGGCATTTGGAATCAAAGAAAGAAACACACACACACACACACACACACACACACACACATTTATTCCTTTCCATTACATGATTTAATCCTCACAGTAATCTCTAATGGATAATAGCAACCTTTTTTTACAGGCAAGGAAGACGAAACTCAGGACTTGGAACCTAGGTTGTCTGTGTCCAAGTTCAGCATTTAAGTCTCCTGAGGTGTTATAATCTTATAAAAAATGTTGAAAAGATTAAAATTAAAAGGGGAAATAACATAACTGATGCACAAAAATCAAGGTTTGATTGTGTTACAGTCTAGTGAAATATAATTTAATTTTAGACTCCATTTTCCCATTGAACCATACCGTAACTAATAGGCAATATTCTTTTGTGAATCAGAGCTACAGCATTTGCATTTTCTTGTGGTTACATTATAAAAAATAATGTGCAATGTTTTGATTTCTTTGTACCCACAATCGAAGACATTCAAAAACAACAAAATTCCACCAAGGAGGAGGAAAAAATAAATCTCAGAGAATTTTGGAAAGAATAGTATCAACTTTTTATAGCAATCATAAGAAAATCATCTACATTCGTATCAAATATCAGGTTTCCAGCACAGGAAAAGAAAACTGCAGTACCTGCCATTTTAAATTACTCCCTGTCATGTTTTTATTCCTCCTCCTCCCCTGGGATGTTAACGTCTTGAAGAAATATGTGTGCACTCTGAAAATATTTCCTGAAGTCAGTGGATTCCATATGTTCCTAGGGAAACAAATTATTCACTCCGTGGGTCATTCCTGGTGACATTTAGATCTTCTAATCAGTACATTTAGGCCCTATGTACTTTATATTTTCAGAGCTCTCTTATGTAGACCTACACAGAACTCAAGAAATATTTTCATTGACTCAAACCCTCCCTTAATCTAAAAGAACACACATGAACACACACATACACTCTCTTTCATACACATTTACATATAAAAACACATTCACAAAGACACACAAATTCATGTACTTTAATTATACTGGACATTGGTTTAAGAAAAGTAAGACCGCTATTTCAAACTAAGTGATACAGTTCTAAATGCAAAGGAAGCATTAGAAATGTACACAAAAATATGCTCAATTTCCTTAGTTCATAGAGTTGATCAGAAGAAAGGAGGCCAAATAACAAGTTTTAAGAGATCGCCTTTGTTTGGTTTGTGTGTTGTTTTGTTTGCTTGTTTTACAAAAATAAAGATCAAGAATTAGAGTCTGACTTTTGCTTTCCTTTGGACCAAAAAGGAAAAATGAGAGTATAGTTCTTAAAATGTTTTCCTCATTTGATTTCAGGTTCTGCCTTTTTCCTGTTTTCTGAAATGTTCTTTAATGATTCCTCTCATTACTGACTCTGATGTTGGAGCTTTCCCAAACTATTTCATTGGTCCTTTTCTTCATTATTTTTAGAAATTTCAATATTATCACAGGCTTCAATGGCCATCAATGTGCTATAGACTCCCCAAACATATTATTTTACTCATTTTATTGTACATATATTTGTTGATCATTTATATGTCCAGAAATTTTGTGTCATTAGTTGGGACAAAATAATCATGGTTACCACCATCTTACAACTTAAAATCAAATACTGGACCCATATATTAAATATGTAAAAGAAAGAAAGAAAGAAAGAAAGAGTAACCAAGTAACAACAGTTCCAGCAAGGAAAAAAAAAAAATAGGGCACAAAGTAAGAGAATAAAGTAGGAAGAAGGGAAGTGACATTTAAGTTGAGATCTAAAAATTAAGAAAGATCCAGTCTAACAAAGATCAAGGATAATACATTTAAATAATTTGTAATATCTTTGATTTTAAGATGTATATAACTGAACTCTAATTTCCATACAAATCCAATCACCCTGCTTTTTCTCCCAACTAATTCTTTGTATAGCATCACCAGTCACCCAAGGTGACCACCTCAGAAGTCTCTCAAGAATCTTCCTTGTTCCTCACAATGTACATAAACCCTCACCAAATCCAATGACTTCCACTGCATGTAGGTGTTTAATAAGTGTTTTTGTTAATGAATAGTGACTCAATCAATAAACCACCTGCTAATGAAAAGTTTCTAAATGCCACCATAAATCTATCTTAATAACAATAGAATGTGTTTCTTCTTGATTTAGAATGTATACTCTGCCTTCCAAAGGAAAACAAACTACTTTTGTTGAACACATTACAATACTGAAGAAAGCTGGAGAGAAATCAGCTCCTATCTTGCCATTCAATCTCAGTCTAAAATAGTTTATTGACAAAGGGAAGGCCACATTTTTATTTTAGGAAGTATCGCTCCTAAGGAAGAGCATCAAAAAGGAGAAAATGCACATCCTCTACTATCCATATATAGAATGCTCACAGATGTATATTCCCACCCATATCTCTTCCCTGTACCACTTGTCTCTAGGCTTATATATCCAACTACCTACTCAGAATTTTCACGTTAAGTTCTTAAACATGTTTATCTAAAATGAACTAACTTCTGATATTCTCTCCCAAACCCTCCTCCTCCAACAGTCTTTATTACCTGTGTTATTAACAATTCCATCTTACCAGTTGTTCAAAACAAAAGCTTTGGAGTCATTCTTAACCCCTCTATTTTCCTTATATGCCACATTCAATTTTACACAAAATCTTGTCCGTTCTACCATCTATGTAGATTCAGAATCTGACCAGTTGTCTCCACCCCCCCCACCATTAAAAAAAAATTGTCTTAAATTAAAATTGTTTCTCTCTCAGATTATTGCAAAATCTTCCTTCAATAGAGTTTCTGCTTCCATACTTACTCCCCTATAAACCTTTCTTAAAAGAGCAGTCTGAGAAATACTTTTTGCTCAAAACTCTTTGATGTCGCTTATCTTACTGGGGTAAAAGCCCCAATCCATACAGAAGCCCAATGTGACCTGCCTAGTTGCGGCTCTTCCCCGAGACGTACTCATCTTCCAGTACTCCCCCTTCACTCCCTTTCTTCTTACCATTTTTTTGTTACTTCCTGAGCAGTCTAGGTAAGCATTCCCCTCAGTGCTTTTATAATGAGACTGCTGCCAGATCCCAGAAAATGATCCTGGATACACCTCTTCTACCCCACCTCACTTCTAAACCTTTATCTCCTTAATTAGTCCTCCTCTGGCTCCCTACTTAAAATTACAAACCCCTCCCTGTCTCACACTTCCTGTTCCCCCTGCCATACTTTATCTCCACAGCATTTTCAAAGTCTAAAATTCTATATCATCGTGGGATTTTTTCTTTGTTGACTGTTTCTACTAACTGAAATGTCAATTCTTTGAAGACAATATATTTTGCCTTCTTCGCTGCTATTTCACCACTGACACACAGTAATGTAAAAAATTTAAAGGAACCAAAAAGAATAAATGAATAAATGAAAAATGTGTATTTATATGTTGGGAATTAGCTTGGAATGAAGATGGGAGATTGGGTCAATACTTGCAAATTAAAAAGAAACCCATCCTCTTTTATGAGTATCCTGAGAAGAGATTTTTCTACTCTAAATAGAGTTTAACCAAATTTAAATTGTGGGTGTGGTAGAAAGAGAGAAGTGGGAGGCAAATTAAGGATGGGCTTGCTATGGAGGGGTAGATAAAGGGAGAAGCAGGCATTGTGACTAATCTGGGTATCTGGTTTTTGGAAATTGAGGCGTTTGCACTCAACTATTTCCAAATCTCTGGCCAGCTATTAGGTTCTAGGACTCTGCAAAGAAGGTAGATCTCACCAAGCATAAAGATAAAAATACTTACTAAAAATTAGACTAACACTATCTCTAAATTCCCTGGAAGCTAAGGCAAAAAGCAAAACAGGGTTGAGTTAAATGTGCATTTGTTGATGTGTTTGTTTTGCCAAGGAAAGCATGCAATTCACTTGAAAAAGACAAATTTCTCTTACAACTGAACAGTTAAATAATTGACTTAGAATCTCTAACAAGGACCTACGGATAAGAGAGTGAACAACATCTTAAAACATAATTTAATGAGATATAGATAGAGATAGAGATTTAGATATAGATATATAATGTATACACACATACACATAATTATGTATATATTTATAAGAAATCTATGATATTTTATAGGCTGTCTCTAAATCCAAAGGACATAGCATTAAATGAACATGGAGGACAAGGGGGGTTAGAGAGGAGTAGGGAATTTGGGTAAATTGGAAGGGGAGGTGAACCATGAGAGACTATGGACTCTGAAAAATAATCTGAGGGATTTGAAGTGGTAGGGGGGTGGGAGGTTGGGGTACCAGGTGGTGGGTATTATAGAGGGCACGGCTTGCATGGAGCACTGGGTGTGGTGAAAAAATAATGAATACTGTTTCTCTGAAAATAAATAAATTGAAAAAAAAATGAACATATGTGGAGCCCCACAGCATATATAGAAATGTACCTTGCATGTTTACTTTAATACCAATCCAATCTTCAGCATTCAGCTCCATACATCCCTCCCTTAGCAACATACTTATGACTTATCTTTACCATCTTAAACAATTACATAGCATACAAAATTACCAAATAAAAGGAGTGCGGGTGGAGGTCACAAATTGGTTGGTACTTCTGGAGGAAATTTTGTTGAGGTTCTATCACACCTTTTAAAATATTTTTAGAAAACTAAAATCAAATGTCCAGAAATGATTTCGAAGTCATGTTCTTAAACTGATCATTTTCTTTGCCTCCCTCAATGTGTTACTTTGTTCAGATCACTGACAACTGCTATATGTAGAAACTCTGAGCTATCAGACTTTAAATCTTATTGTTTCTAGCTTTATTGAGGAACTACTGGCAATTGGAACTGTACAGACTTAAAGTACAGCCTGATAATCTGATTTAAATATACACTGTAAAATGATTATCAAGTTGAAAATAATTAACACATGCATATCTCACATAGTTAACTCTGTGTGTGTGAGAAATGAGAATACTTAAGATCTACTTTCAGCAAATTTCAATTATATAATACTGTATTACAAACTATAGTCAGCATGCTATATATAAATTAGATCTTAGAACTCATTTATCTTGTAACTTGAAATTTCTTGTAACCTCTTGTAACCTGAATATATTATAACCTTTCAATTTACATTGCCCTAATTTTCCCGCTTCTCAGCTCCTTGCAACCATCATTCTATGATTTCCTTCGTTTATATCAATTTTTTTAATCCCACATTCAATGATACCACTTAGTAGTATTCATTCTTCTCTGTCTGGCTTATTTCACTTAGCCTAATGCCCTCCAATTTCATCCATGTTGTCACAAACAGCAGAATTTCCTTGTTTCTTATGGCTGAATAATAATTTTATTGTACATATTCACACAAAATTTTCTTTATCCATTCAACCACTGAAGGACAATAATAAATAAATAATAAATAAGTTGTTTCTGTATCTTGGCTATGTGAATAATGTTGCAATAAGGAGGGAGTACAGCTATCTCTTTGAAATAATTGGTTTAATTTCCTTAGGATGTAGACCCAGGAGTGGAATTGCTGGGTCATATGGTAGTCCTATTATTAATTTTTTTAGGATATCCTTACTGTTTTCCATAGTAGCTATACCAATAAAGACTCCCACTGAAGTGGGAATGTTTTCTCCACATCCTTGCCAACATTTGTTATCTCTTGCCCTTTTTGATAACAGCCACCCTCACAGGTGTAAGGTGATAATCTCATTGTGGTTTTGATTTGCATTTCCCTGACGAGGGGTGATATTAAGCACCTTTTCATAGATCTACTGGCCATTCGTATGCCTTCTTTGAAAAAAAAAAGTCTTTTTTTTAATCATATTATTTGGTTTTTGGCTACTCAGTTGTATGAGTTCCACATATATTTTGGATATTAACCCCTTATCAGATATATGGTTGGCAAATACTTTCTCCAATCCTGTAAGTTCTCTTTTTGTCTTATGGATTGTTTCCTTTGTTGTGCAGAAGCTTTTTAGTTTGATGTTGTTCCATTTGTGTATTTTAGCTTTTGTTGCCTATGCCTTTGGCATCATATCCAAAAATATCATTGACAAGACCAATGTCAAAGAACTTTTTTCTATGTTTTCTTCTAGGTTTATGGTTTCAGGTCTTACACTCAAGTCTTTAATCCATTTTCAGTTAACTTTTGTGAATGGTGTAAGATGGGTATCCAGTTTCATTTGTAGGCATGTGGATAACCAGTATTCCCAACACCATTTATAAAGATACTACCCTTTCTCCATTTTTTGTTTTTGCTTTTGTTTTTTTTTTTGTTTGTTCGTTTTTTGTTTGTTTTTAATTTGACAGACGGAGATCACAAGTAGGCAGAGAGGCAGGCAGAGAGAAAGAGAAGAGGAAGCAGGCTCCCTGCGGAGCAGACAGCCCCAGGCGGGGCTCAATCCCAGGACCCTGGGATCATGACCTGAGCTGAAAGCAGAGGCTTTAACCCACTGAGCCACCCGGGCGCCCCTCCATTTTTTGTTCTTGACACCCTTGTCAAACAGTGGCTGACTGTATGTTCATAGATTTACTTCTAGCCTCTCTATTTTGTTCCACTGGTGTATGTGTATATTGTTATGCTAGTGACACAATGTTTTGTTTACTACAACTTTGTAATGCAATTTGAAATCAGAAAGTGATGCCACCAGCTTTGTTACTCTTTTTCAAGATGGCTTTGGCTATCTAGAATCTTTGTGATCCCATATGAATTTTAGAGTAGTTTTTTTCTCTCTCTATGAAAATACCATTAGAATTTTGATAGGGATTGCATTGATTCTATAGATTGACTTGGGTAATATAAGACTTTTCATTTTCTAATATAGTCCATACTCATTATTCACAGATTCTGTATTTGCAAATTTGCTTATTCACTTGAATTTATTTATATTCCCTAAATCAGTATCTGTCTGCATTGCTTTCTCCATCATTCATGGACAGTACAGAACAATGAAAAATTTGAGTCAAAAATTTTAGGCATATCTCCTAACAGGTTGAACAAGGAGATGCCCTGTCTTCTTATTTTAGCTCTCGTACTGTAAACCAGTACTTTTTCACTTCCATTTAATACCTTTTTAAATTTTAGTGCATTTGGTTGGTGATTTTGCCATTTTAGTTTAGTTTAGTTTAGTTTAGTTTAGTTTTTACTTAAATCCCAGTTAGTTAACATATGGTGTGATATTAGTTTCAGGTATACAATTTAGTGATTCAACTTTCAAACAACATCCCGTGTTCCCTGCAGCAAGTGCCCTCCTCAATCCCCATCGTCCATCTAACCCATCCTCCCACCCAGCTCCCCTCTGGCAACCAACCAAAATAAATTCAAAATGAATTAAAGACTTAAATATGAGACAGGATTTTGCCATTTCAAATAATCACCAAGTGCAGTATCGATGTGCTGCTTAGTCTTTCTATGTGCGAGAGACTGATGTGCATTAACGGAGAAAGTGTGTGCACTGGATAAGCTTTTTTCAGGCATAATTTATCATGAGAGTGCTGTTGACCATGAGTTCAATGTTAGTAATCAAGAATATATATTAATTAGGGTGTCTTCAAGCAGAAACGTGAATAAAATGAGGTTCTATATTGATCAATTGTCAAAAATATTGTGACCAGAGGAACCTAACACTATATTTCCCTTAGCAACAATGTTCAGTATTTGTTAATTCAGTGTTTGCCATGACTTTATAGAACATAACTGCCATGAATAATGAAAATAAATATATACAGTCAAAGTATGAAATACAAGCTTTGGAAGAAACTTTTGAATGTAAAGCTTATAAAATGTCACCAGGGCTGCCTTGCTAGATACAGTCTAGTTAAAAGAGTTCATAAAATAGCTACGTGTGTCCATGCTGCTCATCACGGATGCTTCTAAGTAATCAAAAAGAACATGCATATAACTCCTCCCTTGGTCTTGGTGCTCCCTTCCGTTGGGCAGCATGATAGAAGGGTATCTTTCTAAGCAAAAGTTGCAATCCTCTTTGGCAATTACATCTTTGATCGAGAATGACAATACTAAGCCACCAGTAAAAATATATTACGTGTAATTCTTCAGGCATTAGCTCTGCTAGTGTAACTGGAAACTTGAGAGATTTTTCTTCATTTGTTTCTATTTTCAGGGATTTTGGAAAGGGAAGAGGACTTGAATTCAGAAGATTTATGTTTGGAACCTCTCCTCCACCACTTTCTAACTATAGTTATTCTATTAATCTGAGTCTCTCTCTTTTTTTTTAAATCTGAGTCTCTTTATGCAATATAGAGCAAATATCATTGTCACAAGCCTATTGTCCACATAAGAGGAAATTATATGAGAGGATTCTGAGAACTCTAAGGGTTATATAATCATGCCATATCCAATCAAATCTAATCTAATGAAATACTTATGTCATAGTCCTAGCCAAAGGTCTAGCTTTGGTCTTCATCATTCTCGATTTGGCTAAAACATTTTACTCTATGATTAACTTCTCCTGAAACAATCTCCCTTGTTTTTTAAGAGACTGCATCATCTCATTTTTATTTCACCCTTTTATCATTGTACTGTCTTGGCCTGTTCTGGAAGGATCATGACTTGAGGAAGAAGGAAGGATAAGGGGAAGAACAAAACTTCTGAGTCAGAAAATCCAAGTTCAAATGAGACTCCTCTGGTATAGAACCTTATACAAGTTACTCCTTTGTTTCTACCTTTCTTCATTTGCAAATTTATACTAAAAAATATGTATCTTATAGGATTCTTCTGAGTGTTAGAGAGGTAAAAGAAATGATTATGTTCCCTATGAGATGACTAAGTTGAATCACACCCTGTGCTATATTCTGGTTTATCTCAGTCACTACTAGCAGGCCAGCCTCCCTGTGCATTAATTGGATTTCTACTCTAATTTGGATCTGTACATCCCCTAGACTAACTAAGCTTCCACATCTTGTCAACACTCAACTCTTGTGCTGTGCCCTCTGAAACTCCTGGTTTGTCACCATCAATAAACTCAGTATTCTCAACCTCTTCTCTATTAGTTCTCTTCACCATCAGATCCAGCTTACCTTGCATGCCTCTCAATTCATGGCTTTTTCTTCCACTCATGGGGAGGAACTAAATATTCTCTCTGCCCTTTATTGCTTCTTCCAACTTCCCCAAATGTGATAGCTACTTCCAAGTACATGTTATCAGACTCTGATATGTGATAATCCCTCCTTGTTGCAAATGTCTATCATCTTCCAGGTCACTCCCTCTCATTTAGTGACTACTTTATCATCTTTCTCTTTACCACTATATTATGTTAGGTGATTTCAATACCTACTTAACACTTGGATACTTAGTTCATTGACCTTCCACTCATTCCATGTTATTCCTGTGCTGTAACCTTGAACCACGCTAAACTATGTAATGTTTCCCAAATATGCCCTATGCCTTCCAGTCTCAGAAAATTTGCTTAAGCTCTGTTTATGGAGCACATCTTTTTTCATCTCTAACCAATTTCTACTTATTGTTCACTGCTGCCCTAAATGTCATTTTTCCGTATGCAGTCTTTCTTGAACATTTAATTGGCTGTGAACGTTCCTTTCTTAAAATCCTGTGTCATAATTATTAGAGTTTGCCTTTAATCATACTCTTCTGCATTCTTGCCTTATCCTATGCCCTATGCAGATGCTTATTATTACTATGGTAAGCTCTTAGATGGCAGCAGGAGCTACATTTTACCAACAGTGGCCTTCCTTGATAAATCCAATACAGCCATTTTTAAAATATATGCTCAAAAATCCATGTTTAATTAAAGAATTATAACTTCATTAATATTAATAATTAAAATGTGCTTAATCTTAGGGTACCTGGGTGGCTCAGTCAGGTAGGCATGCGATCTTGATTTTGACTTCAGTCTGCTCTCAGGGTCTTGAGATAGAGCCTTGTATTGGGCTCCATACTCAGCAGGGAGTCTGATTGAGATACTCTTTCTCCCTCTCCCACGGTCCCTACAATACTCCCATCTGTAATACAAATAAATAAATCTTTTAAAAAATGTTTTTAAGGGGCGCCTGGGTGGCTCAGTGGGTTAAAAAAGCCTCTGCCTTCAGCTCAGGTCATGATCTCAGGGTCCTGGGATCGAGCCCCACGTTGGGCTCTCTGCTCAGTGGGGAGCCTGCTTCCCTTCCTCTCTCTCTGCCTGCCTCTCTGCCTACTTGTGGTATCTGTCTGTCAAATAAATAAAATGTTTTTAATCTCAATAGACTGCTGGTTTCCATAAAGAATATGGTATCGGGCAAAGGGCTAGAATAGCATCTTTTTTGGATTCTGAGTGCTACAACAGTGCTTTTAATTCAATCAATTTTTGTTAAATTGATAGATTCTGTTCTGTTTTTTTGGCCAGAGTTTTCCATGCTTAGCACATTTGAGGTGAGACATGTCCACACAAGAGGGAAATAATCTGCAAAAGTCTTATATGAAAACAATTATCCTGAGTAAAAGTAGTGACAATTCTCTAAATCATAATTCAAAACCTTGACTAATTAAAAGAATCATCTGCAAAATATTGAAAAAAATATAAATGCCTAAATGGCATCCCCACACACAAATTAGAATTTCTGCAAGTGAAACCAGCCACTTGATTTATACTTTGGGGATGAGATCAATTTTGGAAATTAGGTATGGCCCAGAGCTGGGTCCCTTTCTTACCAGCATATTTGACTTCTAAACGTCATCCAAAGTGATTATGTATATATATTTTTTAAATTTTTTAAATTAAATTTTTAAAATCTGAGTGTGTGTCATCTGTGCATTGAATAAGAATCTAGGAAATATAATTGAGGCAGAATAGTTGGACAAATCTTTAAGTCAGTGATTATTACAGGTAAGTATTTTAAAGGTGGATAATTTAATATGGACCTACTTAATTTAAAATACATTTATATAATATTTATAATGCATTTTTGGTATATGAGAAAAGAATTTCCAAGTTAGTGTGTTTTCTAAGATTGGCGAATACAAAAAAAAAAACCCTAAGAAATGTTAGTTTGTATGTATTTGATACTGTCTGTTCTTGGCTTGTATAATTGTGTCATATAAATAGGTCCAAGCCAAGTCAAGAGAGCTTAGCAATGTAAAAGTACCATGAGAGCTCAGAAAGATCATGTAAAGTCACAAAACATAGCCAACTGAACTTTGTTTGTCAATTGTGGGGTTAATCACAGTGGAATAACACTTTTACTTAGCTAATCCATGTCACTTCCATTTTCAGAGAAAACTGATAAGCCACACCTTGTTCTCAGAAAAGATTTAATAACTAAGAACTGGAATGAGACTGAAAAGCCAAGTTGTATTTCTCATATTAAAATTAAAAGCATAAAACAAGGGGCAAAAACACTAGGGTTTGTTGAATCAACTGTCTAAATTCTTGTATTAATTCTACCACTGAATTGCTCTAGGGAAAACAAAAGCTCTCTTTTTAAATACGCCTGTTTTAAACACTGACAATATTATTTATTTAAATAGTAATTAATAATAACAATTAAAGACAAGGGTGAACTCGTGCTTCATATGTGGTAGGCACAGAGAACTCTGACCTACAAAACAGAGCAGAAATCATTCATTCAACAAAAATAATCTGAGCATCAAAGCACCACAAGAGGCACTCAGAAGAAAAAAAAAAAAAGACTACCCCTAGCACTTTAGATTCATGATCTAACACAGAAGGAAGAAATATTAAGAAATAATAAATGAATATATCTATAAGCCATCTATGGTATAATCATCTGACATGAGATGAGTTCTTGGCAGGCTTTTGTAGCCGTAAGAAACTTTAAGGAAGTAAATTTAGTTGGGCTTGAATAATAAATGGAAAGATGATGAGCTGTGGAAAGCATGCTAAGTTGTGTTCAGAAATAAAAAACACCATTTTTTTGGAAATCACAAGACTTTGGGTCAATTGAGATCTTTGAAAGCTGGTTAACCATTTTGTACCTCAGGTTTCTCATCTGAGAAATGGGAACAACAGTAATACCTACCTATGTCTTATAATTATGGGAAGGATCAAATGAAATAATGCCAGCAGAAGTGATCTGGAAACTGCAAAGAGCCATGAATATGATACAGACTTAAATATGTTAATAAAAAATAATAAATAACTCATCACAAAAAAAAAAAAAAGTACACTTTCAGTTCAGAAAATGATGTAAGTGAAGACCCAGAGGCCCCTGGTGTATGTACAACTCGCCTTATTTGTTCATTGCTGGTGAAGCTGGGTTTTTAAATGGGCCCTTTAGGGGTATCTGGATGTCAGTAAAACATCATGCTCAGCGTAGGAATCTGCTTAAGATTCTCTCTCCCTTTCCCTATGCCCCTCCCTCCCACACACATACACACAAACACACACACTCTCTCTCTCTCTCTATATATATATATATCTCAAATAAGTATATAAATCTATTTAAAAAATAAATTTTTTTTAAAAATGGGTATTTTGGTACTCCCCATACCTGATCTTCCTACTTCCTTTACTTTCTTCCTGAATGACTCGTCTTCACACTTATTTTATTTAAAAATGCATCCTTAATTCAGTAACTACATCATATTTAATTTTGCAAAAAATTTCCTCGTCTGAATCTTTGCCTATTCTGTGAAAAGGACTAGCAGGGTTAGACATTAAATGAGAAATGATTCAAATGGAAAATTCAGGTAATATTACTTCTTTTTTTTTTTACTCCAGGGTAATAAAATACCCAGAGTTGTGCTTCAGGAATTTGTGTTCTGCAACAAAATTTTAATAATAAATCATATCTACAAAATTATGGAATTAAAAAAAATTTCATGAGAATCTACCCTAATCCTTGCATTTTACAGAGGAAATAACCAGGCTACAGAAACATTAAGGCAATAAAGTATTCAGTAAACACATGGGCTTTGGAATGAGACTGTCAAGACTAAATTTAACTTTTAATAGCAATGGCTTCTGTGTGATTCTCTGATTCTCAGTCAACTCCTCTGAAAGATGGAGATAATTACAGTACATATCTGGTAGAATAATTGAGATGGTTAAATAATCTAATGTATATAAAGCCCTTACCACAATACCTGACCTAGAGTAGCTGCTCAATAAAAGTTGTTATTATTACTACTGTCAGCCGCAGCCTTGTTATCCAGGCCTAGGCAGAGGCTACACTCAAACTGAGGTCTCGTGACTCCTATTTCAGTATTCTTTCGCTTTAGTTTCAAGGTATTGCGCAGAATTTTAAGTAAATGCTACTGCGCACGAGAAGGGTTTGAAGAATGCCTTCTCCCTGGGTACTTCCCTGAACACTGGAGAGTCTGTTTTCATGAACATCACCATATATGTGCTTTCTGTAATCCCGCTCATCCCACAGCCAATTAGGATGAATGTCCTGATGAAAAGGCAATGGTACTTCTTCATCACAAGTGCAAATAGCACAATTACAGGGCTGATACGATTAAATACACAATCATTTGAAAATAAATTGAAGCTGACATTTTTCACTAGCCTGGATGTCTGTGGCACAGTGGTTCCCTAATCCTCCCATAGCCTTCGCATGGTAACAATGATGACTCTCCTTGGCTCAGTGCTATACAGTTTTTAGAAAAGCCTTCACTCACATCTTCCCATGTGATTCACACACACTGCTGTGTATTAGAAAGACAAGGTATTACGACCTCGTTTTGTAGATGAAGACAATAAAGCTAAGGAGTGACATACTTAAGGTGACCCAGTTGGTAAGCAGCTGAGCCTGTCTACTCAAACCCAGATATTCTGTCTTCAAGTGCACATGAAGTGCATATGTGCTCTTTCTGCTTCAGAAAGCACACTGCCCTCAGCTTGATTACTTATAACATAGAGTGATTTTTATCTTCAGATAAGGTTCAAATACAAAAGAATTCTTAGAGTAACTGAAATGCACTGCCATCTTATGAAATAAGTTGGTAAACCTACAGAAACATCAGTCTGGTTTTCTGGAGGGTCAGTAGTTGCTCTGCTGCCAGGGAGAATTAGGTACCTATGAAGTTAGAGCTAAGAATCTTTCTTTGTGCTTAGAAGCATACGAAGTAAACTTGCCGGTGGTAAAAGAAGAAACCTGACAGAGCAAGCAAGCAATGGTCATCTTTCTAAGTTGTTATCAAGACTTCTGTGCAACATCTGATTCTGCAATCTCTCATTGCTCAAAGCCAAGAAATGAAGAGACACTGGGAGTCAAGTTCTTTGTAGAAAGCAGTGCAGTTGTTGGGGGCTTTGTTCCCTTCCTTTTGCCAAATGGGATGGGACTCTGGCAGCAACACTTTGAATAAATCCTAAAAACAGTTCTAAGGGCCAAGAAATTACTTCATAAGGGAGAGGGAGGGAGAAAGGGAAGGAGGCGCTGGATCCCTGGAGCAATCAATTCATGTGCTGGACTATGAGACCTGATTATCTTTATCTGATTTTTCCAACATCAAATGCTATTGATCACAAAATACCCCGCATCTTAAAGATCTGTGACTCACTTTTGAACCTGGTGACCTGTCTCTGCGTACTGGTTGTAAGTTCAGTTTCCCCGCAAGTAATTCAGCATGCGTTAGCTCCACATTCCCTAAGAGTACTATCTTGTCTTTTGTTAAGTAGCACTGGCTTCATTTTTTAATTCCTCAATTCTAATTCACCTTTGAATATCCAGATAAAATAATCACAGAAGATTATAGGGGGAAAATGTTGAATTTAGTATAGGGAGACTTGAATTGAGGTCCTGGCTTTGTTATTCATTAAAGGTACAGGTGTATCAAGCTTGATTGTATCAGGCTATTTTTACTCCTCAGGAGCTCAGTTTTCTTCTTTGTTCAAAAAAAAAATGTTTATTTCTAATTTCTAAGCCTTTAATAGTTTCTATAATTCTATGACCTTCTGACTTCCAAACAATCCTCAGGAATTCTTATGTTGCCAAACTGAGGTAGTATTTCTAAGTACAATCTCTCCTTGCACTCTGATAGGAGAGTAAAAGGACCTAAAGTCTACAGAACATATAGCTAATGCCATGTTTTGTTTCAAAGTATTCCAATCCAGGTGAATCAAAGAAACAGAAACAAAGTCAATGAATATGTTATGTATATGTTCATATCTTGCTTTAACTTACAACTAGGAAGAATGTATAAAATAATAAGGAAAATTACAATATAAAAAAATTAAAATAAGAAAATTGTGAATAGAACAGAAGGTCAAGACCATAAGGAAAGGCAGAACAAAAACATGTATAGCCTGATAAAGTCTATATTGTCATTAACATTGACATTCATGTCCATCCTCACACTGTGTTCCCCATGCTTAAAGATCACACATTTTTCTATGAGGTGGTGAAACTATATTTATTATATTCAAAGTCATATATTTTCAAGTATTTCTGGTCTTTTCTTACAAAAAATATATCTCAATCAGGAAAAGCCCTGTCATGCCATGTATTTCTTAGGTCTTTCTTAGATCATACTTAACTATTGGACAATTCTACATAGTTTGTGAAAATAATGTATTCCCTATACCTTTTAATGTATATATATCTGATCCACACTGAAATAGATTTTAAATCCAAGGTCTGGATCTTTACTAAGTGGTTTTTAAAAATATAACTCCCAAATGTACATTACTGTTTGATTCTTTTGACTGTACTAACAACCCAGAAGACACAAATCAAGTAAAAGCTTGATGGCCATCTGGTGGAGATCTTACAGAAGGTGTTCATACTTTGGCAGGGTCTGGCTTCTTTTCATAAAAGTTGGTGAAAACTTGGTGTGAACTTCAATCCTGTGGACCAGTTCTCAGGCATGATGAGTTAGAATCCAGGAGGCCTGGCTGGATCAGATATGTTTTGCAGAGCACTGGACAATAGATGTAAGCCAAGGAGTAAGCACTAGTATTATCTCAGGGACTACCAGTCACTACCCAAGGAGTATTATTAAACAGAATACTCAAGAAGCAAATGTAATGATACAGGAAAGAAAGCAAAAAGTCAGGAACTAAAGGAATCATGAACTGGTCAGAAATCAGAGTGGAAGATAGGATAACAGTGAAATATTTATGATATTGCTATCTTGGCTGTGAATGAATGGAGCAAGGATGCCAAAATCCTTTTTTTCTTTTTAATATTGAATGATAGGTAGATTAGTCAGCTTAAAGGAGGATTCAGTTGTCTGTTTGCCACTGTAGCAATCCAGTAGAGAAGACAAAAATGTCAAATCCTCTTAAGATGGTCTAGACTGTCTGAGGTCAACTTGGTACCATTTTTCTGGGAAAATAAAAGGAAAAGGCTTCTCAGACCCTTCAATAATTTAAGTGTAGATTATCTAGAGAGGTATAGCCATTTTTGACAAATTTTGTTTCAAGAGACAGTACATACATCTCTTCCATTTTTCCACATCTTGGGCAGAGAGGCACTTTCTATAATTTTTCCAGACTATCTTTTCATGGGGGTTTGTAAAACGAAGAACCTTGAAAGATGAAGACCATGTTTCCCAAAGCAAAGGGTAAGTTTGCCTACTGTCTTGTATAATAAAATGCATGTTTATCGTCAGAGTAAAAGACAGTTACAGTAAATAGTTACACGTATTATAAAAGATTCAGGTTCCCTAATCTCAAGATACCTCTAGTTTAACACCAGCTGCTACAAGGACAGGCATTACCCAATCTTTGCACTGTTTTGTGGGAATTGAGGTTTGGGGAACGAGCACAAGAAAATGCTGATACTCTGACTTCTCCCTGCATACACACACACACACACACACACATACACACACACACTTTATCATCTCAGCTCTCTTACTGAAGAATTTGGCTTTCATGATGATAGGCTGTTTTGGGAGCTTTCCCTTTCCCAAAACTTTATAGTAGTTTGATCATACCATATCTATGATAGGAGTGGCTCCAGTCTTGTTTTTGGCAGCATTAACCTGTGTCTGCTCACTGACCAAGGTCCACATTTATCCAGGTTGACAGTTGGGCAGAAGCTCTGGTTCCTCTTAAAGTAGTAATGCCTCATACCAGTTCTACCAGAGCAATCTGAGGGATATTTGTCAAAGTCGATCCTGGGGTAATGCATGCCACCAGCATTACCTCAGCATCCTGGCTTCTTCTGGTGCTTGCCAGTGTCACTGCGTCCTTGGCTCACATGACCCCAAAGTTTCTGGATCTTCTTCGGTCTGGATGGCATGTTGGCAGTCCAAACAAAAGCATTTAATTCATTTTTTAATGTTATCAGCCTTTTATGTAGATTGGGGCAGTCACCTTGGAATACGGTTTGAGAAAGATGCAAGTGGAGAGGATGAAGGGTCATGATATGTAAATGTGAAAGAAACAAGATGTAGGTATTTAAGTTGAATGTCAGGCAAATGGGCAAAAGGGTAAGTTCCAGAGAAATCCAGAAGAGGCAGAAGTCACAGAGCCAGTGGTGACCTGAGGCAGACATACTAGTATATCCCAAGTTTAGATTATTGTGTTTATTTATATTATTATCACTTTAATGTTCCAAACAACTCGACCAATACAAATACACCACCCTATTCACTTGAGCAAATCTTTGCCAAAACTCAGTAAGATTCAATTTAAACCCATCACACATCTGTTTATATTCAGTAGAGAAATCTGAGAATTTTCATCAGGATATACAAAAATTGAGTCTGGAAGTTTGTGGTCTAACAAGTCCTCCTACTCAAAAGCAAAGGCATTATCGCCCAAAAGGCTGTTTGAGCACAGACAAAAGGACTGAGTTTTCAGAGATGATGGGAAATAGTGTGCCCATCCCAACTCATCCATGTTAAGAATCAAGCTATCCTTCTGGCTATACCAAATTGGCCAAGACCAGATTTATGTGCTTACTTAACTAGGTGTCACAAAAAAGATGAAATGCTTAATAATTATATATTGGAATTCACAGTTTTTATTTTCTTCAAGACTGCATGATAGGGCCCTGGGTAATAAGCAGGATTCTTCTTTCTATCAAAGTAAAATTTCCCCTAGAATTTACATTTTTTTCAAAGACTTACTTGAGAGAGAGAGCAGTGGGAGCAGGGAGAGGGAGAAAGAGAAACACAGACACCCTGCTAAGGGCAAACCCAGCCATGGGGCTTGATCTCACAACCTTGAGATTATGACCTGAGCCAAAAATCAAGAATCGGAAGCTAAACCAACTGAGTCATCCAGGTGCCCCTAGAATTTACATTTTAAGCTAATTTTCTTTTTAGTTTATATTTTTCACTCTCTCCTATTCATGAAATAAAAGTCATTGATCACCTACTCTCCCTATATGTAAATAGTTTTTTTTTAATATTTTATTTATTTACTTGACAGAGCAAGAGAAGGAACACAAGCAAGAGGAGTGGGAGACAGAGAAGAAGGCTTCCCAGCAAGCAGGGAACTGGATGCAGGGCTCCCTCCCAGGATCCCGGGATCATGGCCTGAGCTAAAGGCAGACACTTAATGACTGAGCCACCGAGGCACCCCAATCACCTATTGTATTTAAGGCACTTTACTCACCACAGAGTACCAAATGATAAATAAAACAAAATCCCTGCCCTAAAGGAACTTAAAGCAGGCAGTTATCTTTGGAAACAGACCGTCATAGAAGCACACTCAGATTGCCACTCCAACAAAAATATTTAGGTTGTTAATTGGTTTAACTTACTACATTTATTAAATGATTTGACCTATCAAAATAAAGTTTATAAATATTATATTTACATAAAATATATTTATATGTATTTACATATATATGTGTTACTATACTTCTGCAAAGTTGAAAGTGAAGCAGAATTACAAGTGGCCAGACTCATTCTTGTAATCTACTTTTATTAAATTGTAAGGTACCAGAAATTTTTAAAAACTAGCCTATATTAAAAAATGATAGCAATAATAACTTAAAGTTTTTCTATAACCACCATGATCCTCATTCTCCAATCAAGCATCCAGCACTTTGACTTGGTCACTCTTTTCTGCCTGCGTAGAGGTGCTGCTAAGTTACTCCCATCTGTGAATATACTGCCATCATAAGGTTTGTATTTTTGAGATACTGAATCCAGGGAGAGTAATCCAAGGGAAGTTTCAGATAGCATGGTCAAGATAGACAATATACATGTAGAAGACTCTTTCTACAGCTCTCAAACAGCATCGGGCACTCATCTGATTTATTTATTATTGGGGTTCATTCTCATGACAGCTGCTTCTGCTACTGCACACAGGATAATTAGGACATTGCTCTATCAGGTCCTAGGCAAACAGCAACCAAGAAATATGCATAGATCTATTTGGTGATCCCAGGCCACATGGATAAAAATGGAAATATCCCATTCTAGAATATACCACTATCCTATTGTTCTCTGCTTCAGACAGTAAAACCGCCGTGTGTCATTCATATGTGGTCTGCACTATTATCTGGCATTGCCCTTGGTAGAAAGAAACTGAGTGAATGAGATCTAAATACAAACATCTAATTTTTACCATTCATTGCAACTCTAGGCCCCTCCAAATTTTTGTGAGAACTAAGACACATAGTCTTTAATCAAATTAGGTCTCTGATCCCTTTACCTAACTTTCCTCTCCTAGAATGTTAGCTACCTCCCCCCACCGCCAACATACATTGTTTCAGTTGCTTCTGTACACAACGTGCACCCCTACCGTGTCATATTTTCATTGTTTTTTCCATTTCATGGTCCCTGGTCCTTTCATAGTGCCTGTCTAGAAGATATCCAAACTTTTATCAAGGCAACAAGTCTACCTTTTTCCTTCTTAACAACCAAAAGATAGAAAGGAAATCACTTGTTGTAAAAATTGTGACCCCTACAAATTTCTGGTTTCTGGCCTCAGTGGGGCTTGTAATGTCTCATTTGAGCCAAGTCTTTATCCTTGCTTCCTATTCTCTCCTGTTGGAGATTCCAAATTTTCAGTTCTTTCCTCAAGCTCTATGCTCTGTTGCACTTGCCACAGCCCAAACAGAAGATTTCTTCCAGTTAGGCAGTTAACTTCCCTACCTTGTTCTTAATTGCACATTCAAAGTAAGCCTCCTGAAATTTGATCCTTCCCTCTATTTACTTTGTTACTGTTCTGGAGAAATCAGTGATAATTTCTTTCCTGGAACACTGCACATTCTAACTGATCTCCCTGCCCATAGTTTCCTGCATTTCCATATCGTTTGCTTCCTTGCATACAACATTCATTCACTCTAATCCTACTTCCATATGCTGGTAACTTCCAAACCCTGTCCTGACTGATCTCCTAAACCACAGATCCACAGTTACAACTACATTCTGAATATCTCCAAATGGACATTCAGTGGACTTTGTATGCTTAACATGTCAAAAACTAATATTTTAAATTTCCTGCCCTATAACCTACTTCTCCCTGAACTGTTACTAAATCAATAGCGCAAGTTAGAATCTGTTAGCCACTGTCAGCCCCTTCTTCTTATTCACCAGTCTCCCCAGATATCACAAATAAATGACTGCTAAGCATTGTCACTGTACCACCCAACTATCTTTTCAATCTTTCCTCTTCTCTTAAATCCTCTTACTAGTTAATGTTCAAATCTTGTTCACTTGGGGTTAAAGAAATGAATGTCACCTACTAACAACTCTTGTTTCCCCAGCCTGACTCCCTATCTGATACCAAAGCATTATTGTTAAAACATACATACATAATTTAGTATGAAAAGCCTGGAAGTGTCTAATAAATCTTATTATTCACCATCTAAAGGAAAGGAAAAGATGACATAAGCCTGGAAATTAAGACTAACAGTAAACTTAATGCCAGAATTTAGGAAGCATTTGGGAAGAATCCTCACTAAATGGAAAGTCAGTGACACTGCCCACCATAAAGAGGAAATGATGTACATTTGTACTTACCATATATCAAGTACTATAGTAGGACCTTAGGTAAGAAACCAATTCATCACAACTCACTGGATCAGAAGTGTACTCTCCAGAAGCAATATTGCCCTCACCGTAGGTATAGGTTCTCAAATCAGGCAGAGGGCTTTTTCCTACTTTCACTTTCCAACCCACCACTTGGAGTTCCCTTTCTACATCTAGTCTAATCCTGAAAACTCCAGGGAACTGGATAGGAAATAGAGTGCAGTCACAGTAGTAATGGCATATTTATTTCTAGAAAGTATACTTCTTACAAGTGAATCATTACGGTATAGGTAGAGATTTGTGAAAGCAGGATATAGTGAGGATTGTAGTTTTTTAAACTACAAAATGACATAGCAGGCAATAGAATGAAAAGGAAAATCATATCCTAGATAGTGACATTAGATTAACAGTTGCAGATGGTAAAAACTGAGAACAAATTCTCAAAGTGACCAATGAGTCACACAGTCACAAGTCTGAGAAGTAGACTTAACCATCACTAAAGTCAACAGGCTCTGAACCCAAAGAGCAAGACACATACCCAATCTATAGGCAAACACCAAGAGTGAATAAATCAAAAACTAAAACAAAAATAAAGAAAGGAAGCTGGACTTCTGGAAAAAGAAGAAATGGCACCTGAGAAAGGTGACACCAAGTGAAAGGTCCAACGGAAGAAAGAGGACTTTGAAAAAAATAATTTAATATGTGTATATTTGGTATTCTAATTAGGACATGAAGTTAGAACTTTAAGAATAGAAGAGAAAGCCCAAACACCAGCAGAATCACAAATCAAAGATATAGGTCAGATAAGGAAGAATTATTCTTCTCAGGCTAAAAAATGCAGTAACATTTAAAATGTACACTGGAAGATGTGATGATAGTAACACTGTGTGATGTGAAACCAGTGACATAGTGGACATGATTGAAATATCCCAAAATACTATGGAAAAAGAAAAAATAACTAAATGATGGATATGTGGGTAAGATAAAAGAAAAATTTAAATATGCAACAATAGTTAACACAAAGCATCTTTTAAAGCACTTTACATGCATTCTACCCACTTAATTCTCTCAATACTCCATCCTCATATTTATAAATACAGAAACTGGGAAAAATAACTAACCTAAGCTCACAAAGCTAATAGGGAGAGAATTACAACCAAGGCCATCAGACATCAAGGTCCGCTATTAGTCACTATACTATAATAGCTCTCAAAAAGAGTATCTAGAAGAAAAGAAATAGTCAAATAAAAGAGAGAATTTAACTAATAAAGGATTTGAAAAGTACATTATAGATTTATTATCCATAAAGGTAAAAATAACTAATAAAGGATTTGAAAAGTTACATTATAGATTTATTATCCATAAAAGTCAAAATAACCTAGACAAAAATCTTACATGATGACTATAAAGATAAAGAATCACTAGCACAGCATATTCCCCCCTGTAATAATAGTTGGCAAAAAGAGTTGAGAGAAAACTTTTTGTCCCAAGTTATTATTCATCTATGAAGGCAACTGAAGATATTCAAATATTCAGAAACATCCCTCCCTTACAACACTTATGAAAAGAACACATATACTCAAGAAATGTTTGCATTACACCGTTAAATGAGGAAAGCAGCTTATAAAACAATAGGCATAATGTAAGCCATTTTTTGAAAGAAAAAAAAGTAACTTTGCAAATATATTCATAGAAAATATTTATAAACTTTCATGGCAAAACATTATCATGTATGAAAGGGTTTTTTAAATTTTCCATATTTGGAGTATGCAATTGTTTATGCCATAAGAATAATGAAAGTTAAAAAATGTTTTTGGAAACAGATTAATAAAAGTTAGGCAATCGTAATATTAAAAATCATGATGAAGCGCTGAACTCTGGCTCCATGCTGGGTGGGGAGTCTGCTTGAGATTCTCTCTCTCCCTCTCTGCCCCTCCCCCTGCTCCTTTGTGTGTGTGCTCTTTCTCTCTAAAAATACATAAATAAATCTTTTACAAAAATAAAAAGAATGAGAATGAACACTATATACTGGGATAGAACACTGTTCAAAATTCATAGTTTTATGAAGAAATCAAATCTCAGGAAAATACATATAAGATTATTCCATTTATTTAAAAAAACTCTACAAAGCAAAAAGATACATATTATTATCTGCCTTAAATACATGAAAGTGTCTATTAAAAATCTTGAAAAGTAGAGAAAGAATGGGAATTATTTTTTTTAATTCCTACATTTTATAATTCTCTGTGGGATTTATTCTAAAATAAAAATATATCTGCCAAAACCCAGGTTTCCTAAAACAAAGAGGCTAAGGGAAAGCTTGGTTCTTAATGTTTGACTGAAGGGAAGAGTGCAGTCAATGGCTGCAGGAGGGAGAAAAGCCAGAAAATGAGGCAGGGAAGTAAGGAAAGCAGAAACAACATGGGGCAGTAAGGAGCTGGCACAGCTTCCCGGGAAAGCATAGCTGGGGACATGTCCTGGCAGGCCACATAGAACATCTGCACCTTGGAACAGATGGAGGTGGGCTGGGGAGTAGACTACAGAATCAGCTCTCTCTCATCTCCTATTCCTCAGTGGTCCACGTTTTCCCCACAAGTTAACTCCCCGGAATTTCTGGGTTGTGTTACTCACTGCATGTGAAGAATCTTTGGGAGAGACAGATCTCATGTGCAGTACTCAGTGCTCATCTGAATGCAGAACCCATGGGAAAGACAGACTTGTCAAGTATTTGGTGGACTCGAGCCTGATATAGATACTGCCACAGGTCTCCCCTCATCAGGTACTGTAAAACCCAACTTTCTGCCAGGGAAACCCGAGACAGTAAGTGTTATTTGGGAATAAGGTGACTCCACGGAGTCATGGAGATCTCCACTGAACAAGTGCCCAAGACCCCAGGAAACAGATGGGGCCAAGTGAATACAGGAAGGTATGTGAATGCTTAATTCCACCGTCAGTATATTAAATTACGTAAATGTGCTAATTATAGAATTAAAAATGAGTAAACAGATAAAGGCTATTAATACGTTTTTACATTCTCTGTTCAGGAAAATAAACCAAGGACAGAAGAAAGGAAAGAAGAGAGAAAAGACGATGATGACACAGTCTAAAATCCTGAAATACTGATAGTAGATCAAATCTATGATAAGATTTAAGTCCTCTCTATTAATATTGGCCATATATATGCTATGCTTTACCACCACTTATAATCATTACCATTGGCGTAAGGAGCCAGCCTGAAACTGAAGTCAGTTCGGAAGCCAAGAGAAAAGAATGATACCGACTATGCCATAAGGACAGACAGCCAGCTGCTTCTTAGTGTCACACTGGCTTTCCTCCATAATTTAAAGGCACACCTCAGACTGTGAGAGAAATTGCCAAAGATATAGAAACTAAGACTCTAAAATCATAGATGATACTAATTATCTCTATTATGAAATTCTGCTCAAAGTTTTCTTGTAAAAAATAAAAATTTTTGTTTTCTGCCTCATCAGGAGCTTAATTTCATATGGAAACATCTTCATTCTACAATG
The DNA here is from genome assembly GCF_020171115.1 of Neogale vison. NCBI lineage: Eukaryota > Metazoa > Chordata > Mammalia > Carnivora > Mustelidae > Neogale > Neogale vison. The sequence goes on along the minus strand of NC_058091.1, from coordinate 73,856,133 downwards.
AAGACTTAGAAATTAAGCTGGGGGGCACCTGGGTGGCTCAGTGGGTTAAAGCCTCTGCCTTCGGCTCAGGTCATGGTCCTGGGGTCCTGGGATCGAGCCCTGCTTCGGGCTCTCTGCTCAGCGGGGAGCCTGCTTTCCCCTCTCTCTCTCTGACTGCCTCTCTGCCTACTTGTGATCTCTGTCTGTCAAATAAATAAATAAAATATTAAAAAAAAATAAAAGAAATTAAGCTGGGAATTTTTTTCAAATTGTCTGCAGTCTATGTTTCTGTTAGATTTCACATTCCATACTACTCAGTTCAATGCAACTCAAAAAAAAAAAAAAAAAGCCATTGAATGGAACATGGATCCAAGGGACAGAGCTAAAATCCAGGCTGCCATAAACTCCTTCCAGAGCTCATCTTTGCAATGACATCTATTCCCTCTCTAACACTGTATTTCTCTTTGACCTTTAATATCAATCTGTTTGACACTTCTCACTCTGTGATTGGTCAATGACCCTACTTTGCCTTGCAACCTCTAACAATAAGATTCTATTTTCAGATATATATTTTGGAGAAGGATAAAGACGTCTTAGCCCAATCACAGCAGTCCAGAAAGGCATGAAGGGTTAAGGGAAGGAAAAATTAAGCAACCTGGCAAAAGCTCTGCCTCCAGGCCTGAGCTGAGCTGAGAGGTAAGGAAGCCACAACAAAACCAAAAAGATTCAACATCACTGGAGGGAAGAACTTTCTGCCCACACCTGCTGGTAAAACCATATATGTTCATGCATGGTGATATGAAAGACATGATGATGCACAAGGAGTTTCTGCTCAAAAATCTCAACCCTGCCCCTCGACATTGTATCATCAGGGATTTATGCCTTTGCAATTACCCAAGCTAACACCCAAAAGTACTAGAATGCCAGCCACTTGAAAAAGAAATACAGAAAAGCTAAATATAGTATGAAAAGTTGGCGATTAAAAAGGCCACAGAGAGTGTAGGTAACTATAAGTAAAAAAAAAAAAAAAAAAAAAGACAAGACTGGGGTGCCTGGGTGGCTCAGTCAGATGACTGAGCATCTGCCTTCAGCTCAGGTCATGATCTCAAGGGCCCTGGGATTGAGTCCCACATTGGGCTCCCTGCTCAGTGAAAAGCCTACTTCTTCCTCTCCCTCTGCTTCTTCCCATGCTTTCTCTGTCAAACAAAGCAATTTAAAAAAAGAAAAAAGACAAATATTTCACATATGTCACTCTTTTCCCTGAATTTTTGGTACTTGGTTAGGAAAAAGGAGCAGTGAGAGTCAAAGGAAACAAAGTATGCATTGGGTATCTTGTCTATAAATGCCTTGTTGTAGCTGTGAGCTACGAAGGAAGAAACAAAATGTAGAAATGCAAGTAGAAAGATAGAAAAAAGGAATAAAAACAGAAATCAAAGTTACTACAATAACTAAGAAAGCATGAGCAAAATCCTAAAACACATCTTGGACTAAATATAAGAATTTCTAATTTCATGTTGGCTCTATTTGGAAATTCGATTCTAATGAAATATAGAAATAAATTTGTACCTGATGAGAAAAATGCTGGCTATTACTCATCTCCAAGGGTTATACCTACAGAAGATGGATTGTATGAAAATGTTATGCAAATCTTAAAGACATTCACTCAAAATCTGCTTTGAGTAAATACCAGTTTATCATTGCCACAGACCAGAATCTGAAGCTGTATGATTTCTTATAAATATGTAAAGTACTAAAGAAAAAAATATATAAAATATTTTTTCCTCCCTCAATTCCTAAAGAGCAAATGTCCTAAAACTAATTTCCTCATAAACACAGGAGCTGTCTCACCATTCAAGTATGAAGCAGTTAGTGGCACTAAAATAGAGTCCATGTCTCCTTCAATCAGTTTTTCTTTTATTGTTTCTAGTTATTCTTTTCCAATAGCTTTCTTTTATACATTCTGTCAGCACATTTTTGTTGAGCATCTCCTATGGGCAAGCCATATTGCTTAAAATGAAAAATGTAAAGCTTAGATCACTTGATCCCTACACTTAAGGATCTTGAAGATTTGCTTAAGAGGTAAGATGCATCCAGAAAAACAAATATAATGCAAAGCAGAAGATGTCAGAAGAAAAATTAAATATTAAAGCAAAATCCAAGGATAGTTTAGAGGAACGCAGAAAACATTCGCACAGTGTTGGGAGATGCAAGGTGTTTTTCATGAAGCACTCACCAGCAGAGCAGAGCCCTGAAGAACATGGAGGATTTCTAGAATTATAGCTAAAAACTGAAGAAATTCCAAATGAAATAATGCAATACTAGGAGCAAACACGAGAAAGCCCAAAAAGTATTTGGGGGAAGAGCATGTAGTCTAGCTATGTATGTTTAGTGTATACGTTCAGTATATTAAGAACAAAATGCTAGACTTCCATGATTTTAGGAGCTACTGGCTCATACTCAGATTTACAAGGCATGCTTGTATACAAACCATAAACTATCTTCTGTTGGAATAATACCATTACATTTACATCTGATACCTTCTAGATCAACCCTTCATTTTAACTGAATTTTAATTGAATTGAAAAACTGAATTTCAAAGAGGATAAATGGCATTTGCAAGTTCACACAGCTAATTAATGGTGGCTCGTAGTGTGGAGTTTATCATTCTGGTCCAGGAGGAAGGATTTATCCCAGGCCATAAATGTTCTTTTGCTCCACACCCTATCTTCCACTCTCTCCTTATTCTTGCCAAAATATACGTTGGTTCACAGGCTTACCCATGTAGTTTATGACCAGGGGAGAGAATATTTTCTAAGATGCTAACTGGTTCATATAGTGAGTCCATCTCCCCCTTGGCCTTGTTAGCTCCCAGGTTCTAACTGACTCCTAGACTACACCTTAACCAAGAAGGTCAAGACAACATTGTCACCAAGAAAATTTCTGAAAGAACCAATAGCAGTTGAAATGCATTAAACATAACTTTCTTAGATTTGACTCCCTCTAGAGTATGTTGGAGGAAAAGACGTGATCCAGTGAATTCTTTTTCAATACACATTTTAAAACATGGAAAGTTCTTGATGCAATACTCCCTCCTCTCCTATGAAATCTATAAGTTTTCTTTAAAAAAAAAAAGGAGAAAATTCAGTTTTTCTTAATGGATGGGGCTAAAATGCTTCTGCTGAATAAACTACTGATTTATAACTCTAACTCATTCACTTTCTGGCACCAGGACCAGAGATCTCTAAAGTACATCATTAAATACTGGCTCTGTGATTTAAAGTATTAAAATTCCAAATTCACAGTAATATCTTTAGTATGGGGCAGGTGGTGTTCTTTTTAATGAGGTAGAATTTAATAACTGCTTATCAAATCAAATAAACTTACTGTGAAAACTTTTTTCTTCCTACAGTTTCAACAGAAGTTCATTAACCCAATTCAGTGAGATTAGCTTTTTCACGTAAATAAAAAGCACATATTCATTTGTAAATGTGAAAATGTCCTAAGTTCTTTTATGGTATGGCGGGATATGAATGTATTAGTTTCATATTGCAAAAAAGAAACTCAAGATCTTGCTTAATTCTCCTAAAATCTTAATCCTTGAATACATTTAAGAGACTTCTTTCACATGTTTTGCATTCTCTGTTTGAGGTAAACTTATTCAACATCAAAATTTTCTCAATGTCACTGAAGCATTAAGTATGATACATCAATAATAATGGAAGTATTTATGAAATCCTTCGCAGGGATAACAGTCAAATTACCTCCAGTCTTTCTTGTCCTTTCCCATTCTAGCAAGGAACATACATAAAGCATATACATATACATGCATATACTTTACATATATATATATATATATATATATATACACACAGATACAGTAGTTATGGACATATATGTGTATTATTGAGCTCTGTTTAGTGAGCTGCTGCTAGCCTATGTTGGTAGACCCAATTACAGTGTTATTTTACTACCTACCACCTCCAAATTTAAATAGTATACTTAGAAACTTGAATATAACGTGGGAGAAGAGACCATAAAATCTTCATTTGCAAATACCTTAACATTCATCCAAATTTGTGCAGATATTCCACTCTGCTGGAAAACACATTCCATTTTAGGCAGCACTCATGGTCCAAAATTACCCCTTATGTCATTCTTTCTCAGTAATGTTCCCACCAATACAGAAAGCTCTCATTAGGCCTTGGATCCCCAGCTATTAGTTGATTAGTAAAGTGCTTTTGCTTGTCTACTAATATTAATAATTAACTTGATTGATTAATATACATTAAAGAGGCAGAGGAAAGTCATGCTGGTGGGAACCTGTAACAGATTGGTTATTTATTTGGACACGATGGGGCATTAAGAGTTCATTATGACTTCCTTGAATACTGCAAAGCAGATAATTGCTCACTTTCTGTAGGACTGAGAAAAAAATTCCAGTTTTTCACAAGTTGCAAAATGTAGTGACTAATCCTTATTATGTTGTATTACACAGTTGTATGATGACTTCTGATGTCAATAGACCATTTCCCATCCCACAGACTAGACTCACTTGACTTTCTGTTTATTTAAGTGACACTCTTGTTTGAAATTCTGGGGGCTTCTTATCCCTTTGAGTCACACACTGTGTCTGGGAGCCTCTGCTCTGGCACTTTTAGCACCTCATTAATTACTAACTGTAGCAAAGTCCTGCTGTTTTGCAACTCCTCTGCCTTTGTTGGGAAATCACAACGGCTTGCTAGAATGAGAAGGCCGGACAATAGTTATCTGCCAAATGTCCAGTTTGTAAGCATATTACAAAGGCTAATTATCTTAGGGTCTTGTAATTTCCCCAGATATTCAAACTTGATAAGATAACTCAAAGTGTCCCTTAAGTACCTTTAAGTTTAGCACCAGGGGAAATCCAGGAAGCATTTGCATTCAGCTAACTAACATTCAGAGACTTTAAATCATTGTTACAGTTGTAAGTGAGGATAGGTGATGAAACAGAATATAGTCTCCTAGTTAACATGGGCATCTTAGAGGGAGAGTCCAAGGCACAATACCCACAGGCGAGCCAAAAGCCCTCTCAACTTCTTTTGCACAGACGATCTGAATCTTGCATTTGGCTTTCAGTCTGTGCTCTGCTACACTGTTGTCTTTTGAGCATACTAGTTCTGACACCAATCCCCACTACCCACACCAGTAAATTTTAAGTCCTTCAGAGGCAAGGGCTATCTCCTAATATTGTTTTAAAGATTTATTTATTTGACAGAGAGCGAGAGAGACAGTGAGAGAAGGAATACAAGCCAGGGGGAGTGGGAGAGGGAGAAGCAGACTTCCCGCCAAGCAGGGAGACTGACGTGGGACTCGATCCCAGAACCCTGGGATCGTGACCTGAGTGGAAGGCAGCCACTTAACGACTGAGCCACCCAGGGGCCCCTCTTCTAATATTTTTCATCTATAACACCTAGAAGAATGCTCTACACATTTCTCTATATAGATACTTAAAATACAGGGTATTTTCCTATTACAAAATATAACAACTAAAAATATAAATAATTCTATAAATCAATGAAAGATCTTGGATAACAACTGACAATTTTTCTGCAGAAGAAATCCGTCAAACCAACCTGGTGTTTTACGTCAAGATGGCAGATATACTGAATATAAGCGTTATCCACGACAGTATTAGAAATGGTGTCTTTCCCTTTGTGTCACATTGATCAATAAAGAGCCTACATATTCTTGAAGTCAGTATTCTTCCACCTGGGGTGTAAATAAGAGTGAAAGGAATCCAAAGGATAGCTTTTAAGTACTGAAGAGTCCTTACCCCTTCCCTTTAGAGTGAATGAATGCTACACCTCAGAGTCAGTTTAACCATTCTGATTTGCTCTCCCTCTTCCGGTAGAAACTGTGATTATCTTGTCTGAAATGTTCCCAGACAAAGAGACTTAGAGGTGTTGAGAATCGTTTACTGATCTAGGAGGAGCAACGGCTCTGGATAAGGATAAAGGATGCCTCATTTGAGTCCCACCTGCACCTCGGCTCCCGCCCGATCAGGTATTCTGGAATCTAATCCCACATTCTCTCCTTTAAATGCTGATGTCCCCACTTTGTGAGTCCATTCCCTCTTGTCACCTAGAACAAGGATAGAGGGCTTCTGAGACAAAAATTATCTCGCCCAAGGCTACCAGATAAAAGGAATGGAACATCGTAAGATTACCCATGTTTTCCAGGCATTCTTGTTAATGTCGCCTGGGTTGCTTATTCAATACACTGAAAATAGACTCTAGACTCTATTTTGTTAACAGGGTCTCTAGGTGATTCTTATCTTTAGGCATATTTGGAAAAGAGTAGGGAATGTATTTTACCCTGTTAGCATGCTAACATGGTAAAGTATTTAAATTATACAGATGCCCCAATCACCAGAGATTGTAATTTGTGTTGAAACAGAGCCCATTCGTCGGTATTTCTAAAAATACTACAGTATTTCTAAAAATCCCAAATGATTATCTCATGAAGCACTTCTCAAGCTTCAATGTGCATACAAATCACCTGGGAAATGGTTAAAATGATTCAGTAGATTGTTACTCAACACGTCTAGGATGGGCCCTAAGAGTCTGCGTTTCTAACAAGGTGATGTCTGTGTCACTGGTCTGTGGACCACATGTGAGTAGCCAGGACTATTCATGGCGATCTTTGGGAGTGGAGCCAGAGCTAGAGCTAGTGCTTGCTCACTCACCATCCCTTTCCCTCTCCCTCTCCCACACACATTATTCCTACTTACTTACTTACTTATTTATATTAACATATTATGTATTATTTGCTTCAGGGGTACAGGTCTCTGAATCATCAGTCTTAAAAAAATTCACAGCACTCACTACAGCACATACTCTGCCCAGTGCCCATAACCCAGCCACCCTAACCCTCCCCTCAACTCCCAGGAGCCCTCAGTTTGTTTCCTGAGATTGAGTCTCTTTCCAGTAGTGAGTGAAGTGAATGTCATGGAAGAAAAGATTGAGAGTAACCCACCACCCTGCCTCTCGGGGAGAATTAGGTGAATGAATGTGACAACATGCCCTAGAACCTGACGTAGGGCCTGGAATGGGAGCTCTCAGAAATGGCCTCTGAATAGGAATCTGAATATTGTGAGGGGGCATATGCACAGAGTGGGTCATTCAACTGGTCTCAAGAAAGAGGGAGAAATTTTGAGCCTTAATCTTTCCTTTGAACAGTAATAACTTTAACATCTAAACTGCCCTTTCCCTAGAACCCCCCCAGATTTGCTTCAAAATATGGCTTTCACTCAAGTCTTCAAAGTCTGGTATCCTGACCGAACTGCTCATTTATCTGTAGGCTCAAGAGTAATCTTTTTCTGGGGATAATAAAGATACACAACATAAAATCTTCATTTTAAATTTATTTCTCTGTATCTTCTCTTGACTAAATTATGAGCTCCTGGAGACCTATGCCCTTCATTTCTTCATGTTGTTACTCTCACAACATTTAATAAATTTGCACTTATTGCCCACACAGTAGACACTCCACCCTTTCACTAAATAGCAGTGTGGAAGTGGGAGTCCAGGTGATTTTGCACATTGCAGTAACCTGAAAATAAATGAATAAATGTCAACACTGTATATTAGTTTAATACATGGAATAAACACAGTGCCTTATTTATTTGAGCAGGTTATAACTTTTTCTTCCTTAAATATGACTGAAAAAATAAAAACAGGAACACTTGTACAGCAAATTCATGTTGGAGTGCTCTATTGTAAAAACAAATATGGGTTTCAGTTCCAAAAGTAAATGCAGATATATTAGAACTTCCTTGTATTATATTCAGAATTCACCTGACCCTAGGCCTTACAAATACAAGTATATCGATATCAATGAAGAATTATTAAAAGAACAAAAACTAAAGAGTTTAACCCAAGGATATGAATAAATTCATAATTATTTTAAACTCTGTGAAGAATTCTTCATTTGAAAATGGTAGTGATGATCCAGGTCAATGCCCAGAGACAGTACTAAAGGAATACTGAGTAAATGTGAGGGAGTAAATGAATGAACTAGTGAATGAATGAGCTGTTCTGAAACTCCATTGATATGAAACAAAAGGATATGAAATTTTAAAATAGCATAGCATGAGTGATGAAATGGCATTCAGAATCCTGGTGTGGGCAAAAGTATCCTCCTAATGAAAAGGAGAGGGTTTTGGTCTCAGCTCAGCCAGGATGGCCTTGGGCAAGCCACTTAAGTTTTCAGGCCTCAGTTTCCTCATATACAAAATAAAATAATATATACTAGATGATCTCGAAGAGTCCTTACAGTTCTGTAATTCGATGAAGTTCACAAGCCAAATTAAACTGAAACTTCCATTAACAATCGAAGTTTTACCAGCTTCCAGGCAAAGATTCTAGTTTGATTTTGAAATTTCAATTCAGGGGGTGCCTGGTTGGCTTAGCTGAGTGTCAACTGAGACTTCAGCCCCTCTCAGGGTCATGAGATGAGCCCCTCCTCAGCCTCCAGGCTCAGCGGTGGATTTGAGATTCTGTCTCTTTCCCTCTGACCCTACCCCCGACTCTGGCGCATACTCACTCTCTCTCTCTCTCATATAAATCTTTTTAAAAAGAGAAATTTCAATTTAGTACAGAAACTTTATGCTGGCATAGTTTGTATTAGTGGGAAATAGAATTTGTTCTGGAACTTTAAAAACCTGAAAAGAACATTGAAAATTCCCTCCCCCGAGGTCTTTAAAAACAGTAGACGATTTCCTCTCTCAAAGATGTTTAAACTTCTGCTACCTCAAGTTTAAGTAGCAAACAGGTTTTTAAAGGATCCTAAAGCCCCTTAGTCCTTTGTGATTCAGAGTACCATGATCACATCAATGCTGTACACCTCACAGGGAAGGAGTTGTGGTACCAGAATAAAACATTTGTCAAGCAGGAATGATTAAATTAACTCCCAAATCCTTCGAATTCTCTAAAATACATGTATTTCAACTTGGTATTAAAGGTAATCATTCTTTAACAATGTACATAAAACAAAAGAAGCCATTCTTGTATTTAACTTTTAAATACCAATTAATTCAACAACAGAAAATATATTTTATTCCAGGGGATTCGGATGTTCCATCTTTCAGTCAATCTTGTCCATTATCAGTACAGACTTACTGACTCTTACCCTGTAAATTATCCATTACTTCCCTCTTTGTTACCTTAATGCAAATTGTCTACTTTAATTCCCTTATTTACTCACCTTCTGCCTACTCATTTGGTTTACTTACTCTAGTCACATGCTGATGGAAAGAATCTAACTTAAGGGTAACCTCAGAAGCCCAATAACTACAAAGTGTGTTTCTCACTCATGAAATACATCCAGCATAGTCAGGAGGGGCTAGTGAGTGAAAGGGCTGTACACCATAGTTCCACAGTGACCCAATCTGATGAAAACTTAATTTTGTCAGCGCTTCCAGGATTGTCACAGCATTAAAAAGTAAACATTTATTTATTTATTTATTTATAGGAAGCCTGGGATCATGAACTGAGCTGAAAACAGATGCTTAACCCCCTAAGCCACTCAGGCATCCCTGACTCTTAATAACTTTTCTCTTCAAGTGACTTAGGATCACTTCTACTCTCATTCCTTCCATGCATACATTCTAAACCTAAATTTGCTGAATGGCCCCCATGGCTACACACAAGACTATGTCAGGACCAGCATTATAGAAAAAGCTCTTTTGGTCACTTTTCACCAATACTTGAATGCTGTATGAGATGTCTTTGGCTCCCATGTAAAGCTGCTCTTGAACTATTATACTAGGTCCCACCAGCACGGAGAGGAATTTTGTTCCTCCTCTGACCTTTGATTTTAAGTGCCTTATGGATATTTTGCACAAGGTCCTAGGTATCCACAATAGTTCTGCCCCTACTGTATGAAAAGGAACATGAATGATTGTGTCAGTTAGAGACTGGACTGTGATCTCTTTGTCCTACTCTCCCTTCTTCTCTCTTTCAGTTCCAGAAAGGTTCTACACGTCCACTTCCTTCTGATAAGGAAAACTTTAAAGTACTGATTTCTTACTAACTATGAATTTCAGTGAAACTCCATATTTAGACCTCCATACAAAGTTATTACAATATTATTGGCTATATTCCCTATGCTATACTTTTCATTTCCATAACTTACTTATTTTATAACTGAAAGTTTGTACCTCTTCATCCCCTTGGCCTCTCTCAACCATCCCTCCCCCACCTCCCCTTTGGTGACCACCAGTTTGTTCTCTGTATTTAAGAGTATGGTTTTTTGTCTGTTCATTTGTTTTGTTTTTTAGATTTCACATATAAATGAAATCGTCCAGTATTTATCTTTCTTTGTATAATTTATTTCAATTAACATAATACCCTCTAGGTCCACCCATGTTTTCACAAACATTAAGATTTCATTTTTTTTTCTTATGGTTGTGTATCTATTTTATATATATGTAATGTATATAAATATCTCATAATCTTCTTTATCCATTCAACTATCAATGGACATATTTGTGTTGCTCCTATATCTTGGTTATTGTAAATAATACTGCAGTAAACATAAGGGTACATATAGATTTTTAAATTAGTATTTTCATTTCCTTTGGTTAAATACCCAGAAGGAGAACTATTGGATCATAGGGTATTTCCATTTTTAACTTTTTGAGGAACCTCCTATTTTTCATAGTACACTAATTTACATTCCCACCAAAGTACACAAGGGTTCCCTCTTCGCCATATCCTTGCAAACTCTTGTTACTGATACTAGTCATTCTGACTGTTGCAAGGTGATAATTCATTATGGTTCTGATGTGCATCCGTACTCACCTACTTCTAGATCTACACTACTTTAGTATACATTCTGGAAAACCTTCCTGTGTCCTAGGATATCCCTACGCAGGTGAATCTGCATCAGGGAATTTAATTTTTTTTTATAGAAGTACATTTTATATACTAACAGAATCTCCTCCTACATTAAGGAGACTGCAGTGAAGTGTCTAATCCAAATTTTTATTAATGCTTTACTGGGCCATTCATAGAAAAAACAAGTTCATACTTGAACTCCACCTACCTTCTACTGTAGCTTTTTCTTGCAGTTTCTGCACTCACTTTTCACCTCCCATAATCATTAAGCATCCTTATTAGATACAAATCTCCCAAATACATTTCATAATGCCCTGCACAGGTTGAACCTTCTCCGCTTACCAAATGTTAGAGATCTGTTACAAAGAAAACAATCTAATTAAAATAATTCACTAGTTCTGAACTTCCTTGAAAATATTTGCACTTAAAATAAATTTCTAATTGTGGTAACTGCAAGTAGTATACATAAGGATGTGCATTATTTCATCAATGAGAACCAATAGATGAAAAAAAGATATACACACTCATATACACAGAGGAAAGCAAGCAGTATGTGTAAGTATCATTATTTGGGGGAACTATCTCAAGCTCTTACTTACCTATTAGAAGTTAGGCTATGCATTCTTAACAAAAATGTGAAAGACCATATTTCATGTAATTTATAATGTTACTCAAAAAAGCAATGATTCTTATGATTACAAATAGGAAAATTCACCTTAGAGTCAAGCAAAATCAATGTATCATTCCTAAGAAAGTTAGAGAATTAAATAGCAGTGGAGGAGTAAATCCATTAACTTACTTGCCTCTTTTCCAAAACTCTGAAGGTTTATCTATTTTGTAGAGCAAAATGAGTGCACCTATTTCATTATATCTAAGAGTTATGGAATGTAATGATAGTGACTTCATGTTCATATGCACGAAAATGGTAAGTCTTTCAGTCAATTTTAGTAGACAAAAGAAAGGCCTCCTAGTAAGAAAACATTTACACAGTGGCTCTTTTTAATGAGGAGACTTCTATGTTGTATTCACAAATCTTAAGTGATGCTATCTTAGCTCTTGAGACAAGAAAGGAAGGAAGGAAAATAAAAGGATGAAGTTACCACTACATGAAGGAAGCCCTTAGACTTCCCCTACTATCAGAATGCCCCAGTATTTTTTTTTTCCTCTGAGTTCCAAATCATAACAGCTTTCTATTAATGGACTCAAGGCCAAAATTTTATCATGAAAGTAGTCTCAAACTTTGTACTAACTTGATAGTCTGAGGTCTCCAGGCTAGAATTTAAACTTAATCCAGAGAAAGAACTAATCTAGAACCAGAACAATCTTTACAGATAGAATATATAGTAAACTTCATTTTGCTTTCTTATTACAATTCAGTGTCAGTTTTCTGACCTGCCAAGGGGTTTGAAAGCTTGGCTTTATACAAAGATCAGTAACCTATTCACCAGCTCTGTGATGGGTTAAAAACAAGCCAATAATTCTCATATTAAAGAGGGAGTGTATTGGGTAAACTGTGGAATCTTGGCTAGCCCTGTAACTTGCTTTAACCAACAAAATGTATTGGAAATGACAGTGGAGGACTTCCAAAGGGCCTTGCAGTTTCCCCTTTTTATGCATCTAGAATCCAAAGGGCTCCATGCGCAGAGGATGAAAAAACCACGGAAGGAGAGCTACCTACCTTCCCAGGCATCTCAGATGAGCCCATGGTCAGTGACCAACAGTTGAATTCAGCACAGAAATGGAAGTGTCTGAGCATAGGTAGGCAGACCAGCAGGAGAACCAGTCAACTAACAAAATTGTGAGAAGCAATGAAGAGTCAATAATTTCAGACACTAAGTTTTAGGGATCGTTACAGCAGTATGTAACAGAATGCAATCTGCCTGGGAGGGAAGTCCTTTGTTTTCCTTCATTTTCTGGCAGATTACTTCTCACGGAGAAAATTGGAAAGCATGGCAAGCCAGTTAGCATGCAAATGTCAGAAGCACCACCCAATGACAACCCTTTCTATTCCACAGAATGGTTATAACTCCCTCCCTACATCTGTGTCATATCCACAGGTCAAGGTGAAATCAAAGTATGTTTCTAGAAAGAAAGAATTATATGGAAGAGAAGAAGAAAGAGAGGAGGGCAGAGCTAGGCCAACCCTTTATCAGTACTACATGAGTTAAGGCTAAGTTTCAGAGCTGGGATCTCCTAATACGGAGAGGGCTAGAGACCCAAAAGGATGAGTCTTCCCGGTAAGGTTGGGGCCATAAAAAACTGGGGAGAACAAGTTGCAAAGGAATTGTAGAATGTGCGGCCGGGGGGGGGGTGGGGGGGGGAGGATGGTGACGCATGGGGCTGGGGTTGGAGAACAAAAGCACCTAGAAGGCTGACCCTCATTACTTTGTTACTCTAAATACATTCAAACAGTCATAGGAAATAGGAGAAATGAAGTGTCCATTTTTCTCACATGAGAAGAATCTACCCACAGTGTATCTACAAATAAACTGGTCAAATCATTAACCTACATAGACCCCCGCACAGGTATCAGCCATTAACAGCACTCCCACATGGTCAATACTGAGCCACATTGAATTGCTGGGGGAGGAGGAGGCCTGATACCACTCCAGGAGCATGGTTGCCTCCCTAGCAAGCAGGCAGCCAACTGTGACCACTGACCTCCAGAAAACAAGACAGAAGAAGAGCTTCTACCTCCACCTCTTCATCAGTAGCACCCTAGAGCAGAGGAAGGAATCCTTCCTTATCCACATTAAGACTCACTATCAAGTCCTTCAAATGCTGTACATCTTAGATACAGAGTTTATCTCCACCCCACCCATCCCCCACCCCCAACCTTTGTTCCTCTTTCCTCTTCCCACAAATACCACAGATCCTTTATCGCGCAGCATTTATTTCATGTAAGTGTCAGTGTTTTCTGTGCCTGCCTCCCTCCCTGAGGGTATTTTGCTTGAGGGCAAAGCCCTAGTCTTCATGGCTTTGTACCTCTAGAAGTCAGCATGGTGCTTGCCACATGGTCAGTCAATTTTGAAGGAAGAGTAATCAGCTGACAAAACTGGCAACTCATGTAGTTGTTACTATGTCAGTAGTAACAAATATAAACCATAAATGATAGGTAGTTATGTGGATGGAAAAAAGCGTTTTATTTTTTAATATAGATGCTTTAAAGAGATGTTTCTTAAATATAAAAAGCCTGTTGTTGAGCATACCCATGATGCCTCTACATGTCATTTTATTTCTGTCATAGACTGTAACACTGCTTTTCACCAGAACACCAACACAAATGATCATGTCATCTCTTCAATATTCTTAAGGACCATAAATAATACTCTGCTTCTTTGTCTAGCCTGGAGTCCCCCACAGCAGGCAGCATCAACAAACATTTGTGGGATGAATGCATAACCGACTTATCTTAGCCGCTACCCTTTACTATGTCCTTTCCAATAAGGTACCCTTACTTACCTGTGGATTGCTCAAGACTGGTTTTAGATTTAACAGGGAAAAATAAATAAATAAATAAAAACGACTGTCTCGGCCAGCGCGACACATCAACCAGGAAACGTCAGGGTAAGAGGATGGTGAAAAGAAATTAAGAAACAAAGAGATGGGGACAAGGGGGGACACCGAGAATGATGTCCAACAGTGCCGATTTTATTCCACATCTTACAAGCATTTATAAGGCAGACCACAATAGGAGTAATACATCAGTACCTAGTCAGATGACCGCAAGTTCCTATAACAAGTTTACATTAACTACAAGCAAACCTCCTGAGGCCAGGTAGTCTCGGCTAATGCCATTAGCAAGACAATCAACCAGGGAGTGGGTTATGGGAAGTACAGGAACAACAAGGACCAACTAAGAATGCTTGACCCTGACCACATTGTTCCCTTCTGTAGGGAGAGCGTGTGGGAAGGCACGTAGGTGAGCGCGGAAGTCACGTAGGCGAGCGCACAACACGTAGCACAGACCCTTTCTCAGTGTTACTCAACTTTCCTGTCCTTGACTCCTTATCAAGATGTCGGGACTTGAAACGGTTACACAGGTCAGGGCCTGGTTTGATCGACGACTCCAACCGTGACTCCAACCATGCCGTAGCCTCCAACAAGTGACTTAGTCAAAACAGCCTTACAATTAATGTCATACATCTTTTATTGATACTGTGTCCTGCCTTACTCCTTCTTTTTCCTGTTTCTCACCTTATTTCTAATGCCTGGTTACAATTTTGAACATGAACTTTGCTCATTGCCATTCTGATTCTAGTTACTCATTCTGGTTTAGGGCATGACCTTAATCTGATGGCTGTTGTATGCCATCTTTCTTACTTGAAAAGCATTCCTGGCTTGTAACCTTCCATCCTTCCCTTCACCCAACTCAGTTTTAATCACAGTGCATTCTCTGGAAAGGCCAGAGAAACATGGCCTAAATCACTGGCTTTAAACCAGACAACCGGGTTTCAAGCCCCAGCTCTGATATTTATGTGTCACTTAAAGACCCAGCAAAAAGTCCTGGAAGGTACTTTTATAAAAGGACTACTTACGATAGTGCAGAGTTAAGGGCTCTAACGGGAGATGCTGAGGAACCCAAGGACTAGGAATAGTGGGAAACCATTTGTACTCCTAGGCCTAAAGAGGCAGGGCGAGTAGATGGTGTTATTGAAAACTGGTTAAGAGCTAGAGCCAGGGAACAGGGCCGCTTGTCAAAGCTACAGTCACCCTGAGTGATACATCAGTCTCTAGAATGATGCCAAAGCAGGGAGCAGAATCTCTCTTCCTTGCATACTCCCACTGCTGTCCCCACTGACTGAACCTAACCAGAAAGCAGAGGACAAGATCTCTGATGACTGGTCCATAGAAGTCAACATCCTAGGGTCAGGGAGGACAGAGAAAACAGATGCTGAGATAATATAAAATAACAAGAATAGTTTCTATATAAGTTTAGGTTAAGTGACTTTACCTTGCTGGCTTTTCTCCTCTATGAAACAAGTGTTTTGAGGCTCTATTGAGATAACATAGGCAAAACTACTATAAAAAATGCTCATTAAAACTATCCCTCACCTAGCCTTGCACACCCCATCTTCCAGTACTTTATATCTTTGATAGTAACCCCTCAACCTAAAGCTGAGGCCTGGATATAAACCCTCAGCCAAAGATATGGATAGAAAAAAGAATGGAATAACACAAAAGAAAAGGGAAAGTCCTATTCAATGAAATGCCTATTCCTTCCTCACCTAGAATTCCTGAAAACAGGAAATGAGACTGAGTGGGATCTGCAGGAGGTTCAAAAGTCTTTTTCCCTACTCACTCCAGGCGTCTGCCGGCAATCTGAGGTTTAAAATCTGTTCTTCCTTGTCCCAAAGTCTAGAGACATCTAGAGAGATTAAACCAGCTCTGGACATACTGTACTAGGCCAGAGTCATCTAGGATTTTAATGGATTAGGCATTTCCAGAAAATCAACAAGTTTGTGAGAAGATTTCTAAATCTGGGCCTATTCAATTAATCACAATCCTGTAAGTGAAAGCTGTTGTTGTCACATAACTAGAAATAGCATTGACATTTGCAATTACAAGTCTGCCTTTCTTTCATGGCTATGTTGCCATTATTTTCAGAGCTAAAAGGCACTTTGGAGATCATTCAGTTGAATTTTCTCATTTTTCAGACGAAGGAATCTAAAACACAATGATAAATACAGAACAAGAACTTCACCTTGATCCCTAGATTGCCAGTCAATCTTCTTACCACAATACATAGCCTCTTTATACTAAAGCTCTATAATCAAAAATTTCTGAGGTATTAAATTCTTTACATTAAATACTAGCAGACACTCAGTTTTAAATGAGCCCAGAAATTAGCTTATTTGTGAAGAAAAAGAAGTTTTTAAAAACAGGCACACCAGACAGTGCTCACCACAATTTTCTAAGTGTCCCATAACTTCATCTGGGAGGAAGAACATTCCTTCTTGTTGACAGAAAGTAATCCATCATGGGTCTTGACTTTCTCATTTTCTTAATGCTATATAACCATTTAATCATTTTTTCAATTGCTGTAATAATTCTATCTCCTATATTTCTCACTCTAAAAATAGTAGCTGTCCTTCATCTGCTAATTTCAATGGCTTTTAAATACTGCTGTCTGCTCTATGTTTCAAGGATGACTTCTAGCTGCGTCAGTTACACAGACCCAGCCAGCAATACCCTGTTTGACTTACTCAGATGCCTCCACATCTGAGTAACTAGAGAGTTGAGCATTTTCAGGATCTGCATGTTAGCTCTGTGGTATAATGACTGATGTCAGCCTGAACTTTGCCAAAGATCTCTCATCACTGCTAGTTCTATCCCATTCCAAACGACTGGGCTTGCTCTCTCTTTCTGGAGCACACCCCCTTTCACATATTTGAGTATGGATTCAACAATATGACAATCATTTTCTTTCCTTAAAGTGCCACTCCTGCAATGGACAAAAATAACTTGTTGTCACTGCCTGGTGGGGGAGGTGGTAAAGGGGAGATGAGAAGTTGTAGTAACTAGTCTGGATGTGTTTAAGCCCCCATCTTTATCCAAAAGTATTCTATTCTCCAGGCCTGACTTTAAGTTCCTGGTTATTCAAACTCCCTGGGATTTTCACGTTTTCTGGGGAAAAACAACAAGCAAATGTTGACTTCTATGCTGAGCCAATGGTTTTTAACTTGCTTAGGCTTGGGCCCCGTAATCCTCTGGCAGGCACAGGCTTCTATAAGTGTTGTTTTATTGATTAAAAATTTTAAAAGGTCTATGTTGCACAAAAGTAGGCCATGGCATGCTTTTCTTAAGCTGCTAGAACAGTTGAGGGGATGGGCAATTCAGCCAAGCAAGTAAACACACATTTAATAGTACGGTTACATGGATCAGGAAAAAGTTATTCTAAAGCATAGCGTCAAGAGAGAAAGAATACACTCTTCATTTGTTTAATGTTTTCCTTATGTTTCCTCAGAACCGTGCTTATTCCTTGACAAGCTTTTCCTGCATATTGCATCTAGTACTTCTTTCCTGGGATGGATCAAGACCTGCAGCTTCTGGCTCTGCTTGTTTATTTATTTACACTGTCATTTCTATTCTCATCCAAACTAATGTATGTCTGCACAATACAGAGTGAAAAGTAAATGTCTTTCTTCATGTTTATTTCCCTGAAGTTGTTCACTAAATTGCTTTTTTTTTACATCCCTTTTGCAATCTCATCCCATCCGGCTCAAGTATCCTGGATTAGAAAGGCAGTCTCTGGAGTCCTTTTCAAAGGGAGCCTCCCACAGCCTTTAAATCCCCCACATTTTATGGTGCAGATATTCAGGATCTGTGGTATTAAGTAAGAAGGAAAGCAAAGTTGACTGGGACAGACACAGAAAAAGAGAGTAGCTTCTTTTTTGGGTAATCATTATTGGAATTGTCCTGTTATCTGAAATTTTTCTGGTTCAAAGTGATAAACTCAGTCATTTGCAACTGGACATTATGCAACAGATAAAGACGGGGAGTGTGTTTATGTGTGTGTGTGTTGTGTGTATGTGCACGTGTGTGCATGCGTGTCTGTGCCTGCAATGTACAGAAAATACCATTCTACCACAGAGAAATAATTGCAAATAAAAATTACTAAAAATAAGCCAAAAAATCATATCCTTAATGGGATTGTTGTCTTTCCCATAATATAAACTCTAAGGAAAACTACTCCTACCTTCAAAATTCCAACACAGGTATGCAAAGTAATTAATAATATTTAATTAAAGAATTAACATGGAAAGGCCAGGTTCTCAGATTGTAATTTTTAGCACTTTAACAAGAAGGTGTATTCATGTTCCTTTTCTTTTGCTTCCAGGCCATTTCATCTCCTCAGTCCTCTCTTCTGGGCTGTATAACCACACCACTGAAGACTTCAGAGAAATACAATCTGAAGCACTGCAAGTTTGCAAAATGGGATGGGTAGGAGCGGTGACCTTCTTATCCCAGTTTTTAATAAAAATAAATAGAAGTTTAGGGATTATAAAAGGAGGAGAAAGAGAGAAATACAATCTTACTTGCTTTCCAGCAGGGCTTTCGCTGTCTTCTAAACCTAAATTATTTGAGCGTAAGAATTAGCAAGGTGTTTATGAATCAGGGACTTTTTCAAAGTGACTTCTCAGGGGCTGTGTAAAACTGTAATGCTATGAAGTATAGTCCTTCGGATATTGTTAAATACATTACCTATTAGTTCATATTAAAATCACTTCGGGGGCTTGTGACTTTCAAATAATACTTTTTCAGTAACGTCTGGAAGCTCATCGACTTCTGCTACT
Source organism: Neogale vison (assembly GCF_020171115.1). Taxonomy (NCBI): domain Eukaryota; kingdom Metazoa; phylum Chordata; class Mammalia; order Carnivora; family Mustelidae; genus Neogale; species Neogale vison. Next base: position 73,836,980 of record NC_058091.1, on the reverse strand, counting down.
GGAGAAAATTGGTGGGAAGCCTACCACTGACTAGTCACAGCCAGAGTGTACACCGCTCAGAAATGCCGGCCCTCCGTTCTCCCATCCCTGGGTGGACCAGAGGCCTTTATTCCCCACTGCCATGGGGCCCTTACCTGCGCTGGGAACAGAGGAAGTAGTGGACCTTCCCCATCTCCCCTAAGACTGGGAAAAATCTTCCCGAGTATCGTTCTCTGCTTCCTAGACGAGAAACGAAATTGCACAACAGATCTTTTCAAGACTGGGAGACAGCGGGTGAGAGGGAACGCGCGCCGAGCGAGGGCAGTCAGACTAGGGAGAGCATTGCCTTCGGAGTGGAGGAATCTTCCAGAGCCGCACGCAGCAAAGGCTCAGTTTGGACGAAAGCCGCAGCACAACCGAATTTCCAAAGGGACGGTCCTGAACGCACACACGGAGGGGTCCTGCCCACTCGGGGCAGGTAACCCGCCCGCGAAGTGACCGTCAGCGCCCACTGAGCTCCTCCGGATCAGTCGCCCGGGAACCAACTGCAGCTACCTTTATTGAAAAGAAGAAAGCAAAGGAGTGGGTGCTTAAGAAAACCGGAAAGAAGCCCGCACACAGAAACCCTCCAGCAATCTGCCTAGGTGGCAAGGGGCGAGCTGCCCTGGGGCCAGTCGTTGCGCGCCGGTGCTGGGGGTGGAGGCGCGACGTAGCAGGGGCGCTCCGCGGGGAGATCCTGGTGCGCCCAGCCTGAGGCGGTGGGGACCAGCCAGGCTCAGAAGTGGGGGGCGGGCGTCTTGCGCCCGCGGGACCTTCGGCCTCAACACTCCTGGCACTAGGGCGCCCACCTCTCCCCGCGAAAGCTGCCTTCTGAGGGGCTCTTCTCGCCACGCTCTGCCTCCCCGCTCCCCCCGCTCGCGTTCTCCGCCTTCTTTGCAGTGTCCAGAGATGCTCCGTCGCAGACCCGGGACCCCTTAGGCGCCTCTTCCCGTCCCTCTGCCAAATCGCAACGCCTGTACTTTTCCAGCTCCCTCTTTCCCTCTTGAAATTGAAAGTTATTGAGGTCGCTCAGGGTTGTTGCTCCAGCAGTTTCCTTCCCCGCCCCCGAGCTCCCCCCGCCCCCCGCAGCCATCCCCCCTTCCCCCTCCCTCGTCCCGTCCTTCCCTCCCTCTCTCCCTCCCTCCACCACTGGAGCGGCTCCTACTCGCGAACAGCAGAAGCAGCTCGGGGTCTCTCCGCCAACCCCTTGGCCATGGCCGCGGTGCCGACGGCGCCCGCTCCCCTACGATCCCCGGGCCCCCGCCGTTGTCGCCGAAGCCGCCGCAACCTCTGAACCCCAGGGGCCGCCGCCGCCAGTACCCGCCCGCCCGGATGCCGCCCGCCGCCGCCCCTCACCATGCTACCTGCGGCCGCCCCGGCGAGGCCGCTCGCTGCTCGTGGAACCTTCGCTCGCGGTGTTGACAGCCACCCCTGCGGAACGGCCGCGGTTGAGGGCTCGGACAATTTGAAAATACAGTAGTTGGTTTCCCTGCACCCGACCCGCTTCTTCGTTTGCCATCCCAGCACGCCTATCGGATCTGAGTGGAGAAGTTGTCCGCTGCTTGGGGTCTCCCTCTCTATACGCCTAACACTTACCTATATTTCTAGAACATTTAATATAATTAACAAAAGAAAAGGAGGAAAGGAAAGGAAACATTACTGGGTTACTATGCACTTGCGACTGATTTCTTGGTTTTTTATCATTTTGAACTTTATGGAATACATCGGCAGCCAAAACGCCTCCAGGGGAAGGCGCCAGCGAAGAAGTAAGTGCAAGGTTTTTTCTACACGTTTGCTCCCTCCCGCCGCGTTCACCTGTAGGGTCTCTCTGCCTGTCCAGCGTCGGCTCCCGGCGTCAGCGGTCCTCCCTCCCTGCACCCCACGCCTCCGAGATCCAACGCGTCTTTCACGCCTGCCTCTGCGCGCCCTTCTCTTCCTCCGCATCCTCGCGGGTGCCAAAGCGGGCGGACCGGGCGTTAACGTGGCTCCCGCCCCCTCGTTACTTAAGGTTCGAGAAAGCGTTCCGATTTTCGTTAGACTAGCTCTAGCTATCTGTGCTTTCCTTCCGTGACTGGGACGGGGGGCTGGAGCCCCTGGCATCCTAGACACCCTGCCCGCGAGATGTCCCCGACCGCTGAGGAAGAGCCGGGGGGAGGAGCGGCCGCGGCGCCGGTTCACCTCGCGTGGCTGCCTCGCTCAGGAAGACCTCGTTCGGGTTGCGAACTGCCCGCGGGCCAGCCGGGGAGCCAGCGAGCGAGCGCCTGCGCGGCGGCTACTCGCAACCACGCACGGATGGAGCAGGAGGGCACGCGGGGCGCTCAGGGTTCGCGTGTCTACGCGCTTGCAGAGCCGCTCGCGATCCCACTGCGGGGAGGGTCAAAGGACCGCCGAACCCTCCGCTGGGAGCCGGAGATGCCCCGTTTCCAGTTAACGATCTTGCTTGTCACGCGTGAGCGCTTGCACCGTCTCAGGCTCTTTCAAGGGTCTCCTGGGGCAGACACAGAGTGAGGGTGGGGTTCCCCTGTAAGCGCTCAGGCTCGCCTCCTCACTGCTTCGTATCTCCCGTTACTTGGAAGGTTGGCTTGCGAAGTCGCCCCGAAAACAGTGCCTTAGCTGGGATTAAATGGGTGGGTACCCCAGGGCACCCTCAACCCCGGGTTGGTCTATCTGAAAGGTGGCGTCCTCTAGAGATTCGGAGACAGACGCGACGAGAATGGCACCTTTCCCTGCTCCCGGGGTGCCTGGCGCGCTGGGGTCTGTGCCAGCGTGGGCAGTCTGTTCGCCAGTAGCAGGGCTGGGGGCGACCCTGGTTCCGGTTCGGGGGGCGCTGGTGGGGTCAGGGAGGGAGAACTCTTCCCGGAGTTTGCGGGGCGCGGAGAACGAGGCTATTCCCGTAGCCCCCCAGACCTCCGCCGCGGGGGAGCCAGTGACGCTTGGAAGCCACGGGTCCCGCGCACGAACCCAGTCTTGGAGCGCCGGCGGGCTAAGCCCCTCCGGGCGGGCGCGGGTGCAGCTGCGGGGACACAGCCCAGGCTTGAGTGAGATGGAGATTTAGTAATCGCTTCTCCGCCGCTGTTTGTTTCTGCCCTGTCCCTGGACGTGAGGGTCCCCGAAAGCTCCCTTTGTGCCATTAGCCTCTGGCAGACAAAGTCTGGTTCACCTGAAAACTGCCTTTAAAAAAACGTAGCTGGGCCGAAGTGCCAGGGGCTCCTTCTGGGTCTCACCACCCCTGGGACCGTGTAGCAGGGGGCAGGAGGGCCCAGGCTAAACATGTCAGGGCATCCGATTTATTATTCTTGGCTTCTGAATGGTTTGTGTTCTTCGTAACTCCTCCATCCACCCTTTCACTCAAGGCGAGAGGCCGCCTCACCGAAGGGGCGGCCTGGGGCTTAAGCCTTGCCCTTGCGCCTTGGTGGTCCCTGCCTCCTCACCTCGCGGGCCCGCGGACACTTCATCTCACGTCGGTGGGGAGAAGGATGCCGAGTCCAAGGGCAATCTCCTGCTTTGCATTGCTCTGACACACTACTTCTTCACCCCACTGAGGACCCCAGGGCCAGTAGCTACAGAATTCCGGGGAGGGGGGCAGGATCCTGAGCAACAGTGTAGAGGTGCCCCCGGATTGTAGTTGGGGGCCCCTGTTTTTGAAGGAAGACACGCGAAAGAAACCTGGCCATCCCTTCGTTCCCACCAGCCCCAGCTGCCCGGTGATGCTGCCCCAAGGCTGCGGGGACCAGCGGGATGGCCCACTTCTAGTTTCATACTCCAGAGAAATCGCAGTCAAAAGGCGAACTGCTTTTCCACCTGTCTCAAGGCCAACACAGAGGCGCCCTCTGATTGTGTAGTGGGGGTGAGGGAGGGAGTGCGTGGCGCTGGGTTTAAATTCCAATTATTCTGTGGGAGTGGGGCTGGGAGAGAGCTCCCGTAGCAAGGGATGGACGCTCCTTGTTGCTTCGCCCTTGAGTCGCCTTTGCGGCTGGGTTTGCTGGTACAATCCTGGGAGAGGGGCGACCCCTTGCGTCCTTCAAAGAGACAGACTAGGCTCTTGGCAGGTGCAGTTTGGTTTTTGGAGAATGGGAAGGAGAGATCTTTGTTAAATGTCCAGAAGCTCAAGGCCAAATTGCATGTGCACATCCTTATTGTTTTTTGGAAATTTCCGAAAGAAACGTATAAGAACTTTGTCCTCCAATGAGGTATAGGAAAAAAATTAATGAAAGGTAAAGTAGTAGTCAAGGGTATTTCAGAAAATAGTTGTCTTTACTTTTTCCTAAAAGAGACAACTAAAGAACATTTAAGAGTACCTCCCTTTGGCCTGTAGTTAAATAGCTTCACTTTCCTAAACTTCTAAAATACAAGAGGTAGAAAATTAAGGTGTAAGAACTGTTTTTTCAAAATTTTTTAAAGTGGTCTCTTGAATGTTTTAGTAGAAATGTTTCTTGCAAAAAAAAAAGTAATTTGTTTGTGGTATTAAGTATTGTCAAGTCTAAGGAATCATGGCTAATCCTCAGATGTGGCAAAAGCCACATTACTATTGTCCTGTTTTCCTGAAACAACTGCTATACCATTTGTCTATACTTTGTGAAAACTAGTGATCTTAGAGCATTTTAAACATAAATGTTGCACCTTAAAAATTATCTGTGGAGTTATGGGTGAGTAAATACACAATAACTTTTTACCTATTTGGATTCGAATATAGCTCCTAGAAATGACTAACTTGAACTTATTTAAGATAAAAATGAAATGCAACCCTTATTCAAAATTCCCCAACCAGCAATATTTTCAGAAGCAAAGTTTGGCTTTAAGTACAGCATTGAATCAAGAACCCCCAAATCCAGTTTTTAACTCACTTCCAGGTCAGTCTTTGCAACTTAGTAGAGTCAGGTTCTGAATTCCAGGCTATCTGCTAATAAAAGTAAATGTCATACTTGCCATAATGATAATAACCACAGTACCTTACCATTGCACTGAATTTCCCTTGAGTTATACCTTCAGACCCCTAAATAGTAACTTGAAGAGCGGGTATTTATATTCCCATTTTGCAGAGGAAGAATCCGAGTAACAGAGGCTAAGTAACTTAATCAAAGCCATACAGCTAGTAGGTAGAACTTGTCTCCTGCTGCTTACACTACCTGCTGATCCATCAGAGAGAAGATGTTGGGAATGTTAAGTAATAATAATAAGTCTGATGTCTTCAGACCATCATTTATCCACTTTGTTTGAAGAATAAGCTGTTGTGATTGACTGGAAATTTTTGAAGTGATATTTATATTATTATACATTAGTGACCAATGTCAAAAAATTAAATATCTGGTAATAACAGCAATAATGAATAGTAATAGTGCAGCTTGCTAAATATAATGATATTATTCAGTTATTCTGAAGACATTGTAGGATCATATTGTTCCAGAAGATTATTGTTAGAAATATCAGATGTCTTTGTAGTATCCTTTTTATCTGATACCATCTATTAATTGGGTTTTAATTATCTGGGTTCTAGATACATGCAAGTTTTAAAAAGCCATTGTGTGCATTGCAGTTACAAAGCTGTCATTGCACAATCTGTGAAACTTCTAAAAATCCTTCATAAAAATGACTGAAATAAAGGAGTAAGAAAATAAGGGAAATAATTTTAATGGTAATAAAATAAAACCATCCTTTTGGAATATATTGTCATTGCTTGACAGTGTTTCAGACATTGAGCCATTCTTTGAGATTCTGATACACTCTTGGTAATTGCACTGCCAATTATGGTAAATATCAAGTTAACTATAGGATAAAAAAATCTTTCATTCTCCTACACATTTTGTAATATTTAATTTTGAATGGAAGTATGGTTTGGAAATTGGCTACAGTGCATTTTCTCACCTGTCTACTTCAGTTACCAGTGGATTTTGTTTTTGAAAGAAACATTGATAGATAGAAGATAGGAGTAAAATTTGCTGGAAAAGAATATTCTGCAACATATCATGTGATGTTTGTATGAATCACATATCATGTGATGTTTGTATGAGATTTACACTCTTAGGCAGTAATGGCAATATCTAAATATAAACAATTGTAAATTCTAATATATTTACTATTACACCTCAGTTATTTTTTTAACATATCCTGTTATACTATTTTAATTCTTTATTACTTCAATAGAAGGATTTTACTTAGAACATTAAGGATGATAATTTTTAAATATTGTCTTTTTAATCCTAAATTACTCTACGTAAAGTAACTGAGAATATAAGAATGAGTGTGAAACTGACTTAATGTCATCATTTCATTGTTCCTCTAAACATGAAAAATGAACAGTATTTCAACTTATAGGTAGATAGCTTTTGATAAAATCATTTCTTCATTAAATATTTACCCAGAATTTAATATTCCACAAATTAGGTCCCCAGAAAGCAATGACTAGAAATTACATGTAGTTAGATTTGATTTTCAAGTTATGGGGAAACCATACATACCACCATACTACAAAACAAATTTATTAGTCGCTGGATCATTTTAAAATAATTAAATCTGGACAGAGATCTCCAGATTACTATTAAATATCTAAAAACTATTTTCCAATTACATGGTTCATCTTTTTTTTTTTTTTAAATGCAGTTGTTCTTTTAAAGTCTATGTAATGTTGGTGGTATATCATGTGGGATTGTCAGAACCCTAAATAGAGTTAAGACCAAATGGTCTCTCTGCAATTTTAAGAATGAAGTATCAAAAAATAAGACTGTTTTACGTATAGTGATTCTTAAATCATCTTTCCCCGCTTTATCTAACTGTTTCATTCTTGATGTTGTCCTAACCCTTTTTCCTACTTCCCCGCTATCCACTCATCCCACCCCCCAAAAATCCTTTTCCAAGTAGTGAATTCTTGAAATGCCATCAGAGTGGGTATTATATTTCATGAAATGTAAGAAGCAACTTTGGTTACCATTAGGAAAACATCATTCAGTTCTGAGAGCATGGAAAGGATCATGCAAGACAGTGTGTTGAAATTACGTGTTTTACTTGGTTAGAACTATTTCTTCTCTGAACAGTGCATGGTACATTGGCATGCTTTGGAGAATGAGCATTTGAGAAGTGTTGCATCATAAATTATATAGGTTTCTTTTTTCACCTTTTAATTTTGAGGAAAAATGTGGGTTACTTTCTTAATTGTGAATGTTTTCTTCAGGTTTAAAATGATTGGATTATCTTAAATTTACCATCTGTTGGACAACCTAGTAAGTTTGAAATGCTTTGCAGTTACACCTTAGCAAAATATGTAAAGCATAAAATACACATCTGCAAGAATTTGCTGACCATTTTTTTTCTATTTAATCCTGTCCACCAGATCTTTCCATTCAGGAGTATTACTAGCATTCTGCTTAAAGTACTTATCCAGCAATACTGAAAAGAGTGGAATGTTCCATTCTCAAGGATTGTGGGGATGCTGAGGATGCTTACTGTCTAAATGCCATTGAATGCTATGAAATCCCATTTTCTGCTCTAGAGAGTTTTCAACAAGATGAAATTTTAAGCAAATTACCTACATTTTTTTCACATTTGAATAATTTCAAAAACTCATTTAAAAAATATGGTTACAGGTGCCTCTTATCTGATAAAAGCTTTTCTGCCTTACTTGTAATCTTGACGGGACCTAGTTACCATCTGCTGCCACTAAAATTCTTCTGGAAGTTTTATAGAGAAAACTCAATGGTACTAAAGAATATGATTGCCCAATTACATATATATTTAATAGCTTTTAACTGTTGTCATGCCTTATGCAAGAATCTAATCCAGTCTTCAAAACACTACCTTATTTTAGGGCTTCATCTGACCTTTAAGAATTTGATGAGTAGCAAGCATCAAAAGTTCATGGTAGAAACTGAGACTTAAGGTGCCATTGAGGGAGAATCCCCAGTGCCTGTTGGGAAAAAGTAGATTCCTGTCTCTTCATCTTACCGTCTTTTGGTCTGAGAACATATGTCACGACGGTGACTTAAATAGTCATAGTTAAACAGTTCTTCTAAATCTAGTTTTCTTTATCAACTAAGTTTAGTGGATGAAGATTGAGAATGCAAGCAAATACAAATATTCCTTTATTATAAGGAAATATATATAAAGATTAATAAGAGCTTTATCAAAGTAGAGATGGAATTAATTATGATATTTCTCATTTTTCACAATATCTAGTGCCCCAAAACCATAGCCATTGCACAGTGAGCATACTCAGTCTTTAGCAGGTGCATCTTGTCCTTGGGCTTGTAGTCTCAGGAAGCTGGTTTGGAATCCAGCTAGAGAGATGCTGTAAAACCCCTCCACATACACCTGACAGACTGTCAGAAGTGGCCTGTACTAGGGTGGAAGCAGCAACTGTGATGACCCAGGTTTAAGATAATAAGGACCTGTGTGATGATAACAGAGACTGATTGAGCAAGGGAGTAGATAGAGCAAGTGATTTATATGGATTCAAGTATTTATATGGATCAAGTGTCTAGGTCTTGGCAACTAATTGGATATGAAGGGAAAAGAGATGGAGTCATATTTGGCACCTGACTTTGTAGTGTAAGGACTCAGATCTGGGTGAATGCAAAAGCAATGGAAATAAAAAGATGGGAAGTTAAGGGAAGCAGACTTGGTAGAAATTTATTTTTCTTTTGAGCTATCTTTACTTTGAGGGCCAGCATCTAGTAAGTCAGAATCAAAATCTCATAGTATCGGGGCTGAAGATAAGTATTTAGGAGTCATACAAGGGGGATAGTTGAACGCATGAGATAAAATCTAGTGGTGCCATATTTATTATTATTAAAAGTGTTTGCATAGCTGACATTGAGACTCTTACTGGTAGTACCAAAATAAGATTAATTAAATTAAGTTACTTTGTCTATTTTAAAGAGTCTAATGTACCTATCTCAACTGAAGCCTCTCATTTTTGTAGTACTCTTTGTATTATTTAAGAGACTGGTCCCTAATCATTCCATTTGGATCTAGCATGTACTCATAACAGTGGCATTCTCCTTTCAAGCAGATTTCTCTACAAAGTGTGCTCTCTTAACAGTGAGAGGTTCTGAGGATGGGATGGCACTTGAAGGAATGCAGTCCATCTGTACAGTGTATATATTCTGTACAGTGTATATACTGTACAGAGGTAATCCGTATAACCTCTGCAACATCCCCACTGAGTAATTATCCAGCCCTAGTAACACCGAGGCCCCACGTCCTCTTTCTCCTCCAATTCAATTTTGGCCTTCCGCATCAGAAGCTGGTAATATTTTCTAGTGTGTTTATCCTCCTAGTTGTCTTCTGAGCACTTTGCATTGGCATGGGATTAGATTCAGTTACCTTAAAACATCTTTCTAGAATGAATGCACAATAATCCAGTACACTATATTCATTCCTAAAATCTGGCCTCAGAAAACTAGCTAGTAAGCATATTTATAATTATACCCCAATACAAAGCACATTCCTGAGAGTAAGTGGTAAAGCAGCCCCCATTTTATAACCACATAATACAAACCACCACCACACAATATAAAATAACAGAATTTGTGAGATGCTTATTTTAGAACACTGTTTTTTTAACATATGCTTGATAAGTTGGTAAGAAAAAAGAAAGAACCTAGTTTCTCATCATTATGTTCTTTTTTCTATACAAAGGGACCGCACAGGTAGGAACATAGTAATCATGACAAAGGGTGTCATAAAAGGAAAGGCAGTAGCAGTCACATTTCACTGATAAGAAAGAGACAAAACTTTTATGCCAAAGTGTGTGTAAGTGCCTCCGGGCAAACTGTAGTTTCATGGTTCTCAGAGCCAGTGTTATATTCATATATATCTTATTTTACTGCTCACTTATATTTATTTGTCAAAGTGAATGTTGAGATACTGGTTATTATTTAAATAGCTTCCATGTTTTAAATCACCTGTGAGGGCTAGATCCTGTACTTGATGTTTTCGCAGAAGTTTATCTCATCTAGTCCTTAGACTTACCCTGTAAGGATGGTGTCAGTAGCCCCATGTTAGTCACCTGAGGTCACTCAACAAAGATGTGGTGGGCCTGGGATTTCAGCCCAGGTTTGGCTCCAAAGCCTGTGTCCTCTGATTTCTTCACATCTCCTCAACTACTGGGATTAGTACTTAGGGCAGTCGTAGGTTCATTTTCTCAAACCCCACCTCACCTTTTCTTTCCCTTACTCTCTCTTTGCTCATTCTTTCTTCCTCCTCATTTAATAAACCACAAGTGTTTCCCAAACATTTACTACAGAGGTTGCTTCCGGTATTCTAGTACATTCTCCCATTTCTCTTTTTTTCTACCCCTTTGCTCTCTTTCCTTAAACTTACCCTATTGATGGCTTTTAAACATAAGAAGTTGCTGATTTTCTTCCTTAGAAGCAATAGAATAGCACATTTTATATGAAATACTGCAAGACTATTCTTCTCATCTGCCCTGTGCATATCCAAGAGAAGATTAACTTAGGCATGAGGATGTGGCAAAGTCTATAATTTCACAGTTAAATATCAAAATCCTTCTATGTAATTTACAACCACAATAGATATTTCACTGGCTAGTTTTTTGTTTTCCAGAAAAGTCATCTTTATGGTGCTTCATAAAATCTGCTATTTATATTACTTTTACCATTAGTATTAAAAGTAACCTCCACTCCAAATTCTTTCTTTATAGGCCTTGGTACAGTGATTTTCAACCCTGGTTTCAAAATAGAATCACCTGGGGATCTTTAAAACAAACAAACAAAAAATAAACACACACACACACACACACACACCCCAACCAAAAAGACAGACTCCACCCTTGACCAAATGAAACAATCTCTGGGGATGTGGCCTGGACATTTGTGTTTTCCTAGGCAGTCCTGATGATTTTGCACCCAAGACTAAGAACTACTATTGGACCCTTAATTCAAGAATAACTATTACAGCTGGACAACTGTTAAAAACAATGCCAGTTTCATGGGGGTTAGACAAAATGGACTTGTGTGGGGTGTGGTAAGAGATGAGATATAACATCATTTGAGCAGATAGTAGTTTAAAATATAAAGTAGTCCGATAACCTCGTATTGTTTATCAGTAGAGTATTGTTAAGCTTGTGGCACTGACCAGTGCAGACAAGACTGTCTGATAGGGAATTGTCTCAGCCAGAGAGTCTAAGAAAAGAGAGCAAACAAAGTGCACACAGTAAGACATGATACTGAGTTTAACAGGCACTGACTTCCTAGGACAAGAACATTGTGACTGGGCAAGGGGCAACCAGAGGGGGATGTGCTTGCTGCTGAATCCTCCCGTGGCTGAGTGAGGCACTAAATGGATAAAAGATGGGGTATCAGCCATACCAAAATTTTTTTCAAAGCTACTTAATGATAAACAACTGTTCTCAGGTCTTAGCAGATGATTGGTAATGTGCCCCAGAGTACTCTTTGTCTTCAGAAAATACGTCATGGTTAGAAAACAGCCTAACAAGAAATAAACATTCTTTTCTTTTATAGTTTCTACAATTCCTGACTAACTCCAGATTGACTACTGTTGATCAGTAAAACTACTATAAATAATGTAGTTTTAACTCCATCTCAATGGGTTAAGTTTTGTGGTGGGTTGTTTATTTGTGAACTTAACTGCTTTTACTCCTCTCCTAATGTGCTCTCCTTTGGGTGGTTATCTTCATCACGTCTCATTTATTATTCTTTCCTAGTCCATGAAGGATTTCCAAACCTTGTCATAAACCAGGGAAGTCTCCATGTAAAAGCAAAGTGGAAGTCTGGGCTTCCTGTCAGACTTAATTCTGCTTGTTAAGGGGGCTCCTTGGGAGAATTCAGGTTCTAGTGAGTCACTAGGCCAAATCCCAATAACCACAATTGCCAAAAGTAATTAGACTGAGGAAAGCCAGGCTCCTGGGGAGGAGGGTCATCACAGCACACTTGAGCCACTGCCCCGTGGTCAGACCTAGTTACTTGTCCCTAAGGATTGGGAGCAATCATGAGTTATGGAGAGCAGGAAATCCACCAGAAAACAATGCTTTTCTACCAATTTTTTTTCTTCAATAGATTATTCACCTTAAGCAGGCAAGAGATCAAAATATGCCCCTATACATGCACAGATCATGTCACCATCATCTTAACAACCACTTTGTCTGCCTGCAGGGTGGCAAATGCACACGTGCAAAATTCCTGCTGTCTCCAGTTGCAAGTTCTCTCCTCCCTCCCTCAGAAGATAAAAAGAACCTCAGGAGTTTAGTCTAAGGCTTTGTAAAAGAAGTGTCTGATTAGGATGGGAAGGGAAGAGGTCCCTGTAAACATCCTAAAGTCAGTTCAGATATAGTATTACTGAAGTAACATTTGGAAATAAAATTGTAGTACATTTCCAGGACAGGGGTTCTAAAACCTCCAGAGCTCAGAAAGGGCCAAGAGTGCACTTAGGATTTCTTGTACTGAAAAGAATACCATTTAGAAACATGGTGCTCTAAGTAGCTAAGGAGAAGTTATCAGTAAGTGGTGCTCTAATTTTAAACTTTGAATATGTTAGAAATTAGAAGATTATTAAACCTTTTTATAGGAATATATTCATACAGCACAAATGCCATCTGTGCTTAATAACCTAAGTGAAAGTCCGCCTTGGAAACTACTGGCATTGCCTCAGACATCCAAAAAAGATACGCTGTCTACCTCATGTGATGGATCCCACTGTTCACTGCCCTTAAATGTGGTAGGTTAACATTCCTTTATAATGCAGAATAATTTCAGTATATTTCAATATTCCTATGACTTTGGGTCAGTGGCTCTTTTTGTTTAAACATGTGGCTGGGTGATATTGTTTATCTTAAGTCCACAGAGAGGCAGGCAGTCACTTTTTTTTCTGACCAGCCTTCTGGGGCAACTAGCAATCTCCAGGTAACATTTGGCTAACAAACCCTGACCTCCTGCGCTGTGCACACTGAAGAGTTACAATGACCGGCAGTTGATATGGTATCACCAGTTTAGTGGCACTATATTTTTTATTTTCTTTGGTCTTGAATTTGACCATGAGACAGACTAAGAAAAGAAGATTCTATTTTTTAAAGACTTAGCAGCAAGACTGTAACCTTTAGGGGTGCCTGGGTAGCTCCGTCAGTTAAGCAATTAAGCATCTGCAGCGCAGGTCAGGATTGGAATCAAGCCCCCCACCCCCGTCTTCTGCCCCTGCCCCCTGCTCATGCTCGCTCTCTCTCTCTCAAATAAATAAGTAAAATCTTAAAAAAAAAAAAAAAGACTGTAACCTATATTTACTTGTGTCACTACTTTTTGGTGGCACATCCTTTCTGCCAGGAAGTACAAAAGATACAGACAAATGCTGCTTGGCCACAAACTATGTGAGCACATACTGAGCTGCTGAAGATTGGTTTCTTACAGAATTCAGTCGTGCTTTTCCAATTTATGACATATTTGTTGATCTAAGTCCAAATGGACCTTCATTACTGTTTGGTAACAAGAGAAAAAGCCCACAGGTGGCATCTTCAGCTCCTCTGCCCTTCATTTACCCAGTCACTTCCTGTCATCCTCATGGTAACTCTTTTTTTTTTTTTAAAGATTTTATTTATTTATTTGACAGAGAGAAATCACAAGTAGGCAGAGAGGCAGGCAGAGAGAGAGAGAGGGAAGCAGGCTCCCTGCTGAGCAGAGAGCCCGATGCGGGACTCGATCCCTGGAATCCCAGGACTCTGAGATCATGACCTGAGCCGAAGGCAGCGGCTTAACCCACCGAGCCACCCAGGCGCCCCCTCATGGTAACTCTTAAGCCCCTTCTACAAAGAAAGGGCAATCTCTCTTTCCTATAGCACATTTCCAAGACATCCACCCAGCTTTCCAGTTCTGTTCAGAGCTTGATGCAGATCCAAGCTGTAAACATAAATCAGTGGGATTCCCTTGGAAGCCATTTACACTTGCAGGATCATGTCGATGCATACTTGACCCTAGTATCAATAATCAGTAGCATGTGCTATTCCACCCAGCACTGCGCTTCCAGGACCCAGCCCGGATTCATGTGTGTTTTCAGACTTGTGAGTATTCTGTGTGCATACCTTAAAGTTTAATTTCTCATAGACTAAAGGAGAGTTCTAGAAGAAGGAGCTCCCAGCCATTTCAGGCTACCACGGCCATTTTCAGCACCCATGTGGACATCTCACTGACATTTCAGAAATTCATTAAAAACTGCCTTTGACTTTAATATATTGCCCATACTAGAATGGAGAGCTTTTTAATCCCAGAAAGCTTTATGTAGTAGTTTTTAACCAAACCTCTTAACAGGCTGAGGGGCACAAGTGCTACCGTTCATCAGGTAAGAACACGTTTCAGATGATTCTTGCCAAGATTTTCCAGTGCAGGATGTTTTCTCTACCCTTCCTAGCCCCAAATCACTTCTTCAAATACTCTCCAAATTCCGAACCAATATGAAGATGAGTTGAACAGTCTTAATTTTAGAATCTTCCAAAAAAAAAAAAAATAAATACACAGACAGCTGAGTTAATTTCTAAAACTGCAGCATTTATTTTGGCAGATTTCAGTTCTCTCTTGTCTAAGTCTTGCATGTTAACTCTTTCTCAGCAGCTCATGGGAGCAACAAGTCATTTCTATATATTAAGCACCTTGGGAGCCACTGAACAAAACAACTTTGGTGTTTCTTCACACTTCTTGTACACATTTCTTTTCTCATACACAATTTATTTGCTGGGTCGCTGAAACCTAAATAATCCCTTTAAAACTGATGCAAATGGAGAGTCATTTTTACAAGAAGAATAAACAAAAGTGGCTGTTGAAATACTTGACTTGAATTGGGCTACACACTGAAGTACCTTTTTGTTAATACAAACCCTTCATATTCTAGCAAGTGGCTCCCTGAAATTCTAGGACTGCTTAAAATTATAGGACCAGGGACCAGGAATCTCCCTTCCCCCGTGCCAGTTCCCTGCTCCTGGGAGTATGCCAGCAAGTTTGCAGGATTCATTCTGACAACTGTTCTGGTGTAAATATTTAGAGAAATCCTTTCCATTAGAAATTAAACAAAGTGTAAGTAGCTGCTCCTAAATGATAGATCTTATTAATGTTTGCAACAGCAGGCTTTATGCTGTCTGATGTACAGATTCCAATATACTGGAAAAGACTAAGGGTAAAAGAATCAAGACAGGAATTACATTAACTGTACCAAATGTGAACTGCAAAATTTTATTTTAACTTATCACTATAGAGATGTGGTTTCATTTGCACAGAATATAGGGGAAACGAGTTAATTTAAGCTAAAAATAAGAATCTGCTACTGGTATTCTCATGGTTTAAAAAGATGGGGGATCAGTGATTACAGCTCTCTTTATCAACATGTTCAAAAGCTGTTCTTACCTATTTCTCCATGTCCCCTCCCAAATAAAGTAATACATCTGAGATCCTGTCTTATATATGCTCTAGTTTCTCTATTATTATTTAAAGACTATGAAGAGGGGTAATGGCTAGGCTCTGGTGCTTACATCAAATATCACTTGTTAAAATAGGTTGCTACCCTAGACTCAAGAGGCCAGAGCCCCCGCCATGTTCCACTCTGCCCCTTCCTGTTTGCATAGTATTTTCAGGTATTTATATGTACTAGGGGATAACATAGCTAAGTAATTGAAAGCATCAGAGGCTTCATTGACTGAATTTTAAATTATTTATATACTATTAATGAATACTATGATACTTGGCTAGAAAAGGTGTATATTCTTTTGACTAGTTACTATTTCTCCCTACCTTTGATGATTTAGAGCCTACACTAAAATCTAAAAAGCTTTGAATTTTAATTCACTTCTTTTATTTATTGTTGTCACTATCTCAGATTTCTCATTAGTATATGCTGTTTCCTTTCTTCATAGGAATAGGATTTTTTTTTTACATAGGATTTTTTCCCCCTGTGGAAAAGTACTCTAGAAAAAAGATGCTATGTAAATAATGTTACTAAAATATCTACAATGAGATTTTACTTTTCCTTGTTTTGCTTCAAATGTGTAATGACAATCACTTACTGCTGAGTCTTCACCTGAACCCCATTTGAATCCCAAATTTATCCACAATTTAGCAAAGAAAATAAAGAAAGAAATTTAAGGGAGAAGAAATGGAAATTTCATAAACTTAATTGCAGAAGAATAACATCTTTCTGATTGCCTTTTTCGGATCCAGATCTTCTGGAGTTTGGACTATAGTTCAAGAAATCCCATGTTAGGGGGCAGATGGATTGATTTCTAATAGCATTCTTCTGTATATTTCTAAAAACATTCTGCTGTGTACTAAATAAATGCCATTTATTTAGTCTATGATTGCATTGCTCCCACTATAAAATGAGAGTCCTGATCTTCTACTTATCCGAAACCAAGAGACTGATCTCAGAGTCCCCCCTCAACAGGAAAATCAAAGAGCTCTTCCTTTTCCTTCTTGTAGCATGCTGTATCCTTAGATAGTTGTCAGTCAGAACTTCAAGAATGTGGAGTTAGGGCTTCAATTCAAAAATGTGAGTTTTTCTTTATACTTCATGGAGTTTTTTACATGATATTTTTTTAAAGCCAACAAGTGAAAACAAAATTCTTTTGGGAGAAAAATATGAGGAAAAATTGAAATTAAACTTGGTCCTAATTAAAACAGCATAAATTCATTCAGCAGTGATTTACTGAACATTTAGTATGTGCTAAGATTAAGTCAGCACAGAACACATCAAACCTACCTTTGGGGCATGTCACAGTGTTTAAAGAAAGAACATAAGAACCTAGAATTAAACATTATTCAGCTGAAGATAAATCAGAGCTGTTAAATATTCTTTCTAAGTTGTATAACATTTCTTTTTAAGGCTTGTTTAAACAGAATTGGAAATTAATGAGAAGGTTTACTAATGAGCCAATGCACACCCAGATTTTTCTCTGGAAAACAAGGATACCAGACAGCACGTGAGGATGAGGCAGGAAGGTGGAAGGAAGATCAACAGAAAACACTGGAATTTATTGGGCCTCCCAGTATTATCTTGTCTGAAAATTTATGACCAATGGATAAGAGTCATCGTTCAGCATGACGTCTGTGACAATCATAGGAAGTATGCTATGCGTACTATAAACGTAGTTGGCATTGTTAGGTAAAGCTTGTAAGGGAATGACATAGTTTGGCTGAGCAAATTTCCCTTTTCAGCACATTGACTAATTTCTATAGTTGAACTTTCCATGCTAGTTCACTAACTGGAATTACTTTTACCAAACAAATACTAAAATATTGTGAGTTCTATGGACTCTGAAAAACAATCTGAGGGGTTTGAAGTGGCGGGGAGGGGTGGGAGGTTGGGGTATTAGGTGGTGGGTATTATAGAGGGCACGGCTTGCATGGAGCATTGGGTGTGGTGAAAAAATAATGAATACTGTTTTTCTGAAAATAAATAAATTGAAAAAAAAATAGTGCATTTTTGTCCATCTCACGGAGGCATTTTTCAAACCTCTCATGGTCACCCCTTGACCACTACATGGGACATAGCTTCCAGACTGCTTAAAGCACCACTTTGGCAAACACATATCAACATGTTTTGGGATTTCTTATGTAAGTCTGTTGATGACCTTTCCTAACATCAGCTGATAGCTTTAAAGAGGTCAGTTGCCAGAATTCAGAGCCTTGGAAATAGCACATACCAGTTCTTTTCTGTATGTTATTACTAACTTGTGAAAGCCAGGTGCTTTTATGGGTATTATCTCTTGTAAACCTCACAACATATTTTAACTGTTTTAAAAATGAAGAAACTGAGGCCCCAAACCATTAAGCAACTGACCAAAGTGGCAGCCAGCAATGGTAGACATAAGAGTATACCCAGATCCAAAGGACAGCTTTCTCATTACGCTCTGCTTTTCATCAAGAAGACAGTGCGGGAGGTTTAAATGAGGGTGAGTTCTCTCTGCAGCTGAGAGGGTACTACAAATGGCTCCTTAGACAAGAAATGAGGTTGAGAGAGAGTAAACTGAGCTAACTGACAGAAGTGGTTACTTGGGAAGAGCAGTGAGAAGCCTTTAAGCCGTTTTTAAAGCAGGGGCCTGATAAAATCTTAACGATTGTTCCTAAAAGATCGCTCTAATTGCTAAACGGTAGCAGTAGTCCTGGTGGGAAGTGGAAAGATGGGAGCTCTCTGAGCTAAGGATGTAGACTCCATAGGGAGGAGTGGTTGGAGTTGAGGGTGAGTGGGGCTTCTGGAATCTTAGCTTTGGGAATGGTTTGATGCCATTTGTGTCAATAGAAAATATTAGAGAAAGAGCACGTGTTTAGTAGGTAAGTAAAACAACATGTTTCAGTGGGAAAGAAGATTTGGTGAGTAGAGTATGCAGCATAATGCCCTCAAATTACTTAAGGAAGAAAGAGTCCAGGGAAGTAGGTACCTGACTGTAGTCGTTTTGTAGTGGACCCGAGGGTAGAAACAACTCCCTTGGCCATTTTGTAACACCAAAGGCCACAGAGCAGATAGGTTCGCAGGATGGCCTTCCAGAGACGCGTTCTGTGGCTCTTCTGGCAATCTGATTCTTATTTGTTTAATTAATGGTCATTTCAAAGAGAATTTTCTGCTCACTGGATCAACACTTACTTCACAGTCTCCTTATTTCCTTACTCCATGAGATCCAAATCTAAAAAGTTAACTACAGCCTGTTACCCTAGTCTAACATGACTCATAACAGGGCACAGTTTAAAACAACAAACCAGTTACACATATTCTCGTCAAATACACTTGTCAGTTTTCTCATCAAATGTATTCCTAGTCTGTTCTTGGGAATGATTAGATTCCAGTCTGGCCCTAGTTGGTCAAGTATCACTTACGCCCACTGTTAACTATAACATCAATATAATTTTGCACAGTTTATGAACATTGTCTCATTTGAGTTTTTCAATACCCCCCTGAAATGGGTGAGCAGGTTTTACCATTCTCGTTTTATAGGTCAATCTTAAAGATGTTAAGTGATTTGTATAGTTTCACAAAGCTGGTAAATTTGAGCAGAACTCAATCTCAAATTTCTGTACTACAGTCCATGGCCTTTCCTTTGTGACCAAGATCCCTATTTATCTCCTGTGAAGCTCCTCCTATTAGTATAATTTCCTTGGTGTGTGACAATAAAAGCATGTAAATTAGGGGAAATCTCTATTATGGATTATAGTATTCTTACTGGCTGACAAGGTGAATTGGTGGATCATTAAGGTCCTTTCCCTTTAAAATCCATGTGTGAGCCCATCCACGGGAAAATAAATGCTGAGGGAAAAGGCTGCTAAATAAGCCATTTTAAAGACTGAACAAAAATGCTATCAAATCTAAAAATAAAATCTAAGCCCATGGCTCCCCTAATGGTCCTTATAAACTAAAAGAAACTAAAAATAGAAACTTGTAGTATACATTTGTCCCCCCTTATCTTCAGGGAACACATTCCAAAACCCCCCCCAAGTGGATGCCTGAAACCAGGGATGGTACCAAACCCTATATGTACTGTTCTTTTTTTTTTATCTACACATACTTACCTATGTTAAAAGTTTGTAAATTAGGCACAGTAAGAAGTTAAACGGTAATAACTAATAATAAAATAGAACAATTATAACGACATACTGTAATAAAAGTGATGTAAATGTGCTCTTCCTCAAAATATTTTATTTTACTCTATACCCCTGCCTCCTCCTTATGATGATGTAAGATGACAAAATGTCTACATGATGAGATGAAGTGAGGCGAATAACATAAACCTTAGGCTACAATAGACCTTCTGACACTATGTTAGAAGGCTCGTTTGCTCCCAAAATATGGTTTCCACAGATAACTGAAACTGAAAAGCAAAACTTTGGAGAAGGGAGAGGACTGCCAAAACATTCTGTTAAATGATTTAAAAAAGACCATTCCTATTTTGCTATCTCACCATCTATAATTAGTATTTTTGTTAGATATAGAATAATGAAGGGCGCCTGGGTGGCTCAGTGGGTTAAAGCCTCTGCCTTCGGCTCAGGTCATGATCTCAGGGTCCAGGGATAGAGCCCCACATCAGGCTCTCTGCTCTGTGGGGAGCCTGCTTCATCTCTCTCTGCCTGCCTCTCTGCCTACTTGTAATCTCCCCCCCCCTGTTAAATAAATAAAGTCTTTTAAAAAAAAAAAAAGAATAACGAATTAGGTTTCTGAAATCAGCTCCCTAATAAAAATTGATCAGTACACTTTCTGGTGGTACAGTGTCCAAACCCAGCATGCCTGTCAGGGGTATGAAGCAAAATGAGCTATGTTGTGTCTCTTTTGTAACAAAAGGTTTTGGTTCTGTAGTCTCAATGTAGAGTGATTGTTTTTATTTAAGAATTTATTTGAGAAAGAGAGAGAGAGAGCATGAGAGGGGAGAGATCAGAGAAAGAAGCAGCCTCCCTAGTGATCAGGGAGCCCAATGTGGGACTCAATCCAGGAGCTCCAGAATCATGACCTAAGCCAAAGGCAGTTTAAGTTGCTTAACCAACTGAGCCACCCAGGCATCCCTAGAGTGATTATTTATAATGGACCACAGGAAAATATGTTTTATCTAGTGAGGAAGGCAGAAAGCCAGAGGAATACTTGGCAGGTGTCTTTACTCCTACTCTGGGCAGTTTTCCTGACTGACTTCACAGGTCCTGTCTCCCCACTGACTGTCACCAGAATTGAACATCAGGGATCTCAAACTCTGGAAAATGTAATTGGATATTGATGCCGTAAGAAACTAAGCTTAGCTCCAGCATTTGGCTCTCCGGCTTTGGAAAGCACTCAGATTCCACACCTAAATTCATGCATGCTCAGGTGTGATGGCTGAAATGCTGGGTTAGAAGAATCCCCCCAACTTTGTTCTCTGAATTCCTGTAATGTATGAACGTTCCCTAAAATTCCATCTTTCAAAACCGTAATGTTTCCTTGTTATCTTCACAGTAAACTCCCTAGCCTGCTATTCATGCTCCTGATGTTTGGTCTTAACTTTTGCTCCCCTTTATTTCTGTCCATAAATTGTATGTTTTAGTGAAATCAAAAAACCTCTGAAGAGTGCCACCAAGGCTAGGTGATCCTTCCTTGTGAAGGCACCAAATTTCCATAAGTCTCAGTTCTTGATTTTGGATGGGTTTATTTTTTTATAAAACTAAGGGATTTATTTGTTCTATATGACTTATTATGAACTCATCAATATGCATAGTCCTGGGCTATCTCTTTGGGATAAAAAAGGAGAAAAGACAAGTCCAGCCCTTAGGACCTCAATATAGTCATTTTTTTTTAATTTTCTTTTTTTTTTTTAGGATTTTATTTATTTATTTGATAGACAGAGATCACAAGTAGGCAGAGAGGCAGGGAGAGAGAGAGGGGGAAGCAGACTCCCCTCTGAGCAGAGAGCCCAATGCAGGGCTCGATCCCAGGACTCCGGGATCATGACCTGAGCCGAAGGCAGAGGCTTTAACCCACTGAGCCACCCAGGCGCCCCCAATATAGTCATTTTTACCTGCCTTTTTCCCTCCTTCAGGCCCCTGCCCTTCTAATTGGACATTTCTGAATCCCTGTATCTCAGTCAATTACATCATTTTGTTCCTGGTCTCCCCACTTAGAAACACAATCAACATTTTTATTCCTTTGTTTACCCATTTATTAGTTTTTTTTTTCATTTGCCTGTTTAAAATTGATTGTCAAATCCTGTCAACCTTGCCCATTCTTCTTTGGAGATAACTTTAAAATCCATCCCCTCTTCTCACATTACTCCCATTAGTGCTGTTCTAATTCGGCCAACAGCAGTGCCAGGTATCAAACATAACATCCCGTTAACTTTTTTTTAATTTATTTTTTATTTATTTCAGCATAACAGTATTCATTATTTTTGCACCACACCCAGTGCTCCATGCAATCCGTGCCCTCTATAATACCCACCACCTGGTACCCGGACCTCCCCCCCCACCACCACCAATTCAGACCCCTCAGATTGTTTTTCAGAGTCCATAGTCTCTCATGGTTCACCTCCCCTTCCAGTTTCCCCCAACTCCTTTCTCATTTCCATCTCCCCTTGTCCTCCATGCTATTTGTTATGCTCCACAAATAAGTGAAACCATATGATAATTGACTCACTCTGTTTGAATTATTTAACTCAGCATCATCTCTTCCAGTCCCATCCATGTTGCTACAAAAGTTGGGTATTCATCCTTTCTGATGGAGGCATAATACTCCATAGTGTATATGGACCACATCTTCCTTATCCATTCATCCTTTGAAGGGCATCTTGGTTTTTTCCACAGTTTGGCGACCGTGGCCATTGCTGCTATAAACATTGGGGTACAGATGACCCTTCTTTTCACTACATCTGTATCTTTGGGGTAGATACCCAGGAGTGCAATTACAGGGTCATACGGAAGCTCTATTTTTAATTTCTTGAGTAATCTCCACACTGTTCTCCAAAGAGGCTGCACCAACTTGCATTCCCACCAACAGTGGAAGAGGGTTCCCCTTTCTCCACAGACCCTCCAACACATGTTTCCTGTCTTGCTAATTTGGCCATTCTAACTGGTGTAAGGTGATATCTCAATATGGTTTTAATTTGAATCTCCCTGATGGCTAGTGATGATGAACATTTTTTCATATGTCTGATAGCCATTTGTATGTCTTCATTGGAGAAGTGTTTGTTCATATCTTCTGCCCATTTTTTGATATGATTGTCTGTTTTGTGTGTGTTGAGTTTGAGGAGTTTTCCCCTCCCCAGAAATTCTTCTCTTTGTCATCAGAGTATTTGCTTAAAACCAAATTAAGTCATGTTGCTGATTTGTCTATAAACAGTTCCTTCAAGTTCTATGAAAGATTGAATTCAAGCCCCCACCCAGTGTCCCCATATTTCTCAAAATCCAGCTCAAACGTCAGGATTCCCATGTAGGTGGTTCCAGATGGTTAGTTGTCTCCTTTCCGCCGAGGCCTTGTATGTAATATTTGCCACACTGGCTTTACCCTGTTTATGGTCTCTCACCATACTTCAGACTCAGGTTTTATCCATCTTTCCATCCAAAGCACCAAGCACTATTTAACAAACTCTCTTAAAGAAAAAGGAGAAAATGTATTGGGTGTGCTCTGTGGTACTAGAACTTCCTGAAAGACAGGCAGGTTTATGTTCAAAATAGGGAGAAGTTTTAAGATGTTCAGTATGTAGAGATGCTATAAAATAATTATACTGGCTGCCCCCAAAACACAAGATTTGTTTTACTAGACATGGTTAAATGGACTCTTCTGGGGAGGCTGTTTGAACTAAATCCCTCTAAACTTCCAAAGTTTTATTATTCTATCACCAGAAGCTAATAAACTATGTGGTCCACAGTGTTATCATCTGAAACTAGAAAAGGAAGAGCTCTAAAATCCTTTTAAATTCCACAGTTATATTCACCGTTCTCCCAAATCTTCTTTATGTATTCATGCATAACACTCTTGCTCCTAACACTCTCTTCTTAGAGTCAAAGATCTTTTCCTTCAAGTCCCATCACTGTTCCTGACTGCTGTCTGGCATCTTCACATACCTTAGCCGTCCGCAACTACCCCTGCCTTGGAATTTCTGCTGTGCTACAATTTCTAGTCTATATATTGATGGGCCTTAAAAAATAAAAAGACTGTTTTACCAACTGTATTGTAGGCTTCTTGGAGACCATGTTTTGTTTGAGTCCCTGGAAGAGTTATCGCTGAATAAATACTTATTTGTGAAAGTGGCAAGGATGTGATAACTAAAAGTAAGGTATCTATATCACCTGTGTCACATTTACATGAAAAGCTTATAGATGCACCTGGGCCCACCACTTCACTCCTGAATCAGAATTTTTTAGAATGAAACCTATGCATTCACATTATTAAAAAGTACCCTGGCTCAGTTTTATACATAGTAAAATTTTAAACCCTCACTGGCAAAGACTGCAGGTTCTTTATACCATTCTGGTATCATTTCCATGGCACACCGTACCTCTTTCAGTATGTTTGAGCATGTCCTTGTCTTCAGTGGGTTGCTAGAGTCCCAGAGGACTTCTTGCCCAGAATGTGGGGTGAGAGCACCATATCTGATACTCACTAAAAGCTGCATCTGTGATCCTTAAAAAGTAGTCTCTTATTATGACTGTTAGTGAGTCCTTGGCTCTCCAAATTTCCCCAAATCTGTGTTAGAAGCAGCATCAACATCTGCCCTCTCTCCAGCCTCCTTGCTGGAAGGTTTTTGAGTCGTTATTGACTGAAGCATCACAGCTGCCTTGAATAAGAGTGGAACTAGTACAAGGTTATACTTAGTACTTCCTGGGTAAAACAAAACTCCTTGCGCATACTGACTTGTTCCAAGTGCTTGTAAGAGTGCTAGGTGCTTACATGTGATCCCATTTAATCCCCCCAGTACCTATCAAGTAGATATTCCCACATTACAGATAAGAAAGCTTAGGTTCAAAAAGCTACTTGTGTCTAACCAGACTGTGAACTCCTTGAAACAGATGATTGGTTTTATTCCTGTTCAGGTGTTCATTCACTGTGTGTGGATGTTGGGGAGTTTAATTGTCTAAATGAGTAGCTGAATAAAGAGATAAATTTTGGCTATTCAGCTAGTAAATCTCAAAACTCTGTTGGAGTCCGAAGCCAGCTCACCACCTCCCAGTCCCTGTGCTCCTCTGGGAAGTGTGTAGGACCCATGAAGTACAAAAATGAATCAAATTCACAAAGGTGTGTATCAGCACCTTCTGCTCTGTCGGCAATTTTGTGACTCTAGGAGAAACATCCACTTACTTTTCCTGCTCAGGATTTTAGATGGGTCGCATAAAGCTGGATTTATTTAATGGTATACCCACTATTTTCACATCTCCTTGTGCCTGTCAAAATACCGCAGGTCTTTTGCCTGCTGTCTGCTTATGCTAAGACCTCAGCCATCAATATGCTACTTCAGCATGCTATGTGGCAAGAATATCCAAGTTTATTCATCATATAACAAAGTCGAGTTTGTTTTTAGCACAAACTGAAGTTTGTTTCGTTCAAGAATGCAAACTTAGTAGTTATGGAATAACACGCATGCAGGTTCATTACCATTAAACTATCACATTTTCTGTTTATGTTGATTTCTAATTAATTCTCTCCTTTAAAAAAAAAAAAAAGGTGGGGGGACTGGCTCACTCAGCCAGACCAGAGCACATAATGATTCCCACTGTTGGATGAACACTGTTGGATCTGTCTCATGAAAAATGCTGTTATTACCACCCACTAACTCATCAACAGGTCCTGGCTCTCTATGGAATCTGGGTCTTCATTACCCCTATCCACTCCCTCTTGTCCTCTATTCACCTCCACTTGGGAACATGGCCACTTGGAAAAAGGGAAGCTTTCCCTCCCTTAGCAACAGCTGGAGATGCTGATTCAGTACCTTACATTTTACACCCGTAGCAGGGTGCATTAACCTTGTGATAAATTTCGACTTGTGGTTAGGAAAAAAAAACACTATTTTTTGGTTGTACAAAACGCTTTCTGTTGCAGTGTCAACAGCAGAATCAACTATAGCTATCTGGTAGGTCACAGGAAAACTAATATGGTTTTCACGACTTTTGAAGAATCAGCTTTGGAATTAGCCCACAAGTTATTAATGTATTTAATGGAAAAAAGAAATAACATAGACATTCTATTTTTTTTAAGATTTTATTTATTTATTTGACAGATCGAGATCACAAGTAGGCAGAGAAGTAGGCAGAGAGAGAGGAAGGGAAGCAGGCCCCCTGCTGAGCAGAGAGCCCGATGTGGGACTCGATCTCAGGACCCTGAGATCATGACCTGAGCCGAAGGCAGCGGCTCAACCCACTGAGCCACCCAGGCGCCCAACACAGACATTCTAAAAGGAAGATTAGAAATAAAAACAGTAATGCCGTTCCTCTCAATTACCTAGACTTTGTCAGTGTTCATCACTAATGGCAAGAATTCAGGAAAATACAGAAACGATTATATGCAAGATTGCAAAATGTTATATTTTTATTCTCCTTGTTTGTTCTTATAACCTCTTATATATTTCATAATTTTCCTGTGTGTCTTTAACACCACCACTATCCCCCCCACACACACACACTCCAGGAAAAGAGAACAAAAATGTAAAACTCCGAAGCAAACTAAAATTATTGCTTGATAAAGGAGAAACAAAGGAGAAATGAAATATTTCCAAGAGCAAAGAACATGTAGATGGATGCACAGTCTCCTCAAAGATTAGAATCTGACTATAAATCTCTGTGTTGTGTCAGGCTAGTCAGAACATTCTCCTCTAATATAAAATTTGATAAAACAACATGTTTTCAAGGAATACAAGATGCTATTTCCATTTCACGATCCATAAAATTAACAAAAATCAAAGTGAATGATTATGTTGGGCAAAATGTGTTCTTCCCTTTGGTTCTGATATTCACTTAGCAGTGCAGAATCTATACAGAGTTGGCATGTAATCCCAGCTATTTCCCTAGGTCCGCAAGGTTCTGTAGGACCTGGCTCGACCCTCCTTCTCTAAACTCCTCTCTTACATTCACAGTGCTGCAGCTTCATGGGTTCCCCTTGTGCTGTTGCTTTTGCCTGGTTCTTTCTCATAGGCTTTAAATCCTTTCCCTTGCTGATGCTCTACCTGGAATACTCTCCCTCCCTTAGCTTTTCATAGCTGACTCCTCCTCATTTTCCCAATCTCAGCTAAAGGGTGACATTCTAAAATGTGCCTTCCCTGACCACTGTATTTAAATTAGCTCCCCACAGTTATTCCCTGTCTTATTCACCTGTTTATTTTGCTCAATATCCATCACAATCTTTAAGCATTTGAATATTTACTTGCTTATTACTGACTGACATCATAAGATCAGGAACTAGATGTCTTATTCACTCCTACATTTACTACATCATGTGTAGGGTTAGGGTACGTGGTGAGTTACTAGAAATTTTTGCTGAAAACCTTAATCATGGTTTTCACAATGTGTATACGATGCAGCCCACTTTCATCTGTCTTTCATTTCTAGTCTTACTTCTGTAGCCAGTGGAGAGACAGAGCACAGCCCTTGGCCACCAAGCTGGCATCTAGCTACCAAATATTCATCATAGCTTAGATTTCAGGAATTCTATATCTGCCATCATTTGCTAGCCATTTTTATAATATTTTGAGCTGGCTTGATTTTAGTGGAAAGTCTAGCTAATTGCTATTTAATGTTAGGTCTATTTTATTGCTGTGGTTTTATTTTAAAGTATTTATAGAATATAAATATTAGACTCCCTTCAGGAAATTATTATTCAGTAAGAGAAAGAGAAAGATTTTCCAAGTTCTCAAAGAAATAGTTTCCATTAAAAACAGTATATTTCCCCACATAATAATGGTGGAGCCCTAACGGGGCTGTATTCAGCAGCTGGTGAATACATTCCTCTCTGAGACTTTAGGAATTTGGTGGAGCCATTGGTGTGGGCAAAAACTTGCAGAATATTCAAGGTTGATTCAGTGGGACAAAAGATGTGGCAGATGCTATTATCCTAATGCTTCAGGTCAGTTAATGTCTGTGCTACTGACTTTGATAAAAAACCAAGTAGAGTGTGTGTATCATGTGTCTAGTTATGTATGTGGGCATTTTGTGTGCACCCACATGTACAATAAACATATGGACACACCATCAGATGCTACACTGCAAAAATAGCAAAATATGTGTATGTTTGTATATATAAACATGGCTCTCTCAACAAATTACTAGTCAGAAATAATAGTGAAGGACTCTGATAGGCCTCTATTCATCCAGCTATCATCATTGGAGAATGTAAAGGGGCATTGCATGCCAATAGGTAATTATATTCATTCAAACAGCTTTTGATAATTTGCTGTCTGTGCCTAACAAATGGTTGTGGAGATCTGGCCACTGTTTGATCTGCCTTGGCTGCTTTAATTTATATATAAATAAGAAACAGTGACTCTCAATACTTTCTGGGGTTGACCCAATAGAATTTGAAAGAGATTGCCAAGTAATTCAAATTTTTAACATTAGGTTTTTTTTAAAGTGAATAATGCCAGACACTCCAGAGGACCCATGAAACATCTCTTTCCATGACCATAACACTATATTAAACTTAAAAATTACTCTCTAACAATCAAGACCCAAGGTATGATAGAAATATGTTGTCCTTTCTTAGGCAGTGATAAGTCCACATTTCCTTTAGTTTAACAGAGAACTGTAGTAAATGGTACCTAGAAAAACTTACTTTAATTTCAAATTATTTATTTCATAATTAAGCATCTCACAGTGTATATGATTTGAAACTTTATTCCTTTGCCGAATATTTATAGGAACGGCCAACTTAAAATCAGTTATTATGCTTTCTATTAAGTATTTACCTATCTGGCATCTTTATTACTTTTAAAAACAAATAAGTAGCTTATCTTTCATATTTAGTGCCTTCTGTTCAATAATCAAAACTCTTCATTGAGAACCCATTTAATCCGTAGCTGCCCTATGTAGAAGCTGGGAATTATCAAGAAGATTATGAAGACATTATCAAGACCAACTTTCAAGAAGCTTCCAATCAATGTGAACATCCTCATAAAAGGAGGACATGGAAGAAAGGACAGATGCAGAACTAGCTCTGATTACAGAATTCCACTGGCCTCTTTTCCCTGCCCTATTACTTACGGTCACTACAGGGAGAAGAGCAGGAAGTTAATGTTGTGAAGACAAGTATGTGTTAGGAATACTTATATTATATATATATATATATATATATATTTATATTTATATTTTAATCTTTAAAATAATATTATTAAAAAAACTTTTATCAAATTTGTCAATTTATCTTTTAATCTTTGAATTATAAAATCACTATATTACTTTGATGTATTTATCACTTACTAGAAACTTAAGTTAAACCTTTTATAAACCTAAAGCCTACCAAATTTTGTACTTCTGGGAACTCTCTAGCCACAAATAAATGACCACCAGAGGTAATTGGCAACATGCAATATTGGATTTCTTCCACACAGCAATTTACAGTAGATGTGAGTACATTTGCAGTTGGGTTTTAGAAGAGAATTAAACTAAGGCAAATCCTTGAAGCCTACACTAAAATTGTTAACAGGAACGGAGCTTAGATGTCAGTGCTGCAGTTGGTTCAGTATATCATAAGCATTGAAGGGCATAGCCAAAGATTGTGTATTTACCAAATGCTCTACCATTTAAAACTCTATGTTCTGGATGTTTTATCAAAGAAGTTAGTTGAGGGGCACCTGAGTAGCTCAGTCCGTTAAGTGTCCAACTTTTGATTTTTTTTTTTTAAGATTTTATTTATTTGACAGACAGAGACCACAAGTAGGCAGAGAGAGAGAGAGAGGAGGAAGCAGGCTCCCCACCGAGCAGAGAGCCCAGGGGGCTCGATCCCAGGACCCTGGGATCATGACCTAAGCCAAAAGCAGAGGCTTTAACCCACTGCCCAGGCAACTCCCAACTCTTGATTTTGGCTCAGGTCATAATCTCAGGGTCATGAGATCAAGCCCCGAGTGGAGCAAGGTCGAACGCCCTTCCCCCTTTAGCTCTGAACTCAGCAGGAAGTGTCCTTGAGGTTCTCTCTCTCCCCCTCTCTTCGCTGTCCCTTCCCCTGACACTGCTCTTTCTCTATATATATACTAAATAAATAAATACTTTTTAAAAATGGATCAACTCTCACTCATGCCTATAGCCTTTATGTTGCATCAGTTATGCATTACAAGATTATCAAATACAGAAATAGTAGGAAGGCTCAACAGCCAGAGAAATTGAAGTCACTCAGGGAGTATCGACAGTTCTGACACTGAAAATTGGTTTAAATTATGCATTAATATATACTCTTTTCATACTTAACCTTTGTATACCAGTTAGGAAAAGATGCTTTCCTATTTCCCAATTTTAGGGAAAGGTACACTAATTTTACCATGTATTTGACACATTTGTAAAAAAGAAAGTCCTAACTTAACATTTCCATGAATTTTGCTCATTGTTCCACTCATATTTATCCTTGTTACACATCTAAAGTTTGCTTATGTATAAAGAAATTGTTACCCGATAACAAAGATCTAGACTCTAACCTTTGATCTAAACTTACTATTTGCCTTAAAGTTTTAGCATTTTTTTGAGTCTTAGTTTCGGGTTTCGAAATAAATAATTGTGATGGCTTCTATGTTTACTAACAATAGTTACTATAGTTAATTTAGCTTCTTGTGAGATGTATGCTTTGAAAGCAAAAGTGGTGTAGAAATACAAAGTATTGTTAAAAATCAGCTGAAAGATTATGCTGAGTGAAATCAGTCAAGCAGAGAGAGTCAATTATCATATGGTTTCACTCATTTGTGGAGCATAACCAATAGCATGGAGGACAAGGGGCGTTAGAGAGGAGTAGGGAATTTGGGTAAATTGGAAGGGGAGGTGAACCATGAGAGACTATGGACTCTGAAAATCAGTCTGAGGGGTTTGAAGTGGCGGGGGGGTGGGAGGTTGGGGTACCAGGTGGTGGGTATTATAGAGGGCACGGCTTGCATGGAGCACTGGGTGTGGTGAAAAAATAATGAATACTGTTTTTCTGAAAATAAATAAATTGGGAAAAAAATCAGCTGAAAATATGTCTTTTTCTCTGACCAAATGTCCGTTATTTTGGACCATGTTTCCTTCTTCTGGCATTCTTCATCTCCTCTTTCAAGGTGTCTTCTCTAATTAAGTAGCTATAGCCAGAGACGCTCATTTACCTCTCTGGCAACCATTATAATATTAAGTTCCGTATATTAAGCATCACTTCCGGATATTTAATAAAATCTGTAAAAGCAGTGATCCCAAGCCACATTTATATTTTTAGACTTTTTTATTCTACGCACTGGCCCTACCACTCTAACCATAGGCTTTCTCCCCCAGCTGTCCCTCACCTTTTCTGTTCACTGACAGGAGCTCAAAACACACCTTCTCAAATCCTCTTTCTTGTTCAGTCCACATTTTGTTACTCACCATTTTGATTGAGTCTACCTCCTAAATGTCCTTTGGAGTGTTCATACCTTCCGCAACACATTACACTGCCTTTACTATATTTTAAGCTATCATCGGTCTTTTACCTTGATCACTACATGATTCTTCCAGTTTCTGTGCCTTTCATACTGCCAGAGAAACTACCATTCTAATACAAATGTGATCACGTCACTCACCAGATTGAAATCCCCCATATGAACAGAATAATTTCCTTGGCACAGCCCACAAAGTGTTCCGTAATCTAAATCTGTCCTGCGCTTCCGATCTTTTTATAGTCCTCATTTTTCCATTCACCACTATTTAGGCATCAGCTGCACTGAGCTCATGCCAGTCTCCTTCCTGATGTAGATAATTGGAGTGTCCCCTCCTCTAGCCCCACCATGGCCACTTACATACTGATAACCTCAACTCATTTTCTTATTTTTATTTAAATTCAGTTAGCCAACATATAGTTCATCATTAGTTTCAGATGTAGAGTTCAACAGTTCATCATTTGCGTATAACATTCAGTGCTCATCACATCACCTGCCCTCCTTAATGCCCACCACCCAGTTACCCCATCCCATCTACCCCTCCCCTCCAGCAACCCACAGTATGTTTCCTATAGTTAAGAGTATCTTGTGGTTTCTCTCTCTCTCTGATGACTTTCCATTCAGTTTCCCTCTCTTCCCCCTATGGTCCTGTGTACTGTCTCTTACATTCCACTTATGTGTGAAACCAAATGATAATTGTCTTTCTCTGATTGACTTATTTTACTTAGCACAAACCCTCCAGTTCCATCCATGTCAATGTAAATGGTAAGTATTCATCTTTTCTGATAGCTGAGTAATATTCCATTGTATATATATACACCACATCCTCTTTATCCATTCATCTCTCTATGGACATCTCAGCTCTTTCCATACTTTGGCTATTGTGGACATTGCTGCCATAAATATTAGGGGTGCAGGTGCCCCTTCAGATCAATACATTTGTATCCTTGGAGTAAATACCTAGTAGTGCAATTGCTGGGTCACAGGGCAGCTCTAGTTTTAACTTCTTGAGGAACCTCCATACTGTTTTCCAGAGCAGTTGTACCAGGTTGCATTTCCACCAATAGTGTAAGGGGGTTCCCCTTTCTCCACATCCTTGACAACATTTGTTGTTTCCTGAGTTGTTTGTTTTAGCCATTTTGACTGGTGTGAGGTGGTGTCTCATTATGGTTTTGATTTGTAGTTCCCTGATGGCAAGTGATGTGGAGCATTTTTTTCATGTGTCTGTTGGCCATCTGGATGTCTTGGGAGAAATAGCTGTTCATGTCTTTTGCCCATTTCTTGACTGGATTATTTGTTTTGGGGGTGTTAAGTTTGATAAGTTCTTTTTTTTTTAAGGATTTTATTTATTTATTTAACAGATCACAAGTAGGCGGAAAGGTGGGGGGGTGCGGGGGAAGCAGGCTCCCTGCTGAGCAGAGAGCGGGATGTGAAGCTCAATCCCAGGACCCTGGGATCATGACCTGAGCTGAAGGCAGAGGCTTTAACCCACTGAGCCACCCAGGCGCCCCTAATAAGTTCTTTATAGATCTTGGATACTAGCCCCTTATCTGATAGATCACTTGCAAATATCTTCTCCCAGTCTGTAGGTTGCCTTTTAGTTTTGTTCAACTTGTTTTCTAAGATTGGATTTAAACCTTAAGTATTTCATGAAACCTCATCACCACAAACACCTCCATTGCTCATATGAAGTAATAATCCAAATGCTGTTTGAAAAAAGGGTGATTCATTTTGTATTTGATTCAAATACAAAATGAAGTTATTATTAGAATGGAAAAGAAGAAGTATGAAAAAAATAGAATTTAAGGGGCACCTGGGTGGCTCAGTCAGTTAAGCATCTGCCTCTGGCTCAGGTCATGATCCCAGGGTCCTGGGATTGAGTCCTGCATCAGGCTCCTTGCTCAGTGGGGAGTCTGCTTCTCCCTCTGCCCCTGCTCCTGCTCCCTACCACCAAATAAATAAATAAAATCTTTTAAAAAAATAGAATTTAATTTCCTAAGTTTAGAATCACAAGATTTTAAGGCTGAAATAGTTACAGTCAATCCAGACCAAAGTTTTCTGTGGTTTCCATATAAAAAGTAAAAACTTGCCTTAAGATGAAGTTTGGGAAATTTGTACCTAGTTGTGTAATACTGACTGTATAATTTGAGTGACCCTTATACAGCATTCAAGAAATAGTTACTACTCAACTGTAAAAAAAAAAAAAAACCCTAGAATCATAGAATCTGAGCTTCACAGTCTCAATTTTTCCCACTTCTCACAGCATAACACTGAAACTTTCCTGAAGAAATAAAGTTTGCCATTATTTGTGCCTGCCCATAACTGGAACTTCCTGATTAAACACAAATAGAAATTTTCTTTGCCAATCAGGGCAATTATGTCTTCTTTACTTTTTCAAAAATCTACTTTGCCAAACACTTTTTTCTAAAAAGGCAAAAATTGAAAAAAAACAAGCAATAGCCCAACATTATGAGTTGATTATTAGATTTCTTCGGTGAAAGTTTTAAAGAATTGAGCGAAGTACCTTGGCATATCTCATAATTTTGGTGGGAACTCTTACTAACTATGGGTCCTTTTATGGGGCTTTTTCCTGGAGAAGTTTCCAAACACCCAAAACCCAAAATTTATAATGAAATGCATTTTAAGGTACATCCTTTTTGAGGCTTTGCACCTCTAAATCATGTTACTTTTCGTAACTGATTTGAAGTTATATCATAATTAACAGAAGTTTCGAGGTGCTTGAAATTACAATTTTGTTCCCTTTGAGCAGCTGCATTTCAGAGTTAAAGATAGGTTGCTGTGGACCAGTCAAACCCATCTGCATTCAAACTCAGAGTCACTGACTGCCCTGGGATTGAAGTGATTTTCTTTCAAAGTGAGGTCAACTTCTCCATAGACAGTTCTTATGAGGTTTTACCTGTATCTCTGGTGTCTTAAAATGGGCCAAACCAGCTTCTGAGCACAGGATGCTTTCTTCATCCCTTTTCTTTTTTAGGGTCTTTCCCTACTTAAAATGTATGTACACGTTTTCTGTAAGTCTCCAATGCTGACTTACTGGCATGAAAAATGATCCTGTTACTTGGAAAACAGTTTTCACTTACAAGTCCCCCAGGTCCTATAATGTCTAAACCTCCTGTGCCATTTTATATGTCCGTCCCACCCCATAGAGGAGCATGTACAGGAAAAGCAAACTTCCCTTCCCCCACATATTTCCTCAGTCTATTTACAAAACGTCTTGGAATGAGAATGAGCTGCTTGTGGTTCCTGTGGCTGATTCAGGGATGGTTTCCTCTAGGCAGAGGATGCTGGTCAACCAAATGACCTCTCTGCAGCTAACCCTTGCACCCCTGTGGTAAGGCTGATTGGGCTTATGGGTACCGCCTTCTAACTAAGCCTGGTGGGATTTGTTTTTGTGGTAAAGAACTTAGCAAGAACCAAACATCACTCTGAAGTCAAACCTGATAATGACAAGGCCCATCAGAGCCCAGTCCCACTACCAACAACAAAAGAAACCAGAATACATTGGGATACATTTATACTCCTGTGCATCAACCTTTGTTTCTCAGAAAGGTCACAATTTTTCCCTTCCAGATTCCTGGAAGGACAGTAAAGCTACTTAATTGCATTTGACACAGAGTACATGAGAAGAAAACATCCCAAACACCAGATATGTGAGAGATGTACTTCAGTCAGCCCTTTTCCCACAGCTCGTATGTATGTGCTGATGACCAGTTAATAGTCATAAGAAGGTTTAAAGTTGTGAAGATCTTTAAACATGAATCTTGCACATGTTTGTTTAAATCTGTTCAGACTTGCTAATGAATAATCTCACCGCCACAGGTATATGTGTAGCTCTAGTCTTTAGTGTCATGTCCTCACTAAATACATATTTCACTTGAGTAGATGGAAGATTAAAACAAAAGAACCATAAGAATTCTCTCCTCTAGGGGTGCCTGGGTGGCTCCGTCGTTAAACATCTGCCTTCAGCTCAGGTCATGGTCCCAGGGTCCTGGGATGGAGCCCCGCGTTGGGCTCCCTGCTCAGCAGGGAACCTGCTACTCGCTCTCTCACTCCCTCTGCTTGTGTTCCCTCTCTCGCTGCCTCTCTCTCTGTCAAACAAACAAAATCTTAAAAAAAAAAAAAGATAAAATGAACATTATAAATATTATGAATTATAATTAGTAATATAAATAACCACATATGATCATGTGGAAATACTAGTAAGATAAATATCACATTTTCTTCATTGTATCAATTTGAACTGATACATATAAAACTCCTGTGAAAGGAAATTATTTTGAGAAAGCATGGGAGAATGGATTCCAAGGAACTATGTTAGTTTCACAATCAATTTACATGGGAACAAAGGGTAAAACTGTG
This sequence comes from Neogale vison, assembly GCF_020171115.1. Lineage (NCBI taxonomy): Eukaryota > Metazoa > Chordata > Mammalia > Carnivora > Mustelidae > Neogale > Neogale vison. The sequence goes on along the minus strand of NC_058091.1, from coordinate 73,801,576 downwards.
TTCGCTAACAGACCACAGTTGAAAAAAGATATCCTAAAAGGAAGTATCCTTGCTCAAGTTAAACCTTCATCTATGTTGTCATCCTTGCTTGAAGAAATTAGATGCATGCTTTTCATCCACCACATAAATGACAAGCAAACTAATGTGCATTGATTTCAGTGCAAAATTATCCAGTTTCCAATCTTCCAGGATCCTGGTTCAATGAGAATATTTTCATTACGTGTGCGTGTGCGTGTGCATGTGTGTGTGAGAGAGATCTATAAATAGTTTGAGGCAGTATATTCTTAGTTTCCAAATTCCCAAACTCTAAGAACTTTTAATTAAAAACTATGTATGTATTAAAGGGAAATAGTAGATCATAGAAAAGGGAAACGAAAATTCCAACTCATTCACCCTTTACCACCAATTGAAACCTAATGAAAAGTGTACCATCTGCCTAGAGAATGTCATCGAACTTCTGTATTTATAATTTAACATTTGTTTTTATCTTTCTGCATTTGTCCCTTCAGTGCATCCTAACGTCAGTCAAGGCTGCCAAGGAGGCTGTGCAACGTGTTCAGATTACAATGGATGTTTGTCATGTAAGCCCAGACTATTTTTTGTTCTGGAAAGAATTGGCATGAAGCAGATTGGAGTGTGTCTCTCTTCATGTCCAAGTGGATATTATGGAACTCGATATCCAGATATAAATAAGTGTACAAGTAAGTGCTACATGGCATTATGTTTTTATCTCATCCTTGGGGACTTCCCAGATTTATTGGCCTCTAGAGTATTTGTGATATTCAGTGTTCAGGAAATAATGATAAATTACCTGATAATTAGAATAAACCATACTTGGACTTAGCCCTCAGAGCAGGAAAATTTTCACCTCTTGCAAAAAGCACTCAACTTTTGTGTTACTGTTGTTTTACATTATAAAAGCAAACACTGAGAACCTGATTATTACTCATGGAACGTATAGAAAAGTACAGTAACCATTAATGCCATCTGAGTTCCATTATGATCATAACATCCAAGTATTTAATGACTTAAAGAATAAATTCAGCTGTATTTGCTTCAAGGATTCCAGTATAGCCAGTGAAACATTTATCTATCTGTTGGAAATGAACGTTGAAAACACTGTCATTATCCCCTCTCATCTGGACACTGAAAGTCTACTCTCCCCACTGTAGACACAGTAACTTTTTAGAATCTAAATTCAGAAGTATCATTCCTCTGTCATACACCACACGTAGCCCTGCCTTCCTCTCCTACTCTTCTCCTGTGAATGCATCTCAGCGATTTTCCACTGACATCACTGGTCTTCTTGCAAGATCTTCCCACCTCAGGGCTTTGCAGTTACTGTTCTGACAGTTTGGAAAGCTCTTTACCTACCTACATCTTTGCTTGGTTGGCTCTCTTCTTTCATTCAAGATTCTGCTCGTATGTCACCTTCTCAGGGAAGCATTCCATGACCTGCTTACTCACAATAATCAACCTTTTCCCCTTATCGGTCATTTGCCATAGTTCTTGCTTCCAGAGCACTTATCACTCTGGAACCACTTTTCTCTGTGGTCCTGGGTTAGTTACATAATCTTTCTGAGCCTTGGTTTCCTTATCTATAAAATGGAAATTAAAATAGGAGCTGTCTCACTGGGTTATTGTCCTCACAATAACCTCCACAACTTAAACCTCTTAAGTGACTTAATATTATAACATATTTGCAGTGGTATCTGACTTACAATAATCACTATATAAGGGTCAGATGTTATTATTTATTGTATCTCCCCTCCTAAAATGTAAACTCTGTGAAGTCTTTATCTCTCTTGTATGCTCTGCTGTCAAGCAATATCTAGAATAGTGCTAGGCACATAGTGGACAATCAAATATTTGTTGAATGAATGAATGAATAGACTGCCAAAAGAGCCCAAAAGCAGTATCTAGTATATTTCGTTAAAGCTCTGATCAAACACTTTTTACTGTCATTTAATATAAATAAATACTTAGTCTTATAAACATTTTTGGCAATAGACATATTGCCAAAAACTTTTCATAGGGCTATCGATACAATAATTTCAAAATCAATGGCTAATGTATATCAACTGAATGACTGTGGAAGAATTCATAATTCAGTCTGGCAAATTAATTTTGAATCCTAAGCGTGTTTGACACAAAAGTCTCCTGTGCCTATAATGTAAGTATACAGACCTGGACCAGCAATAGATAAGTGAAGATAATGAAAGCATATTTCTTTCCTTTTTTTCTATTTCAGAATGCAAAGCTGACTGTGATACCTGTTTCAACAAAAATTTCTGCACAAAGTGTAAAAGTGGATTTTACTTACACCTTGGAAAGTGCCTTGACAATTGCCCAGAAGGGTTGGAAGCCAACAACCATACCATGGAGTGCGTCAGTATTGGTGAGAAGGAACTCGAAGGTTTATAGGGGAGGAGAAACACCTCAAATGATAATGTCAGTCTCCATGGAAGTGCTGCTTCAAGTCTTATTTCACAACTACCTGAGAGACTATTTCCAAGAGGCCTTCTTCATCCTTCCTTACAAAGATACCATCTTAATAGAGTTCCCACAGCCTTACCCAGCATGTATCACAATATAATTTAACACCCCATGGGTGCCCCATTATTTCTGAGAGACTGTTGGCAACTCTTTCAGCTATTCTGATCATTACATATTTATTTTATATCATTATGATACAGTGAAGTTCTACTTAATTTATTATAGACATACTTGCATATGTCTTAATATAATACACACACACACATATATATATATTTGGTCTTAAACTAAATTTCCACATTAGGATGAGTTTCACAAAACACCTAGGTCTGAGGTGAAACATGAGTAATGTTGTTTTCCAAGAGGAGAAATCACTCTCTTGGTATGGTCTGTTGACACTCAGTAGATGAGCCACAGATCTACAGAACTGGAGTTGATATAGTTGAAAATACAACTTTTTTTCTCTTGCACTGCTTTGCTGAAATGCCCTACTTGCACAGAAACAAGAAGAGGACTTGGGACTCACTCAGACTAACAGGAGGACACAAGTCACAGGGTCTGATTAAATGCAGGCTGAATTTCCTGGGAGGGACGTCCCTCAGACCAGTTGTTTGTCTAAATAATGGATCACTGTCAGGCTCTATTTTCCCTCTTTTGAGTGTTGCACAGCTACTACAGCTATGAGTTTGATGAACAGTTGGGGAACAGATGCTAAGTCAAAAGGGAAAACAGCATACTAAATCTCAAAATCCCCTGGGCAAGAGCTACAAGAACCTTTGATGCTGCACTGATATTGGCGTATGCACGCAAATATTCTCCTGATTCAGTACAAGATAGTCTCCAGGACTCCCCTGCGGTCCGCACAGATAGATCTATTAGAATCAAAAGTGTAGAATAATAACTCTTAATGTGGTGGTTCACCTGTTTCAGGTCCACAAGAAACACTTAGTTCTAAACAAACTTCGTAGAAGAATGAAATGAATAGATGATATTTTAAAGATAATTTCAGAAGCATCTGGAAAACAGCAAGCATGAAACAGTTCATGGCTCATTTTAGTTTAGTCTCCCCCCCCCAGTCAGTAAAGACACAGAGAAACGACTTCGAAATAGGGTAAAACATACATGAGAAAACACTTCAAGTCCATCTCTTTGTAAGTCCTGAGGGCTGATGATTAAAGGTAATAAGTTCCAAACTGTGGAAGAAATAGGAAACAGTTCTGTGGGAGTACTCAAGGACAGAAATTCAGGATGAGTTGCAGAAATTTTGTGGTCTTTCTCAACCCAGAAAAAAGAGCACATGTTTAGATTCTCTTAGCTGTTGAAAGTGTAGCATTCAGTCCTTGAAAGGCTGTTTATCATAAATGTATTAATGTTTTTCTATCATAGAGAGCATTTAGCACCTGGCATTGTTGGATTAACTAGTAAAGCTGACTGGTAATTTCTCCTACTATTTAGATAAAAACTATCTCTTTTTTTTTCTTTTTTCTTTTTTTTTTTTTCAAAAACAATCTCTTAACACAGTTAAATTTAAGTAATTTATATGTTTAAGAATAGGGGTTAACAATCTAAAAGCCATTTAGTGAATCTGGCTCATTGAACAGTTAGGTGTAAATGACCTAGACAGGGTAATAGTGCAAATCCATGACTTTGGTTCAGGGCTCTCTCTTGTCACTTGCTGAAAGGGATGCCTCCTGTCATGTGCTCTCTAACCAACAAGCAGTAGGTGAGCCATGACTGAGCTTGCCCTGGAATTTCACGAAAAATGATGACCTGCTTGCTTGGCACAAAGAAACATTAAAGCTTATTCCTTTAACAGAGATGAAACTATGACCGAGAGCATGAAATAATGGTTCCAAGGACACATTGTGAGTTATTGGCCAGTTATTAGTATCTTGACTCTAGCTCTCTGGTGCTCACCAAAGATACTGAAGAAGGTGTCCCTCCCTTTGCTGAAATTGATACTGTGTCACTTGTTTCTTACCCAGATTATTATTTAGAGGAAAGGTCATATACAGAGAAAATGCCACCCTGATGTAAAGCTAGGGGAAAGACTTAAGTTTCAACATATCCACTCCTCGTGGTTTGTTGTCAAATTAGGCATAATGTCCATTGAACCCAGTCTTACAGGAGAATAGAGTTCTATTCCATGCTCTAGATACTTGCGTCCTTTCTGTGCACTGTCCTCATGTCATCCTTTTTGCCCCTCTTGGAGAGTTGGCCTTGTTCAAGTATTCACAGAGGAAGATACCCAGCTTTGAACAGTGAGTAGCAAGGAACATGCCCTTTGCTATGTTCTTAATGGAACCATGCAATTGGTCAACAAGAATGAGAGCAAACGAGTAATGGTGTTATAAGGTCATTACCGGTGGGAGCATCTAGTTCAGCTTTTCTCCCAATTCAAGAATCCCTCTTAGAGCATTTAAGATGATCACAAAACGGCCACTTCGAGGGACAGGAAGCTAATGACACTTTTGAGACCCTTGCTTCATTAGTGAATAGTTAAAGATTTCCATTGTTAATATTGTTTTTAATACAGAAAATAGAAGAAATAGAGAAAATGAGTGATTTTGTTTTTTTCCTTAGTTTTCTCTTAACCAAATGATGCTCCAGTTCTGTATCATTCATTTAACGACCTGAGTGTAACTTAAATCACAATCCTTTTTGTTATCTTTACATGTTTTCCAAAGTTTCCAATTTTCCAGAAATATTTTTAGAAACTAATATTATAGATTCATTCTACAGTATTTCTCTAGGAAAAACTCTCTTCCTCTCTACCTCTCAAGGCTTTATAACTAGCCCCCCTTTTTTTAGATCTTTTTAATATCTGAACTCATAAGTTTTCAGTATTTTCCCTCCTTCTTCCTCAATGGAATTATCTAAGATTGTCATTAGAATTTCATTTTTCGGGCACCTGGGTGTCTCGGTGGGTTAAAGCCTCTGCCTTCGGCTCAGGTCATGATCCCAGGGTCCTGGGATCCAGGTTCGCATCAGGCTCCCTGCTGAGCCTCCTCTCTCTCTACCTGCCTCTCTGCCTACTTGTGATCTCTGTCTGTCAAATAAATAAATAAAATCTTTAAAAAAAAAAAAAAAGAATTTCATTTTTCGGGGCACCTAGATGGCTCAGTCAGTTAAGCATCCAACTCTTGATCTTAGCCGAGGTCTTGACCTCAGGGTTTTGAGTTCAAGCCCCATATTGGGCTCCATGCTGGCTATGGAGCCTACTTTAAAAAAAAAAAAAAAAGAAAGAAAGAAAGAGAATTTCATTTTTAGAACCAATAGTCATATGACTAAGGACTCCTAGCTGTAATTTTAAAAATCTTTTTTTCTAAAGTCTAAATACACATTTGTCTAGACCACCTTTGCAACTGTGAAAAAACACCAATGTTCTGGTCATTTTCACATCAGGTAATTTTTTTTCTAATTTAGTCCTCTTCGTTCTGGCAATAAATGAATATTAGACAAAGTGATAGCTCACAAACTTTGATTTTTATTTTTCCATTTGCTTTCTTAGAGATGGTTTTATTTGTGCTAAAAATTCACTGCTTTTGTATCATTAATACCAGGTTGGGAGATATGTCCTTAATTGGCAAAAGATACAATATCATTAAGTGACTTTGTGCTCTTTTCTTTTAAAAAAAAAAAGATTTTACTTATTTCTTTGAGAGAGACTGAGAGAGAGTATAAGAGCAGGGTGAGAAGAAGACTCCCTGCTGAACAGGGAGCCCATTGTGGGGCTTGATCCCAGGATTTTGGGATCATGCCTTGAGCCGAAGGCAGGTGCTTAACTGACTGAGCTACCAAGGCACCCCTGTTGCTCTGTTCTTTGACTAACATCATTATGTTAGAACTAAACATGAAAACTAAGAGTGGCTCAGTAAGGTTCATTTAAGTCACAGAAACTTAAATTCACTAATTTAGTCATTAGCGTTCAACTCTTGTGTTACATTCAGATACCTGATGGCAACTATAAAAGCATGTAAAAGAATGTGTGGCAAAAGAATTTAAGTTTCTAAAACATTTAGGTTATATTTTTTGAGGTTGCGTGAAAGAATTTTGCTCTAAAATAAGGATCCTTTAAATCAGTAGGCAGCAAGAAAGGTTAATGGAAACATGTTTTATGGAAAGAATCTTATATCATCTAAAGAATTATTGCTGCAAGCTGTTTCAGCTATTGTAAATTAGGAAGTTGTATGAACAAAAATAGAATAATAGCATCTTGCAGATACTCACTTTGGTTAGAAGTGCAGAAATCTGTTACAAGACTCTGGAAAGCCATGATTGAGAAAAGAGATTAATACATATAAAAAAGGGGGGGGGATCTACAGAAGAAGCTTTAGAAAAATTACATCTGTTCATCTTAGAAATCATTTCTTCACATTGATTCTAGAAGCAGTTTCTCAGCTGAAATTGACCCAGAATCCACTTAAAATAGATGCTGCTATTTCTGAACCATTCCTGTTAATAAATAATATTTAAGTATTCAACTGCACATGAAGTGGAAAAAGCAGTGAATCCAGGTCAATGACCTGGATGCCTTTTTTTTTTTTCTTTTAAGATTTTATTTATTTGGCGTAGAGAGAGAGCAGGGGGAGCAGCAGAGGAAGAAGGAGAAGCAGGCTCCCCACCGAGCAGAGAGCCCAATGCAGGGCTCCATCCCAGGACCCTGGGATCATGACCTGAGCTGAAGGCAGAACATGGACATCCCATGGACACCTTTTTTGCTTAACCATTATCTAGCACAGAAGTTCTCCAAAGGTGTTCTTTGTACATGCAAATCGGCACCGTATGTATTGTTAAAAATAAAAATTCTCGGGGTGCCTGGTTGGCTCAGTGGGTTAAAGCCTCTGCCTTCGGCTCAGATAATGGTCCCAGGGTCCTGGGATCCAGGTTCGCATCAGGCTCCCTGCTGAGCCTCCTCTCTCTCTGCCTGCCTCTCTGCCTACTTGTGATCTCTGTCTGTCAAATAAATAAATAACATCTTTAAAAAATAAAAATAAAAATTCTCAGACCTGGTCCCAGACAACTGAATGAGAAACCCCAGGGGTGGGGTCCAATGGTCTGTGCTTCAGCGAGCCCTCCAGGTGATTCTATTGCACGCTGAAGTTCAAGAAGCAGATCTGTAGCACATAATAATGACTAGTCTATCATGTTATGGTCAGGATCAATCAATAAAGCCTTGGTCAATTGCGAGTAATTGTATTAGCGCCCAGGTTTATAAATCTAGAGTGAAAAGTAAACCTAATTCAAGAATAAGTTTACCTGATACTTTATAAGCATGAAAATATTATATTTCTACCTTTCCCTTTCTCTTTGTTTTCTTGAAGTCATCTTGCCCAAGTTTGTTCTACAGGATTTCTCAGAATTTGAACAAGTATTGATAGAAGCAAATATTTTTGTTTCTTAAAAAATTGTGAAAATATCTGTGAACCCGCTGAGCCTGCTTCTGCTGTTCTGTTTCAGTGCACTGTGAGGCCAGTGAATGGAGTCCTTGGAGTCCATGCATGAAGAAAGGAAAAACGTGTGGTTTCAAAAGAGGGACTGAAACGCGGGTCCGAGAAATAACACAGCATCCGTCAGCAAAGGGTAACCTGTGTCCCCCCACCAGTGAGACAAGAAAGTGTACAGTGCAAAGAAAGAAGTGTCAGAAGGGAGAACGAGGTACAATCATACTAGCAAAATGTGCTTATTTGAATTCTCACAATTTGATACAAATTATTTCACTTATTTCTTAGGAAACATTTAATACTATTGTTTGTATCTAAAATCCTGAAAGGTATACCAACCAAACTGTATGTTGGCTGTAAATCACAGAATATAGATGTGCAGGGGTTTTTTTTAACATCTTAATTTTATTTTAGTTTTTTCGTGTTCCATTTCATTGTTTATGCACCCCGCCCAGTGCTCCATGCGATAAGTGCCCTCCTTAATACCAACCACCAGGCTCACCCATAACCTTCAGTTTGTTTCTCAGAATCCACAGTTTCTCATCTTTCATCTTCCCCTCCGATTTACCCCAATTCACTTTTCCTTTCCTTCTCCATGTCCTCCATGTTATTTCTTATGCTCCGCAAGTGAAACCATATGATAATTGACTTTCTCTGCTTGACTTATTTCACTCAGCATAATCTCCTCCAGTCCCATCCATGTTGATACAAAACCTTGATCCCCAGACCAGGCAAAGACCTCATCAAAAAAGAAAATTTCAGACCAATATCCCTGATGAATACGGATGCCAAGATTCTTTACAACATCCTAGCTAATAGGATCCAACAGTACATTAAAAAGATTATCCACCATTACCAGGTGGGATTTATCCCTAGGATGCAAGAGTGGTACAACATTTGCAAGTCAATCAATGTGATAGAACAAATCAATAAAAGAAGAGAGAAGAACCACATGGTCTGTCAGTTGATGCAGAAAAAGCATTTGACAAAGTACAGCATCCGTTCCTGATTAAAACTCAAAGTATAAGGATAGAGGGAACATTCCTCAACTCCATAAAATCTATCTATGAAAACCACACAGCAAATATTCTCAATAGGGAAAAACTGACAGCCTTCCCACTGAGATCAGGAACATGACAAGGATGTCCATTCATGCCACTCTTGCTCAACATAGTACTAGCAGTCCTAGCAACAGCAATCAGACAACAAAAAGAAAGAAAAGGTATTCAGATAGGCAAAGAGGAAGTCAGACTGTCTCTCTTCACAGACGACTTGATACTTTATATGGAAAACCCAAAAGACTCCACCCCCAAACTATTAGAACTCCTACAGCCATTCGGTAATGTGAAGGATAAAAAATGAGTGCACAGAAATCAGTTGCTTTCTTTACACTAGCAATGAAAATATAGAAAGGGAAATTAAAGAATCAATTCCATTTACTATAGATGTGCAGTTTTTAAAAAGAGAGTCTGATATCAAAACTATAAACTGCTATAGATGTGTGTTAATTTGATCTTGATGGAAAAATGATGCATTTTTTATTTTAGGCCTGTATTTGTCTTTTGGGTCATTATCTTTCTTATCCTTTCCAGTACCTAAAAAACTTTTGAGAAGCCTCATAAACATGAGATCTCATACTATGTGGTACAAGATCGTAGTGAAGCAACACCAGCCGTAAACATATTTTTTTTTTCACTGCTTACAAATCAGAGTAGTACAATTAGGTTGTAAGCTTTTGTAGCTAAAGCTATTTTAAAGGTTACACAGCATTTTTAAAAATATTTAAATGGATATGTGTTTCTACAGTATTTTTTTTCCAATTTATTTATTTTCAGAAAAACATTATTCATTATTTTTTCTACAGTATTTTTTAAAAGATGTTTCTTATTTATTTGAGAGAGAGAGAGAGTGTGGGAGGGAGAGGGAGAGAGAATCTGAAGCAGACACTCGACTGAGCACAGAGCCCAGTGCAGGGCTTGATCCTATGACCACAAGATCATGACCTGAGCTGGAGCCAAGAGTCAGACACTTACTTACCTGACTCAGCCACCCAGGCTCCCCAATACATGTTTCTAATGCTGATTTCACATTTGAAGTAAATCATTAAGGCTATATTTTATACATATAATTCAAGCATTAATGACATTTGATCCCCAGATTATTTTACTTTTACACTAACTTTATAAACCATATTATAGAACCTATTAGATCAATAATAAATAACTCTGTGAGAGGGGCACCTGGGTGGCTCAGTTGGTTCAGCATCTGCCTTCGGCTTAGGTCATAATCCTGGGGTCCGGGGATGGAGCCCCATGTTGAGTTCCCTGCTCAGCAGGAAGCCTCCTCCTCCTCCGCTCCCCCACTTGTGCTCTCTGTCTCAAATAAATAAATAAAATATTAAAAAATAATAACTCTGTGTTAGAGCTTGTTCTGAAGTCTCATGATTGCCAAGAAATACACTATTTAATATGGTGTTTTAGAGTAATTAAGTTTCCATTTAGGAGACCTGCAATTGTTGTCCTTTAAAATATAATTTTCCATCTTTCTCACTAATGTCCTCTACCTCACTGCCTACAAAGAAAGTTATATAGCTTTATGTACCTATTGGCAGCTCTGTTGAGCCAATAAATGATCCTCTCAATGAATTGCAGCTTGAAAGGAGTTTGGGTGCCTCTGTAGTTGAACTTCCTGTTCTTTATTTAATTCATTCTTTCATTCAGCATGGTTTTATTGAATTTTTACTTTGTGGCCACACACAGTGCTAAGTCTTGGGCATTCACAACTGAATAGGTTATTACCCCTATCCTGAAGGTATAATTAGGATCCAGTAGAAGGTTGAGATATTTATATAGATAATCATCATATCATATAGGAAAGGAAGATTATAGATACTTGAATAAAATTTAGTGGAACAGAGAGGGGAGAGTGCAAACATGAACATTGATCATTTAAGAAAGAATGTGGATCACTGGTACTTTGCAAAATGTCTTTGACTATACCAGAAGAATTGGCCATTATCAGAATGTATCCAGCCTGCTGTTGCTATTAGTAATCAAGTAGTTAATGTGATAAAATTTTTGAAGACATGGACGATTTTAAAGGGAACTTCAAGCTTTCGTAAATTTGTAAGAGGTTTTCATTAAAATTAGGTTTAAGGAATGAAAATTGGCTAGTGAAAAAGGTCTTTCTGGCATTTGTTACCAATTAATTTAAAACATCTTAAATTTTAAAAGTTGGATTTGGAAATCAAATATTTCATCACTCGACTTGTTGGTAAACTCCCATAGCCGTACATTTACTTATGTTTGCTACATTTTCTTGAAATTTAATGACTTACAGGTGGCCCTTGCTCATGTTATTCTTTCACAAAGATTCTACATTACTAATCAGTATTCAGCATACTTAACTTTTAAAATATAAGTGAAGAAAACCTTATCCAATAGAAAAATTAAATTATGATACTAGTATTTCATTTGAGAATGTGGTCTTCTAGTATATTTTGCTAGGACTTGACTTAAATATTAACATTGAAAATGTAAGTTTTTAAAACTAGCTATAGATAAGATAAATAATGGCACAAGAAGTTTAAAATAATAACCTGTGACATAAACTTGGCTTAAAAGTTTCTTCTGGTGTTTTTTCCTCTTCTCTGAGTAGGATATATTGCCATTTACATTTACTAAAAGAACTTCATCCAACTGGAAAAATTTAGGTAGATCACATTTATAATTCCAGATTTAGTTCCACTTTTGTTTAATCTTTATTCATCTTTGTATATGTCTCAAAAAGTTTTTTTCAAGTGGCCCAGAAATTTAACATAGGAAGGAAACCACTTCTCCCTTCATTTCTTACTTCCCTAACTTAATATTTTTCTTAACTTCTCTTGATGATAACTTACATACATGCTATCTGAACACAAAGAAACCAAATAGAAAAATAATAATGAACTCTGGTCAGGACACTATATCAAACATCATATCAAAATAATAATGCTACCTGGAGTCTTCTCATTTAGATTGTGAGATATGTATCATAAATATTCATGGAGATATATCGTGATAAATACAGTAAAGTGATAAAAGCTTGATTTCTCCTACTGCTGGAATAGCCGTTACACAAGTGGTTCCTAAATGCTTATAGACTTATAAAATAAGATCTTTCAGGCTCATGGTTTCAGCATTTCTAGAAGAATAAGCTAAAAGATTAGGTTCTTAAAATAAAAGTTAGCCTGAAAATCTTGAATTTAAACTTAAGTATATCATCTCTGTCTAAGAGGCTCACAAAAGACAGAGGTAGATAACTCATATTTGGAAAAGGTATGGCACATGTGTTCAGGATTTTTTTTCTGCTATGTTGTAATTGCCAAAGGCAAGGTCTCCAGGGAAGAATGATAAGATCCAGAAATGACTTTTTCCAAAATGTACACAAAGAAGCTGAATTGTGGAAGTAGTTTTTAGTAACAGAATGAGTTCTTCAAGTCATGAGATGTATTTTAATAAATATGTTGAAAAACTTGGTTGCAAAATCTTGTAAACATGCACTTTTTTTAACTAACATCCTTCTCATGTTTAGAATAGAGTAAATGAATATGAGGTTATAAATGTAATTTTTGTAGCCCCCTACATTTTTATTTGATGTACTATTTGTTTGCATATTTTAGAATTTTTCCCTTGCCTTTTAATCAGTCTTAATTGCTCCCTCAATTACCAGTTTTAATAAGAAATTAGTACTATTGCAGTATTTTCTAACTTGAGCCTATCTTAGTAGAACTATATATCTGAGATGTCCAACATATAACATATATTTTAAGAGAGTATAAAGGCTAACATATGGAGTAGTCTCACATGGGCATTAAAACAGAATATTGCAATGGAAGTAAACAAGGAGAAAAATGCATGTTCAGCAGTTTTCAACTTATATTTATTGACTCTTTTGATATACTGGACATCACTATCTTATAAAAGGGGTGTGAAACAGGACAAGGGAATATATATGTGCCTGTATTTGGTGAAAAAAGGTTGATACTATATGTGTAGAGGTACAGGGGGTCAGAGGAAGGAGAACCACTGAATATGTTTCTCATTCATTTGTACATTTCTTTAACTGGAGAGAATTTCTTGTGGCTATTGGGTTTTGAGGAAATTCACAAAGAATGAAAGAAATGATGTTCTTTAGCTAACTGCATGAAAAACATACTAATTAATTACATGTAGTGCATGATCTTGGGATAGAGAGGAGAAAGCAGAGCAGAGTCATGGAAGAAATGGGGCAGGGTCTACTTCCTTGATTCAAGAAGAAATAGCATCCCTCCAAGCAGAAAGAGAAAAGGATCCATTAGAATATAAATGCAGGCATACCTCAGAGATACTGAGGGTTTTGTTCCAGACCTCCATAACACAGCAAATATTGCAATAAAATGAGTGAAATTAATTTCTTGGTTTCCTAGGACATATGAAAGTTATGTTTACACTGTACTGTAGACTACTAAGTATGCAATAGCATTATGTCTGAAAAAAATGTACATACCTTAATTTTAAAATACTTCATTGCTAAAAAATGCTGGCCATAATCATGAGCTTAGTTCTCTTTTTGCTGGTGGAGGGTCTTGCCTCGATGTTGATGGGCTGCTGACTGAGTAGGGCAGTAGTTGCTGAAGGCTGGGACAGTTGTGGCAATTTCTTAAACTAAGACACAAATGAAGTTTGCCACATTGATCAGCTCTTCTTCCACAAATGATTTCTCTGTAGTTTGCAATGTCTTTGATAGCAATCTACCCACATTAGAATTCCTTCAACGCTGGAGTCAGTCCTCTCAAACTCTGCTACTGTTTTATCAACTACGTTTATAAACTAACCTAAATCCTTTGCTGTCATGTCAACAGTCTTCAGACACCTTCACCAGAAGTAGATTCCATCTCAAAACACCACTTTCTTGGATCATCCATTAGAAGCAACTCGTCTGTTCAAGTCCGATCATGAGATTGCAGCAATTCAGTCACATTTTCAGGTTTCATTTCTCATCTCTAGCTCTGAAAGCCCTGTGCCATCATCCTCCAGTGTAGGGCCGTTTGGTCTGCATTGCAAGTCTGTTTTCTGTGTGGTCACCTTCCTTGATGATCTTCGCTAGACCTTCTGGAGAACTTGCTGCAGCTTCTGCGTCCATACTTGCTGCTTCATCTTGCCCTTTAGACGGCAGCTTTCCCTAAACCTCTGAACCAACCTCTGCTAGCTTCAAACTCTTCCTCGGCAGCTTCCCCACCTCTCTCACCCTTCACAGAACTGAGTAAAGTTAGGGCCTCACTCTACATTAGGCTTTGGCTTAAGGGAATGTTCTGGCAGATTTGGGTTTTCTGTCCAGACCAATAAAACTTTGTATTGGCAATAAGACTGTATGCTCTCTTATTATTCATTTGTTCAGTGGAGTAGTACTTTCAGTGTCCTTCAAGAACTTTTCCTTTGCATTCCCAACTTGGCTACCTGGCACGAGAAGCCTGGCTTTCAGTGTGTCTCAGCTTTCAAAATGCTTTTCCTCACTCAGCTTAATCATAACTGGGTTTTGATTTAAAGTGAGAGATATGTGACTCTTCCTTTCACCTGAACGCTTAGAGGCCATTGTAGGGCTATTAATTGGCCCGATTTCAATACTGTTGTATCTCAGGGTATAAGGAGGCCCAAGAAGAGAGAGAATGATGGGGGAACAACCAGTCAGTGGAGCAGTGAGAATACATACATTTATCCATCAAGTTTACCATCTTGTGTGGGTGCCCCAAAACAATTACGATAATAACCTCAAAGGTCACTCACCACAAATCACCATAAAAAAACACAACAATAATGAAAAAAAATTGATATACCACAGGGATAAATAGGATATAGAGGCACAAAGTAAGTAAATGTTTTTGGGAAAATGGTGCCAGTAGACGTGCTGGATGCGGGGTTGGCACAAACCTTCAATTTGTAAAAAACAAAAACAAAAAGAGTGTCTGTGAAGACAATTAAGAAAAGTGCAATAAAGTGAGGTTTCCTTGTAAATAAAATGTCCAGAAATATTTCTAGGGAAGAGATAAATGTGGAAATTACTGCATTATTGGAATATATTATAGATCACATTATGTGCTTTCCCCAAATTAAAAGCAAAGTTGTAAAATTTATCTTGGTTTCACATAAGGTAAAGAATTATATGTTAATTAATAATCACTATTAATTATTTTCTCAAATACCAGTATTTGAGAAATAGCTCTCTATTTAAAATTAACAGCATTATCAGTTTTTTAAAAAATCAAGCAACTAAAAAATGATGAGTCTGCTTTGTTCCTAGGCTTGTTTCTCCTTTAGTTTACTTCTTAAAATCTTTATAACAACTATTCCAGTAAAGGATCATCCAGTTTTCTACAGGAAAGATTTATATTAGATATTCATTCAAATTCAAAATAAGACATTTAGCAAAGATTCCCAGAACAGTTCATCAGAATCCAGAGAGATGGATTCATTAGCTCAAATTTGTCGTATGCCAGTTGGCTAGATGTCCTCTCCCCACCTTCACTTCATGGAGGAAGACCAGCTGGCCTACAGACACTCATCCTGTGTGAGCCCTGGAGGATGTGAGCTTTCTGCTCCTTCCCTGCACCCAATTAATAGACTAGCCCCTTGAGATAGGTCAGAGAAAATTTGAGAAAATACAGAGCAGAAATAATCATGGCATTAGAGATGGTTGTTCTCCACTTGGTGTGATTTTGTTCCCCAGGGGACATTTCTGAATATCACAACTTGGGGGAGGGAAACTACAGGCATCTAGGTAGGGGAGGGGTGCTGCTGAATACACGACCTTGCACAGGGCAGCAGCAGACAACAAAAACTATCTGCTAATAGTGCAAGCAGAACTCAACAGTATCTCTCTGTTATCCCTTCTTGGGACATACTCAGCCCCTACTGAAATGGGTTATTTGTCCAAATTCTGGGGCAGACCAGTTGCCACCAATGAAAACACTCAAAAGGTATGAATCCTTGGTAAAGACCAGATGGTGGAACAGAGGGGGAAATTTTCCTCCCCAATATAAAGGGAATAATCAAATTTATCAAAAATTAATATTGCTTAATTTAAAATATTGCAGCACAGAAATTTTCAGGTATATTTAAAACTTCCAAGAAAAGTAGTCCATTGCAGTAAATAACATCCTTCACTCTCAGAGAGATGTTTATTAGTATAAATGTATATACCTCCTCTTAAAAGCTAAGGCAAATTTTATCATTTAATGTCCTCAATGGAGAAGCCTGGCAGTTGCTTAACCATGATTTTCCCATCTTCTCACCTAAACTAAATATGTGGCTATAGCTGTCTCTTGCTTTAAGCCCTCTCCTATCTGTCAGATTGAACTATATGAAACTGGCACTTTTCTAGTCATAAATGCGGCCAAATATTAGCAGTTTCATACGGTTCAACCTAATACTTCAAAATTTTATCTCTCTAAAGAACCAGACCTAGAATGTCATTGTTACTGATTGAAAGATTACAGTCTGTATATACCTCAACCTAATTCAAAGATTAGGCTTTCAAATATAGTACAGGTGTACTACAGTTTTTGGAGGCTGTCAGCACTGGTGTTCATCTCTCAAGACTCCCATAAATGCACAGTTCATCTTCAGTTCCTTTCAGTCATGGTCATTCATGGCCTCTTCCCTTAATTTATTTGATCATGTTTTCTTCTCCTTAGCTCTATTACTTCTTTCCCACCAACTCCCATTGAACCCTTGAAGCATCAAATCAGTTTGAAAACTCAGTGGATACGTGTCCGAATTGGTTATCCATCCAGATAAAAGACAGCTGCTATTACAGGCCCCAACCTTTTTCACTGTTTCTTCTGACATTGACATTACAATGGCAGGACCTTTTTGAGGATCCTCTGCTGCCCAGGTACATGGTTTGAAGACCATGCCATGATCCCCTGTATGCACAGTTTACTCCCTTCGGTAAGTAATGCAGCAGAAAGATCACAGCCAGCACCTAGCTAGAGGTTGAAAAAAAAAAAAATGAAATGACAGTTACTAGGTTTCATGCCTCTAACACATTTCGTAATCCCATCGTATGTTCTTAAACTTCTCAGTGTTAAAGGAAAATCTCTGCAGAAAATGAGAAGCCTTTTAGTTCATGCCTTGCAATCCTAGGCACTGTACCATTTTTATTCAACCAGGAGTTATAAACTCCTTATAATGCCAAGTTTATATCACTCCATTTTTGCAGGCTGTCTAAGATGTTTGAGGCATTATTCATGGGGGTCAAATTCATGTGGACATATTTATGGGGGAAATAGTTAAGTGTTAGCATTATCTGTGTAGTCCCTTCCTTGCTATGGTGATGGCATCATTTGTAGGCTTCTCTGCTGTGTTGGTGTGTACCTCAGCGATCACTGTTCTAAAGAAGTCTTTGTAATAAGTTACCTTGTATTTGTCTGTATTTTTTGTGTGTCTGTATTTTTTGAGATGTTTATAAATAACAAATGCTCTTTAACCCATTGGTACGTGTAACATAACACGTACTGCTCAGTTTATTGAATTGAGTAGTAACTGTGCTATTCAAAGCACTCCTCAGTCCCTAAGCAAGCAATGGTCTTGCCATTGTTCAGGTCCTGTGCACAAGGATGAAGTTGTTTCAGTTAGCTTTTGCTACATAACAAATTAACCCCAAAACATAGAAGCTTAAAACAACAACTGTCTCTTTAAAAATAAATGTGAGTGGGCAGTTAAGGCTGAGATCCACTGCGCAGCTCATGGCTGGTCAGGGAACTGAGGAACTAGGTCTCTATCATCAGTAAGGTGGCTAGGAGGTCAACAGGGTTCCAAGAGGGAGAATAGAAGGAATTGCTTTTGAAGCTAGGCTGGGAAGTGGCACAGTTCCACTTTCACTACATTCTTTTAACCTATGCAAGTCATGAGGCCATCCCTGATTCAAGAGTTGGAGAAACAGATTTCTCCTTTTGGTGGGAGAAGCTGCACAGTTACTTGGCAAGGTGGTGTGCATACACGGGGTGTTTGGAGAGCGTCAACCATTTTTGCCATTTACTACAAGGTTTTTCTTTTGTTTGAAGTTAGGGGAGTGTGATTGTTCATAAATCCGATTTTTATTTTTATTTTTATTTTTTACTATCTAAGGTACTGTCTCTTCCCTTGTAAAAACACACTCAGTGGTTTCTGCATCTACAATATTTCTATTGTACTTTCCAATTTGTAATGGGAAGAATAGGAAGAATAAATGAAAGTCCAGGCCATAGTACCTTCATACACGCAACAGATCATTGACTAAAGCACCAAGTATGTGCTAGGCTGAGGATATAGCGGCAAGCAAGAAAGGCAAAAGCCCCTCCCATCACGGATCTCTTATCTTAGATGCTGGCATCATATGTTATTTCACAAGGTAGTTACGGCCAATGATCAGCCCACTTGTAGCATTTAACTGTGTTGAGTTTTCATCTTCCCGCTTTGCCCCATCAATAGCTGCAGTCTTAATTGGAGTTTGCTGAAACAGTCACAAAGACATTCGTTTATGCTGGCAAAAATGAAATACCTCTGTCTACTCTTGGTGTGGTCTCAAGGCAAATATATGTCTTTCTTCCGTGACCACCATACTGATGTGCTAATATGTGTTTGTCAGATGCCTTAGTGGGGTTAAAGGTACAACTTGTGGCTATGGAACAGAGCTGAGTTAACGGGCCCTTTGGAGAAATGACCCCGAGACCTTGGCTTCCTTTGCAGCCTGTTCTAGCCAAAGGAGATCCCTGCCAGTTATGGAGGGTTCCCTAGAGAGAGAACTCGGAGAGCATCAGCATAAATTTAAATTTTGGACATCCCCCCCCCTCCACCAGGATAGTTTCCAAAAGAGCTTTCTTGTCCTTTGCTAATTACAAAGTAAACATTTCTCCAGCAAAAAGACACTTCTCCTTTCATGCTTCTGTCCTCCTTCCCACCTCCCTAATACAGACACTCCTTGAAACTGCTGTTGTTGCTGAAACCTCTTTGGCAGAGAAGACATCCGACATTTGAAGGCACAAAAGAATGGTTCTTTCTGTAGATCATTATCTTGTCCTTTTTTATCTACTCCAGCAACTTCTTCATGGAAGCATTACAGAATAACTTTGTAGATTGTTGTAGCCTTGCAGAAAGGACTGAGGCCTCCCAAGGGGTGCGATCAGGCAAATACGACCAGATTACAATTAAATTCTGTGACATCACTGAAACAGAAACATTCTCAAACTTGTTTACCTTAGAACCATGTCATGTTTAGCATCATGAATGGAAATGCACTCCTCAAATAGTTTGATTTTTACACATTGCTGTCAAATCAGACCCCAAATAGGACAAGGTTTAATTTTTAATGCTGAACAATCCAAGCCTGCAGCTTCTAGCACAGTGCCTGGCACCAGTGGGCTGTTATTATTAACATGTACAAAATGGCTGTAAATGGCAGAGTCATCAAAACATCTTAATCCTCTATGCTTCTGCTCCCTTCCGTGTATATCTCTCTTTCAATTTAATCTTCAGTGTCTTTTGCTTTTTGTGTAAAGTACCCCATTTCTCACATCCTACACTGAAAACGGTTTTCTATGTTTTTTCTTTCAGTTTCTTCAAAAACGTTATTTGCTAATACAGGAATTATTTCTCTAACAGAAAAACAATACATCAATATATATCCCCCATTGATAAATCCTTCTTCATAAAACTCACTGTTATCGCATCTGTATTCATCAGGACATTTTAGTTAAAAATGACAGATTTCAAATTAAGCAAAAAGAAAAACTATTGGCTTTAGGCACAGTTTGCTCTAAGTGCTCAAACAATATCTTTTGGGTCTTTCTCATCATTTCAACTCTTCCTGCTTCTGTTTCCCTCTGCTTATTGGCAACACTTCTCTCCACTCAGGGGGAAAGCTGGCTCTAGGCAGTCCTAATTCTATATCCACTCATTTTGCTCTTAGTCCAAAAGCATAATGTGTTCTCCCTCTTGGTGTTCTTTCATGCTTTCTCATTAAGGGACTCCAGTTGACCCTGCTTGGGTCACATATCCCATCCTTGTGAACCAATCACTGGCAAGGGAACTGGAGTCCTGTGATTGGTCTGCCTGAGCTGCATGACCATCTTGAAATCAAGGGACATGTGGGCCATTTTGAGTGATGGTTCTACCTAGAAATAAGGATGCTAGGCTGACAAAACAACAGATAAAAGTTACCTCCTTCCAAAAAAAAAAAAAACTCAAAATTTTAAAAATTGAGTTTATACTCTTCTATAGGGTAATCCCTACCCAATATTATTCATGGGGGGGGATTAAATGAAGAAGAGTAAGTTCTCCCTTTATTTTTGTTTCCTTCCTCTATTTTAGACTAGAGAAGCATGTTCAGCATAATGCTATTAATATTTTAAGTTAACTAATTTTTTTTCTGATTTCTCTGGTTTTCTGGAAACCATTTCTCCAGTTTTATGTGAGTAAAGTGGCTCTGAAATGAATAGAAAATGAACCCACAACTTGTATGAGTGGTTCCGGGGATTGATTTATGCAAGCTTAAGTAAAGATGTGTCCATTTCCATTTCTAGTTGCTGAGTGTTCTGTGTGAAATGTACCAGTATGGGTAATGACCTTTTGCTTGATTATGGACCAGGTCACTGGAACTTTAAAATCAACTCAAACCCAATTACTGAACTCTTGTGTTTATGCTGTGTATCTACCACCCGGTCATAACTCCAGCCTCTGTGAGCCCAAACTGCCATAATGCCTTGTAAATGGTTGTTTTGTTTATTTGTTGTTTCTGCTGCAGAAGCCTGCCTTTCTTATTTTTGAAAAGGAAAGATTTAGGAAAGAGTTTCTGAATAGAGTTTAGTTACATTTTATATCTCCATGCAAAATATGTACACTTTAAAATAAGATATTCTTTTATTTTTGCGTTTCATGACATTTAATGTCTATGGCATAATGCTACTTATTTTTCACTGATACTTTGAATAATATCACATTTTAGGCAAGAAAATATTGACATACTAAACCCACACTTGGGAAACATGAATAATTGCAAATAATTTCAAAAATAAGACATAAAATATAGGCATACTTAGAATCAATAGCTAATATCTAATTACAACCTTATTATCCTAATTTATAGAAATAATAACCTAGTTTTCCATAATTAGTAGAATGCTAATTGGATAGCCAATTATTTTATGAAATACGTATATATGAGAGTGAAATATCTTTTTTATTACTCAGAATAATAAATACATACTGTAAACATCTGATACGATGCATGTTGTTTCCAACCAACACCAAAATCGTAAAGGGATTTGTTTTCTTTCAAATCTTGTTTGTTTCAGTAGCTTAAAACATAGCTTAAAGGATTTCATGGGCAGAACTTTGGTGGATTCACACTTGTTCAGTTTGTCAAATTTTGTTTTGAATTACGTAGGAAAGGGGAGTTTTTATATTTAATTTCTCTCCCTCCACCATGTTTGATTCCTTTAGTGCCCCTCCCCCTGCCTTATCATCCTTTCCTCCCTGCAGACTTCCTCAGTTTTCCAATTGTTTCTTTTCATGTTCATAGAATTCAGAATATAATATTGAATATTTGCGGCGTCAACTTGGTGGAGTCATCAGGAAGGCAGAACCATCTCAGTTCAACTCTGGGCTTGCTGTTTGTTTGGGTTTTTGTTTATTTTTCACAAAAGCATTTTTTTAATACTAGTAATTGTATATATGCTACATTATGTATACATACAATAATGGCATATATACCAACGTACCATAATGGTGTAATAGTAAAATTTGTTCCTGTTTACCCTTACTACTATAATAAAGAAAGATCTCTGTAATGATAATGAACTGATTCACTCACTTTCCATCAAAGGTAAAAGAGGCAGGATACATCTAGTATTTAAAATACAGGCTCTGAAACCACAGAAATCATTTTCAAATCTCATTGGAGTTGTTAACTAACTCTATAATGTTAAGCTAATTATTTAGACTTTGTATACCCTATTTTCCATATGAGGAAAATGGGGATGATAACTAATCATACTGCAAAGTTCTAGTGAGGAGTTAGTGGGTGTGTAAAAAATTCTTAGACTTGTATCTGGCACACAGTAAGCACTCAGTAATTGTGAGGCCCAACATACGATGGAGTTCCAAACACTGGATGGATAAGTCAAAGGATTTCACATTTTAAATATTAATTTACTCTCCCAGGTTATTTTTCAAAAAGGTTTTAACAGTTCACATTTGCAGTACATCAGAAATACCTATTTTTGTTATCCTTGCCATAAGTGGATGTCATTAGTCCTCCAAACTCTTGCCAATCTGGTGGATTAAAAATGAAATCCCGTTGTTTTATTATAGACATTAATTTATTTGGATTTCTGTAGGCACCTATCTGTATATTTTGCCCATTTTTCTAGTAATTTCTGAGTCAGTTGTAGGAACTCTTTGTATAGTAGAGATATTAACCTTTAGTCAGGTGTATAGCAAATATTTTTCTTACCCTATTATTTATTTGAGTGTTTATAGTGTGTTTTTTTATATTTTAAATAATTACAACTTTTCCTTCTTGGTTGCTGATGTTTTAAAAACTTGTTAGATAATGTAATCTTAAATGTGTGGGTATTTATTCAATAAACATTTGCTGGGCAGCAGTTGTGTGCGACACATTGCTGGAAACACTAGTGTAATGTGTTAGGGTATACATATGGTGAATCATAAATATATATGTAAGCTCTCTCACCCTTTGTCCCTCATAAACTCACTTTTGCCTCTGGCAATTCATTAAACGGATGTGTGTATTAGAACTAGTCTTATTCCCCTTGTTAAGAGCAGTATCATATGAAACAAGGGAATGAGAGAGCCAAAAGACACCTTAGAGATGAATGGTTCATCAGTCCTTTTTTGGCAATAAATGACACCAAGACCTAAAGAGGGTAAGAGGCTTTGCCCAAGTGAAGTCACAAGGCTGGTGATGATAGAAGAGGAATGGAAATCCCAGTACATTGCACTTTTTACTCTATCATGCTGCTTTATCCACACAGTATTTTTCTATAGTATTATTTTATTACTTTCCATCAACAACTGTCTTGATGTTATTAACCCCATTTGTAGAACTACATAGATATTTAATAATGTATCACTGCACTGACTTTACCTGCTTCTTCTTGTTTGAATCACTTCTTATCAGCACTATTTTTAAACAAACCAAAGAAGCCACCTACTTAGTTGCTACAGTGGAAAGAGACTCTCTCTAATGAAATACATATTTCTCAGTGAGTTTATTCTCATTGCCTGAGGTAACTGAGGACCAAGATATTCTGGAAAGTAGATTTGAACACTGAACTGAGTTGTCCTTGGAAATGTGGTGTGTGAAGTGTCACCAAAAGGGACCAAAGGGGGGAAAAAAATGAGGAGGCTTCTAATAAGTATCTCATAGGGAGAAGACTAGCCTTTTTAATGAGCATTTTACTGAGTCTCGTTTTGCTCCTTGTAATAGATTGCTGGGCTATTTATAGATGCTTCCAAAATGAGAAGATTGGATTAGAAAAGTAGTTTTATTTATTTTTTAAAACATTTTATTTATTTATTTGACAGAGGGAGAACACGACAGGGGGAGGGCAGAGGCAGGAGGAGAAGCAGATTTCCTGGCTGAGCAGAGAGCCCAATGTGGGACTCGATCCCAGGACCCCAGCATCATGACCTGAGCCAAAGGCAGACGCCCAACTGACTGAGCCACCCAAGTGCCCCAGAAAAGTAGTTTTAAAATGGAGTTTAGTAACAGAACCCTCTGCTTTAATGAAATCTTATGCACATTCCAGTATATAAAATAGATAAAAATACAAGTGCTTGTTGTTAGTGAAGATACGGAGAAATTGGAACCTTTGTGCCCTGTTGGTAAAAATGTAAAATGGTAGAGCCACTGTGGAAAACAGCATCGCGGTTCTGCAGAAACTAAGAATAGAATTACTAAATGATCCACCAACTCCACATCTAGGTATACACCCAAAATAATTGAAAGTTGGATCTCAAAGGTATATTGGTACACCCATGTTTAGAGCAGCATTATTCATAATAGCCAAAAGGTAGAAGCAACCCAAGTGTCCATCAACAGACGAATGGATAAACAGAATGTGATGTATACATATAGAGTAGAATATTATTTAGCCTTTAAAAGGAAGAAAATTCTCCAGGGAATGAAAGAGTGGTTTAACATCTGCAAATTCATTAATGTGATGTACAGCATTAATGAGATGAGGGATAAAAATCATATTATCATCTTAGTAGATGCAAAAGAAGCATTTGACAAAATTCAATATCCATTTATGATAAAACCTCTCAACAGAGTGGGTATAGATGGTATACTTAATTAAGGTTGTATATGACAAACCCATAGCTAAAATTCAACAGTGAAAATCTGAAAGCTTTTCCTCTAGGGTCAGGAAAAAGACAAGGATGCCCACTGTTCCCACTGCTATTTGTCGTAATATTGGAAGTACTTACCAGAGCAGTTAGGCAATAAAAAGAAATAAAAGCCATCTAAATTGGAAAGAAAGAAAGAAAACTGTCACTATTTGTGGATAGGATCATTTTATATATAGAAAATTTTAATGACTACACCAAAAAAACTGCTAGAACTGATAAATGAACTCAGTAAAGTAACAGAGTACAAAATCAGTATACAAAATTTGGTTGCATCTCTATACACCAACAATGAGCTATCAGAAAGAGAAATTTAAAAATAACCCATTTACAGTTGCATCAAAAAGAATAAGATGCCTAGGAATAACTTTAACCAAGGAGGTCAAAGACTTACACACTGAAAACTAAGTTATTAATGAAAGAAATTGAAGACAGAGAAATGGAAAGACATTTCATGCTCATGGATTGGAAGAATTGATATTGTTAAAATGTCCACATTACCAAAAGCGATCTATATATTCAGTGCAATCCCTGTAAAAATTCCATTGATGTTTTTCACAAAAATAAACTATTCCTAAAATGTATATGGAACCACAAATGACCCTGACTAGCCAAAGCAATCTTGAGAAAGAACAAATACATAGGGATCAGGCTCCCTGATTGCAAACTTATTACAAAGCTATAGTAATCAAGAGTATGGTATTGGTATTAAAAACAGACACACAGGTCAATGCAACAGAATAGAGAACCCAGAAATAAATCCACACACATATGTGGTCAATTAATTTATAACAAAGGATGCAAGAATATAGAGTGGGGAGAGGATGGTCTTGTCAATTAAATGGTGTTGGGGAAACTGGATAGCCACATGCGAAAGAATGAAATGAGACAACTGTCCTATACCACACACAAAAACTAACTCAAAATAGATGAAAGACTTGAATGTAATACCTGACACCCCTAGAAGAAAATATAGTTGGTAAACTAGCTGACATCAGTCAGGGCAATAAATTTTTGTATATGAATCCAAAAGCAAAGACAACAAAAGCAAAAATAAACAAGTGGGATTACACCAAACTAAAAATCTTCTGCACAGCAATGGAAACCATCAATCTAAAAGGCAATCTACCGGATGGGAGAAAATATTTTCAAATCATATATCTGATAAGGGATTCATATCTAAAATGTGTAAGGACCTCATACAACTCAATGTATAAAAATCTCCTACAGTCTTATTAAGGGGATCTGAATAGACATTCTTCCAAAGAAGATATACAGGTGGTCAAAAGGCACATGAAAAGATGCTGAACATCACCAGTAGG
Organism: Neogale vison; assembly: GCF_020171115.1. NCBI lineage: Eukaryota > Metazoa > Chordata > Mammalia > Carnivora > Mustelidae > Neogale > Neogale vison. The sequence continues at coordinate 73,775,887 of NC_058091.1, read as the reverse complement.
ATGGCTATCAAGATAACAAGAAATAACAAGTATTGGCAAGGATGTGGAGAAAAGGGGACCCTCATGCACTGTTACTGGGAATGTAAATTGGTATAGCCACTATGGAAAACAGTGTAGAGTTTCCTCAAAAAAACTAAAAATAGAACTATCGTGATCCAGCAATTCCACTTCTGGGTATGTATCTTAAGAAAATGAAAACACTAACACGAAAAGATATATGCACCCCCATGTTTATTGCAGCATTATTTACAACACAAAAACACACATACACATACACATAGTGGAATACTACTCAGCCATAAGAAAAGAATGAAATTGTGTCATTTGCAACAACAGGGATGATGGATGCAATGTGAGGGAATTATACTAAGTGAAATAAGTCTGACAGAGAAAGATGAATACCATATGATTTCATTTATATGTGGAATCTAAAAGCAACTAACCACACCAAACAACAAAAATCATAGATAATAGAGAACAGAATGGTGGTTGCCAGAGGGGTGGGGTTTGTGGAGGAGGCAAGACAGGTGAAAAGGATTAATAGGTACAGAATTCCAGTTATAAAATAAATATGTCATGAAGATGTAATGTACAGCATGGTGACTTCATTAATATTTGAGAGCATACTTGAAAGTTGCCAAGAAAGTAAATCCAAGAAGCTCATTTTGTATGGGGACAGATGATAGCTAGGCTTGTTGTGATGATCATTTCACAATGTATACAAATAACAAGTTGTTACGTTGTACACCTGACCAATGTAATGTGTCAGTTGTAACTCAATTAAAAAGAAATTTAAAGGAAGGAAATTGTCACATTCTACAACATGGATGAACCTTGAGGACCCAGTGCCAAGTGAAATAAGCGAGTCACATATGTATGAGTCTACTTATATGAGGTACCCAGAGTAGTCCGAATCATTGAGACCAGAAGTAGAAGGGTTGTTGCCAGGGAGCTGGGGTAATGGAGAATGGAGAATTATTATTTAATGGATTCAGAATTTCAGTTTTTCAAGACAAAAAGATTTCTGGAAATCGGTGGCGGTGATGGTTGCACAAGTGTGAATGTACCTAATGCCACTGATCTATGCACTTAAACATGATTAAGATGGTAAATATTACATTAGTGCATTTTATGGCATTGTAAGATAATTAAAAAATACAGAAGTGCTGGTATTGAAGTAGGACTAACTAACCAATAGCCATGTGCTAGAGTACTCTATAGGAGGTCAGTAACAAGATGGTTTATGAAATCTCTATTATGTTTTCCAATTAGGTAAAATCTGAACTTGACATTACTATGGACACTTTATTAAGCATAGTATTTATTCTTAGGAAAATTGCTCATCTCTCAGAAGGGAAAAGCATGTGAGTGTACCCCCCAGCATACGTCATGCAAAGGTTACGTCACACATCTTCATATATCTTATGCTGTAGCTGTTAAGATGTAGGGTGACAAGAGATAAGTAGCTACAAGCACTAGCGCTTTCAGGAAATATGATATATAAATATAACATGAGGGGCTTTGAATTTGTCTGTTTTTTGGTTTTTCCTCAAATTCGTATTCACTTTTACTAAGTTACAGAAGCGTAGCTTCATCTGAAGCAGCAAAACTGTGGAAAAAGAGACATTCCTAATACATACACTTGAACACATAACCTTTAACTTGTAATAAGTGTATGGCACTGGATCATTTTGGACATCTTTCCTTACTATTGGTCCCACCCAATCCCCTGGCACAATGTTTTTTTCAGGATTTCTGTCATTTATCTCTCCCTTTTTGATTGCTAAATGCATTATCTAAAATACTAGGTTGCATGTCGGCCTAAACTTGGCTACGAGTTTAGGAGCTTAGGAACACTTTTTATATAAACTCTAAGGAGGTCAACTTTAGAAAAATCTCAGCTGCTGTACTTGGATCCCATAAGCCACTGACCATTTATAATTAATATTAATAAATGGCAGATGACAGATGTTTATTGCTTAACTAAAATTGTGTGTGCAATACTGAACTTTTAAAAAATAAGTTAGTTTAAGACCCAAAGGACTTGAATATACATACGCACATACATATATTTGAAATAATGAGAAGAATAAAACTACCAACATGTGATCCAGAATCCCCTAACTACAAACACCCAAGATTTCATAGGAAACATAAAAATATTCTTAGTTCATCAGATTAAGCATTGGTTTGCTATGAAACTCTATTCCTTTACATATAAATGCCTAGTTTCACAAACATTTCTCTGGAAAGGGTGCTTATGAATCATTAATATGTTCTTAACTATCAATCTCGCTACCCAAAACCAAATTGTTTAACGTGTGGTGCTCTTAAATCAGAAATTTTTTAAAAAGTAATATCAAAATTCTGAGTTGGCTTAAATCTTTATATTCCATGAAATCTCATTAAATAATATGACAACTGGAAGAGGATTTATTCACCTCTGGAGGCTAACGAGGCCACAAGAGTTCAGTTATCTAGTTATGTTATTTGGGAACCTGGTAAGATGATTAAAATAGAGATGAGACTTTTAGTTTGAAGAAGAAGTAAAAATGGCTTTCCATGGGAATTAAAATGGACCAGAAATCATGTTGCAGAAAGGTAAAGACAGGAAAATAATTTGCTTAAATTGTAGTCCTTACTCAAATCCCATAGCCAAATCCATTTACATAGGTTTTTTTCCAGTTGGGCTGTACTTAGTAATGATTTGTCTAAACCTCGGCAGTTTTGCATAATTAGCTCATGTAGTCCTTTAAATATTCTAGGCATCTCTGCATTGTTATCAACTCCATTTTTAAAATGAGGAAGTTAAGGATCTGAATATGAGTAGTTGACTTAAAATCACACATAGTAAGTGGAGACATAAGACTCAAACCCAGACCTGATGACAAGTCTAGTGAGAGTTCAAGTTACTAAGGTAAAAAGTGTTGATAACTGCCTTCACAGTGTTAGCTAGTAAGTAAGGGAATCAGGATTAGGACATGGATCTTTTTTCTCTTAATCCAACCTGCATCCCATGCTGTCCCTTTCTAACACTCCTGCCCACATGTTTAAGATAATAATTTATCTCTATCTGTCCGATCTTTTCTAATTATACCCACCACACATGTGGTTGGCATTAGCCATTATTTCTTATTATTGTCATTTTGTTGCTAATAAAATTGAGAATGTTCTATTTCTGCCACCAAATTTGCTAAGTCTTCCTGTTTTACAAACTTTGTTCAAAGAACAAGCTTGAACTTGATGAGGAAATTGGCCAGTGATTCCCCTTTTGCTTCAAATCACACTAATGTTTTAAAGCCAAATGGCTTTCACAAATTGTCAACATCATACCCAAATGCAGTAAGTGGTTATGTGAGCAGCATCATGTTGTCTAAACAAAGACTCTGTCAGTCAATAGTGTCAGTAACATTCAGGCTCTAAGAGCTTTGTGCCATTCACAGGGTTATGTTTAAATATGGATCCTAATAAAGACCCTCATTTGGCTTTTTAAAACGTTATGAATATCAATACCGCATTCAAATACACTAAAAGAGCATTGAAAACATAAAATGAGATTCACTAAAAACTATTTCAAAGGTTCAGATTTTTGACTCAATTTACAAAGTATGTATGGTCTCCCAAGTGTTGTGTGAATCAGTGGATATGCCAGACATGGAGCAAAGTTCCCACCCCAGGAGGCTTCCAAGCCTGAAGCAAGATCTAAGTAGATAGAGTTCCAAGACAGAACACCATGTGCATGTTTGAATAAAGTAGATGCGGCATGACTTTTGGGTGGTTCCTTGAGAACTCATGACTATATGGGAAAATCACATGCTGTTCTCACTTGCACTAGACATCTGCTGAAAGCACGTGAGATTAGGCTCAGGAAGTGGCGCAAGGTTTTTTCTAGAATATGGTAACTTAATTTTGGACACTCGTTGGCAGTAGAATGAGAATTTCACGTTTGCATTATAAATGTATAGCATACTCACCCATGCAGGCCAGCAGAGCACAGTAAGCTATTTGTTTGCAAAATGATGGGAGCACTTATTTCCTCCAGTAGTATTATTAATAGCTATTTATAGCCTTTAGTTTGGGCTGTCAAAGAACAGCCCCTTTCTGGTGGTGTGTTTGTGATACCTTGCTTTTGCAAAGGCTTAAAAATTCAGAGAGGCTTTTAAATATTTCTTAGACATGAAATTGAACTCACAAAATAAGCTTAATGGCAATCTAGTCAGAAACACATGGATATGTCTCCTTTAAATTATATACAGATTTTTGGAATTAAGATATGGTAAAAACCTACTAGTGGTCTATTAAGCCATCTAAAGGACCAGAAACATAATTGGAGATTTTCAAATTTAAGGATGTCCTAACAGAAGTATGAACAAATTGGTGGTTGCCATTTTGGCCTTGCTTGTGCATTTAGCGTAGTGTTGGAATAGTGGATATGCTTCCGTCAGGAATAGACCAAGAGGTATGAAGAGGGCAAAAGAAGCATGAAATGTTAATAAATGAGAGCAATAGATAAACATGAAACTGCTTCTATGCTGGATTTTCTTTTGTTGCTGTTGTCCTTATGGGAAGACGTCCTGTGACTTTTCCGCTTGACTGCACTGCCACCATATTCTCTAGAACCATTAGGATGGAACTAGTCTTCATTTTTCTCAAAGTTTAAATTATGTGTGTGCTGCACAGTAATTTAAAATAGTATGTATGGAGTCAGAGAACTGGAAACATAGTCACCAACACATTGCTTAAACAAAGCCTGTTTTATGATCTATTTGTATTTATTCTCGGGCATACAATATAGATTTCCATTTGAAGTATTCAGTAAAATTGTCTTAGGCCAGTTTGCAAGAAAGTCTGATAGAAATAGTGCTTAGATTTATGGAGAAGCTTTCTATCTTTGGGCAGCTTTATCTTGCTCTTTAAACTAGCCACAACATCATATGAGTAAGGAACTGTTAGACTTCACTCATTTATATTCCTGACTTGAACCACAGATGCATGAAAATGTATTTAATCTTAAAAACTTTTTAGTGCCCATTTCAACATGAAAAGAAGTGATTTCCCTAGCTTATTGAAAGCAATCGATGCTCACCTCACTCTCTTTATATTCTATAATTTATTTGTCCTTTAAAATATACATTTTCCAAGTATTAGACTTATTTATTGATCTGTGGTCATCTATTGATTTGTGGTTTTAGCCCTCTATTTGTGTTTCTTATCTTCAACTATTCCCATTTGTTTTGTTTATTTTTCTTGCTTCGAAATAAAAATAGAGATCCTTTATTGAAGGACCTTTATCAAAGTTCCAAAACACATTATTCAGTTTTTTTCTGGGCAAGGGAGGCTATGTATCTTCCTGAATATTAAAAACTCCAGAAATTCAAAGAAGTAGGAGCTTTGCTCATGGGAATTAAAGAATATGTTTGAAAGACATTCAGCTGTGTTACTCTCCTGAATTGCATATGGTTAATCTGTTGCTGCCAGTTGGAGCTTGGTTAGATGTTTGCTCCAGTTACCAAATAATACTCTTCTGAGAACACTGATTATTTTTGTTAATGAGTACAAAGTGCTGGAAGACTTTATGCTTTCTGATAATTTAAACAACTATTTGGTTCAATATTGAATCATTCAACAAACCCTTCTTCTCCCTGACAGTACTGCAAAGGTTAACACCACACACATCACAGTCTAGTCCAAATCATAGTCTCCAAATTCATGAACTTAAACTGATTTATACATCTCCATATTAGTCTCAGTCTGAAAACTACTAAGAATAGATTTAGTATCAATTCTGGATATTCTTAGATATCTTAAATATCTAAACACTGTATTCTTTAAGATTGGCTCACCAAATTGGCTAATAATGGTGAGGGAAACATCACATTGAATGAGGGTATTGTTAACCATACTCTTTCCAAAATTCATCTTAAATTATTTCCTTATAACTATTGTGTATTTATCATCAAAAATCATCACTATTATTTTAAAACACTTATAAAGTATCCATCTGAAGACGATATGCTCTTGGATTCTTCATAATGTTAAACAGATGCAGACATAAAGACAAAAGTAAATTCCAGAGTATTTTTGCAGCCGTGAAACCACCATTAAAAAAAAAAGTTTTGTGACCCCAGTGTTACCTTGACATTGTCTTGAGCATTTCATATTTAATTATAGTAGATTACTCACCAATATAATAAATACAGATTTATGAGATACTGTAATGTTCTTAAAACAAATGAAAACCACCCAAGAGGAGCCTTACCAACCCTGAGGTTGTCCAGATTGCATTGGCTAAGATTAAGTGGAAGATCATTCATCTCTAAGGGTCATGCAATTAATCTCAGAGTGGGAGTTAAAGTGATGACTAAGCAGAAAAGGAAGCTGAGGTACAAGCCTGTAAGTAAAAGGCTGGAAGCTCCAGTATCAAGAAATTTGTTTCCTTTTTTGTGAATAGACCTAAAATACTTACTCCTTCCTATCAGCTTCTTTGGGTCCTAAATTTAGGATAGCTATTCTTCATGACCGTTACTGATATGATCAAACACGTGGAAAAAAACAAGCTTTATTTAAAAGAGCACAATGTGTTTTACTGTCGAGGAAGAAAGGAAGGCATTTTATCTCAGGAGTCACCAAAAACTATTTTAGAATAAATTTATAATAACCCAGCGTTTGGACAATGAGAAAGCTCAAGACACAGTATAAGAAGAAATATTCTGCACCAGGGTTTAAATATTTATTTTAAAATAAAAGTAGAAATTCATCTTAAATTAGCTCAGGTGACACCTGTTGCAGAATATGAATTCCTTGTAGCCAAATTACTACACTCTTGATAATCCCTACGATTCCCAAGGACAGCAGTAAACACTACTTGCCACCCCCCACCAACCCACAACTGTTCTCAAACCTTACATTATAAGCCAAGACTTCTTTTGAACTTGGTCTTTCCTTAATGGGAGAACCTTTCTCCAACTGAGGAGAATCCTGACCCAAAATTGGCATGCCGTTGGGAGTTTTATGATTGCCATGGCTGTTAGCTCATGAAAAAGTGACTGCTAAGTCGATTGCTCACTTCAGTGTTCCACTGGATATTTTGCTCATTTCTTGGGAATTTAAAAGAATAACAAATAACCAACAAATCATCAAAAACTGTAACATGTTACCCAATTCTTGGGACTAAGCCAATGAGACTAGAATCTTAAATATCACAAATGTGAATTCTCAGCCTTCCAGCTACCAAATTGTCCTAAGTGCTCACCGGTGGCAATTCCATATCTCAGCTGTACAGAAGGGGCACATTCATCTCGTAGCTGTCAGCTGTGAGGCTCTACCGCCTAAACCCAGCTGGTCATTACAGGCGGGAGCCACATATTGGTCTCAAGACCACAGAGTAGTACCCTGTCAGAAAGAGGATGTGGATACAGATATAATCTAGAATTGATTTGAGGTTGACACCAAATGGCCCATGGCAGTAATAAGTGCTTGTCCCAAGAACTTGACTCTGTATTCCATGAAAATTAGTGATAAGGTGTGAATATAGTACACAACTCTAGGAATGAGTAATAAGAGCAGGTTGAAAAAACTGAAATGATGAAACAAAACCCGAAAGTTTTAGAATTTGAAATTGAAAAGATTTGCATCTACTTTCTCTCTTTTTATAGCTTGAAAACAAAGAGAGAACAGACTCACAAGAAGCCAAACTTGTTACATATGTGTTTGTTTTTTCCTCAAAAGTCAATTATTTTATGGCTGTCCAGGAAAAGAAGTCAGAGAGAGCCAAACAGTGGTCTTTTGGTTTTGTTATTGGGGTTCTGTTGTTGTTTGCTTGTTTCATGGAATAAAATAATAAATTTGATCCCAGTAGTATCAGTCTCATAATCTGTGGGATACAGTCCTTTGGCTCATTTCTGAAACAACAATGAAGTGTGACATAAACCTGATATTCATTTAATATTAGTAAATATTTACTTAGCTGCTCTCCCAGATTGCTCATCCTATGAGATCTTTATAGTTATCTTAAATTCAAATCTCAAACTGCTAAATTCTATTTCACTATATATATTTTAAACAATAGCTCATATATTATAGTTGACAAGTGAAGACACTTTATAGAATTTGGACCGAACAACAACTTTAAGAGTTACAGACAAGTCTCCCTGAGATATACACACAAGCTTCTTAATTACTAACCTCATAACAAAATGTATGCCTTAAATCACTTCTAATTTGAGCCCAATTTTTTCACATAGTCATAAAAATAAAAGATAACTAATATGATTAAACTGGGAGCAACTTAGTTTTAGGTATCCCTTCAAAGATTTCCCTAAAATGATTGAAACCCTGCTAAGTAAAAACATGTTGTAAATATGTTCAGTTATAAGTCAGAATTAGTAGTGTAGAATATCAGTTTCTTAGGAATTTTCAAAGAAAAATATGCTGGGCTAAGAGTCAGCATCCACATGATATAATATTTATTGCTTTCTATTGCATACTATATATAACATAGTGTTATATATAGTATATAATTTTCAGCATTTCCAAAGGATGTTTATACTTTGTGAACTTTTATAAATGAAATCAATAAAATATGTGGATAAACAAAATACATATTGTTCTAGATTTCAACTGGATTTTTTTCACATTATACTTCAAAAGTATGAAAATATTGCTGAGAAAGAAGCATCTGTGTCTTTTCACATATAACTTTTCTTGATTATTTTTTAGGAAGGCAGACTAAACATGCAGTTCTGACATAGTGCAGCATCCCATTTTGATTTCTGGGGAGCTCAGAAACCTTCACCGGCTGAAAAAAGTCTCTGAAAAGGGCAAAACTTTCTGACCTCAGGAGTTTCTGATAGGAAGAACTGAAGCAGCAAACACCAAGAGTACAGAAAAAATTGGAATAAATTCCCCAAAGTTCTGTAACCACACTGGTGTGGGTGCACGGAGGAAGGCATAATTTCATTCTCAAAGAATCTCCCTGTTTTCACATGCTTTCATTTCTGTACAAGCTGATCCTGCAGATGATACAGTCCAGATGAATTTCTGCTTAATAGGAACTCTTGTTCACAAATTGACACTGAAAATGCACTAATCCCTTTATATGTACAAAATAAAATGGTAAGGACCCATCTTGTTTCACAATTTCGTTTGCAATTTATCAGGTAGTTTTTAGGAAAGGTACACTTACGGTTCTCATATGGGTTGGATAAAGAGAAGGAGGCACAAACTTTAAAAAAATACTGTTTCTTTTTGACATTTGGCCGCCTTTGACTTATTTATTATTTTGTATCTATTATCAATAAATTCAGTTTCTCCAAATCTCCTAGATTAGAGTTTCCAGAGAGGAATTTAAGGTACTTGTGCTTTCTAATGGTCTGTGTAGACAAGTTAGGTGCTGTTCATAACCAAGACGACCCATTCAGGTGACCTAGAGCATTTGAATAGTAGCCCAGCAGTCTTTAAAAATGTCTTTGGCAGCCACCCTCAGCCAGGGGCCTCCGTAGAGCAGGCTCTGCGGTCTGAGCGTGGCCTCCTACATCCATGCTCCAGGGCTTCTGGCCCTCAGGTGGTTCTTGGCTGATGGCCTGGAGTTGGAAAGGGAGGGGGCCCGCATGGCCATGCAGCAGGGGCAGGATGCGGTTAGAGGGTTGCTGCCCAGCCTCCCTTGGGCTGAGAGGGGCCCAAACCAAAACTCCCAGCTTTAGGTCCAAAAGACAGTGGCATTTGGGATTTGGGTCACTGGTTTAGACAAAAAAAAAGTATTAACCAAGTCCAAAAGCAGCATGATTTGGAATGATCTAGAAAACGTCGGATTTTTTGAAGTAAATTCTTAATGTTTCATATTGTTAATATCTTGAATATTTGTTAGATGTCGTTGAAAGCCTTACTACAATATTTTCAGATCCTTTCAATAAACAGACTTGTTTAAAAAAAAGGAAAAAAATGTTTTTGGCATATATTTATGGATTAAATATGAGAAAACCATTACAAAGTTTGGGCCTGTAGTAGTTTTCTCTTGCTGCCATAAGTTACCAAATATTTAGAGTTTTAAACAGCACAAGTGTATTATCTTACAGTTCCACAGGTAGAACTCTAGTTCCAACACAGGCTTAATCAGGCTAAATCAAGGTGTCTACCAGACTGTGTTTCTTTCTAGCACCTCTAGGTAAGAATTTATTTCCTTGTCTTTTCCGGTTTGTAAAGGCTGCCCACATTTCTTCACCCAAGGCTGCTTCCTCCATCTTCAAAGTAAAAAACTAGCAGATTAAGTCCTTCTCACATAGCATTTTTTTTTAAAGATTTTATTTATTTATTTGACAGAGAGAGATCACAAGTAGGCAGAGAGGCAGGCAGAGAGAGAGAGAGAGAGAGGAGGAAGCAGGCTCCCTGCTGAGCAGAGAGCCCGATGCGGGGCTCGATCCCAGGATCCTGAGATCATGACCCAAGCCGAAGGCTTAACCCACTGAGCCACCCAGGCGCCCCTCACATAGCATTTCTCTGACCCTCCCTTTTGCCTCTTCCTCCACTTTTAAGGACTGCACCCACCTGGATGGTCCCAGATAAACTCTCTGAAAGTCAGCTGATTAGCAACCTTAATTCCATCTGCAATTTAATTCCCTTTTGCCGTGTAAAGTAACATACTCACAGCTTCCAGGATTAGGACATGGACATCTGCCTACAGAATGATACCACAAGGCTGTTACGGTAAAACAGGTCATACTTCTGAAGGGCCCCCAATTTACATAATACTCTCTTAATGGACTCTAGGTAAGTGGTCACCAAGCCAAGGACAAACATTAACTGACCTTGCTCATCCTTATGAAGCAAACACTCAAAGTGATGATTTCCTTCATGAGAAATTGTTGACAGATTCAGCTAAGTCTGCCCAGTTCTTTCATTATTCTGTCTGTGTGTCCCCTCTGACTACTTCCACTGATTTAAAGAGGAAGTTACTCCTTCTCATAAACAGACTGTAGAAACATAGGACTAAATCTGTGACCCTCTTGCTCAGCATGCATGTGTTGTGCATATTAATCAGGACAAATCGGAGCCCAGAATTTGGAAGCTGCCTGCAGGGGTACTGTAAGTCTTGCATCCTCACTGCTCCCAGCTGGAGTGATGCAATGATACCATGACTCATGTAGGACAATTTTATTTATTAGATCACAGCATCAGCAGAAAGAAAAGATTTCTTTACTGAAAATAGCATAAAGAAACTGAAAAAGCAATATAATCGTGACAGAGGAAAAGTAAGTCTAATAAAATACCTTGTCCTACTAGAAAATTCGTGCTTGTGAATAAAATGGTCATTAAACTCCTCAGTTTAAGCCTTATGGTGTCACCACTCATCTTGCTTTGCATGATTCTGGCTCTAAACATTCTGTCTATTCATCCTTTTTTTTTTTTTTTTTCCCAGCATTAACAGTATTCATTGTTTTTTGCACCACACCCAGTGCTCCATGCAATCCATGCCCTCTATAATACCCACCACCTGGTACCCGGACCTCCTCCCCCCCCCGCCCCTTCAAAACCCTCAGATTGTTTTTCAGAGTCCATAGTCTCTCATGGTTCACCTCCCCTTCCAGTTTCCCTTAACTCCCTTCTCCTCTCTAATGCCCCTTGTCCTCCATGCTATTTGTTATGCTCCACAAATAAGTGAAACCATATGATAATTGACTGTCTCTGCTTGACTGATTTCACTCACCATAATCGCTATTCATCCTTTGACTTGATTTTATATATTAAGTAACTACCGTATGCCAGGACCTGTGCTAGATGCTTGAAGTAAAAATGCTAAGGGAGATAGGCAAGTATGTATGAGACTCCTGTGAGAGTTCATAATCTAACGGTAAAGTTAATTATAAGCAAGCAATGGCATAGATAGATGGGCCTGATGTTCTGGGAACAAAGGAGGTCAAGTGTTATTGGCTATTATAGAACAATTAGAATTTTTCCAGCTAGAGAGGCTATCCATTGAAGAGGACCATCTAAGGCACAAAAGCAAGAAAGAGCATGATGTGACCATGAGATGTGTAGTGTGGCTGAAGCAATAGGAAATAGGGAAAGAAATAATGTTCTATAACATTTTGGAGGACAGGCACTAGTGTGATTTAATAGCAAGAGACTAACAGGAACAACAGACCAGCACCCTGTGGTATAAGAAGATAGCCTGTCAGCACGGTGCAAAATAACTGGGAGCAAAGAAAGGCAATGTCCCTAGTTGTGCAAAAATACATTCTAGAGAGCATAAGAGGCTGGAACTAAATGAGAATGAAAAGAGCACATTTGTGAGAAGTAAAATTTTCAGTTTTACTAAAGCAGATGGATTCGAGTGGGATAAGGACTGCCACGAAAAGTCTTTAAAAAATTCAATTCCGTTAAGGTTTTACCCTAGTCAGATTAAGACTGTTTTATTTTTGAAGGTGAGTTGATTCACTCAGCTGTTTCGTATTCTCACAGAAATCATCATCATCATCATCATCATCATTATTTTAGGAGTTAAAACTTCATAAATCTTTCCACTTTGTAAGTACTTATGTACCATTTATTCCCCATGCCTACCACAAACAGAGTAATAGGAAAGATCCTCTCTAACGTAGAAGTTAGAAGCAACTGAAATATCGAAAGTACTTCATTTAATGTCACATAGCTGAAAAGTAACATAGCCAAATCTATCTAAAATGCACATTTTCTGATACCTATTTCAGATTTTTATATTTAATTTATATTTTTTATTTTTTATATTTAATTTAATGCCGCACATATTTTTAAGCACACATTAAAAAAAATGAGAGTTTAAGTAACATCAGTCAAGAATAGACAATGGCTCCGAGGTTTGACAGAGAATCAGACTCAGATCCACCTTCGAAGTCCAAGGTCATAGAAGCTATACTTACTGCTTCCCTACTTACCTGCTGGAGAATTATTGGGGAAGACTTCATGGAGAAAGCAGCCTTCAAAATGTATCTTGAAGGATATATACAAGCAAGGAGGGATTTTCAAAACACTTTACCACTGCAAGTACTGTGCAGTGGGTTAATGTATCAATTCATGTATGAATCAAAAATGTCAAATACACAGAAAGAATGCAACTGCTTACTATGTGTTGTAAGCAATAGTGAAAATCACCTCTCATCTAAGTGATCTCTGATATTTGATGATTTTTTAAGAAATCACAGGTATCATATTCTGTTTGGACAGAATCGCACACCCATACCCAGACGTGTTATAGTCAAGGAAAGCTGTCCAGGAGACATTATGTGCTGAACTCCTCAAGGCTCTGCTACAGCTAAAAGGTACCAACGGAGTTTGCAAGGCCCCAAAATGCGTTTGATTAAGGGTGACCCGGGTGTAAGGGAGAAGAGTCTCCTTATCCACCATCCTCCTAATCCTCAGAACAGCAGAACGACAAATCTGCTGATCTTTCTTCTGCCTTCCTTCGGTATTTTTACAGCTCAGTATTTTTAGTCACCTCCTGACTACTACCCCTTTTCTTAAAAAGTCCCTGAAGATAGGAGAAGGATTTATATACAGTCAATGATTACATGTTCCCCTTTCTACTTCAGTATGTCTTCTGGCACACAGGAAGACTATTCACTTTGCTCAGAAAATAAACACCAAAAACGTGGGTTATCAAAAAATATCCCTTTAAAACTCTTTTTCTATTTAAGTTGACCTTTTTATTTCAAAGATCATCTTATTTGGTTCTTAACTGTTCAAATAAGTACTCATTTTCAAGGCGATTGAGTAAGACAGAGTTCATTCCTTCAGGAACTGTCACAATTTCTTTAATTTTTAGCTCATTTGTTTAAGTCTTCCCTAGAACTTTCTCTCTCCATTAACTGCATTACACATACCATTTGCTGTCCTTGCTACACCCTCTTAAATTGAAAGTTTCATCATACTATCCAAGGGCACTTCATTTGGGTGGAATTCCACTGAAAGCAAAATTCAATAAATTACAACAAAAGCCACAGTCATTCAAAATCAAGGGGAAAATCAGGCTTCTGAGACTGTGGAGTTCCACTTCAAAAGCCCCAAGATTGGGTCAAGATGAGCCAGGATCATATTTCATTATTTTAAAGGAAGACTACATTCCCAACTCCTCCAAATAAAGCATCATTTATGCCTGCTATAGAAGATAATATAAGGAAGAAAAGGTTATTTTGCCATCTTTCAACTTTTCACAGTCATCCAAAGTCCCTTCCTCTCTTCCTCCACTTCTTTCCCTCCCTCTTCCTGACTACTTATTCTCCACTCTCAGAAACTTTTTATTAGGCCACCGTTTCCCAGTTTGGAGCTGGGAGATGGTCCACATTCCCCACCTCAGGGAAACGTTAGAACCTTCAAATCTCTGAAACTGTCTTAGAGTTTAAATTCCTTCTCAAAATAGAAGGGAGTAGGCTACCTCCCTGTTGCAATCCGGGCTTCTAAGGCCCCTTTTTGAAGCAGCCTTAGGGATATTCGAGTTACTCATCATTGGTTTGGTCCTAAAGATGATCTTCTAGAGCATGGTCAGTCAAGATTATTTCCCTGAGAGCGTGGTGTAGCTTTCTGGAGTGGGCTCTTGCCCCTTGAAGCAGATACTGGAACAGAAGTGACTTACTGGCTGAGTACTGCACAGTAATAAATGGAACCTGTTAACACAAGTTGTTTGAGGGGCACGTGGGTGGCCCAGTTGGTTAAGCATCCAACTCTTAATTTTGACTTGGTTCATGATCTTAGGGCCATGAGATTGAGCCCTGTGTCAGAGTCTGCACTGGGCTTGGAGCTTGCTTAGGATTCTCTCTCTCTCACCCCCTCTGTCCCTCTCCCCATCACCACCACCCCCCAATCTCTCTCTCTAAGAAAAAAAAAAGTTGTTTGATTGAAATAGTGAGTAATCATGGCATATTTGCATATGTGAGAGTAACATCAGAAGCATCCTCCTTCCCCAACCTTCCCTTAAATAAAATGATGGCCATAAAATCAGGAAAAGAGAGTATTACTTATTTTCCATTTAAGTTTTTCAACAAATACTTACTGAATAGCTACTACATACAGGTTCTTGCCCCCCCAAAAAAAAAAATACAAACCTACCACACTCTTTGGAGCAATGGTAGTGATGCTTACCTGTGTACTGGTGTGTGGGCCTCATACACCTCAAGGTTCTCTGTGTACAGGATTATGCAAATGAATCTGAAACCCACTGCTAGAAGCCCCAGTATTATCTACCTACCACCAAAATAACCTATTCTGTGAACTGTGTTTCATCCTGAAATATTTTTATAGGGAATCAAGATTAAGGTTGCATTTCTACAAAAATAACTCATCGTTTTTGCAATTATTGCTACACATTCTTCCTAATATTACAAAAAATAGTATAGTTCAGTATCACCATGACATATTACAAAAAGGCTAGGAATATAGCTAAAAATTCAGTGATAATATATTATGATACATTTCAGTGATAATATATTATGATAAATTTAGGGACCTGGTCAAAAAACAATGGAAGGAATTGAACAAGTTAGTAAATGAACCAGAAGAAAGAGGTGGGAAATGGGGCTTCTAATGATCTTGTCAGTGTTGAGAGAGAAAGTCCACATACAGAAAGAAGATTGTGTATCTGAAGAATGAGAGTAATTCTTTAATTTCTTCTGCATTAATCAGATGCCTATTAGAGGACCTATATTTCATATTCCTCACAACATTTTGAAAGTTCATCAAGAAAAGAAAAGGATGCCAGTGTTCATTTAACATATGGGAAACAACCTTTGATGAGAGAAAGTTAGAAGTCATGCAGCCAGGCAGAGTCTGCTAATTTTAAAGGATCGGTCTTCTGAAGAACATTCCCAAGAGGGTGAATCTCCTTGTAAGACCGGTTGAAAATTGAATGGCAAAACAAGCTTTCTGTCTTTAAGCTTATATTTTAAATCCACCAGAAAAATAGAACTTTTCCATTAATGGTGGGAAGGAACCTATAAAGACATATATGTGTATATATAATTATATATATGCACACAAGCATGCACACACATTTGCTACACATATGGCTACCCTCCTGACTCTTCTCTCCCACCCTGATGCACATGAGTGGAATGACAAAAGGACAGTGAAAGCCATAAAATGAGATACGGTCAGATCTCACTAACCTCACTTAATTATACAACCTGTATTTTTAGGTTAGCAAACATTCCATTCACAGTATATTTTAGAGAAATTAAACTTGGTGTATTCCACTCAAGTATATGTAACCAGTATGGATGACATAATTATACGAAGCTATCTTGCTGGGTTTGGAAAATGCATGTGGAAAGTATTTTTAATAAAAGAACAGATATTTGCACCAAGAGAGCAGGATAAAAAGTACCTAAAACATTTTGCATCATCTGCCACAAGTGAAATATGCCACTTATGATCTTATTATTGCAAATTTTAAAATAGTAGAAGCTAAATGAGGTTTTTCTGTTTTCCATCCTTGTTTAAGAAATCAACAGTTTGAGATAGCATGTGTAACTCAAAAAAATTTTTAAATACTGAAGCAAGGTGAAAACATTTGAGAATGTACTGAAGGTCCATTAAAAAGGTGAACTTTACATAGATAATCAATAAATAGCTGAAAATATTAAATTACAGCTATAAATGTTTGTGACATCTCTACTAAAAATATCCTGGAGTAGCACATGCTAAATAGACTTGGTAGTTGTTTTTCCCTCTGTGATATAATTCCAGATTAGAGTTTCATTTTTTCCCCCCACAGAACAATAAAAAGCTTCAAAGGAAGGAAGAGTGGGCTGTGATAGAATGAGAATTAGACCTCAAGATCAACTAGTGCATGAAATGATAAAAGAGATTAGAATAATATCAACATTTCTGGTATAATCAATCACTGCAAATGTGTCAGCAAGTATATGAGGCCATCCCCTTCTGTCAATAAAACCGAGTAGACAATTTGAGTAAGGGAGGAAGT
Source organism: Neogale vison (assembly GCF_020171115.1). Lineage (NCBI taxonomy): Eukaryota > Metazoa > Chordata > Mammalia > Carnivora > Mustelidae > Neogale > Neogale vison. The sequence goes on along the minus strand of NC_058091.1, from coordinate 73,758,939 downwards.
AGAGCCCAGTCAGACATGGCTATCAACACTTCTCTTTCTGTCTCAGCAGAACAAAATTCTGAGGCAAGTTCTTGGAACAAACAGAAGTTTATCCAAATGAAAATCAAATGATAAATGCCAAGAGAATATTCCTTCTCTGGAATTCTTTCAGTTCTTCGACTTAACCAGCTGGAATGAATTTTCAAGTAGCATTTTGTTCAGCCTTTTGAAATGAAGGACTTTCCTGTTAATTGGAAAGCTATATTTTATCAAAGATAAAGACAGTGCTCTTGGCTTAGTGATTCTCTTTTAAAAAGAAAAAAAAAAAAAGACATTTGGTGGATATTTAACCTAAACAAATTCCAGAACACTCATTTTAAGTGTGAAGGACTGAACTGTGAGCCTATATACCTAACTAAAGAAAAATGGGGAAAATTCAAATGCCAATGTTATTCTAAGCTCTGCATGAAAACTTGCTATTATACTGTGCTCCCTTCTGAGAGGAATATGTAAGGATTCCTCTCAGGAGGGAGGAAAAAAATTAAAAAACACTAACTTTCAGAATCAAATATTGATACAACTGAGGTTTATGGTTTTCTAAGGTAAATTAATTGGGTAAGCCACAGATTTAAGCATTCTTGATTGTGTTACTTTAAAATGTGTTTTGAAGACAGGGATAACATGATTATCAACTCACAAAGATTTAGAGCAAGAAAATAAAGTTAACCGGGAAAAAAATATTTAAGACTCAGATTTTCAAACCAACCTAAACTTTAGGCAGTATTTTGAACTTAATTGCTGGTTAGTGATATGTTAAATACACATTTGATATTTAAATTGATGCAGAATTAGGCAACCCGATTTATCACAAGAACATGAAAAGTTTTAAAAAGGAATTAATTATAATGTAATACTAAAGAAATACTGTTCCCAGACTTCTTAAGGGAATCACTCAATAGGTAGTCTGGGGGTGCCTGGGTGGCTTAGTGGGTTAAAGCCTCTGCCTTCAGCTCAGGTCATAATCCCAGGGTCCTGGGATCTGCTCAGCAGGGAGCCTGCTTCCCCATCTCTCTCTCCTTCCTCATCTCTCTCTCTTCGCCTCTCGGCCTACTTGTGATCTCTGTCTGTCAAATAAATAAATAAAATCTTGAAAAAAAAATAGGTAGTCTGAATGACAATTATGTATTCTACTTTAAAATAATGTTATAAGAAAACCTCTTTATTTTTTTTCCCAATTTATTTATTTTCAGAAAAACAGTATTCATTATTTTTTCACCACACCCAGTGCTCCATGCAAGCTGTGCCCTCTATAATACCCACCACCTGGTAGCCCAACCTCCCACCCCCCCCCCCCGCCACTTCAAACCCCTCAGACTGTTTTTCAGAGTCCATAGTCTCTCATAGAAAACCTCTTTATGATACTATTTATGTACTTTGAATCTGGCAATATGTGTAGGATAGGAATTTTCTTTTTTTCTTTTTTCTTAATTAACATACGATGTATTATTTGCCCCAGGGGTACAGGTCTGTCAGTCATCAGTCTTACACAATTCACAGCACTCACCATAGCACATGCCCTCCCCAGTATCCATCATCCAGACACCTCATCCCTTTGACAGCCCCCCTCTACTCCAGCAACTCTCAAATTGTTTCCTGAGGTTAAGATTCTCTTATGTAGGTTTGTCTCCCTCTCTGTTTTCATCTTGTTTTACTTTTCCTTCTCTTCCCTTATGTTCATCTGTTTCCTTAAATTACACATATGAGTGAAATCAGGTGGTTTTTGTCTTTCTCAGACTGACATAAGTTTTGCTTAGCATAATACCCTCTATTTCCTTACACATCATTGCAGAGGGCAAGATTTCATTCTTTTTTTTATGGCTGAGTAATATTCCATTGTATATCTACACCACATCTTTTTTGTCCATTCATCCGTCAATGGACATCTTAGCTCTTTCCATATTTTAGCTATTATGGGCTGCAATAGATTCTTTTTTAAGGATGATGTCAAAGAAATATTTGACATAAACATTCCACAGACTCACACACACACATATATTTTGTACCTTGAGATATAAGCTGATGGTCTATAGCAGCAGCCAGCATGAGCCTGAGATGGGCAATAAAAAGATGATGGTGTTATAAAAAAAGATAAACACATAAGTTCATTTTTTAAATAGTCTTTAATACTTTGAGGAGATTGGTCTAAGCTGAAAACTTCAGGGAAGACAAGCAGCCGTGCAACTAGGCAGGCTTCGGTGATTTTTTAAATAATGCAGCCAGCCACGTCATTATCTAAATTTCTAAGGAAAAGCAATATACACATTAATCCCCCTATTATAAGTTCATAAACAGTGTATAAAGCAATCAGAATATCATATGCCAAGTTATTTTTTCTTGAGAGAGCAGTTAATACTCATTTCACAAACTAGCTACAAATTTCATGGCAGAAGTAATGTACTGAATTTGACTGGATTTAATAGTTGAAATTTACCAGCATACCCACTGACAAGTGAAAATCAGAACAAGTTTACAAGCTAATCCAGTAGACACAATTGTATAAGACCCAAGGTCTAGTTCAAAACGCATTCTTCATAGACCAAGAAATTTTCCACATATAAATGAATGTGCGTGATTAAGTTTCCAAGGGTTTTGTAATCTAACCTAATGTGGCAGATAGAACTTCAAAGTCAAGAGATTTTGCATTCAAACAAAACACTGAAATTTCAAATGAACTTTTATCAAATTGTATTTGATTCAAGAGAAATAAGTTTACATTAAAGAATACTAAACTTAAAATGGTTACCTAAATAAAATAGGTATCTAAATTGTAATATCCTGCTGTGTTTTTAAAATATTATAAAATACAGGATACCCTTTACTTTTCTAATGAGTAGGTTGCAAATATTGCAAATAGTAAAAAAATCTTTGGGCACTTTCTCCTTTGTGCTTTTAACTATTCTTTTAACACTGATGATTTATAACAGGAAGGCATGTTAGTATGCCTAGTATGCAATATCCAGCATCTTTAACAGTTTCTTCTGGACTCTAAAGTCCCTCTTGAGTGCAGAGTCCAGGCTAAGATTCTGGGCAGCAGAAGCAGTGAGATGGAATAGGGTTACCTTGGGTGAAAGGGCCATGAAAATTTCTGTCAGCACAGAACGAAAATTCAGAATTTCAGATCCTGAATCTTCAGTGAGTGATGAAATTATTTAAACAACAGAGGAAAACATCTATCAAGGCGAACTGAAAGTAATCCATAAGGAAAGTATGACCTAACAAAAGAAAGTTTATTATGCAAAAGCAGATTATGAAAATAGAAGTTCTAAAAATCGGTCATTGTTAATGTTTATGATGTTTGCTATAAAATGAAGTGATTTATAATAGGACTGCATTCATGACTCACTGGGATTTTTAAATCTAAATCAGTACAGTTTTTTCTCTCTTTGGGTGTAAATCTCTGATAATTTTATGAGGATTTCAGAAATGTAGCAGTGGTAGTTTAAAGTAAAACAAAGTTTCTAATTTTTATATAAATGACACAATAGGTAAAAAATTTCCAAAACTCACGTATACTACATTCTTCCTCTTTACAACTGGGAAGGGAATGGAAATACTGAAGAATACATGGACTGTAGCAGTAAGAAAGAAGAAAGAATGAAGTGACCAGGCTGGTCCTGGCACAAAACATCTCTTTCAAAGTGCTGTTAGGATCTGAAGAGCCACTTGCTGCTCAGAATTCAAATTCCAGAGGCGCCTGGGTGGCTCAGTGGGTTAAGCCTCTGCCTTCAGCTCAGGTCATGATCCCAGGGTCCTGGGGTCAAGGACCTGGGATCCAGCCCCACATCAGGCTCTTGACCTGCTTCCCTCTGCCTCTCTGCCTACTTGAGATCTCTCTCTCTCTCTGTCACATAAATAAATAAAATCTTTAAAAAATAAAAATTTAAATTCCAAGAGGTTAAGAAAGTATATTCTAAACCATAATTTTTAGAAAACTCTCTGTGCTATTAGGTTAGTCCATGCACTTTTCTTGCCCCCCTCTTTTGACTAAGTAGCTTCAACGTGAACTCAAAGAAGGATGCTTTACCACAGTGCGCTCTATTGAGATGTGACACAGAGGCAGAAGGGCATAATGTGGTTAAGAGCCTCATTTCCCCAGTGTTAGGTGTAGGGTATAGTAGAGCTTGTAGACCTGGCGTTCTCACTTGGCAGCATACCTGTTACAGGGGCGCCTGCCTGGTGCAGTCATTTGAGCGGGCGACTCTCCGTTCATCTCAGGTCATGATTTCCAGGTTGTGGGATCCAGCCCCTCATTGGACTCTGCGCTCAGCCAGGGGTGGGCTTGAGATTCTTTCATTCTCCCTCTGTCCCTACCCATCCCCACACTTGGTCGCTCAAGCTCTCTCTCTCTCAAATAAATAAATCTTAAAAAAAAAAAATAGTAGTAGTATGACTGGTATACCTAAGTGTCCGTTAACCTTTAATTACCATTAGTCTTACTATTTTTAGAAGCAGACCACCCTTGTCATCTTCACCAGGATTACCACAATAGGCTACTAACTGCGAACTTACTGAGCAAAGAGGATAGAAATATAAGTAACCTAATCCAGGAAAAGGTGAGCAAGTGAGGAAGGTCGCCCTGAAGGAGTGATACGTGGCAGAGAATTAAACACAAAGGCTGAATTAGAGCAAGGGATGTGAGAGAATGCAGTCTAGTGAATGTATCAAACACATGGACTCAGTAAATGTGGTGGGTTGTGGTGAATGAAGTGCAGGGGTGACTAGAAAGAAAAGTATGAGGCCATTGAAGGGAGTGACAAAGTGAGTAGGGGCTGGATAGAGGACCAGGACCCTGAGTGCCATGTTAAGACATTTGGGTTTATCTGCTTTCACCTTCTAAAATTTACACTCAGTGTCTTAGAGTCAGGACAGTCTTGTTTCCGAATTCCCAAAGAATGTAACACAAGTAGATTGCATCTCTTCTATTAGTCCTTTTCAACTGGTGGGAAAATGCTATTTTGATCTTAATATGTTTTAAGGATCAAAGCTATCTTTGCAAAAATGGTTCAAGGTACTTTCCCAAATTAAGAGCATTTGGTATAGAGTGTGTAATTTTATACCAAATTATTTTTCTGCAAATAATTAATCAGAAGCATCTTGAAAGTTAAATAGGAATACAATTAAATCAATTCAGGTATTGAACTACAGAATAAATAATTCAGATAGTTTTAAACTTTAGTTTGGAGAAATTAAGTGTCTATTTACAAATCCATTTCTTCATATTTTCACTATATTTATTATAAATTCCTAGATCAGAGTAATATCATGGAAATAAGTATTTTTATTTCTTTAACAATTTTATTTATTCATTTGACACAGAGAGAGAGAGAGAGAGAGAGAGAGAGAGCACAAGCAGAGGGAGAGGGAGAAGAAGCAGGCCTCCCCCTGAGCGGAGAGCCTGACGGAGGGCTCAGTCACAAGACCCCCAGATCATGACCTGAGTGGAAGGCAGACACTTAATCAACTGAGGCACCCAAGCAGCTCTATTTCTATTTTATTTTTCAAAAAACAAAAAAGGTTTGAATACATTCCTGATTCTACATGGTAATAATACAGCTGAAAAGAAATTTGGCCTTTCTGACTCTCAGCTGTGTTCTTTACCACTGGGTCAGGCTGTTCTGTGTTTGTATAGCCCACAATTCAAAAGCCTTTATATATTACATGTATCTATGTACCAGATCATAATTGCTGAAGAAGTTAGACTGTAGCAATTTCCCCTCCTCTGCAAAATTTCCCAAGTGATATATTAACTAAAAGGAATAAAATTTGGAATTTTCATCCTCTATACATTAAAGTCAGGTCAGTTCTAGGTTTAAAAATTATTAGATTAACCCCATTTTCTCATGATTTGTGCTTTTTTGAAGGTATAAAGTGTTTCCAATTGAACTTCATTCCACAACAATAAAGAGAAAACACCTAGCCATACATTTTGCATTTTAATGGAATATTTATTTAATTGGTCTTGGTTATAGATTCAATAATATTTAGTCCTCCATCTAGAGTGTGGGATACATTTTAGCTTTTTGAGAAAAATTCAGCTTGTCTTAGAAGTGGACCTACTGAAAGCTCAATGGCTCCTCATAGTGGTGGCATGAAAGAAATTCACCAGGAAGTCCTTCATAAAGACCTCTGCACGGACATTGCTAAGCATTCACCAAATTGTGACCTGATATTCACAATTTGAGTAATTTGCAACAAATAAATCCTGTCTGTGATTCTATGGAAGCAATTTTTTTTATAACCCTCTTACATTTTAAAATCTAATTTAACATTTTCTATAGTTTTCATTTTTCACTTGGAACTTAAATACATAATTTAGGAAAAAAAATTCAGGATTGCTTCCTTCTCTCTTTGTTCATTTTTACATGTTTATTCCTTTCAGTTCATATTTCTATTTGAACATGTTTTAAAAAGACAGGCTGAAACTGATTTTCATTTTGTATCTAGCTGTCTGTTTCAAATGCACCTAGTCAGAAAACTTGCCTTAAACATTAGTAGCTATGGTACCTCAAAAAACATACTTTGTATATATAAAGAAATTGAATAAGAAACCATATGATGTGAAATAAACTTTGAGGGTATACATTTAAAGAAGTTGGATCTTCTATCGATCTACAGCTATGGTTCTTATTCTTTGATAGAACTCGGGGTGAACTTGTTAACTACAGGTTCCTGGGCCACTCATAAGACCTACTGAATCATAAGCTCCAGGGGTGGGGCCTAAGAATATGTATTTCTCAAAGTCATCTATGTTTGGAAACCTGCCTGCAGAAGGCCCTAGGGGGTGCTTAGATAAATCTGTATTAATAGGAAATAATTTCAGTATCTCAAAAATACCACCTATTCAATTATGTGATTCTGGTTTGCAATGAAATCTTAAATAATGTGGCTAGACCGCTCGGCACAAAAATTTTAGCTACCCTTTTAAAAGTTAAGGCTCAACACTGGGCATTATATAAGACAGATGAATCCCTGACCTCTACCTCTGAAACCAACAATACAGTATATGTTCATTGAATTTAAGTTTTTTTAAAAGTTAAGGCTCAAAAATAAGTACCTATCACTGCATACACTCCCTTTATGGATTCTAATTACAAAAGTGCTCCTGAAATCAGAAATAAGATCACATGTCAGCATATCCTATTGGCCTTTTCTAAACTAGTCACAGAAACGTCCAAACTCTCCCCTGTTGTCAGATTCTGATACTTGCCCTTTTCGGGTTTTCAATATCACTGACCCTCAGGACAAACGCCCAACATGGCAATTGAGTCCTGTACATGGTTCCAGCTTCTCTGAGTAATGTCCTATATTTAGACTCTGATCAAACCAAGGAAGTCTACTTTTTCAGTTCCCCAGATTGACCATGTCCTTGCATGCCTTCATTGACATAACTGTTCACTGCCTGACATCCCCTTTTGCCCTTTTTGGCCTGGCAAAAGCTCATTCATTCTTTAAGGCTCAAAAATATCACCCCATCTGGGGAGTCCTTTTCCATTTCCATTGGCAGAGGTCAATGCTTTCCTTGCTGTGCTCCCATTAGGAGCTTGCACATGCCTCTCTCCACTTTAGCATTTGCTTGTAACTATAATTATTGCGCCTGTCTCCATGTCTCATTTGTATCCCCAAGTTTTAGCACACTTTCTGGCATAGAGTAGAAGCTGAATTCATGTTTTTGTAATGAGTTAATAACATTAACTTTAATTTCTTCCATGATTAATGTGTGCCAGGCACTATGCTAAGTGCTTTACAAGCATCTCGTGTAATCTTTACAACATTTAGCAAATAGTAGTGATTATCCACATGTTAAATGCCAGCTAATCCTGAGAGATGCCAACAAATTGCCAAAAGTTACACAACTAGTTGTTGGCAGACCTAGAATTTGAGCACTATGTTTTTCTGACTCTAAAAACAGCAATCTTAAACAAATGTTGCACCATAAAGGCTCAGGTCATACTTGATTGCTAATAGTAATTTCTCTTGGAAGGTCTCTATCCAACATCAATCTTATACCTGGAACATCAAGGTTTGACGACTATTAGAACACTCTACAACTCAATTCTGGTGCACACATACACATGCATAATCAGTGAATGTTGAAACACAAACATGTATGTAAGATTGTGGTAAATTTGCTTAGTTTGCAAACTTACCAAAGTATAAAACAACTTTTATTGACCACATCAATAAAAAGTCATCAGAATAGAAAAAAGAAGTCCCCTTTAATGAAAACCTTACAGGATTTCCCAAATTGCACGTGATTTCTAGTGGAATGCAGCCACTCTCCTGCATTTCTATTTTATTTCTTGGACGAGAGGAAAATATATTATTTATACAAAAGGGTAGTTAGTGTTTCCAACCACTAACACATGGTGTGTAAAAGATAATAATCCCATTTTTCTATTGTGCAATAGCCCTCTATTGGGCAACAATCATGTACAATGTGCTAGTTTCCTGTTACTTTACTAGAGCCTCCCCTTACCCTCACCGCCCAGACTAAATAGTTACTCCTTGGATAATAAAACTATAATACTGAGTTTCAGGCTACTTCCAAAAATGTTTCTGCCTGTCTTAAGAAATAATTGTATCAGTTTGCTAATAAACAGAAATGCACTATAAGTTGAATATATTGTCACTTGTGGCTAAAAAGCATATAAATCAATCTGTGGCCAAGAAAGAAACAATATATTTCTTATGTGTTCAGAATATTATGGTTAAGATCACAGCTGTAAGATGTTGGACCATCATCAAAAGAACAATGTCAAACACTGCACTTTTGGATAATTTCCATAAAAATAACTTTTTGTTTGGGGTCAGTAGTTTTTATGGAACTTTAGAATAATTTTCACTGATAGTTTTTTTAGAATTGAACTTGAACACCTCCAAAATGCTCCTCAAAATGGAAATACTATGTAATCTAACATTTACAGCCAGGTCCTTCTGAAAACCAAGCATATATCATGAAAACCAGCATTTCTCTCTTTTGCTTTGTACAGTTTCATGAAAATTAAATTGTGCTGCATATTCAGAAAGGTAAATATATTCTTCAGTTTTCTCTGTTTAATTACCAAATTCAAGTCAACACTTCAAATGTGTAATAATTAAAGCCAGAATGAGGAAAAAAACAAAACCTGGATTCCTTCCTCAGAAATTTTATCTATCCAGCAAATTCTTTCAAGGACAAAGAGTTATGGGATCAGTCAGTCAGTGTACAAGTAGCTCAGCTCTATGCGTAACAGTCAACCCTAACATTTTTTTGTTCATCACTACATATCCAAAACAATTTAACTGATACTTGTCTTACAGTGGCCTGAATTCTCATTTTTATTGTCTTTTTAGAGTCCAGATTTTGGAGGTGCATTATGTTTAGCCCAAAAAGGCAAGTTTTCAAAAGTAGTTGGAAGATTTTATAAATATAGTCTCAGACAAGCTAGTTGTGGCATAAAATCATTAATCCAAGGAGACTTTGTTGGCCCAGGATACATATGCAGTATTAATAACACTGCTCCCTAGGATTCTGTAACCAGAGCTCAAGAAGAAGAAAGCCAAACCACTGAATTCAATATTTGCAGCCTATTTCAGGACATAAAATATTTTGGTTCTCTCATACAAATAAATTCTCCAAAATACTTTGTCTAAAATGATTTTTTTGTAGACAGATACTAATTTCAAATTTTACATGGCTTAGTTTCTGTGGATGCACATTATCAGAATTTGTCCCACACCAAGAAGTAGTAAGTCCTAGTTTTCATTTCCTATGATACTGATTTAATCAGTAATTTCTCATTGAGATATATATAATCATGGATGTAACTAAAACCATACTAACAAACTAAATAAATAAAAAGAGCCCATCCAGTTTGGTGCAAGCCTCATGCACTTTGCTACTTTGCTCAAATTACTCTCTTCCACTAAAACTCTTAGCAATTTTCCAATTTCAACAGAAGGAAACTCAGTTCATCTCCCTGGCTCTAGTCTACCTTGCAGAATGCCTTTCCACATCAAAACCTTTAAGGTCGGGGCACCTGGGTGGCTCAGTGTGTTAAAGCCTCTGCCTTCAGCTCGGGTCATGATCCCAGGTCCTGGGATCGAGCCCCACATCAGGCTCTCTGCTCAGCGGGGAGCCTGCTTCCCTCTCTCTCTCTCTGCCTGCTTCTCTGTCTGCTTGTGATCTCTGTCTGTCAAAGAAAAAAATAAGAATAATTAAAAATTTAAAAAAAGAAAAAAACCTTTAAGGTCCTATTTTTTTTATAGATTTTATTAATTTATTTACTTGACAGACAGAGATCACAAGTACGCAGAGAGGCAGGCAGAGAGAGAGAGAGGAGGAAGCAGGCTCCCCACTGAGCAGAGAGCCTGATGTGGGGCTCTATTCCAGGACTCTGAGATCATGACCTGAACCAAAGGCAGAGGCTTAACCCACTGAGCCACCCAGGTGCCCCTTTAAGGTCCTATTGATTCCACTTTTTAAAATGCCCCATACTCTGTATCTGAACTAAATATCTGTGCTTCAAATCCAGTTCAAGATCAGGGACCTCCATGGAATCCAGTATATATCCAATAAATATTTGCTCATTTGGGTGAGAGAGACACAATGTTCCTGCCTGCATAGCTGATACCATAGGGTTATTGATAAGTTATAGTTAGCACCCGGCGGGTGATCGCAAAGAAAATCGATTTCAACATACAAATATTTGTGTTGAAATAGAGTACATTTCTCCTGGTATTTGCATATTTGTTATGTAAATCAAGTCTCTTTTAGTATATGACATGCAGTTATAGCAGGACACTGCAAATATCTGTTACTTGGAAAAATTTGAATACGAAGGAGTGCCTTCAGTAGGAGTTAGATAACATACATACATTAGAAATGTCTTATAGGGCACAAATTCTATTCAAAACTTTGTATTAAATATTCTCAAGTAACTATGATATAAATTAATTCTCAAACTTATAACTATAGAACCCTCTACTGTCCAAAACTATCATATGTTAATTTCTTCATTATATTTTATGCTCCGTGTTCACATTTCTTGAAATGTGGTACAGATCTAATCAAAAGTATCTGAGTGAATGATTTCACGAGTAGATACTTGGTATCTATGGTCTGATATGCAACCTAAAAGAAATTAAATTTGTTGTTTAAAACTTAGGATAACCAGATAGAACATGATTGAATGTATTTTTAAAAGGTGTTCTTTCGTTTCAGGAAAAAAAGGAAGGGAGAGGAAAAGGAAAAAACCTAATAAAGAAGAAAGTAAGGATGCCATACCTGATAACAAAGGTCTGGAACCCAGCAGAGAAACTCCAGAACAACGAGAAAACAAAGACAAACAGCAGCAGAAGAAGCGAAAGGTCCAAGATAAACAACAGAAATCGGTATCGGTCAGCACTGTACATTAGAGGGTCCCATGAGATCGTTGTAAACTCATGATGCTGCTATCTCAACCAGATGCCCAGGACAGGTGCTCTAGCCATTAGGACCACAAATGGACAACGTGTCAGTTACTGCTCTGTCTCAACAACATTCCAGATAGTTGCTATATTCTTTGTACAAGCATAGCTAACAACAAAGAGCCAAAAGTTCAAAGAAGGGATGTTTTCAAATGGTTATCTAACACGCTTCTGTGCATTTCTAAGAGACAAGAAATTTTGTATATAATTATCAATAGGCTATAAGATGTAACAGCATAATGATGACATCTGGAGAGCGACATCTTTTTCCCTATAAAAATAATTTTTCAAGCTATTGCTTTAAGAAGCGAAATATAGTTCTGCAAATTCGAAGAGGCAATATCCCTTCAAAGTCAATAAGAGATCAGGGAAGAGAAACATCTTTCAAAGAACAGTGTTGTTTTGTCCAGGAGATCTAGAGAGTGCTCAGACATTAGGGCCCGGCATTTGGAATCGTAGGAATTACTACCACCGAAACGACCGTTTTCAGATTGGTTCTATTGCCTTCACCCTGTCCTTCGGCAAGAAACATGAGAGTGTACACCAGAGTTAAGCATACTGTGTGGGATTGGAAAAAGGCAAAATGTGGAAGAAACCATAGCGTTGGAGATGACTTCTGTGCTTTACAAAACTGTGAAGGGTTGTGATTACCTGGAACAGATCTCTAATCAATGTCAGCACTGTGTGGTTCAGCCTCTGCTACCCCTTGGGTTATATAAGTCTGTAAACATGTACTTGTAAGTTCCAAAAGCAAAATCATACTTATTAGAAGAAAATTCTGATTTCACAGAGAAGCAAAAACTAGAGCAAGGAGACTAGAACATGTTTGCAAAATCATGTGTTTTCTGCAGGAAAAACAATTTTATTACCACCTGGAACTAACAGGGGATACTACTTTCTAACAAGGTGTATCTAGTAGGGGGGAAAGCCACCACAATAAATATATTTGTTGATAGTTTTTAGAGTTTTTGTTCATTTTGTTTTATTGGAAAATTGTTACTCTTACAGACTCATGAATTAAGAAATGGGATTCTGTATCCTATGTAATCTGAACATACTACATTTCTCGATGTTTGCTTTTGGAATCCACCTTTTGTAAGTAGATAGAGATTTACTTATAGCATATTAGGAGGCATTTATTCAGCTTTTCCCTTAATCAACAAAATTCTAATTCTAGATGCATAGGCCTCCCGAAATGATTTCACCGCTCCCCCTTCACTGCTTAGAAACTAGCATGTGTCAGTTCCTCCTGCATTTTGAACATTTGGCCTTTTCTTCTCCATGTTTTCTCAGTCTGTGGATCTCTTTTGGGGATTGAAGTCAACCTAGCTGAATGCCTTCCCAGTGTTTCACAGAGGACACAGCCAGCCCAGGACAGGAGGAGGCATCTTTGAGCAAGCCCACAGAATCTCGCTGCCCACCTTAGCCTTTCTGTCGTAATGGCAAGACGCAAGGCTGCTCTGCCCACCCCCACTTCCTGACCCTCTAAAGATCAGTGCTTTCAGAAGAATTGGCAGTTGAGTCTGGCTTCTGGCTGCCTATCTCTGGTCACTTTTTTTCCTCCAACTGTACTGTTTGTATGGACTGCTTGGCTTAATTCGTTTTTCACTTCTCTTGTCTTCCAAGATATGAAATTTTTGAATGATGCATTTCTGTTTCTTACTTTGGTGTTTTCTTTCCTACTCTGCATGAGATAAGTGTTTCAACTAACTAGATCTATTCCCCATGTATGAAAATAATTCTATTTTCAACTACAGCTTATATCATCAAGGAGAAATAAACCTTTTCCTACAAAACTATATTAAGTGGAAGTATATTCCCATGTTCTAGGACTTTTGGATGGTTTCAGACTTCATCTTTGTCCTCAATCTTATCTAGTCAAGCAGTAGCGGCCAAATTATTTGTCTCTTTCTGTGATGGTCATTGTCTCCATTCTTTCAAAAAGCCAGTTATTGGGAGGGTCTAGGCGTGCAAATGCAGTGCTGAAAAATGGTTAAATCAGCCAAGACACAACAGCTGTGGCAGTGACTGTCATGTCTTCCCAGGTGTTTTGACTCAAGACTTTTACCCTGAGATCTTCCAGAAAACAGCAGATAATCTAAATTCTTGATGCAGCACTTAAATAAAAGTAGAATTATTACAAAGGGAAAAAATGACAAGTAGCATTAATATTTATACTTTGGGTGAAACATAAGTGAAGACACAGATAACATCAATTTTAAATGTTCCTGTAATAGATCTTGAGGCATGTGGAAACATTATGATGTTGAAACTGGCAGCCTACTCAACTTTGAGCAAAATCTCATGATCAACTCTGGTAAATTTCCCACACTAGTCACAGAAGGCATTAACTCTCTGCTGTGATTATGTCTCTAGGATCTGGTGAACTATTGTCGGTAATGAGTGGCTGGTAGATTATTGATTCAAAGAGAATCAAAAGACTGCAGCAACAGAAATCTGTCTATGTCTAAACCACATTCCTCATCTTCAAATTCTGCTTTATAACTAAGGAAAGGTCTGTCTTCCATAGTAAAAGTAAGGTTCTAGTCCCAGATATTAACCATTAGCAAATCACCTGGGTTCTCTATGTTCCCTTTTTTTTTTTCTTTAATTTTGTTTATTTATTTGAAAGCGTAAGAGGGAGGGAGGGAGAGAGAGCAAGCACGAGCTCACGCACAAGCAGGGGGAAGAAGCAGAGGAAGAGGGAGAGGCAGACTCCCCAGTGAGCAAGGAGCCCTGTGCAAGACTGGAGACTCTAGACTCGAGCACAGGATCCTGCGATCATGACCTGAGCCCTGACTGGAAGGCAAACGCTTAACCGACTGAGCCACCCAAGTGCCCCATGGGTTCCCATTTTCTTAAGTACAACATGAGAAAGGTGGGCTGAAGATGATTACTGGCAGGGGAGCATGTGACCTCTATGTTGGTTCAGGGTGATGCCCCTACAGAGTTCTCATCAGCAGCAGTGTCCTCTGGGCTCCTCAACCCTGCTTTTTCCCAAACGTGAAAATCTATTAGTTCATAAAGGATACAGATTGAACTCTGATGTTACTGAATTAAAAGTTGTTCACATTAGTGGTTCTTAAAATATTGAAACAAATAGCATTGAGAAGGAAAAAAGGAATATATCAATGCATCTAATGCCAGGAAGGTTTCAGAATATCCTCACAAAAGGGAGAGCTCAAAGAAAACCGGAAGTTCTCTATAGCTAAAGTTAGGCAGTCTGGGTTCAGATCCCAGTTGTGTTACTTAAATGTCATAACCTGTGTGACCTTGAACCAGTTGTGTGGTCTCTCAGAGCCTCCATTCCTCCCCTGCAAAATGGAAATGGCAACACCTACCTTGGAAAATTATTAGGAGAATTGAAAGGCTCATCACTCATTATAAGTGATTATTCTGTATACAAATAAGTATCACTAAAAAGTAATGAAACTTTTCACAAGTCACATATATAAATCAATTTTATCTCTTGAGTAATGACAAGTGAAAATATCCTTATAATTGTACACATGTAATAATTTCAAGGTATATAGTGAGAATCACCAAAATGAAATCAAGAATAGTAACTAAAGTGTAAACACTAGTTTTGTCTTAAATCCTCTTACAATTGAGAAATTACTCATTCTTTAAAGTACACATATGCATTTTACCAATGAACATAAATTAAAACACTCTATCTTTCCCATGGATATATTTTAATAGCAGAGGAACTGACGTCTCTTTCTCAAAACAATAGCAACTACTGTCTGCAAATTAGGAGGGAAAAGTCCTCTTTCTAAGGCTGATTTGTTTCATTGCAGTTCATCGGAAACCAAATATATCCTCTACTGAAAGAATAAAATTAAATAAAGCTGATGGTCAGATCAGTTGAGACTTTTCCCGTTGCAAGAATAACATTTCATCTCACCAATTTTCTAAATTGGGGGGAAAAAGAAAAATTTTCAAGAGAAAATTGTACCTCCTTTCTGCTAGCCACTCACAATTTGGCTAAGCTATATTGTGTAATTCTCCTAAAAGCAGTCTGAGAGAATTACAGATCTCCTCATTTTAAAAATGAGGAAATTGGGGCACAGGGAAGTATCCGATGTTACACAAGTGGCAACCAGTAGGGCTGAAGGTCCCTCTCACCGCTGGCTGCCTCCAAAGCCCATGCTCTCTCCCCTGCATCATAGCCCTTTAAAATCAAATTTATTACTAATTCCAAGAATGTCCATGATAAACATTATGGAAGTATTCTCCTGTGATCCGAATTAGCACCACATGAAAAGGAAGCTAGGAAGTCCAATCACAGAGGCCTTAACCCAGGATGAGACTCAAATCTGAATGTGTGTGCAAACGTGTGTGCGTACCTGCATCTGTTCTCCATAGCTGTGTGTGAGCTCCAGTCCTGTGGACTGACTGGTGGGACGGTGGATAGGAGGAGGCAAGTGTGTTCAGAGGGTAAAGGAGAAATGAGAATTATGTGCCATCAGCAGAAAACCGAAGTTGAAACAGAAGGGGAACAGCAGGTATGGCTCCTTGGGAAAGTCCTGGATTGCTACTGTGGACTGGTGCTCAGCTTAATTCTTTCTCAGTGTAAGCAAGGTATTTACCAACAGGACCACCTTGCCCTTGTGTCCTTGGTCAGAATTAAAACGATATAGGAAGAAACATCAACAAGTCATCCCTCTGGTTGGAACGGCCAAAACAAAATCCTTCGGATAATGCTTCATTTTCTCCCAGCTACTTCAAACATTCCGTATCAATATTTTAATTGTCACAAACCTTTTCTTGCCCATCCTGTCTCTTAAGCATTTCAGAGATCCACATATATATCATATAAACAGGTTAAAAAAAGAAGAAAAGGAAAGAAAAAAAGGGAAAGAAGAGACAGGAGGGAGGAAGAGAAAGAAAAAAGCAAAAAATAGTAACCACTTTTATTTACAGTCATTAAAATATAGTTGTAAGAAAACCTCAACTAGTAATAATATTTCATTAGCTGGAAAATTGGTACATGATAATTTTAGAAGACAGAATTACCTGACCATACAATAATCTGATATATCGACAGCTTAAAAAATGATCTTGTGCTTTTATAGCTACAGCTGTATGCAATGAAAAATATTATTGAAAACCATGTTGAGGCAATCCAAGATACTGAATCATCTACAAAAGATTATGTTTTACTTTTAAATATAAAGAACTGGCAGATACATAGTAGAAAAAAGTGTAAGCAAAGATGAATAATTAGTCTAATTACCAAAGTTTTCTTGCTAATTGAGGTTTCATTGATATACTATATTCTATACTGTTAATATCAGTTGCTTTTTAGTTATCCCTATCAAATTTCCATCACAAATAGACTTTAAGCAAGAGATAGATTTTTTTCAGCCAGTTTAATAACTCCGTAAAAATTATACAGGAGCATCTACCTCTATAATAAAATCAAAATAATAAATACATTTATAAGTGCCTTGAAATTGTAAACACAATACATATTATAAGCCACTATTGTTTTTGCCCAATGAAGAGCAGATGGCCTTTCCTCGTTTCTCACACTGTTGACCTCAATGGAACTTTATTCTTAGAGAAAATTATACATACCTTTCCAAAGAAGGAGTTAATAAAAGCAATAAAAGCACTAATGCTTGAGGTGACCATATATAAGAATGCAGCATGCTGCGTTTCCTTCTGTCATAATTTTCTTTGTCTGCTGTCATTGGAGCTACATCAAAAATAAGGCAGGAGACACCACTTCACTTTGTAAATTTTGTCTTGCCCAGACATAATACCATAAGCTACTAAATTTTTACTACTAAATTTTTAATCTATACCAGGGACATTTTTGAATTAGTTGATGCTACTACGCATGCTCTCTCTGCCCAGATCATGCATACCCTTGGTGGTCCCAAGCTCCCAAGAGAGAGGAAGCTCTGTAACAGCCCAGTCAACCATCTGGCCATGACAGTCTCAAGATTTGGGGGAAAAAAATAAAATAAGAAGAAGAGAAAAATTTCTGATCCTGAGAAGAATGGGGGCCCTTACTTTTATCCTTTTAGCTACCCTATATTACCATTCACTGCCTCTCCCCTAGAAAGCTCTGCCAAAAAAGGGGGGGAAAAAAAGCCATACTCCTAGCCTTTAGGGTTGGCAGGGGCTAGGTTTTCCCTGATGGCAATGTCAACCAGCCTTTGGCCTCTCTCCCTGCTTTGGCCCTGTACTTTTCTTATTTATGTTTTTTGGTTGACTAGTTTGAGAAGAAAAAATAATACCTAATGATTTAAAAATTAATCTAAGAATAAGTTTGAAGGGAAATAATTTAGTAAATTCCTCGACTCTTAATATCAAACTAAGGAAACAATATTATTTACACTTCTTAAAGCAGTAGTTTAGTTAAAAAAACCAAAACATATGGACATGGGGGAGGGTATGTGCTATGATGAGTGCGTGAGTAAGCCTAATGATTCACAGACCTGTACACCTGGGACAAATAATACATTATATGTTAATAAAAATAATTTTAAAAAATGAAACAAAAGGAAACTAAGAAAACAAACAAAAATATAAAAGCACTTGCTATTTAACATCCAAGGACATTTCCTTGTATGTTAACTTTTTAGAAGCAGTTCACTGAGTTTGCTCCTACTGATCTTTCTCCCATAGTAGAAAAAAATGGTTATCACTCACACAATATTACGGGAAAATAGATTTTAGTTTTATCCAAACCAGCAGTGATAATAATTTATGATTCCAAAAATACATAGACAAGGAGACTCCACTTAGGAAAGGGAGTCATTTTCATGCACATGAATTCTAGCTTTCTTGGTTGCCATCCTAGAACCCCTTTAAATGTTGGAGTTTTTCGAATGGGAGAGGGGAAAATGAAGTATTGGAGTAAACCAGGATTCCACTTGTTGATTGTGGAATATTTAAAGCATAGCTTTAATATGCAACTTGGGAAAGGGCCAGCTTAGTTTGTATATCCCTGTGACCCAATCAAATTTAGAACAGTATTATTTATAGAAAAGAGAGATCATTAGAAAGTGCTGTTCTAGGTCTTCAGATTTCCAAATTTATTATGAAAATTGTCCTTTCTGCAATCATGAAAATAGATTGTTTGGTCATAGGTAGCCTTGCAATCCACAGCAATTTGCAATTCTGGCCCAGTATGAGCTTCCTTGCCTCTACCATTCCACTCTCCAAAGCAACCAGTCAATTAGATCATAAGTAAAGACCAAATTGACAAAGAATAATGAAAAATTAATAAACTTAAAGAGAAATTACTATAGAAGAGCAGTATTTGTTTCAGTTTAATGTTTTGGGGACTACATCACTTTGGGAAATGAATATAAAACCAATCAGGAGAGGTATTTCCTCCCTATCTTAGTCTGTTTAAGCTCCTACAACAAAATACCAGACACTGGCTAGTTTGTAGAGAGCACTTATGGGGTCTGGAAGTCCAAGATCAAGGTGCTGGCAGAGCTGGTATCTCATGAGGACTCACTTTCTGGCTCACAGATGGGACCTGTCTGTGTCCTTGCATGGTGCAAGGAGCTGGGGATCTTTCTGGAACCTCTTTTATAAAGGCACTCGTCCCATTCATGAGGGCTCCAACCTTGTGATCTACACACCTCCCAAAGGCCCCATTTCCTAATATTCCTCAATGGCCATTAGGATTTCAACATACAAATTTTGAGGGGACACATTTAGACCATAGCACCATCCACTAGTGAGCTATCATCTAAATAAATAAATAATCAAAGTGTAGATTCTGCCATCCTTCTTGTATAGCTAAATAGCAACAGAGCTACCCAATTAGACTTAGTATTTTCATATGTATACACTCCACAAACACTTTCCTAAAATCCTCTATCAGCTTTCTAGGTAGAGGTTAAAGGCCTTTGTGTTGTTTTGTAATAATCGCTTTGCCAACTCTTGCATCCACAGTAAATATTAATGTTTTCCAGTCTGTACAAATTATGAGAAAGCAATAGTATTACATTTGTAATTATGTAACTTTATTAGTTTTGAGGTCAGAAATAATGAGAAAATGTGAAATTACAGAAGTCTAACTTTGCAGAAATAAAGTGATTTAACTATCAGTTTGAAGAAAAACATCTTTATCTGTAAAGGCAATCATGACTGAACCATGGAACTAGCCAGCAAAACTATACAAAACTCAATCACAAAGTTCAAAGTGAATTGAGAAGAACGCTTCAGAAAACAAATTCATTCCCAAATCACTTCTTAAAATGTAAAAAGAAAAATACTAAAGGAGAAGAAAATAATTAAAAGTGGAATCCCCTGTTGTTGTTTTTTTAAAAGATTTTATTTGTTTGAGAGAGAGAGCATGAGAAGGGGGATAGAGCAGAGGGAGAAGGAGAAGCAGGTCCCTCACTGAGCAGGGCTTCCCACAGCAGGGCTGGATCCCAGGACCCTGGAATCAGGGCCTGAGCCAAAGGCAGATGCTTAACTAACTGAGCCACCCAGGAACCCCCACTTAAAGGTTTCAATTTGTAAGAGAGGCTTCAATCTCTCAGCAAAGTGCTGCACATATGGTTCTAAAGATGCCACCTCAGCCCTAATCCAAAACTGTCCTCAGTGCTTGCCCAGCCTTCACTGGATACCACTTTCCCAGCTTCTGTTTTGCAAGGTCCCCAGTCTGGACTACCACAGACTCAGTGCTGGATTTCCCAACAGGAAGACTAAGCACGCTCTAAGGGACTCCACAAAGCAGAGGTAAGGAAAACAATTTGGTGGTGGGTGGGGAGCGTTGCTGTTTTTCTATTACAAAACAATTTTTGAAAAAAAAAATGCTAGTCAATATTACCAAAGTGGTATTGAATTAGTCACAATGGGAAAAACAAGAACATTGTTGAACTTTCTCATACTGGTGTTACAGTTTAATATTGTTTTATTTTGCAACACATAAAGGAAAAGGAAAACAATCTTTCATTGGTGGGGAGGGGGCTCCAAGACCTTGACAAACACCTAATACCCCGCCCTCCCCACCCAACAGTCAGTACTCAGCCTGGTTTAAGATACACCAGTGATTCTATCAAAACTCAACTAACTTCTCGGTATCCTGGGAGCCTTGGGAAAATCTCCTTTCACCTTTAACAGGAGGCTGGTTTGTAAGGAAACATATGAGATGCCCAGCCACCCATTCCTCCTTGTGTTTCCTTCATTCCTGTGTAGGGTAATAGCTCCAGGAACTCACAGGGTAAGTCATGTAAAACCTCTCTCTCACAGGGTAAGTCATGTAAAACCCTGTAAGAGTAAAGGAAAAAGGAAAGGGAAAAGGGTTTTCATAATGAAAGGAAATAAAAGGAATCCTGAAGAACACACTAGAGAAACCCAGACACATACATTCTTTCTAGTGTTATGTAGCTTCACCCACACTCAAAGGGAAAAAAATTGGTTTTGCTTCAAGAAGCTGTGCCTCTCGAAAACATAAAGGTCTTGGACTATCACAATAAACACTGCAAAATAAATAACAAAATGACATCTGGACCCCAAGCTTTGGATGGGGTAGAATGAGACAGAATGCTAATTTTTCTTCGTTCTAGTAATAAAGTATAGATTTCATTTTTTCTTTAAGAGATGCTTTCTGTTATTAGCCAAACACAAACCAAGGACGTGCTGATTTCAATCTGAAATCCCAAAAAATATAATACTTTCTGTCCATAACATCTTTTCACAAGTTGGGCTAATCTTCACAATATTTTAATTCTTTCTTTTTTCTATTTGAAACTAAAATGATAAGTACTCAGTTACCAAGCCAGTACATTTAATATGAAAATGGTTCACTTTTAGCCCTAATTATTATTGGTACTGGTAAACAAGAAAACTACCATCTTTTTGCATTGGAAAACCTCCCATGTAATATAGTAGAAAAATGAAACACTTCTATTGTAGAAGAATATTATTGTAATGATTATGTTTAATTGCTATTCATTCCAATGACAAGGAAAAAGACCATGTTTCCTGTGCTTCTAATATAAATCCAACTTGATGTGGTGATCCCATTCAATTATTTACGGAGACTTTACAGCAACCGATCAGGCTCTCTTCCTGTGTAAAATAATTACATGGAATGCTTGAATTTCCCCTAATAAATTTAAGGATTTTTAGATAGATACTTGCCTAAGAGTCACTTTGCTTATTTCCTGTAATGCTCTGATAAAATGTTTGTAGGTGACATAGTAAGTGTTGCATGCCCAATGCCAAAGAAACAAAAGCATTAACTCGGTTAAGCGTCTGCCTTCGCCTCAGGTCATGATCCCGGAGTCCTGGGATCAAGCCCCAGTGTCCTTGCTGAGCAGGAAGCCTGCTTCTCCGCTTCCCTCTACCTTTTCCCTCTGCTTGTGCTCCTTTGCTCTCTCTCTCAAATAAATAAAATCTTAAAAAAAAAAAAAAAGCATTAGAAACTTATGTCTTTGTGAGTTAATTGTAATGCCTCCTAAAAAGTCTTTATGCCTGATTTGTAGTAAATAATCATAATAATCAACTAAATTATTTCAAACTTACATACTCCATTATTTCTTGTTCCCAGCTTATACGTAGTGATTTTTAACAAATGAAACAAACCTGGTAATAACTAGTGGGACAATAAATATTCCTCATTTAGTCAACTAATTATGTAAGAATATTTAATCTCATATAAGCAGTTTTAAAAAGTGTTCTTACTTCTCTTTCCATAAACAGTAGTGTTTGGCAGAGGAAAATGATGGGACATGTTCCGAGATACAACAGCATCTGCCAACAGTCTGCTCCAGATGACACATATTCATTGTATTTCTTACATATGACCTACAATATACCAGCAAAATGGGGAACTTTTCCTTTTAAAAATTTATCTTTTGAAAATTAACAGGCTGGGGCGCCTGGGTGGCTCAGTTGGTTAAGCCTCTGGTTTCGGCTCAGGTCATGGTCTCAGGGTGCTGTGATAGAACCCCCATCAGGCTCTCTGCTCAGCAGGGAGCCTGCTTCTCCCTCTCTCTCTGCCTGCCTCTCTGACTATTTGTGATCTCTGTCTGTCAAATAAATAAATAAAATCTTTAAAAAAAAAGAAAAGAAAAGAAAAAAACAAGCATTTCATTTGCATTTTTTTCTTTCTTTTTCTGATTAACCCAGATTCCACTTATTAAAGGTTTTTCTAAATTCTATTCTGTCTTTTATCAGATACAGTTTTGCAAAGGTTGGAGGTAGGTCAAATTTACCGAGGCTACAAGTTGTAACAAGTTGAATAAATGGAAACACTGAGAACACTAGGAAATGTATCTGGGGTTGCCTTACTTTTTAAAAAGATTTTATTTATTTATTTGACACAGAGAGAGCAAGAGCAAGAGAGAGAGCAAGCACAAGCTGGGGGAATGGCAGGCAGGGAAGAAGCAGGATCCCTGCTGAGCAAGAAACGCAATGTGGGACTCAATCCCAGGACTCTGGGATCATGACCAAAGCTGAAGGCAAACACTTAACCGACTGAGCCACCCAGGCACCACTGGGTTTGCCTTATTGAATGAAAGGTAGTGAAAAGAGCCCAGGCTTTGGAGATAGGAAGACTTATTTATTTATTTGAGAGCGAGAACAAGCAGGGGGACGGGCAGAAGGAGAGGGAGAAGCAGGCTCCCGCTGAACCCAACAGGGGCTTCATCCCAGGGATCTGGGATCATGACCTGAGCCAAAAGCAGATGGTCAACCAACTGAGCTACCCAGGCACCCCGGAAGACTCATAAGTCCTTCCACCACAGATGGGTGGGGAGGCAGGTCAGCATTGGCTCTCTGCTGGGGTCCCGAAAGGTTGGTCATGAGGGTCCCATAGCCAGCTGGCCACTCTAGCCTCTTGGTGGAGGAAAGGGCCCTGTTGCATCTGGGACCCAGAAGTTGCTCATCTGCCAGCCTCTTAGAGCAAGACCACCAAAGGACTGGAGCCACAATGAGCTTGCTGGAGGGTAAGTAGGATCCCTGAGGCTTGGTGCCTGAAGCCCCTTCCTCACTGTTCCCCCATGGGCCTGTCTGCTGGGGGACACCTCCCTGGTTCCTCACAGTGACCAAACAAGAAGGGATGTCACTCTATAAAATGGGGTAACAAGGTAGCACCCCTTGCATGTGTCCCCTCCAGGTGGTCCTGATGATGATGTGATAAGAAGCGTGTGGCTCATTTGCTGTGCTATATGCAGTGAGCTCTGTATTCTCCCCTCCCTGCAACCCACCAAGTGCTCCCATTTTCCAGAGGAGACAGTTGAGGCCCAAAATTGTGGCTGGAGAAGCTAGCCCAAGACTACACTCAGCTTCATGTGCAGAGTCAGGATTTGAACACTGAACTCCTTTCTTGGCTTTCTGGGTTTGGACACCCGATGGAATCTAGTAGGAATTCTTCCCATCTTCCAAACCTGGGGAGTACAGCCCAGTCCTAGCACCCTCCAGAGGGAGGGAAAAACATTTGTTGTTCCTTCCTGCCTCACCATCCTCTCCCTCCTAGATGATGGTTGGTATTTCCCTGCTTCCGTGTCTGCCCCATGATACCAGTGTGTGTCCAGTAGTCAGGGGTTGGATGGGGGAACCATTAAAAAGCAAAACCTTATTTCAGAAAATTCTGAACATATAGAAATAAAGGCACAGTACCACCAGATCCCCCCAAAATAAAAATAAATCCTTCCACCATACACTAACTGTACAATGACCTTAGAAAACAAATTTAAGTTCTTTGAATCTTGGTATCCTCTTATATAAAATGACTATTATTACAGGCTATATAACCCAATTCCTCAAATATGAGTAGTTCTTTGCCAGTGAAACAAAGTAGGAGAGGATTCGTGGCATCACAGGCCATGAGAAGAGTCTGGTGTGGAAAGAGCATACGTTGTTTGGGGAACTCTAAGTAGCTTTTGTGTTCTCTGGCAAGAGATTTGGGAGGTGTGTGGGTTGGGCACAGATGTCACATGGCCTCCTATGCTATGCACAAGACTTGGCACTTTATCTTGAAAACAGTGATGAGTGGTAATGAAAGGACAGAATTTTTTAAAGAATAAGGAAAAGATTCAGGTGAGCAGCACTTTTAAGTATACTGGGTATAAAATTATATTATCCAATTTCAAAATAGAGCATAAATTAGCTCAGAGAAAGAGGCGAAGGAGAGGTGGGGACAGACGTCATCTGGAGGCAGTAGCCACAAAATGTGGTGACCAGTAGGAGAAAGCAGGTGAGTGAAGAGAATCCCATGTTCGGTGGGTCTGAGGAGACCAGGGTCACTACCCAGAGACTCCACTGCTGGCAAGAAAATGGCTTGTTGCTTTGTTCTTTTTGAGACGTGTGAGACTTTCAGTGGAGATGAACTCAAGGGAGTCTGAAATATAGCTCTGTTCTTGATTAAAATGTATGCATTGTGGAGATACCAACCGAAGAATAATCATCTAATAAATCAATCTGAGGACACGAGTGAGAGGGCCTGGGGAGAATGCAGTTAAGGAGACTGAACACAACTGACGACATTTAACCAGAGAGCGGAGGACAAGGAAGTGAGGAAGGAAACAGAGACAGACTGGGACATAAACAAAGAAGAGAGAACGTGACAACACCTAAATGCAGGCCTTGGAAATTGAAATGAGTGATTATACCCAATGCCACAACGAAACCAATCTAAAAACCCTGTGTTCCCGCGATTTGCCAATCTGGTCCTCTTTCAGAGCTTGTTTCAAAAAAGCTGTGAGGACAACGTTCAACCCAACCACGCGGAGAACAGAATGGGAGAGAGGGAGCTGCGCAGGCAGAACAGGCCGCACACCGCAGAGGAGCGCGCCCTTCTGGCAGGGGCAAGGGGAGGGGCGCCCAGAGCCCAGAGCCGCCCACAGTCAAGGCGTGATTGACGTGGGTCTGCTTGATGAAGAAAGAAATTAAACGAGAGCATGTTAACTCACAAAGGAGAAAAAGGAATTTCCCAGCTTGTCAGGCGTACAATCATGTAAACTGGTAATAAACTCAAAGTGTAACTTAAAAAAAACCGTATTTTTTTTCCAATTTATTTATTTTCAGAAAAACAGTATTCATTATTTTTTCACCACACCCAGTGCTCCATGCAAGCCGTGCCCTCTACAATACCCACCACCTGGTACCCCAACCTCCCATCCCCCCGCCACTTCAAACCCCTCAGATTGTTTTTCAGAGTCCCTCATGCTAAGCACAGTGGACAAATATCGATTTAAACAATTGCCATTCTAACCTGTTTCTCCCAACACATCTTCCAGTTCTCTCTCAAATGCCTGTATCACTTCATAATTCCCAACAAGACCATTTCTTTTTACCTTCTCCTTTACTTTGCTGTCTCCTTTTCTATTAAAATGAATTCAGTAATGCAAATTCACCGTAATTGGTCTTTCTATCTGAAATCAATACATTACGGCACTCCTTAACACCTAGATTAACCTTCTCAACTTTTCGGCAATATGGCCTACTCAACTTTTTGCCCAGAACATATCGATACTTAATGAATCTCCACTTTTGTGTATGTTACTTTAGAAATAAATTACAGATAAAATGAAAATGGGCATCATAGTCCTTTTAAAAATGTGCAATACAAAGTACCATAATAAAATACATCAAAGACATATTTAATATAAAGTATAAAAATATAAAGTATAATAATATTACTAATATCAATGTGAGGATGCCTTCTCTCCTCCTCAATCAAGTTGTAAGCCAGTGTTTGAATCATGCATACAAATCATTGACAAGAGGGAAAACCGTTTATGGCAATTTATGATGAACTAGGAGAAAAAAAAATGTTTTCCTAAGAAAGATTAAGGTCTATGAACTATTATTTCATATTAAGCATAATTTTTTTTCTTTTTTCTTTTTTTTTTAATATTTGCTTTTCTGTTTTCAAACACATGCAGTGGCACACCCTTATATGTAGTCCTATTAAATGAAACCAGTTATGTTTTGTTACGGTTTATAACTCCATCTTCTACCTATTGGCACATGTTCAGCTCTGCTTAAAAATTAGATGTTTTATTAATCTATTTAGTTGCTGACGGGAAGCATCTCATGCTTAGCATATTCAGCAAAAATAGGACTAAATTGTCTCTGTTAACTTATTTAATGTCTACAAACAGAAACTTGGCGTAATGCATATAGTATAGATCCAGTGATCAATATAGAAGTTTTCTGCCCAATAGAAGCTCAGATAACCAGTAAAAAAAATCTTCTATCTTCCCATTTCCTCCTAAATAAAAAAGAAAGAAGTATTTGCTCTCAGGTCAGATCCCAAATTGTAAAATCAGGTATACAAGGATCAGAAAATCAAGCAATTTTCCCATATTTATTGTACATTTTTAAAGCAATGAATTACTTTTTATCACTATCTCAAAACTGCTCTCTTTTTTTAATTCCCTTAATTTTAAAACTTTTTTTTTTGTCTGCATAACAGGGCCTACCCTAATAAACAAAGGGAGATTCTGAAGACTGCTCTAAAGTTGTACATTTATATATGACAAAGTTCTAAAGCTCGTATTAAGCTATCTTGATAGAGTTGCAAGGCCAGACTTTACAGTCAAAGGAGACTCTATAGGCCACATAGAATGTCCACAGGTCTCAGACATCAGGCTCTGCCTTCAAAATTGCACTTTTCCTATAATGTTTATTCATTTGTTTGGTTGGTTGGTTTGGAAGGTTTTTTTTTTTTTAAGAGTTTTTAAAGTAAGAAATTAGGGGATATTTCATAGACCACATCTTGAAATTAATAAGGGATTTGACAGAGTTTCTCTGAATATTTTTTATTTAGATTCATTTATTTGTTTGACAGACAGAGACCACAAGTAGGCAGAGAGGCAGGCAGAGAGAGAGGAAGGGAAGCAGGCTCCCAGCTGAGCAGAGAGCCCAATGTGGGGCTCGATCCCAGGACCCTGGGATCATGACCTGAGCAGAAACCAGAGGCTTAACCCACTGAGCCACCCAGGCGCCCCTGACTATTTTTATGAATAAGATTTACATAAGAAGCTACAGTGAGCTGTCTCTGTATCTGGCTGAGCAACTGTGTAAGGAACAGTGATCATATTTTCTATGTCACCCACAAGTTCTATAAAGGGGCACCAAAGTCTTTGTCCTCCTTTATTCTTCACTGTTACTTCATCTCGGTAGCTTAGATGAAGCTAAGGAAAGCACACTTACCTAAATTTGAAAAAAAATAACAGTGATGGGGCGCCTCAGTGGCTCATACGGTTAAGTGTCTGCCTTGGGCTCAGGTCATGGTCTCCAGGTCCTGCCATCCAGCCCCATGGGGCTCTGCACAGTTGGCAGCGAGTCTGCTTGTCCTTCTGTTCCATACCTCCCCCATCTTATGCAAACTCTCTTTCTCTATGTCTGTCTCAAACGAATAAAAATAATCTTTAAAAAAAAATACAAGACAGTACTAGGAGAAATAGCTGATACTTTGGATGAGAAAATTAAAAAATGGAAAACATCCAAACAGTCTAAAATGATAGACTGGGACCAAAATGATAGAATCAATAAGAAAAGAAAACATCCGTCCACATTAAAGTTTTAGGAACTACCCAGGAACTAGGGAAATAATGGCTATTGGCATGGCTCGGGGCAGGGGGGTGGGGGGGTGGGTGCGGAATACAAGCCCCTGAAGGTTTCACTTGATCACAAGCTGAATGGGAGCTGAGTATCTGATAAGGAGCTTAAAGGAGCTCGTGAAACCAGGTCCTGTGGACTCCTTGCCAGTCCCTCAAGGCTGCTCTTTTCACCTTGGGCTCAGGTCCTAGGAACAAGCTAATTTGACTGTCTGGGCATTTTCTCGTAGGCCCATGATAACATCCCTTTAACAGTTAGTTTGGAATCTTGAAAAGCAACAATTTACTTATATCCTCAGGCCACTGCCTGCTCAAGTTTAACCCTGAGCTTTACTGGGAAATGTGAGGCCAGGGAATCCCAGCACATGAGGTGGGATTTTTCACAGGAAGGGAGAGGATTCAGGTTTGCCTAATTAGTCACCAGCTCCTCTCTCCTGTCCACCTCCTTCTTGAAAGAATCATTCAAACTTCAGCTAGAGCAAGGAGATGGAGGGCTAACTGACAAAGAGTTTGGTAATGTGTTGGCATCTAGTTATGTGGTTGGGAGGGATGAAAGAGTGGAGGAAATTCATACTTGAAGCAACACAGATTAAAGAGGGAAAGGAACACATTTTGGTGGGTGACTGGAGATGGGGAGGACAGGTGCATGGACATGTGCGTTACACCAGAAGAATGAAATTTCTTGTTGTTGTTTTTAAACTCCAATTCTCATTGAAACTCAGGACATCAAGAAGAATCCTTCATTACACTTAAGAGCAACTGCCATTTTCTGACTCCCTACTCACTGGCTATGGGTCTATCAAAGCCTTGAGCAGAGCAATCATCAGCTCAGCTTTTCACCCCTCTTTCTACTGCATCTTGGGTGACTGTCTCTCCTGTGCCCATAACATCTCCAGTACTCCAACCTCGTTGTCTAGATTGTCTAGACCCCTCTATATGGACACCCTGGACCATACCACATTCAAAACTCCACCAGCTTTGGATTTATAATTTCTGGATTGCCACTCTCTATCCACAATGTCCTAAATTTTCTACTTCCGCAATGTGTTGGTTCACAGAGGATATTCTTCAATCTCATTAAGGTTTGTCATCCTTGGTTCTTTAATTTATCTTAATTTCTCATCCTCCTTCTGATTTCATTCAATTATTCAGCTCAGCTTCATTTTTCTCCTTTATAAATGACAGTAGTCCTACTCATGTCATGTAGGGGATGTGAGGTTAAGAAATAAATTACACAAAACACACAACATTTCTCCTTGCTAAGAGTAGGCATTAAATGATCACTAACAATGCTGGTCCCCCTAGAGCTTAAGATTTATTACTAAAGAAACTCTCTTGCCATTACTGTCAGTGTCGTTGCCCTTTACTCTTCTTCTGCATCTATTTAGTAAAACTCTGGCCCTGGATCAACCAGTTACTCCTTTTACAGTTTATATTTGGCTGCCAAGCACTAATGAAAACAAGTGCCGCAATCACAAAGCCTGATACCACTACAAACTGAAGGTCTGCCCCATCAACTGAGCTATGAACACTGCACAGTATAACTTTTGGTCCACTTCCCTCATTCCCCGCAATAATATTTTCAAACATTCAGTCTGATTTTCTCCACGCTCAGCAAATGAACTTTACTTTAGTAAGAAAATGGAGACCATCATGTAAGAACATTCTCCACTCACTATCTCCCCATACAACACAAACAAATGTAAATATAGTTAGAACTAGACTTATGCCTTCTCTTTCTGTGTTGGCCAAATGGCATTTTGAATGTCAATCCTTCCATCTGTTATTTGAATCACATCTGTCCATTTCTTTGGGAACCACACTTAAATCAAGTGTATTTCCTCTCTTCTGTACCTTTAATGTCTTTTTTCTTTTGGCATCTCCCATCTTGTCTCTTTATCTTCTAGTGATAGCCTTATTTTTCCTTTTCTTAGAGCTATGTTGTTCTAAAGACCAATATGTACTTAACTCCACTTTCCTATTTCCCAAGTCTGTCTCAATCACTGTATCTGTGCTCCTTCATCTCCATTAAATCCAAGCATACAATCATTTTTCTAGTTGCTAAAAACAATAGACATGTTTCAGCTCTTACCTGACAGGACCTCTTTACTACTCACGCTATTTATCATCTTTCTTTTTGAAATTCTTTCCTCATGTGATTGCTATGACATCAACTATTCTTAATTTTCCTCCTTTATCCCCCATAGAGAATATCTCATTCATTTACAGGATTTTAACTACAATTTAATGTTAATACTCCAACATCTAAATCTCCAACTCTGGTCCACTCTAGATCCAAGTAGGTAATAGAGAGTTCAAGAAAATTGAACATTCTTGATTTGGATGTCCTATAAAATGTCAAACTATCATGTCCCAAAATAAACTCATCATCTTCCTCCTATTCTTTCTTGAAATTTATTTATCTTTCTTTTATTCTTATCTTGGCAGACTGCCAAATCCCATCCATTTTGTCAAGTCATAGATTGCATCCAACTTTCGCTTTTATTCAGTGATTAAATTATCAATTTTTCCCATAATATTCCTTAAATCCATAATTTGGTTATTATTATCCTATGATAACTGTTGTACACTTAGCCTTCCATGTGGTGTTCTACATGACATTCCTTGTTGAGTTTGCTAGAAGTCACTGGAGCCGTACTCATACATGGCTGGCCAGGTATCCTCCCAATTGGAATAGCCCCCCAAAACTCTCCATTGCCTTTTAAAAAAATGAGTAAAACTACCATTTATTAAAAACCTACTCTATAAGTACTTATGGGCTTCTTTGCTCAGAAGCCTCTGGACAGTCTCATTCTGTAAGCAATTTCCCCTCTCATGCAGCCCTGTCTAAGAACTGCCCAATAAAGCTTGCTGTGTGTTACTGCTTCTCATGGGCAGATTTTTTTTTTTTTTTCTTGATGAGCCCCAAGGATAAAATCCAAACTTTTTAGCAGATCATATTAGAGAATTCATCATCTGGTCTCTGTTTGTCCACCCTCATTTCTTGTGAACACATATATACAAATCATACCCAAATATCCATAGAAAAGTTTGAATCAACCAAGGTTAATAAAAGGTCTGATTACTGGGCAAACTGTATTCCTCAGAGAGGGCTCAAGTCAAAAATCATTCATTTATTCCCTAAACAAGTATTCAGCACATACTGACTACTCTGTAGCTGGTATTCTTCTCAGTCCTTGAACTACATCATGAATAAAATAAATAAATGCCAAAAAAAAAACAAAAAAAAAACAAAAAAAACCACCACCACCAACAACAAATCCCCCATGCTGTGAAGCTTCATTCTGGAGGGGAATGGGGTGACATTTGAGTTTGGGGAATTTACTCTGAGGTAAATGGGGAGCCACTGGAAGTTTTGAGCAGAGAAGTACTCTGATCTGAATAATATTTCAACAGCATCAACTTGGTTTTTAGGCTGAGAATGGATATTAAGGAAAAAGGAAGAAAAGAAGCACTGAGAAAAAATGTGTCTTCGAATAGAGTGGTAGCAGCAGACATGGTGTAGAAGGTGGTTTTTTTTGTTTGTTTGTTTTTGTTTTTTTTTAACAAGTCTGTTTATTGAAAGGATCTGAAAATATTGTAATAAGGCTTTCAACGACATCTAACAAATATTCAAGATATTAATAATATGAAACATTAAGAATTTACTTCAAAAAATCCGACGTTTTCTAGATCATTCCAAATCATGCTGCTTTGGGACTTGGTTAATACTTTTTTTTTTTGTCTAAACCAGTGACCCAAATCCCAAATGCCACTGTCTTTTGGACCTAAAGCTGGGAGTTTTGGTTTGGGCCCCTCTCAGCCCAAGGGAGGCTGGGCAGCAACCCTCTAACCGCATCCCGCCCCTGCTGCATGGCCATGCGGGCCCCCTCCCTTTCCAACTCCAGGTGGAAGGTGTAGATCCTGGAATTATTTTGAAAACAGAGCTACTGGATTTGCTCCTAGGTTATAGGTTGTTAATGGTGTGTGGAGGGAAAAAGGAGTTAAGGATGACTCCAGTATTTTTTGATGAGAGCAACTGAAAGAATTAAATGGCTATTGACTGTGGTGGGGAGCACTATGGGTAAGGTCTTAGCATTTATTCTCTCTCAAAGTGAAACCTTTCTCCTCAGTGAACTGTGTTATTGTACATCAAAGCTTTGAAAAAAAAATCTTGATTCCTGGAAAAATATAATTTGAACCAAGCAATCCCATCAATAAATGTGCAATAAAATAATGACAACTTGGATGGATCAGTGTGTTCTAGATACTCTGATAGCCCATATGGTCTAAAGCATAGTACAAATCAAACTGCATCCATGATAAATGAGTCACAAACAGGAACTGTTTAGGACTTGCAAAAATACAGTATAAATACAAACGGATCTTAAGATTTACTGTGAAAAAAACCCTGGTTTTCTTTACTTTGTTTTATAACCTTCCTTCTCTCTTCTATTACCTTCTAATTTGTTGTTCTTTTCTCCTTTCTAAAATTGTATTTTTTCTTAACATTAGTTTTATCCTGAAGTTAAAATGTGATTCCCAGAGCATATGGGATTAAAATTCATCCAAATCCATCATGTTTTATCTTAATTGGCCTCCTATTAGCAAAGCAAAAAGAGCCAAACCTACTACAAAGCCTAATTGGTGACAGGGGTGCTGGTGACTCTTCCACTGAGAGTGGGTGGAATAGGTACTTGACTCGTGATTTGCCCAAGGAAAGTATACACGCTGCTTTAAAAATAGAAAAGTCCCTAGGACGAGGAGAATACAATATTTATATCAGTCTGAAAAAAACAATGCATAAATTTTAAAGCTGGGAAACTTAGAAACTCTGCATTCTGTCTTGGAAACTGACTTTAAGCAAGTCGTTTAACCACTCTGAGTCAGTTTCCCCAGTTGCAAGGCATAATTCCGTACTTTCTTTTTTTCTCCCTGCTTATCTTACTCATTCTTCCTCTCATCTATACTTTCTTTTCATCTGTCTTCCCACCTCACTTTCACTTTCTCTTTTTCTTCCTTCCTCCCTTTCCTTCCTTCCTCTTTTTTTTTCTTTTTAAGATTTTATTTACTTATTATTTGGGAGAGGGGAGTGCTGGGGAGGAGCAGAGGGGGAGGGAGAGGGACAAGCTGACTCCACACTGAGCAGGGAGCCCAGTGCAGGGCTGGTCCATCCACCAGACACCCTCAAATGACTGAGACACCCAGGAGCCCCTCCTTCCTTCCTTTTTGCCCTCCTTTCTTCCTTGTCTGCTTCCATTCTGCCTGTTAAATCTCGTGCTGTACAGGACTGGGAGAGATTTCGAAAAAACAAAAACAAAAAAAAACAACAACAAAAAAAAACCTCTTCCAATAGGAATGGGAAAATGAGAATAGGAATAGAAATACAAAAGTACAAATAAATACTAATCTGTCAGACTAAAAAGCACAGACAGAGCTGTGATGGTCGATCTCCACGCAATTAAAAGTTAAAAAGATTTAGCTTAGGTTACTCTACTTTGATTGGACAGAGAAAATTCAATTGCCACTGTCATTTGGCTTGGAGCAAACATATCCCCTTGTAGCAGGGTCTGCACTTCTCAGTACCCCCACCCCCAGCTCTGTCAATTGTACGCACAAGACAGGTATTTCCATTCCATTCCCATTATGGCCTTTTTCAAACTCTTCCTATTCTATGCAGTTCCTTGGCGGATAAACACTGGCAGGGTGTTTAAACTCTCTGAAATGAGTTTCATTATCTGCAGACACTGAGATAAACATAAATCTGTGTATTGCTCTAAGAATAAAATAATATATGTGAAAGTATTTGTATTCATCTTCCATTGCTGTATGACAATATTGACACAGCCTTAGAGGAAACAAATTTATGATCTCAAATTCGCCATGGCCAGGAGTCGGCTTGGCTTAGCTGGAGCCTCTGCTTAGGGTCTCATGAATTTGTATTCAAGGTGCTGACCAAGAGGCCATTATCATTTGGAGTTCAGCATTCTCTTCCCAGCTTGTTTAGATCATTGGAAGAAGTCTACTCCTTGCAGTTGTAAGACTGAGGTGCCCACTGTTTTCCTGCCTGATGGTGAGTGACCAGAGGCCACCTAAAGTTCTTTGCCATGTGGCTCCCATAGTCAGTCCACAACATAGATGTTCACTTTCTTCTGGGCCAGCCAGAGTGAATCTGATTTTTTTTTTTTTAATTCAGGAGTTCATTCCCTTAGGTCAAGCTCACTGAGAATAATTTCCATTTTGAGATTTATCAGTCATCTAAACATAAAAGTGAAATTCCGGTATAGTCATGGTTTTACCCACTTATAGGATGCTGGTTATACACAGTTATAGGTCATTCTCTTAAAATTCTGCCTGTTGAAGGTTAAATATCATGACACCCACTCCTACAAAAAGGACACTTAAAAGAAGATTTTATCAAAAATGCTGGCTGGTTTAATATTTTTGACACACCTGAATCTTGACTATGTTGAATCATCAGTTCAGTCCACGTGCCATTACAGGAAAATGTTACCCCAAGGATTTCTCAAATTCGTAAACTTTTACCTCCTTCATCAGTCTCTGTAACTCACTTAAAACTTCATTAACTGGGGCGCCTGGGTGGCTCAGTGGGTTAAAGCCTCTGCCTTCAGCTAAGGTCATGATCCCAGGGCCCTGGGATGGAGCGCCACATTGGGCTCTCTGCTCAGCGGGGAGCCTGCTTCCCTTCCTCTCTCTCTCTCTGCCTGCCTCTCTGCCTACTTGTGATCTCTGTCTGGCAAATAAATAAATAAAAATCTTTAAAAATAAAATTTTTTTAAATTAAAAAAAAAATTTCATTAACTGTCGGCTGCACACTGTGAGGTGCAGGGCTCTGCTGACAATGAACTCAGAGTGGTTTCAGCCTTCACAGGGCTTGTAGTTAGTACTGGAAGAACAAAACAAACAAAAACCCCGAACAAGTAAGGGAACAAATGGATGCAATCTTTGCTAAATACGGTTAGCGCGGTCTGTCACTGGGGAGCATTTGGCAGATCGGTGGTAGTATTCAGATGGCAATTTTAGAAAAAGATCCTGAACATTACTAAGAAATTAATGTTTGTGGAGAATGACTAGACCCATTTATGAAATTGCATCATTGGGACTCTTTAGTACACATAAACGTAAATATGCTGGTTTTAGGGAGAACGGAAGCATCTTTCATCGCCTACCTTAAATTCTGCTTATAGTGAAGAAGAATCCTAGTTTAATTTTGTTCAAGGCTTGGAGCACTGTATTGGGCCACAGTCCTACTGGTGCAATTAAGATGTATCTGTGACAGTCTGATCACTGGGGTCCCTTCTCTTTAGGGGACCCTCTTGCCCATAGATGTGATCTTACTGGAAGTTTCTCCAACTGGAGTGGTTCATCACTTAGAATTAGTTTGTCTGCGTATAAAAAAGTAATAGTGACTTAAAACAAGAGAGTTTATTTCTATGTCATGTTAAAAAAAAAAAAAAAAAGGCATAAAGATACATGTTCCAGGGCTGGTAGGGGCTCTGTAATGCCATAAACCCAGGTTCCATGAACCTCAACTTGTGCCTTCTACCTCATGGTCTGATTCCAGCTGGACTAGATAACAACAAACCGAAAGGAAGGAGACTTGAAAAAGAAAGGAGGCCAAGAGCATATCCCAAACAAACAAACTCAAAATACCTTCTGCTGACTTTTTTTTTTTTTATGTCAAACTCAAATTTATTTATTTTTTTTTCCAATTTATTTATTTTCAGAAAAACAGTATTCATTATTTTTTCACCACACCCAGTGCTCCATGCAAGCTGTGCCCTCTATAATACCCACCACCTGGTACCCCAACCTCCCACCCCCCCCCGCCACTTCAAACCCCTCAGATTGTTTTTCAGAGTCCATAGTCTCTCATGGTTCATCTCCCCTTCCAATTTACCCAAAAGCACATACCCTCCCCAATGTCCATAACCCTACCCCCCTTCTGTGGTATATATACACAATGGAATACTATGCAGCCATCAAAAGAAACGAAATCTTGCCATTTGCGACAACATGGATGGAACTAGAGCGTATCATGCTTAGCGAAATAAGTCAAGCGGAGAAAGACAAATATCATATGATCTCCCTGATATGAGGAAGTGGTGATGCAACATGGGGGCTTAAGTGGGTAGGAGAAGAATCCATGAAACAAGATGGGATAGGGAGGGAGACAAACCATAAGTGACCCTTCTGCTGACTTTTTAGTCTCCTTGATTGCATGACACACCTAGCTGCAAGGAAAATTAGAAAATGAAGCCTTTTTTTTTTTCCCCCAGGCAGCTTATTTCCAACTAAAATTTAGAGTTTCCATTATAAGGAAGAAAAGGAAAATGGAAACTGGAGTAGGCAACCAGCAGTCTCTGTCGTGTGGTAGAAGCCAGGAAACGAATTTGAGTGGAGTAGGTAAAGTCCACAACTTTGGGCCGGTTTTGCTCTAGGCTGCTCAGGCTAACCCAGTCTAGACAAAAGAGGTCCCTCATGTGTGCCGTCCTCATCAACTAGAGTTCCCAGTATAGAATCTGAAATTGGAGCCCCAGTTAGAACTGGTATAGCAGCTTTTTATGCAAAAAAAAAAAAGAAGAAGAACAACAACAACAAATGAAAGTCTTGGTGTATCAGATATATGTGACAGAAACCCACATTGTCCTAGGTTAAGCAAAAGGGGATATTTTATTGGAAATTCATTTGATGGTCAGAACTTAGAAAAATATCCAACAACGAAGACTTTAGAAGAACGGGTGTTGAACTAGCCTCAGGGATAGACCGGACACTGACAGGATCTTCTAGTTCTAGTAATATTCTCAGGACATTCTCCCTACTTCGCACCTCTATTCTGGGGCGGGGGGGGTGAGGAGCGGGGAGGGGGAAATGAGCTTTATTTTCCTGGATTTCTTATTATGGCGAATCTGTGGAATGCATCCCAGCTATTCAATCATGCCTAATAGTTCCTGACCAAAGAGATAGAAAGAGATTCAATTTTTGGAAAGGGACTCTGATTTGCCCAGTTTGTGGACTATTTCTGTGCATGGACCAATCATCGTCAGTCCCCTCTTGAGCCTGGTGGCTGAAAACAAAAATGCATAGGCGCTGTACATGAAAAGGAAGAAAGCTACTGAGTGAGTAACCTCAACAGTGGTCTGCTAGACTTAGAGCTGACATACTCAAGTTTTGGAAGTTCTGAACAGAATAAGAGTCAAAAAGAGAATAGAGGTGTCTGTGTATATTTTAGAATTCTAATATTTCTTCAGGAATAATTTGAGAGTGAGAGCCACCTAAGGAGTTTTTCATTTCTTTGTAGGAACTAAGGATGTTCTTGATTAAGAAAAGATATTCAATTTGTTTGGTTTTATGGAAAAAAAAAAAACAGTTTGCAGAGACATTATATTTCTGGCCTCATATAATGGAACTGGGCTTTTATCTGATGTTGCATAACCCTGGCTAGTTCTTCCACCCAGCTGTGTAAGAACGGCCAGCGGAACTCCCTTGAGTTCCTCTCCCAGCCAACCCAAAAAACACAGAGGAAGGGAATCCAACCAGTTCTGCCCTACGCCTTGGGCCAAACACTTTCTTGGTTTTCTCAGCTTCCTTCCATTGTTTGTTGCTAGACGGTGTGATTTCCTTGACTCAAAGAGTGCTGACATTCTGAATTCAGATTTAAACTTTGAAGCAGAAGCAAAGAAAGCAAGTAAGCCTTCCACAGGAGTTTGATCCTAGGCTCCTTAGGCCCAATTAACCAAATCGAAAGAATCAGTGTACAGTCAAGGCTAGCCCACCCACTGGAGTCCTCCAAAGGAGTTTAGAGCTGACACCCCATAGCAATAAGGTGTTCTTTGGTTTTGTTTTTGGTGCATGGTTTTCATTTTTGCTTTATTTGTGGGTTTGGATATCTGTTAAGAATAAAATTAAGGTGCTTGTGATGCTGTGTCCTGGCTAGCCATATCTCTTTCCATAAAAATCTTTTGCATTTCACACATACGTAATACACACATTCACACACTCAAATACTTTACTACAACTAAATACATATATATGAGGG
The DNA here is from genome assembly GCF_020171115.1 of Neogale vison. Taxonomy (NCBI): domain Eukaryota; kingdom Metazoa; phylum Chordata; class Mammalia; order Carnivora; family Mustelidae; genus Neogale; species Neogale vison. Next base: position 73,720,839 of record NC_058091.1, on the reverse strand, counting down.
GTTCTTATATCCTAGTATAGTGGAGTTCAAAAATTGATTTCTAATTCCTTTCTTACTAAGGCGTTTATAAGACCCCCTTAGTCCGTGTAAATGAGGATGTATAGTATTTGTACGCTTCAGTCCGGAATCCTCTTATATTCTCTTTTATGACTGTGATAGCTTTTAGCAGGCCACCTACATTGGGATTTATGTCTTATTTAAAAGCCCTCATTACTATTTTCAGAGAGTCTTTTTCTTTTATATCTACATGCTCAAATTTCAGTATCAGTTGATTTCTATAGAGAATTGACTTCTCTAATTTGTTCTATAAAATACGTTCAGCCTGCTTTACTTCTTAACCTTGACATGATCTCTCCTCTCCCTCTTCCTCTCTCTCTCTCCCTGTCTCTTTCTTGGATAGATGGTAGATGGACAGGAAGGAAAAAAGGGATGGAAGGAGGGGAAGGGAATGAAAAAACGAAAGAAGGGAAAGGAAGAAAGAAGAGAAAAAACAAAAAAAAAAGGAAAAGAAAGAGTTCTCAGAGAGCCTTGGTATTATATTCCACAAACATGAGCAAGAGGGGCTATCTCTACTGGGTTGATAACTTTCATATTGACTAAATCATGACTATCCAGCATGACATGGTCTGGGTGAACATTGACTACAACAGTTGAGAAAGTATCTATTTAACAATTTCATCCACAATACTGTAGAGGTTAAATCTAGTTAAAATTCAGTTTCCTTCTATCTTGGCAGGAGCCTAAACACAAAGGCAGTATATTCACAAGTGTCCCAGAGGGGCCAAAAAGAGGATCAGAAGACAGAGACTCAATCTGCCAGATACAAACCTCACTACCCCCTGCTCAGCCTCTTCTGTGCCTTGGAATGAGTCAGGGAGGGGCTTTGAAAAGCTGGGAATGGGTTTCATAGCCCATGTGGCACATCTAAAGTCAAAGAATTGGAAAGAGTGGGCCCCCTCTTAACTCCTATTCTTTCTTGGTGGACTCGATCATGCCAGAGAGCTCAACACAGTCAGAAGTTAGTTCTTGCCGTCTCACGTAGGTCTTCTTGAACTGAAAATGTTAATGAGCCTGTGATACGTATTAACCTTGGAATGACTCCTCTTCTCTTTCTTATATCATTATTACCTGTGCCAGCTTATATGTACGATTACAATTTAAGGAAAATAAGTTTGAGTTAAGGCACAGAGAGATTATAGTTATTAATCTAAAAAAAATGGAATTAATGTCTAATTCAGTTAGACATAAGCTGTGTTGTTGTGACTCAGGACTATGGCAACCAGATGCGGAGGATCCCATCTGCTATGTGTTAAAGCACCAATACCTATGAGTAACTAAAATTTAAGAGTAAATTTGAACTGATTCAGATTTTATTCCTAAAATATTGGCATTCTTGTTTTTACATTTTCATTTTGTGTAGGGCTGGAGAGACTCAGCATTCCGTGTAAACCTCTTTGGATCCCCTTGAGCATCCCCGAGTGGCCCTCAGCCAGTTTCTAGCCAGTGCCTGGGACACTTCTGTAAACCTGCTTGAGGGCAGCAGGAGCTGTTTTGCCTATAGACTTGGAGCCAAAGATCTGAAGGTGTCTGAGAGCCTCTGTACCTCCCATTTCACCAGCCCTTGGCCAATTACTTACTGACACAAAAACAGGAATGCCCAGCTCTCTCCCCTCCAATCAGGACAAATGCTGAGGTGAATTTTACTTGTCAGAGGACTTGACATTCTCTGGAAGGCAGGCTGAGCCTCCTCCCTGGCTTCCCGTGCTTCCCTCTTCTGCTAGCCCTACTCCCTTCCTGGTGTCTCCCATGAGAACTTCCTTTACAATTCACATGTCTGTGGGTTGGTATGTTTCTGAGAAGCCTGGCCTAAGAAAATATGCTGTCTTGAATAGAAGATAAAATGATAAACTTGGACATGGTCTATCACAAATGGCACAGGGCTCCAAGTCCACCCACAGAACTGTTCCTCAAAGGAATGTCATCTGTCAGATGTCACCACAAAAACACAATGTTGAAATCCTCCCCAAACTAAGCCTGGATGAAGAATCTTTTTATATAGTCAGTCTTTGTACCAGAGGAGAGAGAGATAAAAAAAATAAGTGAGTGTTCATGTAAGTTTAAAGATTCTTGTATCTAACTGTGGAATTTTTATTTATTATTGAAGTATAGTTGACCAGTGGTAGAATTTTTTAAAAGAGAGAAATGAACTGGAATCAATTCATTTTAAAAATTATTAATGGGAATGTTGAATTTTATTGACTTATTCCAAAAAAATGATAAAATTTCCATTTCAGTTACTTTCTAGAGAAAAAAAAAACAACAGGAGGAAAAGAGTGCGGGACAGGGAATGGAGACAAGGAGACACATTGAAAATAAATTTGCAATCATATCTAATGTTTAGAGAGTGCTTATTTTCAGCCAAATATCAGCTGAATACACATATACATGCATATGTACATATACATGTGTACATATAGACATACATGTGTCTGGAGGTGTGTATTTTCCCAACCACCACTCCATGAGTTGGGCACTATTATTTTCATACTTCAGATGGATTTAAACTATGTGGGTCCACTTACAAGCAAACTTTTTTATAATACAATACTATAAATGTATTTTCCTTATGATTTTCTTAATAACATTTTCTTTTTTCTAGCTTACTTTATTGTTTAGTGTACAGTATATAATACATATACAGAATACATACATGTTAGTCGGCCATTTATGTTACTAGTAAGGCTTCCAGTCAACAGCAGGCTATTAGAAGTTAGGTTTGGGTGGAGTCAAAACTTCTGTGTGGATTATCAACTCCATTGGGTTGGGGGGGTAGTTCCCCCAACTCCTTTGTTATTCAAGGGTCAAATGTACACACATCCACATACAGAGATATGTGTGTGTAGGTAAGTAACTACCCACAGTTCTTTGAGTCATGGTCTCCCCAGCAGGGCAGTATGACTTCTAATTTTGTGTCTTGGGACTTTAGGAGCCCAAAGCAGAAGCTGCTACTCTGATAAAAACAAGGTCTAGAACTGTCATAGTCTCTTTCACATAGTCTCTCTCTACTAGTCAAAATCGCCTCATGCCAGTCCATATTCAAGAAGAGGAGAAATAGAACCTGTCTCCTGATAAAAGGAGTATCAAAGAATTTGTGGCTATCCTTCATCTGCCATACCCTTCAAACAGAAACAGGCCAGTAACGCACAAATGTCTGAGAAGCCAGCAAGGATTCAAACTTTGAACACTTTCCACAAGGAAGGGCCATGGGAAGCTAACTTAAAGAGAAGGAAATGTCTCTGAGGTAACTAGTGATATCTGAGGGTTGGATTATTATGGAAAGGAAAGAAATAAGAGGACATATTGTGTGGCCAGAGCCACACACTTTGTTTGAAATTAACTAAACATGCTACAATTACTTGGCCCAAAAGGTTTTCTGCTTGTTCTTATGTTACATTGTACGTATTATCTTCACTGCCCACCGGACTTTCTTGTTCAGACTCTACAGCCTTGTTTCTAAGAACCTAAGTTATAAGAATTTTCGTTGTTCTTCATGTTTCTGAAGTATCTTCCATCTGTGAATATATCGAGGTTTATATGATTCGTTCATAGTACATAACCCGTCAGGAAGACTCTCCTATTTGTTAATCAAGAATCATGCACAAAGGTAGGAGTGGAGACATGAATAGTAATAGCACTGACAATTACATAAATATATTAGCAGGATTTTCTTTTTGTCCCCAGGTCAAAATAGAATAGTTCAAGGCAAAATAGGTGATGTTCACAAAAGCTCCGGAGTCAGGTAGAAATCCACCATACCATTTGCAAAAAAAATGACTTGTTTAAGCCATATTTAATGTGAATTTAGCACTACTTATTTTCTAGGATTGTCGGGATTATTCAAAAAAAATGTATTTGTATGAAGAGCACAGAATAGTCATTCAACAAACAGTAGCAATCATTATGAATATTATGTCAACTCTAATATCATAGTGCAGTAGGGAACTAGAATAAAAGAATAAAACCCAGAGGAGCAGCCCATGGATCTGGTTAAACCTCTGTGCCTCTAGCACTTTAATTTCTGAATATTTTAATTATCTTGTATGTGCAGCTTACATAACTACACATATATTACACATTTATAGTTTACCAGTGTAACTCATATTTATTTATGTATTGTCATTCAATCAGAAAATACATGTTATGTTATGGGTTTTACCAGTATTTATTTTCAGAATTCATTCTATTTTAAGTTTGATTTGACCAGTGTCTGATTTCTGATATGTTTTTACTCATCCATTCTTTATGAGCATAAAAATTGAGAAGCTATTGTTGTTAATGGAAAGTAGTAGATTTAAAGTGACATTATTTATGGCCATAATGGCTGTTCTTGGCATATTCTTTCAGGAACAATTATTTCTTGATTATTGTAAATGTACTTAAAAGTAATACACTTGAAAAATGTATACAGTACCTCAAAAGAAAGTTCCCCATAGTCTAGTTGTCTTTGAATATAAAAGACTATTGGGACGCCTGGGTGGCTCAGTTGGTTGGACGACTGCCTTCGGCTCAGGGCGTGATCCTGGAGTCCCGGGATCGAGTCCCACATCGGGCTCCCAGCTCCATGGGAAGTCTGCTTTGCTCTCTGACCTTCTCCTCGCTCATGCTCTCTCTCACTGTCTCTCTCTCTCAAATAAATAAATAAAAAATCTTTTGAATATAAAAGACTATTTAAAATAGATCCCCGCATTCCTTCGTCTGGCCTTTTCTGTTTACTCCCAGTCTGGTCTCCAAGTCATCACATACTATTTGTTTCCTCTTCTCTGTAACTTTCAATGAGAATTAATCTCTCCCTCATACACCTTTGTTTTTAAGGGGCATACGTTGTACTTTTTAAAAAATAATTTTAACATTTTGATCTGATGTTTTATTTAAGAATTGTTTGGGTTTATGCCTGTCTGTCCAACTTGACTGTGAGCTCCCGAAGGCAGAAGACGCTAAATCTATGTTAAAAATACAAACCAAAACGCAAATCAAAAAGACTGTGTATGTAAAAGATATTCAGTGAGAGGGCTTAAATCTGCTAACGCACATACAAGAACCAATTGCGTACTTCATTAACCCACCCAAAACAGACGGTAATATAAAATAAATACTAGCTTTTTACAGCAACGTAAGTATTTTTTATGATGGGCTATTTAAAACATACAGTCTTACTGAAGTATTTTTGTGGCTAATTTTATGCCAAGAACACATCATTTCGGGTCTTGAGACAGAACTGCAACTAGGGTAATCTCCAGATTGGTGACACTGGGCTCCTCAGTGTAGCCTGAGGGACCGCAGCAGCAGCAGCCAGACCTTGGAACTTTTCAGAAATGCAAATTATCTGGCTGCACCTATATCTGCTGAGTCAGAACCTCTGGATGCAGAAACCAGAAATCTGTGTTTTCACAAATGGTCTGTGGGACTCTGATGCACGCTAATGTTTGAGAGATAGTATTATAGACATTTTTGAAAATTCCAAGCTAGAAGAGAATTGAGGGAGAATTGAGAAGTCTTTCCATCTAGCTCGAGGCCAAGAAGGGATATGGTCCTTGCTTAAATGGCAGAACCAGGATCACAACCAGAATCTTTAATTCCAGATCAATGTTCTTTTCAATGTTCTTTAACCCCCTCCCCCAAAAAGTCATTTTCTCTTGAAATAAAACAAAATGGTTTTGTGTTAATACTAGGTGGAGTTTGAATTAATGCTCAGTGGAATTTGGGATCCAAACTATAGTCACTTGTTACAAATAGCTAAATTAGTCAGAAGTTATTAAATAAAAAGAAGCAGGGAAACACTGCATTATTTTTGGCTGCTGGGCAGGAATTGTGCAGACCCTTCTATTCGTCCTCTCACTGAGCAATAACCACACAGGCTCTTGCATGTGTACACACAATTATACACAGGAAATTTCACTCCAGATATGCTACTCCATCACAATGAAGCCATTCCTCCTCCAATGACGCATTTAGGAAGATCAGACATCTATGTCTTGTTCCTGACGTAGTTAGAGGGCAAATATTTGTTCTTTTACCATTAAGTATTATGTTAGCGGTGGGTTTTTATAGATTTCCTTTTTCAAGTTGAGGGAGTATTCTTGTGTCCTTTCTTTGCTGAGTATTTTATGAGGAATAGATGTAGAATTTTTTTAAGTGTTTTTTTCTGTGTTTGTTGAGATAAGTTTTCAATATGACTTTTCCTTTTTAGCTTCCAATATAGGGATCACATTGATATATTTCTGTTAAACCAGCCTTATATTCCTATAATATATTCCTATAATATATTTCTTATATTCTTATAACCAAAGCCTATTTGGTTATGATGAATTATCCATTTTATATATTTTGGGGCTCAATTTGCTAAAATTTTGTTTGGAACATTTATAAAGATACTTATGAAGAATATTGATCAGTAATTTTTCTTATTTGTTTTGCTATGTTTCTTGGAATGCCTTTGTCTGGTTTTGGAATGCATTTAATAGTAGCTTCATAGAACAAGTAGGGAATTATTCCTTATTCATTAATTTTTAGAACAGTATGAGTGGAATTAATATTGTTTTTCCATTAGATATTTGTTCAAGTTCACTAGGTAAGCAATCTGAGCCTGGAGTTGTTTTGTGGGAAGTTTTATAACTACAATTTCATTCTCTTTAACAGATATAGGAGTAGTTAGATTATTTATTTGTTCATGAATGAGCTTTGGTCTTTGAAGGAATCTGACAATTTCCTCTCCCCTTTGACCTGGAAACTCTCTCAAAGCACTCTGATAAGGATATCATAGCACTCACCACATTTGTTTCCCATCCGTCAGAAATCACTTTCCTTGTAACTGTATGTGCAATGTTTTAAAATTATTCTTTCATATTATTTATACATTTTTTATTTGTTTCTTAGGTGTAAGTAAACTCTATCCCTGTTTCTTCACCATGGTCAGAAATGAAAGTCCTCTGTCATTCTTTTCATTAGCCTTCACATGGTGTTTATTTTTCCATGCATGGTTTAATTTTGTCATGCTTTTCCTTTTAACTTACGTGCTCTTTTCTTTTTTCTTTTTTTTTTTTTTTAAGATTTTGTTTATTTATTTGAGAGAGAGTCGGAGAGAGCACAAGCAGGAGAGGGAGAAGTGGGGGAGGGAAGCAGACTCCCTGCTGAGCAGGGAGCCTGATATGGGGACTCCCAGGGGCTCCATCCCAGGACCTGGAGATCAAGACCTAAGCCAAAGGCAGACCTTAACCATCTGAGCCACCCAGACACCCCCATCTGCTCTTTTCTATTTAAATTCCATGTCTTGTAAATAGCACATAGCTGACTCTTTCTTTAAAAAAAAAAAAAAAACTCCAGTCTATCTCTGCATTTTAATTGGTATATTAGGCCATTTACATTAAATACAGTTATTAGTACTAATGGGTTTAAATCTATTATCTTACTCTTTGTTATCTTAGTTTCCTATCTGCAAATTGATCCTGATTCCTGCCTTCTCTTAGATTGTGTATTATATTTTATTCTATTTTATTCCTACTACTAACTTATTACCTCCTCCTTTTTATCTGTTTAGTGATTACTTTAGGCTTTACATTATACACCAACATTATAGTCTGCCTTCAAATAACTTTTTAAAAACTCATGTATAGCCTAAGAACCATAAAACTATCTACTTCCATTTCCCTGTCATCCTTTGTGCTATTTTGTCATACATTTTATTCTATGAATGCTTTAAACTGCATAGCACATTGTTATTATTTTTGCTTTAAACAGTCATTATATATTAAGAAGATTAAGAAATGAGTTAAGAATAAAATATTCATCTTTCATTTATTTATTTCAGGTGCTTTTTATCCTTTAACTGAAATCCAAGTTTGGTATCATTTTCCATCTGCCCAAAGAGGTTTGTTCTGTTTTGTTTAACATTTTTTGTTGTACATACCTGGTGGTATGAATTATTTCAACTTTTATTAGTCTGAAATAAACTTTTATTTTGTTTTAGGGCCTGGGCGGGCACAACTGGTGGGAGGGTAGGGTAGGAAGAGAGGAAGCAGACTCCATGCTGAGCAGGGAGCTCAATGCAAGGCTCCATCCCAAGACCCCAAGGTCATGCGCTGAGCTGAAGGCAGACACATAACCTACTGAACCATCCAAGTGCCCCTATTTTGCTTTGATATTTTGAACATATTTTCACTAGCTAAAGAATCCTAGCTTGACCATATTGTCTTTCAGTGCTTTGAAGATGGTATTCCCACTGCAGTTTCTGGCTTCCATTATTGCTGTTATTCTTAGATATGTTCCATTGTAATGTGAATTCTTCTCTAGCTGCTATTAAGATGTTCTCATTTTTTCTGATTTTACATAATTTGATTATGATGTGATTTTTTGTGGTTTTCGGAGTAATTTTTATTGACCTACCTGGATCAGTGGGTGTATAGTTTTCATCAAATTTGGGAAATGTTTACCCATTATGTCTTCAAATGTTTTTCTGACACTCTCACTCACCCGATCCCTTTCCTCTGGGATTTCAATTACACACATATTAGAACACTAGATATTGTCCTACTGGACACTGATTCTTTGTTTTGTTTTGTTTTTTTTAAACAATTCATTATGGTTTTTTTTTTCAATTTATTTATTTTCAGAAAAACAGTATTCATTCTTTTTTCACCACACCCAGTGCTCCATGCAATCCGTGCCCTCTATAATACCCACCATCTGGTACCCCACCCTCCCAACCCCCCGCCACTTCCAACCCCTCAGATTGTTTTTCAGAGTCCATAGTCTCTCATGGTTCACCTCCCCTTCCAATTTACCCCAACTCCCTTCTCCTCTCTAACACCCCTTGTCCTCCATGATATTTGTTATGCTCCACAAATAAGTGAAACCATATGATAATTGACTCTCTCTGCTTGACTTATTTCATTCAGCATAATCTCTTCCAGTCCCGTCCATGTTGCTACAAAAATTGGGTATTCATCCTTTCTGATGGAGGCATAATACTCCATAATGTATATGGACCACATCTTCCTTATCCATTCATCCGTTGAAAGGCATCTTGGTTCTTTCCATAGTTTGGCGACCATGGCCATTGCTGCTATAAACATTGGGGTACAGATGGCCCTTCTTTTCACGACATCTGTATCTTTGGGGTAAATACCCAGGAGTGCAATTGCAGGGTCATAGGGAAGCTGTATTTTTAATTTCTTGAGGAATCTCCACACTGTTCTCCAAAGAGGCTGCACCAACTTGCATTCCCACCAACAGTGGAAGAGGGTTCCCCTTTCTCCACATCCTCTCCAGCACATGTTGTTTCCTGTTTTGTTAATTTTGGCCATTCTAACTGGTGTAAGGTGATATCTCAATGTGGTTTTAATTTGAATCTCCCTGAGGGCTAATGATGATGAACATTTTTTTCATGTGTCTGATAGCCATTTGTATGTCTTGATTGAAGAATTGTCTGTTCATATCTTCTGCCCGTTTTTTGATATGTTTGCCTGTTTCGTGTGTGTTGAGTTTGAGGAGTTCACTATAGATCCTGGATATCAACCTTTTGTCTGTACTGTCATTTGCAAATATCTTCTCCCATTCCGTGGGTTGCCTCTTTGTTTTTTTGACTGTTTCCTTTGCTGTGCAGAAGCTTTTGATTTTGATGAAGTCCCAAAAGTTGATTTTCACTTTTGTTTCCTTTGCCTTTGGAAACATGTCTTGAAGTTGCTGTGGCTGATATCGAAGAGATTACTGCCTATGTTCTCCTCCAGGATTCTGATGGATTCCTGTCTCACGTTGGGGTCTTTTATCCATTTTGAGTTTATCTTTGTGTACAGTGTAAGAGAATGGTCGAGTTTCATTCTTCTACATATAGCTGTCCAGTTTTCCCAGCACCATTTATTGAAGAGACTGTCTTTTATCCACTGTATATTTTTTCCTGTTTTGTCGAAGATTGATTGACCATAGAGTTGAGGGTCCATATCTGGGCTCTCTACTCTGTTCCACTGGTCTATGTGTCTGTTTTTATGCCAGTACCATGCTGTCTTGGTGATCACAGCTTTGTAATAAAGCTTGAAATCAGGTAACGTGATGCCGCCAGCTTTATTTTTGTTTTTCAACATTTCCTTAGCGATTCGGGGTCTCTTCTGATTCCATACAAATTTTAGGATTATTTGCTCCAGCTCTTTGAAGAATGCTGATGGAATTTTGATCGGAATGGCATTAAAAGTATAGATTGCTCTAGACAGTATAGACATTTTAACAATGTTTATTCTTCCGATCCAAGAGCATGGAATGGTCTTCCATCTATTTGTGTCTTCTTCAATTTCTTTCATGAGTTTTCTGTAGTTCCTCGAGTACAGATCCTTTACCTCTTTGGTTAGGTTTATTCCCAGGTATCTTATGGTTCTTGGTGCTATAGTAAATGGAATCGATTCTCTGATTTCCCTTTCTGTATTTTCATTGTTAGTGTATAAGAAAGCCACTGATTTCTGCACATTGACTTTGTATCCTGCCACATTGCTGAATTGCTGTATGAGTTCTAGTAGTTTGGGGGTGGAGTCTTTTGGGTTTTCGATATAAAGAATCATGTCATCTGTGAAGAGAGAGAGTTTGACTTCTTCATTACAAATTTGGATACCTTTTATTTCTCTTTGTTGTCTGATTTCTGTTGCTAGGACTTCTAATACTATGTTGAACAAGAGTGGTGAAAGTAGGCAACCTTGTCTTGTTCCTGATCTCAACAGGAAGGCTGCAAGCTTTTTCCCATTGAGGATGATATTTGCTGTGGGTCTTTCATAGATAGATTTGATGAGGTTCAGGAATGTTCCCTCTATCCCTATACTTTGAAGCATTTTAATCAGGAACGGATGCTGGATTTTGTCAAATGCTTTTTCTGCATCAGTTGAGAGGACCATGTGGCTCTTCTCTCTTCTCATATTAATTTATTGTATCACATTGATTGATTTGCGAATGTTGAACCATCCTTGTAGCCCAGGGATGAATCCCACCTGATCATGGTGGATAATCTTTTTTTTTTTTTTTAAAGATTTTATCCATTTATTTGACAGAGAGAGATCACAAGTAGGCAGAGAGGCAGGCAGAGAGAGAGGAAGGGAAGCAGGCTCTCTGCAGAGCAGAGAGCCCAACGTGGGGCTCGATCCCAGGACCCTGGGATCATGACCTGAGCCGAAGGCAGAGGCTTTAACCCACCCAGCCACCCAGGCGCCCCGGTGGATAATCTTTTTAATGTGCTGTTGGATCCTGTTGGCTAGGATCTTGTTGAGAATCTTAGTGTCCGTATTCATCAGTGATATTGGTCTAAAATTCTCCTTTTTGGTAGGGTCTTTGCCTGGTTTGGGGATCAGGGTAATGCTGGCTTCATAGAAAGAGTCTGGAAGTTTTCCTTCTGCTTCAATTTTTTGAAACAGCTTCAGGAGAATAGGTGTTATTTCTTCTTTGAAGGTTTGGTAGAATTCCCCAGGGAATCCGTCAGGTCCTGGGCTCTTGTTTTTTGGGAGGTTTTTGATCACTGCTTCAATCTCGTTATTAGATATCGGTCTATTCAGGTTGTCGATTTCTTCCTGGTTCAATTTTGGGACTTTATATTTTTCCAGGAATGCATCCATTTCATCTCGGTTGCTAAGCTTATTGGCATATAACTGTTGATAATAACTTCTGATGATTGTTTCTACTTCCTTGGTGTTAGTTGTGATCTCTCCCTTTACATTCCTAATTTTATGAATTTGGGCTTTCTCTCTTTTCTTTTGGATTAGTGTGGCCAATGGTTTATTGATCTTATTGATTCTTTCAAAAAACCAGCTTCTAGTTTCATTGATACGTTCTACTGTATCTCTGGTTTCTACCTCATTGATCTCAGCTCTAATCTTGATGATTTCCCTTCTTATGTGTGGAGTTGGTTTGATTTGTTGTTGATTCTCCAGTTCTTTAAGGTGTAGAGACAGCTGGTGTGTTCTAGATTTTTCAATTTTTTTGAGGGAGGCTTGGATGGCTATGTATTTTCCCCTTAGGACCGCCTTTGCTGTATCCCATGGGTTTTGGACTGAAGTGTCTTCATTCTCATTGGTTTCCATGAATTGTTTCAGTTCTTCTTTGATCTCCTAGTTGATCCAAACATTCTTAAGCAAGGTGGTCTTTAGCTTCCAGGTGTTTGAGTTCCTTCTGAACTTTTCCTTGTGATTGAGCTCCAGTTTCAAAGCATTGTGATCTGAGAATATGCAGGGAATCATCTCAGTCTTTTGGTATTGGTTGAGTCCTGATTTGTGACCCAGTATGTGGTCTATTCTGGAGAAGGTTCTGTGTGCACTTGAAAAGAATGAGTATTCTGTTGCTTTAGGGTGGAATGCTCTGTATATATCTATGAGGTCCATCTGGTCCAATGTGTCATTCAATGCTCTTGTTTCTTTATTGGTTTTCTGCTTCGATGATCTGTCTAATTCTGAAAAAGCGTGTTAAGATATCCTACGATTAGTGTATTCATATGACTCAATATGACTCTTTATCTTGATTAACAGTTTTCTTAAGTAATTGGCTGCTCCCATATTGGGAGCATAGATATTTACAATTGTTAGATCATCTTGGTGGATAGTCCCTTTAAGTATTATGTAGTGTCCTTCTGTATCTCTGACTACAGTCTTTAGTTTGAAGTCTAATTTATCTGATATGAGAATCGCTACCCCAGCCTTCTTTTGAGGCCCATTGGCATGAAAGATGCTTCTCCATCCCTTCACTTTCAGTCTGCATGTATCTTTAGGTTCAAAATGGGTCTCTTGTAGACAACATATGGATGGGTCCTGTCGTTTTATCCAATCTGCAACCCTGTGCTGTTTTATGGGTACATTTAGGCCATTCACATTGAGAGTGATTATTGATAGATATGTTTTTATTGACATCGAGTTACCTTTGAAGTCTTTCTTTCTGTAGACTATCTCTATATTTCTGTTCAATGCTATTCTTGGGATTTTTCCTCTTTTATAGAACCCCCCTTAATATTTCCTGCAGTGTTGGCTTGGTGGTTGCATAGTCTTTTAAGCCTTGCCGGTCTTGAAAACTCTTTATCTCTCCATCCATTTTGAATGTCAGTCTTGCTGGATAAAGTATTCTTGGCTGCATGTTCTTCTCATTTAGTGCCCTGAATATATCTTGCATGCCTCTTCTGGCTTGCCAGGTCTCTGTGGACAGGTCTGACGTTATTCTGATGGGCTTCCCTGTGTAAGTAAGGAGCCTCTTTGCCCTGGCGGCTTTCAAGAGATTATACCTACAATTATAATTCCTCAATTTGACTATCAGGTGTCATGATGTTTTTTTGGAATGTATAATCTTGGGTGGAGACCGTTCAGCCTCTAGTACATGAACGCTGGTTCCATTAGCGAGATTGGGAAAATTTTCATGAAGGACTTGTTCCACTATATCTTCTAGACTTCTTTCTTTCTCCTCCCCTTCAGGGATTCCAATAATTCTGACGTTGGAACGCTTCATGGCATCATTTATTTCCCTGATTCTGTTTTCGTGGTTTCTAAGCTGTTTGTTCCAAGCTTCCTCCTCATCCTTTCTCTCTATCTGTTTGTCTTCCAGATCACTAATTCTATCTTCTGTCTCAGTTACCCTAGTTTTGAGAGAGTTTAGATTAGATTAGAAGTCATTGAGAGCATTGTGAACCTCCTCCCTGGTAGCTTTGAGCTCCGCCCTAACATTGTGAACATCCTGTCTGGTCGCTTTCAGTTTGGCCCTAATCAATTCTGTTTGGTCATCCATGGCTTTCTCCAACCTAGCTATTGCCTGGATAATTGTTAGCCTGAATTCTCTTTCCGACATATTGTCTATGTTGATAGCCGTTAGCTCTGTTGCAGAAGGTCCATCCTCTGTATTTTTCTTCTGTTGGGCATTCCTCCTTTTAGTCATTTTGGTGGGATATGACTGAACAGATGTAGCTGATTGTATCAACTCTGGTACAGTCAAGGTGCACCCTGGAACACTTCTGAGCAATCAGGATTCCCCACCCAAATGAGAGACAAAAGAAAAGAAAAAGAAAAAGAATAAAAAAGAAAAGAAGAAAAAGAAAAAGAAAAAAAAAGACAGAGATAGAGAGACAGTAAAGAAAGGGAAGATGAAAAAGAAGGTTCAGCCCAGATTGGCCCCAAGGTAAGATTTATGAAGTAGACAAACAAAAAGAGATAAAAAGACTGATACAAGTATTTGACAAGAGAAAAAAAAAATATATATATATATATATATGCAAATAAAGAAAGAACCTCGTCAAAAAGAACCACAAGTGTAAAATTTATATGCTATCAGGACAAACACAAAAAACACAGAAACACTGGTGGAAGAAGATGGGAGAGTTCTTATAAATTCTTAGTGTGTGCGAGGAAGGTTGTTTTGATTCTTCCTGGATTTATCTTGATATCTTTGTTAAAGGACTCAACTTTCCTAAGATAAAGGGGATTAAAAATTGGTTTACCTATAGGGGTAGTATTGATTGGGGAAAGGGGATTACTTTGAAGTTTAACTCTATATGAATATTAGAGGATAAAAATAAAAAGGAATAAACTAGACTAAACTAAAATTTTAAAAAAGGAATTCAAAAAATAAAAATGTAAAAGAAAAACATAGGTGTATGTATCAAAAAGTTCAGGTTAGAAAGGTATTATGGAATTTGATGTACTGTACAACTCGCTCTCATGGTAAATAGGTTAAAAAATTACCTATGTGTAAAAAAAAAAAAATATGCACCGGAATAGTGGGAACGAGTGAACAATACAAGTTTTCCTATGAAGTAGTGGTTGTTCTCTTGCAGTCCTTTTTTTTTTTTTTTCCTTTCTTGGTTTGTTTTCTGGGGGGGGGGCCTGCCACGTGTGTTGTCAGTCAATGATGTTTCCTGAGTTAAGTCCTCCCGCCCCCCCCAAGGGGGTGGGCTCTGAGGAAACTGGTTTTTTTCAGGCTTTTGTTCTCTGGCGGTTTTTTTGCTTGTTCACTTTTTTTTTCTCTCACCTTGACCGCCTTTGATGGTTTTTGTAATATTAGAGGAAATCAAACCGCACCCTGATCTCCCTCTCAGAGAGAAGCCTCAGTCTGGGTGAAGAACCTGAATACGTTCCCCCTTGGCCGCTGGCAAAGCAGGTTCCAAGTTGCAGACCCTGGGGGCGCAGGATCTTTTGCTCGTACCCAAAGCCAAGGCAGTAGTGGCTGTTCCACTAGCGCCAGAGAGGTTCCAAGCAGCGATCGCACACTGAGATTTTGCCGCTGGCCCGGGCTGGGAGTGCTCGGCTTGCGCGCACCTCTTTTCAGAGGCGGCTGTGGGTCGGGGGCGCGTCTCAGGCACTGAGAACGGGGCGCAGGTCAGTAAGCACCAGGCTGGGCTTTTGCGCGCCTCTGTCGGGGGAAGAGTTTCGGGCGCCCGGCTTAGGCTTTGAAACAATGGCGCAGGTCAAAGAGCGCAGGCGGGGCCTTTGTAACTCAGGGGAGCATGAGGGACGTGCGCGCGTTATCTCAAGCTTTGCGGTAGGGCTCGCATGTTCTGCTGACAGGCGCAGCTCCCATCCCCTCACAGGAACTAGAACCCATGCATTCTTGGGCTCGCTGGCAGCTTAGGGACCAGGAGCTGGTTTCTCCGCCGCACTCTCTCTACCTCAGCGCCGGGGAGGCTGTTCTGGGACCGGGGACTTAAGTCCCTGTCCCTAGCCGCCCCGATTCCCACAATTTCCCCCCGCGATCCTTTGCTCTTTTGGAGTGCTTTCAACCAGTTTCCAAGTTATTGCTGGTCCCCAGATGCAGGGCACTCTCGCTCGTATTGGGGTATTACTTTCCAACCAGTCCGCCTCTGGTGGCTCCCTCCCCCTTTAGTTTATCTTCCGATATCAATCCGCCGTTCCCATTCCGCTTTACCTGCCCACTGGCGTCTTCTGCCCCTATAGAGATCCAGACGTGTATAATTCTGATCTCAGGCTGATTTCATGGGTGATCGGAGTTCTTTGGTAGGTAATCAGCTCACTTTGGGGTACCGGCTGAAAAGGCACCTCTTTCTACTCCCCCGCCATCTTGTCCCTCGATTCTTTGTTTTTTCAATCTATTCCCCTACCCCCCTCTACCCCGGTACTTCATTAGGGCTAGTTTCTATTGCCATGTCTTCAAGTTCACTGATCTTTTCTTTTTAAGATTTTATTTATTTATTTGACACAGAGAGAGAGATCACAAGTAGGCAGAGAGGCAGGCAAAGAGAGAGGAGGAAGCAGGCTCCCTGCTGAGCAGAGAGCCTGATGCAGGGCTCTATCCCAGGACCCTGGGATCATGACCTGAGCTGAAGGCAGATGTTTTAACCCACTGAGCCACCCAGGCACCCCTATTTAGACTGTTCTTAATTGCATACAGTGCATTATTCATATCTGATATTGTATTTTTCTACTCTAGAAGTTCCCTGTCAGCCATTTTTATAGATTCTATATGAAAGATTTTCTCCTCATCATTTCATGTTTTGCTTTGCCTTCTTGAATATGTGGGTCATATTTACAAGAGTTGTTTATATAACATTGCTAATTTCAACATCTCTGTTATTTCTGGATCAATTTCTATTGATTGATTTTTCTAATAGTTATGGGTCATAATTTTTTTATTCATTTGCAGAAAATTTTTAATTTTGATTTTGATTGTGGATTTTATAGTATCAGTTGTTCTATTTTGTTATGT
Source organism: Neogale vison (assembly GCF_020171115.1). Lineage (NCBI taxonomy): Eukaryota > Metazoa > Chordata > Mammalia > Carnivora > Mustelidae > Neogale > Neogale vison. Next base: position 73,704,126 of record NC_058091.1, on the reverse strand, counting down.
TACTTTAAATTGTGTTAAGTTTTGTTCTGGCAAGTTACTTGTAACATGTAAGCTATAGGTAGGTTACATAACAGGAAAGTTACTTATAATAAGATCACTCTTGAGTTTTCTTTAAACTTTGGTATAGTGTGATTGTAGTGTAAAAACTAAAATTTCAAATGCTGCCTTGTTGCCTTTGAGGCTCACAGGTCCCCACAGGCCTAGCTGTGTGCTCTCCTGTTCCTCTCATCAGATATGCCCTTTACACATTGGGAAAGGCTCTCCATCTGGTAATTCCCCTATCAGCTGGACCAGCTGCCCTATACTTGTTCCTCGACTTAACTTGACTCATCTCATTGCCAGTTCACAAAATTATTCAAACAAGCCAATCACAACATCCCATAAGAACCAAGGGACACCTCTTATAACTACAAAGCCTGCCTCCCATAGCCACACTGGAGTTACTTGGCTCCCAAGGGCAACCCCATGTAGCCCTGCCTAGAATTTGGTGTTCCCTCTTAAACTCTGAGTATATGTGGCCCACTAACTACTGCCAATCTCTTCTGTCCATTGTTGGGTGCCATGTGTCTGACAATCTTATTCCGTTTAGGGTGGGGAACCCTTCCTTTACCAACAGTGTGAATAGGAGTTCATTAGAACAGTGGAGTAGCCCTCAGTCTTGGGCTAATGTAGACCCATGAAGGTAATGCTCTTTTGAGGATTCTATCAGATGAGCTTTGTATTATTTGATCTTCACAAATTTTTGAGGAAGAACATGAACAATTCCCAAACCTGTGTGATTTCTAGAAATTATTCTTCTGCTCCTTCATGGTGATGCTTTAGGTAATCCTCAGATAGTTTTCAAAACCTCTTATTATATGTAGATAACTTTTCAGCTAAAGACTCAAGAGATCCCTCTAAAAATCTCTGGAACTCTTTCTGTGTAGTTCTTTCCTCTCCAGTAATCTCACCAACATATTTAACTAACTTAGCCTCCCTAAAGTTTGATTTTTTTACTCTCCAGTTTAGCAAGATTCTTGGGTTCCATTTGGGTTCCTAACTTTACTGTGGCATAAAAACTCTCTTTAAGCTGCTAGTAAATCATAGGGCTCATACTATTTACTTCTCTTCTCTTAGGGGTCACAACTCTGTGCTGTTTGCTAGCTAGTATCCAAAAAATTTTATTTTTTATGTGTCTCTTTTTAAAATTGTTGAAGACATGGATATGGGTAAAATCTAACCCTTTTTAGTTCATCTTCACTGAAAGAAAAAGTTCTCATCTAAAATTTTAAAGTGTATTTTTTTAACAAATAATGGTGTGCTCAAAAATGGAAAAATACTTATTTTTCAAATAAAAGTAGAAACTAATTTCCCCTTTAAATATTCTGAGAATTTATAGATGTGAGAAGGAGTTCGTTTTTAAAGATTTACTTTGAAACCCTGGAAACTGTTGATTTTCACCAAGATGTATGTTATTCTTTGGCAAGTTTCCTATTTTTTTCTCAATTCTGTCTCTCAGATCTCTTGCCATCATATATCTCTAGATTAAAATAAATTTCTATCTGATCTTTCTGGCTCCACTCTCATCCCATGTCAGATCTCTTGCCTATCAGTGCAGAATAGATTGTTCTTTACAGTTATCTTCTGCACAATATTATCCTGCTCAAAATTGAAAGATATGTTTTTAATGCTTACATAATTAAATCAAAACTTGCAAAATTTGGACTACTTTATAAACTAAACCACAAAACAAATGTTATTTATTAGTAGAATTATACTTTGCCTAAAATTTAAAAACCCTAACTTATTTTCACTAACAATGTGAGTCACAGACTCAGTGGTATTAACCTGGAATATGTTTAGTTTCCTCTTTTTTTTTTTTTTTTTTAAGTTTATTTTTCAGTATCTGAATGCTACTTTAGGGATAATTATCTTCATTTTTTTGATCTAACATTTGCTAAATGTCACTATTTTCTAAATGCTATGTCACATACGGTAGATATATAGATGATAGATATTATAGGGTTATGTATAATATAGTGTTATGCACCTTACATAAAATAATCATATAATGATGTAATATTTAATTTTAATACAATCTTATAAAGTAAACTTCACACCCAGTTTCATTCATTACAATTTCATTCATTACAATTGAGGAAATATTCAATTAGAGAGATACACAGTGATTATATCACAGATAAGAGATGTATATATGATCTGTTTCCAAAATTGATCATTTTAACCATTATATATAAATGGACAATGTAGAATGTAAATGTTGCAATTATTTATTTGTTCATGGAATCCTGAAATAACAAAATATAATTCATGCAAAAAAATATAGGAAATGAGTGATATATAGTAATAAAGTATAAAAGCCACAATGACTATTTAACAGTCACATAGATTAGGGGCACCAGGGTAGCTCAGTCAATTAAATGTCGGCCTTTGGCTCCTCTGCCTTTGGCTCAGGTCATGATCTCAGGGGTCTTGGGATCGAACCCTGCTCGGACTCTCTGCTCAGCGGGGAACCTGCTTCCTCCTCTCTCTCTCTGCCTGCCTCTCTGCTCACTTGTGATCTCTGTCTCTGTCAAATAAACAAATAAAATTTTTTAAAAAAGTCACATAACTTTATATACCATTGCATCTCTTATATATCACACCACTTTTTAAAATAATTTAACTACTATTTGAAAAAATACTATTAAGAATATTGCACAAAATATTAAAGAAAACATTTTCAGAAGCACAAAAGGAGTAAATAAATGTCATGTCATTCTCAGTTCATTACGATCAATTAGATAAAAAACTAAAAATAGGGTATAACTGAATATTCTCATTAATAAGATATATGTATAATAACTGCATGTTGACTAAATTCTACTACAGCCACATGGTCTTTTCAGGCATACTTTTATATAAGAAAAATTTTTGAGTGCATAATTTTGTGCAAGCAAAACCTCGGTAAATTTTTGAAAAGCTACAGAAGAAAAAAATAACAATGTTACAAATGTAAGCTAAGAAAATTATATTTAAGACACATACCTCTCCTAAAAAAATTCTTCACCAAGAAGTCAAGTCTTAAGTGCTTTTATAAAATAACGTACAAAATAATGACAAGAAAATGAGGGGTGTATCCAAGGAATTAGAAAAAAAATAGCAAATGAAAAGTAAGAAAGATATAGAAGAAAAGAATCAAGGAAGCTAAAAGTTGGAATTTTCATCTCAGTAAAAAGAAATTATTGTTAGAAGGGGAAAGCAGAAGAGCATGAGCAAACAGCAAGCTCAGATGGCTCTCTCTGACTATAATGAAAATTCTGGATGAAATAATACAACTCTTAGCTTGAAAGAAAAACAAGAAAACTCTAGGAGCCGAAAACATAGAAATAAATCAATTAATAGAGGGGGAGGGTGAAGCTGATGTCCTTGAGTATGGAGTGTTCCATGAAGTACACATGTAGGTGCTGGGGCTTTAAGGCAAGCAGAAAGATTGAACTGTGACAAAGTATCTACATAATGGAAAATTTTAACACCCTTCTCTCAGAAACTGATCCTTAAAACCTAGTAGCTGATAGTTAATATTTAAAAAATATTTTTAAAGATACTAACAACAAAATTAATAATTGAGAGAACAGTTAGGGAATGCACATTCTTTTCAAGTTCAAATGAGATATTTTCAAAGGCTGATTAGGCTATGGACCACAAAATATTCTCAATAAATGCCAAACAATTCACATACACCACATTCCATAACTACTCTGCTACCAGAAGAAAATGAAAAACCAGTAATTTACAGCCTAAGAAGGTAAATAAATCAAAATTATTGTAACAAATATCTGGTAAGTCACAAGTCAAAGAAGAAATCATAATAGACAGTGTTTATTATTAAACTTTAAGTCACAAATAACAACTAAACCCCAATATAGTAAAGTTTGTGCAATGTAATTAAAACAGTTTCTAGAGGAAAATACATAGTCTTAAAATGCATTTATTACAAAACAAGAAAAACTAAGAATTAATGAGCTATTCAACCAAGAACTTAGAAAAGTAATAACAGGAAGGGCATCTGGGTGGCTCATTGGGTTAAGCATCTGCCTTCAGCTCAGGTCATGATCTCAGGGTCCTGCAAGGACCTGCTTACTAGGGAGTCTGCCTCTCCCCCTGCCCCTCCCCCCTGCTGGTAAACCAAAAAGACCTTTTTGAAAAAGACTAACAAATAGAAAAATATGTAACAAGATTGATGGGAGAGACAGGAAGAGAGGGAAAGAGCAGAGGACGATGCAGAGAGAAAGAGTATCGTGTTAAACCAGCTTTCTCTGGTGTGGGGATATGCTTCAATCTGTGAGATTTCTGACTTCCATAGTGTAAATATTGCCATTATTGCTTATTTTATTTTATTTTATTTTAAAGATTTTATTTATTTATTTGACAGAGAGAGATCACAAGTAGGCAGAGAAGCAGACAGAGAGAGAGAGTAGGAAGCAGGCCCCCTGCTGAGCAAAGAGCCCGATGCGGGGCTCGATCCCAGGACCCTAGGATCATGACCTGAGCTGAAGGCAGAGGTTTAACCCACTGAGCCACCCAGGTGCCCAAGGAGTTTGGAGATTTTTTTTTTTTAAAGATGTTATTTATTTATTTGACAGACAGAGATCACAAATAGGCAGAGGGGCGGTGGGGGGGCAGGCTCCCCACTGAGCAGAGAGCCCAATGCAGGGCTCGATCCCAGGACTCTGGGGTCATGACCTGAGCCGAAGGCAGAGGCTTAAACCACTGAGCCACCCAGGCATCCCATCATTATTACGGATTTTAACACGATGTCACTGTACACAGATTGGGGAGAGATGGACAGATTTGGCTCTGGGCAGCCAGTCCAAGCCAGCTCTAGCACACCACTGGAGAGGAGTCACAAACAAATACTAACAGAATTGAAAAAGAGTACACGATGCAGTAAAAATTTAAAACATTATAAGAGAATATCTTTAATAATACTGTGAACATAAGGGAAAACTTGGGAAAAGCAGATAATTTCTCAGAGAAGTATAACTTCCTAAATAGACCCAAAAGCAAGCTAGACTAGAGCTACTCTTCATACTTACTAAGTTAGAATTTCTGGATGCGAGGTCACGGACTTTGTGTGGTGATGCACACTGCAGTTTGAGGATGATTGCTTCAAGGAAAAGATCAACCTAAAGTCATACAAACTATTTTAGAGACTAGATAAAGAAAAAATTCCCCTATGAGGCCAATATAGCTTCCCATCCAGAATCAGATGTAAAGGGGTACCTGGGTGGCTCAGTCAGTTAAGCATCTGCCTTGGGCTCAAGTCATGATCCCAGTGTCCCGGGATTGAGCCCCATGTCCAGCTCCCTGCTCAGTGAGGAACCTGCTTCTTCTGCTTCTCTTTCTGCCTCTTCCCTTTGTTCATTTTCTCTCTCAAAAATAAATATGTAAAATTTTTTTTAAAAAGAATCAAACATAAATGCTATAAGAAAAATTATAGGCTGATGTCACATGGAATATAAACCTTCTAGCTAAGGTGTTAACAATGGAATCCACCAATGCTTGTACGTGTTAGTCTCTGTCAGTGTGGGCCATGACTAAGTTGGAAATATCCCAGGAACCAAAGATATTTTTATATCAGGAAATCAGTTACTATATTTGTGACAGTAATAAATTAAAGGAGAAAAGCCATATGATGATCTCTATCGGTACAGGAAGTATTTTTGGTAAATTTAAATACCTACTCACGATAATATTATATTATTGTTATTAACTCTTAGCCAACTAGAAATAGAAAATTTTAACCTGATCAAAATTATCTTTAAAGCCTTTAAAAACCATAATATTTTGATAAAATTATAGATACATGCCTTTTAAATTACGAAAAGACAGATACCTACTATTACCACCTCTATCCGGTAATGTATCAGGGAGTCCCACTCTGTGCAATAAAAAATAAAAGAAATAAAAGGATATCAACCAGAAAGACAGAAATTTCATTCTTTCTCGGTGATACTATTGTGAATACAAAAAATTCAAAACACTTTGTAGACAAGTTAGTAAAGTTCAAGAAGATTTCTCAATATGAGATCACTGTACAAACATCAACAGGACTCCTGCAATAACATTAGATCTCATTCACAATAACTTTAAAATTTTTAAGTCACTTAAGAATAACTTAACAAAATAAGCAAAATATACAGCCTAATTATTTAATAATCTAAACACTAAATAGATGGAGAGTATAGAGTACTTGTGAAAAGGATGATTCAATATTTTAAAGATGTTATTTCTTCCCAAATTAGGGTTGTCAGATTTAGCAAACACAAAATAGAAAATACTCAGCTAAACTTCAATTTCAAGTAAATTATGAATAGCTCTTTTATATAACTATCTCCCAAATATTGTATGGGACAAACTTACACTAAAAAATTATTTCATGGAGGGGCGCCTGGGTGGCTCAGTGGGTTAAAGCCTCTGCCTTCAGCTCAGGTCATGATCTTAGGGTCCTGGGATCGAGCCCCGCATCGGGCTCTCTGCTCAGCAGGGAACCTGCTTCCTCCTGTCCCTCTGCCTGCTTCTCTGCCTACTTGTGATCTCTGTCTGTCAAATAAATAAATAAAATCTTTAAAAAAAAATTATTTCATGGATATGTCTATCTATCTATCTATCTATCATCTATCTAGATATATACACATGTAGATTTAGGTATTTATTTGTTTATATTTATATACTTTGTTATTTATCTGAACATCATATTTAATTGGACATCTTGTATTTTACTGGGCAACCCTATACTAAATTACTCTAGTGACACAGTATTATCCAATATAATACTAACAGGATTTTTCATAGAATTTAGAAATAATCCTACAATACATATAGAAGAGTATAGCATGTAATATATAAATATGAAAATGGCTTTTCTGAGAATAATGGGTAGTGTAAAGAAAATTTACACTACTGCTGGGTCTCTCCTTTACTCTCACACGATTATCACACCAACAACACCGACACAAGCTATGGTGGGAGAATCCCCCACACCAAGAAATTCTGCGACAGCAGCTGGGGGAACCTACAGTTTAACTTAATTTGAACCCTATCTACCTGGAGAAAGCATCAGATCCCTCAGGTTAGGGCTGTCTCACAAAATGGCCCCCAGCCTCAGGGGCCAATAGCAAGCTCAGGTTGTTGTCTGTATTTCTGGTCAATCAGCTATGACTTAAAGGTTCCCATCTGTTAGAAGGTGGAAGAGAGATGGTGAAGTATCTCCCAGACTGAAAAGGCACTTGAAGACTAGAAATGAAGCAGGCCTCTCCATAGAGTTTACATAGTTTTATTCAGTTTACATAGTTTTATTTACTGACAGGGAGCCCTGGGTAGAGAATGATGCATGGCAGCTGCATAGTTATTCCCTGCAAAAGCCAGACCTTAGTCCACAGATTTTATAGAGTGAGGGGACATGCAAAAGGGCATTGTATTGAGATCAAAAGGTTTGCACGCACCTCAGACGGTTGCATGCCCCTAACTGACAGCTACTCTTCAGTTAGATCTTGTGGCACCACCTGTGAGTCAGGAAGGGGAAAGACTATGTTATCTCTAATGGATTAGTGGGAGGCCCAAACAAGTCTTGTGGGCATTGCTAGGTATGTATATTAATCTTCCAGGGGCCTGGAATGTGTAGCCCCAAGAGACATCTCTGAACAAACATGAACAAGATGGAGGGCCAAAGATGGAGTCAGTATTATCAGCACTCCTACACCATTACACCCACCTCGGGTTCAATTAATAGCTGGAGCAGCTCACAAAACTCAGGAAAACAGTTTACTTACCGTTTACCTGTTTATTATAAAAAGATATGATAAAGAAGGCAAATGAGCATCCAGATGGAAGAGATGCATAGGAAAACTTAGGTGGGAGGTTGCAGAGTGCCCACGCCCTCTCCAGGAACACCACTTTACCAACACTTTCCTGTGTTCACTGGCCTGGAAGCTCCCTCTTCCTGATACTTTTGGGATTCTTAGGGTATGATCATAATTTACTCAATTCCAGCTCCCTCTCCCCTACCTGAATGATAGGGCATGGGGCTGAAAGTTCCAAGCTTCTAATCATGTCTTGGTCTTCCTGGTGACCAGTACCTATCCCAGAGTCCATGGAGAGTCATCTCATTAGAATAAAAGACACCGCTATCACCCAGGAAATTCCAAGAGGTTTAGGAACTCTATGTCAGAAACAGGGATTAAACATCAAGTATCAGAACAAAAGATGTTCCTAGTGTTCTTGTTACCTAGGAAATTATAAGGATTTTAGGAGCTTTGTACAGAAATCAGGGCCAGAGAACTATATATATATATTTTTTCTTCTATTAATTCACTGGTAGGTTTTTGCCTTAGACCTGGATGATTAAAGAGACAAAGAGAAATTCAATCTTTTTACTCCAGACTCAGAAACCTCAGCCCTGATTACACCGACATTGGTCTAGTCACTCCTGCCAGGTGGCAACAAGAAGGGAAAGGAACATGTCCATATCACAGTCATTGCTTTCATCTGTTTCCTTCTCTTCCTATCAGGACTCAAAGAACACTTTTGATTTGTGGCAATAAAAGGCAAAAATGAAAGTATTAGAATTTGAAAATGAGTCATGACAGTCTTTTGACCTCAGTAACCATATTCCAGGTATGGTGTGATCTTAGAACTGTCCTGCAAATAGATCCAGCATCTAAGAGAAAAGTAGACCAAATGGGAGGGTGGTGTCAGTAAAATCAATTTGGAATTCTCCTCGTAGATAGATATAACCAAATAATAGGTTTTTGGAGAAAAAAAATCATTCTTACATTGAAATGCAATCATGAGTAGAACTTGTATTAGTTGGTATTAAGAGCAAAAAACAAAAATCAAACCGTCCCAACAAGCACAGAAGAACATACTGGAGGATTGAAGATTGTGAGACCTTTTTACACAATCTCAGAGTCATTCTTGGAAAAGTGAGGAGCCAAAGTATCTATGGGGAAATTGGAAGGAAACAAACAGTCACAGCCAGATGGGATCAATCAGCTCCAACTGCTTTTTCCACCTTTCTCCACATTCCATGTGAGCTTTAAATTCCAAAAAGAGGAAAGCATCTGATTAGTATAGCTTGGGTCACATGTCCATCCCTTGGCCAAGGGAAATGCAGACATCTTGATTGATAGTTCTTTATTGTATCCAATAGTGAAGAAGTAGTTTTCCCAATGAAAGTTCAGGGCACCATTTCAAAAAAAGAGGAAATGGATTTTTGGCAGCCATAAACAACAGATGTCCACTGCATGAACAAATAACACAGGTTTTGGGAAATGTACCAATGGAAAACAATGACATTGTGATTATCAGTTGTACCTTGGTGCAGACTGTTTTATATATATATATATATATATAAAGATTTTTTTGATTAATTGTTCTAGGAAGTGGTTAATACTAGAGTAGGAGAAAATGATTAGGGCTGGAGACATTCTGCTGACACCAAGATGTTATTCTAGAACTACTACTGTTTACGGTTGCTGCTGGGAATCTCTGCTGTGTGAGGTGCAACAGCAACAACAGTGAAGAAAGATAAGCCACTTTCTCAAGCTTCCAGTACCCATCATGGTAATTGAGAATCCTCCCAGGTCAAGGAAGAAGGTAACTTGAGTGAGTGGCAGATAACTGGGGCATGGCAGAAACAAAACCAAACCAGAAAACGCCCTCCCCATAACAAAGCAAAAACAAAACAAAACATTCCAGTTATTTGAAATGCATGAGAGTTTTCTTTGCCTAAGGTTAGGATGGAGTTTCCTCCATGGGGATCAGTACATGGTCTGTGGCCAGCAGAGAAACACTGGAGAGAGCCAGCAGCAGCATAACACAGAAGCAAGATGAGCATGCCAGAATGAAAGAATCTGCTTCCTGCCCAGCAAGCATATATACCTGCACCGCTAGTGAAAATCCATGTATCCATTTTCACATAATCAGGTATCATATAAAAAGACAAAGAAAAAAACAGAAACACGTGTACATATATAATGTCTACACATATGTATATGTGTATATATAATAAACATGATGCATATTTCACTTGGGAAATAATTGCTACTAATATTCCCAACAGTTTTTTATTCCACATTTAAAGTATCTTTGTTGTATAAAAGCTTGACATTTTTGTGGCATCAAATATTATTTTTTTTTCCTGTAATTTCTTCTATTTCTTTCATGCTTGGAAACTCTCCTACAAAACACAATATTGTGTCCATAATTCAGTTTAAAAGATGTAGGTATGGACAGTGTGCTATGAGGTTGGGACTGCTTGGCTTAGGCTACACATTATGTGCAGTCATTTGCTGTAATCATATAAATCATATAAAGGGTGATCAGCTAGCTTTCAATTAGAAAGGTCACACTCCAGAGACTACATAGGACTGCGTCAGCTAGTTTCTCTCTGACCACCAGATACTTTTCTAATCAGTATATGAATGGTGAAAAAGGGTTTCTGTTGGTGAGGTGGATTCTTATGGATGGAATTAATTGCATTGGATACAAATTTCAGAGACACCTCCTCTTGCTTGAACAAGAGGAGGTGTTTCCTATGGCTCCAAGACTTGATCCCTAATGAGGTGTCTTACCTACTAATAATAATTTGATAAATGGTTGTACGTGCAGAAGAATTTGGTCTGAGAATTGCTTTCTTTATAACCTGATAGAGGTTGTGGGGAAATAGTTAATTCTCAGCCACCTCTAACCCTTGGAGACTACGATTAACTAACAAAAATAACTGAAGAGTGGTACAAAATCAAATTGGCTTAAACCAATTCGTAAGAATCAGTTCACTATCCACCGTGTTTTCTTCTAATTTATTTCATGATTTTATCTGTTATATCTAACTCTTGGTCCATCTGGAGTTTTTAATTTCAAATGCCTACAGGAGTGGAGCCATTCATATAAACGCGTGAGACAAGCTGGCATGGAACAGGAAGTAGGAAGAATTGTGCCAAATTGCAGAACACAGGGGGCCACCTCTCCTCTGTTCATGCCAACTCTGGCCATCTGGGGATGAGGGTCCAGTATTGCTGTATTTTCTGATTAACTTTTTTTTACAGTTTTTCTTAAACATTTATATTTTGTTGAAAATTTTTCTGATTTTTAAGATACCGTGCAACAAACAGTATATATTTGTGGCCCAGTTATGGTAAAAGGCTGACCAGCTTATAATATTTTCTTTATCACATAAGAGGTAAATATATTTTTTCCCTCCACGTAGGCATATTTCCCCCCAAAACTGTTGAAAACATAGCCTTTCTTCTTAAATTCTTATTCTTCCTTTATCAAGCACTGTATACTTGTATACTAGAAGCTATTATTTCCCACACATTTGGGTAAATTTGAGAATAATTTGTCCATCTCCAACAACATTCAGATTTTGACTTGGAATTTTAATTGCAAATTAAGTCCTTATTACTTCAAATAATTTTTAAAACAAAAATCCCAATTTGAAAACAGCATTAAAACTTAATACAAAATAATTACTTTAATATCTTAAGTAATATTTAAATTTTTGTGTATTTTTTTCCTAAATATTAGACTTAAGTTTTTTCTAGTTCTAAGAATTTTAAAATTCATTCTTTTAAGCATTCTAAACAAATAATTGAATAATTGGTCATCACTTTCTGGGCTAGCGAGTATTTTATGTAACATGGAGGGGTTTTCTTTGTTAAAAGCTTGCAAGGGCTCAACAATAAAACTGTCATGATTTGGAACTATTAATTTTTTTAATATTTTATTTATTTATTTGAGAAAGAGAGAGAGAGCACAATGGAAGGGTGTAAGGGCAGAGGGAGAGAGAAGTAGACTCCCCACTGAGCAGGGAACCCAACTCAGGGCTCAATTCCAGGATCCTGGGATCATGACCTGAACTGAAGACAGATGCTAAACCAACTGAGCTACCCAGGCACCCCTGAAAGTGTTTTTTTAAGTAATCCCATAGTTACTGGATATATGTCTTAAGATCTAGTCATTTTTATTTACCTAAAACATTATTTATTAGCAAAAGTTTCCAATGCAGCTATTTTTGCTCTTTTAGTAATTCACTTCTGATTTTTATTCAGATAACTCATAATACTAAGCTTTCTGTAGGAAATAAATAACATTTATTGATATCAACTATGTGCCTCTGTTCTATGAGCTTTGGGTAGTAAAGACATATAAGGCCCCTCTTTTCAAGAAACTTACATTCTTAGAAGCAAAGACAGATAATAAACCAGGAAATAATTTTTTTACAATATCAAGTAAGGAAAAATACTCTGGGGACACCTCAGTGGCTCAGTTGGTTGAGCCGCTGCCTTTGGCTCAGGTCATGATCCCAGGGTCCTGGAATCGAGTCCTGCATCGGACTTCTTGCTTGGCAGGGAACCTGCTTCTCTCACTGCCTCTCTGCCTGCTTGTGTGTACTCTCTGGCAAATAAATAACATCTTTAAAAAAATTAAAAATTTAAAAAAAAAAAAGGAAAACTACTCTGGTGAGATTAAGAGTGTGGTATGAGGGGCACCCAGGTGGCTCAGTCCATTAAGCAGCCGCTCTTGGTTTCGGCTCAGGTCAGGATCTTAGTGTCATGAAATTCCACCTTGAGCTCCATGCTCCACACTCCATTCATTGGGGAGTCTGCTTGGGGTTCTCTCTCTCCTTTTGGTTCTGCCTCTTCCTATACTCCCTCTCTCAAATAAATAAATAGATAAATCTTTTCCTTCTTTTTTTTTAAAGATTTTATTTTTTTGACAGAAAGAGAGGGAGAGCCAGAGAGCACAAGGGGGTGTGCGGGAGCATGGCAGAGGGAGAGGGAGAAGCAGACTCCCCTCTGAGCAGGGAACACCCCCCCCCCCAGCGTAGGGGAGAGATGGGGAAGATGACGTATCCCAGGACCCTGGGATGGTGACCTGAGCTGAAGGCAAATGCTTAGCTGACTGAGTCACTCAGGCACCTCTAAATAAAAAAAAAAATTTTTAAGTGTGATGTTATAGGATGTGACAGGCTGAGGGAAGTGAAGAGTAATGGGTAGTCAGAAAACAAACAAACAAACAGAAAAAACCCCACTCTAAAAAACCAAAAACAACAACAAAAAACCCACCTGAGGAGGTGATATCAAAGTTGAGACATCATTGATAAGAAGTAAGTACCACAGATCCAAAGAAATTTGTCTTAGCTATTGGGTCTACTATAACAAAATAGCACAGATTAGTAGCTTATTAATGACAGAAATCTAATACTCACAGTTCTGAAGGCTCTAAGAGATCAGGGTACCAGGTTGGATGAGAGCTCTCCTCCAAGTTGCAGACCTCTCTCTCCTTGTTCCTCACAAGCAGAAGGGGTGGGTAGTTTGCAGGACATCTTTTACAAGAGCACTAAGCCACTAAGCTCTTTCTTTCTTTCTTTCTTTTTATATTTAATTTATTTATCTGACAGAGAGAGATCACATGTAGGCAGAGAGGCAGGCGGCGGGGGGGGGAAGCAGGCTCCCCACTGAGCAGAGAGCCTGATGTGGGGCTTGATCCCAGGACCCTGAGATCATGACCTGAGCTGAAGGTAGAGGCTTTAACCCACTGAGCCACCCAGGCGCCCCACTAAGCCTTTTCATAAGTGTTCCACCCTCATGAACCCATCTTCTCCTAATGTCCCTATCTACGAACACCTTTGCCTTTGGGAATTTAGGATTTCAACTTTAATCTTTCAGGGACACAAACATTCAGACCATAGAATGATTCCATGTAGAAGGCACTGTTCATCCAAACTATTTGAAAAATTTCTCTGTTATCAATATTAGTATGTTCCAGGTTACTCATGCCACTGGAATTTTCAAATTTATTACTATAATGTTATTTAGTAATGCTATGTTTCCCCCATATCTATGGCTGTTTTTCTTTCTCATTCTTAATAATATACATTTGTGGTTTATATCTTTTTACTTTTATTTTTAAATCAAACAAAACTTTTGGATTATCAATTCTACTTTCATTTTTATGTTTAGGATTTTATTCTTCTATTCTTGTGTCCTTTTTAAAAAATTGCTTTTTATTCTTTATTTTTATTTTTTTATTTTTTTTATTTTTTTTAAAGATTTTATTTATTTATTTGAGAGAGAGAGAGAGACAGTGAGAGAGAGCACGAGCGAGGAGAAGGTCAGAGAGGGAAGCAGACTCCCCATGGAGCTGGGAGCCTGATGCGGGACTCGATCCCGGGACTCCAGGATCACGCCCTGAGCCGAAGGCAGTCGTCCAACCAACTGAGCCACCCAGGCGTCCCGATTCTTTATTTTTAGTAATAGAAAATTATAAGACTATGAAATTTTCTTTTAAGTTTTGCCCATGTTCAAAAAAATGCTGACACATTGGATTCTTGTTTTTCTTGCTTTAAGATTGTCTCAAATTATAATATTGATTTCATTGTTGGCCCAAGATTTAGAGACTTTAAACTTTGAAATGATAGGTAATTTTTCCCCATTTAAGTTTTATTAATATCCAGTATAATTACACTGTTATCAGAAAATATGACCTGAGAAATTTATTGAAATATTGTTTGTAGTTTAAGTACATGAGTTTCTTTTCTTTCCTTTTCTGTTTCATAATTATTACACAGGTACTTGATTATAAGGTATGTTCTTCTCTTGTGGATATAAAGTTTATTGTGTATCTATTGATCAACAAAATATCATGCTATTTGTCCTTCTCGTCATCTTTTTTAAGCTATGTACTCTTATGATTTGTCTCCCTCCCAATCCCACCTTCTTTCATTTTAACCATAAAAGACTCAATCTCAAAAAACAGACTGAGGGTTGCTGGGGGGAGGGTGGATGGGAGAGGGTGGTGGGGATTTGGACATTGGGGAGGGTATGTGCTATGATGAGTGCTGTGAAATGTATAAACCTGGCGATTCACAGATCTGTGTCCCTGGGGATAAAAATATGTTATATGTTTATTAAAGGGAAAAAAAGAGTTATGTACTCTATCAAAAGTTGAAAGATGCTATCAGTTGTACAAAACATTTTTTTTTCCAGTTTGCCTATTTCTAACGGTTTAGAAGGAATGAGAGAGAGTGACAGCCAGAAATACAAGTTTGCAGCTAGAGTATGAGACTCTTTATTGCCAGATCTAGGAACTGTATCGTGTATCAGGATGTCTTTAATTGCAAATACTATGCAAAAAGTGAACTCAAGCTGACTAAAACAATGTAGGGGCCATATGAGCTTACATAATTGAGAAATTTAGAAAAAAGGCAGCTTTGAAGTGTGCTTCAATGAGGCTTCTGGCATTCTATCAGTCTGATTGTTCTGTCCCTATCAGTTTCATCTTCAGGCTGGTTTTCCTCATGGTAACAACACAAAGGAGGCAACCCAAGGTATGGCCTCTGTACTTAACGCCATCTAAAGGAGAGGGTCTGTATCCCAAAGCTCTCTGTGAAAGTACCAGAATTTTATTCTAGCACTCTTAGGTCAAACGCCCACACCTTATAGACATTAGCCCGGAGTTGGCATATACTCACTGACTTAGTCCAGTTTCATGCTCCATTTATAAGAATGGTGTAACGTTTCCCAGAATCTCATAGACCCCATATGGAAAGTCCATAGGACAATGAGGAAGAACAAAAGGGGACACTCAATACTGGTTACAGTAGCAGCAAATACCTTATCTGTTGATGCCCAGCCTCACACTGGCACTTCTATATTGCTTGGTATCTAAGGGAGCCAAAAAGTCATTTTCCAGAAACTGCTGACTGTTGGTTTCCTGTGTAGTTCTACCAAGTGGAAGACACTCATATGCAAATAGGAGGTGGAAGGGTGAGTTGATTCTTTTCTTGGTCCTGGCTCTGGCAGTAGCGAGGGTGGGTAAGTTCTGGTGGCCATGAGACCCTGGATCCCTGCAGCCTTGGTGAGCTTATGAGCTCTTGGCTTGCTATTGCAGCAGGTCAAACAGATGTGCTCCAGCAGCCTTGAGGAACATACGAGTGGCCTTAGGAACACTAGAAAGCCCTCTGTGCCTTTGACCTCAGGAGAGCTTAGTGACTTTCTAGTTACTGATTTCATAGAACCCTTATCTTCCTTCTTTGGCTCCTCTGTTTTTTCAAAATTTGCGAGCAAATCACTGCATTAAGTTCCCTTTGTTTGAAATACATAAGGTGGTTTCTATGTTCCAAATTGGACCCTGACTGATACAGTGCTATGCAAAAATATTTCAACTTTTTAGGGTATAATTTTATTAAGCTGATAATTGGTATGCATATGATTCCATAAATAAACAAAAGCCCAAATGCATGGTTATAAGTCCATTTAACATTGATTCCTTAATCCTAGTCATTTTGAGAAAAATGTGATATTGCAAAATATATCTGCTGCCTGTATGAATGTAAATTACTTCCTTTTATGTAAAAGGTGCACTGTTTAAGTTTCAGTTTTATTAAAATAATAGTCAAGCTTTAAAACAACAAATAATTCTGTCAAAAAAATAAAACAGAGCACTTATCATTCAATACTATACTCAATGAGTGGTCACGTCATCCAACAAAACAAGCACAGATTTGGGAGATAATAGCTAATATTGTCAATATAAGACATCTAAAAATCAATACATACATCATGTGTTCATACAAGCAGAGTGAGGAAAGGCAGCCTTGACTTTATAGTCAAACTGTAAAATTTTCACCCAGTGACCACTTTGTGTTGTATGATTTCCCAAGAATACAATTGTCAGAATTCGGTTGTAACTCCCAGGGCCACAGTAGGAACACTGATAACTAGTTAAGAGAGAGCACTGATTATCACATTAGGTAAAGGAAAAACAAAGTAAAACTGTCTACTATTACTTACAAGAGAATTCTACTGGGAAAGTAAAACTGAGAACTATGTAAAATATTTAGTTGCTTAAAAATCCAACTCTTGATTTTGGCTCAGGGCATGATCTTAGGGTCCTGAGATTGAGCTCTGCATTGGGCTCTGCACTCAATGGAGAGTCTCCTCCCCGCTCACCTCCTTCCACCCCTCCCCCACTTGTGCACGTGTGCACACACTCTCTCTCTCAAATAAAAAAACTTTAAAAAAGTAGTAATACCATTAAGTGTAAACATAGTATCTAAATATTTTCAATATCTATATATTGAATAAAAAACTATATTCTCCAATAAAAAGCTTACTTAGTGAGAAGAGTGGCATTATCTTGGGTTTTGTAAACCTTTTTTAGCCTGGCTTAATTGATACAGCCAAATTCTAATACATCTCTCTACATTCGATCTGTTGCTACATCACACATCATGTAACCCCAGAAAACTTCAATGTACAAAGGCGCAGGAGGTTAGGGGATTGAGTGAACCAGGCAGCTAGAGTGTTAGTATTATTATCAAAATAATGTTCACCTCTGGAGCCCTCTGAGATCTCAAGGACCGCCCCCAGGGAATACTAGAAAACACCTTAAAAACCAGTGCCCTTAGACTAGGTACATCAGTGGTTTTCAACAGATTTTTCACTGTACCCATCATTTTCTCATGTGTTTTCCTGGATGTCTTCAAATATTAACTAAACAAAATGAATACTTTAATTATTAAGCAAAACAAATAACATCAAACACTTATGGGTGCTGGAGGGCAGTAGAAGGAAGTGGGAGTGCCCAGAGAAATACCTGGTTTTCATGAAAGTATTATATGTGCTTGTGGAAAATAGACAATAGGTTAGGAATAATGAGCACTTTGTAGCAGTCTGTTCCAACTCCTTTATCTTTGATTCAATGAATCAAAACAGAATGCCAGTGACCATAACATTACCAATGGGTGATTGAATAAAGTGATTTATTTCTTTAAATCACTTGAAAGTTTGAGCATTTTAACAAATACTGGTAACCAATCTCTTTTTAAAAAAAGATTTATTTACTTATTTAGCGAGCATGAGGGGGAAGGGCAGAAGGAAAGGGAGAGAGAATCTGAAGCAGACTCCGGGCTGAGCACAGAGCCCAGTGTTGGGCTGGATCTCACCAACCATATCATAACCAAGAGTTGATGCTCAACTGACTGTGCCCCCAGGTGCCCCAGAAATGAATTGTTTTTAAAACACTTTTGACAACATTGAGAAGTGTATTATTTATAGATAGAAACTCACCAGTATGTTTCAGGTGGCTGGTAGAAATGGGATATATACTATTATCCGATTCTTTTTATATGCAATTGTTGACAAATAATGAGTTTTTATTCATTTATATATTGTTTGGGATATAAATGTGTGTGCACTATTCATTCATTCTTTTGACATATATTTATAGAGTTTCTCTAATATGTCAGGTCCTATTACTGGCAGTTAGGATACAAAAGAGAACACAAATTCCTTCCCAGAAGAGATTTATGTTCTAGTGTGGAGAGACACACAATAAAGATAAATAAACTAACTAAATCATACCTTACTTTGTGATAGGCATTAGAGAAAAAAAAGTAAAGTGGGGGGGATAAGAAATACTGGGAATAAGAGATGCCATGATTCAAAATAGGGTAGCAAGAAGAGGACTGACTGAAAGGATGGTTTTTGGGAACAGACAGAAAGGCAACCATTACAGGGAAGAGCACTGTAAGCAGAGAAAACTGCAACTCCCAAGATTGAGGTTGAGAGATTACGTAGTGTCTTTTTGGAACAGAAAGCTGTTGAGTTTGTGAGGTCAGAGAGGTAACGGGGCAGAATCTTAGGGCTGTGTATGGGACTTTGGTTTTTACTTTGTTTTGGGAGGCCATGAGAGACTATGAACAGAGAGAGGAGTGGCATGATCTGACATTCTTTTAATAAGTTTACTTCGGCCTCTATGTTGAAGCCAACCCTCCCTTTGAGAAAGGCAAGAACAGAAGCAAGAAAACCAGTCCCTGGGCTACTGCAGTAATCTAAACAAGAGATGGTGTAGGTGGTAGCACAAGTGGTAACTAGCCATTTTCGGAATGTATTTTGAAGGAAAAATCAAGATTATTAGCAAAGTGGATAAGGGACATAAGAGAAAGAGGAATTAAAGATGGGTTTGGATGTGGAAAGATGGAGCTTCTCACTGACACAATTTAAGATTATAGGTGTAGCGGAGAGACAATTTGAAGCCTGAAAGAACACAGCAGTGAGATTCTTGTCAATTCCTTTCTTGTGTGCAGACAAGACGGATAGATACAATATCAGTTATAATATTTATTTACAGAAACTGTTCTAAATATACTCCGGGGCAATGGAAGACTTGTGAATAACTTTTTCTAAATTAAAAAGTATTTATGGATCAGTAAACATGCTTGTGTCCTGATCTCCACTCTACCTTGAACAAGAAAGTCTTTAAGTCATGTAACCTTGTCATATCTATTTCTTAATTGATAAAATAAGCATTAGATGAGGTGAACTCTTACAGTCCCTGCCTGAATTCAAATCCCGGCTGTGTCTGTTTTTGTAAAATGGGAATAACAATAGTACCTACCTCATAGTTTATTGTGAGCTAATATTTATAAGGCACTTAGAATGGTGCCGTTCACAGTTAGTATTATATCTTAAAGCTGGAATTTTCAAGTATATGTCAAATTTTTGGTATTACTTGTTCGCGGGGTGTGTAGGATAAAGGAGTAAGACAGAGGATTAAGCTTAAAGCTGGAGAACATGCTCTTCAACATCGTAACACTTACAGACGTTAGAAAAAATATTATTTTGCTTACACTAAGCACCATTGGGCTAGATGGCACTCTTCAAGAATCTGTTATATATTGATATATATGAATAAAAACCTTGAAATATACTGACTTCAGAATAAAAGAGTATGTAAAACATGTCTACATATATAGTCACTAGAAATTTCCAAACTTAAAATAGTTAATGACGTCTCAAAAATGCAGCAGCACTGCAAGTAAGATACTGCCATGGAATGTTGGAATATATACTCTTTTAAAGACAAAACGCATGCTATTCCACCTTTTTACTATAAATTGAGAAAATATAATCAGTTCCGAGAAAGACAATGTATATGCTAAAATGTAATGGAGGATACCGCCACGGTTTTGACGGTTAAAACCACACGAACGCAACAAGATAAGCCATTCCTTCAGTTTTAGATTCTTCTGACTAATCTCTTCCTCCAGCTACCTATGCTCTAGTTGAAGAAAAATGGGTCCAAAAGGAAATTAAGATCTATTTTTTTTTCGATTAAATTGCTCAGCCCTTCAGACGGTGAATTAACTACAACTCTCAAAGAACCCCTTCGTTGCGGCTGTTATGAGAACAAGCAGTACTCTGCAAATCCAGCTAGGCGCCCAAAGGCTTCTCTTGGGTCTCGAAGCGGGGTTTCTGGGCAGCACCACCTGCCGGTTCTACACGCGTCTTCCTCGCTTTGCCCCACATCTCACCGGTGGACCGCCTTCTTTCGATCTCCGGTACCTAATCAGAAATAAAGCACAATACAAAGCCGTTAGAACAATCCAGGCAGAAAATGCAGGTCTCCAAAGGTAGTAACAAGTAGATCCCCAACCCCTCGCTTCAGTGTTGGGTTGCGGAGAAACACCGCGCGGAACGGATACTGCGAGCGCCCCGGTACGAGGCTCTACTTCCGCCCCGCGTGGCCCCGCCCCCCTCGCGACGCGACGGGCCGTCACGTGATCGTCGCGCGCGTTCCCGGCCGCTGCGGGCTCCAAGGCCGAGGAGGAAAGACTGCGAGACGGCCGCGGCTGCGGCTAGAGGTTGGAGTCAGGGTGAGGTTCTTCGGGGAAGGGTCAAAGTCAGCCACTCTGACGTCCTAGCCCAGGGAAAGGCGTGATGGCTCGCGGTGTCACCTCCTGGAGCGACGCGCTCCGGGTCGGCCCTACACTCCGGGCCTGAGAGGGGCGGCGGCGAGGTCAGGGGCGGGTACGTAGGTGGACGCCCTTGGGCCGGCGCGGCCGCGGCTCTCGGCGCCCAGGCGTGATGGGGCAGTTCAGCTCTTCCCGCCTCCCCCACCTTGATTGCTGTCGCAGGCGAGAATACTGTGACGGGCGCTGCGTTGTCCGCCGCCGCAGCAGCCCCTGCCCTGGGCGACGGCCCGGAGCTGGTCACGGTCGGGGTGCGAGAGGAGGAGCAGCGGCCATTACTGCGCAGCCTCTTCCGCCGGGGTCCTCGTCTCTGCCTTTGGTGGCAACCCGGTTCCTCTCCTCTTCCCTTGGTGGTGGTGTCAGGCCTCTACTGGGGGACCTTCCGTGCTCAAGATTTAAGGGCGGCTATGGTTTGAAGGTCCTGCGCCCTGTCTCCCGTGTGGAGGCCTCTCCCCGGGTCTTGGGTCAGATCGCAGCCGGGGCGTACAGTTCCCTGTATTTTGTCTTTTTCCGGAGTGTCTTTGGCTACTTCCTTCTCTTCCCTCTCTCCTTCCTCCTCCTGCTCAGTGTCTGGGTCTTGCCTAGTAGGAAGAGCAGTCCCTCCTGGTTAAGCCCTGGTTAAGCCCAGCGCTGCGTATGCTCGTTGTTTTGATGAGTAGTAATCTTCGGAACAATTAAGAGATTTCTTTACCAGTTGAGCCGCCCCCCGACCCAAACCCTCAGTGCATCTTAAAAGCGGAGGCTGTTGCTTTGTTGTGGTTGCTGAGTACGAATTCTCTCCCTACCTACCCCCACACCCCATCCCATCTGAAAGAGTATGGGTCTTCCATTGTTGTCGCTGTTTTATTTTCTGTAGATCTAGAGAAGGCTGTAAAACTGTTTTGCGTTTACACACATATTGGCAACTGGAGGTTTCTCTTGTTAATCATTTCGTATATGTTTTTATTTTTCTATCCTAAGTGCCAGTTTAGTCACACTTAATCAAATTTCGAAAAGTACTCAAATTTTAAGTAATATTTTTGTAATATTGGAACTAAGGGAAGAATAAAGCCAAGAAATGGTAGAAAAAGCATTGTCTTTATAGCTTGACAGTTCAGGCGCCTGGGCGCACTCCGCTCCCCCCGCCCCCGTGTGTGTACTTTTTAAATAGGATGAGAAAGTATAACATTGGCACTGAAAACAGTGTATAATTACAGAAATTGGAGGACTTAAGACTTTTTGTCTTTTTAGCAAATGAATCTATGTTTATACTCTGAAAAAGACGTGGAATATAGGACACATGAAGAAATTACCCACAGAAATAATAGGATTTATGATGTTGGCTCTGCTGTTTTCATGACCAGCAAATACTGTTTGTCTTGAGTGTCTGAGTGCTCCAAAAACACATGAAAATAGGTCAAGCAGATTTAAAGAGAAAACCAGAAAAGTGAATGCTACACTAGAAATAGATTTTTGGGTGTGTTTGTTTTAGCCTTGTGTATCTTAAATTGAAACATTTTGTTAAACCAGCTCTCCGATTTAGAATTTATTTTTCAAATGGGCCAATGTAAGTTGTAGGCAAAATTAAAATAATGGTAAACATTTGAAAGTTTTTGTTATATACTGCGTGTTAAAAACTTGGTAGAATTATATTCATCAGGGAAACTATTTTTCCAAACAGCTAGTCATCAGACATCAGGATGAAAAAGAGAAATGGCGTTTTTCTTTTAGGAGTCGCGTGTCAACTGGTAAAGTATTTTGTTTCAGTTTCCACTGATTTGAATTGTTAAAAGACTAGGACAGATTTTTTTTTTTAATGGATCCAGAAATGATTTTTTAACTTAATATGGAAGGAAAAGTTAGTATTTAGTCTTTTCTTTTCACAGTATTAGTCTGTTTAGAGATTATTTTATGTATTAGCCATTTACTGGCATGAAATGCCTGACGTACTGTCAGCTGAGTAGTTGATTTTTTTTTTTTTTCCCAGTGTCAGTAACAGAGGGTGCTACCCTTTTTTACATTCCCCTCCCTTGTTCTTGATTATGCCTAAGGAACATGAATTTGTGAAACAACAGGTTGGATTAGGAATAATCTTTGTGGATATGGAAACCATTTTATTAACATTCTTCTACAGTCACCTGTGCCTATTTATGGAATATTTAGTGTTTATGGCTTACTGCCTTTTGGATTAATTAAAATAAAACCTGTTAAATTTATGTTAAGGCGTTTAGAATTACAGAAAAAAGAGAGAAGGGTTAAATAACATGGGAGTTAGGATTTGACCAGGGTCACACATATAATTAGCAACAGAGCCTTTCTCATTTACAAAATGGCTGCAGGCTTTGAAATGTCTGTTTGATGAGATTAAAAGACAGTATTTGTTCACATTCACATTTCATGTTTTGCTTAAAATAAAATGCAGAGGCCACAGTTGGTGGGGAGATGTAAAGGTTTAATGCTTGAATATGAGGAGTGTCATAGATTGCCATACAGTAATGTTTTATAAGAGGAGGAGTAAACAATAAAGGAAGTAATTCTTTAAGATAGTGTAGTGTTGGGGCTCCTGGGCAGCTCAGTTGGTTAAGTGTCCTACCCTGATCCCAACTCAGGTCTTACTTTTAGGGTCCTGAGTTCAAGCTTCATTTTGGGCTTGAATAATTTCAGTGTATGGGTATATCCCCATACAGTAATAGAAGAATGTGCAAAATGTAGTGGAGGGAACAGTTTTGGGGAGGTAGAGAAAGTGGTAGTAGAGTAGCATTCATAAGTTATAAAAGCTGGATTATGCTAGGAGGAGGAAGTACAGAACTACAAAAAGGAGGTTTAGAAAAGTATGAATAATTTGGTATAAATAGATTATGAATCTGTGAGAGTGGTGGTAGGAGATAAGTAAGACTAGAGAGAGATTAGATTTGAGGTCAAAAGCCTTTGAATGCTGTCCTTAGGCGCTTTGCCTTTATTATATAGGCTGGAGAACCAATATGGGGCTTCGCATATGGGAAGCCCATTTTGCCTTCTAAACATATCACTCAGAGGCTTTTCCACATGGGTAAAATAAAAGCATATCAAGTGTTGGCCCTCGTTTAGTTGAAATGATTTTTGACTAAAGACTTCTGTTTCCCAGTATGACCTGTGTTTTCTCTAAGCTGAGTTTTAGCAGGGGATGAGAGGGAAAGCTAAAAATGGAAACATTAGGGCATTTAGGTATCTCTCTCAATTTGAGACTCTTAAGAAATACTAAGATGTATCTGCTAAATTATATCCCGTCTCTATTTTTTCGTTCACTGGTCTTTGATTTTTCCTTTTTTTTTTTTTGAGTTTGTATACCACAAGTTGGAAGGTTCATTGAAGTGTTTTTTTCTGTCACTGCTAGCTTTTATATAGAACATTTTCTGTTTTGTGTATTTTGAATTAAAGAGTAAAAACTTTTATTAAATAGCTGTCAGTAATTGGAAAAATATAGGAAGTCTTCAAATCTTTATAATTTGATGTATTTTTTAAGATTTTTATTTATTTGACAGATTACGAGTAGGCAGAGGCAGGTAGAGAGTGAGACGGGGGAGCAGGCTCTCCACTGAGCAGGGAGCCCGACGAGGGGCTTGATCCCAGGACGCCAAAGGCAGAGGCTTTAACCCACTGAGCCACCAGGCACCCCTTATAATTTGATATTTTAGCTATTATATACTTTCCTTTTTCTTTGATAAGTTCTTTTGAAAAGATAATCATTTATTTGAATCTGTTATGTGGAGAAAAATGGTGGGTTTTTTGATTTTGTGACTGACTTGAAAAGTGGAATTGTAATTAGTCCTAGATATTTTCAGAGAAGATAACAGCATATTTCAGATAATAGAAGTGTCAATTTGTTGAGTGGTCACAGATTATAAATAGTATGGTATTACTTTATTTTCAGTTATACTTATTTACTAATTGGTTGAGTGGGTAAATGACTTAAATTCACTGACAATCTCTAAACTCATATATTTTGAAATTTAGTCTATCATCTTTTTCCCCTAGAATTGTTAAGGGGCAGAAATATGTAATGTAGTTTCAGATCTTTTCTTTTTTTTCTTTTTTTTTTTTAAGTTTTTTTATTTATTTGACAGACAGATCACAGTAGGCAGAGAGGCAGGCAGAGAGAGAGGAAGGGAAGCAGGCTCTCTGCTGAGCAGACAGCCCTACTCGGGGCTTGATCCTAGGACCCTGGGACCATGACCTGAGCCGAAGGCAGAGACTGAGCCACCCAGGTGCTCCAAATCTTTTCTCTTTTTATATTATCTTCCTAATAGTTCTTTTCTGTAGAAATTTTCACCTAAAGAAAGTTAATATTTGCATATCAAAATAGTGTGGTAAATTTTACTATAGTAATTCATAAATTATATTGAGTTTGGTGTATAATTTATAAATCATTCATTGAAGCAAGAATTATGTATGTTTGAATTATTTATGTTTACCAAATTAATTCTGGCTTATAGTTAGAATTCACTATTTTATCTTACATCTTTGGATGAAAGGAAAAGCCTCCCTCTCCCCTCATTAAAAAAAATCTTCGGTTACAAATTAGAAATTTTCTAAGGACTACTACATATGACCATTCTGAATATTTACATGCTATGCCCTGTCTTATGTCCACTTGGCATTGTAATTCTCAGAGGTTATAGTGGATGGATCAGCTTGGGAGAATTGGTATCACTGAAACTAGTCAGTTTTGATTACAACACAAAATGCAGTTTTCTTTTTATCTGTGTCAGCAAAGGTGTGAAGAAAGTAACATGGAGTTCATTTTCTTAATTCAGCAATTCTGGTAATAAATTGCCAGTTTGGTATGTCAAAAGATTGTTAATACGCAAGACATTCTAAACTGGCATTGCCCAATATGATAGCCACTAGCCACATAGAGCTGTTGAGCACTTGGTAAGTGGCTAGTCTGAACTGAGTTAGTGCTGTAGGTATAAAATAAATACCAAATTTCAAAGAGTATATACATGAACATATAAAATACCACATTTATAATTTATATGAAATACATTTGGAAGTGGTAATGTTTTAAATATTTGGGGTTAAAGTATTTAAATTAATTTTACCTGTTTTATTGTTCTTAATGTGGCTAATAGAAAATTTCAAATTACAAATGGGGCTTGGATCATATTTCTCTTTGGTTTTGCTGTTCTAGACTTCTTCTCTGAGATAGAGTACACCGAAGAAGAAAAGTTTTTTTTTAAGGAAACACTTTAAAAGTGTTTTTAAGACACTTTTAAAGAAACACTTCCCATCTCCCAATATTGATAGCTTTGTGATTTGGGGTTAAATCCTTATGGGTTTGGGTTTCCTCATTTATAAAATGGGTATAGTCATATATACAGGGTTGTTTTAAGGTTATCAAGAGCTTCATGAACTTTCTAGTATGCATATGAACCACCTGGAGATCTGATTCTTGCTATGGAATGGGGCTCCAGATTTTTCATTTGTAAGGGACTCCCAGGTAAATGCTGATATAGTTGTTGGGGGCACAGTTTGTATAGCGAGGATCTAGAATACTACATAGATTTTAGTTTATTTTCCTCCCCCTAACCGTTATCCATTTAGGGTCCACTTGAAAATTATCCATGGGATATAGGAATTGGAAAGGTCACTGTAGCTTGCAAGATTTACTAAAACTGGTTTTATTCTTATTTTTTTATCCTCATTCTGGAGAATTCATTGCCAGTGAACAAAGCCGTAGGTGAATGATGTGCTTGTCAAAAGATATAAAGATGGCTTGAATCTTACATTTGTAAATGTAAGATTAACTTCCCTCTGTTGTATTTTAAGCTCTTTAAAGAAATGATTAGAACTTGGTTATCTTTAGATCTTTATTGGCTGGCTTGTTCAAATGATGTTATGTGAATAAGTTTATTTCAGTATTTTATTTTTCTCAACAGTTACTTTAAGAAGTTATTCCTTCATCCAAGAAATAACACTTCAAGTCAACAAAACCTGATTGGCAGTTTACTGACCATTTAGAGATAAAATACAGTCTTTATCTTCAGGAGGTTGATGGATTAATAGAAAGTTAAAAGCAAACAAATATTTTCAGTGTATGGGTTATCCCCATACAGTAATAGGAGAATGTACGAAATATAGTAGAGGGAACAAATTTTGGGAGATAGTCCGAGAAAGTGGTATTATGGTAAAATTCATAAGCTGTAAAAGAGCTAGACTGTATTAGGAGGAGGAAGTACAAAACTACAAAGGGGAGGTTTAGGGAAGTATGAGTAATTTGGTATAACTAGGTTATGAATCCGTGAGAGTGGTGGTAGGAGATAAGTAAGACTAGAGAGAGATTTAGGTTTGAGGTCAAAAGCCTTTGAATTCTGTCCTTAGGAGCTTTGCCTTTATTGTATAGATTGAAGAACCAAAATGGGGATTCACATATGGGAGGCCCATTTTGCCTTTTTAGCATATCACTCAGAGGCTTAAATTTGAGGGGTGAAGCATGATAGACTGAACAGTAGTTCAGATGAGAGGTGATACATGTCTAAACTGAGGACACTAGCAATGGCAAGAGAGTAGAGGATAGATTCCAAAGGTGTTAAGGATAAAAGTTGACAGAATTTGGTTGGAGAGATGAGATGAGAGATGAGAAAAGGATTTTCTATTTTTCTCTATCTGCATTCCTTGATTAAAGCATGGAAGCTGAGATGTCACTTTGTAAGATGCGTGCAGACATGGGGGTTTGTGGAGAATGTTTAGATGAGAGACAGATGTGAAAGACAAGTATTCTATTAAGAAAGAAGGAAATAAGTTAAAATGATTGGGTTCCAGATTGGGCAGGAAAAGAAATGAGACTGTCAACTGCCTAAGAAAAGAAGGCTGTCAAGAAACTTGAGGTCCTTGTGAAATTAGAGTTGTGGGCATGAGTAAGTTAGCTGGAAGGACCAGAGTTTGTAATCTAAGACGGAGATCACAATTTTATTTTTTATTTATTTATTTATTTATTTAAGATTTTTTTTTTTTTAAATTTATTTATTTGTCAGAGAGAGAGCGAGCACAGGCAGACAGAGGCAGGCAGAGGCAGAGGGAGAAGCAGGCTCCCTGCCGAGCAAGGAGCCCGATGTGGGATTCGATCCCAGGACGCTGAGATCATGACCTGAGCCGAAGGCAGCTGCTTAACCAACTGAGCCACCCAGGCGTCCCGGAGATTACAATTTTAGAGAGGTAGCACTGTAGGTGACTTATAGTTCCACTTGTATCATCATATTTTTTTTGCTGGTTGGACAGGGAGGTGAAATTTACTGAATTTAGGATAATAACAATTGAAAACAGAGTACAGTTTTTCTCAAAGTGGATTCGATGGATTACCTGCATCACTTTCACTTAAGGTGAGATTCCTGGCTTAAATGCCATCCATGTCTACTGGCCTAGAGTGTCCCGGGTTAGGGCCCGAGAATGTATATCTCTGATAAGCAGCCTCAGTGGTGCAAGATTAAGAACCTCTTAGTTAGGAGTTGGAATGGGTCATATTTAAACTGGTTCACAGTAATGTGTCAGAAGTTAGGATGGAGAGGATGATGAATAGTGAAAATTAAGTCACTGCCTTCAAGGTTAAGCTGGAAGAGCTGTAGGTAATTACATAGTCAGTAGTGAGCCTTCAAAGAAATACTGTTCTTGTTAAGAGTGATAATGATAGAATAGTAGAATGTTTCCTCCTGTCCTGTGTGTAAAAATGGGCAGTTTCTGTTTTGAGTAGCCTGTAGAAGAGAAATGAATGACATCTCCTGTGGTGCCATGGAAGTTGTAGGCACCTAAAGGGTAAAGTAAAAGGGTTTGTGGTGGGGAGTAGGGGCGGTGGTCAGGACAATGGAATCCATATAATGTGTGGACTAAGTTTCCAAAGTCTGTATAATGAAAAGGTTATTTAGAAACTTTTTTTGAGTCACTTTTGAAAATCCTCTGGTTCTAAAACAGATGATTGTAATGTTAAACATTAAGTAGGATAAGCTAGCTCATATTAAATCTCACCGGGAAAAATTTCTATAAAAGATAAATAATTTATCTTTAAACATTAAAACCCCTATATTGTGAGAGGCACATGGAGCTGGAAGAATTCGACTCTTCCCTCTTGCAGTTACGGTGAGGCTTACAGTCTTTTTAGTCCTTATGTTTGCTTGATTCTGAGTTCTATGTTGTGAAATGCCCCCGGCACTGGGCATCGTGAAGTGGCAGGAGAGAATACTAAAAGAAGGATTAATGGCTGAAATGTTCTGGTTGGTGCTTCTGGATTCCCTGAATAAGAGGCATCTTGGGAGAAGTTTGGCTTAACAATTGTAAACGTGGATATACATATACATAGCCGGAGGTTCTAGTTAATGTGATGGCCTTGTCTTTTCACACACTACTTTCTTGTAGAAAGGCAGTGGCTATGGAATACATTGCATGTGGGCTAATTTGTCCATATAGAACCTGTTTGACTTTAAAAACATTTTTATTGTGATAAAATATAAATAACATAAAATTCACCATCTTCGCCATTTTAAATGTACAGCTCATTGTCATTAATTACATTTACAGTGTTGTGCAACCATCGCTACTATACATTTCCACAGCTTCATCATTTTAACCAGAAATTCTGTATCCATTAAGCAGTAACCCTGTTTGCTCCTCTCCCTTGCGCCTGGTAACTTACCTACTTTCTGTCTCTGAATATACCTATTTTCTTTTCTTTTTCTTTTTTTTAAGATTTTTATTTATTTATTTCACAGAGATCACAAGTGGGCAGAGCAGCAGGCAGAGAGAGGGGGGAAGCAGGCTTCCTGCTGAGCAGAGAGCCCGATGAGGGGCTCAGTCCCAGGACCCTGAGATCATGACCAGAGCAGAAGGCAGAGGCTTAACCCACTAAGCCACCCAGGTGCTCCTGAATATGCCTATTTTCAATACTTCTTTTAAGTGGAATCCTAGTATTTGTCCTTTTGTGTCTGGCTTATTTCACTTAGCAAAATACTTTCAAGGTGCATCCATGTTATGTATCAGAACTTCCTTTCTTTCTATGGGTGAATAATACTCCACTGTATTTGTATACCACATTTTGTTTATTCTTCTGCTGATGGGTGCTTGGGTTGTGTCCACCTTTGACTTTTGTGAATAATTCTGCAGAGAGCATTGGTATACAAGTATCTGTTTCCGTCTTTGTTTTCAATTCTTTTGGGTATTTACCTGGGAGTGGAATTGCTGGATTATATGATAATTCTGTTCAATTTTTTTGAGGAACCACCAAACGTCACAGTGGCTGGACTAGTTTTCATTCCCATCAGTAGTGTACAAGGGTTCCAGTTTTTTACATTCTCGCCAATGCTTCCTGTTTCCCCCCCCCTTTTTTTTTTAATTATAGCCGTCCTAATAGATGTGAAGCAGCAGTTTGTGTGGTTTTGATTTACATTTCCCCTGATAACAAATAATATTGAGCATCTTTTCATGTATTTATTGGCGGTTTCTACATCTTCTTTGAAGAAGTATCTATTTATTTATTTATCTATTTATCTTTTTCTTTGAAAAAGTATCTTTTGTCCATTGAAAAAAAATTTTTGTCCTTTTGTTGTTGAGTTGTAGGCATTCTTTAATGTATTGTGGATATGAAATCCTTACCAGTACATGATTTGTTTATTTTTGTTTTTTGTTTTGTTTTGTTTTTTTACCAGTACATGATTTGTAAAGATTGTCTCCCATTCTGTAGGTTGACTTAACTTGCTTGACAATGTCCTTTAATGCCCAGAAGTTTTAGTTTTGATGAAGTCCACAAATTGCTTTTTCTTTTATTACCCATGCTTTTGGTGTCATTCGTATCTAGGAATCCATTGCAAAACCCAACTTCCTAAAGATAAACCCCTCTGTTTTCTTCTAAGGGTTGTATGGTTTTATCCCATTTTAGGTAGTTGGTCTGTCTTGAGTTAGTTTTGTATGTGGTGTGAAGTAGGGATCCAACTTCATTCTTTTGCAATGGGCGGTTTCTGTTTTGAGTAGCCTGTAAGAAATGAATGGCACTTCCAGTACTGTGTTGAAAGCTGTGGTGAAAGCTGGTATTCTTGTTTTGAAATTTTCTCATTTTTAAGATAAAATTTGCCACTGAATTTTGTTAAAGGATCTTACATAATTGACTAATTTTACTGATCTTAATCTTTGTAGAAGTTGATGAAATAATTTCTTTTGCAGCACAGAGTGAACCAGCAATGGAAGACAAAATACCTCACACTGTTTGACTGCCTGTGAAGATGATTGTTTATTTTTGTGACAGACAGCTGTGGGATCTGTAATAGAAATGTAAGTATGGCATCATGGTTTGTCCCAAAGATGCAGTAAATTAAATGAATTGATAAAATGCAATTAGCCAAGTATATTATATTTAGTTCTAATTATACGAAATGAGCATTTTGTATTGTTTCAGATGTTTTATTGAGTTAGTAATTTTATTCACGTTAAATTATTATTAATCTAGATATCCAGAAATCTTATCAGGGGAAATTTCTATAAAAGTCAATGAAACAAGACAAAAGAATTTTCTCATAGAAGGCTAAAAAACTGGGAATTTTTAGATCTTCTAGGTTCTACTTTCTCTTTTCATACTAATTTACTTAAAAACCAAACTAGGCAGACAGTATCACATTCTATAAATAAGAGGGACTTAACAGGACTTAAAAATACTAGTTATTAACAGGACTTAAAAATACTAGTTATTAAAAGCTTGTTTAACTAAATTGAAGTGTTCTTTAAATTGATTTTTTAAAATAAAGATTTAGAGAGTGTAGGGGAGAGAGGGACAAAGAAAGAGAGTCTTAAGCAGACTCTGTGCTGAGTGCAGAGCTCGACACGGGCTTGATCTCACAATCCTGAGATCACGACCTCAATTGAAACCACGAGTCAGACATTTAACCAGCTGCACCACCTAAGTGCCGTGATTAGTTGATTTTTTAAAAATTTGATATAATACTGCATTTTAATTGAGTTCACTCTAGCCCCCAGTTTTACCAGTTGTGTTTTTCCTATTGTTTAGTTTTTGTGAAATATGCTTTAAAATATTACATTACCATGATTTTGCCCATTTTGAATGTCATTCTTTTCTTGATGTATATTTTTACATGATGAACATATTTCTGTCTTCCAAGTTAATATGAACATTATCCAACCTGTAGGTATTATTTCACATGTTATCTCAGTTTGACATGTAACTATTGCTATCTACTTCAATATGATGCTTTAATTATATATTAAAAGTATGGCAATATCATTCTTAGTGTTGAGAATCTGATAAAAGAAAAGTGAAACCTATAAGCATTTTTCTTTAAAATTGGGGCAGATAGGGTGCCTGGGTGGCTCAGTGGGTTAAGCTGCTGCCTTTGGCTTAGGTCATGATCTTAGGGTCCTGGGATCGAGTCCCGCATAGGGCTTTCTGCTTAGCAGGGAGCCTGCTTCTCTCTCTCTCTCTCTCTCTCTGCCTGCCTCTCTGCATACTTGTGATCTCTCTCTCTGTCAAATAAATAAATAATCTTTAAAAAATAAATAAATAAATTGGGGCAAATATGTCTTTTATTTAATCTTATTCATATGTTATCTGCCCGTGTGTGTGTGTGTTTGTGTGTGTGTGTGTGTTTAAATCCTGTAGGTTAAATATTATAGGTGCTGGTCATCAAGGAGCTAGATTGTGGTCTAGGAAGTGAACCATAAATATTAATTAAACAGTGGAAGAAATGCCATATTGAGGTAATAATAAGATGCTTTTGGAACTGAGAGGATTTAGTCCCTCTGATGGTCCAGAGTGAGAAGAACTTTTAGCCTGATCATGAAGAATAAACAGAATTTTAACAAGCTGAGAAAATTAGGAAATGTTTTTCAAGTCAAGGGAATGAGGGAGGGGCACAGCTCCCTAAATATCAGAGTATCTTAGGGGAGTCAGGGAGCAATCCCATGTGGCAAAGTGCGGTAGATAGGAAGAGATGTCAGAGTTGGTAAAGGGAGTGAGTATTTAGTACCTCCTATATTGCTAGGAGCTTACTGGGTATTTTATTTGGAATATTGAATTTAATTACTGTGAAAAATGATAATAGCTCATTTATTGGTGAAGAAACAGAAGTAGAAAGATGAAATCATTTGCCCTAGGTCAGTGTTTTCCAAATTTCTCTGTTAAAAACACAGATTTTTAGACTGTAAAGCAGATACGTGCGAATTTCCAGGGTAGAGCACACCAGCTAATTCTTTCTTTTGGAGAGGTTTGGGAAGTGCTTTCCAAGGTCCATGTATTAAAAATAAATGATGGAGCCAAGATTCTAGTTAAGTCTGCGTTACTCTAAAGGCTTATGTCCATATACTCGGAAGCCAGTGCTTAGGAATTTGGATTAGATAATGTAGGCAGTAGAAAACTATTGAAGATTGGAAAGAAGACTAATTAGACATGATTAAACTGAGAAAAAGGGATGAGGAGGAGAAAGGACCGAAGTCAGGGAGTCCACTTGGGAAGTTAGTACAAGAGTGTATCCAAGAAGCCAGAATTGGGATTACAGGCTTTGGGAATAAAGGGCATACATTCTAAAGGTTTCTGTCACGGAAAAGAGAAGTGGCTAAGGAATAAGGGAGCATCCAGAATGGCTCTGAGTTTTAGGCAAGATCAAAAACAGGAAAGAGAATGAATGTTTAGGAGAGCAGAAATTTTTATTTTAGTCCTGTTTTATTTTAGGTTCTTGGAGAATATTGAGGTAAATTCTTTGAATACAGATTGGAAATACAGGTGGCATGTTCTGGATATTAGATTTTTGGAGTCGTGGTAGTATATGTATTAATTTGAAATATTCAGTAGACTGTGTAGACACAGAATATAGTGTGAAAATAGGACCACAGACAGCACCTTTGTGAAGAATACTGGTACTTAAGGGCAACTAGAGAAAAGAGAAAACAATAAAATAGAAAGGAAAATTGGGAGAAAGTACCATCATGGAAATGCACAGTATAAACTTTTAGAAAAAGAGTTGGTGGTCATATCATTCAGTGCAGTGGAATCAATTATATTGAGACAGAGATCATTAAACTAAGCATGGTAGTTGATACTGAAATTTAGGGGTAGAGAATATGAACCAAAATCTTGAGGGAATTGGGATGGTACTAATGCCAGAAATTGAGGGGTTAGCTTTTCAAAACAACTAGCAATACTCTGTCTTGAGCCAAGAGGAGTGATGATAAGGTAGAGTAAGGATAAAGATAAATTTCAGGGATTCACCCTTACCTAATTTTTGAATGATAACAGAGTCCAGGATATCTCTAAACTAAGAAGTTGGAGAAGTTGTGTAATAGTCTTTGGGGGAATAGGGAAAGGAAGTTGTCTTGACTGAGTGAAGAGTTATTGATAGGAGGCTTGATCTGGGAAATCAAAATAGCTGTGTGTGTTGCTTACAACTTTTACACCATACATTTCACTATAAAAGTGGAAATTTTCATGAGTTTAATAGTTAACTTTTATTAAGTCTTCTCCTTGCTTGACCCGTCTTTTTTTCAAATGTCTCCCTTGGAGCTTTTTTGGTGATGGTGCCTCTTTATTCCCCATCTCTCTTCGACCATTTCTTAATATTTTTTGTAAGCTAATTTGCCTCATTAGTAAACATTGGAATAATCCAAGGTTCTGTGGTTGGGCCTTTTGTCTGCTCTCTCTACAGGTTTAATTTGGGCATTCACTCATTTTCGTGTCTCCATAAAGAACCATGTATTGGTGACTCATCAGACTTTTTTTCAGGTTAGATTTCTTCAGAGTACCAGTCTAGTAAATTGAGCTGTCAACTACCTATCTTCATCCAGAGATCTTATAAGTATCTCAGAGTCATTATGTCTGAAACAGTACTCTCTTCGCAGATTCTGAATCGTGATGGGTATGCCACCAATGATCAGAAAGCAAATACTTTCATTTCCTAAGTATTTCTTGTATTCATTTGTTGGAACCTTACATCTGCATCCTCCTTCCCATTATCTTCTATCTGAATTACTGTAAATCCTAGTTTCTTTTGCCCCATGCCACTGAGTCTTCCTCCAAAAAGCTGTCCAAATGATTTTAATAAACAACTAAGCCTATCACTTCCTTACATAAAATCTTTCAGTGAATTCCTTTTGCCTACTTTGGAGTTCATATGTAGACCAGCTTCATAGAGATCCTGAACCCTTTGAAATTATATGTAACGTTTCATCAGATTATTCTTAATAATGCTGTAATCTAGAAATGTTTAAGAACTGGGGTACCTGGGTGGCTCAGTTGGTTAAGTGTCCGCCTTCAGCTCAAGTCATAATCCCAGGGTCCTGAGATTGAGCCCCGCATCAGGCTTCTTGCTCAGAGGGAGCCTGCTTCTCAGCCTGCCACTCCCCCTTCTTGTGCTCACATATGCGCTCACATTCTCTCTTTCTCTCTCTCTCGGACAAATAAAGTTTTTAAAAATAAATACATAATAAAAATGTTTAAAACCATTGGTATTTAGAGAAAATGTTTAAGTTTACTAAGATAACATAATGTACAAGGTCTTCGCAGCATTTCCTCTTGGGTAGTATATTTTATCATGGCCGTAATTATCATGGAGGCATTCATTAGTAGCCAAGAGTGCAGACTGAAGTTAGTCCATCTGGGTTTGAAACATAGATTTGGAATTGGCTCAGTCATTTACGAATGGAGCCTGTGACTTTGGGCATATCACCTGAGCTTTCTATATCTCAGTTTCCTTATCTGTAAAATGAGGAAAATAGTGGACCCATTTTATAGGGTAATCTGAGGATTAGGTGTAAAGTATTTCAAACAATACTCTCCCTCAAATAAATAAAATTTAAAAAATAAAGTGGGGGGAGAGGGGTGCAGGGCCTGAATGGCTCAGTCAGTTAATCATCTGCCTTGGACTCAGGTCATGATCCTGGGGTCCTGAGATTGAGCCCTGCATTGGGCTCCCTGTTCCACAGGGAGTCTGCTTCTCCCTCCCCTTCTGCTCTCTCTTTCAAATAAATAAAATCTTAAAAAAATAAAATAAAATTTTCATTAACAGTTGATTTATTTAACCTAAATTGAAAGGTATGTAAGAATACTTGTGCTCCCATTCTGTATCTAATTTTAGTTTTTTCTGTTCCCAAAATGTTTAAAGTAATACTGAGGTTTAAATGAAGCAGTAGGACTTCATTTCATGAATTAAAAGAGGCTTTCATATTCAGGTTTATGCTTTCATTTAATTTATTCACTTTACAATAACCTTGAGTTGAATGTGAATTATCCCAACTTTACTGGTGAGAAAGCTGAAGACTCAGAAGAAGCACGGTGTGAGTGTGTGATTTTTTTCAAAACCTCTTACAGGTACATTAGGTACTGCTTATATTTGGCAGAATTGAAAGTAATGTACATAGACGGTTACCACAGTATGAAGTTTCTTGGAACAGACAAAAGTATTCTGAATCTTTTGCCAAAGGTAAATCGAAATATGTGGTATTCTATCTCTCGTCATTTTGGGAAGTACTAAGATTTTGTATTTAAGAAATACATATGAGTTGTAGGGAGCCTAACAGAATGTATTGTGCACGGCGAGTTCTTTCTGGGGAAATAGGTGGACAGCATTGATTAAACAGTTGAGAAGCAAGTGCTTTCACTTGCTGCACTTAGATTGTTAAGTGACAAGATCTTTGAAGGCAAGTGTTTATTTAAAAATATTTTGAAGCTCTTTTAAGTGCCTAACACATGTAAGAGTTCCTATCTGGTAGAACTTAACATAGTTTGGGAAAAAGTTAGTTTACTAGTTTGTGTAACCTAGAGTTTCTGGTAAAGGAGTTGATTGGAAATGGAATTAAAGGTTGAAAAAAGGTTTGGAAATCAAGTATTTCATAATGATCCGTTCTTTCCACTGAGACTGTGAGCCACTTCCTTTTCTAGACAGATATAATCTTTTCCAAAACTTGCTATCATTTTGAACCTTGTGTATTGTAGAACCAAGGATACAGGAGAAAGCAGTAAGAGAATAGATTGTTCGACTGGATGTGCTGTGATTTAAAGCCTAAGAGGATTGTTTCTCAAGTTTTGATGAGCATAACTATTTTTACTGACTATACCTTTTGTTACGACTTTACCCAATTTTGAATGCTTGATCTTGGAAAAAGGCAGAAATTCCTATTCCTTGTTTAAAACAGCAGAATCAGTGGTACAGAGAGACGGTCATTCATTTTAAGCAGCAGTTAATTAATGGTTGCCAATCTCTGTGAGACCTTCACCTCTGGTTCTCAGTCTTTTTTTACATATCACTGGTGCACTCCTCTATCATTTTCTGCCCTTTTAAAATATCTAGGTTGGGGCACCTGGGTGGCTCAGTAGGTTAAGCGTCTGCCTTTGGCTCAGGTCTGATCTTGGGGTCCTGGGATCAAGCCCCACATCGGGCTCTCTGCTCCGCGGGGAGCCTGCTTCCCCCCTCTCTCTCTCTGCCTGTCTCTCTGCCTACTTGTGATCTCTCTCTGTCAAATAAGTAAATAAAATCTTTAAAAAATTTAAAAAAGGATTACATTTATAAAATATCTGGGTTTCCTAGTTCTATGGGATAAAAATCAAATCAGATGTTTCTTTAGCTGGGCAGAAAAAGACTTTAATGATTTAGCTTCTGATCACCTTTGTAACTTCATGTCTTGCTGTTCCATTGCTTATATGACCCAGGGCCATGTATGTGTCTCTGCCTTCAAATTCTTCCACTCCCCAGACACCTCTGCACCCCATAATTTATATCCATGTCCATCTTCTAACCTCTCTCTCATTATTACTTTTTTTTTTTTTTTTAAAGATTTTATTTACTTATTTGACAGAGATAGATCACAAGTAGGCAGAGAGGCAGGCAGAGGCCGGGACGGGGGGCGAGCAGGCTCCCCGCTGAGCAGAAAGCCCAAGGTGGGGCTCGATCCCAGGACCCTGAGATCATGACCTGAGCCAAAGGCAGAGCCTTAACCAACTGAGCCACCAAGGTGCCCCCTCATTATTACTTTTTATAAGCATCCCAACATGTTATTGCAGGAATTAGACCATATTGTGATATTGTGATTATCTGCTTTGCTTGTATGTGTGTTTCCTTATTTAACAAAGTAGGCATGTATCTTTAGATCCTTCAGTACTCAGCATTGTTGTTAAGTGTCTGCATTCGGCTCAGGTCCTGATCTCAGAGTCCTGGGATCGAGCCCCACATCAACCTCCCTGCTCAGCAGGAAGCCTGCTACTCCTTTCTCCCACTCCCCCTGCTTGTGTTCCCTCTCAGTCTCTCTCTCTCTGTGTCAAAGAAAGAAAGAAAGGAAAGGAAAAGGAAAAAACCTCAGCATCATATATGGACTATGGTAATTTTTAAATAAATGTTCATATGACTCAATAAGGCAGAAATTAACAAATTTTATGTGAGTGTTTAAGCTCAGTATCATCCAGTTTAACAAACCTTGCCCCTTTCCCTTTCGGGCAGTTTCAACATTCATGTCATTTTCTCCCTTTTTACAGGATTGTAACATTTGTGAAGCTTTAGTGATTACAAAGTATTTTTGTTTGGTGTTTGTGGTTTTTGTGGTTTTTGGCTGTTCTCACTTAAGTTTTATAAACTCAGATTTGTAGGTAAGGAAATTTAGACTGGATTTAACTGGGTGCTGAAGAGTAAGGAAGAGGGAGACTCAGGTTTTTAGATTTCTTATCTAGCAGTGGTTTCTTTGTGTAATAGCTACCTTATTTCACGTCACCTTTCTCCCTTGGCCATCTGCAATTTATCATTATAGTCTTCAGTGTGCTGCTTCTGGGTTGATCTTTAAGTGCACTGACAGAATTTTTATACATTCCCAAGGTATATGCAAGTAAGTTCTTTAAAAAAATTTGTCAGGGGTGCCTGGGTGGCTCAGTGGGTTAAAAGCCTCTGCTTTAACTTGGCTCAGGTCGTGGTCCCAGGATCCTGGGATCGGGCCCTGCATCGGGCTCTCTGCTCGGCAGGAAGCCTGCTTCCTCCTCTCTCTCTCTGCCTGCCTCTCTGCCTACTTGTAATCTCTGTCAAATGAATAAATAAAATCTTTAAAAATAAATAAATAAATAATATTTGTCAGCCAGGTGGTTTAAATTAATGTTATGCTCCCTTTCCCATCGGATCTGAACGCTGGTCTTGGTGGTTGTAAAAGGAGGAAAAGGAGCACTGAAGCTGGCCTCATGGTGCTTATAGTCTGGTGTATAGGCTGTGGGCTAGTTTCAAACAGGGTTTGAGTTCTCTTTGAACTGTTTCCTCCTTCCCATTAAACTGGGATAATCTCCGGCTTAAAGGGAGGATGTATGTGAAGCTCTGGGGTTGTAGTGGTGGCTGACTACTTCTGTATTTGATAAATACCCATGGTTTTCTTGTCTAAAAGAAAAAAAAATAATAAAGTAAAATAAAAGGGACATTCAGGTGGTTCGGTTAAGCCTCTGCCTTTAGCTCAGGTCATGATCTCAGGGTCCTGGGATTGAGCCTTGCATGGGGCTCCTTGCTAAGTGGGGAGTCTGCTTCTCCCTCTACCTGCCGCACCCTCTGCTTATGCATGCTTTCTCTCTGACAAATACATAAAAATCTTAAAAAATAAAACTCAAAACATCTTTTTTTAAAAAAAAAAGTTTATTTATTTGATAGAGATCACAAGTAGGCAGAGAGGCAGGCAGGGCGGGGGAAGCAAGCCACTCAGGCGCCCCTCAAAACATCTATTTTATATGATGGTACTCTATTCTCCACTGAAAAACATTCATTTTCTTAGCTAATATTTGAGTGTTCTCTCTCTGCCAGGTCTTGTTTGGGAATACAGAGACGAGCCAAAGTGATCTGTGTCTTGCCTTTACAAATCCCACCTGCTTATGGGGAAGACTTAAATTAACAAAATAAACATACATACAAATGTAACCCTGACATTCTAATGAGTACTAGTAAGGAGAAGTACGTGGTAATAAGGTATTTAAAGAAAAAAAAAAAAAGGGTGATTTGACCTAGTCATGGAGACTTCCTCAAGAGGGATAAGATGGGTATTAGTCAGTCCATGGGGGATGTGGAAGGCAGGAAGTAAAGAAATGTTCATATAGAGAAAACCGATTGAAGGGAGCGGCCGGTGTGGTTGGAAGCCTGATCAAGGGGAAGTCTGTTAGAGATGAGGCCAGTGTGAGAGGTGGGGGGCAGTACTATTGCAGGGCTTATAGGTCCTAGTCTATCCTAAAATCAACTTTTTAAGCAAGAGGTCAGGCTAGACCAGTTAAAAGGCATTTTCAGTTATTTAATAAACAGTATTTACTTGGTGGCTAGGGAAGGGTAGAAATGCATAGTAGGTGGATTCAGGAGATACTTAGGATAAAATTGATAAGACCTGCTGATGTTTTGGATGCAAGGAGTAGAAGGGCAGTTTCAGTGATGGATTTCTGGCTTGAAAAAGCAGGTGGATAATGGTATCATGGGGTGGGAGAGTAGAGCTTTTATGGAGTAAATAAGGAAGAAACAGATAATGAGTTCAGTTTTCCTTTTTGCTCTCAAGACATCCAGGAAGAAACCTAAAATCAACTGTTAGAAATCTAGATCTAGGGCTCACTACCATGTACTTCTCATTCCTAGCACTTAGCAGAATTGTACTGTTAACATCCATGTGTGTGTTTATTTTGTTAATGTCAGTCTTCTCCATAAGCAGGTGGGCTTTCGTTTTTGTTTTCTCATTGTCCACTGTGTAGCACACGTATATAATAGATGCTTAATAATAATATGAATTGTTGAATTATATTGGAAGAGTTGAAATACAATTTTAATAGTACATGTATTTTCTTTCCTTTTCTTAGGATGGCTGGCTGTGGTGAAATTGATCACTCAATAAACATGCTTCCTACGAACAGGAAAGCGAATGAGTCCTGTGCGAATACTACACCTTCTCTAACTGTCCCTGAATGTGCCATTTGTCTGCAAACATGTGTTCACCCAGTCAGTCTGCCTTGTAAGCATGTTTTCTGCTATCTGTGTGTAAAGGGAGCTTCATGGCTTGGAAAGCGATGTGCCCTCTGTCGACAAGAAATCCCTGAAGATTTCCTTGACAAGCCAACCTTATTGTCACCAGAAGAACTCAAGGCCGCGAGTAGAGGAAATGGTGAATATGCATGGTATTACGAAGGAAGAAATGGGTGGTGGCAGTATGATGAGCGCACTAGTAGAGAACTGGAAGACGCTTTTTCCAAAGGTAAAAAGAGCACTGAAATGTTAATTGCTGGGTTTCTGTATGTTGCTGATCTTGAAAATATGGTTCAGTACAGGAGAAATGAACATGGACGTCGCAGGAAGATTAAGCGGGATATAATAGATATACCAAAGAAGGGAGTAGCTGGACTTAGGCTGGACTGTGACGCTAATACCGTAAACCTAGCGCGAGAGAGCTCTGCCGACGGAGCGGACAGCGTATCAGCACAGAGTGGAGCTTCTTCCATTCAGTCTCTAGTGTCTTCTGTAAGGCCCCTGACATCAGTAGATGGTCAGTTAACAAGCCCTGCAACACCATCCCCTGATGCAAGCACTTCTCTGGAAGACTCTTTTGCTCATTTGCAGCTCAGCGGAGACAGCATAGCTGAAAGGAGTCATAGGGGGGAAGGAGAAGAAGAACGTGAATCGCCATCTTCAGGCAGGGTACCGGCACCAGACACTTCCATTGAAGAAACCGAATCAGATGCCAGTAGTGATAGTGAGGATGTATCTGCGCTTGTTCCACAACACTCCTTGACGCAACAGAGACTTTTAGTTCCTAATGCAAACCAGACAGTATCTGATCGATCAGATCGATCAGTAACTGATCTGTCAGCAGCAGGGGGTGGAACAGTGAATGCTGGTGTCAGATCTAGAAGGCCCGATGGACAGTGCACAGTAACTGAAGTTTAAAGCCTTCCGCTCCATGCTCAAAGTTAAAATGGTTATCTGTAAATTTCTGCCCACATAACATTATACTCATCCCTGGTAGTGCATTTTTGGGAGTTGGGGTGGGAAAGGGTATGGGGAGGACAGACTTGTAATTAAAATGTCTAACATGTCTGTTGAGGAATTTATTTAATATAAGGAACTTTGGCGTTAATAGTTGAGAGCGGTTTAGTAATAACCCAGTTTTCTTGAAGTCTGTTTATTTTATATATTTTTAAAATTTCTTCAATTCTTTTGGCCAACATGTGTGTATTATCTGTGCATTAACAGTCCTCATCTGACTCTTGCGTTGTGTCTTATTTTTCTGCATGGATTGACATAGAACCATAACTCAGATTTGGCATCTATGAGATGTTGGTATTGGTATGAACAGGAAGCTTAATTAATGTGAGAATAAATGTGAATTTGGGATTTTAAAATAGATGAATAACAGCTATTAAATACTAAAGTTACTGAAATGGAAATGTAAAGAAAACAGCTAATAACTCATGTTTCAGAATCTTGTCTGTAACATACTTCACGGCGTTTCCCATAGGCTTTGCTGTGTAGTCCTTGTAGTTTGAGGTTTCTCTTGACCTGCATTTTTCTTTTTGATTACAGAATTTATAATTTAATAAATACTAGAGTTTATCAAAAAATAATTTGTCTGTTGTTTGCGTCTGGAAAGAGGATGGAAACATTTTGACATTTGCGGCCAAAGGTCAGTAAACAGGTGGTGGTTTGAAATGGTTGTATTCAGCTTAGTCACCTACTCAGGAAAGTTTTTTCAGAGAATATTTAAACAGAATCTACAAGCAATTGCATGGAATAAGTATGTATGGAAATAAACCTAAAGCTCGTGAGACTTGAATTTCTTATATAACTGATAGTAGAGACCATACATATTGGATTTTCATTGCCAGTCTTCACTAGTGGTCTGATACTAATTAAATGGTAGGCTTATTTGTAAACAGCATTAGTAGACACAAATTTACTTTACATAAAATGTAGAATTTGTGGTAAAATAGGAAGTCTTGGGTTAACTTGGTAATCCAGAATTTGTTTCTGAAAAATGGTAATGTGAGTTTGTCTTAATATATTTAACTCAAAACAGTAGGATCGTGTTAAAGCATATACAAGTTATTTTTAATATGTTTTTCAAATGTG
This sequence comes from Neogale vison, assembly GCF_020171115.1. Classification (NCBI taxonomy): domain Eukaryota; kingdom Metazoa; phylum Chordata; class Mammalia; order Carnivora; family Mustelidae; genus Neogale; species Neogale vison. The sequence goes on along the minus strand of NC_058091.1, from coordinate 73,661,277 downwards.
AATTGAATGTTACCATAGCAAATAAAAACTGTCCTTACGCTGAAAGTATCTTTTATCTCTTGTTGTGATAGGTTAGAATTGGGAGTTAATTCTTTGACTTACATGCTTTTTAGAGCCTGTATTATAAGATGATCATATAAGTTTGAGTTGTACATTTGTATTAAGTCTACTTTTAGAATATAGCTAGTTATGGAAAAGAAAGTTCAGCTACTTTTCAGAAGAAAATAGAAATCTGATCTATAATGCAAATGTTATTAGATGCTTCATGAGTCCTTTTGACATCTTAGGAAGTTTTGATGTAAAGTTAAATTTTATTATTAAGTAAACAGTAGTACTTATTACTAGTTCAGAAATTCCAGGGCATACACATAATGGCCAATTTTGTAGAGTCAGTAGACTTTCCACATGATGACTTGTTTGGGAGAGAATTTAAGATGGAAAACTAGGTTATTAAAATACCAAATAAGACTCCAAATTTGTAGGAGGGAAGCTTTTTTATTTAAAAGAAGAACCATAAAAAAATAATAAAAGAAGAGCCATTCACCAATTCTTTTTTAAAATTATTTATTTTATTTATTATAATATATATTTATTATAATTATTTTATTCTTTAATTTTTAAGTAATCTCTATACCCAGTGTGAGGCTTGAACTCAGAACCCCAATATCAAGAGTCACATGCTCCACCAACTGATCCACAGGTGCCCCCTCCCCAATTCTTTACCTCTTAGCTGCTTAGAGCAGAAGAAAATGATCGGTCATACCTTTTTTTTATCTTGTCCCTGACCTCTCTCCACTTTTTGTTCTTTAGCACAATTTTCATTAAGTTATCTTTGTAAATTATTTCCAGGTAAGACAAAACCAATACTATATTAAAAAAAAAATAATAATCCAGGAGTAGGTTTTGTGGAAAGGTTTTTTCCTTTTAAAAAACTGGTCTTTGTTTGGGTTGTAGGGTAAGAACCAGTGTGGGAATTGATGACAACTTTTAAGTCAAGTGTGGGATATTTTAGCTGAATATTTCAGATTACTTGATAATTACCTAAATATACTGGAAACTAGGTCAATAACTTCACCTATTCAAAAAAATGATTAAAAACAAATCAAATACTAGTGTAGCCTTCAAAGTAATTATGATATTTAACTTCTATAAATGTTAATCACTGGGGTTTTCCTTTGTAGTACATCATATTTTTAAAAACTATTTATTAAATTTTCCTTTCCTGGCAATAGCCTCTTTATTTGCAGGTCCACCCCAAACTGTTCCTACTAGGTCTTTTTCAATCTGTAATGCCTCCTCGAAACAAAGCTCTTTGCCTGAAGAAACACATGTTTTCAAAGCTCTAATTACTTCCGGTGGCCCTCTGGTAAACTGCTTTAGCCATTCTTGTGCCTCCCTTAGACATTCAGTTTCATCTGTAGACTGCAAGACCTCTTCAGCCATTCCTATGTCTAGAGCTTTTTTTGAATCCAATTTGAGAGCCCCGCTTAACACTTTGAGAGCCTGCCTACTGCCAATGATTTTAATTAGTCGGGTAGCACCGCCCCAGCTTGGTATTATACCCATGTCTTTGTGGACAAATCTGATTTCACTCTCTGCAGTCATTAATCTGCAAAAGAGAAAAGAAAAAATATTAAGTATATGTGCTTTAGTCATAAAGTACTATTAATTATCTAATCTGAAATCTCCATAGATCTTTATAGGTAGATACGTTATATTAAAAACTGCAAGTTCAAAGACTCTGGCTAAGTATACAATTCAGTTTACTATACAGTCTTTAATAATTCCCTTTGAAAATGATGTCAGCATTTTAATTGTGCTACTTATCCTTTGCTTTGGGAAATAAGAATTTAGTTTTTATTTTATGTTTATTTCTAAAACCCCAAAGTATCTTTCTAAAGTGAATGGTGGCCAAATGAGAAAACCTGGACTAAGTGAAAATCTGGGAGTAGGGAATGCTAGAGTCATACTGTGAAAAAAAAAATGCATAGTAAAGTTAAAGTCAATAGTTGTCAGGAAAAAAACCTAGTTCTTAACCCAGCATCTAGAGTCTTCAAGCAAATACCTACTAAGCACTACCTATGCCAGGTTGTCTAGGCGTGGACTACAGGAATGACCAAAATAAAACTGTGTGTTCAGTTCACATTCCTGATAGGAGAAAAGACACTGAACAATATAGGACCAGCGGTGATAAGTGCCACAGAAAAAATAAAATGGGGCAAAGGACTACAGACTGAGGAGATGGGAGTTGGCACTGTTAACTAATGTTAACGAGTATTCAGAACAAGGATATGAGGTATATAGTAATATCCCCATTTACAAAGGGAAACTGAAGCGACAGAGACTAAATAAATAGCCCACTCAAGGCCATTGCCACTATAGCAGAGCCAGAACTTAACACCCAGGAAGGTTAGCTTATTAGATGTGCTCTTAACCTCACAGTACACATAACAGCAAGACTAGGATGGAAACAGCACTGCCATTAATAAAGCGGACAGTGGCAGCGGTTGGACTAAATGATGATTTCCTGTAGCAGGGATGCATTTTCCCCAAACAAGGTTTTTATTAATAGGGTGATTAAGAAGCAAAGTGGAACAAGAAAGGGGAGTGTTAACACAGAGAAATCAGTGGACATAGTAAATGGCTTCATATTTGCCAGTTAAATATCCATATACTATTAACAGAATGCACAAAGCTATCCTGTGTAGGAAATACTGCCTGTGTTTTATTTTGATTGCACACTTCAATGAGCTTTCACTGTAATCTGGAACAAAGGTCATGTCTGAATTTTAATTTTTTAAGAAAAATCATAGCTGTCAAACTACTCACGATGCAAAAGACGGCCTTATGTTAGTTCTGCTTTTCAAAGTGTAAAATGCTCAGCTGCAGGTGTTTTGATTCTATCAGCACCAAGAACAACAGACTCTTAGTCTTTGACTCTTTAATCAGGAAAAATATTCCCATAAATTCTCACAAAAGCCTATTTATTAACTCACTGGGACAAAGAACTTTCTCTTCACAGCTGTGAATTCTACAAGGGAAAATCTGCCTCAATTATGAACAATTGCTTTTAAAAAGGCAAATAGCCATGCAAATAGTAGTTTTCAATAAATTTAAGTAGAAAGGAAGAAAGACAAATCTCTTATGAATTGAATCTAGCCCAAAACTGTGAGAGGAGTACTGCCTTGTTACAATAAACAGAAGAAAAAAGTCAAAGATTAAGAAAGTGGAATAGAAATTATAGAAATAATGACTTAGTAGTCTTAGAGATAGGAATACTGTTAATACTGAACACAGTTCTATAAAACTTTGACCACATAAACTGAGAGTGTCATGGTTCTAAATTACATCCTAGAATTGACACTGATGTTGGCTCAGAAATAAGCCTACAATACAGAAAAGGATTATGTCAGAAAAGACATTCACTTAGAATCAGCTGAACATATAAAAGTAGGTTAAAGCCCCAAATGAGGGGATAATGTAGATGAGTTTATGACAACAAAAGTTATTATCTATGTAAGCACACTTATATTTGGAATTCTCTGCTTGTAAAGAAGACTCTGTTTTTATACCATGTATTTTTTTTCTTCTGCCATATTTTACAAGGTCAGGGATACTTTTTGAAATCATATTTTACAACTCTAACAAATCTTAAGATAATCTTTGTAAAAACTACCTGTTGTGATCAAACTCTGATATCCATGTTTTACATACCATGTCTAGGGTATGTTTATCTACTGACATACATTTAATGTACATTAGCAAATACTACCAAAAAATTTACTAATGACAACACATCAGTACACACACCCTAGGCATGATATGTCAAAAATGGAAGTCAGAATTTGATCAAAACAGGTAGTTGTTTTTTTTTTTTTAAGATTCTATTTATTTATTCGACAGAGATCACAAGTAGGCAGAGAAGCAGGCAGAGAGAGAGAGGAAGAAGCAGGCTCCCTGCTGAGTAGAGAGCCTGATGCAGGGCTCAATCCCAGGGTCCTGGGATCATGACCTGAGCTGAAGGCAGAGAGGTTTTAACCCACTGAGCCACCCAGGGGCCCTGGTAGTTTACTTTAGCAATGAGAGATCACAAAACTCTATTAATCTAAAAATTAGAGTTTAAATATAAAGTTTTAAATGTTGATAACCATAATCTACAAAGAAAATGTCCAATATCCAAAAATAGAAACAGCTTCCTGATAGACCTTACAGAATTATACACTAATTACTTCTAGACTTTAGATGCAGTTATACCACCTGTAATAAAATTTACTGCAAGCAGTAATCTATACGGAAAACTGGAAGACCTGAAACTTAAAATTCTGAAGATTTAACAGCAAACTCAAATTTATAAAATGATATTAAACTCCCTTATTTTGTCAAGAAAAAGAATTACAAGTATCTTCTGCTTACCACTGTAGTTATTATTGGAAATGTTTAAAATCTTTGACATCTTGGTAGAAAGGGGGTGAAGAAATTAATCAAATGTCGATATGCTCCTTATTACCGTGTGTATGCAACAGTAAACTACCGGTAATAAAAAGTATCACTTTTGACAGGTGTTGTAAATCAGGGATGATACCTGAAAGTACTGTTAGGTGTGCTAGTACTTTCTAGTAAGTTAGCTAGAAGTTGCAGGTCTTTGAACAAATGTATTCCAGAAAAACTATTTTTAAAGATTTTATTAGAGCACGCTCATGCAAGCAGGGGGAGGGGCAGAGGGAGAGATCGAGAGAGAATCTCAAGCGGACTCCCTGATGAGCATGGAGCCTGAGGCTGGACTTGATCTCACAACCCAGGGATCATGATCTGAGCTGAAACCAAGAGTCAGACCCTTAACTGACCGAGCCACCCAGGGCCCCCAAGAAAAATTTTAAAGCAATTATCAAGTTTTACTTAAAAAGGAAGTTTTTAAGTAATGGTTAGAAAATGTTTTTTTTTTTTAATTTTTTAAAAATATTTTATTCATTTATTTGACAGAGATCACAAGCAGGCAGAGAGGCCAGCAGAGAGAGAGAGGAGGAAGCAGGCTCCCTGCAGAGCAGAGAGCCCGATGTGGGGCTCAATCCCAGGACCCTGAGATCATGACCCGAGGTGAAGGCAGAGGCTTTAACCCACTGAGCCACCAGGCGCCCCTAAAATGTTTATTTTTAAGTAGAAGTACTTTCAGTGAACTCTGTTATAAAGAACTGAGAAACAAACAATTATGTTGGATGACAGTAAAGCTTTGATGCGAAGTGCACAGACTTGAACCAGACTGCCTGGCTCTGCCTCTAGACTGACTGCATACTACACCTTGTGGAATACAGCAAAGAAAGACACATGGCATAAAGAGGGTGAGGAAGATTTAACCACTCAACATCCCTGGGCTTCAGTATGCTTGCTTATAAAATAGATATAACACTTATGCCATAGAATTATGAATATTAAATGAGTTAATATGAAAAGTGCTTAGAATATATTTGCAACAATTCATTTGAATAGAAGAAATCTTAAAGGGATTGCATTTGTGTATGTTTAAAAAAAAAAGGCTCTGAATCTGCCTCAGCCACATCCATAGTAGAGCACAGTATTATACTTTTATTTGGAATATAAAAGATATATATTTTGTAGCCTCACAGTGCCTGACACCTCTTAAGCTATGTGTACTCGCTTGTATGAAGTTGATTGCATTAATAGGTCAGTCACTACAATAACCGTTGTGTTTCTGCTAGAAAAGTAGTATGAAGTTGTTTCCTGGACTAAGAAGACTTGATCCCTAAAGTACTGAAAGGAAAAGAACTATCTGTACTTACACTGGGAAGCCCAACAAATGATGGTATACTATCCTTCTTCAGTATCTGTTAACAGAAACTACAAAATATATACAATTTTTATCCACAGGTAAAGGTAGAAATAATACTGTGTTCTATAGATAAGGCTGAAACAAAAGAGTCCAAGTTGATTTAAAAAATAGACATATAGCTAAGATTAACTTAAGGAATACTGTGTAATATAAGTAAAAGCATAAATATTTTTACATTTTAAAGCATTCGTGTTACAAATTAATTAACAATGTCATAAATCTAAAGTTTGGAATCACTGATTTAAATAAGCTTTAGGGCCAAAAACTGATAGTCCTTTTACAGTACCTTTTTTAAAAATATTTTATTTTTTTGATACACAATGAGAGAGGGAACATAAGCAGGGGGAGTGGGAGAGAGAGAAGCAGGCTCCCCACTAAGGAGGGAGCCCCTGGGGCTTATGACCTGAGCTGAGGGCAGATGCTTAATGACTGAGTCACCCAGACGCCCCTACAGTGCATGTTAAGAGCCAAAGGCAACAAAACAAGTTGTGGTGACATGAGGAAATATGTTATATAAAAAGTATATAAGTAGCAAGAGCATCTCTGGTCACAAACAATACTTTAACTCATGCTTGAACGTTAGCACTGATTTGTTTGCACATGTACTTCCCTGGCACCTTCTCCCTCCTGCTTTCTACCTAACATCATACCCCACAACAAATTATGAAAACGAGAAGGCAAGAACCCACAGATGCTCTCCATAATTTCCCCATAATTTCCTACTCTTAAGTGATTGACTTCATGAGGCTCCATTTATTCTATCCAGAGACTGCCCGAGTAAGGACGTATATGGTTGAATGAGTGAGCTTTTGTATTCGTGTATGGAAGGGGTGACAGTAGAGTGAGGGAAGAGCAGACAGGAAAATGTTTTGGGATATCAACTCTGATTTTAATATTCAGTAAGTAAGCCTGCTCAGAGGTGAATTTTCTTGATATTACAGGATCTAAAGTAAGAATTTCCACATAATATGGTGGTAACTGCAAAACAAGCCACCACAGGCAATGTGATTGCTTCCTAAGGTGGACATCTCATAGTCAAAGAACAGGCACTGCCACATCAGAAATGAAATTTGATTTTTAATTACTCTGGGATATGTGTGTGCACACGGTGTGCACATCTGTCTCTGTGCAAGTGTATGTTATAGATATTTTGATTTTTACTTATAAATAAAGTTCATATGTAAAGGAAAGGGCTACCTGCAGTAACTCCCTTGGGATAAGCATGCTTATAGCTCCCTTTCTTTGTAATATGCCTTGATCCTATGGGTAGCAGCTGGAAATGCGAATACCTGGAGCTAATCTATTATTTAGATTAGTGACACAGTGTTAGAGAATGGACACAAATTAGGCAGACTCTAAATTGCATAGCTGAGAATTTTATTTCACTAGGGTGATGGAGGAATAAAAATGTGTTTTTCATCCTGTATATAAACAGCTAAATCCTTGATCTTCCAAAGAGAAACAGGAAAAGACAATGTAGACAATTCACACACACACACACACAACGAACATGAAAATTTATGTTACCAAAAACCTTTAAAAATGCAAATTAAAATTTAATTTCTGGTTATTAAAATTAGAAAGCAGTTTTAAAAAATTATACTCAGTAAAAGACAGGATGCTCTCAGATACTCATCTATTGCTGGTATTAGTATAAAGTGGCAGAGTCCTTCCTGAAGAATAACTTGGCACTATGTATGAAAGACTTTGAACATTTTCATATCCTTTGATTAAGTACTTGAACTACTAACAGGATTTATTCTAAGGAAATAATCTGAAATGTGGTAAAGCCTTATATAAGATAGTTATCACAGCATTAACATAATAAAGAAAAACTCGAAACAACCAAAGGAGGATATTTAGTACATCCATACTGCTGGAATATTTTATACTTACTAAATTCATGTTTTCAAGTATATTTAAATACACTGCAAGACTGTTTTCCTTTCTGGGATCTCTAGGGCTCAATCATCTTCCAGACTTTTTCAGAGTGTTGGCAAAAATCAAGTTCCATGAAATTTTAGAACTGAGGTCCCTGTTTCTATGCTGGCTTTCAACTGGGGGGTTGTTATCTTCGTCTTATTTTTTAAAAGATTTTATTTATTTATTTGATAGACAGAGATCACAAGTAGGCAGAGAGGTGGTGGGGGGAAGCAGACTCACTGCCGAGCAGAGAGGCCGATGCAGGGCTCTGCAGGGCTCGATGCGGGGCTCGATCCCAGGACCCTGGGATCATGACCCAAGCGGAAGGCAGAGGCTTTAACCCACTGAGCCACCCAGGCACCCCTAGGTTGTTTTCTTCTAAAGGCCACCTGCATTCCTTGGTTTCAGGTTTCCTTTACCATCTTAGATGCCTTCTCATGCCTCTAATCTCTCTTGCTTCCCATTCTGCCTCATGTCTTTATTTCTTAAAGGCTCATGTGATTAGACTGGATTCACGCAGATAATCCAGGATGATCTGTTTACAACTTCAGAACCTTAAGTATATTGGCAAGGTCCCTTTTGCCAAATGTTATACAGTTGACCCTTGAAAAGCACTGGCATTAGGGACACTGACCCCATGCATAAGGGGTCCCCTCCATATAGCTGATTAATATATATTTTGTATATGTATTATATACTATATTTTAACAAAAAAGTAAGCTAGAGACAAAATATTAAGAAAAACCATAAGGAAGAGGAAATACACTTACAGTTCTATAAAAAATCCGGGTATAAGTGGACCCATGTAATATGAACCTGTGCTGTTCCAGGGTCAACTTCTAACAAGTTCTGAGGAAGAAGAGAATGTGAGCAGAAAGCTTTGTGGGGCCATTGTCCTGTCTACCAGATCACCTATAATGGAAGTACTTAAACTTGATTTTCCTTTCATTCCACTGTACTGTTAATTTTCCTGCACTGCAACAGCTGGCTCCCAATATCATCATCACCCCCCTTTTCACCTTTAACTTCTGGCTAACTATTCAAGGATTCCTTTTGTTTTATCGTTTTAGTTGTTAGTAAGTAAAGACTTCATGGGGGAAACAATCTCCATTAGGAAGAAAAAGTGAGTATTTGCTGGAATTACAGCATTATTACTCTTGGGTGAATGTTAAAAGCACTCTAAAACCTGTTGAGGAATCCAGATTTCATTAAGTGTAGACCATAGACGTGCAGAGTTCCAGAACCCAAAACAAGACTTTTTCCCTCCAATATTAACTTCAAAAAACCAGAGTATAAAGGCATGATTGGTCCCTTGCTGTGCTGTCACTTTAAAGGACAACATGGGTATAGAAATCTAATTAAGAAATTAAGATCTAACTGTGGAAAAAAAGGTATGTATCATAGTTGGTAGAATTAATGTATTCTGTTAAGAACTTCCCTAATTCCAAAATATTTCAAATACACAGAAAATAACATACTCAAGTACTCACTACCCAGATTCTACAGATGTTAACATTTTGCTACATTTATTTCTGAACTCTATTCTCATCCCTTTTCCTTCTCTTCCTGACTTTTCTTTCTTCCTCCAGTGGCAGCTAATATCCTGAAGTTAGTGAGAATTATTTCCATGCATAATTTAACTTTTGATAAATATTCCATGATCAAATAGTAAACTTCTGCATGAAATAATAATATTTCAGTTTTATGTCCAGTATCACAAAAGACAGTGTACTCTGACTACGAACATGCTCAATATTTGGCAGGTAATTTGTATATTGAAAATGAATTCGCCAGATTATCATAGTGTGATGACATAAACCATTAAGATAATTCAATTAACCCTGTCTACTCTGATTTATCACTTCTGCTGTTGAAGGACCTTTAGGATTGTTTCCTGTTTTTAGCTATTATGAATGGTGCCACCATGAACATTCTAGGACCTCTCTGTAGATGAACATCTGTATGCACTTCTATTGGATTTATACTATATTAGGTTTCTTTTCATTATTTAAATCCAATTTAGTTAAAATATAGTGTTATTTGTTTTAGGGGTAGAATTTAGTGATTCATCAGTTGCATGTAACACCCAATGCTCAAAACATCAAGTGCCCTCTTTAATGCCCATCACCAGTTACCCCATCCCTCCACCCACCTCCCAACCAAGAACGCTCCATTTGTTTCCTAGAGCTGAGTCTCTTGCAGTTTGCCTCCCTCTTTGTTTTTGTATTTTTTCCTTCCCTTCCCCTATATTCATCTGTTTTGTTTCTTAAATTCCACATATGAGTGAAATCATATGGCATTTGTCTTTCTTGGGCTAACTTATTTCCCTTAGCATAATACCCTCTAGTTCTATCCACATTGTTGCAAATGGCAAGATTTCATTCTTTTTGATGGTTTGGTAATATTCCATTACACACACACACACACACACACACACACACTCCACATCATCTGTTGATGGACATCTGGGCTTTTTCCATATTTTGGCTATTGTGGACATTGCTCCTCTAAACACTGGCGTGGATGCTTCCCTTAGAATAACCTTTTTTGTATCCTTTGGAGAAATACCAAGTAATATAGTTGCTGGGTCTCAGGGTAGTTCTACTTTTAACATTTTGAGGAACCTCCATGTTTTCCAGAGTGGCTGCACCAGCTTGCATTCCCACCAACAGTACAAGAGGGTTTCCCTTTCTCCCAACCTAACACCTTTTGTTTCCTGACTTGTTCATTTTAGCCATTCTCACTGATGTGAGGTGGTATCTCACTGTGGTTTTGATTTCTATTTCCCTGATGCCAAGTGATGTGGAGCATTTTTTTCATGTGTCTCTTGACCATTTGTATGTCTTCTTTGGAGAAATTGTCTGTTCATGCCTTCTGCCCATTTCTTGACTGGATTTTATTTTTTTGGGTGTTGAGTTTGATAAGTTCTTTACAGACCTTGGATATTAGCCCTTTAATTTGTCATTTGTGAGTATCTTTTCCCATTTCTTACAGTTTTATTGATTGTTTCTTTTGCTGTGCAAAAGCTTTTTATCCTGATGAAGTCCCAATAGTTCATTTTTGCTTTTGTTTCCCTTGCCTTTGGAGACATGCCTAGCAAGAAGTTGCTATGGCCAAGGTCAAAGAGGTTACTGCCTGTGTGTTCTCAAGGATTTTGGTGGATTCCTATCTAATTAGATCTTTCATCCATTTTGAATTTATTTTTGTGTATGGTATAAAAAAGTAGTCCAGTTTCATTCTTCTGCACATGGCTGTCCAATTTTCCCAATACCATTTGTTGAAGAGGCTGTCTTTTCTCCACGGAATATTCTTCCCCGCTTTTTCCAAGATTAGTTGACCATAGAGTTGAGGGTCCATTTCTGGGTTCTCTATTCTGTTCCATTGACCCGTGTGTCTATTTTTGTGCCAGTACCACACTGTCTTGATGATTATAGCTTTATAGTACAGCTTGAAGTCCGGAACTGTGATGCTTCCTATTTTCTATTACAGTTTTAGAGATTACAAAGTCCACTAAAAGACTCACTAGTTTAAAATCAAGATTTCAGTAGAGCTGCATTCCTTTCTGAAGGCTCCAGGGGAGTGTTCATTTCCCTACCTTTTCCAGTTTCTAAAGCCTGACCATAGTTCTTGGCCTGTAACCACACTTCTCCATCTTCAAAGCCTGCACCAATGGGTCGTATCTTTCTCACACTGTATCAACTCAGATCTTGCTTCTATCACTAACCCCCCTTTTCTGAATCTGAACTTGTCAGTGTCCCTTTATAGCATTTTAGGACCCTTGTGGTTACACTGGGTCTACCCACCAGGGTAGGGGATTAAACCAGGATAATCCCTCTGTTTTAAAGTCAGCTGAGTAACAACCTTATATCTATCTGCAATCTAATTCTTCCCTGCAATATAACATAACATGTTCACAGGCTCCAGGACTTGGAAGGCCATTATTCTGTTTAACCACAGAAACACAGGAATAGAATTACTGTGTCATAGGATATGTGACATTCTACATTAGTATATACTGGGCATTGTCCACTGTACCAACTTACACTCCCAACAGTATTTTCTGAAAGCTGCAGTTGCTTCACATCCTTGCTAACACTGACTATATTCTATGTTTTTCATCTTAGCTTTTCTTGTGGGAGTATAATAAAAAGGTGTGATTTTAATTTGCATTTCTTTTTTTTTTTAAGATGTTATTTATTTATTTGACAGAAATCACAAGTAGATGGAGAGGCAGGCAGAGAGAGAGAGAGAGAGAGAGAGAGAGAAGCAGGCTCCCTGCTGAGCAGATAGCCCGATGCGGGACTCGATCCCAGGACCCTGAGATCATGACCTGAGCCGAAGGCAGCGGCTTAACCCACTGAGCCACCCAGGCGCCCCTTAATTTGCATTTCTTTAATGGCTAATTAAATTTAGTGCTTTATGGCTTTTTTTTTTTTTTTTTTGACCATTCAGATATCCACTGAAAAACTGGAATTTTCTGCCCCTTTATTTTAACTGGGTTGTCTTACTACCTTGAAGGAGTTCTTTCTTTATTCTATGTCTTTGGTCAGATACAAATATTGAGATCATCTCTTCCTCTGCAGGTTGCATTTTCATGCTTTTACTTAAGTTTTTGATAGAAGTTAGTAACTTTAATATAGTCTAATTTATCAATCTTTTTCTTTATGGTTAGTGATTATTGTGTCCTGTTTTAGAAATCTTTGACTACTTTAAGACCAGAAAGATATTCTCCTGTTTTCTTTTAAACAGCTTCAGTGTTTTACCTTTCACTCTTCTATCTGCAATTCATCTTGAATGGATTTTACACATATAAATACACTGACTAAAGAGACCATTCCTCCCTAATGCCTGAACAGTGTCACATCTGTCTTAGATTAAATAACCTATATTTTCAATCTGTTTCTGAACTCTACTGGTCAGTTTTTGTACCATTGTATGTACAAAAAGCATCTGTTTAAATTACTTTAGTTTTATAACAGGTTTGCTATCTGATAGTATAAGCCTTCTAACTTTGTTCTTTGTGACTTCCTTAGTTCTTCCGGGCATTCTGCATTTCCATATGAATTTTAGAGACTGCTGATACACCCACACCCACACACGTACACACCAACTTGCTGGGATTTTTATTGGAACTACATTGAATCTGTGGATTATTTGGGGGGGAGAGGTCAATCTTTAAAATATTGAGTCTTTTATTCCATGGACATGGTATATTTCTATTTCACCATTTATTTAGGTATTCTTTAATTTCTCTCAGTATTGTTTTCCAGCTTTCAATGTAAAATTCTGACATGCCTTTTGATTTGTTCCTAGGTGTTAGGTTTTTTCCTAATGCTACTCTCAATGTACAGTTTTTTAAAATTTTGTTATTTATTTGTTTGCTGCTGTAATATAGAAATGCTATTGACTTTTACTGACCTTGCAGCCAGAAAAGTTACAAATTTCACTTATTAATTCTAAAAGATTAACTTATATATTCTTTTGGATCACAATGATGTAAAATGTGAATAATAAGGTTTTATTTCTTAGAATCCAATCCTTATAACTTCTTTAATCTTGCCTTACTAAACTGTCTAGGATATCTAGTATAATTATGACCAGAAGTGGTGATAGTACTCTCCTTGTTCTTTATGTCAGAGAGAAAGCTTTTATTATTTTTATCATTACGAAGATGTTTCCTGTAGGATTTTCGTAAATGTTCTTTATTAGACTAAGAAAGTTCCTTCCTGGTGTGTTAAGAATTTTTATCACGAATGGATGTTGAATTTTGTCAAATGCTTTTTCTGCATCTATCAGATTGTAATGATCTGTCTCCCTTTTTTGTTAATATGGTATATTATACCAACTGGTTTTCTAATGTTAAACCTACCTTGAATTTCTAGAAAAAGCCCCTTGTAGTCATGATGCATTATCATTTTTATCATTAAATTAAATTTGTTAATATTTTGTTAAGGATTTTTATATTTATGTTTACAGGGTTGGTCTGTAATTTGCTTTCCTATTATGTCATTTCTAGGTTTTGGAATAAATATTATACTCATTAAAAGAGCTGGAAAGTAAAACTTCTATTCAAATAAAGAGTATATGTAAGATTGATATTACTTCTTTCTTAAGTGTTTGGAAAACTTCACTGATTAATCTGCTAAGTTTTAAAAACTAAAACTTCAGGGGTTGGTCTAGAAGACTGCTGCCGATTGATTCCTGATCTTTCCACGCATCCTCTCCCAAATTACAAATTAACAAGGAGTGAAAGAAAGCCACACTGACAGAATTACTCAGAGACAGAGAATAATGCATACTTGAAATTATCTTTTTTTTTTTAATTTTTTTATTTATTTATTTGAGAGAGAGAGCATGAGCGAGGAGAAGGTCAGAGAGCAAAGCAGACTCCCCATGGAGCTGGGAGCCTGATGTGGGACTCGATCCCGGGACTCCAGGATCACGCCCTGAGCCGGAGGCAGTCGTCCAACCAACTGAGCCACCCAGGCGTCCCGAAATTATCTTTTTTTAAAAATTTATTTATTTGACAGAAAGAGGGAGATCACAAGTAGGCAGAAAGGCAGGTAGAGAGAGGGGGAAGCAGGCTCCCCAATGAGCATAGAGCCCGATGTGGGGCTTGATCCCATGATCCTGGGATCATGACCCAAGCTGAAGGCAGAGACTTTAACCCACTGAGCCACCCAGGTGCCCCGAAATTATCTTTAACTACAGAAATAAACACCAACTAAAAAATGCTTTCCTGCTGCTGTTGCAAGCCAATGGGCACAAAGTGATAACAAGGCAGCTTAACACATCCATGTAAAACAGGACAGAGAAATGGAAAACTTTGAGTAAGTACAGTTAAAATCACCCCCAGAATGAGAAAATGTGGTACTACATTCTAATAAATTGAGTACAATTTGGGGATTTGCTAGTTCACAGCACTGGCTATAGAAAAGAAGCTTAAAAATGAATAAGGCTAAAATTGATAGCTTGAATAAGCACAATTTCCGAAAAAAAGACCCAGAGAAGAGGAGAAGGGGTGATTCCCTTGAAGAAATAAAAGAAAAAAATTAGAGGGGGAAAAAAAAGAATTCTATAGAAACAAAAGAGATACAAGCCATGCTATCTTCTCTTCCATTTCCACTGTGTCACTATGTGTCTGTTCAAAATCTAAACTGTGAGAAATTGGCACTCTCAAATTAGGAATCCTAGCCACAAAATACTCAGAAATAGAAAATATCAAGCTAATTCTATAAAGAGCTACTGTAAAAATAAAGCAGAACATGTAAATTCAAATGTTTCTGCTGATGAAAAGCACCTCCCTCCCCATGTAAAACCATGAAATAGAAGAAAAACTAGTAACAACTACTCCAGAATGCATTCAATATCTTCAAAGGGCACAGTTTATAGGAAAAAGAAAAACACTGAATCAGAAATTTAAATGCTTTTTTTTTAAGAAAGAGTGCAGGCGAGTGTGACAGTGGTGGGGGCGGGGGGGCAAATAGGGAAGGAATCTTAAGCAGGCTCCCATGCGCAGCACAGAGCCCCATGCAAAGCTCAATCTCACAACCCTGAAATCATGACCTGAGCTGAAATCAAGAGTCAGACGTGTAAATGACTGAGCCACCCAGGCACCCCTTGAATCAGAAATTTAAAAATCAGGAAGAGAAATCAACCCCCCCCAACACACACACACAAAGGCACAGGGGCTAGGAGATAAATGAATGAGAGCTGACTGAGCTCAAGAAAGAAACAGAAGACAGACAAGAATAGGTTTAAATATGGGGTGCCTGGGTGGCTCAGTGGCTTAGGCCGCTGCCTTCGGCTCAGGTCATGATCTCAGGGTCCTGGGATCGAGTCCCGCATTGGGCTCTCTGTTTGGCAGGGAGCCTGCTTCCCTCTCTCTCTCTGCCTGCCTCTCCATCTACTTGTGATTTCTCTCTGTCAAATAAATAAATAAAATCTTTAAAAAAAAAAAAAAAGAATAGGTTTAAATAAAAATTAAATATAGGGCACCAAAGATAAGTAGGAAAACAACCAAGAGAATGAGAATTGGTAAGAAAAAAAAAAAAGAAAGAAAGAAGAGAGAAAGAAAGAAAGAAAGAAAAGAAAAAGAAGTTAGAGAAATAATATATGAATAACTGGAAAAGAAACAACAAATATTGAGAGTTCACTGGATACCTGGGGAAACTGACTAAAGAATCAACTCTCAGACATATCCTAATAAAATACTAGACTTTATAGATAGAGAAAACTCAGGGTCTTTAAGTAAAACACAAAAACAATAAAGAACTTATAAGGGCAAAATAATTATAATGCCATTGGACTTTATCAAAAAGCAAAAAGGTGCTAGACCCAGATGGTTTCATAGGGTTTACCAAATCTTTACAGACCATGTAGTTCTAATACAATACAGATCATACATATCTCATTTTCTGAGATAGAAAAGAAGAAAACTCCCCAACTTTTTAATGAAGTGTAATACTGATAACTAAATCTGGCATATATAACACAAAACATAAAATTAGACCAATATTATTTATGTATATTGTAGTGGGGTAGTCTCCAAGATGACCCCTAATGATCATTGACCGCTGGTGTTCACATCTTTGTACATGTGATCTTTTTTGGCTTGAGTGTGGACTGGATCTAGTGACTCTCATCTAATAAATAATACAGCAAAAGAAATGGTACGTCCCTTCCAAGATTAGGTTCCAAGATTGTGGGTTTCTATCTTGTCTATTCTCTTTCTCTCAGAACCCTCAATTTGGGGGAAGCAAGCTTCCAGGTTATAAGTAGCCCTGTGGCAAGCCCAGACAAGCCCAAGAATCTAATATTCCCAGCTAATAGCCGGTGAGGACCTGAGGCCTGCCAACAGCCACTTGAGTGGCTTTTGAATTTTGAATTTTGAATCAATCTTCCCTCAGCTGAGTCCTGGTAACATCTTGATTATAGCCTTATGAGAGACTCTGAGCCAGAGGCACCCAGCCAAGTCATATGTAGATTTCTGACCCCTAGAAATAATAAATGTTCATGTTTTAAGCTATGTTTTGAGGTGATTTATTACTCAGCAATAACTAACTAACACAAATATCAAGCAAAATCCTAAATATTATCAAACAGATTTCAACACCATAATAAGGAAATCACACACCCTGAGTAAAAAAGGTTCATACTTTAATTGATGTTAGAAAGCAATTATTATAATTAAGCATATTAATAGGTCTAAGAAGAACAACCATTTATCTTCATAGATGGTGAAAAGTCCATAGATGAAATTCAGTACCCCAAAACTCTTGAAAAAATAGAAATGGAAGGATAATTCTTCAGCATGAATCTATATACAAATATAAACCTCAATCCTAAAGCTGGCATCTTACTTAAAGGGAAACATTAAGGGCACCCAGGTGGCTCAGATACTTAGGAATCTGAATGGATTTCAGCTCAGATCATGATCCAAGGGTCAGGAGATCAAGTCCCCTGTCAGGCTCCATACTCAGAGGAAAGTCTGCTTGAGACTGTCTCTCTCCCTCTACCTCTGCCCCATGCCCTACCCCAATTCACACTCTTTCTCTGATACAAATAAATATTTTTTAAAAGGTGGGGCGCCTGGGTGGCTCAGTGGGTTAAAGCCTCTGCCTTCGGCTCAGGTCATGATCCCAGCGTCCTGGGATCGAGCCCCGCATGGGCTCTCTGCTCTGCGGGGAGCCTGCTTCCTCCTCTCTCTCTGCCTGCCTCTCTGCCTACTTGTGATCTCTGTCTGTCAAATAAATAAAATCTTTAAAAAAAAAAAAAAGAAAAGGTGTGGGGGTGGGGGGATACTAGAGGTATGTCCACAAAGACCAGGAACAAAGCGAGGATGGCAAATCTCTCTACTACTGTTTAATATTGTACTGCAGGTATTAACTGAAACAATAAGAATAGGAAACTAGGGGCACCTGGGTTAAGAGGTTAAGCCTCTGCCCTCAGCTCAGGTCATGATCTCAGGATCCTGGGATGGAGCCCCACTTGGCCTCTCTGCTCAGCAGGGAGCCTGCCTCCCCCTCTCTCTCTTCCTGCCTCTCTGCCTACTAGTAATCTCTCTCTGTCAAATAAGTTAAAAAAAAAAAATAGGAAACTATCAGAGAAATAATAATTGGGACAAATGAAACTATCTCTATTGCATAATTAGAAAAAAGAATTAATGATAAAACCAATTCAAACAACAGAAAAATTCAGGAAGGTAGCAACATATAAAATTAACATAAAAATAATGTTCACCCTATACACAAGAGAGAAATTAGATGACATAAGCTGGTGCAGCCACTCTGGAAAACAGTATGGAGGTTCCTCAAAAAATAGAGCTACCCTATGACCCAGCAATTGCACTACTGGGTATTTACTCTAAAGATAGAAATGTAGTGATCTGAAGGGGCACGTGCACCTGAATGTTTTTAGCAGCAATGTCCACAATAGCCAAACTATGGAAAGAACCTAGATGTCCATCAACAGATGAATGGATAAAGAAGATGTGGGGTATATATATATATATATATATATATATATATATATATAATGAAATACTACGCAACCATCAAAAGAAATGAAATCTTGCCATTTGCAACGATGCGGATAGAACTAGAGGGTATTATGCTGAGTGAGATAAGTCAATCAAAGAAAATTATCATATGATCTCTCTGATATGAAGAATCTGAGAGGCAGGGCACGGGTTATGGTGGGTAGGGAAGGAAAAAATGAAACAAGATGGGATCGGGAGGGAGACAAACCGTAAGAGACTCTTAATCTCACAAAACAAACTGAGAATTGCTGGCGGGTAGGGATAGGGTGGCTGGGTTATGGACATTGGAGAGGCTATGTGCTATGGTGTGTGCTGTGAAATGTGTAAGCCTGATGATTCACAGACCTGTACCGGGGCAAGTAATGTATTATATTAATTTAAAAAAAAAAAAGAAAGAAAGAAAGAAAGAAAGAAGATGACATAAAGGAAGGGAAAACTCAGTTTGCAATGGCAACAAGAGCAAAATACTTTGAAATAAACTTGCAATAAAATATTTTTAAATGCATTAAGAGAATTATAAAACTTCCCTGAGAGACATAAAAATAGACTTAAACAAATGTTAAGAAATCTCCTGCTCTTAGTTTAGTGTGTGTCTCAACATTATCAAGATATCAGTTCTCTCTAAATTAATTTATAAATTTAATGTTAGTCAAATAAAAATATCAATACCTATTTCTATTCTAGAGGTAGATAAATTCATATGAAAGCTCCTATAAAAATAAATATGCAAGAAGAGCAAGGAAAATAAATTGAAAAAAGGTATGAGCAGGGACTGGCCCTACCTCATATTAAAACATACTAAAAATAATTAGACATATTTAAAAATATATAAGAATAGTATCCTGGTACATGAATAGGCAAACAAACCAATGTAAGAGAAGAGAGATCTACCAACAGATGCAATTGTAAGTGGAAATCTAGTATACGATAAGATCTAGTGTCTAGTATAAGATAAACTGAATATATAATATGTATATGATATGACAGTGATATCCACAGAAGGCCTTCCTAAAGAAATAGTATTGAGAGGCGCGTGGGTGGCTCAGTGGTTAAGCCGCTGCCTTCGGCTCAGGTCATGATCTCAGGGTCCTGGGATCGAGCCCCGCGTCGGGCTCTCTGCTCGGCAGGGAGCCTGCTTCCTCCCCTCTCTCTGCCTGCCTCTCTGCCTGCTTGTGATCTCTCTCTGTCAAATAAATAAATAAAATCTTTAAAAAAAAAAAAAAGAAATAGTATTGAGACAAAGGATCACCATTTGGAAAACAGAGAAAATAAGATTCATTATTCACTCCATAAAAGTAAACTAAAAAATGGATTAGATATATAAACATAAAACACAAAACTATACAAGTATTAGAAGAAAATATGAGTGAATTCCTCTATAATGTGCACATATGGAAAGCTTTTTAAAAAGTACTCAAATCCCAATGCAATTAAAGAAGAGATGGATAAATAGGACTACAATAAAATAAATGCTTTCATGGCAAAAATAAACAAGAAAACATAAGCAAAGTCAAAAGACACAACAACAAGCTGGACAAATACATTAAAA
Organism: Neogale vison; assembly: GCF_020171115.1. NCBI lineage: Eukaryota > Metazoa > Chordata > Mammalia > Carnivora > Mustelidae > Neogale > Neogale vison. The sequence continues at coordinate 73,641,420 of NC_058091.1, read as the reverse complement.
AAGGGCAAATATCCCGAATCATCAAAATGGCATCAAAAATGGCAAATAATCCTAATATTTAAAGAACTTATAAAAATTAAGGATAAAAAAGCCAAATATTCTATAGAGAAATAAGCAAAAAATGAATAGGTAATTCACAAAAATTACAAAAATGCTTCTTAACCACTGGAAATATGATCAACTCAACCTACTCTGGGAGAAATGAATGTTAGAACTATGCAGAAACACTATTGTCACCCATTAGACTGGCAAACATTCAAAAGCTTAACAGTAGCCTTTGTAGGCAAGGCTAAGTCAAACAGAACACAGAAAACTCTAAGAATTGTCTATTCCTTATGTTAAAGAATCTGGCAATATCTGATAAAGCTAAGCATTCATTTAACCTTTGATTCAGCAGTACTCCTAGAATTTATTCTTAAAACATACCATTAATACTACTAAAAAAGTACAGTCATTCATTGCCTACACTGTACATATGAAAAACAACTTCAAGCAACAAGGATGGGAAGAATGAAAAAAATTAAAACTGAATACTGAAACTAAATGAACCTCCAATGACTAACATAATCACACTGAAGAAGAAAAAACAACAGGGAACTAGTACAAGTAACTTCTGAACACAGTGCAATACTTGGATTATTTACCCTTAGTCTAGGAGACCAAAAAAAACTCAAAAGACAACAGGCAAAACTTGAACTCTTTTTAGTAGCTTCTTTTCACAGCGGTATAGACACAACAATTCTAAAATTACCTCATGTGCATTATAAGATTAAGCAAATGAGTAAATACAGTGATGTTACTGGGAGCCAGGGGACCAGTGTTGGAGGAGATACAATATGAAATGGAGGAGACAAGAACAAGCTTCATGAGAATAGACTGGATAGGGAGATATCAAGTATAAATGCATAATCTCTAATCAATGAATGGATTAAATTAATGCATGCTCTAGGTTTGTTTGCTAAGACAGTACAGAAACAAAGATGCCAGTAGCAATGAGAACACCACCAGGCATCCAGATCCTGTTTTTTTTTTTTTTTTAATACTATCCCCTACTCAAAGAACCAATGCTAAAAAAACAAAACCAACCAACTAACCAACCAACCAACCAAACAAACAAACAAACAAAAAACTAGTGCTTCTATGAGAAATGTCTGAATCTAGGGTCAAGGAGAGGAAGATCTAAGATGCCTACAATACTGTACTCAGAAAGTAGAAAGTACCTGAATGGATGAATGATGGAGCATTATCAAAAGGATATAGGAGCCAACTTGAAAGGCTTCTCACTGGCCAAATCTGGGACAACTAAAGCATCGAAATAATCAAGGACAGTAATGAATCATAAACCACTGGAAAAAAACAAAACAAAACAGGAATCTATTAATCCACACTGATGACAAATGTACACACACACACACACACACACACGGAGGGAAAATGGTAAAGGGGGGCTTTACCCTTTACCAATGACAACTGATACACATGGAGGGAATGGTGGAATTAGAAAAACACAAATTTGCAACCATCATAGTAAAGATGGTTTCAGAAGAATAATCAGGGAATGCAAAAATCCAGTGAAGAAAGTCTGGTGAAAAACACAGTATTACACTGTCTTAAAGCATCTCTCAAGGGGGAAAGGAGCATGTATAGTAGGGAAACCAAACTTTGGACACGGTGATCAAAATTAGCATCACCAATGATGGGCAGAAAAAACACTTGTGTGCATCCAGATGTGATACCCTGAGAATATAATAATCACTTTTGCAGGGATGTTATCCAGGGACACAAAAACTGAACTGAATAATGAGAAAATATCAAAAGTCCTCAAAATGAAGAACAATCTATTAAAAAACAAAAAGCAAAACCTGACCTATTTTCTTTAAATTATCAATGTTGTGAATGACTAAGTCAGGCTAGAGAACTGTTCCAAAATAAAAGAGAGTGAAGAGATCCTGAAACTAAATGCAGTACATGATCCTGTAATAGAGGAAAACAATGCTATACTGAACATTACTGTCTAACCGACAAAATTGGTAAACAGTATATTAGATAGAAGTATAGCATCAGTGCTAAATTTCCTGCATTTGACAACAGTACTGTAGTTATGTAAGACAATATTCTTGTTCTTAAAAAAATTATATATATATATAATTATATATATGTAAGACAATATTCTTGTTCTTAAAAAAATTACATATAATTATTTGTGTGTATGTGTCTATATATATAAATATGTGTACGTATAAAGGATTAATAGGGCAAGATGTTTGCAACCTACTGTCAAATTTCTCAGAAAAAATATATACACATAGATATATAGATATACATATACATATATGAGAGATAGAAAGTAAAAACAAAATATCAAAATGTTAAAAACCGGTAATCTAAGTGAATGGTATAGGGAAATTCTTTGTATCATTCCTAAACTTTCCTATAAGTTTGTAATTGTTTCCAAACAACAAAAAAATGCAATTCTAGCTTCTGTCTTGCACCTAATTCAGTAACAAAAAATTAAATATTAGATACATCATTAAAATATTTACATGGGGGCGCCTGGGTGGCTCAGTGAGTTAAGCCTCTGCCTTTGGCTCAGGTCATGATCTCAGGGTCCTGGGTTCGAGCCCCATGTCAGGCTCTCTGCTCCTCAGGGAGCCTGCTTCTCCCTCTCTCTCTGCATGCCTCACTGCCTACTTGTGGTCTCTCTCTCTCTCTCTGTCAAATAAATAAATAAAATCTTAAAAAAAAAATTACATGATTTCCCTTGCCAAAAACTGATGCTAAAAGCCAAGCAGTCTGAGTCCATCATTTTCTTTTTTCTAGGGTAGTTTTCAAGATTTTTCTTTTCTCTGTCCTTCCCCACCTCTACTTTTTAAAATTAACATATAACGTGTTATTTGCTCCAGGGATACCGGTCATCAGGCTTACACATTTCACAGCACTCACCATAGCACATACCCTTCCCAATGTCCATAACCCAGCCATCCTATCCCTACCCCCTCAACCCCCAGTAACCCTCAGTTTGTTTCGTGAGATTAAGAGTCTCTTATGGTTTGTCTCCCCCCCGATCCCATCTTGTTTCATTTTTTTCCTCCCTACTCCCCACAACCCCCCGCCCTGCCTCTCAAAATCTTCATATCAGAGAGATCATATGATAATTGTCTTTGTCTGACTTAGTTATTTCACTCAGCATAATACCCTCTAGTTCCATTCACGTTGTTGCAAAAGGCAAGATTTCATGTCTGATGGCTTCATAGTATTCCACAGTATATGTATACCACATCTTCTTTATCCATTCATCTGTTGATGAACATCTAGGTTCTTTCCACAGTTTGGCTATTGGGGACATTGCTGCTATATACATTCGGGTGCACGGGCCCCTTAGGATCACTACATTTGTATCTTTAGAGTAAATACCCAGCAGTGCAATTGCTGAGTCACAGCTCTATTTTCAACTTTTTGAGGAACCTCCATACTGTTTTCCAATATGGCTGTACCAGCTTGCATTCGCACCAACAGTGTAGGAGCGTTCCCCTTTCTGTGAATCCTCACCATCTGTCGTTTCCTGACTTGTTAACTTCATTCATTCTGGTTGCCCACTCCCATTTTTGAATGATGTGGAATAAGACAGAAAGTGGAATAAAGGAATGAGTGTTCTAAGTACCTCCTAAAGCACATTCTGGAATCTTGAGTTTAAAGCCAATCTAAGAAACCATATTATAATTACTCTTAAAATATGGGGTACCTGGATGGTTCAGTCAGTATCTGCTTTTGACTCAGGTCATGATTCCAGGGTCCTGGAATCAAGACTGCGAGCCTGCATGGGATTCCCTGCTCAGTGGGGAATCTGCTTCTACCTCTCCCTCTGCTCCTCCCCTATCTCCCCAACCCCTGATTGTGCACTCTCTCAAATAAATAAATAAAATGTTTTTTAAAAGGTCTGCATAAGTGAACCTTTATTAATTTGACATATATAGGAATTATTACTGTTTTCCAAAAAGTATCCAAATAAAAGTTAAAAAAAATAAAAGTAGTTTACAAAGGTAACTTAGAATAACAAAGTTACCAGTTCTCATTAGTGCTCAGATAGGTGAAAACTGACAACTATATTCTCTATGCCAAGCCTGTATGTTGTAGGCAGAATGCCCCCACAGATGTCCACGCCCTAATCCCTGGAACATGTGCATCACGTGTACTTCACATAAGAAGAGACTTTGCAGATGTAATAAAGTTTTACATACATTAAAATAGGGAGGTTATCTGAGTGAGCCCAACTTATCCACATGAGCTCTTAAAGCAGAGAACTTTCTCCAACTGGAGTTACAGAGATGCAGCAGAAAGGTAAATGAGGAAAAGCTCATCCCACCATTGCTGTAGGGGGCCACATGGAAAACATGACAAGGAATGCAGGTATCTCCTAGGAGCAAAGACTGGTTCCCAGCTGATAGTAAGCAAGGGAAACAGGGACCTCAGCCCTACAAATGCATAGTGTTGAAATCTGCCAGTTGTAATCAGGATGAGCCTGGAAGTGGTTTTCCCTGAATCTCCAAGGCCCAGTTCAGCTGACATACTGATTTTGGCCTTTTGTGAGCAGGGTTAGAGAAACCAGTTGAACCCAGCTGGACTTCAGACCTATACATTTGTGAGATATACTGATGTTTTAAGCCACTACAATTTGTGGCAATTTGTTATGGCTGCAATAGAAAATTTATACTCAGATAAGTATTTTCTTAATTTATATTTCATTCTAAATATTTTAATTAGTCAAGATAGATTAAAAAATTAGAAGCGAATTATTTTATCACAGTTCTAGCTTTTTATTTCCTCACATCAATTTTATCACTAGAAGGAAAACATAATGTTTGGATGACTAGATTCTGAGCACTGAGGAATGCTAATTTTGAATTCATAAGTTAGTGTTTTGCTTTTAAAAATGTTTTTATTGGGGCGCCTGGGTGGCTCAGTGGGTTAAGCCTCTGCCTTCAGCTCAGGTCACGATCCCAGGGTCCTGGGATCGAGCCCCACGTCGGGCTCTCTGCTCAGCGGGGAGCCTGCTTCCCTTCCTCTCTCTCTCTGCCTGCCTCTCTGCCTGCTTGTGATCTCTGTCTGTCAAATTAAAAAAAAAAAAAAAGTTTTTATTTTTTATATTTTTTAAGATTTTATTTATTTATTTGACAGAGAGAGAGAGATCACAGGTAGGCAGAGAGGCAGGCAGAAAGAGAGGGGGAAGCAGGCTCCCTGTTGAGCAGAGAGCCAGACTCGGGGCTCGATCCCAGGACCCTGAGATCATGACCGGAGAGGAAAGCAGAGGCTTAACCCACTGAGCCACCCAGGTGCCCCTTAAAAATGTGCTTAAAATGCCATTTTCTCTAAGAATGTTTTATATGAAAATTATGACTCAACCGAATGCAATTTAATATAAGGGTCTGTCTATATAGGCCAAGCAGACCTGGGTGTTTTTGAACTATTCTAAAATATTAATTCATTATGTGTATGATCAGCTGGTGTTTACAGGTTTGGGGACAGGAAGAATGCTACAGGAGCTCATTTCTTTGGAATATTCATATTCAGTGTATCTCTCATCTTCTGAAATAGTTTTCCCATGGGTAATGGAAGAGCAGCAGAAATGAAAATCCTAGTTGAGTGAATTCCAGTCAATTCTCCAGTGTAAGAAAGTTAAACAAGCTAAAAAAGGGCCAACATATATCCTTAAGGAAGAAACTTATCTTTTTAGTGGAATGCTATGAAAGCTTTTGGTGTTCTTTTGGAACAAGCATATATTTTTAGAATAATTAAAGCAATTTGTCACAGAAGGTAACTGACAAGGTACTGATAAACGTGGGGGAGAGATCACCTAGCGTAACTTGTATTGACTTATCCTTTCCTTGTAACTGTGGCTAGTGAGGTAGTTCAGTATGCAGTCCTCCCTATCAGCCTGTAAGTCCTAAGAACTTATGTTTTGGGTAGGTAGGTTAAAAAGGGCTGAACAGCCGAAGACAGTGCTTTTCAAACTTCTATTGGGAAGGATCAGTTCCTACCATTTGTTTTTCAACTTGTCAACTGTGAATCAATAATTTTATAAAATACAGTAAAACTATATTACTATAAAAATGAAACAAAATCCCAAGACATAAAAGTTCTTGAATGTCAGTGTCTAGTACATATAGGTGCTAAACGTATGTTTAATGAGTGATTCAACTAAATGTAATTTAATATGAGAGCCTATATATACCAAGTAGTTGATCCACAAATGAACATGTCTTCATTGGGAAGGTGAATGTATCTGGTATATTACTAGATCTGATGAAAGCAAGCACAGTCAGACATCTCACAACCAATAACGTACATATTTTATGAGACCCTAGGATACATGACACTCCTTTCACTTAGAGAATGAAATAGCAAGGAAGGAAAATTAGCAGTACTAAAAGACTAAGTAGTCTCTGATTATTTCTCCTGTGATTTTGCCTTTTGTCCTAAACCCTAACTACCCAAACACAGATCAGGAATGACTATGAAGGACAATGCAAAAGTCTAATTAAATGCTTACAGATGAACACAGGGCTCTACATTAAAGATATCCAGAGGATATCTATAAAGTTTAATTTGTACTTACTTTTATGTGGAGGATTTTTAAGTGTAATAATGTGCATTCACATATAGTTTAGAATATTCTTTAAATATATTAAATTATATATTTATGTAATATTTACAATATATTCATAAGTATATATTTAAATTATATATAAGTACCTGTATTTCAGGTTTAAGTGAGAAAAGTATTTAATCCTTTCACACATAGAACATTCTAAATTTAGTCTCACATTGTCCATAAAGCCAATGACCACTTCCTCTTCACAGAATCGAATGTAGTATCCCAATGCAATCTGCACTGATGACAGCAGAGGGCACTATCATATGAAATGACCACTTTTCACTGTATGTAAGATTTCCTCCTCAGTTAAGAACTACTAGTTTTCAAAGAGGTTAGGATCTTTAAAAATTGTCTTATATACCAATATTACTTTAATATACATATTTATGTGAATACAAAGTGATGTATTTCAATTGATAAATTGGAACCTGAGTCATAAATTATTAAAAAAGAAGAAAAATAATTTAATACTTTGAATGAATAAACTTAGTGGATCTCTCCTCATACCATTTCTATTACTATATGATGCCATTTATATAGAGTTCAAAAAGAAGAAAAATAGAACATATCAGTTACAGGATAATTTCCTTTCTTAGGAAATAAGAAAAGTAAGAACTACTTTCATTAGGAAAAAAATTAATTCTCATAATATTTAGGGTAACAGTTTCCCCTAGATGGAAATGAGAGGGCTGTTACTTAGAAGGGGTTTATAGGCGACTTCAGGATTGCTGACAATACTCCCTTTCTTGATCTATATCATGGTAGCAGGTTCCCACTTTGTAACAGGTCACTAAACTCAACATTTATGTTTTATACATACAAACGCCAAATATTTTAAGGCCTTACCAAAACCACTTCAGTAGTCAGAAAAATATACAAAAAAGGTAATCATAAAATGAATAGTACAGAGGCGCCTGGGTGGCTCAGTGGGTTAAAGCCTCTGCCTTCGGCTCAAGTCATAATCCCGGGTCCTGAGATTGAGCCCCGCAACAGGCTCTCTGCTCAGCAGGGAGCCCGCTTCCTCTCTCTCTGCCTGCCTCTCTATCTACTTGTGATCTCTGTCAAATAAATAAATAAAATCTTTAAATATAAAGACAATTTTTAAAGATCCTAACCTCTTTGAAAACTAGTAGTTCTTAACTGAGGAGGAAATCTTACATACAGTGAGAAGTGGTCATTTCATACATACATTTCATATAAAAAAAATAGTATACATGTAGAAAAACCTACTTTGAAAACAGGGGTTCTAAACCAGGGGCCCATGGATGAGATTTCATGCAAAGTTTCCTAAGACAGGGTTCATAGTTTTCACTACATTCTCAAAAAACTAGAAGAACAATGTGCAATGTGAAAATATCATCTGGATATAATATAGGTCCAGCTATCTTATACGTAACTGAGTTCCAAATGAAAAAGAATAAAACATATCTAACATATAAGACTTTCTGGTTAAGGAAATCATTATCTTCATTCATGAAGTTAAAAATTCTGATGTGCTTAAATGCATAATAATTTGTGAAGTTATAATATGTGGAAGCAAAATGTACAACAATAGCATTAGGACAGAAGGAAATAAGGAATATACTACAGTGTTCTTGAATTTTATGAAAAATAGCATAATATTATTTGAAGGTGGGCTGTGATAAGTTTAAAATGCATCATATTAACTCTAAACCAATGAATAAAAAAATAAAATCTATCGATATATGCATATGTGTTTGTGTATGTATATAAAATGAGAAAATATTTTTCAGTATTTTAGAAATATTTATCTTTCTATATATGCCAGACACTACAATTCCAGAAATTTGTATATTTTGGTTTTCTGTTTCATTTTTCTAGGAAATATATTCTTATTTTATATATATGTACATACACACACATATATGTATATATAGTACATATACACACAAACATACATTTATGTATAGGCATACCTCATTTTATTGTGCTTTGCTTTATTGCACTCTGCAGATACTGTGATTTTACAAATTGAAGCCTGAGAGCAAACCTGCCATCCAGCAAGCCTATTAGCTCTGTTTTTCTGATAGGTCTGCTGCCTTCATCTCTCCTTGTTGCATTGTGGTAATTCTTATAATATTTCAAACTTTTTCATCATTATTATATTTGTTATAGTAATCTGTGATCAGTGATTTGTGATGTTACTATTGTAACTGTTTTGAGGTACCATGAGCCATGCCCATATTAAGACCACAAACTTAACTGATAAATGTTGTGTGATCTGACTGATCCACCCACTGGTCATTCCCCATCTCTCTCCTCCTCTTGCGCCTCCCTATTCTTAAACAGAAAAACTGAAATTAGGCTAATTAACAGTCCTGAAATGGCCTCAAAGTGTTCAAGTGAAAGGAAGAGTCTTGTGTCTTATTTTAAACCAAAAGCTAGAAATGATTAAGCTTACTAAGAAAAGCATGTCAAAATCTGAGGTAAGATGAAGGCTAGGCTTCTTATACCAGTTAGCCAACTTGTGAATGCAAAGGAAAAGTTCTTAAAAGGAAATTAAAAGTGCTACTCCACTGAAAACACAAATGATAAGACAGCAAAGCAGCCTTATTGTTGATACAAAGTTTCAGTGGTTAGGACAGAGATCAAACCAATACAACATTCCCTTAAATCTAAGCCTAATCCAAAGCAAGGGTCTAACTCTCTTCAACTCTAGGACAGCTGAGAGAGGGGAGGAAGCTGCAGAGGAAAAGTCTAAAAAAGCTAGCAGCGACTGGTTCATGAGGTTTAAGGAAAGAAGGGATCTTTATAGCATAAAAGTGCAAGATGAAGCATCAAGCACTGAGATAGAAGCTATAGCAAGTTAGAAGATCTAGCTAAGATAATTAATGAAGGTGGCTACACTAAACACATTTTCAATGTAGATGAAATAGCCTTCTACTGGAAGAAGATGCCATGTAGGACTTTCATAGTTAGAGAGCTTCAAGGCTTCAAAGGACAGGCTGACTGACTTGTTAGAGGCTAATGTAGCTGGTGACTCTAAGTTGAAGCCAATGTTCATTTACCATTCCAAAAATCTTAGAGGCCTTAAGAATTATGCTAAATCTACTAAATGTACTCTGTCTATGCTCTGCAAATGAAGTAACAAAGCCTGACTGATGGCACATCTGTTTATGACACAATTTAATGAATATTTCAAAACCCATTGTTGAAATCCACTACTCTGAAAAAAAGATTCCTCTCAAAATATTACTGCTCGCGGATAAATGGAGCTGGTCACCCAAGAGCTTGGACAAAGATGTATGGGATTAATGTTGTCTTCAAACCTACTAACACAACATCCATCTACAGCCTATAGATCAAGATATTATTTTGACTTTCAAGTCTTATTATTTAAGAAATACCAAAGCCTAGAGCTGCCATAAATAGTGATGCCTCTGATAGGTCATGACAAAGTAAACTGAAAACCTGGAAAGCATTCTCCACTCTAGATGCCATAAAGAACGTTCATGATCCATGGGAAGAGGTCAAAATGTCAACATCAACAGGGGTTGGAAAAAGTTAATTCTAACCCTCATGGATGATTTTGGAGAGGTTCAAGATTCCAGTGGAGAAACTAACTGCAAATGTGGTGGGATTAGCAAGAGAACTAGAATTGGAAGCGGAGCCTAAAGATATGACGGAATTGCTGTAATCTCATGATCAATGATGAATAGATAAGGAGTTGCTTCTTACGGATGACCAGAGAAAACAGTTTCTGAGGGGTGTCTGGGTAGCTCAGTTGGTTAAGTATCTGCCTTCAGCTCAGGTCATGATCCACGGTCCTGGGATTGAGCCCTGCGTTGGGCTCCCTGCTCAGCAGAGGTCTGTTTCTCCTCTGCCTCTCCCCTCCAGGTTGTCCTCTTTCTTGCTCTCAAATAATTGAAGAAAATCTTAAAAAAAAAAAAAAAAAAAAAAAGCTTGCATGGAGCACTGGGTGTGGTGAAAAAATAATGAATAATGTTTTTCTGAAAATAAATAAATTGGAAAAAAAAAAAAGAAGGAAAAGAGAATGTTTTTTGGTTTGGAATCTACCCTTTGTGAAGAGGCTGTAAAGATAGCTAAAATGACAACAAAGGACTCAGAGTATCACACAAACTTAGTTGATAAAGCAGTGGCAGGGTTGGAGAGGACTGACTCCAATTTTGAAAGAAGTTCTATTGTAGGTAAAATCATCTATCAAACAGCCTTGCAGCCAAAGAGAAATAATTCGTAAAAAGAAGAGTAAAAAAAAGTAAACTTGACTGTAGTCTTATTTTAAGAAACTGCCACAACAGAAAAAACATTGCTTTTTTCATTAATCTAAAATATATTTGAAATAAGTAACTTAAAGTACATGTAACAGTACTCAAATATCTCACAATAAATGTCAAGAGTTGCCTAAGATATCTCTCCTTTACCAGTCCCATCTTCAGCCTGAATTACTGCTATGGTGTCCTTTGGTTCTATAAGTACAACAAAACTGATTTGGGTATTGACTAGAGTCATATGCATGTGATTTTTTTCTACAATTTGTGAGGAAAAATGATTTTTTCAAGGAGTAAGTGATTACTGGAGCTACTGAATACACTCCCAGAATTATTATGGCTAGAATTCAGGATGTCCATTTTACAGGCAAACATTTTCAGGGGAACAGACCAGATTCAAATGAAGTAAGTTCATAAATGCAGTTGGCCTTTTAGGTTTAATTTCTTCCTTGGCTTTTGAATATAATTTTAATATTAACTTATAATTTATATTGTAAATTGTATTCATATATACTTTAGATTTAATATACTTTTAAATTCATACAAAAACCCAGTTTTCACTTAATGAAATACTCTTGTATTGGCAGAAGTGATCTATATCCCTTAAATATGAAGATCAGTTATCTAAAGAGGACCACAGCATTTTGTTTTGACTAGGCAGCAGATGACTCCATTCAGAAGCGGGTATCAAAGAGAACTGTTTCCAAGGCTTTAAGCCTATCTAGTGCCTTCTCTTATCTTCTAGGAAAGTCTACTTTACAGTTTTACACTCAATGCATTTTGATTATTTATTAAATGAATCCTGGTTTCCTGACTGGTCAGAAAACATTAAACTCATGAAGGCTTGATGCTTGTTAAAATTAAAGTACAAAAAGGAAGACCTAGATTATTTTATTTTGTGTGGTATTTTATTAAATCACATTTAAAACTGTTGTACCATAACTCAAACTTTGAAAATGTGTAACTAACATTTTATCCTGTTAGTTCTAGTAATTCAAGTTTCTTTATAGCTCAAGGGAACAATCTTGACAAAGAAAATTAAAATTTCAGTACAAATTATTGACCAATATAATATCTCCAGAGATAAAATTATATCCTTCTACATATATTGAGGGAGAGTTATATATTAAAAACATGAGACAGATGCTTATTTATATCTTTAACTATTACCACAAAATTTACAAAAAACATACTGAGTAGTAAGCTTTTCTGAAAGAAAGGAATGTGAAAGGATGATTTTAGAATACTTTTAGTCATTAAATATTACCTTAAAAACAAAATAAAAGCATAAACAAATCTCAACTAAAATCCCTGAGTACTCAAACAAATAAAGCAGTATCAGAGATACAGGTCTGAGTGCAAATTTAGATTCAGCCTTTGACTACTTTTTTAAAGCTTTCTTATGTGCTAAAGCAATAGTTTTGAGTAACTAAAGATATATTAATTCCATTTTAGCTGCAAAAGCATTTTATGTTTGTTTTGATTACAAAATTATTGTATGTCATCTTGGCTCTGGCGCTCTGATACGTTGCCCTTTTTGTAATGTACTGGGATGAGTTTCAATAATCTGTTTAATTCTCACTTTCATACAGATACCAGAAGAAAAGCATTTAAATGATTCTCCATTTTTACCTTCAATTTTATAAGTCTGTTCATTTTTTAACACATATGACACAATATATTGCACCATCTAAATTAAGATTTTTTTTCAAGCATCAAATTCTAATAATCAATAATCAGCTCTTCTTCCTTATTCCTTAAATACCTCAAGAATACATTAACATATATGTGTGCATATAGTTATACATTATAAATGTATTTATACACATAAGTATATGTATATATAAATGTATACCTGCATATGCATATGAAATGAAAATCAGGATTTAAAATACTACATAAACTCAATTGATAAAGCTGTGGCAGAGTTTGAGAGGACTGAATCCAATTTTGAAAAAAGTTCTGTGGGTAAAATGCTATCAAACTACAGATATAGTGAAGAGAAGGGGCACCTGCAACCCAGTGTTCATAGCAGCAATGTCCACAATAGCTAAACTGTGGAAGGAGTCGAGATGCCCTTCAACAGATGACTGGATAAAGAAGATACGGGAGATAGATACACACACACACACACACACACACACACACAATGGAATATTACTCAGCCATCAGAAAGAATGAATACCTACCATTCAAATCAACATGGATGGAACTGGAGGGGATTAAGCTAAGTGAAATAAGTCAAGCAGAGAAAGACAATTATCATATGGTTTCACCTACATGTGGAACATAAGGAATAGCACAGAATACCATAGGGGAAGGGAGTGAAAACTGAAGTGGGGGATATTAGAGAGGGACACAAACATGAGAGACTATGGACTTGGGGAAACAAACTGTGGGTCTAAGAGGGGAGGGAGGTGGGGGTAGCCAGGTGATAGGTATTAAGGAGGGCTTGTTTTGTGATGAGAACTGGGTGTTATACACAACTAATGAATCACTGAACACTACATCAATAACAAATGATGTACGATATGGTGGCTAACTGAACTAACCAACTAACTGAATAAATAAACGCCACTGTTTCCTCAAAAAAAAAAAAAAAAAGCTATCAAATAGCATCGCATACTATAGAGAAATTGTTCATGAAAGAGAAAGTCCATCAATGAAGTGAGCTTCACTGTTGTCTTATTTTAAGAAACTGCCACAGCCACCCCAACCTTCAGCCAATCACCACCCTACTCATTCATCCAATATCAACACTGAGGCAAAAACCTCCACCAGTGAAAAGATCACAACTCACTTAAGTTCAGATGATGGTTAGCCGTTTTTTAGCCATAAAGTACTTTTTAATTAAGGTATGTACATTGTTTTTTCAGACATAATGCTATTGCATACAACAGACTACAAAATAATGTAAATAACTTTTACATGTACTGGGAAATGAAAAATTCATTTGACTAGCTTTACTGCAATATTTGTTTTATTGTGATAGATGGAACCAAACCTGTAGTATCTCTAAGGTGTGCCTGTATATAGTAATATATGTAATAAATACATAAAAATATATGTTAATATACATAACAAATTTACACTATTTAAATATTTGTTTATATATAAATGTATTACTAGAAAAAATATATTTTTGTATATAACACAAACAGGTATAGTCAATATTAGAGATAAAAGGAGATTATAAATAATAATCTAGAAAGAGGCAGGAAGAAAAAGTAAGAAAGAATAAATAATAGATGGGACAAATAGAAAACAAAGACTAAGATAATAGGTTTCAACCCTATTATATCAATAATGAAGAATATAAATGGTATAAGCACTCCAATTAAAAGGCAGAGATTATGAGACTGGAAAAAAAAGCAACACCCAAATATGTACCGTCTACTAACTAGAATTACCTTTAAAAAATACAGCATAGGTTAAAATGAAAGGACAGAAAAAGATATACCACAGAAATATTAATCATAAGAAAGCTGGATGACTATATAAACAATAGATTCCTGATTAGACCCTGGATTAGAAAAAAGACAGTATGACAACTGAAAAAATTTGAATAAGGTCTTTCAATTAGTTAAAAGTTCTGTAGCAAACAATATTAATTTTTTGATTTGATAATTATACTGTGGTTATGTATGATACTAACATTTGGGGAAACGAGTGAAAGGTTTATAGGAATTATTTGTGTAAATTCTACAAGTTTTTCATAATTCCATAATTAATACAAATGGAAAAGCTAAAAACGTTTTTTAAAAAAACTCTGCTCTTCAAAAGACACAAAATAAAAAGGCTGAATGTTCACAATACTTATATTTGACAAAAAAAGTTACATATTTGACTTAACATAAAACGACTTTTATCCATAATACATAATAATATGTAATATGCATAGAAAGGCATACCACTGAGCAACAAAATGAACAAACCACTGATATATGGAATAACACATATGAATCTCGAAAACAAATTGTAGTATATCCACACAACAAAAAACTTCTCAACATTAAAAAGGAATGAGGTAGTGATGCATGGTACAACACTGACGCATCTCAAAATAATTACACTGAATCAAAGAAGCCAGAAACACACACACACAAAAATATATACTGAATGAATCTATTTATAAAAGAAAAAGCTAAAAATAAACCAAATAACCAAATTAAAAAAAATTTTTTTTCTTTTTTATTTGACAGAGAGAGATCACAAATCGGCAGAGAGACAGGCAGAGAGAAGGGAAGCAGGCTTCCTGCCGAGCAAAGAGCCCAATGTGGGGCTTGATCCCAAGACCCTGGGATCACGACCTGAGTCAAAGGCAGAGGCTTTAACCCACTGAGCCACCCAGGCGCACCCACCCCCCGCCAAATCTTATTTAGAGTGAAAAAGTGATCAGTATTTGCCTTGGATTAAGGTGGGAATTGCTTGGGCAACAGTACATGCAAACATGTGGAGTTGATAAAAATGTTCTATATCTTGATTGTGGAGGTGGTTACACAGTACAGAATGTAAATTTACTATGATAAAAGTGATTTAAGACTTGTTAAAATGAAGGCTAGAAAAGAGAAGTCTTTAAGTAATATACACCTTTAAGCATTCTTAATTATAAGTTTTTCTCTTTTTCATGGGTATCTTTTATTATAGCACCATGACTATTTTCATAGCATTTTAGTACAGTGCATGGATTATAAGATTTAGCTCATATACTTTGATAATCTGAACTTTGAAAAACATGAAAGTTTGTGATTCAAAGAAACAGAGCTGAAAGGGAATGAAAATGCTGAATTAATCAGCTATTTTTCCTCTAGTCTACTACCCTACATGCAAGAAAGGAATGGCTTTCTCTTTAGTATCTGAAAGGGAGAGTCAGAATTTTAAACACTGAAAGTCCCCCTTTTTTTTTTTAAAGATTTTATTTATTTATTTGACAGACAGAGATCACAAATAGGCAGAGAGAGAGGGGGAAGGAGGCTCCCCGCTGAGCAGAGAGCCCGATGTGGGGCTCGATCCCAGGACTCTGGGATCATGACCTGAGCCGAAGGCAGAGGCTTAACCCACTGAGCCACCCAGGCGCCCCTGAAAGTCCCCTCTTAATGTATGTTCCAACATTCTCCTTCCAGGCTCAAGTGTATGATGAATAGGAAAAAAGGAGGCCAGGATTAGCCTTAAGGTTGAAAATCATCTCCAGTGAAAGGAGAATTAGTAAGTTTAAAACTATACCAGGTCACCTGTGTGGCTCAGTTAGTTAAACACCCATCTCTTGATTTTGGCTCAGGTCATGATCTCAGGGTTCTGGGATCAAGCCCCGCTTTGTGTAGCCTGCCTGAGGTTCTCTCTCTCCCTCTCCATCTGCCCCTCCCCCCCAAATTGTGTGCTCTCCCTCTCTCCAAAAAATAAAATAAAAATGTTTAAAAGTATGCCAAAATATTACCATACTGGCATTTCTGTAGAAGTCTAGGAGTTGTAAGGTAATCTTAAGATCTAATCAATATCATGTGTGCATCAGTGTGTACCCTGGTCAAGTGTTATGCTAAGTATCTACATATCCATTAGATCATTCACATTTATAAACATTTATAAACATTTAGCAGAGATAATTTCTATTTTATAAAGATATTGAGACTTAGATAGTTATTTAAAGTCAAATGCCATCGGGAGGGAGCAAACCATAAAAGACTCAATCTCACAAAACAAACTGAGGGTTGCTGGGGGATGGGAGGGTAGGGATAGGGTGGCTGGATTATGGACATGGGTATGTGCTACAGTGAGTGCTGTGAAGTGTGTAAGCCTGATGATTCACAGACCTATACCCGGGGCAAATAATACATTATATGTTAATAAAAAGAATAAAAATTAAAAAAAAAAATAAAGTCAAATACAGTTGACCCATGAACAGTATGGGGTTTAGGGGCACTTAGCATCCATGCAGTCAAAAATCTGCATAGAACTTTAGACTTCCCAAAACTTAACTACTAACAGACTACTGTCAACCAAAAGCCTTCTGATAACATAAACAGCAAATTAACACATATTTTTTATGTTACATGTATTATGTTACTGTATTCTTACAATAAAGTAAGTGAGAGGGGGAAAAAATTGTTATTAAGAAAACCGTAAGGAAGAGAGGCTCCTGATTAAGCATCTGACTCTTGATTTTGGCTCAGGTCATGATCTCAGTGTCCTGGGATCAAGCCCTGCTTCAGGCTCTGCACTTAGTGTAGAGACTGCTTGGGATGCTCTCTCTCCCTCTCCTTCTGCCCCTACCCTCAGTCATTCTCTCCTCTCCCCAAAATAAGTTAAATCTTAAAAAATAAGAAAGAAAGAAAGAAACCATAAGGAAGAGAAAATACATTTGTAATACTTTTCTGTATTCATATGGAGGGGAAGGGGTGGGAGGATGGGGGAGGATGGGGTAACTGGACGATGGACACTGGGGAGGGCATGTGTTGTAATGAGCACTAGATATTATGTAAGACTGATGCATCACAGACCTGTGCCTCTGAAACAAATAATATATGTCAATTAACTGAATTTAAATTTTAAAAAAAATTGATAAGAAAATATTCACTAACTGATCATCCTGTTTAAGAATATAATTAATATTTATATTTCAGCAAAAAATAAGTTTGAGCATGTTGATTATATTTGTGGAGGGAATAAAGCGATTTTCACCTTACCTGAAATCACATGCTGTAGTAACTTCTGCTCCTCCACCCAATGCCCGACCTTGAATCAGTGCAACACTTATTAAAGGGAGTCTTTGTTGAAGGAAGAAAGGAAAATATGGATGTTAATATTTTTCCTTTCTATATTAACTTACAAATATTACTCTAAAAAAACTTGAGATGCAGTAGAAACAAAATTATTGAACTGTGTTCACAATAACAAACATACCTCAAAGGATAGCGGAACCCTGTGTGTATCATGAGGAATAACAGTGTAATTCTTAAGATATAATAATTCATACTAAATGCTATGTAAGTTTATCAAACTACCTCCCTGAATCATTATTTTTAAACTATTAACTATATTTTTATATATGAATATACATAAAATATATAAAGTATATAAGTACCATATGAAATATATACCTTACATATATTTTTATGTATTACTAACTGCATTTTTTAACTATATATTGTAACTTTCTCCTAAATAAATGAATTTTTTAATGTAATATACAGCTCCTACAACTCCTCAGGCACTGACAATCAAGCATAATTCAATGTGATCTTATCTTACTCCATTTTCATTGATGTCAAGCTAGATGGTAAAATTAAGGCTACATCCAAAGGGAGGAAATGTGGCAGAGAAGACTAAGCTCCAAACTGTGTTATTATAAAGATTCCTACCAAATGCCTTTTTTATTACCTTTTGAAATGATTGATAAACTAAAACTATATAAAGGAATAGGTCTGTGGTAAAAATAAATCTCTTCACCTTTCCTGTATGCAAAGACCCACTTTGGAGGAGTGTGTGAGTATTACAAGGTAAATCCATATGCTTTGAAAGTATGGAATATTTTGTAGGTTCTAACTAAATGCAAAGCTGCACACCTAAAGTAATGGAAAATATATTAACACATTCTGCTTCCAAATAAAAGGGATCAAAAAACTTTAAGATTTATATAAGAAAAAAGTCAAGTTAGGGAACGGAAGATGAAGAGGAACTAAAGCAATGAAGAAAAGTATTTTAGAATAATGTTTTGATTCCATTATTCTTTCTAGTCTCTCACATATGAAGAGCACCAAAAATAGAGTGATGGTCAGCTACCCAATTAGTAAGTACGCTAAATAATATGGAATCTTAGTTTTTATAATTTTATAAGCTCTTTAGGAAAAGTGCTATGTCAAAGTTTTATCTTCCCTTCTCTTATCTTTAAATACCTATGCATACTTCACTAATATTTAATTAAATGACTATTCTAGATAGCACAAATAGATAGTTCATCATTAAAATAAATATAATTTGAAAAGCGGGTATTTTTTAACTGGTGTAAAACAGAACAATGAAGAGCTCTTTTTGTTTTTTTAAATTTCATATTTTAAAAAGAAGATACATTACCTCATCAATCTTGTTAAGGTGTTCTGCATGAACATACATAAGACCAGTCCATCCTTTAAAAAAGAATACGCATAAACACAAAGTATAAGTGTATTATATAAGAAATTTTTCACTTTTTTTCAGGATTTAGAAAGAAATGAAGCCAAAAATATACCCAACTTTTTTAAAAATGAGGTTTTCACTTAAAACTCTTTGATGCTGTCAGAAATGCAAATGATGCAGTATTAGATTTTGTTGCCCTCTTAGGACCCCTTGAGCTCAGCTCTACATGAGGTTATTAGCAAAGACTTTCACATGTGAGTCAGATCACATACTGCAGAAGAGTGTGAAGTTCTACTCAGGGTAAGTGGGAGAAAGAGACATAAGATGCACCCATTTATTATCCCAAATTGTGATTCCCTAAGAATATAAAAATATGAAAAACAAATTTCTTAAAAGTACAGTTGACCCTTGAACAACACAGGTTTCAATGGCATGGATTCACTTACATGTGGACTTTTTTTTTTTTAATTTTTTATTTTTTATAAACATATATATTTTTTTTCTTTTTTTTTTCCAATTTATTTATTTTCAGAAAAACAGTATTCATTCTTTTTTCACCACACCCAGTACTTCATGCAAGCTGTGCCCTCTATAATACCCACCACCTGGTACCCCAACCTCCCACCCACCCCCGCCACTTCAAACGCCTCAGATTGTTTTTCAGAGTCCATAGTCTCTCATGGTTCACCTCCCCTTCCAATTTACCCAAAAGCACATACCCTCCCCAATGTCCATAACCCTACCCCACTTCTCCCAACCCCCCTCCCCCCAGCAACCCACAGTTTGTTTCGTGAGATTAAGAGTCAAGCGGAGAAAGACAACTATCATATGATCTCCCTGATATGAGGAAGTGGTGATGCAACATGGGGGCTTAAGTGGGTAGGAGAAGAATCCATGAAACAAGATGGGATAGGGAGGGAGACAAACCATAAGTGACTCTATTTTTTATAAACATATATTTTTATCCCCAGGGGTACAGGTCTGTGAATTGCCAGGTTTACACACTTCACAGCACTCACCAAAGCACATACCCTCCCCAATGTCCATAACCCCACCCCCTTCTCCCAACCCCCCCGCTCCCAGCAACCCTCAGTTTGTTTTGTGAGATTAAGAGTCACATGTGGACTTTTTATAGTACAGGACAGTGAATGTGGTGAATGTGTGAATGTGTATTTTCTTCCTTATGATTTTCTTAATAACGTTTTTTCTGTAGCTTACTTTATTGTAAGAATATAGTATATAATATATATAACATACAAAATATGTGTTAATCAACTGTTTATATTACTAGTAAGGCTTCCACTCAACAGTAAACTATGAGAAGTTAAGTTATTGGGTAGTCAAAAGTTATATGCAGATTTTCAACTGCGAAGGGTCAGGGGCCCTAACCCCTGCATTGTCCAAGGGTCAACTGTAGTCTAAACTTACAGCCTATTCTTTTGTAACTCTCATTATGTCCTTCAACCTAGTGTAATCTAGTCTTCAGTCTTCCCTCAAAAGACTCCCCTCAAAGGTTTCAAATAATCTTCTATTTGTTAAGTGACTTTTCCTTATCCTTATTCTCCTGTCTCTATAACATGGGTATCTTGCTTTGAACAGTTTCTGTATTTTGAAAGCCTCTTATAGTTTCTAGCAATACTTCCCACTCTTGATTATCTTCCTATTTCTTGGATTATTCCTATCCAGTTTTCTTCTTTGCTTCTTCTTTTTTAGCTAAATAAGTAATTTAATACCTGTAAATTCATGTATTCCTCAAAATCCAATCCATGATTCTCTTTCTCTTCTTTACCTACAAATTCTTCCTTGGAAGTCTCATCCATCCCTACTGCTTCAACTCTTGTTTTATGCAGACTCCCAAAACCTCCTAGAAATTTCACATTCTGCCAAGACTTCAAATTCAGCATGGCAAAATCAAATGGGAGTGGAAAGAGCTGAGTTTGGATCCTAGAGCTACTGCTTAATAATAACATGAACTGGAGCAAGTCTTAACTGAACTGAGTTTCCTCATCAAAAAGGAAGGAATGACAAATAAAAAATACTTGTTCTATTTGACTTAAATGATGGTTGGAAAGATGAAAATGTACCTAGATACTCTGTAAAAAAAAAGATCTTCTGGTCAATAAGGCTCAGAATTTTAGTATTTTCTTTGATTCTTCCATTTTACAGTTCACTTCCAATTATTTACCAAGTCCTTTGAAGTATTTCCAAAATAAATCACTTCATTTTCTATTTGCACTGCTGCTACCCTAGCTCAGACTTATGTTACTCCTACTTAGATTACGACAACAGCCTTGTTTCCTAACTAGAAATGCATTTCCTAACTATACTGCATCAAAGTGTATTTATTACACAAGTTATTTTAAGAAATGCTTAACAAACTAAGAAAAGTGCCAAAGAGAAGAAATTCATTTCAGTTGGGTCAGGGTAGTTGGGAAGGCTTTATAGAGGGGAAGGAAGATGGCATTTGCTAGGTCTACAGAGTAAGCCTCTAGAAGTTGACAAAATGCCTTTTTTATCCTCAGAAGCTAATGCAATTTTTTGCATATATTTGCTTTTGAAGTTAAATGATCAGATGAATTTTAGATGGAAAACTATGTTATTCTAGAAAACAAATGTACTCAATGAAAGGTAAAAAAACAACATAAATATAAACTTCCTAACTGAAAGCCTTTATCACAAAGGTCATTCTATATTATAAATTGAAAAGAAAAGTAACACAAGCACAAAGAGCTAGAAGGTTTAAAACTAGACTGATTTATAATCTATTAAAATCTATAGAGTAGGGGCGCCTGGGTAGCTTAGTGAGTTAAAGCCTCTGCCTTCAGCTCAGGTCATGATCCCAGAGTCTTGGGATCGAGCCCCGCATTGGGATCTCTGCTCGGCAGGGATCCTGTTTTCTAACCCCTCTCTCTGCCCACTTCTCTGCCTACTTGTGATCTCTGTCTGTCAAATAAATAAATAAAATCTTAAAAAAAAAAAAAATCTATAGAGTAGAGGGGCACCTCAGTGGCTTAATTGGGCATCTGCCTTCAGCTTGGGTCATGATCCTGGGGTTCTGGGATCAAGCCCCGCATCAGGCTCCCTGCTCATCAAGGAGGAGTTTCTCCCTCTCCCTCTGCTTGTGCTCTCTCTCTCTCTGTCAAATAAATAAATAAAATCTTAAAAAATAATAATAAATCTATGCAATAGGGGTGCCTGGGTGGCTCGGTCAGTTGAACATCCAACTTGTGTGATTTTGGCTCAGGTCATGATCTCATGGGTGTTGAGATAGAGCCTCGCAGCAGGCTCCGAGCTCAGCAAAGTATCTTAAGTGGTTAAGATTCTCTCTCCCCTCTTATGCTGAGTGAAATAAGTCAAGCAGAGAAAGTCAATTATCATATGGCTTCGCTTACTTGTGGAGATAAGGAATAACATGGAGGACATTAGGAGAAGGAAAGGAAAAGTGAATTGGGGTAAATCAGAGGGAGAGACAAACCATGAGAGACTGTGGACTCTGAGAAACAAACTGAGGGTTTTGGAAGCGAAGGGGTTGGGGGTGACGGGTGAACCTGGTGGTGGATATTAAGGAGGGCACTTATCGCATAGAGCACTAGTGTGGTGCATAAACAATAAATCTTGGAACACTGGAAAAATTTTAAAAATAAAAATTAAAAAAGAAAAAGGATTCTCTCTATCCTCTCCCTCTGCCTCTCCCCCTGCTCATGCTCGCACTCTTTCTCTAAAATAAATAAATAAAATCTTTTAAAAAATCTGTACAATAAAGCCTGTTAAATTATCTCAATAAATTAACTTTAATAGGCCTATTTTCTATTATATTAGATTTAGAGTACTTAAAATTCTGGCAAAAGCATCTAGAATTGGTAGAAATGAAAGTGAAGCAGGTATTAGACTGTATACTCTTATAATTGTTATCCAAGGGTGCTTGGGTGGCTCAGTTGGTTAAGTGCCTGCCTTCAGCTCAGGTCATGATCCCAGGGTTCTGGGAGGAGTTCCACATCAGGCTCCCTGCTCAGCAGGGAACCTACTTCTCTCTCTGCTTGTGCTCACTCTCCCTGACAAATAAAATCCTCAAAAAAAAAAGAGAGAAAGGAAGAAAAAAAATCTCATTCAAAAGATAAGTTACGCTAAAAATGTTTAAAAGCAGTACAGAACAATTTGTTAACAATACAGACTCTAGAGCTAAAATGCCTAGGTTGAATCTGGGCTCTACTACTTACTAGCTAGATTGGCTTTCAGCATGACACCTAACCACTCTGTGCTTTAGTCTCCTCACCTATAATAATAGTATCTATCTCATTAGGGTAGTTAGTAATGATTAAATAAATCTGACATGTAAAGAACTTAGTGTCTGATATATAGTAATAGAACAAGAAGTGTTATCTAGCACTAATATTATCTATTATCTATCATAAATATTATCTAGCACTAATATTATTAATGGGTTAGGCCGCTGCCTTCGGCTCGGGTCATGATCTCGGGGTCCTGGGATCGAGTCCCGCATCGGGCTCTCTGCTCAGCAGGGAGCCTGCTTCCCTCTCTCTCTCTCTGCCTGCCTCTCCATCTACTTGTGATTTCTCTCTGTCAAATAAATAAATAAAATCTTAAAAAAAAAAATAATGCTATTATTAATATCAGTAATAGCACTGGCAATCAGATAGTGAATATGCTTTGGCTTTAAATGTTTCATAAAGTAGAGATTACACTGTACTAGCAGACATGACCTAGGAAGAAAAAAGATCAGATTTGTCCCCCAAAGCTACTGGGCCAAAAATGGTTAAATGCTCGGGCCCTTTCCTGGGCTGTAGGAAGAAAATAAGCCAATGAGAGATAAAACCCAGCTTATGATAGAATAAGTTGAAAAAAAGGAAGCAATGAAAAGCTAGATCTGCTCTGATGAAAGAAGGCTGGGAGCTGGTAAGTAACAAAAAAAGGTTTTAAGAACTGCTCAGACAGTGATATTTTCATCCAGCTAAATGATACCCTGAGGCCCAAACCTATTCCTTCAGCTCTTATGTGTATGACAAAGATGGGAAGCACAATGCTCAGCCCAAGTGTCAAAAGGAGCTATTAACCTCTTATTTACTCTGAGCCAGATTAGTCCTGACTGGAAAAATGCTCAGCCTATAAAAGTATCTTACTTATCTTAGAACCATAAATGAGCCTTTCTCTTTTTTCCCTAAGTGCCTGTTGTATGGATTTATTAATTTCCTCAAAATACATGGGAGGGTTTAGAGAAAATTAGAAAATTTGTCTATAAATTAATGAGGCTAAAATAAAACTGTACAACAGTAGTAGCAAAAGCAAAGAAGTCAGATGAGCACTTCATTTGAGGTCACTGTAGAAATTTAAGCAACAGAGAAATAAGGGCCAACAGTTGGCAGAAAAGTAACTGAAAGGTCAGGGAGCCAAGGAAAAATACTACGTTTAAGCTCTAGATTAAGAGTCTAAAGGTTTCTAAAACGCCAGACTTTTCCTTGAGGAATTATACCCATTCACTGCAGAATAGGTAGGTTTGTTTTCCCTTATCTTGAAGATTATAATTGGATTTTGATGATTTTTGCCTTCTGAAAAAAGACTTCTGATAGTCTACAAAACATTTGTAGCATCAAATCCAACTCTTATAATTGGGTTAATGCATTAGATTTTTTTTTCTATTTTATTCTTTTCTTTGTCCCATAACTTTCCAGGGCTAATGTGTGTATTATACTAATCCATATCCTTGCCTCAATTTTTTTCAACCAAGGATTAATTGCCTAATAGGGACAGTTGAAGCTCTTTTTTCTACTCATAAAACAAAAAATAACAAAATGAAACCAACTTCTTAAGATACCAGCTACATTTTTTAAAAAGTAGACTAATAAATATAATAAAATTTTGATGGTTACTAATGCTTTTATGAGTCCATCAGGGTTTCACTGTATTTACTTCTATTTATATTGGGTAATTTTCACTAATAAAGTATTTTTTAAACTTTGAAAAAATACACTGGCAAAAACATCAACATAATTATCTTTTTTTTTTTAATTTATTTGACAGATGGAGATCACAAGTAGGCAGAGAGGCAGGCAGAGACAGAGAAGCAGGCTCCCTGCTGAGCAGAGAGCCCAATGCAGAACTCGATCCCAGGACTCTGGGATCATGACCTGAGCCAAAGGCAGAGTCTTTAACCCACTGAGCCACCCAGGTGCCCAACATAATTATCTTTTTCAAAAAAAGCCATTTAATAATCACTTCAAATATCTTATTATAATCAGAAGGGACTGTAATCCAATTAACTAGAATCATCATCTATTCTAATTATCTCATCATCCTCAGAAAAGCAAATTCACCATATAAGCAAATGCTAGAGATACATCTGCAATAACAAAGAGTAAGTGTATTAGATAAAGAAAAGCTTCACTTAGAGAAAGGCTGTTCATAACTCAATGTTAAGAGTCTCAGAATACCTCAGCTGTGTGGGGCAAATGCATTGATACATACAGCTGCAACTCATACAGATGCATGAAGCTCAAAAGTCCTGAGGCCATTTTAAATCTCAGTTTTACACATATTCATGGTTCTTTCACAGGCATATAGAAATCAGTATGATTCTACTTCTAGCTTTTACATGTATACAAAATAAAAAATCCTGGCCATATGATCTAAAGAGACAGAAACAACCTTTTAACTAGAAGAAAGCAAAATAACCTTTCACTTTTTTAGGGTATTTTCCTACCTGATTTACATCAGACCCAAAATAATCTCATATAATAATCATATTATAATAGCAAGAATATTGTAATAATCTCATTGTATCTATCCAGTATCTTTTATGAACAAAGTAAGGTACCTAGGAATTCAATCATTCCAGAGATGAAAAGTTATAATCAAATAACTTGCAGGTCATATAGCTAATTCTGAGATGACCTTGGGCAAAAATCCATATAAGCAAATCTGCAGCTTAATGCTCTAATCATTTGAACACAGAGCAAATTTTAAGTCTAGTGGTGCTACAATGGATCATCTTCTGGATAATGTTTATTAATACTTACATCTTTGAACTAAAAATAAGAGCTAACTTTTTCAGACACTATCCTAGTATGCATTTTATATATATTATAGCATTGTGAATAGCTATAATCCTCACAATAGCTCTATGAAATACAGAATTCTCATTTCTAGATTAGGAAAATAAGACTTAGAAAGATTAAGTGATTTGCCCAATCACTTACCCAGAAGGCATTGAAACCAGAGTTCAAATCCAAGTCTATCAAAATTACCAAAAGAGAGCGCTTTCCTCACAATTTTATGTAAATACAGATTATATACTATATAGGTCAGTATGACTTATGGAGTACCATTTAAACCTTATTACATACATACATCCCACACCAATAATTAAATGGCTATGAATACTTCTATTTTTTTTCCTTTTTCTTCCTTTCCTTTTTTTTGCCTTGGGTATATGCGCGGAAGTTCCTAGGTTCCTTGGAGGATAATGGAAGACAACTAATAATGGAAGATAATTAGGATTCCTTTTCTTTCAGGATAGTTCAGAAACAAATGTTTTAACTGTTACCATTTGCTGAAGTCTACTATGTGCCAAAGCTTTGCTGGGTACTTTAAATATGTACCCATATAAAATTCCTCATCACGAGATGCTAAGGGTCTTCCACTTAAAAGAATTCAAACTCTTGCTGGTTTTAATGGGCTTTAGTGATTGCTAATCTTTTTGTCCCTCCTCCCCTCACCCCGCCCCCACTATTTCAAAGTATTTGCAACCTCATCTTTTGAGAAGAAAACCAAAACTTCTGATCCTCGGAAAGCTCTTAAAGAGTAGCTATCATATTAACCATATGTAAAATATAAATATCTCAGTCACAGATATCTGATAAACATATGGAATCTAGTGCACAATTTATATAAATACTTGCCTCTGGAGTCGCTAATGCTTTCACAGCATTCAAATCAGATCCTGAGGAGAAAGTATTTTCTGCCCCACGGACAATGAGACCTTTCCCCTCTGTCCAATTTTCCAATTCAATCACTCTTTCCAGAAGTTGTAGCATCATAACACCTGCCAGAGAGAGGAGGGGGAATCAAAGCACGTAAGATACTGGAAAAAGATAAATAATTTAGAAACTATCAGGAGTCAGATAGGACTCTTAGATCCTACATTTTACAAATATAAACTGAATGTCTCTCAAATGTCTATTGTGGTGGTACCATGGGGTATACCCCAAAGAGGTATCCTTGACAGTCCCTGCTTTCAAGTTTACAATATGTTAGTAACCTCTCTCTCTTTCTCACTGTCATAATTAAGAAATCACACAAATACATGGTTAGGCAGAAAATGAGAATACATCATACATGTCCTAGGAATAGGAAAATTGGAATGAAGAAAGGGTATGGTGGTAAGAAAAAATTATTTCTTAGGTAAGAGCCAAATATAGACCTGACTTCACAGTAGTAATTACATTATTTTAGTTAACAAGCTCAACAAGGATTATAAAATAAACAAGCTCATAATAAGAGTGATGCCTATATTCCTAGCTCAGATATAGTACTGCCCCAGAAGACTGAGATCTTAACAATCTATTGGGTATATGGTACATAAAACAAAGATAAGATTCCTACTCTACTCAAATAAGAACTATTATAAAAGGATGTTAGGTAAGGGACAGTACATATCATCTTGTTCCAGAGTTGACAAACTATGCTCTAACCCAAGGCATGCTATGAAAGTACATTACAGGCTGCTAATAAGATACTTACCAACTACCAATTCTATGATTTACAGATTAAATTTTTACCTTAGTATCATCCCAAAATTCTACTGGAGTTTCTTTATAATGGACAAATTTAAAATGGAAATAGCAGGGACTATAATTCTTATACATGGTGATCTTCCAAGTTCATAAAGTTCATAATGCTATCAATGATTAAGTTTACGCTTTCCTCTGCTTAAGAAAATGCTTTAGAAGCGAATATAAAGATCATGACAGAGGATTAAAACCTGCAAATAAATCTGTACCACAAGGTTCCAAAACTTACTATATAAGCCCCATTAAACTATGTACACTACTTTGGAATATAAATCCCATGATATCAAGAACTATTATTCTTTTTGCCATTTCCTGAAGTAGCCAATAATGAAGTGGTTCTACAATAATGTTAATGCTATCGATTCCCAGGTAACTAATGCAGCTATCCTTTCTAATGGCTAATTATGACCTAATTAAAATAGTAGCCCTACCCAAGGATGTCCTGGATGTTTTAGAAATATAGTTCTTGCTCTCCAAAGATTTATACAGTCTAGTATAAACTCTTTATAAGCTAGTATAAGCTCTTTCAAAAACAAAGAACAAACAAACAAAACAAAAAAAAAAACCACCGTGCATTTAGGCTAAGAATAAATCTATGTAAGTAAGTATGGTTCTTCAATCATCCCTAATAGTTAATCTTCTAAAAAGTAATGTTGGTTTTGAGTATGAGATATCTGTACCAGTACTTAATCGTGAACTCATCTTTTTAAACTTTGTAAACTAAGCGTAAAAGTTGGAAGGAACCTTAATAGAGTACCTGGTTGGGTAATTTTCAAACCAGGGCTGTGGGGTTGCCAGCTCACTCATTTTCTCCCAGCTAACTCAATCAAACACCATTACCCAAATCAAAGCATCGCTGTTCATATTTGCTTTAAATATTAGCCATGAAATTAGTATTTAGTTACATTTGAATGCTACTTACTAATATAAATTATTTATAGCTACTCAGTAAATTTAAACTATTATTCTAGTCTAATTTTTGAGAGCAGTCTTACCTTTCTAATTTTACTTACCCTATGCTAATATTAAAATTGGGTTTTATTCTCTATAGCAGCTTAGATGTAGTGTTATTCTTTAGCAAAAGAAATATTTTATATACTGGCTTAAAGAATATTAAAATTAATTTCTCCTGTTTCCTTTTTTTATTTTACTTTTTAAAAATATGGCTACTAGAAATTTATTTTACATATGTGGGTCACATTTATGTTCGCATTATATTTCTTTTTTTTAAGATTTTACTTATTTGACAGACAGAGATCACAAGTAGACAGAGAGGTGGGCAGAGAGAGAGGGGGCGAAGCAGACTCCCCACTGAACAGAGAGCCTGATGTGGGGCTCAATCCCAGGACCCTGGGATCATGACCTGAGCCGAAGGCAGAGGCTTTAACCCACTGAGCCACCCAGGTGCCCCTGTGTTTGCATTATACTTCTATTGCATAACACTAATAGAGAGAGAGAAAGAGATCTCTGAATTATGCTGAAAGGAAAGAAAAGTCATCTTTTATTTTAAAGACCCACCACTGATCATTTACAGTTTACAGTCTATTGACTTTTGCCTAAAGGTATGAAAATTTTTTATTGAGACATTTTTAAGCCCAGTATTTCAAATACTACAATATATAATTTACCCCCCATGATTACGAGTGCATAACTGAAAAACAGAAATTGTCAAAGTCATCCTAACTGGGTAGTCAGCAAGGTTACTCATTAGCGCTTGCATAATATTATCAACCACCCATGAGGTACATCACTGACAAATAGAAACTGCCAAAATCACCTTGAAAAAAGTAGGAGTGCTAGACAGTCAGCAGTGTTACTCATGAGCTCTGTTGTAACTTAGTAGTGTAATTCAAATTTGAACTTTGGTGTTAACTTACAAAGTACCACATGTCCTGGACTTTTGGGTCCCTTAAATATGAAATTCATGCATGCCCAAGAATGCTACCTAGCAAATAGAAGGTATTTACCAGTATCTAAGCGTCAGGAATGAGGAAACACATAGGCAAGGACAGTGTTTTCACTGATTATTGGAATTACATGGTTAAAATGACAGTCTTATTTCAAGTCACAGAAAAAACATTTTAACTAATTTCTTTTTTCATTTAAAGGTTTCTCTCTTCTGTTTTCAAAAATCTTTGAAAGCTCCTTCCCCTTGTCTCCCAGGGACATTAGCTAAACATAAACAAATGAAGTCATTATCTAGTCAGTAAAAGTCAATGGAAAAAATAATCAAGATTAATTTGAAAGTTTCCTTTCTATCAACATCCACATTAATGGATTTTTTAAAAAAGATTAAAATACAATTAGTAAAAAATGTTCTTGGTTCAAGTGACAGTTTTGGGTATTGAGTGTGAGTATGCATATTGTAACAGTATCACAACTTTGAAGAATTCTGTCACCAGAGTAAAGACAAAAATCATGTGATAGCAGCTTAGATTTAGTGTCATTCTTTAGCAAAAGAAAAATCTCTATATATACCTGAGAAGGCATTCATTTTACTTGGATTATTCAGAGTAAGAATGCCAATGCCACTGTCTTCCTTCTGAAGGTCAACGGATCCACCAGGAAACTGCTGAAGTTTTTTTTTTAATTCTTCCTCATGGAACCCATGAGATGTATTATAAAGTGATACTCCCATCTGATGCAGTAATTTTTTCTTTACAGTCAAAGATGATGTCTTCAAAAGATTTCCAGCCATTTCTGGAAAACAGAAAAATATGCAATAGTCAAAGTGAACAGTTTTCTAATATATTTAATTGAGACTACTTCCCCACACTTTTTTAATTTTTATTTTTCATTAACATATAATGTATTATTAGCCCCTGGGTATAGGTCTGTGAATTGCCAGGTTTACACACTTCACAGTACTCACCAGAGCACATACCTTCCCCAATATCCATAATCCAACCACCCTCTCTAACCCTCCTCCCCCTCAGAAACCCTCAATTTGTTTTCTGGGATTAAGATCTCTTATGGTTTTGCTCCCTCCCCATCCCATCTTGTTTAGTTTTTCCCTTCCCTACCCACCAATTTGCCTCTCAAATTCCTCATTATCAGGGAGATCATATGATAATTGTCGTTCTGTGATTGACTTACTTCACTCGGCATAATACCATCTATTTCCATCCACATCATCACAAATGGCAAGATTTCATTTCTTTTGATGGTTGCATAATATTCCATTGTATATATACAACACATCTTCTTTATCCATTCATCTGTTGATGGACATTTAGGTTCTTTCCATAGTTTGGCTATTGTGGACATTGCTGATATAAACATTGGGTGCACGTGCCCCTTCAGATCACTACATTTGTATTTTTAGGGTAAATACCCAGTAATACAATTGCTGGGTCATAGGATAGTTCTATTTTTAACTTTCTGAGGAACCTCCATGCTCTTTTCTAGAGTGGCTACACCAACTTGCATTCCCACCAACAGTGTAGAAGGGTTCCCCTTTCTCCACATCCTCACCAGCATCTGTCCTTTCCTGACTTGTTAATTTTAGCCATTCTGACTGGCATGAGGTGGTATCTCATTGTAGTTTTGATTTGTATTTCCCTGACGCTGAGTGATGTGGAGCACTTTTTCATGTGTCTGTTGGCCATTTGGATGTCTTCTTTGCAGAAATGTCTTTTCATTTCTTCTGCTTTCTTGATTGGATTATTTGTTCTTTGGGTGTTGAGTTTGGTAAGCTCTTTATAGATTTTGGATACTGGTCCTTTATCTGATAGGTCATTTGTGAGTATCTTTTCTCATTCTGTCAGTTGTCTTTTGGTTTTGTTGACTGTTTCCTTTGCTGTGCAGAATCTTTTTATCTTAATGAAGTCCCAATAGTTCATTTTTGCTCTTGATTCCCTTGACTTTGGTGATGTTTCCAGGAAGAAGTTGCTGCGGCTGAGATCAAAGAGGTTGCTGCCTGTGTTCTCCTCAAGGATTTTGATTGATTCCTGTCTCACACTACGGTCTTTCCATCTATTTTGAATCTATTTTTGTGTGTGGTGCAAGGAAATGGTCTAGTTTCATTCTTCTGCATGTGGCTGTCCAATTTTCCCATCACCATTTGTTGAAGAGACAGTCTATTTCCCATTGGACATTCTTTCCTGCTTTGTGAAAGAGTAGTTGACCGTAGAGCTGAGGGCCTATTTCTGGGCTCTCTATTCTGTTCCATTGATCTATGTGTCTCTTTTTGCTCCAGTAACATACTGTCTTGATGATGACAGCTTTGCAATAGATCTTGAAGTCCGGAATTGTGATACCACCAACTTTGCTTTCTTTTTCAACATTCCTCTAGCTATTTGAGGTCTTTTCTGGATCCATATAAATTTTAGGATTATTTGTTCCATTTCTTTGAAAAAAATGGATGGCATTTTGATAGGGATGGCATTAAATGTGTAGATTGCTTTAGGTAGCATAGGCATTTTCACAATATTTGTTCTTTCAATCCATGAGCATGGAATATTTTTCCATTTCTTTGTGTCTTTCTCAATTTCTTTCATGAGTACTTTATAGTTTTCTGAGTACAGATTCTTTGCCTCTTTAGTTAGGTTTATTCCTAGGTATCTTATGGTTTTGGGTGCAACTGTAAATGGGATTAACTCCTTAATTTCTCTTTCTTTTGTCTTCTTGTTGGTGTATAAAAATGCAACTGATTTCTGTGCATTGATTTTATATCCTGACACTTAACTGAATTCCTGTACAAGTTCTAGCAGATTTGGAGAGGAGTCCTTTGGGTTTTCCACATCTAGTATCATATCATCTGAGAAGAGTGATAGTTTGACTTCTTCTTTGCTGATTTGGATGCCTTTAATTTCTTTTTGTTGTCTCATTACAGAGACTAGGACTTCTAGTGCTATGCTGAATAGAAGTGGTGATAGTAGACATCCTTGCCGTGTTCTTGACCTTAGCAGAAAAGCTCTCAGTTTTCTCCATTGAGAATGATATTTGCAATGGGTTTTTCGTAGATGGCTTTGATGATATTGAGGTATGTACCCTCTATCCCTACACTTTGCAGAGTTTTGATCAAGAAAGATGCTGTACTTTGTCAAATGCTTTTTCACCATCTATTGAGAGTATCATACAGTTCTTGTTCTTTCTCTTATTAATGTATTGTATCACATTGATTGATTTGCAGGATGTTGAACCAACCCTGCAGCCCTGGAATAAATCCCACTTGTTCGTGATGAATAATCCTTTTAATGTACTGTTGGATCCTATTGGCTAGTATTTTGGTGAGAATTTTCGCAACTATGTTCATCAAGGATACTGGTCTGTAATTCTCTTTTTTGATGGGGTCTTTGTCCGGTTTTGGGATCAAGGTAATGCTGGCCTCATAAAATGAGTTTGGAAGTTTTCCTTCCATTTCTATTTTTTGGAACAGTTTCAGAAGAATAGGAATTAATTCTTCTTTAAATGCTTGGTAGAATTCCCCCTGGTAAGCCATTTGACACTGGGCTCTTGTTTGTTGGGAGATTTTTGATGACTGCTTCAATCTCCTTCCTGGTTATGGGTCTCTCCAGGGTTTCTATTCCATCCTGGTTCAGTTGTGGTAGTTTATATGTTTCTAGGAATGCATCCATTTCTTCCAGATTGTCAAATTTGCTGGTGTATAGTTCCTCATAATATGTTCCTATAGTTGTATTTCTTTGGAGTTGGTTGTAATCTCTCCTTTCATTCATGATTTTATTTATTTGGGTTCTTTCTCCTTCCTTTTTGATAAGTCTGGCCAGGGACTTATCAGTCTTATTAATTCTTTCAAAGAACCATCTCCTAGTTTCATTGATTTTTTCTATCGGGTTTTTTGGGGGTTTCCATTTCATGGATTTCTTCTCTGATCTTCATTATTTCTCTTCTTCTGCTGGGTTTAGGCTTTCCTTGCTGTTCTTTCTCCAGCTCCTTTAAGTGTAGGGTAAGGTTGTGTATCTGAGACCTTTCTTCTTTCTTCAGAAAGGCTTGCATCGCTAAATATTTTCCTCTCAGGACTGCCTTTGCTGTGTCCCACAGATTTTGAACCATTGTGTTTTCATTATCATTTGTTTCCATGAATTTTTTCAACTCTTCTTTCATTTCCTAGTTGACCCATTCATTCTTTAGCAGGATGCTCTTTAGCCCCCATGTATTTGGGTTATTTCCAACTTTGTTCTTGTGATTGAGTTCTAGCTTCAGAGAATTGTGGTCTGAAAATATGCAGGGAATAATCCCAATCTTTTGGTACTGGTTGAGACCTGATTTGTGACCCAGGATGTGATCTATTCTGAAGAATGTTCCATGTGCACTAGAGAAGAATGTGTATTCTGTTGCTTTGGGATGGAATGTTCTGAATATATCTGTGATGTCCATATGGTCCAGTGTGTCATTTAAGGCCTTTATTTCCTTGTTGATCCTTTGTGTGGATGATCTATCCATTTCAGGGAGGGGGCTGTAAAGTCCCCTATTATTGTATTATTGTTGATGTGTTTGTTTGATTTTGCTATTCACTGGTTAATATAGTTGGCTGCTCCCACGTTAGGGCATAGATATATAAAATTGTTAGATCTTCTTGTTGGACAGACCCTTTGGGTATGATATAGTGTCCTTCTTCATCTCTTATTATAGTCTTTGGCTTAAAATCTAAATGATCTGAAATAAGGATTGCCACCCCAGCTTTCTTTTGATGTCCATTAACATGGTAAATTGTTTTCCACCCTCTCACTTTAAATCTAGAGGTGTCTTTGGGTCTAAAATGAGTTTCTTGTAGACAGCATATTGATGGGTTTTGGTTTTTTACCCATTCTGATACCCTGTGTCTTTTGATTGGGGCATTTAGCCCATTTACATTCAGGGGAACTACTGAGAGATATGAATTTAGTGCCATTGTATTGCCTGTAAGGTGACTGTTACTGGATGTTGTCTCTGTTCCTTTCCGATCTACTACTTTTAGTCTCTCTCTTTGTTTAGAACACCTCTTTCAAAATTTCCTGTAGAGCTGGTTTGTGTTTACAAATTCTTTCAGTTTTTGTTTGTCCTGGAAGCTTTTTATCTCTCCTTCTATTTCCAATGATAGCCTAGCTGGATATAGTATTCTTGGCTGCATGTTTTTCTCACTTAGTGCTCTGAATACATCATGCCAGTTCCTTCTGGCCTGCCAGGTCTCTGTGGATAAGTCTGCTGCAAATCTAATATTTTTACCATCGTATATCACAGACTTCTTGTGCCGGGCTACTTTCAGGGTTTTCTCTTTGTCACTAAGACTTTTAAGTTTTACTATTAGACGATGGGGTGTGGACCTACTTTTATTGATTTTGAGGGGGGGTTCTCTGCACCTCCTGGACTTTGATGCTTGTTCCCTTTGCCGTATTAGAGAAATTCTTTACAATAATTAACTCCAATGTACCTTCTGCCCCCCTCTTTCTTACTTCTTCTTCTGGAATCCTAATTATTCTAATATTGTTTTGTCTTATGGTATCATTTATCTCTCAAATTCTCCCCTTGTGGTCCAGTAGTTGTTTGTCTCTCTTTTGCTCAGCTTCTTTATTCTCCGCCATTGGTCTTCTATATCACTAATTCTCTCTTCTGCTTCATTTATCCTAGTAGTAAGAGCCTCCATTTTTTATTGGACCTCATTAACAGCTTTTTTGATTTCACCTTGGTTAGATTTTAGTTCTTTTATTTCTCCAGAAAGGGCTTTTATTTCACCAGACATGGTTTCTCTATTATCTTCCATGCCTTTTTCAAGCCTAGCTAGCACCTTCAGAATCATCATTCTGAACTATAGATCTGACATATTACTAATGTCCATACTGATTAGGTCCCTAGCTTTTGGTACTGCCTCTTGTTCTTTTTTTTTTTTTAAGTTGAGTTTTTCCACCTTGTCATTTTATCCAGATAAGAATATGTGAACAAGAGAATAAAATACTAAAAGGGTGGCAAAGACCCCTGAAAAATGTGCATTAATCAAATCAGAAGAGACCCCAAATCATGGGGAGAGAAGAAAGGGGGTAAAAAGAAGTTCAAAAAAAAATTTTTTTTAATTAAAAAAAAACATATATTTAAGACTGGTGAAGAGAACAGAACTACCTACTTGATTTTGGGTATATTTTGGTCTCTTAGAAGAAACTACCTCCCAAAAAAAAATTTTTTTTTTTTTTACACACACAGAAACACACACACACACACACACACACACACACACACAGGTAAACACAATGAAGGAATGGAATAGGACTGTAAAGATGAAAATTTTTTAAAAATTCTAAAAAAGAGTTAATAAGATAAGTTGGTTGGGAAAAGAAAGAAAAAGAAAGTGGAGAGAATTTGCTCAGGCTGGAGACTAGAACAAAGCCCTGTGCTAGATTTTGGGTATATTTTGATCTATTAGAAGAAGTTGTATCCCAAAATTGTTTAGAAGAAAAAAACCCTATATGTATACAAAAAATAAAAGTTAGATATAATGAAGGATAAAATATGACTGGAATAATGAAGGTTCAAAAAGATTTTTTTAATAAGAAATGTATTGTTAAGATAAACTAATTAAAAAACATTAAAAGAGGAAAGAGTAAAAGTTTAAAAAATTAGAATAAGAAAAAAATAAAATAATTAACTAACTTTGCAACACTAAAGAATCATGGGGAGAAAGCCATGAATTCCGTGCTTTGCCTTCCCCTCCTCTGGAATTCCACTGTTCTCCTTGATCAGTAAGTTTGATCTTGGCTGAATGTTCTTGCTGATCTTCTGGGGGAGGGGCCTGTCGTAGTGCTTCTCAAGTGTCTTTGCCAGATGCAGAACTGCACTGCTCTTGTCAGGGGCTGGGCTAAGTAATCTGCTCAGGTTTGCTCTTGGGAGATTTTGTTCCCTGAACACTTTCCATAGAGCTCTGGAGGATGGGAATGAAAATGGTGGCCTCCCAATACCAGGCCCAGAGAAACCGAGAGCTGGGGGCCCCACTCCCCAGTGCGCCCTTGGAGAAAAACCCTCAATCACTCTCATCTCCCTGGTCTCCAGCCACACTTCGAGCTCACCCGGCCTGTGCCTGAGCATTTCTGTCTGGGCACACAGTCCCATTTGGAGTCTTCAAGCAAGGCAGATTCCTGCCTCCAGAGAAGGAAGATGAGTCTCCCTGGATTTGCCACTTGTGGGGTCACTGCTCAAAAAGCAGTGGCCGACTGTGCCATGGGTCACAGTTTAAGCTCAATCCTCAGCTCTGTCTCTGTAGCCGGCTTCCCCGCTCTAATACATGTGAGCTTTGCTACACTCAAGACACCCCTGATCCTTCTGTGACCCCATGGGGCCTGAGACCAGGCTGTTGTAGCAAGGGCTCCACCCCCGCTTAGCCTCTGGAGCGATGTCCCTCAGTGAAGCAGACTTTTAAAAGTTCTGATTTTGTGCTCTGCTGTTCCGCTGCTTGCAGGAAGCTGGCCTCTCCCACCAAGGTCTATCTTCCCATCACTTCGCATTCACTCCTCCGCAAGTCCTACCTTTCAGAAAGTGGTCGATTTTCTGATTCTAGAATTGCTGCTCTTCTTCTCTTTGATCTCCTGTTGGATTTGTAGGTGTTCGGAATGGTTTGATAACTATCTAAATGAACTCCTGCATCCTGATGTCCTCTCAGCCTGCTACTCCTTGCCATCTTGACTCCTCTCCTATTTCCCCACCTCTTAAAAGCACTCTGAGGAGAAGGTGGGTATGGAAATCTTTCCCTTTCCCCTCCTTCCCAAACCAAATAATTCACAAAGTATTCCATTTCAGTCTATCACTGAGAGATGATGATGTAGTTACAGTACATTACTGGGATCCAATACACTGGGAACGTTTACAAAAATGTTGCTATTCTGTGTTTAGCACCATCTCCTGCCTCCTGGAAAGTCTTTCTCATGATAGAAGCTCTTCTTCCTCCAACTCTAACTTTTGCAAAATCAAAGAATAAATTCAGTCCAATGTCCCCTTGGAAACAGTCTCTATGCAGGAATGTTACAGAAGCAATCCTACTCTCTAATAGAGATTTCATTCTCAGCATTATTCTTGCCTTCTGCAATATTTTCATAGGAAACCTGAGGCATATGGGGAAAGAAATAGGAACATGTGCATGGTTTCTTGCATTCCCCAACATTTTGTCACTGTTCTCTTCTCACTGTATATATACATCCCAGATAATCTCATCTCTGCCCATAAGGATTTTTGCCCTCTGTAAGCATTTTTGTTGACATAAAACATACTTTCAAAACAGTATACAAATCATAAGCTAACAGCTCAATGAATTTCACAAGGTAAATACACTCAAGTCAGTAACACCCAGATCAAGAAACAGAACGTAAAAGCTAAACAAAATGATACAAAGCTCAAAGGTCTGTTGTGTCTTCTCTCTGTCACAACTCCTTATAAGGATAATAATTACCCTAACTTCTAATACCCTAGATTAGTTTTTTGTTTTGAATTTTATACAAATTGAATAGTATATATTCTTCTGTGCCTGGTTTCAACTGTGTTTGTTACATCCATTATGGTTATTACGTATAATTACAGTCTAAATATTCTATTCTTCCCATTGTTGTGTTTTATTATATGAATATACCACAATTTATTTATTGTAGTAGATAGATATATTTCTGTTGGCTATATCTAAAAGTGGAATTATTTTGTCTGGCTGCAGCTGACATACTGATTGTTAAACACTGAAGAATTTTGCAAGTTGGTTTTTTAAACCATTGGGGGCTTGAAACTGAGCATGGTGGGAGTATCAGCAAACTCTACATATCAATATTCACCTGTCTCTCTCCCCTCTTTCCTCTCTTCCTTTCTCTCTCTCCACCCCCCACACACATGCATACACACATACACACACACCCACAGCTAGATTCCCATTACTGAATCTGTTCATTTGTTCAACTTGAAAAGATACCAAAGAGTTTTCCAAAATGGTTGTACCAATATATACCACTATTTCCACAGCTAGTGAATGTTCTAGTTGTTTCACAATCTTACCATCACCTGCTAATATCTTTTACTTTTTTTTTTTTTTTTCATTTTAGGCATTCTAAAGAGAAGTATGTCATTGTGGTTTCACTTTGCTTTTCTATGATGTCTAATGAAGTCAAGCTCCATTTTCATATGCTTACTGGTTACTTGTATATATTTTCTAAAGTATCTATTAAAGCTTTTTGCCCATTTTTTCTATTATTTTCCTTTTTATGATTGATTTGTTGGAATTCTTCAGTCTGTAGCATTTATTAAAACACATAAAACAACAAATCCCACATTACCATCTCCAGCAGAAACCTTATACCTGCGTACTCCTAATTCAAACAGAAATCTCCTTATTCCTCACCTCTAGATGTACACAGGCTTCTCAAAAATCATCGTCTAAACCTGAAGTCATACTTCTCCTAAAACCTGTTGCTCCTTCTTTATTTGTTCCCTTAAATATCTATAATATCACCAACCTGCAGGCCACAGAAAAACATGTCTCCTTCCCCTCCTTCATTTCTCATATGCAACCTACCTGTAAAATGTCTTTTTCCTTATCTTTCCCATCCTTTATTCCTTCTACTATCAACATAGTTCAAACCTCATTATATAACATTTATGTCACCAATTAGTTTCACACTATTCCTTAAAATGAGAGCTATCTCTGTAATCTAGTCAAATTATTCCAAACGTAGGGTTTTTCAGTAGCTTTCTAATAACAAAAGGATCAAGTCCAAAGCTCACTTTGATTGGGCCCTTATTGGTAACTTAAGTCTCTCATAACATCTCTACACATAGTCTATGTGGACACCAAACGACTAGAATTCCACAAATTTACCTTGCTATTTTATATTATTACATCCCCATATAATGCCTTTCCTTCCTCACTGACCTGGTAAGTACCTAATATCATCTTTAAAACCTAAATTCCTAAATTTGCTCTTATAAGTGATTTCCTAAGCAGAGATAATTATTCCTTTTATTTTTCTATCCCAATGCATTATATGATTACATTTTAGCACATTTTACACATCATTTTAATTTTATTTTTCATTTGTCTTTCTCACCAGACAGGAAGCTTCCTAAGAGAGTTCTCTGAGGTACATACCCTTTGTCACTAGGACCGAGTATAGTGCTCAACACAAACAAGGTATTTAAATGCTTAATGAAGAAAATAAATCATCAGGTTGCCAAATGGAATGTCACAAGTTTGTTTTTATACCTTTAGAAATATCTCTAATATGTGAGTTATAAAATGATATCAGAAGCAGGTGGAGAACAGGTCATCTAAAGATTACAACATGATCTCCCTTCTATTTTAAATTGTTTCACCTTCAAAGGGACATTTTTGTTAAAGTGACACAGCAGAATACTTTTAACTGTGAAAGTATCTAAAAGTATTACACAATGGGGCGCCTGGGTGGCTCAGTGGTTAAGCCGCTGCCTTCGGCTCAGGTCATGATCTCAGGGTCCTGGGATCGAGGCCCACATCGGGCTCTCTGCTCAGCAGGGATCCTGCTTCCTCCTCTCTCTCTGCCTGCCTCTCTGCCTGCTTGTGATCTCGCTCTGTCAAATAAATAAATAAATAAATAAATCTTAAAAGTATTACACAATGGCACGCAATCCCTTAAACAGATATACTTTAAGAACTCGGGAACAGTATTTCAAAATTTCCTCATTAAGATGACTTTGAATACAATATGGAGGAGACCAAGATGTTCCTTAAACTCATCTAAAAAAAAAGTAAATAAAATGTAATTTATATTAGACACAGTATGACCTAATGTGCTGTGATACATAGGAGAGGGTTTAACAAAAAAGAATGGTAGTGAGTTAGGTGCTTGTTGTCTTTGAAAACAATATCCAAGAATAAGATCTTAATGCTATTCCTCCAATAAAAAAAGGTGCCATAAGTGCTGTGACTTTCAACTGCCACAACTTTATTCTTACTAACAAACTCCTTATGGTCTTAACAGTTAATCCTCTTTCTTTCCTACTGGAAGGGTACTCACTAGTATACATCAAGGCTAACAAACTGACATTTATTCTACATTTTATGAGCTTAATTTTTCAGGAAACAGCCTCATATTTTAATACTCATGGATGGAGAGGCAATTTTTTTCCATTTTATTTTATTTTATTTCTTTTCAGTGTTCCAGCATCCAAGGCAATTTTTTTAAGTTTAATTCTGAAATGTTCCAAGATTTTTAAAAAATAGGAAAAAAAATATAACGAATACCCATTCCTCATTTTTAGTAAATATTAACATTTACTCATATTGCCTTCAGCTCTTTTTTATTTTTTTAATTTTTTAAAAGATTTTATTCATTTATTTATTTGCAAGATAGAGAGAGCCTGAGTGATGGGAGAGGGGCAAAAGGAGAGGGAGAGAGAAAATCTTAATCAGACTCTGCACTGAGCATGGAGCCTGACACAAGGCTCATTCCCAAGAGTCTAAGATCATGACCTGAGCTGAAATCGAGTCAGGCACTTAACCGACTGAGCCAGCCAGGGGCCCCCAACTCCTTCTTAAAAACAACAACAACAACAACAACTTTTCATTTCTGAAATTCTCTAACATTCACAAAAGTAGAAAGAATAAAAATTTCCAACATTCACAAAAGTAGAGAGAAGTATAGAGAATTTTCATCTCATAGCTTGAAAATTATCAACATTTTTGAAAACTTGTTTCATCTAACTGCCATCTCACATACAACACATACAACCCTTCTTCTGCTTCCCCTGAGTATTTTAAAGAAAATTTACAGGATAACTTTCAAATGTCTAAACACAAAAGCTGAGATTTTAGACCGCTGGCAATCTAAGTAAGAAGCCCTTTCAGGCACTTCCTAAAAGATATTAAGAGCACCTTAACTGGGGCACCTGGGTGGCTCAGTTGGTTGAGTGACTGCCTTCGGCTCGGGTCATGATCCTAGAGTCCTGCGATAGAGTCCCCCATCAGGCTCCCTGCTCGGCGGGGAGTCTGTTTCTCCCCCTGACCTCTCTCCTCTCATGCTCTCTCTCTCTCTCAAATAAATAAATGAAATCTCACAAAAAAAAAAAAAAAAAAAAAAAAAAAAGCACCTTAACTATAATAAGTTCTTTGAACCCAGAAGTTACTTGACCTAGAAGTGGAAGTTAGCACTCTGGAACTTAGTAAAATTTTTCTTAGAATCTCTGTCATCTATATTCAACTTGAACATTCATCTGTCCATGCAAAAGCTTTCAAAATGATTTCTAACAACTCCTGGGGTTATTCCTAAAAGGGTTAAGATTTCAAGGATCCTAACCAGAATCAAATTCTTTTAGATTTTTATCAATTCATTCCTAAATCTTATAGGAAAAGAGGACCAGGCAAAGAGGCTCTACCTATTGTAGTTTAGGCTATAGTAGATCTAGGCATTGTCTCTGCATTCTGGAATAAAAATGACTAGAAACTTAAAAGAAAATATGCAGGCTAAGTGGAAAGGATGCGAAGTGCTCACATGCATGGAAATAAGCAGACAAGTGTTTATTTAGACAGAACATGTCCAGGGCATCTGGGTGGTTCAGTCAGGTAAGCATCCCACTTTTGGTTTCGGCTCAGGTCATGATTTCATAATCACATGATCTCATGATCTCTTGGGTTGTTGGATCGAGTCCCAGGTTGGGAGCAGGGAGTCCTCTTAAAAGATTCTATCCCTCTGCCAACTTCCCTCACTCCCTTCCTCTCTCTTCCTCTCTCCCTCTCAAAAAAACCCAGACATGTCCATGCTCCTTTCCTCCCCTGCCCAAAAAGTGACTATTTGTCTGTGGCTATAGTTATTAACATTAACCTATCAGTAAAGAATAATAAAAGCACAAGGGGCCCACTTATGGACTATGAGTAATACTGGTCTGAGTCAAAGTGACAAAACAGCACCTAGTAAGCAACCAAGCAAAGTAGTCAAAAGTTCCAAGTTGCAAAATAAAATATCTAAGTACTTAAAATGACCTTTAATACCTTCACCTGGGGCCAATTTTATATTCCTTTTCCAAAACTCATATAATATGCTTACTTCTATACCATTCTCCCATCCCACCACCAGTCCTATCAGATTAGAAAATGATACAATTAAGATGACAGATTCTATGGTATGAATTAGTTTTAACACATGTAAAGCCTCTTGAAGATATTGAAACCTAAAAGGAATGCTTATCAAACATAATCCTGTATTATTACAGGAAATTTTCGGTTAACTTAGGAGATATTGCAAGATTTCTGAAATAAATTTCAAAATGAACAAAAGAATCCAATTATAACAAAGAAATACGTAATGATGCAGAACAAATGCAGAATAAATTTATATTATAGATGTTCCCACCCCCTGTATTAGTGTAATAAAAGGTACTTGATTGGTACTACATAAAATTATTGGACAGATAGGAAAATTACATGATACCCTAAAACTGAAGAAAATGAGGCAATCTCTAAACGTTGACAATTACTACTACATGCTATTGGCATTGCTGTAAAGAATCATTCATTTGAAATAAATAATTTTTCTGCAAATATTACTGCATGTTATTGCCTATATCTACCTTATTTCTTTCCCCAGTTCTCAAAACTTAAGCCTGATTCAAAGGCATAGGTGCCTGCTTTTCCAAAGGAGAGTAAAAGCTCTGTCTATGGAAAGAAAGTACCTCTATAATTATGGTCATTAGTTATCTAGCATCACTAAAAATGAGCTATTCTGGTCAAATGAACTAATAATCTTTAACTGAAAGCAAAACTGTCCCGGACAAGGACAAATCCTTTTGTTGAAAGTATTCTTGATCTCAAGTACATAGAACTGCAATGTTAAATATTTCAATTAATTTCAAGATATTTTCATTTATTTTTAATAAGTGAATTGTATACCTCAAATGTATACCCACAGAAGTATAAATCTATGTACACATTTTCAAAGAGATTGAAAAAATTTAAAATAAGGTGGCTTCTCCGGACTTGAGCATGAAACTGAAGAGGAAATAAAGTAATAAAGGTAATAAAGGTAGAAAATTTAGGTCTATGGGAAGTGGGACTGGGGAGGAAAACTTCAAAATTAACATGTTATTACTAAGTATGAAGTGGTTGTGAAAAAACACAAGGATTTGGAGGCTTCCTAGATTATCACCCATATGTAAATATCAAGTTGCCTCAAGATCTCTTGAGCTGGCAAAAGAAGCCTCTGCTAAAAATCTCAGGATTTATTGAGAATGACAAGGATTGGGGCTTGAAACAAATTTAACAAAACCAATATCTTCACGACAAGATGTATTCATGTTCATAAGCTCCAGCCATGTGCATAATTTCTCATCTCCAACAGA
Organism: Neogale vison; assembly: GCF_020171115.1. NCBI lineage: Eukaryota > Metazoa > Chordata > Mammalia > Carnivora > Mustelidae > Neogale > Neogale vison. The sequence goes on along the minus strand of NC_058091.1, from coordinate 73,597,339 downwards.
GGAGGGATAGAAGCAGAAAAATGTGCGTCTTTAGCCTAGAAAGTTAACCTATAGCCTTCATAGTTGTGATAAGGATCAAATCTGCACTGATAGCTACATTCTTTTTTTTTTTTTTTTTTGGTAGCTACATTCTTAGGGTGTCTCAAGACTGCCCAGATCTCTCACTGATAGTTAATATTGAATTTAATGATAAGCACGAGAGAAACCTTGCCACAGTAGTTTTATGACTACAAGCAGAAATTCAAAGAAGACATTTATGATCTGACACACCTGCCCCACATGTCTCCTTAGCACTAAGCATATAACCACCAACTTCATCGAGTAAAAGTGTAGTAGCTCTTTCTGCCCAAGGGTCCCGAGTCTGTGCTACTTAAACTAAGTTGCACCATATGCAGCTCAAGAATTCTTTTTTGAACATTATGCTCCACCACCATGCAAACCAACTACTGGTTTTTTTCACTCCCCTTTCATTACTCTTAGACCCAAGTTCAGGAGTCAATGTCCATTGGAAAAATAGTGAAATATCCCAAAACGTACCATTCAAAATGAGTTGTAATGGGAACAGCCATCTTCCAGTAATTTGCCAAAAGATCAACACAAAGGAAAAGAGAAAAAGACAGCCACAGTCCATTCCCTAGGCTTTTAGAAAACCTGGAGTTGTCTTTGGCCACATACATGCAAATCTCCAAGAAAGGTGATATGGTAACCATCAAGGGGATGGGCACTGTTCAAACAGGAAAGCCCCCAGAGATGTTACCAGAGCAAAACTGGAAGAGTCTACAATGCTATCTAGCATGCTGTTGGCACTGCTGTAAACAAACAAGAGCAAGATACTTTTTTTTTCAATTTTTTTAAAAGATTTTTTTTAATTTATTTATTTGACAGACAGAGATTACAAGTAGGCAGAGAGGCAGGCAGAGAGAGATGAAGAAGCAGGCTCCCCAGTGAGCAGAGAGAGCCCGATGGGGATTCGATCCCAGGACCTGGGATCATGACCTGAGTCGAAGGCAGAGGCTTTAACCCACTGAGCTACCAGGCGCCCAAGAGCAAGATTCTCTCTAAGAGAATTCATGTATTGAGCACATCAAGCATTCAAAGAGCCAAACAGCTTCCTGAAGAATGTGAAGGAAATGATCAGAAAAAGAAGGAAGCCAAAGAGAAAGGCGTTTGAGTTCAACTGAAGCATCAGCCCGCTCTACCCAGAAAAGCACATTTTGTAAGAACCAATGGACAGGAGCCTGAGCTGTTGGAACCTATTCCTTATGAATTCATGGCATGATATGTAAAAAAAATTTAAAAATCTCAAGACTGTTAAAAAAAAAAAAGGAGTTGTGACACCTTCTTTGCTTCTCTAAGGACAAATTTTGACAATACTAGCAATTAAGATATTTTAAAACAGGACAGTAGTCTTCGTCAAATTATTTAAAATGGGCAATAATTCCTTTCTAAGAAATAAAAAAGGACTTGAGGGGTGCCTGCCTGGCCCAATTGGTAGAGCATGTGACTCTCAATCTCAGGGTCACAAGTTCAAGCCCCACAATGGGCATGGAGCCTACTTTAAAAAAAATAAAAATAAAAATAAAAGGTTGAATAGTTTCTTTGCATGGAAATGACACCTATATATAGGTTTTGATGGCCAAGAAATTCACAGACTGGGATCTTAGTGCATAAACACACATACATATGATAAAAGCATTTGGTAAGATATAATTGGTAACAATTAAATGGTATTTATTGAGTTCTGACTAGTGACTAGTTGCTAACTGTTTCAAGGAGAAAAAAAAGTAACTTACCCGAAAATTTTTTTTTAGTTTTATCGAGGAAACAAAAAGATGCACACAAAAAGCAAATATACTTCAACTATCTAATCAAAACCAGAATAAAGTTCCTCCTTTTAATAAGCTCTGTTAGAGATTTACAATATACTTAAAATATAGTCTTGACATCATAAAAGGATTTTTTTTTCCTTCACCAGTAAACTTTCATCATGAAATCTAAGCATTTTCCAGAGCACCTGGGTGGCTCAGCTGGTTAAGCATCTACCTTCGAGTCAGGTCATGATCCCAGAGTTCTGGGATCAAGTCCCACACCAGGCTCCCTGCTCAGTGGGGAGTTTGCTTCTCCCTCTTCATCTGCTCCTCCCCTGCTCACACACTCTCTCTCTCTCTCTCTCTCAAATAAAATCTAAGAAAGAGAAATCTAAGGATTTTCTATAGGCAAAAAAGGATCCAATGACATTAAATCACCTGCAAAAAGTTATGGTATTTTATTTGCCTTCATTCTTTCCAAAGTTTAAAATTCTAAGAACCACAACAAAAATCAGGCAATATTCCAGGTCTCCTGGACAGTAACCAAAAGAAAACATAAACTCAGCCTTGTTTTTCTTTGTAGAGCCTTATGGCCAAAATATTGGCAGAGGGAGCCACCCTTAAATACTCTCATATTTTCATATTTTACATATTTTCAGAGTGTCATTTCTTCAGAAGATTATGTTACTGCTCATCTATTAGCATGAAAATTGTATAGTTCCACTCCCCTCCATGAAACAAATCTAGAAGAAAAAAAAAATAAAGCCCACATTTCTTTTTCACAATTAAAGCTTACCTTCTGTCAAATTTTAAAACAATAAAAATGCTCTCAACCAAGGTTCTCACTCTATTTTTCTTGAAATAAATACTTATTTTTAAATAAATTATCAATTTATAAAAACCTTTAAAACTTTAGACATAATTCCATGTAACTCCATAGCTAGAACCACAAGCCTTTTGAATGGACAGTAAAATATTTTGTACATAGGCTATTTGATTAAAACAAAGTATTTATGAGATGGTTATAAAACTATACACACTATTGTTCATATACTACTTCCAGAAAGTACTATTACATTTATTTCCTGGTTTGAAACTCAGGTCATCTGGCCAGAATGAAAATAAATGAAGATATTAAAAATGAAGAAAGCTATTGCCTGAGTCACCTAACACACACTAAAAAAGTTAGGTTTCAGAAAACACGTGGTTTTTTTTTCCTTAACCTAGGTAAGGGATACACACTTATTTTCTTTGTTGTTTCTTTATTATTGTTCTTTAAATTCTTCTTATGCATTTTTCACTATATGTATGTATACAACATTTCTCAATTTTTTTTTTTTTTAACTGAAGGATATCATTCCAAACTTTGGGGGCTGCCTCTGCCTTTACCAATAATCTCTCCCAATCTTCTAAATGGCCATTTTCAAAGCTAGTTTCCTAAATACTCTTTCTCTACATTGAAGATAGCAAACAAAGAACACACAGCCATAAAGATACTATACTAAACAAAGAACACAGTGGCCACATAGTCTGGCAGGTCTGACAACTACTAAAGAGTCCTTATTGAAGTACCTTAGAGAATTAGAAATGAAGCTCCTCCCTCCAGTACATTAAAAAAATTTTAAGGGCAGAACTGCATCTTATTCACAGGCTTTAGCACACAGTTTCACATTTAATATTTGTGGAACTAAATGAACCTTAATATGGTTATTACTGTGTAGGCACTACAGTACCTACCTATCATTTTCTAAACTAAATGTAAGATCTCTATTTGCAAAATAGAAAAATTTATTTCACTGTTGGGTTTCTGTGAAATCCAAGTCCAGGATAAGTAGCTACAAATGTGCAAGGGTATGATTTTCCTTTCGTGTTTACAAAATGGCTTTGCATACAACACAATCTTTATTGTTTCATTAATAAAAATATCAATACTTTTTAAGAAGTGAAGTAATAAATAATAAGACATCATTCTATCTATAATATGTGTAGTTGGCAATACATATTTTACAAGGATCTGATTGGTAATATTCTTTGTTCTTTATGTAAAATTTCTCTTACAAGAGGAATCTTAGGTCAGGGCTAGACTGTTAAATTCTCTAACTTTCTTGGGAGGAGAGACAATTTACCCAGTGGTACTAAGGTTAACATCTAATAACTGTTAGTGGCAAACTTAAAGAGGGAATCTGAGATTTGACCTACTTTGCCTCACTTTCTCTTCTTCACTTTCCAAAGGAGGATAGGGGTTTTGAGGCAAAAACAAGTAATTCAGTGTGTGGTTTTGCATACTAATCAACAAAGTGAAACTATCTGCCCTGGAACTACAGTTCTGTTCTCTTAGTTCTGTTCTCCTTTTTGTCTCTATGTCTGTCTGTCTCTCTCTCTAAGAGGCTTCTGTGGTAAAAGGAACCTGGAGCTGCCTTTATCTTTTTCCATTTAAAGAAGATGAAACAGAGTAGGGCTCAGGGTTCCTTATGCCTGCTTCCAGTCTAGGAAAATAAGCTCTCAAGATCACTTAATCAGGTCAGTTCACAAACTGGAAGGTATATATACAGAGCCAGAGCCAAAGGTAATACATCCAAGCTCTTTCTGGATATTCTCTAAGATGTCGTGTCCCTGGAGATATCAGATATAAAATAGAAACTCAATGGAAAATTCAACTGAGGCAGAGGTCCTGGTCTTCTTTATATTTACCATGCCTTCAACATTTAAAAAGGTGCCAAAATAAACTTTATAAGGACTTTGATGGCTATTTTCAGAAACTCAATTTGGCTGTTTCCCACAGTATTCTGTTTAGGGAAAAGAACAAAGAAACTAGAAAATAAACTAGAAATAAGAAATAAAACTTACAAAATCATTAGCATTTTTTTTATCCATAGCCTTTTTAATTACTGTGGAATAACAAAATCAATGAACAATATATCTTCTCTCTTATAAGGAGCCTGTTCTGTCCTCATATATTACCTCTCCAATATCCAACAACAGAAGGGCAATTAGTATATATGCCATCAGGTCTATTATTTCCTTATCTTTAAATATTACAAAATTAAACATACATGTAACTAGTATTTTTGTCTCACTAGACATCTTTGATATGCTGATTTTTTCAAGTAAATCTTATAATAAATACTTCACATATCCTTCTGTTAATTCCATTTTTTTCTCTTCCTCATTCCTATCCCCCTTCCACTACTAACTCACCCTTCTTTTCTCTCCTCTCCTCATGTTCCCTTGTCTATGCCACAGAAGAGTACCACACAAACTTGAGGGCACTGCTTAAGCCTCCTAGGTCTGTTGACCTCAAGTTTAGAAATCCAGTTCTAGAAATATAATAATCACCTATTTATGTATACTTTCATCCCAATTCTAAATTCAAAGGCCAAATCAGACAAGAGTTCAGTGCTAAGGAGATGACAAAAATATCAGCCACTAATAAACTCCTATAGTATCTGAAAGTACATGTGAACAAACAAGGTTGAGATTCAGGCTCTGTGTAAGCATGTGGTTAAGCAATCATAAGGCAATGAAAAAGTTCTGAGGAATTTACGTTTTATAAACATTCTTCAGGACAAAGCATTATGTTTAAATTTTGTCATGCAGGATGCTTTGCTGTTCTGCCACAGTCACATCAGCTGAATAAGCTCTTAACCACGCCACTGGAAAAGGGAAAGAGGAGAGCCCTATGGATATCTAAGACTACATGTGTTACTCTCTTCCGTTTTTGGTAAAGTTCTGCAAAGGTTTTTAAAGAGTTCCCCTCCTTGCAAGGGGAATAAGCTACGTTTCTCATGAAAGCCATATGTAACCCATTTTACCATAAGTCAGAATTACTAAATCCCGAAAATTACAACAGATGCATACTTAACAAGAAAACTATTAACCTAAGGCAAGTGGTAAACAACAAAAAATATTCTAGACTGTCACTACATGACTTGTTTTTCAAGTTTTGCTTTCATTTTAGACTGTCATCATACAACCAACTTTTCAAGCTTCATTTACATGCCATCATACACACCCCCCTTATTCATATAGCCAAAATGAACTTTTCTCGTTTTTCAAATCCTTCAGGTTTTTGCTCCTCACTCATCACCTGTATAACTGCGATTCCTCACCTGTTACACCTTCCTCTTCCTCATAGGAACTCCGCCTCATCTCCTTTAGTTCTTTAGACTGCATAAAAATACTCTCCGCTTGCACAGTATTTTTATTAAGCCCCATGTAATCAATTTTTAACTGAACATCCCCACTGCATTTTGCAAAGTAAGAAGGTCTTTACAATGCCAAGAACAGTGCCTGACAAATAATATAAATCAATAACAATCTGGCATACAAGTATTAAGAATTTATAATGCCACGGGAGGCTTGAGACTCTGTCCACAAACCAACTCTCCACCTACCCTATTTCTTTCATCACTCACCCTGTTTCGATTCCATCGGTCTCTGCAAGCTGGTTTCTCTTCCCAGAATGGAACCTACTGTTACCCACTTCTCCTTCAGGTCAGGCAACAGGAGGTCAGGGAAGGATCGGCCGATTTACTACTCCTCCCATTCCCAGGAGATTTCGTAATTACAACTCCCCCGTCCCCGTAATTTCCTCCAATAGAGTGCTTCCCCGAAGGGATCCTCTGTGAAACTAGCCAATGTCCCGTTTATCTCTATACCTCCAGCACGTGGAGCAGTAGCTGGTAAACATGCGGTCCTCGGATAAAAAGTGGGGAAAGGAAAGGAGGGAAGGGGGTCGATGGAGATTGTTTTCTTCAAGTTCCTCATCAGCCCTTTCAACCAGTAATTTAAGTTCTCTGTGGTTTCAACCCCCTGTATTTGTGACTCGTGTGCGGGTGTTTGGAGCATTAAAGGATTATCGAGGCGCTAAAGAATTTCAGGAAGTAAAGAGCCCACATCAACAAATGATCTGGACATTTTTTGTTGTTGAAAAGTCGAATGCACCCAACAAATAATGTTAAGTGTTAATTTAGCAAAGTAACACACAGAGAGGACAAATTCACAAGTCCTAGGAGACCTCACCCGCGCAGCACAGGCCCTCGAAAGTATTTAGAATTTAAATTAGTGTGCTGAAATCACGCCTCCCTATTCTGAACACATTCATCTGGGCGGTTGGCCGCGTTCCTTAGAACAGTTTTAGTCCCTTTCCCGCCGCCCGCATTCACCTCTCCAAGTCCGCGCGCGGCTCTGGGCACTGCGTCCCCACGCCCAGCAGAGGGCAGTGGGCCTCCGCGATGGCCTCCGCGATGGCCTCCCACGGAACGCGCCGCGGAGCCCGGGCGGGTCTCTGCTCGGAATTCGTGTGGGGAAGCGCTAAAGTCCACTACACAGCGACGAGCTAGAGTCCTCTCTCGCAGGACATTTCAAGTACGTTCCTGCGCCCACTCAGTCCTGCACGCCGCAGGGCGGGCGGCTACCCCTTTCCGCTCCCCCTAGACCTTCTTCCGCTTTCCGCTCCCTTCTTCCGCTCCCCCGGCCTCTCTTTCCCCTGCCGGCGCCTCCCTTCGTTCCGCCGCGTGCGTTCCCCTGTGTCGAGTTCTGGTGCCTTTTCCCGGCCTCTTTACCTCGCTCGCACCCCTCCTTTCCCGGAGCCCTTTTCCGTTGTCCAGCCGGCGCCGGTGCCTGATCCCGGAAATCCCGCGCTGCGGCCGGCCCGTGTAGACCCTCCCTTGGGTCGTGAGCGAACCTGGGGTGAATGGACCCGCTTCGCGTTTTCGGTTCTGGGACACAGAGTTAAGGGCTGGTCCAGCGAAGCCTGCAGACTGCATATATTTTTCAGGCATTCTGTATACGTGGGAAGAGTGGAGGGCGGAGAAAGCTGGGTTGGGGCATTTTGAAACAGAAGGGGAAAGGAAGGTACCAAAAGCTTTTACTTCTTGAACGTTTTTTCTGCCTTACTGAACAGGGGAAGTATTTGTCTTTTTTTTTTTTTTTTTTTTAAACGATTACTCAACATATGCCCTGCGTGTGGTATGATTTTTGGAAGGCTCAGAAGGCCTAGAATTCTGTGCCCATACCTATGCCATGGAGCAAACAGAACTGTCTTTGGAAGACAGCTGCAAAGGAAGGCCATTTTCCCCTGGGATTGGGATCGTTTTGTCTAAAGGAGTTTCGGAAAGTATAGATCTTAGTAAATAAGGGAACGTCAGGTGGGAGGAACAGAAAGAAGAGGAGATGATAAGCAAGTTTTAAGGTATGGAGAAGTGAATAGGAGGGAAGAAATGAGAACCAAGTTTGGACCGATGGGAAGAAGTCCAAATATTGAAAGTATTTTATTTCAGTTTAATATGAAATGAGCAGCCATTACACCTTGGAGCAGGAAATTCGCTTGATTAAATGGTGATTTGGGAGAATTAGTTTGTAGAGTGGGGGTAACGAGATGTATTGTTTATGCCATAAATTTGTATGTGGATATATGGTACTGCACAATAGGTGTATGGGACTGCAGCTCCAAGGATGGCAGCCGTGGTTAAAGGTTTGACCTTTAACATTTTTGTGTAGATTCCTGAGGGTGTCTTTCTTAAGTTCAAACAAAGTATTTCTTCAGGGATGATACTATCTCATGCCTTGTCTTTTTGCCAGCTTCAGTTGCTAGTTGCTAGTTGTGAGAATTTACCAGCAAGCTGAGGAGATACAAGGTTTTAAACGTTTTTAGAAAACACGTACTATCAAAATAGGTCCAAAGCATCTTAGGGATTTGGAGGAGACAAAGGAGGTCGGCAACTAGTGAAAATTCAAGGAAGGTGGCCCCCAAAGAGGGCATTTATGCATTTTCAGTCCTATCACTAATGTGCTAACAGATAAAACAGCATTTCTTTTTTCAATAGTGCTTAAGTAGTACCTTTTTACCCACAGGTGTGCAAGTGTAACAGGAGAGAATGGGAATTTGCAGTGAGGTGTCTCATGGTGCTGGGTAGTGTAACTGAACCAACATGAGTTTTTTCTTTGGTGAATTAGAAACTGCACAGGCTGAATTGTCACACAAAGAGAACTTATTTGCAACAAATGAGATCGTGGGGAATGGCTTCCAAAGCCATTGATTCTCTGAGAGAGAGTAAATGGATTCCTTTTGTTTAGGGTTAGGATGAATATTTAGACAGGGAAGCCTTCTCATCTTATGTATAGGTAGGCATAAGGTCATGTCTGAGCCTAATGAAACATGCCTATACATACATTATGTGTTATGCAGATAAGGCTGAGGCTTATTCCTGGGTGTAGATTAGTATTATAATAAGGTAAAGATCATTGTAGGTCATTCCAGAGGTCACTCATGATCCATCTGTGTAGGCACAAATCAGATTTAGCTTAAATGGTGTGGGTGGTCTGGGCAGGTAGGATGGCAGGAGGTCTTGTGTGGGCAGTCCCCATCCCCTGGGGAGAGTTTCCTTTGCCTGAGTCGAAAAGAAAGCTGGAAAGAAGAGCTTAGGGGAAAATATAAGACAAAAGTTAGTAAGTATAAACAAGTGGGCACTAAAGTCCAGGTCTTGGTGTCAAGCCCATAAATTGGAACATATTTTGAGGTTAAACCACAAAAAAAAAAAAAAATTTAACAAAGGTTAGTAAGTACAACCAGGTGAGAGCTGGGAGGGCTGAGACCAAAATATCTGGTACTTGCTTCCCATCTCCTGTAGAAAAAGGGAAAGATTTTCTACTTTAAGACTTAGTCTTTCTAACTTTTTTTCTTTTCCAGTAGCATTCTGATTGTTCATCTGTATGTATAGCATTTCAGTGTACTTGCACATACCATCCTAGTGTCAAAGTACATTTTACTCTACTAATGGTGTGTCGTACCACAAACTAAAAGGTAATGCACTGTAATATTAGCAGGTCGTACTGAGTTATTTTTTAACTACTGGCTCAATAAGCAAATATTGGATGATAATTTCTTTAATCATTTGCTTTTTTATGAAATACATATCCAGGTATTTTCCCCTTCCTTCACTTGACTGATAAACTGCTTTCTTCCTTTTACTCCATATCATGTTTTATAGTCAAAACTTTTCAATACAGAGATCATCCACTATCTAAAAGTTACCATTAAACCTTTCCTAAGGCAAAATGGCTTAAGCAAAGAAGAAATTACTCTTAATTTATGGAAAAATTTTTGAGCAACCCCAGACCCAAAATAGAACCTCTTGTAGGTTTTTTGATACTTAGAACACATCTTGTTAACAGATGCACAATATAAATTGAGATAAAGCACATCATGAGGGATAGAAGCAGAAAAATGTTCACCTTTAGTCCAGAAGGTTGACCTATAGCCTGCATAGTTCTATTAAGGATCAAATATTTACTGGTTGCTCCATTCTTAAAGGCCCTTATGACTGCCTGAACATCTCACTGATAGTTAAAAATCAAACTGAGTGATAAGCACCAGAGAAATCCTACAAAAGTAGTTTTATGATTAGAAATTCAAGGAAGACATTTTATGATCTAATACTCCCTGCATGTCCCCTGCTTCTTGGGCATTAAGCATATAACCATCAGCTTCATACAGCAAAACTACATCTCTTTGTGCCAATGGGTCCTGTCCCCATGCCATAATAAAAGCACCTTTTGCATGAAAAATGTCAAGAATTCTATCTTGAGAGCGCCTGGGTGGCTTAGTTGGTTAAGTGTTTGCCTTCAACTCAGGTCGTGATCCCAGGATCTTGGGATCAAGTCCCATCTTGGGCTCCCTGCTCTGCAGGGAGTCTGTTTCTCCCTCTGCCCCTCCCCCCGTTGGCTCATGCTCTCTCTCTCTTTCTCTCCGTGTCTCAGATAAATAAAAATCTTAAAAAAAAAAAAAAAAGAATTCTATCTTGACCATTTGGTCATGGCCCCACATCATCACAGATGTTCACAAATACAGTTCAAAGATAAGGCAGCTTGATGCTGAGATGGGGCGTATAATTCCCAGGGAAGGAGATGGCAGTGCCACTCTTGTTGCTTAGGGTGCAGGCTTCCTCTACAATAACTTGCTGCAAAACCAATGCTGAATACCACTTTTGCTTGCCTCGCTTCCTAAATAGTAAGAGAAACTCCCTGGTATCCTCCCAGCTATTTTTAAAAGAAGGTTGGCATTAGGAAAAAAACCTATCACATAGATCTAACTGCTAATATTTGAGAATATTTTTAAAATATAGATTGATAATATTCTATTTATGGGAATGTGTATCTAGTTACATATATGTCCACATTCATATATGTATGTGTATACCTATAGAATCTATGTAATATTTAGCAAAATTAAATACATATAGATTTCTCCACATTGGTAAGTATTTTAAATTGATGTTTAATGATTTGTTAATATTCTCTCACTTTTTAAAGATGTGCCTTTTATAAGCAGCATTTAATTCAATCTAAGAGTTTTTACCTTTTAGGTGAGTTTAAATCATTTACATACATATAATATATACTCTTTACTCTGAAATTAATTTCAGAATATTTAAAATACATAAAATTTTTGAACTCCATTAAAATGGCAATATCAATATTTGATTTGGTTACTTTTTTGAAAGCAGTTTTAATCTCCAACTATGAATATTTCAAATGATAGGGAAACGGAAAACATTTTTACTAAGTTGTATTTGTTCTTCAGCAGATAGTGCTTGTGGTAAGCAGAATAATGGCAATACTCAAGTCCATTCATTTCTAATCCCTAGAAACTGAATAAATTATCTTAGCAGGCAAAACAGACTTTGTAAATAACTAAGTTTAGAATCCTGAGATAGAGGGGCGCCTGGGTGGCTCAGTGGATTAAAGCCTTTGCCTTTGGCCCAGGTCATGATCTCAGGGTCTGGGATGGAGCCCTGTATCCGGCTCCCTGCTTGGCGGGGAGCCTGCTTCCCCCTCTGTCTCTCTGCCTGCTTCTCTGCCTACTTGTGACCTCTCTGTCAAATAAATAAATAAAATCTTAAAAAAAAAAAAAAAAAAGAAAAGAAAAGAATCTTGAGATAGAAAGATTACCCTGGTTGGTCTACATAGTTCTTGGCCCAAGATAGTCCAAAAATTCATAGCCAGAGTGAAACTGTGCCCTCTAGATACAACAAGACTACCCAACTAGACAGAATGCCTGTAGCAATTCACTTTGTTCTTTGAACCTTATAGTCAGAACCCAGAAAGTATACTGACCAACTAAATCATTATGTATGAACTTAATCACATCTGAAATTTGAAGGCACTTAATTCTCAGCTGTTATGGAAAAGGCCCTTTTTGAAGTATGGTTTCATTCCTAGATTCACTTAGCTCTGGAGTAAGATATTTTTTTTTTTTAAAAGACTTTATTTATTTGTCAGAGAGAGAGGGAGAGAGAGCGAGCATAGATAGGCAGACAGAATGGCTGGCAGAGGCAGAGGGAGAAGCAGGTTCCCTGCCAAGCAAGGAGCCCGATGTGGGACTCGATCCCAGGATGCTGGGATCATGACCTGAGCTGAAGGCAGCTGCCCAACCAACTGAGCCACCCAGGCGTCCCTGGAGTAAGATATTTGAGAGCCATATGCTTTGCAAGATACGTCAGCTAAAGTGTAGATATTTCTTTTCAAGGAGATGTTCAACAAAAAAAGCTTAATACAATTTTACTAAGTGTCTTGGAGACTTCTCCTAATAAGATGTCAATATATGGCGGACCCTAAAACTCTCCTATAATGCTAACAGGAATGTTGCCACCATACTGTCTGTTCATTTCTTGGTGGTTATGTGGTCACCACAATTGCCCATTATTATCCACTTTGGGGTGGACAAATGAGCCAGGCTTTGTTGAGTCTTTTGTGTGAAAAAACAGAAATAAAAACTTACAGACAATGAAAGCCAATAAGCTATTGAAAAATGATTTAATACCAGAGAAGGATACATTAGGAGCTAGAAGAAGGATGTTGCATATTTGGGGAAAACATGTACCACTATGGAAATAATGTGGAGGTCCTCAAATTATTAAAAATGTAACTACCATTTGATTCAACAATTTGACTTCTGGGAATACATCCAAAGGAAACAAAAACATTAACTCAAAAAGATATTTGCACCCCCATGTTCATATCAAAATTATTTATAAAATTCAAGGCAATATTAGGAAATGACCTAACTATGCACTGATGCATATCAGTGATAGAGAAGTTGTGAATATAGATATACATACATAATGGAATATTATTCAGTCATAAAAAAGAAATCCTACCATTTGTGACAACATGGATGGCCCCTAAAGACATTATGCTAGGTGAAATTAGACAACAAAGGACAAAGACTGCATGATCTCATTTATATGTGTAACCTAAAAATAAACCAAACTCAGAAAAAGATACTTGTGGTTACCAGAAATAGAAGATGGGGGAAGGAAAAAATTGGAAAAAAGTGGTCAAAAGGTACAAACTTCCAGCTTGCCTGGCTGGCTCTGTCAGTAGAGCACACAACTCTTGACCTTAGGCTTGTGAGTTTGAGCCCCACATTGAGTGGAGAGATTACTTTAAAAAAATAAAATCTTGGGGCACCTGGGTGGTTCAGTCAATTAAGCGTCTGCTTTGGCTCAGGTCATGATCTCAGGATCCTGGGATAGAGCCCCGCGTCAGGCTCCCTGCTCAGCAGGGAGTATGCTTCCGGCTCTCCCTCTGCCTCCTCCCAGCTCCTCAGGCTCTATCTCTGTCTCTGTCTCTCTTGAACAAATCTTATAAAAAGAGGTACAAACTTAAGTTATAAGGTAAGTGGGTACTAGGGATCTAATGTCCAACATGATGATTACAGCTAACACTGTTATATGAAATAGAAGAAAGTAAATCCTAAGAGATGTCATCACAAGGAAATTTTTTTTCCTCTTTTTTCTTTTTATTCTATCTGTATGAGAAGCTGGATGTTAGCTGAACCTATTGTAGTAATCACTTCATTTCAAAATACATGTAAATCAAACCATCATATTATACTCCTTGAACACATACAGTGATGTATGTCAATTATTTATCAATAAAACTGGAAAATTAATTAATTAATTAATTAATCTTGTGCATTGTTGGTGGGAATGTAAACTGGCACGGCCATGGAAAACTGTAGGAAGTTTCCTTACAAATTTCAAAATAGAACTATCATATGATCCAGTGATTCGCTTCTGTGTATATATCCAAAGGAAATGAAAATAGGACCCTGAAGAGATACCTGCACTGCTTGTTCATTTCAGCATCATTCCCATTAACAAAGATATTGAAACAATCTAAATGTTCATCAGGGGGTAAATGGACAAAGAATTCATGCACATACCACATCTACAGAGCATGTACATACATACAATGGGATCTCATTGAGCTATGAAAAAGAAGGAAATCCTGCTGTTTGCAACATGATGGATGGATCATGAGGGCATTATGCTAAGTGAAATAAGTTAGAGACCTCAATGTTGTATATCACATGTGGAATCTAAAAAAAATCCAAACTTATAGAGACAGACTAGAAAGATGGTTACCAGGGTCTTGTGGATGAGGAAAATGGGGGAGAAACTGGTCAAAAAGTACAAAATTTCAGATATGTAAGAGGAATAAATTCTGGAGATTTAATGTACAGCATAGTGACTATAGTTAATACTATGTTGTATACTTGAAATTTGCAGAGAGTAGATCTTAAGTGTTCTCACGACACACACAAAAGATAGCTATGTAAAATGATGGATATGTAATGAGTTTCATTGTGATCATCGCTTCACAACATAGATGCATATTAAAGTATCGCATTGTATACTTTATAAAATTTTATTTGCCAATTATACCTCCATGAAGCTAGGGAGGAAAAAAGAAAAAGTGACATAAAGACATCTTCAACTATTACTGCTGAATTTCTATTTCTCTAAGTTTATTTATTTTCACAATTTTGTTAATTTTTTCTTAATGTATTTTGTGGCTTTAATTTTAGGTAAATATATGGTTATGAGTGTTATATTTTCCTAAGGATGACACTATTACCATTCTTAAAATTCTCTCTTTATCTATCTCTTGTAAGATTTTTTAAAAGACCAATTTGTCTTATGTTAGTATAGACATTTCAGCTTTCTAATTATGGTTTACATGATATATCTTTTCCATCATTTTACCTTCAATCTATTTGTGTCTATAAATCCAAATGTGTCTACCCTAGGCAGCATACACTTTGTTCTTGTTTTTTCATCCAGTGTGACAATCTGCCTTTTTATCAGATTGTTTAATTCACTCACATTTCATGTTATGGATATAGTTGAGTGTTGTTTATTGTAAAATAACAATCTGCCATTTTACTTTCTGTTTTCTCTCACATAATTTTTATTCATTTTTTCTTCTTAGCTTTCCGTTAATGAATACTTTCTAGTGTTACATTTTATTTCCTTTTTTTCATCGTTTTGTGGTTATTTTCTTAGTGGCTGCTGTAGGTCTTGCCATATATATTTTAACATATCAAGGTCTACTTCAGATTTATACTAACTTAATTCCAGTAACATACAGAAATGTTACTTTTTTAGAGTTATTTTTTCTGCCTTTTAGTGCCATTATTGTTATACATATTATATCTGTAAATGTTACAAACACAATAGTACATTGTTATAAGTGTTGATATATATAATTGTATGACTTTGAAAGAAGCTGAGAGAAGAAAAGAGAGCAAGTACATATTTATAGTGTTTATTATATTAACCTTATTTATCACTCATGGTTCCCTTCATTTATCCCATACATTGGTGTTATGGGGTCCATGTGGGGTCATATCATTACTTCAATACAACTTTGTTCCCACCAATCTCCTCTTTGCTGTTATTAGCAAATATATTACATTTCTCTATGTTATAAACCTAACAATACACTTGTATGTATGTAGTTTTATGTAGATGCTTTTAAAATCAAAAAAAGGAAAGAAAGAAAGAAAGGGGAAGTAATACACATTTATAGAATGTCTTACAATTACATAATTGTTTTACCAGTGCTCTTTTTCTTTGCTATTTGTCATATGATTTCCAGTTACTGTCTGAGGTCACTTCTTTCAGCCTGAAGAAGTTTTTTTGTTTTTGTTTTTGTTTTTTGTTTTTTGTTTTTTTTTAGTATTTCTTGATAGTTGGGTTCTCTTACAGTGAAATCTTTTAATTTTTGTTTATTTGACATTGTCTTTATATTTCAGCTTCATTGTGCTACTTCCAGATTTCCTCTTTAGATAAAGATGTCTTTAGATAAAAACGTCCTTCAACATTTGACGATGGTGTTTCTCTGTATAACCCTTTGTGTTTTTCCTACTTGGAGTTTGCTGAGCCTCTTGGATGTGCTGACTAATTTTTTAATCAGAGATGGGAAATTTGGGTATTACTTCTTTGAATAAGTTTTTTGTGATTTTATTTATTTGTTTACTTTTTTCTTCCTCTCCCCTCTCTCCTGGTTATTCCAATGTAGGTATGTTGGTGGGATTAATGTGTCATACATATTCTGAGGCTCTGTCTATTTTTCCTTCATTCTTTTTGTTCTAGCAGGTTTTTTTAAAAAAATTTTTATTTATATTCTAGTTAGTTAACATACAGAACAATATTGGTTTTAGGACTAGAATTCAGTGATACATCACTTATATACAACACCCAGTGCTTGTCATAACAAGTGCCTTCCTTGGTATCCATCACACATCAGTCCATCCCTCACCCACTTCCCTCCATCACCCCTCAGTTCTCTATTTTTAAGGGTCTCTTATGGTTTGTTTCCTTCTTTCTTTCTTTTTCTCCCCACCCCCCATATGGTCATCTGTTTTGTTTCTTAAATTCTACATATGAGTGAAATCATATGGTGTTTGTCTTCTCTGACTGACTTATTTTGCTTAGCATAATACACTAGCTCCAACCACATGATTGCAAATGGTAAGACTCCATTCTTTTTTTTTTTAAGCTTTTATTTATTTATTTATTTGACAGACAGAGATCACAAGCAGGCAGAGAGGCAGGCAGAGAGAGAAGGAAGGGAAGCAGGCTCCCCATTGAACAGAAAGCCTGATGCGGGGCTCAATCCCAAGACCCTGGGATCATGACCCGAGCCGAAGGCAGAGGCTTTAACCCACTGAGCCACCCAGGCACCCCAAGACTCTATTCTTTTTGATGGCTGAGTAATCATGTGTGTGTGTGTGTGTGTGTGTGTGTGTGTGTACCACATGTATGTATGTATACCACATCTTTTTTACCAATTCATCAGTGATGGACATTTGGACTCTTCTCATAGTTTAGCTATTGTTGATAATGTTGCTATAAACATTGGGGTGCATGTACCGCTTCAAATCTATGTTTTTGTATCCTTTGGGTAAATACCTAGTAATTCAATTGTTGGATTTTTAACTTTTTTGAGGAACCACATACTGTTTTCCAGAGTTGCTGCACCCATTTGCATTCCCATCAGCAGTATAAGAGAGTTCTCCTTTCTTCACATCCTCACCATTTTTTTGGTTACACACTTATATTGTTTTCAAGAGCACCTTTATTTTTTTTTAAGATTTTTATTTATTTATTTATTTATTTGACAGACAGATCACAAGTAGGCAGAGAGGCAGGCAGAGAGAGAGGAGGAAGCAGGCTCCCAGCTGAGCAGAGAGCCCCATGTGGGACTCGATCCCAGGACCCTGAGATCATGACCTGAGCCGAAGGCAGAGGCTTTAACCCACTGAGCCACCCAGGCGCCCCTTCAAGAGCACCTTTAGATTTGAGCTTTCTCGTGCTATCTTTTAAATAAAGTTACTTCCTTTGGCAGACCTACAGAATTCTCTATTCAAAGATCTACCTTTTTCTTCTAAGAAAAAAAAATCTCTGAGCTATGGAACTGGGGTAGAGACTTCTCTATGTATGGTACCCTTCCTTTAGGAAGAGGTACTGAGTATAGGCAGTCATTTCTGGCTTGCTTGGCTTCCTCTCCCTTGATGGAACTTTCACCCTACAGAAGAGCTGGTGTAAAGGAAATCAGGGTCTCAGTCTAAGATACACACTTATGTTAGAGCCTCTATCCTATGAATAGGGGCTAGGTCAGACAGGAGACTATTACTTCTCATGAAGTCACCTGGAATCTAAAGGATGGGAACAGATTGTGATTCAAATGCTCCAGATTCTCATTATTCTTACTGAGTTTTAGATTTTTCTTGAGTAAATGTTTATTTATTTATTGTAGGCCCTTATGCCAATTTCTATATACATTAAATGGTTGTGGCTTTTTAGGGCACCTGGGTGCCTCAGTGGGTTAAGCCTCTGCCTTCAGCTCAGGTCATCTTCTCAGGGTCCTAGGATGGAGCCCCTCATTGGGCTCCCTGCTTAGTGGGGAGTCTTCTTCTGCCTGTGCCCTGATTTCTGTGCTCTCTCTCTCTTTCTCTCTCTCTCTCCTCCTCTCAAATAAATGGATAAAATCTTTAAACATAGATAAATAAATAGTTGTGGCTTTCTGGAATAATTATTACCAATTATGCTTATTCGGCTGTAGAATGATTCCATAAAACTCCTAGTGCTGCCATTCCAGAAATGGGACTCCTAAAATTGGTTACTTTAATTACATTGGGAAGAGAGAACTAAAATGATTAAAAACTCAAATGGTAGTGGTGAAGTGAAGGCAAAGGCTATAAACTACTCTTTTAGAAGTCTTTTTTTTTTAAGATTTTTTTTATTTATTTATTTGACAGAGAGAGATCACAAGCAGATGGAGAGGCAGGCAGAGAGGGAGATAGAGGGAAGCAGGCTCCCTGCTGAGCAGAGAGCCCGACGCGGGACTCGATCCCAGGACCCCGAGATCATGACCTGAGCCGAAGGCAGCGGCTTAACCCACTGAGCCACCCAGGCGCCCCGACTCTTTTAGAAGTCTTAATGCAAGGTAGGGTAGCTCTAAAAGTATAGAGAAGAAGTACAGGGGTGGAGAGGTGTTTTTGTTTTTGTTTTTTAAGCTTTCCCTTGAGTAAACATGGAAGGAAAGATTAATTGGAAAACCCACTGTATATCTTTTTTTTTTTAAGATTTTTTATTTATTTGCCAGAGAGAGAGAGAGAGCAAGCGAGTACACACAAGCAGGCAGAGAGGCAGGCTTGATTAAAAGAAAAGGTATAATAGCATGTCTTGAGATGAAAACAGGAAACTTAAAGAAGTTGTGAAATCTGGCTTTGATCTTGCTAGAGCATTGATTCTCATGTATGTGCAAGGGAATTGCACAATAGAATTTTCCAGTGCCTTTTTTTGCCTCCCTCAGAAGCAGACCTTAATCTAAGGGCTCAATGCAAGCAGATTATTGAAAGTTACCAAGTAAACAGATGAGATGAAGTGAAGAGGGAAGAGAAGGAGGTGTCATTAATGACGCTACCACAGTGGGAAAGTAGAGCCTAATCCCTGGGAAGCTCTGGAAAATAATGCAAAAGTCATGTACAAGAATTCTCCCTTCCCTCTCTGCTCAGCAGGGAGTCTGCTTCTCTCTCTCTCTCTCTCTCTCTCTGCCTGCCTCTCCGTCTACTTGTGATCTCTCTCTGTCAAATAAATAAATAAAATCTTAAAAAAAAAATTAAAAAAAAAAAAAAAGAATTCTCCCTTCCAAGGAAGGAGGAGAGCTATATATCCTCACACCAATGTTTTTGTATCCTTTGGGTAAATACCTAGTAATTCAATTGTTGGATTTTTAACTTTTTTGAGGAGTCATGTCATGGTAAGTGTCTCTACGGGTATCAATTTCTGACCATTTTGGCCTGATGTCAGCTTCAGTAAAGTGGATTCTGGTAGCCTAAAGTCAGCTCTTTGACAAAGATGCAAAAACTAAATGTGGCAAATTATGCTGGTATGCATGGAAATTAGTCACAATGCATCAACAGTGCCTACTACAGAAGGGAGTTTTCCAAACTCACTTGCCTGTACTCTTCTCTTTCCTCAGCTACTACCCTGAATTCTGATTACCCTTGAATTCTGCTTACCACTATTGAGAAAAGGTGTGTATAAACATGTCATCAAGATGCTGCAGGATTTAATAGCCTCAGCATATTAGTTCAAGGCCACAGAAGTCAAATGAGACAAAGTTTCCACTGGGACTGAATAAGACCAGTCTTAGAGACTGGGAGACTGGGGGGTGGGGTTGGGAAGAGAAAAACACTTTTTGAGATTTCTTCAGTGAATATGATTGAGTCCACAAAAAGGACCTAAGTTTCCTGAAATTGAGATGAAAATTGCAAGAATTTTAAAAGATCCAGTCAGCACTGTCTTGACATGTGGTAACATTAGACATTAAAAGGAACAGAAGCGAAGAGTGTGAGTGGAACAGTAATCACGATGTATGGGTTGTTGTGAGTTAGTGTGAGGCTAAAGAGACCGGGGGCTCAAAGATGCTAGAAAGAAGAGCAGAGCTGAAATGAGCACGGGATTAGGCTAAATAGAGAGGTAAGGGAAGACAAAAGACACCCTAATGTACTGAGACTCTAGAAGGGGAGGGGAAATCAGAGGTTATCTGATGGCAAAGCTTAAGTGCAAGAAATATGGGAGGAAACAGATCTGGCACAAAGAATCTAGATAGAGGTAGAGCCTTGAGATTTAATCTTCAAAGTGGAAAATTCAGAGCAGTCAGGCTGAAGTGGAGACAAAATTTTTTGGAAATATGGAGCTTGAGAAATTATAAGGCAAAGCTCTCTCATGAGTCATTTATTTGTGTAATGGCGAGGGTTCAAAAGAGGAAGAAAATCCTTGACCTAGTATTAAAGTTATAAAAAGAGAGGCACCTGGGTAACAGGCCGGCTTCTCCCTCCCCCTCTGCATGCTATTCCCCTTGCTTGTTCTCTCTCTTTGTCAAATAAATAAAAATGAATAAAATATTTAAAAACAAACAAATAGGGGCACCTGGGTGGTTCAGTGGGTTAAGCCTCTGCCTTAAGCTCATGTCATGATCTCAGGTTGCTGGGATCGAGCCCCATGTCTTTGGGCTCTCTGTTCAGTGGGGAGCCTGCTTCCCCCTCCCTCTGCCTGCCTCTCTGCCTACTTGTGATTTCTCTCTCTGTCAAATAAATAAATAAAATCTTAAAAAATAAATAAATAGAATGAAGTTATAAAAAGAGATGATATGAGATGTTTTGTAACCTGAAGATACTACAGTAAAGATCTGGAAAGGATGGCATAATTTTTCAAAGTCGCCCATCAAAATTATTTTGATATTTAACACACAGATGAATTATTTTATTTAGTATTACAACTTTGGTCTTTCTGAATCACACAGAAGAAATTCAACCAAAAAGAAATTATTCTTCAGTCTCAACCATTATTTTCAGATTTCCTACTGGAATAATAACCTTTTAAATTGTATAGTAAGCTCCCATTGAGTAGAATTAGACTCTCACCTGAGAAATTTAGTTGAGAGTTGACAATTCACGCAGTGAACATTCTGTTTCCATAAAGCATTTGCTCCAATAGGGAAGCAGTAGGTTCAATCTTTCCTCTACAAAGGTATGTTGGGAATGATTTTTAAATTTTTTTTTTAAATTTTTTAAACTGTAGCTGTCCACAAGTTAATTACTTCAGAATTGCCCATTGAACAACCAATTACTAAAGTGAAGCCTGTATTTCAAGATGATTTTAGGGTCTTTTATGTCCTAAGAATCCCTGTCCTGGGCACTGAGAATCCCATGGCGAACAAAGACATGATTGCAGTTGTCTAAGAGGACAGCATGACAAACTGGAGCAGATAGTCAAAATGTGATTACTGTGGAGAAAAAAGAAATAAAGAGGGATTTTCCCCCCTATTTAACTTTTTAGTTTAATTGTCAGTAAATAGATGAACATGAAGATTAGAATGACAAAGCAAATGATTTTCCTTTCAACATCTACCGGAACTCCCAGTGAACAAACTACACACAAAGTTTTACTTAATGATTTACAAACATACAAAAAGTAATTTTGGGGACGCCTGGGTGATCAGTGGGTTAAAACCTCTGCCTTTGGCTCAGGTTATGATCCCAAGGTCCTGCGATCAAGCCCCACATCGGGCTCTCTGCTCAGCAGGGATCCTGCTTCCTCCTTTGTCTCTGCCTGCCTCTCTGCCTGCTTGTGATCTCTCTGTCAAATAAATTAATTAATTAAATCTTTAAAAAAAAAAAAAGAAAGAAAGAAAAGTAACTGTTTACTGAGCACCTACTATATACCCAAGTCGTTAATATACATGAACTCTAACTGGTGATTGCACAAAAGTGGGAAATTGCTATTTTTCATAGAAACTTGAGTTTAAGCCTTCACTCCCCCATCCCAGTCAGTTTGCCACCTCCAAGTCTCCACTGTATGGAAATCCTCACAACAAATCTCAAGAGAGGTGTCACTGATTTCATTTTATCGATAAGGAAACTGAGATCAGGTGGTTAAATAAATTGCCAGAGGCCTCACAGCTTCTAAATGCAAAAGTTATAACTCGAACCCAAATTTTGTGGGTTGTTTTCTTTATGGTGCTTCAATAATTGTTGTTTCTCTTTTATATCTATACTGCATATTGAATATACAGAATATTTTTTTAAAAATCCCTTCTTCTTTGGTTTCTTACACATTTTTAGAGCTTCTTCTATCTCATTTTTTTCTTTACTCAGATTTATGTCTGAGGAAAAAGAAGAAAGGTTATTTTAAGAATACGCAC
Organism: Neogale vison; assembly: GCF_020171115.1. Lineage (NCBI taxonomy): Eukaryota > Metazoa > Chordata > Mammalia > Carnivora > Mustelidae > Neogale > Neogale vison. The sequence continues at coordinate 73,574,966 of NC_058091.1, read as the reverse complement.
AGATTCTTAAAATAACCTTTCTTCCCTGCATCGGGCTCTCTGCTCAGCAGGGAGTCTGCCCCTCCCCCCCTCCTCTCTCTGCCTGCCTACTTGTGATCTTTCTCTCTCTCTCTGTCAAATAAATAAAAAGATTAAAAAAAAAAAAAAGACGGCCTGCAAACATTTCTGTCTGGGTGATTACACAGCCAGGCTGACATAGAGGTAGGGAGTGAGTAGAGCATTCAAAACTGATATTCCCAGCATTAGGTTCAATATTCTTAATTCCTGTTTTATATTCCCTGTGCAGGTCCTGAGCCAACGGGTCCTCAAATTCCTTTCTTGGTCTGGGTCTATTTTGCAAAAGAATGAACTGCACTGCCAGTTGGCATATTGCCAGTGTGGGACAGCAGAGAGAAACTGAAGGGTGAGAGACGCCAGAAGACATGCTCTGGCTCCGTCTCCTTGATAGCAGCGCCTTGACTGGCAGCAGTTGCATTTCTTAATGGAGTTCCAGCTCCAGAAGGGTGACCTGGCCCCTGTGCTAGGATAGTGCTGCCTCTGTGTTTTGTCTCTTGGGCTGAGATGGGGGCAAGGGTGTTTTGCCATCATTGCTAGCCTCTGGATGGCCTGGCTGTCCTCTTGGGCTTCTCACTTTTTCATCTCCGGTGTAACCATTCCCCTGCAATAAAGCCCTGCTGTTTTATTTTTATTTATGTATGTATTTTTTAAGATTTTATTTATTTATTTGAGAGAGAGAGTAAGAGAGAGCATGAGAAGGGAGAGGGTCAGAGGGAGAAGCAGACTCCCTGTGGAGCTGGAAGCCTGATACGGGTCTCCATCCTGGGACTCCAGGATCATGACATGAGCTGAAGGCAGTTGCATAATCAACTGAGCCACCCAGGCACCCAGTCCTGCTGTTTTTTAAAAACTCAGGTGGTATTTCATATGATATCATTTTTATGTGGAACCTAAAAAAACAAGCCAATGAATAAACAAAGAAAAAGCAGAAACAGACTCATAAATCTAGAGAACTAGCTGATGGTGGGCAAAAGGAAAGAGGAGTGGGAGATACAGTCTTCCAGTTACGGGATGAGTAAGGCAAGGGGCTAAAATGCACAGCATAGTCCACAGTATTATAATATAGTCCATGGTATTATAATTTAGTTGTATAATATAATCCATGGTGTTATAATAGTATTATTGTATGGTAACTGATGGTAGCTACTACACTTGGGGTGAGCATAGCATAACAGAGAGAGTTGTTGAATCACTCTATTATACACCCAAACCTGATGAAACATTGTGTGTTGACTCTATTTCAATTAAAAAAAAAAAAAAAAGAATTCAGGTAGTTTTTGTTTACCTGATTCGATCTTGACACTTACCCCAAATACTTTATACTTCCTTATAAAGACCCATGAACTTTTGATGGTATATTTAATAAGTATACATTTAATATATATACTCTGTGCACTTGTGAGTGTATATTTAATAAATATCTTCTTAGCCAACCTCTGTGTTTCATGAGGGCAGAGACCAGGCCTGTCTCCTTCACAAACAAAATAGTAACTGCCAATAATTACTACTTAATAAAGTAGTAATTGCCAAGTGAGAGGTGTTTAATACTTACTTGTTGGACAAATAAATGGATAAATAAGATGCAGCATACAGATTTTTCTCTCTTCAAAGTATCTGTCATCTCCTCACTTATTCTCACCCTGAAATAACAAGGTAAAATAACAACAAAAGTGGCTGTTCTTCTGCACATTCTGACGCATCCTCACATCACTCAGGAAAAGTCAACTCACACACAAAAATTAAGTAACATCTTCCTAAATGATTAACATAAAAGTGCAACACTTGTTGTTGGTGTAGAGAAATGCAACTGATTTCTGTGCATTGATTTTATATCCTGACACTTTACTGAATTCCTGTACAAGTTCTAGCAGTTTTGGAGTGGAGTCTTTTGGGTTTCCCACATATAGTATCATATCATCTGAGAAGAGTGATAGTTTGACTTCTTCTTTGCTGATTTGGATGCCTTTAATTTCATTTTGTTGTCTGATTGCTGAGGCTAGGACTTCTAGTACTATGTTGAATAGCAGTGGTGATAATGGACATCCCTGCCGTGTTCCTGACCTTAGCGGAAAAGCTTTCAGTTTTTCTCCATTGAGAATGATATTTGCGGTGGGTTTTTCATAGATGGATTTGATGATATTGAGGTATGTGCCCTCTATCCCTACACTTTGAAGAGTTTTGATCAGGAAGGGATGCTGTACTTTGTCAAATGCTTTTTCAGCATCTATTGAGAGTATCATATGGTTCTTGTTCTTTCTTTTATTGATGTGTTGTATCACACTGACTGATTTGCGGATGTTGAACCAACCTTGCAGCCCTGGAATAAATCCCACTTGGTCGTGCACAGAAATCAGTTGCATTTCTCTACACCAACAACAAGACAGAAGAAAGAGAAATTAAGGAGTCAATCCCATTTACAATTGCACCCCAAACCATAAGATACCTAGGAATAAACCTAACCAAAGAGGTTAAGAATCTATACTCAGAAAACTATAATGTACTCATGAAAGAAATTGAGGAAGACACAAAGAAATGGAAAAATGTTCCATGCTCCTGGATTGGAAGAATAAATATTGTGAAAATGTCTATGCTACCTAAAGCAATCTACACATTTAATGCAATTCCTATCAAAGTCCCATCCATCTTTTTCAAAGAAATGGAACAAATAATTCTAAAATTTATATGGAACCAGAAAAGACCTCGAATAGCCAAAGGGATATTGAAAGAGAAAGCCAAAGTTGGTGGTATCACAATTCCGGACTTCAAGCTCTATTACAAAGCTGTCATCATCAAGACAGCATGGTACTGGCACAAAAACAGACACATAGATCAATGGAACAGAATAGAGAGCCCAGAAATAGACCCTCAACTCTATGGTCAACTAATCTTCGACAAAGCAGGAAAGAATGTCCAATGGAAAAAAGACAGCCTCTTCAATAAATGGTGTTGGGAAAATTGGACAGACACATGCAGAAAAATGAAATTGGACCATTTCCTTACACCACACACAAAAATAGACTCAAAATGGATGAAGGACCTCAATGTGAGAAAGGAATCCATCAAAATCCTTGAGGAGAACACAGGCAGCAACCTCTTCGACCTCAGCCGCAGCAACATCTTCCTAGGAACATCGCCAAAGGCAAGGGAAACAAGGGCAAAAATGAACTATTGGGATTTCATCAAGCTCAAAAGCTTTTGCACAGCAAAGGAAACAGTTAACAAAATCAAAAGACAATTGACAGAATGGGAGAAGATATTTGCAAACGACATATCAGATAAAGGACTAGTGTCCAAAATCTATAAAGAACTTAGCAAACTCAACACCCAAAGAACAAATAATCCAATCAAGAAATGAACAGACGTTCCTGCAAAGAAGACATCCAGATGGCCAACAGACACATGAAAAAGTGCTCCATATCACTCAGCATCAGGGAAATACAAATCAAAACCACAATGAGATATCACCTCGCACCAGTCAGAATGGCTAAAATCAACAAGTCAGGAAATGACAGATGCTGGCGAGGATGCGGAGAAAGAGGAACACTCCTACACTGTTGGTGGGAATGCAAGCTGGTGCAACCACTCTGTGAAACAGCATGGAGGTTCCTCAAAATGTTGAAAATAGAACTGCCCTATGACCCAGCAATTGCACTACTGGGTATTTACCCTAAAGATACAAACATAGTGATCCAAAGGGGCACGTGCACCCGAATGTTTATAACAGCAATGTCCACAATAGCCAAACTATGGAAAGAACCTAGATGTCCATCAACAGATGAGTGGATAAAGAAGATGTGGTATATATACACAATGGAATACTATGCAGCCATCAAAAGAAATGAAATCTTGCCATTTGCGACAACATGGATGGAACTAGAGCGTATCATGCTTAGCGAAATAAGTCAAGCAGAGAAAGACAACTACCATATGATCTCCCTGATATGAGGAAGTGGTGATGCAACATGGGGGCTTAAGTGAGTAGGAGAAGAATCAATGAAACAAGATGGGATTGGGAGGGAGACAAACCATAAGTGACTCTTAATCTCACAAAACAAACTGAGGGTTGCTGGGGGGAGGGGGTTTGGAAGAAGGGGGGTAGGGTTATGGACATTGGGGAGGGTATGTGCTTTGGTGAGTGCTGTGAAGTATGTAAACCTGGCGATTCACAGACCTGTACCCCCAGGGATAAAAATATATGTTTATAAAAAATAAAAAATTTTTTAAAAAAGTGCAACACTTGTAAGTACCAAAGAATAAAAGAAAAACTTCGTGAAACCAACTTGAGAAGCCAAAAGTGGGACATTAAACCTGATTTGGCTTTATAAAACCAGAGAAAACCAAGTGAGTGCTGAACCAGTTTCCTTTTAAATGGAAACTTGTTCTTTTCTGTCATCTTTTTATGCCAAATGATTTGAATTTGAATGAATCATACCAATGACTCAAATGTTTTGGAAGGCGTTACTATTTATCAAAGTCAGTAGGAGAGAAGGGAGAATTTATTTTGAGAGTTGAGAAATCTTAGTATGTATTATTCTGTAAGAGTACAAAGATGTGTGCACTCTTTACAAGTCACAATTTGGGAAGGTCCTATAGATTTTTCATGGAAGCAGAGCTGGCTGTGTATCTTCTTGGCTTTTATGGACCACTGTCTAGCCTTCTTTCTTTTCCTTCTTTATGAGGACAGTGGGAGGGCAGCACAGCGGGGGTGGGAGGAGGAGAGAGTTAGGAGTTCAGTCTTTTGCTTGCCGTGGTTTTGAGAAAATAACTGAGTTTCTGCAAAAAGAAAGTGGAAGAAAGTGAAGCAATGCTTGAAGGAAGCAAAAATCATTTAGTGAGCACCAAAAAGCAATGAGCTGAAAATGATCTCTTTGTGCAAAGAAATTGCACAATAGTAAATATTTCTTTGGAAACCAAATTATTATTTTTTTTTTAGATTTTATTTGTTTATTTGACAGACAGAGATCACAAGTAGGCAGAGAGGCAGGCAGAGAGAGAGCAGGAGAAACAGGCTCCCCGCTGAGCAGAGAGCCCAACACGGGGCTTGATCCCACGACCCTGGGATCATGACCTGAGCAGAAGGCAGAGGCTTTAACCCACTGAGCCACCCAGGCACCCCTGGAATCCAAATTCTTTTATGTAATGTGTCTTAAAAGCTACTCTGGAGTGTTCTTATGATAGACTTAAGGGATAGAGAAACTTCTAGCTCTTTTGATGTAAACACAAAATTAAAATAGGTACACTCTAGATAGCCCAGAGAATAGCATACCCACAGCACAGCATAACAAACAGCCTTGGTATATAGCCACAGAGGATCCATTTAAAACAGGAGGCATGAGGCAATTGAAGAACAGCAAAATAAACAAACAAATAAATAAATAAATATAAAAATAAAATTTAATATTTTGTTGTTTGTTACTATTTTCAAAGGATTTCCACATATGCTATCATAAAACTCAACGAGACAAACATGGCCCTGCTTTACCTTCTAAAGTAATCAAACAACTTTCAAGTATCTAGAGCATAGTAGGCAATGGCAATTCAACTTTTTTGGCTGGTATATATATGTGTATAGATATATACACATATATATATCACACATAGAGTTTTAAAAAATATGTATCTTTCAGATAAAGGCATGTTACTATGTTTACAGGAAAAATTCTCACCAGTAGGTTCATTAAGCTACATGATAGCAACGATAGAATGTGTTGGAATCTTTGATCCTTTTCAACTTGAAGATTTCATCACAGAGTGGCTATAAAGATTAGATGGAATAAGGCGTGTCAAAATTGCCTTGTGACCTAGAAGTGTCTTTCCAGGGGTCATAAAGGATTAACTTGGGCCCTGAGATTTGAGGGAAAAACAGGCCACACTGTTCTCCTGAAAGGAATGAATTGGAGTCATTTTAACTGTTTGACTTTTGTATATCTGAACCCATCTGACTGCAACATGTGTCTCAGTCCTGCAGCTCTGGAGAGGGACGAGGGAAGTTGTGCAACATGTGTGGGTGAGAGGTAGCAGCAGAGCTGAGTGGAAAAAAGGGAGGAGAACCAAGATTTTATTTTAAGTGGTGGCTTATATTTATCCCTTGACCCACTAAGCAGTGGGATGTTCCCTCCTCTGAGTTTGTGCAGTATTTTGTCCATCCCTCTTCTCAAGTGTGTGTAATATCCTTCTTCAAAAAAGTATTTTATTTTTAAGTAATCCCTCCACCCAGCATGGAGCTCAAATTAACAACGCTGAGATCAAAGTCACCTGTTCTACCTACCGAGCCAGCCAAGTGCCCCAAGAGCATGTACTATCATGAAGGCTATTTCTCCCAACAGAGCTGGGCATCTTGAGGACTGAATAAATATTTGTCACATGAATAAAAGAGCTGTATCAAAATTCACTTTTTTCCAGACTAACCAACTTTTTTTTTTAAGATTTTATTTATTTATTTGACAGAGATCACAAGTAGGCAGAGAGGGAGGCAGAGAGAGAGGAGGAAGCAGGCACCCCGCTGAGCAGAGAGCCCGATATTCCTGGGATCATGACCTGAGTTGAAGGCAGAAGCTTTAACCCACTGAGCCACCCAGGCTCCCCCAGACTATCCAACTTTGATGCCCACAGCCAAAATGAATAGCATTTAGTAATTCCACCAACTCTTGACTACACATTTTGTTTTCTTTAAAAAATTTGCTATGCTAGATATAAGCAAAAATGTGTTTGCTTGTACAGTCCTTGGACTTGAGGAACTACAAATGCACTGAAGGAATTAGAGTTATAATAACAAATCACCCCAAAGTAGGAAATCATGGAACACTTGAAACTGGGGTAACATGTGAGTCTGAGTCTTAAAAGGTAGTAGTATTTTACTAGGTTAAAGTGTGGAGAAAAAGGCATTTCCAGTAAGGAAGAGGATGTGCAAAGATATGGAAGGATCCAGTAGTATGGTTCATGCAAAGCATTAGAAATGAAGCTCTTCAGCCAAAGCAGGGAGAATTACAGGACTCCTTAATGCCCACTGAGCTGCCTGCCTTTCTCCATTTTTCTTGATTGCAGTTGTTGAGGATTTCAGAGGGTGATAGATTGAATTACCGACCCTATTCTTTATTTCTCCCTGTACCCACTCCTTTGCTATCTCTTTTAAAAACTTGTTCAAAGCCATGCCTTTCCCAGCTCCTTCCCCTTGTCCAGTGTGGTAAGAACAGATAGAAACCAGGCAGAACTTGAAATGCACTTGAGAAAGAGGGTTTGCCTTTTTGAATTTTTGCTCTTCTGCTCTTACTATGGTGAGAGCTTCCTGTGGGTAGCTGCTGCCTCTTTTGCCTGATTTTCAAAAATGAACACTCAGCAGAGCCACACCATGTGACCAATGGACCCAAGAGTGAAATCTGTGCTGATTGCTACATGCCACTGAGATTTTGTGGTTCTTTTTACGCAATGTTGTTGCAGTACTTAGTTGGCCCGGAGCATATTGATACCTCTTTTCACAGCCTAATTTCAGAATCAATTGAGAGAGAAGGAGGGCAGGAAGAAAAGTGGGCAAGAGACAGGGAGTGAGAGAGGGAGGGGAACAGGGAAAGAGCAAAGGAGCAGATGGAGAGCAAATCTCTCGCTTATTATGAAAATCCTGCCTTGAAGGATGAGGCTTAGGGGAATTTGAACCCTGGCTTCATGATACAGACCCTAGAGTCACACAGCACTCCTGCTCCAGCTGCAGCACTTTGTGCCCACAGAGGCTGAGCCTTTCCCTTGAAACTCCGCCAGGCCAAGAAAAGCAGAATGGCTCTATTTGGCAGGCAGATGCCAAAGGCAGAAGGAGGGGAAGGATGAAATACCCATATGTAGAGCCCAGTCTCAGGCTTACCCACAGGATAATTTCTATCAATAAAAGTGCCTGATGAATGCCGCTTCTCAGCATTCTGTGATAGTTAAATCTAAAAAAATACATAAATAAAGCACCAATAGAGTACCTGATTTAGAGTGCTCAGCAAACGTACTTGCCCACGTTCTTTCCCTACCCTCTCCTGCCTATATATCTATTTTTTCCCTCTTCCTTTTGATTGTCTTCCTGTCCCTCCATCTTTCCAATTCAACTCTAAATTAATGATAATATATACTGTGTTGTATTTTACCAACTACATGTTCCTCAATTTACAGACTTAATGTATGAAGCATTTATTTCCTTCTATAGACATAGATCAAACTAAATTAAATTCCTTTCAAAAATGGGTTTGGGTATTCAATTGATCTTCATTGTGGGGTCATTTGATCTTAACTATAAAAACTTCCATCCCCTCAACATGTTACTCTCAGTTTCCTTACAGGTCTTCTATTTTTCACTTGTGGTTTTGTTTTTATAAAGAACACATTTATCCTAATTTAATGTGTGTCTGAGCTTGTCATTTATCCTAATTTAATGTGTGTCTGAGCTTGTCATGCTTTCAGTTTCAAAATTTTTCAGATTACATACTGGAACAATATGGAGGCGCTAAACAACACTGTTGTGTTTCCGTTTTCAATGCTCATTTTTTTTTTTTTTTGGTGGAATTTAAACACTGATGTTGAGAAATTGACATGAGAGAAATATTAAAAAGCTCAGCATTGGACCTAGGTGATGTAGTTAGTAGCAAGGAGGAGAGGAGAGGAGAGGAGAAGAGAGGAAAGGAAAGGAAAGGAAGGAAGAAAGGAAGAAGAAAAAAAGGAATAAATTTAAAAGCTGTTCCGTGCCAGGGTAATATATGCATGAAAGAAGTGAATAAAGACTGTTAAGAGAAAACAAAGAGCACCAGTCCCACTTGCCCCAGAACCATGAGAGAGAAACAGGAGCAGAGGTAAGGACAGCCTACAATGTGATGGGAGTGGAGTACAAAAACATTTGAGGGGCGCCTGGATAGCTCAATGCGTTAGGCCTCTGTCTTCCGCTCGGGTCATGATCTCGGTGTCCTGGGATCAAGCCCCACATCAGACTCTTCTCTCTCTGCCTGTCTCTCTGCCTACTTGTGATCTCTCTCTCTCTCTCTCTGTCAAATAAATAAATAAATAATGTCTTAAAAAATTTGTTTGAGTCCACTATCTAGGCAGTCTATGTGTGAAGATAACAAATATAAAACTTCTGTAGAAGTCACAAGTTTAAAACCTTACATACTAAAATGGTTTAGGAAGACAAAACACAGTATGAAGATTTCAGTCTATCATCAACACAGATTTTGAAAGTTCTTTAAAGGCCAAATATTTCCTAAGATTTGGGGAAAGTATATTTTTGTTTTATAGATTAGTTTTTTTTGAACATTCAATAGATACATACTTTTGCACATAACTCCCCTGTAGAAGGACTGTAGCACCCTAAGCATTAGAAAAGGGAAAGGCAGAGCTGTTCCTCCTTCAAAAGAAATAACACTTGCTTCTCTTACGGACCTGCTTCTCTGATCTTCCCATATTTAGTAAAGTGAGGGCTAACAGAGGAAGAGACATTAATAACACTGGCAGGTTTATGTAGCAATGCCCAAAGGTGAAAAATAAAGCAGTTTGGATACAGTGTGCATTTTGGAGGAAACTTTCTAGATGTTTTTCCTGGGCTATTTATTTATTTATTTTTTTAAATGTACTCCTGACAGTAGTGAATATTAATTTCCATCGTATGGGACTTGTGACTTGATCTGTCTTTGATCCGTGTGGCAGGCTTGGGTGTATTCTGTTATCTTCAAACGGCTTCAGATGATGGGGTAAACATTTTTCTTGCTCCTCTCTTAAGCACTGTGGATGGAGGGAAGGAGGTGTGCACTGCTTTATTTCAATGAAGTACATGCCTTACATTTCCTGTTGTTTGAACAGAAAGACTTGGAGCCATCATGCCAGAATATCCAGGTGGGATTTAGGACGGAACTCAGAGAATCTCACCTCCTAGCCCGGAGCCAGATAACTCAATAATATCGTTGTAGTGCATATCTGATGCCCTTTGGAGTTTTAATCAGTTTTTCTAGCTGTTCTTGGTTAAGAGGGCTAGTCTACAATAAAATGCTTTGCCAATTCCAGAAATGGGAATACTATATAAATACTAATAAATATGGACAAAAAATAACTTTTTATTTTGATGAATCTTTCAGCAGGAATGGATATTGAACTTTATTGAATTTGTTTTGGTTTCTAGCGAGATAATTATATATTTTGGCTTTGACTTATTGATTGAGTCAATTAAATGAATATATATTCTAATATAAAACTATTCTAGTATTTCTTAATTAGAGTTACTTAAAATAAGTTTATTACTTTCAGCATATGACTGAATTATTTTTGCTTAATTTTTATTTAGGGATTTGAGAATGTATGTTTATAAAGACTCGTTTTAACTTTTAATTGCAAGTTTGATTTCTTCAGGGATGAAAATGTGATGAAATCCCTTTGAGCTTTAAATTTTTAAATGATTTTTTTGGTTCATACTTTTATTTTTACTTTGGTTTTATTGCATTATATTCAGAGAACATGCCTATGCCACTTATGTTTTTTGTAATTTAAAACGTCCTATGTGACTCAATGATCAATTTTTGTAAATTTTCCATTGTTATTAAGAAATAAGTTGTATTGGGGTGCCTGGGTGGCTCAATGGGTTAAAGCCTCTGCCTTCGGCTCAGGTCATGATCCCAGGGTCCTGGGATCAAGTGCCACCACCACCCCCAATTGGGCTCTCTGCTCAGCAGGGAGCCTGCTTCCTCCTCTCTCTGGCTGCCTCTCTGCCTACTTGTGATCTCTGTCAAATAAATAAATAAAATCTTTAAAAAAGAAAGAAAGAAAGAAAGAAGTTCTATTGTTTATAGGGCACAAATTTGGGGGAAATTGATACATTTTATTAATTATATCATCAGATTATCTAGAGATACAATTTCTGCCTACTTTATCAAGGACTGAGAAAAGTACGTTATTTTCTATTAAAATAGTGTTTTGGGTGCTTTTCCTCCTAGTTAGAGTAGTTTTGAAGTTTTGTTGTTTGTTTGTGTGGGGGGAGGATTCCTGGGTGGCTCAGTCCATTAAGTGTCTGCCTTTGGCTAAGGTCATGATCTCAGAGTCTTGGGATTGTGTCCTGTGTTGGGCTGTCTGCTCAGTGAATAGTCTGTTTCTCCCTTTGCCTCTACTGCTCCCCCTGCTTGTGCTCTCTGTCTCTCTGTCAAATAAATAAATAAAATCCTTCACAAACCTGTACCCCTGAAACAAATAATACATTATATGTTAATAAAAAATAAATAAATAAAACCTTACAAAAATCATTTTGTAATATTTTTAATACATACAGATTACTCCTTAACCTATAAACACACATGCTGTTCCTTGTGAATTTTATCAATAAAAAAATGACTGCCTTCATCCTATTAAATGCAATTTCCTTGAATTCTTTCCTCCCTGCTAATTATATCATCAATTCTGCTTTTAAAATTATATCTGTCAAGTATATTGTTTATGAGCAACCCTGTTTGAGTTCATTAAAAATTTTTGGAAAAAACTCTGATGTAGATTCTTTGTAGCTCAAGTTTCTTTCAATAGGAATTAAAGTATTTTTTATTAGACTTGTAATGCTCTTTCCTTCATTTCGAAACTGGTAAACCAAAAGTTAGGTGATATACTGATGAAAAATTTGAAATATGTATCTAAGAAGCATGTCTTCATGATGAGCTAAGTAAACTATGTAGTGACTCTGAACATGTAGATGATTACAGAATGATCTTTATTAAAAGATAAAGAGTTCTGAGCAATAATTTTAGGTTACTTTAAAATTACAATAAAATATAAAAAATCTCTGATTACCTCTACTTGGATTTAAACCAAATTAAGTATAGTAACATTAGTTGGGTTTTCTAGCAAATTAAACTGATGATCATAGTGCCTTAAGTGGAAGAGAAAAAAAAGAAAAGAAAAGCTAAACAATCAAGGAGTGATAAGATTTCCTGGTAGTGGGACACCTGGGTGGCTCAGTGGGTTGGGTATCTGCCTCAGGTTCAGGTCATGATTCTGGGGTCCTGGGATTGAGTCCCCCATCAGGCTCCTTGCTCAGTAGGGAGCCTGCTTCTCCCTCTACATGTCAGTCCCCTGCTTGTGCTCTCTCTCTCTGACAAATGGATAAATAAAATCTTAAAAAAGAAAAAAAAAAAGATTTGCTGGCAGCACAAGCCTGGTATTTATCATGTTTTCTTTTGATTAATCATAAATGACTCCTCCAAAATGCAAAATAACAGAAAGTATACTATTTACAAAATTCATGATGTTGGTTGCTGCATATGTTGTATACCCTGTACCAGTACCAGTTAGGATTCTTGTTCTCCAATGTCATAGTACAATTATGCACTTCTACCACCAGCATATTGGGGTTCCTATTTATTCACATTCTTGCCAACACTTTATATTATCAACTTCTAACTTTTATCTATCTTATATGTGTGAAAAGTTTAAGCATCTTTGATGTGTTTATGGCCCCTTCATCTCCTTTGTGTGAACTGTCTGGATTCTTTCCCCATTTCCTAATTTTTTTCTTTTTGCCAGAAGATTTCCTTTCTTGTTCTGTCCTTCACTAGTTTTCATATTAAATTTTTCCTGTTTTCTGTATATATATATTTTTTAAAGATTTTATTTATTTATTTGACAGACAGATCACAAGTAGGCAGAGAGGCAGGCCGAGATGGAGAAGGAGGCTCCCCTCCCTGCTGAGCAGAGAGCCTGATGTGGGGCTCTATCCCAGGACCCTGGGATCATGACCTGAGCCGAAAGCAGAGTCTTTAACCCACTGAGCCACCCAGGCGCCCCTGTTTTCTGTATATCTTGATTTTTATGTTTCTCTTTTTTCACCATTTTGAATTTCTTTTGGATTACTGTAGTTTAAAAAAAAAAAAAAACTTCTAATGCCTCCACACCACACACACTGACTTAGAAATTATAAATTCTATTTCTCTTAGTTTCTCCTTTGAAAATTATAATAAATATTACACAGAGTTCTGATTAAGTCTCTCTTACTATGTAATTGTCCACTATTTTTGTTAAATTTTTTTTTGTGCTCCCTGAGTTAGAAATTAATATTATTGTTTTATGCAAGTTTTTAAGAAAATGTATTCTCTTTATTTTATCAATTTCTTCATCATTATTCCTTCTCACTTTTCTGTGACTGTTTTCTCATTTTTGAAATATACTTTGGAATTCCTTTATTGAGGGTTTATTGGAGAAGAATGAATCCATTTTTGGTTGTTGTTCTAATATGTTTTTATTTTGTTCACATCCCTGAATAGTAACTTATCTGTGTCTGTAATGACAGGTTGAAATTAATCTGTATCAGTTCTTTGAAATGTTCTGGTTTCCATTGTTGAGATTGAGAAATCTGTAGTGAATCTAATTATTTCTTTGTAGATAATACAAAGAAATGCTTTTAATATCATCTCACTGTCTTTTCTTTTCTTTATTTTTACTGTGATATGTTGTGGGAGAGATTTCCTTTATTCTAATTATAAGGATTTGTTCTTTATTAATTATAAACATTTATTAATTATTATCTCTTGAAATATTTTCTCTCCCTTTTCCTATTTGCTTCTTACAGAATACCATATAAATACACATATATGTATTTATGTATATAAATATAAATGTGTGTATATGTATGTGTACATATATAATATATACACACACATATATGTATGTGTATACATACTTATATTTTTTCTCATTATATTCTTCATGTGTCTTAATCTCTCTCGTATTTGTTTTTATTTTTGTGTGCAATTTTTTAGAAAACTAATTTGGATCTGCCTTCCATTTCCCCAGTTTTTCTTATAAGCTACATGTAGTCTATTATTTAAAGCACTTGAATGTATAAATTCAATGATTACATTTTTTCTACAACTTCTATTTGTTTACTTTTCAAATCTCCCAATATTTGGGATTAAAATATTGGGTTAATTTCTTCATTTTTATTTCTTTCTACTTCTTCAAGCATTTAAACATTTTAATTTTGTGACTTTCATCATTCTGAGATGTGAGGTCATGTTTGGCCTTATTTTATCTGCTTGATTTTTAGACTTCTGAGAGCTTAGATTAAGTGTAAGCCCTTTAATGAGGACGTTCTGCCAGGTACCCAGAACTCTGCCAAGGAGGACAGCAGCAAATTTATTTCTCAGCTTGGCACTTCTGGGTTCATAGAAGTAGTTTAAATTAGGTCCCTAAAGCAGCCCAAATCATGCCTGTGTTTAAGATACTCAAGGGAGAATTTTTCCTCACTCACAGCACAAATTAAGACAGATACAGTTTCTGATTGTACAGATTTAGCCTTATTTACCATTTTACAGAAGGCATAAGCCTCCAAAGAGCACAGCTTTGTGTGGGAGGGCAGAAATTAGTTTTCACTCTCCTTGGAATGGTCCCAGGCCTGCCTTGGATCCTCTAGATAACTCAGATCAGTAAATACCTTGAGGATTATTTCAACTCACCAGTGTAAAGCACAAACAATGGTAACCTGTCTCTTGAGAAAACATTATGTATAAATACACATTAAATAAATGATAGAAAATGTCATACAGGAAATGGTTGGTGGGTGGCTTAGTTGGTTAAACATCTGCCTTCAGCTCAGGTCATGATCCCAGAGTCCTGGGATGGAACCCCAAATTGGGTTTTCTGCTCAGCAGGGATCCCGCTTCTCCTACCCCCACTCCCTCCGCTTGTGCTCTCTTTTTTTCTCTGGCAATTAAATAAATCAATAAATCTTATAAAAGGAAGGAAGAAAGGAAAAAGAAAGGAAGGGTGAGGCTGGGTGGCTCAGTGGGTTAAGCCTCTGCCGTTGGTTCACATCATGATCTCAGGGTCCTGTGATGGAGCCCCACATCGGGCTCTCTGCTCAGCAGGGAGCCTGCTTTCCCCTCTCTCTCTGCCTGCCTCTCTGCCTACTTGTGATCTCTCTCTCTCTGTCAAATGAATAAATAAAAATCTTTAAAAGAAAAAGGAAGGAAGGAAGAAAAAGAAAGGAAGGAATGAAGAAAGAAATGGTTGGTGGGACCAGGAATGTTTAAATTTGGACAAGTTGTGACATTTTGTTAGGGTTGAGGATGAGTGGGCAGATCATTTGGTAGCTCTTCCTACTCATTTCAAATATTCAAATGGTAGAGAAGTGGAAATAGATTTCTCTGTATGACCTAAAAGAACAGTACTATATTAAGATTGATCCATCAATAAATATAGCAACCATTGTTGTCTGGCACTGGAAACTATGAAGAATTGAAATGCCATCATATGATTTGTTTTCTTACTCATTTTTCAAAAATTTAACATTAAATAATAAAACTTTAAAAATAACTGAAAGTTTTCAAAACACGATTATTGGCTTCACAATATCTTGTAATGAGGAAATGGCAAGATTTATATAATCATTCTCTTGTAGAGTGAATTTTTGCCCTGAAGAGTACTGTTAAAAAAAAAAAAATCCATACCATCTTTTCAAAAGATCTCTGATAAATTCCTTAGATAGATTGCCGAAAGTGTCTGAAAATCATGAATAAGTTTTAAAGGCATTTGATATTTGTTTTCCAAATTGTTTTCTGGAAAGGTTAGACCAATTTACACTCCACCAGCAGTACATGACCGTGTCTGTATCATTTCCACAATTTCTTTTCTGGGTGTATTTACTACAATTTTAAAACCAGGATCTTATGTTTGCAATCAAGAATACTTAAACTACAAGTGTAGCTCATACATTATACACCAGATTTGTAATGATAAACAGGTATCAAACCGATGGCTACTTATGTATTACAGTTACAATAACTTGTCATAGTCCTCCTTCTGCTGCTTCTGTTGAAAAGTCGCCTTGTCTCTTTTACCTAGAGGAATCTACCGATAGTTCCATATGGGATATGTTTGACACCCTCATGGTTTTAGATGTCAACTGCAGCTATCATTAATTGCTTGTTTATTAATTGCTTTATTAAATTTCATAATATCTAATACAAATCTGGATATAAGACGCCCTTTGTTTTATTTTATTTTTTTTATTTATTTATTTGACAGAGAGAAATCACAAGTAGACAGAGAGGCAGGCAGAGAGAGAGAGAGAGGGAAGCAGGCTCCCTGTTGAGCAGAGAGCCCGATGCGGGACTCGATCCCAGGACCCTGAGATCATGACCTGAGCCGAAGGCAGCGGCTTAACCCACTGAGCCACCCAGGCGCCCAAGACGCCCTTTGTTTTAGATGGCAACTGCAACTACCTTTTGCAGCAATAGATATAGAATCTAAAAGTAAATCCATTTTAGATTTTTTTCTCATATGACATTTTCTCTTCCTACGATAGCATGAAGTCCTTGATAGTGAAGAAATGATATTTATTAAAGGTCAGAGACTATCATCTTTAGAATTTAAATGTTTTTATTTTTTAAACTTTGAAAGTATTGAGGTTGCAATATAAATTTCACTTAATACAAAATTATATTGTTATGGGTGGTGGGAAAACTGAAGCTACATTTGCTAATATATATCTGTAAGTTATTTAAATAAGTAAATCAGTGATCCAGAATACTTATTGCTATTCCATGCTGAGATATACTATGCAAACTTACCCTGGGCAAAGGGAGTTGGGATTATGTGATCAAATTATCACATAGATCAAAAGCAATTACTGGGGCACCTGAGTGGCTCAGTGGGTTAAGCCTCTGCCTTTGGCTCAGGTCATGGTATCAGGTCCTGGGATCGAGTCCCACATTGTGCTCCCTACTGAGTAGGGAGCCTGCTTCTCTCTCTCCCTCTGCCTGTCGCTCTACCTACTTGTGATCTCTCTCTCTGTGTCAAATAAATAAAAAATAATAATAAAAAAAAGAACCTCAAACTTCTTTAAAAAAAAAAAAACAACAGTGATTATTCTCCTGTCATGATTGAATCATCCTCGTTCATTTAAACCTTGAAATAAACTTAAACCAGCTCTTTATGTTCACAAAACATCTTCATTTAGAATTTCTTTTCTTTCTTCCTTCCTTCCTTTCTTTCTTTCTTTCTTTTTTAAGAATGAAATGAAATGAACGTCTTCTCCCCTTGTAAGTGTGTCAGGAGTCAGTCTATAGGTAAGGAATTTGATTTGGGTGGCAGGCAGCCTTCCTGTTCTCCCTGAAGAAACGCTGAATATGCAGCCACTGACTAGACAGTTATCTCAAGGCTTCTTGATCTTGGGACTATACGATATTTGGACACACAAGCCATATGCAACGGGAACTCATTTCCTTTAGTAAAACTCAGAAATCAATATGATGAAACATGGGTTCTTTTTCCTTTCTCTACTGCAGCCATCATTTGTATTTTAGAAGTGCTTCCTGTGAAATTTTTAAAAATTGAATTTCAGGAAAGAAAATATCATACCCAGAAAAAAAAGCCATACATGTAGGGAAATGCGTCTGTGCCATCTGCCTTTAAATTAATCACCAACTCTTTTTGTCTAGGTGAATGTAGCAACTTGTATTTTAAGAGGCAACAAGACACAAACAGAAAATGTAATTGACCCCTACTTTGAAAATTATTAAGTGAAATATTATCTTTTATGATCTTTCAGAAGCCCGAAGTTTATGGTCTTTTGTTCATCAACCTCCAAGATTTATCTCAAGTTACGTGGTTGCTGAACTGGAGCTGTTCACGACTCTCATGCCACTGCCTTCTCTCCCTTCCTGTTGCCTGGTTTATAATGGCTTCTGATTCCTTGTTCTGTGATATATTTCTCAGCGAGACCACTCTCTTTTTTTACTCTACCCTGTACAATCTCTGTTCATCCTGTTCTCCTACACAGAGAAATCTCCCATCTTTTCACTGTCAGTTGAAATGCTACACTGTCTGACTAATGCCAAGTTGCACATTGAAATTTCACCTAAATACATATATGGAAATTTACCACTCTACCTTGTGTATATCACATAACTTTACCTTTAGAATTATATTCAGGCTGTTAATTTTGTTTACTTTCTGTCTTCATTGTTTTGAACTTATTTATTAATTGCTTTATCAAATTTCATAATATCTAACATATTATGGATAGAATAGGTTCTTAATAAATACTTCTTGCCAAGAAATAAATCATTGTAGTTCATTCTAAAATACATTTTGCAATGATGAAAGAGTTGAACCATTATCAACATAAAAACTTATAAATGGGATAATAAGGACAACAAAAACATACTTTTCTCTCTTGGCTATTGGAAGCCTTTAAGGATTTTTTTCAACAAAGACTAAATTAAAGAGAGTAATGTACACTCTTTGGGTTTAATTTTCCCAAGGACTATATTTATTGGTAGAAATATAGGTGGTGAAAGGAAAGCCCCTTGCTACCTATAGTATTTAATCCATGTGTGTAGGAGAAACACAACACAGCACACCTCCCTTGAGAAACATGTTGACCATATTGGTATCTGCAAAATCCTCAGAGACAGCCTCTGTCCCAGTCAGCTTTCTATCCCCAGCGCTGAAGATGGCTTCTGTACAACAAAATATTTAACTTTGATTGAAGTAACATGATTTTGCCCTTGGTGATGAGGCACCAACACTTTCTCCTACCTGGCACATTAATTTTAGTTTTTAAAAGACCTTATTTAAATTCCAATCAGTTAACATGCAGTGTAATATTAGTTTCAAGTGTACAATATAATGACTCAATACTTTGATACATTACCCAATGCTCATCACCAAAAATGCACTCCTTAATCCCCATCACCTATTTAAACCACTCCCCCCATTTTCCCTCTGGTAATCATCAGTTTGTTCTCTGTAGTTAAGAATCTGTTTCTTAGTTTGCCTCTCTCTCTTTTTTTCCCCTTCGCTCATTTGTTTCACTTCTTAAATTCCACATACGAGTAAAATCATATGGTATTTTTCTTTCTCTGACTTATTTCACTTAACATTTGCTCTCTAGGTCCATTCATGTTGTTGCAAATGGCAAGATTTCACTCTTTTTGTGCTGAGTAATATTTGAATACTCCTGAGTGTGTGTGTGTGTGCTTGTGTGTGGGTGTGTGTGTGCGCACACACACACGTGTGTATATATCACCTTCTTTATCCATTCCTCAATCAATGGACATTTGGGCTGCTTCTATAATTTGGCTATTGTAGATAATGCTGCTATAAACTATAAACATAGGAGTGCATATATCTTTTTCAAATTAGTGTTTCCATATTCTTTGGGTAAATACCCAGGAGTGGAAATACTGGATCATATGGTAATTACGTCTTTAATTTCTTGAGGAACCTCCATACTGTTTTCCACAAGGCTGCACCAGTTTGCATTTTCACCAACAGTTCACAAGGGACCTTTCCTCTCCACCTCCTTGTCAACACTTTTTCCTCTGTTTTTGATTTTAACCATTCTTATAGGTGTGAGGTGTTGTTTCATTGTAGTTTTGAATTACATTACCCTGATGATGCGTGATGTTGCATATTTTTTCATGTGTCTCTTGGCTATCTAGATGTCTTCTCTGGAAAAATGTCTGTTCATGTCTTCTGCCCAATTTTGGATTGGATTATTTGTTTTTTGTTTTTGTTTTTGTTTTTGTTTTTTGGCATTGAGTTCTCTGTTCTTGATGTATTTTGGGTATTAACCCTTTATTAGATATGTCATTTGCAAATATCTTCTTCCATTCCATAGGTTGTCTGTTTGTTTTCTTGATTGTTTCCTTCTCTGTGCAGAAGGTTTTTATTTTGTTATAGTCCTGATAGTTTATTTTTTATTTTCTTTTCCTTTTCTCAGGAAACATTTCCAGAAAAAAGTTGCTGATATGGCTGATGTCAAAGAAGTTACTGCTTGTGTTTTCTTCTAAGATTTTGATGGTTTCAGGTTTCACATTTAGATCTTTAATACAGTTTGAATTTATTTTTGTATATGGTGTGAGAAAGTAATCCAGTTTCATTCTTCTGCATGTCACTGTCCAGTTTTCCCAACACCACTTCTTGAAGAGACTTTTTTCTCATATGTGGAATTAAAGAAACTTTTAAATATAGAGAACACCAGATGGGAGATGGGAGGAATGGGTGAAATAGGTGAAGGGGATTAAGGGTACACTTATCGTGATGAGCACTGAGTCATGTATAGAATTGTTGAATCACTATATTATATACCTGAAACTAATATATTACTATATGTTAATTATATTGGAATTAAACCCACAGACCTAAGAGTGTGTTTCTTTCTCTTTCTCCCCCTTTGCTCATTTGTTTTGTTTCTTAAATTCCATATGTGAATGAAATCATATGGCATTTTTCTTTCTCTGACTGACTTATTTCACTTAAGGATTTCATAGGGTTGCAGTTGTGTCCTTGGGAAAGGCTTGTGTGGAGGGGAGGGACTCTTAGGTAGAGCAGAAGGTAACAGATTTCTCAAGGGACTCTGTGTGGGGCTTGTCTGGGATGTGGGTTGTGGTCTGGCTATAGAAGAATATGATTTGTAGTTGTAGTCTCTTTTCTGAGAATGTGCGGCACTGTGACCTAGAAAAACAAAGTTAGGGCAAGTACAGATACCTGTGAGTTTGGTATATAAGCTTGGCTGGGGAGGGGACTTTGAATAGAACTCTTTTATAACCCTTATCCTTAGCTCAGATGTTTACATATACTGTATCTTGGAAGGAAAGAGGAATTTATGCATAGGTAAGGCAGGATCTATTCACTCCACAGCTGTTTTAATACAAATCCAAATCACTCACCAGTCAATAACCTTGCTCTTGCCTTTCAGCCAAACCCATGATGTGAGATTACTGATTCTAATGTTTTGCAAACTGTGTTTGCTACACTAGATGCCTTCCTTTTTTTTTTTTTGACAGACAGAGATCACAAGTAGACAGAGAAGCAGGCAGAGAGAGAGGAGGAAGCAGGCTCTCCGCTGAGCAGAGAGCCCAGAACCCTGGGATCATGACCTGAGCCGAAGGCAGAGGCTTTAACCCACTGAGCCACCCAGGCGCCCCACTAGGTGCCTTCCAACAGAAAACTGTTTCTCCCCTGACAACAGAACCTCTCCTGAAGAGGTTCAGATGGAGAAGTTTCTCCCCTCTTTCTCACATGGAGGAAAGGACCAGAAGGAATAATTTGTTGGGTCAACTTTTTGTAGTTCCTTCCAAGTTGCATTATTTGTTATTTTTTTGTTAGTCTATATTTTCTTCACTTTTCATGGTTAAAACACAGCTCCTGAGGAAAGCTGTCATCTTATGCTCACAATATGGATTCAGAATGAATTAAGCCTTATAAAACAAAGGAATTGACTTAGGTTTAAGGTTTAGTAGAAGAAAAGTGTTAAGACAGGATAAATGGAAACCCTGTAATAAATAAAGAGAAAATAGTAGTTATTTGCCAAATGTAATATGGTAAGGATGACAAGATGTCTATCTCATCAACTGCTTTACTCAGTAATATTGGCACAATCCACTTGTGCTAAAAGCCTGGGATTCATTAGTGTGCAAACCAATAATGTTCCATTTCTTCTTAAAGCTTACAGTCTAGTGGGGGGCCTGATAGTGAAACAATTAAGATATTTTTTGTGGTAGGTGCTCTGATGGAATAGTACACAATGACTGGTTGAAGCCTTTCACTGAGAAACAGAATGCTAATTCTACCATGCAATCTCCAAGGAATGTGCTTTTCTTTCACTTCAAGTTATCTCAACTGTAACATCATTCATAGAATTCTTTTAGTTCGGAACAGTAGGAACCAGTTGAGAGCAGCATAAGCAACCCAGGGAATATGTCGGAAGACAATGAACATATCTCAGAAAACCAAAGTAAAAATCAGAATACAAGAAAGGAGGGAAGGAGGCAGACCCCTTGATCCAGTAGTAGGAGACCATTAACATTTTTGTCCAGATCTTCCCTGCCATTTTAAGCATTCAGCTGAACTAATTCCCAGGATCCTCTTCCCTTTTCTGATTGATCAGTTGTTCTGGGCCAGTCCCAGCCTAGCAATAACCAATATGTGGCTGGACCAGCCCTGTGTTTCTTATTACCATTGCAAGATCCCCTTCAACAATGAATGTCAGGAAAATTTGGAAGAACAAAATTTTATTACTCTTAAATCCTGGGAGGCACATGACATACCTGAGCCATATAGTGATATTTTGGGGAGAGAGAGAAAGAGGGGTGGGGGGGAGAGGGGATGCATAGGCTGGGTTCTGGTTTTACAACCAGCAAGAGCGGAAGACTAGGGTTTCACTGGTTCAGTCTTCATTGGTGAAAATAAAAGTTAAGGGTGGAGAATTTAAAGCATGAGAAAAGAAAAAAAACAAGTGGCCTAGATGGATAGTTATTTTTTTTTAAGATTTTATTTATTTATTTGACAGACAGAGATCACAAGTAGGCAGAGAGGCAGGCAGAGAGAGAGAGGGGGTAGCAGGCTCCCTGCTGAGCAGAGAGCCCGATGTGGGGCTCCATCACAGGACCCTGTTGTCAAGACCTGAGCTGAAGTCAAAGGCCCCAACCCACTGAGCCACCCAGGCGCCCCAGATGGATAGTTATTGAAATCAGTCAAGATCTGTAAAATGAAGGAAGTTCATTGAGGGGCAGGGTGTGTGAAGGCAGCCTGATTCATTTTCTAGTTGTGTAGCTGAAGACACATGTATTTGAGATAGCCATCTTTGAAATGGATGCCTCTTTGAAGGGAATGTTTCATCAATCAAAGCTTAAATCAGGCACTTGTGTTAAAAAAAAGAAAGAAACTCCACAACTATCAGGGTTTATACTAGAGTCCACCCTGTGCTACCACAATATCAGAGTTTAGGATGAGGACACTAACTGCCTGAGTGGCTGATATACTAAAAGTCAGGGGCAGGGCTCTGTTGTAACCCAGACTTTGCACATCTAAAAAGGATCAGAGTAGCAAATCCTATAATAATTCTATAGGCAATAGCCTGGAATTGAGTGCATAGTCACTGTCTCCCATCCAAGTACTAACCAGGCCCGACCCTGCTTAGCTTCCAAGATCAGACTAGAGATCGGGCACATTCAGGTGGTATGGCTGTAGACTCATTGTCCAAATTTAAAGGTCCAGACATAAAAAGGGATCAGTGATCCCAGAGGCCTTGGAAATCTGTTCAAGGATTTGTGTAATATTGTGAAATATTTCAACACCTTGAGCCAAAGGTGTAGTGTGCAGTAAGTTTGAACAGGTCCTGAGTTGGTAGATTATTCATCTAAGGAGCAACTAAGGGAGCCAACCTCTTAGTCCTGAGAAGAGGTCAGTTCAGTTAAAGGGTTGTGTCTCATTTTAGGAGGTGACAATGCAGGTGACTTTCTTAAGTTATTAGGCCAATATGGTGCAAGGATTTGCACCAGACATTTAATGAGAGGCACCAGGTATTTAATAAGAGTTTCTATGGAAACAAACAAACAAAAAACAGAGGTTAGTAATTGGAGCACATGATAATCCCAGTTTCTTACTTTGTAAAGGCAGCCTGTTAATAAGTATTTCTAGATGTTGGGGCACCGGGTGGCTCAGTGGATTAAAGCTTCTGCCTTCGGCTCAGGTCATGGTCTTAGGGTCCTGGGATTGAGCCCCGCATCGGGCTCTCTGCTCAGTGGGGAGCTTGCTTCCTCCTCTCTCCCTGCCTGCCTCTCTGACTACTTGTGATCTCTATCAAATAAATAAATAAAATCTTAAAAAAAAAAAGATTTCTAGATGTTGGGCTCAAAGCACCTTCAGATGCGGTGAGGACTGATAGACTTTCTTGGCTTAGAGTTTGAATGTCTCTGGTGATCTTTCTGAGTGACCCACACAGCAACTGGGTGTGAAGCCTGTCCATATATGAGCTGTTTTGGTGATTTCTCTGAGATTTATATAAAATTGTCCCACTGTAGCTTGCATGATTTCAGGAAAAGGAAAGTTGTAGTTCTCAATGATTCTAAGTCAGAAGGTGGGGGAAAGGAATGGAAATGTTAGTTTGGAGAGTTATAGCCAGATATTGGATGATATGAGAAGAATTCAACATTCAGTTTAGTTTACAAGTAAAAAGTAAAACCTCAAAGACAAGAGGATTAGAATCTTTTTTTAAAAAAAGATTTTATAAAAAAAGATTTTATTTATTTATTTGACAGAGAGAGACGCAGCAAGAGAGGGAACACAAGCAGAGGGAGTGGGAGAGGGAGAAGCAGGCTCCTGCTGAGCAGGGAGCCTGATGTGCAGGGCTCGATCCCAGAACCCTGAGACCATGACCTGAGATGAAGGCAGACTGGAATATGACTCGAGGCGAAGGCAGATGCTTAACGACTGAGCCACCCAGGCGCCCCAAGAGGATTAGAATCTTATATTCACAAGGTGTACTATAGTTTCCATTGAAACATATATATATATATTTTTCTCTCTGTAGTCATCCCTACTTCTATCTATCAAAGAAACCACACCAAGGACTGGCTATCAGACTTCACCTGCAATACCTAAAGATTTGGGTAAATCCTCTCTTTTTGAGATCTTCAAAATATCCTGAGTTTCCTGGGCTATAAGGAAATGACCTGCCTTGCACATCTGGTAAGGCTGCCAGGAATCCTGTAAGTAAGGGGTCAGACTGACTTTTCCAAGGGGATTTACTGGCTCCATGAAGTCAATCTTAGATCTTTAAAATTGTCTGGTCATATCTGAGTATATGCACATTCTGGTCATATCTGAGTATATGCACATGTTTCAAACAAAAAAATCATAAAAATTATAATCACCATCATCAGTTCATTCATTCTCATGTAATTAACTGGTGTTGATCTTGATCTTTTGTCAGTAGTTTTAGAAGTCATCGATTTCTCCATTTGTGTCCTACAAATTCATACCCAGTTTAGTGGTATGATCTGAAAATTATATGAAACCTCTCCTCATTAGAGTTCTTTTCATGAATCTCCCTGAAGACAAGCACTTTTGCCAAAGCATCAGAGTAAGACAATAACTGTGAATGGCAAATGTCTTAAAAATGTCTATGGTTAAAGATCTTGTGCGATTCATTATAATGCAATTGACAAGGAAATTCAGGTATTTTGTTGGCCCACACATTTTAAAATAATAATGGAATTATGAGTGATAACATTACATAGCAGATTTTTAGAAATTTCATGTAACTTCCAAAAGACTTTTATTAATAACATATCCATACAAGGATATTCATAAAGAAGGTTTCCCATTATTTTTAAAATAGATTTTATTTATTTATTTGAGAGGGAAAAAGGGAGCATGAGCGGTGAGGAGGGACAAAAGGAGAGGGAGAAGCAAACTCCCTGCAGGGAGCCTACATGGGGCTCCATCCCAGGACCCTGAGATCATGACCTGAGCCAAAGGCAGACACTTAACTGACTGAGCCACCTAGGTGTCCCTTCATCAAGTTCTCCATTATTTTTAATGTAACAATGCTTCCTATGTAATTTAAGATATTAAGGAAGCCTAATCGCTTTAATATCTCTTTTTTAATTAATGATTTTATTTATTTATTTGACAGAGAGAGAGATCACAAGTAGGCAGAGAGGCAGGCAGAGGGAGAGGGGGAAGCAGGCTTCCTGCTGAAAAGATACCAGATGTGGGGCTCCATTACAGGACCCTGTGACCATGACCTGAGCCGAAGGCAGAGGCTTAACCCACTGAGCCACCCAGGTGCCCCTAATGTCTCTCTTTTTATAAGGAGAGAGAACAAATCTTTTGAGATGTTTTGGGAACTCTCTGCAAATTCCCAAAGGTAGTTCCAGTTAGGGTAGTTTAATTGATTTTATTTAGAATTTGAACTACTAGAATTTGAATATGAGTTTCTATTATATTTTATTGATAAGTTTGTAAAAAAAAAAAAATCAAAAGTTTTTAAAACACTTGATTGAAAAGAATCACAGTTCATTGGAAAACAATACTTAGTAATCTGTTCAACCAAAGTAGTAATTTAAGACTTTGCAGGCAAACACAGAAAGTTACATAGTTTTTAAAATAACAAAAACCTTTTAGCTCTTAATAGGGAAGACTCAGTTTTCGCAAGTAACCCAGATAAAGACAGTGGTGCACAAACTTAACTGAGCAGAACTCAAAGGATGTAAATCACCAAAGAGGTTTGGTAAGTAGATGTATCATAAAACATAACTGTTGAAAATTTCACTTTGTAAGGGCCTATTCAACCAGAGTGGCCCCACCTCAGTTGAACAGCCATTTTGTTGTTTATACAGTAAAACTTAAATTGACCCTGCCCCCCGCCCCCCTCAGGGGAACTTATTTAAAAGCAAGTCCAGGAAACCAGTCCCAGGTAAAAAAGATAATAGCCTGAATGCAGGGATGAGTCAGGTCAGGTGGAGACATCCAATCAGTAGAGCACGCATATTTTCTCCCTAGCTACCAAGGAGTATGGGCCCTGCCTTTTGGGTGCCTTTTGGGCACCCAATTCTCACCAAGGTGATAGGCTGCTTCAAATGTCTCCTATAGGGTAAGTTGTAATTCAATTGGTCACTTATGTGTGAACTAGCATGACTGTGCAGCTTTTTCTGTGTGTTACAATCTCATTCACCACCTGTGTGTGACCCAACCTCATGGCCTTTGCTCCATAAGTCTGTGAGGCAGGGAGGGGTCGTGCTCTCTGTAAGAGGCGTGGCCCCGGCCGGTTGGTTTGATTCTCAATGCTTGGTGCAAAATAGAGCTTTACTTGACCTTCGCTTTGTATCAGTCTTGCTCCATTAATCACGGACCCATTATTGGGAGACCCAACATTGGGGACCCAACAACTTGAAAACATTTATCACACTTACATTTATTTACTTGTTCCTAAGATCCTATCTAGATTACTTATAAAAATTTTTATGAGGCATTAACATAGCTAGCCAGAATTTTATAACAGGTATCAATGAGTTTATTTGACTAAAAAACCCAGATAGAATAAAAGTTCTGTCTACATTATATTTAATTATGATCTCTGAAGACATGCTTACTTTAATTAAACAAACAAACTTAAACTAGCTTTTATTTACCAAAGATTATCTCAGATCTCATGAACATGAAACACATTTAGGTTAGTTTCTATTATATTTATGAGAGTTTAGAAATATTTAATTTGATAAGCACTTATTTTTATTTAAGCCAGTTAAATAGAGCTTTTTCATAAATTAGTTTTGGCAATACCATCCAGAGGTAGAGAAGGGGTGGGGGGAGGCACATATAGATAACACATCTCCAGACATACATAAACACACAGACAGACACCGAGACTCTATACCTTTCCCTCCAAATTGTACCCAGGAATCAGGTATAACAATATAAAACTCACCGGTTTATAAATAACGGTTGAATTGAAATTTTGTCTTTGGCAGATAGAACAAATTAAGGTTACCTGCTCCAATGGCTAGAGCTTTTAAGAAATATCTGTGGACTCGGTAAAACAATCTGAGGGGTTTGAAGTCACGGGGGGGTGGGAGGTTGGGGTACTGGGTATTATGGAGGGCACGGATTGCATGGAGCACTGGGTGTGGTGAAAAATAATGAATACTGTTTTTCTGAAAATAAATAAATTAATTTATTAAAAAAAAAGAAATATCTGTGGAGAAGACTCTAGTATCTGTCCTTGACAACTAATCTTAAAAAAAAAGATTTTATTTATTTATCTGAGAAAGAGAGAGTGAGAGAGGGGGAGGACAGAGGGAGAGGGAGAAACAGGGAGGTAGGGCCTCTTGTTGGTTTCGTCAGTCCTCATAAAATGTAATGGTGCTGCCTTGTAATTAAGAGAAAGAGCTTGTGAAAGTAATTTTCAAGACTCAGGGTCAGATGAAACCTCTTTGGAGTTGGAAATGAAGACTGTGTCCCTTGGATCACTGTGGTTGTGGAAATGTGCCATTGGACTGTGCCAGTTTTGTGCCACAAGAAGTGGGTCTCATCTTAATGTCTTCCATGCACTGTGAGCCTTAACAGTGATTATGATGGGGGGATGGGCACAGTGCCAGGCATTAAATATCCAAGAGAGGAAAGGGTGGGGGGCCCTGGTACAGAAATATTGCTCTAGGGTCCTTTGCCTTACCATTTCCTGGAGATCATCAAAAACCCTGTCAGCTTTTCCTTTGGTGGCTGGGACACTTCTTGAGGCCT
Organism: Neogale vison; assembly: GCF_020171115.1. NCBI lineage: Eukaryota > Metazoa > Chordata > Mammalia > Carnivora > Mustelidae > Neogale > Neogale vison. The sequence continues at coordinate 73,546,889 of NC_058091.1, read as the reverse complement.
GTTGTTGATCTCTACCCCTTTCAGAGAAAAATGGAGGGGACTGCAGAGCTCTGGTATGTTGGAGGAAATGAGCATATAGCCTGGGTGGATCTTTAAAAAGGCTATGGATTTTAGGGTCTTTAGTGATACTGGCCAGTGGATATATTTTGGCAGCCATGTGCAACATTTCAGAGCCCATTCCCAACCAATCATATGAAACCCCACAAAGACCAATAAGCTCCTCACCTACTTCCTACTGCGGAACATCTTTAATAAAGTTTAAATTTCAGTTAAGAAATAGTTTCTGATCTTACTTTCTACTTCTTGATTTTCCCCTGTTGCCTTATTCCTACTTAAGGTTATCAGGAAATTTTGACTGATGCCACTTTGTAGACAGCCACTTTCCTTTCCAGGGTGTCCCAGTTAACCTCTCTAGAACTGGGGTCTGATCTGCAAGCAGGATATCCACATGGTCTTTGGGGAAAGCCCCGAGGCCTCCAGAGTACAATATTAGAGTTTTGACACATTGTCATGCCATGGCAATACCCAGGAACTCCCAGGAAGCTTCTATAGGGTTTTGGTTTATTAAGGAGGTGGTATACCTCTATGTCATTCTTTTTTTTTTTTAAGAAGATTTTATTTATACACTCGACAGACAGAGATCACAAGCAGCAGAGAGGCAGCCAGAGAGAGAGAGAGGGAGAAGCAGGCTCCCCGCATGGCAGAGAGCCCAATGTGGGGCTCGATCCCAAGACCCTGAGATCATGACCTGAGCCGAAGGCAGAGGCTTAACCCACTGAGCCACCCAGTCGCCCCTCTCCACGTCATTCTTAGGAGGAAGTAGCACCAGATGTTCAGAACATTTATATGTGTCCACTAAGTTTTTCTTAGCAACACTGTGCCAGAGATTAGACCCACAATTTTCCATTGGATCAGGGGACAAAGAGTGTGTTGAATGAAGTGGTGACCCAGGGACCATAAACGTCTGTTGTATTTTTCCTCTGATGGTGCCAGTGGTTTCCAGTTGCAAGATGATTTTCACTCTTCTGGGTTAGGACTCATATTCTCAGTACAACCCACTGACTCAGTAGTCACAGATAAAGGTCTCCCATCCTCTTTAAAGATTTTTATTTATTTATTTATTTGACAGAGAGAGAGAGAGAGAGAGAGAGAGAGAGAGGTCACAAGTAGGCAGAGAGATGGGCAGAGGAAAAGGGGAAGCAGGCTCCCCACTGAGCAGAGAGCCCAATGTGGGGCTCGATCCCAGGACCCTGAGATTGTTACCTGAGCCAAAGGCAGAGGCTTAACCCACTGAGCCACCCAGGCATCCCTCTCCCATCCTCTTTAAAGGGGGGAATCCTTTTCTTGTGCCTTTAGCCCAGAGCCTTTCCTTGGGGGGTGACAATAGACTAGCAGTCCAACCTACCCTTCTTAACTGTCCTTGGCCTTGAGGCTTGGAAGACTCTCATGACATGAGTCATCAATTAAAGCTTTTATAATTAGTGGTCTACATTCTTATGAGACTCTGAGGCCTTGATCACACCACTCTGGGGGAAATTGTTGGGTCATTATGGGCATCAACCCTTTGGCAGACAAGACACAGTAGAGGCACCATGCCAAAGTACATAGCAGCATGACAAGCTCCCAGGAAGAAGAGATCCTTTTCCAGACGGTAATATCCACTTGAGTTAAGCAAGCTGCAGGTACAGGACATTCCCCTTTTTTAATTGCAATGGCAGGAATACAGTCCTCCTGATGGTGCCAATTGTTTGGTTCCAGGCTCAGCCTAATAATGAACTCTGTTCTGGCTGGATCAGCCCTGTTCTCATCATAACTGCAAAACCCTTTCAGCAATAACCATCAGAAAACTTTGAAAAAGGGTTTAGGACTTGCAAGTCCTGCGAAGTGCATGAAACACCCCAAATTACACAGGGACAGAGAGGGAGAGAGGATGTATGGGATGGGCCTGGGATTCTGGTTTTATTGGTGTTGGGGTGAAGGCCTAGAGTTTCACAAGCTCACTCTTTATTTGGTGAATTTAAAACATAAGAGTGGGAATTTAAAGCATGGTAAGTGGAAAAAAAAACAAGTGGCCCTAATGGTTAGTTACTGAAATCAACAAAGATCTCTAAAATAAAGGAGGTTCAGGGTGGGTAGGTGGCCTGACTCATTGTCTAGATGTATGGTTAACAATGTGTTTATTTGAGATAGCCATTTTTGTTGTGGATACATCTTTGACGTGGATGCCTCCACTAACAAAGCTTAAACTAGGCAATTGCATTACAAGAAGAAAGAAAAATATCCAACTGTCAAGGTTTACACTACCCCAGTTTGGATCTAGAATACATCCTTGGATCAAATAGATTTGGCTATGGTGACAATGATATTTCTACAGATATAGACATTATGAGTCCCACCTTCCTAAGGTAGAAGCCAGAAAACTTGCACCCACAAATTTCTTTGTAACTACAATACAAGCATAAGAACTAAGATTGACCAGTTAGATTTATGCCTTATATGTATATATATATTAGTAGCAGAAACTTTAGAAACTTCTACAACACCAGCTATTCCTTTGGAAAGAGATGTCAGATCTGACTGTGGTGTTAGATCTATATTGAGTCATTTTTTAGGTCTCCAAAGGCTCTCCATTCCCTTCATTCCCTTCAGATTAATACAGTGTCATTACATGATCATAATCTAGGGGTTTCTAGTCTGTATAGCGTGGCATTGCATCAGTTCTGTTACCTAATAGAAAGGAGTTATTAGCTTGCATATAATACATTTTATTTTATTTTAAAGATTTTATTTACTTATTTGAGAAAGAGAGAGCAAGCATGAGCCAGGGGCGGGGCAGAGGGAGAGGGAGAGAAGCAGACTCCTTGTTGAACGTGCAGCCCAGTGTGGGGCTCTGTGCAGGGCTCCATCCCAGGACCCTGAGACCATGACCTGAGCTGAAGTCAGCTACTTAACTGACTGAGCCATCTAGGCGCCCTTTGTAAGGCTCACATTTTAAGCAACATCTCAAGATATAACATTCAAAAGCAAGCAACATTTTCAACTTTTTTACCCTTGTTAAATTAAATATAAATAATTGTCTTGGCTTGTTAGTATTCCCTATTCCATGGGTACAAGTCGGCTATGATTGGGAGAAAACTGTGAAGTGATCATGTTTCCATACATGCTTTATATCACGTGTAGATTTTTTTTTTAAGATTTTATTTATTTATTTGATATCTCTCTCTAGAGATCACAAGTAGGCAGAGAGGCAGGCAGAGAGAGAGGAAGGGAAGCAGGCTCCCTGCTGAGCAGAGAGCCGGAGGCGGGACTCGATCCCAGGACCCTGAGATCATGATCCGAGCTGAAGGCAGCGGCTCAACCCACTGAGCCACCCAGGCGATATTTTTGAATTTACAGATTTTTATATTCTATGCCCATTCAATGGATAGTACAGTTTCAAGTTTACTGAAGAGTGAGTTAGAGTTCCCCCTGTTGTTGAGAAAGTGATCAGAGCATTCCGGAATTAATGGTGACGTCCCACTGAGAGAGGTCTTGCTTCCTACCTTGAGGTGATTGATGAGTTAGCAGAGCAGCAGGCCTGTTTTGTTCTCTGAATTGCAACAAGAACAGTGGTTACGGAACAAAATGAAACAGAAAGAACAGTGGTAACAGCAGGAAGAGTAGTAATAGTCTCTCTTCCTAGTCTCTCTTCTCCATTCTGTTGGAATGTTCACGACTACTCTTTCCTGGAGAGCTGAGTGTATCTGTTTAGATAAACAACGTATGTTTCATATTCCGTCTTCTCCAGGTCAAAGGTAAATAGAGGACAAATTTGTACAAAGGACATATTGTACGGGAGGCTGGATGAATAGCTTGTGAAACACATTCTCACTTAATAGGTAATTAAGTCTTAAGAAATTTGTTTTTACTGATCACTTGGCCAGAAACCAGAATAACAACAATTTTTCAGGGAAAGTCTCTGATAATTTTCCCAGTTAGAGGGATTCTAACTGTCTCCCATCCTCCTTATTGTACAGCTACTCATCAGGACTGTGCAAGTCTGAGTATGAGGTTCAGTACCGTTTGTGAACTGGTACAAAGGCAGTTCTCAACAGAATGGTGACCTAATGTTCCCTAAGTCAACTTCTTGGCACCCTGCTCCAAAACTGTTTCTTGGTGAAATACTTCGGCTCTCAGTGAAATAACGGGTAAAGTCTAACAACAGTTATTATTCTACTGGATGTCGAAATTAAAAGGGATAGAGAGATTTCTCTTAACAAAATCTAAGGCTACTAAGAAGAAAGGAGGAGTAGGTGGGGAACTAATCTTTATTGATGCCTTGTCTGTGGTGCACTGTGCTAGGAGCTTGGCAGTTTATTACATTAAATCTTCAAAAAGATATTGCCCATAAAAATTATTTTCATATTTCAAAGAGGATGAAACAGTTTCCTAGAAGGAAATACTGAAATAATCCCTCCCATTCCTAGTAAGGAGCAAACATAGAATTCAAAGCCAGAGACACCTGATTTTAAAAATCATTCTCTTTTTACCATGTGCCTTTCTTCAGTTTTGTAGGTTCTTTTTTATTTTATTTTATTTTATTATTTTTAAGTAAGCTCTAAACCCAATGTGGGGCTTGAACTCATGACCCCCAAGATCAAGAGTCACATGCTCTACTGACTGAGCCATCTGGGAGCCCTGTTTTTGGTTTCTTTTATAAACTTAAAAGTTCACCTAAAATTAATTCTCAGGGTTTGTAAATTACCAACTAACTAGGAATCTTCCATATGAAACAGAGGAAAATGAAAAAGCAATATTTCTAAGAGCTGCATTCTAATGTCTGACATCAGTGGCATTCATTCTTGAAAATGGAGAGAAAACTTGAACTTACCAGTTTTTAAGATGTTGGAGAAAGACATATACTATAGTATACAATATACAACATATTCCTAACTTATTAGGAACAACATATTCCTGTTGTATACAATATACAACATATTCCTAACTTATTTAATATTTCCATTATATACAAATGTCCTAGCGACACATCTCTCTCTCTCTTTTTTTTTTAAAGATTTTATTTATTTATTTGACAGACAGAGATCACAAGTAGGCAGAGAGAGGAAGCAGGCTCCCTGCTGAGCAGAGAGCCTGATGCAGGGCTCGATCCCAGAACCTGAGCTGAAGGCAGAGGCTTTAACCCACTGAGCCACCTAGGCGCCCCCCTAGTGACACCTCTCTTAGAATTTAATTCAACACATCAGACAGATTTTGATATTCTGTTCTTCACTGGAACTAATAAGATAAATTGCTTGAAATACCTTTTATGAAAAGAGGACAGACACAAGTCAGAAATTGTCTTTGAATGAAAAATTACACTTTATGGGGCCAAGAAATCTCTGGACACTATACTGTGACTGAGTAAGGAGTACAAGGCACTAACTATAGTGTGGTGTGGAAAGTATCACACATTTTTACAATTCTGTAGCTATTTCCATGACCAAGAATGTGATGCCTTGGAGCCATCACGCCTCCAGGAACCCCTCATCCATACAGGATGTGTGGATGCAGGACAAATGTGTATTGCATCACAGTGACCACATGCCAGCAAATTTTAGGTGCAAACTTCCTAGCAGGAGGGAAAGGACAGAGCAACCCCTCTCACAGACGACTGGTTCATCACCCTGTCTCCCGAAGCTCATCATTACCTACAAAGGGTCCATCTCTGACAAAGCCTGAGATGTGTGTAATGCCAATAATGTTCCCTGTTGATGTGCAACGTTCTGTCAGAGAGCTATTTTGCCCGTGTGACATCAAACAGATAGGTGTTCATTCATTTCCCCATTCATTTATCACATAAAGTTTTCTTTTCTCATTTGGATGCTTGATATCCTTTAAATATGATCCAGAACTTAGTCAGAAATGAAAAATGCTCCTTTCTCATACAGCTCAAATTACCAGCACGATATCACCACCACCTGGCTATACATAATGGGACTATCAGTCATCCTGCCTCTTCCCTCACACAAGGTGGATGACAAACTTCTACCCCTTTTCTCTGGAGGAGGGTCTAATCCACAATGTTCTTCTATTTTTACATCTACAAAAACCAAATGTAGGAGACAGAGGAGCTATTTAGGATATTTTAGTTCTGTTGGCCATGTTGGCTCGAAGACATCTAAGAGGCCTAGCCTCCAGCACGCAAGCTGCGCTCACTGCTTGTTTCTGACACAGCTGTCTGCTTAAGTCAGGTGGCCCACTAAGCGTGTGGCCTCAGTACAAAATTTGCCTTGAGTCATTGTGTCGCTATCAATCTCAGAGACTTTTATCCATGGTACAGACTAGTAATTTTTAGCCGGCAACTCACCAACTAACATGTGTTGTCAGCAAAACCTGATATGACCATCATTAATATTAGAATTACAGAGTTTTAGAGCTAGAAAGAAACTTCTGGATGGTTGGCGTTCCTCTCCCTATTTTAGATAGGAGGAGAAAGAGACCCGACTAGGTGTTGGTGGAGATACAAGGTTCTCCCATGAAATAAGGTGAAGTTGTAAGATTTTATACGGAATAAGGCCTTGATATTCTCTGGTACATGACTGAGTGGTAGGCAAGGAATGATGAAAGACGGAGACAGGTTTTCCGCACTATAAAAATGTATGAAAACGAAGAATTGTCATTGGTCAAAAAGCAGCTTACAGTGAGTTGCTGAGCAAGAGGTGTGCGTCTTTGTAAGGAAGGCCTTTCCTGCCAGGACCTGGCTGCTGGCTTCGCTTGGTAAACCAACACTCTCAGGCCTTCTTCCTGCAATTGATTTGAGTCACTCCTAAGTCCGATCTAAGAACTCTTCTTCTAGACCCCAGGGAACTTCTATTCAAAACCAAGAACCACCCCCCCCTCCCCACACACAAACACGCACACATTGATATTCTGTAAATCTGAAATGGGCAAAGATTCCTAGCTCTTATTTCCTCAAATTCTTACCTCCTTCCCACTCCCCCCAAAGTGGTTTTAAATTTCATTCTACTGTTATTCAGTCATTCGTTTGTTTGTGTGTCTTCTTACATTCATCCATCCCACACTTATTAAATACGTGCCTTATATAGTGCACATTCCACATTCTGGATGAGATATAAAGATGTTTAAGTTATGTTTCCTGTTCTGAAGGATTTCACAGGCATGTAAAAAGATAAATTATGAAACCAGAATACCACAACAATGGCAGAATTGCTGTGGGAGCATAGAATAGGGTGTTACCTACTATTCGTGGGAACATCTGAGACAGAACTTGAAATAGGAGAGAAGTTGTCATTGGTCAGAGGGAAAGAAGGAAGATCCTTGAAAGTAATAGCATGTACAAAAGCAAAGTTATACAAGGAACCTATGATGTTTGGGAATTGGTGAGCAGTTTCATGTGGGAAGAATAAAGAGTAAATGTGATGTGATATTACCAGAAGTTGTTTGACTGGATGGATGCTGGAAAAAAGAAGCACCAAGCTTTCTAGCTTAGGACACAGAATAGATAGCGCACATAGTAGAACATCTTTGCCAAGTTCAAAATATGGCACAGATTTCAGTTTGAGACACTTGAGAATGTGTAAAGCCAAGTCATTTGTAAAACAATTATTATTCTGCCTGCTCAGTAGTTTTAAAAACTGTTTTTCACCAATACAGATGGTCTTGTTTTGTTCTCAGTAATCAGGAGATAAAGGAATACATAAATATAGGGGCGATACTAACTTAAAAAGAAAAGACTTTATTTCCTGTTATTGATAATAATCCTGAAAAACTGGACCACCTTTCTACTGCACTTTAGTTGTTCACTTATTTTTAAAGATTTTATTTATTTATTTGAGAGCAAGCATGAGACAGAGGGAGCAAGCATGAGAGAGAGAGAGAGAGCATGAGAGGAGAGAGGTCAGGGGGAGAAGCAGACTCTCTGCCAAGCAGGGAGCCGGATGAGGGAATCGATCCCTGGACTCCATGATCATGACCTGAGCCAAAGGCAGTCGCTTAACCACCTGAGCCACCCAGGTGCCCCTGCACTTAATTTATTAACACTAGAGTTTTAGTTAGAAGTGTGGCCTACCTTTCTAGTATTGTCCATTTTTTAATTAATTGAAACAGTTACACACGTAACTTACAATACTAGTTTTTAAAATAATTGAAATTAGAATGAAAGCAGATGTATAAGACCTGAAGAAAGTAGGAAAATAGGGCACCTGGGTGGCTCAGTGGGTTAAGCCGCTGCCTTTGGCTCAGGTCATGATCTTAGGGTCCTGGGATCGAGTCCCGCATCGGGCTCTCTGCTCAGCAGGGAGCCTGCTTCCTCCTCTCTCTCTGCCTACTTGTGATCTCTCTCTGTCAAATAAATAAATAAAATCTTTAAAAAAAAAGAAAGTAGGAAAATACATATCACAAATAAATTAGATCACAAGGGCAGAAATACAGCCAATGTATTTTTTAAAAGGTAACTGATTTACATCATAAGTGATTTGGCCTTCTCCGTCTTCTTCTTCTCTTTCTCCTTCTCCTTCTTCCTCTTCCTCTTCCTCTTCTTCTCCTTCTTATTCTTCTCTGAAAGTAAGTGATTTAGTCTTCTGCTAATTTGGTTCAAATGTCTGTTCTTCTATGAATGTATCTATAGATTATCTACATAATCTATAAAAAAGTGTTGTGAATTATTGTAATAGAATAAGATAATATATTTCTTATATGTTTTTTTCTTTTTTAACTTTTTATCTTAAAATATTTTCAAATTTGGGGTGCCTGGATGACTCAGTCATTTGTATATCTGACTCTTGATTTTAGCCTGGGTTGTGATCGCAGGTGGTGGGATTGAGCCCTGCATCAGGCTGCATGCTCAGCAAAGTCTGCTTCTCTCTTTCGCCTTCTCCTTTTGCCCCACACACTCTCTCTCTCTAAAACAAATGGATGGATCTTTAAAAAATAATAAAATGAAATAAAGTATTCTCAAATTCATACAGAAGTTATAAGAGAAAAAAATTTAAATAATGTATGTTAACACAGTATAGTTAACAAATTCAGTAAATTTAGCTTTGATACAATAGTTTTTATCAAATCCACAATCTGTATTACAATTTTGACAATTTTCTCCTAAAGTTCAGAGTATTTTTTTTCCTTTGGTAAAAGACTAGTCTAGGATCACACATTTCAGGAAGTTGTCTTCCCTCGGGAAGAGTTCTCCAGCTAATGACATTGATATTTTGAAGAATACAGGCAGGTTATTTCACAGAAAATTCCTGAACTTTTAATTGTCTGGTATTTCCTCATAGTTAAATTTAGGTAATGCCTTCCTGTCCAGAATGCTACAGAAGTGATGTGGCCCTTTCAGGGTGTTGTATCTGGAGGCACATGATGCCTATCTACTACTCCTTACTGATGTTTTTTGACTGCTGGTCCAGTGGGTTGTCTGGTTTGTCCACTATGCAATTACTAATTTCCCACTTGAAACTCATAAACAATATGTGGAGAGACAATGTGAAACCATGCAAACACAGATGATCTTTATCAAATCATCCCCTCCCCCCTGCCTTCATATCTATCCATTGATTGTATACCCTCAAACCAGTGTATACTACAATAGAGGCAAAATGATGATTTTTACAACTCCAGTATCCTTTTCAAGGTTACTAGTTCTTGTCTGACTCTAAGGAATAGTCCTTTAATCTCCTCTATCTATCCCCATCCAGACCATCAATTCCTATTTTATTTGATATTACTGTCCTTATTTACTTAAATAATTAAAACATCTCAGACTGCCAAGGTGGAAGTTTAATTTCTGGCACAACAATGGCTTCTAGGCACACCTTGTACATTCCTTGCCCCAACCCTGGAATCAGTTATCTCCCTTTTATTAGTTTTTTGGAGCCATTTAAAAGAGTTTATGTTTTAACATTTAATATAAACTCAAAGATTTATTCTGGCATTCTGGATATATTTTCTGTTATTGCTTGCTATTCTAATGGATAAAAAATATAAAAATACTCTCTTTTTAACAAATGTGTGGCTCATTTTAAAAAATCTAGTAAGACTTCCGTGGATTTAAAAAAAAAAACCAACACAACGGGGTGCCTCGGTGGCTCAGTCAGTTGACTGTCTGCCTTCAGCTCGGTCATGATCTCAGGGTCCTTGGATTGAGCCCCACATCAGGCTCTCTGCTCAGCGGGGAAGCCTGCTTCTCCCTCTCCCCCCACCACTTGTGCTCGCTCGCTCTCTCTCTCAAGTAAATAAAATCTTTAAAAAAAACCCAAAACACTAAGAAATTTGTAACAGAACTTGTAATCAGAGAATACAATGCCAGGTGAGAATATTTTCCTTGGCTTGTAGGGCATGTTCATAAGGACAGAGGTGCTAATTAAACAATTAAGTATTGGTCAAATGATGGGGATTACTGTAAAATCTGTACTTGTCCAATCAGTGTCTACTCTCACTCAGGACACCTGTCACATTTGGCTATAGCTCTTGGCACTCTGCTGCAACCTGTCGACAGTACAGATTTCCTTTCATCACATATATTTTTAAAAGATTTTATTTATTTATTTGACAGACAGAGATCACAAGTAGGCAGAGAAGCAGGCAGAGAAAGGAGGAAGCAGGCTCCCTAATGAGCAGAGAGCCCGATGCGATGCAGGGCTCAATTCCAGGACCCTGGGATCATGATCCCAGCCGAAGGCAGAGGCTTTAACCCACCGAGCCACGCAGGCACCCCGACATGTTATTTTCTTAATATGACCTTTTTATCATATGATTCAACAATGACTTTTTGTTTCTCAAAATGAAATACTATAGGGGCGCCTGGGTGGTTCAGTGGGTTAAAGCCTCTGCTTTTGGCTCGGGTCGTGATCCCAGGGTCCTGGGATCGAGCCCTGCATCGGGCTCTCTCTGCTTGGCGGGAGGCCTGCTTCTTCCTCTCTCACTCTCTCTCTCTCTCTGCCTGCCTCTCTGCCTAGTTGTGATCTCTGTTTGTCCAATAAATAAATAAATAAATCTTTAAAAATAAAAAGTTCAAAAAAAATGAAATACTATATATTCACTGATCAAGAATATCTTGTTTATACATTAATAAAAGAAAGAACAAGAATCGTATAATACTCTTGATAGATGCTGAAAAAGCATTTGACAAAGTACAGCATCCTTTCTTGATCAAAACTCTTCACAGTGTAGGGATAGAGAATACATACCCCAATATCATAAAAGCCATCTATGAAAAACACACAGTGACTATCATTCTCAATGGAGCTATTCATTGGAGATATTCAAGGGAATATTATTCCCCTAAGGTTAAGAACATGGCAGGGATGTCCACTATCACCGCTGCTATTCAACATAGTACTAGAAGTCCTAGCCTCAGCAATCAGACAACAAAAAGAAATAGGCATTTGAATTGACAAAGAAGTCAAACTCTCACACTTTGCAGATGACATGATACTTTACATGGAAAACCCAAAAGATGCCCCTCCAAAACTGCTAGAACCCATACGGGAATTCAGTAAAGTGTCAGGATATAAAATCAATGCACAGAAATCAGTTGCATTTCTACACACCAACAATAAGACAGAAAAAAGAGAAATTAAGGAGTTGATCCCATTTACAATTCTACCCAAAACCATAAGATACCTAGGAATAAATCTAACCAAAGAGGCAAAAAATTTGTACTCAGAAAACTATAGAATCCTCATGAAAGAAATAGAGGAAGACGCAAAGAAATGGAAAAACATTCTGTGCTCATGGATTGGAAGAACAAATATTGTGAAAATGTCTATGCCCTAAAGCAATCTATACATTTAATGCAATCCCTATCAAAATATCATCAACTTTTTTCAAAAAAATGGAAGAAATAATCCTAAAATTTGTATGGAACCAGAAAAGACACTAGATAGCCAGAGGAGTGTTGAAAAAGAAAACCAAAGTTGGTGGCATCACAATTCCAGACTTCAAGCTCTATTACAAAGCTGTAATCATCAAGACAGTATGGTATGGGCACAAAAACAGACACTTAGATCAATGGAACAGAATAGAGAGACCAGAAATGGTCAACTAATCTTCAACAAAGCAGGAAAGAATGTCCAATGGCAAAAGAGAGTCTCGTCAACAAATGGTGATGGGAAAATTGGACAGCCACATGCAGAAGAATGAAAATGGACCATTTCCTTGCACCACACACAAAAACAGATTCAAAATGGATGGAAAGACCTCAATGTGAGACAGAAATCAATCAAAATCCTTGAGGAGAACACAGGCAACAACCTCTTTGATCTCAGCCGCAGCAACTTCTTCCTGGAAACATCACCAAAGTCAAGGGAATCAAGAGCAAAAATGAACTATTAGGACTTCATTAAGTTAAAAAGATTCTGCACAGCAAAGGAAACAGTCAACAAAACCAAAAGACAACTGACGGAATGAGAAAAGATATTCACAAATGACCTATCAGATAAAGGACCAGTATCCAAAATCTATAAAGAGCTTACCAAACTCAACACCCAAAGAACAAATAATCCAATCAAGAAATGAGCAGAAGAAATGAACAGATATTTCTACAAAGAAGACAACCAAATGGCCAACAGACACATGAAAAAGTGCTCCACATCACTCGGCATCAGGGAAATACAAATCAAAACCACAATGAGATACCACCTCATGCCGGTTAAGAATGGCTAAAATTAACAAATCAGGAAATGACAGATGTTGGCGAGGATGCAGAGAAAAGGGAACCCTCCTACACTGTTGGTGGGAATGCAAGCTGGTGTAGCCACTCTAGAAAACAGCATGGAGGTTCCTCAAAAGTTGAAAATAGAACTATCCTATGACCCAGCAATTGTATTACTGGGTATTTACCCTAAAGATACAAATGTAGTGATCTGAAGGATTATGTGCACTTCAATGTTTATAGGAGCAATGTCCACAATAGCCAAACTATGTAAAGAGCCTAGATATCCATCAACAGGTGAAGGGATAAAGAAGATGTGGTATATATATATAGTGTACTCTCTCTCTCTCAGTCTCTCTCTCTCTCTCTATACACACACACACACACACACACACACACACTATGGAATATATATATACACTATGGAATACTGGAATATTATGCAGCCATCAAAACCCCCAAATCTTGCCATTTACAGTAATGTGGATGGAACTAGAAGGTATTATACTAAAAGAAATAAGTCAATCAGAGACAAAATCATCATATGATCCCGCTGATACGAGGAATTTGAGAAACAAGATGGAAAATCATAGAGGAAGGGAGGTAAAAATGAAATAAGGTGAAACCAGAGAGGGAGACAAACCATAAGAAACTCTTAATCTCAGGAAACAAATGGAGAGTTCCTGGAATGGTGGGGGGTGCAGGGGATAGGGTGACTAAGTGATGGGCATTGGGGAGGGTATGTGCTATGGTGAGTGCTGTGAATTGCGTAAGACTGTTGAATCACAGACCTTTATCCCTGAAACAAATAATAAGTTATATGCTTATTTTAAAAAAAGAGAAAACATTTCTGGCTATATTTAAAAAAAAAAAAGAGAGTATCTTGTTAAGTTACATTAGAACACAAAGATGCAGTAAGTTTAGGAATGGATTAATGTACCCAGATTCTGAGACAAGCTATTACACGATGAAATGAAATTGCAGTGTGACCAGTTTTCTTTCCTTAGTGCATTTGAAGGTTATAGAGGTCATATTGTAGTACTTTAAGTAGTGTAAATTATTTAGCTTAGGATGCACATCTGAATAAAATCCTCTGATAAACAAAGGAGCAATTTTGAAATGAATGTAGGGTTTTACCCTGAATACTATTTTTCATTCTAGAAGACCTTTTGTCTTTCTGGACCAGTTTCAGAGATAGCAAAAGCCAAAAATTATCTTATTTCCTTTGTAGTATTTTTTTTAAAGATTTTATTTATTTATTTGACAGACAGAGATCACAAGTAGGCAGAGAGGCCTACAGAGAGAGAGGGGGAAGCAGGCTCCCTGCTAAGCGGAAAGCCCAACACAGGGCTCAATCCCAGGACCCTGGGATCATGACCTGAGCTGAAGGCAGAGGCTTTAACCCACTGAGCCACCCATGTGCCCCTCCTTTGTAGTATTTTAACCAGTATTTCTAGAGAAACAATATGATGTGGTATGTTATGGTGTGATATGATAAATATTGGATACCCTTCAAAGTCTTTTTCAATCTTTTGATGTCATCAACATCTCTGGGGATAGTTTAGAAGACCCAGGGCTTCTACTTCACTAGTTGAGTTATAAATTGAGTGAGACCTGATTGATGGTATATACAGTGGTTTTCAGGGTTACCGTCCAGATTATCCCAACATGTGAGAACATGTTTTGTGGCAATAGAGCATATCCCAGCATGCTCACAGGCAGAGAACACAGGATTGGGAGACAATTGGGGCTCTATTTGAGTTTTGACCACTCCAAAGGTGTGTTAATCTAGGACATTTAAATTCACAAATTTTACCCTCTTGGTGTATTAGGTGGGGGTGGATAATAACCACTTCATAGGATTATTTTGAGGTTTAACTAAGCTAAAATAATTGAAGAGCTTTGAATATTTTGAAGCATAACCTATGCTTCGTCTTCTTACAACAATACAATATATCCATTCTGTAAATTAAAACAAATCAAACATACCAACCAACAACATAACCTACAACCAAACAGGTATAAGTTACTCTGAAAACAGAAGAATTGGATTACCTGAAATCTAAGATATTATGGTTTTTACTAAGAGAATAAATAACAAAAGATTAATAGGTTAATTTAGAATTTGCTTACTAATATGTACTATGTTGACTTAAAAATCATTTAGAAGAGTCAAACGTGGGGCACCTGGGTGGCTTAGTCGGTTAAGCATCTGACACTTGACTTAGGCTCAGGTCGTGATCTCATGGTTGTGAAATCAAGCCCCCACCTCAGACTCCAAACCTGCTTAAGATTCTCTCCCCCTCTCCCTCTGGCCCTCCCCCACCCTCCCGCCACCTCCATCATGCTTTCTCTCTCTCTAAAAAAAGGGGGGGAGGTCAAACAAGGAAGAGAGACAACACACATGGTTAAGTTTGGATTTGCTCTACTTCTTTTTGTTCATTTTTCCCCTTAAGCTTAAAAATGTAAATTTACTGACTGACTTTTTCTATTGGATTTTGCTTCATGGCAAATCACACCAAAGGTTAGTGTTTCAAAGCAACAAATATTTATTTGGCTCATGAAATTTTGTTTGGATTTCACTGTTTGGAGTCTAGGCCTTACTGAGTTAACCCAGTAGTCTGCAGTTAACCCAGGTTAGCCTCAGTGGACATGGCTTCACTTGTCTCTTGTCTGCAGTCTATGTGATCTGTCATCTTTGACCTGACTAGCTATATGTGCTTGTTCTCCTGGGCAAGCTATAATACACAGGTGCTTGTCAAACTTCTGCTGCTCATGTCTCCTTTACTAATGCCAAAATCAAAGGTGAAAAATAGATTATACCCTTTGATGGGAGGATCTGTAAAGTCAAATTGCAGTAACATGGATTTATGGAGAGGAAAAATTTGTGGCCATTTTTAGAATGTATCACATTGATCTACATTTTAATATAAATAATACAAAATTATAAATAAATTGTTAGTTATAAATACTTTTTTTTTAAAGATTTTATTTATTTGACAGAGAAAGAGAGAGAGACAGGGAGGGAGAGAGCAAGCATAAGCAGGGGGGGTGGCAGAAGGAGAGGGAGAGTCAGGCTTCCTGCTGATCTGGGAGCCTGATGTGGGGCTCAAGCCTGGGATCATGACCTGAGCTGAAAGCAGATGCTTAACCAACTGAGCCACCCAGGTGTCCCTCTAGTGTCTGTTAACGGCAACTTGCTCTTCCTTTTGGAAATTGTCCCTTCCTCATCTGAAATTCAAAGGGGTAGAGGGTAAGCTATACATGGTTTTCAAACTGTACCAATTACCATCTCTTAAAAATCTAAATCTCAAGTGAAATCACACAAGCACAGAAAGCCCTAAAAAGACCTTCTGAGGGTTTCTCTGGATGACACCCCCCCAGGAATAGCCTATTTCCTGTATTTCTTGGAACCTGATTTTTTCAGCATTTCCTTCAAATTTGTGAATTTGTATCTTCAAAAATGTTTTGCTTTAAATATACACATATATCTAACATATATGTATAATTTGCTCAATTCTATGTAAATATATAAAATTATATGTAAAGTAGAACATTTATGAAGATAACATTTATATCTTAAGGAAATAAACATACTTATTTAAGTTTGCTAAAATTTTAGTTTTTTTTAGCCACTCTATGCTTAATAATAAATTAATATAATTCATTTCAAAAAGGGATATTACAAGCCCTGAATTGTAAAACCTCATGGAAGGCAGTACATTCTTTCATTCAACAAATATCTACTGAACATCAACCATGACCAATCCCTGTTTTATGGGATTAGATATGTCAGTGGACATAGCAGACGGGAATCCTTGTCCTCCTAGAGCTAACATTCTGGGAAGAGATTATACCTTTGCAGTGGCTCTAAGAATTCAAGAAGATGTATGTCACTGAGCCCTAAAATGTTCAAGGAAGGCTTCATGGAGGAAGTAATGGTAACTATGCCTTCAACTGGGTATGGTTTAGATAAAAAGAAAGAAGACATTAGACTACAGTAAATGTATTCCTGGAATTTGGTCTGCATTTTTATGAATTAAAATGCTAGTGTTCTAGTTGGTTTTGGTAACAACAACAACAACAACAACAAAATCTGAAATCTGCATTTAAAAAAGGCAAATAAGGTCAATCTTGATTTAAGTCTTCCAAATGGCTTCCCATTGCTTACAGGATAAGATCCAACATTCTTTTTTTTTCTTCTTCTTAATATTTTATTTACTTATTTGAGAGAGAGAGTGAGAGAGAGCATGAGAGGGGTAAAGGTCAGAGGGAGAAGCAGACTCCCTGCAGAGCTGGGAGCATGATGTAGGACTCAATGCAGGGACTTGATCCAGGGATGGCTCCAGGGACTTGGCATCATGAGCTGAAGGCAGTGGCTTAACCAACTGAGCCACCAAGCACCCAAGATCCGACATTCTTAGCAGGCTTCTTCAAGATCTGGTTCAAGCCTACCTATAAAGCTTCTTCTTTACCCTCTCTTCTCTCTGGTCAATAAACTCTTGGTCAATAGACTCTGGTCTTTTGGTCAATAAACTCTAGACCCACAGACCTACATTTAATTAGTATAGCTGGTTAAGCTTCATGCCAAGCTTTATGATCACTTTGCCTAGAAAGCCCTTTTCTCATCAATTTTGCTTAACTAATGCCTACTCATCCTCCATTTCTTAAACAAATGAATTTTTTCATGAAGCTTTTACTGATGCAACAGTTATGCAAGATTCCTTGTTATGTACTCTCAACATTCTATACTTTTCTTTCAGAGGAGTTAGTAAACAAATGACACTAGACAGTCTCATGATTGGATTTTCCAACAAAGGACTTTCCAGGAGAGAGTATAATCTTTTCAATCTCCTTAGAGGCATGGGGCAAGAGAGGATGCTTTCTTAGGGTACCAGTGAAAGCTCTCCTTTCCTTGGTCCCTTCTCATGGGATGACCAGCATGTACCCCACAGCTGAATGCTTGCTGAGTTGCAGGATCTGCTGTCCCATTCTGTGCCTCTAGGGTGTGCAGAAATATTTTTAGAGTAAGGTGGAATAGTGGATATAAAGGGAGCAATCAAAAAGAAACTGATTTAAAGATGTTAATCAAATCTATGGTGGTGAGTGAGATTCCCTGGGAAAAATATAAAAAAGTATAAAAAGAAGAGAACTAAAAGCTCCATCTACACTTAAGGGAAGATTAGAGGAAGAGAAAAAGCATACTGAACAGGAGAAGCCAGAGGTCTAGAAGGAAAACAGGGAAGCTCTGTGTCAAGATGAAGGGCAAAGTCAGTGCTTTAAATGCTCCAAAAATGTTGAGTATAATTTTAGAACTTTTCAAATTATTTCCGACAAGGAGATCATTGATGACCCTGGGAAAAGATAATTTTATGAAGTTAATGTGGCTTGGAAGCATGGGGTATTTTGAGCTGGGGATGTTTTAGAGAGAGTATATTTAAAGACTTGTGAGAAAGAGATTATAGAGATAAAAATATTTAAGATACATCAACAAGCAAAGGGAAAATTCTTAAGGGAGTAGGAGGAGAGCATCCAAGGCATAGGAGAAAGAGCCAGTCTTTGAGATAGGAGGAATCAAGTTTGGATGGCTGGCATGGACATGGGGGAAAGATGATCCTGTTCTTGTCAAATGACCTCTTTTTTTGTTATTGTTGTTGTTAAAAATGAGGTGAGGCAATTGTTGGGAAGAAAGAAGGCTTGGGAAAAGTGGAGTACTGAAATGCTCATAGGGCAATGGAAGGGAGACAAGAAGAAAATCGGAGCAATGCCAGGCACTGAGGTCCAAGTGAACTTAATGATTAACCTATGTGACAATATCCAAACCTGTATAGGCGTAGGATTTCCTCTCGTTTGTTCAGCCATCCCAATAGACCCAAGGAAAGAAACTATAGGACGAGTATAAATCTTGATTTTTCCAAGTGAATGGCATGGCTAGGCACAACAACATGACCACTTCTTTCTGCTCCTATGTTTGTCATTTAAATCACAGAAGAAATTCCAAAATTTAGAAAACAGAAGAAAGAGGAAAGAACATACCACATAGCATAAACAAACACACCAGTGAGACTTCGCTATAATTGTCTTTTTAATGCATGTTTTTATTTTCTATATAATGAAAATCAATGACTATATAATGAGGTGGTATTTTTTCAAATTTAAAATAATCTTTTTGGGGGCATCTGGGTGGCTCAGTGGGTTAAGCATCTGACTCTTGGTTTCGGCTTAGGTCATGATCTCAGTGTTGGGAGATTGAGCTCTGAGGTGGGCTCTGGGCTGGGTATGCCAGGTGTGGAGTTGGCTTGAGATTCTCCCTCTTCTTCTCCTTCTTCCCCTCCCTGTACCCCCCCAACTTGCACGATTTCACTTTTTAAAATTAGTAAACTAATTAATTAATAATCAATCTTTTACAGTGATAAAAATTATATATCAGGGGTGTGGAAACTTCAAGTTAGAGGTTCAAAGTACTGGAAATGATTGGTAAGGGGCTCTGAACTCTAATCTTTTTTTTTTTTTCATGATGTGCCAAGTGGCCTATATTATCAATTACATACCTCTCTTATGGTCACTTCAATAGTTATCAGATGTCTTTTGCCCAAACATGATCCTGTAAATGCTTTTAGCAGATTTCCAAATTACTCTGTTAGACCAGAATTTAAAAGCAAAATATTCCTCATATTCAAAACTACTAAGTGATCATGCAAATATCATCTCTTTCAGAAATGTTTAATTAGAAAAATTATTTTTACATTATAAGGTAAAAAAGATGAGTCAAAAAATCAGAAAGCTTGCCATTTTAGTTTTTCATTGTGATCTAGTGAGAAAAAGGCCTATGGGCATTTGTTGATGTTTTTGTTACATTTTTTTTAGAAAATATATTTATTTATTTATTTATTTGCTTGTATGTGTGTTTGTTTGTTTTGTTTGTTTGTTTGACAGGGGGAGAGAGAGAGAGAGCACAGGTAGGCAGAACAGCAGGCAGAGGGAGAGGGAGAAGCAGGCTCCCCACCAAGGAACCTGATGTGGGGCTCCATTTCAGGATCATGACCCGAGCTGAAGGCAGTCACCTAACTGACTGAGCCACCCAGGCACCCCATTTTTGTTACATTTAACTCAAATTTAGACAAGGTTCTTAAGTCCTTCCTAATGTGATCTTTTTCCTCTCAGTTGTCTCTCTACCTGCCTAGAGCTGCATATTAAATTTAACAGCTCAGGAAGAGGAGTTCTGTATCCCATCCGTTAAAAGACAAATTGTATTATTCCTTTGTCTCCCACTTGTGCAAGCAACATTCTCTTATACGCTTGTTCAGCCACTCAATGCCAAGAGGCTTTTTCTTTCTCTGTCTGACACGTCTTAGGCTACTGATTGACCTTCTGGCCTGACTTGGCCTTTTACAAATCCCTGCCTGTTACTCCTGGGTCTTGAATCTCATAATTCTGCTTTCACCATCCCGGTTACCTCTGTGCACTCACCATGAGCTTTAAGTACCTCATTACCATGGTGTTAAGGACAATGGGAGGTCCTCCCACTTGTATCCCTTTAGATGAAAATAAAATTGTGTCTTGGATACTATCCTGGCATTTAGACTCTCTCCCACAAGGTGGTATGTATATGTGTTCATGGGTTGGAAGGGGGAAGGAAGACATTGAGAAAGACATTGCTTTCATTGCTCTTATTATGATTTTACCTTCTGCCCACTCAATTCTCTTCTTGCTCTGCTCTGAGGCCACGTGGAGAAGTGAACATTGACCTTTTCTCCTCCCTCCTTCCTAGTCTGCTAGGAAAAGAGCGGACTCCACACAGATAGCTTAAGTATGTCTCCCTAAAACTCTCCATTTCCAAAAAAAAAAAAAAAAAAGAAAAGAAAAGAAACTCTCCGTTTTTGGCAAGAAGGAAATTAACTTTACCTGTGATCAAACCCCAAGCTCTATTCTATGCCTACATGTCCTGAATGTTCCAAATCCCTAAGTTACTTTCATACTCTAAATAATCCAGATGAAAAGGAGAGAAATTTATTTTTTTTTAAAGTTAGATTTACTGAATCGGCTATCTTTACTTGAATTAGCAAGATTATAATTCATATCAGTGCTATGCTGACGGATAGAGAGAACCTACCTGACAGGCTTATTGTCACTTACAGTTACATTTCAATTTTAGGGTTATTTCTGGGAACTCTGAAGTCCTTGATTTCAGAAGATACTCACTGACTTACATAAAACCTGAAATACAGTTTTGTGGGAGGTGGCTTGGATCCTGTTCCTTTCCTCCTGTAACTTTAGAAAACAATTTTTTCCCAGTATTTCAAGGTTCTGTGAGGAGGGAGGTCCTTCTGGGTATAGTTTTCTGCGGGGTCTGAGATCATGCCATGTTCAGGTGCTACAGACTCCTGCTGCCCACAGAGCCAATGCTGGTTCAGAGTCCTCCTCACCACTCATTTACACAGTCTAAGGATCAGGCTCATGGTAGCCCTGAAAGGGAAAAATGAGGGCACAGCCAGAAAAAGGTGGACTTTTGCTGACTTATGCCTCCCACCTCTCAGCCAGGTGCTTGACCTCCAGCTCTTGCTTCTGACATTTTCTTATGTCTGTTCAAGAAAAAGACTGAAGGAGCAATGATGGAAGGTTCTATCACCTTCCCTGTCTCAGAAATAAAATGAAAAGGGGCGTTATCTCATATTAGCTTTAGACTGCTTAGTACCTGGTTTTATCCAAAATATGTGAAAGTCAATGCAAGCTGTATATATTTTTTAAATTTCACTAATGTTTTATTTAATCTAATATGTTACCATACCAATAAGTAATCAATGCCAAAATTATTAATGGGATATTTTATATTCTTTTTTTGGTAACAAAGCTTCAAATTTTGTGTATATTTTCTGTGCACACCCTTAGTGGTTTTGTCAAAATGAAGGCAAGAAAAGTAAGTATAATGGAACTTACGATAATTTATTCATTGGTGTTTGTCTGTATTTTAACATTCATCACAACAGCAGTCTATAAGCAGAACACTAGACACATGTAACCGTAATTGAATTCTGCCAACTTCAGTTTTTTTTCATGTTTCCAGTTGGTTACAAAACCATAGTTATAGGGGCGGCTGGGGGCCTCAGTCGGTTAAGCATCTGACTCTTGATTTTGTCTCAGGTCATGATCTTGGGGTTCTGAGACTGAGTGTGTACACACACTAATGCAGTCTCTCTTTCTTAGGAAAAAAATGTAGTTATATGTGTATTTTGCAGTTTTATTGTTATAAAGGTATCTTGCACGTGGACTATGGGCCTCCATTTGTGCTCTTGGCCCAAGCCCCATAAACATTAGGGGTAGAATTGATTACCTTCTTTCCACCATATGATCAGGTACAGTAAAAACAAGGAGAATGCTTCAGCAGTCATAGACTCTCTCTGTGCTAGCATTTACCACTGTGCTTCTTATTCCTAAATACCTTCCCATGTTTCCTCTATTCTTTCCAACCTTTCCCTTTCAGTGGAACAAGTATTTATTGACTAATTAAGTTAGTGTGGTGTTTTGCAATCTGCAAGGACTTTCACATACATTGTCTGCTTGGTGTATGAAATACTCTGTACTTAGTAGGTAAAGCAGGTAGTGAAACAGGTTGAGAAAGTTTGAGTGATGTCTCCAAAGTTTAGCAACTACTCACCCAAGGCTTCTCATTTAAGTTTTTGATCTTTCCACTTCATTTTGTTGCTTCATTTTGGATCTTTTGGGAACCAGGAGAAGGGGGAATTCTGGAAGCATTTTAGGCAGAGCCAACAGCATAAGCAAAGAAACAGACAACAGTTGCCCAATTTGGTTAAAGCTCATTGTCCATGTTCAGGAAAAACAGAAAATATGGGAAAGAAGAGCACTGTGTAGATGAAGCTTTGGATGTCAGGTTTGGGATTTAGTTTTACTCTGATGTATGTGTGCTACAGATTTTTTAAAGTAAGCTCTATGCCCAACTAAGCTCTATGTTGGGCTTGAACTCATGACCCTGAGATCTAGAGTTGCTGAATATGTGCTCTATTTTTTAAAGAAAGTAATTGAAGTAAAGAAGTCTTACTTTTTTTTTTTATTAATAAAATACTGTTTATTTGCTGTTGAGAGCAAGCTGAGTTTTGCCTTAGTAGGAGTGGGAGGAGACAAAAGTAGTGCAACTTACTTCTGCCAATAACAAGTTCCTGAGGCCCACATCTTCCTTTCATCTCTAGTGTGGGAGGGAAGCACATAATCCTGACCAGCTGGCTCCTCAGTGTGTACAACCAGTCATAAAGGTACCAAAGTTAGAGAGGATGGATGGATCTGTTCCGATTTCACCACCATTTTTTAATTACATACCTAAGTGAATATGAATCAGCCTCATCTTTGTACAAAGGACAAGACATTTTCCTTTTCAATTCATATGTAATAATTTTATAGACTCCTTATTTCCAATGCAAGGGAGGATTATATGTTTAGACTTTTAATTTTCAACACAGCAGTCAGAGCACTCCCTTTGAAACGTGTAAGATCCTATTATTCTTTTGTTTAAAACACTGTAATAGCTTTCTGTTCCACTTGGAACGAAAGCATAATTCTTTAAAACATTTTGGAAGGCTTTACACAGTCTGGTTCCCCATTACCCTCTTAGTCTATCTTTTCTTTCACTCCCTCTCTCTTCCTTATTCTTCTCCAGCTACCCTGGCCTTTCTGGTGTGCCTCCAACATACTAAACACACTGCTGTCTCAGGACATTTGCACTTGCTATTCTCTCTGCCTAGACAACTCTTCCTCCAGATGCCTACAAGTTCAACTCCTCACCTCCTTATGATCTTCGTTTGAATATCCTCTTCCCAATGGGGACTCCCGAGTCATCCTATTTAAATAGAGTCTGCTTTCTATTGCACTCTTTTCTCTTTCTCTTTCATTTTTCAACATACTTCTTATCACCACCTAGCATCCTATGTCTTTTATTTATAGTTTTGTTTCTTGTCTCTTTTCAGCCACTTCACTGTTAGCATCAAGGGAAGAAATTTGATCAGTTTTGCTATAACACCTATAACAGTGCCTGACACATACATGTCCTCAACAGATATTTGTTAAATGAAAAACTGAGGTCTTTTATTCTATGGTGACTGAGCATAGAATTTCTTTGGACCTTTTAGTTTGTTAAAGAAACTATTAATCTTCTGATGAATTTCTATAAACCTAGATAAATTCCTTCTTCCTGCTGATTATCTGAGGTTAGGGTGATAGAGGCTTCATCCTCTCCCCGCTCCACCACCACCACCAGGACTGACAACGTCAGCAGGGTTTTAGTCTGACTGAACAAAATGACGTATGTCTTCTAGGTCATAGAATGGGCTTGTTAAACCTGAAACTTGGAAAAAAGTCTTCTTCTGCTGAGTGGGACGTGGGTACCATCTGTGGTCAGAAATATTATTCTCCAGTCTGTCTAGTTTGTTATTTTTCTCTGATTCTATTTAATATGTAATGTATTTAATTTGTGCTATTACAATATTGTTTTATGCTCACTGACTGCTAACTTTAGAAATGTTTCAAATCATGTATGTTTTTCTTTATAACCAAGTTTTAATACTTAGGGATGAAGGACCAGGTTTCTATGATGTGTAAAATGGTGGTGTGCACAGAAGTTCAATAAATATAGGTTGACTTGGTATGGTAATGACAATCTTAATTATGAGAGGCAAATAATGCCATAGAAGTTGTAATCATAACCCATGCATATCAGTTATGCCAAGATTTTCAAGATCTGTATCACAAATAAATCGTGTATATTCTTAAAATTCATGATATGTGAAATCAGAGAATGGAAGAAAAGGAATAAATGAAAGGATAACTTTCTGTTATATTGTTTCAGTGTTTCTGTTCAATTATTTAAACATTGAGAGCATCTTTAGAATGTTCACTAATTTTATTCATCCTGGTATGTCTCGCTTCCATATGTTGTTATAAAATTAATTGGTATAGTATTCAGAAGAACAATTTAATGATTCCTTCAAACCCATAGATTCTGTCCCTGCTTCATCAATAAGGAACTTTGTAAGAAGGGCAGAGTTCCACTGGAGAAATGGAAGATCACTGTTCAGCTCTGATCTGGAAGCAAAAGACAAAGAAACATGTTGCCAAACCCTAGATCTGAATCTATTCTTAGGTCTTAAAACTTCATAGACTCCAAACCAGTGTCACTGGTAAGCCATTCACTTCCTCTCTGCCATGCCTCTTAGTTTCTAGGGCATCTCAAGGCTTTTGAGAAATAACACTGTGCCTCAGAAAATGTTCAAAGTCCTTGAAACAAAGGCTATTTATTAGAGATGATTTGATCTCAGTTTTTTATTAAAAAATGATTCTTAGAATTTCTGGACATTGTAACAAAGAACCAGTTGACATAAATGAATATCCTTTAGCTACTCTCAAACAGAATGGAAGCATCTGTTAGTGGATTTTGACAGCCCAGTGTTATCTGTAGAGTTTATGCCAAGATTAGTGGTCTGAAAATTGATTCTGTCATATTGTGGTAGTCCTGAGTTCCTAGAGATAGTTAGGAATTAATTAACTAATCATTGTTTATTAGTAATTAATTAATTTAACCAATAATTTTCATTTGGTAGAACTTTAGACTTCTGTAACTTGTTGAAGTCTATTGTCATTTTCCTCAGAGAGATATAAAGTGACTCCCTTATTCTAAAATTTTCATTTTCATTAGTTACCCGTTAATATACCTAATGAAGTATTAACACTTTAGACTTACCATTCCAGCCTCCCCTGAAGCCTTCCCACCAGGCAAGCTTGTTTACTCACTGTTCACCAAGCTTCAGTGGAGGCCTCTAGAATTCCTATTGCCAGACCTTTGCAACAAACTTGTTTTTCCCTTAACATGACCTATGTGCTTTGGTCCAGTCAAATCCAGCGTCTATCATGGATGTTCTCCTGACTGGGCCATCCTCCAGATTTGATCTTGCAGACATTTAATTCCCTGAAATACTCAGAGTCATGAATTTGATGTTAGACCTTATCTTTTGTAACAAGTGAAATAATGGGCATGAGCATGTCTCCCTAAATCTCAATTTCTTTTATCTCTTGAATGGTAATAACACCATAGTCACAGAGTCATTGTGAAGTTTAAGCTTTGTAAATGCTAAAAAGTTATGGAAATATTAGGGATATCATAATTTCTGCTCAGTATCATGTATTATTTTTAGTTATCATTTTATGTATAAATATCTTATTTCAGTGTTTCCATCCTAAATCCTCTAGACTGCTGTATAGTTTTTATACTTTGTCTCCTTAATATGCCTGGTCAGATATCCTTTTTATTCTACATGAACAAAAATATTTGTCAATTGATTGCCTGTATTTGATACAGTGATGAAATGTTTCCATAGCATCTCACATTCGATATCTTATTTATTATATAGTGCTTAATTCATTTTTGTTGTTGTTAACTATAGTGTGTTTGGGATAATTTGAAACAATCACTGTGACAAAGAAGAGTTATATTGTATATATTTAAAAAAATTATGTATCCCTCCTTTTTGTCTCTACTAGAAAACCAATGTTGGATTTGGTGAAATGCCACCTGTATTCCCTGTTTTAATTCACATAAATTAACTTTCAAAGCTAAGATGCTGCCTTGAGTCTCTGTAGAATGACTTGTAAGTCAGGCTCTTGGGGACTGGCTGTGTATCAAAACATGGTGGCTTTAATAAGAGCTTTCAAACAGCTAATAAAAGTGGAAAAGCTTGAGGTGGGGTAGAACAAAAAGAAAAGATGCTTTGTTTTAGGGACTTTGTTATTTTTTTTTTCATCCAATAATTACAGGATATCTGTGGCTGCTTCAGAGATGCAGACAAATGAAGTAGCCAAGGTATAGTTTCATGGGTCTCTAGGGCAAATGTGACAATATGGAGCAGATCCAGAAAAAAACGTTACACAGCCAAATACATTACTTAAAAAGCCACTATTTGATTATTAATACAAAGTTGAATAATCTGTTCATATAACATTATCACTGGTGTTTGTTAAGGCTTTAACATTGAAGGCAACCTTGAACTCACCAAGTATTCTATCCTCCTCTCTTATCTTTGATAACTGCTACAGGGTTGAATTTATTTTTGTGTCTCACTGTCCTTCAAGGGGAGAAAGAAGGTTGGGCTTTCCCTAAAAGGAGGGGGGCAAAATAACAGAGATCTTCTTTCCTGGACTCCCAATGATTTTGAATGTTTTAGAGTATTTAATCAGGACAAGAAGGAATTTTAAAGTCACCAAAAAAGGGGCTCCTGGGTAGCTCAGTGGGTTAAAGCCTCTGCCTTCGGCTCAGGTCATGATCCCAGGGTCCTGGGATCGAGCCCCACGTCGGGCTCTCTGCTCCTCGGGGAGCCTGCTTCCTTCTCTCCCTGCCTCTCTGCCTACTTGTGATCTCTGTCTGTCAAATAAATAAATAAAATCTTAAAAAAAAAAAAAGTCACCAAAAAAAAAAAAAAATCATAGACCCCTACAATTGCTTGAAGAACAAGGGGAAGATAGAACTATTGGATAAAACATATTGTGCTATTTAGAAAAATAACTTTTATCAATTCAGCAACATCACAACTTTCAAAATATTCATTCATATTTACTTAGAAATACTATTCCTGTTAATATTTCAAAAGGAAATATGAAAGAATAAAAGCTTTATTCACCAACATATTACCTAACATAAATTAATGGTAATGTAACTATTAAAATACTACTATTAAGTGTGATATTTATAATAACATACAATAATGTTAAGAGAAAAAAGATAAGATTATGTTTATATCATATGATTAAAGCTTTAAAAACAAAATGGTATATTATGTCATTTATATAAAATATTATAGCAAAATACACCAAAATGCTAATGAGGTTATATCTAGGTATAGACCATATCAAGTTAACTCTTCTATTTTCCTGTGTATTATATAAGGACAAAAACAATTTAAAAATCAGAGGCTTAATTATTCCTGTTGAAATTAAAGGAAGTGATTTCTCGCCCTTCCTTTTTCTGAAAACATTTACTTTAGAATTCTTGTCATTGTAAATACTTTCTCTTCTCTTCGAAATAGAATTCCTTTTTTTTTTTTAAAGATTTTATTTGTTTATTTGACAGACAGAGATCACAAGTAGACAGAGAGGCAGGCAGAGAGAGAGAGAGAGGGAAGCAGGCTCCCCGCTGAGCAGAGAGCCCGATGCGGGACTCGATCCCATGACCCGGGCCGAAGGCAGCAGCTTAACCCACTGAGCCATTCCTTCTGAAGGCTAGATAAGACTTTTGTCAGGAAGTCTCTCTCAAGGATCTGAGAACCATCTCTTTAAAATGCAAATGCAAACATCAAACTTTTCCACTGTGTGAGGACACAGTGAGAATGAACATACCTGTCTTGGACCAGGAAGTGGCTTCTCACCAGACACACAATCTGCCAGTTTCCTTTATCTTGGACTCCCCAGTCTCTACTCTGGAACTGTGAGAAATAAATGTTTGTTGTTTAAACCACATCTCCCTTCCTACCCCAAAAGAAAATGTAAACATCAAAGAAGATAATTGGGAGGGCAGGAACCCAGCTGTAATAGGCACCTTGTTCCAAGCTGGAAGACTATTTTCTATTATAAAAACATAAGTTTGATTTTCCTGTGGATAAGTGCAGTTAGCTAGCACAGATGGCCATTTCAATTACCAGGTGAATTTAGGGCTAATCATGTGTGACTAATGGTGCTGTCCAGTCCTTACTTAGTAAGGACTAGTTATTGTCATCTTGAAAACATCTATATAATGGGTTGAATCAGCTTAGATATATAAGGGGGCTGAGATTCCTTTCTGTGTCTGCAGTCTCTTAGCAGATTATCTGTGATGTGCATTACATTCTGGTTCAAGGCTTATTCCATAATAAAAGTGCTTTCATTCTCCATTGTTGTTTTGGGCTGGGAAAACATTGTGTTTTAATTATATTTCTTCAACAATGCCAAGTTTTATATAATGAGCTTTATTACGCTTGTGGTGGAAAAATATTTTACTTTATAATTTGCTTTTATTTCCCCAAGTGATTACTTTTTTGATCTTTTTATTATTAGTTTATAATTACTTTGTCAGTTTGCCCTACTCTAAGCTATAAGTTCCTCTGTGTTCCAAAATCTTTTGACTTGGACACTGTTCCATTTTTTTTCTGAGCTTCAAGTTGTAGAGTTTTAAGCCTGAAAAATACCTATCAGTATTGTCTTACTACAACTAGGAACTCTGTCAGTCTCCCATGGAGATCAACTTAAAACCTTCCTTGCTTTTCAAAGCATCCATTGTCCACTCTTGCCACTCCTTTTCACCATTGTACTGGATGATATCCAAGTCAATTAGCGAAGGAAAGGAAATAAAAGACATCCGGATTAAAAAAGAAGTATAACAATGTCTGTTTATAGACACAGACCCCTACCTCACACTGGGTACAAAAATTAACTAAAAATGAATAATAAGCCTAAATTTAAGAGCTAAACCAACAGCATGTTTTGAAGAAATATAGAAGTAAGTCTTTATGACCTTGTATTATTAGGCAATGTTTTTTAGATATGACACTAACCATTAGTGTCCAAAGGAAAAAAATCTCAATGGATGTCATCAAAATGAAGAACTTTTGTGATTCAAAGGACACCGTTAAAAAAATACAAAGACAACACCCAGAATAAGAGAAAATATTTGTAAATCCTATATCTGATGAGGAAATTGTATCCAGAATATGCAAAGAATTCTTACAAGTCAACAATAAAAGATAGCATATTTAAAAATTGGGAGAAGATTTGGATAGTTCCCAGTGGATACATACAAATAGCCAATAAGTACATGAAAAGATGCTCAATTTCATTAGTCATTAGGGACTTGCAAGTCAAAACCTTAATGAGATATCACTTCACATCCAGGGATGTGAATTCAAAAAAGCATTGCTAAATTTAAAAAACCTGACAATACCTAGTGTTGCCAAGCATGTGAAGAAATTTTAGTCCTTGTATATTGCTGGTGGGATGGTAAAATGGTGAAGTCACTTTGGAAAAATATTTGGCAGCTCCTCAAAATGTTAAACATAGACTTACCATATGACCAGAAAATTCCACTTCTAGGTATCTATTCAAGAGAAATGAAGCACATATTTTCATGAAATCTTGTATCTGAATGTTCTTAGCAGAGTTATTTATAATAACCTCCAACTAGAAACAACCCAAAAGTATATCAACTATTAAGTGGGAAAAAAGTATACACGTACAATGAAGTATTATTTAGCAATAAAAAGAAGTACTGATACATGTTGCAATGTGAATGAACTTTAAAAGTATTATGCAAAGTAAGAAAAAAAAAAAAAGCAGCCAGTTAAAAAAGCACGTATCCTGTGACTCCATTTCTATGAAATCTCTAGAATAGCCCAGACTCTAAAGACAGAAAGTAAATTAGTAGTTGCCAGGTTGTGTGTGTTTGTGTGTGTTGGAGATGAGGTGGAGACTAACTGCTATCAGTCTAGGATTTCTTTTTGGGATGATGAAAATGTTCTAAAATTAGAGAGCAGTCATGATGGTGCAACTCTGTTAATAGACTAAAAACCACTGAATTGTACATTTTAAAGGATGAATTGTATGGCATATGAATCACATCTCAATAAAGCTATTATAAAATACAAAAGAAATTGGCCGGGGGAAGACTGGTGGTTCTGGCCAAGATGAAATAGCCCAACCCTTTTCAGGTCCTTCTTCTTTAAAAACTCTGGACATATCACTATAAACAAATGCCAGAAGTCTCTGAAAGCTGAGATGAAGACAGAGACTTCATCCAGTTACCCTAGAATGTGAGGCACAATACAGGGTTGGGGTCCTTGGATTTTCCTTTTGCCTTCCATATATTCTAGATGGGGCACTGGGGAAGCCTGCAACCTGAGGCTCCAAGTCTATTCACCCTGATCAAAGAACCAAGAAACCAAAAAAACTCCAAGTCTATTCACCCTGATCAAAGAACCAAGAAAAAGACAACCTAACAGAACAGAAAAGCTTTTTGACAATACCTACCACTACTGGAAACAAAATGCCAATACAATATTCAATACTCTGTCCACCTCACCCATAGCACACAGAGATGAGGGAGGAGATAATTCTACCTCCTACTTGATGAATACTGGCCCCAGTGGACGGATATTCCTGCCAGGGCAGTGTTAGTGTGGTCTGGCGGGGAGCCAGCCTCCATTCCCAACCTGGCATCGATAAAATAGAATGAAGAGGAGCAAGCTGGGCTGGTCTTCACTCTGTATTCCCACCCACGCCATTGTCATCAGGACCCAATGGAAGGGGGGCCTCCGCCCTTGCCTGGCATCAAGATGGATCAAGGTGGAATGTGTTGGGCTGGGTGGCACTCTGGTTTCCTCCACTCTGGTGCAGCAGGGAAATGTAAATTAGAACCACAGTGAGATATCATTACATGTCTATCGGACTGTCTAAAACAAAAAGCATTAATTACAAACATTGGTGAGGATGGGAAGAAACTGGATTTCTTACACATGACTTTGAGAATATAAAATGGCACAGCCACTCTGGAAAACAGTCTTCCAGATTTTGCAAAACCAAATATGCACTTCTCCAATGACTCAGCAATTATACTCGTTGGGGGCATTTACCCAGAGAAAGTTTATGTTCACACAAAAACCTGTGTAAGAATGTGCAGAGTGGGCGCCTGGGTGGCTCAGTGGGTTAAGCCGCTGCCTTCGGCCCAGGTCATGATCTCAGAGTCCTGGGATCGAGTCCTGCATCGGGCTCTCTGCTCAGCAGGGAGCCTGCTTCCCCCTTCTCTCTCTCTGCCTGCCTCTCTGCCTGCTTGTGATTTCTCTCTCTGTCTAATAAAAAAAAAAAAAAAAAAAAAAAAGAATGTGCAGAGTGAGTTTATATAGTAAAATACTGGAAACCACTCAAGTGTCTTTAAGGGGCTGTATGGTTGAGCAAACTCTAGGATATGCATACATTGGAATTCCACTCTGCAATAAAACTAATGAAATAATAATGTATGCAAATAGCTGGGTGGATCTCAAAGACATTACGTTTAGTGAAAGAAAGTTAATTTCACAATGCTACATATTGTATGATTCCATTCACATAACATCCTCAAAATGATAAAACTACAGAGATGGACAGATGAGTGGTTTTCAGCGCTCAGGGACAGGGGGATTATGGGAGATGGATACAAATACAGAGAGGTTGCATAAAGGAGTTCTTTGGTGATAATAGAAAATATATGTATCTTGATTGTAGTGGCAATTATATTAATTTGTACATGGCAAAATGCATAAAACTATACACATACATGCACACAAATATGGGTTTTGAAACAGTCATGTCAATGACTTTATGCTACAGCTTCATAAGATGTCCTCATTGGGGGAACTAGATAAAAGGTGCATGGAACTCATTCTATTCTCTCAGCCTCCCATGAGACTATTAATATTTCAAAATAAAAAGCATAAAAAAATGGTTTTCTACTTGCCCACAAAATGAAAATTTAAAAATCTACTTTTTGTGTGTGTGTGTGTGACTATTTTGTTGATTTTGTGTAATCCCAGAAAGCATAAGATTTTCATCCACAATTGTCGATTATAAAATTTGGTAACTCTATGCTGGGGGAACAAGTTACTGTCAATATTGCAGTTCCAAGAAATTAATCTGGATATGCTGCTAGAAGAATTAAGTGTGCTAAGGTTGCTCACTGCACTGACTGCGGGAGTGGAAAAGCTTAAAATTGAGAGCTCTTCAAGCGTCTTCAGGGACTTGCACAGCCATTTTTTGGAGAAATTGTTTCGCTATTGTAGCAATCTGTGTGTGTGTGTGTGTGTGTGTGTGTGTGTGTGTGTGTTTTTAGCTTTATGTATTTGTCAGAGAGAGAGAGAGAGCACAAGCAGAGGGAGCCGCAGACCGAGGGAGAAGCAGGCTCCCTGTTGAGAAGAGCCTGATACGGGACTTGGTGCCAGGACCCTGGGACCATGACCTGAGCCAAAGGCAGATGCCCCTCTGACTGAGCCACCCAGGCGTCCCAATCAGCGTTTGTTTTTTAAGATTTAGGTTATACCACCACACCTCCACCCTAGCCAGGCAAGTCATTGATTCCAAAATAGAGCTTAAGGATTTCTAACAATTATTCTCATTACATATTTTGTTTACAAGTGCTTGATTTCTTCTAGTTCTACTTTCTGCCAATAGCAAGTAAGTATCCCCTAAGTCTGTACTTGTGTGTGTGTGATTTACCATTTTTTTCCACTGATACATTTAAAGTATAATAATTTTAAATAAAATTAGATTTCCAAAGGAAATATATTAAATGATTTAATACAGGGAGTTTGGATCACAAGCTGGGTATTGGGTAAAATAGGAAAGATAGTTGAAAATTTTTAGTACAACCAGAGTCAGCAGTCAGCCTTACCAGTGAAAATGATGGTAAAAAGGATGGTAATAGGTAGCTGCCATATAAAAATAGTAGGATACATTTAAATATAAGCTATAATAATTGTAACACTGCCAGATGTCTAATCCTTTAGATCTTCTAATGGATAAAACCCTGAGGGTAATTGTGTAAACCATCATTGCTCTTTTGGGTGACATTAAAAATGAACTATTTAAATAACCAGAAAATTTCCAACAAAGGAAACAAAAATATCGGCTGGTATGAAAAGCACAATTAAAAAGACAAAATTAGGGGCACCTGGGTGGCTCAGTGGGTTAAAGCCTCTGCTTTCGGCTCAGGTCATGATCCCAGAGTCTTGGGATCGAGCCCACATCGGGCTCTCTGCTCAGCAGGGAGCCTGCTTCCTCCTCTCTCTCCGCCTGCCTCTCTGCCTACTTGTGATCTCTCTCTGTCAAATAAATAAATAAAATCTTTAAAAAAAAAAGACAAAATTACTTGATGGTCAGTTTAAAGAAAAACAAACAAGTAAACAAATAAACAAAAACCATGGAAAACTCCATGCTAGGGTTATGGTCAAATCTTTTGGGAAATTAAAAAGAGATAAAGAAGTTACCCATACTGAGCGGCACTCAATAGCTCTAACACTTCAGAAGAATATCTTAGAATGTACTAGGTGAATGTATTAGTTGAGAGAGTATGTACTAGTTGAATGCTAACCTTGCTCTTTATCTTAAATTGGAAAGCATAGACACTATTGTGTGTATGTGTGTGCAATTTGATCAGTTATTGACTTTTCCCCACTAATTTTAAAAGAATGCTTTATAGTAAAATACCCAGTAAAAATCATTTTTAAAAATGTGAGAAGTACTCTTTTTTAATTTTTTAAAAAAGATTTTATTTATTTATTTGAGAGAGAGAGAAAGAGAGCACACATGCTCATGCATGCACACCCTGAAGAGACAGAGGGGGAGAGAGAGGGACAAGCAGATTCTGGGCTGCACAGAGAGACCCACGGTGAGAGGTGGGGAGTGAGGGGGCTCCATCTCAAGACCACTGAGATCATGATCTGAGCCAAAATCAAGAGAGGAATTAAGAGAGGGTCACCTAAACTGACTGAGCCACCTAGGTGCCTGGAGAATTCCTTCTAATGAGCGGAAAGACAGACATTGATGGAGACACTCAGGGAAAATCTATGATGCTGACGTTGGTGGGAAAAGTCACCCTTTTGTATTTTGCATGAATCAGCAGCCCTGTAGCAGCCCGTCAATAACATCTCCTCTCAAAGAGTTTGCCTCTTGATTTTCCTTGTATATTAATGGACTGGCAAAAATAAATAAATAAATAAAAATGGAAGCTTTTGTTGTAAATTTGCAGAAATAATTATTTAGATGCTTATCATTATAGATAAATTTGTAAAGAAATAGGAAATGAGTTTGAAAACTTGCTATCTGACATAGCTATATGCTGATTTAGGCAGAGAAAAATGCTCATCAAATTTTCAATTTAGTGGAAAATTAAAATTTTAAATTTAATTTCTCTTTTTAGTGGAAAATTAAAAACATTATAACATTGGCTAAAACACAGGTTAAAACGATGAATTGTGGTTTTGCCTAATGACAAACAGTAATTCCCAACATTGGCTTATTCAGCAAAAACACTTGAAGGGTGAATTATTTGCAGAAGTGAAATTGTGAAAGCTTTCACTGGGTGTGACAGGACATAGCAGATTTAAAGTGTGAGATTTGTCACGAGTTGACTTTCTTGACAATGAAATTTTGCAAACTTAATTCAATTATGTGTGATAAAATTTAGCCCATATAATGTAATTTTTTTTCCTTCGAAAAAGCCCTTCAGGATGTGAGGGCAATCTGGCTGTGATATCCGTCATCACATTGATCACCAGGGTTAATTCTGCTGATCCGGCGGGCTCACCCGTGTCCCTTTCTTCCCTCACCTCTCCCCATGGGTCCTTCCTGAAGCTGTGTGCTCGGTGGACCTGTCTTCGGTTAAGGGTACAGGAGTAGGTGCACTCTGAACCTCCCGACAAGCTCTCCAGGTCCACTTGTAGGAGAAGGCAGGGTAGTCAAGCTTCCAAGAGTCCACACTCATTCAAATGAGAGGCTGTATGTGGCAATCTGCCTTTTCAAAAAAAAAAAAAGCCCTTCAACTATTTTCCCCTTAAGACAATAAAAAAAGACATCCTCACAATATTTTCTATGACACGAGTCATTTGACTTTTCACCTAAACGATACTTAAACTTTTCACCAGCAAGCATCTCTTACCTTATTATGCTTATAAGGTTTGCCCAACAATGAGAAAATCTATTTTGATTTGTATGCACATTTTTAAATGGAGTCATGGTCTCAAAATGTGATGACACTATGACAAGAAGAGAACTTACTTTACATGTAAAATCAGATTGCCTCAATTCTATAAAAGAAGTACATTAGCAGCTGTGATTTAGTTGAGAAGCAGAAAGGAAAACCTTTTGTTTTTCTTGTAGCAAACAATGAAAGTATTTAAGATTTGCCTTAATTTATTCAACAAATGTTTATTGAGCCTACATCTTTCTAAGTGCTTGGCACAATCAGTGAATAAAGCAGAAAATACCCTTAAGAGCTGAAAAATGTTCATGTTACAATCCTCCAAAATTCAAGAATTGTAGATACCATCCCAGACCTTGGGATACCTATTTCTTTTCTCTGCTATTAGAGAATTTTCTGACACATGTCAAAAGGACGCTGTTCTAGATGCTCTTTTGCTTCTGTAAGCACCTAGGTAGTTAATTTGAGATTCAGAAGGCTGCTTGAGTGCAAGCGGGAAGAGTGAGCTGCTGGAATTGGGGGACCTTGAGGGTTCTGTGTGTGGTACAGATCCATCTGGGGGAATCACCTCTCCTAGGATAGACGAGAATAGGCCCTGATCAGGAACTTCATCTTTTCAGACCTTGGCCTATTCCACTGGATGGCAGTGAAACAATACAAATATTCTGCTCTCAGGCTATCTTTTCTTGGGCTCCATGCAGCTCATCTCCTTTCCATTCAGACAGAGCTCAGAGTAGCTGCTTACGTTTTGCCTTTAGTTATAAACACACTGCATTTCTTTGAGACAAAATCCTATTCTCAGATGCAACTTGGAGATTCCCTATGCTCACCCACGTCATGCAGACAATTTTCTGTGATTTTCTAAGTTCTAAAAATGGGCTGACTCTTTGATTATGTGCCTGTTTTATATTAGTATTGCAGAAGAACATCACTTTCCATTTCTGGGATACCTCATTTTGCTCTCATGGTCTATTACATGAAGGTGTGGGTGGCTTATTTTATGAGCTCTCTGGATAAGGTTTTTAGATTCTGCTGATACAGTCACAAGAAAACATAAAACAAAGGGGGAGAGCAAAGGATATCTGTCCACATGTCATCCTCTTTACCTGTCTTTTTGAATTCCTCACAGCAAGGTCTTCTGACGGCCACCTATCAATTCTAGTTCCTCAAAATATTCTAGATGAGAGCCCAAGCAGTACTGACTCTCCATGTATTTCAGCTTTGTGGTGGTTACAGTGCTAGCTGCCTGCTAGCAATTGGTGCCTCCTTCACTCGCTGTCCAAGTCTCCTCAGCTCCCAACTTCAGTAAAGATTTGGTGTGCGGCTGAAGACCTCTCCCTCTGTTCCTAGTCCCAGTGGGAATGTCCCAGCCCACCTTGAGCTGCATCTCTTAACCTCCTTACACGCTGGTCCCCAGAACAAGGCTTCTTGATCTAGTATCTTGCTTTTGACAATTTCCTTCCCTGATCATTTCATTCCTACCCGGGCCCTGGCCTCAGTTTCAGGGTCTTAGCTGTCTTATGAAGAATCTCCTTGAAGATGACCCCTTACCTGAATCTTAAGCATGAGGCACCCTGGAGTCTGATGTTAGGTTTTCCCCAAGCCCTCAATTTTCCTGGGAAAACCTAGTGGTTGCTTTTGCTGAACTAAGCCAGCTTTGGCTCCCTGGGCTATGCCCCCACTTGCTTCTTTTTTTTAACAAGGTGACACGCTTAGTCTTAGCTCCTCTCTCCTTGCCTGGGATCTCCCAGGAAGAACATTTATTCCCCATAATTTACCTCCCAAATTTTAGCATATAGCAACTATTGCTCCCTTTTACTCCAACATTTAACTTCTTTTAAAAAATAATGTAAATGATTCTCTGGCATTCATTGTGCATTAACTATTTCACTCTAGAGATCATTAATTTAGAGAATCTGTTAACTGGGTTAATTGAAACACAAAATTTTGTGCAAAGTTTAAAATATATAATTGAGGTTAAACAATTTAGCATTATTTTGAGGCTGAATGACGTTATTTAGAAAGAAAACTCTGCAGATCCCAAACAGCTACATTGAATTTGTTTAATGATTTTTATAAAATTACATAAAGTACATAATTTAATTAGAGAATAAAGCCTCAAAAGGAAATTGGCAGATACAATTTATTTTGGAGTAAGATTATAAATTGGAAATAACTGCAAGTTCCAAGGGAAATGTTCTCATTTATTCTGGAGTACATTTAAGCCATATAGTATGAAAATTTTCTGTGATTCTTTTGAAGGGTGAGGAGATCAGGATTCACTTGGTACTACAGATGAGGATTGCTTTGGCTACTTATCAGTTTACCTTCAAGATTTTGGCCCACATACAAAATTTACACAATTTCAGAGCATAGGCACTCAAAGAAAGAAACATATTTTGGCAAAGTGAGCCTTCTTCATGACTTTAATAATCTTTTGAAACCATATAAAAATGAAGAACTTTGGTTAAGAAGACTGAAAGGCAAAATTAAGAGAAACTCTCAACTAAATCAAAATAAACAACTTGCCATGCATAAAATGTATGTGAAAAAGAACTTCACTCTTTGCTTCCTCTTCCTCTTTTTTTGGAAAAGGGTCGGAATGAGGAGTCTGTAGAACCACCTATTTATTTCTCAGTATTATCTTGAGAAATATTTATTATCTTGGTTATTTAATTTTTCCATCTGTAATTAGAAATCACAAAGGCTGCCTTGAAGTTTGTTGGAAGAAGTCAACAAGTCAAGGTATGTAAGTGTGCTTTGCAAACCATCAAGTCATAGATGCACGCAGGCATACAGGGAGGCAAGACACTGGTGTTGGAGACTACTGTGGTGACCATCCTTATAACCTTGGCTGTCATACAGACCTCTGAGTTTCAGGATTGTTTCGCATGACTTTTATAATCCTTGCCATTCTAGACTTTATTTCTAGATTTCATCATAGCTTCATATAACCAGAACTTCTTTTCCAGAATTTGCCAATCACACATGTTGGACTCAAAGATCGTTGCAATATGTGTAAGATTTTTTTGACTTTTCCCCACTGGAATGAAAATTATTTTCTATGATAAGAAAAATTCCTACAGTAAAAAATGTTGACTAGACACTTGCCTGAAAGCTGCCTCCTCCAACTTTGTTTTTTGTTTGTTTTGTTTTAATTTTTTACTTTTTGAAGCCCATTTTTTGAGAGAGCATATTCTGGGCTCTATCAAACAATAAGTCATAGTTGTACATTCTAATAAAGATACTTGCTACTTAAGAAGAAACATGCAGAATTTGAAGCAAAATAACACTATAATAAAAATCTGAGTCTACCTAAAATAATTAAACTAACTTCACATGTAAAGGCAAATTTCAGACGAGTACCCTTTTTTTCAAACAAAAATTAATCAGAGTCAATAAACGGTTTAAATGGGCAGAGTGGCTATCAGGGTATGAGAAGCTATTTGGGGTTACGTGTGGCTAAGTGCAGGAATTCATGCAGGCTTTTAGATTTTATTATGTAGAGATATCCTAGGAGAAGCTAGGCTGAACTGTGGACATATTTGATTTTAGACTTCATAAAACTTTTAGCTTTCCTGGAGACTGCTATAGGAAAGGAGGAAAATAAAAATATTCTCAATGTATAGACATGCCACATGATGTGTCTCCACACCTATTTAATTCAGTAACTTCCAATCACTGGAGGAGATTCTAATATCAAGTATCTGTTTGTCAGCAAATGTGCCTAAAAATAATTTTAAAAATCTCTGCAGGGAAGCATATTCTCTTTCTTAGGTCCACATATTTTCTCAAGATGACGTGGAGTCTGGTTACCTTCTCTCTGTAGAGGTAAATCATGCATGATATAACTAATCATCTTCATTGTCTATGTAAAAACAAATGAAAGTTAAGGTTAATTTTCAATAAGTGAATTATGCAAACATAATTTACATCTTTATATTTGGCTTTGGTGATAAGGCAACATAGAGAACTCGTGCAAGGGTTGTGTGCGCACACACACACACAAGCACACATGCACGCACACACACATGCACAAAAACTCAAGCACTTTATCTGCCTTGTTCTTATTCCTTTCTGAGATCAGATTCCTCACTTGAAATAACATAAGAGTTTCCCACCAAAAATTCTGCTCAGCAAAGCTTCTATTAATACAAGTGTTTCTAATCAAATATTTCTGAAATGTTTACAAATGTCTTCAATCCAGCATAATGAAGGGTATGTTTTTGGGAAGAAAATGCCCATCCAAAGTAGAAAAACTACCAGTTAAAAATCACAATAATAAAAAAATATTTTTGAAGGATAATTTCCATTTACCTGATAGGTTTTTCCATAAAAAATTATAAAATATTTTAAAAGAGAAAACAGAATATTTCAATAATCTTTGCTTTAGTTTCTTCATCTTAGCAATCAAGGAATTGGACTAGATACTAAGTTTTTTTTTTCCAACTCTAATATTCTATGAGATTTTAGTCAACATAGGAAGATGTTAAAATGTGTCTCATGTTTCATTCAAATAGTAATAGAAAAGGTGACTTAAAATTGTATGCCTGATAATATAACCCTTTTATCTTACAGGTAATAAAATCAAGTCCCAGGGAAGTAACATGACTACCCAATGGTGCTCATCTGTTTGGGCATCCATTAAAGTCACTGCTTCCAAATCTCTTTAATCATCAAATGTTTGCTTTCTTTTTGTGGTTGTTGTTGTTGTTATTGTTTTATTAAAGACTCCAGATCCTCCTCTGTACCCCGGGAAATTCTGCTTTAGTAATTATGGGATGAGATTAGGAAAGAGATCCTCAATATTTTGACTTGTAGTTAGAGGTAGGAACCATAGATCCACATCAGACTACCTGGGATACAGTGATGGAGGGAAGCAGGTATGTTGCCCAATTCTTGGGCAGTCTCTCCAATGTAACACAGCAGCAGCTCCCTAATGGGTCCATCCTTGTACACCACCACTTCCCTTTCCTCCCCACCCTTCTAGATGAAAAGCATATGATGTAAGTGACATCACTTGTTGTCTAGGTTACTTTTCTCTGATAGGTTTCCTATGGAAAAGGATATTCCTGAAAGAAACAAGAATTAAGAGCGTGGATCTAAACACCACAGAAATAGAAACAATTTTAAGAGAATATTATGAAAAACTATATTCCAACAAACTGGACAACCTAGAAGAAAGGGGTAAATTCCTAGAAACATATAAGCTACCAAAATTGAAACAGGAAGAACTAGAAAATTTGAACAGACCAATTACCAGCAAAGAAATTAAATCAGTGACCAGAAAACTCCCAAAAAACAGAAGTCCAGGACCAGATGGTTTCACAGGCAAATTCTACCAAACATTTAAAGAAGAGTTTATACCTATTCTCCTCAAACTATTCCAAAAAAGAGTGGGTCTCTAGCCCTTACTTATCATCTGCTCCAGCTTCATACTCCAGCCATTTTATTCATCTCAACTCCTATAAACTCTCCTTATTGGAAAACATGAATCTGTCTATCATCACACAACAGTCTTGAGCCTTTTAAGGCAGTCTGGGATTTAGAAATCATTTACTTTACCTCAGATCATGATGTATAATGCAATGAATTTCTCTTAATTATTAAAATATATCATAAGAGGAAGGTCTTTGAATACTTATGTCACTAGGCTTTCTCAACCTTTCTGGTAATAAAGAAAAGCTTAAATAGAATTCATATCTAATACCAAAGTTGGTTTTATAGAGAGACAATGGAGAGCAAAGTTGCTTCTAAGATCTTCCATATAAAAATCCAAGCACTTCAACATTTATACTTCCTTCAGTTCTCAATATAGATCTTATGTGTTCACTGGATGCAAATTGTGGCCAAAATACACATTTCTGTTCTTATGCTACTCATGGATGCCAAGGTTTAGTTTAAGGCTTTTTTTTTTTTTTTAAACGTAGAAACTGTAAGAAATATATTATAATTCAGCTCTCAATCAAATACCATTCTTAATATTTCTTGTTAATTAAAAAAGCAAATTAGGTTTTGTCTACTAATTTTGTGGAAAAGTTAAAAAAAAGAAAAAGGAAATGACTTACCTCTAAATATGCCTTCAAATAAAGAAGCTTAACTAAAAGCTATACAATTTAACAAAAAATTAGAATTCAACATAACTGAATTTCTTTTCATATCCTATTTAAGGATTATTTGTTACTGAAGTTGACAAAATAAGATCATTTTTAAGTCCTGTTATTTCTAAGGCTGTCTCATAATATGGCTCTGGGGATCAAGTACTCAGTTAAAGCCATAATAGACTACCGAATGATATACAAAAGATTTTGTGAACATTTTATGTTTGCTTTAGAAGCCTGAACTACTAAACCTATGACAACTTTATTTATTTAAGAGAGTAAACAAGGAAATCAATGGTATTAGTCCATCCTTATGTCAGTTAAGAAACTATTTATGAGCTGTATTTAGAAATCTACCAAATGTTATTAATGTGTATAATTCTTAATTTTCAGTGTAGTTGGGGCCCAGAAAGTGGTCAGTTAATATAATTACCTCAAATGCCTTAAGTGGATACCTATTAAAAGGTATACAAAATATAAATAGTACTGTATATTTTCAAAAATTTTAAATAAACAGAAAGATACATAGGTATACAGGTTATAATTTCAAAGTCAACACTAGCACATATGTTTTTCTTATCTAAATACATACTAGGATACTTCTCATTGTAACACATGCATCTACAAACACATGGCCATGCACATAACCTTGCTTTCTGCCACTTGCAAGAAAGTTAGAATATACAATATAGTACATTGTTTCAACTTAAAATCATATTGGCAAATTAATGAGGATGGCATTAAAAAATTCTGATCTAAGAAATCAAAATACAGGAAGATAATTATTCCATAGATTAAAAACACTGAAGACTGATGGGAAGTTAAGATTGAAATCATTTGTCCCAGTGATCTTGAAAGACAGAGAAGAGAGACAGGATTGGCTGTAAACACTTGGAATGCTCTATTTGGCAATTAGGACTTT
Organism: Neogale vison; assembly: GCF_020171115.1. Lineage (NCBI taxonomy): Eukaryota > Metazoa > Chordata > Mammalia > Carnivora > Mustelidae > Neogale > Neogale vison. The sequence continues at coordinate 73,504,470 of NC_058091.1, read as the reverse complement.
TGTCATCTAGCAATCCAGGCCAGAGACTCAGACCATTGATGCTGTAGATCTCAAAGAAATGGTATAACTGGGGGCAGTCCTCCGCACGGCAGGGGGCGCTGATGGAGATCTCGAGGCCCATCTGGAAGGGAGACGGCGATTTGCTGGTCTAGCCGGTCGGGAAAATCCTTTTCCACGCGAGGATTTCACTGCCATGGATTCCTAAGAGACAAAGGAAGACCTCCATCTCACTATACAAGCACCAACAATTGATAATATATTAATATACTAATTGCTTAATATATATTATGGATCCCAACTTCAAGGGTGATGGACTAACCTATTTAGAAGCAAGTAACGGCACGGATATCTGAAGAAGGGGATTGTCTAATATTTGTGGTCTTGAATCAAAAACATCTCACTTTTAATGAGGAATATGGTATTTGAAAATCCTGTAGATCTTTTCACACTGCCACATTTTAATACAATTGATCTCTTTTTACGACTAATTATGAGTTCAGGATTCAAACATTTGTGTTAGATAACTTTGAAGATGGAACTATACGTGTTTATTAGTGGGACATTAGGATGGTTTAGTGTTCTTAAAAAACAAAAAGATAATATTGTATAAGAGAGACCGTGCTCATTTATGTCAAGTTATTGGCACTTTCAGAGGTCATAAGCAAAAGGCACACAGATCACCGAACGATTTATCTGATGCTTTTTTTCCCCACCAAGAACCACTATTACTACTTCTCAAAAGTTTCAAAATTGTCACTAAAATATTTCAAAATATAACTTGTTAATACAGAATCATTATCTATATTGGGCATTATTGGATGACTTAAAACCTTTTCCTTCCTGTCCCTTCCTTTTCTTTAATATCTTCTTTCTTTTCTTTCTACTTTAATGGAAGAAAAACATTCTTAGACCTTTGTAATTAAAAAAAAAAAAAGTTTCCACTACACATTTTATACCAGTATTATTATTGACTTTCCCAACAAAGCCTGTGCTCTTTCATCTGAGATGGGTAGTAAGGATGGCCTCTATTTCTATGACAATAACCTAAAATTTCTTTTTCTGTCTTTGGAATCTTATTTTTTTTTTAGATTTGCTCCCACAGGTGGGGAAGGGGATGAAAAACTACACTTAAGAATCTATGGTAGAGGACCCCCACAACCAATGCAAAAATGTAGCTGATGAGTATTTAGCCAGTATCCTATACGTGTTTCCATTTGCCATCTGAAGCTTACAGGCCTCCCAGGTATTTATGGACTCAACTAAAAAATGGAGAAATACAAAACCAGGGTAATTACTTGTACCTTGTACAAACAGGCAAGGTTTCTGGTAAAATGGATAAAAACTGGTATTTTTATGAGGTTGAAAGCCGCATAAAAATAATTTTTTTTACACCAGAAGAAGACAACCTGCATAGCTTAAAACTATATTGCATACACACTGAATTTTGCAAAAGTATGATTTTTTTGAAATATTAGCTAATTATAACAACCTGTGATCATGTAACTTTTTGTAAATTATGCATAAAAAGGGATTGTTGGATAGCTCTTTGTTATAAATATCAATCTCTTCAACTATCTTTTCCTCCTACAGCTAGGGAAAACTATATCCTTTTGCAAACAAGACTGGAACAAAAAAAGAATAACAGTTTATTTAAATACTTTTTTTGGAGGGGACAATTTTCATGTTAGGAATTTACACCAATAAGAATGACCTTAAAAAATTTTAAGCTAGAATATTTTATTTCCATGTACCGCCTTTCTGCTCCACAAAAAAAAGAGAACTTTATAAAGCATTATTTTACAATGTGTTAGACCCATAGTCACATCCATGTGACTAATCCCATGAGAAAAAACATGAATCAAATGTTGGGAATGACTGAACCAATCATAGCCAACAACTGAAAAGTGCAAGAAATTATTTGAAAAACATTTGCAATACTCTTTTAAAAATATAAACACTAAAAGAATAAAATTCTATAAACCAATAAATGCACATTTGGAATGTTTTTTCAAGAAAGAAACAACAAACATTGAATCTTCTTGAGGCTCTTGGTTCTACTTATTTTATTTATGTTGTCCCAGTTCAAAATTTTAAAGAAGTTATAAGGTACTATTCGCAGTCTTAAAAATCGTATTTTAAGAGGTTCATGTTAACAATTCTAAAATTTATACTTATTCACAAATAAAGGATCAAGAAATTAAGAATACGTCAAACCATGTGCCTACATTCTATTTATATAAATGGACTATTGACTGAACTCTGGTCACTGCTGCAAGTAGACACAGTCCTCTCAATGCACATTAATTGCTTTCTCACCTCTGTTATCTTTCTCCAGTCTACTCCTTGCTTCACTTGCTGTGCTCCACACATAGTTGGCTTTTGCTGAAGCTCTTGTTCTAACTGAACTATTTCTAAATGCTGACTTAATGTGGGCCCACTGCTGACATCAGCATTACATCTGGTCCAGTTATCCTGGAAGCATTTAGAATTTTGCACTGCAGATCCTGTGGATGCCTCATAGGTTTTCAGCAGCTTTTCCACAACACCGTAATTTGACCTAGGATCAGCTGATCTTGGCCGACCAGACAAATTACTGGGTCTCCAGTCATGCTCTTGGAGCATATTGCGGTAGCTGCTGGGGCTCATGTGTTCCTGCATTTGTTTAACGAGGCCTGTTGTGGATATTGTGGTGGGATTGTCAGGCACATTTTCTCTGGGTGCAGGCACGTGGACACTGGTTTTCAGAATATCAGACACATTGTCATTTTCTGAGATGTTACCTGTATGAGTAATTAAGGTATCACAGGGCTTAAGATCTTCAGATGATTCTGAGTAGCTTTGATTTTGCTGTATTGCCTGACAATTTCTATCAGTTCTAAATACGATTCTGTTAAATTCATCAGTCTTTGCTGCCAGTTTTTCATTCCTAGTTGTCTTCTTAAAGCCACAGCTGAAACTTTTAAGTGGGCCACTGCTCTCTGTCACCAAGGAGCTATAGTCACTGCTTATATGCAGATCGGGATGAGCTTTAGTAGGGTGATCTGGAACCATCTTTTCACACTTTGGCTTACTGGGAGTCAAGCAGGTTTTCTGAAACCACAATGGAGAGGGACTATTTTTTGCACTGATCCCAGGGTCATACGACCACATGCTAAGTCCAACATTTTCATTACATGAAGGCTTGTTACATATTTTGACTTTGGGGGCCAAAGAAGGAGACACGATACCATCTTTCAAAGTCTTGCCTTCATTTAGACACAGGATAGGCATCTCATTGTGCCTCAAAAGGAAACCAGAACTGCAGTTCCTTTCATCTTGACCCTCTTGGGCCACCTGGCTGCAGTGATCTAAACTTTCCTTCAAACTTTCATGAGCTTTTTCGGAATAGGAGCTGGGAAAATTTCGAGATGTGCTTCTTGGAGGAGGAAGTGGTGGAATTTCATTTCTTTGCAGATCAGTTGTATCAAGTTCACATGTCTTCAGAGAATTGCTTTGGAGCACATTGGTACTTAGGTTCTTCCTATTTTTCTGCTTTTCTTTTTCTAAATTGAGGGGAAGAATGCCCTGGCCATCATTGACCATGTGGTCTCTGTGAGGCATATTAATTACATTTGGCATTTCCTGAAGAAACGAATCTGACTTCATCCTAAACAATTATAAAACATGATATATTAGTGATAATTTTATTTAGAATGAGTTCTCAAAAGAAACCATGGCTTAAGCAATGAATTTCTGCAATAAGAAAAGGACTCCCAACTTCCTCAAACAGCATTTTCATATAAATTCTCTAGTCAGAACCTCCAAGTCCTCTTTCTTGAAAGATAAAGCCCACCTCCCAATGTAGCATTCATGGTCTACATGCTCTGACCCAAACTATCTTTCCATTATATTCCCAAACTGTCTCTTACACTCAGACTAGACTGTGGAGTCTTTGGGGTGTCTGCCACCGGTCTTCCCATTTCTACAGGTTCCCTTCTACCATTTTCTCATCTCTGCTCTGCCTACTGAATGCCTAGTCATTATGTCATGTGAGTTCAACTTCCTTCTCTTGGATTTGAAATGACATTCTAAACTAAGCAGTGTGACAGAAATCTGAATACAAGCTCAGTGAAACATGAGTAATACCAAGTAGAAGGTGTCATTTGGGCTTGAAACAAAAGTAAGAAGGGGTGGGGGGTGGGAGGTTGAGGGAACAAGGCTGTGAGTATTAGGGAGGGCACGTATTGCATGGAGCACTGGGTGTGGTGCAAAAACAACGAATACTGTTACGCTGAAAAGAAATCAACAACAACAACAAAAAAAAACAAAAAACCTCTGAACAGTCAATTCTGTTTGTTGGGGAAAAAATGCCTCAGCAAAAAGTACACTGAAGGAATAGTTCTCAATGTCATGTCTAAATGGGACTTTTGGGGTGTGATCCTCAGAGAGGAGTGCATGTCGTTCTTATGTGTATAGGAGAGTAAACAAAGTATTTGATGAACATATGAGCAGAATGTGTTACTTATTACCACTACCCATTGAAATCCAGTTATCTCTTCCATTTGGGAACATGGGCAACTAAATTTCCAGGCTCCCAGTTATAGGGGTGAAACTATGAGACCAGGGAGCATGAATGATGTGGGTCATTTCCAAGCTAGATTATTAAATTGCTGGTGTAAGACCTTCCAGAGTTCTCCACCCCCATTTCTTCTGCTGACTTGATCATGGAAGCCCATGTTAGACTGAGATGTGCTTTCGAGCCTGAGTCTCAGTGAGTAGAACAGAGAAGATTCTCCCAATTTAATTCAAGACAAACATGTAGCTTCCATAAACATTAAAAATGTTTGCTTTAAAAAAAAAAAAAAAGAATTTTGGGGGTGAATAAAAGGGCATATAGGCAAAGTGAGCTACAATAAAAATAGGTGGCTCTTTAAGGACTAGAGAGTACTTTGGTATAGCAGGATCATAAAGCAGAGTGGGAAGGAGGAAAGAAATATTAGACTAAATTGTAATGTAAATGTAATGAATTAGTATTACATACTAATTCAAATACAATATTTGAACTATCCTTCTGAAGTGTATGGTGTCACAAGGAGAACTTTATACCAGTTGTGGTTTGTAAAAGAAAATTGGCAAGAGAGTCTTTTCTAAGTTCAATCAAAACAAAAAACCTAAATAAAGCAACAAGATAAATCCACAAGTTAAATTGATCATACTGATAAATATAAATCATATTTATATATCTTCAGCTTGTAAAATGTTACAAGATAGAATACAGTAAAGTGCAGATAAATACTCAGTAATGGAGAATGGTAGGCAAAAACAAAATGGCCAGGTAGAGGGCAAAATTATGTATAAAATATAGTTGAATAAAAAAATCTATTGTAAGTCAATACAAAAATTCTTTCTGAGCTTCTTAAGAGCTAAAGAGAACTAAGGGTATTCCTAAGAGCTAAGAGAAACACTGTTGCTGTTTCTAAGAGGAACATACTCCTTCACTAGGAGATGAATGTTGATCCTAGAACAATCCATCTTTACTTACCTTGTAGAGAATTCCAATTTATTTTTTTAATTTGGTGAAAACTTACTTTTATAATTATATAGGTGCTTCTAAACTGAAATAGCACCATTTACTCTCATCGTATGTGTGTGTATGCATACTTAAAATAGGTTGTTCTGAATTATGTATGCTTCCATTATATACATGTAAATGTAGAGAAATAAATGACTTAAGTATTAAATACTCCACTAGAACATCATTATATAATTAAAACTCCACATCGTTAATTCTTAAGATCTTTTAAATTGGATTAGCCCCGCTGTGTACTCGTCCACCAGTCAACACTCAAAATGAGAAAGAACTACACATTATTACATTATTACATTATTCTGGAGAGTGTCCCTTAACCAAACACCAAAAGAGTGCAGTATTCCTCACAATCAAATTATGGAGACAATGAGAAGATTTGGTTTAAGAATTAGTAAGCAGAGAAATGTTCAATTAAAGTTTTTATCTCCTATCTAAGATAACCCTTTAATAACCCATGGTTAATTCACACGAACCAAGTATAAAGAGGAGGCAGTTTAGATTCATTCACTGAAAACAATATTTGTCTTGATTTTCTGATAGAAAATAATCATAGCTATATCAGCCCACCTTGTGTGGTTGGACCGCTTTCGGATTTCCTCTTGAAAGCTGCATAACTCTTCACTAACTTTGGCAAGTTCTTCAAGAGCCTTTATACATACAAGCAACAGCACATTAGCGCTTTGAAATGTGAATATTTCTTTAGGAACAGTTCTAGGCCAATCACAGTCTTACTTACCAAGTTCAGGGCCCCAGAACACCTCCTGCTCTCTTCCCTCCAAGTCCTCGGACCAGGGCAGGCCTCACAATCTTTTTGGTTCTCTGTGGCCAAAGGATCCATAAACCCTACTTTGGACTTTTTTGTTGCCTTTTGTTCCTTACACATTTGATTTCCCTCGCAGAGTAAGCTCTGCTCTGTTTTATTTTCTTTTTCCACACCATCCCTGTGATTTATCCCTGTAAATTCACATCGCCCTGAACTAGGGTCATTTGGAGATTCCAGCACTTGATCTCGAATTGCTTTCTCACCATCATGACTGATGATCTTAGCACGTTCATTCATGTTGATTTTCCTCCGAAGCTTTACTTCATGGCAAAGCTGCAAAGAAAACAAAGATAAAGCTTTTTTCTCCTCCTAATTTACTTGGTCAATATTTTTCATACCAAGCACACTATTTTGAGTTCCCTTTGCCATATTATGATATACTAACTACCCTGGGGTAATAATGCTCATGCTTCTGAGTAGTGCTTCTAAAATCTGATCAGTCAGGGGTGCTTGGGTGGCTTAGTCATTAAGCATCTGCCTTTAGCTCATGTTTTGATCTGGGGATCTTGGGATTGAGTCCTGCTTTGGGCTCCCTGCTTGGCAGGAAGCCTGCTTCTCTTTGTCCCACTCACCCTGCTTCTGTTCCCTCTCTCACTGTGTCTCTCTCTCTGTCAAATAAATAAATAAAATCTGGTTTAACTGATACTAAAGTGATATTTTAAAAATATATGATTCTATTTGCAGCTAACGGTGAAGTGTCTAAGCAGTTGACAGTATCATGTAGTGTTCCAGTTCATTCCACTCCCTAAGTGGACATTGTGCAGCTGAAGGATGTTTCCATTGGAAGATATGTTGGTGTTACTAAGGTATTGCTAGGTACCACTGAGTTTTTTTTTTTTTAAGAAGAGATTTTTTTCCACCCCAAAAAAGCTTTCTCAGGTACCTGGGTGGCTCTCATTAAGCGTCTGCCTTCAACTCAGGTCATGATCCCAGGGTCCTAGGATTAGGTCCTGTGTGCATCAGGCTCCCTACTCTGCGGGAAGCCCACTTCTCCCTCTCCCACTCCCCCTGCTTGTGTTCCCTCTCTTGCTGTGTCTTTCTGTTAAATAAATAAATAAAATCTTAAAAAAATAAAAAGATTTCTTATCCTGATTAAAACACATGTGACCGGTCCTTTATGATACGAGAACTCTAAGGCTTCCATCATTTATTAGTCTATGTTAAAGTGGACCCCAAATTATCTCTTGATGAGAGTTTAGTTTAACCTGCAGTCACTCACACAACTCACTCCTAAATATAGGAAGTAAGTAGCCTTCCTCTTTAGGCTTGAGCTGTGGGAAAGCTTGGCAAATTTCAAAGGAGTTTTTCGGATAACTATTTAAGCAAATGACTACATTTTATGGCCACAACCTATATCTATTCAAGGAAGACAATACTGCTGTTCAATATTTACTCACATATCAGAGAGAAGCACTATGCTGAGTTGGTGGCTGAAGTCTATACAGTACATATATTTCCATAGATACACATCTATCATTGGATGATCTCAGATTAGCATCAAATTATAGCCATGGAGCAATCATTTTTGTCCTCATAAATTACTTGTTCTGAGCTCTTGTGGGCATTATGATTTGAGCTGACCTTGAGAGATCTGATACAAAGCAACCCTCAAAACTTTATGTTAAATCTAAGGATGCTTATGGTGACACTGTCTGCTTTTTAAGGAGCTATGGGTAAAAACAAAATTGCCTTATTTTCAAAATCAGGGACAAAAGTACTATTCCTGGGAAACAGGTTTGCCTTTGTCTCCTGAATACTGAGAAACATGCAACTTCTAATTTTTATGTTACTACAGAGATAGACTTGCTATATGTAATTCACATAAGAGCCTTCCTCCTGTCTTCAACTCATCTTTTTGTTCTGTTTTGTTCTGAAATACTTTACCTCATGTAAAATTTTATATACCATCTTAAATTCTCTTAGGATTTAAGTGAGGTACGGATAAGCAAACAATACATTATTGATAGAAAACAAATTTATTTTGTATAAGAAAATCTGTGTTACTCCATACTCAGCACTTGTTTATGGTTCTCCGATCATTTGAACAAAGGTGACAAGCAGAAAAGACTGCGATGTGATTAAAAAAAAGAAAGAAAGAAAGAAAGAATTCCAGAAACCAAGACCTCTATTTAGAGTTTCTATCTGGATTACTCCAGGTTTCCGAATACATCTGGGTTTTGCAACAGCACTGCAATGATTGTGGATAGTGGCTGAGCAAAGAGCCATTAGCATCTATCTTAACACTCAACACTGGATCCTCCCACTGGAAGATTATCTCTTGGAACCAAATCACATGTGCACATTTGGGAACCCACAATTCTCTAGTACATGGCTTAATAACTTGTGTCTGACTTAATATGCACAACTTAATGATATATGTTAAACAAATACAGTCTATTATGCTCACGGAATGTTATAATTATTTTCAAATGTTGATGTTTAATTTTAGTTTAAAAAAATTCTGGATTCTCTCACATGTGAGGATACTTTCTTCCTGTTCTCCTCAAATTTTTCTACCCTCGTTTGTAGCCTGTAAGACGGACATATTAAAGGTACATTCTTATGGGCTACAAAGCTGGTAGTGGAAAAGAAATATGTATTAGTATGATAAAGGGAGTACAATGCTAGTATTCAGGTATGAAAGAACATTATCTATGGGTATTCTGGGGAAACACATTATGCAAACATACTCCCAGTCGTGGGGCTGTATATTTCTGGCAAGACACAAATAGCACCATGGCTACTATCCAAGATGAAGAAAAAATATTACAGCCTTCTATCTCCTTGATGCAGAAAGAACAGTATTTCTACAAACTATCATCCTATGTTTAAAACACGTTTAATGCCTGCTCATCAAAAAAGCTAATATTTACCATAGATAGAATCTTCAGAGTTGTGAGAATAATTATTTGACAATACAACAGTACAATGTCTCACCAGACAGCAGATTATTTTAGTTCTATTCCTTAAACAATTGGCTAGACTAATCCTGACTCCTTAATTGTTTTATTATTTTTTTGCTTAGATGCTAGAATTATCTGGTCTTCCAAACCTTTGGGAAGCAATGACCCATGACTTCAGGTTTCTGTTTGGAGTTTTGGATTCTGATTTGACTTAGACATCTCCTTGTTTTCATCCACTCTTAGTCTTTGGATAAAGAGGAGTTAAGAGAATAAGCAAAACATCCTTTCCAAATTACAGAGGTATGACCACTGGATTCTCATTTCAATTGAATCACAGACTCCACGTCTGCCTTCTCAGCTCTGTTACAGGAAGAGTTGAATAGTTACTTTTTAATTTTTCCTTGTAGTGTGCCGATTTGTATTTTATTCACAAGCAATTACACGGCTGTTAAAAATATAAATATTTATACTGAAAACACATAAAGCACCAGCTTTGATAGCCTGTGAATAAAGGCCAAGGAGTCTGTTAAAAGTATCACTTTGGCAACATGCACAAACCACATGACAACATGGATGGCACTAGAAGAAAGCAAGATAAGTAGAAATAATTTTCAGTTGAAACCAGCTCAAAAATACATCAATGTAAATACTTGAAGGAAATATTCCCGGGCCAACAGGGAGGGATGGTTAATGGGGATAAAATGACTATTTGTGTCAGAGTCATGACATGTTGTTTTTCAGAACCCATTTCTTAACAAATGTGCCAATAAATGTGGCACATTCTGCCAGAATAAATATCATGTCCACCGCCATTTTGATATACGACACTCCTTTCGATTATGCTGAATAATCTAATATGTAATTTCCTTTAGTAGACATGATTCATAAATCATTTCAGGAAAGATCTGTATTTTAAAGCCCAATTGTAATTTTGCTAATATATGTTCCACCAATTACATTTTTCTTACATTTTCCTCCTGGGCCTTGTGCTTGAAAATTCATGCAAAAACAAAAACAATAACAAAACTCTTTTTTTTTAAACAACTCGTTTTTGATACCAAGTCACTTTAGTCAGAAAATAATAAATTGCTACACTTTAGAGTAACATTTAAGTTCTTAATTTTCATGCAGGGATATATATATATATACACACACACACACACACACACACACACACACACAACCACCTCGTCTCTTCAATACCACTGGATAAGGTTCTGCTATTTTTGGTCTAGTAAATGTCATTGAGACTCGATGTGCATCTCTTAGGTAGAATAAGGAAAACAGAAATAGTTTCCAGTACAACAGAATCTCAAACAGAATTTTCATTCTGAGCTTTCAGTTTCAACGTATTCAAAACAAACCGATTTGTACCTCTTCTATCTTCTTCTGCATGATTTTCCATTGACTCTCCCATTCCTTCCTTTCGTTGTCAAACTGGTCCAGTAATTCCATCTTTTCCTTGTGCCAGTTAGCCTCTGTGTTCTCCCACTGCTTATGCAGGTCCATGGCAACCGTGTGAGTGTTAGTGAAGGGGTATTTCTGCTTGTCTCTGCCTTCTCAACTGTTTCTTGGAAGCTTGGAGTTGTTTTATTCAAAGCAGTCTCGCTTGCCTTTAAAATAAAGCCCAATATAAACATAAGGAGAAAGAGTTCCAAATCCATTTGCTTTTTGGAAACATGTTATCACTTTGTTAAGAGCCATCCACATAAACAAACTATAGGAAAACCGTACTTAAGACAGAAGATGATTAACAATCTGCTTAAGAAGAACTAACACAGTTGGGACACCTGGGTGGTTCAGTCGACTAAGTCACTGACTCAGGGTTGTGAGTTCAAGTCCTGCACTGGGCTCCATGTTGGAGCCTACTTAATTAATTTAAAAAAGAAAGAAAGAAAGAAAGAAGGAAAGAAAGAAAGAAAGAAGGAAAGAAAAAAAGAATTAACACAGTCAAAAAGTAAGTATTGTCCAAATGGTTTTTTTCCCCTTTCTCAAATGGATTTTTCCCCCTTTCTGAAACAACTCAGCAAAATTATATTGTAAATGCATATGTAAGATGTAAGCATTCCTTTAACCAACCTCCTAATCTAAAGATGGAATTTTTGTGTGACTATCTAAGAGTAGAAGTATGAAATTCCACTGGGTGGTCTGTCCTATCCATACAACTGTGGTAGATTCTGCTGCAACAGAATTACTCCTGTTTTTGATGCAACTGGATTGTGTGTTTCTGTGAATTGAAGTCCTGAGTAGTACAGGACCACAGTCTCCGTTTATATTCAGAGTCGCAAGCCCACGACAAACGTGAGGACTGTAGTGATAAGACCCCTTAGTTGATAGTCAATCTGGGTGGGACTGACATAGCAGCAAAAAATGAAACTGAATCATAAAAATATGTTCATTATTTTAGTTCATCAAGTAAAATGTAAAAGCAGCAAAGCCATCCTGGGAACCACATGCTCTGATTTCCTTCTAATGGACCATATACCACAATCTGTTTAGCCTATTGAATACAGAGCACTGAAGAAAACACTGCTCCATTTGCAAGGATATCCTTGATCACATTAATCAGTGACTGAAATAATTAGATTTCTAGCATTTCCAGTATGCATATTTAGGCTTTGAAGATGCAATTTATTTAATTAACATTTATTTATTTATTTGGATGGCACGTATGTGTGTGTGTGGTTGGAAGGGGGTAGGTGGAGAGAATCTAAGCAGGCTCCATGCCCAGCACGGAGCCCAATGCAGGGCTTCATCTCATGACCCTGAGATCTTGACCGGAGCTGAAATCACAGGTTGGGCGCTCAACTGACTGAGCCACTCAGGCACCCCTGAAGATGCAACTTAAAATACCAAATCAGTAATTCTGTTATATGTCATCTAAAGTCTCTGAAATATATTTACATTAAAATGGATGCTACTTAAAGGGTTGTTACAAAGATTATATGACACACGATAGGCAACATCGTTTGAGAAATCTACACATTTTCCCTAGTTCTTCCTTTAAAAAATCATGGTCTGATTTCCATGAAAAATAATTTCGATTAAAAAGGGCATATGGGGGGGGCGCCTGGGTGGCTCAGTGGGTTAAGCCGCTGCCTTCGGCTCAGGTCATGATCCCAGAGTCCTGGGATCGAGTCCTGCATCGGGCTCTCTGCTGAGCGGAGAGCCTGCTTTCCTCTCTCTCTCTCTTTGCCTGCCTCTCTGCCTACTTGTGATCTCTCTCTGTCAAATAAATAAATAAAATCTTTAAAAAAAAAAAAAAAAAAGGGCATATGGGGACCTGGCTGGCTTGTTTGGTGGAGTGTTTGACTCTTGATCTCAGTGTTGTGAGTTCAAGCCCCACGTTGGATATAAAGTCTACTTAAAAAAAAAAAAAAAAAAAGGAAAGAAAAGAAAAGAAAAAAAAGCAGACTGACACTTTTTAGTGGGTGGAAAAGAGTATTTAAAATGTCTGAATCACCACTGAAGGTAATGATGGCTATTGGAAATCTAGCTCTTTGGTTATCTGGGTCATGACCGAAATGTGTTAATTTACCAGGTGGCTGCTAATGCTAATTACAAGCACAGTGACCCCAAAGTCAACAGCTGTTTGGGTATCGGAGCTGTGGCATGAACCCGACATAACTACTTAGCAAGCCCCATTTTGTAGTGGCAGAAGATGACCATGTATTTCACGTCCCAAATGTAAGATAAACATTGAAGACTAATTTCATTTTTATCAGACTGTTCTGAACATGCATATCCAAGGGGTAAACTGCTCCAAACATATTTTTTGAGCTGCAATCTATCAATGAATTATAATAGACTAATAAGGATAAAAAAGAAATGAGTGCCCTAGACAGGGCTCTACCTTCAAAAACAGCCCATAAATATTGCGATCTACATTGTCATTCTCATAAACAATTTGCTACAGAGCCTTTGTCATTTTTACCGACTTCTTTGACAGTCTTAATACTGTGACTAATTCAGTCAAGAAAAGAAGCTAATTTCAGATCTGAGATGCTCTCATGTCTCATTTTATCCACTCAGCCATGCTGTTTTTCTAGTCTCATGCTCCATCTCCTCTATCGATCCTTTTGTCCTTTTGCTACCTTCCACACCTGTGAGCCAGTGACCAGTGACCACAGTACCCAAAGCAAGTTGCCTAAAATAAATACGTCAATGAAGATCTAACAAAACGAAGATAGTAAAGAATATACACAATCTTGTTTTCTGTTTGTTTTGTTAGATCGGTCATTAATCTTGATTACCAGTAATCTTTAAATTTCATCTACTAACTATTCACAGGAAATGCACAGTGCCTATTTTTTTGACTGGCAGACTGCTTCAAAGCTATATGTAATTGATTGTGAGCTGAAACTCTCTTGCTCACAATAGGTACTTAACACTGAGGTTTCTTAGGGAGAGTGGAATGGTTTAAGACCTCAAGAGGTAGCTGCAAAGGTAACCAAGAAAATTATAGAAAGGGAGCAGATTAATTTCAAGCTACCTGGAAAGAAGGTGTTATGACAGCCCATGTTTTGTCCTGTTTCTAAGCACAGGAAATATTCAGAAATCTTCACAAAGTTTCTCCTATAGTTACATAGCAAATGGACCCAATTTTCTTTCCCTTTTCTAAACTTTTTTTTTTTTTTTTTAAGATTCTATTGTTTTATGAGAGAGAGAGAGAAAGAGAGAGAACAGGAGCGGGGGTGCGGGGAGAAGCAGGCTCCCTGCTGAGAACCTAAGGCCCTGAGCTCATCATGACTTGAGCCCAAGGCCTATGCTTAACCAACTGAACCACCCAGGCGCCCCTCCAATTTTTCTTTCTATTGCTAACTCTTCTTCCTGAATCACTTCCAGACCAAGGCTAAAAGGTGTCAGATTATTCTTTTTTTTTTTTTTTTTTTTTTAATCTACCTGAAGGTCATCCAGGAAAACTACTTCAGGCTTGCTTTTTGTAACAGCATTATACATGAACCCAGGTAATGTTGCCAAAGCAGACAGAATCCTGCACTTAACTGCAAACAGCCAAACTCATCACTTACTTTGGATGAGGGCCAATCTACAGAGCTTCCCCTTTCCATGTCCAGAGCAGTATCTAGTGCCAGGAAATGTAATGGTTATGGATCAAAAGCAAGCCTTTGAAAGAAAATTCCTATAGAGCAATATCTGTGCCAAATTTTGTGGGAGGATTTATGTTGTCTTCCTAGCATCTATGTCATGTCATAATATGACAAACATAATATGACTGAATTTATTGCTTTCCCCTCCAGAAATACAATGGGGTCCATAGAGTAGTAGTGAGGATTACATGAACAAAAGAGGGAGAATGCTTAATAAAAGTGCCTCACATGTTTTTGAATCCTAGTGGGTGTTCAGTAAATGCCTGTTTCTTGGTTTTTTCCTTCTGTCCTTCCCTTTTTCTTTTCTTCCCTCCCTCTCTCCTTCCTTGCCTTCATTTTTCCTTCTTTATGTTTTCTTTCTCTGGAATAAAACTTACAATTTTCACCTTTATTTAATTAGAAATTTAATAGGAACAAATCTGATTTTGCAGACTCTCATATTTTCAATGACTTTCTTTTGCCATCAGTATTTTTCAAATATGTTAAGAATACATGGCAAATTGAACATTTAGGAACTTTTTTTATTGTTAATAAAAATTTGAATAGACAAATCTCACATTAAACTGCTTTTATTATAATTCTCCTTAAATATTAAAAAAAAGTCCAAGTAATAGGGCAACTTTGTAGGAACATAATGTCCTATCATGAGAAGTTACAGGGTAAAGTGGTTCAACAGATTTTAAAACTCTGTTTCAGTGCTCTCTACTGAGGCAAATATAAAAGTTCTCTTTGTTCCTAATTGTCATACTTTTCGCCCATGGATATTGGCATCTACGTGGGAGAGGAGGAAGGATTTGAGCCATCTGCATCCCTCTCTGTGTCTCCAACTCTGTATCATTTTGGTTCATGCAGAATTTCATTCAGAATACAAATTTATTAGAGCAAATATAAAAGGATCGAGTGAACTGCATTAGTCATGCATGTGTTCTTCCCTTGACAAGGCTAAGGTAGCATTATATAATCTATGTAACCTACTTCTGAGTCCCTGAGGCTAAGGCAGGAAGCCAGAATTGTTGGGTTGCGAGTGGGTAGCCCAAGCATGGTGATGGGTGGGAAATAGTTCTGCTTATCTTCTGTCCTATAAGCAAGCAGCATTTAAGAGAAACTTAGGAATCTCACAAAAAATTAATTTCCCAAATCAGTCTCAATTTGGTCATGGTAACACTTCTTTTTCTAAGGAGAGCTCCCCCCACCATCCCCTTCTCCCCACATTGGAAACTGGACATCAGCCAGACAAATGAAACAGTGTTACGGGTGCTGACCCTATGGCTACTTCTCTCTTCTGAGAATTTTGTTCTGAGTATTTGTTTCTTGGTCTCCTATTTCTTTTTTCTAAACATGCTACTTTTCATATAAAATCAAAGGTTTTTCATTTGTAGGAGGTTACAAAGGAATGTAAGAATGCTACACATAGTAGGTACAATCAATCTCACAATTCCTAGAAAAATCATTGGCCCTAGAAATGCTTTGCTTCTCTTTAAGCTTGAGGGAGGAGGAATTCCTATGCCCACACCCATTGCCGTTAGGCACCATTAGTCTCTAAGACTCTAGCTCTTTCTCCAGGCTGTTACAAATCACGTGCATCATTTCAACAAATTAAGACCTTACTCCTCCCCTATTGTTGAAAGATGCATCTTTCAAAGACAACCACGATTTGATTTCATGCAGGGCAAAAGGGAGTATTTTCTCATTGCTGTTTCTTGTTATTTCACCATGGTCCTCATGTTTCAAAAGGCCAAAGCAATAATGCTACATGCAATTCTGAAGAAATCCTTCTTGCCTTCTCATTTGATTACCTTCTCTTTCCTTGTTTTTCTTCAGTTATACACTCATGCTAGAAAACATCCAGGATTAAAAAAGAAAGAAAAAAAAAAAAAACAAAAGAAAGCTTCCAAGATAGAGACACGCTGATTTTACTTTTCTTAACTTAGAAAACTTTTGAAAGGAACTTCTGTCATGGATAAATAAGTATCCAAAATTCATCAACTTAAACAACAGAAGATGTAGTGTGAGATTCCCAGCTAACCGCAGATTCACGGGTTATGAATGGCACGCACTTCCACTCAGATTACAAAAGCACTAGTCATGGAGTGAGCAAACCATCATCTTGAATGAGCTACATTTATTTTTCATTGTAATTTTCAAATACCAACAATCTCCAGGAGTGTGAACTTTACTCTGTAAATGTAAACAGTCTTCATCCTGATGAAAAACAGCATTCTCATAAATACATTTAATGAAATTCCACAGTAGGTGAAGTACTGCTCGAAGTACTGAGAAGCAGTGCTTGAAAAAGACCGTTTCAGAGGGTGGATGTCGCTGTCAGCCCTGAGTTGGGAAATCCACCCACAGCAGCTGAACCTTGCTTCCCCGGGAGTCAATAAAATCCGCTACTCCACCCCGCTCACTGTTTTTAAGCCCAGACGCAGACACTGAAAGAGGCAGATGTTGAACTAACCCTCCACTTAAACAGTGTCCAGAGTTTAAGTCATATCAGCAGCAGCCCCTCTATATTTTGCCACAATGAGTCACTTGATAGAAAGAAACATACCTTTTTGCTCTGGGGAGAAATCCTATGGATGTCCCACCACAACTAGCAGTGGAAGGATAGCTAGGTTTTGTTGTTGTTGCTGTTTTAAAGATGAAAGTCTCAGCTCGGTGTATCTTGCTTCTTTGCAAGAAATGGGAGTGCAAAATCTGTCCAACCATTCGACAGAGCAGTACTGACAAGTCCCTTAGAATCCTTCAGCCCTTTCACAAATCAAAAAGCTGCTCAGCTCGGTGTCACAGCAGCATCTGAGACGACTGTGACGTCAGTTACTTGGAGGCGGCCTTCAAGCCCGTCTTCCAACCCGAGCTCTGTAACTTTAGAGCGGCTCATACTCTGGGTAAACAACTCCAGGTCCAGGACATTTTTAGCTTTTATAATGGAGCCCAGTATTTTCCAACTTGCCAAAAGAGCTGGTGTTAATATCACACAATGACAATGGCCAATTTTAGATTTCATTTGGGAAAGTCAACTCAGTTTTTATAGGCAAGAATTATCTCCTTGCATACCTCTCTCTTTCCCTTTTTCAGCTAGAGTCAGAAAGCCCTTTTCAGTGCCTTGACAAGTAGGTGTCTGTATGTGGCAGAAACACAGAGAGCCGTCTCCAGAGATGTGTGAAAACGTATCAAACGTCTGACTTTAAATAAAGTGGAAGCGGGACATAGGGAAAGACCAACATCATGCGCTTCACGTTTCTATGACAGCTTGCTCTCTGTAATGTCTGTGATGTCTTCCCGCCAGAGGAAGTCAGATACCATGGGAAAGAATGATATTTATCATGGGAAGAGAACAACCACCACCACCACGAGATACCCATGTGCTTGCTTTCAGCTGAGGTGTACCGCAGCCCGAGTATATGGAGGGGCCCCCTAGACCATGGCCCAATCAATCTATCCTGGAAATACTGGGAGAGATGCCTTCTCAGCAACATTTCCAGGTTGTGACTGAACTTGTACACGCATGCCTCTGCTCATGTTCGGTTTAAATGAGGTGTAAGAAAGTGTCTAAAACAGTTTTGTGTGTATTTCGGCAAATAAGCCTATTAAAGGTTTAAATACTAAGGTCTTGGGGCACCTGGGTGGCTCAGTGGGTTAAGCCGCTGCCTTCAGCTCAGGTCATGATCTCAGGGTCCTGGGATCGAGTCCCGCATCGGGCTCTCTGCTCAGCGGGGAGCCTGCTTCCCTCTCTCTCTCTCTGCCTGCCTCTCCATCTACTTGTGATTTCTGTCTGTCAAATAAATAAATAAAATCTTTAAAATAAAATAAAAATAAATAAATACTAAGGTCTTACTCTCAAGTCTGAAGAATTTCCTGCGTGGTAATTAAAACATTACACATTCACTTTCACATGAATTTTTTTTTTTTTTGGCCTGGTTCCAGATTACTAGGAATATTTTGTGGGAGTATTTTGTGAGAGCTCAAAAGTTCAGTAATAATAATCTGCTCATGGTAGCACTTAAGTGCAATTGAAGGAAATCATGCTGTGTTTCAAAAGCCTGCCATCATTTCAAAAGCAATAACAACATAATTGTTATAGCAGTAATAACGATTACTCAGGGAGAGCCCGCTCTCTGCAAAGCTCTGCACTAAGTACTTGGAATATATCTTTATCCTACTTCATAGTCATAGCAAATGTATCTGTTGATATTATTCACCCAGTCTTATTGATAAAACCCTGAGATATAAAGTAATTTCCCAAAATTCATAGAAAGCTGCCCATGTGGAGGAATAGGGTTTGGAACTTGTTGATTTAACTGGAGGCGGGGAATTTTGTCATGGAGATCTTGGTTTCCATCCTACCGCCACCACTCATCTGTGTGAAATTCCGAGTGTGTTTCTTCTGTAAAGGGATACTTCTATTTACTTCCTGAGGTTGTTGTCAGAGTGTGAGGGGATACTTTTAGTGCCATGCACCCCCAAAAAGGTAGCATATTCCTGCCTCTATCCTTACCAGGACAGGAGGAAAATCCTGGAGTGGGGGAAAAGGATTGCCACAAAGCACCTATACAGAATTATCTGGTAACATTTCTGCCCCTACAACTTTCTTCCACTCTGAACCTCTTCATTTCGATGTGTCCTTTGTAAATATAATTAAGACTGGTTTTTAAATCCTATCGGAACTTCAGATAATATGTGGCTAAGTTATGGGAGAAATGATGTTGGGCTATCCTCTGTACTGTCACTCAACAGGACCAATTCCAATACCCTCTTCATGGAAGTCCTAGTAATTATTTATCATAGGTACTTCATCTGCTTCTTGTCATGGTAAAGCTCACCTGAAATTATGCAGATCCAAACTAGGAATTTTGACAAGAATTTCACTCCACGTCTATCACTTATTCTAGTGTTTACCAACCCTTTTCGTTGAATAATTTTTATATGTATTAGCTTCAATTTCCATGCCATATACACACACACATATATATATAATGAAAGGACAGGAAGTCAATGAAAAATTCAGCACAGGTGCTTTTGAATCTTTCCACGAAAAACATTTTTTAAAACTTTAAGAAAAGTTCCTACTGTTAGGTACATAAAAGACCAAGGCTGGTATACTTAGCCCCTCAGGGATATCTGGGTACCTTGAAGTGCCTGACATTTTCAAGCTGATGTCAAGAATGGCTGAAAACTTTATGGCAAAAATGCAATTTGTGGTATAATCTAGATTGCTTTTAAACCAATTTATAGATTTATGCCTTCAAATATGAAATTGACCCAAATCATTGCTCTGTCTCTTGGAGAGAATTTGGAAGAATCGCGCAAATCTGGTGCCATACTAATCTTATCTCAATGTAGAACTAATACGTGAGGACATGAACAAAATAACATTTCATGTCAAGTAAATGCAGCAACACCAGTTAGGTGTCGAGAGACAAAAAGGAAAATCCCAAAAAGGACTTAACAAGGTCTATATGCATAATAATTTTATACCACAGACGATAACATTTTGGAAAGGGTGAAACAAAAACATTGAGTGCATAAATGTCATGGCGGGTGTTTCTAGATGTAGAGAATTTTAGAGCCAGAAAGGACCTCTGAAATCATCTAGCCAACCCTCTCATTTTACAGCTGAGGAAGGAGGCCCTGATGGTACGTCATCGGGTCAAGGTCAGAGAGCCACTTACTAGCAGTGCCGGGAATAGAATCCCGGGTCTTCTCATTCTTGGTGGAGTGCCTTGAAGTTTAAAAGGCCAAGGAGTTCAAGGGAAAGGATTTGGGGCACGAGACATTGATTTCTGGCCTTGTCAACTTCTAAATTCCGTCTTCCTCTAAGTCCACATGAGGGAGAGGCTACTCCATTTTCTGAGTATAATAGAGGAGTCAAATAGAGTATTTATCTTAATGACTGCCTACCTACAGAGGCCTGTGTCCTGAAATAATCTGCATCTTGGGTCCAAATGCAAAGATAAAGGATTTTAATTTGGTAGTTGAAGAAAATCTGGGAATAAATGTTCCAACTTTGCCTTTAGCAGGCCAGCACACATTTAATTTATAGTTTTCACCGAATGATGATCTTGAAGCCTTGCAAAGCAGTCATTTATTTAATTTCTTTATGCTATGGAACTCTGGCTGTGTATGAGGCTGGGTGGCTTCTGACTTCTGGTATGCACATTTTTTTTTTTTTTAAAGATTTTATTTATTTATTTGGCAGAGAGAGATCACAAGCAGGCAGAGTCAGGCAGAGAGAGAAGGAAGCAGGCTCCCGGCTGAGCAGAGAGCCCGACTCTGGGCTCGATCCCAGGACCCTGGGATCATGACCTGAGCTGAAGGCAGCGGCTTAACCCACTGAGCCACCCAGGCGCCCCGGTATGCATACTTTATTTATTTATTTATTTAAAGGAAAGTCTTTTTTTTTTTTTTTTTTTAAGATTTTATTTATTTATCAGAGAGAGGGAGCGGGCACAGGCAGACAGAATGGCAGGCAGAGGCAGAGGGAGAAGCAGGCTCCCTGCTGAGCAAGGAGCCCCATGTGGGACTCGATCCCAAAACGCTGGGCTCATGACCTGAGCCGAAGGCAGTTGCCCAACCAACTGAGCCACCCAGGCGTCCCAGAGGTATGCATACTTTTTAAAGTCCCTTTTCTTTTACTCTTCAAACATATTTACCAGTTGAAAGGGTATCATATTTCTATTTTCCTTGACAAGGAAATGGAAACAATTGGAAAGGGGATGAATTTGAAAAACTGAATTCATTCTTATGCATATTAAAATATAGAGACTATTATAGGGCATACACTTAAAATAATCTTTCCTTCTGGAATAATGTCTTTTGCAATTTTCTTTTTTTTTTTTTTTAAAGATTTTTATTTATTTATTTGACAGACAGAGATCACAAGTAGGCGGAGAGGCAGGCAGAGAGAGAGAGGAGGAAGCAGGCTCCCTGCAGAGCAGAGAGCCCGATGCGGGCCTCGATCCCAGAACCCTGGGATCATGACCTGAGCCGAAAGCAGAGGCTTTAACCCACTGAGCCACCCAGGCACCCGTCTTTTGCAATTTTCAAAATGTTTTATGATACATGATATTGGTTGTTTAGTAGAACTCTCTTGACCTTTAAATTCTCTTTCATTCTTTAGGGAGAAGTCTTGGGCACTCGAATTAATGTTCCGTTTAACAAATATTTGTGAACACCAACTCTGTACGAGGTAAACTGTTGGATCCTAAGGCCCAGAAGAAGAATAAGACAAATCCTTGTTCACAATGAGCTTGGTCAATGTTGATGATTCCTGAAAGGTAACCTGTGGCATGACTGCTCACATCCTGAGTAGTCCACTACCTCAAAATAAACTTATAAACAAATGTGAAGAGACTCTCCTCCTAGTCTCCACAGCATTCCATCAAGGGGACCATAATTTAGTGTTAATTCTCAGCCTTGCTGTACCCTGCAATCACTCAGAGAATGATTAAAAAAAAAAAAACAAAAAAAACTATGAAAGCTGGAACATTCCCCCAGACTTTGGAATCAGGTGATGAGGCCAGGATTTCTTAATTTTTACAAAGTTCCATAGCTAGTTCTCTCAAATTGGGTCCTGTGTTATTTCAGTCCAAGAATGACAGGGTTTGGATTCTGTCTTAGCAAAAGCAATATAATTTTGATACTTAGAGAATCTGTTTTGGGTTATAAGATTATGAGAGTCACACACACAGTATTAGATTGTCACATATTTAGACTGTTGTGTTTCAGAAAATGTGCTCTTTCCCCAGTTCTGGATGTTTTCCCCCTAGAATCATGGGATGCTGGCTCTCTCTTCTATTCTGAGGGTTGGTGGCATGTCAGCAGAGGTTTTAGTCAAGCATATCTGTCATGGGGCTTATGTACAGGCATTTCCAGATGACAAAAATATTCAAAAGAAACAGTCTTAAACTAACTGTTCTGTTTAAGTATTGGTCTGTGTTCTGAAGAAATAAAACAATAAAGCAATAAAACATTTTAGGATTATGGGCTATTTAAAATTAGAGATATATCTGGCTTACTGTTCTCAAATTGGTTTTTAGCACCTCATTATATTATTTCCAGATTCTTGACTTGGGAGCTTTGGATAATGATGAGAACAAAATCTAAATAATAACTAATAACGGGACCTATTGTTCTAGAGTTACCTCTTATTTCAGAAAAGAATCTCAGGAATGCTGGTCTACCGCAAGAGGGCCACCCTGAGTCATTTCTCCCTGGGAGGAGTTCCAGCAGTAAAGCAGGGCGGAGATGCCCCTTAGCCAAAGACAGAGCAAGAAGTCCCTACTCCCTTTCCTTTCCCCACCCGCCTTCCTTGGGAGTGGCCGAGCCAGCCCACCTGTGTCTTCTACCAGAAATGTTAGATTTATCACCAATAGCTGGTAGTATTGTTATTTCCAGTTTGTAATTGTCTAATAACATTTCATTGACAGAAGAAGCAGTTACTGGCTGGTCCCACCTTGGCACAAAAAAGAAGAGCCAGCACATAGAAAGGACTGGGAGGAACAAGTAAATATAGGAACGCTTTGATTGAGGCTTGGGAAAAGAATCCGTTTCATGGGACATGAAATGGGGAGAAGGAGGGGTGATGAGAATGGGAGGTTGTCTGGATGGGTGCCAAATGGATGGGCTGGCACCCAAGTGAGAAGAAATAGGTCATCATGACGTGGGAAGACTATGGTAAAGGCTCTAAAGATGAAGGTACAAATAGCGAGGCTCAAACCCACAGTTCCAGGCAGCCCTGTGAACATTGTGATCAGAGCACTCTGCAGAGCCAGCCAGACCCATGGCCCACACCAAGGTCTCTTAGGAAATCCACGAGAGACGCAAACACAGTACCCCCAATGGCTGTCCTTGGCCTTCACACCGTATTCTTTTATTGATGCTGTTGCCATGGAAATATTTTGCACAGGAAGATTCTCACAACTTCATTCTTTCTTATCTATTCTGAGTTTACCTTGCTTTTTTGAATCCATCTACTTTCTAGAAATAGCAGGACTTCAAACAAAGAGCTTATAACATCCAAGGCTGGGGGATCCTAACTTTCCATCAGTTACCTCCTTTGGGGGCTTCACGTGGATATTTTCATTATATGGAGCCTAAGCAGTTAGAATAAGGCTAAGACCTTCCATGCAGTGGCCCTGGTGCCTCAGCAGATATGCTCCCCCGCCCCCACCCAGGTAAAGTTGCTCACATTCCTAAGAGTCATCTAAAACCCAGAATAAACTGATTTTGCTGACTTGTTAAGTAACATTCTCCCTCCGAAGTTCTAAAGAACTGATTTAGGCTGCCACATAGGTTGTTCTATTTAAAAAGTCAAGCTCTGTTTTGTGTGTCCAGGAATTCACGATTCAGAGGAAGTGACATGGATTGTGCAAAAGCTGCACAGATTCGTGAAAATAAAGAAAGGAAATTATAAACTAGATGTTAAGCAGAATTTTCTGACTTTAAGAAATAACAGACTCTATAAGGTATCTTTCAAAAAAAAAAAAAAAAGGTCTCGAATTCTCTTCCCTTATAAGCTATTTGAGGCCACTGGGCAAACAAATGCGCTTCTCTCTGCCCCTCACACCCTCTTAATTTTCAAACGCATAGATAAGTTAAGATAGGTACTTTCAAAATGAATTTGAAGAGCTGACTTGCTCACTTTCACGGTACATTATGTTGGACAACCTCAGAAAGGAACAAATGTTATTTGTCAGCCTTTGATAAAATCACATACAGAAGGGCATGTGGGTGGCTCAATGGGTTAAAGCCTCTGCCTTCGGCTCAGGTCATGATCCCAGGATCCTGGGATCGAGCCCCACATCGGGCTCTCTGCTCAGCAGGGAGCCTGCTTCTCTCTCTCTCTGTCTGCCTCTCTGCCTGCTTGTGATCTCTGTCAAATAAATAAATAAAATCTTTAAATAAAATCACGTCTTGTTTGTTGACATAGATACATAAGCAGCTCAGCTCAAACACTCAGCTGGGACCACAGAAAATCAACATCGAAGGACAGCTTTTCTCACTTTCCAATATGCTCTATCACTTCCTCTTCAATCCTTACCTTCAGTTAGAGCATCTGACCCAAAGCGTGACTACCAGATGAAAGTGGGCTGGAGTTCTATCCAAATATAGCTACAAAGAGTGTGTGAATATTTGGAATTAGGACTTCGCTACCAAATTGACATACCAAACTTCTCTGGCAGCTGATTAAATAACCGTGTCGCAACTCTGCCACACGGCTTGAAAGGAAGGTTGCAAAATACAGGCCAATACACATTCCAAGCTCAGCACTGAATTTTCCCTTGTTTTATGAGTTTGAGTCAGTTATGCTTAAAAATAGCCAACTAAATTTTTTTTTTCTTAAATCCAGGCCAACTTACCAAAGACACTCTTTCCTAAGCTCAAGAATGTGCATGCAACGGAATTGTCTACAATAAGGTTTGCTTGTTTGAATTTCTTGTCAGTGTCATGTTTAAACAGCACAGCTTCAAAGGTACAAATAGGAGAAAATTCCTTGTCTCAGTAGTTGGGGGACTTTGTTCTCTTGATGAACAAAGAAACCTGGGCCTTCCTCTTTTAGAACTAGCTTTGTACAACAAAGATAATGCAAGTAACAGGATCAAAAGGAAGGGGAAGAAGCTACAAGGGATGCTCCTTCTGAGGTCTTGGGTACCATCTCTGTTAACAGGATATAGAGGTGGTTAACATTTATAGGGAGAGTAAGAGATGGTGATGTAGGGATGATATACCACAGATTGTGGGCACTCACAGAACAGCCTTAAGTACCAGGGAGAAGGCAGCAAGGGATAAGTTTGCTTTGCACTTCCTGGCAGTTTGCTAAAACCACCTCCTACATACTTGCTCCCAGCAGTCCCACGAGATAGAAGCAGGTCTGAATTCCCTGATGCTGAATGCATGTCTCACTGTACACTACAGTGTGGGAGAGGGGTGTGCTTGCTTATATGTGGGCACAAATGGGCAAATGGGGTATGTAGCGGGTAGTGGAGAGTTGAAAAGCATCTCCCTGGAACTCAACTATATTGTAAAGTTGCCTCCTTAACTTCAGAGAAGCTGTCAGAGTGACCCCAATCTCTCAGAACGTGGGAGCAGTAACCAAGTCAGTCCTGTGTCCCCTCCTCAGTTTCTTACTGGGGCTCCACAGATGGAGTGCCTGGATTGAATTCTTCTCTAAAACCAATGCCTTAGAATTCTGTTCATAGGTGAGATTAATATCCCTGTTGCCAGGATGACTTCAATTCCTAACAAGAAATCTAAGGATACGGCTGGTGTTTTGATCAGCCTAGACCTCCTTTGGCTAGCCTCTCCTTTCTTATTCAGGCCACCAGATACTGTGGAGATATATGCAGCACACCTGTATGTAAGCATGTAGGCATGTATGTATGTATGCACGCATGCATATATGTATTTATTGTTTCATTCCATGCAAAAATGTCTTGGGATTTTACTCTTTTCTTAGGGAAATCCAACATGCTTTCAGGTGTCCAATAAAAATAAGCTGCAACCATGAGCCTTTTTGTTTATTTGTTTTGACACTTCACTAAGAGTACCTGTCAGAGTTAGCTGTTCACATGTTTGTCCGGGTCAACGAACCAATTGAAAGTGCTAGGAGAGTAAAAACCGAATTTCATTTTGTCTGCACCTAACAGCCACCTCCTTACTTGGTTTGTTAAATACACAAGGGATCAGGGTGCCTGGGTGGCTCAGCCGGTTCAGTGTCTGCCTTCAGCTCGGGTTGTGATCTCAGAGTTCTGGGATCGAGGCCTGCATCGGGCTCTTTACTTAGTGGGGAGCCTGCTTCTCCCTCTGTCATTCTGCCTCCCTTTCTCTCTCTGTCTCTCATGAAGAAATACAGAAAATCTTTAAAAATAAATAAATAAATAAATAAATACAGAGGGAACCATGTTCTGTATTTCTGTTGCATTCTCGGACCTCTTGTATATGCCTTCTCATCTTGGTTTGGACACCAGTCAGCTGGCACCTACCGTTCCCAGAGGATTTGTGGCACACCACATGGGAAGCTTTGTGGAGTGGATAACTGTGAGTGGATAACTGTGTGCAAATCCACCAACTGCTAGATTGTCCGTATGTGTGTGTGTGTGTGTGTACACGTGTGTGTGGTCATCTCAACGCTGTAATTGGGGGTGTGTATGTGCCTACACTTGCGGGTGTGCGCATGACCCTGCACCCGCCCACCGTTCATCTTGGTCCTGCTTTCTGTGCTGTCCTCTTCCCATTTGTCTTCTCTGCTTTTGTTGGTTTCGAGAACCTGTGCTAATGAAAGAGAGTTTTCTAACACGGCATCGCTGTGGAATTAGAGCTGCCTTGTCATTAGAGGCAAAGGCCATATAGTAAAGATAGAAATGCTTTGGAGAGCACGTGGACATCCACTGAATGGCGGAAGCTTTAAGGTCTGCTGAAACCTAGACGGCTCAGGATTCTATACCATTGGCCTCACACAGTTGGCCGCAGCCTTGCGTCAGGCTGTGTATGCATATTTTAGACAATTCAAACATCTAAAGAAATGGCCCAAGGGAGTTTTAGAAAATACAAAAGCCTGGATTCAAAAATTCAGTGTCAGTTGGTGAGGTGGGGGCTCAATTCTAGAAACATCCTAGGAATTCTGATATGCTGTTAGGACTGGAAACCACTGATCTAGATATTGAGTTCTTGATTCTTTTCATGATAAAGAAAGTTACAATTCTGAAGCCTGTTTCTTAAAGTCACACAGGGTAGTGACTATCCATGATACTTCTGAAGTGAACACGTTCACTGCATATCATGCTTCATCAGAGGGACAATATTAACCATTTGGGTGGGACAATTATTTGAGATTTTGATTCCTTTCCTCTTACTGCCATTAGAGCTTCCCAGTTACTGTGACCACCTACAACACCTCCATAAACCACCAAACGTTCCAGGGGTAGCTGAGAATCATCACTTAGGTGTGTGGCTTCAAAGGCAATAAACATTTCAGACAAATTTCAGCCATCAAACACTGACTTTCAGTTCTGTTACTAAAATGGTCCCCCTGAGATGGCAGTCTGGAGGCTTAATCAAGGCTCTAACAGACAGACTTTGATTTTTAAAGTAGTTGCCTTCCCTGAGATAATTTTTTTTTTTTAAAAAAAAACAGTGGAATAATTGATTAAATACGGTGCTTAAATTATTTTATTTCTTTTTGCCATATAGTTCTACCTAGCCTTTTGAATCTCTAAGATGAAAAGCCAAGTAGATAGTGACAGTTTCCAACTGTTGGCTAACTGCTCCTCCTCACTCCTGGTCTCTCTTCCCTCCAAAACAAAACAAAAGCCAAAAAGAAAAATGTAAAGAACAACACAGAGACTAAGAGCAGTTTTTTAAAAACAGAATTCTCAACTATTGTGAAGTGTTTTTTTTTTTCTTTTTTTTTCTTTTTTTTTTTTTTAATTACTACTCAACGGGAAATGGAGGTCTAGGGGATGAGGGTTCAAGAGATCATTACCAGAACCAACTTTCATAGTACAGCAAAGGTTTTCCACATATTATTCTTGATGCTGAGGTGCAAGATACCTCACTTTATTTATTTGTTTATTTATTTTAAGATACCTCACTTTAACCACAGATTCTCATATCCACCAGCCAAGCTACAAAGCATTTCTGAGTGCTTGACTTCCATGAGTGCTGATATTTCTGAATCTTGATGGCAGTGGTACATTCCAGTTTTCCACTGGGTACAATGTCAGCAAGATGGACAGAACAGGACATTTTGGATACATGGAACCTATCCAGGCCGCTTTAGGGATGAAGAGAAATGGAGATGTTCGGGTTCACCAAAGCAAGTTTATACCTAGAGAACAACTCCCACTGGAACGATGTTACTGGCCTTGGATTTCAACTTGATGAAATTCTAGAGAATGACTATTTTTTCCCTACTGTACCATCTGCTCTGGAAGCAGTTCTATGTGATAACCTATTAGAGAGGCCAGAACTCCAGGCAACAAATCTGATCAGCAACAAATGCCCAAGTATAATAAGTAAATGCAGAAATGGCTGTTTTGCTTGGAGCTGGTCAAATGCAGTAGGAGGGATATAATCACTTTCTTAATGAACTAATATGTAATTCACTCTCATGCTTCCAAACACATCTTTCTAAACAGAATACCATCAGCAAGCATCATGACAAATTGTTTACTTTCCATGATGGTCACATTTCATTCATTCACCATAATTTTTGCTAACATTTATTGGATATCAAAACTATTTTGTTGGTCTAATGCAACCAAGCAAAGATACGTTATAAATCCATCTACCTATATTTTGAGATGTGACCATCTTGTGAATGTCCAGCTTTTCAATTACCCTAATAATCAACTACTGAGAAATAATTGAAAGATTTTGTCATTTTTTACAGTCATAATTAGTTAGCAAGAAGAGTACAGACTAAGATGTAAAAGAAAGAAGCAAAAACTGAAATGATTTATATAAAAAGTCATAATTACTT
Organism: Neogale vison; assembly: GCF_020171115.1. NCBI lineage: Eukaryota > Metazoa > Chordata > Mammalia > Carnivora > Mustelidae > Neogale > Neogale vison. The sequence continues at coordinate 73,475,585 of NC_058091.1, read as the reverse complement.
CCTTACCTGAAATATTTTAATGCTTGGGCTTCTTTTTGAATTTGGTAGTGGTCAGGTGGGTCTTTTTAAAGAAATAGGCAGTCTTCAGTGTTTTTATAGCATTGATTACTACAGAAATTATACTTCTTTTACTTCTTGTCTTGAAGGGTGGACAAAATAAATAAACTGAAAATACTACAATGAATGGTAAATGATGAAAGATTTACAGTACAAAAAACAGCGTAAAAAGAAAGACAAGTTTAAATATCGTTGTGTAAGAAAGTGATGAAAATAATACAAGAATGAGAATAAGTAAAATGATAGGCTGGAACATCTGGGAAGGTAAATGCAGAGACAAAGAGAAGAGTTAGTTAATAATAATTTTTAAAACTTAAATTCATATTAACTAATCTAAGCATTCATTCAATTTAAGATGAAGAAGAACCCTCCCTTAAGCCTGCATTTACAAAATCTGAAACCTATTAATACACACAGTTCTTTCTCTCACTCTGATTTCTATTTTTTTCCCTGATGGTATAATTGAAAACCCACATGCTTCAAGTATTCAAAAATCTGCTACAAGGAAACTGAAAGCCAACCATTTGACATTAGAGAAACAATAAGCCTTAATATTTCAAAATTCAACAAGTTTTATCGCAAAACTTTTTTTTTTTTTCATAACAAAGCAGAGCAACATGCAAGGTAAATAAGCAATAGGGTTGCGACTTTTCTAGTTGTGACTAACAGGCAGTTAATTTAATATCATGCTTCTGTGTATACAGTGATCTTTAAATTTGAATCTCTTGCGTGTCTTAAAAGCCATGCACGCTGTTGTACTTCCGTGTGTTCTCCAATGGATACAGGACAGGAGGCTTGCCAGAGAGGTAGCGCTGCCTGCTGTGTTTTTACAAATTCTCTCTTATGTGGTTAATTCTGACAAAATGCATGGGTCTTTGGCCACCATACCTGGCTAGAGCAGCTCAGTCCAATTCATCAGTTGTGCCTCTACAAATTAGGATGAAGGAAAAATGCTGGTTTTCCCTGTTCGGGAATAGTTATTACTATTTCTCTGAATCAGTGTTGGATTAAACTTAAAGTATAACACTCCTTCCCCAGTTTTGACATAGAGAGATGGCAGTGATTTTTTTTTTCCCCCCTAGAAATAACGATCCTGTTACTTCCACTTGTAAAGGAGTGACTTCTATTTGTTCCTTTTGGTAGGGATCTAGACACAGTATCCTCTCTTCACTGTTGGCTTGTACACTTGCCAGTAGTTACACAATAATCCTGGATACTCAGTAATTAAACCACCTTTTTAAACTCAGTTTCAATCTTGGTTCAAAACCTGCAAATACATAATTAAAGATTCCCATCTGGGATCTTCTTACAGCCGGATCCATCAGAATCGGTCGAGTAATACTGAACATATCAACACATAATAATATATGTTTAAGATCCTTTAATCTTTACACAAAAACTGATGGTGGGGATGTGTGTAAATTTCCTTTTTAACCAAAACAGAGGGGAGGGAGTTACCAAGCGGGTTCCGAAAACCCGAGGCCTGAAGAAGGACAGTGTGAGAGAACACGTGTGCTGTGGGGCTACGAAGCCCAGTGAGGCTCTGCGCGGGGACCCTGAAGCGGGGCGTGGAGGTCGGTGCGCGGAGACGCCCCAGCGGGGAGCACGAATCCGCGGACCAGCCTGGCCATCGCCGTGGCTCGCAATAGGCAGAACTGTACCTGACTCACGGATATGGGCTCCTCGGCGCCGCGGTCGTCCGCAGACTTGGGCACCTCGAGGCGGTCGATGAAGGTCTGCAGCTCCTTGCGGAAGGCTTTCATCTGCGCGTTGATGCGGTAGAGCAGCTCGTGCTCGCGGATGCGGCTGCCGTCGTCCTCCTCATCCATCAGTCCGAACAGGTCCCCGTTGGCCACGTAGATGCGCGCCTCGGTGATGATGGTGCTAGTGTCGGCGATGAGCCGGTCGATGGTCTTGCCCAGGCGCTCGGCCTCCGAGCGAATGTCCTTCATCTGCTGCCGGTCGGAGAAGCTCTTGGGCCAGGGCCCGGGCGCGGGGTAGAAGGAGCGGGTGGGCGTCAGGCAGCGGATGTTCCGCACCTCCTCCGAGTCGCTCTCGCCGCCGATGGGCCCCTCGCGCTTGCGGTGAGGCGGCCGCGAGTCGTCGTCGCTCTCCTTCTTGCCCGCGTCGCTCTCGGCGTCGCTGTCGCGCGGGCTGCCGCGGATGCCCAGGTGCGAGGCCAGGTCGTAGCGCTGCATGTTGGACATAAGCACGCGGTTCTCGTACTGCAGCTGCATGACCTTGCCGCTGAGCTCGTTGATCTGCAGGCGCGCCGCCTTCAGCTCCTCTTGCAGGGCCTCGGTCTTGGCGCTGTCGTGGTGTCGCGCGCTCTCGTGGCCGCCCGACTTGTACTTGTACTTGTTGAGCTCCGCCGTGATGCGCTTGTTCTGCTCCTCCAGGTCCGCCACGTTCCGCCGCAGCAGCTCCGTCTCGTCCTCCACCAGCTGAAGGTGCTGCCGCAGCTCCGACAGGGATTCGCTCTGCTCCCTCATGAGCGGGTTGGCCGAGCCGTTGAAGTCGTCCCCTCTCAGGTCGTCGAGTTCTGCCTTCAGGCCTCTGTTCTCCACCTCCAGTTCCACGATCTTCCTGCCCAGGATGTTGGCTTCTTCCTCCACCAGCCTCAGCCGCAGCTTGAGCTCAGCCTCCCTGGTGCTGGGAGGCCCCCCGGCTTCTCCTTTGGGCAAAGGACTGTCCAGATCCCCATAAAAGGATCTGTACTTCTGAAGCTCGTGTTCGAATCGGTCCTTCTCTTTGTCGATCTTGGCCATCTTCTTCCTCATCAGAGCAGCTTCTTCCTTCGCGAATTGCAGCTGGCATTTCAGATCCTCACTGTCCTCCTCGTTTGGGAAAAAGAGGGGCAGAGGAGAGGAGGTCACTTTTATGTAAGTCGGAAACACACACAAAAAGCACACCTGCAAAAGTAGTTGCCTTTTCCTTAAAATTAAGATTTAATGAGACCCAGATAAATAGACACTGTATGTTTTCTACAAATCATTTAAATTATTTGGTGGATAAAAGACGAGGACAATATCACATCCTGGAAACAATAAAGAGAAAGAAATATAAAAAGAGAAACACTATGGTCATCACTATTCAGAGACTATCATGTCTTGTAACTGAGCACAACTGTGGGGCTGTCATTTCAACAACATTCCTTTTGCATGTTTTGTTTTTTACATGATTTGAATTCCTCTGACTATAATAAATGTGAAACCTATTCCCTGGATGGAACACATGCCGTGTACTCACTGCCCCTTACTGAGCACAGACTCTCAGCCAATTTCTGGAAAGTTCTTTATCCATCTGACCTAATTTAATGTTTAGAGTGAACTTAGTAATAGATACTAAAATACCTGGTTTAAAGATACTCCATAACTTTTTCAGGGTTACAGAGCTAATATGTGGCAAAAAAAACAAAGGTGAAATTTGAATTCAGTTCTGTCTGACTCAAAGGCTCATGGTCACTTTGAAGGAGCAAAGAAAGTCTTCTCTCCTCCATCTTCATTCAAGGCAAAATTGCTTATTTAAAGTAAGGAAAATTTAACACTGGAATGGCTCCTCCGAGGAGAAACTGGCAAGTATTTCATCCAGGTCATTTTAAAAATAAGGGGGCATCTGGGTGTCTCAGTGGGTTAAGCCTCTGCTTTCAGCTCAGGTCATGATCTCAAGGTCCTGGGATCGAGCCCCGAATTGGGCTCTCTGCTCAGCAGGGAGCCTGCTCCTCCTGCCACCTGCCTCTCTGCCTACTTGTAATCTCTATCAAATAAGTAAATAAATAATCTTAAAAATTAAAAAAAAAGATATATTCCCCATCAGTCTAAAACGAATAAAACTGGTTCTGCCCAGTAAATGGATGATGGAGTAGATCTTATGGAAACTCTTCTCACAATTCTTAGGTAACTTGCAAACACTAATCACTGACTAAGTTGAAAAGTACAAACAAACTAAAATTGGAAATCAACTTGCTGAGAGCTAACTAATATCAAAGTACATTATTATGCCTGAGGACACATTTCCTGAGGATAATTTCCCCACATTTGCTTTTAAGTATGTACTTTGGGTCAACTGCGTAACTTCTGTGATTTTGTTTTCCTCGTTTTTAAATACGTTTTTTATAAAAGATTTTATTTATTTATTTGAGAGAGGCAGAGAAAGAGAGCATGAGTGGAGGGTGGGAAGGGGCAGAGAGAAAGAAGGAGAGGCAGGCTCTCCGTTGAGCAGGGAGTCCTATGAGGGCTTGATCCCAGCACCCTGAGATCATGACATGAGCCGAAGGCAAATGCTTAATGGACTGAGCCACCCAGGTGCCCCTTCTCATTTTTTAAATGGAAATAAAAATGCCTTCTTTGCCCAGATTTGAGTCAGCTGTGTTTGAAATGAATTGTGGTAAAGTAGCAGCAACCACTGGTAGTGAAGGTCGGAATAATGAGCTTCTGCCAGAGATGCTCATTAAATATGGCCCAGAGCCTTTGAGATGGAAGAGATGTAGAACAAGGAGGGCACAGGTCTCCTGTCCTCCTTTCTGCTAATGAGAATTAATATGGAAGGGTTGAGAGCTGATGAGTACACAGAGCCTGACCATCACATTCTTTATATCATTACGCCCTGACATTAGCCCTATGAGGAAGGTGATCTAGTTCTACTTTATAGGCAGATGAGGTTCAGAAAGGTTGGTTAACCTGTAGAGCACAAGTTAATAAGTGACAGAGCACATCTGTAACCAGACTGATTCCAAAACTCTTACTTCTTTCCACTGTTCGTGTTGCCTCTAGAAAAGCAGCACAAGAGAAGGAAAGTAGGACAATGGGGTAAAAGAAAAGAAATCGGATGCGTTGGTTTGTATACTTCCCTCTAGAAGGGGTATAGAAGAAAGGACAGAAGCACAGAGAGAAGAGATGAGAGAATTCCCAGGAGCACCAGTGATTGAGAAGGATGAGAGTGTAAATCACAGAAAGATTTGACGTGAAACTCTATTTCACAAGGTAAGAGAGAAGCTGTTCTACGAGAGACTATATGTTGGGCCCTCAAACCAGTTCGGTGAGCATGAAACCAAGGACACAGAACAATATTTACTATCGAATCAGCAGAAGACTCAAAGATTACTGGATGGTGCTGCTAATGACAGGGAAAGAGAATGAACAAAGAGGAGGAGGTGTGAAGAAGATGGGTCTAAGCATATTAAAATGCTGTCTTCGAGGTGTGTCAAGGGAGGGGTATCTAGTGGAAACATCTATTAAAGGCAAGTGAACTCTCGGGCCCAAGATTACAAAGATTACACCTTTGGCCCTGCAGAGAGTTCAGGTGCAAAGGGGAGGAACAGAGAATGAGATGTATAGAGGTGATGGTTGAAGCTATGGCAGCGGTTCTGAAGGGAACCGAAGAGAAGAAAAGAAAAAGAGACACATAAGACATGGCTCAAGGTGTGGCGGGCGGGCAAGAGAGTCAAGTATCATGCAGGAATTAGAAACAATGCTTGGGGATGCCTGGGTGGCTCAGTCGGTTAAGTGGCTGCCTTCGGCTCAGGTCATGATCCCAGCATCCTGGGATCGAGTCCCACATCGGGCTCCTTGCTCAGCGGAGAGCCTGCTTCTCCCTCTGCCTCTGCTGCCACTTTGCCTGCCTGTGCTCACTCTCTCTCTCTGGCAAGTAAATAAATAAAATCTTTAAAAAAAAAAACAAAAAAAAGAAAGAAAGAAACAATGCTTGAATAGAAAGGTGACCAGCAATAAGCTAGTTTACATATTCATCTCCCATATTTGGCCAGGGTGGATTGTCATCATGGGTAACATGATGGGTAAAAGCAAATATGCTTTTACATAAGCCACGCTTTGTTAGAAAGTAAGAGTAGGGGAGACTGGGAAGTTAGGTTGAGTATGGTAGTACTCCTTGATTGCAAGTCTAGGACTTTATTTGCTAGTTTTAAAAAAAAAAATGTTAGTAAAATACTTCACTTTGAATCTAACCAAAATAGCACTGGATGTGGTCTAAGTCACAGACTGGAGCAGAATCACACTTCACTAGGCTACATTAAGCAAACATAACGTTTAATGTTTTAGCAAGGGAAGGCTACCTGATTTGGGTATATGTAAACTCTCCTGCCTTAAAGGAATGAAAACATAAACCTTATTTTAAGACTTGGAAATATACTACATGTAAGAAAGTCCCTAAAAGGGAAGGAGAAAATGATGGGCAACATAGTAATTATTTTGTATTCGCTTAAAAAGAAATCTTTTCAGGGTGCCTGGTGGTTCAGTCATTATGCGTCTGCCTTCAGCCCTGGTCATGATCCCAGCGTCCCGGGATCAAGCCCCACGTTGGGCTCCCTGATCAGTGGGAAGCCTCCTTCTCCCTCTCCTACTCCTCCTGCTTGTGTTCCCTCTCTCACTGTGTTTCTCTCTGTCAAATAAATAAATAAAATCTTAAAAATAAAATCTTTTCAGTATACAAAGTGTGATAGTTTCTACAATGCCACAAACTTAAGAACCTGTAAGCCAGTGTGCCCTGCACGCACAGCCTGTAAACTAAGTATTGTAGCTGCATTTACAGCTGAGCATGGAAATACTGTGTATAAATGCTGAAAACATTAAATCCGAAATGGTATGGGAAGTGCCTGGTTGACAGTGTCTGAGCAGTACCTGCTTGCTCCTATTGTCCACAGTTAATGCTAGGCAAGAAACATTACAATGCTTTGACATGTGAAGCAAGTGGTCTCTTATTTTTGTGTAAAGACTCACTCTTAAGAAGATATGAATGACATGTGAAGAAGGGGAGCCACCTGGGCTGAGTTGACCCCAGCTTTGACTGAGCCACTACTAGATGCTAAATAACATTCCTAATGAATTGCATGGATTAAACTCATTTAACTCGTACCACTCTTTATTATGATCCCCTTTTACAGATGAGGAAACAAAGGCATAGAAAGAATAAGTAAGTCATCTAAGGCCATACAGCTGGCATGTCACTTCCCTTAAATGTTTGTGATACCATTTCTCGGTACATAACGTCACTGTGGTGCTGAAGGAACGAGTAAATCATACATCGAAGAAGGTGAAGCAAATAAAAATGAAGTACGAAGCCGTATAAATAAGAGTAGGTTGAACCATATGGAATTGTCATTTGCATAGGTCAAAATCACAGCATGTTGGCAATTTCTTTTGGCTCAATCTAGATAAAGGAGACAGGAGACTATTCAAAAGCGCATACTGAACATGTTGTAGTATCAGACACTAGACACTGACAAGTCAAAGCTGCATAACATGACCCATGATGACAATCCACCCTGGCCAAATATGGGAGATGAATATGTAAACAGTAGAATGGGAGGCTGGCAGTAATCTAAGAATCGATGGTCCTAAACCTTGACTGAGTAATAGAATCATCTGCGGACTACTTTATAATTGAGATCTCCCATCCAAGACAGTCCTGCTCAATCCACTGGGGTGGTTTTGAAAAACTACAGGTAATAATTTCTGAAAATAAATGAACTAGAAACACTAGCAGGGACTTTAATGGCCACAACAGCGCACTTAAAATTTCCAGGTGTTTGGGCCACGAAATAAAAACAGGTGGACCGCAGTGTTTCTTGATTGTTGTAAGGTCCCAGGTCCCACTGGGAAACCCATGAAAGGTGTGGATGTCTTTTACAGAAAGGTGCCCACATGCGCATTGAGGGAGCTACAAACAAACTCTTAGATGTTCCTGGATAAGAGAGTATTGTTGCAGAAATAAGTAAACTTTAACATAGGCCAAATGTGAGTTTTAAAAGAAAACTGCTGATTAAAGCTGACTTAGGATTTTAGAACAGGGAGAATATAGCCCCTTCTCCATCAGTGAGGTGGAGAAGAGAATTGACGGCAACAAGGGAAATGACCCATAGCACAATATGTAGAGAAGGTGGCTCCAGTCATGGCAAAGGCAGAGTGAGACAGCTACAGTGACAGAGCATCTTTGAACTTAGTAACACAACGAGAAAGATACAAAATGGAGTAAGGCTCTGGCTCTGAGACTCTTTGGGACTTTTGAACTGCTGATCCTTCTTGATATCCTTGTGCCAGGACCAGGAAAAAAGTTAACCAAGAACAGAGCAGAGAGAGAGAGAAAAAAAAGGGAAGATAAACATTCAAGATGCTGTGTTTTATGAGATGCCTGGGTGGCTCGGTCGGTTGAGTCATCTGACTCTTGGTTTCAGCTCCAGGCATGATCTCCTGGGTTGTGGGATGGAGCCCTGCACTCAGCTCCTTGTTCAGCTGGGAGGCTAGTTAAGATTCTCTCCCTCTGCCCCTCTCCCCACTTGTATGCTCTCTCTCTAAAATGAATAAATAAATAAATCTTTTAAAATAAATTTAATAAGTTGTGTTTTTTAAAAAAATTGAGATCAACTTTTCCAAATTTTGGATATTTCAATATCGCTTTAGTTAAAATTATTATCTAATGAGAATACAAATTGTAAGAATATAAAAAAGTATCCTGTAATATGCGATTCCAACTGATGCATGCAAAAGTCAATAAGCAGCCAATTTTTATGGAGAGCCATGATGTCATTTCTGACCCCAAATACTTCCTCTTCTGTTTTAAAATCTGCTCCATTACATCTATCAGCACCTCCAGGCTTCTCTTAGTACATCCCTTAAGTTTTATTTTTATTCATTTCCTTTCTTTTGCTTCCCCAATCACTGGCATAGAGAATTACTTCTTCTACGGCCTTCTCATCACAAGCTTCTCCCTCCCCTCACTATCCCTTCCTACAACATTCCTTTCTCTACTAACTCCTGATGCTATAGGAACAGCCATTCTCTTGACTTTATTAATTATGAATGAAGATGATTAGCACTGTGCATACAGTTGTCAAACATAGCAACACATAAGATACTAATAACATTTTAAGCAATAATAGGTTTGTTAGTGTTAGCAAAGACACCGAGAGCTTTATACTGCCTCTATCTACAGCTACAGAGTGGAGAGGCATAATTAAAAAAAAATTTTTTTTTACATGAGTGTATCTGGCTACTATGTCCACTTATAGATGTAGCTTATTCTTATATACATTTAGAAGTGTTTGATACACGAGTTGAAATTTTATTTCCACATACCTCTGTGGGAGTCTGTTGAGTCTTTTTTTCAGATTTTGGCAGATCTTTGCTTCCTCTTCTTTTTAAGGATAGCTGAAACAAAGCACAAACATATTTAGTTTGGTAATCTATCATTTTAACTCCATTTTATGGTCTCAAACGTGTCTACTGTCATATGACAAAACCAAACCAAATAAATTGTGTTAGGGGCGCCTGGGTGGCTCAGTGGGTTAAGCCTCTGTCTTCAGCTCAGGTCATGATCTCAGGGTCCTGGGATCGAGTCCCACATCGGGCTCTCTGCTCAGCGGGGAGCCTGCTTCCCTCTCTCTCTCTCTGCCTGCCTCTCTGTCTACTGTGATCTCTGTCTGTCAAATAAATAAATAAAATCTTAAAAAAAAAATTGTGTTAGTTCAATCATCATCCAGAAGAAAAAAAAAAATCCAAACCAGATAGAATTTCATGTATTTTTACCTAGGACTGGGATACACTTCTCAGTAGATGAGTAAGTGGCAACCATCTAAATAATTTAAGGAAACCCACTGTGAAACTGCAGACAACAACTTGGATAAAATTTAGACCAATGACCCAATATACCACCTATTCCAAACAAACGCAAACCCTTGTTAGCATTCCTCTCACCAAAGAACAAAAAGGAATAGGGTATTTCCAGTTGAAGGCAGGTTTGTTTTTTTTTTAATATTTTATTTATTTATTTGACAGAGATCACAAGTAGGCAGAGAGGCAGGCAGAGAGAGAGGAAGAAGCAGGCTCCCTGCTCAGCAGAAAGCTGGATGTGGAGCTCAATCCCAGGACCCTGGGATCATGACCTGAGCCGAAGGCAGAGCCACCCAGGCGCCCCTGAAGGCAGGTTTTCATAAGCTTGTAAAGACAAACTTTCAGGGGATTTATGGAGAATTTGAAGAATTTTGCTCTTTCCTCACCACACATCTCTGCAGACAAATACAATGCCCCTACACATGCATATGATGTAATACAGTAGGGAATTGTTACGGTGAACTGGAGAGGACAGGCTCTATCTAAGCAATGGGCTGAGAGGGAATTAGCTGCAGCTTATTGGTGTCATACAGAAATGTGGGCTTTTTCTAGATAAGCTAGAAATCTGGATTGTTATGTACTGGTTGGCCCTAATTGAAATTCAGATAAACAACACTTTTTTTTTTTTAAGATTTATTTTTATTTTATTTATTTATTTGAGAGAGAGAGAGCATGAGCAGAGAGAGCATGAGAAGGGAGAAGTCAGAGGGAGAAGCAGACATCCTACTGAGCAGGGAACTCGATCCCAGGACTCCAGGATCATGACCTAAGCCGAAGGCAGCTGCTTAACCAACTGAGCCACCCACGTGCCCTGAAAAACAATACTTTGAAGCAAAATAATACAGAGCGTCTCTCTGTATGAATACTAATCCATATGTATGAATACCTACCACATACCTCATATTGAATGTAATATCCAAATATCAGTTAAACTGTGTGGACATCATCAGGAAGCTCACAATATACCGTGGGAGACAGAGAAGCAAACAATTATCATACAAGCTGGGAAATGCCAGGCTTTAGGTTCTGTGAAGCAGTGCTTTGTCTTACTGTGGTATTACCACCATCAGAATAGTACTTGGCACAGGGCAGCTATTGGAAAAAAATATTTACTGAACTAACGAAACATATTCAATATGACTATATTCAGAAAATACGAGGTTCTGGGGTCAAAGAGGAAGATGGGGGTGTAGACTGAATGTAAAAGCAGGAACGGAGGCTTCATACATCTGCAAAGAACTCCACGCTGCATTTTCCCCATGTTAATTTCTAACCCATATCCCGTGTTAAATGCAGGCATATGGTCAGGTCCAGAAGGCAGGGAAATACATTGCTGCAACTGCTTTCATTCAGTATGAAACTCAGACTAGAGCCAAATGAATGGCCTGTGGGCTTATTTATTTCTACTTATCCACAGAAGTAAAGATGTTCTCTATGTTGCTTGTATAATCTTAGAAACAAAGGCTGTGAGGACTGCTTTGCCATAACCAAAAGTGGTCTGGGAACCAATCAATTTCTTTTCCCAAGAAAACCCCCCAAAATAGCAAGCTGAATTAGGGAATCCCGGAACAGTCTGTTTAGAAGCTGCCTACAAAGAAGCACCCAAATTCATTTTATTAAATATTTACTGAATGCTTTTATTTTCAGTGTATTTTATTATATGTTCATTTATTGCTAACTAACGTACTTTATATGGCACCTGTGATACAGTAATAATAAAACCAGCAGAGTCACTGCTCATTATGAGTTTCCTAATTTACTAGGCAAAGGGTCTATTCAGTCAGCAATTTAAAACTGTGATGAAAGCAATGATAATGTAAAAACAATAATAACTGGCAATGATTGAACACTAATTCATCTCTAACACTTTACATATATTATCTCAATTAATTCTTAAAATATTTTATTTATTCATTTGAGAGAGAGAAATGGAGAGAGAGAGCATGAGCAGAGAGGAGAGGCAGAGGGAGAGGGAGAAGCAGACTCCCTGCTGAGCTGGAAGCCCAAAAGGAAGACATGTAGTCATCTGAGTCACACCCAGGCACCCTTAAAACACCACTTAGATTTAACAAGCTCTTCAGGTGATTCTGATGTATGATAAAGTTTGAGAAGGGCTGGTCTAAAATTACAGTTAAGTAAGTAGCAGGATCAGGTTTTGACCCAAGTATTTTTTATCTTTATATACTAGGTCATAAAGGAGAAAGGCTTAAGCCAGTCTGGAACTGGCGATGGTATGGGGAGCTAGGGAAAATTTCCAGAAAGAAGTAACATCTTATGTTGAATCTGGTAGATGAAGAGTCAGCCAGTTGAAGATAGAGAAGAGGAGAAAGGGAAAAGCAAAGCATTCCATGTAAAAAAAACCATTTCTGGGACACATTTCAGCAGGTCTGTAACAAAATTTGAGGAGAGCAAATGATGCTGATGGCATGAATCAGATCTCGAAGGATACTGAATAAGGTTGTTGCAAGCAAAAAATTTCCATAATCAGATTGTCATAGAAGAAATACATAGATGCAAAAGTAGAAGTTCAAATGGCCACAAGGTATAGGGACATCATGCAAGGGAAATGAGGGAAAGTAGGTTCTAAGATTCTGAGAGCTTTTTTGAGTGGGCCTTTATTTTTCATTCATTCCGTAAATATTTGTTCAGTTCTGCCATATATACTATACTATCTGGTTATACAAATGTGACTTACTCTCCTCCCCACCAAAGAGCTAACTGTTTACAGTGGGTAAGAGGATGTAGATAATTAGCTAAAACTATAGACAGAATTAACGAAGAGCAATGGATGAAGAACAAACAAAAGATTCAGAGAACGAAGAGGCAACTATGATTCCAGATCCTGAGAGATGAACGGAAATCATCTGAGGTGGCTGATCTTTGAAGGCTGTACAAAATTTCGACAAAAGTGAAAACAAATAAAAGAAAAAGGACTCAGGGGAATAGGTGTGCCCTTACAGACTCACTGACTTCAGACAAGAAGTAATGGAGTCAATAAGATCGATAAACCTTTGGCCACACTAATCCAAAAGAAAAGAGAGAAAGCCCAAATTCATAAAATTATGAATGAAAAGGGAGAGATCACAACTAACACCAAGGAAGTAGAAGTTATCTTCAGAATAATCAGAAATCAGTAATCATCAGAAGTTATTATCAACAGTTATATGCCAATAAGCTAAGCAACCTAGATGAAATGGTTGCATTCCTAGAAAACTATAAACTCCCAAAATTGAACCAGGAAGAAATTGACAACCCGAATAGACTGATATCTAGTAACGAGATTGAAGCAGTGATCAAACACCTCCCAAAAAACAAGAGCCCAGGACCTGATGGATTCCCTGGGGAATTCTACCAAACTTTCAAAGAAGAAATAACACCTATTCTCCTGAAGCTGTTTCAAAAAATTGAAGCAGAAGGAAAACTTCCAGACTCTTTCTATGAAGCCAGCATTACCCTGATCCCCAAACCAGGCAAAAATCCTACCAAAAAGGAGAATTTCAGACCAATATCACTGATGAATATGGATGCTAAGATTCTCAACAAGATCCTAGCAAACAGGATCCAACAACACATTTAAAAAGATTATCCACCATGACCAGGTGGGATTCATCCCTGGGTTACAAGGATGGTTCAGCATTTGCAAAACAATCAATGTGATAGAACAAATCAATAAGAGAAGAGAGAAGAGTCACATAGTCCTCTCAATTGATGCAGAAAAAGCATTTCACAAAATCCAGCATCCGTTCCTGATTAAAACGCTTCAAAGTATAGGGATAGAGGGCACATTCCTGAACTTCATCAAATCTATGAAAGACCCACAGCAAATATCATCCTCGATGGGAAAAAGCTTGCAGCCTTCCCGTTGAGATCAGGAACACGAAAAGGATGCCCACTCTCACCACTCTTGTTCAACATAGTATTAGAAGTCCTAGCAACAGCAATCAGACAACAACATCAGTCAACAACAGAACACTCATGAAAGAAATTGAAGAAGACACAAAAAGATGGAAAACCATTCCATGCTCTTGGATCGGAAAAATAAACATTGTTAAAATGTATAGAGCAATCTATGTTAAAAAGTATAGAGCAATCTATACTTTTAATGCCATTCCGATCAAAATTCCACCTGTATTTTTCAAAGATCTGGAACAAATAATCCTAAAATTTGTATGGAATCAGAAGAGACCCCGAATAGCTAAGGAAATGTTGAAAAACAAAAATAAAGCTGGCGGCATCACCTTACCTGATTTCAAGCTTTACTACAAAGCTGTGATCACCAAGACAGCATGGTACTGGCATAAAAACAGACACATAGACCAGTGGAACAGAGCAGAGAGCCCAGATATGGACCCTCAACTCTATGGTCAAATAATCTTCAACAAAGCAGGAAAAAATATAGAGTGGAAAGAAGACAGTCTCTTCAATAAATGGTGCTGGGAAAACTGGACAGCTATATGTAGGAGAATGAAACTCAACCATTCTCTTACATCATACACAAAGATAAACTCGAAATGGATAAAAGACCTCAACGTGAGACAGGAATCCATCAGAATCCTAGAGGAGAATATAGGCAGTAACCTCTTGGATATCAGCCACAGCAACTTCTTTCAAGATGTGTCTCCAAAGGCAAAGGAAACAAAAGCGAAAATGAACTTTTGGGCTTCACTAAGATCAAAAGCTTCTGCACAGCAAAGGAAACAGTCAACAAAACAAAGAGGTAACCCATGGAATGGGAGAAGATATTTACAAATGACAGTACAGACAAAAGGTTGATATCCAGGATCTATAAAGAACTCAAACTCAACACACACAAAACAGATAATCATATCAAAAAATGGACAGAAGATATGAACAGATACTTCTCCAATGAAGACATACAAATGGCTATCAGACACATGAAAAAATGTTCATCATCACTAGCCATCAGGGAGATTCAAATTAAAACCACATTGAGATATCACCCTACACCAGTTAGAATGGCCAAAATTAGCAAGACAGGAAACAACATATGTTGGAGAGGATGTGGAGAAAGGGGAACCCTCTTACACTGTTGGTGGGAATGCAAGTTGGTGCAGCCACTTTGGAAAGCAGTGTGGAGATTCCTCAAGAAATTAAAAATAGAGCTTCCCTATGACCCTGCAATTGCACTACTGGGTATTTACCCCAAAGCTACAGTTGTAGTGAAAAGAAGGGCCATCTGTACCCCAATGTTTATAGCAGCAATGGCCATGGTCGCCAAACTGTGAAAAGAACCAAGATGCCCTTCAACAGATGAATGGATAAGGAAGATGTGGTCCATATATACTATGGAGTATTATGCCTCCATCAGAAAGGACGAATACCCAGCTTTTGTAGCAACATGGACGGGACTGGAAGAGATTATGCTGAGTGAAATAAGTCAAGCAGAGAGAGTTAATTATCATATGGCTTCACTTATTTGTGGAGCATAACAAATAACACGGAAGACAAGGGGAAATAGAGAGGAGAAGGGAATTGAGGGAAATTGGAAGGGGAGGTGAACCATGAGAGACTATGGACTCTGAAAAACAACCTGAGGGTTTTGAAGGGGCGGGGGGTAGGAGGTTGGGGGAACCAGGTGGTTAGTATTAGAAAGGGCACAGATTGCATGGAGCACTGGGTGTGGTACAAAAACAATGAATACTGTTACGCTGAAAAGAAATAAAAAATTTAAAAAAAAAAAGAAGTAATGGGGGTAGAGACACTACAGAGCTCAGGGAGAAGGAGACACTTATAAAACACTAAGGTCAGCTTGTGGAGCTGAGAAATTTAGACTTTATCCTGTGGGCAATGTTAAAATGAGCCCTCTAAATTAATATCGGAGAAAGGCTGAAATCAGGCCATCCTTTCCTAAGAGGCATTTTCTATTTTACTTTTATTTGAATATCACTCAAGTGAGGTGTCAAACCCAAAGCTCTGAAAAAAGATTTCTCCTTGAAGAGAGGTAAACTGCCTATAAGGCGCTTCTAACTCAAGTACCTTCAAGTATCACATTTAAATGTTCGATAAATATTTAATCACCTTTTCATATTCCCGTAAGCTTTTATTAACTTTCTGACTCTAATAAAACAAAGACAGGACTCATTTGGGTAGAGAAAGTTGGAGAACTAATAGAAGTCCACTCTGTCTGTCTCTCTCTCTCTCTTTTTTTTTTTTTCAAGATTTTATTTATTTGAGAGAAGGAAAGAGAGAGGGAGAAGTAGACTCCCCACTGAGCGGAGAGACCAATGTGGGGCTCCATCCTGGGATCCCGGGATCATGACCTGAGGCCAAAGCAGATGCCTAAATGACAGAACCACTGAGGTGCCCCATAAGTCCAGTCTCTTTCTTGTGAGTGTAAATTCCCATCAGCAACTCCCCACCGTATCATCCTGTTCCACCTGCACGCATGAAATCCAGGGAAGAATTCAGGCACGAGTTCAGGAAAGCTGTTTAGGTCACCAGAACTAAATCTCACATTTTCATCTTTGTTTTCAAAGTAGGCTTTTCAGATGGCTCTCTAGATAAAAGTGTTGGAAGCATTGTCTTGTCCACTTCTTAATTCTTGTCTTTCCCAGGCTCAACTAGTCCCAAGGAGGCTGCTAATCTTTTTCATCCATAGGAAGGCCAGGAATTAGAAGGTTTTTCCGAAAAAAAAAAAAAAAACCCACATGCTTGCACAGCAATGATAGAAGATGGATTGTTCATGTTCTAAAAATATTTTGAGACTGCCTTTTCCCCCCTCTCAACTGAAATCTGGTCTACTTCTTAATATGTAGCATCTTTATGTTTTCAGCAATTAAACAACAGAGAAAAACCTGTCTAAAATGGTACTGAAAGACATGATATGTATGAAAGCTTCCTACATTCTTGCTAAAATTGAAGAGACCCATTTGTACAGTGATGAAATCAAGAAGGAAACTATAGCTGTATTAATATCTAGGATTTACTGAGCACTCACTGTGCATCATGCACATTTCTAATCTTTTAACATGTAACTACTCATTTGATCTTAAAACAGACTTAGGAGGTTGACACCAATTATCTGAAGCACTCAAAGGATAAATCATTCAGCTAATAAGTGTTAGAATCAGGGTCTAATTTATCCAGCTTCAGCATTCTTGTTCTGAATAATTACATTACAGTGTTACACCAAAGGAAGAAACATACAGGGCAGGATTATCCCTGAGCATGTTCTCCTCTATGCTGTCACACCACTGCTGCCTGGGCTTGGGGCCCTAGTTTACATACATTACACACAAGCAATATGTTTTTTCTGTTTTTAACATAGGGCTCACCAGCAGTGACATACACACCCACACTCATTCTCTAAGTTTCCAGCAATGTTGGGAAAGAGGCATGGGGATTTCCAGTGGAAGACTGGAGGAAAACCAAGACGCAGGAACTCTGGCTCTGCGGCAGTCTGAATGTTTCTGTCCCACCCCCCACTCTATATTCATATGTTGAAATCCTCATGGTCAATGTGATGATGGTATTTGGAGGTAGGGTCTGTGGGAGGTGCTTAGGTCATAAGGGTGTAACTCTCATGATGGGATTAGTGCCCTTACCAAAAGAGACCTAGAGTGCTCCCCAGCCCTTTCTGCCCAGCGAGTGTACAAGTCTGCAGCCTGAAAGAGGGTCCTCACCTGACCACAAGGGCACAAGTCTCATCTCAGACTTCTAGGCTCCAGGAACTGTGAGAAATAAATTTCTGTTATAAGAAATTTATAAGCTACCCAGTATGTGTTTTGTTATAGTGGCTCGAATGGACTAAGACAGGCTTCAACCCATTTTGAAGGGAAACAGGAGTTTCCTCCTTCCCTCCTATGGTATCCTTGACACCTACCAGAGAGAGTGCCAGAGCAGGGGCCGGCACCCAGAGATCTTCCTCATGACCATTCTCCACTCTCTCCCTTAAAAGAGGGAAGCAGGATCCCAAGTTTTATACAAAGACATGATCTTGGGGGCCCAAAGGGAATGAGGGTGAAGGAGGCAGGCTAGGACAATCCGGTTCATGCCATTCTGTGCAAAATCGTCCCGCAGCTGGTTGTCTCATTCAGAATCAGAGCCACACTTTACAAAGGCCTAGGAGACCTTGATCACACACTGCATTTATCCTGGTAATGTCTTCTAAAGATTGCATCAGGCTTCAACCCAGACCAATTAAAACAGATTCTGGGGTGAGGCCCAGGCATTTGTTTCAGAATTTGCAGGGTGAGCACAATGTACTCTGAGAACCACTGCTCTCCTGCCTGACTAGTCTGCCCCGCCATCTCCAACAAGCTCTTGTGCCTCATCTGTCACCACATGCACCCCCGCTTTCCTTGTGCTCCTGTCACAGACATCCCTGTGGTTCCTCAAACATGCCAAGCGTGCTCCAAATAGGGGCCTTTGCTCTACCCTCAACATTCTTCCTTCCTTTTTTTTTAGTGATTAGGTCTTTCCACAGTGAGATTCTTCACAAAACTGGTTGTATTTTCCCCCTCCCAATAGGTAGGCCATTTGCAATATGCCCCATTAAGAGGCAGAGTCTATTTCTGTGCCTCTTCAAACAGGGCTGGCCCTTTGACTTGCTTTCAACAATAAAATGTGGTAGGAGTAAAGTGTGGTAGCAGAGGTGACATGCTAGCTCTGACACTACCCTCAAGGATCTGGCACACTTGTGCTCACTCTCTCTTGGACACAGGCTGCCTCATATGACAAGTCTAGGATAGCCTGCTAGGTAGAAAGAGTCACATGGCCTAGTTACTCCCATTGTCCTAGACAATAGCCGGCAAACTTCCAGATACAGAGACTTGATGGAGACTTGATCGTCAGCTGTTACTGACCAAAAATAAATGCAGGGACCCAATTAAGACCAAAATAATCCATATAGAGGACCAAAGAATTAAGTAAGTAGATAATTATTGTTTTAAGCCATTAAATTGTGGGATGGTTTGTTACACAGCTAAAGCTGATACATTTACCAAATATTTATCATCATTGGAATTGAAAAAGCCCCAGTTGATATATATGCGGAAAAAAATCTCCTATTCAAAATTCCAGAAAAGCAAAAGACTCATGTAAAAGATCAAGAAAGAGAGTTGAAGGGGGTTCTCAAACATAAGAAAAAAATAAAGTTCAATGTATTTTCCTTGTTCCTATTTTTCTCCTGCCTTAGTCAATATTTTGATTCCATAAAATATTTTTTAATAAAACTGAGCTTTAAATAAATTAGTATAAAGGCTCACCTTCCAGTTCCAGATTGCAGATGTTTCTTTTAATAAAAGTAGGTGTTCAGTTAGCACCAAAGGTGTTATATGAGTTAAGAGCTAATAAAGTTCATCCTAACAGTCAGGCTTCTTACAGGGTCAGGCTCAGCACATTTTTGAAGTTAACACACCTGAACTTAGCTTTTATTCTTCCTTTTCAGGAAGAAGTGATGTATACACATCTACAGTGTTTCCCTAGATACAGATTTCTTATTTATATGTCAGTTCCACCTTTAGTTTATCAAATTTCAATTGTCCTTTTGTTTCTGTGAATTTCCCAGGCAGAGGAATAAAAATAACTTTAATTTTATGACTTTCTATTTATGTTTCAGAAGTGAAACATAAAGAATTTAAAGGAAGCTGTACCCAGAAAATCCTCAACTGTAACGTAGGATTAGATTTTTCAAATTTCTACTGATTGTTAGTTAAGAAGACCCAACTTTGGAAAAGGACAGCATGGAGAACAGCTTGCTAATAGCGCATAAGTGTTTTTATGCTGGAACTCACTTTCCATGATTAGTACAGTGAAATTCAGGTAAGCCAAAAACTTGAACAGCAAAATATTCAACTTCACCCCAGAAAATTTAAGAGATCTTAAAGACCATGGGGATATCAGAGAGAGAAAAAAGAAAGAGAAAAAGAAAATGGAGGCTCTTCTCATTAATGGGTTGTTGTTATACTATAGGACCAGAGGAAGTGACATAGTGAGGAAGCTGGAGTTGAAGTTGTAATAGTTGGGTCTCATAAATTATCTGTGAAGAATATCTCTTTAAAGTTAGGACCCAAATGGAGCACCTGACTGGCTTAGTTGGGAGAGCACTCAACCATTAATCTCAGGGTCATGAGTTCAGGCCCCAAGTTGGGCATGGAATGAGTAACTGCCTGCTTTCTATTGTGTGCTTCATACCATATGATCGAAACAAGATCCTCAGGGAGAATTAGTCTCGGTATTCTCCAAACTACTCTAGGACCCTCAAGGGGCTCAAGGTTACTGGCAAGAGAGTTTCTAATACAAGAAATCCTCATGTCATTGTAGAAACCCTCTTTTGGAGTAGTGTATAGGTTTTTAGTGGGTTTTCCAAACTACTGATAATAAATGGATCCCAAAGTAAGACCATCTTGCTTTAAAAAAGCAAAGACAACATAGTAAGTGCTTCTCTGTTATTTGTGTCATGCAAATAACATGCAAATGTCTCAGAAAGTTTCACACAAGCAAGGGGAAACTCTCTCAGTTAGACTTAACTTCTTTAAGTCTGAAAACCGGGTTAATGAATTTTGAAGTAATTGTTAAAAATTATTTTATGGGGGCACCTGGGTGGCTCAGAGGGTTAAAGCCTCTGCCTTCGGCTCAGGTCATGATCCCAGGGTCCTGGGATCTAGCTCCACATCCAGCTTTCTGCTGAGCAGGGAGCCTGCTTCTGCTTTCTCTCTCTGCCTGCCTCTCTGGCTACTTATGATCTCTGTCTGTCAAATAAATAAATAAAATCTTTTAAAAAAATTATTTTATGCCTTAGACCCTTTATCCACAATAAATATATCCTCACTATGCTATGAATGTCATGAGCAAATACAGAGCTTTCTATTCCCTTCTAATTTGCTCTAGTTAATGAACTAAATTCTAAGTGCCATTACATTTAGCAACTAAAATGCATTTAGAAAATTATGGCTGAACAGCGATAGCAGTGCCTTATGGCCTTTTTCTACGCCGAACCAAAGTAGGAAAAAATATACTGCAGCCAGCATTTATAAACTGAAATGATGATTTGTCCAGTCTTTTTTATATTGTGTCTCAACAAGCTTCTACCTTATTAATACAGAAGTTTTTGTACTAAGTTCAGAATCTTGGAAGAAATACGCTTAAAATACCATTGGCGTGCCAGGATCCTGAGGGATGAGTATTTAGGTACTTTAAAATGATTCTTTATACAATTATACATACATTTAAGATATTCTGTGATAAAATTTTAAAGGTCAGAGTACTCAATCATTTCTGAAATGTACTGAAAAGGAGTAGTTGTTAGTTCCTGGAATAATTCCTAGACTAGGTTAAAAAGTTATAGCCCATAGTTGTGTTTTAACATTTTTGGAATTATTGCCAATTTTTAAAACGGGGACAATTTACATTCTAAAAATCAAGATTTCCAGCTTCCCTTGAAAAATGGGAAGACCTGGTAACGTTAGATCCTGATTATGGCATGACATCCTTGGGTTGGAACTAAATATTGAGACATACAATATTGAGTTTACCCCATCAGTCTTACACAAAGAAGTTCCTTCATTTATATAATCGGTTGGCCCCTAGTGACAGTAAAATGTTCAAACTCTGCCCTGGACTGCTAAGGTCACGTATGTGGAAGGTGCTAAGAAAACCAATCTTCCATTCAGCACCCTACAGGAATCCTTTGTATACTACCTAGTCTCTGCTGGTGCTTTTCCACAAGCTTGTTCCCACATGAGGCAGGCAAAGCCAATCCCTTTACACATGGCTCTAATGGATAAAATGTCTGTATTTCGATCCCGAATCCACTTAAAGTTAAAAATGACTCACAGTGGGGCACTTGAGTGGTTCAGACAGTTGGGTGTCCAACTCTTGATCTCAGATAGGGTCTTGATCTCAGAGTCGTGAGTTTAAGCCCTATGTTGGGCCCCATGCTGGGCATGGAGACTACTTAAAAAAAAAAATTAAAGTGATTCAAATAATAAATCTATCTTATCTTCTGGGTGCCTGGGTGGCTCAGTTGTTAAGCTTCTGCCTTCAGCTCAGGTCATGATCCCAGCATCCTGGGATGGAGTCCCATATCAGGCTCCCCACTGAGCAGGGAGCCTGCTTTTCCCACTCCTACTCCCCCAGCTTGTGTTCCCTCTCTCTCTGTCAAACAAATAAAATCTTTTTTTTTAAAAAGTCTATCTTTTCTTCTATATTAAATCCCTCCAAACATTGGAAGAGAGCAATCACATGTCAAGTATTTTCTTCTTCAGCCCATATATACATATATATACACATATGGCAATTTCTTCTTCTTCAGGATATATGTATACATCCACACTCCCCAGTTTTATAAGCATTTATTATATGACATGGTCTCATATCTAGCTTTGGGTCAACTAAACTCCCTAAGCCTCTTTTTGTGTAAATAGCTATGAATATATTTCTGTATATATTCTGTATAAACACAAAATGTATTTGTGTACATTTTAAAAAATCACATCATAGGACATCACATTTATTCATATTAAATTTCATCTTATTAGTGTGGGGTTTTTAGCACTCTCTTATGTTGGCATCATTTTGATTTTTTGTTCTGTCTTTGCCTGTATCTTTCTTGATTGCTACTAAGGAGGTTTCTGCTCAGTTTTTGCTTTGTTTTGTTTTTTTTGTTTTTGCTTAGACATTCTTTAGTGTATAATAGGTGTTTACTAGAGACATAATTGAAATTACTTGAAACAAATGACATAAGAAGGAAGACTGAGTTAACTTGCTGTAACAAATTTATGAAAACATTGATGAATAAACCAGGACATTCACAATCCTGCAGTCTCTATCATATACCAAGTAAGTAAAAATCATGAATAAAGAATGATTATAGAATATTTTCTCTGCAAATCTTAAATGGATTGGAAAAATATCTGTTTCCATGGTTAATTTCAGTAATAACTATTCCTGAGGAACTGGCTCTTTTCCGTTTTTAAAAATAGAGAAAGTTGGGGAAGAAGTAATTGTTTTTTTTCCTTCAAATTGATATCATTTAATTAATTAATTTAAATTTAAATTTTTATTTATTTAATTAATTTAATTTAATTTTTTTCAGTGTTCCAAAATTCATGTTTATGCACCACACCCAGTGCTCCACACAATATGTGCCCTCCATAGTAATTGGTTTAATTTAAAAAAATTACATAGTATATTTAAAATGGCAAAGAAGTGAACCCAAGCTTTTAAAATAACACATTTTAAAATAACACATCCATGGAGTATGTTTTATTTGTACATGTACGTTCCCATTCACTGAACAAATGAGTATGAGTCTGTGCACATGTCTGGGTGTATATGTGAATATTTGTATATATGTCTTGGCGGATACATGTGTATATACATATGTGTGCTTGGTCCTGGAAGGCATTTCAGCATATTGTAAACACTGCTCAGTGAATTCTAAAACACAAGGCCAAACAGAATCTCTGTAACTTCTATCTATAGATCAAACACATAACCTGAAATCTATTACAGATATCATTAGAGAACACGTTTATTGAACCCTTACAATCTGATCTTACTTCATATTAAGAGGTATTGTAATGTTCTTTGGAAGTGTATTGTATTTGACCAAATGAGTCAGTCGATTTCTAAGTAATTTTGGAATAAATGGACAATCACTAAATTTCTGAAATTCTAATTTGAACAAAAAGAAGTACCATTTTCTAGGGTAAATGAATTTGCTTAGTCCTTTGATATAATGCTCAAGAATACACACATGTGTACACGCATCTTTTTTAGACACGAGAGCAACTTAACAGCCATGCATATAGTAATGCCTTTATAAATAATAAATAAGTACCTGATGTAAATACACACATGAATATAAGAGCTTGAGATACAACTGGTATAAAAATAAAATATTCCATATATTAAGGAAGTTATTGAAAGTAGTCACAGATGAATCAGGTTCATTTCCTAAGGTATTATATTTTAAAGAAAAATTGCCATTTACATTGTTAGTCAAATAGAATATGGGGCTAATAAAATATGGAGCTATCACTTTCTCCCTATTTAAATACACTTGAAGGCAAAGATACAAATATAGATGCAGTAACACTGGAAACTAAAGTTAACAGTCAAGCATTTTCCAGAATCAAGAAAAATTTCCCTTAATAGCAGTATCAATGGAATTCAATGAAGAAACATAACGTATCTTATACATAATCTTTACTGTCTGAAACAGTAGAAATGGAAACACAGACCAAACAAAACCAAACACCCCTAATTCTTAAAATGTTAATCACAAATTTACCATATGACTCAGCAATTCCACTTTTAGGTAAATACCCAAGAGGAATGAAAACCTACATTCACATAAGGATGTACACAAGAATATTCTAGAAGCATTATTAGATATAAAATAGAAAACATATAGAAGAATATAATAGAAGCATTATTCCTAATAGCTCAAAATTGGGAACAACCCAAATGTGCACCTACTGGTGAATGGATAAATATGGATAAATAAAATATGGTATCCATACAATACTATACTATTGAGCAATTTTAAAAAGAAGGAAGGAACTACGGATATATGACATGACATGGATGAGCCTCAAAAACACTATGTTAGGTGAAAGAAGCTAGACATAATAGACACATACTGTATGATTCCACTTACATGAAATGTCCAGAAAAGGCAAATCAATAGGTAGAACAACTAGATTAGGGTTGCCTGGAGTAGCAAGAAGGAGGGAAGAAATGGGGATTAACAGTAAGTAGGCATGAGGGATCTTATAAGGTAATGAAAATGTTCTAAAATTAATTTATTGTAGTAATTGCCTGCCATGGAAAATTTGCTCAGAGATCACTGAAGTGTATAGGTGGAAAGGGTTAAGTATATGATGTGCAAAATGTGCCTCAATAAAGTTATCAAAAAGCAAACCACTTGGGCAGCCAACACTTCTATGTCCCAGCCCTACTTTCTCTCTCTAATACATGCATTAATATTGCACAGATACTGTTTTATCATGTATCTGGAGAAAGGGCCTGGCTGATTTGCAATCAGCAGCTCTCAGGTTATCAGAACTACAATTCTCCAATACAAGTAGGAGCCAAGCAGGGAAGGAGCTAGATGATTAATTGTGCAATGAATCATGAGATAGGCTCTTTTACAATCCAGGGCTTCCTGGGGAGAACCACAGGCAGAAAAGCCTTGGGAACACCCAAATTGGGGTTTGTTGGTTTTCACACACTACTGATAAAGAAAAGAATATTATTCTAAGATTCAACTTTTCTCCATAGTCAGCATGCCTGAGTGCTGCCGTAGTAGACTTTCTCATATTCCTTCTGAATAGCCCAGAACTAGATAAATGTCTACCGGCCATCAAACGTTGGATTGGACCTGTGTGTATCAAATTGTGAGATAGCTTTGGATCTGAAAGCAAGCAGTTAGAGGGACTACAAACTAGTTACATAGTGAGTGTGTCTTGAGACAACATTGAATTTAAAAGGAAAGTTTGACATTCAATGGTATTTTTTTTTTAAGAAAAAAAGTAGAAAAAGAAATAGATATGATAAAAATAGAACTAGATTTCTATTTCTATATAGATATGATAAAAATAGAAATAGAAATAGAAAAAGAAATAAATAATGGATATGAATAGAAATAGATAATGGATAGATAATGGATAAAGGCATTTCAGTGGGGAAAGGATAGTCTTTTCAAGAAATGGTGCTGGGACCATTGGAGATCTATATGCAAAAAGATAAATTTAGATGCCTAACTTACAACATACACAAAAGTTAACTCAAAATAGATTACAGGCCTGAATGTAATCGCTAAAACTTGTAAAACTCTTAGAAAAACAGTGGAGTGATTTTCCTGTACGTTAAGCAGAGATTTCTTAGAAGTGACACCAAAAGCATATGTGATAAAAGAAAAACATTCATAAATTGGACTTCATCAAAATAAAAATCTTTTGCATTACAGAGGACATCATAAAGAAAGTGAAAGGCAAGCAACACAGAAAACATTACAAATCATACATCTAATAAAAAAAATATATCCAGAATATATATAGTTTAGATTATTTTTTTAAGAGTTTAAGCACAATGTAGGGCTTGAACTCACCACCCTGAGATCAAGAGTTGGACGCTTAACGGACTAAGCAACCCAGGAAGCCCCGGAGTAAACAGAGTTTAAATTAGAACCCAGAAATAAGTAGACAAATAATCCAATTTAAGTGAAAAAAAATTGAATAGATATTATACAAAAGAAGAAAGTGAATGAAAAAAAGCACAGGAAAACATGCTCAACATTATTAGGGAAACACAAATTTAAGCCACAATGACATACTGCTTAATGCTCAATAGGACAACTATACCAAAAAAGATAAGCAATAAGGGTTGGCAAAGATGTTGTTAAATTGAACCCTCCTTTGTTGGTAGAATGTAAAATGGAGCAGGGGCTCCCAGGGCCGCTCTGTCAGTTAAGTGTCTGACTCTTGATCTAAGATAAGGTCTCGATCTCAGGGTTGTGATTTTAAGCCCAGTGTTAGGCATCACATTGGAGATGGAGCCTACTGAAGAAGGAGGAGGAGGAGGAGAAGAAGACGACGGCGACAATCAAGTGGTACCTTACCAATTAAAAAAAAAAAATGGTACCACCACTTTGGAAAACAATTTGGCAATTTCTTTAAAAAGTCAAATATATTCTTTTTAAAAATTATTTTGACAGTGTAGATCTCAAGATTGTAGCTTTTCATGCAGTTGTGGGAAATAAAGCAGAGGGATCCCATGTCCTCTTTACCCAGTTTAAAAAAAAAAAAAAAGTCAAATATAAATTCATCATATAACCATAAATTTCTTCTAGATGCCTACCCAAAAGAAATCAAAACATAGGTCCACACAAAAACTTATATGTGAATGTTCATAGAGGCATTATTCATAAAAATGGGAAAAAGTTATACCCATCAACTGAAGAATGGATAAATTAAAATGTGATATATAAATATATAAATATAGCTACATATATGTGTGTGTATATATATATATACTTTTTACATATATATACACACATAATCAAATTTTATTTGCAAATAAAAAGGAATGAAGTACTGATAAAAAACATTAGTCTCAGTGAAAGAAGCCAGATGCAAAAGGCCAAAAATTGTACGATTATAATTGTACGACATAGTAAGAAAATATAAAGTTATAGATTTAGAAAACAGATTAGTGCTTGACTGGGGTTAAAAGTGAGAATAGGAGGTGACTACAAGGGAGCGTGATAAATAAAGTTTATAGAATTGTATTGTGGGGAAGGTTGCACAACTCTGTACACTTACTAAAAGTCATTAAACTGAATACTTAAATTCATGGTATGTAAATTATACCCCAATAAATCTGTATACAATGAAACGTATCGGGTAAACTAAGAAAAATGTATTCAGCTAAAGAGAAAGGGAAAAAACAAAAATCTATGTTTGAAAAGTACTCTGGAAAACAGAAGGCAGCTTTAAAAATATTGTTTTCTTTTTTTTTTAAAGATTTTATTTATTTGAAGGAGACACAGCAAGAGAGGGAACACAAGCAGAGGGAGTGGGAGAGGGAGCAGGGAGCCTGATGTGGGGCTCGATGCAGGACTCGATCTCAGGACCCTGGGATCATGACCTGAGCAGAAGGCAGACGCTTGATGACTGAGCCACCCAGGCGCCCCAAAAGACAGTGTTCTTAATGAGATAATGAACATGGCCTCTATGAACTAAAAATAGAAGGTCATAAACAAGATTAAGATCTGAAGACTAGGAAGCTATTGGAAATAAGAAAACTCAGAGGACACTAAACTTCAGTGCAAGAATTAGGGAGTCCCTGGGTAGCTCTGTTGGTTAAGCATCTGCCTTTGGCTTAAGCCATGATCCCAGCATCCTGGGGTCAAGTCCCATATCTGGCTCCCAGACTCCCTGCTCAGTGCAAAGCCTGCTTCTCCCTCTCCCTGATACTGCTCCGTAACCACCCCACCCCCATGCTCTATCTCAAATAAATAAATAAAATATTTTTAAAAAGAATACATGTATGTATTTGCACATGTAACCTTGAATTTAATATAAGAATTAAATTTTGTCTTCAAAGACCACAACTGACACAGCAGAAAATTACTCAATGATACTGAGAAAAAACTTGAGAATTTGTCCAAGGACAGAGGTGAAAAGGACCAAAAAAAAAAAAAAAAAAAAAAAAAAGGTGAAAGGATGAGAAGTAGTAGGGGTGCGAAGTGAAGAAAATAAAGCGTGTTTGGTTGTCAAGCCTATACCCAAGAAAGCTTCTTTGAGATAATTAACAAATAAGTATTCATTTTCAGATCTACATTTTTGAACGTATAAACAAAGACCACCGCCTAGATATGTCCTGACGATATTTTTGAACTGGCTATTCTCCTTAGTTATGCAGACTCCTTCTTGCCCCTTCTCTGTGCGACTCTGTGTTTCAGGAGGCTTACCTCTGCATACGTTTTTACCTATGCTAGCTTTCCTGCCAGGTGCCTTCTAGTTGGGTTTGGCCAATGGAAGTCACTGGCAGAAACGCTGAGGGATGGGAGGAGAGTCTAAGGCACTTCTCCTCACTCCCTCACTTCTTCTTTTTTCTTTTCTTTTAACTGTTCTTTTCTTTTTTTAATTTCTTTTTTGAATTAACATATAATGTATTACTGGTTTCAGAGGTACAGGTCTGTGATCCACCAGTCTTATACAATACCCAGTTCTCATTATATCACATGCCCTCCTTAATGTCCATTACCCAGTTACCCCATCCTCCACCCCTCTCCCCTCCAGCAACCCTCAGTACTCCCTCACTTTTTCAACACTGTATCTGAGCAGTAGCTAAGATACATTCAGATGACAGTTCCCCCTTGGTGGACCGTCCTCCACAGTCCCAGGAACACCATTTCCTCAGCAGCATCTTTATATCTAGGGGTAGGGAGGGTTGCCAGTCTTCTCTGAATGCCTGACCAGTCCAAACTAAGAGCATGTTCTCTGAATCCTGCCCAACCACTGTGAGTAATCGTAAATATATGATCTATCTAGGTGACTTTCCTTTGCTACCAGAGGACCATGACTGATACAAAGGGTAAAGAAAAATATCCATAACTATGTAGAGAGAATATAATCTGACCTACAAAGGAATCAAAATCAGGCCAATCTCATATTTCTCCACTGAAAAACAAATGCCAGAAGATAATGGAACAGAATATATAATGCGGAAAGAAAAAAATTTCACTTGCTAATGCCATTCTGCCATTTCTAAGTGAAGTCAGCCACATGCTATTTTCAAAAATACAAAGGTCAAGGCTTCCGGTGGCAGGGTCTGGGGAAGGGGCGGCAGGCGCCATGTCCGGCCGCGAAGGTGGCAAGAAGAAGCCCCTGAAGCAGCCCAAGAAACAGGCCAAGGAGATGGATGAGGAAGATAAGGCATTCAAGCAGAAACAGAAGGAGGAGCAGAAGAAACTCGAGGAGCTAAAAGCGAAGGCCGCGGGGAAGGGTCCCCTGGCCACAGGTGGAATTAAGAAATCTGGCAAAAAGTAAGCTGTTCTTGTGCCCAAGGCAATGATGATCCTTAATTCCATTCCTGTTTAAACATCTGGATTCCTTGTCATAGCATCTGTTGCTATCTATAGCTGGAATGAAGTGTTGTCTTAGATCCTGTTGTACATTTAAGAATAAACTTTTGTAAAAAAAAAAAAAAAAAACAATCATACAGTGGCTCATAAAAAAAAAATACAAAGGTCAAGAAATAGAACATCTACAATTTTTTCCTGTAAAAAAGAAAAAGAAATCTGGCAAAAAGTAAGCTGTTCTTGTGCCCAAGGCAATGATGATCCTTAATTCCATTCCTGTTTAAACATCTGGATTCCCTGTCATAGCATCTGTTGCTATCTATAGCTGGAATGAAGTGTTGTCTTAGATCCTGTTGTACATTTAAGAATAAACTTTTGTAAAAAAAAAAAAATAAAACAATCATACAGTGGCTCATAAAAAAAAATACAAAGGTCAAGAAATAGAACATCTACAATTTTTTCCTGTAAAAAAGAAAGTCAAGATCATTATCTAATCAAATTAAAGATTATTTAAAACTGAGGTTTCAAAAATGTAGTTGTGGTTCAAAATCACTGATAGTGTAAGCATTGAAACTGGAAGTATATTGTTTGAATTACATATGAAGCAAAAGATATTCTTTAAATCGAAACTAATACTATAACAGTAAGTAATAGTAAAAATCTTTGTTTATAATCCTATGTTAAATTAACAAAGACCAAACAGTAATCCAAGAAAGAATTCTTAATTCCTTGTTTTATTCTTGAATTTGATGATTAGAAAAATTGAGAATCATAAATGAAAAAACCCTTAAAGTCAATACTAGTAGAATTAAAAATAGAGTAATTACCTTCCAAATCATTGCAGAACATATTTATTTTATTTTAAATGTAGCCATACCTCTAAAAGAAGTGAATCTGATAGCTGCATTTTATCCTCAAGAAACAATACTTTCCATAAAACAGACCCTCCTAAATACAGACAGATGGTTATCATTTGATCAAGTTCTATGAAAATCTTTTCTTCCATATGCAAGGAGGCAGTAGATACAATTACATACCAACATATAAGTCACTCATTATGCCCTTGAATACAATAATCAATTGGGCTGTCTAATTATTTCTGCTATTATTCAAGGTTCCTGGCCAACTTAATGGTAAGAACATTTGTTTTGTGAAGGAAAGAAAAAATAATGTAGTTAATTTTATTAACCACTTACCACCATGATTAATTGGCTAGACAAATTGGAAATAACTGAACTAGCCAGCAGATGAGTATAGAATACTTTGAATTTTTAATTTTAAGCACCTCTGAGTTGAATCACACTGAATATAAATGGCTCCATTAAGTGAAATATACAAGTATAAAATGGAAAATGTCAGGAGAGAAGCTAAATGACATCTTTAAATGTCATCTTCAAATGTCATTTACCATCTGGATAAAGATCAGTTTAACTGACCCTGAAATGTAAAAATGGAATTAGAATGGAGACATCAAATAAGTGATTGTACTTCCATTAAAATGCAATGAACTCTGAAATCTTCAAGATATAACTGAATTTTCAATTTAGAAAAGTCTTCTTAATATACGGTGAAATTGCTCATTATATTTACTCAGATGTAACACAAGTATTGGAAAACAAAAGAATCGAGTAAATTCTAATTTAAGAGCTAAAGATGAGCTCCTCTGATAGCAATCACATCTTCCTAAACACCTCTTCTCTTGCCCAAGCATTTAAAAGCATTTACAGTTTTTGTATATATAAGTCTTTCTGTGCATTAAATGGAAATATGGTTCCTAAATTCAGAGAGCACAGATCTTTGGAGTCATTAAAAGGCACAAAACCATCTAAACTGTCTTGTACTTGAATACAATAGCCCTTCTCTCTCTGCTGAGAGGTTTCTCTTTAAGAAAAATATTTATAGAGCAGCAGAGGTAGGAGAGACATTCACCCAGACAAATCAGCGGTCAGCCCTGTTGGGGAGTGCGGGGACAGACAATCTAGCTGCTGTGTCTGCATGTCCCTTCAAACCTCTGCCAAGGAGAAGTGCCGGAGGGTGACGTGGTTGGGTCTAATGACATGCCTCATGGAAGAGGGAACGGGACGTGTGGATGAAGTTAGAATGGCTTTATAGTGAAGGGACCTATAAAGAAGACCTTCACGGTCATAGACACTCATGGGGAAAGAGAAAGCAGAAGTGTTTCAAAGCCTGGATAGAAGAGTTGGAGTCCTGGCTACATCTAAAATTTCACTCTCATGGACTCAAACATTCTTTCTAAGAGTTAAGTCTTAATAAGCGAATCTAAAACAATGTGATAATGACAAGAGCGTCTGATGTCTACACCACCTTAGGGCTTATAAGGCATGCCACATATATTCTCTTCTGTTGTCCTTGAGAATACATTGAAGAGGGAAAATAGCTATTTTCCTTTAAGAGGCAATTAAGTCTATTAGTGATTTATCTGAAATAACACAGGTATGAAATCTGTAAAAAGAAGAGATGGTATCAACAGACTTGAAAACATGCTGTTTAGCCCTATGTTCCCAGTTTCTTTCTTTCTTTCCTTTCCTTCCTTCCTTCTTTCCTTTCCTTTCTTTCTTCCTTTTCCTCCCTCCCTCCCTCTCTTCCTTCCTTCCTTTCTTTCTTTCTCTCTCTTTCTTTCTTCTCCCTTCCCTTCCCTTTTCTTTTTTTTTTTTTTTTTCTTTTTTCCTGTAAGGGTTTCCCTTCTGTGAGAGAAAACATAATTTTCCTTTGGACACCTTGGAAGTATTCTCTCAATATTTCTTAGTGCGTTTTCTAAATGTGTGCTAGAGGTGCCAAACTTACGAGATTCTAAGAGAATTAAGGTCCCTAAAGATGGCAGGTCACTTGTGGGTCTGGAAGAAGACAGAGGTGCTTGTGGAAGGGACACTCTGACCCAACAGTGTGGCTGGGTAGCATTGGCCACTGGAGACTATGGGCTTGGAGGGAGGGGGACCAGTGTGGACCCTGCCAGCTTACAAGTGATATTAACTTTGCTAAGCCTTGAGTGTTTACCTCTAAAATGAAACTACTTTTAAAAAAAGGTTTATTTATCTGAGAGAATGGGGAAAGGAGTGGAGGGAGAAAATCTCCAGTAGACTCCCCGCTGAGCATGGAATCAGGCAGAGCTTGATCCTACGACCCATGAAATCATGACCTGAGCTGAAACCAAGAGTTGGATGCTCAACTGACTTGAGCCACCCAGGTGCCCCTAAAACGAAACTATTAACAACATCATTATACATGAAGTATCTGGCACAGAGATTGGTTTATAATTAGCACTCAGTGCTTGTAGTCACTGAGCAGCGGCAGCCCTGCAGTAATTCCCCTTGTCTGTCCAGGCAAATTAACTGCTGAGCTGACTCTCTCAAACATCAGAGATTTAAAGCAAATAGTTGGATAGTCTTTGGGAGTGACAAAATCTGCAGTCTGCAGTCTTCTCTCGTTCTCTAAACCCGCATTCCACATTGTCTCACCAAAGGATATAGAAGTCAAACACAGAACTGACTCACTTGTTTTGTTTTGTTTTGTTTTTTGTTTTAGTTTTCCTCTTGTTTTTGAGCTCTTGTCCTCATTTCCCAACCCAAGACTATGAGACCTTATTCCTCAGTGCTTGTAGTCACTGAGCAGCGGCAGCCCTGCGGTAATTCCCCTTGTCTGTCCAGGCAAATTAACTGCTGAGCTGACTCTCTCAAACATCAGAGATTTAAAGCAAATAGTTGGATAGTCTTTGGGAGTGACAAAATCTGCAGTCTGCAGTCTTCTCTCGTTCTCTAAACCCGCATTCCACATTGTCTCACCAAAGGATATAGAAGTCAAACACAGAACTGACTCACTTGTTTTGTTTTGTTTTGTTTTTTGTTTTAGTTTTCCTCTTGTTTTTGAGCTCTTGTCCTCATTTCCCAACCCAAGACTATGAGACCTTATTCCAGGAAAGACGTTTCTGGGGAATAATGGGTTTGAAAGAAACAAGGTAGAGGACTAGAAGTTTCTAGGAGATAGCAAAGTCTCAAGAGATCTCTAATTCTGGAAGCAGGGTGAGCCTGGATTTCCTCCTATCTTGTTTGTATTATACTAGGCCCCATGGAAAGAGTCCTGTTTCTGTTCTTTCTACAAAATAGGGCCTGAAATACCTCTCCTACTTTCCACATATTCTCTCACTCAAAATTATTTATTCTTTGTGGGATTTGTATCAACAATTTCTGATTGTTGTGCGCATGATGCTGAGTAAGACACGATTAGGTTCTTACTCCCAGAGGGTTTATGGTCTAGTGTGGAAAAAAGATATATACAAATTAAGTATGGAATAGTGGTCGCTATTATATTACAGAAGAATATGGCATAATTGATTAAATGCCAGGCACTGACCTGGATGTTAAGGGTACTACAGTGATCAAAACCGGTGTCAGCCTCATCCTTATAAGTTTTCCATTCTGAGATAATGAACATCAAAGCATTCAGTATAGTAACACACATGTGTAAATATTGTCAAAGTACAACTTCTACAAGGCTGTCTTTTCTTTTGTTTTAAAGATTTTATTTATTTATTTATTTTACAGAGATCATAAGCAGGCAGAGAGGCAGGCAGAGAGAGAGAGGAGGAAGCAGGCTTCCCACTGAGCAGAGAGCCCGATGTGGGGCTCGATCCCAGGACCCTGGGATCATGACCTGAGCCGAAGGCAGAGGCTTTAACCCACTGAGCCACCCAGGTGCCCCACAAGGCTGTCTTTTCTATCAGAAAGTAATTAACTTGAAGTCAGGGACTACCCTCATGGTTACACTAACTGTTACCTTCTTACATACACTATATATAAAATTTATATATATATAAATATATATATATAAATATGTATATTTTTATATATTATATATAAATAAATATATATAAATAAATATATACAAAATATATATATATACTCAATAAAATGTTTGCTAAATCAAACAAACTTTGAAAAAAACAAACAAACAAAGAAACAAACTTTGCTAAATCAGATCAAACTTTTTGGTTTTTAGCTCTGAGGAAGATGTTGAGGCAGAGATGCTATTTCCTGCACCACTAAAAGCGGGCCCTTCTCAGGAAGTCAAAGGTAGAGGGGAGTGGGAGAGAATAATGTTACCCCAAAACCTAAAGGCACCACAGGGACTAGCTGGGTCACAGTTACACCCAACAGAGTCCCTTAAGGAAAAGACTGGTTGTTTAACGGGGGTCAGTTCTATGTGAGGTTTTTCTCTGTCACACACACCCAAAAGCCTAGTGACCTCAAAGAGATTTTTATTATACTCTTGGAAACATAAAGACTTGAACCTTCAGAAAATCTCAGAAGTCATATCATTTCAATAATAACAAAATTAAAATGTTTGGATGTTTAGCTGATGACTTCACTCATTTAGGACAAACTCTGAGTTTAACACAACACCCTGACATCTGTGTCTTTGTATGCTCTGAGGGCGGGGTGTCTATACGCCCATATTACAGTAGGCAATAAATAGTATTCAATAAATATCTGTTGATTGAATAAGGGAAAAAATAATTACAATAATAAAAATGATAGTAGTGAAACAGACTGGCATGCGTGACTATAAATAAAACTTTCATGGAGAATAGAGATGAATAATAAAGTAGAAAATGACATTTTTATGGAAACTTGGAGAGTATTTAGTTTAAGTTCTACATTTATGAATAAAGACGATACATTTCAAGTTACTTGCTCAAAGTCAGTTTCTAGATGCCATGACATGTGAACTTTCTCATAAACCACACTCAAATTCACAGCTAATGACAAAATGTCTAGATGTTCTTTTCTCCAAAAGGGTCATTCTTAATTTATAGACTGGGTAGATAAGAACTGACAATGGTTATGAAGGTTCAGCCATCCACCGGTTGTCATGTGAGCCATCTACCGGTTGTCTGTTTATAATTGCAAACATTTTCCTGTACTAGGATTAATTTTCTTCATGGTTGCTCCGAAGGCCTCCTATAAAGCTTGACATTGCCTCCATATCCAGCCACAGTTAGGAAGCAACTTCTCTGAATTTTTCTCTCCCTGCCTCAACTGCTACTGAGCTCAGAGCTGTTTCACACACATCCCTTGGGTTAAGTTTTCTTTCCTCTTCCCAGAATTCTTACTTGACCAAAATTTTAAACCCTTAGTTCAAGGGTTATGATTTATTGAGAACTGTTTCAAATTCCTTTTTAAGGTAGGTTAGAGAAAGAAGATGGAGAAGTAAGCAACTCTTTAATACCTGTGTCAGTAAAGAACTTCCATGGAGATATTTAAACATATATAAACTGCTCACCTCTCACACACAGATCCCTCAAAGTTCAGCCTAGAGCCCCAGGACCTCGTTAAACTGGTAGAGTACATGGTTGGAGACTTAGCTGTCATCGATACGGTTCACCAGCAGATGCAACAAACCTTTCAACATGCGTTTTTTTTTGTTTGTTTTTTTTTGAGTATGGGCTTGAACTCAGGATCCTGAGATGAAGACCTGAACTGAGATCAAGATCCGGATGCTCAACCAACTGAGCCACCTAGGAGCCCCTCAACATACATTTATACATAATCTATGAAGCCATGCCATTGCAAACATCATAATTAATAGATATTTGAAATGTGAATAAACATATAATCAAAAGGAGATGC
Organism: Neogale vison; assembly: GCF_020171115.1. Lineage (NCBI taxonomy): Eukaryota > Metazoa > Chordata > Mammalia > Carnivora > Mustelidae > Neogale > Neogale vison. Next base: position 73,439,706 of record NC_058091.1, on the reverse strand, counting down.
TTAATTAAGTAGAATTCATATTTACACAGTGCCTTGGTGCTTTAAGAACATAAAGTTCAAAATCCCAGCCAAGACACAAACTGGCTGTAGGAAGAATCTTTATTTTCAAAAGCATTGAAACCCTTGTGCTTTTCATTTAAATAAACAGAAACTTGAGGTTTACAATAAAAGTTCAATATGTTTCACAAAATACTCCACCAACGGGGATTGTCTCACCAACAGGGATTTGCTTTTGCTGGGGGTTTGGCATCTGGATAAAAGAAAAGACACACTAATATAGGACTGAGTCTAGGGAATAACTTCAGAGTGCATACAACTGCATATGTAATTTCATGGAAAAAAAAATCCAATTGAGTTCACAATTTCCAAATAAATACATCTTTGAAAACACATACCCAATATATAGCAACCTGGAAAACAAGGTTTCTTCTGCTTACCAGGCACATTGTTTTTTTTAAGATTCTAATTTAGTCCATATTATTCCTGCCTAAGTTATTCAACAAACCACTGCTTCTGAGAAGATGTGACTAAAGTAATAGTGTTTAATTGATGCATTTAAAAATATTTATGGAAATTTCATTTAAAAATGTCAATATCTGCTCTTCTATTTTTCAAATTACAACTACCAGAACCAGGGGAAACTATTTGAATGCCAAAGAAATTCTCCCTTAAAACCATCTCTGGGACTGCTTCTTTACTGATTTATCACTCAGCATTTCATTTTTGTACTTTATAACTTAGATGAACATACCCTATCAAAACCAATTAAAGTTACACTTAACATTTATTTTATATCAAAAAACAAATAGGCAATACTAAACATGCAGGACAAGAATTTATTTATTAGCGATCTGTCTGTAAAGAGAGTCTAAGTAAACAGATATATTCTTTATATACTTAAAAAAAAGACACTACTGTTGAAATTTATGGTACTAATTATTTTTGTGTTCTAGAATGAGAGTTCACTGTAATAGACAGAATATATTAAGCAAGTGCACAGAAAACAAAAGTCTCAAGATAGATAGTGCTATCGCAGTAGGCAAATTAAGGGCCCTCTAGGGCAAAGACCAGGAAAAGTTAAGAAAATTATTTTAAGACTCTTGTATGAGGTTAAGTGATGAAACAACACAGAGAAGATAGATTCTGAAGTAAAAAGGATCAAATAATCATTTATCATCACCATCATCATCATCATCATTATTCTTTCTTCCTTTCCAACCTCAAAGGTCCATTTCTTTCCTCAAATGTCTATTACCAATGCTTCTCCAAATGTCAGATCTTAAAGGTGACATGAGAAGACCCCTCCCTTCTGAAGAGCACAAGGGTTTCAGAACTCTCAAAGTAAAGTTTCATCCTATAGAAGGACTTCATGAAGGGCGGTGACCTTCAATTAGCTATAGCAGACCCTCGGCCCTCACAGAGCCTCCTCCATATCTTTATGCTATTTGTGCATTAACCTGTCTTGGCATTCAAACCATGAATTGTAGTTTCCATGAAATAACTTTTGTAAAAACCTGTCTCTGATTGCTTGTGATGCTGAAAAACCATCATTTTCCCTGGGTTACAAAAAAGTAAAGGCATTTTTCTACTGCAAGAAAGCATAGTGGTAGTAGCAATCAATGTTTTGTTATCGGATGAGAATACCATTAAGATTCTAAGGCTGCATCCTAAGAGGTCCCTCTTGTTTGCAGTTGGCAGAACACCAACAGTTTCAGTACAAGCAATGAGTTGCAGTAGACTCGTCTAATTACCTCTATCCTGCCTCTACTCAACTCTTCTTACCCCAGTGCCTACTCTGCACTCTCAGAGGAAGAAGATAAGCAGATGGATGTGAGCAGGTGCAGAGGACCTTGTGTAGCCACTAGCCTTGAGAGCAATTGGTCAACACCCTTGAAGCCAATTAAACTCTTAGTTAATGGCTTCCAAACTCCAGCAGATGGCCTGTTGGTCCCAGTTGTGCAGTTCAACATCTATATGACTCCATATAAGAAACTAAAAACTGGGAGTTAGAGCGTTGCTTCTCTCTAGTATATTCTACTTAACATTTTATGATTTTACTCCATAACTAGTGTCTTTTCTTCATAATGGAAAGTGTGGCCTCCTTCTGTTTTCTCCACTGATTAGAATGCCACAAAGGATGACAGTTGTGTGATTAACACTCACCAAGGACTTGAATAGGTTTTCATTTTACAACCAAGGAAACAGATGATTATGTGAAACTGTCACAGTCACACGAGGCCAACTCAAGCTTCAAACTCACAGCTCCTACCCCACACAGTGAGACACTTATGTTGCAACTCAGTTTTAATACTGATCTTCTTGGAAGATAACAAAGTTATTACAAGAATCTCATTTTAATGAAACATTTCTGATTTCCAAATATATTTTTACACTACCTTTTCTATTCCTGACTCTTTTCTGAGCATTATGAAGGTTAACCTCAAATGAATGATTTCAGAACTTTCCTGTGAGAATATTTTTCATTTTTCCTTTATTGCATTTAGAATCCCCCAGATCTTTATCTTCTACTCTCTTGTTCTTCCTCTCTATTTCTATTTCCTTTCTCCACTGCCACCCACCTTCTCAAACTGGGAATGCTATTGTAGAGCCCATCTTTTTAATCAAAGGTTACTTTAAAAGCTAATATCCTGAATACATGCTCCTAAATTCCCTCCACTTTTTGTTATTGTTGTTGTAGTCTCTAATCAGGGACTGGAGTTTGGCTTTTAGAACTCCAAGGAGAATGTGAATTTCCTTTTTGGCATGAACATATACCCACATTGTTTGATACTACAAGAATGTTTTCCCAAATCAGAGTCAGAGCCCTGAAGGAAGAAATAGTTGAGGCAGAATCAACAAAACACATCTCTACAGTGATTCTCCTTTTTTTTTTTTTTTTTAAAGATTTTTATTTATTTATTTGAGAGAGAGACAGTGAGAGAGAGCATGAGCGAGGAGAAGGTCAGAGGGAGAAGCAGACTCCCCATGGAGCTGGGAGCCCGATGTGGGACTCGATCCCAGGACTCTGGGATCATGACCTGAGCCGAAGGCAGTCATCCAACCAACTGAGCCACCCAGACATCCCTTCTACAGTGATTCTCCTGAGGGCATTCTCAGGTTCTAGCCCTCCTTCCTGGTAGCCAGACTATTCTGGCTTTTATTTTACAATGGCAGATGTCCCATCTATCTGGCTAATGGACAGTCTACAGGTATTTTCTCCTTTTCTGGACACAGAATGAAATCAGGAAGCTCTTATGCCATTCTTTTTTTTTTTTTTTTTTAAAGATTTTATTTATTTATTTGACAGGCAGAGAGGCAGGCAGAGAGAGAAAGGAGGAAGCAGGCTCCCCGCAGGGCAGAGAGCCCGATGTGGGGCTCAATCCCAAGACCCCGGGATCATGACCTGAGCTGAAGGCAGAGGCTTTAACCCACTGAGCCACCCAGGTGCCCCTCTTATGCCATTCTTAAATCCAACTTTCAGATATTTACTTAAAAAACATTCACATGATACCAAATCACAAAGTATTTCTCTTTCATTCCTGGTCATCAAATGAAGTTTGTTTTGACTTGAGTATTCTTAATTGTATAAACAAGGAATATGGGAGAAGGCAAGTGAGGTATGAACATGGAATGGAGCCTAATGTAACTGACAATGAACTTTCTCTTTACTTGCCTATAAGAAGATGTTTAATTGCTATGGTTATAGAATGAATTGGGTCCCCTCAATTCACATGCTGAATTCATAACCCAGAGTACTACAGAATGTGACCTTTTTTGGAGATAGGGTCTTTACAGAGGCAGTCAATCTACAATGTACGACCTACAATTAGGTAGGTCCTAATCTACAACAACTGATGTCTATAAAAGGGGAAATTTGGACATAGGTATTTATAGGGAGAATGCAGTGTAAACATGAAGACAACTGTCCATAAGCCAAGGAGAGAGGCCTGGAACAGATCCTGCCCTCCTAGAGAGTAAACCCTGACTATACCTTGACTTTGGACTCCCAGCTTCCAGAACTGTGAGAAAATAAATGTCTATTATTTACACTACCCAGTTGGCAGTACTTTGATACAGCTGCCCTAGCAAACGAATAAAGCTGCCGATTTCATTGTTTTTCCTGGAAATTAATTTTTTTCATTTTTTAATTTCAACTGTACATTATTGTTTAAGAAGCATATACTTCACATAATTTCATAGTTAATCTCTTAACTTTAGGAAAAAAAAATCTATGCTACTCTTTAAAGATAATGTCCTGGACTTCATGATAAAAGTCGTGATAGCTGCAGGAGATGCTGAGAATCATTAAGACAACATTTTACAACTGAATAAACTGAGGCAAGTTTGAAGCTTTTTAAGTCACACAGTTAGTTACATGATAAAGATGGTCACATGGCTCCCAGTTTCCATGTTTTCCTCCTGTAGCGCACGCCGTCCTTAGGTATTAGCTAGGAATTACAGATCATGAAAATGGTTTTGCCATGGGGTGCCTGGGTGGCTCAGTGGGTTAAAGCCTCTGCCTTCGGCTCAGGTCATGATCCCAGGGTCCTGGGATCCAGCCCCACATCAGGCTCTCTGCTCAGCAGGGAGCCTGCTTCTCCGTCTCTCTCTGCCTGCCTCTCTCCCTACTCTGTCTGTCAAATAAATAAATAAAATCTTTAAAAAAATAAATGGTTTTGCCCTAATTTTTCATGTTAAAAAATGTTTAAAATCAGGATAATATAATAATAAATAGAAACTTAGATCACAAAATAGTTTACCCCACTGAAACTATTACATACATATTCCTAACCAGACTTGATACTTTTTTCACTGTTACATGGTAAATATATTTTTATACCATTTTAAGATAAGCAAAACAATGCAAGGTGCAATAATTCAGTTAGTCCATGGAAAGGTTAGGATTTTCATTTAAATTCTGCATATTTAGGGGCACCTGGGTGGCTCAGTGGGTTAAGCCGCTGCCTTCAGCTCAGGTCATGATCTCAGGGACCTGGGATCGAGTCCCAAGTCAGGCTCTCTGCTCCACAGGGAGCCTGCTTCCTCCTCTCTCTCTCTGCCTGCCTCTCTGCCTACTTGTAATCTCTCTCTGTCAAATAAATAAATAAAATCTTTAAAAAAAAAATTCTGCATATTTAAGCAGAGGACAATGTCCAGAGGACCATTTGTGCATTTGCTAATTCTCAATAATAATTTTCGTAAGTTGCACATATACTCTCAGGCAGTTTTCAAAGATGATTATTTTAACTCAATTGCTACTTATCACAAAGCTAATTACTTCTTTATTTATTTTTATTAATTATTTTTATTAACATATAGTGTATTACTTGCCCCAGGGATACAGGTCTGTGAATCATCAGGTTTACACACTTCACAGCACTCACCATAGCACATACCTTCCCGATGTTCATAACCCAACCACTCTCTCCATAACAAAGCTAATCACTTCTTGATAACTTTCTGTTATCTTTTCTCCTTTATCTTATCTATAAACTTTCTGTTTCTTTTCTCCTCCAATTATTTTCTGATACTAATTTTGTTCTTTGAGAAAATTTAGGGGAAATAGAAACTTCAAATACCTGATGTGGAAAGAGGACTCTGGACTCTTCCTTCTACCCTAAAGGGTAAGAACTAAGATGAATTGGTCAATTTCAATTACAATGAAATAGATTTCAACTGAAAACAAAGAAAACCTTTCAAAAGAGCTAGGTTGTGACAGAATTGGCTAATGCAAATGAACTTAAAGGTCAGTCACTGGTAATGTTCTAAGCATCTGATTATTTGGGGGTTTTGTCATAAGGAGGATTCAAACAATGTTTCAATTTGATTCAATTAAATGATTTTTATGTCATTTTCATTCTAAAAGTCTGAGTTCTATGAACTCAGTAGTAATCACAGGACTATTTCTTCTTCTCAACACAAGACTTAGTCCTTCGTGATCTTAGACATGCTTTGTGTTTGTATAGTTGTGTAATTTCTTTAGCATAAATTTATTTATTTATTTTTAAAAAAGATTTATTTATTTATTTGGGGGTGGGTAGGGAGAGAGGGAGAGGGAGAAACCCAGGCAGAGTCAGGGCTGAGTGCAGAGCCTCATACAGGACTCAATCCCACAACCCTCAGATCATGACCAGAGCCTAAACCAAGAGTCAGGAGCTCAACCGACTGCACCACCCAGATGCCCCTCTTTAACATGAACTTAGAGGACAGAATGGAACCTCAGTCAGAGCTCATATATATCAAGTTAGAGGTAGGGCTGAGGTCAATTTTTCTTTACTACTTATTACTTTAGTATGAAGTCATGCATCTGTTAGTATATTGGGTGAGAACAAGAAACTGATCTATAATAATTAAAAGATGGAAGTATTTTAACAGTCATATTTGTCCTGGGGATTCTTTTCTAAAGAACTAAATGTATATGTAGCAGAACATGAGATAATCAAATACTAACCTCCTTCATTTTTTCCAGTTCATTCTGTAAAGCTTGCTTTGCGATCTCAACTTCTATAAGCTGTTGCCTCAGTTTTTCATTTTCGTCTTCTGTTGTTGTTCGCTTTTCTTCCACATTTTCCAATTCGTGGTGAAGTCTGACAGATACATCCTTTGCAACCTAAGTTAAAGTGTTTTAACAGTAATATATAATTAAAGACAATAAAATAGTGAGCTAAAGTTACAGTCACCTTAAAACTACTAAGAGCCATAAATAAATAAATACAACTATTAAGAGTTGATATACAAATTGTTTCTGCCATATACCAGTATGCTTTATATATAAGTCATTCACATATATAAATGATTTAACCATCACAACAAACCCATGATATAGGGACTATTACTATTCCTACTTTACAAATGAGAAAATGGAGTCTTAGAGATGTGAAGTAATATGCTCAAGGTCACACAGCTAACAAGTGGTCAGGTAGTCTGGCTCTCCGCTCTGTTCCCTAAACCTCTACACTACACCACGTAACAGATGTTCAACTGTGATTCATCATGCCTAAAGAAATGTCATGTATCTCCTGATTCTACAACAACATTATATATTTCTGTTATTACTCATTTTCATGACTAGAAAACGAAGTTTTCACAGGTGAAGTGTGAGGATTGAATTCTGATCCTATGAAATATGAAATCCTAGGAAATATATCAGTCCTTGAGATTAAGTTTTGTTTTGCTTTAACTACAGTGTACATTTTTGCCTTTGCTTTGGTGTGGTATTATATAGTGGCTCAGGACATAGACTGTGGTTTTCTACTGGGTGGGGAGACAGCCTGGCCACCTATTAGCCAATTCCCAGGGCTGGGGACTGGGCACTTTAACTATGAAAAGGTTCAGCTTCCATACAAGATGATGTTAGTAATAATTCCAACCTCATAGGTCCCCCTCCCCCCCCTTTTTTTGTCTTCTGCTAACATTTAGAGAGATAACTCACTGTTAATATATAAGAATGCTTGCCACAGTGCCTGGTGCATAGTGAGCACTCAACAAATGTTAGGAAAAGAAAAAAATAATAATACAATGACTTCCATTAAGTGTTTTCTCACAGCTTTCTTTAAAACAAATATAGGATAATGACACTCGATTTTCATATCTTGAGGAAGTTAAAAATAATTAAAATTATGTTTGGTTGTCCAAGGTTATGAAGATAACATTGGTTTGCACTGTCAGTGAATCTGCCTACAGTCAAACTGAATCGAACAGGCCACACCTACTTAAAAAACGTATTTCAAGGTTAAAATTTCCACACTGGGGTAAATTCTAAAGGAAGAGCTTCACATTAAGAATGAGGTTCTTTCATTTACTGCACTCGCTCTTTACTTCTCCACAAGGGGCGGCAATTTGAGCAGATTTTCTTTCATGGAGTTAGCAAAGTACAGAAAGGAAGGAGTCCTGGAAGAAGGAGGTTAGGGTGACTTGCAGGGAGAAACCCTAACTCTAATATCTTTCCAACGCTGTTCTGGTCTTCAATCCTTTCCCTTCAGGAGTCTTCATCGCGCTGTTCTTGACCGGCTGATTTCACCTGGCCTTTGCTCGGAAGACAGCCTCTGGAGGCCAGATCTACCAACGCCAGAGTCTGCGCTTTGCCACGCCCGCGTTTCTGCCGGATGAGGCGCCCTCCTCCCACCATCTCTGAAGGAGTCACCATTACTCCCAGGAAAGCCCACTAACCTCGCTTTCCTCAAGGCCTTCCACGCACACTAGACCCTTCAGACCCGCTGGTCTGTTCTTCCCTTTCTCCTGCCCCGAAGCCTGGGATTTCGTGGTTAGCTCTGCGAAACTCCGTGTCTTTGCTAATGACCAGTAAAGGCCTTTCCTCGCAAAGAGGTCTCATCTGCCGTCCCTGCCCCGTGCCTCCCGCACCCACCCCCCCCAACCCAAGCCCGGGTGCAGCAGACCTTGAGATCCTGCTCCAGGCTGCGCAACAGCTCCCCGTCGATTTCCCCAGTCTGCGCGTAGCGGAGCCTTTTGCGCTCGGCTTTGCGGAGGCGGTACTGCAGGATCCGGCAGTTTTTGTTGGCTCTCTCCAACTCGTGGCGCATTTCCTGCAGTTGACAGGCATCCTCCTCGAAGAAAGTGTCCCTCATCTCGTCCATCTCGGTCCTCAGCTCATCAATCTCGTTCTGAGGCGGTGACAGGCCGTGGGTCAAAATTAACCTTGCCCCCTGCCACCCGGACATGCACCGTACGTACCCCATGCCAACTGAAAATTCTCAGTTTTATTGCCCCCTCTCCATGAGACAGGAGTGCAGAGCTGAATGAAGAAGAAACTAGAAAAACGGGCCTTCTTTGGGCCTTCTCATACTCTCCTACTCTACCTCTCTGCATGAAAAAGTGGGACAAACCATGATAATTAGAGAACGAAGGCCCAAATTTGGATTTAAATTAAAACCTGAGGCTACTAATCTTAGGTCGTTTTAAACCTGGAAAAGGCCAAGGAGCCGCCCCCCCTGTTTCTTCTTCCCTTCCCTTTTTAAGGCTACCTAACAGGTTAACAGACTCTCACCCTCGAGGGACACGCCCTAATCCTCCGAGACCCACACCTCCCCTCCCCCACGGGGCTGCCCCCCACCCTTCTCACCTTGAGAGTCTCGTTTTCCTCTCGCAGTTTCTCCATCTCCTCCTGCATTTCTTCCTGCTCCTGGAGCTGCTGCGGGTGCGGCTGCGACGAAGGAGGCGCCGCCGCCTGCATGCCCCCTCCACTCGCGCTGCCCTCGGCGCTCTGCTGGGGGCCCTCCGCTGCCGCCGCCATTGGGGAGACTGAAGGGATTGCGAGAGGCTCGCAGATGGCAGGGGCGCCAGCGACCGGGGAGCTGCGGCTGCTGCTGCCGCCGTTCTTAGTGTGCATCTGAGCCGCGGCCGCCGCCGCTGCCGCCCGCTCTTTCTTGAGGTGGAACTGGATGAGCTCAGACTGCAGACATCCTTCCTTCCAGTAGCTCCCTCCGCCACCGCTCCCGCTCCCCACAACACCGCTTCCGGAGTTTCTGCTGCCGGGGCCTGGGGTTTTGCCCGCAGAGGATGGTGAAGGGGAGGCCCCCTCCCCGCCGCTGCTGCCCCTCTGCTGAGCGCGTACGCCTTTCCCTCGCCAGCCCCTGGGCGGCGGCGGCGGCTGCGGAGCGCCCCCCTCCCTTTCCCCGGAACCACCGCCGGCTCCTCCTCCTTCCCCACCCCCTCCTCCTCCTTCCCCGAGCGGAGGGGGTTCCCCGAGTTTAGCGGACACCGGCTCTAGCTCCCGGGATGGCTCCTCCGACGGGCCAGGCCTCCTGCCGCCCACGGGGGCCAGGGTCGCCGCAGGGGCCGCTTCAGCACCAGCCGCGAGATGGACAGCTCCCGGCGCGGCCCCTTTGGGCGCCAGGGGCGCAGCCTTCTCCGCCCCGCCTCCGCCTCCTCGGGCACTGGTCGGAGGCACTGAGCGGCTCCCGGTCTTGTTGCCCTGCTGCTGCTGCTGCAGCTGCTGCTGTCGAACAGAATTGAGTTTAGTGCCGGCCCCCACGGGGGACCGGGTGGTCGCGGTTGTCTGTCGGACCGAATTGTCCCTTAGTCTGGCAGGTGATTGAGCACGCTGCTGTTTTCTGCTGCTGCCCTCTGGGTGCAGTCGAGCCTCAGTGGCAGAAGTGGCTGCAGAAGCTGTGGCTGTGGCGGGGGCAGCGCCCCCCATCGGTGGCTGACTCATAGCGGTCTGGAAAGAATCTACCAGATGAGATTAGAATGGTTTATCACCAGATCATTCTTTTCCCTTCTCAAATCCGCCAACCTTCCTTTCTAATCTGAGATAGAAACAAAAGAAGGGAAGCACACAACACGTCTGCATTGTTACGGAGCAAAGGGTGATTTCCCCGTAAAAGGGAAGCCCTAGAAAATCATGAAATTTGTAAAGCACTTAACAGAAGCCTTGAATTTAGGAAGAGGATGCAGAAGAGTCTATTTTCATTTTGTTGAGGGAGGCACCATCTCCAACTCACTCCATCTCAGTAAAACGATGATGATGGGAAAGCAGCTGAACCTAAAATTCTCACGGTAGCAGGTTCTGGCAATGGTGAGATATGGGTCAGAAAGGAATTGATGGGATGGGAGAATTAAAAAAAAAAAAAAAGAAAGAAAAAGATGAGGGGATAAAGTCAGGAAGAAGATTCAGAAGGAAAAGAAGTCCACGTGGTAGAGTTGAATACCCTGCTTTTTCAACTTTGATTTTCCTCCTTATTGAATCCACATTTTAAAACCTAATTGAGTAGAGAACATTTAATTTAATTACTATTCTCAAAGAAAGGAAAGGGGTTATGATGTAGGTTCCTACAGGAAATTTGCTGTGGATACATTTCACAGATAGGTCTGACTCTTATTGTTGTTCTTGGTTAGAGAAATTCACCCATTTTCTTTTAGACTAGAACTAAGACAAAAAGTAATGAGTGATTTTTAAATCAACTTCATTTTAAGAAAGTAATGGCATTCAGGATCATCTAGATGGTTTAGTTATTAGTAACCCTAAAAGTATTCTTCTTTAAGCTTTGGTAAACAATTTTTAAAATACTTTTGGAAAAGTTTATTGCTAGCCCTGCACAATGTCTTAAGTTACACGTGATGACTTCTACATTTATCAGAATTTTATAGTTCTTGTGAGTCATTTTAGTTTTAAGTGTAATTGCCAGATAGAAGATATTTTCATTCTTAAACATCTTATTACATGGTATATATCACAGGTAAAGTTTATATCATAGGTAAAGTTGTACTTTTAAAGTGCCGGAATCCTTCTATGGAGCCAAATTCTGAGACAGAATGATTCTCCAGCCAAGAAACATGGTGCATCTTTACTCATGGTGGCAAGATAAACCTCTATTGTGTATTTTTTCCAAGATAAATCCATCACTAGCTTTTAAAATCTGGAAAATAGCAAGCCATTGCCTCCTGGGTTCTTTTGCCTAGTGATCCAGCTTCCTGGTCGACTGTCAGTTTGGTGCTTTTTCCTTAGAGCTACCATCTCTTTTTAAAGCACTGAAAGGGGTATGACTAGGCAGAAAGTTCTGCTAAAAAAAGAGAAAAAAAGAAAAAAATCCTCCTACTAGGAGAAGAGATGCTTGCCAGTTATTTTACTAGCATTTTTCCTGTTACTTTCCATTTTAAGTATCATAACTTAGTGAACATGCAGCAATTCCTCATTTTATGAAGAAATATTACTGGAAGTTTCCTTCTGCCCCTGACTTTCTCTTTTGGGATCTCCCCCAACAGTTTAAAAAATAATGGCGAACAAAGAAGTCACTAAGGGGAAAAAAGTTATCCACCAACTTATTTTCTACACGTTCTTCAGAGCCACATCCTCCTAGAATGTCTGGCCTAGTTCAACGGCATGGGTCATACTAATGCGGACCACCTAACCAAGCTATATTGCCAATGCAACCTTATTTTTGTTTTTGAATTAGGCATAATCACTTAGGAGCTGAGAGTCCCCTGACAACGTTTAAATTCGGCTCCCAGACAGCTCTAACCCAGGAGAAAGCTCAGGAACTCGGCTCCCACAATCAAAGGTACCATGCTGTCACGTGATTCTCACAAAGTGACAAGATGCTGTGCCTCTTCAAGGCTTCCCCCGTGGAAATCGCCAACCAAGCAACCCCGGATGGGCACAAACCAACAATTTTAATCTCAAATTTTATCTGCCCATTGACCCACCCCATCTCTCATCCCCATCCCTTTAGAAATCCAGAACTGCTCACTTCTCTGCAGACGCGATGTTTCGAAGTTGCATCAACAGCGTTTTCCTTCTGATCCTCCGGCGACCTCAGGGTTTATTTTTACGTCTTTTAAAGACAAGGAAAGTTTAACTTCGTAGTATTATGTGCGACTTTTTGGCTGAGCACGACTTTGGGCCCTCTCGCCCCAGTTCCACACCCACTCGATTTCTCCAGACAATGGCGTTAACGTGCAGGCTCGGCGGCCCCCAGAGCCGGTTACTTCCCGGGGTCCGCGACTCGGCTGAGCTGCGGCTCCAAGCCGGCGAACACGCGAGGTACCAAGCGGTGCCAGACGCTCCTCAGGAAGTGCACTGATATTCATGAGCTGACCTCACCGGACTGGGCAGGGGAGAGGGCGGGACTGCAAGGGAGTATAGGGTAGAAGTAACCAAAGAGAGGCTACTTTCATAGGGAAAAGAAGAAGGCGGGGACGAGCCGGGGTGGAGGAAGGAGCGGGTGACAGGGGTGGTGGCTAGAAGACAAAAAGGCCGGAGCCACACCCGAGATGGAAGATCTGTAGCTGCGCTCCAAGTCCTTGCTTCGCTCCCAAATCCTGTACTTGGCAGAGGATTCCAAAACCGCTCGAAATCGGATGCGCTGGTTTTCTGCAAGCTTTGTCCTGGGCGGATCAATCTCCATCAATTATTCACTTGAGCTCTTTTCTCTGGGAGGCGTATTCGAACAGCCTTCCCGGGCGTGACTGACGTCTCCTGATGCAGCTGCGAGGAGCTGGCAGGCGGCTGCTGGGAGTTCTCTTTGTTCGCTCACTTTAATTCTCGTACAGCCCTCCACGCGGTGCACCCTCCCCACCCCCAGCCCGGGCGGAGTCACAGACGTTGCTTCCCGGAGTAGATAATGGTTGCCCGACCCACCGTCCCACAGACAAAAGGCTCTTGAGATGCCACCACCAATTTAGTGCAAACCTAATAAATTTCGGTTTACAGAGATCGTTTACTGCGGGGTTGTCCTTGGTTTACACTCTTCTCTCCTTTATTAAATCCTCGTTTCTGTTGTGCATACAAGAAGCAATTGCTAGAATCCATAATCTTTATAGTAGTGCATATGGTGAACAGAAATCATCGAGTGTATTTATAAAATAGGAGATTAAAGCAAATTCAGGGAAGAAAGGAAGGAATTCAGAATATATGTCTTTACAATGTACACTAATCTATTCTGTTCCACAATAGTATTTTTAAAATCGGACTGGAAAATTATTTTTCCTTCCGGTGTTTTTTGGGGAGGAGGGGTTGGTATGGAGGTCTCCCTTGCACCTCAAAGAATTCTTTGGTGAACTTGAAGATGAGAATAAAAGTAAACACTGCTTTAGAAAAGGCATTTTTTGCTCTAATTTTGTTCTAAATTATTCATTAATATGTGGTTTTGTAGGTACAAAGGAGGTCAATATATTATTTTTTACGCTAACATGAATTTTAGTGTAAGAGATTTTATTTTCTGAGTGTAACATCTTGCATTAAAAATGAAATAAAAACAATTTAAGAGTAGTTTGCATACAAGCAACATAATTACAGCAAAATAAAAAGCTGTTTAAGTCCTGGTGATTAGTAGCTCCAGCAATCTATAGGACAAAACATCCCTGTATTCATTTGGTCTAGGATAGATAAATGCCTATTTTATGCCTGACACTGCCCAAGGTGCTAAGTATGCAAATATAAAACAAATACTTCCTGTCTGGGAGGTTCAGGCATATTGAAGAGAATCAGATAATTTCCACATAATCCTTTTCCTACTTTTTAAAAGTGGAAATGTGGTATCTGTGACCTCTATAATGAATAGCTCAGACCTCAACAAGGCTGCAAAAATAAGGGGCGGGGGGAAGCAAAGTAAAATATAATCACAACTTATTTGGAATTTATATTAGACAACTTGTCATTATGTACTCAAACTTGAGTTGTAGTTTCCTTAGAAATACCAAGATCCATAGGTCTCATTCAATCAAAGTGGATAAATTGGATAAAAATTTTTTTTCAGATTAATCCTTACAAATAAAATAATGATATTATAAACATAGACTATGAACACAAAATGTACCTCGTCCTGCTTCTCTAAGAGCTTGTACTCTGTTCAGTCATCTATATTTCAGGTTTTGTTCCTAAGGCAGTATTATTTATTTCAGTGTAATTAGTAACTTGAAAAGTCTTATAAAAAACCAAGAATTTATTATCATGCATGCTTCAGTCAAGTAGTCACTGTGCTTAAATGTGTCACTTCATAATTTAGTATTATGCAATGTCAAACTTGAAGACTAATAAAGAATAAGAATAAGCAATATTAAGATGCTTCTCTACTCATGTAGATATGCCATGAGAACTTTTGAACTCAAAAATTATTCTTTTATTTGCTAGTTAAGATTATATTTACTCAATAAGACAAACCCCAAAGATAATTATTCAAAGATTTTATCAGAATTTGTCAGTATTATTTTTGCTGTGTCTCAGAAGCAGACAGACCAAGTGGCCTTTTAATTCTGTAATAATGAATTGCTTGTTTTGTAGCATAGTATGGGGTGCATCTTCAATCAAGGGAAGTCGGCTGAAGTCTCAATTCCAAAGTCCTTAAATACATAGCTTAAAATATCTACCCTTTGGTTCTCAAGACTTTAACTGTATAAAGGTATCTTTATATAGCTTTACAATTTGCAAGACCATTTCACTTTGTATGCTTAAAATACTGTGAAGTAGATACTATTTTCTCCACTTAAAACATGGAATAACTTAGTTTGAGGTGGTAAGTGACTCGTTTAAGTTAAATTTCAGAATCAGAACTTGAACTTTGGTCCTTTCTTATATCCAGTCTGCTTTTTATATTCTTCCCACATACCTCTTTTTCATACCAGGACTTAAAAAAAAAAAAAGAAAATCAAGGCTGACTTTGTACCTGTATCCTACCTAGGCTGATCTTTTGACATAAGAACAGACTGTCTACATTTGGAAGCATCATTTGGAAGCATCAACTCAAACTCCATATGAAAATGTTCTCTCTTGTCCAACTGGTATCGAGTTTTATCTTCTTTTCCTTTTAGTGAAGAAAAACTATATTCTATATTGATTTTTAAATGAAATCATCATTTGATAGATCTTCTCACTAAACATTGGTTTCTTTATTTCTTAATCTGTTTCCTTCTATATCCATTTTTTTCTTTCAAAATATTTCTTAGACTTATCTTTTTTATTTTCTGTGTAATCAATACCAAAATCCAGACCATTGTGAATTCCTCCTATATTAAATAGATTCTTTCCACCACACCCATACTGCCTAATGCTGCCAATTTACAGTTCTTTCAGGCAGAAAATTTCCTCATGTCACTCTGCTTACAATCACGGGATCATGTTCAAACTCTTCTAGACTTCAAAGAATTGCCCCGTCCCCATCCTATACCAAAATGTGCTTTCTAATGCTTCACCACACATACTCCCTTCCTATCTGTACTTACTGTCTCTTTACCCCGTAAGTATCTAGGGCTCATCCTCCTTAAGTATCTAGGGCTCATCCTCTTTGTGTATTATTTTTCTTGCTGTTTTCCATACTTAGCATGTCTGTCTTCCTCTCCTATTCAAAATCTACCCTTAATGGGGCACCTGGGTGGTTCGGTTACTTGACAGTCTGCCTTCAGCTCAGGTCATGATCCCAGGATCCTGGGATAGAGACCCAGAACAAGCTCCCTGTTTAGTGGGGAGTCTGCTTATCCTTCCTCCCTACTCCCTCTCCCCCTTACTACCCCTTCTCACTCTCCCTCTCCTCCCTGCTCATGCCCCTCCCATCTCTCTCTCTCTTAAGCTACCCTTAAGGCTCAACTTAAGTCTCAAATTCTTCTGTCATGTGAACTTAGGCAGGTTATTTAAACTTTCTGAGCCTTTTGTATTTTTCCATTCAGTCATTCATTCCTCTATCTATATATTTAACATATATTATTGAGTTTATATACCTAATTTGTGATGATGATTATTATAAAATGATGAAGCTAATTCTTATTACAGTGCATGGGACATGTGCTAATCATAACAAATTTTAAGTGATAATTACTATGTGCCTGGCCCTGTAAGGTACCAGTAAATGTTAATTCTTACTGTCATTTGTCATATTTTAGGAATATTATTATATTAGTTTATCCAAATTCTCTAGAACAAATTTCTATAGAATCATTTCCATAGAACTAATAAATAATGTCACACTGTTAGAAATACTTGGTTAGTCTTGAATTATTTTATAATTGTCCATCCCAAGCTAATGTGTTACTTCAAATTAAAAATTAATTGTAAATATGATAGATATTTTCAAATAACATTCCCATATCTCTCATTATCTCTACCAGGTAGTTAGTCAGCACAGGGGCTGGAATTTTACTGGTAGACTTCAAGTGACAGAGAAAACCTGATACTCTCAGATCCATCCCCTGTTTTTAAAGAGTAATTTAGCTTGGAGATATGCCATTGTCTTGACCTTTACTGACATATGTAAGCAGTCACAAGCCACAT
The DNA here is from genome assembly GCF_020171115.1 of Neogale vison. Taxonomy (NCBI): domain Eukaryota; kingdom Metazoa; phylum Chordata; class Mammalia; order Carnivora; family Mustelidae; genus Neogale; species Neogale vison. Next base: position 73,422,989 of record NC_058091.1, on the reverse strand, counting down.
TTGTTCTCTGGATTACATTTTAGATAATGATTTATGAATCATAGACTCCTTGGGTTGTAAACATCATTACTCATCTTTTTATGTCTATGCAGACTACCCAAACCATATTATATATTGTCTTTTACCTAATTTTTATGCTACAATTTCTCAAAGTAAATGTATGTATGTTGTAACTTAACACTGTGACCAAAACTAGTTGTTAATTCATATGTTGGATTCCGACTGCTTTATGATTGGCAGAAATTACTAGTGTACTATGAAGGCTTTAGTTACTCATGCATTTACTGTTGTGTACGTTTGCAGTTAGGTATTACATAGTCAAAATTCTCTTGGACAGCTTCTATAAATGCTCATGAATATTTACCCTTGGTAATTCAAGCCAATGTCTAGGCCCTCACCATAAGCAAAATTCTGTCAGATATTTGATTTCAACTTAGTCCCATTTCAATCTTAATGTTAGTGGAAAATTTTAACAAGTCTATAGTTATTATGTAAATGCTATATATATTTAAGATTACCATTAAATTCCCCCTAATGTAAAAATTGTTGATTTTTATGGCAGTGTTTTAATAACCCTTTATCTCATCTCTAAATTCTCCTTCATTAATAAATAACTGACCTAATACAAGTATAGTAGGCTAATTCTCATTATGTCAAACCAACAAGAATGGCATCCCAAGTTACCAGGTACTTCACTAGGAAATTTTAGCATAAGTTTTTAAGTTCTAACTCTTACCTTCCCCTATCCTGTCTTAAAAAATTATATTAGGGTCCCTCTCTGCATAGAACATAATCAGGAGGGAGACAAACCATAAGAGACTCTTTTTTCTTTCTTTTTTTTTTTTTAAGATTTTATTTATTTATTTGACAGAAAGAAATCACAAGTAGACGGAGAGGCAGGCAGAGAGAGAGAGGAAGGGAAGCAGGCTCCCTGCTGAGCAGAGATCCCGACGCAGGACTCGATCCCAGGACCCTGAGATCATGACCTGAGCCGAAGGCAGTGGCCTAACCCACTGAGCCACCCAGGCGCCCCCTTTTTTTTTTTTTTTTCCAATTTATTTATTTTCAGAAAAACAGTATTCATTATTTTTCTTTTTTTTTTTTTTTAAAGATTTTATTTATTTATTTGACAGAGAGAAATCACAAATAGACGGAGAGGCAGGCAGAGAGAGAGAAGAAGCCATAAGAGAGACTCTTAAGTTCACAAAAAAAACTGAGAGTTGCTGGGGGTGGGGGTAAGGAGAGGGTGTCTGGGTTATGGACATTGAGGAGGGTATGTGCTATGGTGAGTGCTGTGAATTGTGTAAACCTGACGATTCACAGACCTGTACCCCTCAGGCAAATAATACATTATATGTTAATAAAAAAATTTTTTTAAAAAGGAACATAATCAAGCAAAGATTCTACTAATGGTAAATGAATCTGCTCATTTTTTATATTTTTATATGACTGTGTATTTAATAAGCTGCAAAAGTAATATTTAATATTTAGCTGATCCAGTTATAGAAAAAAAAGTAAAATACCACCTATACTTTATATTCTAGTATCCTGTTTTCTTGATGTTCTTAAATATCAGTGAGGTTTTTTTTCAATGTCTAGTCACTAAAGTTTTGGATACTAAAATATGGTATGTAAAGATCAAAGTGCTCTTTTTTTTTTTTTTTAAAGATTTTATTTACTCATTAGAGAGAGAGCAGCAAGGGGCAGAGAAAAAAGAATATGAGCAGACTCTGCACTGAGCACAGAGCCGGATATGGGGCTCCATCCTCGACCTTCAGATCATGACCTGAATAGAAACTAAGAGGTGCGTAATCAACCGACTAGCCCTCTCGGTGCCCCCAGGATACTCTTTTATCTGATGATCCTAGGTTACTTTGACTCGATTTATTCTTCACTCAGTGATATTTATTGTATGTAAATGTTCACTCAGACATACTCAATTTAAGATAATTTGAAGAGGGCTTATTTACAATTTATTATGTGTAGATTGGATATAGGAAAAACCGCAATGGATACTTAATAACTTGGGGTTAAATACCAGACAGGAGATTATCAGCACACTTTGTAAAAACAATAACAACAACAACAGCAACAAAAACAGAGACACCATTGATAATAGTATTAAAAAGATGAGAAGACAGAGTGGTCATTGGAACCCAGGAAAATAAATTTGTGTAGAGCAGGCTACTTGAGAACAGAGCTTTTCTATTGGCTGACATAATCAGCTCAAGATGACCTCACTGTCCTGCCTGCCTCTGGTCTCCTGCTGGGCTTCTCCTTAGGCTTTTCCAATTAAATCCAGAGGCCTTAGGAGGTATTTGATGAGATCCACTCAAGCCAACTTCTTGGTTGGAGAACAAATTTGAAGGAGTCAAATATAAGATATTTAGCACAGAGTGAAGTAAGGCAGACAAAAATGCATACCATATAATTTCATTTGTATATGGCATCTAAAAAACAAAACAAACAAACAAAACAAATTGAGTCATAAATACAGAGAAGGAACTGGTGTTTGCCAGAGGGGAGGGGGTGACAGAATAGGCAAAATAGGTGAAGGAGATTAAGAGGTACACACTTCTAGTTGTAAAATAAAAAGTCACAGGAGTGAAAAGTAGAGCATTGGGAATATAGTCAATGATCTTGTGATAATTTTGTATGGGAACAGATGGTAACTACACTTATCATGGTGAGCATTCTGTCATGCATGTAATTGTTGAATCAATATGTTGTACACAGGAAAGGAATCTAAGGTTATATGTCAGCTATGCCTTAATTAAAATAAAGATATTGTTCACAAAAAATGTGATCAATGTGATCAATGTGATCAATAACTCAAAGACTTTAAAATTACGATGTTTCTCACAAACTCATATTTTTCATGTATGACAGATCTTAAAATTTCTATTTTCAGAAAAAGCATACATTTTGAGATATTTCTTTCAATACTGGTAATGAATTTTCTCTATGGGCATTTCATCAGATTGCACATTAATCAATTTGAAGGGCTTATCATTTTTATGACATGAATTTTACCTCTATATTAACATGGTATATCTTTTTATTCAATTAGATTGTCTTTCTGAAGACAATTTTTTTTGTCTTCAATAATTTTTCCTTCCTGAATAATTTTTTTTGATGTTTTCCCAAAGAGCTTTCACATCCTTTGTTAGATTCATTCCAAGTACTTGATATTTTTATGTTGTTGTTAAAAGTGTCTTCTTTTTAAGCATATTTTTAAAATGTTTTTGTTTAAATTCCAGTTAGTTAACATACATCATTGTAGTGTTAGTTTCAATTGTACAATATGGTGATTCAACACATCCATACATACCCAGGTGCTCATCACAAGTTCTCCTTAATCCCCATCACCTATGTAACCCATGCCTCCACCCTCTTCCAGTCTGGTAATCATCAGTTTATTCTCTATAGTTAAGAGTCTCTTTATTGTTTGGCTCTCTCTCTTCCTCTTTTTTTTAACCTTTGCTCATTTGTTTTGTTTCTTAAGTTCCACATATGAGTGAAATCACATTGTATTTGTCTTTCTCTGATTGAATTATCTCATTTAGCATAACACTCTCTAGTTCCATTGATAAGCATATGTTTTAATTGTGTGTTGTTAATGTACAGAATGGCAATGGACTTGTATATAATTTTTTTATAGAATCATTTTCTAAGTAGATAAAATTATATCATGTAAAAATAGTAATGCTAATTTTTTTCCTTCCAATTATTTTGCCTTAAATTAATTTTTCTCATAATACTGCCTAGGACTTGTGGTACAATAGTGAATAGAAAGAGTAATAATGGGATATTATTAAATTAAGAATAAAGGAAAACATTCTCATCTCGATATAGTATATCCACAAAAATTATCTATAGCAAACAGCATATTTGATGATTTATTAAAAACGGTTCATTTGAGAAATTAGAACAAAGACATGAAAGACTACTATTTGTATTCAACATTCTAATAGAGATTCTACAGTAACAGTAAAATAAAAATTTAGTTTAAGAATTGCAATGGATTGGTGCAATGGGTGGCTCAGTCAGTTGAGTGTCTGCCTCCTGATTTTGGCTCAGGTCATCATTTCAGAGGGGTGAGACCAAGCACCATGTCAGGCTTCACACTCAGCTCAGGTCTGCTTGAGATTCTCTCTCTTCTCCTTTCCCCGCTCACTGTTCACATTCTCTCTCTCTCTAAAATAAATCAATAAGTCTTAAAAAAAAAAAAAAAAAAGGATTACAGGGACCTGGGTGGCTCGGTTAGTTAAGCATCTGCCTTCAGGTCAGGTTATAACCCCAGGATCCTGGGATTGAGGCCCACATCGGGCTCTATGCTTGAGGGCAAGGGTGGGGGTCAGTTTCTCCCTTTCACTCTCCCTCTGTGTTCTCTCTCTCAAATAAATAAAGAATCTTAAAAAAGGAATTGCAAGAGGAGTAAAAATAATAATCATTGTAGATGATATGATTATTGATATTATTATTGACCCCCAAACTGTCTTAAAGAATGCAGATAAATTATTGATACTAGAGTTAAGAAAGATTGTTGTGTGATAAAAGAATCAATTTATAATCCATGTCATTATACCAATAACAAACAGAAAACATTATTTAAAGGGATATGTATTATTATAACTACAAAACAGATTATGTGTGTTAATAAATCAAATAAGAAATGTAGAATACTTTTTTGAAGAAAACGATAAACCCTTATTCAGAAAAGTTAAATAAGTCCTAAGTCAGCTAATAGATTGACATTGATAAATGTTTATAGGAGGATTCAGTATCCTAAACATTTTTATAATGGATTAATAGAGAATTAATAGTTTATTATAGTCCAGAGATTGCCAATCAAAATCCCAAAATTTATTTTTTGAAAATTAGCAACTTGATTCCTATATGTGAAGCGGCAGGGTTAGGAATAACTATGATACAATGAGTTTTCCCTATGAGATATTGATATTTAAACCTTAATACTTAGTATATTATTGGCTCAGGGATAGAGAAACTAGAGAAACAGAGTTGGTAAGTAACAGAGGTGGCAAAGTCAGCAGGAAGATGACAGATTATTCAATAAATGATATTAAGACAAATGACAAAGTCTATGGAAACAAAATAAATTGGATCACAGTATCGGCTCATAAAGAGAAACCACCTGGCAATGAATTTATGACTTAAATATGAAAGGCAAAACCTTAACACCTTAAAAAGAAAGTTTAGGAAACTGTATTTTTTCAGTCTGGGATAAAGAAGGATAAAAAATAAGATTCAAAAAGTGCATAACACAAATAGATTAGTACATTAGACTTTATTAAACATAAGATTTTCTGTTCATCAAAAGATAATGTGAAAAAAGTTAAAAGGTAAGTCACGAGAGTTTCAAATATATGACCACAAAAGATTAGCATCCAGAATATCTTAAGGTGTTCCTCCAAATCAATAAGAAAAAGATTGATAGCTTAACAGGAAAAAAATGGACAAAAGACACAAAAAAGCAATTATAGAAGACCAATGTGAAGCACCCATAAACATAGAAAATACACTCAACCTTATTAATAAAAAAGGAAATATAAATAAATGTACTTGGTCTACCATATCATACCCACCATTTTTTCCTTTTTTTTTAAATTTTTAATTTTTTTATTAACATACACTGTATTATTAGTCCCAGGGGCACAGGTCTGTGAATTGCCAGGTTTACACTTCATAGCACTCACCATAGCACATACCTTCCCTGTGTCCATAACCCAACCACCCTTCCCCCCAGCAACCCTCGGTTTGTTTTGTGAGTCTAAGAGTCTCTTATGGTTTGTCTCCCTCCTGATCCCATCTTGTTTCATTTTTTCCTTTCCTATCCCCCAAACCCCCAATATTGCCTCTCAGCTTCCTCATATCCGGAAGGTCGTATGATAATTGTCTTTCTCCGATTGACATATTTCACTCAGCCTAATACCCTCTAGTTCCATCCACATTGTCGCAAATGGCAAGATTTCATTTCTTTTGATGGCTGCATAGTATTCCATTGTGTATATATACCACATCTTCTTTATCCATTCATCTGTTGATGAACTCCTCGGTTCTTTCCATAGTTTGGCTATTGTGGACATTGCTGCTATAAACATTTGGGTGCACGTGCCCCTTCGGATCAATGTAAAGATACATTTGTATCTTTAGGGTAAATACCCAGTAGTGCAATTGCTGGGTCATAGGGTAGCTCTATTTTCAACTTTTTGAGGAATCTCTATGCTGTTTTCCAGAGTGGTTGCACTAGCTTGCATTCCCACCAACAATGTAGGAGGGTTCCCCTTTCTCTGCATCCTCGCCAGCATTTGTCATTTCCTGACTTGTTAATTTTAACCATTCTAACTGGTGTGAGGTGATATCTCATTGTGGTTTTGATTTGTAATTCCTGATGCCAAGTGATGTGGAGCACTTTTTCATGTGTCTGTTGGCCATCTGGATGTCTTCTTTGCAGAAACGTCTGTTCGTGTCCTCTGCCCATTTCTTGATTGTATTATTTGTTCTTTGGGTGTTGAGTTTGATAAGTTCTTTATAGATTTTGGATTCTAGCCCTTTATCTGATATGTCATTTGCAGATATCTTTTCCCATTCTGTCAGTTGTCTTTTGTTGACTGTTTCCTTTGCTGTGCAAAGGCTTTTGATCTTGATGAAGTCCCAATAGTTCATTTTTGCCCTTGCTTCCCTGATCTTTGGTGATGTTCCTAGGAAGAAGTTGCTGTGGCTGAGGTCGAGGAGGTTGCTGCCTGTGTTCTCCTCAAGGATTTTGATGGATTCCTTTCTCACATTGAGGTCCTTCATCCATTTTGAGTCTATTTTCATGTGTGGTGTGGGGAAACAGTCCAATTTCATTTTTCTGCATGTGACTGTCCAATTTTCCCAACACCATTTGTTGAAGAGACTGTCTTTTTTCCATTGGACATTCTTTCCTGCTTTGTTTAAGATTAGTTGATCATAGAGTTGAGGGTCTATTTCTGGGCTCTCTATTCTGTTCCATTGATCTATTTGTCTGTTTTTGTGCCAGTACCATGCTGTCTTGATGACAGCTTTGTAATAGAGCTTGAAGTCCGGAATTGTGATGCCACCAACTTTGGCTTTCTTTTTCAATATCCCTTTGGCTATTCAAGGTCTTTTCTGGTTCCATATACATTGTAGGATTATTTGTTCCATTTCTTTGGAAAAAATTGGTGGTATTTTGAAAGGGATTGCATTAAATATATAGATTGCTTTAGGTAGCATAGACATTTTCACAATATTTGTTCTTTCAATCAAGGAGCATGGAACATTTTTCCATTTCTTTGTGTCTTCCTCAATTTCTTTCACGAGTACTTTATAGTTTTCTGAGTATAGATTCTTAGCCTCTTTGCTTAGGTTTATTCCTAGGTATCTTATAGTTTTGGGTGCAATTGTAAATGGGAATGACTCCTTAATTTCTCTTTCTTCTGTCTTGTTGGTGTAGAGAAATGCAACTGATTTCTGTGCATTGATTTTATATGCTGACGCTTTATTGAATTCCTGTACAAGTTCTAGCAGTTTTGGAGTGGAGTCTTTTGGGTTTTCCACATAGAGTATCATATCATCTGTGAAGAGTGAGAGTTTGACTTCTCCTTTGCTGATTTGGATGCCTTTAATTTCTTTTTGTTGTCTGATTGCTGAAGCTAGGACTTCTAGTACTATGATGAATGGCAGTGGTGATAATGGACATCCCTGCCATGTTCCTGACCTTAGCAGAAAAGCTTTCAGTTTTTCTCCATTGAGAATGATATTTGAGGTGGGTTTTTCATAGATGGCTTTGATGATATTGAGGTATGTGCCCTCTATCCCTACACTTTGAAGAGTTTTGATCAGGAAGAGATACTGTACTTTGTCAAATGCTTTTTCAGCATCTATTGAGAGGATCATATGGTTCTTGTTCTTTCTTTTATTAATGTGTTGAATCACATTGATTGATTTGCAGATGTTGAACCAACCTTGTAGCCCTGGAATAAATCCACTTGGTTGTGGTGAATAATCCTTTTAATGTACTGTTGAATCCTATTGCTAGTATTTTGGTGAGAATTTTCGCATCTGTGTTCATCAAGGATTTTGGTCTGTAATTCTCTTTTTTGATGGGATCCTTGTCTGGTTTTGGGATCAAGGTGATGCTGGCCTCATAAAATGAGTTTGGAAGTTTTCCTTCCATTTCTATTTTTTGGAACAGTTTCAGGAGAATAGGAATTAGTTCTTCTTTAAATGTTTGGTAGAATTCCCCTGGGAAGCCGTCTGGCCCTGGGCTTTTGTTTGTTTGGAGATTTTTAATGACTGTTTCAATCTCCTTACTGGTTATGGGTCTGTTCAGGTTTTCTATTTCTTCCTGGTTCAGTTGTGGTAGTTTATATGTCTCTAGGAATGCATCCATTTCTTCCAGATTGTCAAATTTTTTTTTTTGTTGTTTTTTTTTTGTTTTTTTTTTGGTGCCGAGACCCGGGAAGATTGTCAAATTTTTTGCATAGAGTTGCTCATAGTATGTTCTTATAATTGTTTGTATTTCTTTGGTGTTGGTTGTGATCTCTCCTCTTTCATTCATGATTTTATTTATTTGGGTCCTCTCTCTTTTCTTTTTGATAAGTCTGGCCAGGGGTTTATCAATCTTATTAATTCTTTCAAAGAACCAGCTCCTTGTTTCTTTGATTTGTTCTATTGTTTTTTTGGTTTCTATTTCATTGATTTCTGCTCTGATCTTTATGATTTCTCTTCTCCTGCTGGGTTTAGGCTTTCTTTGTTGTTCTTTCTCCAGCTCCTTTAGGTGTATCTGAGACATTTCTTGTTTCTTGAGAAAGGCTTGTACTGCTATATATTTTCCTCTCAGGACTACCTTTGTTGTGTCCCACAGATTTTGAACCATTGTGTTTTCATTATCATTTGTTTCCGTGAATTTTTTCAATTCTTCTTTAATTTCCTGGTTGACTGATTCATTTTTTAGAAGGATGCTGTTTAGTCTCCATGTATTTGTGTTCTTTCCAAATTTCCTCTTGTGATTGAGTTCTAGCTTCAACTAGAAGCTAGAAGTCTGAAAATATGCAGGGAATGATCCCAATCTTTTGATACCGGTTGAGACCTGATTTATGACCCAGGGTGTGGTCTATTCTGGAGAATGTTCCATGTGCATAGAGAAGAATGTGTATTCTGTTGCTTTGGGATGAAATATTCTGAATATATCTGTGATGTCCATCTCATCCAGTGTATCATTTAAGGCCTTTATTTCCTTGTTGATCTTTTGCTTGGATGATCTATTTCAGTGAGGGGAGTGCTGAAGTCCCCTACTATTATTGTATTATTGTTGATGTGTTTCTTTGATTTTGTTATTCATTGGTTTATATAGTTGGCTGCTCCCATGTTAGGGGCATAGATATTTAAAATTGTTAGATCTTCTTGTTGGACAGACCCTTTGAGTATGATATAGAGTACTTCCTCATCTCTTATTACAGTCTTTGGCTTAAAATCTAATTGATCTGATATAAGGATTGCCACCCTAGCTTTCTTCTGATGTTCATTAGCACGGTAAATTGTTTTCCACCCCCTCACTTTAAATCTGGAGGTGTCTTCAGGTCTAAAATGAGTTTCTTTTAGGCAACATATTGATGGTTTTATTTTTTTATCCATTCTGATACCTGTGTCTTTTGATTGGGGCATTTAGCCCATTAACATTCAGGGTAACTATTGAGAGATATGAATTTAGTGCCATGTATTGCCTGTAAGATGACTATTACTGTATATTGTCTCTGTTCCTTTCTGATCTACTACTTTTAGGCTCTCTCTTTGCTTAGAGGACCCCTTTCAATATTTCCTGTAGAGCTGGTTTAGTGTTTGCAAATTCTTTCAGTTTTTGTTTGTCCTGGAAGCTTTTAATCTCTCCTTCTATTTTCAATGATAGCCTTGCTGGTTATAGTATTCTTGGCTGCATGTTTTTCTCATTTAGTGCTCTGAATATATCATGCCAGCTTTTTCTGTCCTGCCAGGTCTCTGCGGATAAGTCCGCTGCCAATCTAATATTTTTACCATTGTATGTTACAGACTTCTTGCCCCGGGCTGCTTTTAGCATTTTCTCTTTGTCACTAAGACTTGTAAATTTTACTATTAGGTGATGGGGTATGGACCTATCCTTGTTGATTTTGAGGGGGATTCTCTGTGCCTCCTGGATTTTGATGCTTGTTCCCTTTGCCATATTAGGGAAATTCTCTCCAATAATTCTCTCCAATATACCTTCTACTCCCCTCTCTCTTTCTTCTTCTTCTGGAATCCCAATTATTCTAATGTTGTTTCATCTTATGGTGTCACTTATCTCTCGAATTCTCCCCTCGTGGTCCAGTATTTGTTTGTCTCTCTTTTGCTCAGCTTCTTTATTCTCTGTCATTTGGTCTTCTTTATCACTAATTCTTTCTTCTGTCTCATTTATCCTAGCAGTAAGAGCCTCCATTTTTTATTGCACCTCATTAATAGCTTTTTTGATTTCAATATGGTTAGATTTTAGTTCTTTTATTTCTCCAGAAAGGGCTTTTATCTCTCCAGAGAGATTTTCTCTAATATCTTCCATGCCTTTTTGGAGCCCGGCTAGAACCTTGAGAATTATCATTCTGACTCTAGATCTGACATATTACCAATGTCTGTATTGATTAGGTCCCTAGCCTTCAGTACTGCCTCTTGTTCTTTTTTTTGTGGTGATTTTTTTCCACCTTGTCATTTTGTCCAGATAAGAGTATATGAAGGAGCAAATAAAATACTAAAAGTGTGACAAGACCCCAGGAAAATGCACTTTAACCAAATCAGAAGAGACCTCAAATCATGGGGGGCGAGAAAGGGGATAAAAAGAAGTTCAGGAAAAAAAATTTAAAAAAGAAAACAAATAAAGAAAAAATATAAAAAAGAAAATAATATATTAGATAAACTAGTTAAAAAACGTTAAAAAAGGGTAAAAGTTAAAAAAATTAGCAGAAAAAAAAATAAAAGTAAAAAAAATTAAATTAACTGCAAGAATAAAGAATCATGAGGAGAAAGCCATGAGTTCCGTGCTTTGCTTTCTCCTCCTCTGGAATTCTGCTGCTCTCCTTGGTAGGTGAACTTGGTCTTAGCTGGATTTCTTGTTAATCTTCTGGGGGAGGGGCTGTTGTAGTGATTCTCAAGTGTCTTTGCCCCAGGCAGAATTGAACCACCCCTACCAGTGTCCAGGCTAAGTAATCTGCTCGGGTTCACTTTCAGGAGCTTTTGTTCCCTGAATGATTTCTGTAGAGTTCTGGAGGATGGGAATGAAAATGGCAGCCTCCCAGTCTCCGGCTGGAGGAGCCGAGAGCTGGGGTCCCCACTCCTCAGTGCGCCCTCAGAGAAAGAGTCTAATCCCTGGCCTCTGGCCACACTCTGACCTCACCCAGCCTGTGACCAGTTCAAGGTAACCCCAAGCTGAGAGCTCACTCCTTGGGTCTTTCTCTGCAGCCGGCTTCCCCACTCTAATACCTGTGAACTCTGCAACACTCAGATACCCTGATCCTTCTGTGACCCCGCAGGACCTGGGGCCACGCTGACCCCACGTGGGCTTCACCCCAGTTTAGCCTCTGGAGTGATGTTTCTCAGTGGAGCAGACTTTTAAAAGTCCTGATTTTGTGCTCTGTTGCTCCACCACTTGCCAGGAGCCAGCCCCTACTCCCGCAGTCTATCTTCCTGTCGCTTTGGATTCCCTTCTCTACTGGTCCTACCTTTCAGAAACTGGACGATTTTCTGTCTCTAGAATTGCTGTTCTTCTTATCTTCAATATCCCATTGGATTGTAGGTGTTTGCAATGGTTTGATAAGCTATCTAGCTGATCTTCTGCTGCCTGATGTAGTCTCAGCCTGCTACTTCTCCACCATCTTGACTCCTCTCCTCTTAAATGTCTTTTCTTATAAGTAAGGATTTACCTTACTCTTCAACCACTGCATAGTACATCCTGCAATGAATATTCCAAATATTTAAGATATTTGTAATGTTTTGTATCTAACCCTCTTTTTCAAATAATAATGTAAAAAACCAACTTTGTGTCTTTTCCCTTATAATCCTGTATTTTTGTAGAATGGATATCCAGAAGTCAATACTGATTGAAGTATATATTCCTTTAATTTTTTAGAAAATTTACCCTTTTACTTTCTAAAATGTCATGGTTAATACATTTTCCTACAAACAGTACATGAGAAAAATTATTTTTCCTCCTTTTGTCAAAACCAGATATCTTTTTAATTGTTGCCATTATGTTACATAAACAAAACTGTAGGTCATGTTTATGTAATACACATTTCCCTAGCTTTTAGTAATATTGAGCATCTATATATATATATTTATATATTTTTTTAAAGAGTTTATTTATTTATTTGTCAGAGAGAAAGATGAGAGAGAGCCAGCACAGGCAGAGTGGCAGGCTGAGGCAGAGGAAGAATCAGGCTCCCCACTGAGCAAGGAGCCTGATGTGGGACTCGATCCCAGAACGCCAGGATCATGACCTGAGCCAAAGGCAGCCGCCCAACCAACTGAACCATCCAGGTGTTACTTTGTATATATTTTATATTTAAATTGCCTCTTTCTCTTTTACTTATTTTTAGATTAGATTCAATTTTACTTACTGACTTTTAGGAGTTTTCTAATATTCTGAATAATAATTTTTCTACATTCTTTTTAAAATATTTTCTTCAGACTGACTTTTGCCTTTTGACCTTATGGCATTTTGCACAAAAGTTTTAATTAATATGCCAATAATTTTTTAATCATTATGTCTTTAGTTGTTGGGGTTTATATCTAGCTTAGAAATGTCTTCCCATTACAAAACTGTAATTAAATTTCCCTGCATAATTTCATTTCAAATACAATTTTGTTTTATTTTTACTTTGAACAATCAGTTGTTACAAATAGATCTGGAAGTTATTTTTGTGAATGATGTGAAACTGATTTAAGGATGTTTTAAGTAAATGAATAAACCATATCCTTTCTCCAACGGCCTGATAATAGTTACAAATGTCTTCTGATGATGATGATGATGATGACAATATCTTTGATTGTTATCTAGGATTGTTTAGCCTTTCAAATGTTTTATGTGAATTAACTAATTTAATTCTAAAAATAGGTAGGAAGTGTTATTATCCCCTTTTTATACATTAGGAAATTAAAGTTTAGTAAGATTAAGTAGTTTTCCCAAGGTGACAGAGCCAGTTAGTGTTAGAATCAAATTTGAACCCAGCCAGTCTGGCTCCAGAATGTATGCTCTTAGCTATCAGGCTATGTTTTTAATATCCTAAATTCCAATAATAATAGATGTCTTTTCTGTACTAGCCACTTATATTGTTGATCTATTCCTATGTTAATGTACACCACTTTAATTACTCTGAATTCAACATCATTGGTATATGGTAGGGCACATCCCAAATTAATGTCTCTCTAGTACTGTGCTATTTTTACATAAAAACATAATCTATTCATTGCTTTTGGCTTTTTAAAAATTGGTCCTTAACAATGTTTCTTTTCCTCCTTTTGTTGGGTTTTGTTTTTATTGTTGTAGTCTTGCACTTTTCTTTTGGTTTATTTTCAGGTGTTCCAAAATATTTGTTTTAGTTGTAAACAGCATATTTTCAATGATATTTTCTGATTATGTATGAATGTAATTATGTATGTAGGAAAACTATAATTAGTTGATTTTTGTCTCTGGCATGTAGCTGAAAGATCTTGTAAACTCTGTGTTTCCAATTACTTTTTAAAATTTCTTTTAGAAGTAAAAACCATGAAGAGCTTTTGGCTTTCCTTAGAAATGAAGAATATAAAATTGTTACACAAATGAATAATTTAAAAAAGAAAGGCATAGAGGACTATTATGTTCCTTGAATTTACCCATTAAAGCAACTTAATTTTATGTATTTTGAGCTAGCCCATGTGGGTGTGAAACAATTTTCTTCACTTGAATTTTTTTCTTTGCTGTCTTTTATTTCCTTTTTGTTTTTTCTTTTGCATAAAAAATTCTAAGAAAAAAACTATATGTCAATTTACATTATTAAGATAATTTCAAATCTTGCTTAAGCAACTACAATGTATCTCACTCAAAGAAAAAACATTAGCATTGTACAATGATTTCTTTAAGATTTGTCAATCTCAGCATCTTTAAAAGGCAGATTCTTCATCCTATGAATGCCATTGATGGTGTGAGACAACCTAAAGAGAATTTCATCTAAAGTACAGACACATGCACACATACACACACGTGCATGTATGTACCACATTAATGTACACCTCTGAAACATGAGGAACAAAATCAGCAAACGACAAACTGGTGACAGCAATTATGAATAAAATGCTCCATTTTGACCAAGACCATCTTACCAGGAGATGATAACTAACATAACAGCAGGTTTTAGTGGTTTATTAAAATATGCTACTGTTATAAGAGTTCTTTCTCCAGTGGTGCCCACGGTTCTTGGTCACACAACTTCAAAGAATAAAAAGGTAGATCAGACAGAGTGGTGGGCAGCGAAGCAAAGTTTACTGAACAATAGTGAAGTGATAATACAAATGTCCCCAGGAAGGAGGGGACCCAAGAAGGTTGCCACTATCCTTCATCACTACCTTTGCGGAACACCTCAAACTTGATCGTGTTTCCAAACATTGCTATTTTTAAAATCCTTACCACAAAGTGATAGTGGTTTAAATCAGAAATATTTCAGAGAAAATTAAAACAACATGCAGTGCCTGATAAAAGGAATATTTACATCTGAACTCTACCAAGGGACTTACTAATATTTTCCTTTAAACAATTAAATTCTATCTTCAGATTTATTAAAAGCTATTACTAATGTGGAACTGATGATATAGCTTTCAGTAGAGCCGGTCAAAATCAAAACAGTATTTTCAAAAGAAAGGAAAGAAAGCATTTGTAAGGGGAGCCAAGAAGAGAAGAGGAGGCAGATATTGGAGGTAAGGGATAGCATGGCAGAGTAAAGAAAGTGCATGTACCAGGGAAACAGCAGATAGAAAAGAGGAAGCAAATGGGAGAGAGCACTTGGAAAAAAATACAATAGATTACTTGATTGATGATTAGATGGGCACAGAGAAGCAAGTTCAAAAGCTAAGTTGAAGGACAGATTTCTATCATTTATAAAAAATTGTATTAGAAAATAACATCTTTTTACTGAAGGCACTGTAAAGAGAATGAAGTCTCATTGGAAAAAAAATTTTCTTAATTTCCCCAACAAGGTACATAATAAGTTATGTTTTCTCCATATAATGCAATTATTTTAGTTGTTGTAAAAGAGAAAATATTCACAACATATTTAGTTGTAAACCATGTGATAAAATTATATATTGTAAAACCCATCTAAAAAATATGTTGTGTATGTAAGTATGCTCAGTAAAATGTGAAATATGTTGACACCCCCCAAAAAACCCAACCCCCACACATCCCATATTGCATAGATATTGTATAATACACATGCAAATACTACAATTGTTTGATTTAAAATCTAAGGACTAAAATTCAAGACCAAATATTTGACCAAATCTCTTGAACATTTAGTGGATTACTATTTTGGGCTGAGATCATACAGACACACACACATGCACACACACATACATATGCAGACACATATATACATACACATATATGCATACAATTTCATATACATTACACATTACACAGACACACACACACACACACCCTAAAAGGGTGAAGTGTTCTGTTCTTTTGGGGAGACCTCCTTACCCTCCCCCACTCCTTCTCCAAAAGCATTTTAAAATAATGTAAGATGTTTTATAATATTCATGCATAGTTATTTATTTATTTGTCTATTTATTTTAGAGAGAGAGAGAGAGAACAAGCTGGTGTGAGCCAGGGAGAGGGGCAGAGGGAGAGAATCTCAAGCAGGCTCCTCGCCCAGCTCAGAGCCAGATGCAGGGCGGGCTCGCTCTCACAACACCGAAATCATGACTTGAGCCAAAATCAAGCATCAGATGCTTAACCAACTAAGTCACAGGCACCCCATACCCATGAATATTTTATAACTTTCTCATGATACTTATTTAGTGTTTTTAAAGTTCAAAAGAAATTAATAAGATCATGCTCCTGCTTTCAGGTTGATTTTCCACAGTATAACTAATGTACACTTCTAAGAAACTATACATGTAAGTGCAAATCTGGCTACTGCTGATCTGACACAGGTGCTGGGGAAACTCACTGGTAAGGCACTTAGTTAAGGAAAGTAACGTGCAATATGAAAACTCAAGCTATCTTGAGCCATCTATTGAATTCCCCTGGCTGATATGATCTCTTTCCCCTTTAATTCTGATGTCTTGTGCTTTTCATTTTTTTTGTTTAGCACCTGTTTAAAATCTCTTATGCCTCACTGTGGAATGGTAACAACACTCTATGAATTTTCAACATATATTACAAGATTCTTTTTTTTTTTTTTTAAAGATTTTATTTACTTATTTGCCAGAGAGAGAGAGAGAGGGAGAGAGAGCGCGCACGCAAGCGAGCACAGGCAGACAGAGTGGCAGCAGAGGCAGAGGGAGAAGCAGGCTTCCCGCGGAGCAAGGAGCCCGATATGGGACTCGATCCCAGGATGCTGGGATCATGACCTGAGCCGAAGGCAGCTGCTTAACCAACTGAGCCACCCAGGCGTCCCATATTACAAGATTCTTGAGAACAAGAATTTTGTTCATAGTTATATCCCTGATGTACCTCTGTACCTATTCACTATTCCTTCCTCATAAATGTAATTTATTCATAAACATCTGCATTTTTAAATTATATTGATATTATTTCAAATAAGTATATTATTTTTCTCATATAGATTGTTAGAAATGTATGAGGAATCTTACATGTTTCCATATACTTCAGGACTTTGCAAATATCGTAATAGTCATAAATATCCTCAACTGAATGAGCGTCGTGGCTTGGCAGATGGATCAAAGACAGTTAAGTAGGAGATACAGACAGGTAAGGAAGGAGCCAAAGTGAAACATGTACAATCTTTCTGTTAAGGAGTAGTTGGTAACTTCAGCCCTTCTCCAATATCAGTTAGTAGAACCTCCATCTTTCTAGTCACTTAATTAATTATCTTTGACTCTTCCATTTCTCCTCACATACCACCTCAAGCAATCATGTAGTCCCCTCAGCTCTAAACACATGAATTCCAAATAGACCCATTTCTCATCGCTTGCTGCTAACCACTGCAGCCCAAAGGAAAATCATCACTTACCAGAAAGGATCTCCCTGCTCCCACCTTTGTTCTCTTTCTTATATGAGTAATGTTCACATGGTGACTAGAGGCATCTTTTCAGTTATAAGTCAGATCATATCACTCCTCACTCAACCCTTTAAAATCGCTTGCCAGGGGCACCTGGGTGGCTCAGTGGGTTAAGCTGCTGCCTTTGGCTCAGGTCATGATCTCAGGGTCCTGGGATCGAGTCCCGCATCGGGCTCTCTGCTCAGCGGGGAGCCTGCTTCTCTCTCTCTCTGTCTGCCTTGCCTCTCTGCCTACTTGTGATCTCTCTCTGTCAAATAAATGAATAAAATCTTAAAAAAAAAACAACAACAACTCTACCGCTAAAATCGCTTGCCAATCCTCCCAGAGTACAACCCATGGCATATACATGGCATGAGCAGCCCTATATGCTCTGGATCCCCTGTTCTCTCTGTCCTGCCCTTTTTCCACTCTCCCTTTCCACTAGCCTCTTTACTCTTCCTTAACACTACAAACACATCCATGACATAATTTTTGAAGCATTGTTTCCACGCTGTTAAGTGTCTGGGTGGCTTCGTCTGCTGAGTGCCGGACCATTGGTTTTGGCTCAGGTCTTGTGATCTAGCCTGGATGGTGGCTCTGTGCTTGGCATGAAGTTGGCTTCAGACTCTCTCTCCCTGTCCCTCCCACTCACTCTCACTTTTTCTCAAATAAATAAATACATAAAATCTTCACATATTATTTTTTAAAAATATTTTATGTATTCTTAAATTTAATTTAATTTAATTTTTTTAGAGAAAAAAAGCATGAGTGACAGGGAGGGACAGAGGAAGGAGGACAAGAAACCATCTCCCTCCACCCCACCCAACTTGGAGATCCATCCCAAGACTCAAGATCATGATCTGAGCCAAAGTCTAGGTGCTTAGCCAACTGAGCCACTAATATAAGAAATCTCTTTTCCCAAATATTAGCTTGCTTCATCTTCATATCTCTTCTGGTCTTTTTCAAATGTCACCTTTTCTGACTGTCCCAACATTTTGACTTCTTTATACAAATATATGTCCATTCAACAAACTCTACCTTTTCTATTGCATTTTGGTTTTTTCTTCATAGCACTTTGTTCCATCTAACAGTTTCTGTATTGATTTGTTCCCTGTCTGCCTCCCTGCTCTAGAATGAGAGGTCCAAGATGGTAGAGCTTTGTTTTTTTCACTGCTCTATTCTTGGGACTCAGGAAAGAGGACTATAGTACATGCTCAAAAGCGTTTTTATTTACGGAATGAGTGAATGAATGAATGAATAAAAAGTAAATGAATGAATAAGAAAGAGAGAATTGATGGAGGTTTCAGATGTCAAAATAGAGTTTTGCTTTGATGTGAAAAACAACAGAGGTCCTCTATGGATGGTTGAGGAAGGAAGTCGAAGTTACCTATAATCAGAGAGAGAACAAATTTGAGAAAGCCAGAGCGTAAGGGAGGGATTGTTGTAATCCAGTCTGAGGTCACTGAAATCTGGCTTGGGAGAAGAGTTATGGAAATGGAGAAACAGCAATGAATTCAAATGGGACAAAAAGTGAATTGGATGAATTAATGACAGTGGGTGGAGGGAGGTAGTATTCTTAGACATTCCAAACATGGTGACATTAGAGAACAGTTGTGCCACTACCAACAAGGGAGAAGTTGGAAAGGATGACACTGCTGTTATAGAGAAAGGACTATGGTTTATGATATATTTTTTTAAATTTCAGTGACATAGAGAAGAATGAATGAAAACAGCTTTATAGTCTTAAACGACTTTTTCAAACCACACTTTACTTTTGTATTTTATATTCCTCTTATGTGTTATCAGGCAGCTGTAATTTGACTTGTAAACTGATTAGCAGAGGAGTGATTCTGAACTTCTCCAAGTCAATTTAAGGTATGTTCCTACTGGATCTGAAAGAGTATTGAAACTCAGAGGTGAGTTCCCAGGTTCTCTTTGGTCTTACCACCCTAGCGAATGGATACATTTTAATGTGCTTTCAGAGACAGCACATTGGGATTATGGATTCTCAAGGTCCTACATTTGTACACTGAGATACAGAAAGGGAGAGAGAAAGACCCAAACTGGTTTATTGTTTTGCACTAAAACCCCAATATCTTTGCTATTTTCTTTAGTATTAAATTTCTGAGAATGTAAGAAATACATGTCTGCCCTATTGGTTTATAAGGGGGTAATCAAGAATACTGTAAGTTTATGGAATAAAGGCATACCACTTAACTGCCCTTCAAAACCTGTAGCAAAATGTCTGGAAGGGCTGAGCCATTTAGTCTCGTAAGACTGAAGTGATGGTTATAAGAATTAATATCCATTTACATTTCTGGGGGCGGGTGTATCCCTTCAAGATTCTAATTGTTCCTAATGGATCATAAGCTTTGAATTTATTCTCCCTATTTTGGGAGAATTACATACCATGATATTATTACTTACCATGGTAGATAGACTTGAGCAGATATTAGGTTTGGTTGCACTTTTGAATGGATAGAGTTAAGTCACCACCTTGATTAGTAAGAATTCTTTGGTCAAAGTGATGATAACTCAATTCAAACATCTGTGGCAAAAAGGAGTATTTCCTGGAGAGACACTTTGTTGTCAAGTGTGGTTAAACAAATATAACTCATCAGCCTCTGGGAGGGCAGGACCATCAAGTGACTGATGCCAGGAACAGCTCGAAGTGGGGACGTGAACACTACCAGGACTCAGTCTTGGCCCCTTGTTTCTGCTTCTCTGTTGTTCATTTTTTTTTTTTTTTTTCCTATTTAAGGCTAGCTTCCTGCTCTGCTTCTCCAGCACATGCAGGAAGTACTAGTTAGCTTTCTCCAATTCTAGTTTGAAAAAAATCCCAGATAAGGATGCTGAGTTGCTTTTAGGTTCTAGGTTCACCCTTGCCATATTCATCCAGATCCCAGGGGTCATGATGTAGGGTCCTGCAAAAGAACCAAGAGTCTTCTTTCATTTCATAGATGGGAAAACAAAGATGAGGCATAAGGAGGATAACTGACTTGTTCAAGGTCGCTAAGCAAGTACAATATATTTCATCAGTGTCTCTAGTAGTCATTAAATAAATATTAATTATCATTGGACTTACAATAATTAAAAAAGAGCCATACTGAAAGACCTGAAACAGCAGCAAAACCAAGAGAGCAGACTACATTTACTAGGTTTTATAGTACCATCTAGTGGTAATCTAAGAAATTTCATCATTGTTCCTATTTCACACTAACTGAGTTTTATTTTGCTTAACGTAATATTTAAAAAGGCACCATAAATGGGAAAAACATTTAGAATCAACTATGTATACATTTTATGGGCCCAGCAAGAGAACAGCATATATTTATTTATTTACTATTTATTCAGTTATTTCATTTTTCTAAAGATTGATTGATTGATTGATTGATTTGAGAGAGAGAGAAACAGAGAAAAGAGAGAGAGGAGAGGGGCAGAGGGAGAGAATCAAGCTGACTCCTGGCTGAGTAGAGAGAGCAATGTGGGGATGGATCCCATGATCCATGAGGCCATGACCTGAACCTAAACCCAAAGACGGGCACCCAACCAACTGAGCCACCCACACACCCTAAGAACTACATATATTTAAAGGATTTTTCCAATTTATATTCAAGAAATCACCTTTCCAGTGCTGTTGTTGACAATTATTTTGAAATTTTAATAAAATTGGGATAAATTTTCTTATAAAAAATAGGCATTTGCTCTCAGCTTCAGTATAAAATGAGTCAGATTTCAAGGTTTCCAACAGTCTGGTATGTGAGCCCTATTTCTTTCTTTCTTTTTTTTTTTTTTAAAAAGATTTTATTTATTTATTTGACAGAGAGAAATCACAAGTAGACGGAGAGGCAGGCAGAGAGAGAGCGGGAAGCAGGCTCCCCGCTGAGCAGAGAGCCCGATGCGGGGCTCGATCCCAGGACCCTGAGATCATGACCTGAGCTGAAGGCAGCGGCTTAACCCACTGAGCCACCCAGGCGCCCCTGTGAGCCCTATTTCTGGGAAATAAATAGTTCTTAATAAGAATGAAGTAAAAAAGCGAGTGCTAGGGACCCTTCCTGAGATGTTCTCACTTACCCGTCAGGAGGCCCTGGAGCTGCTCTGGGGTTTGTTCCTAGGATAAGACAGAGGGAGGCAGAGGGCGCACACCCGGCCGGTCAGACTGCTTGTGAATCGTGTTCACTCTGGTCCCACCAACAATTTTGATACAACACAGCCATGCTGTTCTCTTTTATACCTGCGATATTCAATAACATGATTCTGGCATTTTTAAAATTTCTACATATTATTAAACAATTTTAAGGTAAGGGAAACCTGATAGGCTTTTATAAACATATTAACCATTTGACTGAAAATTTTTAAGATTATGTTTAGTTCATCATTTGATGATTTTTAGTATAAACTTATACTCTTATTGCAGAAATATTTCATGGTACACGTGATCACTTAATTTGTCCCTGGACCACTAGACCTTTAACAAGAAAATTTACCTATCTTTAGAGAGTTCACCAAGCCATGCTCTATAAGATGAAATCAAGCCAATATTCATAACTCCAGTTTTTTGGTGAGGTCATTCAAATCTTGATATGCTCCACAAGGGGAAAAGTCATGAGAACATCCGTAATTCAAACATGTTGTTTTCTTATCTTGAGGTAACAAGACTTGATCATATGTGAAAATATTATTATACCTTTTCCCCGGATAAAAAAGAGCTGCTTCTCCAGCTAGCTAATTAGTTTAACCTTCAATTCCTGTATCAACCACCAACATGGGAATAGTTTTTAGTGATATTGGTAAACTAAATGCTAATGGATATGATTGATTTAGTAAGGTTTACAGTTAGATACACTTTGAGAGTTAATCGCACTTGTATGGAAAGGAAAGGTTTTTTATTTTATTTATTTTTAGTAGACTCCATGCCCAGCAAGGAGCCCAACGCAGGGCTTGAACTTACAACCCTGAGATCAAGACCTGAGTTGAGACCAAAAATTGAATACTTAACTAAAAGCACCCAGGCATCCCTAAAAATTGTTGTTGTTTTAATGGAGTCTCAAAACAAAATATACCTGTAGTCGTTAACATATTTCTTCATGATAAATTCGTGGGTGATATATATCACTAGTATATCTGGAACATTATTGAAACCATCTGGCTTCTTAGTATGTAATTTTAAAATGCATCAGGTTAACCATAATTTTTAAAATGTTTCACATGTAGTAGAGAAAGTAGCAGCTCTTGCATTAATTTCTCCTTTAACTCATTTTTCGCTTGTAGAGAAATTTAGAGGCAACAGAAATCTCCTGGGAAACATCATTCATCAACTTGCAGAGCCCAGAAGAGTAGCTTTTGGTCAGATCCTCCTGACTGGGTGAAGCATGCTAGAGAGCCCTTCTATATCCAAACAGGAGGAAGGAGTCTGGGCCATCTCAGAAGCATGGTAGGTAACCTTCCACAGTGAAGAGAATGAATGCTGTTGTTTACTTAATTTTCATGACAAAGCATAACTTATTGCTTATCTGAGTCATAGATTCTTCTAGACTGCCCTGCATGGCCACTGGTCAAGTGTTTCAGGGCAAACACTAGCAGGACTGTATTTGTGCAGACGCTGAGAAAGGTTTAACTGAAGACTTGAGGGAGAATTGTTAGAACAGCTCTCTCTGCTCAGCCGCTAACACAACATCAAAGTCTTCATTTACTTGGATTGAGAAAGGTCCCAATTTTAAGACTATCCAATAAATTCTGGATTTCAGTGGGTTCCCATGTCCCATTTTTCTAATTTCAGTCTCATGTTTAATAGGTTTTTTTAAATAACAAAAATCTTGATATGTCCATTATTAGTTTTTGCTCTTGGTGACGTAATTTGATAAGCTTCTTTCAATCTGGGGCTATTCAGCAATATTTTATTTCAGTATTTCTTCAATTACATGTTTTCATTAACTCTCTCAAAAACTTTTTTCTTTTTTGCTTTGATGTAGAATTTATTTTTCTGAGGTACTGATCTACTGTGAATTTTAATTACTTAGACCAATATATTCATTATTCAAACAACCCAAACTGGTTTGAAAGTTCCGTTTTATTATATACCAAATTGTTTCAAGTATTTGGGTCAATTTCTGTTATTTTCTTTTTTGTTCCATTTCTTGTTTTTTTCTTTTCTGTTTGTTCTTTAATCATTACCAGTGTCTTGTTTACTTTTCTGTTTTGTTTGGTTTTATATGTTATTTGTCTTATTTTTCTCAGGTATAGGAAAGACTTAAAATTTCTCCTTTTGTTCCAGGAACATATTGCCATTCTACACTCTCATCTGCACGGATATTTCTTTATTGGATTTTCTAGGTAAATTATTTTATTGCTTGTAAATAGTAAATTTGACTCGCCTTTTTTCATACATATACCCTATTGATTTCTTTCTCTTTTCATCCCTCTGTTTTGCCCTCCGTACCCCCTTTCTTTCTTTCTTTCTTTCATATTCTTTCTTTTCTTTTTCCATCCTTCCTTCCTTCCTTCTGTTTCTTTCTCTTCCTTCCTTCTAGCCCTCCATTCTTTCTTGGTTAAAACTTTCTAAATGATGCTGGATAACAGTGAGCAGTGGTACAGTCTCATCTTACTTATATTATTTGTGATTTTAATGTGATTAGCTAGATAAGTTTTTGCTCTCTTTTTCAATAAAGTATAATATTTGCTGTTGGCCTCACTTTCCAGGCTACCATCTGGGTCAAGTGCAAGGAAGGAGTGATACAGCCTGAGAACCAGTCCCTATAAGACACATGTAGGGTAAGGTTGAGGACTGTCTTTCCCCTCCTCACTCATCAGAGGCCTTGCTTCAGGTTAGGCTTCTCTGTACTCCTCTTACCTTGGAACTTAACTGTCTTTTCAGAGCTTTCTGAAAACTCTCCATTGACTCTGCAGGTGTGCTAGTGAACTCCTGGATGGTTTGCCCTTTACCAAGCTAATTCATCAGTGTAATGTCTTTCAGAAATGACTTGAAGTCACCCTTTTCTGATTTTTCTTAAATTGTTACAAAATATCTCTTGGATTGTGAATGGAAATTAAGTAAATAAAGCAGCTCAGCCAGCTAACTTGAAATGGTTAATGGTTCTTTTGTAGAATAAAATCTATCATGTTGGATTCTCAAGTGTCAAAACACAAGTGAAACTTCTCTTAAGTAATAAGGACAGATGGAAACAATACATTGAAACTCAGTTCCTCTCCACATCAGTGTTGGTAGCTTGCTTTAAAATGTTATTCTGCTCAACTTAATTAACACTGAATTAAGAACAGTGATTCCAAAATGAAATTATGAATATAAATTGGTTATCTCTTTCCAAAAAAAAAGTGAACACTAAGCACATGTGTTGAAAGAGTTCTTTTTATTCAAATTAGTCTATGAATTATTTCCCTTTCTTTTTATGTTGGCAAAGAACCTCTCTAAGAAGCAACATAGAATTTTAGATCAACACTGCATACTAATTAGGGGGGAAAGTCCTCTTTTATTACTCTCTCTGAATAACAAGTATTTTTCCAGGAGAGGCACTGTAGATTTGTGCATATCAATGCCTGATTTTTCAACAGATTTGCTATTCTGATCTATGTTTTACAACATTTAGTCTCACTGTGTCTTTTACAGTGAAATGTCATCATTGTTTATATTACATTTTTGGCAGGACAATGTTGTTACATTTCACAGGAATTGTGGGAAGTTGAAAAATGAGGGAGATAAAGTTATGTAAGAAGCTAATCCTTGGATTCTTGTTTTGCTGTGTAAAAAGTTTGCCCTTGAGCATGATGAGAGATATGAAATATTTCCCAATGCCTTGATAAAAAGTTGAGTTTCTCACAGCAGAGGGATTACATACAATAAGAAGCTCTTTTCTCAGTTGTTTCTATGCTTTTAAACTTAGTTCAGAATTCAGAATGAGTTTGATTGCTGCCTACAATCTATACCACTGCACCCCACCCTTGTTTTCTTACCTCCCTTCTTCAGACACCCTATTTTCTTATTAGAAAATAGCACTTTGGTCTCTAACCAAACCTGTTCTCTCTGTCAGCACCCCATGCTCAGAATCTCTCTGGTTTTTCTTTATTTATGCAACTACTTCTCTGATTTCTATGACTCATTCCCCTGGTTTTCCAGGTAAAAATTGGTTGATCTGGGTGCCTGGGTGGCTCAGATGTTTGAGTGTCTGCCTTTAGCTCAGGTCATGAGCCTGGGGTCCTGGGAACAAGCCCCATGTAGGGCTCCCAGCTCAGCAAGGAATCTGCTTCTCCCTCTCCCTCTTGCTTGTTCTCTCTCTCTAGTGAATATATAAAATCTTAGAAGAAAAATTAGTAGATCTGTCAAACTACCTCTAAGTCTATCCATGGACTCTTATCTCTCTATGCTATAGACTCACATTAACTCACTATTGAGAATCTATGTTAAATATGTGTTAGTAGGAGAGGTGCTGTTTTTCAGGGACTGAATACTTGGTTTGACATCTTTGTCCTGAACAGCCTGGAAGTTTACCCCTGTTCCCGTTTTCAATCACACTGAAGCTGATATATGACTAAGGTGTTATCCAAATGTCATCTCCTCTTCTCCAGCTTCAAATTGAAGTTAATATCTCACAATTCTACAAAGTCTCCAAATGACACAGACCTTGGTTGTAAGGTTGGCCATTTTGTAACTTCTCAGGCTGACGGAAATTCTTTTCAAGAAGGGAGCTGTGTGCCTCCTACTGGCAAGCTGCCTCTCGGGGCCGGGGGGAGGGGGCACTCTGCTAGTGGAAAGGCTCATCTTTTCCCTAGAACTGTTTGTTCTTCCATATGGCAGGAACCATCTCTAGCTCACTCTCCTGACTGATACAGTATTACAGCTTTTTAAAGTAGGGAATGTCTCTTGCAAACAAGTATGCCGTTAAAGAACCATAATATTTGCATTTAGTGCATGGTTCCTTTCAGGGTTGAGTTGGGTCCTCATTTCTTGTCTTCCCAATGAAAGAATTCAGTTGAGAAATATTGACAGTGAAGCAGCAAAGAGGCTTTATTGATGGAAGTGGAAGTAGACTCTCAGGAAGGGATAGTGGGCAGCTTTGCAGATGGCAAATATGCTCTCCTTTTGTTTTCCAGTCCTATGTAGATCCTTGATGGGGGAGGTTTCTCACATTTCCTCCCTTTCATGATTGACAGAGATTCCTTTTCACAGAGTACTTGTGCTAGCCTGCCATTTTCCCATGATCCTCTTGAAAACCCTGGGGGGAGGGAGGGAAACCACAATGTAAATGGCACCGTATTGATATGTTAATTATGTTAATGTCAGGATACCTGAAGGTTCTTTCTGTGCATGTCCATCCTTCCAGGATGATCCTGTGGTTGCTTATGTCCTGGTTATTAGGATGTTGGTGACAACAGCCTAGGCAAATTCTGAGGAGGGCTTTTGACCAATAGGTGTTGTCTGCCATGGAAGCTGGCCCCATCTCATCCCCCTGGGTCCTCTTCTGCTCATGTCTAAACTTTCCACCCAGTAGTTCCATTTCTAACCCAATGTGTGATTTGGGGCAAATCATGTCTCTGGCCTGTACCTCAGTTTCATGAAATGAGTGTTTTGAATTCTATGATATTTCACGTCAGTTTCTGTTCTAAAATGTAAAACTCTCACTCCTCTCAAAGTGCTTCCCTATCATTTATAGTTGATTATCATGGTCCTTTGGCTGCTGGGAGAGAGAAAAAGATAGGGAGGGTAACTGTTCATTCAAGACATTAGGAAATTAAATCCTAGTCCAAGTATGTATTTTATTTTTCTCCTCTAGAACACTTCATTTTTTGTTTTTTAATATTTAATAACCCCTTCACTCATTTCTTCCACCCTCCAACCCCTCCCTGCCTCTGGCAACTATTAGTTCATTCTCTGTATCTGTGAAATGTTCTTTTTTTGTTTGTTTTAGATTCTATATAATAGAGAGATCATATAGTATTTGTATTTTTTTACTGACTTAATCGCCTTAACACAATCCCTTGAGATCCAACCATGTTGTAGTAAATGAAAATATTTCATTCTTTTTTATGGGTGAATAATGTTCTATAGGGGTGTATGTGTATGTATATATATTTATGTATATATATAAACAATTTGTTTATCCACTCATCCACTGATGGACATTCAAGTTGTTTTTATACATTGGCTATTATAAACAATGTTGCAGTAAATATGCCAGTGCATATATCTTTTCGAGTTAGTGTTTTCATTTTCTTCAAATAATTACCCACAAGTAGAACTGCTGAATTATATGGTGGTTCTATGCTTAATTTTTTAAAGCAATTCCACAGTTTTCCACAGAGGCTGCACCAATTTATATTCCTATCAATAGTGCATGAGGGTTCCTTTTCAACCATATGCTTGTCAACAAACACTTGTCATTTTTTGTCTTTTTGGTCATAGCCGTTCTAACAGGGGTGAGATATCTTATTGTTTTGATTTGCATTTTCCTGATGATTAATGATGCTTTGATTCCTTACTCTTTATCTTTGTGTATCTAGGTTTTTATTCTGTGGTTACCATGAGGCTTACATATAACAACATACCTATAACAGTCTATTTTAAGTTGATTAAAAGTCAAGTTCAATCCCATTGCAATACTCAACTTTTTTACTTTCCCTCCACACTTTTTGTTTTTGATGTCACTTTTTGCATCTTTTTATCCTGTGTATCCTTTTTTAATTACTGTTATCATAGTTATTTTTACTACTTTTGTCCTTCAGCCTTCATACTAGCTTTGAAAGTGATTAAACTACTATCTTTACTATATATTTACCTTTCTACTGAGATTTATTCTTTCACATTTTTGTTACTGATTAGCACATTTTCCTTTTGATTAAAAAAAATCCCTTTAATATTTATTGTAAGGCTGGTTTAGTGGTGATGAACTCCTTCAGCTTTTGCTGCTTGGAAAACTCTTTTGTCTCTTACTTCAGTTCTGAATGAGAACATTGCCAGGTAGTATATTCTTGGTTGGGAGTTTTTTTCTTTTTCTTTCAGTATTTTGAACATGTCATTCCATTCCCTTCTGGCCTGCAGAGTTTCTGAAGAGTTTCTGAGTATTTTGAGAAATCTGTGGTTATTGTTATGGGAGTTCTCTTGTTTTTCTCTAGCATAATCACTATGTTGTACACCTGAAACTAATGTAACACTGTGTGTCAACTATACTTCAATTAAAAAAAGTTGTGTTTGTCTTGCTGATTTTAAGATTCCTTTCTTGTCTTTAAATTTTGACATTTTAGTTATAATGTAAGATATTTTAGTTAAAATGTATAAAGTGGTTGCAGATCACTTTAGTTTCCTCTTATTTGGAACTCTCTGGAATCCTCAGTTCTGGATATCTTTTTTCTTCCCTAGGTTAGGGAAGCTTTTAGCCATTATTTCTTCAAATAAGTCTCCTCTCCATTTCTCTTTCTTCTCCTTCTGCGAGCCTTATAATGCAAATGTTAGTCCACCTGATGTTGTGCCATAGGCTGCTTAAGCTATCTTTACTGTTTTTCATTCCTTTTTTCTTTCTTCTGCTCTGATTGCGTAAGTTCCACTTCCTTGCCTATAACTTCACATTTATAGATCATTTTATTTATTTGATGATCAAAAGTTAAAATAGTGACCTATACTTCCTTCAAGAGGATTTTATTAATCCAACTGGAATGAACAGTTTCCTTAGGGGAAATTATACACAATCTAGGCTGTTTCCTGACATCAAATTCCAGATGGTGGCTGACATGTTTAGACTAAAAGATGATCCACATTTTATTGATCCTGAGTGGGAATGACAGACTCTGGGTTACCAGAAAGTCAGGAAAGCCAGGAAGTCAGAAAAGATGGTTGAAAACCACTGTGTTTCTAGTAACCGGTATGAAGACCTTTATACCTTAGATGTCTAGGAATTTCTAGTGTGTTAAAGTTTTTATAGTCTCTGAGTAGGATTTCAAGTTATCTAATTCCTGAATATTCAGACAGCATCAGAGATGAAAAAGCATCATTTGATTGAAGTTAAAACACAGGCAGTTTATTTGTTTGCTTAATCATACCTTTATGAGTCAAAAATGTATGTGCAAAATGGAACTGGAATTTCTGATTCTCTGGAACTCACCCTATTTGAACTGTGGAGTAGAGTTTCCAGTTTTCATTTTTGTTTTTTCCTTCTTCTCATTTGTCCAGGCTGCTGTCTCATTTGTCCCTGTGGACCACTAATCAAGTAGCCAGTTATAGAGCCATTGGGAAGTTCAGAAGCTGTGGTATGTCAAAGGAAGGACAGTAGCATAAAACAAAGCTGTGGGACGCCAAGGCCAAATACTGGGATTACTGAAGAAAAGACACCTTGTTATAATAACAGAACTTAGATGTCTTGGGAAGATGGGGATACAGAAATGGAGTAGCAATCTTTGCCACTACTCAGCAAGTCTTCTTGTCTGAGCCCATCTGATGCTGTTAGGCCACTTTAAATAAAATCAATTTATTTAGAAACCGAAAGCTAAAATTCAGACCAGCATTTTTGGAATCATTTAAATGCCATATAATTCATCTTAATTAAAAACTTAGAACAGAATTACAACATTTTTTTAAAGAAGATCTTTTTAATAGTTATTGATATTGCTTGGAATTTACTCTTTAATTTTGTATTGGCCAGTCTTGCTAGAGGTTTATGGGTCTTAGGGACCTTTTCAGAGAATGAGCTCTTAATTTTGCTTATTTTTGATATTGTTTTCCCATTTTCAGCTATTTAAGTTTATACTCTCATTTTCATTATTTCTTTACTTCTAGTGTTTTAAATAGAATTTTGTCATCTTTCTCTAAATTTCCTAAAGTAGAATTGTAGGTTATTAATTTTGAATTTTTCTAATTTTATTTTTCTAATATATACATTTAAAGCTATAAATTATCTTCTAAGCATCATTTTTACTGTATCTTACTAATTTTCATTAGCTGTATTTTTTATTTCAGTTTAATGCAAAATATATTTTAATTTCTTTTGAGTCTTTTTGTTTGACCTCCATGTTACTTAGAAGTGTGTTGTTTAATCTCCAGACCTTTGGGGTTTTCCAGTGAACTTTCTGTTATTATTTCTAGTTTAATTCCATTGTGGTCTGAGAACACAGTTTGTCTGCAATTCTGCAATTTATATTTTAAATGTGCTATGTACAAAAATAATAAAAATAAAAGCAAGATTTTAAAAGTTGAAAATAAAGAATACAGAAAATAAATGAAAGCCTTTTGAAAAGATCAATAAAATGGATAAACATCTAGTAAGGTTAACCAAGAACCAAAAAAAAAAAACAAAAAAAGAAGAAGAAAAAAGAGAGAAAGAAAACATTACCATATTGCAAATGAAAGACGGATCATCACCAGTGACCCCATGCACATTCAAAAAACAGAGGATAATATAAATAACTTTCCCCACAAATTTGATAATTAAATTAAATGGACCAATTTCTTGAAAGATACAAAAACCAAAACTCACTCAAGGAGAAAAAGAATAACTTTAATATGTCTCTATATATTAAAGAAATTAACTTCATAATTTAAAATCTTTCAAAAAAGAAACAGATCTAGATGGTTTCACAGGCAAATTCTATTCAAACATTAACAAAGAAATAACAGCAATGCTCCATAATCTCTTCCCAAAAATAATAGAAGAGGGAATATTTACCAATTCATTTTATGATGTCAGCATTACCTCAATACCAAAACCAGATACACTACAAGGGAAAAAAACTGTACAGAATAGTATTTCACATGAACAGAGACAGAAAAATCCTAAACAAAATATTAACAGATCAAATCCAGAATAAAGAGAATATTATTACAAAGCAGTGTTCATTCCAGAAATGCAAAGTGGGTTCAACATTCTAAAATCAATTAATGCAATAATTACATCCATAGGCTAAAAAAGAAAAACCATATGTCATATCAACAGATATAGAAAAAACATTTGACAAAATTCAATACCCATTCATGATAAAAATCTCAGCAAACTAGGAATGCAGGGAAACTCCTTAGCTTGAGAAAGGATATGTATAAAAAAAAAAAAATCTACAGCTAACTCAATCGTGAGAAACTAGATTATTTTCTTCCTAAGATAGGGTAGAAAGTAAGGATGTCCTCTTTCACTACTTAACATCTTACTGGAAGTCCTACTTACAGCAATGAAACAAGAAAAAGAAATAAAATACATACAGATAGTAAAAGAAAAAATCTTTATCTGCAGATGACATGATTCTTTATGTAGAAATAAGCAACTATATAAAGGTTGTACAATATGAAGTCGATATATAAAAGTCAATTTCTTCCCTATCCTATACCAATAAATAATAGAAATTAGAAATTTTAAAAATACCAAAAAAAATCACTAAAAAACTGAAATGTTTGAGTATAAAAATCTAACAAAATATGTGTATGTGGAAAACTCCATAAACATGCTGAAGGGATTCAAAATGACCAAAATAAATAGACAGGTAGTCCATGTTAATTCATTGGAAGATTCATTATTGGTCAAATGCCAGTTTTTCCCAACTTGAACTATAGATTCAAAGCAATTGCAATCAGAATCACAGTAAGCTTTTTGTAAATATTGATGATCTGTGCTATTATCTTTTAAAAAGATTTTATTTATTTATTTGCCAGAGAGAGAGAGAGCACAAACAGAGGAAATGACAGGCAGAGGGAGAGAAAGAAGCAGTCTCCCGTTGAGCAGAGAGTCCGATGTAGGACTCTATCACAGGACCCTGGGACCATGACCTGAGCAGAAGGCAGAGGCTTAACCCTCTGAGCCACCCAGGCACCCTTATTTATTTATTTGAGAGAGAGACAGTGAGAGAGAGCATGAGAGGGGAGAAGGCCAGAGGGAGAAGCAGACTCCCCATAGAGCAGGGAGCATGATGCTGAACTCGATCCCAGGACTCTGGGATCATGACCCGAGCTGAAGGCAGTTACTTAACTGACTGAGCCACCTGGGCGCTCTGATCTGTGTTATTATTAATAGGTAATAAATTAACTAATTTAAATTAAATGAAGGAAGCTAGTCTGAATAGACTCTGTATTGTATGATCTCATTTATATGACATTCTCAAAAACACAAAATTATAGAAATGGTAAATAGATTGAATGCCATAAGTCTGGGGATTGATAGATGAAACAAGAGGATGTTTTAGGGTGGTTCAAATATCCTGTATGATAATGTAATTGTGGATTCATTATGCTATGCTTTGAACTTCATATCACAAAGAATACATACTGTATTAAAATAAAAAAATTGACCAGAAGTTTGGGAGACACCAGGAATGCAAACTGCGACATTATAGAATTATGAATACTCTCACTAAAGGGTATGAAGACAAAGGGTGCTAACCGAAGTCACTGTGGAAATAAGTGGAGTCCTTTAGCCTCCACTAGTATATAAACACTATACTCTAGTTGGCAACATTATTTCCCATGGGGATATGGGTTAGCAATTCTAAAATCACTGTACATATGCTGGAATTGAGTAACTAATTAAATGAGTGGTGGATAGTGGGAGTTATGTTTCTCAGTTTTGTAATGAGAGATTGTAGACAAGCAAAGGAAGAGGGTTAAAACAGTGTGTGTTGTAATAGATCAGAGGTCGAGACATCAGTATGAACTCATGCTTAGTTTAATATAGATACAGGTGACTATAAAAACGTGCATTAGTATATATACATATTTTTCCTCATCTGTCAGGTAAGAGGCCCTAGAAGTAAGGACAGTTTGGTAGTAGAGAGACACCCAGTGCCCACATCTTCGTTTCTAATTCTGTTCTTCAGTACAAGGAAGTGAGGCTTCTTGATGGAATGGCTGATTCTAAGACTTGGGAAGGAAACATACACAGTAAGCCTAGAGCATTCCATGGTCCCAGAAAGCAAGGAGGTGCTCCAATCACTACCACCGCCTCATTAAACAAAACAAAAAGCAGAAAAACCCTGCATCACTCACAAAACACCATGATGTAGATATGTCAAAGAAACATAGGAGCCAATTGGAATAGCTCCCTGTAGTTAAAGTTGGAACAGTTTGAGAAAAAAAAAAAAAGATAGCAGAGTACTAGATTAAATCCAAAATATGAAACAAATATTAATGAGTCCATACTGATATAAACAATGTGTGTTATAAACATAAGTGTGGGCTGTGTATGGTGACTCCTTTCAAAGAGAACAAGAAAAAAAGGAGTAATTTTACAATGCAGAAAACTCACAAATATGACCTCAGCCAGCTGATCAAATTCAACACCAGCAGTGATGTCCTGTTGATAGTATGTACACTTGACGTGAAGTCATGACAGTGGTACTGTACCTTTGTGATCTCCAAAATCCATAATCCCAGTCTAACCATGAGAGCTATCATACAAACTTCAACTGAAAAACATTCTGCAAAATATCTAACCACTCTTCCTCAAAACTGTTGTAGTCATCAAAAGGAGTGAAAGCCTAAGAAACTCTTACAGACAAAAGCATCTAATGGAGACATGCCAAGTAATTGTAATTCTGAATGAGATCCTGGGACAGAAAAAGAGTGTAAGGTGAACACTAAGAGAATGAAGGATAGGATATGCTTTAACTCACCAAGTACAGATCTGTATATGACGACCTACCGTTTTCTGGGTCCAAGTTTCAATCCTTTAATTATCCTAACCACAGCAAATCTTCCGTTTCTCTCTTATATAGGTTACTTCTCCCCTTCAGAGGGCCACTTAGGGAAGTTCCTTGCTGGGGTACTCTTTGTCTTGCCTGAGCAAGCAAAAAATCCTCAGTGTTTGTTTTATTGATGGAATTGCTGACACTCTTTTAAAAAGAGATACCAGTGAGAGAACTGGTTGGCTTTTCTTCATCCAGATCAGGGTTTCTTAACCTTGGCACTATTGACATTAGGGGTGCTGTTCTGTGCACTATGGGACACTGAGCTGCACCCCTGGCTTCTGCAAATAGATGTCCATAGCACTCTCTCTTTCAGGTGTGGCATTGCCAAATGTCCCCTGCTTGGCAAAATTAACCCCTTGTTGAGAACCACTGGTTTAGATCAACACGGAGCTTGAAGTGTCCATGATAGGGTCTCATGAGTCCCTGTTTCTGGCATCTGCTGTTCTTAGTGAGTGGCAAGTAACTCCACAATAGCAGAGTATTTATCACTTTCCCTGATTTTTGGGGTTTTGTCCTAGCCAGGAATCTTCTGTTGAGTGATACACAAGGTCACCATGTTGTGAACTGAACGTTTGTTGATGGAGCTCCCATCCTTGGCTTGTGGTCTGTTTGTACATTAAATTTCCATAGGGAGAATAGTTCGTCACCAGGATTTGAAATATAGCATTAGTAGGCAGCTCACTCAATCTGTGCCTAATCTATTTGCCCCTTGCATCTTCTCCCCATCTCCCACGACGTATAGACAGACCAGAACTGGCCAAAACATTGACTAAAAGTCTGTTGCTCTGTGTCATGTCTTTGTTAGTTTTTTAATATCTTGCTAACTTATCTTCTGATTCTATGTTAAATGCCAGGGAAGGGGTGTCTCCGAATTCAATAGCGTCAACAATCCCTTGAAGGGAATCCCAGTTCCTAACAGGTATATTCATTACATTTTAATTTATGTGCTGATTGGTTTATAGTGGCAAATTTATTGCTGAAATCATTTTGGAAAAGAGCAATTGAAGGAATTCTAGAAAAAAACATTACTCCCAAATTAAAAAAATATGTTAATCTCTTAAGAAAAACCTTTTCTTCTAAAGTTGATCTTACTAACAAAAGTAAGTTAGTAAGTCAAGTTAGTGGCCATGTTTTAAAATATTACTATATAAGAGTCTATATCACACTAGGGAACAAAGACTTGCTAGCAGAACCAGAGCACTTTAAAAAAATTAAAGGTTTTAGTAAATGGGCTGAACATGTAAAATAAGTTCAAGTAATATCCCCAAATTTGGTAAATAGTTAGAAATTAGACTGGGTTGATACTATCTTCTTGATTTTCTCGTAGTTTTAAAATAACATTAACAGGGCGCCTGGGTGGCTCAGTAGGTTAAGCTGCTGCCTTCGGCTCAGGTCATGATCTCAGGGTCCTGGGATCGAGCCCCGCATTGGGCTCTCTGCTCAGCGGGGAGCCTGCTTCCTCCTCTCTCTCTCTCTCTCTCTCTGCCTGCCTCTCTGCCACTTGTGATCTCTTTCTGTCAAATAATAAAATCTTAAAAAAAAGTTTAAAATAACATTAACATAATACTACAGTGTAAGCAAGAAATAAAGTTATATTTTTAGATACACCTGGTTAACATGACTTTGACAGAATTTTAGGATTAGGAACGTATAAATATATGTGTTTAAGGAAATTGAATTATAATAGCCAATATCTTTATAAAAGGGATTGATTCTTAGAATTTGTTTTTTAAATATTTTAAAAATAATAATTATTCTTTTTATTTTCTGACCATCTTAATTCAAGGGGAAACCATATGCTCAACTCATAGTAGATTCAATGAAGACACAATCAGAAAAATCTAATAATAATAATGATGTTTGTATCTATTTAAGTCAACATATTCAAAGTTGAAATATTTGGTCCACATCACAGAGAAAAAATTAATATCCATTCCATAGTATACAAGGGCATTGTATAAATCCTTAAGGAAAAACCAGATAGAAAAATAGGTTGAGAAATCAAATAGGCAATTAATTCAAGAGAGAAGAGCTGACTGAAAATCATTTGCAAATGTTGTTATTCTTACTAAGAGGAAAACAAAAAAAAAACAATTAAAATTTTATTTTATCAGTTAGAACGGCAAAGATTATAACACTTTACAATAGCATTGCTCAGAACTGTTGGAGTGTGCATATTAATCAGTATGTGTAGTAGTATACATCCTTCCTTAAGTTCCATGTGATAATGTCTTTCAGAATTTAAAGTTATATATATTTTGACCTAAAGGAAAAGGTTTCCTATCGCAGATACGTATTTTTTTATTTAGTAAGTGTTTATTGCCAACTATTTTGTGTCAGACATTATATGAAATACCGGGAATAAAGTGATAAATAATATAAAACTTCATAACTCTTTAACAAAAATTTAATCAAGTAGAATTTTAAAGATTTAATTGGAATCATTTTGAATCATGAATTGGGCAGCATTCCATCTAGCAAGAAGGGAAGAACTCCATAGGGTTACAGAAAAGGAAAGGTTTTTAAAAGTAGAGATAGGGAGAAAAAAGTAGAGATAGGGAGGAAAATTATTAACATAGAATCCATTGTTTTGAAAAGGTGGGCCTCCTAATGGGAATGGGAGGAGCCTATTAGCAAATTTCCTAGTGCTTTCCTGGAAGCTCCCATGGTGACTGGTTAAATGTTACATTGCTGGGTCAGGGGTGGGGGAGTGGAGTAAAACCCCTGTGAGTTTGGGGATTAGGCCTTTCTTGGCTTACTGATTTGGGGCCTTAACCTAAGTGGTGCCATTTTGGGCTTGTGGTTTTCTTTTTAATGCAACCAATTAAAATTTCCATGCTATGAGGCTGGTTTGTATGTACTTACAATGTAGTTTGTTGTGAAAAATTGATATGACTGGAGCCATTTTAAAACAGGGCAGGAATGTCCTTTGCAGAGAATAGCTCTAGTCTGCTCTGTTTGAATTGGGCCAAAACTTTTGAACTGGGCAAAGCAGCAATTGCTTCAAGTAATTGCTAGAGAAGGCAGCAAGAATGATGGTTGTAGACTTTCTGAAAATAAAGTCAGTAGTTGATTAATAGAAAACCCAAAGTAGTTTAATTTAACACCCGTAGAAAAACTTTTTTTTCTTTCGTTCAACTCATGTAATTGCTCCCCTTAACTTTTCCTCACAAAACCCCTTGTTTTCACCCTATAAGCGGGAATACTAAATTTCCATCTGGATCTCTGCTCCCTGAACTGCAATTCTTTAATCTCAAATAGATGCTCATTTATTGCAGTTCATTCATTGCAGTTCTTTCATTGCAGTTCTTCATTTTCAGGTTGACATTCTGTCAACTGGAAGAACAAAGTAAATCTACTAGTACTGGCATTTAAAGTACATGTATTAATATCTCTATAATCATACAAGATTAAATTACATGTTATAAAAGTAAATTGAGGGTGCCTGGGTGGCTCAGTGGGTTAAGCCGCTGCTTTCGGCTCATGTCATGATCTCAGGGTCCTGGGATCGAGTCCCGCATCGGGCTCTCTGCTCAGCAGGGAGCCTGCTTCCCTCTCTCTCTCTCTGTCTGCCTCTCTGTCTACTTGTGATTTCTGTCTGTCAAATAAATAAATAAAATCTTTAAAAAAAAAAGTAAATTGAAAAATCGTATGATAATATATATAATGTCATTTGGGTAAAATAAATTTAAGGATGTATCAGAAAGAATATGAAGAATATCTACTGAAATTTTGCCACCAAATTGTTAAATAGTTTTTTATTATCATCAGATTACGTCTCAGCCTTTTGGCTAAGATCATCTAGATTTTTATTACCATCGGGATCTCTGGCCTAAATGAATTAATAAATAATTAAGGAAATAAATTAATGAAGGTTAAATTATTGATCATTTAAAAAAAATTATTTATTTGACAGACAGAGATCACAAGTAGGCAGAGAGGCAGGCAGAGAGAGAGGAGGAGGCAGGCTCCCCACTGAGCAGAGAGTCTGATGCGGGGCTCGATCCCAGGACCCTGGGATCACAACCTGAGCCGAAGGCAGAGGCTTTAACCCACTGAGTCACACAGGTGCCCCTAAATTATTGATCATTTAATTGCCTACTTTCTGAATAGTATTATTCTTTACATTTTTTCTCCAAATAGCATGATCAGAAAACCATGTTAGAAACAATTAATAGAAAGACTTTGCTTGTAAAAATCAGTCTTTAAGAGTTTTCAAGGTGTAACTTCCTTGTTGGGAAGGACTTCCTCAAAACTTAGAATTGAGTGCCCCTGGTTGTTTCTCCTTCCTGCTTTTTAGCAGGGATCCAATACCTGCTCTCTTCTGCCACATGGTGGCAGCATCTGAACACTGCCGCTCATTTCCTCTCGCTCATGCACACATTGTTAGGTAAAACTATACTACAATGTGATTAGAGGGGTATATCTAATTGAGACCTCTGTGCCTGGACCACTAGTGTCCTGTCATGTCTTCCTATTAAAATACTGTCTGTCCTAAGAAAATAATATCTAGCGTTTCATTGCCATGTGTAAAAATTAAACATATTTTAGAACATTTTAACTTTTAGAAAAACCTTAACACTAATTTAGTTGCCTTCAGATCAAATTTTTGTAGTCGTTATGCTTTCTACAGTTACTTGTGCTTTTTGGTTTGTTTTTGTTTTAGAAGACGTAGTATTCTTAGTTCTTAATTCACTCCTGCTGTCTCTTATTAAAAAGAAAGGTAAAATATGGTTCATGTGTTTTCTGGGGAGGATGAGTAAAGTAGGGAGAAGAACCCTTTTAAGGTAGTAAAGTTTAGTTTAAGAAAATTTGCTTGTCACCATGTAAATGTGTCTGTAGGAAGGATGATACAAAATTTTCATATTTACCATTCTCTTACTGGTACCTGGTGTGGAATGAATGAATAAATTAATCATGGCCTCTTATTCACCATTTGATGACTCACCTTTCCTGGAGCTGATGTTTTGATTAATCTGTAATATCATCATAGAATGATACTTAAAATTATTTATTAAAAATACTTCTAAAATGGACTTGCCTTTAAAAAAAATATCTGTAGCACATGCATTAAATGTTCATTTAAAAAAATCGTTGAAAGACTTCTGCATTGGTTTTCCTACAGTTTTGTTTCACATGTTAAACTTGTAGCTCACAATGAGAACATTGTATGAGATGACTGTACATCCACATAATATCAATTTCAAAAAAAACTGGGTCAATTAAGATTAAGATTAAGAAAGTATGTCTCTGTGTTAGACATTCCAAATTTCAGTTTTACTCATCTAAATCATCTTGTCCAAGCTACTTAAATTCTTTAAAATTTAGTTTCTTAATGCATTAAAATAAAATTTTTTTAAAAGCCTGAGCTTTAGGAGATGGAGTATAAATCCTTAAAAATTTCCCTTGTCTTTTTACCATTTCTGTTTTTTTCCCTCATGGCAGTTTAATTCTGGCTTTTATGGTGGGGACAGTCTTCTCCCTCCCCAAGCTTTATTGAGATTTAATTGACCTGTTATATTGTGTAAGTTTAAGGTGTACAATATGATGATTTAATACACATATATATTGCAAAATGATTACCTCAATAAGGTTAATTAACATACTCATTGCTTCACACAATTATCCCTATTTTGTAAGTACGTGTGGTGAAAACATTTAAGATCTATTTTCTTAGCAACTTTCAAGTACATGATATAGTATTCTTAGCTGTAGTCACAATGGTATGCACTTAATCCGAACAAATTATTTGTTTTATAGCTGGAAGTTCATAGTTTTTTTTTTAAATTTTTTTAAAATTTATTTTCAGCATAACAGTATTCATTGTTTTTGTACCACACCCAGTGCTCCATGCAATCCGTGCCCTCTATAATACCCACCATCTGGTACCCCGACCTCCCACCCCCCGCCCCTTCAAAACCCTCAAATTGTTTTTCAGAGTCCATAGTCTCTCATGGTTCACCTCCCCTTCCAATTTCCCCCAACTCCCTTCTCCTCTCTATCTCCCCATGTCCTCCATGCTATTTGTTACGCTCCAAAATAAGTGAAACCATATGATAATTGACTCTCTCTGCTTGACTTATTTCACTCAGCATAATCTCTTCCAGTCCCGTCCATGTTGCTACAAAAGTTGGGTATTTGTCTTTTCTGATGGAGGCATAATACTCCATAGTGTATATGGACCACATCTTCCTTATCCATTCATCCGTTGAAGGACATCTTGGCTCTTTCCACAGTTTGGCGACCATGGCCATTGCTGCTATAAACATTGGGGTACAGATGGCCCTTTTTTTCACTACATCTGTATCTTTGGGGTAAATACCCAGTAGTGCAATTGAAGAGTCATAGGGAAGTTCTATTTTTAATTTCTTGAGGAATCTCCA
The DNA here is from genome assembly GCF_020171115.1 of Neogale vison. Classification (NCBI taxonomy): domain Eukaryota; kingdom Metazoa; phylum Chordata; class Mammalia; order Carnivora; family Mustelidae; genus Neogale; species Neogale vison. Next base: position 73,382,659 of record NC_058091.1, on the reverse strand, counting down.
CACTGTTCTCCAAAGAGGCTGCACTAACTTGCATTCCCACCAACAGTGTAAGAGGGTTCCCCTTTCTCCGCATCCTCTCCAACATATGTTGTTTCCTGTCTTGCTAATTTTGGCCATTCTAACTGGTGTAAGGTGATATCTCAATGTAGTTTTAATTTGAATCTCCCTGATGGCTAGTGATGATGAACATTTTTTCATGTGTCTGATAGTCATTTGTATGTCTTCATTGGAGAAGTGTCTGTTCATATCTTCTGCCCATTTTTTGATATGATTGTCTGTTTTATGCGTGTGGAGTTTGAGGAGTTCTTTATAGATCCTGGATATCAACCTTTTGTCTGTACTGTCATTTGCAAATATCTTCTCCCATTCCGTGGGTTGCCTCTTTGTTTTCTTGACTGTTTCCTTGGCTGTGCAGAAGCTTTTGATTTTGATGAAGTCCCAAAAGTTTGTTTTCGCTTTTGTTTCTTTTGCCTTTGGAGACATATCTTGAAAGAAGTTGCTGTGGCTGATATTGAAGAGATTACTGCCTATGTTCTCCTCTAGGATTCTGATGGATTCCTGTCTCACGTTGAGGTCTTTCATGCATTTTGAGTTTATCTTTGTGTACGGTGTAAGAAAATGGTCCAGTTTCATTCTTCTACATATAGCTGCTCAGTTTTCCCAGCACCATTTATTGAAGAGACTGTCTTTTTTCCACTGCATAATTTTTCCGGTTTTGTCGAAGATTATTTGACCACAGAGTTGAGGGTCCATATCTGGGCTCTCTGCTCTGTTCCACTGGTCTATGTGTCTGATTTTATGCCAGTACCATGCTGTCTTGGTGATCACAGCTTTGTAGTAAAGCTTGAAATCATAGTTTTTGACCAACATCTCTATCCCCTCCAAGCCTCAGCCCAGGAAATTACCATTCTACTCTCTGTTTCTGTGGGTTCAAGAAGTTTTCTACAATTATTCTTTTAAATATACTTTGTCTCTTTCACCTTTTCTTATAAAATTCCCATGATAAGAATTTTTTCATTGTGTTTAATAATTCCATTCACCTTTATTCATTTTTCATTCTTTTTGCTCCTCTGACTGGTTAATTTCCAATGTCCTATCCCTCAGGTTGCTGATTCTTTCTTCTGCATGGTTGAGTCCATTTTTGAAACTCAGTATCGAATTTTTCAGTTCAGTTATTGTGTTTGTCAGCCCTAAGATTTCTGTTTTTTATTTTTCTTTTCTTTTTCTTAATGGCTACTATTTTCTTGTTGAACTTCCCATTTTGTTCATGACTCCCCCTCCCAATTTCATTGTCTGTTTTCTTGTAGTTCACTATACTTCTTAAAGACGATTATTGTGAATTCTTTGTCTGACAGTTCATAGATCTCCATTTCTTTAGACTTAGTTATTGGAGCTTTATTAGTTTCCTTTGGTGATGTCATATTTATCTGAATTTTTGTGATCCTTGATTTCTTATGTTCGTATTTGTGCATGTGAGTAATGCGGCTTCTCTTGCAGACTTTGCATATTTGCTTTGGTAGAGACAGTTCTCTACCAGTTAGCTCAATTTGGGTTTCTGGGTAAATGTCTTTGGGCAGTTGGGCATTGCTATTATGGTCTGTTTTGAGGGGAAGCAACTATCAGAGGTCTGAGGTTGCAGACTGAGAGATGGGCCTCTGGCTGATTGGATAGGGCTGCCAGCCTGGTTCCCTACCCACATGAGGCTGTGGGATGAGCTTCGTGGTTGCCTGGACTCTGTGGTCAAGCTTACCAGATGGTTGGGATGGGGTACTATAGTAGTTGGGGCTATGAATTAGCTTCCTTGTGCTGACAGAGCAGCAGGTCAAAGCCCAAGACCTGCACAGCTCATTTTTGGGGACCTGAACCCCCTGGTTAGATGAAGCCACTGGTTTTGCTCTGCAGAAGGACTATGCTCTCTGTTCAAGTGCCACTCTACAAAGGGTTGTTGAATTACTACGCAGCCTTCCATGTGCTCTGCTTAGGTTTCCTGCTCAGAGGGGCTGAAAGCTATACTAACAATGACTGGGGCTGTGAATTTTATTATCTGCCCAGACAGATAATACAATTATCTGTATAATTCTTCTGGGAGAAGCAGCTCTAAAGTTGATAAAGCTCTTTATTGTCTTAGCTCATGCCGACTCACACCCCACATTCTGTGGTTGCACAGGACCAATGGCTCAGCTTTGCAAACTATTCCTCTGTCTCCCTTTCTCTGAACTTGCATGCTACTGGGCACACAACATCCAGGTGTTTTTGCTCGCTCTTCTGATCTGATGGGGCTGGAAGACATTCTCCACAGAAGGTGGGACTATGTCTTAACCCCCTTGCCTGGATAGGAGGGGGAGGGGATCCTCCATGCTACACTCCATTTCCCAAACAGGCTTTCTGACTGGGCTGGGCCGGGCTGGGCTGGGATCTACCCTCAGCTCAGCCTGGACTATGAATTAATCCTCTACTTGTGTTGTAGTAGGAAAGGAAATTTCCATGCTTGGTACTGGCCTTGCTCTAGGGTGGATGTGCTCTATCCACTTGCCACTTGGGTTGCACAGTTTTCAGGATTGACACAAGCCCTCTGGTTAGATGGAGCTGGAAGGAACTCTCCCCATGGGTGGGGCTGTGACTCACCGCTTTATCTTAGTGTGGGCAAATTGAGCTCTAGAGCCACAGAATTCCTTGTTTGAGCATCTGAGTAAGGAGATCTGCACCCCACCTAATTCCCTCGTCAGCATACCCCTCTCCACATGAGCAAAGTGCACTACTTGTGCACTGCTGGTATGAACTTTTTCTGTCAATCTCCATGTGCTTATTGCAAGCCATCCCCCCCTTCTCTATCATAGTGAGATTCCCAGGGACTGGACCCTCAAAATTTCTCTGCAAACCTGTGAGTAAAATCAAAGGAGGGCTCCCAGACAGTGACTCATAATGATGGGAGAGGCTAGCCATTGCCTTGGTTCTTTTTTCCCACTGGAGGAATGAGAGGCTCAACCAAGGCCTCTTCGTGTGGTGCTGTTCTGGCCTGGAGATGAGGCAGAGGAGTCAAATGTAGCCTCTTCTCTTACCTCCAAATGTAGTCTATCTTGGTCTCTGAGGTGCAAGTGGATATTTCACCCCCACCCCAGCCTTACCTCAGTGGTATCTTATTCTTAAATAGATGTTAGTTGTTCTTCTTGTGAGGGAGAAAAAACCAAGAACTATCTATGTCACCACCATCTTGGTGATGTCATTCTCCCTATACCACATTTTCTTTCTCTAATCATTTGTTGATGGACACTCAGGTTGTTTCCATATCTTGGTTATGGCGAACAACACTGCAGTGAACTTAAAAATATCTCTTTCAGATAGTGATTTTATTTCCTTCAGATGTAGACCTGGGAGTGCGTTTTCTGGATCTTATGTTAGTTCTATTTTTAATTTTTTGAAGAACCTCCATACTATTTTCCATAATGGCTGCAACAGTTTGTATTGTGGTGGGGAAGCTCATATGGGAGTGAGATTTCTGTCTGTCCCCAGCAGTAGATCTTTCCTTTGTATCAATATACATCATGTATATGGAGAGGTTTTTGTCCCTTTTCCAGGAAAAGATGCCTTCTGTTTCTTTTTCTCTATCAACAGCAAGCCACCTTTTCCTGTGCCCTGGAGACAAGAGGGTTTTCTGACCTCCTGTGGTATCAGAGGATTTGTGCTTTGTATGAGATAATGGCCTAATACTGTACCTATCTATCAGCAGCAGACAACAACCACTCCCAGTTCTAAACTATGGAGGGGTCTCCTGTAGGTCTCCTGGCTGGCACCACATCATTTTCATGAGCTATGTGATGAAGTTCAAAGAAAAAAGTTGCTGAGTGAATCTATATTCTTATTGTGCCAGGGGACCCAGAGATACTAAACTGTCTTATTTGCTCACAGAAAACTTTTTGTTAACATTTCAAAATGACTGGGTGGCTCAGGTGGTTAAGCATCTGCCTTTGGCTTAGGTCATGATCCCAGGGTCCCTGGATCGAGTCCTGTGTTGGGCTCCTTGCTCAGCGGGGATCCTGCTTCTTCCTCTGCCCTTCACCCCACTAGTGCTCTCTGTGTCTGTCTCTCTCAAATAAATAAATAAAATCTTAAAAAAAAAAAGAATTTGACATTTCAGTTGTTTTCCTCTTCCCACATTCTGGCTACCACTTCCTACCTGGTGCCCTCCAAAGACAAGACTATATATTTCATCTTTCCTTGGAAGGGCTTGATATTCTCTAGAATTTAGTTCACTTCATTGCCTTTGATTGCATTTCTCCAGTGGGCTCAGATTAAGCTATGGTTTTGTAGATCATACGACTTTTGTTTCTTACTGTGACAGTGATATTCTTATATGGCTTCTACCTAAGCATAACAGAACTCCTGTATGTTTATATGTAGAATATCTTGGTTACCTCAGTTCACTGAATTATCAAGTAGTGTAAAAAAGACACCTCTTTTGCCATATAATCTAAAATATAACCGTACATGGTATAGAAAAAGTAGAAATCCTGAAGCCCTTTCCTTTTTACCCCAATATATGTTCAGGAAAGAAAAGAATAGCAGTAAGAAGTCATATGCCATAACTCTTTTTTCTCCTAACTTTTATGTTTTCGAGATTTATAAAAACATTCAGATATATTTGAGTAAACAAAGGTCATCAAAGGATAGCTCTCTCTAGCATAGAGGGAAAACTGACTGGAGGAAATCTCATAAGGAAGCTTCTGATGTGGTATGGGGCGAGAGAGGCTAGTGAGACAGGTCTGAGGTGGCACCTTTGTTCCTACTGGGAGCAGAGGGACCAGCAATTGTTGTATGAGGAGACACAGAAACAAATCATCCATGGCATGAAATTGCATAATTCCTTAAGGTCAGACTGTTACTTGGCAATCTCCGAAATGAAAAGGAAGTTCTATTGGCAGAACTGGTAACAATCTCTAGGCAAGAATGGAGGTGAGAAATCTTGTCATCCTACTTCTTCCAAGAAGGAAAAGTTTATTATTTTCCTTTTCAAATTTTTATTTAAATTCTAGATAGTTAACATATAGTGCCATATTGGTTTCAGGAGTAGAATTCAATGGTTCATTACTTACATACAACACCCAGTGCTCATCAGGACAAGTGCCCTCCTTAATATCCATCACCCAACTAGCCCATCCCCGAACCCACCTCACTCCATCAACCATCAGGTTGTTCAAGTATTTAAGAGTCTCTTATAGTTTGTTTCCCTCTCTTCTTTTTTCTCTTGCTTTCTTTCCTACCCTTCCTATACATTCACCTGTTTTGTTTCTTAAATTCCACATATGAGTGAAATCATATGGTATTTGTCTTTCTCTGACATATTTTGCTTAACGTTTTACACTCTAGCTCCATCCATGTCATTGCAAATAACAAATATTGTTCTTTCTGATGGCCGAGTAATATTCCATTGTGTATATATACCATATCTTCTTTACTCATTCATCAGCCAATGGACGTTTGGGCTCTGTCCATGGCTTGGCTATTGATAGTGCTGCTATAAACATTGGGGTTCATGTGCCCTTTTGAATCTGCATTTTTGTATCCTTTGGGTAAGTATCTAGCAGTGCAATTGCTGGATCACAGGAAAGAGAAGTTTAATTTCAGATAGGCTCTAGCAGTTTATTTCTCTAAAAATGATTCATTTTCTGACCCTTATGAGTGTGTATAGCAGAGTCCAAAAATATTTCATAGCTATAATAATGATAAAGTAATTAATTTTTAAGGCCTCATGCACTAAAGAGGCAATTTCGGCAGGATTTGGCTGATATAAGTACAATATGAAGATGAAGTGATCTGATACTTTTTTGAGATCTTAGATAATTAAGAACAAATGATACACTATTTCATTGCTAGAGAAACTTAAAAATAAGAATTTCTAAGATGATCTTATGTTACATATACAGACCTCTATGAGCTATCTACGATATTCGCCATCAATATTATTTATGACCCATAATATAACTACCTGAGTGTGAGCAGTGATGACAATAGTAAAAATAAAAAAATACACCAAAGGTTGCAGAGAAGGCACTGAACCAGAAACAAAGATGTCTCTTTTCTGGGGAAATTTTCTACACAAAATGAAACCTTTTGAAGCTGAAAAACAAGAGGGATGAATTAAGGGGAAAAAAAAGAAACACCCATAAACACAATAAAGACACAAACTTAGAAAAGTGGATCTTAACATGCTAGTTTCAAGTGTAGTGCCCACTTAGAACAGAAGTGCCAAAAATGTATTAAAAGTGACAAAGGCTGTATAGCTGATTAAAGACACTAATGATCAGTGGTGATAAAATGTGGAGTTCTGAGTATGCTCTGAGCAGCCTGGATATAATTGGCAAAACATCTAAAAAAGCTCACTGTTTAAATAATCCTTGTCTGAAAATGGGCCATCCACAATCACATGCTTGTGGCATTGGAAGATAAGAATGTGTTTGTCTACATATAATAGCACCTCACATCCACAAGCTCTTTCAGGTAGAGCAGGTTATGAAAACATGAACAGTACAACAGAGCGTGGAGGCACTTCCTGTGTCATAATGACAAGCTAAAGTGAAATACAATGAAGTACCATTGCTGGGATCTTAGGTTGATCACAAGCGATAGAATGTAACAATGTAATATAAAGTTATAATAAATTGAAGCAAGAGAAACAAAAAACTAATGTCAACTTGAAAGTCAGGCAGAGAATAGTCCTAATGGGCCAATTCATACATATTTTATAAAACAGGACTCAATAGGACAATTGGTAAAATCTGCCACTTATAGAACATGAATAAATGCCTGATTAATGAAATTGTTAAAAAAATACATTTTGCCGATATAAGGTTGTAGAGATAAATTTGAAGAAGCAGAGAAATTATCATTAAGCAGTATCACTACTTTCTAATTTATAAAATTCAGTAAGAAAATGCTAAATAGGCTTATAAAAAGTGGGGAAAAGACAATAATAAGTACAAATGGCTGATAAACTTACAAAAATGTTTATCATCACAAGGTTAAAAAATGAAGATGAAAATTTTTTTGATTTATCAAATTAGGGGATTACGTCTAGAAACTGAGACCAGTGTTAAACCTAGGGGAGAAAACAGACACTGTCATTAGCAGCTATAGGGCAAATTATTGCAGATTTTTTTATAACAATTTATGTATGTATCAAAAACCTTAAAAATGTTCATGTTCTTGGATCCAGAAATTCCAATTATAGGAATTCATTTAAAAGACATAATTGAGGGGCACCTGACTGGCTCAGTAGATAGAACATGTGGCTCTTGATCTTGGGGTTGTGAGTTCGAACACCACGTTGGGTGCAGTGATCAGTTAAATAAATAAACTTAAAAAAAGAGAGACATAATTGAGCATGAGTAGTAATATAGACATGTAGGGAAATTGGAGAAAGTTCTAATTAGATTTCAGTTTTGTTTCCTTTTCCTACCAAAATGCTGAATTTGGATAATTCCTGGCTCCCTCCTCCAAGATTAACCTATAGAGAAAACACCAAGAAAAAAAAAAAGAAAAAATGGAGAAACTGGAGTTACTGTGATGGTGATGGTGGCTTTTACCTAGAGAAGGAGGCAGCCAAGTAGAGAGAAAAAGAACCTACCTTAACTCCTGCCATTTACTAAGGAAGAAATCAGGGCAGCATACAAGACACCTGCTTAGGAGTAGCTGAGGATAACAGGAGGGAATGGATGACTTCTGGAAGTCACATTCTCATGTTTCTTCTTCCAAACTACCCGGATTGATCAACAATTATCTAAAGAGAACCTCTTCCATATTCTGTTTCTCTCTGGGGAACAAAGGATAAAATACTCAACTGAAAAGTTTTTTTACTAGGTAAGAAGTAACTGATTGGGGTTTTCTGTTGAGGTTGGGTTTTTCTACTTAAGGCTTATCTACTACTCACCCACAAATGCAGTCTAACACTATGCAACAAATGGAATTAAGCTTCCAGGAGAACATGAGCTTACAGACAAAATACAGTGGGTAGAGGTATTTCAAAGGAAAAGTGATATACTGGATCATGGCTTACATTAGACATGAAATCATTAGAGTAAATGGTAAAAGAAGTTATAATTAGCTTATAAACATACTGAACAAGATAAGACATTACTAGCATAACACAATAAAATATAAAAAAGGACCCAACAGAATGCTGGGTATGAGAATTACAATGGCTGAGATAAAAAACACACTAAATCAGATAACAGAATGGATACTCTTGATGAACAATTTTATGAAATTGGAAACCAGATGATGAAATGTTTACAGCAATGAAAAAGACAGAAAGAAAATGTTAAAATAAAAGCTAAGAAATATGAAGACTGTGAATACCCACAGAAAAATGGAATAAAAAATGTGTTTTAAGATATTCAGATTAAAAATACATTTCCCAGAATTCTGAAAAATGAGGGAAAACAAAGTAAAGTAGAAAAAAAGGAGGGGGAAAAAGAGAAACTAATACTTAGATATATAATAATGAATTTAAGAATATAAAAAATCATGGTACAGTCTAAAAACTTGCAGAGAAATATCAAATTGCATATAATAATCAAGTGTCTTAGATATTTCACCACTAAGTGCATACAAAGGGACAATGGAGTAGTGTTTCCATAGCAATGAAGTAAAACGCTTAGATCCTAGAATTTTATATGTAGTCAAACTGTCAATTAAATTTCAGGACATAACTAAATATTTTTTCTGAACTCTAAGACCTTCAAAATTTTACACAAAGAATAGCATTGAATAAGTTTTGGATCAAGTATTTTAAACAAGAGAAAGGATAAGTCCAAGAGATGTTGCCAGAGATCCTTCAAGTTCATGTGGGTAAATGAATAAAATTAATCAAAACCTTGGTAAAATTTCTTTTTGTTTTAGAAAAATACCAAAGATAAATTACAAAAGTATATATGTGTATAATGTACACTATAGATATATAAATATATATGCACATATTTTATATACCACATATTTATATATAAGCCTAACTTAAAATATATGTATATATCCAAAATGAAAATGGTAGATAGTATCAACATGATGGGACCTGGAGGGATTGGAGAATGAGTCAATATATTATTGAAGTAGGCTATATTTTTAAAGTAGAGAAAAGTCTCAAATTCTGATAAACTGTGACAAAAATGAAATAAAAAATTAAGATGGTAGAAATAGATGAACAAGAGAGTTCTTATATATATAATATCAAATAAAATAATCTCTACAACATGAATTATTATTAATATAGGAGACAGTCATTACATATATATTCAATCACACTGGAACACTTGGTGAAATAGGTAAATTCATAGAAAAACATTTACCATAACTTACTTAAAATGAAATATAAGGCTTCAACCATCCTTTCACTATTTTCTTTTTTTTTAATACTTTATTTATTTATTTGAGAGAAAGAGAGACAGAGACAGAGTGAGAGAGCATGAGAGGGGAGGTCAGAGGGAGAAGCAGACTCCCCATGGAGCTGGGAACCTGATGTGGGACTCGATCCCAGGACTCTGGGATCATGACCTGAGCTGAAGGCAGTTGCTTACCAACTGAGGCACCCAGGCGCCCCTTTTCACTATTTTCTAATTTAAAAAGTGGTTAAACATCATACATAAGAAACAGATTGCAAAGGCAGGTTTTGCAAAAATTTTAAGACACATATAATTCTGATTTTATTTGAACTCTATAATGGAATAATGTATTAAGTGAGAATACTGTCAGTGTATTCTAGAACTGTGCTGTCCAATATGGTAGCCATTAACATATGTGACTATAGTGAATAAAGCAAAATTCATTTCCCCAGTAAAATCAGTCCGTTTCTAAATGCTCAATAACTATCTGTGATTACTGGCCATCATACTGGATGTCACAAGATAATAGAACTTTCCCATCATTACAGAAAGTTCTTTTGGGCATTGCTTTTCTAGAGATCAGAACCCTAATAACAAAAACAGCCAAAGCTATCAAGAGAAAGTAAAATAAAAAACCCATTTTACCTATGAATATAGATGCAAGTATCCTAAACAAATCATTATCACATTAAGTTAAATAGGAACTAAAAAGAGAAAAAAACACAACAGGTGTAACTAAAGAATATAGGAATTAATTAATATTAGAAAAATTCATATCTGAAATTTTTCATGCTAATAGATTAAATAAAATGTAATTATACAAAGGCAAAATAAGATATGATAAAATTAACATCTGTTTGTGATTAAAAGAACAATTAAAATTTAGTAACAGAGTATAAAGTAACTATTTTAAACACTGATAAAATGTATCTACAAAAGATTAAAGACTATCATCTTCTAACCATGTTAGACAAGTTAGCTCTGGATTTGTCTTCTCTTTGTAAACACCTGAAAAATGAAACAAAATAAACAGTAAATGTGGTTTTGGACAGTGCCAGGAAATAGGTTATTGCTATCCCCAAGAAAAGCAAAACTTACAGGATGAGCTCTCAAGGTGCCAGCTTCCTGCCATGAGGCACTTTCCTGACCAAAGGGCAAGTAAGGGGAGCTCAAGCAGAACATGGCAATTAAGTTGAGTTCAGGAGGAAGAGAACAGAGTTTATGGAGGGCAGGAAGCTGGCACTTGCATCATAGAGCATCAGAGAGGAATCTGGAAGTCTGTATAGAGTTCCTTGGAGTCTATGCCTTGACACAACCTAGGTGAACATAAGGTGAAACATCAAAGGGCTGGACAAAACCAGCCCCAGGTAGCTGAAGCTTAACAATACCCAAGAAGAAAGGGCACTGGACATGATATTCATGCAGAAAATATGGAAGACATTTTTCTTCATTAAAAAAAAAAAAACCTTTAAAGTATAAGTGACTATTTATTTTTTTTTTAAATTTATTTATTTGACACAGAGAGAGAGAGAGAGATCAGAAGTAGGCAGAGAGGCAGGCAGAGAGAGGAGGAAGCAGGCTCCCTGCTGAGCAGAGAGCCTGACGCGGGGCTTGATCCCAGGACCCTGAGATCATGACCTGAGCTGAAGGCAGAGGCTTAACCCACTGAGCCACCCAGGCGCCCCTAAGTGACTGTTTAAAGCAAGAATAATAATTAGTTGGCATGGGTGGTTTATAACACATGTAGAAATCAAATGTATGACAAGAGTAGCACAAAAGCTCAGTGGGGGTGGGCCTCTCCCACTGGGTCCCAGACTCACCATGACTAGGTGAGAAGGAAGCACATGCTCAACCCATTACCTGAAGCTTGCGGGATGCATTTCTTTTCCTGCCTCCCTATGGGACCAGAAGTCTCTACTGGTCTGCATATCACATGTGAGGCAGGTGCAGAGGGAGAGGGAAGAAATGACCAAGTTGGTATGAGAGGGGTCAGTGCTTCACAGCAGATGATGGTGGCAAGCCATAGACAGTCCTCTGGTTGGGTCCAGTTGAGAGATTTCTGGTTACTGTGACCGTGTGGGTAATCTAAAAAGCTGAACCGTCCAATGTATCAGTATTTTCATGCCTTAAAACTTGAGAAAAGTTATTTATTTCTGTGGAGTACAAACAGGTCTTCAACTTCTGTTTTACCTCAAATTACTACTCTTTATTTATTCGCAGCATAAAGATGAGCAATGGACAATGAACATGGAGAGGTTTGCAGAAGTGCATGTAGTATTATAATTGGTGTAGGTCCTACAGGGCTTTCTGCAGCTGTTCCTCTAAAGCATGGCTACTAAACATGAAAAGGACATGTGTGTGTGTCTAGCAGAGAACGCCATTCAGAGCATATAATTCAGAGCTCAGACATTCTCAGGAGCTTGCCTTGATTCATGTGCTTTTGAAGAATTTTTTCCAGACTGGAAGGAGAAAGGGACTCGACACTTCTGTAACAAGAAGTCAGTTTTGGAATTTTAACAAAGAAATATATAGTTCCTAGGCCATATCTTTTAATGTATAATCATGGCATTGTAGTTTACACTTAGGACATTTAGTGACCTGGATGGAAGAACAAACAGAAGGTCTGGGTGTTGAAGTATACTTACCTGGTTATCCTACTGCGGGAGTCCTTTTCAGGACACTCAACATCATAAGAACACACATTCTTTTCAAGTGCTATTGAAATATTCTGTAAGATAGACTATATGGTAAACCAAAACAAACAAACAAAAAAACAACAGAAACCTTGATATAAAAAAGGCTTTAAAATGTGTAATATATATCCTATACAATAACTCATTCCAGGGAGTATAGAACTAAATTAAAAATTAATTTAAAAAGATATCTGTGGGGACCCTGGATGGCTCAGTCAGTTAAGCGTCTGCTTTTGACTCAGGTCATGGTCCCACGGTCCCGTGATCGAGTTCTGCATCAAGTTCCCTGCTCAGTGGGGAATCTGCTTCACCCTTTCTGCTTCCCCTGCTTGTGTTCCCTCTTTTGGTGTCTCTTTCAAATAAATCAATAAAATATTAAAAAAAGAAAAATATCTGGAATATCCTCCCTAATATTGAAAAAAACTACAACACACCTTTAAATATTTCATGAGCTAAAGAAGCAAGCATAATGTAAATTGGAAAGAATTCGTTCAATGAAAATAAGTACAACACATCAAAATTTGTGAGATGCAACTAAAGTAGTGCTTAGGAGAAAGTACACTTGTATACTCATATAAAACTTACATTCTTATATGAGAACTTTTAGAAGGCTCACAATTAATGGCCTAAACTGTCTTCTGAAACTATGAAAAAGACATCAAATTGAACACAAAGTACAGTAAATAAAAAGGAAACACTAAAATGTATAAATCAATTAAATATAAAATAAGTGAACAATAAAGAAAATCAACAGAACAAATGAATTTCAAAAGTCAATACAATTGATAAATGTGCAGTTTGATTGGTGAAGAAAAAAGAATAGGACACAAATTACCAATATCAGGAATGAGACGAGATATCACTATATATTTTACCAATATTTAAAAGATAGTAACACAAGGAGCCTGCATGGCTCAGTGGGTTAAATCCTGTGCCTTCGCCTCAGGTCGTGATCCCAGGGTCTTGGGATCGAGCCCTACATCAGGCTCTCTGCTCCGTGGGGAGCCTGCTTCCTCCTCTCTCTCTGCCTGCCTACTTGTGATCTTTGTCTGTCAAATAAATAAATAAAATCTTTAAAAAAAGTAAAAGATAGCAACACAAAAATTTATGCAATCTTGAAAACCAGTAAAATTAATAACTTTCTTGAAAGATTTAAACACAAACCTGGCACAGAAATAAATAGAAAATCTGAATAGTCATACACTAAATAAAGAAATGGGAGATGTAATTTAAAAATATCTTTCCCTGCACACAATAAAAACTTTCCAGGCCCAGATGTTTTCATTAGTGAATTCTCTCAGACATGTGAGGAAAAAAAATACATTCTTACACAAACTCTTTCTGAAAATAACAGAAGAGAGTAATTATCAAGTCACTTATGAGGATTGTCTTACCCTGTTATCATCACCAAAAACAAGAACAGGAAATTACAGTCCAATGTACCTCCTGAGCAGATACAAACAAACTAATTGTAACATTAGCAAATTGAACTGGACAATGTATAAAAAGTGTCCCTGGAGCTTCCAGGTTGTTGAATGGATGCAGGGGCTGGAAAGGTGTCGCATCCTGAGGGCAAGGAAGCTCCAAGCCACTCCCCTCTCCCCAACCAATTCCTCAGCCAGATGCATCTTTTCCATTTGGCTGTTCCTGAGCTGTATCCTTTATAATAAACCAGTAAATGTATATGTAAAAAAGGGGGGGGCTCCGGCTCCTACCTTATGGACAAATATAGTTCATCCTAGCATAGTAGCTTAATTTGCTCTTTGAAAATTAACTAATGTAATTTATTCTATTAACAGGATTTGGGGGGAAAATGTAAGATCATCCCCATAGGTTTAGAAATCCCACTTGACAAAATTCCGCACATTTTGTGATTAAAAATAAGGAGACCAGGAATAGAAAGTTACTTTCACAAAATGAAAAAGTACATCTGTGAAAAATCTATGGGTAACATTTAATGGCAACGATTGCATTTCACTTAAGACCAGAATCTAAGTAAAAATATCCACTCTTACCACTTCTATATTTTGTTGGAGGCTCTAGGTAGTACAATAAAATTAAAAAAATTAAATTGCTTAGATTGAAAAACAAAAACCAAGTGTCTTTATTCTTGGACAACATGATTTTGTAGATAAGAATACTAAGAAATCTTAAAAAAGAAGCTACTGCATAAATTTAGCAAGGCCAAAGGATATCAAGGTGAATATACAATGTTTAATTGTATTTCTTCATACTAGCAGTGAAAAACTGGAAATTACATTAATTTTTAAAATCTGCTTACAGTACTCTCCCAGACATAAAATTTTTAGGCATACATTTACCAAAATATATGCAAAGATAAATACCAACAACTGTAAACATTGTTGAAGAAATTACAGAAGACATAAATAAGTGAAAAGATATACCATGATTATCAACTAGAAATTTCAATGTTGTTAAAACTTCAATTCTCTAATTAAACCCAATTCTAATTAAAATCCCAGCAGACTTTTCCTAGAAACTACAAAAAAGTAAATTTGTTAGGAAGAAATAGCAATTATAAATTAATTAACTTAAAATGATAAATATGTACACATTTATGAATAAAGCACCAAAATAAATGAAACAGAATCTAACAAAATTAAAGGAAGAAATTTACAATTCAACAACATTAACTGGAACTTCAGTACCACACTCTCAATAATGGAGAGAGCAAGTAGGAAGAAAATTAAGAATGACCCAGAAGAACTGATTAACATCATCAACCAATCGAGCATAATTCACATCTATAGAACACCACCCAACAGCAGAATTACATGTGGAATTGTAATTGTTAGACACAATTATATCTCAGTAAGGTTTGATAAGTAATGGGATGCATCAAATAAAACAGGGTCTACAATGGAACTACTTGTGAACACCAACACTTTATACTTTAGGTTGTGTGAACATAAATTTATTTATTTATAATGATTGTTTATACACCAAACAACATCATGAAAGCCAGATGGTATCTAAATATAAATTACAATACAACGATATTTAAAGTGCCCATCTAGTGGTCTAATGCCTGAGCTTAGAGGAAGAAGAATTCTCCTGTAGATACGGAAAACTGCAGAGAGGAGAAGGGACTGTACTGTGTGTGGAAGGTAGGTTAACATTTTAAAAATGGTGATCAGAAAGGAAGCTAAATCCCACACAGAAAAATGTATACTAATCAAGAGGAAAGATTTCCTTTAGCGTCTGTAGGAATCATGACGTCTAGTTTGATTGAGAGAGCCGAGTTTCAAAAGGTTTTTTCTTGGACAACATGATTTTGTAGATAAGAATACTAAGAAATCTTAAAAAAGAAGCTACTGCATAAATTTAGCAAGGCCAAAGGATATCAAGGATATTGTTTTGTTTTGTTTTAGTAAGCTCTGTGCCCAACATGAGGCTTGACTCACCCAGAGATCAAGAGTCCTATGCTCTACCAACAACTCAGCCAGTGCCCCTCAAGAAGTTTTTAAGGTCCAGATCATGGCAATTCTGAGCACTAAGCTAAAATATTGGGAGTTAAAGAAGGTTGATAGTAAGTCTTGAAGTCCTAAGGAAAATGACTTTGAGATCATGATTCTATGCAATGTTCTTAAACTGACTCATTTGTAATTTTTCTATTCATTTCCAAACACCTTATAGTTATTTTAATAGTGAAACATTAATTAATCGCATCAATGTCCCAGTCTTTAATATTCCAGAATTTTGCAGGTTTTTCAGTTACTGTTTAGAGTATTCCTCCCCTAGTTTCCTTGGTTAATGTCTGCTTATCCTTGAATATTCTGCAAAGTCTTCCCTGACTCATAGTCTAGATTAGGTCCTCTTCTTATTTATTGCATTATCTCGAGAACATAGTTTCTATAAGAAGAATGATTAGAATTCACTTAAGTACTTTGTTATTAATTAATCTTGGTTTAATTGCCTAATGTAAATATTAAAAACTAAAGATAATCCTATGAGAAACTGCAATAAAAATTGTATCTAATAGTGCATAACATTTTTTTTTTCCAGAAGTGTTCTGTAGGTTACAGTGAAGTTTCTTACCAACAATAAAATATCTAACTGGAATGTAGGACTGTAACCATGCACCTGTTCTGAATTTCTTGACTAATAGGAAGAGTGCTAACATGATGTTAATATTAATACCCGTAACTATGAAGAGAATTTTGATGATGATGGCGATGGTTTTCAATAGGAGAGAGAAAAATTGAGTTGATTACATTGTGAATGTGTGTAATAATTTAATTGCCAACCTTGCAAAATGTGCTTTTATTAGTGAGAACATGGTTATGGAAGTTGATTGAAAAGAGATTGCTCAGGGGTAGGGAGAGGGTAGTTGGGTTATGAACATTGGGGAGGGTATGTGCTATGGTGAGTTCTGTGAAATGTGTAAACCTGATGATTCACAGACCTGCACCCCTGGGGCTAATAATACATTGCATGTTAATAAAAAATAAAATAAATTTTTTAAAAAAAGAAAAGAGACTGCTTAGACAGAAATCTGTGTTGAGTAGATAGAGGGCACTGAAAGAAGTTTTAACAAAGCCTGCCTATTAAGTGTTGCTCTGTATTTGAAAGTTGTGTTCCTGACACATCCTCAGATGTCTAATACTAATCTAATGATAATGGTCATGCCAACAGTGGTAAATTCTATTCTTTAATGTCCTCAAGTGACCAGATTCAATGATATTTAGTGCATATATCTAAATATATCTGTATATGTTTATGCAGATATGTATTATAGATCTTGGACTAAACCTGATTTACATTTTTTATGAATAAGATGTGCTAGAATATTTATAGTCAATATTTATCCTACCATTCCATTTTTAACAGTCTTGTTTTATATAAATTAATCATAATGCTATGTATAGTCCTTATTTAACTTCTTGAGTGTGAATGCTCATACTTTCATTATATAAAATTTAATGTGTTTGATTATAGGATAGTGTCTCGGACTATACTTAAGGTTATAAAACACAAATATTACCTTTAAATCTGAAAATTTTTTTTAGTCTGAATTACTAGTATGTTTGTATCAATAGTCTATTGCTATGTTACAAACCACCCCAAAACTTAACAGCTTGAACAACATTCCCTTATGAGCTCAAAATTTGAGGGTCAGCGGTTAAGGTTAGGCTTCGCTGGGCAGATTTCTGTTAGTCTTGTCTTGGCTCAGTAATGTGACTTTGGCCAGCTGGTGGCTAAATTGAAGTTGGATGGTCTAGAATGACCTCTGTTTTGGTAATTGGTGGGTTGTCATCTGATTCTCCACCATGTGCCTCTTCCGCAAGCTAGCTAGAGCTTGGGTTCACATAGTGTCTGCTCTCTAGAAGACCGAGAGCAGAAACTGCAAGGTGTTTTAAGGTCTAGACTGAGAAGTGGCTCACCATTGCTTTCACTGCATTCTATTGGTCAAAGCAAATCACAAATCATCCAACATTTCCACCTCCCCCAGGCTTACACGTGTCAAGTACAAGAAAGTGTGAAATACCACTATGGGATCTAAACAGGCCGACTCTCCCTGAAGAATGGCACATCACAAGGGAAAATCTAAAGATGAAGATGGAGAGAGACTTAAAAAAAAAAAAAATTGTCTGGCAAACCAGCTCCCAACATAAAACCTGGGTGGCTCAGTGGGTTGAGCCGCTGCCTTCGGCTCGGGTCATGATCTCAGGGTCCTGGGATTGAGTTCCGCATCGGGCTCTCTGCTCAGCGGGGAGCCTGCTTCCTCCTCTCTCTCTCTGCCTGCCTCTCTGTCTACTTGTGATTTCTCTCTGTCAAATAAATAAATAAAATCTTTAAAAAAAAAAACAAAAACAAAAACAAAAAAACCACAAAGTATCATTACGGGAATTCCAAACCTCTGGTTCACTGAGTGCAACCATAGTAACAAAACAAGTATCACATCCCCACTAAAGGGCTAACAGAAAATTCCATGTGCCCACATTCAAGCAAAAACGATTTAATTCTAGTATTTATCTCAAAAACTATTTGTCATTTTCCATCTTCAGTATTTCCTTGCCCTGAGATGACCTAAATTCCCATAGCTCAGAATTCAATGTAACATTTGTACAAAGATAGATTAAGTCTTGTTATTCCTTTTGCTATGTTGCCATGTTCAAAAATTTGAGGCATAAGAAAAGTCAAAGAAATAAATGTACTCTAAAGCTATAAAGAAATTGGCACCAGACTCAGAAATATCCTGGACATTTAAACTATCTCAAAAGGAATTTAAATATGCAGTTTAATATGTTAAAGTCTCAAGAGGAATAGGTGGTCAATATAAGCTTGTACAGGTAATTTCAGCAAAAAGATAAATAAATGGAAAAGTTAAAAATCAGTACAGTAACAGAGATGAAGAATGCCTATGACAGGCTCATCAAGACACTTTGCTGAGGCAACAAAAATTGGTGAACTTGAAAATGGGTGACTAGAAATTACCCAAACTGAAATGAATGAAAGATAGAGAAAAACAGAACAGAGAAAAAAACCCAGAAAGATAGGGAGAAACAGAACAGAGAAAACAAAATAGGGTGGAAGGAATATCTGAAGTACTAATTGCTAAGAATTTTCTGGAATTAATGACAAAGCATATAACTGCAAACTCATGAATTACAGAAAACGCCAAACAAAATTCATAAACAAATAATTAGTATATTACATTCGAACTGCTGAAAACAAAAGACAAAGAGAAACTCCTGAAAGTATCCTGAGGAAAAAAGATAACATCATCCGTTAGTCTTCAGAGTGACTATCCCTGACCCTCCTTACACTGGCCTATTCAGAATACATCTCATTTGCTAAAGAAAATGAAATTAAGAACTTTAAAAGGGTTACCTACTGCAGGCAGAGCACTGTGCTAAATCACAGAAGATTTGTGAAGGGCAAAAGTTGAACTGACATAAAAAGTACGATAGTATTAAGCAGAGATGAAAAGGGGAAAGACAATCAGAGAGTGAAAAGAACAAAATAGCTTATTCAAAGAAACAATGAATGCATTGTTTCTATGATACAGAGAACGGCTGAACAAGGTTGCAAAGCTCACAGGTGAGCAAACTGTTGTAGTCTTGACTTGGTCAAGTGCGCAGTAGGGTTTAAAGGAATGTTTTGAGTGGTCATAGTAAGATCAAGACAGTGCTGAGGCTTATTCAGAATGCAGTGTCAAATGGATTGAACCAGGAGGACAAAGGTTTAGGGGCAACAGTACCCCAACTTGTCAGTGTTCCGGAAATGGAGTGATAACTATTAAAATTCAGTTGTCAAGAATATAAGGTAAGGTCAGCGATAAAAAAAAAAGGGGCGGGATTTCAAAGAGATAATCAGTAAGACTTGTAGAAAACTAATGGGAATCATGGGGACAGCGCCCTCTATCAAGAAATAAGAGTTACCAGGTGGTGGGTATTATAGAGGGCACAGCTTGCATGGAGCACTGGGTGTGGTGAAAAAATAATGAATACTGTTTTTCTGAAAATAAATAAATTGGGAAAAAAAAGAAATAAGAGTTAGATAATCAGAATCATGTCAGTATGATTTATTTTGCACTTTCTTCTTTTTTCTTCTAGGATTCCATACTGGTGTCTAGTGATAGTCTCCTGTTGCGGCTCCAGATCTTACAGAAAGTTTACCCTGCATCAGTCAGTGTATTCAGGGTACATTTTTACTTTAAATATGTTTGGAGTCTATAATTTTCAATACATCCATGTCTGGATGTTTGTTGGGTTGTTTTTTGTTTGTTTGTTTGCTTTTTTTTTTTTCCTTTTTCCTTTATAGTTCATGCCATAATGGAGGGACTAAAGATAACTTTGCACAGGAGTTAGCAAAAGCCTGTTTCAGACAGACAGAAAGTATATCCAAGAAATAGTTAACCAGGAAAAATATGGCCTGTATACTATACTATTACATTTGTATAAATATATTTTATGTGATTAAAAATAGCTGTAAAGTGTATTTTATGTGCTCTTAAGTATAGGTCAGATAAGTGTTTGGGGATATTTTATTTTAGAAAAGTCAACCATATATTCTCTTTTTGACAATTTGAAATTGTCAAATTGTCTCAGAAATTTTATTGGTTACTATGACAAGAAACCTTGGGCTTTATATACAAAAGAACTTTTAAATGTTTCTACTGTTTGATCAAAAACATGGAGAATAGAAGGATGAAGGCTTCGAAGTAATTCAAGAATATAGTCAAATCACGGATAAGTCAGGCACATACTCAGAATATGAAGGTGGGTCAAATATATACTCAATCAGGATATTTATTATCATTCTAATAAAAATGGCTTTGTGATTTTATTTTTTCAAGGGCTCATACTCTTTCTCCCTTTGTCTGCATCTTTTCCTCTATGTTTCCCAATGACTGTGCAGAAGTAGAAAATGGTTTTATTGTCCTTGTTTTGCAGAAAAAAATTAGAATGAGAGTCCCCAAGTTCACACTACTAGTGCAAGGTTGAAATGAGGACACATGTCTCCTGGCTTTAATTTTCTGGCAGTTTCCACAAAGGTTTGTCATTTCACACTTTCAGTCAGCATTATAGGCAAAGAATCTTGACAAGTGCCTTGATATGAATAAAAGGCTGAGTTGCTTAAGCACTATTTCTTTCTTAAATAAGTTTTTTCCTGTAATACGATTTGCATTATTATTTTGTGGCACACTATAGTATAGCCTATAAAAGCCTTGGCTTTTACCTCAGGCAGACCTGGGATCAGGCTTTCCCATCTGCATCCTGAGTGACTGTGGGTAAGTGCTTTGATCCTGATAAGCCTCGGTGTCCCTATTATGAAGTAGGTATTAGTGTTCATCTCATTTGGATCTTCTGGAATTTGAGTTATTGCAAACGCGAGTATAGATTGACTTGTTTTCATGTTTGTGCTCCACATTTAAATACAAATTTTCTGGGGCACCTGGGTGGCTCAGTGGATTAAAGCTTCTGCCTTCAGCTCAGGTCACGATCTGAGGGTCCTGGGATCGTGCTCCGCATCGGGCTCTCTGCTCAAGCGGGGAGCCTGCTTCCTCCTCTTTCTCTCTGCCTGCCTCTCTGCCTACTTGTGATTTCTGTCTGTCAAATAAATAAATAAATAAATCTTAAAAAAAAAAGAGTGTCAGTTCAGATTAGTAACAAATCTGTAAAAAACATTATCTTGTACAAGATAAAATTTTTTTAGAAACAGTAGTCCAGAGGTGGGTAGTCTAGAGCTCCACGAATATCAGAAACCTAGGTTCTTCTATGTTATTGTTCTGTATCAGAAACCTGGGTTCTTCTATGTTATTGTTCTGCCACCCTTTTCACTATTTCATAGTCTAAGAGGGTTTGTCAGTCTCAAGTTATTCCAGCCAGCGGAAGGAAGAAGGAATAAATAAGAGACTGTCATTTAAGGAGATTTCCTGAAAGCTGCAACATCACATTTTGGCTTACAGTCCATTGGCAGAACTTAATCACATAGTAACACCTTGCTGTAAGTGAGAGGAACTAATATAACCTTTTTTCTGGAAGGACTGTCCTGCACTAAAAATATCATTGTTGCCTTACTAAGAAAGAGGGAAAATGACTACTGGTGTATGTACCTAGCAGTCCAAGCCATGATAAGTTGAATATTCACTTGGGGCTTACCTGTAAGCTTCTAATTATTTTCTCTTTGACTAGTTCAACACACCTATATACACTGTTCAGAGTTTTCTGGATTAGAAAATCCAGCTTCTTCTATTGACTTTATGATTTCTTGTAGTATCTTTAACAAATATCTTACTTCAGTAAGTTTTCTTATTTTCCCACTGTATGTAGGAATCCAGAGCCTATCACATCCATAAGGACTGCGCAGATCTAGCCCTAGCAATTTCCCCGTAAATTGCTCACTTGTTTTGGGGTGGGGTCTTATTTTAAAAAACATTTTTCCCTAATGTTTATAGCAGCAATGGCCACAGTCGCCAAACTATGGAAAGAACCAAGATGCCCTTCAACGGATGAATGGATAAGGAAGATGTGGTCCATATACACTATGGAGTATTATGCCTCCATCAGAAAGGATGAATACCCAACTTTTGTAGCAACATGGACGGGACTGGAAGAGATTATGCTGAGTGAAATAAGTCAAGCAGAGAGAGTCAATTATCATATGGTTTCACTTATTTGTGGAGCATAACAAATAGCATGGAGGACAAGGGGTGTTAGAGAGGAGTAGGGAATTTGGGTAAATTGGAAGGGGAGGTGAACCATGAGAGACTATGGACTCTGAAAAACAATCTGAGGGGTTTGAAGTGGCGGGGGGGTGGGAGGTTGGGGTACCAGGTGGTGGGTATTATAGAGGGCACGGCTTGCATGGAGCACTGGGTGTGGTGAAAAAAATAATAAATACTGTTTTTCTGAAAATAAATAAATAAATAATAATTTAAAAAAATTTTTTTTCTTTTTTATTTTTTTTTTTTAAATTATTTGACAGAGAGAGACATACAAAGAGAGGGAAAACAAGCAGGGGCAGAGGGAGAGGGAGAAGCAGGTTTCCTGCCGAGCAGGGAGCCAGATGCAGGGCTTGATCCCAGGACCCTGTGTTCATGACCTGAGCTGAAGGCAGATGCTTAATGACTGAGCCACCCAGGCACCCCCAAAAAACTTTTTCTTTTTGTTACTCCAATGATCTCTCTGCTTATATGCACATGATCACATTATCCCACTGATGACTCTGGATGTGGATGACTCTTGTGTGTTAATCATTAAGGTTTTAATATAGGTTAGAGGAAGTTACCTCTCATTCTTATTAGCCATTATTTTTAGAGTTTTAGACTTTAGCCTTAGCTGTACTACTTCTTATTCTTATTATACTACTTAATATTTCTCATTGTGACTGTGGTAAAATTTATAAATTAACATCTTGATAATGTTGAATTTTTTCATTTAAGAGCATGGCATTTCTTAAACTTGTTCAGTTTTATTTTGTGTCTCTCATGAGTGTGTCTAAAGATTTTTTCCCATGTTCGTCTAACACATTTAAATTTATTCCTAGGTATTTCAATCCCTTTGTTGACATTTTAAATGGGAACTTTTCTTCCAATTTATTTATTCTTTTATGCTCCTAAATGTTTTTATATTAAAACTACTGATGTATATATATTAATTGAGTACATGGCCAATTTATGAAATTCTCTTTTTCTTTAAAGCTACTGCGTTAGTGTACTCTCCCCTATTTTCCAGATATTATCATATTGTCTGCAAAAATAATGTCTTTTCCTCACTGACAATTTTATATCTCTAATTTCTTTATCTATGCTAACTTAATTGTATGGTATCTGCAAAGAAAAGTTAAATGATTATAATGATAGTGGTTACTTT
This sequence comes from Neogale vison, assembly GCF_020171115.1. Taxonomy (NCBI): domain Eukaryota; kingdom Metazoa; phylum Chordata; class Mammalia; order Carnivora; family Mustelidae; genus Neogale; species Neogale vison. The sequence goes on along the minus strand of NC_058091.1, from coordinate 73,359,253 downwards.
TTATCCTATAGTTGACTTTAAAGGAAATACTCTTCAGAATTCTCCCATTAAGCATGATGTTAGCATTTGTTCTAGAAAAATATGTCTTATAGTATTCATCATTCATTAACTTTTTCTATAAAGATGGAATATATTTTGATATCCAGAATGCTTGGGTTCTTGATCCAGATTAAAAAATAATTTTTGTCACTTCCCCTTTATATTAATATATTTGGAATGTGGAATAATAAGTGATCAGAAGATCATTGGATAAATAAAATGACAGGAATAGAACAGTTATATCCTGTTGAGGGATATTCAGTGTGGATCATGCCAAAAGTCAGCCTCACTTTTGGCCTGTGGGAAAACAAGGGCTTCTAATGATGCTACAAATTAGACTTTCCAGATGTACTGCTTATTTGTGAGGACATTATTTTTACTATGTGGAGGTGAAACCCAAATAACCATGATGGAAATAAGAAAGTTGTTTTTGTCTCAGGTCAAATCCAGATGTAGGGACTCAGTTATATTTCATGCTTGCACAGCCTTCCAGGATTCTCACAATCTCCAGCTTTGCATTCTGATACATCAAGATAGTATCGTTGTCCATAAGCATTGAAATGGAATTGTAGCTATCACATCTACAACCCAAGCCTCAGCATAGAAGGGATGAAATTGTGACCTTTCCCTTTTTTAAAGAGCTACATGGACACCATTTCCATTCATGGCCCAGTGGATGGCACTTACTAATGTGGTTCCTTATGCAAGGGATACCTGAAATGTAGCCTTAACTGGATACCCATGTTCCCAGCTAACAGTCCAAGGATGAAAGAAAGCTGGGAATTAACTAGAAGTTTTTGCCAATAGACTGGTTGGGTCTATTGGATACATAAGCTCACTTCAAGCTTCTTCCTTACAATTGAAACATCTACTAAATGGAACATTCTTTTTTTTTTTTTCCAATATAGATTGACACATTATTAAAATCCTGGTATATCAACCTTCATAGCATTTGTGCAACACATTAAAGCTTTTTTTTTTTCAATGATAAGTGAGTACCCCAATATCATTGGTAATATATTTTGTAATCACAAGGTAGGTTAGGAAACCCTGGAAGGTTTCTGTTGACAATAGTCCTATCTATAATAATATAGGCCAACCTAACCTATTTCTTAAAGACTTTATTTATTTATTTGACAGAGAGAGAGAGATGTTGAGAGAGGCAATACAAGCAGGGGTATGGAAAAGGGAGAAGCAGGCTCCCTGTCAAGCAGGGATCCTGATGCAAGGCTCAATCCTGGGACCCTGGGATCATGACCTGACCTGATGCTTAAAAACCGAGCTACCCAGGCACTCCCAGGCTAAACTATTTTTTAGATTCTGACACGGAAGCAGTTACAAAATTCAACTATTTTATATGCTAACTAATATATCAATTTCCTTTACATTATCCCTCAAACACTAGTTCAATAGCCTCTGCATGGGGGAAAACACAGTCCTTTAAGGTAGTCCATTTCTTTTCTATGTTCTTGAAACTTATACACCCGAAATTAAAACCTGTTAGACTTTGTCTTTTCCTCTAGGATCTAGAGATACCTAATGCAATATGGGGGCTAGAAGTTTTTATATTCATTAAACATACCAAATAAATGTTTTTTTCTTAGCATTTGGGGAGAGATAACTAATGGGTATCTGAAGGTTTTCCTTCAGGGATCTCTGTTTAAATATGTTCTAGAAGACATACAAGATTCAGCATGTAATTATATTCATGGCTAAGGTTCTTTATGGGGATATAGTAAGAACTCACAGCTGACTGAAAGGGGAAAAAACACAGGCAGAGTCTGGAGGAAGGCATATGTAGATTTCTACATGCTCTTTTCCTTCCATGAGAAGTCACACAGAGCACAGTTTCCCCCCAGTAACAGAAGGACAGCATATATATGTTATGTTTCTGTCCAGGGATGCCCACTAAAGAGGCAGTACCTAAGCTGCTTCCTGCGGGCTGGTCATATATGAAAGTTCCAGACTCTGCAAGGAAAGCAGGTGTTGAGCATAAACCATATGGTTTGCACAGTCTAGGTACAGTGAATAATTTGTCATTTAACTGTTGACTAGGAACTTTGAGAGCCAAGTAGATAGATGCCAGCCAAGGGCCAAACTTGCAAGTCAATTTTTTTTTTAAATGATAACATTTTCAGGCTTGCTATATAAATTCTTTTCAGCAGACATAGGTAACTGCCCATATCTTTAAATTTCTAGATGAATAAGGTCAAGATATATGGGTAGGAGTGTATTCAATTTAATAGGCATAAAAACACAATGTAAATTTCACAGCAGTTTTTGGGAAGTGTTTAGAATATTGATTCAGCAATGAAAGTTTCAAAAGCTTGTTTGGACTATCATGTGAATAACAAACTATATTGATAAATGTATTATCAATAAATCAATTTATTCTGTAGCAAGAGAGGCACCCTATTTTCATTGGTAAGACCTTTCCATCTCCACTCTGTCATCTTCAGGGAAACGAACAAAAAGTGTTGACATGCTGAGACATAAGCAAATACCATGACTTCTTCCTCCATTTCCCAATAAAAGCCTGGCCACAATCTCAGTCCCCAGCTTTGGTACAATGGCTTTCCTTCTTCCTTGGACCTGTGTGTTAGTTGGTTGCTTTTCTGCTTCTCTAGCAGGAGCATATAATTTCTCAGATCTGTACCCGCCACTGTGGGAGAAGAGTCCTGGTCAGCTCAGTGACTACAGGGTAGAGAATGGAAAGTACCTCATTGATCCCTGGATATACTCTGAGAGACTGGGGATGTACAAAATCCTAGTGAACAAGACAGCGAGTTATTTTGAAAACATTGAACAAAATATTTTTTGGGGTTTACCTCTCCAGCATGGCTGGCAATACAGAACAGGTAAGAATGACTCTTGTTTTCATCCTGATGATCTACTAATATAACCACATAGTAATTGGGAAGTAAGGTTCTGTAAATACCATACCATGTTTTTGAAAATTGATTCTTTTCTTTTTCCTCTTTCCCCTCATAACCATATTTCTTCACTTCTCCTCCATAAAGCCTTCTTTTACATGCTTTTGTCTTGACTAGAATCCACAATGGGGCATAAGGGATAGTTGCCAAACACAAAAGACTTCATATTAAATCTATTGAAATCTATTGAGCATACTTCAAATATTTATTGAACTCCTGCTAGGTGCTAGATGCCACTTGAAGCACTTAGATGAACAAAACAGTCAAAAGGATATACATTAAAAACAGAAGTTGATGTCAAATTTACCTGAATTTTTTTGAAGTCCCAATTGTGATTACCTATACATGGAGATAGGGCTGTTATGTAAGGAGTGCCATCTTGTTCATAAGGATGTTTCTCTGCAAATGATTGATTCCTCTTGAAAATACATTCTAGTGTTTCGTTAGGAGATATGTTGTGGGCCAAGGATTCATAAATTAGATATTTTTGTTCTTGCCGACAGAAAAAGCTCATGGAGGAGCTTATCCACACTGATAATACCACCAATAAAGAAATATGTTCTATTCCAATAGAAAAAATATAGAGGGTAGATTATGGTTGATCTTAAGTCTGAGCAGTGGTCATATTCAGGAGCTACTGAGGAGGACAAGTCATGCTTCTTTGTTAGGGAATATCCTGAGACCCAAATCTACTCCTATTTATCTGGCATTCATTGGGGTCAAAACAACCCTTTTCCAAGAGAAATCATTAATATAAAGTCTGCTATGGGAGGCATGCCAACCTCAGGGGAGATACAGAGTCTGAATGAGCTGGTAGATTAATGCTCTTCTTTCTCTTTCTTTGCATTCACACATCAGGATCAAGTCTGACTAAACTCATCCATTGATGAGCTGAAAAGTGTCCAACATTTGCTAAGAGCAGTGGAGAGATGGGGCGTGAATGAGTACTTTCAGACAGTTTCCCTGCCATTAAAGAATTTACAGCACAAGTGAAATAGGAAAGATAGCAGAAATTAAATAGAAAACAATAACCAATAACTCTTGGATAGACATTAAAAGTGCAAAACAAGGGCCAGAGTGGAGTCAGCTGGAGTGATCAGAAAAAAATGAATTTAACCTGAGACTTGAAATGTGGATGAAATTTTACTGGGGAAATAGAAATGAAATCTACTAGGAAATAAAAGAATGAGCCAAAACAGTGTTTCTCAGTCTTGGCTGCATGTTGAAAATAACTACCTAGTTAAAAGAAAAAAAAAAAAAAACAGTGTTTAAGTCCACCTGAGAAATTCTATTCTAATTTGATAATATTGGAAATTAAGCCAAAGGACAAGACCTGGAAATAGGATAGCATAGAAACATGTGCTTGACTATAGGTTGTATGTGTGTGTGTGTGTGTTTAAGGAAGGGACAAGAAAAGGAAGGGAGAAGGATTGAGTGCGAGGGACTTGTTGGGGACCAATGAAAGAAGAAGAGAACAAATTAAAGCGAAATATTTATTGATATTCAGGAATTAATGTTAGTATATAACAAATAATTGCTGCACCCTCTCTTTTCTAGGAAGATTAGCTGATCCCAGAGGAGGGAAAGGCTGTGGCTATGAATCTGGAGATCATTTGTGTATCTCCGTGGACAGCTGGTGGGCTGGTAGGTTCATTTATTTTTAGTTTTTTTAAAAGATTTTATTTATTTATTCAACAGACAGAGATCACAAGTAGGCAGAGAGGCAGGCGGGGGGTTGGAGAAGCAGGCTCCCCAACGATCAGAGAGCTCGACGTGGGACTTGATCTCCTGACTTTGGGATCATAACCTGAACTGAAGGCAGAGGCTTTAAGCCACTGAACTGCCCAGGTGCCCCTGGTAGGTCCATTTAAATGGCAAAATAGGTAATAGCCATTCCCAAGGAAAGTATTCAACCTAAAATCTTAGAGACAGAGACAAAATAATACTATTCTTTTGTAAGAAGGAATCTATTTCATCATGTACCTTGTGGTCTTTATGCCACATTCTAGAATTTAACAGCCATAATGTCAATAATGATTCCTCAGGACACATAGCGCTTTTCACAGAAGGACGGAAACAAGGAACTGTAAAGGATCATGGTCTCTGAAAGCCCAGCACTGGCAGTCAGGTGGGAGGTCCCATGAGAGTCTCCAGAATGAGGAAGGATGAGAAATGAGAGAACAAGCAAATAGGGCTTTGCCTCATTTTGTTCAGACCGAATGTGTTTGACTTTAAAACCATAAAAGTGTCAGAGTAGTGTGCCACAAATCATTTTGTCAATCCGTAATCAAAAGCTCAGTCACATATTGAATACAAAAATAATCAAAAGTTTATTTTCTAATTCTTTAATTCTGTTTTGTTTTTTAGTAATAAAATTAATTTCCACACAATTTCTTAGAGATATTTCCCAATAACTAGAGACAAGAATAGATTAAGTTTCACTTTTTTGGATTTACACACATCACATAACACCTTTACATGTTTTTCTAATACTGTGCAGACCATTTCTTTTCAAAGACCCACAGTCATGGCCATGGATGTAGAACTCAGGCTTCTTTATTCGATTGATTTAGTAGTTTGGAGTAGCAGTCTGCTCCACTGGGGCGTAGAATTGCATTCATAAATGCATGTCTTATCATAGACAATGTTCTGCATCACCAGTGAGAATCAGTATAAGCTTTATAGCTATCAAAATTATAATGTCTAAATCTGATGGAATAGGTTATTTTTAGAGAGAAATAAAAAAGTTAATTGTCAATTTAGTTATCCAAAGATCAATTGTCAACACTTACCCAAAATGTTTGCTTTAAAAACCCAATATAAAACAAGGATTTTGTGATATCATGGTTGCACATTAAACTTGGCTAAGTACGAAGTACAAAATGTTAACACTAAAGCCACATTAAAATGTTTTAGAAAAGTATTGTTAAGATAAAGCTTCAGTTAGAGGTGTATCATTCTATGCACAAATAGATAATTTTCTTTTCTTTTTACTTAACACTTTGAAAAAATGAATGTTAAGTAATACTAAATTAATATGAAATGTCAACCTTAATTTTTATTTAAGATATAGACAACAGCTTGAGTCTATGTTTATTTATGATTCTAGGCTTATTAAGAAAAGCTATATATGTGATCCTTAGGGAGATTTTTAATTTTTTTTTGGTAGTGACTAACTTTTTGGTTTCTGGACCTGTGATTTTTGCTTACTAGTTTACAGACTACTTAAAAATATTCTCTATCGCATTTGTTAGTGCTTGTGGTAATAATAAGTATTTTTGCTGTTACAGATATGAATTACTTTCTAAGTGCATTACCTTTCCTTGCTGCGGTTGATTCTGGCATAATGGGGATATCATCAGACCAAGTCATGCTTTTGCCACCACCCAAGGATCAGACAAATTTTTGCCTTAATATTTCTAGTTGTCAATCATCCTTTCCTGAGATAATGAGCAAGTGGAATGCCTTTTACCAGGTTGCTTTCTTAAGTTTTATAATTTATTTTCTTAGGAGGTGATAAGAGAATTTCCTTTTCTATATAATGTTTTTTGTCTAGGTCTTTGTTTTTATCATGTAATATTTTCCTAAGTGCAAAAATGTAAATTGTTATGCAAATTATATTATTACTTTACAGTGGGGGATTATGTGCCATTAGTACCCTCTGAACCAATACAACATTAACACAAAGTCTATCCACTCATTTAAATTAAATTATACATAAATGTGAGAGCACAAAATGTATCTTACTAAATAAAAAGAGTATTCTGGCTAATTGAACCTGCATGGCAACCAAGGGTTAACTCTTGGGAGAAATACAATTATAGAGTTTGTTTTTAGAACAATTAACTTATTTCAACTGAATTAATAAATGATCATACATAGGGAGAACTAAACAATTATGTGACAATCAAAACCAAATATTCAATAAGCAAAATGCAAACATTGGCTAAACATAGAAGTGGTATAAGGTCCACAATAAAAAGATAGACTTACTTGTTCTGTAGATTATTAATTCACTACTTTAGATACAATTGAATTAAATATCCTAACAAAAATTTCCTCTTTTTCTTAATTTTAAACTTTTGTGGTAGTTTCTACTATGGTGGCAGAAAAACAAATGACAAACCAAAACCCAAATCCTCCTGGCTAGTATAAAATACTGACTCTTGTGAAAATTGTTGCAGCTCATTTCTTATAGGTGCATTCAATAATAATACTTATAATAGATATTTATTATACTCTATTATGGAGTGTTATTCACTAAGAGACTGCATAGTTCTTAAAAACAAAAGTTCTCTTCTCTTGTAGAATATTTCTAGCTTATATATGGGCTTCAATGAAATGATAAGGAGAGAAATTGTTATATTTTCTCAAATACGAATAAATGTCTCCTTTGCTACAGCATTTGCAGAATCCTTCTAGTAGCTTTGAAGACCTGTTGAAGTACTTCTGGGCTGCACATGTTTCATCCTTGGAACATGCTAGCAAAATATTTGAAGATAGGTAAGAATGGATCCCGAATCATTTCTATTTAAGATGGTAAATGATTTTGGCCTTACCTAATGCCTTTTTATTCCTCTTCTAAAGTGATGGTTAATCTTCCTTTTAAATAATATTATTCACTGAGTATTTTAATGATGAAGTATAACTCTTTTAGAATGATTAGATTAAAAAGTGTTTTATGAAGAAGGGGCAAAATCTTTTACTAACCAACCGATAACTAACAAAACAGCTAGCCAACCAACCAACAAATAAAATATATAACCAATTTCTCTATATTAAAAAAAAGAAAAATTTTCTTCTTTATTTTGACCATGGGCACATCATATGGTAAGTACATATTTAAAGAAAAAGATAAACTAGCATTAGGATTAGCACACAGGATAGTTTAGCAGATTATCAAGCCACTCTACATGTTACAACTACATGTTACACTCTATATCTAGAGTGCTTAGTTGTGAATGATAATGTATGAGTCAGGGTTCTCCAAACAGCGCCAATAGGAGATAGTGTTAGAGAGATGATAGATAGATAGATAGATAGATGATAGATTAATAGATTAGCTAGATGATAGATAGACATAAATAGGTAGATAGATAGATAGATAGATAGATAGATGGAACCAGGAGAAGCTTATCTTCCAGTTTGAAGACCATCAGTCAAGAGAATTCTCTTACTTTAGGGAAGGTTAGACTTTTGTTCTAATACCCCTTCAAAAGATTGGATATGGCCCATCCACATTAGTGAGGGCAATATGTTTCACTCAGTCAACTGATTTTGGAAACTGAGATTTCCCCAAAAACACCCTTACAGAAACACCCAAAATAATGTTTAACTAAATATCTGGGCACCCTGAGCCCAGTCAAGTTGACACATAAAATCAGCTGTCGTGGACCCTGTCTGAGGGTGAAGTCAACCACTTTGAGTGAAGTGTGGCGTAGAAATCTGGGTATGGTAAAAAACAGGAACCAAAAAATTGGGGTCCTTGGTATTGTATAAGTAGACTGGTAAAGCCAGGCAGGCATGTGTGCCTCTTAATTTCACTGATTGTCTCTCCCACTGACTCCCACTGACTCCATCAGTTAGGTAAATAAATCACGTAAGTAGCAGAATCAAAGTACATTTCCTCCTTTACCTCCTTTATTGATATGGTTTCAAAAATCAGATATTAAGTTGGGCAATGGAAGAGTTTTCTCCTGGGGCAGCATCAGTGATAGGATTTGGGGCTGCATTTGTAACTCAACTGCTTTTTCTATTCTGATGACAGGAAATAGGAATGAGATTATTAGACAATGATTCTGGCCTGGGATTGCCTACCTCAAGATATGACTGATAGCAAGTCATTGTTCTAGATTACTTTTTCATTTACAGATGTTCCAGGTTCATATACAAAGATAAATCACTAGAGAATCCAACTTTGTCCCTAAAAAATATAAGAGTACTTCAGGTAAATTCAAGGAGATTCAAGAAACTTTTTTCTTATAGGCATATTTCCTGTCTCCTGTGGACTTAGACTTTTAATCTAATTGTATTTATTCCTATATATGTAATGGAACTGCTTTTGAAAGAAATACCATATTTTTAACAGGCTAAATTTCTTTAAAAACTCCAAAATCACAGGGCATTTGAATTTTTGGTGTATAATCTTAAATATTTACATGACTATTTTGATCACAAGCATATGACCTAAAAATTTTTTTTCTGATAGTGTTAGAAGCACTTTCCTCACTAATTATAACCAAAAAATTGCTTTTTAATAGCTCTTTTTATTCTCTGAAATTTGATCCTTCTTACTTGGCCTTCTATTTAGGTATCAACAAGTGACTCTCTCAAATGAGTTTTTTAAACAGCTACTGTTTCTCAAGTACAATAAGTAAAAGAAATTTCACGAAGTATCCTAATATAAGATCTCACCTGAAAACATCTCCTTTCTCTAGATCCCAAGTACGTAGTTGAGCTGTTTAGGAACTTTCTTAAAATGTTATGGCCAGGGAGTAGCAGGGCTAGTATTCAAATTTCTCCTGACTCCATAGCTCATTTTCTTACCTGCAAGCTGTACTGTCTGCAAGGTACATAGCCTACAAACTCATTTGATGAGGTCAGTAACTACCAAGGTTCTTCCCTTCTAAAAAGATATTAAAAGCTATTAAACAATAAAAAATGCTTCCACCTTTTCAATATGTAATGAAACAGGAATAAAATACAATATTCACTTCCTTGATGAACAATCTTGAAATTCTGGGGAGAGATGAACCATGCAGGCAATCACCTAATTGAACAAAAAATCATTCTTAACCTCTTCTCCCTCCCTCTAGGTAGGTTAGCAGGCGAGTGAGTGTGATCAGAGCTCCCTGTCCTAAGAGTTAGAATAGTGGATGGATGGCCCTTAGACCATCTATGGGAATGGTCTGTGGGAAGATCTTAGCATCTTCCCACAGCTGCTGCTATCTCTATTTCAGGAATTCTTCAGAGATCCATCCATCCTTTGCTCCCTCCCTCCCTTCCTTCCTTCCTTCTTCCTTCCTTCCCTCCCTCCCTCCCTTCCTCCCTCCCTCCCTTCTTTCCTTCCTTCCTTCCTGTTCCTTTAATTCATATATTGAATTCAGGTGTGCTTTCTTATTTTTTGTTTTGGATCACTTTTAGATTTTTATATTACCCGCTTCATATATGGCAATGATTTAGTCATGTGGTTCTATGAGATTTTTCCATCTCTTCCACCAAAAATACATAAGTAAATGAAACAGCTGTATCCAGGGAGAATACGACTATAACCACTGGTTACTTTGATATTTGGTACTATATTTCTAAAAATAAAAAATCCTATAACATTTCCTGATTTGTAGATTTAAGTATAATCCTTTTTATCATGGCCATAGAAAATTACCACTTAGTTCCCCTCACCCACACACCACACAAATTCTTCCCACTTCTCACTTTCTCTGCATGATTGTTTAGTGATTTGGATTGGGACAATGTTCAGTGGCTACATTATTTTAACTATTAATTGCTCTTCATATCACATGTACTAAACTGATTATAATTATTTTCCTTTGCTATCTTATTCCCTTTAGCGTTGATAATTTTTTACACATTTTTGTTTACTTTCTATTGTATACAATGCTAATTACTTCAAGTTGGCAAACCAAGGAAGTTTCTTCTCAAAATGTTTAAAAGCATCTGGAATTATATCAATTTTTCTTCTTGAAGAGGTTTCTTTCAGAGCTGTTGACCTGCTCTGCTTTGCCTAGGTTGTCTGATAGGATTCTTAGGTCTCTAGTATCTTTGTACTAGATTTCCTTTGTCTCTTCTTTGAGTTGAATCGCCCATTTCCAGTATCCTGTATCTTTTTATTCTTGGATTACTTTGTTTGTCAGGACTTACATACTGGTCGATTCAGAACAGTTGTATAAGAAGAAAAAATTGTAGGTAATTTGCATTCTTACAGTATCATTATTCTATCACGATTTCTGACTGAGGCTTTGAGTGATTACAGAAACCTAGGCTGGTAATACTTAAGATTTTTGAAGGCATATCTCCATTATTTTTTAGCTTCAGTTTCATTGTTGAGAAGTCTGCAATTTATTAGGTGTGTTGTCCTGTATTTCATTTTGTTTTCTTCACGAGAATGTAGACAGGTGATAACTACTAAATCTCAGTGTCATAGACCAGTGTTTATTCCTCACATGTTTAAGATTCAGCTGGGTAGGTCTGCTCATTCCTGGGCTCACATCATGTTAGCTGACTTTGATTGGCATCCCAGGGTTGAGTGAAGCTCAGCTCTGTTCCACTTGTCTTCTCATTCTTCAGTAAGCAAGCTTGAGTGTTTACCATAGTGATGGCAGAATGACAAGAGAGAGAAACCAAATTGTGAAAACATATTTCTGGCTTACAGGGTGTCAAGTTGGCTAATATCCTGTTGGCCAAATGAAATCTTATGGCTGAACCAGGATCAGAAAGTTATGCCTCTCTCCTTCCCACCTCCTTCCAGTGTAACAGGGAAGGGGCACTGGGAAAAACAAACACCAGAGATAGAGTGAGTTTGAAAAACTGCAGACATGTTTGCAATCTACTATATACTGGGATATTTCCTTCAAATCTCATATGTTACTTTTTAAAGAATATATTAGGGTTTTTTCTTTACATGAGACAATACTGAGCTCTGTATGGTCTACATATACTTAAAACTGTTGGATCTTGGATCCTAAGATTGATTGGTGCACGTATATCTGTATTTTATATTAAAATGAGCCTCTTAAGGTGTATTTTTATTATTTTTTTTTACTTGGCTACATCTTAACTAAAATATTAGATGAATTGTCTGATAACAGATTCAGTTAAATCATTTGAAAGGATTCCATTTGATCTGACTTTGCTTATATGCCTTTGTGCCTTGAACTGGTGCCCTCACCTCTTTCCTAGGGTTTATTTAAGCCATTTTTTTTAGGTCTTGCTGTTTATCTAAGCCATTGCAGTTTATTTAGACCATTGTTTCTCACTTGTGATGAGCACTGGGTGTTATATGTAAGTGACGAATCACTAAATTCTACTCTTGAAACAATATTATACTATAAGTTAATTAACTAGAATTTAAATAAAAACTTGAAACTAAAAAATCAAAAACAGAATCAAGAAAATAATGAGGCTGAAATTCTGAATGGATTAATTAAAATTGTACCTGTTTCCACTTGTCTCTTAGGTTGGAGTATTATTCTAAACCAGAAGCAAATTTTGGAAGAAATTGGTGTGTGGCTGTGAAATATTTAGCTGCAGCCCTCTTTCCAACAACTTTGGTCAGAACATATGAATTCCAGAAGGGCCTGCCTCCACGAATGCTTGTTAACGGGGATAGAGCCCCCTTCATCCACGACTTTACTGACTTTCAAAACATGGTTCTTCTTGTTCTAAGTTTTCTTCGCCAAGTGGATAACTCTCCAGGTAAGAGCCTTGTAAGCAATAACTCAAAGAAAATTAATATTTCATTGAATAAAGGAAGAAATAATGATTTTATTCGATACAAAGATCATCATAACACATATTGTCAAAGAAAGTCATGATTTTCCATGGGTATCCATTCCACAATTTTTGGTCCTTCTAAGGGTGGCCTGTCCTTTCTTATGCATCTTTATTGATCTATGAAGCCACCAGACAACCTCCAGTCCCCTTTTCATCCACAAACCCAGATACAGTCCTTTGCTGCTGTTACACTATTCCTTTTTAAAAAATCTTACACATTGCTCTTAAATTTAGCAAAAAAAAAAAAAAATCTCAAAAGAAAACGTGCCATGATTAATGGGAAAAACTAGCAAATTGACTTATGTGAGCTCACTTGATCTAGTCTTACTAGCTGTGGATGAAATATTCTGCTGCAGTCCCTCAACTGTAGGGCTTCCTTCAGAATGAAAAACAGAAAGAATCTATAATTGTACCTTCGAATTACCACATCATCTCAATTTTCTAGATATGGTCTTATGCAGTGAACCAAGCTGAAAACATTCAATTAAAATAATTAAAATGTTGTGATTTTTAACCCCTCCAAAAGAATCTGAAAGATACAAAAGCAAAGTAAACATAAATACATTAAATATATATATATATATTTTTTTGAAGTGGCGGGGGGTGGGAGGTTGGGGTACCAGGTGGTGGGTATTATAGAGGGCACGGCTTGCATGGAGCACTGGGTGTGGTGAAAAAAATAATGAATACTGTTTTTCTGGAAAAAAATATATGTTTTGAAATCTTATTTGTATTAATTCGAGTAAGAATTAACCCCAAACATTTAAGGCTTTCATGCAATGGCACTTTCTTCTTGCTGTAGTAATGGTTCCAGTGAAATATTCTCAGTCAATGGCAGTTTCCCTTTACACAATGAATAGAGGAGTAAGTTACCTTCTATCTGTGCTTGCTCCAAAACCTGACTTCTATATAATCTACATCCCACCAGCAGAAAGATGCTCTCATGTTTGGAGAAGCAGTGGGATAGGGAATTAAACTGTTGTCTAAGGACTACTTTTGTGTGACAAACTATACCATGAAAGGAGAAGCATGAATTTTGTTAATTACCTGCCAAATTATCAGATGGCATAAATTACATAGGCTTGGGTTCTAGAAACTGGATTTCCTCTTAAGATGTACAAGATGAAGAACTGAGTGGAGAGTGAAAGTTATTTCATTTAAAGCATGAAAGTACCATTGTACAAGATTTTATTACAGATTAAGTTTTACTGAAATTTGGCTTTGTGTCACAAGTTTGAATTGCTTTCACAAAAAAAAATGGGAGAGTAAATGTTGAAAGTTACTGGTGAAAAAATGGTGAGCCTTGATAGCGTAATTGTATAAACCTTATATAACAAGGTACTTACTGTTGTCAAGTTGTCATTCTCATGGCAACCACTCTCCACTGACACCCAGAATTCAGTCTGTGTCAAAGGCCTTGGAGTTTTCAAATAAGCAAAGAATAGAGAAAACAGATATATTGAAAACAAAGCATGAGTGAAAAACAAATACTGATACTTAAAAATGAGCATTTTCAGTTAATCTTTGATAGAAACATATGTATACATTTACAATAAAGTTTAAAAGTGTCATGTAGCTACTTTTTAGTCTCCAGAATGATTTTCCACAAGAAACTTAAGCTAAGTTCATTAAATTTAATCTACAAAATAAAATTAACATTTTCAGGCTTCAAATTAGCTTTTTAACATTTTTGCTGATGGTAAGAATTGGCATGGAGTTTTAAATTTTTAATTATGTAAAATTCTGAACCATCTCTTTATCTATAGTGGCATCAAGTTTTAATCCTTGACTATACATATTCTAAGAGTAAATTCCATATTTAAGTTGAAAGATAACATTAGGTATAAATTAGTAAGAAAACAAAGCTTGCCTAGATTTTATTATTTTTTTTCTGCATGGGTGATATTTAAAATGAACAATGAAGACTGCATGAAGATTTAAAACTGTCACTGATATTCATGTTAATATAATTTTAAAATGCTTTTAAAATCTTGTTGAATTTTATGATTCAAGACTGAGGCCAGCTGCCCCTTTTGCTGCCCCTAACCTGACCAAGAGGTTTGTTACCTCCTACTCTTCTGCTGCAATGGTCACTACCTCCTCCTTTCTTTGAATGAGGACAACTGTTTGCTGAAGTGTGATGTATGGTTGGGTGAAAGGGAATGAACTTGGGCATCTCAGAAGCTGCAGTGAACATGGTGACATAGGAAGCTCCTGAACTTACTCCTTTCACAGACACAAAACCGACAGCTACAGACAGAGAGATTCACTCTGAAAGAAATCCAGAAACTAGCTGAGAGACTCTTACTCTTTGGGAAAATGAGAAAAAAAATCCACATCATGTAGGAAGGAGAGGCTGAGACACAATCTTGCCATAAGCCCCAGCCGTGGTGAAGCAACACAGAATAGGGAGAGATCTCACAACTCCCAGCTTCTCCTTAAGGAGTGATGATTTTGTCCCACATCCATCCATACACTGGAACCCTAACTTCTAAGACTTCCATGTGAGAGACGTGCTCCCAAACATCTAGTTTTGAAAGCCAACAAGGCTTGGATCCACAAGACTCAGAAGTCTATAGCAAACTAGGAGACAATTCTTGAAAGGTTTGTGCAGACACACGGTGGCAAATTCCCAAGGGTCCAGAGCAGAGGCAGCAAACTGAAACACACCCAGTCTTTTCATGAAAGAAGGCTGTTTGTTCATTCTAAGAGCTGTGGGCTGAGGGGCAGCTTTCCAATTTAATACTGCAACACTACAGAAACCAAGAACTTGATGGTGTCATCTTGGCACTCTCCGTTTATTTTGTTTCAGAGTAAATGTATCTCCTGGAAGGAACTTGTACACACATCTGTGATATGTTTTTTTCAGAGGATACCCCGTGATTGCATGGCTCCAATGGCCAACAGGGCTTAATTAAATTGATGGGTTCCATAGGACTGTAACAAACAAAAACTGCTACCTGAGGATCCAGCTTAAAACCATCTGGCATCCAGTTGTTGACTGAGCTCTGCCTCTTTGGGACACTGATAGGTCTTGGCCCACCTTCAACTACTGGGGGCCATTTAGAACACATATGCAGTTTCACAAAGAATTGGAAGATAGCCAAGAGGAAGGGCACTGTTGAATGGTAAAATTTATCTTTTATACAGAGCCCTCTTCTTCAAAAAACTGGGGGAGGTGTCTGTTTTGTCTAATTCACAGAAACCAGCACAGAAATGCAAGGAAAATGAAGACACAGAGGAATATGTTCCAAACAATAGAATAGCATAAAACCTCAGAAAAAGACTTTACTAAAATGGAAATAAGTGATTTACCTGATAAAGAGTTCAAAACAATGGCCACAAAGATACTCCCTGAGGTCTGGAAAAGAATTCATGAACAAAGTAAAAACTTCAATAGGGAAATATAAAATATAAGAAAGTACCAAACTGAATTCACCGACCTGAAAAAATATAATAACAGAGCTGAAAAATTCAATAGAGAGATTCAACTGCAGTTTGGATGAAGTGGAAGACAGGATGCAGAACTTGAGAAAAAGACAGCAGATGTCATCCAATGAGAGGAACAAAAAGAGAGAAGAATGAGAAAGTATGAAGATAGGTTAAAGACATGTATAGAACAACATCAAGTGGACCAATACTTATGTTGCAAGGGTCCCAGAAATAGAAGAGAGAGAGAAAGGAGCAGAAAATGTATTGAAAGAAATCATGACTGAAAATTTCTGTAACTTGGGGAGGACACAGACATCCAGATTCAGGAAATCTAGAGTTCCAAATAAGATGAACCCCAAAAGACCTACACCAAAACACAGAATTAAATTGTCAAAAGTTAAAGACAAAAAGGGAAACTTAAAAGCAATAAGAGAAAACTCATTTTGTACAAGGGAATCTCCTCTCCCCTCATAAGACTCAGGAGATTTTTCAGGAGAAATTTTACCAGTCAGAAGGGTGGCATGAATTATTTAAAGCGCTGAAAGAAAAAACTCCCAACCATGAATACTCTACCTGGCAAAATTTTTCTTCATAATTGAAGGAAAAATAAAGAGTTCTCCAGCAAGCAGAAGCTGAAAGTGTTCAGCACCAGTAAACTGGCTTTATAAGAAATGTTAAAAGGGTCTTCTTTAAACTGAAATAAAAGAGTTGCTAATTATAACAAGAGAACATATGAAAGCATAAATCCCTTTGATAAAAGTAAAATACAGTTAAATTCAGGATAATCTAATGTAATGGTGGTGTGTTCATAACCTATAAACTTTTAAATGAAGAAAAACAATTCAATTTACAATTACATCAAAAAGAATAAAATATCTAGAAGTAAATTTAATCAAGGAGGTGAGAGACCTGTACACTGAAAACTGTAAGACAGTAATGAAAGAAATTGAAAAAGACACAAGTAAATGGAAAGAAATTCCATGTTCATGAATTGGAAAATTAATATTGTTAAAAAGTCCATACTACCCAAAACAGTCTACAGATTTAATGCATCATGTATTAAAATTCCAGTGTCATTTTCCACAGAAGTAAAATGATCCTAAAATGTGGATTCAACCACAAAAACACCCTGTGTAGCCAAAGCAGTCTTGAGAAAGAAGACCAAATCTGGAGGCATCTCACTTACAAATTTCAAGCTATACTATAAAGCTCTAGTTAGCAAAACAGTAAGGTACTAGCATAAAAAGAGACACATAGATCAATGGAACAGAATAGAGAGCCCAGAAATAAACCTACACATATGTGGTCAGTTGATTTACAGCAAAAGAAGGAGCCAAGAATAAACAATAGGGAGAGGACATTCTCTTAAATAAATGGTGCTGGGAGAACTGGGCAGCCACCTGCAAAAGAATGAATTGGGCCATTATCTTACCTCAAATGCAAATGGATTAAAGACTCAACAGTGAGATCTGGAGCCATAATCCGGTATGAGAAAACAAAGGGTAAGCTCCTTGACATTGATCTTAGTGATAAGTGTTTGAATTAGACATCAAATGCAAAGGCAACAACAAGAACAAAATACAAATGGGACTATATTGAACAAAAAGGAAGCAAAGGAAATTATTATTATAGAAGCTTCTCATAGTTGCTGATGTTAACTCCAAGAAATAACTACATACTACTTTGAGAAGTAAATATGTCAAAAAACAAGGTTCTGATAGGAGATGAAACTGAAAAACCTAGTAACATTTGTAGACAAAACAGTGAAACAAGTTTTAGACCAACTTAAAAATCAATTTGTTTCAATAAACTGAGTTTTGGGGGGGTAATGATTATTGTTTTATATTTCAAAAGTATTGAGTTTAGAAATCAGTTGTATGATATTGCCTTTGTATGTTTGTCTTTTCCCATGCATTTTTAAATAACCAGTAATCTACACTTCATTAAAATTTTTGAATGTGTTGACTGACTCAATATTAATCAAATTAACCTAACTTCCTCACTAGTTTAAACAGAAAGAAGAGAAAAGAGCTATTTTGGTTCTTAGGACTTTATAACAGATTAGCTCTAGCCAACTGAGAAACATGAGCCAAATTCTCTCACCCACCAATCAGGTAACATGCTCCATCTCCATGGAAAGAATTAAATGATGTTAACAAGAATAGCTCTTCATGTAAATTAATCTTCCCATTCCCAGAGTGTAGGAAGAAAACAGAAGAAGATCTGGGACCAAGCGTTCTGGACACTTTCAAACCATTATCTCTCATATGTTCACAGATCTAACCTGAAATATTTCTTCTCTTCAAAAATCATTTTAAAAACTCTTATTTTTTCTCTCTTTTAAAAGCATTTAAATTACTGTTACTTTTACTGACTTATCTTAAACTATAATACAGTCAAACTTAAAAAGTCTAAGTGCATTGAAACATTAAATGACAATTAAAGTCTTCTTCCTCACCTCTTTTCATTTATACCTCTTGGCTCTTCACCCAGTTTTTAAAAGTGGTGCAAATTGTGTTTGAACATAAATATATAAATGGAAAATAAGACCTGTGCTGTTTGCACAAATGAAATCATACTCACTGCTTTGCACTCCATTTTTTTACTAAAAAATTTTCTTGAAGCTCTTGGATATCAGGACATATTGATCCAGCTCATTCTGTTTAACGGATATGTAATGTTTCATTTAATACATTTACTATAACTGTAGGCATTATTTTCTGTTATAAACTGATGGTAATAATGTAGCAATGGCATTTTATGTATGTTTTTCTTGGCAGAGTTTATGATTTTACTGATAAATTTGTAGAGAGGAAATGAATTAAAGTCAATGAGTCATATATTGCTGAGTGGCACTTAAAATAGTTTTCAGGAGTTTCATTTTTGTTATAAAACTGAATTAAAGTTTTTGTTTTCTCTAAATTCCTATCATATAGCAATTTCTGTAACTTACATTAGTTTCTTATGTAGAAAATGCTACTGCACTGTTGTATTAATTTACAGTTCTTTGTTTTTTTAATTTAAATTCATTAGCCAACATATAGTACATCATTAGTTACAGATATAGAGTTCAATAAGTCATCAGTTGCATATAACACCCAGTGCTCATCACAACATGTGCCCTTCTTAATGCCCATCACCTAATTACCCCATCCCCCCACCCACCTATCCTTCCAGCAGCCCTTAGTTTGTTTCCTATAGTTAAGAGTCTATAATGGTTTGTCTCCTTCTCTGATTTCTTCTCATTCAGTTTTCCCTCTCTTTCCCTATGATCCTATGCACTGTTTCTTACATTCCACATATGAGTGAAAACATACAATAATTATTCTCTGATTGACTTATTTCACTCAGCATAATACCCTTCAGTTCCTCCATGTCACAGTAAAAATTGTAAATGGTAGGATTTCATCCTTTTTGGTGGCTGAGTAATATTCCATTGTATACATGAACCACATCTTTACCCATTCATCGGTTAAAGAAGATCTCAGCTCCTTTCAGTTTGGCTACCACAGATATTGTTGCTATGAACATAGGGGTGCGTGTGGCCCTTTTTTTCACTATATCTGTATCTTTGGGATAAATACCCAGTAGTGCCATTTCTGGGTCATAGGCCAGCTCTATTTTTAACTTCTTGAGGAACATCCATACTGTTTTCCAGAATGGCTGTACCAGCTTGCATTCCCACCAACAGTGTAAGAGTGTACCCCTCTCTCCACAACCTTGCCAACATTTGTTGTTTCCTGACTTGTTCATTTTAGCCATTTGACTGGTGTGAAGTGGTATCTCATTGTAGTTTTGATTTGTATTTTCCTGATGGTTAGGGATGTTGGACATTTTTTCATATGTCTGCTAGCCAGTTGTATGCCTTCTTTGGAGAAATGTCTGTTCATGTCTTCCGCCCATTTCTTGACTAGATTATTTGGTTTTTGGGTTATCTGATACATCATTTGCAAACATCTTCTCCCCTTGTGTAGGTTGCCTGTTAGTTTTGTTGATGAATTTATAATTCTTTTGATGTGTTTGTGCACTTTCCCTAGTTTTCTGATTATTTGTATTTCTTACTGATTTTTATATGAGTTTGTCAATAAATTTGAAATTTAAAAACTTTATATGTATAATTATCAAGCAACAAATATATAATTTTTATGTGAAAATACATAGTTTTATTTAAAATAAACATTTTAACAATTAAGTATTAACTTGAATTTACATGTAATAATTTTATATCTTTTCCAGGTTTATTTTCATTGACTGCATGGAAAATTTTAATGAGGACACATCATGCAAGGAAGCAAGTTCTAGAGCTTTTTCAAATAATTCTTGAAATCTTTAATCCAACATTTCTGAGTGTTTCCAGTGTTTAATTAGTGAACTAAAGATGAACAATTCTAATTTGTTGAGCAACAGTAATTTCAAAATTTTAATATGATCATAACCATATAGTTTTCTTGTTTCTGGTATTTTTGATTTATGCTCATTTGTTAGGAATTTATCCATGCATTCTAACTTTAAATTCAAATCAATGCTATGATTATTTTGCTTGATTAGTAATTCTTGAGTTTTTAAATTTTAGGATCTAAAGAAAACTATATTAAGCCATCATAAATCATTGTGAAATCAATAAACAGACATTAAATTTATATGGCTCCATTGTTGTTACCCTATATAACCTAATTACATGAAATTTAGAGCAATGTATCTTGCTGATTTATAACCAAAATCCAGAACGTTTTAAAATAAATACTGACAGTCAACTAAGATTTTTAAAACTCATTACACAGAACTAACAGAATACATACCTCATTTGTCTTTCTACGTGTGTGTGTGTTTCCTGTCCTTGGGTCCACACTTGATAATGAATGCTTCAGTGTCAAGTTTGTCAGTGTTGCTCTCTTTCAGGAGAGAGACTACTCTGGCCAGAGGGTGGTGACTTCCAGTGCTGAAATGAAGCTTTTGTATGTAGGTTTTCCCAGGGCCTCATCCACAGACTGAATCTACCCTCTAACTGTTGGAAAAGGAAATACTTCTACCCTTGCTCTCTTTCTGATTTAAGTAATGTCCGCAGCATGACCAGAAGCATCTTTTCAATTAAAAGTCAGATCATGTTTCTCCTCTGCTCAAACTTAAAATGGCTTGCTATCTCTTTCAGAGTAAAACCCACAGCAAAAACCTACAGCATATATACATGTGGCTCACACAGCTGACCGGATCTAGTTGTATTAGATCTCACTCCCTCTTTCCTACTCTCCTCTCTCACAACGGCCTCCTTGCTCTTCCTCAAACACTGAAACACACTCGTGACTCATGATTTTTGGAGCATTGTTTCTTTTCTGTCAAGAATGCTCTTCCCCCAAACCACTGCCTGCCTCAGCTCTCCACCTCTTACTGCTGTTTTTGCCAATGTCACCTTCTTTGACTGTCAGGATATTCTTTGACTTCTTTGTGTAAATTTGTACCCACACAGTAATCTCTATCCTTTTTATCCTGCTTTATTTTTTTCTTCATATCACTTATCTCCACCCATCACATGCTCTATTAGTTTCTTTGTTTCTTGTCTGCCTTCCTAAACCAGTGTAGGAGCTCTGTGATGGTAGAGCTTTTTTTCTATAATAGCTGCATCCCTAGGACCCAGGACAGAAGTTTTGGTAAACACTCAATTATAGTCTTGTTTGGATGAGTACATGAAAAATAAAAGAATGTTTGAATAAATAAAAAAGAATTGATAAAGCTTTCAAATACTAACCTGAGTTTTGTTTTAATATGAAAGCCACAGACATATGCTATGGGTACTGAAAGAAAAAAGCAGAAATTACCTGATAATCAAAGTGCATAATAAATTTTCAGAAGACAAAATCAGAATAAGCAAGGAATTGATGATATCCAGTCTATTCACTAGTATATTGTTTCGGAAAATAGTTACAAAAGCAAAGAAAAGGTAAAAAAAACCAAATAGGACAAAAAAGTAAATTGACTGCATTAACTAGTAGAGGGTAGAGGGAAGTAGCATTTCATAGACACACCTAATACTGTGATCTTTTGAGAAGTGTAAAGTACTGGGGCCTTTCCCACAAAGGAAGAATTTAGAAAGTCATGCTTGTTTGTGAGAAGTGACTCTTCTTTGTATGGGATGGGAAGGGTCAGTCTCAGACCTAGTCTACCAATAATTTTTTAAAAATCATTTTGAACCCATAGTACACTTTACTGCAATGACCCAGAAAAAGTGAATGAATAGAAATTTTTTCAGTAATTAAAAATCAATGTTTTTTAAACCATACTTTTATTTTTTTATGTTATTCCTACACATATCAGCTAACTGAAATTTGATCTGTATATTCATCAGTAGAGGAAAGATTCCATACTGTTCTTAATTAGTTTAGAGTATGTTCTTTCTGTGTTTAAGAGGCATAAAACTAATAAATGAATCTCCATTTCCTCTCTGGTCCTATGTCCCAGTCACATCCTTATTTTAGGACTCTGTTTTTGCAGGCAGCACATTGGTATAATGGAATCTCACGATCCTACATTATTTCCATTGGAACAAAAGAAGGAGAGAGAGAGAGAACCAGAGGAAGAGATCATCTGAATTGGTTTATTGCTTTAGGATTGATTTCACACAAGAACTAAGTCTACTGAAATCCGTATAGTCTTGAATTTCTGAGTTTACGTATCTGGGACATATATGTTTAATTAATTGGTGTACAGGGATTGAAATCAGGACCTTTATAAATTAATGAAGTCAAGTCACTCTGACTCACCTAATCTCTAAACTAATGAAATTCCAAGGAGCAGAACATTTGGAGTGCTTAGTCTTATAGTTCCTGAAGCCATTCACCCATTTGCAAAGTGCTTGGCGTTTCTGGGGGCATGTGTCCCTTCAATGTTCTAATTCATCCTGATGAACCATAAGCTTTGAACATATTAACTCCTTGTTTTATTTTTTGGATGAGTCTTTTTTGGTATTTCACTCACATACTGTGAGAATTAAACCCAAACAGATGATGGGATAACAATTCACACTCAGCTACACTTTTTTTTTTTTTTTTAAGATTTTATTTATTTGACAGAGATCACAAGTAGGCAGAGAGGCAGGCAGAGAGAGAGGGGAGGAAGCAGGCTCCCCGCCAGGCAGAGAGCCTGATGTGGGGCTCGATCCCAGGACCTCGGGATCATGACCTGAGCCGAAGGCAGAGGTTTTAACCCACTGAGCCACCCAGGCGCCCTCAGCTACACTTCTGGTAGAGTGAGCAATTACCTGGTTTAGTAAGAGTTCCTTTCGTTGAAGTGACGATAATCCAAACTGCCTGGGGCAAAAAGGGGGATTTAGTGGAGGGACACCTTGTTGTCCAATGTGATTAAAGGGGAGTTTTAAACAATCTTTGAGCCGTGAACACTTCCAGGACTCTCTATCCCAGCCTCTTGCCTCTGCTTCTCTGTTTTTAAGCTTCATCTTCTTCCTATTAGAGGCTGCCTTCTTGCTCTGCTTCCTAGCACCCATATGTTGCTTCTCCTTCTACTAGGAGGCACTGGCTGGCTTTCCCCAATTCTAATTTGAATAAAGCCCCAGGAAAGGATACTGAGTTAACCTTTTTAGGTCATAGGACTACCCTCAGTGTATTCAGTCAAGGCAAAAAGCCCACAGTGCCATGACTGACCCAGCCTGAGTCTGGGGCTGAATCTTGGACTAGTTAATATCATAGGAGATGTTGGGGCTTGAAGATCAGATTTGAAATCACATAACAGCTCCCATTCAAACCATGTGGCCTAATGGGAAGGGACACCGCTCCATGATGGAGGAGAATGTTAACCTAGAATTGCTGGCAAGTGAGCCCTGTGACTACATTCTGAATATGGAGAGATTTCAAGGAAAATGAGAAGGCCTTACTGTTTCTCAAAAATTGGTGTCTCATGCGCTTGGGTTTTTGAAATTGCATACTAGTGATCCCTGTATTTCTTTGATTTAAGGAAGCATCCATACTAAAAAACAAGTAGGGACACCTGGACGGTGCAGTCTGTTGAGTGCCCGGCTCTTGGTTACCAATCCGGTTATGATCTCTGGGTCGTGGGAGGGAGCTCCTCACTGGGCTCTGCGCTCAGCCTCGGAATCTGCTTAGGATTTTCTCTCTCCCAGGTCTCTCTGCCCCTCCCACCCCAACATAGGTTTTAGGGAAAAAAAACCCAAAGAACTATTTTGGGGAGAATGTGCTGCCACTCAAAATGACTTGCCTAAGGGTTATCTTATTCCACCTGTTTTCCTTGCTGGCAGAATCTGCCTCTCTCCGTAGAAGCTGAGAATGTTCCCTGAAACTACTGTCCTTTCTGGTTCATGGTAGGCACTTAATAAATGTTGAAGTACTGAGTGGTTATTGGAGATTGAATGCTTAAGGAGCCCCAGCCCAGCACACTGAGAGGCCATGTGCCTGGGAATTAAGTCCATGTAGTTTGGAGTCATGCAGATATTAGCTCAAGTCTCATTTCTGATCTTGGGAAACTTAAAATTTGGAAAACATACACATGTATACACATTTTATATCAAAGTGTCTGATAGAGTATCTGGGAAATAATAATAGTTACAAATCTACTAGTGTCAAGGACTTCTCTAAAGGCTTACATTTGGTCCCTCGCCTGAACATCACAACAACCCTTATGAGCTAGGTAGGTACACTTACTATTTACATTTTATAGACAAGGAAACTGAGAACAGGGAGGATAAATGACTTGTCTAGGTCACTATTGGGCCATGTCTTTAAATAAATATTAATTATGATTAGACATGCAATCATTAAGATACAATTTGGAAAGGACATAAACAGAAAACAGGGGAAAAGAATATATTATATTTAGATTTTTGTTGTACCATCTAGAAATAATCAAAAGAATCTCATCCTTTTACATATATCACCCTACGTAATAACTGAGGATATTTTATTTTGCTTAATGCAGTCTTTAAACAGGTATTATACATTGGAAATATATTTACAATTACATGTTTACATATTTTATCAGCCCAACAAAGAAAACAGCACACATTTAAAGGATCATTCCAATTAACATTCTAAAAACCAGCTTTCCAGTGCTTATGTTGATAATAGCTTTTAAATTTAAAAAACATTGGCATACATTCTCTTGCAGAAAATAGACATTTGCTTACTGCTGCAGAATAAAATGAGCCAGATTTCAAGGTTTGCAACACTGGTTGATATGTGAGCCTTCTTTCTGGGAAGTAAATAATTGCTAACGATAAAGTAAAATGTAGGTAAGTTCTAGGGGCCCTTCCTGAGGATGTGCTCACTTATCCCACAGATGGCACCGGAGCTGCTTTGCAGTTCACAGCTAGGATAGGAGAGAGGGAGCACAAGTCGCAGAACTGGTCAGCCAACTTGGCTCTGAATCCACCTGTCCACAAACAATTTTGATACAATGCAGCCATGCTATTCCCTTTTATAAATGTGGGAATTATAAGAGCAGGATTCTAACATTTATCATTTCTCCACAGTGCAGCACAATTTTAATGTGATACCTGACAGCTTTATATAAAAAATTGATTGATTTGAATATTTTAAAGATTATATCTAGCTCAACATCACCTGATGATTTTTAGTAGCAGCTTATATTTATATTGAAGAAATAATATTTCATAGTGTATGTGATCAATAAATTTTCCCTGGAGGAGTAGACATGTACTGAGAGCTTTTACATGCAGAGAATTCATCAGACCATGCTCTAGAAGCCTAGGATCTGTCTAACATTCTTTTATCTTGTGTGATTAGGTCTTTAAAATCTTGATATTATTAGATAGCAAGAAGGAAAAAAAGAGAAAGCAGGTAACTTGTACATGATGTTCTCTTTCCTTGAGATAATGATACTTTATGATGTGTGGACATAATTTTTTATCCTGCCCCAGGTGAAAAAAAGATGTTACTCTAGCTTGCTACAATTAGTTTAATTACCAATACCTGTATTAAATTTCAGTAAGGGAACAGTTATTTGTGGCATAGATAAACTAAGAGCTAAGGAATGTCATTGTTTGCAACATTTAAAAGTTGATACATTTGAATGTAAATCTCATTAGTGTCAAAAGAAAGTTGAGGGTTTTTTAAAGATGCCTTAAATAGGAAATATGTACCTGCATCATCAACATATTTTAGTTGATATAAATGTTTGGATGATAATGTATTTCATTAAATAAATCTGTTATATCACAGAATCATCTGGTATCCTTGTAGTTCTTTAAAAATGTATCACCTTAATAAAAATTTGAAAAATGTTTCCTTGGGATATAGAAAGCAGCAGCTCTTGCAATATCTTCATTTCCACCCCATTCCCTCCTTCAAGAGAAATTCAGAAGTGAGCAAGAAATCACCTGAGATTTATCAGAAATCAATATTCATATATACGCACTCAGAGCTCAACACCTTGAGAAGCCCAAAAGAATGGCATTTAGTCATATTCTCCTGATAGGGGAAAATACACTGGAGAGCCTTTCTGTGTCCAAGCAAGATGTAAGATTCCTGACCATTCTCTAGGTATGTTCCATAACTTACAATTAAAATAAAGTTTGCACCATTATTTACCAATATTTTATAGCAAGACATAGATTAGCCTGTTCTTGGCAGTGACCAGAAACAGTTTGGCAAATTATTCAGGGACACAAGAGACAAGTCAGCTCAGGTATGGCTAGAATAAGATCTAAGCAGATGTACTGAGGAGTTTGGGATTATCTGCTCATCTTTATCACACTGTCATAGTCCTTCTCCACGTCTGGTACGGTGAGTTTTCCTCGTCTGGGTTAGCTGTGCCTGGCCCTTCCTATCTAAGCTGAAGGTTTGGAAACACAAGGGTCTCTGACTACTCCTCATGAGGGGCAATATATATGTGTGTGTGTGTGTGTGTGTGTGTGTGTGTGTATCTATATCTATATCTATCTATCTATCTATCTATATATATACATATATATATTTATCCATTTGACAAGGAGAGAGAGAGAGAGATCGATCACCAGCAGGGGAGCAGCAGGCAGAAGGAGAGGGGGAAGCAGGCTCCTCGCTGAGTGGGGAGCTGGACGCAGGGCTTGATCGCAGGTCCCTGGGATCATGACCTGAGTCAAAGGCAGTTGCACAACCAACTGAGTCACCCAGGCACCCCGAGGGCCAATATTTGAAAGGAGAGATTTATCAGGTCCACTGACAATACTGACAAGATCCCAGGCTTTAGCAGAGTTGGGTTTATGATGGAAACCACATTGGTTCCTTTACCCAGAACTTCTGTAGGATAATTTGAAACAGGGAATGGGAACAGGGCGAGGGTGTATTCTAATCCATTTCATGAACCACATCTCTGATGCAATATGGCCTTGGTGTTCCTCTGTGTAGGGTTGACTCTACCAATCGGTGCCTTTAGATGAGTGTCCTGATACTGATAAAAACTCCCCTGTGGATCTTTGTATGGGAGACATCACAAAATTGTTTTGATCTCCATATTCATTTCCCATATTTTCCACAATACTGTGTTTCTTGCTGGAAACCCACAAGACTACCTCCTTCAGGAAAACTTATAAACCGTATTTTTGTAAAATCTGCCATGCTTCCTGCAGGCACAAATATTTCTATCCCATATCTATCTTTTCTTCCATATTAAGTTCCTGGAACCCCATGTAACTCTGTCTTCTACCAAGATGTGGAAGATTATTCTTTACCAAGGTATTGTACAATGAGAGACCAGTCTATCCACTGAACTATTATTCTGGTTCCCAGAGACAGAGATTAGGGCTTTTGCAACAGGTGATGGTTCATTTTTCCCATACCTAGCTTTTTTCCTGGAAACAAGTGTAAGGCAAACCTAGGATGGATAGAAAGTTAACTTTAGGAAATGCAATGTAAATCAGAGGAAGAGGCAGAGATAATTTTTGCATAAAAACTTGGGAATTATACTATAAAGAGACCCTTTTTTGTCCTTACTTGCTCTCCCACTGCTCCGCCCATAACTCTAGGGCCTTGGAAATTGATGAAATGGAACACTTGACACCTTGTACCAGGGAAGGCTGAGGAGAAGAGGGATGAACCTGGGAGGAAGCAGAGGAATCAAGGGACATATGGAATTTTGGTCAATGGATCCAAAGAGGAAGTTTCCTTATTCTCTAGTAATTACAAGGGTAGCATCCATGTTGAGTAGCCTTAAAACCCAAAGTCCCAAGTCCTTTGGGACTGGACATGGTTTGTACAGAGTAGAAAAGTACTTCAGATATATTGAAGTTGAAAATGTGATTCAAACATGAATCCAAGGATTGTTTAACACATTCCTCTAGACTCCAAGTGTGTGATAAAGAAACAGATTGTTCAATATGGGAGTCGAGGGACACCTGGGTTGGTTTTAACATCCACTTTTGGCTCAGGTCATTATCCTGGGGTCCTGGGATCCCTTTGTCTGTGTTGTTGGACTCCCTGCTCAGTGGAGTCTGCTTCTCCTTCTCCCTTTGTAACCCTCCCCAACGCATGGGTGCTCTCTCTCTCAAATAAATGAATAAAATCTTTTAAAAAAATATGGGAGTCTATCTTCCCTCTTTTCCACAGTTAGCCCATGGAACCATATTATATACTTTTATACAACACTCTGTTAGTCAGGTGCCATTCATTTCCTCTTGTGCTCTTCCAGTGTGTACCAGGAAGAAGAAAACTGGATAACTACATTTCTAACAGGTTTTCTTCACCCTTGCTGCTGTGTCATGAAAGACTACTGGTAAGTTTCACCAAACCTCTTCTAAACCAGCTCTTGGACACCTTGATCTTTATGCAGCCAGACCTCTGGGGAATGCACAATTACATTAATATCCAAGAGATAAATAGAAACATACTTCTACAAATTTGTGAATAACACAAATTCCTAGAGATACCTTTTGTGCTCTGGTTTTTTCTGACAGCAGATGTATTAGAGCAGGCTTGATTTTTGTTAACAACCAGAAATCACTGCTTATCACATTTTACAAGGCTTCTTTACATGGTTCCTGGACCAAGGATTTTGGAAATGTTATAGCAGCACCATATTTGGACCAAAACTGAGAACTATATATCTGAAAGACTATACCTGAATTTTCCTGAATTGCTCCCTCTGTTTGAATCACCTGGAGGACACAAAACAAAATCTTAATTCACTTGCAATGAAAAGAGCCCCAACATACTAAGAACAGTCACTAAATCCTGGATTTCAACAGGTTTCCACAACATTTTCCAAATTTACTTCCATATTTCCTGTTTTGTTTTAATGAAAAAAAGAATCTTGAGCAGATCATAATTGTTTTCTACCTTTGGTGACATTAACTTCAAAGGGTCTTTTAACTTAAGGTTATTCATCAGGATTTATTCTAGTATTTCTATGATTATATATTTTTCAAACTCTCTGAATTACCAAAAATTCAGTTTTTTTGCATTGATACATGATTAATTTTTGAAGTAGTGATCTACCATGATTTTTAGTTATATAGTCTAAACTTTATTGAAAGATCAAACTGATTTTAAGCACCACTTTTTATCCTATACCAAACTGTTTCACATACTTGGGCCAATTTTTAAAATCTTTTTCTGTTCCATTTATCTGTTCTTTCACCATTGCTGCATATTTTGTTTAGCTTTCTGATTTCTTTCTTTGGGTTTATCTCTTTTCCCCCTCAAATACAGGAAAGCCTTAACTTTTCTATTTTGATTCTAGGAAGCAGTGGCTATTTAAACTCTTTTATCTGTGGTAATATTTCTTTTATTATCTTTGACTTCCCAGGCACATGATCTTATCACTGGTAAATAATCATAAATTTGATTCTTTCTTTTCCATATTTAAACCCTATTAATTTCCTTCCTCTCTTACCCTCCCAGCATCCTTCCCTCCCTTCTTTGGTTAAAACTCCCTAAATAATATTGAACAAGAGCAGGCAATTATGTAATCTCATCTTGTTTATACTGTATTCTTCACAGCCTAAATGTGTACAATTCAGTTTGTTTTTTCTTTTGCTTTATCCTTTAAACAAATATTTGGTACTGGTTTCATTTATTTGTATGTCTTCTGTGCCAAATGCAAAATGGGAATGATAGCCTGTGAGCCCTGTGTCAGCATCCATGCACTTCCATATGGTGTGTATAGGGCAAGGTTGAGAACTCCCTTTCTCTTCTTCACTCATCACCTACCCAGTTTCAGGGTAGGCTTGTCTGCATTCTCTGCACCTTAACTGTGTTTCAGATCCCTCTGAAAACTGTCCATTGACTCTCCAGGTGGGCTGCTGAACTGCTGGGTGGCTTGTCATTCACCAAGTTAAATTCATCAATATCATATCTTCCAGATATTGCTTGAAATCATCTTTCTCTGATTTCCCTAATTTCATTTCCTTTAGAATTTCAATGAGAATTTAGTTAAAAATTCAGTTCAACCAACCACTTGGACTGGTTAATGGTTCTTTTAAAAATAAAATATATTCAGTTCTCTGGTATTGAAGCATAAATGAGTCTTCCCTTAAGTAATACAGACAGATGGAAATGAAACATTAAAACTCAGCTCCTACCACACATCAGTGATGATAGCTCCTTCATAATTGTTATCCTGCTTGGCTTAATTACCACTAGTTAAGAGGTTTGTTTCCAGGGTGAAAATACGTATATGAATAGGTCGTCTCTTCCCCCCAAAATTGAAAACTAAGCACTTATGTTGAAGGGGTGTTTTCACTCCATTTCTGTTCTACAAATTCTTCTTCTTTTTTTCTTAGGTTGGCAAAGAACCTTCCTAAGAAACAATGTTGGGTTTTAGATCAACACTGTAAACTAATTAGAAATAAAGAATTCTTAATACTCTTTGTGAAAAACAAGTATTTACCCAAGAGGACCACTGCAGGTTTGTACATATCAGTGCCTGATTTTTCAAAAGACTTCATACTCTGATCAATGTTTTGCTACACTAGGTCTCATTGTGTTTCACAGTGAAATGTCATCATTGTTTGAATCACATTTTGGTTTTAATTTGAATCTCCCTGAGGGCTAATGATGATGAGCATTTTTTCATGTGTCTGATAGCCATTTGTATTTCTTGATTGGGGAAGTGTCTGTTCATATCTTCTGCCCATTTTTTGATGTGTTTGTCTGTTTCGTGTGGGTTGAGTTTGAGGAGTTCATTATAGATCCTGGATATCAACCTTTTGTCTGTACTGTCATTTGCAAATATCTTCTCCCATTCCGTGGGTTGCCTCTTTGTTTTTTTGACTGTTTCCTTTGCTGTGCAGAAGCTTTTGATTTTGATGAAGTCCCAGAAGTTTATTTTCGCTTTTGTTTCCTTTGCCTTTGGAGACGTATCTTGAAAGAAGTTGCTGTGGCTGATATCGAAGAGATTACTGCCTATGTTCTCCTCTAAGATTCTGATAGATTCCTGTCTCACGTTGAGGTCTTTTATCCATTTTGAGTTGATCTTTGTGTACGGTGTAAGAGAATGGTCGAGTTTCATTCTTCTACATATAGCTGTCCAGTTTTCCCAGCACCATTTATTGAAGAGACTGTCTTCTTTCCACTGTATATTTTTTCCTGTTTTGTCGAAGATTAATTGACCATAGAGTTGAGGGTCCATATCAGGGCTCTCTACTCTGTTCCACTGGTCTATGTGTCTGTTTTTATGCCAGTACCATGCTGTCTTGGTGATCACAGCTTTGTAATAAAGCTTGAAATCAGGTAAGGTGATGCCGCCAGCTTTATTTTTGTTTTTCAACATTTCCTTAGCGATTCGGGGTCTCTTCTGATTCCATACAAATTTTAGGATTATTTGCTCCAGCTCTTTGAAGAATGCCGGTGGAATTTTGATCGGAATGGCATTAAAAGTATAGATTGCTCTAGGCAGTATAGACATTTTAACAATGTTTATTCTTCCGATCCAAGAGAATGGAATGGTCTGCCATCTTTTTGTGTCTTCTTCAATTTCTTTCATGAGTGTTCTATAGTTCCTCAAGTATAGATCCTTTACCTCTTTAGTTAGGTTTATTCCAAGGTATCTTATGGTTCTTGGTGCTATAGTAAATGGAATCGATTCTCTAATTTCCCTTTCTGTATTTTCATTGTTAGTGTATAAGAAAGCCACTGATTTCTGCACATTGACTTTGTATCCTGCCACGCTGCTGAATTGCTGTATGAGTTCTAGTAGTTTGGGGGTGGAGTCTTTTGGGTTTTCCATATAAAGAATCATGTCATCTGTGAAGAGAGAGAGTTTGACTTCTTCATTACCAATTTGGATACCTTTTATTTCTCTCTGTTGTCTGATTGCTGTTGCTAGGACTTCTAATACTATGTTGAACAAGAGTGGTGAAAGTGGGCATCCTTGTCTTGTTCCTGATCTCAATGGGAAGGCTGCAAGCTTTTTCCCATTGAGGATGATATTTGCTGTGGGTCTTTCATAGATAGATTTGATGAGGTTCAGGAATGTTCCCTCTATCCCTATACTTTGAAGCGTTTTAATCAGGAACGGATGTTGGATTTTGTCAAATGCTTTTTCTGCATCAATTGAGAGGACCATGTGGTTCTTCTCTCTTCTCATATTAATTTGTTGCATTTTGGGCAGGATGGTAGTCTGTTACATTCCTTAAGAATCAACAGAGGCTGAGAGAGGAGAGAGACTTCTTTTTACCTATGTTTTACCTATGAAGCTGTCAACCTGAAAATGAAGAGCTGAAATGAGAGGCAAAGAGCATTTATTTGGGATTAAAGAATTGCAATTTGGGAAGTATGGATTTCCGCAGTAACCAGAAAAGTTATCTTCCTCTGGGGTGAAAACAGTAGTTTTATGAAAAAGAGGAAGGGGACAACTACATGATTTGGATAAAAGGGAAAAAAAAGAGTTGTCTATTAGTACTAAGAGGCTGAGCCACTTTTGGTGACACACAAATTGACTATTGCGTGTGTTAGCAAAACTATTCCTTGTCTGCATTATTTAATTACTCTGTCTTCAGAAAGACCACAATCAACAGACTTAGGATTCAAGATGGCTAATGTCCTCTTGACTTTTCACACAATTGCCTAAAACAATTGCTGTTTAGCCCAGTTCAAAGGTTTTGGCCCAGTTCAAAGATGGGTAGGGTAGTTTCTTCATGGTGTTCTCTCCAACTCTGTTTTAAGATGGCTTCAGTCATGTCAATTTTTCACAAATTTTACTCTCAAAATATCTCCTGGTTTTTCTTTTTCTTTTTTTAACTGAAGTGTATTTGACATGCAATGTTAAGTTAGTTTGGAGTGTACAACATAATTGCTTGATATTTCTTTATTTCACTCAACTAGTTCGTGGATTTCTATGATCCAGGTCCTTGATTTCCAAGGTAAAAGCTGACCGATTTGTCAAACTGCCTTTAAATCTAGCCATAGTCTTCTTTTTCTTTATGCTTTAGTCTCCCATTATTATGGCTCTTTGCTAAAAATGTGATAGTATGGAGAGAAGATGATGGAAGAATAGGGGACGTGTGCTTCA
Source organism: Neogale vison (assembly GCF_020171115.1). Classification (NCBI taxonomy): domain Eukaryota; kingdom Metazoa; phylum Chordata; class Mammalia; order Carnivora; family Mustelidae; genus Neogale; species Neogale vison. The sequence goes on along the minus strand of NC_058091.1, from coordinate 73,325,867 downwards.
TCGGGTCCCTTGAATTCAGCTAGTTATCTATCATCTCATTCTGAATACCTGTGAATTCAACCTGAGATCTAAGAAAAGAATTTCTGCAATTCTACAAATAGAAAAGTGATCACTTTTTTCAAGGTAAGAGGTGTGGATATGACAGGATATGTCAGAGATAAGTTGCAGGGGGAGGGAGCTTCTGTAAGCTGGCTACCAGAAAGTGATATAGCTGTGGAATGCAAAATCAGAACTTTTAGAATCTGCTCCTGTGAGGGACATCCCTGCCTGAAATGTGCTCAGATGGCAAAGCAGGGTAGAATCCTAGGTGGGACAGTGTGGTCTCAGGATCCTTGGGGTCACAGAAAGTATGGGGTTACTTAGTGTAGCAGAATTCATAAATATTAGAGCAGGAAACCTGGCTATAATTATCTAGCCTTGAAGAGGCCTCTCAGCTAGGTGCTGCCATAAATCAGAAACCAGGGAATGATCGGGTGACGACTGTCCAAGTATGGGTCCTGAAAGCAGCAGAAATGGGGGAATCCTCCTCCTTTCCCCAGGAGGAGTGACATGGGTGCACACAGGATTGGGAAACTGCTCCTGGGCAGGGGGCTAGTGAGCAATGGAGCCTAGGTGAGATCATTCTCCCTCCACTGGGAGAAGTGGTGTGGTTGTGCACTGCAGGAGTCAGTGGAGTTTGATGCACACCAAAGAGATTGACTGCTTTTCCCTGAGGGTGCACCGAAGAGTGGAGACTGCTATCATTCACCTCCTGGGCTGGAAACTGGAAATCGGGTGGTGCCATTTTAATTTCTTTTTACATCCTTTTAAGTCATGAGAAAACCTTCAGGAAAGAAAGGCACAAAGAACAACTGGAAGCAACTTACACTGAGCCTGACCCCCGGGCAAGGGGCCGTGCAACTGCACCCCAGCAAAGACAGCTAAGAATCCGTGCAGTAGGCCCCTCGCCAGGAGATCAACAGAAACATCAGTTGAATACTAAGTTTATGGGTCACTCAGATCTGAAAAACTCATAAGCTAGGGGAAAATAGCATAAAGAATTTAAGGTTTTTTTCTCATGAGTCTTTAGTCTTTCAGTTTAAAATTCTCTTCTACCTCTTTTTTTTTCTTCCTTTTCAACTAGTTTCTTATTTTATCCACTCTTTGTTTTTAAGTCTTTCTTAAATTTTCATTTTTATATTTACATTTGTAGATATTGGCTTCATTTTTTGCTTTCTTTCACTCATATATATATATATATATACATATATAGAGAATATATTTTCTATATTTCTATACTATATATATAATATATATTTTCTTTTCTTTATCATTTTTTTTCAGTATTTTCTAACAAAACCAAATACACCCAGGACCAAGTGGACCACCTGTTTGGTCCACTTGTGAGATTATATGCTCCCCTTCACCCCCACCTTTTTTCCCCTCTCGTTTTGGCTTCTAACCTCTTCAGATTTGTCTAGTGTGAATTTTTCTGGGGTCTTGGTTGATATTTTTTCTTTTGTTCTCTCATTCATCTATTCTTCTCTGAACAAAATGACTAGAAGGAGAAATTCACAGAAAAAAAAAAAACAGAAAACAAAAAATCCAGAAGTAATATTCTCTGCCATAGATCTAATTGATATGGATATAAGTAAAAAGTCACTAATCGAATTCAGAAAAATGATTATAAAGTTACTAGCTGGGCTTGGAAAAAAAGCATAAAAGACATTATATGAACCTCCTAGTGTGGAAATAAAATCTAATCAGGCCAAAATTTAAAATGCTTTAAATGAGATGCAGTCTAAAATGGATGCTCTAACAGCTAGGGTAAATGAGTCAGAAGAGAGTCAGTGACATAGAAGACAAAATGATGGAAAAGAAAGAAGCTGAGGAAACAAGAGAAAAACACCTAATGGACCATGAAGGGAGGTTTTAAGAAATTGGCAATACCATAAAGGAAAACAGTATTAAAATTATTGGGGTCCAGAAGAAGAAGAAGGGCAGGAGCAGAAGGATATTTGAGGAGAGGGAATAAGGTCGCCAGGTTCCTGTCAACTCATAATTTTCCAGATTGCTAATAAATTAAATCCCAGCCATATATGTGTTTTATTTTTCTTTTCTAGATGATGTAACTTATCTCCACCCAGTGACTAAAAACTGGAATAGCAACCCATACATAGAGAATAAGGGGATTTTATTACCTCAAACCCAAATGATAAAATTTCTTGGGAAATGTACAGTGTATATAAGCCATATTTCCTAACAGCTGGCTCAGATAATGGCTTTCATGGTTGGACTATAGGATGATCCTCCCCTACGGATTCTTGTGGGAATGACAGGGCTGGGGCTTACCTATTTGGCTAGAAAGTCTGAAAGGAAGTGAAAAAAAAAATCTATGTTCTGGAAGACAATAGAAATAACTTCTTTCCCTCAGATGAGTTGGAATTCTTTCTTTCTTTCTTTCTTTCTTTCTTTCTTTCTTTCTTTCTTTCTTTCTTTCTTTCTTTCAACTGAGGTATAATTTCCAATAACATTATATTAATTTCCTATGTACAACATAACGATTTGATGTTTGTATATGCTGTCAAACAATCACAATAAGTCAACACCCATCATCATACATAGTTAGAGAAATTTTTTCTTATATAAGAACTTTAAAAATTTACACCCTTAGCAAATTTCAAATATGCAATACAGTATCATTAACTAGTTCTAGTTCTAGAACTCTGCAGTAACTAGTGACTTCCCACTCTTCCTTCCCTCAACCACTGACAACCATCATTCCACTCTTTGAGTCTATGATTTGACCATTTTAAACATGTTATACAAGTGAAATCATGCAGTGTTTGTCTTTGTGACTAGCTTATTTCACTTAGCGTAATGTCCACAAGGCTCATCCAAGCTGTTACATATTACAGAATTCCCTTCTTTTTAAAGGTGAAATAGTATTCATTGTATATGAATGAGACATTTTAGTTATCCTTTCATCTATTGATGGACACTTAGTTTATTTTCATATCTTGGCTACTATGAGCAGTGCTGTAATGGACATGGAAATGCTAATATCTCTTGAGATCCTGCTTTCAATTCTTTTGTATAATTACCTAGAAGTGAGATTTCTGGGTAACATGGCATTCTATTTTTTATATTTTGAGGAATGTCCATACTGTTTTCCATAGTGACCTCACAGTTTGCATTCCCACTATGTGCACAAAGGTTCAAATTTCTCCACATTCTCGCCAGCGCTTGTTATCTTTTCTCTCTCTCTCTTTTTTTATAATAGCCATCCTGACAGGAGTAAGATTTCTTATTATGGTTTTAATTTCCATTTCCCTGGTGATTAGTGACATTAAGCGTTTTTCGAGTTGAAATATTCAGATGCAACAACGAAATTTTATAAACCAAAGACTAATTTATAAAAGTATTATTGTTCAAAGTTACCCTTTGGATTTTGATTTTATTGTACATTATTAGAAGCATTTAATTAAAGGGATGGGTCACAAATTCCAAAATCTTTACAAAAAATTTTCTTGCAAATTGGAACCTCATTAAAGTTTCTATATTACCAAAGATAATGGTCCTAGAAAGATAGTAAAGATATTAAAAAGTTATATTTTTCTCCCCAAATGTTGAAAGTTTGAAAACAAAATTTAATTTTACTAATTTAATTAGTGCAAAATTAATATAAGTTCATACACTTTTTAAAATAAAAACTAAATATTGATATTTAAAATTAAGTTTTTATGTTTTGATACTCAGACTTACAAGAAACAAAAGTATGTACATGAATAATGCTCTATATCTGCAATCAGAAATAAATGACAACCCATAAAACATTGAAATATCATTTCTCAAATAACAGACTGGCAAAAACTTGGAAGTTTATTGATACTCACTGTCAGTAGCTATAGAAAAACAAGAATCTTAATAAACACTTCATTTGTAGAAGGAAAATAAAAAAACTACAACAAACTATTTTGATTTCTATTTATCAAAACCCAAATCACCAGTTTTTTTCACTAATTAACTCTATTAATAGTCCTTACTCTGAAAGTTACTTTTGCATTGTCTGCAAGAGCATTTTGCTGGAAATGATGGAAATCCATTTGATGAGAAGTTATATGTTCTTTTAAGAGAATGATGCATATCAATACAAAAAAATATGAAGAACATAATCCTGTTTTTTGCAAACCAAAAAGGCTCTATTAGTTTACATTCATTGAATACTCACTTGTGTGTGTTTAATTTTACTTGCAGAAGGTAGCACCAAATTTTGTCCAAAAGATATTTTATGGGAAACCAAGCCATGTAGTGAAAGAGTAGTGTTAGAAAGGGAAAGTTTCATTTCATTTAATAACTTTCTCTAGACCTTGAATTTTATTTTATTTTATTTTTTAAAAGATTTTATTTATTTATTAGACAGAGATCACAAGTAGGTAAAGAGGCAGGCAGAGAGAGGAGGGTAATCAGGTTCCCCACTGAGCGGAGAGCCCAATGCGGGGCTCAATCCCAGGCCCCTGAGATCATGACCCGAGCCGAAGGCAGAGGCTTTAACCCACTGAGCCACCCAGGCACCCTAGACTTTGAATTTTAAAAATAGAAAGCATTGAATATACAACAAAATAAATAATAAAGCATTATCACCCTTGTGAATTAGGTACTATTGAGAAATAAAAAGCATTTAGTGTATAGAGTGATTTTGAGCAGAAGACACATGTCAGGTTAGTTAATGTGCAAGAAATAATAGTTCTGCAAGATACAAGACCAAGCCTACTTTTCTTTTTCCTTTTTGGCATAAGTAACGCTTATTTACTACTGGACATCCCCCACCCATAAGTTAATATTTGAATAAATATTCCTAAACCCTTACCTCACCCCTCATTTCTTTTCCTGAAGGTAGAACAAGATGCCTCTTGGTGGATGACAATTGGTCGAAGCTTACTTAATTCCAACTTACTCAACTCTGCAACTCAAATATCTTACCAATTCCAATGCTAATTTTTAATAAAATTGAAGATTACAAAAATCAAGAGATGATCAGCAAATCACCAAATTTTGTGCCCCTCTTGTCAGTGATAAACAGACAAAAACCAACTTTCTCAGCACATGCCGCCCACCCAAGAAACTAGGTGGTGTCGTGTGAGTAGTTCTATACAGTATTTTTATTTTTACTTTGTTTCATCTTCTATTTTTCAATTTGATTTTGCATTTTTATTTATTTATTTTTAAATATTTTATTTATTTATTTGACAGAGAGAGAGAGAGAGAGATCACAAGTAGGCAAAGAGGCAGACAGAGAGAGAGGCGGAAGCAGGCTCCCCGCAGAGCAGAGAGTCTGATGCAGGGCTCGATCCCAGGACTCTGAGATCATGACCCAAGCTGAAGGCAGAGGCTTAACCCACTGAGCCACCCAGGTGCCCCTGACTTTGCATTTTTAAAGAAAATAATATAGTGTATATCTGGGTGTGTACATATAAAAAAGTGGTTTTTTTTTATTATGTTATGTTAGTCATCATACGGTACATCATTAGTTTTTGATGTAGTGTTCCATGATTCATTGTTTGCGTATAACACCCAGTGCTCCATGCAATACATGCCCTCCTTCATACCCATCCCCAGGCCAATCCATCCCTCCACTCCCTCCCCTCTAAAACCCTCAGTTTGTTTCTCAGAGTCCATATTCTCTCATGATTCATCTCCTCCTCTGATTTCCCCATAAAGTGTATGCCATATGTCTGTATAAACCAACTGGTCAATTCTGGTTCTAGACTTTTAAAATAAGGTGATCGATGCTGTTCTTTCATTTCAAGCTAATTCTGCTGAAGTGCCCTGGGTAACAGAATCATCCACGGTGGAAGAAAACTTCCTGCCATTTGGATTAACATCCTTGAAACATTAAGTTAGAACTGGAATTCCTTTGAGTAAGCCATTAAAATTTAGAAGATTATTTATTAATGCAACAACTGTTACCTAAAGTATTACACACATAATTTTTTTTAATGTAGCATACAAATACATTCATTTTTGTTTTGGTTTATCTCTTAATTTTGAATTTGGATGTTTATATAATTTTGAATTTTTCTTTAGGGAATAAGAATCATATATAATACAGAGTATAATTATATATAATATAAATATCTATAATTTCTCTCTAAGACAAAAATCAACCAAAGTAAGAAGCAGGTGGGCTAAATCAAGCAGGCACCAACTGAGAAAGAGTGTGGTACCTTCACTAGGCAGTCCTGCCTCCTTTGCTGTCACTATTGCTGTGGGCCTCCAGGACCCACAGCAAGTCACATGAGTGCCAATAAAATAGAACTCTTCCACAGAAAACCAAATCAAACCAAACCAAAACAAACACTTTTTTTTTTACAATTAAGCTTATATATCCAAAATATCATTTCATCATATTTCAAGCTCTTTTCTGCATGTTAAATCTTCAAAAATCGCTCATGCTAAATTGTTGTCATTTGCACTTGATTTGTGTTTGGAGCTCATAAAATCTATAGCTTAAAAAATAGATGCAAATATCCAAGTTGTTCCAAAATATTTTAAAATTTTCCTATAACTGAATCAAGTATCCTTCTTAAAATTCTAACTTGAATAAGCTATCTAATTACCATAGAACCAATGATTCTGCTTCTGGTTATACACCCGAAAGAATTGAAAGCAGGAATTTGAATAGACACTTGTATATGTATGTTTGTAGCAGCATTATTCATAATATCCAAAAGGGGGGAGGAATTTTTTTTTGATTAATTTATTTATTTTCAGCATAACAGTATTCATTATTTTTCACCACACCCGGTGCTCCATGCAATCCGTGCCCTCTATAATACCCACCACCTGGTACCCCAACATCCCACCCCCCACCACTTCAAACCCCTCAGATTGTTTTTCAGAGTCCATAGTCTCTCATGATTCACCTCCCCTTCCAATTTCCCCCAATTCCCTTCTCCTCTCTATCTCCCCATGTCCTCCTGCTATTTGTTATGCTCCACAAATAAGTGAAACCATATGATAATTGACTCTCTCTGCTTGACTTATTTCACTCAGCATAATCTCTTCCAGTCCTGTCCATGTTGCTACAAAAGTTGGGTATTCATCCTTTCTGATGGAGGCATAATACTCCATAGTGTATATGGACCATATTTTCCTTATCCATTCGTCCGTTGAAGGGCATCTTGGTTCTTTCCACAGTTTGGCCATCTGTACCCCAATGTTTATAGCAGCAATGGCCACAGTCACCAAACTATGGAAAGTGGGGAGGAATTTTAAGTGTTTATCAATGGGAGAGTGGATTAAGCAAAATGTGGTACATGCATACAATGGAATATCTTTCAGCCTTAAAAAGAAGTGAAATTCTGTCGCATACTTCAAAGTGGGTGAACACTAAAGATAGTCTGCTAGTGTGAAAATCAACCAGTCTCTGAGTTCTGCACTTCCAAAAATTTCTGTAGGATCAGCAGACTACAATGCTCACAGAGACTATTCCTGCACAAAATGATTCACCCTTCCTGCAGTTAATTCATTGTTGCCTTTTATTCAAAAACCGAATGCTGATCTCACCAGATTTGAGAGTTGATGTTGACAAAGTTATTTCATTTTGAGGTTTGGTTTTGGATATTGATGGGAAAGACCATAAATGAAGACAATATTTTATAAATTTTTTTCTGTAAACTGTAATGATTTTCTGTCAGTCAAGATCTTGATGTTGACAACCTCCTTGTCAAATAATTTCACCTATCCTTGGCAGTCATCAGATAGGATGAACAGTTGAGTCTCTGCTATAGACTTTTATGAAGGCTTCAATCCAAATGCAGCTCACAGGTGTGACAAGAAAAATGACCTCTTCCATTGTCCAATCTAAAAGCAGTCCTTGAAGTAAAACCAAGAGATAGCAAATGTAAAGTATTGTGAGTCTTCTAATCCTGTGATTTATAGGAAACGGCGTAGGTGGAAAAGATGGTAGAGATTAACCAGAAGTCTTCAAACATGAATGTTAGCATTTATATTTGTTGTTAAGATGAGTATCTTCTCTCCTTTTTTTGTCCTTCTGCCCCATGGTTCTTCTACCACAGCGACGGGTACCACCTCCGTATAGTTATCCATATACATACTTAAATCATGATTTTATATCCAACTTCATTTACTGTAAAAGGAGGAGTGTTTTGCTATTATTCTAAGCTATCTGGTATGACAGCCCAGATGTTACTACATGTTTTCCACCAAAAAGTACTGATCAAAGTAGATTTTCATAATAAGAATGATGCAGAGATCCGGATACTTCCCATTGCATCCCCTGAATTTTTAGACCTCAGTTGGTGTTAAAATAGCCCATCTATTTTCTCAATTTCTTATTATTTCCCATTTTGTTATAATGGATGATCATTGTCTTGTTTTGGGTTTTGGGGCAAACTCTTTTCTCTTCAGATTTTGTTTCCCTACATATAAAATATATTGCACTTTATACAGTAAATTATGTCATCATTTTTTCCTTTCATTGTAGTATTCCCCATAGTTAACAAAGTGCTAAATAGGTAAATCGAAAGAGACTTTAACAAAAAATATAATATATGACTGAAAGTTGGTTACTATTTTAAACACAAGTAACTTGAAATCTATTTTTACCTATTGTCAAGTCTGTTGTCAGAAACTTCTAGATATGAAAATATGAGACCCATAAGTACTAAAACAGCTCATCAAATCTATTAGAAGATGATTTTACATGGGATCCAAGGAAAAATGGGATATTTTGCCAGTTAAAATATTAATATTAATATAGTGTAAATATTACTATTTTGACAACTAGAACAATCTCTCTCCCTGAAAATCAACTGTACTTGTATATATGTTATTTTATCTTTCTAAGTGAGAGAACATTGTTTAAAAAAGATTAGTGGGGCTCTTGGGTGGCTCGTGGGTTAAGCCTCTGCCTTCGGCTCAAGTCATGATCTCAGGGTCCTGAGATCGAGCTCCACGTAGGGCTCTCTGCTCAGGAGCCCCACATAGGGCTCTCTGCCTGCCTCTCTGCCTACTTGTGATTTCTGTCAAATAAATAAATAAAATCTTTAAAAAAAAGATTAGTGAATATGAAGACTTGACGGTTAATACTCTCTGAAGAGCTAAACATTAGTAACTGTGAATACACCTGAAAATTTTTAATCAAAGTTTTTTTTTTTTTTAAGGATAGTATTTTTTGCTGGCTAGGACCCGTTCAAGAAGCAGAAAGAAAACCAATCATTACACAAGCTCAGGAAGGAAGGAAAACCATGGTGCTGAAGCTGAGAATTGGGAATATGGTAGGGATTGTATTAGAAAATGGAGGAGGAATTTATACAATTTTTTATATCCCAAATCAATCACCATTTTGCATTTTTCTTCCTACTAAGAGTAGGGTAGAGGTGGGAATGCCTTACCAACCAAAATAGACTGTCTTGCAAATAGTGGATTATGCCTCAGTTTCTGAGAAATGTTATTAAGTCTTGGTCTCATTGATTTCTTTCTTTTTGTTTGCTTTTCTCTCATAGTAACTACAATAGGTCACATGTTTTTACCTAAAGTACTTGTACTTCTCATGGGGGATGGTTGTTAATCCAAATCATTCAGATTAGTAAATTTTGGCACATAACTATGTAAAATAAATAGTCCAATATAAAATTCAGGAAAGGTTTTTGTGAGATTTGACACCCAAATCCTTTTTCCATTTCAGTCTATGTATAAGTCCAGACCTGTATGTCCCATCTGTCTGAACTTTAACAAGATTTGAGCCAAAGGCTTGCATGCAGGTAGTTATATATGGAAATGTGATCCCAGGGATATATACTGAAAGACAAGGAAGGAGGAAAAAAGGAAAAGCTAATACAAGGAGAGACAATGGTGTTACCATCACTAAGGTATGGATGTGTAATGTCATGGATATAAGAGGAATATTCTGAAAGGTATCCTAAAATTTTGGCTTTGAGAAATGAGGGAGAACTTTATGCATCTGTCATCATCATTCATTATTCAAATTATATTAATTATGATTTTTCTTTTCAGTATGTTATGATGTTTTGAAATTTTGGGGGGCTTTACACATCTGGAAAAGGATTGCCCCTCTCGGGCTGGCTAATTCCTGCGAGTGATGGACAACTTGCCTAAAACCTGACTCTAATGTATAGATGGATGGACCCTAGGCTGTGCCCTAACTCACCCTCTTATCTCTCATACACCAAACCAATATTTCCTCTGCCCTAAATCATTCCAAGGCCAGACACCAGGCAACCAGAGACTACACTTATTGCCTAGTGTCAATCCTGGAATGTTTATTCTGCCCTGTCTGGTCTTTGCCAAGGAAATCCTAATAAAGATCAAACCATACCTTCCTCCACTCCTGTCATCTGGCTCCTGATCATCCTGGTGTTTCCCATGAGTCCTGGTATGGTGTAGCATGTCCTCTTCTTTCCGGAAATAGTAATAATAAATTCTTTCTTTTTTTAAAAATTTTATTTATTTATATATTTGACAGAGAGAAAGAGAGAGACACACAGAGAGAGTGTACAAGCAGGGGAAATGGTAGAGAGAGAGAGAGGGAGAAGTGGTCTCCCTGCGGGACTCCATCACAGACTCTGGGATCATGACCTGAGCTGAAGGCAGACGCTTAACTGACTGAGCCACCCAGATGTCCATAAATTCTTCTTTCAATGACATTGGCCTTTCCATGTTTTCTTTGTCATTATTTCCAGAAACTAAATCCCAGGTATAATTTTTTAACACAAGTCTGGTCCAATGGATAATAGCTCTCTTGCCATGCTGGTTGCACAAGTCTGAGTACCAAACAGGTTTTTCCAGATGCTCCAGGTAGCAACAGAGGCACAGAAACTTAGGGCAGTAGGTCCAAGGTCCAAGGAGTGACTAAAAGTAGCCCACAACTTTCACATGCACAAAGCAAATCAGAGTCCGTGTGGAACTGGTCCTAGCAGGGGTGGTCGCCTTCAGAATAGAGGCCAAGAGGATTCAGGGGTGCGGCATAGGAGACACCAATTCAAAACTCCTGCACTGTGACCTGAATCCTGGGCCATAATTAGGAATATGCAGGCCACGGGCTCATGCATGCCCAGTCCTTCTCTAAATGCATGTACTGTGTGTTTGTTATAATCAAGTGAGCTGACAGAAAGCTCTACCAGAAAACTGTTCCCAAGCCTCAGACTTCATTTGGCAGTTATTTATTGAGCAGTAACCTTATTCCTGGTGCTCCATCACCACTGGTCAGCCATGGTGAACTGAGTAGGAGAGATGCTTGTCTTTGAGAAGTTGAACAAAGGATTACTGTTAAAGAAAATTAATCTTTAGTGAATGAAAGGAATTTGAATATGAAGTAGAAAAATTTTACCTTCTTTTAACTCACTCCCTGCCCTTCCCTTCAGTGTAAAATTGGGGCTTCTCTTTTTCTCTGTTGCATGCATTAGCATAGAGAATGATGGGCTGGTACTCCAGTTGCTCTGTGTCAGGTCCAAGTCTTATAATCTCAGCATTGCTCTCCTGTGGTGCAACCTCACTGCATGTGGAGGTGAACATCTGGTCCTTGTTGCTACACCCTGTGGAAATAATGGCATGAGGAGCTGGCACCAAGTTGTTCTATGAGTAATGAATGTCTGTTTTCTGATCCAGAGACACCTTGTTTCCTGTCAAAAATAGTGTATGCCTAACAATACAATGTATGTTGATTTAAAAAAATTAAAAATTAAAAAAATACTGTATGCATGAAACAATGAAATACACAATTATATATAGATGAAATAATTCTTGGATATAAGGAAGAGATTCTATAAGGGACAGAGAACTGACGGGATAATGAGCCCCCTGCCAGTTCCTGCTTCATCGACTCCCAGGTATGAGGTAACACAGACTCCTGGAAGGATACTGAATCTCTTGACGTCCTGAATTGGCTGATAACAGATCAATTCATAGGAAACAAAACAAGTACAAAAGATTAGGCCTAAGGGACACACTTTTATGGTTTTAATCTTTCTTTTCTTTTTTACCGCAAATTTTGCTTAAACCCATTGGTTGAATTCAGCATGTGAAAGAATGCGATCACAGCTGTTAGGCAATTGTGAGTTTCATATAACTGTAAACATTTTTGTGTTCATTCATCCTTCTCTAAATCATTGCAATTAATGACTGTGGTTCCAAAATATTTTTTTTTAATTTTCAATAAACCACAATTCCCCTCCTCAACCTCCATACACAACATCATCATCTTTCCTAAATAAGTTCTAATTTGCCCATTTCTTCCTCTCTAAGCCCAACACTTTCCACTTCTCTAAAATAATGTCTATGAAATGTCACTTTCCTGTGGCCACTATAATTAATTAGGCCAATTCACTTTTTCTCCCACTTAAATTTGCTGCTTTTTCTTCATTTCCATAACTCTTTCACTAAATCATAGGCCAGATATTTGGTAGAATGTTCCACAACTTGGATTGTCTTATGTTTATTCATAATTAGATATAGGTTATGCATCTTTGTCAGAAATATCACTTAATTTGATATTGTATTCTTTCAGTGCATCAGGTAAGAGAACACAAATCTGTCTCATTACTTATGATGTTCACTTGTTTAAGGTTGTGTCTGCCAGGTTTCTCCAATGAAATCATGTTCTTCTTTATATTTGTTATGTATTTATGTGTGTATTAATGTTTTACTTTATTATTTGTTATTGTGTATGTTTCATATTTGTTTCTTATACTGTTATATTTATTTTATTTAATATATATTATATATGTATTTTTATATACTGTATATCATGCATATGTATCATATGTATATACATATGTAAGTATGTATATGTTTACATTATATATACACGTGTATGTTATAGATATTTATTTGGAAGGTGTTTTGAACCTATGTAAATATCCTTTTTAAATGTATTCATTTATTTATGTGTATCTCTATGTATTCTTGTTCTGTTATTTTATTCAATGGGTTTTAATTTTCCATTGTCTCAGTATTGACCAGTGGAAGCCCCTTTGACAATATATCCATCCATTTTAGAACACTTCATTGTTTTCTGGACTAACAAGGCATTCCAAGCTTATCATTTTCCATACCTGCCTCAAGCATAATCAGCCATTTCTCTAAGGCATCCTATTCCATTTATCAGTAAATGATATTTTGAAGTCACGATCTGAGTGGTAGATGTGTCTATCATTTTGGGAATTTTGGGTCTCTACTCACAGACCATTCATGTGTCTCATCTAATCTATCTATATTGAAAACCATGAGATCCCTCCAATACCTCCAGTTCTAACTCAACAGCATAGGGGTTATTTTAATTATCATACTTTTCATATTTGTAACATCCTTTTCCAATAAGGAAAAAAACTCACTTCCATTATTTAATTAATTTTTCTGTTCATAAGTCAATCTGTCATCAATGTCACAACTTTGTCCTTCATATGGATGACCTCTTCACCCTATTTGGTCTCCAATATCCCATGCTATGTGACCTCTATCACTGAATTCCCTCCTCATTCTACTTGAACTCTGGTGGTCCATGCTGGGCCTCTCCTCTCGGGGAATATCTTTCTAGCCAGGTTTAGACTCTTCTTACATTGAGACTCCTCTTTGTGGGTACACTTTCTTCACTTTACTTGGGTTCTTGATCTTCAGACTAGGTTGTCTCCCCTTCTCCTATACCCATTTCCCATCTTACCTTGTTTCTCTAATTGGTTTTGCACCAAATTATTGGGGAAAAAAAGGAAAGGAAGGGAAGAAGGAGCCTGGAATCATTTATAGCATCTTTTTTCTTTTATACCTCACATCCAGTCTATTAACAAATTACATTGGCACTATATTCATAATATATCCAGGATAGAACTACTTATTGCCATGCTGTTATGGCCCAAGATAACAGCACATTTCTTTCAGATGATCTCAATAGCCTCCTTCTTGTTTTCCCATTACCTCTATAGTTTAGTTTAAACCAGAGAAGATATTTTTGTCACTCATTTGCTCAAAAGCCTTCTCTTTGTTCTCTATTCCATTATAAGCATTTTTTAAAAATAATCCTCACAATAAACTACAACAAGTTACATAATTTGCCCTTACACCTGAGTCCTAATCATTGGCCTCCCAAATGCAATATTGCTCTAATTAAACCTCCTACTTCTTTTCACCTTGTTTAATGGTCCTTTTCCTGATCCCAGTTTCCAGCCATAATACTTGCTCTTCCTCTTTGTCTGGAATAGTCTTACCCAAGATACCCTCGAGGCTAATTCCCTTTCACCTTCATCTTTGTTGAAATACCTCCTCCTTACCAAGACCTCACAGATGAATCGTTTTACATTTAAGATGCCTAATGTATTTTAACACTCCTTATCACTTTTCCCTAAGTTGTTATTTTTTCTTTGCATTAATATTTACTAAAACTATGAAGTTTGCTTATTATCCAATTCATGACTGAGACTATAACCTTCACGGAGTCAGAGATTTTTCCTATTACTACATAAGTATGGCCAAGGAAGGTGACTCTTGTACAGCAGGTACAAATAAGTACTTTTTGAATAAAAAATTTTTTGTGTGTATTAAATGAAATAAATTTTTGATGCATAAATATATTAAAATACAAACTATAGTCTATCTAAACTTCTTTCTTCATGAAATCATAAACCATTCCAGGTAAGGTATAATATATTATTCATTTCTTTTCCTCCCAAATTCACCATAATTAGAACCACACTATCATTCAATAACACTTATTTAATTATTTGTTTGCTAATCGATACTTTCTTAAATTAGTGGATTATTGAAACATTGTCTCCTAAATTCTGTAACATTTGGTAAGATCGCAAGGCTGTGTTTTCTTATAGTCCTTGCCTCTCTGACACATTGTGGTATCTATCAGTGAGGGTCCAGGGATTTTCGTGCAACTGCCATTTAATAATGGTTTTACTGATACAAGAAAGACTCATTATTTTGTTTTCTTTCCTTAAGTACTTCCTCTCTTCCTTGTTTATTTTCACTCCCTTATTCAGATTCCTTTCCTATAGTAAGTGGTGTGATTTTAAGTAGATCCTAGTGTCAGAAAAATCAGAAAAATCTCCATTGAAAAAAATCCCTGGAAGGATTCAGTTTTCTAGGGAATGGAGAAGGCAAAGATATTTTTACTCAATCATATTGAAAAATGGAAATTTTCAACTTAAAAAATATAATTAAAATATTCAAAATTCTTTTTTCTTTCTTTTTTTAAATTATTACGTTCAATTAGCCAACATAAAGTATTTTGATTTAGGTCTTCTGGATTTATATGCTGAGATAGAGTTTGGGATACAACACATTTAGAGAGCCCAACAAACCAGAAGAAGAGAAGTAAGTAGAACTGGACAGAGATACAAGGCAAACTGTGATGCAGACCCTCCCCCTACCCAACGCCACAGACAACCCAAGAGGGATCTTAGGAGGGAATATTGCTGAGTATAGGCTTGCATGAGAGAATAGAATCCATGGGATCCTCAGGCTTAAAGTCACGTCTTATGCAATAAAATGTTCTTCTCCATGAGTCTTCCTGGGCATTTGCTAGAGTTTGGGGACAAGGCAGGAACCGAAAAAGGCTCTCTCTTGGTGTGTGCCTGGAGGAAGGGAGACTGCCAGAAAGGCACACCCACTCAGAGCTTTCTCCTCATATCTACTCAATGGCACAAAATCCTTAATCTGCTGGTAGAGAGGCAGCAAGTCTGACTGCCTTATTCAACTGGGAGAAGGCACAGGGAAAAAAAAAAAATCCTAGCTCTGTGGGAAAGGAATCATCCTGACTTTAGCTCATTAGAAATGCTTACCTTTAAGTGGGGTTCAGTCACTGCTAAAGTTCTGGCTTGGAGAGTCAGCAATGAAGGCTTGACTAAGGCCCAGGATGAACCAGGATAATGGTGAATGACCTGCATATCTATCCCAGGCTAGCAAGCATCAAATAATAACAAACTTCTGACCTTAGAGGAAGAGAAAAAACCATAAAGAACCATAATGAGACCCTCATTGTGGCACAAGCTGATGCAGAAAAAAATCTAAAGCTGAGGATGGATGAGCATTGTTGAGAATTCTCCTGCAGTCCTGTTTATACCCTAACCACAAGAGAACATTACAGAGTAGTGATACAACAATGCAACAAAAGAGCTCAACCCTTGGCTAGATTTGCTCACCTCTTCCCTCCCCAGTTCTGAGCATAAACACTTTACTCTGGTTTCTCTGGTCTTGCACATGTGTTGGGCTTTCGACCAAAAATTATGAGTCACACAAAAAAAGTAAGAGGCACAGAAATCAGCAGAATCAGTCACTTAGGACTCAGACGTTGAAACTATCTGGCAGGGAATTTAAACAATAACTATGATATTAAAGGTTTTAGTGGAAAAGAGAGATAATTGCTCAAATAAATGGGTAATTTCAGCAGAGAGATTAAAACCATGAGAAAGAAGCAAGGGGAAATATTAGAAAAATTTTTAAAATTACATGGTAATAGAGGTAAAAAATGCCTCTAGTGGGCTCATCAGTAGAATCTACATGGCTGAGGAAAAATTAACAAACTCAAAGATAAGTCAACAAAAATTAATCAAAATGAAACTAAAGAGGAAAAGAGTAGAAAACCAGAACAGAACATAAAGGAGCTTTGTGATTAAACAATCTCACATTGGTGTACTTGCAATCTCAGAAGGAGGAAGGAGAGAAAATGGTGCGATAATGTTTGAAGAGATATTGGTGAAAGTTTTTTTTTATAATAATGAAAATTATCAATCCCCTAGTGCTAAAAATTTCCAAGAACACAAAGCAGAAATAATATTAATATTAATTAATTAATATTCCCCCAAACATACCTGGACACATCTTACTCAAACTGATGGGACCCAAAGATAAAGAGAACATAGTGAAGGCTGCTTGACAGAGTCAAATTACATAAAGAAGAATAAATGTAAGAATTCCAACAGACATCCTATGAGAAACCATCAAGTGACTAGATTATAATGTGAAATATATGCACTAAAAAATTGAGAAATGATGATTTTCAATGAAACAAATGAAAGCCAACATGACTATCATCTAGTATTACCATTACCACTACCAACAACAAAATGGAAGTCATCGCCTGAGGTACTGCATTACAGAAGATGGTAAAGGAAGCTCTTCAGACAGAAGGAATTTAATACTAGACAGAAAGTAAAAAACAAAAACAAAAACCCCCACAAAACACTGCTAGATATGATAAAAAGCAAAGCAAATATAAAATGTATTTACTAGTAATTTCTCTAAAAGACAATTGCCATTTAAAGAAAAATTATGGCAACTTATTTATCCCATATGTATAAGTAAAATTTGTATCAATAGTGCAAAGAGGAGGATGAAATGGGAATATTCTAGTACCGCACACAAAGTGACACAACATCTGATGGCAGACTAAAGTTGTATGCTACCATCCTAAGCACAACAGATTGTTATTTTTAAATAATTTGTATTTTTAAAGTGGCATGAATAGCAATAAGCAAATAGTAGAGATAAAATGAAATAATAGAAAAAATACTCACTGCAGAAAAGAAAGGCAGCAAGAGGCAAGTGTGATAACAAAGGGACATACTTCTTAGCTATGGGTAGTTTTAATTTAAACATTTAAAATTATAGTAACTGATGTATACCAATCAATGGCCTAGTCATAAAAGTGAAAGACACTGTTTGGATAGAAAAATCAAGACCCAATTACACAAGGTGTAAACATAAAGATAAAGGTAATATAAGAAAATAAGACAATCAGGAGATTAATGTGGCATAAATTCCAGTCTCTAAAATTTTCTAGTTAAAAGTTTAATTTTCTTGGGGCACCTGGGTGGCTTAGTGGGTTAAGCCTCTGCCTTTGGCTCAGGTCATGATCCCACAGTCCTAGGATCGAGCCCCACATCAGGCTTTCTGCTCAGCGAGGAGCCTGCTTCCTCCTCTCTCTCTCTCTGCCTCTCTGCCTCCTTGTGATCTGTCAAATAAATAAATAAAATATTTTTTAAAAAAGTTAATTTTCTTAAAGCAATAATGCAAATATGAGATCACAAAAAACTTGCACTTTTGAAGTCTTCTTTCATAGATGTTTAAGAAAATATATAGATACAGATATGTCTTCAAATATATTCTGTATATATTTCCTGTAAATTTTTCAGTATTTGACCTGAACCTCAGGTGTGGGTGGCCATCTCTGAATAGTCTGGTCATAACTGTTGAGTGCACATGCTCTTTTGCAAAAACAACTCACTCACTCTCTGCATAAAATGGATGATTTTACTCTGTGACTATATTAGCCTTTGTCCACAGCTCATTGGAGCTAGTGTGCATAACTAACAGGGGAATCAGTACAGGGAGTACATGCCACCAAAAGAAATCTATCTCAGGGGAGTCTGTACATTGACAAGAATATGGGCTCATAGCTATAACTTGTAAACTGATGTAGACTCTAGAGCTTTAGTCAGAAATGATAAATCATGTACAGAGGGAAAAAGGGAAGCAGTCTGTGTATAGCAAGGAAAGAATAAATATAACGCCCAGAAAGAAAAAGAAGTGAGTTCTCATAAAACTGAAGAATACATAAAGACAACTTTGTTAGGTTTGTGATGACTTTTTAGCTCTTGTTCTATAGCCAATGAAAACCACTTGTTCTTCTGTCCCACTGTTTCCATGCAGTATTTTTGTACTCTTTACATAAATCTTTCTCCCTTTTTGCTTAATTTTTAATTGCAATTTCATTCCATGAAATTGAATTATTCTGAAAAGACTCCACTCCAAAACTGCTAGAACTTGTACAGGAATTCAGTAAAGTGTCAGGATATAAGATCAATGCACAGAAATCAGTTGCATTTCTCTACACCAACAACAAGACAGAAGAAAGAGAAATTAAGGAGTCAATCCCATTTACAATTGCACCCAAACCATAAGATACCTAGGAATAAACCTAACCAAAGAGGCACAGAATCTATACTCAGAAAACTATAAAGTACTCATGAAAGAAATTGAGGAAGACACAAAGAAATGGAAAAATGTTCCATGCTCCTGGATTGGAAGAATAAATATTGTGAAAATGTCTATGCTACCTAGAGCAATCTACACATTTAATGCAATTTTTAATTAGTAATGTTGTTAACAATTAAGATATTGCCAACTACCATTTCAGATTTAGAATCCATTCCTACTGCATTACAGCCATCAATAGAAAACACACCTATTACTTTGTAATGATATACTCAGAAATTTATTGTGTGTTTATTGCTATGCAACTATTAGGTGCCATTTTCTTACATCTATCTTTGTTTCTTTTCATTATGTTCAATTAGGCAGCATATTGTACATCATAAGCTTTTGATGTAGTGTTCAGTGATTCATTAGTTGCATATAACATCCAGTGCTCAACCCAATACGTGCTTTTCTTAATACCCACCATCTGGTTACCCCATTTCACCACCCACCTCCCTTCTGTAACCCTCTTTGAATGCATACAGTACAGTGATAGTATTATGAATAATGTGGTATCAAAATAATGGCCCCCAAAAGATGTCTATGTGTGAACTCCTGAACACATGGAGGTGTTAATTTAGATGACAAAGGAGATTTTGCAAATGTGATTAAATTAGGATCTTGGGATGGGAGGATATGCTGGATAATTTGGGAGAGCTCATTATGATCATGAGGATCCTTATAAGTTAAAGAAGGGAGGCAGGAAGATCAGAATCAAAGAGAAATTTGAAGATGCTGCTCTATTGGTTTGAAGATGAAAGAAGAGCCATGAGCTAAAGAGTGAGGGCTGCCTCTCGAAGCTGCCGAAGTCAGGAAACTTAATTCTCCCCTGGTGCTTCCAGAAAAAACAAGGCTTTATCAATCCCTTGAGTTTTGTATGGTGAAATCCACTTTTGATTTGTGATCTCCAGAACTGTAATATAATAAATCTGTTATGTTGGAGCCTCCAAGTTTATGGCAATTTGTTACAATAGCAAAAGGGAACTAATACAAATGATGAAAAGTTATTAACAAATGAATATGATTTCTAGGAATGATAGAGTTGTAGTTTGTTATATGTATGTTTCATGCTTTGGGCTTTCTGTAGTTTTGATTCAAGTTATCTTGATGTCTTATTCATCAAACCTATATTTTGTATCACAGTTACTGTATTGTAGGTTTTAGACTGGACGCTCATTGCCTTTTGGTTATTAAACTAGCCAATTTTTAACTAGAGGGTATTATGCTGAGCAAAATAAGTCAATCAGAGAAAGACAATTAACATATGATCTCTCTGGTATAAGGAATTTGAGAAGCAGGTGTGGTGTATGGGGGGTAGGGAAGGAAAAAATGAAACAAGATGGGATCGGGAGGGAGACAAACCATAAGAGACTCTTAATCTCACAAAACAAACTGAAGGTTTCTGGAGGGTGTGGGGGTAGGGAGAGGGTGGTTGGATTATGGACACTGGGAAGGGTATGTGATACAGTGAGTGCTGTAAAATGTGTAAGCCTGATGATTCACAGACCTGTACCCCAGGGCAAATAATATATTATATGTTAATAAAAATAATTAATTTTAAAAACTAGCCATTTTAAAAAAGTTTTTATTTATTTATTTGAGAGACAGAGAGAGAACAAGCAGTGGGGAGGGGCAGAGGAGAGAGAGAGAGAAGCAGACTCCCTATTGAGCAGGAAGCCCAATGTGGGGCTCGATCTCTGAACCCAGAGATCATGACTTGAGCCGAAGGCAGATGCTTAACCTACTGAACCACCCAGATGCCCCAAACTAGCCAATTTTTAGAAAAAAAATCTTGTGGACTCTTCATTCATCTTCATTTCTTTCCCATAATTTTCATTTATTCAATAAGTATATTGAGGTACAGGAGAATCTGATAAATTGCTTGGGATTAACCAGTTGACATTGGTTGAAAAATGGCAGAGCTTAGATGTAAACTCAAGTCTTTCTGATATCAGTGCTGAATTATTTTACCATACTATCTACCTGTTGGCTCAATTTATTCATTTTGTTTTACCAAATAGTTTGTTAGTGGATACATTTTGCCTGTGGTTGGAACCCTATGTAAAACCTGTCAGCATAAAAGCTATGGAAGGAAAGTCACCAAGAGGACAAGCAGGAGGGAAACCACCTTCCTGTCAGGACACATTGTTGCCTCTTAAAGGAGATAAATTTGAAAAAAAAAGGCAGGGCTGGGGAGAGAAATTTACCTTCTGTGACCCTAAAGTGCTCCATAACAAGTATAAACTAAAAAGAAAAGAGAGAGAGAAAGAGAGAGGGAGATATGAGAATAACATAATTTTTCTAACTTTGAGATAAATAACAACCTCCCAAGGTATTGATGGATCAGGTAATACACTCTAAACAAATAGTTCATTTTTAAATATTTTAGACATCTAAATTCATCATCCAAATTTTATTTAAAATCTTCTGCTTCTTGCCTATTGACCATGAAAATCTATTCCTCCAAATTTCACAAAACTGATTTAGATAGAATAACATCCAAAATTCCAATCAGGTTTTGTGACCTTTATTAATTTAATCAACATTTATCAGTTATTCAACTGAATCTACATTAAAAAGTATACATTTTATTTGTTAGATTTATCCACTAATTATTAATTAAGCAAATTAATGGCAACATATTAATTCAAACTTTAAAATATAGACATAAACAATGACAGAATTATGCAAACATGCAAGGACTAATTTTTGAGAATACTGTTCTTTGAGAAATTATCATTGTAGATTTTTATTTTATTTTATTTTATTTATTTCCAGAAGCATTTAATTAAAAGAGTGAAGGATAAATTCCAAAATCTCTAGAAACAGTTTCCTTGCAACTATTGACTTCATTAAAGTTTTCCATAAAGTTAAAGATAGTGTTCCTAGAAAAATAGTAAAGGTATGTAAGAGTTTTAGGTAAAATTTTAATTTTGATCCCCAATGTTGAAACTATCTAAAAACAAAACTCAATATAAATAGCATAAAATTAGCATGTTTTCATATAAATTCTTGAATAAAACTGTATTTTGCTCTTTAAAATTATGTCTTTTAAATTTTGCCTTCATATCCAAACTTATGCAGAAGTAACTAAAGAAAATAATCTATACAGCAGTGATTGAGGCAATGAAAACCTGTAAAAAATGAGGTTCATTTTTCTTGTATCAGATTCTTGAAAATTAGAAAGTTTGTTAATATTCATTTTTGTATCTTGAACAAATATAAACTTTAATAAATAATTTGTGCTGTTTTGTTTTTATTCTTGTTTTGACAAGAATGTAATCTATAGCACACTGTTTAATTGCTACTTGGCAACACCTGATCCATGAATTCATTCCTAGTAGTATGAATCTGTATAATCTGTCACTATCCCAACAAATTAAACTAATTAAAGTACATAGTGAATTTCACTTTTGCACTACCTAAAACCAATGGAAACTCAATGGAAAGTTATATATTATTTAGAGACTAATGTGTGTCAATATTTGCTGACTGGCTAATATCTCAAATACATACAGCTACTGAAAAATTTATAGCACAGAGCAGTGCCATACATATAATCTCATTTATGCAAACAGCACAGTTTTTAATCCAATTATTTGTTTATTTTATATCTATTCACTACCTCATGTAAATGTTTTTTGGTAGGAATAGGCCTAAAATTTAAACAATTACAATCAGGCAAGGAATTAAGATATGGAAGTTAAAAGATGATGGCAAGAGGATAAATTTTACATGCATTTAATAACTCTGCAGTGTTTTAATTTTTAATAACAGGCATATATTGGACACATTATTAAATAAGTAAAAGTGAAATTATAGTAAAAAATGAAATATTATTAAGAAATGGAGAAAAGGTGTTTAGTAATGTTATGAATTTTCAGTAAGACAGAGGTATCAGAATGGATTGATAAATTGATGAGCAAAAAAAGAAATACACAGAAGTCATGAGCCTGGAGCTACTCACCTTTTTATTCTATTGATTCTCTGATAGGAAGAGCATGTTTGTTTCCCATTGCTTTATTTTATGTGCAACTATTTCCATTAATATCCCTGGACTCTTGGTTAATCCCTGAGCTCTTGGCTCCCTATGGAGGTCCCTGATTGGTGGCAGACCAGTGCTTGGAGCTTATATGTCAAAAATCTCAAGTCCCAAGAATCACTCATTTACCTGTTGTTCTACACCAGCAGTGAGGCAGAGCAAGCATACGAGTCATTGTTCTGCAGACTAAACTCTCCCTGCATGGCTTTTCCCAAGTCTGGTTGTGGAAAACAAATATTTTTATTAATGCCAAAATATGGAGATGTGAAGACTTAAAAATATCAGGGCACAACAGCTAAAACATAAGGAAATGCAGTCTAGTTTCCAGTGTCAAGCAAAAGCTGAAATGTTCTGACTCAAAAACGTAGCTGAATGCTATACTAAAAAGTTGGTTCAGTGTATGTTTACTGACTATTCATCAAGCATGTTCAACTGTAGAACTATTTTTATTAATGTTATCTTATTTTTTCTATACTTGAATTAATTAAAATATCTGCTAAGGCTTAAAGCACTGTTTCTGAATTCTGAGTATCAATGAATGCATGCAATTAGTAAAGGAAGATAGGAAACAAGGTAGCTAATTCAACTACATTCCAACTTGTCTTTTTTTTTTATTGTAGCCCATAGAGTCAATTCAGAACTCCATAACAAATCCAAAGCTAATTGTAGTAAAACAGGAATTTTTTAAAAATCTAGAAATCTGTTGTGCACAATCTTTAAAATATAATTAATTTTAACCATCCATTCTGTGCCTCCCTCTACCTACTAGGCCAGTAGAGTTTGTTCATATCATCTGAGCCTACATTGTACTTTCTATATCTGCCAATGCGGCAAAGATGACTAGCAATCAATACATTTTATGATTCTTCTAACAGTGTGGCTCAGGCAAGAATTAACTTTCCCAAGTCCCTCCTATGCAGCACCTAGTTGGGTTGTATTACCATTCCTACCAAAGTTATGTGAAATACAGATAAGTTTGTCACTTCTAGTCTAGGCTTTTCAAAGAGGGGCCTCTTAAGCTAACTTCATAGAATTACTTTATAAGGAGGATATAGTGAAACTGTGAAGGAGGATGGAGACAGAGATGGAAAGATCCTAGGTCTCTGAATTACCATGGAAGAAAGCCTCCTACCAATCGAGTTAACATCCTACATCATCATTATGTGAGCCAGAAATAGAATCCTTTGAGTTTTCCAATTACAATTTGAAGATTTGTTCATTAAAACAGTGAGTGTTACCCTAAGTAATACACATACAAGTTTTACATTTAAAATATAATGCATTCATTTTTATTTTGCCTCATATCTTTTTCTGATTTCTGCTTTAGGGAATATAAATGGAACATACAGACACACACACACACACACACACACAGACACACACACACACACACACACACATAATTTTTTTTCCTCAGTAAAATAAGGATAAATGGTATTTTGGAAATTGAATGACAAAGTATTTCTCAAATTTACCATTATGTAATTTCTTCTATGTTTTCCACTATCAGTAAACCTAGGATTTTGAAATTTTGAACAAATATACCTTCTTCAAAACCAGAATTTGGAGGAGGGGGTCAGGTTTTTTTCTTTATGTCTACAATCATAAATGATGAGGATGAGGGAAGTTCATAAAACACAACTTATTTCATGGTTCTGTTATTTATGGCAAGTGTCATATTTGCATTTCAGAGTTTATTTAAGTAATCTAGATGCTTTATGAAAAGGGAAAAATATGATTAAAAAACTTTTGTTTTGAGATGGTAAATCCAAATTTAAAATCCTAATAACATCTCTTCAAATTTTAAAATCTAGGTGGTAAAATCAACACCAAGTTTCTATGATCTATATTCTAAAAAGTAGAATAATGTCATTTTGAACAAATTATCTATTTTGAAAATTGAGTTCACAAAATTCTGAGTAGACTAATTCAAAATTCATACTTTTCCCCACTTGTCTATTAGGCTAAAATATTATTCTAAACAAGAAGCTGATTTTGCAAGAAGCTGGGCTTTATTTGTGGATTATTTAGCTCCACCATGCTTTCCTACAACCTTAATTAGGACATATGAATTCCAGAAGGAGCTGCCAAGATGCATGCTTATTAGTGGAAATAAAGTCCCCTTCATCAGTGATTTTAGTGGCTTTCAGAACACAATCCTATTTGCCCTAAACCTTCTCCACAAAGTGCATAAGTATACAGATAAGAGAAACAGAGAACTTTTTTTGTGTGTGATTTCTTTATGTTGTGTTGTTTTCATACATATTGAAATGAAATACCATTAGAATCATAAATCATTACAATAGATTATATAAAGAAGAAAATGTTGACTTTCTAAGATATTTGTTTCAAAGTTTTAACATTAATCCTTGTGGGTTTATGATTGGCTTCATTTAATGAGCATATATTACAGGCCCTCCCTTATTTAGCATGTCCTCTCCTCTGGGACTCTTACACAAAGCAGATCAATATCACCACATACTAATTTGACAAGGAGACAATGGAAATCTCTATTTCTTCCTTGGATAAATTTTGCTATTTTATCTTATTTTTTTTAAAGAGGAAGATACACAGTATGTATTACTTGGTTATCAGATACTAAACCAAATTAGTATTCTTAGAATAAATCCTATATGGCCATGATTTATTCTTTTTATATGTGGCTGAATTCTGTTTACTAGCATTACATTGAGGATTTTTGTGTCTACTATATTCATAAGAAATGTTGGCATGTAGTTTTTGTGTAATATCTTTCATTTTGCTATCCAAGTAATATTGACAATTTGTTTCAGTTCTTATGTTTTATGCCTTTGTCCTCTTTTTCCTCATTACTGCCTTTTTCGGTGCTAACTGGGTATTTTCCAGTATAAATGTTTTTCCCCATGCTTTCTTTTCTATCATCTTTCTCTAATATATCTACCTTTTAATTTCTTAACTCTTCCTCTTTGCTGGTGAGATTACAATTACTGTCTATCTTAAAACAATGTAGTTCATATTAATAGTAACATATTCTAACCATTTACATAAATTTTGCTGCAATAGAGTTCCATTTCCACTCTCCTGCAGGTCTGCGAAGCTCTCTTTATTTTTCTTCGTTTTTTCTTTTTGTTCCTCACACTGGGTAATTTCAATTTACCTATATTAAAGTTTATGGATTTTTTCTCCTGCCAGCTTTAGCCTACTTTTGAATTCCTCAAGTGAACTTTTCATTTTTGCTATTATAATTTTCAGCTGCAGAATTTCTATTTTTTCTATAAATTCTACCTCTTTATTCATAATTTCTACTTAGTAAAGCCTTGTTGTCAATTCACACTTTCTTTAAATTCTTTAGACACAGTTTCTTTTATATTTTTTTACACAAGCTCATAAGAAGTGATTCAAAAATTTTGTCCATCATCTGAACTCAGAGGAACAATTCCTAATGACTGATTATCTCTGTGTAAGTGTGTGTATGTGGTGGGGAATGGTGCATGTAGGCACTATTTCCCCCATGCTTTGTACATCTATCTCTCTCTCTCTCTTTTTTTTTTTTGAACACTGAATAGTTCAGACACTATAAAGTAGAAACTCTAGAAGTCAGATTCCCACCCTTACCAGGGTTTGCTGTTGTTTGGTTTTCTTGTCATTATTTGTTTATTGACTTGCCTAGAAAAATTCTGTCATTCACTCTGTGTTCTCTGTAGTGAGTCATCACAGAAGTCCCTGCTCAGAACCTTAATTGTCCACTTATGATTAGGTTAAAGATTTTCTTAAATTCCCTTAACTCAAGCCTTCCACCCTTCGCTGAGGAGCTCTGTGTATGTGTTGGGGTACACCTTCAGTGCTAAGGCCTTTTACAACTCTGCCCAAGCCTTTACTTCCTATTTGTCCAGGCCTTCAAGGTAGTTAGGAGGTGAAACATTTGGGTCCTCTCAGCTCTTGCCTGGGTATGCCCTCAGTTTTGCTCATGTTTGTGAGTCTTAGAAAAAGACAAATTCTCTGTAGACATAGTAACAAGAAGCCACAAAACCATTTTTAGACTTCCTTGAATCTATCAACAAAAACTTGCTTCAGTGACCAGTGTCGGCAAGCATCTAATATGTGAGATGCCCTCATATCTGAAAGTCAGCCAATCAGGAATGGACTCTATTCTGTATCTCTAATGCCAATTGCCAACTGTCTCACCCGAGTAGCCCTCTTATACTGATGACTCAACCCACTTAAATGGCTAAAAATCTACCAGTCTCTGAACTCTGCATCTCCTAATAACCCATCTAAAGATGAGAAGAGTGCTCTGCTCAGTGATTCTGTGCATGACAATATAACTTTCCCTTCCTAGAATTGTAATAAATACTGTTTTGTTGTTTTATTTCAGACACAGAAAGCTGATCTCATCCTTTGAGAGTTGCTATGAAAAATGCTATTTCCCAGAGGAATTTAGTTTTGCGTGTCTTTGGGGAAGTATACAAAAAATATTATTTTATAAACTACTTTCTATACAATGCCCTGATCTCAATTCCAATTTTGATGCTGACAACTCCTGTTTATTTCACTGGCTGATAATCTCCCCTCTCCTTGGCAGTGATCAGAATCAAGCCCTTGAGACATGGCAAAAAGATACTATGAAGGCTACAATCCTAATTCACCCCACAGACATGCCAAGAGGATAAGCTCTTTAGTTGACCAATATAAAAATCAGCCTTTGAAGCACTATTAAGAAATAAAATATCTGAAGCAATGTAAGTTTTCTGATTCTGTGATTTGTTTAACTTCAAGGGATTTGCAGTCAATGGGAAAGGTAACAGTACTTGGTCAACAAGAAGTCCTCATACATGAGTGCCTATATTTGTTGTGTACTTTAAACAAGTCACCCATTCTTTAGTTTCTTTTATAGCATGTCTCACTCTGCGTGGCAGGTACCATCCCCAATACAGTGTCATTCACTTCCATACCAAGTCATGCTGTCTTATTCAATCTCATTTGCTATAAAATGGGGACATTTTAGCCATCTGGTATGGTAACCAAGATTCTTCTTGGATACTCCCCTACAAATACATGCTAACTAAGCTATTTTTTTTTTATCAAAGTGAGGCAGAGATCCTATATTTGTTTGCCATCACATCCTTTTTGTTTACAGACATCAGTTTGTGCTAAAACAACCTTAAAAAAACTTGTACTTCTGAATCCATTTTGTTTTATTGATGTTTTGTGGTACAAGCATACTTTTCTTCATATATTCCTGTGCTGCTTGTAACATGGTTTTGAACTTTATCCAATAAAACATTTTCCCATCACTTTTCTCTTTATCATAATAAGTCCTCATGTTTGAAATATTGGTGAATAGGTAAACTGAAAAAGTCTTTGATGAAAAAGATAGTGTAAGATGGAAAGATTGTTACCATATTAAAATAACATTCTTTTCCTTTCTTATCTTTGTTTTTCTTTCTTTTCTTTTATTTCCTTTTTTAGAGGAAATAAAAGAAATTGTGAGCAGGCAGGGAGAGACTGAGGGAGACAGAGAGAGAATCTCAAGCAGGCTCCATGCTCAGTGTGGGGCCCAACATGAGGCTCAATCTCATGACCCTGAGATCATGACTTGACCAGAAATCAAGAGTCAGATGCTTAACCAACTGAGCCACCCAGGGGCTCCCAAACAAAATAACTTCAGATCCACTCTTACCTATTTAGAAAATTTCTATGAGCAACCTCTAAAGATGAGACATGTGCAGCCCATAAGTACTCCAACAGGTCATCAAAGCTACTAGAATGTGACTTTACATGCTGCCAAAGACAAAAAATGTACTGATATTTAGGCAATTATAACAATCTGTCTTCTTGAAAATCAATTCTATTTACAAATATAATTTTTCAACATTCTAAGTAAGGGGAAAACATTTTTTTTCCTAAGAGTTCAGGTATGAAAGATTTAATGCTGAACACTCCCTAAAGACATTAATATAAGCATTTTAATTACTATTGATACTGAATCCATACAAAAGGAATAAACCATGTGTTTTTAGAAATGTTCAAGATTTCACGGCTCAGAACCACACCTTTAGTATTTTATGTGTTTTTCTCTTGCCATGCAATGAACTTCCCACCAAGTGTCAAGGGTAAGAGTGTTTTATCTAATCATATGCAATTTAATGAACAAAACTAAAGGGAACTGAAGAGAACTAAAGGGAAACCCATTTTTAGTCATGTACTCTTTCACTCATGGCTCATTACTTTAGATATCAATATTTGATTCTGACTGTTAAATGCTAATTCAGTCAACTCATATGTGATTTTTTTTATCAAGACAGTTGAAATAACCTGATCAAATTCACTAAACCTATTACACAATTGTATTTCTAGACAAGTTATTGCTCAGTTGACCTGAAATTATCATGAGCTAGGACACTTCATGCACTGTTAAGTCATAATTTCTCTGGGCTCACATGTGTGTATATAATTTATTTGGTATGAAAATAGTAGATAGCATGACCTTGATACAGTATTGGTAATGAGGATGTTAATGAGGTATGATGTCATGCAGCAATTCACTCATACTAATACTGTTGTAACTACAATAATTTCATATTAGCAGCTTTTTTCATTAAGAACAATTGTTTAATGTATTTTTTAAAAAGCTACATTAAGTGCTATTCAAAAATTATCTGGCACCCTTGAAGGGTATAATTAAAACACGAGGGTCACCTGGGAGGCTCAGTCAGTTAAGTGTCTGCCTTTGGCTCAGGTTATGATTTCAGGGTCATGGGATTAAGCCCTACTTCAGGCTCTCTGCTCTATGGAGACGCTGCTTCTCCCTCTCCCTCTCTCTGGTGCTCTTCCTACTTGTGCTCTCTCTCTATCTCTCTGTCAAAATAAATAAATAAGATCTTTAAAAAAACACTAAAAAAAAAAAAACCCTAGTAAAATTCATTCCACTTTTTCATTGCTTCTGGAAATGATGAATGGCAGTTAGAAACATTGCAACAAAAATCTATCTGATCCTTTGTTGGTGGCAGAAGGTGACCTTGTCTGATGATATCCCCATTATGCCGGAATCAACTGCAGCCAGGAAGGGCACTGCAGAGAGATAATAATTAAGTCTGTATAGAAAAAAGGTTATTAATATTGTTAACACAAAAAAGAGTCTTTTTCAAAGTAAAGGAATCTATCATAAAAGTAAGCCTAAAGATCTAGAAATGTTATAAAACTTAAGTGGTAATTTTGGGAACTTTGGAAATTTTATCAGAAATTTCCCCTAGTGTTTTATGCAATTTGAATATGCTTCTCCTAAAAACCATATTTTCATAAAGCAAAATTGATATATCTTGTAGATTTATTATTTTAAATCACAGATAATAATTATACTGGAATTTTAAAATATTAATTAAATTCTAAACATAGTAAGTGAAAAATTTAGAAATGAGTAACAGAATTAACTAACTAGAGTTTAAATAAAAACTTGAAACAAAAAAATTAGTAGCAGAATTCTATACTTCTCTAAGTTTTTATTTGAAATCTGAAAATCTGATGTAGCTTTATAATATTCTAATATTTAATCTAGATATTTCTCTTGTTAGCAGGTTTTATCTGATAACATAACAAATTCTTATTTCTGTCTTATGTATTTAAATCAAGTTTTGAGGTTCCTGATTTTCCCAAATTGATATTTTTATAATTGGATAAACTAATTGGTAAATTTAAAAAATACTTAACTCAAGACTCATCTTCAAAACACCCAGATTTGGGTCAAACAGATGATTTTTGCAATGATTCTGGTTTGGGTTTTTGTTTCTTTAATTGGCATCCTAGGTTAAATTGATTTTTTGTGGAAAGGTCATCAATCTGAGGTTTGACTGTCACATTGAACTCACCAGCCTACCAACTGTCCACAGAGATACACAGATGAGCCCCAGACTTATGGCCACAGTCTGTACTTTGGGTAGGATCAGCTAATCTGCCTAAAAGAGAGGAAACCCAGAGTTAAGTTTACTAGGCACCTTTCTAAGCTGTAGATACAATATGTAACTAGACATAATATGTTTACAGGAATAAAGAATTGTATCAGCCTTCCCATCATGTCTTTCCTTCGCTTGATGACTTTCGGCTTTCCATCTGCCATTCATATTTTTTCCTTTAAAAAATTTTTTTTAAAGATTTTATTTATTTATTTGACAGACAGAGATCACAAGTAGGCAGAGAGGCAGGCAGAGAGAGAGGAAGAGAAGCAGGCGCTGAGCAGAGAGCCTGATGAGGGGCTTGATCCCAGGACCCTGGGATCTTGACCTGAGCCGAAGGCAGAGGCTTTAACCCACTGAGCCACCCAGGTGCCCCTATATTTTTTCCTTTTCCTTGACGTCTGTACAATGCTCAATTCTCTCTCATGGGCCCTATTTTTTTTTAGCATCTGCATCTGTGTCTTATATTTACTAACTACTCTTTATCTTCAATGTTAGAGTGACTATTCATGTATAATAAGCAAAATCCAGGCTCTATTTGCTTAAAATCAAATCCTTTTTCATTGCTTACCTACCTACTTGTTGACCCTGAATAAATAACTTCTGCAAGCCTCAGTTTTCTCGTGTACTTACTGAGAGACTAGCAATAATAACTTCAGAGAGGTTTGGGGTTATTAAATGAAGGGCACAAAAAATGCTCAGCTCAGAGAATATGTGCTTCCATAAACATTAGCCATTATTGTATTTTTATCTCTTTTCTCTTTGTCATTCTCTCTCATCTCCTACTTTCAAAACATCCCATTCTGTTTCATTCATGCTTGAGTTTTTTGTACCTTCTGCATACACTCCCTGCAACTCCTTCAACTATCTCTGACTTTAAGCCCATCTCTTTCCCTGTTTCCACCATTTTTATACTGGCTTATTCTCTTTACTCCTGCTAACCTTCTGTTATCTCTGGCTTCACGCTCACACTGTTTTGGCTCTTCACTCGCCACTCCAGCTTCTCTTTTGCCCAGCTATTGGGCACCTCCCCTTCTTTTCTCCCAGTGCTCTTTTCCTCCAATGTTTATTTATTCTTCTTTCTTGTTCCTCCCCTGTGTTCACTAGATCATTTCTTTTCACCGGTTCTGTTTCCCACGAACCTGTTTTGTTTCCCTTTTACTTTTCATTCTGGTTTCTCATTTGGCTCTTCTTGGCCTGCTTATCCTTCAGTGGACAAGAGGAAAAACCTGGGTAATTTCTGTTAATGCATAGAAATTTCTCAAAATTGTTATTCCTCTTCTGAACTGGAATAATATCCAAATATGTGAAACCTACCTCTCCTGGTTCTTGGGTTTTGTCTCATCTGGGAGTTGTGAAATCTGTTTCTAAGACTCTCTGTCCTTTTTAAACCACTCCATCTTTGAGGATGTTTACCCATGATGCAAATCTAAGGATTTCCTTATGTCGTTAACTTCTCTGTCTTCTCCTCTACAGTCCTCCTTAATTAGAGACTCCCCATTGTCTCCAACTGCGCATGCTTGGGACTGTGAGCCCTTGACCTTGACAATCAAGGAAGATTGCACCCTGAATTTCCTGTTCAGAGTTTCACTACTGTTCTTGACATCTTCAGCACTTTCCCCTTCTTTACAGTTAAGCTGGGCCTGCTTACTGCTGTTTTATCTTCTGAGGCACTTTTTTTCTTTGTCTTCCCATGGCAAAAAAAATACATCATTCTCAATAAACCTGACTAAAACTGCTTTCTGTCATCCCTATTTTTCCAGAGCAAAATTAATGTTATATTTGTTACTATTCAAATCTATATTTTGCTGTAAATTTACTGTATTTTTTCAATTATATTACTTCTGTAACATACATTATGTATATCCCGTCCTCCCAACATTTCCCTCTCTTTTTGTCTTTTTCTTACATATACCATGCTAACTCCAAACTCTGTCCTTTAGTTCGTTCTATTTCTTTCTTCATGGATTTTTTTTTTAAGCTCTTCAACGTTCTTTTTACCAAGATTTACTTCAAATCTTACTCTATTCCCAGATTACCCTAACTCACAACATTCACTTTATTCTAGTACCTAATGCTTCAACTCTTTGTCTTATGGCTAAATCATTTCCAACTCTCCTTTTTTTACTTTTTCTTTTTTTAATTTAAATTCCATGAGCCAACATATAATGCATCATTAGTTTATAACACAATGTTCAACAATTAATTAGTTGCATATAACACCCAGTGCTTATCACATCAGGTGCCCTCGTTAATGCCTTCTTAACCATGCTGTGAGTGCTTTGACGGCAAGCAATGATATCTACTACCAATTTCTTGCATGCTTGCCATAGTCTTCCCTTTTTTCGTCTATTTTTCTCTTTGGTGTCACTGCCTTA
This sequence comes from Neogale vison, assembly GCF_020171115.1. NCBI lineage: Eukaryota > Metazoa > Chordata > Mammalia > Carnivora > Mustelidae > Neogale > Neogale vison. The sequence continues at coordinate 73,292,520 of NC_058091.1, read as the reverse complement.
TCCTGTATTCTCCCAGTATTCTCTTCCCAATTCAAACATTATTCTAATTAAAATTTTGGCTAACCAATAAAAATGAAAAATACTGACATATGCAACTAGACAGATGAATCTCAAAATAATTGTGACAACTGAAATAAAACAGACTAAAAAAAGAGCACTCAACTGTCTATATAGAAATTCTAGATAATGCTGTCTAAACCGCAGTGATAAAAAGCAGATCAGTGGTTACCAATGAAGTTGAGGAGTGAGGGGCATGAGAAGTTAGAGGAGTGGGGAGGGATGAGAGAGACCAGACCAGGGAAGTTCTTGAAGGTGAGAATACAAAGGGGAAAAGAAAATTTTTAGAATAACTTACATGTCCACTATCTGTGCTGATAGGTCCAAGGCTATGGATATATATCAAACTTCCCCCAAAATGCATTTTTAAATGTGCCATTTAAAGTATGTTTATTGTATATAAATAAAACTATACTATACTATTGTATATTTTTAAAACCTCTGCTAAGCAACCTAGAGGCACTTACAGTGTTTAAGTATTTTGTAAGCATTAGATGCTTATTACTAAACTAAATCATATGCTTAAGAGCCCAATTAAAACTGTCCAGTCTGACTTTAAAGACATCTCTTTGATGGACCCTCATCATTCTTCTTAAATTTACTCCCCACTACTCTTTCATGTTCCAGTTCTCCTGCGAATCTGGTAGTCTTCTGGTTCAACCTGCTATCATTGCCATCTTTGTAATTTGTATTCCAGCACTTTTTTCTAACAATGTCTCCATCAAGCTCTTGGGCCCTACTTTCTTCCCATGATATTCTCAGCCCATAGTTGTCACTCTCCTTCCTGAGCTACTCTTGTATTTACAGTCCTTATCTCATCTTTGAGACTTAACATACTGTTGGTGAAATACTTTTATGGGCTAATTTCATAACCTGTATTTCTGTTTTGGTTTTCTCCAGTCATATTACAGAGTTCAGCTCAATTAAATACTAAGTGAAATTAGCCACTTAAGAAACAGCAGAAGGGAGTTGGGGTAAATTGGAAGGGGAGATGAACCATGAGAGACTATGGACTCTGAAAAACAATCTGAGGGTTTTGAAGGGGCGGAGGGTGGGAGGTTGGGGTACCAGGTGGTGGGTATTATAGAGGGCACGGATTGCATGGAGGACTGGGTGTGGTGAAAAAAATAATGAATACTGTTATGCTGAAAATAAATAAAAAATAAATTAAAAAAAAAGAGAAATAGCAGAATCTCATATATTGTATTCTAAAATGAAAATAAAATTTTGAAAGTACCATATCCAATATTCTACTTCACTCTTCACTCATTACTGGACCCAGGGCTGAAAACTTTCCTAGGAACAGATGGGTGCACACTTTGGGGGAATTGGTTATTGTTTCCAGTGGACTTTATGTTTAAATGGAAATTATATTGGATGTCCAGAGATCCCTTCACAAGCTTGGTTTTAGCGCTAGCTTAGAATGTCATCACAGACCAGACCTACGGTCTCTTCCTACCTTAACTGTTTTGTTCCTGTATGTACTCTTCAGTGCTTAGAACTTGGCAGGTAAGAGGTATTCCATAAATACTTGCTAGAAATTAAGCATGAGATTATGCAAATGCTGGAAAAGTCATAGGAAAGTGAGAGAAAAAAATCAATTTTCAAAAACATGATGCTAAATGTGCATGTACTACTTCCTAATCAATTCACACTTAACGGGTCATTGTGATGAAAAAGAGACTTTCTTACCTGTATGATATTGCCATCCATGATGTACAGGCAGTCCCCATAAAATATTTTGTTCATTTTCTGGTGACAGTTTTGCAAAATACTTGGCCGTCTTGTTCAGGAGGATTTTATATGACCCCAGTCTATCGGGGTAATGCCAGAAGTTAATGATGTACTTTCCATTTTCTGTCTTATAGTCACTGAACTGATCAGGACTTTCTTTCCACAGAGGGGAATACACATCAGAGATATTAGATGCTTCTGTTAAAGAAGCAAAATACAACCAGTTATTACACAGATCCAGGAAAGATGGAAAACCATGGTATTTAGCCTGGAGATTGACATTATGGCAAGATCTTTATTGGGAAATAGAGGAGGAAGCTATATTGTTTTTCTGCATCTTGATTCATCAACACTTAGAATTCCCTTCCATGGCAGTAAGAAGGTGGAGGTAGGGTCTCTGAGTGGCTCAGTGGGTTAAGCCTCTGCCTTTGGCTCAGGTCATGATTCCCAGGGTTCTGGGATCAAGCCCCGCATCGGGCTCTCTGCTCAGCAGGGAGCCTGCTTCCCTCTCTCTCTCTGCCTGCCTCTCTGCCTACTTGTGATCTCTGTCTGTCAAATAAATAAATAAAATCTTTTTAAAAAGATTTAAAAAAAGAAGGTGGAGGTAAACAAATGCCTTACCAAACAGATTAGGATACATCCCTTGTTAATCATCTCCCAAGTAAAAATTGTTGATTATATATCAGTTTCTAGAATTTTTAGCAGAAAATTTTTTTAAAGAGGATTTGAAAATTTTTTTAAAGTGGATTTTTAAAGTGGATTCTTCCAAGTGTCTCAGGCAGCAACAGTGGTGCAGAAGCCCAGGGCAGTAGATACAAAATAAAAGTAGATACTGCAGTTAAGCTACACACTGCATGTGTGAAGCAGGTCAGAGCTTGGTGCGGAACTATCCTAGCAGCAGTAGCTACAGTCAGCAGAGAGGCTAAGAGGATTCAGCAGTGATGCACAGACATCAGTTCAGAACTGCTGTACTGTAACCTGATCATAAGCCGTCACTGGGAATATGCAGGCCACAGACTCATGCAGACCCAGCCCTTCTCTATATGCAGGTGCTGTGTTTTTACTACAATCACAGTGAGTTGCCAGGGAATTCTTTATCAAATAAAGAATCCCAAGCCTCAGACTTCATTCAGTGGATATTTATTGAGCAGTGTCCTTTCTCCTGGTGCTCCATCACCACTGGTCGGCCATGGTGAACTGAGTAGGAGAGATGCTGGTCTTTGAGAAGCTGAACAAAGGATTACTGCTAAGAAAATTAATCTTTAGTGAATGTAAGGAATTTGAATATGTAATAGAAGAATTTTACTTTCTTTTAACTTAGCCGCTGCCCTTCCATTCAATGTGAAGGTGGGGCTTCTCTTTCTCCCTGTTGCATCCATTGTTGGCGTAGAGAAGGACAGGCTGATACGCCAGTCAGCTCCAGATCTTATCATCTCTATGTCAGTTCCAAGTCTTGTAATAGTAACATTGCTTTCCTGTGGTGCACCCTCACTGCACACGGAGGTGAACACCTGGTCCTTGTTGCAACACCCTGTGGAAATTAGGGCATGAGGAGCTGGCACCAAGTTGTTCTATGAGTAATGAATGTCTGTTTTCTGATCCAGAGACACCTTGTTTCTTGTCAAAAATTGTATGTACATGAAATAACAAAATACACAAATATACATATGAAAGAATTCTTGGATATAAGGAAGAGATTCTGTAAGGGACATAGAGCTGATGGGCACATGGACATATTAACCAAACCACATGGTCAACTGGGCAATATCTGAAACTCTACTTTTTTCCTTCTTATTGGAAGAAAGTGGTTGAAGGTGGTTAAAACAAGTAGCCTAAGTGAGAGTTTTGGTTTTTCTTTCCAAGTGGGGCAAGAACACATTTATAGATACTGAAATTAGTGTTGATTTTATGCAGAAAGAAAACATTAGAAGTTTATTGTCTGTGCTCCTCCTCAGGCTGGAGAACAGACAAGGGAGTCCCTAGAGTGGGTATAGGGATTTGTATGGGCTAAAGTCATAAGTCTATGCAGGCATTTTTTGTTTTTGTTTTTGTTGGTTGTGGGTTATACTTTCTTTCCAGATAGGGAAGCAGATTAAGTAGTTGAAAAAGCTAAATGGAGAGCTTTAAGCGGGCTGAAAACCATAAGAGTGATACTTTGCTCCACCTTGAAGGTAAATCTGATATCTTGCTGGTTTGGAGACCCATTCTCTCCATCCCACTAATCCTCTGCTTCCTCTGCACTGACCTCAGCTGCCCCAAGAATTAGAGCTGGAGACAAAGTCTCCTTGTCCCTCACAGAACCTAAGAATCTATGTATACTGAAAAACACCAAAGGCAGGGAGGGACTGAACTCTTTATAGCCCTTTTGGATACTAGGGCCCAAATCACCATCTTGCTTAGTCCCATGTAAAAAAGTGATGCTGAGCAGAGGTGGCCAAAGCCATGGACTCTAGAGTGGAAACCCACAGTACCATGTGAGAGAGCAGAAATAAAGAGCTTCTGAACCAGGGTACCTTCTAGACACTGAGAAGGATGCAAATGAAGAACCAATGAGGATGAAAAGCTTCTCCAACAGCTCCAACCATCACCTCTAGTCTAACCCACCTGCCAGTTCCTGCTTCCCTAAGTCCTAGGTAGGAAGTAACAGTGTCCTGCAAGATTGATTGGATCCCTTGAAAGAAGTTTAACTGATAATAGATCAGTTTGTAAGAAATTTTTGTCAGAAAATAATTCCTAAGCCTCACACCTAATTTGACAGATGTTTATTGAGCGGTGACTTTTACTCTTGGTGCTATATCAGCACTGGTCTGCCATGATGAACAAGGTAGCAGAGAGGACTGTCTTTGAGATGTTGTTGGTTCACAACCTTCTCAGGAACTTCCCCCGTATCCTCTGAAACATGAGGAGAGCAGGGAGAGATGGAAGAAAGAGGCAGGCCACTCAAGGTTGATAGATAGTAGCTTTCCTAAGCAGTGGAAATTTACATAGGAGGCTTGTTTTGGACAGCAGCAAGATAAATGTATCCCTGCATCCACCTCCCAAATCTTAAAATTTATGAAGTGGCCTTAACGGGATTTAGTCACATTTATCATGTTGGTGTTTTCAACACCTACATCCCTTTCTCATGACAACATCCTTGGAATCGTCTCTGGGAGTGGGAAAGGCAAATGTAACCCATATTCCAAGGACAGAGGGACCGAGGTGGGGGTGAGGGGCTACTGAGGCTCTGAATCCAGCTCATGGGTCGACTGGTGGTTATACTTTTTTTCCCCCATGTCTTTAAAAATGTAATGTCTCAAAAAAGAAGGTTGTTTTATTTGTGATAGATGAACTTTACCATAAATTTGACTTTTTTCAAGTTTTATTGAAGTATAATTGACAAAATTTGTATATATTTAAGATATATAATGTGATACCTTGATACATATACATATGATAAAATAATTACTACAATTGAGCTAATAGCCATCCATCACCTCCTGTAGTTACTGTTTTGTGTGTGTCTATGTGTGTGTGTTGACTAAAGATCTATTCTCTTAGCAGATTTCAAATATAAAATGTACTACTAACAGTACTTGCTGTATTGTACATTAGATCCCCAGAACTTGTTCATCTTATAACTGAAAGTTTGTGCCCTTTGACCAACATCTCCCCATTTCCTCCACCCTCCAGTCCCTGGCAACCACCGTTCTACTCAGCTTATGTGAGTTCAACTTTTTTAGATTTCACATGTGAGTGGGGTCATGTAATATTTGTCTTTCATGTGTCTAGTTTATTTCACTTAGCATAACGTCCTCCAGGTTTATCTATGTTGTCACAGATCACAGATCCCCTTCTTTTCTGTGGCTAAGTAATATTCCATTGATAAGTTCTTACAATTTGTGTTCTAACAGAAGAGAACGAAGTGCATATGCAATGCTGGAAGACTGAAGAGGAGGAGGAAACATCTTAATGTCTAAGAATACTGACAGTGGAGTAAGAATGGTTATGCATCATTTATTAGGTCTGAAAAATTTTTTTTCCAATTATGATATATTTAATGATCTTATCTTTTAGGCAATATTGGCATTACTAATCCTAAGAATTCAGGATGTCATTTTAAACAACCATGAATCTAGATGTAATGCTTTTTATTTCTTCTGGAAGAGGGATGTTGCTTTATTTTTTCATTTATTCTTTGACTAATTATCCACTTATTGAACATCAGATAAGTGCAATATATTAAGAAGAATGAGAATTTTAAAGGAATCAGTTCATTTTTTTTTTCAGGAAAAAATATCTTGAGAAAGTTATGAGCCAAGAATTATGGAAGTTCAGAAAAGGGAGTGATATCTGTAATTTTTAGATAGCAATGGGATCACCAGATAAGAGAAGATTTTAGTCATTAAACATCTGCCCCTTCAGCTCCAGTCAGGATCCCAGGGTCCTGGAATTGTGCCCTGCATTGGGAAGCCTGCTTCTCCCTCTCCTACTCCACTGCTCCTACTCCACTGCTCTTTCTCTGTCAAATAAATAAACAAAATCTTCAAAGAAAAGAGAGAGAAGATTTTAAAGATGAGATGTTATATGAGTTGGAACTCTTATACTGAATTCTATGAATAATAAATATTCTGTTTTCTGATTCAGAGGTATCCTGATTCAGGTCAAAAACTGCATATACACAAAATAATAGAACACAATTATACACACATATTACACAAGTATTACATGTACATATGAACATGTAATAATTATACACAATTATGTATAAATATATATAATAATACACAATTAATCATGTACATATGATATGTACATGAAATAATTCTTGGACACACGTACTGCTTTTTTTTTTTTTTAAAGATTTTATTTATTTATTTGACAGAGAGAGATCACAAGTAGGCAGAGAGGCAGGAGAGAGAGAGAGGAGGAAGCAGGCTCCCTGCTGAGCAGAGAGCCCGATGCGGGACTCAATCCCAGGACCCTGAGATCATGACCTGAGCCGAAGGCAGCAGCTTAACCCACTGAGCCACCCAGGCGCCCCCGTACTGCTTTATTTTTATTTACACACAATAGCTTTATTTTTTACACATAGCTTCTTTTTCCATGTAACTTGTTAAACTCTGGTAAGACGTGTTCCAGAGGCGAATGAAAATGCACTGTTGTAAGAAGAATACAGTGATATACACAGGGTGAGGGAGAACTTATTTGTATGTGTTCAGTTGAGAACTTATTTGTATGTGTTCAGAACTTATTTGTATGTGTTCAGGCATAAGTTGGAGCTTGGTAGGGTCCTAGTTCAAATTTCTATTCTTCCACAAATCTTTCATGACACCCATATCGCTATGTACACAAACAGGCCTTCCTCCAATGTATTTGATTTCACTTGCCATTAGCATTTAAGAACGTATTCTGGATGTACTATAAGTAGACCAGTAACAAAAGAAAGAAAAAATTCAGTAACTCTTAATTTTCTATTCCAAAGAAATTGTTCTGGACAGAAAAGCTATGTCTAAACTTTTTTGTTGCCCTCCTGTGTTATTAGTTCTCCTGATATATGCCAGTTTCACAAGTCTTAAAATGAAACTTGATGTCTGTTGGTGGTCCTCACACTGGTTAAAGACACAGGCCAAGAAAAGTTTAGCTACTCATTGTTAACCACTTCTTACTTATGCAGAATTTTAATATGAATTGGCAGTGAAATCAGTTGAAAGTTCACTTAGTTGCCAATATTTTTTCTTGGTTGACTATTAATAAGTACCTAATAAATATTTTCAACTACATAGTCTTTGTCAAATCCAATATGTCTTCTATCATTCTTTTTGGTGAAATGTCTTCAAATTAACCCGAAGTTGGTGTTTTGTATAAAGGGATGACATAGTGATATAGATTCATGCTGACATTGAAACAGAAGTAGCCAAAGAATTAGTTAAGGACATCACCGTAATTTTCCAGGACATGAGATGGTTTACTCTATCACAGATACCAGGCACAAACTAGGATTCCTTCACTTTGGTTATATCTCTTTTGCAAAATTGAGTAGAGATAGTATAAAACTGTAATTAACCTGCTTGAAGGGGTATAGTCTTCCATCAGAGGTATGTGCAAGTGTGTTTGTGTGTGCCTATGTGTGTATGTGTTATATGCTTATAGGTTTGTTTGTTTATGTTATCACTCAGTTTTTCTTTTCAATCCAAATTAATTTGATTTTATTTATTTTTTTAATTTAAATTAAATTAGCCAACATGTAGTACATCATTAGTTTCAAATGTAGAGTTGTTACTCATCCCCCCGCCCACCTCCCCTCCAGCAACCCTGTTTGTTTCTCATTGTAAGAGTCTCTCATGGTTTTTTCCTCCCTCTCTGATTTAATTTTATTTTTCATGTAAATTGTTAATATTATAAACACCAAAATAGTGTAGGAAGATAGACTTAAAGTTTCATTCCTTTTCCTTTCCCTATCTCTTTCCAACCTATTTCCAAACTATAGAGTTTCTGGTTTAACCATTCTGAGGGGGTTTTATCTTTTTGTAAAAAAGATCTATCTATTTATCTATCTCTGTATTTATATACTTATCTCTTACTTTCCCCTTATTTTTTCTACAAAATGTAGAATACTATGTATACTCTTCAGCACCCTGATTTTTTTCACTAATTTTGTTCTGAGAAATTATGTCCTCATAAAGATTTTGCTCAACTGATAAAAAAAGTTTTGTTTTGCTTGCTAATACTTAGTACTCCTTTGTATGGACGTTCAGTACTTTATCCAAGCAATATCCCATATATGGCCATTCAGATTTTTTCTTAATATTTTTCAAACACAAATAATAACATGGTGAATAACATTAGATGTATATTGTTTTGTCTTCCATTTCAAAAGAGGTAAAAATTTTAAGTAAATTCCCAAAAGAGGGATTGCGTGTTCAAAAGATGAGTGCATAGGAACTTGTGGTTCTGGAACACTAACACATTTCCCTGCTCTTCTATATTTAATAAAATACCTAGATATTGCTCTAAAGATTGTTAAAAAAAAAAAAAGGAGGGGGGCCCTGAAAGATGAACAGTATAATGTAAACTGACTAGAAACTTCAGGATTTTAGAAATGACATTGTGGTGAGTTCCATGGGTTTTCCTTATCTCCTATGTAACCCCCACACAGGGGGAGTCCCTACAACCTGGAACTGCCAACAGGAAACAACAAGAAAAGATGCTCTCTCTGGCCAAGCACTAGGAAAGGGGAAACTCAAAGAGACCTAGTGGAAACCCAGCCTCCCATTTCACAACCTGAACACCTCCAGGCAGTCTAATGTACGGGTAGGAGCAGGAGCAGTGGCAAGAGAAGATTCCAGGTCATTCCAGCTCCCACTCCACAAATAAGGCATGAGTGGGTGGTCCCATCCCCCAATAGGCCTGTGACATCAAACCCCTCTGTGTCCCTATGACCTACACACCTGCATTATCTGTATGTCCCTCAGTGACATTAGGTGCCTCAAGGAAGTGACTTCTGTTCCTGTAGATGGGACCAGTAGAGTTTGAGAGGGAGCCCAACAGCATCAGAACACAACAGACGGGAAGAACTTTGTAAAACTTGAGAAAGCTAAACTGTCATTGGAATTAAGCCCACAAAAGTAGACTGGAATCCATGTGCTAAGCCTAAACAGGGTGATTTCCTACTAAAATGATTTATATAGGATTAAGAGTATCCTAACATGATAATCAGAATGTCTAGTATACAATCAAAATCATTGGACAGAGTAAGAACCAGAAAAAGCACCATTTTAATGAGAAACTACACTCAACAGATGCCAATACTGAGATGAATCAGATGTTGAAATTATCTGCCAAGAATTTTAAAACAGCTATCATAAATATCCTTCAGGCCCTAAGGGACATTTATAGACACTCCACCCAGTAGGAGTAGAGTAAAAATTCCTTTCAAGTGCCACAAAAATAGATCATTGCCTGGACAATAAAATTAACTTAACAAACTTAAAAGAATTTTTAAAACAGAGAGTATGTTCTCTGACCACAATGAAATTAAGCTAAAAATCAATAACACAAGGACAATGGGAAAATCACCCAAAACAGAAAATGAGCAAGCACAAACCAATTGCATTTCTATACACTAAGAAATGTAAACTAATTTCTGTAAAGTGCATTTACAATTACTCCAAGGAAAATGAAATACTTAGGTTTATATCTAAAATAAACATGCATAATGAAAGAAACTTAAAAAAATGACCTCAACACTTGTAAAGATATACCATATTCACTGTTTGGAAAACTCAATAAAGTAAAGATGTTAGTTCTTTATTTATCTAAATTTATCTATAGGTTAAACACAATTTCTACCAACATCTCAGTAAGTTTCTTTTGAGATGTAAACAGTCTTATTCCAAAACTTATATGTAAAGTAAAAGCCCTAAAATAACTAAAAACTCTTTTGAACTAGAATAAGTGGGAAAAATAGTTCTTCCTGGCTTACCACATAGCCAAAGTAATCAGGTCAGTGTGGTGCTATTAGAGGAACAGACATATGGATCAATGGAACAGAATAGGAAAACATGAAATAAATCAGCAAAAATATGTGCAAATAATTTTCACAAAGTTGTAAAGGGAATTTAATGGTGAAGGGATAGCTTTTTGAATAAATAGTACTGAAGCATTTGGACATCCATAGGCAAACAAAAGAGCCTCAATCTGATCTACATACCATATACAAAAATCAACTCAATGTAGATCAAGGACATAAACATAAAACTATAAAACTTCTAGAACAAACATAGAATAAAATCTTTGAGACCTAGAACTAGGCAAAGAGTTCTTAGATTTGACTCTAAAAGCATTTAAAAGTGAAAATCCATAAAAGGAAATTGAAAAATTGGATTTACTAAAAGTAAAAAAATTGTGGAAGATTCAATTAAGATGATAAAAAGTTAAGCCATAGAAGGAAATTGATCAATTGGACTTAAAAAAAAATTTAAAAAGCACTTCTTTTTTTTTTTTTTAAAGATTTTTATTTATTTATTTATTTGACAGAGAGAAATCACAAGCAGACGGAGAGGCAGGCAGAGAGAGAGAGGGAAGCAGGCTCCCTGCTGAGCAGAGAGCCCGATGCGGGACCCGATCCCAGGACCCTGAGATCATGACCTGAGCCGAAGGCAGCGGCTTAACCCACTGAGCCACCCAGGCACCCTAAAAAGCACTTCTGTGTAAGATTTGCTACGAGGATGGAAAGATAATCTACAGACTGAGAGAAAACATTTGCAAACCACATATCCAACAAAGGACTTGTATTGAGAATATATTTAAAAAATTCTCCAGCTCTTTGAAGAATGCCGGTGGAATTTTGATCGGAATGGCATTAAAAGTATAGATTGCTCTAGGCAGTATAGACATTTTAACAATGCTTATTCTTCCGATCCAAGAGCATGGAATGGTCTGCCATCTTTTTGTGTCTTCTTCAATTTCTTTCATGAGTGTTCTATAGTTCCTCAAGTATAGATCCTTTACCTCTTTAGTTAGGTTTATTCCAAGGTATCTTATGGTTCTTGGTGCTATAGTAAATGGAATCGATTCTCTAATTTCCCTTTCTGTATTTTCATTGTTAGTGTATAAGAAAGCCACTGATTTCTGCACATTGACTTTGTATCCTGCCACGCTGCTGAATTGCTGTATGAGTTCTAGTAGTTTGGGGGTGGAGTCTTTTGGGTTTTCCATATAAAGAATCATGTCATCTGTGAAGAGAGAGAGTTTGACTTCTTCATTACCAATTTGGATACCTTTTATTTCTCTCTGTTGTCTGATTGCTGTTGCTAGGACTTCTAATACTATGTTGAACAAGAGTGGTGAAAGTGGGCATCCTTGTCTTGTTCCTGATCTCAATGGGAAGGCTGCAAGCTTTTTCCCATTGAGGATGATATTTGCTGTGGGTCTTTCATAGATAGATTTGATGAGGTTCAGGAATGTTCCCTCTATCCCTATACTTTGAAGCGTTTTAATCAGGAACGGATGTTGGATTTTGTCAAATGCTTTTTCTGCATCAATTGAGAGGACCATGTGGTTCTTCTCTCTTCTCATATTAATTTTTTGTATCACATTGATTGATTTGCGAATGTTGAACCATCCTTGTAGCCCAGGGATGAATCCCACCTGATCATGGTGGATAATCTTTTTAATGTGCTGTTGGATCCTGTTGGCTAGGATCTTGTTGAGAATCTTAGCATCCATATTCATCAGTGATATTGGTCTGAAATTCTCCTTTTTGGTAGGGTCCTTGCCTGGTTTGGGGATCAGGGTAATGCTGGCTTCATAGAAAGAGTCTGGAAGTTTTCCTTCTGCTTCAATTTTTTGAAACAGCTTCAGGAGAATAGGTGTTATTTCTTCTTTGAAGGTTTGGTAGAATTCCCCAGGGAATCCGTCAGGTCCTGGGCTCTTGTTTTTTGGGAGGTTTTTGATCACTGATTCAATCTTGTTATTAGACATCGGTCTATTCAGGTTGTCGATTTCTTCCTGGTTCAATTTTGGTAGTTTATATTTTTCCAGGAATGCATCCATTTCATCTAGGTTGTTAAGCTTATTGGCATATAACTGTTCGTAATAACTTCTGATGATTGTTTCTAATTCCTTGGCGTTAGTTGTGATCTCTCCCTTTTCATTCATAATTTTATGAATTTGGGATTTCTCTCTTTTCTTTCGGATTAGTGTAGCCAGTGGCTTATCGATCTTATTGATTCTTTCAAAAAACCAGCTTCTAGTTTCATTGATACGTTCTACTGTATCTCTGGTTTCTCCCTCATTGATCTGAGCTCTAATCTTGATGATTTCCCTTCTTATGTGTGGAGTTGGTTTGATTTGTTGTTGATCCTCCAGTTCTTTAAGGTGTAGAGACAGCTGGTGTGTTCTGGATTTTTCAATTTTTTTGAGCAAGGCTTGGATGGCTATATATTTTCCCCTTAGGACCGCCTTTGCTGTATCCCATAGGTTTTGGACCGAAGTGTCTTCATTCTCATTGGTTTCCATGAATTGTTTCAGTTCTTCTTTGATCTCCTGGTTGATCCAAGCATTCTTAAGCAAGGTGGTCTTTAGCTTCCAGGTGTGTGAGTTCCTTCGGAACTTTTCCTTGTGATTGAGCTCCAGTTTCAAAGCATTGTGATCTGAGAATATGCAGGGAATCATCTCAGTCTTTTGGTATCGGTTGAGTCCTGATTTGTGACCCAGTATGTGGTCTATTCTGGAGAAGGTTCCATGTGCACTTGAGAAGAATGAGTATTCTGCAATTGCACTCCTGGGTATTTACCCCAAAGATACAGATGTCATGAAAAGAAGGGCCATCTGTACCCCAATGTTTATAGCAGCAATGGCCACAGTCGCCAAACTATGGAAAGAACCAAGATGCCCTTCAACGGATGAATGGATAAGGAAGATGTGGTCCATATACACTATGGAGTATTATGCCTTCATCAGAAAGGATGAATACCCAACTTTTGTAGCAACATAAACGGGACTGGAAGAGATTATGCTGAGTGAAATAAGTCAAGCAGGGAGAGTCAATTATCATATGGTTTCACTTATTTGTGGAGCATAACAAATAGCATGGAGGACAAGGGGCGTTAGAGACGAGTAGGGAATTTGGGTAAATCGGAAGGGGAGGTGAACCATGAGAGACTATGGACTCTGAAAAACAGTCTGAGGGGTTTGAAGTGGCGGGGGGGGTGGGAGGTTGGGGTACCAGGTGGTGGGTATTATAGAGGGCACGGATTGCATGGAGCACTGGGTGTGGTGAAAAAATAATGAATACTGTTTTTCTGAAAATAAATAAATTGGAAAAAAAATTCTCAAAACTCAACAACAAATAATCCCATTAAAAATGGGCAAAAGACATGAACAGACATGTTACTGAAGAAGAGTGACAGCTGTCAAATAAAGACATTAAAAGGTTGTTAACATCGTTAACCATTGAAGACACCGAAAATTAAAACCACAAAGATATCACTAAACGTCCATTATAATGGTTAAAGTAAAAAAAAAAAAAAAAATAGCAGTAACACAAATGCTAGCAAGGATATAGGAAATTGTACCTTACACATGTTGCTGTTGGAAATGTAAAATGAGCAACCATTTTGGGAAATCGTTTGGCAGCCCTTGACTCTGGGAAGCAAACTGAGGGTTGTAGAAAGGGAGGTGGGTGAGAGTTGGGGTAACTGGGTGATGGGCATTAAGGAGGGCACATGATGTGATGAGCACTTGGTGTTATACACAACTAATGAGTCATTGAACACTAGACCAAAAACTAATGATGTTGGTTAACTGAATTTAAATTAAAAAAATAAAAATGAGATACGTTAACATGTAGTGGGTTTACTTCTGCTGTTCTCAAATGAAATAATAAATATTTCAAAAAATAATATAACTAAAGATGAACTTACCATAGACATATGACTCAGCAATTAAATTCTTAGGTACACATACCAGGAAAATGATAATTTATTTTTACACAGAGAGTTGTACACACATATTCACAGCAACTTTATTTGTAATAGCCCCAAGCCATAATAGCTAAAAATCCAAATAGCTTTAGTGGATAAGTAAAAACAAGTGGCACATCTCTGCCATAGAACACTATGCAGAAATAAAAAGAAACGAACTATAGTTAACCTTTGAACAACATGGTCTGAACTGTGCAGGTCCACTTAGATGTGAATGTTTTATCAATAAAGACATTGGAAAATTCTTTGGATATATGCTATGTAGTTCACAGATGAACTACATAACATAGAAATAATGACAAAAACTTTTTAAAAGTTAAGTATGTTATGAATGCATAAAATTTATGTAGACACTAGTCTATTTTACCATTTGCTCTCATAAAAAATACACAGGTCTATTATAAAAAGTTAAAATTTATGAAAGTTTACACAAATACTTACAGGCTGTACATGATACCCTTCCCAGTAGAGAGAAATGTAAACAAATGTGAAAATGCAGTATTAAATCATAACTATAAGAATGAATTCCAGCAGGAATGAAAAGATTGCACTTTTGGTGAAATGTCTTTTTATCTCACATTGAAAATTCAATTTTTATATGGGTACAGGATTGCTATAAGAAAGGGATACCTATAGATTGCAATTTGATTTGCAAAGTTATTATATGACACTTTTAGCAAAAGGAAGGTGAAGAATCTAGAGCTGGAAAATTTAATTTCAGAAAAGGATGGTTTGATAATTTTAGAAAGAGGCTTGGCTTTTAAAAAAATGTCACAATAACAATAGAAGCAGCTTCTGCCCATCAAGAGGCAGCACACAGTTTCCAGGTTTTATTAAGAAAATCATTGAGAAAGGGGTGGGAAAAAAATCATTGAAGACAAAGAATATCTGCCTGATGAGCTTTTTAATATAGACAAAAAAGTGCCCTATACTGAAAAAAATGCCACAAGGTTTTTGTTAGTAAGGAAAGAAGTGAGCACCAGGATTTAAGGCAGGAAGGGATAGGCTACCTCTACTGCTTTGTGGAAATGTAGTTGGGCTTATGATCAGGACTGCCCTTATATATAAAGTTGCTAACCTCTGAGCCTTGAAAGAAAAGATCAACACCAGCTGCCAGTCTTGTGGTTGGACAACAAGCACTGTTTCTGAGCTGGTTCCATTGACGTTTTGCCTCTGAAGTCAACAAGCACTGTTTCTGAGTTGGTTCCATTGATGTTTTGCCTCTGAAGTCAACAACTACCTTGCCAGTAAGAGACTGTCATATATATATATATATATATATATATATATATATATATATATATGTAAAATTTTATATATAAAATTATTTATTATTACATCTCATAAGTCAAAAAGCTGAAAGCTGAGTGTTAGTGACCTTGGTGGGCTTGCTCATATTTCTGCAAGTTTAAAATTTTTTTTAATTTAATTTTTTCAGTGTTCCAAGATTCATTGTTTATGCACCACACCCAGTGCTCCTTGCAATACATGCCCTCCTTAATACACACCATCAGATTCACCCATCGCCCCCACCCCTCTCCCTTCCCAAACCCTTAGTTTGTTTCTCAGGGTCCACAGTCTCTCATGCTTCATCTCCCACTCTGATTTCCCCCAATTCACTTTTCCTTTCCTTCTAATGTCCTCCATGTTATTCCTTATGCTCTACAAGTAATTGAAACCATACGATAATTGACTTTCTCTGCTTGACTTATTCCACTCAGCATAATCTCCTCCAGTCCCATCCATGTTGATACAAAAGTTGGGTATTCATCCTTTCTGATGGAGGTGTAATATTCTATTGTATATATGGACCGTATCTTCTTTATCCATTCTTCTGTTGAAGGGCATCTTGGCCCTTTCCACAGTTTGGCGATTGTGGCCATTGCTGCTATGAACATTGGGATTCATATGGACCTTCTTTCACTACACTGTATCTTTGGGGTAAATATCCAGCAGTGCAACTGCAGGGACTGTCTTTTAAAGGCTTTTTGATATTGAACAATGCCTCTTACTACTCAAAACCTTATGAGTTCAACACAAAGGATGTCAAAGTGGTCTACTTGTCTCCAAACATAATGTCTCCAGTTCAGCCTCTAGATCACGGGGTCATGAGGACCTCATTATACACAGTACTTTATGGAAAAGATTGTCCATATTATGGAAGAGAACCCCAATGGAGAGAATATCATGGAAGTCTGGGAGGATCATACTATTGAAGATGCCAGTATTGTTACAGAAAAGAAAAACAACATGTGAAAACCATCAACCACCAACAACAAATTATTGCTGGATAAAACTGTGTCCAGATGCTGTGCATGCCCTCACAAGATTTATAATGGAGCCAATCAAGAATATTATGAAAGAGAACATGGATATGGAAAAAGAAAAGAGTGGGTTAGTAAAGAGTTTCAAGATATGGATCTTGGAGACATTCAAGAGCTAATAAACTCCACATCAAAGTAATTATCAGAAGACAACCTGGAGATGAGTGCTTCCAAACCAGTGCCAGATGATGAGGAAGGAGAGAAAGAACTAGTGCTAGAAAACAAATTGACATTAGCCAACCTGGTAGAAAGTTTCTGATTGCTTAGGACTGCTTTTGCCTTCTTTTATGACATGGACTCTTCTATGATATGGACACTGAAACTAAAGAAGACAATGGAAGGACTGGTATCATCTAGAAATGTTTTTAAAGAAATGAAAAAAAAGTCAGACAAAGATTATGATTTACTCTATAAAATTATACTGAGTGTGCCTCTATAAAATTATACTGAGAGATAAAATTATTATCTCTCCTGCCTCCTCTTCTCCTCCTCATCTCTTTCTGCTCTGCCATCCCTAGGACAGCAAGATCAACCCTCCCTGCTCTTCCACTTCCTCCTTCTCCT
The DNA here is from genome assembly GCF_020171115.1 of Neogale vison. Taxonomy (NCBI): domain Eukaryota; kingdom Metazoa; phylum Chordata; class Mammalia; order Carnivora; family Mustelidae; genus Neogale; species Neogale vison. The sequence goes on along the minus strand of NC_058091.1, from coordinate 73,275,374 downwards.
CAACCCACTCATTGCAAAGATGAAGGTGATGAAGATCTTTATGACGATGAGCCACTTCCTCTTAAGTAATCATCTTGCCACACCTGTAAATAAACTTTTCTGTTCATAAACTTACCTGTTGTGAGTATGACTGTCTTTGTGTGAAAATCTAATAACGGTATGGCAAGAACTCTATGGGACATTTTTGTTTCATCATGATTTTCATCACTGAGTATTCATCATGTAGAACACCATGCGTGAGGCTTGTATGGAAGTACACAGCCTATCCTTACAGAGTGATATTTAATATAAAATTAATAATGTACTAGTTTTCTTACTGTTTTATACCTTTGGTTTTAAAGAATTACATTGTTGTACAGTATGCCCCTGTCTCTTATAATTAGAAAAACTGTATATCAGCCTATGGTCATAGGTTTTTAAAAAAGTGTAACAATGTTTCCAATATTGTATTATGAATATGACTATAATTGTGTATGCCATAATGATTCACTCACTAGTGTATAAGCTAAAACTTCCATGAAGAAATTGCATCAATTACACCTTGCTACCATCAAGCAATAACATTGCTTCTTCTTCATTATCAATGTATGAATCATTTACCTGTAAAAAAACTTAAATTTATTTTTCATGCTATCTTATGCTTTTTATATTTAGTATTAGTAATACATATGACATCTACAGTGTTTTGTATCATAGACAATACTGTTGTAGATACTAACAGATGATTTGACTTACAAACATCATCTATAAACAGATGATGTAAACTTACGGCATTGATAAATGCAGAACGGTAAATGTATTTTCTCTTCCTTTCTAAATAACATTTTCTTTCTCTAGTTTATTTTAAGAACACAGTATTTGTTACATATAATATACAAAATATGTGTTAACCTACTGTTTATTTTATCAACAATGCTTCTAGTCAACAGAACACAATTAATAGTCAAGTTTTTAAGAAGTCAAGTTATATGTGGATTTTTAACCATGCAAGGGTTGCACCCCTAATCCCTATGCTGTACAAGGGTCAATTTTAAGTATAAACAAAAAAACTGTAACAAAAATCAGCTGCTGATCATTCTTCCCAATAGCAATTAAAAAATGCATTTTAACTACTTTTAAATTTAAGAGAACAATTATATTTAAAAATGAGGAAGATATTTGGTGTATTGCACTTGACATTTTTCTAAGAATTGAGATTCCCATAATAAAAATATAAATTATTTTTGTATATTATTGTTATTGTAGTAATTATAGTAGTGATTATTGTAGTAATATCATTACTATGGCGTGATATAGCATTTAATTATTTTCAACAAAGTATTGTCACAAACTCACCCATTCCTTTCTTCACAAATTAAACATATAGCTACACATCTTGAAGGATGAAGAAAGGGGTATTTAGTTTAACTGAAATTTCAAATCCAGCAAGGCGAATTTTCTGTGTAGATATGATGGTGAACTTGGTTTTTGAAGAGTTGATCAGAACAATTTGTGGTACTTAAAACTGAAACATTTGTTGGCCAAAAGTAGAAAGCAGACAAGGTCTAAATTTGATTATGAAAACATGTTCATTATGCTTTTTTATAGCCATGTTTTGGGGGTATAATCTTTGATTTAATGCTATATTTATTCTTCAGTTCTGACAAATACTATCCTTCTAGCAGAAAAAAACACAAGCATGTCCCCCCAAATCTGGTTCTATCCATCATGAAAACTGATCCACTTTGAAAGCATTTCAACTCATTCTTCCAGATACAAATTTATTTTTTTTAAGGTTTATTTATTTATTTGACAGAGGGTGAGATCACAAGTAGGCAGAGAGGCAGGCAGAGAGAGAGGAAGAAGCAGGCTCCCTGCTGAGCAGAGATTTTTCCCGATGATGTGATGCGGGGCCCGATCCCAGGACCCTGGGATCATGACTTGAGCCTAAGGTAGAGGCTTTAACTCACTGTGCCACCCAGGCACCCCCCAGATAAATATTTAATACTACTGAAATGATTTCCTGTGTGTGTTTTTTTTTAGATTTTATTCATTGTTTTAATTTCTTTTCAGCGTAACAGTATTCATTGTTTTTGCACCACACCCAGTGCTCCATGCAATACGTGTCCTCTTTAATACCCACCACCTTGTTCCCCCAAACTCCCACCCCCGCCCCTTCAAGACCCTCAGGTTGTTTTTCAGAGTCCATAGTCTCTCATGGTTCACCTCTCCTTCCAATTTCCCTCAACTCCCTTCTCCTCTCCATCTCCCCATGTCCTCCATGATATTTGTTATGCTCCACAAATAAGTGAAACCATATGATAATTGACTCTCTCTGCTTGACTTATTTCACTCAGCATAATCTCTTCCAGTCTCGTTTATGTTGCTGCAAAAGTTGGGTATTCATCCTTTCTAATGGAGGCATAATGCTCCATAGTGTATATGGACCACATCTTCCTTATCCATTCGTCTGTTGAAGGGCATCTTGGTTCTTTCCACAGTTTGGCGACCGTGGCTATTGCTGCTATAAACATTGGGGTACAGATGGCCCTTTTTTTCACTACATCTGTGTCTTTGGGGTAAATACCCGGTAGTGCAATTGCAGGGTCATAGGGAAGCTCTATTTTTAATTTCTTGAGGAATCTCCACACTGTTCTCCAAAGTGGCTGCACCAACTTGCATTCCCACCAACAGTGTAAGAGGGTTCCCCTTTCTCCGCATCCTCTCCAACATATGTTGTTTCCTGTCTTGCTAATTTTGGCCATTCTAACTGGTGTAAGGTTATATCTCAATGTCGTTTTAATTTGAATCTCCCTGATGGCTAGTGATGATGAACATTTTTTCATGTGTCTGATAGCCATTTGTATGTCTTCATTGGAGAAGTGTCTGTTCATACCTTCTGCCCATTTTTTGATATGATTATCTGTTTTGTGTGTGTTGAGTTTGAGGATTTCTTTATAGATCCTGGATATCAACCTTTTGTCTGCACTGTCATTTGCAAATATCTTCTCCCATTCCGTGGGTTGCCTCTTTGTTTTATTGACTGTTTCCTTTGCTATGCAGAAGCTTTTGATCTTGATGAAATCCCCAAAATTCATTTTCACTTTTGTTTCCTTTGCCTTTGGAGACACATCTTGAAAGAAGTTGCTGTGGCTGATATCAAAGAGGTTACTGCCTATATTCTCCTCTAGGATTCTGATGGATTCCTGTCTCACGTTGAGGTCTTTTATCCATTTCGAGTTTATCTTTGTGTATGATGTAAGAGAATGGTCGAGTTTCATTCTCCTACATATAGCTGTCCAGTTTTCCCAGCACCATTTATTGAAGAGACTGTCTTTTTTCCACTGTGTATTTTTTCCTGCTTTGTTGAAGATTATTTGACCATAGAGTTGAGGGTCCATATCTGGGCTCTCTACTCTGTTCCACAGGTCTATGTGTCTGTTTTTATGCCAGTACCATGCCGTCTTGGTGATCACAGCTTTGTAGTAAAGCTCGAAATCAGGTAACGTGATGCCTCCAGTTTTATTTTTGTTTTTCAACATTTCCTAAGCGATTTGGGGTCTCTTCTGATTCCATACAAATTTTAGGATTATTTTCTCTAGCTCTTTGAAAAATACTGGTGGAATTTTGATCGGAATGGCATTAAAAGTATAGATTGCTTTAGGCAGTATAGACATTTTAACAATATTTATTCTTCTGATTCAAGAGCATGGGATGGTCTTCCATCTATTTGTGTCTTCTTCAATTTCTTTCATGAGTGTTCTGTAGTTCCTCAAGTACAGATCCTTTACCTCTTTGGTTAGGTTTATTCCCTGGTATCTTACAGTTCTTGGTGCTATAGTAAATGGAATCGATTCTCTAATTTCCCTTTCTGTATTTTCATTGTTAGTGTATAAGAAAGCCACTGATTTCTGTACATTGACTTTGTATCCTGCCACGTTGCTGAATTGCTGTATGAGTTCTAGTAGTTTGGGGGTGGAGACTTTTGGGTTTTCCATATAAAGAATCATGTCATCTGTGAAGAGAGAGAGTTTGACTTGTTCATTGCCAATTTGGATACCTTTTATTTCTCTTTGTTGTCTGATTGCTGTTGCTAGGACTTCTAATACTATGTTGAACAAGAGTGCTGAGAGTGGGCAACCTTGTGTTCCTGATCTCAACAGGAAGGCTGCAAGCTTTTTCCCATTGAGGACGATATTTGCTGTGGGTCTTTCATAGAGAGATTTTATGAAGTTCAGGAATGTTCCCTCTATCCCTATACTTTGATGCATTTTAATCAGGAACGGATGCTGGATTATGTCAAATGCTTTTTCTGCATCAGTTGAGAGGACCATGTGGCTCTTCTCTCTTCTCTTATTGATTTGTTCTATCACATTGATTGTTTTGCAAATGTTGAACCATCCTTGTAAACCAGTGATGAATCCCACCTGGTCATGGTGGATAATCTTTTTAAATGTGTTGTTGGATCCTGCTTGCTAGGATCTTGTTGAGAATCTTAGCATCCATATTCATCAGTGATATTGGTCTGAAATTCTCCTTTCTGGTAGGGTCTTTGCCTGGTTTGGGGATCAGGGTAATGCTGGCTTCATAGAAAGAGTCTGGAAGTTTTCCTTCTGCTTCAATTCTTTGAAACAGCTTCAGGAGAATAGGTGTTATTTCTTCTTTGAAAGTTTGATAGAATTCCCCAGGGAATCCATCAGGTCCTGGGTTCTTGTTTTTTTGGGAGTTTTTTGATCACTGCTTCAATCTCATTACTAGATACCAGTCTATTCAGGTTGTCAATTTCTTCCTGGTTCAATTTTGGGAGTTTATAATTTTCCAGGAATGCATCCATTTCATCTAGGTTGCTTAGCTTATTAGCATATAACTGTTGATAATAACTTCTTTTTTTAAGATTTTTTTTTTATTTGTCTCAGCCAGTGCAATGACACGAGCAGGGTCGAGAGGGTAAGAGAATGGAGAAAGAATGAGACTTGTAAAGAAATGAGGACAGGGGTGCCTGGGTGGCTCAGTGGGTTAAGCCGCTGCCTTCGGCTCAGGTCATGATCTCAGGGTCCTGGGATCGAGTCCCGCATCGGGCTCTCTGCTCAGCAGGGGGCCTGCTTCCCTTTCTCTCTCTCTGCCTGCCTCTCTGTCTACTTGTGATCTCTCTCTGTCAAATAAATAAATAAAATCTTAAAAAAAAAAAAAAAAGAAATGAGGACAGGAGGGACACAGTGCATGATGTCCAAGCAGTGCCAATTTTATTCAAGGCTGTGAGGCATTATATAGCTAACAGAAACAATTATAAGAAAGTATCTATTTTCGGTTGATTGTTCATACACACGTAACATTCACATGAAACCCCTTAAGCTTTTACGAAACCCATTTCCCAAGCGCTGGTAGCGGATCTTGTGATGCCAGTAACTTTTGTCTACTTAGCTAATCTTTAACTAGCAATTCATGAGAAAATGGTGCAATTTATAATCCATGCAAGTACACGGTAATCTTGTAACAGTTAAATGTACGACCCAGTTTTGCCTCTTAATACATGCAGGCAGTCACGTCAGCGAGTCTTAGGGTCCATAGGTCAGGCTCTTTGTCAAGTGCAGCTCAACTGATATTCAGGAGGCACGAGTCAGCTCAGGCTTTTTCTCAAGCGCAGCTCAACTGATATTCAGGAGGCACGAGTCAAGGCCTGGCCTGATCCCTCGCCTCTAGCGGGGTTCGTGGCTGGCTACATTTATTTATTTGACAGAGTGAGAGATCACAAGTAGATAGGGAGACAGGCAGAGAGAGAGGGGGAAGCAGTATCCCTGCTGAGCAGAGAGCTTAATGTGGGACTTGATCCCAGGACCCTGGGATCATGACCTGAGCCGGAGGCAGAGGCTTTAACCTACTGAGCCATCCAGGTGCCCTGATAATAACTTCTGATGATTGTTTCTACTCCTTGGTGTTAGTTGTGATCTCTCCCTTTTCATTCATAATTTTATGAATTTGGGATTTCTCTCTTTTCTTTTGGATTAGTGTGGCCAATGGTTTATCGATCTTATTGATTGTTTCAAAAAACCAGCTTCTAGTTTCGTTGATACGTTCTACTGTATCTCTGGTTTCTACCTCATTGATCTCTGCTCTAATCTTGATGATTTCCCTTCTTATGTGTGGAGTTGGTTTGATTTGTTGTTGGTTCTTCAGCTCTTTAAGGTGTAGAGACAGCTGGTGTATTCTGGATTTTTCAGTTTTTTGAGGGAGGCTTGGATGGCTGTGTATTTCCCCCTTAGGACCGCCTTTGCTGTATCCCATGGGTTTTGGACTGAAGTGTCTTCATTCTCATTGGTTTCCATGAATTGTTTCAGTTCTTCTTTGATCTCCTGGTTGATCCAAGCATTTTTAAGAAAGGTGGTGTTTAGCTTCCAGGTTTTGAGTTCCTTCTGAACTTTCCCTTGTGATTGAGTTCCAGTTTCAAAGCATTGTGATCTGAGAATATGCAGGGAATAATGTCAGTCTTTTGGTATCGGTTGAGTCCTGAATTGTGACCCAGTATGTGGTCTATTCTGGAGAAGGTTCCACGTGCACTTGAGAAGAAGGAGTATTCTGTTGTTTTAGGGTGGAATGTTCTGTATATATCTATGAGGTCCATCTGGTCCAATGTGTCATTCAATGCTCTTGTTTCTTTATTGATTTTCTGCTTTGATGATCTGTCTATTACTGAGAGAGGTGTGTTAAGATCTCCTACTATTAATGTATTCACATCAATATGACTCTTTATCTTGATTAATAGTTTTCTTATGTAATTGGCTGCTCCCATATTGGGAGCGTATATATTTACAATTGTTAGATCATCTTGGTGGATAGTCCCTTTAAGAATTATGTAGTGTCCTTCTGTATATCTGACTACAGTATTTAGTTTAAAATCTAATTTATCTGATATGAGAATCGCTACCCCGGCCTTCTTGTGAGGCCCATTGGCATGAAAGATGCTTCTCTATCCCTTCACTTTCAATCTGGGTGTATCAAAATGGGTCTCTTGTAGACAAGATATGGATGGGTCCTGTCATTTTATCCAATCTGCAACCCTATGTCATTTTATGGGCGCATTTAGGCCATTCACATTGAGAGTGATTATTGATAGATACGTTTTTATTGACATCGTGTTACCTTTGAAGTCTTTATTTCTGTAGATTGTCTCTATATCTCTGTTCAATGATATTTTTAGGATTTTTTTCTCTTTTATAGAACCTTCCTTAATATTTCCTGCAGTGTCGGCTTGGTGGGTGCATAGTCTTTTAAGCCTTGCCGGTCTTGGCAACTCTTTATCTCTCCACCCATTTTGAATGTCAGTCTTGCTGGTTAAAGTATTCTTGGCTGCATGTTCTTCTTCTATTTTTTTTTTTAAAGATTTTATTTATTTATTTGACAGAGAGAGATCACAAGTAGGCAGAGAGGCAGGCAGAGAGAGAGAGAGGAGAAAGCAGGCTCCCTGCTGAGCAGAGAGCCCAACTCGGGACTCGATCCCAGGACCCTGAGATCATGACCCGAGCCGAAGGTAGCGGCTTAACCCACTTATTTAGTGCCCTAAATATAGCTTTCCAGCCCTTTCTGGCTTTCCAGGTCTCTGTGGATAGGTCTGATGTTATTCTGATGGGCTTTCCCCTGTACGTAAGGAGCTTCTTTGTCCTGGCTTCTTTCAAGAGGGTCTGTCTACAATTAAAATTCTTCATTCTTACTATTAGGTGTCTTGAGGACTTTTGAGAATCTATAATCTTGGGGGGAAACCGTTCAGCCTCTAGTACATGAACAATGGTTCCATTTGTGAGATTGGGAAATTTTTCATGGACAACTTGTTCCACTATATCTTCTAGACTTCTTTCTTTCTCCTCCCCTTCAGGGATTCCAATAATTCTGATGTTGGAACGTTTCATGGCATCATTTATTTCCCTGATTCTGTTTTCATGGCTTCTAAGCTGTTTGTTCCAGGATTCCTCCTGATCCTTTCTCTCTATCTGTTGGTCCTCCAGATCACTAATTCTATCTTCTGTCTCAGTTGCCCTAGCTTTCAGAGAATTTAGATTAGGTTGGAACTCATTGAGAGCATTGTGAACATCATCCCTGGTTGCTTTCAGTTCTGCCCTAATCAATTCTATTTCATCATCCATGACTTTCTTCAACCTAGCTATTGCCTGGATAATTGTTAGCCTGAATTCCCTTTCCAACATATTGTCTATGTCGATAGCCATTAGCTCTGTTGCAGAAGGCCCATCCTCGGTATTTTTCTTCTGTTGGGCATTCCTCCTCCTAGTCATTTTGGTGAGAGATGACTTAACAGGTGTAGCTGGATGTATCGACTGTGGTGCAATCAAGGTGCACCCTGGAACACTTCTAAGCAATCAGGATTCCCCACCCAAATGAGAGAAAAAAGAAAAGAAAAAGAAAAAAGAGAGAGAGAGAGACAGGAAAAAAGGAAAGATAAAAGAGAAGGCTCAGCTCAAATGGGCCTCAAGGTAAGATTTATGAAGTATACAAACAAAATCAGACAAACAAAAAGACTGATAAAAGTATATGGCAAGAGAAAAAAATATATATATAAAAGGAAAAAAAAGGAAGAACCTCGTCAAAAAGAATCCCAAGTATAAGATTTATATACTTTCAGTACAGACACAAATACACAGAAACACTAGCAGAAGAAAAAGATGGGGGAGTGGTTATAAATTCTCAGTGTGGGCGAGGAAGGTTATTTTGATTCTTCCTGGATGTATCTTGATATCTTTGTTAAAGGACTCAACTTTCCTGAGATAAAGGGGGATTAAAAATTGGTTTACCTTTAGGGGTAGCACTGATTGGGGAAAGGGGGTTACCTTGAAGTTTAACTCTATATGAATATTAGAAAATAAAAATAAAAAAAGAATAAACTAGACTAAACTATACTAAAATAAAAAAATTAAAAAATATAAAAGCAAAAGAAAAACATGGGTGTATGTATCAAAAAGTTCAGGCTAGAAGGTTATTATGGAATTTGATGTACTGGACATCTCACTGTGATGGTAAATAGGTTAAAAAACTATCTATATTAAAAAAAAATTAACCAGAATAGTGGGAACGAGTTAAAAATAAAAGTTGTATCTATGAAGTAATGGTGGTTGTTTTCTTTTCTTTTTTTTTTTTTTCTTTCCTGGCTGGTTTTCTGCGGGAGGAGCCTGCCACGTGGGTTTTCAGTCAATGATATTCCCTGAGTTAAGTCCTCCCACCCTCCTCAAGGGGTGGGCTCTGAGGAAACCGGTTTTTCAGGCTTTTGTTCTCTGGAGGTTTTAATGTTTGTTTATTCGTTTGTTTTTGTTTTTGTTTTTTTCTCTTGCCTTGACAGCTTTTGATGGTTTTTGGAGGTTTAGAGGAAAGTAAACTGCAGTCTGAACTCCCTCTCAGAGAGAAGCCTCAGTCTGCTCCCTTGTGGGTGCTGCAGAGCTGCTGGCAGAGCAGGTTCTGAGTCGCGGTCCCTGGGGATGCAGGATCTCCTGCTTGTACCCAAAACCACGGCAGCGACGGCTGACTGGGCAGCTCCAGACTGCCAGAGAGGTTCCAAGCAGCGATCGCACACTGAGATTTTACCGCTGCTGGCCCAGGCTGGGAGTGCCTGGTCTTTCCGGGTCCCAGAGCACTGGGCTGGGGCCTGCGTGCATCTCTCCCAGGGCGGGGTATGGGGCGCTTGTCTCAGGCTCTGATAGCACAGCGCGGTGTTCTGCCATCTGGTGAGGCTCCCAGCCCCTCACTGGAGCTGGACCTCATGCTTTCTTGGGCGCACTGGCCGCTCAGGGACAAAGACCTGGTTTCTCCACTGCACTCTCTCTGGCTCAGTGCCAGGGGAGGCTGTCCTGGGTCTGGGGACTTAAGCCCCTGTCCTTAGCCGCCCCCAATTCCCACAATTTCCCCCCACAATCCTTTGCTCTTTTTGAGTGCTTTCAACCAGACTCCAGGTTAATGCTGGTCCCCAGATGCAGGGCACTCTCGTATTGGGGTATTACTTTCCAATCGGTCAACTCTGGTGACTCCCTCCCCCTTTTGCTTATCTTCCGATATCATTCCGACGTTCCCACTCCGCTTTACCTGCCCATTGGAGTCTTCTGCCCCCATAGAGATCCAGACGTGTATAATTCTGATCTCAGGCTGATTTCATGGGTGATCAGAGTTCTTTGGTAGGTAATCAGCTCACTTTAGGGTACAGGTTGAAATGACACCTCCTCCTACTTCCCCTCCATCTTGCCCCCCCCCCGGATTTCCTGTGTTTTAAACATAAAAGATTTTATATGTATGTGACAACCACAAATGGTGTTCTTCCCTCATTTATAACATTGTAAAATTATATGTGTACAATTTTTAGTGAGAGGGATTTTACTGTTGCACAAATCAATCAGATTCTTCCACTTGGTTTAGCATTCACAGGCACCTTCTAGGAATTTGATGACCTATTAGGAACCAACGGACTGCATATAGTTTGTCCCTGGAAGTTGCTGGCAACATTTTTAGTGATGAGTAATACTGGATTCCTATATTACTCTAAATTATCATTTCAACTTGATATAAAAACACAACTTCATTCTTAATTTTTTATGCATAAATATAATTAAATTTTCTTATTTACCTATATAATAATTGTTGAGGAGGCAAAATGCAGGAAATACTATATAACATTCAAAAATTAAAATAGGCAGAAAATAATGTATGAAAAAGCAGTCATACTCTCCCTCCAAAAGCAAGAAATTACAAGGACTTTTTTTTAAGATTTTTATTTATTTATTTGACAGAGAGACAGTGAGAGAGAGCATGAGCGAGGAGAAGGTCAGAGGGAGAAGAAGACTCCCCATGGAGCTGGGAGCCCGATGTGGGACTCGAACCTGGGCTCCAGGATCAAGAACTGGGCCAAAGGCAGTCATCCAACCAACTGAGCCACCCAGGCGTCCCCAAGGACATTTTTTAGAAGTCCATTTATCACCAATTTCTGCTCTTAAAAATGCAAGGGAAAGCAAGTGCCTGCATATCTGAATATTTTTGATCACCGAACAATAATATGATCAGAACACTCTTGAATAAAAACTAACACTGTGATATGACAAATGAGGCAATGCACAAGAGCCAAATGAATTTACCTAGAAAATCACTCCCTAACATACAACATATAAACATATAAATACATATAAATACAAAACTGCTTGTTAGCATATTACACTGGAAATGTGTGTGCTATTAAATTAGGTATTGATAAATGACTTAATCTGGAGCAGGCCACCAACTCCCTAAAGTGAGATAGATAGGCATGAGAAATAGTGTATCCATACATCCTAGCTTGCCTAACAGGGAGCTTGCCTGGCAACTTTTCACTTACGAAGTATCCAGATTTAGAAGAGAAATTATACATCCCTCTAGGCCATAGCCTGGATTAAACCAAAAGAAACAAAGAAAACATACATGCCTGGATATATGTTTGATGCTGTTGTTTATAAATGAGCCAAGTGATTACATAAAATAAATTCATAAAAAACAAGATTAAAACCATAATCGAAATTAATAGTTTATAATACTAAAACACAAAATTATAAAAGTGTTAATTTAAAATATTATATTATAAATTAATAGAAGTTAAAATGGAAATATTTACCAAAAGGAATAAAAGAATGACAAATACAGGCACAAGCACAAAACTGAGGATTACTTATTTGAGTGAAAGACACTACAGATAGATAAACAGCTTTGTGAATCTAGGGTGTCTCTGACTTGCCTGCCTTTGAGGCTGAGATTTACTGTGCCTGGTTCATGGGGGCTGAAATCCACATCCAGCTGTCCTCAAGCTATAGAGCAAAAGTTATGTAATCATAACTACTAGTCATTAATTTTCCCTAGTTGATTAAAGCTAGCAAACAAATGTATTTACATTGAATTATTGTGGAACTTGCCAGGGAAGGATATAGTGCCAAAACAACAACAAAAAAAGTTTCTATCTTTGCAATTCTGATATTTCAAGTGACTTCCTTGAAACTATCTTTTTTTAAAGATTTATTTATTTATTTATCTTTTATTTATTTATTTTTTCCTATTTATTTATTTTCAGAAAAACATTATTCATTATTTTTTTCACCACACCCAGTGCTCCATGCAAGCCGTGCCCTCTATAATACCCACCTCCTGGTACCCCAACCTCCCACCCCCCCGCCACTTCAAACCCCTCAGATTGTTTTTCAGAGTCCATAGTCTCTCATGGTTCACCTCCCCTTCCAATTTACCCAAATTCCCTTCTCCTATTTATTTTTGAGGCAGCTGAGGGAGAGACAGAGAGAGATGCCCAAGCATACTCCCCTCTGAGCACAAAGGGGGATGCAGGGCTGGATCACATGACCTTGAGATCATGACAGGAGCTGAAACCAAGAGTCGGACACTCAACTGACTGAGATACCCAGGCAACCCCTTGAACCTATTTTTAATGCCAGTTATATTTGTTATAGGAATAATTTATTTAATGTAATCAAATATTTTATACATAGGTGATGAAATGTGTAGGAGTTTTCTTTGTTTGTTTGCTTTGTTTTGTTTTGTTTTGGTTTTTGTTTTGTTTTGCCCCACTCAGGAAAGTCAAGAGAAGAAAATTTTAAAAAAATGCTGTCATATTAAAAATAAACTATAAAAGTTTAGGGAGTTGGATTCTAGAAGGATTCTGCACACAGAATACTTTTGAAGGATCCTAAATTTTACCCCACTTGCAGAAACTTATACAGGAAAACATAAGGCATTATGTGGTGAAGAAAAGGACAAAGTTGAATTCTAACTAACCAAGCCATGGGAAGGCTTTGACTAGGAACTGAATGCTGGCTGACACATGGACAATTTTAAGTTAGAACAAAATGCTGAAGTCATGTTTATATCTATTTCGTTTATGATTCTCTATCCAATTTCTTCAAACCACTGACCATCTCCTTTATCATCCAATTGTGGCTTTACGAAGACTTCGGCTGAATTTCAAAGTTGCTTTTGTGTCCTCTGAGTCTTGATCTGTATCTGTCATCTTCATCTCTTTCTCTTTACTGTGTTGCCAGCGCCCCTGTGATTTATTCCATGTCTCAATATATTTTTATGAAGACTGTGCTGTCCTTACTAAATATACTTATAGACTCACTTTTCCACTCTCCTGTGTTTGATCAGCAGCTGTGGTAGATTGAAAAAAGCTTTGACCAACACAGTATTGAAGAACAAATTTGGAGGACTGACACTATCTGGCTTCAAGACTTACTACAAGGCTACAGTAATCAAGACAGTGTGGTATTGCTGAAATAATAGACAAACCAATGGGACAGAATAGAGAACCCGGAAAGAACCGTGGAAATAAAGGCAACTGATCTTTGACAAAGGAGCAAAGGCAATACAATGGGGAAAAAAAAAAAAAGAAAAGATTGACTTTTTAAACAAATAGTGCTGGAATTCAAACAAATAACTGGAATTCACATACACAGAAATGAATCTAGACACAAATCTTGCACCCTTAACAAAAATTAACTCAAAATGGATCTAAATGTAGAACACCAGGGCTTAAGGTAGAAGGCAGGATGGATAGGTGGAACATAGAGAATTTTTAGGGCAGTTAAACTATACAGTACTATAATGGTCACTTACATTTGTCATAATTCATAAAATGTCCAACATCAAGATTTAACCCTAATGTAAACTATGATTTCTGGGTGATAATTATGTGTCAGTGTAGGTTCATCAACTGTCACCTTTTTGGTCCCAATTGGATTTTGAGTGATAATGATCTATCAGTGTAGGTTATTTGATTCTAATAACACAGATACCACTCTGGTACAGGGTGTTGATAACAGGGGAGGCTGTGCTTCTATGGGGTTCGGCGGTATATGGGAACTCTCTGTACTTTCCAAGCCATTTTGCTGTGAACTTAAAACTATTCTAAAAATAAAGCCTATTGAAAGGGAAAGGGGGAGCCCTGAGGCTTACCAAACCCCTCCTAGAGGGAGGCAGAGAATGTTGCTATTAGCATCAAATTCTAAAGGGAGAACAAACACTGTCATCTGAGTTATGTTATTGTTTATTTAACATTAAGAAGCAGGAATTAGGCAGCTGCTGTGTAAGGGTTACAGTGCTGGCTGGTTAGAGAATTGGAGATGTGGAGAGCAATGAGAATTAAATCCTTGGTCACTACATGGAATGGTGAGGTTCAGGACACATTACCCCAAAATATAGCACCTTAGTATGTTGCATATTTCAGGGTAAAGGAACTTGAGAAGTGGCTGTGGCAGGAAGGACTTTCTGACTCTCCCCCAAAGCAGGTCACACAACCCTCAGATGAGAGGTACCCTTTCTATATCAAGAGGAAAGGAACATCTCTATCTCTGAAGACAAGGAAAAGAGCGGAATCTGACCATCCTGTTAAGAAATTTCCCTCAGTTTAGTATATTTACCTCATACCTTTGTCTTACTATGTCTTTCCAGTCTTCATCAAACCTAGCATAAAAACACTCAGGTTTAACTATTTCTTTGGATTTTCATTCCCTTATGAAGGTTCTCATATCATGTAAAACTTATATTAAATAAGCTCGTTGAGGCACCTGGGTGGCTCAGTCAGTTGAGCGTTGGACTCTCGGTATCAGTTCAGGTCATCGTCTCAGGGTCGTGGGATTGAGCCCTACATTGGACTCTGCGCTCAGTGAGGAATCTATTGAATAGTCTCTCCCTCTCCCTCTCTCTTCATCCCTCCCCCTCCTTGCACTCTCCATCACTCTCTCTCTCTAAAATAAATAAATAAATCTTTTTAAAAAAAATTCACGTGCTTTTTCTTTGTTTTCCTGTCTTTTGTTACAGGGGTTGCAGTAGAGAATTTGAAAGAGTAGAGGAAAAATATTTTTTCCCCTACAGGAAAAAATAAACAGGTAAATATATATTCCCTATGGAGTGAGAAGTATGGAGGAAAAGGAAGTGATAAAGTCAGCTCTAGGGCCACAAGGAAGTCTCCTGAAAGATGTCATATATCCCCAGTCTTAAAGGATGGAAATTAATGGCAGAAATAATATCATATAAAACAATTTACAAGGAAAGCTCCTGCTGCATGTTTGGACAGTCAAGTGGACCCGCGTAAGGATTTACATAGTTGCAACACTATTCACTCACCCTAATATTTATTTTTTTACTTAAGATTTCCCTTGAAGAAACCCTGTCTTTTGGATTGGAAAAGCTAGCTTTTGGGTGGGTTGCCACTTGAAAACAGTTTAAGAAGGAATTCAAGTTCTACTCAATGGTGCTTCACATTGTTGATTTTAGCAAAGCAGCTCTACTTGAAAGATTACCAGATTCTAGCAGAAATTTTATTGCAGCTTCTTTGTTTTTTAACTCTATGGTTTCAGCATTATTTAGTCAAGGCTCTAAATATTGGTTTTATTCCATTATACTGAGCATTACTATATGAGAACAATAAGTAAAAATTAAACATTTGATGAGAAAATCTTTAGAGATTTAAAGTTTTAATAATCTCATTTCATGTTTCCAAAGAAGTAAGCTTAAATCACCAACATCTTCCAAAATAATCATTCTACCGAGTGAACTCATATTCTTGATTTGATGGCAGGTACTATTTCATTTTCCTACTCAAAAATTAGGGAAGGTGAGATTCAGAAAAGTCAATCAGTTTGTATTTATTTCTACCTTTTTTTATATTCAAATATTACAAAACAGAATAAGTAAAAAGCTGGCCCATCTTTGTGGACTGAAACACTCATTCCTATACTATTGATACAAAATCTTTTTCTAAAGGACCTATCACAACGGATTCTTGTTACCGGAGTTAAATACTCCTTCATAGTGGCTTCGCTACCTTAAAAGACAGTGTTGTCTGATTGACATTTTCTCCACAAAACACCCGATTCTCCATGTTCTCCAGATTCTTTTATACATTTTACATTGTATAGCATGCTTGGGTAACAAATTAGAAGTTTAATCACAGATATAAATCATTGTGATATATCATTTTAAAGAAGGAAGTGTGACTTCCTCTAGAAATGTCATCCGATGTCTGCAAGAACAGTTCTGGGGCACCCTTAAGGCTCTCCTGAAATCATAGTGCTCTCTCCATAGGGTGCAGGGAGCATGTCTCCTGGAGCATGCTCTTTGACTGACCTGGAGGTAACATGTAGTAGCCCTTCTATTCCTTTCCCGGGGCTCATTACTTTTGCTGCCTCGATTGCTTTTGAACAGAAAAGTTAAACACAAAACCCTGCCTGTACAATGGAAGTAATCATTACAATTTTTTTTAATCAAAATTTTCCCCATCAAGTTCTGTAGATTTCAGACATAACCAAAAATCCTTTTCCCAAATCCTAGTGTTCTGTACCAGGCCTTCCGCAGCTCCTGGGTTATGTAGCAAAGGAAGAAACAGAAGCACACTATAATTGAAAGTTTGAACTGTACTCATTTAGCATAGTTCCAGAATAAATGTACACTCTTGAACTAAAGTTAAAAGAATTGAATCATTTGTAACCCTCATGGCAAATATATCCAAATTAATATGGGTATGAAAGGTGGAGGTTATACGTTAAAATTTATATTAAGAATCACTTTTTAGATATCGTAACTATATTCCAGACTTGGATGGCACAAACTCTTACCTTTTAAAATATAATTAAAAGAGATTGAGTGCGAAAAAAAAAGAGATTTAGTGGAGAGTTCAAAGTATTTTTTTTTAACTTTGAGATGTTATAAGTTTTAACTTTTTATCCATTGTGATTTTACGGAAAGTGTCAGATTAGGTATCATGTCTGGAAAACATTAGTGAAGAAACATAAGGTATAGAATTGTCAAATCACTATGCTGCACACCTGAAACTAAAATGACATCGTATGTCAACTACACTTTAAGGAAAAAAAGTGAAGTATGGGCGCCTAAAAGGGAGAAGCAAGCTTTAGAAAAATAGGGCCGCTTGGATTTATGAACTAGATGACTAGCAACATCTAGTGGTCATTCCTATAATCAACCCCGCTCTTCATTTCTCCACTGTTGCTTAGAATTCAGTCATATGACAAAAGTTTAGCAGATATTGTGAATTAAGTAAAATTAAAAAATTAAGCTGTTGATGACGTGATTTCTCTGGTACTTCTGTTCTCAAGGGTCAGCATGTCTGCCATCCGTCCCTTGCCAGACCGTTCACTTCTGTATTGAAAGCTTTCCAGGACTTCAATAAAATAGTACATGCTGTCTGAAAAATAATAATGTTATTTCATTCTTTTTTTCAAAATTATTTTATTTATTGGTTTGAGAGAGAGAGAGACCATACAAGCAGTGGGGATGGGAAGAGGGAGAAGTAGACTCCCCATTGAGTGGGAAACCCAGCACTGGACTCGATCCCAGGACCATGAGATCATGACCTGAGCTGAAGGGAGACGCTTTAATGACTTAGTCACCCAGGTGTCCCCTCTGATGTTATTAAATTCTTAAGATATTACATTATAGTTAAATTATGTATTTTACATTTTATTTTAAAATAAAAAAATAAAATAAGGCCACCTGAGTGGCTCATTCAGTTAAACGTCCAACTCTTGATTTCAGCTCAGGTCATGATCTTGGGGTCATGAGATCAAGACCTGTGTCAAGCTCCTTGCTCAGCGGGGAGTCTGCTTGAGATTCTCTCTCTCTGCCTCTCTCTCTCTCTCTCTCTCTTTCTCTCACTCCCTTTGCCCTTCCCCTGTAAAATAAGTAGATAATTTTTTAAAAAATGAAATAATAAAATAAATAACGGGAAACAACATAAATTGCAATCTAAGAAGTTGGCTTTAATACACTTATATAGTATAGATATACAATACCTATACTGTTATTTACAGCTTTTGGTATATGAGCTATAGAATTTAATACATTGAAATGCGAGAGTGTTACTTGTCATGAGAAGAGTGGTAACTTTGCTAAACATGGGAGAATGGACTTAATTTTGCCAACTTTAGCTCTAAAAGATAAACTAATATTTTAAGACTCCTGCTACAGATTGTCCGTTATTTTAACTGATTAAAATGGCATGCATGGATTTTGAATCATTGAGTAAATCATTATTTTACTCAACTGTTTGAAATCAGTCAATAGGAACAGCAGGTTTCAAATGTTGAATACACATAATCTGGCAGGGAGGGTTCATATGCATACAAAGAAATAATAATGGCTGATATTTACTTGGCAACAAAGTATTTTATATTTTTCATGGTCGATATACAAATAAAAAATGAATACCAATTAAAAATTACTACGAAGTGGATGATTACTATTAACAGAATTCAAATGCTTTCAAAGATTATTTCTTTCAAATATCAATAATATTTATTATTGATACTGAAAACAGAAGCAGGATTGCAAGCTAAAAACCGAGGGGAAATGAAGAAAGAGACTAATGTTGATCATGTACATTTCAAGTGCCAGACGCTGGGTAGTTCCTCATGTGCATCAGCCATCTCTAAATCTCCATGACACTTCTGCAGACAGATGTCAACAGCTGTGCCACCCACCCCATTTTATAAGGAAAGAAATGGACTCCCGTTCATGTGATCATACAACGGGTAAGTGACAAAGGTTGATCTGAATTCAGTTCACTCTGACTTCAAAATCAATGTTGTTGTAGATAATGCTGCTATAAACATCTAGGTGCGTGTCACCCTTTGAATTAGTATTTTTGTATTCTTCAGGTAAATTGCTAGTAGCATAATTGCTGGATCATAATGTAATTCTATTTGATGTTAGTACAATTAACATAGTCTGTGTTATTTCAACCCTTTAAAAGATTGCCTTATGGGGGCGCCTGGGTGACTCAATGGGTTAGAGCCTCTGCTTTCCGCTCGGGTCATGATCCCAGCGTCCTGGGATGGAGCTCCTGGGATGGCTCTCTGCTCAGCAGGGAGCCTGCTTCCCCCCCCCCCCTGCCTGCCTCTCTGTCTACTTGTGATCTCTCTCTGTCAAATAAATAAATAAAATCTTTTTTAAAAAATTGCCTTATAATCAGTATGTAGACAATTTTACATAGAATGTATTCTCTATATGTCAATTTGATTAAGTTAATTAAAACTTTTTTAAAAATCAGCTTGTTTTATGATAGAGATTGGTATATTAAAAATCACCCATTATAATTGTAGAATTGCCTATTTTTTAAGATTTCTTGTGAAATTTTTAGCTTTATCTATTTTAAACCTAAGATATAGAGGGTAAGTACTTACAGTTGTTAAATTTCTGTTAATGTGTTAAATTTATAGTCTAATTTTTTTATTATAACATATAACCATTTTATCTTTGACATTGATTTGGCCTTAAATCTTTTTTTTTAGTCTAATTCCAATAAAGCTTCACTAACATTCAAGAAAAAAAACAATGCTTTCAGTGCTTATCAAATTTTCACATATGTACACTAAAAGTAAACTCTGGGCAAAATGCTCTAAATACAACATCAATAATTTTTAGTTCTCTCGTTTTTTCACCAGCCTTAGAAAAATAGCTCCTGGGTCACATGTTGTCTTGAAGGCTCCCCCACTGCTCAAGTCTGACTTTTATTCATTAATGAACAAATTTCTTCATTTCACACTTTCATTCAACTATTATGTTAAGCATTCAGGAGACTAGAGAAAGCTTAAGATACAAATCTAAGTTAAAGGCAACATAGTGTATTGAATTTATACAGCATTAGAGATTCATCTATTAAAAAAAAAACAACCATGTATTGTGTATCTACAATGTGACACGACAGATACAAAGACCTGAATACCGGGAAATTACTGAAAATATTCACAAGTATGCACAACCCTGAAGACACATTGTACCCTATGTACTACATATAGTGGTTGAGAAGAGGTAGGAATGATGATGTCTGCTTGAAGAATGTCTTGCAGAACTTAACAGAGATGTTTGAAGTCTGCAGTGCACTAACCTGATTGAGATGGAATGGAAGATGAGTACATGGGAAGGCAAGAAAGCAATTGAGAGAAGTATATGGCCTTGAAACATAATTAGAAGGTAATACTACATCGTGGGTAATGACTCTTCATCGCTTTAGAATAATGAGAAATTGACATCACCACTGAGATGCAGGAGAGTTTGATGCAGCGAGAAGAAACTCTTAACTTCTTAACTTAATGACTTAAGTTAACGTTAACTTAACAATTCTTAACACATTAGCTGGTCTAACCTGACACGTTCCCTAGGAGTTATTAATCATCCATTTCCTACTTTGGCAACACTTTCTATTTAATACAGATGAAGCACTGTCCCTTAGTTATGTTGAAACTATAGTGTGTTTATTGCCAAAGTGAAACAATAATACCTCTATAATTTAGCCCCTCAATCATTGCTTTACACAGTGGCATGGAACCATAAAAATGTACAAGCTGATGTTGCATAGTGATCTTAACTGTCGATGAGAATTTTTAAAATTGTTCCATGATCTTTACAAATTTTGCCTAAACATGAAAACAACTTAGTGTCAGTTAAAAATGTGTAAGGAAATGAAAAACAATAGTAAAACTCATATTTGCCTAGTACACTGTAAGTGAAAGCATTGGGAACATTGAGAATTAAGGTGTCCTATTTCTTTGTAGAAGACATACCAAGAATAATGTGGCCAGTCCTTGCCTCCTTCTCCCCATGTCTCTTACAATGCAGAGTAATCATACCTTGGTGAATTGTCATTTTCCTTTCTAAGTTTGAATGGCTTCCAGCGTTGCATCCTTGCAATGCGGTGAAATATCCCAGAGAGCTGCTCTAATGTGCAGGTTTGTGCAGTCGCCACCTCCCCCTCTTCCTCCTCCTTTATGCTGCTCAGTTGGCCGTCCAGGTTGCTTAGGCTGCATACCTAGAGACTCCGAGGCAGCCAAGTCAACATTCCCATAGTCAGCTTCGCTTTTAACTGCATTCACGTCTGACTCAAATTTTACTGCCAGTGTCACTGCCTTTCATTTCTTTGCTGCATTCTCATTTTTATTGGCATCTTTGACACCCATTTTGAACTATCTAATTTTCTAAATGTCAGTTGAGTTTATCACTGGGAGACCAGGGAGCAACACAATTACATGCGTGGCTGTCCTGTGTGAACACAAGGAATGACAGATGTGCCGTGAATGAGCAGCCACCAACATATTTCAAAAGAAATGACGTGATTAGCCACTGATCAATATGTACATGTGTTCTTTACATAGAGATTTGTGGAATGAAGAGCTAGCAGCCCTGTTTGCACTTTGTAAACTTAGCTCATTGACTGTGATACTAAAATTTGAACTGTGTTATTAGGGGAGTGTTATTATTTGGTATTATTTAACTAAACCATGGTAGCTGAAAATTATGCATAGTGACACAATGCAACACACACACACACACACACACACACTCAGGATTAAGCACACCAAGGATGGGGAACAACTGGAAATCTCATATGCAGCTGATTGAAATGAACATAGGATAATTTTGGGAAACATTTTGAGAGTTTTGTAAAAAGTTAAATATATACCTACTGTAGGACCCAGACATGTCATTCCTAGATATTTACCCATCAGAAATAGACGCATATATAATAGAAGAACTTGTAGACAGTTGTTCCTAGTAGCTTTATTTGTAATAGCCAAAAACTGGAAATAATAAAAATGTCCATCAACCTGTGAATGAATAAACAACTTTTGGTATATCCACACCGTGGAACACAGCAAGACAAAGGTTAAAAAATTTATATAGACAATATAGCATGTATGACTCTCAAAATAATTACTCTGACACAGAAATAAAAGAAAGAAGTATAGACTCTGTGACTCCACTTATAAAAAGTCTGGAAAAATGCAAACTGATTCATAGTGATAGAAAGAGGACAGAAAGCAGTCAGAAAGAAGTGACCGAGAAAAATAAGAAGACCAAATCAAAGGTACATGAAGAAATTTCTTGGCATTATAGATATGTTCATTATGTTGATAGAGATGGTGGTTTTAGGGTTTAAATATATGTCCAAATTAATCAAACTTTCCATTGTAAAGATGTACAGGTTATTCTCTATCAATTATATCTCAACAAAGCTGTTGTAAAAGTAAATATATAAATATATTTCATTTTTCTTTGTCTTTTACTGTCATTGACTTTGCATATATTTAAAAATTGTTGTTTTATACTTGTTTAATGGTGATATAAATTAACTGAAATAAATTTGGTTTAGCCATTCCTTGCTGCTGTAGACTGTGGGCCATCGGTGAAGGATCTCAAGACGGCTAGGTGAAAACTTGTTCTAAAATTCTTTGACTGGGTAACTTTCGGAGAGATCATATCCCGAAACCAGAAGGCCAGTTTTGACTCCTCGAAATCCTGGAAAGAGACACCTACCTCCAAATTGGCTACTATCCGGAGAAACCACTTGTTATCGACTGGGCTTACTAGAAAGCCAATGTGGCAAATGCTGGGTTGGTAGATGACTTTGAGAAGAAGTTTAGTGCCCTGAAGGTTCCCGTGCCAAGAGTAAATATATGTTGGGATGGATGCTGAACAAAAAGAAGATGTGAACAGTTGTGCTGACCTTTGTCTTTCTAAAAGGCCAGAATTGAGGAATATAAAAAAGAGCTGGAGAAGATGAAGAACTTAATTCCATTTGACTAGTGACCTTTGAAGACCTGAAGAAGTCTTCCCAGAAACCAAATTAGACAAGAAGTATTCCTATTGGCTTTAGAAGCCAATTGAAAATGTATAAACTTGAGCTGGGGAGAAAGCTCTAGCCCTCGTATTATAAATGCTGGACATTAAAAATAATGATATGATGCATAAAATAAAATATATTTGGTTTAACATTTTCCCAAGAATTTGTTCTGATCTTTGGTATTATAAGACAAGAATTAATTATTCATACAATATATTTTAAGTTCCATACCATTCTTACTATCCAGAAAATTTCTAAAAATAAGTAATGAAATCCATAAGATTTTTAGACTTTTTATCTTAATTATGTGGCTAATAGATCCTTATAATTTTATCATTAAAAGTAGTTAATGAAATCTGAAAGATTAAGCTTTTTATCTTAATTGAATGACTAAATAGATCAGTGTAATTTTATCATTAAATGTAATTAATAGACCTGCCAGCTGTTAGAATGGGAACCTAACTGGTCACAGAAACACTTAAAAATAAAAACTGAGATTCCTTTTTTCCAGTGGGGAAATTTCCAATTACTTTAAAGAAAATAAATTAGGATAATTTAAAATATAGATTATAATTCTGGGCATACTATTCAATTTAAAATAAAATTTAAAATTTTACTAAAATTCCCATTTATGATTGGTTTAAATATACTCTCCAGAAATGACATAAATGGTTGGTATCCTAAAATGAATTTACTGAGCAAGACATTTAAAATAGTATTTTAAAATAAGTATTGGTAAGTTTTATACTTGCAGAAATCAGGGAAAAGCCTTCTCCTTTGCTCCTCATAATTTATGTTTAAGCCTATGTTTTGTCATCACTGAGTCAAACTTTAAGGCGGACATATCTGTGAATCAGAACAGGAGCAGGTAGGAGACAAGGGGCCAAATCTAATCATTCATGCTTTCTTGTTGCTGTTGCCAGATGGTAATTGGGTGTTTGTGGCCTGATTGTGGTTAATGGTGAGGTTTTCTTGCAAATAAAATTAAAATTAACAAGTTTACATGCATAGTTCACTTTATATAAATTGATGAATAAGTTAAAAAATATCAAGTTTCAGAAGCATTAAAACTGCTAGTTGTCAGTTTTGGCATATGATTCTGTGGAGTACTGTTAACCTCACCCAGAAGTTGAAATGTTACAGTATCTTAGTAATGCTGCTTGGCATTTCCAGTGATTAAATATTTGCTCTAAGCTATAGTTCTTTGTAGCTACTTTAACAGAAGAAGTGCAAAAAGAAGACAAGAATGTTGTTGAATACCCCAACATGAAGTTAGAAACTGATCTAAATCTAATACAGCCTAAACAATATCAAAATCAAGGTGACAAAATATTTTCACTATTGAAATGAGTGTATAGGAAACAACATGTACCCTAAAAATTCATCTTAATAATTCAACCAACATTAATGCAATATTTTCTATGCCTGGAATATTTGTCTCAGAACAAAGATCAAGACTATGGATGAGGACAATTGCTGCCTTTTGTGTTGTAAAATTTGATTTTAAGAATAATTAATGTTAAGTAATAAATAATTGTTTTATTATCAATTAATTTTAATGATTTTTATTTAACATTTATTTCATTAATGTTCCCTTCTTTGACTTTTTTTCTAATAATCAAATATCTATTTCAAGTAAACATTTTTACATTTTATCACAATATATTGTCTCTTAAGAATAATAAATCAAGCATTTATTATCATCTCTTTATTTTTTAACTAAAAACCTTTGAAACTAAAATTCTGTCACACAAAATTATTTCCTATTTATTATTATGGGCATTTATTATTATTTTCAAGCGTATGGATAAATTATCATTTTAAAATATAAGAAAAACTTGTGATTTGGAGATTTCCCCAGATTCCCCACAAATTCCAGTTTCCTATGCCCAAATTCCCAGTATTAGTATCCATATGGAATTTGAAAGCACCTTGTTAGCAGTTTTATTTATTCCCCACTTTAACAGTCCTGTATATATAGATTTATTTGAAGTCTAACTTCACCTTTAATTTCCATGGCTTGTGGGTTATTAGTCCTGGGTTATCAAGTTGTTCCAAGACTTTCTAAACCCATGTTCAAAATTTCCCTTCCCTATACTTTGTTGTGAGAATAGGATGTAGTAGTCTTTTGAGTACATCTTTTCATACATACATCAAAATAAAATAACTCCGTTACTTAAAACATTCTACAATGACAAAATCACCAAAAGTAACATAAAACAAAATATATGGTCTAATTCTCACTCTCATAAATAAAACATATTTGTAACAGACTCTGATAAAGTGAATTAATATTTTAGGCTTTTAGAATCTAAATGAGAAAAAAATGGATAGTTTTTACTTTTTAATACTTAAAATATGAACCAGTAATCCAGATGAAATTATTATCAGGGAATTATTTGCATGTAATGAGAGATGAGAAAAGATTTGGCCATTCTTCCCCAAAGGCCTACTATGAGTTTAGTCAAGGATATGACCACTTAAAACAATTTTACCACTATTTCACTATCAACCTCTAACTTAGAAATAAGAATTCCTCACGCATCTTAATCTTCACTGTAAATACGCAGCCCAAGCTTGAGGTTTCCTCATATTGTACAAAAAGAAATAAAAATAATTCAATTAAATATCAGGGTTATGTCTAAAAATGTATAAATACCATTATTTGTTAAATACTTTGATAACACGGACTAAAGAGTTTAGCTTTTACTTTTGAATACTGTATAAGATAAGAATTTGGCATACATTGTAGAAGGCATTTATTTTTAACAAAAAGATTTGGGGGCATCTTAAGAAACATGCTGAAGAAAATGTGTTTCTTATCTTTTATTAGTATGTGGGATAAATATATGAAAATATTTATGAGATTATCCCAAGGGAAAAATGCATTCCAGCAAGATAAAAGTATATGCCTACTAACAGAGTAGTAGAGCAAAGGCAGAGCAAAAGTATGTGCCTAACATTACATACAATAAAATAAAGTGCTTGCAGGGGATTATAATGTGCACTTTGAAGGAGGTTTGCTGAATATCTACTTCCTCTGTTAGCCACATCAAATAGCAGTGTTTTACTTGTATCATTTTTCTTATATTTATTATGAAATATTTCATATATACAAAATCTTAATATAACATGATATAATATACATATCATATAAATACATACAAGAATAAAAAACATACGCAGACACACACACAAGCATAAGAAATAGAAGATTACCGATATACTCAAAGTCTCTTAGGTTCCCATCCCAATCCCACCTCAAATTTCACCATAGGGGTAAGTACTGTTCTGAAAGTTATTCTTATCTTTCTCTTGTTTTATCATATACATGCAACAAAGCACACAACTGTTACATGTAAAACTCAATGACTTTATATCTATGTATATGCTCATGTAACCAGAACAGAGATTAAGACATATTAACACTTCCTGGGCCCCAGAAAGCTCTATTGTATCTCTTCCCAGTCATACCAACCTCAATGCTGCAAACAGTATACTTCCTTCTATTAACATAAAGTGGTATTGCCTGTTCTTAAAATTAATATAAATGGAATCAGAGAGCATATATTTTTAGAGGTTGGGGGAAGAGCAGAGGGAGAGGCAGAGAGAGAGAATCTTAAGCAGGCTCCATGCCAACACAGAGCCCAATGTGCCCAGGCAGGGCTTGATTTCACAACCCTGAAGACATGACCTGAGCTGAGATCTAGAGTTGGACATCTAACTGACTGAGCCACCCAGGTGCCCCCAGCATATATGACTTCTACTATTCAACACTGTGGCTTTGAAATATATTCACATTGTTGTGTGTATCATAGCACTCAAATTGTTGCTGCCTCATTTCCCAGGATTTGTCTGGTGTACAGTTCATGGGCATGGATTATTCCCATTTTGGAGCTGTTATGAGTAAGGCTGATACAAACATCTTTGTACATGTCTTATTGGTAGTCTAATGCATTCAGTTTTGTTAGATTTACACCTATGAGTGGAAATTCTGGGTCAGAGGTAGGTATATGATTATTTTTAGTAGATACTGCAGTTTGCCAAAGTAAATGTATCACATTATACTCCTACCAGCAATATGTGTGAGTTCTGATAGCTCCACACTTTCTTCAAAACTTATTCTTTTCATTTTTTTCTTTAAATTTTAGCCATCTGGTGGATTTGTAATGGTGCATGTCATTGTGGCTTTAATTTGCATTTTCCTAAAGACTGCTATGATTTTGAGCACATTTACATATGCTCATTATCCATTTAGATATCCTTGTACATGAAATGCCTGCTTAAGTCCTTTAACTTCTCTTAAAATTAGGTTGTCTGCCTTTTACTTAATGGTTTGTAGGAGTTATTTTTATGTTCTGGATATAATTTTTATGTTGAATGTATATATGCAAAAAATCCTCTCCCATTCTGTAAATTCTCTTTTAGCACAACCATTCCTTCTTGATTCTCAGATCTTTATATCTGGATTTATTTTCTTTCTTAGAGTACACCCTTTGTGTAGTTTAGTATTGAAAATTCAAGTCACTGCAAGTCCTCGTTTTGATTACCTGTGAAAGTCTTCATACATATTTTTAAAAATTACTTAATTTGGTTCACATTTCTTGAGAGATTTTTCCTAGAACCCTGGCTTTTAATTTCTGTTTTGACCTTAGAAAAGTCTACTGTTTTGCCCTCGCCTTATCTTTGTACTCATCTTCTCAAATTTTACTATAATATGATGTGTTGGGAAATTACTTTTTTATCTTTTTTGAGATATGCTATACTTTTAATATCTGAGAATCAGAATCATTTATCAATTCTAGAAAATTCTCACATATCATCTCTGAATATTGCCTCACATCAGCCTTATACCACTCTCTTAATTTAATTACATAAATGCAATGCCTTCTTGAACTCATCTCAACATCTTTTAACATCTTTTCTTATATTTTCTGTTCTCCTTCTTTGATGTGTTCTGCATAACTTAAGGTCTACCATCTCATTAACTTTCTCTTCTACTGTGTCTAAATTAAAAAGAATTATTATATATTTTTTGTTTCCTTTGTATTCTTGCAAGGAAAACACCACTGAATCTCTCTTTCAAGTTGTCCATCAAATATATGAGACACCATAGGTTCACCCAGCATCAAGTTTATTCAGCTTTAAAAAAGGGGAGAAAGCAGATAGGGGCACTACGTGAGAAGGATAACTCTGGAAGCTTCAGACATGCAGGTGCAGCATCTCATGTGCCCAATCATTTTTACTCTTCTAAGAAATCACAAGAAGGTGATAAGAGTGTCAGTCACATCAGAATAGGGAAGCCAGAGAGGCTAGAGCCCCTCAGTACAAGTATCTTTCTGGTCACCTAAAGGGGTATGTAGCTAGCTCCCATTCTTTAGCATGGCTTCAGTACCTTAATGACAGAGTATGAAATAAATAAGAATAGCATCCATGCACAGATTGCTTGAGTTTATCCTTTCATAAAGTAGATCAAGTAATAGATGGAGTCTTCTTGGCCAAGTCTATTTCACGGTAAACTTACTGGCTCCATAGACACTACAGTGGTCGTTCCCTCATTTCTCAAGTTATAATCAAAATAGACATACATAGTGGCTCTTGGAACCACAGCAATGGTCCCTTGGTCTCTGGAGCAAGAGCTATTCTATTAGAAAAACCTGGGATGAATCCTTTGAACCCCTTCTTCACTTTCTTCTGACCAATATTGTGAACATAGAACAAATCATATCCCACATGTATTGGCAGAAATCAGTGCCCCCCTCAAAGATTTGAAGATATATAACATGTTAGATAGGAACAATCCTTAGGGAGGAAAGTCAAATAAAGTGTGGAAGGAGATAGGAAGAACCAAGTGGGGTTGAGGTTATAATTTGAAGAAGTGTCTTCTGGGCAGGCATTTGTACATTACCCAAGGGACTGAGGTGTGTGGATATCTGGGAAAAAGCATTTCTCACAGAGAGAAATCAAATGTGATGGCCTTGAAGCTAGACTGTCATGGCGTGTCAGATGAGCAGTGGGGAGGCCAGCATGACTTGAGATCATTGACTGAGAAGAGGCCAGAGAAGTGACGGCAATAAATCATGTGGGGCTTTGTAGATCATTTTAGGAATTTGGGCTTTTACTCTTGAGTGAGGTGGGAATCAATGTGGTGTAAAATCATGTGTTTTTTTTTAAATGTGTTTTAATGAGATCGTGCTGGCCACTTCATTAAGAATAGACTGATTGGCAGCGAGAATAGGATACTGGCTATAGGGTTAGTACAAGTGGAAGCAATAGAAGTGGTAAAATTGTGGAAGTATTTTTATATGTTCATTCTATCAGATTCAGTTGTTAGTATTCCAGCTTCTTGGGAGATAGTCCCACAAACTTCATATATCCTCTTCCCTTTAGAAGTACATGTATCTTGAGCCTTTGGATAAACATCCAGAAGTCTCATTAATGTTTACCTTGATCTTAAAACAAACACTTTTTATATTAAAGTCCTGATTATAAGAGCCAAACACATCTCAAAAAAAAATTTACCTTCAGTTCATTTCTCACTCCCTTTCATCCCCTTCATAAAGTTGCTTGCCTGATTCTATTAAGAGGAGGGCAATACTAATAATTGGGAGTTTGGCAGCTATCTATACAGCCTGACCATACTGTGAACTTTGGTCATTGTGTCCAGTATTCTGGATCCCTGCTTGTAGCAGAAGGGCAAATTCTGGGTCCCTGCTTGTGGCTTCTTTAACACAGGAGGCCTTCTTCTTAGTGTGAAAAGCTGAATTCAATTCCAGTTAAAGAATTTTAACTTAGTTTTTATAGGATGAGTCATTCCACAGTTAAACATGATAAAGGACACACACATACACATACACACAAAAGAAAGTTAGAAAATTTATTTTCAACCTTCCAAAATCTTCCACAGATGAACTTGACATTGATTAACACTTTTCAAAGCAAAGTACTTAAAAGGATTTGTATTAAGTTAGAGATGTTTATAGACGATGTCCCCTAGAAAGACCCAGGTGGTTAATGACCAAACCTAAGGTATGCATTCTCTTTATTTTCCTATCAAAGGACTGTACTTACTAAAAGTAATAATTTTATTGTTCTCATATACCAAATGAAAACCACTAAATATTCACTGTTTTTTGGAAAACAGAAAATTGGCCTATGAGTTTTAGGAGTTTGCCAACATTGCTCAGTTGAGAAAGGATTTTCTGTGGAATTCAAATGTGGGGATGTTAAGCTTTGAAAAGTTCTTGTTCTTATGGGCACAAACCAGAAAAATAAGTAAAGGTGAAACCATCTCAGAAAATTCAGAAGTTATAAATAACAAACTATAACATCACATCAAGTCACTAAATGATCTTTAGGGTATTGGAAATCAGAATTCATTTCCGCTTAAAAAGAAAAACAGGTAAGGGGAAGTAAGCTATAATCAGAATATAAACACTGTGTGAAAGATCTCTTACTGCGTTTTTGTTTTTGTTTTCCTGTTGAGATGTTTCATGATTTGTTGTCTTCCAAAATTCTTTGGTACTAAACCAATGAAAAAGTTTTCTATCTAATACAAAATAATCATGAGATAGGGGATTAACCAACAGTTTTTGTATGGAGCATGACCTATGAACAAAGCCCAAAGCTTGCCATTAAATTCCTGTGTAACTAACAAGATCATTTCTCTGTCTCTTCATTTTGCTAGAGGCAAAATAATATTGTCCCTCTAACTTAATACATAACAATACATAAATGAGATTGTTTTCTTATAATCTTAACAAGCATCCATCTAAAGTGTTATCTAGTATACAGTACATTAAAAATACAGCATATTATCAGATTTTCAGTGATACTGCAGTTATGAACTCTGGTTGTTAGGAATCAGGGGAGAAAGTTATAGAGAATTCCCATGATTCATGATAGTTTTGGCTATTAAGCCTCAAACACTTATTTACAAACAAACTGAAAATGTGAAATCAAACTAATTTTCACAGCTCCAAGGAGATCAGATAAGATACTTAGGTATCTCAAATCACTCTCAGTTATAATTATTTTTTGAAGTTAGTTTTAGCACAAATGATGATAATTCTAGAAAAATGGCAAAACAAATCCTGAAAAACTGAAAATATTTGCTGAGCTTTCATTCTATTTTCCACTGTTTTTTTTTAAAGATTTTATTTATTTATTTGATAGAGAGAGATCACAAGTAGATGGAGAGGCAGGCAGAGAGAGAGAGAGGGAAGCAGGCTCCCTGCTGAGCAGAGAGCCCGATGCGGGACTCGATCCCAGGACCCTGAGATCATGACCTGAGCCGAAGGCAGCGGCTTAACCCACTGAGCCACCCAGGCGCCCCTTTCCACTGGTTTTTACTCAGAAACTGAAAGATAAAATTAATTTTCAATTGCCTCATGAGTGGAAGGGACAGTAAGAACTGCAAAAAAGTATGCACATTAAATAAATATGTCCTAAGTCACAATACAGCAGTATATACAGATTTGGGCACAACAGAATAGACTATGTGAATCCCATATCATAGGTTTCTCTTTAAGTATTATCTGTTAAAACTTTTGAGGGTTTTTTTTTCTTTGCAGTGGCCAGTTTCTTCTGAGGTCTGTTGGGAATAGTTGTCTTCACTTGAAGGCTAAGCTTACTTTTCCACTGCAACATTTATGTTCACTGCCCAGCTGGCTTCAGTGGCATCTCATTATTTTTGATGTTTTTTACTTTTGAAGATTTCTGTAAATAAAGAAAAATAAGAGGTGAATGGTTCATCAGAAATATGTATTGAAAGTAGTCAAGAAAGAAACTATGTGCTTTCAAATACTATTTATAGTACACTCACAGGCATGTATGTTTTTTGAAAAATAATTGGGAGCACATTAAGAGGAGGCAAACACACGAAAACAAAACTGAAGTAAACTAAACTAAACAAGGAAGAAATGTAAACTCAAGGCAGAAATTTCTATGAGGTTGGACATAATACCTTAAATTTGCAAAGTGTTTCTCTGGCTACATAGTGCTTTTCTTTACATTTTAGTTAATCTTTATAAAAACTCCAGTATGCAGGTAGCATAAGGTAAAAAACCGAATCTGCAATGAAGAGACCTGCCCAGCAATCACACAGCAAATAAGCGACCGAGGCTTGATTGTGCTCTAAAAGTGTCTGATTGCAGACCCATCACCTTGACTGTGCCACAATGCCTACAGAATGGAGCCCAAACCTAGTGGAGTTCTAAAGACTGCAGAGGAGGAAAAGAGTAATGATAAATGTTAAACTAATCAGGTCTCAAGCATAAGCAGAGTGACCTACGCTCTCATGAGCATATTCGGACTTGACATTAACGTACAACAACATCATATCAAACCCTCAAGGAAAGCAAGCTACATTGCAGATAGGAATTCTGTGTGTTCAAGCAAGACACTTCATTCCTTTCCGTTATGGCTTTGTGCAACATGGGGGATGGGTGGCTTAAAAAAAATTCTAACAGCATGCACTCTAATGGTCAAGAGGTACAGAAGACCAGTCCTCTCTTGCTTTCCCATACTTCCATTGTACTAGTGATCTGTGAGGTGTTAGTCACATGACCCTGAAGAGAAACACTCTGAGGCTCTTAACTCTGAGCTTTCATTTGCCTATGACTTCCTCCCTTCCTTCCCTCCTTCCTTTTCTTCCTCTTTTCCCCTCCATTTCTTCCTTCCTTTTTTCCTCCCTCCATCTCTCTCTTCTTCCTTTTGTTTTTTCCTTCTTTCTCTTCCTCCCTCTCTCTTTTTCTCTGTCCCTTCCTTTCCCCTCCCACCACCCCCCTTCTTTCATTCCTCCCTTCCTTCCTCTCTCCCTCCATTCCTTCCTTTCTTCCTTCCTTCTTTCTTCCTTTTCTGCTATATACTAGCTTTGTAATCTTAAAGAAGTTACCTAGCCTTTATGCACCTCATTTCCTCATCTTTAAAATGAAGAAGGGGGAAGGGATAATAATTCCTATTTTACAGGGTTATGACAAAGATGAAATGAACCAACAGATGTAAAGAATTTTACATTTGACACTAAGAAGTTTAAGTTGTCTCCCCAACTGTTAGCTATTTTTATTATAAGTGTGAAATATAAAGACAAAATATAGCTTTGTGACCTCTGAGGAGCTCATAGACTAACGGGGGAAGAAAAAAAGAGATGTCAAAGCAGAAAGAAGTGGAATTTCTCCACACCCCATGTTAATTTCCCTGGA
Organism: Neogale vison; assembly: GCF_020171115.1. Classification (NCBI taxonomy): domain Eukaryota; kingdom Metazoa; phylum Chordata; class Mammalia; order Carnivora; family Mustelidae; genus Neogale; species Neogale vison. The sequence goes on along the minus strand of NC_058091.1, from coordinate 73,242,545 downwards.
AATCTCAATTTATGTTCTTGTGTCAACACTTCCCAGTGTTAACTAGGGCTGGGGTTGGGAATACATGGTGGGATGTGGGTAGTCAGTGGCCTAAAGAGAGAAAGCCTGGATTCCATAGTCTTCTTAATTTTATTCTCTCTCATTATCTGCTAACCCCAGCTGCTACCTTTAGATTTTTAGGTCTTCCTCACATCACAAACAGTAATAAAACTACCCACTGTCGAGTATACATTACAGATGAAAGAACCCAGGCTTTTTAGGCAGTATGCCCAGATTTAATTCCCACTTCTATCACCTACAATCTTTGTGACTTTATCTGTAAAAAGGGATAACAACATTATTTCTCCTACAGTATTGCTTTTCTTGGAGAAGGGGAGGAGGGCAAATAAAATCGAGATATTGTAGGACAGAGAAGGGGAATCTGAAGAACTAGGTCTGATTCCTAATTCTAAGACTTACAGGCTGTATGTCTGGTGGAATGTCTGAATTCCATTTCTCTATCAGGGAATGAGTTGTGATAGTAATAAGTGAATCACAGAGTTGAGGAAATATCAAACGAAATAATGGTCCTGCAAGTGCTTTGCACAACGTAAAGTGCTACAGAAATATTACCTGCTATTATCATCTCATATTCACATAAAACTATAATAAGCCTGAAGTCTGAAAGTTCAATCTGTCATCTTGACAGTTACTAGTCTCACTCTCCCTTGTCAATAAGCTGATTTAAGATAGGACATAGTTAAGCAGAAAAACGGGAGGTGAGGGAATCAGAATAATCAGATTATCTCAATATAAAATAATAGGATTTAAATAATCTTTGTTTTGGAAGGGACCTTACAAGTTGCCTTTCCTTGCCTGATCTAGCCCAATCTTCCATCCAGTGTAAGAAGGCCCCAAATAACACTTGTGTTCTTGTGGCCGATTCAGGTTGACAGAATGGATTTTACATTGAATAGAAACTGAATTCTTTATTGTGTTAAACTGTAAGAATCTCAATGTGTGCAGGAACTGATTTTCCTGACAATAATTTAGATTTTAAAATTCTAATTGATTTAAAAGCTTCAACTCTTTCAGCATTCATCAACTCTTCCTTTTGGAAATGTGACAAACCTAACATGGAGGTGATGTTTCTGACATTGAGCTGAATATTCACTGATTGCTTTCGAATTCACGTTTACTTAAATGATCAAATTAACTAAGGGGTGTGGAATCGAGCACACTCCTTTGAGATCAAGCCAAACACTTCATCCACAGAAGGACAGATAAACCATGCAGTTTAGCTTTGTTTTCCTCTCTAAAAAGTATCCTCTGGTAGTTAAAATCTGCATCTTTGTAAGAATAGCCTACTATTCAATCCACAAAATAAAGCTTTATATACATAACATCAGATGAATTTTTTTGAATGAGAAGATTAAGGTGAAAGAAAAGCCTCCATTTCCTCTTACTTTATAAAAATCAAGTTCAAGTATATCTAAAATTGCTTTACATTCTCTTTTAGAGCCAATGCTTCCTAAAGAGTGAATTTGAACCACCGCTAGTCAGACCCTTCTCACTTTCCTTTTCAGGAACTTTGGGATCCAGTCTCCTCAAATTGCTCCAGCTGATGATGAACAGTAGAACCTGAAGTAAAGCGCATCTGTTTCTTGCAGGGGGCAACTCAGCTGCAAAATGCGGTTTTCTGGAATCTCTTCTGAACCTTTTCAACTGGATTTTCACCCATGTACCTACCCATTCTCACAACAGTACCAATCTTCTCCTTGCCTTTTCTTTTCTTTTTTTTTTTTTTAAAGATTTTATTTACTTATTTGACAGAGAGAGATCACAAGTAGGCAGAGAGGCAGGCAGAGAGAGAGAGGAGGAAGCAGGCTCCCCGCTGAGCAGAGAGCCCGATGCGGGACTCGATCCCAGGACCCTGAGATCATGACCTGAGCCAAAGGCAGCGGCCCAACCCACTGAGCCACCCAGGCGCCCCTCCTTGCCTTTTCTTAGGATCGTTTGTATTGAAGTCATTGGTTGAGACTGAAATTTCTGCTTTATTCTTCCTCCCATCATATAGCACCATTTTCTGGAGGCAAGTCTTATATTTATACTCCTGGCAACTGTTTCTGCACACAAGAAATGTTTGACGGTCCTCACCCATTATCTGCCAAATTCAAAATGGGAGTCTGGGTCTCATTTCTCTGGTCAAGAAATACTTACCAAGAACCTACAACAAGGCAGACACTCTTTTAGAACCTGAGGATACAGCAAATTGATACAAATCCCTGCCTCCATGGTACTTTCATGTGGGAAAGGTGTAAAGTAAAGAAGTAAAACGTACAATATGTTGGATGGCATATGGGAGACAGGCAGCCCCAGACAGGAAGGTTAGAATTTTAAGTAAAGTCTCTGTAGAAGGGATCACTAAGGAGGCAGTGGCTAAGGAAAGATCTACAGAAGATGAAGCTGAACATCATGTCACTCTCTGGGGGAAGATTACACCACTTGAAAAAAAAACAGTCTGGGCAGGTGTTGAGGATGGAGCATACGTCTAGTTTTGGAGAAACAGCTGGGGGCTGATGTAGGTAGGTAGTGAGAAAGGAGGAGAAGTACAGAGATCATTGGAGGGTTTGGTAGAAAGGTGTTATATGATCTAAGGTTTTCACATATTCCCTCTGGCTACTGTATTGAGAATGGATGGTATGAGACAAGGGCAGAAGCAGACTGACTAGGAAGGAAGTTTGTGATACAAGAATCCAAACAAGAAATAATGATGACTTAGATTTGGTTGACAACAGTAAACATGGCAAAAAAAAAAAAAAGTCATATTCTAGATATTGCTTGAGGATAAAACCAATAGGATTTGCTGAGAGAGTGGGTGTGATGAGTGGGAAGAAAGAGTTTTTCATAACTCTTCTCCCTCGTTGTTTTTCCAAGTGTGGTCCAAAGACTCCCTGCCTCACAGTCTTGCAAAAGACACGTCAAAAGAGATTCCTAGTTTCTACCTAGGAACTATTGAATCAGACTGTTAAGAGCAGAGGTTGGAAAACTTTTATTCTAAAGGTTCCAACAGTAATTATCTTGGGCTTTACATATGGCTTCTGTCAAAATCACTCAATTCTGCTGATACAGTTTAAAAGCAGCCATAGGCAACATTAAATGAAAGTGTGTGGCTTTGGTTGCAAGTCAACCTTATATAGATAATGAAATTTGACTTTCATGTAATTTTCATGTGCCAGAAATTTTTTTTAATCTTTCAAACACTTAAAAATGAAAAAACAAAAGTTTTTAGCTCATGGACATACAAAAACAGGCAATGGGACAGACTCTCCCACTGCTAGTTGGCCATTTTTCTCTAGAGAGCAGAGTCCAAGAATATGTATTTTTAACATGCTCATTAAGTGAATTTTTTTATACAGAAGAACTTAGAGAATGAGTGCAATAAGTTTTGAGAGTTATTGTCATCTGTTCTTTTTTCTTTTGCTTTGTTCATTGATCGGAATAAAAACAGATTTCTTTAATAAAACGAGAAACAGAATTAGTTTGGAATAATGGATAAAAGCAAGATCCTCAGCTGACAACAAGAAAAAAAGTTAGAAGTAAAGAAAAAGGAACTGAAAGTTAATTATGAAAATAATTAGGGAATTGGGGAGAGACTCAAAAACTTATTTTTTAGGGGCGCCTGGGTGGTTCAGTGGGTTGGGCCGCTGCCTTCGGCTCGGGTCATGATCTCGGGGTCCTGGGATCGAGTCCCGCATCGGGCTCTCTGCTCAGCAGGGAGCCTGCTTCCCCCCCCCTCTCTCTGCCTGCCTCTCCATCTACTTGTGATCTCTCTCTATCAAATAAATACATAAAATCTTTAAAAAAACCCTTATTTTTTAGAAGTAAACAGTAGTTTAAAAATGCATTTATCAAAATGAAATCTTGCCATTTGTGATGATGTGGATGGAACTAGAGGGTATTATGCTTAACAAAATAAGTCAATCAGAGAAGATAATTATCATATGATCTCCCTGATATGAGGAAGTTGAGAGGCAATGTGGGAGGTGTGGGGGTTGGAAAAGAATAAATGAAACAAGGTGGGATCAGGAGGGAGACAAACTCTAAGAGACTCTTAATTTCACAAAACAAACTGAGGGTTGCAGGGGGGTGGGGGGGAGGCGGGTAGGGAGAGGGTGGTGGGGAAGATATGTGCTATGGTGAGTGCTGTGAAGTGTATGAACCTGGTGATTCACAGACCTGTACCCCTGGGGCTAATAATATATTACATGTTAATAAAAAAATAAAAAAATTTATTAAAAAAATACTGTAAAAGAAAAAAATGCATTTATCATTAAAAAGGATCAATCAATGATTTGTGCATGATTCCATAAAAGTCAAAGGCAGAGGTCACTATATGTATCCAGTTCCCTATTCTACACAGGTTAAGGTACTGTCATTGATCTGGAGAACAGTAGGATTTTGCCCTATGAAAGAATATCACCTATCACAATTTGCACACCACTCATGCAGCTCATCTCTGCTTGTAAGCAACCTTGTGGTTTAGGTCTCAGGTAGTATATGAATTTGCACCACGACATCTCTTTTTTTTGCTTGATCATATAATGCTTTGATTGCTCTCTCTAGTGTCACACTCAAATCATAAGAAAATACAGGGAAAACAAGAAAAAATTAATTTACTTAAACAGATCTCTTAACCATAATCATAGTACGAAAATAGTGATCATTTTGGGTTTAAAAAATTGACTTTGATTTTTCATTTAGTATTTCTCAACTTCATCCCTCTTTTGCTGTCATTCTATTCTCTTCTTTGTCTCAAGATTTAATTCACCAATGTTTCATTTCTGAGATGGAATCAAATAGAAATTGACAATATTTATTTCAGAGAAAATAATTTTCAAAAATATAACTCAAGTGCAGTGTCAAGTCCTAGTAGGGAGATAAAAAATTACTAGCAAACAGCCTTTGGGTTATCTCAAGAATTTATTGGTGAAAAAAATAATGGGTTTCTAATCATTTAGTGAGCATTATGAAAACTATGAGTGGAATGAACAGAAAAAGAAAGTGGAGAGGAAGACAGGACTTCAAACAGGCTGCTCAATAGTCCATCCTGGTCTAACACTCCTGACTCCTGTCAGCCGGAAGCTGTATTTCTTCAAATCTCTGATAGATTCTGTGGTAAACCCACATGAGACACAGTTAATATGATGCCACAGCAATCAGTACAGTGCTAACCAGAAGCTGTTGATTGAGTCTTGATAACAATAATAATAAATTTTTTGTGTTTACTCTGTGCCACTCGCATGCACAATTTCATGTGAGGCAGGCATATTTATTCTCATTTTACAGATAAAGAAACAAAATCACAAGAAATGTGACACTCTTCAAAATAAGAGTTCAGTCTTAGGTCTGCCTGATTGCAAAGCCTGCATATTTCCCTCTCTACTTCACTATCCTGCAGAATGTTTCCCCAGTGATTGATGTTCCTGTCCAGCCACAGATTGAGGATAGAGTGGAGTGAAAAGAAAAGAAAAAAGAGAAGAAATGAAATGACATGACATGAAAAAGATTGTTTGCTTAGAGAAGTGTTTTTTTTCCCTTTCAATATGGTATATGATTTTACTTTTATAATTAACATTCTGCTGATGAGATCTCCCATTGGGCAAGGCTGACGAGTCCGATTTTTCATGAAGAACAAGCACTGCAGGAAATAAATTAATCTCTAGGGAAGAAGAGGGGCAAGGCTGTCAGTACTCACACCACTGCCTAATAGGAAATGATATTTCAAGATTGTTGAAAGAATGAAATGACTATGGGTTCTCCTTCCAGCATATTCTTTACATTTAAACCTTCTGAGAAGAGAGAAGTAGGTTGCTCTAAAATGAAGAGCAATCTTACAACATTTTACTCTGGGCTGTCAGTACTTCCAAGCTAAGACAGTATTCCCTAGAAACGGGAAAGAAATTCTACCATGTCGTTGTTTTGTTTGTATGATGAAAAACCTGCACTGTTTTTTAAATAGAAGGGTGAATAATATACCAGATTTTTTGATTACCAGTTTGAAGTTATCTAACATTTTATGTAACAGGCTTTCTAGTCTTTGGAGTAAAAGTAATTATTATGCTTGGAATTACACACTATTTACAATAATGCTGAATTATTGAAGTGTGCTTTTATTAAGATTGTGAAACAGAAATATGTTTTATGATATCGAAAGTACCTGTCTCTTGATGGCCTGTATTCTGTCATTTATCAGTCAAGGTCTTTAAGATGGAGCACTGGTCTTGTCTAACTCTCAAAGTCGTTCTCATACAGAACCACCTCATGTTTTATTTCTCATAATATAAGTAAAATCTGAAGTTTAGATCAAATATTAAGGTTAAGTTAAAACCCAGTATAAAAATTTGGGGGGTCACCTGGGTGGTTCATGGGTTAAGCATCTGACTCATGATTTCAGCTCAGGTCATGATCTCAGGATCATGGGATGGAGCCCCAAGGCAGGCTCTGTGCTCAGTTGGGATTCTACTTACGATTCTGTCTCTCTCATCCTCTCCCTGCTCACTCTCTCTCTCTCTCTCAAATAAATAAATAAAATCTTTAAAATTCTTTATTTTCCTGTGGATACATTCTTCATTTGTAGCTTCTACTTTGACCTCAGTGATGAATTTTTCCATGGAGCTTGTCTTCTCTCCCTTATTTAATGTACCACAATATGTAGTTTCCTACCTGTGGTGAATTACTTCTATGTGAATCTTGCTTAAGGATGACCAACAGTTGTATTGCTCGATGGTTATCAGAATAGACCACAGAATCCCATGCATTCAGAACTGACAGGGCACAAAGATTACTTGGTATGCTTCCTATTTGGGTGAAGAAAGTATAACTCAGGAAAATGAAATGGTCTATGAAGGGCAAAACATCTAACTGTGGCAGAGCAGGAACTAGACCTTAGGGTATCTGCTTTTTGTTTTCTGGCCTAAGGGTCTTCTCACTACTTGACAAGTTGAATTTATGGAGGACAGGTCATGGCATGAATTTAATCTAAAGATGGAGGTATAATTAGAAGGACATATCTGAAGTTTCAAAAGAAAGGAAATTCCATTAGATAACTTTGTTCAGGATAGAGTATAAAATTTGTTCAGTGGAGAACATTTATGTAGGGCAAAAACAAATAAGCATATTTAAATGACTATCTTTTCTGGCAGAGTGCAGTTTCTAAGAGACACAGAAGGAGGAAACCCCTGTTCAGTCAGTCAGACCACCAGAAGCGATCTCTGCAATTCATGAGTGACCTACATAATAATCAGATCCTCTTTACAGCTTGCTGGTCATATTCTGATACCATGAGACTTTGCCCTCAACTGAAGGAAGCCACTTCACCCACAATCCTTCTCAGAAGCTGCAGTATCCAGTGATAGAGTGATGCAGGGGCTATAAAGGTCTGGCCCCTCATCTCAACACAGCACAACTCCAAAGAGCCACACCAGCTCCAGGGCTTCCAGTGGGATCAGCAAAGGTCTTTGTCATGACTGTATAATGACTCAGCTTCCCCCTCTGCTCAGACCTATTTTTGTCTCTCTGCTTTATGTGTTGTTTCTGAGATCATTTCCCAATAAATGTCCCAGCCAGGGAATGAGGCATGAAACAAGTCGCTGAAAACAAACATTGGGTCTTCACACATGTTGTCTACCAAAAATAATAACCAGTGGAGTCCTGTGCTCTTCCTCAGCTACTGAGGCTGGTGGAAGGCAGGCAAGTTGTCCATTAGGGAAGGTCAGGACTTCCAGGCCTCTGCAAAATTGCACTGTTTCTTGGACTCAGAGGAGTCAGTGATTCATCTTCAAAGAAGGTTTCCACTTGCCGTCCATGACCACGGAATTCAGAGGGGCCATGGAGTTCCCGGGAGGATACAATTTTCAAAGGGAAAAAGTGCCAGCAGAAAATGAGGAACCACAAGAGCCACAGCACATGAGCACAGCCAGCACTGTGCAGAAGATACCATCCGGAAGCCAAGTTCTTCTTAGCAACCAGCTCATAAAGATGCAGAAGTTAGTTCTAACAGCTACACCTCAACTGGAGTCTATGATGTCCTATATGAACTTTAACCTATTTCCTCTAATGTAGTCTTCAAAATAGCTGATGGTGTAGTACTGTTATTAACCCGATTTCAGAAACAAAGAGACAGAGACATTAACAAATTGCTCATGGTATACAGCTCGCAAGTGGGAGCCGAGATTTAAACCTAGCAGTCTGAGTTCAGACTCCAAAGGTTAGCCACTTAATCATCCTACTTTCAGAGGACTGTTCTTTTAGTAATTTATGGACAAAACAATGTACAGACTTAATAACAAGGTTCCTAAAATAAGATGTGGGCATTGCCAAGCTGCCAAGCAACCAGAGTGAATCAAGGACCCACAGAAGAAGGTCATGCAGGAGATAGGGTGAAGCCTTTTCATCAGTTGCTTAGGGAAGAGGAGCCAGGCCTGACGGCAGTGATCCTGAGGTGCAGTTTATTGCCCTTCAGGCTGCAGTAGAGCAAACTCTCCTCCCATGGTGTGCATGCAGCCATTCACAGCGAATCTTCTAGTTATTTCTGTTCAATTCCAAAATAAAGAATTTCCTTTGGTATAATTATTAGATACATATTTGAATTGGTTCTACGTCATCTAACTGGAAGAGTAAGATCTGGTTGTCCAGAAGGAGCAAACCTGGAGAAGCAGCACCCTGGTCTTCATAAGATTTTTGGTTTTTGTCCAGGATGTACTACAAAGACTCTAAAATTGCCCTTCTCGCCCAAAAAGAATTTAGGAAAGAACTGCCTTATGTCTAAGGACGAAAAAGGGGAAAGTTCAGAAGGGTTATCATTTGCTCCTCCTCAACTCCATGGTGGCTACTGGATATTCTGAGATCGGTGAACTAGGGAACATGGAAATGTTAAATAGAGATCCAGGGAGTCTTTTTTTCTTTTTTCTTTTTGCCAAATAAAGGCACATATATTGTATTGTACAAGACAAAAACAAAGTTTGAAAAATTTTATTTTTGTTACACCTGACTTCTGTATTTTTGAAGCTATTTCCCAAATGAACATGATAAATAATTTCTAAATAAATGCATGTCGAAATTAACCTAAATAGGGAAATGTCATTTTACTCTTCTTAAATAAAGTTAGGAGTCTCATTTGCTTAAAACCACTACTATAGGGGCGCCTGGGTGGCTCTGTTGGTTAAGCATCTGCCTTTGGGTCAGGTCATGATGCCAGCGTCCTGGAATCGAGTCCTGCATTGGGCTCCCTGCTCAGCAAGGTTGCCTTCTTCTTCCTCTCCCTCGACCGCTTCCCCTGCTTGTGCTCTCTCTCTCTCTCAAATTAAACAAACAAACAAATAAATAAAATCTTAAAAAAAAAAAAAACCACTACTGTAATTCCAAGTCTTCTTTTTTCTTAAGTCACCACTTACAGGCAACATGTTCCAGTAGGTGCTGCCCTGGTCTGGAACACCCCTGGCACTATCCATCCAGGGGACAAAGCTGGGGCTGTCCCACACCAGCCTGGGAAGACACACACACAGGGTAGTTTCCCATGATTGAAACAAAAACTTTGATCTCGGGAATTTCACTATCTGGTACTTTTTAGGATCCATAATCTTAAGGAGGAAAAAAAAAGTTTTCAATGAATTAATAATGGCTTGAGACTCAACAAGCTGTAGCAATATTCACTGCAGTACTTGCTTCTTTATAGTCATGCTTGATTAGTATTTGAAATTTGCAGGAATTGCAATATGCATGGTTTTCAAAGCCCTTCCCAGGATTTCATTTTTATCACTCGACAAGAGTCAATGAAAAGGCAGTAAGAAAAGCTCTATGGGATATTTTTATACAAGTGTCAAAAGCCAGTAAGCTAACTACATGAAAGGACCCAGATTGTACAGACAGAGTTTGAGCAGAAACACTTCAGAGACTTTATATCTAGTATTTTGACTTTTACATGCCCTTGGAGGGGGAAAAAAAAAAGTGCTAGCTACAAAACCAAATAAGGAGGGGAAAGGAACAAACCATATGCTTAAGAATTACAATTTCCATTTTCCTACAAACGAAATGTGAAGTTTCAAAGATAAAATATGATAGAAATTGAGCTGCTTTGGTGTGTCTAAAATGTGTCCAAGAAAGAAAATTCTCATTTCCCTTGCTAACTCATCCCAGATTTTTACAATATAGAAGTTAGTCTGAACGCTGTCAACTTCTCCAGAAGTCCATTTACTCTTGTTTTGCTTTTAGTAGAGATAAAAAACATCAGATCATCATCTCTAGAAACAAAACTATTGTAATTCAAATCTACATTAGGTTATTTATCTGACGCATCTTTAAGTTAAAGACATCTCAATTACTATAACTTTTTTTCACCCCATTAATCCTTTTGTTAATTCTACCAAAAATTTAAAAACATTACTGTCATAATAATACAAGCAATATTAAACACTTCTTGGCCATGAAAACCATAAATGAGAAAACTCTAATAAAAAGGAAAAATGAACAGACCTATCATTGTGTTTAATATTATACTGCACTTAAAACTACATTTCTTGGGCGCCTGGGTGGCTCAGGCACCTTAGCCTCTACCTTTGGCTCAGGTCATGATCCCAGGACCCTGCTCAGCAGGGAGCCTCTTTCCTCCTCTCTGCCTTGCCTCTCCACCTACTTGTGATCACTGTCAAATAAATAGATAAAATCTTTCTTAAAAAACTACATTTCTTTTTTTAAAGATTTGTTTATTTGTTCGAGAGAGAGAGAGAGTGCACACAACAGGGTGGGGTGCAGAGAGAGAAAGAATCTTGAAGTAGATTCCCGAATGAATGCAGAGCCCACCACTAGACTGGATCTTAACACCCCAAGATCACGACTTGTGCTGAAATCAAGAGTTGGGCGGGCACCCAGACACCCCTAAAACATTTCAGTGAGATTTGCAGTTGAGGCAGTCACGTTGACGGAGCCTTATATTCCAAGCAAAGTGGAAGTTAGAATCTGTAAATTAGGCTTGTGGCATGTAAACAGTTAAAACCAGTAACATGTGGCTTCACCGACCTGTGGTTACACTGGGGGCTACTAGTTGAGCTGCCCCACTCTTGCTTCTCTCTTTCTCCAATTCGGCCAAATCACTCTGACAACCAACTGGTACTTTTGAATCCAGGCCAGCTTGATTTGAGCGCAGTTTCTTGGATATGTCTACATGGAGACTCTGAAATGACACAGGCCAGAGTGACTGATTCCACAAGTAAATTATCAGTCCAAAATAAATGCTTCCCAGAGATATGACAAGGATAAACATATATCATATGGCAAGTTATGTTTGTATATCTGAATCAGAACATTCTATATGTCAAAGTGACTTACAAATTACACTTTCGTCAATATATTTTGGTAATCTAGGCACGGAATTTTTGAGATGATCTAAGTGACCAGAATAAGTCATCTCAGACTTGGAAAATCATCTTCAATTCCCATTTGATTATATAATTTTCTTCTTGTGAAACTTAGAAGATATTTTTCATTTAAAACATTTTCACTCGGTTTTTATTATTATAGTTAAATTATCCAGCATTTCATTATATATCACATAATTACATATTGTATAATGAAGAGCAGGTTTCATTTCTGCATTATCTGTAGACTTTTTATAAACGAAATCATAACAGCTAGTTTAAATTAACCCACATTTGTATCAGCATTATTCAAACTTGACAAAGCTCCTCCAGTCAGTTTAAGAATAATAATTCATCCTAACAATGAATTATTAACGCACAACATCAATGGACCTTAAAACACATCTCCCATATAAGAGATGTCAGAGTGTTTGATGTTATTCGATCATATTGTACGCTTCAAAAGAATCATCTGATAAGAGCAAACACTAAAGACCTAAGTAGGAAGTGGAACTTTCGGCACTTTGCTTCATATCCAAATTCAGATTAGAATTTTTTCAGTTTAAATATGGCTACATAGTATTCTAGATTCATGCAGGCAAAGTTAGCCAGTCAACTTTAGCCATCCACATTAACCATTTTGGTTCACTGAAGGAAGGATGATGAACATTTTCCTTAAGTTCCTCCTACAGACCGTGTGTAGCATTAAATTTATTAAAACCTTCATTAGAAGCTTGATTGAAAGGCTTTTAACGTTTGGAAAGGGCCAATAAGGAAATTACAGCCCACCATAATTAAATAACTGGCCCAAATAAACAGAATGAATGGCGCCGAGCCTCAGGGATACGTCTCCCAACCTTTAGGAGTCCAGTTTTCTTCATGCCGCTCTACAATTCATTAATTCATTTACCCATTCAGTGCGGTGGACTGGTCGCACTCACAGCCCTGATTCTTCACCTCTCTCCATATCCATGTCCTTTCCATGTAATTTTGCCATGCCCTCCTACTCTGACTTTTGACGCATACATGTAACTTCTTCCGGATTAATAGGATATTGGCACATGGACATAGAGACTTGAAAGATACTTTCACAATTGACTTTGATCACTCTTGTCCTTTTACCATGCCATGCCTAGACTAGATTGCTGGAGTTTCGGCAGGACAGAGAGTAAAGTCAGTTTACCCTAGTCCTCAGAGCTGAGACAGTCAATAGCCAATGGAACCCCAGACATCTGGGTGAATCCAGCCTAGGTAATTGAAACTAAGTCAGGTCATCTGAACCTCACAGCTTCAAGGACTAAATAATGTGGTTTTAGCGATATGTTAAGTTTTTCTGGTAAGTATGCAGCATTGTGTGGCAATAGATAAATGATATCTCCAAGGGCCATTTATCTATAGAATCCCAGATACTGGGTATGAGAAAACAAATGTAATATATAAAGTATAATATGTAAATATGACATAGTCTGAGACTTTAAATGGTTTAAACTAGTTTCTTCAATTATTCAAGTGGAGAATTAAGCTAGTGTGTGTGGGATGCATGGGTGCCTCAATCAGATAAGTGTCTGCCTTTGGCTCAGACCATGATCCCAGGGTCTTGGGATCCAGTGCCACATTGGGCTCCCTGATCAGCAGGGATCCTGCTTCTCTCTCTGCCTACCACTCCCTCTGCTTGTGCTACCTCTCTTTCACACATACACACAAATAAATAAATAAAACCTTTAAAAAATAAGAGTGTGGTAAGTCATTTGTAGATAATTCTCAAATTCCTTCTTTAATAACAAAAGTTGGGATCCAGGTAATACTACAGAGGGCAACTCAAAAGATCAGAATTTGAGTATCAGCATTGATCAAAACAAAACTACTACACCTACTTATATTTGATTCATCCACAGCCCACAAAAATGTAAGTCCATCACTCAGTTTGAATTTTTTAATTTGTTGTCAGGCCTGACACATAGTTTGTCTTAGCACATAGCTTTGAAAAGAAGCAAATTCAACCAGCATTTAAGTACTTTCCTGATTTTGATATTAGATGCCTTTGGAAAGTATATTATTATTTCAAATGATTAGATGATTATTAAATCATAGTTTTTCAGTACTGAGAAATAAACTAGATTAAACAAGAAATGTAGCTTCTTGCTTTTTCATAGCAATTTCAATCGGTAATATTAAAATTTCAATTGACAGGATTAAAACAATTATCAATTTCAATTGATAATATTAAAACATTGAGGGGAAAAATGTAAGGTCATGAGAATTTCACGTATTATAATATACCCCAGACTTCAAAGAAGAAACACAGAACTTCAATAAAGTTCTTAAACCTGAAATCTGTAACTTGAAAGGCTGAGCAGATCAAGGCTGATAGATCATAATGGGTCAAGTACTACACAGGCCTGGTGCATCTGGGTGCAAACCTCTGGCAGATTGGGCATTTTATGAACAAATTAGCGTTTCAATAATTAAGAACCCCATTTTTCTAGAGGCACCCCCACAATGGGGTCTCCTCTATCTAGTCAAGCCATGTCAAGTTTTCCACTCTCTCCTTACCTTTACTTGGTACAGATGAGCTCCTGTTCCCTAGTCCTAATGTAATGTGAGGTAGATGTTTCTTAAGCTACTGACCCTGTCATATTCTCTCATGACCCTGTCATATTCTCTCAACCTTGTCTACTTATAGTCAGTCCCTCTCTCCAGTTCCCTGGTTCTCCAAACCACTCACAGATATTGATTTTCCCCACGATGCTCCATGCTTCATTGCCCAATCGCCTTCCATTAATCATCAGCCCCTTCCTCTTTCTCTCTCTTCTTTCTTATCCCTTGGATTCCTCCACAGTGCCTTCAGAACTTTGCTCTGTAGTTTGCAATTTTCACTGCATATTCAGCTTTCTTTCAGAACATTGTCTCTACCTCCCTACCTTGACTAAAATTCCATTCTCCACTGAAGACAGTATTTCTCCTGCAAACAAAGATGGCTGCTTATTCCTCCACACCCTAGATACTCTCAGGTTGGTGATATTCTTGCCTATTGTACTGTCCATTGTTTCTTTCCCTCCTTGCTAAATATCCTTGCTTCTTTTATATTCCTGCCAGCTAGCCATGCACCATCTCCCCTCTTGCTGGAACCAAATATCTACTAATCTCTAGTCACAATCCATCCTTCATAAAAACACTAGATCATAGTTTTCCCTTCTAGCCCTAAGATCCTGGTTGATGTTCACATCTGCACAGACATTCTACTCAATATCCTGACCAGATCTCTTTATTAAAAATGAACTGTACATTTCTCTACCTTAGACTTTCATCCCCAGAATCAGACCTGAAACCTGTCATAACCTTTTCCACCTCCAAAATGACTAAGTGTGTTCCTCTCTCTCTCTCACCTAATCTCCTATTCTTTATTGTCTGTAGTCCAGCCAAGCTCCCATCTCCAATACTGCTTTTTCCACTACAACAGTTCTTGGGCCTCACCAGAATCCGAGCTCCACTGATCCCTTTGCTTTCCCTATATCCACCAGCCTTCTAGGTTCATTTTCCTTTGTTCTCTACACAATATCCATCCCAGTTTGAAAACTTTCATCTGGCCAGTAGAGTGTCAGCCTTTATGCAGCTTTCCCCCTCAGCAACATTTGACATGTCTAGTCACTCCCTTTCCTTGGCTTTGATGTCCCTCCTACCTCTCTCCCTACTCGTTCTTAGTCCCTTTTTTGGTTTGACCTTCTTTACCTCAACAATGGACTGTTAAGACTTTCTCAAAGTTTTGGTATTGACCCAGTTCTCTTTGTACCATCCTGGATAATTCCAATGATCACATGGCTTAACTTACTGTCTATGTGTTTATGACTCCAGGGATAAGGAGAGATTTATTAAATGAGATGACTCTAGGCCTGTGCGCCATGATCAGCACTCTAGATTCTGATTCTAACGTCTTTTAGCTCTACCATTACGCCACTCTTCCCTCTTATCTTAAGGCTTAGCTTTTTTGTCTGCCTAGAACATTCTTCACAAACTCTTCCTCCTTAATTTCACTAAGTATGTCTCAAATTCCTGTAGGTTTTCCCTTACCATGTAGCATTTAGCCAGCACCTTTGTTCTCTAGTCTTTGAGTACCTTGTGGTTCCACCGTGATACAGTTTTAACAATATAATTAAATAATACCTGGTTTGTTGTTTAATGTCTATCTCTCTGGTTAAAACATAAACTCACTCAGAATCGGGACTATGCTTGTCCTATTCGTTGTTCTCGGTCCTTATCGCAGGGCTTGGACGCCTGGGTGGCTCAGTTGGTTAAGCAGCTGCCTTCGGCTCAGGTCATGATCCCAGCATCCTGGGATCGAGTCCCACATCGGGCTCCTTGCTCGGCAGGGAGCCTGCTTCTCCCTCTGCCTCTGCCTGCCTCTCTGTCTGCCTGTGTTCGCACTCTCTCCCTCTCTCTCTGACAAATAAATAAGTAAAATCTTTAAAAAAATTTTTTTAAAAGATTTTATTTATTTATTGAAAGGAGAAAGAGAGCATGAGTGGGGGGATGGACAGAGGGGGAGGAAGAAGCAGACTCCTCGCTGATCAGGGAGCACCTGTGGGACTTGATCCCAGGAGCCAGGGTCAGGACCTGTGTTGAAGGCAGACCCTTAACTGTCGGAGCAACCCAGGCGCCCCTAGCTCAGAGTTTTAAATACAGTAGGTATTAAATAACTACATACTAAATTAATGGAGAAATGCATGAATAAATATAGACTTAATTTTTATGACTTTTTCTTTGGCTAGTCTATCAATGGATACAACATCGTCACATGTTCCTATGTTAGAAGTGATATGGAGCCACTTTTAACAGTAACACTTAGTATGTATTTGAAAGGAACACATAGTTCAACTTGTTTGATCTGTTAAAAAAACACACATTGCAAATTTTGTGGTTTTAAATAAATTCGCTGTGGCAATCCTTGCAAACACTATACGGTATCCATCTATTTCCGTGGCTCAAGTTAGATTGGTTACTCTCTGTGAAAATTATAAATCAAAGAATGGTTATATTAGAGAAATTGAGAACTTAGTGTGTATACACATTGGCCCCATATTCCCTAGGGAAGAAATTGTGACCTGACAATAATGGAAGAAATAAAACTCTGCCAGGAACTACTTTAATGATGTCAAGCCTTCAACCTGAAGATTAAGTCCAGAGGAAAACGAGAAAAATAAAATGTGTGCAGAGAATAGAGAGGAATAGAGATAAATTTGAACTGGCACACATCAAGTCTTTCTGACCATTCTATAGGCGTAGTTCAAAAATAAACCCTGTTTGTTTTGTGTAATTTTGACTTAACTTGTCATTGGAAATGAGTTGTTATAATCCTGCCTGCTAATATAAATGACTATTGAATTATTTTTCATGTTATTCTTAGCTTATAGTTTGTATATTGCTTTTAGGGTTTCTGTTGAAAGCAATTATCCAGTTATAAGACACTGAGTATTTTTCTTATGAAGGAGAAAGGAACAAATAAATATTACCCCCCAAAATATTTTCTTTTTTCAAATCCATCTTTCATCTTTCATCTCTTACCTATGGCCATATTGTTGGGGAAAAAATCATCCTTTTCCAAACAATTCATTGAGATTCCAGGTTCATGATTACATTTGTTCGTGTCCTTTCTCCCTAAGGGCTAAACTCATTTTTTTTAGAAAGCCACACAGGGCCTATCTTGACCCAGGGACTAACCGTCATTCACATTTTACACAACACAAAGTATCCCAGATAACGTACTTTACTTTTTACTTGGTTAAAAAAAAAATCAATCACTCTCCTAACAGACTAAAACAAGCATCCTCTTCTCTCCTTATATAAACAACTGCTCCTTTCCACAGCCTGTACTTTTTCACTTCAGAAAAGTGAATTCAAGGGATATGTGAGAAGACATTTCAAGTGATACTTGGGAGGAAATTTCTCATTAAGTAACTTTTCTTCCTCAGAA
This sequence comes from Neogale vison, assembly GCF_020171115.1. Taxonomy (NCBI): domain Eukaryota; kingdom Metazoa; phylum Chordata; class Mammalia; order Carnivora; family Mustelidae; genus Neogale; species Neogale vison. Next base: position 73,225,184 of record NC_058091.1, on the reverse strand, counting down.
TTAAATTATACTTAAGAACAGTGGTAACAATAATTCAGAAACTATACATTAAAATAAATAAATGAAGTTCCAAATCCAATCATAAGAAACACAGGTTTGAATATTCAAATTATCATTCCAGGAGAACATGTAATCCTCTATGCATCTGTCTTTTAATGTGTATGTGTGTTTTCTCTTTTGTTTGTTATATGGTTGAATCACCGTAAATAATTCAGAAGATTATTAAGTGGTTTAAAAAAACTAATAAATTTCTCATGGTGCATTATAAAGGCCCAATTAAATGGAGGCAAATGTTTGGTTTTTCTGAGGAAAATATTTAAACAAGCAAGGATCTAAACTGAAAAATAATTTGAAGTTTATCATCCATATAAACAGTGCTCTCTTTCAGACAATAACATGAGGTTTCATAAAATCATCCATCTATACTAATAAACTGTCTTTTTACGCAGAATATGTTCTTTAAAAAAAAAAGATTTTATTTATTTATTTGACAGACAGAGATCACAAGTAGGCAGAGAGGCAGGCAGAAGGGGGTGGAGCAGGCTCCCTGCTGAGCAGAGAGCCCGATTCAGGGGCTTGATCCCAGGACTCTGGGAACATGACCTGAGCCGAAGGCAGAGGCTTTAACCCACTGAGCCACCCAGGTGCCCCGAATATGTTCTTTATACCAACTCCAAGAGAGTCGTTTTGAGCTTGTTCCTCCCAATCCTGACGAACCATCTTTGGCACCTTTCCTGTCCCTTGTAGTTTTAGGGGGTTTGCCCAGTGCTGTGGTTGGCAGGCTTCATTTCATCAGTGCATCAAAAGCCCACTGTAACCTTTCCTGCCCATCCCAGAGTTCCAGGCTGTGGCCCTCCCATGTCAGACTCTTTGCTAGTATCCCTTACCTTCTTCAGCAAGGGCTTCCCCTACCCCGCTTCAACCAAACACACTTCTTCAAATGGGACCGTGCTGCTTGGACTCTGAACTGGCAGCTAACTGGGGACCTCAGTAATAACAGATCATGTTTAGACACTCTCGACCCAATTGTAGTGAACAAGTGGGACAGATCCCTTTCTTGCCTACTGCAAGTACTACCAGAAGTTCAGGACATTGAAGATTTGGGGTCTTCTATCTGCCCTACTCTTTCTCTTGGATCAGAGAAGAGGCAATTGGCCTATGGGGAGTGGTGGGGAAAAGCCTGTATCTGCTTCCCTACTTGCTCTGATGGGGAAAAAAAAAATGACAGCTTTCCATCTCAGCCCTTCAAGAACTTCTTCTAACTGCTGAATTTACTGAGACCAGATCCAAGAAAACAAATCCCTCCCTGCTGGGACTACTAGAGAACTGGAACTATGATCAGGCATCATATATCAAATATTGTTCCATGTTCTCTGGGAAAGAAATCATTCATTGTTAAGACTCCTTTAAACCTTCATTTTCAAAGACATATTTCTAGAACATATCATGTATTAAGGAAAGATATTATTAGTATGCATAGATTTCAGTTGCTTCTTTCTCTATCTTCCCTGCTGAAAACAGGGAACTAGATAGATTGACTTCTAGAAGTCCCAGCATCCTGATTTGATGTTGATTTGACCACCCTCTTGGGAAAAAGCAAATCCTAGCTCATGAGAGCAGGAAGAACTCAATATAATCACACACTGTGTTTGATTTAAACAAGTTTAAGAATTTTCCTTCAGAGTACTCAGGGTAAAGAACCTCTTCACACCCTTTTGTCAAGCTCAATTCAATCTGCCTCTTGCTATTCTGATCTTCTATAAATTTAGCCATAAATAAAATGGACACTTGAAGCAAGGCTTAACCAATATATCTTTATTTGAAAATGAGGCCAGAAGAGACAGCTAATCTGTACATTTATTAATCTTAAGGAGATAAATGAGAGGTCCGGCTGCCCTCAAGCCCTCAAAGATGTTAGCAACGTCACTCCAGATAATGGACAAGCAAGCCAAAGGGTTTGCTGTATCAGAGCTTCTATGGTCAGGGCATTCCCTACAAAATACCAAGGTCAGCTCATTTACAATGATTCATGGACACTGGAATAATTCTGTATATAAATAAATTTTCTTCTTTCTCTTTATTTTGTCTTCCTGCAAACTGTAAAATTAGTAATTCCCATAACTATTGTTCAAACTTTCATAGCTCCTATTTTAATTGGAAAATCGTAACTCTTAGATGCCGTGGGGGCAATCTGTGGGCAAAGGGCAGGAAAATTAATCTTGGTCTGAATTAGAGAAACAGAAATTGCAGTAGAATAAAGTATGTGACATATTTTTTGTTTAGATTAGTTTTTCATGCAATTAGTGTTTAATCAGTAGACATATGAATAGCATTTGAAAATTGTCCAGCAGAGCAACAGTTGCTGCAGATGGCAGATGGGAACGGCAGTGTACCATATAATAGTTCTGTGTCTAGGAAAAGTATTCTAAATTCATTTCTTAAAAAATTACATTTGAAATCATTTTAACCTTCTGGGTATGAAAACACAGACTTCCATGTAAGTCTGTGGAAGGTACCTCTCCTGGCAACCTGATGTAAAACACTGCTCTATTATTATTTGAGTTAGAAATGATTTTGATGAGTATGATGCATCTGACTCTTATGTTGCCAGGTGACATCTAGGTCCTCAAGTTTTCTCAGTTATCTGAGGATCTCTCTTTGACTTCCTTGTGAGGGGTCCAGAGACGATATTTCAATTTTTTTCCTCCTTTAGCAAGCTCGCAGTCACTGCCTGGCATCCCGCAATCTTAGGAAGTTCTTTAATCATGTAATTGATTGAGATTGTGGCCATCTGAAATCAATTCCCACAGCTTTCCCTGTCTCGTCTTAGAAATGCGCTTGATCTCTCATCTTTCTTACAAAGGGTACTGTCCTCTTTCTAAAGTCAGTGCCTCCTGCTTTGACTGCGACACTCCCCCCGACTCCCCCTTTGACTTTATCAATTACTCTGCCTGCTTGCATTGTACTCCCTGACCCCGCTCTCCACTGCCTCATTCATTTTCTGCCAAGCTTTAGTAAGAGTAATCTATTCTTCCTGGTCTTTTTCTTCCCCTCCCACTCACTTAATATCTGGGTATTTACAGAGCGCAATCTGGTTTCTGTTCTTACCACTTGACTGAAAATATTTTCACCAATAACTTTTTAGCCATCAGTCATAAATCCCATGGCCTTTTCTCAGATCTCACAGTTCCCGAGCTTTCTGTTGAACGTCACTCTGATAACCATCTCATCATTTGAAAAAAAAAAAAATTTTTTTTTCCCCTCAATCTCCAGTAACACTGTTTTCTCATCTTCCTTTAATCTCTTGGATCCTTATTCACTCATCTGTTTTACCATCTTTTCTCTTTCCTGCCAACCTCTAAATCAGTGATCTCTGAACTATTCTGGTTACATGTGCCTAATAAAAACTTGAAGCATAAGACACACATGTATATATACATAAAATTATGTATGTATGTACTCTACTAACATATATAATTAGGCATATTTACTCTACTGATAATATATCATGTGCATTATAAAACAAATTCAAAGTAGACATTTTAAAATAATAAAGTTGATTAAAGTTGAAGTAAAAATATTTTAAGCAAAATTATTTATTACTAGTATTGAGAAACATGGTTGAATCATTTTTGTTATTTTTTAAATCTTGATTTAACACTTTGTGATACAGCAATTCAGTGGTTTGTTTCATAGTTCAGTGGATTGATATACTGGGTTTTCGTAGCTGTCACTGCTAAAAATGATACTTCACAAAGGTACATGGATCCAAATGAGAAAAGTACATTGTTAGTTGCTGTAAGTCATGGTACATCTTTTCAATGATGCCTACTAATTTTGCAAAGATATTGTTGAAATTGGCTGATAAATTCCTATCTTCCCTGATGTCAAAGTGATGGTCAATTAATTAATATTTAACTATTGGATTTTTCAAAGGATTTTTTAAAATTCATTTGTCAGGAAGAGAGAGAGAGAGCAAAAACAAGTAGGAAGAGAGACAGGCAGAAGGAGAAGGAGTCTCCTCATGAGCAAGGAGCCCCATGTAGGACTCAATACCAGGACTCTGGGATCATGACCTGAGCCGAAGGCAGATGCTTAACTGATCGAGCCACCCAGGCATCCATAACTATTGGATTTTTAAATTCTCTATTTATTTGAAAGAGAGGGAGTGTGCGCTTGAGCAGGGGAAGGGGCAGAGGGGAGGAGAAGAGACAGTCCACCAGCAGACTCCCAAGTGAGGGCACAGCCTGATGCAGGGTTCCACTACGGGACCCTGAGATCATGTTCTGAGCAGAAATCAAGAGTCAGCTGCTTAACCAACTGAGCCATCCAGCTGCCCTAACTATGGGATTTAAAACACACTGAAGGGCCCCTGTGTGGCTCAGTTGGTTAAGTGTCTGCCTTCAGTTCAAGTCATGATCCCAGGGTCCTGGGATCAAGCCCCACACTGGGATCCTTGCTCTGTGGGGAGCATGCTTCTCCCTCTCGCCTGCCTGCTGCTCTCCCTGCTTGTGCTCTCTCTCTCTCTCTCTCTGCCAAATACATTTTTAAAAAGATGAACACACACACACACACACACACACACACACACTGAAATCCTCTGGAAGATTTTGTAAGTGGTTAGAAATTCTGTTTGCAAGTTTTTAAAGTTTGCAAAATGAGAAGCTACATTGTTTTTAGCTATGGAAGCACAGAACATCAGAAATATTCTGAACTACTCATTTCTGAAATATTCTAGATAGGATAATTGATTCTTTTGTTACAGTTGTTTTTGCTCCTTTTAACTGAAGAGTCAGCTCCAGCACCTATGTGGGCATTCCTCTAGATGCCAGACTGCTGGACAGGCCCCCAAGGATAAGGGAGACAAATTTGAACAGTCACCTTTATGCAAAATAAAGTTTACTATTAGCACATCTTTAATTTGGAGAAAAATGATCTGTCACAAGACAATCACAAATCTTTAAACCGTGCAAAAGCGTACCAGTTACTCCTCATCTCACAAAGTATCTGAGGGTCCTACTATACTTTATACTTTTGTTTCTATAAATCAACCTCCTATTTAAAACATTGTCCAGAACTTTGTAAACTTCTGGCTACAATTTCTTTGCTGTAGGAACTTGACTATATGACACTGGGAATACATTTCAGAGGTGGAGTCATGTCGTTAATCTCCCTTTAGAGTCACCTTCCGAAGTCTAGGCAGCACCATTGCTCTAACAGCAGTGGTGCTGACTCAGTTCATCCATAAGGCGATGCTTCTGCTCAAGAGGTCATTAAGGGATGGAACAGTGGATTTCCCATGCATTAAAAAAAATACCTCATGGATTTTATTATTGAAGCATAATCTAGCAGATACAATAAACACAGACGTTGGGGAAAAACTGAGCTCTCATGCAACTTTGCAGAAAATCTCCCTTACTGAGTCATTTGTTCATACAAATAATCGTAAAAGCTAACAGTTATTTTGTGCTTACCAAATTCCAGGTACTATTTTGTGCCTGTTACCTATATGACCTCATTGAATTCTTCAGCATTTCTTTCCCAAGCACCTTCCAAGAGTATTTTCAGGAAAAGAAATGGTTTTGTTTTTCACCATATTGCCTCTTTGTATTATTTTAGCTATTTTAAGGGAGGACTAGTATATGGATAATATGAACTGTGTTTTTCTCTTTGCCTCTATTTAAAATCTATTTAAAAAAGAGTTGAACATTAATTTTCGTGAGGTTTGAATGTAATGAAGTACTGGATTGGTTACAACATAATTACAAACAGCACTGAAAAACTGTCAACAATTGTCTTCACGTTGTTTTTGCTTAGTTTGAAAATATATTGTTAACCATGAAGGCTTCAACTTCCAGCTGCTAACATCACATTACACAGTATAAACTATGGTGAACTTCATTGTCACTGAGGATATTTGTAAATCTTCATTTCAATTATCTTGAAATTTTCAGATTTTTGGCTAATATCTTGATGGGTATGATTAGTTCGTCTTCTTATAGTTTTTTCCTCTTCCTGTGGCTGGTGGAGAAATATGTGAAGTGTGAGAAGTGTCAATTCTACTTTTCTTTTTTATCACTGTTCATATCATATCACTTTTGTTCATATTATAATATTTTAATAAATTTATCTTTCAAAGTAACACTTTTAGAAAAAGCATGAGTAATGACAACACAATGACTTGATACACACTGAATACATCTGTGTAAGTACTACTGAGATCTAGAAGTAGAATATTGGTAGGTCCCAGCATCTCCATCACGCCTTAACCCGTACATTTCCAACCCCTCCTCCCCAAAGCTAACTAGTATCCTGACTTCTAATGTCATAGATTAGATTCCTCTCTTGTTTGGAAGTTTGATATGCTCTAAATCATAGAGTATATTCTTTTCTGTGCCTGGATTCTTTCATTTTATCTCTAACGTCAGAGTAGTCCGTTGTATGAATACACCAAAATTCATTTATCTGCTCTACTACAGAAGAACATTTGAGTTTTTTCCTACTTTATAGCTATAATAAAAAACGCTGCTACGAATATTTCTACACATGTGCTTTTGTACACATACGTAAACATCTTTTTCACATATGCATAAGCTTCTGTGGCATTTTTTTTTTTTTTGGTAGGCATTTAATTGTTGGGTGAAAGTGGATATGTATGTCCGCCTTTAGTAGATTGCACAAAGTGGTTTTCCAGAATATATTCTCACCGGGAATACACAAACTTCCAGTTTCTCTACAATCTTGCTTCTGTTTGGTACTGTCCAACTTTTCACTTCATCATGCTATGATTCTATGGTATTACCTCATCGTGGTTTCCATTTACATTTCCTGGATGACAAGATTAAATAGCTTTGGTGTTTTATTGGTCATCGTGAAACACCAATTTTGTGAAGTACCGTTCAAGTATTTTGCCCATTTTCATTACTGGGCTGTCCGTATTTTTGTCACTAGTTGGTAAGAGTTCTTTACGTATCTGAATACAAGTCTTTTTTAGTATCCTTTACCTGTTTTGCAAATAAGCATCCCCCTCTGCAGCCTGCCTTTTCACTCTCTTAATGGTGTCTTTAATAGTATAATCTTTGACTGATGGGGTTTTTTTTAAAGTATTTTTTAAGAACACTTGTCCATTTTGTCAGATTCAATTTTGCTTGAAGTAGAGAATACAATTTCCAAACAACTTGACCACATTCATTTAATCTACAGCATAGTGCAATGCTCTCAAATGAAGGGGCCTAGTCAGGCTCCCATTCTCAGATACTTACTCTCTGGAAACAAACAAACAAACACAAAAATAAGATCCAGTGGCCAGAATTGCTCTATATTTTTAGATAACAGTGATCATTAACAACTGGTAATTTTATTAAAAAAACACAAACAAACAACAGCAACAGCAACAAAAAGCATCAGATGCTATGTATCTCTTGATAGAAAAAAACACAGCACTCATTATGGAGTAGTTTTCCCAGAAATTCAAACCTCAACCTATTAAGTTTCAAAATTTAATTATTAATTCACAGGAAAACAAGTCAGAAGTTCATCTCAGTAGGAAGTAACTCACAGGCAGAACAACTCCAGAATATATGACATAAAGAATATATATTTCTAGAATATACGGCATATGAAGAAACTGATAGAAAAAAATCATATATGAAGTATGAGAAATTGAGGAATAGAAGGTGTTTGGAAAACAGCAAAGTGCACTAAAACATAACAGTCAAGTTTCTACACAAGTTGCTCTAAAAAACTCGCAAAAGAAAAACCATTTCCACCCCTCCTCACTGGCAATCACGATCAGCAGAATCATGTTTTGGGAAACTCTATAGAAGGAGTCCAGTTTCTTCAACCAATTTGGAAAAAAAGATGGGAAGAATTCTATACGTTCAAAGAGACTTAAAAGGTGTCATTCAATTGCAATGTGTGTACCTTACTGATATCCTGACTCAAACTGTAAGAAAACATTTTTATAAGACAACCAGGCATATCTTATTTCTAACACAAGATCTTATATACTTAAGGAACTATTGCTATTGCTTTCGCGTATGATACCTATATTGTTTGTTTTAAGAATCACCTATGTTTCAGAGGTATCCAGTGAATTATCTGCTGATAAATTAAATGAAATGATGTCTGCTTTTGTCTTTTCCCCAAAAAAGCCAGTGGGGCTGAATAGTAAGAGATATAGGTAGAACGAAATTAATCTTGACTTTATAGTTGATGAAGCTGGCCGATGGGTGTCTGGAGGTTCATTATGCTAGTCTCTCCACCTTTATATGTACTTGAAATTTTCCAACATAAAAAGTAAAAAAATAGCTTGATCTGACTTGAGATCAAGACAGTAGCAGACTTGGGGTGCCTGGGTGGCTCAGTGGGTTAAGGCCTCTGCTTTCGGCTCAGGTCATGATCCCAGGGTCCTGGGATCAAGTCCCACATCGGGCTCTCTGCTCAGCAGGGAGCCTGCTTCCCTCCCTCTCTCTCTGCCTGCCTCTCTGTCTACTTGTGATCTCTGTTTGTCAAATAAATAAATAAAATCTTTAAAAAAAAAAAGACAGTAGCAGACTTATGTACAATGTGAGGACACACAAAAAATATACTGTATGGCAGAGAATAGGCAATAGTTCCTTAAATCATCTCAGCTGCCTAAATTTGGAGTTGGGTTAGCACTGACTTGGCTAGTATGACATTGCTGGATCCCTTACACTCTCAGAGGAACATTTCAGAGACTTGACTCAACTTCTCCTGAAGCTACACAAGAAGCTGTGGTCTGGACAACAGTGCATGAGTTGGGGGAGGGGATGGGGCCAGGGAGTAGGGTTGCAAGGTAGCAGCAAGGCTGACAGGCCTGGAGGGATTTGCTGGTGGACAATAACACAGAACAGATCCTCCCCTGTGACCAAACTCACCATTTAACGTGGCATTTGCTTTTGGTTAACTACAGGGAATAAAGAGAGAAAAGAAGAATGTTTGGGCCCAGGTGTCTTTTCCCATCTATACCTGAATTTCTCACTCTATAAAAATGAAAAATTTAGACCTATCCCTTGATATTTTAGTAGTATTGAGAAGAAATTAATTTTATTATGTTATTTGTATATTGAGCAGAGATTTTATTTACTTATTTTTATTTTTTATTAACATATAATGTATTATTTGCTTCAGGGGTACAGGTCTGTGAATCATCAGTCTTTTTTTTTTTTTTTAAGATTTTATTTATTTATTTGACAGACAGAGATTACAAGTAGGCAAGAGAAGCAGGCAGGGAGAGAGAGGAGGAAGCAGGCTCTCCGCCGAGCAGAGAGCCCGATGTGGGGCTTGATCCCAGGACCCTGGGATCATGACCTGAGCCAAAAGCAGAGGCCTTAAACCACTGAACCACCCAGGTGCCCCTGTGAATCATCAGTCTTACACAATTCACAGCACTCACCACAGCACATACCCTCCCCAATGTCCATAACTCAGCCACCCTATGCTTTTCCCCCGCAACCCCCAGCAACCCTCAGTTTGTTTCCTGAGATTAAGAGTCTCTTATAGTTTGTCTCCCTCCCTGGCCCCATCTTGTTTCATTTTTCCCTCCTTATCTCCCAGGAATCCCCCCACCGCCCTGCCTCTCAAATTCCTCATATCAGAGAGATCATATGATAATTCTCTTTCTCGAGCAGAGAGATTTTAAATTCATACTTAGAAAATACTATGAAGTGTCGTTCACACATACACACATTGAATGCATATATATATACCACTTAAAATTTGACAGAAATGTTTCAACTCACTTCAACGTTACTTTGAAAAGAGAGAAATTCAGTAGACAGTAAATTGATGATCAGGGATATTTAAGAGCCGAGCATTTGTCGATATCTTTATAACACTAAAATCTAGCCTCGGGATCATATAAGCACCCTAAATACATTAAAACCTCTACACAAGTTCTGTGTGCAATCTGTCATTATCATCTGCCGAATAAAAACTCAGCTGACAGGCAAGCTATAACAGTCAAAGCTGAGAAATGCAACTCAAGTGCTAAAGGATTAAACAATATTCTCAAATGCAATCCAGACTAGAGTCGAGGCTAAAGACTACTTGTTTTCAGACCTATGTCCAGATTCTTTTTCTTTCCTGCCATTTTATTCATTTCTCCATATTCTTAACCTCCCAAAGTTGTCAGAGTTGTGTATTACGTTGCCCTTACTGTAATTATAGGGTTTATCTCAGTTTCTGAAAACTAGAAAGTGATGAGTAAGGAAAACTGAATAACCAGATAGAATAAAAGCAAAATATCTTTCCGTTCCTTCTTTTTTCCCGATGTTAGAGAAAAGGTAAACCAACAGAACAAAAACAAGAGAACAATGATAAGCCTGTAGTTATTAATTAAAACTTGACTCAGGTAGTGTTTGATTTAAAATGTCATTTCCTTTTGCGTTAAAAGATAGGCGGTCAACGAATTCTTAACAAAGCAAGGGGGGAGCTTTTGCCTGTATTTTAGCAGTAACTGCTTGTCCCCACCAGATGGCAGTCTTCCCCAGACCTTTGAAGCTGCCTCCAGAACGTAGCTATTCACTGCTGACAAAGCAGTGAGATTTTATCTAAGTACACGGTTTGAATATGGGAAATCTGCCAGGACTCCGTGGCTCCAGGATTAAATGTCTCTTATTTGAAAAGAGACTTCCATGAGTAGAGGTTTTTATTTATTTTTTTTAAGTCATTCATATTATCTTCGGGACAAAGGCTATTTACATAAACTTGAGGCTTAAGTTGAGCTTCTCAGGATCTCAGTTGGCACTTTTTTCTTGATGCTCAGCACCCCAAGAGGCTGGTAAATGCACTAGTGAATGTTTCAGAGTATTGTATTTCTTAAACCGGAGCCAAGGAAGAAGTATTCAAATGCCACCCATATCTCAAGTATTCTCATCTAATCTCAGCTCCTTGAGTATTTACTTAAAACATTTTCATTTTCTTGGCAAGGAGCTATGTAAATACATTCAATTTTACCTTTTTTTTTTTTTTACATATGTCCTTGAGACATTTTGACTAATGTGTTAGGTTTGAGAATTTTACTCTCTAACTAGATGTGCACAAATATATCATAAACTAATTCTGGAATAAAAAGGCTTTTATCTCAATGATCAGTGACATTTGCATTCAGCAATTACAAGCAATTGAGAATTCATCTACTCCCTATATTCCTAGAGAGAAACCTGATGCATTTTCCACTTTTGTATTTTTAATTTGTATTTCTAACAAATTCCTATTCTTGACACAGATCAGTATTAGTGTACTACTTTTTCAATACAGGAATTCACACAAGGCTAGATGCTATCTATACCTTAGATAGGGAGCAGGCTAGGAACATTCTCACAGGGGGCCTACACAGGGCAAAAGGTGAGGCTCTGGGACACTTCTCAGGCAGGGAGAGCATGATGGTGATTCAGGGAGGCACATCGGAGGTGGGACTCTGTCCTTATTACCTTGGCTTTTTCCTACTGGATGGCAGCAGAAAATGACATACAAATGGCTAACAGAGGGCGCCTGGGTGGCTCAGTGTGTTAAGCCGCTGCCTTCGGCTCAGGTCATGATCCCAGAGTCCTGGGATGGAGCCCCGTGTCGGGGCTTGTGATCTCTGTCTGTCAAATAAATAAATAAATAAATAAATAAATTTTTAAAAAATGGCTATCAAACACATGAAAAAACGTTCATCATCACTAGCCATCAGGGAGAATCAAATTAAAACAACACTGAGATATCACCTTATACCAGTTAGAATGACCAAAATTAGCAAGATAGGAAACAACATGTGTTGGAGGGGATGTGGAGAAAGGGGAACCTTCTTACACTATCGGTGGGAATGCAAGTTGGTGCAGCCACTTTGGAAAACAGTGTGGAGATTCCTCAAGAAATTAAAAATAGAGCTTCCCTATGACCCTGCAATTGCACTACTGGGTATTTATCCCAAAGATACAGATGTAGTGAAAAGAAGGGCCATCTGTACCCCAATGTTTATAGCAGCAATGGCCACAGTCACCAAACTGTGGAAAGAACCAAGATGCCCTTCAACAGACGAATGGATAAGGAAGATGTGGTCCATATACACTATGGAGTATTATGCCTTCATCAGAAAGGATGAATTCCCAACTTTTGTAGCAACATAAACGGGACTGGAAGAGATTATGCTGAGTGAAATCAGTCAAGCAGAGAGAGTCAATTATCATATGGTTTCACTTATTTGTGGAGCATAACAAATAGCATGGAGGATAAGGGGAGTTAGAGAGGAGAAGGGAGTTGAGGGAAATTGGAAGGGGAGGTGAACCATGAGAGACTATGGACTCTGAAAAACAATCTGAGGGTTTTGAAGGGGTGGGGGTGGGAGGTTGGGGGAACCAGGTGGTGGGTATTGGAGAGGGCACGGATTGCATGGAGCATTGGGTGTGGTGAAAAAACAAGGAATACTGTTATGCTGAAAATTTAAAAAAAAAAGAAAAGAAAAGAAAAAAGAAAATGTCATCTCCAAATAGGACAACTGCAGGAGTCCAGGATAGGACACCCCAAAAGATGCCACTTTGGGATATTGATTACCTTGAGCTGTAGGTACTTAAAAAAAGAAAGCAAATTGCAAGGAGAGACTATCTCTGAGCTCCCTTTACCTTCTTAGAGACAGATCCCCCATCAACCAGAAGACTGACTTTTACCACAGAAGAGACTAGAAGGTGACATCCCACCCAGACAAACTTTGTCACAAATTGCCACACCTCACACATATTTTTGTAAAGGCCCATTCATTTTCCCTAAAAGTTATTTTTGAAAATCATTCTCCCCTAAGAAGCCTGAATCACCTAACCCTTTTGGCCATTAAGATGTTATTTAAAACTGAATTTAAAGCTACCTGTGTTACTTGGTTTCCCTAGGTATCTCCCTTGTATAACATGAGGTCTACATGTTGGTAAACTTCTGTTTTCCCCTTGTTAATTTGTCTTTTATTGTATGGGTCTCAACCAAGAACTCAGAAGGGGAGAGGAAAATTTATCTTCCTTCACCTGCACTATTTATACCTAATAGAGAAATGTGCAAGCTAGTGAGAAAAACTAGGGGTAAATTCTACCCTGCCCTAGATTCTCATTCTCTCATTCTCTCCTCTCAACCCAACTCCACACAATGCAGTATGCTGCAGAGCTAGAGATCTATTTTTTATATTTCACATGCATAATATAATGCAAGTATTTGAATTCAGTATAACTTTTGGTTAAAAAAAAAAAAAAAAAAAAGTCCTCATTACCCGGAACTAAATTCACAGCCATTCACAGAGAACAGTTCTGTAATCCAGTTGCCAAATAATGTAGTGTATGTGGATACAATTATGTATAGAAAAGGGAAATTTTCTATGGATGGGGAATTTGGGACAAAATTACTCAGGTAAACAATGCAACAAGGAGAAGCTGTAGTATTATTCATGGTAGTTGAAAACAAAGAGTTCTATTTCAAAAGTGAAAAGTCATAGGCTTTTCTTATAAAATTAGAGTTTTTTAAAAAATGCCTCTGTATTTAAAATGTATTTAAAATTCCTCTATAACTCCTATGCTGTAGCCCAAAGGATTAATTCCAGACTGCTTCCTGTGACCTTTAAGATGAGTCCACAACTCCATTTCATGGTTCCCCTTCTCTGCTTTTGCTCTGTAATTTCCCAAGTAGGTTGTGAGTTATTTTCAAATCCATCCTGCTAGATAGTATGATCCTGGCTATTCTTCTGCTTGCTTACCTTTGAAATTTCTAGTGAGTCTTTGATATATATATATATTTCATTAATCAATTAAGTAACTCATGGCTAGTTTTTTGACTATGCTATTCTGTAAAATTCCAGAACACCTGAGAAATACATGCCTATTCATTTTTCCCTGGAAAGCTCTCGAATACCTGTGTGTTGTATTAGTTCCCTGGGGCTGCTGTGGTAAACTACTACCAGCTGGGTGGCTTACAGCAGCAGAAATCTCTTCTCTAAGACTTCTGGAGGTCAGAAGCTTAAAATCACAAGGTATCAGCAAGGCTGGGTGTCCTCCAGAAGCTCTGGGGGAGAAACCCTTTTGCCTCTTCCAGCTTCTTCTGGTTGTTGACATTCTATCGCATCCCTTGGCCCCTGGCCACATGACTCCAAACTCTGCCTCTGTCTTCACGTTGTCTTTTCCTCTAGGGTTTTGGGCGTCTAGACCCCTTCACCTCCTCTCTTGTAAGATATGCATAATGGTGTGTAGGGTCCACCAGTTCAGTCAGGATAAAATCCTCCTCTCAAGATCCTTACTTTAATCACTTCATTGCCAGAGAAGGAGATATTCATTCTTTGGCCATATAACGTGATAGTCAGATTTTCAGGTGATTCAAGTGTAGGCTACTTTTTAGGGACCACATGTAACATACCACAACCTGAGAGTAAATAATTGAGACTGGGAAGATACAAAGTCAAAACTGGGTTCAGGCTACCTATCACCACCATAGTATTTTCTTCGAGACCTAAACCCAGATGTTTCTATACCTCTGATATGGAACCTTTACGGAGAGTATTCAGGTGGATTGCTAATGTGAAGGGAGCTTTAAATAAACTGACATTTCCTAGAGAACAAAGGGATGCCTAAGACAAAAGTAGAGAAGACCCTGAGATAAAAGGTAAATTGGGAGACAGACCTGCTCAAGGCCCTCTGGCCCTGCACAGTGGCAGGCCAGTGCTGTGAACATATGGGGATGGAGACCTCAAATGCATAGAGTCCAGAGAGAATCATTTGGAAGCTGATCCAAAAGGTGCCTAAGAAGTCCAAGATGAAAAATTAATTTTCATTTCCCAGGAATAAAAGCGTTGAAAGAGCAAGAGCGAGCAAACTAGGGGGTAAAAATAAATAAAAATTACTTCCAGCTACCTCGAAGGGTTCGGAACAAAGGAAGAACCATCCCGTGGGAAAGCAGAAGTGCCATGTGAAATGCCTGGGCTTGGGCGACCTCTTCAGCGCCATAGGCCTCACAAATTGTTCCAAACACAAGAACCAAAATAAGGTTTTATATGAACCTGCAATCTGTCTGCCACTTTGCCAATATTCTTATACTCTGAGATTCCATTATCTTAATAGTTAAAAACACAAGGGGTTTTTGCTAGCTTTCGCTGAAGGGCTCACATTCATACGGAGCAGACCAGCCTTGGTTCAAGGCACGTTCTGAACAGCTAGTGCCCAAACTGGTTTTTTCTGGGGTCATCTCTGGAAGCATGGGCTTGTAAGGAGGGAATTGCAGGAGGAACCACGGGAAAAGGGGTCCCTGGACCCTAAGAGAGAAATTCACCCCCATTCCTCCAGGGGAAGAAGTATGAAAATAACAGAGCATTGGTAATAAGAAACTCATTTATTTCCCCCCACCCCAGGCAGATGGGAGTTGTTTTTTTTTATCACAGCAGACATCTAAAATCACTTAAAAATACCCATATAATTAGGTGCTGGAAACTCAAACATGAAGCAGGGCTCAAAACAGATAATAGAAGAAAAAGTAAGGATGGCATTTGTGACTGACTCCATGATTGAAATCACCAGTTTGTCACCCTAGTTAATGACGGTATCTTCACAGACAAATACTACTGGTCTGGAAACCTCTAGTGGACTTGAAGATTACTAAAATCTCTATTGGATATAAAGTTTAAACTCTTCATAGAGCCCAGTGATTAAAAAAATAAAACAAAAGTGATTAATTAGGTGATTTTAATTAAACTCAGTTGCATAGCCAATCCAATTGATTCTTTTAAAAGTGTCTCTTAATTGGTCTAAAACCTCCCAATGTCATTAAAAAACGGTGACCGTAAAGGCCAGCCCCAGTTTGCCGAGTTGCTGCAAACATACATGAGATCATAAACAACCTGACCATTTTTTTCCTTTTGCTATCTGAAAATTAAGCAAGTATGTAGTTACAAATGGCTGTGGAGAAGCAGATGACCTATTTATTGAAGCAGTCTGTGATGGACATTGCATTATTCCCCCAGAGAGCATTTATGAGTTACTAGGACTCCAATATACAAACTATAAACCATTTACTACAGTATTTTTTAAGAGAAAGGGAATAGGAACTTAGGGGGTATTTTATGTTGTGTGTGTGTGTGTGTGTGTGCATGTGTACATATATTATATTTCCAGCAAGTGTTCAAACTAAAAATCAAAAGCCTTTTAATATTTTTGCTCTTATAATCATGTTTGAAAATATTTCCATCTTTCTTCCCTCATCATTTGCACATGTTTGTTTGTCCATACCTGAAAAGTACTTAAATTTTATAGATACCATCTATGAGAAACCAGTAGAGCCCTGCAAATACTGTAGCTCTGCAGAAAATTCAGTTATAAACCTGGAAACCTACTATCCAACTTCTCTATTTCTCAAAAACATGTAGTTAATAGATACAGAAGGAGCTAAAGATAACAGTATACAGACACAAATTCTAAACATTTAGGCAAGATCACCATTTTCCTTAAACTTTGCCAATAAGTCTTCTGGTGTGTTTTCAGTACTTTTAAGAGTCAAATAATGACCTTCACCTCATTTAAACAGAAAAGTATCATCTTTATTTCCTTTTGGATTTCTTCTGATCTTGAAAGTAGATCTTTGAATAGCATTGTTTGCTGTTGCTTATCAAATTCCATTTACAGTACTACTGACTTAAAATCATAGATGAACACTCTCCCAAATATGACACACATTTTATTCCATAATAAAACACAGATGGAAATGAAGTGAAAGAGGAGGATAAACCAAATAAGGAATGATTTCTTAAGGCTTGAAGCATAAAAAAATTTGGAGACACAACAGAAAGTGGTCAGCTAGGAATTCAGAAACTCTTATAACCAGCCTCTCCAATTCCCTACGTGACTTATGAAGTCACTATGTTTCCTCTGCTTTTCAGTTAATCCTTTACTATACCAGCTAATTCTCATAACAGATATGCTGATATGATCTATATCCTAATCTGCAAAATGGGAATAACAGCTATTGGCTGGCCAAGATAATGGGTCAAGGTTACATGAGGCTGGTCAGGTTAGATAAGAGAAGAAGAAATCATTGGAAATCAGATACTTTCTGTCAGGTGACACTTAATCCCCAAGCAAGCAATAATAACACCAGTGAAAAATTATCCCAAAAATGACTGCCACAGAAAAATTAAGGGAAAACAATTTACAGAAGTTCTTTGCAGGATATATTACTTTATGGAGGGAAGAGGGAAGAGATACAGATCATTATGGAAAACAGTATGGCACTTCCTAAAGAAATAACATAGAATTACCATTTGAACCAGCAATGCAACTTCTGGATATACATTCAAAAGAACTAAAATCAGGAACTCAAATAGATATTTGTGCACCAATATTCATAGCAGCGTTATTGACAATAGCCAAAAGTGGAAGCAACGCAAGTGTCTATCAACAGATGAAGGGATAAACAAAATGTGGAATATTCAGTGGAATAATGTTTGATCTTAAAAAGGAATACAATTATGACATACGTTGCAGCATAAATGAGCCTTGAAGACAGTCTGCTGAGTGAAATAAGCCAGACTCAAAAGGACCCAAAAATATTATGTAAGTCCACTTATATGAGGTACCTGGAGTCGTCAGATTCATATACACAGAAAGTAGATGGTGACTGCCAGGTCTGGGAAGTTGGGGGAATAGGGAGCCACTGTGTAATGGATACAAAGTTTCAGTTTGGGAAGATATAAAAGTTCCGGAGATGGATGGTGGTGATGATCGTACAGCAATGTGAATCCATTTACTGCCATTGAATTTTACACCAAAAATAGATCAAAATGGTACATTTATACTGTGTGTATTTTATCACAATGAAGAATATTTCTTCTCGAGTTTTACAAAGCTGATTTATGAAAAAGGCTACCATATAAGAGAACAAATTATTTTAAAGTTAATACACAAGATATGAAAGGTGAGAGAAAGAGAAATCGGGCCATTTTCTTGAGGAAGGTCTGTATGCTCATGCATGGTCCAGAGAGGGCTACAGGCAAGAAGCACCTATAGGCTACTATCTTCTCCAGATTAAATAATGAGATCTCCAGATGGCCAAAAGACAAGGAAAAAGTGCTCCATATCACTCAGCATCAGGGAAATACAAATCAAAACCACAATGAGATACCACCTCACACCAGTCAGAATGGCTAAAATTAACAAGTCAGGAAATGACAGATGCTGGCGAGGATGCGGAGAAAGGGGAACCCTCCTACACTGTTGGTGGGAATGCAAGCTGGTGCAGCCACTCTGGAAAACAGCATAGAGGTTCCTCAAAAAGTTGAAAATAGAACTACCCTATGACCCAGCAATTGCACTACTGGGTATTTACCCTAAAGATACAAATGTAGTGATTTGAAGAGGCACGCGCACCTGAATGTTTATAGCAGCAATGTCCACAATAGCCAAACTATGTAAAGAACCTAGATGTCCATCAACAGATGAATGGATAAAGAAGATGTGATATATATTTACAATGGAATACTATGCAACCATCAAAAGAAATGAAATCTTGCCATTTGTGATGATGTGGATGGAACTAGAGGGTATTATGCTTAGCAAAATAAGTCAATCAGAGAAAGACAATTATCACATGATCTCCCTGATATGAGGAAGTTGAGGGGCAACATGGGGGATTTGGGGGGTAGGAAAGGAATAAATGAAACAAGATGGGATGGGGAGGGAGACAAACCATAAGAGACTCTTAAGCTCACAAAACAAACTGAGGGTTGCTGGGGGCGGGGAGGGGGGTGGTGCGGGAGAGGGAGGGGGAGGGTGGTTGGGTTATGGACATTGGGGAAGGTATATGCTATGGTAGGTGCTGTGGAGTGTGTAAACCTGATGATTCACAGACCTAATAATACATTATATGTTAATAAAATAATGAGATCTCAGTTCTGAAGACAGTTTTACTTTACAGCCTCTTAATTTCAAGTTTATCACATGGCTGCTGATCTTCAGAGCACCAAACACTCCAGATACGAAGTCTAAGCTGGAGAAAATGTCATCATCCTCATTTTTTCTCCCACCCAAAGCCAAATTAAATGAGAAAGTCAGCTTGGCATTTAGAAATTTGTGGACATGAATTGAATGAAGGAAGTTCATGTTAGAAATATGCTTGGTGGTTAAGAGGAGTTAAAGAATGAGATATTTGGAAAAAGAGTAGAGCAGAACTATTTTGTTCAGAGGACCAGCTATTCAGTCCTTAAATGTAATGGGGATGGAGTATAAAAGATTTCTTAAGCTAGAGTTTCTTAAGGAAAGGTGTACTTGTGTTTCTTAGTTGCTGTGGTATTAGCTTTGTGGGCAGATGCTGAATTCAAACAAAACTCAAGACATCTATCTTATTGTGCCCCAGGCTACTTGACATACATGATGAGGAGGAGGAGGATGATTAAATCAATTCCTTTCATAAATCTTAGCCCAAATTTCCCAGGTACATAATATATCACAAAAGCAACTCTTGCATTTAGAATAAGTTCTATTGAAAACAATGTATAAATAGTGAAAAACAAATCTACGTTTTGCAATATTATTTTAGTCATTTCTGTATTATGCTTACAGGTGTTCCCTGAGGTAAAAGAACAACAGCTCACTAGTTTTACTTCCAACAATCTAATATGTTACCCTTTGAAAATTGCTTTTGGCCCAGAAAAAAATAAAGGTAGATAGTAAAGACAAATAACTGAGATTTTGAAATAAAACTTTTATTACATCATTGAAACTGACCAACCTTCCAATATCTGATACAGGTACAATGACTAGAGGTGCCCCTAAAACACTGGATTTTTCATTGCCTGCTCCAGGCAATTATTCTCCAATAAGTTACAGAAGCTGCAAATATCTTTATTGGGTTTGCCAGAATCATCTGGACTTACCTCAGGAAGTTAAAGAGGGGTTGATCTTTCAGAAATTTCAGTGGAAAGAAAATTTGTCGTTAGTAGTCTCTTCTCTTGCTCATTCTCCCTCCTTCAATTCCCCAAATCCCCTTATTATCTTCATGTTATCCCAGACCCTTCATACTGTATCAAATGTATAACTGACAAATATGAGAAGGAAAGGAAAACGTAAAGAAATAAAACACAGTGGTACTTACGTAAGGATGGCTCCTGAGCTTTAGAGATATTAAGCAGAAACCACTCCTTAACTTCACAAAGAAATCAGCCAAAGTGACCAAAACAGCACTCTTACACATTCTAACTAGGGACAGCTTAAATTATTCCCTAACCTTTATTAAAAGCAACTTGGAGATGTGGATCAAGGTCTTTAAATATTACTGTACCCTTGACCGATAATTCTACTTGTGGGAAATATGCCTAAGTAACTAATCTTAAACATAATATGTTTTATACAAAAATATTACAAATAATCATCAAAAGACAATTAAAACCCAAGTAATGCAGAGTAACTGGGGAAACTATAGTGAATCCATAAGGTATTTATTGAAAGTCATTTAACAAGGGGATCTATACCACCTATAAATATCTTCATGCTATAATTCATATGGAAAAAAAGCAAATAATAGTGCAGGTAATATTATAGGATGTGTTTGCATTACGGTATCAAATTATAAGTACTGACCTGTTGGTGTGAACATAATAGATTAGTAATTTAGCCTATATATTTGGATCCCAATTCTAATTCAATGTATTCAACTATGTTACTTAAAGTCAAAAGATTTTAACATTTTGTCTAGGTCAATTCTCCTGTATTTACAAATATGGGTAGAATGGTCAAAGACTATTCAAACTACTAGAATAGATTTGGAAGTATAAAATGCCTAAAGTTAATACCCATACTTAGAACATTGAAATTACTTGTTTCAAGTTCAGTTTCTATCAGCTATTTCTTTATTTCTTCTCAAGTTATTCTTTTACCCTCTTCTATTTCTAACAGGTAATATTCTATGAAAAATTATTAGGTTTGGTTACCAGTGAGAGAAAACCCAAAATATTAGTGGCTCAACGGAGAGACTATATTTCTTTTTCACAGAAAAATACAACAGAGGTAGTAGACTGACCAGGGTTGATATGAACTGAACAGTTTCAGGCTTGCAGGCGCCTCTGTCCCTCTCTTTCCCTTTCACTCTCCCTCATTTAACGCCCTCAAACTCTTGCTTTCTCTTCAAGGCCCACTCACAGCTGACACTCTAAGTCGTCACTATCACTCCAGGAGCCACGCCCCCCCCAATTTTAGAGACACTTCTTGGCATTTATGAATACCATTTCCTGCTTCTATCTGACCAGTCATCACTTTGCCACATAATCAACCTAGCTACTAGGAAAAGCTGGGAAATACACTATTTAAACTGGCAGCCATACCCTAAAAGCCCAGGATTCTAGGTTACTGAGGAGAAAGTGCAGAAGAACAATTAGAAAACAATCAGCAGGCGGCCACACAAGCCTTACTCCCCACTGTATTCTCATGGTACCGATCACAGTGCTTTGCACAAGGCAGATGTTCAATTAGTATTCCAATGATAGTATTTTTAAAATTTAATTCGACTAATAGATATTATCAATCAGTCACAAATTTGGGAATAGGATCTAGAAATGCCACTTCTAGTCATATATATCAAGTAACAAATCAAGGATGTGCTTAGGAATTTAACAAGATACACTGCTTATTAAAATATTCTCTTCAAAAGTAAAAAATGGGAAATAATAAATGACCAACAATATGAAACTCATTATGTAAATTATTGTATATCCCTAAAACATAATATTATACATGGGAAATGTTGGCTTGATATTAAATTAATTGAAAAGAGCTAATTACAAGTCAGATTGAGCAGAGAGTAAAGAAACTGAAAGGAGATTTATCAAAATTATTAAGTTAATTAACTAAGTAATGAATTATAGGCAATTTTATGTTCATGTTTGTTTATCTCTTTTTCAAAATATTTTCCTTATATATGCAGAACATAAAAAATAAAAAACCAATACTAAGCTCATAGATACAGAGAACAAATTGGTGGTTGCCAGCATGGGGGCTGGGGAGTGGGTGAAATGGGTGAAGGGAGTCAAAAGTACAAACTTCCAGTTACAAAACACACAACTATAATAATACTATGTTGCATATTTGAAAGTGGCTAAGAGAATAAATTTTTAAAATCTCATCACAAGAAAAAACGTGTAACTATGTATAGCTACAGTATACACGTATACAGTATAGTTATACTGTATACCGTATATAGTTATATAGTATAACTATAGTTATACTATACTATACTGTACTGTACTGTAGCTATGTATGTTCAGATGGATGTAAACCGACTTATTGTCATGATCGTGTTACAGTACATGCAAATGTGAAATCATTTTATTGTACACCTGAAACTCATATAACGTTTTTGTCAGTTATACCTCAGCATAAAGAAGGAAACAAGGATATTAATTTCAGTTCTGTTACTACTACTATATAGTCTTGGGAGAGTCACAGTTTCTCATACACTTAGTTTTCATGTTAACCAATTATAATATGTGATATTTATATCCTTTACTGAATTAAAATTTGAGATTTGTTCTTCAGATTATTTTACAGTGAAAAACAGCCTTGGACTGAAAGCTAGGAGATGAAATGTCCATTCTCAGTTCCAGTCCTAATTTCTTATTGATTCTAGGCTAGATAATGTATTAGGAACTAATAGCATATCTGTATACGAAGAAGTGGGATATGATGGACTCCAAAGTCTCAATGAGTTTAATATTCCATGATTCTTTGAGAATGGCCTCTATAACAATTTTATATATCAGAATATTGCCATTGGCAAACATTTCCTCATATATAAAACTTGATCCAGCTCTGATGCCTTGTTGAATCTAGAGCTCACTGCAGTGTGAAACCTATATTTCCTTTATCTGGAGAAGCACATAATTATTCAGTCTATGCCCCTCACAGTGTGTATAACTTCTCTAAGTCTCCCTTGTTCAAATATGACATAAGAATGTATGGTGATTGTAAACTGACTATAAGCCAAACAACTGAATTTCATATTTATTCAGACCCTAGGATTGATGCCGTCTGTGTCAAGTTAATGGGGAAGAAAAGTCTTCATGAAGCTGGATATGAAGCATTGCACATCCGCAGCTTATTTTGAAAGAAAATTTGAAACAGAAAAGAATGATTCATATTCACAAAAAAGGTTTTATCACATTCTCCATTCTCCCTTGGGATTTTTGCCATATGTTCCCTTTGCCTTCATGGGAAGTGGCATCTCTAATGAAGCAGGAAACTTACAGGTGAGTCTGAAATAGATGCTGTCTGTGATAGGACCAGATACTTTTTAGAGAATTTGTGAAAAGAGGTTAAGACTCCAATTAAGTAATCGTATTTTGTAAGACCCCGACAAAGCATTACCAGGCCACAGGGTTAAGTGTTCCTGGACCTTCCTAGATTGAACATGAAGTTTAAGCCATAAAATAGGCCTCATCCCCTGCACATGCAGCTGAACTGGAAGTTTATTAGAGCATCATACATCATGGAGAATTGCAACCAGCTCCACTGACCACAATAATACCATGTCATGAGTTTTGCAGAACACAGAGATAGATCTGGAATTTTTAGTAGATCAAGGGATTAATAAAAAAGCACTTTGCTTGATATTTTCTGGGGGCACTAATAAAAAGCCATTCCTAACCTCCATTCATTTCTTTACAAATGAGGGGCACGGTTTCCTAGAGCACTTGAAAACACTTATCAGAAATGTTCTACATAAACAGTGTCAGTGTTCTCATTATAATCACTGTTGTTAAATGATATTACCATGCTCTGTCTAGGTCTCCCACAAACTTTATTGGACCCAGGTTGTGATAAGAAAGCTGTCCTCACAAGGAAGAGGAAAAATTATAGTCGTCTTTTTCCAACTAATAGCATGTTCTGATCACCTGCAGTTGAAAAAACAATCTTTTTCTCAAGTGGGAGAAAAACAAAGACATAATTTAGTATAGCTATCATTCTTTTGAGACAGGCATAATTTTTTGTCAAGTCTTGGCCTACATGGAAATTATCCCTTCACATACATATTTCAAGCACTAATTCTGTTTATCTGTGTTTATATATACCTCATAGAGTATTTTGTATGGTTACTGTGAAAAGGAAAACACAAAACAACTAATTAATTACAGACACAATTTCAAGCCTGATCACAAATTCTAAACCAGGATGTCGATGCATCATTAATATAAGAGCTGTTCTTCCAACATACGTTTCGATTTGGATTTCCAAACAGCGGCCCAAGATATGACGAAACTAGATCTTTTTACCTGATTTAAGACAGGAAAAACTTGTTCATTCTAAGACTGACTGGAAAATTATTCATATACTTTTAAATTAGTGGTTAAAAATTATGCAAAAGTTAAAATATTATAAAGTAGCTGATTAATATTCCTTTCACATCATTTAAGTGCTTTACAAATGTTTAAATTACTTAAACACTATGCAAATTAAGTGCTTTACATAAGCAGTCATCAACTTGCAAAGGGATTGTATTCCCACACTTGAATAAAGTGACTTGGAGAATTTTTCCATAAAAGCATTCTCAAGCCTATGCTGAGGGTTTAGGACTTCTTCACAACCATGGCTTTAATGTAGTTGAACTTCAGTACAAATATTTTTAAACTGATATTTAACTCATAATTCTTATGATGAAATGTGTATGAAGTTGAAACTCAGGAGGCTGTGGTCCAGTGATACTGTCATAGATCCATCTTATAACTGTCTCTCCACTCTGTCATTTGTAGCGTGTCCGTTTTGTCCATCAACCACTTCCTCCATGGACACAGGACAACTACCAGTAGCAACTCAGCAAAATGCTCCTTAGTTCACATCCACTGGAAGACAGGGAAATCTTTCCCTCAACTAAGGAATATAACGTCCTCCCTTCGGTACCCCTGGACAACCTCACATCATGTGCTCATCTCCAGACCAATAATGGTTTGTCAGGGAAACTGCCTTAACTGAATCATGAAGTAATCCTGGAACATAGAACAAAGGTTTAAAAAACGAGAGAGAGTTGTATTAAGAAGATGGAAGAGAGCAATGGGCTTTGGGATTTAGGATGCAGCTTTAGGGATTGGGGAAGAACAGCATTAGAGACCATAAGAAGAGATGAGGAAACAATGGTGAATGGTAACAACTGTTCAAATTAGTGAATTCTTTGTAAGTTATCTGTTGACAGTTTAGGGAATATTCATATTTTCTTAATAAAATATGTATGTAGGGTCATGTTTCCAGAAATTATTGCAACTAATTAGAGAATCTGCCCAAAAAATCAGGCTAAGGATTATCCTAAAACACCATCACATCTGTTCTTTTCAAAGGCTTCCTTAAAATCCTGGTTGTGGTATGGAAGGTTATGTTTCCTCTAAAACTGTCAGCATCTACAGAACATCTCTTCCAGGAACACATGATGCTCCAAATTTTTATCTGGCATTAGCACTACCATTACCCGTTAGACTCAGACAACACAATTTGAGGTTATAGGACATGATAGGCAATGACTCCCCAAATAAAGATGACCCAAATACTTTTCATATTAAATGTTACAGGGAACTGGTTAGTTTGGCATCTCAGTCTGAGCAAGTTTTGGGTTTATACTGAGAAACCAATGGAGATGTCAAGGAGCAAGAATTATGAGGTTTCCAACACAATGTTTAACATTTTATGTCTTGATTCAAAATATACATTTTTTCCCATCATCCTACAGAAAGCTGGAAGGAACCATAGAGTATAACAGGATACCATTTTTTTAAGTTTTTTTTTTTTAACCTTTGGTATCAATGTGCTATAACTTTAAATTGTGGGTTGTGCAAGCATTCTCCACAAAGAAATAATAGAAAATAAGGAATATTCTCATCTTACATGTGATGCTTTAGCTATCAATTCCAACACTAACTCATCTAAGTATAAAAAAGGATTCATGATAGGTAACAAAGGTATGTCCTGAAATGATGTCTCTCTCCTTTTTTTTTTTTAAAGGAAAGCTCTATCACCATTGTCTTTTTAAAAAATTGCCTAATTTTTATTTTAATTTTATTTCAACCTAATTTTATTTCAACCCTGTTCAATTTAGTACAAAAATGTACTAAAAATGTGATAATCTCTAAAGGCACAAATATGTTTGGGTACTTTATATTTAAAGCGACATCAATTTACTCATTACACAGATTTACATAAATGTACACACATGTGCAGATATACGCACATATATGCATGTATATATATTAGTACCAACTGTATTTGCTTAAATTAATTGTGATATCAAGAATCACCAATCTTTAGTACTTTGCAATAATATAGACTTGTTTCCTACTCTTGTTTTTCAGGATTTAGCTGTAAGTGGGTTCTGGGACCAAGTTAAAGAAGTGGCTACCATCAAAAAATTACCAATTTCTTGGTAGAGTGGTGGAACCAAACACAGGTTCTCAAAGCTTTTGTTTGGAAGTGGCATATGTCACCTGTGTCACATTTCTTCAGCTAAGTCAAGACACCTGGACAAGCCTGATAGTGGTGCTGAGACTATTATCTTCCTTCAGAAAAACCTGGTAGAGAAGGATCTGATAGAGGAGGGCAGGAAATATTTTGACAATAATATAATTTATTTTATATATACTTTTATTTTATATATTTGTATATAATATATTTTATTTTATACATTTTATTTTATTTTTATATATTTATTATATATATATAAAGATGCAGATATGGATACACCACAAATATTATATATTTTATTTATATATTTATGTACATTATATATTTTTATGTATTTATTTTGTATTTATATATATAAAGATACAGATATACCACAAATATGTGTAAGTATACATATATACTTACACAGCTTCATTGAAAAAGAGATTTGAACCATATACATATATATAACAATTATACATAAAACCAATGTAATGTCCAAATAAATGAAGGATTGAGACTACAAGAAAAATAAGATGTAGTCAAAAAAGAGGGAGTATATAAATATCAAATCACAGGTTCTTTTCAATTGATAGAGTTGGGTTGTAAAATGGATTCTGAACTTTCTAGCATACTAAAAGAGGGATGCATAATAATTTCTTACATTTATATTAATCACAAGACAAAAATAAACAATTTGCTAGAGAAACATAGCTCTTATTGGTAAAATAATTTATGAAAGCACTGTGTGATAATGAAAACTACTACCTCAGAATAAATATATCCTAAATACATACAACTACAATAAATAAATAGCCCTAATGAAAAGAAAAGACAAGACAAGACCAGACAGGACTGTCGTTTCCTGTAAAAGTAACGTGAAAAGTTACTTAATGTATAATGTTAAGGCTCAATAAAATAAAATATCTCTTATAAGAAGGCAAATATATAAACAATTATATGACTTGAAACAATTTAGCGTGTATAGAAGAATGAACAGACAAATCATTTATGTTAGAAAGAAAGAATTATTAAATTATTTCATGGGAAAAAATGGTTAATTTTTTATTTTAATTACTTATTGGTTAAGTAACATCAGAATCATAATAAAATTTTAGAAGAATGTTTAATCTAAATTGTATACTTTAAATCGGATACTTGGGTAGTTGGTGTAGTTCTACGTACATTTTAAGGACTTACAAAATACCTAACAAAAGAATTCAATGCTAGAGATGCCAACAAGTCTCAAAAGAAATGTACTAAAGGACAAAAGGCATATTAGATATTCCCTTATAAATATCTATGTGTTACATACAGAAATTGGTTACAGTGTCAGAATCTAGGAATATCCTAAACTAAAAATGTTTAATATATTCAATAATAAATTTATATTAAACTTAAATAATTGCAAATTACAAACTATGATAATATTATGCCTATTTATGTTATATTTATTTATTCATAATAAATTATAATTACGGAATTAGAGAGGGCTTCCTTTATTTAGTTCATTCTCTCTTTATATAGGTCTGCATTATCCGGTATATAACTACTAGCTGCATGTGGCTACTGAATGCTTGATTGCCAGTATGAACTGAGATGTAAGTATAAGATAAACACTACATTTTTTTTTAATTAAAGAAGTTTTTAACTTAAAAGAATGTAAATGATCTCACTAGTAATTTTATATTGATTACATATAAATAAATAAAATTACTTATATTTTATAAATAACAGACTAAAGCATATAAATCAAATTAATTTCACTTTTTTTTTAAGATTTTATTTATTTATTTGACAGACAGAGATCACAAGTAGGCAGAGAAGCAGGCAGAGAGAGAGAAAGGAGGAAGCAGGCTCCCTGCTGAGCAGAGAGCCCGATGAGGGGCTCGATCCCAGGACCCTGAGATCATGACCTGAGCTGAAGGCAGTGGCTTAACCCACTGAGCCACCCAGGCGTCCCTAATTTCACCTTTTTTTGTTTTTTTTTTAATATGGTTACTAGGAAACTTAAAATTGCATATATGACTAATGTTTGTGGTTTACATTATAGCACTAATGAATGGACAATTCTGAGAGGAGACATGATAGACCAATTTTACACATTCTTAAATGCTGGTTCAATTTAGATTAAATTTAGAAATAGGTAAATGAGAGCACAAACGTATCTTATCACAGGGAAAGACACAGGGAAGTGTGCAACATAATCTGTATCCTAAGATTGGCTGACAGAGGCCTTAATTACTGATAACATTTACTGAGTGCTTACTAAGTACCTGATATAGTACATACTCCATCCCATTTAATACTCATAAAACTCCTATGAGGTAAAGACTAAATCAGGACCACAGGCATTTCCTGTATATTTTTCCATGGTCATTTCCCAATAATAATAATAATAATAATAATAATATTGTTATTATTTTGTATTTAGTTAAAGTCTGCAAACTTGGGGCTCTTTTATTTCAGTACCTTTTCTTTAGTTTTGAGATAAAGTTAATAGTAAAGAAATGTTAAAATATTAAAAAGTAAAGGTGGTTAGGGAATGTATGCTTGCAGAAGAATCCTGTGATTGACAAGATTAAAGCATAAACTAATTATTAAGTAAAGAGAGAAAGAGCGTAGTCTCAGAGAAGGACTAAATGGGACTAATCCATTGACACTTTCTCTTATCTTGACTTTTTAAGACCCTATTTCCTAAAGTATTGCACTTGGTTAAGATCTAGGACAAGCCCCAAGAAAGGGTATTGCATGCTGGCCTTAACTGGAGGCAGTGGTAATCACTGGTAATTACAATGTGATTCAGTAACAGATTTGTACATTTGTTCTACTCTGCATTCTCTCACTCCATCTGTGAGTATCTATATTTTCTCACCTTTTATTTAAAATTTCCAGAAGTTGTTCTAAGTCTATTTTTCCTGAAGAGACTAGTATAAGGGTTATTGTTTGTTTTGCTTTCTGTCTTCCTCATTATCACAAAATCAGAACCCCCAACTGCAATAGGAGTTTATACTATGTTTTGTTCTGACATCTCTTTTTGTATGGGCCACCACTAGGGAAACCTCCTTAACTGTGAATTTTAAAGTTTCATGTAAACTACAGTGTCTCATAAATCTAATCCTGTTATAGGAGACCCTTAAGGGTCTCCCACTCTTAAGGGATACCCCTTGAGACTTTCAAGAATTCTCAAAGTCAAGAGTACTATGATGGCACATAATTTATTCCTTAGCAATCCAAAATGCAGGAAAAAAAAATATGTAAGTGGATCTCTTCAGACACTTAACGGTTCTACAAACACAAGGCCAAAATCATGTACAAAGCTGTTTGAGAGATAAGAACTGTTATTCTTAGGTCTCGTATACTGCTCACCAACATTATCATCCAGTTATTTTCTGGAAACTATTTCACAAGGCAACAAAGTTTCCATTATGTCATGAGTGTAACTATTTAGAAGATGATGAAGAGAGAACAATTAAGCCCAAGTTGACATAATTTGCCAACTAGAAAAAATGGGATGGGAAGCTAACCCCAACCAACTTCAAAGCATGAGATTCAATTTCAGTTGTGGTAAATTACAAATTATTACATGTTATTGTGCCCAAAGATTGTTTGCAAAATAATGAAAAGAAATTTGTAAGACCAAATGTAAAGGATTACTCAAGCGACTTAATTGAAATTGAATTGTATTGTGGTATATTTTAATGCTAGTTAACTATTACAGCATTCGTTGGAAAAGTATGTAATTATTATTAAACCTTATTTGTACAATCTAGAGCAAGGTTTTATTGAGTGGCTCATGTAGAAGCAAATAGATCAAAATTTAGTTTCCAAAATTCAGAGCACCTGCTCACATGACTTTCAATTTGTGGGACATATCTGAAATCACTCTTTCATTTTCTCTCTCCATGGTCGGTTAATATAAGAGTTCTAATAAACTCTTAATCCTCATCCAATGAGCCCGTTATCTTTCTGAGTTTTAGCTTTTCTAATAACTGCTTATGTCTTTGTGATGCCCACCAGGAATCCCCTAAGTGAATTTCACACATGCCATGTAGCTTTAATGTTTGTCTGATGCAATAACCAACAGATTTATTGAATGCAACATGAGCCATGAATCAATATTTGTCTTTGTTTTAAATAATGTTTAAAGATTCTATTGATAAAAAATAGTTGGTTATTAGACACATATTTAGCCCCTTTTCTATTCTACTTCTAGAAATAAGAGAATTTCCTTCTCAGGTAAGTAAATATGTAAAATATGTTCTTCAACAGCTTCAATATAACAATTGATGAGTTCTTTATTAATGGCTTTTGATAGAACCTCCAAATGTTCACAGACATATCTCCCGCTTTCCTCTTACCATCTCTTTCTCTGAGCTATAGCACATAAATGCACACAAACACAATTCCCCCTATTTAGTTCTGCGCCTAGGTATTTAATGATTTTTCCATTCATACAGATTATAAATTGGTAGAATACTATGGTCCTTTCATTTAATTAGAGAAGTGCATTTGCAGAGCGAAATAAATGTTAGCTAACATTATTTGTATTCCAGGGATTCATTTCCCATCCCTTCTAACTAACTTAAATGCCACGCTGTGTTTCTGGATTCGTTAGCAACTCCAGGCACATTTCCCTCCACTTGCTTCTGTCAACCCAGCAAGCTGTTCCTTCTGACTTCAAAGTGTGAATATTTTTGCTTCATCATCAGTTTTGTAATCTGAAGGGAGAGCTGGCTTACCTAAAAAGAAACCATACTTTCCAATGAAAACAATAGAATAGGGATGCTAATTACCACTTCCTTTTAAAATATGTATGCCTTTTCCTCCAAAAAGAAAAAGACAAGGGAACTTTCTTTTGTAAAAGAATAAAAGCAAAGTGTAAAAGAGATCTCCAAACAGTGTTAATTATATTTTTAAAATTCAGAGTATTAAAATTACAACACAATAGCAGCTGAATTATTTATGCATTCAGACAATTATTCAGATCAGAAATTGAACAATTTCAAAAATATTAAAATGTTGCTAAACAAAAACTCCCAAGTTGCTCATATTTCTGCAAAGTTGCCTGGATGTACCTCAATGCCCAATGTAAAAGTATCACTTTGTATTCATTGTATTGG
Source organism: Neogale vison (assembly GCF_020171115.1). NCBI lineage: Eukaryota > Metazoa > Chordata > Mammalia > Carnivora > Mustelidae > Neogale > Neogale vison. The sequence continues at coordinate 73,193,635 of NC_058091.1, read as the reverse complement.
CTTTGCTTTCTACCAGCAGGTTCTAATTGTTTTGGCAGTCCTGATCTTAGCTTCCAATGGCACATAATCAATCTTGCTTGCTTACCACATAGTCAACCCTGAAGAATCTTTTCATCTTACAGAACACAAAGTTGAGTTGAATCTAAAATGCAAATATTACAGTGTTTCAAATACATCATCAGAAAACAACATTCATTTCCAATTCACTTTACTGACTTTTTTTCCTAAGTGGCTCTCTAAATTTTAGTCAACTTATGGCTCTGCAGGAAGATGGAAATATTAATTATACTTTGAAGAATCATTTGATTTCTTCAAGCTATACTTCAAATAAAAGGTTTAATAAGGAAAGAAACAGACTGAAATAAAACTAACATTTTTAAGGCTCCCATTAAATTGGGGAAATCATTAGAATTAGTGCTCCTGAGCTTTTTTCACTTTGTTCTAGTCAGTCATTTAAATTTCTAAGTTAGTTATATTTATTGTGAATAAATGAAAACACATGCAATATCTGAGGACTGACGTGCTTGGCAGTGTATGAAATGTTTTCCTACAATATCTTCTTTGATCTCCCCCAGGAACTTATAAGGTATATATCATCTCCCCATTTTATAAGTAAAGGAAGAGTGGCACAGAAGTGAAGCAACCTGTTCAATGTCACTAAGCCCATACGCTCAGGCTTTGCTCTCTAGTGCCAATCATGCTTATTTCCTTGGCTTAAGAAGATTTTATTTCTGCTCCATTAGATAAAGGACCTTACAAACTACCTTTATATTCTATAGTAATTATTAACCTCACATTGAAATTTGGAACTGCAGAAGTGTTTAATTATTTATGGTTCATCTAAGCATAGTTTAATTATGGTTCGCCTAAGCATAGTTTAAAACCAAAGATGGGATTTTTTTAAGTTGCACTTTGGATTTTTTCCCATTCTTTTTATTTCTGCATAATTACAAAATGAATATATGCATAGCCTTACTTCACTATTTCTCCCTCCCCCCTCCCCAGGGTCACTACCTTCAGAATAATATGTGTGTATCACATCATATATATGTTTCAGAATGTAAGAAAGATCATATGAAAATAAGTAGTTTTGTTTTGTGATTTTTTTTTAATAAATGGAAAATACTGTGTATTTCATTCTACAATTTTATTTCCTCACTTAATAATACATCCTGGACACTTTTCACTACATCTACATCTGTCTCATTATTTCAAAATGCATAGTATAGATATTTTTAGATTATATAATCATTCTTCTGGGGGGACAAGACATTCTTCTATTAATAGATATCTATATTGCTTCCATATGTTCATTATTTGGAACAAAGCAACAATGATTGTTCTTATGAATGTACCCATGGGGGGCATTTTCTAAGACAGATAGTGGTAAGTAGAATTGCTGGGTCAAAAAATTATTCATAAGGAGCAGAAGAGAAGCTATTTCTTCATACAATATAATTAGTTTTTATCTTTCTTTTTTTTTATTTTGTCCTTGATGAATTAAATAGTTTATTTAAAAATTTGAATAATTTTTATCTATATTGAGATTAACAATTGCTTTATGTATTTATTGGTCCTTTTTATTTCTGTAAATTTTCTACTCCTTCTGTAAATAATTTGCCCATTATTTTCAAGGAGTATTGTTCATTTGTTCATGGAGGATTTTTAAGGAAGAGCCCATATATTTGAGCTAATAAAGTATTTTATTAAAAATTTAATTGGTTAAAGATTAAGTTCTTGGAGTCATTTTTTGGGGAAAAAAGAAAGAAAGAAAGAAAGAAAGCTTGGATGTGATGGCTTCATTTCTGTATAGCCAGAATCACTCGAATATCTTCCATTCCACAGATTATACCCTTCTTTTAATAAGTATTCTTTTCAATAGATTTTAATTTCTGTGACTTTTTTCTGAAAACAATAGCCATACCTTTGAATTCTAATGTGATTTTGATGTTTGCTGTCCCAGAGAACTCTAAAAGTGTAAGCGGTTTTGGTGAATGATTTTGAGGTCCAATATTTTTGCTTAGGTGGTTCACTAAAAGGGTAGGAAAACTCAGTCTTCAAGGAACTCTTATCCTATAAGAAGTAAAATGCATTTTTTAGACTCCTCTTGGCTCTGCCAGTCATGAACTACTTAACAGACAATTGAAGTTATACTAAGTCAAGTTGATAACACTGGATAAGTTCCAGAATTCAAAGTCATATAAAGCTATGCTAATTCAAATGATATACCTAAAGTCTTGAAGTTACTTATACCATGATTTTGAGGAGAGAAAAATAATTAAGAAGCTAGAGGTAATTCCAAGATTCTGCTGGTAAGAGAATAGAACTTTGGCCTAAAATGCACTTCCTTGGGGACAAGGCAAAGAATATAGCTTGTTTTAATAGTCTCACATAATTAAGCTAATGTGGGAGCCTCAAGACTTAGGATGTTTCCGTCAAGGATCGCTGTTTCTGATCATCACACAGACTCTGGATACAATTCAGTGTGACTACTAGTACGGCAAGTTGTACACTAGAAATATCCAAAAGAAGAATTTACCTTTTTAGAATGTGTATGAGCCTCTTTACCCCATTTTCTACCATTATACAGAAAACAGTTAAAAATATGCAGAGAGTTCTTAAAATTCTTATTTATTATAAAAAAATTACCTGTTTTCTCCTGACTGATAAGCAGCTACAAATTTACACTTCCATAAAGAATTTTAAAAGTTTTTTTTATTTACAACAAGAAGATTATGGATAGTTCCATCACACACAGGGCATCTGGAATCTTCTTCCTTGCCAAGATCTATAAATGGCTTAAACTGTCACTTAACATTGTAAAAGGCAACTTTTTTTGAAGCCAAACAAGATAAGGAATAATAATCAACATAGCAACAACTGTAGAAGACTCTACTATTAGTGGTTATATAATTATATGCCAGAATAAAAGGTTTAAGATTAACTCAAGTTCAAAGTAAGACTACTACAATAGCCAGTTTATTCATTTGATTCTATAAAATCTTACGTTTATACACAATTCATGGCTTGTATACATATCTTTGCTATCTACTGCTGCATAACTAAATAATCTCAAAATGTAGTGGTTTAAAGCAGCATTTTATTATCTCCACCATTCTGTGAATCAACAGCCCAGTTCCCTATCATATTATCTGGTCTGCAATGTCCAAGATGGCCCACTACAGGCAGAGGACTTTGGTAGAGAAAGTCAGGCTCTGCTGGGATGCTGGACATCCTGGTGGTCTCTCCAACAGGACAGCATTAAGTTCTGGGTATGACTTCCCCAAAGAGTTGCATGAAAAAATCTTCTCCCCTCTCTCCCAAGGTCTTTCCCTCATAAACTCCTTAGATTAGACTCCTGCGAAGATTAACAAAACCTCACTCTTCTTTGGTTTAAATTGAGCAATTTAAACTCAAATTTAAATTGCTCAATTTAAATTTGAGAACCCCAAAGCCCTCCACCCAGGGACACTAATGAAGGCAGGTGCCCCAGTCCTCTCAGATCTCTTTGCCGCACCTTGCTTTGACCTCCCGTGTGGTCTCTTCTGGCTTGCTATGTATTTTCTCAAAGACTTCTCTATTTCAATTCTCTTGTGGTCTTTTGTTGAACCGCCCCTGACCATCTGACACCCTAGTGTTTAACTTAAAAAATGTTAATCTAATAAAATTATGACAGAGGCCGTCTTTGGAGAATAACTACCACAGTTCATCCTCTGACCAAAGATAATACACATCTCTTCTTCCATTGCCAACATACACTTACCAGACTCCCTAAACCCTCAAAGATTCACCCCATTTCAACCTCTGGATTACACTTTAAGTCCAGGATTACATGATATTAGGTTCCTGTGTAGTTGAGGTTGTGTAGGTTCTTGTGTAGTTGAGGAAACAGGCTATGTGGCCTCCACATATCCAACATACAATGGGGAGAGAGGCTCAGGAGAACCACAAGAGATGTTTCCACTCAAAAAGAGGAGGAAAAATGGGAGTAACATTGGTTGCTACTCTGAAAGCCACCGACCTGAAAAATTACTGTGATCTGGCAAAGTACAGTCGTTATTTCACTTCGCTCAGAAGGCAGGGGTCTGTTGCTTTAGACCCAAATATGTTTTCTGGATGGTCCTTCTTGGCTCCTGATCCTGTGATCTGGAGTCTTGACACTACACTCTCAGTCATTTTCTTTTCTTCAGAAATAGCTCACGGGTGCCTGGGTGGTTTAGTCAGTTAAGTGTCTGCCTTTGGGTCTTAGGCCTTTGATCTCAGGGTCCCGGTGTAAAGTCCCACACCAGGCTCTCTGCTTACAGAGGAGCCTTCTTGTCCCTCTAAATCTCCCTCTGTGCTTGCATGCTCTCCCCTCTCCCCAAATAAATAAAAAAAAATCTTTTAAAAAAGGAAAAAAGAAAAAAAGAAATAGCTCATGTTTGCTGCTGAGTAGTGTTCTCAGCCTGTTCCTGCCAGGAAGAAGTTTGGGGCTCAAAAGCCTTTTTGTTTTGAATGCTCTGTTCCTTTCTGTCCCGATGGTTATAATTCTTTTAAAACCTGTGAATTTGTTATGTATAAATTATAATGAAGTTCACAAGACAAAAGTGACAGTCATGTGTTTTCTGAGTGGGATCTTTACTTTGGGTCAATAGTGAGGATACACAGGTTCACAGCAGAGAGGGTGAATATGTTTTAAGAGCTTTAGATGTAATTTCTACTGAGAGAAAAAACGAGACTTTTTTTTACAATTTTCTGAAGCCTCAAGAAACTTCCAGTCACACTTTTGGTCTCATCTTGAACTAGAGGCCACAATACTTTACTGGTACCATTCTGGCTTTGGTAATTTTTCCTAAATTAAAAAATTATATTTTCTATTATCCCCCATGCCAAATTATTTCATACCCGTTTGCAGTGAATGCCACCTACCCATGGAACAAATGATCTGCTCTCTGTTACTATAGATCAATTTTGCCTGTCTAGATTTTATAAAAAGAGAATCATTTACTGTTTGCTCTCTGACTTCTCTGGCTCAGCTGCATGCTTTTGGGATTGACTCATGCCATTGTATTCCTTTTCATTGCTGAGTAATATTCCATTATATGGCTGTATAACAGTATGTTTATCAATTCATCCGTGAAAGAATATCAGGTTGTTTCTTGTTTGGAGTTACAATAAATACAGAATATATAAATATTTCTGTACATGTCTTTGTGAGGATATATACTTTCATTCTTCCTCAGTAAGTTCCTTCAAACTGAATAGCAAAGTCTTCCAGAAGATTTATACAGAACTTCTTTTAAAAATTTGTCATCTAGGGGCGCCTGGGTGGCTCAGTCAGTTGAACATCCAACTCTTGGCTTTGGCTCAGGTCATGATCTCAGGGTTGTGGGATCAAGTCCCACATTAGGCTCTGTGCTCAGCAGAATGTCTGCTTGAGATCCTCTCTCTCTCTCCTCTCCCTTCTCCTCTGTCCTTCCCCCATGCTCTTTCTTGCTCTTCTTGCTAAAATAAATATATCAATCTTTTTAAAAAAATCTGTCATGTGTTTTTTTTTTTGAAGTTGTATCATTTAATTCCCATAAGCGTTCTATGAGAATTCCAGTTCCTTCACAAGCATAGCAAAAGCTGATCCTTTTAGTCTTTTTAACGTTAGCTATTTGGTAACTCATTGTGATTTAATTACTGACAAAGATGATTTTATTTATTTTTTTTAATATTTTTAAAGATTTTATTTATTTATTTGACAGATAGAGATCACAAGTAGGCAGAGAGGCAGGTAGAGAGAATGAGAGGGAAGCAGGCTCCCCGCTGAGCAGAGAGCCCGATGCGTGACTCGATCCCAGGACCCTGAGATCATGACCTGAGCCGAAGGCAGCGGCTTAATCCACTGAGCCACCCAGGTGCCCACAAAGATAATTTTAAATGTAGAGCAGTTTTTTGTTTTTTGTTTTTTTTCCCCAAAAATTTATGAACCATTTTGAATGCTTCCTTTGTAAACTGGTCAAATTTATTTTTCTTTCTTTTTTTTTTTTTTCAGTTGTGTTGCCCTCTCATTGTTGAGTTGTAAGATATTTTTTTAATGTATAACAAGTATACATGTTTTTTAGATACATGATACATGTATATAATATTTTCTCTCAGACTAGGGCTTTTTTTTTTTTCATCTTTAATAGAGCATCTTGAAAAGTGAAGATGTTTTTACATCTGATGGCATTCAACTTAACTTTTAAAAAATGGTTGATTCTTGTTGTTTCCTATTTTTAAAAAATCTTTGCCTTCCCAGGGCACCTGGTGGCTCAGTGGGTTAAAGCCTCTGTCTTTGGCTCAGGTCGTGATCCCAGGATCCTGGGATCGAGCTCCGCATCGGGCTCTCTGCTCAGCAGGGAACCTTCTTCCTCCTCTCTCTCTCTGCCTGCTTCTCTGCCTACTTGTGATCTCTGTCTGTCAAATAAACAAATAAAATCTTAAAAAAAAAACTGCCTTCCCAAATTACAAATATTTTATTTTTGCTTCTAAAAATTACGTAATTTAGGATTTTTGATTTGGGTTTATGACTCATCTTAAGTTATTAAGTTATTTTAAGTTATTTTTTGTGTATAGTATAAAGTTTAAAGTGGAGGTACATTCCTTTTTCCTAGTTGATATCAAGTTGTTCCATAAATACCAGTTGTTTCAATACCTTTGATAAAAAGATTATCTATTTCCATTAAATTATGTTGGCAACTTTGTTGAAAATCAGTTGACTATTTATGTGTGTATTTCTCAGCTCTTTCATGCAGCATTGATTTTAGGCTTAGCCTTATTATAGTGTTACAATGTCTTGATTACTGTGGGTTTATTAGTAGTATTGGAATGAATTTCTATTTTTATGAACTCAGCTGAATTTTTATTGGGATTGAGTTAAAGGTATAGATCAATATATATATTATACATTATAAATTATATTTTCAGAATGAAACATCTTATAAAGTTTTGTATCTAGTATACTTCTCTCTTTTAGGTCTGATTTTGTGTTATCTTTAATATATGAAAAGATTTTAAAAATGTAATAGTTAAAATATCTCATTTGATTATTAAAGATGAAGAAAAATTGCTGAACCAATATAGGCATTTTTCAAAAATCAGAGCCTTTAAAATACTAATAAATATAACCCAAAAGAAAAGAATATCTTTAATGAAGGTGATCAATAGGAATATTGTGCTTTATATATACATATATATAATGTATATATTATATTTACTATTTATTTATTATAATATTAAAAATATTATTTATTTTTTAAGTAGGCTCCATGCCCAGCATGGAGCCCAGTGTGGGACTTGAACTTATGACCCTGAGAACAAGACATGAGCTGAGATCAAGAATCAGATACCTAACTATTATGCTTAATAGTAATTTATAGAATGATAGGCAAAAAATAGGTAAATAATAATTTACAGAACAACAGGCAAATAACTAATTACTTTTCATAATTAATTACAGTTGTTAAATTTTCTGAACTGGCCATTATGACTGTACATTAAATTTATTCATGAAATTCTCATGGGCTTTCTCTGATAGGCTGAAATTTGCTGATATTTAAGGCACTGAAAGAGTTCTATCCACTCTTTCTTAGTAGGGAATGTCGTAAGGAAGCATCTTTGTCATAAAAATTTATAACATTTTTGGGGCACCTGGGGTGGCTCAGTGGGTTAAAGCCTCTGCCTTCGGCTCAGGTCATGATCCCAGGGTCTTGGGATCGAGCCCCTCATCGAGCCCCGCATCGGGCTCTCTGCTCTGCAGGGAGTCTGCTTCCTCCCCTCTCTCTCTCTGCCTGCCTCTCTGCCTACTTGTGATCTCTCTCTTTCTCTGTCAAATAAATAAAATATTTTTTAAAAATTAAAAAAAAATTTTATAACATTTTATTAAAAACATCAGTAACTGATAATTCTAGGTATTTCATAAAATATTGTAAATTTTATAGTTAGTCCCTGAGGCAGTCCTCTCAAAAAGTGCTATTTTATAAACCATGTTAAAAAAAGTACAAGGAGGGGGTGCCTGGGTGGCTCAGTGGGTTAAGCCTCTGCCTTCAGCTCAGGTCATGATCTCAGGGTCCTAGGATCAAAACCTGCATCAAGGCTTTCTGCTCAGCGGGGAGCCTGCTTCCCCCCTCTCTCTCTGCCTGCTGCTCTGCTTACTTGTGATCTCTTTTTCCCTCTGTGTCAAATAAATAAATAAAATCTTAAAAAAAAAAAAAAAGTACAGTGGCTCCTGGGTGGCTCAGTTGGTTAAGTGTCTGCCTTTGGCTCAGGTCATGATCTCAGGGTCCTGGGATTGAGATCCTGCTTTGGGTTACCTGCTTAGTGGGGACCCTGCTTCTCCCTCTCCCTCTACTCCTCCCTCTTGTCCTTCCGCTTGTGCTCTCTCTCTCAAATAAATAAAATCTTTAAAAAAAGAAGTACATGCATAAACAGGCTTATTTTTCTGAGGTAACAAAAAGCGAAATTACCCTGTTTTACTATGGTTTTCATCCTGTTTATCTGAACAGTTAGTATAATCATAATGTCTTAAACAGCTTGGCCATTGGTTATTGTTTCAAAAGGCTTCCGGGAATATTCAATATAATAGAATTGAAATCAGGATCTCAAAGAGATAAATGCATTCTCATATCCATTGCAGCACTATTCACAATAGTCAAGATGTGAAAACGAGCTGAATACCCATTGACAGGGGAATGGACAAAGAAAATGTGGTATAAGCATATAATGGAATACCGTTGAGCCTTAAAGGAGAAGAAAATTCTGCAATATGCAAAAACATAGTTGAATCCTGGGTACATGATACTAAATGAAATAAGCCAGTCATAAAAAGACAAATACTGCATGATTCTACTTATAAGCAGTAACTAAAATACTCAAGTTCATAGGATCAAAGAGTGGAATCATGGTTGCCAGAGGCCGGAAGAAGGGGAAAATAAAATTATTAATGAATAGATATGAAGTGTCAGTTAAGGAAGACGAATAAGTTCTAGGGATCACCCATACAACATTGTACCTGTATTCAATAATACTGTATTATACTCTTGATTTGTTAAGAGAGTAGATTTCTTGTTAAATGTTCCTACCACGGTAAACAACATTTTTTGAAAACCTTATTCTCAGATTATTGTCACTGTTACACCAATCTGGAAGCTCCCTGGAAAAGCTCCTTTTATAGCCTGACTCCACCCAGTCTGGGAATGGCCCTATGACAAGACAATTATTGAAAACAATCAGCAGCAATTATTTAACATTGCATCTTCCTAAAACTGTGATACAGTTTAAGATACAGGTTAAGTCTCCATATTCTAAATACCCTCAACTTTCTTGTTTTATTTATCTCTGACTCTCTCCAGCACCGTTGCATGAATACATACTTCCTCCAAACCACACCTTCTTTTTTTAGCCAGAAAGCAAAAATCTTGCATATCTATTCATGCAGATAAAAAGCCCCAGAAATCGGGGCGCCTGGGTGGCTCAGTGGGTTAAGCCGCTGCCTTCGGCTCAGGTCATGATCTCAGGGTCCTGGGATGGAGTCCCACATAGGGCTCTGTGCTCAGCAGGGAGCCTGCTTCCCTCTCTCTCTCTCTCTGCCTGCCTCTCCATCTACTTGTGATTTCTCTCTGTCAAATAAATAAATAAAATCTAAAAAAAAAAAAGCCCCAGAAATCACCAATCTATGGTGTGTGCTGCTGCAGTCACCACGGTTTTCCTATGACATCATCATTATAATAGCATGTTTCGACGAAATTCAAACCTATTACTCCTGTGAAGGAAATGCTTTTCCCTATTCATCTCAACAGTCCTGCAAACATGTGCGTGTGAAGAACTCCATATTTATACACACAGTATTTCTGGGATCTCTTTTTTTTTCTTTTTTAGATTTTATTTATTTGACAGAGAGAGAGAAATCACAAATAGGCAGAGAGGCAGGCAGAGAGAGAGGAGGAAGCAGGCTCCCTGCAGAGCAGAGAGCCCGACGTGGGGCTCGATCCCAGGACCCTGGGATCACGACCTGAGCCGAAGGCAGAGGCTTTAACCCACTGGCCACCCAGGTGCCCCTGGGATCTCTTTTTTGAATGTATCAGAGAGAACAAATGATATACAGAATATCATGACAACTAACACAAAATGAGTCTCATTCCTCATCTGTGCAAACATCAACATGGCATAAGCCTCATAAAGGGAAGGCATCAGTGTTCATTCTGAAATTCAAGAGTCTGAGACAATGTTCATAAGATAAGAAGTCAGTCTGCCACCGTGTCAGGTAGATAGGTAGATGGAGGATAGATGATGATTGATGATAGATAGATAGGCAGACAGACAGATAGACAGATAGATATCCTGACAGGACACACAAAACTTCTTTTAAAAAAATTTTTTTTTTCATTTATTTATTTGACACAGAGAGAGAGAGATCACAAGTAGGCAGAGAGGTAGGCAGAGGGGTAGGGGGAAGCAGACCTACTTTCTGAGCAGAGAGCCTGATGCAGGGCTCGATCCCAGGACCCTGAGATCATGACCTGAGCTGAAGGCAGAGGCTTAATCCACTGAGCCACCCAGGTGCCCCAAACACAAAGTTTCTAAATCAGAACACAGTTTATTATCACAGAGCATCTTAGGACTGGTGAGGCTATAAAAGGCATCACTACTGAAATCATTCTAAATAAATGGCATGATATAATTGGCTAATTATTTGGGGAAAACTGAGGATTTTGCACAAACAGAAGGACTGTACCACAGACTCACAAAAGTATCACACTCAGAGCTTGACTGGCACACTGCCCCATCCTCCCATCTGGAGAGGGAGAGGCTTTTATTCTGAGATACAAGCAAATATTACAGGAGAGAGAAGTCTGAATCTCTCTGAAGGAATATAACTATCTTCCAGAACATGTTTGCTATTCGATCATCCTTTAACCAAATTTGCCAGTGGTCATTCCTCAGAATGTTTAGACCATGAAGAAACATGAAAGCATTCACAGAGACTGGCCTTCCAACAATCAGATCTAGGGATTGAAGCTAAACAGTCTAGTGACCTTTATTGACTTATTTTACAACTTACTAGGGAAAAGTTCGGTAGGCTAATGTAAATGGGAAAAAAAATAAAATGCTTTCTTCACCGTTATTGACATTTTGATTAAAGAAATCAATGATATTCATAATTATTGTCTTACTCTAAGCTACCTGAACTTTTAGAGTTAATCACCTACTGGCAGTAACTTGATACTAAAATATATTTTCAGACTTTAGTTCTCATCTGAAAATAAGGTTGTTGTTTTTTTTTACATTTTTATCCCTAAATCTTTTCTTGAAACCCACAACAAAAACAATCATGCTTCAGAAATTCTTTCTTGTTATTACTGAATAGGCAATACATTTTTATATCTTATAAATTCCGTTCAGACCAGGTTATTTTACTTGATCCTTGTTACCTTCTGCCCACTTGCCCAGAATATGGCAAAACATTAGAAAAATAAAGTTGACTTTATTTACTTTGATATAGCAAAGTCATTTTCATTTCATTTAGGACCCTCTCACAGCCATTGTGATTTTTTTTGAAGATTTTATTTATTTATTTGAGAGAGAGAATGAGTGAGCAGGGGGAGAGGCAGAGGGAGAAGCAGACTCCCCACTGAGCAGGGAGCCTGACAAGGGCCTCCATCCCAGGACCCTAAGATCATGACCTGAGCTGAAGGCAGACACTTAACCACCTGAGCTACCCAGCTGGGTGGTTCATCATTAACTAGAAATGATAGAGTTTGGTTAAGCCCTTAGGCAGAAAAGGAGAGGTCTGAAGAGAGAGCAACCTCTCACTATGAGAGACCCCATAGTGATTCTTTTAAAGCAAAAATCATACCATGCCACATCTCTGCCCCCACTTTTGATGGCTCCCCATCTTAGTCATAGAAAAAAAGCAGAGCCCTTTCAATGGTCTAGAATAGCTTTCGTGGTCTGACCATCTCGAGTAACAGCTGTTTTTTGTTTCTTTTATTTTGTTATATCTACATATTCCAACTAATTGATGGATGATTTGATAAATTCAGTATGATTGGCATGTAGCCTAGAAATGTCCTAGAGTTATTTAGCTCTGCACTGAAACTGGATAAATTCTGATGTAATCCAACTGGTTTCCCCTGGGAGGTTTTTTAATTGTCATGAAAATGTGTTCTCTTGCTCAGCCCCAGACAAAGACTTATTAAGCTTCTTTTCAGGACAGTCAGACACTCATGAAAGACATGGTATCTGAAGTACAGACTATCCCAGGTCTAACAAAGGAGCTAAGCTGTGTACATCAATATTAATATTTACAAAGTAGCAAAAGAAAGAAATGAAATCCTAAGTAATTCAAGGAAATTGTTGTCAAGATTGCTTGATTACTTGCCAAAATGAAAAATTCTCCTGAGTGAAGTTAGGAATATCTAGAGACATAGTTCTGCTCTATCTCAGAGAAGACAAAGCAGAAGTAGAGCGACACTAATTTTATGAAGTTCAAACAAAAAGTTAGTAGAGATGCCTATATACCTACAGGTATACTGGCATAGCACAGTCTTTGTTTACCTGGTTAGCACAGAGAACTATAGATTCAGTGCAGATCCAACTAGGAAAATGGCATACAACACCTGTCTCCCCCAACAATGTGTCAGCAACACCATTTTTGTATGAAAAGAAAAATGTGCTCGTTTCTAAACTTATGCTACTAATGCACCTATTCACAATGCCTTTCAACTAGAGGAAGTGATTTTATTTCAAATCATGAAATTTGCATACAAAATTGAGCTTTCAGGTAAGGTCACATTAATTCCCTTTTGATAGGTTTTTTTTTTTTTCCAATATGTGTTATTTCTTTGGATTCTGTCTTTACAACCACCTTATGATGAAAGTACTGTTGCTCTGCTTTGTCCATGATGAAAACAATAAACACGGATATAAAGCAAGGAGCAACAGTGCAGAAAAGTTGCTAGAGATGATCATACATCACCTTTCTGGGAGACACCACAGGACCATAAGGAGTGCCTGGGCTCTCCTGACTACACTGGCTGCACTCTAGGAGACTTTGGGCAAGTCTCTTCAGCTATGAAATGGTGACAGTGATCCCTACATCACAAGGTCGTGTTACAGGAGCTAAATGAGGTGAAGTACACAAAGCCATAGTGTACTATTATCATAGTTCCTAGGAAAGCACAACTTAAAACGTGTGTGTGGGTATATATACCAATAACCCAAGTGCTAGAAAATTCTGAGAATCATCATTTTGGACTGAGTTTCTGGCTTTCTCCAAATGCTTCTCATTTTGAACTATTTCCTGAAAAGCCTATGTTGCCAATCAAATCTGAATTACTGCTTACCCCTACAGACCACTCTCTTGAAGACTGATTACCTTTTAACTATGATTTGAGATTTAGTTTTCATAATAGGAAATACCAGTTTTGCAGAGTGGCCTGGCAGGGCTCTATAGAACGGCTTCAGTCAGGCTGACATGTGCTTTTATTAACCATATTTCCTGTAGCTGCACAGACAATGAGAAATCCACTTCTGTGAGCAGAACCAATTATAGCTGAACAGGTACACTTTTTCTCCAGCCTGGTCATGATGTCAAATGTTTGATTAGAAAGGTCTTGTGCTTTCAGCAAAATGGAGGTGAATTTCTTTCCATTTGCAAGAACAAGCTATTTCTGTCTTTCATTCCATAGTCTCTTAGTATCTTAATTCTGGCCTCTCAGTGTCAAATAAGAGTTGCAAATGCTACGCCCTTGAGATGGGAAACAATATTGCTATATGTGTTTCAAAACAGACTGAGCCAGCTTCTGGGAGGAATAAGCAGCACCAGGGCATGAATCAGATGTACTGTGAGTTCCAAGAGAGAACAGAGACCAAGATGCGCATGAACACTACGTCCCAGCCGAGGCAACATGGGGATGGACCTGGTAGCTCTGGAAATGAATCTGGAGAAGACTGTCAAATATAGGGAAATGTTAGGATGAAACAGATAGAAAGGCGCATGGAAACATTGCCTGTGCATAAATAATACAGTGATATGTCCATAGCAAATCAGGTTTTAGAAGTGCAGGACTGAAATAAGGAAGGGTAATTCTAAAAAGAGGCAGTTTGGAGGAAAATCCTCTCACAGAAGGTTGAAAAAAAAAAAGAGAGAGAAAATGGGAACCAAGTTCCTACTAAATGTAGGATTATAAAGACAAAGTAGGCCCCATGAAATCAAGCATTACAGACAAAAGCCCCTCTTCAGTTGCCAAAAAGAGAAACTTACCAGAAATGTCAAGGACGACTACCATCTCCCCAAAATACTGTAAGCTCATTTTTGGACTTCCTCTTCTCTTAGGAATGCCTCAGCTATAGAAAAGCAATCTGCTGATATTCCAAGGGTCACAAGTGAAGATTTTTCTGTTACTTTTTACTCTTTACTGACCAGAGTATAAATACAGAATTAAAGATTGGTAGAATAATTAAGCTAAAAAAATATGGATAATTTACTCTAACCTCATTTTGCAGTCAAGAATGAAGAATGTAAAGATTATCCCATATCCCATGGTGAACTAGTAACACAGCCAGGATAATAATCACATCCTCCTGACTTCTAGACAGTATTTTTTTCCACCACAGCTCCCTAAAATTAAATTTTCAATATTTTCAAAAAAGAAATATACCTATATAAAGTCCAAGAGAAGAAACTTCTGTTAATAAGAGAATCTAGGTAGGGAAAGGCTAAATTTAAAAGGTCAGCAGCAGAGAGTTATGAAATGATGATTCTTTATTGAAAGTAAGAGGAGAAAAATGCAACCCAGAAAGAAAAACCTTTTGCTTTGTACTCTCATATACATCTACAACTAACCATTTTTTGTTACGCCAGTTGCTAGCCTGTAGCTGCCCAGGGCAGCATCATGTATCGCAATGTCCCCCTAGTTGGTTTCCCTGTTTCCATCCTTGCTCCCCTATTAACAGCAGCACAGAAGTAGAATGAGTCCTTTAAAATGTAATTGTCACACCCCAACCCAATCTTCCAATCACTTCTTGTCTCATAAAGTTAAGCCAAAATTACTACATTTGACCTACAAAGACCTACACAATTTCCTTCCCCCTTTTTTCTCAGAACTCATCCTCTCTTGTCACCTTGGTCATTATATTCCAGCCATCCTGGCCTTTCAGCTGATTTTTCAATATGTTAGACACACCCCTGCCTGCCTCAGGTTTGTACCATCCCTTTCTTCTGCTGGAAGTACTTAGCCCACTCTGTCTGCATAGCTCATTTTTTCTATTCAAGTCTTTGGACAAGTGTCCTGTTCCCAGTAAGGGGCGCCATGACTGCCCTATTGAAAGTTATTCTATTTGCCTTGCACTCTTAATGCTACTTATCTTGCTCTATTCTTTTTTACATAGCACTTATAATGCACTGCCATTCTGTATTCTTTACTCCCCCTAGAATGCAACATAACATAGAGTATCAAGCCATTTACCAAGATGTTTTGCTACTGATGTATATGTAGCATCTAAAACAGTACCTAACCAAGAATTAGCTGCTGAACGACAGACTCGACCAAAAACAGATGATCCCTGCATTAAAACCCATAATCTCTGGTTTTACTCAAATGAAAACACAGAAGTTCTACACAGGAGATAGTACAACACACCTAAGTGTTCCTCTGAAGGGAGAGGTTTAATGTAAAGAAATGGCAATTTGAAGAAATGTCAGAAATACATCAGAGATTGTTATAAAGACAGTGCTCACTTCAACAGCACGTATACTAAAATTGGAAAAATACAGAGGTGAACATGGCCCCCACAAAGATGACATGCAAATTCATGAAACAGTTCATGTTTTTAAAAAATGTTATAAAGATATACAGGGCTTTCATTACAAGATTTGACTAAACGGAGTACCAAACCATTTGCCAATATGGTAAAATAAAAATTCATATTCTCCTAAATTAATATTTAAGTTTAATAAAGTTCTGATCAATACCCCCCAAGATGTTTTTTACAGAAATTAATGAAGTGTCTTTAAAGTCCATTTGAAAGAATGAAGAGCTGAAAACCTAAATAATTAATGACAAGAAGAAAAAAATATATAACATTATTATAACATACTAGAAAATACTATTTTGGAGCTACTGATTTTAGAAAATCCATGTAAACCAAAGAAATAGAATTTTTTAAAAAATGAGAAACTGCCTTCAGAACAGATGAGTAAAGAATAGTTGAGTAAACAAATGGAACTGGGAAAACAGTTTAACCATCTTTTTTTTTTTCCACAATTTTATGCTTTTATTTAAGACAGAGTACAGTCAGTAAGAGGCATGCTTGTTCATGCAACACATATCAAAAACCATGGGACTTAACACTTGGAATTTCTATAAAATTAACCATCTTTTTAAAAGAAGTTTTTTTTCATACAATACATAATATACAAAATACAATACATAATATACAAAATAAATTCCTCATGAATTAAGGAGTTAAATATCAAAAAACAAACACAAATTTAGAATAATTATAAGTGGGTCCGATTATAAGGCAAGTCAACCTCTCTAAGCTTAAGATTATATAACTAAATTATGAGATGAGCATTTTTAATGCATTAATAATAATAATGTTGCTGTTATTAAAAAGTAAACAACCAGTATGAAGTGATCCTAGAAGGAAAAGCACTAATTTTGTGAGATGAAAGCCTAGAGAGGGTAAAGGGTCAAGGATTAATCATTATTAGGATTTAGAACTTTCACTTTCTGTTCCTAGCTGTTATCACCAGATCTTCAGCAAGTTCATTTTTACCCACAAATGCACTGTTAGTGGCTCCCTGAAAAATCAAAGAGAATAAATTGAATTCATAGTTTGGGGTACTAAAGGACAGAGCAATATGATGCAGGTTGGAACACCACGACTGAGGCAAAAAATAAACATGAAGTAAGAGTGAAAAGCAATAATAAAGGGTGGCAGGAAACTTTTGGAGGTGATGGACAGCTTTATGGCATAGACTGTGTTGATAGTTTCATGGATGTTTACTTTTTACTAAACTCACCAAGTTATGTACATTAATTATGTATAGCTTTTTTATGTCAAAAATATAAAATGAAGTAATAAAATCCAGAAAAGAAAGAATGAAGAATAACAGAAAAAAGGAGACCAAAGGAGAATATATAAACCTCTTATATAAATTTTGGGAGGTAAAGGAGGAAGGCACTGGAATGCCAAAAACTATATGAAATTAGGGCTTATTTGATTTTATTTGAACATTAAAAAAACTTGACATCCAAAAGGATGTCTGGAAATAACTGCATTGCACTACCCACACTTTCATACTCATATACAGAGATACGCACACATGGGTGTACAAACACATATTTATGTAAGCATTTGTTGAACAAATTGGACTTGATAGGATATAAGAAGGAACCAACTTCATTCTTATTCTTTTATATCCCTTCAAGTTTCTATAAACTGGTACTTGTTCTAACTCTGCATAAAATCTGAAGGCAAACCCATAACTTTAAGGAACAAGTAGTTTGTAAAAATCCACATTTATGTATTAGCCACTTAGAACCAGTCTAGTTTAGTATAATAAGCAAAGCTCTAAGAGCTTCTTTAATTAAAAGCATCTTCCTGTAGTAGTAAGCTACTCCCTTGAGGCTTCCAAACCTACAAATAAAGAAGAAAGTATGGTTGACTTCTTAATTATTCGCTCTTTCCATCTCCTTCCTCTACTCACTAATTTCTTTTTTACTTCTCCAGCACAGGGTCTAAGCAGAAGAGAGAATAAAGAGAAAGGCTACACAGTTTTGGGTTGCTCTTATCTCTGTAATTTGGCCATGGCAAATGTTAAAAATTGACCCCATCCATTCCTGGGATACTACAGTAGATTACTTGGAAACCATCCCAGTTGGGAACCACACTGTAACATCCTGCCCAAGGCTAGTTACTTACAACAATCACCCTCAGGTTCTGGACTTCAGGAAATACATCTATTGTGTAAGGTCCCTTCCCCTCTCTCCAGTTCACATCCTCTAGAGAACCCATTTGCTCTGACATTGATGGAAGCAAAATTTACTCTTTTTTTTTTTTTTTCAGATTTTTATTTATTTATTTAACAGACAGAGATCACAAGTAGGCAGAGAAGCAGGCAGAGAGAGAGGAGGAAGCAGGCTCCCAGCTGAGCAGAGAGCCCGATGCGGGCCTCGATCCCAGGACCCCTGGGATCATGACCTGAGCTGAAGGCAGAGGCTTTAACCCACTGAGCCACCCAGGCGCCCAAAGTTTACTCTTAATATCACTTACCCCAGAGGGGAAAATCTCCAGTTTAGAGCCTCTCACCTTTAGACTTTGTAGATATGGGCCAAATGTCAGTTCTTACTTTCCTCAAATTCCCACAGCCCAATGGCAAGGCCCTCATAGGGAACACTTGAAGACCCCATCACGTAATTTGAGATAAGAAAGAAAAACTTAACTTTCTTTACCCATAATTTTGGGGATATGATCTCCACAGGGTATGATTAATTTCTGCAAAGCAAATCTTTTCTCAACTTTTTAACTTCTTAACCTTTCTCTTTCTTGTGGTGAGCAGAAATGCTCCAGCACTTGTTCCTGGCTTCCAAGATGCAATACTGGCTAACGCTTTGGCTCCGACTGTATGACCTTCACCTTTCAAGTCTTGCATAGATAGTCTAGCAACATACTTTAAAATGTGGAGGTTCATGGGCTCACCTTCAGTTTTGAGGTTTGGAGCCTCTGGAATAATTTCAGGGCAGAGTCAAATGTAACAATCTGTTAGACTACACACATGTATACATATGCATGTTTGTACATATATCACTTTATCACAGATACAAATACAGAATCATACATGTATGTGTGCCTGAGTCTATATGTTAATGAATGGAAATACAATATTTATAGAAAATATATTAATGTGAAAAAATTACTGGTGATTTTTTTCTTCTTTTGTTTTTCTCTATTTCCTAATATAATATGCCTTACTCTTAAAACCATTTAAAAAGTATATCTGTACACAAACACTTAATAATGGATCCTATTTTTAAAATGCAATCATGATTTTAAAATAAAATAAAAGATTACTGAAACAGAATGAATAACCCAGAAACAGACATATATAAAGAAATTTATTATATGCTAAAGGAAATATCTAAGAATTGGAAAGAGTTACTTAACAAATGGCATTGAAGTATTTTGGAATTACCTTCATAATAAAAGTCAGATGGGAGCTCAATAGTATATAATACATATTATAATATATAACACACATCCAGACATATATGCACACCTATATACACATACCTATGTATGTATGCATATTTGTATATACATATTAAGTATATACATGAAATCAAATTCTAAAACAAAATTAGAACCAGGAGCACCTGGGTGGTTTGGTCAGTGAAGCATCCCACTCTTGATCATAATCTCAGGTCATGATCTCAAAGTCTTGAGATCAAGCCCTGCATCATCAAGCCACGCTCACCACAGAGTCTGCTTAAGATTCCCTCTCTCCCTCTTCCTCTGCCCCCACTCACAGACACTAAATAAATAAATAAAATCTTTAAAAAAATTAGAACTAAATAGAATTGAGGGACATGTACTGGATCAATTTAAAAAGTTTAAAAGCAATAAGAATAAGCATAAATGAAAAGGTTAACAGGTTTGGCTTCATAAGAATTTCATACTTCCACCTGGAAGTATTAAAAACCAGTAGTTTAAAAATACCCCCAAATGTGACAGGTTTGCAGAATCTTTTTAATATATGGACACAAAGGAGTTTACTTAGAAAAAAAACACTTTCTTCCCTCTTCCGTTCCTCCCTCCCAGAAATATTTATTGAGTGACTGTTCTGAACCAGAAACTTTAATAAAATACCAAGGAATCATAAATAAATAAATATTATAATACATTTATATTATATATATTACATATATAAATTTATTTATTTATATTTACATCTATATCTCTAGGCTTAAAGAAACAAAGTATCTAATGGATATGACAGATAAGTAAGAGAGACTTTCTAACACTTAAAGGTAAGTAGTAGGATAGCAGTTCACAAGGCCTGTTATAGAAACCCAAATTAAGAGCACCGAACAAGGACCTGTGAATTAGCTGATGGGAGGTAGGGTGCCAAGGAAATTTCCTTAGAATAAGTAATAAGAGATAGTAACTTAGATGAAGGACCAAGGATAGTTTAGAATTCTAGCTCTAACACTTACTGATAGCTCTCTTTCCACGGGCAATTATTCTCTGTGTCTCAGGTCCCTTGTCTATAAACTGGGAATGATAATAACATTTATATGGACACTGAAAGGACTTAATAAGAATTGTTTAGTTATTTAGCATTTAGTAAGTCCTTAATAACTGGCTGTTAAAAACAAACAAAAATCATAAAATGCCATTTGGAAAGATTGGGAACTCAGGAGAGAATAGTCTTTGCAAACTGCAAATCCACTATGGTAAAGTATAAATGTGAGGTATGGTATGGAGAGAAGTAAGGTTTGAGAACCAAATAAGGGACAGATAATAAAAAATTTAAAGGAAAGTCACAAAGAACTTTTAGCAAGAGAATCACACAGTAAGATTTTTCTTTTATAATGTTAACTGTATCAGTGATGTGGATAATAAATTTGAATATAATATGACCAAACATAAAAAGACTAGTTAGGAGATGGTCTCAATAATCCAGAAGAGAAATGTTGAGGACCTGAAGTGGAACAGTGTATATTTAAAAATGTTAAGGAAGTAGAATCCATAGTATTCAACGACTGATATGTGGGAAGAGGCAAAAATAGGAAGGACTGTTTCTAGATGTCTGCTTTAGACTACTCAATAGATGCTAGTGACCTTCGTAAAGGTAAGAAACACAGAAGAAAGATTAATATGATTAATTTTTTAAAGATGGTATAGCTGTCCTTTTATTGTTCAGTATTATCTGGTTTCCCTCTACTTTGAGGGAAAAGGGAAAGTTACACTCACCCTAAAATAGACATATACTGTAATTTTCTATACTTAAATGACTTTTTTGTCTCTTATATTTTGGATTTCCTCACAGAAGTGCATCTTTTTTTTCCTTGTGAGCTACACACTCTCCAGCTTCATCTCATCCTTTCGCAGAACTTCATTTACCATTTATATTTGCTGACACCTGAATCACCAGATTCAGTCTGGAACTCTTTCCTCAGCTATAGACCATCATCAACTTCTTACTAGACATCTCAGCTCAGACATCTCGCAGACATTTTAAATTGAGCATACTTTAAACGAAACTCTTATCTTGCCCCTGAAAAACCAACCTCCTATCTGCATCTTGAGCTCCTTTTTTAATAAGTTTCACCACCACCCATGGTGATGATGCTTACATCAGAAATCTGGATATTTTCCTTATTTTGTGCCTTTCTTATTCCCTGCACTTAGTTAACCATGGATCATACAAACACCGTCTCCTAAAACCTATTGAATATTTGTCTTCCAGTCACAGAGGCAGTCATTGTTCTCTGTCTGATATTGGTAGTTTGGCTTTCTAATGTTCTCTCTACTTCTATCTGAATTGATTATTTGCTCTATAATTAGATTTTCCAAAATGACATTTCAATAGATTTATTAAGGTATAAATGATGTTTTCACCATTGTAAGTGTACAATTCAATGAATTTACTAAATGTGAAAGGTTGGGCAACCATCTAGGTGTAGAACAACTTCATCATCCAAAAAAATTCCTTCATGCCTGTTTGTAGACCATCTCTAATCCTACCCACCTAGTCAACCATTTACCTGTTTTCTGTCTCTATAAACTTGCCTTTTCTAAATGTTTTGTATCTAAAACAGAAATTTTATTATTATGTCCCTACTGGGAACTCTAAAATACCCTCCATTTTCCCTCTATCCTCTAATAGAAAGTATAGATTCCTTAAAAAATAGACCAGTTTAAGGAAGGACTAGTCTTTTTTTTTTTTTTTTAATATGGAATACAACTGATTTTGTTAGTCTTCATTCTCTTCCATGCTAGAGGAATGCAACATTTCTTTTAAGAGGGTGAGGTGAAAATGGGAACTAGCTTGTTTCAGGTGCTAATGTTTTAGCTATGGGCTTAATGGGGCACTAGGGTCTACTGTCAAAAAAGGAGTGGAAGTACAGGGAAAACAAAACAAAACCAAAAAACAAAAAAACAGTAACTAGTGGCAAAATAGAAAGAAAGGAAGAAATGACTAAAAAGTTGAAAGATAAGGGATGATGGGTGGCGTTCCCAAGAACAGAGTTAGCAATCTTTAGGAGATTAGCCCAGGAGAGAAGGGTCTAGAGTCACACAATCACTTCATGGCTGAACCAGGCAAAGGAGAGATCTAGTAACAGGAAGACTGAGCCCTGAACGCTGGGAGGGCACTGTGTGGCAGAGAACCTAAGAAGTTGATATTGAGGGAGTTGAATTCCTCACTGGTACAGAATAATTAAGAAGTGTACCAAACTAGTTATGAGCCTGAACTAAGAAGCTTGGTAATGACACACTTTTCCTGATTCGGCCCTATTTGCTCTTCCACCCTCATTATATCACTCTACACTACAGCCATTATAAACCTCTCCAGGATCCTGATTGAGTTATGTCTACACACTATCACAAACACCTGAGACTCCTTCTGGCTGGATCCCAGTAACCATCACTGTCCATCTAATTGATTCTACTTGTCTAAACTCACTTCAACCGGACATCTAAATATCCTTTTCTGAGCTCAATCCCAATTTTTGATACATCATAATAAACTCTCCCCCAAATCCATGCTCTCTCCAAATAAGAGCATTCTTGTCTTCCTGTTTTCATAATGAAATTATCTTCCTGTGTCTAATCCATTAGACAGAAAGTCTCCTGAGTTTAGATACTGTGCTTCATTCTCCTAATGTGTCTCCAGTGCTTATCACAGCAAATGGCATGCAATTAAGGCTTTGCATCTATGGAGCTAAAATATGTGTAAACAATTATAATAATAATCATTATCTTAACATTTTAAAATAATTACAGATATAAATAATTTAAGAACATTTTACATGCAATATACAATTATAGTAATATCTAAAGAAATGCAAACAATAGATTTAAAATCTTTCTCCTCAATCTTTTATTGCAATTACATAGTTCTAGTTTTCTCTATGTAGCAGTAATAACTCTGAATTTTTCTTGGCTTAATAAAGATATGTCCATTATTCTGAGCTCTTTAACATAGTGATCCATATTAGTCTTCACTTCATTAACAAGGTCATCTCTCCCTTGTTGAAAAAAAGTCTTAATAGTCTTTCTAGACCTTGTGATATCACCTACTTGGTGTGGAATTCCAAAATTACTGGTCCTAGTCCTTGTTTGCGGTCCAGCTCCTGACACTTATTTCAGTGAACTTTAATTGTTACTAAGTTTTCTGCTGATGCCAAGAATGGCCTTAGGCCTTCCCTAAAATTCTAACATCTCTTACATAGTTTAAGGTACTCTCCAGCATTTTGCCACTGAAGCAGTTTAAAAAAAAAAAATCCTAAGCATGATAAACCAGTATTTACAAGAATAACATCAAAAGGAAGTGTCTGTCCTCCCCTGATCACTTTTCTGACCTCTGATAATTCCAACAGACCAGACACAGTGTCACAGACTACCATTTCTCAAAAACTGAACTTTCTTTAGAAGATGACATCTAAGCACATTAAAGTAGTTTTTAAAGGAAAAATATGAACCCACTTCCAGTTGCTTTTCTTAATAAATCCATACATGTGACTAATTCTGAGAGCTATTTTATAGGTATAAAATAAGGAATTTGGAGTAAGGATGGGGACTTAAAAAGTGAGCCTGCAGAGAGAGGATACTAAGGATTAAGCTCAAAATCACTCAAGATACTTACAGTTAAGGGAGACCACAAGAGGGAGAGACAGTGAAAAATCCAGGAGGAAATTCAACCACTACAGTACAAGAAAACCAGAAGGGCATGATGTTCCAGAAAACAAAGAATAAATTTCAAAAAGGAGGGAGTTTTCAACTATGCCATTTACTGTTTTGTATTCAAATGATATAAGGACTTTGGACACTAACCCTTTATTTGATATATCATTTGTAAAATCTTCTCCTGTTCAGGAGGTTGCCTTTTAATTTTGTTGATTATTTCTTTCACTGTGCAGAAGCTTTTTATATTGATGTGGGCCCAATAGTTTACTTTTGCTTCTATTTCCCTTGCCTTAAGAGACATTCTAGAGGGCGCCTGGGTGGCTCAGTGGATTAAGCCGCTGCCTTCGGCTCAGGTCATGATCTCAGGGTCCTGGGATCGAGTCCCGCATTGGGCTCTCTGCTCAGCAGGGAGCCTGCTTCCTCCTCTCTCTCTCTCTCTCTCTGCCTGCCTCTCTGCCTACTTGTGATCTCTCTCTGTCAAATAAATAAATAAAATCTTTAAAAAAAAAAAGAGACATTCTAGAAAAATGTTGCTATAGCCAATGTCAGAAGCATTACTGGCTTTGTCAGAAGTTTGACTGGCTCTCTTTCAGGATTTTTATGGTTCCAGGTCTCTCTTTCAGGTCTTTAATCCATATTAAGTTTATTTTTGTGTATGGTGTAAGAAAGTGGCCTAGTTTCATTCTTCTGCATGTGTTTGACAAGTTTCCCCAGCACCGTTTGTTGAAGAAACTTTTTCTTATTGTCTATTCATTCCTCTTCTGTTGAAGATAAGTTGACCATATAATTGTGGGTTTATTTCTAGGGTTTCTATTGATCTGTCTACTTTTGCATCAGTACCAAACTGTTTTGATTACTAAAGTTTTGTAATATAACTTGAAGTCTGGAATTGTGATAACTTCAGTTTTGCTTTTCTTTTTCAAGATTGCTTTGGTTATTTGGGGTCATTTGTGGTTTTAGAAACTGTTTTAGAAATTTTAGAACTCTTTGTTCTAGTTCTGTGAAAAGTGTTGTTTTCAAATAACACTTTTACAAATTTTAGAAACTGTTTGTTCTAGTTCTGTGAAAAGTGTTGTTGGTATTTTAACAAGGATTGCATTAAATGCGCAGATTGCTTTGGGTAGTATAGACATTTTAACAATATTTGTTCTTTCAACCCATGAGCATAGGATGTTTTCCCATTTCTTTGTGTTGTCCTCAAGTTCTTTTGTAAGTATTTTATAGTTTTCAGGGTACAGGTTTTTTACCTCTTTGGTTAGGTTTATTCCTAAGTATCTTACTGTTTTTTTTTTTTTTTTTTTTACAGATGTGAATGAGATTGATTCCTTGATATCTGCTGCTTCATTATTGGTATATAGAAATGTAACAGATTTCTGCATATTGATTTTGCATCCTGCAACTTTACTGAATTTCTTTATCAGTTCTAGTATTTTTTTTGTGGAGTTTTTCAGGGTTTCTATACATAGTATCATGTTATCTGCAAGTAGTGAAAGTTTTACTTCTTCCTTACCCATTCAGTTGCCTTTTATTTCTTTTTATTGTCTGATTGTTGTGGTTAGGACTTCCAGTAGTTTGTTGAATAAAAGAGTGAGAGTGGACATACTTGTCTTGTTCCTGTCCTTAGGGGAAAGTCTCTCATGTTTTCCCCATTGAGTATGATGTTAGCTATGGATTTTTCATATATGGTTTGTATTATGTTGAGGTATGTTCCCTTTATAAGAACTTATACAACTCAGCACCCCCAAAATAATCCAATTAAAAATGGCAGAAGACATGGATATTTTTCCAAAGACGTACAGATAGCCAACAGACATATGAAAAGATGCTCAACATCACTTATCATCAAGGAAATGCAAATAAAAACTACAGTGAGTATTTCACATTTGTCAGAATGGCTGCAATCAAAAATACAGAAAACAAAAAGTGTTGGCAAGGATGTAGAGAAAAAGCAACCCTTGTGGACTGTTGGTGAGAATGCAAACTGGTCTAGTCACTGTAAAAAATATTGTGGATGTTCTCCAAAAAGTTAAAAATGGAACTACCCTGTGATCCAGTAACCACACTACTGGGCATTTACCCCAAAAATACAAAAATACTAAATCAAAGGGACATAAACATGCTGATGTTTACTGCAGTATTATTTACAATAGCCAAACTATGGAAGCAGCCCAATATCCATTGATAGACAAATGGATAAAGAAGGTGTGACATACATATATATATTTCATATATATGAAATCACTCAGCCATTAAAAAAGAATGAAATCTTGTCACTTGCAATGGCATGGATGGAGCTAGAGAGTATTATGCTAAGTGAAATAAACAGTCAGAGAGAGACAAATACTGCATGATTTCACTCATATGTGGAATTTAAGAAACAAACCAAATGAGCAAAAGAATAAAAAGAGAGAGAGAGAGAGAGAAACCAAGAAACAGACTCTTAACCATAGAAAACACACTGATGGTTATCAGAGAAGGAGTAGATGGGGGAATAGGTGAAACAGGTGATAGGGATCCATGAATGCTCTCACCCTATTGAGCCCTAGATGATGTATGGAAGTTGAATCACCATATTGTACACCTGAATCTAATATTGCACTGTATGTCAACTATACTGGAATTGAAAAAAAAATATGAGAACTAAGGATTGACCACAAAATTTGCCAACCAGAACACACTACATACCTTTCAGTCTCATTCATCTCATCTGCAAAATAGGGATAATGACAGCATCCATTTCATGAAGCGTGTGAAGGATTAAATAAGATAATAATACATGTTAGCACCTAACATAATGCCAGGAACAGAGGAAGAGTTCAGTAATGGGCAAGTAGTTTTTAAATTATGGAACACTGAGCAGCTTGGATCATAGACCTTATGATATTTTATTGAATGCAGGATGCCTCTCAACCCTGTGAGAGCAAATTTGGCTCAAGAAAAGTCTAGGGTGAATGGAAAAATACAGAAATGATTACAGCTCAGGGGAGAAGCTAGGACCAGAGACAATGAAATGAAAAATACCTTGGGCAGAGCAGTTCCCATCCTTTGATTACACAATTCATACGACTGTGTTTTATTCTATTTTACAACTAGTAAGCATGCACTTTTTAAACTTTAGTTAAGGTTTGGGGGGGTGCCTGGGTGGCTCAGTCGGTTAAGCGTCTGTCTTTTGCTCAGGTCCTGATCCCAGGGTCCTGGGATCGAGCCCCGTATCGGGCTCCCTACTCAGTGAAAAGTCTGCTTCTCCCACTCCCACTCCCTTTGCTTGTATCCCTCTCTTGCTGTGTCTCTCACTGTGTTAAATAAATAAATAAATAAAATCTTTAAACATTAGTTAAGGTTTGGAAAGCACTTGGAAACAACAACGAATTTCCAATAAGGACAAATGATATATAAAGTTTAGTGATCTAAGTAAGTTTAATATCACAAGTTAAAATTACCTTCTTCTCTCTTACACTAGGAGAACAGATATTTCTTGCTTTTATATATTGTTTAATTCCACAATTTTACAATCAGCACTTTTCAATTCTTTGAATAAATAACAATAGACTTATTATACAGTATTAGTGGTCTATGATATATATATGTATATACATATATATACACACACATATATTTAGCCAAATGGAATATATATTCCATTTGGCTAATTTTGTAGTCAATGGCCTTATGATCTTATAGGATTTCCTCTAATTTTTTTTCTCTCCTCACCAGATTTTTAAATTAGCTATGTGATTGGTTCATGGTAAATATCTTAAACAATGGCATGTCTTACTAAATAGCTAAAAGCAACTTGCTTTATTAGAAGTGTATATTGATAACTAAGCACTAGGTAGACATTTTCTAAGATATCATGATCATATTGAAGTTAGATTCTGGAAAAAGTAGGATAAAAATTTTTTTTAGTGCTATAATAGGTTGGCTGAGAGATTGTCCTTAAATAATGCGTTAGCATGAATCATATCTTTCTCTGAATTTTTAGAATTTTTATGGACCTCTAGTCTCTTAAATTCTATGTTCATTTTTACTTACTACTCTCCTCTAGTATTGATATAAATCTTTTTCTTCTTCAGTTTTCTACTTATGAAATTTTTAAAAAAATAGTGATTTTAGGAGGACTCTCTTTAAGCATTCTTTCATAGTACTCTTGTGCTCATTTTCTATCTTAACATTTACCCAGGAAATTTGGTTTGGGAAACAAAACATAAATGTTTTCATTTATATAGGCCTGGAAACACCACTAAAAGATTAAAAGTAATGGTTCACTTGTAAGAAACTGAGTTGTAGCAAAACGTATTTGCTCAAATATATAGCCTATGTCTTATCAATTTATTTCTAGGTAAGGTTTTTATTCTAAAATGAATTCAGAACTGATATAGAAATGGAAAACTCAGATAAATCAGTTTTCGAAAATGCAAAGCTAGCTGGAAATAACCTAACCTCCTCTAGATTTTTCCAACTACTCTTCAGATCTTTTGAAAATTTAAAAAATGAAATTGAAGGAAGTGACCTCAAACAACAGAACTTAAATATCTAGTGAGCCAAAACTCAATGAATCAATGAATCCCTATAGGGATTACAGGAAGTGGGTAATTCACATGCCCTTACTTTATACATACTGTGCACTCAGCGTTTCAAATTACTGATTCTTCAGTGATAACTGGTCATTTCTAAACAGGGATTTCTAGGTTATGAATGTTTTTTAAAAATGAAAACTAACCTAATCTTTGTAAAAGCCAGAAATATAATGTGAAATGATTTACTATAAATTTCTTTCAATCATTTTGCCAATCCACTGGAAAAATAAACAAATTTTTTAAATTTTTTTGTGGCTAAAAAATAATAACCACTAATACTAAAAATGTGATAATCACATATGCAGTGATGTATTTAGTTCTTCACTCCACAGATGGGAGAGGGAGGCAAGGAGCAATATCCACTAATGTTTTTCATCAGTCTTTCCTCACTCCCTTGCTGAGAATATTGTCAGTTGAAAACTCAAAGAGGGCCAAAACTTTGGTTAATTCAAGAATTTCTGAGTAGGATTACACTTTAGCCTCGCAGAAGAAAAACAGTATTCTTTGGACATAAAATCTTTAGAGAAAATGAGTATTTTATTACTAGTTGAATAACATTCATTTTTTGGTTGACATTTCCTGAAAATTGGGTTATGTCTCCTTAATGACTGACTTTAACTAATTTTTTTCCTTTAAAAGTCATTTAAGCCATTCTTTGGCTATCCAGCTGTATATATTAATATAGTATATATTACACCAGAGGAAAACTTTAAAAGTTCTGCTTACTCTCTCACTTCCAGAAGCACAAAAAGAACCTATAACTATTCCACATTTCCTTTTCAATTAACAATAATCGCGCCTCGGATAAACCTCATTGGCTACGATACTGCCACATTTCCTTTTGAGTACTGAGTTCTACCTGCAGGGTTTCAGCTGGAACTTGAGTTTGGGCTAATTTTCAACTCAGCACTTCCTTCCCTTCTCTTCCCACTTTTTTTACCTGCTCCTAATATAGTTGGCTGTTTACAGGCTCATGCCTTTAAATTAGGCTACAGATCTTGGGCAACTCAAAACCCACAGTGTCTTAATCTGTATGTGCCTTAACCTTGAGGACAGCTCAAATATCTGCTGGAAATATGTCAGATTTGTCAACATTTTAAAGGAAGATCATAAGTTCCCTCTTTCTTATTTCTCAGATTTAAAATCCCAGCTTTTTATGTATGTCCATGTTCCACCATTTTTTGCCTTTCGTATCTGAAGACTGCTAAAACATTACTTTTCCCTATTCACAGGGAAACAGACATACAACTTCTATGTTAGATGGAGAGAATGCATTGTGTGTAGATAATCTTCAGAACTGTAGAGTTGGTTACAAACCCAAACACTCTTAATGTCTTTATACTACATCAGGTTAACACAAACAAAAGCACAGGATATAATACTATTCTCTAACAATCTAGATTTACCCTAGAAGCGTGGTTTCTTTAACACTTTTCAGCCACTAACTGTCACACTGGATCAGAAGTGAGTCTTAGCACCCATTAGCAGCTGGTGAAGTGTTGTCTCTGCACCTCCCAGAAACTACTGCTTCCCTCTGTCTTTTTCAGCTCTCTAATTCTGGTACCAGGCTTGTTTTCTGCTCAAATCACACCACCTTGCCATTACTGCCTCCCTTGCTCTTCGCCTTAATGTCTCCTCTGGGTGTTCTTGCCCGACAGAAATCTAGAAATTCCAGCAGCAAAGTAGACACTTGGGCATTAAATGGCCAAACAGAGTTAGTGAAATGCAAGATTTCTGGTCCCAGGTGCAGTCTCTGAAGGAGTGGAATATCTCATCTTTCAACCAAAGGTTTGTTTTTATATCTGGTTATAGGCCCTTTCATCAGAAGACAGAAGTTACATTTCTCCTGTGTGGCACTCAGAAGTCATAGCCATATATATCCACGACAGGCAAAAACCCCAGTGAGTACATGTTCTTTCAAACTATCTGAAACTACTTCTGACATAAGAACTAACCCTCAGGAAAGGAGAGTCTGCCCCACAACATTGCCATTTAGAAAATAATTTTAAGCCCAGCCATTTATTTAGCCATTTTATAACACTGTTCTCATCTGATGAAGAAACAGAATGCAAAGATCTTAAAGATGTTATGTCTACATTGTCCTAAGCCCAAAAAGAATGTTAAGGGGTCACTCAGGACATTTTCATCCCTTTGTTCAGACCCCATCCATTATTCCCCCTAACGGTTATCACATTTTCAAAACAATAAAGTCCTTCCATGGAAAACTTCCTATGTCTCAAGATGCACTGTTATCTCTGGGGGTATCTACCGCCCACACACCTTACACCTGCCCCTGCCCCAATATATCCATATTAAAATTTCCAAAGCACTACTACAGTCGATCCTTCCTTATTCTAGGCATTACCCAAGCTAGAGAACAGTTGCTTTTCTACCCTGGAAAACAGTTCTTTCTATTTAACCTAGTCTCTATAACCTGTCCTCATACAGTCTTAATTTCTAAACTTCCTAGATGAACCTGTAGGGTTCATCACTGGTGGTGGATATCTGTACTCTCAGGTAGTACATGCATCCACCCTGGTATTTCACAGTGCAAGAAATGATCTCAGAAAAGTAATGACCCACTGGGAAGGCATAAGTAAACTTACATAATGAAGAATCCAATATTCTTATCTACATATAGAATAAGGTATTTTGAGGAGTTAAGTGGGTTTGAATATTTAAACTCTGAACAACCCTCTGAGTTTAAAGCAATATTCCATATGCAAGTTAAAATCTTAGAGGCTTGTTTTCAATGACTGCTTCCTGCCTGTGGAGTATAAAAAGTATTTTAACCGATCACTTCTAAAAGCATACATAGATAGAAGAGCTTTAATGTAGATATGAGAAGAAACATAAAAGAAATATATGAACGGATGACACTGTGATGATAAGAAATAGTTGGTTGCAAGACTTTTCAAGTAGATTATGCAGAAACTGACAGAGCTTCTGTTTATATTTCAAAAATGATCTGCTAAGCAGATTTCTATCTTCATGGTAGGAAAATCTGTTGAAAATGAGGTCAGTAGGTCTGAACACAGGTAAATTGTAGCATTCTCTCCCATTTTAAAGTGATTTCATAGAAAATATAATTCTTTATCTACTACACTAGCACTGATGAAACTACTTATAAACAAAGAATTATTGACCCTTCTCAACAGACTGATAAGCTTTCAGCTGAGCTCAAGTGTCCTGACAATATCTCTGACCTAGGGTTTCTTAGCTCTGCTTTTACCTTTTGGGGACAAGGAATCTATTCCCACATATTACACACCAAAGTTGTCTTCCCTTTGACTCTCAGCCAATGTTGTGATAGAAAATAAGAATGTATTCTTTGGGAGTGCCTGAGTGGCTCAGTGGGTTAAGCCTCTGCCTTCAGCTCGGGTCATGATCTCAGGGTCCTGGGATTGATACCCGCATTGGGGTCTCTGCTTGGTGGAGAGCCAGCTTACCCCTCTTTCTCTGCCTGCTTCTCTGCCTACTTGTGATCTCTGTCTGACAAATAAATATATTTTTAAAAATATATTTAAAACAAAGAAAAAAAAAAGGAATGTATTCTTTGCCACAGAGTAGCTCCTTAAATGTATACAACAGTATCATTCAAGTTTAATCACACAGTTCCCTCAACTATTTCTCAGATGAAAATGGCTTTGGGATTTTTTAACATCTTAACAAATAACTCAACATTTAACAAACTTTTATGACTCGATATTCTTTAAAGTGGGATTCAGAGGGGTGCCTGGGTGGCATAGTCGTTTGAGCATCTGACTCTTGCTTTTGGCTCAGGTCATGGTCTCAGTGTCCTGAGGTCGAGCCCCATGTCAGGCTCCATGTTCAGCATGGAGTCTGCTTGAGATTCTCTCTTTCTCTCTGCCCTTCCCACTTGTGTGTTCTCTCTCTCTCCCTCTCCGAAATACATAAATCTTAAAATTAAATTAAATTGAATTAAATTAAAAAGAAGTGAGATTCAGAAATAGACAAAAGGATCCGTGTATGGTCTGACCAGTGAGCTAGCAATTAGTGATTATTAAGTTGATCTGGAATCCTACACATATGAATTTAGTCAAAGATTGCATTAGTTTTATTTTAGTAACTGTGAGATACTAGGAAATGTATATACTGGTCTCTATCCTTGGTTCTTGATACAGAGTTCCTAAATCCTTTGGAATTTCCTGGGTAATAGGAATATTTTTTTGTTCTAATGAGGTGACTCTGGATGGGCTTCTGGATGGAGGCTGTTCACCAGAAAAATCACCTCATAATTAGAAGCTTGGAATTGTCAGCCCTTCCACCACTGTCCACTCTGGAATTCTCCACAGAGGGAAGAGGGACTGGAAATGGAGTTAATAATTGATCATCCCTATGTGAGGAAGCCTCCACAAGAATCCCCAAAGTGTGGAATTTGGAGAGCTTCCAGGCTAGCAAACACTTCCATATACCAGGAGGGTAGTATATCCCGACTATACAGGACAGAAACTCCTATGTTCAAGACCCTACCAGACCTTGCCCTGCATATCTCTTCCTCTGACTATTTATCTTTATTCTTTATCACATCCCTTAATAAACTAGTAAACCCAATTCCTGAGTTCGCTGAGTCTTGTTAGGGAGCTCACTGAACCTGAGGAGGGGTTTGTGGGAACTCCAATTTGTAGCCTTCTCAGATAGAAGTTGTAGGTAACCCAAGGACCTACTACTTGCAATTAGCATCTGAAGTGGGGGTCAAACTTGAGAGACTGAGCCCTTAACATGTGGCAACATCGGACACTATCTCCAGGTAAGTAGTTTCAAATTGAGTTAAGTTGTAGGACACCCACTTGGTGTCAGCAACCTGTTTGGTGTCAGAAAACTCACATATCTGGGGTCAGAAGTATTGTGATTGTGGCATTTGTGTGAATAAAGAAGAAACTGAGGAGGGGGTCTGAGGGTTTCTCCAAGTCAGTAACCTAGGTGTAACTTATTGTTTTGTGAGTTTCTCTCCTAATAAAACGCTTGGATCATTTTCATCTGACATTCTGTGAAATGACATTTTAAAAACTTGTAGCCCATATTTTTTTCTATGAATGCTTTCTTCGTAGTTTAGGATTTTCGACTCCTTCCTTTCTGACTGTAATAAATATCTCCGGTTCTTCACATACTACACACACCAGTCCTCATTCCCTTCCCCACAAGTCTTGACTGTAAGTTGGGACAGCCAATGAATCGACTGAACCAGGAAATAGGCAAGTACTCCAAAGTTCCCCTCTATTTAAAATGAAAACAAACAAAGAGATGATATTCTTCTCAAGTGGTGAGACTATATGATGCTGGAACCATCATCATAGTGTGCCTTGTATGAGTAAAACTAGTCTGTGAAAGTAACTCTGTGATGAAAAGCAAAATCCACTTTGGCCACATTCAAAATTCTCCTTCCTTAGGACAGTTCTCCTTGTCCTTAGGACAGTTAGCTGTATCCTTAGGTTCTCCATGGATACATGAGCTAATAAATTCATTAAAAAGAAAAAAAAAAGCCACTTTGCAAAAAAAAAAACCAACCAACCAACCAAACAAACAAACAAACAAAAAAAACATGTTCTAACTTAAATATAGATTTTTCTATGCAACGTTTTTACTTATTCCTCATGCTTAACTTTTGTCTTATATTAGCTTTCTATTGCTGCTGTAACATAAACTTGGTGCCTTAAACAATACAAATTGATTATCTTACAGTTCTGTAAGTCAGAAATCCTACATAAGTCTCACTGGCTAAAATGAAGGTGTTGACAGAGCGGATGAGGGAACAAAAGACTGGCTGAATCTTGGTCATCAGCTCCAGACCTCACTGCACCATACCTCACCTATATTCCAAAACCACATCAGAGCTGTGTTCCTTTCTGGAGTCTTTAGGGGAGAATGTTTTCTTAAAATTTCTAGCATCTAGAAACTACCTGCATCCCCTGACTCAATTCTCCCTTCCTTCATCTTCAAAGGCACAACACTATCTCCCTGTGACCATTCTCCTGAGTCACATCTCTCTCTGACCCTGACTTCAACTGGAAAATGTTCTTTTAAGAATCTGTGACTAAGTGGGACCTATCTGGTTAATCCAGAATAATCTCCTCATCTCAAAGTCCTTAATTTTGAGCACATGTACCAAGTCTATTTTGCCATCAAATGTAACATAGTCACCAGTTCTGGAGGATTAGGCATGAACATCTTGGGAAGGTATTGCGGCGGGGAGCGGGGGGGGGCGGTGAGGCGGGGAATTATTCTACCTACCACGAAAAATGAGACCAGCATTCCATCTCTCACATCATTCCATTCAGCAATAAAAACATATTAAACAGTAGAAGTCAGACACACTCCACATTAATAGCAACCTGTTAATCAACATTATTTGGGAACAATTTTTTAATTTAAAATGACTCCTTCAAGGGAGGTGAACCATGAGAGACTATGGACTCTGAAAAACAGTCTGAAGGTTTTGAAAGGGCGGGGGGTGGGAGGTTGGGGGAAGCAGGTGGTGGGTATTATAGAGGGCACAGATTGCATGGAGCACTGGGTGTGGTGCCAAAACAATGAATACTGTTATGCTGAAAAGAAATTAAAAAAATAAAATAAAATAAAAATTAAATTAAATGACTCCTTCAAGATTGTTTTTTCTGGAAAGGAAATTTCTGCTCCTTTTATCTTTCTTCTGAAGATGAGCTTGAAGATTCTTTCCAGATTTATCCAGCTTACCCTCAGAATGCACTCTTTGAAATGGAGAATTAAAAGTATTTTCATACCCACATACTTGAAGCCTGAGGCTGCTATCATTCCTGAGTATAGAGAGTAAACACAGCATCTCTCTTTGTTTTACTAATTGCTTTGTTTCCCCAAGCAGCTCGAACAACATCTGCCAGGCCAGAATGCACTCCTTCCACACACCACAGCACCACTGCCGGCCAGATAAACGACCTAACACTCCATGGTGTACTGGCAAGTGCTTTCCAGGCACACAGCAGGCAGTTTTCAAGAAGCAAAGACTTTAAGTAGAAATGAAGCTGAAACCCCTCCCTTCCCAAAATCTTTCCAATGGTTATGGAGTTGTTGATTCTGTTATGATCTCACACTGTCTGCAATTTTATTGATTTTGTTTTTCAATAGAACTGTTAAAGATTACAATCCTCAGATAGGCAGAATGTGGGCAGATGCTCATATGCTCACACACAGTTCTGCCAAGATATTTTTACATCTTTTTGCACATAAAACAAAATGAAGACATGTGTTATAGATGCATGCTACTGGTAACCCCCCCGAAGAAGGGAGTTTATTGTATGCTCATTTCCTGGATGAAGTATTAAAACAACTCTACCTAGAAAAAAAGAACAGCACTTCCAAAATAAAAGAGATTTGCTTCTGAGGAAACTTATCAAACGTAATTATTCCTAATTACCAAGACCCATTGAGACGGCAGTTTGGGTCATCATATCCAAATGTCATCCCTGCTATTGCTAATTCAATACAAACTTCTTGTCACATCTACTGGTTAAGCATCAAAATACAAAATGCTGCAACAGCTTATGCTCTGTTGATGTTCATTCATCTACTGTGCATCAGAAAGGCTCATTTCAAATATGGCATGAAAGAAAGAAAAGTAAGCAAAAAACAAACTCGGAGGAGACTTGAAATAAACTGCCTCAAGAAAAATGCTAAAAAGGAAAAACTACAAAATCATAACCTTACCTTGGGAGACTTAAGCAGACCCACAGCCCTGTTTTCTGCTAAGGTGAATGGGGTTAGCTTTGTTTCCTCCACCGAGGGATGTTTGGGAGGGCGAGGTGGGGGGTGAGAAAAAGAGCCTTCATATCTTCGCATCATGTAATACTGTTCTTCGGTGATCTCTTCAACCAGACTCCTGACTAGAACTGATCCTGTGTCCCCAGAAAAACTATTAACTAGCTGGACAGTCATATTTAAGCGGCTGACAGGAATTTCCCAGCACTCCTTGGGGCTGGCAAAGTCACTTATGAGTAGATAAGAGTCTGTGATAGCTTCCTCCAGCCGCAGTCCTGGTGTAGCAGCCAAAATGTCTTCTTCGATGGAAAGATCTCTCACAGATACCTTCACGTTGAAGGGCAAGTGGAACTGTGCACAGAGCTCAGAAATCTGGTACTGTTTCTTATCGTGAATCACCTCTACGAAACCTCCTTCCATGTACAAAGGGAGCAGTGTTGCCTCATAGGATTTTTTGAGGATTTTTTCACAGGCCAGAACATTCACCACTTTTTTGATTCCCTCACAAAGGACTTCAGTCGTCTGTGAGTGATGCACTAGAAACTGGTCTCCGACAGATACGGATGATAGCTCATCATGAGGGGGATGAAAGGCCTTGGTGGCCACCACGTGGAGAGGCTCCTTTTCACTCTTTGCTATCTCAAGGTCATAGGCAGTTGGGAACTCCCGAGGTCGCCGCTTGAATTTGCCTTTATAACTAGTGGGGATCAAGAAGTGCCTTTTAGGAAAATTGCTTCGAATTTCTGAAGCTAAGATTCTCGATGCCTGGTACTTTTTGTGGATCACAATGGTTTTCCCAGGCTGTAAAGTGCTTCTGGGCAGCTCGTTTCCCTGAGGTGCTTCTATGACTTCAGCCACTATGGGGAACTCTTTACTGGTCATTTCAAAGAGATCTTGTGTAGATAACAGCTGAAGAAACCAGTTGGCATCATAACTGTCAGTAATGTCTTTGACTTCAACATCTAAACTGGGGAGGATGCGAACTATATCCTTTCGGACTGAAAGAAAAAAAAAAGATTATGACATTTTGTCCATCAAAGTGTTGCTCTGAGTTGGTATTAGAATCTTTACTGGCATCATAGATAAATTCCACTGGAAAAAAAAAAATCAGACACTCATGATGTAACACTTCTTATGTGTGACTTTCATTTTTTCAGATTTTAAAATGAAGTAGATCATATGTAAAATCAATTCCCATAAGTTCACTGCTCAGCTTACAAAAGAGATATTAACTTTTTCCTTCCTTAGAGCCCTATGAAGCTTATCAAAATTTCATCTGCCTCACTATAACCTAAAGATAACTATTTTCCTGATTCTAGAGTTAATCATTCTCCTGTTTTTAAAATAGTTTTGTCTCACGTAACATAGATAAATATAGGTGCATATTTATAAGTATATATCTGTGTGTATATATATCTTTTTCAGAAGGTTTATAACATCATTCGAGGTCATGCTCTTGAGCTCCAGCCATAACATATGAAATTATCTTAAAAGAAATTTTCAGTACTTTGAATAAGACCCTTCCTGCATAAGGCCTAAGACAAACATTCTTCATGCAAAATTCTATTCCCTTGCAGAACAACACTGCAAGATCATGGGATATAAGGTACTTAAGACTAATATATGGAAGTCAACAACAAGATGCATGTTTTTCCAATGTGAAAGTTATTCTTTTTCTGCTGATGTTCCATTGACCTGGATAGAAAAGGAGAGTCACAGAGAAGCATGGAGAAGCCATTCAGGAGCCTTAGGTAAGCTGGTGGGTACTTACCAATGTATTCTTTGCCTAATGTGGCACTGAGGACTAATAAATCTCAAATTCTTTCTAAGCACCCACTATCCTAGGAAGTCTTTGTTTGAGACTAGAGAGACACTTAAAATATTGCCCTAAAATTATTTATCTGCTCTCCATGCACTTTCTCACATAGATTGTTAGAATAGTTTTGAATTAGAAATAAAGTTACTATTAACAGAGTTGTATAATGGTTTATATTTTCCTGACAGTTTCCTACCATGTAATGTTTTATAGCATTTTCACAATCCACTGTTATTTCCCAATATTTCCAGCCACATTTCTATCAATATACTTTCTTCCTTGCATGCTTTTGAAAACAAATAATTTTGAAGATTTTGAAAACAGAATTTCCTCTTTAAAAGCGTTACCTATGTTATTATGTTTTATATTTTAACTTTATGCAGCATCTGGAAACTATAACTTTATAAGTAGTGTTATATTATTTGCACATGCTGTGTAACAGAGTTCCTGAAGGCATAACATGAAAAAGCATTATTTTATATTCTTGAATAGAGAACAGGAAAAAAGGAAAAAAAAATCAATGGTTGTCTATAGGATGAAAATCTATAAAAATGCTTCATTAAAAAAAATAAAAAGAAGACTCAAAGAACACTTCTTACCTTCATCAATTCATTGTAAAAAGTTTAGCATACCCAAACTTTTTTTTAAAGATTTTATTTATTTATTTGACACAGAGACAAAGAGAGGGAGGGGGAGAGAGAGAGCACAAGTAGGGGGAGCAGCAGAGGGAGAAGCAGGCTCCCCTATGCAGGATTCGATCCCAGGACACTGGGATTATGACCAAAGGCAGACACTTAAACAACTAAGCAATCCAGGTCCTCCACATACTCAAAGTTTTAAGATTATTGCCACAGGCTTCCCTGAATCTGAAGGTAATTTTAAAAACTCTAAGATCTCAGCAAGTTGGATAGAAATTAATGAGGTCTAAAAATTGTAGCACTAGCATTAGGTAAGCATCATAGTCTCATGCCATTTCTCAAGTTGAGGGAACAGTGAAACATTGGTAGAACAGATGTCATTAAGGACTTTCTGCAGGCTCTGAACTGATCCGTCAGAACATAGGGACCCTAATGTAACCTAGGTCCCAAACTATATTTGGGCACTACAGGTATTGTGGCTATACGAATCTATGGTTATTTTGTTGACCAACATATCCCAACGTCTCAAATAGCGCCTGGTATATAGTAGGTACTCAATAAATGAATTGAATAAATGAAAAACTATTGTCAGAACAATATCCTTGACTGAGCATTAAAGGATGTGATCTGTTAAATAAGTAGAGTTCCACATAAAATTTCCTTGGGAAAAAAATTTTGTACCACTAATACTCCTGCTATACGTCATAGAAGGTATTATATATTTACCAGTTAAAACATGCCCCTGCAGGTTGTAGTTTATCTTATTCAATGGCTTTTTCTGTGCAATAAGTATTTTTACTTTTACTATTTAATTTCTGTAGAACAATAATGTAGTATTTTAAGGTATAAAAATAATAACAATGAATGTGCCTTAGTAGAAGATTCAATAAGGAACAATAGTACATGCATTGAAAATCAACAACTCGTCTTTAATCCATCAGAGAATTGAGGTTACAGGGCAAACCATCACTCCCAAAATGAGAGAAATAGGTTAATACACACTTACTGCTTATTGGCAGCAGAAGCCTCCACTGGATTCAACAACTAGTAAGAACACTTTAAGAGTAATTGACTACTTGCTGGAGACAAAGCCTAGACAAGTTTAAAAGATAAAACTTCTAAGGTCCATGTTTAGGGGGATTCCCACCCCCACTTTCATATTTATTCCCAAGAGACCCACCAGGTTCTCAGGGTGAAGATCAGAGAAAAATCCCTTCATGCTTCTAGCAGAATAATAGAAAAAGTCACAGCTTTCAGTTTTCCTTAAAAAAAAGGTCTGCCCTCAAGGAAAACTATTTTACCACAGCCTAACCAACTTGGGTTTTACCAGAGTTGAACTGATGTAGGGGAAGGGAAATACCCAATTATTATATCTTCTATCTTTCCACATGGGGAAGGGAAATACCCACCTCCAGCCCCCACTTGCCATATTCTATCTCATCTAAGGAAGCATGGGGAAGAAAGCTGAGAAGCACTTGTGAAGGTCATAGGGCACAGTGCCATGAAAAGACTCAGACCTAAATACAGGATTATAGAATGCATCTCTTCCCCTATACCTTACTAACCATAACACTGGTAAAATATTTACAGTTGATAGAATAAGAATAAATATTTACAGTTGGCAGTATAAGAATAAATTAATACACATATAAATTGTACCTTATACTGCTTGCTGTTTGATATTTCTACTAGCAATAAGATTACTTGCCTAAAGGAAGAAAATGAAATGGAAATGGACTAAAGTATTCATTGGTTCTAAATATCATGTTAAGTCACAATATTTTCATAGGAACATTAAGAAAAGCATCACTAATAAAAACTGAACCTGTTATACAAATATAAACGATACAACTTTGGTGCCCTGAAGTGAATATTCTTTCTCCTTAGCTATTAAATTCATAAATATGTTATCATAATAAATCATATCTGAATATGGTGAGGCAGAAAACTTTTCTTGTTACCTAAATAGGAACTTTGTACTATGCAGTATGTGTGCATACAAAAACAGATATTTTAGTTGCTTCATTAAATCATGTATTCGATTTTTTAAAAGATTTTTGTTTATTTGACAGAGAAAGAGAGATCACAAGTAGGCAGAGAGAGAGAGGGAAGCAGGCTCCCTGCTGAGCCCAGAGCTCAATGCAGGGTTTGATCCCAGGACCCCAAGATCATGACCTGGGCTGAAGGCAGAGGCCTTAACCCACTGAGCCACCCAGGTGCCCCTCATGTATTCAATTTATTCAATATTGAACATTTACTTATCTCATGCATTGAGAATATAAAAATAAATACATAAGAAACTCACTCTGATAGGCTAATAAATTACTGAAAATTATGTTTTAATAAAAATATTGTTAATAAATTGTACTTCTCTTTTAACAAAATTAGCAACCAGTTCTCTCAAGATTATTCTAGGTCCAGGAAAAGTTTTGGGCTCAGACTAGTTTAAATAAGTAGTGAGTTTATAGGTGAAATATGTGTCTTTCCAACCTCTCTCTTTTTTTTTTTTTAAGATTTTTAATTTATTTGCTTGATGGAGAGAGACACAGTGAAAGAAGGAACACAAGCAGATGGAGTGGGAGAGGGGAAGCAGGCTTCCTGCCCAGCAGAGATCCCGATGTGGGGCTCGATCCTAGGACCCCAGGACCATGACCCCAGCCAAAGGCAGACGCCTAATGACTGAGCCACCCAGGCACCCCTCCCCCCAACCCTTTTTTCTCTCAAATTTAGCATAAGGGCAAAAAGAAGAAAGAGAAAGAAAAAAAGAGAATAAGATTCAGTAAATCTAAAAGACATCTACAACCCTCACATGGAATGAAGGTAGAGCACAAATGGCAGAATGGTCAAAAATTTGGCAGAAAAGAAAAAGGAAAGCCTATGTTCCTAAGAAGCCATAGTACAATGGAAAGCTTGTCCCATGAGATTTCAAAAAGACTCATAAATTGGAGACATAAGGCTCCTATGACCTGTGAATGAGAATCTAGGGGGGCAAAGGGGCTATCTGAATGTCTGAAGCGTGGTTAACTCCAGGTCTCCCATTCTATTCTGGGGAAGACAAGTGGTCATGCCTATGACCTCTCTCTTTGCAGGAAGCAGCTGATGCAGAGTCACAGGATCTGGAAGGTAGGCACAGGCAATCAGGGAAGTAACAGGAAGACTGAGAGCAAAGGAGTTAAGTCTAACCCTATGGGGAAATGGTGAAACCCTCAGCAACTTCCCCACTCAGCTACAGAAGTTTCAGAAGGCCCACGAGGTATCAGAAAGATTCTTCTCAGATGAAACTGAGCAAGTCCTAGAGGAAAGGCCTACAGAGCCTGAATTTAGGGAATGCTCTGAGGACAAAAGCTGGCAAAATGAAACCTAAAATTCAGAAACAAAGGGCTATTATGTAAACATGCCTCACTTTTAAATTAAAAAAAAAAATAGTGTCCCACATATAAATATGAACAAATGGCCAGTAAGCACCAGGCATTGAGGAAAAGAGTAATAAGAGTGACACAGAGCAAAACTTCTTTTTTTCCTTTAGGGGGAGGGAGAGAGAGAGACTTAAGTGGGCTCTATGCCAAGCATGGACCCTGACTCAAGGCTCTGACGACCCTAAGATCATGACCTGAGCTGAAATTTAAGAGTGGGACACTTAACCCACTGAGCCATCCAGGCGTCCCAAACAGGCAGATAAAATGCAAGGAACAAAGCAAACTTTAAGAAACTGTAAAATTGTCTCAGAGAGATAAGATATTGCATTCTTAAAACAAGAACACAGTAACATTTAAAAAATGATGTAAGAAATAACTCTTGGAAATTAAAAATATGATAGCTGAAATTAAAAATTCATTAAAACAGTTGGAAATGTAGTTAAGAAATTTTCCCTGAAGGTAAACCAAAGACAAGAAAGATGTAAAATAGGGAAGAAAATAGTCCTAGATCAGAATGGGAACTTCAACAAAAGATCAGAAGTTACAGAAAGAGAAAAGAGAAAAAAAAATAGTTGAAAGGACACTATCAAAGAAATTATCTAAGAAATGAAATATCTGAGTTTCCAGACTAAAAACTGCCATCACAGTGAAAGAACAGGACCACCTAGATGGTTTTAAAGGGAAGTCTCAAGACAACCCTATCATGGATTAAATGTTTTCATCTCTCAGTATAAACATATTGAAACCCTACTCCCCCAACCCGCTACCCCTGCCCCCAGGAAAAAAGAAAAAGAAACCCTACTCCCCAGTGTGATGGTTTTAAGAGGTGGAGTCTTTGGAAGGTGATTAGAATTTGATGAGGTTGCTAGGGTGGAGTCTTCATGAAGGGGATGAGTGTTCTTCAAATCCTATATAAAGTCAATGCCTTGAAAAATTGCACTACCTTTACCTTATTTGGAAATTCAAATGTAAATACAAAAATGCAGAAACAAAATATTTAAAGAAGTTGCCTCAAAGTAGCAGAATGTGGGGAAAATTTGGGAATGGTCAAGGGATCACTTCGTTATAAATCCTTTTACCACTATTTGACTTTTTTGACTTTGATAAATACTGAGATTATTTTTTAAAATAAAATGAAAGAAAGAAGTCATCTCAGGAGGGGACCTGGGTAGTTCAGTGGTTTAAGACTCTGCCTTCGGTTCAATTCATGATCTCAGATCGTGATCTCAATGTGGGATCGAGCCCCACATTGGGGCTCTCTGCTCAGTGGGGAGCTTGCTCCCCCCACTCTGTCTGTCTGCCTCTCTGCCTACTTATGATCTCTCTCTGTCAAATAAACAAATAAAATCTTTAAAAAAATTAAGAAGTCATCTCAGAATACTAAACAACCAATGTTTTTTTGTTGTTGTGGTTTTTTGTTGTTGTTGTTGTTGTTGTTTTTGCTATTGATTTATCACGTATTATTCAAAATACAGATACTGCTTTTCTGATACCACCTTTCTGTTTGTGTGATTCCAACCTTCAGTTTATAAATGAGTTGCTATGTCATATATCTAAGCAAAAACTGTACCCTTAAATTTTGGAAGGCATTGACGTTTTTACCTAAAACGAAATGCAGCTTTTTCGATTCTTGAAATTTTCATCAGGAGAAAAGTAATTATCAATCTGTACATCAAAACATAAGACGATTAAGAAGTTTTAAGAAGCAAGATTTCTGATTTTTAGTAACAACTTTAAATAGATGACTCAGTTTTTCATTTGTAAATATTATGCATTCCATTTGTCACATTAACATGAATTTTATCTTCCAATGAAAGACACAAACAGATCTTACTATGACTTACATGAGACTAGTAGTTAAAGGTCCTGGGTGGTTATTTATATCTATTTTCCAAAGAAATAGAATGTCTTACAAATCATGAAATGCATAGTGAGAGTCAAGAGGGGCTTCAGGCCTACAATGGGAATTATGACCAAGAGTTTCCAGGAACTAATATTTCATGTAAACATGCCCTGCTACTTTTTTATGATGCCTAAATTTTCACATCAATAACATATTAAAAACCTAACACCAGGAGTAGAATATGTTATATTCCTTCTTTTCTTTACTTACTATGTTCTCTTTTCAGCAAATCAATATTTCAAAGCTTCCCATAGTTCTCAGTCTTTTTCATCTTGCTTTTACCCCTAAGGTTTCTCTATAATTTTCTAACCCTGCGTCAGACCTATTCTTTTTCTTGTCACTTGAGAATGGGAGGACTTGAGACAAGAGGGTTTTCAAATATGTCTGAACTCCAGCCCATCGGAAAGTAACTTAGCAAGCAATATGCTGTTGACTTCAAGGCAAGTTTGAATCTTTAATATAAGATAGAATAATGTAAAACAAGACCACAATTGATTTTTAAAAAATAGTCTACATTTTATATTTAGAAGAAAAATGCCCAAAACAGTAATTTTTAAAATTGGACTTTTTGTGTTGGGACACCTGTCCTCTATTTCCAGAGAATATTCTGCAGTCAGTACACATGCAAAGCAGTACGATAACAGCATCTGTCCTGAAATTGCTATACAAAAAAACTAATGTCTAAAATA
The DNA here is from genome assembly GCF_020171115.1 of Neogale vison. NCBI lineage: Eukaryota > Metazoa > Chordata > Mammalia > Carnivora > Mustelidae > Neogale > Neogale vison. The sequence goes on along the minus strand of NC_058091.1, from coordinate 73,148,919 downwards.
ATCCCTAAAAGAGTAAAGATCCAAAAGAAATCAAAATTTGATTTAAATACCATTAAAGAATGGAAATTAGACTAAAATATTTTGGAAAGGATGCTAGCTTAACCAACGGCCTTCTTCTGGGGCCTTGGTTAGCATGAAACCATACATAAGTCCATCTAAACAGTTGCGTTAATATGTCCTGTTCATTTGTCAGTGTTTATATTTAGTGAACTGTATCACCATCCAACTAGTAGATCAAGTCAGCAGCCTACGGATCAGGTTGACTTCTTTCCTCCTTCCAACAGACCTCCAAATCTTGTTGGTTGTACTTCTTAAATACCAATTAGGAACAAGTGTCCTGCTGATATCACTATTGTGCTAAACCCTCAATACCCTGCCATACACCTAATGGCCTCCTTATATTCCTCTGTCCTGTCCCTTCCACTGAAGCCCTTTATTAATTTGCCCTTTGGATCCCTTAACATGTATGTCAAGACTCTCCATGACTGATTCCACTACCCAGTTGCATGTTTTGATATTTGTCTCAACCTATCCTCTCTTTTCTCACACCAGCTATACTGAAGCTCCAATATCTTGCTTACTTGCTCTCCTAGAAATTGCTATCACTTCCTTCAATGTTGTCTCCTCTTTCTTTGCCTTACTGCCTCCTACTCATCTTCCAGGTCTTAGTTTAAATGCCTTTTCCTCAGAGAAGGCTTTGTTGATCTAGAATCTAAATTCATAAAATGCAGTAGCTACCTTATTCACATGCTTAGGTTCTGAGTTGGCCTACATTTGCAGCTGTTTGATAGGAGATGCCAATGGTTTTTAAAAATTAACAAATTTTAAAATGAGAAAATGTTATATACATTTTTTATGAAAAGTGAGGAAAACTCAATTATCAATTTCAATTACACATCTTGGGACAGCTAACAAAACATTAATGTGAGGTCTAAAATTTGCTGTGACATCCATTTTTTGTCATATTAAAAAATGATCATGCTGTGGCCTCAATTTTTTGCAGTATTAAAATATAATCACTACTTGAATGGAATTCCTTCCTTGTACCTTTAATTCAGATGAATTAATTAATTTCTGGTTAAATCACTTACATGATTTTGTTAAACAAAATTTAACATGTAGTTCTAAAACGACCCAAAGATTTGCAAGTTTTTTCATATTTATGTAAGTGACCAACAACCAACAATATTTATAGGAGCAGAGATAATTAGAATTTGAGATATCCAAGGAATAACCTTTGACTAAACATTTTTACATACTGCTTTTTTTTCCTCAAGTGTTATACACAGTACCTTAATACAATCTTATTCCATTCTTAAAACAATTCTAAGAGGTAGGCAAAAGAGATATCAACATCCCCTCTGCAAAGTCACAGTTTAAATGGCTCACTCAAAGTCATCAACTATTAAGTTACTGACCCAGAGTCAGAATCCAGGACTCTTGACTACCTACAGAACTCTTTGCTCCATGGTTGCTCATTTAGTGCCATGATCTTGAAAATTCAAAGTATTAATTCCTTTAGGGTTACAATGGTCTCTCCAGCTATTCCTATTTTTAAATACAAATAATCCTATAAATATTATATATTAAAATACACTTATGTGTGAGTTAATTTGTCACATCATTTTCCCTTGAGCCAGAGGGACTCTTAGCTAGTAAGATTTATGACCAGTGGTGGGTAGCTAGGGGGGAAAAAAAGCTATTACAAAAATAGCAGTAAGGGACATATTAAGGAAACTTTGCATACTTATCACTTTGCTGACCGCCTTCATACAAGAAAGGCTCTTTCTAGCCAAATATACTCTATCTTTAAAAGTAGCTCTTTTCTGACCATGTTTAACTGGCAGTAAAAGAAATGAATTAGTAGTTTAACCTGTCTGCACCTGCCAATTACTGCATTTACATTTTGATAGCACCACACAATTTATTATATATATATATATATATATATATATATATATATATATATTCAATTTGACCTTTGCACGAAATACACAGTTTACTTATTTACAGATGAGAATCTAACTCTCAGCGGTCTTACAGGACAAGTTGGGGACAGGGTCACATTCTTCAAACTAAAGCCTTCCTCCTTCCCAAACCCTACAGTGCTCACCCTCATAGAGCATCATTCTCAGTGGATACTTACATTTCATCACACCTTGAATCTCATAAACAGGCTTGAGAATGAGAGCACCATAAAAACCTTTAGGGAATGGATTTGTTAAGTCCCACTTATTTGAAAAACCAGTAAGCTTCACAGTTCGTGTTCTGTTCTTTGGGATCTTCCATTCAACAATCTCCTTTAGGGTATAAATATGTTCATCTTCACACTCATAGAATTCTCCTTCTTGTGACAAAGGCAAAGTAAATGAGTGATTCTGCTGATTCCTTACCACTCCACAGTTCACCATTACTTCTCCACTGATCTCTTCAACTGAGTTGAGCATGATTTGCTCACCATGTTTTACAATGAGATTGTCTAGCTTTAGATCCTTCTGATGATAGAAGCAAGGATGCCCTAGTCTACTTGATCCAATGTGAATGGTCCTTGTTATTTCTTCCATAGTAAGGTATGGAGTTTTATCAGCCACAATCTTAAAAAGACCTAAGAATAAAAGAATTATGTAAATTAAAGAGAGCTCTTACAATGAAAGTTCTCATAAGAAATCCACAGTGAGAGAGTTATAAAACAAGTACAATGTAGCTTTAAAAAGTAATGTATTTGTTTTAGTCCTGAATTTTTCAGGTCAAATTGTAATGTATTATTTGTAGGTTACTGGGTCATTGGATCCAGGCAACACCAATGGAAACGAGGGGAAAATAACTTGAAATAGAAAAGTCCTGTTCTTGGAAGTGGTAAATATGAATGAAATACTGACTGACTGTATCCCAATGACCTGTGTAATCTTCAGCAAGACATTTAATCTCTTAAAATCACATTTTCTATTTTCAATGTTTAAATTGAGAGGACTGGATTAGATCATTGTTTCCCTAAGTATATTTTCTCGACATACAAAAATTAAAAGATATTCCAGAAGAAAACTGTTTCATGGTCAAATTAACAATCACAGAGCTATATACTTGGAAGGAGACAGTGGTGATGATTATACAACCTTGTGAATGTACTTAATGACACTGAATTGTACATTTTTAAAAGTAAATTTTATCTTATATGCATTTACCTACATATTTCCAATTAAATACTTCTCAGAAACTCTAGATGCCTTGCAACTCCTAAGAAGAGAATATAACATGTAGAATTTTGAAAATTTAGTTGTAAACTCTTGGGGAAACATCCATTAATAAATTATAATATACCATGATATATTGGTGCTCCATGTAACTCTCCTTTAAAAAAATGTCAGGTTAGGCAGCTGCCCTTGATTGAATACTCTTGGGGGTATATCATTCTTTTCATTGCTTCTCTAACTTTGCCATAGTTTCACTATTGGAAATTTTTTCTTTTAATACTATTGGGATAATCACTGATACAGTGAATTTTTACTGTTTAAGATATAGCTTTTGAGGCTTGCATGTTTAATTCTCCTCTTTCAATTATGTTTATTTTATGGGCACATCTGCTTTGTAGCATTTTCAGAAATGACTTTATTGAAGAGGTTTTAATAAATTCCAGGGAAAATAAGAACAAAGAAGAAAAGTAGGTAATTGCTCTCTTAACACAAAAGTAAATGAATGACAGTATTATATACTAGCAAGAATTAAGAAGATAGATTATCTTGCTAGATACTCATTAGACAATGAGACAATCTTACTAGAATTCAATATAGCTTGAAAAATCATTTATTAGTTTACTCAACAAATATATTCCAATTAAATTCATCTACATATTAAATCATTATTAACAGATTATAATGTCTCATGTCTATTATGGGTTACTACACGAATGATCAGTTATTTTTATAGCTAATCTTTGCCGAAACAAAAAAAGGATTTGGGTTATTTTTAGACATAAACATCCTGAAAAAGTCCAGTGATGCAATCCTGGCAAAAAGTAAGGTAGTATATGTAATATGTCCTGAAAAGCTTTAGAAATTTGATTAGGGTTCACTCACTGTATGGTGTGTTTGAAGACAGTGAAGCAAAGAAATATTTACTTTGAGGGAGCTTCTTATTTTATTAGATCTTGTATCAGGGAAAATCCAAAAAGAGAATATTCTTGAACTCTGCTAATAAATGAATTTGTGTGTATGAGTGCATGTGCATACCTATGTTTTATCTCATTTGTCTGTATGTGAAGATTTGTTTCTAAGAGCCTACACTCATTATCAGGGTATATAAAATTGACCAGTTTTTGTGAAATGTTTTTTTTAAAAAAGCTACCTAGAATCTCATAAATGGTAGAGGCACATAATTTTATTCCTTTTCTAGATATATTGATGATATAAGTCATAGAAGATTTAATTCAGCATCTTCTTTCTTGGGGAATTGTGTTCACCTAAGGTAATAACAGACCTAAAATGTTACAAAGCAGAAAAACCTGAAGTCCTAAGGGCCACCATTTATTTCAAGTTAATCAAATACTTCAGAGCTGTCTTGTTGTATGTCTCTATTGCAAGAAAAATATATCTATGAACCTGTGTGTTTTTCCTTAGAAGATGATTAAGTATACAGTTTAACATACTAAGTGGTAGACATAGGACAATTATCTTTGATTAACTTATTTCTTCTTCTACTATTGCCACCAATCCAGAGTTTATCCTTCTAAATAGCCATTTGATACTATACAAACTAAGGCATGTTCATATATATATATGTGTGTGTGTGTGTGTGTGCGCATGTGTGTGTGTATACACACACACATATATACACACAAACACATATATGATGCAGTATTGAAACTTCAATTTCACAATAAAGTACCATAAGCTTGATCAGCTTTATATTTCATCAATTTTTCCTCCATCTTTTCACAAAGAGTACAATAGTTTTACACTGGAGAAAATATAATTTACTGTTCATCCCCCCTCCCCCAAAACACAATTCAGGAGCTGAGGCATCATAGGGTGATTATAAAATAAGGCAATATGTAACCTTCATAAAGTAAACTACAAAGCAGAAAGAAAATATATTGCAATTTCCAAATTTGATTATCACCTATTAAAATGGATATTATTACTTTTAAATAAAGTAGGAGAAATTCATAAAGAACATGCATTTGAGAAACAAATGTTATAAGGAAATGCAATTAATTGATCTATTGAAAATTAACTGATGAGTGAATTTAGTCTTTAAGATCTTATCTCTGAATCTTAAGTTTTTGAAAACATTATAATTTTAACCAATTCTTAATGACCTGCCAATTTAGTAGTAGTAACAATGGAAATTTGTATGGAAATTCACAAGATTGAAAATTTTTTTCATGCATCATTTATCCTGACAATGATCTTTTAAGTACAGTATAACAAATGTTATCACTGAAGGATATAAAAATGGTCACGATTTTCATTGCCATGGCTCTAGAATCTCAAATCAGACCTTTGGCATCCAAGTTTTTTTTTGGGGGGTTTTTTTTTAGGTTTTTAAAATGCTCTTTTTTTTTTCAATTTATTTATTTTCAGAAAAACAGTATTCATTATTTCTTCACCACACCCAGTGCTCCATGCAATCCGTGCCCTCTATAATACCCACCACCTGGTACCCCAACCTCCCACCCCCCCACCACTTCCAACCCCTCAGATTGTTTTTCAGAGTCCATATTCTTTCGTGGTTCACCTGGCATCCAAGTTTTATGTTCTTGCCACCATACTAGGCTGTCTCCCCATCCTGCACATAACTCACAAGGACATTGCTCAGGAAAACATGTTTGTTCTTGTTCACAAGATATGTATATGGATCTCATTACCTGTTCTCCCTTTGCATTTATCAGCCTTTCCAGAGCCTCCAGTGTAAGAACAAGAGTAATTTCCTGATTCATTGTGCACAATTTACGCTCAACATATTTTTTTCTACCTTTTTTAAAATCTCATCAATTCACACCCAAATAGGGAGCAATTTTAAAAATTAAAATTTCTAACTGTATATCACATTATTTTAAAATTATTTTTATTTTTAAACAATTTTTAAGTAGACTTCCTGTCCAGTGTGGGGCTTGAACTTATGACTCAGAGATCAAGAGCTACATGCTCCACCAACTGAGCCAGCCAAGCACCCCGACAATATTCTTTAAAATATAAAACATAAGATCATCATGAAGATTTTACAATCATTTTCATAGGCTAATATCTAGCCTGCCTTGCTTTCCTAGTTCCAACCAAAAATATTCCCTCCATCTCTGAGATAAGGAATCTTAGAGTGAACTTTGCCTACTAATTCTCTGAAAGTAATAGCCCAACACAGGGTAAATAATCAGTCTGTTTTGTAAAAGCTTGGATATGTCCTAGTTGTTAATTGCTACATCCCCAATTCCAAATCCTATGGTTCCCTCTTCCTGGGAATATCCAAGAGATAAAAAGTAACATTCAGTAACAGTCATAAATCTTTTTCCCATTCACACAAAAACACTATTTATTTTGTTAAAGTTAAGCTCGATGATCTGTTGAGAGGTAAGTGGTAAGAGTCAAGTATGAAATACGTACACATTTTTCACATTGGATGACAGGATAAAAGCCATAGGCAATACCCCTAGCTGAAATCTCACTATTCATAGAACATAATACAACTGTGCTATGACAGAGGAGAGGAATCAGGCAACACCTAAGAATGCCAAGGAAAAAACAGTAGCACCAGATTGTTGTTGTATACAGCAAATTTGTATACAGCTGTTGTATACAGATGTTGTTGTATACAGCAAATATGTGTACATAATACCTATGTTATGTACAAAGTTACGTGCATTGACTCACTGGAATCCTTGAGTCCCCACTCACCAGATGTTTAAGAGGTGGAAAGGGGGGGGCGCCTGGGTGGCTCAGTGGTTTAAGCCTCTGCCTTCAGCTCAGGTCATGATCTCAGGGTCCTGCGATTGAGCCCCACGTCGGGCTCTCTGCTCAGCAGGGAGCCTGCTTCCCCCTCTCTCTCTGCCTGCCTCTCTGCCTACTTGTGATCTCTCTCTGTCTATCAAATAAATAAATAAATAATCTATTAAAAATCATTTTAAGAGGTGGAAAGGGGAATTCACAGGACAGTGGTGTTTATATGTGCTTAGCTGAAAGGATAAAAAGCAATATATATTGCCACATGTGAGAAAGTCCTCAAAAGACCTCAAAAGACTGCATACAGACATGTAAATTTTATTTTTCACATTTTACACATACATCATCAAAATGATCACAATACTGTAATTGAGGAGAAAGAAAGGTAACCAAAGAAGTGAAATACCTATACTCTGAAAATTATCAAATGCTGATAAAAGAAATTCAAGATGATGCAGAAAAGATGGAAAGATGTTCCATGCTCATGGGTTGGAAGAACAATTATTGTTAAAATGTCTATACTACCCAAAGCAATCTACACATTTAATGCAATCCCTATCAAAATACCAATGTGCATTTATCACAGAACTAGAACAAACAATCCTAAAATTTGTATGGAACAATAAAAGACCTCAAATAGTCAAAGCAGTCTTGAAAAAGAAAAACAAAACTGTAGGTATTACAATTCCAGACTTCAAGTTATATTACAAAGCAGTAATAATTAAAACAATATCATACTGGCATAAAAATAGATACATAGATCAATGAAACAAAACAGAAAACCCAGAAATAAAGTCCACAGTTATATGGTCAATTAATCTTCGACGAAAGAGGAATGAATATACAATGGGAAAAAGACAGTCTCTTCAACAAATGGTGTTAGGAAAACTGGACAGCAACATGCAGAAGAATGAAACTTGACCACTTTCTTTCACTATACTCAAAATGGATTAAAGACTTAAAAGTGAGACTTGACACCGTAAAAACCTTTGACAAGTGTACAGGCAGTAACGTCTCTGACATTGGCTTTAAAATGTTTGTCTAGCTATGTCTCCTGAAATAAAAGCAAAAATAAACTATTGGGATTACATCAATAGAAGAAGTTTCTGCACAGCAGAGGAAATAATCAACATACCTTAAAGGCAAACTACTGAATGGGAGAAAATATGTGCAAATGACATATCTGATAAAGGGTTAGTATCTAAAATACATAAAAAAAAAAACTTCAACAACTCAACACCCAATGTACAAATAATCCAGTTAAAAATAGGCAGAAGACATGAATTGACACTTCTCCAAAGAAAACATACAGATGGTCAAAACACACATGAAAAGATACTCAACATCACTCATCATCAGGGAAATGCAAATCAAAACTACAATAAGCTGTCACACTTGTCAGAATGGCTTAAATTAAAAACACAAGAAACAAAAGTGTTGGGAGGATGTGGAGAAAGAGGAACTTTCTTTCATTGTTGATGGGAATGCAAACTGGTGCATCCACTGTGGAAGACAATATGGACATTCCTCAAAAATAAAAAAGTGGAAATACCTTATGATCCAGGAATTGCACTACTGGGTATTCACCTCAAAAATACAAAAATATTCATTCAAAGGCATCCCTATGTTTACATGCATTTACATGCATCCCTATGTTTATAGCACTATTTACAATAGCCAAATTATGGAAGCAGCCCAAGTGTCCACTGATAGATAAGCAGATAAAGAAGGTGTGGTATGTGCGTGTGTGTGTGTCTGTGTGTGTGCACACACACACACACACACACACACACACACATATATATTATTCATCCCTAAAAAAGTGAAATCTTGCCATTTGCAGCAACATGGATAGAGCTAGAGAGTATAAGGCTAAGCAAAATAGGCCATCCAGAGAAAGACAAATACCATACGATTTCATTCATATGTGGAATTTAAGAAACAAAACAAATGAGTAAAGGAAAAAAGAGAGAGAGAGACAGATAGCATAAAACAGACTCTAAACTATAGAGAACAAACTGTTAGCAGAGGGGAGGTCAGTGGGGCAATGAGGAAAAGGGTGATGGAGATTGAATAGTACACTTACTATGATAAAAAAAAAACTAAAAAAATAATGAAAAAAACAAAAATAGATTATTAAAATATGCAGCTTAGAATATGCTGGAAATGTATATGTATATTTATCAGAATTGCAGTGTGAGGTAGCTACAAATAAAATACATATATTTCACAGATAAAAGGACATGAAAGTTTGAAAAGATGCCATAAATCCTCTATCTCCCCATGGCTCACAAGATACATAGTAGGTTTTTATGTCTCTAAAGTTCAAGGGCTTAATCACAGTTACACATTTCAATCTTCCATTATTATTATAAATTATAAACTGTTTGTCTAGCCTTTCATTAGCTAACGAAGAGGGTTCCCTCCTTTGGGGTGCAGGAAATCTTTGAGCTTTTTAAATCAAGCAACATAAGAAAATGGACTTTACTGATATTTAAGATGTTGATTGGCACTAGTTTCATCTGTCCATGTGTCAGATGGCCAGGCACCTGGAGATGCAGGTGAGGCCTCTGAGGGAGGTGTGGGGACTACACAAAGTGGGGGGGTTGACAGGGCTGCCACACAGGCTCATGTACTTCCAGTGTGTGGCAGGTCACGCGGCCATATTTAAGTAGGTTTTCAGAATACATTATCATAGTTTTTTTTTTCCAATTTATTTATTTTCAGAAAAACAGTATTCATTATTTTTTCACCACACCCAGTGCTCCATGCAAGCCTTGACCTCTATAATACCCACCACCTGGTACCCCAACCTCCCACCCCCCCGCCACTTCAAACCCCTCAGACACTTTTTCAGAGTCCATAGTCTCTCATGGTTCACCTCCCCTTCCAATTTACCCAAATTCCCTACTCCTCTCTAACGCCCCTTGTCCTCCATGCTATTAGTTATGCTCCACAAATAAGTGAAACCATATGATAATTGACTCTCTCTGCTTGACTTATTTCACTCAGCATAATCTCTTCCAGTCCCGTTCATGTTGCTACAAAAGTTGGGTATTCATCCTTTCTGATGGAGGCATAATACTCCATAGTGTATATGGACCACATCTTCCTTATCCATTCATCCGTTGAAGGGCATCTTGGTATCATAGTTTTTAAAGAAAGTAATTCAGAAAAAATTGATAAATGCCTTTAAGCATTACCTGAAAAGAACCCATGTATTGAAAATAAAACCAATATAAACACAAGTGAGCAACAAAGAAATGAAAGAGTTGATTGACATTTCTACTCTCACTCAAAACTTTTCTTCAGCCATATTATGAGGTAAAACAAGGATACGCTAGTCTAATGATACATAAAAAGTGGCTGAAACTGCTTTAACATCTCAAAGTTATCAAAATGCAGGTTCATTTCCATGATCATCACAAAGAAATTTGCCTTTAAGTTGGAGGTAAAGATATGTCAAAGATGCACACACAATTTTGAATAAATACATAGATATTTGAGATGCATGTTCAAAAATTTCTAATTAACTGAGCTATATGAAAAAGAAGATTTGGAGATAAATCAAACCACTACACATTTGATTATGTGTCTTCCTCTCTGCCAATGATGCAAAGTGCATCTCACTTATTTTTGTGCATGTGTGCTTCCGCTTCTTTAAAAATTGTAACTGCACTCTCTCCTGCAATCAATGTCTTAACATCCTTGTTATTTTAAAGGTATCTAAATAGATTTCCCATTTCTCATGCCTCCTGTGGCTTTTCTATCATTTTGTCATGTTTCCAAGACATTTTTTAGGTCAGCATATCCTACAAAAACTACCTTTTTCGAGACTACCCCAAATCCAACATTTCCATGAGAAACTCTAGGTCAAGCATCTTTGATCAACTTCAAACTGAAATGGGGTGCATGAAATATCTTATCAAGGCAAAAAATCATAATCCTTGAGCAAAGTATTGAGATATATAATAATAATAATAATAATAATGTCCAAATTGTGAGAAAGTGCTCCAGATTTCTCAGAATCAATTATAGGATTATTAAACATCTTCAACAAATGAATGACTCCAAAAATCTTCATAGAATAAGACAGAAGAGTCTTGATAGAACAGCAGAAACAAGAAATGTTAAGGAAAATTAAAGTTCATGATAAGAAAATTTGGCCTAATAATTTACTGAGTCTTTGGGAAGGCAGGAGTCATATCAAAGATGGCAACTGCATCTGTTAAATGTTAGAGGAGATTAAGTGAGACTGTAGAATTCCTGTATTTGAACGTCTTTACATTTACAATGGGATCAAAATTGTCTATAATAGCTATTAGCTATTAATAGTTCTTTTACCTGGAGATAAAAAGAATAAATCATAAAAGCTTTCAATTCATCTTTACCTTTTTGGTTCAAACTTTGCATTAAAAAAAAAGAAGAAGAAAAAAGAGGGGTGCCTGGGTGGCTCAGTGGGTTGGTTAAAGCCTCTGCCTTCAGCTCAGGTCAGGATCCCAGGGTCCTGGGATCGAGCCCCGCATCGGGCTCTCTGCTCTGCGGAGAGCTTGCTTCCTCCTCTCTCTGCCTGCCTCCCTGCCTGCTTGTGATCTCTGTCTGTCAAATAAATAAATAAAAATCTTAAAAAAAAATCTTAAAAAAATAAATAAAACCCTCAGTTTGGGGGCACCTGAGTGGCTCAGTGGGTTAAGCCTCTGCCTTTGGCTGAGGTCCTGATCCCAGGGTCCTGGGATCAAGCCCCACATCGGGCTCTCTGCTCAGCGGGGAGCCTACTTCCCCCCACCCCCCTGCCTGTTTCTCTGCCTACTTGTTATCTCTCTCTGTCAAATAAATAAATAAAATCTTTGAAAAAGAAAAAAGAAAAAGCAAACAAACAAAAATGTCTTTTTCCCAATAACAAACTCCTTGAAAGGAGTGACTATGTAATATTCAATACATTTGCGTTAACAATTTACATTAATAACTTTAGACCTTGAAATCAAATGATATAACTGATGTCTATGCCTAAAGCTCTGTTATAATCTTGGGTTATTAACAAATGTGTCATACGCAGTTGTTCATGATAAAGCTTTCTCTCCACCAACCACCGAGGATGAGTAACAGTCTAGAAGGAGGTGAGAGAATATGAGAACTTCTCAGAAACCTTAGCAAGAGCACAGCTCCCTGGACTGTGCAGGGCGTTGCCCCTTGTATTCTAGGAAGACACACAGAGGCATCCGGACTGGGAAGAACCGCCACAGACCTCAGCCACCCCAAAGTCTCTCAGTAGGCTTTTTTAGGAAATTCTTCAGAAATACTGCACATTTATTATTCCAGCTTTGGGTGACTTTAGGCAGTAGAATTTTCAGGACAAGCAATACACAACTATCCCAATAGTAAAATGGAGTGGCTTTTTAAAATGTTAATTGTTCATTTCAACAGCCTGGGTTTAATTCTGGCCTTAGTCCTTTTATCACTGTGTAAAGTCAAAAACTTACACCCCCCAGGGCCACAATTAATTTCCTTCTCTGCATAATGGAGAAAGTTATATCATCTACCTCATAAAGTCAATGTGATGATTAAAGGAGTTGATACATGTAACATGCTTACACAGTACTTCACACATACACATAGCAAACACCAAAAAAGCAAAATGATAAACAGTTATTCTTTCTCTTTATTTTCTTTTACTCTAGAATTCTAATCCTTTCTGGGATGGTTAGAAGGTCATAGAGATCAGTATTTACAGGGCCAAAGAGGACAAAGTAAATTCCAATCTGGATCAAATCAGATGAGACAAAATATATAGAATCTACAATGTAGCATCTGACACAGACTGAGCAAAAAATCCTAGCAACAATCATGTCTACAGATTTTGTCAGAGTGCTAGAATATGGAAATCAGCCTTAGGTGACCTCTTAGGGTGGACTGCTTTTGCTCTGAAGAGCTTGTCTGACCCCATGCTTTGATAAATTGCTTAGAATTTAACCACCATAATTTTATGTCCATAATGAGCAGATTATAGGGAGATGTAAGCACATTTTAAATGCAAATATTGTGCTGCTTGTAGTTATTCATAAGGTATACATTATACACAGCTACTGAAGTTCCCTTGAACAAAAGAAATAGCAAAATGCCAAGGCATTTTTGAAAGTGTGTTTTATTCATGGCCCTGAAAGGTAGTTGAAGCCAACTGACTGAGGAGTATACCCTCCCTCTATTTTAATGATCTTAATTTTGCTAATGGAATGTTAGTGGAAGGAGTTGGGGAGCCATGTGGCGCTGATTATGTTTTTCAGTATTGCTGTTGCCTACAAATTAAATGTACCTAAGTAGCCACCTGTTTATGCTTACGATTATGTAAAGCCCCATATGTTTCCCTCTCTACACATGGGAGGTAAATATTGAAAAAATTATTCTGGTGTGAAGGGTGAAAACAGCAGCAATTCTTCTATAACTGTCAACATATGCTGTGGTATTTCCTTTAATGTTGTGCTTTGTCTGACATATTTGCTGATTTTTACCATGCAGTGTTCAAAAATATCTGTTACTCATGGTTATAGGAAACAATTAAAAATCACTTTACATTAAATTCAAATTAGGAAGAGATATAATTTCCTGATGTAACCGTAAGTTTTAAATGGATCTCAGAGCTTATGATTTAAATAGATTTTGATTTGCACGAAAAAGAAAATGGAACTTCTTTTTTTTTTTTTTCCCCTAAATTCTCCAGCATATAAAAAGGAACATTTTCTTCCTAGGCACATCCTTTTGCTTCCATATTACTAGGCAACAAAAAGCCAACTTGAATGACATGAATTTGAAAACTGGCAATGGGTTCTTCAGATAGTTAGCCTACCTCTGTGCTCACTGGATTTGCTCTGGAGAGCAGCTTGCTGGATGGCATACAGAAAATCTGACCTGGTACCTGGTCAGCAAGAGTTCCTGAGAAGTTTGTCAAAAACTAAGAATAATAACCTAAATGCCTCCAAAACCAGAAGAGTTACTTTCATAATAATGGATAAAAATACATAAATATATATAGCTTTATGAAATGTATATATACATTTATATATTTATAGACTCCACAGTATATGTTATATATAGAATCCACTATATATATATATTTTTCTATATGTATATATATTCATATATATATATATCATAAAGCTAGAGCTGAAATAAGAACCCATGCTGGGTATAGTGAAACAGGCAGCCACTCTACATTTTTAAAAGGTAACAATTAAAGTAATAATAAAAAGAATTTTTATTATTACTTTAAAATCATAGAGTAGTTTCTACAGACCAATGTTTGTAGTATGCACTTAATGATCACTTCATTTCATTTATTTATTTCTTGGAAGAATTTTATGACATAAAGAGCGCTGATATTTCCTAACTCTGTAAATAAGGAAATTAATAAACTGATGCACTAAAACACATCAAGGAGATCATCCAGTCTTAAAATTTTGGTAATTTTTTTCAATCTTGACATACATTAAAAAATTTTTTTTTAAGATTTTATTTATTCGACAGACAGAGATCAAAAGTAGGCAGAGAGGCAGGCAAAGAGAGAGAGAGGAGGAAGCAGAGTCCCTGCTGAGCAGAGAGCCTGATGCAGGGCTCGAGAGACCCTGAGATCATGACCTGAACCAAAGGCAAAGGTTTTAACCCACTGAGTCACTCAGGTGTCCCTTGACATACATTTTGATAAGTAGAGACAGAATGTTTTAACACTGAAACTATATCAGATACATTCATTTGGATTCCACTTGTTTCATTAAACATTGGACCATGCTTAAATCGAATGTTTTAAAATATTTTTCCTAAGTATGATTTCCAATGACTGTAAAAACGTCATAAGGAATGTATCATACTTATCTTTTTCTGTACTATTGGGCATTTAAATTGATTCCATTATTTTGCTATTACAAATAATACTATGATGATTATTCCCTTAGAGTTTATTTTAATATGTGGAACCACTGAATAAAAGGCCCTTTTACAGACAGACTACCAATTCCAGGAGACCAGGGATCAAGACTTAAGTGTATCTCTGTCATCAATCACTATCTTTGTACATGAACAAAAGGAACATTTGCCAATTGAGTAGCAGATGGCTCTCAAAACAGAAAATCAAATTTACATTCAGAAAGGTTATAACATTCTATACACTCTTCAGCTGGGTTTGAGAGTCACCATTTGACAGTATCTTTCTCAATTTTATTATCATAATTATAAACCTTAGTTAACAAATACATGGAAAAGCTGTCATTATTGTTTTAATTTACACTGAATCCAAACTAATTTATATGTGGTTAGAAGCCATCTGAGTTTCTTCTGTCCTTTGTCCAATTAGTGTTTCCCAATTAATGTTATACTAGGCTATTTAATTGATTTTTTTTGTTTGTTTTACATTTTAGTGTTATCTAGTCTTTCGGAAATTGTGTCAGTTTTGTTATTAACCTTTTTTTTTTACTGTTTTTACTTTTATGATATGCAGAAGTTCCACTTTATGTAATAAAATACATTGTTTCTTTATGGTTTTTCATTATATTTATAATCTGAAACTTGTTTCAAATAAAAGTTTTACTTAAAATATAACCATTTCATCTACTTCAACCTTCCTTTGCTATGTGGTATTAAGATAATGATCTAATTTCATTTTTTGTTTTCTAAATTGATAACGATTCTATGATAATTTAGTAAATAACTCTTTCCCTAACCTCAGATGTGCAGTACCAACTTCATCAAATAGAAAGTAATACTCT
Organism: Neogale vison; assembly: GCF_020171115.1. Lineage (NCBI taxonomy): Eukaryota > Metazoa > Chordata > Mammalia > Carnivora > Mustelidae > Neogale > Neogale vison. The sequence continues at coordinate 73,133,234 of NC_058091.1, read as the reverse complement.
ATATTAAAGTCTATCTCAGAGCTATAAACAAATGCTTAAGTTGAGTCACTAGAGTCAAATTCAAAGAATTACTTTGATGCTTCTAATAACTAGTGCCACTGTTATTAATTCATTAATTCAGCTTTTGATTTTCTATAAGTAACATACAGTATAATTTACTATAACTTCATAATGGGCTTTAATATTTGCAAGATAACTAACCTTATTTTTTTAAAAAAATATTTTCTTGGAAATTTTCACTTGCTCATTCTCCCAAATGAACCTTAGAATTAGTTTCATAAGTGCCAACATAATAATAATTATGATTATAATAATTATGACATAATGCAGAAATTATGTTTACCATTGTGTTAATCTCACAAATTAATTCATGTGCAATTTACACACACACACACACACACACACACACAAAATATTGTTTTCTGATTCAAGCACCTAAAATGTCTTTTTATTTCTAATAAATAAGAAAGCCTTTACAATATTTTTTTTAAAAATAAGTAAATCATAAATTAAAGTATTCTAATATTCTTACACTAGGTTCTAAAGATATTGAACTTAGTTGTTCTGTTTTTACCTTGCTATTTCAAGTAGATTATCCTTACAAATTCTAAATGGTTATAACTGCAAAGTTATAACCGTGTTTATATATTCTTCTATATATAAATATATATTTGTTTATGTGCATGTTTTGTATATATTTGTTTTCTATGCATTTTTTTATTCTGTCATCCTGCTAAATTCATTTGCACTGTTGACAGTGCAACCTTCTGCCACTCTGTGTCAGGCCTTCTATTTTCTAGGATTTTAAAGGTTTTTAAACTCATGTTGTTAAAAACAAATGAACAAAAAAGCTGAGATAGGAATACTAAAAACTAATGAACTACATACTTTAAACAGCTGAATTTTATGCTATATAAATTATAGCTCAATAAAGCCATTAATTTTTCAAAATCAGAGGGGAAGGAATAAATAGTTAAGTAGTAGATTCAAAAAAGCAGTTAGATTGGTCCTTTCATTAGGTCCTGGTGGAATGTAAATTGGCAGAGTATTTACAGAATGTGATTTGGCAATACACATCAAAACCTTTAAAAACATTTTTATTTCTGAACTCATAATTTCATGTACATGAAATTATTATAATAAGCAGAAGTGCAGATAAAACTTCATTTAAAAGTCTGCTCATAATGGCATAAATTGTAGAAGTGAACATGTTTGGGATGGATTTATTAATTATGGTATATGCATGTGAAAAACTCATACAGAAAATAAAAATTATGTTCTAAAGAATAATGACATGGGCAAGTCCTCTGAAACAGGCTTACTTTCCATCATATTAGAACATATGTCTATATGTATGCATATGTATAATGTACTCAAAAAGAAAGGAAGGAAATGTACCAAATATTAATGCTAGAAAGTTCTGGTGATAAGATTATAGGGAACTTTTATTCACTTCCCTGCATTTTCTCCCATTTTTTTAATCTTCAAATATACAAGATGTATGTAGTATTCGTAAAATTGAAAAAAAAAATCGATATATTTTATAACTTTAAAGAGTTGAGTTCCTTATGTCCAAACAAAAACTTGCACATGGATGCTTACAGCAGCTTTATTCAATTGCCAAAACTTAGAAGTAACCAAGATGTCCTGTAGTTTCGGCAGTACGGATAAATAAACTATAGTACATCCAGACAATGCAATACTATTTAGCACCAAAAGGAAATGTGTTATTAAGCCATGAAAAGACATGGGGGAATCTTGAAGGCATACTACTAAAACGGCTACATACTCCATGATTCCAACTGTATGACATGTTGGAAAAGGCAAAACATTTGGAAAACTGTAAAAAGATCAGTGGTTGCCAAAGGTTGTCAGAGAGGAAGGATGACTAGGAGAGGCACAGAGGATTGCTTGGACAGTGGAAATACTTTGTGATACTTCTATAATGATGAATATATGTCATTATACATTTGTCTAAACCCACAAAATGTATAATATCAAGAGTGAACCATAATGTAAACTGTGAACTTTGGGTGTTTCTGATGTATCAAGGTAGGCTTATCAGTTGTAAAAAGTGTGCTACTCTGGTATGGGGTATTGATAATGGGGACTATGCAGACTTGGGGGCAGTGGGCATATGGGAAATCTGTGTACCTTCTGTTCAACTTTGCTATGAACCTAAAGCTGTTCTTCAAAATAATGTCTATTTAAAAAAAGCTTTTGTTCCAATGGCAGACCTGCTAAATCATTAGTATGTAATTTTGTATAATGCAGTCATGTGCTTTATCAGTGCTCAGTTAAGAGAGTCAAGGAATAGAAGATTTGTGTAGACAATGTTTTAAGGACAACCTGATTCCTCTCATCAGAGTCCCTCTATGGTGATACCCTGGAGATAACACTATAAAGAACTTTAGAGGAATTATGCATGTAGAAAAGGGGGATGGGAAGAGCAAAATAAGATGAGACAGATTTTTAGAAGATGTACATAAAATAGTAATACTATGAAAACTTATAGAACAGTATTTGTTGTAGAAAAACCCATTTTAAAATAATCTTTATGACAAAACTCTGGTGTGATGCTAAAATGTACAAAGGTGAGTGAAAAGAATATTTTAACCTAGAACTGCAAAGTCTCTTTGTTTTCCAGATAATATACATTTTAGTTATTCAAAGACCAAGGACTTAGAGAAATAATTTGATCACATGCTAAAGAATAGAAGAAAAATAGCCACCCCCCCCACAAAGGAACTGAAAATTAAAGTAAAATTCTGAATTCTCGTGTATTTAGATTACTTCAGATTTTCTTGCATAGTATATGCAAAATATCCCTTTTTGTTTAGGAAAATATTTTGTACAAAAGACATAGCTCAATTTATTTTGCCTAAGTGAGCACAGTGGGAAGAGATGCCTTAAGAGAAGTTGACCCAGAAAATTTGGAAGAATACCCCACGAGTCCCTGAATAGCAAATTATCCAAAAGGCAAGAAGCCCTATTTCAGGCTTCTCTGAATCATATGTCATCATAACATCCAGATGGAAAAATAAGAGCAATTTGTGCCCTATATCTTGTTTCTTTTAACAAAAGTCCTTCACACAAAAAGAAGATAAAAAGGGTTTTCAACTATAAAGCTGCTAAATATATTTTAAATACTTTTTGCATAACACTTTTCCTATCAGGTCCTTTTAGAAACTGATATTTTAGGGGCACCTGGGTGGCTCAGTGGGTTAAGTCTCTGCCTTCATCTCAGGTCACGATCTCAGGGTCCTAGGATTGAGCCCTGCATTGGGTTCTGTGCTCAGCAGGGAGCCTTCTTCCCCCTCTCTCTGCCTGCTGTTCTGCCTACTTTTGATGTCTCTCTCTCTGTCAAATAAATAAATAAAATCTTTAAAAAGAAACTGATACTTTAGTCAAATAAAAAAATGTCTACAATCATAAGATGGCTAAACATGAAAGATTTAATTATTTCAATGGTACACAAAACACAAAATGAGTGACCACTGAAAGTATGATATGTTGTCTAGCAATTAAGTATACAGTTTCCCAAATGAAACAATGGGAAAATTCATTTTGAAAAATGCATTTTTCATAAGGCATATAAGAACAAGTTTCATAAGTTTTAGTCATTTAATCTTAATTGATTTTAGCCACTGATTTTTTAGTACTTTTCTGTATTATTCACATTTCTATTTAAAATGATTTTAAAAGAATCTTACCGTTCAGAAGAGGTAGAGATATTCTGGGAGCTAATTCTCCATGACATGTCTACATGCTTCAGAAGCTGGAGGTTTTGTTTATTGACCAGGATAAACAAAATGGAGAATTTCTCTCTTCTGAGAGACATTCTAAGGTAGCAAAGTCTTCTTCCTTCTCCCTAACGAAGAGTTTCTTACTCCAGGATAATAACAAGAATGTTTTCCTAGTGGGCAAAGATTGGCAGGTTTCCAGCAGCCCCTCACATTTTTGAGATTTCCTAAACTTGGTGTTTCTATGCTATGCATTTAGTACCCACCTGGTCCTCCTCTATCGTCACCCCCATGAGACATGAGCTCAAGGGACACTAAGACATAAAGTAATGCTGTCTGTTATGCCATGAGAACTAACCTGCTACATTCATTTGGGCTGTTTCATTACTGACTGTATTTATGGAAGAGTGGCAAATCAGCATGGCAGCTACAAGGTTACTTAGGAATGGACTGTCCACTTGACATAAAATTCTTTTATCCCTTTATCTGATAGAAATTCTTTTCAGTAGGAAGCACTGCCTGAAGCCTGTCTTTAAAACATGGTTTAAATACATTAAACCTATGAAGAAAATTTTATATTTAATGAATTTTCTAACAGTCATCTAAAAATTCCCATTTCATGTTATTTTAGGAGAGCAATCAGTTTAGATCCTTTTAGTATTATAATGTTTACTGCACAGAACAGAAAAATTAGAAAGGATGCCACATATCCAAGGGATCTGTGGATCTTCATCCTAACACTGATGCTGGTTGACAAAAAGACCATTTCACTCTTCTTCTATGATTTTTTTTGTGTGTGTGTGTCTTTTTTAAATTTTTTTATTTTTTTTATTTTATTTTTTTTTAGCTCTTTTTTTTTCCAATTTATTTATTTTCAGAAAAACAGTATTCATTATTTTTTCACCACACCCAGTGCTCCATGCAAGCCTTGACCTCTATAATACCCACCACCTGGTACCCCAACCTCTCACCCCCCCGCCACTTCAAACCCCTCAGATTGTTTTTCAGAGTCCATAGTCTCTCATGGTTCATCTCCCCTTCCAATTTACCCAAAAGCACATACCCTCCCCAATGTCCATAACCCTACCCCCCTTCTCCCAACCCCCCTCCCCCCAGCAACCCACATTTTGTTTCGTGAGATTAAGAGTCACTTATGGTTTGTCTCCCTCCCTATCCCATCTTGTTTCATGGATTCTTCTCCTACCCACTTAAGCCCCCATGTTGCATCACCACTCCCTCATATCAGGGAGATCATATGATATTTGTCTTTCTCCGCTTGACTTATTTCGCTAAGCATGATATGCTCTAGTTCCATCCATGTTGTCGCAAATGGCAAGATTTCGTTTCTTTTGATGGCTGCATAGTATTCCATTGTGTATATATACCACATCTTCTTGATCCATTCATCTGTTGATGGACATCTAGGTTCTTTCCATAGTTTGGCTATTGTGGACATTGCTGCTATAAACATTCGGGTGCACACTCTTCTTCTATGATTAAGCAAGAAGTGCTTCAGAGCACAGACTCGGGAGCCATACTGTTTATATCTGTATTGGTACTATTCAATACAACACCACTGTTAGAGGCATTGCACTGAGCGTTTGAAACGTGGCCTCTTGAAATTAGCATAGCCTGAATTGAGATGTACTATGGGGGGGGGGAATATGTCTGGATTTTAAAGACTTGACATGAGGAAAATGCAAAATATCTCAATAATTTTTATAATGATTATATGTTAAAAAGATAATATAGTTATAGATTTTAATAAAATATTTAATTAAAATTAATTTCCTATGTCTCTGGTTCTCTCTATTTTTGTTTTGTTTTCCTGTTTTTTAACTTATTTAAATATCTGTGCCAGGTAGCTTCCATGATAGCCCTCAGGAATTCCTGCCTGTTGGTAGTCACACCCTTGTACAGTCCCCTCCTAGAGTGTACCAGCATTTCTCTGGGCAATCAAAAGAATATAGCAGATGTGATAGTATATCATTTCTGAGATTAAGTTATAGAAGACTGAGATTTCTATCTTGGGCTTTCTCTCACTCTCAGGTCATTCACTCAGGAGGAATTTTACGGAGTCGGGATGTGTGGAAGAACTGAAGCCTCCTGGAATAGCCACATAAATGAATTTAAATGAATAAACATGAATATATAGTCTCACATTATATATTATATTATATTATATTATATTAGACAGTACTAGCATACATTCATTGCAACCATTTACCCACTATTTGGTCTTGGGCAAGTTCCTTATTTTCTTATATGTAAATGTGAATTCAGTTTATATATATATACATATGTGTATATATATATAAATGTATAATGTTTATATATATTTATATAATACATATTGTATATACAAAAATATAAAACATATATTCATTATATATAAACACACACATATATATGAATAATATATACATACACATAAAAGTGTTTAGAACAGTTTTATATGTAAAAGTTTTTAGAACACTGTTTAGCAATTATCAGGATTCTAATTTGAGTGTGTGTAGGGTAGTAGAGAATGTTCCATCTCTAAGTTTTTCTATCACATGCTTCCTCTCTCCAGCAATATTATTCCTATACAGTAATAAAGTTCATAGAATTTTAAAATTCAAACAGAAAACTTCAATGTGGCTATGTAATTTTAGCAGTGGTTTTACAGATGCAACCACAATCTTTCTTGGACATGGTTTAGAGACACGTATGTAAACTTGCTATTGGTGGGAGGAAATGGGGACTGTGATAATCAGAAAAATGTATTTTTTCTTTGTAACACTTCCTCCCAGGAAATTCATTATGTCTAGAGATGGCAGTTAGTATTCATGCTTCATAAGGATCCTGCCAGGAAATAATCCAGAAATTTGGAACTTCACTACAACCCAAACATTACATCAGTTACTAATCTATGGGGATAATGTACTTTACAACCAAATATCAGAATGTATTTTTGTTGTACTTGGCAAAAATTGCACATTTTCTAGCTCAGAAAAAGGTTCAGTCAAGAGTGCTGTCTTCTGAAAGAAAAATCATACTTCTAAAGTAGTATGTTTATGTCCATAAAGAACTTAAATAATTGTTTTTTATTTTTTAATATACTGAACAGTTTTTGAAATGACAAAATAGAGACATGTGGAAATATAACATTAACAAAGAATGCAACCAGGGATATATATTGCAAGCTTAGTTCCCCATTACAGTTTGGCAAAAATCAACTTCCATTTGCACCCTAGAATTATCCTTACAAAATCTCTACAAAGCTTTCCTTTCTTGACTGTTTCTTGAGCTTCCACTTACTGGCGCTGCATCTCTAAAGCTATATTTACTGATGAAAGTCTGGATATCTTTTTTCAGTAGTGCATCTTTATTTGCAAAGAAATCATTATAAGCAACCTTGCCAAGTTTATGACCACTTTCCTTAAAACTTTCAAATTACAATGAGAAATTAAGGATCTCTGTTAATATACTTTAACATAAATATATATATATATATATACTTTAACATAGTAGAGTAGATGATGTCAGCAAATATGGTAGAATAAGGACCTCTGAAAACTATCTCTTCCTTTATGAAAGCAGTGGAGAAACTGGTTAAAAATAAATGGTCAGAATTAATTTTTTTAGAACTCTGGAAATTAGCCAAAGGATTGCTGTAACCTAGGGAACATTTATTAAAGAAAAAAAAAAGATAAATCTTGGTAAAATCAGCAAATTTTTTGACATTTGAACTTGCAGTATTCCATTCCTCTCATCCCTTTAACTTCATACTGAAAACTAATAGCTTATAGTCATGGCAAAACCAACACTGCTGCAATCACAAGAGGGAGCAGAAAGGAGCTAGAATTCTTTCAAAGTTCTTTCTCAGAGAACCGTTATTTTTTGACATGTCTAGTAACTCCCTGAAAGATTCTACTTGCAACATTATCTTTATTTGATCTCATTTTGAGCTCACTCAATAGGAAAAGACAGTATTTGTCAAAATAGTATTGATATTTGATAGTATTTGTCAAAAACAATAAGAGATAATTATTTAATTGTTGTGGCTGCCTGCAATCATGTATAACAGTTGGGGGGAAAAATAGGCTAACCAAAACAGTTTAAAAGAAAAGCTGAGAAATGAGATATCTGTAAGAACATTGAAAAGTTTTTATATATTCCTGATAATCTAGAAGACCACATACTTGTGCAGGACTGTGCACATGCCTCAGACTGTATGTTGAGGAAAGACCTGAAAAGGTCCTAAACTCTCAACTCCGGCTGACTTTGAGGCTCCACATGAGCAAGCAAGTAAGAATTTTTACCTGCCAAATTGAGTGTTGAAGGCATGCCTTCAAATGAACACTGACCCTTCAACAAAGACTGGGAGACCTCCTGTTTCCAGCTGTTTAAGAAAATCTGTGCCAAGGCATACCCACTAAGCTAACTGAGCAGAGACTTCAATAGCCTCATATGACAAAGAATACAGATTTTACAGATACAGTTTAGAAAAGCTACTCAACAACTTGCAATAACAACAAGCCCTGAGATGGGGAGAAAATTAAATTCTTAGAGTTGTTGCATTATATTGTTTAAAATATCCAGCTTTCAACAACAAATTACGAAACAGGCAAAGGAATAAGAAAGTGTGAACCACCCACCAGGGGGATGGGGGGTGTCAGGGAACAGTCAATAAAAACTGTTTCTGAGGGGAAGCCCAGACATTAGATTTCCCAGAGAAAAGAATTTAAATAAACTATTTTAAATACATTCAAAGAAATAAGGAAAACTACATATAAAGAACTAAAAGTAAGTATGAAAATGAAGTTTATCAAATAGAGTATTTAAATCAAATTTAAAGAGAAGTCAGGTGGGATTATTCAACTTGAGAAGCAAAAATAAAAAAGTATAAAGAGAAATGAAGAGTCTCAAAGATGTATGTGACACCATCAAGCATATTTATATGGGAATAATGTGTGCTCCAGAAGGAGAAGAAAGAGAAAAGCATAGGAAAAATATTTAAAGAAATAAGGACCAAAGTTTCCAAAATTTGATGAAAAATAGTAATCTACACATTCAAAAAACTCAAAGCATTTCAAGTAGGATAAACTTGGAGACTAATATCATCCTGATCAAGCCATTGAAAACCAGACAAACAGGGAATTTTGGAAGCAGCAAAAGAAAAGAGATTCATCGAGTACAAGGATTTTTCAATAAGATTAAAAGTCAATCTTTACTCTGAAACCATGAAAGCCAGAAATCACTGGGATGCCATAGTTAATGTATTGAAATAAAAGAATTGTGAACTAATTCTCTATTCCAAAAATTTATCCTTTAAAAATGAAAGTTTCTCAGAAAATTAAAAACAGGAATACCATATGATGCAATAATTCCACTACTATTTACCCAAGGAAAATGAAAACAATAATTCAAAAAGATATATGCACCCCTACATTCATTGCAACATTATTTACAATAGCCAACACATGGAAGCAGCCTAAGAGTTCATAGACAGATGAATGGATAAGGAAGATGTGATACGTATGTGTGTATAAAGATATCTAGATAGATAGACAGATAGATAGATAGATACAGCAGCCATATGAGATTGTGCCATTTGCAACATGTATGGACCTAGACGGTATTATACTAAGTGAAATAAATCAGATTAAGAAAGACAGAAACCATATGATATTGCTCATATGTGAGATCTAAAAAACAAACAATCAAAAAGCAGAATCAGACCTGTAAATAGAGAACAAACTGATGGTTGCCAGAGGGAAGTGTCTGTGTTGGGGGGATGGGAATGTAAAATGGGTGAAGTGGAGTGGGAAATACAGGCTTGCAGTTTCAGAATGAGTAAGTCACAGAAATAAAAGGCATAGCATAAAAAATATAGCCAGTGATAAAGGTAGCTATACTAAGTACAACACAATGTATGAAATTGTGGAGTCATGTTGTACACCTGAAACAAATATAACATTGTGGGTTAACTACACTCAAATAAATCAATAAATAAATAATAAAATGATGGACAAATTCAGATATTTACAGGTAACAAAAACTGAGAGGCTTTTTTACTATCAAACATACCACATAAGAAATCTTACAGGGAAGAGCACCTGGGTGGCTCAGCAGGTTAAGCCTCTGCCTTCCGCTCAGAGCCCTGGGATCAAGCTCCGAATCTGGCTTTCTGTTCAGCAGGGAGCTTGCTCCCCACCACCGCCCCTCTGCCTGCCTCTCTGTATGTCAAATAAATATAAAAAAAAAATTAAAAAAAAGAAATCTTAAAGGGAATCCTTCAGTCTGAAGGACATAAGACAATAACTTTATTCTGTGTCAAGAAATAAAAATAACTGCAAAAGGAACTATAGAAGTAAATACAAAAGAAAATTTACATGTCCTTTTTATTTTTAAATATTTTGTCCTAATTTAAAAGACAATTGCATAAAGAATAATCATAAAACTATGTTGATGGACACATAATCTTTAAACATGTAATTTTTATGATAATAACACCTAGAAAGATAGGATAGGGAATAGAACTACAAAGAAGGCAAGTTTTATACACTATTGAAATAAAATTAGTTAATCCAGACTAGATTGTTATAAATTAAGATGTTAATTGTAATCCCCAAGCAACCAGTAAAAAATAACTAAAAATGTATATGCAAAAAAAAAAAAAAAAAAAAAAAACATTGGGCTTCTGGGCTCTGGCCTAGCATATAAAAAGTTTGGAAGTTGACACTCTGTCCTACAAAAAGTAAACAGTCAAACAAACTAAAAAATCAACAATTATTCTTAAATCTTTTAGAGAAGTGAGATCAGAGGATAAACCAGTGCCTCTAAAATTGAAAAGATAGACAAGTACAGAGAACCATAACTTACCAAACAAACAAACCTATATAAGAACCATTACCAGGCTAGGAAAATCTAAACTATAATTGCTGAATTGCTAGACACTCAGAATGGACAAGTCTGAGAGTAAAAAATCCAGGGTCCTAGTGATAAAGGAGCTCCCATAATTTTGTAAGTTTTACTCCTAGGTCTTGACCAGACTCTCACAGTAAATATGAAAGAAAAATCTCCTCAAACTTCTGTCAGAGGAAAGGTTAAAAACAATTTTTTTTTTCAAAATAAGTCAGAACAATCTATTCTTCTTAATAAGGCTTTCCCTTAAAAGGCACTATTGCTGTTTTATTAGGACTAACTGACCTGGGAGAAGGAAAACATATAACTAGCACCCACTCAAGCCTTCCATTCAAAGAAAATGTGCATCTAAAGCCCACTCTAGTCTTTCCATTTAAGGAAATGGAAATACGCAGATCTGGCCTGCTCTAGTCTTCCACGTGTGAGAAGAGAAATGTTCAACCCACTGTAACCACCCTTTCCCACCCAAGGGTTGGGGAACAAGACTGAGAAGCACTTAAAAAGTTCATGGTTCAGAGGCACAGGACTGTAAAGATACTGGTATCTAATCATAGGCGTATAGAATGTTTACCCTCCTACTACAACTTACTGTTAGATTACTAAAGTCCTATTAACAACAGTGTCTTTCTATCCAATACTTCATGTCTGGCTATCAAGAAAAAGATACAAGGCATAATAAAAGGCAAAAAAGACAATTGAAGAGACAGAGCAAGCATCAGAAGCAGATTCAGATATGGCAAGGAAGGTTAGGATAATCAAACCAGGAACTTAAAACAATTATGATTAAGATGCTAGGGCCCAAGTGGACAAAGCATAAAAGGTGGGCAATGTAAGCAGAGAGAGAGAAACCTAAGAAAGAACCAAAATGAAATGCTGAAATTCAAAAACACTATTAACAGACGTAAATAATGTCTTTATTTGATGGGCTCATTAATAGACTGGAAATAGCTGAAGAAAGAATCCCTGAGCTTGAGAATATATCAATAGAAATTTCCAAAACAGAAAAGAAAAACACAAAACCAAAAATACAGAACAGAATATACAAATACTGTGGAACAACAACAACAAAAAAAGGTCTAACATAAGCATAATGGGAAAAGCAGAAGGAAAAGAGAAATAAGAATGGAGGAAATACTTGAAGCAACACCTGAGAATTTCCCTCAAATTAATGACAGGTGACAAAAAACAGTTCCAGGAATCTTGGGAAACACTAAACTGGATAAATGAAAACAAAGAAACATAAAACACCAACTATACAGGAATATCATATTTAAACTGCAAAAATCAAAGATAAAGAAAAAATCATGAAAGAAGCCAGAAGAATAGAACCCCTTACCTACAAAGGAACAAAGAATTACATCCAACTATTCAGAAACCATGCAAGCAAGAGACTGGCTGAAATATTTAGTGTTAAGAGGGAAAATAAAAAACCAACTTAAAATTCTGTATCCTGAGAAATAATTCTTCAAACATAAAGGAGAATTTAAGACATTCTCAGACGAACAACAACTAGGAATTTGTTGCCAGTAGACCTGCTTTGCAAGAAATTCTGCAGAGAACCGAGAAGTTATACAGGTGAGAAATTTGGAGCTACATAAAGAAAAGAAGAACATCATCAAAGGAATAAGTGATGTTTTTCTCATTATTAATTGATCTGACAGGGGTGCCTGGGTAGCTTAGTCAGTTAAGTGTCTGCCTTTAGTTTAGATTATCAGACCAGGGTTCTGGGATCGAGCCCCCCTTTGGGCTCCCTACATGGCGGGGGAGTCCACTTCTCCCTCTCAATCTCCCTCTGTGCTCTTGCTCTCTGTCTCTCAAGTAAATAAATTTAAAATCTCAAAAAAAAACCCAGTTCATTATTAATTGATCTAACAGATAAAGGCTTGTTTGTAATAATAATATCAACAATGTATTTAATTATGTATGCTTAAGTATAGATATATCCTTGTGTGTGTTTACGCATAAGTAAAATAAAATGACAGGATTGGTACAAGAGATAGGAGAAATGAATTAGGAGTAGTTTGTTATGATAAAGTACTTAGACACCTGAGAAGGAATATGGTCTTATTTGAAACTAAACTTGGCTTAATTGTAAATGTATATTGCAAACCCTATGGCAACCACTAATAAAAGCTAATTTAAGTATAATAAGTATAATGGTTATGCTAAGAACAGAGAGAAAATGGAATCATACAAAATGCTCAGTTAAACCCAAAAAAGGCAGAAAAATTATGGAAGACAAAAATAAGAACAAATAACAAAGGCAACTAATAGTAACAAATACTGTAGACATTAACAGAACTACAGTTGACCCTTGAACATCATGGATTTGAACTATGCAGGTCCATTTATACACAGATTTTTAATAACAATTTATATTCTGTAGCTTACTTTATTGTAAGAATACAGTATATAATACATATAACCTACAGAATGTGTTAATTAACTATGTTGTTGGTAAGGCTTCCAGTCAACTGTAGGCTATTAATAGTTAAGTTTTTAGGGAGTCAAAAGTGATATGTAGATTTTCAGCTGGGTGGGGGAAACTCTGCATTGTTCAAGCGTTGACTCTACATCAGTAATCATTTTAAATGTCAATAGTCTAAGTACAACAACCAAGAGACAGATTATCAGAGTCAATCAAATAACAAGACCCAATTATATATTTTTTATAGAAAATCCATTTTAAATATAAAGACACAGGGGCATGTGGGTGGCTCAGTTTGTTAGACATCAGACTCTTGTTTCAGCTTAGGTCATGACCTCAGGTCATAAGATTGAGTCCCACATTGGCTCCAGGTTCAGCATGTCATCTGCTTGAGATTCTCTTTCCTTCTCCCTCTCATTCTATGGACCAGCATTACTCTAATACCAAAACCAGACAAAGATATTACAAGAAAAAACTACACGCCATATTTCTCATAAATGTAGATGCAAAATCTTCAATAAAATATTAATAAATCAAACCCAACAATGTATAAAAAGAGTTAGACACCACAACCAAGTGGGATTTATCCCATTATGCAAGGTATCAAAGATAAACAGAGATAAACAGAGATCTTTATATCAAAGATAAACGGGGGGGGGGGAGGGAGTCTCCATAAGCTTACTACTTAGATTTATCCCATCTGAGAGACAACTAATGTAATCCGTCACATTAACAGGTCTTAGAAGAATATATAATCATATCAATAGACACAGGGAAAAAAGTGACAAAACCCAACATCCACTCAGAATAAAACAAACAACAATAACAACAAACTTCTCAGTAAATTAGGAATAAAACCAAAGTACCTCAGCTCAATAAAGAAAATCTTAAAAAATAAATAAATAAATAACCTATGGATAACATACATCATGTTAAGTAAATAGTTTTCTCGCTAAGATCAGGAACAAGGCTGTCCCCTCTCTCCACTTCTTTTCAACATTGTACCAGAAATCCTAGCTAATGCAGTAAGACAAGGAAATAAAATGTATACTGAGTGGGAAGAACAAAATAAAACTATGTTCACAGGTAAAATGGTTGTCTATGTAAAAAATGTGAAAGAATTGACCAAAAAACTCCTCAAATTAATAACTGAGTGTAGCAAGATTATAAGATAAATCATTAACATGCAAAAGCAATCACTTTCTTATATACTAGCAATGGACAAGTGGATTTTAAAACTAAAAACATAATACCATCTACATTAGCACCCCCAAAACAAAATACTTAGGTGTGGATTTAACAAAATATGTACAAGGTCTATGTGAGAAAGCTTACAAAATTATGATGAAAAAAATCAAATAAATAAATAGATATTACATGTTCATAAATAGGAGAACTTAATATTATTAAGATGTCAGTTTTTCCCAACTGCATCTACAGATTCAATGCAATGCCAATCAAAATCACAGCAAGTAATTTTGTGGACATTGAAACTGATGTTGTAATTTATATGAAGAGGCAAAAGACCCAGAATAGCCAACACAATACTGAAGAAGAACAAAATCAGAGAACTGACACTACTCAACGTCAAAACTTAATATAAAGCTACAGTAATCAAGATAGTACTGGTATCAAGATGGTACTGGGGCGCCTGGGTGGCTCAGTGGGTTAAAGCCTCTGCCTTCAGCTCAGGTCATGATCCCAGGATCCTGGGATCGAGCCCCGCATCGGGTCTCTGCTCGGCAGAGAGCCTGCTTCCTCCTCTCTCTCTCTCTGCCTGCCTATCTGCCTACTTATGATCTCTGTCTGTCAAATGAATAAATAAAATCTTTAAAAAAAAGATAGTGTGGTATTGGTGAAAGAATAAACAAAGAGATCAACAGAACAGAACACGGTACCCAGAAACAGACCCACATAAATCAGTCAAATGATCCTTGACAAAGGAGTGAAGGCAGTACAATGGAGAAAAGAAAGGTTTTCTTTAAATGATGCTGAAATAACTGAACATCCAAATGAAAGAAAACAAATATGGACACAGATCTTACACCCTTCACAAAAATTAATTCAACATGGATCATAGACCTAAATGTAAAATGCAAATCTATAAAACTTTGAGAAAATAACAGGAGAAAGTCTAGGTGACCTTGGGTTTGATGATGACTTTTTAGTTCTGACACCAAAGGCACAATCTATGAAAGAAATAATTTATTAGCTAGCTTCCATTTAAAAAAAAACGTGGGGGCGCCTGGGTGGCTCAGTGGGTTAAGCCCTGCCTTCGGCTCAGGTCATGATCTCAGGATCCTGGGATCGAGTCCCGCATCCGGCTCTCTGCTCAGCAGGGAGCCTGCTTCCCTCTCTCTCTGCCTGCCTCTCCATCTACTTGTGATTTCTCTCTGTCAAATAAATACATAAAATCTTAAAAAAAAAATGTGTTCTGCAGTCAAATGCTCTACCGCTGAGCTATAACCCCCCAAAAAATGTGTTCTGTAATTAATACTGAATGAAAGGACAAGCCACAGAATGGGAGAAAATATTTGCAAAAGACATATTTGAAAAAGCACTTATATCCAAGATATACAAAGAACTCTTAAAATTCAACAATAAGGAAACAAATGACCTGATTAAAAAGTGGGCAAAACCCTGAACAGACATTTAACCCAAGAATATATACAGATGGAAAATAAACATATGAAAGATGCTCAACATCAGATATCATTAGGATTTGAAAATGAAAACAATAATGAGATACCATAGGTATATATGTATTAGAATAGACAAAGTCCAAAACACTGACCACACGAAATACTGATGAGGATGTGGAACACCAGAATCTCCCATTCATTGCTGGTAGGTAAGCAAAATGTTGCAACCCTTTTGGAAGACAGTTTGGCAGTTATTTAAACTTTAAATAAATCAGAGGATTTATTAAAGAGAGGAGACTGCAATCTTTTGGCTCTCAGTGGGAGATCTAGAATGGCCATTTTTGCTCTGATCCTCTGAAGAAGAGCAGAAAGCTCTTTTGTGGAACAAAAGCCACACAGAAGACTAGCTTATGCTGAGGGAAGCCTCCTGACAAGGGGTGGGGGAACTCTGCTCAGACAAAGACACCTGAGAAGCAGCACAGCCAGCCCCTCCCCCAGAAGACAGACTGGAAGAACAGGTGGAATACAACTTTGTGGATCCCACAAGACTGTAAAACTCCAGCACCAGTGGAGAATAGTATATTGAGCTCCAGGTATTTTCTCATGACTCATTTATCTCTCGTGAAAAATTTACATTTCTTTTTTTTTTTTTACCTTTACCCATTTTTTTTAAAGATTTTATTTATTTATTTGACAGAGACAGATCACAAGTAGGCAGAGAGGCAGGCAGAGAGAGAGAGGAGGAAGCAGGCTCCCTGCTGAGCAGAGAGCCCGATGCGGGACTCGATCCCAGGACCCTGAGATCATGACCTGAGCCGAAGGCAGCGGCTTAACCCACTGAGCCACCCAGGTGCCCACCTTTACCCATTTTAATTAGATTTTTATTTTACCAACTTGTGTTTTTAAGTCACTTTTTAACTTTTATTTTTTACATCTACATTTTATAGATAGGCTTCATTTTAATCTTTTTTAAATATATATATGCTACTTCTTTTTTTTTTGTCCTTTTTTCACTCTACTCAATTACATATATATGTAATTGAGTATATATATATGAGTATATGTATATGTATGAGTATATGCATATGAGTATACGTATACTCATATATATGAGTATACATATGAATATATATATATATTATATATATATATGGAAAGAGAGAGTGTGTGTGTGTTTTGTTTTCTTTGAAATTTTGGGATATAGTGTCTTCTAACACAGAGACCAAAATTCAATCAGAAACAAGTGGTGGATCACCCTGCTTTGTCCACCCTGTGAGAATAATCTCTCTTCCCCTCACCCCCTTTTCTGTTTTGGTTTGGTTTGCTTTGCTTTGCTTTTCTGTGGTGGCCTCCAACTGTTTCGGATTTGTCAAGGGAGCACTTTGCTTGGGTCATGGTTGATATTTTGGACTCTGATCATTGAATTACTCATCCTTCTCTGGGCAAAATGACTAGAAGGAGGAATTCACAAGAAAAAAAGAACCAGAGGCAATGTTCTCTGACATAGAGCTAATCAATATGGATATAAATAAGATGTCAGAGATGGAATTCAGGATAGCAATTATAAAATTAATAACTAGGCTTGAAAAATGCATAAATGACAGTACAGAACCTTTAAGGGTGGAAATGAGACCTAATTAGGCCAAACTTTAAAATGCTATGAATGAGATGCAGTCTAAACTGGATGCTCTATCAGCTAGGGTAAATGAGGCAGAAAAGAGAATAAATGATCTAGAGGACAGGCTGAAGGAAAGGAAGGAAGTTGGGGAAAAGAGAGAAAGATAATTAATAGCCCATAACAAAAGGCTTTGAGAAATTAATGATACCCTGAAGCAAACTGATGTTGGAATTACTAGGGTACCTGACAGGGTGGGGAGAGAAAGAGAGAGTGAGAGTGAGCCAGAAACTATATTTGAGTAAGTCTAGCTGAGAACATCCCTCCACCGGGGAAGGAAACAACCATTCATGTCCAAGAGGCATAGAGGACCCCACACCAAATCAGTAAAAACAAATCAATATCCTGACATATAAGAGTGAAGCTTGCAAATATTAGAGAAAAAGAAGTTATCCTGAGAGTAGCTAGGGAGAGGGGTTCCTTACATATGGAGAGAGGAACATCAGAATAAATCTGACCTATCCACAGAAACTGGCAGGCCAGAAAGGGCTGGCAACATATATTCAGGGTAATAAATGAGAAGAGCATGCAGCCAAGAATACTTTATCCAGAAAGACTGTCATTCAGAATGGAAGGAGAGATAAATAGCTTCCAGGACAGACAGAAACTGAAAGAATTTGTAACCACCAAGCCCTCCCTGCAAGAAATATTAAGCGAGCTACTGTAAGCAAAAAGAAACCCTAAGAATAACATAGACCAGAAAGAAACAGAGAAATATCTACAGAAACGGGGACTTTATAGGCAATACAATGACACTAAATTCATTCAAATATCTTCCAATAGTTACTCTAAATGTAAATGGGCTAAATGCTCCAACCAAAAGACATAGTGTATCAGATTGGATTTAAAAAAGCAAGAAACATCCATATGCTGCCTACAGGAGACCCATTTTAGACGTAAAGACACCTCCATCCTGAAAGTGAGGGGGTCGAAAACAATTTACCATGCTAATGGACCTCAAAACAAAGCTGGAGTAGCAATACTCAAATAAGATAAATTATATTTTAAACCAAAGACTATAGTAAGAGATGTAGAGGGACACTATATAAAGCTTAAAGGGTTATCCAGCAAAAAGATCTAATAATTGTAAATATTTATGCCCCCAACATGAGAGCACCCAATTACATAAGCCAGTTAATAACCAAAATAAACATATTGATAATAATATAGTAATAGTAGGGGACTTCAACACTCTACTCACAGCAATAGTCAGATCATCTAAGTGGAAGATAAACCAGATGGACTTCTCGGATATATTCAGAGTATACCATCCTAAAGCAACAGAATACACATTCTTTTTGAGTGCACATGTAATATTCTCCAGAATAGTTCACATATTGGGTCATAAATCAGGTGTCAAATGATACCAAAAGATTGAGATTACTCCCTGCATATTTTCAAACCACAATGGTTTGAAATTTGAACTCAATCACAAGATGAAATTTGGAAGGAACTCAAACACTAGTAGGTTAAAGAGCATCCTGATAAAGAGTGAATGGATCAATCTGGAAATTAAAGAAGAACTTAAAATATTCATGGAAACTAATGAGAAGGGGAACACTTGTTCAAAACCTCTGGGATATAGCAAAGGTGGTACTAAAAGGGAAGCACATAGAGATACAAGCCTCTCAAAAAATTAGAAAATCCCACATACATACACAAGCCAACCTTACATATAAAGGACCTGGAGGAAGAACAGCAAATAAAACTTAAACCAAAGAGGGGAAGAGAAATAATAAAGATTAGAACAGAAATCAACAAAATAAAAACCTGAAGAACAGTATAAGAGATCAACAAAGCTAGAAGATGGTCCTTTGAAAGAATTAATAAGATTGATAAACCTCTGTCCAGACTTATCCAAAGAAAGGGGAAAGGACCCAAATTAACAAAATTATGAATGAAAGGGGAGAGATGATGACAAATACCAAAGAAATACTGATAAATGTAAGAACATACTATGTACAACTATATGCCAACAAATTAATGAACAACTATATGCCGACAAATGAAAGAAATGGATGCATTCCCAGAAACTTATAAACTAACAAGGCTAAAACAGAAAATCTGAACAGACCAATAACCAGCAAAAAAATTGAAGCAGTAATCAAAACCTCCCCCAAAATAAGGCCAGATATCTTCCCAGAGGAATTCTACCAAATATTTAAAGAAGAATTAATACCTATTCTACTGAAGCTGTTGCAAAAAATAGAAATGGAAGGAAAACTTAAAAACTGATTCTATGAGGCCAACCTTACCCTGATCTCAAAATCAGACAAAGACCCCATCAAAAAGGAGAATGACAGACCAATATCCCTGATGAACATAGATGCTAAAATACTCCCCAAAATACTAGCCAGTAGGTTCCAACAGTACCTTAAAAGGGTTATTCACCATGACCAGATGGGATATATTCCTGGGATACAAGGGTGGTCTAACATTCACAAATCAATCAACATGATAAATCACATTAATCAAAGAAAAGACAAGAACTATATGATCCTCTCAATTGATGTAGAAAAAGCATTTGACAAAATACAGCATCCTTTCTTGAATAAAACTCTTCAAAGTATAGGGACAGAGGGAACATACCAAAATATCATAAAAACCCATCAACAAAGAGCCCACAGCAAGTATCATTATCAATGGGGAAAAACTGAAAGCTTTTCCCTTAAGGTCAGGAACATGACAGTGATGCCCACTCTCATCACTATTGTTCAACATAGTACTAGAAGTCTTAGCCTCAGCAATCAGACAACAAAAAGAAAATAAAAGGCATTAAAATTGGCAAAGAAGAAGCTAAACTCTCTCTCTTAGCAGATGAAATGATACTTTATGTGGAAAACTCAAAGACCCCACCCCAAAATGGCTAGAACTCATATAGGAATTTAGTAAAGTGGCAGGATACAAAGTCAATGCACAGAAATCAGTTGCATTTCTATACACCAACAGTGAGACAAAGAAATTAAGGAATCAATCCCATTTACATTTGCACCAAAAACCAGGAGATATCTAGGAATATACCTAGGTAAAGATCTATACTTTAGAAACTACAGAACACTTATGAAAGAAATTGAGGAAAACACAAAGAGATGGAAAAACATTCCATTCTTATGGATTGGAAGAATAAACATTGATAAAATGTTAATGCTGCCCAGAGCAATCTAGACGTTCAGTGCAATCCCTATCAAAATACAGAGCTGGAGCAAACAATCCTAAAATTTGTATGGATCCAGAAAAGACCCCATGTAACCAAAGGAATGTTGGAAAAGAAATCCCAAACTGGCAGCATCACAATTCCAGGCTTGAAACTATATTACAAAGCTGTGACCATCAAGACAGCATGGTACTGGCACAAAAACAAACACATAGATCAATGGAACAGAATAGAGAGCCTAAAAATTGACCCTCAATTCTTTGCTCAACTGATCTTCGACAAAGCAGGAAAGAATATCCAATGGAAAAAAGACAGTCTCTTCAATAAAGGGTGCTGGGAAAATTGGGTAGCCACATGCAGAAGAATGAAAGTGGACCATTTTCTTATACCATACACAAAGATAAACTCAAAATGGATGAAAGATCTAAATGTGAGACAGGAATCTATCAAAATCCTAGGGAACATAGGCAGTAACCTTTTCAATCTTGGCCGCAGCAATTCTATGCAAGACATATCTCTAAAGACGAGGGAAACAAAAGCAAAAATGAACTATTGGAAGTTCATTAAGATAAAAAGCTTCTGCATGGCAAAGGAAGCAGTCAACAAAACTAAAAGGCAACCTACAGAATGGGAGAAGATATTTGCAAATTACATATCAGATAAAGGTCTGGTACCCAAGATCTATAAAAAAAACTTATCAAACACCCAAAAAACAAATAATCTAGTCAAGAAATGGGCAGACGATATGAACAGACACTTCACCAAAGAAGACATCCAAATGGCCAGCAGACACATGAAAAAAATCCTCCCAATCACTTACCATCAGGGAAATACAAATCAAAACTACGATGACATACTACCTTACACCAGTTAGAATGGCTAAAATTAACAAGACAGGGAACAACAAATGCTGATGAGGATGCAGAGAAAGGGGAACTTTCTTGCACTACTGGTAAGAATGCAAGCTGATACAGCCACTCTGGAAAACAGTATGGAAGTTCCTTAAAAAGGTAAAAATAGAACTACCCTAGTACCCAGCAATTGCATTACTGGGCATTTACCCCAAAGATACAGATATAGTGAAAAGTAGGAGCACATGTACCCCAATATTCACAGCAGCAATGTCTACAGTAGCCAAACTGTGGAATGAACATCAACAAATGAATGGGTAAAGAAGAATGAATGGGTTCATATATACAATGGAATATTACTCACTCATCAGAAAGGATGAATACCTACCACTTATATCTATATGGATGGAACTGGAGGGTCTTAGGCTAAGTGAAATAAGTCAATCAGAAAAAGACAATTATCATATGGTTTCACTCATATGTGGAATGTAAGAAACCATGCAGACGATCATAGGGGGTAGGAGGGAAAACTGAATGGGAAGAAATCAGAGAGGGAGACAAACCACAAGAGACTCTTGACTCTGGGAAACAAACCAAGGGTTGCAGAAAAGGAGGTAGGTGGGGTGATGGAGTAATTGGGTGATGGGCAGTAAGGAGGGCACGTGATGTGATGAGCACTGGGAGGTATATGCAAAGAATCATTGAGCACTATGTCAAAAACTAAATGATGTACTATATGTTGGCTACTTGAATTTAAATTAAAAAAAAAAAAGACCATGCAAGTAGTAACCAAAAGAGAACTGTAGTAACTACATTAGTATCAGACAAAATAAACCTTAAAACAAAAATATTACTAGAGACAAAGAATACTACAGAACAATAAGAGGGCCATCTTATCAAGAAGAGATAACAATTATAAGCACATATACACTTAACATCAGAGTCCCAGAATACACAAAACAAAAGTTGACAGTAATAGTTGGAAACTTCAGAAACTTCAATAATAGTTGGAACTTTCAAAAATGGATAGATCTAGACAGAAGATTCTCAGGGAACAGGAAGACTTGAACAGCACTATAAACCAACAGACGTCTGTAGAACAATCCGCCAGATAACAGCAGAATACTCATTCTTCTCAAGAGCACATGGAATATTCTCTGGGATAGGCCATGTGTTGAGCCATAAAACAAGTCTGAAAAAATTTAAGAGAATTGATAAAGTATGTCTTCTGACCACACTAGAATTCGGTTGAAATAAATAACAAAAGAAAATTTGGGAAATTCCCAAATAACAAAGGATGTTTAAAATATATATTAAAGTACTTTTTGAGTTTGATATCTAACTAGGAGTTTACATTGACAGTTTTAAATACAGTACAAATAAAGAGATGTTTCTGTTGAAATTAATTTAAAAATGTTAACCTTATTTTCTCTTTCTCCCTAGTGCTAACATAGAAGAATTACTTCTATACTCGAAATTTCATCATCACCTCAGAGACCTCTTTGAAAGAAAGTGTTCTGTAAACATCACTAATCACTTTTCACTTCCACATTTGTCCTGATCCATACATTAAAACTAGTTTTGTAAATAAATTTTTCTAATTGTTGCTCAATTGATGCAAGCTTATCACGTCAACTGGAGACTCAAAAAATTCTAAATAGTAAGTCCCCAAATTAAAGTGCTAGTCAAAAGCTAAGTGGGAAATTGGCTTTATAGATTTTAGATTTGCCAATTTCCATAATCATGTGAGCCAATATCCCAAAATAAATATATAATATATATTCTAAAATAAAAGAGGGGGAGGTGGGAGTATGGGTTGTCCCAGTAATAGGTATTAAGGAAGACATGTATTGCATGGAGCACTGGGTGTTATATGTAAACAATGAATCCTGGAACACTACACCAAAAACTAATGGCATACTGTATGGAGACCAACATAACACAATGAAAATTTTTAAAAAATTAAAAACTAAGTGTTTTCACTACTCTCATAAGAAACACTCCTTCTACTAGAAGATTCTAGTCATTTTAACTTACTAAATATTTATATACATCATCTCCTAAACACTGTGGGGATCATAGCAGTAAATGAGATTCAGATTCTGCTCTTAGCAATGTTGTAATCTGTTAAGCAGTAGTGCACAAATAACTTCAATTATATTTAAAATGTAATAAATGCAATCATTAGGGCATGAAAGACTATAGCTGTTTAAAAAGGGAATTGTTACATTCAACTAGAATACTCAGGAAAATCTTCTCATAAAGCATTGGTCTGCAACCTTGACTGCTTATTAGTATCATCCTGGTCACTTTAAGATATTTTGGTAACCAGACTTCATTCCAGACCAAATAAATCAAAATATCTCAGGCGAGTGGCCTGAGCATCAGGATATTTTAAACCTCCCTAGGTGATTTCCAGTGTGCAGCCATGTTTGAGAACCATTGCTACAAAGGATGGGGTTACGTAAGGAAGGAGTCAATAGAATTTAAAACTAGGTAAAATTCCAGTAGAAAGGAAGAAGATACTAGAACACTTGGAATAATCCTCTCCTCACATAGCTTATTTATTTTCATTCTCCAAATCTGAGCTCAAGTATAACATTTTTCAAAAGCTTTGAAAAACTTGACTCCACTTGATAACAGTATAAAACCTGACACTTGATATGTGACAAGTACCATTCTGAACACTTCAAATATATTTCAATGTTCAATTCTCTCCAAAATACTAGAAGATAGATAGTATTATTATTCCCATTTTACATGAGAGGAGAGTAAGTAATTTGGCAAGGTTATCCAACCAACAAATGGCAGAGTTGAAATTCAAATATATGTAATGACTTCAAAATCCATGTTCTGAAACATGACCAACAGAGTTAGATATTCCTTATCAAGACTCTCATGGAACCCATGCATATCTCTCCTCCTCCTCCTCCCCCATCCTTCTCCTCTCCCCTCCTCCTCCTTTCTTCCCCCTCCCCCTTTTCTTCTGGAAACCAAGGATATTTCATTCACACCATGAATCACATAATATTTTAAGTGTTTCCTAGATTTTTCTCCTCCACTAATCATTTATTTGCTCATTTCACTCATTCATCCATTCAATACATGACTACTGAAAAAATGCTTGGTACTATATATAAAGTCATATATGTCATACTTTATTTGCCAAAAAGTTTTAGTCTAGAGCAGAAGTCAACAAACTACAGTCCATAGGCCAAATTCTACTGGCCAGCTATCATTGTAGGTACAATTTTTATTGGACCACAGCCACATTCATTGGTTTATGTATCATCTTTAGCTCCCTTCATGTTATAGCATCAGAGTGGAATGGTAGTGACAGAGATCATCTGGTGACAAAGTCTAAAATATTTACTATCTGGTTCTTTTTTTTTTCTAGATTTTATCTGTTTATTTGACAGATAGAAATAACAAGTAGGTAGAGAGGCAGGCAGAGAGAGAGGGGGAAGCAGGCTCCCCACGGAGCAGAGAGCCGGACGTGGAACTCAATCCCAGGACCCTGGGATCATGACCTGAGCTGAAGGCAGAGGCTTTAACCCACTGAGCCACCCAGGTGCCCCACTATCTGGTTCTTTATAAAAAACATTTGCCAACCTCTGGTCTGGAGAATAAGACAAATGAGAAGATCATCAATGACTACCCAATGCTATTGGTGAAAAAGATATTGAGAACATAAAAGAGAGATACCTAGAGTAGGTTAGGGAAGCAGCAAAAGCATTACAGAGGATACGGTATT
This sequence comes from Neogale vison, assembly GCF_020171115.1. NCBI lineage: Eukaryota > Metazoa > Chordata > Mammalia > Carnivora > Mustelidae > Neogale > Neogale vison. The sequence goes on along the minus strand of NC_058091.1, from coordinate 73,108,078 downwards.
TGAGCTCATTTTGGAAGGGTGAATAGAGTTAACTAGACAAAGAGGAGCAACCAGATGTTTCAGTAAGATCAGAGGTGGAAGTTTAGCAGTGATCCAGGGAGCCAGATTCTACTTACAATAGGAATAAAGAGAATAAATATATTTAAGAGATATTAGTCCTATATAACTTTATGAAATATCTGATTTCTTCATTCTCACTAGCATAGTATGTAATGCATACAGTTAGAACTCATTAAGTATTGTTAATATTAAGTCTTAAATGAAGAATATTTATTAAAAAGGGGAGAAATAATTTACCTTCTAGTAGTCCTTACAAAGCACTGATGTGGAGGAAAAATGAACCCCCATGCACTATTGGTGAGAATGCAAATGGGTGTAGACAATGAGGAAAACAGTATTGCGTTTCCTCAAAAAAATTGAAAATAGAGCTTCCATATGATCAAGCAATTCCACTACTGGATATTTATCCAAAGAATACAAAAATACTAATTCAAAAAGATGCATGCACCCCTATGTTTACTGAAGCATTATTTACAAGAGCCAAATTATGGAACTATGGAATCAGCTCAAGTGTCCACTGATAGATGAATGGATAAAGAAGATGTGGTGTATATCTGTGTGTGTGTGTGTGTGTACACATATGGTGTATATATATTGGAATATTATTCAGCCATAAAAAGGATGAAATCTTACCATTTGCAATAACATGGATGGATCTAGAAAGTATAATGCTAAGTGAAATAAGTCAGTTAGACAAAGACAAATACCATATGATTTCGCTCATATGTGGAATTAAAAATAAACAAAACAAATGAAACAAAGAAAAAAGAGACAAGCCAAAAACAGACTCTTAACTATAGAGAATAAAATGATAGTTACCAGGCAGGAGGTAGAGGTGGGTGACTGAGTGAAACAGGTGAAGGGGATTAAGAGTATACCTATCAGGATGAGCACTGAGAAATGTATTAACGGTTGAATCACTGTCCCGTACACCTGAAAATCATATAACACTGCATTTTAAAAAAACAAAAAAGAATTCTAGTTTTTTAATCCACTACCCTATAGTGAAAAGAAAGCTACCACTTGTTTTCAACTGTATAGATGCATAATAACCATAGTTTTATAAATGTGAAATGGTTGCAATTTACTGTACCTGGAAAATTCATAGGCAGCTCAAATGGTTGTAGAGGCTCACAACCCTCAATGTGCTCAGAAATTTCAGCTATGATCTTCTTAATTTTGAGACCAGTGACTTTAATCACTTCTCCTGTTGACAAACAGCATTCATTTCCAAACATTTCATAAATGGAACCTTAAAAAAAAAAAGGAAGAGTTAGAACAGCTTTAAAAAAAAAAGAATTAAATCAGGGAGAATGAAGTAGGAGTCTAAAGCTTCATATAAAGTGTTTCTATTCAGTTCCTCTCCTAGCTACCTACTAAACAGGAATTTAATCAAGCTTGGCAAAATGTACAGCATGTACCAAGAAAAATATTAGATTTTCACACCATCCACTGGGCAAAGTATAAACAACCTTATTTTTGTTATTATTGTAAATTAGATTTATGGCTTCCTCAGCAACTTTAGCTCATCATTCCAAGGTCAAACTACAAACATATCTTCCCTTGCTGGGATTTATGATCTATTTTTGCTGGGTCACTGAATTAGGCTCATGTGAGTCAACAGTGATCTAAGTATGTATTGCGAACAAGGTTGTAATACAATCCAAGATTCAAAGACAGAGTCTATACACCAGGGCCTTCCTTATATTAAGAGCATCATATCTATTTATTAAACCTGTTTCTCTTTGTTGTCATGAATATAAGACTTTTTGACCATTCTCTCTCTCGATTTTTGACAAGTTGGAAATATCTCTTGGTATCTTTATGGCAATAGGGGGCAGAACAGCCCAGATAAACTGAAAAGCTTCATTTCGGTTCAGAATTTCAGTCTCTTCCCTAACAAACCTCTTATCATAGATACTAAAGCTAAGCTTTTCACCCGTTTATTTTCCTTTTAGATCTCCTGATGGAAGATGAGTGAGCAGTGAAATAACCAGAAAATAAACAACAGAACGGAGGAAAGGCAAAAATCTGGATAATCTACCCAAAGTAAAAGGAGAACAACTCCAAAATTACATCTTTAATATATTATTACTTTTCAACTGAGCATTAAATGAAAGGTTGATGTAAAGAAACATTACAGTACTGTGGGGATTTAAACATATCAATTTTTCCCTACCCCCAATATAATTTATATCCTCTTTACCACACTAAAATGTAAACAATAGAAGTATGAGATTTCAGGTTGGTTTGCTTTCTGAATTCTTCTCTATTGAACCCCCCTCTCACAGAATCTTACCTGATACATAGCACCTAAAACATTTTTGTAACATTAATGATTATCATAAAAGTTATTAAGCCTGTCATCCAATCTAGCATTAAACAACTCTGTGATTGTATTAGAGTGTCAGCAGGGAACAGAGGGCACACTCATATTAGAATAATTTAAGGAGATTTTAACAAAGGGGCAATTTACACAGAGGCACAGCCAGTTCTAGGTAACACAAGAAAATAAATATTCTGACCTCACTCTTCTCCCTCCATCTGATCCTTTGCCAGGGTACCCTCCTTTGGCCAAATTAAGCCAGAAGCCAGAGGACAAGGAAGCTACTGATGTCACCACAGAAGTCAGCCCCCAAGGTAGAGAGTGAAAATGGAAGTCCAGCACACCATCCTTACTGCCCATTATTGAATGAAGGCCATTTTTGCAAATATGCTAGTATGTCTGCTCCCCAATTTCTGAGTATGTACTTCCATAACTCTCTGCTTTTCTAATACTATTCCCTTAACTATATATGTGTTCATATCTCGCATTAATTCCCAAATATGGTATTTTCAGCTATCTCCAATCTTTTGTGGAACAACTGGGATATTAAAGACATAGCAATAAATCTATAGTGATATTTCCCTCCAATGAACTTAGAACAGTTATTTTCTACGATCCTCATTTGGCAATTAATCACGTACTAACATTTCTATCTTCAGTATTATCTCATCCTGTACTTAACTTTTTATGACTTTAGTTTTTATTACTCCCAATTCAAGTTAAACTTCATGAAAGACAATATTGCATCATATTATTGCATAACTACAACACACCAATTGCCCTTCCTTATTCATTCAGTAAACTTTAATGGAAGCCTACTATGTGTCAAGCATTGTGATTAGCAGTAGGTAATGGAGATAAAATGCATAATCTTTTCCTCCCAAGAAGTGCTATCTTGAAGCAAGGAGACAAGTAAACAGACTGTACAATAGATTTTAAGAAAGTTATAACATAGAAAATACAGAGCATTGTGGGAGAATCCTGGAAGCATTTAATTAAACAATTACAAGGTAGAGAGATTAGGAAAGGATTCCTGGAAACTACAGATGAACTGAGGGTTTTTTCTTTTTCTTTTCATTTCTTTTCTTTTTTTTTTTTTCAGATTTATTTATTTATTTATTTGAGAAAGAGAGAGAACATGGCTAGGGAGGAGGAGGGGTAAAAGGGGCAGAGGGAGAGGGAGAGGGAGAGAGAATCTCAAGTAGACCACATGCTGAACATGGAGCCTGCTATAGGGCTTGATTCCAGGACCTTGATATCACAACCTGAGCTGAAACCAAGAGTCAGACACTTAACTGACTATGCCACCCAGATGCCTTAAGTTGAGCTGAGTTTTAAAGGAAGCAACACAAGATGTTGGGACAGGCAGAGGAAATAGTATTTGAAAAGGTACTGAGATGTAAAAAAGCTTGACACATTCTGGCAATTTCAAGTATTTTGTTAAGTCTCAAATGTAAGTAAGAATAGGATAAGAAAGGAGACTAGAGAAGAAAAAGAAGTCCAGATCACACAACATCTTTATGAGATTACCAATAAACAGAAAGGTCAAAATCTGATGCAAAGTCAGAAAACCTAAGTTTTCAGTTATTATGATCCTGGAACTAATACCAATTTAATAAGAGGTCATATGTATCTAGGTGCTTACTATCCAAAGTGTGGTCAACTACAGTACCTGGAAGCTTGTTAGAATCTTGGCCAGACCCCAGATGTGCTGAATCAGAACCTGCGTTTTTAACGAGATCTCCAGATGAAAGCAGTGATCTGGGTTAAAAATGCATAACTGAAAGTCTCTGTCTTGAGAGTGTTGCAAAACTAACCAGAAAAGGAAGGACATGCCACACAAAAGCATTCAATGTCATTGAGGTGAAAGATGTTGTAAGTGGGGACAAGTAAAATGAAAGATTTTAAGTAGGAAATTGACATGATAAGATTTTTCTTTGTCACATGAAATAGAATATTAACTGAAGTCTGTTGGGTTCAATTTCAACGCAATGAGTATCTAATTATAAATGTAAAGTATATCAAACTCACTGACTTGGAATGCCATCTTTCTCTCAAAGGTTCCACTGGAATTCAAAATTAAAAGATGAATTTATGTGAGATTACTTATCAATTTACAGGAATAGAGGCCAGAGAATTCTAAGAAGAGAAAACTATTTTAGTCACCACACAAGCTTTTGACTCTTCAGGTCTCTTTCCAAGAATCTCTCCTTTTGGTTAAAAAAAAAAAAAATCACCCCTTTTAGTCATATAAGGAAAAGAACCTCATGCAAATACTAATCTTTTACATTTATCTTTAATTATTTGTGACTTTCAATTTTCTCTACCAAAGTATGGTGTTAATTCATTTTTAATAAAGAAAGTGGTTGCTGATACACAACACTTGGAAGTTATGTCCATGAAAGGAGACAAGAATGTACAGCAACTTCAAATCCCTGAAACTTGAAGGGTTCCTGTCTTTTGTTATCACCAATATAATGTCTCCTAAATTTTTTCCTCAGTGAAAATATAAAATGGTTAATTTTTTAAATAGCCAACTTTCATAATCTTAGAACAAGCAAATATAACATATGTAATTGCTTTTTAAAAATTTGCTGAGATATGTCTGAACTACATGTTTATGTATAATACAGATGTAGATATTAAAATAGTTTTCATTTCATTTTCACCATGACATGTATTTTGAATATGCAAATCTAAAATCTATTAAATCTTTATAGACTGATTCTTCCCAAGTCAGAGCATATGTATTCAGGATAATGCCAAACATCAGAGAAAGCTGGAACAAAGCAGGCTGTTTTCAGTGATCAAACATCGCCCCTGAAGGCTGTAATGAAAGAGCCATGTGCCTTTGAAATCACCTTTCCTATAATGCTACTTTGCTCAATAAAAATGACACATTAATATCCTTTTATGAGCTCATCCCTTATTTGACAATCCATACAAGCAATGCTATGATCACACTGGAACAGCCAAGACAGTTGGTTCAATAGATTTTCCTCCATCTGCGATAGCAAGTTTAAAACTTACCTTGTTTAGAGGCTCTTTTTCCCCTTTTCTCAAGATGTACCCATTCCTTCCATTCTCCACTGCTTTCCCCGTCCTACCAGGCCACTTACTCACCCTCTTACCTCCCCACCTTTCAAAGTTCAATCAATCCTGAAGATTCAGCTCAAATCCATCATCTTCTTCAAAGTCTTTCTTGATCCTTACATCTAGGTGAGAATTAGTTCTCTCCTCTGCCCTCTAAAGCAGTTTGCATGTATCTCCAGTATAGCCCCTATGTGATTATTATCATAGCCAGCTATTGGGATACCATTTCTATCCACAAATTATGAATATTTTAGAATTTATCATGAGTTCCTAGAGATATGTCTTAACTATATTTATACCCATCCTCACAATCCACACAACTAGTAATACAGTTTTTGACACTTAGTGGATCCTTAGTGAATGTTGAATTATATATACCTTAGCTTTACTGTAAAATGACAATAAATTATTGTGACTAGAGTAGAAAGCATAGTCAACCAAAGCTTTGGCATGAGTTATGTTTTCATTTGGTATGTTTAATAGCAGATGTACAAGCATATATGAGATTAGCTAGCAAAGGCATATTAGAATGGACTATTCTAATATGAATCTCTTACTTATTAAGTTTCCCACTTTACCATTAGGTTTACCATTTTTATGTTGCTGAACTTGAGGCTGGTGCTCATGAAATAATCTGAGATAGGTTTAGGAGAATTAAGAAATTACATATGCAAAGTTTGATTGATATCGTATGATAGTGTATGTAGAGCCATGCCAGATTGGGATTGCTGGTGAAGATGTGTCTTTGCTGCTCATAAACAGGTGTGATTATTCTTTCTTTGCTTAAGGGTTGTGCAAATTACCAAGAAGAATCATTCCTACAAAGGAAACATAGAAGTGTGAAATAATTTTATTAGCAATGCTGTCCCTAGACTTGGTGGTTGATAAGGCATTCAGAGACCATTAAAGTAATAAGCTCAATTTTCCAAATGAATCTCTAGATAGTTTACCATAGGCATAAAGCTTGAAGTGGCCTATGATTGTGACAGACATTTACATAGCCAGCCAGTCTCCCATAAAAAGACTGTCTCCATCTCCTCTAGAGCAGAGCAAAGTTATTCTCACTGTATGAAGAATATGCCTAAAAATACTTAAGCATGATATTGGAATGCACTGTGGAAATGAGTAAGCATGAAACAAAAATCTTGCAGTTTTACTAGGGCTGGATTCTACCAGTTCACACTGGATATCCACAGTGAGGTGTATAAATCTGAATGTTGACAGGAAATGATCTTATAAAGTCATACAGACTCTTTTAACCCATTGCCAAAATACCAATATAAAGTATACTGGTGGGCGTCATCAGATGCCCAGCAAAACGTGGGCATCAGGTAGTAAGAAAAGTGATGGTAAAATTAAGGTATAATAATCTCTCTCACCTCTAAGAATATGGGGTTCTTCTTGTGAGGTGGAAATTGAAGTGTTATGCAGGAAGCCAAGCCTAAACACAGAAATATGCTAAAAACTGTAGTGAATGTTGCTGAGTCTTAAAAAGTATAAACATGAGGGATGCCTGAGTGGGGTAGTCGGTGAAGCATCCAACTCTTGATTTCAGTTAAGATTGTGAATTCAGGGTTGTGAGATCAAGCCCCACTTTGGGCTCCGCATTCAGTGGGGAGTCTGCTTGAGATTCTCCCACTCCCCCTCTGCTCCTGTCACTGCCCCCATGCTCTCTCTCTCTCTAAAATTAAAAAAATAATTTTTTTAAGTATAAACATGGAAGAGCAATGAAAACCACAAATAGGCTGGAAAGGCTGAGGCCTGAGAGCCAATATAGCAAATTAAAATAGTAGTGAGGCCAGAAATTAGAAAATGTCCACTTTTCAATCAGTCTGTGTGATCTGTGTGACACTTAAATGACCAAGTTTTAGTGGCCGAGGAACAAAAATGCATAGTTTCAGATGCTAGCTAAAAACTTGATATTTGTCTAATGGCAGAATCAATGTAATAGATTCAATAAACTGTGATGAAATTTTGCATGTTAGGTATTAGGGCAGAAGTCATCATTGTGTCTCTTTGTGTTAACAATTATCAGAGCAAAGGGATTTGGGATGTTTATCTATGAAATGAATATCCCTCCTACACATCAATGAAACATTTCCCTATGGTGATGAAACAAATCAGTGATTCTACATCTCCTGACACCACCATTGACCAAAATTCCCCGTGTTATACCCAAGTTTTAACCCTTAAAACGATATCATAAATACTATTACAATTTTTTATATGAACAATGTTTCATTGGGAGCTTATTATTTTAGGAAGAACTTGGTTTCAAGTACATTTTATGTACTTTAATATAATTGCCTATGCTTTATATCCTAAATATTAAATATAGCTACCACAGACTTCTATAGCCATTTAAAATAATAAACCTGTTCTCTTCATCTCATTTAATGAATATAAATATACTGATTGAATTGATTATACATGGGCTCCAATGCACTGTAATGTGTTCATCCAATGCATAAAAATTAAGCTTCACTGTATTATAAATTTTCCTTAAGTTCATTAGCATTGAACACCTCATTAAGTATTCTGCTTATGAAATATGGTTTAGACATTGAGAGTAAAAGTTTAGATACTTTTATAATAATTTTGGTTATTTTATGCTCACTGTATTAAATAATAAAAATATCTTTGTTTTATATATGTTTTTCATTTTTTAACTTTTTAATAATAACTCATTCATATTGCATCTTATTAAAGTACTAGTCCATAATGGATTGGGAAAACAAAGAAACTGGACCTTCAACACAGTAGGTTGGCCCTAAGCCATTAAGTACAAATGTATGACCATAGTCAGTGCAGGAATCAGGAAGCAGTCTCAGAAAGTTCAAAAGTTAGAGTGAAATTTGAACACACTGGAAAAAGAAAGTTATAAATGAATAGACTAAGTCCTAAGCAGTATTATTAACTAATCTATCTCAATGTCACCAGCTGCCTGAGTGCCCTGACTAAAAAACACAGGAATTTTAATCAACTTGACAGTAATAGTTCTAATTGAAAATTATTACATTGGCATTCTAATTTGTACATTATAATCTTCTGATTGTATGAGGCAGTGCTTGAACCTAATTGACCCTGGATGCTTTGAGTTTTTGGACCTACACAGCTAAGGTGCAAAACCCTGAGCAGGTGAAGTCTCTAGGCAATGAATTCCATGAGTTCGATCTAACTAGAGTGCCAAGTATTCCACACGAGAGAGATGGCAAATATCTAGACTATATTATACCATTTTCTCTTCCCAGCACTAGTCACCCATGGCACATTTCCAGCTGGATCAAAATAAGGCCTAGTAATCTTCCTCAACATGATGTTCCAGGTGACTAACCATCAAGTGAAGACAGCATACCAGGTATGAATTACTTCCAGCCCAGTCCTGCACTATCTTGCTTTAAGCCTTACTGGCTGATTAGATAGATAGATTTTTAATTATTTTTATTTTATTTTATCACTATTTATTTTATTATTTATTATAGTTATTTTTATTATTTTTATTTTAAAGATTTTTAATCCTTGGATTAAGCTAAATTTTTAAAGGATTGTATTTATTTCTTTGTTAGAGAGAGAGCACAAGTAGGGGAAGCAGCAGGCAGAGTGAGAAGAAGGCTTCCTACTGAGCAAGAAGTCTAATGCAGTATTCGATTCCAGGACCCTGGGATTATTCTCCGAGCCGAAGGCAGACGCTGAACCGACTGAGCCACCCAGACATCCCAGATTGAGCTAATTGACTACCACAGGCTTAGTTACAAGAAATCTGGCAGAAGAATGCAGACTCCCTGAATCTATCTTTTTTCCAGAGCGGCTGTGTGTACAGAGGCATAAAACACTTAACTTGATAACAATCACAACTTCATATAGCCCAATGGCTGCCACGGGATGTTTCAGTTTCATTTACATCTCCAAGCACAGTGTTGCTAATTCTAAAGATCTCTTGAATCTCTGAGTTTCAGTGTCAGACAGGAGCTTAAATACCATCTTATCCTATCAATGTTATTACAAAAACTGAGTCCCTATACAGTATATCTACCAAGGAGCTATCCAAACTATATATGAACACTTTCACTGATTGAACTCCAACTATTTCAAGGTAAACTACTCTACTTTTGAGCCATTCTGACTGTAAAAAAGCTCTGCATTTTATTAAGAGCAATATGTGCTCTTATAGGATATACCCTTTAGAACTATTTTTAACCACTGATATCATACAGAAAACATTTCTTTTTTTTTTAAAGATTTTATTTATTTATTTGAGAGAAGAGAGAGTATGAGCAGGGAGAAGGGCAGAGGGAGAAGCCGACTCCCCTCTGAGCAGGGAGCCCGATGTGGGCCTCCATCCAGGACTTGGGATCACAACCTGAAACAAAGACAGACGCTTAATCAAATGAGCTACCTAGGTGCCCCTTTATTCTTTTTTTTTTTTAAGTGTTATTTATTTAACTAATCTCTGTACTGAAAGGGGTCTCGAACTCATGACTCCGAGATCAAGTCACACACTCTTTGGATTGAGCCAGCCAGACATCGCCCATTTAATTCTTCTACAAAGCAGCCTTAAAATGTTTGAAACATAGCTGTCACAGTTGTCCTTTCTAACAAAGCTGTCAAACAACTGAAATATGCTCGGGGCCACTCCTCAGAGCATAGGCTGCCCCATTACATAACTACTTATAGCACCACTTACATGGATGTGCATGGCATTCTCAGAGATGCGTAATGTGCATCCTGCCTCTCAAAAGGCGTGCCCTTGTGTGTGCCAGGGAACGGTCCATCGTGCCTATCGAGGATGAAACTGGCCACAAAACTAAAAATCTTTGTGCGAGCAATAAGGCAGCTATTTCACACTAGCAATGTTTGGCTTTATCAACCAGTGAGTCAAAGTAATTTCTATAAAAGAAAAAGTAAAAATGTCCTACAGCTGAGTAGTAAATTGAAGCAAATAATTCCTCACTAGTAACTGGATTCCTCTCTGCATTTCTTCTACTATTAAAGCCAGGACATGAAGTTTATTTCTCCCGTCAAGGAGAGAGATTTAGTCATTATTTAGGTCTGAGACACAAAGAATTTTTCAGTACTTGGGGAGATTATAATCCTGAAAAGAGATTTTACTGGAAGAGGGCAATTTTTTTTCTTTTTTTCCCACAACTGCCAAAACCTTTTTATGTGACTATAAGAATCAAATAAAGGAAGATTATCATATTGTAGACAAGGGAGACTCAGTGCATGACATAAAGGAATTGTCTGTCTGGCTACAAAAGAATTGGGATTTTTTTTAAATTGCAAAGATGAAAAAAAAATCCAATACCCTATTTTTTATTTCCAAAATTTGCTCTTTATGCCATACCAGGAAACAAATTAGTTTTGTAAATCAAAGCTTTTGATTTATGAGAGCTGTTTCTTACTGAGAGAAGTAAAAGCCAGATTTTAAAGAGAAGGTCACAGAACTTGTGCTTTGAAGGTAATTTATAAAGAGAATAGAGGAATCCAAGGCTGCCTTTTGAGAGCCCAACTGGGAAGAAGAGAGTTTAGTTCAACGGAGAATCATCTTGGAGATTAGTTGGGGCAAGGTACAGAGACCTCCATAAACAGCCTACCAATGTCCTTTATGATCAACTCCAGGAATCTGTGACTGCAGTCCCGGACGAATAGCCATTATAATAAATACTACATATACATGAAAAAGCAAACCCAGTTTCTCAGCTTCTCACATCTTTTTTTTTTTTAAAAGATTTTATTTATTTATTTGACAGAGAGAGATCACAAGCAGGCAGAGAGGCAGGCAGAGAGAGAGGAGGAAGCAGGCTCCCTGCTGAGCAGCGAGCCCGACGTGGGACTCGATCCCAGGACCCTGAGATCATGACCTGAGCCGAAGGCAGCAGCTTAACCCACTGAGCCACCCAGGCGCCCCTATCTTTTAAGGGCCTCCCTCAACGAGGTCTGAATGCGCAGTAAAAACGAAGTCTATCCATACTTACGGAGGTCCTTATGTCCACCTTCAGGTTTGACGACTTACTAGACTCATGGAATTCAGGAAAGCTGTTATACTTACACTTATAGTTTATTATAGACAAATGTTCCAGTTTAAAATCAGCAAAGGAAAAAGACACAGAGGGCAGAGTCCAGGAGACAAGTTTCTAGTTGTCCTCTCCCCGTGGAGTCACATGAACAAAATTTAATTCTACCAGCAATGGTGGATGACAGCATGTACAAATTATTGCCAACCAAGGAAGTTCACCTGAGGCTTGGTGTCCAGGGATTTTATTTAGAGGTCAGTCAAATAGGTACAGAGTATCCATAAGACTGACCTTAACTACTCAACACGCAGTAACCCCCTCAGAGTCAAAGTAATACAGCATGTCCCAGGACCCCAGCCAAATGAGAACTGGCAGTCACCATTAGCCACATCATTAATAAAGCTATCTAGAAGAGCCCAAGTTCCAAAGTATACAGTCTTATCAGGAAGGATATTCCAAAGGAGCCAGTCAAAAGCTAACCCTTTCTTTAGATTACGCAGAATTTGAACATCTAAAGGCTATTGAGTTAACCCTTTACTATACACCATGGATCAAGAGCTTGTTAAAGCTTGCCAGAAAAAAGTTGTCCAAGACTTGTATAGAGCAAAAAAGAGTAAGAGCTGTCCTTCTAGTGGAAAGCTGACTATCATCTAGCAGACCTTTTAGAAATCTTTGGATTCTATAGAGATATGAATCTTCGAATGGCACTAAATTGACTTACAGAAAATTGATAGAAATGTAAATGTTATTTAGCTATAGCAAAGCAAGTGATTATTTTCCACTTAAATAAAAATAAATTTTCCCACTATACATACAATTGACCTATGCCTTGTAGAAAAGATAACCCTAAACATTACATAATCAAAGATAATCAGGTTTGAATACTGGAAAATTCATTTCAGCATTTCTGATTGTATTTTTGCACGTGTGTATGTGTGTTTTCAAACTGGTTTTAATATCTCACTGGTCCCCTCATTTAGTGAGTTTAATAAAATCTTTCATGTATCCATTTTATGTTTAAATGAGTGATGTTTTTATCTTTGTGAAAAAATTTATTTTATCAACCTCACATTAGTTGCACAGTGTCTGCATTCTCTTTTCAGTATGTTTACTAATTTGTAACAGAGAGTAGGATCCTTGTTTCCCAGAAGTGCACTGATAATCTGATAAAGAAAGTATTCAATGCCTATATTAGGGTGGAAATGCAGTGTTGAAACTCACTCCCCTTGCATATGTAAAGTGTTATATATGACTTATACTGCAAATTTCCTTTCCTTTTTTTTTTGTTTGCCCTGCTTTCCCGTCCCCTGTTTTCTGATTTACTGAAGAATTAAAAAAAATAATTGATAGGTGAAGAGAGACTAAAGATCTATATTGTCTCCAAAATATATTAAACTACTCTAATCCTTCTATAAAGTACAATATTCATTATAAGGTAACTATCCAAAATGTCTATAGTTTTATTCAGTGAATAAAAATTTTATTTTTTTAATTTTAATTCGAGTTAGTTAACATGCAGTATTATATTAGGTTCACATGTACAGTGTAGTGGTTCAACACTCCCATACATCACTCTGGTCTCATCTGGACAAGTGGATTCCTTAATCTCCATCACCTATTTGACCCATCCTCCACCCTCCTCCCCTCTGGTAACAAAAGGTTTGTTCTGTATAATTAAGAGTCTATTTCTTGATTTGTTTCTCTCTCTGTTATTTTTTACCCTGTGCTTATTTGTAAAAATTTTAAAATAAACACTGTAACATCATTGTATAGTTATGTGACTTAAAAATATATTTTTACAGATCAAATTATTTTTCTTATAACTGTTTTATCATTAAAAAAGGTCTGCAACAGATTAAATTTCAATACGATTTTTAAGAATAGCTTTTTTTAAATTTTATGTTCAAAAGAGACAGAGAGGGGCACCTGGGTGGCTCAGTGGGTTAAGCATCTGCCTTCGGCTCAGGTCATGATCTCAAGGTTCTGGGATTGAGCCCCACATCGGGCTCTCTGCTCAGCAGGAAGCCTGCTTCCTCCTCTCTTTCTGCCTGCCTCTCTGCCTACTTGTGATCTCTATCTGTCAAATAAATAAATAAAATCTTAAAAAAAAAAAGAGACTGAGAAATTTTAAAACAATAAAATTCTAAAGTACATTCTAAATATTAAATCACCCTATGTTAAAGCACTCACTGTCCTCATAATTCTATAAGGTTTTGAAAACAATCACACTTAATTGAGATGACAGGTATAATATTTAAAGAATTTCCAGTATTCAATCTTACTAATCAGTAACTATCGTCCACTGAGAACCTATACAATTCAGGGCACAATACCAGAAACTAAAAATACAAAAAGCCAACTGACCAACCAAATAAAGAAAAACAAAGATCCCTTTAGTTTATGTTCTAGATAACTAGAAGTGAAAAGCACATACAAATGGTAAAGAATGGAAACAAGTAAGCTAGTAATGGTAAAGAATGAAAACTAGGGCTAGACACAGAGAATTGTGGCTAAGCTTACTAAAGTTTTTTTTATATTTAATAGAACTGATAGTAGCCAAGAAAAAAAAGGGGTTGGGGTTTCTGTGCTGTAGAAAAGGAAATGTGACTACTGTCTTTCTGAAGACTGTTCCTTTCTTTTGGGTGGGGGAAAAAAAAAAAACATGAAGAGCTCCTTTACTTACATAAGTCATTATTGTTGGAAAAACTCTGAGGCAATTACTGACTTCTATGCAGCTATGCTTAGCCAAATGATTTCTCTGTAATATTAATTGATATGTTTGAGGCAAAAGTCTTTCTCTACACTGAGAAACAAAATAATGAATGGTTGTGAATTCACCCCAAGAAGCTCAGTTGAGCTGCTGAAGCAAACTGCAAAACAGTTGCTTAAACAAACAAACAAAAATATGTCTATTTCTCTCTCAAAATACAATTCAGTGGTAACTTATCAGGATTTATATGAAGTCATTATTGGTTCCAACTTCTTCTATATTGCAATTCTCGCCTCTTCAACATAAGGCTTTCCTGTTAGGTTCTAAGGTGGCTGCTCCCACTCCTAGTAACATGTCTAAATTTTTAGTTAGTGAGAAACAAAATACGAAAGAGAGATGGAGAAAAGGAGGAAACATTTCCATTGTTTTACTGGCTTGCAACATAAATTTCACACATAAATACTTTAACAACCCTTGGCCAAAACTTAATCAAATGTCCCAAACAAGCTTCAGGAGAGCTGTGCAGTGTCATCTTTAACTGGGCAGTTGTGTTCACAGCTGAAACCTTTGTTACAAAAGAAGGAGAGAATGGATATAGTTAGGGGGACAGTTAACAGACTCTCATCAAAAAGGTGAGGGAAAGGTATGTATATTTCATGATTTATGTTAAGCTGCATTGTGCCTGTAAATCTTACATTGCCGGGGTGGAGAGACATGTATTTTTCTTTGAAACACCAAATCCAGGAGGTCTGTTGCTGAAGTGAGAGTGCAGATTGGAATTTCAGGGCTGATCTTTATCTCTTCTGAAAACATATAACTATCAAACACACACACACACACACACACCAAGACATGCATAAAACTCCTCTCTTCATTCATTCATAGGCATTTAACTATGTAAAATTCACAGATAAGAATTCCTCTAGAGTCGGGTTAAAATCGAGGATCTGTCTTTAAGAGATGTATGACCTTAGGCAGTATATTCATCTGTAAAATGGAGATAGTACTTCAATTTCCTTATCTTTAAAATGAGAATAGTAACATTACTTTAAATAGTTACTTTGAGGATCAAAGAAGATAATTTTTTGATGCATATGGATCAGTACCTGGCATCTATATAGGGCTTAACAAATATTAGCCATCACTGACATCATCATTATTATTCCCTATGATGTTAAAACCAAACAAATCCATATAATGTTATATTATTATAAGCTGGTGTGATTTTTTCCTGACCAAGATGAAAGATAAGTGTGCTCTTATGGATGAAAGTAGGGCTTTCCCAGAATTAAAAAGTCACTATTTCCTTTATCATCCTAAGAAAGAGAAGAATGTGGAAGAGAAAATAGAAACTTGAGAATGGCAATGAACCTTATTCCTAACTTGTATAAATGAAACTTGGTATGCTACAAATTTACAAGGGTCCCAAAGAACGGATTTCCTCATTCCCTGAAGTGACCAGTTGAGGTGGGTCTGAGATAACTAGTGGCTTTAGCTGGTAACCTCTGGTTGTAAGTTGCCTTATCTATTTTCTTCATGTGTCAAATAAATATCACTATTATGTATATGTGTCTGACATAATTTAAGGAGTTGGGAAAAATGGTCAAAGAACACTCCTAATGGAAAAGATAAGTGCTCTCTCTCATGTGGAGGTTGTTATGCCAGGGAAAGTTATAGCTCTACAGCCATTAAGAAAGGCACCCTGGGGGCACCTGGGTGGCTCAGTGGGTTAAGCCTCTGCCTTCGGCTCGGGTCATGATCTCAGGGTCCTGGGATCGAGTCCCACATCGAGCTCTCTGCTCTGCAGGGAGCCTGCTTCCTCCTCCTCTCTCTCTGCCTCTCTGCCCACTTGTGATCTCTCTGTCAAATAAATAAAATCTTTAAAAAAAAGAAAAAAAGAAAGGCACCCTGAAAGACAGTTTATTTGTGTCTTTATCAAATTATTCATTTTTCATTTTTAATCTATTCAAAAAATTAATTGAATACATGCTATGTGACTGAAGAATTATGATAAATTCTAATGATATAATGTTATTTTCTCAATGGTGAGCAAATGACATGTGGACTCAACCTTCATGAAATTTTTAATATATTAGAATTAAAGATATTAATAAAAGAATCATACAAATACATGATTACAAAATGATAATTACTATGAAAGAAAATTGCATAATACCAGGAGAAAGATCCTGGGCTTCTGGGCTCCTTGAGTGTAATATCTCTAGTATATTTATTTGTTAAACCATTCAACAAATATTTATTGAGTGTCAAGCATACTAATCTCAAGGTTAAAGTAAAAGTTTATTAAAAGATTGCAGCTGGGACTTCTATTTCTAGGAAGATGAAGTGGACATAAATTTTCCTACCCTCATATATCACAGTCTTGAAGGTGAAGAAACTGGCAACCTAGAAATGCCAATGGGTACAGACAAAAACAAAACAAAACAAAACAAAACAAACCCTCCACAAATCCTGTTCTCTCTAGCTAAACAATCAGGAAAGGAACAGCATAGTAAGAAAGAAAATCTTTTGACAATTACCTTATACCACAGAAAAGAATTTGGTTCACATGGGAAAGGCTGTAAGGAGATCTTAGAATTCCACCCTTGATTAGTGTAATTAGACATTCACCCACCCATTGCTAGGATGGTATCAAGAAAGATAGAGTTGAGATGGGACTTACATTATTGTGAGCCAGTAATAAGCCCCTGATCCTGTTGGGGAAACCATGAAAACTGTCTGGACTTTCACCTTCACCCATGAGTATTTAGGTGCCCTATTCCCCCACCACTGGAGTGATGTCAAAAGATGCCTTGTGAAAAATCAGGACTTTCACTACTGTCCAGTGTAATGAGGCGCTCCCCAGCATAAGGCCATGTGAGTTATAGTAATGAGGCACTGCCATCCCTCTCATCGAGTGGTGCCAGTGAAGGCCAAATGAAGAGCCAGTACTTCCACTCTGGCCAGCAGGAAAGAGGATAGCTTCCCCTTCATGTGTCAGTAGAGGATAAAGGGGGAGACTGAACTTATAAGCCCACCTGACAATAATGAAGCAGTGCACTCCATCCCTGGCTGGAGAAACAAAAACCAGAAGCCAAACAGAAAACTAGAGATATAATGGTGATTTGAGCCTTGATATATTAATAGTTGCATTAAATGTAAATGGTCTAAATGTATCAATAAAAAGACATAGCTTGACAGAGCAGATTTAGAAACATGAATTGATTATATGTTAATTCCAAGAGACTCATTTCAAGTATAATGATAGGCAGGTTGAAAGAAAATGGATTTTCATTCAGTTCAGTTTATGTGTATATATGTACACACACTTTATATATTATATATGTATACAATGATGTGTATATATGTATACACATAAACTGTATATGTGTGTATATGTACATACATATGCATATACATAAGCTGATCTGAAATGAAAATGAAAGTACAACATATCGAATTTTGTGGAACACAGATAAGGAAGTACTAACCAGGAAATATATAGTACCAAATGCTTATATATTAAAAAGAGCAGGGGCACCTGGTTGGCTGAGTCAGAACACAAGCGACTCTTGATCTTAGGGTTGTGGGTTCAAGACCAATGTTGAGTGTAGAGATACTAAAAAGTAAATAAACTTTAAATAAATTAATGAATAAATATGATAAATAAATAAAAATTAAAAAGGGCAAAAAGTCTCAAATCAATATAAGCTCTTCAGGAACTTGGAAAGAAAAACAATTTAAAAAGAGAGAGAGAAAATCAATGAACCAAAAAGAAGATTCCTTGAAAAGATCAATAAAACTAACAAATCATTAGCAATTCTGAAAAAAAGAGACAAAATACAAATTACCAATAAGAACACTAAAACAGAGGAGATAGCTACATACCCTCTGGCAATGTACAGAAATTTGTTGCACAGTAACAAAGCAGCAGAAAAAGAAATCACAGAATTGATCCCATTTGCAACTGCATCAAAAACAATAAGCTACCTAGGAATAAATCTAACTAAAGAGGTAAAACATCTGTACTCTGAACACTATAGAACAGCTATGAAATAAACTGCAGAGGACATAAAGAAATGAAAAGCATTCCATGTTCATGGATTTGAAGAACAAACATTGTTAAAATGTTTATACTACCAAAAACAATCTACACATTTAAAGCAACCCCTATCAAAATATCATCAGCATTTTTCACAGAGCTAGAACAAACAATCCTAAAATATGAATGGAACCACAAAAGACCTCAAATAGTAAAAGAAATTCTGAAATAGAAAAACAAAACTGGAGGCATCAAGATTCTGTATTTCAAGCTATATTACAAAGCTTTAATCATCAAGACAGTATGTTATTGACACAAAGACACACATAGATCAACGGAACAGAATAAAGAACTGAGAAATGGATCCACAGCTACATGGTCAACTAATCTTTGACAAAGCAGGAAAGAATACCCAGTTGGGGGGAAAAAATTCTCCTCAACAAATGGTGTTGGAAAGCAGGGCAGCAACATGCAGAAGAATGAAATGGGACCATTTTCTTACACTATACACAAAAATAAATTCAGAATGGATGAAAGACCTAAATGTGAGACAAGAAACCATGAAAGTCCTAGAAAAGAACACGTGCAACAATCTCTTTGACCTTGGTCATAACAACTTCTTACCAGACACATCAACACAGGCAAGGAAAACAAAAGCAAAAAAAGAACTACTGAGACATCAAGATAAAAAGCTTCTGCACAGCAAAGGAAACACTAAACAAAACTAAAAGGCAACCTATGGAATGGGAAAAGATATTTGCAAATGACATAGCTGATAAAGGCTTAGTATCCAAAACCTATAAAGAACTTATCAAACTCATCACCCCAAAAACAAATAACCCAGTTGAGAAAAGGGCAGAAGACTTGAATAGACATTTTTCCAAAGAAGACATACAAATGGCCAACAGACACATGAAAAGATGTTCAACATCACTCATCATCAGGGAAATACAAATCAGAACCACAATAAGATACCACTTCACACCAATCAGAATGGCTAAAATTAACAAGTCAAGAAACAATAGATGTTGGCAAGGATGTGGAGAAGGGGAACCCTCTTGCACTGTTGGTGGGAATGCAAAGTGATGCAGCCACTCTGATAAACAGTATGGAAGTTCCTTAAAGAGTTAAAAAGGAAATTACCCTACAGTCTAGCAGTTGTGTTACTAAGTGTTTACCCAAAGAATACAAATATACAGATTTGAAGGGGTACATGCACCCCAATGTTTATAGCAGCATTATCAACAAGAGCCAAACTATGGAAAGACCACAGATATTTACTGACGAACAGGTAAAGAAGATATGGTGTACACACACACACACACACACACACAGGAATATTACTCAGCCATCCAAAATAATGAAATCTTGCCATTTGCAACAATGTGGATGGAGCTAGAGTGTATTATGATAAGCAAAATAAGTCAAGTCGATCAGAGAAAGACAAATTCCACTTCACTCATATGTGGAATTTTAGAAACAAAACGTGTATATATGAGAGGGGGATAAAAAAAGAGGGAAACAAATCAAAGGAGACTCTTAACGATAGAAAGCAAACTGAGGGTTGATGGAGGGGTGGTAGGTGGTGGGGTAGGTGGTGGGGGTGATGATGGGTGGTGGGTATTAAGGAGGGCACTTATTCTGATGAACCACTGAATGGTACTCCTGAAACCAATACTGCACTGCATTTTAACTAGCTACCTTTTAAATAAAAACGTGAAAATAATTTTTGAAATGACAAAATCATAAAAATGCTTAACAGATTAATGTTTGAAAGGGGTTAAGGAGGAGATGGGGGAGTGGAAGGAAATGGGTGTGGCTATAAAAGGGCAACATGAGTGATGAGATAGAAATGTTCTGTATATTGAATAGATGGATATCAACATTCTCACTGTGATAGTGTTCAATTACTTCATAAGATGTTACAGTTGAGGGAAACTGTGAAGGATATGTGGCATCTCTGGATCATTGCTTATAGTCGCATATGAATCCATAATGATCTCAAAATTGTTTAACTTAGAAAGTGTGTGCATATCTGCAATCATCTCAAAATACTACAATTTAATTGAGTGTGTGTGTGTGTGTGTGTGTGTATGTGTGTGTGTGTGTGTGTGTGCTATGCACATGATGCACTGCAACTTTCCGCATCAGTGACAGACTGAGAAAGCCTGAGTCGAACACAAACACATTCAGACAAGGTAAAGTGGTAGAAGCAGCCAAGAAAATTTATAACCACAAAATTATAGTAAGTCCTTAGGAGAGTGGTAGCAGAGGTAGAGGCAGTGGGTTATATTAATGTCAGAAGACATGTGAGCCTCTTTCACCTTTGGGGCTCCCTGAGAAACTCCAGAGCAGCACCATCCAATAGAACTTTCTGCGGTGATGGACATAGTATAATGTAAGCTATCTGCGCTGCAGCTAATAACCACGTGACATTCATGAGCACCTGAAATGAAACTACTGACTAAGGGACTTAAATATTAAATTTACTTAATTTTAAATGTAAATTGCACCATATGGCTAGTGGCTTCTATACTAAATAGACTTTCCTTTTCTTACTAAAGAAAGGAGGAGGGCTTAGATGAGAGCCTAGATTTTGTTGTGGATAAAGTGATTCAGAGCTCTGTCAGTTTGAGCATCCTTTTAGCACCTTGATTGTCCTCTCATGTTAACCAAGTCAGCAACAAACAACTTAGAGTACAATCTCTTATACATGTAAGTAGTTAAAATGTGATTATGGCCAAAAGGAGTCAATCTGGATGGCTGCTTATTAAAAATGATGGAAAGGGCATTCTGGAAAGAAAACATATCACTCTTCAGATTTAAATTAACAAACGTTAAAGGATTATCCGACATCAAATATCTTTCCAAGATGATCCAATTACAAAATAAAAAGTCAGGAGATGAAGAAAACTAGACAGTAGATTTGAACTGCAGGCAATGCAGTGCTATGACTCTATGATAGCTCTCCCAGGAGCCGCTTGCAGAGTCACAAAATACCAGGGGCAATGAGACGTGTTACAGGTACCGCTGGACCAGAGCCTGAATAGAATGGCAGCTGCAAACCTGAAACGGCCCTCCATGAACAGGTAAAAGAAAAGTAGAAAAATGAGCCAAAATGACTTCCAGACTGTAAAGCTGGGGCACTGAGTGAATGATGACTAACAAGAAGAAAAAAACTGGCAGGGGACCAAGGAGCTCAGTTCTTGATATATTGTTTCTATTGTCAAATGCTCATCCTCAAGCAAAGATGGCCCCATCTAGTTCCTCTTAAACAGCTATTTGCCAATGGGCTGCACAAAAACTAATTGGGAAAAATTTAAAAATCCATATTCTTGCACTATACTTTAAGGAATTCTAAATCTGATTCTCCGGGATGGAACCCAGGAGATTTTTTTTTTTAAGATTTTTTTTTTTAAATTTTTAAGTTCCCCAGTAGATTCCAAAGTTTACTTAGGTTTGTGAAATACTGTTACAAATCAGTAACTAGGTAAAGAGGATTCCAGACTACATATGTCAGCCTGAGAAATCCTACAAATTTAGGACTTAGATAAAACTCGAAGAGCAAAACCAAAAAGCAACTCTAAGGACAAATCTCCACTGAGAGCTAGAAGAATAGAGTATCTGGGACATGTGTGAAGATAAATGTTTAATATTACCATCATGTGCATGTAATTTATTTCAAATACTTTAGCATAGACAGTGAGGTACATATGTGTATGCTCATTAGTTTTAACCTATAGCCCCCCTAGGGAAGAGATGAGGAACATGTTAACATTCGAAGCACTATAATCAGAAATATAAACCCAAGGTGACTAATTAATACACAAAAGATTAATCCAAAGTCCATATTCTTTAAACAACTACCACAGTTCTCACCTACCTGTATCTCCTATTAACACAAACGTTTCTTAACTAGAAATATGAATATTAGTAAGACTACTTCATTGGTGAAATGAGTGATGTTGGAACTATGTTGATTAATTCTAAAGGTAACATGGACATGCCTGCCTTGCAAAGGGGTAAAAGAATCTAGTAAGTTCAACATGGGCTCTATGTTTCACAGCCCTGATTCAGTGGCTGAATCAAAGCAGTTCTGACGTTAATTAGAAAGGTAGCTGGATTCCACTTCTGGAATATTGCTGACATCTATAATGAACCATTTCTGCAAGGTGCTACCAGAGCTTATAAAAAGACAAACAACCAGGCCTACCTCGAGCTGACACTCCGGTCATATAACTGTTTTTATGCCTGGCTGCAAATAAGTGTTTCACGTTTCACAAAATTTGATCTAAGGTTTTATTTTACTGCATGCGACCATGTGTTTCTAAGGACTGAGGGCAATACACGTCTATCAAAAATAACCTAATAATGGTGAGTGACCAAATCAGTTCTGGTCAGTTTGCAACAATGGTCATATTCTCCAGCAGGT
Source organism: Neogale vison (assembly GCF_020171115.1). Lineage (NCBI taxonomy): Eukaryota > Metazoa > Chordata > Mammalia > Carnivora > Mustelidae > Neogale > Neogale vison. The sequence continues at coordinate 73,085,401 of NC_058091.1, read as the reverse complement.
TTGGGATGATTTTTTAAATTCTTATTACATAGCATGAAATTAATATTCATCAATGAGTTACTTTAATAAATAAGAGCTGCTAATTTTTTTTTTGAAGATTTTATTTATTTGACAGAGAGACACAGGGAGGAGGGAATTCAAGCAAGGGGAGTGAGAGGGAGAAGCAGGCCTTCCACCCAACAGGTAGCCTGACGCAGGGCTCCATCCCAGGACCCTGGGATCATGACCAGAGCCAAAGGCAGACACTTAACTGGCTGAGCCACCCAGATACCCCAAGAACTGCTGAATTTTAACTGAACAGAGAGCCTGTGTTTTTCTTTAAAGCATGATATTTTCTTAATAATTCTCCTTTTCTTTATTCAAAGGAATATAAATTAGAAAAGCAACTAGCATGAAGCCCAACAGTAAAAACACAATGCCATAGGTCACTTGTTAGATGAATGGCATCAATCACTAGTTAATTTCACTGTCAAATTTTTAATGAGAATTTGCAAATGAATGGCTCAGTATTCCAAGTAAGAAGAAAATGTTCTTAGTAGCAGAAATTAAAATTTCCATTCTTACTTCTCTCTTTAGTGGTTACTTCTATCACTCATACAAGTTTTAAAGCATGTGTAACAATAATAAGTAGCTTATTAAATGTCCACTTTAAAAAATTTACTTCAAGATAATACTTTTATACTGAAAAAAAGAAACCTCCCTTGGGCACTTTATCTGAAAGTTCAGATGGTCTAATAGTGCACAAAAACTGTAGCAATCCAGGAGTGATCACAAAACCTGTCGAGCATATGTTACAAAAAAGCGTGTCCTGATATGGAATAAATGCACAAAAACATAACGTTAGTTAAGTGTCTGCCTCTATAAAACAAGGTTCGTTTCGTTGCTCTAGAATGGTGTCTCATTCTAAAAGGAGTAGATTTAATAGAAATGTAGAAAATTACGTTTTTAAAAACCGGCTCTTTATTCGGGGGCAGGGTTCAGGAAAAAAAAAGAAAACGGATCCTTAGCACTGTTAGGAAAGGAGGGTGAGTGAGCTGCTTCAGTCGGCTGAGGCGGCTGTGCCTGCAGCACCAGAAGAGGCGCTGGAGGCGGGAGGGGGGCGGCAGAGGCGGGGCAGCCGCCGCACGTCCGCCCAGCCTGCGGCTGGTATTTCAGGAGCTGGAGCTGTCCGCCCAGTGCTCGGTTTCCGACCCGACGTGTCTAGCTGAGCTGGTCTTCCAGGATTTACAATCTTCCCTCCCAGGGGGCCGGTCCTCTCTTTCAGATTTTCCCCCGGGGGCCACGGTGGTACATCTGCAGTAACCTTCCTCCGGAGGTCTTCATCTATGACCCCTGAGTCCACTTCTGCCCCAGCTCCTGGCCGGGTCTAATTTAATCACTAGGGTCATAGCCATCGGGTTCTCCTGATTTTTTAAAGAACACAATGCCTGTCTAGTTGATCTGGAATATATATATTGGATACATTTACCAATGCTCCTTAACAGTGAAGTACCTTGAGTACCTGTTATGTACTGATGTTATGTAAAACATGCGGGGGTGGGGCATAAAATAAAACCCAGTGTCATCAAGTTTTCATTCAAAGAAAGGACAAATAATTAAGAGAACAATAATGGAGATGACACCTACTGTATAAATATATTATACAAGACATTACTGTCAAAGACTTTCTGTAAATCTCTCCAATCTCATTTGACTAAGGTACAAAGGAGAATGGAAAGAGGAGAGAATAGTAAGAGTAAGGGTCAGCCTGTTTCTGACCTAAGACAAGTTCAAATTTCCATTATTTTCAAGATTCTATAAATTCTTTTAACATGCTAAATCGCTGCAGATTTTAACCTCTGCAATAAATTATATACACTATATTTAAATAGAATTTTAAATTACTATGTTATTAATGTTCAAAAGCAGAGTGGTTTCTGACAATGAATGGTTAATTCAAAACTAACGTGATTTGATTTCAGGAGTTCTGGAAAAAAATTGATTAAGTATGTTTTAAGCTTTTCCTAATGTCAATTGAGAAGTCAAAAAAAAAAAAAAAGTACTTGAGTTTGTGGTTAGAATTGGCACATTGTTTACCAGTCAGGTGTTCTTTCCCTAACTGACACAAATGCTGAATCACTAAAACCAACACTTCTAACCTAGAATAAAACTTTTAAAATCTAATTACTGTTCATAAGAATTAGAAAATTGGATAGCCAATTTCATTACACAGATTGGTAGAAAACTTGCTCCATTTTCCAGTAAGGTATCTTTCTTTAACAAAATTTTAAATGAGGAACATTCATTACCATTTAAAAAGCATTATTTCATGTAAAAAAAGATAAGTTTCTTATTTAAGTAAATGTCATCTATGGCTTTTGTTAAGTTTTAGTTTTTAAAAATGGCAGTGATTCCAAATATTTATTAGTAGTAAACAAAGCAGATGTGCTAATTAAAATGTAAAGTTTTTAAATTCAAGAATTTGGACATTGCACCAAACACATTTCTAAAAATAATTCTTCAGATGTTTTCTACACATTACTTGAAGCTACTTTCTCTTCCATTCTCAATACTTACTAGTCATTTAGCAGTGCCTAAAAAAAATTAATCAGTATCATAATATCCAAAAATATTTGTATACATAATATACAAAAACATGAACTGCCACACTTAAGGCAAAATTTCTATATTCTCTTCCTTTAGTAAATCTTGCTCAATGTGAAATAATTGAGACCAATAATTTTTACCAATTAAAATGAATTTAGGGGGGCACCCGAGTGGCTCAGTGGGTTAAGCCTCTTCCTTCCGCTCAGGTCATGATCTCAGGGTCCTGGGACTGAGCCCTGCATCTGGCCCTCTGCTCAGCAGGGAGCCTGCTTCCTCCTCTCTCTCTGCCTGCCTCCTCTCTGTGTACTTGTGATTTCTCTGTCAAATAAAAAAAAAAAAATCTTAAAAAATAAAATAAAATGAATTTAGGAAATTAATATCCCAAACCAAAATGCCCATTTTCATGGCATCTGAAAATCTAGCAGACAATACAATTTTTACTTAACCTCTTGCTCAGTCATTTCTTTATACTTACAAAATGAAGTAAGCATGTGAATAATCTATACTTACATGATTATATGCAAAACATATGCCAGCATTCCATTTTTTAACTTTGTATTGCATAGTCAAGTTTGGTACTTAACAATAAATAGGTTAGAAATGTTTGAGTGTGAACACTGCACTACAGATGTGAATAATGTACTCCATTATACAAAAATGTCCACATTTTGGAACATCTCCACTTAAGTAAACAACACAAAAAATTTTCTGGCAGTTACTTTGCTCTACAGCTTTTGTTTGTAATACAACTGCAATTACTCTTCTCTGAGCTGCTTTTGTTTGTTTTTAATGTACCTATTTTTGGACTTTCTCCTAAAATAAGCCCTGTTTGAGCTAAATTTTAAGGAAAAAAGTATTCCATTCAAGCCCACAAACCAAAAAGCATTGAACTTTTAAAATTCTTTCACATTTTGAAACTTTAAACATTTTGATTCTTATTTTTTAAAATGTAATGTTTAATTTACACTGAAAGGGTACCTTCTCATTGACCCATAGTGTACGGCGTGAAGGCATTCTAGGAGCCAAATTATACAGTTAACTGAAGTGTCAATTCTGAGATAACAAAACAAGGCTCCACAGTTTTCATAGAAAAAAAATTCAACATAATTTCAAACAATATTAAAAGAATGTAACTACAAATGTGATTTTTGCATATTACCAAATATAATTTCAATTCACATTTTTTAGTGAAACTGAATATTTAAATTTTCTGAATTCTATTCTGATACTCATTTTAGTGTCCAGCTGTATGCCAGTGGCAGAAACAGAGCAGATTTCCATTTATTTAGTAAATCATTATCAATTTTAAATTTGGAGATACAATGAGCTTTACTTTATTTTAAAGCTCTGATATAAGGGTGCCTGGGTGGCTCAGTTAGTTAAGCATCTGTCTTCAGCTTGGGTCATGATCCCAAGCTCCGGGGATCAAGCCCCATGTTCTCTGCTCAGTGGGGAGCATGCTTCTCCTTCTCCTCCCTGCTCAAGTTCTCTCTCGCTATCTCTGTCTCTCTCTCTCTCTCTCAAATAAATAAATAAAATCTTAAAAACAACAACAAAAAAAGCTTAGATATAAAAAGTTTTCAATTTTCAACATCTGTAAACTTAGGCTCTCCTAACTCTCAACAGCAGTTTCATGACTGTGAAGCTCAACAGAACATGTTACAAAATGCAGAAAAACCCCACTTTAGGAACATTGTTTTCTTGTCTTTAGTAAATATTTATACATATACGGGGCGGCCCAGGTGGCTCAGTTGGTTAAGTGTCTGACTCTTGGTTTCGGGTCAGGTCACGGGCTTGTAGTCATGAGATCATAAGATCCAGTCCCACCTGGGGTTCCTGGTCAATAGGAAGTTTGCTTGAGAATCTTTCAGTCTCCCCTTCCCCCCAACCCTCCCCATGCTCTCGCATGCACACGCTCTCTCTAAAATAAGTAAATAAATCTCTTAAAAATACATAAATAAATAAATATATAAAGTATAAATTCATGTAGATAAATACTGGTATTCTGTTTTGATATGCTAAAATTCTTTTTTTTAAAATGTGACAGGCCATATTTCCTTAGATTTTTGTATAATCTCATTCCTCATAAGACCACATGAACCACGATCAGTGCTGTGATAGTGGTTTCTCAAAAAGAGAAAAAAAGATTTTTCGTGCCTGAATAACCCTTAATAACTTTAACCCTATGAAATATGAATAAATGCTTGTTGAAAGCAATGCCATAATTTTCAGATTTGCCCTGCTTTTAGTATCATGTCCTTAGCTGAGTAAGCCTGAAGAAAATTAAGTTCAATTAGCCATAAATAATTATGTTGGCATTAAAACAGGTGTAATTTTTTGCCATATGAACTCTCATATATGCATCAAATCCATAAAAGTCATGTTCATATAATGCACAATTCACTAAGTATCATTATTCACTGTACTTATTCAACCATTTTTAGAGTTAATTATTTAATGTCATACTTACCCAATTACAATCACAGTCATTAATCAGTAATAAGTTATTAAAAACATGGATGGTCTATAATGATAGGATTTACCACAGAATTTCATAAAGTCTTTAGGTGGGCAGAGCAAGAAAAAAGCCCTAAGTTTTATCCTTAGGCCAGAGGCAGGTGATAATGGCAAATAGATGGTGGCCTTGAAAATGGAAATAATAACAATCATCTCACAAGATATCTCCAAGGATTAAATGTCTTTATAAACATCATGAATTATATTTACACATATGAACACTAAATTTGTGTACAGGTAAGCATAAATAAAGTTTCATTCATTTGCAAATGTTGTGTTAGATATATTTAGATATATTTATGGATAGATAAACACATATATAAAATATATTTATATATGAATTACATATGCTTACACACCCAAATCTATATACAAAGGGCAGAGCACAGTGCCTGGCCCATAATAAGGCTTCAGGATACAGAGCTACCATTAAAATTAATTGCCTGCCATAAACCATGTGCTAAAAGCAAACATTTATCCCTGACACTCTCTTAATTCAGTGCTTTATGCCATTCTTTTCATCATTGAACTACCTTACTTTTTCCTGCTTCTCCACCAACACACAGGAGGATTTGAGGGTTTGGGAGGGTTTTATTGTTGCTGTTTGGCTTGACAAGCTCCCCCTCTGTCCACACCTCCAATGTTGGTCTTCACTGAGACCCACATATTTCTTTGGACCTGACATAGGGACTCTAGGACAATCCCTGAAGAAACAAGTCTTCTTTCATCCACTTACGAATTTGTAATGATAAACCTGGCACGTCTACTTCTCCTTTTAAGTCAGACATACGTTTTTGATGGTCCAATATTCATTTGCATCTGAATCTTCTGTGGCAGCTTTAAACTCATTGGACTCTAACTGAATCATGCCTCCAACTTCAAAACCACTGCTGCTCTTGTAATAACTCTTCAAAGTGATATTTCTTAATCATCTACCACATTTACTTAATCCAGGAACCTCAGGTCTGTCATCAGCTTCTCCGACTTGCTCACTGCTTCTCATATACTTTCAAGTTCAGAAGACTCTACCCAAAAAGACCAACGGATTCTGTCTAGCCCCCATATTTATAGCTACTTTTAATTTCTGGTGTTTGTCTTACATCTACACAAACTAGCATGGATGTTAGATTTGGCGGGTTTTTTTGTTTGTTTTTGCCTTTCTGGCTTTTTGTAATCAGAAAAGCACACTACAAAGTAACATCTTTTAAAAGTCCGATTGATTACAGAATAAATTCAATATCCTTATTACAGTTCAGAAGCCATTCAAAATACATCCATGATTACCTGATTACCTACTATTCCCTGAGTTGTCCCTGGACCATATTTTGAATGTTGAAACTTGTAAAATGTTCTAAGCACTTTTCTCTCATTCTGAGAACTCCTTACTTACCTGCTCATCTTCATATAGGCTGTAGCACCGAGCAAAACATGCCACCCCCTCCTGTCAAGCTTTCTCGGACTTCCTGAGTCATAAGCTGTGCTCTCCCCACTGTTCTCAAAATAGTTCTTGTCTAGTAGAGCACTTTTTGCATTGTTTCATAAATACTGATTTTAAAAACCAATCTCCTTTTACTGACCTATGGAGTTCTTTTTTTTTTTATATTTTATTTATTTATTTGACAAGTAGATGGAGAGGCAGGCAGAGAGAGAGAAGGGGGCGGGAAGCAGGCTCCCTGCTGAGCAGAGAACCTGATGTGGGACTTGATCCCAGGACCCTGAGATCATGACCTGAGCCGAAGGCAGCGGCTTAACCCACTGAGCCACCCAGGCGCCCCGACCTATGGAGCTCTTAAGACAAAAGCCATATTTCATTCTTTTATAGAAGGAAGAAAGAACAGAAGGAAGAAATGAAGGGAGATAGATATGTAATTTTAAGAAATAATTTCCATGATTTTGGAAGGAGAAAAATAACATTTTTATATTCAAAATATGGTGCTTAAAAGTTTTATCTCCCCAAAGGGGAAAAACATCTTCACATTATTTAAATTTTGCTATAAGAAACATATTTGAACATTGTATTTATGGACTCATTGAAGCAAAACTACGCTCTGACTTCTGCAAATGTATGGTTTCATCAGCATTGTCCTTCTTGATAAAGAGTGAAAAAAATGGGTGATGGTGTCTAAATTCGTTGTGAAGAGAATTCTAGCATTGTTTTAGTTGTTTTCCTAATTTAGATTGGTATCTCCACATTCCCAATTCTTTCAAGAGTAAATTGGAATGTACAAAAGGCCTTTATATGGGGCTCTGCATGATTTCCTCTCTGATATAATTTCTGATCACTCTCCTCTTCCTTCCAATCTTACCGGTTTCTCACTTTTTTTTTCTGAAATATGGGAATACATCCTTACCATAACATTTTGCTGAAGATGTTCCCTCAGCTTGGAAAGTCATTCACCCAGATACCTGTTTGAATAACCCTCTCTCATTCTTTCAATTAGAGTGAACATTTCTAACCTGAGTTGTTCCTGTGTAGAAATTTGGTTAGTTCTTCCATTACCTGAACTTAAGGCTTTAGAAAATTTGAGCTAGCTCAACTAGATCCTAGATGTAAAGATAAGAGATAAAACTCTTCTAAAATAAAACTATGCAGTAACAGGTTGAAATGCTCAAACCCTGGACATTCCAAAGAAAGGACTAGTCCTTTGACAGTCTTCTAAGAGATAAAATCTAAATCCTTGGAATATCCTGCCTGAAAATAGTATTTCTGTACCTCTGGATTCTTGGGACTACACCAGATAGTATATGATAACAATGTGATTTATGATGAATGCCTGTTTTTATTCACAGGGGTCCTGGATCACACTGTTTCACTTGACCTTTAGAGAGCCTGGAGACTCAGTAGCTAGGGTCTGTTACACAAATATTCCATGCCTGTGTGACCGTTGCAGTAAAAACCCTGCACATGAAGGCACAGACGAGCTTCCCTAAACTGGAGATACTCTGTGTTGTGACACGTTAGTGTGAAGAGATTTAAAACTTTCCATATATCTCCACCAGGAAAGGACAACTGGCAGATTGTGCCTGTTTTCTCATGAACTCTGCCCTATGTTATGCCATTTTCCTTTCCTGGTTTTAATCTGTATCTCTTCCCTATAATACACTATAACTCTGAGTATAACAGCTTTACTGAGCTCTGTATTCCTAAAAAAATCATCAAAACAGGGGGTCATCTGGGGAACTCCTCCAACATAAAGCATAGGGAGAAGCTTTTGTGATCTCAGGTTAGTAAGATGAGAATAAAAACATGAGCCCAAAGGACAAAAAGAATTGATAAATCTGACTTCATCAAAATTTAAAATCTTTTTGTTTCAAAAGATGACATTAAGAAAATGAGAAGAAAAGTAACAGAAGGGAAGAAAATATTTGCAACTGTATACCCAGAATACAGAGATGATTTTTATATAAAATTTTATATAAAAAATAATAATTTTTTGAAAGATTTTATTGTTTGACAAAGAGAGAGACACAGCGAGAGAGGGAACACAAGAGGGAGAACAAGCTTCCCACAGAGCAGACAGCCTGATGCAGGGTTCCATCTCACCACCCTAGGATCATGACCTGGGCTGAAGGCAGCCACTTAACTGACTGAGCCACCCAGGCACCCCCCAAAAAATAGTAATTTTATATACAGAATAACTCAATAACAAGAAGACAAAGACAGGCAAAAAATCTGAAGAGATATTTCACTTAAAAAAGGACAAATTGGGGGTGCCTGGGTGGCTCAGTGGGTTAAGCCTCTGCCTTCGGCTCAGGTCATGATCCCAGGGTCCTGGGATCGAGCCCCGCGTGGGGCTCTCTGCTCAGCAGGGAGCCTGCTTCCCTTCCTCTCTCTCTCTGCCTGCCTCTCTGCCCACGTGTGATCTCTCTCTGTCAAATACATAAATAAAATATTTTTTAAAAAAAAAAGGACAAATTGCTATTAAGTACAGGAAAAAAAAAGTTCAACGTTTGTCATAAGAAAATTAAATTTAAACTACAATGAGATACGATTGAGCAAAATATAAAAAACAGACAATACAAGTTTCAGTAAAGATTTGGAGAAACTGAAAAATCTTAATACATTGTAAATGGAAATGTAAAAATGATACAGTATTTATAGTACCTCCAAAAGGGAATAATATAAGAGTCCTTTTACTGGGTGTTGGAAAAGAAAAGTGGTCTAGCCATACAATAAAATACTAATAAGAAGGAACAAAATACCTCAAAAATTATGCTAAGTAAAAAGAGCTAGATGCAAAAGACTGAATACTGTATGTGAAATGTGAAGGAAAAGCAAATTTATAGACAGAAAGCAGATCAGTGGTGGCCTAGGGCTGGAAATGCAAGTGACCATCATTAAGAAAGAGCCCAAGAGACTTCTTTGAGGAGATGGAAATGGTCTACAATCAGTGGTGCTTGCACAACTCTATAATTTTACTCAAAATCACTTAATTGTACACTTATAATGGATGAATTTTATAGGCTAGAAAACTATACCTCAATTAAACTGCAAGAAAAATCTTGTAGGAAGAGACAGAAAAATAAACAAGTGACCCACATGGTATGTAGGAAAGATATAGGTGTTCTGCTACAAACAAAATGAGGAACATGATAAGGATAGAGACTATAGAGGAGGAAGATGGTAAATTTGCAGTATCAAATAGGGTGGTCAGGGTAAGCCTCACAGATAAAAGAGCTAGCCAAGGGGCGCCTGGGTGGCTCAGAGGGTTAAAGCCTCTGCCTTCAGCTCAGGTCATGATCTCAGCGTCCTGGGATCGAGCCCCACATCGGGCTCTCTGTTCCAAGAAGAACCTGCTTCCTCCTCTCTCTCTGCCTGCTTCCCTGCCAACTTGTGATCTCTGTCTGTCAAATAAATAAATAATCTTAAAAAAAAAAAGAGCTAGCCAAGGTGACATCTGGTAGAAGAGCTTGCCAGGAGAAGGGAAGAGCACGAGCAAAGTTTTGAATCAAGAGCACATCCTCAAGTCTGAGGAAAAGTGAAGAGCCTGGCATGGCTGGTAAATAGGTATTCATATAATTAATGGGAGTAAGGAGGGAAAAACAAAGGGCCTTATTATCCATTGTAAAGTTTTTACTTAAAAAAAAAAATGGAGAGCCATTGGAGGCTTTCTGACAGGAGAGGCATAATCAGATGTACAACTTCAAAGTGTGACTCTGGATACTATGTTGAGAATAAATTTTAGATATGAATGAGTAGAAGCAGGGGGACCTGAAATTCAGCATATATTTTGATAATCCTGGCAATAAATTATGGTGGCTTAAACCAAGGAGCTTGTGGGGGGGGGGGAACAAAACATGGAAAAAGGAATTTTGGCATCAATTTTTCTCTTTTTTGAAGTTAATTCCAAATTTCATAAAAATTAGAATATATAACATATTAATAGTATTTCTCGGATGAAGTCATTGATAATTTCATGTTTCTGCATTTGCCAGTTTGCCAGTCATGTGCATACACTATTTCTATAAAGCAGAAAACCAACTGTCTCAAAATCCAGTTCATTGAATGTGATCATAATTCAAACAAACTTTCTTTTTTGCCAAATTTTTAAGTCAAAGTGGTTACATAAGTGAAGCAAACAGTGATAAACAGTAATATTAGCAATATGGAGAGTAGCTAAAGAAGCAACAGATAATGTTTCCTGACCCAGAGTGGTGAACTCACTTTCCCATAAACATGCAGTAGCATTATTACCAAGTAACTTTCCTGGCATTACAGGACTGTCTCCTTTGTGTATGTCTGATGTTTAATTTTTTTAATTGATAATAAGTACAGTTCTAATAATAATAAATATAACCTGTATCAATCAGGGAAATTAAGGTTATGCTCATATAACAAATAATCTCAAAGTCTTAGAGATTTTAACAATAAAGTTATATTTTTTATTCCACTACATGTCCACTACAGGTGGGTGAGGGAAACCTAATTATTATAGTCATTTAGGGACCCAAAGTGTCAAAGATTCCATTTCGACATAGTCTACCACAATGAAATGTGTTAGATTATGAACAGTTTATAAAACATCTCCCTCCAAATGATACACATTATTTCTGCTCTCATTTCATTGGCCAATACAAGGTCTATGGCTACAAAAGTCAGGAATCATAATCTTATAATGTACTCCAAAGGGAAAATTAAAATAAATGAATACCATTTTTTCTTTATTCTTCAAATTTGTTCCTTGGTGATAAACTATTCTTTCAAAGAGCTGAACATGATAAGGTGACACAAGTCAAGTAATCTACAATTATAATTATTCATGAACTAGCTTACCCAGGCTTTAATCTGGGATTTATGATGACACTTACGTTATCTCCTAACACAGATCTCTAAAGTAGGCTACAACACTCCATAGAGTATTAAAGATGTGAGGAAAGAGAATAAAATATGGGCTTCAATTCATGTTCATTTCTATATTAAACAAATAAGAAAATTAAGTTATGCTAATAGTTAATATAAGTGTCTTCTAATATTTAACTTTATTTTTTTAAGTTTTATTTATTTAAACAATCTCTACACCCAATGTGGGGCTCAAATTCACAAACCCAAGATCAAGAGCTGCATGCTTTTCTGACTGAGCCAGTCAGACATCCTTCTAATATTTAATTTTAAACTTTACTAATACTTACTATTAAAAAATCCTAGTTTATTCCCACATCAAATGGTCACATGACAAAAATAGGCTACAAAGGGGTGTTAGAGAGGAGAAGGGAGTTGGGGTAAATTGGAAGGGGAGGTGAACCACGAGAGACTGTGGACTCTGAAAAACAATCTGAGGGGTTTGAAGTGGCAGGGGGGTGGGAGGTTGGGGTACCAGGTGGTGGCTATTATAGAGGGCACGGATTGCATGGAGCACTGGGTGTGGTGAAAAAATAATGAATACTGTTTTTCTAAAAATAAATAAATTGAAAAAAAAGGCACTTGTAAATATTTTAAATCAATCATTCATTTGTCATTTGTCCAATGCACTGGAATATAGGATCCAGTAGGATAGGGGCTTTGTGTTTTTCCCCACTGTAATTCTATCCTATTCTAAGATTGGGAATTGCAAAAAATGAAAGTTAAAAGAATTGTCCTAATCAAGAAAAAGGAATCTTTGTGCACTGTTGGTGGAAATGCAAACTGGGGCAGCCACTGTGGAGAACAGTATGGAAGTTCCTCAAAATGTTAAAAATAGAACTATCCTTTGATACAGTAATTGCACTACTGGGGGTTAACACACAAGAACAACAACAACAAAAAAAAAATTCAAAGGGTTGTATATACACCCCTGTGTTTATGGCAGCATTATTTACAATGACCAAGATATGGAAGCAGCCCAAGTGATGACTGTGGTATATAGATGTGGTGTATGTACAATGGAATACTATTCAGATTTCTGAGGTGAAATCTTGCCATTTGCAACAACATGGATGGATCTAGAGCGTAGAACATGTAGTCAGAGAAAGGAAATGCTGTATGATTTCACTCATCTGTGGAATTAAAAAAAAAAAAATGAACAAAGAGAAGAAAAAAGAGAGAGAGAGACAAACCCCAAAACAGACTCTTAACTCCAGAGAACAAACTGATGGTTATCAGATGGGAGGTGGGTGGAGGTGATCTTGATGGGCACCAAGTGATATATGAAACTGCTGAATCACTCTATTGTACACCTGAAACTAAAGTAACAGTATATGTTAACTACACTGGAACTAATTTTTTTTTTTAAATGGTCCTAATCATTCATTGACTTGCAATACTTCCATATAATGGATTTTATATGCATCAAGTTAAGTTGATTTAAGAATTATTATAATCTAATTTTAACTATACTAACTCACAAAATAGACAATAACTTTGCAAAAGGCTCACAAAGACACTTGAGAATTGAAGACTACAGAGCCCATCAAGAAGAAAATGGCAGAGTGACACATCTATTCCTAGTACTAACTTGTCATCAGCTGCATACAACTACTATCTAAAGAAGCTGCCAAAATCGGATTTATGAAGAGTATTTCATATATAGATTGGCAGCCACAAACAGTAATGAAAATCTGCTCTAAGTATATGTTATATATAGTGCATAGTGCTGATTTTCTCTTTACTTCTCTTACAACTTTTATTACAGTGTTTGTTTTAGAATGACCATAAATGTCAATAAAGAAATGCATATATAGGGGCGCCTGGGGGGCTCAGCGGGTTAAGCCGCTGCCTTCGGCTCAGGTCATGATCTCAGGGTCCTGGGATCGAGTCCCGCATCGGGCTCTCTGCTCAGCAGGGAGTCTGCTTCCTCCTCTCTCTCTGCCTGCCTCTCTGCCTACGTGTGATCTCTGTCTGTCAAATAAATAAATAAAATCTTTAAAAAAAAAAAAAAGAAATGCATATATAAAGGGTACTTGTTCATTTTTTTTAAACTGATGAACTCTATGATCAAATAAAGTCCTGATTAATTAAGTCACAGATGGGGCATTCCAGCCATGATCTCACTCTGTGGCCAAAACTGGCTTTTCAACTGTCTACAGGAATTTTCTACATGGATAAATAACAGATATCTATACGTCACATGACCACTACAGAGATTTTGCATTCCGCACTGAAGCCCTCTTCCCCTGATCTCCACAACCACTCTACCGAATGCACAAACACCTATCTTTTCTTATGACTTTCCTTTCTGCTTTCTTCTCTATGTTCGAGGCGACAGGAATATTTTCCTATTCTCCAGACTAAGCTCTTTTTTTTTTTAAAAGATTTTTATTTATTTATTTGATAGACAGAGAGAGATCACAAGTAGGCAGAGAGGCAGGCAGAGAGAGAGAGGAGGAAGCAGGCTCCCCGCTGAGCAGAGAGCCCGATGCGGGGCTTGATCCCAGGACCCTGAGATCATGACCCGAGCTGAAGGCAGAGGCTTAAACCACTGAGCCACCCAGGCGCCCCCAGACTAAGCTCTTTTTGGTCTCCAGATGTTTACACTAGCTTTTCACTTTGTCCGGAACATTCATCTCCTAGATCTTTTCTTGGCTAATTGCTCCTCATCCCTCAGGCCTCTGCTCCTAAATCAGTTCTTCAGAGTGGCCTTTCCTGATCACTTGATGTTACAGGCCCCACTGGCTTCCCCGCCCGCCAGTAGATTACGCACACCTAGAGCCTTCAAGGCCTACACCAGCTGTGTCTACCCACATCCTCAGCCTCATCCCCGTCATCCTCCCTTCAGTTGCTCTGCTTCTTTCTCACCGGCTTCCTCCGAGTTGTCCGGTTAGGTGAAGAAAGCCGTTAGGTGGTTTGCACTTGCTCTGTCCTCTGTGGAAATGTTCTTCCAGATCTGTGAAAAGCTTATTTCTTCAGTATATTCTGGACCCTGCTCAAATTTCATCTCATCAGAGATAACTGCCTTAATCATCCTATCAAAAACTCATCCCTGGGGTGCCTGGTGGCTCAGAGGGTTAAGCCTCTGCCTTTGGCTCAGGTCATGACCTCCGGGTGCTGGGATCAAGCCCTGCATCAGGTTCTCTGCTCAGCAGGGAGCCTGACCCCCTCACTCTGCCTACTTGTGATCTCTCTCTGTCAAATAAATAAATAATCTTTAAAAACAAAAACGCATCCCTTCTGTCTGCCTGTTTACTTCCTAGATAGTTTTCATGGCACTTGTAAATATTTTAAATCAATCATTCATTTGTCATTTGTCCAATGCACTGGAATATAGGATCCAGTAGGATAGGGGCTTTGTGTTTTTCCCCACTGTAATTCTATCCTGTTGAACAATGCCTGATCAATATTATCATAATTTATATACACTATTCCCTGCTGAGCTTCACTTGATGTTTCTCTGTAAAACAGGCTGTTAGGATCACTGTAGTAGAATCATTATCCTTGATTTTTATAATTATATTTTAAGTTAATTTCTAGGAGTCAGATGTTTATACATATTATATATTGATACATATTGCTCAATTGATTCCTAGAAAGTCTTTAATGGTTTACATACCTACTAATCATGCCTCCTCTCATTTCTATACATTCATGCCTGTAAGTTTTTTGAATCTTTTTAATATCTGTGATCTCAGAGGTGATTAAGAATGATTTATTACTTATTAGCATTTTATGGTTAAAAATTTTGAAAATTTTGGGGGCACCTGGGTGGCTCAGTCATTAAGCATCTGTCTTTGGGTCGGGTCATAATCCTTGGGTCCTGGGATCAAGCCCAGCGGGAAGCCTGCTTCTCCCTCTCCCACTCCCCCTGCTTGTGTTCTCTCTCTTGCTGTCTCTCTCTCTCTCTCTGTCAAATAAATAAATAAATAAATCTTTTAAAAATTTTTTTAAATAAATAAAATAAATTTGAGAAATTTTTATATGATTTCTGGCATATGAATTGCCCTTTATATGTTTTTCCATTTTAAAATTTTTATTCATTTTTGTTTATTATTTTTTAATGATTTTTATAAACATTTATGTCTTTTTTAATAAAGAAGTTTTCTATTTCACAAGTTCAGTTTTTCATTTTTTAAAATGTCTAGTTTAATATATTCTTCTATGGCTTCTTTGAGTGTTCTTATTGTTAATGTTTTAACTTTTAATGTTTTTTCCTCCATATTTAATTTATGTTGGTACATGTAACAGCAGTGGAATTCAAATTAGTTTTATTTTACGTTTTAGAAATTATTATTATTTTTAAGATTTTATTTATTTATTTGACAGAGATTACAAGTAGGCAGAAAGGCAGGCAGAGAGAGAGAGAGGAGGAAGCAGGCTCCCTGCCCAGCAGAAAGCCTGATGGAGGGCTCGATCCCAGGACCGGATCCAGACCTGAGCCAAAGGCAGAGGCTTTAACCTACTGAGCCACCCAGGCGCCCTGATTTTAGAAATTATTGATCAGTTTTCCTCATTATATATGAACATACGGTAATCACAATAACAGTTAAGATTTCCTGTAAGACATCTATGGGCCAGTCATTTTGCTAAATATTTTACATACAATAGCTCAATTAATCTTTATATCAATCTTCAGGGTTATGATGAAGCCTATTTTTCTCGAAAGAGGGACAGAGAAAATGTCAAACATTGTAAGCTGACTGTGAAATCATCTCTCTTTGTAACAGATAGGAGGCAGAGTCTTGAGTTTTTAACCTAGTTTTATGCTTCATATCAATAGTGTGATTTAATATGAGCAACATCTTATTAGAGTATCATCCTGCCTATTATTACTGTGGTTAAGCTGGGAGCATTCAAACTAGTGCCACTTTTTCTCAAGTTCCATCAAAACTCTTTTCTCCCAAAATCTCCTGTCATGGAATCATAACCACAAGATGGGCAAAACCTGGTTTGACTTTCTATACTATTAAAAGAAGCAAAAAGAATATAAAGAATATGTTTCCCTGCACTAAAAACAAGACACCAAAATACTGAGTGTAGATGCTTAGAAAAAATATTCCAAAAGAATACTGGAAAAGTTATACCATTATCTAACAAAATAGACCTTAATAAAAAAAAATCATTTGGAAAAAGGATGACAAAAATAGAGTAAGAAGCTATAACCCTCATTAATATAAGCACATGCAACAACTCAATCTCAAAAGACAGAAATGAGGAATGATCTAGATAAATGAACAACAAAAGGATTTCTTTTATATAACTCTTTCAGAAAATGATAAAGTAGATGAAAAATACAAAATGAGAGCAAGATTCAAACAAAACAATGAAAAACTCAAGCTATTTGGTATGTATAGAGAAATATCATACCAAACATATGCTTTCTTTGAGTACATGTGAAGTACTTCCAAAGTAGGTTATGTCATACCATAAAGTGATAGAAGTCTAAATTTCAAAGAAACAATGTAATACAGACTATTATTTTCTAACATACAACAAAATAATTAAAAGCAAAAGAAAAGCTAAGAATAGCTAAATAGCTAAAGAAATCCCATATTATCAGTAAATAAATAAAATAGTCATTGGATTAAAAGGAATAAACTGTGAACTGCATAATCAATCCTACTTGATAAAATTCACAAGACACAGTTAAAAAAGTACTTAGAGGAAAAATTACAGTTTTAACCTATAATCAAGAGAATCATGAAATGTCTTTAAAATGACTATTGATTCAACCTAGGATACTAGAGAATAAGCAAAGGAGCAAAAGAGAAATGAAAGAAAATAATGAAAATCAAGTCAGAAATCAATGAAAGAAGCAAAAGAAGAGGGCATATTAACAAAACCAAATTCTGATCTTCCTCCAAAAATTCTATGGTTGGTCAATAGTTCTTATAGGAGATTTCTACCAAATTTTAAGGAAAAATTCCAAAGTTTTTTTTTTAATTACCCAGAAAATAGAAAACAACAAAAATCTCTATAGCTAATTTTAGGAAGTTAGTGTTGCCTTGAATTGAAAACAGATGAATTTATTGGCTCATTTCAAATGTGATTAAATGTAAAAATCTTAAATATCAATTCTACAATTATATTTTGAAAATGTATATATAATATGAAAGGATCTTCAACTTGAAAATTCTTTTTTTTAAAAGATTTTATTCATTTATTTGTGAGAGAGAGAGAAAGAGCTTGAGTGGGGGGAGGGGCAGAAGGAGAAGCAGGCTCCCCGCTGAGCAGGGAGCCCCATGCAGGACTCTATCCCAGGACCCTGGGATCATGACTTGAGCTGAAGGAAGATGCATCCTAAAAATTCTTTAAAAAAAAAAAAAGATTTATTTTATTTATCTTGTAGGTTATATTTATTTATTTGACAGAAAGAGGAGAGAGAGCCTATGTATAAGCAGGCAGAGCAGCAGACAGAGGGGAGGAAGAAGCAGGTTCCCCGATAAGCAGGGAGCCTGATGGAGGACTCAATCCTAGCACCCTGAAATCATGACCTGAGCAAAAGGCAGAAGCTTAATTCACTGAGCCACCTAGGCACCCCAGATTTTTTTTTTTTTTTTTTTTTTTTAGAGAGAGAACATGTGCATGTGAGTAGGCATACAAGTAGGAGTGGGGGGAGAGAGAGAGACTTCCAGCAGACTCTCTGCTGAACACAGAGCCCCATGCAGGGCTTGATCCCAGAACCCTGAGCTCATGACCTGAGTAGAAACCAAGAGTCAGACACTCAACAGACTGAGTCACACAAGCACCCCTCAAGTCAAAAATTCTTTAAAGGTAAAGTACATTAACAGACTAAAGAAACCAAAGTACATTATTATCTTAATCAATGAAGAAAATATATTCACGGAGTTCAGTATCTATTTACCATGAAAACACCTAGAAAGCAAGGAATAGATGAAAACTTCCTTAATTCAGTGAAGGTTAAATACCAATCTTAGAACATTAGACTTAAAGAAAGAATTTTTAATGTATTTTCTTTATGATAGGAATTAGACAAGGATTCCCATTTTTGCTTAAATAGTGTTGGAGGCCCTGGCCTACAATATAAAGATAAGGGGAAGAAAAGGTTGCAAAACATAGTAGGAAAGAGATGCAACTCTTATACTTTCTACTGGTATCAATATCTATTGGTTTTAGGAAAACCAACACAATAAAAAAGGTAAACTATTAGAATTAATAAGAGTTCATCAGTACTACTGATATTTACTTGATTCCTCTATGTCAGTGATAGTCCATGAGAAAACAGAAGAAACATGATTATTAGTCAATATAGCAATACATATATATGTGTTTACGTGTGTGGATTCTAGGAACTAATCTAGGAGACATTTTATTGAACTCTAATACTTTATCTAGATGGGTTTTGTTTTTGTTTTAATGAGAAAGAAACTATGCTCACACATAGGAAGAACTTACTATTTAAAAATCTGAATCATAATTAAAAGATCTCTATATTAGAAATCCCAGGTCAGAATGGCTTCATGTGGAAGTCTACTAAATATTTAAATGAGAAGTAACACTAAATTTGCATATTTTAGAAGACTCCATCCAAGAAATTCTATCAATGTCAACATAACTCAGTACAAAAACATGGTTAGGACATGATAAGAAATAAAAATTATATGCTAAATTCATTCTCCAAAAGAGATACAAAAATTCTAAAAGAAGAAAAATTAGTAAACCAAATTTAGTGCTATATGACCAGGTTAGTTTTATTCCACAGGGAAAAGGCTTATTCAACATTTTAAAAATCAATATATACAAAAAACATATAATCATCACAAAAGTCACAGAAAGAATATGTGATAAATTAAATATACATTCATGATTTTAAAAATCATCAGAAAATGGAAACTTATTTAACTTAAAACATACTTCAGGATGAATTACTGAAATCTCTCTGTGGTGGTGATTTTTTTATCATTATTCCTATTCAGTATTATAGTGGAAGCACTAGTCAGTTCTTTAACTGAAGGAAAAAAATACAATAATTGGAAGGAAGAAATAAGATCCATCAATATTCATATAATAATAAATATGTACACAACAAATCCAAAATAACCTAAAGGTATTATTTTTAGAACTCAAAAAACATAACAAAGAGAAAATGAAAGTTTCAAAATATATTATTTATAATGGAATGAAAAAGTCAAATTAAGAATAAAAGCAAGTATAAGAACTCCACCAAAAAAAGGCTATAAAATGAAAGGAGATCTGTATAACTAGATAGCTATACCAGGTTTATGGGTCAGAAGACTTCATTTAAAATGATGCCAATTCTCTCTAAAGCAAGGCATTGCTAAGCAAAATACCAAGAAGACTTTTGTGAAAGTTGGTAAGTTAATTCTAAAGTGTATACGAAAATTCAAACTGCCCAACTTGAAGGAGAATAATAAATTGGAAGAACTTATTCCATAGTATAATTCTCAACTTTGGCTGCATATTATAGTCATCAGGGATATTTTCCAAAACCTGATGGTGATACTGTATCTTTCACATAATTAAATCCTTATCTTTAAGGAGAGATCCAGCATTGTTTTTTTTTTTTTACATTTTCCAGGTGTTTCATGTGCATCCAAATTTGAGAGCCACCGCTCTTGCAGCATATTATCATATACAATATAAGTTATGTATTATTTTAAATGTGCATAAATTAAGATAGGGTGAAACCAATGTAAGGATAACAATTAGTCAAATGGGACAGAATAGAAGCTATGGAAAGAGACCCACCCACACATGTATGGACACTGTTTATGACTAATATAGCACAGTAAGGCAGTAGGAAAAAGGCAGTTTTTCAATCAAAGTCACTGCACCAATTGGCTCTATAGAAGAAAAAAATAAACAGTGATCTCAATCTCAAATCATATACAAAAAATATCAATTCTAGTGGACTGCAGATCAAAAGGAGGGAGTAAACAAATGGGATAGATGATAAGAGAACATCTTCATAAACTTAAGGTAAAGAAAATCTTCTTTGACAACACACAAAAAGGAAAATAATTATTAACTGACTACACTAACGCTAAAATTAAAAACTTCCATTCATCAAAAGTTGCCATTTGAAAAATAAAATATCGGGCGCCTGGGTGGCTCAGTGGGTTAAAGCCTCTGCCTTCGGCTCAGGTCATGATCCCAGGGTCCTGGGATCGAGCCCCTCATCGGGCTCTCTGCTCAGCAGGGAGCCTGCTTCCCTTCCTCTCTCTGCCTGCCTCTCTGCCTTCTTGTGATCTCTGTCTGTCAAATAAATAAATAAAATATTTAAAAAAATAAAATAAAATTAAATAAAATGTCAATCTATAGGCTAAGAGAGGATATTTGCAATACAAGTTGATGACAAAAGGTCAGGACCCACTATATATATATATATATATATACACACACACACATACACATAGATACATATGTTAGCGTGTGTGTATAATCAATAAAAAGAAGTTACAAAATCCAATAAATAGATGAGCAAGAGACATGAAAAATGTTTTCATAAAATAGCATTTCTGAGGGCACGTGGCTCAGTCAGAGAAGCGTGCAACACTTGATCTCAGATTTGTGAGTTTGAGCCCCACATTGGTTGTGGAGATCACATAAAAATAAAATCCTTAAAAAAAATAAAATAGTATTTCCAAAAGGTCAATAAACATATGAAAATGTGACCAATCTCATTAGTCACTGGGGAGATTCAAACTCAAACCATGAGCTACCATTATACTCTTACCAGAATAATGCAGTCACGAAGACTGATAATATCAAGTGTATTGCCAAAGACGCAGATTACCTGGGACTCCCAAACACACGCTGCTAGTGGGAATGCAAATTAGTATAACTACTTTGAAAACCTGTTTTACGTTATCTATCAAGGCTGAACGTACACATACCATATGACATGGCAGTTCCACTTATGTATATACCCAAGTAAATGCACAGACATGTGAACATACATGTATAAACATGTGAACACACTTGTACAAGAATGTTCCTGACATTACTGGTAACAGCTCCAAACTGGAAATAATCCAAATGTGCATGAGCAATAAAATGGGTATATAAATTGTGGTAGAGTTAACTAAGAGAATATTATACACATCGAAATGAGTAAGTTATCTAGAACATCGTGGTCGGATTTTACAAAGATAATGTTGAATATATATGCCAACCGAACCAAGAACACATACTATAATTTTTTCATTTATGTAAAGTTCATAAATGGACAAAAGTCAGGATAATGGTTACCTTTGGGGAGGATGGTAGATAATGATTGAGAAAGGGCACAAACTGGGGCTTTTAGAATATTTGCAATTTTCTATTTCTTGGCTTGAGTGTTGGCTTTTTAAATGTGTTTACTTTGTGAAAACTCATCAAACTGTACATTCTTTTCTCTTTCTTATTTATTTATTTATTTGACAGAGAGAGAGAGAGAGAGAGAGAGAGAGCGCACGCACGCACAAGCAGGCAGAGCAGCAGACAGAGCAGCAGACAGAGGGAGAGGGAGAAGCAGGCTCTCTGCTGAGCAAGGAGCCTGACACGCGGCTCAACCCAGGACCCTGGCATCATGAGCTGAGCTGAAGGCAGTTGCTTAAGCAACCAAGCCACCCAGGTGCCCCTGTACATTCTTTTCTCTTAATTGAAGTATAATACAGTAGTAAAACATTCAAGAATGATGATAGTCAGAACACATAGATAAATAAGCTCTCTTCTTTTATAAGAGTTAATATAAAAATGTCAAATTTTCTCAAGTTAATCTATAAATTCAATACAACCTGATTAAAATTCTAGTAGCATTTCTTCAATAACAAAATTAATTTCTTTGAAAACACAATTACACGTCTATGAATAGCTAAGTCAACTTAGCAAAAAGGCGTAAAATCCTGGTCTGGTCTATACATGAAATATATTACAATGCTTAGCCTGGAACCATTGTTACACACATAGGGTGATTTGAGAACAACTGAAAAAAAGATGAGTGGAGTAGAAGAAATATTTCAGAGACAGACTAATCCAGATGTGAGCCCATAATATGATTTAAAATAACAACACAAATCAATGGGAAAGATGACTCACTTAGTAAATGGTACTGGGAAATCAGGTTTATTATATGAAAAAATCTAAAATTGGATCGCTCTACAATGTATCTCAAAATGTCTTCCAAGTGGATTAAAAACTAAATGAGAAATATAAAACTATAAAGTTGATATACAATAATAAAGAAAAATATCTTTGTAACTTCTCGTGCAAAGCTTCAAAAGCACAAAACATGAGACAAAAAAAAAATGATTTGGGGCCAGTTTAGGAACAAAGATACATTTCATAATATGGTCTGATTCCACATAATCGATTTACAAATGAATTCAACAAAACCCTATGTCAAGCTGATGACGACAGCAGGTGAATGTGTATATGTGTGTATGAGCTCGATCTGACATTTGTCAATCTTTATTTCATAATATAATATCTAAAACCCTATTTTGTCTATGAATAGGACAGATTTGCCTATCAACAGTTATTTAACTTAATTTCCCAGTAGTTTTTTTGAATCTAATTCTACCACTCTTGTGACTAGAAATATATATTTTCCTAGAAAATAACTCTTTGTCTTACAAGTTTTCAAACTCACTCCTTAAAGATTCTAGGGTATATTCCATAGGATTTAACATTCTTTTACTGAATTAACACAGTAAGTCACCTCAAAACACACTAACTTATTATTTAAGAATCTTAGCTGAACTCTTACTTTTCAACATAAGATTCTTACAAATCATCTTTGATTAGCAAATATTAACTTCTATGCCTTCAAATCAGAGTGTCATTATTTAAGGAATTGGAGGAGTTAGGCCACTACAGACAAAGTGAGAGAAATGGCATAAGCAACACTGCAAAGTAGTTAAGAGTTTGGTTAGTTTTTCTTTCTAAACACTGTGTTTTTCATAGCTGTTTTATTAAAAAAAACACACACACAATTTTATTTTGCCTATTCTAGAGATATAAACATGCATAGTAACTCTTCACTCCTGGAGCATAACCCATCTCAAAGAAGAGACATGTTGGACTGTTAAGAGGCCTACAAAAAAGCTCAAAAAGTTTCACTTAATTCCTTTTCCCTTACCTACCCCAGTTTCTTCTCTCTAGCACTCTGGGATTGTAACCACCTATCCATTAATTACTTTCTTTCTTTCGTGATTACCTTTCTTTCAACAGAACTCACATATTTTCTATTAAAATTTCCCCTTCCAGTTCCCAAAAGTGCATCCCTTATTAGTAGTTTCTAGCAGCCAAGGGAGAATAGGGTGCTTACCTTCAAAATAGATGCCTGACTGGACTTCTAGGACCCTAGGAAGGGTCCTGAGGTCAAGGGACTGAACGAACTCTTCCAGGGACAATGCCATGGCTTGGGTCTTGCACAGTCCAAGCACTTACAGAAGCTCCTGCCTTCTGGGTGTCACTCGTTTGCAGCTGTTGTCCCTGCTGATCATTCCTCCTTCGGGCAGGCGAGGATGTCACACTAGAGTCCCACTAGGGTGGAGTAGCTCTGTGTGGGGAGGACTGTGAGGAGGGAAGGAG
Organism: Neogale vison; assembly: GCF_020171115.1. Lineage (NCBI taxonomy): Eukaryota > Metazoa > Chordata > Mammalia > Carnivora > Mustelidae > Neogale > Neogale vison. The sequence continues at coordinate 73,061,394 of NC_058091.1, read as the reverse complement.
GAGGCAGGGGACAAAAGGTGTGACAGCTCTTTTTGTTCTCATTGTGGCTTCATTTCCTTCTGACACTGAAGCAGAACAGGATGGTGGGGCGGCGGTGAGCATGTCTGAACAGACAATGCCAAAAAAAAAAAACAAAACCAAGAGTTGTAAGTAGCTCACTCTGTCTATTGCCAGCCCAGGTGCACCTCTACAACACTGGCAAGACTGTTGGGAGTTAGGGCTGCATGTGGCTTTTTGAACCAGAAAAGAATAGGAATACAGGACTAGAGTCAAATCTTAAAATGGCACCATGTTAATTCTTTATGTCTTTATCTCATTTCTAAAGTTTGGCTTTGTGCCTTATTTGCATACTCTCAGTGCTTTCACATTAAATTTGGTTACAGAAGTGCTCTGTGTCAGCTCTTTTGAGAAATCTGATACTTTGAAGAGAGAGGATCGAAACCACTTTTTATTGTTCCACATTAAAAATTTTGCTGAATCTTAAAGGAGGGTGGGGGAGGGGCACAATATGCAAAATGATACAGTAAATTAATCCAGTAGGTTAATACGAATTTTCTAATGACTACAGAATAGTGAAAGTATCTAAATCTGTTGTAAGGAAACTGGGTTTCCTGGGTTTAACTCTCTTTAGATGTATAGGTGACTTCAGCCTTATTGTCTCTGTTCCTCATTTGGCTCAATTACTAAATGAAAAAAAAAAAAAAAAGAGTAGAAGGAGTCAATGAATCAAGCAATTTCTCCCAGACTAAAATTCTGCATTTTGGATTCTGTGGTCCAAATAGTAGGGAGAGGGACATGTCCAAAGTCAAAGAAGCGAGAGAACACTTGTTGAAACAGATCCCTTAAAAATTCCCCCTTCTCAGGGTCGCCTGGGTGGCTCAGTGGGTTAAAGCCTCTGCCTTCGGCTCAGGTTGTGATCTCTGGGATAAAGCCCCGCATGGGGCTCTCTGCTCAGCCGGTAGCCTGCTTCCCCCTCTCTCTCTGCCTGCCTCTCTGCCTACTTGTGATCTCTGTCTGTCAAATAAATACACAAAATCTTAAAAAAAAAAAAAAAAAATTCTCCCCTCTCTATTCTTTGTATTTAGCACAAACAATGTTTTATACCTAGTTTATACAACTCAAGTTGATATTGTCTTTCTTTTTTTTTTTTTTTTAAGATTTTATTTATTTATTTGTCAGAGAAAGGGGGAGAGCACAAGCAGGGGGCACTGCAGGCAGAGGAAGAAGCAGGCTTCCTGCTGAGCAAGGAGCCCCCATGCAGGGACTAGATCCTCATGACCTGAGCTAAAGGCAGCCGCTTAACCAACTGAGCCACTCAGGTGTACCTCAAGTTGATGTTTTTTAAGTCTCTTTAAGGATAAACAAAGGAAGACTAGTTAGTATAGGTACAGGTGAAAGATACTGAGAAGCTGCACATTCTCCTTATAAAATGGGGACTCCTGGCTCTTTGTTGGGAAACTGTTATAGCTTCAGGCTGCAGAGTATAGCTAGACAGAGGGGTCAGGGCTTACCCCAGCTCCACCCTTCCCTTCACGTAAGTGACCAAGCAATAAAAACACAACCTTATTTTGATATAGAGCTTACAAAACTCTTTCAGCTCAAATCATATTTGACATTTGCAATAATCTGCTTGGCTTCATTTCTTTCTTTACAAAACTAGAATTTATGGGGTCCTATTCATAGTTTTCACTAGTAGCTTCTACTTCCTCACTTGGAACTATTTTGTCCCCCAAATCTCCCAAACTTGATCAGTCTGCCTCCTGCACACCAAAGCTCAGGCTCTTCAATTGGCTGCAAATACTGTTTATAGCCTAATAGCATATCTCACATTGCAGATCATATAAAAAGGGCTGCTGTGGACGGTTCCTTAAAAATCATACATCTTTTAGAACTGGTGTCACAACCAATTTCATTTCCTACTTACTCCAAGCTAGATTTTACTTGCTTTTTTTGTTTTTATTTTTGTTTTTTAACTTTCCCAAATCAACTTTCTATCCTACTAGCCAATAAAGCCTTTTTGAAATATCACCTGTATCTTAGTTATCTATGCTATCCCTGCTTCTGTTCTTTCAACAGATAACCCTTGGTTTCCGCTATAATCTGATTCTCTTATATTACCAATCTTAGTTAATGATACTACCATTCTACCAGTTTCCCAAGCCAGAAGGCTGCATCATGGGAGAAGCCATTTCTGGCCTCTGAATCCCTCAATCCCTCACTGTCACTCATTCTGTTCTTGTTCTGTATCCCCACGGTTACTACTTTAGTCTAGATAGAAATCACTTCTGACATCGTAGGCAAGGAATTCGTGACATGAACAGCCAAGACAAAACCGACAAATAAAAATTTTGAGAAGGTACTTGAATCTAAAGTGGGTGACTACAGTTGAACAACTGAAACAGTAAATTACAAGTGCAATAATAATGATATTAATGAGAGCTCAGAAACAAACCAAAGTACAATGGTTTCCTATATGAAAAAGGTGAAATTCCAACGCAGTAGAGAAAAATGTTTTATTCAACAAATAGTTGTTAAATATTTTTTAAGTAAGTTAGTTCCCTAACATTCTATGCACCAAAGTTAAATTTAGATAAATTTAAAAGTTAAGCTTAAATAAAAATAAAACAAAGGAGAAAATAGAAAAATGTCTGAAGAAAGTAAGGGAAGCATTTTTTAAAGAATTTAATGCAAGGAAAAGACCAATAGATTTGATGACAGACATAGGAAATATGTCTATAAATCAAAAAGAAGCTTTAACAAAATAGAAAATAAAAACACGCACACACTTCAAATTAAGAATTGATGTCTGGGATGCATAAAGAGCACATATTAAGTGATATGCAAATAAAAAATATTTAAGGACTTCTGCTTCTGGCTATGAGCTTGTATCTGACAAACTCTCCAACCAACGGCAACGGGAATAGTGAATGGTTTTTTGACACTCTTGTTTTAAGGAATAGGAGAGCTATCAGAGCAGTTGGGACTTGAGATGCCAAAACCAGAAAAACAGGGAAACACAATGAGAGGAACCCAACCTTCCACCCCTTTCCTCCCCTCAGGGCCATTTGGCATCAAAAGGAAGCTGAAAAGCAGAGCCTACGTGGTGGTTAAGGGGGAAGGAAGCCGAGTTGAATTTCTAGCAGTTTCAGATAGCTAAGGAGATAAAAATTGGAATTTGGGGCTAGCAAGGCATCTAGGGAAACAGAAATGAGTTGTTTAGCACCATTTTCTCCCTTCAGGGTTTCATGTGTTCAAAACTAGCATAGAGTTGATTGTATGACACTGGTTAGAAACTGATCTGGGGACGCCTGGGTGGCTCAGTTGGTTAAGCAGCTGCCTTCGGCTCAGGTCATGATCTCAGCGTCCTGGGATCGAGTCCCACATCGGGCTCCTTGCTCGGCAGGGAGCCTGCTTCTCCCTCTGCCTCTGCCTGCCTCTCTGCCTGCCTGTGCTCGCTCTCTCTCCCTCTCTCTCTGACAAATAAATAAATAAAATCTTTAAAAAAAAAAAAAAAAAAGAAACTGATCTGTAAAAAGCTGACAAAACCAAGAAGTACTTTCTGGGTCTCATTGGTGGGAAAACACACCCTGCTAAGGGGGAGGAAGGAGCTCTGGTAAATACCCTGTGTTTTTGGCTGGGGCCCCTGAAGCCTAGTCCCTAAGAGAACAAACGGTTTGATTATAAATAGGCCTTACAATATTGAAGCCCAGATCAAAGTTATCTCAACCCCTGATTGGATTAAAGTGATTTGTCCCATTTGAGATGTGGGGCAAAAGCAAACACCCTGTCACTGGGGAAAAGCAGCCAGAACTTCTGCAGTATTTTAAACACAATGTCTAGGATTTAATAATTTAAAAAGCTCAGATATGGAGTTATGTAGCATGCAATTTAAAATAATTTTGATTAACATGGTAGAAACTAGAAGACAAGGAGAATTTCAGTAGAGAAGTGCCATCTATTAAAAGTATCAAATTGAATTCTAGAGTTGAAAAATAACAACTCAAATGAAGACTTCTGGACATAGGGTAAGAGAAGGTTCGTAAGTGGACCAAGGAAAAAAGAAAATAGTCTCTATTAAAGAGAGATAAAAAGAATTCAACATAGAAGAATAGAAGAGACATTTTAGCCACAGTGAAACGGTCTTATGTGACCTTGCATCCTCACCTGAAAGGCGAGATGGCATAGCGGGAGAAGCAGTATTTCACGAGGTAATGGCTAAAGTTTCTCCAACAGGGTTCCATGGTTCCTGCGGTGGGAGCTCCCGGGGATCCATCTCTTGCTACAACAGTGTGGGGGGATCGGGGAACAAACCCGAGGCCACCCCTTCCGGCAGCCTTGGACCACCCTCCAACCTCTTTTCCAGTCGCAGTCTTCAGAGCCATGGTCGCAGCATCCCCTGCCTCCCGGACCAGCCAACACTGGTGTTTTGTTTTCTTTGTTTCGTTTTGGTTTTGTGCACTTAGCTCCTCACTGCCATCGATCATGAGCCCCAGATTCATGGGAATTATTCCAGCGACAACACGCATCTGCGGGGCTTCCACACCTGCCTCTCCCTGGGCCTGGTTGCCTCGTGACGATGTGGTTCTGGAGGTCTCCGGCCACGTGCTCTGGCATGGACTTTGGAGAAGCGCGAGGCCTCCTAGCTCTCCCAAAAGCAAAAGCAGCTCGGAAACCGCGCCCTCCTCTCGGGCCTGCACACGCCGCCCCAAGACAGGTGGTAAAACCCAGGAAGCCCCGCGGTCGCCATGGTCCTGGACAAGAACCTGCCCCAGGCGGGGGTTCTGCAGGCCCTGGGTTCCGCCCAGGCAGCCATACCCCACCTCTGACTCCCTGACGAGCCGCTTCCAGGGTAAGAGGCGAATAGCATCAGGAAGTAGGCGGCCACCCGACTCTCCTCTGCAGGCTGGCCTGGACCAGTCTCTGGAGAGGCTCAAAGTCAAGCAGGAATTAGGAGCCCCCAGAGCCCAGCGGGCCTTGAGGGGTGCCTCTGTTGTTCCCCTGGTGTTAGGGCTTCCGCCTGAGCCTCTTCCTTCCGCCCCCGTGCAGCTTTTTAATGACCCTGGAGCCCTTTCCCTAGCCAGGGACCATATGGAAACAAGGCAGCTTTTTTCAGAGGGGATAAAAAAAGTGTACAAGTGGACCAGTGCAATTCAAACCTGTGTGTTCAAAGGTCAATTGCACTCAAATGCTGAGAGAACAACTGTGTATTTAATTCTTAAAACCCGTTTATTGCTGAGGATGCAGAATATTCGCCGGTACTACAAACTGATGTGATCTATTTTGAAAAATCAATTTGATCTAGTAATTTTACATTTAAATGTAATCAGATAAAGATTATACACACAAAGATTTATTTATACCATTCATTGAAGCATTTATTACTTTTAATGGCAAAAAAAGGGGAAAGAAAACTAAAGTACAAGAATAGAGGTTATTCACATGATTATATACTAAGCTGCCACTAAAAAGCATGTTTTCAAAGAAAATTGTTGACGTGAGAAATTTGCCAGCAACATAATGTGAAAAATTGAGGATAAAGGATAAGCAGCATAGAATAGAAAGTCTAGAATAGGTACTAACTTTTATATTTTTAATTTGCCTGTGTGGTTTTATTTTTTAAAAAATTAAAAGATTAAGAGTCAATGAAATTTTCTTTTGAATAAATAAAGATTACTTTTTTAATTTTGTAATTTCTAACACCTTCATTTCACTGTTTTCACCTAAGCTACCTATTACTCTATTCCTCTTTATTACATTTGGTGGACATTTTTATTCTTTGTCTTACCTTTATACTCATGACCATGCTCTTTACTTTGAAATGCTCGCTTTTCTTGGCTTCCCTCAGTTTTCATTCTATTTTTCTACTTGTCTCATCCAGGTCAAATTTGCAGTTTCCCTTTTCTCTGCTTTTTAAATATTGTGTTCTTGTTCACATTTACTTGGGGGTATTTAACTGCAATTTCTATCTTAAATGCAATGTATAAGGTAATATGAAACACCAAAAGGGTCAAGTTTAAAAATCAAATTTTCTTGGACAAAGGGCCTTATGGAGAACAGGCTGTCCCATCTCTTATTGTTGTTGTCAGGAAAAAATATAAGGCCAATGGTCCTGGTTTTACAAAATTTTCAAAAAAATAAAAAATGGGGGTACCCGGATGGCTCAGTGGGTTAAAGCCTCTGCCTTTGGCTCAGGTCACAATCCCAGGGTCCTGGGATCAAGCCCCACATCAGGCTCTTTGCTTAGTGGGTAGCCTGCTTCTCCCTCTCTCTCTGCCTGCCTGTCTGCCTATTTGTGATCTCTGTCTGTCGAATAAATAAATAAAATCTTTAAAAATATAAAAATAAGGGAAAAAAATCAAAACTGATGTTTTCCTTGTGAATTCACGTTTTATGTGTTAACAACTAATTCTCATTTCTAAAAGTTATGGCCAAATTAATATTTTTATGTGAAATTGTTTGAATCTTTTACTAAAAATTTGCGACTTATTCTCAGAAAAAGGAAATGATAACCGAAAATCAGTCAATTTAAGGGCTGCCCATTATTGATGAAGTTCTAGAACCTAGGTGAGGTTCGGAGCCGACGGCTAAAGAAAGAATTCTTAAGACGTCTCTGGTGCAAAAAGAGACGCAGAGATGCGGCTGCCCAGGGCCTGTGAGGAGTGTCTGGTTATATACACAGGAGTTGGGTAGGTGAGGACAAAGGGGGTGATGTTAGTCTCTAAGGAATTTTGGAAGCAAGGTCTGCAGGACCTTGAGGGGCTAGTTATTGTTGGGAGAAAGGTTATTTATTACTAGTAATAAAAATCTTCTTGTGAGACCCTTTAGATGTGTATCAATGGGCCATATGCTTGGGAATGATTCTCGACATTATCTTGGAGATCTAGAGATAAAGCTTCACATTTCTCCTATCAAGTGTCCTAGTTAGTGAGATTTGGGTTTAGAAGAAATTTAACTTTATTTACATTTCTTTTTACCTCCGCCTCCTTTGGTTTCTTATGGAGGGGAGGGTGGCATTAGGGCTTGAGGAACTAAGTTATGTGTCCTTGGAAATTGGGCTACTGATAAGGTAGCTTCTTTGTTTGTAAAACTCAAGGACATTTGCAAACAAAGGGAGACTCCGGCCTTACAGGATTGTGATCTCTGCAATATAACCATTTGTTCTTCTTTTAGGGCAGTCAGGGGTGCCTGAGGAATGTCATACATATTACTAAGGGGAGTGGGTGGAGAGGGGGTGCAAGGCGCCAGCCTTGCTCCCTCCTCAGCCAGCCTCCTGCTCCCTCATCATTATGACCTCCGACCTGTACCAGAAGAGTGATGGCTTCTAAGTCTTTGTCTGTGGCCCAAATTCTTTACTGAGATCCAGACCTGTTTAAGACCTGGATATTTTTCAAATTTTAAGTTCAGCATGCGCAAAATTGAATGGTTCATTTTTTCTGCTTTCTCCACTCCCTCTCCAATCTCCTGTACTCTCTGTCTCAGGAAATAGCAACAACCTCCATTCAATTTTGAAGTCAGAATCCTGGGTCTTTTAATGACATTTTCCTCTCTGTCATACCCTCTATCAATCAATCAGTGAGGAAATCCAGGTCTACTGCTAGGATATTTTTCAACTCTCCTATCCCTTTTCAAGACCACTGGCGCCTATGTAATGAAGGCCACCACTATCCCTTGCCTACAAGAGAGTAAAAGTTCTTAGTTCTTAAAACTTCCTTCCTCACTGTGAAGTCCATTTGACCTTTCTAAAGTATTAATCTGACCAAATTCCTCCCTTCATTAAAACACTTCTTTGAAATGAACGTGACATTTTTTTTGTCAACTATACCTCAAACAACAAAACTTTCCCAGTTTCTTCTTCAGCAATTATTATCTGGAGATTCTGTTGCAATGAATAGATTGCAAGTGACAGGAGCTCAGCTCAAACAGTGTGCTCCACACAACTTGTGGCCACAAACTGTATGAGACATTTGGTCCTTTTGTTTAGGAAAAGTTGGAATAAATACTTGTGGCTGAAAGCTTTTGTTCTCAGGTAAGCATCAACAGTGTTTGAGGGCATCTTTCTCAGAAAGATGCATTCACATTACCCCAGTAACTCAAACGTGCTTGGAAATGTCCTGTAGAGAAAAATCTCTGTTCAAACACTGAGCTTGCCCCTCAATGATTTTACCAAAGAACAGAGATGGCCTTGCCCATTAGCCAACCTAAAAGCTAATGATAGAGTTATAGTTAGTCATCATCCCATCATTGCCAATCATATCTGCTCTAAGAGAAGTAATGTTGGAGAAGAACAAAGAAAATCAAAGAAAAGCTAAAAACAAGCTTTGCTCAAGATGTTCATTTCTTTGTTAAACACTTAGTACCTATTTTCCTAAAAAGTGAGTACAACTAGCTGAACACAAAAAACAAATAAGAAAACAAAAACTCACTACATAAACTACAAAACAGGGGTTTAAAACCAATATTTGGGGGGCGCCTGGGTGGCACAGTGGGTTAGGCCTCTGCTTTCAGCTCAAGTCATAACCTCGGGGTCCTGGGATCGAGCCCTACATTGGGCTCTCTGCTCAGCTGGGAAACTGCTTCTCTCTCTCTCTCTCTCTCTCTGCCTGCCCCTCTACCTACCTGTGATCTCTGTCTATCAAAACAAAAAACAAAAAACAATCTTAAAAAAAAGTTAAAACCAATATTTGAATATTATGAAATAATACTTTTTGAGAGGAGACTAAACTTAGAGATGGATCATTCTGACTGGTATCTAAGACTCTAAATTTTCTAAAGCATTCTCCTCATAGTTTCTGAAATAATAAAAAAGTAAGACTTTCCTAGAAAAAAGTAGTTGCTCCCTAATGTGGAAATTAATGTTTCAAGTCACTGATATGTTAAGAACTGATTCTAACTACAGGATAAACTGATTCTGGGCGATCAGACAACATCATCAGAGCATCAGGTTCAGATTTCTTATGCATGGGTTGCATTTCAGGGAGGTCATGCTGCCTTGGCAACACCTGGCAACTCGAGACCTATATCGGCATTGATCCAAGTGCAATTGAAAGAGTACTCCTTTCTCCTACTTACACCAGGAAAAATCCCAGGATAAGCTGGGATTGATTCACATTGGGTTACATGTTCATCTTTCAACCAGTCTTTGTGACTGAGGAAATGAAATATGCTAGTTGCCCAAGTCAAATTCATATATTTTTTATTAGGCTGTTGTCCCTGCTAAGTCACAATAATAGAGTTGGGAGAGGACAGGTCTCAAAGGAAGGTCAGCATGCCATTACCAACAAAAGGAGAAATTGGTGTTTGGTGGGCAAATTCATAGTATACTTACCATAAGCGTTCCCGGTGCTATATATGGCTTCCTATTTGTAGTACTTTGATCACCTCGTTCTTCCATCTCCAACTGGAGATAGACTTACTTACGTACATTCTTAATTTATAATTTAGTGTAATTTCTAATTTAGTATAATTATGTACATACTTAATTTATAAATATGAATTATTCTAATAATCCAGAAAGTATTTTAATAGTCCAGAAAGAAAATTAAAACATGCTATAAAACTATTTAATTATCTTGTCAAAATCCACATAGTCATATCTTTACAAAGATTGCTAAATCAAAACGTCTCCCTTCTCCAGTTACTCTGTGTAAATATCTCACAACCTGTGAGTGTGTGCCTTCCTCAGGGCCTCATTTTCTTAGCACCAGCTTCTAGCATTCTAATTCACCTTTTGAATGAAGCTCAAGGCAGGGCTCACATTTCTTCCCAGGTAGGTTCGTCGTGGTGGTTACCCTTTTTTCAACCCTAACGCTTAATTGTTATTTTTCCGCAAACATTTGTTGAACCTTCTTCTACATCTGTCATTATAAAAGGCACTGAGAAAATAAACAGCCCTTAAATAAGATTATATTTTAGCAGACCATGCACACAGCTTAAGAATCATAATTTAATGTACAAAGTTCTCCATAGAGATGAACAGGCTACTCTATGGAAACACACAGAAGGGACACTCAACTCTGGGACTTGAGAGTTAAGAATGGTTTCCCCTAGGGAGAGTGTTCCTGAGCTAATTTTAAAATGTAAGTGGTGATGAGCTAACTAAACCTGCTCACCTTGTAGAAGCTTTACTCAAATGGATGCACATTTTTCCATGGGATTCTGCCTATTACCATATAGTACAGAGCAAGAGCACAGGTTGAAACAGGAATGTTGCAAAGAAGAATGACCTGGATATAGGCATCATGCGACTCCTGCACGGACATTGCCCTTGCTGTAGAACTTAACCCCTTTCTTCAAAACCGTAATGACTGATCAAAAATAAAATTCCTTCACTCATGAAATATATTCCATTTTCTCTCTCCAAATAGTGAAGTTTCTGTGATGATGTAACTCTACCATTTTCTCCTGACGTTTATATGGCATTATTTAACAACTCCAATATGCCTATAGAAAAGATATTCCTACTTTACCAGGTCTTTTCTCCTTTTCATATATTTGTTATATCTTTCAGATAATCAGGGATGTCATTTACATATAAGTGTGATAACATACTAGAGTCTCTGAGGAACAATTCAGTCCTAAGCATTCGAAAAAATAAATTTTAAAAGATTCACAATAATTTCTCATTACAAATTAAATGTTAAGTTCCGACCTCTTTAAAAGATCAGGGCTTTCTTTTCAGACCTAAAAACTTTAAAATCTATTAAATATAAATGATATTATAAAATAAAATCTAGAGAAAAATAAAATACTAGAATGTTTGTAAAATATAAATTATTTGCTTTGGCAAATTTAAGTAAGGTTATGTATTTCTTTTTCTTTTTTTTTTATTTCTTTTCAGTGTAACAGTATTCATTGTTGGGTTATGTATTTCTTTAACCCAAGTCAGTTTCATGAGCAATAGACTTTCTGTTTAAACTGTGATATATATACACACACAGACACACACACACATATATATGAAATTGTTCTTTGTAAGCTTTTTTTCACTTGGTACCACCAGACTGAGTAAGGTACCAGGTGACTAAAACTCTGGAGTATCAGTAACAGATTATAGGGAAACTGATAAGAGACGGTAACAAAAATAAACAACCATACAAATATAAAATAATGACCAGTGACTCTATATATGCTAGAGACAGAGTGGTGCATGTTGCGGCTTGGTAGGATTCCTACTTCCTAAAGTATTTTAATAACTGAATTAAGTATTTTGCTCACATGGCAGATAAGCAATATATGGTTGAGATCATTATGTTTCTCAAAATCCCCCTATTTTACAAACTAAGTAGTATTATACAATTTAACTGAGATAATTTTCAAAGTTGGAAAAGTCATATATCTAGTGACATGATAACCTGAGTCAGGAACTACTTATGGAAAAAAAAAATTGTTGAAAAACTATACCTCCCTCAACCCCAAGTAAAAATCCCAAAGAAAAAGATTAAAGAATAGCAATGTGAGGGATTTACAGATTCACTTTATATAAAAAGAATGACTTTAGATTTCATTACTTTCCAATACATCCAATTTATTTTCCTTCCTTCCTTCCTTTCTTCCTTCCTTTTCTTTCTTGCTAACTCTTTCTTTCTTTCTCTGTTTCTTTCTTTTTCTACACATGAAATAGCTAAGAATAAATTAAGTAAAAGGCTTATCTTATCTCCACCTCCTTGGGGTGGTTATATTATACATTTATACACAAATACATGATATAGTTATGTAATCACTGTGTATATAATATGCATATCTTGCATAATAATACAGTTAGAGTCCTTTGTCAAAGTCTGGATTCTGTCCCAGAATTCCTGGGCAATTATCACTTTTATAAGTTCTTTATCACCTAGCAGTGAGATGTCTAATTATCTTTTCTAAGATACAGAAGAGAGACCGAAGAATACATATGAGTATTAAAATCCAAGCTAGTAATTATGTTTTGCAGTTGAAAGTATTTAAATACATGTTAACATATGAATATGTATGGGAAATAAAAATCACGAAAATAATCCAAAACAATACTAGAATGAATAAGTACTTCAGGGCCTACTCCTGCTTTGGAATACTCTGCAGAGTGAAAAACAAATTATGTACAAATGTACACACAAACATGAGTGCATTTCAAACACAAGAATAAAAGAAGTCACCAAATAATACGTATATAATTACATTTAATACAAATGTGGATTTCAATTAAGACATAGTATGAGAAGCAAAGAAATAAGAGGCACAAAAATCAGGATACTACAAATATTGTAAAGAAGAAAGAAAGAGATGTGTTCAAGGAACTCAGAGGTAGTGGAAATGGTCTACTCCTTAAGCTGACCAGGTGTTTGTTATTATTAATATTATTTTTATTTTAATTTATTAAACATCAAATGAGTACGTATGTTTATGCACTTTGTTACGTACTTAAAATTATAAAGCTGAAATAGCCAAAGCAATGTACTCATTTATTCATTTACCTGATAGAGATCTATTATACTTGTGCCATATGGCAGGCACTGAACTTGTTGTTAGAGATTCTGCTAATCCCAAACAGGTCATGATCCCTTTACTCAAGGAGCTGATAGACTAATGTTTGATTGTTTGCAAGCAATAGACAATATGATATTTTCTCAAAAAATATCATGAGTTTAATATCCATGGACAAACTTATCCGTAATATCTCACTTTCCTCTGGATGCCTTTCTCAAATCCTGAAGCATGTACTTAGCTTAACAGGGTTGAAAAACTATGGAAGTCACCTTAGTATTCCAATTTTCCATATCATCTTAGACTCGGAATCCCTTACGTCCAGGACTAGTTTGAGAAGTTCTCACTAAAAACCGGAACCCTTCTTTGAGAAAACTTCGACCTCTAGATATGACTTGCTTGCATGGTCCAAGTTGAATTATTAATAGACACAATATATAACTGAAAAATATTTAAAAGCTCTAAGCAAATGCAAAAAAGAAAAGCTATGATCTTCCTGAAATTACGAAATATGTCATATGTCTTCTGGTACTCTAGAGCAGAACCTTTCACAAAAAAATAATTTTTTCATCTCACAAAGTCCAATCCATTTAGTATTGAAGTTAAGGAGGTCTCCAGGACCTGTCCCGAAGTTACCTCCTTTCCAGTGTTTCTGCTATGAAACCCACTGTTTAAACGACGTGAACCTCATTCTTTAGGAATATGTCCCTTAAATAACAGGGAAAGATGGTTCTCGAATGTGTTTCTTAGCGGTCTGATTGGGTGATGCGTGCAGCCCTGATTTTTGCACAACCTCAGTGGCCACAGAACTGCAGGGCTCTTTCTGGCCAGGTCAGATCATAGCCGCATCCTGACACTCGATATCAAACAGCTGGATAGACAGTGAAGTAAGAACTGATTCCTCAGAGTAAGGCAAAAAGTTCCTGGGTGTGGAAAACAGTGTCTCCTCCATTCATCATTTAAGTTCCCACTAGAATTCTTTTACCTCCCTGAAGCCTTTTTTGATCTTTAAAGTATTTTCAAAAATCTCTGTTCTTTCATAGAAGTTTCAGTAACCGACCATCTCTTACTACCTGGCCTTTTGTATGCTTTTCTCTGTTTCTGGATTGAAAATTCTAAAAGGAAAGCTCTGTGTCTAATTCAGCTGCATGCACTTCATAGCTCCAAGCACTGTGCTAAGAATATTTCCCAAAAGAACGAATGAATGGCTTTTCCGTATTTGTTGTATTTAATGGAATAATGCGAAGCTGATCCAGGTCAAGCTCTGCCTCCACCCTCCTCTTCTATTCCTCAAGATTACAGAGCAAAGTCCTGACCAGACTTCAACACGGGCCAATGCTAAGGCATTTGTCTCACCGAGAGACTTCTCTGTTGAAGTAGGACTATAAATTTAGGTTTTTAATCCCCAAAGCACTATTTACTCTGCACTTGAAGTAAATATTGACCACATAAAGACGCTAAATATTTTCCTCCTGAGTAAGATTTTATAGCCCATATCTTAGAATTCAGTCACATGTGCCATACTCCTAGACTACTGCTATTGAATTGGTAATGACAATCAAGGACTGTGTTATTTCCTTGGACTTAATCTAGAGGAAATATTGCTCTCGAACTTCTTCCTGAACAGTACAGAGAAATGGTAGATGCTAAGTCTTATACTGCTATTCCTATAAAGGCTTATCTGTGAAGATACTATGAAAAATGTATATTCCCTTTTCTTGTCACTTTGTAAATCTTTACAGCATGAATCCCTTATGCTGTATATTATTTCACAAAATGATAGAGTTTAAGGAATAAAAGGAATCTCCAAACATAACTGTATGTCCTCCACAAAGTCTTATTTTGTTAGAAGTAAAATAGTATTATAAATAAAATTCCAAATAAAATATTTTATAAATGCACACAGTTTGGTTATCAGAAGAGCAACTGACTTTGACTTTATATATTACCAGTGAACCTAATAATCGCTAATTTTTGGTATTGGATTCTTTTTAGAATCAGCTACATTGGGGCGCCTGGGTGGCTCAGTGGGTTAAGCCACTGCCTTCGGCTCAGGTCATGATCTCGGGGTCCTGGGATCGAGTTCTACATCGGGCTCTCTGCTCAGCAGGGAGCCTGCTTCCTCCTCCTTCTCTCTCTACCTGCCTCTCTGCCTACTTGTAATCTCTCTCTCTGTCAAATAAATAAATAAAATCTTTAAAAAAAAAAAAAAAGAATCAGCTACATTTTATTTTTTTCCAGCTTTACTGAAATATGGTTGAGAAATAAAATGTGAAGTTGTACAATGTGATGTTTTGATAAATGAATACATTGTGAAATGATTAATGTAGTCATTAATACAATCACAAACATATCCATCACCTCAAATAATAACCTTCTTGTGTGTGTGATAGAACACTGGAAATCTACTTAGCAACTTATTCATTTGGTCAACTTGTTATGGTTTTCATTGTATAAATCTTTGACTTCCTTGGTTGCATTTATTCCTCAGCACTTTATTTTCAACTCCATGTTACTTTAATTTTACATAGATTAAAGTCCCACTATAATAGTACCTTACTGATGGAACCATTTTTGTCCTTTTCATGGGAAATCTACTTTTAGAAGAACCACAGAAAAATGTTTTAAAGCTTTTGTTGGAGTGCTGAATGGAGTTTATTTTACTTTCCTTTTGGAAACAAAACTGAAAACATTAGAAGCAACATGATGATGTTACTATTTGGTTGTCGTTGTTTGTTTCTTTTGGTATAGCTGGACTAGAGAACATAACTGTGACTATTAGCTAAAAGGCTAAAAGTAGAGCTTCCCATTACCTTCCAGCAAGTCTAGAGTTTGGAATTGACAGTTAAGGGAGTTGAAGTTTCAGATTCTAAATTCAGGAAAATTCACAGCCTCCTTCGCAAGTCAGACTTTCAGGCCTGTCTCTAAAAAACAGGCCTCAGGCCCTGACTTGGTTAGGCTTACCAATTAAAGTCAAGGCAGAGAAAGATAGAGTGATCTGACTGGGGGCAGGAGCAAGAGACAGACAGAGGGGGAGAGAGACAGGCAAAACCACACATGAACCTTTATCCCACTCTTACCAAAATAAAACTTCTGTTATGAGAGGAGCAAGTAGGAAAGAAAAATGGGTAAACTTTTTCCCCAGCGTTTAAAATGGAGTGCAGAAGTTCCTATTTTATGTGAAATTGACATCTAGAAAGAGTCAGAAAATCAGCCCTATATTTGTTTAATTTAAAAATTATTTTATATTTGAAACTGAGAGAAAGTGTTAGAAGGAAAATCTATATTTTTTTACATTGCAATTAAATTCCTTTATTGAAAAAAATAACTTAGGGAAAGAGTCAGAAGGATAACCAAAGCTAGAACCATATATCCTCTCTGTGGGAAACTTAAATGTTGAGAGCAATAAGACAAAGGGAGTAAGAAAAATAAAATGGATGGCCTTCAAAATGGATGGACAAAATAGTTAATTCCTAAATATAGCAATGTTAGCTTCTAAATCTTATACTTTCACCTTCTGATAGAATCAGTGAACTCTTCAATCTGCTTAAAATAAATCTCTTTGCATAAATGAAACAAGATGGGGTCAGGAGGGAGACAAACCATAAGAGACTCTTAATCTCACAAAACAAACTGAGGGTTGCCGGGGAAAGGGGGTTAGGGAGAGGGTGGTGGGGTTATGGACACTGGGGAAGGTATGTGCTATGGTGAGTGCTGTGAAGCGTGTAAACCTGGCGATTCACAGACCTGTACCCCTGGGGCTAATAATACATTGTATGTTTATTTAAAAATTTAAAAATATTAAAAAACAATAAAAAATAAATCTCTTTGCTTAAACTAGTTAATTTCTGTTGCTTGTGGCCAAGGATCTTAAGTAACATACTACCAGACAATTGTCTCAGATTGCCACATGGCATAGGACAAGATGGAGGCCATTAAACTGATGGGCAGGTCAAAACACCTAGTCTCAAAGCCACTGAAAAGAAACAGAAACTCCCAGGTCAGGACTAGAACCAAAGGCTTTAATTCTGCAATATCATTTGTTTTGAAATCTAGTCCCCCTCTGGTCCAAGAAATGGAAATAGACACAAAAAATGGAAAAATCTTAAAGGGTTGTATTTCTAGCAAAAACAAAGCCTGCCAAATGACAAAGTATTTATAATCTCAAATCTCACACACTGTAGAAGAAGGGTTACAAAAGTGGGTTAGTTTCCAAGCCTTCCCCAGAACTATCTCAGAAATGGTCTGGAAGTCAACATCAAGAGAGCAGAGTGGAGTCAGTCTTCCAGTTACATTTTGGGACTATAACATGGAACAGCTTCTTCTGGTAGCAACTGCTGTATTATTTAGTCCTTTAGTTGTGAGCAACATGTAAGAATGATAATTAAAATAAAAAGGTGAAATTTACTAGGAGGATAACATATATAGAATTGATCAAATACTACAACAGCACAGGAAGCAAGCAGCATAATCGGGAATGTATAAGCACTATACCTAGTGTTTCACATTAATCCTGAAATCATTACTTTTAAATGTTTTCCTGAGTCAGTTCCTCAGGAAGAACATTGTTTCAGATATTTTTTTTATCTATCTGCCCAACCCCTGCTCATAATTCCCTTCCTCTTAGAATGAACAGCAGGGGACCTCCTCTCAGCCATATTGTTATGATCACTTTATGGACCACATTTGATTGAAGAGGGACCAACATCTAGACAAGCTGGGTCAATGAGATTCTCTTCACTAGAATTTAGAATTTGATCTAAAAGACATGCTAGAAATTGGGAGTTGTCATTAAAGTGAGAATCTTTAAAGAACTAGCCATTAATCCCTGTCTCCGGGATTTGTTTTTCCTGGTTGCCACATTCAAAAGACCTAATTGTTCAACATTTCCTTGGATTTCACGAGATGTCATAATTATTTCTAAAAAAATTTTCTCTTTCTGTAAATTAGTATGAGTCAGTTTATGGCATTGATACCTGGAGAAACCTAATCCCTACACTGACTAGTTAAGTTTCTTGTAAGATTTGGTGTTGATGTTTAAGGGACAGGCATAGCTGCAGTAACTTTAGAAGCCAGCTTCTTGGATAAACCCTAATCCCAGTATAGAGAGTGCCTCTTCGTTAATTCCAAGCTGATGCTTGAGACTCCAAAGGAGAGTCTCCCGCCATTAAAAATAAATGAATAAACAAACAAACACATGTATAACACATTCCCTGAGATCAGCATTTTAATCCTAAAGGAAGAAAAGAATTATCAATCTGAGTTGGCTGGTAACAGTAATTTTTTTAGAGATTTTTTTTTTCTAGACTAATCTCCTTAATTGGCTATCTCGAAGAAGAAGAAATCCCTGAGAGTATAAACATGACCAGTGATAACTGTGGCCCTCAAATGTCTTATAAGAAAGGGATTATTCCACAAAAAGCTGTATGCTTGATCAGATACTGGTGTTAAGGATCATTATCTGTGTAAGGGCATTGGAGTAGTATAAGTCTTCCAGTGTCCTGTAGGAAAGAAGGGAGCCATGAAGGACCCTTCACCCCCAACAGCAACAAAGGAGACCAATGCAAATATAAACCTTGTCAATGTAAATATAAACTTTGAGTCTTCAGAATGCACCATTTGTGAACCTGGTCTGTCTACAAAGGGTGTGGAGCTCTTAAATCTTGACGTGGTTAAACCCAGATTGGACCAGACTTGGTATTTCCTGCTGTGTTAGCTGAAAAGTAATAGCCCCCAATTCCAGTTAGAGTAATCTGAAGAGTAAAATTATTACAAGGTTTCAGAATTGTTTAAAGGCAGGCTTGCAGTTGGGGAGCAGGTGAAAACTAGAACCACAAATCAAAAAGCCATCTGGAACTTCAAGTGTCCTCTCCCTATCTTTCGTTTTTATTTTCTCTGCCTGTCATGAAAAAATGTAAGTAACCCTCCCACATTCACTCAGCTAGTTTGTTACAGAGGTAGAACTGCAATTCCAAGCTTCCGACTTCGGGTTTTAAGCAATTTTACTTCACTGAACTCTCTGCCTTGAGAGCAACTAAAATCAGCCATGCAAATCTAACTCCTTCCATGTTTTACTGACTGGTAAATTGCACCAAGTGAACAGGTATTAACTGAGTTTCAAGGAGTAGTTGCATGAAGGCCCATATATGCCCCTCCTTTCACCTGTCTGCTGCTTTTCCAAAATAGTGTAGTAGGTGGAGTCATTGACCAAGAAGTCACCTGGTCCATCCATGTCCTTCATTAAGCAGACTGTAAGCAAGTCATTTAAACTCTCCCAAGTCTGACTTTCTTGTCTTTAAAGCAAGGTAGTGATCGTATCACCCACAAAGTATTGCTGTGAAACTAAAGTGAAATATTGCACACACGAGACATCCAGTAGTGCACCAGCACGTGGTGAACCTTTTGATGGTACTAGAGCTGTTAGTATCGCCATTCCCACGTCAGTTCTCCAGACAGCTTTGCCATCCCATCTCCAGTTCTAAACAGAAACACCATGGCCTTGAGCATTCTCCGAGCAAGATATGTACATTGATAAAAACAATCTTTTAGTGTCTTGGTGGAGAAGGAAGTGAGGGGAAGAGATGAACTGACATTCATTTGCAACCGAATGTAGGAGTCAAAGTCTGGTTTCCCAAAGACAATGGCCGGTATTTCTGGGCAGCTGTCACACCTCCCCAGTTTACACAGATGCAACAGCACCTGCTGAATTAACCTGTGGCATTTGCCAAAGCCAACCTCTGCCAGAAACAAATTTCTTTCCTCCTGGCATGTTGAATAAGAGATAGGAATGCATTAAACATTTACTGAGACACTTCAAGATGGTCTCAGGTAACAGGAAGTGTTTTGAGATTTATTTGGCATACTTTAAGTGCACATAAGACAGCAGGAGATATGCAGGGAATGTTCCTGAGATTTTTTTTCTTTTCAATCAGCTTCCTCTGTGACTTTTACACTATAATTTATTTTTAAAGAGGCATCATAGTTTTCTAGGTGCCATAATAAAATCTAAAATAAATGTTTTCACCCAGTTAAGCACTATTAAAAGGAAAGGATACTGAATTCATTTAAATACATTTGCAAAAGATTGATTTTCCCAAGAGAGTGTACATATTCTATTTTTTTAATTATTCTTGAAGTTTTGCCTATCAACTGACAATTTCCCACAGAAGGGAAGCAAAACAGCCTGGCTTTCCTGACAGCAAAGAGTTATAATAATACTAGAATGAAAACAGGTTTGTCACTTTCCTTATCTGTTCTAATGTCTGAGTTCTGGGAGTCAGAAATGAAATAGTGAACACAATTTAGTGAATTGTGAACACAATTGCTAAGAATATATTAAACTGAAAATTAAATTCAAAGTCAACTTTCTCTAGTTTTTAAAGCTTAGGATGCTCATCTTTAACTGTAAGTAACCAGTAGGGTAAGTTATACAAAATTAGAGTAAAAGGTGGTCATAATTACTTTACTTTTGTGACTACTTTAAAGCTTCTCTAAAACCCAGCCCCTGCCTTGGTGACTGTTGATAGAGGTTTCTCAGTAATACATAAGGAACCCATTAAGCCCTCCCTAGCTCTTTTACTTAACCTAGGTCAGCAACCTCAAATCTCCTTCCTATCTTAGCATAGTTCTTCTTTCTAAGCCATGGTTTCTTATATCATTGAATTTGGTTCAGATCTTCCTGAACCTGGTCCTCCCCCAAAGGCCATGATCTCTGTTGAAAAGTAGTGTTGGTTACACAACATTTTGAATATAGCTAATGTACAACATTGTGATTTGTTCAACCATGGTTTAAAAATGGTAAATATTACGTTGTGCATATTTTACCATACACAAAAAAAGTTACTGTCTCTAACTTTATTCCTAGTTGGCAGAGGGGCTTTCATCTCAGAGGACCCTGGCCAGTAGGGTACACTTATTTGTTTCCAACAGGTCCAACATCTCTATCTTTGCATGCCAAAAGCAAAAGCTTTTTGGACTAATCATAGATATACAAAATACAACTATATCTTTATACCCTTTCCCTTCTCCTTCACAAGATGAATACATCTTCCCCCTGGTATATATGTGGGCTTATGACTCTCTTGAAACCAACTGAATGTCGTAGACTCATCCTACATACGTAGATACCATACTGTGTAAATTTTGAGGTCAAATGATTAAAGGCAATTCCTCTTTCTTACTTGCTCAGACTCTCAGGTTGGCTTCCTCAACCACCACGTAGGCAGTCAAAGTATCCTGGGGCCACTATGCTATAAGGAGGCCCAAACTAATGAACACCAAGAGACCAATGGAAAAGCTCAAATACTGCAGGAAGTCAGAGAGATGTAGCCCTCAGCTGTTCCAGCTTCAGTCACTCTCTGACCACAACTGCATGAGGCTCTGAGCCAACACTACACCATCAAGCCCTTCCCAAATCCCAGATTCACCAAACTACAAGAGGTAATAAAATCACTGTTGTCAGTTTGGATCCATAAGTTGTTATGGAGCAAATAGAGAACTGGAACAGAATTTGGTGCTTGAAAGTGGGTGCCGTAATAAAACCCCAAAAATATGTGACACTGGGTTTAAAACTAAGCAGACATCGGAAGAACCTTGATGAGACTGTTAAGCTTAAAGGACCTGGAGAAAAGTTCAGCGGAACCTTAAAAGATCTCAAGAAGCCTGTCTCTGGAATCATGAAGAAGAGTAAGGAACATATTATTAGAAGGATAAGGAAAGAAGATCCTTCCATGTAGCAACAGAAAGTTGAGCAAAGCTGTCATCTGAGGTAACGTGGAAAATAGCAGATGTACTTAATGAACTTGATGATCTGGCTAAGGAAATTTCCAGGCAGAATGATGAGAGTGATGCTTGGTTTCTTCAAGCTGCCTATCAAAAAACTAGAGAAGAGATGAACTAAAAAATAAATTCTGCAAATTTTGAGTTGGATTTAGAAAAGATCCCCAAAATAGGCTTTTTGGCTAGCAAAAGCTTCTCAAAATAAGAAAGGGTCTCAGGTCAAAGATCAAATCTAAAATGTGACTATAGGATTATCAGAAAGACTTAAGACAGGGCCTCCTGGCACCTTTCAGACAGACAAAAATGCCTCAGAGGACCTTAAGGTCGTGGCTTTCAGTTAGACAAAGATTCTTGAGAGTCTTTTTTTTTTTTTTAAGATTTTATTTATTTATTTGACAGAGATCACAAGTAGGCAGAGAGGCAGCCAGAGAGAGAGAGAGAGAGAAGCAGGCTCCCTGCTGAGCAGAAAGCCCCATGTGGGGCTCAATCCAGGACCCTGGGATCATGACCTGAGCCGAAGGCAGAGGCCTTAACCCACTGAGCCACCCAGGTGCCCTGATTCTTGAGAGTCTTAAAGCATGGTCCCTCATCAACCTCCCAAGTAAACCCAAGGCAGAAAGGGGCTTATCCTGAAGAAATCTGTGAATGTGGCTACTGAGGTAAATTAGAAATGAATAGCCAGGAAGCCTCTGCAACAGTTTAAAAAAAAAATAGTATTTGAGAAAGCTGAAAATTAAAAGAGGTTTTTGAAAGTGACCCACCTGGTAGCTTCTTGTTTGTCTTTGAGATTTTGTGTATCTCTGAGCAGGAGCCACAGAGAGGCCCAGTTCATGAGTGAATGTCTCAGGAGATGCCCCAGAAAGGGTCTGGGTCCCTTTTGTTAACTGGGTCATTCAACTAATTATTGTCCAAGGTCAAGGATGTCTCACTCACATCATCAATTAAAGGGACAATGTGGAATTGGATTTAGTTTGGAAGCCTAGATACCTGTATCTGAGAAGAAGCAAAAACAACAAAATAGAATTGTACTGAGATTGGAAATAGAAAAACAGAGTGTGAGGACCAAGCCAAGCTCATAACCCCAATAGTAAAGGTATAGTGAAGCAGAGTGGTCCTAGGATATTAAGAAGAAGTACCTTAAAACAGATCACTATAAAAAGATTTAATATGCCTAGGTATCTGGTTCTAACTCACCCTCTAGAAGCCCCTGAAGGTCAAATCCGCTTCTTTCCCCATAGAGTTTTAAGGAAGTGGATATGGAGGTATAATTTTGATTCCTAACCTTGAGGCCCTAGGAATGGAAAAGGTTTTAGACACAAACATCACATTTTTCCTTTTTTCACAGAAAACCCCATGTCTGATTTCATAAATTCAAAACTTAGCATGATGCATTTAATTGTAATTTCTTTCTCGGCCTAGGTAAAGTTCAATCTGAAACAATTTCAGAGTGTTTCATTTTAATGATTGAAATGTGTATTCAATTCCTATAAAAATCCAAAGCTCCATTCTGAATGCAGTTGACATTCTCCAGCACATCATTTAAATTTCTCCTAGTAATTTTCTGCCTTACTGTGAGACAGTGATATTACATTGCCTCAAGGCATTTTGCATATTTTGTTGATTTTAACATTTAAAGTCCTGGTGGTTTTTACTCTCTCATTATGTCCCTGTTCATGTCCCATATTTCCCTCTACTCCTCCCTAGAGAGCAGTAAAAGAGTTGAAATAATTTGTGTGAGTTTAAAAAGCAATTTCTCTGAGATGGGGACAGATGAGGGTTTGAGACAGGAGCACTGATGAAGATAGAAGAAGAAAAGGAAGTTTGCTCTGGTTATGATGGCCATGAGGATACAATAATTGAATTCTTCTACCTACCATGTAGAGGTCCTCAAAAAAAGATGGAAACTGAATATTAGAGTCACTTTCAGCATTTAGGGAAACAAACAAATTTGTAAAACTGCTATATTATTTGCAATTTCTTAGGCAAAAAAAATAAGACTGGCAAGGGGTAAAAGTAATAGGGTATACCAGGTCTCTCACCTTTCAAAAGTGAACTCTGTTGAGGAGAGAAGAAAAACTTGAATAAACACAAGAGAGAAGAATAAGCTCATCTGATCAAAAGGCAATGTCAAGAATCATTATATCTATTATAAATTTTCAAATACCTCCATTCCAATGTATTATGGAAAAGAAGAACCTGTCTCATATCAAATGATTACTGTATCTATGTATTGCATATTTTACTTACATATTGATAACTTAATGTCTAGACTATGGTGCATAATCCTAGGAAATTTTACACTTCATATAGTAATATTCTTTATAAATATTTTCATTGTTAATCTTAACCCATCATTTCCTCTCATTCATCTGCTTTCTTTCGCTTACATCTTTTTCATTTATCTATCCATCAATCCACCCACCCATCCAGCACTTACTGAGGAATGCTAGTGTGGTAGATTCAAGATGGTTACACATTATTTTACCCTTTCCAATTGAAAGCTAGGATCTATATCCCCTGTGTTTGAATCCAGATTGGTTTTGCTACTACTTTGTCCTATTAGAATGATTGGTCAAGCTGAATTAAGGTTGCTTCATCTTTTTTGAGCCAGGACTTAAAAGATTGGGGCTCTTACTTCCTACTTGTCCTGGGTTGAATCAGTCACCTTGTGAGAAGTTCAATGTCCCCGAGTCTACCATGGTATGAGGAAGCCCAGGTTGGCTACATGCAGAGGCCACATGGAGAGAGATGACCAAGTAGCCCTTGAGATAGACATGAGTGAGGAAGCTTCCTGACCCCAGCCACAGGTCATCTGACTGCAAACATGAGTGACCCTAATAAACAACCTACCACTATGTCTGTCAACACTCAGGAGAGATAAAAACAATATATTGCTATTTAAGGGAACTACGTTTTGGAAAGGATTATTATACAGCAATAACCAGAACAACTATTCTTCACATGGAGTGTTGGGAGCATACAAAGAGAAGGAAAGTAAGAACACTTCCTTCAGGAAAACAATAGAAAAGGTTTTTAATTCACATAATAAGAAGTGGTACACTTTTTTTTTTTTTTCCCTCTAGAGAGAGCACACACATGCTGGACAGGGGAGGGGCAAAGGGAGACAGAGAGAGAGAATCTTAAGCAGGTTCCACACCCAGTGTGGAGCTCAAGAACAGTCTCACCACCCTGAGATCGTGACCTGGGCTGAAATCAAGAGTCAGATGCTTAACCAACTGTGCCACCAGGTGCCTGACTTCTTTTCATGGTTAACTAGAGCTAGAATGAGGTGTCAAAACAGGCTCACTGTTGAAGTAAAAGAGAGAAGTGAATTTCACTGTGTGATTTAGATTATCTGAGTCTTGGTTTCCCTATCTGTAAATCTTGTAAAGATTAAATAGATTAATCATGCACAATACTTAGACTATGTTCTGGCTCCATAGTAAATGATCAATATGTGTTAGCTGCTATTATTATTACTATTCCTGTTATTATCAGCAGTAGTAGTGGCAAAGACACCTCCATGCCAAGATTAACTAAAAAGGCCAATAACTCCCTCATGTTAGTTCTGCTGGCCCCTGGTGGGAAACAGATCCATAGTTACACTTCTGCATCCCATTCTAATGTTTTTTTGAGCATCTTTGACCTTCAATAGCCTCCAAAGTGTTGTATTGCCTTACATCATGCTAGTCTGTCTAAAATCATTGTTTCTCAAAAGTACATAGGGAAAAACATTATGGCATAATGTTTAAGAGTGGGCTCAAATCCTATTTTGAACATACATTGGCTGTGTGACTTTCTGTGCTTTGGCTCTCTCATCTTCAAAACAAAACAAAATTCTTTATCTACCTCAAGAAGTTGTAGAGAGGATCCAGTGGGATAATATGTGTAGAGTCCTTAGCATGTAATGTGGAATAAATGTTGTTATTCTGATGATTATTATTACCAGTGGCAAGTACAAATAATACAGTCTCTACTACATGCAAGTCATTTTTCTATATTATTAATGAGCCATTCTGTAGCCTTTGATCATAATTATTACCATTCCTATAAGAAAACTGAGGTTCAGAGACAAATTACTTTCCCACTGCCCGCTAGCTATGAACTTAGAAAGTTGGACTTCAATCCACATCTGTCTGATTTTAAGCCTCATTCCTTTGCTGCTATGTCATTCCTTCCTTCTTGAAAAACAGTAATATTTACCAGAAATAGGAATTAATATACACTCTTACTTTATTTGGGTTGCCAGATTTACCAAGTAAAATTTTTAAAAAATATTTGTTTTTTTATCTGAAATTCAAATTTAACTGTATCTGGTAACCCAGTGTTTTTCTGTCTTTTTAGCTGTTAAACTTAAAAGCTTTTTTGCTTTTTGCCTAGCCACTGAAAACCAGAGATCTTGCCTTTTGCAACTTACATTTTCTTTTTGCTAGATAAAATTTGGTTGAGGGAAGAAGCACGTTTTTGTAACAGAGATCTCCTACTCTTAGAGTCACAGATTATTACCCAAGCAGATTGAAAGTGCCCCTTGGACAAAAAGGCTTTTCCTCACTCATGTGTGTGTCTCCCAACATGATCTATAGCATATCTGGGCACTCAAACAATGCTTGTGGAATGAAAACAGCCGTCAAGTTTCCTAGGGGTCCTTCAGAAGAAAGATTGGAAGTGTTAGAAAATGTTTACTACCGAATGGTGCACATATGGCACATAGGAAGCAGCAAGTCCTTTGTGTACCTGTTCGGCAACTTAGAAACTGACATTCTCTTTCCCTTCCATGACCAAAAGCTACTCCAAATGCATTTATCCCAGCCTTAGGTAAATGCTTTGACTGCTTGCTTATTCCTGTTGAAGCTCTAAACTGTCAAAATAGACTAATACTAGCATACCTAAAATGCTAAATACTTTGGACCATAGTCTGATTCAAAACTGTGTCATAGCAGGAAAGCGTCATCATCATCTGTGTCGTCGTCACTCCTAACTGCTCACAGCATCATCTTTAAGATTCCGTTGCGTGAGAACATCATAAACTAAGGAAACCCTTTGGAGCAAGCAAGAGAAGTGCTGATTAAAGCTCAAGCACAGGCATAGACAGTGGGTGGGGCCCCAGGAATAAAATTACCACAAGAGACAAAAGCAATGTGCTTGGAAAGGAGAAAAAGAAAAAAAAATTGCTCTGTGAACTGGAAAAAATGGGAGATCTGACTCAGAACAGGCTGGAGAAGTACATGCATCTAAAAAACTATAACCCTGACAGCCTTGGCCAGCTTTTGCCTGGGGATTTCTGGACACAGTATCTCTGGAGGGGTGGGGTTATCTGCATTGCCCAGGCCAGGGTTCTGAAGTAGCACCCATCAGAGTGGCAAGAGATACAGAGTAATCCAACCCCATTGCCATGAACTTGACCATCAGTGACGGTATAGTTGACCCTTGAACAACAAGGGGGTTAGGGATGCCAACCGCCAGTGCACTCAAAAATCCACCTACAACTTCTGACTTCCTAAAAACATAACGACTCAACCAGAAGCCTAGCCAATAGAATAAGCAGTCAATTAACACATTTGGTATGTTGTATGTATTATATGCCATAGTCTTACAATAAAGTAAACCACAGAAAAGAAAATGTTCCTAAGAAAATCATAAAGAACAGAAAATACATTTACATCACTGCCCTATATTTATTGAAAAAAAAAATCCACTTGGAAATGGACCTGCATTGTTCAAACCTGTGCTGTTCAAGGGTCCAATATATGTATACTGTGGACAATTCTCTGCCTTATATGATCTTGTATAACTTACTTAAGATCTCTGTGTCTCTATGCTCTCATCTGTAAAGGGGGGTTAAAAATAATACCTGTGTCACGTCTGTCATACAAGCTACAGTTAAGGAACAACATTATAAATGCTTACTCTTAATATTACTATTTTTCTGTAGGCACTCTAGTATGCAGAGACATTAGTTTCTTATACTAAAATAAGCTGTAGTCTTGGGAGCCCAAAACAGTCTGGGTCTTGAATTCCAGGGAACAAGAGGGAGCTTCCCTTTTGAAAGTCCACCTATTCTGGGCAGTAGGAAGAAACACCTAATTCTTCCAGTCTACCCCTCCAATTCTGACACCAAATCTCAGGCCTAGGGTGTAGCAGAATGCCAGAACACCTCAAAAAACCCCAGGGTACAATGGGTATAGAGCATTCTGCAGGCTCAGAGCATGCCCTTTGGGGCCAGCACCAGCTCTGGGATCTGGAGTGAAGAGGACTGGCACCCCTGGCCAATGCTAGACACACATGGAGGGGTGTGTGTGAACATGGAGGGGTCAGAAGAGTCTTTGATGAGGGCAGGCAGCTGTTTAAGCTTTACCCTTTAGTCTGCCATATCAAAGTCTGATACCGCCCCACCCAACTATATGGACACAGTAAAGAAAATAGTACTACCAGGTGCCTGGGTGGCTTAGTTGTTAAGCAACTGCCTTTGGCTCAGGTCATGATCCCAGAGTTCTGGGATCTAAGGCCCACATCAGGGTCCCAGCTCCATGGAGAGTCTGCTTCTCTCTCTTTCTCCCCTCTCATGCTCTCTCTCAAATAAATAAATAAAATCTTTTAAAAAAAAGAAAAGAAAAGAAAATAGTACTACTCATTTTTTTTTTCCTATAGGGAAAAGAGGGACCTGTGGACAAAGGGTGAAAAGATACACAATGCTGGGGTAAAGAGAGGAGAATAAAATATATTCTACAGATCACTGATATGAAATCTTCCTGTATTTTGCATTTTAATTAAGGAAAAAAGGGGCACAAACTCTACATCTCCTTTTTCAGGACCTGATCCATTTTTTTTTTACTAGGTTTTGAAAGCTTAACTTAGATTATTTTTACTTTTTCATTCATGCAGTATAGCACATTTTTAATTGTTACCAGATCCTGGATATGGCTAGGATGAGAAGTTTGATGATAGCAGTGTGTGACATTTGATTTTTTTAAAGAAATTTCAGAACATTCCTTTACCCTTTGAGTAGACTTTGTTTAAGTTCCTAAGAATTTATTCAGAAAAATGAAAAACCAAAAGAACAAAAAATAATTTTCTGTTTCTCAACATTTTTTTTTACCTGTTGAATCATCTTATTTTTGTTTTGCTGACTCACTTTTTCTCTGAGGGTTGGGACCCTAAAGTAACTAACTACTTTAATGGGTTTTTTTTTTTTCTCAAAACAAAACAAAAATCCAAAAAATAAACAAACCACAGTTTCCTGGCTAGAGCACATTTACAGAGATTTGTTTTTTTCTTTCCCCATCAGTACTTATCGCAAATACAGTACTTACAATTCATAAAATGACAGCATACACTGCTCTTTTCAACACTTTCAGAAATACATTTAGTGGTATGTTTGTGGATGGCAAAATGATGTCAACACATTTATCCATCTGCCTTTCTACTAAATTGGAGATCAACACAGGGTATTTGATGTATACCGTGGATTATAAGTGCTATCCTCAACACTTCAGAAAATGGGTTACACCAAAAGCTATAAACATGAACTCATGATACTTTATTTAGAATTGGAAAACTACAAATATCAGAATAGCTTATTCTATATTGATCCTTTTGTGGAAGAGATATAATCTTCGGAAATAATGTTGGCTAAAATTTTCTCTCTAAAGAAACAATGCAAACAAACAAAATAGTGAAAGTACTTTTTCTTATAGAGAAGCCCTTGTAAGTTTTCCTAGGAGAAAATGGGTAAGAGCTCATCACATGAAACTTCTATTTCTACTTCTGTGTATAATGTGTGTGTGTGTGTACGAGTGTGTGTGTGCGAGTGTGTGTGTGTGTGTGTGTGTGTGTGTGTGTGTATTTGTGGGTGATTTTGAAGGTTTGGGGAACTGCTGAGGTACACAGAACTTGAGGATCCAAGTTCTTTAGCCACCACGTAAGTAGTCCAAGTACCCCTAGGCCACCATGCTGTGAGAAAGCCCAAACTAGACCCCAGAGAGAGTCCATATGGAAAGCCCGAAGACTACATGAGGAGGGAGACTTAAAATTACATGACAAGCCAGTACCCAGCCGTTCCAGTTTCCACTCTTCCAGCTCCACATCACCGTCTGTCTGAAACCTCCTGGAAGCCCCTGAGCTGGGAACTTTCCAAGTTTTTACCCACAGAAACTGAGAGATAATAAAATGATTCATGCTGTTTAAAGCCACACACACGCACGCGCGTGCATGCACACACACACATGTCCACGCGCACCCACAAGATAGAAAACTGACATTTCCCTCAGGGCACTTGCCAATTTTTGGAGCATAGTGAGAGACCAAGAATCTGGAGGCAGAGTTTAACCAAGGGCAATTGCAAAGAGGCAAAGAACCCTAAGAACTTTTGAAGAATCAGGGTGCTGAAGAGACAAAACTTGGAGACTGTCAAGTAGCCAATATTTATAATTAAAAGATGGGTTTTACACCTTATTGACTGCTCTTTCCACCTCACACCCACAAAAATGGCTACATTGAAAAAGACTGATGATAACAAGTATTGGTGAGCATGTGGAGTGGCCGAAATTTACATACACTGCTTGTGAGAGTTGACAGTGTAACAGGCACTTTGCATATCCATTTGGCACTCAGTATCTGCTAATGCTAACCAGGTATATTCCAGTCCTAGATATGCTCTTAAATATACACTTAGCAGAAATGACTACATCTACTCATGAAAAGAAACGTACAGTAGGGCATAGCAGCACTATCTGTAATAGAGAAAACCAGGAAGCAATCCAAATGGTCATCCCATTAGAATGGACAAATAAATGATGTTATGTTTGTACAATGAAATACTGTGCAGTGCTGAAGGTAAATGAGCTACTTCTCTATGGAAACAGCTTAACCTAACAAACATTATGTTGATTAGGATAAAGCCAGACACAAAAGAATTCCTTCTATTTGATTTTATTTATATAAAGCTCAAAAACACACAAAATTAATCTGTGCTTATTGGGTATTTACCCCATAGATACAGACGTAGTGAAAAGAAAGGCCACTGTACCCCAGTGTTCATAGAAGCAATGGCCACAGTCACCAAACTGTGGAAAGAGCCAAGATGCCTTTCAATGGATGAATGGATAAAGAAGATATGGTCCATATATACGTTGGAGTATTATGCCTCTATCAGAAAGGATGATTACCCAACTTTTGTATCAACATGGAAAGTACTGAAACAGATTGTGCTGAGATAAATAAGTCAAACAGAGAGAGTCAATTATCATATGGTTTTGCTTATTTGTGGAGCATAAGGAATAATAACACGGAGGACATGGGGAGACAGAGAGGTGAAGTGAGTGGGGGAAATTAGAGGGGGAGACGAACCATGAAAGACTATGGACTCTGAGAAACAAACTGAGGGTTTTGGAGGGGAGGGGGTGAGGGGATGGGTGAGCCTGATGGTGGGTATTTTGGAGGGCATGTATTGCATGGAGCACTGGGTGTGGTGCATAAACAAAGAATTCTGGAACACTGAAAAGAAATAAATTAAAATACAAAAAAACCCAAAAAACAAAAAAGCTAATCTATGCTGTTAGAGGTTGGGATAATGACCTCAGAAAGGATAGTGACTGGCAGTGGTCATTAGCAGAGGTCTGGGTAGCAACATTCTAGTTCTCAACCAGTTGCTAGTTCCATGGGTATTTTCTCTTGCTGAAAATTTATTGAGCTTTACACTATGACTTGTGTCTACCAGTATGAAGGCCATACTTGAATAAGTAATTATTTTCAAAACGTAAGATCTCATCTCTTCATTTTTATGAGTTTTACTTCTGAGAGTTTTCCAGGTTTTCACAGTGAAGAGCCAAGATCATGGCTCTGGCAGGGGGAGGAAGAGTAATCATTTTGAAAAAGAAAATACAACTAACATATCCTACATAACAAAAGCCTACTCTCCAGGGGCAAAGACTTTACCAGAACCTTCTCCCAGGTAAAGTTAAGAGCCTTTACCTAACTCCTGCTCCTTCTAGCCTGGAGTGGGTGTGGGGATTGGGATGGGGGCAGGGGAAGGGAAAAAAAAAAAACACTTGTGAAAGTCAAAACCCAGGAACACAGGCTCAGTAAATGGCTGAGATTTAAATATAAAATTATAGATCATTTTCCCTCCTCTACACCTTACCAGCACACCAACAGGGCTGTCACAATAACATTAGATCATAGTTAAGAGCTGTACTGGGCAGACTCTATTTGAACACTTCTTGGGAATCCCAGGACAACAAGGAGTGAAGACACTAGAAAAATCAGAAGCCAATGGCACCTATAGCTAGCTATTGCTAACATTAAACACAGCCCAATTCCTAGACAGACTAACATAAAACCCCAGATTAAGGCCTGTTTACCTCAGGTTCTATTATCTCATGTCTAGACTTCAACAACAACAACAAAATCACAAGACAAGATACAAAGCAAGAAAAAGGAGGGTCTCTAGGCTGGACCAAGACA
This sequence comes from Neogale vison, assembly GCF_020171115.1. NCBI lineage: Eukaryota > Metazoa > Chordata > Mammalia > Carnivora > Mustelidae > Neogale > Neogale vison. The sequence goes on along the minus strand of NC_058091.1, from coordinate 73,029,693 downwards.
TGGGTTTTTTGTTTGTTTGTTTGTTTTTTAAAGATGTTATTTATTTATTTGACCGAGACACACAGTGAGAGAGGAAACACAAGCCGGCAGAGTGGGAGAAGAATCATGACTTGAACATAGACGCTTAACAACTGAGCCACCCAGGCACCCAAGACATAGTTCTTACATACAGTATAAATTGTCTCTGAACAACTGAATTAATCTACGTGCATTGAGGTAATTTTTCTTCATTGAATATAGGGCTCAGTTACCTGTTTCAGTTATAAATAATACTAAACTTTTAAAGATTATAATACTGAATTTACTTAACACATTGTCTGTTAACATGCTGAATAATAATCTCTATCTCAGCTCTCTGATCAAATGTCATGTTCTCAGTGAGTTTTTCCATGACTTAAAGTAGTGGCACTTCTCTACATTCCTGATCTATTATCCCTGCTTTACTCTTCTTCATAGTTCTAATCTTTGGTCAACACATTGTATATCTCACTCAATTGCTTATTATTTGGACTTCCCCTACTAGAATATAAGCTTCATGAGTGTTCTCTGTTTTATTCATTACCCTTCCCACTTAACCTATAATGGTTAAGTGTTTGGTAAATATGTGTTGAATAATGAATAAATATACAGTCCATCAGTATTTATCTATACTTAGATAAATACACCAAATTATATGATGCTGGCTAACATTGATTGAATTCTTACTGTGTACTAAGAACTGTGCTAAACAGCCATGGATTTTACATGGGTTACCTTTTTTAAGCTTCACAACAATGCTGTACATCAGTGCTCTTAACTTCTCCATTTTGCAAACTAGAAAACTGAAAACAAAGAGATAAGGTAAATTATCCAACATCTTCCATAGGTAAATTGGACATTTTTTTTAATCTCTTAGAATTTTGGTTAAATTACCAATATTATAAGCCATAAATGATAGGAACCCACTCACTCTAAAGAAGAACCAACATACACACCTCTGTAAGATCTTTTTTAAAAGATTTATTTATTTTAGAGAGTGTGAGTGGGGGAAGGGGCAGAGGGAGAGAAAGAGAGAATCTCAAACAGACTCCCCACTGAGCATGAAGCCTACACAGTGCAGTGAAGAGACTGTGATAACTCTACCTGTGTCTCTAGAGTTTGTAAGCATACATGGACATAGCAGCATGTCTCTAAATCTCACTTGGATAATCCTGAAGTTAAACTGATAGCAGGAGTAGCTTCTGATGGCAGGGCCCAAGGACAGGGAGCCACACATAGCCATCACTCCCAACCATTTGCTATGACAGAGCAGGGATTAATCCTTGTTGAAGCTCCCCATTTCTGAAGGGGGACTTCTGGGGCAGCAGAAGCTCAGCAGTCAGAGACCATGGAGTAAACCCACCAGATGAAGGGTCTGAGTTGAGCACAGCCATATGTCAGTCAGAGAAGGCATACAGATATCACAAAACCAGGCCAAAGTCCCCAAACGTTCTTTAAAGAATGAAATTCTCCACATATTGACTGTTGGATGTCCACTGCAGAGTAACTGTAGCCAGCTTATCAAGGGGTAGCCAAGAGAAAACAAAATTACTGGGCCAAAGAAGCAAAGGATAAATGCCTAAGAAATTTATACCCAGTTCTAACTTTTTTTTCTCCTTCACAGTGTTGGTTTGAATTTCTTTTACGTTAGGAAAGAGGGAAGAAGAGTAAGCGAACAGACTCTACACTAATGTAAGACCACAAGCCCAGGTCAGCATGAGTTGGGATAGTAAAGGGAGTTGCTTTTAACTGGATTAAGATCTAATTAACTGGTCTGTTCTGGAATTTATAACTCCTGAACTTATTTTAATTGAAAGTTCTCAGGAAGCTATGGGATCCATCTGCCTTGGATAGCATCAAGAAATGAAGAAGGCATGATCAAATCGGACATGTTAAAAGTGATAGTGAAGAAAGATTAAAGTTTTCTGTTGTACTCTACCAAGATTAGATGATTCTATATATAAGTTACAAAGACAGTGTTCATACTATATATCCTATCAAAATAAATAATTAAAAAGGAATATAAAACAATTCTCATGATCTTCACAAACTCTAAAGTATGGCACTATCTGGGCTGAAATCAACTTCCTATTTAGTATAAAGGGTTTAGGCTTATAGTGTCAGTCCTGCCATAAACAGGTTATTTTTGACACAGAATCCATGCTTAATCTCACTCAACTCAACTCAATTTTGCATCTGCTCCAATAGCCATATGTGAAATTAAAATATGTAGTAAAGATTAACACAGTAGATAGAACATGATGGCATATTCAATTTGCTGAGATTGTAAGATTATCAATATTACATGTGAAGGGATTAACATACAGTGTTGTGTTATGTTAGTGTACAATATGATGATTCAACAGTTCTATGCATTTCTCAGTGCTCATCATGAGTAAATGTCCTCTTAATCCCCTTTATCTATTTCCCTTATCTTGCCACCTATATCCTTCTGGCAACTATGAGTTTGTTCTCTATAATTAAGAGTCTGTTTTTTTAATTTATCTTTTTTTTCTTTGTTTATATGTTTTGTTTCTTAAATTCCACATATGAGTGAAATCATATGGCATTTATCTTTCTCTGACTGAATTATTTTACTTAATATTATACTTATAGGTCCACCGATGCGTGTTGCAAATGACAAGATTTCCTTCCTTTTACTTTAAAGGTTTTATTTATTTAACAGAGAGAGATCACAAGTAGGCAGAGAGGCAGTCAGAGAGAGGGGGAAGCAGGCTTCCCACTGAGCAGAGAGCTCAGTGCGGGACTAGATCCCAGGACCCTGAGACCATGACCTGAGCTGAAGGCAGATGCTTAACCCACTGAGCCACCCAGGTGCCCAAGATTTCCTTCTTTTTAATGGCTGAGTAATATATATATACAATATATATTTTTTTATTTATGTATAAATATATATATATATGCACACTACATCTTGTTTATCCATTCATCTGTCAATGGGCACTTCACTTAGTTGTTTCCGTATCATGACTATTATAAACTATGCTGCAATAAACATAGGAGTGCATATATTTTTTTCTGATTGGTGTTTTTTGTTTTCTTGTGGTAGTAGAATTACTTGATCATATAGTAATTCTATTTTTAAGTTTTGAAGACCTCCATACTGTCTTCCATAATGACTGTCCTGATTTACATTCCCACCAACAGTGCATGAAGTTTCCTTTGTATCCACAATCTCACCAACACTTGTCATTTCATTTGTTTTGATTTTAACCATTCTGACAGGTGTGAGGTGATGTCTCCTTGTGATTTTAATTTGCATTTCCCTGATACTGGTGATATTGAGCGTTTTTTCCATGTGTTGGTTGGCCATCTGTATATCTTCTTTGGAAAAATGTCTATTCAAATCCTCCACCCGTTTTTTAAAAAAAGATTTATGTATTTATTTGAGAGAGCATTATGGGAAGAGGCAGAGGGAAAGGAGAATGAGAATCTCAAGGAGACTCCCCTCTGAACACGGATCCCCCCACCCAGGGCTTGATCTCATGACCCTATTATCATGACCTTAGCCAAATTAAGAGTCAAGAGTCTGACGCTTAAATGACTGAACCACCTAGTCATCCCCCACCCCCCATTTTTAATTGGATTATTTGTTTTTTTTCATGTTGCATTATATAATTTTTAAAATATTTTAGATATTAACCCTTTTATCAGATATGCAAATAACTTCTCCTATTCAGTAGGTTGTCTTTTTGTTTTGTTGATGGTTTCTTTCATTGTGCAAAAGCTTTTTGTTTTGGTGTGATCCCAACAGTTTAATTTTACTTTTGTTTCCCTTTCCTGAGGAGACATATCTAGAAAAATGTTTGTATATGGATATCAAATAAATTACTGCTTATGCTTTCTTCTAAGAATTTAGAATTTGTATATGTATTTATACACAGACATATATAAAATGTATTTTATATATGTGTGTGTGTGTATAAATGTATGGCCACAATCATTGATTGAATGATGCCAGTCCCTGTACAAAATACTTGACTCATTTAATCTTCACAGTCAACCCATGAGGTGGGTATATTATCATTCCCACATATTTCACATATGAGGAAACTGAGGCATACAATGACTTAGAAACTTATTTATCACCCAGTTAGTAGGTAGCAGATAGGATCTGAGTCCAAGCAATCTGCAGTCAATGTATGCTTCCTTTAATATTTACGTAAAAAAGATGCCTTTAGTGGCAAAACAGAACTAGTCAAAATTCTTTAAAAGTAGTTATAAAATTATAAGAGTTGCTCTCCTGTGTTTCCTTAAGAGCCCAGAACTCGTAATGCCAGAGGTGTCAGTTTTGAAAAATTTCCTCTGTCCAAAGTTGATTATAGCATTATTATAAAATTCTCAGTGCTTGTCTCTTTTGGATCTTCAAACCCAGTATGGTGGGCAGGGATTTCTTTAAAGTCAAATTTAGCTGGAGGGGAAATATTAATCATTAAAGGTGGACTGGCCCCAAAGGCTTAGTGTTTCTGTTCTTTTATTTTTACACTTACTTCCTGTAATACAAATATTATAAGGTTATATATTTTCTTTTTTCCCTCTTTTAAAAGCCTAGATATATATTGGTTTCATACTTTTTATTATTATTTTAGTAACCCTCTAGTTGAAACAAATGTGAAATGCTCGGAAGTAATGTATTCACTCCCTCAGCTACTAGGAGTATTGCTGGCAATGGCTCCCAATTGAATTTATCTCTAGCAATTATCCTTGACTGAAAGAAGTAGGCTCAGTCAATATTAAGACACGTCCTTGAGAGCTGTTTGAATTTAATAAGTAGTCAAAGTTATGGTACAAATCTCTTGATACCCTTGGCTCAGTTGAGACAATTCTGAAAGGCTATCTCAGTTTCAGAAACCTCTGTAGCATCAGGTTAGGCCTCTGTTGCAACTTATTACAATTCAATTTTATCCTCTGCCCTATTTTGATTCCCTCATCCCTAACTGGTGAGGTTTCTCAGTAAATGCACTCCCCAATAAATCTGGATGCAAATCCCAGAGTCTGTTTCCTAGGGAATCCAACCTAAAAGAGGTGGTACTGGGAGTATACCTAGGAAGCAAACTCAAGAATGTGATTTTGGAGCTAGATCCTCCACTGACCGTGTGGCAATAAGAAGCCCATCACCAGGGTGCCTGGGTGGCTCAGTGGGTTAAGCCGCTGCCTTCAGCTCAGGTCATGATCTCAGGATCCTGGGATCAAGGCCCTCATCGAGCTCTCTGCTCAGCAGGGAGCCTGCTTCCTCCTTTCTCTCTCTCTGCCTGCCTCTCTGCCTACTTGTGATCTCTCTCTGTCAAATAAATAATAAAATCTTTAAAAAAAAAAAAAAAAAGAAGCCCATCACCAGAGGTAAGTAGTGTGCTCATAGGCCCTGGCATGTATTTGCACTGGAACTCTTAAAATTTTTACCAGTGGCGCACTAGGATGAGCTATTGGTCAAATGGAATATGCTGGCAGGTGCAGTATCTTAGGATTTTGAGCATTCGGGGGAAAACAATAATTATAAGAACGATGGAATCAGACAGTTATTGCTGGGCTAATGGACTTAGTGGGGAAAAATCATGAAAAGCTGATGGTAATTAATCACCAGCACATGTGAGAGTGGCAAAATCAGTGAGTCTCCTTGACACCATACAGAGACTCTCATTTCCTTTAGCTAGAGAGAAGAAAAAGCTGAGAGTCAGACCTAGGACTTACTTATAAAAGGATCTGCTCCAGAGCAGGTTGACTTCTTAACCCCAGCAGGTCTAAAATGCCAAGAACAGGGCACTGATTAAGAGAGAGTGTGACCCTGAAAGTTGGAATGGGTACATCTGAGAAATGTACTAAGGATCCTGAATCTCCAGAGTCCTCAGAACCACTAAGCTTCCTCACCCAAGGTTACATCCCCTCCTTCTGGGTAGTCTACAGCCAGTGATTTGTCAAGGCAGGCCTGTAGAGGCTGGGCCTCTTTGCCTCAGTTGGAGCAATTCTGCAACTCTGAGGGGCCGTCTCAACTCTGTTGAACACAGCGTAGGAGATCTGACATTTACTCATCTAATACTCAAAAGTGTCGTAATCTATTTTCTCTATTTCTCTAGCCTTGACATAAAGAAAACCCTTGCAACAGCTCCTGTTAATATGAAACAATGCATAATCTTTACCAAAGCCACCAATTTCCTGTACCTTTAAGCCTCTTTGTCTCATTTCAAGAACCGCAAAACACTATCATTAACAAAAGCCAACAGCATTTCTCAACCTAAATTCAAATTTGATATTTCAGTTTAAGTTTACTACAAAAACATCTTCAGAAGAGTGTTGTTAAGGATAACTTTTCATTGACAGCAAAATAAAGTCCAAACTCCTGCCATGTTAGGTCCTCCATATTTTTTTTTTGCATTTTTTTCCCTCCAATTTATTTATTTTCAGAAAAACAGTATTCATTATTTTTTTCACCACACCCAGTGCTCCATGCAAGCCGTGACCTCTATAATACCCACCACCTGGTACCTCAACCTACCACCCCCCCGCCACTTCAAACCCCTCAGATTGTTTTTCAGAGTCCATAGTCTCTCATGGTTCATCTCCCCTTCCAATTTACCCAAAAGCACATACCCTCCCCAATGTCCATAACCCTACCCCCCTTCTCCCAACCCCCCTCCCCCCAGCAACCCACAGTTTGTTTCGTGAGATTAAGAGTCACTTATGGTTTGTCTCCCTCCCTATCCCATCTTGTTTCATGGATTCTTCTCCTACCCACTTAAGCCCCCATGTTGCATCACCACTTCCTCATATCAGGGAGATCATATGATAGTTGTCTTTCTCCGCTTGACTTATTTCGCTAAGCATGATACGCTCTAGTTCCATCCATGTTGTCGCAAATGGCAAGATTTCGTTTCTTTTGATGGATGCATAGTATTCCATTGTGTATATATACCACATCTTCTTGATCCATTCATCTGCTGAACCACAATGAGATATCACCTCACACCAGTCAGAATGGCTAAAATCAACAAGTCAGGAAATGACAGATGCTGGCGAGGATGCGGAGAAAGGGGAACCCTCCTACACTGTTGGTGGGAATGCAAGCTGGTGCAACCACTCTGGAAAACAGCATGGAGGTTCCTCAAAATGTTGAAAATAGAACTGCCCTATGACCCAGCAATTGCACTACTGGGTATTTACCCTAAAGATACAAACGTAGTGATCCAAAGGGGCACGTGCACCCGAATGTTTATAGCAGCAACGTCCACAGTAGCCAAACTATGGAAAGGTCCTCCATATTTTAAATTAATCTCCAGCTAAACTGACTGATAGTTCACTGATATGTCTTGTACAAGAAAGGGACATCCTTGGGGGTGCTCTTCTCTCTTACAACGCTCCCACCCCTTAGACAAGCCTGTCTCTCAAGTCATCTCTTCTACCAGTTTTCATAACCAATAGCAGTTGTGAAAATGTCTCCCATTTTTCATGGGAGAAAACCCTAATCCTCAACCCAGCTCAGAAGGTCCTGTACAGTCTGGCCTCCCCCCAAACCCAGCTTTCTGTTGTACCTTGCTCTCTAATTTTTAGCTATACTGGAATTTTCTCTCTTCATACCACCATGTTCTTCCTCTTAAAGTGTTATTTGCATACTAGCCCTCATTCCTATAATACTTCCTCTGGCCTGAAAGCTTCAGTCCTTGCCTGGTTAATTCTTACACTTTTAGATCTAAGATCAGTTTTCCCTTCCTCAGGGAAACTTTCCCTGATTCCCCCAAACAGATAAGAATTCCTTTATTATATACTCTCACAGAACACATCATTCCAGTCATGGCTCTAGCGAGGCATGAGTTAACTTTCTTTTCCTTATTGATTTCAGGGCTTTTCTGATTGACACAGTGGAGGTCTGGGTAGATCAGAAATACCTTCTTGAGGTGTTCCCAGGAGAAAGCGATGGAATATAGGAAAGCAAGGCTTACACAAGTCTTTGGAAAATTGGGAAGAATGAAGCCTGGGGGGAAACTACCATCAGAATTCAGGAAATTATAACATATAATAGTTACTTAGGATCTCCACTGGGCTTCATGGCTAATTCACAAGGGGATACCTAGAAGCTGTTGACAAAACCTGCTCTCAGCTGTCTGCCAAAGCTCTGAAGTTTCTTATACTCTTTAGAAAAAACTATCGTGTGCTTCTTTTCTTTCTTCTAAGTTTCTTATGAGTACCCTCATTAATGAAATTGAATCTACAGGAATTTGGGGCTATCTAGTTCCCAGGTTTCTAGATCAGGTTTGACACTTTGTTTTTGTTTTTGTTTTTGGCAAAGGACCAGAGAGTCAAATATTTTAGGCTTTGTCACTGTAGCTCAGAAAGCACACAGAGGTGCTAAAATTTGAATTTTTATATGTCATGAACTCTTATTTTTATTTAGATTTCCCCTGAACCATTTAGAAATGTAAAAACCATTGAAACAAGATAGGATTGGGAGGGAGACAAACCATAAGTGACTCTTAATCTCACAAAACAAATTGAGGGTTGCTGGGGGGAAGGGGTTTGGGGGAAGGGGGGTGGGGTTATGGACATTGGGGAGGGTATGTGCTATGGTGAGTGCTGTGAAGTGTGTAAACCTGGTGATTCACATACCTGTACCCCGGGGGTTAAAAATATGTTATATGTTTATAAAAAATCAAAAAATATATTAAAGGGAAAAAAAAGAAATGTAAAAACCATTCTCAGTTTGGAAGCAGTACAAAACAGGTGGCAGCCTGAATATGGCCCACAGGCACTTTTTTTGCCAACCCTTGTTCAAGAGCCGGCAAAACAAGTAGGGTGGTATGGTGACAAGCCAACAGACAACCTAATCACTGTCTAATAAAACCATGATGACTTTAGAATCTCAATGAGGCCATAGGCATGAGTTTGCCAGAAGAAGTGAGGAGTAGAAGCAGATGTCGGGAGACATCACTTCTGAGACGTACTCATGGCTTCTTGACCTGCTCAGGCTCAGTCTTCTATGTAATCTCATTTCATACTGGAATTCTGCCTCTCACATCCAAGTTCATAATTCCTTGGACCAGAGGACACTCAGATGTTGATGGTAGCTATTCTTATAGTCCATTGTCATAGCCACTGGTGTTCCACTCCAAAGTGTGCTGTTCTTTTCCTGCAGTGGCAAATTCAAAGCAGCTCTACTAAAGGAAAATAGTAGTTGGCAAACGAGCAAGTAGCCTTTCTCCAAAATCTCAGGGATCGGCATTATGACATTCTCACTACTGGCTACATGTTTTATCTGTTTCTGCCACAAATTCTCTAAGCACCACTCACTTAGTCTGCTGAGTCAAAGGCCTAAGTGGCAGGGCAGTCTGTGTAGAAGCGTGGACCTGATGCAGACTCCTTGCTGCACATAGAGCTTAGAAAAACCTTGCAGGTTATCTGGTAGATGGACTGGAGCAGTACACCCATATACAATCTCTTAGATATCCTAAGTGCTAGGGCACTTTTGCTGTGGGTTATGCAATGTGAGATAGCGTATCTCTCACTGAAGAGGGAGTATCTTGATATTTTTCAGACAATTGTCCTATTAGACACTTCATAAATATCACAGGTCTGTGAACATTCACTTTTTTTTCTCCCTTCCTCAATCATGCATTTTCTTCCTAAGACATCTAGTTGCTAGTTTCTTCCTAAAGATATGGCCAAATTAATATGCCCTAACATGATATTCTGTTGCATATCAAGATGGTCAAGTTCCCTCCAAACCAGACTAACAGCTATTCAAAGTACCTGCCTGCAACAATGAGGTAAAGCATTTGCATCTGAATGTAAATCCATGTATTTCTCTCTCATCAGAAAGACTTGCTAAGGAAAACATCTGTGACTGGACCTAAACATACATAGTTTCATATTCTGGTGCAAACTCTTTAATTCATTGGGGACAAGCAAGAAACAGGGACCAGAAACCAGTTCACAGATGACACCTTGAGGATCTACAACATGACAGAGATCAGACAGAGCTTTGATAAAACACAGCAAAGTGGACTGCTGAGCCACTGGACAAAGGTGAGATGTTGCAGGATATACTCACTGATGGAAACTAAAAGAAAAGTATTTTGCTAGAGCAATAGGTTCATATCACATGCCAGGGGCAAGTTGTTTTAGTAGAAATACCAGCTATAGCTTGCCCCAGATTACCAGGGTCCCATTTCCCTCTGGGGAAGGATGCACTCATTAAATGTATGCATGACCCAACTCCATAACCCAATTTGATGGACTGTGTCTTAGAGCCACTTCTGGAACCAATTACTTTATCAGTCAAGATTTTGACAAGAAATGGAAGGTATACTTGAGCAGTAAATTGAGGGATTAAAAAAAAAAGATTATTTACAGTGGTGCTAGTAAGTTTAGGAGACTGCAACAAAGATTTCTAAAGCACCCAGAAAGTAGCAAGAGCTGAAGGTCACTATCATCCATAGACCAGATTGTAAGAGCATGAAGCAGTGTTGCTGGAATCAGGAGAGCTAAAGCCATGGGGTGAAAGGCTACCCTCCAGGAGGCGGGTAGAGGAATGTAGCCCCTATATAAAAGTGGACCAGCAAAGGGAAAGCACCATTTCTCTTTCTGCCAGCTGATCTTCTTGCTATTAAAACCCAATTCTGAGTCAGAAAGCAAGGGAATCCTGGTGATGCAATCGCAAGAGGTTAGCCTCCCATGGCACACAGCCAGGTAGAGAAAGCCTCTGGAGAAGCCAGTAGAGAAAAACACACGCACTCATGAAAGGAAACAGAGAAGAACGCATTCATTCACAAGAGAAAGTTTTGATGATAAAATAGGTTATATCTCTATAATCCAGTACAATAAAGCAATTAAAAAAATGAACTAGCTTTCCAACATAAATACAATTCAAAAACATAATAAGTGAAAAACAGAAAGCACCTGCAGGATATCCACACTATAACATTCATATAACCTTTGAAATCCAATAAAACCATATTTTAAGGAATCATAAATATGCAGAAAAAGATGTTCTGGTGGTAACCACTGGGGATGCAGTTCTCCATACATCACTGTTATGGGTTGAATATGCCTGAAAATATCCTCTTTCTACCTTCTTCACACTTGAACAATTTGGTGAGGTGTATTAGTTATCTTGCTATGTGCTGGGGGTTCAGTTGCATCCACCAAGAAGGTATGTTGAAGTCCTAACTCCCCATACCTCAGAATGAGAACTTACTGGAGAACAGGATCATCGTAGTTGCAATTAATTCAGTTAAAATGAGGTCATTATGCAGTAGAGTGAGCCCTTAAGCCAACAGGACTAGTCTCATAAGAGGAGAAGAGACACGGGGACACCACGTGAAGGTGTAGACAGAGATTGGGAGTGATGCAGCTACAAAACAAGGAATGCCAAATATTGCTAGCAAATCTCCAGAAGCTACAAGAAACAAGGAAGGAGTCTCCCCTCCAGGTGTCAGAGAAAGCACGGCCCTGCTGACATCCTGATTTTGGACATCTAGCCTCGAGACCTGAGACAATAAATTTCTGTTGTTTTAAACCACCCAGTTTATGGTACTTTGTTGTGGCAGTCCTGAGAATCTAATAATCTAATCTAATCTCAGGACTCTTCCCCAGAGTAACTGCTGTGCTTCTGGGCCATGAGGCCCCCTTAGCTAGAGGTGGGCATTTCGATCTTTCAGTCCAGGGCAGTCTGCTTTTCTCCTCCCGTGGAATGACTCAGGTCCCAGGTGTGCAGACACAGTGTGATCCAGAAACCCAGCTCGGCTATGGTTCTCTATATGCCTTTCAGAAAAGCCTCTCTGTTTCTGATTGATGAGATTTTCATTTCTAGTTTTCATAGTAGGCTTGGTGTTTATAAAATATGTTTATATGCTGCTATCATTTATCTGTTTAGACTGGAATAGAGAAAGATTTTGTTTATGTTCAATCAGTGGTATTGAACTGGATGAATTGCCATAGTCTACTTAGACCCAGATTTATTTTTTGTTTTTGATGGTCCTGAGTCATATTACTTACTAAAGAGCTCATTGAATTCATGAATACTATAAATGAAGTGCCAAAGTACTTAGGAGAATGAGCTACCCAGTGTACTCAAAGGATAATCCTGGAAAGTGCCCAGGACCAGATGCCTGTGGGTTTCATTTATTTATTCGGCTTTTTTAGAAGAAGAAACACTGTATGATGTTGTGGGGAAAACATCAGAGAAGAAAGAAGAAAACTGGATCCTAGCTCTGGCTTAGATTATATCTAATAAACATTTATTGATATCTGCCATGTGCAATACAATGCAGTAAGCTCTGGATTATATAGTATGAAGGTAAAAAGAATGGGAAATTCAAATGAGTAATATGCAAACTCTTGGCTCTGGTTTACCATGCCCATATGCTGGACCACTCTGGATGACCTCACTCTGTACCCCTCTCCTCAATGTGCTTCAGCCTCACTGGCCACTTTCTCACCATTGCAAACACCCAGCTTCTTCCCACTTGGGGGCCTTGGATTGAAAAGGTCCTCTCCTTTATTCTCCACAGTGACCGATGTCACTCGTAATGTCATCCGTTGTAATCCTCTGCAGCTTATTACTATCCATTTGTCTTGATCATCTGCTCTATGTATTTTTTGTCTTTCTGTCCTTTCTATCTGGTTTTACTCTTTTGGACATGGTTTTGTAAAATCAAGATTTTGATTAAAATCGTATCTCATATTTCCTTCCTTTTGAATACGATTGCTATGCTAACAGAAAAGAAATAAGCAAGAAAACGTACTTTGTCTGCTTGGAAAAGAGATTATGGACCCAGGCGTTAATGACTATCTATTTTCCTCTAGATTGTATAAGTAGGAAGATGGCTTTGAATAATTTGCCACTGGGGAGAGGTTGAAAAATTTTAGTCCCATGTTGGATAAATTGAATCACATGGGAGGGATATACATGCTATGGCATATCCTTTGGTCAATTGAAGAATTTCTCCCTTCAAATTTCATCTCCAAGGAAGCTTTTCTTTTCTTGTTCTTTTTTTTTTTTTAAGACTTATTTATTTTAGAGAGAGTGTGCATGTAAGCAGGGGGAGGGGCAGAGGAAGAGAGAGAATCTTAAGCAGACTCCCCACTGAGCGTGGAACCCAAGGCGAAGCTAATAAGACTCCCCACTGAGCGTGGAACCCAAGGCGAAGCTAAATGTAGGGCTTGATCTCACAACCCCGAGATCATGTCCTGAGCTGAAATCAAGAGTCACATGCTTAACTGACTGAGCCATGCAGGCTTCCCTTTAGGAAAGGTTTTCAAACTGATATACAATATGACAACCAAGATATAGACATTAATAAAATTCACCAAACTTACTCAGATTTATCCCGTTTTACTTTTACTCCTTTGGGTGTGTGTGTGTATTTGATTCTATGCAGTGTTGTCACATGTGTGAGTTCATGCATCACCACCATAGGCAAGATACAGAATGGTTCCATCATCATAAGGATCCCTGTGCTGCTCTTTATAACTACATCACCTCCCATTTACCTACCCCACCCTAATCCTTGGCAATAACTACTCTGTTCTTCATTTTTAAGTATCTGTCATTTCAAAATATAGCATTAATAAAATCATACAACATATACTCTTGGGATTGGTTTTTTCACTCAGTGTAATTCTCTGGCATTTCCTCCCTTCCTATCTTCCTTCGTTCCTTCCCTCCCTCCCTTCCTTCTTTCTTTTCTCTTTTCTCCTTTCTTCCTCTCCCTCTCCTCCCCATCCCTGTCTCTCTCCTTTTTACTCTTTTTCTTTCTCTCTTTTCAAAGAACTAAGAAAAACACACTTTTTTTCTTTTCTTCTTCCCCCCTTCTTCTTCCTCTTCTTCCTCTTCCTCTTCTTCACATTCTTCTCCTTCCTCTCCCTCTCCTTCTCCTTCTCCTTCTCCTTTTTCTTCTTCTTCTTCTTCTTCTTCTTCTTCTTCTCCTTCTTCTTCTCCTTCTTCTTCTCCTTCTTCTTCTCCTTCTTCTTCTCCTTCTTCTTCTCCTTCTTCTTCTCCTTCTTCTTCTTCTTCTCCTTCTTCATCTTCTCCTTCTTCTTCTTCTTCTCCTTCTTCTTCTTCTCCTCCTTCTTCTTCTTCTTCTTCTTCTTCTTCTTCTTCTTCTTCTTCTTCTTCTTCTTCCATGTCTACCACAGCAAGGTCTCAAAGAGCCCAAGCAATCTGTTTTTTTGTAGAAATCTCCTTGATCAGATTTCTTGACTTTGACCATCTTCCCCTGCACAGGGCATTGAGTTGTCACTGTGGCACACAAGAAACAGTTCTTTTTCTCTTTTCTTGCTTTGCAGACATTGGCAATACTCAGCGGGTGTTCATTTGGTGTAAAATGTCTCTTTGTAATGCATGCTTGATTGCATGCATTTTTACTCATTGCAAGGCTGGACAGAGCCCAGCTGTGCCAAGGTGGGTCCTCCAAGACAGAGACAGGACAGGGTTGGGAGGCCCACCACTACTGGGATGAAGCTGTCAGTTCCCTGGAGATCCTTTCAGGTTGTTACCTCTATCAGTAGTTTGTTCCTTTTTATTGCTGAATAGTATTCTGTCTTATGTATGTACTGTAATTTGATTGGCCAATCACCTATTTCAACATCTCTGGACTGTAGTTTGGGGCTATTACAAATAAATGAATATTTTTTTTAAAGATTTTATTTATTTATTTGACAGAGAGAGATCACAAGTAGGCAGAGAAGCAGGCAGAGAGAGAGAGAAGAGGAAGCAGGCTCCCCGCCGAGCAGAGAGCCCGATGCGGGACCCGATCCCAGGACCCTGAGATTATGACCCGAGTGGAAGGCAGCGGCCCAACCCACAATAAATGAATATTTTTATACAGGTTTTTGTGTGAACATAAGTTTTCATTATTTCTGGGGTAAATGCCTGGGAGTGGAATTGCTGAGTTGTATGTGATTCCATGTTTAATTTTGTAATAATCTGCCATACTCTTTTCTAGAGTGGCTATTCCATATTTCCATTTTACATTTCTACCAGCAATGTACACATGATCCAGTTTCTCTGTATCTTTGGTAGTGTTTGGTGTTGTCATTATTTTTTATCTTAGTTATTCTGCTGTGTAGTGATCTCTTAATTTACATTTTCCTAATGGCTAACAATGTTGAACACCTTTTCTTTTTAAAGATTTATTTAGGAGCACCTGGATAGCTCAGTCGATTGAGGATTGGCCTTTGGCTCAGGACATGATCCTGGGGTCCTGGGATCAAACCCTGCTTCAGGCTTCTTTGCTCAGTGGAGAGCCTGCTTCTCCCTCTCTGTCTGCCTGCTGCCCCCTGTGCTTGTGTGCTCTCTCTCTGTCAAATAAATAAATAAAATATTTAAAGGGAAAAAAAGATTTATTTATTTATTTTAGAGGAGAGGGGCAAAGGGAAAGAATCTTCAAGCAGACTCCCTGCTGAGCTGGAGACAGATATGGGGGCTCAATCTTACATCCCATGAGATCATGACCTGAGCAGAAATCATGAGCCACCCAGACAGGGGTCCCTGTTGAAAAACGTTCCATAAGCTCATTTGTCATCTGTATATCTTCTTCAGTGAGATACCTGTTCACATCTTTTACACAGTTTTTAATTATGTTGTTTTTTTACTGCTGAGTTCTGAGAGTTCTTTATATACTCTAGATGCTGGCCCTTTTACCAGAACGTAGTTTGCGAATAATTTCGTCTAATTTGCCTTTCATTCTCTTCTTATGGATTTTCCCAGTGCGAAAGATCTTAAATGTGATGAGGCCTAAATGATCACTTTTTAGTTTTAGGGATTATATTTTGGGGACAAGTCTAAGAATTCTGCTTGTCCTAAATCTGGAAAAATTTTTTCTATTGTTTTTTCTGTCTAAAACCAATATTGCACTTTTCTGAATAACATGCCAAAATAGTCAGCTTTAACATTGGGTAGAGCAATTTTCTTACTTTTTAATTCCTTGTCAAGACTGCCCTTCTGTATGAATTTTAGAATAAGCTTATCTGTATTTATAAAAATTCTTGTTGGGATTTTGGTAGGAATTGCATTAAACCTATAGATCAGTTTGAGAAGAGAATGGTTTTTAGTTTTTGAAACTTTCAATGCACAAATGAGTATATCTCTCAATTTATTTAGGTATACTTGATTTCTTTTATCAGCATTTTATAATTTTCAACTGTTGGGTCCTTTATCAAAGGAACGAGACTGAGACAAAGTTAAGCAAAGCCTTATTCTATGCCAAGCATTAGAAGTTAGACTGACCGGCCAAGGCCGCCTCCAAAGAGAGCGACGCCCCTTTGTCTTACAGGCTAGTTTTTATAGGGCACAATTACAGACATCTACATATGTGGCTTTGGCTGACTGGATGTCTCCTACCTGTGTGTTTTAGTTAGGGTTACCTGGAATCGATACTAGTAACTGTTGAGGCGTTTATTAAACAACAAAAGCATTTCATTTTCAATAGAACAACTGTAAAAGGTATTCTATTTTTCAGTTTTACAAGGTTTATTAATATATAGAAAAGCAATTGATATTTTTATATTGGTTTTGTATCCTGTGAAATTATTTAACTCGTTTATTAGTTCTAGGGCTTTTTTTTCTAGATTCTCTGGGACTTTCTACAGGACAAACATGTCATCTGAAAATAGGGGTTAGTTTAACCTTCAGATCTGTATGACCTTTGTTTCTTTTTCTTGTCTTATTGCATTACTAGAAATTCCAGTACTATGTTGAATAAAGTAGTGAAAAAGAACATACTTGCCTTGTTCCCAGTAGTATGGAGAAAGCATCCAGTCTTTCACCATTTATTACAAAGTTAGCTTTAAGTTTTTTAGATGTTATCAACTTGAGGAAAGTTCCCTGTAGAGAGTTTTTCTCATGAATGAATGTTTCATTGAATGCTGTTTCTCAGTCAATTAGTTATAATCATGTACCTTTTTTTTCTTTAGCTTGTTGATACATGGTATATAACACTGATTGATTTCTGGATGTTAAACCAGTTTGCATATGTGGAAATAATTTCATTTTGTTATGCACATAATTCCTTTTAACTTTGTTGAATTCAGTTTCTAATATTTCATTGAATTATTTTATTTTATTTTATTTTTATTATTTTAGGATTTTATTTATTTGATGAGAGAGAGAAAGAGAGGGAGAGAGTAGCAGAGGGAGAGGGAGAAGCAGATTCTTTGCTGAGCAGGGATCTCGATCTGGGGCTTGATCCCAGGACCCCAGGATCACAACCTAAGCTGAAGGCAGACACTTAACTGCCTGAGCCACAAGATGCCACACACTGAAGAATTTTACATAAAATTCATGAAATATATTCATCTGTGCTTTTGTTTATTATTATTTTTGTGCTACTTTTGTTTGTATATTTGAGACTTTATCTCATTTAATTAATATAAGCATTTAATTCTATAAATTTCCCTCTCAGCAGTGCTTTAGCTGCATCTCACAGATTTTGGTGTGTTGCACTTTTTAAAATTATTATTAACATATTATGTGTTATTTGTTTCAGAGGTACAAGTCTGTGAATCATCAGGCTTACACAATTCACAGCACTCACCACAGCACATACCCTCCCCAATGTCCATAACGCAGCCCTGCTATCCCTCCCCTCTACCCCCCATCAACCCTCAGTTTGTTTCCTGAGATTGAGAGTCTCTTATGGTTTGTATTTCTCTCTGGTCCCATCTTATTTCATTTTTTCCCTCCCTACCCCTCACGAACCCCTGCCCTCCCTCTCAAATTCCTCATATCAGAGAGATTATATGATAACTGTCTTTGTCTGATTGACTTATTTCACATAGCATAATATCCCCTAGTTCAATCCATGTTCTTGCAAATGGCAGAATTTCACTTTTTGGACGGTTGCATAGTATGCATTGTGTGTGTGTGTGTGTGTGTGTGTGTGTGTGTACTACTTCTTCTTTATCCACTCATCTGTTGATGGACATCTAGGTTCTTTCCATAGTTGGCTATTTTGGAAATTGCTGCTATAAACATTCAGGTGCACATGCTCCTTTGGATCACTACATTTGTATCTTTAGGGTAAATACCCAATAGTGCAATTGCTGGGTCGTTGGGTAGCTCTATTTTCAACTTTTTGAGGAACCTCCATGCTGTTTTCCAGAGTGGCTGAACCAGCTTGCATTCCCACCAACAGTGTAGGAGGGTACCCTTTCTCCACAACCTTGCCAACATCTGTCATTTCCTGACTTGTTAATTTTAGCCATTCTGACTGGTGTGAGGTGGTATCTCACTGTGGTTTTGATTTGTATTTCCCTGATGCTGAGTGATGTGGAATAATTTTTCATTTGTCTGTTGGCCATCTGGATGTCTTCTTTGCAAAAATGTCTGTTCATGTCCTCTGCCCATTTCTTGATTGGATTATTTGCTCTTTGGGTGTTGAGTTCGATAAGTTCTTTATAGATTTTGGATACTAGCCCTTTATCTGATATATCATTTGCAAATATCTTCTCCCATTCTGTCAGCCATCTTTTGGTTTTGTTGACTGTTTCCTTTGCTGTGCAAAAGCTTTTGATCTTGATGAAGTCTCAATGTTCATTTTGCCCTTGATTCCCTTGCCTTTGGCGATGTTTCTAGGAAAAAATTGCTGTGTCTGAGGTTGAAGAGGTTGCTGCCTGTGTTCTCCTCAAGGATTTTGATGGATTCCTTTCTCACATTAAGGTCTTTCATCCATTTTGAGTCTATTTTGGGGTGTGGTGTAAAGAAATAGTTCAGTTTCATTCTTCTGCCTGTGGCTGTCCACTATTTGTTGGGCTGTCTTTTTTCCATTGAACATTCTTTCCTGCTTTCTCAAAGATCAGTTGACCATAGAGCTTGCTGAGGGTCCATTTCTGGGCTCTCTATTCTGTTTCATTGATCTATCTGTTAATTTTTGTGCCAGTACCATATTGTCTTGATGATGAGAGCTTTGTAATAGAGCTTGAAAATTTTAGGATTATTTTCCATTTCTTTGAAAAAAAAAAGGGGATTATGATAGGGATTGCATTAAATGTGTAGATTGCTTTAGGTAGCATACACATTTTCACAATATTTGTTCTTCTAATCCATGAGCATGGAACATTTTTCCATTTCTTTGTGTCTTCCTCAATTTCTTTCATGTGTACTTTATAGTTTTCTGAGTACAGTTTTTTGCCCCTTTGGTTAGGTTTATTCCTAGGTATCTTATGGTTTTGGGTGCAATTGTAAATGGGATTGATTCCTTAATTTCTCTTTCTTTTGTCTTGCAGTTGATGTATAGAAATGCAACTGATTTCTGTGCATTGATTTTGTATCCTGGCACTTTAATGAATTCCTGTATGATTTCTAGCAGTTTTGGAGTGGAGCCTTTTGGATTTTCCATGCAAAGTGTCATATCATCTGCAAAGAGTAAGAGTTTGACTTCTTCTTGGCTGATTCAGATGCCTTTTATTTCATTTTGTTGTCTGATTGCCAAGGCTAGGACTTCTAGTACTATGTTGAATAGCAGTGGTGACAGTGGACATCCCTGCTGTGTTCCTGACCTTAGGGGAAAAGCTTTCATTTTTTCCCCATTGAGAATGATAGTCACTGTGGGTTTTTCATAGATGGCTTTGATGATATTGAGGTATGTACCCCCTTTCCCAACACTGTGAAGAGGTATGATCAAGAAAGTATGCTGTACTTTGTCAAATGCTTTTTCTTCCTCTATTGAGAGTATCATATGGTTCTTGTTCTTTCCTTTTTTTTTTCAATTTATTTATTTTCAGAAAAATAGTATTCATTATTTTTTCACCACACCCAGTGCTCCATGCAAGCCGTGCCCTCTATAATAACCACCACCTGGTACCCCAACCTCCCACCCCCCCGCCACTTCAAACCCCTCAGACTGTTTTTCAGAGTCCATAGTCTCTCATGTTCACCTCCCCTTCCAATTTACCCAAATTCCCTTCTCCTCTCTAACGCCCCTTGTCCTCCATGCTATTTGTTATGCTCCACAAATAAGTGAAACCATATGATAATTGACTCTCTCTGCTTGACTTATTTCACTCAGCATAATCTCTTCCAGTCCCGTCCATGTTGCTACAAAAGTTGGGTATTCATCCTTTCTGATGGAGGCATAATACTCCATAGTGTATATGGACCACATCTTCCTTATCCATTCATCCATTGAAGAACATCTTGGTTCTTTCCATAGTTTGGCGACTGTGGCCATTGCTGCTATAAACATTGGGGTACAGATGGCCCTTCTTTTCACGACATCTGTGTCTTTGGGGTAAATACCCAGTAGTGCAATTGCAGGGTCATAGGGAAGCTCTATTTTTAATTTCTTGAGGAATCTCCACACTGTTCTCCAAAGAGGCTGCACCAACTTGCATTCCCACCAACAGTGTAAGAGGGTTCCCCTTTCTCCACATCCTCTCCAACACATGTTGTTTCCTGTTTTGTTAATTTTGGCCATTCTAACTGGTGTAAGGTGATATCTCAATGTGGTTTTAATTAGAATCTCCCTGAGGGCTAATGATGATGAACATTTTTTCATGTGTCTGATAGCCATTTGTATGTCTTGATTGGAGAAGTGTCTGTTCATATCTTCTGCCCATTTTTTGATGTATTCGCCTGTTTCGTGTGTGTTGAGTTTGAGGAGTTCATTATAGAACCTGGATATCAACCTTTTGTCTGTACTGTCATTTGCAAATATCTTCTCCCATTCCGTGGGTTGCCTCTTTGTTTTTTTGACTGTTTCCTTTGGTGTGCAGAAGCTTTTGATTTTGATGAAGTCCCAAAAGTTTATTTTCGCTTTTGTTTCCTTTGCCTTTGAAGACGTATCTTGAAAGAAGTTGCTGTGGCTGATATCAAAGAGATTGCTGCCTATGTTCTCCTCTAGGATTCTGATGGATTCTTGTCTCACATTGAGGTCTTTTATCCATTTTGAGTTTATCTTTGTGTATGGTGTAAGAGAATGGTCGCGTTTCATTCTTCTACATATAGCTGTCCAGTTTTCACAGCACCATTTATTGAAGAGACTGTCTTTTTTCCACTGTATATTTTTTCCTGTTTTGTCGAAGATTAATTGACCATAGAGTTGAGGGTCCATATCTGGGCTCTCTACTCTGTTCTACTGGTCTATGTGTCTGTTTTTATGCCAGTACCATGCTGTCTTGGTGATCACAGCTTTGTAATAAAGCTTGAAATCAGGTAACGTGATGCCACCAGCTTTATTTTTGTTTTTCAACATTTCCTTAGCGATTCGGGGTCTCTTCTGATTCCATACAAATTTTAGGATTATTTGCTCCAGCTCTTTGAAGAATGCCGGTGGAATTTTGATCGGAATGGCATTAAAAGTATAGATTGCTCTAGGCCATATAGACATTTTAACAATGTTTGTTCTTCCAATCCAAGAGCATGGAATGGTCTTCCATCTATTTGTGTCTTCTTCAATTTCTTTCATGAGTGTTCTGTAGTTCCTCAAGTACAGATCCTTTACCTCTTTGGTTAGGTTTATTCCCAGGTATTTTATGGTTCTTGGTGCTATAGTAAATGGAATCGATTCTCTAATTTCCCTTTCTGTATTTTCATTGTTAGTGTATAAGAAAGCCACTGATTTCTGCACATTGACTTTGTATCCTGCCACGTTGCTGAATTGCTGTATGAGTTCTAGTAGTTTGGGGATGGAGTCTTTGGGTTTTCCATATAAAGAATCATGTCATCTGCGAAGAGAGAGAGTTTGACTTCTTCATTACCAATTTGGATACATTTTATTTCTCTCTGTTGTCTGATTGCTGTTGCTAGGACTTCTAATACTATGTTGAACCAGAGTGGTGAAAGTGGGCATCCTTGTCTTGTACCTGATCTCAATGGGAAGGCTGCAAGCTTTTTCCCATTGAGGATGATATTTGCTGTGGGTCTTTCATAGATAGATTTGATGAGGTTCAGGAATGTTTCCTCTATCCCTATACTTTGAAGCGTTTTAATCAGGAACGGATGCTGGATTTTGTCAAATGCTTTTTCTGCATCAATTGAGAGGACCATGTGATTCTTCTCTCTTCTCATATTAATTTTTTGTATCACATTGATTGATTTGCGAATGTTGAACCATCCTTGTAGCCCAGGGATGAATCCCACCTGATCATGGTGGATAATCTTTTTAATGTGCTGTTGGATCCTGTTGGCTAGGATCTTGTTGAGAATCTTAGCATCCATATTCATCAGTGATATTGGTCTGAAATTCTCCTTTTTGGTAGGGTCTTTGCCTGGTTTGGGGATCAGGGTAATGCTGGCTTCATAGAAAGAGTCTGGAAGTTTTTCTTCTGCTTCAATTTTTTGAAACAGCTTCAGGAGAATAGGTGTTATTTCTTCTTTGAAGGTTTGGTAGAATTCCCCAGGGAATCCGTCAGGTCCTGGGCTCTTGTTTTTTGGGAGGTTTTTGATCACTGATTCAATCTCGTTGTTAGATATCGGTCTATTCAGGTTGTCGATTTCTTCCTGGTTCAATTTTGGTAGTTTATATTTTTCCAGGAATGCATCCATTTCATCTAGGTTGCTAAGCTTATTGGCATATAACTGTTGATAATAACTTCTGATGATTGTTTCTACTTCCTTGGTGTTAGTTGTGATCTCTCCCTTTTCATTCATAATTTTATGAATTTGGGCTTTCTCTCTTTTCTTCTGGATTAGTGTGGCCAGTGGCTTATCGATCTTATTGATTCTTTCAAAAAACCAGCTTCTAGTTTCATTGATACATTCTACTGTATCTCTGGTTTCTACCTCATTGATCTCAGCTCTAATCTTGATGTTTTCCCTTCTTATGTGTGGAGTTGGTTTGATTTGTTGTTGATTCTCCAGTTCTTTAAGGTGTAGAGAGAGCTGGTGTGTTCTAGATTTTTCAATTTTTTTGAGGGAGGCTTGGATGGCTATGTATTTTCCCTTTAGGACCACCTTTGCTGTATCCCATAGGTTTTGGACCGAAGTGTCTTCATTCTCATTGGTTTCCATGAATTGTTTCAGTTCTTCTTTGAACTCCTGGTTGATCCAAGCATTCCTAAGCAAGGTGGTCTTTAGCTTCCAGGTGTTTGAGTTCCTTCGGAACTTTTCCTTGTGATTGAGCTCCAGTTTCAAAGCATTGTGATCTGAGAATATGCAGGGAATAATGTCAGTCTTTTGGTATCGGCTGAGTCCTGATTTGTGACCCAGTATGTGGTCTATTCTGGAGAAGGTTCCGTGTGCACTTGAGAAGAATGAGTATTCTGTTGTTTTAGGGTGGAATGTTCTGTATATATCTATGAGGTCCATCTTTTTCTTTCCTTTATTAATGTATTGTAGCACATTGATTTATTTGCAGATGTTGAACCAAACTTGCAGCCCAGGAATAAATCCCACTTGGTCCTGGTGAATAATCCTTTTAATGTACTGTTGGATCTTATTTTGTACTGTAATGTACTGTTGGCTAGTATTTTGGTGAGAATTTTTACATCTGTGTTCATCAAAGATATTGGTCTGTAATTCTCTTTTTTGATGGAGTCTTTGTCTGGTTTTGGAATCAAGGTAATGCTGGCCTCATAAAATGAGTTTGGAAGTTTTTCTTCCATTTCTATTTTTTTGGAACAGTTTCAGAAGACGAGGTATTAATTTTTCTTTAAATGTTTGGTAGAATTCCCTTAGGAAGCAGTCTGGCCCTGGGCCTTTGTTTATTGGGAGATTTTTTTTTTTTTAAGATTTTATTTATTTATTTGTCAGAGAGAGTGAGCACAGGCAGATAGAGAGGCAGGCAGAGGCGGAGGGAGAAGCAGGCTCCCTGCTGAGCAAGGAGCCCGACATGAGACCCAATCCCAGGACACTGGGATCATGACCTGAGCTGAAGGCAGCTGTTTAACCAACTGAGCCACCCAGGCGTCCCTGTTTATTGGGACATGTTTGATGACTGCTTCAATCTCCTTACTGGTTATGGGTCTGTTCAGGTTTTCTATTTCTTCCTGGTTCCGTTTTGGTTGTTTATATGTCTCTGGAAATGCATCCATTTTTTCCAGATTGTCAAATTTGCTGGTGTATAGTTGCTCATAATATGTTCTTATACTTGTTTGTATTTCTTTGGTGTTGGTTGTAATCTTTTCTCTTTCATTCATGATTTTGTTTATTTGGGTCCTTTCTCTCTTCTTTTTGATAAGTCTGGCTGGGGTTTATCAACCTTATTAATTCTTTCCAAGAACTAGCTCCTAGTTTTGTTGATTTGTTCTACTGTCCTTTTGGGTTTTATTTCATTGATTTCTGCTCTGATTTTTATTATTTCCCTTCTCCTGCTGGGTTTAGGCTTTCTTTGCTGTTCTTTCTCCAGCTCCTTTAGGTGTAGGGTTAGATTGTGTCCTAGACAACTTTTTTATTTCTTGAGAAAGGCTTGTATCACTATATACTTTCCTCTCAGGACCACCTTTGTTGTTTCCCAAAGATTTTGAACATTTGTGCTTTCATTTTCATTTGTCTCCATGAATTTTTTTCAATTTTTCTTTAATTTCCTGGTTGACCCATTCATTCTTTAATTGGATGCTCTTTAGCTTCCATGTATTTGAGTTCTTTCCAACTTTCCTCTTGTGATTGAGTTTTAGCTTCAGAGCATTGTGTTCTGAAAATATGCAGGGAATGATCCCAATCTTTGGTTCTGGTAGAGACCTGATTTGTGACCCAGGATGTGAACTATTTTGGAGAATGTTCCATGTGCACTAGAGAAGAATGTATATTCTGTTGCTTTGGGATGGAATGTTCTGAATATATCAGTGATGTCCATTTGGTCCAGTGTGTCATTTAAGGCCTTTACTTCCTTGTTGATCTTTTGCTTGGATGATCTGTCCATGTCACTAAAGAGGGTGTTAATGTCCCCTACTATTATTGTATTATTGTTGATGTGTTTCTTTGATTTTGTTATTAATTTGTTTATATAGTTGGCTGCTCCCATGTTAGTGGCATAGATATTTAAAATTGTTAGATCTTTTTATCGGACAGACCCTTTAAGTATGATAGAGTGTCTTTCCTCATCTCTTATGATAGTCTTTGCCTCAAAGTCTAATTTATCCAATATAAGTATTGCCCCCTCAGCTTTCCTTTCATGTCCATTAGCATGGCAAATGGTTTTCCACCCCCTCCATTTTAAATCTGGAAGTGTCTTTGGATCTAAAATGAGTGTCTTGCAGAGAGCATATCAATGGGTCCTGTTGGTTTTTTTATTCATTCTGATACCCTGTGTCTTTTGATTGGGGCATTTAGCTCATTTAGTTACATTCAGGGTAACTATTGAAAGATATGAATTTAGTGCCATTGTATTGTCTGTAGGAATACTGTTACTGTATATTGTCTCTGTTCCTCTCTGGTTTGTTACTTTTAGGCTCTCTCTTTGCTTAGAGGACCCCTTTCAATATTTCCTGTAGGGCTGGTTTGGTGTTTGCAAATTCTTTCAATTTTTGTTTGCCCTGGAAGGTTTTTATCTCTCCTTCTACTTTCAATGACAGCTTAGCTGGATATATTCTTGACTACATATTTTTCTCTTTTAGTGTTCCGAATATATCATGCCAGCCCTTTTTGGCCTGCCAGGTCTCTGTGGCTAGTTCTGCTGCCAATCTAATATTTCTATCATTTTATGTTACAGTCCTCTTGTCCTTAGCTGTTTTCAGGGTTTTGTCTTTGTCACCAAGACTTGTAAGTTTTACTATTAGATGATAGTGGGTGGACCTGTTTTTATTCATTTTGAGATTCTCTGTGCCTCCTGGATTTTGATGTTTGTTCCCTTTGCCAAATTAGGGAAATTCTCTGCTATAATTTGCTCCAATACACCTTCTGTCCCCCCCCTATTCTTCTTCTTCTGGGATCCCAATTATCCTAGTATTGTTTTGTCTTATGGCATCACTGATCTCTTGAATTCTCCCCTTTTTGTCCAACAGTTGTTTGTCTTTCTTTTTCTCAGCTTCTTTATTCTCCATCATTTGGTCTTCTATATCACTAGTTCTCTCTTCTGCCTCATTTATCCTAGCAGTAAGAGTCTCCATTTTTTTAATACACCTCATTAGTAGCTTCGTTTATTTTAACTTGGTTAGGTTTTCGTTCTTTTATTTTTTCAGAAAGGGATTTTATTTCTCCAGAAAGGGATTCTCTAGTATCTTCCATGCCTTTTTCAAGCCCAGCAAGTACCTTGTTAATCGTCATTCTTAACTCTAGTTCTGAGACATTACTAATGTCTGTATTGATTAGGTTCCTAGCTGTGAGTACTACCGCTTGTTCTTTTTTTTTTTTTTTAATGGTGAGTTTTTCTGCATTGTCATTTTATCCAGATAAGAATCGATTAATGAGAGAAAAAAATACTAAAAGGGAGCAATGACCTCAGAAAAATATACACTAACCAAATTGGAAAAGTCCCAAAACTGTGGGGAGAGGAAAGGAGGAGAAAAAGAAAAAAAGAATAAAACATATATATCTATATAGATAGATATATAAATATATCTATCTATTAGATATATCTATCATATCTATATCTATTTATTATATATCTACATATATTAGGCTGGTGAATAGAACAGACTCACAGACCTGATTTTGGGTGTATTTTGGCCTGTTAGAAGAAACTACTTCCCAAAATTTTAAAGAAAGAAAACCCTATATATATACAAAAATAAGGGTAAACACAATGAAGGGATGAAATATGACTGTAAAGATGAAAGATAAAAAAGATTCTAAAAAAGGAATTGATAGGTAAGAAGTTGGTTGAAAAAAGAAAAAAAAATAGTGAAAAGAATGTGGTTAGGGTGGAGACTAGAACAAAGCCATGCACTAGATTTAGGATTTATTTTGATCTATTAGAAGAAACTGTATCCCAAAATTTTAAAGAAAGAAAAACCTATATGTATACAAAAAATAAGGTTAAATACGATTAAGGGATAGAATATGATTATAACAATGAAAATTTTAAAAAAAATTTTAAAAGATATTGTTAGGATAAGATAGTTAAAAACATGAAAATAAGAAAGAGGAAAGTTTTTTTTAAATAGAATAAGAAAAAAATAAAATAAAATAAATTAACTTTGAAAGACTAAAGAATCATTGGGAAAAAACTATGAATTCTATATGCTGCCTTTCCCTAGCTCTGGAGTTCTGCAGATTGGTGAACTTGGTCTTGGCTGGATGTCCTTGCTGATCTTCTGGGGGAGGGGCCTGTTGCAGTGATTCTAAAATGTCTTTGCTGGAGGCAGAATTGAACCACCCTTTCCAGGGTCCAGGCTAAATAATCTGCATGGGTTCACTCTTATAGCTTTTGCTCCCTGAACACTTTCCATGCAGTTTGGAGGACAGGAATGAAAATGGTGGCCTTCCAATCTCTGGCCCTGTAGGAGCTGGAAGCTCAGGGCCCCACTCCTCAATGTGGCCTCAGAGAAAAGCAGTCAATCCCTCCCATCTCCCTGGTCTCCAGCCATGCTCCAAACTCACCCAGCCTGTGACCGAGCATTTCTATCTCAGATGCACAGCCCCATTTGGAGTCTCCAATCCCAGCAGATGATTGCTCCCACACTGTTCCTCCCAGAGGAGGAAGGAGGGGAATCTCCCTGGATCTGCGACTTGTGGGTCCCTGCTTGAAGAGCAGTGGTCTGACTGTGCCTTGGATCACGGATTAAGGAAACACTGAGCTAAGTGCCCACTCCTCAGTTCCGTTTCTGCAGCCACTTTCCCAGGTCTGACACCTGAGAGCTCTGCCACCTTCAGACACCCCTGGTCTTTTTGTGACCTTACGGGTCCTGAGACCACACTGTTCCCACACGGGCTTCACTACCAGCCCCCCCCCCAAAACCCCACACCCCAACCCCCGAACCCCCTGCTTAGCCTCTGGAGTGACCTTCCTTAGTGGAATAGACTTCTAAAACTTCTGATTTTGTGCTCTACTGCTTGCCAGGAGCTGACCCTTCCTTCTGTGGTTTATTTTCCTATATATTGCCTCAGATTCATTTCTCTGCACAGCCTACCTTCCAGAAAGTGGTTGCTTTTGTGTTCATAAAATTGTTGCTCTTCTTTTCTTCAATCTCAAGTTTGTAGATGTTCAGAATGGTTTGATATCTGGCTGAACTCCTGGGATCTGATGATATTTAGGTCTTATACTCCTCTGCCATCTTGCTTTTCCCTCTGTACTTCCTTTTTGTTTGTTTGTTTTTCTGGTCTGTTTCTTAAAATTTCCTTTGAAGGGGAACCTGGGTGGCTCAGTGGGTTAAGCCACTGCCTTCAGCTCCGGTCATGATCTCAGGGTCCTGGGATCAAGTCCCGCATCAGGCTCTCTGATCAGCGGGGAGCCTGCTTCCCTCTCTCTCTCTCTCTCTGTCTGCCTCTCTGCCTACTTGTGATCCCTCTCTGTCAAATAAATAAATAAAATCTTAAAAAGAATTTCCTTTGTAAACTTCTCCTTGTCCTATGAAATATTTAGTAATGTGTAGCTTAATTTACATATGTTTAGAGATTTTCCTGTTGTTTTTCTGTTACTGAATTTTAGTTTGATACTTTTCTGGTCAAAGAACAGAGTCTATAGAATTCTTTTCAGTTTGTTGAATTTTTAAAAAAAGATTTTATTTATTTATTTGACAGAGAGAGGAAGCTCACAAGCAGGGAAGCAGCAGAGGGAGAGGGAGAAGCAGGATCTCTGCTGAGCAGGAAGCCAGATGCATGTCTTGATTCTAGGACACTGGGATCCTGATCTAAGCAGAAGACAGTTGCTTACCCAACTGAGCCACCCACATGCCCTCATTGAGGTTTGTTTTATGGCTCAGGATATAATCTCTCTTGGTTGTGTTCCATGGCTGTTTGAAGAAAATGTGTTTGGCTGTTCTTGAGTAGCATATTTTAAATTTTTCAATTAGACCCTGTCAGTTGATTGTGTTATTCTGATCTTGTATGTCTTTGGTGATTTTCTATATACTAGTTCTATAAGTTGCTGGTAGGAAAGAGTGTGGGGTATGAAGTTTCTATGTCCATTTCTTTTTGTTTCATGCATTTTGAGGCTCTGTGGCTTGGCATTTAACATCATTATGTCTTCTTTGTGGGTTGATCTTTTTATAATTATGTAACATCTCTTTATGTAGTAATTTTATTTGATCAGAAATCAATAGTAGTTATGTAATTTTTTCAAAATTGAAAGCTTGTATAGCATATCTTTTTAAATTCTGTTACTATTAGCCCACTATTTCATTGAATATATAGTGAGTTTCTTGTATGTAGTTAGCTTCCTTTTTCTTAATCCAGTATAACAATCTACTTTTATATTGGCATACTTAGACCATTTAAGATAATTATTAATACATTGGCACTTAAGCGATTCAATTATTTGTTTCCTGTTTATTTTATCTAGTTCTCACTCCCATTTCTCTTCCCTTAATTTTCTGTGTTATGTTAGCATGTTTTAAGATTCTATTTTGATTCATTTATAGTGTTTTTGAGCATATATCTTGACACAATATGCTCAGTGGTTTCTCTAGGCAGTTTAATATACACATGAGAATTGTTATAATTTAGTGGTATCATTATTTTATCACTTTGAGTAAAGCATGGAAACCTTATTTCTATTTAGTTTCCCTTTTCTCCCTCATTTTGAAGTAGCATTTTCTTAAATATCATATGGTGTTATAATTTTTGTTTCAATCATCAAATACAATTTATAAAACATATATGAGGGAAATAATTTTCTATTGCATGTTACCCATAATTCTGTTCTTTCCATGGTTCTTTCTTCCTTTCTGATGCTTGAAAGTTCCTTCCATCCTTTTTGATTGTTTGAAGAACTTGATTTAAACATTCTTTAAAAGTAGGTCTAGCAATGAAGATAACCAAAGCCAATGGCCTGGAAATCTCACAATATTTACTATCAGAACTTTTCCTGTTAGACATATGATGACTCTTGGCTTTAATTCCTTTTCTTTTCTTTTTTTTTTTAAGATTTTATTTTTATTTATTTGACAGACAGAGATTACAAGTAAGCAGAGAATCAGTTAGAGAGAGAAGAAAGCAGGCTCCCCACTGAACAGAGAGCCCAACACAGGACTCAATCCCAGGACCCCAAGATCCTGACCTGAGCCAAAGGCAGCGGCTTAATCCACTCAGACACCCAGGCACCCCTAATTTCTTCAATTTAACAATAAGAGCATTGGATTTGATCATCTTAAATATCCCTCTACTGTCTTTCATTTCATGAAGAAATCAATCATGATTTCCCATGTGAGGAAATATTTTTTCCCTCAGTGATCACATTTGAGCTCAGAGAATACAGAAGTTGACATTGGAAAGTAAGAACACTTACTCACTTTATCATGCTAAGAACTAACCAGAAGGTGTAAAGAAATCAAATTCAGTCTGCTGACTGTGCTTTAGGTAACTTGATTTATGGAACTGGAGTTCAAGTTCCTACCGTGGGCTGGCAAGAGCCCATACTGTTTTGCACCTGTATGGAAATCAGCCTGTACCATTACAATCTGGAAGTGTGGTGCTTCCACAGATGCTTGTCTGCACTTGTGACTAAAATGGGTCAGGCCATTCCATGGCTCACAGAACAAGCACTTTCTTTTGACGTTCTCAGTACTATAAGAATTATTTTCTAGTCATCATTTTGGGGCTGCTTATTAGGTGTGAAATGTGTGATTTACCTTCTGAAATACTCTCTTTTACATTTAGTCCAGGTAGGAGGAAGCAGAAAGAGATATTGACCTTGTTTTTTTTTGTTTGTTTGGTTTTTTGTTTCTTTTCATCTTAGGAGTCAAGACTCATCTACACATATTTTTATTTTTATTTATTTTTTTAAAGGTTTTATTTGTTTATTTGACAGACAGAGATCACAAGTAGGCAGAGAGGCAGGCAGAGAGAAGGGGGGGGAAGTAGGCTCCCCGCTGAGCAGAGAGCCCGATGTGGGGCTCGATCCCAGGACCCTGGGATCATGATCTGAGCCGAAGGCAGAGGCTTTAATCCACTGAGCCACCCAGGAGCCCCTCTACACATATTTTTAAAACAGAAAAGTATGTAAGAAGAGAAGGTAAATTGGATAAGAATAAATATGAAAAAATAGTCATGACAGCTGTTTTAAGAGAACGAAAGCTTGTATTTCTTGAAGAATATTTTTAGAAGGTTGAATGGTAAAACAACAGGTATTCTACAATGGAAGTCAAACTGAGAGACTGTGTTTCTTACAGACTACATCAGATGCAGCTTTCTGATGTTTTTTGTTTTTGTTTTTGTTTTTTTGCATAGGGTTGGGCTGGAGGTTTTTATTTGTTTGTTTGCCTTTGAATTTAATTGGTTGTTAACATTCAACAGTCTTTAAGAGTCTATGTAAAAATGCAGTTCTGCACTCTTGAGAGATGAGACACTGTTGGGTCCATATTCTCACGCAGCAAACACTGCTGGGAGGTAAGTGCCATTTTCTTTAGGCATCACACCTGCTTTTGAGTCCAAGTTGGGGTTGGTCTCACCGCATTGTTTCCTCTGGTTCCCATACCAAACAGCAGTTGTCACTTACAAAATAATCTTATTATTTTGTTTTTTAATAGTAAGAACTGAAGATGTCAGTGTAGCTCTATTATCCATTTTTCAATCAAAATTGGGAAAAGGAAAACTTGGGAAATATTTTTAAAAAGACTTTAGTGAGTAATCTCTACACCAAATGTGAGGCTCAAACTTACAACCTGGAGATCAAGAATTGCATGCTCCAGCCACTGAGCCAGCCATGTGCCACAGGATGTTGTTTTGGTAAAAATGGGAGATCTATTTTTGTAGAAATGAGAATTATTTCTATTAGAAAACACACAAGCTAAGAATGTCTGCTATAATAATACAAGAATGACCATTCTGAAATCCCTGTCCTGTTTTCCCCACTCATAGCGTCTATTGGCCCTGTTGGCATTTGAGTTTGCCTCTTCTATTTCTCAACAAATAACAAGTGGATGTCATACTGGTCTTATTTTTGTCTGCTCTTCCGTTTTGTTTTTTTTTGAGACCAGGCAAATAGTGGGAATGTATGGCCTTTCCTTGTCTGCACATCTAATATATATTTAAGAAAAGAACTCTTTGGGGTGCCTGGGTGGCTCAGTGGTTTAAGCCTCTGCCTTCAGCTCAGGTCATGATCTCAGGGTCCTGGGATCGAGCCCCACATCGGGCTCTCTGCTCAGCAGGGAGCCTGCTTCCCCCTCTCTCTCTGCCTGCCTTCTGCCTACTTGTGATCTCTCTCTATCAAATAAATAGATAAAAAAAACTTTAAAAAAAAGAAAACTCTTTGGTGACTCAATTTAAATATTCTTATTCTTCATATTCTGTTTCTACTTAGATTGCATTTAAGTACTAAAACATTAAAAAAAAGTGTTTTTTGGCTTCCATGCTATGTATCTCCTAAGGGCATCAAGACTAAAGCTTATAAGACTAATAAGACTGTAAGACTAATAAGACAATTACACATCAGAATCAGCACACAATATTCTGTGTTAGATTTCAGGTATTGTGGCTTTTCTACAATTGCCTAGTGCCTCATGAGAGATGGTATCTGTCACAAAATCTCTCTCCCCGAGCAGACTTTGACATTAAAAAAGGGACTTTCTGATCCCCAGTAGCAACTTCATGTTTGCTTCAATGGTTTAGAAACCCCTTCTACTGGTTCCTTAACAGGATTTGATAACAACAGTATCTCTCTGGTGTTTGTTTTCTTTCAGGTTAGCATTTCAATTCACTTTAGAAGAAGCTGAAGTTCAGAAGTGTTATAGATCTACCATCATTGATTTTTGGACAATTTATATTCCAGAAGCCACTTACAGCTTACTTAAAGTAGATCCCAAGACAGAGCTTTTCCTTTTAGTTTCAGAGAGATAATATTCTAATACTCTGCAGACCACTTGAATAGACCAGAGTTATGAACAAATTCAGATAATATTGCTCCCATTCTGAGATTCCCATTCCCTAAGCTGTGGGAAAACTTTATGAAATAACATGTAAGTAGAAATTATTATAGGAGGCACAGCTGGCCATCTTCTGTCTTCACATAGGGAAGTATTGAGTAGAAAAGCATGTTGTAGGGGGATGTTTACTAAAACACTGAAATGTGTCTAGGTGGGCTGTGGAGTTTCTACCTGTGGAAATATTTTGTTAAGTATTCTACATATTGCACTGGGGTAGGGGGCAGAATATTGACTTTTAGGTATTTTGTTAAGAAAAAGGACTGCTTGCTGAAGTGCACAGAAATAAAATTAAAAATGTAAATTGTCACTCTCCTATGTAAGTTAGGCAAATCTCAAAGGCATTCTTCCAAAGCTAAAAGATTATCTCATATTTCTAGTTGAGCTACAGTGACTTCTCTCCTGCATCCTAATATTTCTTGTTGTCTACTATATTTTTTAGATGTCAGGAGCCTCTTCCCACATTTTCTAGCAACAGAGTGGATTTGAGAGGGAGCAGCTGTTGAAATCTGCCTTCCAAGCTTATTACACGAGTACCTGGAACCCAGGAGAATCTCAATAAGGGGAGGATTGAACGAGCACACCGGCACATCACTTTAGGGATAAGTATGTTTCTTCTCCCTCTTTGTCCAGGCAAAAAGATCTTTCTTTCTCTCAAAATGAGATCATTTAGTTGTGATAAGCAACAGAGTCACATGAAAACCTTTCTCCAAAGACCAAATATTAGAAAAAGTCTACACAGCTCAAACCAGAGGCCTCACAGTTATTTTCAAGAGGATTTTGTTAAAACTTATAAATTCCCAAGTGTTTCTGTGTCTCTTCCAGCATCTCCTTAGTGATAATATCTAAGAAGAGAATGTATAAAATTTAACTTCATAACTGCCATTTAAGGAATAACTGATCAGGAGATAAGAGGCTTTTCACTGTGAAAAGCATGACAACTTTTAAAAGTTGTACCAAGACATCGCCTACCCAGAGGGACAAGGCTGAGTGGGACATGGCCATCAAGCACAAGACTGCTCAGGGAGTGCCACAGGGTACTAAGTAGGACTTTCTGAATAGGAGTTTTGAGGAAAACAGATTTATATCTCCCACATTGTCTCCTGACAGAATGGCTTCTGTGGTGCCCCCAAGGAAGCAAACACAGAATTGTTTCTTGTCAGAGAAAAAGAGGACTCTTTTTGTTCTTCGCTTAAATTTTGGAGGCCACATGTACCCTAGAGCTTTGCAAACAGTATTTACGGTGATTTCGGTGAAGTGTGGACACAATCAGGTGAGAGAGGAAATGAAATCCGGGTCACGCAGCAAAGCAGAATCCTCTGTAGGATTAATATCCTGAAAGTTATTGGGTAAAGAAGTCTGGGAGGAGTTTGTGGATTTTTTGTTAAATGCATCCATGTTTAAATATAAATTAGTCTTTCCAGGAAAAGATAAAGTTTCTTTGTCTAAATTCTTACTAATGAAAGTCACAAATGTTCTAATAATGTACACAGCAAATAGAAGTTTGAAGATACCCATAATGAGACTTTATGAGAAAATCAATTAATGAGGAACAATAAGAATGAAGTGCCAAATTTTCTTTGTCATGCCATTGGGGAAGTGGTGTGTTTAGTGAAAGAGAATGAACTGCTAAATCAGACTCAGATATGAATCTGTTGACAAATCATTTACTTTCTCATTAGCTTCAATTGCAACATCCATAAAACAGGAATGTTACTTATTTTTCGTTTGCTAGAAGAAGTATGAAAATGTATATTACATTAAAAGATAGCGATATACACATATAGCAATCAAAAAAATTACGTCAATCCTCTGGCCTCTTCCCCCTCCATTCATCTGGACTCGTTGATATTCAATTAAAAAAAAAAGATACTAGTGCTTGGAGATTCATTTTACTTTTCATAGAATTTGGGGGGTATACTACTCTCAAGGAGAAGAGGTTATTTATTTGGGAATGAAGGCATGAAAATTAAGAGAAAATAGGGGCAAACAATTGTAATTATAAAAACTTTATTTCACGCTGCCTTTAGTTAAATCTTTATAAGCACCATGTCACGTACTGGCAATCTAGGAGGCGAGGACTGGAATGCCTTAGTCAGTAACAAACTGCAAGCTGATGATGTGCAGTTACAGCTACAGGGAGCATCTGAACAAGACCACATTTAGAAAGATTCCCTTGCCAGTCCCGTGACAATGCACAAACAGGAATCTGGCATCGATTTGTTCACACTTCCCATGGCCAGAACCCAGAGCTTGTGCATGTAAACATCCAAAGAAACACTCTATCATCTTGACAGTTTACAGTTTGCTGAAACTTGACTCTGAAAGCGTGAATGTTGCCATCTCGTTTTCTTGACCAGTGCTTGCTTATAGGCTGACAAAATCAATTCCTTTAAAATTTAAATGACGCTTAAAGGTGTGTTCAGCATTGCGTAAGTCATCAGCAAGGCCTTTGAATGTGTGCAGTTCTCAAGTATGATCACCAAACCATGATTTACCTAATGAAATTGTGAAAAATTACACAACGTTCGGATTTGGTCCTATATTAAAAGACCCAATTGCCAAGGTGTTTTACATTAATTTAATTTACGAGCATGTACACAAGAGAATCACTATAAAGAACACTGCTTCCTCATTTATGAATAAAAAGTTTATCCTCTACTTACACTAAAACATACAAAAAATAATCTACAAAAATCGTTTACAATTGATTTTAGTGAAAGAAAAAGCTTTCTTCAGAAAAAAAATGATCGTGTGGTGGTAGTATTTTAGCCATCAAAAAGGAATGTAAGTAACCAATAAATATAATGTGCTTTCTCCATATAGACATATTTACACTTGAGTCTTTGGCTTATGTTTTTTTTTTTCCTAAAAAGAACTTTAAATGATCCAGCCATCATTGCACATCAAAAGAAAATAAGCCAGTTTATATATATTTATATATTTATATAGAGATCTGCTACACTGGAAACATATAAAAAATGAACTTTACTATGAATTTGCACAGCTTTTCATACTTCTGCTTAAAGGTTTAACATCTTTTATCTAAAAAAAGGGAGAAAAATGCCACATAGAAAGTATTAATTCATGCAACATGTGGTGTTGCCAGGCGAGAACCAGGCGAGAAAAAGCTGCGTATTCACTGTACAAACACTGATAAGCTCTCATTGGAATCTGTTCTTATTAAATATAATTCATGTGGCACGAAATGTTGATGCTTTCATACAGTAATAGAAACTAATTGAGTCCTTTTTATTAAGATACACAACTTCATAAGAAAAATACTTTCACTTCTCGAATGTAAAAGCCTCCCACCCCCCACATTAAAATCTTTCTGCACAACTGTAACAGGTACAATGGCTGCTGGCTCAACAGACGAACAGGCTTCTGGGTGGATGCACTCTGAGGTCTCACCCAACTAAGAAGATTCCAGGTACTCCAAAGCGACATCATAGCAGAAACGGTACTGCTCCTGGAAGAGGCGAAAACGTAGGAGTTGAGAAAAGTTAAGAGAAAAGAGACTAACGCGAACCATCGCCACCAAATGAACACCCAGCCACCGCTTAAAATTATTCAAGAATTACCTATTAGTTTTCCTATATAAAGAAGCTTAATTTCTGGGCATCCATGTTTTATGTTTGAGTCTAATGTTTCTGTTTAAGGAAAAGGAACTCGATGGAAAAAGATATATTATCTTTGCCTCATATTTTCTGTTAGTTTTTTGAAAATCTCCAGTATCTTTTTTTATCTAGTTATGATAGTAAAACCTGATCACT
Organism: Neogale vison; assembly: GCF_020171115.1. Classification (NCBI taxonomy): domain Eukaryota; kingdom Metazoa; phylum Chordata; class Mammalia; order Carnivora; family Mustelidae; genus Neogale; species Neogale vison. Next base: position 72,992,998 of record NC_058091.1, on the reverse strand, counting down.
ACAGAAAAATTGCCCAGCATAGGAAAATAAGAGCCATTAGAAAGAGTTCCATAATTCTATTACTAGAAACAATTATTGGTAAAATACTGCCTGAGTTTTGCTCTAGTCCTTTTTAAGGCATGGTTGAAATAGTAATTATTTTAGACCAAATATAATTACTCTCACAGATTTGAGAATATAAGCTTATATTTTATTTTCCTTTAACACTGTTATTTATCATTTTCTTATGTTATTTAACATTTCTTTTCACACTATATAGAGGTCTAACATACAGATTTGACTATTAGGTTGTTTTTACTTTTTCTTTAATAGAAATAAATGCTATAGTGAACATGTGCAAATGTTCTTCTCTAAACTTCAGATAATTTTTCTTAGCAGGAGGGAAAAAAAGTCATTTTAAGCTGCCATTCACAATTTCAAGTTCTTAATTTTTGATACACCTTTTCATTTGTCAGAGTATTTAAGTAAATTAAAAAAATGGTTAGTGGTTCTTAAGATTTTTTGAGCTTATTTGTATCTGAAAATTTATTTCTGCTGTCTTTATATATTTAAGACAACTTGGTTGACAAGTTCAGTTAAAACTTCCTTTCCTCTAAGTCTATCTATGCACTTCTCCATTATTAGGAATTTAGAGAAAATCAGACTGTATTACAAGTTATGACTTATAAAACGTCATTAAAAACTTCTCAACTCAGTCCAAGTGGGTAAAATTCAGGCTGGAATAAAGAACAGTCTAAAATGCATATTATTTCTAAAGAGAACTTCCAGGTGTCTCCAGCAATAAGCCAGGGTAATAAAAAACCTCCCCAAGAGATCTTTATCAATCCTACCTTTAATTATCAAGTAGGTGTGATTTAAATTAGCCTACCACTGTGGCAAGTACATCTGAAGAGCCAAAAAGTGCTTGAAAACAGTTATGTCTCTTTAATCTGTCATTAGCAATTTTGTTTACACTCTAAATTTTCTTAACAAACTTGTCAGTTCAATTCAACAGCACACTAAACTCATCATTAACACTGATTAAACACAAATCAGAGGGTAGGAGTTCAGTCAGGATTAATGGGACATGAATGTAAACGTACAGAAACTTTTTGGAAGGTTCTAGAATGGCTGAATTAGACCAGAGATCCTCCCCCCAAGTTATTGTAGGAAATCAGAGTTAAATTTGGAGGTAACACTTGAATTCTGATGGAGAAGTGAGCCCACTGAAGAATTTAAGAAGACACGATCTTAGACATGGAGGCAGAGTTTACGTTAAGAAACCTTCAGACAGCAAAGAATCAAAAGACATAACCACTACATTCTGTAGGAAGACTTGAGAGTTCTACATCAAAAATCCTTCAGATCCACCCCCCTTTCTCTATCTTCACTGCCAGAACTCCAGTCAAAACCGACATCACCTTGTCCAGACAACAGCAATAAAACCTAAGGGATGAGCTGGAGAAGGGACTATTTGAGGGGGTTTGTGGAAGGGGAAACGCCTGTTACCACTTGTAAAAGTGAAACGGTATAAATGTAACTCTTCAGATTTTGTCTCAGGAAGCAATGCACTTTTTGTGTGAACAATCCATGAGCAGGAAGTGGTAAGAATACTTTAAAGGTTTATTGAATTGCTCATTCTAGTTATCTGATCATCTTGATAATGTAGGGCAAGCAACAATTTTGCCTTGGTTTTTCTGGTTTACTTTTGTGTGAACATTAACTACACAGCTGCTCCTGACCTTATCCCACCATGTACATATGTGTAACCCACAGACATCTCTCTTTAGAATTAAAATGTGCTCGAGGAGTTTAACTTTTCTTTCTTACTGTTCACACAGCTCCACCCAGATGAGCTCCCACATACCCATTCCTATCAGCTCTTATTCTGCGAGCTGTGGTCTGATTTTATGAGCCCTGGCAAATTCAGGTGGCACCATCTGAACCACTCACTCTAATTTGTAAAAGCTGAAAACTGTCAATGATGACAGTTTAAAATTTATGATTTGACCAGAAGTGAAGAATTATAGGAAATGACTAAAATAAATTTCATTTGCCAGTTAAGGACAGACATTAGGTGCCTAAGTGCTGATATAACTTAGGAATATATCCATTGGATGACTGCTTTACCAGTTAACCTAGATGCTTTAAGAAATTAAAAATAGACAAGAATAAAGACTAGAGAGTAAAATTTATTCTTATTACAGATCTATTTAGTGAAGCTTTATTACAGCAGATATTTATGGTCTATCACAGGAAAAGATCCACAATTCTATACATTTCCCAAATCAAGTGAAAACAGTTTTCATCACGAACATTTGTGATATGTGATTAGGATTCTGTGGGTAGAGAGAGATACTCAGCAGTTCATCAGTTAGGCAGGAAAGTCCCCACAAAGACTCACACATCTTATTCTTTTGGGTGTATGAAGTCAACCCAGTGAATAGGTTAGAGTTGTCTAAAGTCTCTGCTCCCTTCGTGCCTGAGACTCTGACTCACCGGGGCTTCCACCATGTTGGGCTTGCTGTTCCTCAGGGTCTTGACTGCATGGAACACGTCCACCACATTTTGCCGCTTCACCATTTCAACAACAATGCCTATAGCACAGAACATACCGCTTCGCCCACCGCCATTTCTGGAAGCAAAGAAAGCCAGGGCACTTTTTTTTTTAGAGAATTTTTAAAAAGTTTTTATTTACTTATTTAGCCAGAGAAAGAGAGAGAGAGAGAGAAAACGAGCGAGCACAAGCAGGCAAAGTAGCAGGCAGAAGCAGAGAGAGAAGCAGGCTCCCCACTGAGCAAGGATCCCGAAGCGGGACTTGATGCCAGGACCCTGGGATCATGACCTGAGCTGAAAGCAGTAGCTTAACTGACCGAGCTCCCCAGGTGTCCCAGCCAGGGCATTTTAAATGGCAGCTTTTGGTCAGCAGAGGTCACACAATCTTATAAATTAAGGAAATGAAAACATGATCTTTATTTTTTTTTCCATTTTGTATTAATTTTGCTTCATTTGTGTGCATGTATGTGTAGAGGGCAGAGTGCAAGGACACATGAGGATGATGTCAGCTCTGTAGCTTATGCTTAGGAACATTCTGGAGCCACCAGCTGCTGCAACTTTGATCCCCTGAAATTTTGGTATATTTGTACACTGTGTACATTAGGAAAGTGGTTCTGAGTAGTGTTTGAAAGAGTTTAAATCATGTGACAACTATATAATAATCAATTTTGAAAAACTATGACAATGAAAATTGGTAGTTAATTATAGAATCACGAGACAGCAAGATTATTTAAAATGCTACCGATGGAGATCCGTAAGATCTTTAATGTGGAAAACATGAAGTCTAGTGAGGAAATGAGCACCAAAGCCCCAGCACGGCCAAGCTGAGGCGCCATACTCACAGGCAGTGGATGATGGTTCGGCCCTCCCCTTCCTCGCACTCCTCCTGCCATTTTTCCACCTGCAGTATCAGTTTCAAAAAGGACCGTTTGGAGCCTGGCACTTCTCGGTGAGAGGCCCAACCTAGATACTGAAACTGCTGTACCATCAGATAACCTTCTTGTGGCTGTAGAGGGAAAAGCATTTTTCTGTAAATAAATTGGGACTAGAATTTTTACTAAAAAGTAAAGGTGCATAAAAATTCATACTATGACATAAATGCCATTTATACCAGATTGAGTCTAGATGGTAAGTGCAACATAGGTACATGCTAGTACAGAAACATTCTACGTTACAGAACCAAGAAACATGAGAATTACCTTTATATAAGCTTCTCCCTTGCACCCCATATCCAATAATCAATCGCACTTCTTAAATAACTTTCAAATCCTTTCTACTCTTTATCACTGCTGACATCATTGCATTGGCCCAATCACCAGTTATGATAATTGCTTCCTAGTTGATCTCCTTGAATAAACTTTGATCTCCTTCCAAATCTTTCTTACTGCAGCATCATGATTATTTTGAAATGCAAATATGATCTTCCCCTGATTTAATGGCTTCCAAATGATCTTACATAAAATCCAAATTGCTTCAGTGGCTTAAAAATTCCTACATGATATGGCTCCACTTCCTTCTCATTTATCAAGTCATTTCTTGCCTGGGAACTTTGCACAAACACTCCATTTGGCCTCGAAGATCTCCTTCTTGTTTGTGCCTCTTAATCTCAAATACAGTGACCAATTTGTCTTGGGTTTGCCTGGGGCTCTTCTGGTTTTTGAACTGAAATTTGTGTGTCCAGGGAAACCTCTCTGTTCTGTGAATACCAAGATAGTTGGTTCTCCCACCGCCCAAAAGCTCCTATGGTTCTCAAATTTTGCCTGAAAGATCACTACCCCAATGAAATCTTCGCTAGTCACTCAGCTATGTCAGATAACCCAAACATTCTGGATTTTGTCTTTTGTCTAAAATTTCTCATATTTGTAAATAAATGATTATAGAATGAGTTGTTCAGTGCTTGTCTTCCTTGATAAAATATAAATTCTTTAAGGATGAGGAAATCTCTCTGTCTTTCTCCCCTAAACTCTATATTGCTAGAACCTAGCAAAATACTGTGTCCAAAGAATAGTACTCTTTGAGCGAATGAAGCAAAACATTAAACCCCATATGAAAATGTAAGAAGGAATCTGCAATACATGAGTAAACTGTATCATAAGGCATCAGATCTGAATTTCCATATGGCAAGGGCTCACACGTCACAAGGACCTACTAGTACAATACCCCAACTTCTCATTGGTGCATATTAAATTATCTCATGAACTACAAGATATTAAGTAAGGTTGGAAATAGAAAAAAAAATCAAGCACTATTAAGAATCAGAACACCAAACATAGAGGAAGATAAATAAACAAATACGCTGACAAAAAACCAGATTTCAGTTTCCATCCTTAGAATATTCTTCATACAAACAGCTCAATAAAAAGACAAGTCTTACTTTCTTAGTTTAGCAGCTATGGTTTCTCAGCTAAAATATTACTAGAACCATAATGGAACAGATGTGCAGACATAATGAGATTCCATTTAAATTAACATCTAAGATATGCATGAATATTATGGCATGATTTGAAGTTATCTTTTTTTTCCATTGAAATGAGTGACAGAATTGGCGATGACTACATCCTCTGCTTATAGTTATACATATAGACTTATTAACCAGAAACACAGATAGCTATTTTGATATGAAAACACTGAAACATGACAATCTGAATTACACACTTAAAATAATACACATACGTAAAGCTGCTGAGCTAAAAACAGAGTAATTCTCTTTAAAAAGAGAGTAATCTCATGGAAGTTACAAACGATATCTTTTCAAATTCGGCTTGCTATTTGGTTACACAATCTAAACAGTTTTTATTAGCTTTTTTTTTTTTTTTTTTTTTTTTTGCTTTTTTGGAGACCCCAGACTTAATTTGTCATTTAGTGTAAAATATATGAAGACTCAAGGAAAGAAAGATTTCCGAGAAACACAGCTGCTGCTTTCCTCCTGGGAAAAGTGGTACCAGTGCTGGTTCTACAAATCTGGGCAGAGCCAGATACTTAAATGTGTAGGGAGATGAAATTATAGGTAGAAGGGGAATCAAGGACGGCTGTGATTTACCTTTTCTCCTCACGTGTGGGGTTCTCCCTTATATGCAATAGTGACATGGAACCTGTCTATCATGGCTGATTTGACATATCCCTTCCTCCTGAGGTAAAGCTTTTTATTCATCATCATCATTATTATATCTTTATTTTTCAATGATATGCCTTTTCTGGGCTGTTTATCAATACTAATATCACATGTAGTTGACCTTTACCAAAGTCTACATATACGCAGAGACCAGGCACAGTCCATCGAACTCAGTTGAGTCAGTGCATCTGAATTTAGTAACTGACCAGGATACCCAGCTTCCTGCATTTCTGTTTTCCTATTTTTAGAATGTATTTTTCTTCTAATACTAAGATATAAGATGATTACTAGCTTTGGAACTGATTATGCAACACCTTAGTTCTATTCTTCCTGTTTTCTGATTGGAATTGTGCCCCAGCATGGTTATGATCAGTTGCTCTTGATCAGCTCAGGTAAAATATCAATGACTTACTCTTGTTAGATTGCATATCCTAAAAATCCGGTTTATGACATCACAATCCATTGAACAAGACATACATTCCACTTGGATAGGGCCATATCTTAACATCCCTTCCTCTGGCCAGTACTGAGGGCAGCCCTAGATGATGAATGTTTGGGAGGGAAAAAAAAAAAAGCATTATTTTTCTCTATTGAGGGTAGTATGAGGTAAACTTTAACTTTTATTACTACTTAATTAAGTTGTCTATGAGTACACAAAAGCAACTCATAGCCATTGACCTGGGATAAGTCGACTTCATTCAACATCACGATGGAGGTACAGCCATAATCATACACTAATCTCCAGAAGTCTTTCACAGTGTTCGGCAGAGGGTATTGTGTGACGATGAAAGCAGCTGGCTGCCTGTAACTCTGTGAAGAAACAAGGGAAATGGGAAAACATGAGAACTTAAACCGAATGATCAGTCATACAAGCCAGTTCAAAACATTTCCGTGTAGGGCCAGGTGAGGTGAAGCAGCTCCACGTGGAGAGGGAGGCAGATGCTACGTAAGCCACGGAATAACAGATGTGGGCTGCTGGAATGTATTAGAGCTAGTAATGTGTCGATCCGATGGCAGGACTTCAAAGTCTCAGCAGTAGTTCAAGTCAGGACTTTAAGTTTTATTTTGTTGAGAAAAGTAAACACAGGACAAAAATAAAAGAAGAAACTCAAGAACTTCTCAAGGTGAAGATCCTCCATGAGGTACCCATGGGCTCTTTCAGATTTTCAAAGCTAATCAGAGAGGCTAAAGGCACAAAATTCCCCAGTGTATGTGTACACCCATCTGTACGTATCTATCTATCCACCCATCAAAATCTATCAACATATATATATATTATATATATATCTATCTATGTATTTTTATATATTTCATACATTGTATATTTTATATGTATTATATATTTATATATTTCATATATATTGTGTGTGTGTTTGTGGTGTGTATATATATATTTATATAAATATATATTATATATATAAATAAATAAAACTGCTGGATTCTCTTCCATTTCAAATAAGAAAAACCACAAATGCCTCAAACTTGTGTGTTTTTATATTATATGGATATTATCAGCACATTCTGCTCATCTTGTAGGCCCATCCCAGTTTCCTGGACATTTCTAATGTATATTAATGGTCAGAATGACAGTTTCAATCACTTAAGATTTTTCTTATAATGAGGGCTTTTTTTTTTTTTTGATTTTTATTTGACAGACAGAGATCACAAGTAGGCAGAGAGGCAGGCAGAGAGAGAGGGAGGAGGAAGCAGGCTCCCCGCTGAGCAGAGAGCCCGATGCGGGGCTTAATCCCAGGACACTGGGATCATGACCCGAGCCAAAGGCAGAGGCTTTAACCCACTGAGCCACCCAGGCGCCCCACTTATGATTTTTCTTAAACTAAAATGCACTTCTTGGTGAAGTGTATTCCCTCCACCAATAAGGGAATGGCTCGTTTTTTACCAAGTGCTCCCTGACTGGGACATGACACATTATCTCTTCCCAGAAGGAGAGGGTATACTCCTCTGACCTTGGCAATCTGTCATTCTGCAGATGAATGATCTGTATTTCTATGTATTAAACAGTTTATAAAAAAACAACAACAAAAAGTAGACAGCTGTCTGAGATGGATTTCCTTCATGTGGATAAAAACTGTCAGTGATCCCCTAACTCATTTTTACCACATAACTCCTTAAATCTTTCAAGTGTCCTAAATGTTAGCGTAGAACCGGATTCCCGAACGTTGAGCTTATCGCCGTTTGGGAAATACCGCTAACCAGGGCATGTAACTCCATGGAAGACCGTGGGATAAATCCGAGCGCTGAGAGTTCAAATGGCTGCTTCAGAGTGACCTCAGGCCTCCCTGCATCTGAGGGGAGTGTCTCCTAAGAAAGGTATGAAGGCTCATCAAAAAGGGTCAGAAGAAATAAGTCAAATTTCCTTCTAATCACATGTCTGTTCCATGGGAAGGTGAGCTCTTTACTCAGGTTTTGAGTCACAAGGACGGGAGATGGATAAGATGATGTGAGAGGACAGAGCTGCTTTGCTAGATCCTTCCTCTGTAAGGACAGGAGCACACCTGAGGCTTTGAAATCACAGAATCCTTAGCCTTACTTCCTAACTCTTCACAATCATGGTACCAGGGTGTATAACACTGAGGATGTTGCTAGAGGATGAGGGGAGCGGGGAGTGCTGACCAGTGAACCTTGTTCTTATAAGACAAACCAAACCTAACTTTTCTGAGGCCCCCAACTATACTATTGAATCTAGTGGATGGTCTCAATTATGAAATATATCTATGTTAAATCATAAGGAATTAAGCAGAGGGTAGAAAGAGGCAGAGAACAAGTTTCAGTCTTCATATTGACTAGAAAATAACCTGGAAATGAAGAAAAATTTGACAGCCATCGATGCCAAAGACCAAAAAATGCCTCAGACATACACCTCATCAATCTCTTCCCTAATGGTATTTTCTCCTTCCCTTTTCCACACAGTCTTTTAAAATTCCAAATCTAGACTCAGAAACAAAAAGGTCTTGTGTGTTTTCTCTGTATTTAGTATATTTGTCTTTCCAGACAATTAAAATGGGAAGAAAAGATACAGTGAGGATCCAGTGTGATTTCAGTGGATATGATTAATAGGCAAGAAAGGGAACTTTTCACTTGAACTTGTCTTTAGACTATTCTGCTCTGCAGTATAAAAGGAGCAAAGTAACTGACTAAAAGACTGGTATCAGAAGTAGAAAGTAGGGTTTCTAAGTCTTTAGCATCAGAAGCTAATTTTGGAAAACGCAATAGGAGCAATATTGCAGAAAGCTTCATTACTAGTCACACAGGAATGGACCCTGACTTCTAATTTCTTCTGGCTATGGTTCCACAGATGAAAAGGCAAAACCTAGAAAAGTTTATAAATGAAGATGATGAGCTGTTTAAAAGGATTCTGAACCAGGAGAGCCTTTTGCTTCTTTCCAAGGTAACCCAGCAAGGTAGCCAAGGACTGACTTAAAACTCTCTCCTCTCTCTCCGAGTTGTTCTGTCCAAGGGAAGCTAACCTCCTAAGGAATTACTCTACCTCTTATACTCTGTGATGGCTGGAGTGGGGCAAGACAGCTCTTTCATTAATGATGGATGTATTAACAGGTATCTTTAATGCTTTCTCCTAGCTGTTTATAAAGGATCTCTCTTAATTACTGGCTGATAAAAACAAGTTAGCCATAAATTACTGAAACTTTAAATGTCAGAGATAAAGATTTCCCAAATTAACCCAACTTCTACAAGATAAGGCATTATGTGGTTTTAAAAAATTCATTCCTCGGGACGCCTGGGTGGCTCAGTTGGTTGGACGACTGCCTTCGGCCCAGGTCATGATCCCGGAGTCCCGGGATCTAGTTCCACATCGGGCTCCCAGCTCCATGGGGAGTCTGCTTCTCCCTCTGACCTTCTCCTCACTCATGCTCTCTCTCACTGTCTCTCTCTCAAATAAATAAATAAATAATCTTAAAAAAAAAAAATTTGGGCGCCTGGGTGGCTCAGTGGGTTAAGCCGCTGCCTTCGGCTCAGGTCATGATCTCAGGGTCCTGGGATTGAGTCCCACATCGGGCTCTCTGCTCAGCAGGGAGCCTGCTTCCTCCTCTCTCTCTCTGCCTGCCTCTCTGCCTACTTGTAATCTCTCTCTGTCAAATAAATAAATAAAATCTTTAAAAAAAATTAAAAAAAATTCATTGCTCACTTAACATTCAAAATGCACAAGCAAGATTTTCTTTTCTGAAAATAATTGAGATGAAAAATATGACCTGTAGGTATTTCCTATACAGAATATCATAATTGACAATCAAGCTCCAAATTTACAATGGGGCCTAAAATTTATAGTTCCTAAGAATCCCTATAGGGAAAATTCAAAATCATTCTCCAAGAAAAACTTGTATTTCAATGAAAATTTCCAATTTTCCTTTCTAGGCCCTTTTAATTTTCTTGAAAAGAAAACAAGCCAGTGTTCATCACATTACGTAGCTTTTCACGACACTTTATACTAACAAAGACGGCGGTCTCTTACGTCCATAAGAGCAGCGTTGATGTAGTTACTACTCTCCCCATCAATTGTAATTAAAAAAGGCAGACATCTGTCAGGTGGCAGCATGTCCATAAAACGATTCTTGTCATGATTCCTTGGCAGGCACGCAATACTGCAGTCTTCGGCTTGTAGTCGAGGGGTGACTGAATTTAAAGTCTAAAAAGAAAAGGGAACGTAGGTTAAAAGCAAGTGACCCATTTAATAGCATAAGGCAGATCCATCTAGGATCTGGGAGGCCAAGTACAAAGTGAAGGATCTGTACAGGGCAATGGTATTTGCCATGATGACAGGCTGATAGACTTTGTAGTTAAAGCTAATGAAGCCTGAGAAGTGACAAAGAAACAATACACACATTGTTCACTGAGTTTCCTAAAAGGAAAAGGGAAGCTGAAAACCATTGCTACCTGCAAAATGCAGTGTCTAACCAAAGAAAACAGAGGTATAGTGGCCCATAAGGATGACCCAACATCAAAGCTGGAAACTATCATTTGTAGTAATGTTTTGCCATGTCGTATTTGAAGACAGGCTGAAACATGCTAGAAAGAGCACTGCACAAAGGATCAAAGTATGAGGTGTCCAGAGCTACGCTTGACTTCATATTCACACATCTTCAGGGATGTCTTAAGGGCCGTGGAAACATTTGGGGTTATATAGGGACAATGTTTAGTACAAACTTCAGCTATTATTATTAATAGGCTTGATTTCACATTGGAGTGACACAGGTTAAAATCCATACGACTGGATATAAATACACATAAATCACTAAGTTTGACTTTTATGATACCTTTGTCCATACCCCTCCCTGAGTCTGAACTCATTTCAGATACCGCAGATACGAGCTCATTACTGCAAAAGTAACTCCATAATATGTAAAATGAAAGAGACAGGTATTATACTTAAAATAGGGTCAAACATTATCAATTTGACTTGAAAGACCTTCCTTAGAAAAATTAATAATGCCCAGAACACACTGTAATAAGTTCCTCATAAAAGAAACTCTAGAAATAAGTAAATACCTGGAATTCATCTTTGAGATGTGAAGAGTTAGTCTGAGAGTCTATTCTAATCATATCAAAATATGCAGCTTTAAATTCACAGACAGGTATGGCAGTTTCTCCACATAAACAGGCTTCTAGAATGGCATCATGAATAAAAATGTACTGTTCCTAAGAAAGAAAAAAAAAACTATTTTAATAAAAATCCTCTGTCATCAAAGATAGAGAATACAGAGAATTTTCTCTATATAGAAACATTAATAATGATATCAATATTTTCCTATATGACTTATGAGGTGATACTGATTCTATGTGAAAAACATTTACTGTTTTTGATAAATGTTGGAAACCAACAACAACAAAAAAGAGGTCATTAGAGATAACAAGCAACATGCCTCTGTCTGGACCATATTGATACGACGAGATCTTAAGGCTTTGACACAGTTGTAGATGTCGACAACACCCTCTCTTTCAGCCATGTCCAGCATGATGTCGATCACAATGTAACAGCCAGTTCGTCCAGCACCAGCACTGAAACAAATTAAACAAATCTGAAGAAGTGCAAGACTTACGTTCTTGCAGTCTTATTAAATAAAGATCCTTTTCAACTGTCAGGTGGAATCAAATTGATTTAACAAACTGCAAGGTGTGATTTTTATGTGTTATATAAACACTTATTTCATGTACAAATAACTTCAGGTAGAGTGTTTTGGTGCAAAATGAAGATGGGAGCAGGAGTCTGAAATTGAAAACGATAGACTCTGTATTATCAAATTGTGTTTTAAAAATAATGTACGTATGTTGTTCAAGTTCCATAGCTCTTATAAAGTCTTCATTCTCTGGCAATCCAGGGCACGTGATTTCAAGCTCATAGAAGTGACGAAGGGGTGCTTTTGGGCTTTAAAATTTCACCTCAGAAATACTCTTACTCATATACTTTTGTGTCCTCTGGCAAAATGCAAGAATGCTGGCTTACTGTTTCAGTCTGACAGACTCTTGTACATACCAAGGCAAAAAAAAAAAAAAAAAATTATTCCAAAACATTTACTGGGAAATCTGAGGAGTCAAATTCAGAGGAAGTGTTAATTATGAGGGTGGGGAGGGAAATGGTTATCGGAGGAGACCAACAGGAGAAAGAATATTTGAATGGTGATCTGAAGGAAAAATGAAAATGAACAGTTAGGTATAGAATATAATTCTTAACAGGTCACAAAGGACAGTCACTATCTTATTGTATTTAATTCAGTCATTGAATCTTAATATACTACTGATTATTTTATCTTTTGGAAATGTTTCTTCAATTTTTAAAAAAGATTTGATTATTTATTTTAGAGAGAGAGTGTGATGGGGAGGGGCAGAGGGAGAGAAAGAATCTCACAGACTCCCTGGTGAGCAGGGAGCGCAACATGGGGCTCGATCTCAGGACCCTGAGATCACGACCTGAGCTGAAATCAAGAGTCAGATGCTTAACCAGCTGAGCCACCAGGCATAAAACTTGGTGGTGCAAACAAGATATAATTGGGATTTGGTGAGGGTGGGGGGGATTTCACTTGGTAGTCAGCTTCCTCTTTTTTAAATTTTTTTTTTTTTTAAAGATTTTATTTATTTATTTGAGAGAGAGAGACAGTGAGAGAGAGCATGAGCAAGGAGAAGGTCAGAGAGCGAAGCAGACTCCCCATGGCGCTGGGAGCCTGATGTGGGACTCGATCCCGGGACTCTAGGATCACGCCCTGAGCCGAAGGCAGTCGTCCAACCAACTGAGCTTCCTCTTTTTTGTATATTCATGGATACCTGAGTATAAGTGAAGAGTGACACTTCTGTTCAAGAGTATCTGAGAATCTTGGAGCAGGCAATTCATAGGGGAGTAAACCTCTATGATAAGTCAAGACACTCCTGAATTGAAGCCCTATTTATCTCATTTTCTAATGCATAGAGGGGCTATTAACATTATACTTTGTTGTCCAGATTTGGCCACTTCTCTCAAATACAATGTTCTTTAAGAAATTTAATTAAAAGATATTGTGGGTATCTCTCTTCTCTCTCTCTCTCTCTCTCTCTCTCTCTTTTTTTTTTTTTTCCTTTGCCTAACATCTTCTCAATCACTGTTCCCAGGGTTTGAGATGGGAAGGTAATTGAAAAGTACATCAGATTTCCTGAAGAGGACTGAATTGAAGATTTTTTTTTCAGGGTATATAGTATCTGACCCTTATGGGATCCCTTATTTTTATGTCATTCTCTGGGCTATTTTCCCTCTTCCATACATGGTCATTTAAATTCTGAATAGGTAGGATTTTCAGGGAAAAAAAAAACCGCTTAAGTACAACCTATTATATAGCTTGGAGGGGACAGTATTTGAGAATGGTGTGCAGCATTTAGGAAAAGCTTTTCAGATTCAGTACATATTTTTCTGTTCACATCTCCAAATGAGGCCATGTAATCTGCTTTTAGTGTCTCTGAATGCTTGTTTTAAGAGAAGTTTCTAATCAGAAGGAAGCCTAGATATAATGTTCACATTTTTCTGGCATATATTTGCTGGCTCTCACTGATGTAGTTTTCAAGGTTCTCTGATGGATGGCTTTTTTTTTTTTTTTTTAAAATTCTTAAATAGCTGTTTTATAGCACAAATTCTTGCAATTTAAGCCATTTAGTAACTCTGTATGTCTCAAATTTAGTTTTAAAAGCCGGGCTTCTACTGGGAATTTACTAGATTGGCAAAAAATCTGTATTTTAACCTCCCATTCCATACAATATGGGATTTGCAAAAGTGATTAAAAAAAAAAAACAAAACACAAAAAACCCAGACACAGATGTTGCCACTAAAAGACAGAGATTCCACACTCCCATTTGTGAACAACACTACACATATTAGGATGAATGTATTTATTTTTTAAGTTTCTATTTTATATCCTCTTTTGAGCTAACTTTTCTTTTTTTTAACCTTACCTGTAATATCAAAAACCAGAACCTTGTAAGCATGCACTAGTTCTATGCTTGAAGGCCTTGTCTTCCCACTTTAAAGAAGCTGGCCGTATACAGTCCAGAGTGTCTGGTCCAGTACTCACCTGCAGTGCACAACGATGGGGCCAGCACTGGGAGGGTTGGAGAACTTCACTCGCCGGATGAAGGAAAGGAGCCCTGTGGCATGGTAAGGTACTCCGTGGTCAGGCCAGCCAGTGAAATGGAACTGTTTCACTTCGCGGATCTCATTGTAGCCCCTCTGTGCAAACATGTAAACAAGCATGTTCAAAAGTGCCCAAAGAAAGCCATTCAACACCAACCACAAGCACTAGACCTGGCTGCCAACGGAAAAAAACAAAACAAACAAACAAACAAACCAAAACAAAAAAAACAAAGAATCTATCAAAGATCAGGATTTTTCTGAAAGAGGATGCTGGCCTGACATGGCTGGGGAGCTTACCTTATTGTCAGACACTTGCCAAAGAAAGAAAATTAGAAGTCTTGCTCAGTTCTGTAACTCTGTGTAAATTTTTATTTACCTTGACAGTTTGTTCCTTACTTGGAATGACAACACATAGAATTAATAGGAGAAAAGGAAAAAAAAAATGGGAAAGCCAAAATGCTGCCCTCTGGACCCGAGGCACTGAGTTTTTGAGTGTGCATAAAAGCAACTTTCTAGATTCTCACCTCAAAAAGATTTTAATGCCTTGCTTATCCATGTTGAAAATGGTTTTGAAGCCCAGCATGCAGGGATTTTCCAGGACAGAACTACTTTAGATTCTTTTGTAAAAAAAGCTGGCTAAACTTCTTTGGGCAAATGATTTTTCCTAATTCTGTGAAATAATGCAGCACCAAATATTATTTATAGTAACAAAAATACAAAATAAAAGGGAACCATCATTGTTATGCCTCTTTCCTATTGGGTTAATTTGATAGAACTTTTAAATGAACACTTCAAAGCTTTTACCCTTTGGTTAAAGCATCCTGTAGATTGTGTTAGCACAGCTCAGAGAGCATAGATAGAATGCTACAGAGTTATTTTTAAGAATCCACATTTGTAACCCCTCAAACCCCACAATAATCTATATAATGCCAATGGCTCTGTGAGCTACCTGTGATATCTCCATCTCACTTGTTCAATCAGAACAGTGAGAAACATGTCAGGGAATAAATGAATCAAATTGAGAAAGGTTAGATTCTGTCCTATATGGACAGACAACAAATAGCACCAAAAACTTAGAAGCCAGTGATCAGGTCTTCTTATTCTTTCTAGTTCCAGTTCCTACACAATACCCTATACAAAGCGGCACTCAACAGATAATTATAATAATGACAATGATAAACACTCTTATGGAATCATACATAGAAAAATCACTTTTTTTTCTTTTAAAGATTTTATTTATTTATTTGACAGATCACAAGTGGGCAGAGAGGCAGGCAGAGAGAGAGGGGGAAGCCAAGAGGTGAGCCCGATGTGGGTTTCATTCCCAGGGCCCCGAGACTGTGACCTGAGCTGAAGGCACAGGCCTAACCCACTGAGCCACCCAGACGCCCTGAAAAATCACTTTCTTTACTACTTTTCAAGCCAACTCCAGTGAGTAAAATCATAAATTTTTCCAAGACCTGATTTCAGACAATTACCTTACCACCTCCATATTAATCCATTACTGGAGGTGCTTGCCATAAGGGCCTTGTTCGTTTTAGTAAACCAGTTAAAGTTCTTTTTAATATCTGGTGAGGCACGTTCCTTTACTGCTCTTTCTATTTAAATCTTCCTGTGTAATTTTCAAATATGTGATTTAAAAAAAAAAAAAAACAAAAAACCCCCAAACTACTCTTTTACAGTTTTAAATAATAAGACAGATTAAAAATAAAAACCCAGTGATGTTCTAATTAGTATGACATTAACTACAGAAAGTGGTATTAACATAAAACATTCCCATTCTGGGCCGTAGTGCATGCCTCTACTTACTGATTCAAATCATATTTTATGTTCTTTAATACACTTTTGAGGATTTAGTCACTAAGGACTTCTATCTTTGTTGAATCTATTCCTAGATCAGAATTTTTTTTATTACTGTGAAAGAGATTTCTTAACGTCTACTACTGCTTACTGCTAATATACAGAAAAGCTATCGTTTATGAATATTTATCTTGAATTTAGCCACTTCAATGATTAGTAGTTCCATTTTAAAATATTTCTAGTTTTCTTGATATAAAATCACTTCTTGTTAAAATAATCTTATCTTTTCTAATAGTTAAGCAATTTATTCCTTTAGTTGTCTCATTTCATTTACTAGAACTTCCCACAATTTTGAATACTAGTGAGACCGATTATCCACATCACACTCCTGATTACACAGTGATACCTTTAGGGTTTTTACTCCTTAATGTGCATGCTATTAGTTACTGTTGATTCACCTCTATCATGCTTAAATAGCCTCCTTATTTTCCTATTATAGATTATTTCTATAAACGTCTTTTAAGCAAAAATAAGTATATTACAGTATCTATTAATAAAACCATATGTTTTTGGTCCTTTGACAAAGATGTGATGAAACGTTTGGCTAGATTTCCTACCACAGGTGTAATATCCTTGCCTTCCTAGAAAACAGTCATTATAGATCATGTTGTGACATTTTCTTAATTCACAGCTGGGTTTCAAATTTTCAATATTTTATTTTGAAGTTTTTTTCCAAGCATATTCTTGAATGAAATTGGTCTGCAAAGCTCTTGTGCACACAGAGAGAAAGAGAAGAGGAGCGGGGTGGGGAGGGAGAGAGAAAGAAAGAGATTTAAAAAAAGACAGAGAGGAGAGAAGAGCTTGAGAGAGTGCCATCTTTACCTGTTTCTGTTATCACAGTTATGTTAGCTTTTAAAATATATTTATTTGGTTTTAATGGTCTATGGTCTAAATAGTTTTATTAATATAGGCATTAACTGTTCTTTAAAACTTAAAGAAACCTTAACTATAAAGTCATAGTGAAATTTAAATGATATATTTTAAGATTCTATTTTCTTCTATCATCTGCTCAGGTTTCTAAGTCTTCTTCGGTCAGATTTTTAGAAATCAGTGTTTGCTAGAATATAAGGGTATTTAGACTAAAATCTGTCTCCAAGTTTACATGTAACATTTTTACCTATTTCCCAACACCAAGTATAACTATAGTTATATCCTTTTTGTGTTTTCTAATATTGCATAGTTTTGACTGTCCCTCATTTAGAATTGACAGCGGTTACTATTCTTTTCAAGAAAACTAGCCTTTTGATCTTATTTATTCTTTTCTGTTGGTTTTGGTTTATATTTGATTTCTTTCTTCTATGCTATTGATTTTTCTCTGATGTTCTAGTTTTGTGATTTTTCACATGATTCTAGACCACTTTTCTAAATAGAAATCATTTATGTATTTAATATGTATCCTGGGGTTTACAAACATGACTGGCACTTGAATAAATATTTGTGGAATGAATGAATGAACGAATGAATGAATTTTATAGCATCAGCAAAACAAATCTTGATGGGGACTTTATGAGAAAAAAAATTTCCATAAACATATTTTAAAGAAAGAGAATTTAGGGTACTTACCCTTTCCAGGGTGAATGTCCTAACTACATATTCAGCAAGTGGCTCCATTTCCACACAAGTTACTTTGAAGTCACCATAAACTTCAGTATCATCAGGCCAATACTTGTAGCATTTAACCTAAATGACACATAGGGTATATACATGGACATGAATATACATGAACCAAAATGATTAATTCTAGTGGTAACTCTTTAGGTTATAATAAAAATATGGTTAAAAAAAACTATATATGAGATGAAAGAGTCTATTACACAATAAATAGAAAAACCTTGTATAGTCTCATTATAATATATAAGCCTGATGATGCAATTAGAATCTAGTATAAAATCAAAGTTTCTTTCATTACTCAATAAGAAATCAAATAATTTTCTCAGCCGAGGAGCACTCAGTTGAAATGCTCTGCATACAAATATTTAAAACAATATAGTGAGTGTTATTTTAAGTTTGTTAGGTTTGGCTACTCAACTTACACTCATGTTTTGTGAACAAGAAAAAAAAATTCTTTTTTCTCTTACCCGGCCAACCTCAACTAAATTTGTAACCATCACAATGCAGGCAGACTGTTCTTGCCAGATCATTCTCCAGAAATCATATACTGTTTCATGAACTGGGCCTTTGAAGAAATTAATTTGAATATTACATTATCAGAGAAATTTTGTGGTTAGAAGAAATAAGTGGTAAGAAGTAGACATAAGGCACAAATCACAGCAAACTAAATAACTCAAAAAATAATATTAAAGGTTTAATATAAAATGTCACTGAAATTACTTAAATTCAGTTTATATCTAAATTCACACTATAGCAAAAACATAGGCATATACAACTTTTTTTTTTTTTTCCAATTTACCTTCTCTATTTCTCATGAAGAAGACATCACTAGATTCTAGGATATTTATACTTGTCACTAAATTAGTTTGATCTTCAAATACATGTTAAAAATAGGAAGCCTTATTCCACTATCAACCAAACAGCATGTATTACCAATTAAATATACCCACATCATTTATAAAACAGTGCATGTTTAGGGGTTAATGAAGAAATATCCATATATTTAAGCACACATGCCAACCTTCTATTACCATCTCCAGACTACAGAAGTGTCTACTGGGTTATACTCTGCTCAGTGTCACAAACAAACCTAGAAAACTGTTCACCTTGGATGATCTTTGACTTTAAAGAGCTTATAATTCAACTCAGTTAATCCAAAGATATGTGAAAATACTCAGAAAATAATCTCTGTCAAAACAGCAAACAGAGCTTTTGTCCTGCCTCCCTCTTCTAAGAAATAAATAGATATATAGGTTTCTCTTCTGAAGGCCAGTGGTCAATCTAGAGATAACTAAAGGTGTTTTAGGAGGCTCTCATTCCCTGGGGTGCCACTATAACAAGATTCCTCTGTCTTTTTCTTATTT
Source organism: Neogale vison (assembly GCF_020171115.1). Classification (NCBI taxonomy): domain Eukaryota; kingdom Metazoa; phylum Chordata; class Mammalia; order Carnivora; family Mustelidae; genus Neogale; species Neogale vison. The sequence goes on along the minus strand of NC_058091.1, from coordinate 72,973,893 downwards.
TCTGCACAGAATGAACTTGATGGAGTTCCCTTTAGCCCTTCATTTTGTCTCAGTCTTGACTTGTAAAAAAACTTGCTGGAAGACAGTCTAACATCTCATTATAACAGTATCAGTCTTGGATAATACTGCATTCCAGGACCACAGACCTTGCTCCCCTCCCACCCAGAAAACGCCACTTATACAAGGTAAGACCTCTTTAGCTCTTATCAAGAGTAATTCCTGTGTCCAGCACTATTGACTCATGTGCTCTGGGACATCAGAATACCAAACCCAGACCACACATCAGCAGCTTCTCTTTTATTTTAATTAAAAAACAAAGCAAGCTTTAATTTATGTGTTTTACACAGACAAAACAATTTGTATTATACAAATGAATAAAGAGTAGTCTCACTCAAATGATCTGATCTTTTTTTTCAGTTAAGTCAGATAAAATGGCAAAAAAACCTCAACCCCCATGCCCAAACCCAAATCGACCCCATATGGATGAATAAGCAAGTTTGGTTGCTCTAGAACATTTAGAAAGGCCATGTTTTACCTTGAGTTGCAATATAGTGGCTTGGTCTCTGGTAACCCTAAAATAGGAGAGCAGATTGGTTATCATTTTACATCAGTATCAGAAATAAATGAATGAAGGCATAAAAAGATGAAGACAACCACCTGTTAAGATTAAGTTATAGTAAAAAGTCCAGAAATGAGCAGTGAACTCAGAGTTCACTTCTCAAACCTAGGTTATCTGAAAGGTAAACATAAAACAAAAATTAAATGTTTTAAGGGCTCAGATTAGAATATGTATTGCATAATTGAGTTTTGTTTGCTAGGGCATAACCTCTTAGATATTGTTTGATTTTACTAAAATGTTTATGCCTTCATGTTAATCTTTAGTCATTCATTCCTGGCAAATTGTGTTCAAAAATATTATTCTCATCTTATCATCCAAAAGTACAACACACTGCATTACAAATGGACAACGACATATTAGAACCATAAAAAAATAACAGAACATTCCAATGTTAGAGCTGGACAATGCATGTGTGCATTCAGTCAAAGTCCTGCTGAGCTATTTTAGAGAATATTCCTGTATATAATATGTTCAGGAATCTGCCAAAACTATTTTGTGTGTGCTGATAATATTAGTTTACACACACATAATTACAGGTACACACATATATAGGGAAAGAAGAGTTTTAAATAAAATGCATCTCATCCTGAACAAAAATTTAGCACTTTTTTTTTCTTTTTAGTGTGCTAAGAGCTTTAGATGGTTAAATATTTAATACTGTGTCAACAAAGAAATTATTTTCTGATAAGAAATAAGTTGTTAGTTGCTCTCAAACTATTTGAATTCTGGTATATCATGAGTAGTACAACTGTTAACAGTATCATAGGGTTAAGCTTTGGGTTTGTTTTGCATTTATCAAAGGACTTTAGCAAAAGCCTCGGGTACATTTTGTCCACATTTGGTGTGGGCAACTCGATGAGCATATTAATGCACATAAACTGAGATCTCCAATCTAAGACTTAATAGGCTAAGCATGATACTGATGCCAATTTGGAAGTTTTCTATTTCTTCTTACGCCAAATAGTACAATTTTTCATGGAAAAATTTTTTCCAAGCTCTATAAGCATTTCATCTCCCGTTTTTCATGAAAAATTTACCAATTACAGAAGATTCTTAAATGTAATAAACTAACGGGAAAGGGAACATTATGGAATTGTGAAGTAATCAGCCAAAATACACTGGGGTCTTAACAGAATGACTGGGTAACAACACAGTCTCATTTAGAACACAGTTTTACCATATGAACCAAAAAGTAATATTATAACAAGGCTCCAGTGTACATGTCTTGGCAGAAAACCAAGGTTAAACTGAATAGGTAAGAACAAGTACAAATTTGTCATAAAACTGTTGGAATTTTTTATTCTAAAGAATGGACCATTAGCTTACTCTTTTGAGATGTCTGATAAATTTAAAATATTGAATGAGAGTCAAATGATGATCAAAATTTTTACCAATATTCTGAGACTGTATGTAATAAAATTAATTAATTCAAAGCTATCAATTATGACAGTTCACAAAATAACTATAAAACATGAACTTAATAAATGTGACAGAGGTCATGGCCTATTTATTATGGAAATTGGACAAAGTTGGGGCCTAATTTTTATATGTTTTATAGAAATATAAATGTGTATATCATATACACTGCAATATTTGAAACTTCTACCTTTTGCCTTATAATTAGTGCAAGTCTTAAACTGATTAATCTCAGCACACCTAGGACAGAATTATTTAAAAATAGCTGATGTTTTATGAGTGCTTTGTATGTGATAGGTATTGTGCTGAATGTTCAACATGCATTACTTTATTTATTTCTCATAACAGAATGATGAGGTTCATACTATTATTATCCCCACTGTAGAGAGAAGGAAATTGAGGCACAGAGAAGGGAAGCAACAGTCCCAAGATTCCCCGCACAATTTTGAACCAGGAAATATGAAAAAAGAGCCTGTCTTTCTTACACATAATGTAGTATTATTACTTCCTTGACAATATTTTATTTTTGATTTGCTAATTACTTTCCATTAAATCAACAATTTGCATGTAGATATGCTCGTAACCAAAATGTAACACTGAAAACCTGTGACCAAAGCAGCTTTTTGGTTTGCATGATTCGATATATATGTGTGATATGTGTATTTTACAAATGCAATTTAGTAATGATTTTGCCTAATTAATTTTAATACTTTAACAAGCCAATACCACACACCACAAAATAGTCTTCCTACCCATTTTTAACATCAGAAGTCAAATGTAAAATGTAAAATTTCAGATACACTAATACACATCATACTATCCAGCTTCTCACATGTTTAGGGAAGGGGAAGAATAAAAGCCAGAAACAGAAATCAACAACAAATAAAACTCGAGTACATCATAACTTGTCAAAAGCTAAAAATGGTCCTGTTTTTCTAAACATAGCAAAGGGAAGGAGGTAAAATAGATCTTCACACATGTAAAGGAGTTACAAAAAAATGAACATAGATATACCGTATGAGGCTAATTAGGTGAAGCATGCAGAGATAACTAGTATTAAGCATTAGTAAGAACTGTAATTAAGAGTAGTTATAGTAAAGATTTATAATAGGGTGCTGTTATTTACATATAGTGGTACTTACATCCCTGTACAGCCAAATCTACAGCCCAAACCAAAGTCAGGTGTGAAAGAAAGCACAACAACGTCAGTGAGTACTAGGACGTAGAACAAGGAAAAGTGTACAGTTTGTTCTTTATTTTAAAAAGCTAGCAATCACTTTATAGGCAATAACAAGCAAAAAGTTTCACGTGGATAAGCCAACAAATTGGGCTCACCAAACTATACAAATACTTACATCTATATAGTTGGCATTAATGTAATCTGAAGAAGGATCATCCTCGACAGGTTGCAGAATTACTCTGGAGTGGTCATCTACGGTTTTTAAACAATAAAATAAAGCTATTAAATTTCCCCTCTGTTCCGAAACAATGACCTCAGTAGATAGTTAGAGTAATTCAGGGGTTGTTGATAGCTTCTCCATAATAGAGGGCTATTCAAATTTCCTTAAAGAAATACAAGAACTCTTTTTTTTTTTATTGTGTTATGTAAGTCACCATAAACTACATCATTAGTTTTTGATGCAGTGTTCCAAGATTCATTGTTTATGTACAACACCCAGTGCTCCATACAAGGGCTTTGATGAGTTCCCTACTTATTACAATATTCTGTTAATAAAGCTTCAATGACTAGCATCTTCATAGTTGGTAGGTTTTTAGGGAACATGGGAATGTCAGATGAATCATCATTGGATTTGTCTAAAGGACTGAACTTGTTGTAACTACTAATTCTGCTTCTTAGACCTGGTTTGAAATGGGTGGGATCCGTTCCTGCTACTGTGTGCAGAAAACGAGCCGGAGAACTAGAGAGTGAATTTTGAATCTCTGCTCTCGACTGCTTACTTCTTGAAAGTCAAGACTGAATTCTGATGTATTTGGAAGATATTTTAAAATAACTTAAATTGAGATTTGAATGGGCCAAGTACATCACTAGCTAGTCACAAACTAAACTATGCTACTTTCCTTACTGCTCCTGTGGTTCCAAGGATAACCAATTTACTTATCCCACGCAAACACCCTGAAGACTTAATGAAGTCCCTAATGACAAGTAACACGGAGTGGCAGGAGTTCAGCCATTGGCTCCAAGGAAGAAATAAAGGCTATACTGAAAGAATAACTCTCACTCTCACCTTGAATGTGTTTGGTAGAAGTGTTATAGCAATTTGTCACTGAAAAGACCTTTCTTTTTCATTATCCTGATATTCTCAGCTGTCAATAAAACCTCCATGCATTTACATGCAGACATAACATCAAACAGCACGTTATCTCCACAGGCTGAAGAATCTGAGTCAATTTAATTAATGAAGATGACGACAGCTTCAGAGTCACTGCCAACAGCCAATGCTGCTTTAATATTGAATAGATCACTTTACAAACAGATGTGCCACCCTCTGGGATTTTTCTTAAAGTTTAAAAGCATGTAAGGAGGACTTGCCACTATTATTTATCTTCTACACACAATATTTAAACTCACCAAGAACGGTATGAGAACTTACATGCTATAATGTTTCCATATCGATTTTTTGCTCTATTTTGATCTTTTTTAGCTACATCCCAAGATGCAGACTGTCCTTCAAAGAAGCTCTGGGAAAAAGAAAAAATAAGAAGACTGAATTTAACTCCTTTTCCTGGATCAGGTTTATCTGTTCTGAAGACCAAAATAATAAAAGCCACTCTTCTCGGGGAGGAAGGGAGTACTAGAGGAGTAAACAACTTCTCTTTTCAGATCTCAAAGCTTGTTTGTTGGACTCCTACTTGTTCATTTTGGATTGGACTGAGTTCAAAATGAGGACAAAAAGCAGCTTTAGGGAAAAAAAAGGAGCTTGAAACGAGTTCAAATTTAAGATTGCTGCAACTCTGAGAAATGGAAGTAGAGAAAGCATCAAAACGTCAAAACTACCTTTAATGAGTATCTTTCAAATGTTTTTCTCTTAGCATTTGTAACAGGAAAAAGAAAACCTGTTTTCCCCCATAATTATTCATTAAATCGTGTGCAGTACATCCCATTTCAGTTTCTTTGAAGACCATGAAAAGGACGGAGTCTCTACAACAAGGGACCATATGAAGATTAAAAAGAGTTACCATATCCAAGGATCTTGGAACAGATGAATTTGCTGATTGGTTTAATTACCATATGCAGCAATTTAAAATATGGGTATAGATTTCTTTTTGCAGTAACACTTAAACTTTGCTCAACACAGGAAATGGGGTCTTCAAAGAATCAACGGTTTTTGAAGTGAGGTACACAGGAATACACACAAAATGAAGAAAAAAAACCGAGCTCTGGCAGAATCTTATAATTCCTTGCACTATTCTGTGGCCACAGCACAGTGTTTCTGGTGTGTCTCTAAAACCAGCTTTCAAAATTCACAGCTAATTTTATTTGCTCCCAAACGGAGGTATACAAGCCATCTACAAAGAAAATACAGAGTTCAGAAGATTCTTCACGCAGTCAAACTCATTTTAGATGGTCTTTCAAAGTCAAGTACTGCTTGGATTCTTTCACTTTAAATGTGTGTACACGGTAGTTTTGAGTATGGTGGTCGAAGAGCTTCCTTCTATGCCTTAGGCTCACACTTCTCAGTAAATGCCAAGTGGCAAAGGAAATTTGTCCTTTTGGCTATGTTATGTTTATTGAGATGTTGAGTTTAAACCACTTCCTGGGCAGTATGACTTATATTTTGGATTTAGTAGGAAGGGGGAATCAAGTTGGAAGAAGAATTTCCCACATCCTTCTTTTGGCTTCTCAAAATTGTCTAGATTTGCAATGCTCTGTTTTTCTTCCTGGCCACTTTCAACCAATAAGCCACAAAGAAAACTAAGAATGACAAGCAGTACATTTAGAACACAAAGATCGACCCCACTTTTCAGCAGATGGCCAACAAGCAAAGAGGCAGAGAAGTACCTCCTGCTTCCATCATTTAACTGGTTGAATCTGTAATGATACATTGGGACTCAAAGGATCCTGTTAATGGATTTTTCCAGGGGTGAAATATAAGATCTAATATAGGGGTTTTTAAATAGCCCATTAAAATTCTGGAATCCAACATTTAAGAATTCTTCAAGTGAATTTTGACCCAGAAAGTGCCCTCTCTTTTAATTCTGTCTGCCCCTTCTCCCTGCATACACATTTGAGGATATTCTCAGAGACTCAAGATTCGAGATAAAGAGTAGACTCCCCTCCTTGTGACAGTAAAGGGAGGGGGAAAAAGTCCAATTCTATTCTTATTAGAAATAAAATTTAACATAACAATGAAACTTTCACCTCATATTCCTCTTTGAACCCATAGCTGTCTGATGTCTTCATGAGATTAATGTGCTGCAGTAAGTCGGCAACCCTGATGGCTGGGTGCAGCTGTCCCGTCTGGTAAGGGGATTCTGTCCCCTCACAGAGGTAGCGAGGCACATCTAGAAGACGACTGGACTCTGCTGTGGCACTGTGGTTCTCATCTGGTGGTTTTCAGATTCCAGAAGATTAAAAAAAAGACAAAGTTATCTTGTTTAATATATATCTATGCAAAGAAGATTGTAAGAACTTAAGATTTTTCTGATAACAGGAGGAAGAAAAAGAAATCTAGCATATGGTGAGTGCTGTGAAGTGTGTAAACCTGGCGATTCACAGACCTGTACCCCTGGGGATAAAAATATATGTTTATGAAAAATTAAAAATTAAAAATTAAAAAAAAATCTAGCATAGATCTAGGGTGGCTTCCCTATAAAGACAAAGCCCTTTACATCAGCTCAAGTTATGAAGTCAGAGTATATTATATTTATGTCAGTGAGATAACAGATGCTGTGAGACGTAGACAGCTGATCCACTTTCAGAAAGTATAAGTGGAAGATTTTGCTGCGTTCTTCCTTTTTCTTGTATCTGCAGTCCCAGCAGCATAGCGTAGGGCCAGAAGATCAAGTTGTCAACTTGGAGAGGTGTTTTCATTGGTGGGTAAACTGAACAAACTCCTTCCCCACCGTATCCCAACCTTGCTCACAGACCCCATCTAGGCAACCCACCCCCACAGGGCTGCTCTCTGTGGCCTTGTTGGCCTACTCTGCCACCTGGGGCCGCAGTCCAGACTGGGAAACATGGGCCTTCTCCAGAATCATCCCCTGGCTGCACTATGTCCACCAGTCAGGTTACACATGCGTTTATACTCAGTCTCTACGCTTTTGGGTTATTAGGATGGTTGTTGTTTTTATTGTGAATATATTTTGACTTCTGTGGTCACTGTGTGAAAGAAACTACAGTATGTCTCTGGGGCAAAAGGTGTAGGTTGTTCCTCTGGAATTCTTCCCTGACCCATCATGGCTGAGCCACATGGCTGCTTCGTTATGTTCCCATGGCCTCCTGTTCTATGTGTCCTTTCTTTTGCTCTATATTTTAGTCATTTGTCTCCTGATCTCTTTCTTTTCACTAAACTCTGAACATTTAAAGTGTAGAGTCATAGCTGTCTTTTTGTTCCTAATGACCGGTGCAATGCAATCACTCAATAAATATGTCAGTGAATAAATTCGTTAAAATAAGCTGAATCCCTCACCACCCACATTTAAGTGTAGGCCCCATCCCCATTGTGTTATTAGTTGAAAATGAAACTTTAAAGTCTCTTTATGTCATAAGGAAGAAATGAACAAGAACATTATACCTATGAAGAATAAATATTATTTTAATGACCACAGCACTAATCATTACAATGAGAAAAAGCATGCTTATATTTACCACATTTAAACTTACCACTTAAAAAAAAAAAACAAATGTTTTAAGGGGTATTACTTTGGAAAGCATTATACTGCCATATTCATTAACAGAAGAGAAAATACACTCTTAGGGGAACTTTTGTTTTTAATGATAATGCATACTATAGAGAACGATACTTAATTAACAGTTAAACATATTTCAAGTGCTGGTACATTTGCCTGTTCTATCACCAACTCTACAAGTAGGATATGGCAAAAAATGAATTGTTGTCCCCATGATAAACACTTTTTCTTCCTGGAGAAAGAAAAAAAAAAAAAAAGAACCCCACAATCAGATTTGTGTGTGTCTGTAATTTAGTTTGATTGCATTTAGTTTATATTCCCTTATTAGGCTGAATGCTTTTTTCTTTTCCTTTTCTTTTGGGGGGGGCATTTATTTCTAAAAATATCACATGGAATCCAAAAAAACCCCTGGTGGATTCTGTTGTGACCTAACCACCCCTCTACACACCAACATTTGTTAGCAAATATGATTTATGAATTTCCTTTACTTTCTATGAGACTACACTCAACTGATCTGTCTTTACTACGATATTACAATCAATATACTGACATAAAGGTTAACATGAAAATTAAACTAATAAGCCACTGATTTGGGCACTGTCACAGAATATATAGCTTAAGATGAGAAGTAAAGAGGACATATAATGTTGGAGACACAAAATGCAATCACCCAAGCCAAACTAGGATAGCCCAGGCTCTGTGGAATAGCCCCAGAGCTCATATCGTATCTCCTGGTGCAGCAGAATATTTACAATTATAAGAGGCTCAGTGAGAAACAAAGAATTCACCCATATTCCAAATTTTACACAGTATGTGCAATATGAAATAGACAGTGTTTTCTGTTTTGCATTAAGCTTTAACACATAATACAAAGAGCAGTATTCATTAAAATAAGCACATAAGAATTATTAATCTCAATACATTTCCACCTCATTATACCACCTAATAATATCGCTAGTAAGTGAGAGTACATGTTCTAATCATTATCTTTTTACACATTTAAGAATAATAACTCCGTATACTCTTGATGGAAAGGTTTTCTAGAATTCTTTGCAATGCACTTACCAGTTATAGGGACTTTAACCCAATGAAGCAGTAAAACACAAAAAACACAAAAATATGAATCAATATGAAAAGTTTGAAGTGTTTTTAAAATCAGTACGTAGGTATTAATATTAAGCAATATTTGAAGTGATCTCAAAAATTGTTTCACAAATACAAAATCAAGTGAGTGAAAATAACCGTAAACACTATGATTCTAAGAATGATGAAAAATGCAAGAAATAATTTCTACAACTAATATGATTCATGAGATTTAGCTTTTAAAGAATATTAAAAAAAAAACACCAACCAGCCTGACTTTCAAAATGCAATAAAATGCATAACAGTTGCGTCTATGGATAGATTTTATGACTTTTGTGTTAACTCCAGCCTTCCTTAAACATAAATATCCCTTTTCACAGGGCAAGTTCTTATAATAATCTTTTAAACGTTATAGTTTGTAAAACTCACATATATTATTTCACTTTCTCTTTATAAAACTGTGAAAAAGTTTACAGATGGGAAAGCAAAGACATAAGGCAGTTTCATGGGTTCATACTGTGAGTCCCCAGGAGAACTGAGACTTGGACCCAATTCAACATTTTCTTAGAATATTACTGTAATGAAATTTTAACATTTAGGTAACTAACTTTTCCTCAGTGAGTTTTTAATATTTTAAGTGGATTTTACTTATTAATTTGATGGTGAAAGCATTCTGCTTAACAGAAGATGACATTTTCAGAGGCATTTGGTATCATCCCAATGATCATGATTCCTGGCTCCTCCTTACACGACTGGTCTACCCATTGGGATGAATTCCCCATTTTACTTCCCTGCCATTATTGGTATGGACATCAAAAGGAGAATTCAATCAGGGAAAGAGAACATTGATTTTCAGATTTTTTTTCAGAATATATATTCTCTATATTATAAAATTGTAAGTTTAAAAATTATTTTAGTAAAAAAGAGGTATGTTTCACTTAACTGAATTAGTTGAACTGTTCCCAAATACTTTAAAAATATATTTAAATCTTGAATACATGGATAGTAAAAACATGCATAAAATGTAAGATAAAGTTTTACGTTTGCAAGAAATTTGAATTTTTATATTTAATGAGAGAATTGGTAACTTTTAGGTATATTTATCAGGCAATTTCCATATTTCTTTGGTGAAATCTTAAATAAAACATGGGGGTAAAACTAACACAGAGCTTCTGAACATATATGCAAGCTAGTCATGAATCACTGGTATGTAATTAGTCAAGGAATAGAGTACAAATTAAAATGAAACTCATCCCATTCTTAAATATACAGTTAAACATTAATTTTACTTTTGAAAAGGCCTTATTCATCACAAGCAGTACCACTGGTCTAAGATGTTGTATAGTGGTAAAGCTTGGTTATTCTAGATATCTTGAAGGATAACACATCATGTAAGATGCATATAGAATGCAGAACTCCACATCAATATTATAGTAACTTCACCTGCATTTATAAATTCTTAATAAAGACAAAACTAAAGCAAATGCTCCTTGGAAATATGTTCTTTATAAGTTGCTATAAACTTAGGAGGATTGAGAAAAATCTTTCCATCAAGCAGAATTTTTTTTATATAAACTAAATCATTCAGGTAGCACTGGCCCCTGAGGGTGCAAGTGCACTTGCTTCATTCTGCTAACCTGCATATGCAAACGTTAGCCAGATACGAAGGGTCACTGTACTTTTGCTCCAAATCTAACAGAACCAAGACTTTAAAAATATGTTGCTTTAAATAAAGCATTTTACTGATTAGAAATCCACTAGCTCTGATTGGATTGATGACAGTTGTTCTCTTTGATAAGATCATGACTTGGTTTTCAAAATCAAGCTGCTTCCTACACTGCAAATAATTACTATGTAGACAAAGCTTTAAGTCATGCAAGGATGTGTGATCCATGCAAGGAAGAATGATAAAGAATTAGGGCCTCACCTAACACAGCAGTCGGCACAAGTGGATCACTGGGCACTGCAGGAAAACAGAGCTCATGAAGGAATATATTGCCCTCAAGTTGTACTTTACATTTTTCCTTAAAATAGATTTATGTTTCTTAAGAAATATAACTACTCAACGTTGATTATTAAAACTGGCAAAGGCAAAATTCTCTTTTTCAGCTTGGGTTATCTCAAAACACCAGGAAAGGTGCATCTATAATTAAAGTTCAGTTCTCCGTTCAATTTTAAAAGCCAGGAAGATTCAACTTGACATTATAAAGATTATAACATGGGGGCGGGGGAAGACCCATTTAAATCTCTCAAGTGCAAGGTACTTGGAGAAATAATTATCTCACATTCATTCTAAATACATTTTTTTTCAGCTAACTGTAATAAATAGAGTTTATCCTTTTTCCAAGTTTGTAAGTAGATATCTACAGTTGGTTACAATAGGTAGAAAAGTGTGGGGAACAAAAATGCTCTCAAATGTCTTTTGATTAATTACTAAAAAAAAGTGGTTAGAGAGATGGTACATCTATATTTTCAGCAAAGCTTATTTTCAGCAAAACCAGTATTTTATATTTTTCTCTATCATATATATTATAGTGAAATAGGAGTAAAGTAAATAAAAAGACCCTATCATGATTAAAATTAAATTCCAAAATGACTCATACAGCATTACAGCTATTAATTTGGTGTCGATATATATCAAAGAAAATGATGCCAGTAATTACTGAAAATTTTCACCAAGCTGAACATTGCAGGAAAAAAACTCTTCCCTTTCTGAAAAGACATAAATACACACAACCAGGGTGCCTGGGTGGCTCAGTGGGTTAAAGCTTCTGCCTTCGGCTCATGTCGTGATCCCAGGGTCCTGAGATAGAGCCCGCATTGGGCTCTCTGCTCAGCAGGGAGCCTGCTTCCCTTCCCCTCTCTCTGCCTGCCTCTCAGCCTACCTGTGATCTCTGTCTGTTGAATAAATAAATAAAATCTTAATAAATAAATAAACAAATACACACAACCTACAAATCCCTTATTTTCTCAACCTCCCCACTACATATGTGTATAATCTGTATAGGAAATAATATTTCTTTTGTTTGCTTCTTTCCTTATATCCATATTTCAAACCGGAGTAGGCAAATCTCTGGAATTTGAGAATGCCTCTGTGTATACATGGCCAGGGATAAACATGATTTGTTTTCCTCATGTATTGCTTGTACATGAGGATTTGAAGGAACAGGTAATTTCACTTAAAATTTAAGGACCAAAATAAACACAGTGCTATAGAACAGAATATAAAATTCATAGGAAATCTGAAGATAAACAGTAATACTGATTATGGGGCAATTATTCAAATCATCTGCCATGAAGGAGTACTTAAGCATAAATGTTTTAGAAGTCTTGCCTTTATAGATCAACATTAGGAATTTTTAATATGGATGAACAGATGGATGGATGGATTTTACCATTCCCTGCCAATCCCCCAGTTCAAGTAAATTTTTGGATTTCACATCAGATACTTAAGAGCATGTTGTCTCTTCTTTCCCCTAGTTAACGTTTTATTACTGAAATTCTCCAGGAGTCGTTGTAGAATAATAGAATAATTTTACCCATGCCATTAATTCCCAGAAAGAATTATGATGTTCAAGTTCTAAAGGAACTTCACCTTACACAAAAGAAGACTCAAACGGCAAAATAATTATAAATAAATTCTGAAGTGAGCTAATTTTATGTAGGCAATCAAGTATTTCAACTTAGAGCAATGACATATGGTTTGGTATTAAGTAGTACATGGATATCTTTTATGATACAGTAATAAAATTCATACAGTTTGCAGTTCAACGAAATCCAGAATCAAGACTGAAAACAAGTCCTCTTAAAAATTCCATAATATTCCCTAACATGTTTCTCTTTCTGGCTGCTTTGTCCATTTCTGTCTTACTTTTTCTCACCATTCAAAATTAACATGTTGAATTCAGAGTGATTTAAAGGGCTTCAAAATCACTTATTAGGATTTTAATGAAGAACTTACATCTTGGACTGAAATTATGCTGGTCCATGAAGGTTATGGAAAGAGGGTCTTCTGCATGCAGTGTGCTCTGATCAGCATAACTTCTGTCCATAGCATTCACCATGTGAGTCATCTCCTGCCGGGTGTTCCCCATGGCGTCTTTGCGTTTTTTAGCAAGTTTGCTGCCAAGGCAAATACAGATGGGAAACCTTAGTGTGAGGCTTGAAGGAGAGTTGACACCAGCAGTAAGTAGTTCGAGAAAGCCCAAGGATAAGAATACATATAGATGTAGTTTGGAATCTCTAAATTTCCCAATTTCAGTAATTAGGTTGGATATTCAAATGACACCTGCTGGTAGCTATACAACTATTTGTTGTATGGATATCTCAACATTCAAGTGGTCAAACGAAGCCTTTCATTTCTCATATCATTAAAACAGTCATAAATTATGACTATGCTTTATTAAAGCCATAAATAAATACTTCCTTAGTGAAACTGTTTAAGGAAAATTTAAGCTAAAGCTAAGTTTTGTTTTTCGGGTGATTAATTCTTTTGATCACCTTTTAGAAGTTCTTCTGGGGAATAACATGACTAGTTTTCCAAGTGTAATTTAGTAGGGTTACCCAGTTAAGATGCACAAAGAAATCTCATTCTTCATTCTTTGTTTTATCATTCAGGAAAAATGTAACATGTGTAGCATTAACGCATTTAGCAGCATATTTATAACATTAATTCCCAACCTAATCTGGAGAATTGCAGAATTTACCACTGCTAGATTTAATGCAAATACACAAATATATGGAAAAATTATATACTGTGTAAGAAAAGTACCCTGAGAAAGGTTGAAAAATACAATGTTGACACATTATACAAATGATCATAATCTTGAGTTATAGCCATGGTCAAATCCTAAAAATGTGTTTTAGAACCACGTGGCAGAGTCTTAACTGAAGAAGTGCCTTATAAATGTAGCAGGTCAAGTAACTGAGGGGACTGAGAAATTAATAGAGTGAGACGTTGGAACTACTCAAATATTGACATCTTTATCTAGGATGTGAAACATATTCTGGTTCTTTGTGAATGTTACACATAAAACACACAATAAAAGACTATTAACTGTATATAAAACATTTATATCACATTAACAAAGCAATTTATATATAACATAAATAAAGGCATTCTAAAAGCCTGCAGTAGCCAGATTATGTTTATGGCAGCAGTTATGTTGCCTTGGAACTATTCCTCAGTTGTCTGAAGAACGCCATCTCTCAGCTAGATCATTAACTAGGACATATTCTTCTGATTCTCATTAGAATCTATCCTAGAGTAAATATACTATAAATATATTTTTTAAGGTTCATGTAATGGTTGTGTTTGTGTCCAAAGGCTTTTCCTTCATAAAATGAATGTGGCAATTTGAGACATAGTCTGGATTTTTCTTCCTGAGTACTATAGTACTTGGTCTCGGTGGGAGGTTCATACCCAACACATCCAATACATTGATTGATACAACAGATTTGGCACTTAAATAAAATAGTCAGAAACTAGGCTTTGGGATGCAAATGGCATTACTTTTTTAAAAGAAATAATAATAATGGTAATGACAGTACTAGTAACAGGACAACAATGACAAAAGTGTAACAAGAACTACCACCACCACCATCACTACCATGACCGTTACCATCCTCATTTATTAGTAATATTTGCTGCATTCATTGAAAGAGTTATTATCTCTTTTTTCTAGGCTAACGGGTAAAAACGCTGCAAAAATCTTATAGATTTCAGACAGGGAATACAGATGACTGCTGTTGCTAGTGCTAAGACAATGTGTGGAAGGTGGGGTTGGTGGAGAACTGGAAAGTCATTTAGGGGGCAAGTAGATCTAAGTGACTATGGGCATTTAATCCCAGTGTTGAACTTCTGATAATTTTTAAAATTATTTTTAAAGACAAGTCATGAATCTGAATATTTATGTTCAATTTCCTGATTTTTTTCAAGTCAATCTATTTCTTAAGACCATGTATGGGGCAAATTAAACATCAGCAGGTCATATTTTAAGTCTGCAGACTTTACTTTGCAAACTTACTCCTAGACCATCATACAAGGTATTTGTTCTTTGACCAACAATGTTCCTTTCCCTCTAATATCTGGTGCTCTTCGATTCTGTCTCACTGCATCAGGAGGCTTCTCTGATCCGAATACAACCCGCCTCCAGTTAGGTTTCCCTGCTAGTTTTTTTTTTTAAAAGCTAGGCATGGAGCCCAACACGGGGCTTGAACTCATGCCCCTGAGATCAAGACCTGAGCTGAGATCAAGAGTTTGACGCTTAACTGACTGAGTCACCCAGGTGCTCCCCTGCTAGGTATTTTTATAGCACCATGTTTTCTGCCTATGACATATATCAATGCATGGTTAATGGCAATGGTTAATGGTATCACTCTGTCTCCCCACTGTGTGTTCCATGGAGAGAAGACGATTACTCCTAGCACTTACAGCATCTCTGGGACATAGCAGAAAGTCAATAAATACTTTTTGAATGGATGAGTTAGGCTTGTTATGCTTCACACTTTTCATTAGTTAATTCAACTAATTCTCAGATCAACCCACTGAAAAAGGGATGAGGATTCTAACTGCATAGATGAGTTCACTGAGGCTCAGACAAGTTCAATAACTTGCACAAGGTTATTAATCTAATAAATAGGGAGGAATGACCTGGTTCTAGCCTAAACTATTACACTATATCCAGTTGCTGACACTTTTTTAAAATGCCACGTTACAAGTACATAATATGAAGCATCTACTAGGCTCTAGGAATTAAACATTAGTTGTCATAAATTTGAGAAAATGAATGTGAACACAGCCAAATGTTTTGCCCCTTAAAAGTGTTAAAACAGTTAAAAAAAAAAGCACAATTTAAGAAATAACTCCCCATCTTTGTTTCTTGGGCAAGAAGAATCATCCCTCAAAAAATGAGAGACTAAACTGGATAAAAATAACACAATTTGAAATATGGATTAAAAATAATGTTAAAATTTTGAGGATGGGCAGTTCAAAGCATTTAGAAAAGACAAGTTTAAAGTTTTAGAATTACTTTAAAACATATATAACTTATATGTACATTTTGTGATTAAGGAAAAATAAGAGGCAATTGTCAAATGTACAACAGATAAAGTTTTCATGGCAATGAAAGACTTTTCAGATTCACAAACCTTTGTTAGATGACAAATTATGGGGCGGGAGTAGTTTAAACTTTGTTACTATTTGCCAGCCATGCATTATCAACTTATTATCAACTTGGTTTTTTGTACCTTAACCCTCACAACAACCCTGTGAGGTAGGTTTTAATTCAGGTTATTACAAAATAAAAATTAACATTAGAGTTAAAGTGTTTTGGTCATGAGTGACCGTCACTATGACAATGTCAATGAATCACAACTGGTTTTCTTTTAAATTTTATTTATTTATTTGCTTTTATTAAAAAAATCTCCAATTCAGGGTAGATATGTTTAGATTAGATATGTTTAGATTTAGATTAGGTATGTTTAAGTAGCTTTAAAAATCACATATCTGTGACATTCTTTTGAACTATAATCATTAATGTTAACAGAGCTAAGTATTACAGTAACAGTACCATAACCTACTATATAGCCTAGAATAAAGAAATGTTACCCATCCACTAAGAAGCCAATCCCATTCTAACATTATAGGTACATCAATGGTTAATAGTAAGCTTACTGACATTCTTATCAATACTTATTGATTCCTATGTTTGATGCTTTTTTCCTCTCTGAGCAGTGTGTGTGTGTGTGTGTGTGTAGAAAATATATGTATATATGGTACACTTCAGGACAATTAGGCAATTCATTTTGCAACTACTTGAGTTTGACAGATGTGCAAATGAGTTTCATTATCTAAGCAGCCAACAGCATAAACTTCTGCAGGTGAATATATGGGTGGGCTATAAAGAGGAAAAGTGTTCCATAATTGTATGAAATGGTACAGTTAATTACCTTTGGCTTCATCAAACATGATTTAACAAGGATATTATGATTCATCACAATAAGCTAAGAGCACTGTTAGTTTACACCTGCTTGTTTCAGCAGATTATAAGCCAAGCATTTACGATATTTAAAATACTGGCAGATCTCTGTTATAGTCATTGAGACTCTTACCAAATTTTATTGTAAAGCTAGCTTAAATTTACCTCGTAAAATAAATACTGTGGGATAAGTGCCCCCAAACATACTTAATCACAACCCTTAAGTCTTAGAAGTTGGTGCATCAAAATTGATCAAGCAATGTCCAAGAATATTTTCTTATATCATTGTTTTGACTTTGATGAATACCCTGGCATCTTAGGTAAGAAACTGAAGATGACTAGAGAAATAGAAGGAACAATATTCTCTGTCCTAATTCAAACTAACGGTCCATACCTAAGTATAGGGTGAGCTAAGGGTTTGGAAGAGAAAAGGAAAAGAGAGGACACCTAGGTGTGTTTTATGTAGGATAAGAGGGTTCTTTTGGTCTTGGTTTTATAAAATCTTTGTCCTGTTTAAGTTATAATAAATTAACTCAATTTTTCATTTCTAAAAAGATTTTTTTTGTTTCTGTGTCATTGCAACATTTTCATATTATCTATTTGTTTTTAGAAGAGTTTATTTTATTTTATCTATTTGTTTTATCTATTTCTTCTTTAAACAAGAGCATACTGCTTGCCTAGATGGCCAGACCAAAGGTGTTCTGAAGTTATAATCCATCCTGGATTCCTGGAAATGTGGAGAAAGATATTATCACAGTTAGACCTGACCTGATTTGTAGTATGAGGTATCATGTTTGTAAGATACAGGTTTGACTTAAGTAAATAAATGATGTTTTGGACTGTAGTCTAAAGCTACTAGTGGAAAATTATAAATAAAATTAAAAGTAGCTGAACATACAGAAATACAATATCCCTTTTTAAAAAGATGAACAAAATAAGTTAATGGTTAACTGTATATTTTAGAGTCCAGAAAATATCACCAAAATCACAAACATTTTTAAGATTTTTTTGTTTCTGTTTTTTGAAAAGGGATACTGCATCTTTAACACATGTAAAGTTGTATATCACCCGTTTTCTACTTACAGGTAGTAGGAGTAAGAATAGTAGCTCCTCCTGGCAAGCAAATCACAGACAGTGGAAAAAGAGAAGCAATGGTGAATGAAAAGCGTGACTCTGTCACATTCAATAAAGCAGAAAAATGTGCGTTAAAAAATAAAATAAAATAAAATAAAGTAAAATAAAATAAAAGTCATGTTTTGTTTTGTTTGGTTTGGTTTGGTTTGCATTTCAATTTGCTCATGCATTTGGTTAGATATATATATATATATTTTTTTGCCATGCAATTAAACAGACAGATACGCAATAGAAAAATAAAATTTAAAGTACATAATTTGGAAAACAGCATGCTGATATTTCTCTTGCTGCCAGAAAAATTAAAAAAATTAAATGGATTGTGTATTTCAACATGCAGTTAAGCATAATATTATCTATTACCATCAAAATGCCATGACAGATGGAACTGCTGTGTATAGAACTTGTACACTAAATTGACTATTTTTCTTCGAATACAAAACATAAAATATCTATTAATATAGACTATATGCAGAGTGACATCTAAATTTCTAAACAAGTTGTTATATCTTAATGGTACAGGGGTGCATACATATATTATGTGAATATACATATGCCCCATGCACTATATATACACGGAGATATGTCCACAGTAGATGTATGTGATCATAATATCATATACAAACATTTACTGTATTGAAACATAATTTCAATTTATGTTGGGAATTAATAATGTATTCATGCTGCACATTTAAAATATAATACATAACCAATGAAAAAATGGCATACATTTGGAAATAATTCAACAGTGTTTAAATTAAAAAAAAAATGACATTGCGTTTTGAGAGATGCACTATCCCTTTTCTTAGCCTAAAAACTTACTTTATATATACCCTCAGCTGTAGAATTTTACTAGATTAAATTCCAAACCATATCTTTACACAAAACTCAAAAATACATAGAACTTTTTTCAACATGAGAAATATTCCTATGTCTATTATTCCTAGTGAGTCATAAAGTCTTGAGAAACTTAATTTCCCATAAAAATAAAGATCATAAGAGACTAAATAGTTTGGTCTCATATTAGTTTTATTATAAATATGTGTATTAAAAAGGAAACATTATATATTAAAATTGATTAAGCTTGATACTATGCAATATGTTGTTATAAAATCTGTGCCTTTGTGTATAATAAAGATTAGTGATTAAATCATACATGATACATGTGAGACATACTACGTTGAAGAAAAGTCATTACAAAGTTGCTTAGATAAGGGATTCACATAATTTAGTTCTGATATTATATATTGGAAGGAAATATATCTAAATATGTAACTTTCTCTGTCTATAAAATTGCAACTCTTCCTAGACAGATTGTGGTGAGGAAGAGAAACAAAGGTCCTGGTATACCTTCTATCAAAAGACGATCAATGAATAATTACGAAAAGTCAAACGTGAAGCATTTTAATAGAGAGGCCAACCATTTAAAATATGAACCAGAAAAAGAATTCATACATTATTCAATTTTAGACAGTTGCCAGAGCATTTTACCCACACAAAAATAATCATGCTTAGAGATTATTTTGGTTTACTTTAGGAAATTTATGTTTCACATTTTTTTTGTTGTTGTTATTTCTGAAACAGAGGGCCATGGATAATGAAGGCTACTATAACATTTAAAAAAGTGTTGAATAAATAACAAATAAAACCAATAAGCTTAACCCAGTTCTAACTGAGTGAGGACATAATCAGAGGCCAACTTCATGCTCTCGTTTCCAATTTGAAGGGACTGGAATGGCTTTAATCATGAAGCAAAGTTTAATTAACTCTCTATAAACAATTTAGTTAACTGCAAATATAAATTGAAACTAAGTAGAGACATAAGATCTGAGAAATTACAATCAGCCATTTTATTGACCTTGATTGGCAAATCCATATTACCAAAATACTTAAAACTTCCTGTCTCAATTATGATGTATTCTCCAACCACATAGGTAGACAACAGCAAAAAGAGAAAGCACTATTAGGGAAAGCACGTATGTAGCTAATTTAACACAAAACACTATAATGCATACCTAATGTTTCTAATGCAGATGTGTCTTCTCCAACATATATATCTCCAGGGGATAATTGTAAAGAGGCAATACATTAAAATAAACTCTGATGGACTGATTAAACATGTAGTATGAGTCTTATCTATACTGTTAATGATTTGAGTATAAAACAATCCTAACAGTATATGATTTAATATAATGTAAGCAACATCATTTAGTATTTGATATAATCAAAAATTTCAAACACATCTATACACAAAGCTATTTTAGGACTGTACTCTGCATGTAAAGACTTGTTTAAAAGTCCTTCCAAACTGCAGTATAATCTAAAACATATGATTGGAATGATAGGAGGATTGTATCAGTTTCTAAGATATGCCTTACAGATAATGACATTTTATAGAAAGAAAAAAATTCAAGTTATAAAAACTGTATACTTTGAAATGTTTTTCAGCAGGAGTATACTTTAATCTCCTGAATAGAGTTTAGTTTAAATTCCAGTAGGTCTTAATATCTTCATAGAATTCCAGGAGATGGCGGTATTGGTTGATATTATATAAAAGAATGATCTTCAATTAAAAAAAAAAAGACTCTTCATATTAATGTGCTGAAATATCTAGTCAGCAAATATTTAATATACAATTTCACAAAATAATATTTAGATTCTTCTCATCTCTTACATGTAGCCAACATGTAGAAAAATAGAGAAAGAGTACAAATTAATTCACAGACTGTAATCCAAGAATCATAATAAATACTTTTGCCATTATTAGTAAATAACATTTCAAAATGTAAGAAATGAGTATCTCAAGTCTCTGCATCTGAGAAATTTAAATTCATACATTAATTTCAAAGTTAACTTGATGAAAAATATATCTTTATATCCAAAATCAAACTGCAAGGAACTGATAGGAATTTATTTAAAAACCATGAGAAATAGACTCAGATGCTGGCAACATTGTCAAAATTCAATTCTTCTTGTTTGTTCTATTTCAAAAGAGCTCAGGGAAATAAAACAGTATTTGAAAACTACTGACATAAATGGTAGGTGAATGGGACAGAACAAAATCAGGTCTTACCTTTTTTTTACAATTAGTATGACAACTAGGAGGAGGAGGATGAACACCAGAATTCCAGCACTTATTCCTGCTATTTTCACCACTCTGTCTGTCTGCTTGGCTGGGTCTGGAATCACTTCTGGTTCTTCTGTTGCTGCTGCTAAATGAATTTAAAAAATAAGTTACTGAAAGCAGCTAATTATCACAGAAGTGGAAATTAGTTCCAACCAAAAATTGCTATAAAAAGAGAACTTGTTTTATTTTATTTGAATAAAAAACCTGGATATATAAATACAAAAGCATGCTGAACTACAGCATAAGGAATTTAGGATGGAGATAAGGGGAAATAAAGCCTTTTGAATAGGAATTTTATTATCACATAAAAATAAAACAAAACCTAGAAAAGACTATCAAAGGGAATGGTGAACTTTTCTCCAAATGTCTGTAAAAGTCAGACACAAGATTTTTAGCCTAGGACACGGAAAGAGATGGTATCAGACAGGATTCATTTGTTTGCTGGCCCATTTAGCAAACACTTCCGAACTCAAGCACTTGGTGCTGTGCTTGGCCCTTCATGGTAGATGTCAATAGCTCTTGGCTGGGACACAAGAGGTTAGGTGAAATAACGCCTTGTCTAACTAGTGGAGGTGTCAGGTTTGATTTGATATAAATGATTTAAAGGAATAGTTGGTTTGGAGGAAATGAAAAACAAATACATCAAGCAACATTTCACATTCTCTTTAAAAATAAAACCCAGATGATAAACTTGGGAAATTGAACTTTGAAAAGATAAAGTTGTTCTATTTTTATCTTTAAAATTTTTTATTTCCCAAAAAACTTGTCCTTCCCTCCAATTTCTTTTTTATTTAAATTCTAGCTAGTTAACATATAGAGTAATATTGGTTTCAGGAGTAGAATTTAGTGGTTCATCAGAACAAGTGCCCTCACCCTCCTTTTTTAAAGTAGCCTTCATGCCCAGCTTTGAGTCCAACACAGGCCTTGATCTCACAACTGTGAGATTAGGACCTGAGCTGAGACCAAGAGAAGGATGCTTAATCAACTGAGCCACCCAAGTGCCCCATAACAAGTGCCCTCCTTAATACCCATCACCCATTTAGTTCCTCTTTTGCCCACCTCCCTCCAGCAACCCTGTTTATTCCCTATAGTTTAGAGTGTCTTACAGTTTGCCTCCCTCTCTTTTCCCCCCTTTTCCCATATATGTTCATCTATTTTGTTTCTTTAATTCCACATGAGTGAAATCATATGGTATTTGTCCTTCTCTGACTTGCTTTGCTTAGCATAATACACTCTAGCTCCATTCACTTCATTACAAATGGCAAAACCTCATTCTTTTAGGTGGCTGAATAATATTCCATTGTATATATATGCACACACACACATCTTCTTTATTCATTCATTATACCTCTAACTTTTCCCTCTTCTCAAAGCCACTCCCATCTCCCAGATATATACACAATCAAAAGCATAAACCTTATTAGTCAATTTATAAGTTTCACTAACCTTCTGAAGCTATTTTCCTTTTACCTTATTAACCTTGAAAACTGGCAAGAAAAGTATTTTACATTTTGCAAATACCAAAACTGAGGTTTAGAGACACAAGAATAGATTATAAATTGCTCAAGTATAGTAACAAAACCTAACACATCTTCCATCTTCTAAAACAGCATTTCTCAATGTTTCCAGATCCATGGTCCCTCCTGTTAAGAATCTGGGTGACAAGAGTATTATGGGTGACTCTCAGAATTAGGTACTTCGGGAAACTGCCTTAAAGCATCCACAACAGCATGAGGAGATGGTGGCTGAGTGAACAAACAAACCCCTAAATTAACCTCATACCTTTCCAATAGATAATTTATAAATTCCTTTAAAAATGAGCTATTGTTCTATATTTTAGTTCTTTCTTTAGCATCTTTATCTTGGCTTCCAAACTCCCTCCCTGTGCTTTGATTCCAAGTTCTGTGTATCTGCACATCTCAATATCTGTTCCACTTTCCTGAATAGCCACATTTTCTCCCCAAAAGAGATGGACACAAGATTAGTAATTTTTTAATTTTTCCAAATACGAAATTAGAAATAACTAATATATTTAATATCAATATCATTTCATAAAATGGTAATTTAAAATAAAACCAGTAGGAAACATAGTTTGAGGAAAAGTGTTAGAGAAACAGTTTATTTTGTAAAACAATTCACTATATCTATCTTAATTTATCTGATTTCAATTGGAGAGGATAAAACCTCCCCATGGTTCCATATTTCATAATTGTTATTCTCAAGTAGGAAAAGCAAGCCTTCAGCTTGTTTCTTCTGGTAAGCAAGGGAGTTTTCCTTTCTGACATGACACTTTCCATATACTCAGGCTTCAGGAAATTTCCAATCTCATTAATTATGAATAGAGGTAGTTCAACACTTACCACATTTCCAACTATACATTACGGTTCATTTCATCAAGGCATGTATTGAATATACTGCAGATCTCTTCTTTCCCAAGAATAATTTTAGAAATATAGTACATATATGCGTATGAAAATAGGTGGACTATATCTCAAAGTTGGATATAAAGGTAAAGAGGATATATGCTGATTGTAATTCTCAAGTAGATTGGTTTAAATAGCTTCAAATAGGGAGACAGAATGATGAAGAATTCTCCAGGAGAAAACTTCAGTGCATACAACAAATCATCATTGTTCATTAATTAATGTTTATTCTCAAAAGGTTCTAGGTTATGCTTGCCTTTCAGAAGATAATGATGATGGCTTTGTGATTTGACATATCTCACAGAATTAAATGTTTGTGAAACTCTTTGAAAGAGCAATTCTTGTTCTGTGAGGTTAGTATATATTTAATACACCATTTTAATTCAACAAATAAAGTTATGAGCTACTTTTCTAAAGATATTATGCCATAAGGAGCATATAGCTCCTAAAAATCTTCAGAACTGCTAAGCCTACCAGAAAAATCTCAGAATATATGCAAATGCAAATACAAACTCCAATCTTGAAGTATTAACAGGCAGTCTTTTTTTTTTTTTTTTGAAGATTTTTATTTATTTATTTGACAAACAGAGATTACAAGTAGGCAGAGAGGCAGGAGGAGAGAGAGAGGAGGAAGCAGTCTCCCTGCTGGGCAGACAGCCTGATGCGGGGCTTGATCCCAGGACCCTGTGATCATGACCTGAGCCGAAGGCAGAGGCTTTAAACCACTGAACCACCCAGGTGCCCCTTAACAGGCAGTCTTAATACTTGCTGGGTTTACAGTCACAATGGCTAAAATTAGCAAGACAGGAAACAACAAATGTGGGTGAGGATACAGAAAAAGGGGAACCCTCTTACACTGCTGTTGGGAATGCAAACTGGTGCAGCCACTCTGAAAAACAGTATGTAGGTTTTTCAAGAAGTTAAAAATAGAGCTACCCTATAACTCAGCAATTGCACTATTGGGTATTTACCCCAGAGATACAAATGTGATCTGAAGGGGCACTGTACCCCAATGTTTATAGCAGCATTGTCCACAACAGCCCAACTATGAAAAGAGCCCAGCTGTCCATTGACAGATGAACGGATAAAGACATTGCATGCATGTATACATATAATGAAATATTACTCAGCCATCAAAAAAATGAAATTTGCCATTTGCAATGATGTGGATAGAGCTAGAGGGTATTAAGTGAAATAAGTCAATCAGAGAGAGACAATTATATGATTTCTCTCATATGTGGAATTTAAGAAACAAAACAGGAGCATAGAGGAAAGGAGGGAAAAATAAAATATGATATAATCAGAGAGGGAGAAAAACCATAAGAGACTCTTAACTCTAGGAAACAAACTGAGGGTGGCTGGAGGGGTAGGAGGTGGGGGGATGCAGTAAGTGGGTGATGGGCATTAAGGAGGGTACATGATGCAATGAGCACTGGATATTACATACAAATGATGAATCACCTAACTCTACCTCAGAAACCAAAAATACACTTTATGTTAATCAACTGAATTTAAATAAAATTAAAAAGAAATACTAACTGGGTTTAATAATTAAATAACAAAACTGACATAAAGATGATGGGTAAATAATTTCAAATTCAGAGATGGAAGAATTCTTATACGTCTAATTAAATAGATTTGCCGATGAGTTAATCTAAACATATTTTCAGAAACAAAAAGTCAAATATAAAAGTAAATTTCTGACTAAAGACACTGATAACCTTGCAAGTAAGTGTATTCTGGGTATAAAGTAATGAAACTTTTATAACCTATTATGTAAAACAATATTGCTATTTTAAAGCCATAGTCTATATGTCTTTGTTAAACACTGGACTTCAATTAATTTTTCCCAAGCAGTTAAAGAAAAAAGCACCAAGTTCATGCATTTGGGTTAAGTAAGGGTGCCTGCCTGTCATGATTACAACTCTGGTGCAGAACTGCTCATCAGAGCTTCAACATCATTATTAAACTTGAATATAGAAGACTAATCAAATTCTCCAGGAACATATGATTTAGTGTCTGTTTTCCCTTGATTGTGAATCCCCCTTAAAAATCTTTAGCTGTGACATTTACTATTACTATTGTTACCAGTATTTTTTATTAAATGTCCGCATAAATTTATTACTTTAGAGACTTTAATCACACATATTTTTTTCTAAGTTCTTGGCCTACTAGAACCAAGGAACATAAATATCCTATTTAAAATCATTCAAGCTTAGAAGATTCATTAATGGAAATACAGAATAACCCCTAAGTGAGCATTTTCTATTTTCTTCAAGAGAGCAAAAAGCTATTATAGTGACTGAACCCTTGAGTCCAGTTTATAATTTATGCACATACACAAAGGCGATGTGGAACACCTCTTTCAGAAATGCTTTCCTTTGCCATAAATCTTTACCTTTTTTATCTGTCAAAGATTATTCGAAAAGTCCCATTGTTCTGAAGCCAAAGGCAGCATAATTCTTTGGACAGTGAGAAAGAACTAAAGGAGTATGTCCTTTTAATTGAGCAAATTTATGTGCTGCACTTTTTCCAAAATAGTTAAAGTGACCTCACAAATTGTGTCCTTCCTCCCACTATGTAAAAATAATTTACCTAAAAACTTCAGGTAAAAATTTAGATTTAAAAATATACAAATACCACCAAAATATACAAATTTACCTAAATTTAAAAGCTGTGGTCATAAAAAACAGTCTTCCATTTTCATGATTTATTAGAGGCCGAAGCCTCTAAGTTCAATATATCAGGTGATCTCGTAACAGCTTTAGAGACACCATTATCCTGTAAATTCCACAAATTTTCCAGGTATTTCATTAGTGCTTTCTTTCCTTCACAGCTGTAATTCTGAAGATTGTTTACACTCACTTCTCACTCATTAATTTAAATGCTATAATCAAAGGGAGGAAGATGGCAGAAGAGTAAGGGACCTAAGTTTTGTCTGGTCCTTGGAATTCAACTAGATAGTTACCAAATCATGCTGAACACCTGTGAACTCAACCAGAGATCTAAGAGAAGAATTGCTGCAATTCTACAAATGGAAAAGAGACTGCTTTTTGCAAGGTAGGAGGTGCAGAGAGGTGAATCCGAGGGAATATATCAGATGATAAAGTATAGAGGAGGGAGCCTCTATTTCCCGGCCACTTGGAAGTGGTATAGCAGCAGAGCACAATATTGGAACTTTCAGAAGTCTGCTCCAGTGACGGATGTCCCTGCCTGAAAGGCACACAGGTGGCTAAGCTGGGGTGGAACACTAGGTGGGGCAGTCTGGTCTCAGGATCCCTGAGGACTCAGAAGACTGAGGTGCCTGAGTGTGGCAGAGTTCCCAGGCATTGGAGTGGGGAAGCCAGCTGCAATCAGTGAGCCCTGGAGTGGACTTTCAACTCGGGATTGCCATAAATCATGAACCATGGCATGGTCAGGTGACCCCTCTCTTATTAGGGGCCCAGTAAGTGGCAGAACTGGGGTGAGCCCCCCTCCCTCCATGGGAAGGTCTGCATGGGTGACTGCTGCAGGAGTCTTTAGGGTTTGGAGACTCCAAATGGGGTCATGTGTCAGTATCATGTGTCACCCAGCTCAGTCCCAGGCTGGGTAAGCATTGAGTGTGGACAGAGACAAAGGAGACAGAAGTTATTGACTGCTTTTCTGTGAGGGTGTACTAAGGAGTAGGGCCCTGAGTTTTTGGCTCTGGAACTGGAGATCAGATGCTGCCATTTTTATTCTCATGCTCTAAAGCAGTGCAGAAAGCTTTCAGGGAATAAAACTGATGTAGAGCAATACTGAGCAGATTACTTAACCTGGCCCCTGGCAAGGGTAGTGTAGTTCTGCCTCAGACAAAGACACTTGAGAATCAGTGCAACAGGTTCCACCCCTAGAAGATCAGCAAGAACCTCTAGCTAAGACCAAGTTTACCAATCACATAGAACTGCAAAACTCCAGCGCAGGGGAAAATAGTATATAGAATTCATGTTTATTTTCCTCATGGTTCTTTAGTCTTCCAGTTTACTTTTTTTTCTTTTTTCCTTTTCAATTTCTTATTTAACTAACTTTCAGAAGTCTTTTTAAATTTTCTTTCTTACAGTTACATTCTATCCTTACATTGTATTTAAATTTTATTTTTTATATGGAAGTTTTTCTTTCCTTATAATTTTGGGATCTGGTTTTCTAACAGACCAAAATACACCCAGGATCTAGTGTATTGCTCTGATCTGTTCACCCGTCTGATTATATTCTCTCTCTTTTTTTAGAATTTTATTTTATTTTCTGTTTCAGATCTCTTCTGATTAGTTTCCTATATATTTCTCTGGGGTCGTTGTTGCTATTTTAATATCTTGTGCTCTCCTTCATCTACTCTTCTCTGGACACAATGACAAGACAGAAAAACTCACCTCAGAAAAGAGAACAAGAGGCAGTACTGACTGTGAGGTACCGAATCAGTATGGATATAAATAAGATGTCAGAACTAGAGTTCAGAAAAATGATTATAAAGATACTAGTTGGACTTGAAAAAAATCATAGAGTACAGTAGAGAATTTCTTTCTGGAGAAATAAAAGAACTAAAATCTAATCAGGTTGAAATCAAGAGGCTATTAATGAGATGCGATAAAAAATGGAGGCTCTAACTGCTAGGATAAATGAGGCAGTAGAGGGAATTAGTGATACAGAAGACAAAATGATGAAGAACGAAGAAGCTGAGAGAAAGATAAACTACTGGATCATGAGGGGAGAATTTGTGAGATAGATGATACCATAAAGCAAAATAATATTAGAATAATTGGGATCTCAGAAGAGGAAAGAGAGAAAGAGGAAGAAGGTATATTTGAGAAAATTATAGCTGAGAACTTCCCTAATCTGGGGAAGGAACAGGCATTCGAGTCCAGCAGGCACAGAGAACCCCTTTAAAATCAATAAAAATAGGTCGATGCCTTAACATATAACAGTGAAGCTTATAAATTTCAAAGACACAGAGAAATTCCTGAAAGCAGCTTGGGACAAGAGATCCTTAAGTTACAAGTGTAGAAACTTTAGACTGGCAGCAGACCTATCTACAGAGACTTGGCAGTCCAGAAAGAACTGGCATGATATATTCAGGGTGCTAAATGAGAAAAATATACAGCCAAGAATACTTTATTCAGCAAGGCTGTCATTCAAAATAAAGGAGAGATAAAGAGCTTCCAGGACAAACAGAACTAAAGGAATTCATGAACACTAAACGAGATCGGCAAAAAATATTAAAGAGAATACTTGAAATGAAGGGAGAGCCCAAAAATAACATAGACCAGGAAGGAACAGAGACAATATAAAGCAACAATTATTTTGTGGGTAATACAATGGCACTAAATTCATATCTTTCATGGTTATTCTGAATGTAAATGGGCTAAATGCCCCAATCAAAAGACACAGGGTATCAAAATGGATAAAAAGGGAGCTTGGGTGGCTCAGTGGTTTAAAGCCTCTGCCTTCGGCTCAGGTCATGATCCCAGGGCCTGAGATCAAGCCCTGCATTGGGTTCTCTGCTCAGTGGGGAGCCTGCTTCCCCCCTCTCTCTGCCTCTCTGCCTATTTGTTATCTCTGTATGTCAAATAAATAAAAATAAAATCTTTTAAAAAATGGATTAAAAAAAGCAAGACCCATAGATATGCTGTCTACAAGAGACTCATTTTAGGTCCAAAGACAGCTCCAAATTGAAAGTGAGAGAGTGGAAAACAATTTATCATGCTAATGGACATCGAAAGAAAGCTGGGGTAGCAATCCTTAAATCACACATATTAGATTTTAAACCAAGGATTGTAATAAGAGATGAGGAAGGACACTATATCATAATTAAAGGGTATCTCCAACAAGAAGGTCTAACAATTGTAAATATTTGTGTTCCTAACATGGGAGCAGCCAATTACATAAACCAATTAATAACAAAATTAAACAAACACATTGATAAAAATAACATAATAGTAGGAGACTTTAACCACCCACTCACTGCAATGGACAGACCATTTAAGAAGATCAACAAGGAAATAAGGGTTTTGAAAGACACACTGGATCAGATGGACTTTACAGATATATTCAGAGCATTCTATCCTAAAGCAACAAAATACACATTCTTCTTGAGTGCACATAGAACATTCTCCAGAATAGACCACATACTGGGTCACAAATCAAGTCTCAACTGATACCAAAAGATTGGGATCATTCCCTGCATATTTTCAGACCATAATGCTGTGAAGCTAGAACTCAATCACAAGAGGAAAGTTGGAGAGAACCCAAATACATGGAGGCTAAAGAGTATTCTACTAAAGAATGAGTGGGTCAACCAGGAAATTAAAGAATTTTTAAAAATCATGGAAACAAAGGAAAATGAAAATACAACTGTCTGAAACCCTTGGGATGCAGGAAAGGTGGTCCTAAGAGGGAAGTATATAGTAATATAAGCCTCTCCCAAGAAACAAGAAAGGTCTCAAATAAAGAACAGCAAATAAAGCTTAAACCCAGCAGGAGAGAATTAATGAAGACTAGAGCAGAAATCAATGAAATAGAAACCAAAAGAACAGTAGAACAGATCAACAAAAGTAGAAGACTGTTTTTTGAAAGAATTAATAAGATCTATAAACCTCTGGCCAGACTTACCAAAAACAAAAGAGAAAGGACCCAAATAAATAAAATCATGAGTGAAAGAGGGGAGATCACAACCAACAACAAGGAAATATGAACAATTATAACATATTATGAGCAACTATATGCCAACAAATTAGGCAATCTGGAAGAAATGGGTGATTCCTTGAAACTTATAAACTACCAAAACTGAAACAGGAAGAAATATAAAACCTGAACATACCCATAACCAGCAAAGAAACTGAAGCAGAAATAAAAAATCTCCCAATAAAGAGTCCAGGGTCAGATGGCTTCCTACAGGAATTTTACCAAACATGTGAGGAAGAATTAATAGCTATTCTTCTGAAGTTGTTTCAAAAAATAGAAATGGAAGGAAAACCCCCAAACTCGTTCTATGAGGCCAGTATTACCTTGATTCCAAGACCAACAAAGATCCAAACAAAAAGGTGAATTGCATACCAATATCCCTGATGAACATGGACGCCATAATTCTCACCAAGATAATAGCCAATAGGCTCCAACAGTACATTAAAAGGATTACCTACCCCAACCAAGTGGGATTTATTCCTGGGCTTCAAGGGTAGTTCAACGTCCACAAATCAATCTAAGTGATACACACTACATTAATAAAAGAAAGGACAAAAAACATATGATCCTCACAATAGATGCAGAAAAAGCATGTGACCAAATACATCATCCTTTCTTGATTGAAACTCTTCATGGTGAAGGGGTAGAGGGAACATACTAATATCATAAAAACCATCTATGAAAAGCCCACAGAGAATATCATTCTCAATGGGGGAAAACTGAGAGCTTTTCTCTTAATGTCAGGAACACAGATGGCAGGGATATCCATCCTCACCACTGTTGTTCAACATTGTACTAGAAATCCTAGCCTCAGCAATCAGACAACAAAAACAAATAAAAGGCTAGACTGAATTGGCAAAGAAGTCAAACTCTCACTCTTCATAGATGACATGATACCCTATGCGGAAAACCTGAAACACTCCATCCCCAAATTGCTAGAACTCGTACAGGAATTCAGCAATGTGGCAGGAAATAAAATCAATGCATAGAAATCAGTTGCATTTCTATAAAATAACAGTGAGATGGAAGAAAGAGAAATTAAGGAATCGATTCCACTTACAATTGTACCAAAAACCATAAGAGGGCTGCCTGGGTGGCTCAGTGGGTTAAGCCTCTGCCTTCAGCTCAGGTCATGATCTCAGGGTCCTGGGATCGAGTCCCGCATCAGGCTCTCTGCTAGGCAGGGAGTCTGCTTCCTCCTCTCTCTCTCTACTTGTGATCTTTCTCTGTCAAATAAATAAAAATCTTAAAAAAAAAAAAAAAGTAAGATACCTAGGAATAGACCTAACCAAAGAGGCAAAGGATCTGCACACTGAAAACTAAGAATATTCATGAAAGAAACAGAGGAAGACACAAAGAAATAGAAAAATGTTCCATGCTCATGGATTGGAAGAACAAATATCGTTAAAATGTCCATGCTACCTAGAGCAATCTAAACATTCAATGCAATCCCTATCAATATACCATGAACATTTTTCACAGAGCTAGAACCAATAATCCCAAAATTTGTATGGAACCAGAAAAGACCTCAAATAGCCAAAAGAATGTTGAAAAGGAAAACCAAAGCTAGTAGCATCACAATTCCAGACTTCAAGCTCTATTACAAAGCTGTAATCACCAAGACAGTATGATACTGGCACAAAAACAGACACACCGATCAATGGAACAGAATAGAGAACCCAGAAATGGACCCTCAGCTCTATGGTCAACTAATCTTCAACAAAGCAGGAAAGAATATCCAATGGAAAAAAGACAGTCTCTTCAACAAATGGTTGGGAAAATTGGACAGCCACATGCTGAACAATGAAACTAGACCATTTCTTTATACTATACACAAAAATAGACTAAAAAAAGGGATGAAAGATCAAAATGTGAGAGAGGAATCCATCAAAATTCTAGAGAAGAACACAGGCAGCAACCTCTTTGACCTTGGCTGCAGCAACTTCTTGCTAGACAAGTCTGCAAAGGCAAGGGAAACAAGGGCAAAAATGAACTATTGGGACTTCATCAAAATAAAAAGCTTCTGACAACAAAGGAAACAATAGTTTAAACCAAAAGACAACTAAGAGAATGGGGGAAGGTATGCAGAAATCTCTTATCAGATAAAGGGCTAGAATCCAAAATCTATAAAGAACGTATCAAATTCAACACCCTAGGAACAAATAATCCAATCAAGAAATAGGCAGAAGACATGAACAGACACTTCTCCAATGAACACATACAAATGTCCAACAGACACATGAAGAAATGCTCAACATAATTTGGCATCAGTGAACCCTCTTTCAGGATATAGCACAACTATCTTCACAGGTGTTCAAGCCAAAGCCTGAGCAAAATTCTTGAATCTTTCTCTTATTTACAGGATTAACACATCTTTAGCAACCAAACTGAGATGCTTTTGAAAGTAAAAGGGGATACTATTAATAATTATGATAGGACAAAGGCAAAAAATGGAGTTGTCCTGGGTAAACAGGACAGATGACTGATTACTACACTTTTCTTTCTCATACAGTTAGAGTACTGCTATTTTCTAAATACCTCTTGTGCCTACTTTTCCCATCTCCACCGCTACTACCTTAAGTCAGGTCAACATCACATCTCACCCAATTTACAGAGCAGTCACCTATTATGTCTCCCCAACTGCACTCTGCCTGTTCCACATTAGCTCATGGTGTAGCCCATAGTGCATCTGTGACTTCAACTGTATCACATCACTCCAATGATAAGGACCCGCCAGTAGCTTCCCACTCCTATTAAGATAAAGCCCATGAAAGCAGGAACCACATTTGTTTTCCTTAGCATTTCATTTGAGTAGGGTCTGGAAAGCAGTCGCAGTACAAAGTACTGGTTGAGTAAGTACAAGAACAACAGTAAGGCTGCTTATGGTAGCTTATACTGACACACACAAAATTGCTTGTCTTCCTAAAAAACAAGGACAGATTTGATCGATATGCATAATCTTGCTTTGGATGCCAGCATACGCTTCTGAATTGTTTCTAGAAATTTCTAACCCCTCTGCTAGCGACTATACATACACAAAGTTAACTGTTTCCACCATCTGACAACATCTACCACTAAACCAAAGCGCAGGGAAATTTCAGTCATGGGAAGTACAAGAAACTTGCATCAGTAAGGCCCTATTTTAACTCTCAGCTCCTTCTCTTACTTGTTGTGCAACAATGAGTAAGTTGGCATCTGTGAGTTAATATTTTACCTATAAAATAAAAATAACAGTAGCTATATCATACTAGCTTTTAAGAGTATCACGTGACACCATGATGGGAAAAGTTCCTATAAAATGTGGAACACTGGTACTAATAGTGGTAACAGAGGTCCTGCCACCCTGGGTGGAGAGGGCCCAGATGTCAGCCCATTGGGTCCATCACACACAAAAAATTAAAAATTATGAATAGGAGAACTGACAGGACTAGAAAACAGTTTTTTAAAATCTTAACAGTCTCCTGTATAAATAAGTAATGGTGAGTTTTGTCAAGTACATGTTATTAATTAAACAGTCTGCCACAGTGGACTTCTCAGCCTTACAGGCATCTTGAAGCGTGTATTATTTAACTCCATGATTCTTTGAAGTCCTGTTGCTTCATCATGTCATATGATCTTATGAAACCTGTCCAGTCTCAGGGGGTTGGCAATAAAAAACAGGGTCTACTGGAGTTTTCTATAGGTGAAAAATGAAAACAGATATAGTATGTATTTTCTTTTAACCATTAACTAACATATGGTTTATTCTTGTTTAATTAAGGTGTAGATATTACCTGAAAATTTCTGATGTGGAAAATAATAGTTCAGAAGTCTATGAAGCCTTTAAATAACTATGAACTAAAAGTACAGAATAACATTACAAAGATTTAAAATTCATTTCACACTGCTTACACATGACATCTTGTAGTCTTTGATTCTCTACCTTTTAAAAATTTTAAAACTGCAGTTTAAGTTTTACATAAAATCCTGAAGAAATGATAGAAACTCTTCTTTAAAAAGTAATAAAATAAGTATCACGTTTTAGAAAGGTACTTGAAGGTTAAAAAACATGTTCAATATTTTTTGCTTCACAACAACTTAATGAAGGTCAAATATTTTACATATGAATTTTTCATTAAGCTTTCCATTCAGTTAAATTTATTCAACTGGGTAAAATAGAGCCTTAGTGTTTTCTCTTACTTCTTAAACATGGTTAAATCTATCTGCTAAGTTATGTCTGGAGTCTGTCCTTAATTCTCCATTCCGTTTTTTCAGTGTCTTACACAAGACCCAGCTGTCTCGCTTTTTCATGAAGCCTTTCTGCTCTCCTTAAAGGCCTCCTCAGATTTATCCTTTCTAATGCCACAAGAATGAGTTTTCTCAAATGCAAATGTGACTAAATGACTTTCTAAACTGCTTCCCATGGAAGAGGAAAGGCAGAAGTTCTTGGTACAACATAAATAAAGCCTTTAAGGCTCTAGTCAAACTTTTCCATCTCATCTACTGACAACTCAAATCCTTTAGGCTATCACATACCCCCCAATCACACAAAAGCACCAGCCCTTCCCCAAATACTCCTCTATCTATTCCAGGGTTTGGCAAACTGTGGCCCCTGGGGTTGTATCCAGCAGATTTGGACTGCAACTATTATATGCTTGCAAATATTCAGCTTTACAAGATAATGTTAAATTATGATCCAATTATATACCCACCAGGTGTTTACATAAACTCCATTTAAATTACATCTTAACACTTTGTATACCACACTTCATGATTTTTGCCAATTTAGTGGTAGAGACTGACATCTCATAGGCATTTGATTATTGAAATTATCTTTTAAAAAAAAGAAATTATCTTTTGGGATGCTTATTTAAAATATTTATACCTATTTCTTCTCTTTGCATGGTGCAAAACTTTGGCTCATATTTTTATATTTAGTTTTCATCTTTTCTTTTTAATGGAAAATATTTTGTGTATGGATAATTATCTTTTGTCAGTTACGTGTTACACATACTTTCTATGGGGTGGTTTTCCTTTTACTTTATTTATGACAGCCTGATGAATAGCAGTTCTTAGTATTAATGAAATCAAATATATCAATCATTTATTTGAATTCATAGAAACAATCTCTGTCTCTAAAAGTTTTAAAACTATGCACTTCCTACTTAATCCTGCATCCATCTGAAATTGCTTTCTGAATATGATATACACTAGGAAGACATTTCAGGTCTGGCCCTCCAATCCTTCACAAATAAGTATTCAGTTATCTGTGGACAATTTTTGAGTTTATCCAGTCATCTACAATCCAGTTCTGTCCTATATTCTAATTACATAAATGCATGAATTCAGTTTCTGGATTTTCCATTATTTTGTAGGAGGCAATGTATTTATTCTGTACTGATATGACATGGTTTTAATTACCACAGGTTTATAATACGTTACATGATGGGCATGTTCCCAGGCCTTGTCCTCTTCTTAAGCATCTTGGCTAGTCTTTACACTTTGCTGCAGCTTCCTTGGATTAAAGTTCAGCTGATTAATTATCTTTATACTTCTGTCAAAAGTGCTCTGTAGCCCATCCAAAGAGTTTTTAAAATTCGAACAATTTGTGCTTTTGCTTTTTGCAAATTGTTCTTGGTTTAGTTACTCTTAATAGCTTACTGCTAAACTTTATGATTTGCACTTTGCCTCTCTGAGTGTTTTGTACACCACTCTTTTGTATTCTGAATGGGACAATCACAATTTCTGTGTCCTTTGAGGATGTAGATCTGTTGTTTCTACTAATACTCACAGTGAATTACTTCCAGGAACGCTTGGTGACCTTTGGTTGTGAGTTAATGACTTTGTGTTAGTCTGTGGGAATCCCACAGGCCTAAATTGATCATTCTTTCATCTACAAAAGAACCTGCATCATCTTCTGCCCAGTAACCATGAGGGACCACAGGAGTCAGACTACCTCTGCTCTCCTCAAGAGTATCAGCTCTATATGAGAGAGTTCAGGCTAGGCAACCCTCTTATTACCAGCCCAAGCACCTGTGTTTCAAGGGCAATATACCTTCAGCATCCCTTCAAGGACTACCAACCTCTCCTTGTGCCTCTTGCTCACTGTTCTTACCTCCATGCATCTACTTTTTTGGGGTGGGGGACAGAAGCACAATACTAAGTCCTTAGAGACCTCTCCTAGGTACTGTGAGGTTGGTAATGTACTTAAAGATGTGTCCTATCTAGGTAGGCTGTTCTGCAGACCCCTTCAGAGCACCTCACCTGCCAGATTTCCAAAGATGGAAGTCAGACCATGGGATTTTGTGTTTTTTCTTTAGAGCTTACTCAAGACCTTAATCCTTAACTACCCTCTCATCTCTAAAACAACAGTTAATTATTTGCCCATAACCCATATGTAAAATTGGATTGCAAATATTTTTTAATAGATCTAAAAAATATGCTAGATTAGAAGCTAATTGAGGGCAGATATAATCGCATTCATCCTTTATGTCCAGCGATTTATAGTGACCAGAGGTTTAGTTAAATGAATGAGTAACAAAAATATTCATTTGTCAAAGAGTACCGCCTACATAAAAGCTTGTATCATATAGCATAAAAGCATGTTTAAAGTTTTAACATTTTTGAAATAAATACATTAATGCTAAGGTTAAATGAATTAATTTATGAACTCTATAATTATTCTTTAAAACAAACTGTTCTACATAGCAGAAATTGTTATGGAACTTAAATACCTGGAAAAGACAGTGATAAGGGATACTCTAATCAGGTGGCATTAAGTATTTTTGTAATAACAAAACCACTGATCCGGGTTGGAGTTCCAGGTCTGCCATGTACTACTAGTTCGGGGGCCTTAAGTAAGCTACTTAACCACTGTGTTCCTTCATTTTCTTATTGGTACAATGGAAATGATAAAGATACATATCTTCTAGGCTGACAGAAAGTCTAAACATGTTAAAATACATAAAATACTTAGGATAATACCTGGGTAATTAATAAGGCCTCAGTAAGTGTTAGGGTAAAAATAATCAAAGTTAGATAAAATCCTTTTTCCAAATCTAAATTTCCAAAAATGGAAGTCAGACCATGGGATTTTATGTTTTTTCTTTAGAGCTTACTCAAGACCTTAATCCTTATCTACCCTCTCATCTCTAAAACAAGTTAATTATTTGCCCATAACCCATATGTAAAATTGATTGCAAATATTTTTTAACCATAATTAGTATGAGTTCAAATAAACAGCTAATGGAGAGAAGACTAATTTCTAAAAATACAGAGATATTACTGTTACCATTCATCATTTATCACATATTTGTTGAATACCTTGGGGGTAAAAAGATTGTACTAGGCTAAAAACCAGAAAGAGGAACAAATGCTCCTCCTTCAGAGCATGTATAATCTAGAAGTGCAGCCAAGCACTTACATAATTGTACTTAGTAGCAGAATATGGCAAGTACCAAAGAGGTACAGGTGGGACTCTGAGGGAGATGAAATCATATCTAGTTTGTTGACATCCTAAAACATTTCTTAGAATAGTTCAACATCAAAGTCCAACTTTTATTTTTTTATTTTTATTTTTAAAAGATTATATTTATTCATTTGACAGAGAGAGAGACAGCAAGAGAGGGTACACAAGCAGGGAGCGTGGGAGAGGGAGAAGCAGGCTTCCCACTGAGCAGGGAACCGAATGCTGGGCTCAATCCCAGGACCCTGGGATCATGACCTGAGGCAAAGGCAGACATTTAACGACTGAGCCACCCAGGTGCCCCAAAGTCCAACTTTAATTTTATTTTACTTTTTTTTTTTTTTTAAGATTTTATTTGTTTATTTGTTACACACACACAAAGAGAAGGCGCACAGAAAGAGGGAGCAGCATACAGAGGGAGAGGGAAAAGCAGGCTTCCTGATGAGCAAGGAGCCCAATGTGGACCTGATCCCAGGATTCTGGGATCACGACCTGGGCCGAAGGCAGACACTTAACAGACTGAGCCACCCAGGTGCTCCCAAAGTCCAACTTTTAGATTAAAAAAAACTTCTTAGATAAAAAAACTCAGAGGAAGTACACACCTTTTTCATGGTCATGGTATTAGTTATTGACACAATAAAAATATAGCCCATGCTTCCTGACCCCCATTTGGCACCTTCACTTGGGACCATTGTGGTTAGCCACCTAGTTAGGAATATTTTTTACCACTGTCTTCTCAGAGAACGATACCAGAGAGGTATCAACCTCAACCACTACTTAACAAAAAGAAACAAAGTTGGAGAGATAGATAAACAAATAAATTGGTAGTTAGATCAAACTTTCCTATAAATATCAGAAATGGGTATATAGATGGATGGATGCAATCTGGGAGTATTCTTAGAGGAAGTTATAAGGGCTTGTTAAAAAAATAAAATTATAAAATATAAATTCCACGATCCATCTCAAATCCATGAAGAAAAGGCATGGGTTTCCTTCCTTTCACCAATAAATTATTTGTTGTTCCTGGCATGTTCTCTGTTCATTTCTAGGCTCTGATTAAACGTCACTGAACAAGACAGAGAATATCTCTACTCATGCAGTTTGGATCCTTGTGTTGTGAAGCAGATGATACATAAGTAAACGAGCACCTGACAGTGAGAAGTTCCATGCCAAAAATTAAAGTAGGGAATGAAATAGAGCATCACAGTGACCTTTTCAGGTTTGAAGGTGAGGGAAGACCTCTCCAAAAGAAACATGGAGGTGGATGATCTGGTTTTTACTGAGATAGCGAAGGCTGTAGCCTATCAACAGCAAATACTTTGAGTGCCTATGTTGTAGGCATTAAAGTGAGTTCAGAGATTATGAAGATGTCTAGTTGATTAAAAAAAATCTTTTTGAAAGTAATAAAGGAGATCAGAGAATAACAGTGGAGTAGTAAGGGCCCCTGACTGGTTCATTTGGTAGAGGAGGTGACTCTTGATCTTGGGCTTATGAGTGCAAGCCCCATATGGGGTCTAAAGATGAATTTAAATAAAAACACAATAGAGGGGCGCCTGGGTGGCTCAGTGGGTTAAAGCCTCTGCCTTCGGCTCAGGTCAGGATCTCAGCGTCCTAGGATGGAGCCCCGCATCAGGTCTCTGCTCAGCAGGGAGCCTGCTTCCTCCTCTCTCTCTGCCTGCCTCTCTGCCTACTTGTGATCTCTGTCTGTCAAATAAATGAATAAAATCTTAAAAAAAAAAAAAACACAATAGAGCAGTAAAAATTAACTTGAGGAAGTTAAAAAAAAAAAAAAAAGACAAATAACATAATGCCCTAACCTGAGCCCACATTTATACTGAGGGTACAGGAAAGGTAAACTGTAAATGATGAGGAACTATATCTTCCATATAGTGATTAGTACATGCGGAACATCCAAGCAGGAATGACCTATTAAGACTAAAAGAGGTTGAGCTAAGGCTTACTGAAAAGCCAGAGGAGTACGTTAAAACTAATGATGCTGGATCACATATCCATATATGGGGTTTATAGCAAAGTAGTCTATGGAACAACCAAATTTGAATATTAAATTAAGATGTTTATAAAATGATAAATACAGGTATCTGCAGATGTTTGGTTAAAAAAAAAAAAAGCTTCATGATAATGTCAGTGATTTTTTTTCTCCTATAAACTACAGGATCAGAAGAGTCTCTCCTTCAGGGAAAAATGTGGAATATTAAAATCCAGGCAGTGCATGTAATTAAAAGGCAAATAAATGCACTTGACATTTTTGTTGGCATAGAACTCAGAATGCCAGATCTAGGCCAGTCATCCAAACATACCATTCAAAGTACAAACAGGAAAAAAAATATGCATTTGAATGTACTATAATTTGAAATATTAGAGAAAGAAATAGAAACCAAACAAAACCTTTAACAGCGCTCAAGTTAGAAGGATGTAGTGTGATCTAAAATAATAAGCATGACTTATCTTTTAACCTATTTATACTTTCCTTATTTGTAAAATGAAGGGTTAAGATTAGCTGCTTTTGGGGCTGCTTTTAGTTATGAATTCCACTTTCATTTTCAGCAGGTCATTTTCCACCAAGGCCTGGATAATTCATTAATCTGGCATATCTCAGGAGAACACACGCATGGTTTAAATCACATTAATAGAGGTTGCACTGCAATTTTCACAGGTGTTTATTTACTAAATTAAAGACTGCCTTAATATTGCACAGAGGAGCCAGATTAAAAAATGATTTTATTTGAGTTCCAGCTTTTCCAGGATAATTTAAAGTCTAAATTATTAATAAATGTTTTAGAATTTGAGATTGGGTTTTTAATCCTAAAAATATCTTTTGGCCTTGGGTGAAGAGACAGGAACCACATTTTTAAATGGTTCTTGATAGTCTAAAATGATCTGAGGGTGGACTACATTTCAGGATTTTCTAATCAAAATATCTAGCAAACACTTACACCCAAGACTCTTTAACCCACTACATTTTGTCTACTTTTAGATAATGAACTTTTTTTTTTTTTTTTTTGAACAGCCAAAGCCCTTCCCTTGTCTAAACAGGATCCTTTTGGTAGAGAAATTTCAATTTGTTCAGTGAAGCCTTCCCACTCCTTCAATCTCATTTGCCTCTTCTTATATTCCTATGCACTTATTGGTCCTATTTCTTCTCTGTGCTTGAAATCATGGCCTAAAAAAAGCAGGATGGAGTTTTCGGAAGAGCAAGGGTTTCTGAGGTCACCATTCACTGATTATATGGACTTGGGGAAGTTACATAACATCTTTGAATCTCAGTTTCTTTATCTATAAAATAAACAATAATATTCTTCCATACCTATTCTAAGTATTAAATGAGATAATTAAATGAGATAATCTTAAAGAAAGCTCCTAAAGGTTTGTTTACTGTATTTTCCCGATCTTTCTTCGTGAGCACACACTAACACCTGCGCTCTCCAGTATGGCTAGGGATTTGGGAAATATCTGACCTCCAAATTCCTCACTTACATTAGCGTTTTAACCACCAACAATCTGCATGCCCCTCTTTGGGAAAGGATTTCACAGTATAAATGGAAATAGGCTACTTAATCTTTTGCTCACTATTTCCCTGATGCCCATCAGTGGAGCCTCCAGCTCTCCCCTACTCTGAACAGTATCTTTTCCTCCTTCATCCCTGTTTCATATTCTACTGCAACCAATTTTTAAATTGGGGGTTTTGGGGACGCCTGGGTGGCTCAGTTGATTAAGCAGCTGCCTTCGGCTCAGGTCACGATCCCAGTGTCCTGGGATCGAGTCCCACATCAGGCTCCTTGCTTGGCAGGGAGCCTGCTTCTCCCTCTGCCTCTGCCTCTGCCTGCCATTCTGTCTGCCTGTGCTCGCTCGCTCCCTCTCTCTCTCTGATAAATAAATAAAATCTTTAAAAAAAAAATAAATTGGGGGTTTTTGCCATCCCAACCTCTGGTCTCTTACTTTTCTTCCCTTAACATCTAATTCTCAGCAGCCTCCAAACAAGTGACTTCATTTTTCTTTGACCTTTGGTTTATTTACTTTTTCAGTTACCTTCAAATTCACTGAATGTACTGTTCATTTACTTCTCCCACGACTGCTTTGAATTCCTTTCTAAGCACCTCACTCCCAATGAGTCCTGCTATTGTCAAGGACTTCTAGCTGATGAGAGACAGACAAACCTGTGTATGTTCTGAAGAGATCCCTTAGGATCTCTCAGATGCTGTCCCCTATTTGTCCTACCAGATCACACAGCCTGGCTTCCAGTCCTTAGTATTCTCTAGAAGACTTACCTTTCTTGGATGATGATGATCAATCCTTTTCCATTGGCTTCTGTGTGAATTTGCTCTTTCTCATGGAATTCACTAAGCCTTAGATTTTATGAGTGTGCTTCTTTTCTCACTCCCCACACCCCATAGGTTTTCCTATTTGGGGAGTATAGAAAGCCAGGCTTTTTCAAAGAATATTTTGCTCTTTTACAAAGTTGACACACATAGTTGGTAGATTAGGTGTGGAATCCTGTCTCAGCTTAGCTACTTGACATCACTGCATCAACGAACATGCTCTGACAGAGATAAAAAACTTATAAAGTACTATCCTCCATACAATTTTCGGCATTAAAAATATTGAATTCCTCTTCTTTATGGTGAATGGAGTAGTGGGATCGGCAGAAGCAAGGAAAAAGGAGAGGCAAGGCAACGACTGAAATCTGGAAAATCAAGTATAATTTGGGGAAAATATCTGTAAATATATTCAATAAATTATTAATAATAATATCATGTGTTGGGGCACCATCACTGGATGGCTCAGTCAGTTGAACATCCAACTCTTGGTTTTGGCTAGGGTCATGATCTCATTCATCATGAGATCAAGCCTTGTGTCTGGCTCTGCACTCAGTGGGGATTCTGCTTGGGTATTCTCTCCCTCTGCTCCTCCTCCGAGCACGCTCTCTCAAATAAATAAATAAATGTCTTTTAAAAAATGTCATGTGCACACATTAACAATTACTCTAAAATTCTTGTAGCTGAAATCACAGGATCTTTTTCTTTTCTTTTCTTTCTTTCTTTCTTTTTTTTTTTTTTTTTTAAGTTTTTAAATTCCAGTTAGTTAACATACAGTGTAATATTAGT
The DNA here is from genome assembly GCF_020171115.1 of Neogale vison. Lineage (NCBI taxonomy): Eukaryota > Metazoa > Chordata > Mammalia > Carnivora > Mustelidae > Neogale > Neogale vison. The sequence continues at coordinate 72,930,984 of NC_058091.1, read as the reverse complement.
TTCTGGTATACAATATAGTGATTCCACACTTCCCTACAAGACTCGGCAATCATCACAGCAAATTCACTCCCTAATTCCCATCATCTATTTAACCCATGCCCCCCACCTTTTTCAGCAACAAAGTAGTTTCTTCACTTTTGCAACAAAATAATTCTTCCACTTTTGCAACAAAATAATTCTTTCAATTTTGCAAGGATAAAGATTAGCCTTTAATTCTTTCATTTCCTTTTCTTAACTTTTTTCATTTCCTCTAGATTATTTTCACTGTGTTCCATCTCCTTTTCATATCGTATTGGATCTACGAGTGGTCGCCAAACAATCTACTTGTGTCTGCAGGAAACAAGGCTCTCCAGTCATCTGCACATCCATGTTGCCTCTGTGGTTTCAAGCTGCATTTACAGGGGTGGGAGATGGACTGGCAAAATTCCACCCACTTCTATTTCATTAGAAGTAGACCCAAAGTCAGAGAAACTCAATCCAAGTTGGCACATGAAGGCTGGCCCTGTCTCCTTCTGATAGTGAAATAAATGGGCCTTGACAGAGGGTGTGAATTCTCCTGTAAACAGGCAGGTCTCAGGTGATGCGAACAGAGCCCACTGTTTTTTTCTGTTTGTTTAATTGTGGACATGTTTAACTACTGATGGGCTGTGGGAATGAGCAGGTTTCACTTAACAATGATGTCAAACCCATGTTGATGGAGACATATTCTATTCTGGGTTTTAAAAAGAAAAAAATATTCTTATCTTTGTAAGGTATCCTTAAACCACAGAGGGATTTAATAAAGGGAACCAAGCACAAAACAACCTTCCCTGGAAAGGAAACCATACTGGAATTAGGTTCCTCTAGTCATGATATTATAATTATCAATGAAATTATAATTATCAATTTCACTCCTTACCCAACTCTAACCTACCCCAAAGGCCTAAAGAAATGGAACAGCTGGCTGGGACCTAGGGCTCTAGTTTGTAAAAAGAAATGATCTAAAGTGTAACACATTCTTTTGAGGGGACATTGGATGGTTTCTTGAAGGAGTGAGAGTCTGAAGACTCTCAGGTCGCTCGAAGAAAGAAGGAATAGGGAAGGAAGGAAGAAGTGATATCCTTAAAGAAAATCTCTTTTCTTGAGGTCTAAGAAGAGAAGGATACTCACTGGTGATAAAGGAACTATGATATATTCAAGTCAGCTAAATTCCCTAATGTTTGTTCCTTCTTCACATACGTCTATAGTCTTCCTTCAGGACAGAACCCTGGATAACTAGGCTGTCATTAGAACCATTTGGTCTAGTGGAACAAAATGGGATGGTTATGAGGCCAGGAAGGAATGGACCTGATGTCCTTCATTTTCTTGCATTTGGAAAACCATCTGGCTCTCAAAGTGGATCAGCAAGTCATGATCTTAGGAATCCTTTTGGTTCCCAGAAACATTCTTTAAGGAAAAAGACAAGATCCTATTATATGTGTGCAATATAATAAATAAGTTCAGTATCAAGTTTTAAAAAGTGATAACATTTCATAGTATGTAAACTAAAACTACATTTCAACTAATCTATGCAAACTACTAGAATTAACAGGGAATTCTAGGCAACCCACCAGAGTAAAGACAAACATTTTTGGTTGTTCTGCAGAGTTAAGTGAAGATAACCACTCTTGCACAGGAACAGAGAGGGTGCCCAGCTTTATTAGTGTTCCAATTAAGATTTGAGAGGAAGGGGGACAACATTTATCTGAGATCATGGTCCCCACTCTCGAGAATTTGTGGGATCTAAGCATGGATGTGGAAACCAGTACCCCTCTTTAGAGAGCACCACACAACCTCAGATCTCTAGTCCTCCTGCGTATACTAACTTCTGACCTTGAACTCACACTTTCCTAAAGTGAAACTTTATTTATCAAACCTATCTAGAAGATATATTCATGGTCTTAGCCCCAACAAATTTTCTCTGTTCTCCTTCAGCTGTAGGCCTGTGTTGCCACTCTTCTCTTCCTGTGGTAGTTAATTTTGTGTTAATTATGACTGGGCTACAGGTCCCCCAATATATGCTTAAACATTATTTTGTGTGGGTCTGTGAGGATGTTTCCAGAGGAGGTTGGTCTCACCAATGTAGGTGGACTTCCTCCCATCCCCTGAAGGCCTGATGAGAACAAAAACACAGAGGAAGGGAGAACAGGCGCTCTCTGCCTATTGAGCTGAGAGATGTTGGTAGGTCTTCTGCTGTCCTTGGACTGGGCATCAGTTCTCCTGGTTCACAGGCCTTTGGACTCAGACAAGAACTATACTTTTGGCTTCCTGAATCTCCAGTTTACAGACAATAGATGAGGAATTTCTTGGCCTTCATAACTATGTGAATCAATTTTGCACAATAAATCATGATAAATCTTCTCTCAGTTGTTTCTCTGGAGAATCCCAATATACTACCCTTATATTAACTTCACCACTGAATTGGCCCCCACGATGTGTATATGTTCTATATTTTGCAATGGTTTCCCATTAAAACTCTGCTGGAAAGTATTCTTTTCACAAATATGACAAAAAACAAAGGAACAAACAGTTTTCATCTAGTCTATTTTAAAACAGAACTATTTGATCTCTGATTTTTACAATAGAGAACATCTCTAGGGCAATCAAGTATTTCACAGATTTTAGTCTCTGCCCACCCATATTTTTCTATTCCAAATAGGCATTTAACCTACTCCTGAAGTTAAAAGCTACTTAAATATTTCCAGTCCTAACAGTAACTCAATCCTCTAAGCATAAAACATTTCAACCCATATGAACACACTAAAATAATTCCTTGTAAGCACTGTGTAAACATCTGGACAAATCTTATCCTATCACATCACCATGTACTTTAGCAATGGAAAGTCTATTCCAAGAACATGACCACAACTACTTGCACTGTAAAGGATCATAGTCTCAATAAAAAATTATGTTGCTACGGCATCAGCAAACCATGATCTTATGAACCCTTTTGTTTGCCAGGAACATTTTTAATGGAAAAAAAATTAATGGTTCTCTATTATGCATTTGCATTTATAATAAATGTAAATTTAGTTAACAACTATGGAGATTCATTGACTAGCTTCTCAGTGTATAAAACCAGAACTACGTTTTAGCTAATTTGATAATTTCCAGAATTTACCAGTAGACTCTGCAGCACTACCACTATTATTTTTGCTCTCATTAACATATGCTGATAACATGAACAGGAGAGAATAATACGTAAACTGCATTATTTACCTTTTCAGCTAAGGTCACGTGCAGTTCTAGTTTATTTACAGTACAATAAGTTTATCTTTGACATATGTGGAATAAATTCTATAAAGCTAAAGGAATTTGTCCTTTTAAATTAGATTATCTCCAGCTATTTTCAAATCCCCAGCAAATAGTGAAACAGAGTTTTGCATTCTGCATGTATGAACTTGGCTGATGACACAGATTTGCATAAGACATTCTTTCCCTATGAGGCCAAGTTTGGTTTTTCTTCATTAGTTTCTATGAATTCACATTCCAAAGTTTCTGATTCAGACAGACTGTTTTCTCCAACTTTTGTTATATCAAAGTTATTTAAACTGAACCTCAAAGGAGACAAGGCATTTGTATAAATCTTTTGCTAAGTTTTCTACCTTATAGAGGAAGAATACGTAAACTCAATTAAAAGAAGTCTACATTCAACCGTCTGTAGATGAGAAAACCCTGGTTCTATCCGTGCTCCAGATACAATGCTGACTAAACAGCTATACCTCAGGGAAAAGGGCATAAAATAATTTTCTATCCATATATTTGTTTCCAATTGCCACCTAACAAATTTACACAGACTTGGCAGCTTACAACAACATGCGTCTATGTTCATAGAGTTCTGGGGACTGTAAGTCCAAAGCAGGCTCACGGGGCCAAAACCAAGGCACTGGCAAGGCTACACTCTCTCCAGAGGATAGGTTTCTTCCTCTGCTTCTCTTGCTTACAATGTGCATGATTGGATTTAGGGCCCATCGGGTTAATCCAGGACAATATCCCCAGCTCAAGATCTTTAACTTCATCACATCTGCATATACATTTTCCTATGAGGTAACATTTACAGGTTCCAAGGATTAGGAACTGATATATTTGGGTAGCCCTTATTCATAAAACCTATTTGCTAGGGCACCTGGGTGGTTGAGTCAGTTAAGCATCTGCCTTCCATTCAGGTCATGATCCCAGATTCCTGGGACTGAGGCACATGTTGGGGTCCCTGCTTGGAGGGAAGCCTGCTTTTCCCTCTCAAGGTCCCCTGCTTGTGTTCCCACTCTTGCTATGTCTCTCTCTGTCAAATAAATTTAAAACAAAACACCAAAAACCCAAATCAAAAAACAAACCAATTTTTCTTCCCAGTGGGTCTTAATCAGCATTTTTCAAAGTACATATATTAGATAATCAAGAGAATCCCATAGGAGGAAGAACAAAGTGGGATTACCGGGAGGCAAGGAACAAGGAAAGACAAAGATTATCGTTGGCCATGTTGGACAGGTCTGCTTCTCTTTACTACCACAGTTGTTTCTGTTGTCAATGACCCATCCTCATACTTCACAGACTCCTACACATGGCAGCTACAGCAGGCCCTGTGACTTGCTTCAATACTTCACTCTTCTCTGTGTATTGTGTATATGCATTAAAGTCATCTTTCTTTAAATCAGGTAAGATAACACAGTCCAGGCATGACAGTTGTGGCTCAACAGCTGAAGGACTAACACTCGAAAGGGGATGACAATCATCCATGCACTCCAACCTTATTTTCACATAGTCCTCACTCTAATTACAGGAGTCCAATACCTCTATTCCATGTGCTTCTTCATATGTTCTAAGCTCATCTGCATATCCAGACTTCAATGGGTCTACTCTTTGGCCCTACCCTCTTCTGCAAGTCTAATCTCTTTCATTCCTTCAATGTCTACCTCAGATCTTGTCCTTCCATAAAGCTTTCACCACTTGCCCTAGTAATAGATTATGCCTTCATATATCAGAATCTCATGGTTTTTTAAGACAGTTTTGATTATTCTTTGTTTTATTCTTAAATGTGTGTATATTGTCTCCACTACACTATAAGCTCCTTAAAGGCAAGAACTGTCTCATGCAGAACTGATGGTCTCGGCCATGATCCCCATCTGTATCCATCCACCTCCAGCGACAGAGGCTTCTATATAGCTGAGACACTGTTCAATTAATTAAGCTTGCTCTTTACTTTGGGCAAAGTATTTCTGACTATATGACTTGGCTTCCCTAGTGAAATTATAAAGCAGAGAGATTATCTCTTCTAATTCCTGGTTAAAAAGAAATAGTTAAGAGACACAGAATACACATTTATTTAAGGGTATGAATTCCTAAAGAGGAGCAAGCTCTAAACTTGAAATTGGTATTTTAAATAGCTACCCAGAATGAAAATTACCTTTTCAAAGAGGAGAAATAACAGTTAAAGTAGTACACCTTACAGTGTAGGCTTTAGTCTTTCAAATGACAGCATTTCTTTGGAAAAAAAACAAAACTATTTTAAAAAGTAGATTCAGAGAATATGTGGAATTCAAATGGGAAGCCTTATTTTTATTTTAACAGATCACAGGTAAATATATTTTATCCAAGCCATGAAATATAGAATCATTATTTGTTAAGCAAATACTTAAGTGTTTTTGCAAGCCAAGCACCGGGTACATGGGGGACATATCGCCCAGTAAGACGGAGAACCTGTTTTTAGCTTAGAGATGGAAAGAGACGGAAAAAAAATTACAAAATGAACTGTGATAAATCCTGTGACATAAAAGAGAGGGCATTATGAGAACACATAGAGAAGACTCTAGTTGAGCTTGGAAATAAGAAAAGATAATTCTATTGAGGCCTAAAGGATGTGTGCCAGTGAGACAAAGATGTTGAATGAATAGATACTGCAGTCAGAGGGCTGTAACTCTGTAGAGAGGTCTGAGATAAGAGAAACAGGTTTGCAAGCCATTTTAAGTGTAGAATAATGTGATTGCAGCCATAGTGAAATCTTATGGCGAGAACATAAGAGGAGAGGGTCAGCTCCAAGACCTGAGATGTAGTTCCAAATGAAGGAAAAAGGGTGAGTAAGCGTTTCAGACAGGTTCAAAGGTCTTTCTGCAACAAGCAATTAAAGACAGCTTCCTGTGGCTAACTAGTGAGGCTGACGCTGAAATCCAGGGTAAAACCAGATAGTGCAGGACTCTGCAGGCCAGATAGAAGACTTAAACTTTTATTTTAAGAGAATTTGGAACTCAGAATAATAACTGAAAAAGAGTAACAATATTTTAGGCAAGTATAATCAGACTTGCATTTTTAAATGCTCTCCCTGGCTCTCATTATGGAGAATCAATAAGAAGAAGGCAATGGTAGATGAGGGAGGAGAGGCTGCAGGGATGGTACAGTGGTCCAGGTAAGAGAAGAAGCTGTCTCACTCTTAACTAGCAGCAGCGGAAATGGGGGAGAAAAGTACGTTTAAGAAGTGTAGGCAGTGGACTCAGTAGTACTTGATGACTAGTCGGCCAGAAGTTAGGAGAAGAGAAAAATCAACCATCACTCCTGAATAGTTGAGCGATTCAGTGGACAGCAGTCATATAAAATGAGATAAGAACACTGGGATAGGAGATTTTAGGGGGGAAGCATCATATTCGTTGTAAAGTTCTTGGGTCTGATGTACCAGTGAGAAGAAAAAATTGCAGAGATAGGGCTATGACTCAGAGGAGATAGCTGAGATTAGAGAAACAAGTTTGCAAGCCATCCTAGTACAGAACATGATGGCAGCTATGGTGAAATTTTATAGAGAGAATACAAGTAAGACAAGAAGAGGGACCATATTCAAACCCTGAGGAGTGAGAGCTAGCAAAACACACTAAGAAATTGTGGGTGGAAAAAAGAAAAACCCATGATAGTAGGTTACTACAGAGGAAGCCAAGTAAAGCAAAATTCTTGGTTTAGTCCTATTTTAAGTTTGGATAAACAGGGGAAGTATTTATACAAAAGGCTATTTTTAATTGTTATTTTTAAGTCTGAGAACTAGAGGGCAAAGAACATGTTTATCTGGACGAAACAAGTTGCACAAAAGATTTAAGTTCTTTATTAAGTGAAAAAATAAATGTATTATTTTAAATCTCATGCATTGAACAAGTCACTAAGCATCATTTATCTGAAGTCTATAATCTACTTATAGATTCCAGCTAAGAACTGACATGGAGTATTTTCGGGGCCAAGGTGAAAAAGCAGTGATAAATTATCAAAAATTTCCAAAAGTTTATGGTCCATGAAAATTTCACCTACCTATGTGCTTTTGTATTATTATAAAGATGAAACACATTATGTCTAGCTTGGATTTCTCTAAGACCTCTCCTAAATATCTGAGAATAAGTATACTGGTTTGTTTTTTTTTGTTGTTACACTTGCCAAAGGATCAGGTATGACACTGCTTTCCAGATCAGAGAGGCAGCAGAAAAAACCCGAGTCAGGAAAAATTGCTGTGTACTCTGTGGAAAGTTACTCTGCTTTTTTTGGGGTCTATGTTTCTCGTCCTTAAATGGGATAAATAATTCTTGCTCTCTGGGTTTGTTTTTGTAGATTACTGAATACATAAAGTGTCTGGGAGTGCTTGGCACAAAAAGGAGCTTAATACGTACCATCAGCATCAGTATTAGGGAGTAAAAATTGCTAATATACATTTTGAAAAATATTACTGGCATTCTTTTTGCACATGTCCCAGGAAAATCCTTTTGTTGTTTTTAAAAAAGAAAAAGGATTCAGTAGTAGATAAGGAAGTTATTATTCATTTTCCATAACTTTCATTTCCACTTGGGGCACCTGGGTGGATCAGTGGGTTAAGCCTCTGCCTTGGGCTCAGGTCATGATCTCTGGGTCCTGGGATCAAGTCCTACATCAGGTTCTCTGCTCAGTGGGGAGCCTGCTTCCCCTTTCTCTTTGTCTGTCTCTCTGTCTACTTGTGGTCTCTCTCTCTGTGTCAAATAAATAAATACAATCTTAAACAAACAATCAAAAAAAAAACCCAAACTTTCATTTCCACTGCAACACATAGAACATATCCTCACACTGAAACTGTGGCTGATCCGACACTCTAAGCAGTGTCCCATTTCATTTACTCAGGTTGTATTTGTTAATTCATTTGATAAATATTTTTCAGCATCTGCAAGGTAGCTGCTACAGGCAGATTCAAGTCTGACCCAAGCCCTGCTCTCATGGAGCCTGCAAGGGGAGAATGGCATCAAGCAAATAATTAAAATTGAGCTCAATGCCACAAAGAAAAAATGTATTCCTCTTCTAGACTTAACCCATATTTCACAGGGCCCAGAGGGCTTGTGGATTCTTCTTGGACCTCACAGCTTCAACTCGTCCTTTACGCCAGTTACCTGTCTGGTCCACGAATGTAAAATGGCTAACATAGACTTTCACTACAAGAGAAGAAAATCCCTATCATCATGTGATCACTGAAGCATTCTGACTTTTCCATCATCTCTTGGAATAATGAGTCTATCATTTCCTTTAAAAGCAGACTCTACTAGCATGTTTCCCATAGGATGGAAGTGTGTGTTCATCGAGCAAACAGGTAATTACCGCCTGGCTGTTCATTAGTTCATTCACCAAAGAAATATGTACGTTGGGCAATAATGTAAGTCAAGAGGGGTAGTTAGCACGTGATGATGAATAAGACAACACCTACCTTGAAAGAGCTCAAAAAGTCTTTCAGGAAATCATGTGCTTAAAAGTCAAAGTGACCTTTAAAATTTTTTCCCTGCAACTTCCTCTCTTGAATGAATGACTATTTAAGAGCTTCTTAAATGCCAAGTTCTTTTAATATATTAAGTTTTCAATTAACTTTCACAAGCACCTATGAGACTTGTAGGGCAGGTGTTTGTACCTTCTTTTATAGATGAGATGAGGACGCTGAGGCTGGTATTCCTTCTTTCCTCCCTACTGAAGCATCTGACTCCAAGTACCACTCATCTGGATCCACCTGAAGATTCCCTGCGTGGTTTTCCTAAGACACAAGTACGATCCTACTACTGCCCTGCTTAATAGCCTACAAAACTTTCAGAGAGCATGAAAACGAGAATTTGAATTACATATACTATTTATATCAGTGTTCACTCACTTAAAATGAACACGCATAATAATGTAGAAAAAACCTACAGTTACAATTTGCAATCACAATCATGGAAAATATTTGTGCAGGCATTTGACATGAGAAAGGAAAAGTTAACAGTTGTTTCTAGGATATTGGTCTAAAACACTTTTTTAATGTTACTACATTGTTTTAACAGTTTTTTTTTTTTTTAAAGATTTTATTTATTTATTTGACAGGCAGAGATCACAAGTAGGCAGAGAGGCAGGCAGAGAGAGAGAAGGAAAGCAGGCTTCTCGCCGAGCAGGGAGCCCGATGTGGGGCTCGATCCCAGGACCCCGAGATCATGACCTGAGCCGAAGGCAGAGGCTTAACCCACTGAGCCACCCAGGTGCCCCTTAACAGTTTTTTAAAGCAAAAGAGAGAAAATGAAACTGTAAAGCACTGTTGATAGTTGGTCCTCGCTCTGAAGCTAGAGTTCAATCCTGAGTCTTACTGTCCTTCTGTCCTTCTAGAACCCTGCATCAATATACCTCGTAGCCTCATTTCTCACCAATTTTTTACATATTCTTCCCCGAATATCCCATTAACTTGCATGTCTACACATATTTGCTCATGTTGTTCCCTATGTCTCTGATCCTTCCCACCAGCTGATCTCAAGTGTCATTTTGTAGGGAATTCTGTTTTATGTCTTGGTACCCTGTATCACAGTTAATAGCTCATCTGTCAGGGTTCTCGCTCCTCAACTCCTTTAAAGCATGAGCTACATCTTATTCTTTTTTCTTTTCTTTTTTTTTTTTTTTAAAGATTTTATTTATTTATTTGACAGAGATCACAAGTAGACAGAGAGGCAGGCAGGTGGAGGGGGGGAAGCAGGCTCCCTACTGAGGAGAGAGCCTGATGTGGGGCCTGATCCCTAGACTCTGGGATCATGAGCTGAGCCAAAGGCAGAGATAACCCACTGAGCCACCCAGGTGCCCTCCACCCCCCACCAATTTTTATCTTCTCAATATGGCAGAGAGTAGGTGTGCAATAAAATTTTGTTAATTATTCTTGTACATTTAAAAAGTGAGAACATTTTTATTTGACATGATTTTTTCTTCTAAAAGGCATGAGGACTTTCATTAATTTCAAAGCAGAAACATGGAATGAGTAAATTAGAAATTCTCCTTCAACCTCTGTATAATTTTGAGTCTGGCCCAGAAAGTCTACCTCAAATTACAGACTATCCTGAGAAGTCACTCTAATAAAATGAACAATTAGAAAGAACCTTCATAACAGTTTACAGGGAGTTCAGTGATTAAAGCAATGCATATGATATTTTGTTAAGTAAAAAAAACACCGTTTCTTTCTTTCTTTTCTTTTCTTTTTCTTTCTTTTTTTTTTTTTTTTTTTAATATATGCTGTTTTGATGGCTTCTGATTCCAGGTTGGGATATTAAACGAATTCCACTTTGCCATTATCCTAACTCTGGTCCCCAGTTCTGCCACCCTCCTAATTCTTCAGTGAGCTGAGAATTCAGATTCAAAGTAAGGTTGGAATTGTGCTGGACTACTTGTGAGCAGTTGGCCAATAGCAAGTCAAATTTCTTACCTTTCCTACTCTTCAACATACTTGTTGAGTATCATGTTCTAGGTGTGCTGGAGACAAAGGGTGAAAGATAGAAGATGACGGAATCTATGCTCTCAAATATATCACTGTCTTAGTTTTACTTCCCTGGAAGCAGAGCCTGAGACTCGGATTCTGGTGCACATGATTTAAGGGAGGGCTCTCAGAAGAAAGGAGAGAAGGAAGAAGGGTAGGACTGGAAAAGGATATGCAGTTAAGCATGTGATCTCAGCCCGAGTCTAAGCTCAGTCTGATCCGATGGGGGATGAAGTGCTCCAGAATGGACTTCATCTTGAGCTGAGGGCTTTGTACCTCCATGTCAGTCATTGGCTTTAAGCTGACAGGTTTGGCAGGTGGGCACATGAGGCCCAGGGCAGAACATTTTCTTTTTTTTTTTTTTTAACTATGAGCTATTATGAAGAGTGGGAAGGAGCTGTGAATCGTTAGCAGCTAACATCCACAGAAACTGGGGAATAGGTCTATAAGGTTGGTAAAAGATATCTGGCCAAAGCACCAAAAGTAATTAAATTCATACAAAAGCACAACCTCGGGGTGACAGTGTCACTGGCTCTTTAAGAAGAATATAAACCGGTAAGAAAAGAGACATTTTGAAGACACAGCTCATAAGATTTCTAACACAGCCAGCAGTGTTTCTACCTCAACCAGAAGTTGCTCATATTTATCTATACTCCCTGACATTGTGTCTGATTCTTCCACTAGCTGACATTGTCACGTGTGACATAGATGTTTCTTAGTTCCTGTTCTCGCCTGTGCATCTTGACATTGCTTCCTCGGATTGGTTTAATCTTATCAAAGCCTTCATAAATGTGATTCAAACTGACAAAGGATGGTTTCTTCATTTCTACAGAATGGTCCCACATGACCAATCAGAGAGCAGCTGATTTATTCTCTCAAAAGTAGCTCATTCTCTGCACAAAACATGTGCATGCTGGGTTTGCTTTCTATTTCCCTACGTCAGAAATCATGTTCAAGACTTTCAAGCTGACGTGAAAAGACTTCTCCTCACAAGTCAAAAATGCCATTTGCTAAACTTCTCACACAGAAACTGTTGTGAAATATCTGAACATCGCATGATTGGGCCACAGCATTCCTTCCCCCAACCCCCATCGAATATTTTTTCTCTCAAACAAATATTGATTAGACACTCAATCCAAAGAAATACAGTAAGAGATATGGCAAATAAAGTGATGATGTAAAATGAAACTTCAAGTTTGGAAGAGATTTTAGATGGTATCACATCAGTGAAACTTTTTTTTTTAAAGTAGGCTCTATGCCCTACTACTAAAGTAGGCTCCAGCCTGGGCCTTGAACACACAGACCCTGAGATCAAGAGACCCATGCTCTATTGACTGAGCCAGCCAGGCACTTTTAACAGCAGGAGAAATTAAGAAAAAAATATATTTTAAAATCTGATGCAGAAGCCCAAGATAGGAAATCAATGAGAGGGCAGACACAGTAGCTGAAGCAGTGATAAGGGACCCAAGCCTCTAACTTCATCTTGCCCCACATCCGTAAAACCCCTTGTCCCACTGAAGTTGCACTCAGGAAACCCAGATGCTGACTGATGATCTGGCTATGGTCACACTGCTGGTTCAAAGGACCCAGGTCATTTGATTCCACACCTGGTAGATTTTCTTTCATACCACAGCTAAAAATATGGTTCTTACCCTCTTAATTAAACTTTGCACCTTGTCTGTAAAGAAAATAAGTGTACAAAATAATACATGTTTTGTGACATTAATGCTATATACATACTAAGGAGTAACTGTTGCCCATTCAGAGGGGGAATGGTTCAGGAGAGAACCACTCTCAAGAGAAATTGGGGAAGTGATCTCAAGGTCTGTAAAATTTCTGAATGTCCTCTGTAAGAACAGATTATGGCCATTACCTTTTACTTGGGGAGTGGGTGGCGAGCAGGTCATGAAAAAAGCGAAGTAACCAATACTTCGGTTCCATTTTTAAAATTACCTATGCTCCTGTCCCCTAGTCACCCATTCCCTGAATGTTTCTATAATCAAATTGAGCTTTGCCTTTTTTTCTCCCTCCATCTTTTCCTGTGTCTTTCAGTTTGTAAAATTTGAACTAAGGTAGCTCAAGAAACCCGAGACTTTAAAATGGCAAAGACAAATGGTATTTCCCATTTGTCTACTTTCTTTCCCTATAAGAAAAGGATCTGGCCATATGGTCTAGTAAACCTGTCTGAGTCAACATCCTTCCTCACTCTCATGCGTGGCCTTTTCCTCTACCCTCAGTTAGTGTTAGGACTCACAGGTGTGACGACTTCCTAACTGCACTTGTCTTGGGTTCTGCTAGACAACAGTCTAGCAGCAGTCACAAGAACAAGGACTTCCTGTGGAAGGCAGGTGTTATTTGAACAGTGCAATAGTTTCTGGTTCATTGCACCTGCTGTGATCTCTCAAAATCCTACCTCATTTTGACCTCTGACCTGTTCCTAATTTCCAGCTTCTGAGTAAAGCAAACTATGAAGGCTTCTCCTAGCTGCTGCCTTTTGCTCTCAGACTACACTTCAGCTCTGCCTCCAGCTTAATCTTCCTTCCAAGGCAAGGCTAGTTGGCTTCTGTCCCACACTACCCCCTGCTTCTAGACTCTGGGCTGTTTTTGTCAGCCTCCTTGTGGTTTTCCTCCTTCTGGCTTCTGGTTCTGTGTGAGGGGTCATGCTGCTTCCTTCCCATAAGCTTCCCCAATCATCTAATTCAGTTCAGTTAATAGGAGACTTGCTATTTTGCTAAAGGTCTGTAAAGGCCGCAGCTGATAGCTTCATCAAGTCATACTTCTAGGAGACTGGGAGAGTAATTCTAAACTCTGATTATAATCCAAGAAATTTGCAACCAAACGTATGGGACATTCATAGTGTCTGACTTGCCTAGAAACTGACTATAACAGGATTTTTAAAAAAATCCAATAAATATCAAACATGACCAGTCAATTAAATTCTCAGGGTGAAACCATTCCCCTTGTTAAGAGGATGAGTAGATGCAGTAATTCAGGTTTCCAAGGGTTGAAAGGTCTGGTGGGTCTACACTTCGTTTTTGCTTTTAAAACACCAGTCCCATGAAGAAAGGAGTCAGTGGGTAATATCTGTGACAGACGGTGGTTCGGTTACTGAAAGGACACGAGCAGCAGGAGGTTCGTCATGTGAAGAGCACACTCGGGACAGTATTGTCTGGACCTGGGACCGGATGTGATTCCCCGGGGGGGGGTAAATATTCTTTAAAAGATTAATTTTGATAACCCCTGGATATACCCTGTATTAGTTGTAAGCTATGTGGTCTTCCCAGGGAAAAGGCAGTAAAGTTTTTATGTCAGAACAATGAATGGGAATGTGGGTGAAGACAGTATGGGCTCTTGGGAAGGGAAGGGGCAGTATTGTGTGGAGACCTCAGAAAAAGAATGGGCACATTGTTAATATTTCTAAATTGTTTCCAGTTGTTCGTATTCCTTGAGGAGTAGCTTGGAAAAGCAGTACTGTTTTAGGTACGTAAGGGTAACACTTGGGGCCTGGCCCAGATGCCAGAGCCACGCTCTTCATTTCAAAGTGGATTTTGCTGGGCAGTGTCTGGAGATCCCAAGTACGGTGCACAGATAAATTTTGGTAGAAGGTAGTAGCAGTTGCTGAAGTCAGATTGAGAGTATGAAAATCTAGCTGACAAATCTCCTTCCAAGGAGTTTAGTACTATGTTCAAACTTGATGAGATCACAGTTATCTTCCCAATGTTCACCTTGCCAGATTTCCTGAGGATTTCAAAAGAGCATATGTATGCCATTATTGCATGAAGATAAATTTTCATTTTACTGACACACAAATGTAAAAGTTAAGTGAAATGGTGCATTTACATTTAATGAGAAATTATGTGTTATAAGGTAAACTTGGTGAGGAAAGGTCAATTTCCCCAGTTGAGAAGGGTTTTGTATACAATATTGGGTCTGATTAGGATCCTATGACAGCCTATGAGGATCTGAAGGCCTTAGGGATCACACACCTTCATATAAAAAGAAATGCTCATGTAAACTTAGGACCAGCTACTTGAATGAAGACCAGTCCTCCAGGACAAGCTATGTCCCGGTCAATAACTGTGTAGATAATAACTCGGCCATTAAGAAAATGATGTTATCTGTATTATGTTTTTTATATAAAGGGCAGTGCATTTTTAAAAAATCAGCAGAAAGAACTATATGCACAGCTAAAGCAATTAGAGTCTAAATGTATCTTCTTATAGAGAAAAGCAGATAAAGCCTTAGCTCAGTCAACTTCTTTCTGTTTTCAGAAATAATCTAACATCATAGAAAGCTATAACCTACATTTAAATTGATAACTGATATTTGATCAACAGCATTTCAACCAAAGTGCTTAGTACAAGCTTCCCTTTGATAAAGGGAAAGAATCATTAAGATCTTCATCAAATAAATATATTTGTATGTTTAAATTCTCATACTTGCATGTTTAACAAACAGGTTGTATTCATTGACATATCAATCTGTTCATGCAGTCAGTACAAAATTATTAAACATCCAGAGCACTGTAAAGTCAATGAGTTGGTGGAGAGACGGACACAGAAGAAAAAAAAGGTTCTGAGTTCTGTGAAACCTGCCATCAACAATGTTTTACCACACTTTTTTTTTTTTAAAGATTTTTTTATTTATTTGACAGAGGGAGATCACAAGTAGGCAGAGAGGCAGGCAGAGAGAGAGAGGGGGAAGCAGGCTCCCTGCTGAGCAAAGAGCCCAATGTGGGGCTCGATCCCAGGACCCTGAGATCATGACCTGAGCTGAAAGCAGAGGCTTAACCCACTGAGCCACCCAGGTGCCCCGACCACATTTTATTAAACTGTTACAGTTTTATATTTTTGAATTCCTCTTTGGAGAATGAAACAGTTGTGTCAGATGCTATTTTTGCTTTGTTTTTAATTTCAGTGAAAAAGAAGGGGAAATCAGAAGATAAGCAAGATTTGCTGACAGAGAGTTGAGCTAGAGTATTTAAATCTTTAATAAATACATGTGGATTAACTGAGTGAAATGTTTACGTCAAAGTGGTACACCCCGAAAAACTTGTTGAAGAAGCCCTAGTTTAAGGAACATTGTGTTCCAGAGCTGTGTGAGCCCTGCGAGAAAGACACACCAGCAAAGAAAAAGATGCAAGTGAAAAAGACACACAGATTTTGAAATGACTGAATGTTGTTTGTGTTGGTTGAAGAAAATTCAGGGGCTTCTCATTTTCTGCTGCTTAAAAAGCTACCCTCCCACTCAAAGGACATTATCGATTAAGAACAAATACTTTTTACAAAACATGACCAAATCCCTCAGTGAGTGGTTTTTGCCAACATCAGTCTCGAAACATGATGGAAACATGGTAATGATATAAGGAAATCCAGATTTTCACTTTATAATTTGCCACTTAAAGATATACTTATGAAAATATGTCATGCCCAAGTGTGGCATGTCTGGGTTCTGTTTTAGGGACAAAAATCAATCAATCAATCAATCAATCAATCTAAGATCTGTGGTCATAAAAGCTCCTCAGCAGGATTTTTCTTGGAGGAACCAAAGAGAGACAAATGCCAAAAATAAGCACTGATGTTGAAGATTAAGTTCTATGATGGTGGTTCTCAGTAGGGCAGATAGCAAAGGCATCTAGAAAATGCATAGGGAGATTCTGGTCTCCCAGTGATTAGAACTGAGAGAGTTCTGGGAGAGGTTGGGAGAGGGAGGCAAGGCAGTCTGAGTTAATAGTTTTTGCATTTGCAGAGTATGAGAATTGCAGCAGTATTGCTTGTATCTTCGTGTAGATGTGTCCAGTCATTTAGGTAAGGAGGTACACATTATTTGAAGTTATTCCCCTTAGTTCTTTTTTCTTTTTTCCTCAAGGTAGGAATTTTATTAATCATTTTAAATCATGTATGTTGGTAGACTGGGTGGATTTTATTTCACGATGGTGAAGGTCTTAGAAAATAGTTCTATGGGGGGGACTGCCCAGGCTGCAGAATCTCTGTTCCACAAACATGCCTCGAAATGTGAACAGAAATAGGCACAGGCAACCATGGCAAAGGGAGTCCGAGGGCTGGGGGAGAATGAACCCAACGAAACTACCGAGTTTTACAATTTCGATATTCTGTGGTGGTCACATTTTATTCCTGGGAGCAGCTGCATGTAGGAGATCTTTGGAGATGGTAAGACGGCTGCTTGCAACATCATTACAGAGGGAGCACTAACTTAATGAGTAAGAAGTAATTACCACACACATACACACACACACACAATATTTAAGATAAGTGATAGTTGTTATCACAGACAAAAGAGAAAAGTTTCTTCAATGGAAAATGTCATGATAAAGAAAGGAGGTGGAAAAGCAAGGAGGGTCTGAGTGCCTCAAGGGCATAAACGTCTCTTCTGCATCTTGAGACTGTTTATCCCTAATGTACCACGTGACAAAGACATAATAACATGTTGAAATATGTATGGGAAATAAAGAATGAATAAAATGGCAAAAAACAGATTCATCCCCCAATTATAGGAGATCCTTGAAAAGGACTACCAATCACCCCTGATTTTTTTTTTTTTTTCTTTTTTGGAAGTAAAAGTAAATGACCTGATTTCTTTCAGTCCTTCCTAACTCATTCTTTTATTTGTGCTTGGAAGGGATTCTTGTTCCCATTGCCTTTTATTCTGGACTAATCAGATTTTTCTACCTTCTCGCAGTAAGCAGCCATCCTGTATATTTGATCACTAGAGCTATGTCTCTGTCACTGATAGATCCTCTTCGAGAGAACAAGAGACATTATAGACTAAGTCATTTAAGTCATTCCAGATACGGACTGAATGAATTTGTATCCCCGGGGAAATCTGAAACTGGAGTCTCCTATCCAGAGGTCCCTCTACTTCCTGCAGAAAAGTTAATTTAGGTCATTTTCCAATACCCTGCATGACAAGCAACTGTTCGTGGGAATGGATCCAAATAAAAGCATGATTCAAATGTGAGGCAGGTCATTCCTCAGAGAGGGCTATCCCACTGCAGCTCCAGAGTTCTCAGCATCTCCTGGAACACCTGCCTATCAAGGTTGAAGAACGCGTATCTTCAAATTACACTTAGAAAATCAAAGAGGTTTTCTTATTCATATGATACTTAAATGTTAGGAAGTCTAGCATAATTAGGATTTTACTCTATTTTTTAATGGACTCTTTATTTAGATAAAGAAAAATAAAGAGCAGGTAGTTATATTTTAATTATCTACAAAATCATTTTAGCATCATTTTAGTCACTACTTATCTCGTGATCATGACAACAGATTGTGCTCGGGAGATGAGCACACGTCACTGGTTACGTGGTCAATTCTAAAACTGAATGCCTCTGAAACTAAAACAGAAGTAATCAGGAGTTTAGCAATGTGCAATATTCTATTTTTTCTGCAATCTATTACTTTAGATGGCTGTATATATCATGGTGAACTCTTTCTTCTTTAAGTTTTTACAATTGAGAGTAAAACTAAAATTTTTGCTTCACAAAGAACTTCCATGTGGTTTTAACACTGATTTCCAAAACCATATGTTCTTTATCAACAAACAGGATATATAGCTTAGATGTTTCCCAGCAATGTTTCCCAGACAGCATTATATTGAACACTGAAAAAAACTTCCATCAAAACATCTGGTAAACAGAAGTCGAACTGAACTTAAGTGGCAATGTGCATATTTTTCTAACTTTTTTTTTCCTACTTAGTTATATATCATAAAAGATAGTTAACTCCTTTTTTTTTTTCCAGGAGAAATTTAAAACACTAATGTACTTTATGTGTTTTTTATGATTGCTGCAGCACCCATCTTTTCATTCTGCAAGTGTTGTGTGAATTTTTCAATTAACTACTTTAAAAGAAGTTCTCTTAGCAGTGAATTTGAAAACACTTTCCACACTTGCCTCTGGCTTTCTTAATGAATTCCAACTTATTCCTCTGGTTACTCACACCATCTTCCATTTTGATCATTTTTTGGATACATCTTGTTTGTTTTTAAAGAATAAAAAGTACAGTTTTTATAACCTTGAAGGATGCTGCACTCAATCTGAGAAAGTCTGAAGAATTCTGAAACCAGAGACTGCTAGTGATTAATAAAAGTTATCACCAACCAAAACGATTTAGAATCTGTAACAGCTCAGGAACTGGGATAGAAAGCTGTGCACTTAGATATTCCAAAACAAACTAAAGCACTTCCAGGCTTTTCCTAAGCATCAGACTTCAATACAAGCAAGAGCTTGGAATGTTTGTTAATTTCTTTCATTCACTGAGTTGGAACAAAATGCCACCTATAAATTGAATAGTTAACTACATTTAAGTGATCGTCTCTTCATTCTTTATGGGACAGTTTTAAAACACACGGTGGTATCATTATGTAAATCATTTAAGAATAAAACATAATAGTAAAATCTTAACCATATTTTCCCATTAGATAAGCAAAATCTTAAAAGACTGGTATCAATTAGTAGTGATAAGTGTTGGAGAAACAAGCATTCCACTATATGGCTTGAAATGCAAATTTGTATAATTCTTTTTGATTATAATTTGGCTGTAATTCTTTTTTTTTCCAATTTATTTATTTTCAGAAAAACAGTATTCATTATTTTTTTTACCACACCCAGTGCTCCATGTAGGCTGTGCCCTCTATAATACCCACCACCTGGTACCCCAACCTCCCACCCCCCGCCACTTCAAACCCCTCAGATTGTTTTTCAGAGTCCATAGTCTCTCATGGTTCACCTCCCCTTCCAATTTAACCAAAAGCACATACCCTCCCCAATGTCCATAACCCTACCCCCCTTCTCCCAAGCCCCCTCCCCCCAGCAACCCACAGTTTGTTTCGTGAGATTAAGAGTCACTTATGGTTTGTCTCCCTCCCTATCCCATCTTGTTTCATGGATTCTTCTCCTACCCACTTAAGCCCCCATGTTGCATCACCACTTCCTCATATCAGGGAGATCATATGATAGTTGTCTTTCTCCGCTTGACTTATTTCGCTAAGCATGATACGCTCTAGTTCTATCCATGTTGTCGCAAATGGCAAGATTTCGTTTCTTTTGATGGCTGCATAGTATTCCATTGTGTATATATACCACATCTTCTTTATCCATTCATCTGTTGATGGACATCTAGGTTCTTTCCATAGTTTGGCTATTGTGGACATTGCTGCTATAAACATTCGGGTGCACGTGCCCCTTTGGATCACTACGTTTGTATCTTTAGGGTAAATATCCAGTAGTGCAATTGCTGGGTCATAGGGCAGTTCTATTTTCAACATTTTGAGGAACCTCCATAATTTGGCTGTAATTCTTTTAAAAGACATACACATCAAATGACTAGGAAACATTGCTTTTAGAAATTTATCCTATAACAACGTAATAATCTTTGCTAAGATGTTTCTTCCATTACTGCATGTAATAGCAAGGCGCATGGACAGCCTTAAATGTCTACCAAAAGAGGAAAGATTAAACACACATTCATATAATGGAATATCTATATTTTCTAACTTGAAAATATTTTCAAGACATTTTAAGTTAAAAAAAAAAAATGAAAGCCCTAAACTATTATGTTAGGATGACTGCAGTTTCAAAGACCACAGTTTCAAAGATTTTAATCTATAGATAGAAATATAGATACACCTCCATCATCATAAATAAGTCTCAAAAAGATCCTACATTAGGTAAATGTATAAAATTTTTATAATATAGCATTAGATTAGTGATTTGTTTTATAAAATCTGAACCAAAAAGCCAACATAATTTTCACACAAGATACCTTGTTTAATGGAGCTTATTAGCAAATTCTAAATTATAGGAGATCTGTAACATAGACTGTAAATATTCTCCCAAAATGAAAAAAGGGAAGCAAGCATCCTACTTCCAAGAATCCATCTTGGCAGAGTTAAGGAGTCTCCATGAGGAGGAGGATAGTTCGTGATTGAAGATATATGTGGCCAATGACTATTTTTGCCTCAAACTACTCTGCATAGTAACTGCATACAGGTGCCATGACCTCCATCCCACAACTGTCTTTCTTGGAGCTCAGTATCTGGCTTAGAGCCTAACAGAGAATGAGCACACAATAAACACATTCTGAATGGATGACTAAATTTCCAATGTTTAGCAGCTGGTGAAATTATTAGGTTTAGGAAATTAAGCAATGGACAAAGATGTATTTAAGGGATGACTGTTGTTCACCACAATGATGTGAAATTTAAATTAAAAAAACAATCACACACCAATAAAGTTGCTGTCACCATTATCACTTCTGGAAAAGTGATGTGGCAGAAAAGCCTAGCACATAGCCTGAATTACAGGAGGTGATGTCTCAGCTATATATTCCTTGGGACCTTTGATTTTCTTTCTTCCTTATCTCCGTACAAACATTCTCTGATTCTAGTCTTTAGTGCACTGTTAGACCACCAACAATGTTGGTCTAAATGTTGGTCAACGATGTTAACTTTAAACTATCTCCCATAGTGGCTAAAGTCGTGGTCAGAAAGACAACTGGCCAATACCAAGCAGCGTTTTACAAAGGAGTCAACCCGAGATGACGGTTGTCAAAATGAGCAAAGGAAAGTTTTACTAGTACAGTGAAGCCCTCCCTCCAAAGCACAGCCCCGTTGGATTTTCATCTGGGAAATAACGGCAGCAAATAGACCAGGAAAGCTGGAGGTATAGAAGCATGGCTGGTTTCCTCAAAAGCAAAGGCTGAGATTTTTAAGAGGCACAGATGCAAAGCCAGGTGTAGTAAATAACAGCAGCCAGTAATTAGAACATCGTCTTTCTGAATCTGCAATATGGAAGGCACAGCTGCATACACAAACAGCTATCAGGAAGAGGGGCATTGCTGTAAAAGGATGATTTGTGTGTACTTAAGGGTCAGTGATACTCCAACTGTGAACTACTACCAGGGATATACAAAATGTGGGGATTGTCACTGTCCCCTCCACCATCATATTTACAAACGGATGGATTTCTGCATTTCCTTAAAAAATGAAGTACAAATGACAATTTCTTTGCCACTAAATTCAGCAGAAGGTCTTGAATAAAGAGAAAAAAAATGCAAGAAGTGAACAAGATTCCAAATTTTGAAGCTCAGTCGAGATCCTTGTCAAAACAGGAAGTGATAGATCTAGAACTATTTAGATGTTTGGATGATAGCGTTCACTTTCTGTATTTAAAATGAAAACACACGAAGCTATGTATGTGTTCAAGTATGCAACTTTCTTACATCTCATTTTCACGAAACCTGAGAAATTTTTATTTCTAAAAGAAATTATAATTTCTTCATAGTTTTTATAAGGGTGATGGGGGCTACATAATTTACTTGAAAAAACTGATCACAGAAAAATACCAATCTAAAAGTTTAACACATAAATTCAAAAATATGTCATTTACTATCTTTTCCTTCTATCAATCACACATAGTGGTCACTGCTTATTCAAGAAAGATCCAATTAACTTTCTACTCTAATGCCATTTATTAAATCAGAGAGATAATCTTTAAAGTAATCCACATTTCATTAAAAATTGAACAGAATGCATAATACGAGACACTAAACTGAGAGAGGATAAAGAATACTTTGTCTACTATGGAACAAAAATCATAAACCAATGCTCTAAGACACATTTGCTGAGTGTTATAATAAGGCCAAACCGGATTTTAACCATTCCCCCCCCCCTCCAATAGGATAATAATACAGAAAAAAAGAGAGGCAGAGTTCTTATTACCATAATATTGCAATAAAGCTAATGTAATCCTTCTCATGTAGGGATTCACTCTAAAGACCTGTTTTTAATTGCTTAGAATTAAAAATACTTTCAGTTTTCTATAATTTAGCATTTGCCTTCTTCAAAATCAAAGGATTAAAATAGGGGCTCTGTACCACCACTATGCAAAGACAGTAATAATATCTATCTATCTATCTATCTATCTATACACACACGTATACCTATATATATATGTAACATGTGAGTGTGTCTCTGTCTCTCCATATATATGTACATATAACATGCGTGTTTTTATTTTTTTTTAAAAATTTTTATTTATTTTTTTGACAGAGAGAGAGCACAACTAGGCAGAGCGGCAGGCGAGGGAGAGGGAGAATAAGGCTCCCACTGAGCAGGGAGCCCCATGTGGGGCTGGATCCCAGGACCCTGGGATCACGACCTGAGTGGAAGGCAGCCACTTAACCGAGTGAGCCACCCAGGTGCCCCAACATGTGTGTTTTTAGAAAGGCTGCACCTCAACACAGCTTGGAAAACTCCTCACCTACATATCCAAGTTCATTGTTTATAAATTTTGCTTCCCACACAACTATAGAACATAATTCAGCTAAATTTCTGCCACATAACAAGGATCCCCTTTGCTTCAGTTTCCAATAGACTATTCCTTATTTTCTTCTGAACCCTTGCTGGCAGAGACTTTAAAAGTTCATATTGCGACTAATAGTCTGTTAAAGGCAACCTGGGCATTTTTCTACCATGCTCTTAGAATTTTTCCAAGCCTCTGCCCACTGCCCAATTCCAAAGTCTCATAGCACTTATAGGTGCTAAAATCTGCAATATTAACTTTTTACAATGAAACAAATTACAACAGATTTGTGGGTCAAAACAACACAAAATCATTATCTTGTGTTTCTAGAGGTCAGAAGTCCTGCATGAGACTTGCAGGACTTAAATTAAGAAGGTGTTGGCAGGCCTGTTTTCCTCCTGGAGGCTTGATAGGGGAGACAGTTTCTTGGTCTTCCCCATCTTCCCAAGGCTATTTGCATTCCTTGGCTCAGGGCCCCTTTCTTTTTCTGCAATGCACATCACTCCAATCCTTGCTTCTTTCCTCACATACCTGCTCTGAGTCTGACCCTCCCCCTCCCATTTATAAGAACCCTCATGATGACACTGAGTCTAGCTACACAATCCAGACTAATTTCCCCATCTCAGGATCCTTAACTCAATATATCTGCAAAATTTCTTTTGCCATGTGAAGTAAGGTGGAGATCGGAACATGGATATCTTTAGGGAACCCAATATTGCACCTACCACAGAGCTCCACACCAAGAATGACTATGATTACAAATCACTTATCTACTTAATACAATATGATTCTCTAGAAATGATAACAGGTTCTGTTTTGATTGGCAGCTTGAGAAAAGGGATCGTAGGGAGAGATAATCCTATCACCAGATGTTTTGCCATCTTTGCTCTGTCAGATAATGTTGTTTCTGACTCTTCCTCATAAATGTCTCTGAAATGTTCTATGAGTCGTAAGGTGACTTCATTCTTTTTAGTAAATGAAGCAATAGTCTAGAATTAAGGGCAATAATTAAGACTTTGCTGTTGATATTGTTTGAGTGAAACTCTAAATTATAAAATTCTCCCTGATAAACAATTAATATCCTCAGTTTGATGCTATCAGTATACACACCCAAATAAACCTCTCTGAATTCTTCTTAACCACATTAGAGAAATGATTATTATAATGGACTTCTGACAATCCTATAGCTTTGGATTCATTGACATGAAGATGGGGACTGAACATATACTGATATTTAAGCTGGTGATCCTAGACAGGCAGTGTGGAATGAGTGTGCCATTTTGTAAAAAAAAGTACAGGGGATTGGTTTCTGTTCCTACACTTTCAACGATCTGAGCAACGTGGCAGGATACAAAGTCAATGTGCAGAAATCAGTGGCTTTCTTATACACTAACAATGAAAATACAGAAAGGGAAATTAGAGAATCGATTCCATTTACTATAGCACCAAGAACCATAAGATACCTGGGAATAAACCTAACTAAAGAGGTAAAGGATCTGTACTTGAGGAACTACAGAACACTCATGAAAGAAATTGAAGAAGACACAAATAGATGGAAGACCATTCCATGCTCTTGGATCGGAAGAATAAACATTGTTAAAATGTCTATACTGCCTAGAGCAATCTATACTTTTAATGCCATTCCGATCAAAATTCCACTGGCATTCTTCAAAGAGCTGGAGCAAATAATCCTAAAATTTGTATGGAATCAAAAGAGACCCCGAATTGCTAAGGGAATGTTGAAAAACAAAAATAAAGCTGGCGGCATCACCTTACCTGATTTCAAGCTTTATTACAAAGCTGTGATCACCAAGACAGCATGGTACTGGCATAAAAACAGACACATAGACCAGTGGAACAGAGTAGAGAGCCCAGATATGGACCCTCAACTCTATGGTCAATTAATCTTCGACAAAACAGGAAAAAATATACAGTGGAAAAAAGACAGTCTCTTCAATAAATGGTGCTGGGAAAACTGGACAGCTATATGTAGAAGAATGAAACTCGACCATTCTCTACTTTGGAAATCAAATCCTAAATGAAGTCAGTTTTCTCATCCATAAACTGAGGGCATGATTCAGATCAAGGACTCCAAACTTCTTAGTGTAAAATCATTTTGTAAAACAAATACTAAATGGAATATATCTTACTAATATAAGTTTGTAAGTTCAAATTCTTACCAATACCATTTCCAGTATTTATAAAACCAATCAGTAAAAGCGGAAGAATCACTCAGTGTTAAATTTGAAATTGGGGGTTATGAATGGTAGCTGCAGTATGTTAGGGACCTATTTATTTTCATATTCTTTTGGTTGCACATAATCAATATCTGCATTTGCAAATGACACTACAACTTTAGTTACTCATTTTGCTATTTCAAGATATACTTAAAAACAGAGGCAGAGGAGAAGTTTTATTTTTACATCTTTTCAGAAATAAAGAAACTTAGCAGCATACCTTAAGGGGAGATATCAGGTAATATATTCTGCATATAGCAGATAGATGTATACAAGGATTTTTTTTTTCTGTTTTAAAAGTAGTTTATTACAAAGGTAGAGTAAATGCTCTTGAAGTCCATAAAGTGCTTGCAAAATAAACTAGGAAAATCTTTGTAGATTTTCCTACTAGATTTAGCACCTAAATGGTAAAAATGATAAAATAATAAATAAGTATAATAATTAGATAAGTAAAGTACAATTGCCTTAAGACAGAAATTAGAATTTATCACTTGCTAGAAATTTCCCATCTGTAACCTTTGCTGTTTCTGAAAACTCCCCACTGCTTTAGTAGAATACTTGTGCAATACACATACTTACATTACACATACAATTTATATTGTGTTTTTTCTATTCTTTAACTTTTCTCAGGCCATTATATGTGTCATAAATTGTACCATAAGCTTTTCAAACTCAGGGACTTCCGTATTTTGCTCTTCTTCCATTTACAGTACTTAACAGACTTTCTGCCCAGTAGGGGAGAGGGTAAAAATTTACTTTTTAAAGTTATTTTCTTTATGAAAAAAAAAAAGTAAAATTTAATATAAAAAATAATGAAGTCAATAACTGAGTTGAAATTTTCTCCATTTTGTCCATTCTAAGAATATACTATAGTTTGGATGGAGGGGGAAGCAAGAGCTGACTGGAATACTAGCAGGGCAAGAATTTTACTCATATTAATTTTTTCTGTAGAAGAACAAGAAGAAAAGAAACACTTCAAAATTATTTCTAAATTATGCCAGTAAAATAAACATGTAGTAGAAAAAAGAAATCCATAGATCTTTAAGGTATTAAAAAGTAAAACAATTCTGGACAATATTCATTTATTCATTCATTTATCCATGCATGCCTCCATCCATCCATTCCAAAGAGATTGACCATATTTATCTTAAATATCAGGCACAGATAAAACAAAATATAAACAGATTATCTCCTCTAGCCTTGCAAACCTTACAGCCCATGCAGATGATTCTTCATTCTAAGAGATTTCTGAATAATAAACATTTTGGACAATTTCATTAGACTTTGAATCCATTATAGAAATATTACATTTTTATTCAACTCTAGTTTCTCAAAAACAAAAAGATAGCTTCATTTCCCAAACATGTTGAAAAATCCATTAGCTATTAATTTTTTAGGAACTTTTTATGAAAAAAACAAAAGAAGAATTTACAATGATAAGGCCTTTGAGAAAGCACCAGGAAATACTGGTGCCTAACAGAGGTTAGTTCCAAGCCATGAATGACTGATTTAAGCTTTGTTAAAATTGTACTTGTTCTCTTAGTTGGTTTCTCTTAGAGATGCTTTCATTTCTCTCAGGCTGTACTCTATTACTCTATTACTAATATATTTTTCTGTAATTTCTTCCCTTACAAATTCAAGAAAAATGCAACCCCAAATCAGATTAATTTCTAAAAGCTAGTACACAGATCTAATAGGTGGGAAGAAGGAGGCACACTCATTCCCTTGCAGGAGAAAGGAGTTCAAGTGCCAGCAAGGGCATTTAGGCATTCAGAAGAAAAACAAAGTTATTCTCAAGGATTACAATTTGTCAGAAGAGTTGGCAGCTTTTTTGAAAACCTATTCGGTTCTTGGGACCAAGAAAAGCCATACCCCTGCCCAGAGTTTCTTTTCTTTCTTTTTCTTTTCTTTTTTTAAGGATTTTATTTATTTGCAGCAGGGAGTGAGAGTAAGGGAGAGAGAGCACAAGCAGGAAGAGGGGCAGAGGGAGAAGCAGACTCTTGGCCAAGCAGGGAGCCTGATGCGGGGCTTGATCCCCCGACCCTGGGATCATAACCCAAGCTGAAGGCAGATGCTTAACTGACTGAGCCACACAGGTGCCTTTGCCCTGAGTTTCTTAATGGCCAGACTAACTCCCATAGCTGACCTCAGTTTCTATCAGCTTAAAACAGGGGCACAGAAGAATATGACATCTCTTCCTGATGCTTTACCATTTTCTTCAACATGTAGCTGGCAAACAGAAAGCACAGTAGTACAATTTAAAAAAAAATAATAAGTTTAGGATTTTGGCCCTGAAGCCAAATTAAATAATTTTTTCTGTAGACCTCACTCTTGCTTTCAATCCACCCTCTACCTCTGGTGTGAGCTCTCTAAGAGATAAAGCACAGAAGTTCATTTTAAGAGCTGAGATTGAGTCCTACTCAAGTTCAAAGTCATCTGTGGTAAATATGGTGGAAATGAATTCAGTCAAGTGGCTTCTACACACATGGCACAACCAACTGGAGCGTCTATGGTTTTCCTGCAACTTCTTGACAGACTAAGTTCTTTTTCTTCTCATGTTTGCTTTTTCTGAATGTCTAATCACTTAAAGAGGCTCTTTTATCCATCTGCACACTCAGAGAAAAGGGCACAAAGAAAGATTTGACAAAAGCAGCATGAGACAAAATTAAGGTTATGAAAATGCTTTAAAAATCCTACTTTTTATCCAGTAATTAGGGAATAGACACAAAAGAGAGGAGAAAGAACAAAGTAAATTAAAATATTAGCAGTGTTTGTATATTATAGTACGTATTTTGAATAAAATCTTCCACACACACCTACTATTTCACGACAACTGAATTTTTCTTAATACTGGAAGGCATGTTTAAAATGTATACTAGCAATGAAGTCAAGATATTTCTGAAGAATCCGGGAAGGATGCATATCATCATTGTTTAAAATAAGTGGTATTCTGAGTTAATAATCATCTGACTTAGACCATTCCCTGGACAGGGATATAGAAAATAAATTAAACGCACCTTATAGGCATCCTTCATAATCACCCGTCAAATTTAGGTTTATCAAAATAAGGAATAACCTGATAATAAGTAAGTGGATTAATGCAAATATGCATGCCTTAGCTTTTGGAATTCCCTTTCTTCCACAGCTTCTGAAACTATCCAGGTTCCTTCTTTCTAGCTCTCTCAGAAGGCCAGTAAGGATGTGTTCCTGGTGTTCTAGACTGACACCTAAAAGGAATTCCTTATTTCTTTTTAAAAGATTTTATTTATTTATTTATTTGAGAGAGCATGAGAGTATGTAACTGGCCACCCAGTTACCCAGGGGATTCTCTATTTTTTAAATGCCACTGGTAATGATTAGGTTATATGGGTTTTAGGTGCTTTCCTGCAATCACTGAATGAAATAATTGGTCCTTGACATATCACATTGGATCCTAGCCACTATTTTTAAAGATAGTATTCCCAAGGTAAAATAAAAATCTAACATCAGCTCACACAGTATTTGCTGCAGGGGACAAATTACCCACAAGTAGTGATTTTCATTAAGATTTGCTTTTTCAAACATAACTATCTGGGGTTAAGGAGTTCTAGCAACGAGTAATTCAAAAGTTCAGAGCTGTTTGGGCTTGGAGTTGGCTTATTTCTTTTCCTTGACTTTCCCTTCTTTTTAACCCAGTTGGCTCTCAATTTTCTAAATATCACAACTTTACAAAACAATGCCCCAAGATAAGAAAGATGGGTTGAAGATTGCTCTTAGTTTTATAAATCAGGAAGGAACCAATTCGTTAGAGTACCTGACAGAAGACAGATCCTTAGATCTCCCTGACAAAAACTGAGTAACACACAAAACCCCAAAGCAATCACTGGCCAGGTGCATGGAATTTGTTTGGGTCAGTGGTTCTCAAAGTGTGGTCCCTGCAGCATCAGCAGTAAACTTGTTAGAAATGCACATTCTTGGGCCCCTCCCCAGGCCTACTGATATAGAAGCTCTGGGGTTAAGGCCTAGCAATCTCCTTAACAAGCCCTCCAGATGATTCTACTAATGGTGAAGTTTGAGAACCGCTGATTTGGACCCATCAGATTCATCCCCTCAGTCTGAGCCTACCTTTCTTGAGCAGCCAAGGACACATTCTCCTCAAGGTCTTTGCATGTGTTCCCTCTGCCTTGTGTGATCCTTCACCACATGGATTACTCCCTAGCATCCTTGACCTTACCAGGGAGTCTTTCTCTGATAACGGTATGTGAAATAGTTATGGCCTAGATATGTGCCCCAGCATTTCCCATCTCCTGTTTACTGCTTTATTAAACTCCTGTTTACCGCTTTATCTCCAAAGAAGGTATTACCCTCTGACATATCACACATTTATTTGTTTTGTCTGGTCTGTTTCCTCTACTGGAACTTAAGTTCTATGAAGTAAGGTCTTTGTTCTCTTTATTTCACTGCTTTATCTCCAGAGCCTAGAACATTGTGTGGTAAATTATAGGCATTCAATAAATATTTGCTAAATGAATGATTAGAATACTGATATCCAAATGAAATTGGAAGAAATCAAAGAATGGCTAATGGGTAGACAACAGTCCGCCACAACAAACTACTTATAAATGGAGAGGTAGAATAACATCCATTTGTGAAGTACTTTTTGAAAATTATTTGAGTAAATTTTGCTATAATTTATATAATATTTGCACAAATCAGTGTTTAAATCTAACCACAGAGGCATTACTTTTCTTAACTTCCTTAAGAGAAGAATAGTTATTGCACTATAAATTATTTATGGTAGCAAAGCACAAGATCTTAGCTACTAATTTGCAAATAAATGTGTATATGTATATATGGATTTAGAGCACTGTTATAAATTATATGTAAAAGGGCAGAGAGCAAACTATCATTAAACAACCTAAAGCACTCTTTTCAGTGGAGGTTAGAGAGACTTGCACACTGAGTATGTGAAGCTGCATGGCATTCCCACCTCACCGCACAAGCGACTTCCCAGTGCTGTCCCTCTTCTTTGAGGTACCACAAAAACCTTTCCTGAAACTTACTCTCCTTTTGCTTTTCCAAGATACTTTTGATTAAAGTCCTTTTCATAGGTCTGCAACAATTTTAGTTTGGGATATGCTATTTTATAAATGGAATGACTTTCATGTTTCTCATATTGAGATCAGCCCTTCCACTTCATTCCTGACACACAAACTTCTCAATGACTTCTTACCCACACACAAGTCAGAAGGCAGCACCACTGTTCTCAACTGCAATGACTACAACTTCCAGAACACTTCTTCTTTCGCCCCATAACATTTTCATATCACTCTTCATTTCGGACATTATAACCTTGATTATTTACTTCAAACTTTTCTTTTAAATAATCAAGCCAAAGTCTGTAGAGTCATTATGGCCATCATGAGGAATGAGTTCCAGTAAGGCAGGAAACAATATACACTGGAAATTTTTTTGAACAATTCTCACATGTCAAAAAATTTTCAAAATCATCATGCTACTCTAGTGCGTATGCTAATTGTTCTTGGCTTTTATATTCTCTCACATTCCCACAAGAATTTTCAGTGCCTTAAATTAGCATAGTAGCCTACTTTTAAAGTAGGCTCCAGACTCAGTGTGGGGCTTAAACACACAATCCTGAGGATCAAGAGTCACCTGTTCTACTGACTGAGCCAGCCAGGTACCTTTACACATGTTTCAAGTATATAGTTTAATGGGTTTTCACCTCTGTGTTTTCTTATGACATATTTAACAATTTCCTTGGCCAAAAGTTTCCTTCATGCCTCTTCCTCAGTCAATATGGTTATGCCATTTTGACTATTAAGTCTGTCTTCAAAATGTTCTGTGAGAAACTTTTTTATTTTCATACCAAAAAATTTATTCCACAGCTGAGTAATACTTGTATGGTGTTAGTTCAAAATGTAATCAGGCAATAAATTGACTTTAAACTAAAAAGTGTGGTTTTTCATAAATGGAAAAATATTAAACGTTCAGAAAAGGAATTAAATTAAAAACCCACTTTTTGCCAAGTAATCTCCATCACAAAAATTCAGTTTTGTTTTTATATATATTTATTTCATAACTACATAACACAAATTACAGTAGTTCCCCCCTTATCCAGCTTTGTTTTTCATGGTGTCTGTTACCCACGGTCAGCTGTATTCCAGAAACATGATCTACTTCCTTACTTACTGTCAGAAGGTCAGTAGTAGCTTACTATCATTCACCTGAATTCGTCTCATCAAGTAGGCTTTGTTAAGCCACATCATCACAAGAATAAGAAGAGTGAGTACAGTAAAATAAGATATTTTGAGAAAAGGAGGGGTCACAGTCACATAACTTTTATTACAGTCTACTGTTATAATTATTCTATTTTATTATGATATTGTTAGCAATCTCTTATGGTGCTTATTTTATAAATTAAGCTTTATTATAAATATGCATGGATAGGAAAAAACTATAGTGTATATATAGGGTTTGATATTATCTGTGGTTTCAAGCATCCACTGGGGTCTTAGAATGTATCTTCCACAGATGAGGGCAGAATACAGTATGTCCTTCTGAGGTAAGGTACACAATGATTGTAATAATTATGATGATGATAAAATGGCAATTAAATTTTATACTAGGCATGATTGAATATATATATATTCATATATATAAACTATTTCCATCCTCAAAATAATTTATAAAAGAAGGATACTCTAAATTTCTTATTTTGAGGATGATAAATAATTTGCCAAGAGTAAAGAACAGTAAGCAGCAAAGTCAGGATTTGAACCTAGACAGTCCAGGGCTACAGTCCTTTTCTCTTACTCATTAAGCCACACTGTCAACCTGAGACTCAGAAGAATAGCAGGAATAGATTACCAGACAAAGCAGAAAATACCATAAATGAACTCTTTCTTGCTACCTCTTGGTTTCTGGCAAGTACTGTATGCCACATGGTAAGTTCAATTTCCATAATCTCACCTCTCCTACAGTCTAAATATCATGTGATATTTGTCATTATAATTTTATATGTATTGAGATAGGGACAAAATGACATTTAAACAGCTTGTGTAAATGCAAATAATTCAATAACAAAATATGAAAATTTAAAATTTTAGAATCATTTATAGCTTTCCTTTCTCAGCTATAGAAATGTAAAATGACCATATCTAAAGACCTTGTTGGAGGATAATGCGAGACCATTCTGTATTTCTGACTCTATTTTAAATCTGGAAAAGCATAGGTGATATGCTTTAGATATATTAGATATATCTAAATGTCTTCTGCCATTGCCTTCTAAAATTTGAACCCTAATTTTTTGATCTACAAGCTAAGTTTTTAAAATAAAATAAATGCCTGTACATTATATATATCTGTATATATTCTCTTCCCTTTCATTAAATATTGCCTAATTTTTAAAATTATGGGGAGACTTAGTATTTGAATTTTTTAAAAAAGGCATTTTTTTTTTCTGTTAAGCTTTTTTTATTACTTCTCATGAGTCAAGGGAAAAGTCTTTCTTTATTGCCTTTACAAATCACGAGTAAAACACAAATGCTTAATTGAGCAGATTGGTGATTAAATGGAGAAAAATGATGAAAGGAAAGATGCCAGCACAAACAGAATATGGCCATTCATTTCTACCCCAAATGAATCAACTACTGCTCATGAATGTGGGTTTAATAGTAATTTTGGCAGAAACCACCCAGAGCACCAACCCTGTGCGGAGTCCCACGTCTGCATGGGGACAGCTTTTTCCTGTTTCTTTTGACAGAATACACTAAACAGCCCTCTCTCTCATTGGTACAAAGAACTCTTCAATGAAGGATTATAAACATAGTGAACGCAGGAGACTCTCTCATACCTGAACTCCAAATACCCATTCAAAGATGGAAATGTTTCCCCCTAAAGAAACTAGGCAACTAAGCTGTAATATGCAACATCAGCAAGATTACCCTGGTTGTCAGCCATCACAGATCTAACTCCTTGGCATGAGCTGGATTAAAACCATTTTCTTAAGTTTAAAAAAAGCAAAATAGTTTCAACTGAATTGCACGACTCAGGAAGATAAGGATCGGTCTCCACATCTCTGCTCTTACACATGCAAGTACTAGCTCAGCTCCTATTAATGTCTGAGTGTTTACCACAGAAAGTAACAGAGGTTTTTAAACAAGCAACTTGCTATTTTGAGCTGATATTGCTGAGCTTTTCCTAATATATTGGTTGATCAGCGGCACAAGACCTTTCAGACACTAAATGGCAGAAATGAGCCCTTCTAAGGTTTTCTAAATCCTTCCTATCCTCATAACAGGATTCCTCCAGTCAAGGACCAGAGGATGGAAAGTAGCACCCATAAGGTGCTAAAGACACCCAAGTGAGTCAGATAACTTGGCTGGCGGTGTACTTGGGTACCTGGGCCTACTACAAACACTCTGCAATAGAAGTGTCACATTTAATTAGCCCTGAGGGGGAACAAAGCTCTTTCATTTTAAAAAGTGGGCGAATGGAATCTCAAGAGGAAAAAAAAAAGGCAAACCTCTTACCTTTTGTAGCAATTCGTACACACTGGGTTTTAGTTTCCTGATGGAGTGAAATATGAAAGAGAACAGTCAGTGTAGAGACCATGTTTCCTATTTCATAATCCCAGGTTATAAATTAGGTTTAAGAAGAGCAGAATTGCAATATCAAGGAAATTTTTTATTTTTGAAATGTATCCTCAGAGAGCTTTAAAAAATCTTAAGTAAGAACTTTTAAAATGGTTTCAGTATTCTCTAAAAATTCAGGTGTCCTATTTTTATCTTGTAATCAAACAGGCTATCCTGTCTGGGACATGTCGTAAAAGCACTGTCTTTGTACTTACCGTACTTTTTAAACAATTAGGAAGAAATATGTGTTTGCAAAGCAAATACAAATCGGACCCAGACACCAGCTTCATTTTCACGACACAGCTGTAGACTCAGACCAAAGCTGAACATCCCATACCCTCACCTGGATCCTGGCATGACTACTGAGCTCAGGGACAATAGTTAGAAAGATCATCCAAAAGTTGCATCACGGCTGCAGTATGATTTATCTGTTCTTTTTTTCCTTTTAAATTTTGCTGTTAAGGGTTATTATGGGTTAAAAAGATTTCTCATTGGGACTATTTTCCTACTCTTGCTAGACAATGGAGTTGAGGAAGGCAAATTTGAAATGGGAAAGGACAAAGATTATTTCAGGTTCTTTTTTGTTTTGTTTTGTTTTTCTTTTCTTTCTTTCTTTTTTTTTTTTTTGTAATGGGGTGATGTGGCACTACGTGGTGAACTGCACTTCGAGGCCCGCACCACACACCTTCAGGACTTCGTTCCTTCAGTTCATATCTTTGAACATACCAGAGGCTGGAAAAGATGGTAAAGCCAGTGAACAAAACACAGACTATTTGTTTTTAGGAGGTATTTGTAACTCCATCTTAAGTAGTTCTATATATTGACAAGCCAAGAGTTTATAATTTTCTCTTAATTATACAAAACAAAGCACTGAGGGGGAATTAGTAGTTAAAAATAAAACTTTGCATTCTATTACTTAATTGTGACTTGAGGCCTTTACAGTCCACTCCAGGAGATTGTTTCACATTCCTACAAAGGCCCAAAGGGATTCTGATTTCCTAAAAGCAATTGCTGTTAATTCTGTCAGGATTTCCAGCCTCTGCTGGTAGGAGCCACATTCATCTTCAAAGTATTTGCCAAGATAACCGTGAGATATATTGTTGCTACTCTGTACTTTGATTAAACCACATGTAGATATACTAACACTTAGAAGAGAACACTCATATCAAGGCTTTTAATGAGTGCCAGAGAAAATCCTTTATAAATAACAATCATTAACACTCCCCTTATACTACAGACCCAGGAACGAAAGTTAATTGAGAATCACTCACATCTCTAAAGATGAATACCCAAATGCAGAACTATGTTTTCTGCCACCATGCTACTCTATACTCAGAATAGAACAATAACTTCCATGGTCTTCTCTCTTTTAAGCAGCCCAGTTGTACCAGTTATGTGCAATGATGGGCATGTGGGAGGCAGGCAGCCAACTTGCCTCAAAAGACTCCCACTTACGTAAAAATAAACTAGAGAAGAGATAAGAATAATATTTTCAACCACGGGCAGCCCGTGGCTTTGAAATACATCCTAGAAGATGCCATTGCATTTTTCTTCGCCATATACTGGCAAAGAAATGTGGGTAAGCAGAAAGATAGAGCTTTCATTAGAAAGCAGCCATTCGATACCTTAAATTCTCATGACTCCTTCAGAAAATCCAATTGGATTATGTCTTTTAACTCAACTATTCCAAGGTATAATATGACTGTTGCAATTGGCTATCGCCTATTTCACAATATCTCCCAGGAACCCACCTCAGGGACTCAATTACTCAAACCCAGAAATTTCCTACATAGCTACAAGTACACAAAAATGCCAGTCTTCTATTGGGTTTTAAATTATAGGAGTTTTCTATTCTTGAAATTTTTTTTTCTTATCCCTCTCTGAAAAAAAAATATTAAATAAGTTTTAGGAAAGAAAATCTTTCAAAGAGAAACAGCACGAGGCGTGAAAGGCCAGGTTATTTCCCCCCATATGGAACCACCGGTAGTTTCTATCTTCCTGTTGTGTCTTCCTCTTCAATATTCATTTGGGATCAGTGGCAGTGTTCAAAAACAACTGTGTCCAAAATGGGAAAAGGAGGGGCAACCAGGGAAATGGAAAACAGACTTCTCTAATGGCACAGCACCCGTCCATCTCCAGGCAGCCTTCTGTTTAGGTTCTGGCAGATATACCACAGGCATCCTATTACTTTGTAATCAGAGGATTGTTACTTGTTATTTACTATTTGGCTTGTACCCTCTGAAAAGTTTATAAGGGTTTATTAGCCTGCTGTGGAACACGCATTCTGTTTATCCTGCAGTAAATTTAATCTTCTGAAGTGTGCCACCACCGAGCAAAGGAGACAGAACATTGCCTAGTATTTACTGGGGCTGGAGTCCCAGCAGCAGAACACCCACCTTTTCAAATCATTTTGCTCACAATTGTTCTGGTGGGCTTTCCTGAAGCAGGCTGCAGGAGAAGCGGTTACTAGGAAACAGGAATCCCATGCCACGGAGCGCGCTTGGCGCCTCCACCTGACAGTCCGCCCCAAACTGTACACACTGTTGGGAACAGGAACAACACCCCCTACACACGAGTGTGTTTTTCCCCTCTGTCTTTCTTTCTTTTTTTTTTTTCTTTTTCTTCTCCCCCTGACACGTGCTACTGGGTATTTATAAAATTCAACCGCAGTTTTTCCTCAGAGCAGTGAAAAAGCAAATTTTGAAGGAAGCTCACCTTCTCCACACTGCTCATTGCCTGGAAATAGATGTTGTATCCTTTGCGTGGAGCCAAAGGAGGGTTCCAAAAGCCCTGATAGGTCCTATTGTCACCCACTGTGAATGGGGCGGGTTCCGGAAGATTTCCTGGGGGCAGTTCCGCAGCGAAGTAGTATGGCGCACCCCCGCTCAGGGCGTTCTGGTATGTAACGGGGACCTGGTAGCATTCCATTGCTCCAGCTTCTCTCTTTGTTCGGTGTGGGTGCAACTCCTCCACAACAATCTGATAAGCACTTTTTTGGAAAAAGAAAAAAAAAAAAGCACACATTTAGAGATTCTATATACTAAGATTTCTCAAAAAAAAAAAAAAGAGGTATTTAATACTAACATGCAACATTTCAGTCTTTAAAGTCCGTTTAACCCATTGCATGCTTTTTTCCCCAGCTATCCTGCACTCAAATAGAATTCCGTGGGGATTCTCCTTCCCTGCAACTCAACGTAGATACGAAGAAACTGGGGAAAAAAGTAAGAAAAATCACCGCAGAATTCTACCCATTTTTTAATGTTGAGAAATAAGCCCCCTTCTTAGGAGATTTGACATTAACGAGAGACACGTAACAGATTAAGTTCGTTGATATTTTTAAATATTTAAAGTTAGCATTTTCCTTTGAGATCATGGTCTGGAAGGCCTTGCTCTGAGGTCCAACAGAACGAGTGCCTCAGGGTGGGGCTCGAGTACCCATGTGGGGTTGTCATCACATTAGAGACAGAATGTGGTGACAGGCTTCTCCCCCTCTTGACCTTGCCACGGCATCAACACTGGCTCAGGGCTATGCAGATCGAAAGAGCGAGTGACATGCAGCAACACGAGCACAGATGGACAGAAATCTGTCCTCGCCACTGAAATAGACTGCTTCCTTCTTCTAGCGTTGTTAATAATAAAATGTTACAAATTGTAGAAACAGATGGCATTTGCCCTATTAAAGCTCGAACCTAAACCTTCTAATACCTTTCTTAAAATTCTCAAAACTTCTCCACAATACCTATTATTTTACAGAGAAAAGTAAAGAAAAAATAACGGAACGTTAAAATAAAGGTCTGCCTAATCACTAATGGGTTTTTTTTTTTATATCAATTGCTGAAACTGGTATATTAATATTATTCTTTCCTTGTAGTATGTTCTTCGGGCAAATTTTTCTTAGGCAATATACACCTGAGAAAGTTGGCATTATTCATATATTTTGTATGTTTTTAATGAATTTAAAATCCCTGAAAACTAAGAAAGAATGCATTGTCGTTGCTTATGTAAATTGAATAGAAATAAGCCGTATGGAGGGTTGTCTCTAGGCAAATGTGCTCATTCTATTTAGGGACAACAGTCACTGAATGACTCTCCAGAAGGGATAGAATCTTTTCTTAATGAACTTCTATAAAGAGAAAGAAGAGGGAGAGAGACAGAGTAGAGAGACAGACGGACATACCAAAAGAGAGACACAGAGAGAAAAACTGAATTTGCATTTATGATAATTAAAAATAAAATTTTATATTGGTTTAGAATCTGGTCTAAAATTCTAACTTAGCATAAACTCTTTTATACCTACAAACAGAAAACCTTCAGAGGTTAAAAGAAATAAGTTTTATAAAGTTTTTCTTTTCTTCTCTAATATTTCAAGTTCCCATTTTCCATTAAAATATTGCTAAGAACTTGGTGGTTTGCTATCTGTTGCCTTTCCTGTAGAAATAGAACAGAAATTGTATTAATGTCAGAAATCTAGCTTTGGGCAAGCAACTAAGGCAGAAGGCTGTGTTATCTGAAATCATGTCTAGTCCACTGTTCTGTGTACTTTGGATGAGTTGGGTCCTGAAGCTCCTAGGAATACTACTGACAGGATACAGGCTCTCTGAGGGGTCCAAGGAACAGACACCTGTCAATTTTAAAATGAAATCGGAGCGCATGGGTAGCTCAGTTGATTGGGCCTCCGACTCTTGGGTTGTGAGACTGATCCCCACATCAGGCTCCACACTGGGTAAGGAGTCTGCTTGAAGATTCCCTCCCTTTGCCCCTCCCTCCGCTCATGCTTTCTCTCGCCCTCTTTCTCTAGCTTGCTAAAAATAAATAAATAAATCTTAAAAAAATAAAATAGAATACAGGAAATACATAAGCATAGCCCTTGCAGAGAAAGAGGAGTCACAGTTGACATATGCTGTGTTAAGCAAACGTAATTTTTTTTTCTGTTTATTTTCAACTTAGAATCTATATTTGTATATTACACAACTGCATATCCTGTGGATACATATTCTTCAGTAGACAGACGTACATATGCACACTCCCCAAACAAGCCTAACTTCGTATTCTTGCCCTACTGGGCAATAATGATAATTGCTCATACTTGTTAATCATTTCACCTAATCCCTAAAAATAAATTTCTCATCCATTATCCCATATCTCTAGAAAAATCCAGAAAACCTAGTAAATAGTCTTAACTAATTCTGTCACATAGTTGACAAAAGTTGTACATTCCAAATTAAAGAATTTCACCTAGGCCCTTCAACGGATGAGTGGATAAGGAAGATGTGGTCCATATACACTATGGAGTATTATGCCTCCATCAGAAAGGACGAATATCCAACTTTTGTAGCAACATGGACGGGACTGGAAGAGATTATGCTGAGTGAAATCAGTCAAGCAGAGAGAGTCAATTATCATATGGTTTCACTCATTTGTGGAGCATAACCAATAGCATGGAGGACAAGGGGCGTTAGAGAGGAGTAGGGAATTTGGGTAAATTGGAAGGGGAGGTGAACCATGAGAGACTATGGACTCTGAAAAACAGTCTGAGGGGTTTGAAGTGGCAGGGGGGTGGGAGGTTGGGGTACCAGGTGGTGGGTATTATAGAGGGCACAGCTTGCATGGAGCACTGGGTGTGGTGAAAAAATAATGAATACTGTTTTTCTGAAAATAAATAAATTGGGGAAAAAAAAAAAAAAAAAAGAATTTCACCTAAGACAGCTCGTCTCTCTGCATCTATTAGGACCAAAGCAAACTGATGATGCTGGAGAGGATTAAAAGAAGAAACAGTGCAATCTGGTCTTGAGGAAAGAGCTCACTGAATTTGACATGAAACCCCAAACTAAAAATGATAAAATTCATTTTTTTTAAAGAAATTTTCTTCCCTTCATGGATTAATCTGTGGGAGCAGGCTGTTGTCCAGTCACACACTTCCACTTTTTTAAAAAGTCTGTTTTCACCTTCTACTTTCTTATTTATCAATACAAATTAACTAAAGGACAGAAAATAAGGAATGAGAAATCAAATTAGAAGTGATTTGACTGATTACATGAAATGGGCCAATGCTTTTTCATCCTTGTGGTTGTCTAATTACTGAACGGTATTTAACTCTAGCTGGATCTAAATATTGTTTGAGCTTAGTACTTTAGCAATTTAAAATATCCCAAAGCCACCTAAATAGTTGCATTCACTCTGCCCATATTTTGTATTTAATTAAAGTTTTAAAATATTTCTTTTTTTAAAAAAGATTTTATTTATTTATTTTTCAGAGAGAAAGAGACAGAGAGAGCACAAACAGGCAGAGTGGCAGGCAGAGGCAGAGAGAGAAGCAAGCTCCCTACTGAGAAAGAAGCCCGATGTGGGACTGGATCCCAGAACCCTGGGATCATGACCTGAGCCGAAGGCAGCAGCTTAATGGACTGAGCCACCCAGGCATCCCTAAAATATTTCTATGATTAAGTTAAAATCAGTATACTGGCATCATGAATCTTCACTTGATGCTGAAAATATGATTTCTTTATGTTCAAAAACTAAAAATGATTTCACTTTATTATATTTTAATTTGATTAGACATTGGTATATAGTTTTTTGGGAGGCCAAATGATGACTTCTCATCATACAATTTTCCTTCAGTTGTAAGACTAAAAAAAATAAGGGGATTTTTCCATTAGTTCAAAAAGTGATTATATGATACATGTAGTAGACAGCCTGCTTGGTTTCATGTTTAAAATTGTTGAAGCTGAAATCAAAATTACCTACAACTGCCTAATATATATTTTTTAACCCGTTAGTAAATAAAACCTCTGAGAATCTGGTCTTAGTTTTAGGTTGTGCAACTTCTTAGTGATAGCAAATTATGAATTATACAATTGTATACTTTCATTTCATATCTAAAATCTCTCCTTAAATCTTTAGGAGAAATTTCCTATCTCCAGTGTTTTGCTATTTTTCTTATGAGTAGACTTCCTGAGATCGCACAGCCACCATAGCTCATATGGACCTAATGCAAACATTTTCAGGATCCACAGAGTAAAGGCTTAAATATATTGGTGACCATCATATTCCCTGTGCTTCATCTCTTAACTCCTTAAACACACAAGCCATTTCCCTCAGGGCTTCCTTATTTCCGTAAGAGGAAGGATCAGTTTCTGAATCAATAAAGCTCAAAATCCTGGCATTAACTTTAATAAATTCTATTTTAACCATGTTCTACCTCCCTTGTAATATGCCATTTCTTTTCATTCCCACTGCTTCCACCATTAGGGGGATATATTACAACTTTACGTCCACATTTACTAAAACTAAACTTTACGTTTAGTTTTCTTGCCCTCATTTTTTTTCTTCATGTTCTCCGGGGACCCATCCATCCATCCATCTGTCCGTCCGTCCATCCATCCATCCATCCATCCTTCCATCCATCCAACCATCCATTCATCCAAACTTCTATCCATCTATTTACCCATCCACCCATCACACCATCTATTCAGTCTCTAAATGCCATGAACTGTTCATGAAGAATGCAAAAGAACCATTTTTCAAAATGCTCATACTTTCCTAAACCACCACTTTGAGTATTAACCACTCTTCTCTAACTTTTTACTTTGTCAAAACTATGTGGAGCCCTCCTACTGTCAAAAATCTATACTTTTTGCACTAGGGTTAATATCTTACCACATCTCTTACCTTATCCCTCCACCCTTTGTCTCACTACCTCCTGTTGTATATCCTTCATTTCAAACTTGAATGACGATTGTTACTAAACACACCAAACATCCTGCTGAAGAGATTCTAGCTTTTCTACTTCTGCTATAAAACCACTTCTCTGATTAGTTCATTTAGTGTTACTCTGTCTTCTAAAGCCAGTGGAGGTTATTCTAAAGGTGGAGGTAGGTATCAGGGATGAAACTGGAGTACAAGATAGAGTCAATTGGGATGCTTTTTCAATTTAGTCCTCAATCCACCCACAAATTATAATGATACAGATGCACTGAGGAGACTATCAGAGGTATTTCTCAGGAATTGTGGGTTTGAAAAAGGCCTCAAACCACTGTCTTATAATATTTATTGTGCTTATCACTGATATGCTACATTAAAAATACTACCTGGTAATTAGCTAAAGATAGTGGCTATCCTATTTTCAAGTCAAGTGCTTATTTATTGATTCACAGATGTCTATTCAGTGCCATTCTATGCTAACCTGAAAGTGCTGAGGTTAAGGCAATGAACACAGTAATAAAAGTCTCTGCTCTCATGAAGTTTACATTCTAGTAGGAAGTACAAATAAATGAATTTAAGATAAGCACTCGAAAGAAAACTAAAGCAGGATAAGGGAAATAAGGAATAACAGGATTGAACATGTCTATTTAATATTACCCACCCATCAAAAAATGAAATCTTACCATTGCAATCACATGGATGCAACAACTACAGGGTATTCTGCTAAGTGAATGAAATAAGTCAATCAGAGAAAGACAATTATCATATGATTTCACTCATAGGTAGAATTTAAGAAACAATACAGATGAACATGGGAAAGGCTGGGAAAAATAAAAGAAGATGAAATCAGATAGGGAGACAAACTGTAAGAGACTCTGAACCATAGAAAACACACTGAGGGTTGCTGGAGGGAAGGGGGCAGAAGGATAGGGTAACTGGGTGATGGGCATAAAGGAGGCCAAGCGATGTCATGAGCACTGGGTGTTATATACAACTGATGAATCACTAAACTCTGCCTCTGAAACCAGTAATACACTATATGTTACTTAATTGATTTTAATTAAAAATTTTAAAAAAGGGCTGGAGAGAATATTTAATAGAAAGTTAAGACTCTTCTCATTTTCTGTTAGTAAAAAACATCTACCTACTGCGGTTCTGTAGAATAAATTAAGAGATTTTACTTGGACCATATAGCTTGTATATAAGGATAAAAAGAAGGCAAAATAGGCCAAAAAGATGATTTCTGTCTTAGTTTAAATTTCAAAGCATTTTTATCTGGAATTCAAATAAGTTCGATGTCATAGCAGCAGTTAAAAATATCAGGTGCAACTATCTGATCTCTTTAAATTCCTGAGATGAAAAAGGATATTCTGCAAATGGAAGAGGGTGGTAGTTCTAATGTTTCAGGTTGTGTATCTGTGAACTGACCGGGGGAGGGGGGCAACTCTAACATACAGTGCTTGAACTCCAACTAATACAGATACAGATATAAATGTTCATCTGTATTTCTGTTAAACTATCACTGGGCATCAGACAATTTCTTGACCTAATACAACTGTAGAAGAAATAGTGTTTTTTTAAAAAGTTTTTATTTAAATTAAAGTTAGTTAACATACAGTGTAATATTAGTTTCAGGTATACAATATGGTGATTCAACACTTCCATACAGTCCCTGGTGCTCATCACAAGTGTCCTCCTTAAGCTTTATCACCCATTTCACCCATCTCCCTACCCTCCTCTCTGGTGACCATCAGTTTGTTTTCTATGGTCAAGAGTCTGTTTCTCAGTTTCTCTCTCTTTTTATTCCCTTTGTTCATTTGTTTTGTATCTTAAATTCCACATATGAGTGAAATCATATGGTATTTGACATTCTCTGACTGACTTAATTTTTACAAAATATTTTATTTATTTGAGA
Organism: Neogale vison; assembly: GCF_020171115.1. NCBI lineage: Eukaryota > Metazoa > Chordata > Mammalia > Carnivora > Mustelidae > Neogale > Neogale vison. Next base: position 72,887,426 of record NC_058091.1, on the reverse strand, counting down.
GAGAGAGTGAACACAAGCGCAGGGAGGGGCAGAGGAAAAAGCTGAATAGAAGCCTGGACTTGATCCCAGGATTCTAAGATCATGACCTGAGCCAAAGGCAGATGCATAACCAACTGAGCCACCCAGGTGCCCCATCTGACTAACTCATTTTGCTTAGCATAATATTCTCTAGCTTCATCCATGCTGTTGCAAATGGCAAGGTTTCATTTGCTTTTATGGCTGAGTAATAGTCCGTGTGTGTGTGTGTGGTGTATATACATACATACATATCACATCTTCTTCATCCATTCACTAGTCGATAGACAGTTGGGTTGTTTCCATAATTTGACCATTATAGATAATGCTGCTATAAAAATCAGGGTGTATGTATCCCTCTGAATTAGTATTTTTGTATTCATTGGGTAAATACTTAGTAGTGCAATTGCTGGGTTGTAGGTAGTTCTATTTTTAACTTTTTGAGCAAACTCCATACTGTTTTCCAGAGTGGCTGCAAAGAAATGGTGGTTTTGACTGCATTTCACGACTATCTACTAATTACCGAACTAAGAATACATTGAAAAATTGGGTTCTACCTACAAAATAAACATTTAGTCACCCTAGAACAGGTAGCTTCCTGGCAGTTTAAAATAGATAAAGCTTATATTTAGAAAATGCTGCAGTTAAATACACATTTATTTGTTACACCTTATAATAAACTGAGTTCACCTTTGAGGGGCTCTTCCCTGTATTTTTGCAATATGCTGCTGCTGTGTTCATTATTTGAAAACACAGCTACATCGGGTCAATCTTTTAATAAGTGGGACATTCTACACACTATAATTTATAATTATATCTACTCAGGCTAGAATTTGAATCCATCTATGAAAAATGGAAAATGTTTTTTAAAAAAGGGAAAATAAATTATGCATTCTAGGGAACTGGTTCTAAATGTGGGTGATATTCATGCTGAACCATACTAATGACTGTCGAGTGATGCCAGTTTTAGAGATAGATCTTAAAAAGTCGGTAAGGAGAGTCAAAGGTCTAGGTAAGTCAGACAGCAACTTTCAGCCTTTAGAATAATTATATATTCAAAAATTAATTTTGTAAAAAAACCCTCACACTTGCCAGAATTGTACTGCACATGTTTATATTAGCGTGTAGTCATGTTAAGACCAGTCTTAAAGGAGAACCGAAGAATACAGCGGTCGGTGATACTGAGAAATGCATTTTTTGCTCTGTGTACATCATGATGCCTTAGAATGAAATACAAAAAATATGTAACATGTATTATAATTTCTAATATCCAAAGAACTCATTCCAAAGAGAGCATGCCTTCTTTTTGGTTCTAGACAGCAATCCAATACAACAAATAAAAATATTTGTTATTACTTAATAACCTCAAAAAAAACCCCCCAAAAACCCTTGAATTGTTAGAAGACTTTTTGCTTTGCTACCACTTCTCAAAAATTGCGACCATTTCTCACCTTAAGTCTCCATTCCCTTCAGTTTCTCATTGAGCTTTATCTCTCCTACTTGTGTAAAACTTTGTGGAAGAGTCACAGCCTCGTGTATTTCCACTGCTTCTGTCTTAATGTGGCCCAACAGCACCTCGTGTTGGGACTGGTTTCAGTCTGGTTTACTCCCAGTTCATTCTCTACGTTTCTGTCAGAGTGATCTTTCCAGGAACATAAAATTGCTCATAATAGTCTCCGATTTCAGTCGCTCTGTGGCCACCTTCAGTTGTTGGACGGGCACTAAACAGCCTCTCCCTCTGGCCCTTGCTTATTTCTCCAACCTCTCTTCTCCCACATGCCCACCCCTCTCAATGATCTGAGCTGCCTGCAGTTCTGGAGTGCACCACGCTGTCACATATCCAACCATTTGCTTTGCAATTATTGGGGAGGATTATTGTGTCTTCTCTTCTCAGCAACCACCTCCTTCTTTTCAAAGTGACCCTTGGCTGAGCTCATTCTTACGTCTCCTTTAAAACTCAGCTCTAGTACCACCTTTTCTAACTGCTGTCATTTCACTTCTCATACTGCATTGTTGTCATTCATTGATTTCTGAGCCTGCAGTTAACAGTTGAGGGCACATATTAAACCACCTTATGTGGATTTCTGTCCCAAGTATCCAGTTCGGTCCCTGGTGCATATTGAATGTCACTGGAATCAATACATTTATAGTAACTATCGGTAACTTTGGCTTTCTTGATAACACTATTGAACTCAGTGTACAGACTCTCTGTAACAAGGTGCTATGATAAGAGGCTTCAGGAACTGGAGTTTGTTTAATATTAGGAAGACCAGAGCAGAATGATTTAGGTATTTCCACTGACCTTGGGACAAATGGATCTTAGGGTGCAGTCTGGCAGAGGCTATGAATATGGTGCAGTAGGATCTCAGGAGGTTTAACTAGGTGGTAAATAGGTTTAGCTTTTATGGGGAGGAGAGAAGACGGGCCGCATACGGAGTGGAATGGCAACAAGCATTAGCAGATAAGAGATTCTAATACGCTGACATAAATATGAATCTGGCTGAAAAATAAAATAGCTTCAAGAATCTGAAGAAGTGATGGGAAACAAATCAAAGACTGGAAGTATCAGACATAAATAACAGTGCTATGAAAACTGATTACTTTAATTTGGGTCCTCATTTTCAAAGAAGTTAGAGCACTGGACAAGATAAGCCTCAAGATAAGGCTCCAGTTAATGGCAGCATATCAAAGGAAGGAATGTGATCAGAGGAAAGGAGACAGGACTATGTCCTGGGAAGATTAAAAAAATAAAGGAAGCAGGGCTCATCTGAGGCCACATTGGTCAACAAGACAAGTCTAGTCCTGCTACCTGGTCCCCATCTACGGGTACTCCCAGATAGCTGAGCAAGTCATTGTAAAATACAGATGGACAAGATGGGATTAGAATATTAGTTGGGAGGCAGATTTTTTTTTCCCAGTTAGTAACATTCTTTTAAAATAGCTGTTTATACATAATTTAATTATTTCTTCCTATAGTATTCCTGGTTGTAAATTAATTTTTGAACCCTAATCTCCTACTATGTAAAATTTGGGAGTTCTCAGCCATGGGAATCAATTCCAGGGAAGGTGCAATGTCTTCCCAACAAATACAAAGAAGTACATTTCTGTGTCGGAGAAAGAGGATATAGAATTACTATTTTTTTTCCAATTTATTTATTTTCAGAAAAACAGTATTCATTATTTTTTCACCATACCCAGTGCTCCATGCAAGCCGTGACCTCTATAATACCCACCACCTGGTACCCCAACCTCCCACCCCCCCGCCACTGCAAACCCCTCAGATTGTTTTTCAGAGTCCATAGTCTCCCATGGTTCACCTCCCCTTCCAATTTACCCAAAAGCACATACCCTCCCCAATGTCCATAACCCTACCCCCCTTTTCCCAGACCCCCTCCCCCCAGCAACCCACAGTTTGTTTCGTGAGATTAAGAGTCACTTATGGTTTGTCTCCCTCCCTATCCCATCTTGTTTCATGGATTCCTCTCCTACCCACTTAAGCCCCCATGTTGCATCACCACTTCCTCATATCAGGGAGATCATATGATAGTTGTCTTTCTCTGCTTGACTTATTTTGCTAAGCATGATACGCTCTAGTTCCATCGATGTTGTTGCAAATGGCAAGATTTCGTTTCTTTTGATGGCTGCATAGTATTCCATTGTGTATATATACCACATCTTCTTTATCCATTCATCTGTTGATGGACAGCTAGGTTCTTTCCATAGTTTGGCTATTGTGGACATTGCTGCTATAAACATTTGGGTGCATGTGCCCCTTTGCATCACTGCATTTGTATCTTTAGGATAAATACCCAGTAGTGCAATTGCTGGGTCATAGGGTAGCTCTATTTTCAACTTTTTGAGGAACCTCCATGCTGTTTTCCAGAGTGGTTGCACCAGCTTGCATTCCCACCAACAGTGTAGGAGGGTTCCCCTTTCTCCGCATCCTCACCAGCATCTGTCATTTCCTGACTTATTGATTTTAGCCATAGAATTACTATTTTTAAAAAAGATTTATTTATTTGTTTATTTGACAGAGAGAGAGAGAGAGAGCGCACAAGTAGGCAGAGGAGCAGGCAGAGGAAGATGGAGAAGCTCCATATTCTGGATGTACTCAGAAGCTCTGAGTATGGAGCCTGATGTGGGGCTCGATCTCGGGGCCCTGGGATCATGACTTGAGCCGAAGTCAGATGCTTAACTGAGCCACCTAGGGACCCCAAGGATATAGGATTATTAAGGATGATTTTTGTATAACCAGTAGTTAAGACTATATGAATTTTTGGAAATTAGAAATTTTCTAATAAGAAAATGTAAGGGAAGTAAAAGAAAGATTTTTGATTTCAAAACATGTTACTGATAACACATTCATTAATTCAACAAAGTTCCTCAACACCAATTATGAGCAAAGGATTTACAAGGCTACAGACTCCTTTGATTGTCCATGACAAATCTGAGCACAGGCTATGTTCTGTTGTGATCATTTTGTCTTTAATTTACAAAATTTAGCACAGTGCCAGGCATGTGATACATAGTTAATGTCTGTGTAATAAAATGATTAAATGAATAAAGAGCTAGTGAAAGTTACGTTGTGCAGCATTCTACATTGTGTATGCAATTTACACTAAGTAAAGCTGAATTCACTCAAATATCTAAGTCTTCCAAGAGAAATGCAAGTACCTGGTAGCTCATTCAAAGAGCAGTAGCAGAACTTACACATAGTAAGTAAATTTTATCACACGTAGGAACATGTGAATGACCCTGATTACTTGTCAATAGAAAAAGATGCTGAATGGAGGCATTTTCTCTTTCTCCTCTGGATCAGCAATCAGACTCACTCACAGATCACTGATTCATGAATAGCACTATATATGTACTTTTCATTTTCAAGGAGCCCGTGCTTCATAAGTGTTTATATTACAAGTGTATTCAGTTGTCTCTTGTTCTCCAGCATGGTTTTCCCAAGATTTTAAGTCAGACAGAACAGATAGGAGTTTTCTTTATGGACTCAGGTTCTTTTAATAATTTTTTTATTATAAATTTTTTTAAATGGGAAAAGGTCTTCCTTTCCTATGATATAGGACTGTTTGAATGGTTCAAAAATTCTCAGAGGGTTAAAAGTATTTATTTTATACACAGAACAAAGATTAATTTTCTCAATGAATGTGTAAACAACTTGAGATGAATCAATTCTGAAATAACTGCCCTGATTTCTGTGCCTCGATTTACTTCTCAAGGGAAGTATAAAAATAAAAGTATCCTCCAAATTTACAAGCTTCACGTGGACACTTGCTTAAGTTTTGGACATTTATCTAATTACAAATGTGAAAAATTAAAAATCATTGGAATAATTCAAATCACTTCTAGAAAACAACATGGCTCATAATCTGTAAGATGAGGGTAATATGGGAGATTTTAATATTGAAAGGAAATAGCAAATTGAATTTTAATATTTACTATGGAATTCCTGAGAAGCAACAATTTAGGAATTAAAAGGTCACATAAGCTGCATTCATTATAACTAATCTCCTTCTATTTCCTCAAAGCTTCCTATTTTTCAAGCATTCATAAATTATTATAACAGATTTAATGCATTGGATAGGAGTTATTTTCCCCTTTTATTTCTAACAAATACCTTCAAAGCTCATATCCCATGGATATCGACAGAGAAGTGGCATGAAATGGAACTAGAGAAAAATAAAAATCAAAGAGCAATGCTCTTAAATCAGAGTACAGAGAATGGTTCAGATCATGAATAATCTCAAAAACCCCTTCAAACCTCACTCTTAAAAGTCTATCTTCAGGCTTTGTCCAAATGAAAAATAAACAAAACCAAAACAAAACCAAAATAAAGTCTTTCTGACAGCTATCTTCAAGTGAACATCTCTTAGAAATGAACCACTATATCGACTGTTAAGCAACTGTGAGAAGACATCTCTTCTACTGCTATTTTTCCCTATTACTAGAACTTTCCACCTCTTACCTGATTGGTGCCCCTTTGGCCTGTGCAGGTCTCAACAATACAGTTATTGTGGTGGCCGTTTCATTGAGAGAGGCATCAACTCCTTCATAGTCAGGTAAAGTTGGAGCTGGTAAGTGATTAATGAGAGAAGAAAAAAGTTTCTGTCAAGTAACAGAATTATATCACAGTTCAGGATGAATGAATGATCTGGAATGGGGGAAACCACTTTCATGTTAAATTTCTAAAATGTACTTCTGTCTGTAGAATAACATTATTAATGGATGTTAACACTGGGAATGTAAAGCAGCAGAAAATATGAAGCCATGATTTTTTGTTGAATTTCAAATTGTCATCTGGCAACTTGGACACACACACACGCTAAACATTTTTTGAAGGTGCTTTGGCTTCTGGTTTCCTGAGACCCTGAAACCAGCATAGACAGGCTGGGAGGTGAATAGCGTTGACTCTGGGGAGTCCTGGTTATGGATATGCACAGGGATAAGTGGAGGCAGAGAGGGTAGGAAGCAAGCCCGAGGCTCCGTAGTGAGGCAGTGCTGGGTACCATGTAAAGGTTGTAGAATATGTTAGGTCCTGCTGCTGTTCCCTGCCCCCCCCGGCCCCCCCTTAGGAAATAAAAATTAAAATTAAAGCGGAGACTCCAATTTTAATTTGAAATGTAATCACAGCTGCAGATATTTTTGATAACGGGGCCTATCAACTTATTTTTACAGATGTGAACTTTTCTAATACTGATTTGTAAACATTCCCTAGGTTATTTACCTTAAACCTTTCTCAGAGCTGTTAAAAAATCCCATTTGTTACTCGTTTTTAAATTTTGTTTCTATTGAGGCAGAAAAATATTTAATTATATAGGATTTTATTGATAATTTCCTATTTCTTCTATTGCTTTTATATGAGAAGGTCCTTCTGCAACAAAGTTAAGATAATTACCCCTTTTTTTTCCCACTTTGCAAGAAAAATGCTTAACTCTTTAACTGGCTCTTGTACAAAGTTAAGAAAAATAACTAGAAATGTACTGAGGAAGTGTGGTAAAGGGGAATGGGAACTGTAGTATTTATTTTGCATCAACTAGTACATAAGTTGCCAGATTCCTAAAAAGTAGAAACTTATAAATTTTCAAAATATTTGATAATGGTTGCAGTCAGGGGGAGGGCTCCCTAATCTTGAATTGGGTGCAAAAGTAACCTCAAATGGCTTTTGGTTATTTCCATGTAGAAAGATCTTGCAGGGAGGACATAACCAGTGAAATGTGTCTATTACCAGAGAAACTGGGAACAGATGGCATCTAATATAAATTTCAAAGTATTTCATTCACTCATTGGACATTTATTGAATATATACAATGTGTCAAATTTTTGAAAGTGTTGTGAGTATAAAGACAAAGCATGGTCTCCGGCATTTAGAGAATTAAAAGTAGAGATTCACATTTTATCAAGAGTGAAAAAATGTTTTCTTTTAAAATATTTATTTATTTATTTATCTGAGAAAGAGAGAGACACAAACAGACAGACAGACAGAGAGTATAGGCAGGGGGGAGGAGTAGGTGGAGAGGGAAAAGCAGACTCTACACTGAGTAGGGAGCCCAATCCCAGGAATCTGAGATCATAACCCAAGCAGAAGGCAAACGCCCAACCGACAGAGCCTTCAGGTGCCAAGAGTGAGAATCTTAAACAAACAACAAAAAAAATTATAGTCAAATTTTAGGTGACTTAAAGAGGAGTCAGTTCATTTGCTAAAACAGTGGTTCTCAAACTAGTGAGATCAGAAGCCCATGAAGGCTTCTTAAACCCCAGATTGCTGCCTTTCCCCCTTGAGTTTCTAATTCATTAGGCCCAGCAAGGAGTCTGATACTGTGCATTTTTTTTTTTTAAAGATTTTATTTATTTATTTGTCAGAGAGAGAGGGAGAGAGAGCAAGCACAGGCAGAGGCAGAGGGAGAAGCAGGCTCCCTGCCGAGCAAGGAGCCTGATGTGGGACTCGATCCCAGGATGCTGGGATCATGACCTGAGCCGAAGGCAGCTGCTTAACCAACTGAGCCACCCAGGCGTCCCTGATACTGTGCATTTTTAGAAAATTTTCAGGTGATGTTGACTCTTTTGGAGTGTGAACCACACTTAGGAGAACCACTAGTCTAAACCAGGGCTGGGAGTAAGAAAAATGGAACAGAGAAAACTGCAGGGTTTAGACAATGCTTGAGCTGAGTATTAAAAGGACAGTAAAAATGCATGGGGACAGGAATGTCTCAAATAAAATGCAGGAGATGGGAAACAGAATATTTGAAGACATGATCCCATGAAAGAGGACTTTGTGTTATGACAGCTACAAGCCATCTGCTAGGCTTGGAACTTTGGGTTCATGGGTAGGAGTGGTAGATGGAAGGAACTATAAAATTAAGGGGCACAAATGCTAATTATACATGCATGTTTGGGCTTTATCCTACTAAATACAACATATTAGACTGAAAAAATTTAGGAAATAAATATATGTTGTACAAAGATTGATAGAAAAATACACCGAAGCAAGGTAAGTCTGAAGGCAAGGATAGTGCTTGGAAAGATTATTTCAATGATCTGTTTAAAATATGGTCCAGATGGAAAGGAAGAAACAGTGACATCCGAAAGATAAATTATCTGAAGAGTTATTTAGGAAGCTGAATCAACAGATATTAAGTATGTAAAATATGTATATACATGTAGATTATATATATAATATGTGTATTAAAATACACACACATACCATGCCTCCAATAACTTGATTTCACTTTTATTTAAATTGTTTTCAAAATGCTGAGGGATATAATTTCTGTACTTGAGGGATAAATAACAATAAATTACCTTAAAATTTCAAGTGATGCTGAGAACCACACTAACCATAAATTTTATTAGCCTTAGCCTGATTACTACATGTTCTGAGGGTACAGTGATTGCAATCAAGCTTTTGAAGTTCAAATCAAGTACCCATGTATATAGGTTGATTCAAGTAAAACTGCAGTTAAATAATTCAAAGAAAATGTTAGATGGGTGTTCTGGTCTTTAATTATACATTCTTTATTCAATAAAAAACACCATTTCTAAACCATAATAAAATACGGTTCTTGACAATGCCCATTGTTCAATGTTCTCAGTTTTACAAGTTCATGTAATTTTGTAACTGTCTCTACTGAAGGATCTTATTCAAATACAGCACTACGGCTTATTCTAGAGGGCGGGAAACATGTTTCACTGTACAATGCTATCATCACCAGGTCATATTTTCTAGTGATTCAATAAGTATTTTAAATGGGTGATTTAGAATTATTCCATTAGGAAGTGAACTGGCAATTTTAATATATCACTATTTTCTAACATCATGGATGATATTTTAAAATCCTTTTTTTAAAAGAATAAGATAAATAGCTCATATTAGAATAGCTAATATTTTCATGATAAAAATTTTAAGGCTTTATATTCAAAATGTTTCCAAATAGAAATATTACATTTATAAATATATATTTATGTTAATAATCTTAAATAACTAAGATAAAACATTACATAAGTTAGAGTAGAATTAGGGCATATGACAATGCTAATTATTAGCCAAATTTAATCAGGTTTCACTGATGACTTGACTGAAGGAGAAATCATATCTATAAATAACCTATCAATTACAAACTGAAATTGTGAGCATAAAATAATGTGAAATTTAACTATATTTGTTTATCAGCTTAAGTTCTCTTGTACCTTACCATTCTGAAATTTAGATGAATTTATGTGAGATTTCTAAGAGAAAGAATTACTCATGTTGCTTAAAAATATCAGAACGCCAGGGAAAATAGAAAAGAGAGAAAAATGTGTATGTGGCACTCTAACAGTGGATCAAAGATCTGCCATCATTCTTTTGATAAAATCTGCTTCCAATAGTTCTGATACCATAATAATTATCAACTCCTCAAAGGCATAATCAGTCTGCTCGCATTCATAATGAACTTTTAATACTTCTAATTAAGATAAAATGACATTTTTAAAAGGACCCCTGTCAATTAAAAGTGACTGAGATGTTTTTGAGTTTGGGCATACCACCAATTGTTATGTGTATTCACATAATTCTTTGTTTCAAATTTTTATTTAAATTCTAGTTTGTGAACAGTGTCATATTGGTTTCAGGAGTAGTATTTACATAATTCTTTAACAAACTTCAATCAGGAATAGCTAGCTATATTAAAGATTTAATAAGTGAGATGACTATTTTGAGTACATATTCTCCAGGACACATTATTACAAACCAATCCTGTTTGCACTTTATTCTTTTGCATACCTGAGATGTTTGTGGTCACATTGATGGCTGTGGCTGGCCCAAAGCCTTTGACAGTGCTGGCTCTTATCAAGAACTGGTAGGTGGTTCCAGGATGCAGATGCATAAAGACATGGTGTGTGCTGTTCCATAAATTTGATACAGTCTGGGGAGGTCCAGCCACTGGGACTGCAGGATCAAATGATCTTATGCTGCTGTAGCTGACCTGTTTTAAAGAAAAATATTTGCTATTATACATCCAACAGAAGTCATGATATAATCTAAATAAACCTCCTTTAAATAAAGGAGTATTCAAGGGTATCTCTGTGGAGTGAATCACATTTTTCTTAAGCTTCATTTCCTTCTTATTTGGATATGGTTATTTCACAGTCATTCTATATCTAATGTCTGTCCATCTATCCATCCAACCATTCATCCAGCCAGCCAGCCATAGATATACCTAGAGGTAATATATCTGACTGACCAATATGCATCTATTTTCTTTCATCAAAAGATATATTTTTTTAAAATATTATGGTTACACACACATCCACAATCTTACGGTCATATATGTTAATGTACAGGAAACACAGAAAGTGTTCAACAAATGTTTGCTGTGAGTCATATCATCCCACGCTTTGAGTTACATAACAGATTTCATGTAAATAGCACTGTTGCTATAAATAGCACATATTTATAAATAGCACATAAATATAAATATAAATAGCCCTGTGCTATCGCAGTGCCATAGCACTATAGCAGGTGTGCTAATGCAGTCACAGTTTGTAAGACTGCCCTGGTGTTTCCCATTCCCATGCTCCACTCTGTAGCCACTAGAAATTTAAACATTTTATGCTCTAAACAACACTGTCTATACAGGAACAGAACTACACATTTGTGTAATTATAATGATCTTTTTTTTCTTTTAGCTTCTCCTCTTTAAGAATAAGATAATGATTTATAATCAAAATTGAGATGAAGCTCTGGAATAGTCAGGTTTATAATATATTTTGCTGTTTTGGTAGGAATCCTTTATTCTGAAACAACTGATATTCAGTGGCTTCCCCTGATTACAGCATAAAATATGAGTATATTACTTTTACAAAAATTCATTCTTTATAACCATCAGTAAGTCTCTTCAAAAAGGCCTATCCTGCTTCCCTGAAACAACTACAAAAACATACATTTACTTTAAGAATTAGAAAATTCTGGGTGCCATCCAATATTTGTTTTGAAACTCAATTTTGGGATCAAGGAATTTGTAAAGTAAAACAGCGCAGTACTAAAAATGACTTTGATCCCCTAAGCCCCACTTACTTATTTTTCATTATTTCTCTTTTTCCTTTTACTTTCCCTTCAACATATATTTCAATTAACTTCCTTATTCTCCAAATACCTCATATTGAGTGATGACCCCATTTGGATCCAGTGGTTCTTTCCAGTTCAAGAAGATCTTATTTTCAAAGGATGTTCCTTGAAGAGAATTGACTGGTACAGGGCCAGGCACTACAAATATATACAATTTGGGTTACAACGATCCTTACATCAGAAACAGAAAAGGTAAATACTGTGTTATATAAGCCAAATTAAAAATAAAAATAGTGTCCTTAAAAAGAAAATAAGCTATGTGACCAGTTCTCTGAGTTTAACAAACAGGAATTTAAAGTAATCTATAAGCTTCTAATGCAGACAACTCCAAAGTTATTTTTATTCAAAAGAATATTCTATCACCTTAGGGAGCTGAATAAATTGTATAGTCTAGTTTTCTCTGTTGTATACCTCTAATAACATGAAGATCTCATTTGTAATTTGTTTCAAGAATAGAGCTATAGTCCCTGAAAGATATTCTGAAGATTATGATAAGCCCCTAAAGTGTCTCCATAAACAAATTTCATTAAATAATGAATTATAATAATTAATACTCCTCGGACTCAAAATCCAAATCATAGAGTACTGAATTGAAATGCCCACTAATAGTCAATCTGACTCTATTGCTACTCTTATTAAATTTCTATAATGTGAAAAAGACAACACTGATTATTACAACTTAAAAAAAACCTTCAAGACGAATAGGTTCAAATATTATTGCTTCAGTCTTTTAAATGAAATTCCCTTTTGTAAAGCTAAGGATCAAACCATTTTACAACATCAGACTTGTCTAGAACTCAACAATCAGCATAAATAGTTCTGAAGTGTCCGCAGGTATGACAAGAGTTGAGAAACCTTACCAGTCCTTATTTGCAAATGTCATATAACTGACAATACCCAGTGGCAGCAATGAACAATGTGTCAGTTTCTATTGACAAAATATAAAACATCAGATGCTTTTGCTCTTTGTTTTTATGTACTTTGTCTAAATATATAGTTGCTACTTATTCACAAAAATATCCAGTTTCTTGTTCTGATAATGTTTAAATATATATCCTGCTCATCTTTGCTTAAAATATGTGGTTTCTTTTGAAATATTGACCCAATATTGGGCAAGTACTGTTTTTAATTAATATTTTTCCTTAATCTAACGTTTCAGTGAACTTCACACATGGCATTATCTAGAAATATAGTTGCAGAGTATACAGCAATTTTGTAAGGATTGAAGTAAATTAAAAATCACTGGATCAAAGGAAATGCACTGCATCGTAGCTAGCAGCATCAAGAAATGCTGAATGATACGTCAAAACAGGAAGATTTATTTCAGACCACAAGGAGACGATGAATGATGCTATGACCTCTGGGACAACCAATGTAATTTGGAACATTAATAATAAATTCATAAAGAGAAAAACCATAAAGGAAAGAAACCCATAAACAGAAAAGATGCCAGCACTAAACTTCAGAAGTTAATTACATGCGTCTGTCTGCTGAGGGTTTAGGGAGCACTTAACCAAAGCCATCCACTTCCTGCAAGTCCCCGGTCCCCTGTATTGGCAGAGCCTAGACAGTTGATCAAGGCAAAGAGGCCATCACAGCCCCTGTGTGTACTCCGGGACATTTATGGAAGCTGCCATGGGCCTTTTTGGGTAACTAACAAGGGTGATAGGTGTTATGTCATTTGAGCAGAGTGAAAACAAGCTTATGATAGTAATTAAGGAAAAATATTTCTTCACCTTTCCATAACTTTCATAGATGGTGGCTGCTGAAGGAAGGAGAAGGCAAGACCCCAATTAGTGAGAAAATGTTTATTTGATGGTATTGTAATTATTATCTGTGTTCATTAACCACAATTTGGCCAACAAATATATAAAGTGGTGTGGATGTATTTCAAATTGTTTACAAATAAAGATAGTTATAAATTTTCATAATGGCACTGGAAGAGGGGCAGAATTAAAGAATATCTTTCCTAGAATTTATGTATTTCTCTGCTCTTCTTCTTCTTTTTAAAAGATTTATTTGACAGAGAGAGCGATCACAAGTAGGCAGAGAGGCAGGCAGAGAGAGAGTGGGAAGCAGGCTCCCTGCTGAGCAGAGAGCCAGACATGGAGCTTGATTCCAGGATCCTGAGATCATGACCTGAGCTGAAGGCAGAGGCTTAACCCACTGAGCCACCCAGGTGCCACTGACTTTTTTTTTCTTTCTTTTTTTTAAAGTTAGCTCTACACCCAGCATGGAGCCCATGGGGCGTGAACTCATGACCCTGATGTCAAGACCCAGAGATCAAGACCTGAGTTGAGATCAAGAGTTGAACACTTCACCTACTCTTTTTACATATATTCTACTTTGTCAATAAAATTCACTTAAAGTACCTACAGGTCATTATTTGTAAATGGGAAAAGTTTGTGGAAAAATTATGGCCAAGATAGAATCATGTTATGGATCTTGCACTAGGACTAGTACAGTGGACAAGAGAAAGAAGTACACTTAGGTGAACGACAAAACACACATAAACAGGTGGGGCGGGGAGTGGGCACAGATTAATTATATTTAATAATTCTCCAACTGTGAAGGAGGACAATATCTATATATAATGTCTCTATATACTTTTGATTTGTGTAAATACAACATGAAGTTACTAAGACCATCATCATGGCCATCTTCGTATTGCAGGGAATGTCACTTCACATTTCCACATCAACAACTTTTAATGGAAGTAGAATGCTGACTTTCATTCCCCTGCCTGCGATTTATTTGAGAGCTGTTTCAGCTATTTTGTGTGTGTGTGTGTGTGTGTGTGTGTGTGTGTATGTGTGTGTACAGGAAAGTCCTTTAAAATATAACTCTCAAAATGGGAGAGAGGAAAAATGAAATGTGGGTGGGGCAAGATTATATTAAATAAGCACTATAGACTTTAAAATATCATAAATGTACATTTAAAAATACCTTTGTATTAGCAAAAAATGTCCCCAAACCAGGGTTTTCTGCTGAGCTAACTTCATAATATTGATTTTTGTAAATGCTAGGATAAAAAATGAAAACAAAATCACATACGAAAAATTCTACCCATGCATTAAAAAATGTATGCAATAAATTAAATATAAATTCTACCTTAGGGTTCTGGTGGGAAATCATTTTAGCTTTGCTCTCATGATTTATGGATGTCCCTAGAATTCTTTTCATGAAATTATATTCTTTTATTAGATGGTTGATAATTTATTCTTTTTCTATGTATATAGGGCAGCAATAATTTAGTAAGACTGACTTAATTAGATCATCATAACCCATCGATCTTTGCAACAATAGATTATGATTTAGATATTCTGTCCCTCCTCTCAGGAACATTGAGTCATATCAAGTATTCTTTGTAGAAACTGGAGCTCGTGTGAGCAGATCTTAAGACGGAGTTACTTGGAGATATACAAAGTTTGTACTGCAGTCATTTAGTTTTTTTACATAAAACAAAGAAGAAGAAAAAAATTCTTACAGTAGAAAGAATTACTTTGTGACCATGCTATGAAGTAACATGCAACTCAGTATCATTACACCCAGTAAAAAAGTTCTTCAAAACATACCTTAAAATAAAACTAGAATAAGAAACAATATTGAAATTATGTATCATTAATTTGATCTTATAAAACTGTTTTTATATAAAATAGCACAGTCTTGAAGTTGATGGATTTAGGACATAATTTAAGATTTCAAAGCAATTTGCTTCCTGATTATTAATCTAGTTGTAGGTGCACACAAAAATACATTTAAAATTTTAATGAAATATTAAAAAGTTCCATGAGCCTGGCTGCATTCTTTGGTTTATGGGAAAGAAAGGCAAACTAAAAGCCATACCAAAGTATACCACCAAAATGAATTATATCATTAGAGAGTGATTGGCAGAAAAAGCACAAATGTAACTGAGTCTAAAATGATCAATTAAGGGGTGCCTGGGTGGCTTAGTTGGTTAAGCGTCTGCCTTCAGCTCAGCTCATGATCCCAGGGTCCTGGGATGGAGTACATTGGGCTCCCTGCTCTGTGGGAAGCCTGCTTCTCCCTCTCCCACTCCCCCTGCTTGTGTTCCCTCTCTCGCTTTGTCTCTGTCAAATAAATAAATAAAATCTTTTAAAAAAATTTAAAAAATAAAATGATTAAGAAATCAACTTTTTAAAATTTTAAGGGCAGGTAATAAAGTACATTCTTAATACTAAAAACATGGCTTACAAAAGGTCTAGAGTAATACAGACATTTTAGTATTTATCCCACTTTATGAACTGAAATAGAGAGTTTTCAGAGCTTTTGAATCTTAGACTTTCCATTTCTACCATCCATCTATGAAACAATTAGGCTAATTATTCTTTCATATATAATCATGTGTTGGGGTATGTTCTGTGTATGTGTGCTCTAATAAGAACAAGTTTTGTTGTTTGAAATATTATTAAGGCTTAGATTAGGTGCAAATGCAAACATGATAGTTGAGATAATCATGTTTGGTTACCTTATACATGACAAAATGCATTTATCATAAATAAGTCTTAGATTTATTCTTTGAAAATTTTAGGAATATGAAAATAACTCCATGCATAATTTTAGGACAATATTGTTTTCTTCAAAATCTGAGCTAAATGAGGCTGAAAAGCTCTCACTTCCTTTTATAACAACAAAAATAATAGAACAAACCTGGGTCATTTCTACTTTCCAAAGTGAGAGAGCTTGAAGTGATATGGAAAAACTTCTAGAAACTGTGGTATAATGACCTATCTTAAGGAAGTCTCATACTTGATAGTCATCCAAATTTGTATCTGTGCCTAAAGTTCAGAACTTAAGGGTAACTGAAAACACCTGGGTATGAAATACATCCTGTTTTCCAAAATCCAAACAAAAATGTGGCCCTAATGACAGGCTATTCAAGGAGAAATTCAGAAGGGGATGGAACCTGAGAGATCAACTTACTTAAACTTTCCATATAGAGATAAGAAATGGAAATCTAGAGGAGTAAACAAACAGATTGGGTAAGGTGACAGAATTATTGGTGCCAGGACAGAAAACTCAGGATTCCTGACTCCCAGAGTTCAGCTTTGCCTCCATTCACTAAATAGGTCATGTTTTATTTTTTTCCCTTCATGCTTCCTTTCATAATGGTAAATTTTGAAAACAAAATGTCTAATATTGAAATAATACATTATTGTTATTATCATAGTATCATCATTTGTACAACTTTTGGGTACAGGGCACATTTCTATTTAATCAAGAAATGTACTTATTCACACTAATGACAAACTATAATGCTAGAGCAGGTTTGGGTAAATTATAATATTAATATAAATGTTTGTTCCTATTAATAATTCTGAAGTGACACATATAGACATTGGACATTATATAATTAAATTCCTTGGGTGGTAATAAAATGGATAAAAGATGACAGCTTGCCGATATCTGAAAAGGGCCTTTATTGAGACTTAAATATATGATTTTCAACCTTCTTTTATACTTAAACTTACATGAAGCCATCTAAAAACGAGTGGAAAGGCAAACAATGCTGTTTTCAAATGTTAAGGAAAATGAAAGCTGCATTATTGGTTTGTAAAATGTAAAAAACTAAATTTTAACCAAGTGCATTTCACCAATAGGTAAATGATGTAATGCCATGAATAGTGAGAATTATTTTTATATATTTGATAGGAAAAACTTTAAGCTTTAGTGTAGTTGTTATTTCTCTAACATCTAAAAACAGAAAACAGAAGAGGTAAATTTCATCCAGTGTTTGATGCTACTCTGAAGAACATTAAGCTTTTTAGTTAAAGGCAAACACTTTTCAAAGTTAACCTCATTAAGAGTATTTAGCAGATTTCAGAATCCAATTCAATTTTGGTGACTCTAGAGAAAATAGTAAGCAATGACATAATCTGATTATATGATTCCCCCTTTTTAAAATAATGAAATATGAACATACCATCTTCATCAGTTTGAATAATCGTCTCTTCACTCTCCTTCCTGCCTTCTGGATTGGTTAGGATCATCTTGAGGCTGACATTTGTATAAGGTGGCAGATGGTTCACAACATGCTGAGGGGCTTTGGGGTCCATGTCCAAACAGTCTGCCTTGCTCTCGTTGTGACCACGGAAGTAATGGTAGCAGATAGTGACATTAAAAGTGTGGCAACGAGTAATGTTATAACCCAAAGATTCCCAGTCCACAGCGATGCGTCTTGCCTGTATCTCAGCAATCTTTAACGTCTTTGGAGTTCGCATAGGTTCTGAAAAATAAATCAAAGATGCAGATGGCTGTCAACTTCACAATGAATAATCTAGGTAAAATCAAACACTGAGCATGACATAGCAGATGTACACCTAGGAAAACGCAGAAATCATCCTTTATTCTCATTTTATTTACTCATCATCTTATTTCTAAAGGTTTCGGTCAGGGGCTATGATTTACTAATGGGAAAATAAATGGAAAATGTTAACAATTCACAGTACTCAGGAACATGGCGGAAAGACAAAACCCTGAAAATGTGGCCATAATGCTTTTATAGTTGTTGTTGTTACCACCCAATTCCCCATCTCTCTTTTCTCTTGTCGTTACTGAGCAAGTCAATTAGCTAATACATCATAATGGATAAGAGTCAACACGTTCTGCTCTATGATTTGTCATGTCACCAGTTATGGTGTATACTAATTAGTCTAATTGTAATACTAAACTACCATTTACCAAAAAGTGACACAGATATTAATTAACATTTATTATTTCAGTAATGATGTTGTTCATCAAAGCAGAAAAATATCTGAGAAAAATTGCAAAAACACATGTGGATATTTGCATTGTCATCAATCCTTCTTGATCTCTTTCTGTCTTTTTCTAGGAAACACTCAGGTCTGACAGTCCATTCACTGTCACCCAAACCAAACTGGGAGGTGAATTTCCATTCAACTGGAAAATGCTGGCAGAACTAAACACTCTGAAGACTGGAGTCCATCCATCACCGCTTCCCAAGTGTGTTCTTTCCTCATGCAAGACTAACTTTAATCGTCTAACTTAATCAAAATAATTACTCTATGAAAGTCATGGCCATGGCAAAGTCTACACAGTAAACAAACCAAAACACAGCTAAGCTTTCATACTTTGATTGAACAAAGAGATTAAAATCAAGGCCTACCTCAAAGCCACATTGGAACCTCCCTTACCTCACTAAGAACAGTCAATGCCCTTGCTAAATGAGAGTCAGTAGACAAAAAAGATGGAAAATAAATAATACAAAAAAACCAATTTGAGTATTTTTATAAATTTTCATTTTTGAGACTAAAATCTCAGTTCTGTAAAAATAATCAGCATGGTACACAGATGGCAAGCCCAAACTGGGATTCTAGTTCAATGTATTATATGTGCCATCTGAAATACACTCTGGTGCCCATTTAAAACCTCAAAACTACAAAAATACATACATATACATGCAAATTAATCCATGGTAGAATCCAATGCTTGGGTTTTAAATGCTCTGTGCCAGCCTTCTGATTTTCACAGTATCCAATCCCCTTATTTTATCACTTTTGTTTTATGTGGTTTACATTAAGTATTATAAGTAGGTTGGAAGAAAGATGTGGCTTTCTAATCATTAACAAAACAAAACAATAAACCAAAAAAACCCTCTTTATATGTGTAGCTCTATGCTCACATTTCCCCACCAGGCATGGGAGTGAGGTCATGACACAAACTTCGGTCTACAGTTTAGTGAAAACACATTCTTTGGCACCACTGACCACCAAGATGACAGGCAGTTATAGGTAGTATCATCTTAAATTCCCAGATAAACTAATTTTACTGCCTAATAGCAGCAACCTGATAGAATTTAGAGGTCAAGTTCAGGTTAGTCCATCCATTGTGACAAAAGTCTAGAATAAGAAAGTAGGACTGGGGCAACTGGGTGGCTCAGTGGGTTAAACCTCTATCTTCGGCTCAGGTCATGATCTCAGGGTCCTGGGATGGAGCCCCACATTGGGCTCTCTGCTCAGCAGGGAGCCTCTCTTGCTTCCCCCTCTCTCGCTGCCTGCCTCTCTGCCTACTTGTGATCTCTCTCTCTTTCTCTCTCCCTCTCTCTCTCTCTCTCTCTCTCTCTGTCAAATAAATAAATAAATAAAAATATTTAAAAAAGAAAAAAAAAAGAAAGTAAGATTTCTCCCTAAAATACTTGGAGTATATGAATGAAAATTTCCCATAAAATGATGAGCACAAACACCAGTAAATATTTATTCCTCTGTTTTAGTTTTTTTTTTTTTAATATCTAGTATTTAGGTACTTGAATATACCATATTTTAAATTTGAAATTTACCCCTTTTATAAATTTCTCTTTCCTTTTTTTAAATTTCTCTATTTCCAAATGATCACTCTCTTTCATCCATCTTTTCATTTTATCCTACTATTCAATTTACACTTATCTGCATTCTAACACAATTTTAAAAGCATAAGAAAAGCATAAAAAAAGTGAAGAAGATACAAATAAATGGAAAGATATTTTATGCTCATGAACTGGAAGAATCAATATTGTTAAAATGTCCATACTACCCAAGGCAATCTACAGATGAAATGCAACATCTACCAAATTTCAGGTGTGGATTCCTGGGTGACTCAGTTGGTTAAGCATCTGACTCTTGGTTTTGGCTTAGGTCATGATCTCAGGGTCATGAGATCAATCCCCTCGTCTGCTGGAGATTCTGTCTCTCTTTCTCCCTGTCCCTCCCCATTTCTCTCTCTCACATACTCTCTCTATATAAATGAATCTTTTAAAAAAAATTCCAAGGCAGGGGCACCTGGGTGGCTCAATGGGTTGAGGCCTCTGCCTTCGGCTCAGGTCATGATCCCTGGGTCCTAGGATCGAGCCCCGCATCGGGCTCTCTGCTCAGCAGAGAGCCTGCTTTCTCTGCCTACTTGTGATCTCTGTCAAATAAATAAATAAAAATCTTTAAAAAAAAAAATTCCAAGGCATTTTTGAAAGAAATAGAACAAACAATCCTAATATTTGTGTGGAATCATTAAAGACCCTAAATAGTCAAAGCAATCTTCAGAATGAAGAACCAAGGCTAGAGACATAACACTCCCTGATTTCAAATTACATTACAAAGCTACAGTTATTAAAACAGTATTATATTGACACAAAAACAGACACATAGATCAGTGGAACAGAGGGAATTATTTACAACAAAGGAGCCAAGAGTATACAATGGGGGAGAGAACAGTCTCTTTAATAAAAGGTGTTGGGAAAGCTGGACAGCCACACAAAAAGAATGAAACTAGACCACTATTTTCAACCATATACAAAAATTAACTCAAAATATATTAGACTTCAATGTAAGACCTGAAACCATAAAACTCCTAAAAGAAAACATAGGCAGTAAATGCCTTGATACAGGTCTTGGTGATGGTTTTTTGAATCTGACACAAAAGAAGAAAAGCAAGATAAGCAAAAAACAGAGAGTGGAACTGTATCATACTAAACAAAATACTTCTACATAGCAAAGGAAATCATCAACAAGATGAAAAGACAACCTACTCAATGGAAGGAAATATATATACCTCATATATCTGATAAGGGGCTAATAACCAAAATACATAAAGAACTCATACAAATTAATAGCAAAAAACAAAACAAACAAACAAACAAAAAAACTAATTAAAAAATGGGCAGCAGATCTGAATACACATTTGTCCAAAGATGACATATAGATTGCCAATAGATACATGAAAAGATGTTCAACATCATTAATCACTAGGGAAATGTACACAAAAACAGAAACAAAACAAGCCCCAAAACAAGTGTAGGCAAAGATGTGGAGAAAAGACAGCCCTTGAGCACTATTGTTGGGAATGTAAACTGAAGTGATCACTATAGAAAATGGAATGGAGGTTTCTCACAAAACTAAAAAATAGAATTACCCTATGATTCAGCATTTCTACTTTTGGGTATTTATACAAATAAAATAAAACACTAACTTGGAAGATATATGTAACCCTATATTTACTGCACATTATTTATAAAAGCAAGATATGGAAACAAAGTGTGCATGTGTCTGTACATTTAAAAACAGTGAAATATTATTCAGCCATAAAAACAATGAAATCTTGCCCTCTGTGGTAGCATGAATGGGCCTCGAGGGTACCATGCTAAGTGAAATGCCAGGCAGAAAAAGACAAATACCATATGATTTCTCTTATATGGGGAATCTAAAACAATAAAAAAAAATAGAAAAAAAAGAAAAATGAATGACGTTCATAGATGCAGAGAATAGACTGATGTTTGCTACAAGTAGGAGTATGGGAAAGGAAGGGGTTATAAATTTATTAAAAATAAAAAGTAAATAAAAAAATGTAACTGTGTTAGAAATGTATGACATTACTTCATTGAAGAGAGTGGGGGAAAATTACTTAAGTAAATAAGGAAATGAGTAGAGACAATGAGACAAGAAACCAACAAAAAAACCAAAAACAGCAGATATTCCTAGTAATAATCTAAAGTTTACAGATGACTTTAGGGTGCAGTCATCATAGTGATACCATGGTTCTGAACAGCAAATGTAGAGGTCTGTTCAAAGAAAACGAAAACCTGTCAGAAAACCTGTCACGCCTGTCAGAATGGCTAAAATCAAAAACACAAGAAACAACCCAGGTTGGTGTGAGGATGCGGAGAAAAAGGAAACATCTTGCGCTGTTGGTGGGAATGCAAACTGGTGCAGCCACTGTGGAAAACAGTATGGAGGTTCCTCAAAAGATTAAAAATAGAACTACCCTACAACGCATCAATTGCACCACTAGGTATTTACCCAAAGATTACAAAAATACTAATTTGAAGTAATACATGCAACCTGATGTTTATAGCAGCACCTACAATAGCCAAATTATGGAAACAGCCCACACCCCATCAACTGCTGAGTGGATAAAGAAGATGTGGTGTGTATATATATATGTATGGAATTGTTCATTATTAAGAAATAATGAAATCTGGGTAGTTCAGTGGATTAAGCATCTGCTTTTGGCTCAAGTCGTGATCCCAGGATCCTGGGACTGAGTCCCATATTGGGCTCCCTGCTCCGTGGGAAGTCTGCTTCTCTCTCTCCGCCTGCTGCTCCCCCTGTTTTGTGGGCTCTCTCTCTCTCTTTGACAAATAAATAAATAACATATTTTAAAAAAATACACTGGAATTAATGTTAAAAAGGGAAATAATAAAATCTTGCCATTTGCAACAAGAGGGATAGAGGTAGGGAGTATAATGTTAAGCAAAATAAGTCAGAGAAAGACAAATACCATATGATCTCACTCATATGGGAAATTTAAGAAACAAATGAGCAAAAGGAAAAATAAAAGAAAGAGAGACAAACCACGAAACAGACTCTTAACCACAGAGAACAAATTGATGATTATCAGAAGAAAGGTGGGTCGGGGGATGGGGGAAATAGAGGATAGGGATTAGAGTACACTTATCATGATTAAAAAAAGAAAAAACTAGAAAAAATAATAAATTAAAAATTAAAGTAGACATGTGAACATGAAAAAAGTAGAAATGATAAGTAGTAAGGAAAAAGGAAACTATTTAACACTTTCTGGACTGAGCGCCTTAAGAAGTAAATCTTAAATCTTCTTGTTATATTACTGACTATACATTTCACCATTTTCTCCTAAGCTAATCATAAAATAATCAGAGAATTAATTTTCCTATTTATAGATCTAAATAAATTATAGAAATAAGGAGAAATGTTCTTCTATCTTTTTATATCAAATTTCCTTTTGCATTCTGGCTTCCTCTATAAAACCCCTCTATAGAGCACTGAAAACAGGGAATGTATGTGCTATTTAATTCCGCTGTAGTTGAACTGCTATTGGAACTGCTTGAAGGAGTTCTGAATAGCCCTAGAGCTAAGGCAAAGTATGCACAAACTTGACATTTCTTTAGGTCTGGAAGAATAAGTCCAGATGCAAATATATCCACATGGAGGGACTCAATGTCAAAAGCAGAAGCTACTTGGCGGCAAGAGAAAAAAAAGCAAAAATGAACTATTAGGACTTCATCAAGATAAAATGCTTCTGCACAGCAAAGAAAATAATCGACAAAACTAAAACGCAGTGTATCAAATGGTAGAAGATAGTTCAAATGACATATCTGATAAAGGGTCAGTATCCATAATCTATAAAGAACTCATCAAACTCTATACCAAAAAAGCCCCCAAATAATCAAGTTAAGAAATGCCAGAAGAGGGATGCCTGGGTGGCTCAGTTGGTTAAGCAGCTGCCTTTGGCTCGGGTCATGATCCCAGCGTCCTGGGATCAAGTCCCACATCGGGCTCCTTGCTCGGCAGGGAGCCTGCTTCTCCCTCTGCCTCTGCCTGTCTCTCTGTCTGCCTGTGCTCGCTCTCTCTCCCTCTCTCTCTGACAAATAAATAAATAAAATCTTTAAAAAAAAATGCCAGAAGACATGAATAGATATTTTTCCAAAGAAGAATGTCCAAGTGGCTAACAGACACATGAAAAGAGGTTCAACATCACTCGGCATCAGGGAAACATGAATCAAAACCACAATGAGACACCATCTCACACTAGTCGGAATGGCTAAATTAACAAGTCAGGAAACAATAGATGTTGGCAAGGATGTGGAGAAGGAGAACCCTCTTGCACTGTTGGTGGGAATGCAAACTGGTACACTCTGGAAAACAGTGTGGAGGTTCTTCAAAAAGTTAAAACTAGAACTACCCTTTGATCCAGTAATTGCACTATTAGGTATTTACCCAAAGGATACAAAAATAGAGATTTGAAGGGAAGCATGTACCCCAATATTTATAGCAGCATTATGAACGATAGCCAAATTATGGAAAGAGCCCAAATGCCCATCGACTGATGAGTGGATAAAGATGTGGGGGGGGGCTTTGTGTGTATGTATACATGTTTATATGGATCTACAATGGAATATTACTCGGCCATAAAAAATAATGAAATCTTGCCATTTGTAACAATGTGGAGGGAGCTAGAATATATCATGCTAAGCAAAGTAAGTCAGTCAGAGAAAGACAAATACTATATGATTCCACTCATATGTGGAATTTAAGATACAAAAAAGATGAACAAATAGGAAGGGGGAGGGAAGAGAGGGAAACAAACCAAAAGAGACTCTTAAAGACAGACAAGAAATTGAGGGTTGATGGGGGGGGGAAGGGCTACATAGGTGATAGGTATTAAATAGGGTACTTGTTATGATGAGCACTGGGTGTTGTATGTTAGTGATGAACCACTAAATTGTACTCCTGAAATCAGTATTACACTATATACTAACTAGAATGTAAATTAAAAGTTGAAGAAAGAAAAAAAAAACCAGCAGAAGCAACTCAATACACTTTACTTTCTTAATTTCATATTCAATAAATAAATACATAATAAATGCTCACAGCTTATACACTGGAGAAAAAACAGCTCTACATCCTCAATTCTTTGAGGATATTTAGTATTTATATGAATTGGCAAAAATTCTATCTATTATGCAGTACGTAAAAAAATACCAAGGGTTCAAATCTAACAGTAAGCATTTTGTTTTGGTGTATTAAGTGCTGCTCACTTTGACCCTCATATAAGTCAAATTTTTAAAATTCTCATTTAAAATTAGGAGAGGTTAGCTTTATAAACCTATACATTTGTGAATAAACCACTACCATAATTTCAGTAGTATTTTATGAACTGGTATACAAAAACACAAAGAGTTGTGGAAAGAAATAGTTTTCTAAGAGGCAGAGATTCACTCTACTAGGTCAATATAATGTTTTTAAATCTGTATTTTTTCACAGTTGCTTAATAAATGCTGCAAACTGCACTGTTATTACTAAAATAGTGACTTTAAACATAATTTTACTTTGACCTAGTGTAATATTCAGAAACATACATTCAACAAAGTAAACACACACACAGAACACAAAACTCAATTATTTTGAGCTCTATGGCATCTGTAATAACTCAGAGGACATCTCTGTCTAATTACATTTTGTCATAATTGGCATGTGCCGTTTTCCCCCCAGTTTTTATTGAGATGGGACTTTTTCAGCTACACACACGCATATTTGTGCATGTACATTTATATACATATACTGTACATACGATGGGCACTCTGCTATACCATTCCTCCTAATTCTACTAGGTCTGAAGGGGGGTGCTGACTACATACAGATGAATTTTTATATTAGAGTATAAATAACGGAGACTCAAGACTGTTCTACTACTATGACATTAATTCAGAGAAAATTCTATCAAAGAATTCAACAATAGAATTATCTTAAGTCTTCACAATGATCCATTAGTCTTGTGCCTTACCAATAACTTCTTTTTATTTCTGAGATATGAATACATGAAATTTTTCATTTTCTAAATTGAAATAAATAGTCATGGAATAACCTGAGGTAGAAGGATATTTCTGAAAACTCACCATGTTATATATAAGCTGGGTACAAGAGCTGTTTTGAGGACTAAATAATTGAAAGAAATGACCTAGCATGGTGAATGGCACATAGGGGCATCACAGGAAATACCACCTATAACAACAACATAACCACAATGATGAAAAAACAATGGAGTTCGCATTCATTAATGCCGTCAAGCATTCTGAAATTTATCAAATGTTC
The DNA here is from genome assembly GCF_020171115.1 of Neogale vison. Taxonomy (NCBI): domain Eukaryota; kingdom Metazoa; phylum Chordata; class Mammalia; order Carnivora; family Mustelidae; genus Neogale; species Neogale vison. Next base: position 72,861,164 of record NC_058091.1, on the reverse strand, counting down.
TTTCTTCCCAATTTTTTCTTTCCATTTTTAAATCTGTATTAGGTATTCCCATACACGTGATTTTATAAAACAGTTCTCTTTCCTTCTCTCTCTTACATTTCTAGTAAAAGAAATTCGGGACAGAAACAAGAAATTGAAGAAAGTTGTGGAGCAAAATTTTGGCAGAAACTTGGGAAGAAATATAGTAATGGAGTAACCTTTATGAAGCAAAGGATATTAAAATATTTTGTATAAGTCATTCACCTGTTATGAAATAAAAACAGATTGCCTCTTACATAAAGTTGATGATATTAGGTACTGTGGAGCATGTTAAAGTGAAAGAAACAATAATGGGCCTCAAGGAGCTCACCGTGTATTTAGCAAAGATGTTAGCTAAGAAAAAAAGATAAAGAATTAAAACAGTATGATATAAATGGTATATGAATAGAATAAAATACTACAGGAATTCAAAAGGGAGAAAGAACTTCCTCCTGTCAAATGGAGGAGACATCTGGCAGTATTAGATTTCAATGAATAAGACAAGCCGATCCATAGACATAGTTTGGGTAAATAATACAAAAGGAAAGGGAAACAAAATGCAAATCCTGTTTGGTTGCTGAACAAGTTATCTAGTAGGTGACTATGTAGGAAAAACTGATTGGGAAAAGATGGGGAATATGTTGGATGGCATGGTAAGAGATTACACTTGATTGAAAAGTTTATGGAGATGGGGTGCCTGGGTGGCTCAGTGGGTTAAAGCCTCTGCCTTCGACTTGGGTCATGATCCCAAGGTCCTGAGATCCAGCCCCGCATGGGGCTCCCTGCTCGGCGGGGAGCCTGCTTCCCCCCACCCCTCCGCCGCCTATCTGCCTACTTGTGATCTGTCAAATAAATAAATAAAGTCTTTAAAAGGAAATAAAATAAAAGGCTATGGAGAGTCACTGAGTGGGCAGAAAATTGATATAATGAATTAATTACTTTAGAAAACTTAATTTGGAGGTCATATCAAGTGCAGGACTGGTAGAGAAATCCAAAGATTGCAGTGTGTTAGGGGAGACTAAGGGGCTAAGAAGTAGTGTGACTTCAGTAGGGACAGAGGTAATTTGGGTTGGAAATTGGTGAGCCATGAACAGTTCAAAGTTAAGTTGGTAAAAAAAAAGAAAAACAAAAAGAAGTCAAACTCTCTAGATCATTCTACTTTTTGAAATCTGTGTTCAGTATATACACTAAATCCAACTCTTTACCCTAAGTCATCAGTCAGGGCGGGTTCAGACTGGGTGAAATCTGTGACATAAGGACTGAGGACACCAGCAGTGGAATTAAAAGGTTGGTTTGTTTGTTTATGAGAGAATGCATGAACATGTGGGGGGAGGGGCAGAGAGGGAGGGAGAAAGAGAGGGTATCTTAAGCAGGCTCCATGCCCAGCACAGAGCCCAACACAGGCTCGATCTCACGACCTTACAATCATGACCTGAGCCAAAAAAAAATCAAGAGTCGGAAGCTTAATTGACTGAGCCACCTAGGTGCCCCTGGAATTAAAAGGGTTATAAAGTAAGGCCATTCATGATAATAAATGGGTTGTAAGGTATTAAAAAGAATTAAAAGGGTTGTAAGGTAAGGCCATTTGTGATATACTTGGAAAACAGGGTTGGGGGAGTTTACATTAAGAAGCAGGTAAAGAAACTGGAACTTCAAGCAAAATCTACTCCTTTCCTATTCTATTCTTGAGCTGATGAATCTCAACTCCTTTTATTAACTGCCCTGTGGACAAATATGCAACCACACTGGCATCGAGTCCTCTTCCATTCATTCATTTCCAATAAATCCTAGGAAGATATGTGATGAGAAATGTCAGTTTTATTAGATTTTCTTTGTTTTCCCTGCCAAATGTTCATCAGCCAATTTTACTAACTTTTCCCATTCCTTTTTCCCTCATATTGCTCACCTACTTCCTAGTTGTTACAGTGAAATTGGCCACATAAAATCAAGAAAAAATAAAGACAGGGCAGAAAATTTACATATCAAATCTATAGCCAGGATTATACAATTAGCAAGTAAACAAAGAAGTTCACATATCACTGCCCTTACTTAAATTGTAAACAGATCAAGCCTGGGCTTTATGTCTGTAACAATTTTTGTGTCAAATATTTAACCCAACTTGATAGGATAATATGAAGAATTCCTTAATAATTCTCTAAAGGTTAAGAAAAATAAAGGCAATGAACAGAAAGAACATGTTGACTTTGAGTCACCTCTCAACAGCAAGATGATTTAATAAGTGGTTCTAGATAATAGATAAAAGGGAATTCAATTTTTTTTGGTACTTGCTAAACAACACGTGACATGACAGGTCAATATCCATGTCCTTTTGTAGTGATAATCTCTAGTTATTCTGAAAGAGTTGTGAAAACAGAAGCTTTAGCAGCTACAAGAGAATCAAGAGCAAAGATCATCTTTCCTTAGAATCAGTTTTTAATGATAAAACTTATTATCCAGCTGTCAGTCAGAGAAAAATAGAAGATGTCCCAAAGCTCATGCCAAGGGGAAAAAAAAAAAAAAAAAAAAAGATCTTGTCAAAGATGTACACAAACTAAGAACATTAAAGCTTAACAGGGAGCTTCCATGCTCCTGGCTGCCTTTCCATCAGAAATCCTCGAAGCTGACTGCAAAGCACAATTTTCATTCCATTTATCAACACAAATACAAGAAAAGTGAATTTCCTGACTGCCAGGGAAAATATTTGTTAGTGTAAAGTAAAAAAAATAATTGAGATGAAATTTCTGAACAAAGGTGAACGAAAAGAAAATAAAAAGGAAGAAAACACTGGCATACCTTGGGGGAGGAAAAACTTAAGGACTTTGGAAGAGACTGTCTTTACTTTTCCCTACTGATGCTTTGTATTTTTATTCTTTACCTTGTGCTAAGGATTGAGGATAATCAAGGTTTTACATTGCACATCTTTTCAATCTCACAGCATCATTAGTCTTGCCAAAAAGATTTCATCTCTGCTCCCATGGGTCAAATCGAGTTAATGATAAGTTGGCGAGATGACTTGATTAGTACGGTAACATGAGGGAGCCTCAGGTCCAGGAATAATCACAAACCAACTGTCAGCTCTTCTGGCTTTCTGGCTGTGTTGTTAAAATGACAAGCTTGGACTCAGGGGAAATAGAATGACAGGGTGTATGGCTCACTCAGCCCTCCTGCAGAGTCACAGAAATATTTACCCAGCACCATCAGAATAGTACTAAGCACATCATCAAATTAAACCAAAACATGTCATTTTCACTGCTTTCGAGAGTCTGACTGAAGTTCATTAGATAATTCTAATAGCCTTAACATTTGCATGTTCTCTAAAATAATATAAAGGAAAGCATCTGATTTTTAGAGAACAAGAATACCAAACTGACTAAGAAAAAAGACAAAGATAATTCTTTTTCTAATAGATAAATCTTATGGAATGTCTTATCATGAACCCTTGTTCCAGAACAGGAGCAGTTGAAAATTTGGGGATTCTTTAATGCTTTTTTCTCTTAAATGTTTATGTGATAATATTAGACTGTATTGGAAGATATGAAATTACCATCAACGAATCCACTTCATTTCATCTCTGATATTGGATATTCTACTTATGTGTTATAAACTAAATAAAATTTTAAAAAAAAGTCTCAATAGATACCTGCCTATACTTGAGTAAAGCATAAAGTAGAAAAAAGAAAAGGCATTTTCTTAATTTATGGAAGGAAAAAAAGAAAAATTGACTCCTACTTTAAAAACAACTTTATCTTTCACAAAAATATTTAGCAACAGCATTAATCAAACACAAGAGGTAGAGTGATTTTTATATAACCCTAAAAAAACACGATATGGAAATATAATATGTAGTGTAAAAAATAAAATGGCTTTAGAGGAGTTGTATATAGTGATGGCAAAACTCCGAAGATGATTTTCAATGCCCTTTTTTTATACCTAAAAGGAGATAAACGACGTACTCCTTAGGTTGTTCGAAAACATGAGAAGTATTTTGTATACCAAGCCTGCTGGTTGGCCCATGGTATGTGCTTGGAAATTTTATTTTCTGAACAGTAAAGCAAATCATTTTGATATATTTTTAATGTTAAAAACCTAATGAAAATAAAACCTAAGAACTCAATTCTGTGTAGTAGTTACAATGCAGGTTCCAATTCTTAACTTCTTGTAGTCACACTATTTGCCATGTGACTTTGCTGCCACTGAGGAAGTGGGGTCTCTCTCTCCACCCTTTGATTTGGGACTTGCCTTACGACTTGCTTTGGGCACAGAACGAGGGGAATGTGTTGGCAGGGGGGTTCTCAGCCTGTATTTCAAAAAGTCCTATGAGCTCCTGTTGGTTCTTAACCTCCACCATCACTTTTAGAATAAGAGATACAGGTAGAGCAGAGCCTCATTGCCCTAGCTGTAGTCCAGAGGCTGGTCTAGATCAGCCAACAGCCATTTAACCAGCAGATCAGCAAGACAGCCGTCAGCAGCCATCAGAGGCTCCCAGCCTTCCATGCCAGCGTGTGAGCAGCACAGGCTTGCTCTGTGCCACTGATGAGACTCTGTGGTTAGCTGAGGTTCAGCATTTGGCTATAATTTCTATTCCTTTTCTTTCCACTTGGTAAATCACCTTAATATTTGTGTGAAGATTATGTCCATGATCTCTCCACTGAACAGTACTTTACAAATTTTATTGCTCCACAATGGGTTGTGCTGAGCCACTACAAGCTTATTTAGTATTCCTTTTGTAAGTGCTTGCCATATGCAGATAGTACGGTATATAATATAGGTTTCAAAAATTACTTTAAATGAATTTGCTTTTGTCTTCATTTCCTGTATGCACTTTGAGGATAGGTTCATTTGTTCCCTATGCTCCCACAGATACTCATATATAGAATGTTGGACAAATAATTCTGAGTGAGACACACCAGTACTTTATTCTAAGCCATTATAACTGAGCCAGTCAATTTCTGGTTCCCTACTCCATCATCATGATGTAAAATTTATTAAAATTGCTTAGGTTTTCATATTTATATGACTTTGTAGGTACATATAAATGTGAATCTGTAATATACTTTAATTTTTGTTCTTTTGAATGGATAGGTCTGACAGGAAAAAAAAAATGCATTGACATGTATATTTTTATCCCAACATTTCTGACACTGCTCCAATGCAGAAATAGTACGTTTTCCTCAATTACATAATTCCATTGTAAACATCTTACATCTGTCCTTGAATGTGTCATTCAATTCAAACTAGAAACCTTACTATGAAGAACATTAGTTAGTGAAGTGTTAAGAGGGTTCTTTTTTTTTTTTTTTTTTTTTTTTTAATTTGTCAGAGAGAGAGGGAGAGAGAGCGAGCACAGGCAGACAGAGAGGCAGGCAGAGGCAGAGGGAGAAGCAGGCACCCTGCCGAGCAAGGAGCCCGATGTGGGACTCGATCCCAGGACGCTGAGATCATGACCTGAGCCGAAGGCAGCTGCTTAACCAACTGAGCCACCCAGGCGTCCCAAGAGGGTCCATTTTAAAAACAATGACATTATAATGATTTGCCAAGTATGTATGGACCATTTTGCTCTTTACAAAGACCATGATTTTTACTGTGTCAACGCGGGTCCTTCTTTCATTCCTTCTGCAAACATAGTCAATAGACTAATTTGCTTTTGATCCCAATTCTGAAGAAGAGAAACTTCTAAATTATATGTAAAAAGCGACAGTACACAAATTTCCAAAGTGATAATGGCTATTGACACACTTTAACACATCATTTGATTTTAAAATTCAAGTGTCTGGTAACACGCTTGTTTCAGGGGAATAGAAAGACAGATAAGGACTGCAGGGGTGATGATTATTTGTCCATTTCCTTTTCTGAAGCCACCATTTATCCCATGCTTTCATGCATGATTAACAGCTTGCAGATCCTTCACTTGTAATCAATAGTTGTGAAGTTTTATATTAGGTGCAGAGATTAGACAGCCTTGATTATAAATTTTATTGATTTGTACAGCTTAGCTGCAGAAATCCCTGTACATTTTTCAGAGATTAAATTAAAAGGAGATATATGGCCTACACACACTAGAAATGCCAGTGCGATTATAAGGTGTGACCTCTTTATACTCATTCCTCTAGATGAATAAAACCTACCTAGTGCACTAAAACATGAATCAGCATGTCAACGAGCATCAAGCTGAGATAGTAAACACAGTGAAAATGTGACAAAAAGAATTACAAAACTGCAAAGAAACCTGCCTAACACTATAATTAATATAGGAGACTTGCAAGAATTAATTGCTTCAGCTCATTTGTAAATTAGGAAATTGACAGAGATAAGAAAAATGAATTCCTTAACTTCTACCTGGAAAATCTGAGACTGCATTAAAACCGAAGATTTATGATCTCTTAAGATAAAGGAACCAGGGCAATTTTTTTTTTTTAATTACTAGAAAAACAAATATGGTCATTTTAAAGTTAGTGAGTAATCTAACAACTGTAAAATTCATAACCAGGTCAGCTTTATGAATATTTCCACCTTTAAAACTTTTAAAGCACTGTTTATTTTATGTCCATTACTTTAAAGTCTGAGAATGTCCAGGAAAAAACTAATAAACATCTTTACACTCCACAAATATGGGGGGAGGGAGGGGAGAGCTAATATTTTCCAACTTCAAAACCTAATTTTACTTTTTTAATGTTCTATTATGGATTTTCTATTATGTCCTATTATAGCTTTCTTCTCTTGTGAAATATCTTTTATTATACTAATTGATTTTGTCCCCGGATCTGCATTAAGTCCCATATATGATGACATAGAAGGCAGGAATAGGTTATAGGTGATTCATCTTGACATGCATTCTGAAGCACTCATTTCCTTACCTTTGGAAACTTATTCTACAATTAGGTTAGAGCATGGACTAAGCCTTGAGCCAGTCTATAGGGTTAGACAGATATTCTAGTGTGTTTTATATTGGCCTTAAATAAAATGAAATCCCCTTAAATCATCTAAGTAAAAAAGCACCCTATTTATCATTAAATACTTTATGCAAAATATTCGATGAAGAGGTTTTCTGTTAAAAGTTACTAATATTTTCAAATGATTTCACAGAACAACACAAAATGGTGACAACATATGGAAATGAAGACCAAGGACACTGCTTTCCTTTGTTCCTAATAACTAGTACTAGTAAGGCTACATTTTAAAGTATTATGTAGAAGCTCCTAATTTCTAGATAGTCACAGAAGAAATAAAGCACAAAAGCACTAAGAAATTATTTTGTTTGTTCTTAGTAGCCTTGAAAACTTTGGTTCCTCTACAAAAATCTTAATATTATTGGCTCTTCTGATCCTTACTTAGCCCCTAATCAGTGACCCAATCTATTTATTGCACCATTTCATAAGATCTATGGCATTTCTCTGTCCCTCTCTTTAATCCAGGGCCTAATCCTCTCTCACCTAAACTACTGGAAATTCTTGCTACTACCAACACTCCCCAGTGCCTTCTTTACCCAGACCTTCCAAAACGCAGTTCTGATTACATAACTTGGTTATTCAAAACACTGTGGAAAATTTCCTAGGTTAAACAAATAAGTTAAACAAACAAACAATACCTCCTAGAAACCAAGGATCTCCAAATACAATTTTATCTCATATACTTCTCCCAATGCCCTATACTCCAGCCAGTCTACTCAACTGATACTAAAGCTAATGTGAACTGCCCAACATACGTACTATTGTTCATTTCATTCCATCTACTTACAGTATCTTCCTCCTGTAGATCTCCCTATGGAATCTTGAATGCCCTGTTAAAAATACACTATTTTCCCAGTGCAAGCCTGCCCCAGGATACCTTACAAAGTAATAAGTCATCTTTAATTCTCAAAAGCTTTATCTGTACTTCTATTAAGGCATTTAATGCATAATATCTTCCATTCATCTTATATGTCTGTGTGTTCAGGTCTCCTGTATTAACAGGTAAACTTGAAACCAGAAACTATGCCCTATATAGACAGACATAAGCAGAACATGTTAAAATGGGCCTTGAGGAAATAGTGCTAAATAAATACATGTTTAAATAATCAGAAACTATGTTTTAAATATTTTTAAAACAAAGCATAAACTACAATGCCAATTTTCACTAGAACAACTAACTTTAACAAATATTTAGCAAGTAAATACCTATGAGCCAGACCAATTCTGTAGGATATAAAAATATGTAAGATATGACCTCTTTCCTTGCAAAACTCACAGTGTGGTGAAAGAACAGGCACACATACAGGTAAGTTGCAATTTAATGTGATAAAATTAAAGCATACTGGACCAAAGAGGTTAATGAAATTTTATAGATGACAGGAACAGTAAGTTGTTTCACTATAAGAATAACAATCAAGCTCTTTTCTGAAGGATGAGAGGGTGTTTTCATTGCGGAGGGAGTGAATATGAAGAACCTCCATAAAGAATAAGTTTGCAGGGAATCCTCACTGCATGATGAACAGCAAAGGAAAATTTCCACTCCTAGTATATCACTGTACTTCTCTATCACTGTATTCGTTCTTACCAGGAATAGCAAAGCCTGTATGGTGAAGGCAAACACTTCTGGGTAAACTTCCAAAAGTGTTGGTAAACACTTCTAGGTAAACTCCTGGGATCCAGCAGTCCAGGGAAACAACCAACCCCCACCCACCCCCACAAGCATCCCCTCTTCCCTAATCAGGCCCACCTTAGAGAAACCTATGGCTTCATTATAATACCTTTACACTGTGGTTCTGATCCCCACCTTGTGGGAGATAGCTGCCATGACAGTTCCAACTAGAACCAAACTGGGCCCCAAACTCCCCCTACCCACAGGTAGAAGGCTTCCCTTAGATGATTGGAGGCAAACTCCCTCAGAGCCCCACAACCTGTGCAAACAGAAAAAAACAAGAGAGCCTTGACCCCAGCACAGCCACTTGCCTGGACCTGCCCGCTTCCCACCTTGAGTACACTTTCCTTTCCACCACCAAATGCTTGCTTGCTTAAGAGCTTGGCTCTGAATTTTTCTTGGCCCAACTCAGGAACTGAAGCCAGAAAACAGGACCCACTGCTAACAACCCTACGCTCAACCTCAGGTCTTGTGGCCTCAGACCCCATATTCTCCATCTAATCTACTCTTTGGACTCTATTCAAATAAGCCAAGCACATTGTTGCCTCTTGCAGGGGCTTTACACTTCCTCTTCTCTGGGTCTACAACGTTCTTCTCCAGAATAGCCACTTGTGTCACTCACAGCTTTACTTAAATGTCACCTTCTTCGTGAACTTTTCCTTAACCATCTTTTTAAAAAATCCAAGATCCACCAATGCTTCATTTATCTCCCTACACTTACTGCCATCTAATATCATTAATAATTTATGTTTTTAATCTTTATTATTTCCAAGCTCCCCATACTAAAATGCCTGTTACAAAATCAGTATTCAATAAATATTTGGGTTGATGAATGAATGAATGGATGAACATATAAATTAAATGGATTTAATGCAGTCAGTAAGTTCCTGGAACATAATAAACAAGCTATAAATTTTTGCTGATTGAAGGTTACTTTAATAACAGAAAAGCCACCATTAAAATTCTATGTCTGAATTTAGTTGTAAAGTGAAATTTAAACTACTGACCATATGTATTCTCTGGAAATAGCATTAACATACTTAATGCTTAAGAAGCGGAGTAACTATTTCAATTTGAATAACAAAAATGTCAAATTACTGGGAGAAATCAAGTGACAGGAGGGGGAAAGGTTATTGCAGAACCTTTGAAAAACCCAAGGTGGAAAATCTTTGACAGAAGGAAGTGTACACTTAATGTTGGAAATTTGAAAAGTGCTTAAAAAATTTTATCTATCAAGAATATCAGGCTAGTATAATGATATTCATTTTGAACCCCTTTTATTGTTTTCTGATCTTTTAAGTATTTTTTCTTATTTTCCCAACTAGAGAGCAAGTTTCTCCAGGGCAAGCAACATAGTTATTACTTATTTCTTATTCAGGGCTAAGCATAGAGTAAGAAAGCAATGAATATATTAACTTCAAACAATTTTACCCTAAAGGAGTTGTTATGAAATCTAAGGACTTTGAACATTAAAAAACAAAATAATCCTCATCAAGACAGAGGGAAAAAAATATTCTTGAAGCCAATGGATGTTATTTTTCAAAGCACAGGAAGAATAAACTTTTGGTATCTTAGATGATTTGATATTCCAACTTAAAATTTAGATGTTCTCTATGAGTTTAATTTATAAACTATTTATTGTATTTTAGTTTACACTATAGAACAGATGGTATCATTAAAAGCATATTAAACATCTTTTTCACTCGCATGGAGACCTAAAGAATTAGTTTTTTAATTAGAACCTGCATCTGTACTGTTTATGTGGATTTACTGTCAATCATGCTCTGTGATTCCTGCGGTCAAGAACCTTTGGGCACTGCTTTTATTTATAGTAGCCTGTTTCATTGGTTTAGAACAAGTTTCACAGGAATATTGCCTAGCCTCTATGCTTCTACACATGTTCTATTAACTAAGTTACTAAAGGTAGCCACAATAGGAGAGTCAAGACTTCTATTTGTGAGCCCATGTATGAGTACGTAATACATTAAAGGGCATGAGCTATGGCATGGGACTTCCAGATACCCTTTATTTTTGTGGGTTTTTTTTAAAGATTTTATTTATTTATTTGATTAAAGAGCTCACAAGCAGGGGGAGCGGCAGGCAGAGGGAGAGGAAGGAGCAGGCTCTCTGCTGAGCAGGGAGCCTAACGAGGGGCTCGATCCCAGGACCCCAGGATCATGAGCTCAAGGCAGATACTTAACCGACAGAGCCACCCAGGTTCCACGACTTCCAGTTACTTAAAGTGTAAATTACTTAACATCCACATGCATTATTCCTAGATCAGTGAAAAGGGGAAAGATGGTATCTACCTCAAAGTACTGTGGTAAGGATTAAATAAGATGCTACACATGAAGTGCTTAGAAAAATACTTGGCACATTGTATGAATGGAATGTGGCTTTTAGTTTTATTATAATTCTGTATTAGGGGTCTAATAACACTATCACTTACAAGAATAAAATCCTGAAGGTGGGGGTACCTGAGTGGCGCAGTCAGTTAAGTGTCTGACTCTTGGTTTCGGCTCAGATCATGATCTCAGAGTCGTGAGATCAAGCCCCATGTCAGCTCCAAGCTCAGTGTGGAGTCTGCTTGAGTTTCTCTCTCCCTCTCCCTCTGCCTCCCCCCAGTTCCGTCTCCACTCTCTAATTAACTAAATCTTAAAAAAAAAAAAAAAATCCTTAAGATTTTTTGGAAAAGGTTGTTTTTTGTTTCTCTTCCAAACTGGATTACATGTTACCTGTGGCTATTTAACTCGTCTTCTACCCCCCATATAGAAAATAAAAGCATTCATTTATAATTTCCAAAATGTAGAGTTAAATAATTTTTGGAAAAAAAAAAAGTATGTTTCTGAATTACTTTGCCTGTTTTCAGGTCCTTGAAGAATATGTGTGTAAAGTACTAGGGAAAACATCTAACCCGAAATAAAAACAGCCCCCAAATCTAACAGAAACCTAACAAATAGAAAACTTTAAAAAGAATAGATAATGCTGCTAAACATAAAGTTTTCCTGTTAAACTGAATCCCTTGAGCCCACCCAGTCGTTTTCATATGTGAATGCAAACTCTTTTTCTCTGAAAGTGAAGTCTTCAATATATCATTAAACACTAGTACTAAAAATTTCAAAAATTCTGGTTTTGAATGTAAAGGGTTTTGTTGCTTATTTATCTTCCACATGAATGGTTGCTCAAGGACATTTCCAGCAACCAAATGTCATGATCAAACTGTAGCTATTTATAATATTCTAATTTACTCTAATGCTTTCTTGGAACATTCTGGTATGACTTTTAAAATGTAAAAAGAGTATCTGGTAAGCACAAACCATCTGAGCAACTAGTAAAATGTACCTTACTATAAACTCTTCAAAACTGGGTTTAATTTAAAGAAATAGCCAAGGAATTAGTTTTTGATTTTTCTGAAATTGTAATGATTTTTCTTGAATGAGGACTGTATATCCAGTCATCTACTAATAAATTCTCATAAATAAACTAAATTTAAAAATTCAAATATTATACTTCCACAATTAAGGTTACTTATACACTTATACTTTACTAGCACATAGGATTTTTGCTTGCTTGTTTTTTTAAAAAAATACGTAGTAAGTGGAAGGCCTTAAAAAAAAAAAATCATTAAAATGTACTCAGCAACTGAGGTATAGTAGTTTCATCTCATTTCTCTTTCTTCTATATGCTCTGAGGATGCATTTTTGTACGTATTTTCTAAAGTACAACTCATTTGTCCAGTTCATCAAGGAATGAAGTACATCAGAAATACATGTTTTAAAGACATTTTGTTACATTTTACCTTATTATTATAATCATTTAGGGAATTATAATTATTTAAGGAATCCTTTTTCAAAAATATCATTTGTACTTTCCTGACACCTTAAAAACAGTCTATTGAAAATATTAACTAAAACAATGATTCAAGCTCATCATCATGGCTGTGGCTTTTAATCTTACTCTCCTGGTAAAATACTGTCTAATTCAAATACTTTTTAGACTCTTAGAATGCCTTCTCTCTTCCAAGGGAACTGTGCATTTCACAAAGATAAAAATCATGCCATTCTTTTCATTCATCACGGATTTAAGCACAATGTCACATAGTAAATGCTCACTTAAAACTCACCTACCAAATGAAGAATTACTTCACTAGTTTTCACTAAATGAACATATTAAATCTGTTCCTTTAAAGACAATCATCTCATCTTTTTGATGTTCCTTGGGTGAGCAGAAGCATGTATTAGGTCCTCTAGCCCAAAGGAGTACAATGCACAAAGTGATGGGGGAATAAATGGTATTTATTCTATTGATGTCTCTAAATTCTAGTTATGTCCAAGTTTTTTTTTTTTTGTTATGTCCAAGTTTTAAAAAACCCAATGAAGTGTATAACTAACTATAAACAAATTATAAATCATCAGTTATTTTATCAAAACCTGAAAAAAAGGGGAAGTGTTCATCGTATGTCATTTTACATGCATCACAGCTCCTTTAAAAATATAATGAGGGGCGCCTGGGTGGCTCAGAGGGTTAAAGACTCTGCCTTCGGCTCAGGTCATGATCCCAGGGTCCTGGGATCGAGCCCCACATCGGGCTCTCTGCCCGGCAGGGAGTCTGCTTCCCCCTCTCTCTCTGCCTGCTTCTCTACCAACTTGTGATCTCTGTCTGTCAAATAAATAAATAAAATCTTAAAGAAAAAAAAAAAAGAAAATATCTGTGTTAAATAATAATACCAAGACATTTTGGAAAAGTAGGACTGTCAAGCTTCTCCAATAGGAAGCCTGATTCCCTCACTGCAGCTCCTTATCACGGGGTAAAGACTCACATTGAGAGACATAATTGAGATGACATGGCGTGCTGAGCGAGAGAGCAGCCCCCTGTTCATGGACGCATGCCAAGGACCCTGCAGCAAAAGGCCTCTACTTTTCTCTTTGACACAATTGCATTTCTTTTCATTTGTCAACCATCTCATCATTGCAATTTTCTTTTCATTTCACACAGATCTGAAAGTGATCTCAACTGGTTCATTATGTCACCAGGTCATGCCAAAACCAAACCAAAGCCCTTGATATCAGCAAAAACATACTTCACTCAGAATTAGTTGTTCCAAGCACATTGTTAAGAGCCAATAGTGTTTTAGTGCCAACACCAGACTGTTTAAAAATTATACTAATTTTATTGCTTCCTCTATATCATGCTAAAATAACAAGCTCATCTAATCATTTTAGTGAATAAAAATTAGCCCAAACAATTAAATATCATCAATAAAAAACCAGTAAAATAACAAAAGAAGCAAACCAAAATTTTTAACTTATTGATGTGATTACACAGTGGGGAAAAAGACATAGAAGCATTTAAGTATTAAATCTATAGTGTGTGCTATGGAAAAATACTATTTTATAGAATGCTCAGAGCAACTCTAAAAGACAGGTATTTCCCAACCCCCCCCCCCACAATTTTATAAAACATGAAACTGGAATAGGAGGGGATTGTGTAACTTTTTGATGGTTTGGCTAGAATTCAATCTAATTTTGGCAACTCGAAAACAACACTCAGTTTCTAACAGTGTACAGAATTTGTATTAAGAAATCTGGAAAACAGAAGTAGTGACACATATCTATAGATATCTATATAATGTTTTCCACAGAAGGAGATTAAAATTTAGTAGTAAATTTTTAATGTAAAATACCGACTATGTTCCCTTAGTTATATGTAATTTATACTACTGTTATTATAGCTCTTTAAATAGTATCATAGTAGGGACTCTGGGTGGCTCAGTTGGTTAAGCATCAGACTTCAGCTCAGGTCGTAATATCTCAGGGTCCTGGGAGCAAGACCCACGTCAGGGAGTCAGCTTCTCCCTCTCCCTCTCCTCCTTCCCCCCATTCATCCCCTCCCTTTCTTTTCTCTCAAATAAATAAAATCTTAAAAATAAATACCATCAGAGTAGCTAAATGAAAATGAACAGCCACATCAACCTTCTAAATGAGCCCCATCCTTCCCATCTTCGCCTCTTTCCTCATGTTTCAGAAGTTTAAAATCTAAGATTATGATTTTCAGTGAAACCACTCACATTCTTAATAACTGCCACATTATTAATGGCATACACCTGCCATAAAGACTGTGCTGGTCCAGTTCTATCATCTAACTTATTTTCAATCCATGTGCATTATTATTCACAGATGTTAAATTTGTTTTTAAATTTGTACATTATTTTGCTCTATGGGCAACAATAAAAATGTATCAATGTCTCAGAATTGGTTCATTAAAGCCTAAACATTCATTAAAGCCTAAACCAGTAACGAACACATCCAGGTTCTTAATATATAGAATGACCTAAGAGTCAAGTGTCAAAATATCATGGGAATCTCTTGGTGGTCAGACAAGCAGTGATATAAAAGTACACAAGCACAAAAAAGTGAAGCACAACTTGAGAACCTAATTTTCTTATATTGGTGACCCATTCATATCTAGGTCTCACGGTCCTGTCTGTGATAAATCACTCTTAAATAGTGGCTTACATCTATTAATACGTTTTCATCATTTTCAAACAAGCTTAGTAACCTTTGTAGTAAACCAAACAAGTTCTTACTTTACAGAATGAGAGCAAATAATGTTTCCCCTCATAAAATTAATAACTTTAATCACCAAAGAGGAAGAAAGGCCAAAAGCAGATTTCAAATTCATGATATTCTGAGAGGCATATAAAGCCACTGAGAAAATTAATGATAAATATTATGGACTCAAAAAATCAGGAAAGCTATTGACAAAATGTCCGCATCGATGAACATCATTAGATGTCACTTAATGACAACATGGGGGCCCCATATGCTGTCTCTTGTAAGCAGGAGCTGACATTCCATTTAACAGTTGAACACACCACTGATGTATAGAGGATGAACTCTTGATGAATGAGTGGAATAAACTTGAGGGCACAATGCTCCATAAATTCTGGTACCAGTCATCCCCCAAAACCCAGGCTACATACAGATGAAGAAACAAGGCAGTGAATTCAACACAGAGAGAACACAGCTATTAACGCGGAGGGGAATGCTGGCACTTCGAAATGAGTTAAATAAAACGTCAATGTCAATATAGATATTTGATTCTTGAAGACCAGGCAAGAGTCAAGCACAATGCTACCTGATTCTGACTCAATATTGAGGGAAATAATAAAATAACGAATATAATTGCCTTCTATTTTCCATGTATTGAGTGAAAAAGTGGGCAGTGAATACAAGACTGCCTTTGCCATACTCAGGTTATATGCTGATTAGGGAGGCAATAGAAGCTCACATAGGTTTTCAAAATGAAGAATGCAATAAACACATTTCTTCCTGACACTAATCATGCTATTAAAGAGCATTTCAATGATTTCGAGTGGCATGCCCAAATATCCCAATTTCAGCAATATATTCAATTTATTTAATAGTCTAAAACTATTGCATCAGGGCTAAAAATCACATTTCATTCTAAGGATCAGAAAGATTTCTTAGGATGACTGAACAGAGGTACAAATAATACAATCACAAGCAAGTTTAATCTAATTCAACACATATCGATTTTCTGTATTTGTAGATGAAGAGATTGGTTTCCTATTGGTAGGCATATTTAAAAATACTTGCAATACTGCAATGAAATATAAAAACATAATTTGTAGTGCTGAAAACAAGGGGGAAAAAGTCCATTAAGATCAATTTATTATTATGTCCTAAGTTAAAACATTTAACTTTACAGCTTCTGAGTAGGATATGCTTACCAAGTGAGAATCTGATAGTTGGCTAAAAGTACTTTCCAAAAAAAAAAAAAAAGAAACCGATACTCATACTCATCACTCCTTGTTCCACACAAGATCCAAACATTCAGACCTGACAGTCACCAAACACTTGCTAGAGATCTTTCCCATTAACCTATAAGTTATTACTTACTAAGAGGAAATAAGGAAAAAAGAAAATACAGAATATACCTAGAACTTAAGAATTAAGACATTTCCATGAACATTTGTCTTTAAATCTACAAACAAGTATTAATAAAAATTGCAATTAGTGACTTTTTTTTCACATATGAAACAAATACCATTTTCAGTTTAAGGTAAAGTTTTACTTTAATTAAAAATTTTCCTATACCTATGTTTTCCAAGTTGCATTAAATGCCCTATGTCATCTGTAGATGCCAAAGTTATGAGTAACACTGATCTATTGGGTAAAGTTCAAATTCTTTAGTGAAGTTCATAATGCACTCATTGATCTAGGCTCCTCTTACTTCTTCATGGTCTCTCTCTTCATGTCTCTGGATTACCTATCTACCTATAGTTCTCCATACCATGAGCATTTCTTGCTTCACAATTCTGTTTTTGCTGTTTCTCCTGATGTAATATCCTGCCCTCTCTGATGGCTCTTCCTCCCCATTCAACCATTTCATCTGGCTAATTCCTCCAGCTATCCTCTAATATCACTTAGCTCAATACTATCACTTACTATCACTTAGACTTTTTTTTTTTTTTTTTTTGTTACAGAGGTCCCTTTAATTCCCAACAACCTAAAATTCTGTGGCATCTCAAAATAACACAGTGATGCAAATGCCACTTTTTTTCTCCCTTTGTTTTTTTTTTTTAGACTTTTTATTTTTATATTAGCTCAGATGCTCTCCAAGAATCCTTCCCTGATGCACATATAAAAGCACAAATTCTTTTATAATGCCTTTTTTTTTAATATTTTATTTATTTATCAGAGAGAGAGAGGGGGGAGAGAGCGAGCACAGGCAGACAGAATGGCAGGCAGAGGCAGAGGGAGAAGCAGGCTCCCTGCTGAGCAAGGAGCCCGATGTGGGACTCGATCCCAGGATGCTGGGATCATGACCTGAGCCAAAGGCAGCTGCTCAACCAACTGAGCCACCCAGGCGTCCCTATAATGCCTTTTGATACTAAATTTAAATTACTATTATATATGCTTATCTTTACTACTGGAATGTGAGCACCTCTGTTTTGGGGTTTTGTTTTGTTTTTAATTCCCAGAATCCAGCACAATATCTAACACATGGTAGGCGTGTCTATAAAAGGCTTAGATGAAATGAATGCTCAAGTCTACCTATGGGGTTGGAGGAGAGGGTACTGGTAAAGGTATTTTGGTCATAACACATTTCTTCTTGAAGTTGCTGCTCTCACTGTCCATATTGGAACATGGTAAAGTGAATTCTGATGAGTCATACAGCTAGTTATGAGAGTTACAGATTTGCTTGACAAAGAAATTATTTTGGAAACTGATTCTAGCTTAATATTCAAAACTTTTAATACAGAATGCTTAATTTGTATTTTATTTTATAATTTTGTAATTTTTTTAAATGAACACCTAATTAGTGGGGCACAGGTCTGTGAATCATCAGGCTTACTCATTTCACAGCACTCACCATAGCACATACCCTCCCCAATGTCCATCACCCAGCCACCCTATCTTATTTTAATGACACCAAACCCTTGCTTTCTGCATTTTGTTTGGATTACACAGAATAGAAAGTTAAGGAAGAAAATGGAGTTAAACATGCAAAAACAACTGCATTCAGGATTGCATATATGATACAGTTTTCTGTATATATTCTAACTCTTTTAGATGAAAACGCAGCACATGGAAAACCAAGGTACTGAAAAATTAGTACTTTTTACAATTAATATGAGATCTTGGCATTTAACTTTATGATGGGGAGAATACATTTTAGTAAGTTACAATGAATTTTTGACTTAGCAAAGGGAGGCCATTTGTTTATAAAAATTGTGGTACACTAGAAGCATGTGACAGAGCCAACATAAAAATAAATGTATCAAGGTTCAGAGCTCTGGGAGAGTTCTAGACAGGTTATCTGGGCTGGCAATTCCCTTGCCTTGGCAAGATCATTTTCAAAACACAGCCGACAAATGCATCTGAGTACTTAAAAAAAAGTGCCTCTAGGGGAAGAGGAGTCATAATCTCCCTTAATAATTCAGTAAGCCTGTTTTAAACTTGGTACCTAAATATAGTTTAGCACATAGAGTTCAGAGGCCATATTCCTTTGCTTTCAGCTTAGTAATTATTAGAATAGCCTAATTCACTGGGTAAATATAGTTTGAATTTTGACAGGCAACTCAAAATCATGTCAGTATCTGAAATCATCATCTTTTTCCCCCATCTCCCTTCCCAAACTGGATCCTCTTCCCATACTCCCCTGCTCATTTGATCAAAGCCAACAGTTACCCTGAATAAACTGGTTTTCCCCCTCTCCATACACTTACACCAAGACCCAAATCTTACTATCTGTTGTTATTCCAAAATTTATCCCGTTCTCCTTACTCCTAGGTTTCACTTAGAACAATAAAATAGCCTTCTAACTAACCTCCTTACTTCCAGTTCTCTATGCTTTCCCTTGTTCCTAGTTACACAGAACAAATCTCTTGTTATAACTGTCATACAAAGAGGGACACAAAACATATCTGTGGTGTTTTTCCAATTAATAATACCTGGATACAATACACACAAGAACACCCAGATAAGAGAAAAACATTCAGTAAGAATTACAAAGTGTTGTTATTAACTGTGTGTGTGTGTGTGTGTGTGTGTGTGTGTACATAATAACGGATACACCCACACATATATAAATACACACATACATAAGCCTATTATCCTTAATAGCATAATGTATATATCCGAATGACATAATATATTATTTAATTAAAATTGTGATGAATGTTACAAAGGAAAACTAAAAGGAATTCTGACAACATATAACAGGGAGCTTTGATTGGTCATAAAGCATGGAGGAAGGCTCTTCTGCAGGACCAAACTACATCGCGCAGGATGCAGAGGAGTTCAGCAGGTGGGTGTTGGGGCATGTCTCCAGGCAGGCACTGAGTGTGGAGGCCGAGAGGCAGAGCACAGGGCAGTGCAGAGGAGCCACAGAAATAAAAGCAGGTGAGGGGGCACCTGACTGGCTCAGTGGGTTAAAGCCTCTGCCTTCAGCTCAGGTCATGATCTTGGGGTCTTTGGATCGAGCCCCACATGGGGCTCTCTGCTAGGCAGGAGCCTGCTTCCTCCTCCTCTCTCTCTGTGCCTGCCTCTCTGCCTACTTGTGATCTCTCTCTCTGTCAAATAAATAAAATAAAATAAAATAATCTTAAAAAAAATAAAAGCAGGTGAGGTGGGAATAAGGAATTAGGAGTATAGAGTTCTGACATCAAGGTTTGTGAAAAGGCTGGTGCCCACATCAAACTGTGCCATGATGTAAAAAGATCACAGTCTTTGCATCTTTCTGCATTCACCCATCTGTTATACATGTCTCTTAAATTTGTGGTTGAAAAAAAAATTAAACAAAAATACTGTTCCCCAGAGTGATATTCCTAAAGTGTAATCCTATCGCGTCATTCCTGTTCCCCAGCACATTCAGGACCAGGTCAAACAGCTCCAAAAGCACACCATGTGCTCTTCCGTATGAACAAGTTTGGCTGTTGACTGCTCCTCTCACCACACCCTACAATCATGCTGGGCTCCAGCCAATCTGAACTGCTCAATGTCCAACGCCGTCACTGACTCTTTGTGTCTTTGGGCCAAACACACTTGCCCCCAGGATCCCCAGGCTCACACACGTAGGCCGATCAGAACCAAGGTCCCAGCTCCTACAGCAAGTCCTCCAGGCAACACATCTGTGCTCACACATAAAATTAGGATTCCCCACCCTGCCTCTGTTTTCACACATGGGAAAGCAGAAGTGTAAACAGCCACAAGGGAAATAATTTTATCAAAGAACACGGATTATAAAAATGAACTTTGGAAGCACCTGGTATATAACAGAAGTCATTTAGGAAAATTAAAAGAGTGAAGAGAGAAATTTCATACTACAGTTTTATGGAAGCATTTTTCTATAAATAAAATGGGACTAATAATAACCTATCTTACAAAAGCTCTCAAGCTTGATATGATTATTACGTGGAACAATATATATGAGAGGGATCTGAAAACTATGTCTAAAAGAGTATTTTATTATTAGTTTTGAGTTTCTTTGATCATGTATTTGTATTTGATCATGTATTTGTTGTCATGCTACAAATACATAGTCATATATTGGTAACTATGTATCTAAGGAAAAATCAAGAGTTTGCTCCCCAGTCATCTTTCAAACAGATAAGACAACACTCAAAGAAGAATAGGTAAGATGTGGCATAACCAAAGAGGAACAAATCCAAAGCCTGAATTAAAAATAATTAAATTATTCTTTCTAAGACTGCAAAGGACATCCACAGTCCTCTCCATGGACTAGCATAACTAGCATGAGACATATGATACAGTAGATAAGAGCAGGGTCTCTGGAGCTGGACGGCACGTTCCCATCTGGACCCAGGACTAGCTGTGCCATCATGGAAAAGTTACAAGCCTTTCCAAGCTTTTGCTCACGCATCTGTAAACTGCTGGCAGAAAGAGGATCTTGTGTTGTGCAACGTAAGAAGAAATAAAGTTGTTACTAAAATCTAGTTTCAAATTTCAAATTTATAACACGAAACTTTTAAGTATAAATTAATTGAATTATTAACTATTGATTTCCACTAAAAAACAGCAAAACTATTTTGCTGAACAATTTTCTTTGGATTTCAGAATTATGGATGACAGCATTCATGATCCCCTCAAGTTTTTCCAGGAATAGACAGTTTTGTAAAATACAGTTTGGAAACCAATTTTCTATACTTAGATTTGTGTGATAGTAACTTACGGTAATCATCAATATATATTCAATAGCAATAAGCGAAACAAATTGATTAGATAACAGTATTGAAAAGAGTAACATTTTTTGTTGTACTGACTTTCAAGCTTTAGGAGGAAGAATCTCAAATTAATAAGTTTAACCATATTAGCTACAGTAATAGGTATTTCCCAAAGATGACATTTTATAATCTACTATATTTACATTCTGCAGCATTCTGTATTTTCAATCTCCAGGCTAATATACTTTTATCCATTAAGATCTACATAGCTTTTTTTTTTAATGTAGTCTACTTTTCACGATATAAGTATTCATATTGTTCTAAATGTTCTTGTATTTTCATAATTAAGCTATTTATTTGTGATTGAGTAAATGTGATTCAAGAGCCAGAAAATGCACAAGTGCCAAGGGGTTGCCTTAGCGCAGAATGTAGAAGTAATGTAGGCATTATCTAAAGGTTTTCTGATTACAACATTTATAAGCAAACAGCAATGATAATAAAGAACAGTCTTAGTGACCTATGATTCAAAATACCTCCACTTATTCTTCTAGTCATCAGATTTTCCCGTAAAGGGATCTTTGACTCTAGATGCACCCGATGACAATAAATCTGGGTCTGGGTAACCATGGACTTGCACTATAGCATGTGCTTGTTCTGCAAATCCCATGAACTAGTTGGTGTCAGCTCTCTAGTCCCAAATCTGAAAGTACAAGAAATAGGTAGTTCTGCTCTACATACAATTTTGGTGTGTATCTATATATTATTTTCCTTAAATACGGATACTACTTTTGATGAATATAGATACAGAATCCAGAAAAGCAAGAAGAAAGCTGAATGACACATCGTTTCTTCTCTTATGTTAATAATGAAGCTTGAAACATTTTCCCTGGTAACATGCAACTATAGGACAGCCAGAAGTTTGAGATTGACTCCTTCGATATATTTTTTTTAAATAATGACCAATGAATTTTAAAAATGTACATTTTCTTTCAGCTGTGTTCTTAATCTTTCCCTGTTTTTACTATGAAAAATAAAATGATGACATTAGCAAAACTCTATCTCATCTTCTTTTTTTTTTTTTTGAATTTTTTTTTCCGAATTTATTTATTTTCAGAAAAACAGTATTCATTATTTTTTCACCACACCCAGTGCTCCATGCAAGCTGTGCCCTCTATAATACCCACCACCTGGTACCCCAACCTCCCACCCCCCCGCCACTTCAAACCCCTCAGACTGTTTTTCAGAGTCCATAGTCTCTCATGGTTCACCTCCCCTTCCAATTTACCCAAATTCCCTACTACTCTCTAACGCCCCTTGTCCTCCATGCTATTGGTTATGCTCCACAAATGAGTGAAACCATATGATAATTGACTCTCTTTGCTTGACTGATTTCACTCAGCATAATCTCTTCCAGTCCCGTCCATGTTGCTACAAAAGTTGGATATTCGTCCTTTCTGATGGAGGCATAATACTCCATAGTGTATATGGACCACATCTTCCTTATCCATTCATCCGTTGAAGGGCATCTTGGTTCTTTCCATAGTTTGGCGACTGTGGCCATTGCTGCTATAAACATTGGGGTACAGATGGCCCTTCTTTTCACGACATCTGTATCTTTGGGGTAAATACCCAGGAGTGCAATTGCAGGGTCGTAGGGAAGCTCTATTTTTAATTTCTTGAGGAATCTCCACACTGTTCTCCAAAGAGGCTGCACCAACTTGCATTCCCACCAACAGTGTAAGAGGGTTCCCCTTTCTCCACATCCTCTCCAACACATGTTGTTTCCTGTTTTGTTAATTTTGGCCATTCTAACTGGTGTAAGGTGATATCTCAATGTGGTTTTAATTTGAATCTCCCTGAGGGCTAATGATGATGAGCATTTTTTCATGTGTCTGATAGCCATTTGTATTTCTTGATTGGAGAAGTGTCTGTTCATATCTTCTGCCCATTTTTTGATGTGTTTGTCTGTTTCGTGTGGGTTGAGTTTGAGGAGTTCATTATAGATCCTGGATATCAACCTTTTGTCTGTACTGTCATTTGCAAATATCTTCTCCCATTCCGTGGGTTGCCTCTTTGTTTTTTTGACTGTTTCCTTTGCTGTGCAGAAGCTTTTGATTTTGATGAAGTCCCAGAAGTCTATTTTCGCTTTTGTTTCCTTTGCCTTTGGAGACGTATCTTGAAAGAAGTTGCTGTGGCTGATATCGAAGAGATTACTGCCTATGTTCTCCTCTAAGATTCTGATAGATTCCTGTCTCACGTTGAGGTCTTTTATCCATTTTGAGTTGATCTTTGTGTACGGTGTAAGAGAATGGTCGAGTTTCATTCTTCTACATATAGCTGTCCAGTTTTCCCAGCACCATTTATTGAAGAGACTGTCTTTTTTCCACTGTATATTTTTTCCTGTTTTGTCGAAGATTAATTGACCATAGAGTTGAGGGTCCATATCAGGGCTCTCTACTCTGTTCCACTGGTCTATGTGTCTGTTTTTATGCCAGTACCATGCTGTCTTGGTGATCACAGCTTTGTAATAAAGCTTGAAATCAGGTAAGGTGATGCCGCCAGCTTTATTTTTGTTTTTCAACGTTTCCTTAGCGATTCGGGGTCTCTTCTGATTCCATACAAATTTTTGGATTATTTGCTCCAGCTCTTTGAAGAATGCCGGTGGAATTTTGATCGGAATGGCATTAAAAGTATAGATTGCTCTAGGCAGTATAGACATTTTAACGATGTTTATTCTTCCGATCCAAGAGCATGGAATGGTCTTCCATCTTTTTGTGTCTTCTTCAATTTCTTTCATGAGTGTTCTATAGTTCCTCAAGTATAGATCCTTTACCTCTTTAGTTAGGTTTATTCCCAGGTATCTTATGGTTCTTGGTGCTATAGTAAATGGAATCGATTCTCTAATTTCCCTTTCTGTATTTTCCTTGTTAGTGTATAAGAAAGCCACTGATTTCTGCACATTGACTTTGTATCCTGCCACGCTGCTGAATTGCTGTATGAGTTCTAGTAGTTTGGGGGTGGAGTCTTTTGGGTTTTCCATATAAAGAATCATGTCATCTGCGAAGAGAGAGAGTTTGACTTCTTCATTACCAATTTGGATACCTTTTATTTCTCTCTGTTGTCTGATTGCTGTTGCTAGGACTTCTAATACTATGTTGAACAAGAGTGGTGAAAGTGGGCATCCTTGTCTTGTTCCTGATCTCAACGGGAAGGCTGCAAGCTTTTTCCCATTGAGGATGATATTTGCTGTGGGTCTTTCATAGATAGATTTGATGAGGTTCAGGAATGTTCCCTCTATCCCTATACTTTGAAGCGTTTTAATCAGGAACGGATGTTGGATTTTGTCAAATGCTTTTTCTGCATCAATTGAGAGGACAATGTGGTTCTTCTCTCTTCTCCTATTAATTTGTTGTATCACATTGATTGATTTACGAATGTTGAACCATCCTTGTAGCCCAGGGATGAATCCCACCTGATCATGGTGGATAATCTTTTTAATGTGTTGTTGGATCCTGTTGGCTAGGATCTTGTTGAGAATCTTAGCATCCATATTCATCAGTGATATTGGTCTGAAATTCTCCTTTTTGGTATGGTCCTTGCCTGGTTTGGGGATCAGGGTAATGCTGGCTTCATAGAAAGAGTCTGGAAGTTTTCCTTCTGCTTCAATTTTTTGAAACAGCTTCAGGAGAATAGGTGTTATTTCTTCTTGGAAGGTTTGGTAGAATTCCCCAGGGAATCCGTCAGGTCCTGGGCTCTTGTTTTTTGGGAGATTTTTGATCACTGCTTCAATCTCGTTATTAGATATCGGTCTATTCAGGTTGTTGATTTCTTCCTGGTTCAATTTTGGTAGTTTATATTTTTCCAGGAATGCATCCATTTCATCAAGGTTGCTAAGCTTATTGGCATATAACTGTTCGTAGTAACTTCTGATGATTGTTTCTACTTCCTTGGTGTTAGTTGTGATCTCTCCCCTTTCATTCATAATTTTATGAATTTGGGATTTCTCTCTTTTCTTTTGGATTAGTGTAGCCAGTGGCTTATCGATCTTATTGATTCTTTCAAAAAACCAGCTTCTAGTTTCATTGATACGTTCTACTGTATCTCTGGTTTCTCCCTCATTGATCTCAGCTCTAATCTTGATGATTTCCCTTCTTATGTGTGGAGTTGGTTTGATTTGTTGTTGATCCTCCAGTTCTTTAAGGTGTAGAGACAGCTGGTGTGTTCTGGATTTTTCAATTTTTTTGAGCAAGGCTTGGATGGCTATATATTTTCCCCTTAGGACCGCCTTTGCTGTATCCCATAGGTTTTGGACCGAAGTGTCCTCATTCTCATTGGTTTCCATGAATTGTTTCAGTTCTTCTTTGATCTCCTGGTTGATCCAAGCATTCTTAAGCAAGGTGGTCTTTAGCTTCCAGGTGTTTGAGTTCCTTCGGAACTTTTCCTTGTGATTGAGCTCCAGTTTCAAAGCATTGTGATCTGAGAATATGCAGGGAATAATCTCAGTCTTTTGGTATCGGCTGAGTCCTGATTTGTGACCCAGTATGTGGTCTATTCTGGAGAAGGTTCCGTGTGCACTTGAGAAGAATGAGTATTCTGCTGTTTTAGGGTGGAATGTTCTGTATATATCTATGAGGTCCATCTGGTCCAATGTGTCGTTCAATGCTCTTGTTTCTTTATTGATTTTCTGCTTCGATGATCTGTCTAATTCTGAAAGAGGCGTGTTAAGATCACCTACGATTAGTGTATTCATATCAATATGACTCTTTATCTTGATTAACAGTTTTCTTAAGTAATTGGCTGCTCCCATATTGGGAGCATAGATATTTACAATTGTTAGATCATCTTGGTGGATAGTCCCTTTAAGGATTATGTAGTGTCCTTCTGTATCTCTGACTACAGTCTTTAGTTTGAAGTCTAATTTATCTGATATGAGAATCGCTACCCCAGCCTTCTTTTGAGTCCCATTGGCATGAAAGATGCTTCTCCACCCCTTCACTTTCAGTCTGCGTGTATCTTTAGGTTCAAAATGGGTCTCTTGTAGACAGCATATGGATGGGTCCTGTCGTTTTATCCAATCTGCAACCCTGTGCCGTTTTATGGGTGCATTGAGGCCATTCACATTGAGAGTGATTATTGATAGATACGTTTTTATTGACATCGAGTTACCTTTGAAGTCTTTCTTTCTGTAGACTGTCTCTATATTTCTGTTCAATGCTATTCTTGGGATTTTTCCTCTTTTATAGAACCCCCCTTAATATTTCCTGCAGTATCGGCTTGGTGGTTGCATAGTCTTTTAAGTCTTGCCGGTCTTGGAAACTCTTTATCTCTCCATCCATTTTGAATGTCAGTCTTGCTGGATAAAGTATTCTTGGCTGCATGTTCTTCTCATTTAGTGCCCTGAATATATCTTGCCAGCCTCTTCTGGCTTGCCAGGTCTCTGTGGACAGGTCTGACGTTATTCTGATGGGCTTCCCTCTGTAAGTAAGGAGCCTCTTTGCCCTGGCAGCTTTCAAGAGATTATACCTACAATTATAATTTCTCAATTTGACTATCAGGTGTCGTGATGTTTTTTTGGAGTGTATAATCTTGGGTGGAGACCGTTCAGCCTCTAGTACATGAACGCTGGTTTCATTCGCGAGATTCGGAAAGTTTTCATGAAGGACTTGTTCCACGACATCTTCTAGACTTCTTTCTTTCTCCTCCCCTTCAGGAATTCCAATAATTCTGACGTTGGAACGCTTCATGGCATCACTTATTTCCCTAATTCTGCTTTCGTGGGATCTAAGCTGTTTGTTCCAGGCTTCCTCCTGATCCTTTCTCTCTATCTGTTTGTCTTCCAGATCACTAATTCTATCTTCTGTCTCAGTTACCCTAGCTTTGAGAGAGTTTAGATTGGATTGGAACTCATTGAGAGCATTGTGGACCTCCTCCCTGGTAGCTTTAAGCTCCGCCCTAACATTGTGAACATCCTGTCTGGTCGCTTTCAGTTCGGCTCTAATCAATTCTGTTTGGTCATCCATGGCTTTCTCCAACCTAGCTATTGCCTGGATAATTGTTAGCCTGAATTCTCTTTCCGACATATTGTCTATGTTGATAGCCGTTAGCTCTGTTGCGGAAGGTCCATCCTCTGTATTTTTCTTCTGTTGGGCATTCCTCCTCCTAGTCATTTTGGTGGGAGAAGACTGAACAGATGTAGCTGGATGTATCAACTCTGGTGCAGTCAAGGTGCACCCTGGAACACTTCCTGATCTCCGTCTCAGAAGCCTCAGTCTGGGTGCAGAAGCTGAATAAATTCCCCCTTGGATGCTGGCAGTGCAGGTTCCACGTTAAAGACCCTGGGGGCGCAGGATCTTTTGCTCGTCCCCAAAGCCAAGGCAGTGGCGGCTGTCTGGGAGCTCCTGACCGCCAGAGAGGTTCCAAGCAGCGATCGCGCACTGAGATTTTGCCGCTGGCCGGGGCTGGGAGTGCCCGGCTTGCGCGCACCTCTTTTCAGAGGCGGCTGTGGGTCGGGCGCGCGTCTGGGGCACTGAGAACGGGGCGCTGGTCCGTAAGCCGCAGGCTGGGCTTTTGCGCGCCTCTGTCCGGGGAAGAGTTTCGCGGGCGCCAGGCTTAGACTTTGAAACAATGGCCCGGGTCTAGAAGCGCCCCAGGGCCTTAGAAACCCAGGAGAGCTGGAGCGACGTGCACGCGCATCTCAAGCTTTGTGGTAGGGCTAGCGCGCGTTCTGCAGACCGGCTCCCATCCCCTCACAGGAGCCGGAACCCCGCGCTCTGGGGCACGCTGGCGGCTTAGGGACCAGGAGCCGGTTTCTCCGCCGCACTCTCTCTGCCTCCGCGCCGGGGAGGCCGTCTGGGACCGGGGACTCAAGCCCCTGTCCCTAGCCGCCCCGATTCCCACAGTTTGCCCCCGCGATCCTTTGCTCTTTTGGAGTGCTTTCAACCAGTCTCCGAGTTAATGCTGGTCCCCAGACGCAGGGCACTCTCGCTCGTATCGGGGTATTACTTTCCCACCGGTCGCCTCTGGTGGCTCCCTCCCCCTTTTGTTTATCTTCCGATCTCAGTCCGCTGTTCCCATTCCGCTTTACCTGCTCACTGGCGTCTTCTGCCCCTGTAGAGATCCAGACGTGTATAATTCTGATCTCAGGCTGATTTCATGGGTGATCAGAGTTCTTTGGTAGGTAATCAGCTCACTTTGGGGTACCAGCTGAAAAGACGCCTCTTCCTAGTACCCCGCCATCTTGTCCCCCCTCTATCTCATCTTCTAAATCATTAATAGATTTAATATCATCAATACTAAAATTGTTTTTGAGGGCACCCCCTATTAACCTCTTTCCACTTGAGAAATCAGCCCTTTCTTTCTGGGCGAGCTTTCCATCCATTATAGTTTTAACTCTGAGAAGGAAATTTTCCTGTTAATCCTTGGCCATCAGCTTTCTTTAGCTTTGTTTTGTAAAGAACTTCACCAGAAGCTCTGAACCACACTAGCATTTCTCTTCCCCATACATAAATTTTGCCAATCCACTTCATTTATTAGATTTCACTCAGGTAAAGGTCTATTTAGTCTTGAACAGAACAGTCAGAAACATTATTTAAATACTCTAATAGAACAAATCAGCTGCTTTGAAAAAGCCAGGCGAACAAATTAAAGTGACATGAGTAAATTTAAATTTCACCCATCTGCCAGACTAATGCATAATCCATTAATTAAATGAAATCTACTATGAGTAAAACATACTTTTATGGGCTTGATTCTCTCCACTAATAAAAATGTATTTTAAAAAACTTTAGCATGAACATAGAATGAAACAAAAAATAAACTGACATGCCAGGGATCTGTTTAAAGTTATACTTTTTGATCAGAATTCCTTTAATTTTCAAAGATCAAAATACATTATGTTTTAGATGGCTGTTCCTTAAGTATCAATTATATTCTCCAAATGAAGAATACAAAGTCTCTTAGAATATAAAAGGTTTTGCATATTTAACTCCTTGCTAAAAAATATTGAACAAACTTTCCTAGGTATACTGAAAAAAATTGGAACTATATAATAGAGGCTTGAAAATATTTTCTCAAAGGATTTATTTCTAATAGTGCTGCTGGCTTTAGCAGTTATTTTTAGGAATAGGCTAAAGCTGCCTGTAAGAAAATAATAGTTAGAAAAGTAAATTTACTCAATGACCAGATTGACTTCATCCCAAAAGAAAAAAAAACCTTCAGTTTTACAAAGGCTTCTCAATCATGATTTCCCCCCATTTCCATATTAATTTCACAACACTAGAATGGGCTTAAGTGTAATGGAAAATAAGTAACACAATGATTATGAGAAAAGCTTCTAATATATTGTTAGATATTCCCCATTTTTCAGTTGAACTAATGGATGTATTTTAAAATTCAATGAATGGCAGCGTGTATAAGCAAGAGCTCTGAGCCTTTAATTCTAACAACAAGAGATATTCTTATTGTTATTTCTCGATTAGAAATAAAGTTAATAAATCCTTTGCCCAATGCCACGGTAACGCAGAAAGAAGTCTATATTGTAATCCAAAGACATCTGAAAAAAATGTTATCTGAACTAAATGTTCTTAACTAATTTACTAGAGACTTCTTAGTTTTATAACATTTAACTAATTTACTAGAGACTTCTCAGTTTTATAATATTTTGTTCTCATTATACAATTTTAGCCTTAATGCTATTTTCAAGGATGATGCTATTTGTTTTTTTAACAAACCAATTCTAGGTTTTTTTGCTATGCAAATCTCTTCTCATAGATGTGGATAAAAATTGAAATTGTATTCCCAATAATAATCTTGGTATTTTGCTCTTAATATTAAGAAATATTTGAAGATATTATTCTTAAGTCTTCTATCCAGAAATGCAACGTTCTTCTTTTTCAATGAGTCCCAACTCAGAACCTTCTTAGCTGTTTCCACTCTAAAACAAAGGTGTCATTGAACATAGATCTTTATGTCAATTTTAGATTAGTTGTTTTGAATACAGTAATTCCACTATTTGAAATCTATCAAAAAGATACTGGCTACACATTGCAATGTGGGTGGAATGACAATTTTTTAATGCTAATGTATTACTACAACCTAGAAACCAAGTAAGTGAAGGTGTGTGCTAATGATTGTATTTTATGTATGTAATGCTTGCAGTAAAGTTTGCTTAATAAGACTGGCTTTCACCATGATCAAGGCAGGAAAGTATAATATTCTTAACTTCACAAGAAAAAATGAAAATTAAAAGCATCAAGTTTGTTGATGAATATTTTAGAGAATGGAAGTCAAACTTGCTTTTCAGCTTAAATTAAAAAAAAATTAATACTTAAAAAATTAATACTTGATTTCAACTGTTATCAGAGGGAATATAGTGCTAAAGGAAAATTATGACATATTTTAATAAAATAACATTTATATTATTAAAAGATCAAGATTTTCAGTATAAGGGAAAAACGATACAGCACAATAAATATGTCCCCCATAACCATCTGTCTCTGTATGTTAGCTGGACAAATTAATGACTTTAAAAGGATGTTACCAAAAATATATTTTATGGTAATCAACTCACTGAAGGAATATCTCCCCCTAATTTGTAGGGGGGAAACGCCATTCCCTTTTTCCTCTGCAGAATTAGAAGATAAAAAGAATAGTAAAAAACTAGTTATTTAGAACAGGTTTTTATCAATCAATCAAAAACATTTATCAAGGGGCGCCTGGGTGGCTCAGTGGGTTGGGTCTCTGCCTTCGGCTCCAGTCCTGATCTCAGGGTCCTGGGATCCAGCCTCTTTGCTCTTTGCTCAGCAGGGAGCCTGCTTTCCCCTCTCTCTCTGCCTGCCTCTCTGCCTACTTGTGATCTCTGTCAAATACATAAATAAAATCTTAAAAATATTATCTAGTAATAAATATTACTCAAGTAATAAATATTAAAGATAACTACTTGTTGTCCAACAAATAAAATACCTGAGAAGAGTCATACTTATGTTCAAAGATTTTACAAAATGATTATAAAACTATTACTTTGTAAAACAATAAAAACAGTAACGAAGAAGCCACAACTTCAAACAAATAAAGGAAAGTAACAGAAATAAGCATGAAATTATGGTGCTGAGTATAGCTCACGTTCAGGGAGTAAGAGTTGACTAGAGGTAGAAGGGAATGAAGGCAATTTCCCAGTTTTAATCAGACAACATCAATACAGTGGGGAATAGATTCATCTGATACTTCCCTGGGCTCACAGCTGCAAGTGATTGAAAATGTTAAGTGGAAGCTCCAAATATTTATTCTTCACAAAACAAAAATAAAAGTGGTAATTCTTGAATGACCTAACTTGTGCATGTGTGTGTTTTTCTCGGTTTTCAAATATTTCAAATCAAAGTGATTACAACATAACGACATTCAAAATTATATTTGCATTCTAGCATAATACTCTTCAGCATATAAAGAAACATATACAAACTAATCTATACAGAAGCTTTTTTTTATTATTTAAAAACAGCATTAGAATGCCATTTTGCACATGAAACTCAGGTAATTTTAAAAAACTCAAAGGAATACTTTGTAACAGCTGCTTCCTTCTCCCTAAACGATTGCCTTTTGGACTTTGTACCTTCCAAATGTCGAGTGTATTTTAAATGTCTCTTAATGTTCAGAGCTTTTTTTTCCCCACCCCAGCAATCAACGTTAAGATTATACCACACCTGCTCTCCTGTTCAAGTTTCACTTTTTTTGAACTTAGCACTAGACTCTAAGAACTGAATTTAGCTTTCTGATTCATGTCTAAAAAAATGAGCCAGTAGGATTTTTACTAATTTGTGGCCATCAGTCATTTAACTGGGCCTCTCTAGTGTTCAGAGATGTCTCATTCCGTGATAGAAGGGCAGTTAACACCTGTAAGGTAATTATATCTACCAAATGCTGTTGGCCAGAAATCTGAATATATAATTGTTCTAGCCATCTGTTAATTGTTCTATTTGAATCACTTATTTCATCTTATACATTTACTTGGCATCTACAGGCTTTTGCTAGCCTTTCGAAATACTACATTTGCTTGTGGTTTATAAGTCCATCATTTAGATGGGACTTTTAACTCTTTGGGAGAAGATGCAAATTAAATGGATAAAAAGCATGTGTATGCATGTGTGGGGTGGGGAGGAAGAAAATGATACTGGTGAGAGGGAAGACCAAATAAGAAAGTAAATCCTTTTCAGAGGGTAGTAGAAAATGAACAGTGATTTCAGGGTCCTGAGTTCTAGCCCCAGGTCAGACTCCTTGCTCAGCGGGGAGCCTGATTCTCCCCTGCCTGTCATTCCCCCTACTTGTGCTTGCTCTCTGTCTCCGCCTCTCTCTCTCTCTCTCTCTCTCTCGCTTTCTCTGTGTTAAATGAATAAAATCTTTAAAGAAATTCATTAAGAAAATGAATACAGAAGGCAAGAGTTGATGGGATGATAGCTGGATAACTGAGATGCAATTCTACTTGACATCCTAGAAATTAAAGAAAAAGCATTACTGATCTCTGTCACAAGGAGCCCCCAGCTAAAGGGATTGATAAATTTTCTCACATCAAGCAGCTGAAAAAACATTCGGTGCCCTCCTCCCCCGCCCCCCAAGGATCTAAGCCTTAAAGTGAAACCCTCAGGTTGCCCGGAGTGATTCAGAGCTCTGCAAATGTTTGATATACATTTTTTTTTTGCAGTATTTTAACATAATAAATACTATTAACAGGAGTCTGAAATTCACTAGCTTTGTGATTTTAGGCAAGTTTCTTCACAGTACCTCAATTTCAGCATCTGTATAGATCAAGGAAAACTAAACAGGAAGCCTAAGAGAGAGAATATAGGTGAACACTCTCATGGGTACCCAGCATATAGGGAGAGCTCAGTAATGATGACCTCTCATGGGGCACCTGGGAGACTTGTGGCTCAGGTCATGATCTTATAGGTCCTGAGATGGAGCCCAGCCTCAGACTCCATGCTCAGTGGAGTCTACCCTTACTCTTCTCCCTTACACCTGCTCTCTCTCAAATAATCTTTACAGAAATAATGATTACCTATTATTATTATAATCATCACTAAGACAATTCTAACACTTGGTAGACAACTAGTATTTTTACATTTTTACTGCAGATTAATTTTTCTACAGGCTTCTTTAGACATCCAAGTGTCTGAGTACCTTAAGCAGATGGCAAGGCTAAGTGGGCTGAACAGTGGCCCCCAAAACAGAGATCACTCTCTGGAACGTCTGAATGGGGCCTCATTTGCAACTAAACTCTGTGAAGAGGTCATTAAGGAGAGAATTTCTGCATGAGATCAGCCTGGATTAGGGTGGGCTCTGAATTCAATGGTGAGCATCCTTATGAGACAGAAGAGGAGAAAACAGAGACACCCAGGAGTGAAAGCCATGTGCACACGACACAGAGATCACAGCTACGCATCTAGAAGTCAAAAAGCTCCAACGAAAGCCAGAAGCATCAGAAACTGGAAAAGGCAAGGAAGGATTCTGTCCCAGAACCTTCTGAGATGGACATGGCCCAGCTGACACCTTGAGTTAAGGCTTCCGGCCTCCAGAACTGTGAGAGAAACTTGCTGCTGTTTGGTCACCCAGCTTGTGGTTATTTGTTAAGCCAGCCTTAGGGCATTAACACACAGGACTAAGAAGCAGTTTGTTTGCACGAGGCTTTTTAAAGTCAGCCCTGAATGTTCACCCCAATAGCACTGCACAAGCAAGATCATTGTTCTTTTTTTAATACATGATATATTTTAGACTAGTTATGGATTTAAGAAGCTGTCCAAATATAGCACAGATTAGCCATATATTCCATACCCAATCTCTGTTATTATTAACATCTCCACTGATATGGTACATTTGCCAATTAAAGAACTAATATTGATATGTTATTAACAACTAAGCTTCTTACTTTATTCTGACTGAATTACATTCACTTGGCTTTTATCTAAGGTCATTTTTCTGGTCCAAGCTCCTATCCAGGAGATCATGTGACACTTAATCAACATGCCTTCTTTAGCTCAAGTCTGTGATAGTTCCTTAGCCTTTCCTAGTTTTTGATGACCTTGACAGTTTTGACAAGCACTGGTCAGATATTTTGAAGGATGTCCCTTTACTGGAGTTTGTCTGATGTTTTACTCAGGATTAGATTGGATCTGTGGGTTTGGGACAGGAGACCAGAGGGGTGAAGTGCCATTTTTATCACATTTCGTATCAAGGGTACAGAATATCACTGTGACTTGTCACTATTGACGTTGACATTGATCACTGGCTGAAGTCGTGTTTATCGAGGCTTTCCATGGCAGTGCTACTCTTTTTCCCACCACTTTGCAAACTATCAGCTCTGGGAGGAAGTCACTGTGGAAAGCTCAATCTCGAGGACAAGAGAAATCATGCTCCATCTCTGTGAAGGTAGTTATTACCTACATAAATTATTTGGCATTATTCTGCATGGGGAGGTGATCTATTCTTCCTCATTTACTTATTCAACCACTTATAACATTATAGAGTCATTTTTTGTTTGTTTATTTTTAATACTCAGGTTGTAAATCCAAAGCTAAGCTACTTTGTTTTCCTGAAATTGTTCCTGTTTTGGAAACGATTGGAACCTATCTTAGTTGCCTCCTGTCCCTTTGACAAATTCCCCTCTCCCTCCCCACTCACTGTGGGTTTCCTTTTTCTTTTCTTCTTTTTTTAAACCATTTCCTTATTTTCTGACACTATATGATGATCCAGGCTCATCTTGTCTTTTTTCCTGCCTCAGTCCTAGAATCAGCCATTTCTTCAAGAAGCCCTGTTTCCTGGTACTGAAAACCAGTACTGGGTGGTTGGAGGTACGCTCGTGATTACCAGGGCGGCATTGCTCCTATACCCTCTCAACTGACAACCTGTGTACATGCTATTTCTTTTTTTTCTTTTTCTTTTTTCAATAGTATTTTTATAAAATCTATTACATATATATATGTACATATATTTATTTATTTATTTATTTATTTTGGGCAGGGGGGGCATGAAAAAGGGGGAGGCAGAGAGAGAATCTCTGGTAGACTCTCCATGGAATGCAGAGCCAGACACAGGTTTGGTCTCACAACTTTGAGATCATCACCTGAGCCCATATCAAGAGTCTGGTGCCTAACTTACTGAGCTGCCCAGGTATCCCCCCCACATTTTTCTTCCTTCCTTCCTTTCCTTATTTATTTATTTATTTATTTGGTCTTACAGCACGAGCTAGGACTTTTAGTATTATAGTGAATAGGAGTGGTGACAAAGGACATCCTTCCTCGTTCCCAATCTTAAGGCAAAGATACTACTTTCATATATGTTCAGTGCATTCAGTTAAATTTCAAGCTAAGCTGAGGTGCATACCTTTGGCTCATGTTCTTGCTGTGGTGAGTTTTTTCCCCTTATTATTACCATCTCACATATTATATGACTGGCTTATTTACTATGTTATTGCCCCAAAGGGCAGGGATCTTTGTTTTGTGCACTGTTGTGTGCCAAACACCTTGAACAACTTCCTGGCACATATCAGGGTGCAATTAATACTTGGTAGAATGAACTGGGTACGTTCTTGGGTTGTTGTGGGTACTGCTTATTTAAATTTTATTAAAACATTTCACGTGAGTTGAAATAACTACTACTAGAAAATTTCTAAATAAACTTGATGATGGAAGAGTCAAGGCTGTAAAGATCAATAATAAATAACAAATCATATTTGGACAATGAGATTTTTCAACCCGTGTAGACAATATTGACAACAGTATAAAAGCAATATACCCCAAATTATCACTCAGAGCCAAAGGTTCATCTATAATATGAAAAATTTTATGAGTGCTTCTTGTCATCTATGTTCACTATTTATGACAATAACAAGTACTTGAGACCTCAGTTGTAGAATGTTATGAAAATCTGCAAAATTATTTCATGGAGGAATACAACTGACGCATGACCATGAGACAACACCAAGCTCTAAGTCTGTGTTACCACATATTCTGCGATGTGATATTATTAAAAACAAACAAAATTTATGTCTGACATTAAATATGCACTTAATTTCCATAACAATGGTGATAGCAATAGCTACAATTTGTTGATTACTTACTGAATTCATTTCTAGGGATGCTGTAACAAATTACCACAAACCAGTGTCTTAAAAGAACAGAGAGGGACACTTTCACAGTTACAAGTCTGAAACCAAGATGCCGGGAGAGTTGGTTCCTATGAAACGCTCTGACAGCTGCAAAGGATCCTTGGTGTTCTTTCACTGGCTCATGTCAGCATGACTCCAATCTCTACATCTGTTTTCACATGGCCTTCCTTCCTGTGTGCCTGTCCTCTTCTTCTGAGGATATTAGTGACTAGATCGAGGATTCACCCTAACTCAGCATGACCCCATCTTAATTTATATCCTAATCACACCTGCAAAGACCTTATTTCTAAAGATTTTATTTATTTGACACAGAGAAAGAGAGAGCGAGAGAGGGAACACAAGCAGGGGGAATGGGAGAGGGAGAAGTAGTCTTCCCACTGAGCAGGGAGCCCAATGTGGGGCTGGACCCCAGGACTCCAGGATCATAACCTGAGCTGAAGTCAGTTGCTTAACCAACTGAGCCACCCAGCCTCCTCCAACCTTATTTCTAAATAAAATCACAGTCACTGTTACTGGGGATAAGGATCTGAATCTCTCTCAGAGGGGATACAATTCAACACTTTATACCTAATATCTGACAAGAACTAGGCTAAGTATTGAACAGATGTCAGTTCTTCTAATGCTCACAACTATTACTACGAAATAGTACTAAGGTTATGAATAAAACAAGGGTTATCATATTATCTCATTAGGGACCTAAGATACAGAGAGGTCTAGTCAGTTTCCCAAGGCCAGTGAAGCCTCCTAAGAGAATGTTATGCTGATAGCAGGAGAAACCAGAGTGACAGCTTCTACAGAAGTGAGGGCCTCACTGTGTTCAGGTGGCTGTGGCCGGCTGTACCTGCCAAGTGCATGCTGTCCATTAAGTGCAGCATCTTTCCAAACACTGTGAGATAATGGCCTACAACTTGTCCTTCATATTCACATGCAGTCTTTGCAATACGGCAGTGACTTTTACAATGTCTTCCTGCAAACCAAAGCGTTTTCGTCAGTCCAAAGGTGGACTATTGGAAATGAAAAGAATAATTCCTGCTTTATTTTTGTTGAAGAGACATAAAGATCTCAATTAGAACACAGACACAGGGCTTTGGCTGGTTTTTGACTAGGATTCTATTTAGTGGAACAAGATCACTTTCTTGAAGCGAGGCCAAAATGTTACCTGCAGGGAATGGGTCTTTGGTGAAATTAAAAGTTGTAGTTAGACTCAACATGCAAAGTAAGGTAAAAATGATGTTGCTAACTCATACTAAATATCTGATTGAGCAGAACATTGATATGGTACCTTGTAACACTTCGCTTTACCTCACCCAAACTGAACTCTTTGCTAGTGAGCACTGAGAGCAGCAGATAAATTCTCTGAGTAATTCAGGACTAAAACAGTTTCCAGTGATTCTTCTTTTAAGCTTCCAGATCAGCTTTAAAACATTATCCTGGAATTGCAAAATAAACTATTAAAATACATTTCTTCCTAATTACATGAATTTTCTACATGAATCCAGATTTTCCTGACACTATGAAACCAAAACAAAACACAAAAATCAACTGGATGTTGAGGTTAACAAGATAGCAGCTGCCATCCAAAACCAATAAAGTTCAATTTTTTAATCAAAATACTCTTGGCTTATAAGTAAAGTTCATATATTTTTGAAATAAATATATATTTATAGCAGTATTTGTTGGGCTTTCATATTGATTTCATTTTTAAAAAATGGCTCTCAGTGTGGAATCACTTACATACTCTATGAGGACCAAAATCCCTGGTTTCTATAGATAGCCAAAAAGGAGATGGTTATTCATCTTTTCATCGTCAAATTTAGATACTCTCACCCCATCTTCCAGCCATACCGGTTATGCATCTGTAGGCACCTTCCTTCAGACTGGAAGGCCCTCCTCTTCTCTTTTTCTCAGGCTGCAAAAGGTACTCCTATCTTTCAAGTTCAGCTGAAAAATCTCCCTCAATGAACACAGAGCCAGCCATCACCTCCTTTCTTGGGGCTCCCATAGTATTATCCCAAGCAAATATAATTTCAAAACCTCATGGCAAACTCTGTAAAAGCAATATCTGCATGTTACTGTGCTTCTCAAACAAGGGTCTGTGTGTGTCCACAGGAGACAGGAGAAAAGTCACTTTAATTATGGCCACCCTACCCTGGATTCCAAAGATTTAGGGAAGATGTCCTGTTAAATGCCAGAAGAAAGAATGCAAAATTCACATGAATTTTTAAGAAATAGCAAAAAATTCCAAAGGAATTTTCCTGTTGGAAATTAAAAAGTCAGCCTATATCTTTGATGGGAAATTGTGACAGTGAGGTCACTTGTATATATTCAAAAGCTAATATAAGGCACCATGTTTGTGGAATGAGTGATAAATGGGAGCTAAATAAGCCACTGACATAAACCAATACTTCAATGTACCACAGCAGGAGTTCTTTCTTTAAAGCTGTTACCAGCACCCATTTCTGAAAAGCGAGGCTAAAGGGGGCCTATTGATTTCATCAGGAAATATTGCTAGTAATTGCATTTACTACTTATTGGACCCATGATTTGTATAGCAAGAGATCTTGGCTTAGTATATGGGTCTTCTTCCTTGCTTTGAAAATCGTACAATTTGTCACAACTTGATTTATCTTTTATTTGTTTAACTTGGATCATGACTTTGCCTACACTTGTTTCTTTCTTTTCATTCTGATTATTCCACACAAGCTCAATGTCTCTACAATGATTTTTCCACACATCTCAGAGTAAGCATCTCTCCATTGCTTTTAAGGTAAAATGACCAATACTGATCATGTGTGGCACATTTTTGGTAATAAACTTGCTTACAGGAAAAATTAAAAAAATATTTCTTCCCTTATTGCACTAGAATCTATTGTTTTCATGTAACACTGCTAGTAACTTGTTTTCTTTTGATCACCGATTAATTTTGATCACCAGAAATTAAATATTTGCTGAAATTAATTTGGTGCTCTCAGATTCTTTCCTCCTTCTTGTTACATTCATGCAAGAGGCAGTTTCACAGTATCTTAACAGAGAAATTACTCAATAAATGTTTGCTATATTGAACTGAAGGGAGTAAGAAATGCCATCACTTTTCGGAGATACTGGAGTCAAGGCAAAAGTGAGGTGATCTATCACTGCTAACAAAAACAATACATGCACATAAATGTAAAAACATAATGGCATATTCAACCCATTTACAAGTTGAACATCATTACTTCCAACACAATCTCAAACTAATAGTATTTAGAAAAAAATTTAGGTAGTGCATTTTATTAGGCAGATCCCTACTCCCATTTCATACACACTTTATTGTCATTTCATGACGAGATGTGTCATCATGTCAGTTGAGAACATTAATCTTGCTTAGACTCAAAAGAGAAAAAAAATGCCATCCAAGGAAAGCAATGAAGCATTTCCCTGTATCTTTTATGTTTAAAGGCTTTCTGAGTGTCATCAGATAATGTCACATTCAGACAATCATCTTTACCAGTTCTGAAGGTACAGCTCTGCTCCTGTTGCTGGGCACGAAGTTTTTAAGAATACAGTAGGAATTATAACATGGTATGTAACAGGGTTCTAACATGGTTTAAATTAAAGAACATTTTAGAAGACAATACTGCAGAAATTAAATAAAATAACTGCTTAAGTCAAAAGATTAAGGCATCTTAATGTGGAATAAAATGTATTCTAGGTATTCGGCTTATAATTTTTCTATCAATTATTTTCTCACATAGCTAGAATACTAAATCTGTTTCTGCAAATAACACATTTCTTCTAAAGATGTGCTCTCAGTAATAAATCCTGCAATGTACTTACTGATGTGCTTTTCTTCAAAGAAAGGTTAGCTCCGCTTTGCTGTCAGGACACGTATGAATGTTGTAATGTACAACCAGTGTCCATTCTCAGTGAGTGGTACCATCGACTAATGAATTATAAGTTGGAAACCTAAGAGCATGGCTCCCCTTACCTCCATATTCTTCCCTCAAGTCCTATAAATTTTTCCTTCTGTGTCTTTTAAATCTAAGTCATTCTCTTACACAAATGTTGATCTAGGATAATGAGATAAAAATAGGTATGATGGGGCAAAAGGGTTTTATTTAAAAAACGATGGGTTAAACAAATTGAGGTTATTTAACATATGATTTATTGAGCATTGAACGTGTTTACTGTCAATTTAACACTCCGTACCACATTTCAAAAATTCATTCAGCAAAGACATTTAATATTTGGGAACTATCTGAACAAATAATGAACTATTTCTTCAAAAATAAAAGGCTTGCTGTGGTTTAGAAAGTATATAAAACTGGGAACAGTTCACCTCAAATTTAAGATCCCTAAAATTCTAGAAACAGACACATTAACAAATGCACTAGATACAAAACTCCAAACAAATGAATAATTGAATTTTATTTTAAAGAACTCGGTTTGAAAGCAAAAGGTTGTGGGGTCAGCTTCTCCACTCCAGAATTACATAATTTGCTGTTGCATGAACGAGCAATTGTTGTCTTCTGTCTTATAATTTCCATCCATTTCACATCCTCATGGGACTGGAAATGCCTACTCTCTGCTCCTCTTCACAAACACCTTGTGCCCTAATTTTTTTTTTCCTTTCCTCCATTTTAAGACGAGAGAATTGAGGGGAAGGTGGTACATTGAAAAGAAAAATCAATTCCCTAAGAAGCAGTAAAAAGCGTAACTGAAATAATACACTACAAATTGTGCAGGGACGGAGCTTTGAGCATTCAATTCATGCCGGGGCTTTCTTTCAAAGTCACAGAAAGATAAAGCAGCAATTGTGATTTTGGAAATCTTCCAAATCTCAGCTGTGCATTGCTTGAAAAACTACTTCTGTGGTGACAAAACATGGGTGATCAGGTGGGAGCTGAGCAAAGGACACATGACCTAATAAAAATCTATGGGGAGCCATGTTGGAAGAGAGACCACCACTAGGAAAGCTGTAGTCTGCATCTGCTTGTGGGGGGATGACAGGTGTGCAGTAGGACTCAGGTAGTCTTTAACTACTGTTCAATGTAAAATTAGCTCTTGTCTGTTCTCAGGCATCTCAGCCTCTCAGTATAGAACAGATATCCAACTTTCACTGCAGTTTTGGCTGAAAACTCATCCAGGGCCCCACCAGCCAGAAGTGAAATTAGGACACCTGCAGGATAAATGCCCTCCTTTAAGTCAAGTGGAGTCGTGTAATAGTGCTTTTATTTCCCCTTAAAAAGACTGGGTTTTAAAAGGGATATCCCTAACCTACCATCTCCTAGTTTATGAGAAAACATGATTAACTCTTCAAGGATTAGTTTTCTCACTCTATTTATATAAGACTGTTAAGTCAGAGGTAACAAATGCTGTGCTAATGTAACTCGAAAGTTGCCAACTGCCAACAATTAGCGTTTTTATCTGAGCTCTGATTTCTGCCCTAAATAAAACTAGTACACTGGTTAATAATTTGTATATAAAATATTTAATTAATTATTGCCACTGATGTACACAAATTATGTCTCCAAAGGTCAAATACCTTTTCCAGGCAAATCATTATGAAGCACTGTAGTGCCAAAAAAAAAAACCCGAAAACAAAAACCAAAAACTACATCTGTAATCAAAGTAGCAAAATGAAATGTATACTAAACATATCATATGAAAGGTCAAGTATAGAAACAGTGACAGGTGTGCAGTTTTAGAACTAGAACTAATGCCATCCATTACAGTTGCTTCCTCTGATTCTCTCTTGTTCTAATTAAGGCCCACTCCAGAGAACAGTACCAATATCAAGCTTTATCACAGGTCTTTCCCGAATCACACAGATGGCACCACCATTTAGTGGACACAGGGTAAGAGTCATTAGTTAAATATATGGCATACATGAAGTCAGAAAATGACAGATGCTGGCGAGGATGTGGAGAAAGGGGAACCCCCCTACACTATTGGTGGGAATGTAAGCTGGTGCAACCACTCTGGAAAACAGCATGGAGGTTCCTCAAAAAGTTGAAAATAGAGCTACCCTATGACCCAGCAATTGCACTACTGGGTATTTATCCTAAAGATACAAATGCAGTGATGCAAAGGGGCACATGCACCCAAATGTTTATAGCAGCAATGTCCACAATAGCCAAACTATGGAAAGAACCTAGATGTCCATCAACAGATGAATGGATAAAGAAGAGGAAATATACATATACAATGGAATACTATGCAGCTATCAAAAGAAATGAAATCTTGCCATTTGCAATGACATGGATGGAACTAGAGGATATTATGCTCAGCGAAATAAGTCAGTCGGAGAAAGACACTTATCATATGATCTCCCTGATATGAGGAAGTGGAGATGCAACATGGGGGGTTTGAGGGGTAGGAAAAGAATAAATGAAACGAGATGGGATCGGGAGGGAGACAAACCATAAGAGACTCTTAATCTCACAAAACAAACTGAGGGTTGCCAGGGTGGGGGTTTGGGAGAGGGGGGTGGGGTTATGGACACTGGGGAGGGTATGTGCTATGGTGAGTGCTGTGAAGTGTGTAAACTTGGTGATTCACAGACCTGTGCCCCTGGGGCTAATAATACATTATACGTTTATAAAAAAAAATTAAAAATTAAAAAAAAATCAAAATAAAACAGAAAAAAAAAATATGGCATACATGACTCCTCGTTTAGTGTAAGAACATCACCTTCATTCTATCTTCCACCAAAATCTTCCTACCACACACAACCTGAGATCTACCTATGTTACCTGCTGATCTAATAGCCTTTTTCTCATGTAATTTTGTGAAGTCTGATGCCACATAAACCAGGGAATGGCATGACTTTCCCATCAGCCAGATTTGAACACCTGGGGTCAGCATCTTCCACTCCAGTAAGAGAGCAACTCGCCACAGAGAGACACTCAAAAGCTACTAAGATTTTCACATTTACTCACATTATCTCATCAGGTAGAAAAGGAAGTGAAACTGTTATGTTTCATTTCTTTAAAAAGCTCATTTCTTTAAAAAAGAGCTATTTAAAATCAAATATTAAAAAATTAACATTTAGAGCTTAGGCAGATAATTTGTGAATTAGTGTGATTTCCTTTGCTCTATATAATATATTTACTATGGAAAATATGAGTAGAATGATGTGATTTACAGGAAATGATACTGACAATAAATCTCTCAGGTCACTTCTACTTTAAACTTTATATTGTTCTGATACCTAATGTAAACATCAGAAACAGAACATTTTCGTGCATGAAACACACAGATCGTAAGATAAACCTGAGAACATTAGGAGCCTTGATGTTTCTCACTCTTATGGACAAAATTTTAAAAATAAAACATGCAGACATATATATTTTTTTTCATTCTGAAACATCCATGCAAGGTGATTACATTTGACTTAAGTGTATCTATCCACAATTGGTGAGCAAAATCACATCTGAGATAACAATGTTAAACTTCTTTGGAGGATAAAAAAGATAAAGAGTTTATATTTTGAGGAACTGCATCTCACAATGTAAAAATTCATACTGAATATCTTAATTGGTATGCTGTTAAAAAGGAAAGCCATAAGTAAGTATAAAATAATAATATTTTCATAGCTATCTGTATGGAATAATGACTAAAGAAAAACTGTCCAGGTAAAATTATAATATATGTGATATATTGATTCTCAAATACTTATACAAACCCCATGCCCTTTATTCCCCAGAATGGTCCCAATGTCAAACATTCTAGCTTTTTCTACCTATAAATCATTAGAATTGTATAAAATTCCAAATATTTTAAGATTCGAACACTGCCCTTTGCAATCAAATTAACAAAACAATTTTGGAAAACTACAAGTTGTAATATTTTTACATTAATATGGTTCTAATAATACTATATTTGCCATACCTATCAACAAAATTATTCACCCATAATTAACAGAAAAAACTGTATGTGTGGTGATGCATGTTTCTATTTCCACACCTAAATGTATTTATATGATGCCAAAACAAACATACATGCCTATTTATAGCTTCTCTGAGGCATGCATGACCTTAAAAATTACTCCTGAGTTCTAACTGTTCCTAGTCTCAAAGGCTTTATTTTTTTTAATTCTACTAACAATACAAATATGATATTTAAAGTGGTTGTGTATAATTCTGGCAACAGTATGTTCTAGTCATGCACTGTGAGTGTTGTATTCTTAATGAATTAAATTTTAGGAAACTGACATATAGTCCCCCGAGTTAGTTAATTTTAGATGTCAATTTGGTTAGAGCATGAAGCCTTACTACCTGGCAAACACCAGTCTAGATGTTGCTATGAAGAAATTTTTTAGATGTGATTAGCCTTTAATCAGTAAACTCAGTAAGGCAGATTACCCTTTATAATGTAGGTGGGCCTCATCCAATCAGCTGAAGGTCTTAAGAGAAAAGACTGAGCTCCTCCAGAGAGGAGGGAATTCTGCCTCCAGACTGCCTGGAGCTCTACCCTCTTGGTTTGGCAAGCCATTGTGCCAGGATCCACATTTCA
Source organism: Neogale vison (assembly GCF_020171115.1). Taxonomy (NCBI): domain Eukaryota; kingdom Metazoa; phylum Chordata; class Mammalia; order Carnivora; family Mustelidae; genus Neogale; species Neogale vison. Next base: position 72,816,171 of record NC_058091.1, on the reverse strand, counting down.
CTTTTGGCTGAGGCTCTCCCAGGTAGAAGCAGTTGCTCTGTCTCACCAACTTTTTGCTGCTTGTACAACAAAAAACTCTGCTGATTATCAGCTTATTAACACAGCCATGTGAATGCTGGAGTCTCCCAGAACTGCTTTCTGTGCTGTTAAGATTCAGCCTAGAAGTAAGCCTGAACGACAGTGATGTCCACCTGCCCATTGCGACTCCTTAATACACTTGAAAGTGGACACTTTCAGTTAAGTTGCACTGGGGACTACACCACCCACTTTCTTTTAGGAGCAAAGCCTTCTTAGCTAGCTTTGCATCTATAATACCTCTGTGATTTCTGAGTCTGCAGAGCTGCTAATTTTGAATCCAATTGTTTTGTAACAGTGCAATTAAGCATATGAGATGTGCTCTGGGTTTGCCCCTCAGTGTGAAAATCATGTAAAGAGGCTGACTCTTGGGGCACCTGGGTGGCTCAGTGGGTTGGTTAAAGCCTCTGCCTTCAACTCAGGTCATGATCCCAGGGTCCTGGGATTGAGCTCAGCATCGGGCTCTCTGCTCAGCAGGGAGCCTGCTTCCTCCTCTCTCTCTGCCTGCTTCTCTGCCTACTTGTGATCTCTCGCTGTCAAATAAATAAATAAAATCTTAAAAAAAAAAAAAAAAAAGAGGCTGACTCTTGTTCTTAAGTGCTCCAAAAGAATAGTATCTGGGAAAGTTTTAAGAGATCATCAGGTACATGAATAAATATGGTGTTATGGGCAGAACTGTAGCCTCCTATCCCCCACCCCAAATCCATATGTTGAAGCCCTGACTCCCAGTACTTTAGAATGTGATTACATTTGGAGACAGGGTCTTTAAAACAGTGACTACACTGAAATGAGATCCTGGTTGTCCTTATAAGACGAGGACATTTACACACAAATGCGGGGGATAGGAGTGCAGAGGAAAGACCACACCCCATGAGGACACAATGAGAAGGCTGCCATCTGCAAGCCAAGGACAGAGCACTCAGGAGAAACCAAGCGTGCCTGACAGCTTGATCTTTGAACCTCTCATTTTCAAGAACTGTGGAAAGGTAAGTTTTTGCTATTAAAGCCACCCAGTTTCTGGTATTCTGTTATGGCTTACCCAACAAGCAAATACCTAGGGTGTCGGAAAATGAGGAAAAGTACATCTGAGAAAGGGATTTCAGACGAGGCTTAAAGTTCTTCCTGGGCCACACAGTCTACCTATTGAATGCACATCACAACCAAGTTCCTCAGATCTGGAATCCAAACATGCAAGGGAAGACCCCAACCACTGAAGAGCAATGGCAACTTCAAGCTCCCCCCTTTTTTCATAAAAGTTGCATAAAGGTATATTTCCTAAAATCCTGCTTCATAAAAATGCCTTTTTGAGGCCTGCTTATCTGAATACTAATTTGATCTGCTGGAAAATTCTCAGCTCACTAGTCCTCCTCAAAGCAATATAGATGCTGTTGCATTTTCTTCAGGTATTTATTGTTGCCTAGTAATTCTGCCATATGTTTATGAAAAATAAAAAAGCGCCATGCTACTTCTTTCTGTATGTGTATTTTTGGTCAAGTCCAGAGCTAGACGGAACTTGGGTGACAGCTTACAAGCAATGCATTCTTTGCTCTTTGCGCCCCGCGCTGCCATGCACCCTTCTGGCATGGCTGAATCCCTTCCGCAATGGACAACTGGATGGTTGGGTGATGTGCACGGTTCCTACCCAAGCTTCAGAATCTAGCAGACTACAGTCGGCGGAAGTGCCTCGGTCCTGAGGTAGATAGATCTTCTCCCACTGTCCAGTGATCTAATGTTCAGAACAGCTGGAATACATGACCAACTAGAAGCTCCTGCATAAACTGCCACGCGGTCTTTTCCTCTCTCCTTTGCTTTCTAGTGTCCCACTTGTGAGAACTTTGCTCTATAGGGTACAAAATGTAACCATAGATTCTCTCCATCCTAATTCTCGTTTACTCTTTCAGTAGTTCCTTAGACGGATTTTAAAACTGAGCAAGGTATTTGAAGATGGCATTTTACTTGAGAAAGCAAAACTTCTACAATAGATGAGTGGTTGCCTCATTTTCCACTTTGAAGAAACTTTTGATTTTAGTCCAGTTTCAATACACCTTTTATGTCTTGCTTCAGGGTGAGCTTACTTAGCTCTATTTCCAGAAGCACAGCACAGGTGACCCAACAATTGCATTTTATTTTTTATTTTTTTATTTTTGATTTAAGTATAGTTGACATATAGTATTATATTAGTGTCAGGGGTACAACACAGGGATTCCACAGTTCTATACATTAGTCAGTGGTCACCATGATAAGTATAGTTACCATCTGTCACCATACAAGGTTGTTAGAATATTACTGACTATATTCCCTATGCTGTATGTTTCATATCTGTGACTTATTTTATAACTGGAAGTTTGTACCACTTAATCCCTTCACTTATTTCGCATACCCCCTCCCATTTCCCCTCTGGCAACCACTAGTTTGTTCTCTACATTTATGAGTCTGTTTTTCTTTGCTCGTTGTTTGTTCATTTGTTTTGTTTTTCAGATTGCACGTTTAAGTAAAACCCACCAACTGCATTTTAAAACCCAGTTCCAACAGTACAGATATTTATATATGTGTGACCAAACAAGTAGAATAAAATAATAAATAAAATCTTGGTGGTGGGTACATAGTTGTTCACGACAATGTGATTTCAGCTGCTATATCCTTGAACTTTTACACAACTAAATATAGGGAAAAATCCAGATTCCTTCTAAATTCTGACAGTAAGTTGAACATCAGTCTATGTTTTCCATATCATGAATTGTCATTTTTTTTCTGGGCCTTCGTAGTTAATTTGGTGGCAAGTTTAGGGTTATGATGTCTAGGGCTGCTAGCCAAGCACCATTTAAAATAGAAATCTTAGTATCGCTTAACAGTAACAAATACTTATTTACTGAATCCAAACAGCATCCAGGATATTCTTTTTGAAGCAAAGAGAGGTTCACAATCTAATGAAGAAGAGCCAAAGCAATTATATTAAGTGTTCCCACAAGCTAAATAATACAGTAATGCAAAATTTAGTAATCACATGAAATTTTCCAAGCACTGAATACAAAGATTATATATCTCCTATGAATCATTTAAAAAAAAATACCAAGTATGAATTAAGAGAAATAAATGAGGATTATCCCATAAAACTGGTGTCTCCCATTTCAGGTATTTTCTTGTCCATTTAAAATATAAATATCTGTCACATAGTCCTTAAGAAGCTGGTATTTCATTTTCACAATATGTAACTATAAAAATAGGGGCTTATTATTATCAAGGGCAGATATGTATCTGGATCTGTGCCAAACTGCTTTTCTTTAAAAGAGCTACTGTATAAGTCAGTCCAAAATAAAAATAGTAATTATCTACATGTTCTCTTATTTATGTATTAAGACACTATAAAATACATACTGAATTTGTCCCGTCACTGTAAATACCAAACACTTGACAGAATAATTTTATCTTGCCTAATAGAGACTGTTTTGGGGTTAACGCTAGATGAACGTAAAATAGTTATGCAAATCATATAATTAAATTACATGTCTCACTTCTTTTCCTGATTCTTACCTGCCTTTCACTACAGAAGAACAGGTATACAATCTGGGTTACAGATTTTTGAACAGTGATCAATAAAGATGGGGAAACCTCATGAGATTTCCATAATTTTCTTTCCTATTCAAAATGGTCTGATGTTTCTGTTACATTCTAGAAATGATTGTAGCACTGACATTCCAAAACTTCTTAAATTCTCCTATCACCTTAATTGTTTTGGAAAACACTAAGTTGAATTCTTCCCACCTCTTCTTCTGTGATTAAGTTAACTCATCATTTTTCTTTACTACTTTTCATTGTTAATTGATTTCATTTTTATACAGAAACAATGATTTTTCCACTCATTATTTAGGTGTTCAGGGAACTACATATCCTGTCTTTGGAGGATCAGCAATCCTAAACCTTTCAGATCCTCTGTTTAGTTTTCAGAGTGGCAACGTAATGGGAGATAAAGGGTCATATACTGGGAAACTTAATGGACACATTCTATAATCACTTGAGTGCTTTCTCTGCAGACAGAGAAAAATACAAAAGAAATGACAAGGCTTCCATTTCCCCAAGAGACTACAACCAAAGGGGATGAGTGGTAAGCAACTGAGAAACACACGCAGGGCTATCTATCAGTGCCAAGTTCAGAGAGAGGGAGAGTAACATGAACTGGAGCAGCCTGAGGAAACAGTGTGAGCTAGTCTTGTGGGCAAGGCATGGTGAGTGGTGAAGACAATGTATCTCCTGGGAGTTTAGACTCTGGTCAGTGACCAATGGAAGGTAAAAGGAGAAAGTGAACAGTTACAGTACTGAGAATCTAAACACTAGATAAAGAATTTGGATGTGCTGCACAAAGGGTTAAGCCTTCATAGGTTTTAAGCAAGGGAATCAATTACAGGTAACCCTCTCTTTTTGTGCTTCACTTTTATTCAGATTTGCAAATGAAACGTTTTTTGTTTTTTGTTGTTATCGTTTGTCTTTTTACAAATTGAAGGTTTGTGGCAACCCTGTGTTGACTGGTCTATTGGTGCCAATTTTCCAACAGCATTTATCCACTTCATGTCTCTGTGTCACATTCTGGTAATTCTAACCAAATTTCTAAGTTTCTCTTTATTGTATTTGTTATGGGGATCTGTGATCAGTGATCTGGGATGTTACTACTCTGATTGTCATCATGAACGGCACCCACGTAAGACAAAGAACTTAATAAATGTTGTACATTTGGACTGTTCCACCCTCTGGCCAGCTGTTCCCCATCTCACTTCTTCTTCTGACCTCGCTATTTCCTGAAACACAACAATAATGAAATTAGGCCAAAAGCCCTACACAGGGTTCAGGTGTAGGTTTCTAAGGGCTCTAAGGGTTCAGGTGAAAGGAGAAGTTACATGTCTCACTTTAAATCAAAAGCTAATATGATTAAGCTTGGTGAGGAAGGCCCATCAAAAGCTGAGATCGGCCAAAAGCTCCCCTCCCGAGAAACAGTTTAAGGGCAGATATGGAGAAAGTCTGAGTGGGCTGGACAGGAGATCCTTGACATTCTCTTAAACCATAATAGTCCCTTAAGCTGAAGCCTGATCCAGAGCAAGGCTGTAACTTTCTTCAATTCCATGAAGGCTGAGAGAGATAAGAAAGCTGCAGAAAAAATTTAAAGCTAGCAGAGGCTGGTTTAAAGAAAAGAAACTGTCTCCATGACATACATAAAAGAGCAAGGTGAAGCAGCAAGCTATCCAGAAGAGCTCGATTAGATCATTAATGAAGGTGGCTACATTAAAGAACCAATTTCCAATGTAGATGAAATAACCTTATATTGGAAGAAGATGCCATCTAAGACCTTCATAGCTAGATAAATGCCTGGCTTCAAAGCTCCAAAGGACAGGCTGACTCTCTTGTTAGGGGCTAACGCAGCTGGCGAGTTTAACGTGAACCAGTGTATATTTACCATTCCAAAATCGCTAGGGCCCTTAAGGAGATATGCTAAATCTACTCTGCGCTCTATAAATGGAACACTGAAGCCTGGATGACAGCACATCTGCTTATAACATGACTTACTGAATATTTCAGGCCCATTGTTAAGACCTACTGCTCAGGGGGTGCCTGGGTGGCTCAGTCAGTTAAGCCTCTGCCTTTGACTCAGGTCATGGTCTCAGGGTCCTGGGATCAAGCCCCGCATCAGGCTCTCTGCTCAGCAGGGAGCCTGCTTCTCCCTCTGCCTCTGCCTGCCTCTCTGCCTACATGTTATCTCTCTCTCTCTGTCAAATAAATAAATAAAATCTTTTTTAAAAAAATCTACTGCTGAGAAAAAGATTTCTTTCAAAATATTACTGCTCATGGACAATGCACTTGGCCACCCAAGAGCTCTGATGGACACATACAATGAAATTAATGTTATTTTCATGCCTGCTAACACAACAGTGATTCTGCAGCCCATGGATCAAGGAGTCATTTCAACTTTCAAGTCTTATTACTTCAGAAATACATTCGTAGGGCTATAGCTGCCATAGATAATGATTCCTCTGATGGGTCTAGAAAAGTATGTTGAAAACCTTCTGAAAAGCACTCACCACTCTAGATGCCATAAAGAACATTCATGATCCATGGGAAGAGGTCAAAAGGTCAACATGAATAGGAGTTTGGAAGAAGCTGATTCCACCCCTCATGGATGACCCTCGGGGGTTAAGAACTTCAGTGGAGGAAGAAACTGCAGATATGGTCGGAACAGCAAGAGAACTAGAACTAGAAGTGGAGCCCAAAGATGTGACCGAATTGAGGCAGGCTCATGATCAAACCTGAACAGATGAGGAGTTGCTTCTTATGGATGTTTTTTGTGATGGGATCTACCCTTTGTGAAGAGGCTGTAAAGATAGCTGAAATGACAACAAAGGACTCAGAGTATCACACAAACTTAGTTGTTAAAGCAGTGACAGGGTTGGAGAGCACTGACTCCAATTTTGAAAGAAGTTCTATTGGAGCCTTGCATGCCAAAGAGAAATCATTTGTGAAAAGAAGAATGAAGTGGCAAACTTCACTTATTTTAAGAAACGGGCACAGCCACCCCAGTGAAGCAACCACTACTCTGATCATCAAGCAGCCATCGAGGCAAAAACCTCCACCCGCAAAAGATGATGATTCACTGCAAGTTCAGGTGCTGGTTAGCCCTTTTCAGCAATACGGTATTTTTAAATTAAGGTATGTACATTTTGAAGTCATAATGCTATTGCACACTTAATGGACTATAAAATAGTGTAAACATAACTTTTATATGCCCTGGGAAACCAAAAAAATCATTTGACTCATTTTATTGTGCTATTCCCTTTATCGAAGTGGTCTGGAACCAAACACACAGTATCCGTGAGGTATGCCTTTTATGTTAAAAGCGGTATAAGGAAAAGGTAAATCTGTTGGTACACAGAATAAATTTCATTTTTGAGGAAAGCCTGGAAAAAGGTTGTCTTGGAAGCAGCTGCAGCGGTCTGTGTGAGAAGCAGTGAGAGCCCAAATAGCTTTACAGTCATCTCAGACATCTTAAGAATAAAATGTCATGAAAAGACATGTGTCTAACATCTAAAACGTGGAATTTCAAGAAACTATAAATAAAGAACTCCTATCTTCTTTTTGTTCTTAAAGTTCCCCTATTCAGATCAGAGTTATGAAAACAGACTTTTTATGCTAATGAAGAAATATGCAACTTTGAGGAAGGCCTTTCCAAATAATTAGGGTTCCTTCTGATCATTAAGTTAATGCAGTCAATAAATCTCTCTCCTTCTATTCTCTCCCTCTTCCTTTCTAAGACTAACCCTAATATACAAACATACCTAAAGCCCGGTCTCCCTTCACTGACAGTTCCTGATGAGCAGTCTGGACTCTAGAATCAACATCCAGGGGCTCTGGGTAAACTCTGGGGGTACAGAAGAGTTGATGAGAGGGGACCCCAAATTCAACTGATGTCACATACCATGTTTGGTTTTCATTTTGTACTTTGGACACAATAGTTTTGCTTCTGTTTCTCCAGGAACAATTTTTTTTCCTTCGTTTTACCCAAATAAACTGGCATTGAGCAATTAAAAATAAAACTGAGAGAAGAAAAGCAGGATGAACAAATGCTGAGAACAGCCATAGGTTCCTTAGACACTCATCTCAGCATTCCCTTCTCTGCAGTGGAGAAAGACATTTCCTCGCTTCCTGTTTAAAAGACTACTGCACCCTTGGCTTCCATGCAGATGCCCATGTTGCTTCCTGACTCTTTAATGCTGACATTATGTAGAATTCATCATATACCTGGCAATGTAGAAGTAAATGAGTAATGTTTATGAGTAATGAGTAAAGTAAAGGAGTAATGATGGCTAAATGTATCATTCACACCACTTTGAAGATAAAACCCTAAATGTGAGGTTTCATTTACAGTCGATGGACACGATGAGGAGACTATATTATAATCCTATGGGAATGAGACAGAATTTGGAAAAGGGGGCATTTGAAATTGGTAAATTGAGAAATGTATAACAATTGTTTTTTTCCCTTTAATTTCAAATATTATCTTCAAAATAGGTAACTCAAAGTACAGTTATCAGTAGTCAAATATCTCACAGTAAATGTCAAAAGCTGCCTAAGATATCTCTCCTTTACCAGTCCCATCTTCAGCCTGAATTATTGCTATGGTGTCCTTTGGTTCTAAGATAAGTACAACAAAACTGATTTGGATATTGACTAGAGTCATATGCACGTGATTTTTCTGTAATTTGTGGGAAAAACGATCTTTTCAAGAAGGAGTAAGGTGATTATTTGAACTCCTGAATACACTCCCAGCATTATTATGGCTAGAATTTAAGATGTCCATTTATAGGCAAATATTTTCAGGGTAATAGACTAGATCCAAATGAAGTAGGTTGCTAAATGCAGTTGGACTTTTGGGTTTAATTCCTTCGTCGGCTTTTGCAATTTAATGTACTTTTAAATTCATACAAAAACCCAGTTTCCACTTAATGAAATAGTCTTATATTGGCAGAAGTGATCTATATCTCTTAAATATGAAGATTAGTTATCTAAAGAAGAGCACAGCATTTTGCTTTGACTGGGCAGTAGATGACTCCATTCAGAAGCGGGTATCAAAAAAAAAAACGGTTTCCAAGGCTTTAAGCCTGTCTCATGACTTCTCTTGTCTTCTAGAAAAGCCTACTGACTTGCACTTTTACACTCAATGCATTTTGATTATTTATTAAATGCATCTTGGTTTCTTGATTGGTGAGAAAAAATTAAGCCCATGAAGGCTTGATGCCTATTAAAATTAAAGTACAAAAAGGAAGATCTAGATTATTTTATCTTGTGTGGTATTTCATTAAATTTCATTTAAAACTGTTATACCATAAGTCAAACTTTGAAAATGTGTAACTAACATTTTATCCTGTTAGTTCTGGTAATTCAAGTTTCTTTATAGCTCAAGGGAAAAATCTTGACAAAGAAAATTAAAATTTCAATACAAATTATGGACTAATATAATATTTCCAAAGATAAAATAATATCCTTCTACATATATCAAGGAAGGGTTATATATTAAAAACAGAGATAACACACTTATTTATATCTTTGACTAATACCATAAAATTTACAAAAAAACATATTGAATAACAAGGTTTTCTGAACAAAAGGAATGTAAGAGGATGATTTTAGAATATTTTAGTCACAAATATTACCTTAAAACGAAAAAGAAAAGCAAAACAATACAAATCTCAACTAAATCCCAAAGTACTCCAACAGCTAAAGCAGCATCAGAGATACAACAGGTCTAAGGGCAAATTTGACGTACAGCCTCTGACCACCTTTTAAAAAGCTTTCCTATGTTCTCAAGCAGAGTTTTGAGTGGCTAGAATATATTAATTCCATTTTGGCTACAAAAGCATTTTATATTTATTTGTTTTGATTATAAAATTGTTGCATATTATCTTGGCCTTGGTTCTCTGATACGCTGCCCTTTTCTTAATGTACTGGTATGAGTTTTAATAATCTGTTTAATTCTCACTTTCACACAGATACTGGAAGAAAAAACATTTAAATGATTTTCCAACTTTACCTTCAATTTTGTAAGTCTTGTTAGTTTTTCAACACATATGGTACAATACATTGCACCATCTAAAATAAGATACATTTTTTCTTCCAAGCATCAAATTCTAATAATCATTAATCAGCTCAAAAATGCATTAACCTCAAAAATGCATTAACCTCAAAATACCTCAAAAATGCATTAACATACATGCGTGTATACAGGTATATATCACTGTGTGTATTTACACATTTAAGTACATGTATATATAAATGTCTATGTGCATATGCATATAAAGACCATACAGATATAATACAAGCATTATAAATGACAATCCATGAGCTTGCTTTCTGTTCGTTAGTCATCACCCCTGAACCAGAGAGCAGACAGAGCTCAGAACATGGGCTCAACAAGCAACACAAATTCATCCAATTTTACTTTAAAATTCAAATTGAGAAGCCTGCAGAGAGGCTGATAAGCTGTCTAGTAGAGTATAAAGTCCACCACAGGCCTTAAGATCTTACACAGGTGGATTATGTGTAATGAAGTAAAAGGAATAAATGTCATCTAAGGTGAACAAATCCATCACAAGTCTCACCCAGGCAAGTCAAACACTGGAAGTGCTCTGGAAATTATGAACACAACATTCCATGGGATGTTACAAATATAAATACCACAAAGTATATGTATTGCTTTCATAGATATGTGTCTTCCAAATGCAAATATACTTCTTCTTAAACAGATAATAATATAGAGGAAAACTTGGAACTTTTTTCATAGAGAAGTGGACTCAGGAAAATTAGGATGTGTAAATAAAAAGAAAATACCACTAAGTCTTAGCCATAACAACAATAAAGCCTACATTTAAAAAGGTGTGAATTCTTTTCTATTCACACAACACCTCATCTAAGTATCCTGATATCATACATATAAATGCATTTTTCACACACAGGAGGGTTTTGGCAGTATCACAGACAGGAGAGGCTATATTTTAAACCACAGCAAAAGAGGGGCAATTTGGTACACTGCTTCCTAATATAATTTTATATTATTGTAGCATAACTATTCAAGTTATTTGTGGTCTCTGAGCTAAAATATTGACTTCTCAAATGCTTTTCAAAACTTATCTACTTTAAAGGAACTGGAAAATTCTGTATTTTTTTTTTCAAAACTGATTGGTCCTGAAATTTATTACACTGTCCTCTTTTTCTCCCATAATGCAGATCCTTTCACTCTAAGTGCCTCCTCTCCATTTCCCACACATAAAGGAGCTAAAGGAAACAGCAAGAGATTGGCATGGAACTATATGAGAACAGACACAAATATTATTTACTTCAGCTCCTTACTCTCTTTCCTTCCTTCCAGTACTCTGATTTATCACCAAACACAGAACACGGTTTACTTCTCACAGAAATTGAAGGGAACTATACATTCACCTAATAAAATCATTTGATGAAAACTTGATTAATTATTTGATTTGAAACATTAAACATCATTAGTACATTAATACTTTTAATGGTGACTGACTTCTCCTAAAGCATGAAAGTGTAATGTTATGTTGTTCTATGTCATTCTAAAAAGGAGACTCTCCATTAGTATTTCAGTCTATAACCACAACTGGTGACTTCTTTACCTGATCATTACCAATTATTTTGCTTTCAAAGGACCGATTTGACCATCCTTCTTATTGACTCATTCTTCTCATCCCGCAGGTCCTGGTCTCCAAGGCTCCCATTCCAGGATTCCTTTGACTTCCCTGGAACATGTAGTCCACTGACCCAACCACCTGCTCATTGCCCATCGTCCTCTTATGACCTCTTTTCCCTCCTTATCTGGCTTAGATTCTTAGAGCATTATTATAATCACATCCGTTTCATAAGCTCTCAACTCTTTTGTTCCTCTTAATACTTTCCCAGAGAAGTCCTATTCTCAGCTTATTCAGCACTTGTAATGAAGTAGCTGAAAGTTGCCGAAGGGAAAAAGAAAAAGCATAACCACGATGATTGGCTTCATATTTGATTTTTAACCATAGACCTGAGGTGGGATGTCAGCACAACCTGGCTACTATACCATTTCTTGACCTAGTCACTCTCCTAGAGACCATTTCACATTTTCCCTATCCTCACTCTCACTCTTAGCTTAGCTTTTTTTCACTCAGAAGAGAACTTCTTCATCGTCCAGCAGCTAAGTGACCCAAAGTCCTCCTTCTCCTAACTCACAGCACTGGTTCTGCTTCTCAAATTGTGTGTGCTGAAGGACCAGCACCAGGCCTTGTACCCCAGTCTAGTCTGTACCTATATTTTTGTAAAATGCAATAAGACAAATTATCAATAATGAAATAAAAGGTAAAGGCATGCACCATCTATCAAATACAAGACTTAACACATACAGGGGCACCTGGGTGGCTCAGTGTGTTAAACCTCTGCCTTCGGCTCAAGTCATGATCTCAGGGTCCTGGGATCGAGCCCCACATCGGGCTCTCTGTTCAGCGGGGAGCCTGCTTCCCTCTCTCTCTCTGCCTGCCTCTGCCTACCTGTGATCTGTCTCTCTCTGTCAAGTGAATAAAAGAAATCTTAAAAAAAAAAAGAAAAAAGATTTCACACATATTTTACAACATCAAATTTCTATGAAACCTTCCTCTCAAGTTCTGTCTTATCTTGTTGCAAGTCAATAAGAAATATCTTGCTATGGGCACCAGGCCAGTGTTCACATTTTGAATAACGCCACCCATTTCAGACCCAGCTCTGGTTGTTTGCTGGGATATTCTTTCCCCAGAGAGCCACAGTCTTGCTAGTTATCTTACCCACCTCAGCTATAATATCACTACTTTAAAGAGAAAATTCCCTGACCATCATAGGTTACCTGTCAAAATAAAAGCTTGCCATCACTTCCCATCCCCTCACATTATTTTTCCTCCAGCTTTTATAATTTACTTGCCATTCTTACATAATTATTTTTTTATTGTTTGTTCTCCCAAGATGAGTTCAATACCATAAAGTCAGTAACTATCTTTGTGTTGAGTTCCCAGCATTTAAATGCTACCTGGCACATAGTAGGTCTTCAATGGTATTAAATGAATGCATGAATTTCACCAAATACATAACCAAAGATAACCTAAATGGTATTATCACAGGTATCTGGATCATGGTGAAAAGTTTCTATGGTTTTGTAAATACTCACTTGCAACTAACTTCTTGACAATGTACTCTGAAATTAGAGATGGAGGGAAAGCAGAGATCAGCTCTTTCTCTCAGGAAAGGCAGTACTATAGTGGTAGGGATTAAATTTTAGCTGTTAGATGAGCTGCTTAAAATAAATTCTACTTCACAAAAGCCACCTAAGAACTAGGGTTTACAATGTTAGGATGCTTGGGGGGAAATCAACGGTACTGAGCTTTCATACAAAAGAAGCACCTAATGAAATGAAGGCATGAACAATTAAAACACCCTGTTTTATAAGAAAAGGAGAAGTGAATTCATTAGATTAGTACTCTTTTACTTATGAAGGGACCTGAGTCTATCTGACTTTAATTCAAAGCTGATTTGAATGTGTACTCATTACATTAGACAACAAATATGTTGATGTAAAATTTAGAATATTAAGAAAACAAATTAAAAGGGAAAATCGTATTTCTTATTCTTGAGGTAAACAAGCAAGAATAGAAGTATTATATATGGAGGAATTAAAAATAAAAAAAAGAGTATCCTTATTTTTTAATAAATATTAAACATCAATTCTTTCAGATTATATTTGCATTATAAAAATTTTTATATTAGATATAATGTATATTCTATTAATTTACAATATAGATATTTTACAGTTAACATATTAAAGAAAATTTCCTATTAAAAAATAATTGTAACTAGCTTGTTGAAAGTTAATTTTTACCAAATTAGCATAATAATTGACATTCATTATTTTATGTTCCCAGAACTCCACGCCTATGGAACAGCAACCATCCTCTGGAAAATTCTCCTACTTCCCTCTGCTTGATTCGATGGGTGCTCACAGACCCAGCCTTAGCACAGCTGGGGCAGGTATGGCACATGACTCTCCACATATGGTTGCTGGGGGAAGAGTGGTCCTTAATCTAGGCCAGACAAATCAGGGCCCTTCCAGGGGATGTGGAGTTAGAAGATCATTCCTTTTTTTTTTCTAAGATGGGAGACAGTAAGCTACTGAAGTTGAAGCTTGACTACAAAAAGGCAAGAGGTACCTTTTTGGGGTGATGAAAATGTCCTGTATGTTGATTATGGTAATGATTTGTATAAGTCATATGACTATATACTTAAAAAGACAAACTAGTCTATATAAATTATACCACAATTAACCTGATTTAAAAATTTAAAAAACCCTTTGTACTATTTTACAAAAATCTGTTTTTGTTGTTGTGTCTTATCATACTGTTTTAATATATACACCAATTTGGTAAAACTGTATTTTCCTACATTCTAATATGTAAATATGATATGAGACCATGACAAGGTATTAAAATTAATACTTTAATATCATTCTGTGGAGCAGTGTGTAGTACTCAATAATTTTATATCTCATTTGCAATAATCTATAAGCATCATATAATTGTTTCAATTAGAAACATGTTTTAATACAAATGAATAGCTTGAAAAAACAGGCACTAGAGAACTAAAATGGGAACATTTTTCCTATTCCAATCTAATTAGCTCATTCTTCTACTTCACTTTGCTCTCCTGTTATCTTCTGAGGTACTGCTTTGTATAAAAAGTTTATTACTTCCATTTTTAACTATTTGGTTAAGTAGTAAATATATTCTTACTTATCAAATACAAAAATGTATATGGTATAGAACATGAAATTTATACACGGTTCATGTGCACAGATAAAGAAAACATTTATGAATAAAAATAATTCTTAGAAATGCTTAAACATTCTAGTAAAGTCATAATCTGCTTAAGGCTAAGTCGCTAGATTTTTCTCTATAGTTCTTGTATTTAAAATTATAAGAAGCCATCTTTTTGGCACTAAAAAACAAACAAAAAAAAACCCTAATTCTTTTTTCAGGATGGTCCTTCAGACATTAATTATTCAAACAAGTTCAATAATGCCACTCTTCCAGCAGAGAAGCATCATCTAAATATCTATGAATTTTGCAGAGTTCCAAGACTATACAACTGATGAAAACATAATATCATTAGGAATAAGCACCATGCTTTGAAAAGAAAATGGATGTTATAAGTAAAGATCAATAGTTTTCAATACTCATACAGAGAAATCTTCATTGGCTCTTCATTGAGGGCCAAACAGAGTAATGCAGGTGTGTTTTTAAAACTCTCTCATTCAAATAAATGTGTAGATGCCCTGGCTCAACAACAGTTCATATAAAAACAACATAAGATAAAAAACCAAACAAACAATAAAACCTGAGAAGTGACAAAGTGCTTTGCATAGGAAATTATTTAATAGACCAAAAATCACTAATATTTATAGTTTATAGTCATCTCTCCTCCTTCTATTCATTAAAGAAAAGGTTTTTCTTCCTGCTCAATTTCTTCCATCTCAGGGCCCTTAAAATGTACAGAATCTTCTTTGTTGTGGAGAAGTTTAAAAGGATGATTTATATAATAATGTGATGGAGAGAAATAACAAAGGACATGCAAGAATTCAAGTTGACTGGTACACTGAGCCAGAAAATGGCTGCCAACAATTACAATGTAATCTTAGTGTTAAGAAAAAGGGAGGAGAAAAATCTATTACCTGCAGCATTGGTTGAACCACTGCAGGAAGAGTTCAGGTCTCTGTATCATATTTTAAGAGTACTGATAAACTTGTTTGAGTGATGAACTCCCCTGCAAGGTCATCATGGAAGATTTAGAGTTTTGTTATCTAGTGCTAGAAGTGTGAAAGAGAATTTTCCTTAAGTAGGTAGATGTTGTCTGAGAATAAAAAGGGTTGTTTTATGAGGTAGAAAACCCAGATTATTGGAATTTAAAAATACACATTCCAACATTTCACTAGAATATATTATGTAAACAGCTAATATGTAAGCCAGTATGGAATTAGAGTAAGTCATAATAGCAAAAAAATTCTTCTCTTAAAGAATTTTTACTCTACTGCATGCCTTTGAACATGGCTGTGTGAAGTTGTGAAGCCTGGGCCAAGACAACTCTGGGATCGCTAATAGGAAAATTGCATGAGTTGGAGAAGTTGAGCTGCTATATCAACCACACCCGCAACAGCCTACCTCTGGCTTTCCTGTGTGCAAGTACTCTCATCAAAAGATGTACATAGCACACTCAAATCATCCAACACCAGACCTGATGTTGAAATTATGTTACGATTCTTGAAAAGAGAGGCAAGATGGCGGAGGAGTAGCAGAATGATATGACATCAGGTCCCAGGAGTTCAGCTAGATAGTTATCAAACCATTCCGAACACCTACAATCTTAACGGGAGATAGAAGAGAAGAAGAGCAGCAATTCTAGGAACAGAAAAATGACCACTTTCTGAAAGGCAGGACATGAGAAGAGTGAATCCGAAGCCATGGGAAGATAGACTGCAAGGGGAGGGGCTGGCTTCAGGCAAGCGGTGGAGCAGCAGAGCACAAAATCAGAACTTGTAAAAGTCTACTCCACTGAGGGACATCACTCCAGACGTTACGTGGGGGTGGAACCCTTGCAGAAACAGTGCAGTCTTAGGTCTCATGGGGTCACAGAAAGATTGGGGGTATATGAGTGTGGCAGACTTCCCAGGTATCAGAGTGCAGAAGCCGAATACAGAGACAGAGCCAAGGAGCTAGCTTTCAGATCAGGGATACCTTAAGCCATGATCCAAGGTACAGTCAGACCACTGTTCTTTGAGCAGAGATCCCACAAGTGGAAAATCTGGGGAAATTTACCCTCCTCCTCTGGGAGGAGCAGCGCGGCAGGAATCTGCTGGGTTTGGAGACTCCAAATGGGACTGTGCACGAGAGAAAGAAATGCTTGGTCACAGGCCAGGTGAGTATACAGCACAGCCAGAGACCAGGGAGACAGGAGTGATTGCTTATCTCGAGGATGCACTAAGGAGTGAGGCCCTTAGTTCTTGAGTTCTCGGCTCCTCCAGGATGGAGTTTGGGAGGCCACCATTTTCATTCCCGTCCTTCAGAGCTCTACAGAAAGCTATCAGTGAACAAAAGCTTCTGAGAGCAAATCTGAGCAGATTACTTAGCCTGGCCCCTGGCAAGTGTGGTGCAACACCGCCTCAGACAAAGAGACTTGACATTCACTGCAACAGACCCCTCCACCAGGAGATCCACAAGAACATCCAGCCAAGACCAGGCTCACTGATCAAGGAGAACAGCGGAGTACCAGAGCTAGGGGAAAGTGACCCACAGAATTCATGGCTTTTTCCCCATAATCCTTTAGTCTTGCAAAGTTAAATTTTTAAAACTTTTTTTTCCTTATTCTATTTTTTTAACTTTTCCTCTTTTAACAGTTTTTAGTTAATCTTAACAATACCTTTCTTAAAAAAATCATTTTAAACCTTCATTGTTATAGTTATATTTTATCCTTTCATTGTATTTAATACTATTTTTTGTATATGTATAGGTTTTTTTATTTTCCTAAAAAATTTTAGGATACAATTTCTTCTAATAGATCAAAATATACCCTAAATCTAACACAGGGCTTTGTTCTAGTCTCCAGCATGAGCATATTATCCTCTCTCTCTCTCTCCCTTTTTTTCTTCCTTTTTCCAAACAACTTATCGATTCCTCTTTTAGGATTTTTTTTTTAAATTTTCATCTTTTCCTTTTTCCAAACAACTTATCTTATCGATTCTTCTTTTAGAATTTTTTTTTTTTTAATTTTTCATCTTTACAGTCATATTCTATCCCTTCATCATGTTTACCCTTATTTTGGTATATATATAAGTTTTTCTTTCCTTAAAATTTTGGGAGATAGTTTCTTCTAAGAGACCAAAATACATCCAAAAGCAAGTGGGTGGCACTGTTCTATTCACCAGTCTAAAATATATATAAAATATATATATTTCTTTTTTTCTTTTTTTCCCCCTTTTCTTCTCCACCTGCTTTTGGGTCCCTTCTGATTTGGTTAGTGTACATTTTTCTGGGGTGTTTCCCACCTTTTAGTATTTTATTCTCTTGTTCATATATTCTTATCTGGATAAAATTACAAGGCAGAAAAACTCACCACAAAAAAACCAAGAGGCAGTACCTAAGGCTAGGGACCTAATCAGTACAAACATTGGTAATGTGTCAGAACTAGAGTTCAGAATGACGATTCTCAGGGTGCTAGCTGGGCTTGAAAAAGGCATGGAAGATATTAGAGAAATCCTTTCTGGAGAAATAAAATCCATTTATGGAGAAAGAAAAGAACTAAAATCTAGCCAAGTGGAAAAAAGCTATTAATGAGGTGCAATAAAAAATGGAGGCTTTTACTGCTAGGATAAATGAGGTAGAAGAGAGAATTAGTGATATAGAAGAGCAAATGAAAGAGAATAAAGAAGCTGAGCAAAAGAGAGACAACTACTGGACCATGAAGGGAGATTTCAAGAGATTAAGTGATAACATAAGATGAAATTAGAATAATCGGGATCCCAGAAGAAGATAGAGATAGAGGGGCAGAAGGTAAATTGGAGTGAATGATACTAGAGAATTTCCCTAATATGGCAAAGGGAATAAGCATCAAAATCCAGGAGGCACAGAGAACCCCCCTGAAAGTCAATAAAAATAGATCCACACCCCATTATCTAACAGTAAAACTTACAAGTTTCAGTGACAAAGAGAAAATACTGAAAGCAGTTTCAGACAAGAAGTCTGCAACGTACAATGCTAGAAATATTAGATTGGCAGCAGACTTATCCACGGAGACCTGGCAGGTCAGAAAGAACTGGCATCATATATTCAGAGCACCAAATGAGAAAAATATGTGGCCAAGAATACTATAACCAGTTAGACTATCATTGAATATAGAAGGAGAGATAAAAAGCTTCCAGGACAAACAAAAATTTGCAAACACCAAACCAGCCCTATAGGAAATATTGAAAGGGGTCCTTGAAGCAAAAAGAGAGCCTAAAAGTAACAAACCAGAAAGAAATAGAGACAATATACAGTAACAGTCTCCTTATAGGCAATACAATGGCACTAAATTAGTATCTTTCAATAGTTACCCTGAATGTAAATGAGCTAAATGCCCCAATCAAAAGACACAGGATATCAGAATGGATAAAAAAACCAAAACCCCTCAATATGCTGTCTACAAGAAACTTATTTTAGACCCAAAGACACTTCCAGATTTAAAGTGAGGAGGTGGAAAACAATTTACCATGCTAATGGACATCAAAAGAAAGCTGGGGAGACAAACCTAATAGCAGATCAATTAAATTTTAAGCCAAAGACTATAATAAGAGATGAGGAAGGACACTATCAGACTCAAAGGGTCTGTCCAACAAGAAGATTTAACAATTTTAAATATCTATGCCCCTAACATGGGAGCAGCCAACTATATAAACCAACTAATAACAAAATCAAAGAAACACATAGACAATAATACAATAATAATAGGGGACTTTAACACCCACCTCACTGAAATGGACAGATCATCCAAGCAAAGATCAACAAGGAAATAAAGGCCTTAAATGATACACTTGATCAGATAGACATCAGAGATCTATACAGGACATTCCATCCCAAAGCAACAGAATACACATTCCTCTCTAGTGAACATGGAAAATTCTCCAGAATAGATCACATACTGGGTCACAAATCAGGTCTTAACCAGGAGCAAAAGACTGGGATTATTCCCTGCATATTTTCAGACCACCATGTTCTGAAGCTAGAACTCAATTACAAGAGGAAAAGTGGAAAAAATCCAAATACATGGAGGCTAAAGAGCATCCTACTAAAGAATGAATGGGTCAACCAAGCAATTAAGAACTGAAAAAATTCATGGAAACAAATGAAAATGAAAATACACCTGTTCAAAATCTGTGGGACACACAAAAAAAGGCAGTCCTGAGAGGAAGCATATGGTGATACAAGACTTTCTCAAAAAACAAGAAAGGTCTCAATTACACATCCTAACCCTACACCTCAAGGAGCTGGAGAAAAAACAGCAAGGAAAGCCTAAATCCAGCAGGAGAAGAAAAATCATAAAGATCAGAGCAGAAATCAATGAAATAGAAACCAAAAGAACAGCAGAACAAATCAACCAAACTAGGAGCTGGTTCTTTGAAAGAATTGCTAAGATTGATAAACCCCTAGCTAGACTTACCAAAGAGAAAAGAGAAAGGACCCAAATAAATAAAATCATGAATGAAAGAGGAAGGATTACAACCAATACCAAAGAAATACAAACAATTATAAGAACATATTATGAGCAACTATATTCCAGCAAATTTGAAAATGTGGAAGAAATGGATTTATTCCTAGAGATATATAAACTGAACCAGGAAGAAAAAGAAAACCTGAACAGACCCATAACTAGTAAGGACATTGAAGCACTCATCAAAAATCTCCCAACAAACAAGAAGAGCCCAGTGCCAAGCAGCTTCCTGGGAGAATTCTACCAAACATTTGAAGAAGAATTAATACCTATTCTCCTGAAACTGTTCCAAAACATAGAAATGGAAGGAAAACTTCCAAACTCATTTTATGAGGCCAGGATTACTTTGATACCAAAACAAGAAAAAGACCCTACCAAAACGGAGAATTAGAGACCAATATCCTTACAGAAGACAAATGAAAAAATTCTCACCAAAATATTAGCCAATAGGATTCAACAGTATATTAAAAGGATTATTCATTAGGACCAAGTGGGATTTATTCCTGGGCTGCAAGGCTGGTTCAACATCAACAAATCAATGCGATACAATACATTAATGAAAGAAAGAACAAGAACCATATGATACTCTCAATAGATGCTAAAAAAGCATTTGACAAGGTAAAGCATCTTTTCTTGATCAAAACTCGTCAAAGTGCAGGGATAGAGGGTACATACCTCAATATCATCAAAGCCACCAATGAAAAACCCACAGCGAATATCATTCTCAATAGGGAACAACTTAAGAGGTTTTCCCAGGTCAGGAACACAGAAGGGAAGTGCACTATCAACACTGCTATTCAATATAGTACTAGAAGTCCGAGCCTCAGCAATCAGACAACAAATAAACAAATAACAAGGCATCTGAATCAGCCAAGAAGTCAAACTCTCATTCTTTGCAGACGATATGATGCTTTATGTGGAAAACCCATAAGACTCCACTCCAAAAGTGCTAGAACTCATACAGGAATTCAGTAAGGTGTCAGGATATACAATCAATGCACATAAATCAGTTGCATTTCTATACACCAACTGCAAGACAGAAGAGAAATTAAGGAGTCGATCCCATTTACAATTGCACACAAAACCATAGGATACCTAGGAATAAACCAAACCAAAGAGGCAAAGAATCTCTACTCAGAAAACTATACTCATAAAAGAAACTGAGGAAGACACAAAGAAATGGAAAAACTTTCCATGCTCATAGATTGGAAGAACAAATATTGTGAAAATGTGTATGATACCTAAAGCAATCTACACATTTAATGCAGTCCTCATCAAAATACCATCCATTTTTTTCAAAGAAATAGAACAAATAATCCTAAAATTTATATGGAAACAGAAAAGACCTCGAATAGTCAGAGGAATGTTGAAAAAGAAAGGCAAAGTTGGTGGCATCACAATTCCACACTTCAAGCCCTATTACAAAGCTATCATCATCAAGACAATATGGTACTGGCACAAAGACAGACACATAGATCAATGGAACAGAATAGAGCACCCAGAAATAGACCCTCAACTCTATGGTCAACTAATCTTCGATGAAGCAGGAACGAATGTCCAGTGGAAAAAAGACAGTCTCTTCAACAAATGGTGTTAGGAAAACCACATGGACATCCACATGCAGGAGAATGAAACTGGACCATTTCCTTACACCACACACAAAAATAGACTCAAAATGGATGAAAGACTTCAATGTGAGATAGGAATCCATCAAAATCCTTAAGGAGAACACAGGCAGCAACCTCTTTGACCTCAGCTACAGCAGCTTCTTCCTAGAAACTTCACCAAAGGCAAGGGAAGCAAGGGCAAAAATGAACTATCGGGACTTCATCAAGATCAAAAGCTTTAGCACAGCAAAGGAAATAGTTAACAAAGTCAAAAGACAACTGACAGAATGGGAGGAGAAGATATTCACAAATGACGTATCACATAAAGGGCTCGTACCCAAAATCTATAAAGAACTTATTGAATTCAACACCCAAAGAGCAAATAATCCAATCAAGAAATGGGTAGAGGACATGAACAGACATTTCTGCAAAGAAGACATTCAGATGGCCAACAGACACGTGAAGAAGTGCTCCACACTGCTCGACATCAGGGAAATACAAATAAAGACCACAATGAGATACCACCTCATGCCAGTTAAGAATGGCTAAAATTAACAAGTCAGGAAATGACAGATATTGGCGAGGATGCAGAGAAAGGGGAACCCTCCCACTCTTGGTGGGAATGCAAGCTGGTGTAGCCACTCTGAAAAACAGCATGGGGTTTCCTCAAAAAGTTGAAAATAGAGCTACCCTATGACCCATCAACCGCACTACTGGGCATTTACCTTAAAGATACAAATGTAGTGATCTGAAAGAGCATGTGCACCCGAATGTTTATAGCAGCAATGTCCACAACAGCCAAACTATGGAAAGAACCTAGATGTCCATCAACAGATTAATGGATAAAGAAGATGTGATACACACACACACACACACACACACACACACACACACATTGTGTACACACACACACACTCACACACAATGGAATACTATGCAGCCATCAAAAATGAAATCCTGCCATTTGCAACAACATGGATGGAACTACAGGGTATTATTCTGAGCGAAATAAGTCAATCAGAGAAAGATAATTATCATATGAGCTCCCTGATATGAGGATTTGAGTGGCAGAGTGGGAGGGGGGTAAGGAAGGAAACAATGAAACAAGATGGGAACGGGAGGGAGACAAACCCTAAGAGACTCTTATTCTCACAAAACAAACGGAGGGTTGCAGGGGGGGAGAAGGGGTATGGATTTTGTACATTGGGGACGTTGTGTGATATGGTGACTGTTGTGAAGTGTGGAAGCCTGATGATTCACAGACCTGTACCCCTGGGGCAAATAATACATTATATGTCAATAAAAATAATTTTAAGAAAAAGAATTTCTGCTCAAGCAATGATGTGGCAAGTACCAGTGATTCCTGTGTTGAGTAACTTTAGAAGGTAATCCTCCCTTTATAGGGAGAAAATACAAATGTTCCTCTATAATCCTTCCAACTCAAATGGTGAATGCTGACCATCAGCACTGACTCACCTATTTCTTGAAGAGACGTGATATTTTTAATAGGTTACTGATATATTATTAGCATTTCTTCAAGGTACCAATTAGAGCAGAAACCAAGAACTGGCAAATTGTGCAACAGGAATGTATCAGTCTTTACTTTTTTATCTTTGTAATTTTTCCAAAATGTTTTAATGTTATGAAAAAAATGTTTTAAAGTTCTGCTTTAAAATATTTCTAGCTACACTGATTTACTTAGCGAGAACAATCACTAGTGTGTTGGAAATTTATTTGCATGTTAATTAACTTTGGGGGAATGAGATCTGGTGTACTCTAAGATTATATAATGTCTTTCCAGGAAAAGAACAAAGCCAAAGTTTGGGGGAATGACAGAATTTAATTACCTGTTTCCATGATTTCAAGGGGAATTCATGTACCATATCGTACATAAATGGTTGATGAATTTTAATCAAAAGGAACCATGAACTGAATCAGCCTGTTGATACCACAGCATAGGCAGTCACTGATTCTCATTTAAAATCTTTATGACTTCAGATAGCTCATGAAAAATTAACATTGATAATAATAGTAATCACACTAAAATAATGATATTAAATGTGAAACGTGCTACAAATTAGATTTGTCTGACTTAGGAATAATATTTTAATGTTTGAATACCTGTTATGTTGCAGTAGCAATGTCATGTTGCCCACATGCAGTGGACAGTTTAGAATCTGACGGTATAGGATCCAATCTCAATCTAGTATTCACTGGGTGATACTTATCTAAGCTCGAGAACGTTATATCTTCAATATCTTCATTTACTTTAAATGAGGTTAACAATATATATATATCATAGGGCAGTTGTAAGAATTAAAACAGATAAGGTGTGCAAAGTACTTGGTGAAGAACCCAGCACTTGATAAAGTCTCTGTAAATGGAGGCAAAGTTTCAATAAATGGAAGCTTTATATAATGTTCTTAGTATAATTTTCTATATTGAGACATTAAAGCCCATTCCTCTCATCACTTCTCTCTCCCTCCACCTTTCAGCCCCAAGTAAATCAGCATTGGATTTTTGTGCAAATAAATGATAGGCAAGAGAGGAAATAATCATTGCCAAACTGAGATCACCTTGAGCTACTTGCAGACCTTGACTACGTGGAATGGTATTATGAGCATTATCACATGCCAGGAATTCGTAAGAATTCTGAGATCTTCCTCAGTAACCCTACATGATTCTTATCATTCCCGGGGGTCAAAGAAACAGAATGCTTGCTCCAGGGCTGGAAGCAGGGTGTAGTCTTAAGACATTCATTAGTACCAATTTAGGTTACAGAGGATGCCAAGAAAGTCAGTGGATTTGGCTGTGATTTCTTGCTACAATCAATATTAACAGCAAGCCAACAAGTACAACCCCCAGGGGTTGGGGTAAGGATGAGGTAACAGATCTATAATTACTATATGGGGTTGAGTGTTGCTTTTTTAAGCTTTTATTATCATATAAAATCACTCTGATTTTATTCCCTTTGACTTTCACAAATAAAAACAAGGCAATGGGCCAAATAAATTGAGCGTTTAAAAAAACTAAACAACTAGATGTGAGAGAGGAGCTACATAACTCTTCCATTGTTTGTGAAGCAAATAATCAAAACAACTAAACTGGTATCTGCCCTATATTCTAGGTTCACTGAACTCTGAACTCTGAAGAGTCCATACTTTGCACTCACCATTCTTTCTCGCAGGAGTATGTCACCCCTTCCCTCTCTTGCCTGCCTTTTGCTCATCTTTCCAGAGGCATCCCACATGCCACTCCTTCTGTTCAGCCTTTGCTTTCCTGCAACTTTCAAACAGTGACTGCTATCAATGCTCTCAAAATGTGCTCTGTCATCACATTACATAAACATCTGTTTATCTATCCCTTCCTTCCTTGATCTCACATTTTTATTAAGGAGTCATAGACTTATAAATACATAAATATGGGAGGAGGGAAGTGCTAAGCTTGAAAACAAATTCAAGGTCACAGTGTAACTGAGTCTAGGTGATCTAGGAGAATTTAGTTAAACTTCCTGTGTTTATTCTGAATCACTCTGGGAGGACAACATCAGCTTTCAGGTTTGTATTGAGGGATTAGACGTGAGGTACGTCAGGTGATTAGCATAATATTTGGGAAAGAGAAGTATGCGTTTAAATGTCAGCTATTATTATAATTAGTCAATAACTCAAATGTGGAATATCATGTAATAGTGTTTTGGTTGGAGCAAAATAAAATACTAAAGGAATTCAAGGTAAAAAAGTAATTTTGATTGAGATACCAGAAGTGTGAAGCCTGTCATTTAGGAATTCAATAAACGTTTGTTAAAGTGACGTGAATTTCCAGATTTCTTAAAAGCCGAACTGGAAGTTAATGGATAGACAGAACTTTGAAAAGCCAAAATAGAAAAATATTTTTCCTAATTGTATGGATTTCAGCTTTACTCCAGTCCATTTGTCAGGTATTCCGAAGAGTCACAACTCAAGAAAGTCCTATATGCTTGTTATACTAAATCATTTAACAGATTAATACAACTATATAAAAATAATTAGGCAAAGGAGGGAAGGGTGGAGAGAGAACTCATTAAGATATTCTTAAAGAAAGATAGTCTTTCATTCTAACCTGTAGTTTTAGGCATTTCCTTAGCACATTATATTGTCTATCAGATACATAAAGAAAATACAAATAATAAAAGAACCCAGACAGAGATCAACACGTATCTAATGAGATGATCCCCACCAGATGGTAGGAAAGACAATAAATTCTTCACAGATGAAATCCTAAATCAAATCTTGAACAGTACACACACACACACACACACACACACACACACACCCCTATGCGGCAAGTGACATGCATATCCTATAAACCTATGTTTATTGTATTTTACATAAAAACTTCTCTACGGAGGGTGGTATCTAAGAGGAATGAGTTACAGTTGCCTATTAGGAAGTTATTACTTCTAAAACTTCTAAAAGAAGTTTTAATGGAGTGGTCAAAGAAACAGAATAATAGATGATGAATGAGTAAAAGCTATACAGACAAAAAGTAGAGTATAAAAAGGAAATTCTTTTGAGACTTCTATTAGTGAAGAAAGAAAAGGACAGAACACTGTGAGGAAAAGCTGGGGTCAAAATAAAAGATTTTTTTTCTTTGATAAAAAGGTTTAAGAATATGAGTATTTGTAGGCTATTTGGAAGAAGTGGTGTAATGGGTAGAGAAAACTAGCTAAGCTGAAATATTTGAAGGAAAATGTCTCCGGAAAGATATAAGCAGCTAAGATTAAGTGGACTCTGGAAGGGGTTATTACACCTGGAAAGCAGAGAGGATACACTAGCCACAGGGTCAGGAGGAAGGGAGGAGGAAGTAAATTCTGAAAAACGTTTTACTGAAGAGAGAGAAGAAAGAATAATCAGAGTTGAGAGCAGACGGCTTTATTTTTCCCATTAGAATCAAAGGTGAGATTTTCAACTAAGAGTTAAGAGAGAGGGTGGGTGTTTAAAAGAAATCTGTTTAAAAATACAGATGAACGAAAGTGCTGATGGTAGACTGGGCTTGTACTAAAGTCAGTCCACACAGGGACTTCTGGTCACATGGTATCAGGAAGGGGGATCCTGCAGCTTATTGAAGGCTGAGGCCTGGCAAGCTAGCCAGAGGGTACAGTAGAAAATAGTCAAGTAACAGAACCTGATGCAGGGGAGGTGGGCAAGCTAGGAGAAACCACTGAATTGGGGTTTATAATGAGAATAGAAAAAATTAGAATCTGAGTCGTGGAGAGAAAGAGCTTGAGGCAGTAAGTTGAGATATCAAAGGATCTAGGAATACATGGATGGATGCATTTAAAAACAGATACTCTAAGAAATGAGCTGTCTGTTTTGGCTGACAGTTTAGTCACCAAAGATGGTGGTAGAGGAAAAAGGAAAAAGCATGACCTTGGTGTCAAAATGGTGACTGGAAATGAAAAAGTTTGCCTAGAGAGTTGGCAGAATGCTAGAGAGTAGCCTTTCTATGTTGTGATTCACAAAGTGGGAGTAACTCGGGAAGAGAGAAAGGTGACAGAATTCTCAATATGCACTACTTCAACCGGAGGGAGCCCTAGTGACCTACCTGGGTCCGGTATGAGACCTGAACCCACAATCCTAATATACCAATTGCTCTTTTGTAAAATTAAATAATCCAAGTCAACTACAATCTGTCACAAGCCTTCCAACTTTCTAATTTAAGTTGATTAATGAGGAAAAATACAAATAATTGGTATATATTACATGTGAAATCACAATCAAAAGATCAGAGACAAGAGAGAAACAGGCAAAGGTGAAAAACAGCAGGAGGGTGAACACTGTGTGATTAAAAGAGACAATTTTCTCAGTAAGAAACTGAGTATAGAACAATGTGCGGCAGCCCCTGGGACATAGTTGAGAAAGCTATTAATATATAGTATAAGAAAAATAAGTAAATCCATTTAATCATGTTCATCTTTCTCTAGCTTGTGGGTTTTCCATTATTAGTTAGAGCGTATTATGTGTTTGCTATCAGAAGAAAGAAAATGTTCTTTGCAGAATGTGATTTAGATTCCTGGGGTATAAAAAGGTACTACCAGAAGGTGACTGGACCATTCAAACTACAATTAGCATGACATTTTATTTACTTACCACAGTTCCAAAGATGCATTGAAATCCATCTTTTAGGTTACAATGAATATAAGTAAATATGCTCTCCCCCTTTAAGAATCAGTTGGCTTAGAAAGAATTTAAGATAAACGCATTATTACATTGCTGGTCTGTCAGACAATGACGTTTTAGATACAATGCCAGCTATATGAAAAATATAAAATTCAGCAAGGCCTTGTTAATCATTTCATTGGATGGAAATTTATTCATTCAATATTCCCGTGAAAAAAATGGCCCTTTTCCTCTGAAATATTAAAATAGCTAAAAAAGGGATTATGACAACCAGTATAAAGGTGTGGTTAGGGCTTCCATTTATCAAAGTAAGCTTCACTCTCCACGGTCCCAAGAAAAAAGTGAAACTCCATAAATACTATCAATAATGATGATGGAAGATTAGGGATTCAGAGGCATGTATTCTTTAGCTAAGAACTGATTTATGACTGGATCAGGCTATGAGTATGATGAAAAATTCCGTAAGGAGAGAGAAAGCTGAGTCAGGGTTATCGGCTAAGACTTAACAGATAGGTCATGATTATGTATAATTTAGTGATCTAATTTGCATGTCACATTTACAGGCATTTGTTAATAATCAATATATTATTAATTAATAACATTATATATGGACAAAAGAGACAATTCAATTTGTAATGAATGATTGCTAAATCATTAATATTTATGTCATGAAGATTATAGTATTAGAATAGCAATAGCAAAAATTAGTGAAAAAAGGAAAAATTAATTGAAATTATTTTTATTGATAATGATCATTAACATTTCTAAAAGATCACTTATAACCAAAAATGATATAGAAGACATTAATAATATAATGACAAAGGAAACTGAATAATGACAAAATGCCACTTTTTAAAGAAGAAGAATCCACATATCCATGCAAAAAAATCATTTACTTGGTTAATGAATAAAGATTTAATAAACTCTGAACAGGCATACGTCCTACTACCTCATTTTCTGATCATAATAAAATACAAATAATTAAAACCAACTGTAAATTTGAAAAAAAATGATTCATCTAAGGAATTACTTCATCAAAGATCAAATAAACATGCAACTAGAGATAATATCAAAAATAATGAAAATGATAACCCAATTCCAGCTCTTACAAAGCCTCAAAATTTGTTACTTGGGTAGTGGTACAAGAGGAAAATGCAATTTGATGCACAAAGTTATATTTCATTTTTATATTTGTCTTGGAAATGTGAAGCATATGGAAAAGTAGAGAGAAAAATATAACAAACCCTCATTGTACCTAGTTTTAATTATTAGTTGATGTGTTCAAATCTGGATCTAAATAATGTCCATTTGGTTAATACATCTTTCAAGTCCATTTTAATATATAAGTCCTCTCTTTCATATCAATCCTTAGATTGATAACTAAGGATCGATAACTAAGATTAGATCATTTATTCTATAGACTTTCCTATGTTCTAGATTTTTCCGCTTATATATGCTTAGTATTATTTACACATCTCTCAGTGCCCAGAATTTCCTATAAACCGGTAGTTAGCTATAGCAGCTGGATCAGATTTGGGCTTGAATTTTTTGGCATGAATATTTCATAGGCGCTGTGTACTTCTATCAGAGGCAAAAAATGTTCAATGGCTGCTCTTTATGTGATATTAATAGTCATTGATGACCATCAAGTAGAGCCATTCTTTCATTGAGTTTTGCAAAGTGGAAATATTATAATTCTCATTTCTTCTTTATTCCTTAGGTTGGAATAATCCTTTAAAGAGAGCTGTCTATCTTCAGCTAGATACCCTGAATTATAGCTAACACAGGAAAGGCAGGTCAAATGTTTGATGTGTTACAAGTTCTCAGAGTAATGTGTTGGTTTCCTATTATCACCCAAAGATTATTAATGTCAATTTTTAAGTATTGTTATGAACTTAAAACTTTTAACATATTTCATACAATTTAATCTATTACAGTTCTTTGCTTCCT
Organism: Neogale vison; assembly: GCF_020171115.1. Lineage (NCBI taxonomy): Eukaryota > Metazoa > Chordata > Mammalia > Carnivora > Mustelidae > Neogale > Neogale vison. The sequence goes on along the minus strand of NC_058091.1, from coordinate 72,786,542 downwards.
TTCTTTTTTTTCCCCATTCCCTTCTTATATTATTCTTTCCTTCCTTCCTTTTAGTTTTTTCTTAGAATATCCTAATTTTGGCAAGTGGAAGCAATTTCAAGCTCTGACACTGTGACACAACCTAGCAACCTTTCACAGCTTCCTTAGTTCCTGGTGTTAGGAGACATTTGGGGCTCAATCTCTGTATTTCCTTCTCCAGATGCAGGTATCTGTCATTTCTTGAAAGGGCCACAAAAGCTTGGATAAATTAAAAAGTGCAATTCCAGGAATGTATTACTACGAACTATATGATTATTAAAAAGCAGTCCTCAGCTCTGAGAGAGACATGAATAAGCACGATTCAGTTGTCAGTCAGTCAGTCTATATATCTTTGGATGCAAACACCAGGTTTAACTGTAAGTTCTATACCCATGTAGCAATTATTGTAAAGTCTTAATTTTTATAGTTTTGATTATGGCTTTTTCTCATGATTTACTGTGAGTATGCTGTGCTTGGTCATCTTAAATATTTTGCTATAATCTGTCACAAAGTTATAATTCCTAGTATAAGCTAATGCTTTATAAATTGTACCTGAAATTAAAAAAAAAAGATGTGTAATTTCCAGAAACCCAAACTAAATAGAAGGTATATATAAGGTTCAATAATATTTATTAATATGGACAACAAAACTTAATGTCCATTAGCAACAAAAATTAAATACAACATAAAGCAGGGTTTTTTTTTTAAATTTTTATTTATTTATTTGATATAGATAGAGAGATCACAAGTAGACAGAGAGGCCAGCAGAGAAAGAGGGGAAGCAGGCTCCCACCTGAGCAGAGAGCCAGATGCGGGCTCGATCCTAGAGCCCTGAGACCATGATCTGAGCCGAAGGCAGAGGCTTAACCCACTCAGACACCCCGGCGCCCCAACATAAAGTAGTTATTATAAGAATATAAACTTAATATAAGATAATCCCGTAAGTGTATAGAATTTTCAGGACCCACTTTTAAGTGACTCTTACTTTATTGCTTGCTTACGTATGTCTCTGCCTGTATGCAGGCATTCGTGTCTGTACATCAGAGAGACAGCAGAGTATCAGGGTTAAGAATATGAATTACGGAGCCAGGCTGCCTCAGTTTAAATCAGGGCTTCCTCTTTTAGTAACCGTGTACCTCAAAAGGAGTCTCCTAACTCCTCTCTGTTTCAATTTCTTTGCATTTAACATGGCATTATTGTGAGAATTTAAATGAATACAGGTCTATAATTGCTTATCCTAATTCAGAATTCATTTTTAAAAGAAAATGAAATAAAAAGTTTTCAATGTCCCCCTTGGTTTTTCTATAAAATGATCTGATCACAGTTATGTTGCTGTAGACCACACTGGAGAATTTTTATGTTTCCATGTCTGAGCACAGGCTATTGATCTTTCATATTCTCCTTAATTTTCTTGATTATGATCGCATCTTTTCAACATCCATCAGTTTCTCTTTTTAAAGAGAAAATGAGGGCACCTGGGTGGTTCAGTCAGTTAAGCGTCTGCCTTCAACTCAGGCAGGCTCCCTGCCCCACTCCCTCCCTCTGCTCCTCCTCCTCACTCGTGTAAGTGTGCTCTCTCTCCCTCTGATAAATAAATAAAGTCTTTAAAAAAATGGAAAAAGTATTTCAAGACTGGTCAGGATTATCTCATTTCTGAAAACATATATATTATTTTCCTTACTATCATTTATTGATCTATATTATATTCTACTGGTATATACATGTAAACATATGAAATACATCATATTTGACTAAAACACAAGCAGAACCAAAAATGATGTTCCTCTAATATCAGTGATTTGATGGTCTGTTCTGGATTATTAGTCAGTTTGTAAATGGTCAAAAGCATTATACAATCATTTGAGTGTCTAATTTTACCTTTCATTCTAAGACATTAAATACGGATAGTCAAGAAAAACAATTTTTTAAAGCATCCATGATAAAATGTCAACTTTTTAAATGAATGGCCTCTCTGTCTAGTGCTTATTGACTTGCTGTGTTCACCCTGGAAAGTGAACAAGGCACACATTTAATAGTGGAGGAACAAGGCCACTGAGGAAAGTCTGAATGCTTTATCCACAACACACAGACATTTTAAAATAAATCACCAGGCGTTAAATTGCAGAGGTCTACATAAACATTCCAGTTTCTACTTCTCATTTCTCATTCTTTTTCTTCACCAAACCCACATGAAGCACTAGTGCTCTCAAATACTTGACTCTCTAAGTAACTCAAAACATCTTCACACTGTAGCCACTCCGAGTCCTCCTTTCCTCTTCCCTGACCTTTATCAGATAGTCATTTATTCTAGTTTTTTTCTCCCTTGCCATTTGAAATGGAAACCTATTTATTTCTTCCATTTCATTCTCTTAGATATATACTATCTCTCTTTCTATTTGCACCTGGAAAATTTAATAGTTGGCAGCGTCTCATCTCTCAGGTGATAATTTCTGAAGTTCTTTGAATTCCTGAGGACTAATATACACAAAAACCATTTTGGGGGCCAAATGCTATATAGCACTATATTTACTATATAGCACTCCTTTTAATTTCTGAATGTATTAGAAATGTATGAGTTGTCAATGAGGTCAAAATTAGTTTTGGGTGACAAAAGACACTACTGCAATGCCTCTCTTTAGATTTGAAGGGCTATAAAATTCAATAGAGAACAAAAATGACTTTCATGAAAAAAGAAGTAGAGGCCATTATAGAAAGAAGAGACTCTGAAACCTAAGTTGTCAGTTTCATCTATCTGAATAATTGAATATTGAGTGTACCTCATACCAAAAGGCATGAAAATGTCTCAAGATTTAATTTTTCATCTTTTTGATCCAAGTAGATCAAAGTCCCCGACAAGAAACTTTCCACAGTCTACATATAGAAGCTCCAAAGAACTTTTGTCAGCCAGTTTCTTTACCGGTATAACAATCTACCAGTAAGGTTTACTCCTAACTGCTGTATTTCTGTATAAAAAATGATAAAGCTGGATGACTTCAGTTAGTACGATTTCTAAGCCAGTGGTGCAAGCTAATTTTATATTTAAGATACAAAATAAAAACTGTATAAAACACACTATCTGAACTCTTTTCATAAAACATCATAATCCAATATGGTTTTTGAAAGAAATCACATAATGAAAAGTTCATACAACTTTCTGAAAAATCGATTTCTAACTTTTGTATTTTAAAAGAAAATGAAATAAAAAGAGGTCCAATAACACTTAAGGTCCACTGGTGCCAATAAAGTCTATTTTTTTCTGTCAAAATCCTTCTTAACCTGTTGTGAAGACAGCAAGATAAATGTAAAGTGTCAATCATTTCTATGTCAATACATTGTGATGTCAAAACAGAGGAGTGTGGATTTCTAATAAGAATGTGCTGTAAGTAAACACAAAATTTGGCATAGCGTCTACAGAATGGACAAAACAGACCAGATCACATTCATTTATATTCTAAGTTTCTCTCCCTTTTTTTCCAAAAGCACAAATTATTTCTATAGCACCAGTAAACTTGACTTATGCCCTGACATTCTACAATTCTTCAAAGTTATTCTTCATATTTCAACACACTGAAAAGCTCACTGATTTGGAAATATACCTCATAGTCTTAACAAATAAAAATATCATTCATATCAAATAAAAGAAATGTACACTGAAGCAGTCAAAGAAGTAGAGTAATAGAGATATACTGCTTTTATCCTCAAGGAGAGACAACAGGTATGTGAAGGGGATGAAGGGGACAAAAATATTACTCTTTTAAAATATACATACAAAAACAGATACCTGGTATATTTGCGGAATTTTTATTTTATGGAAGGAGATTAAAAAGTAATTCTGAAGTAGCTCTGGAAATGGGTGATAATGAAAAAAGACTGGGAAACACTGAACATAGCCCCATTAACTAAGAAAAGAAATTAGTAATAGGATGCAAGTGGTGGAACCATAAAATCATGGAAATTTAACTCAGAGACAAAAGGAGTTTGAACTCTCACACTGAGGAGATAGGTCGGTGGAAAAGAGTCAAGTCAGAAAAATTTCAGTTTAAGTTACATTTCAACTTTTCATCAGACATGCGCCTTTATCTAATTACTTACCTTTCCTGAACCTCATTTTCCTAAATCTATAATGAAGATAAGAAACAAACTTGCTAGATTTTTTAAAAGCTTATTAGATTTTGAACTCAATGCAATAATGTAAACAAATACTTAGTGCAGCATCTAATACACTGACAGTAACAAATGGTATTAAGTAAATACTAAGTACATAGTATTTCTAAATTAAAAATTTATATCGACAAACTGAAACACCAAGGCAATGTCTAGTCTTCAAAACCCTAAAAAATGACATTAAAAGATAGATTCAAATTAAAATAGTTTGAAAATAAAAGAGTTCCTTAGCAATCAGAGTGCTCAAACTCAAATTAGTGAAGGAAGCTTTACAACCTCTATTTCTATACAATTTTAGGTGACTACACCTCCATCTGTTCAAGATGATTTATACATTCATGAGCCTTAAGGAGAGGGGCTAGACCAGATGGTCTGGAATTCTCCATCTCTATTATTTTCAAACCTCAAATAGTTTGTGTTAAATATGCCAGCTTCAAATCATATATAATGGATCTAATGGAAAGGAGAGGACTCTAGCCCATGTTCTAAAGGACACAGTAACTTACATTTTGAAACAATTTGTTTAGCATGGGAAATTTTGTCAGAAAAAAACAAAGGATGACTGCATTCATAATTAACAGTTTCAGGGTTATCTAGAATATAAATCAGAGAGAAACAATATTTGATTAATGCATTACTGAAAGTTCATGTTCTTACAGCCCTATGTGAATTGTCAGTGTGTATTCCATAGCTCATTATGATTTATCTTCATCAGCCATAGGCCAAAATTACCAGACTCCAATTACTTTGCTTCCCAGTATCAAGAGAAAGAGAGAGAGAAAAATTATGTCAGTCTACCACAGGAGATGGCTTAAAATGCCTGAGGTAAAGAAAGTAATCTACTGTTCTCTGACATTCACTGCCTGAAAGTCATTCACATTAACAACCATTCAAACTTGTTTAGTGCAAGCCAATTGCTTCTATTTCCCTCTTGTCAGTTACATTAGCTTCAATTCAAATTTAGCTCTTATAAAATTAAAAAAAATAAAACTTTGGCAAAGCCTGACAGGGGCATATATGGGTCCTGACAGAACATAATGCTTTTGAATTTACCAAGTTTAATATAATAATTTTCAAATTTTGATTTTCACAAACAACCGTCTACCCTTTAGAACATATGCTCGTTTTCATTCTCTTATTTTTTGCCCTTAAACCAGAGTGTGACGATGGGCAAATGAATGTGTTTATCTAGATAAAAAGAAGAAAAAGAAAAATCCTTCACTTATTACTAAATAAGGCAGCAGCAGAAAAAAAACAAATATCCTTAATTTGAACAAAGACTATGCCATTATTTATTGTTATGAGATAGAGATCAAGTTACATTTCAAACTGCATAATATAATCTAATATTCTTTCACTAAGAACTATTATACTCATATAACAGACCATTAACTTCCAGACAATTTAGAGCTCACAAGGTTAACATCAGCACTACAAAAAGGAAATGGGTGACATTTAAATAACAGTAAGTGCCAATATACTATTACACAACCTAATGGAGATATTAGTTTTGATGTTTATCTATTCTGTAGCACTTCAGGACTTTGCTGTTTGACAAGTGGATTAACTAATTATGGGCATTATTCAAGACATCAATCTTATATGTGTGAATAAAAATGTACGATATATAATGCAACTACCAATGAACTGAATCCACCCTGTTTTTCCCCCCCTACTTTTGCTATATTTTATCTTGTTTTCTCCTCTGTCTCTGTGGATGAGTTTGTAAGTTTGTATGTAAGAGAGAAAAGACCTTGGAATAGCTATTTCTAGGTTTACCAAGTGTGTCTGTGGTGGGAAAAGCCAGAATTTGGGCACAGTTGGTACAGTTGGTAATACTCACTAAAACAGTCTTAAACTTCCCACATGTAGAGAAAGAGCCAGAGGTAAAAGCAATAGATCCAATTATATTTAGAAATAATTAATTGTCAAATCTGGGGTGAAGGCTGCATTTCAATTCAAGAATGAGTCAAATATTTCTTTCTGTGTTCAATTAAAAAAGAAAGAGTAGACTCTTTCCAGTTAACTCTACCTGGGTGAGGTCCATTACTGTTTAAAATCGAGCAGTGAAACATTAAGGAACCTTCAAATATTGAAAAGATCTGCAACAGTATCCTTCTCAAAGATGATGATCGAGACCTCATGAAAAATGGAACATGGACATCAACACTGACAGTCTCTTCTGTTTCCTTTTCTATGTGATTAGCACAATTTTAGGTATCCTCATTACTTTATCACTGTATCACTTTTCTTCTTAAAGTTATTTCAAACCATCACCATGAAACCTAAAATAAGGAATATAACTTGTGATGTTTCTCTGCCATCATTTATTAAAACAAAATCTTTTTCTCCCTCATGAGAAATTTTTATAAATGCAGTTACATTCTGCCCTTTCTTCATTGTGATGTTTTGAATGTGTTTGGGCTAGAACAGATGTAAATAAGTTACTGCTTTTTCTTTCCCCCATTATATGAGGTATATTTATCCCATAAAAAACATGAGACAATGTGATTAAATAGTTCAGTAAAAAAATATGTCTCAACTTCCCTTAAAATTTATGCTTGACCGCAGAGAAAATGGAGAAGTGTCATATTTGATAAAGAAGTTTAAAAGCAAGCTGAATTAGCTTAACAATTACAGAAAAAAGTTTTACACTTTTTTATGCCATGACTCCCTTTGACAGTCTAATGAAGTTAGACTTCGGTTAGAGTAAGGTTTCCAAAAGCATAAAATACAGAGAACTGCACTGGAAACCAGTTAAAATGGACAATAGCTACTAAATCATAGTTATATATGTAATACAGTAATAAATGTATTAATTTGGTAATGCATTAAATAAATTAAATAAATGGTAATGCACTAATGCATTAAATTGTAATTAAATAATTACAATTAAAGTTGTAAGACCTGAGGCAGGTCTTACAACTACTCAAATCCCAAAGTAGTGATAAGAGTAAATGATATTCCATGCTGTCTATAATACCTGTAATATGATATGAAAATACCTGTGATGTTTGTTGGAAACTTGGAAACAAAGTCACCAATGTTACTAATACTATTGTAGGTTGTGGCCTTTATTCACAATGAGAGGAAACATTAAATTACAATTGGAGATTAGTGAAAATAAGATGTAATTTTTTTCATGTACAAATTTTCAAGTGGCCTGAGTTCAATTCAAGAACACCCAGGTTTAAGAACCCATTTGAAAGAAATAATTTCCACTCTCCTCCGTCATCTTCTTCTCATGAATAGCTCCCTTCCATAACACACACCAATACCTTACTGCCTATTACCTTCTGGAGGACACCTCATAATCAACTCTAGGTTATTCTTCTTTCAGTAATGGCCAATGCTGAACTTATTATATAGAAACCCTTAAATATGGAAACCCTTAAATACATATATAAACATCCATATATAAATATATTAGAAAGGGAACATTAATAATGAATGAGAGACAAAGGCAATACATTGAGGCAATAGTTCAAATCCAGGGTATAACTCTCATCATGAAGACGTGGCCACTATTTTTTAATGAAGCATAATCCTATTCTTCATTATCACAAGTTGTGACCCTATGTTTCTTTCTCAGCTGCTTCCTCCATAACAGAAAATCTTTACCCACTAGTTATACTGGATTATTAATTGCTTTATACTTTAACTGGGTTTTGTGTACAATATTACCATGAAACTGGCTGTCCAACATACTATGGTTTCTTCTGGTAAAACTACAACCCTTCAACCCTTCTAACTAGTGATAAAAAAAAATGTACATCTGCTTTGACGCCATTAATACTGAATTAATATTTCCATTTAAACTAATTTCTGTATTTTAATTATTAGCTGAGATGAACTGGTTTGCTGATGTGTATTTAATAAATGCAGCCTCAAAAGAGCATAAAATAAAGATACAGATGGGGATTGTGGAAGATTAAAAAACACTTAAAAATCACTGCAGGTAGAAGGAAGGTGAGAGGAAAGAATGTGTAAAAAGGCAGACAACAGACATAAAAATAAAATTTGCTAAAGAAAAACAGGGAAACAGTCAAGTGTTCTGCATATTTTCAAATATAGGTCAGATAATAAAAATGTTCCAATTGTAAACAATGAAAGTTCAAAGAAGAGAGTGTAAAACAAAAAGAGATGACACTTAACATTGACACATTTCACTAAGAAGAAAATCCAAATGGCCAATGACCAGATGATGTTTAAGCTTGGGATAATTAGATATATAATTAAGTAAGTATGACTAGAAACAAAAAAACAGTTTTACACTCAAGCTACCAAAAGTTAACATCTAACACTACTGAATATTTGTGAAAAAGTCTAGAAATTGGGACTTCACCAATTTTGATGGTAAGAATGTTAATGAGTCTCATATTCATGAGACTTTGGAATGCAATTTGATAATTTCTAGGAGTGGTAAAAACGGATATACCACATGACAGTGCCATTTCAATTTTAGTTATATACCATAGAAAAACTTGCATATGTTTACAAGAAGGCATATATAGTACAAACTATGTTCATAACAGCATTGTTTATAACTGAAATAAAACTGGAAATTATTCAAATGACCATCTAGAAAAGAATGATACTAAACAAAAAGTTATAGATTTTTTAATCTTTCAACTATAAAACTAATAAACTAGATTAATATAATTCTAAGTAGATAAATATTATAAACAGGATATGAATAAGATAAAACTAAATAAATATTATAAACAGGATAAAACCTAAAACCAAGAGAAAATGTTACTTCTTATATTTGTTTATATATTTAATACATTTTTCTAAAATACCTTCAAAACACTGCATTCTCTAAAATAACCAAATGGAAAAAACCCAGTCAAAAGGGACATATGAAATAAAGAACACATGGGTCGATAAGTCATGGTAAAAGGACTAGTTAAAAACACCTAAATCTGGAACTGGGTTGAAACAGGAGAGACAATATTGGCTATAAAATGGAAGACAAATGTTATATAAGACCACAGTATAAAGTAACAATGTTTCTAAGGCATTATTAATTACTAATTATGTAGCAGTGAACTAGGATGTTCATGTTTATAGTAAAAACCTGAGTTACCATCCCAAGTAAAAATATAGAAACTGCATTTCAGAAAATAATAATTCTAATCTTTTAATATTTTTCATAATCCATTTTCTTAACTTGTGTAAATTAAAATACACTTGACCTCATTACTAGATTAGTCTTCCCACATTATAACAAATACATGTTCCTTCAGACGATCTCACAGGTGTAATTCTACATATGTTTGCATGGAGATATGTACATCCTGCAAATTCTATGCTTGCGAGGTCAGGTTTAGAACTGCCATGAAATCACCCAGGACTTTCTGGCACATTGCATTAAAACATAAATAAAGGAAGGAACCAAAGGAGGGAACAAAAGAATACTAATGATGGAAAAATCTTACCTAGCTGATAGTCATCATGTCAGTTTTACTTAGTTTCCCACTTTATTGTTATATGAAACAATTAAATTATGTATTGTGAAGAACTAGTGTGCATGGAATACATTTTGCAAATTATTTGGTTTGATCACTCACCCTTCCCTCTCTTTCTCCTCTTTACACACATACCACCCCTCACATACACATACACACACATAGAGAAAGATGTATAAAATGAAGTTCACCAGAAAAGCTAATGACCATTTTTTCTGCATGATAGGGGTTTTAGGTGACTTGGGTTTTTTTCCTTTGTACACTTGTTTTCCACATTTAAAACTGTGATAGAAATACAAGAAAAAAATCAAATTAACTTCCGTTACTGAAAACAATTAGTAGAAATAAATTTTATCTTTAAAACATTTGCATACATAAAGTAATACAAAGCAGACCTAAAACGTATGCCCAGCTAGGAATGTAAAATAAGCAAGATTTTCAGGGAACCTGTGTGGCTCAGTGGGTTCAGCCTCTGCCTTTGCCTCAGGTCATGATCTCAGGGTCCTGGGATTGAGCCCCACATTGGGCTCTCTGCTCAGTGGGGAGCCTGCTTCCCCCTCTCTCTCTGCCTGCCTCTCTGCCTACTTGTGATTTCTCTATCAAATAAATAAATAAAATTTTAAAAAAATAAGCAAGATTTTCCTAACTAATAATAAAAGGATTTAAAAATTTTCTTCACATTGCCTTCACTAAGAAAAGTGTTCAAAAATATCTCTGCCTCAGTAAAATCCATAATAAAATTTATTATAAAATCATATGGTACTATGAATGCTCAAGTATTTATTAAAAATTAATAAACTAAAACCAAATCTAACCTCTTTGTAAAAGTCTATATCATAAAATATTTGCAGTTCAATTGGTTAGAGAAAAGATGAGAAAAAGGAAAAGGGATATGTAAAAAATTTTAAACTAAAACACCATTGAACATTTATCAAAATTCTGCAAGATAAATGAATTTCTAGACTTAGTTGTCAGTTATAAGAGTATTTCTTCTAGATCTTGATAAGGACAATGTTACTAAAATTCTTACCAACAGGTCTTCCTTTTGGCTTTAGTATTAACTGTTCATAATCAATTTGCTCACAGCGTCCAGACAAAATAATTTGGTAACAACATAGAACGGAGAGATATTTACAAGAATTGCCTGAAGGATATGTGTTACAGACATTCCTCTAGACAAACACCACTGTATCCCTGAATCAAGCCTGAGCCCAATAGATTTTTTCTCTTATCAAGGTATATTTTTCTGAAGCAACTAATATTTTATCTCATGAAAACTGACTTCTGTGGATAAGATTATGGATTTTGGAGACAGCATTATCTGGATTCACATCCCAGCTCAACCAGTTAATAGTAATGTGACTTCAGACAAAACATTTGATTTCATTGAGAGTCCTTTTCTGCCACAGATAAAATAGAACAACATCACCACTTTGGAGATTCATGGCAATAATTAAATAACATAATTATATTACAAAGGCCGCATACAATTTTTAGACTACTATGTGATTGATAAACACTAGTTCTTTAATCATAAATAATATTGAATAGTATCATATTTACTGATTGATACAAACTTTGCTTTTACTACTAATCAACTCAGGATGCAATCTATGATCTTCTTTATTAATACCAGATTCCACGACATAAATGTTTATTTTCCTATTACCCTCTGAATTTATCTATGGTTTTTCTTCCCGGGGTCCCTTTTCCTTCATGTTATTTATCAGTTTAGTATTCTGTTCAATCTTGTATATTCTAGTAATTACTCTTGAAATTAAGAAGCATATAGCAGGGGAGCCTGGGAGGCTCAGTGGGTTAAAACCTCTGCCTTTGGCTTAGGTCATGATCCCAGGGTCTTGGGATTGAGCCCTGCATCAGGCTCTCTGCTCAGCGGGGAACCTGCTTCCCTTCCTCTCTCTCTGCCTGCCTTTCTGCCTACTTGTGATCTCTGTCTTTCAAATAAATAAATAAAATCTTAAAAAAAAAAAAAGAAGCATGTAGCAAATACATATATACTTTTTTAAGTATATAAATAATAAAATAAAGACTGGGTTTTTCAAATTATTAAGTAAACTCTATCCCAAACATGGGACTCAAACTCATGACCCCAAAATCAAGATTTGCATGCTGTACCAACTGAACCATTCAGGCACCCCATAAAGACTGTATGAATAATGTTTTATATCCTGTAAAATTAACATTGGTGTTATGTTTTCTGTTACCTAAGATCAGGTTATCGATATCATCAGGAAACAACTAGGAATAAAGTATTACCACTTCAGAATAAAATATTCAACTTGCCCCAAATTAATCGACAATAGCAAAAAACTTAATTGAAATCAGTCCAGTGTTTTTACCTGAGAAGTAGCCTGTGCTATGGCTTATACATAAATATGTATGAAAAATTCACCAAAGTACAAAATACTATTACAGCTTGGTTGGTGAAAAAAGCAAAATGGTACAGAAACATATACATAGCTTGGGAAAATAATTTAATTTTAATAGCAAAGATTACATTAACGTATTCATTGCTGGCAAGCACTCTAACAAATATTATAAATCTTAAACATACAAGTTTAAATTAAAAAAAGAAACAAACTATACTGGAAGTTAAAAAAAAAAGAAAAAAAGCTTTCTAACATTACTATTTGCCATTGAAAAAGACTGTGATGATTCATTCTAAATTGAACAATATAAATTATTTTCCAATTTGTTATTCTAGTGTCTTTTTCATAATACTCTCACCTAGACCTGGTAGGGTTAAGTCACATTTTACAATACATGGTTGGTATCCAAAGGTAAATGGGTCACACAACTAGGTAGGTCATAGCAAAATTTCTACTTATATGCCTTTTCCAAATATAATTTAAGGACTGATTTTTATCCACTGCACCTGACCTAGCAATTTACTGAATTAAGTACTAAATAAAATTTGCCAGTGCAGGTATTATCACAATATATCTTTAAATACAAACTCAACTGAAATTCTAGTCCAAGGCCAAATATTTTTAGTTTTGAAATTTTTAAGAATCTAACTTAAAACAACATTGTAAAGAAGCAGAGTAAAGTGGTATTTTTTAAACCTGTAAAAAGAAAATGACACTCAGAAGTTGAAATCCCCTCCAAACTAAGTTACTGGAATGAAAAAGCTGCTGAATGATCCGTGAGTGCCAGAAAATATGTTCTCACACCGGTGCAATCTTAGATGTAAATCTTGAGATATGTCCCAAAATGGAGCAGTTAATTTCATTCTCTCATGCATTTTGATTGAAAAGGAAAAAGGGTTTTGCTTGAAATCAAACCGCCCAAACCTAAATTAATTGTAGAGTTCAAAGAACATGACTTTATAAAACCCTCAATTATACCTATTCACAGAAAAATGTGTGTGTGTATCCTGAACTAAATTTTCAATATTAACTTGCAACATCATTAGCACATTTAGTCCTTAAATGGATCCTTTCTGTTTTTTTGGTTTTTTTTTTTTTTTAAAGATTTTATTTATTTGTTTGACAGAGAGAAATCACAAGTAGACGGAGATGCAGGCAGAGAGAGAGAGAGGGAAGCAGGCTCCCTGCCGAGCAGAGAGCCCGATGCGGGACTCGATCCCAGGACCCTGAAATTATGACCTAAGCCGAAGGCAGCGGCTTAACCCACTGAGCCACCCAGGCGCCCGGATCCTTTCTGTTAATATGAATGATTCCAGCTTTAAAGCTATGGAAAGTAAGGTCAGAAAACTTAAATGAGCCATGAATTAGTTCCATTCATGTCCACTGTTAAACACCAATTTCTTCTTCCTACTTTGTTTTTGGTAAATTTTCTTCTTAGTATTTATTTTCATAAATAAATGACTTTAAATAATGTTGAGAGGCAATAAAACTAACTGTAAAATTATTACCTAATTGTTCTTATTTCATCAGACCTTGATTTTCTCACTTACCATATTATATTCAAATTAAGACTTTATACATATAATTTCACTGAGTATGCAATATTTGATACAGAGACAGCATAACTTATAAAATTATTCCCTTACTGTTGACTATTTAGTTTCTTTCCAATTTCCACTACTCTATACCATATTAGTTTAAAAATATGTGCGTATGGGGCGCCCGGGTGGCTCAGTTGTTAAATGTCTGCCTTCAGCTCAAGGTTATGATCCCAGGGTTCTGGGATCAAGCCCTGCATTGGGCTCCCTGCTTAGCAGAAAGCCTGCTTCTCCCTCTCCCACTCCCCATGCTTGTGTTCCCTCTCTTTCTGTGTCTTTCTCCATCAAATAAAGAAATAAAATCTTAATGTGTGTGTGTGTGTGTGTGTGTTATCACAATGGAGATAACTGACCTAAACATTTTTATAACAAATTTCACACACTGTCTAGAACATGAGAGAAAATTATTTACATTTGTTTTGAAACAAAATAAATTAGCAGTGACAAAATGCTGAAATCTATTGAATGAATATTTTCAGGTGATCAAGGAGGCTTCTTCTGTTTTAACTGTTTTATTACTCAATGTTATTTAAATTAGACTGTGAACAAACTTTTTAAATGACACATGGATTTCTGGAAGTATTAGTTCAGATACTATAATTAAAATTTTAATTTTGAATAACTCAAAGTTTTAAAAAAAATTAGAAACCCCATGCCATGACTGCTATTAAGTTCACAAAGGCTCTTCCCGATTGCTGCCTACCCATAGGAGCGTTGAGCATCAGGAAGGGCAAGAATATCCACATATCTGTATCTCTGTCCACATTTAATTTCTATCTAATCACATTGATATCAATACTATAACGATTTCTATGATTGTTCAGCACAGTCTACTCTACTGGGAGAGAAAGATAAAGAGGCTGAAGACACAGGTAATTTCTGGCCATCTTATTTGGGAAATTAGGGAAACTATTCATTTTAGTGGGCATTTTCTAAAGTCTGTATCCTAAATCAATGGCTTTGATTACAATACAGACCTTAAGTGCTGTATTCAGCTCCCAGAGAAATAACCTTTCTCAAGAGTCCCACTTTGGGAGTTAGCCCTGAGAATTCATGGGTCATCTTCTAAAGACATAATGTAATGAGCCTATTCCTGTTTATTTCAACGTAATAAACCTTCCTTCCATGAGAAGATACAGATGTAACAATTAAAGAAGAAAAATTAAACAACTACATCAATACCATCCATGACTGCAAAGGACATTTTAGGAGACAAAAATCTCTAACTATAAAATTACAAAAGCAAAGTGGCAAAATGTTCCTATTTCACACCAACTGACAGATTGTGAAAAACTTTAAAGAGGCTAGGGTTATAGAGACTGTATATTAGGCCTTCTTAGAAAAAGAGCCCTCAAAAGAAAGCAAAAACTTTGT
Organism: Neogale vison; assembly: GCF_020171115.1. Lineage (NCBI taxonomy): Eukaryota > Metazoa > Chordata > Mammalia > Carnivora > Mustelidae > Neogale > Neogale vison. Next base: position 72,771,527 of record NC_058091.1, on the reverse strand, counting down.
GGATCCCCTATTGTACACTGGTGTGCATGGATACATGTGTACACATGTAACTGAGAAAAATAATAAAACAAAGAAGCAAACTACACACTTCTAAGAAAAGCTACCTCCAGTCTCCATGTAAAATATTTCCTTGGTATAATGATACAGCTTATAAAAGAACAAGGAAGAAGGCTGAATCTAAACTCAGGGCAAGACTGAGGGCAGAATGGGGTCAGGACAGAAAGAGAGGGGAATGGAAAAATAACACCTTAAGTAAAACTTTACTTTCCTCAATACAGTTAATCCAAAATCATTTCAGCCAGCATGTCACAACCCACTTATACATCAACTGGGTTTGAGTGACAAAAATTTGCCAAGCCAAAAGGGATGCAGTATTTGTCAAAAAGACTGAATTGCACTTTCATATTAGTACAAAAACGACAGTGCATGATGATTGCCACAAGCATGAGGTTGTTTAGGGGATAATTCGGGCACCTTAACAGTAGGTAGTAATAGAAAATGTCTATCTCTTTTTCCTTTCAAGGTAGGCACTTGTAATGTGCCTTGTTATACTGCCAAACCATTTCTCACTCCAAACTCCTTAAATACCACCTGTCCAAGCTGAAAATATATATATATTTTTAACTGAAGACATATGCAGTATTCCTTGCTGAAAACCACAATATAACAAATGCTTTATTGCCTCCCAGGAAAATTAAAATATCATGCACTATCTGTAATATAGGAGCAGCTCTGTTTCACTTTCTGTTAACATGGGCACACATTTATTTCTCTGTTTTTTTAAGAATTTTGATGACTGGTCTATGAAATGACTGTAATAATGCCCTTCTACTTTTTGAAAGAACATTTCTAACTCTAGAAGAACTGCTTCATCAGATAGATTCTTAATTTTAAGATAATACCACTATTATCCAATTTTAGCTTTATTATTACAAATATATATATACATATTTCTGTCAAAACATATTTCCAGAAGCTTAGCAGATTTCCAAATCTGACACCTTCTCTCATAGCCAATTTTATATTAGAGGAGATATCCACGTCTTGTTAAAATATAATAAAGGAATTGATCAACCAATTTAAAATATATTGTGAGAGTCTTTTTTATTAAAATTGCACACAACTAAGTAACTGATTAGACTAAACATGGCTTTAAAAAAGACTTACTGATTACAAAATTATAATTATAAAAATATTGTAACTTAAAGAAAAAGTGGTCAGCTAAAAAAGTAGAACTCCAACTTAACCAGCCCATGTAATGAACATTACACAAAGACTAATGAATCATTTAAGGAATGAATCACTAGAGATGACCCATTTTTGTTCTGATAACAGGCAACTGTGGAGTCATTTCCTTAAAATGATATTTGTAGTGCTGTTTTATAATATAGTCTCAATCTTGCTGACCTACGTTTTAGTTTATAAGAACATTCCACTAAAATCTGACAGAGTAGAAGCACTTATTTTCTGTTCGTCGCTGAAATAGGGAGGTGCTCGATTCTCCATCTCTGGGGGAAAATCTTGGACGGTCTAGATATTTAACTTTATCCTAGAGAGTCTTCTCTTTTAAAGGTTTAGACAAACCAGACTAATTATTTTTAGCTCACAAACTCAAGAGTAGAATTTGATACAACACTGGAGAGAACAAGTAAGGTATCTGTTCAAGACTGTCCCATACTAGCTTTGCAGAAAATGAGCACACCAGCACTGCTGTTAATCCCTAGTACACATGACCCTCTCCTGTCATGCTGTGGGGGTTTCCTGCAGAAAAGCACCATGAATCTTTGCAGGGAGGCACCATGAGACGTCAGCAACCAATAGAGAAAAGAAGATACAAGTGAATTCAACAGGGTTGAGTTGGGTAGCTCTGCTAGTTATGCGTCTGCTTTTGGCTCAGGTCATGGTACTAGGGTCCTGGGATTGAGCCTTAACAAAACCTTAAAAAGAAAAAAAGAAGTGAACTCAACAGACATAAGCCTATTTGCAAGTTTGCCCAGAATCAGCTGGTGAGAACCAACAGTAAACCAAATTTTGATTCTGCCCTTGACATAATGCTCTCAGCTGCCCATTATGGGGAACACTTAAGTTGATTCTAAGAATATCACAATTAGACAAACTCATCAGTCTTTCTAAAATACACTGAACAAGCTTAATGTATTTGTAAACATAAAACAGTGTATATTTTAAAGTTGGTTCTTTGCAAAAACATTAACAGTTTAAATAATCTGGACAGATACTAATGCATATAGTATAAAGTAATATAATAGTACATTCTCCCCCCAAAAGAGTACGATTTTTTCATGTTGTTGAATAAGACATACTTGAACTTATAATTCAAGAAGAGCATACCCATGACTCCCAAAACCATGAATGAAAGTGTGATGACACCCAAATCCTTGTATCCTGCTCTATACCTTCTCTACTTACCTGTAGACCCATGAATGTTAGTTAACTGCCTACACCCAATTTCTTACTGCATAAACTAAACATGGTAACTTCTAACATTTTTCCCCAAGGTTTAACTTAAGCCCCATCACACTATACCTTAATTTTCCAAGCCACAATTCACTTCCAATATGTCACAAAATTTGACTGATTGCGTCTCTCAAATCTCAACTCTGTCTCCTCATTGGAATTCTTATCTCCACTGCTTCAGTTCAGGCACTGATCAATTTTTCCTTACACTGAGGTAACAGCCTTCTAATCTCCCTGAAATCTTTCGATCCTTTTCCTAAATCACCACTAGAGAAATAATTCTTTAAAAAAAAAAATATTTATTTACTTGAGGTGGGGGAGGGACAGAGGGAGAGAGAATCCTGAAATACACTATCTGCTGAGCAAAACGCCAGATGTGGGCTCAATCCCAGGACCCTGAGATCATTAACTGAGCTGAAATCAAGAGCCAGTCACTTAACTAACTGAGTCACCCAGAAGCCCCACTAGGGAAATATTTCTAAAACACCCCGAATCATTCTAAACATGTTAATTAAAGAAAATAAAATTAAAATCATTCCCTACAACAAACTATTTTAATGTACTAGTGAAAAAAATTAAGATGGACAGATGGACAAATAAAAAATGGATAGGCGGACTGACAAGTGATATGGTAAATATAAAGAAAGGTAAATTAAAGTGATAGATGTATGGGTATTCACCACATAATTCTTTTGGATTTTCTGCAAATTATAATTTTTGAAATATCAGAGAAGAGTTATTTTTAATGAAACGGCTAATATTTATTGTGTAGTAATGGCTAATATTTATTGTGAGCTTCTAATGTGCTAAGTAGTATTTATCCAAGCATTGTTTCTAATGGCGTGCAAAAATATTTCACATTTTGGATGTTTTTGACTCTCCAGAAAACAGAGGAGGTGGTGAGGGAAAAAGCTCTGATTTGTTGCATTTGCCAATATCCATGCTGTAACACTCTGGCTACAGTTTTTAAGCTTCCCAAGACTGAACTGGAAGAGATATGCATTAGTGTATCATCATATATTATCTCCAACATACACATAAAATAGACAAAAATAGCTGGAAGAACATAGATAATGGTGCAATATATTAAAATAAGTAGAATGCTTGAATACACATTACTTTTGTACAAAATATAACTGGCATAATTTTAAGATTGTATAATTTTTAATAACAAGTTAACAACTGGCTGGCAAAATTCCTAAAAATATAACAATCAGTTTTCTGCTTTAGCACATCACTGATTATCTGACAAATATTAAATTAGGAAGTTTCGATTTTTGATCATTATTTTACAGATGATAGTATAAAACATTAAAGAGACTTAAGTTACTTGCCCAACAGTAATTATTACAGCCAGTTTTTAATCTAGATTTTACTGACTCACAAACCTTAACTCATAACTGCTAATTCTCAGAGTCTTCTGCCTAATGAAATTCTACTCTTACTTCAAGGCTCTTTTGTGCGCCCAGAGAGCCTAAAGCATCTCTATTATACCACTTATCAGTCCAATTATGTACCTACATGCCCATCTTCTAACCTCTCCAGGCAGCTCTGCATAGAAATTCACTCAGGCAGCCTGGATTTGCACCCAAGAGTTTATACTAGCGCCTGACACTTAATAAGTACTCACTACATGTGAACTATTATGACCATGATTCCTTAGACTTCGAGAGGTTACAAATCAGTCTTTACCTTAGAATATCCGACACTTAAGGCAGTGTCTGGGACATAGGAGACAATCATGTAAAAGAAAGCAAGAAAGTACAATAGCAATGATAGTCTTGGTTTTCTCATCAAACAGCTTTTTGATACTGATCAAATCAGTTCACAATGGTATCCAAGTGTGCAGAATGGTAATAGTGGGGAAACTGGACTTGATTAATTCTCAAGTACTTTCTTGTACAAAAACTTCATGGCTGCACGCATGTCATTGCACTTGCCAGTAAAGTGCATTGATACAATACTTATGAAGTAATTGATCAATACGCGTCAAAAATTTTTCAGCCACGCAGAAGAATGATATGTGCAAAATTCTTATTGTAGCACGTACAATGGCTGATCAATGGAGTCCAAAATTTCAGTAACAAAAGAGTGGTTAAATACATTCTAGTACAAAGTTCCAACAGAATATTATGCAATCATTAAAAATGATGGTTAGAGTATTCCACAGAAATGAATTAATAGGGTGGCAAGTAAAATAAGCAGAATGTAAAACTGTGTCTGTCCTACACTTACAACTTAAAGGAAAAAAAAAGAGGCATGGGGAAAAATAATAGTGCATTGACAAAAATAACAATAGTTTTATCAACACTGTAGATTAGAAGTGCTCTTTGAAAAAATTCTATTTGCAGAATTTTGTGTGATGTTCTGTTATATATAATTTATAAAAACAGTTTGGGTGTTTGAATTCTAATGGAGTCTTTACAAAATCTGGGACTTCCAGCATGGGGTTTCTAAAAAAAAAAAAAAAAAAATGAATCATGATTCTGCTTTTTTAATATTCCTCAGAAATGTCAATGGATAGTGTCCAAACTGTTAAAATTGATTGCAAAATTTTTAAAGAAAACCTAAGTTAGTTCAATTAAGCTTAAAAAACAACCATTAAATTCAATGAGCTGATCTTTTCCAAAAGTAACAGGTTCACTGATGAAACTTATCCTTAAAAATGAGTTTTTCTCTCAGTGGAGATTAAGCCAGAAGTAAAGAGGAGACAGAAGTTAAAGGATTATCTGAGACAGCTGGAAGGAAGATTCAGAGAAAACCTTTGCTCCCAGTTGATTCCAAAAACAAGCAGTGTTCTGTATTTTGATGAGTTTAATGTGGGATGGCAACATAGGGGAAAAATAAACAACCCCAATGGAGTGAAACTGAATAGAATCAGGAGTTGCTTTCTATATCCTGTCACTTGTTAGTAGTGGTCTATCTCCATATTAACCAAGTTTCCTGTTAAAACTGCTTTTAAAAACAAAACAGATGAGAAATATTGTCTTCTCTTCACTAGTTTATGTCTAGCTCTCCCAGTGTCTGGTAGGGGTTCAGAATTCATTGACTAAATCGTCGAGGAAAACAAAACCATCAGCCCAACCCATCAGAGAGTTTATGTTAATAATCTGATATAGACAGACTGCTTTGATTTAAAAGGACAAAGCTTCATACTCTACAGCAGTATTGTGCTTCATGATGGCATCTCCCTGGACAGAGAAGAGCTATTGTCATCTTCATTTTACAGTTCTTAAATTATAGAGCAAGTTCCAACATACTTGTCCAAGTTCACAAATTCATCAATATACCAATTTGTTTTGCAATTACAATAGCTTTTTCCCAAAAGCACTGTGCTTTAAAATGCCACCATGTAAAGATGAGAAGATGAATGACAGCTTAAAATAATATTGTTTAGTATTGGAGAAATTAAACATTTTCTTAAATTCCTTATATTGTTATAATTTACTGAGTGGCAAAAAAGGAGTTAAAAATCAACAGTTTCTAGGGACCCCTGGGTGGCTCAGTCACTTAAGCACCTGACTCTTGGTTTCAGCACAGGTCATGATCTCATGGTGGTGGGATCGAGCCCTGTGTTGGACTCTGCACTCAGCATGGAATCTGCTTCAGATGCTCTCTCCCACTCCCTCTCTCAAATAAAATAAATAAAAATCTTTAAATAAATAGATAAAAATCAATGAAATATCTAATGAAAACTTTGCAAAGACTACTGCCATTTATATTTCAATACTAGATACCTGTTCCTTTATTCACCTCTAAGGTCTATCATGGAGTAGAAAAATCTCTAGAAAACCCAAATATTATGATTTCCAGTAATTGTTACCATGAGTGTTGAGCAAGTACTTCAGGTGCTCTTGACTTAAAGGAATACCTAGTAAGTGGTACAGAAATTAATTTCTGTTAGAAGGGGAGCCTACTATATATATTGTTTTGATAATAAATTAGTACAGAGAGAGGCACATGCAACATCAGTACAAAATGCATGATGTGTGTAAATTTTGAAGGGTGGATATAAAACGAATGAATATAGTACCTACTTAGAAATAAGGTAACAGGTAAAAACAAACTATTTTTCTGAATGATTATTATTCTTCATTGTGAAGGACTAAGTGTACATGGGAAATAGCAACCAAGCTAGAGAATGACACATGAATTATTTCAACTCAAACTTTACCCCTGTGATTTGGCTAAGACAATTAAAATGGACATCACTCAATGATTTCTAGGCCAGATCATAAGTAGTGACAGCTGAATTTGCACAGATCTTGCTTAGGGTGACATGAAAGGCATGAATTTCTGCCCTTTGAAGTTCATTTTTTTATCGGGTTCACAAAGTATAATACAATTTACAACACTCCAGATTAGAATTCACTCATTATCTCTTTCCTTTGAATATGCTTTATCCCCTCTGCAGTTTATATACAGGCTGGCGGACAGAAAAGTGCACCGAAGAGTGTCACTACAGCAATTATTAGCTATAACAAGACCATATCTTGTACGAAGACAGTGAAGACCAGGAAGTGAGATTCTGTGATGACCCCAACTTCAGATTTAGCTAAGAGTCAAGTTAAATGATGAAAATAACGAGATACATCTTTATAGAGTCATTTTTTTTCTATACAAGAAACTGTACAGAGTGACTAACACTCTCCCAAAACACTAATTATAACTAGGAAGAGTCTGGATAAGTGAGTTCCAAAATAATCATGAAGGCCATACTTCTCCTTACCAACTCTGCCCCACAAAATGTGACGCATGTTTGTTTGTTTTTGTTGTTGTTCTTTTTTTGTTTTGTTTTTTGGTTTTTTTGGGGGGAGGGGGCAGAATCTGATTTAAGAGTTTTCTTCCTTATTCCAAAGCAAAGAAAATAAATTCTAAGTCAAATAAGGAAGTAAACAGGGAGTGATAATTAAAAGCGGAGGCATGCTCTCCAGGTAAAAAGGAAGAGTATCAAGGGAAAGTCTATATGCATCAGTGTGACCATCTAAGAGAAGTCTGAAGCTTATAGGTTGTCTTTGGAACCTATTTTCATAATTAACATATCCTTAGTGTTTATCTGGATCCATAGCTTTTTAATTCTACCTAGGTCATATTCTTCTCTAGACACTCTTGTGTCATTATCATTAAGACATTATTAACATATCATTTTATTTTTATTTCTATTCCCCAATATCAAATAAAAGACCTAGGGTTGGAGGGGAAATCCAGGACAATTAATGGGACCAATGCTGTTATTTGAATCATTTCCACCTGTCAGCTTTACTGTAGTATGCAAAATTCAATATAAACAAATGAAGCCAATAAAAAGAGTACTTAATGATACCGTTAACAGACTCAGCATGTGGTAAAGTACTATGGATAAATAAAAAGTGTCATTTTCACTGGTTACCAAATGCTTTCTGGCAACAAAGTTAAGTCAGAAGAAGACAATTTTAAGCTGAAAGCAACACAACTCTATTTAGTTAATTACACAGCTACTAATCAAGTACCCTATAAGGAAATGTGCTGTGAACTGTATGTATGGTTAACTGTACACCCCCTACCTGAGGTGAAAAACAAAAGACAGTAGAAAAAGTGATTTCATAATTGTTCAACTTTCATGAACCTTATGCTGGGAGTTCCTAGCATTACCGACCATTGGAGGAGTTAACCAAAAAAATCTCTCTTTCTTTCTCTCCCTTCCTCTCTCTATGAAAATTTTGGGGGGGGGGGGGAATATATATATATATATATGTATATTTATATATATATATAAAATGGAAATTTACAATAACATTTCTATAATCCATGGCCCCAGATAATTCAAAACAACCAAACGAATTTCTTTGATAATTTAAATCAGGGTGTGACTTATAGTTTCCATTTAATACCTCCATCTGTGCATACGCTTTTCCTATGTGTTGATACAAAGGAAAGAGTGAAGGCAAATCATCCATATGGTGACTATTGGCTGTGCATTGTTTTATGCATTGTTCCACAGTTAAGGAATTAGGGATAAGGTTACAGGCTCATTCATCACAAGTGTTAATCTATCTCTGTTCAGAAAAGAAAGGTTGATACTGTTTTCAAACATACTGTTGGAAAAAATTATTTTCCAATCAGAAATTATCCTTCTCAACCCTGGATTTCCAAAGTACCTTGTATTTCTATTATACCACTTACTACATTCTTCTTATTATTGTGGTTCTAACACTAGACTGTCAGTTCCTTTAGAGCAGGAATCCTGTCTTATGAATGTTATATCTCCTGCACTCTTAAGTGCAACAACGTATACAACTTTGACCCTCAATAAAATTTATGAAATAAATCAATACTCTATCAACTACACAGTAGCTCTTGAATTTCTCTGCAACCTTTCACAATTTTCTCCTCTAAAATAATGCGTCGTGTCATAGAAATTGCACGCATATTAATAATATTGGACAACCAACTTATCTGAAAAAGAGAAGTGAACCAAACAATAAAGTTAGATCACCTAAAATGTGTTTAAAATCTCTTTAATAAAAGGAACTTTCTTGATTAAGAATAATGATATGAGCCAGGAATTTACAGATATCCTCTTTTGGATCTAAGATGAGAGACATGCTGTAGAGAAAACTATGGCCAGGGTAATTTTTTTATTATGATTAGCATGTTTTTGTGGTCACTCTGCCTCCGTCTTTCCTTAGTTCTAACTCATCTTCCATAGAGATGGAATAATCTTTCTGAAAGGAAATCTAGGAATGTTAGTCTTCTTCTTAAATACAACTGGAGAGCAGTCTGGATTATCTTAGACCTGGCCACATGCCACCTGTGGGCTCGGTTCTACCACTGCCCAGAGTTACCCAAAGCTCTACCTTATTTTCAGAACCAAAAAAACATCAACAGTATTTACAAATGGGCTAAGCATATGTTTCCTCTGTTTTTAACTCTATTTTCTGATTTTTTTTTCCTGCCTTAAAAATTCAAAGTCAAGTTTTAAGGTCATCTTTCATGTTTTAAAGCCATCCTTTGTTGGTGACAGCTTCTCTTAAACACTCGGAACAGCTTCTTCTCCTAAATTCCTATCATTTTGTATTTCACTCTGTGTTTATAGGTCTGTCCCTTGAGACTACAAGGGGCTTAAGTGCAAGACATTGCTTGTATAACTTTGAAGACCGAGTATTTAACCCATGCTGCTAACAAAGAAAGAAGCTAATAAAAGTTTTTCTGAATAAAAAGGAAAGAAATCTAAAAACGATTTTAGGCAAGAAATAACAAGTGTTGGTGAAGATACAGAGAAGGGAACACTTGTGTACCATAGATGAGAATGGATATAAGTATAGCCACTATGGAAAACAGTATGGAAGTTCCTCAAAAAGTTAAAAATAGAACTACTACATGATCCAGCAATTCCACCACTGGTTATTTAACCAAAGAAAACAAAAACCCTAATTCGAAAATATATGGGCACCCTTATGTTCACTACACTATTATCTACAGTAGCCAGGATATGGAAACAATCCAGTGTCTGTTGATGGATGAATGGATAAAGAAATTGTGGTTTATACACACGTACACACACACACACACACACACCTGTGCACGTGCAGATACTACTCAATCATAAAAAGAATGAAATTTTGCCATTCACAACATTATAGACAGAACTAAGTGTAATTATGCTAAGTATTATGGTACGTGAAATAAGTCAGAGAAAACAAACACCATATGATTGATATCACTTATATGTGGAATCTAAAAATCAAACCAAATGAAAAAAAAACAAAGCAAAACTCATAAATACAGAGAACAGACTGAAGGCTGACAGAAGGAAGATGGGTAGGAGGATGGGCAAAAGGGGTAAAGGGGATCAACAAGTACAAACTTATAATTACGATGTAAATAAGTCATGAGTATGTAATGCACAGGTTGGTGACGATATTATATAATATTGTACTACATATTTGAAAATTGAAGAATTATTTTCCATGACTTTTCTTAATGGCTTTTTACCTGTAGCTTTTTTTTTTTACTTCAATATTAATAGCAATGCCTTTTGAAATTCTTGCTCAAAAACAAAGAAGCTATATAAATATCAGATATAAGAAATCAATACTTAAAAAAAATTAAAACAAGCATTAATTATAAGCCTTCAGTTCAAATCAAAAAGTATGTCACTCTTATGCTCCTAAACCATACAAATTCTTTTGAGTTGTTTATTTTGTTTTAACCTCAAGGCTGAGTTTCAATGATAACTAGTCGTTGTGATTGATAACTATTTTAGATCACAGTAAAAATCAATAAATGGCCATTTTGCTGACAAAGCTATAGCCCAAAGGCCAAAATTTAATTCCTCACGTTGTAATTTCCCAAATATGCCTGAGTATTGTTTTGTTTACCATTGTGGATTTATAAGAGAAAAAATGCATTTTTAGTAAATCTTTACCTCTAAAATAACACATTCTCCTCGTCAATGCTTCGTAGATCTATGTTTCACTAAAACTTGCCAAGAGCATTGAACTTCAGTGTAAGAGTAAAAAGTAGTTTTCCCAATTGTGTAAATATATTACACTCTGGACACCCTGAACTCTTGACCTTCCCTATGAGGGAGATGTGCTAAAATGTCAGTTAATCATAAAACAGTGCCACAATGGGTTATCCAGAAGCAGTAGGCAATTTAAAAGAGCAATTTTAACATGCAATTGCTAAACCATGCAATGAAGACAATTTCTGATGATGGTATACTTTATTTCCATTTAATAAGAGAAAAAGAAACTGTATTTCCTTAGCTTCTATACCAGATGGTATACCCAGAGGAAATTGACACAGAGAAAAAACAAGCATACTTTCTTTGATTGTTCAATGGAGTTTTTGAATTACTTCCCATTTAAAACAACTTCACATTTATACCTTTTTTTTTAAATTCATAAAATGCCTGAAGAAGCATTATATGAACAATAACATGGGTCAGGCTGTAAGCTAACAGTGCAATAATCATACCCCTCAGGTGAATAGAGAAGCGTGAGGCAAGCGTAGGAGGCCATAGCCACCAGAGGCTGTAATTACCACCTCTTCTAACTTGAGAGACCCTGAAGCAGGTAATTGCACTTACCAAATGATTTAAATGTACTTTAGAAAGAAAACAAACAAAAAATAGCTTTGGCAACTAGGCAGGGCATTTTCAGAAAAGGATAAAATAAAACAATATTTTACACCTCTTCAACTGCTTAAAACATTTAAAACACAGCATATATTTGAATGTTAAGCTCACTAATCAATTGTGCTTTCAATAAAAAGTGAAGTGGCAAGCATTTAACTATGTTCCTCAGGGAATAAGTTAGCTGTGCAGATACTCTTTTGTAAAAATATACATTCCTCCCAGATTTTACCTGTTATACTTTCATTTAGGTATGCCATATTCTTCTGAAAGGGAGAGAAAAAAAATCACCCATACTATGAGAAAGAGCAAAAAGAATTCAGGCTTTTCAAATACTAGAAAATGTGTTTTGAGTCCTAGTTGCCCAGTTGTCTGACATTAGGTAAGTCATTGTTTCACTTTGTTTTGACTGAGTCTTAGATTAACCAGCTACAAAATTGGTAAAATAATATATCTACCTCACAGGTGGGAAAATAAAGTATCATGATGGAGTCACTTCATATGCTGATTATAAAACAAAAATAATCCATACTTCACTATGAAAATCTACATTTCCATTTTAAAAAATACAAAATTTACTTGTTAATCCACACAAATAAAATCAATTGACTAAAACTTACTCTAAAATTATTTATTGACAGATTTCTACCAAGAAAATAAAATTTACTACTACCAGAAATAAAATTTCAATGGCTTACAAATATGAAAATGGGATCTTTAACATAATAAAGTGTAATGAATTCACTCTTTCATTGGTACTCGGTAGTCAAAGAATGTTCTGTGATACACCAAAACAATAGAATTTCTTTTTTTTTTTTTAAGATTTTATTTATTTATTTGACAGAGAGAAATCACAAGTAGATGGAGAGGCAGGCAGAGAGAGAGAGAGAGGGAAGCAGGCTCCCTGCTGAGCAGAGAGTCTGATGCAGGACTCGATCCCAGGACCCTGAGATCATGACCTGAGCCGGAGGTAGAGGCTTAACCCACTGAGCCACCCAGGCGCCCCACAATAGAATTTCTAAGAGGCAGAAAATAATCCTCATTTCTTTGTTATTTTACAAGAAATTCATGTGAAATTTATTTCAGACACAAAGACATAGCTGAGAAGTTCTTATACTTATTTTTAAGGCTTCCTGATTGTCAGCATGCAGGGTGTATTAAAATAGCTATGTCATAATAATCAGCATTTATTCAAACATATGATATTAATACTACAACTACAGTGTGGCATTGTCCTACCCTTGATTAAAATGGAATGTAGAACCAGTATGCAGAGCTTGCAAAAATTAATAGAATGAAATGGGAACTCTTTAAAGGTTACTATTGGGATTTCAAAGGAATCATTTCCACAGCTTGTGAAAAAACTTTAGGCTTCTGAAATCATTACTAAATACCAGCTACTATCACAGTTAGCATAAGCTGTGTTCTATTTCGTGTTATAGGATACCAGGCTGAGGCCAGCGGAGGTGCTGGGTAAGGCTGAGAGATCTTGAATTTGGAGAAAGGAGTATGCATCTTGAGGAAGGGAAGTAGATGACCTCATACTTTCACCATCAATACTGACCTTGTATTTAGATATACAATACTTATCAATTATCTATAATTTCGGCTTTTCAGAGATTGTTTATAAATTAACACAATATATATTTTCATAAACTCTCCTCCCTTTTCTAATAATAGAGAGCAAGAATAATAGACATTCCTGATAAAACAGTAACCAGTTTCTCAAATCTACAATGTATTTGAAAATCTAAGCACTTTTCTTGGCCATAAAAACATGCACCAAACACATCTTTTGAGGACATTTATAAACGAAGAAACATATGTGACAAAGACTAACACATGTAAAAGATAGTTTTAAAAACAAATAAACTTTCTACAAATGGGAAGTAAAACTACAAGTGTCAGTGAGCCTGACACCATTTTATGCCAAAGGGCCCACAGATTAAATGTTTCTCAAATAAAGAATTAGAAGGAAAAGAGCACTGTAATTCCAAAATGTCAAGACATTTATAAATTTGAAAGCAACTATGAGTGTAAGTTATTTTTACTCTATTCCCTCCCACACAGATAAGGTTATTCTCAAAATAAATTACCTCAAAACACTTTATAGTCATATTTTTACTTATTACAGTCAATATGCATTCTCAACATAAGCATTCAATAGGGATAAATCAATGCTCCTTAACATGCTGTTTTCTCCACTTAATACAGCATAACTATCTTTAAAACACAACCTCATATACTTGCAGTCTCCATTGGCTCACACATCAATAACCAATTTCAAGTAATTCCTGGTTAAACAAATATCACATTTTATTAACAATATATTATATGACACTGCTAAATTTTAAGGGTCTACTTTGATGAAACCCTTTAAAAAATAAGAAAACAGATGAGATATTTAAAAGAAAAATTTGGACATGGAAGTCAAAAAGAAGTTATCAGCAAGAACCAAATTATGGAAAGAGCCCAAATGTCCATCGACTGATGAATGGACACAGAAGATGTGATATATATTGAATGGAATATTACTCAGCCATAAAAAAGAATGACATCTTGTCATTTGCAATGACATGGATGGTGTTAGAGAGTATTTTGCTAAGCAAAATAAGTCAGAGAAAGACAAATACCATATGATTTCATTCATACATTTATTTTAATTAACAAAACAAATGAATATGGGGGGAAGAAAAAAGAGAAGCAAACCAAGAGACTGACTCTTAACTATAGAGAACAAACCTAGGATTACCGGGGGGGGGGTGGGAGAATGGGTGAAACAGGGTGATAGGGATGGAGGGCACTTGTGATGAGCACTGGGCATTGTATGTAAGTGATGAATCACGAAATTCTACACCTGAAACTAATATTGCACTGTATGTTAACTTGCTGGAATTAAAAAAAAAGGGGGGGGGAACACTTGAGAGGGGAAGAAATCAAAAAGAAGAACTGGAATAGTAAATTATTGTTCATTATTTTAATTTGTATATACTTTATAAAGATTAAATGTAGAAGGCAAGATAGTTTTATTAGGAAATACGTACAGGCAATATCCTGAGTAAAATGAATTTCATTGTTCATCTTTTTATGTTAAAATGGGGAATTTAATTTTGGAAGACAGAGTGAGCTATTCCTCAATATCCACAATGTCTCCTCTTTAAATTACTTCTCTGACTCGCTGAGGTTGTGCAGTCTACTTGCCTCTCCCTCAGAAAACTCACCTACTACAATCAGAATACTTTGCCACATACCTAGAATAAAAAGACTGAGCTGCAAGAAAATTTAAGAAGCAAATTGTGTGCTTTAGGCTGAGCCATGGGGACTTAACCAACATCTTCTAGGTCAAGCTGTCTACCCAACCACAGAACGTAGAAACAAAGAACAAATTAGTAAACTCTCTGTTGTCTAAATCTCAGATTAATAATTGAGCAGTTAAACTGCCTGTTAGTGAGCATCTTCCAATATAAATATTTAAAGATTTATACATAAACATTAATATATTAAAATTGAGTCAGAACTTAAAATATTTAAAGATGACAGTATATTACATAATTTCATGGGTTTTGCTTTGATTATAGATCAGTTCTCTTGGTGAGTAGCCCTGGAATATTGTAAAAACAAAAATACTATAAATGCCAAACACATGTGTTCAAGAAACAAAAGACATTTTATAGGCATTTACATTTTCATAGGTCCCTACAGTCTTAGTTTTCAATTTTCAGAACCTAAATCACTAAATGTTCAGGATGCATAGATTTGTGCACTAACTTCTACAGGTGTTTCAACATAATACTTGATGGTTAAAAAATGGCTCTTCCAACTAAACTAAAAATTAAGCCACTTTCAGTAATAAACAGTACACTAAAAATGCTCTCTAATAACAGAGACAATTAAACATTTCAGTGGCTTTTGATAAATAGCTAACAATTTCTCCCACTATAACATCATGGTATAAGTAGGAACTGGGATCTATATTTATATATTACTTTTTATTTCACGTTTCATCCTTCCTTCCTATTTCATGCTATTAATTTCATCACTTCGTTTCAGGCACGGGGAGGGCAATTAACAAGTCTCCGTATATTGTAGAGTTGGGTGTCAAGTTAATCCTCAACCACAGGTTTTCTGAATAAGAGAATAATCTCACCAAGGCCAGCTTCAGAGTAACTTTTTAATCTATATTATCAGATAGGGCCTCTGCACTGCCCGGAACAAAGTTACCAAGGGAGACAATCTCCACATAGACGAAAGGTATTCAGCACTTGCTGAATTGCTGAAGTTTCCTCTCTCATTGGTAATGATACCTTCACCAGCATCTGTCAGAGATTTTGGACTGAATACAAGCAGGCTGAGCAAAATTGCCGCTCAAGAAAAGATTATGAATTCATCATAATACTGAATAATAACAAAAACACACTACTCCTAAATTAGTCCAATTATGACATAAAGCTACAATTTACCAAGTTTAATAGAAAGCTTAGTGTGACTGCATCATGTGCCAAGTAATTAAAACATTTAATAGTGCATTTATGCTAAATGTCTAATGCTTGATCCCTTCATGAGGCAGAGGGGCCTGCTGTTCAGTCTTACCTGCACATTTGGTTCTGGTAATTAATGGAGGTCCTGGGAGCCCTGTTCCACCTTCACCAGGTCTTGTAAGTAGAACACGGATCTCATACTCAGTATCTGGGTCCAAATGCCATAATTTATAAGTTGGAGCATTGACTGCGTGCGTTTCTGTCCAGGACCCTGATGTCATCCGGTACTCGACCTCTTTCAGAATAATGGGACCATCGCCAATGATGGAGTTAGCATTTAGCTGAATCAGCAAATAGGTAGGCCCAACACCAAGCAGCTGGGGAGGAGCAATGGGTCTTGGTGGTTCTAGAAGAGATGAAGGTACAACCCAATTAGTTAAAAATCCAAAAGACTAAATAAAATACATAAATATATTAATGTCTCTCAAAGCTGAAAGGTTTAATGTGTAATTTACTTAGGAGCACATAACAAATTCTTAAGGAAAACCAGAACAATGAGTGATCTGAAACTGTACTTTTAAAGAGTAAATACTTTCACTGATGGTATATGACCCTTTTTACCACAAGTTTTCTTTTATTAAAAACATGTCTCTCCAGAAGATAAACTTGTACAGATTCAGTAACCAAGGGAAATAAAGGGAAAATATTTAAGGATGGATAACTCTGATTAGCTAACAGAGTACAGTTGGGTCTTTGACATTCTTGAGGTCCTAAGACCTCAACAAATCTCCAAATTAATGAATACTGTTATAGCTTTTTATTTCATTCATGAAATATGGCAAAGGAGTACTTTGGTTTTTGCTTTTTCACTTCTGCAGAGTTTTCACTTCCTGCAGAGGAGATGAGAGGAAGGAACAGCAAAGCTGAACTTAGAAGCTGATACCAAGTGCTGACTTGTTTCTACATACCCACCACAGAGTTTAAGAAAGTGAAATTTATACCAAGGCAAAATCACAAGTCACTACATATCACTAGCCTTTGGGAATAGCATGCGATAAGGCAATGAATCAAATATTAAACTCAAATGTCAAAGGTACAGTGCAATTTAATTTTGGACAGCTTAGATATTTCCTTGAAAGAAACTTTGGCAAACATTATTGTAATGTCTGAACTTATAGAAACACTGAAAAATAAATTAGGGCCCCCCTTTTATTTTTCATTTAACAATGATGCAGGTGAATTTAATACTGGACTTTATGAAGGACTCTTGCTCTAGCTCTATGTGGTCCCTATATGGGAATCCTATGTCATGAAGATGCTCTAATTAGTACCACGTGATCAGATTCTTCTTTGAATCTCTTGAACAACATTTCTCAGGGAAGCTAAAAGACTTTAAAATAAAGTGTTAATTTTCATAAAGTGGTAACTGCCCAAAAACTGATTTAAAGGTTTGTGTGTTCCTATGTAGAATTTAAGAAACAAAACAAATGAACATATGGGAAGGGGGAAAATAAGAGAGAGAGGCAAAACATAACAGACCCTTAATTGTAAAGAACGAACAGGGTTGCTGGAGGGGAGGCAGGCACGGGAAGGGCTAGTGGATGATGGGCATTAGGAAGGCACATGTGATGACCAGTAGGTGTTATTTTAAGTGATGAATCATTTAGTGATGAATCACTAAATTCTACTCCTGGAATCAATATTACAACATATGTTATCTAACTAGAATTTAAATAAAAATTTGAAACAAAAAAAATAGGGGTAACTGTTGGCAAGGTAAGAAATACATAGGAACTTTCTGTATTTTCTGTTCAATTTTCATATAAACCTAAAATCTAAGAAATAAAGTCGATTAATTATTTTTAAATGTGTGTGTTTTAAGAGATAAAGCAATATATATGGAGAAAAACTTTTTTTTTTAAGATTTTATTTTTAAGTAATTTCCACACCCGACGTGGTGCTCAAACTCACAACCCTAAGATCAAGATCGCATGCTCCTCCAACTAAGCCAGCCAGGTGCCTGAAGGAAAGCTATTAAATGTAACCACACACATTGCTTCCTCCTTTTCCTCAGTAGCGGTGGACTGGAGAATATGCAAATAGAAGAAAGTTAGGAAAAGACAGCCAGTATCTTTCAAACTGGATTTTCTATTTTAATGGCAACACACACTTGGAATAATATACAATGCAAAACAAACAAACAAAAAACCTTCACAGACAGGTTTTACTTTCTAATACACGTTTAAATGAAGCAAGGGTTTTCAGCTGTAGCCCAGGACTTGCTTTTAAACCCTAAGAGTATAAAAAAGTATAGTTTCCATTTTATGAATCCCTGAGTTACAAACATCCCTAACATAAGGAGTAAGACTAGCTGGCCTAGATCTCTAACCATACTAAAGTCACTTTCAATAATGGTCCTCCAAAATCCATATGACAAATAATTACTGAGTAACTACTAATTGCTAGTCTGTTGTATACATTGGTTAGTCATATAATATGGCAAGGGAGACAGAGTAACAATAAAAAAACAAATTCATTACTTTAAAATGAGAGTCATGTAGAAAACAGATACAATGATATTGTAATAGCACTGTATGGTGAGAGATGGTAGCTACCCTTGGGGTGAACACAGCATAAGTCATAGTAGAGCCTTATGGACTCACTACTTCGTATACCTAAAACTAATGGAGCATTGTGTGTCAACTACGCTCAAATAAAAATTAAAATTGGAAAAAATAACAACATAGGTGGAGACACCTACTGAGGAACACCGATTTTCTTCTTTCTATCCAAAAATGTTTGAGATATATTACGTTAGTCCCAACAGTAATCATGGCTCATCATGGCAAGAGCTTTCCAACTCATTATTGGTAGAACCATAGGAGCTTGTGGTTCACGAAAGTGAAAATAAAACTAAGATCATATAATATAAGATAATGTATGTAATATGTAAAATCTACACGTAGAATTATTTCCATTTCTATGAAAAAGTAGTTCTTAACATTTGATTTACAAACTTTACAATATCTTTTCTTTATGGTTTAAAAATTGTTTCAACAACATAAAGTCAAAACTGTGTAGAGGGCGAACTATTCCAACTTTCACTACTGACTTCAATTGAGAAGCTACTCACAAAGTAGAAAGTTTAAATAAAACCAAAATAGTTTGGAATTTTCATTTATCTGCTAAAGAAAGAGAAAGCTAGACATTTCATATCATAAAATTTTACCAACCAACGACTTGTATATTTCAAGTTTACAAAAGTCTTAGTAGACAGAATGAGAAAGCTGACATATTTTCTAAACCTTGAGCTGAAATGAAACTGAATACAAAAATGAGCATAATAGAAGAAATGCAAATATCTTCCCAGACTATCTCAATGTTGCACATATTTTAAGAAGCAGTCTGTACTTTGCGAATAAACGGAGTTGCCTCATATGTGCAATGTTTGTTTTCATTCCAGATGGCTCATATACTGACTAAGTTAAGTAGTAAATGAAGCTAAATCCACAGCTTCCTAGGGTTCCAACCCAAAGCTGCAATGCCTCCCATACAACACAATGGAACAATAACTTGAAGAGGTCTCATATTTAACATGACGGAGTGATTTGTCAAATGAGATATGAATAACAAACCTTGGTTAATCTAAATTTTCAAGTATTCTGAAACCTGAACTAATAACCGTATACTGAATGATAACTCTCATCCACCCAAACTCTCCACACCATTGCTGTGAAAAATAAGAAGCAAACAGAGGAGGAGAGCTACAGGAAAAGAAACGAGAGGGAAAGAATGACAACAAAACATATTATTAGAAACAAGTGAAAAAGTAAAGCATAATATTTCTTCTGTCATTTCTATCTTTATGGAAATGACATGTAAAAGAAAATGAAATTTGAATCAGGAGATTCTAAGTTCACAAAATGCACACACGAATAGCTGGGTAAATGTGAGCATGTTATTTAACTTCTTGACATTATAATTTCTTCACTGGCAAACCAGGCATTATTTCAAGAATTGCTAAAGACTACATTTCTAAATGTGTCAACAAGCCCCATATTGGCTGTTATTTTGCTTTGTTTTTCCAGAGAGCATGTAAATTTTAAAACCAAAAATTAATAGTCATAACTAGTGTTTTGTGTACATGAAAAAATGACTTTGATATAATCAGGTGCTTAGCTGGAAGAAGGGTAATAATTCACCCTGATCAGGTTTATATCTCACTTGCTATGGTCAACAATAAGGGTAGTGCAGTTGCCAAGGCGGTAGCTCAAATCTGGAACTGTGATAATGTTCAGAGAGACTTAGAAGCATATACCTTGTTTAACAGCATGACTAGAGTGAAATCTAGCATTAATGAGACTAATATACCACTACATATTAAATTTTTTATGTTAGAAGAAAAGAGTAGCCTCGTATTAGCATATGTGTTTTGTTTTTAGGCCCTTGAGAACAAGAAGGCTTATTTATAAAATCTCTATTCATTTCAATAAATTATGCATGAATTTTAATCAACTAGCAAATGAACAAGTAATTGTTCTGCAGCAATATTAATATTCTTCATAACTTAATACACTATCAGATCCAGAGGTGTGGTGCGAATAAATCCCAATTGCATACTAGGTATCAGCTGAAGCATGCAATCCCCAAATTACAGGATAAACTTTGCCAATGTTACCAATTAACTTTCAATTAATGACTTACATTCATTACTCTAGATCTAAACCTATTATACAATCATAATTGTACATTCAAATCATTTATTTATTTCAGATAATTTCAAAAAGTGCCTTGAAATCAAGATAAGTCATTATGAAACTATATCCTCATCCAATTATTTCTATTACAACACTATTTTATAAACATATGTATCACTAATTAACATTTGGTTAATTAATAAAATGCAAAATCAGATCTAGAAGTCACTAAGCCAGTAAACATCAAGGCAAATGGCACTTCTACATTCACCTTCCCAAATAAATAAATCAAATACCTCTCAGTTCTATCACATTCCAAATTGTTTCATTTACTCATCAAAGAAGGCTTGATTAAAAGCTTCTCAAGATTAGCATTCTTACCATCAAAGCAGGCAAGGGCACTGAACTTGTCCCCTTATGGCCACTGTAACAAATGATCACTCCCTGGATGGCATAAAATGACAGAGACTTATTCTCTCATGGTTCTGGAGGCCAGATATTCGAAATCAGTATTGCTGGGTCAAAATCAAGGTGACACGGGGCCATACCTCCTCCAAGGGACTAGGAAAGAATGAGTTCCTTTCCTTTTCCAACATCTGTGGCTATGGGTATTCATTCCTTGGCTTGTGGCCCCATCACTCTAATCTCATTGTTCACCTTCTGCTCTTCTCCTTGTTGTCAAATCTCCCTCAACCTCCTATTTAAGGTCACCTGTGACTGTACATAGGGTTCACACCGATAACCCAAGATCTGCCCATATCAAGACCCCTCAATCACATCTTCAAAGACCACTTTTCCCAAGAAGCCAACAGTCATGGGTTCCAAGGATGAGTACTTTGTGGTCTTTGGGGCCATTTTTCAGTCCACCACAGAGACATACTATGATTTCATCCTTCTTCCTGGGAACTATCTCAGCTCTATCTTTTCTCCAGTTGTTTAGAGCCCATGAGCCAAAAACACTTTTAGGAAAGTTTCATAGTTAGGTTTCGAACAGTGGAAACTATCAACAGCAAATAATTTATCCACGCTGCCTTTTTTTTTTTTTTTTACTATTTATATTTTTAAGGAAATAAAAATAAAGATGAACATTATCACTTCAAATGACTACAGGAGTGAATGTTCCCTTACCATATCTAAATTCCTGTAAAAATCAATTATTAGGCTATTTGCCTTGGAGACAGATATTTTATTTACTATCATTTATTTTCCATTTATCCATTATTGAATGGATCACTTCAAAATCAATGTTATTCTATTTCTTTATCATCCCCCTCTTCAAAATTCTGATCCAGTTCCAGTTAAAAAAGAAAATTCACTAGTTCATGCTTCATGTTGTTTAATTTTCTTCCTCATCACCTAATTAAAATGCTGAAGTAAAGGGAGACAGAGAGTAGAGACTATGAGCAGGAAGAATGACATCAGTGCACCAAATTATTCAAGCATTTATTTATCACCTACAGTCTCATAATTTTAAATCATTTTAAATTATACCCTAAAAAGATAACAGCATAATTTAAGGATACTTGAGTGGTTCAAGAAACCTGAAACAGTAACGTTGATCAATAAGAAGATGACCTTACTTCCCATAAGAAATGGAAAGGAAGGTATGGATAATTAGAAACATTTTCTTTGGACATTTAATATCATATGCATGACGACATAATTTGTTTAATTTTTCCTTAGATGTTGAAACATAAGGTATACATTTGAAAATTTCAGATTCACGAAAAAGGTTTCTCACAGATGCACACTTTATGAACTGCAAAGCAGATATTATGAGAAGAGCAATAATTCTTTCATGATTTTCACTCTGACTTCCCCTGATACTTCAGATTTCCAGGCCTAATAAACTCCTTAAGGAGCCAAATACCTCTCCATTCTCTCTTCTGGTTATTATCGCATATTTTTTGTTGATATCAATGATGTAATTAGTAAATTCTATAAATGATCTTTCAGACAAACTACTATTTTAGTTATGTTTAGAATTTGTGCATTAAGAGAAATTTTTTAAACAAAGTGATCTTAAAATTTAATATATTGAAGTCCCTTTTTAAATCCAAGAATCCAATTGCTGGATACTTTTTCCAAGTCATGTCATTCAGATGGCTCCTAAGCTTGATCTGGTCAAATAAAGTTAATACTAAGACAACACACAGTTTGGATGTTGTTAAACCTGGGGTTCCAATGCCAGCACCTAGACCAAGTATTAATTAAAATGTGCTACTGTCATCTATTATCATCTCCATGAAAACTGGAAGAGTGTTACTGTATACTTACAGTAGACTATGGAAAGAGTGTGCACTGTGACCTGCTGCCCACACCACAACACTTCACATACCAAAAACTTCTGAGAACCATGAAATACATATGATTTCTGTTAAGTATATAGAAATACAACAAGAAGAAAAAAAAAAAAAGAAATACAACAAGAAAATGAGAAAAAAAAAACGCTGAATAGCAAAGCTCTCATTTAGTGATGTATGTTTGTTTATAGTACTTTTTTTTTAAAGATTTATTTATTGATTTATTTATTTATTTTACGGGGAGGGAGAGAGACAGCATGGTGGGGAGGGGCAGAGGGAGAGAGAGAAATTCAGTCAGACTCCGCACTGAGTGTAAATCCCTGTGACTTGAGCTGAAAACAAGAGTGGGTTGCCCAACTGACTGTGCCACCCAGATGTCCCAATGCTATGTATTTTTAACCATGAATAGTTACGGAGAGCTAAACAGGAGTATCTTCATTCCCTCCCAGTGATTTTTCCTTAAGGGCAGTTGCTCAAATGATTGAGGATTTGTGCTAATGGTTTTGAGTGGGCTGAGAAAAATTACTTAAGTTTCTGAAATGCACAGGACAGTCCCACCAAATGAAGAATTCTCCAGTCCAAAACACCAACAGCCTCCTCTAGAGAAACACAATGACAATGTTAAAGATAACTTCCCCTCCGCAATTCATGGCTTAGGCTTACCTAAAATCATATCACTTCCATTTCTATTTCTCAACAGGGCAGTGGAGCAGAATTTTGAAGAAGAGGTTGCAAACCCTGAACAGGTGATCATGCATTCACACAGGCTTGACCATGGTTAATGGGGCATAGCTAAATGGCATTTGATGATACAGCTTGCTTATGGGCAAGTGAACTGATAATGTTTTTGGAAAACAATCTACCAATATAATATCACGAAATAAAGATGTATTTAAAAAGTATAGTAGGGGTGCCTGGGTGGCTCAGTGGGTTAAAGCCTCTGCCTTTGGCTCGGGTCATGATCTCAGACTCCTGGGATCGAGCCCTGCTTCGAGCTCTCTGCTCAGCAGGTAGCCTGCTTCCTCCCTCTCTCTCTCTGTCTGCCTCTCTGCCTACTTGTGATCTCTGTCTGTCAAATAAATAAATAAAATCTTGTTTTAAATAAATAAATAAATAGATAAAAAGTACAGTAGTCTCACTTCTGGGAATTTAATATAAGAGGAAATTTTTTTTTTAAGATTTTACTTATTTATTTGAAAGTCGGAGATCACAAGGAGGCAGGGAGGCAGGCAGACAGAGAGAGAGAGAAGGAAGGAGGCTCCCTGATGAGCAGAGAGCCCGATGCGGGGCTCGATTCCAGGACCCTGGGATCATAACTCGAGCTGAAGGCAGAGGCTTTAACCCACTGAGCCTCCCAGGCGCCACTATAAGAGGAAATTTTAAATCTTTGTTTAGAAGAGCAAAAAAGTAAACAACCAAAATATTCAACAACAGGAAAGCAGAGACACAAATTAAGGTATATCTTTTCAACAGAATTTCACACCAACTTCAAGAACTCAAGTTGTCAAGTTTTTATAATACCTGTCAGGGGATAGTTAAATATTTACATCTATCAGAGCTTGCATTTTAAAAAGTATATCCCTATGGTGGAAAAAATGAAAACCACCAACCATCACCACCAGAAGGAAATACACCAAAAAGCTACCAGTAGGGGTGGGCGAACTTTGGGACCATGAGTTGTTTTACCTTTTCTTTTATCTCTGCTTCCAGTAAAATTTATAATGTGCTTGTAAAACTTTCTCATCATTACATTCGCAGTATTTACCAGTGTCTAGCTAAGTTCAATAATAGCACTGGAGAATGAAATGCTGGCTCAACAGCACCTTGAGAAAAATAAGTCGCTCATGCCACTATAAGAAAAAAACATATCTATACAAATTCTATCTATTCGATACAAGAAGATGTAGTCTACAATTTCAGTGTGAGGGCCATCATTTGGAGATGGCAATAGTAAAATTCTGTATATTTGTTTATTAATTTGCTTAATTTATTTTCAGATGATGAAGTTAAGTCCTCAAAATGTAGGATTTACCACCTTGAGCTTTGAACCATATAGGTAGCAGTTTGCTCTGACATTGATACACAGCACCTACAAAGTGTTACTATTTAATTAAAGGAGTTAGTTGACTGGAACAAAAGAACATTTTCTAAGCAATTGCTTAGTAACCAAGTGGCATCAGATGATTTATCCCGCTTGTGAAAAAATAAATAAATAAAGGGCTCAGCTACAAACAGATAATAATTCTTTGTCTTTTAGCCAAATCAGATCAATAATTTTTAAAAAGGATTTTCCATGTGAAGAAAAAGTATTATATATATTAAAATCTGACTATACAATATTGTTTAGAAATGTTATCAAAATATACAGTTGCACTAATATCAGAATAGACCAAGAACTTGAGTTTCTTGAACAAAATTTAATTCAGGGTAGGAAACAAATTCTGAAAATAGGCCACTCTTCATATTAAACAGCCATTTTGTCTTTCAATCCCGGTGTGATATGTATTCATTTTTTAAAATAAACTGGAAGATCTGTAGAATTACAGTATTTAATCTCAATGACATGGCTCTTTTCTGCTGCCTAAAGTGCTGAAATAAGAAGAATCATTTCAGCAACGAAACTGCAAATTTTGCATACTGAATTTTATCTCCTATGCATTACCATGGCATTTTATTCATCTTGATTTGAAAACATTGCGGCAATAACTTTATTACCTGCTTGAAATAAAAAGGCACAGCAGCAGCATGCTATTTTAGATCTGCCAGCAGAAAGTAAAAATAAGGTTAAGTTCATATTTAGGGGATGTGAAAAGGTGAAGGGATTCTGAAAAATGAAGTTTATTTGCTTTTTGACCCATATAATTTAACTCTGAGAGGACTATGAATTTTTCTCTCATTTTGTCCCCAAACTAGACTCTGTCTCATTAGTTAACTAGGCAATGAATTGGTGTGGAGTTAGGAATTACAAAATGATCAAACAACTTTACAAAAGCGTCCTTCGGTCCCACAATCCAAATGGCAGCAAATCACATATGTTATGATAAAAATTATGGATCCCTTTGATTGAATCAGAAGTTAATACAGAAGATTTCTCTTATGGGCACTGAATCCCTTATTTCAGCTCAGTCAGAGCTAAAACTGTTCATGCATTTAAAGGAAAGAACATCCAGTTGATTCCAAGAATAACAATCAGGTAAGTAGTAAAACTGGAAAAGCCTTCAACTCTGTTTGGTTCCCTCAAGTCTAGGACCATATATAGATGGTAATCATATCAATATCTCACCATCACCCGTATAAGGTAGGAGAATATATATATTAATACATACATACATACACACATATTTTCAAGAAAAAGGAGGGAAACTGCATTTGTCAATGATAATAACATGGTAAGTATGCCTAGGTTATACAGGCTATTATTCCATTCTAGGTTAGAGGCTGAAGGACTTAGAGTAATACCATTTATATTTGTTTTACATTAATATGAACTAAGATATAATGGCTGACTCCTAAACCAAGAGGTAGCAAATTAAAAGAAAAAAACTCCATTGCATAATCTCCATAATGAGATTATGATACTTCTATCTATCTACACATAAGTACACACATGTATACATGTATATGTACATGTACATATAATCTGTTTAATGTAATTAGAAAAAAAAGTATTATTTAAAAATATCCTGGGGTGCCTGGAGGCTCAGTCAGTTAAGCGTCTGCTTTCGGCGCAGGTCATGGTCCCAGGGTCCTGGGATCAAGCTCCCCATCAGCTTCCCTGCTTTTCCCTCTCCCTCTGCTGTGCTCTCTTTCTCTTTCTCTCAAATTAGTAAAATCTTTAAAAAATAAAAATTAAAATGAAAAATATCCTGACTCTTCCACAGTTAGAATATAAAAACATGGAAAAAATCTCATGAACCTAAATTCCAATTTTAAGGTATTTTAGCACTATGTAATTAGAAGAATTTTCCAGCATCTAATTGTAATCAAACACAACCTACATTTGCCAACTGGATCCCTGGGTCTAAATAATCTGTTGCATTGACTGTTTATAATATAACACATAATAAGCACATGTTCACTATGAATATGTACTTTGTAATTATTCCAAGTCAATTCAAAGCAATGCATGGAGTTTTTATGTATGTGTAGCTGGCAACAGATGGCCATAAACTAATGACTTAGTGCAGTCATGGAATCAGGAGATACTGTTCAATGATCCTGGTTCCCATGCATGTAAAAATCCAAAACTTTACTTATCTCAAGTTAATCAGGAGAACTATTATTTATCTCTTATTTCTACATAACTATGGAGGGTACAGAATGGCCATCTTTTAGTTAGGCATATCCTTCTATGTACACAAGTGCTAGATTGACATTTTTAATAAAAAATAATTTGTGATGACATGGGGAAAACAACTGAATAAGACTTCAGTCATATAGATAATTCCTCTAGATAACAGGCTTTATATATGCACTGCTAACCACAGAACAGTCATAATTTTAAGATGCTTTTTTGTTCAAAAGCATAAATCTTCAGAGACTTTAAAGATCTTCATAGCAAATAAACTATGTCATTAGCTTAAACAGCAACTCAGTTTTGTAACGTAAAGATTTCCAATACGGATTTATTCCGAAGGACAGATGATATAATTTAGCAATTATAGAGCATTTCCTCAATTTTGAGATAAAACAAAACAAAAAACAATTATGTGCCCTACTGAGTTAGATGTTCTTGATTAAACTGGGAGATAGAGAACTCACCAGATGCCATTAGTGGCTCCAGAGCAACTCTCCCTGATGTACACAGGTAAAAGTCAGGCAATCTGAACAGGGATTAGAGGACAGAGTTCTGTGCATCTCTACTTAAGTCTCTGAACCAAGAAAAGCAGGTTTCTATGGGTAATTTGAGAGTGTACAGATATAACAATAAAAAAAAAAAGGTGATGTTGTAAAAATAGAGCCATCAATGTGGTCACTATAATTACAAGGACATCTGAATACCTATTTTAACCACACAGTTCTATTAGCTTTCCTTTAGGGGACAAAAATACCTGTCTCCAATAGTTGAAGTGCCATCAAAAATAAAATCACCACACCTAGTTTTACCATCAAATGGAAATAGGTAGACAAGAATAATTATAGCCCTCTCTGATAAAATAGCAAGATGGTGACACTCTAAAGATATTGAACCATGTAAATGGTTACCAGTCAAAGGACATTTTACACTGCTTTGACAGCTCCACCAGAAAGAGAACTTTGATTTTCATTCCCTTTGACCACCCCTATTTCCACACCATAATGGGGTATCTGGACATTCAGAATACCAAAATAAATTATATTATATAAAACATAATATATTGGAAGGCAGTCCAAGTTGTGAACCATCAGTTCACAGAAAGAGAAAATAAAGTGTGTCGAGACCATAAGTAACACAGTTATTCACAAAGGGGCTGCGCTCTTCTTTCGCAGCTACTGCTACTAAATGGCAAGAAACTTCACTATTCTACTTTGACTAAATATCATGCCTTTTGAAAATAAGGACATGAAATGGCTACTGACCTAGACTGTTCATATATTCTTTCTGTGAACTTCAAATTTTCCATCCTTCTGCAACATTAGCCAGATCAACTGAAAATTTGCTAGGGGAAAAATAATGCGTAAAATGTGCATTTTCATGGACACTGAAGTATCTTGTAAATATTACTTTTATCAGTGGACTGAAGATAACTAAGAATTGGATAAGGAAATTTATTTTAAATAATATAAAGAGGAGGAAAAAAGTATGCTTCTTTGGCATAAATTTTTTTAAAATGACACACATATTTAACTTGATAACTGAGAGATCTCCCTATATCATACCTGACGGCCACCATTTCTTGTTCCAAAGCCATACGCTTTTATTTTCAAATATGTATGTTTTTGTCTACATTCAAGTTTTTTTTTTTTTTTAAAGATTTTCTTTACTTACTTGACACAGACTGAGAGGTCACAAGTAGGCAGAGAGAGAAGAGGGAAGCAGGCTCCCTACTGAGCAGAGAGCCTGATGCAGGGCTTGATCCCAAGACCCTGGGATCATGACCTGAGCCGAAGGCAGAGGTTTAACTCACTAAGCTACCCAGGTCCCCTACATGCAAGTTCTAAATTAAGAGTCTGACACTGGGCAAAGGTCAAGAAGATTAGTTTAGAAATTAATCAGAGGTATACCAGATACATTACTCCTAAAAAGCAGAAATGATGTGTTTAAAATGTTGAAGCTCTAAAGAGAGAGAAAGAGAGTGAGAGCATGAGTGGAGTTATGGGGAGTGGGGGCAGAGGGAGAGATAATTTTTTTTGTTGTTTTAAGATTTTATTTATTTATTTATTTATTTATTTTGGGGTGGTGGGGTAGAGGGAGAGGATCTTTAACAGATTCTGCACTGCACATGGAGCCCCAGGCTTCAATCTCATGACCCTGAGATTATGATCCAGGAAGAAATCCAGAGTGGGATGCTCAACAGACTGAGGCACCCTGCAGAGAAAGAATCTTAAGTAGGCTCCGGGCCAAGTGAGGAGCCCAACTTGGGGCTTGATCTCACAACCCTGAGATCATGACCCGAGATAAAAATCAAAAGTCTGACACTTAACTAACTGAGCCACCCAGGTTCCTGGGCCTGGATATTTTTAATATTGTTTCAAAAGTTAGTTCATTTTAACATATAAATGCACATCATATTAAATAGATACTTTATTGGTTGTAAATGTAAATTCTCTTTATAAATTCAAATGTCAGTTATGTGGTGAGTAAAAGGACAATGGTCAAGTCTGCATTCCTTAAGCCATGATGCCAGCAACTTTTCTTGAGGCTTATCTAAGTATTTTTTTCCTTTTCCTCTTTAGTTGTTGAGCACCTAGAAGATAAAATTCTACATTATTTGTCTTTGAGTTTGTGTTTTCAGGGCTTGGCATATTAGGCAATCAATCAATGGCTGCTAAGTAAATACATTTATGAACAAATGGAAGAAG
Source organism: Neogale vison (assembly GCF_020171115.1). Classification (NCBI taxonomy): domain Eukaryota; kingdom Metazoa; phylum Chordata; class Mammalia; order Carnivora; family Mustelidae; genus Neogale; species Neogale vison. The sequence continues at coordinate 72,741,454 of NC_058091.1, read as the reverse complement.
TGAACAATAAGAAGGTAATTAAAAATAGAAGGTAGGGTAATACCTAGTCTTGGTGAGGATATGGGACAAGTAGAACTCTCATGTTTCAAGTTGGACTGTATATTAATACAACAAATTTTTAAAACTCTGTAAGCCACTACAAACTAAAGCAGAACATTAGCCCACCCGATTATGTGAAAATTCCACTTCCAGGTATAGGCTCCCCTCAAAACGAGTACATCCTGTTCCTCAAAAGTCATGTACTAGAATATTCAAATACCAGTATTATAAATAGCTCAAAGTGAAAACAAATTACACGCCTAACATCAGTAAAATGAATAAATCACTGCAGTCACCAGATACAAGATTTTATAACAATGATATCAAATGATCCACATGAACAAAAGGAATGAATTTCATGAACTCAGAGATAGAGAGGGAAGCCAGATAAACTACAGAATTCCACTAATTTAAGTTACTCATTACTGTTAGAAGCCAGGGACAGTGGTTACCCTGAGGGAGTGGGGGAGTGATGTGAAAGGAGGGAGGTGGGCTTCTGGGGTACTAGCAATATTCTTTTTTAAGAATTCTTTTCTTTTTTAAGATTTATTTATTTATTGAGAGAGAGGGTGAGAGCATGCAGGGGTAGGAGGCAGAGGGAGAAAAATCCTTAAGCAGATTCCCTGCTGAGCACAGAGCCTAATGCAACGTTCAAACCCAGGACCCTGAGATCATGACCTGAGCAGAAACTGAGTCTGAAGCTCAACCAACTGAGCTACTGAGGCACCCCCATAGTCTACTTTAAAAAAAAAAAAATGGTATTTTATTTATTTATTTGAGAGAGAGAGAGAGAGAAAATGAGAGGGGATAGGTTCAGAGGGAGAAGCAGACTCCCCGCTGAGCGGGGAGCCCAAGGAGACTGGATCCTGGGATGCCAGGATCATGAACTGGGCCGAAGGCAGTGACTCAACCAACTGAGCCACCCAGGTGCCCCCCCATCAATATATTACTTTTTGATGTGGATTGTGGGCATACTTAGTTTGCAAAAATTCATCAAGCTATACATTTATAAAGTCATATTTTTTAATGTACAGTGTTATGTCTCACTATACATAAATAAGAAACTAAAATATAGATAAGGAGAAAGATAACTGTGTATCTAATTGGTCCAAATCTCCTGCTCATAAACACATCTCCACCACACAACTCAGGGACTATCAATACAATGTGAGTCTCATCCTAACTGAGATTTAAAATTCTAAGGCAGTATTTATGGCAAAATTCAATTTAGTCAGTTTCTCTTGAAAATACCTAAATCATTGGAAAAGAAAATTTTTTTCTTCTACACTTCATTGCATCAGCTCTTTTGGCTTCAAAATTTTAGAATATCTGTCTTCAGAAGGATGTCTATCTGCAAAAGTATGGGTATTAAAATATTCCTGCCTTTAAGACGGGTCAAGTTCATCTTGGAAGGAATAGTTGAGTTCCACAGTCACCTCTGAATATTAAGTATGAGGTCACTCCATCATATAAGGGCATCAAGTAAACTTACTTTCTGCTTTGTGACTATAAGTTCTTGAGAATTATTTATTTGAATTCATTTATATATTAATGCTGTTTTTGCACAATTCATACATTTCCCACAGCATCTATTATAATTTCCTTTTATTTAACATTATTCTAGAATCATACCAGTTCTAGGTAGTCAACAGTGTCTTGACATTATAAAAACTTCAATTGCATTGCCACTGTCAGTTCACAGAAAAACTCTTGTGAGTTCACCTAATAACATCTCTCTACATTTTAACTGGAGCTAAGACACGGAAATGGAGCTACTCTGTAAGTGAGTTGTTTGAAAAAGGGAACTTGGCCTATGATTTGACTTTCAACATAATGAATCTGAGCACATCCCTACCTTGAATATAAAAACAGATTAAGTGAAGGAGGAAACCTCCTCCAGAGCATACATTAAAAGTTTTCTAATCCTCTTACAACAAAGCTGAAATAAGTAAGATAATAGAGGTAATCTGCAAAGAAAGGAAAATAAAAATAAAAAATAAGCCAGAGAGTCTGAGATATTCATGTGATTTGATCAGAGATGGTTGGACCACAGAAAAGTCCACCTTGCTAACAGTGTCCAGGGGACTGTCTAAAGTTGTTAATATTCATGTGAAATTAACAGCAAGTCTGGATGCACTTTCTTTGATTACCAAACACTGTAAGACCAAAAAGAAGATAGGTTATTGAATTCTGAATGATTTTTCTGCCCACAATCAGGGAAGCTTTGGAATCCAAACAACCATATGATATTATTAAAGACATGTTAAATATTTCCAAAGATTTTGTGGAAATACAGAATCAATTCATAATTCTTGGTATAAAATCCAAGAGGAATGCTCAGGGAGGAAAGGAAGAAGAATGCAGGAGGAATTTTAGAATAGTTTCTTAGTTTTTCAAAACCACCCATGTACCAGTTATCTAGATTCTAACAAAACCTTGCTAGGTTTGCTGGAATCCAAGTTGAGTGAGCAAGTAAATTTGCTTGGGTGTGCACATTTAAGTTAGTACCTCAGAATCTGGGGAAGTGATGTGTGGGAACCATAGTTTTTTAAAGATCCTGTATTTGATTTAAAGAGGGTTATATATCTCCTGCTCCTCTATCGAGAACCACTGCTATAAAGTGGTAGTTTATATAAAACAATAAAAATAAATAAAATGGTAGGTTACAGCTATAATGATACTTTTGTTGGGACAGGATGTGGTTAAAAACAGTAGCCAAGCAACCTGAAGTAAAGGCACTATTTCTAAAATGACAATTGAACAATCACAGTGACATAGTTGTTAGAATAACTGAAACTTAAGAAAACTCACAAATCTGTTTCTTATTGATATCTATCTAAATCTTGCTTCAAATAGTATTTTTCTAAATACCGCTATGTAAATTCAGTTAGTTTATATACTGTATAATGTTACCGTGGCGCAGTGAAAGAAAGAGCATGAGCTCTAGAGACAGATTTGGGTTACAATCTGGGGACAGCCCCTAAAAGCCACATAGTCTGAGCAACTCTACCTAAGAGCCTCAGGTTCCCTGGAGGTAAACTGGGGATATTAAGAGTTGTCATGAAACTAGAGAAGTAATGTATGTAAACCTTCTGTAACAGCACCTCACACCCTGTAAATGTATTATGAGTGCTTTTTTTAAAATTACAACTTACACTAAGCATTTATATTCTGTTTCACTTAATTTATATTTACTAGAAGTAATCAATGTTTTAATCATGTTCATTATACCCCATTATAGCAATCAGTAACTAAAATAAGTTTATGAGTTGATGCTCTAGCTACCTTCATCACCAATATATATGGAAAGTACAGAAATTTTAAGCAAGAAATTTGAGAGGAAAACCAGGTCTCTAGGGCCATGCCTTGCTTACTGACATATTTCATTTAAAAGAACAGCCACACTGGGGCGCCTGGGTGGCTCAGTTGGTTTAACCATCTAAGTCTTGGTTTTGGCTCAGGTCATGATCTTACAGTTGTAGGACTGCATCTGGCTCTAAGCATCAGCTTCTCTCCCTCTCACCCAACTCTCTCTCTCACTCAAATAAATAAATAAAAATCTTTTTGAAAAGCCCAAAAAAACAAAAACAAAAGAAAATCCATATTTCCAGATTACTTTGAAATTTCTGTTTTGCTATTAACTAAATCTGGAAGAGTTTCATTTTCATTGTAAATGGAAAGAAGAGGTGTAAACGGTTTGTTTACCCCTCACAGAAAGAAAGTAGAAGAGAGGAAGGAATTAGTATCAGGTAAAAGGAGACACTGTATAATGTTAAAACTCCAAGACTAGATTCCCACAGCTACATACAGACTTATAAGACCCTAAAGATCATACGTCTTCCCATTTTTTCTTAGCAACAATATGATGATTAACTTATGATAACTGCTTTAAGATGTTAATAAAGTTGTGAATAAATTAAGAGTGCTTTTATGTTTATAATAAAACAATTTTATTATTTAAAGTGAACTGAAGAGAAGTGAGAGGGAAAGGGCAAAACTGATTATATTTAACACAAACTCTATTTTATTCTGGTATTTCAGATACATTCTCACGTAAGAACCAAAACAACAACACCACACACACACTCACACACACACACACACATTCAGCAAGAGGGCACACTTCCATAACCCAGCAGGAAGACATGTGCTGCTAATAATAGAAGATATTCATAAAAACGACTTCAATTGTATTCAGCCAAGGCAAGGGCTAGAACAAAATGTTTTTATTTTTTAATACCCAAAGAAGATTATCAGTATCAATTGCTTAAAAGCATTTTAGATAAATAAAATACTTTCAAAATATAGGCAAGCAAGACAAAAAAAGAGAAAATTTACAGTATTGGCTATTTTTAAAAAATAATTGTTATAAACTTTTTATAATCATCTCAAGAGTAATTTCCTTTAACACCTTAGGTTCAAGATGGTGGTAGGTCACTAAAATATTGCCAAACACATTTTTATGAGATAAATTTAATTATAATTGTTGCAACTATTCCAGCCACAATATAGACATAGAATCCAATTATCCATTTCATTTTCATTTATACCTCATGGGCTAGATCATTTATCATGTTTCATGATAATGATCAGAAGACACACGGAAAGTGATTTCTGGAGGTAACAAATTACTTACCATATTAGCATAGCTTACAAGATCCTGTCAACAACTACTATGCATAAATATGAGGTAATTAAATTTACAATGTGCAGGACTGTGTGATATGCTACTTGTTTCCTTCGCAGCTGCCAAATATCTGGGTTGCTAAATGCAGCAAACCCATTTGGTTGCAAATCAGGAATCATTATGACCCAGGACAGCAACAGGTAGCCAGTAGGCAGTGGCTCAAGATGCTGAGATGCATCTTTCATCACCTGGTATTATTACTTGCCACTAAACTATCCATCATTACTGCAGAGACAGGTTGGAACGAAAGTCCTGGACCTTCACATTACTGCTCCTTGAACTCTGCCTCATCCATCTTTTGCATCATTCCTGATTCACAACTAAGTACCTTTTCCTGGCTGCAAAACCAAGTGTGAAGTTGTAATGCTATTAGCCCACAGTGCTTCTCTAATAGTAATTGATTTCTCTTTATTATGGAGCCACTGTTCAGAAAAGACTCATGCTTGCTTGCTGATGCCAAAAGATGCTTTTTACAAGACCTGAGTTACAAAATTCCAACACTTGTAGGGAAGGAGTATCATTCTGTTTCATTTTGTTTTGTAAGTTAGCCTTCAAAATTGCATTAGAATTTCAATTTTATTAATATGTATTATATTTATCCATAAAACTCAGAAATACAAACTTAGAGAAAGACAGACACAGATGCCTCTGCAGACGAAGGTATAGACACTGAAAAGGATTGATAGCTAAAACGTGTACAAATACGGTATTTCAATCTGAAATTCATTAATCAGTGTCAAATACACTGGATAGTCAAAACCAGAACTTTACGGTACTTAGTATGTTAAAATCACAAAACACGTGTTTATCCTTCACACAACACAAACAAAAGGATTTAAAGTTAGATACAATAATATTTGTGAAAACTGCCTTTTAAAATAAATCTCTCACTTACACCCATTTTTTTTTTCCTTCTTCACCAATTGCTAAGAGTTCCTTCAAGAATGATACCAGTTACATAGTGGTTGGCAGGCCATAAACTATCCAAGACTAAAGGGTTTTAATTCCGCTCCATCTGAATGCTGTTATAAAAGTTTAATAAATCAAAATGATCAAAATGTTCCCAGTGGCAGATGGGGATTCAGTTTCCAATTCAAATTCTCTTTAATATATGGCTTCTCTGACATCTTCCATTTCTGCCATCTACATTGAATCCCAAACACCCTACTTTTCATTATTACCATGCACCAACCAGTCTGGTCATGGTAACTACTTTTTAACATTCCTGCACAATACAAAGAAATGTCATACCTGGTGGGGGCTTTAAGACAGGAAAATTAAGCAGATGAGAACTCTTTATCTACCTGTAAGTAAATATTTGTAAACCACCTGCTTGCAGTGAATGACATTCTTTCAGGATCGAGAAATGCTGCTGGCCAAAAGTCCTCTTAGAAAGAAAATCCCCACTCCCTTCGATGTTTTTAAAAACTGATGCAAGAAAAAGGTGTATTTAAAAGTGTCATTATCAGGGGTGATCAAATTCTGAAGAGCAGAGAAAGTGAAGTCTTTAGAGAGCTTGCCTCATTTCTATGAAGTATAAAATTTCAACATGCAATAGGAAAAAGAATTTCACTTAGCTTCAAATCTGATCAGAAATCTACATTGAACTAGCAGGGGAAAAAAATTACACATGGTATGTTTTACATGTGTTTTTATATGTGGACAATGTCAGGAATAAGGAAAAAAGACATCTTAAAACAGGGTTCTCTTTCTAAATTTTCCATTTAATTGAGTATATCTGTTCGTATCCTAAGTTGAACAACATGAAAAAGTAAAAATATTGGCTAAAGGCTATGAAATGGGAGCTTACAAAATATACAAGTGTTTCTATGCCCTAAGTATTTATTGTTTAATTCATCTTGTGTTGAATCCCTATTCAACACCCTACAATTAGTTAAAACATTTCCCCACATGCTAATGATTTTAAAACCATCTCTCTAGTAACACAAACAAAAGCTTACAACTGAAATTATGATCTGTGCTGTTAAATAAGTTTTTCTACAAGTCTTCTGACTGTTGTCCATAAAATCATGTATTTCACCTAGAATCCCAGGATGACCGCCCCTTCCACTATCATCACCTCTCACCCTTAACTTGCTCTTTGTACCAAACACTCCCTCAAAGACACCTCACCATTTCAAGCTCTTATGGCATTTAGCGTCCTATACTGACTCCCTGCAATTTTACCATTCTCCAAATTGTCTCCCATCCTCGCTTTCTGAGACAGATAGGAAGACATAAGTAACCTATGTCAAAAATCCCCAAAAGTCCCCAAAGAAGATTATATAATGTATGTATATTTCTTAGTCTGGATTCAAATTTGTCCACAATTAGGCCTCCAAGTGCACCTTCAGGCTCATCTTAGACATTTCCCCTGGAAAACACTATGCTATAGTCAATACTTAACACTGCGCACAAGAACATGTGTTCTCCCACGCCCTCTGCTTGAAATTCCCTCTCTTTACCTTCAACTATCAAGATCCACCCCCTCCATCAATGCTATGATGAACTGCCCAGCAAAGGTCGTTAATGAGGCTGTCCTCCTCTGCCCTATACATCAGGTCCAGGCCTTTCAAAAGGCATTCTACAACGCATGTTCTTTTTGTCTCTTCAACGACAATTATTTGATTATATCTGCTGGGTGTTGGCCATGGTGCTGGCTACAGAGATACAATAATGAATGAGCAAAGGGAATAGTTCTTAACTTTGCCAATTGAGCGCTGGATGTTAGGAACACAGATATATTTTGAATACTGATGAGGAAACTCTACAGGCAGAAAAAGCAAAGGTCCTAAGGTAGAAGACGGTATGAAGTATTAAAGTAAGTGAAAGCAAGCCGGTGCTGCTGAAGTTTGGTGAGCAAAGGAGACTCTCATGAAGGACTGAAGAGGAGGTCAGAACCAGATGAAGGGGGGCCTTGGGGCTAGTGATAAGATATCTAGAATTTATGCTACATGAACAAAAAGCCATCAGAACCTGGGGAGCACAGTCTTACTTTGTGCAGTATGAGCTGTCTGACTGCCAAGGGAATACTGACTTGAAGGAGGGAAGTGCTGATGTGGACAGAGTCATGAGAAGACCTTTGAAGAAGAAGACGTCAGCGATGAAAATGACGGCAGTGAAGTTAGGGAAAGCACTGGGCACCCACAGGATATGTAATAAGATTCAGACAAACGAATGAAATAGTTAATATACATATTTCTGTATACTGTATCTCACCTAAGAACGCAAAGATATTTGAGACTGCGTCCTGTACAAATTTTCATTCTGCACATCCTAATAGAAGGCATTACCTAAAGATGTTTTGAGAACTTAGAGCCAAATAATTTTGGAGAAAAAAATTTGTAATACAAAATTAATAATTCTCTCCTGTTCCGGAAAATAACTATCATTTGGCCGTCAGGTATTTTGGAAAAAAGTCAGACAAAACTAGAAAGAAGTAAGAATATAAAAGCATGTCTATGTTTGAGGGGAAAAAAAAAAGAAGCACAGTTGGGGGTGGAACAAGAAACACAAAGGCCCTAAGGTAAGAGCATCCTTGAAGAGTCAGCATGTCTGTGGCACATTAAGGAAGGAGGTGAGTGATAGGAAATAAATTTTGAGTGATACACAGAGGATATGCCATTTAAGACTTTTTGTACCAGGAAAGGGCTGTGATTTCTTTTCTCCCTTAAAGTGAAGGGAAGCTGTTGGAGGAGTAACATGGTAACATGAGAGGAGCAATGGTTTCCTCCAAATATATTTGAGGATGAAAGGAAATGCCAATGGCAATTAGGAAAATGTAAATAAAGATGTGGGTAAAATTTCTTTCTAACAAGGGAACAGGTAACTATTCATTCGTTGTTCCTTCGTTTGTTTATTTGTTTTAACACAATGACAGATTTCATGCTGAAACCACTAAATCTGATTCCAAACTGTGTAATACTGCAGAAAGACAACAAAATAATTTTCTTAGTTTAAGGCTCAGAAAGGAGAAAATGGAGAGCAAAAGAAAGTTAACTTTCAAATTATATCCTAAATTTAGAAGAAACCCTTTCCTTATACCTGGTAAGAGATAAGAATATCTGTAAGCCATGATTTCTCCAAGAACATTGGAGCTTAGATAAAGCTACAGAAGAAGAGGTTGTTGTTGATTTGTGTTAAGAAAAACTGCCCGTATTTTGTCAAAATTATTTAGTCTCTGTCCAGTTCTCAGTCCTCAAACCTCACTTTTAACACCAAAATGGTACACCTTTTCCTTTTTTATAAAAGCTACTATGAAGTCAACACAGTCCATGCCGAAAACTAACAAAATATAAATCTTTACCTGTTCTTATTTGTGTTGACTTTACAACTGTTTTTAATTCTTTCTAGAGTAAATGTTTCTTAGAAAAGGAAATAACATGATTTATATTAATCCAGATGGAAAGAAAAGTGCTTTCTGCAGTAATACAATAACACTTTGTTGAACAAGCTGGTTTTGACGGATTTATCGAACATTTGACGTCTCCTTAACATTTTGTGAAAGCTTTGTGTTTGCTGTGTATTTCTTAGTTTGTATTCTTAGTAAGTCAGGCTCCTGATGACATTTTACAGTAAGCAGAATGTGTGTTAGCTAGCTTTTAAAGGATGTGAACATCTCAGTGGTAAACAGTTTATCCTAACTGTAAAAAGCTAAACACCAGAACTCACTGACCTGTCAGTTATACACTGGTAAGGGGAGCCCATTACTCTAGACTCTCTACAAGACGGAAGTCCTGGGAGAATAGAACAGAGTCCAGAACTAAAACTAATAAAGCAATGTCCCACATCCCTCCACAACACATTGCCATCTTTACTCATTACACTGCTAACAATACTATGAGTTAGTTCTCTGCTCACTGATTGATTTCAATCTATCAGCTACAGAGCTTCCATTTAATTAACTTTCTATAAGATTCTCAGTACATTATTTACCTAAATAGTGCTTAATAAAGGGCTTTAATGGAACAGCTCCTGAGGTATGGTATTTTCTATTTGTTAGAGGATCTTATTTTTTTTTCTATAGAATTAGAAATGTGACTAAAATCAAAGATCTGTGCCAAAATATCCGATAACTTTACCTATTTTTAAAATGAAATTAATTAAATTATAAATTGCTTGAGAGCTGGAATGAAGTCTCCTGTTTCTTTGTAATTTCCTGGTGCCTATTACTCAACCATTTTAAGTACTCAATATAGGCTGCTTGCTGATTTTCCAATGAAGTTACAAAGTGATTTCATTGCTTCCTTTTTGGTTTGTAGTAAGGAAAAGAGAAATAGTCAGCAGGGAGGAGAATAAAATTCCAAAGACACAGTTAGTTCATGAAGTTGATATAAGTCCTCTGGAAGAAATGGGCCCAAATTACATTTATCACAAACTCCAAGAGAATGGAATTGAGAGACTCAGAAGCAAAATAGAGGCCTAGGAACAGTGCTCCAAAAGCAGATTCCCCAGAGCTCACAGGAAGAATCATTTGGCATGCAAATTATCCTGCTTCCTCTTTGATCCTTCTCAAATTCTTAAGAAGTAAGCTCCAACAAAAGCAACTCCCCAAAGATTTACTACAAAAAACAGTGACCAGCACCTCAACTGCTAAACGTTATGTAAAGCTCTACACATGAATCACCTATGAAAACATACTCAAAACTCCTTTGGGAAAGAATTCGGATTGGGTTTTTATTTTTAAAGCAAACAAAATAAATAACATGAACATAACCACGTGGGCAAAACAAGCGCTTCATGCTGCCATTCTCGTGAAGTAGCTAAGAAAACTCAGAGGAGGAAATTAGTAGAAAAAAGTACTTGAAATAACAGTGTAGGAAAGTGGATAGAACAGAGTCTCTGTAATAACATACTACCTAAAATGAAGACATCTAGTATCCTTTGGCTCATTTAGAATTTAACAATGTTCCAGACACCTTGTACATTGAATCACCTGAATTACAAGTAGCTACAAGGAATGAGAGGAGACTCCAAATGCTTCCTTTATCATACGCCAGGGTAGCAAAGAGAAATTTTAAGATATGCAACATTTGGAGTCTCCTTCAATTTGAGACATTTGATTACCCTCCCCCCAAATCCCACCCTCACCGACTGCATGTCCTTTCCTAACGATATAAGGGACGGTTGGGGAACACTAGTGTGTTGTCAATTTATATGTTCTTAGATTTTCATTATAGTTCAGATTTTATTAAATATAGATACCTGCACTGAATTCTCCCGGATAACTCCAAATGTCCTGTCAAGGTGACTAGTTTTCACAGTAGAAGCAAAGAAAAGAGATCTTCAAGTCACCATTAAGAAAAAGGATCTTTATATGAATGCATAAGTCTGACAGCTGTGCTTTTAAAACTAGTTAAAAATCAATAGTGTGTGGCATTAAGCAGCATGCTGATGGACTCAAGCTAGAAATTCCACAGCCTTTAACCACCAACAAGCAAAAGTATTAGTTTGTCATGTTTCCCACTTCCCAAATGTCCTTGCTTCTAATATAAAAACATTTAAAATGAAATATTCAGACCTGATTTTTAACATTATATACAAAAAAGACTAGAGTAGGAGATATTGGTCAAATCAAAATTATTTTTTTTATTTTTTTAAAGATTTTATTTATTCATTTGATAGAGATCACAAGTAGGCAAAGAGGCAGGCAGAGAAAGAGAGAGAGGAGGAAGCGACTCCCTGCTGAGCAGAGAGCCCTATGCAGGGCTCATTCCCAGGACTCTGGGATCATGACCAGAGCTGAAGGTAGAGGCTTTAACCCACTGAGCCACCCAGGCACCCCTCAAAATTATTTTTTAAGTGAAAGAAAAATCATGCCTAACTTAAAGTCACCCTTACTAGTTTGTAGGAGAAGACAGCCTGATTCAAACACTACAAAAAACAGTTGCTACCATCCTTTCCCAGATGCCAGAAATCTCCAACCCCTGTGTAGACCAGGGCTCATCATCCATTCCCTTTGTCTTTCAGGGTTAGTCCCACCACTCTGACTTCAACCAAATAAATTTATTTGTTAATTGTTAGAGAAGTATCAATCGTCTTTGCAAAAATATTGTGGCAGGTGCTGTAGCAAACAAAGATAAACTAGACAGGCCGGGATGGAACAAAAACCGCAAATGATTTTGATAGGAGCAGAACCTGACAAGTCCAAATGCAAATGCAGTGTTGGGTTGGACTTGTATCCTTCCTCACCAGTATAGTGGGTAACTGGTACTGGGCAAGTGAGTCCAGTAACAGCTTGCCATTCACCAAATAAGCTGTGATCCCACTCCACACTTTTCCTGACTTAGAATAACACCTTTCTCTTGCACAATAAAAATCCAAACTGTATGTCCTTCAGAATTAACTTGTATATTCTTTTAAAATACTTTCTTAAGGGCGTCTGGGTGGCTCAGTGGGTTAAAGCCCCTGCCTTCAGCTCAGGTTGTGATCCCAGGGTCCTGGGATCGGGCCCTGCATCGGGCTCTCTGCTCCACAGGGAGACTGCTTCCCTTCCTCTCTCTCTGCCTGCCTCTCTGCCTACCTGTGATCTTTGTCTGTCAGATAAATAAATAAAATCTTAAAAAAAAAAAAAAACTTCCTCAGTTCCTATCTTACCTGAATAGAATTAATAACTCTCTATGAATAGCATTGCTTGTGCTCTGGAATCCCACGTACAAATATTCTATACTGGATATTCCAGGTGTCTCTCCACATGCAACCATACTATCTTTGATACTTGTGAGAGTAACCTCTCTAACCCCAAGTGGATGAGACCAAAAAACATGTAAGTATACTGCTATCCTATGACCATGAGGAGACCCTAGTTTAGGATGGAAGACGAAACTATGGACTACAGTGAGAAGAACTGGAAAGAACTTGGATCTTTGAAGACTAAATGAACCAACCCTAAAGCCTATTTTGGTACTTTCCAGGTACAAAGATCAGTAAACATCCTTATTTTTAAGCTAAGTTTCATTGTTTTACAAAGTGAAGTATGAACAACAATCCAAACCCCTTATCATCTTAAACACCAAAATTTGTTTTTACAGATCCACCTGCTACACAGAGTAAGGTCGGGGACAGACATCCACCCTTACTGACTCTACAGCTAGAGGTCACTAGTACTCACTGAGAATAGATAAAAATATTAATGGAATATATTTTATGTCCACAGAATTTTGATGATGGTTGATAGTTGGTGCTAAAATTTAAAAATCAAATCAACAACAGAGACAAAAGAACAAAAATTGTGTTTTTCCAATTAAATAACTTAAAACATGACTGGAGTTTCACTGATAAAAAATAGAAAAGCACAACTAACAAATAGGAATAGAAATTGAGTGTCCATTGCATCAGACAGTGAATTTCACAGAAGTTCATTGTGGGTCAGTTGGTCAGGAATATAAGTGCATCCTTGATTTAGAGGTGGGAAAGAACGGAGAAGATGGTAAAGGATGAGAATCTGTAACACAACGTGGCTACAAAGTCAGGGCTTTCAGCTTTCAGCTTGTAAATGCCATTTCAACCCGTATTTCACATTTTTTACACTTCAATTTTGTAGAAACACTGAGTAGAAACATCTACTCTTCATCTCATCTCTGTAAAAACTTTTTGTCAATAAAGATTGGCTTCCACAAGCTGAAGACATTATCATTACTCAAAATGATCTGGAAGCAATGCTAAAGTCATGACAAAGTAAATTCTGTTTCAGCATACTATTTTTTTCTTCTTCTTCTGGCTGTGGGAACAGAGAGATCAATACTCTTCAACAGGAGAATTTTGCAGTGAAATTTTCATTTGTAACAAACAGTAGCAAAAGAGCCTTAAGCATGCCCTGTCACTTTCAGTTTAGGAGAAAATGCACTAATAAACTCTTACCCTTGGGTCATTTTTGACAACAGGCAATACTATGCCAGCTCTTATTAAAGACTATTCATATCACTGCCCCAAAAATTTCCTTTAAAATTACCATCTTTAGTATGGATGTAACAGGATGTCAGTTTTAAAACTGCCAATGAGAGTCAGGACCTGTCACCATAGTTAATTCTCAGCACTGTTTTAACACCACTACAGCCGACCCCAAAGGGTGGGTTTTTAGTTAACAATATTTATTTGGTGGTTATCTAGACAAAAAAGAAAATATATTCCTTCATATTCATTTTCAAATAAAACAACAAGCAAAGTATCACCTGTAAGTATTCGGTATATAACAACCTAAAATATGTTGAAAAGAAAATAAAACTGCCAAAATGATCAAAATATGTTTCTAAAATGTTGGTGGACTCTGGATAGCAAGATTCAAAGCACCATTGTATTTTATAACCAACTAAGTACCATATAAAATCTGAATCAAAATGTAGGTTAAATGGCAGAACTTTAAAAAGGAAAAAAAGTTAAACTTTTCTATGAAATCCAAAGATTCTCCATTTATAAGTCTTACTGAAATATTTATTCCACAAGTAACCCTCCCAGAGCAGCCATAATACATTTGTCTCCAGGTAAAGAAAACCAAGCTTTGATAAAATGATAAATTCTACTTTTTTTTTTTTTAAGATTTTACTTATTTATTGACAGAGATAGAGACAGCACAAACTGGGGAAGCAGCAGAGTGAGAGCAAGAAGCAGTGTCTCCGCTAAGCAGGGAGCCCCAGGTGGGGCTCAACCCCAGGACTCCGGGATCATGACCTGAATAGAAGGCAAAGGCAGACGTTCAACAGACTGAGCCACCCTGGTGCTCCAATAAAATCTACTTTTTGATTCAGATCAACAAGAGAGATCTGGTAATGCCAAAACAAATCTCTTTGAAAATACACAAACATAAAACGGCTATATGAGAAATGGAAATGTATCTTTTAAAAGGGAGCGCCTGGACAGAAGCTTCAACCCTGTTTTCTATAAACTGTTGAATACACCGCAAGACCACTTCCTCAAAAAAAGGATATGTATGTACGTAAGTATACAGACATATATATACACACAGACATAAGCACATGCAGACAGACAGACACACACATATAAACAACTACAGTATTCAAAAGCACTCTAGCTGTTCCAAGAAAGGCCACCAGATTTTCAGCAGCTGCACACCAAATGCCCAGGCGACCATACAGATCAGTGAACACACCCAACCTCCTCTCCCCAGAGCATATTGATCACTCTGAAGACCACCTAAGGACACCTTCAGGCTCTTCAAAGCAGGCTCAGGTGGAAAGAGGCTGCAACAGGCTTGAGAGAGAGGAGTATACAGAATCTACGGACATAAAAATTGACTCTCTGCCTTCAACTTGCCTGGGCACTGAACACTTAAATACTATGCTATCTTCACATTATTGAATTAACTGGGACTGTGCTTTCATGAACTTAAGCAGATGATATGAGCTAACTCTGGAGACACAAGAGAGGTCTTATTTAATACAGACTCGTATCCAGTCCACAAAGATAAACTTAAAAAAAAATGATCTATAGGATCTCTCAAGACAAAAAGCATTACAAATGGCTAGTGGCATTATTTAATTGTGATAATGTGAGATAAAGCTGTGTTGGAGAAGAAGAAGCCCAGCATCCGGACTCAAGAATTACAGGGTTAAACTCTGGTCCAGTCAATTATTAGATTTTTGTGGCTCTGGGCTACTATCAAATAGTCTGAATTTTAATTTTCTTCTCTCTAAAGCATTAAAGGTTAAAGTATTAAAATCAAGTAAATCTTAAAATGAAAGAATGTATGTAAAAGACATTCGATGACAAGCATTTCAAATAGATTAACTTGAATATGAATGTCTCTCATGTTCTCCTTCTAGCCTCTGGGCCTTGACATATGCCTTGTTCTCTGCTGGCACTTCTGCATTTATTTCTCTTATCCCTGTCCCCACATCCACACCCCTCACCTGGACAAGGGTTCTCAACCTTCAGAGTCTATCTCAAAGAAAACTCACTCACAAGGTTCTTGCCTTGATGTCTCAGATAAATCTCAGTTCAGGTTAGACATTCTTGTTAGGAACTCCTAAACTTGGGGAGACTTCGGTGGTTTATAATTATTTTCATTTGTGTCATTATTGATTGATGCTGGAGTCTTTTCAACAGCTGTATTTCCTCTAAATTTTCCCATAGGAAATAGGTTCCTCATATTTATTTATTTATTTATTTTTAAGATCTTAAGAGAGAAAGAGAGTGAGCAAGAGAGAGAATGCACAGGAGCCAGGTGAGGGGCAGAGAAGCAGACTTTCCGCTGAGCAGGGGGCCTTATGTGGGGACTTGATACCAGGGACCTGGGATCATGATCTGAGCTGAAGGCAGAGGCTTAGCTGACTGAGTCACCCAGGTGCCCGATTCCTCATTTTTAAGGGTTCAGCTCAACCGCCCCCTCTCAAAAAGGTCTTCCAAACCACCCTAACAAAAATATTAATCACAAAAATAATTAAAAATAATTAAAAATAATTAAAAAATTAATCACCGTCATTTTGAGTGTTTATTTTTCTTCATGGCATATACTATAATTTGATATATTTTCAATATTTTTCTATACAGTGTGCCTAATGCACCTCAGTGTTAAGCTCTACGAGGTCAGGGACATTATATTTTATTTATGATTTTATCTCCACAAATTAGAATGGTTTATATGTTTCATAATATCAGGGATGCAGTAAATTTTGAATGAATTTAATACACGCTGTGTACTTGCACTTGTCAAGCTAAGCTAAAACCACTTAGCAAGTCTAACTTTCTAAGATTCTCTAGGAGGCCAGAATTGGTGAACATCCACCACCACTGGGTTTTGAGACTGTTAAAATTTACAGTTCTCAATGGGGACAGAAACTCTGACCTTGACCTCATGATCACTATGCTTTAAAGAACAAAGGTGGTATCTGTGGATCTATTTTATTTTATTTATTATTTTTTTAGGGTTGTATTTATTTAGTTGTTAGAGAGAGCACAAGCAGAGAAGCAGCAGGCAGAGGTAAAGGAAAAAGCAGGTTCACTGCTAAGCAAGGAGCCTGATGTGGTACTCGACCCCGAGACCCTGGGATCATGACCTGAGCCAAAGGCTTAACCTACAGAGCTACTCAGGCATCCCTGTGGAGCTATTTTAAACAGGAAAAGCACATCTAAAATTAAAATGCAAAACTAGGTGGTTGCAATATGGAATAAAGTGTTCTACATGGGTAGCCCTATTAGAGTTTTTTAAAATAAATTCCTTTCTAAGGAAAACACTTGTTGAAACTTTGTTTGACAAATGTACAACAGTATTACTTTACCTTAAGACATTAGCAGAACTTGTTTTTTTAAGTTTTATTTATTTATGTAATCTCTGTACCCAATGTGGGGCTTGAACTCATGACCCTGAGATCAAGAGTCACATATTAGCAGAACTTTTATATAATATAATTTCTTGGTGACTTGAAATGAAGAGCAGCAGGTTTAAAAATCAATCAAAATCTCTACAAGGTCACTTTGTTTTAACCAAGTCAAGCAATTTCATTAAGTGAAAGTGACTTTACCTCTTACAATGAGTTGAGCAAAATTGGACACACCGGAGCCTCGTTCTGACTGAGTTACACAGCGATACAAATCCTGGTCAGTTTTTGTCACTTCCTGCAATCTAAAGGAAGCAGCAAATCTTCTGTGATTGATGTTCTTAGTCTGGGCTACTGGTATATCTTCTCCATTTCGTCTCTGCAAGCAGAAACCAATCTTTAAAAAACAGGTTCTTAACATTTCCATAAATCTAAAGCACCTTAGCAACCAATATCTGTGATACATTATTCTTGTTTCTAAATTAGGAGGAAAATGTCTATGTAGTTCCACAAATCTCTTCCAGTGTCATTCAACCCAAAAAAAGCATGGAAATAAACACTGGTATCCTTTAGGGGTATAGCACTGACATTATAGATTACTACTATTTTCCATAAAATTGTTATTAGCTCACAGCATATGAATTAACACAAGAGTTAATGGCCCCAGGGCATATAATTCACTGCCCTCCTTCTCCCAAAGTATACATATGGGAGCTTCCTTTAGCCCTTATTCTATACTGCATGTGCTATATAATAGGTTTGTCCCATGAGAAGACCAAGAGCATGCCCAATGCATCTTTGTATTCTAAAAGTGTAGCATGTGACCAGCCACAGAATGACAATAAAATACTCATGAATAATTTAGAGTCAAACCAAAATCTCTCTTCTTTGCAAACTTTATCTCTTTGGCATTAATGACAGCCAATTTATACCGTTTAAGAGAAGTAATCAAAAGAACCTAAATGTTAATAGCATATCTGTCAACTTTCAAAATGAAATACTGAAAAGCCTATTTACAACATCAGGGTACCTTGCACAATACCAGTAAGTGTAAGCTATAAAAGAAATGACTGAAAAATTCAACTATAATAAAATTTATAACTTCTATATGTTGAAAGACAACATAAATAAAGTGAAAAAAACAAGCTACCAACTGCGATAAGATATTTGTCATGGAAATAATCCATCAAAAGATAAATAGCCAGGGTATGTAAAGATCTTCTACAGTTCAATAAGAAAAAAGACAAACAACCCTATCAAAAAGTGGACAGGCTATAAAAAGGAAAAATGTATATGTCTAATAACCATGAAAAGAGATCCTCAACCTTAATTTTAAAATGTCTATATGTCAAAGATAGCATAAAGGGCAAAGAAGAGTCATAACTATGAGAAAGAACTGGTCATGATCCTCGACCTCATCTCTTGTTGGTGAAACGTCAAGTGCCTCTGGTATCCTTTCATACTACTTAAAAATCATCTCGTACTCGAGCTGTAGGAAACAAACCCCCTAAGATTACTAATGGAAGTATAAAATACTACAGTCACTTTAAAAGATAATTTGTTATTCTCTAGAAAATCTGAAGATGGACATAGCCTAGCATCCAGTAATTCACGTCTACTTTCTACATCTGAATCACTTTTGCATATGTGATCATGGAGATATTGTACAAGAATGTTGAACTCAGAATCGTTTCAATATAGGAACAGTTCAATATGGGAAAGATCCAAATTTTCCTGAATAGACTGAGATTTGGCCATCCAATAAAATAAAATATAGAAGTTTAGGCAAGCTAAGGCCAGCAGTGTGCTGGTAAAATGCTGAACAGCTCATTCGTAACCAAAAATATAAAGTGTTGATTTGTATCATATCTCAGTTTCTATGGTGTCAACAGTCTCACTGTGGCCACTTTCAAATTACCAATGTAATATCATTTGGCTCCTAAAAGTACTGAAAAATCAGCAATAGCCATCACAACCAGCCCCTTATCTCGTTTATGTGAAATACACATACACATGTTAAAATCTCAAATAAAATTCTTTAACAAAACTTAGTGTATGAAATAAAAATGTAAACTTCAACTTCTTTTAAATTTGGTGGGTACATTTGTGGTCATCTTACTGTTTTCTGTAATTTTTTCATGGCTACGACACTTTGTGTTTTTTAAAGAGTAAATAATAAAGGGATCATTCTATTACTTAAGTAATTTTTTAAATCCTAAAATCACTGTATCTGTAATCATTTTTCTCCACATCCGAAACGATTTGTCTGTGCATACTGTGTAGTACATAGTCATGTATGGGTATGCATACACATACATATATACCTAAGGACACAAAGTCCCAACTACAATTTTACCATATTCTATGCATTCAGCTTTTTAAATAACTCTTTCCTTACCCACCTATTCCATGAATTTTTGCACCAAGATCTCTGATCATTCTCCTGGATAATAATGTAGAGAAAATGCTTATATTATATAGAGGTGCCTGTTTAAGGAGTACACAAAGCTGATTACATTACATTATATCTATATTTGTGTTCATTAAAATATTAACATAAGTACAAAATATATATGCCTACATAGGATATACATTGTTTATATAATTAA
This sequence comes from Neogale vison, assembly GCF_020171115.1. NCBI lineage: Eukaryota > Metazoa > Chordata > Mammalia > Carnivora > Mustelidae > Neogale > Neogale vison. The sequence continues at coordinate 72,721,847 of NC_058091.1, read as the reverse complement.
AAAGCATAGGAGACATACATGCTATTTACCTCTTGAAATAACAATAACCATTCGTCATACCATTATGCCCTCATAATATTCAGCCTGATCTTCAATAATCATTTAATAAATGCCTCCATGTACCTGATGATATATAGGCTATCATCTTGGTGCTGCCACTGCTCTCTCAAAAAAACCTCTGTGATAGTTATTTCCATTTAAAGATCATAAAATCCAGATTCAGATAGATTAGAAATGTGTTATGTGGCCTCTCAGTAGCAGGATTAAAACTCAAAACCAGGTTTTGACACAAAATCTAGCAGTATTTCCTCTAAACTAAACCAAAGCTGCTTTTTTCTTTTTTCCATTTATATTCTAGGTCCACTCCAATGAATTGATTATTTGCTGTAAAGCCTTGGTCAAAGCATTGTACTAGTGAGAAATATAATCTACTATACTAGACATTGCATTATTTACTAAGCTTCCAGTAATGCATTACAGTTAAAAGTAGTAAATGAGGACATGTACATTTCAGAAGTCAAAAATAATGATAACTTTTCTTTTCTAATCCAAAATAATAGGTCTTCGCCTGACTACAAGCTATCAATTTAGCTTAATACACAGCCCTATGAAGGAAGAAAGAAGTAGTGTTAAATTTCTCCCTTATGCAGTAGTGTTTGCATATAGTTTTCTGCTTTTACATTCTTCAGTTCCAGGCTCTTTATCCTGTTTTAAGTTTTTTATATGATTTTACCACTGCAAATATCCCCAACTTTGAGAAATGCTGAGAAACAAACCACAAAATTATATGATCAAAGGATTCTATCCCAATACTTGGCCTTTTTCTCTCCCCCAATTCTCATATGCTCTCCATGCTTTCTTATTTGCTATGTTTCCCGTACAGGTTGCTGAGACTTGTCATTAAAGCCCCTGAGTATTACACTACTCTGTTTAACTAAGTAAGCTTCCTCATGCAGGCCATATGCAGTGTTTACTTGACAAGTTCAATTCCTGGCTTAAAGTAGTGTAGCGATAATATTGGTAAATTCTCAACATCTATAATAGCCAAGTTATCGATCAAACCCCTTGCTATTCCAAGTGTGGTCCACAGACCACCAGCATCAGAATCCCCTGTCAAATTGTTAGGAGACCTAACCCTAAGCCTAGAGATCACTCTAGACATACTGAATCAGAATCTACATTTTCATAGATCCCTAGGTTACGCACCAAGGCATTACAGCTTGAAACACACGGGCAGAAAACAATCAGGGAGGTCTTACTCCTAATCATAGTGAGAGCTATAAAAATGGGTGTGTGCTCTGATTCTGGCTAATGAGATTCTACAAAAACAGGCCAATTCACTCCCAGAAAGGTTTTTTTCACAGTTCTAGAGAAGACACAGTGGGTCCTCTTTTCTTTTTCTCCATGTTATGCCTAAAGCTGGAAGAGCAGACTTGTCAATGTGAGAGAACCCAATGTGAGGGAAGTGGACACACTGAGGATGGCACCTCAGGGATGAAGACAGAATCAGGTTCTTGATCAAGTGTCTGAAATGGTATCAAGAACTTCTGGAGCCCCCTTGTCTCTGGACTTCCTATTAAAGGACAAAATACACCTGGTTTTATATTATTTTCAGCTAGAGCTCCTTACAGTTAATAAGGTACAGTTAAAACACGATATAGTTTATCTCAGCTTTTCTTTTCAAAGCTTGAGGAACAGAATTAATCCAATTTAATTTAAAATTAAATAATGTGGTTCTTAGAATACTTGTGGGGATTATTTCACTCTGTTGGCTTGAAGAAAATATTAAACTGCATTTATCGTTTTATTTATTTTTCACTGTCTTTCTTGGGCACATGATGATATATGATCCCTCCATCCTCTTGAGTCAGAACACTGTTAATAGACTGTTTCCCTACATTTGGTATTTAGGTTCCTAGTGAATACATTAAGAGGACTAAGAGGGTGGCATATGATTTGTCGGTACTTGCCCTTTTGTCCAAAACTAAACCCAAAGTAAATTTGCACAATATGATTAAGTAAGGTTGAAGTGAATCATACAATAATCCAACCAAATTACTGCCAAGGAACTGAGGGTTCCTTACCAAGGCTTGTCTACCATATGAATGTTTTTTCTTTCTCATCAGCAGCAATTATTATTATTATTATTATTATTATATCATTATCGTTATTGAACAATTAAACCAAAAATTTTAGAAACACAAAAGGTTTTATGGCAAAATTAAAGGCTTAGAAATCTAGACATTTCTAAGATTAGAAACATGTTACTGTTTTGAGAAAAGCACTTATTGATAGCCACTAGAAATTATTATATTTATTTCAACAGATCAAACATTTAATAAGAACACAGTGTTCTAGGAAAACTGCACTAAAATGATAATACTAAGTTGGCCAACATATTTACTATTTGGCAATGAAAGGGCTGAACACGATGAAAGACAGTTGACCAGAAAAAAAAGAGAGGTGGCATATATAATTCTGATTTTTAAAAAGCAGGGTAAAAATGTGCTGGGGATAACAAATTCCTAGAATCAATCACTACCCAAGTGCAATAAAATGTAAATTCAGCTATTAAACAAGAAAAAGAGTTTTAGCCTATGAAGCATAGGTGTCTTTACAGCATTGCAGTATGAGGGGCAACACAGAGAGCATGAGAAAGTGCACTGAACCCCACTGGATGGAAGATGATACCTAAGTTCCATTTTGAAACAACCATTTAGTAGCTTCACAATTCTCAGTATTTCTCACATCTCCATCTTTTTATCTAAAACTGGGGGTATCTATTTGTACCTGCTATTCAACACAGATGTTGAGAATATTAATGAGACTACTTGTACAAAAGTTCTCATTGCAAATCCTGATAATAGCAATATAATGAAGAAAATAATCAACACATTATCTAAGCAAATAACACATTTAATAACTGTGGTGATCTTTGGATAATCAACTTGTCTATGCTATAGTCCCAAGTTATTTAATCGAAGTAGGTGTCCAGGTGAAGGGATTCTGGAGATGGAAGTGAAGTCTATAACCAATTGACACTAAGTAAGGGAGATTATCCTAGATGATCTGGATGGACTTGATTCAGTTAGTTAAAATGGTTTAAAAGCAGAGCAAAGGCTCCCCCTGAAGTCGAAGAAACTCCACCTATAAACAGCAGCTTGAGTTTGTGCCTGAGGACACCAGCTTGCCCCTCCGATGATTTGAACTGCAGACTTCAGACTTGCCTTGCCAGCCCCACAATCATATAAACCAATTCCTTGTAATAAATCCTTTAGGATTTAAACAAAAACAAAAACAAAAAACAAAGTGGGTGTGTATATACACACATATACCTATGCTTTTCGTGTCTGAGCATTGACTGATACAGATGATTTTGTTACCAGAAATGCTTCTGGGAGAACAAATTTTTTAAGACTGAGTTTTCCGATCTGGTTTGGTTCTGTTTTCTAGAATTGGTTCTCTAAATGTGATTAGATAGTAACTATTTTGCCAGTAATAAAGAAGACATTGCTAGTCCATAGCATGATGTAGTAAAGAGATGCAAAATATTACCATTAGATATTTCTAACAAATACCTATATAAGATAAATTTCTGGGTGACCATGCATTTGTGACCTTAAAACATTTTAGACAAACTAAGGAATATAAATAATGGTATTGGCTGGTTGCATCAAACTGTGTTGGAGAAAATGGAAAATACAAAGCATGTGACTTTACAACTATAAACTGTACCATTCAGAGTAAAAGGGAAGTTGAGTAGAGCAAAGAGACCAATACAATTAAAGCACTACACCTGAGAGATTCTGGTAACTTGGTGGCAGTGGGATAATTTTAATTTTCTGAATCTGCCACATAAAATCAGACAAAACAACAAGAGGAAGTATGGAACGAAAAGGTCCAGACAGAGTTTAGATGAGAACAAAACCAAGAAATCCCAGAAAGCAAGTGGCCATATTTTTAAACATAACTCACAAGAACAAAAGAGGGATTCTTGAAATCAAGAAAGTTTCCCTGAACTCCATATCTCATTTTAAAATTTCAAGACAACACAATTCACATAAAAATGGACAACTTAAAAGTATCAAGATCAAGTCCAACATAAAGTTATCATAAGTTTAAAATAGAATAAGGAGCAGAATATAAACCTCAGAGTCTCTGAAAGTAAGTCAGGAAAATATGCCCACAAAACAGATCAAAACTGAAACTTAATATTTCAAACTATGTTAAAACATATTAAAAAAATGATTCATGACATGAAAAAATAATATAAATTTGAATTAATAAAATTCATAAGATGACGGAACTCAAGAAAAATTGGAAATGAAAGAAAAATGTCACTTCAGAAATATGATTAACTAGAGTAAATAAAATCAACAGATGATGTCTTAAGCAAAAGAGAATGTGGGGAAAAAAGAGACTTTTAACTTAAAAAGAACAAAAAAGATTCCAGAGAAAATGACTATTAATGATGAAATGCAAAGAAGATCAAACACAGAGATCACACGAGTCCATACAAAAGCAAGGAAACAAAAAAAGTATGAAAATAATATTATTTTCACAAGGAAACAAAAAAAAGTACGAAAATAACGTTATTTTCATACTTTTTTTTGTTTCCTTGCTTTTGTATGGACTCGTGTGATCTCAGGGTCCTGGGATCAAGCCCCACATCAGGTTCTCTGCTCAGTGGCGAGCCTGCTTCCTCCTTTCTCCCTCTCTGTCTGCCTCTACGCCTATTTGTGATCTCTGTCTGTCAAATAAATAAATAACGTCTTTTTTAAAAATTAATTAATTAATTAATTAATAATTAAACGTACCTTCTGAAAATTTAAAAAAAGTTTTAAAAATACACAATGGAAGAACACAACACATACCTGAGAACAGTAAACTAGAATGACTCACAACAATAGACAGTCTGATAAAATTAGAATCTTTAAAAAAAAAAAAAACAGGAAAAAATCCTTTGAATATCTAGAAAAAGCAGACATATGACTTGTAAGGAAACAAATATTCTCGGACTTTGATAACAAAGCTTTATGCCAGAACAAAATGAAATAACATATTAAAGTTACTCAAGGAAGGAAAATGTGAACAAAGGATTTTATATCCTGCAACTGACTTAAGAAGGGTACAGGAACGCCTCAGTGGCTCAGTCAGTTAAGCATCCCACTCTTGATTTCAACTCAGGTCATGATCTCACAGTTGTGAGATCAAGCCCTATGTCAGGCTCATGCTCAGCACAGAGTCTGCTTAAGATTCTTTCCCTCTCCTCCCCCTGCTCATGCTCCTGCTCATGCTCTCTCCCCCCCCCTCTCTCTCTCTCTCAAATAAATAAGATCTTTAAAAAAAGGATCAAGGGCACAAAAAAATCTATCAAGTTCACATATAATCAACATTCAAGAACTCAGGAGTATTAATTCCATGTGCTACTCCTGAACCATTTTTCTAGAAAATGACTTTTAAACAATCAAAGAAACTGGGAAAACATGAGATATAAGAAGATGGTGATCATTAAGAACATAGTTACTGAAGAACTAAGTAAATAAGGGCTACATGAGAGAGAAGACAGTATGCAATAGTTACATGCTACAAGTTACGTGGTGGAAGTATTAAAAATGACATCAGATTAAAAACGAGGAATTATGGAGTATTTGAATTCTCTATTTCCCTGTGTCACTGAGACTAAAGAATAGTAGGATGGAAAAAAGGAGCCATAACTGACAAATTGTAATAGAGAAAACATTAGGTGAAAATCTTTAGGCTTGAGGTTGAAATATAAAGAAGAACTCATAGAGAGCTTATCTTTAAATATGAATTTTACCTTAGTTCTGTTCACTGAAAAGGTCTAACAAAATGAGTACCCTTCAGCATCCACATCATGGTCCTGAAATACACGATCTCACTAAAACAAACCAGCGCACTGGGTCTGGAGAAGAAAATGTACAAAAGAAGGAAGGAACATCTCACAATATCAGACAGCAGGAAACTACCAAAAACTACTGAAGTCATATCAAAAGAACTCTGAAGCCAACTTGAAGAGGTTCTCATTAGCCAAAGATGGGGCAGCTCGAGTTTTAATAGTAATAATAATAGTAATAATTACAACAAACTGAAGTCAATTAAACAAGTTTAAGTCCACAAGTTCAGAAGAAGAAATCAGTCACCTTTGGAGATGATAAGGGATCAACTCATTATATTGACAATCAAGAGCTAAAACAAAGATTTGAGTCTTTATCCCCTCTTTCCTTAATGAAGTATGCTACTGGGTAGAGAAAGGTAGATGAGAAGTTTTTCTTCTTTAACTAAACTAAATACAAAATAGGTAATAGTACAAAATAAATAATAGAATTAGAATATCACAATTTACAGCCTGAACAATGAATACAGGCATTAAGCATCAATGATTATGAAGAAAACAAAAAAAAGGGCAGGGGGAGGGGGTAGAAAGAGACATTTTGTGCCTCCTGTCATCATACCAGGCACCATCTCTAGCATTCCAAAGGATCAAACTTAACTCTGGATGTGGCTGACGATTTACAAAAAATTCAGAAGAACATGTTAAATCAAAGAGGACATTAATATGCAATCAGTAAAATGACTATGCAAAACTACAAGTCAATGGTCTGGGTTCCTCCTCAATAGACAAACTGTGAGGAAAAGAAAGGGACAGAGGACAAACCCCACAGATTAAAAGACACTTTAAAAACCCATTTTAAAAATTAGATAAGACTAATCTGGAGTATTTAGGAATGTACATATAAGTGAAAAAAAAATCTATGAAAAAACAAAGAAGGGCTGGAAGTGAGGAAAACCATTATTTGAAGTGGTAGGGAGCTGGCTCACATGTGGCTGGGACTGAACCCTGGGAAGGAGCCCATAGGATGGCTGGCAAAGTCCCTTTCTTGTCCTGTGTGGTTTGTACCTCATAAAAATTCATCAAGTCATAGTTCTTACTTTTGTGTGATCTTCTATGTTTTGTTGTACCATAAAATGATTTTACAAATATTAGATTTTTTATATCAGATTGCTTTTCATAAAGAAGCAACCGAGCCTGCTACCAGAGCCTCCATGTTGTAACACTGATCACAGGAAGTCAATGGAAAGTTGTAAAGTGCTTGATGTGACACACTTAGAAAACACACCGAAGGGCAGCTTTAGGAACAGCAGAAGAGTACATTATTCTTGCACAGAAAAAGCAGTAAATTGTTATTTATAGATATCGATAGGAAGAAATCCTTGAGCTTCTATGACTGCCGGGCTTTCAGTCATGCTCCAGGGATAGATAAGAAAGATAAAGTATTTTCCACACATTATTCATTTATAATCAATTATGTAATCTGCAGACAACAAACCCAAGAGTTTATAAATTATTGAAGAATGCACTCTATCTTCAAGGCATTGAACTCTTTATGATAGAAAGCCACAGAAAGCCAACCAAAATGACCTCAGGGATATTTAACAATCCAAAACATTAAACATGATTAAATGTTCTGATGTTCACTATTTACATACATACACACCCAAAATGCCAAAGATAAAAAATAAACATTACAATCCATGATACTCAGTCAATGATCTGACTTCAAGACCAACAGCCATAATTCTTTGTATGAAGCCATGAAGGAAGAATATAATGCCCTGAACTCAAATAAACCAACGTCCTGAGGAAAAGCAGCAGACTGACAAGAGTGATAGCTTAGCTACCAAATGGTACATGGTCTCTCAAGTAAAATAGAAATAACTGTAAATCAGCATATACACAGAAAAAAAAATCACTACTGCTTAAAGTAAGAATAAAAAGAGACAATTAGAATTAAATAGCATGCTACTGTTTATCAGTTTACAAGAAATCAGGGAAACACCACAGACGTGGTTAACACTGCCCTCGGACATTACTCTCTTCTGTGAGCCACAAGGTAGAGAAGAAGCCAAGGTTAAAAGCACCAATAGCCTTCCAGTGGATATCAGGACCATCCACAAGCTTCCAACTGTCTTGACAAACTTTTATTGAAGCTCAAAAGAGCCAAAAGGAAGGCGGAATGTCCTCGCACCTTTCACTCACTTTCATATCTAGATAACTTCTATGCAATTATGAACGTAGGAAAAATTTAAAAAAAAAGGAAACAGATGGATCTAATAGAAAAATCAGTCCCAAAACAGAAAATGAGAAAACAAACTCATTGACTGGCTTTAAAATATAAACTTCTGAGGAAATTTGGAAAGCTGTCTTGATTATTTCACTCACATCCTCCCCAATTCTGTCAACTGGTACTTGTTCATTTATCCTTCTTTGCTATTCATGTATTTTTCGATTCCACCAGGACCGGCTAATCCCAGGCCCTTCTGGTTTATGTCTTCATCAGGGCCCAGTCCCAACCCTGCCAAAAACCTGTCTTTACTTCCACTTCTCATTGAGAACCTTCCACTTCAAGAAGCTCCTTCTCCTGATGTTCCTATCCCACCCACACACATACACTAACCTGCAGTGATAACAGTGTTCATGTATCTTTGCTATTCACGCCCTATAGCTCCTTCAAAGACTCAATCAAATCTTCCTTAATGATCTCACCAAACATTCCATTCGATGCAGCCCTCTCTCAACTCTCAAACAGTTTAGTGCTTAGATTCTGTATCATCTTTTCTTATTCAGTTACAGAAGCAATTCTCGGGGCTGAAGGGATCTTAAAATGTATTCAGCTTCATGCTTAAATATACTCAACTGCTCTAGCAAGTGCTTATCCAGATTATGCTTGGATACTTCCACTAATTGTAGTTTCACTACCTCCTGGAAGAGCTCATACTAAGTTTCAACAGCCTTACAATTACAAAGTTCTCTCTTATAATCAGCTTATATCTCTCAACACAGAGCTTCAAACTATTAGTTAGTATTTTACTTTAGAACCTATACAGAACAAATTAAATCCCTCTTCAATATTCCCAATAATTTAAGATTTTAAGAAGTTTATCTGTTCTCCCATGAATCTCAAGATACATCTATTCCATGTTGTTTTAGCCATTCTGACATCATGTCTTCAATTTTATTCACTGTCCTAGTAATTATAAGCTGCCTTTGGTTAGTCTAATATTTTAGACATGAGTCAGTCACCCTTAAAGCCAATGACTTAGAAAATGTCAGGACTTTCACCAAGTCCAGACAGTAGGACAATTTTCACTATAACTCCTTCCTTTTTTTTTTCCCCTCTTCTTTTCATGGCATCCAATATATGCTAATCACATATGTTTAGTCAATCAGGTTCTGAAATACTCCTCTCAAAGTAGTTTTCAATGAATTGCCCATCATACACTTGATTGTTCTAGGCATAGATCAATTTCTTCCAAGAATTTTCCTTCATTATAATAAATACAAAATTACCAGATTTTTTTCTCAAAAGGAAATCCTATCAGGGATAGTAACATCTCTTGTAGAAATGCAATATGCTACAAACATCCAGGCACATCACGGGACAGTAGAAATAGGCGTGGAAAAATACCATAGCATGGAAGCGTTAGAGGGAGCTCTGTGAGCAATGGCTATGTGGTAAAATTTTTGTACTTTCGAATTAACTCATTTTGTAAAATACCATGTCTGTGATCTAATTTCCACTGCTTGCATGATGCCATTCACCTGCAGTGCAGGAAGAAGACCATGACATCTCCCCGGACAGACAAAACACCGTATGCCCAGAAGTTTCAGACCACCCATTTCCATTAATCCTCAGCTGACAACAACTGGTACTGCAAGAGGTCGGCCTCTCTTTGGTTGTTTTTTTGTTTTTGTTTTTGTTTTTTAAGAGCAATTTGCATTTCATTTTACTAATTCTACTCTCCAATTATTACTCTCAATCCATTGCTTGAATTATCTATTGCTCCATAAGGAATGACATTTCCTTTGGCTGAGAAACTAGCTTTATCATACTACATTAGCGGTGACAAATCTTACCAAGTGCAAAGTGATGGCTGACTTTCCTGTTTTGGCAGACCCACAGAGGAGGCATAGGGCCAGCACCTGCGGCAATTACTGACAGATTGGCCCAATTGCCACAGCTTTGATGGCAATCTGCATAGGATTATCAGTCACACATTAAACAGCCTCCTTTCAATTCACCAAAACAAATGGTGTCACCAAATCTACCCACACAATTCCCTACTTTCAATAACTCCACTGTTGAATTTCTCTGTCCAATCCAATGAGGCCTGCCCGCCAAGCTCTGTGATGATGGATGGAGTCGTTAGTGTTTTACTTTCTACACTGAACCTGAAGCCAAAGCATATGGTCAGACAGATGTTCCAGCAGTGGGCTCTATTTGATCTGCCATGTAGGTGTCCACTTATACTGGACCTTCATAAAAGAACACTAAGTCATAAGTTACAGTCCAACCCTGTTTCAACTCTTTTACACCCTCAGAATTTAAAACGTGTTCTGGTAACAGAATACTCAGAACATGTTTCACTCTGGATTTCAGCATAGACTAATTATATATTACCCTCACACCTAATCAAATAACTTCAAATGGACAAGATGGACAAAAGGCAGCTAAATGTTTATAGGCTATTGCCATCTATGGCTTGATTAGTAATGCCAGAATGTACCACATACTCACTTTGCCTCGTTTATTATTGAGGTAAACTGCATACACAGTGAATTGGAGGGAACTTAACTTCTAATAAATGTATATGCACCCATGGGCCCAACACTCCAGTGAATATACATGACATGTACATGACCTCAGGAAGTTTCCCCTGTTCACTTCTAGTCCCTCCTCATCACCCACAGTCAAATACTGTTCTGATTTCTATCACATAATTTAGCTTTATTTTTTCTGGTACTTTTTTTTTTTTTTTAACCTATCCCCTTTCCAAAAACACACTATTGCTGAGATTTATCCACATTGGTAACTCATTCTTTGTTCTTTTTTTTTTTTTTTTTTTTAAAGATTTATTTATTTATTTATTTGACAGAGACAGATCACAAGTAGGCAGAGAGGCAGGCAGAGAGAGAGAGGAGGAAGCAGGCTCCCTGCTGAGCAGAGAGCCCGATGCGGGACTCGATCCCAGGACCCTGAGATCATGACCTGAGCTGAAGGCAGCGGCTTAACCCACTGAGCCACCCAGGCGCCCTCATTCTTTGTTCTTGCTGAGTAACATTCCATTGCTTGAATGAACCACACATTGTTTGCCCATTCTCCTCTTAATGGATATTGGGTCTCCTTACAATTACTGGTTTTTATGAATAAAGCTGTTTTAAACATTCTTACACAAATTATTTTCTGAACAAATGTCTTTATTTCTATTGTGTAAATGTCTATTTCTATTGTGTAAACATTTCTATTGTGTAAATATGGGAGTGGAACTATTGTGTCATGCTAGTTATTTTCTTATATATTCACTTTTTGCCACCATCACTTTATTCTTCATCAGTAAACACTGCAATGAAAGGACATGACTAACATTTTTAACCTAAAAAAATATATATAACCTAACTTTTCTCTTTCCTGTGAGAAAATTATCTGACACTTCTCAAAAAATATAACCAGGTTTTTTATTATTTTATTTCAATATAAACTATACATTAAAATTTCATTTGTGATCTTATTTCCTATAACCCATGTTTACCATAAGCCCTAATTTTATAATCCACAAATTCCCTACCATGAGGGTTCTTTGAAATCAAAAAACAGCACAGTTCTAAAACTTGTTGGAAGCACTGGAAAACATCTGTTCATGTGGGGAAAAAATTGCAAATCGTTAACCTGACAACAAATGTTGTGCTTATATCTGGAATGCATGCTACTTCATTGAGTTTTATGATCAAAAAGGAATTTGGAAATTCTCTACAAGAGACTAAAGTCTTTATTCTAACTAAGTCCCTTTTCCAACAAGAATGAGCTTAACACACCATTTTAAGCTATGGCCCAAAAAACCTCATAATTTTACCATATCGCTAGCTTTTTGACATTAAACAGACCTCTAAAAACAGTCATCCATGTTGTTTTACGCATCCCTAGTTCATTGAGCTTGTACAAGGAGGTTAATTTAGGTAATGTATTTTGTCATTGTTTTCTAAATATCTAGAGTGAATGACCTAATGTTTAGACTCGGTAATTATATTGAGATCTTACAGGAAAGAACACTCCCTAAAGATACATCCAAAAACCACTGTGATATATACCTTATGAATTACCCAAGGTTAGCTGGGGGAACTCAAGTGTTTGCTTTTGTGCACTCTATTTTTTTAATTTACCTAATAATTTGTATGTCATTTTAAACAATAAAAAATGACTGACAAATCAATTGTGAGCTAAAGATAGTAAGTGAGAGATTTATCTTTTTAAATGTATTTCCATATATAAATTATTTTATTTATTTATTTGTTTGTTTATTTTAGACAGAGGGAGAGAAAAGAGGGGGCAGGGGAGGGGCAGAGGGAGAGAATTTTTAAGCAGACACCTCACTGGGCGTAGAGTCAGATATGGGCTCAATATCACAACCCTGAGATCATGAACTGAGCCCAAACCAAGAGTCAGATGCTTAAAGGACTAAACTACCCAGGTACCTCTCCATATATAAATTATTTTAAATGTCAAATGCTATCAGGTATTATGGTTAAAGTATTTGTAGTATATCATTTTTCCTTTATAACAGATATTTGGCTGCTTTTCTGTTCTTTGGTGTTTTACCCCATATTTAAGCATTTATTAACTGACATAAATACTGTATAATGGAAGTGATTTGAAAAACATAAAAAATCGATTGCCATTTTTAAATGACACCTACCATGGCAAGTATAACAGCTACTCCACTACCCCATTACTTCTGTGACAGGATGCAGCGTCCTTTCATTTTGGGTTGCTTCTAATACATTCTCAGTACTGTCCACAGGTATTTTCAGCAACTGTTCTCACAATGGTAGTTAATTTCAGGGGCCATTGTTACCCATACAAAACGAGTAACATAAACAATTTCACAGTCTTACATCAAACAATAAGGTCATGAAGGCCATGTCTCAGGTCATTAAAAGATAATGCAAAGATCTAGTTTAATGTCTTATAGCTGGAAGGGATCTTACTTTCTACCCACATCTCTTTTCATAGATAAGGAACTTATCTATAAAATAGACTCAATAGTTCAATGAATTCTCTAAGTACACACACTTAAGTGGGTTGGAAGGGTTAAAAGTTTCAAATTAAAGTTAGAAGTAACAGTTCGGCATCTTGATTTCTTGTAGTCATTCTGCACCAAGTAAACAAGACTTGACATCAATTTTTATGAGTTGACTTGCAGATTCATTATGGAATCCAGATTCTTTCTGCTTTATTATATTTCTACCACTTTAAATCACTGGCCACATTCAGACTGACTCACTATACATTTATATAAAATAACTAGTCTCAATTCATTTGAAAATATCCCTCAACTAAGTAATGGATAGTTTTCAATATTAAACACAAAGAAGATAGATTAAAAAGAATGACTTAAGTTAATTTAAGTGGTATTACTGAGAAAGTAGAAAAGCTTTTTTAAACAATAAGGCAAATATGTTAACTGCTGAGGAACTGGGTAAGATCACTGTCAAAACAGAAGAAAAATACCCAAATTCACCTTAGGATGTGTAAAGAAGAGGAGAAAAGGAAAGCAGATTAGATGTTTAACAGAATTATTTTTTATCTCTCATCTTTCTTTGAAAAATGACAGAAGGAATATTTTTTAAAACTATTCTGAAATAGGCCAATCCACAAAGTAGGAAACAAACAATAAATGAGCAGCATTTTGACTGCAACCCACTCAGACCAGCAGGGCCAGAAAGTCTTTGTTGCCACAAGGCAGCTGGTGTCTGAGTACACAAAACCCTTTTATTTCAATGCCACATTAAATCCTGGGGCATAAAACCAGAGGCAGACTACAGAGTCTCTAGTTCTCCAAGACAAGACTGTATGGATCACAACTAAAGTCAAATGCCAACTAAAGTTCCCACCTAAATAAGAAAAATTAACTGATTAGGAAAAAATGTCTAAAAATTGTTTATTTAGTCTGAGAGAGAGAGAAAGAGGGATTCCGACTTCATGTTTAGCTGATAAAATGGCTGCATATTATATAGTACCCTCTCTATAAATAATAGCTTTTTTTTTTTAAAGATTTTATATATTTATTTGACAGACAGAGATAGCAAGAGAGGGAACACAAGCAGGGGGAACGGGAGAGGGAGAAACAGGCTTCATGCTGAACAGGGAGCCTGATGCGGGACTCGATCCCAGGATCCTGGGATCATTACCTGAGCCAAAGGCAGATGCTTAAGGACTGAGCCACCCAGCCACCCCTATAAACAATTATCTTGTATTTCAATGTCTATAGAGGAAATCAGCCTAATCACACACACAAAAAAATAGGTGCTTCGTTTCCTTTTCACATATTCAGAATGATATCCCAATACCTGCAAATCAAATGAATTACAAAAATAGTGATAATTAAGTCTATATGAGTATATGGGTTATGACATCAAAGGAGATATGAGGATTTGGTAAGAAATTTATAACCTCTAGTACAATATTAGATACTCTACTAGGTATGACTTAAAAAATCATTTATTATAATCATGACCCCAACCTCCCACAACCTAATGATTATCCCCAACACGAATTTCACCTCTTTAAAAAGATGGTAAAATGAATGCTGAGGTCTATGTCCAAAAAACTATGCTAATCTTACAAAGATTTTTCTCTTTTGGTCCCTATTGACAGTCTTGGGAATTTAGTTCTAACCAATTAAATCCCTTCCTTCATTCTGATGCAAATAGCACACCAAAATAAGAAGTGCTCAGGGAATATTATTACATATGTTCTAGCCTCAAATATTTAGTTTAACAGTCATCTTTCCTTGGGCCAGTCTCCTGACTTTAGTGCTGCTCTCTGCCCCTCCTGCCCCTACCCCCAGTGCTCGAGGACTGGCAGATACTCTCTGAAGACATGGCACATGATCTCTGAGTCTTTCAAAGCTTTCTGTGATGTACCCTTTACATTTCTCCAACATATGCTAAATTGTAATTCATTAAATACATATTTACTGAGGATTTAATATGTGCAAAGCAAATGTCTTGACCTCATATCTGTGATTAACCCTTGTACACAAAAGTTCTAAAAAAAATTTAATTGGCCCTCTTCCAATTCATATTTCCAGAAGTACTCCCAAAGGTTTCTTAAACTATTTTTTTAAAGGTACCAGAGTATGACAGTTCCTACTTAAGTGACATGCTCTTGTAAGTTGAGTTTTCAAAACATTAAATGAGGAAATTTTCATTTTTTCCTACTTTGAATGGATTTAGAAAAAAAATTATTTTTACAGTCGTACATAACTTTAGAGAAACATCAGGTTTCACTAAAACTAACCCAAATATTTATTAACTATGTACTATCATCTACTTTATTCATCTTCTCAAAACAGAAATATCTGAGATGAATCTGCTGTCAATTAAAACAAACCTACACGAGAGAACTTGTCTCTCTCTCTCACACATACAGGAATGACACCAGAAGCAGTACTCTGTGATTTTTTAAAAATCAAGTGTAACCGTTGGTTCAGCTGTCCACTTGGCCTTACCTGCAGCCATAACTTGTTATGCACAGCATCTCTCCCTGTAGCAATACACTGAAATGTAGCATTCTGCCCTGCATTGACCTCCACGTCCCCCAGACGGAGAAAATGAGGAGATTTATCTGTGAAGGCAGAAAAGAAATATATTATTTTCACATGAAGAAAACATGCCATGTTACTTTTTCCCGAGAGAATAATGATAATAGTTTTACCTTTGGCCAACACGAATACCATATGGAAGAAAATGGAGTTTTCTTTGTGATGAGATACAACCCCCACTCACAATCCTCTCCCCCCCCCCCGATAATTGCTAGAGCATTGTTGTATACAGAGACAGCAGTCAATAACTACTGCTGACGGTTGGCCAGAGCATGTTGTGTATGGGTGATAATAAAACAGTGACACGTCAAAGAAAGCAAAAGAGGTCAAATAATCACTGAAAAGGAATCAATCAAACAGGCATAAATCAGAGCATAATAGAAAAGTATAATGAAAACATACAACAATATCTAACATTCTGACATAGACATGGTTGTCAAACTATTAATTTACAACTTAACCAGTGAGATCGTCTCTCTATCAAAAAAAGATTTGTTTTCAATAGCTGTAATTCTCTAGTACTTCAAAGAACAAGGGAATATTTTCGTTTCTCTCAAATGAAATATCTGCTTCACCGATGCTAAATCTACTTCTTATTCCTTCATAGTTGGAAGAAAGTTACCCTAAAGCAGTATCAGACCAACAAAAACTGATGACTATAATCAAAACCTACATGACTTATATAACTCTCAAATTAGTGTTCTCTACAATTACCCTTTAAAACTGAAGCTTACTGATGTTTTCAACAGAAAGAAAGTAAACATACACAGGAAAAGTTAAGCCTCAATAAGGAAAAGCAAGCTCATAGAGGACTATATCACAGTAAAACTGCCACTGTGCTTAATTCCTATTTTTATTTGTTTACTTCTGAGAGCCTTTCTTTTACATTGCTCTTCCAGTAAGTGTAAACAGTAGACAAAAACATCACGCTCATATACTAATGGACTGGAAGAATTTATGAGCAAACCAACTCGAACTTTGAATGAGATGATTTTGCTCCTCTTTTTCTTAGAATGTACTGAATGGAATCACCTATTTGACCCTTGCCCGCTACCTCTTTCTGCAGCACCTCGTCTTGGTGTAGCCTTTAAAAAGGGAAATGCTTGAACTAGAACAGTGGTTCTCAAATCGTGAACTCAAAGTCGGCAGCTGCAGCACCACCAGGGAACTTATCACAAGGGTAAATTTTCTGGCCCCACCCCAGACTTACTGAATCACCACCAAGGCAGAGGCCACACAAACCGTGATCTGCTACTCCTGTAGGAGATGCTGATGCACAATGGGATTTAACAAGCTCTCAAAAGGAGCACAGCCATGGCCGCTGGCATAGTGCTCCCCTCCCCATTCACAGTGTTTATGTGAGAAAATTTCCACCGGGAGGATTACTGAACAGATCATCTAGAATTCATGGGCCCTGTAAAATACTGCTGTTGGGAGATATAGGTAAAGTCTGAATTTATGCCAGCTGTTTTATGTCTGGCTGGACTGAATGCATGTAACAAATGTCTTTCAGGAAATGTGATGTACACACAAAAATTAGTCACACCATCTGAAGATCAACCAATGGGCATCTAAAGACACAACAAAACCATGTGTTCATCCACTGAGCTCTTTGTTTTGTTTGCTTTCTATCATTTTGTTGTTTCATATTGATTAATCAGATACTTATTATAAAAAATTTAGTCTGAAGCTTGGAATATGGCGAACTAATTCATTCTCTTCCCTTCAACTTCCTTTTTTTTTTTTTTTAAGATTTCATTTATTTATTTGAGAGAGAGAGAGCGCACATGAGCGAGGGGAGGGACAGAGGGAGAAGGATAAGTAGATGCCCCACTGAGTAGGGAGCCCAATTTGGGGTTCAATCCCAGGACCCTGGGCTCATGACCTGAGCTAAAGTCAGACACTTAACTGACCGAGCCACCCAGGTGCCCCTTTCCTTCAACTTTCAACTGAGCATGTCACATGTTAGTAAGGTTTCTTTCAGTTTCCTTTCTTTTTTTTTTTTTTTTTAAAGATTTTATTTATTTATTTGACAGAGAGAGAGATCACAAGCAGGCGGAGAGTCAGGCAGAGAGAGAGAGAGAGAAGCAGGCTCCCGCCAAGCAAAGAGCCCGATGCGGGGCTCGATCCCAGGACACTGAGATCATGACCTGAGCGGAAGGCAGCAGCTTAATCCACTGAGCCACCCAGGCGCCCCTTTTAGTTTCCTTTCAGTTGAGCTCTGATTTGTTATTCTTCTTTGCTTTCCTAGACTACTTAATAAAACCAAAAGATGGAGTCTGCCCTATCTAGAGTTTCATTTAAATTTGCATTTTGTTTTCTGTAATTAAATAATTAAAAGAACTCTTCAGTATGTGTGCAATTGGTTACAATTCTGAAGACGATTTGAATCAAAAATTCTAGAAATACTTCAGTGTTCTTTTAAAACTGAACGGAAGGTTAGGACTAACAACAAAAGAGACAGCCACAACCAAGTGATAAACAGACAACAGTCACTGCCAATATAAAACAAGTGTTGAAAGGACATAGAAAAATACAAATCTTAATCACAACCTACCACAGGGATAGCTTAGCACTTGGATGTCATCAATGGCAATATAACCACTCCTCCCTCCTGAGACTTCAGCTTCAAATATTACCTGTCAGGAAGAAATCGAAAACACTTACAATCATTTTTAAGGAATTTTCACAGTAAAAGAAGAATAACTAAGTAAAAGTAAAAGAAGAATAGGCACACTTAGGAAAATTAAATTTGAGTTTTATCCTGTAAGAATTAAAAATTTATTTTATACTGTAAAGTAATTTCCTAAATCTTGTTTGTTCAGTGAGCAAACAAAAACATTACTGAGGTGGAGCAGCTAAAAAAATGATTCAAGCAATTGTTACTATGTGTTAGAATTCTTGAATGGGCATCATCTAGGCAGAATGAATAGGCAATACAGCCAATCTCATATCCCTGAATTTTCTCTTATTGATTTTCTCCATTTTTGTTATTTATTTAAAGTACAATGAACACATACAATGTATCAGGCAGTAGTGAAAATACCAAATGATCTACTTTTATTTTTTTACCCTATTTTTTAGAAGATTTTGTTTATTTATCTGATAGAGAGACACGGCGAGAGAGGGAACACAAGCAGGGGGAGTGGGAGAAGGAGAAGCAGGCTTCCTGCAGAGCAAGGAACCTGACACAGGGCTTGATCCCAGGACCCCAGGATCCTGACCTGAGCAGAAGGCAGATGCTTAACAACTGAGCCACCCAGGTGCCCCCTACACCCCCTATACCCCCTACACTTTTAAATAGCTAAACCTTCAAAGACAGAGTCCATCGGCTAGATTAGCAGTATTCCAGGCAAAAGGAACAATGTACAGTGGAATAGAACAGAGGTGTGTTTGGGGGGAGCCAAATGAATGTCATCTGTATGGCTACAAAGGTTCAAAAGGGAAGAGGTACGATTAGAGAGCTAGGCATGGAAGACCTTAAATACCATTGTACTAAAATCAGGAATACATTCTGTCGATAATTCCACATTAATAAATATTAAACACAAACGTTTCCATATTTACATATAAGCTCACATTACAAAGTTCTGTTGTTACAATCGATAGAAAAGCTTCATATAGCCTTTGATTTTTTTAATAATATGTAGTGTGACTTTTCAAGAGAAACCATATTTAGCATGCCACATTTTATTTGACTATGGCCTCCTTTATTTGACTATGGCCTCCTTTATCAACATTTTATTTCAACATTTCAACATTTTATTTGACTATGGCCTCCTTTATTCATGGAGATACATAGATTATTTTTGGAGTATTCTGCAAAACATTTGGGAAATGTGCTGGAAATTAATGTTTAAAGTAGCAATATAGTATATTAGAAATATATATGCCTGTAAGGTGGAGGATGGACTAAAAGAAACCAAGACTGGAAACAGGCAATGTGCTAGTAGGAGTGGACATAGAGAGATATAAACAAAAAGGAAAGATAAAAATAATGTTACGGATATGGATAAAATAAAACTTTTTGGCTTGTCAGTTACGGTAAAATACAGAGCAATTCTACCTCCAGGCTTGCAACACTAGGTGAATGGTATTATCAGAGTCCCTAACCAGAACTAGTGAAATAGAAAAAGGTACAAATTTTAGGGAGAAGAAGACTAAGCACATTTCAAATCTGATTTGCCTAAGGTACATATGGGGTAAAGGCTTACAGCATAACTGGACAAACATATCTCAAAAATAAGAGATAAATCCACAATAAAGCCATAGATTTGGAAGTCATCATCATGGAAATGAGTTACAGATTTACAAGTTAACATGATTAGTGAATAAGATGGCACTGGAGAAAACCACTGAAATGGAAAGCAGCAATACAACAGCAGAAGTAAAGCCAACAAAGTATGATTCAGACATAATGTCCATGGAAAGAAGAGAAGTATCAGGAGTTTTGAGGCAGGTCAACACTCCCACCAAAAAAAAAAAAAAAAAAAAAAAGAAGAAGTTTGGAAAGTAATAACTGTAACTTTAAAATATCAGATATCTGCATAAACAACGGCATTTAGATGAACACAAATTTTAGGAGGACAGAGCCTCTCCAATGCGACCCCTAATCTTCGGCCATGTCTCCTTTCCCATAGGAATTATTTGCCAATTCCAGGATCAGGGTGTGGTTCTAGCTTAGCACAGACAGCAGGTCCTCTGCTGGGAGAGTATAAACAGTAACCCTTGCTGTGCAGCACTCCGGAAATTTGGAAGTCTAGATTAAAAAAAAAAAAAAAAATGTTGGCTGTGGCAAAAAATATGAAATGTAGGGAAGAAATCAAGAAAAACTAAAATTAAAAAGTATCAATTAGAATTAACCATTAGGAGTTTTCCGGTAATGTTTGGCAGACAGTTTTACCAAATGGAAGGGGTAGAAGATTGAGGGACTGAGTTGATAGTGACTAACATTCACTGAACACTTACTATTTACAAGAGACTATCCTAAGCTAGCATGCACATCATCACACTCACATATGTCATTCTCTCATCTCTCCTGCCACCCAGACACAGACACACACACACACACGCACTTAATCCTCACTACAATCATATAAGGTTAGTATTATTTTCATCCTTAATTTAAAGAAAAGTTAAGTAACTGGACCAAAGTCGTAACCATTAACAAGTGGGGGGGCCAGGAAAGAGCTGAGCCCAACTGCCTCCAGCTTCTATTGTTCCATCAATTTTACTACACTGTCAAGATAAAAAACCAAATGCAGAGAGAGCATTTCTTTTTTTTTTCTTTTTTTAAAATTTAATATAATTTTTTTCAGTGTTCCAAAATTCATTGTTTATGCACCACACCCAGTGCTCCATGCAATATGTGCCCTCCATAATACCCACCACCAGGCTCACCCAGCCCCCCAATTCCCCCTCCAAAACACCGTTTGTTTCTCAGAGTCCATAGTCTCTCATGATTAGTCTCCCCTTCCAACTTCCCCCAATTCACTTCTCTTCTCCATTTTCCATGTCATCCATGTTATTCCTTATGCTCCATAAGTAAGTGAAACCATATGATAACTGACTGAGAGCATTTCTTTTAAACAGGCTTTACATTTCTTTAGAAAGTCTAAAAAGTTAAACTTTAACGATTAACATCATTTCAAATAGTACTTCCTTTAAACATTATACTGATTAGATAGCAGTATCATCAACATTACACACTTTCCACTGTCTTCCTATATTCCTCTACCCACCCCAAAGCCAATGCCAAGGGGACGCAGTAGACCAGGTGGCTGGTTGGTCTCCCATCCATCCGTTCCCATCACAAACCATCCCCTGTGATACTTCATTCTTACGTTGTTTGTCCTTTATGATTATTGATGTCACTGGCATAAGCTGAAGCTGAGAAGGAGAACGGGGTCTTTGTGGGAAGAGAAATACTTCACAATGAAGGATGGCAAATCTATGAACACAGAAATGTGTGTATGTGCCTGTGCAAGCACACATGTGATTTACATTTCATGTAAGTATATCTGAAATGAAAACAATTGTTATGCCACTCTCCACATATTGGAACAAAGGCTTAGCAAGAAATAGAGGTGAGAATCAGAGATGTTAAATAAAGTGTAACTTGGAGTGGCTGTGGTAGAAGTCCCTTTCCTGGTGCTGAAAAAACTTGTACTTGACTCCCAACTCTCCTGTTTACAGATTCTTGAGCAAATCCCATAACTTTTTGCAGTCAAATCCCAAGTCCTTATCATGGACATAATGCAACTTTCATTATAGAGTTTTATGAGAAGTAAACAATAACAGATGTGAAAGTGCTATATATCCCCAAAGGTATGCTCATCCACACTATTAATGTATGAGATTTGTATAAGTGTATCCTACGAAAATAAGTTTTATTTGCTTGAACAGTAGTTCAGGAGAAGGGAAGGTAGAGAGTGAAAAAGTCAGAAAACTGTTTTTGAAGAAAAAAACTACATTTTTTAATGAATGGACCACATATTTGTGTAATTAATCATTGTTGGTTATTCCACTTCCTTTGTAGCCAACATTAAATTATTTAAATTTCTTAAGTTTATCTTAGTTTTACCTTCTCCAATTGTTCTACTTCCTCTGCTTCATATAGGAGATAGCTTATATATGTTTACTCCACCTCCTGAGACAAAGTTTCTTACTTGTTCATTTAAACTGAGCTTTTTTTCTGGACAATAAGTTTAGGCCTGGATTTAAAAGAGGAGCAGAATAATCGGTCCTTTATTAGAGAAAAGAAGTGTTTCTGTTTTTAGTGACCTCATTTTCTCTGCTAAGTGTTGTATTTGCCTCATTAACAAGAGCTGGAGGAAATTTCTAAGATCAGATTCCTTTACTATGAAGGATCTAATCAGCTTTATCACTTCAACAGAGCCCTCACCTTGTAAGGCTCTTGTGTCCAGTCAGGGGAAACAAATCGCAGTAACTTAATTACGCAAAGCTTGCTTGAGCAATGTTCAGGTCAGATCTAATGCCTGGTGTCAGGTAGTCAACCAGGGCTTCCCACAAGAAGAGAGCAAAGGAAGCCATACCAGATGTCAACTTTCACCTATCTAAGAGGCCAGCCTGGGAACAGAGTGGACGGACTCTGCTTTGCATGCTGTTTTCACTCCACTCCATTACCTGAAATACTGAAGGTAATGATTCCAATCAAATTTTTGCTACTCTAGCAACATTCTTGGATTGTTAACTAAATAAGTGAAGTAAGGCTGAATTAAAATAGGGGAAAAGGCTAACCCTAAAGAACAAGGACTTTATCCTTTAGCAAACTGAATTAATGCAGAGAATGTACCTCATATAAAGGAAAGCTAAACTCGAAGTCAGGAACCCTGTGATCTAATTGCTATCGCCTGTAACCCAAGCAATTGATTTAACTGGGTCTTCCTCCTTCCTCCCCTCATCTGGCCCATACTGGACTTGCTTACATCACAAGTTTGAGGTGAAGACTGAATGATATATGCACAATAATTAAATGACACATGAAATACATGTAATATAAGATATTATGGATATGAGAAAAATCTGGGGGAAAATACCCACAACTTCGTCCTTAATTTTCTTTCAATATTATCAGTGTTAAGAGTATAGACCCCAAAGTCAGAGATATTAGTTTACTTTTTTTTTTTTAAAGATTTTATTTATTTATTTGACAGAGAGACAGCGAGAGAGGGGACAAGCAGTGAAGCAGGAGCCAGAGAAGCAGGCTTCCCGCTGATCAGGGAGCCCGACATGGGACTCGGTTCTAGGACTCTGGGATCATGACCAGAGCCGAAGGCAGGTACTTAATGACTGAGCCACCCAGGTGCCCCTAGTTTACTTTTTTTAAGGGTAACTTTAAATTATGAAAGAAATTTATGTAAAGTTGTACCTGAAATTACCTTTGCAACTTTGTATATAAAGTTACTTTGGTGACTTATGTAAAATCTAAGCCTCAATTTCTTTTCTTTTTTTTTTTTTTAAAGATTTTGTTTATTTATTTGAGAGAAAGAGAGACAGAGACAGAGATAGCAAGAGAGAACAAGTAGAGAGGGAGAGGGAGAAGCAGGCTGCCTGCTGAGCAGGGTGCCCAATATGGGGCTGGATCCTAGGACCCCAAGATCATGACCCGAGCCAAAGGCAGACGGTTAATTGACTGAGCCACCCAAAAGAGAAACTGTTAGTAACCACATCAGGGCTTAAGGAAAGATTAAATGAGATATGCACATGAAATATTTAGCATAGCCCCTGGCATACAGTAAGTGAACTAGGTTAAGGAGCACTATCATGGGAGAAAGCATCCATAAAGAACATATGTAATAAAGTGAAATTTCTTCTCTTTCCCTTCTCTTTTTCTTCAAAAACTTTACCCTCTTCCCCAATTTGGGGGAATAAAGTAGAGACACCTGGCTGGCTCAGTCATAAAGCATGTGGCTCTTGATCTTGGGGGTTGTGAGTTGAAGCCCCATGTTGGGTGTAGAGATTATTTAAAAATAATTTTTTTAAAAAAATGTGGATATACTATATATTATGAACAGAAGTATGTCAGAATCATTAAGTATAATTGACCTCTCTCTCATGTGAACTTTAAACACGGCAGCTTCTTAAGGATATGGACTAGGCTACCTTCTCTCTTTTTGCCATACCTTCTACCACGATAGGATTGAGAATGATGAGCCTGCAAAAGGATGAAGGTATTGAAAAAAAAGAAGAAAAAAGTGTGTAGAGATATTAAAGGAAAGTGAAGGTACACAGTGCCACAAAAGCCAATTAAAAAATATCTGAAGTGGGAGATGTAAGAACCAAATCCTGGTAAAACACTAAGTAAAATGAAGATTAAAAATACCCTCTCATACATCTTATAACTCCCTGACCAGTATCTCCCCATTGCCCCAAGCCCTCAAACCCTAGTAAGCACCATTTTAGTCTCTCTTTCTATAAGTTTGGCTTTTTCAGATTCTATGGTATAAATGATATCCCACCAAAGAGTACACACTTCCAGTTATTAAAAAGTTCTGGAGATCTAATTTACAGCAGGGTGACTGAAGTTAGCAATGCTGTATTATACACCTGAAAGTTCCCAGGAGAGTAGGTCTTAAATGTTCTCACCTTAAAAACAAAAAGGCATTACACGACATGATGGAGATGTTAGCTAAGGCTATGGTGGTAATCATTTTGCAATATAAAAGTATATCAAATCACACTGTCTGCCTTAAACTTACACATGTTATATGTCAATCATATCTCAATAAAGCTGGGAAAAACTACTCTTATATGTGCCATTGAGGTTAGGAATGACCAAAAGAAGAGCCATCTGTATGAAGCAATAGAAATGGAAACCAGGGGTGCCTGGGTGGCTCAGGGAATTAAGCATCTGCTTTCTGCTCAGGTCATGATCCCACGGTTCTGGGATCAAGTCCCAGATTGGGCTCCCTGATCAGCTGGGAGCCTGCTTCTACTCTCCCCTTGCTTCTCCCCCCTGCTCATGTTCTCTGTCAAATAAATAAATAAATTCTTAAAAAAAAAATAAATAAAAAGAAAAGAAAAGAAATGGGGACCGTATTGGACAATGATGAAGACAGCAGAGGAGTGTGATGAATATAAAAACTCCCACAGGAAAAGAATCTGAATTGGTAGAGAGAAATTTACCTAAAAATGGAAGAAGAGGGGTACTGGGCTGGCTGGCTCAGTTGGTAAAGCAGGTGAGTCTTGGTATCAGGATTGTGAGTTCAAGCCCTTCAATGGGGATAGAGCTTACTTAAAAAAAAAAAAAAAAAAAAAAAAAACAACCTAAAAATTAAACAAAACTTAAAAATGGAAGAAGATATGGGATCAAGAGAAGTGTTTTAATTTATTATTATTATTACTTTTTAAGGTGGGAAACAAGTATTTAGAGATTGATGAGGATGATTCAGTTTGATATGGAATTTTGAGTGTATATGAGAAGGAAATGAAAACTCTTAATTTGAGATAGGAAAGAACAGAATCCAAATCATAGATCATATGAAGGGGTTCTAGTTTTTTAAAACACAAGGGGAGATGAGGATGAATGAAGACATGAGTAAGTGTGTAGGATTGGTAAAGGGAGTTTCTACTACATGGCCTCAATTTTCTCAGCTCTATGGGATTAGCTGGTAAAAAGAAGACTAGTTAGAGATTGGAAAGTATTGAGTGGAGTAGAATGGAGAGGAGGATTAGAAAGGGAATTGAACAGAAAAAAGTAGTAGGATTTCCAGAAGTGGTGTAAGCCCATTCCATTTGCAGTTGAGGAGCATGAATTTCTAGTAACCTAACATGAAGTGTGTGACTTTTAAGCAGATTGCTTGTTTTAAGTTTATAAAATCTAGCTTGGGGGGAGGGGAAGTAAACAAGGAGTTTACGGAAATGGCAAACATGACCAAAACGATTATGATGAAATCAAACTTTGATACAATAAGCAAGCTGTTGAAAAATTGGCAAAAGACAGATGGTTTGATGACATGGAGGTTCCCTTGAGGTTGATGGATAAGTTCAGCAAAATGAATGAAGGAGAAAGAGATGAGTTTATGTAGTAGTCAGAAAGTGAAATACTACATGCAATGTTAGAACACTTGTGAGATATTACGAGATCCATTTAATCAGAGCAGTAGGTTAAAATAAGGTAGAGGATTTTGGAGATGAAGGGGTGAAGGAACTGTCAATGGACTTTCCATAAAGACAGCACAGTCAGGTTGAAGGTGGGCCATGGCAGTGGAGAAAGCAACTCTAAGTGACGCCAGTAGAAAAGTATATGACGAATGGAAGAAAATGACTTAGAGGGAGGCTATGGGAAGGCAATAATGAAGATGATGGCATGAGTGAAAGAAAAGAAACCCAAACAGGTAGGAGTGTTTCCTATCCTCTGACTTAATCCTAAATTACATGGGGATTAATATCTGCTCTGTAAGAGACTGTTTGGGAAGACATGACCTCAGGCTAGAGCTACAAACAGAGCACAATTATAATTACATAATTCATTGTAGAAATACATTTTTGAGATTCATCTCCCCTACTAAAATATAAACTCATTGAAGACAGTGACTTTTCTTGTTCCCCACAGCATCAGTGAACCAACCATAAGAATCCTATTGAGAACTGAGGGTGGAAAGAGTTCGAACGTGTCACAAAACAACTAAGTAATGTAAGTGGCTTTTGGTTAATAGTTTGCCTCATGGGGAAATATGGGATAAGGTATTTAGTTCACTTTTACTTAACTCGTAAAATTTTGTTGGCATAGTAAAATGACTCTCCCTTGAGAAAGTTCCAAATAATTTTCCCAAGGTAATTTGCAAATCATGAAAACATAATTACTTCCTTTGAATAGTTAAATAACGCTGTAAGGAATAAATTTCTGGTTATAGGCCCCAGAAGATCTTATGTTGAGTAAGTCAAATGTCTATGTGGAAACTTCAAAATCTAGAATCTAGTTTCTTTTCAAATGTAGAAATATTCTATTTCTGCTGACACTTAATGATTAATATACACATAACTGGCAGGTGATAGCAAAAGTCTACTGCACATTGTAATGGTGTGTGGATAGATAGCAGAGAAAGAGAGAGGACTGTATGTGTGTGACAGAGAGAGAGAAAGAAAGAGAATATCTAAACCCATAGAGAAGCTTCCACTGAGTGGCAGATCCTGTAATTTCCGAAAGACTGTGTGTATTCAAGTAACAGAGTGTAGATTTCAGAATCTCTGAAACCTTTATCGCTTGCTGTCACCCACTGCAGCTCCTCACCCAGGTACTGTCAATCTGGAATTCTGCTTTCTAAACTCAAGTTTCACTCAGAGTGTTGAAGAAAAGGAGCTTCTCCACGCCAGACTTGAGTATAGCAGACTGGTTTGCCTACTGAGTCATGTAATGGTTTATTTATAAGAGTCTAATATGCAAAAAATGCCTTTAGTAAAATGCCTTTAGGGCTCTCTGAAACTAATAAATTATTTTTTTTAAACTAATGAACTCTTAACAGTCCTTCTATATTGGTTGCTGACTTGCTTATTTAGTTCCTTGAAGAAGAGAAATACCTTCCATTGCAATAGGTACATAGAACGTGGAACCAAAGGAAATACTGTTACATTCTGATTTAAGAGTTGCTTCCAAGAATAATCACGAGATTCTCATTATATGTTACCTAAATGTGGGAGAAAATTAAGACATATGGTCAAGCCCTAATTGATTCTTCATCTAAAAATTCTTTCCTATTTCAGATTCTAGATACCCTTAGCAGCTCCAGGAATCATGAGTGCATAAGTGTCAAAATCAGCTCTTTTCCTTAAAATGTCCTGACATTAAATATGGCCAGCTTCTTAGGAGAACTAGCCCTGTGTCAAGACTTCACATTAGGACTAAACTGTTTGCAGACAGTAATAAGGGTTCCAGAGATTCCAAAACCTATACTCAATTACCTGAACACACACAGGCTTTTTGTATAGTTATAGGGTCTTCACTTAACAGAAGCTGCTGTTTGGGTTCAGATATTCTCTTTCTTGGGTGCGCGCGTGCAGACGCGCGCACACACACACACCCCCCCCCACTATTATCTATCTATCCAAACACCATTATAATAATATAATAAAGACTTGAGTTGATTCTAGGATGTAAATTCTAAGTGTATTATAGCCAAGTATTCTTGAATAAAATGTCAGTATACAAAAACACGAGACTTAGCATTACCAATATTAAGGTTATGAGAAGGCCTGCTACATTATCTAACATGGATGAACATATTAGGTATAACAAGATCATACTTGCGTGAAAAGCAACTACACCATCCTTCCACCTATAATCCTTTGCAGACTGGTATTGTATTTGCCTGATCAACAACAGACATCAGTCCAGGCATACACCAGTGTCCAGGAAACAGTAAAAATGCAGGCCCAGAGATCAAAAGGAGAAAATAAAACTTAAGAGATTTCAAGCCAAAGTAGCCCACATAGAAGAAAAGTCCAAAGAAGACAATTTTCAGAAGGCTCCACATTGAAATGAGTATGCAAGCCTAGTACATTCCTAT
Source organism: Neogale vison (assembly GCF_020171115.1). Taxonomy (NCBI): domain Eukaryota; kingdom Metazoa; phylum Chordata; class Mammalia; order Carnivora; family Mustelidae; genus Neogale; species Neogale vison. The sequence goes on along the minus strand of NC_058091.1, from coordinate 72,693,135 downwards.
ACTTCAAATTAGCCCAGGGAGTTGGCTATCCCACCGAAGTATCCAGAAGATCTAAATAAAGAACTAACAATAATCATTTTTAGAACTCATGCTAGAATACTTAAGTTGATAAAAGTCTCTGAGTTATTTAAAATTAATTTTCAGGGGCGCCTGGGTGGCTCAGTGGGTTAAGCCGCTGCCTTCAGCTCAGGTCATGATCTCGGGGTCCTGGGATCGAGTCCCACATCGGGCTCTCTGCTCAGCAGGGAGCCTGCTTCCTCCTCTCTCTCTGCCTGCCTCTCTGCCTACTTGTGATCTCTGCCTGTCAAATAAATAAATAAAATCTTTAAAAAAAATAAATAAATAAAATTAATTTTCATTCCTAAAATCTTAACACTTGCAAAATAATTGTCAATGGCCTTAATTTTAATAGATACTGATGTAGGGTAGTATGTATCAAAAACACATGACTCTGGGCGCCTGGGTGGCTCAGTGGGTTAAGCCTCTGCCTTCGGCTCAGGTCATGATCTCAGGGTCCTGGGATCGAGCCCCACATCGGGCTCTCTGCTCAGCGGGGAGCCTGCTTCCCCCTCTCTCTCTGCCTGCCTCTCTGCCTACTTGTAATCTCTCACTCTGTCAAATAAATAAATAAAAATATTTTAAACAACAACAACAACAAAAACCACATGACTCCATAATGTGGCTAATAGAGACCCAGACAAACATTTCATCTCTCAAAGCAAATTAAAAACTTGTACCCAAAATAAATAATAATCACAATATAAAAACAAGAGGAGTTTTTTTCTCTGCACAAAAACATGCTCTCTGTATGTTTTCTATTTCATTAAGATATCTTTGGGAGGAAGAGGTACCTGCAGCTTTCTGGAGATGTACATGTCCTTTACCATAATGGAGATGTCCATACACGGACAAGGACACACCAACATCAGGCAGACTCTCAATTCTGTGTTGAGGTTATAGGCCTCAACTCAAATTCCTGTGAGAACCTCATGGGGCCATTGAGAAGATTATCCATTAATGTTAACCCTTTCCTCCCTTTTCTTCTCCAGGGACTGACTATCATAGGTAATGGCATAGCACCCCAGCTAGGGAGAAATAAAGAGGCAAGAGGGCAGTCCCACATGGCACTGATGCTGAAGACCATGAGAAGTACCTCTGAGCTCTTTGGTAATGCAACAAACTCAGCACACATGCTACCTTCCTAATCTCTACCCAAAACATTGTGAACAACCCTACACCCATCTCATTAACCCACCCTTAGAGGACTCCTCCTTCATTCAGTTCAAGGCCCAATGTGGTAAGAAGGCTGAGACTACAGACTACAGAGCCCATTTCCCCTGCTCTCTCTAGAGGCATCCCCAATTCCAAGGCAGACAGGCAGACAGAGCCCAGTACTATATTTTGAATGCCTGTAATGTGTTCAAAAATAAATTGAAACAGGGCCCACTGTTCATGGCACAACCTAATTTATGTTACAGGATAAGTTTAGCAAAAGAGAGAAAATCAAAAAGGCAATTAGAAGAGGGAAATGAACAAAAGTTAAGTAAAATAATCCAAGATCTAAAAATTCTATAAAACACATTTTTCATCCTGTGGGTCTGTCCTTAGATACATAAGCAAGCAACTTACACCATAAAGATTTGGTATAAGATTGAAAGTAGAGAAGCAAAGGGTTGCAGAAAATTCATCAGCAAAATGTCATTTCTGTATCTTTACTATCATAGCTCCACCATCTGGGTTATATTTTATAGTTAGTTGTCTGAGCCAAAAATAAAAGATGACTGGTTAAGGTTGCTATTTCTATCAACATGACACTGAATTACAGTACTATTTTTCCTCACTTCTAGAGATGTGCCATTTGTCTTCCTACAATCCACAGGCAGAACCTTTTAAATTTTAGCACCAACAGTCCAATCTTACACATAGCAGAAGTAGATCACTTTGCTTGCACAGCTATATCTGAAAAAATGCTCTCCAACTAAACAGTAAGTCTGTTCCTTGCCAAACTTGTGACTCTCAAGAGCTTCAATTGATAATTGCAGAGCTCAATTTTTTAAAAAATTAAAATGAGTAGTGAAACCTATACATACTGTCACACTATCATTACATATGAAATCTGTTGGTAGGACATACTATGTTACAGAAAAAAGCAATCATTAAGTGAACCAGGTGATTAAATGCCACTCAACTGACAGTATAACCAGATCAGTCTACCTCAAAGCAAAGTTCAACTGGAGGCTAAAATTGAATTCTCACATCACAAATGCAAAAATCTTAGTAAGTAATTGTTTGGGTAAGACCACATGGGGGAAAAAAAAAAAAAGAACTCTTTGCTTTCATCATACGGGTCTAAGAACTAAATAATTTCAAAAGTACTATAAACTTTCCCTCCTGGAAAAATAGGTTAGGGTGGGGAGAGATTATGACACAAAGTTATTTAGAGTAATCAGTCTGTGTACTCCTACTTGAATTCAGGGATTTAAAAAAAAAAACACCTCCATGATTTATTTTTATTATTTTCCTATTTTATTTTACAAGTAAATGGGCAAGTACAGTGACATCTTTGACTATAAGCACTAAACAGCAAATATAACTTAGCTATTAGTATATAATTTAAGACATGGTGCTTTTAGCTAGTAAAAAAGCCTGGTGAGCACTCAAAAATATTTACTAGGGGGAGTACTGAACAATACATTTCACGGACAGCTTCTACAAAAGATAACAATGGAATTTTAGAAGATATTCTAGCACTATAATAGGGCCAGGCATCCTAGCATTGCTAAAGAAAGAAAGAAAGGAAGGAAGGAAGGAAGGAAGGAAGGAAGGAAGGAAGGAAAGTGCATACACATAAAAATGAACTCACATATTTACTTCAACTTTAAAAAGAAATCTTATTTGAGATAATTAACTAAAAGTATACATTCCATTCAATTCTTTGTAAAATATCAATTAATAAAACAATCATAAGTTTATAAATCAGCAAAGGAAATGGTCTTCCTTTAAGAATACTTCTTCCTAAAATCTTTAAGACAAAAAATTGTTGTGTAGGATATTCAGAAATCGAAGTTACCTAGTATTGAAGCCTCAAATTTCAGTCATAAAAAGAAGGAAAATGACATCCCTTTCCATATCATAAAGTCAACATCATTTCTGAAGAATACATATAACCCATCTGGGTGTCTGACAATTAATAAAAATGGTTTATCTGAGGCAGAGAATTTTAGAAATTACAATACTGATGAAAAGAAACTCTGGGAACTCTTTATACAATTACAAAAGCCTGAAACTCTATCCACAAGAAAAAAAAAAAAAAAGTGACTGATTCACAAACGACTTTTATTATCCATACAAGACAAAAGGAATAGAATAAAAATGGACTTTAAAAATAGATGGAGAGAAATGAACTCTATCATCCCTGAGTACAGGAGATGGAAAAGGAGGGAAAGCCTAATTCCACTGGCAGGATTTAGTTACAGGTGAGGGAAAGTGATAGAAGCTGCCATGACCAAATGCCTCCTTTAAATAAAGACCCTAAAGAATAGAAACCAACTTCCAGTGACTTAGGTGACCTGGAAGAGTCACTCGGACAAATCTAGAAGTAACTTATGGAAACCAAAGACGTCTTGGAGACTTCCGGAGGTATTTAACCTTGTTAAACTTTGGCATGCCTCTACATATTGTCATTAAAGTATCAACAAATTAGAGAGACCAGCCCAGGATTCTCAACAAGGTATCTGTCAACAGTAGCATCAGCAACATCAAGATATTTGGAGGATGAATGGATAAGGAAGATGTGGTCCATATACACTATGGAGTATTATGCCTCCATCAGAAAGGATGAATACCCAACTTTTGTAGCAACATGGACGGGACTGGAAGAGATTATGCTGAGTGAAATAAGTCAAGCAGAGAGAGTCAATTATCATATGGTTTCACTTATTTGTGGAGCATAACAAATAGCATGGAGGACAAGGGGCGTTAGAGAGGAGTAGGGAATTTGGGTAAATTGGAAGGGGAGGTGAACCATGAGAGACTATGGACTCTGAAAAACAATCTGAGGGGTTTGAAGTGGCGGGGGGGTGGGAGGTTGGGGTACCAGGTGGTGGGTATTATAGAGGTCACGGCTTGCATGGAGCACTGGGTGTGGTGAAAAAATAATGAATACTGTTTTTCTGAAAATAAATAAATTGGGAAAAAAAAAAAGATATTTGGAGGAATGTATATACCTGAGCCCCACCCACAGAGTTTCCATAGGTAGGGGTCAGGGATCCAAAGCCCCTCTAGGTGATTCTGATGCAGCTCACTGTCTGAGAAACACTCATTTAAGTTGATTTACCTTAGTTTCAAGATAAAGAAAATGGGCTGGAAATCTTTGTGCTAGTCCTACAGTTCTTAATGGAAGAGCTGGTTCTAAGAACAGTCTTGTTTTGGTATCTTTTCATTTGCATGGAAAAGCACTTCACAGGGATTCATGGGTTTTCTTTTTCAGATGCCAGTTAAAATTAAACAAACAAACAACAAACAAAACCCCTAAGGCTGTATAAAATACCAATTTTTTTAAAACTTTAAACAGTTGGCCACTCACTTATTCATCAAAAAACATATACAGTGCCCAATATTTGATAGATGATAAAAGGAGAGAAATACCCAATTTTTTTTTAATCCCTGTCCTGAACAAAGTCACAGTGTTGTAGAAGAGATGAGTGTGTTAGGGAATGAGTCTAGTACAGCTCTAGGTGATAAAACAGAGTTAGAGGGATAGGAGAGGGTTCAGAAGGGGCAGACTTACTTTTCCTGGGGGGAGAGCCAAAGATTTCAGGGAAAGTGACCTCTGAGTGGTGGTGTGGTCAAAGGATCCATCCTCATTCCCCAAGCACTTAGTGAGCACACACTAAATACCCCAGCCACTAGGGATATGAAGGCTGCAACAACACAGAGCCACAGCAGCTACAAGGGAAGATCTATAATGTACGCAGAGCACTAGCATACAAGGGACAGGGGCTAGCAATCATTTTCTATCTAGGAAAGCAAACAGTGACTCAAAAAGGAAATGATTCCAGAGCAGTTTGCAAATATAGGGCTAACAGGAAAAAGAAAAAAAAAGGGGGGGGTATCACAGAGCAAATGAGGTGCATTTGCAAAAAGCAGGACAGTAGGAAACTGCTTGACCTACTGGCACAGCAATTTATAGAACTTTTAGGGTTAGTTAGAATAGTGGAGATAAGGCCTACAAAGTCGGAGGCTGAGAGCTTATCTTGTGGAGACTTTTATGCTGGAAGCAGGAGTCTGTCCTTTATCCTAAAGGTACTGTAATGCTTTTGAAGTATTTTCTTCTTTTTTTTTTTTAAGATTTTATTTTTATTATTTATTTGACAGAGAGAGATCACAAGTAGACAGAGAGGCAGGCAGAGAGAGAGAGATAGAGGGAAGCAGGCTCCTTGCTGAGCAGAGAGCCTGACGCGGGACTCGATCCCAGGACCCTGAGATCATGACCCGAGCCTAAGGCAGCGGCCCAACCCACTGAGTCACCCAGGCGCCCTAAATGAGAAGATGTGACAGGTACCCAAATAAAGGACACTGTGGGAGCAAGAAGTAGACTGAGGGACTGGAATCTCATAAAAGGACCTAACATGCTTGGGTATTAACCAGCCAGTCAAGAAATATTTATTGCACACTGCTTATGTACAATGATAACAAGATTTTATTCCTACACTCATGTACATATTTATGGAGTAAACAAATATGTATTATTATATTTCCAGGAAAACATGTGTGTGCATGTATGCATATAGTTCATTCTTAAATCTAAAATTGCACTAACAAAGGAACACTGCTCAATGCAAATAATCTTAGAGATTTCACTTTCTTTTCAAGTTTCTATTTAAATTCTAGTTAGTTAACATATACTATCATATTAGTTCCAGGAGTAGAATTTAGTGATTCACCATTTACAGTAACACCAAGTGTTAAAGACTTTACTTCAATGCAATAAATATCATATGTAATATGTAACACATAGTAGTACTTCAATGTAATATTGTAATAAATATCATAAACTTTTTTTTTAAAGATTTTATTTATTTATTTGACAGAGAGAGACCACAAGTAGGCAGAGAGGCAGGCAGAGAGAGAGAGAGGAGGAAGCAGGCTCCCTGCCGAGCAGAGAGCCCGATGTGGGACTCGATCCCAGGACCCTGAGATCATGACCTGAGCCGAAGGCAGCGGCTTAACTCACTGAGCCACCCAGGCGCCCCTATCATAAACATTTTTAAAATTTATATAATTATAAGGAAGTTGGTGTTATAAAATAAAACTTTGCATTCCTTTCACGCTATGTTAAATCCTGTTTTCATAGGAGAGTGGTCAAAATTTATCTTTCCGTGTGTCTATACATGTCACCAAAACCAACAACGATTCACTGAGCTAATCTAATTCAAAGTTCCAACTCTCAAAAATCAGAGAAGCCTCTGATATGTAAATAGACCTAAACTTTACTGTTGATAAGCTCATAATGAACAAATCTTGGCAGAAAGAATATAAGCCAGAATACAATTTGTTCAGATATCAATTAGAACCACTGAAAATTATTTAAATACAATTTTGAGGAGAGACAAAGGGAGGAATGTTAGAGGAAATAAAATCATTTCCTTTTTACTTAAACTACAGTTTTAGTTACTTTTAAAATAATACTAGTTCAGCTAGTTTAGTTATGTCTATACTCCTTATACTCTTTATAATCTTTATTCATCCTTATTCCCCAAGCATTTGGTGAAAACACAATAAATACCCTAGCCACTAGGGATATGAAGACTAAAACAAGACAGAGCCACAACTGCTAGGAAGGAAAAGATCTATGTACATTTTCTTCTGTTAAAAAAAAAAAAAAGGAGGCCATGAGAAATCCCTTAAAATTTCTACAATAGGATCACTACATAATGTTAAATCAAGCAAGGTAATAATTAAAACTTCCATTTGATTATGTTAAAAAAGATCAAAATATTTTATACACTCAGTGATACCAAGAGTTAATCATGCATGGCTTACTTGGCTAATAGATTAACTAAGTCTTGAGTTATATTTTCTTTTACCTGTCCCCAAAGTACCCATGCTAATACTAGAGAAATCCAAGACCACTGGAAAAAGGAAGTAAATGAAACAAAGATGGAATGAAAAGATCAGTTGCATTGTCTACTGACCCTTTTAGCGTAACATATGCATTTGTTTATAATGTAACTATTTATTGACTACCTAACATGTATAAGAGATAAATAGCATTCTAATACGGAAGAAAGACAATAAGTAAATACAGTACGGTAACAAAGTTTTATCGAGGCAGGGAGCTATAGAACAAAACAGTAGGAACCCAGTGATCAGGGAAATCTCTCAGAAAGTAAAATATGAGCAGAGACCTGAATGTGAAGAAGAAAGGAATACCATTCCAAGCAGAGGGAATAACAACCACAAAGGCTTTGAGACAAAACAAACTTGGAACATTCCAGAAGCACAGGGCAAAGTGAAGGAGGCATACAGTAGGGGCCAAATTAATTTGGAGTTAGCCAGGAGTTAAATTCATGTTAGAGATATGGATTTTATTCTAAATGTGTTGCGAAGCCATGGGAGAAGTTTGGGTAGAATCCTTAATATCTGACATGTGTTTCATAAGATCAGTCTGCTGTGAGGAGACTAGCCAACCAGGGACAAAAAAGGTAAACTGGGGGAACTGCTGGGAGGAGATGTTTGAGGTGAGAGAGGTGCCAAGCCTGGACTTACGTAGTGCTTCCCTAACACTTTCACATTATGGGGGGAAAAAGATAATTATCTGTAAAGTATCTTAGAATAAATGAACAAGGCTGTTCATAGTTGGAGTCTCCAGATAGGCTAATTTGTTCCAGTAATCACTAGACAGATAAAAAAACAGATGTGTATATTACATATAAATATATATGTATATAAAAAACACACATACATAACATATATCATATAGCAAACATACAATATGAATGTAATTTCATAGAAAAAGGTCTTACACAATATAGACCCAACTTAAGATAACTACCTTAAGGGAAGTATTGGATAGAAGGGAGTGGAATAATATGAAGGAGGAATTTCACTTTTTTGCTCTATTAACTTACGATATTTTAATTTTTGCAAATATTTATCAATGTATTCGTTGTGTAATGGAGAAAATCTTTTTTAGCCTTCTTATCTCTGAACTATACTTTGATGACATGGCTTTCTCAAAAGTATATTTGAAATGTCATTTAAAAAACCTGCATTTTATCCTAAGTGTAAAGAGACAGGCCTACAGCAGAGGAGTGACATAATCTGAATTATGATCTAAAGCAGCTTATTGTGATGACTATGGAGATTAGAGGTGTGTGGGACAGCAAAACAGAAGCAAAGACAATAATTAAGGACACCATGGCGGGTGTTCAAGGAAAAGATGATGGTATGCACTATGGGGATGACCTAGGAAATGGAGAAAATGATCTTATCCTTCCTTATCTAATATCCAGCATAGCAAATGGCATGCAGCATGCTTTCTGTACACAGGTCTACAGGTAAAAAAAGAAGGAAGAAGCTGTAGTGTACTGCTTTTCTATTTTGAAGTAGAGAGGTAAAAACTTTTTCTTGGAGATACTAGTATAATGTCCATTTTGGAGAGCAGCTCATCAATCCCCTGGGTAGAGATTTCTATAATTACTATTATAACAAATTAATGTTGGAAGCAAGTAAAGTGAAAATTATTTTGAAACAAAGTTCTTTCTCAGTTTAATTCCAGTATTAAAATATGCTGTCACTGAAGTTTCAAATATGTTGGAAGATATTACAAAACTATGAGGTCGTAATGAGTTACTCTGAAGGCACCTAAGAAATAGTGCTTTAAAAGTTTAACATTTAATGGTACAATTCCTCTCTAAAATCTGAAACAAAATTAACCTAAATTACAAAACTGACTGACATTGTTTTAGCTTCTTTCTCTCTCTCTCTTTGTAAATTATAGGCTGAGATCACTCATCAGTTTTTTTTAATCTGAGCCTAGTTGGCCGTAATTTCTATTTTATATCACTTGCTCTGTCACTCTGTCTGGCTCTGAATTTCATTTCCTATTTTACCTACATAAATATAAATCCCATCTTGTCATTACGTTTTCCATATATCAAACCTAATGCTTAAATTAAAAATCAAAAAAAAAAAAAACCCTTCAGTTTTGTTTTAACATATTAGATGATTCACTGTTTGATTTCTTTGGATCATATGATTAAAGATGTAGCAGCAGACATCAATATCCATATGGATTTCTGTATACAAGTTATATGGATTTGAAATTTTCTAGAGAGAAAAAAAAAGTTACAAGTAACAAATGACAGTTAATTTTCGAAGTTAGCCCTTAAGATGTTTTAGTCCATAATATAGCTGAAACACTATACTTGTACTTGAATTAGCAAAATACTTACAATACAATCTAGCCACATGTCTACAGTTATTGAAGGGAGGGTACTATATGGGGTGCTTCAGAGTGTAGGTCAAACTGTTCAACAGAACTGTGTGCCACAGTTCAAGTTTTCTCTATCTGTCCTATATGGTGACCCAGTGGCATGTGGGCTCCGAGCACTTGACATGTGGCCAGTGTGACTGAGGAAACAAATTTCTAATTTTATTTAATTTTAATTAAATTTAGATGATAACATCTCAATAGAGGCTACCTCAACTGGACAGTGAAGGTCAGAAATACGGATAAAAGCACTTAGGATAATTAATGATAGTGAAACCAAAAGTAAAAAGAAGCAACTGAAGGGATGCTGGGTTGCTCAGTCAGTCTTGATTTTGGCTCAGATCATGATCTCAGGGTCATGAGATGGAACCCCATCTTCGGATCTGCAATCAACATGGTACCTACTTAAGATTCTCTTTCTCTCTCTCCCTCTGCCCTGCCCCCTCCCCCCAAAAAAAGAAAGAGAAGAAAAAAAGAGAAAAGAAGCAACTTGAGTGTCACTGTAAATTTCCTTGTAAGAGTAATATGAATTCTCTAGGAATCATGAAAGTAGGTTCTACCCTTAAGGAATGCTTTGAGTTGGGCCCTTATATGGTGCACTAATTACTGAATGGCCCCAACAAGCAAGAGTGTCAAGGCTACATCTAGAAACCAATGCCAGTAGCTACTCAGCCTGAGAAAAGTCTTTCCATGTGTGCAAATGACAACCGATCAAGGACACTTTATTTGGATAGTGCAAGGCTGGGCAGTTTGTCATTATAGTCTAATATTACTTTACAAGTTTGAATTTCATCCCAACTATGTGGATGGATGACAAACTAAGCAGAAAGTTATACTACATACTACAACACAAAATTGTTGATACACTGATTTTCTCTCGTTTCCAACATATTTTTTCCCTAGATTCAAACAATGTGAGACAAACTCAAGATTAAATTATTAAAACCAAATAAGTTCACACAGTGAAAACAATTACAAATGATACTTTTTTGACTGGAGATTTTTATCTTAAGAGAGTCAGATTAAGAATCTTAGTTTTACGGATGCCTGTGTGGCACAGTCAGTTAAGTGTCTGCCTTTGGATCAGGTCATGATCCCAGGATCCTGAGAACTCATCTCCCATCAGGCTCCTTGGGAAGCAAAGAGCCTCGAGGAGCCTGTTTCTCCCTCCCTCTGCTTGTATTCTCTTTCTCTCTCTCTGACAAATAAATAAATCAAGCCTTAAAAAAAAACCTTATTTTTAAATTAAAATGTCAATATTGATCAATATCACTAGCTTAAAAACCTAAATATTCACCCTCTTGTTTTTTCAACTGCAGGAATGAATTCCTTTTAATTCTTTTGAATGTTAAAATCTCTGCATGCAAATACTTCCCTAGGGAAATAAATTAATGTTTATTTACTTAGGTTATCTTTATAAAAGATAAACCCTAAACTGTTCCCAATCACAGGACTATGGAGGGGTACAGGGCAGAGAAGGAGAAGGGAGACTGATATTTCAGCCATACTTTGGGTATGAGTGAAGTAGCTGCTTTTGGAAACTCTTAGCTGCTTTTGGAAAATCTACTTAAGACCACAGCCTTACATTCTACTTTAATTAATTTACATGTCAGTATGAAACACAGACATGAAAAGTCTATTTTGTGAAATAACTAAAAAATATATAATATTATGGTTCCTTTTGTCTCTTTTATAATACAAGGTTAACAGGTACTCTTTTTCCCCCCAAGAATTTGCAGCTGCAGTCCAAAATATGGCAAAAAAGGGCAAAAAAAAATGTTCTTAGTACTTTACACTCTAGAGAATTCATGAATACCTTGAACCAATCTTCCTTCAGTGTTTTCTGACCAGTGGCAGACCTGGTCCTACTACACCCCACCACCTCCCACACCCAAATGATTAGAGCAGAATGTTGGGGACAAGGGAGAGAAGTGCACTGTTGACAGTCATGGGCATCCCTACCTCTGGGAGAGAGGGGAAGCAGGTGCCTACCCCACGGGAACCTTCCTGGGGCCAAAAAAAAGAAGGTTCTAAAAAGAATCACTCATCAAGACTGAGAGTGCCTGTGAGAAAGGGAGGCCGGCAAATGGCTCCTAGACAAAGCCTTCCTGAGGGAGTCCTTGGGGAAACCTGGCAAAAATCCCTGAAAAACAAAGAGGCTGTCCCTTTCTCCTTGTTGAGACTGTTAACGCAGAGACATTTGCTGGGATGACCTAAAGCAGTAGGACCAGAAAGGGCAAAATGTGAGCTCAGTGGTCTGCTGGTAAGTACTCAGCAAGTGACTGGGAGATGACAGGTCCTGGTTGGTGGCCCTTGTTGATTTCAGGGACAGAAATCCTCTCACGATGGCAATTTCAGGTTACCAATGCGAAGCTACTGAATGCACAATGAAGAGATGGGCAGGAGCAGGTTCTCTGCCATATTTCTACCATAAAAACACAACAGACACAAACAACATCAAGAGCATAGATGATTTAATAAAATAAAATAGGGAGTATTAAGTTTTGAGTATTTATTACTTTGTTTTTAATATAACCTATCTGATTATTCACTTCCATGATGTCATTAGTAGCGCCCATGTTTAATTCCAAGATCACAAAATTCCTGAAAATTTAACAATTCGTTCTTAGAAGCCAGTATAAGCCAGCTACTGCACAGCGCTACTGTGCCTAAAAGGTGAATGGAAGTTTGCCTGGGGATGTGGAGGAAGTCCGCCTTTCTCTATATGGAGAAGTACCTGGTAGACATTGTGCCAGGGCTCTCTAAGTTCTTTTCAGACAACAGCTAAGTGAGGGATCACCCCTGCTGGAAAGGTTGAAGTAGTGGGTCACTTGCCAGAAGTTCAGCAGGGACATAACAGCCTCTGTCTAAGGAGTACTCTGAGATTAGAGGAGGCTGGTGTGAAGCAGAACACCATACCAAGCCAACCATCCCCACAGCAGCTAGGAGGAAAGACCACACCCATCATCAGAACTAAAAAGCTATCTGACACAGGTCCAGTTAAGAAAGAAGACCTCTACCTTCTTTATGTCTGCTTCTAAACCTAGTCCTTGCAAGGGGAAGATAGAAGAAACTGACTACCTACTGACTCCTTGCCCTCAAAAGACAAGCTGCAGGTGTAGGTGACGATGGGCAGATGAAAGACAAAGTAAGAGCATGTACACTTAAACTGAACCGAAGTGGATTTTAATAACTGAAAATGAACAAAAGCTAAGAAACTTGTCTAATGTGTCATTAAGAATCAGGTCAAAGAGAATTGATTAAGTATAACTGAAAAAAAATGGCCAGAGGTAGGAAAATAGGTTAAGTCTTCCCTGAGTCAAAACCTCTCAACAAACTGGTTGCATATATGCTTAAGGTATCACTACTTAGAATATTGTGCTAGGTATCCACTGCTAACAAGACAACTAAAATAAGTAACTTTTCCTTTAAAGAAAAACAGCCTGCTATTTCAAATACTGATGTCATGCAAATGATGATATATTCAATCCTGCTATTTTTTTAAGATTTTATTTATTTATTTGATAGACAGAGATCAAAAGTAGGCAGAGAGGCAAGCAGAGAGAGAGGGGAGGAAGCAGACTCCCCGCACAGTAGAGAGCCTGATGTGGGGCTCAATCCCAGGACTCTGGGATCATGACCGAGCCAAAGGCAGAGGCTTTAACCCTCTGAGCCACCCAGGCACCCCCAATCCTGCTATTTCTATGTGGGCATCATTTCTCCATTATACACTGACACCAAAAGCAAAGAGGTGTGGGTACTCAAAAATGCAAGGCATCCTTATCAGGAATAGTAGCAACAGCATATCTTAATGTACATTATTTTATTTGATTTTAACAGAAGAGCTGCAAGGTAGATAGGACCATTATTAATAGTCACTCATGTCTTATAGATATTAAAAATGAAGCTGAGAGAAATTAAATGATATGCTCCCTTAAAAGCCAAAATTTGACTAAACTTCACTATTAGCTAAGGAACACTGGCTTTAGAAGGCAGGGCCAGGTTCTAATCCTAGTTATGCCACTTATAGTTATGGGATACTGGGTCAAAGATTCTCTCCAGGCCATGATTCTTTCTATGAAATTAAATCACCTGACCACAATATCTGTAGGTCTCTTCTAGGACCATGATACTATTTCATCAACAGGAAAGGCAAGATGTCCGGAAGGCCAGGATAGATTACACAACTAAGCACACAACGATGCCAAAGAGAAGAATTCAGACAAGGCTTATGGGGTGCCAGAAATAAAACAAACTTGTGCTAAACCAGCTCTCAAGTCAAGCTTTGATGTGCTTCCTGAAAACAATGCTTCTAAACATTTCCAAGTTTGCCGAACAAACCAGGCTTCCATGTGGAAGAAAGTGAAAACCCAAAATTGAAGTAGCACAGGCAGGAATATAGATGAGAGGAATTTCTGAAGGAAAAAAACTGCTAAGCAATTCATGTAAAAATTATCTCACTCTGTTCTAGAAATTGCCAATAAGTATTATAATGAAATATCTTATTATTTATTACAATATTCACTGGTAATTTTATAAAAGTCTAGCTAATTAAATATTCATTTTGATATGTAGGTTTTCAGGAACAAGCAGAAACAAAATATCCACATATTAATGCACATCCAGAAAATAACAAATCAGTATCAGTGATGAGTCAGTACAGACTAAACGGAAAAAAGAAAGTCTCCAATTTATCTGCATGCCATAAATGCATCTTAGAACAGGCAAAATGTAATGCATTTCTTCAACCAATTTACCAAGAATAGAAATTGCTAGATGAATCAATAAAATATGAATTATTTTATGTTCTCCCCTATATTTCTCTCATTTATTATTTCACCAAAACCTATTAACTGCTCTATTATTTAAAACTCAAGTGTTCTATGGGTGAGGTGGAAGGGAAGAATCCTTTTCTTATTTATATTTGTTCATATCTGTAATAAAATCAGAATAAAAACATGTGGGCACATCCATATGTAACACATAAATTAAAAAATAGCCACAGTTAGCTAATTCAGTGAACATGAGATATTATTGTCTAAAGTGATGAAAATGTTCTAACCAAAAGAGGAAGCTTTCAAACTGACCTTGAAAATGGAGCCCAGCTTTTCTACTAAGTTTACAATACAGCCTTGACCCTCCTGGGCTGTGATCTCAGGTCATCACTTACTGTGTGATTCTGTAAGTATCACATATGCATCCCACACCCCCCGTTCATTCTGTGAAACACAAGGTTGATTCAAAGGGGTCATGTGATAACACATGAACTGTTCTAACATAGGACTGGCACTCAATACATTCATCTCCTAGCTAAGAAAGATCCTAGCTTCAGTGAGGCTTCCTACACACTGCAGCTCTCAGCAAAGGCCTTTAGTCTGTTGACAAAAAGAGTCATACTGACCGAGTTCAGGAATCTTTTGAGTTACTCATGCTATCCTCAGGAATACAAAAATAACTGGATATCCTGATTTCTGTTGGTTATACAAAACTATTAACCACCTCCTCAAACACACCTACCCGCCCATCCAACATACATACTCCAACCAAACTTATGGACAGGAAGGCAAACGCCGGAGAGAAAAAACAAACAACTGCTATTCACTGAACACTTATCTGCCAGACAGTTCTGAACAAATTTGCAGCCTAGACACAATAAATAAGTTGTACAGAGAAAGATATAGCAAGGGATTCAGCTGGGATTTTATCATAACTAGATTTGATCCTATGGCCCATCGTCCCTAACATTGTGCAACTCTTTCTCCCATATTTAACTATTACCAATAATGCACAAAATAGCTTCCCAGAAAAGTTTATACTAAGTAACTAAACCAAACAGCACACAAAACTCCACACTTATCAACGACAACATATACAATTCCCTTGTCAGTGACTTCGGGACTCTGGCTATGCACCATCCTTGAAACACTGAGTATAATATTCATTTGTAGTTTAAATATTCCAAATAGAATGAATCCACACAAACAAGAATATATTTCAAAACTGTCACTAGCAATAAAATAGAAGTTGAAATTGGAGATTTATGAAAAAAGATCTGGGAGTAGTATTGGGAAAGGTATGAACAAAGTAGCTTAAGGAACATCTATTCTCTCTATTATATCAACTACTTGGACTAAAGGACCATTCTGATTTCCTTTTGATTATAAGGAAATATACAGTTCAGCTGAAATATATACTGAACCATCACAAAAGTTCCAGCATCATATTTTAGCACATGAGAAAAATTCTATTATTCCTCTTTCAGCCTAATAGAATAGGGGAAAAAATGAGATAGTGTTAGCAGAGAAGACTGAAATGGAAGCACTTGGTTATTATGAAATAATCATTATGTCAAAGGAATAGATACATTTGCCTGTACCTTTCCCATACTTATGCCCTAGAGGTGTGTGATTATCTTATAATCATTGCTGTTTCCCAGAGAAACACATTTTGCTTCATGATACAATTTTTTAAAAGTGAAAAATGTATTACCAGAGGTGCTCGTTAAATTGATGATGATAACTTAAATTAACCTACATTTGTCACTAAGTTTCAAGGGTCATTCATTATTGAGCACAAAAAGACATATTTTCTACACGAGGGGAAACATAAAATGCAAAGAAAGTGAGAGAACCATTAATTAAAGTTTATGTAAAAAAAGAGAACTATTACAAATACCTATGATTTCAGCCTTTTTTGGGGAACAGGGTCCATATTCAGAAAGACAAAGCCATCAATGGTAGTCAAAAAAGGAAAGAGGTCTACTTATATTTGCTGACCGCATTACCAATAGAAAATCATTATTCTGCAATAATTACTGTGCCTCAGTGAACAGTAAAATTATTTTTAACATTTCATTTGTTTTACAATCTCTAAAACACAATGGCTCTAGTTAAATTACTGTACAATAACCCGATCATTTAATTTTAAATCAGTATTTTATCCATCGTACTAAGTCCTCTTCTGATACAAACATCATCCAAAGGAACATATTTTCAATATATTGAACGCACCCTATTTTATTCTTTGCTGGCTACATAGTCTCTTAAGACAAAACTAGATAATTAAAGTGTTCAGTGATGAGTCTATTAACAAAAGCAAAAGATTTAACATATTGCCTTGAGAGAGACTTTTCAAGTTTCTTTCCTTATCTTGGTAGGCAAGAGAGAACAGTATTTTTAACACTCCTGAAGGGGATAATTATGTCTTATCATTTGCTTCCTGCTGATAAAAGGTAAATATAAACTCTTAATGAAGATGACTGTAACTGTTCCTCCATTGTGGGATCTTCTTCAGTCATTTCCTGTGCTAGAACCCTCATCAAGAGTAACAGCCCAGGTGAAATTATAAGCAGAAAGCTATCACTGATGTCACACACAGCAAGAGAGATCACATCAAACAGTAATATTCTTTTTTCTTCTTTTTTTTAATTTTTTTATAAACATATCATATATTTTTATCCCCAGCTATCCTCTGCAAAAGAGAAGAAGAACGATCATCAATGACCAAGGGCTGTTGTATAGCACAATGCCCAAAGTCAGCTTCATGCTCAGGAAGGAATACTATATCTCCTCCTCGTGGTTTTGGGTACTCTACAAATTCAGAGAAACTTCTCTAGTAACAAAATATAGAAATGATCCCTGAAAGTATAGTCTTAAACAGTAATATTCTTGTCCAGTGAGAATCAGACAGGAGAACGACGTGGTAATAAGTGGCTCATACCTCATACAGTAAGGGCTAATTAGTTCAAGAAAAGTCCCAGAGGTCAGGGATTTATTTTCTACCATAAAATAGACAGTTTAATGAAATATCCTCTAAAATTCCAGTTTATCAATCTTATAAGAAAAGGAAACTGGAATCAAATTATCCTGCAAAAATGTAACTGCCTCATTCATTAAATTTATTAATTTCTCCATTAGGGTAAGAATTAAATTGCCTGGTTGTAAGCCTGCAACTAACTAGAAGTAAATGCTATGAATCTGTCATGAAAATACATGAAGAAAAGCTAAGTTTCCACAATTATATGTATAAAAAGTATGCTGTGATATTTCCAGTAATAAAATTAACAATGTTCTGAACAGCTAAATATGTGTGGAACAAATGTCATTATATAGCATACATCAAGAATGCGTAAATACTTAAAATGAGATAAGAACTCAAGAAGCAATTCTTAATTTTAGCACCTAATTTGTGCCCATTCCTATAAAGCCAATATGGAGAAGAGAGTTAAGGTAAAACACAGAGATCCTGTCCTCAGTAGCAGAAAACTTATTTTAAATAACATCCATCAGAGATGCCTAGGTGCTCAGTTGGTTAACAGTACACCTTTGGTTCACATCACAATCCTGGAGTCCTGGGATCAAGCCCCGCATAGGGCTCCTTGCTCAGCAAGGAGCCTACTACTCCCTCTGCCTGCTGCTCCCCCTCTCTGCTTGTGTTCTCTCTCTCTCTGACAAATAAATAAATAAAATTAAACAAACAAACAAAAAGCATCTATCTATAATGTGTCAGCAAGTGAATTGGGGTATTGAGCTGTAAAGCTAAATTAAGGTCAAGCCCGATGGTGGAAAAGCCAAAGACCGGGTAGATGAGGGTAGTTACAAAATGACATTAGATGGGCATGATTGATACAGCTACCTAAGTCTGCTGAAATGCAAAGAAAACAGTGAATGTCAGGGGAAGCTGCAAAGGCTCAAAAGAAGGTTACATTTTAACTCACCCAGAAGCAAAAAGGGGTATGTTTAGAGGCCTCGAAATCAGGGAAACCATTTTGGTTCCCTACAGTATTTGCAGGATACCCAAAGTCTGGATAACGATGGCAGGGAGGCCAGTTTATCAAAAGAATGGCACGGAGAAATCTAGGTAAATGGTGGGAATGGCAAACTTTACCATATATGAACCACATGGCAAAGACAATGTAGTTCATTAACTGGCTTTGATATGGAAAAAGGAGGAGAGGTTTTGGTCTGTGATCAAAGTTGAGTCAAATCCAACCACGAAGTTTCCAGGCGGAGGGATTCTGAGAACGATGTATCACCGATAGAAATACAGAAACTGATATACAGTTGGAGTATGAAGAGTAAATATAAACAATTCATGTCTAAATTCCTGATAGCTGAAAATATAAAATAGCCAACTTTACTCATGCAAAATCTTCCTTTATTTACAGCATTCCTTTGACTACCTGCTGAAGCTCTAAGGAGAAGAACTGACAGATGTTAAATTTGAAATTGTTGTTTTCAAGTTTCTTAAAATCATCGGTGGTAGTATGTAGAAGGTAAAATATTCTCCAGAAGCAACTCCAGCTGTATAATGAATGTGCTGCACTCTTTGTATGTAATAAGGCAAAATCAATTTAGCATGCTCTGTGGCTGCAAGAAAGTCTTTAAACCAATTAAATTAACTTTCCCTTCTGCTGATTGTACTTGCTAGTCGATTATCCTTAACCCATAGCAGACAGTGTTTACTTCTGAACCAAGATGGTTTCCTGGAAACATCTTATAAACATAACTGAACGGGGGGATTATGCTTCCCCATAGGGATGACACAATCTGAGATGATTTTTTTTGACATCAATAAATTTTGATGATGTCAATCATGTATTATTAAAACAAAAGAATAATGCAAATTATAGTCATATACAAATGAAGCATTTTGAATAATAAAATTATGTTCCAGGTCATCTCCTAGAATTTGAGTACTGAAGAAACCTCAGAAAATTTCTAAATTGAAACACTATTTTTTCAGACAAGAAAAGAGACACATATTCTATGACACTTCACCTCCCAACTTTACAAAGCCACATACAATGACCATAAGTAATTAGCACTGACTCTCAGAGAGCCAACGGCAATGTCACCATATTCAATTTGAGCATTTTCCACCTACAGGACAGATGCTGTCAATCATTTATATAACCTTTGTTTTTTGTTGCATCTATGCTATATAAAACAAAGAAAACAGGACTGAGTGACCAAGGCTTTTTTTTTTTTTTTTTTCCCTTAAATCTGAAAGAGCTATGATTCTAACTTCAATTCTAAACTTTCGGCAAGTAAGACATGCTTTATTCAGGTCCTTAACATCAAGATCATCAAGAGCAGCCTTGAAAGAATAAAAAGGGACAGACAAAAGGCTGCCTGAGCACTGTGGTCTATGGATGGAAGGAGGGAATAGAAGCTGCTGCCCTTTGCCTTGATAATAGCAGGAGAAACATAAATCCTAAAAAAATAAAAAAAATAAAAAAATTTAAAAGTCTTCTGTAGTTAATCCAAGGGGACGGAGATAGCTGGCAGAAGACCAGGTGCTGAAGAAGCCACAGGTACTGCCAAGTTAAAAGCAAAGGAAACGTGGTTACCCAACTACCCCAGAGTCAAAGTAGTGATTACTAGTTAAGTGCTTTAAACTTTGACAGGGATAGAGAGGGGACTGACCAGGTGTCCCCACCATAGACATTGTCCTCCCTGGTTCTTAAACAAATCAAGATGAAAGCACCACAGGGAGGTTGAAAGCAGATGACTTTATTCACCCCCACCCTGTTATCAGCTTTATAAGAGCTGTAGCTGGAAAATGGCTGATAAAACCAATGCAGTAATCTCTCCTGCTAGGCTTTGATCTGGCTTTCTGCCAGAAGCAGCTATTATCTACTCAAAAAAAGAAAGGTCTGATCAGGTGCAAATCTCTATTGGCACCCAGGCGGAAGCTCAGAAGCCCCCCTCCTTGATCAAAGTTTAAAGCATTCACAAGGGGCGCCTGGGTGGCTCAGTGAGTTAATGCCTCTGCCTTCGGCTCCGGTCATGATACCAGGGTCCTGGGATCGAGCCCCGCATCAGGCTCTCTGCTCAGCCAGGAGCCTGCTTCCTCCTCTCTCTGCCTACCTCTCTGCCTACTTGTGATCTCTCTCTGTCAAATAAATAAATAAAATCTTAAAAAAAGAAAAAGAATAAAGCACTCACAAAACACTAGCACACTGGTATTCTCAACTTTGAAGAAACCGTTACTCAGATTTTGCAAACTGCGATTATAAGATCTCTGCTTCCCTTCCAAGATACTGGTGCATAATCTCTGGTCAATGCTGTGTGTCCTTGGGCAAAATGACAAGATTATTCACTTTATTTGGAAGAGCTGGAACAAATGAACTTAAAATTAATACCAAACTAAAAGCTTTAAGGTGGAGCTTATCAGAAAAATAGGTACTATCATATTAACAGCACTCATTATTTTAGTAATTCTATTTCCTAAAATAAGAACCCGATATCAACTATAATATTTGGCATGGGTTGATTATAATGGACTTATTCACATATGAATTAGCCATTAAAACTTAAGTTAAAAACAACAGACAATGGATTTTTTTTTAATGTGAAGTTAAAGAAAATATCAAGTGCTTACAGAAAGCAGTAGTATTTAATCCTGAAGCCCCAGAACCCATTCTATGAAAACCAAAGACCCTCCACCTTAATGCAGAATGTAACATTGAGTTTATAAGCCTTTCAAGTTCAAAACTGGACAACCTAATGAGCCAGAGACCCCAGATTATGAACCTAAATCTCCAAAATTCCTTCAAATTTATAATCTAACCTGCACAGTCTTCTGCTGTAATCTCTTTAAGACTGAACTGTAGACCAAAACACGCCTGAGGGTCATGGGCCGACAATCCTTCTATTTTGCATATAGGAATGTCTATGGTCATCAGCCTTGAATATACTTATAGAATTTCCAATTAAAAAGATTTCTAGTAGAGGACAAATGGATACTGGTCAATACAAAAGTAGCAATTTGTTACTGTAATGGCTCAAAAACCTCATAATGGTATGACGCTTAACAAGCACTCTTCTCATTATAAAAATCAAACAACTATTCAGCAAATTAAAAAAATATATATTACAAAGCAAAGCTATACCCCTTCTTTCCCAACTACATACATACATAGATGTGCCAGGAATCCTTTTTTTTATTATTAGTGAAAGCACAGTTATTAAATTCATTATAGTAAGAGTGAAAACAACAGAAACTACTTGACAGGCATCACCAAAAGATCAAGATTCCATTTTGCAAGATGCAAACTTCCCCTCTTCGAAATGTTTAAATCCTACCTTTATAATATAATTACTATTTTAAAAGTTAGCAAACAGAATAACAAGTTTAAAGTTTAAATAATGCCCCCTATTTCAAATATGTTACAACACCAAAATATTATTACTTACTTGGTTATTGCTTTTTAATTTCTTGAAAAACTGCATTCCTAGGAGTTCAGATATAGGGTTCATTCCTCCTGCCTAGACTCTGTTTCTGATAAACTAAATCACATTTTCCAACTTTTAAAGAAATTCACATTCTATAAAAGTCAGAAAATTACAACTCCAATTAAGTGTCAGGCTAAGTAGATTATCACTATAGTCCTATTAAGGTAATTTAGTAATTACTAAAAACATGACTTGAAAATACTTTTGAGAACATTTTAAAATTTACTATCCATGTTATCATAAACTATTTCCTGTGATTTACAACTCTCCTAAATAAATTTAAAATTATATCACAGTCCCATGGGCAGATAAATTTGCATAAATCTGACATTCACACCCAGATTAAAAAAAGCCCAGGTTGTTCCACTGGTCACAAAAGAAACAGACCTGTAAGCATTTTTATTCTGGGTCCAGACAAATGATTCAGAAATAACTCCTGAAAGTTACAAGTAGGTGGGCCTACTATTAAATATGTAGGCCAACTCATGGAAGAGTGTAAAGTAAAATAGCCTGATTAAGCTAAAATGAATGTCTGTCTCTACCATTTTAGATTATCACAGAAAAAGTCAAAAGGCAAATTTCTGGTTTCAGCTAACCAACAAAAGCAATACGAATGAACATGGCCTTTTTGTTGCTAGTGAGGTCTGATAACTAAAATTATTCAATTGAATCAAATTTGAAAGCCTCTTGCAATACCATCAGTTCAATTACCCCATAAACCACATTACGCTCCTGTTTCCAAAGTGAAAAGTAAGTAAATCTGTGTGACTGCAATATATCAGATGTCAGGTAGGTACTCTGAATATTACCTTGTGCTTCAATAGCACTGCATAACACACAACACTATTTCATTGCATTCACCATAACACACTTATGATGTAGGTATTATCGCTATTTTAAAGAGGAGACAGTAGGCTTGACTAACTTGACGGAGTGTACAGTAAATGAATTCCAATGATTCCAAAGCCTGTGCTCCTGTTTTGCGTGCAATGCTGCAAGTACTGTTTCCATATGCATCTGTTTACGGTTTTCAGTGTGAAGCTGAGTGTTCAGAGCCTTGAGGTGGTTAACTATTCGCTTGTTTACAAAACTTTTTTGTTGTTCATTTATTTACAACCAATAAACAAATTCCATAATGTTGCCTTAGAAGAATAAAGAAAGAGTTCAAGGACCTACAGTCCCCTCTGGGTCTATTTGCCTACAAAGAGAAAAGAGCTAATATATTGAAAAGTGAGGGCAGCAGCCATTTAATTTTGAGTCACAATAATGAAGGACTGAAAGAAAAAAAAACAAAAACAAAAACAACACTGCACTGGGAGTTGAAGTCCCTGATGGTAGTCACTGGGTTTTAATAAGGATTAGACTACTCCATTCTATTTGAGGTTTTACAGGGGGTAAGCATGGTCCCATTGAGTAGACTTTACATGGGGATTTCACATTTATTTGAGGGTTCTGGAATTAGAATGGACTAAGACAACAGGAGATAGGGCCTAATACAAAGACAACTGGACTGGTTATCCAGAGACAGGACTTTAAATCTCACTATCAATAAGTAATTGTATAAAATCACATAAGTGGCAAATTCAGGACCCTATTTTCACCCATAAAATGACAGGGCTGGCCAAACTGCTTTCCAAGGCTCCTCTCAGTACTAATATTTCATGATGTTAAAAGACAACTTGTTACAGATGATGAATTATAAAGAAACTCTTAAGATTAAAGAACTTATTTTTCTTTGTCACATGATATATTTTCCCCTTTTTGGGGGGGGCAAATTAAAATGCAACCAAGGCTCTAAAATGGGAATTATATACATATATAGTGTCTACTTTGTAGAATTCAATCAGCATGATGGTATATGTAAACCTTTTTAAAATTTTAAATATGCACATGAGATAATGAGCATTTAATTAAATGCTGAATGGTTAAATGTTAAAATCCTTTGTTAATATAAAATAGTATGTCTTAATTAGAAATGCCAAGGTACTAAATTGTTGAATAAACAAGAGCATTAAGATTTGCTTGAGGCAACATACATAAAGTTCTATGCTATCTGTAAGTAGTTTAAACACAAATTTCTATATTTATGTGTACTAATAGCATTTACAAGGGCCTTATTTAAGACAGCAAAAATACTGTCTTTAACCATAGAAGTTCAAGAGAAGTTCAAGAAAGAAAACAAATTTATTTATTTCCTAATTATTCTTTTCTACTTACAGATGTTTTATATTCCTTTATCTAGATCCCACCCCCCCTTTCTAGAAAAGACTAAAGGCTATGGAAAGAATCTAGTAACCACAAGTAAATTCCATGAGTATAAAATCAGAGGGAGAGGAGGAGGGGAGAAAAATGAAGACATCACTTAAAGTCAGGAATAAAGCTCAAATATGTTTACTAGAAACATTTATATACTTCATATTAGACAGTCATACATGGGCTCGAAGCTTTCTCACAGTAAATGCAGCACGCAGCTCCCGGTGTAATTTGATTCAGTGATACAATTCCATTGGGAGGCAAATTGATGGGTTCCTTGTGCTTGTCTCCACAATTGCTTAATTTGGCAATACATTTTAGATAATATAGGAAAACTAGAGGAAGAAAGGATTGCACATCTTTTAAACAATCTTCCCCAAATACTGTTTCTTTAAACTATGGGCTCTAATGAGTTCAAGACTGCTCCCTCTCCAGAAAGGTCTGTGGCATGAAACTATTCAACGGTGCCATTTAAATGCAGATACACATTTTAATAAACTCTGAATTTTAAGAAATTATGTATACAGGGTTCATATACTCTTATGAGACTTAAGGTATCTAGCCTTAAAAATACTTCACCGTGTCCAAAAAGGTATCCCTTCTCTGGTGAGGTCATAGCACAGGAACAGATCTCCTCAGAAAAGTTTTTCTAAATCTTCTCCAAATGAAAGATAATGCATGATCCACTGCCTGTAAAGTCTACTCTTTATTTCCTGGTACAACAGGGTGGATCTGAAGAAAAGTACCACTAATGTGAAAACAGCTGTCTGATTCAGTTAATTATTTTTTTAAAAAAAAGTAATTCAATAAAACATACATTGAAAGTTTAACTTGGAATGAAGCTTAAGTAGTGCTACCTCTGATAAACCAAGGAAACCTGGAAGGGTCTTTTAAATAAAAGACAGCCACAGCACATTGAGAACGGAAAATAACCCATCAGCTGTAGGAGCAGTTGTCACTGGATGCCACTTTCAGATTGAGGTAACAAAACTATGAAACTATCTATAAAAAAATAGTTTTATCTTTTGTCCTCTATTAGAGAACAGGCATGCAAAAGCTCTGTCAAAACAGTGAGATTCAATTTAAAGAGAAGAGTGGTCAGAATACAATCACATTTTACCTTAATGAAATATGTGACCTGTTCTCTCAAAACAATATTCCTACCGACCGTGATTCTAGAAATAGTAATATAGAAACAGATTCCGAAATGAGATCAATAACTGGAGTAGGCAGTGTAGGCAGAGCTTTGGCAGCCTAGCTCATAACAGACTCCTGACCAAGGAAGTAAAGGTTGGGGAAAGGACAGACATTTTCTTTGTGGTTAGAACAACATTCTGGCTGATATACGAAACAGGTTCAGCCAATCGCTTAGGCTTCAATTAACAGCTATCATGAATTCATTTCTAGCCTCCTAATCCAAACAAATTATATCCTAAGTTATAGAGAAAACTTGCAGAAGTACTTGATCCCCTCCCTAATACTTGCAACTATCTGAATGAATGGCTGAATGATCCAATGTGCTATTTCCTAATTCTGAGAATCATAAAATGACTTGATAGGTGAACATGGGGGACAAATACAGTCCTATTATTTTAAAAATTGAATAAATTGAGTCAAAAACCCTATAAAACAGTGTTTCCAACTTCTCAGTAAAATTCTATTAATATTATTAATATTTTAAATGAATATTTCCTGAGTATTTCCAAAGAAGAGCTAGTAAGTACCAGAATAACAGATAAAGGAAATGATGCATTTCTTAATTTGTCCATATTTCAATAAGACATTTGGCAATATCTCTGGCACTCCCATGATGGGCAAGATGCAGAAATGAGAGATGGATAATAACATAGCAGTGTACTTTCTGACTAATCTAACCCCTATACTGGAAAGAGTTGATTAATACATTGTTACCAACCAGGAAGAAGCCATTCTACAGGAGGCCACAGGGCTTGGTCTTTAGCCTTAGTCTCTTTTTTATTATTATTATCAAACACTTGAAAGGGAACATAACTAACTAATACTTATCAAGCACACACAAGACTAGAAAGCACATCTAATGAACTGCCTGAGAAGATCGGGCTAAAAAATTCTTAATAGGCTGTAATAATTAGACACATTCAACAAGATAAAAAGTATTGGGGACAACATACAATCCTTTGTTTAAACCCAAGCCTCCTTATTTCTCCATCAGTGTTCTTATTACACTCTAATACATTCATACCTTAAAAAAAAAAAAAAAAAGTGAAGACTTCTACTTAGTAATAAGAATAATTCAGGAAGGGGGATGGGATGGGAGTAGAATCAGCCTGGTTTGTTCTGATCTTCAGTCCACAAAGTGCTGTGTTTACCTTTCCCACTCAGTCATTAATCACCCTGAGATATGGCCTAAGCACTTATTTAGACTAGAAGTAGCTCACACTGTGAGCCATTAGAAGTTGAATATAATAGAATTCAGGGCTGGAAATCATACTAGCCCCTGGAGAAAGAATTCTCCCAAATTTCTACTGAGGGCAGATTTTTAAAAGATACCTGGAAAAACTGCTTCATGCTTAAGTTTGTTTTTTGAATGTGTAAAAACCTGATTTTAATTAACAACAACAAAAAAAAAATAATATAAATCAGACCCTAGATTAAAAAAAATAAAAAAGAATTGATTTGTGATGTTTGAGAATAGAGGAAAGCAATAGGCTCTCTAGCATTAGACACCTTTAATTAAAAACACAAAGTAAATGGACTCATTCCCCAGTGAATGGCTTTCCTTAGACTACAGAATTGCTTATCAGTTAAATCTGTTACAGCAACAGCCATTTCCATAGGGATCAATGCAGCTGAAATCCAAGTAGATACATACTCCAGTGGTAAACCAAAGAATTATTTGGGTTTTTTTGCTGTTGTTGTTTTCCGTTTTTTTGTTTGTTTGTTTGTTTTGTTTTGTTTTGTTTTGTTTTTAATTGAAACCACTGGAAGAAAGTACTCTTCCCAAGTTTGTTTTGAAACCTTTCAGACAGGCATAAAAAGGAATGCAAAAATGCATCCCCAAAGCAATTATTAAAATATTATTCATTGTAATGTTTTCAAGAACAGTTATGTATGATCTCTACTACATGCTCCCTGACCAAATTTTAGATTGTGGGTAGAGGAAAGAATTCATGGATGAAAGCTAAAGTCTTATTATAATCACTTCTCACACTCCTTTCGGAGCCCTATCCAAGCATCTCGCCACCAGCATATTTGTAAATAATAGTTACTACCAGCATGACCAAGCAGAAAAGGCTGTATTAATTAACAACTTAGAAAAGACCCAAAGAGAGAGAGAGAGAGAAAGAAACAGGGACAGAAGCAAAGACAGAAAGAGGGAAAGAGGAAAGGAAATGCATTTGATATTTTCCTCTTGATTAGTACCCATAATTTGTCAAAGATCATGTCAAATATCAAGGATTTTAATATATCAACCTCATCTCTTCTCCTCAGTCTCCTCTGGGCTTGGAGGGTTGGGGTAGGGCTCTGTAGACTCATCCCTGGGCACTTGGCATCCAGGAAGAGTAGCTTCTCAGTGTCAGTGAAAACATCTGACAACTCTGCTTCTTTATGACGTTAGTGGCCAAGAAACAAGCCTGTCCTCTTTGTGAATCTCACGTCAGAAAATATCATCAAAGAAGAAAATAATACTAGCTAATAAAACAGAAGTTTAAAAAGTAACTGGCGGTAGACAACAATTTTAGAAAGAAATTTAACAATACAGTTTATAAGCCATTCTCTCTGAGTTCAAATGCATCGTGGGGGAATTAAGGTCTAAGGGTATGATATAGTATATGATAAAATAAAAAATGTACATGTAAAATTTAAAAGGAAAAAAACACATGAAATCAACAGGATAAGTCAACTATAAAATCTTCTTAAGTATGTTTTCTAGTCTGAAAATTATGGTCATACATAGAAAACTGTCAAAATGACAGGGTAAAACTTTATCACACTCAAACATTTTAATTTCTAAATAGGATATGATAGTATATTATGATTACAACTATATGAAAAACATACTTAGAAAAATCCAGAAAGTGTTAAAATATTAATTGTGGTTATGTTAGATATTTGGAACTTAAAATAGGTAGCAAATTACTTGAGTAATTCTTTTCAAAAAATACTTTGTACTGAAAACTTTTAGGAAAATACCTAGGTAATAGCGATTTCCTGTTTGATCCTTTAAGAGGATTAGACTTGCTAAAATAAATCTATATTTGCAAACATTCAGTCACATTACATCACAAGGCAGAAATTATTTCTCTCCATTGAAAGACTCCGCATATAGACACCCCCCCCCCCAGCCATTGATTAACTAACTGCTTCTTGGCTTTTCTGTAATCGTTTGGCTTCGCCCTTCCCCTGTTAGACCCTTCCCCCAGTTAATTGTTTAACCGCTCTCTTGCCTTTCTGTAACCGCTTGGCTTTTAGGGGGTGATACTGGTCTCCTGTTTAAACAGGATACCTTATGTGCATAGTCATGTAGGCAAGGGGGGTCGCCTAGGTACGTGGGCCTAGTCACGTAGGCAGGATGCTTCTCTGCTGAGTAATAAGGTCCAACTCCCCCTCCTCACTCCCCCTCCCCACCTTTCTCTTCGCGGGCCGGGATCCTTCAAAGCCAATCTACAAACACCGAGTATGCCTTACATTCAAACCAGCCAATGAAAACTTTGTAACTATGTTTCTGCTTCTGTACGTATGCTTTCGCTTCCCCAAACCCCATAAAAAGGCCCTGAACAAAGGGCTGGCGCGCGAGTCTTCCTAAGACTTGATCGCCCGCAGGTACCTGTGTCAACTCAATAAACCTCGTGCTGTTTGCATCTGATCAGTGGACTCGGCTTGGTTTTTGGGTCCGGGGGTCTCCTCCTGAGAAGGGGTCCATTCCGGGGTGCTTGGAGCCCCGGGGGGATCTTTCATTTGGGGGCTCGTCCGGGATACGAGACCCCCCACCCAAGGACCACCGACCCACTGTCAGGAGGTAAGCTGGCCAGCACTTTATTCGTTGTGTCTGTTCGTTGCGTCTGTGGCTGCGTCTGAACCTGTTACTTGTGAATTTGCGCATGCGTTTGGTTTGGGGTTCGATCGGATCCATTTGTATTTGGCGAGGGCCAGAAGGAGCTGACGGGCTCGGACTTCTCCCTCGCAGCCCTGGAAGACGTTCCAGAGGCGTTTGTAGTCCCGCCGGACGGGACATTTGAGTATTTGCGCATGCGTTTGGTTTGGGGTTCGATCGGATCCATTTGTATTTGGCGGGGGCCAGAAGGAGCTGACGGGCTCGGACTTCTCCCTCGCAGCCCTGGAAGACGTTCCAGAGGCGTTTGTAGTCCTCCCGGGCGGGACATTTGGGTCCTTCGGGACATTTGGGCCCCGGGGCAGCGGGGCATTTGGAGCTCAGCCTGTATCAGAGAGATACGTGGCCTTGGTTGGAGAGGGGGAATCCGGACCCCCAGGATCTCCGCTTGAGTTTTTGCTTTCGGTTTTGTACCGAAATCGCGCAGCGTCCTTCTTGTTAACTGTTTTGTGTGTCTTACTTATTGTCCTTGGTGTTTTCTTTGACTCTAAAATGGGGCAAACACTTACCACCCCCTTAAGTCTCACTTTAGGTCACTGGAGAGATTCTGAGTTTCTCCTAATAGATGTGGGGGTTTCTCCCTCACTCACTTCCCATGTTAATGGCTATAACTGGAACCAACGGGTTGGTCTAACTCGAGACAGAGACCATAAGGAATATTCCCAAGCAGCTGCCGAAACTCTCTTTGTTTCGGGGAAGTTTCCCTGTGTTCTCTGGCCCGACTTGGACTGCTTAACCCCTCCCCCCTTGCTGGTGGAAAAGCATGGCATCTGCTCCTCTATTGGGGCAAAGAAATGACTAAACTGATGGTTAATTGTCTGTCTCAAAGTTCTAATGGGTAATTGCTGAAGTAGCTTTCAAAGTCTTTGGTAACCTGAAAGTTTTAAAGTTTTGCTTGGATGACAAACGGAATTGAATTGTGGACATCTATATCTTAACCAAACAGGATAAAAGGCTAAGTCGTTAATTACTGGATGTAGAAAAGTATTTAAATCTGCTGATAAACTTGTTTTCCACTTAACTGATTCATAAATTTGCCACCTGAAAAATTCTGTTGTAACAGTTCACAAATGGCTAATAACTAAAGGTGTTTCTAAGAATACAAAGTTCTGCTTAGTGTAACTAAAACTGATAAAAATAAGGAAAACTCTATAAAAAAGTAGGTGATATGTAAAAAAAGATTTAAGGAATGGGAATACATTTTGTTGAAGGTTAGGGAAGGTAATTTTGTCCTCAATAAAATGGTTGTTTGAAAGAAAATGGCTTGGGACAAAACCTGAATGCAAAGAAAAGATGTAAAAGGTTTGTGAAGGGAAATCTTCAGAAAAGGAATTTTAGATATGGTCAGGACAGACTAAAAAGGAAGAAAAACAACCTCCAAGGTGATTTAATACTCTCCTGACCTGCCTCCACATAGATTATACTTCCAAGTAAAGTATAAGGGCCATTTGGCCTTGAGAGATTAAGGAAGAAGCCCAACCTTGAGAGACTGCGAAAACACCCGGTTGCCATCCTCCATTGCCTGTAACCATAGAAATTCACTCTAATCTGTAAAGAGTAAAAAGGGAGATTGATCACCTCCCATTAGCCAGAGATACCCAAAAGGGAGGGTATCCAACCTGTTTGAATCTGAAGAGTGCCTGACTGTGTAAATCTGTCTGTACGGCTTCACTGCTTCGGCTACGGAGTCTGAGTGGGCTGCACCCTGAGTCTCGCAGGGCGTCATATGACAGAACGGTCATCTACTCCACGGAGTAGCCTGGTCTAGGGTTTATTCGGACAGGCCTTAGCTAAAACGCTCCTAAGTTCCTGTGGGGAATGCGAGCAGGACAGCAGGGGAAAGATCCCCCTCCCTTGTCTGCGACATCATTCATGATGGGAGAAAAACCCAGAAAACTCCTATCTTAAGACTGCACACTTAAAAATAAAATTAAAAAGGGAAAAGACACTGGTTTAAAAAAAAAAAAAAAAAAAAAAAAAGCTGATTTTCTTTGTTTAAAAGGACAAAGTTTTCTTAGATTAATTGATCAGATAAGAGAATGTAAATGGTTTTCTCTTTGCCAGCCCAGAAAACCCAGTCTCTATGTTTTGTTTTATCACGTGTTTAACATCCCTAATTATATTTAGGCATGTGCTTCAAAACTTTCTAAGATTTTAACAAATGTTGACAAAATTTAAGTTGTAAATCTCTTTAACTCAGGCTTTTCCTTGATATGCGAAGTTGCTCATGAAGTACTACTGAACCAATGATAAACCTTGGGTTACATTTGGGAAAATACTATAACTATTCTAGAGATTCTATGCACTCCCTAAAGTTTTAAGGTTTTGAGAGATCATCGCTTGATATTGTAATTATGGAAATGTTATGTATCACAGAAGTAACCTGATTTCCTTGCAGCTAAATTGTAAACTCCCGTCTCTTCAGCTCTAACCGTATACATTCCGAGTTTTTGTCATTTGTAATTGTTTTAATTCTCTTGTAAAATGAGTTTTATCTTAAAGGAGATTCATATAAAGGACTTTCAGGACAAATAGATATTTGATATACTTGAAAATCCTAAAACTGAAATGGGTAAGAATTTCCAGAACTAACTAAAGGTGCATTCACCAGAATTAGTAACATGGAACTAAATGAACTAAAAGATTATAATGTTGTGTCTCTTATTTTAGACATTGCTGGTTCTCTCTAATGTTTGCTCT
This sequence comes from Neogale vison, assembly GCF_020171115.1. Taxonomy (NCBI): domain Eukaryota; kingdom Metazoa; phylum Chordata; class Mammalia; order Carnivora; family Mustelidae; genus Neogale; species Neogale vison. The sequence continues at coordinate 72,661,355 of NC_058091.1, read as the reverse complement.
TCCAGACTAGGGATACTTTTTCTTAAGTTATCTGTAACTCACAGAGATGTAAAAGTGCTCAAGGCATTCAACTTTTCTCTCTATCTAAACCCTCTGAAACCAAAAGGTCTCAATAAGTATTCTTTCTTCCATGGCAATCAGTCATTTGCATAAGTTCAATAAGAATCTGTTCTCTTTGTAACAGGACAGCATTGGAAACTGGTTATTTTACCAAGGCTTTGACTGGAATGTCATAGTTGAAAAAGACATGCATAGACTCAGATATGACCAGACAGCTTTAAGGAACTAAGGTTGACTTTATGAAACCTGGAGCCATAAAGCCCCTTGGGACTATTGGCCTGATACCTTGTTTACAGAGTTCCCAGCAGCCTCACCAGGTGAGTAAAGAATGTCACTCCTTGGTAGGTGCAGAATCTCATGAAGAGGCATATGCCCAAATCGACAGGTATTGCAGGCATGCCTGATGGCAAGTATGTGGCTTGGCTTCTGGCCTGGAGAGGCTACTAGAAGTTCAACCTAGAGATTCCTTATAAGAAGTTCCAGCAAAGCAGATTCTAAAAGATCTATATGATCACACTCAACTGTTCTTGCTGAGCTTATGTAAATAATGGGCCAAGTTTGTTAAAACTAAACTTGTTTCACAAGTGACTTAGTCCTGATTTGGCTATCTCTGTAAATGAGGGTTATCTTAGAGAGAAAAATTATATTTTAATAACACACCTTTATGGATATTAAATTCTAGATTCGATTGTCTTTAAATGTTTGTTTACCTAAGCTAAACAATTTGAGGTAAACTTCAGAGAAGTTACACAATAGCTTCTTTAATCAATCTTATTATCTTGTGGGTATATTAACAAGACCCCACGGCACATGATTAAACGACTGGAAAATGGGATTGATTCCCCTATAATTGTATAACTTAACTAACACCTTGTTTGTGGCTGGGATAATGAAATTGCCTAAAGGCCAGCCTATTGCACTCCATAGGATTAACTATGGACTTATAGAGATAATGGATGACCCCACTTTCTTTATGATTAGATCGGATGATGCATGGGGAACTCCCCTTATCTCTTGACAAGTTTTCTCACTTGCCAGTGATCCTCTGTAATCAGGATATTGTTAAGGCTGGACCACTCAAAGGTCTTCTTATTGGTTTCATCCCTTAGTCATATTTATCCTAGAGGCCACCTCTGTTGAGGTGCAATTGCAAACAGATGCTTTAGCGAAACCTAAAACAGCCCCTAACTAATGAGTTCACATCAGGTCCAGATTTTTCCTAGAATTCAAAGGCCACCAAAGAATGATGAAGGCCGACTAATTAAATATTGGGCTATACTTACAGATATGCCAGATGAATGACAGTTTACTGATGACAATAGTTTTCATAGAAAAAAAAAATAAGAAAAGCTAGGTATACTGTAGTGTTCACTAGCACTTTGCAATTGCCAAAGCCTAAGAATAAACATTAACACTGACTCCAAATATGCCTTCCTGGTACTACATGCCCATGGAGCAATTTGGAAAAAAAAAAAGAGGATTGCTATCAAGCCATAACTCCCCAATCAAATATAGGCCTAAGTTACAAAACCCTCCTTAACTTACTAAGGATGGTGTATATCAAATCTGGGATGCATATCTGTGGCTTACACCCACGATTGGACGGCTCAGTCAGAAGGCAGTTTTATGCTGGGAACAAAGAAATCATACGAGTGATATTTGGGCAAATAACACACAATATCTGGGATGGCTATCATTAGAAATGTGTTACCAAATAATAGTACTCCAGGCTATTAACTGGACAAGGTGACCTGGCATTAGATGGCCAGCTCCAAACAGAACCCACTGGATATGTGAAACAAACCTGTGGCCCTGGCTTCCTCCAGGGTGGATAGGTCGCTGTACCTTAGGATTTGCCTGGATTCATGGGCGCATTACTAAAACCATTACAACTCCAGCTAGTCTCCCCAACTTAAAACAAAGATGGATGCGATCTATTTTTTTAAATGGTATAATCACTTAGCATCCATTTTTGTTCCATCTTTGTGACTAGAGGATGTCATGTGGCATATATGTAATTCTCAAGACAGAATGTTGTGTGTACATCCCAGACTATCACAAAAATGTCACAGGATTAATAAAGAATATAAATGCCCAGATTAAGGCTCTACAAGATCCTTCTCTCTCTCTCAGCAATTGGTTAGCTTACTGGTTTGGAGGAGGACTGCGGCCAAATCTCCTTTTCGGGCTTCTCATTCTTATTGCCTTATTAACCTTAATATGTTGCTTTGTTCGCTATTTCTCTACTTGGTGCCGAGACTCCATCGCTGCAATGACTTCACCACGACAGATGATCCTTACCATGCGCAAAGATACTTTTTCACTGTCAGCACTGGATTCAGCTGCCTCCGCCTTTCGTAACTCCCCTATACATTCCTCCACTGATCAATGTTGACCTGAGTAGGTAGGGACAGCTCTACGCCCCTATTCAGCAGGAAGAAGTTACAGAAGATAAGACCTTCCACCTTCAACCACCTTAAAGATTTAAGGGTCAAAATTGTTCAGGAGGCTGGCTGAAGAGGGAGCAAGGGCTGGTGCCTTGCACCCCCTCTCCACCCCTCCCCTTGGTAATATGTATGACATTTCACAGGCACCCCTGACTGCCCTGAAAAAAGAACAAATGTTTATATTGCAGAGATCACAGTCTTGTAAGGCAGGAGTCTCCCTTTGTTTGCAAATGTCCTTAAGATTTACAACAAAGAAGTTACCTTATCAATAGCCCAATTTCCAAAGACACATAACTCAGTTCCTCAAGCCCATCTGCAAGCCCTGCAGCTAGTACACCCTAACATCTGCAAGCTAGCAATGGGAACTCCAGCCAATTAGGACGTAGAAAATTACTTTGACCTACAAAAGCCGCCTTCACAACCATTCCCCCCCGGGGGCAACTCGGGTTAAATCCTTGGGGAAGCTATGGGGACTGAAGTCAACAAAGTATGTTAAGAACACTTATGCCCCGGGTTTCACAGACCCAGAGAGTGGACCTACTGTAGTGGGACATCCCACTTTTATTGTCGCTATTGGGGCTGCGAAACCACTGGTGACACAGCAATATCAGCTAATTCGACAGACCAGATCCCAAACTGACCTGGTACAGGACCAGAGCGAATGGATATAAGATTCTATCCATGATAAAAAAAAAGGGGGGAATGAAAGACTCCGCATATAGACACCCCCCCCCCAGCCATTGATTAACTAACTGCTTCTTGGCTTTTCTGTAATCGTTTGGCTTCGCCCTTCCCCTGTTAGACCCTTCCCCCAGTTAATTGTTTAACCGCTCTCTTGCCTTTCTGTAACCGCTTGGCTTTTAGGGGGTGATACTGGTCTCCTGTTTAAACAGGATACCTTATGTGCATAGTCATGTAGGCAAGGGGGGTCGCCTAGGTACGTGGGCCTAGTCACGTAGGCAGGATGCTTCTCTGCTGAGTAATAAGGTCCAACTCCCCCTCCTCACTCCCCCTCCCCACCTTTCTCTTCGCGGGCCGGGATCCTTCAAAGCCAATCTACAAACACCGAGTATGCCTTACATTCAAACCAGCCAATGAAAACTTTGTAACTATGTTTCTGCTTCTGTACGTATGCTTTCGCTTCCCCAAACCCCATAAAAAGGCCCTGAACAAAGGGCTGGCGCGCGAGTCTTCCTAAGACTTGATCGCCCGCAGGTACCTGTGTCAACTCAATAAACCTCGTGCTGTTTGCATCTGATCAGTGGACTCGGCTTGGTTTTTGGGTCCGGGGGTCTCCTCCTGAGAAGGGGTCCATTCCGGGGTGCTTGGAGCCCCGGGGGGATCTTTCACCATCAGTACAGGAAGACTGTTTGACATCGCACTGACCCCACTAACATGATCCACTCTATGGGACCCTGCAGAGCTAGTTAGGGCTCTGCCTCCACCCCTAAGGGGGGTAAACAGAGAACAGGGCATGCCCACATGGGACTTCTCCAAACAAGAAAAAGGCAGGAGTAAGGACTTGAGTTTTAGGGTCAATGTCAGAGAAAACAATCTTTAGTCTTTTGTCCAAAAATAATCAGTATCTTGAGCATATTTACTAAAGAATACAATCCTTTTCACCCTCCACCCAAATATTCCCTCCAAATGCATACTGAAAAGGACCTTAGAAGTCCAACAAAAAGGTCCTTTGAGGATACACTGATGATAAATCTGTTTTCCCTTCATTTCATTTTTATCACCCCACTTAAAATTCCTTAACAATTTCTAGGATCTCCTTTATGCCTGGCATTTGAGTACTCCATAATCAAGGATTCTGAAATATCAGAATCTAATTTTCTCTAAATTCTACTCAGGAAGGAGCACTTTACCTGGTGCAAAGAGAATCCCTCCCTCCCATCAATCCCAGTGCCTACAAATTAACACCCCTTATCTTTGCGCTTACAATAGGATTACAAAGAGAGGTCCCTCTCTGTAATCCTATCAGAAAACAGAAAGGTACCCAGCATTCAGATACTCATACACAAACTTAATTTTCTTATAACTCCCAAGCTTCTCTGATACATGAAAGAATTCCTACAGGAATTGATTTGCTATCTTTTTGTGTTTAGATGGAATGGGAATCCAAGAACAGTACTTTCCTTCTTGTTCAATAGCTGCAAGAAATGGAAGGGGGTGGGGTGGGGAGAGAAAGGTGGCATGCATAAACTGAGCCAAAAGAGAAGAGAAGCAGTAAGAAAAGACCTCCCTCCCTAGCCTTCCTTTTCCATCCTGTGGCTTATTTGTTATTTTCCCAGTGAATCCATATGACACAGTGGAGGAAACACTAAGGCACCCTAGGACCATATCTTGCTTTCAATTGAGAAATATAATGGAGCTCCTCCCTTAAGGGGAAAAGTCTTTAGGGTGTTTTGTTTTGAAGAAAGGGTGATCTAGATTAGGCACATCAAAGTCCATAAAAAACACCTGCCTCTCTTTCAGTAAATATTATCAGGATCACAACATAAAAATACTTAAGTCAATTAAGCTATTATATATATGTATATGAGCCACAGTCATGCCAGAGGAAGCTTGCTGTAATTTTTAAATGCTTTCAAGAACCTGAGCTTGTCACTTGCTGAAATCCCAGTTCAGTGGCTCACTGGCCCTCCCCCGCCCCCCATGAGGCAAAATAAAGGAAACAAACTACCCAACAGAGGTTTAGTATGCAGAACTGGAATAATTCTTTGAACACCAGAAATTGGTAAAGCATGCTTTACAATTGCAATTTTATGCTACAGGCATGTTCACATTCTTGCCAAGGGATTTGGTTTACATCAATCTCTACAAATTTATGTTCTCAGTGTATAAACTGAGTGTATGTTATGTATAACATAATAATAATCCTCTATCATAATAGAGGCCACATGGTCTAGTGAATTGTGTGCTCAATACCTTATCTACCCAGCCCTATCTACCTTATAGAAATGCTGTAAAGATTAATTAGTAGATATCTCTGGAAAGCACGATAAGTTTTTTTTTACAAAAATACCTTACAAACACAATGCAGTCATTTTAAATGAAAGAAAAATGAAAAAAAGAGACAATAATACAGCTATGAGAATAAAAAAGAAATGGCAGTTGGGATCAAAATGAGTTGACAAGATTAGAAGGAACACTAAATATGAGAAATATGAGTGTATTCGTTCTACAGATACAACAAAGGCTGGTGCTTCCCACAAGGGTATGACAACAAGGGGTTAAAACAGGCTTGACTTTCCCTTGGCCAAGTGTCCCAATTCCTCCCAGGAAGGCAAGGGCAGCCAGGACCCAGCTTGTCTTTGACCTGAATTCACCCCTAGACTCACTCCCTACCTGCCCTGATGGCCAGACCCTGAGTGTACAAATATCCTTCATAGATCATTTCCTGCAGGGGAGCCCCTATCAATTTAGGAAATGACAAGGGTGACCAGGAACCAAGAAAAGGAGAAGCTCTGCACTAGGACCCAATCTAGTCAACAAACAGGTGTCAGAAATATATATTAACCTGGGAGTTAAAGTTGTAGGAGAAAGCTAAAAATACAAATAGTACATTTTTGATTTATGAGAAGGGTTTCCCAGTTATGTAAGCCACATCGTATCAGTAGTATTGCTTTGTTTCAGGGGGAAGGGGTAGATTTTTAAAAGCATGCAGCTTTATGTGCAAATCATTACTATTATAAACTCACAAATGTCGCCTGGTAGTTAAATAATTTTTAATATTTTACTCCATAAATGAATCATTTATGGATACAGCTCAAACTTGTTAGCCTGACATTCACATCTCTTCACAATCTGGCCCCATTCAACTGCTATGTTCTCACCCTCTGTTCCAAACTAATCCTAGATTCTGTTTTGTTTGGGATTCTATAACTCACTGAAAAAGCCCATCTCCCAACTCTCAAAACACCTTTTTTAAGTGCCACTTCCTGTCCTTAGGAGTAAATCCTAACAATTCAAATACCTCCTCATCTTTACTATCTTTTTACATTATGGTGATTAGATGTCCACCTCCCTACACTCTAGTCAGAGCACAGACCCTGCACTCATCACACCATACTTTAACTCACTGATCTGATTGTAGGTACTCATCCATGTGTGTTCTGAAAGGAGAGAAACTCTGCCTTCTACAACTCTGTGCCTCATGCTCTCCCTGCTTCAAATGTTGACTCAGTGAATGGCATCAACTGCAAAAATGAATATCTACTTTTCACCAAAAGTTCTAAAGGTCATTCTTAAATTCACTGGAGTTTGGAAGAACAAAAACATAATGGCCTAGTTTTTAAAAATCTGCATGATATTTATAGGAAAGGCACATTTACAGAACATTTTATCAAGCACATGGCATTTTAAAATTATTGTTCATAATACTTACAAAGTAGGTCAAAAACATCATCTCCCCTTTAAAACTAAGGAAAGCAGACTGCAAGTAATATTTCTATACACCTTACCATACAACTATATAACAGAACTTCAGGCCCTTGTTATTGTGTTTGGCTCATAAGTATATGAAATTTGTTTTACATTAAAAAAAAAAAAGTCAATTTACTTTTGGTATTAAAGAACTGTCACCAATTAAAAGAGAGGATGTAAAAGTTCATTAAATATCTTATCAACAGGGGGACCTGGGTAGCTCAGTCGGTTAACCATCTGCCTTCAGCTCAGGTCGATGATCCTGGAGTTCCAGCATCAAGCCCCACATCCACATCAGGATCCTTGCTCAGTGGGGCATCTGCTTCTCCCTCTGCCCCTCCCCCAACTCATGCGCAAGCACACATGCTCTCTCTCTCTCTTAAATAAATAAAATCTTTAAAAAAAGATAAAATAAATATCTTGATCTAAATTATGGGCCTGGGATCATGCTATGCAGTGAAAATAAAGTTGAACAAGAAACAAATATAGTCTCTTATTCTTTCAAAGTTCACATACTGATACTCTATATATACATAATACTAAGAAGGAGGTATTTCTCCCTATCTGAATCTTACAAGAACAGCTAAGAATTTTTTTTTTGGCCTCCCTCTGCAAATACAGGAAACCACATCCATTGTCCTGAGGCCACAGTGGTCACTATGAGGATCTCAGCCAGTTCTAACATCAAAATGTCTTTGGGGGAGCCTGGGTGGCTCAGTCGGCTAAGCATCTGCTTTTGGCTCGGGTCATGGTCCCAGGGTCCTGGGATTAAGCCCCACATCGGACTCCGGCTCAGCAGGAGCCTGCTTCTCCCTCTCCCTCTGCCTGCCATTCTGCCTACTTGTGGACTCACTTGAGCTCTCTCTCTCAAATAAATAAAATCTTTGGGAACAAAAATGTCTTTGAATGAAAATAAGAACATGGACGCTATTTATTACAATGCTGGCAATCGGTAGGCACAAGGAAATAATTCCTTTTCATAGTTCTACTCGATCTCAATGACTCCCTTCCCTCTCTCTCCTTCCCCACTCCCAAAAAATCATATTCCATGGGCTCTTTGAAAGATCACTGCCATTGTTACATTTCTGTCTGGGTGGGACCAAGTCGCCCACCTCTGAGCCCTGCTGGTTGTCTCAAGGTTGTCACTCAAGAATGAAAAGAGGAGTCCAGCCTCAATTACATACCCCTCTCCCACAGCAGAGAGCCAGGATTATGCCTTTTTTTTTTTTCTGACTGCTTTTAAAATTGTCTCTTTATCTCTGGTATTCAGCCACTTTATTATGATGTACCTTGAAATGGTTTCATTTACATTCAATCTGCTTAGAATTTCCTGTATTCTTGGATCTGTAGGTTTATAGTATCCACCAAATTTGGAGAGTATTTGGACATTCTTTTTCCAAATGGTTTTCTGTTCTTTTTTTTTTTTTTTTGGTCTTGTGGGACCTACTTACAGATTAGACTACTTGATATTGACCCACCATTCACTGAGACACTGCTCAGCTTTTTCTTTCATATGTTTTCTCTCCTTGTGTCCCTTCTGGTAGTTTGTATTGTTATGACTTCATAACAATAGGAATATCCCTAGAAGTGCCACTTGGTCCATTTTTGTATATTCCATTTTTCTCCTTATTATGTTTGTATTTTCCTCTGTCTCTTGAACATATGGCACATATGCATATAATAGATGTTCAGCATCTTTGTGAATTTCATCATCTCTGTTTTTCCTGGGTATGTTTCCATTAATTTTTGTTTCCAACTACTAGTTACAGTTCATATTTTTCTGCTTCTTTACATGCAAGGTAATTTTTTAAAAAAGATTTTGTTGGGGCACTGGGTGGCTCGGTGGGTTAAAGCCTCTGCCTTCAACTCAGGTCATGATCCCAGGGTCCTGGGATCGAGCCCCACATCGGGCTCTCTGCTCAGCAGGGAGCCTGCTTTACCCTCTCTCTTTGCCTGCCTCTCTGCCTACCTGTGATCTCTGTCTGTCAAATAAATAAATAAAATATTTTAAAAATAAAAATAAATAAAAAAAAATAAAAAGATTTTGTTTATTTATTTGTCAGAGAGAGAGAGAGAGAGCACAAGCAGAGGGAATGGCAGGCAGAGAGAGAAGCAGAATCCCCACTCAGCAGGATGCTCAATGCAGGGCTCGATCCCAGGACCCTGGGATCATGGCCTGAGCCAAACTGAAGGATAATGCTTAACAGACTGAGCCACCCAGGTGTCCCGCAAGGTAATTTTTTAATTAGATACTAAACATTGTGGATTTTACATGTTTTAGTGCTAAATTTTGTTGAATCCCTTTAAAAGACTATTGAGCTTTTTTTAGTATACTCTTATGTGTGAATCAATATGATTCTCTGGTAGGCTGGTTTGTTAGAGTGGGTACAGAGCAGTCTTTAAATAAGGCCAATTCACCTCCTCTAATAAGGCAGTATCATTCTGAGGACTCTACCCAAAGCTCTGGATGTACTGAAGGCTCTCCATCCTGACTGTTGAGGATACAAGTTAGTCCCAACTCTGGGGGAATTCTGAGAATTATTTGTCCTGCGGCTTTCCAGTCATTCCTCATCCTCCTCTTAGAGTTCCACCTGTGTATTTGCTAATTTGAAAGGACCCCCTTTGCAAATCTCTGGAGCTCTCTTTTTCTATGCATGTGTTTCTACCCTTTCGGTCCTACAAATTCTCACTGCCTTACCTTCCCCAGCTCTAATCTCAGATCTGCTACTCAAAGTGCTGGATTCTGTTTTGGTTCCCCTCCCTGTGCTAGGTGTGGATACCACCTCTGGGCTATAAACTGGAGTAATCTGAAGAATCACCTCATTGGTATTCTCTTCCAGCTTGCTAAATATGGATGTCACTCAAGATTCATTTCTTTGCCTTCCCCACCCCCCACATACATGTGCTTTTAAGTCACGCTGCTGACCCTTCTTCTTTCTTATCATCAGTATGTTGACCTTTGTCCATTTTCCTTCTGAATCCCATCTTCAGTGATCCATTCTTCCTCCAATCAAATCTATGTGCCAACACCACTATAACCTAGACCAATGTTTCTCAAAGTGGGGTCCCGGAATCATTTGTATCAGAGCCATCTAAAATAAATGATTTAAGTGAATATTTCTAGGTTCTACTGAATACTTCATGTTTATCTCTGACGGTTAAGGCCCCCTGGACTTGCATTTTTAAGAAGGAAACCAAGTGATTCTTAGGTACTCTGATGTTTACAAACCACTAGGGTAGGCCTTCAATTCTAGAGATTCTTGTTCCCATTAGAGTTCTAGGAGCTTTGTCTATTTCATGGTACAGAAATGCACAATTACATTGTCTCGCCAGGACATTTCAGTCAACATCACACCGAATACAGCTCATTAATTCATTGTCTGTTTTTAAGTGATACCCTTCTAGGAAATGAGCCACAAATCGAGTTTATAAAATCTAAGCTCAGCATAAGTTCAAAAGTATTGAAATAGAATGTCTGACTTAATAAATCACCCAAAGGTTCAAAGTACTTCAACAATGCATTTGATTCTCCATTGTTCAATCAATGCAATGACATTAAACTTCTTTAAAAAATTATATATATTTTTAAAGAGCAATTGATTCTGTAGGGCTATACATTTTTAACAACATACTCGAAGGTTATAATGAGACTTCTCTGAGATCTTTTTCCTCCCTTTAACATATCAGTCTCTTACCACATAGATAAATACAGAAAATTTGATCCATGCCCCCTTAATATACTTTATAGAGATGAAATAATTTTTGGAAAGTTATTGTAGGGTTCTATATCAAAGTAAATCTGAGTTTTAAAATGGCACAGATTGCTAGGTATTTTATAGTACTATATCTCAAGGACATTTTCAAGGATGTGTCAAACATTATTAATTTAACATTTTATTTTTCATGCATAAACATCATGTTGCAAAACACTAGCACAATGTTTAGTAACTTCAAGACAGTATCATTAAAAGACACTTGATTTGTGAAGCAGTAACACAATCAGTGAACCATTCAGTTTTATGATTTTCACATTGAAAAACAGCCTGCCACAATGACTAGAACAAAGAGATAGGGAATAGCCAAAATATCTCTATGAACCCTCATCAGATACTCTTCCTTGGCCAGAAAGGAAGAGATTTCTGATATCTACTTTATGGTTAAAATTTGCCTTATTTCAAATAACAATGTTTTAGACAAAGGATTTGCATTTTGGGATAAAAAAAATGTTGTTTCCATTAAAAATTAACACTTTCCACCACAGCACAGATCTTTTCACTATTGAGGGAGCTTTCAATCAAAATATAAAAACAAAAATAGCCAAACAGAGCTGCACTTAAGTGCACAATGGAATAAAGCCATGATTTTCTTCATGGTTATTTCTAGAGCAATAGTTTCCTAAGTGTGGTTACCAATCAAAGCATTCAATATGCCTTGGGACCCTGTTAGAAATGTGAATTCTCAGGTTCTTCCCTAGTCCTGATGAGTCAGAAACTCTGGGGGTGCAGCCCAGCAAGCTAAGCTAACCAGACCCTCCAGGTGGTCTAATTCCTACTTAAGTTTGAGGACACTGGTATGGAGTTCAGTGGAACAGGAGCTTTAGGATGTAGGATAGAGAATTAGAGGATGCTTTAAAGCATTCTACATATAAGCAATTTAATTCTAAAGCTCTCAAAGTTTCTAACTTATTTAAGCCCCTCTGTATGCTTATTAGTATAAACACAACATATCTTTAAACTCCTTATCACCTGAATAAGATTATTTTAGAAATGGGAGCTTTTGCTTATTTTTAAGGAATAAAGGGCAGTGTAATAGGACAGGAAATTCAGGAAACAATAAATAAGTGCAGATACCATTTACTGGTTCCTACCATCTACCAGGCACTAGACGTGGCATTTAATACACTTTATCTCTTCTGTTGTTAATCTTCACAACAGTCTCATTTCACAAATGAGGGAACTGAAAATAAAAACTAAATATATTAAAAAATAACAAACAAAACAAAACAATACAAAAACTAAGTATTAGTAGGCAGAATAATGGCCCCCAGAAAACATCTGGGGCCTACTAATCCCCAGAACCTATGAAGATGTTGTTGCAAAGGGAAATCAAGACTGCATATAATTAAGGTCGTAAAAGGGGATTCAGGTTGCTATCATCTGGCTTTGAGATGGGGAGGGCACCCTGGATTATTCAGGTGGACCCAACATAACCATAGAGTCCTTAAAAATGGAAAAGGAAGATGAGAATCAGAGGCATGGAATTACAGAAGGAACCAGAGGGATGCAGTGTGGGAAGAATTCAACCTGCTGTTGCTGGTTTTGAAGATGAAAATGACCATGAGCTAAGAATGCATGTGAGCAGGCTCTTGAAGCTGGAAAAGGCTAGAGAACATTCCTTCCTAGGTAGAGCCTCTGGAAAGGAACACAACCCTGAACAGAACTTGATTTTAACACAGTGAGACCATGTCACGCTTTTGATCTAAAAGAACATTAAGATCATGAACTTGGTAGTTTTAAGCCAATAAACTTGTGGTTGATTTGTTACTGAAGCACAGAAAACTGACACAGTAAGCAATGTGCCACAACAATAGGAAGGGGCTGACCGATATAATGTGAACTAAGATTCTTTCTATTGGATCCTGTTGCTTTCCCATCAATACCCATTGATATTCAGGTCTTAACAGCTCTTACAGCATACTGCTATTTCTAATGCTGCCCTACTTACAATTAACAATCTCTTCAGGAGTACTAGACTCTTTCCCAGTGGGGATCGCCTATCAGCAGTCCTTCACCAGATCAGGCTTGCAGATGTTCTGTGATTGACTAAAGCAGTGTTTTAGAAGTCTATACTCCCTACTTCTCCAGTTCTGTCATTTACACTTTTCTTACAGGTGGCCCGGGTCACACATTTATGCTACCAGCTTGGCATGGTAAGCACTTTTTTTACTATTCCTGTTGTAAATAAAAAGTGAAGTTCTCTCATCACAAAAACCCATAGTTTTAGAAGTTCGTGCCAATGTACTAGAGCATGAAAAAAATAAAATATATTACTGTTAAAAAGGGAAAGATCTAGATGGCATTCTCTGCAGAAGATATCACTGGTTCCCAACCAAGTACTTTAAAATTTTTTTGGATTAAATGTATTGGCTCACAAGAAAAATCATTTTATATTTTGTGAACTTGCAAAAAGTAGTTAAGAATACAACAAGAAATATACTAATACATACTTCATTTTAAATACACTGATATTTAGACCAAAATACACTAATATAAATATTAGTTACACATATACAGGTAAATTTTAGATAATTGGGTTGTTGATTTCATGACTGCAATCCACACATTTCTCATGGAAATTATGCCATATATCTTAAATACACACCTTTTAGTATGATACTTGAAAAAAAATTCAAATACACTTTTTAAAAAAGACTTTGAAAAATACTGGTTTAGATGAAGAACAGAGTATTTTAAAACAAACTAAATGGCATTCCCATTGATATTCTTTTTTTTTGTAGTTTCTTTGTTTTAAATTTTTTAATTTTTTATTTTTTATAAACATCTAATATATTTTTATCCCCAGGGGTACAGGTCTGTGAATCGCCCTGTTTACACACTTCACAGCACTCACCAAAGCACATACCCTCCCCAATGTCCATAATCCCACCCCCCTTCTCCCAACCCCCCTCCCCCCAGCAACCCTCAGTTTGTTTTGGGAGATTAAGAGACACTTATGGTTTGTCTCCCTCCTAGTCCCATCTTGTCCCATTGATATTCTAATTGAAGTTTTATCAAAACTAAAATTTGGTATCTATATAATTGAAACTTAATTTTTCTTTTCTCTTTGAAACACTGACTTATATGTCTAATAGTCTTTTATATTTATTTTTCCCAGGTTTCAGACACAAAGGAATACAATTCCCAAAATATCTCTTTCACAACTCTAGATTTATGTGCTATATTCTCTATCCATAATGAAGTTCCTCCTTTTCCCAAAAAGAGAATGCAATGCTCCTTCTAGGACAGGGAACATCTGCCCTATCAATTCTTCTTTTGCCAATCTCAGGCAACATGTAATCTTTGTCTGTATTCCCTAGCACACTGATGCACATCCAATATAATACTTGAATTTTAATGTAATTATTTGCTGACTCCTTTGCATCTCTCCACAAAACAAGAAGCTACTCTAGGACAACACCAGTGTAATTCATATTTCTATCCCATTTAAAAGAATTCCTATCTGGCAGAAAGAATTCCAAAATCCTTTAAAACAAAACAAAAAAAAAAACCTCCTTAGGGGTTAAAGAATAGTCCCTGGAGGAGACAGTTTGGGATTCAATGTATAACTAACTTTCCCTAATTTTGTGACCCTGGTTCAGAAAATTTCACCAAGTCTTCCGTTTCCTTCTACATAAATGGGACATAATATTTCACTTCATCTGGGGCACCTGGGTGGCTCAGTGGGTTAAACCTCTGCCTTTGGCTCAGGTCATATCTCAGGGTCCTGGGATGGAGCCCTGCATCCCCCATCAGGCTCTCTGCTTAGTGGGGAGCCTGCTTCCCCCTCTCTCTCTGCCTGTCTCTCTGCCTACTTGTGATCTCTCTCTGTCAAACAAATAAATAAAATAAAATAAAAATCTCACTTCATCCATTGTTGTGAAAGTCAAAGCAGATAATACAAGTAAAGATATCAATATAAAGTAGGGGTAGTTGTTACAATAATGACTCTGTAACAACAGATAAAAAACTGTGGGTTGATAGAGGGGTTGGAGGGGATGGGCTAGATGGGTGATGGGTACTGAAAGGGGCATTTGTGATAAGCACTGGGTGTTGTATGTAAGTGATCAGTCACTGAATTATACTCCAGAAACCAATATCGCTCTGCATGTTAACTAAAATTTAAATAAAATAATAATAATAAATGACTCTGCCGGGTGCCTGGGTGGCTCAGTGGGTTAAAGCCTCTGCCTCTGGCTCATGTCATGATCCCAGGGTCCTGGGATCGAGCCCCGCATCAGGCTCTCTGCTTGGCAGGGAGCCTGCCTCTCCTCTCTCTGTGCTTACCTCTCTGCCTACTTGTGATTTCTGTCTGTCAAATAAATAAATAAAATCTTAAAAAATAATAATAATAATAAACGACTCTGTATTCCAGACTTTCATAGAATTTTACTTCGTTTTAGTTGGTTGAGATTTCTGAAACCTTACCAGAAGTAGCAAATATCATTTACCAGACTCTCACTACAAAAGTAAAGTGCCTAATAAAATTTTAGGAAAAGCAAAACTCAGGCTTTCCCACAGAAATATAACAGGCCAAAACATTTTCCAGAAATTTCCTGACTTAACAAGTTGTTCAGTCTACTAAAATTAAATAACAATAATAATTAAACTGTCTGAGGAAAGAAGAGATACCCCATTAATTGAAGTAGAATTCAATTCATTTCAGCCATCTTTCTGTGACGGCTTAGCATAGGTAACACATGAACCAAAAGCACAGGGGGGGATGTACAAAGAGAAAGTATATCCAGTTACCTATCCACACACTGTAATCAGATGGGCTCAAGCAGACAATAATGCAGAATTTGAGAAAGCCTATTTGATATACCGGTGACAGAGCTTTTATGCTTATAGATGTGGACGATGTTTTTTTAATCCTTGCTTTTACCTGATTTCCCAGTCTCTATCATATTACATAATTTCCACAAGGACAATTAAAAATATTTCTATTTGACATCCTGCTATACAAAGTACATTCCTTAAATTTATTTTGTAATTTTATTTTACTAAATTTAAGTATATGTCAACTATTCTTTTAAAAAGGCAACCAATAAATGTTTGCTGTGCATGTCTCATGAACAGAGCATTTTGTTATTCCTAACCCTGGTACCAATAATCAGTATTTCCAGAGTGACCAATACTGATTAAATCACCCTTTCCTCAAGACACAGTTTCTTTCCCTCACATCTCTTTTTTTTTCTTTATACAGTGTACCCTCAAGTTAAAGTGTTATTCTAATTCTGTTTCTCTTCTGTCACTTGAATTACCAAACTAGTCTTCTTTGGGGACTCCATGGGTTTCAAAAACACCAGCTTCTCATTTCTGTCCATAATTATTGAATTTTGCAAACACCTGCCTGCATTTTATATATTGGGTTTTATTACTAAGTCAATTAACTAAATTAAGGTTTTAGAGCAAGGGATAAAACTTGTTACTTTTCATCTCTCTCATTTTAGCAGACAGAGAGTATTATTTGAAAATAACCTTAAGTATACCAACAACAACCGATGAAATTTTAAGATTTAGCTAAATAATACAATGGCGAGGACTTAATTTTTGCTTATCCATTATGATGGCTTAAGACATGCTAAGAGTAGAGTTTACATATTTGTGTAAAATATATTCTGCCTCTGCATTATCCTAAATTCAATTAAGCTTTCTTAAATAATTTATGACCCTAAAAACTATTATCAATTTGCAAATATGAATAAACGACAGAGGGCTGAGCAACTCAAGCAGGAAATCACAGTCCTTTGGGAACAAAGCCAGAGTCACTGAAAAATATATTTGTGCAGAATTATGGTAAAAAACAGGAATATCCTACATAAACAGGTATAAAATCACATATGTGATTCCATTATACTTTATGGAAATCCTTAAGTTCTTAATAATGAATTTTCTTCCACAAGCTAACCGTATGAATAATCTGCATTTGAGGCAGACTAGATAATAATCTTTATGTGTGTCACAATGACTATTTTCAACTACTATTCTCTAAATTTAAAATAATATAATGAAAACTTCACAGCACCTACATTGTATTTGCTGCTTAAAAAGACAAAAAGACAAAAGAAACCTTGACTAATCCAAGAAGAATAAGATATTTCAGAGAAATGAAATGTAAAATACCATTAACCATTCTTCATAGCACAGTCATTTATATATAAATGCATAGAGAATATTTTATGTAGGAAGGCCAGAGTAGAAAAGGGGAAATGAACATTTGTGTACTAAAATACACTCAGATATATGTTGAGAGTACAATACGCAGCCTGCATAACTGTCTAAGATTCCATTTGCTTTAGGCTAGGTCTGCAGCTTGGAGGAGACTGCTATGAGGTTCATTCAAAGACAACCCCCTTCCAAAACTGGTTAATTACCATAAGATAGGGTAAGATAAAGACCTTAAATTCACAAAGGACTACTTTAGCAATGCCACTAAAGAAAGTGTTGTCGTCAGTTTGTGGCCTGGCTGGATCTGGATCACTTGAGAGGAGAGTCTTGAGCCCCATCTCATAATGATGAATTTCTGGGAGTGATGTTTAAGAACATGGGTTTAGGGGCACCTGGGTGGCTCAGTGGGTTAAGCCGCTGCCTTCGGCTCAGGTCATGATCTCAGGGTCCTGGGATCGAGTCCCGCATCGGGCTCTCTGCTCAGCAGGGAGTCTGCTTCCTCCTCTCTCTCTGCCTGCCTCTCTGCCTACTTGTGATCTCTCTCTGTCAAATAAATAAATAAAATCTTTAAAAAAAAAAAAAAAAGAACATGGGTTTAATGATTTTGGTGAATTTAACTGTAGTAGTTGACAATATCCATATGGGGACACACACATAGTTTATTACAGAGTCCTTACAGGGTCCTGAAGTCTTAGAATGAAACTCTAACCCCATGTAATTCTATACGCACAGCAAAGTTTGAAAAGCACTGCTCTAGGACAGAGGTCACCAAACTTTTACTTAAAAGCACCTGAGAGAAAAATTTTAAGGCTTTGAAGGCCTTTTGCTCTCTGTCACAACTTCTCAATTCCGCCATTATAGCACAAGAGCATTGTAGACAATATGTACAGGAATGAACATGGCCAAGGGCCAATGTAGATGGAACTATAATTTCATATATTTTTCATGGGTATAAAGAAGAAATCTTCTTCCTTTCTTTTACAAAAACCATTACTGGATCACAATGTACAAAGACAGGCCAAAGGCCAGATTTGACCATAATTTGCCAATCTCTGCTGCAGAATATGGAAAAACCACAGGGCAGAAATCAGTGTGCATAGAGGGCAATAATGTTTAAAAATTGGCCCTGAGGAAAAAAAAAAAAAAAAAAGGTTGATTATGATATAGCACTTCACAGGAAAGACCCAGAAGCAGTAGCAGTGATATACCTGGGCCTAGGCAAAAAGCTGTGTAGAGGTTGCAGGAATAGAATTTAAGTGGGGAAAATGGCCTGGATTAGAACAAAGTCAGTAAGGGACTGAGTCCAAATCTGATCACAGTAGTTAGTTTTCCATTCCTGTTTCTCATTCTCATTTATAGTCAGGAAACCTAAACACTAATCCTAGGTCTGGCAAATCTAACCAAGTAATCTTAGGCAAATTAGTTTTCATACTACAAATTAAGGTGACTGTTTCAAATAAATCTTAATTCTTCAAAATGAAACTTTCAGAATTCTGAAAGCAAGGCATATGTGAAGCCAACATACCTTCAACTTTAGGACCTTATAAAGTCACATGCCAATGCCATACATGGACAGCAGATGCCACTGAGGCAATTATTCATAGCATACTCTTAGAAACATTAATAAGGAACATGTAAATAATGTCAAGTTTAAATTTACATCCTTATACAGTGTGTGCTCAAGAACATGGAAACAAATGAATTCACCACAATCAAATATCTCCTCTACACAGAAGCATCTAATCGAACTCCAAGTCCTTTGAGTGAAAGTCAAACTCCCAGGCACTACAAATGTTCAAGTCACTGGAGCCAACTGCCTCCTCAACCTCATTTCTTTCTGTTATCCACCTGGCTCCTTGCCCTCCAGCCTCAGTGGCCTTCACAGTGGCTATTTCTGGACACACTAGGTAGGTACCCACCATATGACCTTTGACTTGGCTCTTCCCTTCCCTGAACTACTCTGCTGGCAGATGTCCCTATGGCTCATACCCTCACCTTCTTTACACCTTTGCCCAAGACCCTACTCAGTGAAACCCACCCAGACTATTCAGTGTAAAATTACAACCTGTCCCTGCCCTCACCTCTCGACAAGCCCCCACCATCCCACTCTATCATCTTTTCCCCAGCTATTACTACTTTCTAGTCTTATTTAGAATGGGAGCTGTGGATGGTCTCCTGTGACACCCCCCCAATCCCCTGCCACAAAAGCTTCTCCAGAGAACTGATTAATGTGTTCCTTTTATTCACTGGTGCATTCTAAGTATCCAGCACAGTGCCTGGCATGAAAAAGGTGCTTGAAAAATACTTACTGAACAAATGAATTAATGTTTGTCTTCATGGAAGGCAAATATCACTACTTTTAAACCATAGGTGTAAAAATAGAACAACTGCACCATTGTTTAAAAAAAAAAATTTTTTTTTGCATCACTTTAAATACAATTCTATTTCCCAAAATAACAATGTTTTTATTCACGGTGTATTTTTTTAAATCTAAAAATGAGAAATTTTCTTGTCAATTTTCTCAAATATCCTGATGTCTGGTGCTAAGTACAGAAACCAAAATAGTATTTTTCATCACTCTCAATGTTTTAAAGATGTTAAGTAAAAGTATGTATCACATTCAAGTGCAGGAAAATTTTATGTTTAATTGCTACTTGCTTTAAAATGTAAGATAAAACATAAGTTTAAAGAAATGTTAAGCACAAAAGCATATTATGTTTTCAAGCATTATAATATCTGCATTCAAAAACTAAAACTAATGATGTACTGTATGCAGACTAACATAACATAATAAAAAATTTATTTCTTTAAATTCTAAAAGCAGAAAGTCTTTTTTCCTTCTTTTTAGAAGGAAACACAATTCTATAAATGCACATCTAAGTATTACACAGTTTATACAATTTTGTGTTAATATGCATACTCTTCGAATCCACTTTAGAGTAATCATTGCTGATACATTCTTTGATAACTAGACTGCCTTGTTTCTGCTATGAGAAAACTCTATTATTATATTCTTATTTTAGATAAGGATATTATCTCAATGATTTACATTCTAGAACTACCTAAACTAAAACAAAGTGGTTTGCTTTTATTGCCTTGCCTGACATAGGTAGGTTATTTTCTAGCACATTCAAAAATGTCCATTAAGAACAGACAGTGCAGATAGTTCCACTCATTCTAAGTCCCTACTACTAAGCTAAAAAACAAACAAAAACACACCAAACCCCTCCTCACTTTTAAAGATGCCAAAGAGGAGGAGAAACTTGAGTATCCTCCACCTAAGGACTATTTACCCTCTTTTTGTTCTAGTCTACTTACTCAAAACACGTATTTGGAAGAAGTTAAAACTAAAGTCTTCCATGCTGCTGTCAATAAACACTTTTACTTGATCTTCTTTGAAATTTCTTCATGATCTGATAGTCTTATCCTTTCCCTTCTTGAAATGTTCTCTCCCCTTCAATATCCTGTTGCTCAATTTCACAGTTTTCTCTTAATTCTCTGAATCTCCCTTCTGTCTCCTTTCCAGGCCTGATTTGCTGGACTCTTACAGATTACCATAAGTGCAGGTGTTCATGAGAACCGATTTTATAGTTAAGATCTTTCTCCTGACCTTTAGGATATTCAAACTATGGGTCAGCTCCACCTGGATGATCCACACTCACTAAATCAGTACCATCCACACCCCCCTTACACACACACACACACTCTATCTGCCTCCTCTCAAATAACCCATATCTCAAAAATGACATCACAATCCACTACACTTGAACAGTTAGGAAAGAGAAAATCACCTCTGCCTTCTTTTTAGTCCCATA
The DNA here is from genome assembly GCF_020171115.1 of Neogale vison. Taxonomy (NCBI): domain Eukaryota; kingdom Metazoa; phylum Chordata; class Mammalia; order Carnivora; family Mustelidae; genus Neogale; species Neogale vison. The sequence continues at coordinate 72,640,655 of NC_058091.1, read as the reverse complement.
TGCCACGTCAACCGTCAACTCCTACCAATTCCACCTTCACACCATTTATGAAACCAATTGATTTCATTCAAGTCTGTGCTACCAATGGCCTAATTCATGTCCTCTCTCCCTATCTCTAACCTGAACTACGAACAGAATCTCCTAAGTTGTCAGGCTAATTCCAGTACTGCCTATCAGCTCTGCATTCCCAACTAGATTTTCCAAGGTTATACCCACCACCACCACCCCCGCTTTTTTTGTCCATTGAACTTACTTCTGGATATCCTGGGACTTTTTACTATGGTCTCTATTACTGACATTCCTTTAAGGAGTAGAGGTCTCTATCAATCTATAGAATACAGATATTTTCTATACATCTGTATATATATTTTATCTGTATATATAGAATACAGATTTTTTATAAAATATAAAAATACAGATGACTTCGTGGGTGGAGGGGGGCTATGTGTGAAGGTGTCCCTATGGCTAAAGAGTGGGACAAAGAATAGGTACTTAGAGATACCATTAATGTATTTGTCCTGTTATACTTCTCATATAATATATGAGATAGATAGATAGATAGATAGATAGATGCCACACCTGGGTTATTTTTATAACAAAAAAAAAGGGATTTAATATGGAATGGATAGCATTCAGTGTTCACTTGTATTACTCTGTTATAAATCATGTATTCTCTAAGTAGAAATGACTTTTGCTACCACAAGAGGTTAACATAATCTCTTCTATAAGTGATTTTCTTAAGCTGGAAGACTTAAAGCTGTGGCATGAAGATTCATTGCTTCATTTTATTCCACTAAAATAAAATGTTCAAACACATTTCTTTCTACAGTGGAAACTTTTTCTTTAAAACACTTCGGGGACACCCGAGTGGCTCAGTTGGTTAAGTGTCTCCCTTCAGCTCAGGTCATGATCCCAGAGTCTAGGGATCCAGGCCCTCTTCAGGAACCCTGGTCGGCAGGGAGTCTGCTTCTCCCTCTGCTTACTGCTCCACTTGCTTGTGCGCTCTCTCTCTCTTTCCCTATCTCATTCTATCTCAAGTAAATAAATAAATGAATAAAATCTTTAAAAAAAATAAAACACTTGGAATATTTTTACATAGAATTTAAAGAGCATAGCATCTCCACTGTCATTGTAGCTCCAAGAGCTGATTATCCCAATTACAACACTCATTCAACAATTATTTGAAGTCTAGGTACTTATTGAAACAACAGAGGAGTTTACCATCAGAAGACAAAAACTGCACTGTAGTCAAAATGAAAAACAGTCATGGAAGATCCTATCACAGCCCATGACTTACGCAAGCATTAAATTCACTTTGAATATATTCCATATTTTGCCTGTGGCTTACTTCAAAAGACTAAGAGAGCAGCACTGTGCCTTCTGCTCTTCAATGGTAAACAGTGATGTAAGAGCTCTTTCCACATAATCCTGTCAAGCAAAACCAAAGTGTGATACTGAGAAGGAGGCACATAATTGCTTTATGAGAAAAAAATACCTGAGGATAATCCTCAAAATAGCAAGTTTTCTTAAGTTAATATAACTACAAAAGATAACAGCATTTCTACCATGGGAAGGGACAAGATGGCGGGGGAATAGGAAGAGGCGCCTTTTCAGCTGGTACCCCAAAGTGAGCTGATTACCTACCAAAGAACTCCGATCACCCATGAAATCAGCCTGAGATCAGAATTATACACGTCTGGATCTCTACAGGGGCAGAAGACGCCAGTGAGCAGGTAAAGTGGAATGGGAACAGCGGACTGATATAGGAAGATAAACAAAAGGGGGAGGGAGCCACCAGAGGCGACCAGATGGAAAGTAATACCGCAATACGAACGAGAGTGCCCTGCGTCTGGGGACCAGCATTAACTTGGAGACTGGTTGAAAGCACTCCAAAAGAGCAAAGGATCGCGGGGGGAAATTGTGGGAATCGGGGCGGCTAAGGACAGGGACTTAAGTTCCCGGTCCCAGGACAGCCTCCCCGGCGCTGAGGTAGAGAGAGTGCGGCTGAAAGACCAGCTCCTGGTCCCTAAGCCGCCAGCCCGCATGAGAATGCCTGGGTTCTGGCTCCTGTGAGGGGATGGGAGCCGCACCGGTCTCCAGAACGCGCGCTAGCCCTACCACAAAGCTTGAGATACGTGCACGTCCCTCAAGCTCCCCTGAGTTACAAAGGCCTGGCCACTCCCAGCCCGGGCCGGCGGCAAAATCTCAGTGTGCAATCGCTGCTTGGAACCTCTCTGGCGGTCGGGAGCTCCCAGACAGCCGCCACTGCCTTGGCTTGGGGTATGAGCAAAAGATCCTGAGCCCCCAGGGTCTGCAACTTGGAACCTGCTCTGCCAGCGGCTAAGGGGGAATTTATTCAGCTTCTGCACCCAGACTCAGGCTTCTCTCTGAGAGGGAGATTAGGGTGCGGTTTGATTTCTTCTAATACTACAAAAACCATCAAAGGCGGTCAAGGTGAGAGGGAAAAAAGTGAACAAGCATAAAAACCGCCAGAGAACAAAAGCCTGAAAAAAACCAGTTTCCCCAGAGCCCACCCCCTTGAGGGGGGCAGGGGGACTCAACTCAGGAAACATCATTGACTGACAACCCACGTGGCAGGCCCCTCCCCCAGAAAACAAATCAAGAAAGAAAAAAAAAAGGACTACAAGAGAACGACCACTACTTCATAGGAAAACTTGTATTGTTCACTCGTTTCCACTATTCCGGTTCATTTTTTTTTTTTTTACACATAGGTAATTTTTTTAACCTATTTACCATCACAGCAAGCTGTACAGTACATCAAATTCCATAATACCTTTCTAACCTGAACTTTTTGATACATACACCTATGTTTTTCTTTTGCATTTTTATGTTTTGAATTCCTTTTTTTAAAATTTTAGTTTAGTTTAGTCTAGTATATTCCTTTTTATTTTTATCCTCTAATATTCATATAGAGTTAACTTCAAAGGAATCCCCTTTCCCCAATCAATACTACCCCTATAGGTAAACCAATTTTTAATCCCCTTTATCTTAGGAAAGTTGAGTCCTTTAACAAAGATATCAAGATACATACAGGAAGAATCAAAACAACCTTCCTCAGACACACTGAGAATTTAAAAGAACTCTCCCATCTTCTTCCACCAGTGTTTCTGTGTTTTTTGTGTTTGTCCTGATAGCATATAAATTTTACACTTGTGGTTCTTTTTGACGAGGTTCTTTCTTTATTTGCATATATATATTTTCTTTCTCTTGCCATATACTTGTATCAGTCTTTTTATCTCTTTTTGTTTGTCTACTTCATAAATCTTACCTTGAGGTCCATCTGGGCTGAACCTTCTTTTTCATCTTCCCTTTCTTTCCTCTCTCTCTCTCTCTCTTTTTTCTTTTTCTTCTTTTTCATTTTTTTCTTTTTCTTTTTCTTTTTCTTTTTCTTTTCTTTTGTCTCTCATTTGGGTGGGGAATCCTGATTGCTCAGAAGTGTTCCAGGGTGCACCCTGACTGCACCAGAGTTGATACATCCAGCTACATCTGTTCAGTCATCTCCCACCAAAATGACTAGGAGGAGGAATGCCCAACAGAAGAAAAATACAGAGGATGGACCTTCTGCAACAGAGCTAACGGCTATCAACATAGACAATATGTCAGAAAGAGAATTCAGGCTAACAATTATCCAGGCAATAGCTAGGTTGGAGAAAGCCATGGATGACCAAACAGAACTGATTAGGGCCGAACTGAAAGCGACCAGACAGGATGTTCACAATGTTAGGGCGGAGCTTAAAGCTACCAGGGAGGAGGTTCACAATGCTCTCAATGAGTTCCAATCTAATCTAAACTCTCTCAAAGCTAGGGTAACTGAGACAGAAGATAGAATTAGTGATCTGGAAGACAAACAGATAGAAAGGATCAGGAGGAAGCCTAGAACAAACAGCTTAGAAACCACGAAAACAGAATCAGGGAAATAAATGATGCCATGAAGCGTTCCAACGTCAGAATTATTGGAATCCCTGAAGGGGAGGAGAAAGAAAGAAGTCTAGAAGACATAGTGGAACAAGTCCTTCATGAAAATTTTCCGAATCTCACGAATGAAACCAGCGTTCATGTACTAGAGGCTGAACGGTCTCCACCCAAGATTATACATTCCAAAAAAACATCACGACACCTGATAGTCAAATTGAGGAATTATAATTGTAGGTATAATCTCTTGAAAGCCGCCAGGGCAAAGAGGCTCCTTACTTACAGAGGGAAGCCCATCAGAATAACGTCAGACCTGTCCACAGAGACCTGACAAGCCAGAAGAGGCTGGCAAGATATATTCAGGGCACTAAATGAGAAGAACATGCAGCCAAGAATACTTTATCCAGCAAGACTGACATTCAAAATGGATGGAGAGATAAAGAGTTTCCAAGACCGGCAAGGCTTAAAAGACTATGCAACCACCAAGCCGACACTGCAGGAAATATTAAGGGGGGGTTCTATAAAAGAGGAAAAATCCCAAGAATAGCATTGAACAAATATATAGAGACAGTCTACGGAAAGAAAGACTTCAAAGGTAACTCGATGTCAATAAAAACGTATCTATCAATAATCACTCTCAATGTGAATGGCCTAAATGCACCCATAAAACGGCACAGGGTTGCAGATTGGATAAAACGACAGGACCCATCCATATGCTGTCTACAAGAGACCCATTTTGAACCTAAAGATACACGCAAAAAAAAAAAAAAAAAAAAGATACACGCAGACTGAAAGTGAAGGGGTGGAGAAGCATCTTTCATGCCAATGGGACTCAAAAGAAGGCTGGGGTAGCGATTCTCATATCAGATAAATTAGACTTCAAACTAAAGACTGTAGTCAGAGATACAGAAGGACACTACATAATCCTTAAAGGGACTATCCATGAAGATGATCTAACAATTGTAAATATCTATGCTCCCAATATGGGAGCAGCCAATTACTTAAGAAAACTGTTAATCAAGATAAAGAGTCATATTGATATGAATACACTAATCGTAGGAGATCTTAACACGCCTCTTTCATAATTAGACAGATCATCGAAGCAAAAAATCAATAAAGAAACAAGAGCATTGAATGACACATTAGACCAGATGGACCTCATAGATATATACAGAACATTCCACCCTAAAACAACAGAATACTCATTCTTCTCAGGTGCACACAGAACCTTCTCCAGAATAGACCACATACTGGGTCACCAAATCAGGACTCACCGATACCAAAAGACTGACATTATTCCCTGCATATTCTCAGATCACAATGCTTTGAAACTGGAGCTCAATCACAAAGAAAAGTTCGGAAGGAACTCAAACACCTGGAAGCTAAAGATCATCTTGCTTGGATCAACCAGGAGATCAAAGAAGAACTGAAACAATTCATGGAAACCAATGAGAATGAAGACACTTCGGTCCAAAACCTATGGGATACAGCAAAGTCGGTCCTAAGGGGAAAATACATAGCCATCCAAGCCTCACTCAAAAAAATTAAAAAATCCAGAACAAACCAGCTGTCTCTACACCTTAAAGAACTGGAGGATCAACAACAAATCAAACCAACTCCACACATAAGAAGGGAAATCATCAAGATTAGAGCTCAGATCAATGAGGGAGAAACCAGAGATACAGTAGAACGTATCAATGAAACTAGAAGCTGGTTTTTTGGAAGAATCAATAAGATCAATAAGCCACTGGCCACACTAATCCAAAAGAAAAGAGAGAAAGCCCAAATTCATAAAATTATGAATGAAAAGGGAGAGATCACAACTAACAGCAAGGAAGTAGAAACAATCATCAGAAGTTATTACGAACAGTTATATGCCAATAAGCTTAGCAACCTAGATGAAATGGATGCATTCCTGGAAAAATATAAACTACCAAAATTGAACCAGGAAGAAATCAACAACCTGAATAGACCGGTATCTAATAACGAGATTGAATCAGTGATCAAAAACGTCCCAAAGAACAAGAGCCCAGGATCTGACGGATTCCCTGAGGAATTCTACCAAACCTTCAAAGAAGAAATAACACCTATTCTCCTGAAGCTGTTTCAAAAAATTGAAGCAGAAGGAAAACTTCCAGACTCTTTCTATGAAGCCAGCATTACCCTGGTCCCCAAACCAAGCAAGGACCCTACCAAAAAGGAGAATTTCAGACCAGTATCACTGATGAATATGGATGCTAAGATTCTCAACAAGATCCTAGCCAACAGGATCCAACAGCACATTAAAAAGATTATCCACCATGATCAGGTGGGATTCATCCCTGGGCTACAAGGATGGTTCAACATTCGCAAATCAATCAACGTGATACAACAAGTTAATATGAGAAGAGAGAAGAACCACATGGTCCTCTCAATTGACGCAGAAAAAGCATTTGACAAAATCCAGCATCCGTTCCTGATTAAAATGCTTCAATGTATAGGGATAGAGGGAACATTCCTGAACCTCATCAAATCTATCTATGAAAGACCCACAGCAAATATCATCCTCAATGGGAAAAAGCTTGCAGCCTTCCCATTGAGATCAGGAACAAGACAAGGATGCCCACTTTCACCACTCTTGTTCAACATAGTATTAGAAGTCCTAGCAACAGCAATCAGACAACAGAGAGAAATAAAAGGTATCCAAATTGGTAATGAAGAAGTCAAACTCTCTCTCTTCGCAGATGACATGATTCTTTATATGGAAAACCCAAAAGACTCCACCCCCAAACTACTAGAACTCATACAGCAATTCAGCAACGTGGCAGGATACAAAGTCAACGTGCAGAAATCAGTGGCTTTCTTATACACTAACAATGAAAATACAGAAAGGGAAATTAGAGAATCGATTCCATTTACTATAGCACCAAGAACCATAAGATACCTGGGAATAAACCTAACCAAAGAGGTAAAGGATCTGTACGTGAGGAACTACAGAACACTCATGAAAGAAATTGAAGAAGACATAAATAGATGGAAGACCATTCCATGCTCTTGGATCGGAAGAATAAACATTGTTAAAATGTCTATACTGCCTAGAGCAATCTATACTTTTAATGCCATTCTGATCAAAATTCCACCGGCATTCTTTAAAGAGCTGGAGCAAATAATCCTAAAATTTGTATGGAATCAGAAGAGACCCTGAATCGCTAAGGAAATGTTGAAAAACAAAAATAAAGCTGGCGGCATCACGTTACCTGATTTCAAGCTTTATTACAAAGCTGTGATCACCAAGACAGCATGGTACTGGCATAAAAACAGACACATAGACCGGTGGAACAGAGTAGAGAGCCCGGATATGGACCCTCAACTCTATGGTCAATTAATCTTCGACAAAACAGGAAAAAATATATAGTGGAAAAAAGACAGTCTCTTCAATAAATGGTGCTGGGAAAACTGGACAGCTATATGTAGAAGAATGAAACTCGACTATTCTCTTACACCGTACACAAAAATAAACTCAAAATGGATAAAAGACCTCAACGTGAGACAGGAATCCATCAGAATCCTAGAGGAGAACATAGGCAGTAATCTCTTCGATATCAGCCACAGCAACTTCTTTCAAGATATGTCTCCAAAGGCAAAGGAAGCAAAAGCGAAAATAAACTTCTGGGACTTCATCAAAATCAAAAGCTTCTGCACAGCAAAGGAAACAGTCAAAAAAACAAAGAGGCAACCCACGGAATGGGAGAAGATATTTGCAAATGTCACTACAGACAAAAGGTTGATATCCAGGATCTATAATGAACTCCTCAAACTCAACACACACGAAACAGGCAAACACATCAAAAAATGGGCAGAAGATATGAATAGACACTTCTCCAATCAAGACATACAAATGGCTATCAGACACATGAAAAAATGTTCATCATCATTAGCCCTCAGGGAGATTCAAATTAAAACCACATTGAGATATCACCTTACACCAGTTAGAATGGCCAAAATTAACAAAACAGGAAACAACATGTGTTGGAGAGGATGTGGAGAAAGGGGAACCCTCTTACACTGTTGGTGGGAATGCAAGTTGGTGCAGCCTCTTTGGAGAACAGTGTGGAGATTCCTCAAGAAATTAAAAATAGAGCTTCCCTATGACCCTGCAATTGCACTCCTGGGTATTTACCCCAAAGACACAGATGTCGTGAAAAGAAGGGCCATCTGTACCCCAATGTTTATAGCAGCAATGGCCACGGTCGCCAAACTATGGAAAGAACCAAGATGCCTTTCAACGGATGAATGGATAAGGAAGATATGGTCCATATACACTATGGAGTATTATGCCTCCATCAGAAAGGATGAATACCCAACTTTTGTAGCAACATGGACGGGACTGGAAGAGATTATGCTGAGTGAAATAAGTCAAGCAGAGAGAGTCAATTATCATATGGTTTCACTTATTTGTGGAGCATAACAAATAGCATGGAGGAGAAGGGGCGTTAGAGAGGAGAAGGGAATTTGGGTAAATTGGAAGGGGAGGTGAACCATGAGAGACTATGGACTCTGAAAAACAATCTGAGGGGTTTGAAGTGGCGGGGAGGTGGGAGGTTGGGGTACCAGGTGGTGGGTATTATAGAGGGCACGGCTTGCATGGAGCACTGGGTGTGGTGAAAAAAGAATGAATACTGTTTTTCTGAAAATAAATAAATTGGGAAAAAAAAATTGCAAAAAAAATAATAATAATAAAAAAAATAAATAAATAAAAGAAAGAGAATCTCAGGGGATTCTACTGATGTTATTTTGGTTATTATATTGGTACGCGTATGTTTGCTTATTGTTCTTTATATCTTCTACACAGTCGTCTATTTAGAAAAATATTTCCACTTTGTATATTTTATATATTTATTATTTATGTTTATTAAATATTTTGTTTCATATGAAAATAAATATTTATAAAACTGATATACTCAGAATGAGAAAGACCAGAAAAATAGAGGGGGGAAAAATGGCCAGAGTTTTGCTTTTCATTGTTGTTGTTTTGTTTTTAATAAAAGTACAATATAGGTTTTTAGATCTAAGGAAGGAAAAGATGGTCCAGTAATGTCAATGTTACACCAAAGTCAAGAGAAAAAGGGCTTGGAAAAAATCAGAGCCCTTTTGTCATCTAAAGATGGTAATTTTCAGATCCATAAAAGGGATAACAGTCAAGCAATAAGGTATCAAGCTACTAAGTATAAGAGAATAATTCTGAGAGAAACTAGAGGCGGTTTAAGTAGAAACTCCCCTCCAAGAAGTTTGGCTATGAAGAACAGATGTGCACAGTACAGTGAAAATTTTTTTCTGCCGGATGAAACCTTAGATTTGCAGAGAGAGGTAGGTATCATTGGACACATGATATATGTTGGGTTGGGCTGATCTGGGAGAAAGAAATCAAAAATGCAGAAGAAAGAAGATAATCACAGAAATTATATGGGCACTTTTACATAAATAATAATATAGTCTTAGGCATTAAAAGTCAAAATGGATGAAAGACCTAAAGTGAGACAGGAATCCATCAAAATCCTAAAGGAGAACACCCGCAGCAGCCTCTTCAACGTTGGCCGCAGCAACTTCTTGCTAGACACATCCCCAAAGGCAAAGGACACAAAGGCAAAAATGAATGACTGGGACTTCATCAAGATAAGAAGCTTCTGCACAGCAAAAGAAACAGTCAACAAAACTAAAAGGCAACCCATGGAACGGGAGAAGATATTTGCAAATGACATATTATATAAAGGCCTAGTATCCAAAATCTATAAAGAACTTATCAAACTCAAAACCCAAAAAGCAAATAATCCAGTCAAGAAATGGGCAGAAGACATGAAAGACACTTCTCCAAAGAAGACATCCAAATAGCCAACAGACACATTAAAAAAATGCTCACCATCACCTGGCATCAGGGAAATATAAATCAAAACCACAATGAGATACCACATCAAACCAGTCAGGATGACTAAAATGAACAAGACAGGAAACAACAAATGTTGGCAAGGATGTGGAGAAAGGTGAACCTTCTTAACACTGTTAGTGAGAATGCAAGTTGGTGCAGCCACTTTGGAAAACAGAATGGAGGTTCCTCAAGAAGTTGAAAATAGAGCTACCCTATGACCCAGCAATCGCACTACTGGGTCTTTACCTCAAAGATACAAATTCAATGATCCAAACAGGCACCTACACCCCAATGTACATAGCAGCAATGTCCACAATAGCCAATCTGTGGAAAGAGCCGAGATACTCATTGATAGATGAATGGATAAAAAACAGGTAGTGTATATATACACAATGCACTGCTACTCAGCCACCAGAAAGGATGAATACTTACCACGTATATCGACATGATTGGAACTGAAGGGTATTATACTGAGTGAAATAAATCAATCAGAGAAAGACAATTATCATATGGTTTCATTCATATGTGGATTATAAGAAACAGGGCAGAGGACTATAGGAGAAGGAAGAGAAAACTGAATGGGAAGTCACAGGAGACGGAGACAAACCATGTGAGACTCTTAACTATAGGAAACAAACTGAGGGTTGCTGGAGGGCAAGCAGGCGAGGGGGGGGTAATTGGGTGATGGGCATTAAGGAGGGCACGTGATGTGATGAGCACTGGGTGTTATAGGAAACTGATAGAATACTGAAAGCTACATCTGAAACTAATGATGTACTATAAGTTGGCTAATTGAATTTAAATTTTAAAATCATAAAAAGTTACGATTCTCTGTGTTAAATGTCTCACTCCACAGTCAGAAAATAGTCAATAGGCTATCAATTACAACTCTGCCACGTAACTGCTTCTTAGTTCAAAGGGTTAATCTCTCATTCCATTTTAACTCCCCACGAAGTCTAATCCAACTGAGCAGTCACTAGACTTTTTAAAAGTGTCTTAGTAAAGGGTAACTCAGAGGCATCACCTCTCCCATTCCCCAGTTCTTCTAGCCCCTAGTACCAAGAACAAGATTCTTTCCTAAGGAGCATTTTTCCCCTTCAGGAAGAAGTAGTAGGTGTAAATGGAGCCTCCTTGAGCCAGGCAGAGACAGAGATGGGGGGAGGAATCCAGAGTCTAGGAGGAGTCAGAAGACTCTGGGAACCATCTGGAACAGTATGGAACTGTCCAAGACCAAGCGCAGCCAACCAGAAGTGTAAGCAAGGCTTACCCTATGCAAAGCAATGGCCATATTGGGATATGGGGGCTGCTCCATAGAACAGCTTGGACCTCCTCTCACTAAAGTTACTGCCTCCAAAATCTGTTACATCAGAAGCTCTGGTTAATCTTTATAGGCCTAACCACTTTATATTGCTGAAGAATAGAACTATATTAATACTCAGGAATTAAAGCATTTTTGTGTGATCTGGTTACCATAAAAAGCACAAATGTCTTTCTATTGCATATTTTCCAAATGATTCCCTCCAAATTAAAATATTCATAATTTTTTAATTTCTTCTTCTTCTCAAATTCAATAAACACAATTTTAACGGACAATTTCCCATTCTCAGATTAATACCAGTTCACTCACTCCGGGCAATGAGATCACAAATTTAAGCGTAGGTAATCTCTTTTATCCACTGTCTTTTAAGGGTTATAAGATGAAAAATATAAAAGAAAAAGTTCCAGTCTCTGATTCTACAAACCAAAGTAATCCATTTATATGATAGCTAATCAGAGATGCAAAGGTACTAGAAAATGAACACCTTTTTTCTTTTTCTTTCCCTCTCTCTCTTTTTTTTTTTCCTCAAGCTTAGTGAGCTATAACTTGTCTTGGCCTAACAGACACCAAGCTTTACCTTTCCAGGCTTTTACTTGGAGAACAGAGGAAGCAGATTGTGCTTTTCTTTCTGATTCCCAATTATTCCCTAAGGTGGCTGATAGACACACATGATCCCACTGAGTGTGGAGATGGTTTGCAAGGAAGGTTTACAAGGCTGAGGTGAGAGGCATGTTTCTGCAACCCGAGCGCTCTCTGAACTACGTGGGGTTCGAGGCTGAAATTCAGTGCAGGGCATAACCTCTTGACAAGGCATCCCACTGAATTTCAGTTAGTGCAGTGATAATTAAGAAAGAGTTGGTAACTTTGCCTCCTGTGTTCTTTGCTTGACCCTTTTCCAAAAAGAACCCTGACTAAGATCCCAAAACAAACTCATTTCGAACTTCTGTGCCTTACCAGTCAGGCCAGCGACTAAATAACTCAACTGGCTCCAGACTGAGAGGTAAATGGCGATGTGAAAAAGAAGAAAGCCCTTTGGTGGCATTGCAGCATCACAAAGGCAGCACAGGGACAACTCTCAGTCTAAGAACCCAGCAAAAGGAACTCTCAACGTCCACAGGGAGCTTCCTACTGCCAATCAATAGGGCACTCCTGGCTGTATGGTGAGTGAATGCCATTCACTAAGTGGGTTGCATTAAAACTGGTAAGTTCATTTGTGAACAGCAACTCACTTTATTATCCCGGAGATCTTGGGGCATAGAATGCCCTTTTATGGCACAAGGGAACTTACTTGCCACACGTGACATGGAACTTGGAAGCACTGGGAAAGAAAGCAAATAAAGGATTAGAAGCCACCCAGGTGTAGGAGATTAAGGGTTTAACAGGCAGATGGAAGAGACAAGCATCATCTGGACACCCTTCATCCTTTATAATAAGGGAAAGTTCCCCAGCGATCCCAGCAGAAAGAAAAAGCTTAAATGAACCAAATTTAGCAATTCTTTTGACAAAGGCAGAATCCTTGAATAGACTTTTTTCTTTCCTAATGTTAGTCTGTCTGCCAAAACCTGATTACCTTTCATAACAAATCAATCTCTACCTAGCAGAAAGGGAACTAAGTAACAAAAGTATGCCTTGCCCCCCACAGGTCATCCTCCAAACTGTCAAATGTCCCAACTTCAAGAGTCTAGTTTGAACAGATGGGCATGGAGAATACGGTGTGGGGATGGTCAGAGAATGCTAAGTCAAGGCCCATCTCTGACCTGCTGAACTCTGTCTTAAAAGAATGATTTTTAAAAATCCTGACTTACCGGGTGCCTGGGTGGCTCAGTGGGTTGGGCCGCTGCCTTCAGCTCAGGTCATGATCTCAGGGTGCTGGGATCGAGTCCCGCATCGGGCTCTCTGCTCAGCAGGGAACCTGCTTCCTCCTCTCTCTCTCTCTGCCTGCCTCTCTGCCTACTTGCGATCTCTCTCTGTCAAATAAATAAATAAAATCTTTAAAAAAAAAAAAAAATCCTGACTTACCACACTGTTCTTGCTAAGAGAATCTTCTGAGTGAGCCACAAGCAGTTAGGAATCAAAGTAAAGTAAATAAATCCCTTGACCTGGATTTGGAGACTTCTCAGTATTAGGATCTAACCTATTCAACGTAATCTACCATTCCTCACAATTTCAAAACCCTGACAAGTGTGTCTGTCCTCTCGCAGTGTGATCATTCTCGTTTCAGAACAGCTGAGGGAGCTATCTGGGCCTTGTAACTGGGAAACTAAACCTCCTTTTACTCTTGCCTTTATATACCTAAATACAGCTCTGGTTTTGACCAAACAACCCATGTGTTGCTTCCTTTTTGGAGTTCCATTAATTTGTTTTCTTCCCTCCATTGGACTTTTAATTAAATAACAATACAAGACAGCCATTATGGATGGCTCATCTCCTTCAAAAGACGTTTTTTTTCCCCTATTATTTCATCCCAGCATTTCTAAACATACATAAATTTTGAAATAATCATGTAAAAAATCCAATTTATCATCAGTTACCACAAAAACTTATAAACACACGGCCAATCTCCTTGGTGAACTTTATATTCCCTAAACAAAAGTATGAAATTATTTTCACACTTGTTTGCTTTTTCCCCAAATTTAGCCAGTAGTAACAAACTCAATAAATACTTTGTTCGTTGTGAAAATGAACTGAAATCCAGTCCACCAAAGTTCTGAGATGCTCCCTTAAGTATTAAGCTTACTTCATCCAACCAAATCTTGAACAAACCATCAAAATACTTATTTTTTAAAGAAATATTAACAAATAATATTAAGAAAATATCTCCTAGGGTGCCTGGGTGGCTCAGTCGGTTGAGCATCTAACTCTGGATTTCAATTCACATCATGATCTCAGGGTCCTGAAATGGAGCCCCACATAGAGATATTTTTTCTCTCCCTCTCCCTCTGCCCCTCCCTCACTCTCGCTCTTATGCTCTCTTAAAAAAAAAAAATTTAAAAAAGGAAAGAAAATTAAATGAAAAGAAGAAAACAAAAAAAGAATATGTCTCCTGAAAAACTACACGAAAGTGAAAAAATTATAACCCTACTCTTATTCCATCACTTAGTATTTCATCAGCAAGCCAATTTTCTTTTGATGCCAAAACTGGAAAGTCATTATCAATAAACAGCCTGGCACACTAGAGAGATATTAGAATTTATCCTTAGGGGGACCTAAGTCAATTCCAGCTAGTAAGATGACCTTAAATAAGTCACTTATATCATCTCTCAGTCCTTATCAGTAAAATAAAAATCATTATACTCTTCCCAGTGACCTCATATAATTGTAAGGCTGATTTTTTTTTTCAGTTTGTCAAACTGTTTTATAAAATACAAAGCACCATGTAAATATTACACTGGCCTCATGGCATACCCAGTCTCCTTTTAAAGAGGATCTACAGTCCACTTGGAGGCACAAGACACAAAATTATCTGAAATATTACAAGCTAAATGTCTAATTAGCGATATAAGCAACACAGACATGAGAACTGAAGTGCCTAGCAAAGGCTTCTTGGTAGCAAGGGAAAGGAAAAAAAAAAGGCACTTCAGAAGGTGGATATACTGTGCGCAAATTCACGCACACACCAACTGTCCAATTGGTCCAAAGCACAGCTAGCGCAATTTGCAACTTACTAAAGCAGATGGTGTCAAGAAAAAAATAGTAATGGTACAGAGATTGAAGCAGTTGACTGAAGCTAAATTATGAAGGACCTCAAATGATGGCCAATCATTTTGACTTTCAAGGAAACAATGGCCAAATCTGAGGAATGCAACACCAGCAAATCAGCATACCAAGAAAAGTAACTGATTTTTATAAAAGAGTCAGGAAAACACTACCATTATCAAGATGGAAAACAACAGGAGCTGTGACTGGACAGACTAAAGAAGAATATACATTTGGAACATGGATAAGATGAGACCCCAAGTGAATAAATAGAATCCCTTGATGACAATCTTCATAAAGTGTTCAGACTCTTTCCCCTCCCTTAGATTACAAAGCTTCCCATCTTTTTTTTTTTTAAGATTTTATTTATTTATTTGATAGACAGAGATCACAAGTAGGCAGAAAGGCAGGTGGGGGAGGGGGGAGCAGGCTCCCTGCTGAGCAGAGACCCTGATGTGGGGCTCGATCCCAGGACCCTGGGATCATGACCGGAGCTGAAGGCAGAGGCTTTAACCCACTGAGCCACCCAGGTACCCCCAAAGCTTCCCATCTTTAAAAAGGATCCCTTTGAGCCCCACACCTATCATTGTCTCTTCACTATGCCAATCTCCTCCCAGATTTAAAGACCTTCATTTAGCTATTTTCTCGGTCTCTGGTGCATTTTTTTCTGATCTTAGTGGGCCTAGGTCCTTTTTGTCATTCAGATCTCCAGGTGAAGGTCACCTTCTCAAACAACTCACTCTTCCTGAACTACCTGGTCCAAGGTGGTTTCCAAGACCTAACTGTCCTACTACTCTACCTTAATTACCTGCAAAATGCTTCTTGCATTTTAATCCTTTTCTTGTTTATTTACTTATCCTCCCACTACCCCCCATCCCAAGACTAGAATTCTGGGAGAACAGGAACTTCCAGATTTCAGGATGGTGCATGTCCCAGCAGCCAGAACAGTGCCGGGTGGATAAAGAAAGGAGTTGTTCACTGTGGACCTTCACAGAAAAAGTCAAAGTTGCTATTGTCCTCATGGCTACTCCGGGTTCCAGATCTTCTTCAGGCCTAATATCCCATTCCCTTATGCTGTGACTGACTCCCAAATTCTTTAAAGTCTTTTTCTTTTTTACTTTACTAGCTTTAGTTCCAGTTTTTCATTTGTAAATATGAGCTTTAAATAGACTACTTCCACAGCTTCACGAACTCCTTTGAACCTCATCAAACACAGGTAGACTAGCTAGCATCCCATATTGCAGAGACTGAAACTCAAAAGGTCCCACAAAATAGTTACTCAGTGAACAAGGAGGTGTTGACCACTGGATGTGGAACTGAACACAGGCCAAATGACATCTAGTTTAAACTTTTACCCAGTATATAAAAGGGCCCCACCCCATATTACACTAACATTAAAAAAAAAAAAAAAGTAAGAATTCTCATGTTGCATGTCAGAATACTTAATGTTATATATATATAAATAAAATTACTTGGTTATGTGCTTATTGTCTGCTTACAATTCCCCTTCCACCGAGAGAGGGGAGAAAAACATGAAACGAAAAAAACATAACAGAAAAAGAAGAACTGCAATCAAAAAATAAACAAATAACAACAACAACAAAGAAATTCACCCTGGTATTTACGGGGCTAAGTGGACTTCATCCCTTTGTAAGTCTTACATTACTGAAGTTCACAACCAAACCATAAGTGTTTTTTCTTTTAATAAATATTAACACGGAGAATCATTTTATCTGTTTCCAAGTATTATATGTGTGCTGTTGTTGCAAAATACCAGGTTTAGGTTTGTACTAAACTTTGATCTCTAAGTGCTAGAAATTTTCCATTTGTTATTACTTTACTGAATTATTACTTGGTATAAATTTATGACTACAGACCTTATTTTTAAACATAAAATGAGAATTGATTTACTGCTTCCAGAATAATTTATTGCTGAGGAGAATGATTTTTTAAAAGATCATTCAAAGAATATTAAGAATCTAAATCTCATCAGGGAATTCCAGTGGTGTGCACAATGGTTATTTATATAACTAAATGCAAAAATAACATGCAGCAGCTACTTTTATAATGACAGCTTTAAAAACACCTTTTGAAAATGAAAACAACTAAAATTAATCACAAATTTTCCACTAGATTTCATAACTAGATGTTTTAATTTACAGAATCCAGTTTGTTTCCCTTTATATTCCAACTTGTATTACTAACAACAGAAGATTCTATGTAATATCATCTAAAGGAATCATAAAATAGATAAAAAAAAAACTCTGTCCCACATTTCCCTTATATTTCCTTCCTACTACACTCTCTCCATTGAAAAACTTATACTAAAATAGATAATTATATCCTTTTATTTTTCCATTATGCTCTAAGAATAAAAACTGAAATCCCCACAGCATACAAATTAAATTTTAAATAAAAACATAACGTCACTCAGTTCTGTTTTTCCTATGAAGAGCCAACAATTTTGTTCACATACTGCATGCAGCCTAAAATGGGGGGGAGGAGGTCTTTGAAATGGAAATGGACAAAGAGGTCACACAAAAATTCAAGTTGTACAGAAACTTGAAAGCACCCCCCCCAAAAATGACCACTTACAATTAAGTATCAAAGTCAGCAGACAAAATAAATGCAGGAAGAATATTTTTTAATTGTTGTCTGTGCTTTTTCTTATATGAAATGGTACCACATTAATAAATGGTACAGCATTGTCAGAAACGTCATTTAGCTGATTAGAAAAACTAGCATTTTTTTTTTCCTGTTGAAGCAGGAATCCTGCCCCAGTGGGATACATTTTTTTTTTAAATCTTGGTATATGAAGATGAACCCATTAAATGCATGCTAAATAATTAATAAAGAGGTGTGGAAAATAAGGAAGCAGATGTGTGTTAATGCAGACCCAACGAGCTGGGTTGAGTGCAAGGGATTGAGCCAGCAGAGAACTGGCACCCCTTCTGCTACTCTTTGGAGCATCTGTCTTCCCCAGCCTCCTTGCATGAACCAAACTCCTAAAGAAAAAAAAAAAAGTCATACATTGAACAAAAACTGCCTAACTCTCCTTACTGCTCATTATTTTTCAATCCACTAGTAAAAAAGAAGTGAATTAATTTCATGGAAATAGTTCTCAAAAGAATTAGTGAAGGGGCACTTGACAGCTCCCGCTTACTCTAAATAAAAACAGGTATGATTTAGTAAAATAACAAGAGACCTCTGTCATCTATTTGCAGTAATTACTGTGTTAACAAGCAGGACTCTCTTCTTCCTTTGTTTACATTTATTTACAAACTGTAAGTTTCATCAATGAATCAATTACAGAATCTAAAGAAAAAGTAAAGCAGATGTTTTATAGTAAAAGCAAATCACCGTCAGGATGGAGGGAGAAGTCATCCTCACAGGGTTATAAGTTTTACAAAAACAATGACTATTATAACATGGGAGTTTTTTCCAAACCCTTTTGGAGTACGTTAAATGAAACAAATAGGAAGTCATTAAGATTAAACATCAGCAGCAAAAGGCTGCTTTGTTAATAGCAGAAGGTATTTAGACAATGTAAAAATGAGCCCAAGTGACCATGTTAGGCAATTACAGTTGCCTTAAGAAGAAGAAGAAGCCTATCCAGTTGTGACTAAATTCAGAAGTCAATGATGTGGCTAAAGTCCAAACTTTTAATGGCAAGATTAAGTTGGTAAAGAGGAAAAAAGGGGGGGCATGATTCTGACCACTACATAACCAGCAACTCACTCCATGTATGAAGATAAGGAATATTCATTTAGCATGTGATCAAATATTGAATCAAACTGAAGAAGACAGACATGGAATTATCCAGCCCAGTGTCTAAGACATGGTAGACACCCAACAAATGATCTTTCCTTCCTTCTTTTCTTTCTACTCCCTCCAGTCATTGACTCATTGCCTTACAGCCCTCTTGACATTTTCAAGTATATAGGTCTGTCTTCTCCGTACACCTGGACTAAAACACTGTTTCATTCATAGACAGATATGTGTTCTTTTAATTCTACCATATGGCTCACAGGTGCTATCCACAAATGCCATGGATTATAGGTGGGACTGATTGAAAGTTCAAGAACGATATGACAGGGCATACTTGGATGCTCTTGTCTGTGTCAGAGAATACCCATCTAAAAGTTATTTAAAAATAGCTTTTATCTTAAATATTATTGTCATCATTATTTTGCCTGAGGTAGGACGCTGACCTCTTTTCCTTACTTTGTTCTGTTACCCTAGGCTTATCACCTTCCTCATAGTTACAAGACAATGGAGCAGTGCCAAGTATCATGCTCTCAGGCAAGAACAGGTCTCTCTCTTTTTTATCAGGGACAAACATCTTTCCCAGAAGTCCCCCAACAGATCTTCCCTCATAGTTCTTTGACCAGAGCCTGTCATATGGCCACTGCCACCTGCAAAGGAAGCTAGGACAGCAAGTAAGTTGGGAGGGAGTCCTGCCAGTGTGCAAGAAAGAGAAGAGAATGAAGACTGAACAGATAATAACTGCAACATTGTTACAGAAGATGATGAGTTGGGTCATTTATAATGCTTATAAATAAAAAAGCTATAAGTATAATATACATCTAGTCCTATGGACTGAATTCTTTCCCCCAAAAACTTATGCTGAAGCCCAAATCCTCAATGTCACAGTATCTAGAGATAGGGCCTTTAAGTTAATTAAGGTTAAAGGGAATAATATGGGACCCTCACCAAATAGGCCTGGTGCTCTTACAGGAAGAAGAAAAGCTGTCTCTTTCCAACATGTGAGAGCACAGTGAGATGGTGGCCATCTACAAGCCAGGAGGTAGCTCTGACCAGGAGCCAAAAACGGCCAGCAGCTTGGTCTTTAGACTTCCCATCATGAGAGAAGTCCTCTTCTGTGGCTTAAGCCACCCAGTCTGTAGTACTTCGTTATGGCAGCCAAGCAAACTAATACATCTAGGAAAGAAAAACCTTGCCACCCTGCTTTCTTCAGGGAACCCTACATGGCCGAATGAGGAGTAGTACAAACTGGCAATATTCCAAGAGCTATTTGCCTGCCTCTTTGCGTGGCTGGTTCATGAGCATTCTCCTACTTCAGCCCCATCCCCAAAGATCAATCTTTGAGAGGTTTTTTTACTTAAGTAAACAGTCACTTGGTTTAAGTCCTAATCTTCTTAGATCCAAAGCCAGCAGTATCTCTGGAGTGTAACAGTCATTCCATTGCCAAAGTATCAGTGCAATATGTGTTAACATAAAGCTTTCAAAAGGAGACAAAAAACAGAAAATCCCATGCCCGTCCATTCTTACATTTTTTCAAGCCAAGAGAAAATGTTACGAAGAAAACGGCTGCAAAGGTTCAGTGTTCGTTTCTCAGTGAATTAGGAAACCAAAAAAAGAAAAAAAAAAAAAAAAAGAAAAGAAAAACATTGTGCTATATTATCACTTTCCAGTTTCTGGCCAAACCCCTGTAGTTTTCATCATGCATCATTTTTGTGATTAATGATGTGCACCCAGTTAATGGAAAACAGCAGATTAGGTTTCCACTAATAGTTTTGAAGTTATGTCTGCCTGCCTCATTTAGTAACAACCTCACTGTTCAGTAAGAAACTAATGGATTTAATCCCAAAGCAGAACTGAGTTTTATGCATACAAGACAGGTCAGATTTCCAGACTGGAGAAAATTACACTTTTAGAGGTGTGTTGATCTTCAGTTGAAATTTAACACTGAGATAATGCCTCATAATATTTTGGGTATTTTTTTTCTTTTTATTTCTATTTGGTGATCAATTTGAAATTTTACAGTACTCACTTGAGGCCTATAAAAATAGGTAGAATTAGCAATTTGTAACCATGGCAAATAAAAAAAAATATGATATGATACTTCCTATAATTAGTATACTGAACTGAAAAGACATTTATTGCTCTGAAGACACAGGTGAGAAACAGTTCCTTATATAATTACAACACTTATATCATAAACAAAATTTACACTTGCTTGTTCTCTTTCATTGTAGAAAATGTTGGCTCCAAATTACTGTATTTTTAAGAAAAACAACGTGGTACAGTGAAAAGTATACTAATCTAGAAATACAGGAATCTAGAGACAACTATTAGAGTTCCATTTATGCCTTAATTTACTTTGGAAACAAATCTATCTTTTGTTTTCATTTTCTCCACAATATTTTACACTTATTTGTCTTAAGTCATTTAACAAATGCTATATTGTCTGAAGTTCCATCTCTGTGTATCTCACATTTCCCATCTGAACTAGGCCCCCTAATGGCAGACCCCACATCTGATTTACATTTTTATCTCCTCCAGTGCCCACTAGAATGTAAACTTCCGGAGAAAAGGGACTTGCCTATATGTCCCCAGGGGCTAGGAAGGTGTAACCTCACATTAATAAGCTGTCGAATAAGTGGATAATTTATTTTTATTTATTTGAGAGAGGGAGAGAAAGCACAAGTGTGGGGGTAGGGAGAAGTAGATTCCCTGCCAAGCATGGAGCACAAGGTGGGGCTCGATCCCACAACCTTGAGATCATGACCTGAGCCAAAGTCAGACACTTAACCAACTGAGCCACCCAGGCAGTCCAGAAGACATTTTAATAAACACAAAACCTATGGGCACCTGGGTGGCTCAACTGGTTTAGCGTCTGTCTTTGGCTCAGGGATCCAGTCCCATAACTGGCTCCCTGCTCAGCGGAGAGTCGGCTTCTCCTTTGACCTTTGCCGTTCCCCCTGCTCCTGTGCTCTCTATCTTTCTCAAATAAATAAATTAAACACAGACACAGACACAGACACAGACACACACACACACAGACAAACACAACCCCTAGGGTCCTGGGATCAAACCCTGTGGTGGGCTCCCTGCCTCCCTCCCTCTCTTCACCATACCCCAAGCCCCCGCTCAAGTGTTCTCTGTCTCTGAAATAAATAAACAAAAATTTAAAAATAAATAAATAAACACAAAACCCAAAAAGAATGACATGGAGGAAGGCAGATGAATAGGCAAAGCACAGAGAATTTTTAGGGCAAATGAAAATCCTCTATGACACAACAATGATGGATACATGTTATTATATACTTGTCCAAACTCTTAGGCTGCACAGCACCAAAGTAAACCCTAAAATAAAATTACTATGAATTTGAGTGATTACTACTTGTCAGTTTAGGCTCATCCATTGTAATAAATGTCCTACTGGTGGGGGATGGTGATAACGCGGTAAGCTGTGCATGTGTGGGGACAGGGGGTTTATGAAAAAGAAAAGAAAAAGAAAAAAGTCTTGAGGAAAAAAAGTGAACAAACAAAAATGGCATGTTTTCAAAACAGAAAAAGAAAATGCAGAGAAACAGAAGAAAATGCTGAGCATATATTAAACCCAATAGATTTTGCCAATGTTTTATCTACCCATCATGTTAATCTAACTTTATGGTAAACACATGCTTTGTGTCAGATACCTTTCTAACCACAATATGTATATAAGATACGTGTTATTGATTTATCAGATAAGGAAACTGTACTCAAAAGAAAAGCTACAGGCTGTACAACTGCTAAATAACAGAGTCAAGATTCACCCAGGAAGAAATGGCTCCAAAGTCCATGAGTCTTATACTGATCTAACAAGTAACCAAAATTCATAAATTGGCCTCTATTTCATGATTTCATAGTTTTTTTTTTTTTCCTTTTTCAAATAAGAGTTCAACTTTCTTGAGAGTTTTTAACCTGGTATCTCCTCATTATTAAACAGTCCACAAGATACTTAATTTCTTGTTTGGGCATCTTTTGTTTAAGCATCTAGCTAGTTGAAGTTTCTAGGGAGGGTAAATTACACCAAAGATAAACTACATCTGTTTGAGATTTTTCAACAGAAAAAGGAAAAAAAGGGGGGGGGGAGCTAGCTTAAAGAGAGGTTTTTTTTTTAAAATCCACTTCTAGGAGTATGATATTTATATAAAAATTATCCTATACTAATTAAAAGTAATAGCACCCTGGCATAATTTTCTTTTTGATTGTTGTTGTTGTTGAAGTGGATGATAAGGAATGTACTGGAGGGATGGTCAGGTAACTAATGGCTCAGGCAAAAAAAAAGGATTTTCCACTGGAAGTGTGAAAAAAAAGGGAATCCAAAATAATGAGAAAATTTAAAAAAAAAAAACTTAAAAGAAGTTTCAGAGAGTGTAAAATCTCTGGAGAATTGAAGTTGAATAAACTGTGGAACCAGGAAGAATAGTTTCTATGCATATCACAGCTTACTTAATCTATAGTCTTGGAAAAAATTTTAAAAATGCAGTGTTTCTCTAGGAATTAAAAAGTAGGTAGTAGGCTTCTAATATACATAGCACAATGTGATGCCTACATTTTAGTTTTTAAAAATCCATAAAGATTCTGCATTAAGCAATAGTCAAAAGTTTTTCATGCTATTTCCTAATAGCAAAAAGTATTACATAAATACAGTTTATGTTATGCTGGTGTTTCTAATAACTGATACACAGGTACAACTAGTTACCTAAAGGACAGAATCAATGTAATAATCAATCAAGTAATCTACTGAGCACGAAGCACATGAATAAAAATTATTCTACTCTGTTTTTTGTTCTCAATGATTGTTAAGTTTTGCGGGTTAAGGAAAAAAGATGTGGAAGTAAAGTAATTTTTCACTTAAGTAATGATCTATTGCTCAAATTTCAATCTGCAAGAAAGAAATGTTTACCCCCAGGTTCCAAGTTATATAGTAATCTTTTTCTCTGATAAGGCATCTCCAAAAAGATCTCCCTGGCCAGGTTAAAACTTGCACACGTACTTTTTGCCCTGCTTACTTAAAACACCATAGGTACACATAACCCTAGGGAGCTTTGTCATGCAAAAGGACACTGAACAAAGAAGCATGAAGTCCATGACAGTGTAACTCAACATTAAAATTAATATTACAAAAGCGTGTGCCATAAGAAAATGTTATTAAAATATCAATGACTCAAAGACAGATCTTGCAAAAAATAAGAAAAGGTAATTAATTATATGTACGCTATTTCTTAGTCGTGAAGGCATATTAGCATGTTCCCTAGATAGATTATTTGTTGGATTTATCAAAATCCACTTCTATGTTTTTCTTTAAAGATATAACTAACAATCTGATTCCTTAAAAACAATCTATACAGATAGCAAATAGCAGTGCTGAATACAGGCAATCTGACTCCAGAAATCAAATTTTGAACAATTTTGCTAATTTGTTATTTGAGTTTAAATTTATTTTAAGGAGGCTGAACTGGCTGACAGTTTTCTTCTGTTACATCAGAGCTTTTTCTTTTCAGTAATAAGCTCCAATAACAGGTTCTAGTGAAGTCACTGAAAGGACAGTGGATTGTGAGGGTGAACCAGCAAATGATGACCCACTGTTGTCAGAGATGAGCCCAACGATCTTGCTTCCAGTGCCTTAGCATTAGTTTCATACACTTCCAGCCACCTACCTACCACGTGCTGCCCTCCCAGAGCTGGGGGCCCTGGAAGAGCAGATAGCTTTCCTACACTGAAGAACAACATCCTTCAGCTCAGGAATAACAGAATCAAGCAGTACCTGAAGAAAATCCATTACAATCTCAATAGACACATAACCCTGAACAAAGAACCTTACCTGTGGAACGAGAACTATGAAGTAAGAGACCTTTTAATAAAATAGAAAAATCAATTCACGACAAAGCAATTAAAACAATGTATTATGTTTCCTCCCCCAGGAATAAAGACAAGGTTCACCTGAAGAAATTGTTCATTTTTTTAAAAAAGCATAAATGAATTGTTCTTAGCTTATAAATTACCCAATGGCCACAATAAAATATACTTTTACATTATACATTCTCATTAGGTTCTGTAACAAATTATAAATAGACAAGTTTCAAATCCCAAGACCTAAGGCAAAAGTGAACTTTCAAAAGAGGTAATTTTATTTTTCTGTGTCCAGGGACAGGTTTTCCCCGCTACTGAAAGTATGGGGTCCTTATGAGACTTTTCATAAACCTAAACAGAAAAAGAAGCAATTACATTAATTTATATGGAAAATTTTTGAGCATTCCAGACCCAAAAATAACTCTTTGCCTTTTTTGATACCTTAGGACACATCTTGCTTACAGATGCGCAAAATAAATGCAGATAAAGCACAGATGCTCACACAGTTCAAAGCTATGGCAGCTTGATGCTAAGATATTGAATGCAGTTCCTGGAGAAGGAGCTTGGCGGGTCCCCCCTTGCAGCTGGGCTGTGGGCTGGCTGCTTCCATAATGGCTGGCTACAAAACAAAGTCTGCCCACTACTTTAGCTTTTCACTTTTCTCAGAAAAGTGGAAATCCTTTTTAGATTTCTTTCGGTTAGCATAATGGTTTACTAAAACTTCACTTTAGTAAAAGCAAAGGGGCATAAAGCGATATTGGGTGGATAGTTCTACTGAACCTTATAGGGAGGATTTTGAACAATTCTCCAAACTGGTAAATGATCACTTTTTTTGTTAAACCATATAAAATCAGCCTCGCAAAATATAAAGTAGATATATTATGCATTGTCCAGTTTAATTATAATAAAATGAAGTATTTCTGGGGAAAAAAAACGAAGACATGTGGACAACTTTTCCTTTTTTGTTTGCTTATTTTGAAACTACATGTAACTGATAAAAATTTAAATAATTATTCAAAAAGCCTCCCCCTTGTATAATATAATTCATGAAACACTATTTCATGTTTAGTTTCAAATGTTATTGTCAGAAGTCAGCAAACAAATTCAGTCTGAATAATGCACTCAAATAAAAAGGACTTTTTCTTCCTGAACAGAGACAAGAAAATAAATCTGTCAATAAGCAGCTCTTAGTCAACCAACCAACAAATTTCGTACCTAAAACTACTATTTTTCAGTATGTGGAAAGAGTCTCACTACTTTGAAGGTTGTGTGCCAATGTTTTAAACATTTCCTCAAGAACAGGGCAAAAGGAGGGCGGAAGAGATGATCTCTGTTCCAGGGTGCTAGTATTTACCTCTATTACATACACAGTGAGATCCAATGACATGAAAACATAAACCAGAAAAGCATAGATGATTACCTGATATTCATTGGGCCAAAAGGTGCTCACTGCTAGCTCTGCCCGAAGCCAATCTCTACCTGTGAATCCAGTCACATTCCAAATTGGATTGGCAAGAGGTCCTTTATTCACCCTAACCAATATGTTCAAAGTGCCAGGATTCAACCCTTTCTGGCTATATAACAGGTAACTGAAATCAATACAGTGCGTGTCATTCTCCTTCATCGTAGGCAGCTGAAGTCTGGCTTTTTCTCCAGGGTCATGATCTGAAGAGTCCACTATCATATAGGAACCTGAAATGACATTACATATAATAGAGCTAAATAGACAGATAAACAAAAGGAATCTCTAATAACAGGAAAAAATGCTAAAAAAAAATACGAATCCATTTTCTGCATTATATTTAACTCAAAAGGGCTATTTTCCAGAACAGAACCATAGAAAAATATAAAACAAGTGGGTGAACTCAATTTTTAGTAACAGATATTGTTCAAAATACGTAATACGTATCAATTCGTTTGCTCTCTGAAACAACCTGTTTTACAAACTAGTAAACTGAAGTACAATTAGTAACTTATTCAAAGTCAAATAGAGTAGGTAGAGTCTGGTTCAAATCCCAATCCCAAACCTGTAGCCTAACCAAACAAAGGTCTTTCATTATCAAACATGCAAACAAATAGGAGCAATACCTTTTCAGCCTGGCTTACATAGAGGGAGCATCCTTCCCTTTCCCTATCATACTAGTCTTGCAGAGAGATGGCTTAACTAAGTGTCGGCACAATCCTTTCTGATTTCAGATCCCAAGATCATCATTTACATAACCTGGGTGACTAACCACTTGATCTTAAGTTTAGGAATAAGGATTCTTTGCAGTGTACATGTTGAGGAGAGAAGTTGAAAATGTCAATTTTTTAGATCTAAGAATCTGACACGTGGTGGATTCGCCTTCTTTAAGTCTCGCCCACTAAGCTACCAGCTAACCACGATGGCCGCTGGTCCCAATTCTGCCACAGTCCTCCCATTAAGACCCTCGGAGCTGCAAGAAACCTGCCTTGAAAACACTAGTCTAACTCCATTACCTTTGATTTAATAAATATTTCTTGGTTGTCTCTCATAGGACATAAGAAGTGCCAACCTCACAGCACCTCACAGTTCCACCCTCAAACACACAGTCTTAGTGATAAGTACAAGCATGAAGCTTGAACATCAGCTGCTGCTATTAGTCCAAGAACCTCTGCAGAAAAACCACAAGATTTTCTCACATCACTGTGGATTTTAAGAAAGATGCATATCACAAAAATGACAATATACCTATTTGTCACACTTAATGTAGACTGCAAAATTTTACTATAATGTTCCCCCTAGGATGTAATTTTAACCAGAACATATTAGGTGTAGAATTACAGAATCCACTGTTACAAGGATTACACCCGAACCTCTCTTCCTGACCAATCAAACCTGTTCTGTTCCCTCCTTAAAACATAGTCACTTTCACATTATACACTAAATATTCATTGATTACCAGTCTAACTAGTTCAATGTACCCCCAAAGCAAGTTCAATCATGACAGATAAGAGGACTTTTACTACTTAAGAAACTGAAATTTCAAATCTGATGAATTCCCATTCTAGAGCTCAGAACTTACGTAAAGATTTCCTATGATAACACTACCAGTTACCAGGCAAAGTGCAGAATACGTTTACTATAGTGGTGGTTACTGATATTACTTCCACTTGATTTTTCTCTGTATTCATCTTCTCTTGTAACCTGAAATTGTCTTTTTTTATTTCTTCCTCATTCTCACAGATTGCAGGCAGAGTAATAGAATAAATTGG
The DNA here is from genome assembly GCF_020171115.1 of Neogale vison. Classification (NCBI taxonomy): domain Eukaryota; kingdom Metazoa; phylum Chordata; class Mammalia; order Carnivora; family Mustelidae; genus Neogale; species Neogale vison. The sequence goes on along the minus strand of NC_058091.1, from coordinate 72,612,927 downwards.
TCATGTATATTTTTGGAGAAATTACATCTTTTTTTTTTTTAAACAGGATATCCTGGATCCCAACCCAACTTATACAAGCAGGATGTCTCTATTCTTGGTTATACTCACATTCTGAGGTCCATGTCTGATTTGCCAGGATGTCTTTCAGACTCACCAAAGCAGAGCTGACCAATGACCAGGCCTAAGATCTTAGACAAGTTACTTACTGTTATTGGACCTCAGCTTCTTCACAAACCTGTGACTTATTTCTTCACTGCCAGACAGATTTGTTTGTTGTTGTTGTTGTTGTTTTCAGTGATATGTTATGGCAGTAGTGAGTTTAAATTATTCTTACAAGTCTTCATCAATTATGGCTTCTGACTGTCAATTTCAAGGTACTGCTCTTTAACTGACTTATGGGCTTTCAAATAGTTTTTTTTTTTCCATTATAAAATAAACTTTGGCATAAAATATGCTTTGTCAAACATCTTAATTACATACTGTGTTACTTGCCATTAAGACCATTTAGCAATTTTCATCCAGTTGCACTTTTAAGCTATGATAATTTTCTTATTAAGGAAATGGGATGAGCAAAGTATATTAATTTGTAGGAATTACCAATTGGATCATTAGAAAAGACAAAAGTCATAAAATAAAAGCTTGCTCAAACTACTCCAGCATTTCAATACAAGCTAATTTAAAAAAAAAAAAAGTGCTGCTATTTTATTTCTATAGAATGTTTAAGCTAAATGAGCTTCTTTCAATACAATCTTATTATTGCTACATTTTCTGAGTGTTATCAAATAATATGCATTTATTGCATGGCTCCAGAAAGGAAGAAGCAAGCACTAGCACCAAAGAGCCAACCAAACACTTCTGCCAGCTGATTTCATACAGTGGCAATTTACCCAGCAGGCACCACGAAGGTAGCTGCCTATTTGACAGAAGATTTACTTTCATCATCCCAAACATAGAGAATACTATGCTATTCTTATCAACTTCTAAAAATTACTTCTACAGTCTCCCAGAATAACTGGCTGTAACACTTAGAGTCAGGAAATTCTACAGTATACATTTCCCTCACTTTTATGTCCTAATTTAAGCTTACTTGCTATAGTTCTGTCACCAACTAACTAATCCCTCAGGTTTCTAATAAGAGTTCAGTTCTATTTAGTTGTGATTTACCTATCTCAAGACTTAATAATGAAACATCTGTGCCAAATATGCATTATGTAGTAACTTTTAATCAATGTGATTTCTTTAATGCGGCCTTACAAATATTCCTTATGGTCTCCGGAGCAACAGAGGTATCAAATATATCATTTAAGACATAAAAGAAAAAGTATTAGGCTTATGATAATATTTTTTAAGAAGTATAACTTTTCTGTAGAGCATTCTGACAATGAGAATCAAAAACCTGAAAAGAAATAGATGCTCTCACAATTTGGAGGATTTGATCCTCCAAACCAAAGGATGTAAACTAGATAAACAATCTGTATTGTTTAGGATACAATATTGTTTAGGATGTCCACCTCATCATGACATTATTCAAAACAGAAAAACAGGGGCACCTGGCTGGCTCAGTCGGTACTGCACTCGATCTTGATCTTAGGGTTATGGGTTTGAGTCCCACTGCTGGGTGCAGAGATTAATTAAACGTAAAATCTTTTAAGAAGTATAAAATAAAAAATAAAGCAAAGAAAAACAAAAGTATTTTAAATGTCCAATAACAGGCAATGTAAGATTATGGTAAATCAGTTTGATGAATAATTCTGCAGTCATTAAAAACAAATAACAAAAACCACTTGGTGGAAGATATTTGCAATATGTTAAGTAAAATAAGCAGTTTATAAAATATTATACCCATTTTGAAAAACCATATATATAAACTAAATACAACTGTGTAAATGTGTGTATTCATAAAGGTACACATACACATGCACATATGACAAGAAAAAAAGAATATATAACAAAAAGTTAACTGTATTATCAAAAGGGACCTATAATTGTCATCTCTTTTTCTTATTTTCATGTGCATTCACTGAATGTTCCATAATGAACATGCAATAGATTTGAACTTTAAAAAAAGAGAGACTGCATGAAGACTATCTTATGTAAGTAACATCAAATAAAAATAATACTTAATAAATAAACATAGGTATTTGCCTTTTAAAAATAAATCCTATTTGTATCCTACAGATTAACAGCACCTTGGCTTTCAAAAAAACACAATACAAATATCATTCCTTATTAACATTCATTAAAAGAGGGAGGCAGTGAGTAAACTAGCAGTTTTTATTTTAAAAGAATAACCAAGAAAACAAGTCCCATATTCAAAAATGCCATAGTCTAATATCTGAATAAGTAAACCATGTCTTATGGATTTTATGTATTAATGAAAATCTTATCTTTAAGATATACTTCTAGGAATAACATAATAACACAGGAAATGGGATTAACTGCACAGAAAATAATGAATGATAAATAGGTTTCCATCCTTTAATACACTAACATAATATTTTTGTTAAGTTGATTCTTATTTAGAATCCACTGAAGGTGCCCTGTTAACTAAAACCGAAAGAAATGTCTACTTCTCAGCCTGGTACTGACGACCCTCCATGCTCTCTGCCATCGTAGCACCTCTGATCTCTCCAGTCTGACAGAGCCTCACTACTTTCCCCACACACCATACCAGTTTCTTCTCCAGAACGGGCTCAGCCCTCCGTAAGGAAGCCTCCTTCAGCTCATCCCTGTGCCAGCTCTTGCCCATTGATCTTCCTCAGCTCCCCGTCCTTATTGAGCTTTCCCTGCCTTGAAGCACTTTGATACACTGTCTGCCTTCCTGGTTCTGGCCCTTAATTCTGCACTCCTTTTGTACAAATTTTAAATAATTTATACAGGTATTGTTTATCCCCCTCAGAAGAATGATAGAAAGCGCCTAATTTATTCAGAGTCCCATCAGCAGAGAGAAGCCATACAGAAAATCTAACAGTGAAAGTATAATATAAGAATCATAAACTATGAGAAGAGAAACTCTAAGTTATAAAGAGAACCCTAACGTGTAACCACAATAGCATATAAAGGACAGACGTAGCAAGGGGAGGAAGGCTGCTGAGAAGCAGATCTCCTTAGAGAAGGTGTAGCTTTGCAGCCCACTGGATGGTGAAGGAAGTTGCTGGGCCACTCAGGCCAGAGCTGGTTCATGAGCAGGAAAGGCTCCCATGCATCAGGGTGCCATGAGGCCGGAGATGGGCTGTGGGCATGTAGGGAGGCCCACGGTGAGGTCAGCAGGCCTGGGCTGGGGCCAGAAGCACACTAAGGGGGCTGCATGAGCTGTGCACATCACTGGGCCACTGCCAGCTCTTCAATATTAGCATGAAAAGAACTAACATAGAAGCCCAATTCAAAGGAGTAGAAGCACCTTCCTGCTAAAATCCCTTCAGCACCCCCTATGGACAAACGACAACACACTGCAGGACAAACTGCATGGTGTTAAAGCTGCACTAGCTACAAAGGAGAAACATTTCAATGGTCAACCTCCACTACCACAGAGCAGGTAGTAAGGGGTGGGTTTGGAGCTGCAAAAGCAATGATCTGAAAACAGGCATAGCACCAAAGGAGGGCCTTACATGTTAGAAGTTCAGTAAGTAGCTATTAGTTGGTCATCTGGATGACTGAATAAATGAGGAGACAGACACCAGCTCTCAGTTATAGTAACATATGACTGTCAAGGCAGTGACAACTTTACCTTTATGTGAGGGAAATTATCAGAAGATGCCAAAACAACAGCAAAAAATACAACTGGAACTGGTTTGTGGTATTTTCAGACAGAATCGTTCAATGAAAGAGTACAATATTTGGAAGTACATACTTAACATTTTTACGAGAGCCACTCTTGTGTATATGAAAAACCTTCTATTAGAGCAAAGGTTCTGTAATATTTTAGTCTCAGGACCACTTTTACACTCTTAAAAATTATTGAGGACATTTTCAGAGAGCTTTTATTTCTATGAGTTCTAACCCTCAATCCTGACCATAATAGAAATTCAAACTGAGAAACTTCAAAAGGCTTATTAATTCTTTTAGGATTAGCAACAATAAATCCATTATATGTTCATCTGAATAACACGTTTTTATAAAAACTACCATATTTTCTAAAACAAACAAAAAATAATACGAAGAGAGGCGCCTGGATGGCTCAGTTGGTTAAAAATCTGCCTTCAGGGGCGCCAGGGTGGCTCAGTAGGTTAAGCCTTTGCCTTCGGCTCAGGTCATGATCTCAGGGTCCTGGGATCGAGCCCCGCATCGGGCTCTCTGCTCGGCAGGGAGCCTGCTTCCTCCCCCTTCTCTCCCTCTGCCTGCTTCTCTGCCTACTTGTGATCTCTGTGTGTCAAATAAATAAGTAAAATTAAAAAAAAAAAAATTGCCTTCGGCTTAGGTCATGATCTCAGAGCCCTGGGACTGAGTTCCACATCAGGCTCCCTGCTCACTGGGGAGTCAGCTTCTCCCTCTCCCTCTGCCACTCCCTACCCCCTGGCTCATGCTCTTTCTCTATGAAATAAATAAATAAATAAATAAATAATCATTTTTTAAAATGAAAAGAGCATTGTTTTACATTTTTGCAAATCTCTTTCATGTCTGACTTAATAGAAGACAGCTAGGTTCCTGTTTTTACTTATCCACTCAATCTGTTGTAATATCAGATATCATGTAGCCTCTGGGAAATATGACCATATACCCATGAGAAAATTGGAGAAAAAAGGGAAAGACAATATCTTACTGCTATTATGACAATACTTTTGACCATGCTGAACCCAAAAAGGGTCTTAGAAACACAGGACCACATGTGGAGAACCACTAAATATTAATATACATAATCCTTTTTATCTTTATGATCTAATGAGAACATTATCAGTGATTTTATTTATATTACATCTACTTCGCTCAGTCTCTGCAGGGTATAAAGATGTACTCTGAAATGAAAGTCTTCACTGGGATGACAGAGAATGAAAATCAAAAAATGCTGAATTTTTGTATATCAATATAAATATAAAGGTTCTATTGTTAACAGTCAGGCTTCATCAGAGAAACACAACCAACCGGACATACCACACACATAAATACACAGAAAGAGATTTATTAAAGGGAATGGTTTACATGATTATGTAGACTAAGAAATCCAGACCAATTATCCAGATATAGTTCCAGAGTCCAAAGTCTTAAGTAATAGTCTATCTTAATAAGAATTTTTGTGTGTTCTAAGGACCATTATGAATAGCTACCAAAGCACCAACACACTGCAAAACAGTTACTTCTTGGCATTGAGTGAGATTTTACTAGTAGGAACAAAGAACATGCCAGAAACCATTGGTATGAAAAAAAATCAGAGATGCTATACAGTAACATAATTTTGTGCCTTAGACAGCTTAAGAAGAAGCAAACAGGATCTCTGGATAAAGAGAACAGTGACAACTGAAATTGTGTTTTGGGGTCCCAGCTTATCTGGGGTGATTTCTTTGTTGTAAAATTAATGTCTCTTAAGCATTTCTGCTGCTGTTACCTTTGTGCTAAAGACAATGTCACTGTCTACTTTTTCATGTTTCAGCTTCATTTCCTTTATTGAAGTTTCTTCTCCTCATCCCATTTTTCTACCTCTGATTAGGTGGCAACATAATATATCAAGTGACTAAAATTAAGAACCTAGGAATCAGTTTGATTTTTCCCTGTCCTTCAGGTTCCCCTTATAACCCACTAGCAGTTTATTTGGTCTCTACGTCCAAACCATGTCCTCAATTCATCCACTTCTCTTCATCTACACTAGTTAATCCAACTCCTCTCATCTCTCAGGGGGGCGACTAGAACCACTCCCAACAGGTTTCATGACTCCCTACTCCTTTCATGGCTTCCTACTAGCAGTCCTACAATAGCTTTCTACAGACACCCAGATCCAATTTTCTCAAAACACACAATTAATCTTTTTTTCAGCTGTGCAGTGCAATGAGAATTAAATCCAAACTCTGCACTCTAGCCTATCAGCTTCAATACAATCTGGTCCCTGCCTTCCTCCCATGTTATCTCCTTCTCCTTTCTTCCCTCACTCAACATGCTCCAGGCTTCCTTCTGCCCATTAAAAATCCATGCTCATGCCTGTCTCAGGTTGGAGTACTCTACCCTCCACCGGATTACTTTTATCATTCAGGTCTTGGCATAAATGCCACTTATTGGTGAAGAGCTCCATGGCTTGTTAACTAAAGTAGTTCCTTCTAAGATACTTTTTTTTTTTTTTTCCATTTTGAGAGACAGAGAGAGAGCACATGAGCAGGGGCAGAGGGAGAGAGAATCTTAAGCAGGCTCCATGCTCTGTGTAGAGCCCAACTGAGGGCTGGACCTCAAGGCCCTGCGATCATGCTCTGAGCCCAAACCAAGAGTTAGACACTCAACTGCCAAGCCACCCAAGGCACTCCCTTCTAAGATTCTTTCTAACATGTCATTCTTTATTATTTCCTTCAAAGCACTTGTCACTTACTGAATTTGTTTACTTGAGTGAAAAACTCCACAAAAAATTCAGAATTCATGTATCTTGTTCATCTAAAAATCTAGAACAATGTCCGGAGCATCGGTATGAAACTGAATGTCTTCATGAAAAAATCTGACAACTCTTTATTGTTATTTCCTGTTCTGCATATCCTTAGCACTTCTATAATGCACTCTTATATACCAAATAAACAATATCTATCTGTGCATCTGTCCAGCCCCAGTGTAAGCTTTTCAAGATCAAGAACTTTCGTTTCCCACATTGTACCTAACAGAGGGATTTTTGTAGCTGTAAACTTTTGGTGAATTGAATTGAAGGCCAAAAAAAGGAAGAATCTCAAAAATGGTAACTGTGTTGGCTTTAATTCAAATATAAAACAAAGAAGAAAAAAAACAGAGAACCTGAAATGATCTTAAACAATGTTCTCAATCTTGACAATTCCCCTAGAAGGTTACTTTGGTAAGGCCAAGATAGGTGCTCTCACTTTTTTGCATGGTCTGTTATTAATTCTCTAACTTTCACATCCTATTATTTCTTAAGATTATGCCTCTCTTCTAATGGAATGCACTCCCTATGTCATATAACTTGTTTCCATAAGAATGAAACACCCATTACAAAATACCAGGGTGGGAAAAATAAACTTGTCTCTCAAACTTCAATACAAAACTACTGACTCTGCATCTTAGCAGAATGCAATTTTCAACAAATTTCTGTCCCCAGAATGTCCCTTCTATTGCCCTGGCAAAATATGAAACTGCTTCATTCATATTCTGCAGGAATAAAATTTCTTCTAATCCCTGAGAAGAACATCTTTGTATTTGTTCTAGGTATCCAACTGACATTTGAAAATAGGACAGCTGCTAAAACTTTCAGACAACACAAAACACTAAAAAGAAGGTTTCATGTAAAATTAGCACAATTCTTAGCAGAGTAGAGAGTTTACCTGCTACATGTTAAGATTTAGGAACTGGACCAAACATTGTGCTACAGTTTAATCTCCTTTCCCTACAACATCTTAGAAAGTAAAAGCAGGAATCTACCTGACACTTTCTTTGACCACCAGAACTTTCACTTTCCTCTGCAGGACATAGAAAACCTGCGCAGGAGGATTATTAGACATGTGACTGAATACCACCTGCCCCCTCCTCAGAAGAGGTTGATTTTACAATCTGCTGGGTTTTTCTCCCCAGGGTCTTTCAGGAGTCCAGTTTTCCTTACCTCTTACCCATCGTCTAGGTTGGGCAAATAATTTAACTTTTCTCAGTCTTAGTTTCCGTGTCTCGAAATCCTTCAACTGGTGCAGTCTGCTCTCAGGACTAACTGAGATTATCTACATGACATGCTAAAGTCCTTATTATTTGTCCCTTCAGATAGATTCATTCCTTTTTCCATCAAATAGTAGGTAAAATCAAACTGAAAAATGTAGGAAAAGAACATTTTCAGAGATAAAAAAATGAGATGACAATGTTATGGAGTAATATACTTAAAATCTTCCGATTCGCAGATGCTTGAACCTTTCTCAAGCTTTCTATTTACAACCTACCCAACCCCTTATGTCCCAGTGTATCAACCCTCCTTCTCAGTTCTTTCCTTCTATTCCTCTCTAACCTTCTTTTCTTACTTTCTTCGTTATTTTTGAAATCTCATGTAAACTTAGAATACTTTCCCCAGAAACACACATACACACACATGTTTACCAACAACTGTAAAGAACCACAGATCTAAGTTTAAGATCTCCTCTTAGATTTGTCGAATTTCTGAAATCCTGGCACTTACCCCATAACCCTCCAACCTACCTAGCTTTTATGTACTGTGATACTGAAATGTTTTGAGAAGTAGTTGCTAAAATGAAAAGCAACTTTAAGAGAATAATCAGAGTTACACTATCCCAAAAAGTAAAGGAGTCTTTGTCCTGTAGCCAATTTTGTAATCACTTGCCTTTTCAAAGGAACCCAAATTGGAAAGAACAGTGGAAGGTAAGAGAAGGTAGTACAGCCTGTGCTCTCTGGAAACTGTCTAACGGCTAAATATCATACTAACAATTCTAGCCTGTTGTCTGGATATACTGAGCCCTGTTAATAATAGAAGGCCAGAACTTATAGTTAGTAGTGAAAGCCTATTCAGTGCTCTATATTTCCATATAAATATATTTTTTTCAAAGTCAAAATACTCTACTTCATAATCACAGTATGCCAGAAGGTAGCAAAAATTTATTTTAACATATTACAAGAACTGTCTCTATTTGAGTCAACATTAAAAGAGATAATAACAACTATTCCTGAAAAGGCAATTAGCATGTAATGATCAATTAGAGAAGAATTCAGGTTGAGCAAAATTCCTCAACTGAGTTCTCAGGTTCAAGGGGAATCAAGCTACAGGAGCAACTCAGCTGACAAATCAAGGAAGTTGCTTCCTTTATCAAAGTACAAGAACCACAAAAGTTCCTGACTACACTAGAAGACGCGTCATAAAAGGTTCAAAAGGAAAGCATAGCATATCCCCCACTGTCACCCAAATAAAAGCATATTCCTAGCTGTGAAATGGTTTAAGAATTTGTGCTCGGAAGCCAGAGACCTGATTTTGCTGCCTGGCTCTGACATTACCCACCCCAACCATCCATGCCTCCTGTCTACCATTCTACCGATGAAAATGTGAGGCCCGAAGAGATAAGTATTTTAGCTATCATAAAAAATACTGTTTGAGAGGATTGTTGCAGGGATTACAGAAACGGGAAATAGCAAAGTAAAATCATGTTCCTACTTTTTCTTATTTACAGAGTATTATCTAAACCAAAAATCTATCTACTTGTTTTTGAAAACAGTGCCTCTCTTAGAAGCCCATAACAAACAAAGGAAAAGAAAACCAAAATGGTATGAAAACATAAAACATGAGGGAAAAAAGTAAGAAACTGAGTTTACAGAAAGAAGAAAGAGTCCCCATGAGAAAAGAGAAAAACAAACTGCTTACACTGAAAAGTCTAAGATGCAGGAAGACAGGACAACAGAAGGAAGGACAGAATTTTACAGAAAATCGGTTATATTTATTTTCTGTCTTCCCAAGTAGCTTCACAAACCATCCAAATATGATAAAAGAAATTGAGGCCCCAGGAGACAAAAAGGCAAAAGAGAACAGTAGCATCACCTCAAATGTTGAGATTGGTGTTTTTGTTCACAAGATGTTTAGTCATCTATAATTTGAGGATATAATATAAAATAAAATAACACCAGAGACCCATCCATTAATTACTGGCTCTCCTGAGCCTACATTACTTTAAGGTAGTTCTAGTGGAATTAGTGGTTCCCTATACTAGAGCAAAGTAAAATACCGAACCATATTATTCTAGCTTAGGCCAAGCTATTCCATTTCTGGTGCTGCCAATCCAGCTGCTATTTAAACAAACAAACAAACAAAAACACCTGATCAGCTGTGAAATGCCATACTGGCCAATGGTAAGGAAAAGAACAACATACCAATTCTTCTCTGACTGTTGGCAGACAATTAATTCAACTTCCTCTTAGCAAATACAATCACCCAAGGATACTCCTCCAACAAAACATTCCTTTTAAACATAATCAGAAGAGCTGCATCATGTAAGTGACCTCCATTCCAACAGTGCTCTTTTTGCCCTGAGAGCATCTTAGGACTGTACTTGAATGTTTTCATAAATGCTAACTTAAGGCTCAATGGATGAACACAAACACTGAGAAACTGTAGAGTTTCAGTTCCCACACTAACTTTTTAAAATTTCCCTCTGGGGTGTACTGTAGAAGCAAAAATAGAAAACAGTTCCAGCCAAAATAACAGTGGGAACTCTGACCAACAATCCAGCACAGGTGTTTCCCAACCTCCCCCAAAGAAGGAGGGACTTGCCTTTAGAGAAAAGAGAGAATTTTTAATAATTTCAAAATTTTGATTTTCAGATCTTTCAATCTACTATGAAGATGCACTTTCAGCAAGATAAATGGAAATACCTTAAGTACACAGAATAAGATCAAATTTCTCTCCTTGAGAATAACCAGAAGAATATGTTCCAACATTTTCTTCTTCTAACTACAGTATTATCACATATCTCCCGAAGAACTCTTTACATGACTTTTAAAAAGAAGGTAATTTAAAAAAAAAAAAAATAGTTCCTACACAGTGACTAAAGCCTGCAAGAACCATGAGCTGGCAGTGATCATGCCAGTCATGGTGATCTACATCAAATTAGATGCAACACAAGTCTATTGGCTGAAGAATAGACCATATGCCTAGACAGAGATAAGGCAATACATTCTAACTGATACTCAAAATCCTCATATCTGATCCACAGAAATCTTGCACTGCTTATTTGCCATGAATTACCAGCATAAATTCATAGTTCATAATTCATAATGCTATAATATGCATTTTTTTACCCTGCCTTTTTACTTAGAAGGCTGGTAGTCTCTCTTTCTTCCCTAGGGAGCTCAATTTCCACCTTCTCCATGAATTCCTATAATTGACCATACAACTCTGCAGGTGATTCACCAATTTTACATTTCCTACCTCATAGTGTTATGTGCTGAATTTTCCAAACTCAATGGTAAACTTCTTAAGGTCTGTTGCCTCTCATTATGACTTTTTGCATAGTGATCTATATATAGCAGATATTCCATTAATGGAAATGATGTTGGAGTCTAACTGGAATATATTAATTAATAGAACTGCTTAATCCTATAAAAATATCTAGTAAGATACAATCCAACCTTCCAATGAGAAAGAAAATGGATATGTAAATTGCTAAGAATTACATAGAATATGAGGTTGAGAAAAGTTAAGTAACTTATTCAAATCTCAATCCAAATCTAATACTATAACCTTTTGCTTTATTATACTGACTATAAAAGTGAATAAGAAGTTTAGTTCAGGGGCACCTGGGTGGCTCAGTGAGTTAAGCCTCTGCCTTCAGTTCAGGTCATGATTTCAGAGTCCTGGGATTGAGCCCCGCATCAGGCTCTCTGCTCCCTCTGCCTGCCTCTCTGCCTACTTGTGATCTCTCTCCCTCTGTCAAATAAATAAGTAAAATCTTTAAAAAAAAAAAAAAAAAAGAAGAAGAAGAAGAAGAAGTTTAGTTTACAAAGAAGTAATATAACTCAAATATTTTCAAACTACATGGAAAATCTAGTAAACATGCATTTAAAGTTCTCTAACAAATACAATCTTAGTACTTTTCCTTCAATGGGGCTTCTTCCACATCAATAAGGTATGACACAAATGAGCAAAGCATCAACAAACACACGCCAAAACAAAACTGTGCCAACCTTTGTAAAAGAGAGGCTGGTCATAGGATCATATAATGCAAAGATATGACCTCATCCAAAATGCCTGAAGGTATTTCCAGGAAAGAGAAGTCAGATCTATAGTCTGAAGAATGAAGGTTATTAGATGAGAAGAAAGAAGATCTTTTCAAGTGGTAGAGACCAGTAGCGCAAAGGACCTGGAGCAGGGCAGATTATAACAAATGAAAGGACTGAATGTTTGGCTGGACTGGAGAAAATGAGAGCGATGAGGATGGAGATGTAGAAAATAAAAAGTCCAAGAAGTTCTTATAGACAATATATGGAGTTTTAAATGTTACAGAACATTAAAAAAAAAAAAAAATTCAAGCTGGGGGACGCAGAGGTTAGTGTCCTAAGTCGGATTTTGGAAAATCACTCCAGCTACATCTACATAGAATACATGGCTCATGGGGGAGAGTGAACAATCAACTGCAGCACCCCAGTGAATATATATATATATTTAATTCAGGTAGTAGATGATGGGGATGATGTGAAGCAACCATACCAAACCTGCAAAAGATGTAAAAATTAGCAAGACTTGGTGTTGCATGAAGTGTGGAAGTGAAGAAGAGACAGGTGCTCAGAATGTACAACTATACTTCTTGCTCATAAACCCAGATAGATAGTAGTGACATTCCTTGAGTCTTGGGACACTGGATAAAGATCAATTGGGGGGGCCAGCGAGGAAATCAGTTTAAGTTCTTTATTTTAAACAGTAAAATCTACTGTATCATTTTCAGCAAAAAAAAACAAATAAAACAAAACAAAACAAAAAAACATTATTAAAGGATATCAGGAGGCCCAAATAATGACCAAGATATACTCTAGGATCCCTCCAATGGGGACCCACGACTGCCACAGATAACATCGCTCCCAATATCCAGGCTGGATCCTAGACTTTGCTGCCTCTTCCTGCAAAAGGAAATCCTCATGGTGCCTCCATTCTGCAGTCAATAGTTTCCTAATCAAAGCTCTTTGGGTTGCCTGAATGGTGCAGATGTAGTCACCTGTTGATCTCATAACCATAAGGATGGCTGGAAAGGTAGTGTTCGACTTGCTACTGAGACCATGAGAACTCAAAAGGCAAGAAATCCACCACATATAGGAATGGCTGCCAAAAATAATAATAAATATCGTATGAGAAAGAAGAGGCATTAATTTTGTTGTGACATACCAGAGAAGATGTCAAGTAGGCAGTTGGATATATGATTCCAGATCTCAAAGGAAAGATTTTGGCTATAAACACATTTATAAATCATCTGCATATAGATTCCACAGCGCTATTGAGGGGTGAAGAGTTTTGTTTGTTTGTTTTTGTTTTTTGCTTTATATAAACATTTCAACAAAATCTTAAATACTTTAGAAACATAATATAACAGTAAATGTAACTAATCAAATTAATGTCACACCATACACTACTATGGAACACAGAATACAACAATCGCATTGCAAATCTTTTTATCACTAATAGGGATAGAAAAACTACAGGAGACAAGGGAGAAATTCATTTATAAGCCTCTAACTTATATGGCTAGCTCTGATAACTAAGAATGTTCTTACCATCTTCTACCAAAACATTATTCAATAGCAATTAACAATTTGGATGACTTCCAAGACCCCACAATAGGCTCTGTCTGCAGCTGGATGAAAGCCACTTAATCTTGCCACCCACAAGCACACATAACTAGTTTGGGTAGCTCGAACGGATCCATCTCTTTGACCCTCTCTCTAAACCTATCTTTGAATCTGAACAGCCATCTCCTGATTGATTTTTTTCAAATACGAACCCAAAATTCCCTGTTGAGTATGTGTATATTTACTCTGATCAACACTCAGCTGAAAAAACAACATGTTCCGGAAAATTTTTAAAAATCGACAAGCTGCTAAAACAGACATATGTATCCGGAGGGGCAAAACTGGAACTAAATGTGATGGAAACATCATTGTGATTATCCTCTTCACAGTAGTTTTGGCCTAAAAATGCCTACTGGAACACAGAAAAGCTCATAAATATCCTTCTACACCTGAAAAATTAAAATAAATAAATGAGAATCTAACAAACAAGTAAGTTCATGGTGACAAAACAGCTTCAGTGACATCTGCCACGTGAAGCAATTCACCCTGCTTATCAGCACTGGGCTTCCAGCAAGGCCCTGGGGCTAAGGACTTCCTTAAGCTTGGAAAAGCTCCCCACTTAGGGGGCAGTCACAGCGTCAGGCCTCTGAATTCTTCTTTTCCAGGTAGAAATGGCCTCAGGATCAATTTCCTTAGGGTAGTGATGTAAAGAGTGGTTTCACCCACTTTTCTGGTTATCCAGAATCATATCTGGAATGAAATGCAAAGGTCACAATTCCTACCCTAACCGCCCTCCAGAAAAAAACCAGACCCGGAGGGTGGTGGCAGGACAGAGGCAGGCTAGGGAGCTCGGCAAAGGAAAAAAGTAGGAGCCTGAGAAATCTAATTCAACAAACTTAATAGATTTGTTCAGATGACCTACAAGAAGGCTAAGATTTCTCCTGTGGCTAGAATTTCCTCCTAAAATAAGTCCATTTGTCTAAGTATAAACTATTTCTTGGTTCTCTATCAAATCAGTAAAAATAGCAGAGAGTCCATGGGTCTGAAGTGTCAGAGTAAACCCATAAGCCTCGTAACATAAACATGAGACTAGACAGGAGTTCCAGACTTTTGCTGTTGATGAACATTTCTTTCAAGCAATAGTCTCACTATGTTGGTTTCCTTAAGGAGTGCTCATTCTAGCAGACCCAGCAACTGGGTAAGCATTATTACTTTTACCTTAAAAACCTCTAAATGTGCAAGAAAGCATGCTCGGTTAAATCTCTATGGACATGAAACCGTTTAAGAGTAAAAGCCCTGATTCAGTGTTCTCAAACATGAGTAAAATACCAAGCTTTAAAAAGGAAAACTTTCTCAGAGATGTTAGTGTTAACTTGCAAATAGATAATCTCTTAGTATTATATTATTATAATAAGTTCATTCATACAAACAAATGTAAAAATCAATAAAATTTAATTAACATTTATTTAGCATAATAAATTATGTTTTGTGGAATCAATGTTGCAAATATTACATTATTAGTAGTGAAAATATATATACTCATTTGTTTTATACTTTACATTTCCATTTTGGGTTGGATTCTTTTCATTTTGATCACAATGAAACATCACTTGAGTCACTGTTATTATAATATTTGTTACTTTTCTTTGATAGTGATTTTTAGCCACTGACCCATGCTTTTGATGAACCAAAAAATTTAATAACACATTCCAAATTACAATAATAAGAAAAACTTAAAGCCACTTACTGAAATGTTTTCATGATTATTATATTTGTTGTTAACAAGGTTTTTTAAGTTCATATGTATAAATTCAGGAGCTGTACAATATATATGATTAAAAAAAGTATATCAGCTGATTTAAATATCACAGTTTACTTATTTTAAGTTTCCTATGCTTATGACATGTATTATCTGCCACATAGTACCTAAATTCTCCCATCACTTTTATCTATATGAACAACTGTTAAACCTTCGTGAGTACCCTAAAGTATGATACAATTCATACTTTAGCAAAGATTTGCAAAGTTTAACAAAAATATAACATCAGCAGAAATATAAATAATTTCTCTGAATTATTCCTTAATCATCCAGATCATCTTAAATATATATGAATTTTTGGCTCATAAAAATAAAAGCTCCAATTTTTAAAATTTTCACAGAACTCAGAGACTATGCCTACACACTGTAGTTTGAGACACACTGCCTTGGCTCACTTAGTAATAAATTCAGCCTCAAAGAAAATTTACCATTTACAACACAGATAACTGTAGACAAGTACCAAAAGGCACACTGGAACAAAATTATGTTGACACAACCCTAAATTCATTTTCTTGGAAGAAAACCCATAATTCTCTTTAATTTTTCTGAAGAAAAACATTTTTTAAGATACTTAAAAGGATTAATCCCCTTAAAATAAGAACCACTGCTTTATATTCTGTGCCTTCCTCTTTGACCCCAGTTTTAGAATTTAATACTAATAGGAAAGGCTTTGCTTAAAGTAGTATAGAAAAAAGCAGGTAACTAATTTATGTGTTTTCTTTTCAAGCTAGTGCCAGGAAGCTTAGTATCTAATTTGATGTTCAACTAGAACAACAATGTAGGCCTCGGTGGCGGAAACATTTAGGTTCATTGGCTACACACTGGACTTTATAATCATATTTGCATTCTTACATACCAGGAGTCTTTTTCCTTATTTATCTTTGCTATTTGGATAACTATCTTGGAGGTAAGTCACCTCAAATTATTTGTGTAAGAATGCAAAGTAAAAGAAAGTACATAAATTCACTAATGCATGATTAGTAAATGAAGGCAGCCCCAACATGTTCATATGACCGAGTTTTCTGTAAGTGTCTACCTCACCTTATCAAAGCCCAAAAGTCACTTCTACATAAAATTTTGAATAGACAAGTTAGTCAACTGTGATTGCCTGCTAAGCTATACCTAAGAGTAAGTAAAACCATCTACTGGCTATCTCAATATTGAAACACCGTTACGAATGCAGTTATATCAAGAAAAATACGTAGTTACACCTCCGCCCAGTCATTGGCTCATCTTCCTTGAATAGTAAGTGCTGCCTATGGAATACAGTATACTAAAATATATCAAAATGTATTTAAAAATTGTGAATTGGCCCCCACTTGTAGAAGAAAGTAGGAAATCCATATTATGAATAAAATTAAAATAGTAGAACCACAGGGGAAAAAATAAGTTCAAAGGAGAGTTTTAAAAATCACCTTTTTTATTTTAATAAGCTCATTCTAACAGATTTTCGAAAAAGAAATCTTTTCATTAGAAGAAATCATTTAGGGGTGCCTGGGTGGCTCAGTTGGCTGGGGGACTGCCTTCAGTTCAGGTCATGATCCTGGAGTCCTAGGATCAAGTCTCGCATTGGGCTCCCTGCTCAGTGGGGTGTTTGCTTCTCTCTCTGACCCTCACCCCCTCTCATGGGCTCTCCTCAAATAAATAAATAAAATCTTTTAAAAAAGAGAGAGAGAGAAAGATCTCTTTCAATTTTGAAATCTTTCTATGCTACCCAAATCTACAATGATAATTTTTCCATTGGTGAAAGAAAATTCACAAATACTCCTTTTAAAATCAGAAATGGAAGAAAGAGGTTCCCTATGTTTCTAATGAATGTTGTTCTGGATATACTGGACAGTGCAGTAGGATAGATGATCTAAATGTCTATATATTTTTTATATGACTAGATAGTTTGTTATCATTCATAAAGTTGATACAAGGTTTTCTAACAAGTAAAGAATAAACATAAAGAAACAGAAGATGACTGGATTTACATTTTTAAAAATGTTATTCTTATAGGATAACTCTACAGTACAGTAAAATAGATATTAACAAATTCCCTTAGAATAAAAAATTTTAAATAGAAATTCAGCTGTTAAATCTTTTGTCTAAAAATATTTTACAAATTATATGAAACATAGTTGTTTGCATTTTTAGCTGCTTAATAAAATATACAAGGGCAAAGTTCTTATTTCTCCCAGGTCCAGCTGAAATAAACAAGACAGATCTTAAGCTAAGAAACATCTGCAATTTTGTCTGTTTTTCTAAGCATATAGTTAAGAGAATGAACTCTGGAGTCAGATCAAACTTGGTTTATTCAAATCCTAACTGTAGCACTTTAAGTGATTTTCACAACTTAGTTCCCCTTTTATAGAATCAACCTCTTACCTGCAAGAGAGTTAACAACCCGCCTTATAGAACTTTTGAGAGGTATACACAGACAGCACTTACCCGTTCGATGTTTCAAATATTTCATAGAAAAACAAATTTCTGTGCTTTGCTGTCTGATCTTGAAATTAGGCCCTCACTTTCCTCACCCAAAGGGAAGCCCAACTCTCTCTTTCACAGATGCTCTGTTGTAGACAAGTCAACAAGTGTATCCTGATCAACAGAACCGAGATGGAATGTGTCCCTGATGCCATCCTCTCTGCATGCACCTACAGGGCTCATTCTCTTAGAAACCCTTCCTTCACCACTTCTCCAAAGAAGTCACACTCCTCTCTCAAAAACCAGCTAAAGTCACATAAGGATCCAAATCCTTTATTTGTGAGCAATGGGATATTTGTTCGCCAAAACACATAAGGTGATACCCCCCCCAATCGAACACATATGCAGCATGACAACAAAATTAAACCAAGGTTCTTCACAGTCTTTCTCCCAATCTCTGCAATCACCACTTATTTCTAAAGACAGCTTCTGTTTATACTTCTCAGCTTCTGTCATACTCCTGGAGGACAGCGAGAATAAACGGGAAGCTGTTAAATTACTCTAAGGAAACCATACATTTGCTTATTTAATATAGGGCAGAAAGCTACAGAAAAATAGTGTCCTGCAAGTAGAAGAAGAGGTGAAGAAGAGTTGCAGAAAATTAGAGCCACCGCGCTATATGATGTAGAACAGCGAGGAGTCATACAAAAAGTTTTTTTAAGCAAGTTTTCCACTTACAATGATGCACGGCATATACACACACAAATACATTAATACATATATCCACCACATAAATCTGCAGAAGACTTAGTGAATGCACACTATTTTAAATGCTTTTTGATACTGAATATATCGATGCTTCTCTTTGATGTGACACCAAAGGGAACTAAACCTTCATGTATGAACAAGAAGATGAAGATTTGTCCCCATTATATATATGAAACACTTAACCCTGAGATTGCTACAAAGTATCCACCAAGTGGTAGCTGCTTTCATCCCATTGTTTATTCTTTATTTATTCTCTCTTTGTTCCCCATATCCTCAAGAAGATAAGCCATCTTGCTGATGACCATATCTTACACTACTATAAGCTCAGTATCCAACACTGTACTAAAGAAGGGATCAGGAATCAGTAAGTACTGGATAATGGAATCACTGACATTTGAGAAAATCCAACATCTGAGACAGAAATAATTAAGTTATAAGGTGAAGCTCTGCTTCGGGAGAAATAAGAATGTTTTCCAATTTATTTCTCCTCCAGCACTGTCTAGGTTTCCTCCTCTGTACATGACTCGAACTGGAGAGATAATATATGTGCTAATCCTCATGCAAAGGAAGAACACACTACTTGCATTTGTATCCCGTATCACTGATACATCTTATAACCACGAAGCTGTTTCATACCAGCTGGCCTATATACTGAATGCCCTGATATAATGAATCAAAATGTGTAAGCCTTATTTCCATTAGAAACATGTATCTCAAATAGAAGGATTCAATTTTAATTACAAAAGGAGTGGTAGGTTTTTTTCTTTTAAAACCCACTGAATCTATTTTCCAAGAATATATATTTCAAGAAACAAATACCTTATCTACTTTTACCTTAGTGAAAGCAGAAAAGAATGTGCTTTTGCCTTAGTGTACATCTACTGTCTCAAAAATGTTCCAATGAATAACAATCCGAAACAGGAAGGACAAGAGAAATGCAAGGATATTATAATGCTATGTTTCCCTGTCATGCTCTGAGTGGCTAAAATCCCAAAAAATTATGTGGGTTTTACAGACCTCAGAAATCACTCCATTTGCTATATGCTTTATAGATTAAAAACCTGAAAAACACTGACTTGAAGTGACATGTGTAAATGACAAATATTTTAAATATTCAAGGAAGCAAAGGAAAACAAAAAGATGAAAATTGAGAACCAGTCTTTTGCCTCATAGTGAGCAATCCTGTCATAAGAGTTGAAGTTTTTAGCCAAGCTTCCAGTATATCCCTTTTTTTAATAAGCCTTCAATTAGTTAATTTCCTAAATACAATGATTTTATTAATAGTCTGTTATAAAGTCCCAATCCAAAAAATTCATAAATTATATGAAATAGAATTGTTTTTCTTCTCAGCTGCCTGACAAGTTAATCCAATACAGATTCTATTTCTCTCAATAAACAAACAGAACTTATGGAAAGATAAAACATTTATAAAGCTTATAACTGTTCCCAACACTAGGGATGGGGTCAGAACAAACTAATTTAGTCCACGTTAAGTGTGTGATCTGCGCACATAATTTCTCCTTTCTAAAATTCCCCTATCGAACAGGGATGATACTGCCTGCCTCATAGGACTGGTGTGCAGAAGATACTGGAGAGCATCAGCAAAGCACTCAGCACAAGGCCTGACATAGAGCAAATCAAAATAAACGATAACCCCATGCTTTCTATCCCTGTGACAACTGAAAAGGAATGATAAAATATTAATTTGCATGCCTCAAAAGTCTGATCTTAAGTGTCAATACCTTAACTCTCAAGCACACTAAAAACAGTAAATGAGGATTCTAATAAATGACTATTACAGTGTTGTCTCATTGGCAACAATAATATAAATAGTACTTTAATCTTTAATCTACATGAAAGAGATCTTAGTCATACACCAGTAAGCTTGGTGGGACAGTGGGAGCAACGGGAAAAGAAGGGGAAAGAGGCATCGTTGCTATCGTGGAGGCATTGTCTCTTGACCCAGAGAGAAGTCTGACTTCGCCCTCTCAAAACAATGAGATTATCATTCTGCCTTGCTAAAATGATACCATAAAAATGTTGCTGATACAGGCAACTGAAAAATGAACTAAATTCATTACAGAGTCGATACCTAGCATTCTGCGGTACCTCTAAACTTGTAGAAACTGGAGATAAATCTATAGTGAAGAAAGGCCAATAAAATATGTCATAATTATTTTTTCATTATTTGCTTATATGCTTTTAAGAAATACAAAAGACAACCTATATCGGAGACCTTTCAGTTTTTCACTTCATCTATGAAAGTCTGTACAGGAGTATGTATCTGAAAGGGAGGAGGCTGCAGGTGCATGCAAAGGTAAAGCAATCTCTTATCTTGTACGTTTTTTTTTTTTTAAATTTTCTTTTTTCTTAACATATAATGTATTATTTGCTTCAGGGATACAAGTCTGTGAATCATCAGTCTTACACAATTCACAGCACTCCCCATAGCACATACCCCCCACCAATGTCCATCACCCAGCTACCCTCTCCCTAACCCCCACCCGCCAGCAACTCTCAGTTTGTTTCCTGAGATTAAGAGTCTTTTATGGTTTGTCTCCCTGCCTGGTCCCACTTTGTTTCATTTTCCCTCCCCTCTCCACAACCCCCTGCCCTGCCTCTTAAATTCCTCGTACCAGAGAGATCATATGATAATGATCTCTCTGACTTATTATTGTTCTTATCCTCATGTAAAATACAGTTAAAATACATGTATACTAACACTTAACCATTACATATTCAGCTAGTGAATCCCATTATTTGGAAATAAACTCTTTAAGAAAATTAAAAGTCTCCTACATATTATGTATTATTAACACTTCAATCTCTACATTGTAGGTATCAGCACAACTCAGCATCAAAATGTAATATTCCATGAATTAGCAGTTCTCATTTTTATTCAAAAGGTTTATGCTATGCTCTTAAAATCTTGCTTTGTCAGAAATACAGTACCCACAGAAATTAGATTATATCAACAGCCCAAAGACTATGCCAAAAAATATGAAGACATCGCTCTCAATATATAGCTCATCTATCGTATATTTCACAGAAACACAGATGCTTTGGTAAAAAACTGTGGAGAATAGAAATATTCAAAAATCACTATAGCATTATTAGTTTGAAAATATGAAATGAAGCTATATTATTTCCAAATATGTATTTGCTTATATAATTTGCAAAAAAAAATTCTAATGGACTCATTATATAAAAAAGAAATTAATATAAACTAATAATAAATTATAAAATTGTGCCAAAAATGAGTTATTTTTGTCAAATACTAACATAAGACTTCTAAATAAAGTTTTTAATTCATTAGCTACAGTCTACAGCCATACCACCCTGAACGCTCCCGATCTCGTCATAATTCAATAACTACTAACTCTAGGTCGATGAAAAAGTAAATTCTACTTGCAAATAAAATGGTTGTTAGATATATTAAAAGATTTTTTCTATTTATATTAAAATAACAAAACTCTCTCCCGAATCTTTAAAACATGACTGCAACTAAAACCTATCTTTATTGCATTTGATTCATAGTGACTACTAAAGCCATAACAATTTATTTTTTTTTAAATCCTATGGGAATTACAATCCAAATATTCATTTGAAAATCAAAATATTTTCGTTTATTTTAACAAAATACATAATCAATTCCTATTTTTCCTATTTTCATTATATGAAAAGTTTTACTAGAAATGTAATCCTAGCAGTCAAATTGAAGAGAATTACTTTTCAGTGAGTTATTAAGTATTTTTAGCAATGCTTTTAATAAGTCATGTATGAAAACTTGGAAGCTTTATAACAATTTGTTTAACTTCTAAATTGGAGGTGGAGCAAATCAAACATCCTGTTGAACATTGATAAGAAAAATAATCACTAATTTGGCTACTGATGAATAAAAATACGTGGGCACCACAGCACACAAATGACTGTGTCCTTATTAAATAAGAAAGTAAATGAAAACCCACCTATCCAAGAATGCTAGTAATTGCTATGGGCTTTTGCAAACAGAGATTTCTATACCACACCCAACCTGCCTTATACCAGAAAGTGATTATGGGTAAAGAAAGAAATGAAGGTAAATGAGAAATCATGAAAGGAAGTATGAATAAGTCATAAGAAAAAAATTCTCATGAGACCACCAAAGAACTCTACTATGAGATATAGAGAGGAAAAAAAAAATTCACAGCCAATCAACGACTGGGAAGTACTACAGCAAATCTAAAAACATGGGATGTTACTATTCTTCACACACATAGGCTCATTCTCTTAATCAAATGTAAGCAGGAAACAAAACACAGAAATCAATTTGCCTGTAAATATCCCCTAAGTGTTCCCCCCCCCCCAAGAATTAAATCCCCTGGACAGTGGTTTATAATTGAATGTACAATTGCAGATGAATGAGAGATTTTATCAAGAGGAAAACACAGAAATCCATTCTAGCTTTATGCTTTCATGATCCCTGCTTTCTTATCTTCTTTTTATTGTATCAAATGTAAATAAATGGATAAATGAAACGTGCAGTGAATTGTCCACTGGGACAATTTAGGTAAGCTGCTTCTTCTATTTTACTGCCTTAGTTAACAACAAATGTGTGTATTTTCAGAAGCTGATGCTGCTAAGAGGGAAAGAAAGGTAACCCAGCTATATTCACATTAGTCAGCAAAGATCAGTATACATCACAGACTTTTTTGTTTTTTAAGATTTTATTTACTTATTTGAGAGAGAGACAGGCCTTCATCCCAAGATTTCGGGATCATGACCTGAGCCTAAGACAGTTGCTTAACCAACTGAGCCACCCAGGAGCCCCATCACAGGCTTTATTTAGAAAATACATGTAGAATTTTGATGAAAAGAAATGCTGTTGAATAAATGTAGGTGTTATAGTCTGTTTTGTTTTACTTGAGTGATAAGGAAATTTTATACATTTCAAATCTACTTGAGCACTGGGTTTGGGCTAGATTTCCAGGAGTTGAAACACGGTGATAATTGTAGGAGAAGAGGCCTATGGGTCGGGGGACCATATAAGTCTTCCTCCAGGCCAGAACAAAGAGTAAAATAGGGCACTACTAATAAAGCATCAGGTCACGGGTACAAACCGGAACTATCCCAGGACAATCAGGACACATAAGCCCTCTACTCACAGGTTTCAAAACACAAAGCAGTGTTTTCCTTGTGGCTAGTACCGAGAGAAAACTGTGTACTAAATCCATGTGGATGGACCTACTCATGCATCCACCTGATACGGATGGCAGAAAGGAAGAAATAAGAACTGCAGGCAAGAGGGCCACAGCCAGAAATAACAGACCAGTAGGAGGAGTTATGAGATGATTAAAAACACTTAATTTTTCAGGAGGTCCTAACAGGCTCAGTCAGTGGAACACACAACTCTTGATCTAGGGGTTGTGTGTTCAAGTCCCACATCGGGTATAGAGATTACTTAAAATTAAATCTTTTAAAAAAAAAAAAAGGACAATTTTTCATAGGGCACCTATAGATTAGTTCACAGCCAAGGTAGACACTAACAAGGGTACCATACCAATCAGGGTCAGATACTAAATGTTCTGAAACTTCAAAGGCTTTAGTCTGTCATAAAAAATAAATCATCAGATATTGTATGTGCTGGAGGTGCAAAGGTAGAGGAAGGGAGATGAAGATAACTTTGTTAAAATTTGAGAACATGTAGACTCATCAACACACTATAAAACACCTCAAAGGAAAAGAGGACAGAGGGTAACGATGAGCATCTAAAGAGGTCTCATCAGTTAAGCCAACCTTGATACAGTCTAAGTGTATACAGCAACAAGATTTTCAAACTGATAGGCTAAGGGTGCAAACCTTCCACAAGAATGTTTTGTTTGGCCTGCACAACATTTTATAAATATTCAAGCCAATATTCTCAAATGGAAAATTTAACATAAAAATCAAGACTTTTAGCTTCTCTAGAATACCTGAAAGTAACAGAAACAACAGGTCTACCTTTCTTGAAGCAAAAAAACTGTAGGATCGGAGTACACTTTAACATTTAAACTTCAAATGAAGAAAGTATAAGGCCAGCTCTTATTACTTACTGGCCTAGCAGATTTTTATATGTACAAACCACATTAATTCCTTTGGAGCCAGAAAGCTACCCTTTCATCTCCTGTTTAATGTGGTACTCTTCTGCCCCTAACTCTCTAACCCAGAAAGTTAAAAAGAAAAAAAAACAGGGAGAGGGGACAGAAAAGATGATTTCATACATCTTCAATTCTAAGCACCTCTACATACAAGGATGTGTGATGGTTTGCCAGGTGTTGAATTGTACCAGTGAGGCCTGTCCTGAAATGGGCCAGGAACCTGTAAGAGACAGCGTTGAAGCTACGGTTGAAAAATCACTCATTCCAGGGGCGCCTGGGTGGCTCAGTGGATTAAATCCTCTGCCTTCAGCTCAGGTCATGATCCCATGATCCTGGGATCAAGACCTGCATCGGGCTCTCTGCTCTGCAGGGAGCCTGCTTCCTCCCCTCTCTCTCTCTGCCTGCCTCTCTGCCTACTTGTGATCTCTCTATCTGTCAAATAAATAAAATCTTTAAAAAAAAAAAAATCACTCATTCCATCTTGGAGTTATAACTTCTACCACATCTTTCTCCTTGAAGTTCAAGGACCTGAACAGTGAGGAATCTGACCAAGAGTAAGGAATCTCACCACTTCAAGGAAATAAAAGATAGCATCATTGTGTCAAAATTAGCAGTGACATGATATAAATATAGAACAAAAGCATCTGCAAATCCAAAAACAACAGTAGTCCTATTTTATATAGGCAAGGGGATTCATGTGTTTTTATGTGGTAGAAAATGAAGTGTGAATTTAAACACATGTTTAGACAGGTAGACTAGAGTGAAATCATCACCCTAATTCCTTAAAGATCTGAAGAAACATTTGATAGATAACTGTTGAGGACACAAGAATTTAAACTTCAAAATCAAAATATATATATATATAGATCTCTCTGAGGACAGATCATCAGCTTCTCACATAACTTTCACAAGTCAAATTGATTAAATGAAAGTTCCTGATAGTTCATTTTCTCACTTAGTTCTTAATAAAAACATGCCTCGGAGTTTAAAATTTCCCTTCTCTAAATTAGAATTTACCAACCTGAATTCCCAAAACCCTAAGGGTAATAAAGCCTTTCAAACATTTTTTTCACTGAGAATTTTTTTGTAAAAATGAAATCACATAATGAAACTGACACAAAATAAAAGCTACACTGGCAAGGTTAAAATGGTAACAGGTCTCCTTGCAAAGGCACTCCAACCTTTAGCAGACTCTGGTTTGGAGAGATGGGGGTCAAGATGGGGTTGGGAGTAGGAAAGGGGAATCGGGTGGTGCCCTGGCATCTGGACCACCCATTTTAAGCAGAGTAATCAGCTCTTAGCAGTTTTACAGTTTGATATAGGGCCTGCAAGTTAGTAAATAACCATTTAAAACATAAGATAAAACATAAAAAACACAAAATGTAAAATAAAAATCATCTGCTACTCATCAACACCAAAACAAATACAAACATTTAAACATCTTGGAATGTAAAACATTTCTACAAAGTAGTAAATGCTTTCATTTTCCTATAATTCATTCTCCATACTACAGTCAGAAGGATTTCTGTGATTATAGATTTAATTAGGTTTCTCTCCTGGCCCATGGAAAAAGACACCATGTTTCACGACATTCTGGTATCTTTACGAACCTACCTTCTCCTATCTTTGTGGCTTTTCTACTGCCCCTCTTAACACCCTATGCTCCAGCCACACTGAAATTCTTTTATTTCCACTGAAGTACCAGAGCTCTCTCATTGCTCCAAATCTTTGCATACTAATTCCTTCTGCCTCGAAGATCACCCTACCGCCTGTCTCTGCCTGGCTAGCTCCTACTCAGGTACATACTCCAAGTGAGACATCATTCTCACAGGCTTTGTGCTCCTACAGTAGCCTGTACACCCCTCATAAAGCAGCTGTCCCATTTTATAATGACAACAGTTCTCTCCTTGCTCAGCAGTATGGGACTGTAAAAATGAACGTGCAAGGTGCAATGGTGCAAATAAATCTTGGTAATCGATGAGAAAACTTATGATTGTCCAAGGTCCTTTAAAACTTTTTGTTAAGACTTCAAAAAAATTCTTTTATTTTCAGTCATAAATGTATGTCAATGAAAAAAGTGAAATTAATAATTATTTAATACCTAATTATTAATCAATTATTTAATAAATTTAGGAGGGAATGAAAAGGTAAAAATTAATAATTACTTAATAGTTAATAATTAATTAATTAATAAGGAAAAGTAAAAGTGAGATTAATGAATACTTAATACTTATTTAACACTGAAATATAAAATATTAGAATTATTGAGAGAACTAATTAAGGACTCTCAAAAGTCAACACTTAAAAAAAAAATAGTCCAATTAAAAAAATGGGCAAAGGAAATAAGCACTTCAGTAAAGAGACTTCACAGATGGCAAATAAGTATATGAAAAGATATTTAATATTATTAGCCATTAGAGAAATGCAAATTAAAACCACAACGAGATCCCCAGACAACTGTCAGAATGGCTAAAATAAAGAATATTGCTAACACCCAATGTAGAAAGGATACTGAGAAAAAAATGGATCACTCATATCTTACTGGCAGGAGTGTATAAAATAGCTCAGCCACTTTGTAAAATAGATCAGTAATTTTTAATAAAACTAAACATGCACTTACCATACTATACAGCAACTGCACTCTTGGGCATTTTTCCAAAAATAAATAAATAAGTAAAAACTAATGTTCACAAAAAAACATGTAGACAGGGTGCTCATAGCAGTTTTATTCATAACAGCCAAAAAGCAAACAACAAAAACATCCCTCAGGGAGAAAATGGTTAAAGAAACAGGGGTACATGGTGGCGAGGATGTAAGAGGAGAGAAAAGGAACTCTTGTGCACTACTGATGGGAACGCAAACTGGTGTGACCACTGTGGAAGACAGTATGGAGGCTTCTCAAAGAACTAAAAATAGAATTAACATATGATCCAGTAATCCCCTTACTGGGTATTTACCCACAGAATATGAACACTAATTTGAAAAGATATAAACACTGCTACGTTTACTGCAGCATTATTTTACAACTGCCAAATATGGAAGTAAATCAAGTGTCCATTTATAGATAAATGGATAAAAAAGTGATAATAATGAATATTCAGCCTTTTTTTTTAAAAGATTTTATTTATTTATTTGACAGAGAGAAATCACAAGTAGATGGAGCAGGCTCCCTGCTGAGCAGAAAGCCCCATGCGGGACTCGATCCCAGGACCCTGAGATCATGACCTGAGCCGAAGGCAGCAGCTTAACCCACTGAGCCACCCAGGCGCCCCTATTTAGCCTGCAACTAAAAAGAATGAAATCTTGGCTTTTGCAACAACATGGATGGATCTATAGGGTATAATGCTAAGCAAAATAAGGTAGTCAAAAAGACAAATACTGCATGATCTTATTCACAGGTAGAACTTAAGAAACAAAACAAATGGGCAAAGGGAAAAAGACAGACTAACAAAAAAAAAAAAAAAAAAGGCTCTTAACTGTAAAGAATAAACAGATATTTACCAGAGGGGGGTGGGGGGGATGGGTGAAATAAGTGAAGGGGATTAAGAGTACACTTACCATGAGGAGCACTGAATAATAAATAGAATTGTTAAATCACTATATTATACACTTAAAACTAACAGAATACTGTTTACTGTACTGGAATTAAAATTTTAAAAAGAATTGCTGAGTCAGTATATTGTACACCTGCAACTAATACAACACTGTATTTTAACTATACTGGAATTAAAAAAAAGAAAAAAGAAAAATACAAGGGAGGGATAAAAAAGAAAGTGGTACATCCATTCTACGGAATACTATTCAGCAACAAAAAGGAAGAAACTACCAATACACAGCAACTTGCACATCTCTCAAAGAAATTATGCAGAGTGAGAAACGTCAAACCAAAAAGAACACTATATATACACAGTGTGTGTGTGTACATGACACACACCCATTTACATAAACATTCTTGAAATAACAAAACTACTGAGAAGGAGAAACAATTAGTGGTCCCTGATGGGTAGTAAGGAAAGGGAGGAAGATGTGACTATGACTCTGGAAGAGTAGCCCAAGGGATCCTTGTGGAGACAAAATTTCAATATCTTGACCATATTGCTGGTTACATGAATCTATACATATGATCAAAGCTGCATAGAGCTTAATACATACACACACACACGCACAAACACACACACACAGAGGAGCGTGTGCAAAACTGGAAAAATCTGCCATAGAGTCAGGTTGTATAAATATCCATTTCCAGATTGTGATATTACACCGTAGCTACACAAAACCTAAGAGAGCATCATTGGGGTTAACTGAATGAAAGGTATAAGAGAGCGCTCTGGATTATTTTTTAAACTGCTTGTGAATTCATAATTATCTCAAAAATAAAAATTGAATTAAGAAATTATCAAAAGTAGTTTGGACGGTGCCTGCCTTCTTTCCTTCATAAACCTTATGATATGTAACTAGCTAGCATCTTTCCATGCCTTAGCAAACTGTCATGTTCTTTTCTAAATCTGGATCAGCCTCCAACCTTCCATCCTTTGCATCTTTGTTGTCATGAAATAACTCCAAGAATTCCTTTGCTGTGAATATTTTTGCCAGCGTCATTTCTTCTGGAACAACTTTTCCTATTTATCGTGACCACTTCCTTCACTGATCCCAATAAGCCCACCTTCATTAAGTTTCTCCTATCACGGATTTAGCATCTCTTAAATAGTGGGAAGGTCAATATCCTCATGGTCAAAAACTTCTCCTACACCTCCATTTAGGTTCGAGTCAAACTGTACTTCCAGCATTATCACTTTGTTTCTTCACTGTACGTTCACCTTTGTCAGCCAACTTCCACTTTAAATTACTCATTTTTACCAAATGTCACACAGGGAGACAAAGAGACAATACAATTCCATGTTTGTGTACTGCCTGAACTGCCCAACAGATGAGCAAGGACCATTCACCAACAGACTTTGAAAGAACTGACATGACTGGTCACCGATGATGATGTACAGTGTTATATATGTAGTGATTTGTGAGCTGAAGACCTAGCAATAAGATTTGTGCTTTACACAATCACTCACAATTAACAGACCACGGTAACTGAAACTTGAACCATGTTGCTGGAGGACCAGTAAACAGTAGGACAAGTGAGGACTGCTGGCATTTGTTCCATATACTACTATACTGTCCCCTACTTTCCTAGCATGCTTATCCGAAGATTCTTTATCCTATTCATTATTTCCTCATTATGTGAATACCTACATTTACTTTGATGAGTGTTCTCGATAAATGTGCGCTCTCATAACTATTATGAAGACATATGCCTGAAAATAAATATACACAGTCATACTGGTATTAATAACTGTGTCAACACTGAACACCAGTGAAAGAACACTATATAAATTCTGGGGTCTAAAATCATCTCGTTATTATCTACTGCTAATAAATTAAGAAACAATAACAACAAAAAACCTCTCCAAAAATAATTTATATGTGTTTGGCAGTTTTTTGGTTTTATTTTGTTTTCTGTCATTTTAACTTTACTTTTCTCTCCTCGGCAATTTTCCATGCTAAAATGCTGGTTTTCACTCTGTGAACCGACGCCCACTGACATTACGATGAGCCACTTCAAAAGTGTGCTGCAACGTAGTGAAAGAAATCTTATCCCAGGATGTAAAATTCGCTAAAAATGTCCACTTAATTACTATGCTCACTGATGAAATCCAGAAAAGTGCTTCCACTTCTTAGAAGAGAACTGCATCCCAAATATAAAAACATTCCTTTTAATACTCTAATTAACTTTGTATTTAATTTCCCAATATTTCATATTTAGAATGATCTGTATTATTTCATAACATTTGCTATATATTTTTATGAAAGTAATACATATTCCTTAAAGAAAATATGAAAAATGCAAAAAAGCTCAAAGAAAATTTAAAACACCCCCATAACCATACCATCCATAGATAATCACTGTTTATATTTTAACATTTGTTTTTTCTGGTCATGGAAAGAATTTTTTCCCCCAAACAAAATTAGATTCCTAGGATACTCATTCTTATAAATCACATTTCTTTACATAATATATTCCTAATGTGTTGTATCTTTTATTCAATTTCCTTTTACTACCTAACACTGGAATCGATATAAATGGCAATAAGAACGGCTAACATCATTAGAAAGAGTAGGGCAATGTGTTAAGCGTCTTATAAGTATTAACTGATCCAATTCTCATGACGCTGTGAGGGTACTAACATTATTCTGGTTTTATATGGAATATGAGGTCTAGAGAGTTTAACTTGCTCAAGATCACACAGCTAATGTATGATGCAGTGCAGATTCCAGCCTGGGCCACTTCTATCTAGACTGCCCTGTAGTCACAAGGTCTCAGTCTCTAATACACAGCCCCAACTGGTTCAAGATCAGTTTGAACTAATTAGGTCCAAACTATAGCATGTTGGGGAGGAATATATAGACATACATATATATGTGTATGTATGTATAGTCATTTACTGAAAAACATTTAATAAAAATTAAGGAACTAAACATAGTAGACATTTTAACAAATTTAACACTTTACTGAAGGATTAAGATTATTTTTACAGAAATAAAAAGCTAGTAGTAAAGTAAAGCTTTTACTTTATAGTAAAAGCTAACTCTGAAGTTCTTAAAGGTATACTGACTTCACTGTTGTGCAGACATTTAAACTTTCCCTCTTTATTAGTGTTGATAGTATGAGTATTATGTTGTGAAGACAAAAGTGTTTTCCTACACCTACATGCAAAACAATCGAGTTCAGTGAATTACAGCATATCCAAAGGCAGGAAGGGACAGGCTGAAGCTGCTTAGCAAACTATTTTATCAAAGATTATAGAAAAGTACATTTCTAGCCATGATGCTCAAATTATTTGAAATTTAAAATAGAATTGAAGTACTTAAGGTTTAGTATTAAGTCAGTCCTTTGCTTTCCCTTTCCCTTTTTATCTAAAGAATATTTTTAATGCTTTTAAACAAGGTGCAGTGGAAATATTTTTATAGAGAGCCTAGCATGTGTAGAGTAGCCTCTCTATACCAATGAGACTCTATACCAGTGTGTGTGTGTGTGTGTGTGTGTGTGTGTGTGTGATGTTGTATGATTTTAGCAACTATAGAGCAAAGAAAAAGCAGGTAACTTTTCTAAAATATTTTCACCAAAGTTCCCAATTCTTATGTAAACATTTTTTCCACTAAAATTTCATAATCTGAGAATGCTGTTAAAGTTAATTTTTCCCTAGTCATTCTCAAACCATCATCTCTAAAGTTGTGAAAAATCAGTGAACCAACCAAAATGTAAATTGCTTTGGGATAAGTAAACAAAAGGAAAAATCAGTCCACACAAAGTATATAACTTAGCCAAACAAAGAAATATCTAAGTCACAGATCTTACTCATCCTATTCGAAATTAAGCCTTCTATCGAAGCATAGGATCTCATCCTTTCTGGATCCTCTCCCCCATCAGTTAACTCCTTTCTCTCCTGTTACTTTAGTCTGTCTCTTTTGACTGAACTAGACCCTGCAAATAGTCTCCTCCATCTTACAGCAACAATAACAGCCCCTCCATTTAGGTCCAAATTCTCCCACCCAACAATATTGAAGACATAATCAGTGGGGTTCCTCAACTGTACAGCAAACTCACTTCAATGCAACTGTGCTTTTATTCCCTCCTGTGGGTGAAACTATTCCCATTAAGGTCACCAATGAGTCCTTAATTCACTGATCTATTAGGCATTTTTCGTTTCTCATCCTAGCTACATCTTTCCATACAACAGGAACTATTTACTACTCTTCTGCCTATTGAAATTCTCACCCCCATGTGCTTGCACTCACTAGTGCTGTTTTTCCTGCTACTTCTTAAAGGGCTTCCTCAATTTTCTTATGGATTCCTCTTTCTCTGCCGACCCATCAATTAAAAAATTTTATCTGGGTTTCTCTCTTCTTTCTTCACATCAAAAATTGCAATGTTTTGCAGACAACCTTCTACACCTATGGCCTTGGCCATCAATTTGTGTTGATAATACATAAATCCACATTTCTACTTCTGATCACTTTCCAAACTAGTATGCACAATGAAGGTCTGGAAATTCTTGAGTCCTACATCACACAGGTAACCAGAATCAGAGCTGAAACTGAAAGCCATGCCCCCTAGCTCCACTTTGGTCCAGGCTTTTTCTACCGTGGTGCAAAGCTTCTCCAGGTCCACAGGGAGGAAATGCTGAAGTTCCAAAGAAGCAGTGGAAAGGACTTGAACTTTAGGATCTCACATAAGGGTAGTACTTCATGGCAAAGTGGGGGCTTCGAAATTAGGAAGGTTTAAACTTTCAGGACACAATTTAAGAATGAGATGGAGCCCGGAAGTGTTGGGAAATAAGAGCACAACAATCCATGTTTCATAAATCAAGAAACTGAGAGAGTTTTTCATCTTCCACATTGTTCTTCTTACTCTATTTTCAGTTACAGAATAAAGCAATGCAAGGTAGCTCCTATCACACTATTAAATCTGAGCTTTAAGCATAATCATTCTATAGCTGTAACTTAGGAGCTATTTAATCAGCTATGGATCAGAGATCACATTTTAATAGTCTCATTTGATATCACAAAATTAAGCAGCAGAAAAGAAGCAAAGATAGAGATCACAGACCTGTGATTACTAACGGCCTTTTACAAGTTGTATAACATGATCTAGGAAGCAGTCATTTCCCTTATAGGGCAAGAAAAGTAAGAGTAGGAAAGAAGTATGGAGAGATCGATCTTTCAGGGCCTTGAGGGGGAGCCCCAGCTCCCAGATACCTAGTTCTATCACCAATGTTAAGAATTAAGCATTTCTGGCCATTGGCACAGTACACACCGTTCCCAGCCTGTCTATTTATATTTATAGAATAGCTAGCTCTCTGTAGCCAGAAGATAAGACCAACACCACCCAAATAATTACAAATATTCATGCTTGTTATTCATAATTATGATTAAATATAAATATTCAAAAGCAACTGTCTTTATTTTTCAAAGTGTTAGAAAAATGATACAATATTTCCATTTCAAGTACTTTACTACAATTATCTTATCACTGATCACATTATACTGGTACTATGTTTTATTATACTGTAATTATTATTTATTTTCTGTCTGTTTACCTGGACTGCAAACATTTCTTTCATCAGTGTCTTCTTTTCTAGGAGTATTAAGACACAGCTGAAGTATTAATGTGTTTTAACAGGAACTGATACTGATGTTACACAGCCCTTATTCTAGTCTTTTTGCCATGCCTACACTCCTACCCAAATTTCTGTGAAATACATGAGTAACTATACCAAATGGGACCACACAAAGAGCCTGTGTCAATTATGATTTTATTTCTGACCTATAAATTAATCTCCAAGTTCAACTCAATGTGCTTTTATAACCTTTAATCCTCAAATACATCAAAACAGGTATAACATCCAAAAGGTAAGAGTTAAATGAAGCCCAGTGAAATTCTAAGCAGTCGTGATAGAGCAGAGACCAAATTCTACTTGATCTGTAATAACCACTCTTTACTATACTGGTCCTCAGCCCCGAAGGCTGGAGCCTACAATCCTATTCAGACACAATCAGTGGAGGGGCCTGGCAGTGCCCCCTCACATCTTTGCATGCAAGCCGACCCTTCCTCTCTCCATACACCACAGCTCATGACTTCTGCCGAACTCAAGGAGTTCAATACTTGCTACCTATTCAGAACACCGAGCCATGTGCAGCTGAATGAAAACACTGCTCCAACGACACAGAAATGTTATTAGAAGGGGATCACACATCCCTAAATTTCAGCCAGAGAAGAAGAACAAGAAAAAGATGAAAGAGGAAAATTCCAGCACAGCTCTCAAGCATTTCCCAAAGCCTGGAAGGTTTAATCGACCATAACTTCTCACTGGACAGTGGGATAACTCAATGACACAAGGCTGTCATCAGAAACAGACTACCTGCAAGTGAGACATCTTTCTACATCTGCTATTTCAAAACAAATAATTGTCCTGATAAATCATGCAAATAGAACTCTTCTCCAGCTGAATGACAAAATATCCAGCGCATTATCTTAGCACATGGGTAGGCAGAAAGATAATACAAAATGAGATGCTTATTTCAATTTTTAAATATCTGCAAGCAGCAGCTGGAAAGCAATACATCTCCACGGGGAGGAAGCAGTTCTGTAATTATAATAGCCTGGTCAGATTTAAAGGCAGAAGGAGAAGAGTGGGGAAACTGACATACATATGGATAAAAGTCTTTACCTATGTAATATTTATACTCATGGTTTCCATCATGTGAGCTAGTTAGAAAGGGTGTGTAATGCAGACCACATCCTATTTAGCTTTGTTTGTACCAAGATACAAATTCCTCCAGGATACTGGCACTCCAGTGTGGCACAGGATTCCCCTGGAAGGCAAGCACACAACCCAACGGTTGTTCATTACAAAATATGATTTCCAGTTATGATATCCTAATTTGGGGCCCAGGAGTCCCCCTTTAAAATAAGCACCCAGGGTGCCTGGGTGGCTCAGTCGGTTAAACCTCTGCCTTCGGCTCAGGTCATGATCTCGGTCCTGGGATTGAGCCCCACATCGGGCTCTCTGCTCAGCAGGGAGCCTGCTTCCCTGTCTCTCTCTGCCTGCCTCTTTGCCTACCTGTGATCTCTGTCTGTCAAATAAATAAATAAAATCTTTTTAAAAAAATAAATAAGCACCCAAAGAAATCCTGATGTAGGAGGTCCCCAGGTCACACTTGAAGAGTAACATGATTTCCTAGTACTTTGTGCCCTCCCTATCATTGGCCGCCTAAGAAAACATATAGTGTATAATTTTAAAGAAGTTTTAGGAAAATTGGCTTATGTAATGATAGAAAAATTAATACCTTACTGAGTTTTATCAAGTAGGAAACAGTTAATTTTAGAAATGATTTCTGTCTTCCAGTTTGATAGCTACATGACATTTTCTCATTTATTTTATGCTTGCATTTTTGTGCCTCCTGGATTACAAAATTCTATTTTATTTTATAGACATGATTAAATATTTAAGAATCATGCATTTCAATTGCTTGCAAAAATTCTTGTTATAAATTTGCAACAGTATTCGCACAGTCTATAAATTTACAAATATTTTCATTTTATTCCATTTAAAGGAGTATTTTCTACCTATGAGTACATCTAATATTACTCTCTATATAACTCAATTTTCCCTAAAGAATAAAATTTTTATAACATTTAGTAATATTCCCAAAGTGAAAAATATTTGTGTGTGTGTGTTTGCACATCTGTGTGTGTCTGCCTATTACCTCAATTGGTGAGCGAGAGAAATTAATTGTAGAGTAGTATCTCAGTACTCTGCTCAAAGGACATTATCCTTTAGTCTAGAATCAAGGAAATGTTGGTCTTTTTCACAGATACTGTTCTATTCATTGTAGTTCTATTCATTGTTTCCTGAGTAATGCAGGTTAGGAGAAGCCCTTCTTCATTAATAAATATTTATCTAAAATAAAAGAAAAACATTTTTTTTCTCCTCAAATACAAGTACTTTTGCATTTATTGCTGCTCAAAGTTAGATCTGACAAAGTTTTTACAATAGAAAAAGCCATCTGGGACCATGCATGATCTTTTGAGAATGACAAAACTCATAGAGAACAGCTCTGAAAATTCCATTCCAGAATAAATAAAAGAAAGTTTAAGACATTAAACTCCTCTCATTCCCAAAATTTGTTCATCTTACTATCAGAAAAACAAGCAATGATATTTGATTTCCTAATATATTAAGGCCACACTACTAAATCCTGACATGTATTACTTCATTTAATCCTCACTTAATCCCATATTTCAGATGAGGAAGTGATGGTCTTAAAGTCAAGGCCTGTAAGTGGCACAGAATGGATTCCCAAACTTTGCTCTATTCAAGATCATTTTCTTGAAATTTCATCAAGCAGTGTCAAAGAAGTAGAGAGACAGCACTAAGATGTGATGACAGCTGCTACTACTTCATGTCAAGGTGAATCACAAATTAACACTTGAGAAACACATCCAGAGTATTGACCTAATATGTATGGTAAGTGTAAAGCCAATTCACCACCAAACCCATTCTTCTATGTCTTCTACTACCCTTGGCAGAAATCCTAGACTAATTCTCCAAAGTGTTCATAATCTAGAAGACCCAAGTGATTCCTTTCACATTGCTTTGAGCATTGATAAAACTTTAAGGTGCTTTTAATATCATTTTAGATAAACATTGATAAAACTAATAGCTAGGAAACCAAATTGGCTTGGATGGTGATATTATTCCACACCACTACCTATAACCAAAAGTCTTGGCTATATAAATACTGCCAATCCAGAGCTTCTGAGTAACATGTAACTTACGTCACAATTTTGAAATAATATAACTTCAATAAAAATCAGAGGATAGTGATGCTTTAGATGGCATAAACATTTACAATGTAAATATACAATAGCTTCTAGATTTTTTAAAAAATATATATTGAAATGGGACATTGGACACCCACTGTCCCTATTATTGCTTTCTTACACTTAAGCATTTGGAGCAAATAATCATTAGGTACTTGAAATAGACATCAGCAAGTGCCAAGTATCCAAATCTATAAAGACTAGCTTTTCAGTTATTTACAATGTTTCATGATTAGCACAGTTTATAAGGATTCCAGAATTTATTTCAACTATTCAATCTGTAAACTCTGCATATACGTAGTCCCTGGACAAAAACAAACACATAAAATGACTATCTCGAAAAATATATATATTTATCTATAAGAAAATTCTGCTCTCCCATTTTGTGCTTATGAATGGTTACCTGTTTTCCTCTGTGCAACTATACTTCTGTTTCCCCATTAAAAAAAAATTAAAGCCAGGGTCCCCTGGGTGGCTGAGTCGGTTAAGCATCTACCTTCAGCTCAGGTCATGACCTCTGGGTCCTGGGATTAAGCCCTGCCTCCAGCTACAGCTCAGCTGGGTGTTTGTTTTCTCCCTCTCCCTCTGCCTCACCATACCCCTGCTTGTGACCTCTCTCACTCTCTCAAATAAATAAAAATAAAATATTTTTTAAAGAAAATTAAAGCCAGCACCTAACTACTTTTTGTTATTTTGTTTTTATTCTGTTATAGCACAGGAGGGACTCTGTGGATCATTAAGCACACTGGAAGAAGATTCTTTATCTTAAAAAAGGTATAACTTTCAATTAATAGAGAACATTTTATATATTTAAGTAATATATTAAAGAAATTGTTTAATTCATCTAAATAAAAATACAAATAGCAAATTTCATAGTTTCCAGCTCATTCCCACACACCCATACATTATCTCAACATTCCAACAAAATATGATGTAAACCAATCAGAGAAAGACAATTATCATATGATCTCCCTGATATGAGGAAGTTGAGAGGCAACGTGTGGGGTTTGGTGGGTAGGAAAGTAATAAATGAAACAAGATGGGATCGGGAGGGAGACAAACCATAAGAGACTCTTAATCTTACAAAACAGGGGCACCTGCGTGGCTCAGTGGGTTAAAGCCTCTGCCTTCAGCTCAGGTCATGATCCCAGGGTCCTGGGATTGAGCCCCACATCGGGCTCTCTGCTCAGCAGGGAGCCTGCTTCCTCCTCTCTCTGCCTGCCTCTCTGCCTACTTGTAATCTCTGTCTGACAAATAAATAAATAAAATCTTTAAAAAAAAAAAAAAAAAAACCTGAGGGTTGCGGGGGCAGGGCGGCAGCAGGTGGGGAGAGGGTGCTTGGTTTATGGACATTGGGGAAGGTATGTGCTATGATGAGTGTTGTGAAGTGTGTAAGCCTGATGATTCACAAACCTGGACCCCTGGGGCTAATAATACATTATATGTTAGTTAAAAAAAATATATATATATATATATATGGAATATGATGTAAACCAGATACCCACTGAAATAAATCTAATTATCTACTTTTCATATCTTGTACATTCATGTACTTGATTTGTCTTCAAATCCATGAGGAGTCCACAGATACCACCATTTAAAATTCTAGAAAGGAATTTATGAACAAGGACCTAAATTATACTCTTAAGGTGATTTATTAAGGTCAATCTTTTGATTCCTCATTAGCCAAAAACTTAAGAGAAAGAATGGCTGTGTAACTTTTCGCTAAAGCAAAACAGAAATTCTGGTTTTTACACATGAAAATGCAGACTGTGAAGCCCTGAACTTCTAATTTTACTAAAATGAATTTTAAACACTGAATTAAAATTTTAAAAGGGCCAGCAACAAATAAAATAGCATTTACAAATGGAGGTAATGCCAAATTTGCAAAGAGAATAAGTGCAAATTAGTATATAAATACATGTGTGACATTTTTCTACTAAGAGAGCACAAAATATAAGTTGAGGCAATCAATTTAAATGTAAGTTTCAAATGTATGTATACTTTCTCTTCAAAGAGATGTCACTGTGCTAATGACACAGCATGAATTGAAATTTGGCTTATGAAATAAGTCATCATAAACTGAAGAAAACTGGTACCAAATAGAAAAGATAGGAAAGAGAAGAATTACTGTTAATACAGCAATAAAAACCCAATTTGTTTTAGTTACTACAACTCTAAACTTTAAAAAAGTAGGAAGATTTAGAAAACCTTCTTCTATAGCATTTCTTTGTATCACAAGTGGTTTCGAGCATCAAGCATTCCATCTGCTACCCGCACAGGCCATTCTGCATGTATAATGATGTAATGTGACTTTTTGTGACCAATGAGCTATTACTTATGTCACTTCCTTCAAAAAGCAGCAGAATGCTGATGCAAATATTCTAGTCACTGTCTTACCTTACCACTAGAGAAAGTTCTGTGTTCCAAATGGTGCAGAGCTCCATGTGAACATGGGTCTCTGAGTAACTACAGGACACAAAGCCCTTACTGGCCTGCTATGAACACGTCACATAGTTAAGAACTAAGTTTTCATCATCCCCCAGTGCCACAGCTAATTAGGAACTACAATGTAATCTAGTCTAGCTCAAATAAAAGGCCTTCTGAAATCAAGAGATACTCATAACAGGGTCTATTCTGAACTATTTGGTTGAAAACTGTGTCTACTTCCATTCCTATCTGTGTGTCTGGAAGGTTCTTTCATGCCTCTATATTTTGTCTTATAAATTACAGTTTCACCAGAAACAGCAATAAATACCGCCTCTCCATGATCTGGAATTGGTTTCCTGATCACTCATTTCTATCCCTTTCGCCACTAATGGTCGAGCAAATCATGGCAATGTGACAATATTCACAAAATTCTAACTGTTCCAGAAATACCCATCACAGAGAAAGACCCTCTTCTGTAAAGGAAATTGGAGATTTCCTGGTGTCTTTCTTTTAGACCCAGAATTTAAGTTCCTAAAGCAGCCTGTTTGCATGTTGCTTTTTGATAGTCAATACCTTCCCAAATGACATTCCCCTAGTCATATTCTTCGTTAATTACCTTATCAAAGTCACAGCATTTCAGAAGTAGGAAGAGCAGATTATTTTGTCAGCCCTCCTTCTGTCATATGGATGAGGAAACCAAAGCCCCAGGGGTAATAATTAGCAGAGCAAAAACCTGAACTTTATGGTGTTATTGTAACCTTCAAATTAGATAGCTAATGATTTATGCAGTAAAGGACCATATTCAAATTTTATTATCTCAGTTATTATTATATGATTACAGTAGTCCAATGTGAAAACTTATTTTATACTATATTATATAATAAAAGTCTAACATATTGTGATTCTGAGTCATGACAGATTTGTTCAAGGCTTAATTTTTCTTAAATATTCTTAATTTTAAAATTGCAAAATTTTGATATATTTCTCAGAAGCAAATGGCATTCTAACAATTGCATTTTATTTCTTGTGCTATTATCAGGGGCAAATGATCCATGTATAAACTCTGCAGATTTATTACTTTTACTAAATTCAATACATTTTGTATGTTAAGACAGGATAACTATAAAAACATATCATTAGAAACACATCATTGATTTGTCACCTGCATGAAAACAGGTTCAGTTTATTGTCATGAATGTCTCTCACATCTTGATAAGCTACTGGCAATATTCAAAAAGGAAAGTGAAGGCATTACAAGTAAGTTTTATCAAAAGAGTCAATAATGATCACTAACTCCTCCAAAACAAATTAAACATACAAATAAATAACCTCCTAAGCATCAATGCTTAGATATTTTATTTAAAGTACATGGATAATAATTATCTCACTTATTTTTTCACCTATGTAAACACAAGTTCAATGCACACATATTAGTTTAAATTGAACAATGAACAGTCACAATCTTTCTATTGTATACTGATTTTCCTAGTATGGCGACCCACAGGCCTACAAAATCTTTAATATTCTGAATACATTAAAAAAAAGAAAGAGAAAAAAAATTTTTCCTGCCAGCTCATATATGCAAGCCTGAGTTTATTAAACAGGATTACTATGGTAGAATCAATGATTTCATCTTTAAGTAGCCATGGTGTGATTTATATTTCAGTATCCAGAATGGTGAATTTGAGGTTGGGTTATTATAAACCTATCTCTCTATATATCTGCATTACATATATTTGGAAAATGGCAAAAGAATGTCTGATAAACACTGTGATTCAAGCCTATCACTAATTTCTTAAAAAAAGTGTCCTACAAAACCTAGTACAATATGCCACATGAAGTACATACAGACATAGATCAAAACTTGTAGGCATCATAGGCCAAATTCAAGTTCTAATCAGAGTCAATACACACACTCAATTTTCTTTCTCTTAACAACCTTACCTACATCTCTATAGCCATGAACAATCAAAGATACTTAGTTTAAAGTCATTTCTGAGTTTAAAGTTTAAGGGTCCTAATGAGTCATTTGAGACTTTCTTTCATTTGAATATGGGTAGAGGTGAAGGGAAAATTGAGGTCATATTTAACTATGAAGAAATGCTGGAAAAATGCAAGTACTTTCAGAGGATCAAAAATTAGATTGGAGAAGTCTTTCCAAAGTCTTTTATAATGAAAATGAAGTGGAACTGGCATTTCTTCTAGCCAGTGACCATTCATATTGACAAGCCATCAAGTATTTCAATGGGCCATAACCACCAGCATGGTGTCCCTATCTTTCAGCGACTGGGCATTCTGGAATGCATCTGGGCATTCTGGAACTGTATTTATGGTTTGTTATATAATTTGTCAATATTAGTCTTTTATAACAGAGAGAACAGGTCCCTGTTCTAGTTCAAGGGTTTGGTGTTTTCCAAGACAATGGACTTGTCTAATGTTTAAGTTAAATCAAGAACAAGGAAAACCTGATAAGACTGGTTTAAAACCTAACCAGGTTTGATACCCAAATGCTAAGTCGTTCTTGAGTACTCCCAAAGAAACTATCAGTAGTGCTATAACTATGGTAATAGTCACCCACATCTTGAGTCTCAGAGTAGTGTTTACCCACTCTCTCAATCTTTTTGCAAACAGTGGAAAAACTGAGACAGGAGATTTCTTCTGTGTTCAAATCAGTCAAAAAAAAAAAAAAAAAAGAGTTATTTGAGTAGAAGACAGATAAGCCTTTCCAAAGAGCACACCCCATGGACGAGCCCTACCTATTAGAAAAACTTGTCAGCACAGGGGTCAAACAGAAAAGCCCAAGGTAAGCACAGAAATGAAATGGACCCTAGATGCTTCTGGAAGTAGTTTATCACCCTGAACAGCTCTCACACTGACAAATTGTTCATGTTAGGGCACACTTTTGGAAAAATCTGCAGAAAAAGAAAACTTGAATCACTGAGGCAAAAACACTGCCACTGTTGCTGTCCAAAGCAATTCTAAGTAAAACAACAGATTTAAAGAAATGCTGAAAATTTGAAGGATTTACACAAACAAATTGTGTCTCACACCTCTTCCATTGTGATGCATTAAATAAAGTTCCTATAATTTCTCTATTTCTTAATTTTAAGTATTAAATAAAAACTGCTGCTCCTTTGCATAGTAACAAAATATTTCTGTTCACGAGGCATCTAAATAAAGCAAAGAGTAGACTGAGGGCTATACGTAGATGTCAAAGCTGCACAAGATCCCTACAAAGTAGGTATCATTTAATCAACTTTATGGCTTAGCAAAGAAAGGCTTAATGACGTTTCAGGTTAACTTCTCCACTACAGGAGACAAGGTTGAGAAATGAGCCAGGTCTTTCTGACCCCAGAGCCTTTGTGTTCACAATGCCTTGCAGCTTCACAGCAATAAGGGCACCCAATGAAGATAAGGAGACACCTCAGTTCTATCTAATTAATTGTATGAGTTAAAGACACAGAAAAGAGTGAATTACAATCATGGCAGCATTTTCCCTGCTTTTAGATTTTATGAGCATGCACGAGACAACAAAGAGGTCTGTTCTTCCCTTCATCTCCTCATGTCCTTCCTACCTCTCACATTACCCGATTTGTTAGATGCAGAGGATGGCCTTGGTGTTAGAAGATACATGTCCTTACAGAAGCAGGCTTGTCCCTCCCAGCAAGCTACTCATCTGATGTTCTACTTCCCCAACACTGCGGGATAGGAGCTGGGTTGGACCTACTGTATGATAGTACCTTGGGCACTATGTGGCATTGTCATCAGTCACCTAAACTCTATAAGGAAAGAATGGTTTACTACTATTCTATTCACTTTTCTAACCCCTGTCCCTGGTATGCAGCACG
Source organism: Neogale vison (assembly GCF_020171115.1). Classification (NCBI taxonomy): domain Eukaryota; kingdom Metazoa; phylum Chordata; class Mammalia; order Carnivora; family Mustelidae; genus Neogale; species Neogale vison. The sequence goes on along the minus strand of NC_058091.1, from coordinate 72,569,709 downwards.
GCCTCAATAAACATTTGTTGACAGGTATTTAAATGAAACGCAATTCTACTGTATGCGGCATTCTTCATATGCATTATCTAACATTGGTAACAGGTGTACGGTATTATCTATGTACCCCCACAACCTACCATTGGTTTATCTAGTTTGATAACATTTAGTTAAAATATTACCAATATCACAGAATTGTAAAATTTTAGAGAAATGTAAAATCATTCATTAGAATACCCACTTGGACCCAAAATAGTAGGTCGTGTTAAACTCGGGGATTCACCTAGTGTATCCAGTAGTCTTCAACCTGACAACTCTTGGAGTACTTTTTAAAATACCAGGGCTCTAGTTCTGCTCCTGGGGTTTTTAATTTAACTGGTCTCAAGTGGGACAAAAACTGCTAATTTTTAAAATTCCCCATAGTGTCTAAGTCAGGTTTGATCACCACAGCTCTGCTGAATCTGAGTAATGCTGATGAAGACCTCTAATTAAAAAATGAGAGTACTAGGGTGTCTGGGGGGTTCAGCCAATTTCACATCCGTCTCTTGATTTCAGCTCAGGTCACGGTCTCAGGGTTGTAAGATGGAGCCTCACATCAGGCTCGGCAAATAGCAGGGAGTCTGCTGGAGACTCTTTCCTTCTCCCTCTGCCCCTCCCGCTGTTCCTGCTCTCTCTCATTCTCTATTTTCTCTCTCTAAAATAAATAAATAAATCTTTAAAAAATAATTCTAATAAAAACAAATAAATAAATGACTGCAGTAGTAAGTATAACAATAGAGAGTGTCTCTCCCTCCAAGTTATTTCCTATATAAATCAAACCCTTAACTTGGGCCTCATTAATATTAAGTCTCTACAGTCAAACATGGATCTCTCAGCACATAAGAGCAGTGCTAAAGTGGAAACTATTAACTATTATAAAAAATACAAATGCCCTATTTGAGAATTTGAGGAACCTTCAGGAAAAAAAAAATCTCACTTTAATGAGTTGCAGCGTTAGTTCAATTTTATAAAGCAATTAAATGAAGTAAATCCAAGTCCTAATTTTTGAGATTTGACTCTCTAATGTGCATACATAGACTTCCCCACTTCTGTGATCAAAAATGATGCAAAATGCATAGATGTCATCTCACTGTAGAATTGCTGGGCTTATTTTATAAGTCACTGGGCTTAAATCTACAGATGTCAGGAAATGATGAAATCAATTTCACTGAAATTCAGATGTGGAAAATGAAGGGTGTAGGGAGTAGGCAAGGAAAACAAAAAGCAGAGACTGCAGGAGAAAAATAACCAAATTTAAGATGACAGAGAGCAGAGAAAATAAATTGAAGGATGTGGAATGAGAAAAAAGGGGGGGGGGAGTGGGAGCATAAGGCCATGATACATACTTACTCTATTTAAACAAACAAAACAAAATCAATAAATGTAAGAGCAATTCCAATAAAGGGAGAGGTGTATGAACAACTAAGTATTCTGTTTAAAAAAAAAAATGCACGCAAACTGGTGACAAGGCCAATGAGCAAGATCCTGTCTTTACCGGTTGCTTCCTCTGACTAGCTGCAGCTTCCTTTGAGTAATCCTAATTTTCCCCCAATAAAGCTTTCTCATTCTTTTCAAGTAACTTCCAATTTATTTTTAACACACGGAAGTGCTACTGACCCAAGATTGCTACTAACTGGAATGAGGAGTATATGAATCAGAAGTCATTTTCCTTAATTCTTTAGGCTCATAGGACCAGAGTAGAGGGAACAGTCACCCCAGTTATAACCTATCTCTAGGTAATTCTGCGATCTTCACCAAGCAATTACTGCTAATTCTCTGGGACTGAGTTTTCATATCTATAAAGTAAGGAAGAAGAACTAGTATTCTAAAGCACTGCCCAGTTCCAAAGTACTGCAAGCAAGATGATAGACTACAATAATGGTCTTTAAAATTCAGGTACTAGAAATCTTTCCATTATTCAGAGAATATGTAAGAATAAAACTCTTGACTTCTTTCCAAAAGAACAAAAATCACCACAGAACTGAACTGCACAGCTAACTCAATTCACCTTCTTTTTTTTTTTTTTTTAAGGTTTTATTATTTATTTGACAGAGAGAGATCACAAATAGGCAGAGAGGCAGGCAGAGAGAGAGAGGAGGAGGAAGCAGGCTCCCTGCTAAGCAGAGAGCCTGATGCGGGACTCGATCCCAGGACCCTGAGATCATGACCTGAGCCGAAGGCACCGGCTTAACCCACTGAGCCACCCAGGCACCCCATCTATGCAATTTGAATTCCACCACCTCTTCACAAGTCTTGGTGATATAGTAGGCATTTCACCAAAGGAAAAAAAAAAAGCCTGAAAATATATTTCTATGCTGATTTTGCCTCCATACTGTCCCACTACCCTTAACCAAAGTTCCACTGATCATTTCCTACTTTGATATTCTGGAGAAGAGATGAAGTTTTCAAGGAGCCGTGATAATGATTTTAAAAAGTAGGCTTTTCTCCAATGTAGAAAATGAAAAGGTGCCGCAAGGAAATAAGGCTCAACAACTGGGCAGTTTAGGTAAAATCTCAGTAGATACCCACTGTATAGATGGACATCTTGTAAGACCTTCAAAATATATCGGCCCCCAGTCTGATAATCTAAATTTAATTTTGCCTTTCAGCAGGTGAAATAAAATGCTACACGTGAAAACTGAAGATTCTTCCTCCTTAAATGCTTGACACGGATGCGGATAGTTAAAAGAAATTAACACACATTCCATATCCAGAGAACTAAATTCAGATGAGTAAATTTAAATAAACCTATAGAAATTACTTCCTTTCAAACCCAAAGTATATTTATTGAGAAGCTGGATGGACTATGAAAATTTAATAAATGAAAAAAAAACAAACCAGAAATTCTTAAAAATTTATTTAATTTGTATCTCTTTGATTTCAGCACATACCACATAGAGATGGGTGCCATGTTTCTGAAGATTATTCTACGGCTATTATGTTAGGAAATCTATTTCAGGACTGAGCACTGTGTTCTGATGATGGAAGATAAGTAGAAAGTATGACTCATGGGTCCCTTTCCTCTGACAGCCTAGTAAAGAAACAAACCATTCGAAACAGGAGAGAAGCAAAAAAAATAATAATAATAATAACCCAATAAAACAAAAGCACATGGGAGACTGAAAATCTGAGGGGAAAACAGTTTAATCATGAAGGAAATAACAGTGAAGGCAAATAAAGTTTAGAGGTCTTGTTCAAAACAAGAATCCCTCCTATTTCAGCTTGTCTCACCCATACACACATACATAAACACTTTGTTTTAAGGCATCCTTAGAAGACTGTATCCTTCATACTTATGATCTAAATAAACATTTGCTGATTATTCCCATGTAGAAGTTTCAAAGTCTTGAATAGACAGGATGTAATAACGAGTAAGAAATGGAAGCCGCATATCAAGGACTTAGAACGTACCAGGAAGGATATATCATTTGGTCCCTTGCACACAACAGATCCAAAACAAACATCTTTCCAAACAAACATTTAAAAAAAAAAAAAAAAAACAAGCAGTTCAATAATAACAGCTTGGTCTCATACTGTAGTCCTTGCCTTCCCACCTACAGAGCTTAATGCACTAAATAAACATCATCCACTGGGGCATCCCTGTTATTGATGTAGCTGGAAAGTATTATTCATTCTTTATCCAAATGAGGAAAAGGTTTTGGAAGGTTAAATTAGTTGCTCATAGCTACAGAATTAACAGTAAAATAGGGAATAGAATTCAGAGTTCCCTAAGCTATTGCTCCAGATTTTTTTTTTTTTAATCTCCTAAAGAAAATATTTCTACTTTACAGGTCTTTAGGGGTCTTAAGTAGTTTTTCATAGTAATATTATTCATGAACCAGTGCCTTTTGAACATCAAGATAATTCATCATAACAAGTTTACATCTTTCTATTTTAAAACCTACTTAAATGAAAATTTTTGGATGAAAATTTTCCACTCATTAAATTTCTAAGTTTTAAATTCTAAACGATCACCTAAAATTCCAAATTTTTATATAGAAGTCCCTCCCCTCCTCCAAAGTCATCATTTTCTAAGCTAGTCTTAGGTATTTGCTACTATATTTCTTCAAGAAAGGAATCAATTGGTCTCATTAAAAAGAACATTTAACTTCTACTTGAAGATTAAAAAGATTAACTTCATGATTTATAACAAAAATATTCCCCGTAAGAATGAAGTCCATTTGCCTTGGAAATAACTTGAAGTATTTAGTTCCAAAAAATAGCACCAACACTTAAATACAAACTGTGTTTTCCCACTCTGCCCTATGTTAACATGGCAATAACTTTACCATGTCTTGTGGCTATTGTTTCAGTATAATTGAATTCTTAGAAGATTTCATTTGCCTCAAAACATTTCAAGAGCACAATATGAACAACTCAATTATAATCAGACAACTCAATGAACTGAAACGGAATAAATAGAAACACTGGGATTTGTCTGAATCGGCCCATACTTTTGCACACACTAGCACTCCCAGCATCCCCATCAGCAAGAAACCAAAAAACACTTGCTTTGTCTTCAATTCTTCCGCCTTGCAATTATTGTCCTGCCAATTCATTTTATTAGTTATATCTGTCTAATCATTTTGGACTCTATCTGTACTATACTGTGGAGTTAGTAAAAATAAATGGTTACTTCACTATCAATCACATGAAATAACACTTTTATTACAAAGCATTTCAAACCCAAAATGGATAGCTCGTTAGCATATGTTAATTTTATATATTCTCATAAAAAAGGTATTTTAATGGAATCAGTTTAGATTTTGATCACAGCTATAACACTGTCATTACCCTTACAGGTCTGAACTAGTAGTTACTATAAAAACTTGGAACACTTCTAAATCTACTACAACCCACCACTGTCCTCATAGTTCATCAGTGTATTTCCATCCTAGCTCATTTCTTAACTAAGCAGCCGTCTTAATCCCCCAAAAGACCATCCATTCTGTTCATCCTTTATCCCAAATTCTCAGCTCTTTAGTCAATCTTTTGAAACTCTGAGTTCTATGGCATTTTCCTGCAAGGAAAAGTGCTTAGAGATTAGAAACTCTGGGGACACACAGCTGCATGGAATGGGCATTGGCCCCATTGTCCTAGGTTTGCCCTATTATCTCAGGCCTACCCAGTTAGGTTAAAATTATGTTCATCCACAAGATCATCCAAGAACCAAAGAATCAAGCCAAATACTTGGGCTTCAGCACATTCGAACATTCAGTATATCTGGGAAGACCAAATGAAAAGGGATAGTGGTACATTAGGCATGCTATATACACTGTTCATTTAATCCTGGAAGAGAATTTTCAAAGAGTAAGAAGTTAGTCAGAAACAGAGAAGAACAAGTAAGTCTATCAGGAGTTGATTTTTCCCACTGATTTTTAAGTTATTGAAGACAGATAATGATAATGAGGACAAATAATTTTAGCTAGGCTATATTATAAGTGCTCACACATGCTCCTCTGGTGAGCATAAATGACTGGTAGGAATGACCACTCCATGGGACATTAAACAGGGCCTAACCCTACTTTCAGAAGACTGTGTTTAACTTCTCAGTACGTCACAAAGACATTTTTGGTAATTCAGTGTCATGAATTATTTTACTCCCTCTTGCCAAATTTTGAATAGAAACATGGAAAGGACAAATGAACAGAAAATATTGACATATATGTACATACAGATTTGGGTTGTATATAAAACTGTATGGAAGCACCATACACTTTAAATGTTGGAAAATAATGAGAGGGGTAATTTCAAGACAGGAAATGGTGACCCAAGACTGAAAACACTGTAATATATTTTTAGTGAGTATTTCTAAGTCAAAGTAAGGTACACATGGCACACCATGACTTCCTCCCAAAATTTTTGTACTAAGGCTGCTAGTCAATGAATTCAATTTACTCCTAGTTTTCACATATTTTTTTTTTAATTTTTCACAAAATGATCATATGCTTAAATATAATTTTAAGACTTGGGGTGCCTGGGTGGCTCAGTGGGCTAAGCCTCTGCCTTCGGCTCAGGTCGTGATCTCAATCAAGGTCCTGGGATAGAGCCCCCCATCACCTTCTCTGCTCAGCAGGGAGCCTGCTTCCTCCTCTCTCTCACTGCCTGTCTTTCTGTCTAGTTGTGATCTCTCTCTCTGACACATAAATAAATAAAATCTTAAAAAAAAAAAAATACTTAAGCCTTGGACTTTATCCCTACACAGTTATATTGATTCACATTGTAATGTGCAATGCACATACATCAATCAGGCACTAATGCATATTCAATACATCTAGAAACAAAAACAGGATGATTCATTGTATTACAAAGTACTAGAAATGGTTTACACAAACCACACACAAGCACTTCCTTTGCTTCCATTACTTTGATGTTTATTCCTTTGGTGTTGCACACTAGAATCACCTGGGGATTTTAAATAAATATCTATGCCCTGGCCCTAATTCAAACCAATTAAACAAAAGTTTCTGGGATTTTGGCATTGGTCCTTTATAAAGAACCTCATTATTCTAAAATGCAATCAGCTCTGAGAATTAAAATTCCGTAATTGTCTTAAAACAGTCCCTAAATATTACTCATAATTATCTTCCCTTCTAGATGTAGTATCCTACTTTTTTCTTTATGCTAATAATAATATAACACTCTAAGTTACTAAAGGCAATTATACAATACATATGTGTCCAGGTATAGTGGTCTAGTATGTGGGTTTCTCCATCATCTATTCATCTTTATGTTAGCAGTAAATGCAAATTTATGTTTGAGACAAATCTTTTGCCTGACTATGGGTACCCCTGAGTTGCTCAGTATTTTAAGTATTTATCATTCTTTTGAGTAACAAATGTGTTTCTATTGTATGTTTATCTCTTATCATACGTTGCAATTAATTATATTTCATTTTTTTCTCTTGCTACCTTTAAAAAAAAAAAGACTCAGAAACAAATATGTAGTCCCCATCTTCCAATTTTCTGGGACCTCTCCAGTGTACATTTAAGTATTAATTTCATACCTTATTTTGTATCACTTCCTTTTAATGAGAAAGAGAGAAAAGTAGTTTTTTTTTTTTTTAAGATTTTATTTATTTGTCAGCGAGAGAGAGCACACAGGCAGAGGGAGAAGCAAGCAAGCTCCTGACTGAGCATAGAGCCCAATGTGAGACTTGATCCCAGGTCTCTGGGATCATGACCTGAGCCAAAGGCAGCCGCTTAACCGACTGAGCCACCCAGGCATCCCCGAAAAGTAGATTTTTAATCCTACACTAAGTTCATCTGCATCATTTCAATATCCATTGCTGTTTTTGTCAATACGGTACATGTTCCTCTGATGACAGGCCACTGCTGCTTAGATTCCACTGTATATTTCTCCTCATCTTTAACACTACACATTGGAATAATGCTTGATTCAGTCCTAGGAATGCGTCTGCACTCTGTTCACTCCTAAACTGTAATCTCATCTAGTTTCATGGTTTCACATATTGTCTCTATACTAAAGACTCCCAAACAGTCCTCTCCCCTGAATATCAGACTTTGATATCAAATAAGTATTTCAAATTTAATATCTCTAAAACCCAACTCCTCCTCCATTCATGCCCAGCTAGGGGAATGCCTAATCCATCCTTCCAAGTGCTCAGGCCAAAAGCTTCTTATTCATACTGGACACTATGACTCCAATCCCATCAACCCTAATGTTGAATCACCTCTTTTCATAACACCCTGGTTCCAAGTCACAATCTTCTCACCTGGGTTAACCCAGCAGCCTCAGTAACCCAGTAGCCGTTACTACTCTTGCTCCGTTACCACATCTGTTCTTCACACATCCTATGGTCACTCTGACCCTGATAAGGCAGAAGTCAAATCCTGTCTCTCCGCTTAAAACCTTGCAAAGTTCTGCCAATGAGCCTATTTATAATCCCTTTACTATCCTGACCCTGTCTTCTACTGCAACCCTCAGACTCACTCTCCTTCAGCCAAACTGGCTGTATTAATGTTCCTCTAACACTGGCATGTTCCTCGGTTAGAGATTTCCCTCTGGCTAACCCCTTTGCCTGGAATACTTTTCCCTGAGACATCTGAATGGCTTGCTCTGTCACAATCTTGTTAAGTCTTTTGTTTTCTCCATGGCACTCAGAAACACTGTATATTTTACTTCTAACTTTTTATAATCCTTCTTCCCATCAAGATAAAAGCTCCTTGAGGGCAAGGAATTTCATCTGTCTTATTCAGGAATTTTCCAAATGCCTGGAAGAATGGCTAGCTAATATACTATTAAATAGATATTTAAGTGAATGAATGAACAGATGAATGAACTGACAAGTAATAGGTTACTACAACTGACTAAATTATCTTCATCATAGTACTTTTATTTGTTACACAAAATCTTGAGGAAAGTTAAAAGGAATCTGAAAGTGAGCAACTTCATTAAAGGAAGAAGAAGCCAAGAAACAGAATCAAAGTTTACTAGACAAAGAAAATGTACTTAGCTCCAAAATAAATGAAAAAATGTCCTAATTAACATGGAAGGTCAACTAAAATGAGAATTATATGCAATTTTCATTCACTCTACAGACTTTAATCAACTTCAGAACTGTTATAAGCATATAAATTAGGTTGTATCTTAAACACATTAAAACCCTTCCTTTCTTAACATGAAAAAGAAGTCTTGTTTCTGGCTCTGTTTAACTCTATCAGTCAGGAATTATTCTTGAGATGTAATCTGCAGACAGTGTGCCTTTTAGGATCTGCAGCTTCACAAATTTTTACAGAAATATAATAAATTAATTGCATATTAAAGTGAAAGTTATTTCAATGCATATGGATTATAAATTGCTTTCATTTATATATATTAAGAAACTATTGTATTATAGAGTAGAGAGCAAATATTGTAAAGTAAGATAAATAAATATGTTATCCTTTGCTCCTGGACAAAACTGAGTAGCTCCTATTGAACCAACCTTCTCAAAGACAACAATTAAAAACTACAGAAGTCTTGGATATTTATTGCAGCATTAATTATGATAGACAAAAGAAGACATAATATATACCTATAGTATTACAGAAATTTTTGAAAATGTATGCCACTTTTATATGATAAAGAATCAATATATGTCACCCATACCAAGTTATCTTGGAAGACGAGGAAAATAATAATCATGTATTATCTAATAAAAAGGAGGAAGTATCCTACATGCTATATCATCATGGTTTCATTACATAAACATACATACACATACATGAAGATGTACACACAAACACCATATACACACAAATATAGGCTGTCATGGGGGGATGGATAAAAATAACATCACAATATTGATAGTGGTTTTCTCTTGGTTTTGAAACTTATGTGTGATTTTAAATGGTTTTCTGATTTATTTAAATATTTGTACATTATATATGTACTAGCTTTAAGTTAAGGAAAAAAGAGTATGACAAATATCTACAAATACAAATAAAGAAGAACTCTTCAAAAAAATATTTTTCAGGAATGTGAAAAGAAAGACTAGACTCCAAAATACTTACCATTAACATATATGAGAATCTCTCTTTTTCAAAGAAGCCCAAAGAATTTCATGTGAATGCTATGTAACTAAAAGTTATATACATTTCACTTAGGGAGAAATTTTACAGAGCATAATTTTATCACTATCACTTTCTGGTGTCACCTATTTTCTCTTTTCAAAGGCTATTACTTGTGTATAATTATCTTCTACCTTTACCCCCATTCCAGTATAATTGTTACACTAAGTTCAAATAAGATTGAAAATAACAGAATGACCTAATGAGTTATTTGTTACGGCTAAAATGACCTTAGAGACTAAACCTTAAGAGGCTCTTTTAATTGTTGAATATTTATTTTTTTTTAAGATTTTATTTATTTATTTGACAGAGAGAGACCACAAGTAGGCAGAGAGGCAGGCAGAGAGAGAGGAGGAAGCAGGCTCCCCGCTGAGCAGAGAGCCCGACGCGGGACTCGATCCCAGGACTCCTATCACAGGAAAGTACTATCATAGGCACTATGAGGAAAAGAAAGTGAAAGACACAGTAGCTAATTATTGCCCAATTTGCTACACTCCCTAATAGTTTTCTATTAGTCTGTCTAGTTTTTGACTAAAAGTTTGACTCTGTGAACTTCTGTAGCTTCCTATTCCAGCCACTTTATTTCCACATATTCCAATGTACCTGCCTCTTGCTTACTGCTATCTCTCTACACTCTATTGTTGCTACCTACTGTCATGGGATAAAATACTGTTAAGCAATTAAATGATATACAGTGCACTGCTGTGACCATATAATTCACTCCCATTCTTTAAAGTATTGATTAGTAAAATGACATGGAATAATTAAAGACACAAGGTCCAATGTATTTACATTACAATACACTTGTTACAATACACTTGTTACTTATTAGCTTAGTAAGATCTACTTTCACTATTTTCAAAGTATGCTCACAACCATATATTATTTTAGTCCTTACAAGTGCCTTCTGGGAAAGGAAAGGCAACTATTAATTTCTTGATTTTATTTTCCAAAGGAGAACCATTCTCCAAATCATGTGGGTGTATACCCAAGTCACAAGTCTTAGACTCTAGAGCCTGAGTCTTCCAAAATAATCTCTTGGCAAAATATCCTTCAATTACTTCCTTTTCTTTATAAAGCATTGAGTTTATGTCCCCAAAATACCAAATCCTTCACAGGTTGTAGATATTCTCAGACTCTTAGAAAATGCTTATTAATTCATACGTGTTCTCTAACACTAGTTGGCTAGCTCAGGGAGAAAAACTTTGGAATTCCAGGGTATTCATTTCATAGAGTGGAGGAAAGCTCCCTGGTGCTTATTTTGTCATTTATTATTTGCTAGCTAGTATTTTGTTGCCTAATGATGTTTTGGGGCTTGTTTACTTTATTTATACTTATGGCTTTTCCTGAAATAATCAACAGTGAGTTAAGGAAATGGAGAATACAATGAAGCTCAAAGTAATTTATCTAAGCTTTCCAACCGACAATAGGTAAGTGCATGGAAGAAAAAGTAGGAAAGCTATTTCCTAACTCTTGGTCAGCCTGGATGCAAATCCCTGCAAATTGGGCTTCAATCTCAATACTGTGTGGCAAGAAGAATATTTTAAAAATGGGTTAATCTAGTAATAGAAAAACCTACAAATATTATATTCTTGGGAGTGAAAATATTCAGAGAAAAAAATCCTTTAAAAATAAAGGATTTTAAGTCCTTTAAACTCTGGATATGACTCTTTGAAGTAATGGAGATGAAATTAAAAGGATTTGAGAGACTCTATAGAAACACATGATCTCTGAGTCAGTATCAAAACACCATATCAGAAGGTGAACAAAGTATAAATTTTGTTCTGCATTATTAACTCAACTTTCCCCTAAGGACTGTGCCTTAGAGAACTCTCCAGTTTGGGACTCTAAAGAATTCTGTACTATTCGGTGTGATTTATCTAATATTAACTGCCTAATGTTTTCCTGAAAAATTACATATATACCTACACACAGATAAACACACACACATATATAATACTACAACTTTCAAGAGTTCAAAAACTTCTAAAAACTTATTAATATAATATGTAGATGAGCTATAAAAAGGGCAGAGAGAACTGAATTTACCCTTTCTCACTTTTAAAGAGGAAGTGAAGCCAAAAGAACAAGAAATCACAACTGGTAACCTGGGTATACCTTTAGTCCATTAAAAGTTTTAAAAATATCCCCAAATATGTAGGTGCCAAATGAGTACTTATACAAGTTCTATGAAACCAAAGTCAGTTTGCATGATAGAAACTTTGGATTTAAAAATAATAATAATAAGGGGCACCTGGGTGGCTCAGTGGGTTAAGCCGCTGCCTTCAGCTCAGGTCATGATCTCAGGGTCCTGGGATCGAGTCCCACATCGGGCTCTCTGCTCAGCAGGGAGCCTGCTTCCTCCTCTCTCTCTCTGCCTGCCTCTCTGCCTACTTGTGATCTCTCTCTGTCAAATAAATAAATAAAATCTTTAAAAAATAATAATAATAATAATAAAAATAATAATAAGCCATATCAGATAGAATCCGATTCGATTTTTCAAATCTAGATATTTGTTAGTGCTTGCTTAAAGATTCTTATACAGTAGCAGACACTCAGATTCTGTAGCATGAGATACTTTTAACAGTTTTTCCAGTTTCTCCATGTTTCAAATGTTGTTGCATGTCTTCTTCCTATGCCTTTATGTAATTATAGGCTACAACTGCTTTTGACATTAAATAAAATCCAAATCTGGACTTAGGGTGAGGAATGTGACTTAAAATAATGTCCTTCATTTTTAAAATGTTGAAATAATAATGATCTCAAAGCAATTCAGGAAGCCAAATAAAAAAATAATGTGTAAAAAGTCTTAAAGAGCTGAGAAATAATAAACCTTTTCCCAAATTATTGCCATCTTTAAGTATTCTATCTCTGTCAAAAATAATATTTGAAAATTCAAGATGACCTACAATACTGTTCTATGGAAATCATTTTCAGACATCATTATGTGTCATAGTCCAAAGCCATCTGCATTCAGTGAACAGTTATATAGGAAAGGTGATTTTCTGAATTGGACATAAAATAATTCCTAATGAGTAGCTGAAAAATTATAATTGGGAAATGCAATTTACTTCTTGCTAAAAAAAGTAAGTGAAAGGAATTCAAATCAATTTCTTACAGATTAATGAGATTACTAACCAGCCATGTCATCCTGGGCCAGTGGAAAGAGGAGAAATAATATTTATTCAGTATCAACTACCTGTAGATACTAGTAGATACTACATAAACATTTCCTTTCCTGGTACAACAAAATTAAGAGAGAGATCTTATTATTCCTAATTTACTGATGGGAAAATGGAAGCACAGAAAGATTATTATGTCATAACCAAATAGCACGCAATAGAACCTGGCCTTAAATTCAGGTTACTAGAGTTCCAGTCAGTTTACCTGCTTTTACTCTATTTTGTTTGTAAAATGACAGGCTAAATTAGAGATAATCTCTAAGGTCTCTTCCAGGTATAATGGAATCCCATTTTGATGATGTTAAGGATACTGCTCCAGTGTTACCACCCAAACAATTTCTACAGCATACAGAATTTGGGGGACTTCACCTGTCAAAATACAAGAAAAACTGAACACAAAGTAACATGTCTTCTACTATGGTATCCTATTATTACAGTATAACCACATATAGCCAAGTGTCCATGAAAAAAAGGTAGTACATATTTAAAAGCAGCATGAAGGAAATCTACATGAACACTGACCAGAGAAACCAACTTAGGGTGAGGAATGTGATATATAATAGCAACAGTCAGCTCTTCTCACTGGCTTACTGTCCTCATTGATTTTAGTTTTGAGTAAAAGAGAAAAGAAGAAAGAGTCACTTCTACAAAGCTGAGGAGACTCCTGTTTCTTGATTTCATTGGTAATTAATCTACCTGAATGAATAATCCAGTTTAAAACAAAAAAAATCAAAATCCGTGTCTGTCACATAAAGCGACTTCACAATCACAATTAGACTCTCACCAGCCCAGTTAAACTATAAAGCATAACATGAAATGTCACCTCCCACTACTGCTGCAAAAATCTAAAATTCTGGGTGCCTGGGTGGCTCAGTTGGTTGAGCGACTGCCTTCGGCTCAGGTCATGATCCCGGACTTCCAGGATCTAGTCCCGCATCGGGCTCCCAGCAACTTGGGGAGTCTGCTCCTCCCTCCGAACTTCTCCTCTCTCATGCTCTCTCTCACTCATTCTCTCTCAAATAAATAAATAAAATCTTTAAAAAAAAAAAATCTAAAATTCCAAAGATTCCACATAACACATAGAAAAAAGCATAAACAGGAACAATGAAATATTATTATAGTGTTAACCATTAGAACATGTTTAATAAGAAAAGTGATAAGGGGAAAAAAAAAAAAAGCACCAGAAATCATTTCTACATATAGAAAGAGGAGGAAATACAACACGGTTGGAATTAAACTCAACCCAACCCATGGGATGGGTAACTAGACCCATCCCATTTCTCCTCATGGAAATGCTTCAAAGGGCCAATTTAGAAACTGCAGAATACATTAACAATAGTTAATTCAAATCATTTCATAAAACATCCTTTTTTTCTTTTTTCAGCAATATTATCATTCCTTCTATTTCTTCATTCAAAAATACTTTGCATTTCAAGGTAATTAATAAATGTTCTCAAGAAAACAAGTTGAGAAAAATCTCATTTATATTTTTAAAAGATTTTGAGTCATACTGTGTTGATGGCAGTGTTCTTAACATAAAGATACCTTGTCATGTGATATATTCATTCATGATGGGCTACTTCTCTTGTAGTCAAAAAGCAAGGAAAAGTATTGCTCCTTATATTCTCAACTGTATTTTTGCTCTAACTGGACTTCTTAGGAGCAATTTATATTTCTTTTGAATTATATTAAACACATAGAAAAGATCACTTTTATCTCTATCATTAGCTGTGTGCATATTATAATACCATGTAAGTTCACCTGAATTCACAAGCATTCCAGGCTTTCAGTTCAGAATAATTCAAACATAAAAACAAAGTTAAAACAAGCCTTCTTGGGGAAGAAAAGATTTTGAGTCATTCACCAATTATTGATTGCAAGTCCAAGCACCAAAAACAGTGCTAAACTGCACAGAAGTGAATCATGGTATTGTTTCACCTTATTCTTAAGTATCAGTCACTTAACTCTGTTTTCAAGAACTATATCATTTTATTAACACTGGCATATCCTTTAGCATTGTTTTAGATATCATTGTTCTAAGCCACAAAACTGGTAAGTCAAAATCAATAGTAGGATTACATTAAAAAATCTACAATTTAAACAATTTTTTTTTAATTTTGTAGAGATTTTATTTATTTGAGAGACAGAGTGAGTGAGAGATAGCACACAAGCAGGAGCAGAGGGGTAGGGAGAAGCAGACTCCCAACTGAGCAGAGGACCCATGCGGCTCAATCCCAGGACCCTAGGATCATGACCTGAACCAAAGGCAGACAGACACTTAACCAGATGAGCCACCCAGGCACCACAAATTTTTATTTTCTACGTAATTCTATGTTATTTTTTAGCCCCATAAAGAGCAAACAAGAGAACCTTGAGACAAATTAAATACCCAACTGCTACCTACAATTAATACTGAACTTATTTCTTAAAAATTTCAGAGAAGGATTATCTATTTGTTACTGTAACTAGTAATTTAGGGAGCATAATCATATCCTAATAGTCTGGTTCATTACCAACAATTAGATCTAAAATTTCAAATTAACATTTTCTTGTTTTAAAACTTACTCCTTTCTCATTGAATAACTTTGTCTTGACAAATCGTTTCCAGCAAACTTATAATTGATACATTCTATACATAGGTATATCCTACAAAATGTTTCCTCTGTTAGAATTCTTAACAACACAATGATTCTGGGTTAATACCCAACTTAATAGAGATATCTTTCAATACACAGATTTTTGGCCAACCTTTTTTTTTACATATTACTCAAAAATTCAATACAGTAAATGAATTAACATATGCATAGAATGAATTGTGAATTACATTCTAATATAGTTAGTAAAACATCAAAATTATATATAACTATTTGGAAAGCTCACAGTAACTGTAAGCTGCAGGTGTTCAGATATAATGAAAATACAGCAATGTATTCCATTTGAAATAAGTACAGTAAATTTAATATTAATTGTTTGGATCACAAAACGATGTTTTAAGCATTAACTTTAGCACCTAGTTTGAAAACCTACTCTGTATGCTGTGTTTTAGTTACTTTTTAATTAACCGGTCAGGCATTTTGGTTAGCAGTCTCAGACATTACAATTTTTCCCATCTAAAATAATAAGAAATTGACAGAATATCTGATTTTCAGAAAATGATTTTTACATTAAGTGGGAGAAGCTTATAACTAGTGACAAATTATGTGCCAGGGAAAAGACAGTTATTTTGTCTTAAAGAAAAAACACATATGACTGTTTCAGAGTATGAAAGAACATAGTCAGAAGCAGAACTTCAATGGCTATAATAAACTGTAACAAGTGTGAGAGAAGTTTATTTATCCTAGAGTATAATACTTACAAGTGATGCATCCTGAAAAGAAGCACTGAACTGTGTTAAAACTTTTTTCAAAGTTGACAAAGTTTTGATAGGCTTTTTTACAACATTTTATAAAGCTTTTAATGCGAGATATTACATTAATCCCAGATTGGAATTATGTCTTCTTTCTGTTAAAATAATGAATTGAATTTAGTAATCTCAATCTCCTCTAAACAAGAGGCTATAAAAATTAATCTTAACATTCTGTTTAGCAGAGGTTCTGTATCTCTCTAGAACAACATTTTCTGCATTATGTTGACCTTATTATAGTTTTGATTATTAAGAACAAATATAACTTCATTACTTCTGAAAGAGCTAAGTTTTCTTAAAATTGTGTTATTGTCTATTTTATTTTTAAATGCTAAATATTAATACAATTAATATATTAATGCAGTTACTATTATAATAAATATTAGTACAGTGAAAATATTCCTTGTTCTCAGGTACCTATGCTACTATCTTAATCATGTGTCCAATCTCCTGTAATAACTTTAGATTTTGCCTGCTAAAGATCCTAAATTCAGAAAAATTTTAATATTATATTTTTATAATTATTATAATTATATAGAATTATTAGTAATTATATATAATATAATTATAATTATAATAAAATTTATTTTAGTAACTTTTAATATATTAAAAGTTACTAAAATCATTTTCTTAAATTTTAATATATTTTATATTAAATATATTTATATTTAATATATTTATGAAAAATTAATATTATATTTTAAATAATATAAATACTTTAATAGAACTCCCTCTAGAGCTTTAGACAACCATAAAGATATGGTCCTTTACCTGATAAGACCAGGGAAACTAAAACTCAAGTTTGGTATGCTCTACATTTTTTAACTAGCTCAACAACACTGTAAGGATTGCACAGGAAGATCTTTGAAATCAGAAAAGTTCAACAGTCTGTACATTTTCTTCAGATAAATGTTATTAAAATAAAATACATGCCCAAGATAATACAATGTATAGGAAGAACCTGAGATCTGCTACTACCCTCACTGTCCATATTTCCTTACCCTCAAGCGAAACAACCAAATCCTTATGAAATAGTTAAGTCCAGTATCCCGAAGGGGAACTGTTCTCTTCTCTACTCAGGTACTATTGGTTACTGCAATATATTAATCCCAGCCATTCAGTCTTAATAGTAAGTGGTTTATGCTTTTTTCCCATATTTTGCCTGAAGCCTCTGCTAAAAGCTATAGGCTCTAGAAATTGGGTCCTCAATTAATGGTCTCAAGGGAATGAATGGACTAAGGTAGATTCTTCTATAATGTCTTCAAGGACTAACCTCATGGGTATAGGCTTCTGTGTTGACAAAACATATTAGCAAGACCATACCAGGACACAGAGCCAGAATTTCTATGAAGAATGACTTCCTGAAACAGAATGCTATCCTGAAATTTGAGGGACAATGAATTAGTTAAGCCTAAATTAATGAACTAATGAGGGAAATCTAATTGGAATTATTTGTTTGGAAGATTATTGGTATATTTTTTAATGGTCTTTATCTTTAACCCAGTTTTCTTAAAACCTGAAATAGTAGCTTGTTCCCATTGACCACTCAGATATACAGGAATACATTCTTTATCTAAGTTTCTTTATTGTTTGAGTATTGCCAATGGTAAATACAAGAATAGGCTCTTCCTTTTCACTGGAATGTAATCTGACAAATGAACTGTGTAACCAAAATGTTTAAATTTTATGGAGTGTTATATTTAAGAATAGTGCTTATTAAAACATACATAGTAAGCCCTTCAAAGTAACAATATGTGGAACCAGTGCTTAACACCTCCTCAGTAATCAGATCTACTACTTAGTCTGAATTTGCAGGTTCTCTGCTTGAAAGAAAGATCAATTTATGAGAGGCTAGGAATCCCAGCTGATTTGAGACACAGATAGGAATTTATCCACACTTACAGGTACTTCAGGTAATACCTAGTAGATATGAATAATTTGAGTTTGGTTTCTTAGTTTCTGGATAAAAGAGTAAATGAGGGCAATTTTTTTAAAACTTGCAAGTGACAGAAGTTATTAAAAATATAATCCTAGACTTCTAATAACATCCCCAAGCAGAAGTTAATTTTCTGCCTTTACTGGTTGTTTAACTTTCCAATGCACTAGATACTATATATTTTGATCTTACTATGAAGCTTGTATCTGTTAGTAAACACTTCTTGTTGTACCTATGTAAATGCATCAGACCAAAAAAGGAAGAGGAAGAAGGACGATAAAGAGCAGGAGGAAAAGGAAAAGAAAGGAAAGAAAAATCATCTTTTTTTTTAATCAACTTTTTTGTTGTTGTTTTTATATGAATTTATCATTGGAGAGTATTTATGATCATAAGAGGAAAACGGAGGGAGAAAAAGTACAAACCTTGGAAATAGACAAAAAAAATGATTGCTTATCCTTTACTCTAAGAGCATGTAAATTTGTCGGAGTCACTATTCACTACTGATTAAGATGATTTATAAATCTGGAAGAAATGTTAATTTGTAGAAAGTTCGTAGTAATACAAATGATACTTATAATAATAGGCCTGCAAATAAATTTGATCTAGTAGAGAAGCAAATAATGCCTGTTTATAGTGAAGACAATCTTAAGGATCTCAGATTTATTGCCCTGTTGGACATTAATCTATTTAGTATAAAAGTGGGAATCTTATCCCAGCATTCTTTCTTTGAGTGGATTATAAACGCTTCCCTTGTTCCTACAGTCTTTTGAGCCAGTTATATTATACTGCTGGTTCCCTCATTAATAAATTAAATATAACTTCATCATGCATTCATCTAATGTATATAACACTGGACTCACTTTTAGGTTTTGAGTTTTTTAAAAAGTATGTTACTTTATTTCTTCTATGTCATAAAAGTCAAGGGCAAACAGGAGAGAATAAAAAAAAAAACCTCTCAATAGTAACATTTGCACGTGAGAAAGCTAAAATAACTTTACTGAGGGCATGAAGATTTCCCACGTCTTGAGTTATAGATCCAATAAATGCTTTGAAATAAAGGAAAAACTGACACTAGGCTGACAATGCATTAGAGAATGTCATGCTGCTCTAATAAATGCTTTATTCATCCACTCTTCTAAATTCCACAGCTTCAAAATTCTACCACCTACATAGCCATCTTACTATATTTACACTGAATAGCTCTGTAACAGGTGCTATTGTTTACCTACCCAATATCCACCCCATTCTTACTCCATTACAATCTGGCCAGCCATGAGCCTCAGGGGAAGCTGGCACAGACTTCAACCTCATCTCCAGCTGGGAGAGGAGGATGGGTCTGGAAGTAAAAGCCAATCATGCCTTATTGTCACCATCACTCATTGGTTTAGGCATGGATAGGTGACATAATTTTGGTTAATTAGACAAAAAGATGAATCTACTGATGGACACCTCAGAGTTCTTTATGATTATCAACAAACAAACAAACAGATATAATGAAGAGATTACCTGTTTTTCTTCATTTCTGAAATTAATACCTTGAGTAGCTACAGATCTGAAACCCACGAGAGGAACTAGCCTGAAGTAAAAAGATGACCTATCCAAATGGAGAAGCAGATAGATAAAGCCAACAAAGCCAATCCTGGACCTTTCGTTATGTGAAAGCAGCTTTCCCTATTGTTTAAAGGCATTTTAAGTTGGGCTCTTCATTACTTGGAGCTGGAGAAAGCATAAAAGATACAACTTTGACCATACCTCCAAGTCAGCCCTGTAGCTTTTTTTCCTGTTGTCTCTAAAGAAGGATCTCTACTTACACTTGTTTAGACTTCAAAAGCTGGATCTTTTCCTCCTCTATCTGTACATACTTAGATTCCTAACCTTGACTTTCCCAAGGCATGAAACCTCTAGTGATTTATTTCACCTCTCTGAACCCCATTTCCTTCATCTATAGAGTAAGGTTAATGCATACCTCAGAGGGCTTTTATAAAAGTTAAGTGATGGGGCCCCTGGGTGGCTCAGTCAGTTAAGCATCTGCCTTCTGCTCAGGTCATGATCCCAGGGTCCTAGGATCCAGCCCCACATTGGGCCCTGCTCGGTGAGGAGTTGTCTGCTTTTCCCTCTACCTCCTCACAACCCTTACCTCACACACTCTCTCTCGCTCAAATAAATAAATGAAATCTTAAAAAAAAAAAAAAAAAGTAAATAAAATAAAGAAAAATTAGGTGAAATGCAGTATTTTAAAAAAATGCCTGAGATTAGATAAAAGTGGTCAGGGAAGCATCTAACCTGGCTTAGATAAAATCATACACTCAAAATATAACTTTTGAATAGCCAAATTGACATTCCAATTTCCTACTTAATTCACCAACTATCTAAAATCAAGGGGAAAGGAGAAGGTACAGAAATATATGAAATGAAGTTTGTGGAATTGTTCTATTTAATTTTCTTCTCATCAACTGCTTAAGAAGCACATCAGCCTATTTCTCTAATCTATGTCCCTAGGTGAAGAGTTCATGATGCTGCTGGCATTTATAAGGTGCCAGGCACTCGAAGTATAGAAAACATTCATTTTTTTGCTGAGAGATATTTCCCAATCAGTAACTTGCTCTTTGAAGGAAGGGGAATATGTCTGTACAACATACCGTAGTACGCTCAGCAGAAATTAGATTTGAAAACTGACAAAACTCCAAGATTTAAAAAGCACCTTTTTATGTAATGACAAGTACATAAGCAGAGCTCTATATTTTTTATAATATCAACTATGAGATAAGCAACATCACATATTCTTTAAATAATCTCTAATTTAATTACTTATCATCTGTTCTTTTTATAGACTTTTCTTTTCCTGGTATTCTTCTTTTGTTTGAAAGAAAATAAGCTTTTAAACTGGGACTAAAAGAATTTCTTAGCCACCATAAGGCAAGTTTACTTTTTGGAGAGGAAAAGTATAAGGTCATCACTGCACTTGCAGTCACACTCCCCCAAGGAAAAGTAATTTTGTTTCTTTGGACTATGTATTGATTTTAAGGTATGCGTTAAAGGTACCTGTATAGTCTTTGAAATTACTCTGTATTCTAATCTTAATCCATTTAAACGGCTGAAACTTCTCTAGCCTGACACCAATATTTATTTTTTTCTTTCTTTCTTTTTTTAAGGTTAACCTGTTTTTTTCCACTGAGCTATATTGGGACATATCTAACTTTGATACATTATGTACCTGAAATATCAGGAAAATATCCCTGTCTCAGCATGCCATTTCTGTCCACAGTAATTTAGACATTCTTCATGCTGCATTTATGTCCACAAGGGTAATAGTCCTTACATTAAAAACCAGCCTTAAAGAAGTGTTTCACCCTTCATGAAGTCCATTACTGCTTTTCTCTCTCTGACCCTGCACTGCCTTCAACTCCCACTGTTTTTAATAAGCAACTCAAATGTGGTAAACTATCTTCTCCGTGCTGAGGGCAAAAGCACCAACAGATACATGATAACATGGTTTGGAAGAACACACTGAAATAAGCCCATAATTCTAGTCCTAAAATACCCCACTGCAAACAAAGTCTTAAAATTATTTTCAAACCCTAAACTTTAGTCTGATTCCTGTAGTCCACTATTTTTTCTTCTGTCATATGTGCTCTAATGAGACAGCAGATAATATAGGTGTTTCCAAAGGTCTGCTTACACAGACATGGGGCAAGTGTTCATCAAATCACTAAAAATAACATACAGGTAAATCAAAGAGAGGACGAAGTATCTCCCTAGGGATTGACAGTCTCAATTCCAAACAAATCTCAGAGTCCACTTCATGCAAAGATTAAAAAAGAGACAGTCACAGCTTTTAAATTACGGAAATAGTATTTTAGACAAAACAGTAAAAAATCAAAATAGATACCTCATTATACAGTGGATTAAATGTCCATGAGCAACTCAAGAAAACGTATCAGCTACACTATGATTACAAAGCAGGATGATACTGTGGCAAGAGTAATTTTGATATTAGACACATGAACCTAATTTCAAATCCCATCCCTGGGGGCTTTAAGCAAGTTATTCACTCTACTTATCTCTAAAATGTCAATAATTTGTAGGGTTTGTGTGAGGATTAAGAAAATATATCATATCCCTAGTATAGGAAAACCCAGTAGGCCACTAACAAGTCATAGCTAATGGTAATAAGTACCTTCATCTTTGCACACTTTATGATGAATGTGCACCAAACCACTGTTTGCAAAGTGTCTTTTGGAGACTTCTATCACTAAGTGATTTTCACAGAAGCCATCTTGATAGAGCTGGGGTAGTGGAGAAGGGGGTAGAGGTAGGGATATAGGGAGTACAAAGCAAACAGGTTCTAGGATCATTAGATCCTTGTGGCTGATTTTACATATGTGAGTACGGGTAAATATTATTTTCATAAAAAGAATTCTAGTAATAAAAAAGAAAAAACTGAAAATCATCAAATGATGCATGGCCTTACAGTTTTAAACCTGTAAGGTTTCAAGCTCTGTCACCTTCTTAGAATCTAATGTCTATTGGGATGCCTGGGCAGCTCAGTTAGTTAAGCATCTATCTGCCTTTGGCTCAGGTCATAATCCCAGGGTTCTGGGATTGAGTCCTACATCAGGCTCCTACCTCAGCAGGAAGCCTGCTCCTCCCTCCATTTGCCCCTCCCTCTGCCTGCTGCTCCCCCCTACTTGTGCCTCTTTCTCCCTGACAAATAAGTAAATAAAATCTTAAAAAAAAAAGGGGGGGGGCGCCTGGGTGGCTCAGTGGGTTAAGCCGCTGCCTTCGGCTCAGGTCATGATCTCAGGGTCCTGGGATCGAGGCCCGCATCGGGCTCTCTGCTCAGCAGGGAGCCTGCTTCCTCCTTTCTCTCTGCCTGCCTCTCTGCCTGTTTGTGATCTCTCTCTGTCAAATAAATAAATAAAATCTTTTTAATAAATAAATAATCTAATGCCTATATCCACGAGTTATAAGTTTTCCCATCTGTGTTAATGAATTGATGTTAAGCTATTCTCTTATTCTTCTCTTGTCTGTCCTCGTCTCCCTGTCTTTCATCTCCACTCTACTATCCATCTCTCAATTCTCCTCAAGACAACTGCACAGATTCACACACATACACACATTATCTTTAGTCATATTAATAGACAATGATAACTAGACTGTCGGGGACCGCCTCCGGCCGGGAAAATCCCCACCATTACAAGATGGCGTTGGCTCACTGCCAGCAAAATACGCTGCAAGTGAACACCGAACTTTCTGGTGAAGCCCACCTAAAGGAGGACATAGTCATTGGCTGTTTCAAATTTAATCAGCATAGTAACAGGACTCTCATTGGCTCTCCCCATTGTTTGGCCCCTTATTGGTCACCTTGTTCACTGATTGGTCATGTAAACGTATATAAGTGTGTGGACTTGGGGAAATAAAGAGAGAGAAGATAGATCTGAACCGGGGCTTCTTGTCGTCCTTGCGGGTCGAGGGCGACACTAGACTACAAAAAGAAAATAAACCAACATTTTGGACTGATTTGCTCTACCCTCTAACACAAACAAAATCAGCCACAATACTACAACTTAATATCTCTATTAACCAACACTATATACCAACACTGTACACAACTTTATCTTACCATCTCTGCCATCCTTTGACTTTGGTAAATCTGCTGTCAAAAGTTCTGTTCATTCCGATGTGTAAGATTTTGGCAGCTATGACACAGGTAGAAACCTGTGTCTTACTAGCAATTGTTTATAATAGAGTGATGAAAAGATTAGGCAGGTGATCCACTCATTTTTATAAGTGATTAAGGTTCCCAGAGATAGACTTATAGGTTAAAAATGGTAAGTCAATGCAAAAACTCCCTTGAAATTTCTCTAGAGATGTATAAAAATATGAATCACAGCATACATAATAACACTGTTTGGTAAATTTAGACTTTAAGTCTTCTCCTATAAAACTAAGACATTATCATCTTAGCATAGAAAACTTAGCTGGAATTGTATAACCTATAAAATGTCATCATACGAATCAAATTGTGGAACTCAATGTTTTATTTGACTTTTAAACATCACACTATCAGAAGAAAGCCAGGCACACAATCATGTGACCCGTGCACACTCCCTACTAAATACACAAACACATTCAGTCTCTCCAAATAAATATTTGAAGAAGGCAACCTTCATTTAACAACCCAGCTAATAATTCATGTTTGAACTCTGAGATTAAAAAAAGGGGGGAGATACATAGTTCTAAATGTAATAAATTAATATAATTCCTTTTTTTTTTAAGATTTTATTTATTTATTTGACAGACAGAGATCACAAACAGGCAGAGAGGCAGGCAGAGAGAGAGTAAGGGAAGGAGGTTCCCTGCCGAGCAGAGAGCCCAATGCAGGGTTCAATCCCAGGACCCTGGGATCATGACCTAAGCCAAAGGCAGAGGTTTTAACCCACTGAGCCACCCAGGTACCCCTAAAGATACATTTCTTAACAGCATTGTTCATTCCTCATCCTTCTCTGTGTAATTTGTTCTCTACGTTTTAGTTTGGGGGCTTGACAAGGGAGCAGAATTAAGATCTAATAGGTTCTTAAACTAATGAATGACACCTCACTAGGTTTTATAACAAAGGAGGAATAGTTTCCTACTTCAGTCTTCAGATTAATTTAATGACAGAGAGTCTTAATTCTTAATGTCTACATAGCATGTATGCATTTTATGGAAGGAAGTGTGTATACTGATTTATATTATTATTAGTGAAAAGTACCAGACTGAAGGTGAGATACAATATAGTCATAATTTTAAATACTACCAAAGGGGTACTCTAGAGACTCTAAACTAAAATTCAATTAGTCATTTTACAAAAAGGTGTTTAAAAAAAAAACAGTTATAATTATAGTAGATGATAAATGTATTGAGATGTCAATTATGATCCCCAATCTCAGATCTAGGCAGAACATATAGCAAAATGGTCAAATGAGTTTGCTTCATGAGGTCATAAGCATAAGAGAATATCTGACAAAGAAGGTCACAGACACAGATGTATTTGAGATCAGAGAATAATTTCTATTTCTATGTAACATCTCTCATTCTCATTCCAGGCTTCTATGGAATAAAAGATTGAGATGAATTTGACATGGAAAAGACAAAGGAGAGAGAGAGAAAACCTAAAGGGAGCTCCTTCTTGGTAGTATTACAAAGGCAAAAGCCATATATTAATAATTATATGACCATCTTCTAATCACATTAAAATTTGAACTGAAATTAATGTCCCAGAACTAGGGCATTTGTTTTATTCAGTTAAATTTTTAGCAAGTGAAAGAAAAATTTTGTTTAATCCTCGACCAAAGTATTTTAAAAAACATTATATAAGTTGACAGTTTTGCTTAAATAAAATGAAACAGTGTCTTGGGAAATTGAAGAAAAAAATTCAGTTTATGTTCACAAAGAACTTATAGTTTAGAGGAAAGAATGACATATATAAAGATGATACTGTAACAGTTACAACTGAAATATGTACAAAACACAGTAGAAAACATTCAGATATGAGGACAGAAAAAATATGAGTTCTAAGCCAATCAGAAAAATCTTTCCAACACAGATGGAACTTGAATAGATACAGTAAGGATGGGTAATAATTTGATGAGCAGATAAGTGGGCAGAGAACTGTCTAATCAGAGGGAAGAGAGCATACAAAGGCTCAGAGATGCTCAGAGACCACATTTTCCTTGAATGTTGGGGTGCAGATCCAGAACGATGGAAAAGAGTTTGAGTCCATTTGAGATGTCCTATGATACATCTTTTATTTTAATCTATAACATTTTTAATTATTAGTTCGGTTTTCCCATGGCATCCCTGTGAGCACTGGCTTTATTTTGCTTTATTTTCTGCCACTTTTTATTAATAAATAAGATATATAGAGAAAAGTCCTGAGGTCATAAATATACAGCTCAATGATTTTTCAGTTTGGGCATACCCATGAAAACACCATCCAGACAAGAAATACAGTATTTATTGCCCAAACAGAAGGCCCACCATGCCACTTTCCAAGCACTAATAATCCCTCACCCCTGCCACCCCCTCCTGCAAGTAAATAATACCCTAACTTCTAACATCATCAATAGTCTAACCTGTCTTTGAAATTTATATAAATGAAATAAGGTACATATTCTTCTATGTCCACTTTCTTTCCCTCAATGTGATGTTTGTGACATTCGTTCATATCAAAAATGGCAACAGTTCATTTCTGTACATTGCTATGTAATATTCCCTAAGATGAATGCACCACCATAAATGCATATTCATCCACTGCACTGTTAAGCGATATCCTTGCATTGCTTTCAGTTTGAGCATGTTATGAATACTGGTGCATTCCTGCACATGTCATTTGGAGAACATGTGTACTCAATTCTACAGGGCTTATACCCAAGAATGGATTTACTAGGCCATTAGGTTCTACAAAATGCTTGCACAGATTTATACTCTGACCAATAGTATATGAGAGTTTCACTTGCTCTATATTCTTACAAAACCTGAAATTCTGATTTTCATCTTCCTGCCAAGTGTGTAGTAGTTTCTCATTGTGAATATAGTTCACATATCCTTGGTGACTGAGTTGAGGAGGTGCTCATATTTTCCTATGATTTTTGGCCATTACCCTAATACTAAATGGCCTAATTAATTCTTTTGCATTCTATTTTTAATGCACTTAGCAGGCCTTTCAGTCATCATCATTGTCACCTGACAAAGGGAGTGTTGGGGCTAGGGACTGCTGAAAATATTTTAAACAATTATTGATAGCAATACGTCTTTAAGAAAGAATTTTTTCTTTCCTTTTTCTTGTTTCCTACCATCTTTATTCTTCTATTATTCTAGTCTATTTTGTCCACCCAATCTGTCTTCTTTCCTTCTATGTTTCCAGTCCAAAAAGGTCAATAAATAGAAGGCAATTAACAATGTCCAAGTGCTGTCTAGAGAGTTCAATAGATCAATAACAAGTTTACATCTGAGACCTAGACTTCTTACTTAAGGGTTGCCAAAGGTTTGAGAGTTTTTTTTTGTTTGTTTGTTTAATAAATGAAACAAGTAAACTTGCCTGACTATTTATTTGAAAATAAATGGACCCTTCATAAAATTTTAGCAGGATAAATATAAATGTCTCCTTTTTGTTTTAACTTCTGTTATGAACAGTGTTTTTAAAAAAATATCAGAAGCATTGTAAAGAAATATCAGAAGGAAAGTGGGAGGAAATGGTATCTATTGTAAAAAGAGAGCAATAAAAGATACACAAGGATGCTTTCTTTCACTCTCCCTAAAGACCAAATAGAAGTCACATTTGGCAAAACTAAAGTAGCCATGACCTTTTCCCTCCTCTGCATGATTAATTACTTAATGTCCTATTAATTGGAAGATGTGGCTGAATTTCAAACACTTTCATTTTCTGTGCGTATCATCCTGTACTCTAACCAGCGATTAAGCTGTTCATCAAAGGTGAGCCAACAAGGTCATCTGAGCAGTATCTCTTCAGCTATTCATTATCCATCTTCAGTGGTAATTAACAATGGTAACATTTCCATAAATCAACATCTTTCTGATTATTCTCTGATGATAAACAGTCAAAATGTGTGCATCCCAGCCCACCCCTTTTAATTTTATATTTAAAAAAAAATTCTAAATATACCACAGAGAAAACTCAGGTGAAATATTACAGGAGTTTGTTCAATTAAAATGTATGAAGAAAATAAAGCTCTGTACCTTTGAAAGATAAATACACACCTATGCACAAAACTAAATGGGTCTGCTGGCAACACAAGAGACATACATAAGAAGCAAAGGATGTCAGCCACCTAGTACCAATTTATTCCTCTGGCAAGAAAATTATGGCTCAGTTCAGCTTCTGAGATAACCATTTGCCTACTCAGCCATGGAAGGTGACAATTTAAAACAGAAAGCAGATTTAATTCACCTTACTCTCAAAATACACATTAGAGGGAGGACCAATAAAAACCTGTCAAAGAATATAGTTACTATATTCTTTTCTGGAACCATAATTGGGAAATGTAATTTTTAGGTACGGTTTTGTTTACTTTGTGCACTTGTGGTGTACTGTCATTTATTGCTGATGTTTTAAGCTTTTTTGGCTCTATACATCAGATTACTTAGTAAATTCAGAAATGCTATTGATAAAACTATCTTCCTTGGTTCACTTGAATTGACATTTTCATCTCCAGTGGCCAGTCTAAAATTGTCATTTCTTTTTTTTTTTTAATAGATTTTATTTATTTATTCAACAGACAGAGATCACAAGTAGGCAGAGAAGCAGGCATAGAGAGGGGGAAACAGACTCCCTGCTCAGCAGAGACCCCAATGTGGGGCTCAATCCCAGGACCCTGAGATCATGACCTGAGATGAAGGCGGAGGTTTAACCTACTGAGCCACCACGCCCCTAAAATTGTCATTTCTAAAGTTCACTCACTATAGGAATGTCTTTCTGAATTTGTAGAAAATTAATTATAAAGTATTTTTAAAAGATCATAATAACACTGAGTGTGGTGCATAAACAATGAATCTTGGAACACACTGAAAAAATGAAATTGAATTTTAAAAAGATCATAATAAAAGTACTGAAAACATGTGTTAAAACTTAAATTATCAGCAATAGATAATCAGCTTATCAAATATATATATGATTATGTATAATAATTGCATAATGATTATATATTACTACATGGCATATTAATATATTATGTTGTTAAATATTATGTTGTATATTATTATATATACATGATTATATATAATGTATAGGTATGACCTGTATTTATTTCTAAATATTAGAAGGAAAATAGTTCATGCTTTGTAATATTATATTTTAGTATTCCTGTTGACATTTTTAATTTTTACAATTTAATAAATTATTGCTAAACATATACATACAGAATTTGGAATTAACCCCAAATTAATATGTAGAACTGAAGGCACAAATATTAGTCTGATAGTACTAATAAATGATGCATTATAAAATAATATGTCTAGATGGCTACTGTACATTAATGTGTTTTTCACAAGTAAGAGAAAACACAACTCAGACTGGCTTAACCAATAAGATGCATTATTTCACAAAACCAGAAATCAAAGGATATATCAAAGTCTAGATAGAGAATGAACAGGGAACAGCCCTATTTACCTAAAATCTACCCAGAAAAGACCTCCTCCTCCCTTTGACAATTTTGTGTCCTGGCTGCCTCTCCTCAGAGCCACTTGTATGCTTGCAAGCAGAGCGACAATGAGATAAGGCTTCTCCCCATCATGGACTATAAACCCTTCCTTTCAGTCTGATTGTACTAAACCCATGTCATTTAACTGAATAGGTATTAAGCAAATTGATCTTCCATTTTAGGTTATTTTAAAAGAATTCTGTTTGCTATTCATGTGTTTTTTTTTCTTGGTTTTGTTTACATTTTGCCTTTTTATTAAATAGGAAAAAAAAACCAGGGGCGCATGGGTGGCTTATCCAGCTGGGCTTCTGCCTTCTGAAGCTCATGTCATGATCTCGGGGTCTGGGGATCAAGCTCAGCATCAGGCTCCTGGCTCTTTGGGACACCTGTTCCTCCTGCTCATGCTCTCTCTGTATCTTTCTGTCTCAAATACATAAATAAAAATCTTAAAAAAAAAAAAAAAAACAAGAACCACAAATACGTATATTTTTCCAGTCAGATATAACAAAAACATAGTGAGCATTCTTGAAGAATACAGGATTATAGAAAAGTTATTGCAGGAAAGGCAAAGACAAAAATAAGGTTCATAGGTGTGGTCAAGTAGCTTGCCCATTAGTAGTTTACTATAACAAATGACTGTGTTACACCTAAAGTATGAAAATGATACATATTCCAAAGCCATTCCCTCAATATTGGGTAAACAGAATGATTCTCACCTTGAGGCATCTCAGGTGGCAGATAATGAGGTTCTTGGGCACTAACATGTACCCATTCGAAGTCATCATATAGATCCTGGTGATAATCACAGGCCCCTAGACCATCATCAAAAGTACAGCCACCTAAGAGAAGAGAAAAATTATTGTTATATTCTATACAGATTTGCTAAAAATTGAGAATATGCTGGAGAAGGAAAGATTATTTTGAATATGTAAAATGGCACTCAGTAATAATTGGTACTCCTGTTTTTGACTATCCCATTAAATTTTCACACAAAATGAATTTGTATCAGTAGTTTCTGTTTGAATAAGAAACCAGTTTGAGCCTCAGAAGGAAGGCTAAGGCACAGATTTTGAAAGACTAAAAATAGTAAAAGATACTTGTATAGCGAAGCTTTCCTGAAATATGCAAACCACCTGAAATCTAAATAGATTTTAACAACTTTGGTGCAGAGAAGGGAAAAAGTAAAAATTGTCTTTTTTCATGATGCAAGTTCAAAAAGGTGAAGTTAATATTTAAATCTTACCAAACTCCTTGCTTGAAAAGAACACTTTGAAAGAACATTTGAAGTAGCAAATGAAACAAATAAAGCTTTAAAGCATCTATAAGTGTTTGAGGTCAGTGATACATTCATTCTTCCATACCTTATTTAGATTACTTTCATATACACTTACGACTTAAAAGGAGGGAAAAAACTAAAACGTAAAACTGATCAGATTTAGCCTATAATTACTCTCACCATTACCACTTTATTTAATAACCTTTTTTCAAAAAAATAAATGGAGGTAGCCTTTCCTTTTATATCAATCATTTTTCCTGCCCCCCCTCAGGGGTAATTTTATGGCAGAAGTAAAATGATTACTTTTGCTTCTCAGTGTACATATACAGGCACACAAAACTCAACATACTTAGTTTATTCATTTCATGAAAATAAGAACTGGCCTGTATGTCTAATCTTGAAAGAAAATGGATTAGAACTAATGAAAATTCAGCAGTGGGTTTAATGAGAAAAACCAATAACCTGTCTCCTTTCAAGTAAGTTATTTGTTTAGTTTCCATGGGGATCTCTGTGAAGAAATTCAGTGAATTCTCTGACCAAACAGCAGACTACAGAGTGTTAAACTTCTGGCCTATAAATTCTTCTCCATAAACAAGGAACCTTTTTTTTTTTTTTTTTAAAGAAAAGTTTGCAGCTTATATATGAAAAAAAAATCACTTTCCTCACTAATGATGGAGATAAGCCAAGAAGGCAAGATCAGATATGTTCAGATGACATTACAGCCCTAATAACCATTTTTGAAAGCAGACCATGTATGTGGGCATCCTTGAACCATTCTTATGACTACATCAATCCTTTAAAATAATCAAACTTCAGTAGCTTGAAAACTTAATAATATCTTTTAAATATCCTAAAATAGCCTCTTATAAATGCTTTCATGGAAAATGATGTACATCTTAATTTAAAATTAATCAATGGAAAAAAAAGGTTGCTAGGAAATGCATCTTCACATAGCAAGGGAAAAGTTTTTCTCAAGATATAATTTGCTATTATAAGCCCAAAATGACTTACTGCTTTGTAACATAAGCCGTTAGGGCCCCCACTGCCCTTTATAATAGTGTGAGTGGCCTCTGTATATAAATTTGAATTACAGATGGAACCTACATTGGCTCATTTGGAAGACAAATGACCTTAATTGCTGCCCTTCATAGCCATGGTTAATTTTAGACTCCAGGATTCTGACTAGTAATAACCACTGGAAGTATCTGTACAAAAGAAGTGGGTCAGCCCTTACTATTTGTTGTTGCACATCACCGCCCTATCAGTCAAGAGTTTTGGAAATAGTTATTAGTCCACTTGAATTGATTGATAAGAAAATTTTCAAAAAGATGATTTTTACTACTGCAGCTTACAATAAATTCTAATCTGAGATGTACCATGTATCTGTTTGCAGCACAATAGGGCATATCAATAAATCTCCCATAAAACATTTTTTTAAATCTTTTTGTATTTTATATTTCAAGGGTAAATACTTAAACCGTATACTGAACTAGATGACAGGAAATTAAAAAAAAACCTGCCCCTGGCCTGATGAATGCATAATGGCACAGCATAGACGCATGCACCTGCGTGCGCACACTCACGCGCGCGCGCGCACACACACACACACACACACACACACAATGTGTTAATGTGTTACAAAGGATAATGACAGTATGACCAAAGTCAAAGAGAACACAAAAGAACTGGCTACCTACACCAGGGAGGGTTAGAGAAAGCTGCATGTCCTTAGGCTTATTAAGACGAGTAAAGATAAAGCTGGGCCAGAATGGCAATGGGACCAAAATTAAAGAAAAAGCAAAAGCAAAGGCATGCAACTCTAAAGAAACATGAGACTTTGGGGATCTCAAATAACCTCAAAAATTTCTGTATTATGAAAATGAAGAAAAGTATGTAGGGGACAGTCAGAAATACAACTAAATATGAAAGATTTTAGATATAAAATGCTTAGATTTTAATCTGTAGTTGTACTGAAGACATCAGAGGATTTTATCCAGGAGTAGGAAAAAATTCAAGCCATGCTAAAAATAACAACAACAACAATAATAGTAGTAAGAACTCTAATAGTCACGCATAGCTTAAAGAGAAATGGAGGAAAATGGAGGTAGAATGTTTGGCTCAACCTTACAGCAGATAACACGTAACAGATAACACAAGAAAATACACCCTGAGGTAATCCCATTATATACAAGCCCTGTTTACCATTTAAGGCTCACTAGAAAGTCTTATAACACAAAGTCTTCTAATACATTGTCTTCTCTACACGTTTCTGAGTTCAACACACCTTCATACACAGCATTAAAATCTACTTAAAGGAGAAGCATCTTAGCAAGATTCTAATTCATAAAAACATAAGTAATGAACTTAACATTTCTCTGAGCTAGACAGCACAACAAAAAGAGGCAAGATGTTAAAGAACTTTTAGGTAGAGGGGATGAAAAATCAGGGAAGCAGCCTACATTTCAGTTGTATTTGCCACCAGTAAGACCAAAATGAGTATCTGCAAATCATGTCAGAGAAACCACAATCCCAAATTCCTTGACCCTTGGAGGAAAATCACTTCTGAAGAGCCATTTCACAGATTGCTAATTCCTCCCTACCAATCAAACATCTAACTACAGCTGCAATGGTCAGCTTCCTCTATCTCAATCCTTAATGGGGCTTTGCAAACTGTTCACCTAAAGATAAAAATCAAGCTAATTTGGATTTGCCTGAATTTCTTTCCATTCCTAAAATGCTCACTGAAAGGACTGGTACTAAGAAACATCAGTATCTGGGGCGCCTGGGTGGCTCAGTGGGTTAAAACCTCTGCCTTCGGCTCAGGTCATGATCCCACGGTCCTGGGACCCAGCCCCACATCCAGCTCTCTGCTCAGCAGGGAGCCTGCTTCCTCCTCTCTCTCTGCGTGCCTCTCTGCCTACTTGTGATCTCTGTCTGTCAAATAAATAAATAAAATCTTTAAAAAAAAAAAAAAGAAGAAGAAGAAGAAAGAAAGAAAGAATGAAACATCAGTATCCCAACCCCAAAACGATGTTGCCTAAACATTCAGCATTTAAACTCTTGACTCTTTATTTAAACAGATGGTGACAGACTTGATGAAAGAAAGAATACTAAACTCAGTCTTCTCTGATGTCAAACTTTTCAGTAAAAACCAGTGTTGAGGTTAATTTAGAACAAAGTTAAATTGGAGAAAAATAATTTCAAAAATTTAAAAATAAGTAAATTAAAATAAAAAAAATAAAATTTAAATAATTAGAGAAAAATAAAAAGTCAATAGAGCCCCGGACAGCTCTGAGCATTTTGTAAAGGGCGTTCTTTTTAAAGATATTGTACTAGGGGCTCTGGGATGGCTCAGGGTCGGTTAACCAACTCCTGA
The DNA here is from genome assembly GCF_020171115.1 of Neogale vison. Lineage (NCBI taxonomy): Eukaryota > Metazoa > Chordata > Mammalia > Carnivora > Mustelidae > Neogale > Neogale vison. The sequence goes on along the minus strand of NC_058091.1, from coordinate 72,535,736 downwards.
TTTGGACTTAGGTCATACTATCAGGGTCGCGTGATTAAAACCTGCCCCCAGGCTTCTTGCCCAGTAGGGAGTCTGCTTGAGGACTTTCCATCCCAATTCCTCTGCCCCTCCTCCCACTGACCTGTGCCTGGGCTCCCTCTCTTGCTCCCTCATTCTCTCTCACACAAATAAATAAATCTTTAAAAATAAATTAATAAAAGAGATTGTACTAGGATATTTCACATTCTCCCCCTCCAGAGCACTTGCGTCCAGTCTTAATTTCCTGACTAAATAGAATAGCAAGAAACATACAAAATTTTCTTTCATGGTTCTTTACTATATATAAAGAACAAACTTCATTTAGTTGAAGACACAGATTATTTTTCTTTTTATTTTCTTAAATAGTTTAGAATAACAAGGTTTTAAAAAGAGAAACTCTTGGACAAAATATGTTGGCAAACACAATATCCTTAGCACAGCTGTTAATGGTCTTCAAAAATGGACACAATCTTTTCCAATTGTGAATTAAGCTGTAATGCAAATTCGCTCATGTAAGTGATCATCAACTCTGTAATGATCCTTCTTCCATTAAGAACAAAAAGAAAGATTGACACATGATACATTAGGACACATGGAATACTGAATTAAACTAACTTTAAATAGATCATCTTTATCTATGCTAATAAGAAACCATAATATAAGTTTACTGATATAATCCCCAAAATTCATTACAAAGAGGCCAATACATTTCACAAAAAAAATTCAGAAGAACAGAAAAGGAATTTATTACTAAATATCTTAAATGTTAATTCTACGTATAATCTGAGTCAATACAGTCTATTCCCAGAAAAAAAGATTATTGGAAAAAGGGTAAAAATTAATGCTTTTATATAAAGTTCTTATTTCTTCTGAAATCTACTGGGTTATCTTAATGGTTTTTTTGTTGTTTTTCTTACAATTCTGGGACTACTGAAGTTACAAAATAAGAATTAACAATGCCATGAGCAATGTTTAGGTAGTTTACATCTGCTCTAAAAATAAGCAACATTTTTTTCTCGATTTAAGTACTGAAGTTCAAGTAAGAAAAAAAATCCAAATAGATGCAAAGTACAAATACGTTTGGGAGCATAAATATGAGCCACTGGTCATAATACATTGCTCTGATTCAATACTAAAGAGGATCTACTGAAGAAAAATTAGAAAATTCATGTAAAAGAGTTGCTTAAAAGATAATCACTTCAGACCAAAAAAAAAAAAAAAGAAAGAAAGAAAAAAGAAAAGTCTTTTACCCTGCTAGTAACTAATTAGTATGTGAAAATATTATTTGAGCCTAGTTCCTTCATAAAGGAAAAGAACTCGAAACACATTTGTGGAAATCCAAACCCATCATTTATTGATAGATGCAAATGATTCTTAATGATCAGAGAAGAGCTCATTTCAAACACACCCCTAAATTATCTAATTGTTCATCCCTAAAGTTCCATTTCTAGCCAAGAATATATGTTTAATATATATAATCCAAAACTACTTAGCTTGTAAGACTTCTATTCCAACTGTCTGTGATTCAAAGCAAATCTGACTGAGTAATCTTCCTTTAATAAGACTGAATTAGCCAGAATAGGATAATAAACCCAAATTCACTCCCCTCCATCTTTGCAGAGGCAATATTAAAATCTCCTAAATTTCAATGTATAAAACTTAAGGAATTTCAGGGTGCCGGGGTGGCTCAATCAGTTGCTCAAGCAATGGTTCCAGGGTCCTGGGATCAAGCCCTACATCGAGGCTTGCTCAGCAGGGAGTCTGCTTCACCCTCTCCCTCTGCTGCTACCCTTGTTTGTGTGGTCTCTATGTCATAAAAATAAATAAAATCTTTAAAAAGAAAAAAAAAAAAACGAGGAATTTCAAGGAACTGACACACACACCATTTCGGTGGTAGGAGAGAGACAGTTTTGAGACACAGCAAGAAGTGAAGTTTCAACATATACATAGCTTTGCTATTTTACTTCTATGAGCTTTAATCTCCATTCCAGTATAATCAAGACAATAATAGCTACAGTACAGTTAATTGTGTGAGTATTAACGATAATGCATGTAAAGTCCCTAACACTCAGCAAGTTTTCTGTTAACAGTAGCCTTCTTTTCTCATGTCTCATTCTTGACAGTTTATTATCTATATATGCTGTACAGATGCAAACCTATGCACATATCTAAGTACTAAAGCCTAAACGAGAAACTTACAATTTCCATATAATTTACTCAGAAAGTTGAAAGCATTTCCGTAAAGGCAGTATTACCATATTACCATCATCAGATATGCTTTCACTTAGGAAATACCTTCCTTTAGATCAGGGGTCAGCAAATATTATCTGTAAAAAACAAGTTAATAAATATTTTCAGTTTTGCAGGCCTTACCATTTCTTTTTCGTTTTCTTTTTCTTTTTAAAGATTTTATTAACTTGAGGCACCTGGGTGGTTCAGTGAGTTAAGCCTCTGTTTTAGGTTCAGATCATGGTCTCAGGGTCTTGGGATCCAGCTCCGCATCAGGCTCTCTGCTCAGCAGGGAGCCTGCTTCCCCTTCCCCCTCTGCCCACCTCTCTGTCTACTTGTGATCTCTCTTTCTGTCAAACAAATAAATAAGATCTTAAAAGAGAGATAAAGAAAGAGAGAGAGAGATTTTTCTTAATTTATTTGAGACAGAGATAGCATAAACAGGGGGAGGGGTAAAGGGAGAGGAAGAAGCAGACTCCCCACTCAGCAGGGAGCCCACAGTGATGCTGGATCCCAGGGCCTCAAGATCATGACCTGAGCCAAAGCCAGATGCTTAACCAACTGAACCACTCAGGCACACCCAGGCCATACCATTTCTGTCACAACTGTATGTCACTGAAACAAGAAAGCAGCCACCGAGAATTCCCACCAAATGGATATGGTGGTATTCAAATTATACTTCTATTTACAAAAATGGGTGGCAAAATGGATTTGGCTTCTGTGTCATAGTTCAGCAACCCCTGGTTTAGATCACTTTGATCATAAGCTGCTGCTTCTTTTTTTTTTTTTTTCCTATTTTGATATTTATTTATTTATCTGAAAGAGAGAGACAGAGATAGGGACAAAGAGAGCACATGCAGGAGGAAAGGGAGAAGTAAGCTCCTCACTGAGCCTAGTGTGGGGCTTGATCCTGTGACCCTGAGATCAGCACCTGAGCCCAAGGCAGATACTTAACCAACTGAGCCACCCAGGTGCCCAAAGTATTCTTGAAAATTATATGTAATATATAGTCTGGTTAAAAGCTTAGAACCAAGGGTCTTTCATTTCTGCATCACCTCTACAGGACTGAATTTTTTTCCCCATATATCAAGACAAGCAGCAGTGGTCCACAGCCAGGAACTGAACTGACTGAGTTTGAATGACAGAATTACATCTGAAACCAAATCAGATTATATGGCTGGGCAGAGATTCAAGTCAGAAAGTGAGAATATGGAAATGCCAAAGAAACTCTCAAAGTCCCCTAGTCTGGGTTCCAAACTTTTAAGATACAAAGGGAAATAAATATATTTTATATCATGATTCAGTTTCTACATGCATATAGACATGCAAATATTTATATGCATAGTATGTGTGAACAATCACACTCAATCATTCATTATCTCGTTCTATGGATCACTAATCCAGTGCTCTTTCTATAAATGAAATAAAATGAAGAGTAGTTGTATGAATCAGGGGAGTAGACAGATATGGAAAAAAAAAAAAAAAAGGGACTACCAATCCTTTGTCTCAAATACATGTGAATACCTGTCCACTATGGGAGGGGACCCAGAAGATAGGTGTGAGCAGTCCAAGTTCCCATACCTAATTTCCAGGGCTCAAGATGAAGTCCAAAAATAAGCCTCTGACAGACATGTGCAGCCTGGCAATATGAGACCATCCAACTTCATTATGGAGCTAATGGATGATTACGTGCCAAACAGCCATAGAAATGGTATCACACGTGAAAAGAGGTTTATTCAAATATAAGAGGAATGTATTAATGAAAGGCACCTCACAGTAGAAAAAAAATTAAAATTGCTCAGTCACAAATCAAGAAACTATCAGAGCCAAGATCTGAACCTGGGCACTGTGGGTTCTTTACTCTTAACCTCCCCACATTAAATGGCTCCTCAAAATCAGGGGAGATTAGGTATTTTCCGAATCACCCAGTACAGCTCCCTCCACTGGTCAAATCCCCTGGTATTACTCAACACAGAGCACATTACCTATCCCACCCATATGACGTTATGGTAGTGCTCCATCATTTGAATATAAAACATAGGGAACTTCAAACCACATCCCATATTGAAGTCTGTCAGGCTTAATGCCACCGACAGGAAAGGGTCTTTATTGGATAGAGCTGTAACAGCCTAGCTGATTAACTAGTAACTTTGGCAAAGAATTTTATTGAAACAGGGTCACTTCAGGCTGAGAATTCATATGTTCGCAACACTGTCCTATCCTCCTTGCTTAACAACCTTTACTTCTCACCTCATCTCCCCCAAAACAGGTATAAATAAGAAGCTTTTCTATCTTTGAAAACATTAAAATAAAGTAAAAGCAATTTGTTCTGGAAATTTTTACAGTAGCCTTAACATTAATCCTACTTTTAAAAGCCAGGTGTTTTACCCAAGATCATTAGTGTATTTACACAAATTTCTCTTCCTATTTTTTATCCTTGTATCTATCCCAGTAAAATCTCATCTTTTTTGCTTAGCGTTAGATACACAATCTAGACAAACCCACTGAACAAAGTAATGGAGAGTAAATGTACTGAAAAATAAAATTCCCAATTGAAGCCATATTTACATTTCAGTAAAATTGGAAAACCATCCAAGCTCACACTTAAACATTTCTTTGTTTTGTTTTGTTTCTCATGAAGGGATTGCTGGTGGGTTCTACCTCCTGGCTTATTTCAGCCCTTACTCCTGACTCAGCTCAAGCATGATGGGTAACAGACCATTTTTCATTTATGAAGGGAGTTCTGTGAAATGCTGAAGTCATGTAAAACGGAATTCCACAACCCACCCTCTTAGAGGAAGGGTAAAGATCTGCTTTGAGGCTCTGAATTTAAAGATTTACATCAGACTGGCACATTTTAAGAAGGTCAACAATTCCATTTTGTAAGACTGTGAAATACATTTCAAGGAAATGATAATCAACTAATTTAGGGAAATAATTAAAATGCATCCCAAAGTAAAAAAAAAAAAAAATTCATTAACATGAAGCCCCTTTCTTATCAAAATGATTCTAGACTTGGTGTAATATATCAGGCATACAGGTCAATGTTTGGGTTTTCCATAGTTTTATTTATCTATTTGAGTGGGGAACGAGTACAGCAATGGGAAGAAGCAGACTTGTAATGAGCATGCGCCCTATAAAGAGCTGGATCTCAGGACTCTGAAATCATGATCATCTGGCTCATGACCTGAGCCAAAATCAAGTGTCAGATGCTTAAATGACCGAGCCACCCAGGCACCCCAAGTTTTCCATAGTTTCTAAAACACATTCTTAAAAGAAAAATTATGTTTCTTTCTGTCATTATCTTTATTTAGATAAAGAAAGTTGGATATTGTTATTTCAGTCTGTATATACACTGCTGATACTGGCTGCATTAACCACTTCCTCTCATTCTAAGCATCATTTATACAGTGTTGCCAGGTCCACAGCAAACAAGCCACTCCTACAAACCACAAGTAAATCATTCCATTAATACTGAGTGATGCCAGAAACCATATTGTCAGGAATTTCTGTCCCGTTCCTCATAAAGTAAGCATTCCAGGCTTTAACCAAAATTCTGGTACAAATTTTACTACAGTCTTTTATCAACTTCTGACCAAACCAGTGCAGCAGCCTGAGTCAAAATAGCTTCCTCTTCTCAAGGTTCCTTTCTCAGCTGAGTGCCCGCGGTTACCAGTCAGAGGAATTGCCACGAAAAATAAAGATTTCCCAAGTAGCAAAAAACACTGCTACTCACGGATATTTAAGTGACATGTAAGTCAAGTCAATGGCCATTCTGACCTAACAGAGAATGTCTTTTTCTTTTTTTTTTTTAAAGATCTCATCTCTTCATTTAAGATGGGAGAAGAAGAAACAGACCCCTTACTGAGCAAGAAGCCCAATGGTGAGTCTTGATTCCAGGACCCTAGGATCATGACCTGAGCTGCAGGCAGACATTTAACCAACTGGCCCAATAGAGAGAGTCTTAATTGGGAAAATATTGAGTAAGGTTTTATACAGGGCCTCATCAAGATTCAGACCTGCCTATATCTTCATTTTCTCATCTCTATACCAACTAAAAAAACACCCAATTTGGCTTTACTTTCCCATCTCTACTTCCACCTACTACATAAGAATGCTGTGCCAATTAATTTGAAAAATCTCTCCACAATATCCTGTGGTATTAAAGCTAAATGCTATACACATCTAAGGTATCATTAAGTTAGAATTTTAGTTAGCAAAACATGTAGGTGAAAGCTCTATTCTTGTTTTACACTTACATGAAATTTTTAGAGTAATATGGCCAATAATTTGGAGGATTAGAAGAGGGAAGATGAGCTTACAACAATATCCCATCATTCATGGTCTTTTGTTAAAAGATAAAGCAGCTGTATGGTAACAGACTCAGCTGTATGTCAGAAACTCATGCTACTCCCCAGTAGAACTCCTAAAATATAAACTACCACAATCTAACCACTCTTACATAACAAAAATATTTTAAAGATGTTGACTCTGCCTATATTAGAATTTCAAATGAAACTCAAAAATATTAAAAAATGCTTCAGTGCAGAAAAGAGGTCTGGGCATAGAAGAGTAATTTAATAGAGATAAGAAGTTAACTTTCTTTTGTTGCAAATTCCATGCAGATCAGAGCAGTAGATATAATATCTACAGACTTGCAATAGCCTTGTCTCATCATGTTTAGATTGGCTGAAGCTTTATATCCCATTTATTTAACATTCTTAATTTTCCCTTCAGTTCTTGCTCTAAAACATAATGACTGACTTTAAATCTATCCAACTGTACAGTTTACTGATTAAAGGCAAACACATTTCTTCAAAAGGAAACATAAAAACCTGGAAATTTCTAATTCCAAATATGAGGGGTTGAGAAGCTGGCAAATAAGATTTGAATAACAGATTAAAAGCAGTAGCACGTGAGGACAGGGTGTGAAGTCTGGGATCTGCTGTGCAGAGTAGGACAGCCTTCCTGTCTCACTGTTCACCTCAACCTAGAGTTTCTATTTTGGAATTTTCAACTCTCTAAAAACAGACAAAATAAAAGGCATTATTACAACATGGAGCTGACAAGGCCATCCTAGCAAATAATTAGTAAAAACAAATTGCCCCTAATTAATGTCCCAATAAACTTAAGCCAAGCCTGTCATGCTTACTATTCAAATTCAAGTAAAGGCAAATTCCAATAAAATGAGCAATTTTTTGGCCATAGCATTTGCAAAATGTCAAAGGGCTGATAATATCTAGTATTGATAGTACATGGAGTAACAATAGGAAGGGCAAAAGGCACTTTGGTTTTATATACCAAAGTTGTTAATCACTTACTTTCTAAACCAGAAATTGTACTTCTAGAAACTTACCCTACATAAATGTTCACATATGTGCAGTCGTGAGTCCTACAAACACAAACCAGGACTACCAACTCCCCTGAAAACCAAGACAAGTTATTTATGGGGCTCTCATGATACCCAAAGACAACAAGACTACCTCCAAGCCTGAAGGGCACTTCCAGCAATAGTGCTTGCAAATAAAATCCCAAACTTCAAACTAATGAACACTAGTAAGGTATTATAAAAGTTATTTTACACAGGGAACCTAAATATTCAACATTATCAACTAGCGAAGATAAAAACAAAGCAAACTTTAATAAGGAATATAGAATTCAGCAATTATCTGGCAAATGTTGACAGAGTCAATTAAAATATCTTAAGATATTAGGCAAAGAAATGTTGACTCAAGTGCACAAATGGAAAGAAGAAGGTGTCATAGGAGATCGATGATGTAAAAGTATCCCTCCCCAGCTACCAATTTTCACCTGGCTATTTAAGCACATTGGGAAAAACAAACACAGGGAAACCACTTACAAGAAGTAACATTTTATGATAAACCATCCAAGGTAAGATTGATTACAGCAATAGCATTGTAAGTCAGCCAAAAATAAAATTATCTGAAAGAATGGCTTTGAGTATAACTTCCTAGTATTTTCCTGACATCTAATAGCATAACTTAGCTCCTTTTCACTTATCACTTCAGCAACTTCAGGCCTCATCTGAAAGTACAACCAGAATGCAAAACAGATTAGGGTATAATAGAGAGCTAAACGTGTCAAAAGCATTTCTGATGTTACTTTTTCTGCAAAGGATAAGTTTATAACTTTGTCAGAAAAATGCATTTATGTACATATTTCCACATGAAATGCTTGGACCATGATTGGGACTATCTAGCTACTACTCATAACTTTATTTAATTCAAAATTTTTCTAATAATCTAGTAAACCTAATAAAATAAATAGCAGAGTAAGCTGCTAAAATAAAAATCTATTCCTAGAAACAGCGTTTTCAATTTGTGAAATACAATAAAAATCAACTAGAGAAATCACATGATGCATTTATTAGGGGAAACAGAAAAATATCCTCCAATTCAAGTACCTTCCTAAGTCCTCTTATCTCTCAAGTTCATGTTTATTTTTAGTCCATAATTGGGATGTTAATATAACTTTTATTTAGATCAATATGATGCACAAAGGAAGTAGGGCCAGAGGAACCAGAGCATGAAAATCATAGTAGAGAGCAAAAATCAGCTGACATTCCTGATAGTTGTATTTGACTAAGATTCTTTCAGGAGACAGTCTATAGAATAGGAAGTAACAGAAAGAAGGACTCCTGGATTAGAAAAAATAGGTGATAGAGATCTGGAACAATGAAAGCATCTCTTGGGGAAGGAACATAATGGGGGATAATAGAGTGCTGGGCTAAAGACTAAGAGATTAAAGAGTGCTAGAGTTTGGAAGGTGAGGGATCAGAGACCACTGAGGTAAGGCCTCAATGGACAGAAGAGAGGAGTTTGTGACCTACTCAATCTGAATAGCAAAGCCATAATCCAGGGTATAACTCGCAGACCACTCATGATACCATGAATTGTGTGAAGTTAAGAATTTTAAGAACTGCCTGTATATACATACACAGCAGGTTTTCAGGTAAGTAAGAGGCATTCGGGTTCTTGCTCAAGGGGTTTTAACCTCCAGCCTGGTAAGGACTGTCCACATCCAAAAGGAAATGTGTGAGGTTGGAAAGCTTCTTCCCGCTGTGATCAGTGTACAAGCAAGTACCCCTCCTACAAAAGGAGAATCACCTATTTATAGGATTCTGCAGTCCATCTCCACTCCTCCCCTTGGATAATCCATAAAAGCAATTGGCTATGTTCCACATTAGGATTTGTTTTTCATGTATTTGAGGCATCTTGTAAAAACAGAAAAAAGGACTTCTTTTTACTGTGGAAATACTGGCAATAACATGGTCACGTGTTCAAGAAAAATTATTTCTACCAAAACATCAAAAGGCATTAAAAGTTAGTGATCAGTCACATGGCCTCACTCCAAGATGCAGCAATGTCTACAAAATACAGCCTTGAACGAGGGTATCTGTGATTTCTTTAAGACAACAAAAGCTCAATGAGTGAAAGGCTATCAAATCTGACTCAGTGGCATTAATTACATCTCCAAGGGTGAAGTGAGAATTGTGTGAGTCAAAGAATAAAATTTTATAGTACTATAAAACACTGGTCTAGAAGTCACAAGGGAAGGGAACTGCAGGGTAAGTAATTGAAGGCAGGAGAGTTGACTTCCTGCCCAATCACTAACTTGGCTGGGCCTTTAGTGGTAAAACTTTCTTCCCAGCCTTAAATTTATAGTCACAGTAACAACCACAGCCTCCAAAAGAAAATCAAATGAACACTCTCCTCTTCTTAAACATTTAAGATACAATGTAAATCTCTCCAAGGATCCAGGGTGCCAGGCATATCATACCTTTTCCAAATCTTAGTGTTACCATGGAGAAAAGTCAGATCTAAACCAGTCAACATTATTGCACACATTACACACCAGAACATACAAATAAGTGTTTTCATTCAGAGAAGGGAAAAGGAGATGTTTAAAGTTTCCATTCCTAAACTGAAAGCAGTTTTACCTCAACTGTAGGATCAGATCTATTCTTTACATATGGACAGCTTCAAGTGATATAAGTAACAGCAAATTACAATATGCATCATTTGGTATGCAGTTTTGCAACTGCAATCTTTAGATGAATTGGAATTCACAAACAAGATTCAGACAGGCTTTATGAATCTCAAAGGGGATTAATGAAAATATCTGGCCAGAATACAAAGTATAGCAACAACAGTTATTATTAACATACAAAAATATTTAACACAGTTGACAGCATATTAAACTAGATAAACATTAGTATTTTTTTCAATTTAAAAATCATATATATGCTCACCGACCAAAGATAACCAGTGCTAACATTTTCATGTGCATTTCTTACTAGGTTTTCCAACATTACATTTTCTTACTGCTTATTGACAATATTTAGGAAAGCCACTCACTTTTTTTTTTCCTATTTTAGCATACCCAAACATTTTGCAAATGCTCTCAGTCTAACAATGTTACTAGTTGATATTACTGGGACTTCTAAGTAGAAACTCCTATTGTCTAAATAATGCTAAGTTTGTTCTCCTTTGTGTGATTATTTAAATCCACAGGAATCTCTAAGCTAATATTAATTGATACTGAACAGATATTAATTGATTAATGCTCCTACTACGAGCTGGAGCATGACCTTTTCAGTAGGTTAGTATCTCTCTCCACTCATCCTCGGTACTACTTCTGATCAGGCGGGTATTCTTGAGGCACCAGGCAGGACAAGTGATAAGAGCTGTGGCAGTGTCGGAGGTGGGAAGAGAAACTGCTGTCGTAACAGCATAGGAGGAAGCCACAGCAGCTACAGCATCTAATGCTGACCAAGCGGCCACCATGTACCGGGACCTGCTCCGAGGACTTCATGAGAAGTCCTAATTCATCTTACCCTCACGCCAAAACCTAAAAAGGTAGCCCGATTAGTACGTCCATTTTAGAGATGAAGAACCTAAGGTAAGCTTAGTTTACCTGTGATTTGTTCAAGTCACACTGCTGGTAAGGCACCAATTCAGGATCCAAATCCAAGGAAGGTGGACATTTCTGAACTTCCTTCAAATTGATGAAAGAAGCACTTCAAAGGGAAGAGCAGCATCAAACTCAAGGAGAAAGCCAAAAGGCAAGCCAGGTATTACCAAATCAAAAACGCAGACTGGACAAGCACTCACAAACCGCAGGCCAGATACCACCACCGCGGCCTACAAATACTGGATTAACACAAGATGTTTTTGCACAAACTATGGCAAATCACAAGAGCTCCCTCAGGAGAAGCAGATTTCATGCCCAAACCCTCCCACATAGTCAAGTAATGGCTTCTTCTTGGTTCAAGCCAGCAATTTTTTTTTAAGATTTTTATTTATCTGTTTGATAGACAGAGATCGGAAGTAGCCAGAAAGGCAGGCAGAGAAAGAAGGGGAAGCAGGCTCCCTGCGCAGGGAGCCTGATGTGGGGCTTGATCCCAGGACCCTAAGATTATGACCTGAGCCGAAGGCAGAGGCTTAACCCACTGAGCCACCCAGGCACCCCAAGGCAGCAAATTTTAAATAAGCAATTGGCACTGGCCCTCTTCCACTCCATTGTCCCTGTTCCTTCTCTTGGAGAGAGGAAGGATGCCTAGTCTCATTTCAGCAGCTGTGACTCAGCTGTCCACTCTACAAGCCCACACCAAGAATGTGGACATCCTTTCAGAGATGCCATTTACAGGCAAGAAATTGTTGGGAAAGCAAGGATACCCGCCTGTTTCAGTTTACAACTCTTTTGTGTAATAAATATCCTTAACCCAGCTTACCTCAGCATCTATAACCCCTACATTTCTTCAGTTCTTTACTAGAACTAGCTATTTGAAGACGAGGACTATATTTAAGCCCGCCTACATACTGCTAAAGCAGGGCAAGGCAGTGACCTTCTAACCTGACTCCTGATAGAGTTCAAAGCAATCCCATATAGAAGGAGAAACACAATATCAAGAGTATCTGCCAAGTGTCCATCTGCATGAAGTGCTGCTCACTCACTGCATAAAAGGAACATTCATGTGTCCCGTCCCTCTAGAAGTCTACCTTAGTTTTGTTTCTTTGTTCGTTTTTAGGAAAATGCCAGGCTCCGTTTGTTCTGAATGTTCATTTACTTAAAAAGTGAAGTTATTTGAAAATGTGAAGAGTTGCAAAAGATCCTGAAGCCCATTGAGTACGATTCTCCACCCAGTACAGGAATGTCTTCTAGCGTTTCAGGACAGATGGCCTCACAGCATCTGCTTGGATATTTGCACACCCTTCGTGGTAAGGCAGGATCTCTGGGGTATCAATGGTATTCCCCCATGATGGCTTTGAAATCCCTTGACCACTGGCATTACAATCGCATGACATTTTTAATGACATCTTCAAAGACTACATCCTATAAGAGTGTCGTACAACTACTAGACTTCAGAACTGGAAAGGACTCTAGGGATCATTTAAACCCAGGTCACTTTTTATTTAATCTAGACCACAGCCTAGGTTCAGTGAGCCTATAGGTACACATAGGTGCGGCTTAACCTCTAACATTCACTATACAAGGATCACCCTCCCATTCTGAGCCAATCTCTCAAAACAAAGCCTCGGGTTTTTTTTTCCTTTCTTTTCCTTTTCCTTTTTTTTTTTGGTTGAGAATTCACTGGGTCTCACCAGGACAGTTTGGCTTATATTCTGTTTTAGCTGGAGCCTAGGCAGTTGGGACTTCATAAAGAGATAATTCCTCCCAAGTGCCAAGTCTCTCAAAGTTCAAGGGCAGGAAGTCATTTGCATCCCAGATGGGAGGAAGAGAAGCACTGGGCTGGCCCCAGACTGCAGAAGCCCTGGTTTGGGGCAGTGGGCACACAGACACTGGCCCCCTTATCCCTGGAAGGGTGCTAATTCTTCCTTCTACTGAGGAATAATGACCAGGTAGGCAGATGGGGTGAGGAAAAGGAATTTAGGACTCTCGACAGGCCCATATACAAGTATACAATCTCTCCTTTGGCAAACACACAGACACAGACAGACACACAGACACACACACTCACATACCCCTCTCCTTGCTCCTACTTCCCTTTATTTTCCCCATAAAGTTCTGTTTCACAAAGCTTCATTTCTATTGACTTTTTCTTATTCAAAGTGAAATCCATTTGTAACTTTTCTCTTTCCATCCTATGTAATTGACAAGGAAATGGCAGGAACTGCATCAGAAGCACAGTCTAGATTAGGTAAATGGTCCTAAATCCGGTAATTTCAGTTTTTCTCTGATTAAAATTTCTTTAATTTCTGCTCAGTTGCTCACATGATTCAAGGGTCAACACAACCTGGTTGAGCTATTCTCTGCATGTCACCTTCCAAATCTCCTTCCTAGCAACCTCAGAATTCTCTGATGCCAAGGCTGCTATGTGAAAAATAAAAAGGAAAAGAGACTTTTCTTTAAGAAATAATTGTATTTACTCTTAAGAAAAATCTGGATGAGGCATCATATATAAATTTGTGCTTTATGTCCAAGGCCATAAGATAATTACCACAATTAAAGAAAGCTTTTCCTTTTAAAGAACAATGGTTTATTATTTTAATAAGCACAGAAGAGCTGTATTCATATTTCAGTCATGAAAAAGGTGCCATTTGAGACATAAACTGAGAAGTTTAAAAAAATCCTTTTTTTTTTTTTTTTTCACCTATTACTCTCATAAACCACTTTGGCGAAGATGACTCTTGAGGATAATTTCCATTTGTCAAGTCCCCTTCTCTTCTGAAAAGGACAGCCTTGAGCTAAGGAGCAGTATCTGAAACCAAGAGGCCACCGACTAGCCTTACAGAAGAGAAAGCCATGAAAAAAGGACCTTAATCCAATAATTGTTACAATTACATTAAGTCCCCATCTATAAAAGACTCTTAGTGTTTATTTGTTCAACCACAGTAGCCTGTGTGAATATAGCAAGATCCATGGCACAAAGGAAGGTTTGAATAAAAACTGCTGAAATAATTGAAATTATAAAATGAAAAAAGTCATTCTTCTACATGATTAAAAAAAAAAACTTGGTTGTATTAAATTTGTGACGGTTAGGATTAAATACTTGGGGCTAATAATATCTTTGCTCAATCAATCTAGTTACCAATAAAGAATTCAATTCAATAAGCATTTATTGAAGAACCTGTAATACTGGTACTATACTAGATATTGAGAATACACGGACAAAAAAAGTGCCTGACATAAAGGGGGCTACAGATATATAAGTAAATTATTATAATATGAAAAATATATATCACATGTATAGCAATAGGACAATGAATGATCAATAAGCACTATACTCAGGTAGGCAATCAAGAAAAACTTCTCTGTAATGGATATATTGAACTAAGTTCTGAAGGAAGAATGAAGACCAAAGAAAACAGTACAAAAACAGAGGTGACCAAAATTGGATTAACTTTGTTTTATGGCAGTATTAGGTTCAAGAGAGGGATGCTAAGAGAAGATCTGGAGAGATATACAATACTCAGTAATACCTGGCATTGTGTGTCATGCCGAGGATCATGGACTAACCTTTGTAAGTAAGGGACACAAGAGAAATTTGTTTTAAAACAGACTGCACGGGCAAGAGTACAATGAACCAACTGTAGAGGGTCCCACACAATAAGACAAGATTTAAAGAAGTGAATGCAACAGTCTGGGTGAGACTATACTGTTAGTACACTGGTAAAGAGATGTTTCCTTTTTTGTAAGTGCTGGGGAAAACCACATAGGAGCACCTGCGTGTCTCAGTCAGTTAAAGTGTCCTATTCTTGATTTGAGCTCAAGTCATGAACTCCGAGTCATGAGATCAAGTCCTGTGTCAGTCTCTGTGATGGGCATGGAGCCTGCTTGAAAGTCTTTCTCCTCCCTCCCTTTGCCCTTCCCCCTTTAAAAAAAAGAAAAACATGTAAAACTATAAATTGAAAATTAAAATTGTTTACAAAATTATTTACAAAAGGCTTTCCTTTAGAGTTAAAATCAGAGGAGAAGACACTGATACACAAACACATTTTAAAGCAAAGGAGAATTCCCTATCATTCAGTAGATATATACTAACCAAAGACAAATCATATAGAAGCAGAAAATATTATCTAAGATTCATATCTTCCCTTGTTTTTAATAGTACTCTGGCACGCAAAGAAAAATTAATTATTTCTTTTTCCCTTGGGATAATGTTTTACATTTGCAGAATATGAACTAGTTAGGCTTAATATATGGTCCAGAATTAAGGATATGTGGTATGTGTAAGGGTTAAGAGGGCCTAGGAGTTAAAGCAGTAAGATAAGATGAGCCATTATAGTCATAAATAGGAAAAAAACAGAAAGTTAACTCTAACTTCAGAATTGCTCTATGAATAACAGAATTCTCCTTGAACGATACACAATGATAGGCCATTAAATATCAGCACCTCCAACAAGAAGATTATATATTATTTATACATAGAAAAAATATAATGGTTAATAATGCAAATTCAAAAAACAATACTGTTACAATATAAAATAGGGAGTCATTTGGTAATACTAACAAGAACATTTCACCTTAATACAAGAAAACTAATTTGTTGGCATATCATTAGAAATTCTTTCCCAATATATTATATCATAAATCACTCTAACTTCACTACCAAGTATTTAATACTCAGGTAATAATGCTGAGCCTTCCATTTTGATTTGCTTAATAAAAAGAAAAATTTCTTTGATCATAGCAATATTTTTGTCAGTCTCTATTCCTTAATTTTTTCACTTCTCATAATACTGCCATGAAGGTCCACTTTTCTTCCTTGAGGAACAAACAACATTCCACAGTGAATCTCATACCTGATGTGGATGAGAAAAAATAAAAAGAATATGGTCCTTTTCATCTCTAATTCCCAGAGACATTCTCAGCAACTCTGCTTCCACCCTTCACAGTCTGGGGTAATAGAATGCACTACTTCCTACCCATACCCACGAGATGAAAGGCAAAGTAAAAATGGTTCAGCTGCAAGTGGGTGTGTTTGTTTAGAGATTTTTTTTAAATATATATATGTTAAGGATAGATGCTAACATTTCATTAGAAACTATCTGCTCACCATAAAGTTAATGCTTTTTACCAAGAGTAACATTTTCTGAATTTTGTTTATCATAAAGTTAGGAAGATTTAAAATCCATTAGGTACCATTTTCTTAGCATAATCGTAGTTCCTTTAACCTCTCCCTCCACAAAATTCCAAATACCCTAAACAAAATTTTCCTTTAGGAAAAAAATGTGGTTTGAACCAGAGACCACAGTCTTTATTAAAACATTTTTTGGATGTCCTAAAGCATGCACTAAAAGCATAGACCTATGTCACTACATCATACAAGGGTGTCCCTGGGGATCAGCTGGTCTCTTCCTCAGTACCAGAACACTACTAAAAAGAAGCAACAAAGAACTAACTTGGGCATATCTTAACTCTTCCAAAGTTTAAATGTTGCACAGAGTGTCTGACTTTTTAATAAAACCACCTTCTTGCCTACACCATTCTCTTTCACTATGCCCATTTTTAATGTCTCCCCCGCTCACTCTAATGATTCCCTCTAGCTCTGGAAAGCACTGTCTCCAATCCACACCTTTCCCTCAATATACTCCATCAATTACATAAAGGCTTTGCCCTCTTTCCTTTCTGAAATTCTTGTCAAAACTTTGTGAAGAAATCCCCAAATGTCTATAAATACCCAGAATCCAATGATCCCAAATAAAGTATAAATAGTAGTACTAGGGTTCTTTTTTATCTTACCACATGAAGTTCAGAAAACACTTTGGGGGAAAAAGCCTTTGGGGCCTGGGGGTCATTATTTGATACATGAGACCCATTCCATTCAATCTGTGTATTACAGATCAATAATGAGGAAAATGGAGGCTGAAACTTTAGTTTAGTTAGTTGACTCTTTCAAATAATGAAAAGTGAAAAAACAGAGAACTAAAGTTCAATGGGAAACCAACCTAAGAACCTGCAGAAGACTTCAATTTCCAGGCGCCCCTCACCGGCACTGCTGAGGAGCCAGGACAAGACCAATTCTGGAGTGGAAAGGATACTCCTGTTCGTGTCCCTCCCCCCACCAAAAAAGCTGCTAAGCAAAAGTGGTGAGGAAAACATCTGTTCCTCCAAAGCCTTCCCTCCAGAAAAGAAAACCTCAAGAGCTCTCAATGCTGTTTCCACCCTTCCCAAGATCAGCCTTTTACTCTTATGGAAACTTAGGAGGTGGGTTTAGTTAAGTACATAGCAAATGAATAATCATGCCAACATTGAACATGCATTAGATTTACTTTGTTGTGAGTCTATGCCATTACCTTTCCAAACTTTAGTTCATATATACTTAGTCTACTTTGTACATGGCTTAAAACATCGCTGCCTATTCTCCCTAAAAGGGGGAAGGGAATGCTGTCATTGGCTATAAAGTTTACAGAGGGGGAAAAAAAAAAAAAGAGCTAACTTAAACAACTATGACAAACTGACAGAAAAATATATATGTTGTTTCAGTGAGGCTGAAACTCTGGGAATAATCTTTTATTCTGACACAGAGTGAAATTAATCATTTAATATAAACACAGGTCTCCAAACTGATTTGTACAATTATGCCTGAAAGTCTTCCTAGTAAAAAACTAAAAGGTATATTTTTCCTTCTTTGATCTGTGAATCAACGGTGGTTTAAAATCAATAAATGTTTAATTACCACCTACTAAATCCAAGACTCTACACTAGATACACAGAACATGCTTTGACAAATGAGACCTTGTTGATACTCTCAGAGAGTGTAGAGCTCCATGGAGAAGCCTGGGCAAGGATACAAAACACAACTACACAGAGCAATCTGTGGTAATTACAACAGAAAGTGTGAGCAAAATTATGTAAGTGCTCAGAAGATGGCAGGGAAGCAATCCTACATTTGCCACTTACGGTTGAGAAGATTTTATGGAAATGGCAGCATTAAGACTAAGCCATACACATTTTTGCCAACAACAGCTGAAGGAGAACATTCAAACTGTGGGAACAGCATAGGACAGAAAGCCACAGGGTGTTGGGGAACCATGCATTATGCAGCTTATACCCAAGTCAGAAAAACACCAGTAAAGATAGAAATTAGATGGTTGCTTTTAGTATAATCATCTTCAACTCTGGCCAAAATAACAGAATCCGGTTTCAGTATTTGGAAGAAATTCTCTACGCCCAGGTGAGAGACCCTTCAGTGGCCGGTCTGTGTCTCTCAGACTTCACCACTTTTCCTATGTCACTTGCTGGTTGCTTGTATACAACACAATCATTCATTTTCAGATTCTTTAAAATCACTATTTTGACTTGACAGTAAACAAAAATTTACTATATTTTTTGTACATGAACTGGTAGAGAAAACCATTAAAATAGTTTACCTTTTTTAAAAATGATAAAGCAACAAAGTTTGGGGTAGAAAACAATCTTAGGAGCGCCTGGGTGGCTCAGTGGATTAAAGCCTCTGCCTTCAGCTCAGGTCATGATCCCAGGGTCCGGGGATCGAGCCCCGCATCGGGCTCTCTGCTCAGTGAGGAGCCTGCTTCCTCCTTTCTCCTCTCTCTCCGCCTGCCTCTCTGCCTACTTGTGATCTCTGTCTGTCAAATAAATAAATAAATAAATAATCTTTATTTAAAAAAAAAAGAAAACAATCTCACCACATAACATAAAACTGGAAAATATAATTTTTGAGTCTATGAACTTGGAAAGCTAGAGAAAAGGGGGAATGAAAGCAGAAGAGGGGCACCAGCTCTCGGAAACATCTCATGAGTATTTTTTCCCACTGGTGATTGTGTCAGAATATATTAGTCGGTCTTTCATCCAAAAATGTGGAAATAAGATAAGAGAGGGAAATAAGAAACTATTGTGTGATTGGGTGTTTTCCTTCCTTCTTCTTTTTTAATCTAACAGAAATACTGTTCTGATAAAGATTTGAAACATGTTAAATAGTAAGAACAGGATTTTTTCCAAAGCACTCAAGACTATCTTCTCAGGCATTCACCCTTCCAGGGTTACAATCCGTTTCATGAAGGAGAGACTTAGTAAATATACAAGAATGCCCCTCTCTGCTTCCCACCCCACACAATAAACCCAAAATGAATTGCTAAATAGTAGAATTAGTCAGAAATGTTGTTCTTCTTTAGCTGGGATCACAAAGATCTGCGTACAAAAAGCAGAGCTAGAGGTTGATTATAATGACAGAATTATCATCACATAATAATTCTTCAAGCTCCATAATAAATCTGAGAAGCTACAATTCTGTTCTTAAAATCCTTCTGGTATAAAAAAGGTCTGGGTTTGGTTACCATTCTGGCAGGTTTTTAAGAACACCTTACTCTTATAAACTAACAATTCATGATTCATGAGGCTAGATCCATTCAAACACATACACACACACACACACACACACACACACACACACACACATTGCTAAGCAACATACAAAGGCTTACCCACCTCTGAGTCCAGGCCAGCAACCAGTAGCCAACAGAGCTGCTTTGTACGGAGTTGCTTCAGCCTACAACCCCGGTTGTACACTAGATTTTCTAAAGTGCGTTGATAAAATGTTATGTTTAATTTTTCATGATGCATTATTTTCCTCATGCACATGTTTTAATCTGTTATTTAAGCTATGAACTTAATGTCATACTTTTCATGTGTGTGCAAGCATGTGTATGTGTACAAATGATTTTATTACCTTATAATCACTATAATAAAAACCCAATCTTCTCCACTCCCCTGCAACAAATATAACTGCCTGTGAACTGAAGTACCACAAAAAATTTCTTATCCTCACTTTGGAAAAATAAACATGTGCCACTATGAAAATTAATCCAGATACAAGTACTGACAATTTATTCAGAAAATTGCAAACTAAGTAACATGCAAGTCATTATTTTTTACAGCGGCCACACATGGGATTTGGGCCCAGCCCCCAGCTATCTACTGCCTCCTCACCCCTAATCAACATGCTTCTTCAGGCTGCTGCACCGTCTGGTCCACAGACCTTGTTCCCTTACCACAGTGAATTGGCACCAGGGTGGGTGGGACCAAACCCAACACAACAGGATTCTCTGCCTGGAATTTTGGACCCAATTAAGACTCACTCCGCTGACAAAAATCATGACCTAAAATGTGGGAACTCTCAATGATCGTACCATTGTGTGAGAAAGGGTGAGAAAAAGGGTGTACCTCAAAGAAAGAAAACTGAAGCCAACACACAAAGAGAAATAGAGAAGTAAAATGAAGATGCGCCCTGAGGGGTTTCGTGTCCCAGTTCTTCTCGTTCCAGAGGTCAGACTGCATGCCTGGCCTCCCCGTGGCTGTTGTTTACTTTTCAGTTCATCCCTGGACTTCATTACATTCCCATGTAGCTTTCTCATATATTCCCTTTCCCCGCCAAACAGTCAGACCTTTGTCTATAATCAAAAGATCTTAACTAACACATCGGTCCCATGAATGCTTTTTTTCCCCCGAGAACTCAAAATAAAAAGTATCACAGATGTCTTTTAGAAAATAAACTGAGCATTGCTGCTCTTTAGAAATGTTGAAAAACAGAGGTTAAGAGGTTGAAGTGACTCACATAATAACCTAGGCAATCAGTGGTATACATACTGTGCTAAAATAAAAATTTTCAAAATTACTCTTCTTTGTTCCCTAATCTATGTGGCTCAAACTCAACCCTAGCACACAGCCATCTTAAAACAGGTTCAACTCTCTCTGCCAATTAAAAATCCTTTGATGAGTCAAGTTGGGTGTGATCTTTTCTGAGTACCTAAGATCATATTAAAATGTCTGGCTGGAAAACCTGGGAAAGTCCAGCTTTTCTGATTTAAAAAGTGGAACCTATTTGGGAATTCTTTTCCTCTCCTTCCCTCCCACTCTCCACCAGTTGGTCTGTCTGTCTGTCTGTCTCTCCCATTGCAAGATCTGGCCATTGGTTAGTAATAACAGCTGTAAGCAACAATGAACCAAAACTACTTTCAGACTCTTCTCATGAACTGGAAACATTATCAACCTAAAATTTAAAAGAGGGAAAAAGAAGAGCTTAACATTTTATGACGTGACTAAACTATCAAATCATTATGGACATGCTTTGAGACTTTTATTTTTTAATAGTTTTGTTTCATCAAAGCAGTGGGGACAGCAGAGTAAGAGAAGAAAAAAATATGATCATGAGTTTCATGACATTAACTTTTATGCAGGTATAAAGAGTCGAATAATATATTTCAGAGCAACTTAGGAATTATATACCAAATAAACCTTTTGCCTTTTCATGATAGTCCGCTGGATCAGTATTTCCAGATAGGAGGGAGCTGGTGTTTACTAATAAATATTTCTTAAGTTTTGTAGACTTACAGGAATAGAACGTATGGGAAGGAACACGTATATTTCAATTTATTTGAATCTTTAAGAAAAAAAAAAAACAGACTGAGTTATTTAAAAGAACCACAGCAAATAAAATATTGTGATACAAGAGGTTTTATTTTTACAGCTATTGTGTAAAGAGCTACTGAAGAGAAAGAATGGCAGCCACTGAAAAAGCATTTTTAGACAGGAAGTTTGGTTCGGCTCACCTCGCCAAGTTAGTTACTGGAAGAGTGAGGGTAGGGTCTGTATCTTTCAACAGAGAGCATTCGCCCAACGTCATACTATTCACAGCTGGATAAAATAGGACTAGGTAAATAAATAAGTGAAAGTTCAGAAGGATTCCCTCACTTGTTTTGACAGCTTAAAAAGCCCATGGCCAAAGTCATGAGGGAATCCTCGTCCTAATGCCTTAGTCACTCATTTTCTCTGAAACACAGCACATATCCTTTGGCCCCAGTGACAACAAGAGGACACTCTTCCAGTGTCCTCTTCCTAAAAGGAGTGGCCAACATTACACCATTAGAAACTAAACCCCAAGCTACTCTCTGGCAAACATTATTCCTTTATCTTGAAAGCTCCCTTGACAACAATGGTATTTTCACAAATCTCACTTTATGTGCCACTCAGAAAGGCACTGGCAACTAAACAACGACTAACCACTAAGATACTTCCTGATTTCAAAGATGGGAAATGGAGGGTGGAGGAGATTTTTAGAATCAAAAAGCCAATCTAGACTCTGTCATATTTGCCATAGTCCACTGACATCAAAGAACTGCTGGCTCTTCTTCCAGAAGATCCTTTACTTACCAGCCCAGGTGAGAACAACATCACTTCATACCTAGTCTGCTGGAAAAGACATATTACTGAATGCCCCTCCATACAACTCTTCCCAGTCTCCAATCCATCCCATTTCATGTACAGTCCCCCAGATGAACTCTCCTCAAGAATACACCAGACCATGACTCACCCACATCAGAAAACTTTACTCTGATGTACAAACTTTCCACCACCTTCTCCCAACCTACCTTCACGGACCAACATCTCCCAGTAAGGGTCTACCAGAAATTGTTTCATAACATTTTCATGCAATTTACTAAAAAAGAGGGTTTCATGATTTAAAAAGCTACCGTAAACAATATTAAATACTTGTTTTAATAGAAGATATCTCAGAATCTTTAATACTGGACCATCTGTAGGAGGCATACATGGTCTATAAAGTTTCCCAACTGAATTTCACCATAGAAACCTCTCTGCACACATTACTTCTCAGGATTGGCATTCTTGAGAAATAAACTATGACTTACTGCTTCCCATAATCAGTCCTCTAGTCCTTGCACATTCTAGTCCCTTTGACAAAGATGCTTTCCCCCTCATGACTTCCAATGTGTATCCATTCAAGGCCCAGCACAAACACCAGTTCATTTTTTAAGCTCTCCTTGAGGTCCCTAGCTAGAAGTAATACCTTTCAAGGATCAATGATTGTAGTTTTCTTTCAGTATCTACTGCCTTCTACTTTCTATTAAAGCTATTTTTCTAGTATTTTATTCAATCCCTATAATCCCTTTGAAAGCAGCATCTAGACCTTATTCATCTTTTTATTCTTCTCAGCACCCAACAGTGGATTTTAATTATTTCTTAAGTGAAAAATTCAAATGTAGCCTAATCCTTATAACTTCTTACAACTCCCTATGACCCCATCACACACCAAGGTCCTTCCAATGCTCTTTGCTTTGAGGAAAAAAAATGAATAAAATGTTAGGATTTCCAGTACTTACCACATCTTTAAGATTATATAGGAATAAAACCTAACAGTTTCAAAAGAAGATTCTACTGAACCATTTTGTCACTTTATCTTGTCATTTGTAACTAAAAAGACTCTTATAACCCATGTTTTGGGGGAGGAAGTGAAAACAATGAAAAAGAAAACCATTTGTTCCTGCATTAGACAAGCTTATAAAGTCATCTTTTTTCTTGATTTACTTAAAATTAATCCAGTGTTTCCAATCCAAGGCAGAACTGTCAAGAAAACCTTATTTTTTCTTTTTATTTCTTTTTTTTTTTTTTTTTAATAAACTGACACGTTTCTTCTGAATGAAGATTCAGAGCCTTTACTGTTCCTGGTATTCATATATTTCTGCCTTCCAGCAGGGAGTTGTCCACCAAGCTAGCGTGGCCAGGGGTGAGACACCAGCTCTCCTTTCAAAACATGAAACA
This sequence comes from Neogale vison, assembly GCF_020171115.1. Lineage (NCBI taxonomy): Eukaryota > Metazoa > Chordata > Mammalia > Carnivora > Mustelidae > Neogale > Neogale vison. The sequence continues at coordinate 72,511,928 of NC_058091.1, read as the reverse complement.
CCAGGAAGTTGAAAGATTATGATTTTCCTTTACTTTACTATATCTCCCCATCACGTGCATTTTGGTTTTTTTTTAAGATTTTATTTATTAGAGAGCGAGAGAGAATGAGGGAGAGTGCACAAGAGGGGGTAGAGTCAGAGGGAGAAGCAGACTCCTTGCTGAGCTGGAAGTGGGATATGGGACTCGATCCTGGAACTCCAGGATCATGACCTGAGCCACAGGCAGTTGCTTAGCCAACTGAACCACCCAGGCACCCCCCACCTCCCACCGTTCCCATCATGTGTTCTAATGTCCATCAGTACTGGATAGGCACAGGTTAAGTATGAAGAGCCAGCACAGACTGTACTAATAACAACAGCAAGGAGAGCTAACACTTCTGTCACTTAGAATGTGCCAGAGAGTGGTGTGCTTATGTACTTTACAGACAAGATCTTATTTAAAACCATCACAGTAGCTCGAGGAAGTAAGCAGTATTATTATTATTTTCACAAATAAGAAAACATAGGGAGATGTTATATAACTCGCCCAGTTCACACAACTAGCAATGATAGCTCCAGGACTTAACCCAAGTAGTCTGATTCCAGAGCTCCTCTTCACCACCATGTTCTCCCACCTACCTTATTAAGGTGTACAAGAAACACCAGGCAATTACATTCATGATCGGAGAGCTACTCCTCTCCGACAGCACACTTTTTACCGTTATTGACAGTCTGAAGGTTATGTCAAGATATGGGAAAGCAAAAATGTCCACCTTGCTTCCTAGACAAAGGCAGAATGTCTGCTAGGAAGAAGACACAGTGTAAACTATGAAGAGGACTTACAAAACTTTTGTGACTTAATTAACAGATCTATGGGTTAATTAGATAGATTTATTTAATTTATTAATTAACTCGAAGTAATCACTTCCTTGAAGTAAAATCAGAAATCTTTGTCAATTCTTGGATGACTACCACAACAGAATCAGTCCTTTCTCTTAATTTCTCCATCCACCAGCCTCCTCACTTCCTGTAGCACCTATCACTATCAGCTAACAAGACATTATACAACAAAATGTTTAACACTGCCTCTTCCATATACAGAGAAGTAAATCATAAAAAAATTTGTATTTCATTTTCTTTTCAGAAGAATTTCATGGATTTACTTGCTCAGGGACAACACCGAGTCCATTCTATCAAAGAATTAGCTGCTTGGAATTCTAGAGCAGGACTGCCCCATCACTAAGCATTGTACCCCTAGCCAAGGGGGAAAGCAATCCCAGCAATCTAAAAATGCACATCATTAACAGACTACTGAAAAGACCATAAGCCTACCATTAACTGTACAAACTTCCAGTTTGCTCTGTAAATATTTATTTAATGCTAGGCACTATTCTGAGCTTACCAAGATCAACAAGACAATGAAATGTTCAGGTAGAATACGGCAGGTGATCTGTGAATGTAATGCCAAACAGTAGAGGGGATACCTCTCAAAGAAGAGCTGGAATGACTAGAAAAAGGAGAAAAGTGTGAAGATCTGTGGTTGACTCATTCCAGGCAGAGCAAAGCTCAAGGACAGAGTATCTGAAGTAGAAGCAACCTCTTAGGAACCACAGGGTATCCAGCAGGTATAAACCTAGGACTGACAACTGCACTATTCCTAACAAATGAACAAGTCACCACTATCAAAATTTCCAAGGCATTCCTGATCAATATAAAGATTCATATTCTGTGATCCATTCCTACTAATTAAAAAATAACAATAACCTGGAAATAAGGTATTAAAATTTACCTTTATGACAGCAAGGGCTAGACTATGATAAAAAAAAAAAAAAAAAGGCAAAAATACCACTTCCAAGGTAGTAGCAAAATAAAGCTTGGCAACTAGAAACCTATCCCACCCATCTCCTCTATGAAATCTAATTCCCCTTATAATGCATTCTAGAGCATTCTAGTGGTAAGACAGAGACAGAGAAGGGTTTTAAAGGAAGAGGGTATCTGTTAATAAGAAAAAAATAATAAAGTCCTTTCTAAAAGTTTACCTTAATAACTCAGAAAACAAACTTACTCTTCTCAATGAGGTGTGAATTAGATGATTTCTGCCTTGAAAGACTTACAGTAATAAAGATCAAATACAACTGAGAAATTCCACCATGATGAGTTGTATCTGCATAATAGTCAATGCTATATAAAGTTTATTTTACATTGCAGGTGTAGTTTTCATGTTTTTAATTCACTTGTTAAGTATGACCTTATAGTCATAAAGGATCAGAATTCAAACCTCAATAGTTTGTAAGACTTTACATGTGATTGTGATGATAAAAAGGTTACCTATAGGAATAATGGAATCACCTCGATAAACGAGTGCAAAATTGGGTATATCTTCATAATGAGCAATTTAAGCAAAGACCTTAGATTTGAAAATAGTAGACTCTATCACCTCAGCTTAGCAATGATTTAAGAAAGCAAAAGGAAAGATAATCTACAAAAAAAAAAAAATTTCTCAGGAGATAGCTTAAGATAGTCTGATAGGAGAAAGAAGAGGAAGAGCCTAGTTCTGCCCTCATTAGCCCCATAGGTTCCTTGTCTAAGGTAAAACAGTAATAGTACCTCCTTTGTCCCAAGATTATTTGAAATAGTATAGAGGCACTAAATTCTAAAGTAACCAGTGAATTGCTAAACACAGATTAGGTAATCAATATATGTTAGTTCTAGTCCCAAGTCATCCTCTTTTGAATCCGTTTGATTTCATTTCATTCAACAAGCATTTATTGAGTGCCTATTATACGTCACAAAGTGTGTTAAGTGCTGGTGATGCAATGATGACTAAAACATGTCACAGATCTTTAATGATAGCAGAATAAGACAGAAAGGACAAAATAACTAATGCAGCATGGTATGTACTACAGGAGAGGGTAAAACACACACACACACACACACACACACACACATAAAATTCTGCTGGAAACAAAAAAGAAAGAAAGCCACAACAAAGTGACTTCTAGATCTGACCTTGAAATATAAGCAAGAATCCATCATGGCAAAAAAACAAGAAAGGCCACATAAAGAAAAAGGAGTCATAAAATCAGTAAATATTGATTAAGCAGCCTAGTGTGTGCTAAAACCCCAGTCTAACACCAAGTATGCCTAAGCAAAAGTCTGGAGATATGCATATACATGGCATCCTCCAGAAAGAACAAGTATATACTGTGAACTCCCTCGTAATGCCTATCCCACAATCCCACATAAAAATATTAATCAGCACAGCAGTCTTTTGTAATCTTAATTATTGTGTAAATGTGCAGATCTTATATTGTTGGCAGTGTTCTCCAGAGTACTTTATAAATGCTAAATAAATGTACAGTCTTAAAACACAAGTATCTATCAAATCTAAAATATTTTGAAGAAGAATACAAACTATCTTGGTAAGCTAAAGAATCTGAAAAATGTTTTATTCAATAAATAATTAAGACAACAGATTCTAATCTCTCCAGCTCAACTAGTGGTCACAGCTGATGATGTGAGAATGAAATGAGTTTCCTAAAAATACATTTTAAAATTTATCAGATACTACAAATAATGCCAGAAGTATATCAACCGAAATGAAACTGCATTTCAGTTGAGGCAGCCTCATTATGAAGCTCAAGACATGTTCATGTTAAACCATCAAATGGTCTAGCCTTCTACTGGATCTAATTGCTTGTTTTTCTTTCCTTTTTAATGAAGCAACTGTCTCTTATAAAATCTCATTTAAGTAATGGAACAAACTGAATCTTAACATGAGATCTCCTTTTAAATCACAGACATCCTTGTAAAGCCAGGAGAAATATCCAACTGAGTAAGACCTAGTCTAAGGATGGGGTGTAGCTATCATGGTATCCTAACATTCTCATGAAAAAGCTTACTATTCTCCACTCCCAGTCTTTGTAGAAAGATACATATGTTCTTACTTCTGTTACTGGATGGAAGGAAGGGAGGGAGGGAGGGAGGGAGGAAGGAAGGAAGGAAGGAAGGAAAAAGGAAAGGAAAGGAGAGGAAAGGAAGAGAGAACGTCTGCTGACAACATAACTCCTTACAGTTTTACCTAAATACAGTTTGTGAGAGCTGCCATAAACCACCATGGATCATCTCCTCTATAACCATTTTCAAAGGATTTTGTTTTTAAAAGGTCAAACAGAAATTCAAAAATCCCACAGAAAAATGAAAGTTATTCCTTACTTACAAAATAGGTAAATTGTGATAATGTGCTATTGTATAAATACTCTGGTATTTAAAACAGGATTTGGTTTTTTTTTAAATAATCTGATATAAATACATCTTTTACGAATTACTACTGTAATATATAAAATCAAAGTCCACCTTTAGTACATTTGCAAATGCAATAATGTAACTGAGAGCAGTTCTTAGAGACACAGCTAAACAAATACAAGTTTTCATTCTAGGACTCTGTGCATTTATTGTTCTGTAGCAATGGGCCTTGACTAACATGCTTTATATAACATTGTAGAATCATCCAAACACCTTACAAATTGCTGAGATTATCAGATTTCATTCAAACCATATAAAAATACATCTATGTCACTATGTTACTCCAAAATCAAACTATTTGAGGTAGGCCATCAATCCAACATTTTCTTTTTTTTTTTTTCAACATTTTCTAATTAATACTTTCATAAAGAGTTCAATTGAGTCAATCTTGAGCATGAAGCTCAAGATTAGTCTAAACCAATGTTGTGTTCACAAATAACACACGTGACTCAATGTAATTCAATTCTGCTTTTGTATTTTTACTATAAACTTTTATTTTAAATTTTCTTTCTTAATCCAAGTGTATTCATTTAATTGTTTTCTGACTTTGTAACTTTATTCTACCCTGCTTTTAATATTATTTTAATTTTTTATTTCTAAGGCATTTTCTAACAGTTTGGGGGTTTCTGGTTTTTTTGTTTTATTTTGTTTTGTTTTTAGTTTATTTGACAGGCAGAGAGGCTGAGAGAGAGAGAGGAGGAAGCAGGCTCCCTGCCGAGCAGAGAGCCAGATGTGGAGCTCTATCCCAGGACCCTGGGATCATGACCTGAGCCGAAGGCAGAGGCTTTAACCCACTGAGCCACCCAGGCGCCCTGGCTTTTTTTTTTTTTAAAGAAATTTTTAAGTAATTTTTATTCCCTTTTGAGTAAATATAGAGAAGTCACCTGGGCACAGCAGATAAAAGTCACAGGAACACAATGCATAAACCATAACTGAGAAAACAAGACATCTTTCTTTTAAAAGGTTTTATATAGAGTCATCCATCTCCCAAGTCAGAAATCTCCTAGGCATTCCTAGACAAGATATCTGATCCCAACCATCACTAACCAATCATTACTGAGAGAACTATTTTTTAATCCATTTAGACAACAGTCTTGGAATAGGAACTGCATGGGTAAAATTACCCCTGTAGGAGGATGACAAACTAGCCTACGGAAGAACGGAGATGAGCTGCAGCAAAAATATTATTCTGTCTTTGGAACAACTCACAGCCTCTCTGAGGAGGCTGATGGATATAGTAAAAACCACAGTCTCTGAGCATGACTGTGGATTTTTCTCCAGAGCAAACCAGCTGTGGATAGAGAAGGCACATGGGGCTTCCCTTAATAAGCCTTTCACTCCATTTCAAAACAACACATACTAGGGCTTAACTAAATACTTCTTAACACCCTTCCATCCTTTTTGGAGAAACTGACACTAGAGAGGACAGCAGAACACAGTTGTGAGCAATAGCAAAGTAGACCTACCACCTGAGAGTTATATGACCGTAAGCAAACTTCTTAACTTCCAGAAACCTCAGTTTATTTACTTGCATAGAACTTGCCATATATATACATATATTTCATATATATGTGAAAAAATTAACAGAAACATATTAAAGTATTAAATGAGTATTAAATGAAGCATGATGGCACTTCAAAACTCAGTAAGTGTAAACTAATTTAAAAAAAATCAAATTTAAAGTACTGGAATCTCTCTTACACTAGTTCATTCCAAAATGAATCTGGAAAAATAGTATTATTTCACTTCAAGAAAGGAATTAAATATTCCTCATGTGTAAACCACACCAGTCTTCTGTTTTCACACAAAAATCAAGATGACGACTAGGGCTAAGATTCTCTCAAATGGGATCTACAGTTGTTTAAAACCACTTCAAAGCTTAAAACTTCCAAAAGCTAGATTTACAATGGTCATCCCAATAGGGTATAATATTTTGAGCCCCATAAACATGTAATTAAATAGCTTATCCTAAATTAGTTGGTCACCTGAGGCTGAAAGGTTTGACTGAAGGTGTATGATACAACTAACTCTAATAGTATGGGTTGCTGTTGTTTTTTAATTTTTAACAACTTTTTTTTTTTAATGTGAAATTGATCTCAACATAATTGGCCAATGACTTAGATCTGAGTCTACTACAGCATCTAGGGAGAAGCTGGACAAAGACCAATAGTCCCACAGAAGAGCCTGGGTCAGCTGATGAAATAAGAAGATGATAGATTCCCATCTTGCTAGTGGGTGACTTTAAAGTAGTTCCTTAACTGTTACTTGAAAGAGACATGCTGACCCAAACAATCATTAGAGCTTACTTTTAAGAGACAAGTCACAAAGAGTTGATGGATCAAAGGGCAGGACAGCAATCACGACTGCTTGTGAAAAAGTAAACTCCTGTAGTATCAGAATAGTTTGGCCACTATGTGAAGCTGGACAGAAATTTTCAGAAGACTCAGCACTCAGAAATTATAATGAAAACAAGCTGTTATGTGCTTTCTAGTGATCAAAAGTCTTCTAGTAAAAATTGAGCTCTCAAATAAACCACACCAGAAACAAACATTTTGGCATTAGTACTGCAGTTTAGGGAAAGAAGCCAACTAATGGGCTTGCCAAAAAAAAAAAAAAAAAGACAATATGAAAGACAAGATTTATACTTCTTAGGAGTTTTGGAGAATCACAGGTAAAGGGACAAAGAATGTAAATGAAAAAATAATTTGTCAGTTGTTCAATCAACTTTGTTGGTTGGTTGGGGTCTCAACCAACATTTTTCCAAAATAGTGTATAAAACTCCTAAACACTGGTAGGTAGTTTAAATCAAGTTTTAAAAGATACTTTTAAAATTCTGTATTTAAAGTGGAAAATGACAAAGGAAAAAACATGAGCAATTAAAACACTAAAATGATCCAAATGAAGGAATCTTTTAAAATATATCTCACCTGTTACAGCTTAAAAAAAGCAAATTTGAAAATTTGTGGAGGAGGAATATTTAGAGATATATGAAGTTTCTGAAGACAACTTTTGACATTTTTCCTCACTTTAGAAATTGATGTAAAGCTACTTTCTCTAAAACACCTTTTCTTTTCCATGCTTTGAGTATATCCTGACACTAATTTCATCAACTGAGATTATTTATGGCACATAAATGAAAGGGCAGAGTGGCAGCTAAACAATAAAAGCTAACAATCACTGAGTAACTTTTTCCCATAAAATTATATGCTGAACACTTCACATACATTATTTTATTTTAGCCTCAAAATAATCCTGTAAGGTAGGTATTGCTTTCCCCATTTTATAGAAAGCAAAACCACAGAGTACAAGCTAACTTGCCCAATATCACCAGGTAGGAAGAGAATTAAGGCCCATGCACTAAGACTCCACAGCCTTAACCATCATGTTATCTTGCTTCTGTGAAAGGTTTTCCCCAAAATTTAGATGGCCAAAAATTGGAAGAGAGAAAAGAATAGAGATAAAGAAGGTCTTGCTAGAAAGAAATGTATAAGCTAAAATTAAATGAGCATCAGGTGAAGAAATAATAAAGGCACATCCAAAAGTAACAGTCTAGGCAGTGCAGATCTCACTGGGCTAGGGAGTGGGGCCACAGAGATATAGCCTATGTCCCCTGCATGAATGAGTGAACTAGAAAAAGACAGCTCCCACTATCGGCCAAAAGGTGGCGCTACTCCTAGAAGCGCAAGGTTCAATGGAGCCCAAGTTCCTTAGGTTACTTAGGCTTCATTACTGCTTCACATCACAGAGATTTCAAAAGAGAGTCTTGTCTGTGGGTGACCTCCACTAACACTTCCACTCTGCTCAGGAGTAAAAAAAATAAATGAATTTTTGGCATGCCACTTTTAAATGGATGCCAATTTCTGGATCTTCACTCTACCTACTCACACACACATTAAGACTCCAAACCATAATAATTCTTCTACTGGAACTTTCTTCTTTGAAACAGCAATCGCCAGCGGGGATTTCTCTAAGAATAATGTGTTTTATCACTGCCAGGGCACAGAGAAGTTTGAATTAGGGAAACAGCTCGCTGCTTGCCACAGGCAGGGAATGGGAAAGAGAGAGCCACTCACACTTATCTCTACTTCTGTCCAACTAACTACTTCTCTCTTCATGTGCCTTCATCTTACCTCCTTTGATTTGGGGATCAAATCAAAGAGCTACTGCCCACCTCAGATGCAACACTCTATCAACTTAAAAAGAGATAAGAAGAGTTAACTAAGGCTGCCCCAAGTGCCAAGCTATGCTGAGAAAAACCTAAAATGTATCCTCAGTGTGAAGGCTGAGAAAAGCCTTAAAAAGGAGTTACTACTCCAAGCCCGAGACTTGAACACACCGCCCACTACTGGCTAGCACTTACAGAACTCCTATTGTATGCCAGACACACTACAGATACACCTCCAACTTTTACATCAACTCTGGGAGGTAATTTTTACTTTCCCACTGAAACTGAAGTTCAAAGAAAAGGTAACTTAAATACGACCATTTAATCATTGTAATGGATCAGTATTCCAATCTGATCTCCAAATCTTTTGTTCTTTCCATTAGACCATGATATATTTCTAATAACAGGGGCACACTGAAATGTGCTTACAAAGGACTTCAAGGCAATCAAGGAATTACTTTAAAAAATGAAAAAATATATTTTTTAATTTATTTATTCATTTGAGAAAGAGAGATGGAGAGAGAGCATGAGCAGGGGGAGAGGCAAAGGGAGAGGAAGAAGCAGACTCCCTGCTAAGCCAGGAGCCCAACGTGGGACTCGATCCCAGGACTAGAGATCATGACCTGAGAGCCAAGGCAGACTTTTAGCCATCTGAGCCACCCAGGCGCCCCGTAAAAAATTTAAAAATCTCTTAAGAGATCAAGATTCCGATTAATGATGATATCAAGTTATTGAATAACTTGATTATTATTGAATAATAACATTATTAATAATAATAATAATAACATTATTGAATAATAACATTCAGTTCCTAAACTGAATGTTTAGGAGAGAAACAAAAGTTGAACAACTATCCATCTTTCCCCTCCTTTCCTTCTTTGAAATATTTTACATTGAAATTATCAAAGGGGATGTGGGGACTGTGAATAAACACAGATAACACTTTCATCTGTAAGATCACAAATTAAATGAAGGCACAAATTTTGTCTAATTCACCAGTGAATTCCCAGAGCCATAAATAAATTATGGCACCTGTCAAGAGGTCAATATATATTTTTTAATAAAAGAATTTAAGAAAAGTGAAAAAATATTCACACTGATACAATTTGAAACAATCAGACTTAGTATAAAGGCTAATTCAACTGTAAAATAATCATAGTAGGTTTACAGTAATACAACCTCCTTTAACATACTATCTTCATGATATCTTCTCTAAATTCAGAATTCTAAAATCTTTTCTTTGTAGGGTAAAGAGAAAGTACTAAGAAAACAGGCCAAACACGAAGGAGTAAAGTCCACAGTGAATGACAGGGTCTATAACCCTGCAAATGATTACATGCTGTTCCCAATTAGTCTTTCAAATGTCTGAGAATTATTTTGTTGAAAATGAAAACTCAGCTGCAATCAGATACAGACTTTGAAACATTAGTAAGGTTCCCAGAGTAGATAATTAAATATATTTGGCCTGTAATAAACCTCAACCATGTGCTAATACAAAGAATTACTTTAAATTCTGCTTCTGAATCTGATTTAAATACTGATTCAAACAAGAAGCAGGAAAATGGAAAGGGAGGAAAGTCCTCATGCTAGCTACTTGCTTTGTTTGGGGTCTGCTGGCTGTAGGCAAAATTCCCAAGTAGTTTAAATTAGCCTTTGGCATCCCTTTACCTCCAATTTCTTGCAAAGCTCCTATTACCTAAATTTCAAATCTCCAAAGGACATCAAGATGCCCACATTGTAGGGTATGGACATATCCTGTCTCATCTGAGGATTTAATGCCCTGCAATTTGTTCAGGTCCTCCTTCCTTCCCAATCAACTACACCCCAAGTCCTACCCCCAACCAAGTGAAACTGATTTCAGATGAGCATTAAGAAGGAAACAATGTCAGTAATTCACACCAACGTACAGTTTTTGAATTTAATTTTCAATAGATAATGTATTTGCATAATTCACAAATTTAAAAAAAAAAATTAAAGGAACACAGTAAAAATTACCCCTTCCACAGATAGTGCATTTTGCGGATCCTTCCTAAATTTCTTTGTATGTATATATGCACAAATACAAAAAGTAGGAATACACTTTATTTTCTCTCCTATTTATTGGAAAAGCTAGCATACTGTATACATTATTGGGCACCTTTTTCTCCCCCCCCCTTTTTTTAGAGAGGGAACGGAGGGAGAGGGAGAGAGAGAGAGAGACTCTTAAAGCAGGCTCCAAGCCCAGTGTGGAGCCCAACAGCAGGCCTGATCTCAGGACCCTGAGATCATGACCTGAGCAGAAATCAAGAGCCGGATGCTTAACCAAATAAGCCACCTAGGTGCCGCCTTTTTTTCTATCTTTAATAAATTCTCTTGAAGATCCTTCTATATCAGTATATATGGGACTGCCCCTTTTTTTATTTTTTAAAGATTTTAAATTTATTTATTAGAGAGAGAAAGACAGTGAGGGAGGGAACACAAGCAGAGGAAGCAGCAGAGGGAAAAGCAGGCTCCCCTCTGAGCAGGAAGCCTGACAGGGCTCCATCCCAGGACCCTGGGATCAGTACCTGAGCCTAAGGCAGAAACTTAAAGGTGCCCCTCTTTTTTTTTTTTTCCCCCAACTTCTAGAGAGTACTTCACGGTATGAATGGACTAAAACTGATTTAAGTACTGCCCTGTTGGTGGACATTTTATGTTTTATGGCTTTTCAATCTTTTACTATTGAAAACAATAATGCAATGAACATCTTGCATATAACTATTCTGAATAAATTCCCAGGACAGGTATTATTGGCTATACCCATCTACATTTGGATGGACAGTGCTAAATTACCCTCTAGAGTGTGTGTTCTATTTTACACAGCAAACAACAGCATGCAAGAGAGTGCCTGCTTCCAAAACATGTTCCAGAGACTGTTATCAAATTTCTGGATATTTGCCAACTTGATAAGTGAACAAATGGCATTTCTCTGTAATTTTAATTTGCATTTCTATATTATAAGGGCAATTGAGCATCTCTTCATCTGTTTAAAGGTTTGTATTTCCTTTGTCATAAATGTCATAAAGATTTTGTTCATAGCCCACCTAAAGTATGAACTTGGGGTAGCCACTTAAGTCTCTGAAAGGCATTTGATGTTTTTAAAGGAGACCTAATCACTGAAATTAGTCCTTAAGTGGACTATTTCAGGAGAATATGAAAAGGTGAAATGAAAACTTTAGGCAGTGCAGGGAGAACAGACTATTGGGTAGAAATCATCAAGAAAGAGCTAGGTCAGTCTGGTCTAGGTGTTCTAAAGTGCTCTTTTATGAATAAGAAAACCAAAGATTAGAAAATTAGGCCAATTGGGAAGAAGTGTTTGTTTTCATGCTGGTGAGGACCATGGCTCACACTCAAGGCTCCTCTCCCAAAGACTTAGCCCTCATTCCCTTCAATTAAGGCCTTATGCTGCTCCTCTAGGCAACCTAGTAAAGTATTAATTTGTGTAAGCTTGGGGATCAAACAGATCTATCTTCCTTGAATAAGACATAATAAAAGTATAACACAGTTCCAAAAACAAAGGATTAAAAAAGACAGATTCACACTAAAACTGATCTCCTAAGAGGTAATCACAAAATTAGTAATTTAAGCAGGTATGTCCAGGGTGGTTACATAGGAAAGCCAGGAAGCTGGTGTTATTCACTATTATAGTAATAAGACAGGTTAGGAAAACACAGATAGTCCATACCATCCCCAAAATAGAAGTCATCAACAAAGAAAGCCTAAAAACACAGCTCCGAAGAAACCTCAGCCCAGCACTAACACTCACACCTACGCTAAGTCCCACTTCTAAAGAGGAAGCATCACTAACCCTTTGGTCATTCAGACTTCCAAACCCAGGCCAACCAACAAGTCTTCAAAGACCAGTATTAGGTACTGAATCAATATCTGGATAAGTATCAGCGAAGACAGGCAAAGATGAATACTGGGCGGATGTGTCCTTAAAATACTCCAGAATACTATTTACAATTCTGAACAGAGATGCAGCTCTGTAAAGTTTAAATATGCAAAACTTAGTTCTGGAGCCATAAATACACTAAGCAGGTGGACAGTCCTTGCTGAATTCTCTTCTACTCTGCCAGAAAAATCCTCCTAGCCCTGTCACCACAGTTACCTCATTTCTGTCTACAGCTCCTACTCCCTTCTGAACTATAGTCCCTTTGTAGCTCCTGCTTTCACTATCCTATCTCTGTCCGTATTCTCTTCCTTTCTTCCACATTGATGGAACCAGAATACAGGGACATATGGTCTCATATCTCAGCGCCCTTTTCTCAGGTCCCCAAAATCACCTCAGGTAAACTACATTCCAAGGAAATAATCATGTACATGCTATCAAATGCCTCTTCAAAATAAGCCCCTCAGCCTCCCACCCACAACCCCATAACCACCCACAAGCCTCGCCTTTGTAGAAAACTGGGCCACCAGTGCTCATAAAATACACCTACTTGACTTTAAACCCAGATGCTTGTACGCTACCAATTACCTATTCATTTCTCCTACGCAGTGGTGAAAGTCTAAATAATAAGAGTATGTCTTTACAAATGGCAAAAAATATATTCAAATTGAAACTGTATAAAAATGGTGAGGCAGGGCATCTGGGTGACTCAGTTAAGCGGCAGCCTTTAGCTCAGGTCATGATCCCAGGGTCCTGGGATCAAGTCCCGCATCAGGCTCTCTGCTCAGTGGGGAGCCTGCTTCTCCCTCTCACTGTCACTCTTAAATAAATAAATAAATAAATATTTTTTTTTTTTTTTTTTTCAAGAAATGGTGAGGCAGTCTCTACCTCTGTCCTTAGTAAAGCAAATGAGGACATTCACAGGCACATAAAGGGTTAAGGAAACAGCTCTAATTTATTCATTAATTGACTCTTGCATTTTCATGGCTCTAATTAGTGTAGCCAGTACATTAATACAGTATCAGTTAAGTAACGACCAGGAACCTTAATGACTAATTAAGAAGAAAAATCAAGATTTATTGTAAAAGCAATTCAAATTCTGATAGCATTGGTGAATAACACACATATGTGTATTTTTAGCAGAACTATAAAGCCCAGAACTTTAGAAGTTGCAAGTTTAAAACAAATCTGGCAAATCAAGTTACAATAACATAGTAATAATAAGAGAAGCTCATTTCACAAAGAAAAAAAGATTAATTTCTTTAAAATGATGGTAGCTAAAAACATTCTGGTCATTCTTAAAAAAGAACAACAGTTAATTTGCACACTGTCTTTAAATAAGTTCAGCCTAAATCATTAATAAGCTCCACTTAAACATGTAAGTCTTCTTCATTGCACTTGATGGGCACCTGGAGAAGGGGAAGAAGGCAGGAAGAGCAGAGGGAATAGAGGGATGGGGAGGAGGGAAGTGGGGAGGAGGAGGAAAAAAGGGGAACAGTAGTATGATCATAATTACCATTCAAAGACATACGCTCTATGAAGAATGGATTGGAAGGAACTCTATGTGAATTACAGAGCAAATCCAGTGATCTAGGTGGCATAGACTAAAGCAGTGAGGTTTGGGTAAATGTAGTAAGGAGAAAGACCTGGTTATAGAGTAAAGGGAGCTTACCAAGGAGAGGGACAGAGTAAGAGTGACTCTCAAGCTTCAGAGAGTAGACACTGTGGCTAGATTAGCAGTGGGGGTTGGAGGAAGAAAATAAAGATTTTTACAGGAATTTGACTATTTCAGCTTGCCTAATAAATAACCAAACAGAGATACAGAAGGAGTGAAAGGAAGGTCGGGGGGCTTGACAAAGATTAACTCCTTGACCAAACTTCAGAAAGGCTCCTTTAAGCCCTCTTCTCAATTTACCACACCTGCATAGTCCAATTTTAGCAAAATTCCTGCAGAGTCCATTTATCCAGAATCCTTACCCTCCAAATCTGATGAACCTCAGTATCTGATCAAATCCCTCATCCGCCACCACCCTCCTTGGTGGATCTCAACACTCTGCCTGCCTTCAGTGAAAATCCCGTCAAGTCAGTTCAACCAGAATCCTCCCTTACTTCTGAGACTTCCTCTTAGACATTTTCTCTCCACCAAGACGCACCCTGCTCCTTGGCGATGAATCCCCACTTGTTCCCGCTCAGTTAAGAATTAAGACCAGGTCTCTTTTCTGTGTGGTTCTACAATAGTTACTGAATGAAATCTGGTTTTATCACTTTAAATACTGCCCAGCTCTGGTTTTAACAGCTCAGAAGAGAGGTCAGGACTTAGAAGACTTATATTTAGAATAATTAAAGGATTTATAGATGGCACTGGTAGCTATGAGATTAGATAAAACAATCAAGGAGAAAGTATAGAATAAAAAAGAGAAGAGGACCACCCTGAAGGACAGCAAACTAAAATTTCAAGTTGAAAGGGTAATGACTTTCCAGTTGGAGCTAAGCAGAAGTGGCCAGAAAGGTAGGAGGGAGAAAAAAATCTGTGAAGTTTGTAAAGCTTAAATATGCAAAACTTGTTCTGGAGCCATAAATACACTAAACAGGTGACAGTCCTTGCTGAATTCTCTTCTACTCTGCCAGGAAAATCCTCCTAGCCCTGCCACCATAGAGAATGATATTAGGAAAAACAACGCAAGTAACTTTTTAAGGAGTTTGTTGTCAAGAGTATTGTCCAGGGCACCTGGGTGGCTCAGTCAGTTAAGGGTCTGCCTTCCGCTCAGGTCATGATCCCAGGGTTCTGGGATCGAGCCCCACATCTGGGCTCCCTGCTCAGCAAGAGTCTGCTTTTCCCTCTCCCTGCCACTCCCTCTCTCTGTGTGTGTCAAATAAATAAACAAAATCTTTAAAAAAATAAAATAAAATAAAAAGAATATTGTCCATTTGAAGAAAAATAGAATTTTCTCCAAAACTAGAATTTTCACATATGACTAAAATAGGCAGGTAATCACTGAGAAAAAAAGACAAGAGTTTGAGCCTCAGTTATTTGTGTGTAAAGAATATGTCATTGGACTGCTAGGAACATATATATATATACATATATATATGTAATAGATATTACATATATATAAATATATACACACAATGTGCGTGCACATGTGTACATAATTATATATAAATTATATATCTTATACAAATACATAATATATATGTATATATAATGTGTAGGTATATATATACACAATGTGTGTGCACATAATGTGTACATGATATCTGGGACATACTGTGGCTCAAAATGAGAAATCCTTTGTATTGTAAATTGAAAGGCTGAAAATAAAAATACATTAAATAAGTGTACATCTATTTATGGTATACATTTTTTCTTTTTTTAATTTTCTTTTTTAAATATTTTATTTATTTATTTGACAGAGAGGGACACAGTAAGAGAGGGACCACAAGCAGGGGGAGTGGGAGAGGGAGAAGCAGGCCTCCCACTGAGCAGGAGCCCCATGTGGTACTTGATCCCAGGTCTGGGCTCATGACCCGAGCCAAACGCAGACGCCTCACAACTGAGTCACCAAAGAGCCCCTACATTTTTTCTTCTTAACGATGGGAAGGCCACACCAAAATATGCCACTTTGGCATACTAATCATTTTGAACTAAAGTTACTAAAGAAACAGCCAGTGCAACAAGAACATCAGACCCTCCTCTGTCCCCCTAAAAACAAAAATAAATTCTCTATGTGAAGTTACCCTTCCTGCGCCTGGAGGGTAATAGGCACCCTTATTGCCAGAGGTTGGGAATTTAAGGCCACGAAGGCTATCTAAACAACCTTGTTACTTTTTTACTAATTTACTACCCTAAGTCTAAACCCTTTTGCTTGTCAATTCTTCACAAATTTACTGTTTCTTTGTCTAAAAAAATATAAAAGATGCTTGCTTTGGTCACTTCTTTGAGACTCGCATTTCTACAAACTCCCGTTTGTATTAATTAAATTGCTTTTCTCCTATTAATCTGTGTTAGGTCCATTGAATCATGAGACTAGTCAAAGAACCTAAAAGGGAAAAAAGGAAAAGTTTCCTACATTAATGTGTGACCAAGCTGGAAAAACCATGCAATGGCAATAGGTATACATTTTCATATCTTGATTTTTTTTCTTAATGATTGGTAATTTTTTTAGCTTTCCCTTAGGAATGTATACTGACATTTGTGTTACCGCTATAGTTGTACGGCCCCAGTAAGAAACACTACATTAATAAGGAGATGTTAATTCTAATTTGAGAGGGTCCCCCAATAATGATTGTCGGATGAGTAACAAACACACGGCTCACAATGCCAAATTGTTTGCCTCCCTTTTTCTGGGTTTTTGAAACTGAGCAGCAATTAACCTTGATACAGTTGCCAGAAACCTCCATGTATAGATAGGCCTAACACGTTCCATCTTGTCTAGGTTAAGACTGGGCCAGTTTTCTTCCCTGATAATCCTAGGCTGGCCTCTCACCAAAAAGACAGGCTAACTGAAGGAGGAGAACAACAACAACAAAAGAAAAACCTGCAGATTTTCTAAGTAATGGTGATGAACTCACATATGACTTTGTAACCTACCACTTCTCCATAATGTTTCGAGATGTCTGGCTGGATAAGAGATATCCAGATAAACAAGAGAAAGGGTAAAACCTCTCTCAGAAACTCCCTCAATTAGCAATCACCTTCATTTAGCAGCAGCACCTCCACTATGCCAGCTGCAGGGGAAATTAATTAAATTTAATAGAAGCCACGGGGGAAGTAATTAAATTTAATAGAAGTCATGGATTCCAAATGAAGATAAACTGTATTTGTAATCAGACCTACTGTGTCACTTACTCAGCTCATGGGTTCGTAAGAGCGTGAGCCAAGTACAAACCACCTTCCACGAAAACGCCAAGTTACCTGGAATCCCTCCCTCATTCTCACCTCAAAATGTAAAATGATTGATGCAACATGCTATGCAAAGTATCCCTAACTTTTTTGAAGTTCCTTTTTTCAAAATACAAAATCTGCACCAGCGTAACAAGTCAATTATGTGTAAACAAGCCGATCTGAATAGCACAGAAGCCATAGCACAGACAAGAAGTAATGAAAGGTTGGCATGTTTGCTCTGGGAAGCAAAACTAGCGGCCCATTCATCTAAATGCAGTTATGTTTCAATTTAACTAAATTACAAGGTTTGAAATTAGCAATGCTTCAAGCGCTCCGGGCTACCGCTCCCACCAGAACACTTCATCTTTAATACCTGCTCCAGCTTGCAAATAAAACTAAGGAAAACAGTAGGGGAAAATGCTCAAAACATCTCTTAACAAAGGCCTTTCTAACAACTGTAATCTTACGGTTTTTACCCCTCAGAAAATCTAAAGCTTAATGGAGTCAAAGCTAAGTAATACTTGATCCTTTATTTTTTTTTTTTACCATACATTCTAAGCATGGTTATTGAAATATTTTATTTATCATGATAAATTATAAGCTACTTAAGGACAAAAATATTTTCAGTTTCAAGTTTCTTATCTCTAAAATTCTTAGCACAGTGCTTTGTACACAGTGAGGGATGAGAAAATATTTATTATCCCACTTTAATGGGAAAGAGCTGGATAGCATTACTCTCTATGAAATCATTACCAACACTGCTTTGAGCAGGCATGCTTTTCCTGGTTGGTAGAACAAGGCCAGGCAAGAATGCCAAGATTTCCACCTAACCTATGAAATAAGAAAAATTTCTATTTTGGAGTTATTTTGAGGACTAACTGCTATGTGGTTCATTAAAGCTCTTTAAGACAAAATAACAAAAAATAACATATAACAAGCATCTAACACATGCCAGACACCATGCTAAGCACTTTACATAGATTATGTCATTAAATGCTTACCAAAACCCTAGGAATTACCCACTATTTTCATCTCTCATTTATAGGCGGAGAAAGTACAGTTTAGAGGAGTTACATAACTGATTCAAGAACCTAATAGCTAATTAGTGATGGGACCAGGGTTTGACCAAGCTTAACCTGTGATGGGTGCTTGAAGGTAATGGGAAAACCCTGGCCACTTTCCAGTGTGCCAAATCAAGACGGTGCTCCTTAACGATAAGAAATATAGCACAAAAGCAAAGGCCTCTTTTTATTTAAAAATATCAGTGCCATGTACATAAAAAAATATTCCATGACTCAGTAAGCATCCTTCTTTACGTTGTGACAAACATAAATGTCTTGGTGATGTGGCCAGTCACAGGCCATATTTGGGGTTAAGTACCACAATTTTGGGGGGCATGTACTACCTCATAGTGAAATTATGTGACTCTCCCACTAGACTGTAGCCCAGTCAATGAGAAGGACCATGACATTCATGACAGTATCACCAGGGCCCACCGCATAATAGATACTTTATGAACATTTGTGGGCTAAATGAAGAACTATTAATTTTTTTATGATGTTAGTTCTAGAGTCCTAGAGAACCAATAAATGATGGCTACTTATAATTATTAAATTATCTGAGTATAATTCCAGCTGGCCATTTGTTCTAGAAGACACTTCTCCAGTCTCTTCATTTCATATACTCCTTTCTCCATAAAAGTCAAATTCTTACTGAGTGCCCCATACATATTCCTATTATAGACCTCAGAACACTTTTTCCTCACTTATATTCCCCACACTCTCCCTCTATTAAACTATAAAGATCTTATATTCTTCCTCCTTTATGATTAGAACCCAGCATAGTGCATGGCATATATGAGCCACTGAATAATTATTCAAAATAATTATTTATGTATACAGCTCTTTGTCATCAGGAATTTTTCTTTTAACCTTGTGTGTTTGGAAAGGGGTAGGGGCAAGAAATTACAAATATCATTTATAACCTAAACTGTAACCATTAACCTAGTGCAAAAAATATTAACTAAGCACAATCCTTAAAAGTGGACCCCTCACGAAATATTTTACCTCATCTAAGTAGCAAAGATCACATTAATTTCTTGCATATTTCTTATGCCAGACCAGTTTCACAAAATGTGTTTCCATGTTTTTGCTCAAGTCATTTTTAAACATAAACAACTACATGCATCAGGAAGGGGCTTTACAAAACCTTATGCTGCACATGGTTGAAAACAGGCTCCTTTAAAACCCAGTTTACAATTTATTCCTTTGTCTACAGAACTTTGCATTATTTAAAACAAAAACTAAAATCCAAACTTTATTATTTCATTAGAATTTACTATTTTAGTCACTCTTAGTACTTGGTACCAGCTATACAACTGGTTTAAGTTCTTAATATACCTGTAGAACTTAAAAAGAAAATGTACTGTAGGCGTTCTTATCACTAGAAGGACAGTTCTCTTATGGTTCCATATAACATTTTAGTGTTGCTTTTTTTTCCCACAAGAGAAACCTGAAAGAGAAGGGG
This sequence comes from Neogale vison, assembly GCF_020171115.1. NCBI lineage: Eukaryota > Metazoa > Chordata > Mammalia > Carnivora > Mustelidae > Neogale > Neogale vison. The sequence continues at coordinate 72,492,159 of NC_058091.1, read as the reverse complement.
AAACCCAGGAAATACTAAAAGAATATACATAATCTAATATGTTTCCCAGGTTAAAAAATGGTATTTTTCCCAATGTGTGAATTTTTTTAATGGACTGTTAATAAAAATTAGGAATAAAGATTTAATACTTATATGTAGAATTGATCATATGTGAATTCAATACCTTAAGAGTCAAACACATTCACCCTTATTTTTGCCCATATACTTACTGTATGATATTGAACAACAGAAGCAGAAAAATCAAACCAAGAACTCTATAAACAGAGAAATATTACCTTGACAGCGAAGAAGTATGTCACCTGCTCAAACCATACTTGCTTCTAAGGAGACATACAAAGTTATAATAATGAGTGAGATAACAATTAAGAAATTCACTGTGAGGCATGATTGTACTTAATTTATTTGAAAATTAAAAACAAATTATCCTCTTCTCTAAAAAGCAATTTAATTTTTTCAAGCTGTTAATGAACCAATTAAATAAAACCATTTATTCTAATGCATGGAATAAATTCCATGGTTAGAAATACATACCAAGAGAATATTTTTTACATATAAGAACTGCTTTGCCTGTGTATCACAACCACTCCCCTAAGCCAATGATACTCAAAGTATGAGTTCCAGAGACCCTTCTAGGAATCATGAGATCAAAACTATTATAATAAAGACACTGAGACAGTGTTACCCTTTTCACTGATGATGCTATAGCAATGGTGGGTCAAGCTGCTGATGCCATTAGCATGAATCAAAGCAAGGGCACAAAATTTTACTAAAAGTTATTTTACTCCTTGTTGGCATGCAATCAGAGTAAATAAAATGCAGTTTCTTAAAAATGCCTTTGGTAAGCCTATAAATTAGCTAATTTTAAAAATCGCAATCCTTGAGTACATGCCCTATGTGATAAAGAGGGGAAGCATGCATTAAGCATTTCCGCTGCAAATAAAAAATGCACAATGGGACAGTTGTCTCAAAAACAGCACTTATGTGACTGTGATATGAGGTGAACTAGCCATTCTTTTCATGAAACACTATTTTTATTTGAATGAATGACAAACTATTCAGAATGGGGGATGACTGACATTTGTGGGAAAAGAGCAAGTTAGCCTGTCACTTCAAGGAAAATACCTGACAGTATCTGTTGCCAATGATAAAATTGAGCTTTTAAGTGAAAATTAGTATCTTGAAAATGTTATCCATCATCCCAAGCTTGACAGCTTTCCAGCACTTAAAACATTTTCTGATATTAACAAACGTGATTGTTTGATTTTCTATAATGAAATATGTCAACATCTGGAAGATCTGCATAACTTAGTGGACCAGAATTTTCCAAATGACCAATGCTTGGGTAAAAGATCTACACGAAGTACAAGAAATAGCAATATATTTTAATGTAACAAAGTACAAAATGTTCATTGATAAAAGTTTTCAATTCCTTATTGAAACTAACTGAGGAAATTACAATTGATCTTAGTGTAGTATCAAAGAAGAATACCAATAGTTATTTGTAAAGTCTATTAAAATACACCTCCCTTTCTTTCATATACTTTACCAAAACAACGTATCATAAGAAATTGATTTCAGAAGCAGATGCAGAAACCTACTGCCTTCCATCAAACCACAAATTAAAGGGAATTATAAAATATGTAAAGAAGCACCAGTCTTCTCACTAAATACTTCATTTGGAAATGTAGCAGGTGGAGAGGGTTCCCACAAGTAAATGTTTTATGCTAACATGTAATGAATGTTTTAGTTAATGTTTTTTAAACTTTTCAGTTTTAGTTTCTTATATGGTAAATATCAATAGACATACTCCACATAAACAAAAGTTCCTTTGAATCCTCAATAATTTTTCAAACCATAAATGGTTCCTCAGTCCAAAAATGTTTGATAGCCTTCAACCAAACTAATGCAAATAAGGCTCATTATCTACCTTATAGTATGCTTTTCTAAAGGATTTTGACCAAACCCCTAATAAAACTAAAATATGCTCTTCCTATGCACATTTAAAAAAGAAAGCCTATAAAATGTCAAGCATCATATAAATTCCTCGTGATGTATGATGAAAGTGCTTAGTCTCGAGTTGCATATAATCTCACAAGATGTCTTAGTCACCTCAGGACGATCTGGGGCCAGGCCATGTGACAGCTAGAACCCACTCTTAAAGTTGGCACCACTCTTCTTCCAGTTCAGAACGTTTGTTACTAGTTCAGCTGCCACCATTCATCTCTATTGCATATATTTTCTGTGTCTTTTGTGTGTGTTGGTCTTCTTTCTCCTTTTCTGGACCTTCTAAATTTCACATAAAAGGTCCCTTTATAAAGGGGTGTGCCCTTTAAATAAACAAAGCTATCCATCAGAGACCACCCCTCTTTTCACTTTAAGTATACACAAGTGTGTTCAGTATAACTTTCAGATCACTTTTTATTTCCTGAGTTAATTTGTTGCTGGCTACTGATTATGTCTTCACTACCAAAGAATGTTGCAGGGGTTCATTTTATGAGCCTTTAGGTTTTAAAAACTTTGGATTAGGTAAAATTCTATACCTATAAAACCCAAGCTTTAATTATGGGAGAAAGTAATACAAGCTTAATTTTCTTAAGTTCAAACTCAACATCTACAATGAGGCAAACCATACAAGAATAAGATAGAGCAAGATCTCTTACTGAGATCTTTTCCAAATAATAAGTAAAACCTACTGAAAAATCACAGCAAAATTCTGAGCAGATCATAATTAGTCAACACCCCATTCTTTCACTGTTCACCAATAGGAAGTAATGAAAAAGTGAGAAGAGACTACAGAGATATGACCAAAATCTATCACTGGGAAAGTTCATTGGACCATACTCTCTAAAATTGATGTTCGCTGCTACGTAGGTCTTCTGTATTGGCTGGGAAAACACATTAAATGGCTTCTGGAGAAGGTTCTGTGCTACTCTCCAAAGCACTCTTAACTTCTATGAACTCTTCCTCTATCTAGTCAGCATAATGTGGCTAAGAATAAAGACTGAGCAGAGGAGTCCCGGTTCAAAGTTCACTACTTGACAATGAGCACTTAAATTCCTTAAGCCTATTTCCTCAGACATAAAAAGAGAGCTAATAACTAACCTGCAGATTTTATGACTGAATGACATCATAAAAGTAAGTAACCACATTTTAACCATTTGCAAAATGCTAGCTAAATGGTCCGATCAAAATTCCAACCATTATATACAATTATACATATATCCCTTTTCCTATGGCAGAATCTGAAGATTAAAAATGGTCATTCCATTTCATTGCCCAAGAATGAAAAACAGAAAAAAATCCACATGCAGAATGGAATTAAACATATACAATGTCCCACGCTGAGAGCAGCAGAGTCCTGGGTTCCACTACATAGGCCCTAGGTCTCACAACTCTCTGCACCCCTCAGCCTCAGCCCCACCCTTTGCTAATCCCGTAATTTTAGACAAGTAGGTAAATTTCTGCTTCCACTTCCTCCTCCTTTGCCTGAAGAATTAGATTACTCACTCCATACAGTCAAATGGACCAATGACTACAAAGGGCTAAGCACAAAGCTGAACATAGAATAAGCCCTGAATAAATGTTAGCTATTCCATCAAGATTTTCAGGTTGCCTTTGGAGATTTTTCTATGATTCATTTGCTTTATAACTTAACAGAAATAAGCAAGCACTTCCCAAAACACTCCTACATATGTTGCTTTGAATGAACTTCATATACTGTGATAAAGTCTGGCAAAAAAAAAAAAAAAAACTGTATCATGTAGCTATCTTGTAAACTTGCTTTTATAAGTAATGAAACTTTGGGATTTGGGATGTATCCAAGTTCTAGCTTGGGACTTCTCTACCCCAGCAACATCTAAGAATCACCTAGAGAGACACCTTTTAAAAAAAAAAAAAAAAAAGGCAAACTGAGGACCTCAGTGTGCTGGCAACAAATACATAAAGAATTGTCCCACTGTCCCATTATGAGCTGTATTTCAAGGTAAACAAATAGCCCTAGTGGATAAGAGTTCTTTTATATAAAACAATTCTAGATAATATACAGAGAAGAAATAATATTTTAGGGGTGGAAATCTCCATTTCGCACCCCTAAAAAAATGAGGCAATACTCCTCAATGAATGAACCAAACCATTACGTGTTAGGTCAATGAGGAATCCCTTAACAAAATAATTGGGCTTTTACCACTTGAAGCCACTACTCCAAGTACATCTTCCCACTGCTACGTGTGAGACAATTGGTCCTAGATCCCTGGACATAAGATGTGACAGAAGTAGTTGAGGGAAGGGAGGTGACAGGATAGGTAGAGTGGTTTGGAGAAAGGAGAGGGACAACAGAAAGAGAAGGGGGAAGGGATAAGGGAGAGAAAGAGGTAGGGGAAGAGAGGGAAAAGAAGAAAAGAGGCATGAAGGGAAAGGGAGGAATACAGGAGAGGAGAAAGGATACAGGATGGGAAGAATAAGTGAGGAAAGAGGGGGAAGGGGAAAAGAGAAGGTATGCTTGAAGCAGAGAAGGCAAAGAAGCACAACAGAATCCAGTCCCTGACTCGACCTGATCCTGAAACTCACTGTGTTCTTGTCCTTTGGTAACTAGGCACCCCAACAGCCTTATGATCAATTTTTCTGTTTGCTAAAGATAACCAATACCAGTTATATAACTTAAAATCTTCAGAGTTCTGAATGCAAGTAAAATTGAGAGACCAGAAGAGGGATCAACTTTATTCCTAACTTAAAACATGGCAATTATAGGGACTATTTCAGATTGATTATTGATAGATATCCCAAATGACAAAACAGAAAATGAATGCAATCAATACTTTAACCACATTGTGAAATGATTCAATCCAGTGAGTCTAAATTTGAACTATAACAAGAACTTAATGAAATAATCACCAAAGAAATTAAGAAGCCGAAAATCTACTTAAGACAAACACATTCTCTGCTATTTCAGAAATATAAATCTAGGCTAATGGACAGATGGTTAGAAAGAAAGAAGGAGGAAAGGAAGGAAGAAGGAAGAAAGGTAAGAGGGAAGAAGAAAGGGAAGGAGGGTAGGGAAAACACGTAAGTCCAGATGCTGCTTAACAAACTTTAATGATACTCAAAAAGGAATGTCTAATGGTAATTTGGGTGATGACAATAAAATGTCTCAAAAGACACAAGTTCTAGACCAGGCTCTGGCTAACGAACAATGCTATTCTGAAGAAATCATTTTACTGTTCTCCTTTCACATGAAATTGACAAGTCTGAAAAACAAGGGTTCTTCTGAGGCTTAAATGTGTTGCTATACATGAAGCTATTTGCAAAGAACTGATCCCTTATGTAGAAAATATTAAGATATTTCGAAAGTCAATTAATAGCATAAACAAGATTTAAGGTAGAGTACTAATGTGAAATAAACTATTCTAATAAGTAACTCAGAAGCTTAGTTTTCTTAGCTCCTAAACGATAGGCTAATTATATGTATCAGAAAAATAATAAAACTTAATTTCTATAAAATTATTTTGCAATTCAGACTTCGTTAATTCAAGACAGGTGTTGCCCACAATTTATATAAATTAGCAAGTTTTTACTGAAATGCTATTAAGGTGACCGGGGAAAAAAATAAATGAACCTAAAATGGGTATATTAGCTCATTTGAAATCTCACTATAAATTCTTATCATTAAGAACACTCATTTTCTTCTAGCCTTATGCCAATTCTCTACTTGTGTGCCCTTGAAAGCAGGAATACGACAGGGAGGAAACTACCATTCCCACTAAGGTGCTACAGCAAGACATTTCTCAGAATCTGGAAACAAGCTCGCCTTCCAAAATTGAAAATAAAAATTAAAATATAAGCAGCCTATTCCATCTCAAAAAAATAAATAAATAAAATTTAGAGAGTGAAGGTCTATCCCTCTGTGGAAGTGCCCCAATTTTAGAAGGAGCAGAATCAGATTCAAATCCCAGCTGCTCCACTTATTTCAGGATGTGATGTGAGGCAAGCTACTGCACATTCCTCGACCTCTCCTTCCCTCTCTATTCCATGAGGAGACTGAGAGTAGCTATATCCTAGGGTATTAAAACAATTTGAATGTGATATTGCACATATAAAACCCTTAGCACCACGTCAGGCACAGAAGAAACCTCTGACAGACACTGCAGGGTGGATTCTCAGGAAAGTTAGAACAAGTTTTGACAAGTTTATTCACACTCTATTGTCTATAGAATAATTAAAGGAAGGGAAAAGATATGCAAGTCCTCTTAGGAGAAGAGGAAAACATAATTATTGATGGTTCTATGAGTCAAAGTTCTCAAGACACAGAACCAATGGGGATATGTAATATAATATACACATGTACACTTATAGAACCAATCGGATATTATGATACATATATGTATTATATATTTATAAAGGAACTTACTACAGGAATCGGCTTACACAATTACAGAGGCTAAGAAGGCCCACATTCTGCTGTCTGCAAGTGAGAGAACCAGGAAAGCCAGTGGTATAATGCACCCAAATCTCAAAGGCCTGAGAACCAGAGAAGCCAATGATTTAAGTCCCAATCTAAGTTTTAAGGCTCAAGACTCAAGGAACGAATGGTTTAAGTCCTGATCTGAGCTGAAAGTCCAGGAGAAGGAGAAAGATGATGTCTCAGCTCAAGCAGAGAATAAATTCAGCCTTGTGTGCCTTTCTGTTCTAGTCACATTAGAGCAAGCAGCTAAACAGACAGATAAAGGGGCGCCTGGGTGCCTGGGTGGCTCAGTGGGTTAACCTCTGCCTTCCACTCAGGTCATGATCTCAAAGTCCTTGGATTGAGCCCGGCATCGGGCTCTCTGCTTAGCGGGGAGACTGCTTCCTCCTCTTTCTCTCTCTGCTGCTCTGCCTACTTGTGTTCTCTTTCCGTCTGTCAAATAAATAAATAAAGTATTAAATAAATAAATAGACAGATAAATAGTTAAAGAAGCAAAACAGATGGACAATTGCCAAGGACTACCCCTACTCTACACAGAGACCGCCCCAACTCCCTTGGACCAACCCATTTTGCAGTTTAGTGCTGATTTGGGAAGCAGAGGCTAAGGGCTACAGGGACCTGCCCAACTTTGGAGCAAGAGCACTTAAGAAAGACCTTGTCTGCTAGTAACCCAGAGGTGATTATCATTTTCAGAAAGGGAAAATTTGAGTTACATGCTGGACTCAGTGGATCAACAATACATGACGCAAAGTTTATATTTTAAAACTGCAAACAGCAAGATGAGAAAGCAATCCAAGAGCGCACACACACGCGCGCGCGCGCGTGTGTGTGTGTGTGTGTTAAAGGAAAGGAAGTGGGCAAGTAGGGAAAAAATACACGTTGAGTTGTCTTTCTTTTTTTTTAAAGATTTTATTTATTTATTTGACAGAGAGGGAGACCACAAGCAGGCAGAGCAAGGAGCAGAGGAGGAGGGAGAAGCAGTCTCCTGCTGAACAAGGATCACAATGTGAGCTTGATCCCAGGACTCTGGGAACATGAGCCAAAGGGGATGCCCAACTAACTTAGCCATCCAGGCGCCCCTGAGTGGTCTTTCTTATGCTACAACTAGAATTGCATCCTTCTTCCTCAACTCTTTGAAGCTGTAGAGCTTAAAATTCCTAGGGGATTAAAAAAAATAGTAATAATATCATTATAACATCATTTGCATTGTGGTTTGGGCAGCTCTGTGGGTTGTGCTTAGGCACTCATGGGAAGATGACTACCATTGACTTGTGCAAAGGGCTGGAGGGCAGGAAACCAAGGCAGATTCAAAGGTGGAGTGATAATAACAAGATGGAAAGAAGGAGACCCAATAAACCCCCATAAGAGAGCACAGTGAGAAACTCAGTGGGCTGCCACCCATACTGAGGGTCAGTCTCTCCTCTGTCTCTGGAATGTACTTTCCCTTTGGAAAATTAAACCTTTTGCTGCTTTAACTCTCTATTGGGTCTTTCCCTGAATTCTTTCCTTCAAGAAGGCAAGCAAGGAATTCCACAATCCACCACCCATTCAGACTCTCAAAAGACTGGATGATGTCGGCCGCCTAGCCGCCTAGCCGGGCTGAGGGCAATCTTCTCTACTCAGGCTGCCAAGTCAAATGCTAATCTCCTCTGGAAACAGCCTCACAGACACACCCAGAAATATCTTACCAGCTGTCTGGGCATACCCTTAGCCCAGTCAAGTTGTCACATAAAATGAACCATACAGTGGTATTGGTCCAACACAGTTCAGAGGGACAGAACTTTTTCATCCTAGAGATGGTTATCAGACACCTACACAGAAATGTCCAGAGACAACTTATACACAACCAATATACCTTTGAATACCTAATTCACCAAGTTTCAGAATTTGTTTACCCAGGAGCCATCTAACACATAACATAACCCCTTACATGGACTTTGTCATCAGAAGAAGTTAAGAGAGAGAATAAGGGAATTATCTCCAATTATACATAGTACGTCATTCTTTTTTTTTTTTCAGTTTGCTTATGACTCATTCTTCTAAAAACAGATAAAAACAGAAGGTTAAAGCTATGAAACTTAAAATCCAGCAGTAGAATGGACACCATCAATGTTCTGAAAATCTATCATGTGCTGAAAACCCATTAGCCCACTCCTGTTTTTCAATGGATGTAAGGTACCCAATGTAAGCCAGACACTGACAGAATAAAGACAGCCCCTGTCTTTTCGATCTAATCAGGGAGGCAGAAGCCCAAACAAACTTAAATATAGTGAGAACAGCCTTATGACAAGTTACATATAAAAGGCTATGAAACAGAAAAGTGTTAGAAATAACTTAAAATCTAATAAAGAAGTTTGTTCATGGGAATCAAATCTAATTATTTCCCCTGAGCATTAGCAATAAAGAATAGGTAGAATCACATTTGGAATAGGTAACAGAATACGAACTACTCCTCAGTGGAGCACAAAATAACACAGGAAGGAAGGCAAAGTACCACAACATCTTTGACATTATGCCAGCCATAGAGTGGAGACAGATAACTCTAAGTATGAGATTCTAAACCAAACACAGAGAGATTACGTAATTGAAAGCTGAGGTACAACATATTGATAGTTTATATACATTACTTAACTAAAAGCAAGATGGTTCTGGGCCCTTACCATTCTGTACTACTGAGAACTGCTTGAGCCTTGACTCGAAGTTTTTGAGTGAACGGTAAATCAGACTCAAAGTCTTACTGGCAACTGTCACAGAGTGTGTGTGTGTGTGTGTGTGTGTGTGTGTGTGTGTACATATAAAGAAAGAAGAGCAGTATTCATATAGTTTATGTATAGTTTTTTATTTTCTTCTTTAAAATTAAACAATTTTTTTAAAGCTTAAAATTATTTCCCAAAAATATTTCTATTTTTCTTTCTTAAAGACCTGTGATTCAGTAAGAACTCCCAACCACACTGTAATCCAAATTCTATTTGGTCCTGCAGTGAAGTCAAATGTGAGATCCCGACATCAATTTGTTGCCATGGAAATAATTGAGATGTCAATGTTTGTGCATTATGACTGTACTATAGGAGCAGATGGGCTGACAAAGGAAAAAAAAATCTTTGCAAATATCCCTCTAATAATTAACCAAAGTGTCAAGCATTACTTTAAATTTATGTTATTAAAAAACTTAAGAAAGATCAATTTAAACAGTACAAAATACAACCAATTTCAACTTCTGAATTTTTACTAAAGAAGACGTTTTTAATTTATACAACTAGAAGGGCTTGCATATTCTTTTATTCATTTGATGATGTTTCCTTGCTTGTTGGACAACTTTTGTGGTGCCTAAAAATACATGTGACCAAGTAACTCGTAGAGCCAACCATTTACAATATAGTTCTGCTACAAAAATGTCTGTCTGGGGGCACCTGGGTGGCTCAGTGGGTTAAGCCACTGCCTTCAGCTCAGGTCATGATCTCAGGGTCCTGGGATCGAGTCCCGCATCGGGCTCTCTGCTCAGCAGGGAGCCTGCTTCCCTCTCTCTCTCTGCCTGCCTCTCCATCTACTTGTGTTTTCTCTCTGTCAAATAAATACATAAAATCTTAAAAAAAAAAAAAAAAAAGTCTGTCTGGTTCTATATTCGCCAACGTCCAATGAATTTGTTCCAGAAAATTACTTACTTGAATACAAAAGCCATATTCCTTCCTGGATCCTCCACAGTAGTTAGCCATGTCTCCTGGGCTAAGCTGAATGAATAGTCATTTGTGCATTCCCTTACAGAGGAATTTTTCCTAAAAGTAATTAGTAGGAACAGACTTAAATAAAATAGGCCGGGCAATCACTTATAGGTGCATGTATGTGCCATTAATGTCTAAATCATGAGGTATAAAACTGTCACTCTCCTAATCTTCACAAGATACTGTCACTTGGAACCTCTTACTCTGCCACCCACAGTGAGCTCTTTTTATCCAAACATAAAAAACGTTGTTCTTCCCCATTGTGGGCTAATTATACCATCTGTTTAGCCACAGTACTATTAATGTTAACTCCTTAGCATTCCCACATGCACTGCCCTCAAACTCCTTATACTGTCAAATGTGCAAGTAGTACACAAGGCAAGGAAATCAGTGTCCTGATTTGTACTCTATTTTCTGTGCCTGGGCAACGCTCCAGTCTCCATAAGGGACCCGAGCATTTGGACAATTCCCCTGCATCTCACCTCAGTTTAATGGTGCTAGACGTAAACATAAGTAATAACAACAAAAATCAATCCCCCTCCCTCCACCAAAATGATAAACTGAAAAAGATATCAATGTTTTGGAAAACAAATGGGATCAAAATCAGGAAAGGGAGGGAGATGAAGAGTAAGTCATCAGACAACCATTGCTGCCCCTTGAAATTAAGTCAATCAGTTTATTTTCTGTTTTATAAAATAAAGACAAAATCAAGTTAAAAATAGGTATAAACATCCTCACAGACTAGAGGTATGTGGCCTACTACAGATAATTAGCTAATTCTACACTAAGAAATTAAAAACATAACCTCAGGAAAGATCATAAACTTGATATCTGATTGTTAACTAGAAATAAATGGCTATCTTCTTTAAATTGCTCACAATACAAAAGCAAACCATTTGAAAGAAGCAGAGCCTTTTAAAATATAATTCTTTATTAAACTTATGAAAGAAATTTCATTATGCTCATCTTCTCCAGAGTTCTTTAACTATCTCTCGCACCAGTAAAAAGGCAAACACAGAATGATCTATAACTTTTCTCATGACGATTTAGAAATAAGTACATTCTTTTGATTATTAAAGCTCACAAGTTTTGGAAATACACACACTTACCTTAAATTTATATGCACAAAATGGTGCCTGCGTGGCTCAGTCAGTTAAGTATTTGACTCTTGGTTTTGGGCTCAGGCTGTGATCACAGGTTGTGGAACAAAGCCCCACACCCACCTCTTCCCATCCATACCCCCACCCCCAACCAGCACCATCTGGCTCTGTGCTCAGCAGGGAATCTGCTTGATTCCCAGGGTGCTGGGATCGAGCCCCACATCGGGTCCTCTGCTCAGCGAGGAGCCTGCTTCCTCCTCTCTCTCTGCCTACTTGTGATCTCTCTCTGTGTCCAATAAATAAATAAAAATCTTAAAAAAAAAATATATATATATATATATATATATATATCTCAATGTCTCCCTTTACCCCTCCCCCAGTTGGTGCACTCTTGCACAGGCACACACTCTTTCTCTCTAAAATAAATTAAAAAACCTTTTTTAAAAATTACATGCACATCAACAGCTAACCTCATAGCTTAAAAACTATGGGTTAAAACTATCAGGAGTATGTTATGAAGGATTAACTCTATGTTTCTTATATTATAAAGCTCTTTATAGTTAGAGTGTCACACTAATTAACATATCTAGTTTCTACAAAGGTCAGGTCATGATACCAAAACTCGGCAGAGCTCAGCATATCCTGCAGTTTTTAAGCCAATTGCTAGAATGGGAGAAAAGAACCAAGGACGAAGGCAGGAAACCCACAGACATCAGTATACCTTGTTCACCTCACACCTCACTGAGCCTCACCCTGGAGGCCAATGATACAGGCCAACTTCCCACTCTCCAAGTCCTTTCTTATGAACTCTGAAAAGATGGCTTTGAAACCTTTGTACCCAGAGCTGCTATTGCAAAATAAACTGACACACACAAAAACAACAAATGGAGTCATCTGGACCAATAAAGAAGCACAGGTCTTTAAGTCAGCTCTATCCTCTACAGACTACAAGAAGCTATTATTTTTTAAGATTCTGCAAGTAATAAGCCTTCATGGGTTGCCATTATTAGCAAATATGGCAATAATGGTGCTTATCTCTCAAATGAGCAATATTACATTGAAGATAATAGTAAAGTCTTAGTCCATTTAGCTGCTGTAACAAAATACCATAGGCTAGGTGGCTTAGACACAACAGAAATTTATTTCCCACATTTCTGAAGGCTGAGAAATCCAAGATCAAAGCCACCAGCAGATTCTGAGTTTGGTGAGAGCCTGTTTCTAGGGTCATGGATGGTTGTCTTTTCATGGCATCCTCACATGACAGAAGAGGGCAAAGGAGCTACCTGGGACCTCTTTATGAGGGCACTAATCCCATTCATAAGAGTTCTACCCTCAAGACCTAATTACCTCTCCAGGACCCCACCACCAAATACGACCACACTAAAGGTTAGGTTTTAACATATAAATTTTGTGGGGATATCAACATTCAGTCTCTAGCAAGTAGCCTATAACTAACTGGGAAAGATACAAAGATGTCAAGAGTCATAATGCATAATTGATTATATATTTGTTATATGAGCCAACCATGGCTTGAAAATCATAAAGAATGATTTTTCTTCCCCAAAGAAGTAATATTAAGGATAAACATAGTTGCAAATTTTAGGGTTCCTTGCTCATTAAGTCATAGTACAATTCAAGAGATTACAAAGTTCTTCAGGAGAAATAGAGATTATAAAATCCATTAGGAGAAACAAAGCACTCTTAATTTAACAGAGTCACAAATGCAGCTGATGGGAAAGATGTAAGAAAAAAGCTTCCTCATTGAAGATGCTAAACTTTTGTAATGAATGACAAACTTACCAAACTTTAATTTCTCCACATTTTTCTTACTTTAGGACAAATGGATCAAAGGGGCAGATAGCACCTGTCAAAGTTTACATTAATTTTGTAACAGTTTATTTATATTTAGAAAAGTAAGCGTCTCAAAATGGTGGACAAATGTAAAATAATGAACACTTAGAGACATAAAGGTAAAAATAATATTTTCTTAAGCTATTGCCACTTGTAGCCATCTTTAAAAGAAAATGGTGAAAGGAAAAATGCAGCTTAAAAATTTTTTTTCAAAAAATACCCACTAATCCTTTTTTTACTTCTTATAATGGGCTACTTTAATCAAAATGTTTCTTTTTGGCACCAAGATTCATGTATTGTCCAGGTGTTAGAAAAGAAAATATGTATTTAAGCACTTGTAATATATATATGTGTACCATTTGAAAAAAAGATTTTTTTCTCTATTGTTTTATATATATATTATACGATTCCCAGATGTCCTAATGAAAAGCCACAATTCATCAGATGTTGCAACATCACAGAGGTAGAAAGGAACAAATAAAAAACCACACAAATGCATTAAATGACACTGAAATACATTTGCCTAATAAGTCCCTTTAGGGGGAAAACTGCATTAAAATATCTGTTCTGTGCATAGACCAATTTAAAAAAGGGATTGTAACTGCTTACAAAAGTCTCAACACACACTGACTGATTTTTTCCTTTTTTTTTTTTAATAATGAAAGCCCCAGACTACTACTAACATTAACAAGAAAATACACTTAGTTTCTGGAAAGGTTAAATTGATTAAAAAAGATAAGGCAAATTTGCCCTAAATTTGGAAAAAGAGAAGCAGAACAACAAACAAAACCAACTCATAACACTTTGATGTGATGAGAATGATCTAGTATTTATGAACGACAACTTAACCAACATACAATTCTCATAACCATAAAATTCACCCTTTTATTTTTTTTATTTTTTTTAATATTTTATTTATTTATTTGACAGAGATCACAAGGAAGCAGAGAGGGAAGCAGAGAGAGAGGAGAAAGCAGGCTCCCTGCCGAGCAGAGAGCCCAAGCGGGACTCGATCCGAGGACCCCGGGATCATGACCTGAGCCAAAGGCAGAGGCTTTAACCCACTGAGCCACCCAGGTGCCCCTAATTCACCCTTTTAATATAGTGTACAGTTCACTGGTTTTTTAGTATATTCAGAGTTGTGCTGCAAACACCACTATGTGATTTTACATTTCATCTTTCCTAAAAAAACACTAGTAGTACCAACCAGTAGAGTAATTCCCCACAACCCACATCCCCACCCCTACGACGTAATGACTGATATCCTTTCTGCCTCAACAGACTTACCTATTTCGGACACTGCACATAACTAAATTCATACTGTATATCTTATGACTGGCTTCTTTCATTTAACATAATGTTTCTGAGGCTTATGCATGTGTTCACATGGATCAGCACATCATGGTTGCTTATTGCTGAGTATTCCATCTAACATTGATTTGTAAAGACAGTTTCAAGAGATCTGCCTTTTTTCTAATTTCTGGACTCTGTGAAAATATTGGGGGGCAAGGGGTGTATTTTAACCCAAAGGTCAACTTACAACACAAAAGCTGGATATAGCTTTGTAACAGTTGTTTTGAGGCGGAATCATTTAAAAAGTCTCAAATTCAACTATTAAGTTAGAGAGGCAGTCTAACCACTACATGGAAAGAAAATGCTAGCTCATAAACCAGATAAATACTGACATGGAAACCAAAGTAAATTCCTTAAGATCCTTAGAACTTCTGAAAAAGAAAGGAGTCCAGGAAATGTCCATTTGTGGGATCTGCCTTAGCAGACATTAAAGAAAGCTAAAAGTGAATGTGGATAAAACCAACAAAGCAGATCTCTAAAATCTCAAAAAAAATTCTTTTTAATGATGCTCTACTGATAGAACTATAAATCAAAAGTAATAAACTAGCTGGGATATCTGGGTGGCTGAGTCAGTTAAGTGCCTGCCTTCAGCTCAGGTCATGATCCTGGGGTCCTGGGACTGAGCCCTGCATAGGGCTCCCTGCTCAGCAGGGAGCCTGCTTCTCCCTCTGCCTACTCTGCCTGCCGCTCCCCCTGCTTGTGCTCTCTCTGTCTCTGACAAATAAATAAATAAAATATCTTTTTTAAAAGTCATAAATCAGCAATCTTTAAACATCTCATTACTGTATATTTCACCAAATGCCCTTTAAAAGCTTTATTTTAGTTAAAAAAAAAAAAAAAAAGAAACAAAACAAAAGAAAACAGATGTCTCCGGCACATTCCCCAGCAAGCACCTATAACACCCGCAGAATCAAGTCTTCCAACTCTTGACAAAGAAGACAACTCAAATAGTGACACCAATATTTTTTTTTAATTTAGAAGAAAATAAGGTCATTGAGGTGATTTTTTTAAAAGACAACAACAACAACAAAAATATTGCCAGTTCACATGTGTGGGAATAAGAGAGGTCACAAAAGCTATTGATGGAAAGATTAAATCCAATTTGTTCTCTCCATCTCTTGGGTTTGATTTTTGCTCCAAAAAAAGGCTTTAGAATTTGCCCCAGGCAGCCCTACATTACTTTTTTGTGTTAAAAGGCCCTGTGCAAAGCAAATATGGCCTTCAGTAAAACAATCAAATAAAACATACATTTTCCAACAAAAGGAGATTGCTAACTTAAGTCATTGAGGGTAAAAGAGCAGCTGAATGTGCAGTGGGAGCCAGAAAGAGGCTGTGATGGTACATAAAAAGCTCAACTTAAAACAAGTCTCCAAATACAAAGTAAAAATATACAATCATAATTTTTAAAACATCATGAAAAAGAATCTTTAGTAAACAATTACTATCCAACAGCTTATTTTCCAATAGAGTACAAATAATTGTGCAATATTTAGTATTAATTTTGTAAATTCATATTTGAAATTAAAATTCCGTTTGTTACTACTGTGAGGGTATAAAGAGCTCAATTTCAAAACCCTTTTTTAATGAAAAATAAATTTTAAGACTGAGATCATAATCTGTGGAAAAATAAATACTATTGTAAAATAGTTGATTCTAATTACAATCAAATCCATTTATATACCATGTTTCAGAAAAACTAAAAATTTTGAAAACTTTCACCTTATTTCTAATACAATCAATAACTTGACAAGGGGAAGTTAGTTTCTAGGCACTAGTTCACTATTAACAATTGGCAGGGCCAATGACATAATTTGACCAAAGGAAAGTGAAAATGCATGTCCCTTGTTAACACAAACAAGTAAAAATTCTTTTACCTTTTTTCCTTAGTGTCTCAACTGGTCAGATTTTTCATTTGCTATTTAATGTCAAAAATTCTCAAGTGTGGGAATACTCATAGGATGATTACAGACCCTCACAGGTGCCTAAGGTCCTGTACTATAGACTCAAGAAGCAGGAGGCACGTGCTAGGTTCAACCCTTGCCCCCTCTATACCCAAATGCCCTTCAGGGGCAGAGGAGTCACTGAACTCGGAGGGGGCAGGAGAATGAATGGCCAAGAATCCAACCTGAAGGGGATGGGAGATGATGGGAGGTGGACCATGTGTGAGGTAGGATTCCAAACCTCAATTTCTTGCCCAGGTGTCCCATTTCACAAAACCAAAATCAAAGAAAACTTAGTAAAAATTTCAAAATAGCAATCATGGGGCATTAAACCTCAAGGGCGGGCCCTTTTCTGAATTTGAGACCCTGTGTGCCTACTTTGGCTACTTGCCCACCACCAAACAAGGCCTGAAAACTGTTATTCGAACTAAAGAAAAAATAACCGTTTTGTTGTGTTTTGTTATAGCAGCTACTGCCAATTTACTTGGTTAAATCTGTCTTCATAATATCTACCTCCAAGTCTTCAACAATGTACAACCACAAATAAGAGTAACTGATGAGGGACGCCTGGGTGGCTCAGTTGGTTGGACGGCTGCCTTCGGCTCAGGGCGTGATCCTGGAGTCCCGGGATCGAGTCCCACATCAGGCTCCCAGCTCCATGGGGAGTCTGCTTCGCTCTCTGACCTTCTCCTCGCTCATGCTCTCTCTCACTGTCTCTCTCTCTCAAATAAATAAATAAAATCTTTAAAAAAAAAAAAAAGAGTAATCTGATGAGAAAAAATATATACTGCATATACAATATCTATTAATTCCTGTGTCAGACAATCTATCAACTACAAAGCAAACTGTCCTAAAATTTAAAGAAGACCACAGGAGTACCAGGTGGCTCAGTTAGTTAAATGTCCAACTCTAGATTTTTGTCTTAGGTCATGATCTCACGGTTGTGAGACTGGGCACCAAAGATTCTCTTTCTTCCTCTCCCTCTGCCCCTCCCCCACTCTCTAAAATAAATAAACAAACAAACAAACCAATCAACCAACCAACCAACCAAAAGGAAAAGCAAAGACGAATATGGCAACTAATAATTTTGGATTTTTTAACCTAGAAAACAAATACAGAATTTATTTATAAAAAGTACACAATTATAGCTGAAGCACCTTCTATGTGTAATGTTCAAGGGGCATCTACTGACCCCAGGGTAACAACTGGCAGAAGATGCATTTCAGGCCTTTGAAAACCATAAAACAACCATACATTTTTGAAAATCCTTGAAAAGCAAAGTGATGAGAAGGCAAATAGGTTTCTTCCTGATAACTAGGAAGAAAAGGAATAGTATGTAACATCAGATATATAGACATTTAAAAAATAAATTATTTTTAACTGGGGTGGGGAAATAATTTTTATGAGTTCAAAGGAAAGTGACTAGGCTCATTCTGACAAAACAAACAACTGAAGGGGGGAGGAGTCAAGATGGCGGAGAAGTAGCAGGCTGAGACTACTTCAGCTAGCAGGAGATCAGCTAGAGAGCTTATCTAAAGATTGCAAACACCTGCAAACCCATCGGCATATCGAAGAGAAGAACAGCAATTCTAGAAACAGAAAAACAACCACTTTCTGAAAGGTAGGACTGGCAGAGAAGTAAATCCAAAGTGACTGGAAGATAGACCCCGGGGGGAGGGGCCGGCTCCCGGCAAGCGGCCGAGCAACGGAGCACAAAATCAGGACTTTTAAAAGTCTGTTCCGCTGAGGGACATCGCTCCAGAGGCTAAACCGGGGCAAAGCCCATGCGGGGTCGGCGTGGCCTCAGGTCTCGCAGGGTCACAGAAGGATCGGGGGTGTCTGAGTGTTGCAGAGCTTGCGGATATTGGAACGGGAAAGCCGGCTACAGAGACAGAGCCGACAGTAAGATCTCAGCTCGGTGTTGCCTTGAACTGGTCGCAGGCTCGGTGAGCTCGGAGTGCGACCGGAGGTTAGGCAGACGGGAGTTACTAGGAGCTGTTCGCTGAGGGCGCACTGGGGAGCGGGCTCCGGGCTCCTCCGGGCCAGAGACCAGGAGGCCGCCCTTTGTATTCCTGTCCTCCGGAACTCTACGGAAAGCGCTCAGGAAACAAAAGCTCCTGAAAGCAAAGCCGAGTGGATCACTCAGCCCGGCCCGTGGTAAGGGCGGTGCAATTCCGCCTGGGGCAAAGACACTTGAGAATCACTACAACAGGCCCCTCCCCCAGAAGATCAACAAGAAATCCAGGCAAAACCAAGTTCACCTACCAAGGAGTGCAGTTTCAATACCAAGGAGAGCAGCAGAATTCCAGAGGAGGAGAAAACAAACCACGGAACTCATGGCTTTCTCCCTGTGATTTTTTAGTCTTGCAGTTAATTTAATTTTTTTCTTTTTCATTTCTTTTTCTCTTCTTCTGCTAAAAAATATTTTTAACTTTTACCCTTTTCTTTTTTAACGTTTTTTAACTAGTTTATCTAATATATATATATTTTCTTTTTTATACTTTTCTTTATTCGTTTTCTTTTTTTTAATTCTTTTTTTTCTTTTTTTTCTTTCTTTATTTTTGAACCTCTTTTTATCCCCAAATCAGAAGAGATCCCAATCTCTTCAATCTCTTTTTTTAATTCTTTTTTTAATTCTTGATTGAATTTTTAATTCAATCTCTTTTTTTTATTTATTTTTTTTTCTTTCTTTCTTTTTGAACCTCTTTTTATCCCCAAATCAGAAGAGATCCCAATCAGAAGAGATTGGGAGATCCCAATCAGAAGAGATCCCAATCAGAGGAGATCCCTCACCCAATCGTGAGGGGGGAGAAATCTCCCATCACGATTTGGGATCTCTTCTGATTTGGTTAAAGCATATTTTCCTGAGATTGTTGCCACCCTTTCAGTATTTTACTTGCTCCTTCATATACTCTTAGCTGGACAAAATGACAAGGCGGAAAAATTCACAACAAAAAAAAGAACAAGAGGCAGTACCAAAGGCTAGGGACCTAATCAATACAGACATTGGTAATATGTCAGATCTAGAGTTCAAAATGACAATTCTCAAGGTTCTAGCCGGGCTTGAAAAAGGCATGGAAGATATTAGAGAAACCCTCTCCAGAGATATAAAAGCCCTTTCTGGAGAAATAAAGGAACTAAAATCTAACCAAGTTGAAATCAAAAAAGCTATTAATGAGGTTCAATCAAAAATAGAGGCTCTCACTGCTAGGATAAATGAGGAAGAAGAAAGAATTAGCGATATAGAAGACCAAATGACAGAGAATAAAGAAGCTGAGCAAAAGAGGGACAAACAGCTACTGGACCATGAGGGAAGAATTCAAGAGATAAGTGACACCATAAGATGAAACAACATTAGAAAAATTGGGATTCCAGAAGAAGAAGAAAGAGAGAGGGGAGCAGAAGGTATACTGGAGAGAATTACAGGGGAGAATTTCCCCAATATGGCAAAGGGAACGAGCATCAAAATTCAGGAGGTTCAGAGAACGCCCCTCAAAATCAATAAGAATAGGCCCACACCCCGTCACCTAATAGTAAAATTTACAAGCCTTAGTGACAAAGAGAAAATCCTGAAAGCAGCCCGGGAAAAGAAGTCTGTAACATACAATGGTAAAAGTATTAGATTGGCAGCTGACTTATCCACAGAGACCTGGCAGGCCAGAAAGAGCTGGCATGATATTTTCAGAGCACTAAACGAGAAAAACATGCAGCCAAGAATACTATATCCAGCTAGGCTATCATTGAAAATAGAAGGAGAGATTAAAAGCTTCCAGGACAAACAAAAACTGAAAGAATTTGCAAACACCAAACCAGCTCTACAGGAAATACTGAAAGGGGTCCTCTAAGCAAAGAGATCTACAAGTGGTAGATCAGAAAGGAACAGAGACAATATACAGTAACAGTCACCTTACAGGCAATACAATGGCACTAAAATCATATCTCTCAATACTTACCCTGAATGTTAATGGGCTAAATGCCCCAATCAAAAGACACAGGGTATCAGAATGGATAAAAAAACAAAACCCATCTATATGTTGCCTCCAAGAAACTCATTTTAAGCCCGAAGACACCTCCAGATTTAAAGTGAGGGGGTGGAAAAGAATTTACCATGCTAATGGACATCAGAAAAAAGCAGGAGTGGCAATCCTTATATCATATCAATTAGATTTTAAGCCAAACACTATAATAAGAGATGAGGAAGGACACTATATCATACTCAAAGGGTCTGTCCAACAAGAAGATCTAACAATTTTAAATATCTATGCCCCCAATGTGGGAGCAGCCAACTATATAAACCAATTAATAACAAAATCAAAGAAACACATCAACAATAATACAATAATAGTAGGGGACTTTAACACTCCCCTCACTGAAATGGACAGATCATCCAAGCAAAAGATCAACAGGGAAATAAAGGCCTTAAATGATACACTGGATGAGATGGACATCACAGATATATTCAGAACATTTCATCCTAAAGCAACAGAATACACATTCTTCTCTAGTGCACATGGAACATTCTCCAGAATAGATCACATCCTCGGTCCTAAATCAGGACTCAACCGGTATCAAAAGTTTGGGATCATTCCCTGCATATTTTCAGACCACAATGCTCTGAAGCTAGAACTCAACCACAAGAGGAAGTTTGGAAAGAACCCAAATACATGGAGACTAAACAGCATCCTTCTAAAGAATGAATGGGTCAACCAGGAAATTAAAGAAGAATTGAAAAAAATCATGGAAACAAATGATAATGAAAATACAACAGTTCAAAATCTGTGGGAACACAACAAAGGCAGTCCTGAGAGGAAAATATATAGCGGTACAAGCTTTTCTCAAGAAACAAGAAAGGTCTCAGGTACACAACCTAACCCTACACGTAAAGGAGCTGGAGAAAGAACAAGAAAGAAACCCTAAGCCCAGCAGGAGAAGAGAAATCATAAAGATCAGAGCAGAAATCAATGAAATAGAAACCAAAAAAACAATAGAACAAATCAACGAAACTAGGAGCTGGTTCTTTGAAAGAATTAATAAGACTGATAAACCCCTGGCCAGACTTATCAAAAAGAAAAGAGAAAGGACCCAAATAAATAAAATCATCAATGAAAGAGGAGAGATCACAACTAACACCAAAGAAATATAAACTATTATAAGAACATACTATGAGCAACTCTACGCCAACAAATTTGACAATCTGGAAGAAATGGATGCATTCCTAGAAACATATAAACTACCAAAATTGAACCAGGAAGAAACAGAAAGCCTGAACAGACCCATAACCAGTAAGGAGATTGAAACAGTCATTAAAAATCTCCAAACAAACAAAAGCCCAGGGCCAGACGGCTTCCCGGGGGAATTCTACCAAACATTTAAAGAAGAACTAATTCCTATTCTCCTGAAACTGTTCCAAAAAATAGAAATGGAAGGAAAACTTCCAAACTCATTTTATGAGGCCAGCATCACCTTGATCCCAAAACCAGACAAGGATCCCATCAAAAAAGAGAGCTATAGACCAATATCCTTGATGAATACAGATGCGAAAATTCTCACCAAAATACTAGCCAATAGGATTCAACAGTACACTAAAAGGATTATTCACCACGACCAAGTGGGATTTATCCCAGGGCTGCAAGGTTGGTTCAACATCCGCAAATCAGTCAATGTGATACAGCACATCAATAAAAGAAAGAACAAGAACCATATGATACTCTCAATAGAGGCTGAAAAAGCATTTGACAAAGTACAGTATCCCTTCCTGATCAAAACTCTTCAAAGTAGGGATAGAGGGCACATACCTCAATATCATCAAAGCCATCTATGAAAAACCCACCGCAAATATCATTCTCAATGGAGAAAAACTGAAAGCTTTTCCACTTAGGTCAGGAACACGGCAAGGATGTCCATTATCACCACTGTTTTCAACATAGTACTAGAAGTCCTAGCCTCAGCAATCAGATAACAAAAGGAAATTAAAGGCATCCAAATCGGCAAAGAAGAAGCCAAATTGTCACTCTTCGCAGATGATATGATACTCTATGTGGAAAACCCAAATGACTCCACTCCAAAACTGCTAGAACTTGTACAGGAATTCAGTAAAGTGTCAGGATATAAGATCAATGCGCAGAAATCAGTTGCATTTCTCTACACCAACAACAAGACAGAAGAAAGAGAAATTAAGGAGTCAATCCCATTTACAATTGCACCCAAAACCATAAGATACCTAGGAATAAACCTAACCAAAGAGGCACAGAATCTATACTCAGAAAACTATAAAGTACTCATGAAAGAAATTGAGGAAGACACAAAGAAATGGAAAAATGTTCCATGCTCCTGGATTGGAAGAATAAATATTGTGAAAATGTCTATGCTACCTAAAGCAATCTACACATTTAATGCAATTCCTATCAAAGTACCATCCATCTTTTTCAATGAAATGGAACAAATAATTTTAAAATTTATATGGAACCAGAAAAGACCTCGAATAGCCAAAGGGATATTGAAAAAGAAAGCCAAAGTTGGTGGCATCACAATTCCGGACTTCAAGCTCTATTACAAAGCTGTCATCATCAAGACAGCATGGTACTGGCACAAAAACAGACACATAGATCAATGGAACAGAATAGAGAGCCCAGAAATAGACCCTCAACTCTATGGTCAACTAATCTTCGACAAAGCAGGAAAGAATGTCCAATGGAAAAAAGACAGACTCTTTAATAAATGGTGTTGGGAAAATTGGACAGCCACGTGCAGAAAAATGAAATTGGACCATTTCCTTACACCACACACAAAAATAGACTCAAAATGGATTAAGGACCTCAATGTAAGAAAGGAATCTATCAAAATCCTTGAGGAGAACACAGGCAGCAACCTCTTCGACCTCAGCCGCAGCAACATCTTCCTAGAAACATCACCAAAGGCAAGGGAAGCAAAGGCAAAAATGAACTATTGGGATTTCATCAAGATCAAAAGCTTTTGCACAGCAAAGGAAACAGTTAACAAAATCAAAAGACAACTGACAGAATGGGAGAAGATATTTGCAAACAACATATCAGATAAAGGACTAGTGTCCAAAATCTATAAAGAACTTAACAAACTCAACACCCTAAGAACAAATAATCCAATCAAGAAATGGGCAGAGGACATGAACAGACGTTTCTGCAAAGAAGACATCCAGATGGCCAACAGACACCTGAAAAAGTGCTCCATATCACTCGGCATCAGGGAAATACAAATCAAAACCACAATGAGCTATCACCTCACACCAGTCAGAATGGCTAAAATCAACAAGTCAGGAAATGACAGATGCTGGCGAGGATGCGGAGAAAGGGGAACCCTCCTACACTGTTGGTGGGAATGCAAGCTGGTGCAACCACTCTGGAAAACAGCATGGAGGTTCCTCAAAATGTTGAAAACAGAACTGCCCTATGATCCAGCAATTGCACTACTGGGTATTTACCCTAAAGATACAAACGTAGTGATCCAAAGGGGCACGTGCACCCGAATGTTTATAGCAGCAATGTCCACAATAGCCAAACTATGGAAAGAACCTAGATGTCCATCAACAGATGAACGGATAAAGAAGATGTGGTATATATACAAAATGGAATACTATGGAGCCTTCAAAAGAAATGAAATCTTGCCATTTGCGACAACATGGATGGAACTAGAGCGTATCATGCTTAGCAAAATAAGTCAAGCGGAGAAAGACAACTATCATATGATCTCCCTGATATGAGGAAGTGGTGATGCAACATGGGGGCTTAAGTGGGTAGGAGAAGAATCCATGAAACAAGATGGGATAGGGAGGGAGACAAACCATAAGTGACTCTTAATCTCACGAAACAAACTGTGGGTTGCTGGGGGGAGGGGGGTTGGGAGAAGGGGGGTAGGGTTATGGACATTGGGGAGGGTATGTGCTTTTGGGTAAATTGGAAGGGGAGGTGAACCATGAGAGACTATGGACTCTGAAAAACAATCTGAGGGGTTTGAAGTGGCGGGGGGGTGGGAGGTTGGGGGTACCAGGTGGTGGGTATTATAGAGGGCACGGCTTGCATGGAGCACTGGGTGTGGTGAAAAAATAATGAATACTGTTTTTCTGAAAATAAATAAATTTGAAAAAAAAAGTAAAAAATTAAAAAAAAAACTGAATATGCAATTAAGATGAACCAACAGAAAAGGCAGGATATGCTTAAAAGCAATGTATGGTCCTTTCTTTGACCAAGGTATGTAACATACACAAAATCTGCACAAAACTTAAGAGACCAAAATAATACAAATGAAATGTACCCTCAAATAACGTCAGGGAGACTATAGCTGAAAATAGACTAAGACTCAAAGAAGATACTAAAAGTAACAAAAGAAACTTTTACTATTGTATTTGACACAAGAAACAAAGAAAAGATGTTAAAAAAAAAAAAAAAGAAGAAGAAAGAAGAAGAAGAAGAAAGAAAAGATGTTCATACCAGGACAGATAATGTATTGTTCACAATGGTAAATCCTATTTCGCAAATATCATTCCATTTGATTTTGAGAGGGTAAGATATATATCATAAAGAATGAATGAATTCTTTAACACGAGAGTGAGTGAATGAATGAGTAAGAAGACAATAGACCCTGCATTTAGATGAAAATTCCACAAAACAACTTCTGGTAAGCTTAAGTAGCCACTCCCAGAAGAATTATATCCACCATAAGAAAACTTGCAGGTTCATGCCATTAAAACCATTTTGCCTAAAGTCTCTGTTGACTTTCATTTCACTCATGCAGCAACAGGAATTTACAGCCCTTGCTATTCTTCATGTTTCATCAGAATTCAACACTGATGATCACTCCCTCCTCACATTTTTGGTCTCCCTAATGAAACCTATAAATTTCCTCCAAACATTCTGGCCACTCCTGGGTTTGCAGATTTATTTGCCTCTTATTGGTCATTTAATGTTGGATTCCTCATCAGTGTCCCTTACAAGCCAACACAGATATACCATAACATCTCTGACCAAACATTTCCTTTATACTCGAGACCTATATATCCAACTACCTAATTAATCTCTCAATTTGTCCGTCACAAAGGTATTTTAAAACACATCCATATCTATGCTTATGATCTGCACCCCCAACCACAGCCTCAAATGTGGTCCTTTCCTAGACCTCCCTCTCTCGGGGTAATATCTCCTCTCATTCAGATAGAGAAAGCCAGAAAAACAAACAATCAAAAAACCCAGATACATTCTTGACCCTACCTTCTCATCCTCAGTCCCTCACCAAACCTTGAGATTTTAACCTTGTAACTTTTCCTCAAATCTATCACCTCCTCTACATACCCTGCTATACTAAACAAGTAATGAATTTCTCTCGCTCAGATAACTGCAGATATCTCAATTCATCATCCCCCTGTGGTCAATCCTACTTGCTTCCATCCTGCCTTTGGCTGCCTTGTAGCCAAAATGATCTTTTGAAATCCAATTTTATCACCAGCATGACCTACCTTATTACAACCCTTTACTGATTTCCTACTACCTGTTCTTACCCTGGGTTATCACCTTACTCTCCATCCTCATCTCACTCAACACTTTCTTCCACTCTCTACTCTGTGAATTCCAACACCTTCCAGCCACATAGTCCCTACAAAAGCTGTTTCCTCAAACTTGAATGCGTGGTCCTCCCTAATTCATCCTTCTTCACTGTATTACTTTCTATCAATACCTCTGATCACAGCTCACCTTTTTCCAGATTTTCATAGTAGCATGGACTTACTGTTATATGATTAACCAATTAAATGTAGCTTCCCAGGTCTCCTGTGTGGCTTAGTCAGTTAAACGTCTGACTGTTGACTTCAGCTCAGGTCGTGATCGCTCAGTTGTGAGATGGAGCCCCACGTCTGGCTCCACGTGGACTCAGCTCACTGCGGAGTCTGTCTGCGATTCTCTCTCCCCATCTCTGTCTGCCACTCCCCTCACTCAGGCACTCTCTAGACAGATAAAAAAAAAAAAATCTTTTTTTTTTTTTTTTAAAGATTTTAGTTATTTATTTAACAGAGAGAGACAGTGAGAGAGTGACTGCTAGCAGGGACAGTAGGAGACAGAGAAGAGTCTTTCTGCCAAGCAGGGAGCCCGGAGTAGGACTCAATCCCAGGACCCTGGGATCATGACCTGAGCTGAAGGCAGATGCTTAATGATTGAGCCACCCAGACAACCAGGTAAAATCTTTAAAATAAAAAAATTTAAAATGTAGCTTCCCCATTGGACTATAAACTGCATAAGGTCAGGGAATAAAGTTGCTAATATTCAATATCTTACATCTACCACATAATATAATGCCAGGCAATCAAGTTCTTGTCAGATAAGTTAAGGTTGTTCTAATTTGAGAAATCCTGCTGGACAATGAAGAGGACAAGACTTTTTTATTGGTGATTGAGTCATGAGGACAACCTAATTTGGAACTCACAGTTTCTAGGAATATTAAGGGGTTGATATTTCTACATTTACTAAATATATATGCAAAACATACATGCCATCTTAGACAAAATTTCAGTCTGGCAACATCACACAAATCTTGAATTTCAAGCTTTTAGTTAACAATAGTCTTCAGCAGAAGTTTATTAGGACCTCCATTTAACTCCCTGTCAATACCACAACTTGACACTTCTTAGCATGTAAGTTTATTTTTAAGTAGTGTCATTTTTCTCCATTTAGACTGATAACCTTTTTCTTTTCAGTGCTCAAGTTTATTGTATTATAACCTATTATCTTTGATGTCATCTCATGAGTACAAAATTGTTCTGGAACAGATTTACAAACTCCCAACAAACTCATCAGTAATTCCACAACTCCCATGGACAGCATCCAAACCCCCTCACTGGCCATTCATTTATAGACATGTCTGTTTATTCCCAGCCTGAGAAACAGATTGCTAGAGGTGTCTGGGTGGTTCAGACAGTCAGACTGACTGACAACAGTCAGTTAAGCGTCTGACTGTTGACCTCAGCTCAGGTCATGATCTCAGGGTCCTGGGATCAAGCCCTGCATTGGGTTCCCTGCTCAACAGGGAGTCTGCTTCTCCCTCTTCCTTTGCCTTTCCCATTGCTTGTGGGTTCTCTCTCTCTCTCTCTCTAATAAATAAGTAAAATCTAAAAGAAAGGAAGGAAGGAAAGGAAAAAAAAAAAGAAAAGACTGCAACTAGTTCTTTTCTATTTTCTCTCAATTATCTTTTACCTAACTATTATTTGCAACTTTCCTTTAATCAGAGATTCCTCCAGTCCTTTGAAAATTTCCAGTGTTTCTAATGCAATCAAAAAAACTTTTCTAAAATCTTTGTACCACACAGAAACACTGCCTCAGACTGGGGAAATTCAATATACACACTAAACACCTTTACAAAACAAAAAACGTCTAATGTATCTGATTCAACCAATTACAGTGCAAATTTCTTTCCCACACAAGTTCCCTTTGATAAATAAATCTCACAGCTTTGAAACAAGGTAGTTTATGGATAGAAATGATAAATGTACTTTTCCTATCTGTAGAAAAATAAGATCACAATATCCATGGCAAGATTAACACAACCAGACCAGTATCTAAGCTTGTAAAAAAATAGAAATGACCACTATAAATGACTGCTTTCCTCCATTTATTTTATCTAGCTAGAATGCATATATTAAGCCATCTATCAAGAAACAAAAAGGTTATCTCCTATACTTACCTGTAGGTGTATGCCAAGAAATGTTGTCATTACAAATTAGTAAGATAAGAATGTGCAGAAGGAGAGCACCCCTGATTTGCTTAACTTCTAATAACTTGAAAATACCTCCAAAATAATTTATATCCTGACCCGGAAAGCCAATTCAAATACAGTGAAATAAAATGCCAGCCATTTCTTATATTGGTGTTATTTCTTAATGCCCTATAGTAGCTTTATTCTAACATAAGAGTTGAGAATAGGGGAAGAAACAGGAACATTAAACAATCAAATACATTCATATCTGTGCCTGCAAACAAATAAGCATTTAGGTGCTTCTACTCCTATTTTTTTTCTTTTTTAATTTGACAGAGAGAGATCACAAGTAGGCAGAGAGGCAGGCAGAGAGAGAGGAAGGGAAGCAGGCTCCCTGCTGAGCAGAGAGCCCGATGGGGGACTCGATCGATCCCAGGACCCTGAGATCATGACTGGAGCCGAAGGCAGCGGCTTAACCCACTGAGCCACCCATGCGCCCCTTCTACTCCTATTTTTATCTTAACATAATTATTTAGATTAGCACTTGTGATAGGCAAAATAAAAGCCTCCCCAAAGTGTCTATATATCCTAATCCCTAGAAACTGTGAATATGTTAGATTATGAGACAAAAAGGAATGAAGGCTGCAAACGAAGTTGAGGTTACTAATCAGCTGACTTTGAGATAGGGAGATTTTCCTGGATTGCCTGGGTAAATCCAATGTAATCCTGAGTGTCCTTATTTGTGCTAGGAGGAAGTACAGGAGGAGAACCTGAGAGATAGCAATCCCTGACCTTGCAGGCTTTGAAGATCGAGAAAGGAACCATGAGCCAAGCAATGTTGTCTTGCCTTGAACCTGCAAAAGGCAAGCAAATGATTCCTTCCCTAGCCGGAGAAGAAGCCCAGCTTTGATTTTAGCCCACTGAAACCCTTCTGACCTCTGACCTCAAGAAGTGTAAGTTAATAAATTTTTGTTTTAAGCCACTACCTTTGTTGCAATTTGTTGCAGCAGCCATAGAGCCATAGAAAACTAATACACTACTTTGCAATGAACAAAAATTTTAAATATCCTATTATTTCTAAACATAATAATAAATTAACCATTTTACTTTAAATACCTTGTAGTTTAAAAAAAAAAAAAAACACCTCAGAGTCTACTTCAGACCTCAATAAAACAATCAGTTACTTCTCCTTAGGTCATAGTTTCCTTCTTTTTAATATAATAGAGTTTGTTGGAATGTTGTTAAGGTTCCTTTGAGCTCTAAAGTTCTTTGTGCCCTTGTCTCATAAATGCTAATTATAAAAAGTTGTCTGAGCTTTGGCTTTTTCTATGAAATCATTTTGTTAACCTCTAATGAGCTTTTTAACAAAAGTAGTCATGTTAAAATAAATCTGATGTAAGTTCACAAAATTATTCATAATAACCTACTGCTTTTCACTTGAGGTCCCTAACAATTTCTTTGCTTTACTATGGCACTTCTCTCATCTTTCAAAAAGACCAGTTCAAGTGAAGGAATGTTTCAGTTAGGAATTGCTTGCAGCTTTTTTGCTGTTACCTCAGGAAAAGCAAGGGGGGGTACAAATGAGTACAGTGCAGAATTTTGCTTTTAAATAATTCTTAACACACAGATTTTTAAGGGGTTCAATAAAGCATTATCGAGAGATGAAACAGTATTATTATCTCCATTTTAAATAGCTAAAAAGCCTTCCCTGTAAACTTTTACAAGTCCTAGATATATCACTTGATATGTACAGTCTAAAACAAACAAACAAAAGTACTCATTTTCATTGCATTTAACCATAGTGAATTTCTTCCTCTTCAAAAAAGAGAGTATGTCACCAACTGAAAAGAAGCCAAACAAGGAGAGTTAAGTCACATTACATAATGGGCTGCTAAGTGTCCTTTAAGTTGAACAGTCAAAATATCATTAGAATACATGATAGTGCTTTCAATAAATACAACTTAAGGACATCATTTGAAACTAAATTTTATGCATCAATGTTCTCCTGACATTAAATGAATTTAACTAACCAAGTAACTGACTGTTAAGACCAGTAGGTGAAAAAACTCAGAGGGTTACACATGTGCCACATTTTCTCCTTCACAATCATAAATTTGCCAAATCGTAAAGGTATTTGCAATTTTCTGTAACTGTCATATCTGTTGTGTAAAATTTTACTGAACAAAATGTTTGATTTTCAATAGATTGGAGGGCAGAAAATGAATAAGAAAAAAAAAAAAAACATCGGGCAGAGGATTCTAAGTAGTATGGAAAATGAGCAGAAAAGGTTGAGACAAACCTCTTGCAAAAGAAAACAAAAGACAATTTTTAAAAAGACAAACTTACACAAGGAGAGAATAGAATGGTGGTTTCCAGAGGTGAGGGGAGTAGAGCAAATGCAGAGATGTAGGTCAAAACATATAAGCTTTCTCTCTTTTTTGTTCTTATTTATTGTTTTTAAGTTTTTATTTTAATTCCAGTTAGTTAACACACAGTGTTATATTAGTTTCAGGTATACAATATAGTAATTCAAAAATTCCATACATCACCTGGTACTCATCGTAAGTGCCCTCCTTAATACCCATCACCTATTTGAACCATACCCTAACCCACTTTAGTCTGTCTCTCTCTTTTTTATCCTCTGAGTGTTTGTTTCGTTTTTTAAATTCCACATATGAGGAGCACCTGGGTGGCTCAGTGGGTTAAACCTCTGCTTTCAGCTCAGGTCATGATCTCAGGGTCCTGGGATCCAGCCCCACATCAGGTTCCCTACTCAGGGAGCCTGCTTCCCCTTCTCTCTCTGCCTGCCTCTCTGCCTACTTGTGATCTCTCTCTTTCAAATAAATAAATAAAATCTTAAAAAAAAAAACTCCACATATGAGTAAGATCATATGGTATTTGTCTTTCTCCAACTTATTTGTTTTAACTATGCACTCTCTAGCTCCATCCACATCATTGCAAATAGCAAGATTTCATTCTATTTTAAGGTTGAATAATATCCCACTGTATATATAACCACATCTTTATCCATTCATCTATCAGTGGACACGTGGGCTGCTTCCATAATTTGGCTATTATAAATAATGCTGCTATAAACATAGGAGTGCATGTATCCCTTTGAATACATTTTGTATTTTTATTGAATTTTGTATTTTGAGTTTTTGTATTTTGGGGTTGTATTTTGGGGATACATGCACTGCTATAAACATAGGAGTGCATGTATCCCTTTGAATACATTTTGTATTTTTATTGCATTTTGTATTTTGAGTTTTTGTATTTTGGGGTTGCTACGATCCAGGTTACATTCCTGGATCATAGTGTAATTCCTGGATCGTAGGGCAGTTCTATTTTTAACTTTCTGAGGAACCTCCAGATTGTTTTCCACAGTGGTTGCACCAGTTTGTTGTTTATCGACAAACTTTCAGTTATAAGATGAAGTTCTATGGATCTAATGTACAACATGGTGACTACCATTAATAATACTGCAATGTACACTTGAGATCTGTGCTAAGAAAGAATATCTTAACTGTTACCATCACATACACACAAAAAATGGTAACTATGTGAGATGATGGGTATGCCAGTTAACTGGATCATGGTAATCATTTTACAATGGATACTATGTCATTACACTGTACACCCTTTAAAAATAAAATAACATTGTTTTACATGCAAAAAAAAAAAAGAAAGAAAGAAAGCTGTCAGGAAGTTTGGCGTAAAGTGCAAATGGAACAAGAAAACTGTAATGGAGGCTATATTATTGGAGGAAAGAGATGTCTCAAAAGGGAAACAATTACAAATAAATGGAAATAGAAATGAAAAATGCATTTAATAGGAAAAAAAAAAAAAAAGAAAAAAACCCTCCCAAACACCACACACACACACACAGAATATATCAGAAGCAAATCCATATACTACCTATCTTATGAGATAGAAGTAAAGAGTTTGGGAGAGAAGGAGAAGACCTAAAAACAGGGGGGGGGGGGGAAGGAGTATGAAAAAGAGGAAGAGAGAAGGGGAGGCATTGAGCGGGGAGGGACTGAGAGGAAGGTAGAGCAAAAGCATCAATACCCCCACATTTTGCTTTCTCCCCAAGGCTTGGTCCTTCAGGAGAGCTCAAAGGCCAAATGAGATTCTGCTGAGCCTTTGTTCCTAATTCAGTTCTTTGTTTACATCTCCCTCATGAATTCTGCCTTTTAATTGAATAGTCCCCCAGAAGCCTGGTTTTGTAGCTTCTGTTTATTCACATGGCTCTGTATGTCACAGATGGTCCAAGACTGCAAGTGGGTGTGTGTGCACGTGTACGTTGACTGTTAGTTTTTTTTTTTCTTGCTTCCTTCCCCATTTTAGTGTACGGAACTCTTTTAATTTGCTTTTATCTTTTTATTTTGAAATCATCTCAAACTTAGAGAAAAGTTGCAAGAATAATACAAAGAACTCCTGTATATCCTTTACTAACCAAATTCAATTTTCAACATGCTGTCACATTTGTTCTCTCTTTATCTTTACATATGTTTAACACTTATTCTATATAATTCTATACATTTAGTCTATATAATTTCATACAATTTATTTATACTTCCTAAACAATTTGACAGTAGATGGCATACAACATGCCCTTAATCCTCCAGTGTTTCCATGGTATATATTTCCAAACCACAGAATATTCTCTTACATACCCTTGACACTATTATCAAATTCCGAAACTTTAACATTGACACAATATGATTATATAGGACAGAGTTCAGCAACCCTGTGGGCCAAACCCTGGCCTGCCAACTGATTCTGTAAATAAAATTTTACTGGAACACAAGCCCATTCTTTGTGTATTGTCCATGGCAACAATGTGAACAAGAGCAAAATTGGGTGTTTGTTGCACGGAGAGCCAAATGGCCTGCAAAGCCTAAAAAATTTACTATTTGGTCCTTTACAGAAAAAATTTGATCACAATATAATTTATAGTCCATATTCCACTGTCAATTATCTCAAGAAAGTCCTTTTTAACTGTATTTTCCAGTCTAGGGTTTAATCAAGGGTCATGAGTTGTACTTAACTGGCACTTCTCAGAGTCT
This sequence comes from Neogale vison, assembly GCF_020171115.1. Classification (NCBI taxonomy): domain Eukaryota; kingdom Metazoa; phylum Chordata; class Mammalia; order Carnivora; family Mustelidae; genus Neogale; species Neogale vison. The sequence goes on along the minus strand of NC_058091.1, from coordinate 72,458,958 downwards.
CCTCTTATCCAGGATAATTCCTCAGCCTTTCTTTGTCTTGCATGACATTGTTATTTTGAGGAAGAAAAGCCAGGTATTTTTTTTTTTTAAGAAAAAAAAACCTATTTGGGGTTTATCTGGCATTTCCTCATGATTAGATTCAGATAATACACTTGTTGTCAGAACGTTATAAAAGTGATTTTATGTTCTTCAACGTAAAGAGGGCCTCCCTCTTTAATGATGGTCATTTTGATGTTGTTTCTCCATTATATAGGTATTATTTTTTTGTACTTGCAATTAATAAAAAATCTTTGGGAGACGCTTTAGGAGCATGTAAATATTCTGCTCTCGGTCAAACTTCTCCTGCCCCCAATTTAACACCAATTGATGATTCTTTCCCAAATCAATGTTTACTATTATTAATGCAAAATGAAAATATTCCTAATTTGTTTGTAGTATCACAAAATCCAAGATTCTATCATTTTGTTATTAGAAATCAGATGTTCAGAAATACTAAATGATTTATCTACAGCTACCTATTTTTCAAGTAGCTCTTTCAAGAACTTTATAACTTTTAAAACTCTTGAACTTCCATGGTCCTAAATTCTCTCAGGCTACAGACTACTAATTCAGGCAAATGTTCTCAAGACTGAAATAATCAGAATTTCTTGCACATCAGCATATAAAATGTATCTTATGAAGCTACCACTTATGCTCAAAAAGCTATGTTTTTAAACTTCCATTGTTTTTTACTTTATCTTTTTTCATTTAAAGATTTTATTTATTTAGGAAAGGGAGAGAGAGAGAAAGAGAGAAAGCAAGCGTAGGTGTGGGGAGAGGGTAGAGAGGGTGAAGCAGACTACCTGCTGAGCAGGGAGCCCAACAGGGGGCTAGATCCCAAGACCCTGGGATCATGACCTGAGCGGAAGGCAGACACTTAACTGCCTGAACCATGCAGGTTCCCCATTGTTTTTACTTTAGAATGAACTTCACTTCTATAGTAGAGAAGAAGTAGTAGTAGAGAAGTAAAGTAGAGAACACCCACAACAACCAATATGGGGGCACTTAGCTGGCTCAGTCAGTGGACCAAGTGACTCTTGATCTCTGAGTTGTGAATTTGAGCTCCATGTTGGGTGTAGAGATTACTTAAAAATAAAATCTTTAAAAACTTTAAAAAAAAAAAAACTAACAAGTTTTGGATAATATCTATTTTGAGTCTGCCCATAGATCATCCCTTTCCACTTAATCTACCAGGGCCACAAATCACAGTTCAGTCATCACTATCTCAGGCTTAAGCAGTTAAGGCATAAAGTTTACAGACTATATTAGTTTGCTAAGACTGTCATAACAAAAAACCACAAACTGTATGACTGAAACCATTGAAATTTATTTTCTCACAATTCTGGGAACAGAAGTCTAAGATCAAGGTGTCATAGGTTTGGTTTCTTCTGTGGCCTCTCTCCTTCACTTACAGATGCCCTCCTCCTCACTGTATTTGTCTGTGCCCTAATCTCCTCTAGTAAGGACTCCAGTCATATAGGATTAGGGCTCACCATATGACCTTATTTTTTGTACCTACTTATGGCCTTCATTTTAAGTACCTCTTCAAAGGCTCTGTCTTTGAATGCAGTCACATTCCGATGTACTGGGAGTTAGGACTTCAAACACATGAATGTGGAGGAGACACAATTCAGCCCCTAAGAGGGACCCATAACTAAGATAATCGCCATAAAACTATGACTTTTCTAGGACACAAAACTATACCAACTTATACATTAGGCTCTTCTAATTCCAAGGGGGATCATAATGGTAAAAAACCTGAAAGTCATCCTGTGGGTGGAATGTGAATGTTTACTTGAAGGAGAGGTAACAAGTGGGGGAGGCGTGATGGCCACCAACAAAGAGATAAATTTAGAAACTTACCTCTTTTAAATCACTCACAAAAGTTTGAACTTGACCAAGCTTTCATTTTTCAATGAAAAAAAGTGATCTTTCTAACTTATCTGACACTAGAGGGAAAATGAGTGATGTCAGAAAATAGGATAAATGCTCAGAATAAACTGAGGATTGAAAGAATGGCAAAGAGTGGGAAAAAGAGGCTGTGTGTTTGGATTTATATGTTCCTTTTCTCAAATGAAACTTAACTTTCAGACAGAAAGCTTTTGATGGCTCCATCCATAAAAATTGTTAAAGTTTCCTCAACTTCTACAACACTGAAAAGTCATGATTGCCTCAGGCAGAAGCAAGAAATGAAATATCCTCATACCAAAGGCTCAGTGTCATTGTATTTTTCTCTGGAGCACAATGTATGCCCCAAACTGTCAATGACACAACGTCAGGAAAAGACACTGCTAAAAGAAAAAGATCATGTCCGAGAGTTGCAAAAGCAGTTAAAAATGATTCAACTACAACTGAAGCCATACAATGCACTAATAGCTTAAGAGCTATTAGTAATTATGACATACCACCTCTCAGGCCAAGAACCGTCCATTGCCTTTCAACATTCATTTTATACTGTAATTTTTTAAACAACCTCCTTTACAGAAAGTGGGTACGTGATGATATAAAATGAGTACATCCTCTCTGTTCACTTTGAATTTCAAAACTTGCCTTTATGGGAAGCTAAGGTAGAAGCATCACAGCACAGTGTTTGTGGACAAACAGGGGATCTAGCATCAGGCTGTCTGGGCCAAATCCTGGTCCTGTCATTTATCAGCTACTGTGAGCCTGGGCCAGGCACTTAATCTCTCTGTGGCTGTTTCCTCATTTGAAAAATGGAGATAATAAGAGGTAGTAAGCACCTCATTTACTTGCTGGGAGAATTATACAAGATAATATATTTAAAGAGTGCCTTATACATAGAAACAATTTAAGAGGGAAGATATATTCTGTTGGCAATCAGGAGGCAGTGAACATTTCAGACAGGGCTCACATGACCAGATTCTTGTTTCAGATAACTCACTTTGAGAGCACAGTAAAAGATGGATTGATTAGAGGTCATTTGTGCAGCCAAAGTAGGAGACCAGATAAGAAGACTACTGCAACAGTCCAAGAAAGCTATTCTGAGGGTCTTAACTGAAGCAGCATTTGGAACAGGCTGGAGGTACAGAGAGTTATGTGAGATTTTAAAGAGACAGTACAGGATTTTGTGTAAGAAAGAGGAGGAATCAGTTGGGTAACTAGAACTAGGAAGGATTATAATGAAGCACACTTGAGAGCAAATGATGTAATTGCTTTTAAATGTGGTGAGACTGAGATATACCCCTAGGCATCCCGGTGGTATACTATCTTAAAAAGATCTAAAGCATAAAGGAGAGGCCTGAGCTAGAATACCATTTTGATTGACAGTCCATCATATTTTACTGATGAGAAAAACATTTTAAATTTATTTTAGAGAAGAAACAGATGGCCCTTCCTAATAAAAAGGAGGGTTTACAGCCACATCCTAGTATCAAGTTTGGGGTCAGTATTTTTGTACAGTATTTTAAAATAATATCAAAGTCATTTGATCAAAATCACATTCATTTTTCAAAATCAGGACTGGTATTGACAGACCAAGCCCCTTTCTTTAAAAAAAAAAATGTAGGAATGGGGCACCAGGGTGGCTCAGTAATTAACTGTCTGCCTTAAGCTCAGGTCATGATCCCAGGGCGCTGGGATCCATTCCTGCTTGCGTTCCCTCTCTCGCTGTCTCTCTGTCAAATAAATAAATAAAATCTTAAAAAAAAAAAAAAAAAGAAGAAGTAGGAAGGATATTTTACAAATACAAGTTTTCTGCTGTTCCACTCATTATTTCATTCTGTAATTCCCAAAGAGGACATTCACAACGCAGATCTAATTCTGCTGCCCAAGAATGACACCTCCCCGTGGCAACCCTTGTGTTCACCAGCACTTTTTCCTCTCCTCCCAGGAAGGGATCTAGTTTTTATTGGGACCATATAAACAGACATTCAAAAACATCTCACATAGTATCTTGATCATGAATATATGTTCAGAATGTCCTGTGCAGAGAAGCACCCTCTTTGTGTGAGGTCAACTCATGTGAAACTATGTCAGCAGTATTGTCAGCTAGGTGTGAATCTTTGGATAAAATACATACAAATAATTCACTGGAGAATCTTAACTCATTTTAATAAAGCAGGTTTATTTTACTAAGTATCTAAAATATATAGATTTAATTGTTAATTTTCAACCCTCTTTTAACTATAATTTGGTAGTCTTTAAATAATTTAGTTTCATTCATGGGTAAGAAAATATAATTTTACTTTGGTTTGATTCCACGAATTACTGTATATTTTTCAGGTTTATGGTTGATTACTTATTTAAGTTCTGGAAACCTTTAAATAATTCCTGAGGAACTTGGACAATATGACATTATGTTCTGGAAGATGATAAATGTCATCAACAAGCATGGGTTCTTTCTAAACTGTTCTAAAAAATCAATCTGGAGTTTTAAAAAAAAAATAAAATCTTACTTGGTTGTGATAACAACCTTCCATGTGTTTACTGTTCCAAACACTTACTAAATAAAAAGGCAATGAAAAGTTAAAATGTGATTTCCAAATTTTATGAAGAAGTCAGAGCAATCAAGTCAGGAAGAATAAAAATGTTTACCCATTTCGGTATGAAATTATCCTGACTTAAATTTTAAGAAAAGTAACACACGACTAATAAAGCAAGCCAACTTTATTTCAGGAAAGAAGCTAACAAATTCTATTAAAGAAAATGCACATTGTTACACTTTGGAATCTCTAGCAGATGTAGCCAAGAGAAAGAGAGACACAAAGAGGGAAAAGGTAATAACATTATTTTCATAGTGGCGTTCAACATTTACCAAAAAGTTGCAATCTCTTTTCTATAAGCTATAAATTAAAGTCTAAAAGCTAAACTTCAAGAGAACTAATTACCACAAATCAACTAATATTTAAAAGCACCAAGAAAAGGCTACATTCACCCAGTTCTTTCTAAAATACTCGAAAGCAAAAAACCCTTTTGTTTAAAAAGCAGTTGATATTTGTGATGTAAACTTGACACATACAGAATGTATTCAAATATACAAGTAAGACACTGATGATTTTTTTTCCATCAGCAATAGAGCAGAGTTGATGACAATTAAAGTTCCTACTTAAAAACACCCTCTTTTCACAGGTGTATGAGAAGAGGCACAGCTCAATTTCGAGGCATTACAATAGCTTTTCTTGCCATTTTTTTCCCAAATGCCATTGCCACTGCCAGCAAATGAAAGGGCCTGGAAAGAAGAACTATGCACTCCCTGTAATAAAGGCATGTTTAACCATCACTGTACTTAGCACGTATGTGCTAATGCTATTTAAAACTGGCTGAAAGAGGGGGTGTGCCATTCCTCCCTACTTGGAGTTAATGAATGCAGCCAATATTTGCAGACGATGTTGATATCGGTGTTCAGTGGGGAAAAGGGTTAGACAAAGATTAAAGGGTTTTAAGACTGGCACGATTTTGCTGGAAGTTCATGGATGGCTTCCCACCTTACCTACACCTCCCCTCTGCATGCCACTGTTTTCTGATACCGATACCTGTGTACACATCAGAGCTGCCCTTTTGCCCTCCTCACTGGATCCAGTCCAATGTGGCCTTGCATTGGTGGCTGTAATGGGATACACACCCTCCCCCAGCACAGAGAGACACCTGTGGTTTATTTGCCCTCCACATGAACTATCCTGGTAGCTGGAGATCTGCTTGGTACCCTACCCTATACTTGTGCCAGGACTGCCTGCATGTACCCCCGGCCACCTATCTACTCTGGGAAGTAGAATTCATGTAACCAGAGAACCCTCATTCCCCTCATTCAACTTTTATCCTGATAAAGGTAAACAAAATAATGCTATGACACAAGAGTGCAGATACAGGCCATTTTGCATGTTTATGGTCTTTTTGTCACTTCAGGTGAGAGAGGATCTCAAATACATGTGGGGTTTGGTTGGTTGGTTTTTTTGGCCAAAGGAAAGAGAACTGTGCCTTGGATTCCTGTTACTTAAAACAGTTTCATAGTTGCTTTGTGTTCCACCTGCCCACCTCAAAGAAAAGCACTATTATAGCTAGAAAAAAAGGGTTTTTTTAAAGAGTATTTTAAAAGTTTTGCTAATTCGCTGACAAATTAAGAAGTGCTCTCAGTTATAGGCTAAGGTATATCGCTAGGAAATAAAATCCCTAGGATACCAAATTCAGCAGCTGTTCAGTATAGCACTTCCTTTTCCTGGACGAACAGGTAAGTGGAGCATTCTGTTCCACACCAGCCTGACTGCAGCTCCCTCCTGGCTTCATCTTCCTCACCCAGGCAGCTGGGTTCCCACTCCTTCCTGAGGAGCTGCAGAGGAAGCCAGCTATTCCCTATGGGTAGAAACAGATGAGTCTGAGGCTGGGGTAACACCTCAGCACACACAGACCATACCAGAGTGGCCCTGGGATTGTTCCAGCTGCCAAAAAGTTGTTCAGCAACATGCCCACACTCTAAGACCCAGAAGACTTCTGGTCCTGCACAATGCTAGACATGTGCTCAGTGGCGCAGGTGTTCACAAGAGCTTTACTCCCCAGCATCAACAAAATAGTATAGTTCTGGTGCTAAGTCATTGCAAATAATTAGATATCTCAGAAAAACAAACGAACAAACAAACAAAAAGTACGTTTTACTTCTGAAATGATATTAGTACTTAAAATATTAGTGGGGCAAAACAGTCATCCTGGCCAACCTCAGGTAGATAATTCTCACTACAACATCTTGTTTCAAGTTCTTATTTACAAACTAAACAAAGTCATATAAAGCCCTGTATTGACTCAATTCCACTGTCCAAATTCCACTGTAACAAAATCCATCTTAACTCACACAGAGTGTTTACAGATCAGGGTGGTCAAACCAAGCTTGCCCAGGTCCTCTTTGTAGTAAACAGATGGGAGGGTAGGGTAATTTTTAATCTCAGTGGTTGTGAAAGAGTGGGTGTCACACATAGGTTTTCTCTCTGTTTCCTTTAAGGGAAATGCTTTGTTTGGGTAGACCATAGTGTAGTTTTGGTAGGATTTGAAAGAAGAATGATAAGAAAGAATTGTTAATTGCTCACTGAAGACAGAACAAAAGGAAGAGAAAGTTTTTCTTTTCTCTTGGCACACTAGAAAATTTAGTGCCTTAATTTTACTTAATACTATTTATTTTCCTACTTATTAGAGCTCCTGCATTCTGTCTTGTGGTTAAAACAGTCTATTCTTCCACAAATTCTTTCTTACACTTGAGTATTCTGGAAATAGTCTAAGGACACTACCTGAGGCCATCTACTATCACAACCAAATTCAGTGGCTTTCTCAACCTCTCAGTTCCCCTTGGCTTTCTCCCATTACTCTAAATTGGTTTTGTTCTTACCTTCCACACTACTGGCTATGAATTAGATGAAGCCTTTTCGTCCCTCCTCGGTCCAGCCTTAGGCCAATGCTCCCCGACTTTTCTCATTCCTCCCTCAAGGACCTGGTTCACTTTAAGTACTACAGAGAGCCTGTGGCTAACACCCAGGAACCTCCCTCATTTGCCTTTCGCTCTTATACTTCCAAGTACCTGTAGGACATCTCACTCAGATGTCTGCTAAAACCTGACATGTGACTGTATCAAACGCTTTCCAATGTCATATCCACCTCCCGTGGTCAAGGCCCACTGAGTCTTCATGCATCACACTCTACAAGGCCTAAAATACTATACCATTCAAGCCCTTAAAAATACATCTAGTTGTTTCTCCAAATTCACTTCTTATAACTCATCATTATGCCCCTCTTTCTTAGGTCTCTCTCTTTATCATATCCATATCAATAATATTTTGTGGTTTTTTTTTTTTAAGGACTATTTTTAAGTAATCTCTACACCAAACATGGGGCTTGAACTTACAACCCTGCTCTCCACCAACTGAACCAGCCAGGCACTCCCATACCAACATAACTTTGAAACCCAGTGCTGGCTTAGTGTACATACAACACCCTGCAAGCACAGTCTTCTAATTCTGATACATTGTTAAGTCCTAATAGCAGTTTTGAGACAACGACAGGGGTCAAATAGGCTTACATTTCTAATTCCAATTTCAGAGAGCAAAAACTTTTTTTAGGGGGTATAGCTCAGTGGTAGAGCATTTGACTGCAAAAACTTTTTTTAAAACCCTAATTACATCTTACTTTTGAAGTAATTTTGAAAGTGTTATTTTCATCTCATACATATTTTTTAACTTTGTTCTACCTTTAAAACTAAATATATGGCCAATTACTTATGTTCACCTGTTCACTGACCATTTTCCTTATGCCTCATTTACTAACGGTTTTGCCAAGATTTAGGATGTGAGATCCTTTAACATTTTTACAAGTTAGCAATTTTGCATACCAAAGGTTTTGCATTCTTACTGCTTTATAGCGTTAGATGCTTACAGCATACAACAATCTTCAAGAGACTAGCGAATTGAGATTGTAAAACAGTGAGCTGAGAAAAGATGAAGGACCAGAGACACGCTTTTTAAGTGATGTACTAATTCATGATTCTCCCGCTTCTCTGTGAACCATCTGCAGTACTGTGTTGCAGGGACTGTGGGAGCAAGGCCCCCTTCATGAAGAAAACATTTCATACCTTTTCCTCCTCCAGTTCTGTATCTCTCCCTCTTCCCTGACCTAATTCAATAATTATTCCTCAGTCACCTTAGAGATATTCTGATCACATTACATCCCTTCAGTTTGTTTGCTGTAAACTGCAATATTGTTGGGGCACCTAAGCATCTCGGTCAACTAAAGTGTCTGCCTTCAGCTCAGGTCACGATCCCAGGGTTCTGGGATCATGCCCCGAGTCCCCACACTGGGCTCCCTCCTCAGTGGTGAGCCCGCTTCTCTCTCTCCCTTCCTCTGCAGTGCCCCACTGCTTGTGGTCTCTCTTGATCTCTCTCTCTCTCTAAGAAATAAATAAAATACTTAAAAATAAATAAATAAATAAACCACAATATCATTAACTCAGTGAGAGCTAGTCCTCAATGTCTACGGAGGATTTTTATAAATATACATTTCAAGAGTCCCAACAAGATTTACATACTTAAAGGAATGGGGTCTCAGAAGTATTTTACCTCTTCCAAGACTACACAGCATTCTAGTTTCCAGAAGTCAAGCACTGAATAAAGGCTTGTTAACTCACCCAAGAGGGGCTCTAAAATGGACCATCTGGCTGCTGTGTGTTTTCTTCTCAGAATTTAATTTTGTGCTAATTGAAATTTCTCAAAAAAATAAAATGTATAAAAATAAATGAATAAATAAATCCTGCTGATGTGGATTTTAGACATGAACACAAATTAGCAATTTACAGGTTTCTTTCCTGTTGTTTGTTTGCTCTTACTCCTCCCCCTTAGTGGCAGGAAGCCTGACCCGGAATCCCAGTAGGACCTGGGCTGAATGGGATTCAACAGTACAAATGACCCTTGAACGGCACAGGTTTTAACCATACATGATACCCAGAGATGTAGATTTTCTTTTTCAGCAAATATAGTGCAGTACTGTAAGTGTATTTTCTCTTCCTTATAATTGTCTTTACAGCCATTTCTTTGCTCTAACTTCATTTCTTATAAGAATACAATATATAATGGTATATAAAGTATGTGTAGTTTCTTGGTATTGATGAGGCTTCTAGTCAACTTCTAGTAAAATTTCTGGGGGGTCAAAAGTTATACATAGATTTTCAGTGGCACTGGCGCCAGTGCCCTCCACCCCTGTGTCATCTGTACTCCCCAGGCTGAGGAAGGCATGAGGCATCAAGTGAAATAGCCAGGGCTATAAGATGCACCTTAGCTTGTAAGTAGAATTGAAAATCTATTCCCTGTGACCCAGCTCCCTCTCTTTTCTTCATAATTCAAACCACCTTATCGTTGATTTGTTTTTACCCACAATGTACCACTTAATGTACTCTGAAATAGGAATAAAGCAAAAGAAAATCCTGATTATGAATGTTTGCTCATCAGATGTGAAATAGGAGGTAGAGAAGGAAGACTGGAAACAGAGACCAGTTTAACATAAAGTGTATACATCAGAGGTGCCTGGATGGCTCGGTCGGTTAAGCATCTCCCTTCAGCTCAGGTCATGATCTCAGGGTCCTAAGACAGAGCCCTGCATGGGCTCCCTGCTCAGTGGGGAGTCTGCTTGTCCCTCTACCTCTGCCACTCCTGACCCCATTACTCTCTTGGGCACATACCCGTGCACTCTCTCTCTCTCTATCAAATAAATAAAATCTTAAATTAAAAAAAAATAAAAAATAATAACAAAGTGTATACATCAGAAGACATAAACAGAAACACACTGTGGGAGGCAGGTTCGACAGAAATGCTACAGATGACCTAGCAACGTGGCCATTTTTGATACTGTGTGCTTATGTCAAAGTAATAAGATTAACAGCCAAATCACAGAAAAGCAGTCTCTCTTCAAAAGCCGACAATGTACAATTTTGGTTAATCAGTGCAGTTTTTGCTACTGATGTACACACATGAACAACAACAAAAAACCAAGGTGTGAGAGAATACAAAGAATCCCTAGTGTTTGCAATCAACAAGACACCAATTGTTCTTGGTTGAATGACTTATTCTGGGAATTATTCTGACAGGAGAGATCAGATAGCATCTGTCTCTACAAGTAGAGGCATTAAGCCAATGAACAGTTCTCATTATCCCAGACAACAATAAATGAAGTCAGAGCAGGGAGGAACTAGGTAGTATATGCTACTCATAAAACCACTTGATGCATCCATACCACGTTTTTTTTCTGAGCTTAGCCAATTTGGGGCTCTTTAGATGCATGATGCTTGATCAAAATAAAATTTTACTAATCTGAAGCCTAATTAGTAAGTATTTAGACACGGCCCTTAATAGTGTATGTAGTAAGGCTATCAATACTAGGTCCAGCATGTCTCTATTCATTATCAAGACCTACAAGAGCAGTATTTTTTCCCCCACCATTGTAACTATTCTATTGATTCATTTATATCGCGTTTTCTGCCACTCGGTGTTTGAAGGGGAAAAAGCAGCATGACTTTCATAAAAATAATCTAATTCAAAAGTAATTTAATTCTGATTTTTCACTTCCTTTTCCTTCTCCTCTTCTCTTCCTTGGAAATTATGAATTAGATCTAAGTGTAGTAATATTGAGCCTGACTCTGAGTAACAAGGAAACAGAAAAAAATAATAATAATAATAATGGAAATCTAATGTACTAAAGGAACTCACACTTTTCCCCAATGCTCAGGTCACACACACTAGGCTGTGCATTCAATGTCATTTTGCACACAATCATGGCTCCCACTTGAAGATCCAGTCCTAAATAAAATCTATGCACTCTATCATCACACAGCGCCAACAACTAGTTTAGAATTATAGAGTAATTAAACTGAAACCCTAATTAAAAGTACTTGGCTAATGTGATATGAAATGTCCTTTATTATCACAGGCCAATTATGTCTCAGTATCCCATTGTCCTCGAATATGTATAAATTTTATCTTTTTATTAAAAAAATGGAGCACAGATTTGGTAATGACATCCTGGACAGGATCTCCTGGTAATTTCCAGGGTTAGTTGTTTCCTTCTAAATTTATTTCTCCTCTTCATAGCTCTGTTATATATCCCCAGTATCCCTTGATTCCTTGGAACATATCTTAGATACTGACCAAAGTATCCTTCAAATACAGTAACTGGTGAATTCTAGATATATACATTACAATTGCCAAATTTATCAAAGAAAACAAAATCTTTTTCCTTTTCTCTTTTGGTATTAGTGGGCGTATGCACCATTCTTGGTCTTAAATTATTTCCAAGACAGTACAAAAGAGGTTTAATTGGGAGTAATCTTCCAGCAAACCTGTATTTTCTTCAAAAACGGGGATTTCAGTTCCACTAACCTATCTTTCTACTTCATTCTATAGAAATCCTAACAATCAAGGCTCGGCAACATTTTGAACTCCTAACAGTAAAATTAAGATTTAGATTTTTTGGAGAATTAATGCTTTTCTTGAGGTTATTCTCAATTTTGTCTATAACCTTAAATTTGCAAGTGAATAATTAGCCTTCAGTAAACATCTGCCTCCAAGTTTTATCAAGTTAACAATCAAAATACTAGCTATAACAAATTTGAGTAAGACTGAAGGTGCTGCTAATTTCATTGCTACTAAGCCAGTTATCAAATGATAATAGCAAGACCTTTATGTTCCCATGCTCAGAAGTAAACTGAGCATGAAAATATTTCCTGAGTAATCCTTTACAAGGTAATACAAGGTATTTACCTTGTAAATGACTTTTGTTATTCCCCTATTTTAAAAACAAAGTTTTAAGAAAATATTGAGTTACACTTTTCAAATGCAAAGAGAGTCAATGAAAATTTATCCCCATTTACATTTTTCTGATACTGTCCTCAAAAATAAATGATTGTGTTCAAATCAAATCATATTTTTAAACTCAATACTTCCCTTCCTTTCATAAAATACAAATCAAATCCATAACCCTAACTGCTGTAATTTTAATGTTTCAAAATACATACAAACCTCATAAAAATTAAATTTCCATTTTAACAAGCAGACAATCTCAACAGAATGTTCATAGGATCAAAAGCATTAGGGTGGAATCTCTGAGCCCACAACAAAAAGGAAGAATGATCTACATATAACAATGTCAATTATGTGAAGTTTTAATGCTACTCACAAATAAATACAAGCCATATATTTATAATTCAACTATTATATAGTTAGGAAAATTATCAGAAATACCTAGTAGTCTATAAAAATGTTAACCTATGGTTTTGTTGCAATCAATTCATAATGACATTTTTTAAATAACTTAAGTAATGACATTCTAAATACAGAACCATTGTTTATGGCACACATCACACATTTATCATCTGGTTCTAAACAAATAACCAGCACTCATGCTATTTAGTCTTCACTCAGTTCTGTTGCCATCAAATTTCTAACAACTCTCTTCACTGAGGGAAAAATAAGAGTGGAAAGAGAAAAGCTGCCTGTCATCTCATGTAGGGTCATAAAGATCCGTATCATTAAAATGTTATACCTAACAAATCATTCACTGGGAACACGTACAGATGACTATACTTAACACTGTATTGAACACTAAAAATATGCTAAAATAGTAGATTTCAGGTGCATTCATCACACACACAAACATGCTAATTATAGGAGAAAATAATATGTTAATTAGCCTGGCTGTAGTAATCATTTCACTATGCACACGTTTATCAAATCATGTTGCACACCTTAAATATATACCATTTTATTTAAAAATATATTGATAAAGAAAAAACTGCTTATACACACATACATAAATAATACCTCGAATATGGAAAGCATTATTATTACAAATACAAAGTCCCACTGGTGGAGACGAGACATTGAACTAACTCACATGTGTTGCTACAATTTAAAAATAATAATAATAAAGTAAAACAAAAGAAGAAAGAAAAGAAAAAAGGACTGTTTCGGCTACAGTTGCACCAGTGAGGGATGCCAGTGAACAAAGGGAGATCCCACAGAGCAACTGGAGGTGATCATTACACAAAGACAACAGAAGCAGAAGAGGGAAGCTGACTGGGTCCAAGAAGAAACAGAACTTTGCTCCTGCTGGAAACATGTTATCAAAGAATACATTAACAATACTCAGCCAAGCAATAATGGAAAATACTGTCTAGAAATGAAAACAATCAGCAGTTTTTCCTGAGCATTGAACATACTTTTTTAAAAAAATCTATGTACCATTTTCTTTTTCCAGAAGATAGGAATTTTCCCTATTTTTGACAAAGAAGTTAAATAAATGCTTTAACTAATGTAACTTGGTTTGCAATTGGCAGAGTTTGGATTTACATTAAGTTTAACTGGGCTCCAGAGTCCACACTTACTCCATTATTCTGAATTCTGTGACAAGATCAACAAGTGCTTACCCCCTAACCCCAACACTTCTGTGCCATACATTCATTTTTCTCACTAAAGTCAGTATTCGTTTGGGGACAAGTACACCTAATTTGAATGAGGGCTCTGACCGACTTATAGAATTCTTAAGTATTCTAGAAACTTAGTACTTGTCTCACATCTATATTCTATCAGTGAACCTTGATCCTCTGAGTAACCATGAACCAAGTCTACCCCCCCAAAAAGGGAAGGGGATTATCTAAGGATATAGCCCATAAGAAGAAAAGATACTCCCAGAGGTACTGAAACTACTTAGAAGCCAACAAAGACAAATCCTCAAAAGTAGACAAATTGCACTGGTTTCAAAGGAAAGATATACCCAGTGCATAAACTTCTTGTAATTATTTACACCCTATGTGACAGACACCAAGCTAAGCATGCATTATACCACTCTAACACGGGTATTATTATCAATTCCATCTAGATCAGTCAATTGAAGATTTATTATGTTCTTCAAGATTGCACACTTAAGAAGTGATGGAGATGAAACATGACTGGCAATGGGAGAGACCAAATACATTAAATGTTAGCTAGGAATTTATTCCAATAACACCGAAGTAAATTGATAATGGGCTGAAATAGGGTAAAAGTACTAAAAATTAACAGAAGGGGAGATCACAGAGTCTAAACAAAAACTTGATAACTATTTAAAGAATTTAAGTAGCTGAATACAGAATGCGTTATTAAAATGTATTAATTTGGGAAGCACCGGGTAGCTCAGTTGATTAAGCATCCGAGTCTTGATTATTGTACAGGTCATAATCTCAGGATCATGAGATAGAGCCCCACCTCGGGCTCCATGCCCACTTAGGATTCTCCCCCTCTCCCACTGCCCCTCCCCCTTCTTTCTCTCTTAAAAAAAAAAAAAGTTAACATGCATTATTTTTTTTTTAAGATTCTTATTTATTTATTTGTCAGAGAGAGAGCAGAAGCATGGAGAGCTGCAGACAAAACAGGCACCACAGGCAGAGGGAGAAGCAGACTCCCTGCTGAGCAAGGAGCCCAATGGGGAACTCAATCCCAGGACCCTGGAATCATGACCTGAGCCAAAGGCAGATGCTTAACCAACTGACCCACCCAGATGTCCCAACATCTATTAATTTTTAAAATTGTAATAAACAAAGCTAATACAGTTGTGAATAGTGGAAGTTAGTGCTATTTTCAATACAAATGTGGAATATCCATTTAGGAAACAAATATGAAATTACATTACAGAATATTAAAATAGTCTCAGGGAACTAGGGTGGCTCAGTCAGCTAAGCCTCCAGCTCTTGATTTCAGCTCAGGTCATGTTCTCAGGGTCATGAGATGGAGCTCTCCATCTAGTTCTACACTCAACCAGGAATCTGCTTGAGATTCTCTCTCCCTCCCACTCTTCTCTCCCGTCAACTTGCTCACATGCATGCACATGCACACTCTCTCTAAAATAAATAAAATCTTAAAAAAAAAAAAAGAATATTAAAAGAGTCTGGACCTCTCCCTCTCACGCTCTCTCTCACTCTCTCTCTCTCTCTCAAATAATAAATAAAATCTTTAAAAAATAAAAAATAAAAAATAAAAAAATAAGTCTTATCTTTTCCTTGATAATAGAGCTTTTAGAAATTATCCCAGGGAATATTACTCAAAATGCACAAAGTTCTTGTTATTTTTAATTGTTTAAAAAAAAATTTTCAGGGGCACCTGAGTGGTTCAGTGTTTAAAGCCTCTGCCTTCGGCTCAGGTCATGATCCCAGGGTCCTGGGATCAAGGCCCGAGTCAGGCTCTCTGCTCAGCTGGAAATCTGCTTGCTCCTCTCTCTCTGCCTGTCTCTCTGCCTACTTGTGATCTCTGTCTGTCAAATAAATAAAATCTTAAAAAAAATTTTTTTTTCCAAAGGTTTGAAGGCAAACCTAAATATTTAACATAAGTTAAATAACAAATCAAACTACAATAAAAATTCACCTATCAGACAGGTCTTTATAACAAATAGAAAGAAAATATTTAGGTAAAAAAGCATACATTTATTGGATGAATGAACTGGGGGAAAAAACAGAAAACAAAATTGTATATGTGCTGTGATTATAACTATTGGGAATAATTTACGGATAAGAGAGAAGTCATATGAACATGCAAAAAATAGTATGAGATGATTATCAATTTGGTTTTAAATGACTGAAATTGAACCCAAACCAGCTTAGGCAAAAGGAGAAATGCACTGACTTGTAGAATCAAAGGAAATGCTGAATAATGAAACCATAAATACAGAAGGAAGAAATGTTCTCAGAAACAGTTGAGTAAAAAAATTCAGAGGCACCTGTGTGGCTCAGCTGGTTAAACATCTTCAGCTCAGGTCTTGGAGCCCTGTGTCAGGCTCCCTGGCTTCTCCCTCTCCCTCTACCCCTTGCCCTATTCATGCTCTCTTTCTCTGTCCCTCAAATAAATAAAATCTTTTTTTTTTTTAAGATTTTATTTATTTGTCAGACAGAGAGAGAGAGAGAGAGAAAGAGAGTTTGTGTGTGTGTGTGTGTGTGTGTGCTCACAAGCAGGCAGAGTGACAGGCAGAGGCAGAGAGAGAACCGGGCTCCCTGCCAAGCAAGGAGCCCCATGTGGGACTAGATCCCAGGACCTAGGATCATGACCTGAGCCGAAGGCAGCAGCTTAACCCACTGAGCCACCCACACGTCCCAATAAAATCTTTTTTAAAAAATTCAACAGAGCAAATTTAAAAGCACTTATTGGCTTTATTCAATAGTTCACGAATCAGGCAGCATCCAATCTAATAAAAATAAAGGAACTCCAAGGAGCTGTACAAAATGAAAGACTTGCATAAACCAAAGGAAGCAAGAACAGGAAGTTATACTAGACAAAAAAGTGGGTTGGTTATTGCCAAGTCTATGAGGCCGATTACCTGATCCTGATCAGAAGATTCCTGGTTGACTGGTTTAAGAGTTCATTTCTGGGAGAGCTGGAATCTGTAATTAAGTATTCGTTTGGTGACACAGTAAGCAAGTCCATTTTAGGCCTGGTGTCTTGAATTTAACAGTTGGAACCAGGGACTTTTAAACATGGCAGGGAATCTCCAGGTCCTCATTCTAACATCCTTCTACTGCTTTCTTCACAAGGCAGAAAAGATGAATGCCACAAGCTCTCTCATTTGAAATCCTAAAATTTTCTCTACCTGTTAGCAAATGACTTTTTTGATCTGTTGAAGAAATCCTAAGGTAATAATAAACAAGTGTTGGGGAGGATGTAAAGAAAAAGGAAACCTCTTACACTGTTAGGGGGAACACAAACTGGTGCAGCCACTGTGGAAAACTGAACAAAGGTTCCTCAAAAAGCTAACAACAGAACTAGCCAAGATCCAGGAACCACACTACTGGGTGTTTACCAAAAAAATACAAAAACGCTAATTCAAAGGGATACATATACCCCTAAGTTTATTGCAAAAATACTTACAATAGCCAAATTATGGAAGCACCACAAGTGTCCATAGATAGATGAATGGATAAAGACAGACAGATACATAGAGGGAGACACACACACACACACACACACAGAGGTATATTATTCAGCCATAAAAAAGAGTGAAATCTTGCCATTTGCAACAACATGGATTGAGCTAGAGAGTATAATGCTAGAGAAGTCAGAAAAAGACAAATATAAACCATTTCACTCATATGTGGAATTTAGGAAACAAAACAGATGAACATGGTGGAAGGGAAGGAAAAGTAAGATGAAAACAGAGAGGCAAACCATAAAAGACTCTTTTTTTTTTTTAAGATTTTATTTATGTTTGACAGAGAGAGATAACAAGCAGGCAGAGAGGCAGGCAGAGAGAGGAGGAAGCAGGCTCCCCACTGAGCAGAGAGCCCGATGTGGGGCTCGATCCCAGGACCCTGGGATCATGACCTGAGCCGAAGGCAGAGGCTTTAACCCACTGAGCCACCCAGGTACCCCAAAAGACTCTTAACTGTAGAGAATAAACTAAGGGTTACCGGAGGGGAAGTGGGTAAGGGATGGGCTAAATGGATGATGGGCATAAAGAAGGGCACTTGCTGTGATGAGCACTGTGTGTTTTATGTAAATGATGAAGCACTAAATCCTACTCCTGACACCAATACTACATTGTATGTCAACTGCCTTGAATTTAAATAAAAACTTAGGGGAAAAAAAGGGGGGGGGGAGAAATCAGAGAAAGACAAATACCATATGATCTCACTCATATGTGGAACCTAGGAAACAAAACAAATAAGCAAAGGAAAGAGAGAGAGAGAGAGAGAAACCGAAAAACAGACTCTTACCTATAGAGAACAATCTGAGAGTTACCAGAGGGGAGGTGGGTGGGAAGATGGATGAAACAGGTGGTGGGGATTAAAGATGAGGATGAAATAGGTGATGGGGATCAACACTTATGATGAAAAAAATAAAATGATTAAAAAATAAAAACATTTATATCTTAAAAAAAAGAAGAAGAAAGAAATCCTAGAGCAGGGCTTTTTATTTTCCTAATGTAGCTAAGCTACCCACTGCCTGGATAAAGGAGGGCAGGACACCTTGGTTGAAAGTTACTCCAAGAGTACTCATAATGAAGTGCTATAGTTTATATAGTGAAATATGGACGCTGTTATTGGAATAAGGAATCGATGCTGGGCGTCCACAAACCACAACTGCCTACTTTGGGATCCAACATAATATGATATTTATAACCTTAAAAAAATCAGGTAATTATCTTTG
Source organism: Neogale vison (assembly GCF_020171115.1). Classification (NCBI taxonomy): domain Eukaryota; kingdom Metazoa; phylum Chordata; class Mammalia; order Carnivora; family Mustelidae; genus Neogale; species Neogale vison. The sequence continues at coordinate 72,440,278 of NC_058091.1, read as the reverse complement.
AAACATGTTAAGCATTCTAATACTGTGATTTATATAAAAATATAATCTTCATCCCTGTTTCTGACACAGAGCTTCTAAAGCCCTTGGAATTTCCTAAGCTGTAAGAGTAATAACGGTATCTTGAGGAATCACTTCAGAGAGTTTCCAAGTTGGTGACCATGTGAAGAAAGATTCAGGGAGCATGGCAAGGCCAAAAAGCCTTGCCCTTTTCTCCATACCCTGCCCTATGCTTCTCTTCCATCTTGCTGTTCTTGAATTATACCCTTTTACAATAAGTTGGTAATCTAGTAAGTAAAATGTTTCTCTGAGTTTTGTGAGCCATCTTAGCAAATTAAACAAATACAAGGAGGAAACCGAGGGAACCTCTCATCTGTGGGTGGCTGGTTAGAAGCAAAGGTGACAACCTGGACTTAACATTGCCTCTGAAAAGAAAATGGGGACAGTATTACAGGACTGAGGCCTTAAACCGTGGGATGGGATGCTACCTCCAAGTAGATAGTGTCAGAATTGAGTTAACTGCTTGGTGTTTTAAGAAACACACATAGGAACTCATGTCAGAATCAGAAGCAGTCTAGATAATTCCAAGCAAAACTTGCTGATGTAGAGAAAAACCTCCTATTACAGTTAGTTTGGGCAAAAGTAACCCAAAGTTAGCATTTCTGAGAGCTGGTATTGAGAAGATGAGGTTCAAGAAGAAAACCATTATAACCTATATTTAGTGTGGTGGTATTGATGTTTTTCAATAAATAAACGTAATTATCATTTATTTAAAATCTGATGAGAATTCTTAAAATAAAAGTGAATTTTAGGTACAATAAAAAATGCAGTGATTATGCTCTTTGACTTTTCACTGGCAAATAGAATGCTTTAAAAGTAGAACAAGTTTACTGATATAAAAATAAAATTTACACTAACACATAAAGCCATTGATCTCTAAAGTAAAACTACTCTATATGAAAAAATTCTCTTTCTCATAAGTTACATTCTCTCAATTTATTGTGAGTAGGTATGAGAAAAGAGCATGCTTAAAAAAAAAAATATGTGATTCTCTGATACACTTTCCACAATCATCTAAGCTGAGGCTTTTGAAAATATTTCCACGGCAACCACTTTCGTGCCATAAATTGAAGAGTATACATTCAGGTATTAAACAAACTTATAAAGACAAATGTAACTTACAAAGACAAATGTCTCGTTTTGAAAATGGAATATGTTTCCTACTGAAATGGACACAGAGAAATGCAGAAATAACAAAGTGGTTCCATGATAGGAAAAAAAATTCATAAATCATTCCAAAGGCAATATACTTGGAGTTTCACATGTAACAAGTAAAGTGCAGCACACATACTCCTGTTTCTTCTGATCCTGGTAAGAGTCCTGCTCACAGAGCAGGTGATGGGTTGGTCCCTGAGCAAATTTCACTAGGAAACAATGCACATTGTCAAGCCTTTATCAAAACACTAAATGAAATAACAGTAACGTGGTTTCAGAAACTAAATCATCCTAATCATTAGCTCTCAATCATATAAAATTAAGTAAAACATAAAAATTAATCAATAAAATATAATTTTTCATTTTTTTAAGATTTTATTTATTTATTTGACAGAGAGATCACAAGTAGGCAGAGAGAGAGTGGGAAGCAGATTCCCCGCTGAGCAGAGAGCCCGATGCAGGGCTCGATCCCAGGACCCTGAGATCATGACCTGAGCCAAAGGCAGAGGCTTAACCCACCGAGCCACCCAGGTGCCCCTAATTTTATCATTTTTATGGGTCTCAGTATTTGTATCAAATGGCACTATTATATAAAAGGCACCTGATGACGCACACAACTAGTCTTCCTTTAATTATATTATAAATGGAGGATCAAGAAAGGAGTCCAAATATTCATTATATGTTCTACTTTCTTGGGGTGCCTGGGTGGTTTGGTCAGTTGGGCCTCTGGCTCTTGGTTTCAGAAGGGAAGGAGTCATGGTCTCTAAATTATGGTCTCTGGTTTGTGGGATAGAGCCCAAGTCTGGCTCAGCTGGGACTCTGCTTTCTCTTCCCTCTCCTTCTGCCCCCCTCCCCCACCTTGCTCTCGCAAATGAATAAATCTTAAAAAAAAAAAAAGTTCTATAGCCTTATATAACTTACATAATTACAAATTCATAAATGTTTGATAAGCTCTTTATTATCTCCCAAACCAATATACATATATTTTCAGAAAAAATCCCACAACTTACCCTCAATGGTCACTGTATTGCATTTTTACAACCACATAATTTCTTTAGGTTTACTGAGGCATAAGATCCATACTACCATATTTTAAAGACCATTTTAAAACATGTAAGATACTAAACATATTTTTAGATAGTGAAAAAGTGCTCAATTCACCAGTTAGAACAGATTTGGGCATTAATAATCACTTTAATTCCAAAACCTTTTCTTTTCTCTCCATTTCCTTCTTCAGAAATCTTCTGGCAAAAGACATAAGTCAGGGAAATACCACAAAAGCAGCCTTAACAGAAATAATGAGACTAATGCTGGGGAAAAAAAATGAAGGTGAGTTTTGCTATTATTTGAAAAGTTAACGCGTGACAAGAAAAATCTTAACAGTGTTTGCTGACCCTGTTCATTCTGAACCATGAAATTGCTTGAGCGACACACAGCAAATTGTCAGCCGTGATAAGTGTAAGGGATTCTGTAAATATATCATTTCTATACAGTACGGCCCAAAGTAAAGTCCATGAATATCGCACACTAGAAAGCAGAGGGGTGGATGGAGGACAGGAGGTACCAGAAAATGCCACAGGCAGTATGGAGTCAGTCATACCACCCAGGCCCAGGTACTGGGAGGTTCTACCTTCAAGAGATCCAGTATAGAAAAGTGGTTAACCACACTGATTACATAATCACACTTCCCAAGCACAAATCTTGACTATGTCTTTTTTTTTTTTCTTTTTAGTTATATGACCTTGAGCGAGTTGCTCAATCTCTCTGTCTCCACTTCCCTGTGTGCAAAATTTGTATGTATTAATCTGGGCTGCCATCACAAAATACTACAGACTAAGTAACTTAGAGAACAGATTTCTTTTCTTGCAGTTCAGAAGGCTTGAAGTCCAAGATCAAGGTGCTGGTAAGGTTTTCCAGAGACTTCTCTCATGACTAGCAGAGGGCTGCCTTCTCTTGACGTCCTCAATATGGCCTTCTTCCTCTGTGCCTGCATTCTTACTGTCTCTTTCTCTTCTTATGAGGACTCTGGTCCTGTTGGATTAGGACCCCACTGAAGATATCATTTAAACTTAATTACCTCTTTAAAGGTTCAATCTCCAAATATAGTCACATCAGGAATGAGGGCTTCAACATATGAATCTGGTCGGGGGGACACATAATTCAGTCTGTGACAATGACATCTAACAATAACATCTACCTGAGACGGTAGTGAAGATTAAATGTGTTCATTTACATAAAGTGTCTGGCACATGGGAAGGGCTATGTAAGTGCTTACTATTAGGCTAAGCTCCATTAAATTTCCATTTCTAACAAGTACCCACAAATCACAGCATCAGGTGGATTAAAAACAGACATTTATAGTCTGTCTTTAAGAGATCCTGTACTGCAATGGTGATATCTTTGAGAAAAATGTAGGACACATCTTGCTGGAAACATTTATCTCAATTCAAAACCTGGGTGGTTAATATAGAAATGTTAGTGGTTCCTAACCAAGAGCAAAACCAATCTAGAGGTTTGATTTTCTCACATTCCCAGTGGGACACAAAGGCTTTTTGTGTCTCAGGATTATGTGCTGATAAAGAATGGGGAAAGAATGTTTATGAGGAAGCAGACAAAAGCAGCCTGGCTCCCATGTATCCACACTTGGCAGCTGTAATGTAGTTTGGGTTATACCAATAATTTCCAATTATTTTACCTGTGGTCAATTCCCGAGCTGGAAAACTGTGATGAGAACATCAGCGTAATTTAAACAGACTCAAGGACTCATGTGAACACCAAAATCTAGTACCAAAATAAACATTAGGCTTATATTAATACGTATTTTTTTCTCTTGTTCGTTTTTCAGTCTCCCTGCATGATCCTGGCTGGAGCGCTGTGTACCACAAACATGATGGATGCAGAAGAGAATGGTGGGTAGCAGCCAGGCCAAGGGTAGCAAAAATTACAGCAAGCACAGAACGGTAAAAGCAAAGGCTGCTAGGTAACTTAATAGTCCAAGCATTAAAGCAGGAAGAGAGCTAGGTAATGAAGCTTCCCCTGGGAAAAATGATTCACCAAAGTTCCCAATTTTTTTTAATGAATTTAACATAATCTTCTAATTGTGAAAATCCTATCTATCACTCCCCTACCTAAAATCCTTTAATGTCATCAGATGTCCTCTAAAGTAAAGTCAATGCTGGCTGGCACAGGACCCAAAGGTTTCATGGTCTAGTCCCAACATCTTACCACATTCCTCTGGTGCCTTCCTTCCAACAAAGGCTGGTCTCCCTGCCTTTCTAAACCCTCTTCGGCTCTCTCCTCGCTCTATGAATTCCTACACATTCTTAGACTGGTAGTTAAATTCCTTCCTAAGTAAACTCCATTCATTCACCCCCTCCACGTGAGTACTAGGCCTCTGCAGTGTGTTCCCACAATGCCAAAACCTAACTCTATTACTGAATTTATCACACTGTCACTCTGTAAATATTTGAGCCACTCCCCTGCTCTTCCTCTGGAAACTCCAACGGTAAGACTTAAAACAACTGCCCCTTCATCTAGGATACTTTTCCCAACTTTTCCAGAGTATAGCCAGATCCTGCCCCCTGCCCTGCCCCCATCTGTCTTTCAGCACTTCCTGCCCAAGTGATCTGTAACATTTATCATCAAGTACATTTCCCTCAAAAGACTGAAGCTGCTGGAAGGCAAAGTCTAAACAAAAGGAACCTAACCCAGTGCCTCACACACACTCGTGGCTTAACACCTTTGTCGTTAACTATTAATGATGAAAGGATAAGAGTAGTTACTAGAACTAGAACCTGCTATTTGATGAATTTGCTTGGGGTTTCTTATCCTGAAGTTCACCATAACCATTTTTTTAAAGGATGTAATAGTTTAATGAAATTAGATTTTATATTTTTAAAAAAAGTAAGCTGCATTCTGGTTAAGTGTTGACAAAGATCTCTTGTCAAAATATATCCCTTAAAACTAGTATATTATACTTCAGATAAGACTTAGGAAGTTTTCGGATCAGCCAGAATTACAGTGTGTAAATAAGGAACAACTTTGAACTGCTGCCCAACAGCTGGAGGACGCAGCAGGAGCACCAGAGTAAGAAAACACTTTTGTTTCCCTGGGGGTAAAAGGTTAGAGCCAAACACAATGGTACAACAGAAACAACAAAACGAGAAAAAAGGTTTACAGGATTTATCTTGACTCTTTGGGAAAGAAAATAAAATATTACAAGCCTTCAATCGAAGTGGCACCATGCTGTCATGCAATCCAAAAGCATTTTAAAATCTGCCCACGATGTTTTCTAGTAAACATTTCCGAAAGAGCCTGAGACTTGATTTATGTGTGTGAAAGGGAATTAGAGTATACCTCCTACATTTTACAATTCACATTAAAACTGTCATAATGCCCTGAAAGTATGTAGGGGGGAAAATAAGAGTGGAGTTCCTATTTTTTCTGACTTTAGTAAGTAGCCGAATGGTAGAATCTTTGCTTCTCTTAAAAAAAAAAAAAAGAAAGAAAGAAAAGAAAAGAAAATGAAACAAAAAAGAAAAAATTCTTAGTTCTCAACTTTCTATGTGTCCATTTCCTAAGGCAATCCATTAAAAAAATTTTTTTAAATTTTCTTCCTTTATCCATATTTTATTACATACCAACTCAGTGCAGTCTAAAAGAAACTGTATGTGTGGATACACAAATACACACATATATATATACATATATATGTAGCTGTATATATTCTAAAGAAGAGAAAGTTAACAGGAAAAGAACTTCAAAAGTAGTAAAGCATATTACTCAGGGAAGCTAAAGTATAAAGGAGAGAAAACCAATATGTAAAGGTGCCTGAGGGCAAAAAGCCCTGTTGTTTGGAACTGAAATGGGTAATTTTAAATGACTAAGTTTTCAACAGATACATATGGCCAAATCCTTACATACATACCTTCAACCATAATTGAAAAATAAGAATATTCAGTCATGATACCTAAAACAGAATCTTGCAGGGGAAAAGTAAAAGGCATGTTTTTAAATTCTCAGAGCCTTAGGACACCTGGGTGGCTCCATCAGTTAAGTGTCTGCCTTTAGCTCAGGTCATCATACCAGGGTTTTGGGATTGAGTCCATATCCGGTTACTTGATCATCGGGGAGCCTGCATCTCCCTCTCTCTCTGCCTGATGCTCCCCCCACTTGTACACTCACACTCTCTAAGAAAATAAATAAAATAATAAAAAATAAATAAAGTAAAAAATAAATAAATTCTCAGGGTGGCAAAAGCCCCCAAAACCTAACCTTAATGTTCCCTCTCTTGGTAAATGTTACACTTCAAACTCCGTGCTTGGGCAGCACCTCTCATTCTTCCCTCTCACTCATCTATCAGCAAGCCCCATCATCCCTGTCCACTTCTCTTCCACCTTACCCTCAACAGGTACCATCTCTCACTTAGATTCAAAATATGTCCTCCTAAATGCTCTCACCAAAATCCCGATGGCTCCTTCCAACTATTTTTTGCACTGTGCTCAGAGTGATCCTTATAAAATGAATATTCGATCATGACTTTCTTGGGTTTTGGTTCCAATTTTTCTTTTAATAAAATCCCCACAATCAGTGATAGTCAAGCTCCTCTTTGCAGTACCTTACAAATTTGGGATTACTTATTTACAAGTATCTGGTTAAAATCTGCCTACCCTAGACCATAAAGACCATAACAAAAGGTTCATGCTAAACAGGATCATGTCGGGGCGCCTGGGTGGCTCAGTGAGTTAAAGCCTCTGCTTTTGGCTCAGGTCATGATCCCAGGACCCTGGGATAGAGCCCCGCATCGCATCAGGGCTTTCTGCTCAGCAGGGAGCCTGCTTTCCTTCCTCTCTCTCTGCCTGATTCTCTGCCTGCTTGTGATCTCTGTCAGTCAAATAAATAAACAAAATCTTTATTTTAAAAAAAAAAAAAAGAAAGAAAGAAAGAAAAGGATCATGTCCTCATCCCTAAAACATGCTATAGTGAAGGTGCTCAACATATCTTTAAGGATTCTTTGAAAATGTCCTCCAAAATCTTAGAAGAAGCAGTGCTAATGAGGAAGTCTCATCTTAGGGTCCAGCAATGAGATAGCTAGGGGAAAAAATTTTTTTTCCTCAATATTGAGGTAGAAAAGTAGGACAGACAGGTGGCTGGTCCTAAAACCCTATCCAGTAGCAAAGTGGAAAGCTTTAATTAATATTATTTGATATTAATTATAAATTTCTACCTATTTGATATTAATTATAAAAAATTTCTACCATTTGATATTAATTATAAAATTCTACTTATGCTTATTATTTATTAAAGAATTTATCATGTATTTAGGGCACCTGGAGGGCACAGTCAGTTAAGTGTCCAACTCTTAGTGTCAGTTCAGGTCACAATCTCAGGGTGGTAAAATCGAGCCCCATGAGCAGCTCCACGCTCAACGGAGAGTCTGCTGGAGATTCTCTCTCCCTCTCCTGCTGCCCCATCCCCCCCCTCAACCCCTGGCCTCTCTCTCTCTCAAATAAATCAATAAATCTTTAAAGGAACTTATCATATATTTTATATTCTGACAGTTTCTACCTAAGTATACACATACAGTTAGTATTTAATAAATGACTGGGTTTTTTAATATAAAATATTAGGCCAGAATGAGATACTAGAACTTAAATTTCATTTAGGATCTTGGGATGTATGACCAGGTCTGGAGGTTCAGATTTAATGCTTAGATGGTCTTGTCCCAGAGGATCAGAAAGACTGCAATCTTTGAAATAATATAACTTCCTCCAACTTGAACATTAGTAATAATATATACAGCCCTTTAAATTACTATCCTTTAAAATTCACTGTATCTTAATGTATAAACAAATAAATACTATATAAACCAACCTAACTTCTTCTAGATTTATAAAAAGCGTAAATGTGACGCAAGGTATGATAATGAACTAATGATGATGTCAGGTAACATTTTCGGGTGTGGCTTGTGAAATTGGTCTTTATTTTCATCATGATAAGCGTACTCTTTAATACCCCCACCATCGGTTTGTTTCCTATAGTTAAGAGTCTGTTTCTTGGGGGTCACCCGGGCAGCTCAATTGGTTAAACGTCTGCCTTCGTTTCAGGTCATGATCCTAAGGTCTGGGGATCAAACCCCACATCGGGCTCCCTGCTACTGAGTCTGCTTCTTCCTCTATTCCTGCTGATACTCTTGCTTGCTATCTCTGTCGCTATCTCTCTCACTCCCAAATAAATAAATAAAATCTTTATTTTTAAAAAAAAAGAAAAGATTTTTTTTTCTCTCTCTTTTTTTTTCTTTTGGTGGAATTATTCTTATGTTATAAAATTATAAACAAAGAAGATCATCGTTTCCCTTGGAAAACTTTACTCAAAATATGTTTATAGTACTTGGCATCACAGTAAATTAAAGAAGGCCAAAGTGGCTTTAGAATCAGTAAAACAGGGGCGCCTGGGTGGCTCAGTGGGTTAAGCCGCTGCCTTCAGCTCAGGTCATGATCTCAGGGTCCTGGGATCGAGTCCCGCATCAGGCTCTCTGCTCAGCAGGGAGTCTGCTTCCCTCTCTCTCTCTCTCTCTGCCTGCCTCTCCATCTACTTGTGATTTCTCTCTGTCAAATAAATAAATAAAATCTTTAAAAAAAAAAAAAGAATCAGTAAAACATTAAGGGTAACAAACATTAGGTTACTTACAAGATAAAAAGGGTAACAGCCAAACAAGCTAACAAAATAACTGTGCCATAACCCTCCCACATACACAGTAACAGCATGTGATTAATCACTTATAAAATTGCATTATATCAATTGTCAACATTGGAGAGGGCTGTGTTCTATACTACCAGCAGCTAAGTTTTCACATCAGAGGGACAAAATAAACATGCCAGTGGAGTCAGTAGCAGAACACTAATCTTAATCTTGATAGTTTCAGGATTCCAGGAAATGAAGGGAACAAGTAACATTAAAAAATAAGCTCCATTTTAAATATCTTTATTTTAATTATCCCTGGCTATACCAACTAGACAGAAATAAAATTTTTAACACCAACTAGACAGAAATAAAATTGTTTTAAATACTTAAGATTTTCATCTTGCTTTGAAATGAGTAAAAGTAAATTTTCACAATCCTGTAAACAACAAAATGAGTTACGCATTTAAATACCTCAGCATTCCTGTTTGGACTGAATTCTTCCCATTTTTCCCTCCTTTATTTCTTACTCCAACACCCTTACACATTCTCTCCCAATTTTTATTCACCCATATTTTAATGATCCCTGTTCTCTTAGTCTGGATCTAAAGCTTATGTGATTACCACTTACCAGAATTTTTTCCCCTACACATGTAGCTAACACATAAAATAAAATCTCATTATTTGAAGGTGGGCTAAGGTTTTTCAGTGAATTGTTTTAAAATCTGAATTGCAGAGCATTTTTAAAGAATATGTTTTTATACTTTGAAGTATTTTTTTCTAATAGTAAGTTTTTTTTAACATGTTGACTAACATAACTCCTCTAGAGAATTTTTCTCATGAATAGGTATGGATGCTTTGCTATTAGCATAGGGCTCCAACCTGAAGTGTGAAAAAGTAAAACAATTAGTTCTCTTAGGAACCATAAATAAATATCCCCTGAGACTGTAGCTATCTTATTTCCTTAACTCTCTCTCTTTCTGTCAAGTTGTTAAAAAAAATAAATTACAGCCTAGCTTTCATTCCAAGGAGGCTAACTTTCAAACTATGGACAAGTCCCAGTTTCAAAAAGATCATCCTCTCCACCTGGGCTACTGGATGGGGAGGAGCCTTCAGGCCTGCTCCTCCTACCAGGGCCCAGGGAATCTACATTTGGGGTAATCCTTTGAAAAACCTCAGCACTTGGAAGAACTCTTGCTCTTCCTGCCCACTTAAACCAACCAGCTCCAGCCCACTGGGGAGACATTTACTCTGTTCAATAAACAACACTTGGCAAAGAGCCTTCCTCCACCTAATTTGCATCCCAATATCCTTCTCTGCTTTTCCTAAGACTACATTAAAGGGCTGATGGAGAACAGAGGCATCAATGCTCCTCTGTCCAGATAACTGCCTGTTCCTCTAAATGTCTAATTATGATGTATTCATAACTCTAAGACTTCAGGATGTACAATGAATTATGTGGTTATGCCATACTGACATACAAAATGCAAAATACACATATTTGTATCATTATATCCTGGGATTGGGCTGCAGAATAAATATGGAATAAACAAGAAGTTTGGGTAGATGGGTACGTAGAAAGAAAGATGACTGAGAGAAAGAATGATAGAAGACAGGCAGAAGACAGACAACTAGCTATTTTACTAGCTTTTATTTATTGAAATACCTCCACTTGCAAGTTGTACAATCAACTGAAGGTTTAATATTTGTTTTTTGTTCCATGGTTGTTGTTTTTCGTTAAGTCTTGGATATAGATTTATTCAGAATTTTTTAGATGTTCCATTGAGTATCACCATTGTTTTGTTTTTAAATCAAATTTTATTTACATAGTACTTTCTTTTAAATCAAGATGCAGGTTTATTTGAAGACAAATGGAAATAATGAGTTTGAACAGGTATGTCCAAAGTACATTTTCCTTCTGTTGTTTTGTCAAGAGTAACACCAAAATAGGAAAAGTAAATATAAATAAAAATCATAGCTTCCTCATTCACTACAACATTCTGTCATAAACAAGAAACAAAAGCTATAAAAAGTACCCAACAGAAGTGATCTCTACTCCTGAAACACTGGATTGTAAACTTCTCAGTTTGAAAATTACTTTGTTTTTTTGTTTTCTGTTTTGTTTTGGGGTTTTTTTGTTTTTTTTGTTTTTGTTTTTGTAATCTCTACATCCAGCATGGGGTTTGAACTCACAACCCCAAAATCAAGGGTCACAAAGCTTTACAGCCTGAGCCAGCCAGGTACCCCCTGAAAAATACTTCAACAAAAGATACTTAATTCAACCATCTCTAGTCAAACCAGGGACTCTATTAGTATTTGAAGAGCAGAAGAGTGAGTCATTATAATAATAACTTACATTTGTACAGATCATTGAAGGTGGAAAGCATATTCACATAAATTACCTTATTTGATCCTTAAAACCCTCTAAGTAGTGAGTGTGGTAGTTGCATCATCCCCAAACTAAGAATAAGAAAACAGACCCAGGTAAATTAAATCATTCATTCACCAAATTAGGCAAACCTACATTCTTTAGAATACACCAAAAATGCCACAACAGAGTTTATAAATTGTATGACCTTGCACACACCACCTGCCCTGGGTTACTTCATAGGACTATTGTGACCATTATATGAAAAAGTGTGGTGCTTTCCCGCTTTTTTGGCAAGACCCACAGTGAGAAATTCATTTCACGCTGTGACTCAGCACACAGAGAAAAAGATATATAAATCTATTTAATTAAAACCAAAGTTCCATGAAGTAATACTTCCTCCATGGTATGCATGCCTGTTTTTATTATTGTTGTTATAACCTCTTCTATTTCATGTTTGTTTATTTGTTTTTTAAGCTGGCTGCTACCTACAGAACTGAATTCCATACTCACAAAATGGGTGGTTACATGCAGTTTGAAAATATTGAACTGATCTTTATAAAGTACTTAGCCCAGTGCTAGACTCAGTAAACACCAAAATTCTAGCTAATGAAAGTAATATTTTTGGAAGTTAATGTCACTATAGGTTAAAGGCCTAAAACATTAAAGATTTTTTTTTTCTCCCTTGAAATGACAGTCTAGAAAAGACATGTAAAGAGCTCAAAAAATGTACACCAATGGCTCCAGGTTCTGACACAGTAGAAGGTAAAATCCTAAAGCCCACACATTGTTGTCATATCGTCAGGCTTCAACAAAGAATCAGCTAGTAAAGGGTGCCTGAGTGGCTCAGGCAGTTAAGCGTGGGACTCTTGATTTTTGCTTACATCATACATGATCTCAGCTTTGTGAGATCAAGCCCCACATCCATCCCCACATGGGGCTCCACGCTGGATGTGGAGCCTGCTTAAGATTCTCTCTCTCCCTCTCCTTCTCTTCTGCCCCTCCCTTCCCTCCCTCTCTTTTTAAAAAAAAAAAAAAAGGAAAAGAAGAAGAAGTGTTTAAGACAGTGAGAAACAAATTACAGATCTTTATCAGGTCCTGATGAACAGTGCTGCCACAGAAAGTAATACTAAGGAGAAGTTGTCTATTAAAAACAAATCCTCTAAAATGGTTTGTCCTAGATAATGTAATAATCATTTGATTACCTCAGAAATGGGAGCAGGGGAGGGAGTAGGGGAGGTACTTTCACTCCAATCACTGTGGCCACTATTGGTAAGCTTTCCAGACTTATATGAATTACCACAGTATGCCTAACATAACTAAATCGCCTATTATGCTTAGCTAATTCAGTCACCATTCTAAATATCAATTAATAGCTATAGTATTATAGGCAAAAAAGTAAGAGACTGAGTTTAACATTTTCTGATCCCAGTCATACAGTAAGTCCCTAAAAGTTTATATTAACATATGCCTCTTTCCTATGATCATGTTTAAATGCAGAAAAATAAAACGTCCAGCCAAATCAGTACTACACCTTTATTAATACTACTAAATAGTATTTGTCTCTATCTCTTTTCTCATTTGGCTTCTTCAAGGAAGAGAGACCACTAATTAAGAATTAAAATCTGTATTTTTGTTTTGAACAAACGAGAAAAAATTTTTATGAAATCTAGTTTTAAATCATAGTCTGGAATGCTTCCAAATTCTTAAAATTGTCCTTATGTGAAGGAGGAAAGATTTTTTTCCAAATATGAGATGAAAGATTTTACGTAAGATACACAGAGAAAAGTCATGCAGAGAGAAATGCATTTTGCCAAAATAAGTTACTTGAGAGCCTTGTAGCACTTTGTCATTAGATTACTAAACTTACATATTTAGACACACATACAACCCTTCCTACCAAAAACAAACAAACATACATACACAAGATATACAATCTGCCAATTTCACAAAATAGCTTACAATATACTCCCTAAGTATGAATATCTAATTTTTAGACACCAACTTCTTTATGGGCAGAGCTTAACAAAAGCATACAGGACACAAGAATTTTCATTTAGCACCAAAGGACTAACTTATATAACATTTTTTAGAACATGAAATACTCTTGTCTTACAAAAATAAATTTAAGAGCATGTGTTAAAACAACATTCCACTTGTCTGTGACACTGGGAGAGATTAAAAGATGAAAAAGAATTTTAGATAAGCAAAATTGTTTCAGAAGTAACTTTGGAAACAATTGATAATTCAGTGAGAAATAACAACAAAATATCATTAAATCAAGAACTCAAATACAGGGGCGCCGGGATGGCTCAGTGGGTTAAGCCTCTGTCTTCAGCTCAGGTCATGATCCCAAGGTCCTGGGATCGAGCCCTGAATCGGGCTCTCTGCTCGGTGAGGAGCCTGCTTCCCGCTCTCTCTCTACCTGCTTCTCTGCCTACTTGTGATCTCTCTGTCAAATAAATAAATAAAATCTTAAAAAAAAAAATACATTTAAGAAATATATGCCTTATATAAAAAAATGTAGATTTTGTAGCTATAAATTTCATATACATCAAAAAAAGCCCATCAAAGCAACAATGTAAAGCACACTGGGATGCAAATCCATTCACTTTCACTGGCATGTTTATTCTTCAAATATTTCTGAGTAACTTAAATGTTGGGTCCTTTTGTCTGCCACAGTGATATGTTATTATAAGGATTACATAATAATTTTAAAGCTCTTTGGTTGGAAACCTACCACCTACTGTGTAATATTCTGGAAAAAAGATGGTGCTTAGCATGAAAATGTACATAATTCAAAAGCATTTAAAAACTTACTTAAGTATAATTAGCAGGGCTCTAAGTTAACAGTCCTTAAGGAGAGTGACTACTCACACCAACACTCATGACCAAAGATACTCACCCCGTGCAGTGAGAAAACTTCAATTCAACAGACAAAAGTCTTCCTAGGATTTTCCTGAGAGTAGATACCATAGCAGATGGCTTCCAAAGCCTTCTGACCTCAGCATTTCCTCTCTACAAACCTAGGCCTTGTTAGAAACTAAATCCTCACCAATGCGTTTCAGTGTGAACTAGTCTTTCTCTCACTAAATTCTACTTTACTGGGAGACTGTTATCGAAAAGCCTCGTACTTAAAGAGGATTCACACTCACTGTACCCACCTGATCCATACGCAAAATTATAATACATTGAGTGGGTGCTAGAGCCAGCCCATACTAGCTCCTTACCATCAACTGTTAAAACTTCCAGCAATTTTATCATCCAGTTGTTATCCAACAGTCATTTTCAAAAATTAAGTTATCTCAACTTACAGTTAAATAAACTATACTTAAAACAGCTATATTAACTCAAAATACATAATTTCTCAAATATTTTACTACATTTTACTATTATTGTATTATCTTTATGTTCTTGAAGTTATTTACTTCTCCTGTATTTGTAATGGTGCAAACACTGAAAAAAGGTGTGCAACTACTCATGTCTTCCCAACTCTGTGTTCGCTGATGTCACTCACATCGGTAATTTGATATCAGCTATAGTAGTAGCACTTACAACCATGGAAATTGGCAAATGCTAAACCTGAATATGGGTCTTTTTTTTTTTTTAATCCCACATTAAGCATTTACCATCCTCACCATTATTTCCCCAGTTTTCCATGAGCATAATATGGCCATTGTTCTTGAGCATTTGCCATTGATTACCTTCTGATCCAGAAATGCCTAACTGATCAACAGTGAGTGACTATCCTTTCCCCTTATCCAGATGGTACTTTCTCATTGTACTTCCCACTCTGAATTATAACTTATTTATTTCCAGATGCTCCAAATAGTCTGTGAGGTCCCTGAGTGCAGGGACTTGGTCAACTTCTCATTTTTTTGCCCTCTTTGCTAAACACACTGCCTGGCACAAAAATGGACAATAATTCAATATTTGGTAAACTTAATTAACACGAAATGAGATAAGCTCTGCCATATATATCCTATTGAATGAAGAAGCCACTAGCTCACCAGTCTCTCTAACAGGGATCTTAACCAATCATATGAATGCACAAATCAATGTCATCTGTCCCAAACAAGGCACTGCCAAAAAGAATATGCTAATAATTTAGACTGGTATCACAAGCTTACAAGGATGTTATATTCAAGATGCTGTCATATAGTGTTCAAGTCCACTGCCATAATGCACAGAACAAATAATATCATTTTTCTTATTGTTCACATAAAAGACAATGCTTGAGGGGTATCTGGCTGGCTCAGCTAGAAGAGCATGTGACTCTATAAAAAAATAAACTTTAAAAAAAAAAGGCAATGCTTGATATAGTTCTAATTCCAACAATTAATGGGAGTGTTAACAATAATAAATCTCCACCTCAAAAGAATTCTCTTAACTGCTTTCAAGGCATGGTATCTGAATAAGTAACTGCTGGTAGGACACCCTGCTTCAGTTCTCTCCTACCCTTTATTTGACCATATTTGAAGCAACATGAGATACTTTGTTTTTTTAAAGAAAGAGGGCACAGTGAATGGGGGAAGGGTAGGGCACAAAGGGAAGGGAGAAAGAGAGAATCTTAAGCAGCTACATGCCCAGCCAGCACTGAGCCCCACTCGGGGCTCAATCTCATCACCCTGAGATCATGACCTGAGCCAAAATCCAGAGTTGGATGCTTAACCAACTGAGTCACCCAGGTGCTGCAACAACATGAGATACTAAAATTACATGCTTTTTTTGTTGTTGTTCATTTATTTTAATTTTATTCATATATGTGTTTTGTATGCATTATGTATGTATTTTATTTATATAATCTCTACACCCAACGCGGGGCTTGAACTCACAACCCCAAGATCAAGAGTTGCACACTTTTCTGACTGAGCCAGCTAGGCACTCTGAAAACTATTGTTTTTATTTTTACTTTTTTCAAGTAATCTCTATAGCCAACATGGGGCTCAAACTCATGACCCCAAGATGAAGAGTCACATCCTCCATGGACTGAGCCAGAGAGGTGCCCATATGCTCTTCTAAAATGTGCTGCAACTGGGGAAGTTGTGGTATAATTATGAATGAGTGATGAAGGTGGATGAAGTGCCTGTTTCTGGAGGTATCCTGACTCCAAACTGTGAGCAAATTACTGAGAGACCTGGAAAGATCTTAAATGGTATGTAAATGATCGCCAAGGTAACTGTGGGAAATCCAGAGCCTTTTCATATAGATTCCTGTACCTAAGCTAAAGAAGTGAACAACAGCCCTCAAAAAAACTCACAGTCCTCACCTGATAAGAATGAGCCAGAAACCTACTTTGCAAAATCTAAGCAAGAAGTCAAAGCATCTGGGTCCTTCTGATATATCTGCTCTAACATTCCCTAATTATGGGCTTCTCCAACTTGCTCATGCCAAAAGACAAGAAGGCCTGTCTAAACCATACTGGTTAGAATTTACAGTTCCTATGTTTTACATATATTTGTTTTTTGTTTTTTGGTTTTTGGTTTTTTTCAATAGGCTCTACTCCCAGCATGGGACTTAAACTCAGGACCCTGAGATCAAGAATTGCATGCTCTACCAGCCAGCCAGGCACCCCAAGTCCTATATACATTATATTTAAGTACTGTCTGCTATATACTGTTTCCATTCCATACACAGATCTGCCATTCTTAATCTTTTTCCAATTCAATACCCTTTAGGTACATGTTGTGACGTATGTAAGAACCAGTCTGCTTTCCAAATAACCGCTGGGTCATGATTCCAGAGCACAAAACAGGCAGTCCACTACACAGCCCCTTTTTGAATGGTTCCATATTTAAGTTTACATATGCTACAAGAGTTTGTTTTGCTGTTTTTTTATGCTTCTTTCTATTAAGACTATGAACTTGGTCAAATGTTGCATCAAAATGACAACATCTTAAGTAACTTTTTAAATGGTGAGGAGCTTATAAAAACACCTTCCGCCACCATAATCAAAAAGACCTAAGTTAGTAGGAACATCCAGTCAAGATACAAAATAACATTATTATGGTAAATTGAATATTATAGAAGTATTTATGTCAGCGAGGTTCAAACCTGCAGAGCAAAGAGCTTCTCTGATAAGAAAGTTGACAGGAATTTTTAATTATCTCTGGAGAGCAAACATTTTCATCAGTATAACTCAAGGAAAAGGGAGGTTTATTTCAATTAAAGCTAGAAGAGGTACAGTAGGGAAGTGAGAATATAAGAAATCTAAAGCTTGAGTGGAACATAAAATCCTTGTTGCAGTTTAGAGAGGATT
This sequence comes from Neogale vison, assembly GCF_020171115.1. Classification (NCBI taxonomy): domain Eukaryota; kingdom Metazoa; phylum Chordata; class Mammalia; order Carnivora; family Mustelidae; genus Neogale; species Neogale vison. The sequence goes on along the minus strand of NC_058091.1, from coordinate 72,422,759 downwards.
TCCTCTACAATGACTGGCCGAAGAGCAACTCTGTAACAAAGCTAACAACTGTCAAAAGTTTAGGCAGACCCTGCGGCCATATGCCAGGATTCTAAAACGGCTTTTCCCTGTTGACAGTGGCTTGAAAAAGTCTTGGGGTTTAAATGCATCTGAAACTACCTGAGCTGAGAAGATTAACATCAAGAGTAACCTTCGCAAGGAAAACAAAAACTTTATCTCAAATTCACAGGAACATAGACATTCTAAATTCTAGTAATTCATTTACTCAGCCAGTGTTAAATGCAAATGGCACAGTACAGATACCTTTTTCTCGTTCCATAACCCTTGGAGAAACAACATTCTTTAGGAACTAAAGAGGCATCTCTTTATATTCTGCTAGTACCTATTATCTCATTTCTAAATCTGAGTGCTGGTCCTAGACTGGACAATAGTATCACTGGGATGGACACTTCTTATAAGTGGCAGAGAGTTCACTGCTCAACTGCCTGCTCAAATGCCGGTTTTAATCGTATTCCCAAATTAGAATTTTGTATTTTTATCTGAGATTAAATTTGTCCAGGCAGTAAACATGCTTGTTTCTGGAATGCACCAATTTTCCCACCTTCTCCAACATGGATAAGAAATGCTAAATGCATCTTGCAAAGATTTCTGAGGTATTTATACCCAAAAGTTAATGCTTCTGGTACTCTCACTCTACATATATAGATTTGGGGTTTTGTTTATTTGTGTTTTTTTGTTTTTGTTTCGGTTTTTGGTCATTTATCCTAAGATTTTGGTTCTTTAGGAATCAGTATAAATTTGCCACTTGTTTTCATAAACATTGGATGATACTCTTTCCAATGTTTGCTTTGGTCTTTGTTAATGAGTATATTGAGTTGTTTCAGGTATCCTGTTGTCTACTGTCTGCTGTTTTGTTTTGTTGTTTTTTTTTTTAAGATTTTATTTATTTATTTGACAGAGAAAGACACAGCGAGAGAGGGAACACAAGCAAGGGGACTGGGAGAGGGAGAAGCAGGCTTCCCCAGAGCAGGGAGCCTGATGCAGGGCTGGATCCCAGGATCCTGGGATGATGACCTGAGCCAAGGGCAGACGCTTAACTACTGAGCCACCCAGGCACCCCGATGCTGGTTTTATTTTAAAGTAAAAGACATTACAGTTATTTTTAAACATAACAGACTGGGATAGGATATTGTGCAAACACGGGTTAATTCAGTCCACTCATTAGGATGATGATAACATAAGCTGAAGGGAATAATTTATTAATGTGTCCAGCACTCTTCGAAGCACTTGAACTCAATATTCTTCCCCCAAAAAAAAAAAAAAACAACAACAACAATAACATCTAAGACAGGTAGGTAACTGATATTATCCCCTTTCACAGATGTGGAAACTGAAGGAACATGGTTAGGTCCCATAACAAGAAAATGTTGGAACCAGAATGTACACTCAAGCACAATCAGGTTCCAAAGTCTGTGATCGTAAACATTATTCTATATATTTTGCAAGTGGAGATAAGCATTCCACTCCCCCTCGTGTAAATGTAAAATGGGCACAAAATGTTACTGATTCAACTAAATTAAAATAAGTTTTCTAAATCTAGGGGCTCCTGGCTAGTTCAGCTGGTGGAGCATGTGACTCTTGATCTCGGGTTTATGGGTTTGAGCCTCATGTTAAGTATAGAGATTACTTAAAAATAAAATAGATCTTCGAAATTCTAATTTTTGAAGCTTGGGCCTATGGAATTTGGGATTACTTTTCCTTAGAAAAATGTACATATCCAAAATTACCTATCTCCTTCATTCACACACTGCAGGTCATTTGGGCCTCTTTTAATACAGAGGTTGAAAAATCCCCATTTCCTGGTAAAGCAACAGGTATATTTAAATGACAATACTGTTGCCCCCTCCAAAATGAATGAGTAAAGCACTAGGAATTGAATTTGACTCTTCCAGGATGCAGGGGCAGGGACAGTCTGGGGATTATCTCAGCCCACTGATTCTGAGCCTCCAGCCCTCTCTGCCAGCCTCTGGCCTCCCTCCCCAGGGGCTGCCCACTCCTTGGGACAATGAGCTTCCCTGAAGCAGCAGCAGAGAGGAGGCTGATCAGAGACTAGTGAGGCAGTCAATAAACAGTTGTATGTCACAGCAAATATGAATCTGCAGCCAACCAGCCAGGACCTCTGCATCAGAACACTGGGAATGTACATTTACATACAACCTAGATGAGGTTGCCCTCCAACAACCTTCCTGCTCAAGTTCCCAGACGGAGAATAAATGAGTGACTGTGAGCCTCTAGAAAAACAAATGTGCCCTCTCCTCTGCCCAACTTGTTTACACTTGCTCACACTTCCGATTACTCAACTTTTGGGAAATTCCACTTGATGGAATTTTATTATCATTGCAGCAAATTTCTGCATAATGCTCTTTTGGTAGGCTTCTAGCTTTTTGTGTGTAGACTCAAGGATATGGAAAGATCGCTGACACACTGGATTCTCCCAGGCAACATCTAAAGCAAGCTAGCAAATTGTGAGAGACAGCGTGCACTTTGAGATTTGCCAAGCCACAGGGCAGAGGTATGGTCAGTTACTGAATAGCCCCAGGCTTCACCAATGCATGGCTAGATGTGAAGCTATGCAAAGATTACCACTCCTTAATAGTCATAAAACTCACATATATTGCCAAAGGTCAAGGACCACACCTGGCTTGCTTGCCAGCATACCCAAGACCTGACACAGCATTGACACTTAGCAAATGTTCAAAAATATGCGGAGTGGAAGAATTAAATAAAGACATACAGGGTGCCTGGGTGGCTCAGTTGGTTAAGCGACTTCCTTGGGCTCAGGTCATGATCCCAGAGTCCCAGGATGGAGCCTGCATCAGGCTCCCAGCTCCATGGGGAGTCTGCTTTTCCCTCTGACCTTTTTCCCTCTCATGCTCTCTCTCTCTCAAATAAATAAACAAAATCTTTAAATAAATAAATAAATAAAGACATACAAACCAATCTTGGAACACTACATCAAAAGCTAATAATATATGAGATGATGACTAACATAACATAATAAAAAATAATAATTAAAAAAACAAAGAATAGACCTACATCTGGAACAACAACAACAAAAAAAGACATACAAACCTTATCTAAATCATGCTCTCGCCAGCCAAGCACAGCAGTTCGGATATCAAAAGGATTTTCTAATTCTTCATGAAAATGCACAAAGGAAAAACTATTCTGTACATTAAACTTGCTGTATATGATTATAGCCCTTAAAACATTTGGTCAAAATTTTTTCAATAAAAATATTCCATAATCATGTAACCTTTACTGACATATTTGCAGAAAATACAAATACTATTTGGTAGCATCAGAGTAAAGTTGACTTATATAGAGGGAAAATAAGTATATGGGTGAAAATGAATCTGGGGGGTTCATTGTAAGATACATAACGACAAATTCTCTCAGTGTTCACAAGAACCATACCAACTTCCTTATTCTACCACTTTCCCCAAACCTTAGATATACAAACAGACATGCAATGTATAACTGCAAATATACAAAGCACCTATTGGTTTCATTTCCATTGTTCAGCATATTATTTTTGTCTTCCGTGACAATTTATCAAATTTTCTATTCCCCCAAAATAAATTATATTTTATGGTAGTTTACAATTTAAAAAATACTTTCACATATATTTCAATTTTACCTTTCAAAATTGTCCTATTGAGTAACCAGAGAAAATATTATTCATAATTGTCCTACTGAGTAACTGGAGAAGATATTACAATCACTCTTCATTGTAATATTCCTATTTTAATGATAAGGACATTAAGGATTCAGCAGAAAGGAATTTCCTCCAGATCTCAGTGCCAGAAAGTAACAAAATTAAGACTGGCACAAGGTCAGAGCAAGCCCGATGCTCCATGCACTGAACGAACTCTTACGTAGCTCTCTAAAAGAACCTTTTGCTCTATCTGAAGCTGGTCGCTGCCAACCTCTTGACCTCATATATTACCTAAGTATTTAAATGCCAGTTTAGATAAAGGGGCAATAATGGGCCAACCCTGGATAGCACTCTGCCTCAACCCACCAGGTTGTTAGGCAAACTTATAAAACTTATCATTCAAGGAATCACACTTGTAAAAATATAAATAAGGGGTTAAAAAAAAAAAAGTCACAGAAAAAGCAGGCAATACCCAGGGGAAAAAAATAATAATTCAGTAACTTATTTAAGATAACACTTAAAGGTATGTGAACAGAAGCCTCCAGTCACAGAAAGAAGCATGCTCTAGTCAATAAATCTTCCACAACCACTGTCTTCACCCCTATGTTGCCAGGCCAGCTGCTCTAGCCAGAGTAGGGCCATTACCAGCCATAGAAGGGGATAATACTCTGGTCTAAACCAACACAACCACGTCTGAGCCCCTGGTCTTCAGTCACATTCAGGTTTAGGCCACCAGCATGGGTGTGTATCTAACAAAGGCTGGATAAATCTTTCCTTGTAAGTTGGGGAGGCTGGGCAAACAGCTGCTACTTCCCTACATTTCATTCATTATCTAGTACCCTAATTATCATATAGCAACTCTTGAATATCCTATGTTGGGCAGTTATGCGTTAGAAAGTTAGGGAGCAGAAGTGAGAAGATCCAAATTATAAACAAGTTCACCTTTGCCTCTTGAGTTTTTTCAAAATTAAATTCCAAAGTGAAGGATAACTAGGTTCTATTTCTCTATGTCAATTAGCATCATTTATCAGAAGTTAGCTTACCCTCTGGCTTCTATTAAAAATAAACAAATGCATGCATGCAAATACCTATTCATGTACATATGTAGGATATATACGATAACTGAAAACCAAGCAGTTATCTAAAATGGTCTCTTTTATTCACAGACATATTAATTATTATCACCTCATATTTGGACTAAAATTTTAATTAAAGCCAATCATTAAGTCTGCTTTGCTTTTGGAAACATTGTTTTAGAACTTCAAAATACAAACCAAAATAATTAAAGAAAATTCTAAATAATTAACCACCTATATAAACTACCATTAAGCAAAACAATGTATGTTGGCGACAATAGTGACCTAAAAATAAAAAGGTTGAATCTGAGGAGCGCCTGGGTGGCTCAGTTGGTTAAGCATCTAATTCTTGATTTCAGTTCTGGTCATACCCTGAGGGTCATGAGATCAAGCCCCATGTCAGGCTCTGCACTCAGTATGGAGTCTACTCAATATTCTCTCTCTCTCTCGCTCTCACCCTGGCCCTCCCCACTGCACTCGCTCTCTCTTTCTCTCTAAAATAAATAAATAAATCCTAAAAAAAAAAAACTTGAATTTAAGCTAAGTTCTTCCAAGCTGTAGGACTTTGGACAAGTGATATCAAATGAAAGGGCATTAATGTCTAAAGTCCTTTTCAGCACTTAAAATTCTGTGTATTTTTAATGTTGATTTATTCAATACTGAGGCAAAGAAAATAAAATAATGAAAACCATAAAATTCATGCTTTAAAGCACGGCTAAGAAGATAAACAAAAAAGAACACTTTGAAAATTATGAACTGCTGATCTGCAAGGCATAGAAAACTGCCAAGTGCAAAGTACCTCTTTCCCTTCTACCTCCCCCACCCTCTTCCCCTTAGAGACTACAGCTTAGGCCACCATGTCTTCTTAACATTACTATTTAGGGACCCAGAGCTGGGAACCATCTGATGCAACTGTCTTTTCCTCACCATATACTCTCTTCCCCCTCAAAAGATGCACCCCACTTTCTTTGCTTTTACTTCTTATGCCTCATTTAATTCCATCTTGAGCAACCACACTGTAGTTTGGTGGTATTTCCAGAACCCATCCCTGTATCTGTTGATAACTGATGGTTTGAGCCACAGTGCCCCCATCAGTCCATATGACCTTAGTGAGGATCTAGAGCTGAACCCAGAATCCTGTGAACTAAGCCAATAAGGGCACTTACTTCCCCTCAGTGGGAGCCTCTGATTCACTGGGCCTTTGCAGGTGCAATCACTAAATAAAGTATACATTTTCATACCAGACTTGAACCAAGAATCTCGTGGTATGGAAGCTGCCAAAGCTACTATGCTATATATGGAGCCTGAGAATGAACCTCCTGGAATGCCCCACAGGGAAGCTGAGTGGGCAGAAAGAGGTCATACCCCAGTGGAATCATGTGAACTCTAAGTCAAGGTATACCTGAATCATTAGTTAGGAGAGAAAATAAATTCCTCTTTTGTTGTAAACAGGCTGAGTTGTATTTCCTGCCCAAAAAATGCCTGCAACCAAAACAAACAAACAAACAAACAAACAAAAAAAAACCGCTAACCGCTACATATATGTATATATTTGATAATGAATTTTGGTTCCAGTAGTTCCTCACATTGTCACCTGAGGCAAGTTATTAGTTAACCTCTCGAGTCCTCAGTCTGCAAAGTGGAAAGATTCCAGTCTTCAAGGATTCTCACGAGGATGTAAATTCAGGTGAAACACTGACCATGAGGACTGGCAGGTCATCGGCACTCAACACATGGTAGTCCCTATTGTTGTTTTCCAACTGCTCTACTCCAACATGTGAGAGAATAAATGAACCTAATTACTGCTGACAAGAATAAAAGCAGAAGTAGTACAAAGAGAAAGCTCTAGAATTTGTAGTAAAATTGAAAATGTAACAAGTCAGATTCTTCAGACTCTAAAGCTCTTTAAGATGTATGGAAGTACCTTTCTGGGTTTTTCTCCATCACTAAGCTCCACTCAAGCACTTATCTATCTACGGTTAAACTTCTTCCTTAAATGCCAGTGTCTAGAATAAGTAAATGGGGAGATCATTGATTTGTAGCTTATTTATGAATCTAGCAACTATATATTTTATATTTCAAACAACACAGGTTAAGAGACTTTTATTTCCTGTCAAATGTGCAGAGAATTCTGCTGTGCCTTGCCCCAAACTCCTGCTCCTGATAGCATACTACAACCAACTATTACGGGTTAACATTAATTTATATTTCTCGTTTTTCAATAGTCTCTGCCATAACCATGTCATTATGCTAGTATATTCTGAATCACTAGTGAATGGCAAAAACAAATATAGCAGTCGTGATTTAATCAGAGACTTCACTGTTAAAACAGCCAGCCAAAGTAGACACGTTTAGAATAGTAAATGGATAACAAAACACACTTACAGCCTCATTAATAAGAAGGCAATTAGGTCTTCTGGGAAAATTCATTTTCTAAAAGAATGCTAAAGCAAGCTATAAAATGCGAGTAAAACTGTGTTTTGACATGAATACTGTACACTGTCTATTACATCATAATTTTTCTCTTGAGAAAACTGACAAGAATCTGTTCTTAAGTATGAGCACAAAAGATAGTAAAAAGAACACCAGTGATATTTAATGCATTCTACCTAACTCCTATTCATTAAATTTGACTGTCCCATAAATGAGCTCCTCATTACAAAGATCCTTATATTACACTTACAAGAAAAAGAGAAATATAAAACAAGAAATTGCTTCTACTATTACTACAGAGGGAATATCATTTCCTGTATCAACATATCAATATGCTAAATAAAAATTATTGACCTATATTATGTTTGGTTCCTTGATAATATCTTTACCTTTAAATATTCCTCACACAACACATTCATAGTCAAAACCATTTAGCCTTATTTTTATTCTCCTATGAAACGACTTCTTCCAAAATCATCTGAGTATTCTTTTTTTTAAAAAAGTGAATATTTCTGTTGTTTTGATATGTCTAGGGCATTAAATTATAAGAAAATACTTATCAGAAATATGATTCCAGGGAAATTTGTTTCATATTGTAATTAATCCCTTCACAATACTCTTACAATTATACAGTAAAGTGCATGTGACAAATCTTTTCAAACTGAGCTTTCTTTGTCCTAAAGCAGTGTTTCACAAAATTACGTGTTCAAGCAAATCACCTGGGGATTTTATTAAAATGCAGATTCTGAGTCAATGGCTCTGAGAAGAGCTCTGATAAGTGACCACAAGATCATCACAAGTTCCCAAGACTGACGTTGCTGGGGCATGGACCACAATTCAAGCAGCAAAATTCTAGGGCACCTTGGAGTTAATGAATCCACTGACCATGAGGCAGTCAGCCACCAATCCCGAGGTGGGCTGTGAGAGTACAAGAAAGGCTTCCTCTCTACTCTTGAATTTGTTGAATGACCTAAGGCGAATCACATTGAGGAGTTGTGGCCATAGGAAGCAGCTGCTAGGTCACCCCACCACCCAACAAGGATTAGGGGAATTTCTGTAGCTGGTCAGCTGCTGCTCTGGATAGGGTTTGGAGAATCGGCCTTTGGCAAGCAGCTAGTAAGGAGCAGGACTCACTAGTAAGTATTTATATAAATAGATACCAATCCAGAGGAAGGTTTATTATTTTCTCATTAAAAGTATAGTACAATATATTATAGACTATAGAGTTCGTTTTTCCATTTCAGTTTTTTCATCTATGAAATAGGCAAAGTAATTATCTGTTTTCAATACTCTTTCCAAAATATGAGTACAGGAGTTTGATTCCATCTGTAGGTGTCCTTAGCTTCCTTCTCATCTGAACCTCTGGACAATGAAGTTCTATCAATATTAAGATGTGTGTGTGTATATCTACAAAATACATTCTTTTATTTTTCAGCTTTCCCAGAAAAATAAATGCAAATAATAACTCATCCAGACATTCTTTTATTGGGCCTTATTTCTATCTGCATTCCTCTTAAGAAGATAATTCCTAGAATGACTAACCTGTAGAAAAATTCTGCCAGCACTGCCCTGCTCATCATTTTTATTAAAAGAGCTCTACAATCATATAAAGTGGAAACATGGATTATTTCATTCAGGACTACTTAATTTGCTCCTAAAACAATTGTAAGTGACAAAATAAGCCACTCGTAATTTTTATGGATTATCAACACACAGATGAGAATGCCAAAAAACTCCAAGCAGAGTAGAGTGGTGAAATGGCAACGTTCCACGACAGGATCGATACACTCTTCCACCCCGGCCACTATTTTCCCAGAACCTCAACATTCTGCAAAACCTCACAAAACTAATTTGAATTACGTACATTCAGTTTTTATTACTAAAATATTAAATACAAAAGAATTCCCATAAGAATACTTCAGGAAAATAATCCTCTCTCAACAGAATCTTCGTGGAACTAAGAAAAACTTGTGTGTGGAAAGAAGTTTCTTTAAGACCACTGCTCATAAAAACACAGCCTAAAGTTTACAAACTACCTCCAGAGTTCTCACCAATCATCAAAGATTCAAACATGTTTTTTTTTTCCATTTTTTCCATTTTCCAAAGTATAGTTGTACGCTTATCTCACTATTCTCAAAATAACAGGCAATGTGGTCCTCAAATTTGTCCTGTCCCCACCCTCAAAGAGGAAAGTCTCTCTTCCATTCAGAGATACCTAAGCACAAACACTCTGAGACATTAAAATATCATTTCATGAATTTACAACTTTATTTCTGGCTTCAATTAAAATTAAAATTAGCCTGATGGACAGACTGACTGACTTTGTCATCAAATACTAGTTTAAGACATCATGAACTGGGAAGATATCATTGTTCAGTAACCCGTGACAAACAGCATGAGTTTTGGTGAAAAAATAAGTCATGTTCAAAAGCAATTATAACCTTTTTAGGGAAAGAGAAACACCATTTGATAAAGGAACACAAAACAAATACATATGATCAAAGGATAAAGTCTGAGAGGAATACACAGAGGGAAATTTTTACATCTACAGAATAAGAAATGAATGTGTTTGGACGAAGGCAAAGGCTGACTCCAATAAACAAATCAAAAATAAGGTGCTTTTTTCCTTCTTTAAAAAAGTAAATAAAAGATCAAACATACGCCCACACAGGCGCGTGTGTGCGCGCGCACACACACACACAGAATCCTGGTGTTCTTTGTTTTGTCTTTAAGAACAATCTGTAAACTCTCTTGATGTTTCCTGCTCCCAGTTGTGCAGCAATCCTCTTCCTGCCCTCCATGAAGAGCAAGTAGAGGAAATGGGAATAGCACAGGGCAGATGAGGACAGCATTTTCCGTGCCTCTGAGAAGTACATCCATATTTAGCATGACTTACACTGTTTTTAATACACCTTGAGCGGACCTAGATCATGGCACTTCAAAAGCATTGGTAGGCAACAACACAGGTTCTCTATATAGGACCATATCACACAAATTAAATGCTTTTTAAAGGCCATAAAAATGTATAGTAAACCATCACAGGTAGAAATATGAGATTTGATGGGAAAACTGGCATTCGCTCTGGGTAGTGGTTGAATCATAGTTCCAGTTTTTAAGAACATGTCCGGCACCAAAAGATGTTTAGCGGGAACAAAAAGACTATGATGTGTATGTGCATGCAGGCTTTGTTGTTGCTAAAGAAGAGTGGGAAGGAGTGTGGGAGAGGGGCAAAGCCGCAGAGGGGTTGATTTATTTTTCAAAATCGCATTTATGAATACAAAGAGAAGAGCTGTCAGCAGCACACATGCCAAGCCCACATAGCAGCCAGACCTGCCTCTTCCCGTCTGGGTAGGCCAGACACAAAACGACATCTTGCAATCCAGGAAAATCAGCACAGTCAGATATATGGAGAATAATGAGAGAAAAAGCAGTCCTGGAAATGTCCACTTATATATCATTACTACTGTTAGAATTTATAGTTTTAATGAACTGAGGGACTGAGCAATTCTGGTCAATCAAAACCAGAAAATCAGCAAGCAAACCTTGAAACAAGCTGTTTCTGATATATTTTCCTAGTAGGTAGTAAGTATGAGAGGAATTAACTTCACATACAGAGACATCACGGAGTCAGACACCAGGAAAGGGGCATTGTTTAGATAAGCTGCAAGGTCAGAAGGGATCAAGTCTGAGGGCACACTTACAGTATGACATGCCAGGAACCAGATCAAGTGAGGAGGATCCTGAGCTGCATTTCCAGGCTCACATCATACTAGAGACACAATAGTCCCTCTCTAGGTCATTGATAAGACTGCATCTAAAATGCTGCATATTTTTTTCTCCAAACTCTGATGAAAATCTGAACAACCAACAGTTGAACAAACAGCTAAACAAATGACTAAAAAATATATTTTTTCTATTGCTAGAACACTAGTAATGTTAATAATGATTTTTCCACAGATTAGCTCAAATAGCAATTTACATGAGATAAGCCAAAAAAAAAAAAAAAAGAATAATTTCTCTCACTATACTGATAAAATTATAGTCTGGCCATTAGGATATTTATATTTAATAATGATTAAAATGAATGACTGGCAGAGGAAACATACACACACACACACACACACACACTCCTAAACAGCCCATCCTTACTAGGCAAGTGTGGGAGCAAGCAAAGGAGACTAAAGCCAAGGCACTTAGTTACCTTAATGTATGACGCCTACACCCCAGAGAGCTGCATAATACTTTACAACTTATAGTGCCAGTTCACATAAATTATTTCATACCACCCTCATAAAAACCAGGTAGAAAGGTCAGATATTATTATCTCCATTTTACAGATGAGAAAGCTGAGTTTCCAAGTAACTTCTGTGTGACTGGTTTTGTCAGGCATCTGAGTCCCAGGACAGAATACTGTCTTACATTATAATATGAAGAGATAACAGCTACATAATCCCATGAATATCAGTGCATCTTTGTGCTTCTATGCCTCAGTTTCCCCAGATATGACACTGTATCATTTTAAGTGAAAAATTAGGATAAAATAACATAAATTGATATTTACAGGCTGTTCTGGTTTTAAAGAGGCTCACCATGCAACATGTAGCATTTTCACACTTTCATTCCAAAAGCTAAGGAAAAAGTCACAGTGATAAAAATATTATTAAATTTGTGGTTTAAAGAAAGCACAATGGATGAGTATATGACATAACCAACAATCCTTAGTATTTCAAAATTTGCTTTTGAAGTGTACTTCATTAGAAACCACATGATAATATCTAAAAGTAATAATTGGCCTTAATGGATGTGGTTTAAAAGACCTATTTAATAGGATATTTTAAAATTCTGAATATATATTTGTTTTAGACTTTTAAAGCTTTTTATTCAAATTTCTCAAAAGAAATAACAGTTCATTAAAGTAGAATCTAAGAGTAAAAAACAGCAAGAAAGTATACACCTTCAGTCTCTGAATCTATGTATTTACAACAAATCTGACTGCCATAAAATCTGATGACAGTAGAATATCAAATGGCTTAGGATAACCAGAACACGAAAATGTTTACAAGACAAACTTTTAATTCATGATGAAAAGCAGATTCACAATCTGACTTTAAATAGGAGGAATAAAAAAAATTCATTTCTGGGCATATATGTAAATCCTGAATGGCAAATTTTTTGAGATACAGTCCTACAAGAAGTGCATTTATTAGGACTGCACATTCTCTTACTTAAACGTAACATAAAGTCAAATGTTTTGCTTTGTTACTAAAGCAAAGCCAGGCGTATTTGGTAAAATTATTTAGAACTGGATATCTAAGAACACAACTGTTCACTAGAGATACCTAAACCAGGGTTCAAAAAAGCTCATCTGTACATTCTGTTGGAGGGAGTTTAGTATTTACTAAAAGGTCAATAACATTTAAAAGGAGAAATATAAAAGTTTCTTTACTGCTGAAAATGTATCCATCAGCAGTTGAGACATTAGTAGTTGCAATTCTGTAATACATGTAAATCTAATCATGCAACTGGTAGAATCCAAACTTTCAATTAACAAACTACATGCCTTTTGAAGCGTAGGCGCTCAATGCAGTGACAAACACTGTGCAGAAATCAATACCCACTCTAACTTGCCTGCATATAATGACTTCCATCAAGCATGGTTCCAATACCAACCAGCATTATATGTCAGAGATGCATTCAGCAGTAATACTTACTCCAGAAAGAATTAAATTAAGCCATCGGATCATTCACTGCATAGATCTGCCGTCTGCATACATCACCAATATACACAGCTTTTCCTCTACATGCTGCATTTCATAATATGCCTTAGTGCGCAACACATACTGCCACCTGAATCTGTGGTCTAACTCCTTTTACAGCGTTCTCCGGGGAAGGTGGGGGGGGATGTAAGGGAAATAAACATTACTCCGGATCACAACAATCTGAGTTTATTTCCAGGAAGCAGGGCAGCCACAACACGGAGAGAAACTGACAAGCGCAAAGTAAGTTCGTTCTCCGCATTCTGCGGCCTCAGCCAAGAGCGCGGCTGTCACTTGCCGGGTCTTCTCCGTCACCCCTCGGCCACCAATGTGTCTCCATCTGCACCAAGACCCAGGGCAGCCAATGCGCTTGCCAGCCAAGCTGAGCTGGGTGAACTGGCCAGAAAAGTTGTCAGGACCGGCGAGCGGCAGACAAGCGCCCGGGAGCCCGCTCCCCAGCATCCACCTGGTGAAACTTCAGAGCCCCCAGAGGAGAGAACGAAAGAAGCAACTAACAGAAAAGATAACAAAACTGGAAGCGTCGAGGACGGGACTGGGAGAGACGGGGTTCCACGGACTTCTCTGAGTGGCTTTACCAAGAACCCAAAGAGCCAAGTGCAAGACCACACCACATCCCTCCCTTTGGGCTCAGCCGATTGTCGCTCGCAGCCCCCAGCATCGAGGCGGGCTCCGGGGGTCACCGCGCCTACTTCGCCGTGCCTCCGCTGGAGGAGTAGTTGCCACAGCTAGGGTCCGGCTTTCCCCGTCCGGCACCCAGACCTCGCTGCCCAGGACGGCTCGGTGTGGGTCCTTAGAATCATGTTTCAAAATATCTTACAGGCTCCGCCAGCACACACACGGAACGTACTCCACGCAGCGCCCTAACCCACGGGGCAAAACCAGGAGCCGCCAACACTGGGGGAGGAGAAAGGGACTGGGGGAGGGACGGGGAAGTAGTTAGACAATAGTCAAGGGAGGTTATTCCCGGGACAAAAAGCACCTGGCAAAGCGCGCGGAGGTCAGTCCCTTCCAGTCTCCACATTTCTGACAATGGCTTGGGGGGGGGGGTATTCTTTTTTTTTTTTTTTTTTTTTTCCTTAAACGCTCTCGAGGCAGACAGCAACAAGCCCACACCAGGAGCAAAAGAGTAGCCGGTCCCCAGAGTCGTAAGTACTTTTTCCTTCTCTCTTCCCCAGCGTGGTGCAGCGTGCGCTGGACGCGGAGGCTACCAGTTTCCCAAGAAAAGCAATGTCTCCCCACACTCCCGGACAGCCCTGCCAGCCTTGGCCCCGAGCGAGCCTCCGAGAGGAACAATGGGTCGCGGAGATGAAAGTTACCTGCGCCAAGTGGCGCCCAGCCCGGTGCCCGCGTCCCACCTACCACAAACTCTGGGGACATCTCTCCCTCTGCCCTGTGCCCCCGTCCGGGCAGCCAAAGCTTCCCCCGAATCCTTGCCCACCCCGCCCCCCCCCCCGGCCCCGGCGAAGAGACGGCTTCAGCCCCCGCGAGCCCCGGGCCGGGGGCATTCGTCCGGCATTCAGAAACCCTTCCCGCTCCCACGCCCACCTTCCGGGCCACTCACCTGCGGAGAACTGGCCTTGGGCCGACCCCAGGGGAGACCGAGGGGAGAGGAGCAAGAGCGCCACAAAAACAGGCAGCGCCGCCGCCGCCGTATCCATGTCGACTTTGGGAGAAGTTTCAAGCAGCTTTGCAAAGAGCTGCCCGGAGAATCGCCGCGAAATCCACTACCGAGGTGCCGGCCGGGCCTCGCGGGATGAGGGCGGGAAGTCCGCTGCCGCCCGCCGGCACTTTTTCCTTCTTCGCGGTCCCCAAACTACCTTAGGGGCGCAAGCGCCGCCCGCGTCGCCGGCCGGCTGCGGCGGCAGCTCTCCATGCTCAGCCGAGGCTGCTCCTGTTAGTCAAGAGTTACTTTGCTCGGGGAGGGACGGGGGCGGAGCCGGGGGTGACGTCGCCCCGCGGGCTCCGGGAGCTTCTGAGGAATGCAGGCTCGGGCGCGGCGCCGCCGCCTCCTGCCGGAGAGACGCGCGCCAGCCGCGGCCGCGCGCCCCGCGCCTCTCGCCGCCTTTGTTCGCCGCCCGCCGCCGCTCGAGGGAGCGGGCGGGAAAGGGGACCCGCGCCGCTGGCTGCCCTGTTGCAGAAATGGGAGTCTGAGATGCGAGTGTTTGGTGAGCCGTGTAGCGGGACCACAGAGGACGGGCGCGGAGAAAGCCCCAACGCCGGATCAGAGGCGCCCTGGGCTTGTGTCCCTGGGTGGAGGTCCCGCCGGAGCGGATGCCGGTAGGAAGAAGCGCGAGTGTAGAAGCGCCCTAAGGAAACACCCACCTGCATGGAAAACTCACTGTTCCTTATTCCTGTAATGAGGACTAAGACACCTCACCCCCTACAGAAAACTTATTACTCCTTATGATATAAAAATAAAACTTGAACCAAAATAAACGTTCGGTAACTTTCCAGTGTGAGCCGCTGGCGTGTCTCCTTGCTGGTTTACTTGTCATTTGCCCAATATTTGGATTTACTCTCTGCTTCGCTGACTTTGCTTGTTGTTCTGAAACCTTCCGGCCTCTTTCCGTTTCTTCCCTCAGGAAGAACCTAAGAACTGCGTCAGGGCTTAGTATGTTTTCTTTTCCCGTAGGTCTGCTGGAGTAGAAAAGGTGTTTTGCTTTGTTTTTAATATCTAATGGGTACTTAAGACAGAAGTATTTAACAAAAGGACTTTCCATTGACAATGAAAATGGCAACCAGTGATTTCATCCGGAGGAAAATGATGTTCTATTGTGACAGTAAAGTATTTTACAGTTTGCTAGTTCTTCAGCAGCTTGAAGTGGTTTCACCATATGCCACATGTACTTGCTTCCGTGAGAAGACTATTTAGTTGTGCACTATATTCATTTTTGTAAAATTTTCAAATAAAATAAATGTCACAATTGAATAGATATTTTTATTGAGAATTTTACTGTCATATATACAATTCCTAGAACAACAGAATCTATTGATTGACATCTGTCAGGTACTCATATCTTCAGCCTTTGTAAACAAAACAATGTGAAATCCAATTTAACATTCATATAATTTATTTACCAAGCAATATATCCCTCCTCTATACAAATTAAATATATGCTATTAATGACCAAGTTTATGATAGAAACGGAAATATATATGTATGTGTATATATATATACACATATATGTATAAAATCAGGAAGAAAAAGACTTTTAAAAAATTTTGCTAAGAGTACAAGCTTGATTAAACAGAATTTGGAGTCTTCTGGCTGGCTCATTAGCACACTGACTAGCCCAACGCTTGTCAATTCAATTCAGCCCAGTAAAATTCATTTTTCCTTAGGGTACAGGGTATAATTTTTTTTCAACTCACTAACTTAGAATTGTTCACATATCACTGTTATTATTTCTTTGATTGAGGGACATTCCTAAATCCTAAGTAATAAAATACTGAAGGTCATATATTTTCTTTTTGAAGGAGTAAGCAGAACTTCGTAAAATTTAACAGGAATATACCTCATGAAAAACAAACAAAAACCCACCACCCATATACTAATACTTTCTTGAAAGAAAGCTGAAGGAAGTTCATGACTTGGTAGATTTGTTTAAGCACACAAAATGCTTGTTTGAAAAATTGACATACGGTGTCGGGGAGAGTCCACACACATTTTACCTTGCTTATTCCTTGGGTCAACTGGCGGAAGATTGATTTCACTTTACCTATCCTGTTATTAATAACAATAACAGGCAATGTTTACAGAGCACTTAGAACATGCTAGTCTCTGACTTAAGATATGCGGTGTCTCACTGAGTTCAGACAACAATTCTTTGACATTGCTACAATTATTACTCCCATTTGACAATTGAGGAAACAAGATTAGGGATTAAGTAATTTGGTCATCAGCACTTCTATGAGTGAAAAGTGGGTAAGGGGAAACAGGCAAGAAAATTCTTGAAAAGGAATCAGCAAACTAGCAAGAATGACTTCTGAACAGAAGTGAAAGGAATAAAATAAAACTTTCAGATAAGTAAATCGGTCCTTTTGTCCTTAGTTGTCACAAATGCTGGCCATAATAACTAATGCTGGCCAGAGTGGATTGAAATCCTTTGAGTAGAGTATATTTGTCTCCACGAGTGGCAAGTATTTAGAACTAACTAGATCTCCGTTTATTTCACAGAAAATAGAATAAATGAATATATCAATCAATCCACAGAAGAAATATAAATTTGGTATAACTTTTAGAAAAAGTTAGTCAACATGTATTTAAAAATGACTAAAATGATCATATTCTTTGATCTACTGACTACTCTAAGGAAATAAGCCAAAATATGGAAAATGCTGTATACACAAAGGTGTTTGTCATTTCCAAAAAGGAAAAGTGGAAATCACATAAATGTCCAACAATAGGCAGATTCACAAACATTATCTAGATAGAATATCTCACAGCCACCAGAAATGAAAGTTATAAAAAAAAAAAAAAAAAGGAGCAAGTTGCAACATAAGAAAATGCATATAATAAAATGTTGGATAAAAAACATCAGAAGACAGTGAGAAGTTTCAGTTCGGGAAGATGAAAACGTTCTGGAGATGCACTGTAGTGATGGTTATACAACAATGTGTACCTAATGCCACTGACTGCGTACTTAAGAATGGTTAAAATGGTAAAATTTTATGCAATATATGTTTTACTACAATAAAAAAATTAGAAGACAAAAATCAAAATGTAGTACAATTACAACAGAAATAATGAAGAGTGGAAAAAAATTAACCATGATATTGATAAAATTGGTAGTAAATATAGACTAATAAAATTTCATAATTGCCCTTCTCTATTTTCTTACCATTTGGAGTGTATGGTGAGAGTATATCCTTTAAAGAGGATAGGTTTGTATTCTGATTGCAGATTTACCACACAGTAACTCCAGTCATGAATTTAGATCTGTATTTGAGAAAATGTTTTCTGTGAAATCCCAGTTTTATCAAAATTACCCAAGTATGTTTGGAAAATAGGGTCTGAAGATCAGATAAGCTTGGAGAACACTGAACTGAACAAAGTTAAAAGGTTACTTTACCAAAACAGTCTTCTTTTCTTTATAGTAGTTTTTCCATGGTTATCAATATGGTATTAGGCACTGTGAATCTGGAGAAGGAAAAAGAATGCAAAATTTCTCAAAGTTTTGGATTATGGAACTCTTTAATAAAGAAGTATTTCTCACAAGTAAGATTTCAGGGAACAGAGTTTGCGAAGCACTGTCAAGTAACATTTAATATCTCTATATCTCAATTCCTTCATATGAAAATGAGGCTAATCAATCAGATTTTTGGGTAACTAAATGAAATACAGTGACTCAAACTCAACGGTTAGAGGTACCCACCTCCTGCACAGTGCCTAGTCAAAAAGCCTCATATAACTTTGACTCCCCCAAAACCTTAACTAATAATAGCCTACTGTTGACCAGAAACCTATGGCTAGCACAAATGGTTGATTAACATATATTCTGTATGTTATATGTATTATATACTGTATTATTATAATAAAGCTAGAGAAAAGAAAATGTTAAGGAAATCATAAAAGAAAATACATTTACAGTGAACTGTACTATATTCTTTTTTTAAAAAAATGCATATAAGTGGATCCATGCAGTTCAAGCCCAAGTTGTTCAAGGGTCAAATATATAGATTTTTAATATAGATATAAATTCAATTATAGATAGAGATATGAAAGGGCCTGGATGATAATAGTGGCTGAGTAAATATTAGTTTCCTTCTTTCATTCCACCGAAGGATTAGGCACAAATCTAAACCCAGCTGAAGCAAAGTTTTTATTTACCCAGTGACAGACCATGAGTACCCACAGCATGTGTTTATAAGCAATTCAATAATATTCTCAGCTTGTTAATAACAATTAATTGCCTACATATGCTTTTCAGTTTGTAATGTCTATTCACCCACATGATCATAATCTATCCTCCATCTATCAGACCCAGGAAGATTGAAGCCAGGGCAGGTACTATCACTAATTTCATTTAACTGACAAGGAAAACCAAAGCTTTGAGAGATTAAAATTAGCCAAGTTTTGATGCTGGTCATTAACACAGTTCTCTCTTGGACCTGGGTATTCTGACCACGAATTTCGTTCCTACCTTCCCGCCAATGACTATGCACTTCATTCTCATCTCTAAAAATGTTCATTTGAGTTAGAGGCAGAATCCTCAATGCCAATTCACCATACTGAGCCTCTTAGGCAGGCAGGTGGAAATGAGTTTCTATTTTCTCTTTGCAAAGAGAAAAAAGAAAAAAAAAAAAAACCGAAAAGCATTTCCTTACTGTAATATTCTTGCATGGGTATGTATATATTCAGGAGGGGAGGGGCAGGGAATTTCTGACAAGAAAGTCCTTGAACAGAAAGAGCAGGGACTTCCAGAAAAGGGGAAAAAAAAAAAAAGTGCCTGTTATGTCTGTGAAACTGTTGTTCTGGGTGGGTGGTGGGTCTTCCACTGTAGGGCAAAGCCCAATTGCTCCCTGGAGTAGTGCTGGGACCTAGCCAATTACTACTTAGGTATTGACATCAGAACATCCAGGAACAAACTGAATAGTGATGGCTGTGTGCCTAAGTCTCTAAAGAAACTCTTCTCGCTATATATGTTCTTATGTAATTTTGGATCAAATGGAAGAAATGCACTGTATTCAAAACCAGAGTTATTTTGTGAGTCCCTTGAACCCTTTAAAAAACCCATAACTTGGGATTAGTTCAGAAACACTAGTCAAGAAAATGCATGCTCCAAAGGTTTTATCCAGGGAAGAAAAAAAAAAAATTTGAGCAGCTTGAGAGCTCGGTGTTGCCAATTTGGAAGAGCAATTTGCCTACAGCTGGATATAATTAACAAGCATGGGTCAAAAAGGAAGCCAATCATAAAAGTGTGAATTGGATAGAGGTGGAGGGATGGGGACAGTGACAGTCACTTCAGAACTGATGTATTCTGACTTCAGAGTCTCTCCTCAATTTCAAAAAGCCTAGTCTAATGATTAATAAAAGACTGAACTCAGAGGGAAAAAAAATCAGGGTCTTCATAGTAATGTGGTCGATAAATTATCTTTTCTGGAACACTATAGGGTGCCTTATCCACCCTTTATACTAGCAAGTAATTTCCATGGCAAAAAGAAAAGAAAAGAAAAAGTTGTTTTGTTTTGTTTTCTCTCTCTCCTAGTTCACTAGAGGAAAAAAGGAATAAAGGTATGAGCAATATAGTATCTCATTGAATACTGTTTGAATTCTTTTAGTCTGAATGGACCAATTATCCTGAGATATTTTGTATGTTTGTTATTTTAGTAAAACCAGGAAAGAGGATAACTCTTACAACTAATTAAATTCATCATGTATTCAGTAATACATTTTTCAGGGTTAAGAGCTCATATGCAAAGTTGCAGCCCGAGAGAATTAACACAGCAGAATGAGAAATCCTCTAATGATTATGCTCCTTCCTTCCTCCTATTTACTTCTGAAGGGGGTTGGGGGCCAGCTCCACATATGGAACCCTGTGGATCTTGCCATCTTTCTTCTCTGCTTAGTCTGATCTCGAGACAGAAAGAAATAGAATTCTGAACACATAATGTGGTACTTCCAAGGCTCTGGAGATTTTTCTAATCCTCCAAATGTTCTCCAATAAAATCTTCCCTTTACATTGTTGGTGCTGCCACAGCATTCATAACCAGAGGAAGTCTGACAAGAAAATGAGCCATTAAAACCTACACACAAACATAGGGGCTCATTTCAGTGCTGAAGTCCTCTTAAACTAAAGCAAAGAATTTATTTTGTCATTTGCAAGCATTTATTAAGTGTACAATACAGTGCTAGTTACTCTATGGGAGATACAGGAGAATTAGTAATTTACATTTGAATTTAACAGACCAAAAAAATAAGAGAAAACAAAGTATATTGTTGTGTATGTGTGTGTGCATAATATATATGTACAATTGCATGTATAATAATACACTTGCACACACGCATATCTCTTTAATGTGAAAGAATAGAAAACAAAGTATTCGGTCATGGTGGAGTACAGTTAGAGGGAAAAGCTTTTGGGGACTGACTAGTTTTGAGCTACATCTTGAAAAAGTGATGGTTGTGGGACTCCTGACTGGCTTAATCAGTGGAGCACGTGACTCTTGATCTCAGGGTTGTGATTTCTAGCCCCACACTGGGGGTAGAGATTACTAAAAAACAAACAAAAAGAAAGTGATGGTTGTGACTGGCAAGAAAAAAAGTTCCAATGCGTAAGCCAGTTTTTGGAGGTTGAACTCTTTTTTTTTTTTGAGATTTTATTTGTTTATTTGAGAGAAAAAGAGAGAGAGAGAGAGAGAGAACAAACATAGGAGTGGAGTGAAGGGCAGAGGAAGAAGCAGGCTTTCTGCTGAGCGGGGGCCCCAGTCCAAGACTCGATCCAGGATCCTGGGATCATGAGAGGAGCAGAAGATAAACACTTAACAGACTGAGCCATTCAGGCACCCCTGGAGCTTGAACTTCTCACTCAAACTGGCTTTCTGTGAAGTAGCTTGCTCTTGATAACTGTCCAAGCTGTGTCTCCCATTGACTTTGATAGCTGCCTATCCTGGAGATGAGTTCTTATTTTATCGTTGAATGTTTTCAAATCACCTAAGAAGCCTTGTTGGAAGATGCCTAAAATACAGATTTCTCATAACATCAGTTTGTGTGCTTTGAAAGCTTCACAATTGCCTAAACTACATAAGCCCAGGAAACAGTTCATTAAGAAGTAGGCTTACAAGCCCAGTAGACTATTAAAATCACGTGCAGTTTCTTTGTGGCCATAATGAAATAGTCAATTAGCCCTTTTACTTGTTGACAACTACTGCTGATATAAACCATGGGTCCACTGATCTCAGCAAAAAGTCAGAGACCAGAAAGCTACAATAGTCTGGGGAAACGATCGAGGCTGAGTTGGTCTAAAACTGGTTTTATTTGTGTCTGCATGTGAAATGGCCACATAACTATTTTGTATAAACTTTAGAGAAGCTCGTTGGACAAGGGAAGTATACACAAGAAATAATAATATTAGATAATTTTAAAAAACACTTTACTTGGGGTGTTAGGAACAATAATGACAATATACTATACCCCCCTCCCCAAAATCCATCTCCCTGGAACATGTGAATATGTTCCTTTGTATGGCTAAAGAGACCTTGTGGGTGTGATTAAGGTAAAAATCTTGAAAAGGTAATACATCTGAGGAACATCTTGGTGGGCTCAATGTAATCCACAGGGTCCCTTTAAGAGAGAAGCAATAGAGTAAGAGAGATGTAAGCATGGAAGCAGAAATCTGAAAAGAGAGAAAATGCTATATTGCTAGCTTTGGAGATAAAGGAGGGGACCATGAGCAAATGGCTCTAGAAGCTAGAAAAGTCATGTGAATGGGTTCTTCTCTAGAGCCTCCATATGGAATGCAGCCCTGCTGACACCTTGACTGTAGTCTGGTGAAGAACACTGCAGACTTCTGACCTTCAGAACTGTAAGATAATGAATGTGTGCAGTTTTAAGTCACTAAGTTTATAATAATTTGTTACAGCAGCAATAAGAAGCTGATACACATGGGTTATCTCATTTGGTCCTTATAGCTATTAGACACATCTTACATGCTCAAACAAGGAGTGAGAAAACTGACACTCAAATAGATTGGGCAAACCTCTTAAGTAAGCGATGGAGCTAACAGGCAGACTCGGGCCCTGACTCCAGGGTCTACACGGTTATGAAGTATGCTGTTTCAAAACACTAATTTTGAATGGCAAGAATATATTGAATTACCACAAAAAGGTGATTGTGATAGAAAATTTATAAAATTTTAAAAATATATTTGCAATTCTCTTCTGTATTTGCAATGAATACAGATCTTAGCATTCATTCTGTTACAGTTCCTTTGCTTTAAATGCTAACAATCACATCCTATTCTGATATAATCATATTGTTTAGTCAGAGAAACACATAAACTGGAAGATAGGCATTGTCAGTAGTTATTTGGAAGATTTAACCATCATTTACATTTGGTATATTTTCTGTCATAACTATCATTATGTTGTCTTCTATAGACTGTGAGCTATTGAAGGGCTGGACCTATAGTTGCTCTATTTTCTACAAGGCCTGCACCCACATCTTTCCATACACTTGCTTAAATCTTTTATATGTGAATCTTTTGGTCATAAATTGTAGGGATCATTTAATTGATGAATGGACTGTCACTCCAATTTCCTGGAAGTTAAGAATTATCTATTGTTTTTCATTGTATCCCTGCCCATAAAACAGGTACTGTCATAGAGTTGTTCAAATAATGGTAGTTGAGGGATGGATGGATGAAAAGACTTTTCAAGGTCAAGTAGTTTAATAGTCTGGCAGGTGAAGGTGTAGAATTTTGAGACAATTAAGGAAGAAATCCCTGGAGAGAACATTAACAACAAAAACAAAAAAAAAAAAAAAACAGAGTAAGAAAATCTTAACTTCCATACCATTTGAAGTTTAAAGTATCATTATGATACAAGATACTGAAGACCATTTTTTCCTTTATTCCTTTTCTATTTTTTTTTTTTTTGCTTATAGCTGCAATATTGATCAAGAATGGCAACTTAGTAGTTTATACTTTTGTGTTCTTTCTGCTGATGAAATATTTTCTTTTAGGTATGACAAATAACTGTCAATATCACTTATTTACACCCAGAGATATTGATGGTTTATAATCACATCTCATCGTTTGATACTCAGAACTCTGTTTCTATTACAGCAATGAAATCTGTGAATCTAAATCCAAGGTGTCCTGGGTAAAGTGAGATTGCACCCTGAAACAGTTTAGGGATTTTTGAGTAGCCTCCATGCCCAATGCGGGGCTTGAACTCACTTCCCTGAGATCAAAATTAACATGCTCTGCTGACTGGGCCAGCTAAATGCTCCCAGTGTAGGGCTGCTTAAGTCATCTAAGATCTGAGTGTTCAGGATTTTACCCTTCCTACATAGATTCAAGAAGGGAAACCTAACTTCATAATCCTTATTCAAAATGTTGCCTTTTGGGGGTGCCTGGGTGGCTCAGTGGGTTAGGCTTCTGCCTTCAGCTCAGGTCATGGTCTCAGGGTCCTGAGATCGAGCCCCACATCAGGCTGTCTGCTCAGCACGGAACCTGCTTCCCTCGTCTCTCTGCCTACTTGTGATCTCTCTGTCAAAAAATAAATATAATTTGGTGATTTGAGTAAGATATCCCTCCTTCCAGCCTGCCCTGCACAGCCTAATTTTTTTTCTTCATTTACTTAATATTCACTGTGCACCTCACAGTGCTGGGTAATATTTTAGGTACTGCTTATACAGTAAGGTGCAAAGTAGGCAAAAAGAATCTCTGTACTATGTTTATGATCTAGCAAAGAGAGATGGGCAATAAACAAATAAATAAAATACTACAATTAATATTGCAATATCTAAAAAATATCAGAAAAAAAGAGAGGCTTTTATTGCATTTTGTTTTTGAAACTGAGACCAGGTTCAGTATAAAAATGTTACTAATGTTAAAATTTTTGACTCCGTATAAGAAAGGAATATACGGTTAATGGGTAAGAAAAAATCTTTTTCCTAAATCATATGTATTTCTATTTCATGAAAAATGTGTAACTATAGGAGTTTTTATTTTTACTTTGGCTGCTAGAGCTAAATTTGCCATTATATTTAGTAATTATATAGTTGGTCTACTTTGTTATATGTTAAATTTCTAATGATCTTATTTTACTAGTCTACCCTATTTTCCTTTCACTTTGATTTATTTATTCATTTATATTGTAATATACTAGTTTCATTTTTGTAAACTAAGAGCTAAGTCTACCACTAAATAAGCAAATTGATCAATCAATTGATTGATTGGTGGGTCTATTCCAGGAGAATGAGTACTTAAGTTTTGCAGATTCACAGAACAGATCAAAAGGTTCTACCTTCCACCTTCTTAAATCTTTCTAGATGAAAAAATGCCAAGTCACAGATAGTTAGGGTGTCTTATCTGAGATTTCATGGTGCATTCTTAGAGCATGTGCTAATCAACCACTTGTCAGGGTGAGATGGGAATAGGGATGGTTTCTGCATTATGAAAAGCTATTGGTTACAACGTAATTTACAGTTATACATCTCCAAATCACAGAATTCTACTAGCTTTTGAGTTTCTATGTCCTCTATGTGACATTCTGCCCGTTATTCTTGGATTTTGGAGAGAAAGGAATTAGGATGACCCACCAGATCCTCCAGATTCTTAACAAAACTGTCAAGAAAAATAAATCTTGGACAGAATCTACAAATCTTAGCAAATTGACATGTTTGAGACTAGGTAAGACACTAGAAATGCCTTTAAATTATCATAACCTACTCCTGCATTTAAAAAAATCTTGTGATTCAGATCTAAAGATATGATTTCTCAAGAAGAAAAATGACACCTGAGTTGGTGACAAGACCCATCACAGAGGTATTTTGTCCAGTAGTAATACAGCTGCTGATCAGTTTACTAAAGAGCCCAAGGGGAGATTAATTATTTAACAGTGGAATAAATTGCAAAGTTGGCCCTAACTACCTCAATACAAATTGAAACACCAGACTCTGCAAAATTCTCAGCAATAATCACAGAAAAGTCAAGTGAATTTGAAGCTAGGTTTTCTAATTTTTCTATCATCAACATCTCCTTTTTCTGCCTCTTCACTTTCAGCCTCCATTTTCCCCACTCCAGCCCATCCAATTACCTCCACTCCTCCATAATATATGCCCACTTCTTGTTAACCAGAACCTTCCTAATACGGCCATTCCCCTCTGCATCTTTTCCCCCTTCCTTCCTTCCTATATTTAATGCCCTGCGCTGGGCACTGAGGGAAAGAGAGATGGAACACAAGGAGCTATATATCCAAGAGCATAAGTTGCCATCTAATGTTGAGAATGGGACCAGGGAGAATGATGTGGGAAAAAAGAATTAGAAATAAAGGCAAATATGAGAGGCACAATTAAGGTACAAACAAACTGCAGTAAAAACACAGCTGAAGAAGCAATTAATTTCTGTCATTTTCTAGCAAGGATGGGTGACAAATATCTTTACTCTGTGTACTCCCCTCCCATCTGTTTCTCTCACTTCTAATGGGGACAATTTGGGATCTGAGTTGTCAGTTTCTGCTACGGAAATGTGAAACTGGAGGATGAAATTTATTCTGATGTCAACCACAGAAGAAGCTGTCTTTAACTTAATATAGTGAGAAAGCAGTTTGGTGCCCAAATCTCTATGAGCAACAATGATCCAAGGTCCCTGTTGCCAGTTACTGCTTTAGGATGCCCCCCACCCCCATACTAGTTGCTTTCAGTCATGTTTTCTCATCTCTCCCTCTCTCTTCTAACTTCCCAATGCCTTCCTAGGATTTCCCAGTGTTTTGCTTTTGCTGCCTCACTAGTTTCTCGTCCCAGACGATTCCAGCTGCTGTACACTTCAAGTACAGACCAATCCATGTACCATAATAACCTTGACTACCTACAGGTTATGAATTTGGGGGTACTCTTTAGAGTCACTTTGCCTAAAATGCCAACATCTTGTGAGTTTTGTCAAATGTTCAAATATTCCCGTGAGGGTAGAGCAGAAGGTCTATGTGTTGTTTATACATCTATTGGAATTATTTCCACCATCTAGAGGAGATGAGCTACCTTCAGAGGCTAATTCACTCATTCAGCCACTATTTATTTAGCATCCTCTTACAGGTTAACTTGTTACAAAAATGAGTAATCTTGTCAGTCCCATACCCTGGTTGGGGAAAGAAACACAACTTTGATTTTAATAAGTGATAATTATTGGGAGTAGGAACCACCAATTGCTGCCTTGGGAACCGGGTAAAGTCTCCAGCGAAAGGACTACAGATTTGAGGTAAATCTTGAAATTTAAGTTGGAGTTGGCCAGAGTTAGGGAAGGAGGGGGAAAAATTGGAATTATGAATACTTTGAAATGGGGAGGTTTTGGGTGAAGGCCAGGATAGAGACTTGAAGCAGCCAGGAATAGCATAAGACACTGTGGGTAGGGGAAAGGAGATAGATTCAGAATCTGGGAAAAAATGCCAGAAGGGAGAAGGGAATAGGGGAAGATTATAAGACAGTCTGTGACTATTTTAGACTTTTACCATTGAGAGCTTGTTTTAAGAGGCAAAGAAACAAGGCAGTTGGGATTACATTAGTGGGATAATTTAGAAGAAATTTGAATATGAATAATGGAACTGACAGTACATGAATTGTCAACATTCCTTTTAATTGACCCTTCCCCTGGCACCTAAGATCTGCATTGTTTGTTTTACAGAAATATGTTAAAAGGCACAGAAGTCCTGGTTCTATCATTAATTCACTGCTTATGAGTACCCTAAACTCCCAGGGATCTGCTTCTTCATATTTCACAGGAAAGCATGGGAAATGATGATCCCTAAGATCTCTTTTTTAGTCCTAAAGGCTATGGTTATTTTTAGGTCTTGGAAGAATTGTGCTGTGTATAGCACTATCTAAATAGACACAATCTCCTCCTACTAGAAACAAGAGCGTTACCAGAACTTTGGCACCAAAGAACTCAGGGTTTTATTATTTTAAATTTTAAAAATAACTTTTCATCATTACAAAAATAACACAGAAAAATTCAAAGGAAGAACTTTGTGACACATTACAACTCCTACCCACTTGGACACAACCATGGTTAATACTTGGTATATAGCCTTACTAAGAATACTGTTATTTCCATTTCATATTAAGAGTGAATTATTCTCTACTAGAAAAAGTTGTTTGTTTGCTTCTTCTAGAGCCAAGAGATTTTTTTATGCACACACACACACAACAATTGAGCACTTCATGGGACTCAACAAATCCAAGCAGATTTCATTCTTACTAAAAAGCCACTCACTGTACATTACGTAAAGGTAGAAGAATTATAACTCAATACAAATGCCTTCCCTGTGATTGCAGATTAATGATGTTTCTTTAAAGTGCTTTCAAGGATCATACTCAAACATTAATAGGTGTGATTTATGGTGTATGTGCCATATGTCAGATACTGTACAGAGTACTTCCTTTGTGCTACTTTTAAACCTCTAAATACTATATAGGGAAGGTATTGTGACCCCAGTTTCACAGATAAGATTTCAAAGGCTTGAAGAGGTTAACTGACTTCATAATGGCCACATTTCTAAGAAAGAGCTGACCCATGATTTGGACCCAGAACTTCCTGGTACAAATGTCATCTTCTTACCACAATACCAACATTCACCAAGCTGTTATCCAAATAATACTAGTGTCCTGTGAGATAAGACTGTTCTATGAGAAAAAGCTTTATTGTTTGCAAAACTATGTTTGCAAAACATTACACTGTAGGAAAGAAACATTTAACTTAACTCTTGGTTTCTTCTATATATGTATATACGTAAAAGAGTACATACACACACATTCTTTGTAAATATACACGCCTGCCATTTATTTATTTTCTTACTTATTTATTTTTATTCTTTTATTTTTTTTGAGAGAGAGAGAGATCATGCAAGCCAGGTGTGGGGGAGGGAGAGGGCAGGTGGGGAGGAGCAGAGAGAGAATCCATACTGGGAGTTGGGCCCAACCCATGGCTCAATCTCACAACCCTGTTCTCTTAGTCTCTTAATCTTACTTGGACACTACACTTATATTTTTCACTGATGGGCCTTTAGCCACATCACCCTAGAGACCAACGCCAGAAATAATGAATGAAGAAATCCAAGAATTATTCAGTGATCTAGGTTTTTCCCTCTGTAGTCCAATTTAAACAATTATTGCCCATTGGGAACATTTCAGACAAGTTCAGGGAACCCTGCCTAATAAAGCATACAAATACCAAAAGTCATTATTTTCTTTGAAGTCTCAAGTACAAACAGAAAATGATTTATCATAAAGTTAATAAAGCTTAATTAATAAGCCCCATTTCATGGACCCCTTCCAAAACCCTGAGAGGTTCCTAACAATAGTTCATGTAACCATGAGCTTTTTGTAACATTTGCAGAGAAAAGATATTATACCCACAATTGCTTAAGACTTACTCTCTTTTCCCTTCAGTTTGCCCTGCACTGTGTTTTGCCCTGCTGAGTGATATTGGAATAGTGGCAAACTTTTTTTGGTATTCAGTTAACTAGACATTTTTGGGTGTCATAACTGGGGTGGGGAGTGAGAATGTTACTGGCATATAGAGGCCGGGGAAGATGCCAAACACCTGGAATTCACACCCACCAATAAAAATTGATTGGGTTCCAAATGTCAATAGTGTCAACTCTGAGAAATCCTGGGTTAGTGGAATACATTTTTGTGGTTTGCAATTACTTTTATATAAAGTTAAGGTATTCCTGGTTGTACTGGTATAGAAACAGCTTTCATGAATACTTGGTGCTGATTCACCCAGGGTCATTATATGGAGATAGAAGAACAGAGGTTGTATATGAATTGGTCCTATAGTCATTGACACTAGAGGTGTGTCAGTGGTGATGAAGAAAAAAGGGTTTGCAATATATGGAGCCAGAAGCTAGTCTGAGATAAGTTTTTCAAATATTGAACATTTAAAAGTAAGAGGGAAATCCCCACTCAAAACAGAAGTCTTCTTCTGTTAAGAATTTACTCATTGGGGCACCTGGGTGGCTCAGTGGGTTAAAGCCTCTGCCTTCAGCTCGGGTCATGATCTCAGGGTCCTGGGATGGAGCCCTGCATCGGGCTCTCTGCTCGGCAGGGAGCCTGCCTCCTCTTCTCTCTCTCTCTCTGCCTGCCTCTCTGTCTACTTGTGATCTCTGTCTGTCAAATAAATAAATAAATCTTAAAAATAAGAAAAGAAAAGAATTTACTCATTAATGCAACATGTACAATTATAAATGCAGCATACTTTTTCTTTTCCTCTTTTCAAAAGATTTTATTTATTTGACACAGAGAGAGCACAAGTAGGGAAAGTAGCAGAGGGAGAGGGATACTCGGGCTCCCCACTGAGCAGGGAGCCTGATGTGGGGCTCAATCCCAGGACCTAGGATTATGACATGAGTTAAAGGCAGACACTTTACCAACGGAGTCATCCAGGTGCCCCTGTTTTATCCTTTTGTTGAGAATTATGTGCAATGGAGTTTGTAGAACTCCTCAGATTGACACGTGCTTAAAGCAGCACCATTAACATTGTGTATGTCTGTTTTTAAGATCGCCTATTTTTAACACACGCCAACATAGGGGCATCATGGCATGACATTGCCCACCATGACTTACAAGATGGAAGTAAAGTTTTCTAAATTAACATTAATTTAAAACTCATTTGATCTGCCAGGTTAGAAGACAGATTAAGTTATTTTTTTTCCCTTTATGGAAACTACAGGAATTGTTATATAAAGAGGTGCTGAGGAGTGGGGTGAGTTAAAATTAGGCAATAATTCATAAAAATGTTACGTTTTCCTTGAATTTTTGTGGTTTATTTGACTTGTCAGCCTTCTAAAATATATACTTTGTTGTGATTTCCTTCATCATTTTAAATACTCACTTTGGAATCTAATTTTTAAGCTTAACTTCTTTTCTTAAAAAGTGTCCCCAAAGCTGTATTAAACATTAGGCTCCACAGAGCCTAGATATTCTTCTATATATACATTTTATTTTGATATAAAATCCTGAATTGGTATTTCTTTTATTTCTTTAAAGACAGTGTTTGCTTCCTACTCATGGCTCATTGCATAAAGCAACCCCACTGAGAAGTCCATTTTTTCCCTCTTCTGCTCTGTCTTACTAGGACTGAAATATTCTCTTCCATTTCCTTTACTTAATGGAAAATGAAGATGCAAGAAAAAAAAATCCCATTTCCTCTGTGAAACCTGCTGCCCTAGAGTCACAAACATAATTTATGGATTCTGGCCATGCTTGCATTCCTTGCCATGCCAATAAAGTTTATTGAAATTGGAATTGGAATTAAAAAGCTTAAACCAAAAGAACCATTCCAGAGGTCAGAAAAAAATATATATGTAGGCTATAACCAAATAAGAGTGTTGCTCTACCTTCAGCCAGACTGTAATGTAAATTAGCAAAAGCCATTCTGTTTTATTTTTTTAATCCAAACTAATCATGTTAACATTAAGGAAAATTTTCATTTTTATTTAATATTTTATGATCTAATACTTGTCATTCCATATTAGAATAAGGATCCAAGAAAAAAAAAAACAACTTTTTTTGCCTTATGGCTCAGAGTTCTAGGGCTTTATGATTTATAGGGAACATGACAAAAAATATCTATGGTGAGGCTAAAATTACTAGTCAGGGTGAACATTATAAAAATGTAAGTAAAAATGAATTTAAAAGTGATATGAGTACATCGAATTGGTTGAAACGTAAAATCCCACAGAGAAGTATTTGTGGATTGCTGCAGGGAATCTACATTAAAGTACATTATTTCATGCAGAGAGAATCTTACTGAAATTATAAAGTAGTCCTATGGCAAAAAGGAAAGAACAACCCACAGCTTTACAGCAGCAGTCAGGGTAACAGCACACATCTCAAAATAAATCTCTCACACTTTCAGAGGAATAACTCCTGCTAATCAAATGTCTCAAAACATCCGGGCACTCCTTGAAGTTCCTTGCACATTCCGGCCACAGAGACAGAAACGTAGGTTGCAATAGGGCATAATAATATTTCGGAGATGGTGCTTTAGAAACATTTCTAATTTCATTCAAACTTAAAATGCCCCAGTCTGATAGGGAGACACAAAGCTGATGGACATCAAGAGCCCTAGATTGCAGATTGGGGACTATGTGAAGCTAAAAATAATTAATTGGCTGGATGTGTGGGGGAATAATAGCACAAATCGAGCATTTGATGTCTGATTCAGCGTCTTATACTCTACTTTGTGTAGTTCTGAAGTGATCGGATAGGCTTGCTGCCAGAAACTTCTGGGGCAAAATCTATATACTTCGATGTTTTAGTGGGATAATTTGGTCAAGAACTCTATCGAGAGGGACGCCTGGGTGGCTCAGTTGGTTGGACGACTGCCTTCGGCTCAGGGCGTGATCCTGGAGTCCCGGGATCGAGTCCCACATCGGGCTCCCAGCTCCATGGGGAGTCTGCTTCGCTCTCTGACCTTCTCCTCGCTCATGCTCTCTCTCACTGTCTCTCTCTCTCAAATAAATAAATAAAAAATCTTTATTAAAAAAAAAAGAACTCTATCGAGAGCCCAGCATTAAGAAAAATATCTATGGGGGCGCCTGGGTGGCTCAGTGGGTTAAAGCCTCTGCCTTGGGCTCAGGTCATGATCCCAGGGTCGTGGGATCGAGCCCCGCATCGGGCTCTCTGCTCAGCAAGGAGCCTGCTTCCTCCTCTCTCTCTGCCTACCTCTCAGCCTACTTGTAATCTCTGCCTGTCAAATAAATAAAATCTTAAAAAAAAAAAAAAAAAAGAAAAGAAAAGAAAAATATCTATGTGATTCAATGGTTTTTTTTCATAGAATCAGGAAAAAAGGGAATAGTCCAGTATAAAGAAATGGTCAGCGATCTAGAAAGAGAGAAACTGTACATAGCTGGGTAAATTTCTTCACCTTACCTGTAAAACAGGTGACAGTACATATATGAGCTTATTGTGCTAAATATGAAATAATAGTTATGTATGGGGAAGTGACTTCACATGGCACCTGGAACAGAATGGTTTTGTTGTGGGAGCCTGGGTGGCTCAGTGGGTTAAGCTGCTGCCTTCAGCTCAGGTCATGATCTCAGGGTCCTGGGATCGAGTCCCGAGTCGGGCTCTCTGCTCAGCAGAGAGCCTGCTTCTCTCTCTCTCTCTCTCTCTCTCTCTCTCTGCCTGCCTCTCCATCTACTTGTGATTTCTCTGTCAAATAAATAAATAAAATCTTTAAAAAAAAAAAAGAATGGTTTTGTTGTTATTTTAATAGTTATGTCCTTCTCTTATTTCTTTAATTTAAAAAAAAATTTTTTTAACTTTATTTGTTTTTGCGAGAGAGAGAAAACAGGAGCTGGGGAATGGGGAGGGGCACAGGGAGAGGAAGGCTCCCCGTTGAGCAAGGAGCCCAACTCAGGACTTGATCCCAGGACCCTGGGATCATGACCAGAGTAGAAGGTCATGAGTAGAAGCTCAACTGAATGAGCTGCCCAGGTGCCCCTCTTCTTTAATTTTTTTAAGATTTTATTTTTAAGTAATCTCTCCACTCAAGGTGGGGCTTGAACTCATAATCTCAAGATCAAGAATCACATGTATTCTACCCAATAAGCCAGCTAGGCACCCCTTCTTTTCCATTAGCTACACGTAGGAAATTATGTTTAAGAGAACATTGTTTGTCTATCATATTTTGAAATTAATCATAATCATTTTGTTTCTTTATATAGATAAGCATTTTGAAATTCGAGGAAGAACATGTTAACAAAATGAAGAGAAAAACTTAGATGATTCACAGAATAACATCAGAATTCATACTTGTTGAGGTATGGGAATGGGGAAGTGACATTTTAATAGTGTTTTACCTTTGTAAGTACTCAGACTACTTTATGTATTCAGCATTTCTTTTCAATCTGTGGAATAAGTCCAGCCCAACCTGAATAAAAATCAAGTTTCTGAGAAACAATATTATATATGTAACCCATGCTGAAATTAAGTAAGTGCATATTTAAGCAGGAAGTTTGAACTAACAATTCCTACCATAACACAAGAAATGTCTAATGCATTACTCACCAGAATGAAATACACTGAGTTTTTTTTCCTTTCTTCCATCCTTTCATTCATTCGTTGATTAATTCAAAAGTTTCAGATAAAACACAAGTAAGTTGGACCTCAGTCTTCAATATACTACATTAAACCTAAAAGATTTCACTACGCTGATTTATAAGGTTATTCTACATAGACCCTGATGATAGTATTATAATGAGATTTCAATGTAATAGGAATATAATTTGCTATTTTAAATATAAGAAATATATAAAAGTATAACTTAAGTATGCCATCTTGAATATGATATATTACAATTTTTAAAATTTTTTATTTGTTTATTTTGAGAGAGAGAGAGAGAAAGAGAGAGAGAGAGCATGAGAGGGGAGGTCAGAGGGAGAAGCAGACTCCCCATGGAGCTGGGAGCCCGATGTGGGACTCGACCCCAGGGCTCTGGGACCATGACCTGAGCCGAAGGCAGTTGCTTAACCAACTGAGCCACCCAGGCACCCTATTACAATTTTTATAGTTCTGCCTATCACACTATTGATAATTCTTGAGTTTTTTTTTCCAATAATTACATTGGTTTCACCATCCACAGCCACACTTTTCAAAAACTACACAGCCATTCTGTTAAAACTCTAGGAAGATGAAACTGAAGTACAATAGTTGAAATTTAACAGCCATCTATCTATATTATCAGCACTTTGAAAGCTAATGGGAATCTGTTAAAATGTATACATATTTTTTTTCACACTTAAGCCCATCTTCTCCAGTATTATGTCACCATTTTCTTCTTTTCAACATACTGACATTACAAAATTGAATCCATATTTGTCTAATGGATTGTCTCTGCAAATTGGAAATCCAAAATAATCTGAACACCAAAGGTGTTTTGAAACACATATGATGGCAAAACTTGGTTAAACATGAGGTTATTGATAATCTCTACTTGACACATTTATGGATATATACACACTTCCCTCCAAAGATAGCTGTGTCTTTGATTCCAATGCTTCCACAGACCCCTTTATGGAAGTATGCGATATATGGTATATGCGCCACATGATTGTTCTAGAATGCTAAAAGTTCTTAACTTTGATACACTTCCTGCTCCGTGGATTTTAGGAAAGAGACAGTAGACCTGGCCTTCAGGATTGCTTTTGTTGTATTGGTTTTCAACTTTCCTTCCTTATTTCTATTTTTAAGAATTCAATAAACTTGGATTATATTAAAGGTCAGTTGTGTTTAGAAATTGATCAAGGGTTAATAATTCAGGGCCTCTTTTGTGAGCTATTAAAAGTGGAATTAGAGTGATTTTTATTAGAGAGCAGGAAAGAGCACTAGATGTCAAACAGGATTACGCTTTTGAAAATAAACAAACAAAGGAATATTATTTCTTACCATGGCGGGAAATAAAATACTAAATTCTAGATAATCTTATTTAAATGAAACTAGGTACACGTTAATTTCATTTTATCAACTCATCTCAAAAAGTAGATGCCTGGCACGGTATGCTGCCACCAGTCCTCTGAGTTTCTACCATAATCCAGCTGTTTGCAAAGTTTTTGATAGATGGCTCTTAGTGTTCTGCCACCCTGCTCTGCGAATCATGTAATTGTTTACTGTACTGCTCCATTTAACACCCATTTAGTACCGTGTCTCATACATACTCACAGTATTTCTATTTCCTTTCTTTGGCAGATAAAAGAAAACATTTTATATTTTCTATATATGGGATTTTAGAAGTAAAGTTATTAATGCAAAAAAGACGATTTGGAGGGAGTCTATGTTAGATCTTTTCCTTCCTTCTTACGTTCCTTCGTTCCCCTTCCTTCCTTCATCCCTTCCTCCCTTCCTTCCTTCTTTTCCTTCCTTCCTTCCTCTCTCCCTCCCTCACTTAATTCTTCCCTCCTTCCCTCCCATTTAGTCTTTCTTCCTTCAAATGAATATTATTTTTAAGGAACTTTGAAGCATGTAAAGCTCTTCTCTTAAAATAATAATGCTTTTTGCTCATGTGGAAGTTAATCACATAAATATTGCCCTATTTAAATCAGTTGTAATGAACTATTGTCTTCAGTTATAAAAATATTATTAGCATGGGACGCCTGGGTGGCTCAGCTGGTTAAGCAGCTGCCTTCAGCTCAGGTCATGATCCCAGCGTCCTTGGATCGAGTCCCACATCGGGCTCCTTGCTCGGCAGGGAGCCTGCTCCTCCCTCTGACTCTGCCTGCCATTCTGTCTGCCTGTGCTCCCTCTCTCTCCCTCTCTCTCTCTCTGATGAATAAATAAAATCTTTAAAAAATATATTATTAGCATTTGATCAAATGAAAATATGATTATATCAATTAAACAAACATAGAACATATGTTAATGACATTTGGTCTGAATAGAAAAATAGGAATTTGAAAGTAAATTTCTCTAACTTGGTAAAAATTTTCAAATCACCTCAGATAGATGAAAATATCATATAATAAACTGCATTAAAGTACATAATCTGAAAAATTATGACATATGAATACACTTGTGAAAACATCAACACAATCAAATAATGAACATATCCATCACCCACAGGAGTTTCTTTGAGATTCTTTTCACCCTTTCCTTCCACTCCTCTTGGCCTCCTCCCCCATCGTGTCCTCAGACAACCACTGATCCACCTTATGTCACTGTAGATTAGATTATATTTTCCATGAATTTATATAAACAGAATAATACCATGTGTACTACTTTTTTTGACTGAAATTCCCCTTAGTATAATTATTTTGAAATCCATCCATGCTTTTAAGTGCATTAATGGTTTATTCCTTTAAATGGTCAGTAGCATTACATTACATGGGTATGCCACAATTTCTTTATCAATTTACTTGTTCATGAATCAAATTGGCTACATTGCAGTTTCTGATATTACAAATAAAACTGCCATGAACATATTTGTGTAAGTCTTTGTATAGACATTTGCTTTCTTTTTTTTTTTAGTAAATATCTTGAAGTAGAATAGATGGATCATATGGTAGGTATATATTTAACTTTTCAAGAAATTGCCACATTGCTTTTCAAAGCAGTTGTACCATTTTACATTTCTCTCAGCAGTGTAGGAGAATTTTTGTTATTTTGCATCTTCATCAACATTTGGTATGGTCAGCCTTCTGGTGTGGGACATTCAAGTAAGTGGGTAGTGGTATCCAACTACAGTTTTAATTTGCATTTTTCTACTGACTAATGATGTCAAGAATCTTTTCATGTGACTATTTCCCATCCATATATCTTATTTAGTGAAGTGTTTTTTCAAAGTTTATATCCACCCTTTAAAAATAATTTTTCAGAAGTTTTAGATTTACAGAAAAATTGAGAAAACATGAGTTTCCATGTACTCTGCACCAGTTTTTTCTAACATTTTACATTAGTATGGAATCTTTGTTACAATGAACCAATATTGATTCATTATCCTTAACTAAAATCCATACTCTATTTAGATTTCCTTATTTTTTAACCTAATGTCCTCCATTTGTTCTAGGATCCCATCTAGAATATCATACTATAATTATTTCCCATGTCTCCTTAAGCTTCTCTGGTCTGTGGCAGTTTCTTAGACTTTCCTTGTTTTCAATGGACAGGAGTATGAATCCAGTATTTTTTTTTTTAAGATTTTATTTATTTATTTGACAGAGAGAGAGAGAGATCACAAGTAGGCAAATCAGCAGGCAGAGAGAGAGGTGGAAGCAGGCTCCCTGCCAAGCAGAGAGCCCAATGCAGGGCTCAATCCCAGGACCCTGAGATCATAACCTGAGCCAAAGGCAGAGGCTCAACCCACTGAGCCACCCAGGTGCCCCTGGATCAGGTATTTTATAGAATGTTCCTCTAATTGAATTTGGTATTTTTCTCATGGTCAGACTAGGAAAATAGTTTTTTTTTGGAGAATACTACAAAGGTAAAATACAATTTTTATCATATCATATCAACAACATATACAATAAACTTGATTTGTCACTATTGATGTTAACCTTGATCACCAACAAAGATAGTGTTTGTAAGATTTCTTCACTCTAGGGTTTCTCTTCCCATACTGTACTCTTTGCAAAGAAGTCACTATGTGCAGCCTACACTTAATAAGTGAGAAATTACACTCCCCTTGCTTGAGGGTGAAGTATTTATGTACATTATTTGGAATTTTTCTGCATAGGGAACTTGGGTTTTTTTTTCATTTATTTATATAAAGATGGACTTACTCATGAAAATTTATTTTACACTTTGGCTTATAAACCAGTATTTCTTTTTTGTTGTTGTTATAGCTCAAATTGTTCCAGCTTTGGACATTGGGAGCTCTTTCATTTTGTTTTTTCATCCCTTCGACATGACTGCATGTTCTGAGTATTTTACTTTCTGGTTATACATAAAAGATGGTCCAGCTTAATTTTCCTTATTACCATTTTTAAATTAGTTTGTTGCTTCCTTATCAATGAGCTTTGAGTGTTCTTTATATATTTTGGATGTAAGCCCTCTACCAAATATAGAATATGCACATATCTTTTCTAAGTCTCTGACTTATCTCTTCATTCTCTTAACAGTATCTTTTGAAAAGTAGAAGTTTTTGATTTGACGAACTCCAATTTATAATTTTTAGGGTTATGTTTTATGGATGATACTTTCAGTATCATATCTAAGAACTCTTTGCTTAATCTAATGCCATACATTATCTGTGATCCTTCTAAAATCTGTAAAGTTTTGGGGTTTATTTCCCGCTCTTTCTCTCTCTGTCAAATAGATAAATAAAATCTAAAAACAAAACAAAACAAAACAAACAAACAAACAAAAACAAAAACAAAAAACAGAAAGAAAAGAAAAGAACAGAGGCACTTGGGTGGTTCTATTGGTTAAGCAACTGCCTTTGGCTGAGGTCATGATCCCAGGGTCCTGGGATGGAGTCCCACATTGGGATCACTGCTCAGTTGGCAGTCTGCTTCTCCCTTTCCCTCTGCCACTCCCCTTGCTTATACTCTCTGCTTTCTCTCTCTCAATCTGTCAAATAAATAAATAAAATCTTTAAAAAATAGTTTCAGATTTTACTCATAAGACTATGATCCATTTTTATTTTTTTGTGTGTATGATGTGAAGTATGGATTGAGGTTCCCTTTTGCTAGCCATGGATATTCAATTGTTCCACTATCATTTGATGAAGAGAGTAACTTTCTTTCTCCACTGGATTATATTTGTACCTTTGCCAAAATACAATTGCCATATAGGTGTACCTATCTTTATACACTGTATTTTCTTCCTTTGGTCTATAGTTCTTTTTAAAGAATATTTTATTTGTTTATTTTGAGAGAGAGAGAGTGAAAGCATGGGGGGAGAGGCAGAGGGTGAGGGAGAAGCAGGCACCCCAGTGAACAGGGATCCAGATGTGGGGCTCAAACCCAGGATCCTGAGATCATCACACTTAACCAACTGAGCCACCCAGCCACCCATCTATATTTCCATTTTTACACCATTAACAAACTACCTTGATTACTGTACCTCTATATTGTTTGGAGAAAAAGTGATATAATCCTTCTAGCTTTATTCTTTCTCAAAAGTTGTTTTGACTATTTCAGTTTCCTTAAATTTCCACATAAATTGAATCAGCTTCTTAATTTCTACAAAACAAAAATACCTGGAATTTTGAACTGGAACTACACTGAATCTATACTTAAATCTGGGGAAAATCGACATCTTAATAATATTGAATTTCTGA
The DNA here is from genome assembly GCF_020171115.1 of Neogale vison. Taxonomy (NCBI): domain Eukaryota; kingdom Metazoa; phylum Chordata; class Mammalia; order Carnivora; family Mustelidae; genus Neogale; species Neogale vison. The sequence goes on along the minus strand of NC_058091.1, from coordinate 72,383,317 downwards.
TCTATGAACATAATATATCTCTCCATTTGTTTAAATTTTTTATTTCTCTTAGCATTATTCAGAAGTTAGTGTCTATGTCTCACACAACTTCTGTCAGATTTATTCTTAAATAATTTTATACATTTCATGCAATTGTGAATGTTATTTTAGAATTTCAACTTCTGATTCTTCATTAACAGCATATAGATATACAATTGATTTTATATCTTGATTTGTATACTTCAAATTGCTTAACTTATTTACTCTAGTAGTTTCTGGTAATTCTAAAAGATTTTCTTCATATGACCATGCCATCTGAAAAATGAAGATAATTGTATTTTTCCTTTCCACTCTGAATTCCTTTTATTTTATTTTCTTGTCTTGCTGTGCTACCTAAAATTCTATGTTTATTTTAAATAGAAGTGGTGAGACAGTCATTCCAGCTATTTTTTCTGATCTTAAGGAGAAAAAATTTTGTGTTTCTCCATTTATCATCATGTTACCTATTCCATATCTTAACCAGAAAGCAGTCAAAATTTTACTTAAAGTAGCCACAGGTTAATTAAAGATTGTGGACTTAATCAGATTGAAGATTTCCCTTTGATTCCTGGTCAGTTGAGAGTTTGTACTGTGAACAAATGTTGAATTTTGCTAAATGTTTTTTTCTGAATTCATTGAGATGTTAATAGAATTTTTCTTTTTTAATCTGTTAATATGGTGAATTATGTGATTGACTTACATATTATTGATTACTATTTTGCAAAAATTTTAAGAACTATTTCATCTATGGCTATCAGAAATATTTGTCTGGTTTTGGTATTAACATAATAGTCCTAGTATCATAGAATGACATAGGAAGTATTTCTTCCTCTTTAATTATCTGAAACATTTTGTGGAGAATTGCATTATGTCTTCAATAAATGTTTTGTGGAATTCACCAATGAAGCTCTCTAGGACTAATATTTTCTTTCTGAGAAAGTTACTAGCTACAAAATCAATTTTGGGGGTAAATATAGAGTGATTCAAAGGGTAAGTGAAATTCGAGTAGGACAATCACAAAGAAAACCACACAAAGCCATATCACTGTCAAACTTCTGAAAAATCAAGACAGTGAAACCTCTTGAAAGCAGAAAAAGAAATGATTTTTCACAGTGGATTTCTCATCAGAAACCAGGAAGACCATAAGAATGTGGCACAATATTTTTTAAGTGGATAACGAAAAGTACTATTAACTCCTAGGTCTACACCCATTAGTTATATCCTTCACGAATATAACAGAAATCGAGAAATGTTCAGAGGACCTGGGTGGCTCAGTCAGTAGAGCATGTGACTCATGATCTCAGCTTTGTGAGTTTGAGCACTGCATTGGGCATAGAGATAAATAAACAAATAAATAAATAAATAAAGTATATGTTCAGATGAAGCAGAACTAAGAGAATTTGTTGTCTATAAACGTATTTTCAAATAATGGCAAAAGGAAGTTTTCCAATAGGAAGAAAATTATAAAAAAAATAAATATTGAAACATTAGGCGCCTGCGTAGCTCAGTGGTTTAAGCCTCTGCCTTCAGCTCAGGTCATGATCTCGGGGTCCTGGGATCGAGCCCCGCGTCAGGCTCTCTGCTCAGCGGGGAGCCTGCTTCCCCCTCTCTCTCTGCCTGCCTCTCTGCCTACTTGTGATCTCTCTCTATCAAATAAATAAATAAAAATCTTTAAAAAAAATTCTTTAAGAAACATTAGGAAGAAAGAAAAAACAATGGAAAGGTAAAAATATGTTTAATTGCAATGATTTTTCTTTTCTTCTTGAGTTTTCAAATTGTGTCAGACAGTTCAAGTAATAATTATAAACATTTATGTAGAGGAAATATTCTAAATTTAACTAAATAACATTTAAATAATTCATGAGCCAAAGAACAATTTTGAACTGAATCAAAATTAAAAAAGATCATCAAAATGTGTGGAACATAGATAAAACAATATTGAGAGAGAAATTTAATGCACTAAATGTGTATTAGAAAAGATGAAAAGTGTCAAATTGATAATCTAAACTTCCACCACAGGTGCCTGCCTGGCTCAGAGGAGTGAGTGACTCTTGATCTCAGGGTCATGAGTTTGAGCCTCACGCTGGGTGTAGAGAATACTTAAATAAAAACTTAAAAAAAAAAAAAAAGCGTCTCGCCTCAAGGACCTAGAAAAATAAGAAAAATAAACCAAAGCAAGTAAAAGGAAAGAAATAAGAAAAAACAAATAGTAATGTAAAGAGCAGAAATAAGTGAAATTGAAAACACGAAAGCAATAAAAAAATTAAAGTAAGAAGAAATCATTCTTTGAAAAGATCAGTTTAACAACTCTAGAAGACTAAAAAAATAAAGGTACAAATCACCAATACCAATAATGAAATAGGTTATCACTACATCACTATCACATCTTGCAGCTGTTAAAAGTACAGTAAAAGAATGCTACAAACAGGGACGCCTGGGTGGCTCAGTTGGTTAAGCGGCTGCCTTCGGCTCAGGTCATGATCCCAGGGTCCTAGGATCGAGTCCCACATCGGGCTCCTTGCTCGGTGGGGAGCCTGCTTCTCCCTCTGCCTGCCTCTTTGTCTGCCTATGCTCGCTCGCTTTCTCTCCCTCTCTCTGACAGATGAATAAATAAAATCTTTAAAAAAAAAAAAAAAGAATGCTACAAACAATTTTGCTCTCATAAATTTGATAGCTTGGCAGAAGTGAACCATTTCCTCAAGAAGCACAAACTAATTCAACTCAATGTGAAATAGAAAATTTGGGTAGAGGATAGACTTATAAATATTAAAGAAATTAAATTTGTAATTAACCCCCCCAAATATTTAGACTGAGATGGTTTCACTGCAGAATTCTACCAGACATTAAAAGAATTAATCCTAATTCTATACAATCACTTCCATAAAATAGTAGAGGCAGGTATACTTCCTAAACTATTTTATGAAGCTAGTATTTTTCTGATTCGAAAACCAAAGTAAGGTGGTGCAAAAGATGGTGCCTGGGTGGCTCAGTTGATTAAGCATCTGCTTTTGGCTTGGGTCACGACCCCCAGGTTCCTGGGATCAAGCCACACATCAGGCTCCCTAGCTGGCAGGGAGCCTGCTTCTCTTTCTCCCTCTGCTACTCCCCCTGATTGTCCTCTCTCTCTTTCTCTCTCTCTGTCAAATAAATGAATAAAAGATTTTTTAAAAAGATGGTGCAAAAGAAGAAAAATGTAAACTAAAACCTCCCACAAAGATAGATGCCAAAACTCCTAAGAAAATCGGGGATAGAATTCAGCAATGTAAAGTGAGTTATACAGCATTACCTAGTGGGATTTATTCTATGGACACAAGGCTAGGCAAATATTTGAAAAGCAAAACTATGATTTACCATATTAACAAGATAAAGTAGAAATGTCATATGATCTTATCAATTAATATAGAAAAACATTGTGACAAATTCAAAACATATCTATGATTAAAACTCTTAGAAAACTTGGACTAGAAGTGCACTTCGCAAATTGATGATGAACATTGACAGAAACACTGCAACAAATATCATACTTAATACTTAATGTTTAAAGATGAATGCTTTTCCCATACAATCAAGAACAAAACAAGCCTATCCCCTCTCAACATCGCTATTCAACATGGTACTGGAAGTTCTAGCCAACACATGAAATTCAGAAAATGAAATAAAAGGCATACAGATAAAAAAGGAAGAAATAATGTTGTCTCTATTTGCAAATGCTCTGCATGATGTTTTACACATACATTTCTAGGTATATACAGAAAATAAAGCAAAACAAAACTTTTAGAACTAAGAAGTGAGTTCAACAAGGGCACAAGATAAAAGATCAAGACAAAAAATCAGCTGCATTTTTATATTCTAGCAATGAATATGTGGACACTGGAATTAAAAATACAAAACCACTGGAGCACCTGGGTGGCTCAGTGGGTTAAGCCTCTGCTTTCAGCTCAGGTCATGATCCCAGGGTCCTGGAATTGAGCCCTGCATTGGGCTCTCTGCTCAGTGGGAAGCCTGCTTTCCCCCTCTCTCTCTGCCTGCCTCTCTGCTTATTTCTGATCTCAATCTCTCTGTCAAATAAATAAATGAAATCTAAAAAAAAAAAAAAATACAATGCCACTTAAAATTGCTCAAAAAAAGTCTTTTGACTCTAAACAAAACATATATAATCTTATAAGGTGAAAATTACAAAATGATGAGGATAGAAACTTCAAAATTTCCAAATAAACGGAGAGATATAATCTTTTCATGGATTGGAAGTTTCAACATAGTGTAAATGTTAATTCTTTTCAAATTGATATATAGTATAATGCAATTATTATCAAAATATCAGTAATTTTTTGAAAATATGGACAAGAATTTTATAAATTTATATGGGAGGCAAAGAGACTAAATCAGCTAAAACAATTTTTAAGAGTAAGAATAAAGTGGGAGAAAGCAGTTTACTTGATTTTAAGACTATATAACTATAGTAATCAAGACTGTGTGGTAATGGTCAAAAGATAGACACACATACCAATAGAACAGAATAAGGAACTCATAGATACTTCTAAACAAGTATGATAAACTGATTTTTTTTTTAAAGATTTTATTTATTTATTTGTCAGAGAGAGAGAGCACAGGCAGACAGAGAGGCAGGCAGAGGCAGAGGGAGAAGCAGGCTCCCTGCCAAGCAAGGAGCCCGATGTGGGACTCGATCCCAGGACGCTGGGATCATGACCTGAGCCGAAGGCAGCTGCTTAACCAACTGAGCCACCCAGGCGTCCCTGATTTTTTTTTTACAAAGATGCAAAAGCAACTCAATGGAGGAAGAAAAGTGTTTTTAACAAATGATGCTAGAGCAATCAGATAGCTACGGGGGAAAAAAAAAATCCTCCCCCAAAATGTCATAGCTTGGGGGAGGAGTCAAGATGGCAGAGAAGTGGCAGGCTGAGACGACATCAGGTAGCAGAAGATCAGCTAGATAGCTTATCAAACCATTCTAAACACCTACAAATCCTACAGGAGATTGAAGAGAAGAAGAGCAGTTTTTCTTGTTTTCTAAAAACAGAAAATCAACTACGTTCTGAAAGGTAGGACTGGCAGAGAAGTGAATCCAAAGCTATGGGAAGATAGACCGTGGGGGGAGGTCTGGCTCACAGCAAGCAGCGGAGCAATGGAGCACAAAATCACAACTTTTAAAAATCTGCTCCACTGAGGGGACATCACTCTAGAGGCGAAGCCAGGGTGAAGCCCATGCAAGGACAGTGTGGTCTCAGGTCCCATGGGGTCATAGAAGGATCAGGGGTGTCTGAGTGTCACAGAGCTCACAGGTATTAGAGCGGGGAAGCCGGCTACAGAGACAGAGCCAAGAGGTGAACTCTCAACTCGGGGTTACCTTAAATCGTGATCCATGGCACAGGCCACTTCTCTGTGAGCAGGGACCCCACAAAATCCGGGGAGACCCCCCCCGGAAGAGTGGTAGGGATCTGCTGGGTTTGGAGACTCCAAATGGGGCTGTCTGCCAGAGACAGAGATGCTTGGTCACAGGCTGGGTGAGCTTGGAGCACAACTGGAGGCCAGGGAGACAGGAGTAATTGAGCCTTTTCTCCAAGGACACACTGAAGAGTGGGGCCTGAGCTCTTGGCTCCTCTGGGCTGGAGGTTGGGAGGCTGTCATTTTCATTCCCATCCTCCAGAACTCTACAGAAAGCATTCAGGGAACAAAAGCAAAGTGAACCTGAGCGGATTACTTAGCCTGGCCCCTGGTAAGAGCAGTGCAATTTTGTCTCAGGCAAAGACACTTGAGAATCACTGCAACAGGCTCCTCCCTCAGAAGATCAGCAAGAAATCCAGCCAAGTTCACTTACCAAGGAGAACAGCAGAATTCCAGAGGAGAAGAAAGCAAAGCATGGAATTCATGGCTTTCTCCCCATGATTCTTATAGTCTTGCAAAGTTAATTAATTTTTTTAATTTTATTTTTTTGTTCTAAAAATTTTTGCTAAATTTTCTAAAAATTTTTACCCTTTCATCTTTTAACATTTTTAAACTAGTCTATCTTAACAATACCCTTCATAAAAAAAAGTCCTTTTTGAACCATCATTATTATAGTCATATTTTATCCTTCATTCTAACTTTCTTTTTTGTATACACATAGGGTTTTTTCTTCTAAAAAAATTTGGGGTACAACTTCTTCTAATAGATAAAATATACCCTAAATCTAGCACAAGGCTTTGTTCTAGTCTCCAGCCTGAGCAAATCCTCTCCACTTTCTTTTTCCTTATTCTCCCAACCAACTTATCTTATCAACTCCTTTTTTAGAAATTAAAAAAAAAAATTCATCTTTATAGTCATATTCCATCCCTTCATTGTGTTTACCCTTATATATGTTTTTCATTATTTAAAATTTTGGGAGGTAGTTTCTTCTAAGAGACCAAAATACTCCCAAAATAAAGTGGTGAACCTATTCTAGTCACCAGTCTAATATATATATATTTTTTTTTCCTTTATTTTTCTTCATTAAAAATTTTTTTTCTGAACTTTTTTTTACCCCCTTCCCCCACATCCCCCACGATTTGGGTTCTCTTCTGATTTGGTTAAAGCACATTTTCCTGGGGGCTTTGCCACCCTTTTAGTATTTAATTTGTTCCTTCATATATTCTTATCTGGATAAAATGACAAGGCAGAAAAACTCACTGCAAGAAAAAGAATAAGAGGCAGTACCAAAAGCTAGGGACCTAATCAATATGGACATTGGATATATGTCAAATCAAGAGTTCAGAATGATGAATCTCAAGGTGCTAGCCTGGCTTGAAAAAGGCATGGAAGATATTAGAGAAACTCTGACTGGAGAAATAAAAGCCCTTTCTGGAGAAATAAAAGAATTAAAATCTAACCAAGTTGAAATAAAAAAAGCTACTAATGAAGTACAATAAAAAATGGAGGCTCTTACTGCTAGGATAAATGAGGCAGAAGAGAGAATTAGTGATATAGAAGACCAAATGACAGAAAATAAAGAAGCTGAGTAAAAGATAGACAAACAACTACTGGACCATGAGGAGAGAATCTGAGAGATAAGTGATACCATAAGATGAAACAACATTAGAATAATTGGGATTCCAGAAGAAGAAGAAAGAGAGGGGAGCAAAAGGTATATTGGAGAGAATTATTGTAGAGAATTTCCCTAATATGGCAAAGGGAATAAGCATCAAAATCCAGGAGGTGCAGAGAACCCCCCTCAAAATCAATAAGAATAGGTCCACACCCCATCATCTAATAGTAAAATTTGCAAGTCTTAGTGACAAAGAGAAAATCCTTAAAGCAGCCTAGGACAAGAAGTCTGTAACATACAATGGTAAAAATATTATATTGGCAGCAGATTTATCCACAGAGACCTGGCAGGCCAGAAAGAACTGGCATCATATATTCAGAGCACTAAATAAGAAAAACATACAGCCAAGAACACTATATACAGCTAGGCTATCATTGAAAATACAGGGAGAGATAAAAAGCTTTTAGGACACACAAAAACTGAAAGAATTTGTAAACACTAAACCAGCTCTACAAGAAATATTGTAAGGGGTCCTCTAAGCAAAGAGAAAGCCTAAAAGTAGTAGAACAGAAAGGAACAGAGACAATATACAGTAATAGTCACCTTACAGACAATACAATGGCACTTAATTCATATCTCTCAATAGTTACCCTGAATGTAAATGAGCTACATGCCCCAATCAAAGGCACAAGGTATCAGAATGGATAAAAAACCAAAACCCATCTATATGCTGTCTACAAGAAACTCATTTTAGACCCAAAGACATCTCCAGATTTAAAGTGAGGGGGTAGAAAACAATTTATCATGCTGGAGTGACAATCCTTATATCAGATCAATTAGATTTTAAGCCAAAGAGTATAATAAGAGATGAGGAAGGACACAATATCATACTCAAAGGGACTGTCCAACAAGAAGATCTAACAATTTTAAATATGTATGTCCCTAACATGGGAGCATACAACTATATAAACCAATTAATAACAAAATCAAAGAAACACTTCGACAATAATACAATAATAGTAGGGGATTTAACACTTCCCTCACTGAAATGGACAGATCATCCAAGCAAAAGATCAACAAGGAAATAAAGGCCTTAAATGACACACTGGACCAGATGGACATCACAGATATATTCAGAACATTTCATCCAAAGCAACAGAATACACATTCTTCTCTAGTGCACATGGAACGTTCTCCAGAATAGATCACATCCTGGGTCACAAATCGGGTCTCAACTGGTATCAAAAGATTGGGATCATTCCCTGCATATATTCAGACCACAATGCTCTGAAGCTAGAACTCAATCACAGGAGAAAATTTGGAAAGAACCCAAACACATGGAGGTTAAAGAGCATCCTATTAAGAATGAATGGGTCAACCAGGAAATTAAAGAAGAATTGAAAAAACTCATGGGAACAAATGACAATGAAAACACAACTGTACAAAATCTTCAGGATGCAGCAAACGTGGTCCTGAGAGAAAGCATATGGGAATAGAAGCCTTTCTCAAGAAACAAGAAAGGTCTCAAATATACAACCTAACCTTACACCTAAAAGAGCTGGAGAAAGAAGAAGAAATATAGCTTAAACCCAGCAGGAGAAAAGAAATAATAAAGATCAGAGGAGAAATCAATGAAAAAGAAACAAACAAAGCAAAAAACCCAATAGAACACATCAACGAAACTAGGAGCTGGTTCTTTGAAAGAATTAATAAGACTGATAAACCCCTGGCCAGACTTATCAAAAAGAAAAGAGAAAGGACCCAAATAAATAAAATCATGAATGAAAGAGAAATCACAATTAACACCAAAGAAATACAAACAATTATAAGAACATATTATGAGCAACTCTATGCCAACAAATTTGACAATCTGGAAGATATGGATGCATTCCTAGAGACATACAAACTACCGAACTGAACCATGAAGAAATAGAAAACCTGAACAGACCCATAACCAGTAAGGGGATTGAAACAGTCATCAAAAATCTCCCAACAAACAAGAGCCCAGGGCCAGACTGCTTCCCAGGGGAATTCTTCTAAACATTTAAAGAAGAATTAATACCTATTCCAAAAAATGGAAATGGAAGGAAAACTTCCAAACTCATTTTATGAGGCCAGCATAACCCTGATTCCAAAACCAGACAAGGATCCCATCAAAAAAAAGAAATATAGACCAATATCCTTGATGAACACAGATGTGAAAATTCTCACCAAAATACTAGCCAATAGGATCCAACAGTACATTAAAAGGATTATTCACCACGACCCAGTGGGGTTTATTCCAGGGCTCCAAGGTTGGTTCAGCATCCACAAATCAATCAATGTGATATAACACATTAATAAAAGAAAGAACAAGAACCATATGATACTCTCAATAGATGCTGAAAAAGCATTTGACAAAGTACAACATCCTTTCCTGATCAAAACTCTGCGAAGTGTAGAGATAGAGGGTACATACATCAATATCATCAAAGCCATCTATGAAAAACCCACTGCAAATATCATTCTCAATGGAGAAAAACTGAGAGCTTTTCCATTAAGCTCAGGAACACAGCAGGGATATCCATTATCACCACTGTTTTCAACATAGTACTCGAAGTCCTAGACTCAGCAATCAGAAAATAAAAATAAATTAAAGACTTCCAAATCAGCAAAGAAGAAGTCAAACTATCACTCTTTGCAGATGATATGATACTATATGTGGAAAACCCAAACGACTCCACTCCAAATCTGCTAGAACTTGTATAGCAATTCAGTGAAGTGTCAGGATATAAAATCAATGCACAGAAATCAGTTGCATTTCTTCATACCAACAAGACAGAAGAAAGAGAAATTAAGGAGTCCATCCCATTTACAATTGCACCCAAAACCTTAAGATATCTAGGAATAAGCCTAACCAAAGAGGCAAAGAATTTATACTCAGAAAACTATAAAGTACTCATGAAAGAAATTGAGGAAGACACAAAGAAATGGAAAAGTGTTCCATGCTCATGGATTGGAAGAACAAATATTTTGAAAATGTCTATGCTACCTAAAGCAATGTATACATTTAATGCAATCCCTATCAAAATCCCATCCATTTTTTTCAAAGAAATGGAACAAATAATCCTAAAATTTATATGGAACCAGAAAAGACCTCAAGTAGCCAGAGGAATGTTGAAAAAGAAAGCCAAAGTTGGTGACATCACAATTTCAGACTTCAAGCTCTATTACAAATCTGTCATCATCAAGGCAGTATGGTACTGGCACAAAAACAGACACATAGATCAATGGAACAGAATAGAGAGCCCAGAAATAGACCCTCAACTCTATGGTTAACTAATCTTCAACAAAGCAGGAAAGAATGTCCAATGGAAAAAAGACAGTCTCTTCAACCGATGGTGTTGGGAAAATTGGACAGCCACATGCAGAAAAATGAAACTGGACCATTTCCTTACACCACACACGAAAATAGACTCAAAAGGGAGGAAGAACCTCAATGTGAGAAAGGAATCGATCAAAATCCTTGAGGAGAACACAGGAAGCAGCCTCTTTGACCTCAGCCACAGCAACTTCTTCCTAGGAACATCACCAAAGGCAAGGGAAACAAGGGCAAAAATGAACCATTGGGACTTTATCAAGATCAAAAGCTTTTGCACAGCAAAGGAAACAGTTAACAAAACCAAAAGACAACTGAGAACGGGAGAAGGTATTTGCAAACAACATATCAGATAAAGGGCTAGTATCCAAAATCTATAAAGAACTTATCAAACTCAAGACCCAAAGAACAAATAATCCAGTCAAGAAATGTGGAGGGGACATGAACAGACATTTCTGCTAAGAAGACATCCAGATGTCCAACAGACACATGAAAAATGTGCTCTACTTCACTTGGCATCAGGGAAATACAAATGAAAACTACAATGAGATACCACCTCACACCAGTCAGAATGGCTAAACTTAACAAATCAGGAAATGACAGATGCTGGCGAGGATGTGGAGAAAGGGCAGCCCTCTACACTGTTGGTGCAAATGTAAGCTGGTGCAACCAACCACTCTGGAAAACAGCATGGAGATTCCTCAAAAAGTTGAAAATAGAGCTACCCTACGACCGACCAATTGTGCTACTGGGTATTTACCCTAAAGATACAAACATAGTGATCCAAAGGAGCACATGCACCCAAATGTTTATAGCAGCAATGTCCACAATAGCCAAACTATGGAAAGAACCTAGATGTCCATCAACAGATGAATGGATAAAAAAGATGCGATAATGGAATACTATGCAGCCATCAAAAGAAATGAAATCTTGCCATTTGTGACAACGTGGATGGAATTAGAGGATATGCTTAGCTAAATAAGTCAATTGGAGAAGGACAACTATCATATGATCTCCCTGATACAAGGAAGTGGAGATGCAACGTGGGGGATTTGTGGGGTAGGAAAAGAATAAATGAAAGAAGATGGGATCTGGAGGGAAACAAACCATAAGAGATTCTTAATCTCACAAAACAAACTGAGGGTTGCTGGGGGAGGGGGATAGGGAGAGGGTGGTGGGGTTATAGACACTGGGGAGTGTATGTGCTATGGTGAGTGCTGTGAAGTGTGTAAACCTGGCGATTCACAGACGGTTAATAATACATTATATATTAATAAAAATATTTTAAAAAGTTTTAAATGTCATAGCATATAAAATTTAATTCAAAATGGATCATCAGTTTAACTGTAAAACACAGAACTATGAAATGATTCAGAGATTATACAGAATATAATCTTTAGGACCTAAGACATAGTTGAATCTTAGGTGTTGCTACCCAAAACATGATTCCTGGATAAAAAGAAATTCAATAAGTTAGACTTCATCAAGATTAAGAACTTTTCTCTTCAAAGATCCTAGTACAATGATAAAAAGACAAGATATAGACATACAAAATATGTGTAAATCTCATAAGGAAAAAGACTCATATTTGAGTATAGAAAGAATTATCCTAACTCACCATTAAAAAAAGAAACAAAAAATAAAACAATTAGAAAATGGACAAAATACATGAAGAAACATTTTTCTGGAGAAAATATACAGATGTTCAGCATCAGTAGCTACTAGTGAATTGGAAATTAAGACCATAATGAGTTATCACTTCACATACATTAGAATAGCTAAAAGAAAATAATAATAGTGACAATATCAAATGCTGATGAGGTTGATGAGGTTGTAGAGAAACTCAATTTCTCATGCTTGTTGGGGATGTAAAATATTAACAGCTGCTCTTGAAAATATTAGGACAACTTCTTCAAAACAAAATACATGAAGAAACATTTTTCTGGAGAAAATATACAGATGTTCAGCATCAGTAGCTACTAGTGAATTGGAAATTAAGACCATAATGAGTTATCACTTCACATACATTAGAATAGCTAAAAGAAAATAATAATAGTGACAATATCAAATGCTGATGAGGTTGATGAGGTTGTAGAGAAACTCAATTTCTCATGCTTGTTGGGGATGTAAAATATTAACAGCTGCTCTTGAAAATATTAGGACAACTTCTTCAAAACTACATACATTTAATGAGCACTAGGTGATGTAGGGAATTGTTGAATTACTATATTGTAAAACTGAAATTAATATAACACTGTATGTTAACTCTACTGGAATTTAAAATCTAAAAAAGGGGGGGGCTCTTGGGTGGCTCAGTGGGTTAAAGCCTCTGCCTTCAGCTCAGGTCATGATCCCAGGGTGCTGGGATCAAGCTCTGCATCGGGCTCTCTGTTCGATGAAAGACAGGGAGCCTGTCTTTCCTCTCTCTCTGCCTGCCTCTCTTGCCTACTTGTGATCTCTGTCTGTCAAATAAATAAATAAAATCTTTAAAAAAATAAAATAAAATCTAAAAAAAAATAGCAAGATTGATAACTGTCTCCCCCCCCCAAAAAAACCCAACTTACATTTACCATACCCTCCTGAGGGTTTATCAGCAATTACCCTCCTGAGCATTTATCACAGAGAAATGAAAATTTATGTGCACTCAAAACTTGTCTATGATTGTTTATAGCAGTTTTATTTGTAATAACCTCAAACTGGAAAAAACTAAAATGTCTCCCAAAAGTCAAATCCCTTTCAAAAGTATATTTATTCTGTAGAATACTACTTAGCAACAAAAAGGCATGAATTATTACTATATTTGAAGATCTGGGTGGATCTCAAAAGCATTATCTAACTTTAAAGAGCCAAATCCAAAGGTTACAAATTCTATGATTCCATTTATACAATATTTGCAAATGAAAAATTATAGAAATGGAAAGTAGATCAGTCCTTTTTAAGGTTAGAGATCATGATGAATACAGGGTAAATGTTGACTATAAAAGGGTAGCCAGATGGAGATCTTGGAGGTGATGAAATACTTCTGTATCTTGATTACAGTGGTGGTTACATGAATCTATATGCATAATAAAGTGAGAAAAAAGCATACCCAAATAATGTACCAATGTCAGTTTCCTGGTTTATATTGTAGTATAGTTTTGTAAGATGTAACCATTGAGGAAATTAGGTAAATGAGACATGGAATCACATGGTACTATGTTTGAACCTTTTTGTGACTCCATAATTAGTTGAGAATACAAACTTTCTTAAACATAATAATAGAGCAGCCAAAATGCAACAGCAGAGTACACAGAACTTCCTGAAAAAAAGTACACGAGTACCAGAAATTCCTGAAGTGCCAGGCCCTGGACAGTGTAGGACCTCTTTTTAATATAGTATTATTCTGAGGTACAGGAAATATAACAAACTTTCACAACATGCAAAAAATAGAAACTTAGCCAAAATGGCAAGATAGACAATACTCCCCATAAGGAAGGGTAGGAAAATATCCCAGCCAGGGACTTGCTGAAAACATATATAACAATATATCTGAACAAGAGTTTAGATCAACAGTCTTAATACTACTAGTTGGACTTGAAAAAAGAATAGAAGACAATAGAGAAACCCTGACCCTGCAGAGATAAAAGAGCTGAAAGCTAGTCAGGCTGAAATTTTAAAAATGCTGTAACTGAGATGCAAAACAGACTGGATACAGTCACGATGAGGATTGAAGAAGCAGAGAAGACAACAGGTGATATAGAAAAGAAAATTATGGAAAACAATGAAGCTGAAAAGAAGAGGAAAAGAAAACTAATAGAACATGAATATAGATGTAAGGAACTCAGTGATTCCATAAACCAAAATAATAACCATGCCATAGGAGTCCCAGAAGAAGAGTAGTAGAAAAAAAAGTGACAGAAGGTTTATTTGCACAAATTATAGCTCAGAATTTCCCTAATCTGGGGAGGAAAAGAGGCATTCAATCCAAGAGGCACAGAGAACCTCCCTCAAAATCAATAAAAATAGGTCAGTACCACAATATATTATAGTAAAGTTGCAAAATACAAAGATAAAGAGAGAATTCTGAAAGCAGCTAGGGAAAAAAAGTTCCTTAAACAACAAAGGTAGAAATATAAGGCTAACAGCTCACCTGTTCACAGAGACCTGGCAGGCTGGGAAGGAGTGGCATGATATCTTCAATGTGCTAAATGGGAAAAATATGCAGTCAAGAATACTTTCTCCAGCAAGGTTGTCATGCAGAATAGAAGGAAAGATAAAGAGTTTCCAAGACAAGCAAAAACTAAAGGAGTTTGTGAACACTAAAGCAGCTCTGCAAGAAATAGTAAAGGGAGTCCTTCAAGAAGGAAAGAGATACCAAAAGTAGCAAAGACTACAAAGGAACAGAGACAATCTACAGGAACAGCAATTTTATAGGTAATAGGATGACACTAAATTCATATGTAATTACTCTGAATGTAAACAGATTAAATGCTCCAATCAAAAGACACAGGGTATCAGAATGGTTTAAAAAAACCCCAAGACCCATCAATGCGCTGCTTACAAGAGACTCCTTTTAGAACTAAAGACACCTCCAGAGTGAAAATGAGGGGATAGAGAACCATTTATCATGCTAATGAACATCAAAAGAAAGCTGGAGTAGCCATACTTATATCAGATAAACCAGATTTTAAAACTGTAAAAAAGAGATGAGAAGGACACTGTAACATACAAGAAGATCAAATAACTAAGTATTTATGCCCCAACTTAGGAGAAGCCAAATATATAAAACAATTAATAACAAACTTAATGAAACTCATTGATTAATGCAATAATAGTAGGGGACTTTAACACCCCACTCACAGCAATGGACAGATCATCTAAGCAGGAGATCAAAAAGGAAACAGGGGCTTTAAATGACTCACTGGATCAGATGGACTTAACAGATACATTCAGAGCATTTAATCCCAAAACAGCAGACTATATATATTTTTGGAGTGCACAAGGAACAGAATAGATCAAATAATGGGTCACAAATCAGACCTCAACCAGTACAAAAAGACTGAGATCATACCATTCATATTTAGAGACCACAGGGTTATGAAACTTGAAGTCAACCACAAGAAAAAGTTTGGAAGGACCACAAATACATGGAGGTTAAAGGGCATCCTACTAAAGAATGAGTGGGTTAACCAGGAAATTAAAGAAGAATTTTAAAAAATACATAGAAGCAAATGAAAATGAGAACACGACAGTCTTAAACCTTTGGGATGCGGCAAAGGTGGTCCTAAGAGGAAAGTATATAGTCACACAGGCCTTCCTCAAGAAGCAAGAAAAATCTCAAATACACAATCTAACCTTATACCTAAAGGAGCTGGAAAAAGAAGAGCAAATAAAGCACAAGTCCAGCAGGAGAAGGGAAATCATAAATATTAGAGTGGAAATCAATGGAATAGAAACCAAATAGAAACCATAGAACAGATCAATGAAACAAGGAGCGGTTTCTCTGAAAGAATTAACAAAATTGATAAACCCCTGGCCAGACTTTTCAAAAAGAAAAATGACCCAAGTAGATAAAATTATGAATAAAAGAGGAGAGATCATGACCAACACCAAAGAAATACAAATAATTGTAAGAACATATTATGAGTGTTGTTTAACACTACATCAAAAACTAATGATGTCCTATATGCTGGATAACTGAACACAATAAAAATAAATAAATAAGAAAAATAAAAGTATTAGGATCAAGATATGAATTCTCAACAACAACAACAAAAAAGAATATATTATGAGCAGCTATATGCCAACAAATTAGACAATCTGGAAGAAATGGATGCCTTCCTAGAAACATATGAACTACCAAAACTGAAACGGGAAGAATAAACCTATATCCAGCAAAGACATTGAGTCAATAATCAAAAATCTCCCAACAAACAAGAGTCCAGAGCTGATGGCTGCCCAGGGAATTTTACCAAACATTTAAGAAGAATTAGTACCTATTCTTCTGAAAATGTTCCAAAAAATAGAAATGGAAGGAAAACTTTCAAGCTCATTCTATGAGGCCAGAATTATCTTGATCCTAAAATCCCACTAAAAAGGAGAATTACAGACCAATATTCCTGTTGGACATGGATGCAAAAATTCTCAAGGATTTATTCCTGGGCTGCAAGAGTGGTTCAATACCCATAGATCAATCAACATGATACATCACATTAATAAAATAAAGAATAAGAACCACATGATCCTCTCAATAGATGCAGAAAAAGCATTTGATAAAATACACTATCCTTTCCTAATAAAAACCCTCAAGAAAGTAGGGATAGCAGGAATATACCTTGACAGCATAAAGGCCATATATGAAAAACCCATAGCTAATATCATTCTCAATGGGGAAATACTGCGAGTTTTTCCCCCTCAGATCAGGAACACAATAGTGATGTCCACTCTCACCATTGTTGTTCAGCATAATACTGGAATTCCTAGCCTCAGCAAAGAACAAAAAGATATAAAAGGCGTCCAAATCAACAAGGAAGAGATAGAATTTTCACTCTTCACAGATTACATGAGACTCTGTGTGGAAAACTGGAAAAACTCCACCAAAAACTTGCTAGTACTCCTACAGGAATTCAATAAAGTATATATAAAATCAATGCACACAAATCTGTTGCATTTCTATACACCAATAACAGAGCATCAGAAAGAGAAATCAAGGAATTGATCCCATGTGCAACTGCACCAAAAACTGTAAGATACCTGGGAATAAACCTAACTGAAGAGGTAAAAGAGGGGTGCCTGGGTGGCTCAGTGGGTTAAGCCTCTGCCTTCAGCTCAGGTCATGATCTCAGGGTCCTGGAATCGAGCCTTGCATTGGACTCTCTGCTCAGCAGAGAGCCTGTTCCCCCCGCTCTTTGCCTGCCTCTCTGCCTGCTAGTGATCTCTGTCAAATAAATGAATAAAACCTTTTTTTTTTAAAGAGGTAAAAGAAAAAGAGGTAAAAATCTGTACTCTGAAAACTAAAGAGCAGTTATGAAAGAAACTGAGGAAGACACAAAGAAATGGAAAAATAGTCCATGCTCATGGATTAGAAGAATAAATATTATCAAAATGTATATACCCAATATATATATTATATATATTTTATACATATATAAAATGTATATATACCCAAAGCAATCTATACATTGAATGCAATCCCTTTCAAAATCCCCCAGCATATTTTCACAGAGCTGGAACAAAAATTCTAAAATTTGTTGGAAGTAGAAAAGACCCTGAAAAAGAAAACCAAAGCCAGAGGCATCACCATTCCAGACTTCAAGCTGTGTCACAAAGCTGTAATCATCTAGACAGTATGGTACTGGCACAAAAACAGACACATAGGTCAATGGAACAGAAGAGAGAACCCAGAAATGGACCCTCCACTCTGTGGTCAATTAATCTTCAACAATACAGGAAAGAATATCCAATAAGAGAAAGACAGTCTCTTTAACAAATGGTGTTGGGAAAACTGGACAGCAACCTGCAGAAGAGTGGAACTGGGCCACTTTCTTACATCATACACAGAAAGGAACTCAAAATGGATAGAAGTTGACCTAAATGTGAGACAAGAAACCATCAAAATCCTAGAGAAGAACAGAGGCAGCAACGTCTTTGACCTTGGCCACAGCAACAACGTCTTACTAGACACATCTTCGAAGGCAAGGGAAACAAAAACAAAAATAAACTATTGAGACTTCATCAAGATAAAAAGCTTCTGCACAGCAAAGGAAACACCAACAAAACAAAAAGTTAGGGCAACCCTCTCGGATCCCCTCCCTCTTCAGGGAGAGTATTTGATATAGTCCTGTTGTGGAAAGTTTGTTTTGTTAAAAGATGGAACAAAAAGAATGAAATCAACTGTTAGCAACTAAAAAGAGATGGACAAATTTAAATATCAAAAATTAGTCATCTAAACTGCAATAAACCAACATATTTATCAGTATCAGAGTTCAGAGAACAAACTGTAAATTGAAGAGTAAAACACATAATTCATATTTTAAAGAACATAAGTTGCTTAAAGCATAAACTCTGGAAGCTAACAAGCTAGGTTCAGATCCCACCTGAAACTACCACTTTTTTACTTATTAGGCTTTGGAATTTGTACAAGCACTCTGCACTATCTATCCATCTATCTATCATCTACCAATCTGTCATCTATCTACTTATTTACTAATTAATTTATTATGAAATTATTTTATTTTAACTGATTATAAATATCCAAGTCTAAAGAGGGCATGAGAAAAATAAGCATTCCTATATAAACCACCAAAGAGAAGGTAAATTATCAAATTTTGTTTTGTTTCCTGTGTTAAGCATTGGAGGCTTTCCTCAAATGTGTTCCAATCCATAACTCATTGCTGGTATTCTTGGAGATTGGCCAAAAAGAGAGTTGGTGGTTGGTGGGAAAGGAGCTAAAACTATTCAAGATTTAGTCTTTCGCTTACTCAATTCTTTGTTCAGTGCTATGCCTCCATGTCCCTGATTAAACCTGGGGCCTTCTGTGGAAGTGGGAGAAACTGATGTCAGGACCCATGGGCTCCAGGGCACACCTCTGCCTGGACCAGTATTGGGAGCCACTGTGGTCCAGGGCTTTCTGGGATTCTGAGGGGTGAGTCTGCTAATATTTTAATATTCTCCTTTGCGGGTCTTCATCTTGCTCTGCCAGTTTGCTTACTCTGCATCTGCTTTCATGTTCTAGAACTTTGTTCGCATCTCTTGCCTGCTATTGTCTTCTCTCTAATTTTCTTTGTCCTTGCAGGTTTGTTCTTCTATTCGCATTACTTTTATTTCTAGAGGTAGTAGAAATAAGCACAAGAGTTCAATATCCGGTGCTCAAACGAAACTTGTTTCTAAAATTACCACAAGAAATATGACTTAATTTTTAAATGAAAAGTTAAAATGAACGTTTAATTTGATGGACGAGGCCACCTCCATCTCTATATTTCTATGATTCTTCAGTTAAGCATGAATCAAACACAGAGTAATGTGACTGTTCTATACTGTCCACATCCCATATATTTACCAGAGCTCTATCAAGTATGTTTTTTCCTTTTTAGGTCAAGATTTGCTTCTCAATTTGTCGAATTTTTGCTTGAGTTGTAGTAGGACCACAGAACACAGAGTGGGGCTTGCCACATTGAAGAACTAACTGTGTACCATGAAGGAAATCTTCAGGGTTAGAATCAGGGAGCAGTTGTCTAATTTAAATTTTTTCAAAGTCTAAATTGTGGAATTTATGGAAGAGACAATTTAGTAACAACATTAGAAATATAAAAATGCCAGATAATTGCTAGCCGTTCCAGGAAACTGTTAATTGGAATAAAAAAAAAAAAAAAAAAAAGATAGGGGCGCCTGGGTGGCTCAGTGGGTTAAAGCCTCTGCCTTCAGCTCAGATCATGATCTCAGGGTCCTGGGATCGAGCCCCGAATCAGGCTCTCAGAGCCTGCTTCCTCCCCTCTCTCTGCCTGCTTCTCTGCCTACTTGTGATCTATGTCTGTCAAATAAATAAATAGATAAAATCTTTAAATAAAAAAAAAATAATTTTAAAAACCATCCTCCACTTACATAGAATGTTACTGATTTGTTGGCTTGGGTGGACTTTCACAGATGTTTCCTACAAGATTTGAACACAGAAATTAAGTTTAACTAGTGTCATGTGGTATGTAAATACCTACCTTATGCATGCATTTGTCTCTTTATACCACTTCCTCAACCAGAATACAGTACTCTTAAAGAGGAGCTTTATCTCTTCTGCTCTATAATTGTTTTCATTTCCATTAAAAGAGAAAGATACAAATAATAGATAGAACGAAAGCATGTAATCTATGTTATGTCAGTAAATCCTTGATGTCTATTAAACCCCACCTAAACTTGCCATTCCCTTGACAGAACACGTAGCAAGGCCTTTCTCCAGCTGCTGTTTTTGCTGATGAGATGCCAAATGTCTTTACAGATACATCTCAAAAGAGAGAGAGAGAGAGAGAGAGGAGAAAGCAATTATAGGAACTCTGTTCTCAAAGGAAGTAATTCAGAGAAGGTAAGTGGTTTTTATACTTACTGGATCACTATGCAAGGATGATTTCAAGTGATGTTCATTAACAATAAAAAAATAATTTTACCTGATTTTTAAATGTTGATTTATAGCTAATAAATAATGTATGAAATGTCCATCAATTGCTCCTCAAAACTGTGGAGTTTCATCCTGTCATAATTTTTTTTTAAGATTTTATTCATTTATTTGAGAAAGACAGACAGACAGAGGTACTGAGAGAGAGCCTGAGTGGGGAGGAGAGGGAGAAGCAGACTCCTGCTGAACAGGGAGCCTGATGTGGAACTCCATCCCAGCATCCTGGGATCATGACCTGAGCTAAAGGCAGATGCTTAACTGACTAAGCCACCTGGATGCTCCCATAATTTTTTTGTTTGTTTGTTTAAGAAAAATCTTTAAATTAGGGTGCCTCAGTGGTTAAATGTCTGCCTTCGGCTCAGGTCATGATCCCAGGGTCTTGGGATCCAGCCCTGCATCAGGCTCCCTGCTCAGCGGGGAGACTGCTTCTCTCTCTCCCACTCCCCCAGCTTGGGTTCCCGCTCTAGCTGTGTCTCTCTCTGTTAAATAAACAAATAAAATCTTAAAAAAAAAAATAAAAAGTCTTTAAACTTTAAATATTTTTCTCATTTACCTGGAATCCAATTTATGTTTATATAGCAATACTCATGAGTTCTACTCAGAACACTTGTTATACCACAATGAATACAGAGCCAATCAACAAATGTAAATATTACTTATTTTCATGCATATCATGTTTTTATGGAAATGATGTAAGAAAGGTAACATTAGTGTTGTAAACTTAATGAACTCTATAGTCTGAAACTAAAATTTCAATAATTTCCTTTCTTATTTTTGATTAAAGAACTCCAATATCCAAATAATTTTCATTACTTCTGCTTCTCAAACTACCCACCTTCCAAAGAGCTTGCTCCTTATGTAAAGGATATTAGTTTAGATAAATATTCATATTTGTGTGCATATTATTTGCATTAATAGTCTTTAATGAGGATCAGCAAAACATTAGAAATTTGTAATGTAAAATTTGAGGTTTCAGAAATATTAACTGTTTACTTATTGTTGTATTCCCCAAAAGTTTACAATCAGCATTACAACTTGTTACTGTTAGGACTCAGTAAAAAGAAAACTTGGAAGGTAACAATAAAAAAATAAAATAAAATAACTTGTTTCTTTCTATTTCTCTCTCCATTCTCTTTTTCTCTCTCTTTCCCTCATTTTTCTTCTCCCCCTTTCTTCTCTTTTTATTATAGTAAACAGCAAATTGAGTTCACAGTTGAGATTGGATATTTCTTATTCATCCTTTCTAAGTTAGCTTACATATCTATTCTTTAAAGCATCAAATTGTTACAAAAGTCTGTAGAAAAAATAAAACTACTTCTGAGGCTGGGTGATACATTTTTAGTGTTCTTGAATATAGGTGTAAATTGAAATGAAATAAAACAAGCAAGAGCAAACAGGGTAAGAATTAAAAACACTTTATCTTTGTTCTTTCATTTCCTTTACTATGGAGCGCAATCAACACTTTACAACAGGGTTAATACACTCTCTTCAAACATGCTATTATTCTTTCACAAGAGCACAATAACTTTATTAGTTATGCTGTCTACAATCTTTCCAAAGTGACAAGACTGTGTGGGTGGGTAGATCAGGAGCAATTCTTGGTGCCCTCTGTTGGAGTGTTTTCAGTGAACACCAACAATAGCAGCAAGAACCATACAGCTGCAGGTAATTTTAATGGTGGAAGTTCTAATTTTAATTAGTATAATTAACTGAAAAAAAGAAAGAAAGACAGAAAGAAAAAACCCAGAGGTTTACTCTTTCTGCTCAGCAGTTATTGAATATTCTGATCTACATCTGCTCTCCATTCAAGCAAAGCCTGAGTTACATCACTTTGTTTTAAAGTAGTCTCAGTTTTCTTTCATAGGAAGGCAGTATCTCAACTTAGTCTTGGATCTTTCAGCTTGGTTCAATTTACTCTATCTGGATTTCTGTGTTTATAAAAATATTTTAAAAAATAAATGCAAAAATATGATTTGAGCAGCATATGAAATATTGAGTAACACATCATTAGTAAAACTTGTATTTCAACCCGTTTTTTGCAGTGAAAGCAGAAAATCCTTTCCTGTTGCTTTTCTTATTATTACTGTTACCACCAAAATAAGTGATAGTAGAAAGCCTTATACGTGCAGAAATCAAAATCAAATAATGTGAATTAAGTATCTACAATATATATAACATCATATTTGATCATTCATCACTGCAGTTTCAAATGGGAAAAAATTTGAGAAGGCATCTCTTTATGGGCTGAATTGTGTCAACAGAGTCCTAACCCTGGCAGCTACGCATGTAACCTTACTTGGAAATAGGATCTTTGCAAAATATAATAAATACTGTTTTTCTGAAAATAAATAAATTGGAAAAAAAAAAAAAAGAAATAGGATCTTTGCGACGTAATCAAGTTAAGACACGATCATACTCGATTCAAGAGGACCCAAATCCATTGGCTGATATCCTTGCAAGAAGAGGAAACAGAAAGAGACACACACACTGGAAGAAGGCCATGTGAATACAGTCAGAGACTGGAGCAGACTGGAGCTATTCTTTTTTTTTTTTTTTTAAATTAATACAACTGATTAACATATAGTGTATTTCGTTTCAGAGGGAGAGTTCCATGATCCATCAGTTGTATATAACACCCAGTGCTCATTACATAACCTGTCCTCCTTCAGGTCCATCACCAAGTCATCCCATCCCCTCATCCTCCTCCCCTCCAGTAGCCCTCAGTTTGTTTCCTCTGGTCAAGAGTCTCTTATGTTTTGTCTAGATTGGAGCTATTCTGCCATAAATAAAGGAATGCCAAAGATCACCAGCTACCACCAGAATCTAGAAAAAGGCAAGGAAGGATCCTTCTCTAGAGCCTTTAGACGTGTCAGCCTTGCTGACAACTTGATTTCAGACGTAAAGTCTTCAGAACATTGCTGTTCTTTTAAGCCCAGAGTTTGTGGTACACTCTTATAGTAGCCCTAGGAAACACACACAGTATCCACTGGCTAAGTGGGATTGGTTCTAATCAAGGAGTTTCTGTTATATGGTACAACCTGTAAAACACTACGAGCCACACAATTTGGCTGGAAATGTAGGTAATGCTGAGAGAACAGTTTGTAGGAGAGGAAGATACATAAACTGATTTTGTGCACAATTACAGGAGGACAATAACCTACACATAACTGATGAAGCCATAAGATATACAACAATAATGGGAGACATCCTGATGCTCTTCAAATACTGAAATTCTAAGAAGGGAAAATGTAATATGTGTATCATCACTTTATCAACTATTTAACACAGGTGATGTCCTCCCTTAACATTTTTTGAACAATTAGCAAAGTAGGGAATTACAGAATATAAGGAATGAAAGTTTCAAATAAGTTTAGGGCTGGAAGTCTTAGCACAAATATTGATAACTTATTACTCTGTTTCCTCTTTCCCTGGCCCTTGCTCTTCTGTGTATTGGTTCTGACTTAATACAACCAAGCATGAGCTTCTAATATTATTTGCAAATAGTAGGAATCCCCTAATTCTGAAAAAGCAAAACATAGATGAGCCAGAGAGGATAAGGTATTAGATTAAGAGAACAGAAGAAAAAGATAGAAACGAAATTTTTACAGATGGACTGGATACAAAATAGCTAAAAGATGGCACATTATATCAAGGAGAGGAAATAAATATTGGAAAGGAAGCAGGGGAAAGGAAGAATCAGAAACAGTGTCCTGGAAAAACAAAGAAGATTGAAACAATATTAGAGGCAGAAGAAAAAAACAACAACACTAAATTGCATTTGACAGTCGTATTTCAGAATAACATATGGAATTATAACTTCACAAAGATCTCTTTGAAATGAAAATTTGATTCAAAACAATTATTAAATAATTATGTAAATACATATTTTGATCAAATATGTGATTGAAGAGGTTTATAATACATTTGTGAGAACTATAGAAGAGATATTTAGAGGTTATAACTGTCAGTGTCTATATATAGTAGAAGCCCTATTGCTAATAGGAGCTTCTATTATATGTAATTAGTATTTATAAAATACTTTAATCGTTTCTGAAAAATGTGAAATAGAATATTATCAAAGTTTTGTGTATACATTGTGTGTGTGACAGGATCTATGAATAAACCATATAAATTTTTTCAGAAAGCCTTATCTACTCAAATAATGTTCACACTCAATGACTTATATGATGAGAACAAAGTGATCTGCTCCAATGAATAGATAAGAGACACAAAGTACTTGAGAAGGGAATGCAGCAGAAGAAAGAGTTCATAATTTATCAAGATCTGCTATAAGTTATTAAAAAACACAATTATTATTACTATACGGTTATTTCACTCTGTTTGCTTTTCTCTATGCTCTTCTTCTCCCCTCATCCCCACTTCTCAGTTACTTTCCTTTTTCTACACTTGGTTACCTTAGTCTTCAAAATCATTTAAGTTTCCAAAGTACCAAGAGCCTGGAAAATGTATATTCTCACCATGCAGATTAATCTATTAATCCATTAATCTCATCTCCCTCTCTCTTCTCTCTCTCTTAGCCTTTTCCCCCTTTTTTCTGTTGCCTGGAGAACCACGCATGATGTCAAAATTCTCTCCACTACTTACAATTCCATAATGGTAAGAATGGAGATGAAGGATGATGCATATTAGGTTTAATTCAAATCTCCTACATTTCCTTTAGATTATGAGGATAGAAAATATTCCTTTCGGAGAACAGGGCATATGTATGCTTCTTTACAGAATACATGCAAAACAAACAGATAAACCAACAAACAAATAAAACAAATAAACCAAAACATACCTCTCTGGGCCCAGAGGAGACAAGTATCCTTGGCATCTTTAACTCTTCCCGTCATTTCTCTGAACACCCAGTGCTAGCTGCCTTTGTCTAGCTGTCTAGAAGGATTTGTATAAGTGTTTTCTGTTTAAATGCAAAACACATTAATCTATTATCAAGTGGCATTTTAGTGGGGATTATCCATTATTATCCAATGGCAGGCTCTGGGGGAAAGAGATAGGGCCCTAAGAAGGCAGAGAACCTGGAAGATTAGAAGGATTTCAAGGGAAGGAAGGTGAGTAGAAGGAGCTACCGACAAACTGCTTTGTCATTTTTAAAATAAGGTTTTATTTATTTTTTTGACAGACAGAGATCACGAGTAGTGAGAGAGGCACGCGGGGGGGCGGGGGGGTGGGGGGAAGCAGGCTCCCTGCCGAGCAGAGAGCCCCATGCAGGGCTCGATTCCAGGACCTTGGGACCACAAATATGCCGAGCCACCCAGGCACACCTGCTTTGTCATTTTGATAGACTTGCCAACTGAAAGTGCTACAACTGCCCCATTGAGAGACAATTTCTTGAGTATTCTATATTTAATTCTCATGTATTGCTATAATTTAGAGTTTCTCTATGTTAGGTTTGAGAGCACAGGTAGATTTTTTTCCTCCCAGGTACTTTTACTCTGATACCACTGAAAGCCTATATTTGTTTGTTCTGCACCCAAATGTATCAAACAAATTTGCTAATTGAAACTATGATATGGGGCACCTCAGTGGCTCAGTCAGTTAAGCATCTGACTCTTGATTTCAGCTCAGGTCATGACCTCAGGGTGGTAGGAATGAGTCCTGCATAGGGTTCCTGTTTAAGATTCTCTCCCTCTACCCCTCCCCCACCCCCACTGCTCGTGCGCTCTCTCTCTCTCTCTCAATAAAAGAAAAAAAAAGAAAAAAAGGAAATATGATATGAAAAACTCATCACAAATACATGTGTCTTCATATTGGGTTTTTTCACTTTGGGTTTTATCATAGTTTGACTTCTCTAAAAGATTTTTTTCTTTCTGAGTTCAGTGACCATTTCCATATTACAACACTCAGTTCTGTTGCAATAACTTTCACACGGTGACTAATTTTACAAACATGTCTTTTAGTTCCTTCTTTTCTTACTATTTTTGCTTGCTTGTTTGTTTTTTCATCTTTGGCCAATATCTCCCCAATTTCCCCACTCCCTAGCCCCTGGTAACTACCATCCTACTTTCTGTTTCTATAACTTGGGCTTTCTAAGATTCCACATGTAAGTGATAAAATACAGCATTTTTCTCTCTCTGACTTATCTCACTTAGCATACCGTCCTCAAATTCCAACCATGTTGGGGCGCCTGGGTGGCTCAGTGGGTAAGCATCTGCCTTTGGCTCCGGTCATGATCCCAGGGTCCTGGGATGGAGCTCCACATTGGGCTCCCTGCTCAGTAGGGAGCCTGATTCTCCCTCTCTCCCTGCTTGTGTTCCCTCTTTTGCTGTGTCTCTCTCTGTCAAATAAATAAATAAAATCTTAACAAAATAATTCCATTCATGTTGTTGCAAATGGCAGGGTTTTCTTTTTTCTCATGGCCGAATAGTATTCATATATATACATATGTATATATATGGCGCATCTACGTCTCTTCATCCATAGATAAACATTGTTTTCATATCTTGGCTCTTGCAAATAATGATTCAATAATGAGTTTTTTCCCCCCATGAAATCTCTATTTTTCCTAAGTTTTGTAAGATGTTCAAAGTCAGTTAATTAGGGAACAGACCTTTGTTCATT
This sequence comes from Neogale vison, assembly GCF_020171115.1. Classification (NCBI taxonomy): domain Eukaryota; kingdom Metazoa; phylum Chordata; class Mammalia; order Carnivora; family Mustelidae; genus Neogale; species Neogale vison. Next base: position 72,356,200 of record NC_058091.1, on the reverse strand, counting down.
CTTGTTTGTCTCTCTTTTTCAAGCTCTCTATAACCCATCATGCTTTTCTTGGGATTTGAGTAGCTCGGTTATGTGAATAAGATAAAGCCTTATTTATTTTGCTTATTTATATAAACACAGCAGGTATTTATTGAGGGTTTTTTAAAAGATTTTATTTATTCATTTATTTGAGATCAGGGTTGGGGGAGGAGAAGGAGGAGAGGGAGCAGACTCTGTGACCTGAGATATTTGGGGGGTAAGGAGTGTTTCTGGTGTTCAGAGTTCTTCATTTTAGTCATTAACCTCCCACCTGCACTCCCTGATTCATCAAGCTGACACTTTGGGAAATAAATATTACCTGGCAGGCTGGCTGATATTTTCAGACCAGTGGTTCCCAAATTTTGTTGCCCATTGGAGTCACCTACAGATATTAAAACAAAAACAAACAAGCAAGCAAAAAACCACTAATGCCTGGCTCCCACTCCTAGATAAGCTGATTTAATTGATTTGGTGTCAGTCCCGGCTTTGGCATTTTAAGAAGTTCCACAGGTAGTTCTAATGGGCAACAAAGCTTGGGAAATAGCCCTAGTGATAAAGAGATCATAATACAAGAGGATATTTGAGGAGCATAGCCATTCCGGAACAATATTGTGGATTGCAGACATCCATAGGGTAGAAATGTTAAGAAAACCATATTGTGAATTTAGAATTAGGGAAGAGGGGCACCGGGCTGGCTCTGTTGGCAGAACAAGCAACTCTTGATCTCAGGGTTGAGAGTTTGAGTCCCATGAGGGTGCAAAGATTACTTAAAAAATAAAAAGGAATACAAGTAGGGAGGATATTAAAAGATGGAGAAGATTAAAAAAGAAAAGTGGCGGGGGGAACATCTGGGTGACCCAGTCTGTTGAGCATCAGTCTCTTGGTTTCCACTCAGGTCATGATCTCAGGATCTTTTGACAAAGTCCCATGTTGGGGTCCACACTTAGCTGGAATTCTGCTCGGGATTCTCTTCCTCTCCCCCTACCCCTCCCCTGCTCATGTGCATGCTGAATCTCAAATAAATAAATAAAGTCTGAGAGAGGGAGAGAGAGAGAGAGAAGCCAAATTCACACCACATAGGTATACAAAAATTTCCAGAGCAAAACACCAACACAGAATCTAAAATCAGATTTACCAACAGAAAACACTAACTGCAAGAAAATAATAAAGAGATGTTTTTATAAGTAATAAAAGGAAAAATATAGAATGTTCAAGCCAAACTGTTTTCAGATATGTCAACATAATTAAAAAAAAAAATTCTCCGGCATGGAAAGTCTTGAGAGGATTGCCATGCAAAGACTCCTATGGACAATAGTTTTAGGTAAAGTAGAAGGAGAGAGAAATCCAAGGAATGCTGCAAAAGTTATCTGATTAAAGGTGATTAAATAGTTTACTTTATTGTAGCTGTTTATTTAAGACCAAATAAAAAGAAGAAATATATCTACAATACTCCAGAATTAGAAGTCTGGAAAAAAATTACATGATGGGCATTGTTGTAGAGGAAAATTAAAGATTTTAAGAATTGCTAATTTTTTGTCTTAAAAGGGAGGATTAGTTTTTTTTTTCTTCTTTTTTTGAAAGGAGAAAGTGTTAAAGAGAAACAGAAATGGAAAACAAAAATAAGGTTGGAGAAACACGCCCAAGTGTATCAGTAATAATGATGACAGATTAGACTCACAAATTTAAATTCCAGTATTTAAAAATCCATATATATATATATTATTTATGAGACACATCAATTTTATTTGTATCCAATATAGAACAACAGGAATAAGATTTAGTCTTCTATCTGAAATAACTAAAAAATGACACATATAAAAAAGAACGGGTTTTAAAACATACAAAGGACAATGATTTCTGGCAGGTAGGGAAAAAATGAGGTGGGTTCTATGGTTGCTCCAAATTTGAAAGAATTTCCAGATTATAAGGCAGGTAAGAAATCAATGAACTCCCTGATTTGAGGAGATTGAGCTTAGAATTCAAGGAGAAGAATGCAGTTAAATTTCACAGGGCAGCTAAGGGATTCTGGCTGTCTTGGTCGGTAGAGAATACCACTCTTGATCTTGGGGGAGTCTTCATCTTAGAGTTGAGTTTGAGTCCCACCTTGGGGATAAAGTTTATTTATTAAAAAAAAAAATTCACAAGGTAGCTAGAGTACCAGAAAAGAGACAGTGACACAAATATAAAAACTCTGGACAACTACAGAGAATCATCCTCTGATATTCACCAAGTACTGATCAGGGCATCCATTTAAGAAAACTACCTCAACTCTATAGTAATTGAAGAGCACCCAAAATGATTAAAGAAAACAGGACCCAACATTCATGAAGGTTGGGGAATAATGTGTCTTATTCCCAGCAACACTGGAAAACTACACAATTCACAAGGCTCAAGTACAGGGCCTAGTCTTGGTACTGGGAATATTTAGATCACACATGGCTCAAGTCTTGCATAACAAATCTTAAAAGCAGGACACCAAAGGATCAAACTGTTTCTAAGTGACTTAATTTTATCTCACAAGAAGCTCAAAAATATTTTTAGAATGCAATACCACCACTTCACAAGATAAAATTCATCTTGCCTGATAACTAATAAAAAATTACTAGATATAAAAACAGTAGGAAAAACACATCCCATAGTTAAAAGAAAAATCATGTGATCAAAACTAATCAATCAATCAATGAGAGCTGACAAAGATATTGTAATTAGCAGACAAGGACATTAAAATACTTATAACTCTATTCTATATGTTAAAGTAGGTAGAAGAAAGATTGAATATGATAGTAAGAAAGTTGGAAGATATAACAGAAAACCAAAGAGAATTTCTGCAGATGAAAAATACAATGTCAAGACTGAAAAAATACACTAAGTGGTATTAACTGGGTGCAGGAAAAAAATATAGTGAATTTATAGATACAGCCATAAAAACTATTCAAATGAAATAAGTAGAAAAAAGATTTCAAAAGAAAATGAAAGGTGTATCAGTTGGCTCTGGGACAATTTCATATGACCTAGTCTACAGATAATTGGAGTTTCCAAAGGGAGAAGGAAGAAATTGCCGAAGTAGTAATGGTCAAAAACTTTCCAAATTTGATGAAGGCCATGAACCTGCAGACAAAAAAAAAAAAAAAAAAACTGTTTGAGAGAACACAATTTAGTTCACAACCCTTTCCAACCTGTATATTTTAAACTCATTTTGTAACCTATCAGTAGGAAATCTGTTTTGAAAAAGCACAGTGAAATTGTTCATATAACTTCAGGTTATCCATTTAGATTTTTCAAATTTTCATACTGCCGTTGGAGATAATTGTACATCTCCATTGACCCTTACCAGGGTCTACAGAGCAAGCAAGTGTGTATGCTTGCTTCTTTCCTCTTGATGCACCCTCCACTTCACGAAACCAATAGAAAGATGTACATCAAGTTCTAAGTATAGTGCTTAAAACATGTCTTGGCAGATAGCAGGCTACCAGGAAATGAGACATATTTTCTTTCTTTTTTTTTGAAGATTTTATTTATTTACTTAGGAAAGAGAGAGAGAGCAAGAGAGGGGAGCAGAGGAAGAAGCAGACTCCACAGTAAGCTGGGAGTGGGACGCCAGGCTCAGTCCAAGGCCCCTTAGATCATGACCTGAGCCAAAGGCAGACACTTAACTGACTGAGCCACGCAGGCGCCCCTGAGATGTATTTTCTGTGATAATATGTCTCTCTCTCATCCAGGCCATAAAATAAGGACTTATTTTGACTCCGTATTTATAAAGCTCAGGCCATGTGTCAGAGTAGCATAGACCGTTTTTTTCCCTCCTCTATGAAAGTTGATAATTTGTCTTGACTTGTCGTCCTTATTTCAATTAAGGTTATGTCCCTCTTTCTCTTATATAAGTAAGATTGGTGTGTTCATTTATTGCATTAATTTTTTATTGCTGTTGTAACAAATTACCACAAACTCAGCGGCTTCAAACAACAAACTTCTCACCTTGCTCTTCTAGAGGTTAGAAGACTGACATGGTTCCCACTGGGCTACATTCAAGGTTTTGACAGGACAGTGTTCCCTCCCGGAGGCTATGGGGGGAATCATTTCCTTTCTTTACTCCAGCTTCTAGGGGATGCCAGCATTCCACCTTCACAGCTGGCAAGGGCGAACACAGGGTGTCCTTTTCACATCACACCACTTTCGCCTTGCTTCTGTCTTCCCATCTCTTCCTCTGACTGATTCTCTCTTCCACTTTTTAAGACTCTCGTGATACCCAGACGATCCAGGATAATCTCTCTATTTTAAGGTTAGTCAGTTAATAATCTTAATTCTATCCTATTTTTTCTTTGCCATGTACCTTAATATATATATTCACATGTTCCAAGGATTAGGATGGGGACATCCCGGGGAGGGGGAAGGGAAGAAGGGGCATTATTCTGCCTACCATATCTTTTCATAACACCAGTTTTTGTTCTACTGTCCATATTTATTGCCCTGTTTTCATTTTCCTATATTTGTACAAAATGAATTCACCTCACCATACCTGTCATAAGTCATATCTTAACCATTTCATGTATGTGCAAGCATCTGAGTTCATACATGCTGAAATAGAAATTATTTTATTTTCCTATTACAACTCTAAAATTTTATACTTAGGACTTCTTTCCTTCCTTCCTATTCTCCCTCCTTCACTCCTTCCCTCCTCCTTTCCTTTTTTGAAATTATACATATTAGTAGGTCACATTATCTATGAACTTCATTTCAGAATCATAGAGAGAGTAACAAAATAATTACAACAAGAAGGGAGGGTTGTTACCATCAGATTGAGAGCCACTGTGTTAGAAGTAGAAAGTTGATTCTGAACAATAAATCTAAATTTTTTCAAGACTAATTAAAGTGCCCCTATCCAAAACAAAACAAAACACCACCAAAACAAAACAAAACAACAAAACAAAACAAAAACTAACAAACAAAAAAACCCCAAACAAACATAAAACCAACATAAAAATATCACCCACCCAATACATACCTCCAAACACTTTAGATATTCAAGCAGACCTAGAGCTACGAAGCAGCGAAGATATGGACCTTGGTTTGTTATTTATTTCAGTTTTATAAAGAACCTCTGCTTGCAGACCTGTAACTAGAGTAGAAATAGAGCTTATCTAATATATTTGTTAAAGGCTTCACAAAGTAATAGCAGAAACTAAGCAAATTAACTGAACAGCTCAAACCAAAAATGGGCTAGTTTAAGAAAATTGTTTAGATAAAAACTTTACTCCATTATTTCCTTTAATGCTCACATTGTCTCTGTGTGATTAGAACTTTCATTATTTTACAAAGGAAGGAAATCAAAGGACATTAGGAAAGTAAACAACTCTCAAGATGACAGACGACATAAATCACAAATCCAGTAAATGAACTATGATTGTTTAATACTAGTTTGCCCAATTCATTCATTCTTTCATTCATTCACAAAATATCTGAGTATTTAATATATGTCAAGCAGAGAGCTGGGTGTTGAGAATGCAATGGTCAACAAGACAGTGAAGGCGCTTGACCTTTGGGAACATAAAGTCTACTGAGGGGAATAGATATAAGCAAGGTAATAGATTAAGTAGTTAACAATTCAGTGATAAACACTGGTTTGTAAGTGATGAATCACTGAATTCTATTTCTGAAACCAATATTGCACTGTATGTTAAATAACAAAAATTTAAAAAGAAAAGTAATTAGCAATTCATAAAAATTTTGATTAAAGAACACAAGGAACCCTTGTAGGGAAGAAAGATATTTCAAGTAGAAAGTTCAGGGAAAGAGGGGCACCTCAACTGGCTCTGTTGGTAGAGCCTGTGACTCTTGATCTCAGGGTTGTAAGTTTGATTTGGCTTTAGAGGCATATTTTATTTAAAAATGAAATTTTTAGGGACGTCTGGGTGGCTCAGTCACTTAGGTGTCCAACTCTTGGTTTCAGCTCGGGTCATGATATTGTGGGTCATGAGGTCAAGCCCCAGATTGGGCTCTGTGCTTGGTTTAGAGTCTGCCTGAGTTTCTCTCTCCTTCTCCCTCTGTCCTCTCTCTTTCTCGCACTCTAAAAAATAAATAAATAAAATGAAGAAAAAATGAAAATCTTTAAAAAGAATAAGAAAGTAAGTTCAGGGAAAGTGTCTCTGAGTTGGTGCCACTTAAACTAAGTCTTTAGGAAGTCAAAGAGGGGGGCAGGGAGAGAGTATAGGGGCACCCATAGTCTCCCAGTCCCTCACACAAACCAATGCAAGGATGAATCCCATGTGGTTTGTAAGACTGGAGAGGTCATATAGGTAAAGCAATTTGTTTTAATATAATTTGAATATATATTTAAAATACATTTTAAATTTGCTTGGATATTATACTTTGTTTACTTGTAGGCTTATAAAAATATTCTTGCATATGTGAAATAAGCTACTTCAAAAAGCAAAGAAATCTTTTCCTTTCTTAAGGGTAAGGAGGACACAGGATCCCAGGTTTGTTGATGTTTTTTCTTTTCTTTTTCTCTCCTCTGGGCTATAAGTTACAATGCTCCATTTGGGATTTTTTTTCTCTACTCTGCAGGCAGTCAGTGATAGAGATCTTTCCTGGAATAGTAATAGGAAAAAAATGTACAGCAAAGCTGACGCACCACATTCTGAGTTGTAGGTGCAATTATAACTTTCAATTAAAAAAAAAAGTTTGTTTTGGTAAGATAATATCTTTCCAGCTGTCCTAACAGATACCAGTAAGAAATGCCCGCTGTGGACAGAATGGTGGTGGGAGACCATCCCACATCCCCAGGGCTGTGCCCTTGGGGTGGAATCCTAGAGCATTCAAGCTGAGGGGTAGCTGCTACACCAGTCAAACCTGCTCTGTGGGACTATGCCAGGCTAGCTTTCTATTTGTGCTTTTACTTTCCTTTAAATCGCTTTTCAGTTTCTGTTTCTCAAGTCTGGAAGCAGCAGGCAGATAACTTTGGTAGAACATTTCTTGGCGAGTTTCTAGTTGTTTTTATTGTTTTTTTTTTTTGTTTTGTTTTGTTTTTTGTAATCAATGACTTTTATCTTTGAAAATGGAAGCAAGTGTTTTTATTGTTCATTTAGAGTGTGGGGGTGATTAATAATGAAGAGACTAGTACCCTAGGTTAAGACTGGGCAAATTTCCATTTGTAGGTCTGCCGACTGCCCACATTCCTGGAAAAATGGAGAGTTAAGCCAATTGCCCAGGTAGTTGAGGCAAAAATGTATAAATAGAGGATGATTAGGTGCTTCCTCCTCCTCCTTCTTGTGTCTTTGAGGTAACTGCCACAATGTTCTGCATTAGTCTGGCTGTGAAAACCTGAGCTTCTCATGGCTCAAGGTGACTTGTATTGTGAGACCAGACTCTGTCCAGCTCAGTAGGCTGTGACTTCTTTTAATGTGGCAAAAGAATGTGTATACACGCGCACACACACACACATATGTATTTTAAATATCTCTGAGAGTGCTTTTATTTTTTTTTTAGAGACTGGGGTAGGGGCAGAGAGAAAGGGAGAGAGAATCTTAAGCAGGGTCCATGCCCAGCACAGAGCCTGACACAGGGCTTGATCTCACAACCCTGAGATCATGACCTGAGCTGAAATCGAGTCTGAGACTTAACCAACTGAGCCACCTTGGGGTTCCTATGGCAAAAGGAATATATAATGTTTCCTAGGATATGTAGATAGACATGATCTAATTCTTGGTATAAAACTTCCCCCTAGGGGCGCCTGGGTGGCTCAGTGGGTTAAGCCGCTGCCTTCGGCTCAGGTCATGATCTCAGGGTCCTGGGATCGAGTCCCGCATCAGGCTCTCTGCTCAGCAGGGAGCCTGGTTCCTCCTCTCTCTCTCTCTCTGCCTGCCTCTCTGCCTACTTGTGATCTCTCTCTGTCAAATAAATAAATAAAATCTTTTAAAAAAAAACAAAAAACTTACCCCTTTAGCTTTGTTTCTTTTGCTTTTTTATGTTCTTAAATCTCCAACATTATTTGGCATGATTTATTTAGTTCTATTAAAAATTCTCCAGGTTTTGGAGGGCCTAGCTGGCTTAGTCGGTTAAACGTCTGCCTTTGGCTCAGTTCGTGATCCCAGGGTCCTGGGATCAAGACCTGCACTGTCTGGCTCCTTGCTCAGCGAGGAGCCTGCTTCTCCCTCTGGCTCTCCCCTGCTTGTGCGCTAGCGCTCTCTCTCTTTCTTTCTTTTACAAATAAATAAATAAAATCTTAAAAAAAAATTCTCTAGGTTCAGATCACATGATCATTTGCAGTTAACTGTGAGTTGTATTCAAGTGACTTTTTATCTCCTTCCCTTCTTCCTGTCTTTCTTCTTTCCACATTTACTTAGTATATATAATATTCCAGGTACTGTTACATATGAGAGAAACAAAGCCAAACAATAATCCATATCTTAGTAAACTCAGATTACAGTTATTGGGGACATGGACAAGTAAATTAATAATTATAGTAAGCTGTGGATGAATATTTAGATAGAAGCTGCTGGAAAACAATACACGATAATATGAGAGTACTCTGAATAATACACTCATGCATGGAGAAAGTACACAAAAACAAACAAAAACAAACAAAAAATAGTAAAGCTCCCTACAAAGGAAAATCCAGATTATTGACCCAGATGCATATCATTAGATTTGGTCGTTTTAGTTTTATAAGATGTGAACCTGATATATAATTATTAATGACCAAGGAAAGTAGTTTGACTGGATAAAAGAAGCTTAATCTCTCCTCTTTCACCGAATTATAACTCCATTATTGTATGGGATATATTTATTTCTTCTTTGAATAATCTATATTTCATGACATGTAACAGATGCTTAATTAAAATGTTTGGAGGAAAGAAGTACTCTAAAAAGTAGTGATGCTTTTTATGAAGAAAAAGTATTTATGAGACATATTACATACCTCTCTGTATTAGTAAGGACAACACTGAATATAACTTACCATTTCTTGAGAATCTAGTGTCACTATTATGAATAATAACTATTTAATTGAAATTTTGAAATTTAGGTGTGCATGCAGATAGAGATATAGGATGTAGGGAAAAAAGGACAACAATATGAGGAAGTACATCACATTTTGTTTCTTGAAAAGATCCCTAGATTGCTGAATGATTGCTTTTAGTTTATTTTCATAGATTGTTTTCCTTCTCACCTATGTAGAAGAAAACCAATGTATTGCTTGGCCCTGAGGGAAATATAATATGGCTATTTTTTTTTTTTCCAATTTGTTGTTGTTGCTGCTTTGTTTTTGGAGCCCAACATAGAGCTTGAACTCACAACCCTGAAATCAAGACCTGAGCTGAGATCAAGAGTGGAATGTTTAACTGACCGAGCCACCCAGGCACACTTCCAATGTGAATCATGGAATAAAAATACACTGTTTCCTCTCTAATGATTTCCTTACCCTCCAGAAAATTCTTCACTCTCATTGCCAGCTGATTTCTCAGCACACAAATCATTATCTTTTTTTCTTAAACTGTCACTACTAACATACAAACTAATATATTTTTCCCTATGTTTATGTTAATATTTATAGAACACCCCCTATGTATCAGGCATTGTTCAAGGAGTTCAAGATACATCAAGAAACAAAACAGTCAGAATCCCTATCTTCATTGGGTATGTAATCTGTAATATGTATAACTTAATCGCTCGGTTTTAAGGATTTATGTTAGTGTAACTGGGACAAGAACACCTATTATTTAAAGATTTTATAATATCTCACAGTTGACAATGCTCTTTAAAGAATATAATTTTATTAGAATCTTACAGATAAGATACGTGGATAGGTGTTAATATTTATTTTTTCTGCCATGTACAAATGCAGAAGTTGGGCTTTAACAAAGTAAATGGCTTCTCAAGGTCACAAGGTCACATAGGTGTAAGTAGCTGAGCTGCTTGAATCTTGAATTTTTAAATATTATAAAACTGAATACCTTTTAATTTAGAAATAATTTTATATTCATTATTTAATGTGCTCTTCACAAAGCTCTATGTGGTACTTATTGATTCCTCTCAAATTTTGGTACCTGAGAGTGTGAAATTGGGTTATTTGTCCAAGGTCATATAGCTGGTAATAGCTGAATGATTGCTTTAGTTTATTTTCATAGATTTGTTTTCTTTCTCACCTATGTAGAAGAAAACCAATGTATTGTTTGGCCCTGAGGGAAATATAATATGGTAATAGCTGGTAATGGTAGAACTGGGAATCCAACCATGTTCATTAAAAAAATATAATAATCCCTTTCTATTAAACACCAGACAAATATTTTCTTTAATTTCTTTATACTCTTTTAGGCAAATGTAATCCTAAAAGTTCATCATAAATATGACAGAAAGTTTTAATTCTTTATAGGTTAATATCCCATTAAATTGATTTTTGAATAACATTTCATACTCTGAATAACATTCAGGTATACAGTTTGAATAATGAAGTGACAGTGGCAGGCAGCAAAACCACAAAAATATTATGCAATACATTCTGCTTTTCAGAGTGTATTCTATGATTTTCTTAGGTGAACCTATCATTCAGACAAGGCTTTTAAAAAAGTATGTTGTTGATGCCAAAATAAGGTTAAAGCAACCAGAAAAAAAGAAAAACAAAATAAAACAAAAGAGACAACATCCAGAAAATAAAAACATAAGTGTGGCCTCTTATCCATTAATATGTACCTATATGTACATATATATACCTATATGTACCTATGGCCCATTACCCATTAATATGTATCTATAACTATAGAGATAAAAATGTACAGTCTTTGAAAAATTTTAATCGATGTATAGTTGGCATATAATTAGTTTCAGGTGAATAGCATAGTGATTCAACAATTATATACATTATGAAATGTTCACCATGGTAAATGTAGCTACCATCTGTCACCATATAAAATTCTTATAATATTATTGAGTATATTCCCTGTGCTGTATTTTTCATCCCAAATGTACATATGTGTATTATTTTTGATGGATGGGATTTCTAATAGTGCAGTTTTTATTACATAAAAGAGAGCAAGACTGATATATGCAAAAGCTGTTAAGGTATCCCTTTCCTCCCTCCCTCCCTCCCTCCCTTCCTTCCTTTTGAGAGAGAGAGAGAGAGAGAATTCAACTGAGGTTGAGAGGGGTAGAGGGAGAGAAAGAGAGAGAATGCAATTGAGGTTGAGAGGGGTAGAGGGGGACAGAGAGAGAGAGAGAAAGAAAGAACCTTAAACAGGCTCCAAACTTAGCACAGAGCCCAGCTCAGAGCTAGATCTCACAACCCTGAGCCAAAATCAAAAGTCCGACTCTTAACCAACTGAGCCACCCAGGTGCCCTGGGATCCTCTTTCTTCTTCAGCTCAGTGGTTTGACATTATTACTGTTTGGTAAACAGGAGTAAATGGGACCACAGTTTTACCTGCGTGGTGGAAGTATTCTAGGAGACTGTATTAATAAACAAGTTCTATAATGCTGCATAATTTTCGTGCAGCTTTATTTTTTGATGACTTATTTTCCTTGGACACACTTAGCCCTTAGGTTTCTTGTCCCATTGTGAAATATGAAATCTGCTTATTGAGAGGCACATAAAGAGCTTTTGCACTTTTGTTAATAGGAAACACTTTGTTTCTATGAAACTATTTGTTATCCTTCTTTTATGTACATGAATGCTGCCCTGGTTGCCCTGGATATCATTATGATTTCCTTTGCCAGTAGATACCCCAGTGGAGGGCCCCTTGCTCAATGCTGTTTAGGCGTAACCTCAAAATTTCAGCTCATCTAATATGGCAATGCCCTTGTGGCTTGTCTGGTCAGTAGGACACAGATTGCCTTCCTCTGTGAATAGCCTAAACCATCTGTTGAAACATAACTATTTTATACTTTGTTCTAAGAAGCTATTAAGGCCTTCAGGGTAAGAGTAAAGTAGTTATCTAGTTTTTGTTGGTAAATATAGAGCATATTCAGATAGGATAAGTTTGGTTAAGGTGAAATTTTGTAAGTGGGTTGGGAGTAAGCTACCTAACTGGTGCTGCTCACTCTTTGCCCAAAACCCTGTTATGATAGGTAAATTCTATTCAGTCCAGACATCTGTTTGTAAGAATATGTTAGAATGCTTCTTTTCCTTGAGATTTTATGATGTTGATCAAAGAATTATTAAGAATGACTCTCTACACTCTATCTAGAGTGGAGACTGCCTTCATATTCTGTATAGATTAGTACAGATTAGTCTAACTCCTGGACCATGGAATTAATATCTCCAAGTCATTGTTCTGGATATTTTGTATCTTTTCACACTTTTGTTGATTTATCCAGGTTCTACTATCTGAAATTGATACTTTGTTTCAGAACACTTACACTTACTAATAAGATCTTGGTGCTTGCATGTAAACATAGCCAAAGTCCACTTTATTTATTTTTTTGAGAGAGAAAGTGAGCGAGCACAAGCAAAGAGGGAGGGTGAGAGGGAGAGGGAGAAGCAGGCTCCCTGCTGAACAGGGAACCCAACAACATGTGGGCTCAATCCCAGGACCCCAGGATCCTGAACCAGGATCATGACCAGCCAATTTACAGACTGAGCCACCTATGCATCCCCAAAGCTCACTTTAAATATAATGTTTATCAGAAGATTTCTATGGAGACTTTCCATTCTCCCAATATGCTTGCTGCTTGATTTAATTACTACTTCTTGTCTTTTCCTTCCCCTATTTGTACATATTTAGGTAGGGGGGGTTTGTTTCTGTTTTTTTCTCTTTTGACGTGTGTGTGTGTGTGTGTGTGTGTGTGTATGTTTTTATATTTTTAAAGTTACGAGAAGCCCATCTCCAAATGGCTTAAAAATTAAAAGTGGTTAATCCACTCACATAGTTGATAGTTTTAGTAGGAGTGTAGGCTTCAGGTTCTGTCCAGTGAAAAATCCAGCTCCAGTTTTCTGTTATTTTCTTGGCTCTGGTTTCCTGCAATTTTAGGTTTGCCTTCTGTCTGGCTTGTCTTATGATTATTAATGGCTGCCAGCAGCTTCTGGGATGACCTGTTTCTTCATTCAGGTTTATAGAAAAGAATGAAACCACTGCTTTCCAAATCATTGAAGTTTTCCTCTGAATAAACCATGGATGCTCAGAGGAAATGAATTTAACATCACTGATTTATTCTAATCAGGGCTCATCCTTGGAGAAAGTCAGTTGCACCAGAAATGCATGGTTTCTGTATAACGGAGAATGACAGATACTTGTTGGGAAGTAATCCAAATGCCAAACACACTGCATGAACTTAAACTGTAAAGTTGTTTATATTTTCTTTGTTGTTTGTTTTGCTACTAACACTGGAGCAAAGGTTAGAGGAAGGTTTTGGGGATCTTTTTCATAAGAAAATTATATTCTTAATGGTAACCAAGATGTTCTACTTTACGTAAGTACTGAGACACAGTGTGGTCAACTGCTTTCTGCAGCAGTTGTTAAGGTGTAATGAAGAGGTTTCCAAAATACGCACACACACCCTTCCCAGTTGTGGCAGGTATCTCCTGAGAATCTTTAGAAACACAAAGACTAAAACAGAAATTCCAAGATTGGGACAAATCTGAGTTTTAACAAATACTGTAGTTGATTCTAATCAAGTTAAACTTTGAGAAACATTGGCTCAAGAATTACTTCCACTGTCATTATCCTGTAGTTTCCACGTGTACTTGATAGGATCATTTACTTTCATTTAATTCCTACTTGCGATTGGGGTGTATCAGACAACCAAATCTCAGATAAATTATTTTTTTGTTATATTGTGGTATATACCAATAAAATTTTGATTCAACCAATATTATACAGCCAATTTTGCTATCATGGTTATGTTTTAAAATGTGGATTTGTTCCAATGCCATTGATTTATTAAAAAAACAAGTTTAGGGGCACCTGGCTGGCTCAGTTCTCTTGATCTTGGGATTGTAAATTCCATCCCCACACTGGATGGAAAGATTTCTTAAAAATAAAATCTTAAGAAAAAAGGAAAAAGTTTAGCATGAGACGAATTTTGCATTTGCTTATACATGATTTCATCTGCTAAAAAAATTAGACGAAAGCAGATATGGAAATTAATAAAGGGAAATCTCACTAAAATAATGTCAGGACGTTTGGCAGGGGGAGCTCTCAATTCCTACTACTCAGAGTCAATTGTAAACCCAACAGGGAGAGACAGACCTTGCGAGCCAGTACAGCTTTGCTATCCCCACAGGCAGAAAACCCAGCCAATGAGAGACAGTCACAATCCAGCCAATGAGAACCATTATACCTCAACTCGCAGTTTACTACAAGGAACTTTTTGTTGGTAACAGCCCTCCCCCCAACCCCAGACTTCCCACTTTCTTCTATAAACGAGCATTCCTCTCCTTTGTTTGGTGAACATGCCTGTGGTTTTTGCCATAGCTTGCTTGTCCTGGATTATAATTACTGCTATTCCCCAATAAGCCAATTTTTGCTGATAAAATGGCCATTTTGTTTTCAACATTAGCTCAAGAAACAGCACACAGGGGGTGCCTGGGTGGCTCAGTGGGTTAAGCCTCTGCCTTGGGCTCAGGTCATGATCCCAGAGTCCTGGGATCAAGCCCCGCATCGGGTTCCCTGCTCAGCAGGGAGCCTGATTCCCTCTCTGTCTCTCTCCCTCTCTGCCTCTCTCTACCTACTTGTGATCTCTGTCTGTCAAATACATAAATAAAATATTTAAAAAAAAAAGAAAAAGAAACAACACACAGTTCAGCTGAGCCTTGTAGAACACACAAAATGTACACACAATCAGCAGCCCACCCTGATCCACATCTGGTGTTACAACTTCCCATTGATTCAGAAAACCTTCCTTGCAACATTTCACAATAACTCAAAAGCCGCAGCCCTTCCACAAACAAACCTCAGCAGTTTTTTTAGGTAAAGGGCGGTGTCTACTGTACTATATATGTATTTCTTATCTATTTAACAAGTATAAAACTGTGCGACCATTTTTACTAGGTTCTTTTCTATCCTTTTTTTTCCTTTTTTTAAAATTTTAGTGTTCTACTTGACAAATTTTTTTTTTGACAAATTTTTTGAGTATCATGCCCCAGTTGCATTATTTTCCAGAGTGTGGAGATTTTTAGAAACACAGATGTTGCATTAAAGCAGAACTGAGTGTAATTTGAACAAAATTTACCAGCTAGGAACTGTTGCAATCCTTGTTTCAGGGTAAATTTTTTTGTTTTATAATCATAATTATTTTGTTTCCTTATTAAGGCCCACAAAACCAGTTGAAAGTTTTCACCGTCAGAGAGTAACAGCCTTAAAAATATTTACCTCTTTTTATATTGATATATTTTGTTTGAATCTAAAACTGCAGGTTTTAGATACTAAACTATATTACTCTATATTAGAAAACATTCCAAAAACATTGTGTTCTCCTTAGTTTCATCTCTTTTTGATAAACAGTTATCATTGTAATATGCAAATACTTGAAAATGCTCAAATTATTCTTATCTTTTTAGAATAAAGATTTATTGATAAGATCCAGAAGATATTTAAAGAATATTAGGAGTTTAACATTAGGAAGATTTAATAGCAAAGGCTGTTATTACTATCATTATTACTATTATTATTTCCTTGAATATATATTTCTTTTTGTTATTTACCCTTTCCAAAAGATTTTTATTCCTCTTTTAAAATATTTTATTTATTTATTTGACAGATCACAAGTAGTCAGAGAGAGAGGAGGAAGAAGGCTCCCTGCTCAGCAGAGAACCCAATGTGGGGCTCAATTCCAGGACCCTGGGATCATGACCTGAGCCGAAGGCAGAGGCTGTAACCCATTGAGCCACCCAGGCGCCCCAAGATTTTTATTCTTATATGTTTAATCAAGTCTTTAAGGAATGCAAAAAATATGCTTGTCAATTATTGTCATCTGTTACTGTATGAAGGAGGAAATTTCTTTGGTAATTAGCTGTGTGTATGGTATGTGCTATTAAAACAATTAGCTTAAATGTTGTACAAAAGTGACTCTGGATTTATTTGTTTTTCAGTGTGTGCCTCACCCTGTCTTTCCCCCCAACCCAGTGATGCCAGAGAAGTATGATTTTTGGAGTAATGAGAGCTCAGTGAGAAATAATAGCACCTGATGGCCCTTTAAAGCATTTAGCAATCAAAGGTGGGTGGTCCAAAATGTACTTACCCCAAACAGAAATACAGCGAAACTGCTAAGCTTTATCTTTATAATTAGTCATTGCTTATGATTTTGGTTTCTGGATATCCTCTGTTTTCTAGATCAGTATTAACTGTCTTAGATTACAATCTGTCTTGATCTAGACTCTATTGCCTAAATTGGTCTGTCAATTAAATGCTTTGTGATTATGATGAAAAGCATCATTGTAACTCTTAGAACAGAGGCCTACGAACAAAGCTGTACCCCATGGAGAGCAGCTTCCATCACCGAACCACAGCTGTGTACAGTCTATAAAGGGTAGGGCTGACATCACTCAGTGCAGAACAATCACTTACATGTATCTTTCAGTACAGACTACCAGGTCTGTGTGTGTATATCTATGTATTCACTTCTTATTTTATGACAAGAGAATAAGATTTAAATTGGGTTTTACAGGATGATCCATTAATATATTTGTCAACTGGGAAAATTCTGATGTCTTTTTTGATTTTCTATGGTTTTATCTCTTAAATCTGTAGTCTTTATTCTCACTAGTGATGCACAATAGGTATTGAGGCATTTACATCTATAAATATATCTTAAAATATCATAGTTTATACTTTGTACAATGAAAAAGTCCCATGCATTAGTCTCAATAGCTTCCATTAATATTTGCTCAGAATCTATAAATCATTAGACACCAGGGTCCAATATTACCAACAAAATAGTCTTTTCTTTCTTTCTTTTTTTTTTTAAGATTTTATTTATGGGCACCTGGGTGGCTCAGTCGGTTAAGTGTCTGCCTTCGGCTCAGGTCATGATCCCAGAGTCTTGGGATTGAGTCCCGCATCAGGCTCTCTGCTCAGCGGGTACCTGCTTCTCCCTCTCCTTCTGCCTGCTGCTCTGCCTACTTGTGATATCTCTCTCTTTCTCTGTGTCAAATAAATAAATAAAATGTCTTTTTTATTTAATTGACACAGAGAAAGAGAGAGAGCATAAGCAAGAGGAGCTGCAGAGGGAGAGGGAAAAGCAGCCTCCCTGCTGAGCAGAGACACCCGCAGCGTGGGTCTTGATCCTGGAATCATGACGTGAGCTGAAGGCTGGCTCTTAACTGTCTGAGCCACCCAGGTGCCGCCAAATTACCCTTTTCCAAAATAAAACTAACAGTATTTATAAAGATGTTCACATTTAAAAAGTAAGTCATACACAATTACATAAATCAGGTCAATGGGCCAGAGTCAGTTCCTAAAAATCACAAATTTGTGACTTCTTCTTTAAACAGTGTATAAAAACCTCCAAGGAAACATCAAGTCGTTAACTTCCTTATTTTTGAAAGATTTTTTTCTTCACTGAGTTTGTAGTCTTCTACTTGTCACCAAATACCAACTGGACTTTAAAAAAGGAAAGGGGGGGGGAAGCAACAACCCATACACTAAGGTCAATCATGCATGTAAACTTTTGGCATTGTATAATGAAGTACCCTTAAATTCTTGGTGAATAAACATCTTGAATGCCAAGTGGATTTTCAGGGGGCACACACACTGACTTTCCTAAAGTTCTAAAGCCAGTTTTCAAATTCCAAGTTATTCTTTCATAATGTACAAAACCCTTTAGTCTTCAACAGAAAGTCCCTATTTTAATCAAAAGACAAAAAACAAAAACAAAAACCTTGAAGTTTGAAAATAAAAGCTTATATTTTAGAGAGTTGATGAGGAAAGAACCTGTGAATTGCTGCTGTATAAATATAAACTGCCAGAGGGACGCCTGGCTGACTTAGTCAGAAGAGCGTGCAACTCCTGATCTTGGGTTTGTAAGTTCGAACCTCACGCTGGGTGTAGAAGTTTCTTAAAAATAAATAAGTAACTTCAAAAATAGATACATATAAACTGTTGGGGAGAAAATAAGAATTTTAAAAGACAACAACATTCTGACATCTCAAGGTTATGTTGCCTTGATGAGTGTATGTTTTGCAGGAAGTCTTAGTTTTCTGGTTCTGACTTGTTCACTGACTCAAGATTTGACCTTGGGTGGATCATTTCACTTCTCAGGTCCTTGTTTCTCTTCTATCAAAAGAAAAGGTTTGTCTGCAGAATCTTAAGGTCCTTCTGTTTCCAAAATGTTGTAAAATTATCATTCAGACATCATGATATTATTTTTTAAAACTGTTACAGGAAGAGAGTTGGAATGCATACTGCATAGGGAGCTACTGGGTTGAGAGAAGCTAAAACAATTTCACAGGCGTTGCGGAAAGGCTTGTTGTTCTGAACAGACCACGACTGGAAAGGGGTGTGTAATTTCTCACTTAAAACCGGTTTATTTGCCTCAAATACTGATGGAGGAAAGAGTACATGAATGTCTATTGTTAAAACAAAATTAAGATATAATTTATCATACTAGATCTGTAGATAACATGGACCATTACCTATATATTACTTGTTAGATTTAATGCCTTCTAGCGCTCAAGTAATTGTATTGAACTTCTCATTTGTGTATGTTGTTTATCTTGAGTAAAGTTTGTTTCAAAGATCAGTGCCCCTGAGTTAGTCAGGAAAAGGTCAAAGCTCTTAAATCTGTCTGATGTACATCAACTAAAAGCCTCAGAACTAGTGACACCTCTTGTTAGAGCTTTTTCAATTGCAAGGTAGAAAGAGAGAGAAGAACCATAAGGCAGGTATTTTTCTATAGTAGGTCAATTTAGTGATTGTGAGACTAGTAAGCCATTAATTGAATATAAAAACATTGCAAATACATATTTTTGTGCCTGTTTTAGGGCTGTCTGCCACCTTGACAAAAAAGAGGAAAACAATGCATTTGTAGGAGTAGATAAACCTTGCATCTCTGAGTTTCCTGAGCCTCAAATAATTGGCAGCATGACTCTGAAATGCAGACACAGAAAGTCACCTTTGATTTAATGCCTTTTTTTTGGTCTTTTCATGTTTTTATTTTGGTGCATTTTTTTCCCCTGATATTTAAAATATTACTTTGGTGCTAAAAAATCAAGAGGGGAAAATTCAGGCAGAAAAAAAAAAAGAAAAATCAGCTCATTACTCCTTTCCCATGTATGATTGGGCTCATGTGATTGGTACCTTGGACTTTGTACTGTCATTTCATTCCTTTCTCTGCAGACATCAATCCTAGGAAATTAAAAGCAAAATTCAGAAGTGTGAGGAAAAGCACCAATTATTATGTATGCACATGGTTTGTGAAGATTCCTAACTATTGATCTGCAGGTAGGTGTCTAGGTTGAAGTAGATTTAAATGTGTAGGTGGCTGTTCAGTAGTTTTACATTTATCATAATTAATATCTAAAACAGGAAGGAAAAGACAAATTGTCACAAATTGTAGGAGAGAGAGAGGGGATTGCTTTCTATCTACTTGAAATAAGACATTTAAACCATAGTGAATTCAAAAATCCTTAGGCATTTTCCTCAAAGTTTCCTTCAGTGAAAATTGATATGAATCAAAAATTTCTTATTAAAAAAAAATGGCAGGACCATTGCTCCTAGCAGAGTTATCTGAATGATTTGCTAGGTCAAGCAATCTGTCAACTATTTTCCTCTAGATCAGAGGATTAGTATATCAGGCCAGATTCTTATCCTGTATAAGGTGGAACAAAGTTATTTTTGGAATCTGAGAGTATATGATTTGACACTCCTAAAGGAGATTTTCTGAGACTTCACTTCTAAAAACGAGTGGATATTATAGTAAAATATAATTCCTATGCTTAAGTACAGCTGTAAAATCTAAAATGCAGTTTGAATACATTCAGAGTGAGTCTTCAATGCTTTCTCCATTAAATAAAGAGATTGCAAATTAAAAGTACTCAAAAATTGCAGTTGACATTCAGGAACTCATTAACTTCATTCTTTTCCAAAATCACCATAGCAATTAGTCTAAACTTTAATTGACCAAAATTGTTCATCATTAAAACACTGATTTTTAAGAGACTATTTTTTTTTTTTTTGACTTGGACTTACAGTTTTTAGAATTTTAAATCCATTACTCTGAAATGATCAAGCATGTTTGCATTTGCATTTTATTTGTCCAGAGAAGATCCTCTTATGCTGACCTCTTCTGCTTGGTCAGATGTCAGTGAGCATCTTGTGCCAATCAGCTATAGATTGCATGACAATCTCTATTTCCCCAGAAAACAGGGGAAAATGTGTATACTGGAATCTAATTTATATTTAGAAATCTTGATAGGATCTTTTTGTTAATTCTTAAATATTTCTTTATGATATAATCTTTATCTTTTTATCTTGTTTAACTTTTTCAGTTTAAGATATGGGGCACCTGGATGGCTCAGTGGGTTAAAGCCTCTGCCTTTGGCTCAGGTCATGATCCCAGGGTTCTGGAATCAAGCCCCATATCGGGTTCTCTGCTCCACAGGGAGCCTGTTTCCTCCTCTCTCTCTCTCTCTCTCTCTGCCTGTCTCTCTGCCTACTTGTGATCTCTGTCTGTCAAATAAATAAATAAAATCTTTAAATATATATATATATAACATATATATATATATATATATATATATATATATATATATCACCTCTTTATAAACAGATCAACCACCTTAAAATTGCCAACCTCAACTTCAAACATATGAGCTCTTATAATCCTTCCTTCATGTGTTCAGTTAGTCATTTGGTCATTCAACAGCATCCAGTGCTGACACTGCTAGCAACATGGAGTAAGAAGAGGAAAGGGATGTGTTCTAGGATTCCAAGTGCTTATAAAAGTCAGGTAAACAAGTAAGTGCATTTAAATGTTAAGAGAACATGGGGCGCCTGGGTGGCTCAGTGGGTTAAGCCGCTGCCTTTGGCTCAGGTCATGATCTCAGGGGTCTGGGATCGAGTACCGCATCGGGCTCTCTGCTCAGCAAGGAGCCTGCTTCCCTCTCTCTCTCTCTCTCTCTGCCTGCCTCTCTGCCTACTTGTGATCTCTCTCTGTCAAATAAATAAATAAAATCTTTAAAAAACAACAAAAAAAAAGAGAACAAAGGCAGGGGTGACTGGGTGGCTCAGTTGGTTAAGCCTCTGCCTTTGGCTGGGGTCATGATTCCTGGACTCTGCTCAGCAGGGGGCCTGTTTCCCGCCCCCCCCCCCCCGCCTGCTTCTCTGACTACTTGTGATCTCTCTCTCTCTCTCTGTGTGTCAAATAAATAAATAAAATCTTTAAAAAGAGAGAGAAAGAAAAAAAGAACAAAGGCAGCAGAATATGCATGTCATGCTTGGGGCCCAAAGGAAGGTATCGTTTATACCATCTGGGAGTGGGGAGGGGAAAACAGAAAGCTGTGTGTGTAGCTGATGCTTGATCTGAGTTTTCAAAGGTGTTTTTGCCAGATGGTCAATGAATGAAAGTGCTCTCCCTACAGAAGGAGAGCCAGGGGAAAAGGAAAACCCATGAGACTACAGAGTGAATTCAAGAAACAAGTAGCTCAGTCAGGCTAAAGCAGAAAGAAAAACAAGACACAAGGCTGAGTATATTCTCTGACCACAATGAATGTAAATTAGAAATAAATAACAAGATGTCTAAAAGAGTCTGAAATATTTGGAAATTAACAAATTTTTAATAATAGATGGGTCAAAGGTAAAATCATGGGGATTATTAGAAAACATTTTTTAAATGAATGATAATGTAGGTACAATACTCCCTTGGCCTCTCCCTCTAGCTTGTGCAGTCTCTCTTACGCTCTGCTGTCTCTTGCAAATAAATAACATCTTTAAAAATAAGCAAATATCAGGGGCGCCTGGGTGGCTCAGTGGGTTAAAGCCACTGCCTTCGGCTCAGGTCATGATCACAGGGTCCTTGGATCAAGCCCCGCGTGGGGCTCTCTGTTCAGCAGGGAGCCTGCTCCCCCCCCCTCTGCCTACCTCTCTGCCTACTTGTGATCTCTGTCAAATAAATAAAATATTAAAAAAAAAAAGCAAATATTAAATATTCCAGTTAAAAGATAAAGTCTGTCAGATTAGATTAAAAACTGAGTACCCAACTACATGCTGTCTGTGTGAGACAGAATTTTAATATAATGACTCAATTTTAAAGGTGTAAAAGAATGGTAAAAGATGAACTAGGCATTTGAAAACAATTAGGATACACTGAGGAGAACCTGACACCACTTCTGTGATAGTCCTGCAAAAATGTGTATATTGAATTGAGTCATGGGGAAATATTGGACAAACCCAAACCAGGGGCATCCCACAAAATAACCTGTCCTGTTCAAAGTTCTCAAGGTTATAGAAGCCAAGGAAAAAACTAAAGAATTGTTCCAGACTGAGGGAGGGTAAAGAAACCTCCAAGAGGTGATTCTGAAGCAAAGCTTTTATAAATGTAAATAGTGGGACAACTGACAAAACTTGAATAGGGTCCAAAGAGGTATCCTAAAGAATCAAACTGAATGAGTTAAGCGATAATATTGCAACTGTGTTAATTTTCTGATTTCGATGGCTCCATTTTCTTCTATGTTGAAGAATATAAAATATCTTTGTAGGAAGCTATATAGTAAAGTAATCAGGATCGTGGGGCTTAGAAATGATAACTTTTTCTCCAGTGGTTCAGGAAAAAATTCATTGTGCCAGTTATGCAACTTTTCCATATATTTGAAAACTTCGAAAAATTTTTTAAACTTTAAAATTGACAAAAAAAAAAAAGGAACAATAATTGGAAGGAATAACATTGAACTTCTCAACAGTGATGAGGGAACAGAAGAGTAGTTGAAGACAAAGCACAAGCTGACAACCTGCAACCTCCCCTCACCCCTCACTTCTGGGTGGGACCTGTGTGACATTCTTCCTGGGATCTCCCAGCTAAATGTTAATACCTTGCTAGAGGCGGAAAACAACCTTAACCTGACAATGGCAAGACCCCTGGTATCTTGGAGGTTAATTGTCGGTTGGTCCTCTTTAGCATATGAAAGTTCTTTTGAAACTGCCCTTTTCCTTACTCCCCTGTATGTCATCAGCAATTCCCTGGGGAAGTAGCTCTTTCTGCACATGAGTACCGTCCTCATGCTTTAATAAACCACCATTGTGCACCAAAGACCTCTCAAGAATTCCTTCTCGGTCCTCAGCTCCGGATCTCACCCCGCCAAACCACACCTATATTCCAAAACCACATCCAGAGTAATATTAGATATTTGAGATACCAGAGTAGTGCCTTTAAATCACAGAATTCAATACACAGACGGCTATCAGTCAAGTATGAGGATAGAAGAGCAATGTTTACAGATACACAAGAATTCAGAAAGCTTATCCTCTTTATCACACAGAGAATCTATGCTATCAAAATCAGGAAATTTAAAAATAATCTGTTCTTGAAGAGAATGGCTGTGTTCAGTTGGCCTGAAGCATTAAAAGGGGGGCCCTAGAGTAGCCAGACTGGGAGGTGACCAGAAATATATCTGGAAATCACTCTTCTTTAGTCTAAGTCTCTTTTATTTATTTTTTATTTTTATGTTATTTTTTACACCTTGAAAAAAATTTTAATGTTTATTTTTTAATCTTTTATAAAGTTTTAATTTTAAATTGAAGTATAGTTGACAGAGTGTGACATTAGTTTCATGGGTATCATGTAAGTCTTTTTAAGTAGGTACATGTATTATTTGAATGATGTTAAAGAATTATATTTAAAATGAATGAGAAGTGAATGAGTAAACAAAGATGGTAAGTGAAGGCAGCTTTCCTTAATCAGAAAAGGAGAAAACAGGAAAAGTAACTAGAGAGAACTTAGATTTGAGAATTTTTTTTTTTTTCTTAGTAAGTTAAGACAAATAAGCATGGTGCTATATTCTGAGGAGGAGGAGGAGGAGGTAGGTGACCTACCATGCTGGCAGTAACAAGATGATGTCCCAGGTAGGTAGAATTGATTCGGTTGTCTTGTGTGCTACGGAGAGTCGCACTTTCCCTCACATAAGAGCATATGCTAATAAAATAATAGCAATCTAGAAGAAAGAGGAGTGTAAAACTTGGTGAAGATCTGAAACAACGCTGGTGGCTTATAGTTGGGCGAGCTGAAAGAGGGGCACACAGGATTGCCAAGCATTATAGATGGCCCAGTGGCAGAGAAGCGTGTACACAGTTAGGAGCATTAGCCACACCTATGCTTGTTTATTTTTCCTCAAATGTTATCACAGCCTGGGTGTAGGTACTCAATTTAGATTTGGAATTTGCCCATTGGGTATGAACAAGTGATAAGGCAGGGGGTGGTCCAAAGTGGGGAGAAAAGGAAGTGAACCTGCAAGATTGACAGATGCCATTAAGAAGGAGAGGTTGAGGGGCGCCTGGGTGGCTCAGTGGGTTAAGCCTCTGCCTTCAGCTCAGGTCATGATCCCAGGGTCCTGGGATCGAGCCCCACATCGGGCTCTCTGCTCAGCAGGGAGCCTGCTTCTCCCTCTGTCTCTGCCTGCTGCTCGGCCTACTTGTGATCTCTGTCTGTCAAATAATAAATAAAATCTTTTAAAAAAAGGAGGGGTTGGACAAGGGCAGACTGCACTGAAATGTCAGTGAGGGTGGGAGTAAAGGAGCCCCAAACTGGGCTGATGGGAGTCCACAGAAGAATAGAGTAGGGGAGGGACTGACTGTTCAAAAGAATATCAGTTCAGAGAAAGCCGGCTGGGGGAAAAGACATCAATAAACACTCAGAGCTGCTTTTGCGGAAGGAAGAAAATCAGAGTGGTGCATAGGGAACGGAGGAGCTCTTCAATTTTGGAGAAGTTAGGCTGGCTTAGAGCCTCTTTGCTGTTTCCTTGCATTTCCTTCTTGGGGATGATATTTCTTGGATGAATCAAACTTCCATCACATTAACCTATTTGTGGACGATAAACCACTTACTGTGAAGTCGGCCTTTGCCTGGTTTCTACCTTGGCACCAATTTAACACCTTAGTCCTTTCTAGCAAGGTTATTTTTTATTTACGCTTTCGATTTCCTCTGCATTTCAGTGATAGTTGTCTTGGCACACAGACCCAGCTGCAGACAGCTTTTATTTTTAGGCTTCCCTATTCAGAAAGAGTAGTCCCTGTTTAGGGATTTCGCTGTCATTCTAAGCTTTCCACTGAGCTACGACCCTGCAGCTTTCTTCAAATTCAAGTCACTGGGGAGGCCTTTTGAAATGCTGAAAAGACAAGACAACATTTTGTACAAAAGAGGAAAAGCAACCAAAAAGAGACTCCAGAACCAAGGAGATAGAAAAGGGACAGGGGAAGTAAAGATAGTGACAGGAGCCAAAAGGACAAAAGACAATACATCAAATCCTTAATAAGCCAGCCAGGAACACCAAGACCAAGGGCAATAACTTATAGCTCGAGGTTTGCCAACAGGGAAGGAAATTCTTGTTTCATAATTCCCAAAAGTACCTCCCAGGGTACTAAAGATCATAAAAATGCTTTCCATTGTTAAAATAAGGAAGTTATTTTCTGGTCCACAATTTTAGTGAACTGGTTAGTTTTGAGAACTCTTCTTGAAACTCATTCAGATATAGACATTTAAAGAGGTAATGACCTTGTCTGAATGAAACACTCTTATGTTGAGTCTATATTTTAAAAAGGAATTGTGGAGTTAGGTAATGTACGTAGATGTTAAACGTATACTTATCTAAGCATTGCCATATTTTATAAAGGATGTTAGAATTCCTTTTCCCAATATTTAGCAATCCTAGCTATGAGGAACACGCTGATATGCTGTAAAGTAACTGTAATCACATATAATGGTCCAGTTCAGGCCATGTTAGGTTGGCCTCTGACTATGGATGTCGGGAGCAATAACTACTTCATAGGATCCCCAAATATGCCACCTTTTGGTCTGTTTGAAGAGCATGAAAGTAGTGATAGTCAGGATGGGATGCAGAAAGCGAGTTGTAGAGCAACTGCAAGGCTGTAGGAGGAAAATCCTGGGGAGCCTTAACATTTGTGGCTCCCAAATGAGCCTTGTTTTATCCTAGAAAATTTTAAGAGTGATTTTTCAATCATTTCTTAAAAATAGAAGTGTTTTAGTCTAAAAGTCATCAGCCACTTTAGGTGACTCATAAGAAACATGGAAAAAGACCACTTTTGTGCCTCTACTAAGCGTTTAAATTAACTCAGCCAGGATCACTTAACTGCCCCGCCCACAGATTTCACTCCTGGTTACTGCCTTCCCCTCTCATCATTTGTAGTAGCTGCAGGGGGAGAGGGAGCTTAAGAAGCAGGGGCAGGAGAGCTACTCAGCCCAGGGTCCAGCCCTGGTTTGTCTCTTCCCCACTGTCTGTTTCTTTGACTCTCCTGAGAGTTTCTGATGGCCTGCTTATTGGTCAACGCATTTTGCTTTTTCCACTTCCATTTCTGCTGATCATCCAAAAGGTGTTTTCTGGGTCCTCCTAACTTGCTGTGGCTGTCTTCCGTATTTATTCCTGTTCTCTTAATTCTTCTTTGTTGGGTTTCCCTTAAAATGTGTTTCTCCCCAGTTTTAGCACTTCTCTTGACCTCCACGTTGCTCTGCTCCTGGATATCCTGTTGTAATTTAAACGGCTGAATGAAAGAAACTAACCAATACTTGAAATTCTTAAAACGTTGAAGTGAGAAAAATCTTGCAATTGTTTTTTCAATGTTTTCCCATAGATTTGACTATTACCCTTTACACAGGGGCATCAGTGGCATTAAGTGACAAATTATTTCTGGGGGTGTACGATCAAGCCCTCCATTCAGATCCAGTAAGTCACAGGTTCCTACTTTTGGAAAGGTATTAGTTTTACCTCATTTGCCAGTATCAGCAAGAATTTTGGAGACAAACCATAGTTACTACAAGTTGTAGTTTTGGGATAAACGAGGCTTCTATCCTAGCTCTACTATAACTTTGATCAGGATAATGAAATACTTTTCCCCAACTCTTACCATATAGCTTAGTACATACAAAGCTGCTCGTATGTATTACTCTTATGGTGTTGAGTAAAAATGTCCAATACATTGCCAAGATTTAGACTGACTTTTGGAGGGATCTTCTCTAGCTGATGCCTGGGCTCCTTGGCTTCTCATGTCTATGGCGTTCTCTCTAACCTGAGAAAAACGTATCCATATCCTTTGTTAACTGTGCTATTCTCTACAATGTCTGTATCTACACTTCTGGCATCATGGAAATACTGTCTCTTCCAACAGTCTCTGCCCTCAAGTTTTACCTGGTCTGACAGTCCCTGTCCATTAGATGCCTTCCTTCTGTGACGCCTTCCTTCTGTGACACCTCACCTTGACCTGTCTGCTAGAGGTATATCTCACATAGTTAGGAGCCACTTGGAAAGTTTCCCTCCTGAATAAGACAGTACTCATACCTCATCACCAAAGACTATCAGGAACAAGATCAGTAGGAAAATGGCATTCACCCCTTTTACTATCTTTATTTTTTCCTCATTATGGTGAGCCTCCCACTCCATACGCCCTCCCCCTAGAGTTCTTCCTTGGCTCTTCCAGCACTTGTCTCTGGAGATTGTAACTGTTTTTTTTCAGCATGTCTCTCCTTCAAGATATTAAACTTTATGAAAACACAGAAAATGTATGTACCTCTCGATTATTTTTATTACTGTTTCTAGCCCAGGGGTCGGCAGTCTTGAGCAGCAGTTAAGAGTTTGATCTGGAGCCAGGCTGCTTGGTTCAATTTATGACTCCTCCCTTGCTGTCTGTGTGAATTTAGGCAAGTTACTTAAATTATTTGTACTTCAGCTTACTTGCCTGAAAAAAATAGGTATTTTAATAAGAGTGTTTACCTCTTAGGGAAGATTAAATAAGTTAATATGCAAAAAGCACTTCAGATACTGCTTGGCACAGAGCAAATAGCTATTAAAGTAGGTGCTCAATAAATATTTGATGGATTAATAAATGCCACAGTAGGTCCAGTCATCAGTGTGCTGCAGACATCATATAATCAATCTGAGTAATTCGGGCTGCCTTGAGAGGCCCCTGGTTTTTTTTCACACATGTTTTCCATTTGCTGCCTTTCAGGCATTATTGTATTTCTGTCAAATCCACTTGTCTAAACATTTAAGGAAGCAAAACAGTGCTACATAGTTTTAAAAACCATTATGATTTGACTTTATGGATTTCTAGAACTTCATATACAACATGCCTAATTGCTTCATCTGAGGTTTTACACGGCTGATCAAATCCATTTATTTAATAGAAATGTGGTCATGCGGTGTGTAAAGAAGGATGCTATATTAGTGTGTGTGTGTGTGCGTCTGTGTGCATGCCAACCTCTGTATATTTGTCTGTGTGTGTTTTGGGAGTGAAGCTGGCAATGCCAAACATGAACAAGATGAAGTTTCTGCTCTGTGGAATCTTGAAATTTAATAATGGAGATAACCATGCAAACGTCTAACTAAATCACAAAGCCCAGTCCTCTGAGAGTCTGTGGATATCTGCATCCTGCTCTGGGAAAGCATAATCTCTCTGTCTATAATTTTACCCGGCTGGCCTCTGAGGTAGAGTGTAGGCTCCTAACGTTTCACTTTATCAGTTTGTATAATGCCCTCCATCTCTGTACACCGAAATAACACATTGCTATACCAGCACAATATGAAAAGAATGTCTTTTTCCCTGAAAGGAACAAAAGGGGTGCCATGAAGCCATAGAAAAAGATAAGTTCCTTAGTAAAAAGACTTTTCCTAAAAGGATTTCTTAAGAAACATTCAAAAGTATTTAAACAAACAACTAAACAAATAAAACATGATAATTGAGTGGAGTTTAAGCGTGTGTCCCTTCCGTATTCTCTCATCTTGGTCCCACTGACCTTTAGTGAATCACTTCTTGGGTTATTTACTTCGACCGCCATTTTATTGTAATACTAAGAGAATTCCCAGAGGGGAGACTGCCAGCAGCAGGGTCTCTGCTGGCAGGAAAACTATTCTATAAAAGAGAAAAGAAATGGATTTCCTTTCCCTGTAGTTCAATATTTTCTTCCTCTACACATTGGCTAAATTCCTCCATCCTATTTCCTCACAAATGTCAGGGTTGGGGTGCCCCACTCTCAGACAGCTCTCTTCATTATGATTATCAGTGTTAATGCCATGTCATTAATCCTCATGGGTGTACGGAGACCTCACACTGAATGAATGGGAAAGGTCACCATGGAAACATTTGTCTCCATAGCTGACTCACTGCAAGCCCCGTAACTGTCGAACCACATCCTGTCGACCATCTGAACTGCACTGGAAGAAGCCACAAATTTGGCATCTCCTACAGGACCATATTCTTCACGGAAGCTATTAAAAATCTGTGCCAAGGAAACATTCCTCAGATGCAAGGTAATAATACCATTTGAGATAGCTTTAAGTGGGTGATGCTCTACAATTAGCTGTTAACACCTTTTAATAAACACACGTGATAAACAACCTGTGGTGTTTCAGCTCCCAGTTATCGCGCGGGCTTCTGGTCTCTGGAGATAGGCACTGGCAAGGTAAAAAGCACCCACCTGGAAAATAAGCAAAACACCTGCACTCTCACATTTCAGAAAGGATCCCCCTCAGGGGTTCATGTGATCTATCAGTCTGTAGCACAGTAGAAGGGAATAAAATGGTCTTTGCTGGATTTTCTTTGGCTGTTTGAATGGAAAAAAAAAAAAAAAAAAAAAAGCAAGCAAGATAACCCATGTAGAAAAATCACATTTGTGGACTGCAGACTTCTCACTTAGCCTTATCATGAGAAGGCAGGATATCATTATTTCCTAGATGGGAAATTAGGTCTATGCTGGGAGATCTCAGGCTTAAATAAAATCACAAGAGAACTACCGTGCCCTTCCCAGCCAGCGCAGCTCAGCTAAACAGAGTAATCTGTCTGGGGTTTCCGTGTTCGGCTGTGATTATACAACTCTAGGGCCCGCAGGAGAAGCAAGCATGGGAGTGTCAGTGGGATCAGACTATTTCTCAAGCTGGGCGTGTTCTCTGTGTCTTCAGAGGCGGGTAGGTCCTCATCTCTCACGTAAACCTCAGATCCCAGGTAGAAGTCTCTACAGTATTTGCATAAACATATGCCAAGCTATACGTATGTTATCTCATTTGATTCTATGGATTATCATACGGGGTAGGTAGTATTCTTGACTTCATCTGACAGGTTAAGAAACTGAGGCACGGAGCAATTTCATGATTTCCCCATGGTCACAGAGCACTTAAGTAACTAAGCTGGGACAAAAACCAAGGTGGTCAGCTTCCAGGGTTCGTTTACTCAAACATTAAGCCATACCTTATCTCCTGTGGAGTTCTATTTATTCACCCCTCTCCCTGTCTACTCTCTCTCCTCCCCTCCCCCATCCTCAATTGGTCTCTCTTGCCTCCTTCCTATTGCCGTCCCCCAACTGCCTCCTTTAGGGCCAGCCCCATTCCCCTTCTGTTTTCCCTACTCTCATCACAAAGTGGACAGCTGATGGACCACACCTGGGTACACCAGCTGG
Source organism: Neogale vison (assembly GCF_020171115.1). NCBI lineage: Eukaryota > Metazoa > Chordata > Mammalia > Carnivora > Mustelidae > Neogale > Neogale vison. The sequence continues at coordinate 72,325,649 of NC_058091.1, read as the reverse complement.
TTCTAGGACAAGGGAGCTCAATCTCTCCCAGACTAACTTCCACCTGTAAAGCAGTATTAGCTAATCTTTGCTTCCACATCCCTCCCAACCCACTGCCATCCTTCTGCTACCTTTTCTTCCATAGGTTTCCAGTTCGCTTGTATTCTTTTCCCTCTCAATATTTTTCTCAGAAAGGATAGGATGTCTTAAACTCATACAGTGAATTCGGGCTCTGTTTTTATTAAAATGTTTTCATTTTATGAACATCTGCTTCTTTTATTTGTTTTTAATTTAAACTTTGCTATTGAAATATACCATACATGGTGCAATGGATTGAAATGTGTGCCCCTTCCCCCAAATTAATATGGTAAAGACTTAACCCCCAATGTGACTGTATTTGGAGATAGGGTCTTTAAAAAGGTAATTAAAGTTAAATGAGGTCACCAAGGAGGGGCCTTACTCTAACAGGACTAGTGTCCTTAAAAGAAGATCAAGAGATCAAAGAAAAAGCCATGTGAGGACATGCAGAGAAGTCAGCTCTCTGCAAGCCAAAGAGACAGGCCGCAGGAGAACATTGTCACTACCTTGAGTTTGGACTTTGAGCCTCTAGAACTGCAAGAAAATAATCCAGTGTTTAAGCCACCCCATCTCTGATATTTTTGTTACGGCAGCCTTAGTAGACAATTACATGTGGAAAATACAGAAATCTTAAGTGTACACCTTGACAGCAGTTTACATACTTAAAGTCTCATGAAATCACTGCAGATCAAGAAATAGACTATTTTAAGTACAAAAGGAAACTCTCATGTCTCTTTCCACTCACTTGAGTTGCTTGTGCCTGTATTTTCAAATGTGCCTGCATACCTGCAGAGAGGGTGTGCTTAGATCTGTCCTCTGTGGTGTGGGGGGTGGGGTGGATGAGTTGATTTCAGAGACTGGGTTTAACAAGGCACTTGGCACGATCTAAAGCTGCATTCTCCAAGCTATTTCACAAATGTTAAGGATGATGTCATAATCTTCATCTGATTTCCCTGTGTATTCTCAACTGCTTCTGAATTGCAGAGGGAAAAGAGGACCCTTAGCACTTTAAAACCCAACATCTTGGTGCTTCACTGAGCCCAAGTTCGGAATTTAAAAAAACAGTGCTCGCTTCGGCAGCACATATACTAAAATTGGAATTTAAAAAAACAAAAACAAAAAACTTCTTGTTTTTATCATGTAATATTTCAAATATTCAAAAACATGTAGATGCTAATATAATAAACCTACCACCAGATTTCAATAAGTTGAGACAATTTACTACATTTACCTGTGAAAAAAGAATTTAATTTAAACTACTCTAGTAAATCCCAGTTTCTTTTTGTTATGTTTGAAGTCTAAAGGCTTTGGGTCTTACAAATAAAGAGTGCCCTTAACTGAATCAAATAAAAAACACAACACAAAACTCCCCTAATTGCCAACTGCATTTTTATCTGATGTAGTTTCCATCATGTTGCATATCATCTGTTAATCGAATTAAATGCCCCAAGGCTCAAACTGATAACCTTTAAAACTTCTCACTTCCTTTGAAACGTGATGAGGATCTCAGCTTGATTTGGATTAGACCTCTGATGAACGAAATGGGAACAAGTGAAGTTTAAGCAGATTTGGGACTGGCCTGCGTGACTAATGTCAGTTGTCTCAATTCCCAGTGGCCAGGCAGGAATGGCCTTGGGATCCATTTACTTACCTATCAATCCCTTCAATGATACATATAGGAGGACAAAGTGGTGAACCACCCCGTGAAGATGGCACAGAGATTCCAAGTGATTACAGATAATCTGAATAGATTTGAGAGGGGATGAGCAGCATAAACTCCTCAAAGAATTGCTGAATGAGTTTAGAGTTGGCAAAACTATTATTGGTGAATAGTGTGCTTGAAGAATCCTGTGTCCTGAGGGAATATGCTCAAAAAAATGAGAAAATTGGGACTGTGAGGGAAGACAGACAAATGGAACTATATTAAAGGTAAGCCAGGCAAAGGATTATATTCAGGGTAGGGTTTGTTATTATTTGGGGGGGATTATCCATTCTAGGATGATGAAGGTGAACTGTGGATGGTTCTGAACATAAAGAACGTAATGGCTTCCTGTGGTTACCCCAGAGTTCTAAAAAGGATGTGGGAAAATCAAATGGCAAGGCCTGGAGAGAGAAATTGAGAGATCATGAAAATGGAGAAGAAATTAGTCACTGAAAGCCTCCAAATGATAAGAGCCCTAGATAAAATAGAGGAGAAAAGAGACCAATGTAAGAAACAGGTGAAACTGTTAAAGGGTACATGCCTTGATTATCATGGACAGTCATCTGTTAGCTCTGGATTTATCAACGTGAGTGATAGACCATGTGTACGTCAGTAATAAGATCCCAGGCTACAGCTGCTAGAGAACTTACCACCCATCCCAGTGCCTGAGTAAGATGTTTCTGCCAAGACAGGGCAGTAATTGTAGAGAAGTAAGTATGGACTTTAATTTCTTTAAAAAATTAACTTACAAAGGGAAGGTAATTGGATTTCCTACTTTCATTCTTTGGACTCCCACTTGTAAGGAAATTTAATTTTTTTTACTTTAGTCTCTTCCAGGGTCTTTCATAAGAGACGTAGATCTAAATTGTTATATTCCTTTGTTGGCATTAGTACTAGAGCAGCTTTTTGTTGTCATTTAGTTTTACTGCAGAACTTTTGAAGATCTATGTCCAACAACTGGGTTGGAAAGAACTTGAAATAGGAGATAACGGAAAAAAATGAGTAGGGTATGGTGTGATTTGGAGCTAATTTATTCAGTGAATCTGACCTGTTGTAGACCCTTCTTGGATATAAAGTCAGCTATCGCTTAGTATTCATAGGAGAATGTCCAAATGAGCTATGGGCTATTAGGGAGGGTCCTTAAGAAGAGAGGAGTAAGATTTTTCATATATATTTTGGTTCTTTGGCAAGGGAGTTGCCATTTCTGGCTGCTCGGTTTAAGAATAATGAAATAAGTGAAAAAAAGCTGTTAAATGTTAAAGGAGATCTGTCCTGTGCCAGGGTAATTCTTCCAGTCTCTATCCACCTTTCATGTTTACCTACTCTTAGGAAAGGAGAAACTTAGATTTGTGACTCTGGGCAAAGTAGTCAAATCTAATCAAGGCAGCTTCTTCCCATCTTTTACTTGAGTTGTTACGCCAGGAGAAGAGGTATATTGTTGTCAGCTCTTTGCCATTTCATAAGGACCCTACCCCAGTGTGACAGGTCAGCAGCTTTCTTGTCCTCCCCATGATCAGTGGAGGAAGGGGTTAAATTTGTACATTTCAGTGATACAGTCTTAAGTTCACTCTGCACATAGTCTCTAATCACCTTTGTTGGATATAAAAGTGATATTTTTTGGTATTATTTAGTCCCAAACTTATACACACAGAGGAGAGATCTTATTTGACAATACCCTCAGTAACATTCTCCATAACCAATACCCTCAGTAACATACTCTATAAATGACTGAATAGAACTAAAATAAGTTTTCAATATATATACTATTATACATAAATAAAATAATATACTATTATACATAAATAAAACATCAGTAGTATGAACATATAAATTAGGAGGCAGAATATAGACTTGGCCAAGATAGGGAACAGAATATAGGACCTTACATAATGATTGTAGTAATAGCCAACATTTGCTAAGTGTTTATTCTATCCAATTAATTTTGATAATATTGGAAGTCCCATTTATTTTATTTTATTTTATTTTTCTATTTTAAATTTTTTAATTAACATATAATGTATTATTTGTTTCAGGGGCACAGGTCTGTGATTCATCAGTTTTACACAATTGATAGCACTCACTATAGCACATCCCCTCCCCAATGTTCATCACCTCTTCACCCCATCCTTGCCATCGCCTTTCTCTCCAGCAACCCTCAGTTTGTTTCCAGAGATGAAGAGTCTCTTATGGTTTGTCTCCCTCTTCATCTTGTTTCATTTTCCCCTCCCTTCCCCTGTGATCATCTGTCTGGTTTCTCAAATTCCTCATATCAGTGAGATCATATGATAATTGTCTTTCTCTGATTGACTTATTTCGCTTAGCATAATACCCTCTAGTTCCATCCTCATCATTGCAAATGGAAAGATTTCATTTTTTTTAAAATGGAAAGCGCTATTTATTTTTTTAAGATTTTAATTATTTTTTTGAGAGAGAGAGAGAGCACAAGCGGGGGGAGTGGTAGGGAGAGAGAGAGGGAGAAGCAGGCTCCCCACTGAGCAAGGAGCCTGATTTGGGGCTGGATCCCAAGACCCTGGGATCATGATCTAGGCTGAAGTCAGTCACTCACTGAGCCACCCAGATCCCCCAGAAGTCCCATTTTTAAGATGAGGAAACGGAAGCATAATAAAGGTTAATGACAACAACCAATGAAAGGTAAAGCCGGAATTCATAATCAAGTTCCTGGGTGGTTAAGTTTAGGTGTGAACCTGACTGGGCCAAGAGATGCCAGAGGGCTGGTAAAACATTCCTTCTGGGTCTGTGTCAGGTGTGGGTGTCTCAGGTCTCTGGAAGAGATTAGCATTTAGATTAGTAGACTTGAACAAAGGAGATAACCCTAACCAGGGCAGGTGAGTGCCATTCAATTTGTTGAGTTCCTAAATAAAATAGAAAGGGGGAAGGGGAAGAGTGAAGGCACTCTCTGGGCTTGAGCTGAGACATCCATTTGCTCCTGTGCTCAGATATCAGTACTCCTGGTTCTTAGGCCTTTAGACCCAGATCTGGTCTTATACCATCAGCCTCAAGACTGCCAGGCCTTTGAACTTGGATGGAATTATACCGCCAGCTTTCCTGGTTCTGCCACTTGCACACAGCAAACTGTGGGACCTCTTAGTCTCCAACATCACATGAGCCAATTCCTATAATATATTCCTAAATAAATATCTATATATATCCTGTTGGTTCTGTTTCTCTGGAGAACCCTAACACATGGTTGAACTCTGAGTGGTACTTCTATCTTACAATACACTGGAAATTTATTAAAACAAATTTGATTTGAACTTCCTGGTAAATGAAACTTGTTATAAGGGCTAATACTTCTTCCCTTTTTCCTTTTTATATTAGGATAGAGTACCAAGCAAAAAATGAATAATTTAATAATCTCTTAGGACATTCTGCCAGAGTTTATACCAAAAAGTTCACCCAATTGTACCTGCCCATAACACTATGTAAAGTATGCAATTTTAACACACCTTGTCAAAATAGGCTATTATCACTTTTTATATTTCATTTCAGTCAGTATAAACTATGTCATCCAAGTAATAAGCAAACCCAAATCTTCAATGATTTATAACTTAGGTTTATATCTTGCTCAAATTACATACCTTTTTTGGGCCGAATGGGCACTCTGTTCTGTCATCCTTCCTGGAATCCCACCCAGGAGACTCTGGAGAGTTTTGCATCAGCAATTAAATGTTTTGGCCTAGAAGTGAAAAATAATCACTTATGCTCACAACCCCATTAGCCATAACTAATGGGTGAAGCCAATCTAAATTTGCCTACGTAAAGCCAATCTACCATGGACTTCCTTATTTGGAAGAAAGCTAGAAAATACTTCATAATCAGAAGTAGAATTGTTAAAAATTTCCACAAATTTCATAGCTGAAAAATGACAAATTGCTTGTTTTACACTCTTATTACAAGAGACATTGAAAACTTTTTCCTTATGAATTCTTTGTTCATGCTCCTTTATTTTATATGTTAAACTGAGTATGTTGGTGGAGTCCAGTAAAAAAGTTGGTTGAAGAATTTAAGTGTTCCCAAGTTAAGATCAAGATTTGCCACTCTCCCACCTTCCCCAAGAAATTCCATCTAGGGAAATATTCTGGAGCATAGCGATCACCTGATCTGCAACACAGTATAAACAACACTGTATCTTAGAATTGTTTCAGTAGGGGCATTGACAATTGACAATGTTTGGTAACCTATGACCGATTTATGTTTATGCCAATATAACATTAGTCATTCTATGTCATATACTCTGCCAAAAGTACCATTTTTTTCCCCCAAGGTCTGTTTTTTAGGCCTCTTTCAATTGAAAGTGACAGAATTCAAATTCAACATAGTTTAATAAAACAAAAACATATGGCCTCAAGTAAAAATTATGGGGGCTCCCTAGGTTTAGGCATGGCTGGATATTTATGGTCCATTGACACCATCTGAGTTTTCTCTTCTTTCCATCTCTTATGCCTGTTTTCCTTATCTTGATCCCTGTAGGTTTTCTCTACATGGCTGCAAAGAGAAACTTGGCAGCTTATGGAGAAGCTTCCAAACCTGTATCATCTTTGGAACTAGGAATCTCAGAGTAGACCTTCCTTTTTCTACATTCTTACCAATCCTCAAAAAGACAAATCTTATACTTATTTGAAAAGTATACCCACAAGACCAGCCTCTCTCTTTAGAGGCACGGGATATACTAATTGGCGAGCATTGGTTACAATAAAATTCATACAATGAAGTTCTAACTTTATCTGTCCAGGATATACTTGTACTTCTTGAAATAGTTTCTTTTGGGAGGTAATTGAGTTAAAATAAAGTCATTAGGGTGGGCTCTAACCCAATATGACTGACATTCTTACCAAAAGACATGTACAGAGGGGAAGACTGTGAAGACACAGGGAGAAGGCCATCTGCAACCCTAGAAAGGAGACCTCAGAAGAAATCAACCTTAGTAATACATGGATCTTAGACTTCCAGCTTTCAGAACAATGAGAAAATACATTTCTATTACTTAAGCTACTAGGTCTTTGGTCCTTTGTCTTGGCAGCCCTAGCAGATGAAAACACATTCCCAACTCTGTAGTATGAAAGGATAGGTGTGGCTCTTTGATTATCCCCCCCAAGCTGAAAACTCCAGAATGGGAGACAGGCTGTTCTCAGGAGGAAAAGAGATGTTCCAAGACCCAAAAAAGGAGGGAATGATTCTGGACACACCATAGTTGCTGATGTTCCCACAGATGGAATAACCAATCTCCCTTGACCCAAAGGGTATGATTTCACATCACCCATCTGGAAAAAGAGTTTACTGTTTATGATAGATGTCTCACTGAAATTGTTCTAAATATTTTGAACCTCAGCTTCAACCACCACAATTTTTTATAGGTTGGAATGTCAGTAGAGCACAGTACTTACAAGGCTTTTGGATCAGTTGTGTCTGGATTTGGATATTGAGATTGGATACTAAGATGACTTTGGGAACTTATTTGAGTCTATGTTTTGTCACTTATGAAATGGAGATAATGAGAGTACTTTTCTCCTACAGTTGTGAGGGTTCTTTAAGTTAATTTGTGTGAAACTCTTAACAAAGTGTTTAATGCATTAATAGAAATAGTAGATACTACCTACTATTGTTTGCATTATATCTATTATTACCGTTGTTATATATAGATTGTTCAATGCACTAAAATGGCTCAATTGTCTATAAGTCATTCAGAGTTTTGACTCTTAGCTTGACCTTATCATTGACATGCAAATGAAGGTGATGGATATAAAAGCTTTGAAGCTCATCCTAAAGCATGTTTTGGGAAGATAATAGAAATTATACTTGCCACATTCCACACACTTCAGTGTTGAGGATCTTGAATTTGAGGCTTCTATGTGATAACAAAATGGAAATACCTAGTTTATAGCTAGAGACCTGATATTGGACCTAAGGATAGAGTTCAGGACAGTTGATATTAATTCAGGAGTCATTTGTTTATGCCAGAGATGGCAAATTAGCAATCTTGAGAAATGTGTTTTTCCCCCCCCTAAATAGGTTTTAACAAATGAGTGGGCTACCCATTTAGTATTCTTGGGGAAGAAGACCTTCTGCCTTGTGGTCCTTCTAGCTGGACTTAGAATCAAATTGACATGAGACACATTATTAGGAAAAATCAAATTGAATAGTCATATGTATGGGATACCTCTGTGGCTCAGTTGGTTTGGCATCTGACTCTTGGTTTTGGCTCAGGTCATGATCTCAGGGTAGTGAGACTGAACCCCAAGAAGGGCTCTGGGCTAGACATGGATCCGCTTAAAATTCTCCCTCTCCCTCTTTCTGTACTCCTCCCTACTCCCTCTCTAAAACAAACAAACAAAATCTTTGTCAAACTGGCCTCTCTTGGGACAGTGTGCCCTGCACCCCTACATTATTATCTTACATTAAATAAATAAATTTAATTTAATATTATATTACGTTAAATATTATATTATTTAATATATTTTAATATTATATTAAATATTAAATACTATTTAATATTATATTACATTAAAAAAAGATTGGGTGGCTTTTCTTAATAAGTCAGATGATCTGGGCATAGTGCTTGGCATTTTCATATGGTAAATATCAAAGGGAACTGAGGAATAGCTTCCCTTTTTGGTTATGGATCCAACTCTTCATGCAGGGTATGCATATGCATATATTCCCATTCATTTGGCCATCTCCCTCCTTTCTGGAGGCATGTGAGCAAGACCCTTGATGAAACTTATAGTTGAGGAGATGTAAATGAGATTGCCACATGGATGAAGAAGGAAAAGGAGCCAGTTATGGAAGTAGGTGGAGGCCAAAGAGTCATCCAAGAAACTGAGCAGTTAATAAAAATGTCTAACCAGTTAGTAAGAAGTTACTAAGTTAGTAAGAAGTTAGTAATAGTAAGTAATAGTTAGTAAGAAGTTTGTCAGTTAGTAAGAACACCAGAAAAGAGCACTGTTATCACACTCAAAAGTGGCAGATAGGGTTAATTAGAGGAGGGATGGTCAAACAGTATCATATTTCCAAAGAGATCTGGTAGTAGAATGAAAAGAATCTACTAGTTTTGTCAACTAGAAACTGACTACTGGTATATAATAATGAAAGTAGTTCATTCTTATGAGTGGGCAGAAATCTACAATGGGCAGAGAAGTAAGCAAGTCCTTTCTTTCTTTTTAAAAATCTTTCATCTAAGGAACCTGGGTGGCTCAGTCGGTTAAGCTTCTGCCTTCGGCTCAGGTCATGATCCGGGAGTTCTGGGATTGAGTCTGGAATCCAGCTCCCTGCTCAGCAGGGAATCTGCTGCTGCCTCTGACTGGCCCCCTACTCACGCTTACTCTCGCCATCTCACTGTCTGTCTGTCTCTCTTAAAAATAAATAAATAAAATCTTTAAAAATCTTTCATCTAATGGAGTGAGAGCTACATGAGGTTTTATGGGAGTTTATTATTATTATTACTATTATACAATAAAAAGTGTTTATTGATCAAATGAAAAGTAGTTCAAGTAGGAGATGCAGCAAACAGAGCAAAGGGAGAAACAACTGATGGAGCCCAGCTGAGACCAAAGAACAACATTTCAGGCGCCATGCTATTCTTCTCTGTACTGTCCGATTTTACTATACATAGTGCTCATATATGTAACTCTGGAGGCTTACTAGTCTTGCTGTGAATGTCCGCATAAGTCCCTGGAGCTTAAAAAGATTAAAATTAGTTGCATTAATTGATTCTACCCATCGTCAAACATATTTCTACTCCTATATCATCTCTCCTAGTTACTCAGTCTCCCAAATTAGAAGTCTGGAAGTTATATTTCTTATTCACCACGTCAGTTCTGCTCACACTTCTTGCCACCTCTTACCCAATCAGACACAAAGCCCTATGGATTCTTCTCTTCAGATTGTCTGGAGTCTATCTTTTTTCTTAATCACAGTTTTCTATTTTGTGATAACACTGAACTGGAGGTTCTTTGAGGATGAGACCTGTTCTTTATGTTTTTCCTCATTTCAACTCCTAAAAGTATACATAAAACATATTATAAATGTTTGATAATTTTTGTGGAGATGAACTAAATGATCGCCCAGTTTCATGTCCTGTTACGCTTGGATCTTACACTCCAGTCCCACACACACAACCTACTCTTCCTCCCATACCCAGTACTATTACACATTTCCTTGTATTATTTCTGCCTGGATACTCTTCACAATGCATTGTCCACCAGGAACATGGACCATGTTTCTGAAAAGTTAGTAGAAGAATTAATGCCCCTGTGAAATTGCCCTTTATTACTCTGCTTTGGGGAAGAACTTGCTGCAGATTATCAATTACATTTCTTTTTCTATCTAATACATCACAAAATTCTTTTCAACCTCACTTGTTTGACCTAGTCATAGAATGTTTGACATGGTCACTTGTTTGACATGGTCATAGAATGTGAGCAGAAAAATTGTGTACACTCTTAGGTTTAGCCCATAAATTCCTTCTTATTGTCATCCTCCATTCTGTTTTCTACTTTTGGGCGGTTGGTTTAAAGAACCCCCTCAAGGGGATCTCAGGAGGTGTATGTCAAAGATGGTAGAGCTATTATAAAAAAGGAACCTAGGTCCCTGAGTCATTGGTTGGAGGAGAGCTACCCAACAATCAACTCCTGAATGGAACATTGTGAGAATGAAAAACAAGCTTTGTGTTAAACCACTGAGAGTTTGGAATTTATCCAGCTTAGCCACTATAAGGAAGTACCATTTACCACTCCAAAATATGTCTCTTTGAATTAAGGATTATTTTTTAAGCAACTGCAAACTTAGGAACTCTGAAAACCAAACAGAAGTTACTTTTTTATTAGAGACTCAACATGTATAAGGAAAAATCTCTATTTGTAGAGGTTTTAAATTTCTATTTGTAGATCCCTTGCTCTACCAGGAAAAGGGGGATAACTCAATCTTTAGAAACTCTTACCAATGAAGAAGGCAAAGACTTAGATGTGCATAACAACCTTATCCTTGTGTACTGTGCTTTTCTGGGTAACCTCTTATAGCTGACTCTCCATCCCCAGTATTTTGTTTTATCTTTAGCTGTAGATGGTTTTAAGGTGATGGCTTTGGCCATTTCAGACACTTACTCAGTTTTTCTGGGTCTCTCCCATGTATATGTGTTACTAGACTTTTTTTTTGTTTTTTTTCTTCTGTTAATCTGTCTAATATCAATGTAATTATTAGACTATCCAAGGAACCTAGAAAGGAAGAAGAAAGAATTTTTCTGCTCCTACAGTTTTGGCAACCTGGATGGGATTTTCACTGGCTAGACCCTAGTGGCTCTGGGGCTGCTGCAGCCAAGAGATCCTGGGACCACTGACAAAAAGCTGGCAGAAGATAAAAATCCTTACCATGTCAATCTCCAGGATCTCTGCCTGCAGGATCCAATGGAAGTGAGAGTACTTTTTTCTTTTCTTTTCTAACTGTAGGTAGTCTAAAATATTTGTGGAACTAGTTCCTGGGGTATAGTAACTCTTGTAAAGATTTGGTAACAAGTATTCTTGTTTTCTATTTTTTTTTTTCCTTCCCAGAGATGTTCTTCATTTTCTTTTGTTTGCTTTATGACCAGAGAGAATATTCTCTCTGGTCGTTACCAGTTGGAGGATGTATATCCATCTGAGGAACAGCTGAGTAACCGATGGATCCAAACTTAAGAAATAAAAAGTTTGGGGAGATGGAGACACATTGATTCCCCGGGTTTGGAAAAACTATTTAAAACTGGGCCGTTTATAATTAGTGTCTCTGCTTTCTTAGGCTAACTCTGGGAGCAATTTGTCTGGACCTTGTGAGGCCTGCATCTCTTGCATTCTCCTTTGGGATACCTCTTGTGTTCATTGTTAACCCACAAAAAGACTTATTGATAATTTGAGTCCCCGTTAAGATTAATAGATCCTAGTCATCAATGACCAAATGATGGAACCTTTGGAGAAACTTCTAGATTGAAAAAACTTTTTAGGCAAACCATGAACGACTCTTAACTTTAAGAAACAAACTGAAGGTTACTGAAGGGGAGTTTGGTAGGGGGATGGGGATAACTGGGTGATGGGCATTAAGGAGGGTGCTTGATGTAATGAGCACTGGGTATTACATGCAACTGATGAATCACTAAATTGTACCCCTTAAACTAATTATACACCATATGTTAACTAAGTTGAATTTAAATAAAAAATTTTTAAAAAATTTAAAAAATATATTTTAAACATAAATGATTTGACACACACAAAATGTTTTTTTAGAGCCGTCTGACCTAAGCAATTGTCTTATTGGTACTTATGGAAAGGCTAAATTAAAAAGAAATATATTGGCTAACCTTAGGGACTCTCTTAGCAAGATGAAAGAACAGAAATTAGACCATTTTAGAACAAAAATTAACATTCACATCCAATATAATTCCCATTCTCAAAATTTGGCTCTGATGCAGGCAGACCAATTCTCAGGACCCAGAGGCATCCCACAGCAACAGCCAAGAGAGTCCTTGGTTATGTGCAGAATAGAAATGAAATGCAAGTCAGCAGGAAGTAAGAGCAGAGTTTATTGGAGATAGAAAGCAGATACTGACAGAGCATCTGGGAGACTCAGAAAGGAAAAGAAGAACTGAGTCTCATCTTTGCTTGGGGCCTGGAGTTTTTACTAAGGACAGTGGTCTGGAGTACATTAACTGTACTCCAGTTCATGTTCATGGAGTACATGAATGTACATGAACCAGGAACTGGTCAAACAAGGACAAGTGCTTTTCGGAAAAGCACTTATGTCCTTCGTAAGTTCCTTAAACCCTGGAGCCAAGGGTCTTGGTGAGTCAGTGGTCTTGAAAAATATACATTAAGACCTGGCCTGGTCACTCCTTAGATGTTATCTATTGTGCTGGAAAACTCCAAAGAAATCATTAACTTGACCTTTACAAAGAGGACATACATTAAACGTGGGAGGTGAGAGTGCAAGTCCTGGCAAGAAGAGAAGCAGGAAAGGAAGAAAAAAAAAAAAAAAAACTTTTTTTCCACCCCATGGGTTTTCTTCAGTTTCCCTGTCTTAGTTCCATCTACTTATTTTGACTTCCCTTTCCCTAAAAGATTTACAGAGAGCACTCCAGCCCGATCTCCCATTTCAGGTATGTAGGTTAGTCCTGTGAACACTAAGAGTCAGGAAGTGAATTCAGCAGAAGCTCCTGAGACTGGTGGCAGTTTGCTTTGCTGTCACTCCCAATTCCTCCTACTTTTGGGGGCTCTGGAACCAGGCTCTGCTTCTTTCAGGCCTTCCCATGCCATGTCCTTTGTGGAAGTGTTCTGGAACCTCCACCACAAAGAATTCATGTCCCCTGGGTATCAACAGATCTAAATTATAAAGTTCTTTTGTCAGAAATCAAATCTCCTTGATACAAATAATTAAATTTAGTTGGAAAGGGGGCCAGTCCCTTTATATTCAGGCTATAATTTTGGTCTTTGGGGAATGGGAAATAACATTTTTGTCTTGCAGCTCTCTACGAAACCAAAAATGTGGCTCTAGAAACAGTTCAAAGCTCATCTATCTTTACCAGTTCCAAGCCTCCCTCCACTCATCTCAAAATGCTTGTAGATATTGTAAAATATCAGAATATTGGAAAAAGAATTGTCTTGCACTTAAGGAAAGGAAAAAATTTAAAGTATAATTACTCCAGACCTCTGATAATATCCCAAAGTTCCTGGAAGAAAACTGGTATATTTTCTCTGTGCCTCTGTGGTGTAGATTTTCTACCACATCTTCTCTAGGACTTAAGAGCCATTCCTTGAAATGTAAATATTAGGGAGATGTTTCTCATTAGAAGAAAAAAAAAAAAAAAAGGCAGGGGAGCATGAAGGTATTTGGAAATCAGGCTAATGAAAAATCTCAGGGGTGCCTGGGTGGCTCAGTCAGTTAAGTCTCTGTCTTTGGCTCAGGTCATGATCCTGGGGATCGTGTCTGCATTGCACTCCCTGCTCAGCAGGGAGTCTGCTTCTCCCTCTACCCCTCCCCACTGCTTTCTCTCTCTCTCACCCTCTCTCTTTCAAAGAAATAAAGAAAGATCTCAAATTTCTTCTCCACAAATGTTAGTAGAAAAGGCTTTAGCCATCTGAGCAAGTGGACTTATTCCAACTGCCAAAAGAACGAAACAAAAAAAAATTGGATCCAACTATTCTTTTGAACTGGTGAGTTTTGTGTTGTGCCTGACTCATGGCTAAAACTTTAAGGCAATAACTGTGGAGGGTCTCTGTTGTGTCTGTATGTCTCTCTCTCTTTCTACTGTGTGTGTGTGTGTATATATAGTGTGTGTGTGCATATGTGTGTAAAATTACATGTGTTGTGTTATATTTTTCTACTCTGATCATGTTAACAAAATTAATTTGTAAAGAGCTCTATTTAATTGGGCTAAAATTAAGTGCTTATAGATTAAATATTCCTAACTTTCTCAGAAATATAATAAACTGACCCAGTGTTTTTCCTGTTTACATGATCTGTAAATATATTTGGTATTAGAGCTAGTTTAAGTTCGTTGGTTTAATTAAAGTAGACATGTTCTTAGAGTTATCAACATTGAATATAATGCAGACATACAACTTTTTTCCTGCCTGGGTTTACTAGTCTAGTAAGTTTATGTTATATCTCTGTTTCAAAGTTTGTCAGGAAGAAACAGCTTGGGATGATGGCAGATTTTGTCCAACGCTTCATGAGGTTTTCATGGAAAGTCCAAATTAATTTTGGGGGAGCAAGTGATTTAAATAGATGTAAGTGGCATAAGTGTTTTAGGTGAACTTGTCAGCAATAATTATATTGTATGGTATATATATTTAAAAATAGCTTTTGTTAACCTTAAAAGTTAAACTGCCAGTTATTTTACCAGCAAAAGATGGGTTTATTCAGGAATAGCAGAGAATTGCAATCTGGGACAAGCAAGCTGAGGGGAAACCATTGGCAACTCTGCAAAAAAAAAAAAAAAAAATAGTAGAGGAATGCTTTTCAGTTGATTAAGTGTCTGCCTTCTGCTCAGGTCATGATCCCAGGGCCTGGGAAGGAGCTCCCTGTTCATCTCTCTGCTTCTCCCTCTACCCCTTCCCACTGCTTATGCACTCTTTCTCTCTCTTGCAAATATATAATTAAAATCTTTAAAAAAATAAAAATAAAAATAAATAAATGCTCTCTTTCTCTTGCAAATAAATAAATAAAATCTTAAAAAAAGAAAAAGAAAAACAAAATGGGAAGTTTGGAAGGCTATTATCAAGAAAAAGTCCATTGCAGTAAACTGGGAGCTGGAGGTATAGTGGCTTTTCATTGGCTGAGTTGTGACCATCTCTCATTGGCTGGGCTGTAGCTGGGGCAATGAGGAAAGCCTTTCTCCCTCCTCTGGGATAATCAAGTAGTATCCAAAGTAGCATCCATGTGCAAGGTCTGTCTCTGGTTGCATTTGCAATTAAAGATGCATGGTGAGGCATGAGAGCTCCCCTGCCCAACCTCCCAGTTCAAATTTAGTGAGGTTTCTCTTAAATCATTTTCACTTTTTTTCCTTTTGATTGAGATCTTTTTTCGAAAGTATTGATGACAAGTAGTCATTCTTTTTTTAAAAATTAATTAATTAATTTTTATGTGTATGAGAGAGAGAGAGAGAGCAAGCTTGAGCATGAGTTGGGGGAGGGGCAGAGGGAAAAGCAGACTCTAGTGAACTGGGAGCCTGATGCAGACTCAATCCCAGGACCCTAGGATCATGAGCTGAACAGAAGACAGATGCTTAACCAACTGAGCCACCCAGGTGCCGAGTCAGATTCTTTATATTAGTGGTTTTGTACCTCAGTGCCAGGAAGGACCTTTGCTGGTTGTCAAGTCCTATGTCGGAGTGAAAGTACTTAGCTGTTGGAAACTACTTAAGGTCATATTTGAGTAAAGGGAAAGTTAGGAGGGAGAATCCTCAGGTGTTTCTCATCTAAAGGCTTTTTCGCAAGGTCATAAGTATTGGGGTTCATCCTGAAACACTAGCATCACCTTAGTGGGCACATCTTTAAAAAAAATCAACAGGCAACCAAAGGTGAAACTAAAAATAATTTTGCAAAATTTCTTGGGCATAGGGCTGGCTCAGTTGGAAAAACATGTGACTCTTGATCTTGGGGTTTTAAGTTCACCAAAAAGAAAACAAAAGAAGAGCTTCCCTTTTCACAAGGGCTTGGGCAATACAGACAAGGGCCTTGTCTTTCCATGAAAGAGAAGAAGCAGCAACAGTGAGAAAAAGACCTGGAGTGAACATCTTGGGAAAGCTGCCTCAGATGTCATCTGCTTCAATTCCAGAAAATCTTTACTTTCAGGTCAGCAGGTGGGGTGCAGGTCCAGTCAGGGTTTGGTACTTTGTTTACATGTGTCATGCGAATCCAAGAGTCTATTCCCTGGTGTTTGGCAGCACAAAGTTTGGTAAACAGTCCCTGGAAAAGGCCTTTCCAGTGACACTGAAGTGTCTTTCTAGAGATGTCTTTTCCTAGGTTGCAAGGTGTGATGCTTATTAATTCCCAAGAGTATGCTGTAAATACATTGCTGTACCAAAGAATGGTTATTTTCAAAAGATGGAACTGGGCCTTCATGCTATTGAAGTCTCTTTCCTGTTATCAACTATGGATAAAAGGAGGTGGGGACCAGGTATATTGGATGTCCTGTGACTATCTCAAAGTCTGAGAGTCTATGCATTCCAAGGGGGGTGGAGTTGAGATTTAAAGGACTAATAGCAATGTTTTAGTTCATGGTAATTGGAGGGTTTCTGCCAATTTTTCCAACTGAGTCTTAATAATGTCATTAGTACATTTGAATAACTCTGAAGACTGAGGACCATATGTGCAATGAAAGTGTCATAAAGTAGCAGAGACTTGCCAAGGCAGCTGACCAATCAATGGGTTCCCTGATAACTATGTAGTTTGAGAGGGGTTCCCCAGGTGGGATAATTTTTTCTAAAGAATTTTAGCCACAGAAGAAGTACGGGCTTCTGTAAAACAAAAATCTTCAGTCCAGTGATAAAACACACAAACCACGACTAAAATATATTTATGCCCACGAGATGGGGGAAGCTGCATGAAATTCATGTGCCAAACCTCAAATGGTCCATTGGGCAATTTAAAATACCCAGGAGTGTTAAGGACAGATTTCCCAGAACTGTACTTTGGATAGGTGGACAAGTAAAGGTAGGTACTTTCTGAGGTCTTAATAACTTTTCCAACCAACACTGATTCATGAATGTTAAATTTTGTCAGCAGACCAATAGTTTATTGCATGTACAGTTGTAAGTATTGGGAATTTTAAGATTTCTCATAGGGCCATATTGGTATTTGGATAGTTCTTCATTTTTATTGAATCAACAATTATTAGATTTCTATTAATGTTTCTCCTTTCTGGGGACAACTGGTGGGCCGCTGTGGTCAATTTGTCTAAATTGTCATTTAGGAGAGCATCCTCTTGTACTGTGCTACAGAGGCTTCGCTACTGGTTTCCTTGAGTGCAGCATTTTTAGTGGAAATATCAGTGAGTTGGATTATTCTGATTTCCAGGGAGTTGAGTCTGGAATGTCCAAGAATTTTTTTTTTTAAGATTTTATTTATTTATTTGACAGAGAGAGATAACAAGTAGGCAGAGAGGCAGGCAGAGAGAGAGAGGAGAAAGCCGTCTCCCTGCCAAGCAGAGAGCCCAATGTGGGACTCAATCCCAGGACCCTGAGATCATGACCTGAGCGGAAGGCAGAGGCTTAACCCACTGAGCCACCCAAGCGCCCCCATGAATCTTAATAATAGTTTGAGCCACTGGCAAAAGTATGGCATCTAATAAATTTTGGGCATAAGAGCCATTTTTATTTTTAGTTTTTTTTTAAATTTTTTTTATTTTAAAAAGATTTTATTTATTTGACAGAGAGAAAGAGAGCACAAGCAGGGGGAGTGGCAGGCAGAGGGAGAGGGAGAAGCAGGCTCCCTGCAGAGCAGGGGAAGCACGATATGGGACTTGATCCCAGGACTCCAGGATCATGACCTGATCCGAAGGCAGTGGCTTAACCAACTGAGCCACCCGGGCGCCCCAGGAGCCATTTTTAATCTTATTGCCACTGGAAGGAAGGAAATCTCATTTCCATAACATTCCAAATTCATGAGCTACTCATTCCAAATTCATGAGCATACTCCAAAGCTACCCACTATCAGTATAACTGTTACTAGTTTTCCCCTTGGCTAAAGTACAAGCCTGGGTAAGTGCATGTAACTCAGCCTGTTGGGTGGAAGTAGCCAAAGGTAAAGGTGCTGTGTCAATGACTTCAAAGGAAGTGGTAATAGTATTTCCAGGATGATGTTTGCCATTTAAAAAAAAAAAAAAATTTATCCATATTTTTATGTTGGGGGAAGGAAGTAGAATAGAAATCCCTATAATGGGCCCTACTCAGCGGCAGCTCCTTGTTGCAGAAGGTTAAGGAAGACTTTGAGGAAGTAAAAGTTGCTTGGAAAAATCCTGATGTAGTTGCTTTGTATGTTGTGATGGTAGAGGGATGAAATGAAGTGTGAAGGCCCCTCATACCCTGCACCTTACCTCAGACTATGTGCTGGAAACCGGGTTCAGAGAAAGTGCCAACCTCATTCCTGCCTCTTGGGATCGTTGACAGCCACGTAGTGGTAGAGAATGACAAGCAGGAAGAGTGACACGCCCAGCATGTTGGCAAAGATAGCAAGATGGTGAGCAGCATGTCTGAGGTCCTCCTGATCAGCTGGGCTCCCTGCGATGCAGTCTGCATACTAGCTTGATGTTTACCATTTTTATACTTTAAATAAGAATCCTTGGTAAACCATGCAAAATCTGTATTGGTTAGAAAATTTTCCATAGTTATCATGGGGAGTCAAAAGGTAATCTGTCAGGGTTAAGCAGGTATCAGAGGTTTCATCTGGGGGCAAATGTAGTTCTATTTTGAGATCAGATCCCCTAAGTATCTAATCTGAGCTTGAGCTTGCAGTTTTTTCGGAGACTTTACATCCCTTTAAGGCGAAAAGGTTTAACAGGTAGATGTTGCCTCCTGTGAATAGATTTGAGAAGGAGAGCAGAGAAGCAAATCATTTATGTATTGTAACAAGGTAGATCCTACAGAAAACTTTTTATCCTCCAAATCAGCTTCTACATTTTGTGAAAAATAAGGACTCTCTAGAACCCTGGGGGTATTATTGTCCACGTGTTTTTCCATCCTTCCCAAGTGAAACCAAAAAGATGTTGGCTATCCTTATCAACTGGAATACCAAAAATGCATGGCACAGATCAATCACAGTGAAAATTTGCTTTCACCGGGAATGGATGTTAGTAGCACCTGGGGGTTAGGAACAACAGAATACTAGAGATAACTGTTGTTTATTGCTCAGAGGTTGTGGATAAACCTCCATCATCCAACATGGGGTTTTCTCATGGGTGAAATAAGAGTATTACAGGGACTAGTGCAGGGTATAATGAGGCCCTGAGACTTGTAAACTTCTATTATGGGCTTGATGCCCTAAAGGGCTTCTTTACCACAAGGCCTTGAATAATTCTGGGAAGAGGTTTTGAAGGATCTATTTGAATCTTGATGGGAGGTGCACTGTGGATTCTACCTGCATCAGTTGAAGATTTTGCCTATAAAGAGAGTAGTAGCTGATTCAATAGGAACAAATGATGAGTGTCCCCCCACTCCTCTATAATGCTATCAAAGATGGAGCATAGAAAAGTGCTGAAGGGATATTTAATTCTCCTGGTTGGTTATTTTGAATACTACTGTCAGATTCTAGAATTATTTCTCCCTTTTGGAGAAATTCTGGCATGGTGGTTTCTATAAAATCTCAGCCCAATAAATTAACTGGGATGGAAGAGTTAAGGAGAAAAGTGATGAGCGTCTGTCAAAAAGCCTAAACCGAAGGTAGTAGTTGCAGAAACAGGAACCTGTTGAGGTTATTAGAGCCCTCCACTTGTTGAACTGCTTTAGTGTCCTGGGGCTGGGAAAGAAAGGACTGGGAAGAACCCATGGAGGGTCATGTGGATGTCTAAGTCAGTTGAGTGCCCCGTCCCCCTCTTGATTTTGGCTCAGGTCTGATCTCAGAGTTGTGGGATCAAGCCCCGTGTGGGGCTCCATACTGAATGTGGAGTCACTTGAGATTCTTTCTTTCCCTCTTCCCCCTCTCAAATAAACAAACAAACAAACAAACAAATAAAATCTTAAAAAAAAAAAAAAAAAGTAAAACCTGTGTAGTTCCTCAGAGCCACACCATTGGGAATTAGGACGGCACTGGAAAGACTGGCTAGAAGGCTGAGGACACCGAAGTGCTTCTTAAATTTGTAACAGTCTTTTCCTCGTGCCCTGGCCCTTTGTATCAGCAACAAAAACTAGAAGGTTTTTGGTTTTGTTCAGGGACCTTCATTTGCCAGAGTTGAAAATTGAGAATTTTAGTGGTCTTTCTTTTAGGTGAGTCATCTAGTATGTGAGCAAGCTGGTTCGCCATATTGACTAAACCTGGAGTGGTCAATTTCCCATCCTGATCTTTTTAACTAAAAAAGAAAGATCCCAGCTCAGCTCATTAGTAAACATAGAGTTAAATGCTGCCTGGGTGGATTCAACATTTAAAGGAGGGTCAGAACATTCTTAAAAGAATTTAAACTGATTCTAATAGTCATAGACAGTTTCATTAGACTTTTGTGGGCAAGCCTGAATTTTGTTCCAGTCAGCAGGTGGAAAATGCTCCTGTAGTTGAGAGGAGATTTCCAGGGAGTGTTCCAAAAGTTAGAGGTCTATTTCTCTAAGTCCCCTTTTGGATGTTTCCTTCAGGCTAGTTTCATCCATTGTTTGACCTGGTTTTCACCAATAAGCATGTGGACTAATTTAAATCTGAGAAACCAGCTTGTTTGAATAACTATGTGAAATTCTTCAGCAAACTTATGGGGGTCCTTTGTCACTTTAGGAAACCCCTTCACTATGGCCCACAATTTGGCCCTAGTCTAGGGAACATAAGAAATTTGAAGTTTATTTAGATCCTCAGAAGACTTAACTTTAAAAAGGCAGTTTGACTCGGCTTAGCAGAGGAGTGAGTGGGGAGAGATTCAGAGGAAAAAGTAAATCCAGTAGACAAAACAGAACAAAATGGCACTGGAGGTGGGGCCTGAGCACAAGGTGGCCATCAGCTGTCTGTAGACAAAAAAGATGGAAAAGGAGAAAAAGGGGCCTTAGAAGCCATTGTTGCCTCTTTGAATTGTTTGCCTCAGTTAATTTAGAAATAGTCTTTTGCAAAAAGGAAATTTAGAATTCTGAAAACATCTGGAAGCCTTGAGATATCATTTAAACTAGCTATCCTGGGCTGTCTTGTGACTCATCAGTTAAGTGTCGGAACTCTTGATTTCCACTTGGGTTATCATCTTGTGAGACTGTGTGGTGCTTTGGGCTTTGCATTGGGCCGGGAGCCTGCTTGGTATTCTCTTTCTCCTGCTCCCTCTGCCCCTCTTCTGCCAAACAAAGGTAAAGTAAAGAAAATATTTTTTAAAAGTAGTTATTGTATTCAGTATTTTTTTCTTTTCCTTTTCTTATATTTTAAGGAACCATGGCTTTCGGATTCATTTTTGAGTCAAACAAGTGTAGGGAGATCAAAACTTCCCCATAACAGCCACTGAAGATTTAATTTTCTTTCGGTTAAGTCAGTCCACTTAGTTATAAATGTGCATACAGAGGGGACCATGGTTTTTAAACATAAAACTGGCCAGAGTCTCAGCTAGGAGTGGGGGTGGAGAGGCATGATCAAGGCATTTTGATGACTGGAATCCTATGTCTTAGAGATTTTTCAGGTACAACCTGATTCTAGAAGGAATCAGAAAAAAGGACAGCACAATCCCAAGCAGGAGTTGGATGGAAGGCTAGTACACTTCCAATGGGCATAGTTCCAAAGGGAATAATCCAATTCCTACTAGGAGTCAGATCAAAAGCTAGCACAGTTCCATCAGGAACAGTCTTATTCCAAAGAAGAGTTGGACTAAAAGCCAAATGAGTACTCTCAGAGAACAAAACAAAACAAAACACCCCAAAAAACAAAATAAAAAAAGGCCTTGAAACGGATCCCAAATAAGGCCTGGATAGCTCAGACACAAAGTGTGGAGCTCAAAATCTGGAAGAAAACTTACCCTCAACCCAAGGTCGGCAAGAAAGCAGTAAGCCCAATTGGCTCTTGGGTACTGTAACCTGTTTGCTCACCAGCCTCAGGGCTGTTAGGGATCTTTTCTGCATCCCCAGATGGGCCAACAAGTAATGTTAACCTTAACCATCAAACTGCCAGTGATTTTACTAGCAAAAGATGGGTTTATTCAGGAATAGCAGAGAATTGCAAGACAGACAAGCAAGCTGCGGCGAAATCATAGGCAAGTCTGCCAAAAATGGAATGGAATGCTCTTTTATAGAGGAGAGCAGGAAGTTGGGAAAGAGGTTATCAACAAAATGGAGTAAACTGGGAGCTGGAAGTATAGTGGTTTTTCATTGGATGAGTTGTGACCCTCTCTCATTGGCTGGTCTGTTGCTGGGGGGGTGGGGGGATGGGGAAAGCCTTTCTCTCTCCTGCTGGGATAATAAAGTAGTATGCAAAGGCGCTTCCATATGCAAGCTCTATTCCAGTTGGATTTGTAACTGAGGGTGAGTGGTAGGTAAGGCACAAGATCCCCTACCCCCGCATGTCCCCACCCCCGTCAAATCTCCTGACTCAATTTGAGAGAGGTTTCTCCTAATTAATTTTCACACTGTTCCAAAATCTTTTTGGTATGTTGAAACTTTAGAGTTTTACTAAGTTAAATAATAGAATTTCATTGAATAGAGCATTTCCAAATAAAATAGTGAAACATTAGTTACTGAACAAAGGTTTATCTACATTTGGCTTCCTTATTACAGAAAAACTAAAGATAAAAACATCTTGTGCTTTATTGGAAGATTATACTACAAAGTAGCACATGCTTCTAGAAATTACAAAATATTTCCTATATTTGCCAATCTAAAGAATACTGGTATAACAAACAGTTTACAAGTGTTTACTTCTTAGTTTTTGCTAGAAATTGAGGTTTTCTGAGTTAAGAATTTAAATTAGTATATGTAACTAAAACTATTAGAAATATTAAGCGAAACATCTCCATATGCAAGGAAATTAGGATGTGTGTTTTAAGTGAAGGAAAATATGAGAAATAAAAACACATTTTTATTGAAGAAAAAAAAGTAAATTTGTCCTGAAGTAAAACTGGTTATTTTTAAATGGGAAAGAAGAACAGCATGGGGTAGAATCTGAAAGTTGTAGGTTTTTGGAAGGAAATCCTTAGAAAGGAATTTTATGCATGCTCAGGACTGGCTCAGACTGGAATTAATTTAATTGAGTGAAAGAGCTTTAATATCAAAAGTAAACTAGTACAAAATTAGAATTTGGTTTTCTCTTTGTTAAAAGAACAACATTGCCTTGTATTATTGGTCTGCTTTTGATGAGAGATTAGAAAAGGTTTTATATTATTTTATTTTTTTTTTACCTTTTAAAGTAATCTGCCTAAAAAGCAAAGATTTTATTTTATCAAAATAATTCCCTGTGTTTCATGTTACCTTTATCATCAGGGCTTTAATTACTTATGTAAACCTAATTCTCTTGATATTAAAAGAGCTAAGCTTTGCTCAGAATAATGTAGCCTTATTATATATTTACCTGTGAAGTCTTTGTCGCTTTGGTTACATAGATAACTTAGTGTTGTTTCACAGTGACCTATGTTCCTATTTATTCAAGTATCCAAAACTTTTCATATTTTTGACAAGATTCCCAAAATAAATTCTCTCTTTTTAAAAAAGATTTTATTTATTTATTTTAGAGATAGAGAAGGAGAGAGCATGAGAGCAGGGGAAGGAGCAGAGGGAGAAGGACAAGTAGTCTCCCTGCTGAGTCCAGGGCTCAATCCCATGACTGTGAGATCATGACATGAACTGAAATCAAGAGTTGGCCACCCAACTGACTGAGGCACATAGGCACCCATCCAAAAATAAATTCTAAATGAAGTCTTTTTAGGGGCATCTGGATGGCTCAGTGGGTTAAGACTCTACCTTTGGCTCAGTCATGATTTCAGGGTCCTGGGATCGAGCCCCGAATTGGGTTTCTCTGCTCAGCAGGGACCCTGCTTCATCCCCCTACCCCGCCTGCCTCTCTGCCTGCCTACCTGCGATTTCTGTCAAATAAATAAACAAAATCTTTAATTGAAGTCTTTTTAACCTAGAAAAAACTTCGTGATATTCTGGACTATACATGGAACATCTCAAAAAACCAAAAAACCAAAAACAAATAAGTTACAACAACAAAAACCCCTTGTTAAACTAATTAAGCTTATTTGGTATTTTAAACTACATGGAGAGCATTGTCAAAAAAGTGATACTAAACCTTCTTAGATTATATATTTATTTTATTTTATTTATTTATTTGACAGAGAGAGATCACAAGTAGGCAGAGAGGTAGGCAGAGAGAGAGAGGAGGAAGTCTCTGGGAGCAGAGACTCAGGCAGTCTCAGGCAGCAGATAGCCTGATGTGGGGCTTGATCCCAGGACCCTGAGATCATGACTTGAGCTGAAGGCAGAGACTTAACCCACAGAGCCACCCAGGTGCCTCTAGATTATATTTTTATAGATATATATTAATAAGTGTTCTAGAAATGGTATGAAATTCCTAAAAATCTGCTCTGTTCTGATATAATATTATCACTTGTAATTCTAGTTATCTCAAAGTGCTGTGTGTCAAGGAAATAACCACATTTCCCTGTCAACTGCATTGTAGAGAATTCTCATTAGATCTTTAACCATGGCAATTTAAAAATTTTTATCATTTACAGAGAGTTGTTATTTCACTCTGATGCTTTTTCAAAAGTGTTTGCAAAGTGCCTTATCTTCAAGGAGACTCATGGAAGTTCTTCTAGAATACAGGTTTCTGACAACTGTAAGATTATAAAACTGAACTGGGGTAAGAATTTCTAGAATCAATGGTAAAATTTGGTCTAGACAGAAAAAACATTTACATGGGACTGAATGAACTACTGAAGATGATTGTAATTTTTGTGACTTTTTGTTGATTTTTAAAATGTTTTGTTTTTCCCAATTTTAGAAAAATTATTCTCTTAAGCTGACTATAACTTACAGAAGTTTGGTAAATACACCTTCATGAACAATCAAATATTTGTCTTTTTCTCCCTACCTTGTCCCTCCAGAATCTGGAACTTTCAGTGAGGACTCTTATATTTTCATGGTTGTATATTTATTTCATAAGTTCAGTAAGAATCTCTTCTCCCTGTGATAGGACACAATTGGAAACATCAGTTTTATTATTGAAGCTTTATGGAATGTTGTATTTGAGAGAGACATGCTCTAAAGAATGAGACAGGAAAATTTAAGGAACTAAGATTGACTTTATGGAGCCAATAAAGCCCCTTGGAAAAACAGCCTGGTACCTTGTTTACAAGGTTTCTAGCTCCCTTACCAGATGAGGAAAGTCACTCCCTAGCAGGTACAGGAAACTTTAGGATATTTTGGGGACCTCGAAAAGATTGGAATTCACCCAATATATATGCATTGCATGTGTGTCTAACAGCAGATCCTTGGCTTGGCTTCCTGGCCTCGAGAGGCATTTAAAAGTTCAATCTAAGACTCCTTAAGAAAAGTTCCAGAAAAACAGATTTAAAAAGGACCTATATAGATAATTGCTATTCTTTTCTTTTTTTAAAATTGTTTATTAACATATAATGTATTATTAGCCCCAGGGGTACAGGTTTGTGAATCACCAGGTTTACATACTTCACAGCACTCACCATAGCACATACCCTCCCCAAAGTCCATAACCCAGCCACCCTATCCCTACTCCCTCCCCCCCAGAAACTCTCAATTTGTTTTGTGAGATTAAGAGTCTCTTATGGTTTGTTTCCCTCCCTATCCCACCTTGTTTCATTTATTCTTTTCCTACCCCCCAAAACCCCATGTTGCCTCTCAACTTCCTCATATCAGGGAGATCATATGCTAAGACAATTGCTATTCTTATTGAACTTATGTAATCAGGCCAAGTTTACTAAAACTTAAATGTTTTGACAAACAAATTCGTCTTAATTTGCCTATTTTTGTTGGAAATGAGGATGATTTTATTTTTATTTGTTTATTTTTTATAGTTCACAGATTTATTGTGAGAATTAAGAGGAGAGAGTAATAACATGTACTCAGCAAATATTAACATAGTAAACAAGAAATGAATTCCAATATTACAATTATGATGAGACAGTTGTAATATATGCATTACAAGTAACATATGCATGCATACATAACATGAAATATTTAATATTCAGTAAAATTCTTATATATGTGTGTATATTCTTTTTTGTGTATGAATTCTTTTTAATTAAATATTCTTTTTTTAGATTTTATTTATTTATTTGACAGAGAGAGACAGCACAAGAAAGGGGAGCAGCAGGCAGAGGGAGAGGAGAAGCAGGCTCCCTGCTGAGCAGAGAGCCTGATGTGGGGCTTGATCCGAGGACCCTAGGATCATGACTTAAGTCAAAGGCAGATGCTTAACTGACTGAGCCACCAAGACACCCCTAATTTAGCAAATTTTTAATTTAAATTCAATTTAGTTAACATACAGTGTATTTTAGTTTCAGGGATAAAAATACAAACTGGAGCAGCCACTCTGGAAAACAGTATGGAGTTTCCTCAGAAAGTTAAAAATAGAACTACCCTATGATACAGCAATTGCACTTCTAGGTATTTATCCAAAGGATATAAAAATTGTGATTCAAAAGGGCACATGCAAGCCAATGTTTATAGCTGCAATGTCAACAATAGCCAAAATGTGGAGAGAGCCCAGATATCCACCAACAAATGAATAGATAAAGAAGATGTGGTATAATATAATTATTATATATACACACAATGGAATATTATATAATAATAATAAATAACAATTATTATACATCCTATGGAATATTACTGAGCCATCAAAAAGAATGAAATCTTGCCATTTGAAGTGACATGGATGGAACTAGAGGGTATCGTGCTAAGTGAAATATTTAATCAGAGAAACAAATACCATATGATTTCACTCATATGTGGCATTTAAGAAACAAAATAGTTGAACATACAGAAAGGGAAGGAAGAATAAAATAAGATAAAGAGAGAGGGAGGCAAATCATAAGAGACTCTTGGCTCTAGGAAACAAACAGGGTTGCTGGAGAAGAGTTCTGGAGAAGAAGAGTGTAGGGAATGGGGTAACTGGGTGATGGGCATTAAGGAGAGCACTTGATGTAATGAGCACGCTAGGTGTTATATGCAACTGATGAATCAGGGAATGAGGATGCTTTTAGAGAGAAAAATTATTTTAGTAACTCACCTTTGTAGGCATTATATTCTAGTTCTGATGAATTGTCTTTAAGTATTTGTTGTTTGCCTATAAACCAAAGTGGACCTGGAATTCTTCTGGTTTCCTCAAGTATCTATGATTCTTCAAACTAATGTTTCCATTTTTTTCTCAGTCTTTTGATTTGGAACCAGTGAGAACTAAGCCTGCCCTTTTTCCTGGAGCTCAGCAAACTGAAGCTAGATGACTTGGTATGAGCTTCAGTGAAATCATCACAAGAGCTTATCTTTAGACAATCTGAGTGCTTATTCCTGTGTGGGCCACTCAGAGTTTACCTGAACACCCAATGACATCATCAGAAACATTCAAACTGCAAATGATGCTTTGACCCTTACATCTGTCAATGGCAAGTTCCGTTTCTGGCTTCAGTTCTTGAGCTCAGTCAAGAAAGAATTCAGAGCCAAACTCTTAGGTAAGCAAGTGTTAATAGCAGTTTAATCAAAAGTACACCCTCAAGATAGGAACATGTGCAGGCCCAGAGGTGGGAGCTGCATGGGGGCGGGGAGTCAGTGTTGTCTTTTCTTTTTATGTTTGGATAGGTTATGACTTATAACTAGGGCAGTTTCTGACTCAGGTCACAGCCAAATCATAGAGGGGACTTCCCCTACTAGTTGGGAGGGGGAGTTTTGGCCCTATATGGTCCTTGTCTGAACTGTCCTGGCAGCCATTTTCGGCAAGGTGGGTTAAAACAACAATGTGAACGTATTATAATGAAGCTATAGGTTACTATAGGTAACAGAAGAACACACAAATATCCCTTGGGGTCTGTCCAGGCTGTTTGGAGCTTGGCCTCCACACCCTTTCATAGGCAGGAAAGCATTTGTTTCCTACTCATACCGAGCTAACTGCCTACTCTATCACATCTAGAAATCTCTTCTCTTGCCTGCCTTCAGGACTCGGACTGCTTTATAGTCAACACCATTCATTAACTTTTCATTTTCTTTTGCTTCTACAGAAATACCTTATTAAATACCCAATTTCTCAAACAATATAGACCTAACTTTGGGAGTCTTTGCAAGGAAAAACCTGCAAGACCCACCTCCTGAAATGAGACACAACCATTACACTAAACTGACCTCTTCTTTGGAATGAGAGACTGGGTCAGTGAGGTGTTCACTCTATCAGCTTCACTTCTGGACTGTGAAACTTGTTGGGGAAATTTCAAAGGCAAGACGTAGGGGAGCAGAATTTGCCACCTCCAAATATGTCCCTTTGGTGTAAGGGTGGTGCTAAGTGTTTTTTTTTGTTGTTTGTTTGTTTTTAGAATCTGCGAACACTGGAGAAGCTCTGAAAACCAAGTTATACTTCAGAAAGGGACATTTACATGTATGTATAAGGCAAATCTCCATGTGTAAAGGTGTCTCCCTTGGCTATACCAGGAAGAGGGGGAGAAGGTCTCATACTGTAGAAACTCTTTTCAGTGGTGAAGGCAGTGACTTATATCTGCATAACAACCCTCCCCTCCTAACCGTGCTTGTCCTGGCAACCTCCTATAACTGACTCTTCACCTCCAACATATTTTATTTGTCTTTAGCTGAACATGATATTTAAGGTGATGACTTTGACCATTGGGGAGAGTTATTCAGTTTTTCTGGGTTTCAACCACATGTACATGTTACTTAACTTTTGTTAGTTTTTCTCTTGTTAACCTATCTAATATCAATTTAATTATGAAACCAGCCAAAGAACCTAGAAGGCAGGAAGGGAAGACTTTTTTTTTTAACCCCTATGCTACTAATGTAATCTGAACTAATATAGCTTTCATTGCATCTTGTACTCCATTATAACTCATTTTATTAGACTGTAATACTTGTCTCCCATCCTGACTGTACTTGTCCTATAGACATAATCTCTATTAGTGTTCCCCAATATCTGCTACAAAATATATACTGTTTAAAATCATAAAACTTACATTTTATATGAGAGCCATGATTTACTATATTGGCCTTTTCTTGAATTATTTTTTGGGGGTAGGTTTCATAAAAACAAAAGGAGTCCTCGTAGTTGTAAGTAACTAGATTTTTTTGCACACGAAATTCCCTTATTAGAAAACATATAAGGGAATGCCTGGCTGACTCAGTTGATAGAGCATGCAATTCTTGATCTCATGGTTGGGTGTCCAAGCCCCATATTAGATGTAGAGCTTACTTAAAAATAGATGAATGAGTAAATGAATGACTGAATGAATAAATAAATAGAAAACATATCAGATGTAAGCAATCATATGTTTACCCAGTTATCACAGACATTTCCTTCTATTCAGAATGAGTAACAGATTTTCAAACTCAAATGTAGTTTTAAAATGTGTAATTTGTTTATTTGTATTTTCATTAGTTGCAAGTGATGGTAGTTTGTGCCAATTAATGCTCACAGTAGGAGTGTTTTAATGCTATTGAATATAACTGTGTGCAATTGCAAAGGTAGTTCCATTATGGCAAACTCCCTGGGCAAAACAAGTGGCCTGACCATTAATAGAACTAGGAGTAATACTTAGAAATTACAAGTTTATTGAATAATAAATATAGTAGTCATTTGGCCTTTAAAAGTGGAGTTTTGAATTATTGGTGAAAAAGAGGAAGTTTCATACAGTTCTTTTCATTACCTGTTTCTTCTTTTGTCTAAATTATCAAACCCTGGATTGGAAGTAAGAGTTGTGAAGGGAGCAAAAGGGTAATTGTTGTTCAAGTCAAAATAATAGCTCCTTTAGTTCTTTCTAAGCTTTTCCTTTCATTCCAGGGCAAAAAAGATATTTTCAAGCCAATTTAATTATAATGAATGATTGTTAAAAATAATAGAGAACAGAAAATTCCTTTGTTATTCACAATTACTCTAGAAAGTAATTGGTACAAATAGAGTTAGGAAGTACTAGTTTCTAAAATTTAATATGAAGATATATGAATAATACTGTTTTTTAGAATCTTTTATATTTTATCTTTAGAGTAAATCTCATTAATTTAAATTGGTAGTCATTGAGACTTCATAAGTCAAATATTTTAGTCTGAAGTTCAAGATGAAATTTCAGAATCTTTATTTACTTAGTGGTTTATTTATTTATTTATTTATTTATCAGAGAGAGAACAGAGGAAGAGTGGGAGGGAAAAGCACACTCCCTGCTGGTCAGAAAGCCTGATGTGGGACTTGATCCCAGGGCCCTGAAGTCATGACCTGAGCCAAGGGGAGATACTTAACTGACTGAAATACCCAGGTGCCCCTACTTAGTGTTTAAAAAGAAAAAAAATGCTTAGTCTTTTTTATGAAATTAATGCCAGTTACAATAGATTCATAGCCATTTACCAATGTAAATACAGATTTTGATACATCAATAATTGAGTTTCTGTTATTATACATACTTAGGGTAGGTGCAATTACATTTCTTTTAAAATATCATAGAATCTTACTTTTTTGCAATTTATTCATATATTCATTAAACAACAAGGGACAAGCAGACAGATTAAGATTAAGATTAACATTAAGATTAACATTAAATCTTTGCTTGCTGGGAAAAATAACTTTGTAAGTTAATATGTAAAGATTTGAAACAGTTTCTAGGAAGACAGTGATCTGAATTGGTGTTCCTCCCTTCTATACCTACTCCATCCAAATTGTCTGTCTCTCTTGATTCAAATGGTTGCTGGAACCCGTTGAACGGGTGGGTGGGGCAAGTTCCCAAGACTATCAGAAGAGGCTTGAACTAAACCGTTAAAACCCCTGGAATCTGTAGAGAGCATTGCCCTTAGAGATTAGTGGAAACACAGTAGAAGATCAACATATTTGCGGGCCTGATGGTCATTGGTTTCTAAAGAGGAAGACTTTCTTTTCTTTTTCTTTCTTTCTTTTTTTTTTTTTGTTAAATAAAAGAGAATTGGACTCTCCTCAGACTTCTTCCATGTACTCAAGCCAGGGAGAGAACAACAGGTGCTTTAGCAAGCACTTCTTAATGGCTGCTGGACTACAAGAGAGGCCTCCAATATTTGTCCCCCTTTCTTCACTTTGGTATACTCCAATCAGCCTCGAGTGCCACTGAGCAGAAGAAAATGAAACAAGCCACAAACTTCTAAAAAGTCCTGGAAACTAAAGAGAGGACGATCACTCAGAACAAACAAAACATGTCAAAGGAAAATGAGCTCCTGAAAGAGGTAGACAATAGTTCGAACTGAAACACAGAATACTCAAGGAGATTGAAGTACTTCTTAAGACATCTTTTTGGGGAGTAAAAACAAATGAGCAAGCAAAAGTAAAATTTACCCCCTCCCCAAAAAAGATTTCCTCACCAAAGAATTTATCAGAAGCATTAAAAGAGTGGTAGTCTTTGGTGGAGATGACAGAACTGCTATGTATTCCATAAGACCTGGCCTCTCTTTGTTGTGGGCATGTAAAGTAGTGTTAAGGAGGAAGAATTCTTTGCCCTTCAAGTTTGCTCTAGCTACACCAGGAATTATACTGATGTGAGACATTAGGAGAAAACTTTAGTTTAAAAGCATATTTACAGAGAATCCACACAGACACAGGAACTGTAAAGGTAGTGAGGCAACATGATGCTTATATGAGCTAAGAAGCCGGGTAGGGGATGTGAGGGAAACAAAGGGAGAAAGATCCTTAGTGGGAAAGTGAGAGGAGATGTTTGGAAAATTAAAGTTGCCACATTATGTAGATAACTTTCCTAGATAAAGAGGAATTTGTTAATAGCTCTCTTCCTGCTATAAGCAGGCAATGGAGGGGAAGGTAATATAGCTTTTCCTGAATCTGCTGGATTTTGATTGACTTTAACTCAAAATTGTGTTCATGCCAAAATGGCACATCTTGGAACAACCTGACTTTGGTCCATAGAGTAGATTTCATTCTCTAGCCATTTTTGCACTTACAAAGGCCCATATAGTCAAGTTCTTGTTAATGAAGACTGAGAAATAATGTGCATCAATTATAGAACTGACATGCCAACTTCTAATGGTGATCCCTCACTCTCCCTATATCTTAGCTGGAGGTAGATGCCTGTGGTGACCTAGGAAGCACTATGTGGAAGGTGAGAAGTCTCCATCAGACCAGGTTGACTGAGCAGAGCAGACTATCCCAATTTCATCATTTACACTTTATATGATTAAGAAATACAATGCTTAATTGTATTATGCAACTGAGTTTATCTGTTATGTTTTAAGAATAACTTAATGGATACAGTGAGCTGAAAAACAGTGATCTGAAAGGAAAGAAATATTTCAATGTATCATTTATGAAAGTAGATTTATATTAATTACACAAAATTTGTAGGATAACTATAAAATGTAAATAAATGGAGGGGCGCCTGGGTGGCTTTGTTGACTCTTGGTTTTGGCTCAGTGGGATGATCTCAGGGTCCTGGGATCAGCCCCATATCAGGCTCTGCACTCTGCTGGGAGCCTGCTTGAAGAGTCTCTTCCTCTCCCTCAGCCCTTCCACCCACTCATGTGCTCTCTCTCTCTAAAATGAATAAATAAATCTTTTTAACAATGTAAACAAATTGAGTCCCAGAAGGAGAACAAAGAACAGAGAAGAGAAATGATTAAATCAATAGTAGAAAAAGTCTCTGATGAATAGACCCAAGAGAACTTAGCTATTTTCAAGTAAAATTGATGAGAAAAGACACGGACATAAAGATTTCATGGAAAAATGTTTAAAGAAAGATCCTTATAGGGCACCTGGGTGGCTCAGTGGGTGAAGCATCTGCCTTCAGGGCAGGTCATGATCCCAGGATCCTGGGAGCAAGTCCCACCTTGGGGCTCCCAGCTCCGGGGAGAGCCTGCTTCTCCCTCTCCTCCTGGCTCATGCTCTCTCAGGATCTCTGTCTCTCTCTCTCAAATAAATAAAATCTTTTTAAAAAGAGAGAAATATCTTTAGAAGTCTCTATCCAAAAAAGGAAAAGAATTCTTTTTTTAATATATATTTTATTTATTTATTTGACAGAGAGAGAGGTTGCGAGAGGGGGAAACACAAGCAGGGAGAGTAGGAGAGGAAGAAGCAGGCTTCTTGCCAGTCAGGGAGCCTGATGTGGGGCTGGATCCCAGGACCCTGGGATCATGACCTAAGCTGAAGGCAGACACTTGACCGACTGAGCCACCCAGGTGCCCCAAAGAAGGAAAATAATTCTTACCAAGGAAAGAGGATTTGACTGTCAATGGACTCCTTATCTGTAAGAGGTAAATATAGAAGAAATGGAATGACATCTTGAAGGGAGAAAGGCTTCAAGCCAGGAATCCTAATGTACTCATATAAGATATATTTCAGGGTGTGAGAAAAATACGATTATGCAAACCATGGAGTATATGCTGCATTAGAAGAAAATAAATGAGAAAACAATGTATTCAAACAATAGGTAAAATAGAAGAGAGACTCTGTGATGGAGAAGATTTGTAGCCATATATAGCTAACCCTGTATGGATAAGAGTATCCTCCTGATTTGTAAATGTTAATTATGGAATCTTGAAACTAAAGGATATATGGGGACTGAATATTAGCCTAGAACCCAAAGTACTACATTATTTGAGCAAAACCAAAGAATTTGCAGTGGATGGGAGAAGAGAAAAGTAAACACATTTAAAAAGCTTTGTCTGGGGCATGCAGAAGAGGGGGAAAAACTAAGCATAGCTCATTTGGTGTGGGGTGTGGGTCTGAGGGTGTGTGTGTGTGTGTGTGTGTTTATGAATAAGGGTAGAAAAGCAGGAGCTATGATGGAATTACAGCATCTTGATTGAAAAAAAACTTGCCATCTGATTTTTTTTAAAAAATCTTATTATTAAATACTCATCCTTTATTTTAGGTAATAGAGAGATACAAATCTGGTATGTGTATAAAAACTAAATTTGTGGGTTTTTTTTAAGACTTTATTTTTAAGTAATTTCTACACCCAATGTGGGGCTCGAATTTACAACCCTGAGAACAGGAGCTGCATGCTCTGCCCACTGAGCCAGACAGGTGCCCCAGATATCTGCTTTTTTAATAGTAGAAAGATAGGAAAGATATGTGTCTGATTAAGTATCTCATTAATATAACCATTAAACAGTGGAAAAATAGATTAATTAACATGAATAAAAGCAGAAATAAGTTCATAATGTAACCAGCAAAAATAAGGAAAAGGAAAAAGAAGAAAAGAGAATATAAAAATACAGTCAGTTCTATGACTCAACATATTTGTTTCCAAAATGACTGCCTTCTACAAAATCATAGAATTAAAAAAACACAAGGCTTATGGGAAAAATGGGGTGAGGACCACAACACTCAAAACCTTTATCAGCGATAAGAAGATTAGAACCTAATAAAAATGGGCAGGACAGCTTAACATGCCAAATTGTTAAAAATAATACATAAATACTACAATAAATATCTCAAATTACCTTGAAAAAGACTGCCATTTACTTGTGAAAGTGGGAGCTGGAATGGTTGCAGATTGAGTTTCTGTAAAGGGGTAGAAGGAGGGCTATCAACATTTGCAGTCTTTGGCAGCATTAAATCTGAAAGCACGTTTGTCTTTGAGATGTAGTTCCTTCTAGGCACGTGTTTATAATAGATAACTTATTTCATCAGTATTTAAAATTTAATCCAATGCCTGGCCTTCTCTTTGACTGACTTGGGTATCACTGCTGGACAGACACCATCTGTGGTTTCCTCATGTGCACTCACAGCTATACCAACAGGGAATGGAAGTGAGGTTTAGAACCACCAAAACAGTTGCTAGTAGGAGCTAAAGGAGCCAGCTCTGCAGGGTTTGGTGATTGAGGTCTTTGTATATAGTAAGTAGTGCTTTCTCTTTGATTGTGAGAACTCATTGTGGTACTATTTGATCTTTAATTTATATGCTCAACAGTCTTTCAATTTCTTCTTCTTCTTTTTTTAGGTCTTGTTCTTACTGACTTTCACAACACTTGGAGTCATTCCAGGCACAAACATTTATTCATTTATTTTTGGTTAAGGTCAGCCAGTAGTTTTCTGCCTTTAAGGATATTACTCATGAAGTGATTCATAAGAAAACATGAAATTTATTTCCAAAGTTTTCCCTAACATGTCAATCATGTTGGAACAAATTCATATTTAAACAAAATCACCATACCAGAACTGACTATACATGATAAACAAGTAACATAAGGGATAAAATGTTCTATCTGTCATTGCATTAAATGTTAATTGACTGAGAACTCCCTTTACAAGAAAGAGACCATCAAATTGAGACCAAAAAAGCACAGCTCTCTACTGACTTTACAGGAAATGTTATAACAAAGGGATCAGCAGAGAGATATGACGTAAATTCAAACAAATTAGGCAGGAGTAGTATTATAAACATCAGAAAAGCTGAAATTTAAGGATAATGACACTAATCAGAATAAAGATATTCTACAACAATAAAATTACTATTTACAAAGGAGATATATTGATACCTTTTATGTAGCCAGCATAACAACTAAATAGATAAACTAAAATCTATTAGAAACTAAATTAGATCCAGCAGAATTTATAACAAAATTTTAGAATAATGTTTTCAATCTTGAATAGATCTGGTAGGGAATAAATAAAAATTGTTTTGAGTAAAACAATATTGTATGTATATGTATATACATGTACATGTATATGACCATAAATATAACATTTTTATATCCCTTAAGTAAAGAAAATATTATAAGTCAATCTTATGTTTTAACAAGTAAATGAAATATTAGAAAAAGAATTTTTATAATTTATCAATTAATATACTATGATAAAAGTTTTATTTTACCAATGGATGGTGATTTATTATCAGGAAATCTGCACCAAAATTTAATCCGTGATTGAATATAAAACAAACTTTAAGAGAATAAACATGTTCATAACAATGGATGTTGAAAACAACTTTTGAAAAATTTATTAGGGATTTCCAGTAAAACATTTAGAAAAAAACACATTACAATCATAAAGTACATTTACCAAAAACATAGCTGAAACTTATTTTTTCCCTAAATGGTGAAAGGCTAAAAATCCATGAAAAGGGGGTGCCTGGCTGGCTCAGCTGGTAGAGCATGTGAGTCTTGATCTCCGCCCTGCATGTAAGCTCCACATTAGGTGTAGAGCTTACTTAAAAAAAGAAATAAAATAAAATGTTAAAAATGCCTTAAAAAGGGACGCCTGGGTGGCTCAGTTGGTTAAGCAGCTGCCTTCGGCTCAGGTCATGATCCCAGAGTCCTGGGATCGAGTCCCACATCGGGCTCCTTGCTCGGCAGGGAGCCTGCTTCTCCCTCTGCCTCTGCCTGCCTCTTTGTCTGCCTGTGCTCACTCGCTCTCTCTTCCTCCCTCTCTCTCTGGCAAATAAATAAATAAAATCTTTTAAAAAAATATGCAATACATTACAATTTGAAAAAAAAAATCCCTTAAAAAATCATTGAAGGTATTGCTTCTAAATGAAAAAAAAAATGGACAAAGGATATGAGTGGACAGTTCATAGTACAGCAAATGCAAAATATCACTGAATGAAATGATGATCAAACTCACTAAGAGTTGAAGATGCAAATTAAACTAACTGAGACAGCATTATAACCTGGTTAGATTGGCCTAAATTAACAAAAATAACAACAAAAAACCACCAAAACACTGATATCTTCCTATTGCTTGTGGTGGAAAAGAGGAGTTTCAGAAATTGCTAGTGGATGTGTGAATTCTTAGTTTTGGGGGGAAAAGGATATCTAGTAACAACTATCATAATTAAAAAGGAAAAAAAAAACAGCTTGTATTCCCTTTTACCTAGTAATTTCATCCTGGGTAGTTAGGCCATAGAATTAAAGGCACCAATATAAGTATAAGTATAAGTATATTTATATAACTATAAATATATATAAGTTTATATACTTTATATACTTATATACTTTATATACTTATATAATTATGTAATTTATATAAGTATAAATTATAAAGATGATTAATTAAACTTGTTCATAGTATCACAAAAACAGGAAAAAAAGTGCTTGAGTGGCTCAGTTGGTTAATAATATGACTTGCTCTCAGCTCAGGTCTTTATTTCAGGGTTGTAAGTTTAAGCCCACAATGGGCTCCATGCCTAAAGAATGGGGTGCTGGGTGGCACGTTCAACTCTTGGTTTCAGCTCAGGGTCATGAGATCCAGCCCATTTGGGGCTCCACACTAAGCATTGTGTCTGCGTGAGATTTTCTCTTCCTCTCCTTCTGCTGCTCCTGCTCCTGCTCTCTCTCTCTTTCTTTCTCCCTCTCTCAAATAAATAAATATATTTTTTTAAATGGGAAAAAAGTGAATATCCACTATGATGGTTGAATTTTATAGTTGTATATAATGAATTATTTTTCAGCTATTAAAAGTGAATTAGAGCTAGATTGAGGTACTTTGCAGAATTTCTATAAGGTATTATTGCGTTAAAAGGAAAAAAATCAGAGAAGTATATGTAATAAGATTTTTTGGGTAGCAAATCATGAAAACAATCTCTTTATGCATGTGCATTCTGAAAAATATGGTGGGATAGTACTACACTTTTAACATGATTTTCTTGGAAAAGAAAGAATAAATGTGAAGAAGGGAAGGAGGGAAATGTGGTATCAAGAACCAAGAAAAGGAGGGGCACCTGGGTGGCTTAGTCAGTTAAGCATCTTCTTTCAGCTCAGATCATGATCCCCGGGTCCTGGGATTGAGGTCTGCATTGGGCTCCCTGCTCAGCTGAGAGCCTGCTTCTTCCTCTCCCTATGCTCCTCCCCACGCTCATGCATGTGCTCTCTCTCCCTCTTTCTGTCAAATACATAAATAAAATCTTTAAAAAAAAGAATAAAGAAAAGGAAAAACAAGCAATAACAGACTCTAAGGAACCAAAATGTCCAAGATATGATCACATTTATTCATCTATGTAAAGTAGTATTATCTATTCTTACGCTTTCTGGAAGAAGAGAAAGATTGATATTTCACCATTAATAGGCTTATTTATAAATGCGATGAAAGCCCCAATAATGGACAGGCAGTTTTACTTTATGAGAATATCAGGCTCCAAAAATGTGGAATTAAATGGAAAATTTGGGTTTAAGAAGGGTGTGGTATGTCTAGGCTACATTTGTATCCTGCAGATCAGAGAGGGCATAGGCAAGATGCTGTCCTTACTTTGACCTTACCTTACCTGGAACAGTAGTGATGAATGCAGGGCTTGGGTTTTTCCAAAGGGAGAAACTCTACACATTTCAAAAAAGGAACCAGCAAGATTGTATTTACATAAGGGTCTCATCATGCTGCTTTGCTTTCTCCATTGACAGCTGGAGCCAATTGTATGGAAGGCTGTGGCAAGCGGCCATCTGTATACAAGAATATAAACAAATTTCTGCTTTGTGGAACGTGTCCCTAGGTTTGAAAAAACATTTTGACGTCTGGGTCCCAAATGAAGAGATTCTGATTCAATTGGTATGTGATTGGGGCTCGGTTTTTAATATATAGCGGTAAAGAAATACAGAGATAGAGGGAGAACTTAATTCCCAGGTCATTTTATTGCTCAGATGGAATTGTAGAATTGTAACCAATTTTGAAATCTATCTAATTTTACTGCTATTACACACCATTACACATCTAGCTTAGTTTCTAGAAGGGCCAAGATCCAATGAGGACTGCATCATTTAATGCTCACTGGTCAGTAAACTAGGGCATGGGTTAAAGATGGATTAAAAGGGATGGTGATGGTGATGTTTGTCATCAAGTTAGTATGTGTGAGGCAAGACACAGACTAACATAAAAGAGCTGAACCTTGTATTGTGGTCAACGTTGACTTTACATTGGAATCACCTGGGGGACATCTACTACTACTGATGCTTCCCCTCCCCCAAGGTTCTGAGGCAGTTGAACTGGGCAATTTTATTTTTTTCTTAAAAATTTGTTTATTAGAGAGAGAGAGTGAGAGAGAGAGAGCACGTGAGGTGGGGAAATGGGCAGAAGGAGAGGGAGAGAGAGAATCTCAAGCAGATTCCCCGATAAGCATGGGGCCTGATGTGGGGACTTGATCTCAGGACGCTGAGGTCATGACCTGAGCTGAAATCAAGAGTCAGACACTTAACCAACAGAGCCACCCAGGTGCCCTGGTCTGGGCAATTTTAAAGGTTGCCAGTTGATTTTATTATGTAGCCAGGGTGAAAAACCACTGATCTAAGAGAAAATAGTACGGAAAAAAAAAAAAAAAGTATAAAGGTACAAAGACACTTCGAGATGGATGCCATGCCATTCATTTATTTATTCCTGCAATGGGGCATTCAATTTAGTCATTCTTTTCATTACGTTCAATTAATTCAGTGTTAAGAACCTACTTTGTGTTTGGCACTAAATTAAGGGCAGAGATTCTCCACTCAATCACCATGGGATACCTAAAATGCAAATCGGTTTTCAGTACTTTCTCCTGTGCCTGGAAGGTGTCTCTCATTCTGACTCCAGCTCTGTTAGAAAGAGAAGGAAATTTTCTGTTCTATTCTCTCCTTCACTCTCTCTCTCTTTTCCCCCCTTCCTCTTGTTTGGTTTTAGCGAAGTAAGCAGGACAGAGATAGGAAAAAAAGACTAGGAAACTTCCAGTGAGTATATGTTTTACATTAGGAAAGGGTTAGCATTTCATAGTTGGAAACTCACAAATCTGTGGAGGGATTATTAAATCCATCTTACAAGTGAAGAGACTGACACTCAAGAAGTAAGTAACTTGTTGAAGGTCAAAAAGCCACCTTTCAAAAACTAATGATGTTCTGTACGGTGACTAACGTAGCATAATGAAAAAAGGGGGGGGAGCCACCTATTTGCAAAGGTGGATATAAACTGCAAAGTTCTTCTCAGAAAACTTTCAATTACACATCTCTAAAATCAAAAAAGTAAAATTATGCCTCCACTGGAAACTTTAAGTGTGTATTTGGCGGGTGTCTGGAAAGGTAGTTTCTTTAAAATTTCTTCATGTATCTTACATACTCATTTGGATTTTTATGTCATTCCCTGTATGCTACTTAAAATATAAAGATTGTGGGGGCACCTGGGTGGCTCAGTCGGTTTAATGTCTGCCTTCAGCCCAGGTAATAATCCTGGGGTCCTGGGATGGAGCCCTGTGTCCTGCTGAGCGGGGAGCCTGCTTTTCCCTTTGCTCCTCCCCCTTCTTGTCTGTACACTTTTGCTCTCAAATAAATTCCTTAAAAATTGTAAAAAATAGAAATTGTGTTTAATTTAGTATTAGGAAAAATTCTTTAAGAATTTTTTTAGTATAATCGACACACAAAGAATAATCTTACATTTCTTCTTTAATGGGTACAATTCCAAGTTTATCAATTTCAGAAAACTGTGGTAAGGACAACTGACTGTACATATAAATTTCAGTATCCAGGAAAATTGTTATCCACTCTCTTGTGATCACTAAATTTCAGGATTTTGTACTAACATAAATCTGGGGATACAAATGGCAATAGGTCCTTTTTCACTACGTTTTGGGACATCTTGCTGAAAGAGACTCTCAACTCTTAACCTGAATTGCAAAGGTTTTGGCATCCACTGACCAGTCCTGCTCTCTGATGATGCTCTTTACTCCTAACAGTGTAATTCTCATCTCATGAATCAAGAATCTCAATTGACTCATGGTCCCTATTATTAACTCCCTTCATCCAATTAAAACTTCATTTTCAGTGTAGTGATCATGTATGTATTTCAACCACTCTGTTTGCAGCACTCTGAGCCTTTGTGATTATTCAACTCTTGTAATTATCTGTTTAATTTGTACATTCCCTGCTGGTATAAGCTCCAGGAAGGTAGGAATTTTATCTGTATTTTTAACTAATGCAACTCCCACACTTAACATTTTGCCCTGTGCATATCAGACATTTTGTTGAGTGATTGCAATATAGGACATTTCCAAATAACTTACTCCTAAAATTTACTTTTTACATTCCAACCTTCACTGAACTTGGAGAAAGCCTGAAGTAATTTTTAATTTCATTGCTTGTCCTATCCACTATTTTTTAATTGCATAATATCCTAACAGCTTTTGAGAGATTTGTTTGAAATGTTGCTATGTGAATGATGACTTATTGCCTAGGAATTTTAAGAAACAAAATTCCACCCAATATTTGGGATTATTTATGTCTTTATATAAAAAAGTTAGAATATAACATCATCATATGAGCATCAAAGTTCACCAACATTGCTAGTATTAATAACTTCTGTGGACTATAAATTCACCCGTTTGGATTCTAGTAAGACCATCTCAAGGATATATCAACGAGAGCTGATGGACAATGGTCATGATCACTATTCATTTCTGTTTTTTGGTATGTTTTTATTGGTTTCAGACATCTTTTTAAATGATTAAGATTTAGTGTTGCCTAAGGTCAAGTAAACCCATCCCGAGTTGGAACCAGTCACAGACCTGCTCTTTGTCTGATGCTGTCCATTCTGATTTCAAAGTAGAGGCTCTTTTCCACTTTTCCCTGTTGTAATTTGCAAGTTCTGTCAGAATGGAAGAAGCATAAAGAAAATGGCTCACTCTTCCTCTGGTATATACTCTATCTTGTGAGAATTTATGGTAGGTAGTACTTGAGAACAGGGCCTGCATGGCAATTCGGACAGCATCTCTCCTGCTGTATATCATCCCATTTTCTTCTTTGCCACACTGTAAATCAGCTTTGCAAATAGCCACTCATGCAGGGAAGTAACCCTTCAGGCTGGATAGCATAGTGCTTTCTAATCTTGTATATGTTTTAGTAAGCTGTGTCTGCTAAATACACCGTATTTTCTTATTGTCATCCCAAACCACAATTAATATTAACTGACAAGTGATAACAGTCTCAAAACTTTTGGGGCAAAGAAATGATGTTATTGCACACCGCTTTGTTAGGCAGGGTGTTATGTGGGTAATTAATAATTTTAGGATATCTAAATACCTATTCTAGAGAGTCGAGGTAGAAAAGCTTTACCAGGGGTGGGTGAAAAAGAAACAAAATGTGGTATAGTAAGATGCAGCAGCTAAAATATAACCTTGGCATAAAGAAGAACAGGCACAAAATACAAAATAGTTCTTTTCAAGAAAAGTTTTGCGCTGATCCAACAGAGTTTAAAGTAGAGCTGCATGCCAGGGTAAGGCTCTATAAAAAGAATTATCTGTGTATGTGTTTATGGTTTTCAAAGCCAGAACTAGTTCATGTGCCCACAGCTTTGATGGCTTCGAGGGGATGGGAAGCAGCGGGAGTTAGGAGGGAGTGTGGACTAGCCAGCGGCTCCTGGGCTCCTCAACTCCTCGGTGTTAGCTGAAGAGCTGGCCTAGCCTCTTGCCTGGGGCTGAGAAACTGTAGTCAGCCTAGATCAAGGTCCTGGGGAGGGACTGAGCAGGTGGTTTGATTTGAAAGATTCAAACTGGCACCAAGTCAAGTAGGTGAGCCAGGTGGGGCAGAGGCAAGCATGGCAAGAGCTCCATGATCCTGTGACTTTGAGAGGTGTATTTGACCTTAAAGGTATTTTTGGTTAAGGACTGCTCTGTTTTGCTTTTTCTGCTCCCCTGTGCACTGGAATTCTCACGTCTAAAAGGTTCAGAATGTTGGGAAAGAGACTTATTGTCTACTACTTATTGTAGTATCGTATCCTTATTCCCAGGAAGAGTCTTCGTGTCCTGAATTAGAACTAGTTACCGATCTTTGACCTCAATGGTAAAATCATGGTGCTAGTGAAGGGGGAATT
Organism: Neogale vison; assembly: GCF_020171115.1. Classification (NCBI taxonomy): domain Eukaryota; kingdom Metazoa; phylum Chordata; class Mammalia; order Carnivora; family Mustelidae; genus Neogale; species Neogale vison. The sequence continues at coordinate 72,282,785 of NC_058091.1, read as the reverse complement.
TTAAAGCCACGGATGTATCTGCGCTGCAGCAGTAAAATTCTAACCTGAGAGGATCCATAAAATCTGCAGCTCTCCTTACTTTGCCCTTGACTCTGTCAGCTCCCTTACTTAAAAAAAGGATGTGGGGCAGACGGATAAGATGGGTTCCCCAGAGTATATCTACTCCCTCTTCAACCTGTCTTGGGTTGACAGTTTATGTAACACTAACTCCGAATGTGTGGCACTGACAGTTGTCAAATTAATATTTATACAGAATTTGTTCCATATGCAAAAAGAGTCAGGCTCAAGTTTTTAAACAATGGACACCAGTTTTACAGTTTGGGATGCTTTAAATATCATCCCAGTAGGACTGAATCTTCACTTGGCATAGAAGTGTGGTATATAAGCGGGTGCTGGGCCACTTATAGTGCTCAGTCATTATGTGTCTCTCACAGGATAACTTTATTATTATCCCTCAAGAGAACTGTGAGACTTTCAAAAGTATTCTTTTTCTCTCTTGTCTGACTCCAGTCATACACTGTCTCAGAAAGGAGACTTAACTAAGTGTTCGTTTTCCCCATAACTTTTGTACAATGCCATCAAGGCTTCAGCATTTGGAATAAACCCAAAAGCTTCCTTTAGGGCCATTCACTATCCAAAATATCTCTTTTCTACATTTACAATTTTAGTATATGTGCTGCCGAAGCGAGCACTCTTTTCTACATTTACAAAATGGACAATAAGCTTATGGTATCATTATTCCAAGAAATTGCACAAGCTGAAAATATGTGCAGAATTAAAAGGTATATAAAATATTTTTATTTTTATTTTATTATTTCTAAAGATTTTATTTATATATTTGACAGAGAGAGACACAGAGAGAGAGAGGGAACACAAGCAGGGGGAATGGGAGAGGGAGAAGCAGGCTTCCTGCTGAGGAGGGAGCCCGATGTGGGGGCTCAATCCCAGGACACTGGGATCATGACCTGAGCCAAAAGTAGACATTTAACGACTAAGCCACCCAGGCGCCCCCTTAAAAATATTTTTAAAACAGTTAGACATGTCTAAGGAATGTCTCTATCACTTGAAAATCTTATGGAAGAACATTATTTTTTATAACAGTTGAATGGTCAGAGCCAAACTCTATATCTGGAGCCATGAAGATATTTGAGAAATAAGGGTTTGGTCAATGGATAGTCACTAGACAACTTCTGGGCTGAGAAATAAGACCAACAGGACTTCAAAAATGTAATAAAAAGGGGAAGGACCTCTTTCTTTCGTTTTACCATCAGATACTTTAGTTACCCTATGTATTTTTCCTTTATGACACTTAGTGAGTTTAGAATTATTCATATTTAAGTTAATAATGTCTGCTTCCCAAATAAACTCTAAAATCCACAAGGGCAGGAACACTGCTCATTTTCCTCATCTTGAATCCTCTATACACCGTGCATAATGCACAGAGTGTGCGCAAGGTGAGTACTCAACACATTTTTGTGAAAGAATAAATGAATGAGTGGAAGAATGAATGAGTCTCATAGATAAGAAGAGGTATAGACAATGAAGGGAGTTAAATGCAAGGATACTGTAGGGGCGCCTGGGTGGCTCAGTGGGTTAAAGCCTCTGCCTTCAGCTCAGGTCATGATCCCAGGGTCCTGGGATCGAGCCCCGCATGGGGCTCTCTGCTCAGCGGGAAGCCTGCTTCCTCCTGTCGCTCTGCCTACTTGTGATCTCTGTCTGTCAAATAAATAAATAAAATCTTTAAAAAAAAAAAATCCAAGGATACTGTAGAGAGTTGGCAGATAGAATGGTAGACTAGAGTTTCTGTGCCCTGGACCATTGTTTATAGCTTGTTGGGTAACAGTGGCTTGAGTACCCAGGTGCTGGCCATGGCCAGGGAGCCTTGTGACACGAGAGGTAACTCTTCTCTGTGATCATGATGTTGGCAGCAAAGCTGTCTTCTCACCCTGGATTCGGATTACACATAGTGTATACAGTAATTGTGCAATAAGCCAGGTGAGCAGTAAACAAAAGCTGTTTTCATTTCTTAAACTTCCTAGGCAATTCTTCAGCATAAGAGATGATAAAAATTTTGGCAGACAAAATGTTTTAAACATTTTCAGGGTGGTTAAGAATATGTTATTATTGTAATTCCTCAAATTTTTGGAATTTAATTGTATGTGCAATAGGAACAAATCCATGCTGACCTAAATAGTTGGTTGTGTAATAATTAATACACGTAATAAAGACATTGAAGGACCATCTTAGCTAATAATAGCAAGTTTATCTTCCTTAAACGGACTATTTCTTCTAAAACAATTTGCCATGTAATTTATTTGGGCTACTTTGCATTCACAAAATTTCTTTATGTACTGTCTATTGGAAGCTATTTGTCTTCTTTTGTTAAAAGGCTTATAAATTTCAGTTTTAAAGCCAATTAAAGAGAAAATAACCAACTGAACTAACCATAATTTATTTAGCTAACTGACGAGCTTTTGCATGTAAAAAATTTTTAAAAGATATATATTTTATGTTTTATTTTGTCTTAAAGGCTTTCATTGTACTTGAGACTTCAGTGGCTCTGATATATAATCTGAAGAATGGGGTGACTCATTTAATGGTTACTCTTTTTTTATGGAGGTGTTGTACTGTAAGCGAAAGACTATCAGTCATGAAATGCTGAAAACAAAGCTATATTAAGGGATTTGTTTACTATTTACTAAAATGTTTAAAAAATGTCTAAATGGCTTCAGAAAACATTTACTTATTTATTTTTAAAGATTTTATTTATTTATTTGACAGAGAGAGATCACAAGTAGGCAGAGAGGCAGGCAGAGAGAGAGGAGGAAGCAGGCTCCCCAGCGAGCAGAGAGCCCGATGCGGGGCTCGATCCCAGGACTCTGGGATCATGACCTGAGCCAGAGGCAGAGGCTTTAACCCACTGAGGCACCCAGGCGCCCCAGAAAACATTTCTTTAAATCCAGGCTGGATATTGGGATATAGAGATGAAAAATGTAATTTGTTCTGCGGAAGCCACTGTCTAGTAGGGAATATAGATAAGGAAACCAAGCATTTCATTCCAGTGTGATGAGTAATATAATGGAGGAATTCACATGATATTTAAAGATGAGAGCAGAGCGTTAGAGGCATATTTTTTTTATCCTGAAAATAATTTATTTTGTTGTCAAAGAAGATTTTCTAAAGGTGGTTATACTTGATGTGTTTCTTGAAGAAAAAGAAGATACCAGCCAGGAGGAGATTTTGTGTGTGTGTGTGTGTGTGTGTGTACACCAGCCTATGGTTTTGGTATTTCAAATAGAGAAAATAGCATGTGCAAAGATATTAAGGCATCAAATAGCTCTTTATCACTTGTAGCTTTATGTAGTGTTAATGTTTAGTGATCACGGATGAGAAACTGGGGGAGATAAAAAGGAGCCAGATCATTGAGAACCTTATAAAACATGCTAATTTTAAGCTGAATGTGGAAACACTGAAGAGGTTTATACAGTATAGTTTCTTTTTTCTTTCTTTAAAAAAAACAAACAATAAAACCCACATGCCATCTTTTAATGTACATAGGCATATGGCTTTCTTTAAAATATTTTGAAATTCAAAATAAAAATTATTATTGCAAACAGTATAATCTTATAATCTCCAGTAAGATTTTCCAAATTATCATAAACATGATTTATTTAATTAAAGAAGTCTTTCTTTTTTTCACCCGTCTTCTGTAACATTTGGATGGGATTATATGATTTCCTTCCAGTCACTCCATGAAGAGTAACAGCTCTAGCATCTGTGTGGCGTGTAGATAAAGTTTCAGAATAAACTGGGTGGATCTGCTAGGACATTATCAGGTATTACAGGTAAGAAGTGATAAGTACCTGAGCTACGGGAGCAGTGATAGGCGCGGAGAGGTTGGGGTTGATTTAAGAAGGTTAGATTGGTAAGACTGGATGTAAGACTGGATGAGAGAGGGAGTGGGGGATGGAAAAGATAAAGCAGTTAAAGTTGATTGCTCAGTTTCTGGCTTACCTTAATAGTTAGTGACCCACATCAAAGTGTTTTGAAGGAGTGGGTATGGAAAACAAGTAGGAAAAATGGTGAGTTCAGCTGGGGATCTATTGATTTAAAGATGAATGATGTGGGATACACATATGGGCACATGTGTTGGAATTCAGGAGGGAGATCTGAGAGGCAAATACAGATTTGAGATTCATAGCTGAAATCAGAGACTTGACTAAGGTGTTCCAGGACACAGGGTTAACTGGAATCAGAAGGGACAAGGGAAGGAACTTGGGGAAAAACACACATTTACAGGGAACAGAGAAAGGTGAAACTGAAAAGAGACTGAGAAAGAGTATCAGCCACAGCAACTTCTTTCAAGATACGTCTCCAAAGGCAAAGGAAACAAAAGCGAAAATAAACTTCTGGGACTTCATCAAAATCAAAAGCTTCTGCACAGCAAAGGAAACAGTCAAAAAAACAAAGAGGCAACCCACGGAATGGGAGAAGATATTTGCAAATGACAGTACAGACAAAAGGTTGATATCCAGGATCTATAATGAACTCCTCAAACTCAACCCACACGAAACAGACAAACACATCAAAAAATGGGCAGAAGATATGAACAGACACTTCTCCAATCAAGACATACAAATGGCTATCAGACACATGAAAAAATGCTCATCATCATTAGCCCTCAGGGAGATTCAAATTAAAACCACATTGAGATATCACCTTACACCAGTTAGAATGGCCAAAATTAACAAAACAGGAAACAACATGTGTTGGAGAGGATGTGGAGAAAGGGGAACCCTCTTACACTATTTTTCTTTTTTTAAGATTTTATTTATTTGTCAGAGAGAGAGAGAGGGAGAGAGAGCGAGCACAGGCAGACAGAATGGCAGGCAGAGGCAGAGGGAGAAGCAGGCTCCCTGCTGAGCAAGGAGCCCGATGTGGGATTCGATCCCAGGACGCTGGGATCATGACCGGAGCCGAAGGCAGCTGCTTAACCAACTGAGCCACCCAGGCATCCCAAGAGTATTATTTTTCTTAAAAGATTTTACTTATTTATTTGAGAGAGAATGAGAGAGAGTGCAAGAGTGGGGAGGGTCAGAGGGAGAAGCAGACTCACTGCTGAGCAGGGAGCCTGATGTGGGACTCAGTCCTGGGACTCCAGTATCATTACCTGAGCCGAAGGCAGTTGCCCAACCAACTGAGCCACCCAGGCACCCCAAGAGTATTATTTAAGTAGGAATTAAACTAAGACATTCAGAATCTTGGAACATGATTGAGGAAATAATTTCAAAATAGAAGAAATCATCACAGGGACAAAAGTGACTGTGCAGTCAAGGAAGATGAGGATCTACAAATGTCCCTTCAAGTTAGGACTTAAAAAGTCATTGTTGGAAAAGCAGGATCAAACCTAAAAATTCAGAGAATAAATTGATGGTTGCTAGAGGTAGGGGGTAGGAATTGGGGGGGATGGCCAAAATGGGTAAAGGGGAGTGAAAGATACAGATCTCCAATTACGGAATGAATAAGTCACAGGAATCAAAGGCACAGCCTAGGAAATATTATGGTCAGTGATATTATAGTAGTATTTAATGGTGATAGTTGGTAGCTATATTTGTGGTGAGCATAGCATAATGTCTAGAGTTGTTGAATCACTATGTTGTACACTTGAAACTAATGTAACATGATGTGTCAACTATACTCAATAGAAATTTAAGAAAGTCATTGTTGACTAGATTACCTCCATGTGGAAAATCAGGTGATACTGTAATGATTTTTAAGGAAAAGGATTTCTCTTGAAAGGATAAAACCAATCAAACCAAACTAAAACCAATTTGGTACCAGCAAATTATTTCTTTGTACTTATTTTTCTAAATGTTACAAGACGCTTTGGTCATTTGGTTGGAAAAAAAAAAGAAGGGGAGGAGTTATGTTTGCTGTACCAACATCCTTATTCATTCAATATTGATTTTAGTAAATCCGTATAATCAAAATGATGAAATTGGCCTCTCAGATTCTATTTATTTTCATTATATTATTTGTATTTCTTTTCTAAATTTAAACCTGAATGTCATTTTCTAGAATAGCATTAATGCTTTTAAATTTAAAATGTAGGTATTATCAGGTGAATTTTTTCCCCAGCTTATTAGAGATATAATTGACATATAACACTGTGTAAGTTATGGTGTATGATGTGATGATTTGACATAAATATATATATTGTGAAATGATTACCACAATAAAGTTAGTTAACATATCTATCACCTCACATAGTTAACTTTTTTTTTTTTTAATGGTGAGAACTTTTAAGATCTATTCTCAGAGCAACTTTCAAGTACACTATACAGTATTGTTAACTGCAGTCACCATGCTATATATTAGCTCTTCAGAACTTAATCATGTTATAACTAGAAGTTTGTACCCTTTGACCACCTTTACCCATTTTCCTGTACCACTCTCTTCTGGCAACCACCAATCTACTCTGTTCCTTTTTCTTTTCTTTCTTTCTTTCTTTTTTTTTTTTTTTCTTAAACTATTTATTTAAGAGAGAGAAAGAGGGAGGGAGAGAGAACACACACACATGGGAGTGGGGTGAGTCAGAGAGAAAGGGAGAAGCAGACTCCCCGCTGAGCAGGTAGCCAGATGTGGGTGTGATCCCAGGACCCTGGAATCATGACATGAGCCAAAGGCAGATGTTTAACTGACTGAGCCACCCAGGTGCCCCTTACTCTCTGTTTCTATGAATTCATTTTTGTTTTTGTTTTTTAGATTCCTCATATAAGTGAGATTATACCCTATTTTACTCTTTCTGACTTACTTCACTTAGCTCAATGTTCTCAAGGTCCATTCATGTCACCAATGGCAAGATTTCCTTCTTTTTTATGGTTGAATAGTATTCCATTATACATATAGGACATCTTTCTAATCCGTTCATTTATCAATGGATACTTTGGTTGTTTCTGTGTCTTGGCTATCTTAAATAATGCTACAATGAACACAAAAAAGATGCAGACATCTTTTTGAAATAGTGATTTCACTTCTCAGAAGTGGGATTGCTAGATCCTATGACAGGTATATTTTTAATTTTTTTAAGCTTTTATTTATTTATTTGACAAGAGAGTGAGAGAGGGAAGACAAGCAGGGGGAGTGGGAGAGGGAGAAGCAGGTTTCCTGCTGAGCAGGCAGCCCCAAATAGGACTTGATTCCATGACACTGGGATCACGACCTGAGCCGAACGCAGACAATTAACCATCTGAATCACCCAGGTGCCCCTATTTTTAATTTTTTTGAGGAACATTCTTACTGTTTTCTATAGTGGTTGCACCAAGTTGCATTTCTACCAAAGGTGAGGAAGGGTTCACTTTTCTCCACATACTTGCCAGTATTTGTTATCTCTTTTTGATAATAGCCATTCTAACAGAAGTGAGATGATATATATGGTGTGGAATTTAACACTAACTTTAGATGAAACTAAGAGAATATAATTCTTTTCAAACCCATAGAATCTCTCAGGAAGAGGAGCTTTCCTAAGTTAATCAGTAAATTAAAAGCATCGAGGAAAATTTATGCCCAGGGCTGGTTTTCTCCCCAGCTCATTTAGGCTTTCAGTTAACTCTTAAATGTGGAAAACACTGTACATCAAGTTTCAATCTGGTGACAATGAAGATAAGAGGAAAAAAATATAAAGACTTACCTGTATTACCTAACAGTATTGTTTTAAGCAATAGACCAATTTCTATTTCAAAGTAAAATGATCACAAAAGCTCAGAATAGCCTTAGGCAATTCAGGAGAGGTGAGAAAGCACTGAATTCGATGCCAAAGATGAAATCTCATGAGGAGAACAGGTGAAATGTGGCAGAAGGAGTAATATTTTGGACCTAGGAATGACTAGGATGTTTCCAAGAGGCTGCCTACTCCCTAAAAAAGGATTGTGTGAATTGTGTTTCCTAGATATACAGCACCTGCAATGTAGGTGTTTAGGCATTTTGGAGAAGTTGAATTGATTATTTATTTCATTCCAGGCCAATGTATATATTTCTCAATAAATAGAATATCTCCAAAATTAACAAAGGAACGTTCCAGAAAATGTGGCACTTCCTAAGCCAGGGTCTCCTTTGTGAATGAGAAGATGTATTTTTACTTCTATCTCTCTTATTCACGCAATGGGCAGACATAAGACTAAAGAAGATAATTTTTGTTCTCTGAAAAATCTAGTAGAGCTGGTTTTAGCTATTGGCCTTTGGAATATCCTCGGGGCTTTGATGTCCTCTAATCCAACTTGTGAGGGACAGAAGAGCTCTTGTCTCTCCAAGCTCAGAGAGGTACTCTACTCTAGGCTTTAAGTGACAGTTAGATGTACAAAACTTTCCAGAAATTCCCCATGAAACTATATTTGGAAGTAGGAATTTCCTTTTTAATTCTTTTTTTTTTTAATTTTTTAGGGGCGCCTGGGTGGCTCAGTGGGTTAAGCCGCTGCCTTCAGCTCAGGTCATGATCTCAGGGTCCTGGGATGGAGCCCCACATCGGGCTCTCTGCTCGGCAGGGAGCCTGCTTCCCCCTCCCCCTCTGCCTGCCTTTCTGCCTACTTGTGATCTCTCTCTGTGTCAAATAAGTAAAATCTTTAAAAAAAATTTTTTTTTATTGTTTATAAACATATATTTTTATCCCCAGGGGTACAGGTCTGTTAATCGCCAGGTTTACACACTTCACAGCACTCACCAAAGCACATACCCTCCCCAGTGTCCATAACCCCACCCCGCTTCTCCCAACCCCCCTCCCCCCAGCAACCCTCAGTTTGTTTCGTGAGATTAAGAGTCACTTATGGTTTGTCTCCCTCCCTATCCCATCTTTTTTTTTTTTTTTTTTTTTAATTTTTTTTTTTTTTAAGACTTTATTTTATTTATTTGAGAGAGAGAGACAGTGAGAGAGAGCATGAGCGAGGAGAAGGTCAGAGGGAGAAGCAGACTCCCCATGGAGCTGGGAGCCTGATGTGGGACTCGATCCCGGGACTCCAAGGTCACGCCCTGAGCCGGAGGCAGTCGTTTAACCAACTGCGCCACCCAGGCGTCCCCCTCCCTATCCCATCTTGTTTCATGGATTCTTCTCCTACCCACTTAAGCCCCCATGTTGCATCACCACTTCCTCATATCAGGGAGATCGTATGATAGTTGTCTTTCTCCGCTTGACTTATTTCGCTAAGCATGATACGCTCTAGTTCCATCCACGTTGTCGCAAATGGCAAGATTTCGCCTTTTTAATTCTCATTGATTTAAGAAATGGTCTATATAGAAATCAATTAGAATTTTTACCTAAATATTTCAATAATCTAGCACTGTGCATCTGACTTAGGATAACCCTTGAAAATCACTGCATATGTCCATATAAGTACATAGATCACATACACATGAATATGAGATTTTCAGGGTGTGACCCAAGAAAATATACAGTTATACTCTGTGATGGAAAATTTTGGTGTCTGATATTTAAATCTATAGAATAATTTCCATCTTGCTACATTTGGGTAGAGAAATTTTATAAGAATGATGCAAAGTTACTTTAGAAAAAACACATACTTCCTTAGAAAGACCATCAACCAAAGATAACCAAAGGTTGCTTATCAACAAGGAACAGGTAATTGTTCAATTTTTTTGATCTTTTGAAATGTCATAGGAATAGCTAGTTATTGCATAAAATTTATTAGCAGTTTTAAATATGGGAGGGTTGCTAGAATTAAACAGTCTTAGAGTGTCAAAATCTCCATTTGGATGGGATGCCTGGATGGCTCAGTTAGTTGAGGGTTTGACTTTGACTCAGGTCCTAATCTCAGCATCCTGGGATTGAGCCCTGTGTGGAGCTCCACACTTGGCGGGGAGTCTGCTTGTCTCTCTCTCTGCCTATTCCCCCACTGTGATCTCTCTCTCTCATTCTCAAATAAGCAAATGAAATTAGATCTCCCTTTGGAATGAATAAAATTGCCACTAAAAAGGTTGAGGTACTTCCTTAGCTATTATTTGTCAAACCCTGGGTATAGAGGATGACATCCTTCTGTTGTCAGATGCCTACAATTCCTGTTCAAAAATATTCAGTGATTGCATATTTGCTAGCAAATAACCCTTCCCCCAGTGTTAACTTGACAAAAATCGTAATAATTTTAAGGTTCTTTCTTGAATGTCACCTCTTCATGAAGACTTTTCTGAATCTTTTCAAATGAGTATAATCTCTCCTTCCTCCAACTCTACCAACTGCCCTACTCTTCATGTTGTTAGACTTACTTAATCTGTTCATTTGTCACAATATTTTGTGGTAAATTTCCTTGAGGTCACAGAGTTTCTTCTTTAGCTTTGTATTGTCTATCTCCTTAGCCAATATTAGATGGATGAGGTAAATAGACAGATAATAGTTAATGTTGGAATATTTTATTTTCAATTGAAATTATATAGAGGAGAAGCAGGCAGACAAAAAGGGATTTTGAAAGATAATAAATTTGAAATAAATTTGAAATTTTGAGAGATAATAAATTAAGTATTTAATTAATTAAAAGATCATCATCATCATCAATATACTAATGGTCTGTAATTGAAAGTATTATGCCAGTCCATGTGGCAACTAGGTTATTTTTTGGTCAACACATGCTTTTTACTCTTGTCACAATAGCTTGATTATTATATTTTGATCTTAATTCATGTGCCTTATACTGCTGTGTCCTAGAATGATCATGTCTTAATCTGACAAGAGGAGGAAAAGTTCAAGAGTTTATTTATGGAGTCCAACTTATTTTAGGTTTAAGATCACCTCACCCCTGAACTTTTAAGAATTTTTAAAAAAGATTTTATTTATTTATTTGAGAGTGAGAAAGCGAGTGAATGCAAGTGTGCAAGAGCAGGAGGGTGGTTCAGAGGGAGAAGCAGACTCCCTGCTGAGCAGGGAGCCTCATATCGGGCGCCATCCCAGGACCCCGAGATCATGACCTGAGCAGCATGCAGATGCTTAACTGGCTGAGCAACCCAGATACCCCACCCCTGAAGTTTTAATCAACTATTTAGTTCATCTCAATCTTTGGCATTTGTATACTTTCAGCCTCTGAAAGTAATGTTTCTTCTCACTTTGGATCCCATTTTAGGACCTGCAGTTCTGAGAGTTTTGGATCCCAAATCCCTCTTGGCTCTCTTAGTTACTCATAGCCCTGGCATGATCTTTGTAAGGTCCTTCTTAGGTATTTTTATTAGATTAAAGAGAAAGGCAGGTGGGAGGATAGTAAAGAAGAAAATAAATTTGATTGCCTTTAGGTGTTACCTAAATTCATGTGATTCTGGGAGCACGTGACTGCCTCAGTCAGGGGAGCACGTGACTGTTGGTCTTGAAGTTGTGAATTTGGGCCCCACATTGGGTGTAGAAACTACTTAAAAATAAAATATTAAAAAAAATTATGTGATTTTTTTTTAAAGATTTTATTTATTTATTTGACAAATGGAGATCACAGAGAAGCAGGCAGAGAGAGAGGAGGAAGCACGCTCCCTGCTGAGCAGAGAGCCCAATGCGGGGCTCGATCCCAGGACCCCTGGGATCATGACCTGAGCCGAAGACAGAGGCTTTAACCCACTGAGTCACCCAGGCACCCCATATTTATGTGATTATTGTCATGCTGTCTTTGTCCTTAATTTTGCCTGATCATTGTTGCTATGCCAAGTGGTCCTGAAATAATCTTAGGGCCCCTTCTGCATCTATAATGATCAAATTCAGTCCAGAAGATTCAAAGCTTGGAGTTTCTATCTTCTTGATTCCTAATGGACTATAACTTCCAATACTTATAAGATACTTATAAGTAAAAATTCACAATCAAGTTATAAGCAATTAATTGATTCAATCTGGAGGACAGAATTTATTTCCATGGAATTTCAAAATCAAAGGAGATGAAATTTCAAAAAGTAGTATTTTGATCCTCAAAACTCCTCTGATTTTATATGCCCTTAAAGGTATATAGAAACTTGAGATATTCTCTGATGATCTATATCATAGCTTTTAGGAAATAAAGATATGAGTAAAAATAAATTGGCAAGAAAGTAAATTAGGTATTTAAAAAACTTGAATATGCATGGTAAAAATGATGATGTCCTTAGTGTTATTTTATTTGAATAAACAGAATAAGTTAATTTTGTAATAATTCTACTTTTATAACTTCTAAAGCAAATTATAAAATTAATTATACCCTCAGGGTACGTGGGTGGCTCAGTCAGTTAAGCATCTGCCTTTGGCTCAGGTCATGATCCCAGGGTCCTAGGATCCAGTCTGGGGTCCAGCTCCTTTCTCAGTGGGGAGTCTCTGGCCATCTCTCTCCCCTCACTCATGCTCTCTCTCAAATAAAATCTTAAAAAAATTATACCCTATAAAGTAAATTTCTTTATAATAAATCTTTTATTAAAAAATGACAACCTAATATCACACAGTTATAAATATTAAAGCTCGGATTTGAAGTATAATATCGTATTCTCTCTACCATTGTCAAAGATGGATTACCTAAGTCTAAACAAAACAACTCAAACACTTGTTGGTGTATGTTTGTGTGTCGGCATATATGTGACAGAGAGGGGGAGAAGAGGAGAAGGAGAGAAATCCCAAGAAGCTTGAGTTTACATTTGGTTGTCCATGTTAGATTACCTTCACACTAATTATTTGTGCAGATCTGGAAGTCCTTTCCAAACTGCATATGAGGATATTTTTAAATTTCATTAGCTGCTACTGCAAATTCATAAATATATTTATAAGTACTTTCAGAGCATTTAAGAATTTAGAGTTCTAGGCAAATTTTGGTATAGATCCTCTTAGAATAGGTGGACCAGCTGGAATTTTTGTGACATTAATATTTAGTTCAAGGGAATTTTACCAAGATCCAGGTTAGAAAATTCCAAACCAAACCAATGGTGTGCAGAGACGATCCTGGAACAAAGAAAGAAATCTATTTGAACAAGAGAGTAGAAGTAGTAATTGGACCTGAAAATAATAGCCTAACAAACAACTACTAAGATTGTATTACAAAGACAAAATCAGCAATAAAAGAAAACAAACGGGCGTCTGGGTAGCTCAGTTGTTGGGTGTCTGACTCAGATCTGGTCTCAGGTTTTGATTTGGTTTTGGCTCAGGTCTTGATCTCACGGCCATGAGATTGAGTCCTGTATTGGGCTCCATACTTGGTGGGGAGTCTGCTTGAGATTCTCTTTCTCCCATTCCTCCTCCCACCCCATGTGCTCTCTCTTTCTCCCCCCAATCTCTCCCTCCGAAATAAATAAATGAGTTGAAAAAGAAAGAAAGAAAGAAAGAAAGGACAAAGCCTAGTGACTAAATCAAGGTCAAGTATGATAATGGTCATGAATCCACATAATCAGCACCAAAGGTAGCCAGGAAGAGGTGAGTGGGAAGCTAAAGTAAATTATTGCATGTCGTGGGTTACTTCAATCTCCTTCCTTCTTCCTTTCCCCCCCTCCTTCCCTGCCTGACTTCCTTCCACTCTCTCTCTCTCCCTTCTTACCTTCTCTCCTTTTTAAACGTCCTACACTCTTTCCCTTTCTTTTAGAAGAATAACCTAGAAGTACCTAGGTGGCTCAGTCAGTTAAACATGTGACTCTTGGTTTCAGCTCAGTTTGTGATCTTTGGGATTGTGAGGATGAGCTCCATGTTAGGCTCTGTGATCAGTGGGGAGTCTGCTTGAAGATTCTCTTCCTCTGCTCCTCCCCTCTCTTCTCTCTCTCTCAAATAAATAAATGAATCTAAAAAAAGAAAAAAAAAGAAAAAATAACTTCTACTATGTGCACCATGCTAAGCACCTATTGGAATAATGAGTACGATGTATTTCCTGCCTAAACAGAGCTCTTAGTTCTTTAATCTAATACTGAACACACGGCTTGTGTTGTAAAGAGTACATCTTTATGGGCAGAAACCCACCCCTGACCTTCAAACTGAAATGACTGTTTTAACTGATGTAATGCCTGTAGCTCATGATGTTATACAGTAGAATTCACATGTAATAGTGGAGCTGAGAGAATTTGATAATGGCTATATGTAGACTTGGTGATCAGATAAGAGAAATTCATAATGAACTTTTAAGTAAGGGTACATGATTTTCTTGTAGTGTAGCTGAGTCCTTTCTACTATAAGAAACATTAGGGTGAAATTTTATGGAATTATATAAAACATATTGAACTACCATTATAATGTGAAGTATAATATCAAATCCCTACTTGGATAGCATACATGCTTAGGCTTAAAATCATTGTATTTCAAGTTGAACTTCATGACAGCTGAATAAGGGATAGGCTATTGCTTTTTTAATTTTTTTTCAAGATTTTATTTATTTATTTGACAGACAGAGACCACAAGCAGGCAGGCAGGCAGAGAGAGAGGAAGGGAAGCAGGCTCCCTGCCGAGCAGATAGCCCAATGTGGGGCCTGATCCCAGGACCATGGGATCATAATCTGAGCCGAAGGGAGAGGCTTTAACTCACTGAGCCACCCAGGTGCCCCAGGATATTGCTAATTCCTTCCCAGTTTTGGGACTGATGAAAGGTCAGTCCTTTCAGATTGTCCAGCACACACTTGTATGAAACCCATATAAATCATCCCCATGTTCAAAAGCAAAGCAACTATAATACAACTCTGTGTATCAAACTGAAAGTGCTTTTCAAAGTAGGGGAGAGAAGAGGAAATGTACATAGTAACAATATGCAAAGTACATGATGAAATAGAAAATTTACCCTGGTAGTTTCTCATTGGACAAGGTATGGATAAAATAGAAAGTTATTCCCTAGAGGATATCAAACCACATAGAACACTTCTCATTTGGATGGAGAGATCTGTGCCATCTGTTCAGTGCTGGTATCCCTTCCTTTTGCTTTATCCCCAGATTTCAGAAAATGTATACTGTGTGCAGCATGGCTGTAATAGATCAGGTTTAGAGAGGGGTTGTGTGAGCATTAGAACATTTCTGAAAGTTGTTTGGAGAGATTGAAATATAGCAAGTGTCACACCTGAAACCTGTACAGAATCAGGGAGTAGGTAGTTGGTTTCGGTTTCGGTGGGTGACCAGAACTTAGAATCCACCTTCCAGCTTCAAAGGAGATTCAGAGATGTGTTTCTAACAAAATTGTAGTTAAAGGGGGATGGCAACGGGAGTATAAATTGCTACCATCTTTTTGAATGAAAAGTTATTATTAAACACTGGCTAGCATTAATTAGTACTTTCTATATGCCAGAAACTATGCTAAGTTATTTATATATAATTTTATTACTATGTGTCAGGAGTCTTAAAAGTGTTAATTTTCTTGACCTGGTATTTTTACATCGAGGAACTTATAGTAATAATTAATGATCCATATAAAGCATTGTGCACTAGAATGTTTGCTACAACATTATACAGCATGGAATCTGAAGCAAATGTCTAACAATGAAGAATGCTTAGGTAAAGTTACACGATGAGATAATATACATTCATTGAAATCATGTTTACAAAGAATATCTAATATAATTGGAAAATGGTCTCCAAGCAGCATTAAGCAAAATTAAAGTAGGGTGCAAAATAATATATATAAGGTATCTTCTATGTTACAATAAACATGTATTTTTATAAAAAGGACTTATGGGGAATACACTGAAGCATTAGTTATGGTTTTATCTGGGTGATAGGAATTCTGAATGAGTTTTATAAATCTTTTAAAATTCATTTCTGTAGTTTGCAAATTTTCCACAAGTAATACATTAATTTATAATTAGAAAACTGAGCTTAGGAAATTTTCTGACAATATAATTCTTGGCTTCTCTGTAGTAAGATTCCCTTCACTTGTCTCCCTGCCCAACTACCTTGTCAATGGGAACTCCTTCTCATCTGATAATGTCTTTGAGGTAATTTTTGAATCTCAGGTTAGATTGATTTTCTTCTGGACTTTGAGTACTTAGTTTCCCTCCTCTTAAGAAACCGCTCCCCATGGTATATTGTTGATGGTGGCACCTTCCTTTGGTGAAGGCCTCCTTTGGGTAAAAACTATCCCATTCTACCTTTAGTTACCCACGGACACCCTGGCTAGCTTCATGCTTTACTGATGGTACTCTGATAGGACTTCTGGGGATATAATGTCTTGAAAGTTACTTGAAATCTTGGGATACCAACAGGGGAAGTCTGGTGCTCCTCTACCCTCAGAGGAGTGGTTGTACTTCTGCACACCTACCAATCTATTTTGAAGGCTTGGCTGGCAAAACAGCATATGAGAATGTTTTCATAAAAGTCCTTAAGTGTCCTAAGTAAATTAAGGATAAAAGACTTTCAGATTAAATGTCGGTGATTGTTACAGATCTTGGAGCATTATGGGGACTCAAGAAATACATGATGAAGGAAGGAACATAGAGGAAGATAAAGGTAGCCTTTACTATAATAAATATTTTTATTAATAGGAAAATACTGCTTTTCAGAAGATAAGATGTGGGGAAGACATATGAGGAAGGTAGGGAAATCATTCTAGGGTAGGAAAAGTTTAGGGACCGTGTCCTTTCTCGGGATAAATACTGTGGATTGATAAAGGACAATGTAGGCTGGTACTATATAAATGTACATAGAAATGTTTGCTCTCAACTCTTCATTAAGAGAAATCATAAATTGTTTCTTCTAAAGATAGAAAAAAGTAAAATTACTTATGACCCAGACCTTCTATGGCTGAGCAGAGCAAGCTGAGTAATGGTCACTGAAAGATAGCGATCCTAATCTCTGGAATTTGTAAATCTTACTTTATTTGAAAAAAAGGGGTCTTTGTGGATGTTACAAAGTTAAGGCTCTTGAGATGGAGAGATTTCCCTAAATTATCCAGTGGGTCCAAAAATACCATCACAAAAGTCCTTATAGCTTTACAAGACAGAGGCAGAAGGAGACTGTATGCAGACACACCTAAAAGACGGGCAAAAGAGGAGGTAATGTGAGCCTGGAGGCAGAGATTGGAGTGATGCCAACACAATCCAAGAAAATGTTTAGAGCCGCCAGAAGGTAGAAGAGACAATGAAGGGTATTCCCCGGGAGGCTTTGGAGAGAACATAGTCCTGCAGACCTCCTGATTTCAGACTTGCTGCCTTCAGAACTGTGAGGGAATATAGTTCTGTTGTTTTAGACCACTAAATGTGAGGTAATTTGTTGCACCCCTAGGAAATGGATACATAAAATAATTCTTACATTGGAGAACAGCCTTATTATGAGTGGTTGGTGAGGTATGGGATTCTAAATGTTGTGCTTGTGATATGCTGAATAGTAAAATCAGTTCTGAAGAGCAGGTAGGCAGTGGGGTTAAGTATCTAGGAGTAAAATGGCAGCAATGAGGTCAGCTCTTGCAGAGAACTGGAGAGTGACAGGAAGGGAGAATAAGTAGGAAAGGGTCTCCTTTTTGAGTGCCCCAGTCTGTCTCTGACTTGAAACATTAAATCTAACCACCTAGGTGAGCTGAAATTGCTCTAGTTACAATACTGGGGGGGATGGAAACTGAACCCTGATACTCTGTGGGTTAGTTACCCAAATCCTGAATTATTTTTCAAATTTTCATAGCTGGGTAAATAGAAATTATGCTATCATTTATCATCGTGGGATCCAATGGAAGAAAAGTTGCCAGACTCATCCTTCTGGACTTGCAGAATAATCATTTTAAAGAAAATGGTTTAAATTACTTGTTTAAAAACAAAACAAAACAAAGAGAATTGTGGCTTCAGAACTCAAACCTGATCTACTCCAAAGCATTCTTTCCTCAAAACTACGTGGCTGCCAGACCTAGTAAATTTACATTTGCCAGACAAATAGAAAAGTTTTCCTTGTTACACAAAGGCAACATTATAATCCAGCTCCACTGATGCAGAGAGATGTGGGACAGATGAAGATAACTCAGGGAATCCACCTGCAGCCGCGGTCTCAGGGAGCCTCCCTCAGTCAGTTGAAATCCCAAACGCTTATCACAAAAGCGAGAGAAATTTGATAAGGACCTGGCAGTTGTGACCAGACTTACTCTTGCTAGAACAAAAAAGTGATACGCAGAGATTGACATACTCTTAAAACGATCAAAAGAGTAAATGCAAAGGTTTTCTTTTCAGAGGTTCCAGTCACACTGAGTGTGGTCAGATAGTGTGAGGGGCCCAGTTAAGTCACTTGTTAGAGTATGTAAAATAAGTTGGGAAAGAAAGGACACGATTGAAAAGAATGGGGTATTTATTTACTGAAAAGACCAATGAAATCAATCCCTTCTGAGTGTAAAAGGAGGAAGGGAGGGTACTCTGCTAGGTATTCAAAATGTGTGGACTCAGGGTTATTTTTAGAAGGCACTTAGTGGATATTTGCCATGGTGTGCACTGAAGGTAATAGAATTATGTCAACTATCACAAAATAATGGTTAAGAAATCAGTACTAATGTTTGCTAATGAAAGTTTGATACATATCATTATTTAGAAATAAGGCAGCAAGAGCTGTAATCAAGGTATATAACATGGAGGGTGACAGTCCCAAACTCCATTCCTTGATGTCAGCTTGGTATACAAAATTCTAGAAGTTAGAGTTGATAAATTTGAAAACGTCATCCAGCCTATCCCCTTATTTTATAGTGGAAGAAAATGAGGCAGAAACAAAGCTACTGAGTTGTTGAAGTTTGCCAAGCTAATTAGAGAATGATCTTGGTTTGCTCATATGTTACCTAAAGATACAAATGCTTTTTATCCAGCTGATTTTTCTCTTGAGCTACCAGGACACACATCCTAGATATTCTAAACCTCCTACTAGGTTGACTCAAACAAAGCAAAGAAAGAAATTTAAAAAAACAAAACAAAACAAAAGGGACAAGACAAAAAAAGCTCGGGACAGCTGAAGAGAGCTTCCTAAAGTAATCAAATGAAAAGGTATTTTGTGATTGAATCATCAACCACAGTAAGTTGAAGAAGGTTCCATTCTTATTTTCAAACTAGAGAAAAAACATATATGCCAGTCTCTAGAACTTTCTTTGTTTGATGCAGAAGTATATTTTTAGCTTTTTTTCGAGGAAATCAGCCTCCAGTCTCTGCATCGTTTTGGCTGGTTTCTACATCCTGCTAATCTATCTTCTGCAGCTTCCCCAAAGCTGCTTATTTTATGGCAAATAATGTGAAAGAATTTTTGAATTTTCTCTGAGATATCCCAAATTTTACTAAGTGCTGATGCTTTTTCCTCAAAAATAATTCTCATGAATGTTCCTTTCTCTATTTCTGTATCTTATAAAAACCGTATTTAATACTTAAACTTTCCTAGGGAGATTGTTTTCAGTACTCTGAAAATCAGTCCCAGAAAACTGATTAAATCATTTACATATTCTTAGTCTGCACCGAAAACCCTTTCTCTCTTAAGTGAGTTTCCATTTTTTTCATGATTTTATGATTTTTCATTCTTTCATAATAGTAGAGCAGAAATACGGTCTACATAGATTTCCCCCTTAAAGTGCCTATTAGAGTTTTCAAAATGCCCAAGGAATTGTTTACGAATGAGATTCTAAAAATAGGTGTATTCACAGTGTGAATACATGTTTGTTTATAGATGTATATAAGCAATGATAAATACGAAATTCACAGATTTTTGAATAGGGAAGAAGCTTAGACTTTGAGCCATATTCATTTGGGACCAAATGTTGGCTCTCCCACTTGCTAGCTGTGTGATCTTGGGCAGTCGCTAAGCTCCTGCAGCTTACTCATTTAAAACATGAAGATAATAATGACTATTTGGAAGCGTTGTTACCAGAATTAACTATGTTAAAGAAATAAAGGGTATGATACAATGTCTGGTACCTGGTGGGTGTCCACAAATGGAGATTAGCATTATTTTCTCATAAGTCATATTACATTTTCAAGAAATTAAGCAGTATTACCTGAAAATATCCAGGCAATTTTCTTACCAATATCTATCCTTTAGAAAATGCTGCTGCTTTGAAGATCATTCATAGATCAAATCTTATGCAGTCATTCTCGAACTTAAGTTTTCTCCTCTGCTCCACTCTAACAAAAATAGCTGCTCTGCTATCACTTTCTGGCTCTTCTACTTGTTCATGCATTGTTTCAGACGGACTGTAACATGTTCTAGAACCATCAGAGGGATTCTGCCCTCTGCAATTGCCTTAGAATCAACTTCTCCCACAATTGGTTGTCACTTGTAACATTTGTTATCAGTTGACCAAAATGCTCAGTGGAACACAGATTAGGTTGTCATGCCTCTGGTGTGTCTGAGGTTCAGAACTTTTTACTGGACACATTCTCTTGTCACTTGATGCTAAGAGGAACATGTCAATAGTAAAACTTATCTGGAAGTTGAATATGATGTTACTGATAGAGTTAGGTGTCACATTATATAGTAGGCAGTAGTGTTGCCTGATAGAACATTGTTTGACTTTGTGCCAAAAACACATTGGGTTCACTATAACTGTCTAGCTCTTCACATGTCAGTATGTCATTTGCTAGCATGCTAAAAATGTAGCAAGTGGCCAGGATTATTTTTAGTTGGAAAAGCTTCATTTACTTCTTATAGGCTAAATAGATCTTTAATGAATAACTTCTATAATTTAACCTTGTTTTTAACAGATGAAAAGGGAATAAATATTCAGTGATTTGAATGATGGGTTCTCTGTAACAATGAAATATTTAAATGCTCTTACCAGGAGCATTAATGGACCATAACGTTTCTTTTGACAACAACAAGTATTTTGTATTAAGTGAGAGTGATCTTTTTTAAGCTGAACATAAAATCACAAACACAGAGAGCTACATTTTGAACTTTTTATTACTTTGAAGTGAGTTTTTACTCAGCTCGTTCACAGAGGTGTTTTCCTTAACTGGTGCATGCATGAAGATCTCTTCTAAATCAGCATTAGTTTCGTGATTAACTTTGAAATAAAACCCCAAATTTTAGTCACTGGTATGAAATCTTTCTTGGAGCAGGAAACTGGAATTTGCTTTCCTCTAGCACTAACTCATTCATCATTTAGTGCCTCTGATATTAAATGTCATATTTTCAATAATCTAAAATGCATGATTTACAAAATACTTCAATTTTATTGTTATAACACCAGGTACAGTAGGCTGAATATAGTAACATGAGCTCACTGGTAAAGAGTTTGATGAGATTAACTGAAACCAAAGTGAGATCTATCTGCCTGTGGAGTTTTTCCTGACTTAGAGTAAGAACCCAAGTGATGGTTCATTCATTCATTTCAAGTTTTGAGTTTATGTTCCTGTGGTGAACTACTTTTCCTCCAATTCCTATCAAAAAAAGTATAACCAAAATAAAATGTTTTTGAATAATTCCTTATAGTAAATCAAGAATAGCCCTTCTATTTCCCATAAAAGTAGCCCTTTTAGTAGATCATTATGTAGCAAAAACCCTGATCTATGGCTTCACCAGAAGGGTGATTTTGTTGTTTATTTCTTTGTGTTTTTATGTTCTAAAGGGATAATTCTTTGTCATTTTTTTGGACATACCAAAGTTGTGGTATTTTCCTGTATTATAGATTTCAGCCAGAAGATCAGAATTCTCTCGAGATAATTGAAACAGGTAGGGGTTTGTCCCAGGAATTACAGGCATAACCGTTGTTAGGGCTGGCTAGTGACAGTAAGGGAAGCCAACCTGCTGGTCTGTGTGACCAGTAGACCTAGAGAGGATTCTCAAGAGTTCATTTGGATGTTACTATGAATTTTAAGACTCCAAAACATGATTCCTAATGTTTCTGTTACCTGAGGTGCCCAAAGTGGATGATTTGGAAGTCCTCACTATGTCTCATGTTATTTGCTCATCTTTTTAAAATTGTTGTCAGGAAAGAATGCTGCTTTCTTTCCTGCTCCTTTCTGCCTCTTAATGCTTGCTCACCATCTGCCAACAAACCTGGAACCATTCAGTTAAAGGGGGCCTTGGTCTGGGAAATGGAGTTTCAGGTTCTCCTCCTTTGAAGCACACTGGAAAATAAAATACCGTCTTATATGGGGCCGCTATAATAAAAATACCGTAGATTTGGTGACTCAAACGGCAAACATTGATTTCTCACAGTTTGGGAGGCTGGGAAGTCCAAGAATAAGGTGCTGGCAGAACCAGTGTTTGGTGAGTGAGCTTTTCCTGGTTATAGATGGTTATCTCTGGGCTGTGTCCTTACATGACAGGGAGACAGGGAGATAGCTCTTATGTCTCTGACTCTTTTTACAAGGGCCCTACTCTCATAAACTAATATAATTCAGATTCTTTCCCAAAGACTATATCTTCAAATACTTTCATATTGCAGATAAGAATTTCAACATACAAATTTCAGGTGGACACAAATATTCAGTCCATAGCAAACAGGCACAGGAGAGATGTGAAGTTAAACATAAATCTGGTTTAGTTAATCCTTTGTCACCTCTGTATCCACTTAAGCCCTTCTACCCATATGCTACCTTCAAAAATAACAGCCATCTGACCTCAGGTTTCCTCATGATACAAAGTAAATCTGCATTATATAGCCACATATGCATATGGCCATATACAACTCACTCTTTCATCAAAAGGGTAGACTCACAATTCCATGAATCACTGTATCTCTGGGTGATGTCCATTCTTTTTCAAACTTGGTTTGAATTTTCCTTTAATCTCATATATCTTTATTCTGAACTGTAAGGTTAATCTCTACTATTGTACTTGATATTAGAGGAAGAGGAAGCCTGGAAAACAAACTGGTTGATATACACAAATATATATATCGTAAAGCAGAAAAGAAAATGAGCTTACTTTCTACATGCCTGATTTCGGCAAGTGAATAAGAAGCCATAACTGGTATTTATAATTTTCTTCTCTCACTATCCATTCCATTTGCCTTCAGGAAGCTCCTTAGCTGGCCATGGTTCTTTACCTGATGTGGAGATACAACACCTCCTTTTCAAAGGACTGGAGTACTTAGTGGCCCTGTTTATGTGGCTTACTCCATTCTTTTATTAACCATTTTCACTGGACCTATAAGTACTAAGATGCAACCCAAAGGATCCCTTGAATACTTATTGCCTTCAGTATATAGCAACAACTCTATTTATCCTTGGTAATCAGGATAAATCACTCCAGCTGGTACAGCAAACACTTCTTTGTCTATTGACTTAGTGGTGTGAAGAGTTCAAAGTGACGGAGGATAGTTTAAACTTCAAGTTCAGAGGAATCATTTTCAGGTCCACTAGAGCCAATAATGGCAAATGGAAAGAAAAGATTTTGTGATTGGGTCTCTAAGGATAACTGAGAGGAACCAACCACTCCCATTCCCACTTCTTAGTTCCTTGATTCATGTCTTCTAGTTCTAAGAAAAATAGCACAATATCAGTTGCTGGTTCAAAACATACACAAAATCTTGCAGAACAGCACTTAGCTGGTCAAGGTATTATTAGCTGGTACACCAACTGGGTCTTTAATAGAGTATTCCACTGTCGTATCAGGTAAAGAAACTTGAAGTGATGTTGTACATGATAAGATCGATAGATTCCATGGGGTTGAACTTTTCCCCATTCTTTGCTGGCAAACACATTGTTTGGTCCAAAGCAAAGTTTTGTGGGATTCGGGATAGAGAACCAGAAATTCCATTAACCTTTGGGTAGTGGTGCTTGAAAGAAGAGCAGATAGTAAAGGCATAACCATATCTTTTGCATTTATTCCTATGAAACATGTTGCTTCCTCTTCCATGAAGAGGTAGAGTAGTCATCCTTGCTAGTTGATCCCCTTGAGTATAGTGTAGTAAAGGAAATCAGCATCAGACTCAGCTTATAGCATGCTAGATATTTAGCAATAATGGTAGCCACAATAGTCTTGTTGAAGGTAAGACCAAGTCTTTAAACCCATGCATAGTCTCTATTCCTGATGCTTGATTATTTTGCTCATGAGCCCATCGACAAGCTAGAGTAGCTGGGGAAAGAGGGTGGCTAGTATCCACAGAAAGTGTTATCTTTTTCACTATCAGTAAAGAGAAGAAAAATTATTCAGAATATTTCTTCACAGCTGTTGCCTTTTTGTGAACACTTCTTTGAGATACAAATAATTTCACTCCTACCCATTCCCGGAAGTTTACCACTTTTTATTCTGATCTTGCTATCAATCCATTATTTTGTTTCTTTCAAAGTGTAGAACATTGGAAAAAGTGTTATCCATTTCCCATGATATAGATCTGTCATCTCAAGGAAAGTAAAAAAATTGAATGCATTAATTTATATGTAAAATTCATCCATTTTTAGAGAATATGATATATAATTTGATTAATTTTAGCAGATGTGTACATTGTAACCTCCCCAAAACCCAAAATACAGAATATTTTCTTCATTCAAAAACAACCTTGTACCTCTTTACAATCAATAACTCTACTTATTCCTTTTCCCAAACAAATACTAATTTGCTTTCCAAATTAGTTTTGACAACTTATGATTTAGTTTTGACTATTCTAGAATTTCATATCAATGAAATCATGAATTAGTTTTGACTATAATAGAATTTCATATCAATGAAATCATGTGTTATACAATATTTAGTGTCTGTTTCATTTCCTCTGTAGTATTTCTGAAATCCATGCATGTTGCTGCATGTGTCAGTAGTTGGTTCTGTTTCACTGGTGAGTAATATTCCATTCTATGAATATATCTTATCTTCTTTTCCCATCACCTTGATGTTTTCTTTTTTTAAGATTTTTATTTATTTATTTATTTATTTGACAGAGATCACAAGTAGGCAGAGAAGCAGGCAGGGGTGGGGGTGGAGCAGGCTCTCCGCTGAGCAGAGAGCCTGACACAGGGCTCGATTCAGGACCCTGGGATCGTGACTTGAGCCGAAGGCAGAGGCTTTAACCCACTGAGCCACCCAGGCACCCCACCATGATGGATTTTTATAAGCATGTGTTATTCATTCTCATGGGTAAATACTTATGAATGGAATTAATGATTCAAATGTCAAGTGCATATTTCACCTTATAAGAAACTCTCAAAATATTTTCCAAATGGTTTTCATTCCTACCAGCAATATATGAGTGTTACCATTGCTACATATTCTTGCCTGTACTATCTATTGTCTGACTTTTTAATTTTAGCAATTTCTATTGGGCATTGATTGGTTTTAAGTTGCATTTCCTAATAATTAGTGATTATTATATTATTTTTTAAGATTTTTATTTATTTTAGAGATAGAGTTTGGGCAAGGGTAGGAGCAGAGGGAGAGGGAGAATCAGACACCATCCTGAGCATGGAGACTGACGCAGGACTGGATCATACAACTCTGAAAGCATGACCTGAGTTGAAATCAAGAGTCAGATGTTTAACCAACTGAGCACCCAGGCACCCTGATTAGTGATTTTTCAGATGCTTATTGGCAATTTATGTATCTTGTTTTGTAAAGCATCAATTCAAATATTTTGAATTATAATTTTGTTACTTTTCTTATTATTGAATTGTAAGTTGTTTTTATATATTCTGGAAGCAAGTTCTTTGTCAGATTTGTGTATTTTGAATGTTTTCTCCTAGGCTATGGCTTACTTTTTTTATTTTTGTAAAGGTCTCCCCAAAGGCAGTAATCTGTAATCTTGATGAAGTACAAATACCAATTTTTTTTTATGGTCTAGCTTTTGTGTACCAAGTAAAAATAGTACATAGAAATGGTAAAAATAGTACTCCAAGTTCACAAAGGCTTTCTCATGTTTTATCCAAGAGTTTTACAGTCTTACCTTTATAGTTAAGGCTATGATCTATTTCAAGTTAATTTTTATATATGGTTTGAGGTAAGGGTTGAGACTTATTTGTACATTGTAGTGCTCATCTCCAGTTTGGTTTAGGTATTTTTCATATTTCCCATATCTCTGTTTAAAATATTCAGTCTTTCCTATGGTTATATGAACATGTGGGTCATATTTCAACACATAATTGTGGTAGCTGTTTTAATGTCCTTGTTTATAAATTCTGTCATCTTTATAATTTTGAGTGAGTTTTGATATTTTTCTCCTCGTTATGAGTCTTATTTTTCTATTCTTTTTATTTTTGGAGAAAAGATTTTATGAATTTTACTGTGTTGAATGCTGGACATTTTTATATTACCATAAATGTTTTTGAGCTTTGTTCTAAGACACATTAAGTTATGTGGAAGCAAATTGGCTCTTTTAGGTCTTGAGTTTAATCTTTGGTAGGTGGGATAAGATCAGCTGATTTTGCCATACTGTTAAGGGAAAACCATTGTGGGTATTCTGCCCAATGCCCTATTTTCCACTGTCGCTTGTGAGAGGATTATTCCTGACTCTCTGAAAACCTAGTGACTTTCCCCCTCAGATCCTTGTGGGTTGTTCTGTTTCCTCACACATTTGTACACCAGGACTCAGCCAAGGACTTGAGGGAAGGGAGATCCTCTGAAGATACTGAATATCTCTCTGGGTGCAACTGTGCACCCTGACCAGCAAAATGTAGCCTTCTCCAAAGAGACCTGAGGAATTCGTCAAGGATTTGAGTACACTTGTTCTGAAATGATGGGAGATGAAATGCTGTTGTGGCTATCCAGTCAGTTTTAGGGCACCATTTCTTATGCAGGGGAGAAAGGTCTTGTCTGCTGACTAGAAGTCCTCTCCCTTGGGGATAGTGCTAGAAACTGTGACTCTTGTCCTCAGTCTCCTTTGCCTTTGCTGCATGCAGGCATACTTTACTCAATAAACCTTTCTTTTTTAGTGATAATTTTATAGCTCTCTTTGTCTTAGTCACATTGCAATCTTGTTAAGTTGTCATTTGACTTGGGGTTTCCAGAACTCTTTACATATATATACTGATAGTCACATGAGTCATCACCATAAATGAGTAATTCAGTAGTTATGTGTTGGTTTTTAACAGTTTTCCTTTCAGAGATTAATTCCATTGTAAAGATTGTGACTACAATTATTGTGAATTAAGAATCTGGGAACATATTCCTGATTAAAAAAAAATAAACTTTGCTAGGGCCTTCTATCTAATTTGTATGAACTCCTTTATGATCTAGATTTTTGGGGAGGAGGTATCATTTATTTGTTAACATTTTGTGGTTTGCTGTTTCCCTTTTTGTTTCAGTTATATTTCATTATTTATAAAATTTAAATTCTTATACAGTGAAAGTTATTAATCTTTACATTTATATCATTCCTTCCGTCATTTCAATGCATATGAATGAGTTAATCTCTAATCCAGAGACCCAATAATCATTAAATACTATTTTCTGCTAGGTGGGCAGACATTTTAGAGCACTCTCTCATCTAGCATATTTCCCTCTATAATGAGGCCAGTTCCTTCTGTCCTGGCTGTCCCCACCCCACCATTTGGGTAATCTGTAACATCATTGGGATGGGTCCATGAGAGCCATGTTGGCATGATACGGTTCTTTTTTTTGTTGATGGTATATTATAACACAGGGGCCATCTAACTCAAGACAATCTAATTGGCATTATTTTCCTGGGATTTTAAATATGAGCTCTAAAATTAAAATTGGAAACAAGGGGAACTACTTGAATGGATATAATGTATTCTTAGGATGCTGCAATATGGACATCTTTCTGCACTGTATCTTTGGGGCCTTTAGTGAAAAATGAATGGATGAAGTTAGTTCTTAGTGAGAAGCAAAGGAGAGAGGAGGAGAAAGGGAATTTTCTGGGGTTTTGATGTCTTCCCCTTTTCTATCTCATTTTTTCTCCAAAGCCAACCTATATTTCTGTCCTTAGGCATTAATGAAATGTAGCTGTATCTTTATAATAAATTCTCTTTCTCATTTGCTTGCTTTATCTAGCTAAACTTACAGTGCTAATAACACAGGAGTTCCACTAATAAACTATTCAAAGTTTTTTTTCAGTAATTATTTTGATATAAGCCGTCAGATGTATTATCCAACATCCACCATAAGAGTAGAAGCTGTGCAAACTATATGCCATCTTCTGGGCAGCACGTGAAGGCAGTTTGCAGAGGAAGGACTAAGGTCAAGTCAGAGCCTGGTTATGAAGAAATCTATCAGATTCTATAGTTTCTAAGAAAAAGAAGATTGTACTTGAGCTGAGTTAAAACAAACAAACAAACAAACCCCCCCCCCAAATACAACCCAAAACTTCTGTGTGGGTAGTTTAAGTACCAGGACCTTATAGCTGAAGAAGGGACAGGAGCAAAATGTAAGGATAGTAAGAGAAGACTGGAAGTATCATTTAGTAAAATGAGGTAATCCACAAAGAATCAGTCTAGGATGCATCTCAAGGATACAGAGTTTAGTTAACCACTTATTTTTTTCACTGAGCAGCTTTGAGTGCATAAGACATTGGATATTTCACACAAACCAATAGATAACGCCCTTTCCTTAAGGAGCTCATATTCTTGAGGGGATTGAAAAGGAAGATATTAAATAATTAATTTCTTAGTTATTTACTTCATTGTTAATATGATGAGTGCTATTCAGAGAATCATTAAGAGAAGGAATTTGACTAGGGCTGCATGATATGAAATGATTTTTTGAGGAACTAAAATAAAGTGTTTTTGTATATATTTTCTAAGCCAGATGCTAAAGTGCCAGACTTGTTCCAATGGGCCTGTGGATTAAAAAAAAAAAAAAATCGCTTTATAATTTCTTGTAACAAAAAAGTGGCAGAAATGTAAAAGTGTATGAGTATAAATTTCTGAATTCTTTTTTTTGAGCCTTTGACATTAATTTTCTTCTTGAAATAAGTGTTAGTCTTGTGACATAAAATGCAGAGAATAATACACTTTATTTAATTTTGTCAGAAACAAGTGGTGAATGCAAAGGCTTATCCTGCCTTAGAAATCTACCATTCTAAGTGGAAAGGCTTGGACTATCAAATAAATACAATGCTGGTTATACATGTTTCCTTACATTGTTTTAGTAATACTTGTTTCTTTCTGCTGTACAACTGACATTGCTCAGACTTCTCTCCAAAACATCAGGCACTGGAAAGAGAAAGAAAACAGGAGAACTAATCAGATTTTAAGCAAGAATTATGCACCATCTTGTAGAGGAGAGGTTGGCCATTGTTTCTGTTTCCTTATCCTTAGAAATCCATTCTTTTATTCACCAATTTGTCATATTGAATCATATCTAGTCATATCTAATGCCAACAGATCAGAACTATTTTTCCCAAGGGCATGGATCTTTGGAGTTTGTGTTTAAGCTTCAAGGAATCAGTGAAAACTTAGAAGTTGTATACATAACTGCAAGTGTATTTTGGAGTGAGGATTGGACAAGAAAAATGAGTCCATAATATTTATCAGTTTTAAGAGAAAGCAGTGAGTCAAAATTGTTAGGCAGCCATTCCCAAAAAACCTTGTTCGTCTCTAAAACTGTCCCACATTGGTCTCATTCTGGAAGCGGTTCTGAAAGATGTAATGTGCTTAAACATAAACTGATGCTTGTGCTTCTTACTGGTTTGAGAAATGAATATTTTCTCTTGCAGATCAGACAGAGAGTTCCTAAAGATATAGTTTTTATGTATTTTGTAACTTTCTTAGCTTCTAGCACAGGGATTTAATCTTTTTTTTTTTTTTAAAGATTTTATTTATTTATTTGACAGAGAGAAATCACAAGTAGATGGAGAGGCAGGCAGAGAGAGAGAGAGAGGGAAGCAGGCTCCCTGCCGAGCAGAGAGCCCGATGCGGGACTCGATCCCAGGACCCTGAGATCATGACCTGAGCCGAAGGCAGCGGCTTAACCCACTGAAGAGTAATTAAAATTTATTTGAAAACAAATCCTTGCTCCTCAAAATTAAAAAAAATAGAATTTTTAGTGAAAATTTATCTACCATCATGTATTTCTACATTTCTATAATTTAGAATTGCATTCAATTATTTTTATAAAAATATTTTTATTTGTAAAAAATATTAATAAAAATGTTTAATGAAAAATACACATACAGTTAGTTGACTTCGTTATTACCTAATATCATTGGGTTATTTTGAAAAGAGACCTCATAAATGTCAATCTTTTCCTATTATGCCTAACTTAAAAAATGGTATAGCTAGTAAATTAAATAATATTGTTTACTCAGTATATGGTAAGCAGAATAGTAGCATCCCAGTGATACACACCAGCTAATCTTTAATGGTCTGTGAATAAATTATGTTGAAATAATTTCACAGTAAGGGAGAATGAGATCACAGATTGAATTAAATTTAATAATCAAGTAACTTTAGGATAAGGAAATTATTTGGGGTACATGGGTGGCTCAGTTGGTTAAGTGACTGACTCTTGATTTCAGCTTAGCTCATGATCTCAGGGTCCTAGGATCAAGAGGAGTTTAGGTTCACCACTCAGTAGGTGGACTGCTTTTCTCTCTCTACCTCTTCCTCCCCCCGACACACGTGCATGCACACACACACACACACACACCCTCTCTCTCTCTCTAAAATAAAAAAATAAATCTTAAAAAATTAAAAAAAAATCATAAGGAAAATATTAGATATTTTCAAGGTGGGTATGGTGTAATCACAAAGGTCCTTAAATGTGGAAGAAGAAGGCAGAAGGATCAGAGTCAGAATGATTTGATATGAGAAACTCAGTAGTCTATCATCGGCTATGAAAATGGAGAGGGACCATAAACCAAGGAATGCAGGTTGCCCCTAAAAGTTGGCAAAGGCATGAAAATGGATTCTTCCCTGGAGCCCCCAGATAGAATGGAGTCCTACTGACACCTTGATTTTAGCCCAGTGAGACCCATTTTAAATTTCTGACCTCCAGAACTGTAAGATAGTAAATTTGTATGATAAAAATGGTAAAATTAGTGATAATTTTCTACAGAAAGAACAGAAAACTGAATACATACTATCTGGTAGGGATAATAACATTAGGTTATGTTACTGTCTATATACTATGCAGAGAATAATTACTTAAATACTTAATATACTTTTTTTATTAGACTTTTACAGCAGAGGGCAAAAGTAAGTTTTGTATCAAGCTCTGACTCCAGAGCCTATGGTCTTAACAACTGTGCTATACAATCTTCTTTTTATAAATCATTGAATGAATGATAGAGATATGTAATGCCAACTTGCATATATACGGAGCACATAATGAAGTGTTCAGAAAATGCTTGTGAATAATTCATATTATAATTAATAAAGTGAATTTTCTATTAGAATCCAATTCTTAATGTTCTAAAGAGAAGTACTTTCATCAGTAGAATATTTGGGAGGCTGGAATTATTCTACCTTCCTGGACAGAGGAGTCAGTGGTTGGAGCATCTTTGAGCTTGGCTATTTCTATCTTAGCTGTTCATTACATCAGTCATTGGGAGATATTCAAACCTTTGAGAGCTCATTTCTTATAATTTTGAGAATAAGAAGATACATGAATGTCCTAAGTACACCTTGGTGAATCATCTTAATCTGGGTCTTTCCCTCAAGGTGTTCCAAACAGACATTTTTAACAGGATGAGAAAGTGAAAGCATATCGAACGTAGGCCAAGTTATAGATTCCCTACAGGTAGGCATCATATAAAACAAGCAATCCATTTTTTTCTTCAACTTTCCAAACTTGTTTTTATCCATTTGCTTGAAATGTTTCTCTCTTGCTCTAGAAGTACGTTATGTGTAGTGCCTGATTCTCCCTATGGTATTTGCTTTCCATTAACTTCCTATTGATTTTCGGTTATGTGTACACAGCACTGAACGAACATAAACTGCAAACACCAGACTTAAAGAAGTTCTGCACTGTAACTGTTTTATCTTGGTGACAGAGCACTACAACATGAATATTGTCTGTGCCCTCTTTTAAAAAAAATGTATTTGAAGGCAATTGTGACAGGTAGGGTCAAGTCTAACCAAGTGATGATGTCTATAAATTATAATGGGAAGAAATTTGGCATGTGGAATGAAGGATGTTCATGTAAAAAGGACAAATCAGAATAGATAAAGATGAACTGTTGAAAATATAGCATTACGGAAGGTGAGGTATGGTATAAATCATGATGAAAAGAAAGGTACACAAAGATAGGAAAAGTGAGGAGGAGTGGTAAGGAAGAAATACATAGCAAGTCGAGATGATACCTAGAAGGGAGCACAGTTTTGAGACAAGTGAAACCTTAACAGTTATTTTGACTTAAAATGATTAATCATGACTTTCACATTTTTAAAAAAATTTTTAAAAGATTTTATTTATTAATTTGACAGACAGAGACCACAAGTAGGCAGAGAGGCAGGCAGAGAGAGAGGAAGGAGGAAGCAGGCTCCCTGCTGAGCAGAGAGCCAGATGCAGGGCTCAATCCCAGGACCCTGGGATCATGACCTGAGCCGAAGGCAGAGGCTTTAGCCCACTGAGCCACCCAGGCACCCCTGACTTTCACATTTTAAAAGCATTCATATTTTTGGTGTTTTGCCTGAGAATCTCAAACACAATCACGGTACTTTGAAATCAGAGAGATGGAGCTCTATGTTGGGCAAAATACTTAACTTCTTGGGGTACCTGGGTGGCTCAGTGGGTTAAAGCCTCTGCCTTCAGCTCAGGTCATGATCCCAGGGTCCTGGAATCAAGCTCCGCATTGGGCTCTCTGCTCAGCAGGGAGCCTGCCTCCTCCTCTCTCTCTGCCTACTTGTGATCTCTTTATTTCTGTCAAATAAATAGATAAGATCTTTAAAAAAATATACTTAACTTCTTTATTAGTTTCAGTTATATCATTTGTAAAATGGTAATAAATATTAACTCAGGGTTATTGAATGGCTTTTACCATATTAAAGAAACTGGAAAAGTGCCTATGAAACTTTTATATTCTTAAAACATAATAGAAACAACCAAAACTCCTATTGATATTGAAGCAGATTGAAATAAACAGTAAATGGAACAGAAAACACTAACCATAAGTACATGGGATTGAAATCATCAAGCAGAAAAGCAATTTTCTTTTAAAAATTTAAAAATTTCTTTTAAACCTTTAAAATTATCTTAAAGGTTTTAATAAAAGTCCACGATTCTGATTAAATGTATATCTCCATTAGTGGACAGTAATAGAGCAGAAGAAATAAACTAAGGAGATTGATGATGGAGATAAGATTTTTTAAAGCTGATCTGTTATGGAAATGATCTGAAATTAAAAGATTGTATGAAATTCCTATATATTATAATCTCATGTTTCAAGAGTTTATGAATGTATCACTGCATTCAATTGAGGATTTTTTTCCTCTATCGAATCAATGACAAGTAAATTTCTAGAATTCTAAGATTGTATTCCACTTTTAGATAGTATTCTTATTATTTATTATGTGTGTATTTGTTTTTTAAATACTTTATTTATTTATTTGAGAGAGAGACAGAGCGTAAGGGGGAAAGGGTCAGAGGGAGAAGCAGACTCCCTGCTGAGCAGAGAGCCAGATGAGGGGCTCAATCCCAGGACTCTAAGATTATAACCTGAGAACCAAAGGCAGACGCTCAATTGACTGAACCACCCAGGCACCCTTTAGATAGTATTTTTAGAAATGGAGCCTAGGGACTTATGGGTGGCTCAACTGGTTAAGCTACTGTCTTTGGCTCAGGTTATGATCCGGGAGTCCTGGGATCGAGTCCCATATCGAGCTTCCCGTGCTTTGAGGGGTAACCTGCTTCTCCCTCTCCCTCATCCTCTCACCCTGCTTGTGCTCTCTCTCTGTCAAATAAATAAGTAAAATTAAAAAAAAATAAAAAGAAATGGAACCTAAATTATAAGAAAATTTTTATCATATTTCTAAAAAATGTTTACATAAGAGACCTGTAT
The DNA here is from genome assembly GCF_020171115.1 of Neogale vison. Lineage (NCBI taxonomy): Eukaryota > Metazoa > Chordata > Mammalia > Carnivora > Mustelidae > Neogale > Neogale vison. Next base: position 72,249,057 of record NC_058091.1, on the reverse strand, counting down.
TGTATAAAGAACATTTAAACAATATTCATCTACGTGAACACGATGTCTCCTCTGAAGTGTTTTTCTTATTAAACAAGGGAATAAAAAATGTGGGTTTTTTTAGAAGAAAGATAAGCTGGCTGTTTTAGCTTTACGCCTTCTTTCTTGCATATCATTTGTACAAATAAGAATTTCTATTTATCTTTTTTTAATTATTTGAAACACTATTTTGGTTTTTTTGTAGCATATTTTGTTTGAAGAGTTCAAGATTCTAAAGCAAGAAGCTTAGTTACTGAATATTTTATATTGATCTTGTTTTTTTCCTTTCCATCAAAAGTACTTACAAATACTTCAAGTGTAGAAAATAATACTTTGATGTGTTTCTCCTTTGGACTGGTTGAGTTGGACCAGAGTGGGTTACTGAAATATAATTGACAGAATGACTTTTTCTTGCAGAATGACTTCTTGGACTGCTAACTAATTTGTAAAAACTTAATCAAATGTTCCTGGCCCTACTGCAAACTTATCTCAATTAAATATTCCTTATACAAATTATTAAAAAAGGAAAAATAGTGTCTGTTGAATGCCTATTTACACATTCTTACCTTTCTCAGAAATACCCTCCAAGTTCAGACAAACATTGGATCTTGATAAGCTACTTTATTTTAGTATATAAAGCCTTCTTCTGCCATGCCTCAGTCTTGTAAGTCACCATATTTTCCTGACTGGGGAGGAAGGAAGCTAGGTTTCAAAGTGTCTTGGAAGAGAAGATGTGGATGTATCCCCCCACTGTGGCTGTCCGATTGTATGATTAGGGTTTAGATCTTTTAAAAGTATCTACCTCCACCAAGACTTCTTAATGTGGCCTCTCCTGCTGATTCCCTTTCTCCAAAACTGTTACATCAAAGAAGAGCACGGAGAAACTTGGAATTTGATTTTGCATGAATTAAGAAAGGTGCATCATTCTTTTTGGCTTATTTCCTCATAATTCAGTCAAAATTTGTATATGAAGGCATTGTTCTATTTGTTTATCTACTTTATATTTCTTTGGGAAACAAGATTAAGAAATCAGAAGGTTCTACTGAGTTCTCTTTCCCAAATTTATCTTTGAATTGTCCTAATTTAGAACCATAACATGGTTACTCTTTGAATACAGCAATTTGGTGTATTTTTAGCTTCTGTTTTCCAAGGTGAGAAAAACCAAAGAGGAAAATTCCCACTTATAGCCAATTCATTTATGAACTAGAACTTCAAGCCTGTATCACCTAACCAAAGTTTAAGAAATATTCTACATACTGACAAAAAATACTCCTGATCGAGATTTTGTTTCACAGTGGGGTATTCCTAGGGCAACAGTTCCAGATTGGGAAAGCATGCAGATAAAGCAACTGAATTTACTCTTTTCAGACCAATCCTTGCCTTTTTAGTCACATAAACCTTGGTTCTCTCACTGTGTTCATAATGTCAGCCCTTTGTGTTAGAAATTTAAAGTGGGAGTAGAGGGGGCGCCTGGGTGGCTCAGTGGGTTAAAGCCTCTGCTTTCAGCTCTGGTCATGATCTCAGGGTCCTGGGATCGAGCCCCACATCGGGTTCTCTGCTCAGCCGGGAGCCTGCTTCCCTCTCTCTCTCTGCCTGCCTCTCTGCCTACTTGTGATCTCTGTCAAATAAATAAATAAAATCTTAAAAAAAAAATAAAGTGGGAGTAGGGACATTATAATACATCCAACTCTTTCTTCAGAGCCTTCTATGTGGAAGCATGGTGACATGTGCAGCTAGCACTGAACAAAAGTTTTAATGGGAGGAGAACCTAGTACAGAAATAGGAAGAGAGCAATAATACAGTCCCTCAAGTTGTATTTATAGTTGCTTTAGTCAACACTTCCTGTGTTTTAGGCAGACCACTGATATTTTAAGGTGGAGGAGAGAAGAAAGTAGAGATGATACAGAAAGAGTTTTGAGAAAGTTTATTGCAGAGTTAATGTGCAATAAATATTTGGCATGTTAACAATGCAACCTTCATTATGAACTTCAAAAATTAGACTCTACATTTTTATGATAAAAAGAAGATGGCCCTGAGACTTGAGCTTGGAGAAAGATGTTCAGCAGGCTACTGACCCAGGGGACAGCTTTTGCCTTAGTATGATCATCACCATTATCAGGTCTGCCCTGCGGCCTTTTAGGCAGGGATTCCCGATCCATTACACATCAAGAACAGAACAGTCTCCAGCAGTGAACTCATTTTGACCAAACATACAGAAAATGTGTATAAAATTAGATTCATTAAGGCCACATTTTACAGAGTGTTCATTATTCATTATCCAAGACTGTGGAAAGCATAGAATGGCTACCTCTTAATTGCTTTCCCTTCCACCTGTGAATGCAGATATCAGTTGGAAATTGCTACACTCTTCAGCTAAGGACATTTTACCAGATGTTCTGCTTTCAACTTTCTACCTGTATTCCTCTGTGTAAATGTTTTCTCTCATCTAGTTCTACTCTTCCCATATTATGCTTCTTCCCACCTCTCCCTTTTTGGAGAATCTCTTTGTATTGGTGTTTTTATCAAATGTCTGATTGGACATTCTTTTTTTTTTTTTTTTGACATGAATAGACAGTTTATTTATTTTTTTTTCCAGAGAAGACATTCAGCTGGTTAATAGACACATGAAAAGATGTTCAACATCACTCATCCTGAGGAAATTCAAATCAAAACCACAAGGAGATACCACCTCACACCTGTAAGACTGGCTAAAATTAACAAGAAAAGAAACAATAATTTTGATGAGGATGTGGTGAAAGGGGACCTCTCTTACACTTTTGGTGGGAATGAAAACTGGTAGAGCCACTCTGCAGCAGAACAGTTGGGAGAGTCCTTAAAATGTTAAAAATAGAAGTACTCTATAATCCAGCAATTGCCCTACTAAGTATTTACCCAAAGAATGTAAGAATATAGATTTGAAGGGGTACTGGCACCCCAATGTCTGTAGCAACATTACCAACAGTAACCAAACTATGGCGAGAGGCCAAATGTCCATTGACTGACGAATGGATAAGAAGATGTGGTTACATGCATGCACGCATGTGCGTGTGTGAATGTGTGCGTGCACGTGCACACACACACACACACACACACACAAGAATATTACTCAGCCAAATAAAAGAATGGTGTGGACGGAGCTACAGTGTATTATGCTAAGTGCAATAAGTCAGTCAGAGAAAGAGAAACATCATACGATTTCACTCATTTGTGGAATTTAAGAAAGAAATCAGATGAACATATGGGAGGGTGGAAGAAGAGAGAGAGGGAGAGAGAGAGAGAGACCACAAAGGACCCTTTTATTATTATTTTTTTATTACATTCAGTTAGCTAACATATATTACATCATGATTGGACATTCTTATCAACTTTTCCCTTGGATGTGGCCTCTCGGGTGACTATCTTTTCTTTTCAAACACTTCAGTACAATCCCTGTACCCATCTTGGGCTCTCTGGATACTATATTCTAGTACATAACCAGAGACTTAGGAGCCTACCTGACTGGAAAGGAGATTTAGTTATATAATGTGATGTTTAATGGCATCTGACAAAAAGAACCTGATACATCCATCTGCACAATAGTGATGCACTTGTTATTGGAATTGGATAGGCCACATCTTCAGGCCATAACTCCCCTCCTAAATAATACCTACATGAGCACTTCTATTATTTACCTCTGAGACACTTACTTTTCTAGGATTATAGTCCTAATAATCCTCACTTCAGATGGACCTCCCCCTCCCTTTTTGGTGTAATAATACCTTCAATTAAGTGACTGTCAGAGCTGGTCAATTTTGGCGTTATTCTCTTTTTGGTTAGCTTTCATCACTGTGCTTAAATCAGTTGTGTGTTGGCTTATAGTTATTCTCAGGTGGCAGTTTTTTCCTCTTACTTCTAACATCTTGATGGGGTACATCATTATTATTCCTATATATCACCCATATTATATTATACACTGGTAACTGAATATGGGTTCCATGTATAGAAAACACCACCTACATCCATTTGCTAAACAAATGATTGAGATTCTACTCTATGCCAAGCACTAAAAGAGTTTGTTAATATACTAATTTATTCCTTTAAAGTATGCAGCATTTATTGAGCATGTACTATTGTATATTAGGAATTATGTTAAATGCTTAGTATTTTACAGTGAACAAGTTGGACATAGTATTTATTCTTAATGTGTTTACAGAACAATTGGAAATCAAGTGATAAAATCACAATACTGGTGATAAGAGAGAACACAGAGCAAGTAATAGGGTCTTATGGGAGCAATGATGCATAAATATAGTAGTTTTTGCACTGTAAAATTTAGTGATGATGTAATTTGAACAAAATGTACAAAGTGACCCAAATTAATGAAGTAGGAAATTAAAATATTAGCTAATAGTAAAAGAATTAAATAGTTTAAATCAACTAATGACATTAGCTGGGCTGGAAATTTTGTAACATCTTTTTGAATGCGAGGATTAAAATAAGCTTAATTTAGGTTTTGTTCACTAAGAAAAGGGAAACCAAATCTAACAACAATCTGAGACACAGAAAATCAGTGAAGAATAAGGCTACAAATTACCTTCTAACACTGATAAGTAAAAATGGAAACGTGGAAATCAACAGAAGTTTGGCAAAAAGACAAATATAAAAATTGTAAACTTTAAGAGAAAACTGAAGCCTAAATCTTCATGATACTATGTGTTAAAGAGGAAAAGTTAATGTTATAAAACCACACAAAAGCCTGAAAGCTTAGAATGTTCAGATCTCTAAAGAAATAAGGACACCATCATACAGACTTTATGTGGCATTTTATTTTCACAATAGCAGGTACTGAACATTATTTTTTTCCCAAAGAGAGTCTACCATATAACAACTAGTAAAACAGCAAGAACAACAGGTAAAATTGGATAAAAGACTCCATCTTCTAGCAGTCCAGGACTTTACCCTGTAATTTTTCTTGAAGTTTTTTACTTAGCCTGTTTCTGAGCATCTCATATAACAATTGGTTTGTAGATTATCTTATCATTGAGTCGTTTGACTGTTTCTGAATCATAGGCTGAGAAGGCTTATAGAGAGTCTATTTTCTTGACTCCAGGCCCAACAGCATTCTAACTTAAAAACATCACTCTTGGTTCTTTTGTGAAAGAGAGACCACAGTCTTCCCTTTATAGGCTCTATGGAAAGCGTCTAATTGGTAGGCTATTTTAAGATACATTTTCAAAGATTATGCTTTTTTCAAGGCTTTTCTCAATATAGTACTGGTGCAGGATGCCAACAGCCCATGCTAGTATCATGTCATTTTAGCCTTTTAACGAATAGACCCCAGGAGGAGGAACAGGAGTTTATCCCTTGGAAATGATAAATAGATTTCCTTTCTTAGTTTTATCTAGAGTGTAAACTTATATCTCCAGATCATGTCATTTCTTTTATATTCTACAAAGCACCCTCTTTGGCTTTAGACAATGTTTAGAAAAAAAATAATGAGGAAAGATATTTAAAATAGTAGTAGTATTAAAGTTGAATGAGAGACTTCGGGGTGAGTTGAAGGGTTTTGAGTAAGTAGTTGCTCAAATAAGAAGGAAGGATAGGAGGCATCTTGGAGAGGGAGACTAGTATCTTTAGTCAGAGAACATTCTGGACCAGGTGAACTGAGAGTATCAATTCAGACTGGTACCAGACTTTGAACATAGCTGTGATTACCCAGTTTGTAAATTGACATAGCTTTGCTTTTTCCACTGTCCTTAGAAAGTTGACATTATATTATAAAATACTTATCTGAATATATCTGCTACTCTTGCTTACCTAGAACCCATTACCTTTTTCTCTTTTACATTGTTTTTACCTCTCTCTCCCTTTGGGAAACTAGCCTGCTCTCACTTTTAAGGCTTGTATTTTGAAAGGGATGACCAGTAACTGTGATCTGGAGATGGCTGTGATCCAGGCACAGACAATTATTCAGTCTCTGTGCCTACAGAACATGGTTGGAGTAGGGTAGGGAATGAGGGTTTCACATTTACCAAAATTATTCAACTATTAAAGAGGAGGAGCTATTTCCACTGTGATTGCTAAAGGTAGAAAATGGGCTGGAGCTCCTAGCTGCCTTCTTGCTATTCCAGAAGATAGTCTTGACTGAACAAAGACCATACAGAGAAAAGCAGACCTGAGATAGGAAGAGAGACCAAGTCCTTACTGATATAACTTGAGCCACTGGATCTGGTGTCTTCTGAATGTTCAGACTCTTGACCCTATAGATTACCACCCTTTATCTTCACAAGACACCATAACTTGCACGATTATGTTTCTCATAACTAGAACAGTAGTAGGTAATAAAATGTGTTTTGTTTCCACACTCATAAAACACCTTGGGTGCTTCTATATTTCAAATGCTGAGAACTCTACACAGAATCCCCTTCTATCTGTATTGCTTCACCATCTGAAGAGAAGACAGTGAAGGCAGCATAAGTGGTCAGCCAGCCAGGCACCCGCTACAGATAGCTGCCATGGGTCATTTTTTTTATGCTGATAGTATAATAATAAATATTTGCCTCCCTTGTTAGCAAACAAGGTAGATTTATCTTCAACTAGAATTTTTTTCCCCTGTAATAAATAGCAATGAAATCTGATATTTTATTTTATTATTTTTTTTTAAAGATTTTATTTATTTATTTGATATTTTAAAAGAGAACACTATCAGGGGCACCTGGTGGCTCAGTGGGTTAAGCCTCTGCCTTCAGCTCAGGTCATGATCTCAAAGTCCTGGGATTGAGCCCCACATCCGACTCTCTGCCCAGCAGGGACCCTGCTTCCCCTTTGCTCTCTGCCTGCCTCTCTGCCTAGTTGTGATCTCTCTCTCTCTCTCTCTCTGTCAAATAAATAAATAAAATCTTAAAAAAGAAAAAAAAAAACAGAGATCACCATCAACACCCTTCAGTAGAGCACAGGAGGCTGCAAGGAGATGTAAACAACACAACACTTCTATTCTCCAGTGTGCTCAGCTGGATTCTACTGTTGAAATTGTTGCCTTATAACTGGACTCTTCCTATCCAGCAAGGTTAGTGTTACAGGGGATCATGGGCACTAATCGCTCATACTTGCTAACTTTCAAGGACATGGATGAGGGAATGAACAGCTCCCACTGAAAAGGTCTAAAATATCTGTTGCTGAGTTTTTTCCTTGGAGAAGAGTGTTAGATACTCTTGGATTATTATAATTCCATTCTGGTGGCTCAAAGAAAAATAAATAGATTTTTACCATTACATATTAATTACATTAGAAGATACATTTCATTTGTAGTACTAGATAGAAAAAAGAGCCTTATTTTCCTTATTAATTTTCACATTGTTGAATCATTTTTTTTCTTCTCAAGACTGATGGCCATTTCTGCACTGACAGATAAAATGACAAGTTAAGAAGGCTCTGAGTCATGTGATAGTAGAGAAAGTGTTGGGTTTTTAACTTAGCAGCTGATTTTATCTTATTATTTTTAGAAAACACATACAAATATGTCATGTAAATTAAAAGTTGCACCAATTAGAAGTGGAGAACTTGATGAATTCTCACAGAGTGAATATGCCAGTGTAACGAACACCCAAATGTAGCACCCCCGAACCCTCTATTCACTCACTGTTTACCCACTTCTCTATCATCATGACTTCTACACTGTAAATTAGTGTTTGGTAGAGATTTAGAATGACTAAATGTCCTACTGAAATGTGAGTGGAGTTCCACTGATGGTTTAAACCTAAAACTGTGTGAATATTTTTTTACAACAGTACATATTTTCCTCCAACCCACATAGGAACTAGTGATACCTACTCCACATTTCCTCTGGGGCATATCTGATACCAAGTTTTAAGTCTTGCAGTTGACTGATGTAAGAGGCTTTGTCATAAAGAGCTATATAACATTGACTAAGGTTGCCACAGAGGCTCTCTGCATTAACTAAGCACCTATAATAGTCACTGGGGGAAAGGACTAAGAAAGAGACCTCCTTGTCCTTTTTTCTTCCCTCATAACTATCATGGTTTATTCTTTAAACAAAAGAAAAAGGAAAAAAATAAAAGTGCCATTTGAAGAGTTTCAGTTTTCATCTTTAGCTTCATTCCTACAATCTACTTAATCTCTCCTGGTTTCACTTTAAGGAGTACAAATCTCTTGGCTCACTCTACTTTGCTTTGATGCACCACAATTGGACACAAGCTAACAGGTTGAAAAATAGTCCATGAGTGCTGGCCAGTGTGTGCCCTGTAAGGCTCGGCTAAGCGACGTGAAAAGGTGACTTCCTTCGGGGAAGAGTAATGGTCATCCCAACATCCTACTGACTGTCTGAGTTTCAAAATGTGATATTCTGTATCCAGCTAAACTGATCTCTTGATCATTTGCTGATAAGAATACTGAATGTTTAGTAGAACTAGTACAAATGCAAGTTTACTCTCCCCAAACTAAAAGGTGTTACTCATCACACTGGGATATTGGAGCAAGCTGACTTTTAGAAGCACAGAAACATGATTTAGTTTAAAACTAGACACTGGATTACACAGTTACTCATAGCATTAAGCAAATTCAGAATTAAGACGATGTGCCTGAAATGATATTTTATTCTTTTCATTGAACAATAATCTCAGTAACACTGACAGTGAGAATCTATGGATTTAGCAATTTGCAGAGCAATTATTTTAATTAGATGTAAAAGGGATATTATACTGTATAAAAGCCCTCAAAACATTTTTATGTAGTAGTGCTATGGTTTATTATGTAGAACTCATTTAAAGATACACATGCAACACATTATATTAATTTTTTATGATCCTGTATATTATACATATTTCTTCCTGCAATGAGTAATTGTTGAGAAATAATGAGAACTGTTGAGAGGGTGATTTTAAGAGTTTAACAAAGACAGTCTCCAACCTTGGAAACTTGTAGTCTTCTTGAAGGTGAGGACTCTGAGTCTGTGCTTTGGTTCAGTGTCTGTAGTCTGAAATAACATGTGGAAAACAATAATGGGAATGAATAGAGTGTATTTGAAGATGGAGTGGACAGGTCAGTCCATCTGAATGCTCTGTGTGTATATGCATTTGTGAACCAGGTGTAAAAAAATTGCAGTCACAAAACTTGGCACATTATAGTCTTTCATACTATATGTGACATACATATACATATGTGACAGACATAATTACACTCAATAAATGTTGAATGAATGAATGAAAAAGAGCCTTCATACTTCATGGAGGATTTGAGTCTTCATTCTGTAGTTACCAGGGAGTTGGTATGTTTCCCTCTTTGTGACCAGAAATGTTAGAGTTCTTTTGACAGACCAAGCAAAGTTACTAGTAAGAGGGATGGGAACTGACACAACTTTTCAGGTTGAAAGAGAAAATCCTTCCCAACACTGTACATATTTAAATTTATGTGGTGTTTGCCCACAAGCTTTGGAGGGAGTTAGTCAAATAAATGATAAAGAAGCTTCAAAACATCTTGTACTTGGATATAAATTTGGTGGTTCGGTATCCTATGAACTATAACCAATCCATCTTTCTCAGACCTAATAGCACCTTTTTTTCCTGCGACATTAAAAGCCTTTAAATTATATCAGCAAGAGTTGTGACGATATCAAGTGCTGCTGGGATAATAAAAACAAAATGCCATATATATGTACATATATATATATACACACACACACTAACATATATATATACAGTAACATATGTGCATACACTAACACATATATACGCTAACATGTTAATGTAATACACACATATACATACTTAATTAGGTTTTTAAAAATTCCATGCGATGAAATTTAGAAAACTTTGAAAAAAATATTAGCTTATTTGAGTCTCTGATAGAAATTCAAGTTTTTTAAGTATTTCCTTAAAGTTAGATTCATGACTTTCAAAATATAAACTGATTTGTTTTATTTTGTTTGGTTTGTTTTATTAAGATTTCATTTTTAGTAATGAGCTTTAAAAAAATAATCCACTTGGTTGTGCTCATACAAAGCTGATGTCAGCCTATTACTCGCCAGATACAGATGAGGTATCTTGATCTCTGGTCCCGTATCCATCAACACTGTTACTAAACATGAGATGGGCAATGTGAGTCAATTATTTTCTGACCATTATCATCTACATAACTGAGTTACCTCCTAGATACAGTCTTTGTAAATAGTGTTGGGTTCTGAAAACTAGAGTGACAAATAGCATATGGGGAAACATTCACCAGTATTATGCAAGTATATAACAGACACAAGTATTAAGAGGACTTCGAAGTTTCTGAGATCAGCATGACATTTTGCTCACAAGTCCCAACAAAATACAGAACTAAAAATGGGTAAGGAAAAGAAAGCTTTCAGAGTGTTTTCAGCCGTTTGGGGGGGAACAAATGAAAGAATCTGGTTATCATTGCATTTGGCATCTTTGGATTATTTTAATGGATTGTGTCCCAGATGGGTATTAGCATATTGGTAGGGCATGGTCAAAATTTTTAAAAAAACAACTGCCACTGGATTGGCTTGAATGTTTTCCTTAAAATGGCAGATTAGTTTTAGTAATGGTGTTTTTAATACAGCTTCACAGCAAAGCAGATTTGTGTAATTTGGCCACCTGCTATAAACATCAATTTTAATCAATCACGTATATCTTTGCCAATATAGTTTATCAGTGGTAAAATGCTTGAAGATTTTGAAATAAATTTCATGATAAAATTAAGCAGCCATCTGGAATTATAATACAGGTTTTTTCCCAAGTGATTTGCAAGGCATAAATTTGAAATGTTGTATACAGAGAATATACACACGGAAGTATACATCTACTTTGTCCCTGTTTACAATGCAGTCTGTGAGGACATTTTATTGGGAATCATACAGAAAATCTACCTACTAACAAGGACCTATATACAGCCACGGGCAGGAAGATTCTTGGGTTCTGCTGGTCTAGCTTGTGTGCTTTGATAATGAATCCATCTGCTCTACCAAGGTCTCAGTGCTTATGATCCAATCTCTACAGCTTTTCAGTCAGTGTAAAATTATTGCAAAACACAAAATCTGCTTTCTGGTATTTATTTCAAGTGATGTAGGTTTAATAATGTGGCCCCAATCCAAATATAATTTATAGGAAAAATACTGTATTTGTCTTGCGTAGGCAAGTTAGATTTGCACCCTCAACTCCCTTTCTCTATAGTAGAAACTTCTGAAATTTTTCACGAAATATACATTCGAAGAATTTGCATAAAGATTATATTACAATCTGGATCTGTGAAACCAAAGATATTGAATATTTAAATAGTAGTAATGTCTGCATGTAACCCCTCAATCCACTTATTTCAGAGACTTTTTTTTTTTAGATTTTCTTATTCTTAGGCTTATTTTAGGTTTAGTGATTTATTTATCACTAGTGGAGGGGACGGTGGGGGTTGGTTTTCATATCCTCTGTTTATCCCTCTTTTTATATTCCTTTTATTACTCATTTTAACATGCAACCTGTGGGGATTTCTCCCTGAAATAACTAGTATTCCTCCAGCTATTATTAGCTTTATAGCTTTAACTGCCTTTTGTTCAAAATCATAGGCCTTGAAAAAGATGAGATAGAAAATTAAAAATGTAAAATCTGAACAAAAGTATTTTTAAAAAAGACTTGGGGTTGCCTATGAAAGACTCATGATTAGCACTGAAAAAATGAACTATTTTAAAGTCATTAGAGATGACGTGTTTTACTTTTAATTTCTGTGACATTATAGTCAACGTATGGGATATAGAATCCCTACTTCATAGAAATTAACATTGAACATGTAAATAAACCAAACCTCATATAACCACTCTTGTGCATTCTCTTTTCCATTATTTTTAATATTTGAAGTATCTTCTAAAGTTATCACCTCAAAAATAGAAGGAGGTGAAAAAATTTTAAATCATTTATCCATTTAATGAAACATAATGGGCCAGCTGGTGTGGCTGGTGTGGAAATCCTGTGAACTAACTGAGGCTGACTCTGCATGGATAGCTATTGTCAGTATACCACAGACCTCTTCTGTAAATAAATATCCATGACCCAACTTGCATGGCATAATATTTATGAATAAATACTGGTTTGAGAACAGGAGAAAGCTTCTAATTCTTCTTGAATGGTAGATAATAATTTCACAGAGGAAGTAACATTTATACTAGGCCTTGTGGGATGCATAAGAGTTTACCAGGCAACGAAGAACATTCCAACAGAAAAAAAAAAATAGTATGAAATAATAGAGTGAGTTAAGAGAAGGCTGGGAAGTTGAAGCCCATGGAATTGAATAATTTGGAACAAGACAGTGAAGAAGTAGAACAAGATCAAATTAAGGATATTTTTGTCATGGTAAGGAATTATTCTATAGGCATGGAGAGCTAGCCAATATCTTAAAAGCAGAGGACTGACATAAATTGATAGATTTTTGTAAATAGATTATAAAATGATGGTGTGGAGGTTGTACTAAACAGAAACAGACCGGTAGAAGAGCCAATTATACAGAAATGGTAGTGATATGAGATTTTTTTTTTTTTTAAGCAGGAAACAAAACCATGTGTTTTTCTAGGAAGAAAGTTGCTATTTCTCTCCCATACTAACACTGGTTTTACTGCTAGATTATAAGATGTATGAAGATTAAAGATTACTGTGCACTCCTAATTTTTAAAAGTTTATCATTCTATGATGAACTTTATATATCTTAAAATTTTTTTTGCGAGTTTTTGGAACATTTTCATACATCCAAATTGTTATTTTACATGTTGCTAAAGAGGTCCATCAGGTTGATGAATTAACTCCGTTATAACCTAAAAACCTATTTTTTAAAGTAAATATGTGTTTCTGGTATCAGTGTTTTGTCCATGGCCAAGGGCAAAACCAATTGGTTTGTGTTTTGTCTCTTTTACTTGACTGTTCGTCAAAAGCAGACATAATGTAAATTATTAGATAAATATCCCACAAGCAGCTGGCTATAGAAAAAGGAAAAATATGTGAATAAGGAACATATCAAAAGATAATTTACTTCTTCTATAACTGAAACTTGAAAAGACAAGTTGTCATGGGGTTTAGAACATAGGGACTCCTGTTATAATTAGTATTATTGCTATATACAATGTCTTTATTTTATTTTTTTTTAAGATTTTATTTATTTATTTGACAGAAATCACAAGTAGGCAGAGAGGCAGGTAGGGGGGTGGGAAGCAGCCTCCCTGCGGAGCAGAGAGCCCAATGTGGGGCTCGATCCCGGGACTCTGGGATCATGACCCAAGCCGAAGGCAGAGAAGCTCAACCCACTGAGCCACCCAGGTGCCCCGTCTTTATTTTTTAGTCTTCTTTTATTTACACTGTTCAAAATCCCTACTATAATGGGTTATGAAATAGAATTCACATGTGTATGATTGTTTGTCCATGTCAAGTATTATTTGATGGTTTTGACTTGATTTGACAGGTCAAATCAATCAAGACAATGAAACAAGCCTCTACACTCTATCCAGTCTAATTATACTGTCAACACATAGATGTTTCATAATAGTAAGGCATATTAATTGTTTGCTGCAAGAAGTTTAGGATCCTTAGCTGCACTTCTAGCATGTAAAATGTTGTTCACTTTAGCAAGTATGTAAAGGACTAGCTGGATTAAATTTTTAGCAAAGCAATTTATTTCCTTACTTAATGTGAGACCAGTACTAATGATTCTTGTAACAATTGTCATAAAGATGATTCATATTTTTCTATGTGGCTTTATAAATGCACCATCTAGTGTAAGATAGAAGATTCTAGTTTAATTGCTAACATTTATCTTTTTGGGTCTCATTTTCCCCCTGGAGTAACATTTCTAGAAATGATAAAAAATAAATCATTACTTAAAAGATTGGGCTTTAAAATGGAATTCAAAGTTATTAGATAAAAGTGTTCATGGATGGTCGTGGTGGTGCGTGTATTATCCTAGTTTACATTATTTTGTCTTGGGGCCATAGATACAATTAAAGCGTTAATTGTTGTAATTGTCACTTGGAGGGTCAAAATTCAGACATTCGTTGTAAGATTATCCTGTTGGATAATACCTTAATTGGGTAAGTCTTTCTATGTCTTTTTTCCTCTCTTGCCCTCTGCCTGTCATCTGTCATTTTCTCTTTCCTTCTTTTCCACTCATACATATTTACTGAGAGCTTTCTGAGTATAAAATGTATTAATGTAATGACAAATGTATTGCCATGTAAACAAATGCAAGTATTTCATAGATTAAAAGTACTGTTAAGATTAGTTTTGAACAGGGGCTCCTGGGTAGCTCAGTGGGTTAAAGCCTCTGCCTTCGGTTCAGGTCATGATCCCAGGGTCCTGGAATTGAGCCCCGCATTGGGCTTTTTGCTTAGCGGGAAGCCTGCTTCTCCCTTCTCTCTCTGCCTGCCTTTTTGCCTCTCTGTCAAATAAATAAATAAAATCTTAAAATAAGACTAGTTTTGAACAATATTTGAGGAAGGGAAGAGCCATACATTTGGAGGGGTAGTATCATAAGTGGGCAGTGATTAAATCAGGGCAAAATTGGCTATTTAGGATCAAGTCCAAAATAGACCTGCTCTGTAGGTCTAGCCAGCAAGAAGTCAAGTTCCAGCTAGCAGAGGGAGGATCAATTAGACCATGACTCAGGTAAGGAAATTACAAACAAATCACACTTTTATGTGGCCTTTTAGCAGATCCTTATGAGAGAGAGTGCACAGTGCAGAAAAAGAACATGGATGGTCAAAAGAAGGAAGGCATAGTGTCTTGGGTCTTTAAAGAAAACAAATTCATTATAAGAAACAAAATCCTTTCATCTTCATCAGTGAGCATTAGCTGGATCATGGTGGAGTTGACTGGACAGGGTGGGCAGTTGTCAACAGCATGAATTTAAGTGGACTGACTAGGGGTTCCTGGGTGGTGGTCAGTTAAGTGTCTTACTTTTGGTTTCTGTTCAGGTCATGATCTCAGTATTGTGAGATGAAGCCATGTGTGGGGCTCCATGTTCAGGGTGAAGTCTGTTTGAGATTCTCTCTTTCCCTCTGCCCCTCTGCTTGTGCTCTCTCTCTCTCTCCCTCTCAAATAAATAAGTAAATTAAAAAAAAATCAATTGATTGGTTGTGATGGACTTTGAAGTCAGACTACCTGGATTCAAACTGCAGCTTTACTGCTTATAAATTATGTGACTTTGGGCAAATTATTCCACTTCTTTGTGTCCGAGTATTCTTATCTTTAACGTGAAGAAAATAATGGCACACACCTCATAGATTTATAATAAGGATCAATTGAAATAATATTTGTAAAGTGCTTAGAATAATGCCTGGCTGATAGTAAATGGTTGTTAAATATATTTTAAAATTAAAGACTATATATTCATAACAGAAATGGTAAGTACTACCATTACAAACAAAAGCAAATGCTCTGTTATTGGGGTTTGGGTTAGAAGTGTGGTTTGCGGTAGGTAGGGGAAGGAGTGGTTTTAGAATTTATTTCCTCTAGTTTTATGAGGCCATTCCAGTTCTTGCCCAAGCATGCCAAATTAGCTTGGATATATTGTAAGCTCAGGCATGTAAGTGTTAAAAGCATCTAAGATTTCAAATTCTTATTTGGAGGGACAAGAATTGTTGTGACCCCCGATCCACTCTCGAATTAGCAAAATTTGGACAGAACTTCTCATTCCAGGAGACTTACTAATCTTCAGGCGTAGAAACTATGGGACTTCTGATAAAAATATCATACCACACAGTCCACATGGGTCCATATATTAGACAAACAGGCCAAACACAACAGCTAATAGGATTTTAAAGCCGCTTCAGTGGCTGATACACATGTTTGACTCATTAATGAATAGTTGACCCTTGTGATTTGTATGGCTTTTGTGGGTAGCACCTGGAAGTCACTTTTTGACATTTCAAAGTCTCATTCTATCTTTGAGTCCATGATATATCTATTTGGAGAGTCCTTAAAAATGTGAATATATTTTGCTGAAGTTAGAGAATGATGCAGATTAAGAAATGATTAATTGTCTTGTTGAAAGGTTAGTTCATACATTCTGTTATTCTAGGGGGAGAATTCTATTGGATGACAAAAATGTGAATTTTTCTCTATGTCATTTTGTTCAGTCTATGGAGAGCAAAGGATTATTTTTTACAGTATGTTTTCAAATAATTTGTCCAAACTGATTTTGTATTCCAGAGTCACATATTGCTCTTGGGTTTTTCTCCCCACATTTCCCCCTAGTGGATTATTTATACTTTCAACAAAATGATGAATGGTTCTTTGTATATTTTAAATGTGTTTATTTCCTCTGGAGAATCTGAGTGAAACAAGTATAGTCTTGCAGAAGAAACCTAATATGGTTACCTATTCCTTTGAAATTTGTTTTATCTTTGATTCTATGAATTCTTTACAAATTGGATGCTGTATATTAAAAAGCTACAATATTTCATATTTTTAATAGCAAAGACAAGATTGTAGAAACAAGTTATAATAGAAAAAGGATTTTAGTTTCTTTTAGAGATGAGTATTTCATAATATAAAATAAATCCATTAGGGATTTAAAAACATATTTTCTTTACATGTTACTATGAAACTTTTAAAGACAAAATTATTTTTCTCCTTCCTGGAGATCTTTTCTCTTTCTGATTTCCTTCTCTAGCCCTCATCACATTTTTGTACTTTGGCACATAAGCATTTGACTACAATTTTGACTTCAGAGATATATCCATTTGTTTTCATACTGAGGACGTGCACACACACACACACACACACACGGCTGATTCTGGAGAAGAAAGAGTAAGACTAAGTGAAGACATGGAACAACTTAAGGCACAGAATTCTCCAGAGGATTGCTTTTTTTTTTTTTCTTTCCTATGTAATCAAAGTGTTATAAAAATTATATTTGTGTTTTTGGAATTTCCCAAATTGAAATGGAATTAAATATCATTTGGAGATTTTTAAAAGTATATTTGTGAACACACATATATTTGCAGTAGGTAGCATGAGTAGAAAAATGTAGAAGCTTAGTTGTTAATAATATTATTGGAAATTTTTTTAAGAAGGACTTCAATAAGCTACAGACTTTTGATTTTTTTAAATGCTAAGCTCTAATCAAGACATTGTGGTGCTTATATGGAAATGTACACTTGTTCACAACATTGCTCTCCAAGGATATATAATCTAGTTGAAGAGAAAAACAACTGATACCATGAAGATATAAGCTAGTTTGTGAATGGCACAGAAGACCAGAGGCATTTTTGACTCTTGGATATTGGGCAGTTGTGGATATGCATTGTTCTCTGTAAAAAGAAGTCTCACATTCCTTTAGTTTTTCCTCAGCTTTAAAATCATGATTGCTCTCATTGTTTGGGGAGCTGTTGGAATAATCAGGGATGGCCTTCTAGAGGAAGTAAATGTGGGACCTAAATACCTAAATGTAGTGTAAGATGCCCATGGGTAGGGACGTATACAGAAGAAAAGGGAGCATTCATTCTATGAGAGGTCAAGAGTACAAATGGATGGTATAAGGCAGGAGAGTGTAAAATAAATTTGTTCAGAAATGATGAGTAGTCAGCCAAGTTGCATTAGAGCTGAATTAATTGGGCCAAATTATAGAAGGCTTTGGCTTCCAATAAGACATATTGGTAGAATGGGAACTTTAAATATTTTTGAAAGTAGAAATTGTGGTGTATAAAACAGATTGGAAAGTGAAAAGAGATGAAGTTGGTTTTTTTTTTTTTTAACATAGCATATATAAGTGCATAAAAGATTTAATGTGAGGAAGAAAAAGAAGAAACAAGGATAAGAGAAAATGATAAGAAGAAAAAAAAAAACCTGCAAGGACTTTTCAACTAGATGTGCATGGATATAGAAGCTATAAATACATTCCTTCATCCCAACAAAAACAACAAAATGACAGAGTGCTTGTCTTATGAGCCAGGCTTTGTTCTAGGAACTTGAAATACATCAGTGGATAGAACAAGGTTACTGCTTCTGAGGTGTTTCCATTATAAGGAATGATAGGAAATCCTTAGTGAATGGAGCAGTTACGGTGGCACAAAATATTAGCTGTGAAAGGGAAAACTTATAAAATAGTGGAGCAATTTCAAAATTTTTTACTGAAACAATTTGTTCATTGTTTTCAGCAAGAAATTTGTTCATTGGAGTTTGAAAGCGATGAATTATTTGCCATTAATAATTCCATTTAAACTAAAGAATAAAGTAACACAAGAATATTCATATTAAACACTTCAGAATCTCAAGATGAGTCCCAAAGGTAGACCAGGTAGAAAAGGGCAGGTAGAAGAAACTGTAAGAAAAATAAATCAAAGAGGTGTAAAGTAGAGAACACTATGGAAATTGCAAACTAAATGGCAGAATGTTGGCAGAATTGTCAACAGTCATGACACAATCCTAGAGTGTGGCAAAAGCTAGCTCATGAAAGGCCTTTCACACCAGCACATGTTAGAGAGCATCCTGAAGCAGAGTCCTTCAAACACTGTGATATTTGGAGAAATAATGCTAGCATTAAAATCTCCAAACATGATATGTCAAGCAATAACACAAATCTATAAAGTATTGTGAAATAGGAATGTGTAGTCTAATGTAGAGCCAGTGGTGTAGAATGGTGTAGAACGAATCCAGATTCTCCGGGTTAAAGGAGAGTCAGACCATAAACAGATAAAGGACATTTAATGAGCTTCCAAAAGGCAGTCTTCACCTAGTCAGAATATAAAAGAGAATCACAGAAAGAATAACAATAATTTATTAATTTATCCAATAAATATTTATTAACTGTCCATAACATATCACTGTGGGAGATGAGAGTTCTGCTCTTGAGGAGTTTATAAGATACCACAAACATTATAATCTTTGAGTCTGAAGAGCTAAAGTAATAGAATCTACTGAGTGATGTTGTGGCTAGTTCTTGCCCCCCGGGTATCTTGAGTGAATTATGTTGCTGATCTTCAAAGATTAGGAAGGTTAATGGACAATTGCATTTCTTAATGTGCTTGTAAGTGCTTCTTTTGTGAACTGAATGTTAGCCTATTTATAAGACATGCCACAAAGTGGTCTAGTGGGAACTCTTTAAGCTGGTGCTACAAACTTGGGGCTGTGAAAAATAAGTCAGTACTTAAGTATATAATGAAAGTAAGAGAGAAAAGAATGCATGAGCGGAACAAAAAAGGTAGCATTAGAAACCGTGACAGACAGTGTTGGTTGGTGGTCTCCATGCACTCGTTTTGTTCATGCTCTGTCCAGGGAGGTTGAGCATCAGGAGAATTTGGCTTCCTCCCCAGCTCTAGGGGTGAAGCTTGATTAGTCCAAGCCAATTATGGTAATCCCATACCCCTGCCAAGTGATTCATTCTGGCAGGGGCATGTGACAGAATTTTGGCAAGTAAGATGCAAAAGGAAATCAGTTGGACAGCTTCTGGGACAGTTTTAGCCCTTCTTATTTAAGGATATATGGAAGAGAATATGTCCCATCTTTACTCTGTCTTTTTGGATATTGTTGTGAGAGGATGTAATGTTTGAAGCTACTGCAGACATCTTGCTATCCTAAAAGGACAAGCCCAAGGACATATGTCTACATTCTAATGATGGCAGTATGAGACAGATAGAAAGAACCCAAGGTCTTTGTGGTATAATGGATTCTTGAATTAACCAACTAACCGTTGCCCTGCCACAGCTGTGAACTCACATATAACATAAAAAATGTCTTTACTAATAAGTCAGTTGTTTTAGTGGCTTTTTTTTTTTTTTCTTGCAGCCAAAAGCATTGCTGAGGTAGAAAAACTTTCTCTACCCTTTTAGGATCAGAGTTTGAAGGGCCTGTGAATTAAAATGACAAAAAAACCTAGATTAACAGGAGGAAAGGCATATGTTTCTTGACATTAATGTCTTCTGTATATGCAGCCCCACAGAAAAATAGTGAAAACATAAAAAGGCAGTTAGATTTGGGCCATCTATACCATTTTAACAGGGAGTAATAAACTGCAGAGAAGTGATTAGACAAAGGTAAAGGGATTTGGGGCTACTGGGGCAGTAAATTGTGAGAAGTTGACCAGGAAATGTATAGTAGATAAGGATTGTTTGAGTATGGTTTCATATGCAGATAAGAGTTGTTTTCCTCTTCCTGGAAAGGGGAGCATATCTATAAATAGGAATTTTTGACACATTTACAAAAGGAAATTTGTGCTCCGCCTTTAGGCAGAAATGGGGAGGGCAGAATGTTCTTCCCAAACCTACTGCTTCTCAATTACCTTTAGCTCAAAATAATCCTTATGCCAAGTAACATATTTTGGAATGGTATATTCTGATCCCTTTCAATGTCCTACTTAATATGGCAATTATTTCACGTTACGACTGAATGTTATATCTCCCCAAATTTCATATGTTGAACCCCTACCCTTCAAGGTGATGTATTAGGGATTGGGGACTTGGGAGGTAATTAAAATTAGAAGAGGCCATGAAGGTAGAGCCCTTAAAAGTGATGTTAGTACCCTTAAAACAGTCAAAAGAGAGTCCACTCCCCTGCCTGCTTTCCTTGTGAGGATACAGCAATAAGTCTGTAACCAGAAGAGGGCAGCCATTTTGGCACCCTCTTCCTGGACTTCCCGTGTCCAGAATTGTAAGAAATAGATTTCTGTTGTTTATAAGCTTATGGTATTTTGTTATAGCAGCCTGAACTAAGACATCCTGTCTTGTGTTCTCAGAGGTTGAACTTGAGCCTCTTGTTTAGGCTTGTGGGTACACTTTATACTTCTTTAGGAGCTAAAGCAAATTGGATGGGGGGGATTAATTTTCATGTTAGACATATTTATAATAATTTTTATGTCTGCAGTAAAACAAATTTTAATTATCAGACTAAAGCTGGAGGTGATAAATGAGAAATTAAAAAAACTGAAAATTTACATGCAGGTTTTAAGTTAAGTCTTTAACAATTTACTATTCAGGCATTTTTCTTATTTTTATGACTACTAAGAGTGAAAACAGATCAAAAAGCAGGTGATCAAGAACTAGCGATGGATAGGGAAGATAGCTATTTTTCAGATATAAAATAAATGCAGTCTGTAGGGAAGTTAAAGGAACTGGATGACCCCCCCCCAACTGACCCTTAAAACAGACATATACATAAGACAAAGTTTAACCCTTAATGAATACAGCCTGGGTGTAAGGAAATTCAGATTTGAATCATATGATCAATAAGATGTCTCTTTATACATCACTATTGATACATTTGTGTAGGAGTTTGAATGACATTTAAGAACCTCTTGACCATAGGAAATTGAATTTCAGTGAAACTAGGCCTTATTTTGTGAAGTATCTGACTTAGCATTTTTTCTTTAGGAAGATATCACTTTAATTAGTGTATTTGAAGATTGGTTGAGAGTTTTATCCTTTCAAAGTAGTGATTTTCTTCACAGACTTCAATTCTATGTCATATATTACTGACCTTTAAAATGTCTCTGAATTACTGCTGTTTTCCCTTCTTAAATTAGGAGAACTTTATTCCTGATTGAGAAGCAAGAACTGAAAATGTCACTTCTCCCTTTAAGGTATGAGGTGTGGAGGAAATCTTTTAGAAATGTTCAGTTTTCTAGTTCCACCAAGTGCAACTTATGCTTATATAGAATGTTAGGTCAAGCTTTTGTATTTATTGGCATTTTTCATATTTAAGCATAAGGACTATTCAATGTCCATGTGAAAACAAGAGGTAGAACTCTCTCTCTCATACACACACACACACACACACACATCTCCACCTATTTTAGGGAATTCAGTACCCTTGGAGAGCAATTACTGGCAATATTGGCAAGAGATGTCAGAGTTCAAATATCTGGTCTGTTCACTTTTTCCTTTACTGGCTCTGTGATACTGGCTTAAGAAGGATTCTTCTAGAAGGAAGATTATGAACTCCTGTGGATTAACAGAAGTCATGGCTCCTATAATATGTATCATGGCTCTAGATTAAGAGAAAATTATTCACTCACTTATAAAATGTTGTAAGTGTAGGATTTGGTGTCCTGAAATTCATCAAATGTTTACTGTGTGATTGGCCTAACAAGTGATCATAGCACTTTAAAAATTGTTCTAACAGCTTCCTAGATTATGTGGAGAAAAACTTCACTTCCTCAACAATTTATTTAATACCACCACAGGAAATAGGCTTGTACTAGGTTCTTGATGGCTGCAGTATTAAGAATATACAGACTAGTAGAAAGAAATAGATGTGTACATGCAGCCACATCTACGTGTATCAAGGAAATTGCAGGTGATACAGTTGAAGTATAATTAGATGAAGGGACAAAGATTAGATACCATTTGATGAAAAGAAAATCATCCACCCATTCATGCACCAAGTATCTATCATGCCAGGGACCATGCTTTGTGGAGAGTGAAGATATAAACAGACATATGGAGATTATTTTTGTATGACAAGAGATTAATTAAAACATCTCACTAACATTTAATTATGAACTAGTTTAAGTATTGTGGTTGAAATGTACTGCTGGGTACAGGTTGGATTATATAGAGGGTAGAGAATTTAACTCTTATATTGTTTAATGAGCTGGGAACCATAAGATGTGTTCCAAGATTTAGCCATGTAACCCTTTGGTGCTTTATTTTCTTCAAAACCAGGAGAAGTTATATTTATCTTGTCTCACAGAGCATATGAACATAAGTGAAGCAGCCTTGAAAAATTGAAAACATTATAGAGACTGAAGTTGTATTCTGTTATAGAATAATGGTTAAAAGTTCTAACTAAGGCCAAGAACATTTTTTGCTGAACAAGATTGTCATAAAAAATTA
Source organism: Neogale vison (assembly GCF_020171115.1). NCBI lineage: Eukaryota > Metazoa > Chordata > Mammalia > Carnivora > Mustelidae > Neogale > Neogale vison. The sequence continues at coordinate 72,226,238 of NC_058091.1, read as the reverse complement.
ATTATACAGTGTTGATAGATGTAATTTTTTGTTGTTGCAAGTATTTCACAAAGACATTTTACAGTGCCTGGCTGATTTTTGAGAACAGAGTCAGTAGAATACTAGATATAGAAATAGATTGTAGTGGTTTCAGGAGAAAAAATCAGTAGGGAAGAGATACAAAGTAGGGCTAAAAGTGAAAGTCCTTATTCAATTCCCTTTATAGAGGCATAAGGCAGTGAAGATATCCCTCTTTTAAGTTCTGATCTGTTTCCTCAGGGAGAAATTCTTCCTTCTCAACTCTCTTCCTCTGTTCCCTCCTGCTTTTTGACCAGCAATGTCCTGTCTCCAGTGGATGATTATGACGTCTCTGTGAGCAAAATTGTGAAAGACCTGTGTCTGGAGTCCTTGTAGGTTTAGGTTTTGCTCCTTCTTCCTTTTTCTTTCTTTCTTTTTTTTTTTTTTTTTAAAGATTTTATTTATTTATTTGACAGAGAGAGATCACAAGCAGACGGAGGGGCAGGCAGAGAGGGAGATAGAGGGAAGCAGGCTCCTTGCTGAGCAGAGAGCCCGATGCGGGACTCGATTCCAGGACCCCAAGATCATGACCTGAGCCGAAGGCAGCGGCTTAACCCACTGAGCCACCCAGGCGCCCACTTTCTTCCTTTTTCTTAAACAGAGTACTCTACACTGATACCTATTCCATTATGTTTTTCTTCATAGTTTCCTGATTTATATTATTCCCACATTGTTCTTCTAAAGATAAATTTTTTAAAGATTAAATTCTATAGATCTTGTGCTTCCTTTAACCTAAGTCCATGGCCCACTCTAACCAGATTTGATATTGCATATTTTTTACACCTTCTAGGTAGTCATCACAAGTACCTACTAACAAAAGCATAACAAATCAATAGAAGAGGTAACTTATGGTTTTCTGTCATTCTCAAGCCACTTGAAATTATGACCTATTTCAGGGAGAGAAAAAAAACTCACATAGTTCTCTGTTAAATTCTTTTGTGTCAGATAAGCAAGCTCTGACATCCTAGGTTTTTAAGGAACATATAATATAGAATTGATAGTTTAAAAAAAAAAAGATTTTATTTATTTATTTGACAGAGAGATCACAAGTAGTCAGAGAAGCAGGCAGGGGGGCGGGAAGCAGGCTCCCCACTGAGCAGAGAGCCCAATGTGGGGCTCGATCCCAGGATCCCAAGATCATGACCTGAGCCAAAGGCAGTGGCTTAACCCACGGAGTCACCCAGGTGGCCCAGAATTGATAGTTTTTTTTTTTTTTTAATAGAATTGCCAACTGTGATTTTTATTTCATACCTACACGTCATTCTCAGCAGGTCAAAAATGATTGTATTATGAACATCTAATTTGGTTCTTTAACATATTTGTATCAACAGTAACATCTCCTGAAAAGCAATACCCCAATTCCACATATATGAGGGCAATTTGGCACTGACATCTATCATTCCATTCATCAAGGAGGGAGATTTGACTCAATTAATTTGTTTTCTGATTAACCCTTTTCTCCTCTACTGTTCCATTTCTGTTCTTTTCCAAGTCAAGATCTCGGACAGTATAAAGATACTTCCTAAGAAAAAGGATTGTTATGAAAATCAGTTACATAAACTTATCATCAGTGCTGTGTAGTTCCCAACTGTAAAGCATCATTGGGCATAAGGAAAGCTTTTTGTCCCCCTCTCTAGAACAGCACTTGAAATTTATGAGCATTTCCTCAGGCACTTAGTGACGGAATTTTATGCCCAGTGCTCTTTGTAAGGTGGACACTCGGGCTGGAGTCTTGGGGTGGCTAGTGGAAGGGAACACAGGTGTGGACTCACACACACAAAGGGCATGTTTGGGCCTTTTAAATTCTGTATCAGCTGGCTGTATTTCTATGGAACTGTGAAGAATTTTTTTTCTAAATCTTCTTTTGTGGGGTGTGGTCTGTCACCAAATAGAGTGGGTGATTTTCTCTTTTGTACTTGCAACAATCTCCTTCGTAGTTGATACTGTCCCTGCGCTTCGTGTGCTTGCTTCCCAGCGGTTTCACTCCTGGGATAACCCCATCTCTTTTCTGTGTTCATGACCATTTTCTCTTTTCAGGGATAATTGGAAGAAAGTAGAACAGGATAGGTCTGTGGTATTTTGTGCTCTTTGTAATCTCTCTCTCTCTCTCTCTTTTTTTTGGTCTTTTTTCTGCACTACTTAAAAAAACAAAACAAAACAAAAATCCTTTGTCCATACTTTTCCTTCTCTCCTGAATACCTTTTTTTTTTGTTTTCTTTCCTCTCCTTTGTCTGTCTTGTCTTAGTTAACAGTAAAAGCCTTCTAATTTTTCTAAAACTATTTTTCAAAGGAGTCTTATTATGTTTGTATAAAATTTCTCCTCATTCCCCATTGTCTCATCTTCTGTAAGACTTTAATGTAACCTCTGCCCAAATGACTAGAACAAATATCACTATTATTTCTGCACACATTGCATAGCATTAAAAAGACTGTCCTTGTATTTCCCATCTGAAAACACTTATCTGTATTGTAATTTACCTTTAAGTGCCTAAAAAGTGTGCATAGAACCTTATCTTAGCAGTATTGCTCATTTATCCTAATTCTTTCTTTGAGTAGGGAATCCTTGTGACTTCTCTCAGGGCATGGAGACATTAAAAGACTAATTATTTAGGTGTCAGCTGGAAAAAAGTGAAGTATCAATGTTGACATTTGGATTTCTGGAGAAGGGACTTATTTTTATGAAAAGATGATGATGCTAAGTAAGATTTTATATGTGTTGATTCATTTTACAAATAAAAATCTAGAGGAAAGTCCTAAATGAAGGTTTTAGTGAAAGTGATCAGAGGAAGTGATCAGAGGTAAGGCAGCAAAAAAAAAAAAAAAACAAAAAACAAAAAACAAAAAAGCAGGGAGAGGGAGGAAAGAATGAAAACTGAAGTTAGCACTATAAATTCTACACTGGAAATTGGAAATGGGATAAAGTAAATGAAGAGGAAATAACTTAATTTCAACTCTAAGCTCCTCATTTGAAAGTACATATGATTTGATTACATATTTCCTAATCTTGATAAAATGACACCAATGTACATTTTGCCCCAATGTTACCAATATTCTCATTATCATCTTCATCAGCATTATTATCATTATCATTGAGCACCCACTTCATACAAAACAAGATATTCTGTGTTTGTGCTATGACCAGATTAGAAACAGCTCTGTTCACAAGGATGCTATGATCCAGGAGTAGAAAACAGTAGATATACAATGCAATGAAGGAATGCTAAGCAAAGTCATTAGACTTTCTGGAAAAGTGCTAAGAATTTTGCCCTGATTTTTATTTTCTCTTTACACTATTATATATAATTATTCTATCTTTCATAATTTGATTGACATTGGATATTAAAAAATCTGATTCATATGAAGAAAAGTTGTAATTCCAAACACGATTTGTTCTCTTTACCAAACTAATCTAGTATGAATTATATTTGATGCTTTAGAGAATATAGTGATTCTCAAAATTATTGATACCTATTTGCATTGATGAATGTAATTAATGCTTATTACTGGAACAAGTAATCTTATAAATCTCATACTTCTTTTTTTTTTTTTTTCTTTAATGTTTGGCCTTTTTATTTTTATTTTTTTTATTTTTATTTTTTTTTCCAATTTATTTATTTTCAGAAAAACAGTATTCATACTTCTTTTTTTAAAAGTAGGCTCCATGCTCAGTGTAGGGCTTGAACCCTAAGATTGAAAGTTGCATGTTCAACCCTCTGAGCCAGTCAAGCACCCTGCAAATCTCAGACTTTTAACATGAGGTCTGATGGGGATTTGGGTATAGGTCTTTCCTGGACTGTACCTTTAAGCAATACTTAGGGATGTAGGTTCCTTTAATTATGTAGCTCTGCCATCTTGGAGCTTATCACTTCCTGCCTCAAAAGAATGAGAAAGAATGAACTATCAAATGAGATTTTTAAAGAGTATGTCACTTCTGTCAGTGTTTTAGTTCTGAATTTAATAGAGTGGCTTCAACTGTACAGAAAAGGTAGCCTAAGAAGTGTGGTCTTCTTATGGGACCTCCAAAAGAGAGAATGGGCTTGGTAAATCCATGGCATTGCCTCTGTCACACTGCAGAATATCTAATAAAATGACAATAGGCATTTGGAAACTAGAAACTTAGGAGAGAAGACAGAATGATAAATAGTTTTGGAAGACAGTGACAATGATATAGGGTTGATTAGTTTGATGTTAGATAATGAAAGCCATTATCCAAAGAAAGATCAACATAGCAAATGATTAAAAAGGGATATAAAGAGTACCTGGCTGACTCAGTTGGTAGAGCATGCAACTTGAGATCAGGGTCATAAGTTTGAGCCCCACATTGGGTGAGGATCCTAATTAAAAAAAAAAAAAAGGATTTAAAGAATGCTTTAAAAAACGAAAGACAAAGACAAATATGAAAGTCTGCAGCATAGACTTCTAATTGCCTCTTAATTGTCCATTTGTTCCTCTTTTGTAACAAAACTGATTTACTGCCCAGGTAAATGACTATTTTCTACGTTTCCTTATAATTAGGTATGACCATGTGACTAATTTCTTTTCATTGATATATAAGTGGAAATGTTCTGTGAGATTTCTGCAAGGTCTCCTTTAAAAAAGGAATTATGCTCTTCATCTTTTTTCTTTTTTGAATTCTGAGCTGACCTTTGGGATGGGAAGCACATGCGGGGATACTGAAAGAAGTCTTTGAAAGCTCTGCCTTCTTTCAGAATCCTCTTACAGGAGAGAAAATTATACTATTATTTTATTCAAGCCACTATTAATTTTTGTTTTCTGTCTCATGCATCCTAATAGTACATCAAGGAATATCAACATTTAAAACAACAAAAAAAAATGGCACAATGAAACTAGATATGATACTTCATATTTCCGATTTTTCCAGATAAGCATCAAAATTCCATGATAGCAAAAGCACACGAACACACACACACAAAACATAGAAAATGTAACCTCTGTTTTTTGTCATTCTCATTCTACTCAAAATTATAATCTATTTTATCAAGAAAATTAAAAAAAAAGAGTGTCCAGTTATCTTTCTTTCTGCAAGAGCAACAACCTCTCTGACTTTCTAGGTATTTAAGGAACTGATATCTTCAGAAAATCATCACCTAAGACTTTTTCTAAGTTCTATTTTGAGATTTTTATGTCTATATGAAATATAGAGATTCTATGAAAGGTGAAATAAAAAGATTATGTGATCATAAAAAAACTTAATTGATTTTGGTAAACCTGTTCTTCCTATAGGCTAGAACATTTTCAAAAATTTAGAGCAATGGAATCAATAGGTGGTAAATAACATAGTCTTATAAAGGATAAATCATGTTGAAATTAGTAGTTCATGTAGAATTACAAACTTTGAGAATAGCTAGAAAACAGTAGATTGAATATGTACTTCCTGGAATTTAATAAACCATTAGAAGTACCTGAAGAAATATTTGAGAAATTAATTTGAATTGTCACTGTCATTTTGGCTGAGAAATGAGTGGCATTGAATAAACTGAAAACTCTCTTATGGGTAATAAATGCATGGTAAGATTAGTGACATTGCACTGAATTTTGGCAGAGCTATCTAGAAACAAGTCAGTGCTATGATTCTCTCTCTTCTTTATCTCTCTCAGCACATTTTATTAGTCTTCCAAAATGATAGTATCATGTCATATTCTAACCAATTAATAAATCTATATTGTATCCTGGACTGTTGTGCTAATCAAGAATTTTGGTTAATTATTATTAACTCATGAGTTGATCGTAAATTGGTTGTTTTGCTTTATTTCAATGTATTTGGTTTCCATGAAGCTGCATTTTATAAATGTGCTGGTTGCAAGTTTCCTTTAAAAACTCCTGATCTGTTTTTTTTTTTTATTTTTAAAAACTTTTGAAGAGGATACAACTTAGTTCAAGAACTTCCTTTTTGCCCTTTTAACTTGAATGGTTCCTTCCACCTACCCCACATTTATCCTTTACTACCTTTTTCTTTGGTTCTGATACTATCACTAAGATATGAGATTTTAAAGTGTTCATTAGTCTAAATGAGTAATAACATATTAGGATTGCAAAGTACAAAAATGTGGTTTTTCTAGACTCAAGATCTAGATCTTCACACTAGATCTGGTTTAAAATTGTTCATATTAATTGAGTAATCTTGGGCAGTTTATCTAACAGCTTTAAGCATTTTTTATTTTAAAAAATTAGTATATAAATACATCTGTTACAAGCATGCTGTGGAATTGAAATGATAGGACACTTATAAAAATAGTTAATGGAAAGAGGTAAAGGTACAAACTTCCAGTTTTAAAATAAATAAGGCATGGGGATAAAAAGTACAGCATAGACAACGTAAGAATAATATTGCAATAACTATGGTGACATAGATGGTAACTATATTTATTGTGGTGAGCATTTTGTAATGTATATAATTATCAAATTACTATGTTTACACCTGAAACTAATATTAAAATTATATGTCAGCTGTACTTCAATTAAAATTTTTAAAATGTAAAAACAAGACAAAAAGTGGTCAATGGGTAATCTTATAGAGTCTCTATGGTTTTTTCTTCTGTCCTTATTTCTGTCTTTCCAGCTTCCCTCTTCCCCTTCATTTCTCTAAAATAGCATACTTAAAGGGCATCTTGGCTCTTTCCACAGTTTGGCTATTGTGGGCATTGTTGCTATGAACATCAGGGTGCATATGGTCCTTCATTTCACTACATCCAGATCATAGGGTAGTCTATTTTTAATTTTTTGAGGAACCTTCATACTCTTTTCCAAAGTGGCTGCACCAACTTGCATTCCCACCAACAGTGTAAGAGGATTCCCCTTTCTCCACTACTTCTCCAACATTTGTCATTTCTTACCTTGTCAATTTTTGCCATTCTAACTGGCATCAGATGGTATCTCAATGTGCTTTTGATATGAGTTTCTCTGATGGCTAATAATGATGAACACTTTTTCATGTGTCTGTTAGCCATTTGTATGTCTTCTTTGGAGAAGTGTCTGTTCATGTCTTCTGCCCATTTTTTGACTTGATTATTTGTTTTTTGGGTATTGAGTTTGAGAAGTTCTTTATAGATCTTGGATATCAGCCCTTTGTCTGTAATATCATTTGTAAATATATTCTCCCATTCTTTGGGTTGCCTCTTTGTTTTGCTGTCAGTTTCCTTTGCTGTGTAGAAGTTTTTTATAATAGCCAAACTGTGGAAAGAGCCAAGATGCCCTTCAACAGGCAAATGGATAAAGAATATGTGGTCTATATCGAATATTACTCAGCTATTGGAAATGATGAATATCCAACTTTTGCACCAACATGCATGGGACTGGAGGAGATTATGCTGAGTGAAATAAGTCAAACAGAGAAAGTCAATTATGTGGTTTCACTTATTTGTGGAACATAAGGAATAGCATGGAGGACATTAGGAGAAGGAAGGGAAAAATGAAGGGGGAGAAATCAAAGTGGGAGGAACCATGAGAGACTATGGACTCCAGGAAACAAACAGAGGGTTTTAGAAGGGAAGGGGGTGGGGAGATGGGGGAGCCAGGTGATGGGTATTAAGGAGGGCATGGATTTCATGGAGCACTGGGTGTTATATGCAAACAATGAATCATGGAACACTATATCAAAAACTGATGTTGCACCGAATGGTGACTAACATAACATAATAAAAAAAATAACGTATTCATACTTTAACAGACAACAGTATCCTAATCTAAGCTTTAACTTAAAGTACACTTCTTAACTCACACTTTGCCAAATTTTTATTCAAATCACTGGAGACTCAGATGATTTCTGTACGAAAACAAAGGAGCAAACAAAGTATTTCTGACTATGGATATTTTTATACTGGCATGTTCAGTGTGAACTTAGGGGAAATGTTAGCGTTTGCTCTTTCTGTATCATCTCAGGAATATTTTCTCATTCCACTCTTGATTTCACTCGCCTACACATCCTGATTAACGTCATAGTGGTGGCAAGCATGTAGATGCCTAAAAATGTATAAATAGTAAGTAAGAGGCTGTTTCAAGGCAGGCTTTTGAAGTGGCTCTTTTTGTGGGAGTTAACTTTATCTCTCTCTTGACAAAGTTCAAGACTTCCGTGATAGGTCATAGTCATGAAACATCCCACTAGTGAAAAAATAACATCATGGACAATGATTGCTCCTAATGCAATCCTCCTCCCTGATACTGTAGAAACTCCTAGTCCTTCCCCATAATGTCTCTCTCTTCCTCTCCCTCACTTTCCTTTATACTAAGTGGACAACCTTTATTTGAAATGTTAAGCACTGACTCAGTGTCCCTCTCACCATCCTCTGTTTGCTTCCTTCCTTTTTGAAGAAGCACATTCTAACATTAAACTATTATGCAACTGAAGGATATAAATTTTTAATTTTTTTTAAAGTAAACTCTACACCCAACATGGGGCTTAAACTCACAACTCCAAAATCAAGGGTCATATGCTCTACCAACTGAGCTAGCCAGGCATCCCCTGATGCATACAATCTTAAAGCTGATGAATTAGTTCATATTTTCTTAAGAATGAAACTGTTACAGGTTGACCTGTTATGTAGAAGTAAAAAATACTCAAAAGAGGGCAACTTAGGTTATAGAAACTGTGTGCCTAGTGAGAAGTTTCTACTTAAGTGACCCTTTGGAAAAGAGGCACAGGAGTGGTTGACAATCCCAAGGAAATGTAGATTCATTTGTGTTGAGAGTGTGGTTGCAGATATCATTTTGAATATCTGTATTATGAGTCAGTAGAGCAAATACAAAGACACATCCACACTCTGTATGGAATTAAGGGGACAAGCAATTTGTTTTCCTAAGTCTGTGAATAGAACCTATAACGCATCAGAAATAGCAAATTTATAAACACAAAATTAACAGAAATATATAAAACTTTTCCAGTGGTTCACTTCTGAATATATTATAAGATATGACAGAACACAGTAAATTTCATGTCATTTTATTCACTAAAGGAAGTGCTATGTTTATAAATCCTAGAATATCATCAAACTGTGTTTTGAACTTCATCTCTTCTTGAACTAGAATTTTAAAAGATTATGTATTTTCTTGAAGAAAATGTTCATCCACTTGCTAATAATGATGGTGAAGGAATGGAAATGTAATTTCTAGAAATTACTTACCACTTTTTAAAGTTTTATAGTTCATGAACAGGGATACTGAAAATTGAAGTTTGATTTAATATTTAGTGGAAAGAGGAGAGTTTATTATTTATATCTCTGATAATGTTATTTGAGGTTTCTGTTACCAAACTTCATGAAATATATTTTGTAAAAATGATTCCTAAATCAGGTTTAGAGTGGGGGGAAAAAAAGATTCACTGGAAGAAATTAGATCTCTAACACTATAGCTGACCTAAACAAGTTGGAGAGTGTTCTCAGAGAGTTTTGTTTCATTTTCCCATCAATAAAGAGAGTGATAATAACACTTAATAATTAATTGCACAGGAGTCTTGCAATAATTAATGTTTTAAAGTACTTTGAAGATGAAAACAATTTTATAGGCTTCAGTATTAAAAGTAAATTTTTATGGTAAGTATTATCCAACCAAAGACATGCATTTGGTCTCCTCAATTTATTTTTTAGTGCTTCATTTGGATCCTTATGTTAATTAGGAACTTAAAAAATAACACTTAAGAAAAGGATGCGAAATCTTGTTTTGGATCTTGATGTTAGACTGTGAAATCATATGTAACTTGCTTTTATGAATTTTGTTTTTCTCATATTCATAAGCCTGTCGTATCTCAGCAAGTGAGCAAGTATTATTCCCAGTTCCCTATTACAAAAACATATCTGTCATGTCAGAATTTCTAAGATTTATCTTTTTCTAAAGCCCTTCACTTAATGCAAAGACAAAGTAACTATATGATGGCAATTCTGCATATGAAAAAACATTATTAATTCATTTAAAAATATTTATTGAACATATGCTATAGCCTATGAAAGCTATGTCACCAGGTACGTTGGGAAATATAGAATGTTTCATTCTCATGGCATTTTCATCTACTGAAAGAATTCAAGTAATTAAATTTAAGGTGGAAAGTGATAGGTTAAAATTCAGTATTATAATGGCTGTGAGAAGGGAAGACATCATATATGGTTTCAGGAAACACAAAATTTCTGTAAAGGTAATATCTTAGAAATGCTTTTATATTTAATAAGAGGAGTAATAACAGTGGTTCTTAACAAGGAACCTGGCACCTTCTCTCCCCCTCCACCCCATTCCCCTGGGATATTTAGCAATATTTGGAGACATTTTTGGTTGTCACAGCAGGGAAAATGCTACTGGTATGTAATAGAATGCTGCGAAATATCCTACAATGCACAGGACAGCCCTCTGCGACAAAGAATTATATGACCTTAGTGTCAATAGTGCCAAACTTGAGAAATTCTGTTTATGATAGAGAACTACAAAGCTACCAGATGGAAAAAGTATAGGATATGTATTGGGAATAGAGAAATAGAGCTAGATAGTATTGAAAATGAAAATGAATAATTTTAATTAATTTATTCTTTCACTTACTCATTCAGTAAATATTTTTATCTCAGGCAACGTGGACAAAGAGGTGCAAGGCAGAATTCCTGCTCTGGAGTTTACGGCATAGCTGGAGAGAGTCAGGTAAACCAGCCATTGCATGTTCAGTGAACCTTTGCCTGGTGATTTCTATGAAACGCCAATTCTAAGTGTGTTTTTGAAAGAGTTCCATTAAGAATGAAGTTCTGAAAAGACTGTGTACTACATCCTTCTGCATACCTTGGGACTACATAAAAGGGGTATATATCTCTCTCTCTGTCTTAGTCTCTCTCTATATATCTGATTGGCTTTATCTCAACCAGCAGTTATTTTGTTATTGCACCTTTTCTCTCTTTTTCTATAACAACTATTAGCAACCTACGACGTGCTGGCGCACTTTCACCGGTTGGCTTCCAGATTCACTCTCTACTCCTCTATACTCTTTGATGCCCAGGATGCTGACCTTTGTGGATTTCATACTTGAGAGCCCCTGTGTTTGGCTCAACTGGGACATTTGAAACCACAGGAGAGGAGAGTGAGAGGAAAGAGGGGTTAGGATGTGTCTTCCTCGACTTCCTCTTCCAAGAAACCAGGTCACCACAGATTTTCTACATCCTTAACTCCTAGCAAATGGCCTTTCTCATAGAGCCACCCTATCTGGGTTCTTGTAACTGTTCCCTCTCTTTACCCCTTCAGACCTAGGGCTGGCAATGCTCCACACCTTGTATAAGCCTTTTGATTCTTTACGAGCCTGTCTACTTATTAAAAAGTCCTTTATTAAGTCCTCCTCAAATTACCCATCTAGGACCTCATTGTTATGTCTGGAACACGTAACTTAGAAAATGTTCACGTGGTAGCTGCGTAGCAGCTGCCTAAGGTCTGCATAGCAAGGAGTCCAGCAGAGTTTAAATTTTGTATCATGACCCATGAGAAGCTATTGAAGAATTTACCTCTTTATTTGTTGGCTTACTTTTAATGTGGCACAGCTCAGGGGCTTGGCTGTTCCACAGAACCATTTTGATATTGTCTATGTAATTCTACTTTTGCTATATTTGGTTTTAGAAAAAATTTAAGGGTTTGAAAAGTGATGTGAGCTCCAAAAAGCTTTGCTTTATTCTAGTGGATGTATTGCAAAGGAGAGATGGAGTTACTGAGGCGAGGAGAGTAACAAAGATACATAGTCAATACCGAGTAATTAATATTTTATTCCTCTAGTTTCCCTTTCCTTTTTTAATTCTCAGGAAATAAAGATAGTACTTTAAAAAGTCAAGATAAGGACTCAGTGTTAACATGGATAGGAAAGGCAAGAATGAACAAGTGAGCATGTTAGCATAGTTTGCTTGTTGGATAGGTAGTGCAGAATGCTGATGTAGGGTAAGTAGGGAAAGGTGGTAATGAAAATTTAAAACATGATGCAAAGAAACAAACTCCTCTGAATGCCATATCTATAAGCTACCAATTGTATCTCATATGAATATTGAGGTTAGAATTTTATTGAGATGAGTTTAGCACACTGGGTCCTCACAATAATGCTTTAGGTAAGTAGAGAATCAATTAATGATGAAAGATATTCCTAGTGTGAATTAACTGGAGAAAAAGTGATTCTTTTTGCAAGGAACTGCAACTTCAAAAGCAGACCCTGAATAGACTGTATCAGGGACTCTGTTTCCCTCTATTGATCTTCAAAGTGTCTCTACAGGGATGTCTGGGTGACTCACTCAGTTAAGTGTCTGCCTTCAGCTCAGGTCATGAAGCCAGTTTCCTGGGATCAAGTCCTGCAACGGGCTCCTTGCTAAGTGAGGAGCCTACTTCTACCCTCTACCTGCTGTTCCTCCTACCTGTGCTCTCTCTCTGACAAATAAATAAATAGAATCCTAAAAAAATTTTTTTTTAAAGTATCTCCACATCAAGAAGAACCCATGGTAGTTTGCAAGGACTACGTGGAGAGGGACTACAAAGAGACTTAGGAAAATATCATTGTGTTAGGGTCCCACTAGGATGAGAAGTAAGTCTTTACTCTCTAGGGGTGGAGGGGAGATGTATTTAGCTGAACCAAAGGTACTCCTTGTATTTTCTTTTTTGTTCAGGTAAGTTAATTTACACTTCCTGGACAATATACTTGCAAATCACTGTCATCAATTCTAGAGATACACACATGAATAAGAATATGGTCTCTGCCTTCAAGCAGCTGTTAATAATCTTTCCAACTGTGTCTCAACTATGCTATGGGGAACCAAAAAACAGTTTATTTATCCAACTTGATAAAAGGAAGAATCCTCCTTGATTAGCATGGTGGTAGTAGCAGTAAGCTGTAAGAAAAACCAAAGACCAGTATGAGTCTCAGAACAAAGTGAGTATGGTTGGTGTGATACAGTGATTCTTGCTCATCAAGGGATACTCTCTGAGGACCAACCTTGGAGCATCTCTCTTTTTTTTGTTTTCCTGTTAAAGAGGGAGGTATTTCCTTTTAGTTAATGCTATGTCCTGAGGGATTATAGTTATGGCTATATAACAGAGTTACTACCAGGCCAGTGTCTATTTTAGTTACAGAATTTTAAAGATTATTAACATTTTTAGTCTGAATGATATATTTCTGATTAAAATGTCTGTTTGTCACATACTTTTTTCTTGAAAGTTGAAAGCAACAACATTTTTATTGTGTATCATATCTGATATACTCAAATAAATATAATTGACCATTGAACAATGCTGTGTTAGGGACTCACTCAAGAATCCACATATAACTTGATTCCCTGAAGTCTTTACTAATAGCTTACTGTTGACTAGAAGCCTTACCAATAACATAATTATTATATACTGTATTCTTACAATAAGGTAAGCTAGAGAAAAGAAAATGTTACTAAAAAATCATAAGAGAAAATACATTTATTGTGTAAAGTTTTGCAGGCGAGGTAAACACACCACCAGGCGAGGTAGGCGTAAGGCAAGATTTATTAAAGGCACTGTCCGGTGAAGTTTTGGGGCTCAGGAGAAGGGGAGCCAGGAAAGTCACACCGGGAGGAGGTTGGCACCCTCGGGCGAGGTTCCAGGACTCCAGAGAGGAGTCGGGGAAGTTGCATTGGGAGGGAGTGGGCAGGGGTCTTTTATCGGGCCAAGGCGGGGCATGGGCTCACATCCATATATGGTAAGGTGTTTGGTGATCAGAGGGTATGGGGTGGGGGTCTCCTGATACTCCTGTTTCCTGCATAGGTATCAGGTTACCTATGGAGACGTGACCTGGGCATACATCCTTTTGGCAGGAGAGTCAAGGGTTATGGAAGGGGGGAGAGGGGGCTGGCAGATGGCAGCCTGGGCGGTTATTTCTATTGTTCCTCCTGCATTCCTGAAGCTGCCAACCCAACATATAGTACTGTATTTATAGAAAATATTTTGTAGTAAGCAGACCTGTGCAGTTTACACCTGTATTGTTCGACAGTCAACTGAATTTGAAGAATTGGAATTATAATTTATTTTTGAAGATAGGCATTTGATCAAGTTCTCCAAGTTCTTTTTCAGTTACTGTCTCAACCCTTCTTCCCCTCTATTCACCAGCACCACCAAACACCATCTTCCTTTCCTAGTGATGTACATATCCCCTCATATGTTAACAGCTTCATTGGAGTATAATTTACATACCACAAAATTCACCATTTAAACTGTATAATTTGGACACCTGGGTGGCTCAGTTGGTTAAACATCTGCCTTTGGATCAGGTCATGATCTCAGGGTCCTGGGATTGAGTCCCTCATCAGGTTCTCTGCTCAGCAGGGAGTTTGCTTCTCCCTCCTTCTCCGTCTGTGTGCTCCTCCTCTCTTTCTCAAATAAATAAATAAAATCATTTAAAAAATAAATGAAGTATATAATTCAATGAAGCTTGGTAAATTTATGTCATTATGCAACCATCACTACAATCTGGTTTTATAACATTTCACTTAAAAAAAAAATTCTCTTGTATCCCTTTGTAGTTACCTCCTGCTCCTACCCTAGCTCCAATCACTGATCTTGTTCTCTGTATAATTTTACCTATTCTAGAAATTTATTTAAATTTTAACTTAAAAATGCACTGTGTACTCTTTTGTTTCTATTTTCTTCATACAGTGTTTTTGAAGCTCATCCATATTGCTTCATGTATTAACGTTTTGTTCCTTTAATTGCTGAGTAATGAATATACTATATTTTTCTTATCCATTGACCAGTTGATAGCTATTTGGATTGGTTTTTTTTTTTTTTGCCTATTATGAATTATTCTAAATAAGTGTTTACAAATAATGCTTATTTACACACAAGTATTTTTGTAAATGTATATTTTCTTTTTTCTTGGGTAGACACCCAGGACTGGAATTTCTGGGTTATACAGTAAGTATGTGTTCAACTTTTTGAGAAACTACCAAATTACCATTTTTTCAAAGTATTATACCATTGTATGTCTCTACCAGCAATGTATCTCCATATGCTTACCAATTCTTGATATTGTCAGTTGTTTTAAATATTCTAGTGGATGTGCAGTGGTATCACATTTTATTTTATCCATTTTATTTAATTGAGGGGGACAGAGGGAGAGGAAGAGAGAATCTTAAGCAGACTCCCTGTCTAGAGCGAGCCTGATGTAGGATTTGGTCTCAAAGTCCTGAGATTATGACCTGAGCCCAAATTAAGAGTCAGTTGCTTAACCAACTGGGCTACCCAGGTGCCCCTCACATTGTATTTTATTTTATTTATTTATTTAAAAATATTTTATTTATTTAGTTGAGAGAGAGAGAGAGGGCATGAGTTGGGGTGAGGGGCAGCTCAAGATAAAGAAGGAGAAGCAGACTCTCCATTGAGCAGGAGGCCTGAGGAGGTGGGGCTCAGTCCCAAGACCGTGAGATCATGATCTGAGCCAAAGTTTGATACTTAACTGACTGAGCCACCCAGGTGGGCCTGCATTGTATTTTAATATGTATTTTCCTAATGGCTACATATATTGAACTTTTTTCATGTGCTTATTGGATGTTTGCATATCTTTTTATGAGTATCCATATATATCTTTTGCTCATCTTTAAAATAATTTGTTGTTAACTTCTAGAAAGATGGTAGAGTAGGAGGATCCTAAGGTCACCTTATCCCATGGACATGCCTACATACAACAGCTACATCAGTGCATGGAGCTCAAAAAACAATGAGAAGACTGGCAGAGGAGACTTGCCACCATTAATATAGGAGAGGAGGACATATATAAAAAGATAGGAGGGAAGGAGATGTGATCAGGAACCAAACTGCAGGAAAGACTAACCACAAATGGGAGGGCCCCATAGGCATGGAGAAGGGAGAGGAGCAGACATGTGGGGGACCTGCACTGGGAAGATGAGTTCCCATAAAATTTGGCTTTGAAACCCATACAGCTTAAGATAAAAAATATTAATATATATGAAAAAGCAAATATTAAAAATTAATATAGATAAATATAAAGTATATATAATATATAAAAAAATTTTATAACTGGCTTAACACCAGGTACTTAAAAAATCAGAAGGATTAGCTCTGAGAGAGCCAGAGGGTGATAGGAAATGGAGTCCTTGCCCTAAAGAGACAGTGTAATAAAAACAAACAAAACAAAACAAACAAAAAAGCCACCATCAAGACACAGCACAGAGGCCACAGTTTGAAAAGCATCTGGGGTATACTTGAAGGAAACTTATTTGCTAATCTTAGAATGTATGGTGGAGGAACTAGAATCTTTAGGAGATTCTTCAAGAATGAAAGAGCTAACAGGGGCCTTTTTCGCTCCCCTACTTACCTCACTCCCAGCCTAGATAGTTGAACCTGAAGGAAGCATTGCAAACACTCTCCACCTAACTTGATAATGCTGGGCAGGAGACCCCCCCCAAAGCCTTTCATCTTGCAAGCAGTCCTGGTAAGGACTGTGCTACTCCAAAGTGACTCTTGCCCTGGGGAGAGGGGAAGATAACCGCACTCATTGGTACACTCACAGTTACAGCAGCTGAACATTATAAATCCCAGTGCAGAGAGTCCCCAGCCAATCAGTGTGTCTGCAGCCCTGGCAGGCATCTGGCATGACTCTTGGCCCCACCCACCAACAAAAGCCTCTCAGGGGACTACAGAGAGTGAGTGCTTTGTGGTCCAGTATGACTATAGCCCTATGGCAAATGGGCTGAAGGGAGGCATTTGATCTGATTGTTGACACCATCCAACTAAAATCCCTTGGTGGCCCCAAACTGGTCCCTTAACAGCACAGGGACCAAACCCTGCAAAAAGGCAAAGTGGGCCAATTGCTGTTCCATGGACTGAAGGCAAACAAGGCTCAGCCATAACAGTAGGGCACACACAACCGACCTAAGAGATACGCCTTAAGCACTTGGTTCTGGTGAACAGGGGACATTACACCAAAGGACACCACAGGACCTCTTCTTCAAAAGGCTACTACTTTCAAGATCAGAAGATGTAACTGTTTTCCTGATACATTGGAACAATCACAGAGGGTTAGACAAAATGAGGACACAGAGAAATATGTCTCAAATGAAAGAATTTGAAGTGGCAGTCATAAAGACATTTACTGTGCCTGAGAAAAGAGTGGAGCATCCCAGTGAGACCTTCAACAAAGAGACAGAAAATATAAAAAAGAACAAATTGAGATGAAGAACTCAATAACTGAAATTAAAAATGCATTAAAAGGAATCAGTAGTCGACTGGAGGAGGCAGAAGAACAGGTCAGCAAGCTAGAAGACGAGTATTAGAAAGCAACCAAGCTGAATGACAAAAACAAACAATTAAAAACCAGAAAAGAATAATAAAAAATGAGAATAGGTTAAGGGAACTCAGCAACATCAACAAGAGTAATAAAATTTGCATTATAGGGATTCCAGAAGGAGAAGAGAAAGAAAAAGGGACAGAAAATTTAATTTGAAGAAATTTTAGCTGAAAACTTCCCTAATCTGGGGACTGAAACAGACATCCAGATCCAGGAGGCAGAGAGAGTCCCCAACAAAATCATCCTAAGGTGGTCTATGCTAAGACAAATAATAATCAAAATGGCAAAATGTAGTGATAGAGAATTTTAAAAGCAGCAAGAGAAAATAGTTACATGTAGGGGAAATCCTACAGGGCTATCAGCTGATTTTTCAGCAGAAACTTTGTTGGTCAGAACAAAGTGGTATAATATATTCAAAGTGGCGGAAGGAAAAAGCCTACAACCAAGAATAGGCTATCATTCAAAATGGAAGGAAAGATAGAGTTTCCCAGACAATCAAAATTTAAAACCATTAAAACAGTCTTATAGGAAACATTCAAGGGAATTCTTTGAGTGGAAAGAAATTTTCAGGCTTAAGAAAGTTAGGAAAGGAAAAGAATTCACAGGCAAATACAAACGTAATAAAAGTACTAGATAAATCACTTATAAAACCAGTACAGAGGTTAAAGCACAAAAGCAGTGAAGCCAGTTATATTCATAAATATCAGTCAAGGAATTCACAATGAATGTGAAGCATGATATATGCAGAGAATTTGGATGGGTGGAGAAAAATTTTAGTGCTTTTAGAATGGGTCCAAACATAAGCAGCTATCAATTTAATATAGACTGCCAGATGCATAAGCTATTATATCCAAGCCTAATGGTAACCGACAAATGAAAAACTAGTAGTAGATATGCAAAAAAGAAAAAAAAAGAGAGAAAAGAATCCAAGTATATCACTGAAGAAAGTAAGCAAACCACAAGTGAAGAGAGCAAGAGAAGAAAGGGATGGAGAACTGTAAAAACCATAAAACAAGTAACAAAACAGCAATAAGTACATGTCTGTCAATAATTACTTTGAATGTAAATAGTTTAAATATTCCAATCAAAGGACATAGGGTGACTAAATGGATAAAAATGCTAGATGCATTTGTGTTTTTTCTACAAGAGATTTATTTCAGGCCTAAAGACACATGCAAATTGAGAGAAAGGGTGGGAAAATTCATGCAAATGAAAGCAAAAGGAAATTTGTGGTAGCAATATTTATACTGACCAAAAGAGACATTATAACAAAGCCTATAGCAAGAGACAAAAAGCACTACATAATGATAAAGGGAATAATCCAACAGGAGGATATGATAAGTGTAAATATGCATCCAACATGGGATCATCTAAATACATAAATCAAATCTTAACAGACATAAATGGAAAAATTGACGGTAATACAATGACAGTAGGGGACTTTAACAGCATACTTACAACAATGGATAAATCATCCAGAAAGAAAATCAAGGAAACAGTGGCTTTATTTTTTTATTCTCAAAGATCTCATTTATTCATTTATTTGAGAGAGAATGAGAGAGATAGAGAGTGCAAGTGAAGGGAGGAGTGGAGAGAAGGGGACAAGGGGACTCTGGGCTGAGTGTGTAGCCCAATGTGGTGCCCAATTTCATGATCCCCAGATCACGACCTGAGCCAAAACCAAGAGCTGGATGCCCAACCAACCGAGCCACGTAGGTTCCCTGAAACCGTGGCTTTAAGTGACACATTGGATTAGACTGAGCTAACAGATATATTCAGAACTTTCCATCCAGAAACACATTGTGTAGAATACACATTCTTTTCAAGTGCACATGAAACATTCTCCAGAATAGATCACATGTTAGGTCACAAAACAAATCTCAATAAATTAAAAAACACAGAAATCACATCATATGTCTTCTCTGACCACAATAGAATGAAACTAGAAATCAGTCACAAGGAAAAACCTGGATAGAGCATGAACACATGGAAGCTAAGTAGCATGCTGCTAAACAATGAATGAGTCAACTAAGAAATCAATATAAAATAAAGAAATAAGAAATAAAAAAAAGAAATAAAATATATGGAGAAATAAAAAAAAAGAAATAAAATATATGGAGAAAATGAAAATGAAAACCCAGTGGTGCAAAATCTTTGGGATACTGCAAATTCTTCTCTAAGAGGGAAGATGATAGTAATGCAAGAAGCAAGAAAATTCTCAAACAACAGGAAGAAATGGGATAGAGACTAAAAGAATAATAGAACAGATCAATGAAATCAGGAACTAGTTTTTTGTTGAGATAAATAAAATGGATAAACCTTCAGTTAGATCCATCAAAAAATAGAGGACTCAAAGAAATCAGAAATGTAGGAGGAGAGGGGAGCCTGGGTGACTCAGTCAGTTAAGTGCCTGCCTTTGGCTCAGGTTATGATCTTGGGGTCCTGGGATTGAGCCCCACATTGAGCTCCCTGCTCAGCGGGGAGTCTGCTTCTCCCTCTGCCCCTTCCCCTTGTTTGTACTCTCTCCCTCTCTCTCTCTCAAATAAATAAAATCTTTTAAAAAATTTATTTATTTATTTATTTGACAGACAGAGAGGGAGCATAAGCAGGGGGAGCAGCAGACAGAGGTAGAGGGAGAAGCAGGCTTCCTGCTGAGCATGTTCCCTGTAGAGCGAACATGATGTGGGTCTCGATCGCAGGACCCTGGGGTCATGACCTGAGCCAAAGGCAGATGTTCAACTGACTGAGCTGCACAGGCACCCCTCAAATAAATAAAATCTTAAAAAAAAAAAAAAGAAATGTAGGAGGAGAAATGACAATTGACACGACAAAAATACAAAGGATTAAAGAGATTATGAAAAACTGTATGCCAACAAATTGGACAAACTAAGAGAAAGATAAATTCTTAGAAACATATAATTTGCCAAAACCGAAGTAAGAAGAAATAGGAAATTTGAACAGACTGATTACTAGCAGTTACATTGAATCATTAATGAGAACAACTCCCAATAAGTAAAAGTCCAGGACTAGGGGACTTCGCAAATGAAATTCTACTGAGGAAGAGTTAATACCTATTTTCTCAATTAAAAAAAAAATAGAAAAGGAAGGAGAGCTTCCAAATTCTTTTTTTTTTTTTTAAGATTTTTAATTTATTTATTTGACAGACAGAGATCACAAGTAGGCAGAGAGGCAGGCAGAGAGAGGAAAGGAAGAAGGCTCTCCGCTGAGCAGAGAGCCGGATGTGGGGCTCAATCCCAGGACCCTGGGATCACAACCCGAGCTGAAGGCAGAGGCTTTAACCCACTGAGCCACCCAGGCGCCCCAAGCTTCCAAATTCTTTAGACAAGACCAGCATTATCCTGATACCAGAACCAGATAAAAAACAGTACAGAAAATAGTAAGTATAGGCCAACATCTCCAATGAACACAGATGCAGATATCCCTAACAAAATATTAGCAAACAGAATCCAACAATACATAAAATAAAATCATTCATCACGATCAAGTGGGATTTATTCCGTGGATGCAAGGTAATTCAATATTTGCAAATCAATTAGTGTGATACATCACATTAACAAGAGAAATGATAATAATGATATGATCATCTCAGTTGATGCAGAAAAAGCATTTGACAAAGTACAACATCCATTCATGGTAACAACTCTCAGCAAGGTAGGTTTAGAGAGAACATACCTCAATATGATAAAGGCCATATATGTGAAACTCAACTAACATCATACTCAGTGGTGAAAAACCAAAAATTTTCAAAATCAAGAAAAAGATAAGGATATTCACTCTCACCATTTTATTCAGTATTATATGGGATGTCCTCACCACAGCAGTGAGACCAGAAAAAGAAATAAAGGGCATCGAAATTGGTAAGGAAGAAGTAAAACTTTTATTATTTGCAGATGTCATGATACTATAAATAGAAAACTCTAAAGATTCCACCAAAAAACTACTAGAACTGTAAATCAATTCAGTAGAGTTGCAGGATACAAAATTAATATTAATAAATCTGTTGTATTTATATACACCAATAATGAAATAGCAGAAAGAGAAACTAAGAAAGCAATCCTATTTAAAATTGCATCTAAAAGAAGAAAATGTTTAGGAAGAAAATGTTTAGGAATAAACTTAACCAAGGAGGTGAATGACCTTTAGTCCCCAAACTGTAAAATACTCGTGAAAGAAATTTAAGATGACCCCCAAAAGGGAAAGAAATTCTGTGCTAATGGACCAAAAGTGCCAACATTGTTAAAATGTTCGTATTAACCAAATCAATCTACAGATTTAATGCAATTCCCATCAAAATACCAACATTTTTCACAAAACTAGAACAAAGAATCCTAAAATTTGTAAAGCACTAAAGACCTTGAGTACCCAAAGCAAACTTTAAAAAGAGGAACAAAGTTGAAGGTATTGCAGTTTCAGATGTCGAGATATACTACAAAGCTGCAGTAATGAAAACGGCATGGTACTGGAACAAAAATACACACAGACACATCAAAAGAACAGAATAGAATCCAGAAATAAACCCACCTGTTCACAGTCAGTCTATGGCAAAGCAGGCAAGAATACACAATGAGAAAGACTGTCTCTTCAACAAAGGGTGTTGGGAAAACGGGGTACCTCTAAAAATAATAAAACTGGACATCTTTCTTATACCATACACAAAAATAAACTCAAAGTGGATCAAAGTGGATTAAAGAGACTCCTAGAAGAAAGCATAGGCAGCCTGTGGCTTGTCTTTTTCTTTTCTTAAGGGTGCCTTTAAAGCCCTGTTATATTAATATGTGTATCTATAAACAATATATGGAGGGATTATTTGGCCTTTTTGGTTTTGTTAAGTTAGAACCTGAATCTACATCCATTTTAGCATCTCAATTATTTCACTCAGCATTACCTTACAGAAACTCTTCTCCTCATCCTAATTCATTATTTTTAATGACTGTATGCCATTCTTTGGTATGCATTCCTCTGTTAATGAGATTTCAATTTATTTTTTTCTCCACAATAGCTTTATTTTTTTCCTCCACAATAGCTAGTGAAGCCACAACTATATTCATATCCGTATATGTATATTCTGAGAAGTTGTGCCTTTCTTTCTATAACTTGGAGCTCAGGAGTTCAAAATTTGTCTCGAAGACAGTAGATAATTTTTATTTTGATAGATATTGCTGAATTGATTTCTGAAAAGGATATGATAAATTCACTTTTCTACTAGGTGGTTGAGCATCCTTTATCCCTTATTCACATGAGTCAGGAAAATGTCCATTTAAAAATGTTTGCAGTCAGAAAAGTAAAATGTGCCTGGACATTTGATTTCTATGATGACTATGAAATTTGGGCATTTTTTAAAAAGATTTTATTTATTTATTTGACAGAGAGAGATCACAATAGACAGAGAGGCGGGCGGTGGGGAGGTGGTGGGAAGCAGGCTCCCTGCTGAGCAGAGAGCCCAATGCGGGACTTGATCCCAGGACCCCGAGATCATGACCCGAGCCGAAGGCAGCGGCTTAACCCATTGAGCCACCCAGGCACCCAAATTTGGGCATTTTTCATGTCTGCTGCTTGTCTGGATTTGCTCACCTTTTAACTTCCATTTAAACCTTCATGCATATTTCCATTGGTTGTTTGTCTTATTCTTTTCAGAATAAGTGTGTTTGGATATTACACATATTATTTTTTACCATTTGAATTACAAATATCTCTTCCAGTCATATTGTCTGACTATTGGTTTTGCTTTTGGTGTTCCTGGCTGTAAGAATTTTTAAATTTTATAGCTCTTGGTCTTGCTTAAGAAAATCTTCATTTCTACACTCATGTAGTTCCTTAAAATACTTGTATTCTCTCATAATACATTTTAAAATCTTTTTCTAATATTTTGAGGTGGGTAGTAAGTTCCTTTATTTGTGCACTTCTCCTTTAATAATAAAGTAGTGCCATGGAAGTAGTGACATCCCACGAGGAGATGCTTAGAGCATAGACCTTGGTTTCTGAAAACCACTGACTTCTGGAAGGAACAAAAGGCCCTTGGAGAAATGTCTGATTATAGATTGTGACCAGGAAAATACAATCAAGTCCTGATTATTGTATGGTACAATAAAATGAGAAGTTGTTCAGAAACTAATGAGCTCATATCAAAAGATGGGAATCACATTGAAGTCTCTCCCACTGATCTAATTTGAAAAAAAATTGAACATTAAAAATAGAGAACAAATAGCAATGATCATAAATGCTTATAAAATATTTGAATAAAAAATTTCCGTGAGTCAATAGATATATTCCAAAAAAGAAAGAAAAGACACAGAGAGAGAAACTAATGTAGGGGAAAAAAGGTAGATTTAAAAAGCACCAATATGATATCTGATTTAAGCAGAAAGATCAAGTGAAGCGAAAACCTGTGGCCCATAGATAGTTGGGGAGAACGACAGTTTCTCAGTGATAAAGTATCACTCCATAGGTTTCTTAGTAATTATGAAGGGGAAAATGTACCTTTATTATAGAAAGATCTGGCTGTCACTATTCCATCCAAGTAGGCAGTCTTAGCATTTGCTAATTATAAGACCACTTGACAGTTTCGATTTCTTCTGCTATGCAATGTAAAGTATATAAATCATTACCAATACAGTAGTCTTGACAAAAATATTTCTTCTGAATAAAGCACATACGTAACTTGTAGTTTACAATTATTGGAATTAGAGAAACAAGTGAAATGCATCATTTTGAAATAATCAGATAAATCCATAATTTGGGACATTCTTAAAGCCAACTGTCTGGACTTTGTAAGAAAGTCAAAGTCAAGAAAAAAAGAATTGCTCCCTAAAAGAGTAGGAAGACTCTCTGGATTAAAAGTGATTTCAGATCTTGCCATTTGCAATGATGTGGATGGAACTAAAGGGTATTATGCTTAGCGAAATAAGTCAATCAGAGAAAGACAATTATCACATGATCTTCCTGATATGAGGAAGTTGATATGCAATGTTTGGGGTTTGGAGGGTAGGAAAAGAGTAAATGAAACAAGACTGGATCTGGGAAGTGGGGAGACAAACCTGAGAGATTCTTAATCTCATAAAAGAAACCAAAGGTTGCCAGGGGAAAGAGAGTAAGGAAAGGGTGGTGGGGTTATGAACACTGGGGAAGGTACGTGCTATGGTGAGTGCCGTAAGTGTGTAAACCTGGCGATTCACAAATCTGTACCCCTGGGGCTAATAATACATTATATGTTAATAAGAAAAAATAAAAAAATTATAAAAAAATAAAAAATAAAAGTGATTTCAGAGACATAAGAATCTTTCTTGCAATATATGAATTTTTAAATGGATATTGGAGTTTTAAAAAATGGTGAAATATTTTTAAGTGTAATTGGGGAAATCTGGGTAACAACCAAATGAGATGACATTGAAATTATTAGTTTTTTTCCATTGTGATAGTAGAAGCACGTTCTTATTAGGGTATGTGAGCTGAAATGTTTTAAACGTAGGTTTTACAAAATGTACAAAAATGTGGGTTTTAAATGCTGCCAAAGTCTTCATATAGAATGAAAATCTTTTAAGTACTACTTACTATTCTTCATTATGCCACCTGGTGCTCAACAACAACAACAAAATACTGTTTTTGTTACCAAGAAAATAATTAAACATATACATATAAGAGAGAATTATTTAAAAAAATTGGTTATCCTGATACTATTATATTATATGCTGCTGTGGCACACACTACTTAAAATGCATGAGTCTTTCTAACACATATGTCTAGATAGAAGTCAGGCAAGTCAACTGTTTTCTACCATTTAGATGTCATTATGTTGCAATCACTTAAAGATTTATTTGTATAATCTGCAAAAATAATTTATTCTAAAATGTTTCCTGAATTGTGTGTATATATATACACATATACACACAGACACAGGATGTGTTTTATATAAGTATGTGTATTATATAATATATATCATATTTTTATAAAAGAATATGGTCTGAAAATGTACTTGAATTTGCCATTTTGTACCTGATATGCATTGCAGGAATTTTAAGGATATTAAAAAAATGTATATTATCTTGAGTAACTCTCTCCACTTCTTACTCTATCTTTCCTTTGGCAAAAAGAACCATCTGATGGCGAGTGGCAAGTGTGGAATACCATTGCTCCATATTGCTGGTTGTTAAATTCACTCACCCATGTGGACTCTATCTTTGCAACACACTAAGTGTTTGAAGTATCCTGTGTCCAGCTGCCTGGGTAGGATTGTCTATTCCCATAGATTTAAATTATCCTTTGGAGGGGCGTCTCAAAACCTGCAGTTAGGTGGGAGCATCAGGAAGCCCATGGAGTTATATGTTTAAAATGAATCCTCCAATCTAGCATTGTGAACAGCAATGCTGATATTTTGATATCCATCTCTTTGATACCTTCTTCTATTTCTGAATTGTTTAGCTCTTGAGGAGAGAGAAAATTTAATTTAGTGCCCACACCACAATGTTCAACACTTAGTAGTGCATAGATATTGTGTATTTTAAGCATGTATGATCGCAGCCAAAGGGAAGCCAGAATAGTGCTGTTTATTTGCATTTTAATTTGACTCCAGAATTGTTTATGTTAGGCCCTTTGGTCCAATGCTAATTTAAATCACTTTCAATAGACATTAATTTCTTCCCTTGGTGCTTTACAACCCTAAATAATAAAAGAGATCATAATTTACTTTCAAGTCCATATTTCTTCTACAGGTATGATTTTTTAGCTTCATGAGGGCTTGGAAGACTGATAAATGGTAGCAATATGGTAGTTTTAGAAACATTTGGATGAGAACTTAGTTTTAAATCCCAGTTCTGCCTTAGAGCGATTCTGTGAGTAGGTTATGTTTACTTCATCTCTATATCTCAGTTTACTTGTATGTAAAATAAGAATTGTAGTAGTATATACCTCATAGAGTAGCTGGAAGGATTAAATGAGCTAAGGCATGTGCAGTGCTGACTGTGTAAGTGCCCTATAATCCTAAAGAATTTTGCACCTATTGGGGTGCCTACGTGGCTCAGTTGGTTAAGTGTCTGCCTTTGGCTCAGGTCATAGTCCCAGTGTCCTGGGATTGAGCCCCACATCAGGCTCCTGGCTGAGCAGGGAGTCTGCTTCTCCCTCTCCCTCTGCCTCTCCCCTTGCTCATGCTCTCTCTCTCTCTCTGTCTGTCTCTGTCTCAACTAAATAAATAAAATCCTTAAAAATTGTTTAAAAATATGTAGCACCTGTTATGCACACATATTTGATAAGTAGCTAAAGAAGTGGTTGGGAAAGTTGGAGTTCATTCTTGCTATAATTGCGGTGAATGATGGCCCATTTTCAAAGCTTATGAAGAAACCTGAGGATAGACTTATTCTAAAATCAGGACAGGCAACAGTCATGATCTTTATCCTAGAGAACTGAAAACAAGTAGAACGACACTCTGTTAAAAGATAAAGACATCAAAATAACAAGGACAGATTTCTGTGAAGAAGGAAAAAGAGAAGAGTTAAATTATCAGTTATGGGTGAGGGGAGAAGCTCAAAAGAAGAAATCTCCAAAAAAGGAACTAAAAAAAAAAGGGATTATTCTGAATTGATCCAACCACCAATATGCTAATTGAATAGCATCTGAAAGACTGCAAATTGAAGTATGTGTTTTTTCTGACCATTATTTACATAGACATTTCTCAACTTAATGGGAGCAACAATAGGCAACTGGAAAATGTCAATTAGCCAGCATGCCCAGCTGGATCTTCCTTGATGTTCATGATGAAAGCTTTGTCTATGGAGAGACTTTATATTTTATTCTAGATACCAGACTGATGACAGAGATAAGACATGCATATTTTTTTGAGTTTGTAGTTTCCTATATAATTATTATTTCGATAATAATTATTATTATTCTTTGATTGGTACTTCTTAGATTTGGAGAGAAAAAGTTTGGTGAGAAAAACATTAATGTGCACATGTATTAAGATTCAGCTGCTAACTTTCATATTTAAAAAATGATTCTTTACTTTTAAGCTATATTCCTTCAGGTGTGATCTGTTGTATCGATAGCATCATTATTGGCATTTAAATGTCTCTAGGCCTGACAGTTCACTTGGACTAATGCAGAGCACAATGAGCAGTAGTTTCTAAGAAGTTAGTAATTTACATAGCAAATTTACTTAATTTTAGTTTATAATAATCTAACATTTGGGGAAGATTAATTTATTTGGATATTATAATGACATTTCTTAGGAAAACATGCTTATTTTTGGAGACATAAGGATGCGATATACAGGAGTCTGTTTGATATATATAACCATGGATGGAGTTAACATTGAAAGTTTTAAGTACTTTTTTTTCAGAATTGGGATTTCTATTTTCTTTCTCTGTAGCAAGCTAACCTTGAGATATGTGTGAAAAGTAAAGGGTGGCTGGCAAAATAGAATGTTATAATGTGAAGGGAAATCTGATGAAAGTATAATTGATTCAGAGATCTTTTTGTTGAACAAATGAAACCAAAGATTTTTTTCCCCCAATATCACAAACTAATTGCATTTCTTTCTGATTTCCTTGGAGACACATGTAGAATAAAATGTAATAAATACTGCACTTGTGTGTTTACTTACCAGAATGTTCTCCTCAGAAAAAGTAATGATACCCTTTCATTGACATCATCCAAGTGATAATATACTTTTGTTTCTATCATTGGAGTAATAATAACCTTTCAACCACATCACCACACAGTGCTTCTTTCTTTTATTGTACATAATGCATAAAAATAAAAAGGCTATATTATTTCTTAAGGAGAAAGATTGTTATTTAAATAAATTCACAGACATCTAAAAACTATAGTTTCTTTTTAACAAGTACTAAAATTTCTATAGATACTTGTAACTTTGTACAAGAATTTATACAATACTCTTTCAATTATCACATTGTGCTTCAGATCTCTGCTATTACACATCTCAAAAATATGACTTAAAATGAGTTTTAGTTGTTTATATCAAAATTATAAGGTACTGGATTTTTTTTTTTTTTTGGCCAAATACTTTTTAAGCTGTTTCAAAGTCTGACGCGCATGAAATATTATTGATAAGTAAATTGTAGGTTACTAGAAGACAGATATCATGTCCAAGTTTTATGTTGATGGGTGAATTCAATGTAATTTGATAAGGGTTGACACTACTCATGGTGAAAATTTTAATTTTTTCTTTTAGGATGTTTTAATCACTTAAATTAACTCACAGTTTTAAGGTAAAACAATATGTGTTTAATGGAGTCCTTTATGAGTTGATGCCTATCATAATAAATTGTATACAGTATAAAGTAAATTATAACTTTGATATCTTTACTTAGTATTTCTTAAGAATAAACAAATTCTTTCTGGTTTTGCTGAATTTTGCTTCACTTTATCATAAATTATAAAACTGTGATTTTTCATGGATGAAGGAAACTCATATAGCATTACTCTATATAATAAGAAAAGCAAACCACATATTAAATACTTCAAATAAAAAACTCTTTTTAATAGTTATAAACTAAACAGAATGCTTCCTCATGCAGGCAAGAAACTCAGAAAACAGGCTAAGGGAACTTTATAGCAATTAGTTTTAAAAATTTACATTATTAAATATATGTTTACTAAATAGGTACCTGTTTCTGGTCTTAGTCTGTACCCTAAAATGCTGCATCTGAGCTGGATAACACTGGTTTGAAGGCACACTTACCATCGTTTCTGGATTTCTGCTACTGCAAATACTCTCTGGGTTAAAGTCCAAATTGCCTTTTGGATTTCATTGGAAGAAAGGTAACCCAGCTAAAGCTTTTTCCAAAATTCATATTTATTTAGGGGAGCAAGAAAATAACCTCAAGACTGTTTTTAGTTGTTTTAGAGGTCAGCTTTTGGTTTTCTGTTAGAAGCAGAAGGATTGTTCACCACATTGGTGATATTAGTGCTGGAATGACAGTGTTACTTATTTGGTGTGACTTAACATGCCAGGTCCCTTTTGGGGACTACTAAAAGTGATGTGTTATTTTCAGCAGTGATTAACATTTTTTTTTTTTTGGTAGTAGCTTTATTGCCATAAAATTCACCCACTTACGGTGTAAAATGCAATGTTTTCTACATATTCAGAGTACGTAACCATTGCTGCAATTAATTTTAGAACATTTTCATCACCCCAGAAGGAAATCCCCTTCTCCTTTACTTCCTACTTCCTCTCAGCTACTGTCCTACTGCCCCAGTTTTAGGCAACTGCTAATTTGCCTTCTTTCTTTATGGATTTGCCTATTCTGGACATTTCAAAATCACAATCAGATAATCAATCAACCAATTTGTGATTGGTTTCTTTCTCTTAGCATAATGTTTTCAAGGTATCCACATTGTAGTATGTATCAGTACTTCATTGCTTTTTAAAAAAATTATTTTCAAATTTTTTCCAAACAAAGTTCTCACATATTTATTAATGAACCAACCTACTGGTGCAGAAACATAGTAACATAGAAAAATCATTTCCCCAATAAAACATATCAATTGTTCGGGTAGTAGTGATATTTATAGAGTGATAGGATATAAGCACTTGACCTTCATGAAGCATCAGTATATATGTGTGCCATTTCATGTGTGAGCCCTTATAGACCCAGCTTGGTTCTTATCCAATGCCTCTTTCTGGAGTTGTGACTGATTTTACTATAGCTTTTCATCTAAATCTATTCAGGAATGGGGTGATTCTGTTTTTGTTTCTTGGCCAGAAATCATTTGACCCTGAAAGTCTTTGGAGAAGACATGGCAAAGAACAGTCAATTTCACACACTATGTTGGCAGAGAAAAGGTTTAATGCCTTTTTATACCAAATAAGATTTTCTTATACAGGTTTACCATATTATTGTTCATCAGTTGAAGGGCAGTTAAGTTGTTTCCATCCTTTGGCTATTATGAATAATGCTGCTATGAGCATTCCTGTACAGTTTTTAAGTGGGTATATATTTTTACTTAAGAGTGGAATTTCTAGATTATATGATAACTCTATGAATAATCATTTGAGGATTTGCCACACTGTTTTCCAAAGAGGTTGTGCCATTTTATATTCCTACCAGTGGTGTATGGATGTTCTGATTTCTATGCTACCTTGCTAACACTTATTATTGTCTGTCTTTTTGGTTGTGGTCATCCTAGTGTGGGTAAAGAGTATCTTATTGTGACTTTGATGTGTATTGCCCTGATGATGTTGAACAACTTCTTGATGCTTTTTGGCCATTTGTATATTTTCTTGGAAAAGTATCTATTCAGGACCTTTGCTTGTTTAAGCAATTATTAGTATTTTTATTATTTTAAAAATTCTTTATATATTATCAATTTTGCTTTCAGCAGTTTATTAAAATGAATACCTGGGGCGCCTGGGGGGCTCAGTGGATTAGTGCCTCTGCCTTCGGCTCAGGTCATGATCCCGCTTTCCTGGGATCAAGCCCAGCATAGGGCTCTCTGCTTGGCAGGGAGCCTGCTTCCCTTCCTCTCTCTCTGCCTGCCATTCTGCCTACTTGTGATCTCTGTCTGTCAAATGGATAAATAATTAAAAAAAAAATACCTTAAGTGTGTATGTGTGTGTGTGTGTGTGTCTATAATAAGTTCTATTATTAGCAAAACATATATAATTTTTGGTCAACATGACATAGAGAAACTAATTTGATTTTTCTTTCAATTATTCTGGAGTCTGTTTGACTACCAAACTTTGTGGATTTTAATATGTTACCCAGAGCACAGCTTATAAAATAAAGGATGTATTGATTGGAAATTAAATTCAGAAAAATAAATTATCTGTTGTGGGTCTTAGAAAGATATAATATGAGAGAAAAAATAAACTTTCATAAAATTATATATTTTTCTAATGCATTTAAGTTTTTTTAAGAGGAATAAAAAATTTTAGCATTTGAGCAGTCTTCTTTCAAATTTTTTTCAGAATCCTTTCCTTGTATATATTATTACTTTTAGGCCATAAATTAAATTTAAAAGAACATAAGTATTTTTATATTTCAACAAAAACAATCACCTCCACTCCCCACTTCCTTATCTTCAATTGAACAAGTAAGGGAAAGAGTAAAATTCATGGTTGCCCCATTGATGTGGCTGATCTGGCCCATGTGGCCCAGATAGTATAAGCCTAACTTACATGGAAGGGCAATTAAGAACAACAGAAGCTTGGAGAGAAAACCAGCTGCCACAACTATGTCCAAGTATGAAGTATTCCTGCATGTGTACCTGAAGGAAATGGACAAGACAGCAGAGTGGTCATGATGGGACCCAGGTTCCCTGGCATTTGAAAGAAGGGTAAAAGGTACTAATGATCCTTTCCTTTGGGTGTCTTTCCTTGGGTGAGGGATGTAGTATGAAATTCATCTTAAGTAACTGGACAAAAAGAATGTGTAGCTCAACAGATACCTGACTTCCCTTTTATGAAAGGAAGATTATGAAAGGTAGATTATGAAAGGTATAATTTAAAGTTATTTCAACTTGCAACCTCACTAGACTGTATGAATTTCTTTTAGGACCTTGTATATTTTGATCAGATAACAAGTTTTTACTATGAAAACAAAAATGAAATAGATGAAAAAACTGAACAGACTGAACTTGGTCATAAATCTGAAAATGTGGATAGACACAGGGAATCAGCATTTAAAGTATAATCCCAGGGGTGCATGGGTGGCTCAGTCAATTAAGCCTCTGAGTCTTGATTTTTGCTTAGGTCATGGTCTCAGGGTTGTGGGATAGAGACCCATGTGGGTGGGACACTGCATGCAACAGAGAGTGTGCTTAGGATTCTCTCTCTCTCTCTCTCTGTGTCTCCTTCTGCCCCTCTCCCCATCCCTCTCATATGCACAAATTCTCTTGCTCTCTAAACAAAAAATAAATTAATTAATTAAGTATAATCTCTATTTGAAGTGGTCTTTGAAATAGAGCAGGGTATGAGTGTATGGTATAATTTGAAGATAAAATAAATTCACGTGTAACTCTTGTTCAGCGACAGATGAAATTCTAAATACTGACAAGTGCGACAAACAAGAACATGCTGACTGTAAGTCATGATCCAAGAGCTGGACATAGGGATAACACTGGTGCCTCATTTGAGTAATAGCTTTTTACACCAGGTGCCAGCAGCAGCGTCTTCTGAGCTTCTCTTTCTCCTGCCCACCCTTCTTTACTTTAGCCAATAGACATGCAAGTGGAATTTTGCTGTTTAACAACCAAGCTCTATGACAAGATGAGTCACAATCTAGTGATGTGAAGGTGGAGAAGAGCATGTGTTAGGCCAGGAGAGATGCAAACTGTCCATACAGAGGAAAAAAAGCAAAAAGGAAGTAAGAAGGAAAGAAGGATTAAGAGAAATAAAACCTTAAGGGCAAGAACTTTATATTTACAAATATGCTTTCCTTTAGCTGTGGCTTTTACAAGTGTGTGCCTGCGTTTTGTGGTCTTCGTAAATCATGGCTATTTAACCACAAGTTTAAAGTTATTAAATTACCAACAGCCAATCCCCTAAAACTTATGTGCATGAAAAGATATAAAAATAAAATAAAACAAAGAAATTTCCTATTTAAAATTTAATGCTGATGTGATTAAAAACATATATCAACAGCTTAAAGGCTATCAGACTTCATAATCAAGGAGTAGGCTTGTTATAATAAAAACAAGCTTCATTGTCATTTCTGGGTGCAGATTTAATTTATTCTTATTTTTTTAAAAGTTGAAAATGGTAGGAGGTGATTCATTTATTTGGATGGAAAACTACATCTGGGTCAGAGTTAATAGCCTTCTAAAAGTAAAGTATTATTTGAGAAGGCTTGTGGGTATGCCTGGAGCTTTTTACTTTTATATCATTTGCTAATAAGCTAGTTATCTGGAAGCTATTAAATTAGAATATTTGATTTTACTGAGATTAAAAAGAAATATTGGACTCATAATAATTGGTACAGAAAGCTTCCGTTACATTCTGCGACTTTTTAAAATCCAATGTCATGGTTTGTTTCTTCTGTTACAGGGTTTTTTTGTATTGTTTTGTTTTGTTTTGTTTTACTTTAGGAAATATTTCTCTATTTGTATGTAAAATAAAATAAGTATGACAATTGAATAAGAAAATATTCTTAGCTGATGTTTTACAAGGCTTCAAATTTTAGAACTATGCCTGATTTAAAGAATTTCATGGTTAATATTTGTGCTGTATAAATTCACCAGTTTTTACTAGCAGGTAGTAAATTCCCAAAGTCTATCTTTGAAGGATAATTTGTTATACTCAGAGCATTTTTTATTCTGACTCTAATGGGAACATAGGTATAGTGTAGGAAAATGTGAGACTATTTGCAAACTACTCCCAAACAAACTAAAATTGAGAAAAAAAATTAGAAAAGAGAGAAATGTCATAGTCAACACTTATATTTGGCAAGTGTTATAAGGTTTTTAGATTGCAATTTTTAATAGTTGGTTTTTCCTTTGTTTTCCTTTTTAAATTCTTCTTTCCCTTCTCAATACTTTGTTTCTTTTCTTTTTTTATTCTATCAAAATTACTTTTTGCTACAAATAAGATATTTCCACTCTGGAAAGTATTTTGGAATGTCAGTGATCTTCCATATAGTTTTGCAGGCTCAAGATGTGTGTGTGTTTGTGTGTGTGTATTAGATAAGTTTTTATTCTAAGAAAATATGAAATATAAATTTAAATTTATTATCTTTCTCTTTGCTTAACACTTTATATAAATTCTACATAGTTTGGAAACAAAGCTGCTGTAAATAGTTCAGAATCTCTGTGGTCATATAAACAATATAAACAATATAAACAATGCTGCTGTAAATAGTTCAGAATCTCTGTGGTCATATAAACAATATAAACAATGACTAAAATGAACACTTAAACAGAGGAATCAGGTTTTGTATATCTTCACACTTTGTTCAGAGCTTAAAATTTTATACAGAAATCCCCTTATTGACTTATTTTAACTTGAAATATAGTCACACGCAGACCTCCCTATAATACTTTTTTTTTTTTAAGATTTTTATTTATTTGAGAGAGAGAGAGAGAGAGCAGGGGGGAGGGGAAGAGGGAGAGGGAAAGGCAGGCTCCCCGCTGAGCAGGGAACCCGATGCAGGACTCAATCCCAGGACCCTGGGATCATGACCTGAGCCAAAGGCAGAGGCTTAACCAACTGAGCCACCCAGGTGCCCCCTATAATACCTTTCTCAAGGTTCCAGCTATGGGACTGCAAATATAAAGATATCATAATTAATTTCTCCAAGTGGTTATTAAACATAGTCTTCAAAGATCACCTTTACCGGGAGTAATTGATTTATGAATGAGATTTTTAAAATTTCACTGATGAGATTATTGCTTAGAGATCTTGGAAATCACTTTTCCACTGCAATGATATTAAAAGGATGGGACTTGGTCCAAGAATGATCCTGAAACTGGTTTATCTATCTCATAATGAAGCTAAGGTATAGAAATCTGGACCTTAACTTCAATGTATTATTTGCAAGAAAAAAAAATGGGTTGAACACTTTTGATTCTCTGCTTTACCACGGTTCTACTCTGCCTCTGTTATCTGATTCTGATTCCTAGCCACACAACTCCATGTGGACAGAACCAGGAATTGCTCAGATCAGGCTCACCACAATTTCATGCTAATTTTAACCGAGTCCATAGCTCTTCCTTTTAAAATGTGTCTCTTACTGGGTCACTAGCTAAATATTCCCAAGAGTAGCTGCCGAGGAGGTTTTATCTTTCCCCTTATCTTTCTAATTCCATATCCCCCCTTTCCTCAGGCTTCATCCTATTCCTCACAAATGATTATTCTTCCTACTTAATCTGAAAACATTCAGAGATTCAGGGCACTTTTTCAGCTTGTCATTTTGTGATTTGCTTCAGTTTTAGAGAAAGAGATGATTCTATTATAAAACCAACTTGGCTCTTTGTCCTTGACCTAGCTCTTTCTGTTTCAGAATGGGTATTATTCTTATAGATATTCTTTTCTAGTCTAGAATCTCACACCCTGCTTAACATACGCATTTATTCTCGCCTCCCTCTCTTGCTACTGTCTTCTTTCCTTCTTTCCCTTTATTGCAAAACATCTTCAGTGTTGCTTTCATCTCTCTCTATGTGACCTTAAATTCATTTAATTGTTTTCTCTTCTTCCCATTCTATTGGGAGACCTACTCATTGTCAGCTCTAACTGGCATTTATTCATTCTCAACCTACTTAATTCTTTAATGCATTTCACCCCTGAAAATTGCTCTTTCTCAATTTTTTTTTAAAGATTTGTTTTTTTTTTAAGATTTATTTATTTATTTATTTGGCAGGCAGAGATCACAAGTAGGCAGAGAGGCAGGCAGACAGAGAGAGGAGGAAGCAGACTCCCTGCCAAGCAGAGAGCCCAATGCGGAGCTCGATCCTAGGACCCTGGGATCATGACCTGAGCCAAAGGGAGAGGCTTTAACCCACTGAGCCACCCAGGTGCCCCTCTTTCTCAATTTCTAGGAAAGCTCTACAATACTCAAATTCTTCTTCTCTTCCTATCTTTTAAATGCTGTCTTTTTCAAATATTTTTATTCACTCCTCTTCTCTTGGTATTAAATACTACATGTCAGGGATCTCATATCCTCCAGGAATGCAACTCTCCCTTCTGTGTAAAATAATCTTAAAGTAACAATTGTTTCCTCTTTTCAAAGGGTTTTTGCTTAGATAATTATATTTAATCTCCAGTACAAATCTATGCGGTAGATCTTACACTCATTTTACAGACTATAAGATTTATATTTTTCAGCTTCAAACTACCTGGCCACATTCCAAAACTTAACTAGCTATATATGGCACTTAGGCATTCAATACAAAGCAGTAACATATTCAGGATTAAAATTATAATCTTTTTCCTGTCCAGTGTCCTCCCTCCCCAACATCCCTGTTGGAGTTAATAATATAACTACTAGCCAAGTCATTTAGTTCAAAATCTGGAGTAATGTTCCTTTTCAAATAGTTGGGGCTTCCAATGGGATTAATCTGGATCATCATCTCTTCATCCCAACTATGATTCGTTTCTACCCACAGGACTCCTGACATTATATCTGTGGGTTTTCTGCACCAAACAGTTCTCCCATTCTCTGTGGACTCAACTGAGTGTCCTACAATCTAATTCAATTAAAACACTAAGTACCTGGAGTTAATGCAGATCTCACAGATTAAGGGCCCAGTCCCACAAGATTGTCCCTCCACTACAGATGACAATCATATGTAAAGGGTTCTCAGATTACTCACATTTTTGTTCAACATGACTACAGATCAAAGGTTCTTACAAGTCCCTCCTCAGGTTGTTATAATGGCTCAGAGAACTCAGGAAAACACTTTACTAATTATTACTAGTTTATTATGAAGGATATATGTATATATGTATGTGTGCGGGCACGCGCACACACACACACACACACACACACACACACACACACACACACAACCCTGGCAGGAAAAACAGCAGAGAGCACAGCTGCTGGTTGTTAGGTAAGAAGATGTTTACTCTTCCTCCTCCACTGTTGCTCCCATACTCCAAGACCAAAGAAGAAGGTGCTATCAAGGAGGAAGTGATATTCCAGTATGTAATACTCTATATTCCTGGGATATAAAGGATATTTTAAAGAATACAAATGAATGGCCAGATAAAGAGGCACACAGAGTAGGGTTCCCAAGGAGTTTGGGATGCTCCACCCTCCTGGCATGTGTATACATTCACCAATGTAGAAGCACTCCAAACCCTTCCATTTAGAGTTTTTATGAGGACTTCATTGCATAGGTATTATTGATTAAATCATTGGCCATTGATGCTTGAATCGTTTTCCAGTCCTCATCCTTTTGAAGAGGGAGGTCAGGGAGTGGGGCTGAAGGTAGTTTCCAAACCTCTAATCATATTGTTGGTTACTCTGGCAACCAGCCACCATTCTGAAGCTATTTAGGGGCCCACTAAGAGTCATCAAGAGTCTTTCTTCACATGAACACAGATATCATTGAAAGGGGCTTATTATAAATCACAGGATACCCCTCTCACACTAGCATTCAGGAAATTCCAAGGGTTTTAGGAGCTCTGTGCCAGGAACCAGGGATGCAGAGTAAAGATGTATTTTTCATTGCCCCACATGATCACAGTGGTCTTTTCCGCTACGTATCAACTCATCCTTTAAAAGCTCATTCAAACATTTACTCCTTCATGCTATCCTAACATTCCCAGGAATGGCTCATAACTCTCTTCTGTGGCACTTGTTTGCCCCCGTTCTGATATTGCTGAACAATGTGGCTGTCAGAGCTCAAGATCTTGGGTCAGCCAGGCCTGCTCCAATCCTCATGGTGCTACCTACAAGCCAGATGACTTTGTTGCAAGTCACTTAACTTTCTGAAGCTTCATTGTTCCATAGTGGTGAACAATGTCAATAATAATAATGTCTCATTTGTGTGATGTTTAAAATTATTAAATGAGATATTGCGCATAGCTGGAACCCATAATTGCTCCAAAAGTTACTGGCTAACTCATCTCCTACAGCATAATATTATGAAAATATGCCCAATGTGAGATTTGAAAATTTAGTTACCAGTTTTGTACCCTTTGGCTTTATAGTACTATGACCTGGTCATGATAGCTAAACTCATAGTACTTTTATTACCTGTGCTACAAAGTGGGATGGGTTATGATGTAAATAAATATTTGTGGGATGATAAATTTTTCTGTAAGGATATTCATAAGCTAAGATTATTGGTAAAATATAAACAATGACTAAAATGAACACTTAAACAGAGGAATCAGGTTTTGTATATCTTCACACTTTGTTCATTAGATGAACAAACATCAGTTACATAAACAAACATGAATAATAGAGCAACTTATACATAAAAAGCCTTGATTGCTGATCAAATTAACTTTGATATAAGTTCTCCATTTCTCAAATACAGATACTTTCCAAATTCTGTTGATTAAGAAAAAACCTCTTATCTTTATTATTTTCCCCTGTAACCCAAAGCCACTGTCCTCATCAGGCCCTGGTCTCCTTTGAGAATAAACTGTTAAGTACCGCCTACTTGGCTGCCTTGCCTCCAGCCTTTAACTCTATTCATCCATTCATTACCAGGATGTAGAAAAATCCTCCTTAAACACTCATTTGGCCATATCATCCCCTTGTTCAAGAACCTTCAATGGCTTGTTTTTTTCCTAGCAGAACAAAGCTAAACTTCTCCCCTGAATTTTAAAATCCTCCATCTGTTTCTGCTCTTCCTAGGCAATATTATTTTCCATTATTCCTTAACAAGCTTCCACTGCCCTACTGAGACAGGTATATTTTTTGTCTCTAGTAAACTAGGCCCTGAAGATAAAAATTTGCATAAAATATTCAGTAGCATGTTCCGTATTTTTCTCTTACCTTCTTTAAGTCTCCTGGAATGCCTTCTTCTCTCCCATCACCTTACATAAATCTACCCAAACTCTATGAGCCAAAAAATGTTTTTACTCCTCTATTAATCTTCCCCCCTTTTTTTAAATAGCATTATGTAGTCTTTTAAAATAGTCTGAACTAGATGATTTAGTCACATGGTATATGAAGCCTCTGTTCCTCAGTGACTACCCATTTCTCTGCTCCCAGAGACATTTTATGTATAAATAATATTATATATGGACTCCCCTCATCTCTTTTCCACCCCTCTTTTGAGTACAAATAACAAAGGGAATGTTAAAGCTGTCCCTAAAGGGGTCATATTCTAACAGAAACGTGAATGAAGCAATTGAGCATGTTGGGTGAAGATCTGGAGAAGGAATATCCCAGGTAAAACAAACCACAATTGTGAAGTCCTTCATGTGACAGCAAGCTTGCTGTGCTCTAGGAGAAGCAGGGTGGCCAGTGTGGTCTGCTGAGGAGACTGCAGATGAGGTCATGGGAGTGGGGCTGCCAGGGAGGTATATGGCTAAAAAGGAGAGTGACCTAAGTCATGGTAAAGAGTTTAGCAGTTATTCTCAACTTATTGAAAATCTTTTGTAGGATTTCAAGCAGACCATGCTATGAACTATTCACATTTTAAAATGACTGCTATGGATAGTCTGTTGAGATTTGACAACAGACAAGTACAGAAGAAGCAGGGAAGCTATTTATTGGTTTCAGCTGAAAGGAAGCTGTAAAAATACTTTCTTAAATGGGTTTTGATATTGCAAATCAACTGAAATTCCAGAAGACATTAATGACATTACTATGTATTGAAACCTAAAAGACACAGGCAAAGTGGAACTTGGGGATTAATTCATAATAATAAAAGCATCTATTTAAAATGTTGAAAGTGAACTGAACATTTAGCTAAGCAAGAGTCAGATTAAGAAAGTAGGATAACATAATTTATGTGGGAAGGATGGAGAAAGAAATAAGCAGGAATTAAATATAAACAAAAGAAGACTAAAAACTGGTTCCCAGAAAGGACAAGTGAGAAGGAGAAAATTGGAAAGCTTGAAGAAGACACATTAACTCTTGTTACAGGTAACTTTTGTGAGGCTTGCCCACCTTACAATTCCACCTTTTCTAGGATTGGCCTCCACCATACAGCGATCAATTCTTGGTGGCCTCGTCCGTGGCTTGTGCTGCCTTTCATTGAGCAAGGACTAGAGAACTCCCCTGAGCTGGGCCATTTATGTTTTTTTCTCCCCTCCTGGAAATTTAGCATTTAAAATTATGAGAAGTAGGGGGTACTTGGCTCAGTCTGTGGAACATATCTCTTGATCTTGGGATAATGAATTTGAGCCCCATGTTGGGCATAGAGTTTACTTTAAAAAACTTAAACATAAAATCTTAAAAAAAAATACAGTTTTGAGAGAGACTGAGCATTATGCTTTCCCCATTTTTATTTTCATAATAGCCTTTTTCTTTTACAAAAAAAAAAAGACATATACCTCATTCAGTGATGAACTGTGCCAATGTGTAAAAACCACCAAAGTGCCAAGCAAAGAACTTCAGAAATATTAATGCTGGTTTTGAGAAAGTAAATACCTAATAATTGGATAACAAATGCTCTTGCAAATCAGGGAATTACTTTTTCATTGAACTAAACAAAATTTAAGGAAAATCTAATAAAATTTCCATTGATAAATCATTAAAAATAATTTTTAAAAATATATCAGTAAGTCACTTTTGTCATATAACCAATACTGAGTTCAAAGAACTAGATAACTTCACTGTACCAAAACTCCTTCTTAGACCAGTTATGAATGTATGTGAATAAGCTTTCTCAGCACTTATATCTATGAAAATGAATATAGGGATAATATGAAAGTTGAGCCCTATCTCATTTGACTAATAATAACACTCATCATGAATTTATTAAATAATAAAATAATAATTAATAATAGATAATAATAACATAATACTTAATAAAATGGAAAAAATACAGAAAACCTTTAGTCTCATCCCTTTCACTAAGAAATGCAATTTTAATTAAAGTTTACATTTTATGATTGATAATTGCCAAAACTTGTAAATTTGTTGTTTAAATCAATTGAGAGCAACTAGTAATTATATGGTAATGTGATTTAAAAAATCGTTTAACACTTAGAAACCCAGAGTCATGGGGGGCCTGGGTGGCTCAGTGGGTTAAAGCCTCTGCCTTCAGCTCAGGTCATGATCTCAGGGTCCTGGGATCGAGCTCCTGCATCGGGCTCTCCGCTCAGCAGAGAGCCTGCTTCCTCCTCCGTCTCTTTCTCTCTGCCTGACTCTCTGTCTACTTGTGATCTCTGTCAAATAAATAAATAAAATCTTTAAAAGAATAAAATATTTTTAAAAACCCCAAAGTCAAAGAAAATTAAACATTAAACTTATAAGCATAGTTTTCTCGTAAAAAATATTAAAAGCTAATAGAAGATGCTTTAGCATAAAAATATATATCACCTTGGTATAAAATGAAATAACAAAAGGGAAAAAAAGGAATAATGTAAAATGTTTTACTTATAACAGCTTTTTTTTTCCCCAATTTATTTATTTTCAGAAAAACAGTATTCATTATTTTTTCACCACACCCAGTGCTCCATGCAAGCTGTGCCCTCTATAATACCCACCACCTGGTACCCCAACCTCCCACCCCCCCGCCACTTCAAACCCCTCAGACTGTTTTTCAGAGTCCATAGTCTCTCATGGTTCACCTCCCCTTCCAATTTACCCAAATTCCCTACTCCTCTCTAACGCCCCTTGTCCTCCATGCTATTGGTTATGCTCCACAAATGAGTGAAACCATAAGATAATTGACTCTCTCTGCTTGACTGATTTCACTCAGCATAATCTCTTCCAGTCCCATCCATGTTGCTACAAAAGTTGGATATTCGTCCTTTCTGATGGAGGCATAATACTCCATAGTGTATATGGACCACATCTTCCTTATCCATTCATCCGTTGAAGGGCATCTTGGTTCTTTCCATAGTTTGGCAACTTATAACAGCTTTTTAAAAAAATCGTTTGTGGCAGGTGTCATATCACGATGGTCTATTTCCTGGATACCTTTTAAAGTGATAGAATGATTTCATTTTTCAAGTTCCATATTTACAGTATATACCTACAATTATCTTTTTGCAATTACTTGATTTACAATGTAAAATCTTAATTTTCAATTTAAAAATTCTTTACAAATATCACATCATGATGTTGTACACCTGAAACTAATGTTACATATCAAGTGTATCTTATAAAAACGTTCTTATGGAGATATGTAAGCCAAAGTTTGATGACCTCTCTTTTAGAGAGAAGACCTAACCCTGGAACCTACGCTACAGAGGTCTGGGGAAAGCCTCTTCCTTTCACAAAGTAAGTTACATCTGCAATGAAAAGAGCCTTAACGGGTGCCAGATTTTTATACTGTCCAGGTTAAGGACCTATAAACATTGAGCTTGGACCCTCAGTAGGCTACTTGCTTTCTATATATTGGACAGGTCAATATTTATTGGTTCCTCAGTTTCTTTGCTGAAAGGTGAGAAAAAATACAATGCCTATCTCAAAAGCTGTTGAAGGAATCCAGTGCCTGACATGCAGGAAGAATCTGAAATATCAGTGGTTAATATAATGAAAAAATGGGCTCTGATTAAGGTTATAGAAGGAAATGTTAGAATATTTTAAACAAGTAATTGAAAAAGTAATTGTGAAAAACTGAATTGGATTTGTCTTTAAGAAAATATACTTTGCTAACTTCTACCTGTAGAAAGTAGGAAGCCTGAACAGATCAACAATTATAGAACAAACTTCTACTTGAAAAGATACTGGGATTTGATTAATTTGATAAACAAGTTCTTTTATTAACTTGTATAAGATGTTCATGTTTTTAAAAACTGGCTCCCAAAACAGGACAAGGTAGGAGTGGGGGTTCAGTTGGTGGAGCGTGTAACTCTTGATCTTGGGGTTGTGAGTTCAGACCCACGCTGGATGGGTGGGATTACTTAAAAAATTAAAAAAAAAAAAT
Source organism: Neogale vison (assembly GCF_020171115.1). Taxonomy (NCBI): domain Eukaryota; kingdom Metazoa; phylum Chordata; class Mammalia; order Carnivora; family Mustelidae; genus Neogale; species Neogale vison. The sequence goes on along the minus strand of NC_058091.1, from coordinate 72,183,433 downwards.
CTTAAAAAAATAAAACAGGACATAGTGAAAATTGCTATATTGATACCAGCATGATACTGATAGCAAAACCCATCACACAAAGATCTCATTTACACATGCACACAAACACAATAAATCCTACTTATAAAATATGATTTAAAAATCAAAGTTTACTTTAGGAATACAACCGTACTGACATGTTAGAGAAACTGGTGCTCTCATGGGACTAAGAAAAACAGAAAGCCAAATACTTATATTGAGAACTGCTGATGTGAGAAATAGCAACATATAGGATATTCCTGGATAGGAAAGCTCAATTTTCCTTAAGTTAATCCTAAAATGGAGTGTAATTCAAATACAATTTCAGTGTAATCATGATTTCAAATTTTATCTGAATTAAATTTATCAATGTATGCAAAGAAATGAGCATATTTGGACCCTCTTGGTGGAAGTGCTATTTGCTACAGTATTTTGAGGAGGGTAATATGGCATTACATATATGTAGGTGAATAACGTGCACAGTCTTTGATCTAGCAGTGAGGTAGATGTTAACTGATTGGTAAGGATCTTAGTAAGGGAAGAAAGCAAATGAAAACTATGTTTAATGTCCCCTCATTTCATAAAAATCCATATTTATATATTTAGATGTATTTGGATATACAGAGGAAAATATCTCAAAAGATACATATCCGAATGTTAACTCAGACATTGAGAACGCTTTATTACCTATTGCATACAGTTCTATAACATTAATTCTGTTTTTTGTTCTTTTTTTAACAGCAAGAACACAATTTTTGATAATTGAAATAAGTCAGGTCTTGGGGAAAATCAGAGATAGGTTGACAGTGGCTATTGGATAAACATGTTACTTAGCTTGGAATTATAGTCAGAGAGATATAGATCAATGGAGATAAGTCAAAGTCAGAAAAATTAGCTTCTCACAGCCTCTTTTTATGTAGTAATTAGAGACAGATCTGTGTTAGAAACTGATTCACTCTCACTTCATGTAGACCATACTATACCTTCTGCAGTCAAATATTTAGACCTAAGTATAAGACTTCATATTGGTCTCATTTCATGTTACCTGGTCAATTAAAACTATTCTCCTCTCCTTAATCCAGATGGTTTGGGAACTTCGGGTAAATCAAATCAACATATTTTTCTTTCTAGTTTTATGACAAAATACATATTTATCTATATTATTGCTGAAATGGTTTCACTATGTAGAACTAAGAACAGAATATACTTGGAGTTTTAGTGTTAAAAGTCTTGTTTCTTTGGGTAATTACTTGATCATATGGTAATTGTTTTTCAATTTTTTGAAGAACCCCCATAACTATTTCTCACAATGGCTATGCCAATTAACATTTCCACCAACAGTATCTGAATGTTCCTTTTTTTCCATATCCTTGCCAATACTTATTATTTCTTGTCTTTCTTGATACTAGCCATTCTGACTGGTATGAGGTGACATCTCATTATGTTTTTGATTTGCTTTTCCCTGATCATTAGTGGTACTGATCATTTTTTTTAAAGATTTTATTTATTTATTTGACAGAGAGAGATCACAAGTAGGCAGAGAGGCAGGCATAGAGAGAGAGGAGGAGGAACAGGCTCCCTGCTGAGCCAAGAGCCCAATGTGGGACTCGATCCCAGGATCCTGAGATCATGAACCGAGCCGAAGGCAGAGGCTTAACACGCTGAGCCACCCAGGCGACCAGTGGTACTGATCATCTTTTCATGTGTCTGTTTGTCATCTGTATGTCTTCTTTGAAAAAATATCTATCAGTTCCTCTATTCATTTTTTAATCAGATTGTTCTTTTGGTGTTGAGTTGTAGAAGTTCTTTTCTATATATTGGATATTAATCCCATCAGTAGACAAATGGATGAGGAAGATGTGAGATACACATACATAATACATATTATGTTGTTATAACAAAGGATGAGATTGTGTCATTTGTGACAACATGGATGGGCCTAGAGGGTGTTATGCCAAGTGAAATAAGTCAGACAGAGAAAGACATATAGCATATGATTTCCCTCATATGTGGAATCTAAAAAAACTCAAATGAATAAACAAGCAAAAAGCAGAATCAGAGATAATCCAGAGAACAAACATGGTTGCCAGAAGGGAGGGTGGTGGTGGGGGAATGGATAAAATGGATGAAGAGGAGTGGGAGATACAGGCTTCCATTTATGGAATAAAAAGTCAGAGAAATAAAAGGCACAACATAAAGAATACAGTCAGTGATAGCATTTATGGTGATAGATGGTAGCTGTACTTGTGGTGAACATAGCATAATGTATAAACTTGTCAAATCGCTATACTGTACACCTGAAATTAACGTAACATTGTGTGTCAACTGTACTCATATAATAAGAAAAAAATTCTTGTTTCAATTATATTTTTATTTTATTTATTTATTCATTTTTTTTTAAAGATTTTATTTATTTGACAGAGAGAGATCACAAGTAGGCAGAGAGGCAGGCAGAGAGAGAGAGAGAGGAGGAAGCAGGCTCCCTGCTGAGCAGAGAGCCCGATGTGGGACTCGATCCCAGGATCCTGAGATCATGACCTGAGCCGAAGGCAGCGGCTTAACCCACTGAGCCACCCAGGCGCCCTCAATTATATTTTTAAAGGAAAGTCACACTTACGCAAAACTGTGATGTCAGCCATTTACCCTTGAGATTTTCCCACATTACAGTCTTTCCTTTTGTTGCTTTACCTTCTAGTCATATGATAAAATAAAATGCTCTGTTTCCATCCAGAAGCATTGTCCTCTCCATTCTTCCCCAATTTTTCCCCATAGCTATTCCTGCTTCCTGACCAGCCCTTAGGTATGGACCTCACCTTCTGTCAAATTGCTCTCCCATCGACCATTGATTTACCTTTCATTTGTTTTCTTTTTTTCCCAATACAGGCAGCTGTCCTTAGTTTTCACATGGAATATGATAAACACTTTTCTTTTAACAGTTTTACATGTTATCTCCCCCAGGAGGTCTAAATTTGAACAAAGAATTTAACTGCAAATCTTTCCATAGAGATATTCCAAATAAAAAAGTAAGATCTGTATAAACCAAAGGACTTAGGAAAATAGCCTAAAACACCCCAGCAAATACTAAATTTATTTGAAGCCCCATGGTTTATAATTTAAGCATTGTTGAGTTCTACCTCATAATATATGTTTATTTTAATACGAAATTATGGCTTCAAATATAAAATAAAATGAAGCATTTATTCCACAAAATCTTTAATAAAATTGACTCATCATCCCCAAGATGTATTCTGTTAATACCATCACTTCCTTCCACACCACCTTCCCAAAGCAGAGTATTTAGTACTTTTGTTTCATATGCATTTGTGTTGGGAGTATATGTGTGTGTGTGTAAGTAGGGTATTCTTTTGTATTATTAATTGGCAAGGAAACATCGCCTTCCCAATGTCTCTTGGGGCCCCCAATGCTTATGTATAGGAGTTATATGCAAAGAAAGCAAAATGTATGTTTAAGCTCCTTCCTAGGATTCTGTGCACTTTTGAAAGCTGCATTTCAAAGAAGCCATTTCAGTGTCTTAGGAAATTAGTCACTGGAAGGAATTGATGCTGATTTAAAAGAAATGGAAGTTCCCAGAGAGTGCTAATGCTCTGCTAGAATGAGCTTCAGTAGGCAGGTAAATCAGTCATATAAAATGAAATTATGTATGCACCTATTAAAGATTACCTTCTTGCTAAATAAATGAAAAATTTTATGACAGATACATTGCTTGTAATTGAAAGTCCCTGATTGCGGGGGCATAATGACAACTGAAACTTGCGACAACCTGTTTGAATGAATTCCTTTTATAAAAATATTGAAAACACAGATTAAGAAAGGGCATTTTACTTTCTTCCAAATGTTTAAAATCACAGAGATAAAAGGAATAAAATAAATCTTTTAGTACTAAGTCATCTCAGAGAGTAGTCTTGTTTTGTTAATACAAATACAATTCTTTCAAAGCATTATTTTAAATAATTTAGCGTGTGTGATCTAAATAATTTATAGTTATGAGTTAGATAACAGATGTTTACTGGGGAACCATTTATGTGAAACAAAAAAGGGATATCTTTTTGGATATAGGTGAGGGGGCACGTACAGGATAAAGTCAGAAGATGTAAGTGAAAATCAAAAGGAAAATCCACTTTGAACAAAATTGAGGGACTTTGATAAAGCTCGAGGGTTTTAAATGACTAACAGAAATAGTTTGCTGGTAGAACTGGCACTCAGAAAGCTAAAGATGCTGGCTGTGAATGTCTCGCTGAGCAGAAGGCTGTCTTTCCATGGAATCATTAGAACAAAGCAAAAGAAGGAATCCGTGTCTTAAGAATTAGTTCAAATGTGTTGGATGGCGGATGGCTGATGGCTGAGGTACCAGCAGTCACTGGTGATAGCAGCAGTTCTCTTGTCCTTTTAAGTTCTATGGTCCATATTATATTGGCCATTTCATCACCATATTTGGTTTCCTTCTCATTCCTTGTTTTTCCCGTCATTCTTTTATTTTTTTTTCCTTGTTAAGCCCATAGGAGTGAAGGGAAGTGGCAGAGCTGTCCTCAGCACAAACTTTGCCGGGGCAATCTTCTGTCATGTGGCACCTGAAACTCAAAAGGAGACCATTACATGTCTGATTTCTGCTTACTCTGTGCTGGTGCCAAGCCAGCTCCAGTCAAGAGCCTTTGTAAATAACGGCAATAAAACTTCTCAGCAAAGAACTTCATGGCTTTCTTACACGCTGTATTTTTTTCTCCAGAAAGAATTCCTCCTCACTTATAAGATTTCCCTGTCCCAGCATGTCCTCTTTTCACCAAATCTTCCTCTGGTTGAGTGACAATGAGTTCACATGAGGCAGTAAGTCCCCTTTGACCCCTCATTTCACTTCATTTTGTCACAAGTGACAGGTGTTTAAGTCAAACTATTTCCCTTTTTCTGCAGGACTGGTGACCTTGAGTTTGTGGAAGGTGAATTTTTCTATGCAAACACTAGTGCGGAAGTAAATGATTGTCTCAAGATTTCCTTCCTCAATACTTCAAGTGGGCCTAATGCTGTGGCTTCGGTACAATTTGTCATCTTCAGTGCAACTGGGCTTAATGTTGAGGTGAATGTTTTCCTTTTTCCTTGGCCGGTTCTCTCTTTGCTCATTCAAGTGAAGCTTGTGCCTTTTCCTCTTATTTTTTTCTTTTCTGATTCGTACACTTGCCATGAGTGAAAGGGAGTAAGGAGGTGAATGGTTGTTTGAAAGATTTTCCTAAAGAATTTTAGTAATATCTTCAATGATAGTGATTTTATGTGTCTATAGACAGTTAAGGTAAGTGAATTAGGTATTTTGATTTGTTTTTGCCTTATAACGTGTGCTATTGAATTCTTTCCCACATCTTTGGAGCTTTCTGGTTTTACGGGAATTTGGTTTCTAAAGGCCAACACTAGGGGTCACCCTTCCTTATTTTAAGGTTTTAGTCATTGCTTAGAACCCACTGACAGCCCATTAATCTCAGAGGAAAGTAAGCAATTTTGTAAAGGAAAGCGAAACTTTTTGGCTCTAATGTTAGTAATTTTGCTTTTTGTTCTTCCTCTGTCATGGAGCCCAGATTTGTAACAGAGTTTTATGAGTGAGAGAATGCTATTGAGTTTTTCCGGCAACCAATACTTTTTTGAGCAGAAGAATTAACTCAGCTGATTTGAATTAGGACCCTATAGACAATAAACATTTTAGGCAGAGTGTTTAAGGTTTCACTTGAAATCATTAAATTTAAAAATGAGTTCTAAATTTGATACTTTACTTATGACAATAATTTTGCTTAATAAAACAGTATAAATATCTTTATAAAACAAAATGAAAAAAGGGAGGAGTTAGGTAATTAATGATTATGCATATCCTAACTGTAGGTTTCTAAAAATTATATAAGAATGAAACTGTAGAGAAAAGTATACACTGAATTGTATCTGTTGCTTGGTCACGCTTTCTTAAGTTTGTGCGTCTGACTGAGGGAGTACTTCCATCTACAACAATGCTAAGATTGTGTAGACTTGCAATCGGTGGTTCATAGATTCAGTTTTGAGGATAGGTCTTACAGTTTTATTAGGAGGCTTGTATCTCTCAGTACTTATTTCTTCTCAGTTGGAATATTTCACACATAATGTGACTCTGAAAAAGATTGCTTAGCATCGGAGAGAGTACTTCTTCTTCCTGGAATTTTGTTTAACAACCTTAAATTCCTTTTTCTTTCCTTTATAACTCTTATCTCTGCCTGCTTCTCCCTTACGTTTCTTCCTGGTTGTGAACTGACTCCCACTGATCTTTCGTTTCAGACGTCTAGCTAATAAATATAATATGTTCCATTATTAAATGTGTATTATGTGCTAGGCATGAAGTCTTCACATCTTTCTGTTATAGGTCAAGAAGCAGAGGCTCAGCGGTGTAAGAGGGCTGGAGGTCAGCTCTGAACTTGGGCTGACTGGCTGCAGAAAACACCTCCTAAGCTTTAGACTGTGCCAAATTTGCCCGCTGACCAGAGGACTGTGTTATCAGTCACACATATAGAAATACACAAAGAGCACCTAGCGACCCAGTAGGTGGCACATATAAGATTACCTGTAACCCTCTGAAGATAGGGAGGCCATTTCAAAGGAATAATTCCAGCTGGGGGATCCTGGACCTAGTAGTGGGATGAATAGGGCAGCTAGCTATTTGAGGACAATGGAGATCACACCACACCCTAGGCTTTTTCCAAATCAACTTAGAAGAACTAGTCTGTCTGGTTCAGGTGTTGACAAGAGGGATAGCTTCCATAGCAATAACCAGGTGCAGATTCTGTTGCTTGTTTGCAGCGATGGTCCAGTGTGTTGAACAGGAAGAAGGGAGTGGTTAAATGAAGATTTAATGACATTTCATTGTTTTTTTGGCTAATTTTTTCCCTCTGGGTAGGCTTTCCCAAATCCAGAGGAAGAACAAATGTCTCCTTCCTCTGGGATCCTATAGTAATGTGTGTATATATATATTTACTGTAATTTTCTCATTACCTCATAATTATGTCTTTAGTTTCCTATTCCTGCACTGAATCTAACTCACTGAAGCTGAGACAACGTCTTATTCTTTCGACATTCCTGACGTGTTTCCTAATGTCAGACGTATGAGTAACTCAAAACAATGGGTATGAAGAAATGAACTCCCCATTTTTAAAGGACTCTTTGCCACATTTTGCAACATGAAACTAAAGTATTACTGAACACTAAAAGGTGGTTTGGGGCTGGGGTGCGTGTGAGCATGCAAATGCAGCAGGCTCTGGGTAATTGGGAGAGAGACAAGGAGAAAGAGCAAACCCAAATTAAGTTTTCGGAAAGGAAGTAGTGAGGCCCATCCCATTCCTGGACCCAGGTAGCTATTCTGTTAATTTCTAGATGTCAGTCTCTATATTGTACTTGAAAGGTTAAAATAATCTTTTGCCAAATTGAGTTTGATATAAGTGACAAAATTTTCCTCACTTCATTTTCAGAATTGACTGAAACTCGCTGTGGGGGCTGAGGAAGCATGGCTTTGCAATCTGATACCTATTGAGGCACCTCTGTCACTGTATCCACACGCGCTGCTTCTGGTCTTTTGCACTGATCTACCTATGAAATCGGCCAATTTACCATATTTGCCACAAAATTTCCCCTCACACTCAGTATTTTTTAGTTTAGAAATTCTCTTCAGGACTGATGAGGCCATCGAGGCCAGTCACATGCCCACTCTATTTTGGCTGGACTCTCTCCAGCAAACCCATCCTGTTTCTCTCCTCTTTCCTCTAACTCCTTCTCTCTGCCTTGTGTGGCCTTGGCACTAGCAGGTGGAGCAAAGAGAAGAACTGAACAGGAAAAAATTTGATACGGCTAATGTTTCCCTGAGCTGACAGTGAGTACCCTGGGACCTGATGTGGTTTCAAAACACCTTTTCCCTAGAAGGCACTTTTCGGGGTTCCTCATAGACTCCCTACCTTTCACTTCACATTGCTGAGGGTCCCACACCTGTAGTTTCCTTGTGAGGGAGAGTTCATTGCTCACCTTTATATTTAAACCGGCAAAACTCTCTAAATGGTCTCTTTAAAGGCATCCTCTGTTTTTTGACGTAAAGACCAAAGAATCCCCAATTCCCTTTCCCTTGGGTTGAGGAGAAGTGCAGATAACCAACTCTCCAAAAATTCACCACTAAGTTTTTCCAACTCTTTTATACACTCAGTATGGGTGAGGAAAGACCCCTCCCCCCCAAAATAAACCCAATTCCTCTCAGCACTTTCTGCAAATCTCCTTTTGGAGAGGTAGTCTTGCACCTGACTTTGATAGGTCGTCTCAGGGCCTTGGCAAAAAATTGAGATTAAGACAGTTTGGTTAACATCCTATTAATCAAGTTATGGCTTGTGCTAATATGCTGAAAAAGAACTAAACCTCCACGTGGTTGAAATGCTTGCCCAGTGTTACTATCCTATAAATGGAACAATCTACTTATTTTTATTGTGATACAATATGCATAATGTAAAATTTGTCATTCTAACCATTTTTAAGTGTAAAATTCAATGGCATTAAGTATATTCACATTATTGTGTATTGAATATACTTCCAATCAAGGTCTTTCTGCTCCCAGGGTGTGACCATGTTTTGTGACCAGAGATTTTTGTTCTGTTTATGGTTTGCTAGACTTCATGAGAAGTTCATGAGGCTCTTCAAAGACCCTCTCCTTTCTCCAGTCCTTCTCTTATATTCAATCATCTCCTCTATATCTAATGGGTTTTCTTGTATAAATACTTCACTTTTAAGTTCTACTCAAAGCCTGGATTCATTCAAAAATTCTTATTGAGTCCCAAGTACTGGTTGAGGCACTGGCGTTAAAACAATGAATGTGATAGATAAAAATGTCGGACCTCCCAGAATTTCATTCTATCACACTTCTTGTGCAAATCCTTTGACTCAGTAACTATACTTCTAGAAATTTATCGTATAGGGAAGTTTGCTCGACTGCACCAAGTTTTATGTAAGATGCTATTGATTGTGGTACTGTAAGTCGTGTGAAAAGTTAGAAACAAGCTAAAAGTTCATCAGTATAGAACTGGCTGTATAAGTTATGATATTCATTGTGTAAAAGTTTCCTGTAGCTATTAAAAATAACAGGGTATGTTGGAGTCTGTATGTTTAGGCATAAAAGATTATTTATCAATGTATATACATATTTGCATAGGAGAAATTCTGGCAGCATATACATAAAAACGGTTTCCTCTGGAGGTGGAATTATGACAGCCTGTCCTTTCCTTGTATACTCCTATGTGATATGACAATGTTTCTAAAGGGTGCATTTTGTTTGTATCGTCAGTTTTAGAAATGTACAACCTTATTAATAATACTAAAAATTCAATTTAACTATATGAAATATCATTGTTGTCTTTTAGATCGATTTGAAAAAGGAAAAGAAGAAATAGCAATGTTGGCAAAGGTGTGGAGAGATAGACACTCTATACATGGATGTCCTGTTGACATCACTTTTTCTAGGGAGCAGTCCTTAGGCAGGGTTCCTTAAGACAGCCAAGCTAGCTTGTGGCTTTAGGCAATAGTGCCCCCTAGCGGTTGCCATTGTCTGGTCAGGGGAACTTGCTGCGTTCCAAGGCACTGAAAGCAGGAACTTAGGTAGGAGTCTAGGCCTGGAGTCCCTGCGTGGGGCATGCTTGACCATCCACTAAGCCACCAGTCTGTCCACCCCCAATTCCTGCCCGTTATCTGAGAAAAAGGCCAGTGATATGAAAGGAGAGAACGATGTTATCAGGCACCCAATGCAGAAGAGCAAGCCTCTAGAAAGGGAGAACTTTCCTTGTTGGCTAAATGAAAAAAGCACCAGTATTCAGAGATCCAGGAATGGGCAGTGTGTGGGCAGCTGAGGGGCTGTGGGAAAGAGAGGGAAGACTGGAAGACTGGAGGACCAGGGTACCATGGAACTGGCTATAGCTCCCTCCACTCCTCTAGCCCAGCTGTTACAGGAAGAATAGTTAGGAGAGTAAAACTCCCTCCTAACTTGTGTTATCACACTATATTAGACAGATTTGTATTTGCAACAGGGAGGCCAGTATAAAAGATCCACATATCAAAGGCCAAAAAACATATCTGCTTACTTAAAACCTGCACTTCCAGAAATTCATGCTAAGGAGAAGTACTTGGTATCCCCACAGATTTAAGCACAAAAATGATCATTACAAATAGCAGAAACTGTCTAAAATCCAATACTAAGGGATCACTTAGATATGATAAAGATCATATCTTTATCATGTGACTGGATACTGGGTAGCCTTAATAATCACCACGAAGAATACTTATTGTCAAGGTAAAATGTTAAAATATTTTTATTAGGCAAAAATGTCAGGTGACAAAATAATACATAACCAATTTTGTAAGAAATGTAAAAAGCATGTGTATATTCATTTAATTGAGAGGATACTGTATATATACCAAAATGTTAACAATGGTTTCCCTGGATGGATGGGATTTTTAAATGATTGATAATTTCTTCTTTATACTTTTATGTGTTTCCAAATTTAAAAAATAGACATATATTACCTTTATGGTTAGAAAATATTTAATCTCGGGAAGTATCGATGTATGTACAATTCACATGCTTCTTTTCATGCAGTTGTCCTCATAATAGTTTTTTACTGGTGTAATTTAAGGGTCAGTGACTTTAGAGCCTAGTATGTGTCTTTGAGATTATCTCCTTATTATTTAATCAGAAAGAATGAAATGATATATGTCATATGTTTTACAAAATGTATTTTAGTCTTTTGTTTTTTAACTAAGAAGAGTGGCATGTGTAGGCTGGGGAAGTATTCTTCTCTATAAAATGGAACTAATGCCACTATCTATCCTGTTGGTTCTTTGAGAAGTAAATGGAATTGATTCATGGTAAAGGCCTGGCTCATAGTTAATGCTTTGTAATTATTACCTACCAAGAAACAATAATTTAATAGACATGATACCCTATATGCTATATGATATTCTAAAAGCATGTCTTTTAGAGTATTGTCTCCTCCACTGCTTTTAGTGTTTAGCCCTGGTCATGTGTGCAGAGAGTTTCAGAGTTATATTCTTAGTGTTCCTCCAACTGGTTGGGTAGAGACTGATGAACAATGTGTCCACCATTTAATGATTATTATTTCCCATCTTTCTTTCTCCATCAGATAAATCTGTTACCAAAATCCATATGGATGCAAGGCTATTAAATTCTGTTTGGCTCTACATTTGACTTCATTTTAATCAGTAGTTGAAGGAAAGTAGCATCTTCTTGGCAAAAGATTCTAAGATCTGTTGATTTTTGTTCTTTAATGAGCTTGCTTCTTGACGTATCAAACTTTGCTCAAATTCATCAACTGAGTAAACAACGTAGAAAGCACTTCTGAGTGGCTCTATCTTCTGAGATTCATAGAGTGAGTAACATTAGGGGACAGATAAATTAAGGAAGAGATGAGCAAATACAAAAGGCAGAGATAACTTCATGTTCACAGTAGAGCTTTCTCAAATCCACACATATGCTTAGGAAATTCAGAGAAAAGCTGAGTTTTAACTGTTAATAATTTTATATTTTTTCAGTATTGTAATATTTCTAAATAAATAAATGATAAGGCTCCTATGTATTTTTAATGACATCTTACTAAACAGAAATTAGCAGAAAATAAAAAGGATCTTTAAAGGCATTCAGCTGGGTTTTTTTGTTTTGTTTTGTTTGGTTTGGTTTTAGTTTTGGTTTTAGATGAGTGAATTGAGTTTTACAATCTTAGTATAAAGGATGATTTTTGCATTTATTTTTTGTAATTCTTCCCTGTCAGTGAGAACTATGGATTGGGTAAGCCAGACTTGTTACAGTAGCACAAATGTACAAAGTTAAATGCATTTACTAAAGTATAAAACACATACCTCTATATAATTACAAGCCTATTAAACCACAGGTAGAAACACCTTATTTCAATGAAATAAGTTACTAATTTTGAGTAGTTTGTCATGGGAATTAGAATGAACAACTTTTCAGACTATGAATTATTTATCAACAAGAAATAATCATCAAATGGTCCTTTGCTATTATTATGCTTATGGGGTCAGAATTTAAAAAATAAACAATATTTGAAGTGTCAAAAAAAAGTAGCAAGCTCAATTTAAATCAGTTCTACAGAGAATTCAGGACTTTTGTCTTTCATGATTTCTGATTTAGCAACTTTTGCAAATCAAAAACACAGAGAAATAGAGTGCTGGCTTGTCAACTTCAGCGTTACTGGAATATTCAAGCAGTCAGTCCATATTTTTGAAACCATGTATAAACATTAGCTTACTGATTTTTTTAATGCACATTGATTCTGCCAACTGGAACTCATGTAATATCTCTAGAAATCGCACTGGTCTAACTTCAGATTTTGATTTGCAAAATATAAAGCAAGCTTTTGCTGGGAACTCAAGAAAATAAGAAATATTAACTAATTGATCTCAATCAAATTACATGTTGGTACTATTTCTAAAAATATGATGGGTGAGATACCCTAAATGAACCTCCCAAACAAAATAATTACATGCTTTTTTGAGTATTTAAATATCTTGAGATGTATTGCTTAGCTGGCCCAAAGGAAAGGAATTTAAAAAGGACAAATAAAAAGTGAAGCCAAAAACACCTGGAGGTAAGGAAGAGCCCAAATTGCTTTTACACCAAAAGATCTAAAGCCTATGCTTAGAAAGATAAATGGATTATAGACAATGGGATATAAAGGCTAGAACCCATGCAGGATTCACATTCTTCTTAGAGACATTTGCACATGGCTGAAACCCTTGTGTAAGGATCTAGGGTAAAGAGAAAGGAACTTGCATGGCCGAAGGGAACAGTGAGGGCATTTTCCTATTTCCTATCTCAACCTTTGTTCTGAGAAGAAGGAAAAAAACAATATGAGAATTTGTATCCAAAAACCAACCCTCCAACAGATTTAAGGTGCAGATTCATATCATGTTGGTCTAAAACATTTAAATGGAGAATGTAGTTTTAAATTGTTTAGGGTTGGTAGTACCTCCAGGCAATTTCCAAACACAAATACAATTTCTCTCTAGAGAAAAAAAATACTTCAAGCTGGTCCTCAAAGAGTTTTCTCATATCAAGTTTACAGAGATATGAGGGCAAAGTTAAAAAAAAAAAAAACTCAATGGCGCCTGGGTGGCTCAGTGGGTTAAGCCACTGCCTTTGGCTCAGGTCATGATCCCCGGACTCCCAGAGTCCTGGGATCGAGTCCCACATCGGGCTCTCTGCTCAGCAGGGAGCCTGCTTCCTCCTCTCTCTCTCTGCCTGCCTCTCTGTCTACTTGTGATCTCTCTCTCTCTGTCAAATAAATAAATTCTTAAAAAAAAAAAAACTCAATCTCTCTCTCTCTCTCTCTCTCTCTCTGACACACACACACGCACAAGTAAGAGAGCAGAGGAGAGACCCAGATGAAACAGACTTCACCATCAGACTCCATACTTCAGACTTTGTTAAATATGCATCTTAAAATAGTAAGGGTAACTGGAAAATTGTATACAGATAGAGGAGAAGGAAAAATATGATGAAGAAAACCAAACTCTAATCTCGAAGAATATAAGAAACTAGTGAAAGCAAGAAAAGAAAACAGGAAAAAAAATTCAGGTCACTCTCATACTATTGGTGAGAATGCAGGCTGGTACAGCTACTCTGGAAAATAGTATGGAGGTTCCTCAAAAGTTGGAAATAGATCTACTCTATGACCCAACAATGGCGCTACTCAGTATTTACCCCAAAGAAACAGATGTGATCCAAAGGGACATCTGCACCTCAATGTTTATAGCAATATCCACAATAACCAAACTATGGAAAGAGCCCAGATGTCCATCAACAGATGAATGAATAAAGAAAAAGTGCGAGATCTATATCTATTTCTATATCTATATCTGTATCTATATCTACTATATCTATCTATACATAACACACATACTGGAATATTATTCAACCATCAAAAAATGAAATCTTGCTATTTGTAATGACATGCATGGAACTAGAGGGTATTTTGCTGAGTGAAATAAGTCAATCAGAGAAAGAAAATTATGTGATCTCAATTGTATGTGGAACTTAAAAAACAAAACAGAGGATCATAGTGGAAGGGAGGGAAAAATAAAATAAGACAAAATCAGAAAAGGAGAAAAACCATAAGAGACTCTTAATCATAGGAAACAAACTGAGAGTAGCTGGAATTGATGGACATTAAGGAGGGCATGGGATATAATGAACATTGAGTGTTATATAAGACTGATAAATCACTGATCTCTACCTCTTAATAATACACTGTATGTTAATTAATTGAATTTAAATGTAAAAAAATTCAGATAAATAGCAGCATATAGAAAGTTGGTATAAATTAATCCAAACATAGAAGTAATCACAACAAATATAAACTTGTTAAACTCTAATCATATATCTTCCAAACTAACAGGAGAATGTAATGAGGTTCTATGATTCTAATCCAAAAGAAGCCTAGAAATTCATGAGGAAAAAAGAAACAGAAAAAGTAAATAGGATCATAAAAATACTTAAGGAGGTCATGCAAGTCAATCCAACGTGGTTAAAATCACAATAAATATAAATGATTGGACCAAATTTCTAGTTAACACAAAAAATACAGAGTGAGAGTAAAAATTAAAATATTTGCTGCTTATATGAGATAACTTAATACTATAAAGACACACAATTAAAAAAATGAGAAAATGGTAGCACCCCCCCCAATGAAACCAAAGAAAGCTATGTTATTTTCAGAAAAGATGGGCTTTTAAAGCGAAAAGCATTAGATATGAAAAAGGTACAAAATGTTATTGAAGGGGTGTGGATGAGATACCCTCAAAGATGCCACTTTGGAATAAAGATTATGTTGACTTAAAAGTAATAAAAACCAAAGAGATTCAGGAAACGTTCTCTACCTCCCCTGTAACTGCCTCAATTTACATTGGAAAGGAGAGTCTGTACCAGGAAGAAAGCACCTTGTTTTTCCAAACATTTCATATTTTCTTTCACCTTCCTGCTAATGAGCTTTCTCCTCTTTCCTCCCCTTTGTGTCCTCAACTCCCCCACCCTCCAGCTTTAGCTCATATAAGCTTCCTGTAGCCTCATTGTCTTTGGAATTTCATGGCTGTGTGGATTCCCTATATGTATGCTTATTAAAATTTGATTTTCTCTTGTTAATCTGTCTCATGTCAATTTGATTCTAAGTCTGGCTAGAAGGACCATAGGGCAAAGGAAGATCTTTTTGCACTATAAAACAAAAACATTAAAATAGTAAATCAACAAATGTCTTATTAGAAGATTTAAAAACTGATTCCTCCAGGAATTGATAGTTTAAGGAGAAAAAATGAATAGTAAAGATACATCATATTAATTCATTTGATCTAACAAATACAGAATGACGCTCCCCCGGTATCCTTACAATTACTTGGACAAACTCAATATTGGATATTTTATCATTCTCCACTGATGTACATTACATCTATTATATATCTTTTCCATATATAAGATATATATGTGAGTATGTATTTCTAGGGTTTTTTTCTGTATTTGTTTATGCCTGCCTTGAGATAATACTGACAAAATTATTATGATTTTTAAATAAAAGCAATGGTAGTACAATATCCCCATGTTGTTTTTCTTCTTCAAAACTTTATTTTTATTGGTAAAACCTTTGGTTTTCCATATGAAATTTAGAAGTAGAAAAATCAAGTTCCATGATCAGGATTTTGTTTGGAATTACACTTAAAATATGGATTATTTTTTAGTGTTACTGAAATAACATATATAATATAAGTAATAATTTTTATTATATTTTATAGTAGATGATTACTGATGCTACTTTTTTTATAATGTGTTTTATTAATTATAACAATATGACCCTAGATTCCTTCTGATTTTCTAATTAAACAACCATATTTTCTAAACAGATAGCTAGTTTTATCTTCCCATTCATACTCTTATGACTCCAATTTTTTTTTCTTTTTTTGTCTTATTGAAATGGTTGAAGCCACTAGTATGATGTTCAATAGAATAGTAATAACAGGCTTCTTTGTTCTCTTTCTGATTTCAAAGTCAATATTTTATTATGTTTCCTAAGAATTTTTGTAAGTCTTCTTTCTCCTGTTTGTAGTAATTCTCTTCCTATTCTATTTTCTTCTGTGTGTTTTTTTAAAAACCATCAGTGTTGGGATACCTGGGTAGCTCAGTGGGTTAAGGACCTGCCTTTGACTCAGGTCATGATCCTGGGGTCCTGGGGTTGAGCCCCATGTTGGGCTTCCTGCTCAGTGGGGAGTCTGCTTCTCCTTCTCCTATTACCCTCTCCATGCTTGTGCTCTCTCGCTATCTCTTTCTCTCTCTCTCAAATAAATAAATGAAATCTTAAAAAAATAAAAATTAAAAAGTTAAAACCATCAATGTTGAATTTGGTCAAATGTATTTCTCTATTGAGGTTGTCTTATGGGTTTATTCTTTTAATTTGAATCAATGGTATACTTCATTAATATTTAATTTTCATAAGACTCCTTTCCCAGGATCTAATAATTCTTTTTAAAGTCTATATTCTTTGTTTCTTTTTAAACCAGTAATGTGGAACTTGGTCGAATGTATTTTTCTATTGAGATTGTCATTTGTGTTTTCTCCTTTGATTTGAGACAAGGTTATCTTACATTAATATTTAATTATCCTTATGGTAAAGTCAAACTGGATATATATGTGTATGTGTTTAAGATACTGCTGACTATGACTTGCTGATATTAGAATTTTTGAAAAATTTTTTTTTGCAAATAAGCTTGTGAACAATATTGGTATTTAATTTTCCTTTTTCCTAACTGTCTTAGACAAGTCTTAGTTTCAGGACTACACTCTTAAAGTAGTTGGAGGGTATTCTATCTTAGAAATGTTTTGTTCCTTGAATTTTTACCAAAAGTCACCTTGTTGGATGGACAGTGAGTAGGTAAATGTGTGTGTGTGTGTGTGTGTACATATATGTATATATATATATTTTTTTTTCTTATAAAATAAAGTTCTTTGTTACTGGTTTCTTCAGTTTTTCTACTTATTATTGAATTATTATAGCAAAAACGGTTATTTCTTGTGTTCAGATAAGAAGTGATAGTTATTTTAAAAAATATTTTATTTATTCCTGAGAAAGAGAGAGAGAGAGAAGGAGGGAGAAGCAGGCTCCCCACAGATCCCCTAGGATCACAACCCAACTCAAAGGCAGATGCTTCACCTACTAAGCCACCCAGATGCCCCAAAAGTGATGACCATTTTAAAGGGAGAAGAAAAAAATTAATTTGAGGAAAATTAGTTGGGTGCCTATTTCCATATATTTAATAGTCTAAGTAATTATACCAAAAATTTTTATAGACTTTCTTTTGTGTTTTATGCTTGTTCTATTTCTGATAGGGTATCATTAAAAAAGTATGATGTTTGTGGGTTTTAAGATTTCTGTTTATAATTAAAGCAGATTTTGCATTTTATATTTTAGGCCTGTATAGTTACATGCATACAATTTCATGATTTTTTTTTCTTGTAAGATTCTTTTATGATTGTATGACAACTTTCTTTATTCCTATTAATGTTTTTTGCTTATAATTCTATTTTCACTGATATCAATATCAATATTGCTTCAACATCTTTGTATCTGTTACTATTTGTGATACAACTTTTTTATCTCTTTATTTTCAAACTTTCTGTGTTGCTTTGTAGCCTAGAATACAGATCAACATCTATGTGTTCAAATATATATATACATATATATATATATTTTTTTTCATTTTCTTGTATGGATTTAGAAGTTAATTTTTTGTTTAATTCTAAATTAAATAAGTACAATTTTTTATTCAAATCTATTTTCTTTTTAGTATATCTCTTTTCCCACCACAAAATAATAAAGTTCTTAGCATGATTTGCTCATTGAACAATCTCTGAAACTTCCTTATCTTGTTAATTTAGCAAAGAATTTTAATTCCCCACTTTAAAACACAAAATTATTATTTTTCAAGTGTAGGTAATTGAAATTGATACAGTATTTTATCAATTTCAATGCTGACCATTTTTTTCTATTTTCTCTACCTTACCTCCTTGTTCACTTTTCTTTTGATAATATACATGGTTTGAATTTCAGAATATGGCTAGAGTAGATAAATGAACTTAGATACTGTATGTCTGGAAACACCTTAATTTCACCCTTGCTCTTGAGTAACAGTTTGATTAAGTTGACAGTTTTCTAATTCTTTTTCTTCTTTCTGTCCTCAGCTATAATTATTCCACAAAATTTTGAAATGCATTGTTGTAGATGAGAAGTATGTCTTCTCTCTGACTGTCATTTGTAAGTAATTTGTCCTTTTTGCTCTGGTAGTTTTCAAGAGTGTCACCTTATCCCTGACGTTCTGCAGTGTCAGTATATTCAGTCTATGTATGGAAGTTATCAACAAATCAGAGTATACTTTTGGTCTGAAGGCTCATGCTTTTTTTCCATTCTGGAGAATTCTGAAGTACTTATCTCTTCAAATATTATGTGTCTGTCAGTTTCCCCAATTGGACAAGTGGTTTAAGCCTTTCTGTTTCTTCTATATTCTTCACTGCATTGTCATTTTTATTCCTCCTTTTCGGAATTGTGTTCTTGATGAGTTCCTTCCTTTATGTTTATTTTCCTAATCACTCCATAGTTGTTTCCATTTCTATTTTAATCACACATATTGCACTTTATTTTAATGACATTATTTTTTCATTTTTGTATGTTTAAATGATCTTTTTATATTCACAATTTATTTCTTAAGGATTTCTAAGTTTTGCAATTTGTTAAGATTAAAGGGAACTAGGTCTCCTTTTTCTGTTGCAAATACTCAACATATTTATTTTAAAACTCTTGTCCCAATTTTTAAAAAGAGACTGAAATTAATTGGAATGAATTTACATTCTAATTGCTGATGTCCTTGGCTGTCTTTTAATGTTATATTTCTTTATGTGTTTGGGAATTTTCACTGGCTCTCCCCATCTCTCTTTTCCCCCCCCTCCCTTACTTCCTCTCTTCTCTTTTTCCCACTTAGTCACACCACCCTGCCAAGCATGTTTTCATTTACTTCTAGCAGGTTCTCTGATCCTCTATTTCAGAAGCAGGTCAGATAATGACAATTAGTAGTTCATGGCCGATGGTGATATTGACAATATCAGATCTATTCACAAAGCCAGTGATTAGTTTGGTTCAACTTCCTGGAATAAGGTTGTATTTATTCTGCTTATTTTTCTAGTTCTAAAATATCAGCTTCTCACATGTTTCACATTTATATTCTATTTCTGGTCTATGGGAATATTTATTTTGAATTTGAAAGTGGCTATCTCATTTTGGATCTCTATGCTTTGTCATTGCCATGCATGAGGGAAGTTTATGAAAGGTGTACCCTTTGTACTTTTTAGACCTGGGTATTTGTTTATTCAACTTAATATTCATTTTTTCATCATTCTTTCCTGTCCTGACCCATATTCTGTCTTCTTGGGATTTTGATCATTTTTGAAAGTTGGCTACAAGTCTTCCAAGCTTCTTTTAAATTTGTTACACATCTGGCTATTGAATTATGAGCCACTACCACCCTCTTAACAGTCCTTCATATAGTGTTAAAGCTGCTATTCTACCCACTGCCCCCGGCCCCAACCAGTCCTTTGCACTTCACTTTGTGCCATGTTCTGTTCTTCTCTTGTGCTTTTTGCTATGTTCTGCATGTTCTCTGAAATGTAGCATTTAAAAATTTTTTCTATTAATCACCAAAATATTTTGATCTTATTTTAAGGACTTTCTGATTTAGCCGCCTGACACAGGGCCCTTGATTTTATGGGATGTGTTCTTGTTAAGTGTGACTAGATCTCATCTCTGTTATTAGTGTGACTAGATCACATCTCTGTTATTCTAACCTTGGCTCATCCATATGCTCTTGGAATTTACTCTAAATGTGGAGGTTTGCTTTTTGCAAATGCACATGACTCTCCCCTTGCAGGCATTTTACGTGTTGTAGTAGCTTGCTTGGCCCGAATTCAGCACATACCAAAAGTGCTCGAGTGTCAATGTTTCCAGATGTAGTTCTCAAAAACACTGGATGAGGTGATAGGGAGCTTTGACAGTCATCCCAAACGAGAAAGCCTTGCTTCTCGTTTGGTATGACTCTGAAGCATGTTCCCTCTTCTCTAGTGCGTTAGTTAAGATTTGGTTTCTTAGTAGGATTTTGTTTGCCCATAGTGGTAATTTACTTGTATTGCATCTTTTGCTGTCTTTCTTTTTCTCTCTACTCCTCTGTAAGTATTGATCTGAATCACTTCCCAGACAAATTACTTATATTCTAACCCTTTTGCCTGGTTTGCTTCTAGGATAATTCAAATTCAGATATCAACTATCTTGTCTACATGTCTATGTTCATCCATTCCTATTTGATCTCATAGCAGATATTGGCAGCACATTTTGACTATCTCTTCGAATGTTTCAGTTTGCTCTTTATACACATGTCTGCTTTTTGTATATACTGAACTATTTACCTACTCCTTAAAATAAATCCTCTTATTTTTGTAAAATGTACAGGATCCTAGCAGTGATATTTAGTAAAATTCCCCCTTACCAATCCCTAGATTTGGTAAAAGATTCTCTCTTTGACCAAACTTTAGTCAGGCTCCTTTGACTCCTTTTCCCAAATGGGCCTTCACTTAGACTTTTGTGTTCTTTGCATTGTCCAATTTTAGCAAGAATTATACTAAGTTCATTTAGCCAAAACCCCTCTATCTTGATATCTGATTAGGTTTTTTAGCCTCGCCATCCCCCAGGGGAAGTCTGATCATCCTGGCCTGACTTCAACAAAAATTCTGTTAGGTCAGTTCAGTTAGAATCCTCCCTTATGTAACCCTCATATTTCCTCTTAGTAATTTTCCATCCAGAGGATCCCCCTTCCCACTGTTTGTTATTCCTGCTATTTACTTTTCTTTGTTGTATTTAGAACTGAGCCCAGTTCTATACTGAGGTTTTTTTTCTCTATATTGCAATAGTCCTGAATAAAACCTACTGTCTAGCTCTGGTTTTCTCTGAAATTCTTTGAGAGGGCTCTTCATTTTGGTCTTTCTTATTTTTCTTTCAAAACACTGAAAAGATCCTAAAAAGCAAAACAAGCTAAATTCACAGTATGGTCTTTGCAACCAATGTTGCAGTTTGGAGCAGACATAGGCAAGTTTTTAAAGTTCTCTTCCACAATGGATTCTGTGAGTTGGTTGACTTTTTGTCAGCAAAGGTGTAATTTCACGGTGTGTTTAGGGGATAGAAGACTAAACCTGTTCAATTAACTTGAGAAATTAAAAGAATAGAGGGCGGATGGTATGATTGAATGCTTGGCTTATAGGGTTCAGAGGCAGTGGAATCTTATAGGATTACTATTTCTCTTTCTCCTTTTTCTCCTCCTTATCTTGTATAGTGATAGGACAGTTGTTTAATGAGTAAAATGATAAATCTTTGTGAATGTGTTCTGCAGACATAACTAACTTTTATAATGCCACAACTGGCAGGAACTTTCCAGTTTCCTCTGTTTTGTTTTGTGTTGGTCTCTGCTTTTTCTGTTTCTTTTGGCAGGGAAATCATATTGATTTCTGCCATAGAAAGAGGGCTAGATACTGTCACTAACTGCACTACAAGGCAATGTTATCTCAATAATCAGCTAGCTGAATGGATATCCTTCAAAGGCAAAGATGCCACCAAGCAAATTCAAAAGCATTTAAACCCAACTTACTTTTAATCTTTCCCCAGTCTGCAATAGGCAAATATTGACACTGGCCACTAAAATCTGTAAGGCAAAGAGAATAATTTCCATGACTTTTGAAAAAAAAATCCCTGGAATAACTTCATCAATTGTTGATTCTTTTTATCTCTTTGAATTGGCTTATTGTTTTAGGTTTTGTCCTTCGCTCAGGCAATTTTACAGAAAAGAGGCTTTCATTTGCATATTCTGTTGAAGAATTCAAAGCATGTTTCCTTGGAAACTTCCTTGTTTGGAACAGTTATTTACATAAACAATGTTTTCATCAAAGTTAATGTTTCCAAAGGAAGGAAGATATTAATAGTTTGTCCCAGTTAAAGCATGAATTAAAATTAAAATATTTTTATACCAAGGTTCATCATGATTAGCAAAATTTGGTTACCTTCATCAGCAACATAAAATAATTTAAGAAAAAATAACTTTCCAAGTTAAGTATTAGGTTACATGTTCTCTGCCTTATGTAATGATATCCCCCTACTCAATTCAGGACTGGTAGGTGAAAGTTAATTGAAATACTTGTTTAGTTTAAAGTGGATATAAGAAAAAAAAATAGGTACATATTTTAACATTTCCCTTTAAATTAAAACAAGTGGGGAGCCTGGGTGGCATAGTCAGTTAAGTGTTTTGATTTTGGTTCAGGTCATGATCTCAGGGTCAGGAGATTGACCCCTACCTTGAGCTCTGCACTTAGCTTGGAGTCTGCTTAAGATTCTCTTTCCCTCTCCCTCTGTCTCTCCTGCTCACACTTTCTCTCTCTCAAATAAACAAATCTTCAAAATATAAAATAAAATAAACAAGTGAATTTGTATTCATTTGGTAATCTGTTGATGGAGATCCAAGACTTTTACTTTTCATGGGTCTGCTGAGAGAAGTTTTACTTTTTCTTTCTTATATAAATACGCCTATAACGTGCTCTGTGATTTCCAATTTTGGTTCCTTACACTTAGAATGAGAGCTCATGTACTTGCAAAAAAATTGAGTACAAATGCCTTCTAGATTTTTTTTCAAGTCTGTCAACTTTTTACAGTTTTCTTGTCTATACTTCATACAGCACAAAATTTATGTTAGTGACTCACAATTATGAAACCTTTCAAAGTATTTAACTTACTTTACATGGCAAACACTTCATCAGTCATATTTCATCGATTTGCATAAATTTTAATTACATAATTGTAGTAACAAGAACAACTGGCATAAACAACTTAGGAAATCCAAGTGAATCTTGGTAAGCATACAGCAAGCTACTGTTGAGAGTATATGCACTTAAAGAAATTTGCTGATTACTACAGGGGAGAAAAACTTTCATACCCTTTTGCATTCTGAGCCTAGACCTAAGAATTAAACTGACATAGATTAACAGTAAAAGAGCACACACATTTTATGTAATACTTTTACATGAACATAGGAGTTTTCAAAAGAAAAACGAAAGCTTAAACAAGCTGTTAGGCCCAAGTCTTATATACCTTTTTAAATAAGAAAAGTAATTTGGGAAACATGACATGACAATGGGGCTAGAGCTAAGGGCAGGTAGGACAGCAATATGACCCAGGAAATTCATGGGGGAAATTAATGGAAGAAAGGGGTTTTCTAGTAGGTTCTTAAGTAGGTCTTTTTTTTTTTTTTTTGGAAGATTTTTTTATTTATTTGAGAGAGAAAGAGAGTGAGTGAGCAGGGGGAGTGATGGAGGGAGAAGGGATAAATCTCAAACAGACTCCCCACTGGACAGGAAGCCAGACACAGGGCTTGATCCCATAACCCTGAGATGATGACGTGGGCAGAAATCAAGAGTCAGGCACTTAACCAACTGAGCTACCCAGGCGTCACTATGTAGGTCATTTTTTTCATTCAACTCCTAGTCTCTGGTGACAGGACTGTTTTTCTCTTCCCATCACAAACAGGGCATCTTTCTCATGGGAGATTTTTTGACCTGCTTTTATAGAAAGTGGGAGGTTAGCGAGCCCTTCCTTTACGTGCTGTTTCTCAAGTGCTTTAAATCACAAAAATCAATATGCCACAGTGGCATGTTTTGAGGTGGTGTGTTCTGAACCCCTTCTGTACTTAGGGGTACTGAGCTCTGTACTTTGTCCTGGTGATACAAAAGTGAATAAAACAGATGAGAATCCCTGTCAGCCTGAAGAGATTGATATTAGTAAGTAAATAAATATATAGTTTAGTAAATAACTATTGCCTCTCTTATGACAAATCGGGATGTTCTCTGCCTGAATACCTTCACACATTCACAACATGCCTATAGTCCTTTCCCTGCCTGAGATCCCTGATGTTGAAATTAAAAGTTATTGCAATGGCCCTTCCCATATTCAATGGATTCAAAGGACTCTTCTCCATTTTAACTCTTTGAAGCTGAAAAAGATGATCTAGCTGAAGATGTGACTAGTCTTTTCATTTGCCTTCTCCCTTCACCATGACCTTTTTTTTTTTTTTTTTTTAGCATTTTGAGCAATATAGGTAGGTATGTTGGTTAATGCTTTTCTCCAACATGAGGTCTTTGAATAGAAGTATAAGGGGACTTAAAGAACAGTTAACAGCATTCAGATGTCATGGACATTAGTTGGTATTTTTATAGTAGGAATAGCGAGAATAATTTACTCTTTTGAGTCAGTCAGGTGGTCTGAATCTTCCTCATGTATTTATTACATTATGATTTTTGAGCATGGGAATATAATTAAGCATGCTATCATTATTTTTTTCTGACTGGTACACTGAAAATATTTTCTTCTATGAAATATAAATGCTGCTTTTACCTTCTTTTGATATATTAATATTATTATTATTATTTTTAAATTTCTTTTCAGCATAACAGTATTCATTGTTTTTGCACCACACCCAGTACTCCATGCAATCCGTGCCCTCTCTAATACCCACCACCTGGTTCCCCCAATCTGGTTCCCCCAACCACCCCCCACCCCTTCATTGTTTTTCAGAGTCCATAGTCTTATTTTATCAAAAAGATATATATATATATAGCAATTTTTTTTTTTTTTTTTTAAGAGAGTGTGTGCATGTACAAGTGGAGGGATGGGCCAGAGGGAAAGGGAGAGACAGAATCTTAAGCAGGCTCCACACTCAGAATGTAGCTCAAGGTTGGGTTTGATCTCACAACCCTGAGATCATGCCCTGGGAGAAAACAAGAGTTGGATATTCAACCAACTGAGCCATATTTTATTTTATTTTTTTAAAGATTTTTTATTTATTTATTTGACAGAGAGAAATCAGAAGTAGATGGAGAGGCAGGCAGAGAGAGAGAGAGGGAAGCAGGCTCCCTGCTGAGCAGAGAGCCCGATGCGGGACTCGATCCCAGGACCCTGAGATCATGACCCAAGCCGAAGGCAGCGGCTTAACCCACTGAGCCACCCAGGCACCCCCCAAGCCGTATTTTAAAAATAGGGAATATATTTACTTATTACTGTTTTTGTCAGGGCTACAAACCAACATTCTAAAATTTTTATTTTCAATTACTTGTTTTTTAAATCTATTCAGTACTTTTTCTTTTATAGCATTTTATGTCATAATACTTCATAGTACTTCAGAAATAAGATATAAAGAAATTTAAAAAAATTATATTTGGTCTATTTTACCATATGAAGAAACAAGAGGACTGGGGCTCTTTTGAAATAAACAGAAACACTAAACATATATACTGTGGCAATGTATCCATTAGAATACTCCCCCTCTGTCAGTAAATAGAACACTATTTTTCAACTTTACCTTTTCTTATTTTTCTTTTTACCAAAACAAACTCAGCTGAATTTCAGTTTTTCCTTTTGTTGCTACTGTGTTTTCTTATGGAGCAGTTTTAGGCACAGCAGAGTCAGTTTATGGATGGGAATTAAGTGGTGGAGTGAGTTTAGGTCCAAAAGAAACAGATATAACATGCTGGGTGAGGTTGCTTGATTTTTTTTGGTGGGTTTGGGGGATGATTTCGGCCAGTTTTAATTTTCCTGGCTTTCAGAAAGTAGTTTTGATAATGTTTTCCAGTTGGAGCTAAACTTGTTATTCATTCTTTCAGTGTTTACAAAACACTAAGAGGCAGGCATGAGTCTAAGCATTTAGGATATCCCAGTGAATAAAACAGTCAAGATTCCTGGCCTCTCAAAGTTCACCTTCTAGCTGGAAAGATATAAACATTAAAAAACAAACGTTAGAAGTAAATAAACAATAGTGTGTTAGATGATAAGCAGTATGGAGAAGGAAGCAAAGGAGAGTAAGAAGGGTTGGTAGTTTGGGGAACACTAGATTGAGAGTAAGTCCCATTTGGAAGGTTGTGTTTGAGCAAAACTCTGAAAGAGGTGGGGGGTAAGTATGGTGTGGAGAGGAAACTGCTAGAGTTTCTGAGTACAAATCTACCTGGGATGATGGAGGGTAGCAAGGGAACCAGGAGGCAGAGCTGAATGACGGAGGGAAGTATTAGAAAGAGAGAAGTCAGAGCAGTAGAGTCCTATGATCTCAGCATTTCAAAAGGATCACTCTGTGATCCTATTTCTCAGCTGTGCTGAGAATAAAGTGTATGTGGCCAAAGAATGAAGTGGAAAGAACAGTTGGGAGGCTGTGAGAAATAAAAGAGATGAGAAATGATGGTGATCCAAACCCTAGGCTTTTATATGGTGGAATTCTGAATATATTTTGCAGGCAGAACCCTCAAAATTTTTATCATTTTTTTTAGAAGTATTCTGTTTTGTTTTCTGTATGTTAATTTTGTATCCTGCAACTTTTTATAAAAATGTTATAAAATAACCAAGTCATGGGCATATAATGTACAACATAGGGAATATAGTCAATAATATTGTAATAACTTCATATGATGACATTTGGTAACTGGACTAAGATAGGGAACATTTTGTAATGTATAAAAATACCAAATCCCTATGATGTACACCTGAAACTAATAAAGATATTGTATGCTGATTATACGCCAATTTAAAAAAGTATTCTCTTTCTTTGCATAGGATGGAAATCATATTTTGAAAAGGTTCTGTTAATGCTTAGTAGTATTTCTGGACACAATTTATTATTCTTCCTTAACATGAAAAAGATTCGGAAGCTTATGTGGCTTATGCTCACACAGAGACATGTCATTTTTTTTTTTTTTTAGATTTTTATTTATTTATTTATTTGACAGACAGAGATCACAAGTAGGCAGAGAGGCAGGCAGAGAGAGAGAAAGAGAGAAAGAGGAGAAGTAGGCTCCCTGCAGAGCGGAGAGCCAGATGCAGGACTCGATCCCAGGACCCTGAGATCATGACCTGAGCTGAAGGAAGAGGTTTAACCCACTGAGCCACCCAGGCACCCGTCATTTTGTAAGTGGGAATGATAAATGATTAGAGATGTATTTCACAGATTGCAAATGGATTAGTTTTTAAGATGAACTTGGCTCTCCCATGATATATAATTTCTCAGCACCCTAAGCATAAACATATCTACTAATTAGAGAAATACTGTAATTCATTTTAAATTATAACTTAAAATTTATATTCAAAATAAACATCAGAGTTTAAAAAGTTGATATATATGCATAAAAATGTGTGATATATGTACATATCACACATATACTTTATTTTTTTTAAAACGGACCTTCCTAAACAAATTATAACTTTATTTCTTCTCTTTTATCACCAACTTATTCGAAATGAGGAGGCTGACATTTTGAAGGTTCTGCAGATGATCTTACATTTTTCCCTTTTCTCTAAGTGCCAGTTCTGGTCAGATATTGAAAAACAAATCAAGTATCACCAACCTATTTAACATTGTTGTCAAAATCATTCAACTTCACATATAGCTGTTCTCTAGATCTTTGATTCACAATTATGAGACGGTATCTAGTGTTTTCTTTTTCATTTTTTTACACTAATCTCTATTTTAGCAGCTTATTTTCTTTCCAAGCAATTGAAAATTATGTCGTAAGCAGCTTATTGCCTTCTACTGACATAAAGACATTGAAAATTTTTTGAGGTTGTAAAAAGTGATGTGATAATGGAAAAACAGAAATGGAAATGATTAAAGTGAATATAAAAATAGACAGTAGATGCACCATAGTGATAAAATCCAGTCATCCTAGATAGAAATCTGACCATATCAAACATCTTTCACATCAGCTTGAGTTTGACAGCCTGAGTCTTAAAGACAGTTAAAAAATATGTGTTGAGGATTTCAGAATTTCTTCAGTTTGAGTACTGATAAGCTTGCTTTTTCTAGCAAAACCAATATTCTCTATATTGGAATTTAGGCAATTAGCTCTTCATGGACAACGTAGCCTTAAAATGATGACAGAAACAAAGGAAAAAAAAAGATCTTGCAGTAAATATTCTCAGTTTGGTTCCATGCACTTAGAAGATAGTCTTAATGTTTTATTTAGATCAACTTTGTTGTCAGACACCACTCACAAATTTCTCTCTTTCGCCAGATCTTTCCCCTGAATATCTGCCTGTATATCTGTCTGCTTACAATTAATGAATCTCCAACTGAACTCCCAATCTGGTCTTCCCTCACCTTTCTCTACCCAAACTCCATTAAAGTCATATGTCTTAATTGATAGCACTTAATCCTTTTAATTTCTCTTGCCCCTAAATTTGGATTTATTCCCAATTCCCCTTTCCTTTATCCCACATCCAGTTACCAGGAAACTGTTTGCATAATTTCAAAGTATATAATCACTTCTCTGTTTGAGACTAGATTGCAACTAGACTACACATGAGGAGTCGACTTCTTAATGGACTTGCTACTTCCTCTCTTGCTTTTTTACATTTTATTTCCATTGCAACAACCAAATGATGCATTTAAAACATAACTTTCATATCATTTCTTTGCTGGAAACCTCCCCATTGGTTCACTTCTTTGATTGGATAAGAAGCTGAAGTTCTTATAATGGCCCATAAATACCTACATGACCTGGCCTACTCTTAGGTCTCTTACACAGTAATAATATTCAAGATCTACCATGAGATGGAGCACTAGCAAACCTAGATCTTAGATGGAGACCCTGAGGGGCTCACCGTAGGAGTGAGTAAAAATCAGAGGAGTCTGGACAAAATATAATCTAGACCCTACTTAGTTCAGCCTCTGATTAGATTATGATGATAACTACCCCACCCAATGCTACTTGGTAAGCAAAGAGAAGAGAAAATACACTTTTGGAGGAACTCAGTGTTATCTGAAGCCACTACATTTTTTTTTTTTTTTTAACACACAGTTTGTGCTCCTTCACTAACACTAGGTGTGTTATAAGATAGGATCATATGATCATAAGAGAAAAAAGTAGTGAATAGAAGGATATTCATAGTTGATTCAGTTTTAAAGTTAGCAGATAGGAACACTAACATAACTACAAATAATATGTTCAATAAACTAGAGGAAAATGTGTGACAAGATGAAAAGTTAGAGAATACTACTGTAAAATTAGAAACTGAGAAAAATGGTATTTTGGACTAAAATTAACATAGGATTCAATGAAAATAATCTGATTTGAATCCTTGAAAGAGAAAGAACAACTGAGATATATAGTACACGTGGATGCAGTCTGGAGTTTTAACAGGAGAGAAAATATGTGGCAGAGGCAATATTCGACTAGATAATGAGTTTTCTAAAACTGATGGAAAACTTAAGGAAAAGACTCAAAGAGTCTACTGAAGAAAAAGAAAAGAGTCTACTGAAAATCTCTAGCAGAATAGATACAAAGAAAACATGGCCACGCATATCACAGCAAAACCATGAGAACTGAAGACAAAGAAGGAATCTCAAAAGCAGCAAAAGTAAAAAAGATACTGCATGTTCAAAGATTTACAGCTAATTGCTCAGTGGAAATGTGGGAAGTCAGAAATCAATAGAATGGTATCTTAAAAATGCCAGGTAGGAGGGAAAATGCCTACATGAATTTTATATCAAACAAAATAATCCTCAAGGTAGACAAATTAATAACATTTTTAAGTCAACAAAGAGTGAAAAGGTCCTACCAGCCTATCTGAATGAACAGAAATATTTGGAAGTAAAAGAATTCCAGATAGAAATATGGAAATTCAGGAGGTAAAATAAGTGGGTAAGTTCCAACATACACTGTTAATACAAAATAAAAGTAATGATTAATGATGCTTAGAAGTGTGAAGAATTAAAATATACAATAATAAAAAATATAAGAGGGGTTAATAATCAACTTATATGGTTAACATTCTGACTTTTCTAATCTCTTTCTCTGGAGCTACAAGCTAGAGGACTTCCAACAAATTGATACTGACAGTTTTACCAAATATTTTACCATTGGTTGATACAGTCCTCTATCTTTTTCACTTCTAATATCAGTTTCCTTACTATTGCCTGATCACTAAGTCAATGAATTCCTGTCTCCTCAAAGGACCTTCTAGATAGACTAAGAATCAAATTAACATGAGACAGATAAACAGGAGAAAATAAAAATTAGTAGTGTACATATAGGGAATCCACTTAGGCATGGAAATTCCAAAGACAGTGAAGCCCATTGATGCCTATATAAGCTAAGGAGATGGTAGGAATCTGGGAATACAAAGGGGAGAAGAACCATTAACAGTAAGATGAGAACAGATGTTTGGAAAGCAAAGGTTGCCTTATCATTATGCAGGTTAATTTCTTAGGTAAAGAGGAATCTGTTAATAGCTCTTTCCCTGGTACAGGCATGCAGTTGTGGAGGAGGGGGAGAGTTGAGGAGTCTTTCCTGCACCTGCTGGATTTTGATTGCTTTTAAGTCAAAAATAGTGTTGATGCCCAAGTGACCCATGTTGGGACAGCCTACCTTTTGGCCCCTATACTCTACATACAAGGTATTTTTTAATGGAAGCATCCCACTTCAAATTACTAATACCTATGTTAAGATAATAGCAGACACTAAATACAATTAATAAACAAAACATATGTAAAACAAAATTTTGTTGGATTTATGTAACTGAAAGTTTTTTCGCTTAAGTAAGATCCAATACCAGCACTTTCAATTGATAATTCGTCTTGTATCAAGTGATTCATGACCTCAGGCTCCTTTCATCTTATGGTTTCTAACACCCTTTAGAACTTCAAAGTCCTCTGCATTTAGTTGGCAAATAGAAAAAAAAGTGCGCATAAAGCAGAGCTGTTTCTCAGCCTGAGGAGACATCACTTTGACTCACATTACATTGCTGTCACTGCCTAAAGGTGGCAAAGAATTGGAATTGAGGACTTTGGATAGACAATAGACTTCCCATAGTGACTCCTACATTAGTAAAGACAGATCATACATTTTTGTTGACATTTAACCAGTTCTATCACAGAAGGCTTTTGAATGGATAACTAACAGAGGGATTATGAATTTATAAACAAAGCTGATCTCCTATTAGTGTAACTTTATACCACTTTCATAATTAAATAAACTTGATGAGGTATCCATGCCATGGGGATGGAAATGCTATATATTTTGTGCCATTATGAGAAAATTCAATTAAATGACTTGTCTAGGAATATCTATCACTAAAATGTTAACTATATGTTGAATACAATAATTTAATCAATTACATATTTGTCAGAAAATACATACATTTTACCTGAAAGAAATACTTTGGTCTTTAAACCTATCTACAATTTATTTAATTTAATGAGTTAGAGATACCAGAAATAAAGAAAAGGTACTGGTGAGAGTGTTTTATATGTGGATCTCATGTGACTCCTCCTTGAATTCTGCCTGCAAAGCAAAAGAATCCTTATTATACAAACTTTTAAGATTTAAATTAGCCTTTCAAAACTCACTCCTCTTAAATATGGGATGGTATACAACAAATAAAAATGTGCATAATTAAGGAGATTGTGCAGAAATGCTTAATTTCTCAAAATCACTCATACTTTAACACGAAAAGAAACAAATGATAATTATTGTCCTCTCATCTGTGACCCAAGCCCATACCTCCAGAGGAGAGAGATGACTATTTTGACAATGTAAATTCAAACTTACAGGCTATTTGCATATATTAGATACATGCTGCAGTATCAAGCCCAATTAATTGGGGAACATATTTTCTGAGATGCAATAACAATATAGTACTCAGAAATGTGTCTTACAGCATTAAATCTAAATTAAATATCAACTCTTGATTATTCATACTAACCATTTAATACAGAAGAACTACTTTTTAGATTTTAATTTACAAACAGAAACATTTAAAACAATTACATTCATCCATGAATATATTTATTTGCAGCTCAGAATCAAATGAGATGGCTGTTTAGAAACTGCTCAATCTTATATACTGAGCTTATGCCTCCTATTAATTTGCTCAACCCATTTAGCTTTAATGAAAACCTCTCACCAGCTATCCATTTTCAATATCCTTATTAAATTAGTGCTGAAAAATTGTGTCTATAAAGCAAGAGTTCATTCACTTGAATTGAGTTCTTGCTCAAAAGGCACCTTCCGGTATGACATAATAAAGACACCATTAAAAAGTTTTAAACATCATATTAAATGCTAATTAGATCTGATCAAATACATATTAAATTTTTATTGTGGTTCATTTGTCCTTGATTTATTGTTGAATATAGCAGTTGCATTTTTTTATACTTGGTAGTGAATGAATTGATTTAAACTTTATAATAATCATTAAGACTGCAATCAACCTGTTGATTTTTCTTTTGTTTGACACAGGATTTTAATTTGGAGTTCACAATGGAGTTTTCTGAAAAGACACAGTGGATGAAGACCTACCTGTGAGGTATGCATTTATGTATTTATCTGTATATTTATTTATTGAACAAATTTGACATATAACATTATATAAATTTAAGTGTATAGCCTATTATATTGATACACTTATATACTGTAATGACTGTTATAGCAAATCTATCAAATTACATAATTGTAGTGCAATATAATCTATATTCATTATGCTGTGCATTAGATTTTTATTGTTCATATATTATTCATTGCAAGTTTGTACCCTTAAGCCCTATCAATCTTAGATTAAGATTTGCATATAAAGTATATGTAAAAGTATATGTAAGTATCACTTATATTACATATAAGTGATAGTATATAGTATTTGTTTTCTCTGTCTGACTTACCTTGCTTAGTATAATGTGCTCAAGGTCCATCATGTTGTCACAAATAACAAAATATCATTCTTCCTTATGGTTGAATATCTATCTATCTGTCTATCTATAATATGTTATATATAACATATTTTTAATCTATTCATCTGGTGACAGGTGTTCGGGTTTTCATTTTTGACTCTTGTGAATAATGCAATGTAATTGGGAGTGCATATTCCTTGTTGAAATCTTTTGGGTTTATACCCATAAGCACATTGCTGGATCATATGATAGATCTATTTTTAATTTTTTGAGGCAATACCATATTGTTTTTGATAGCTGTTAGACCACTTAACATTCTCACCAACAGTGTATAAAAATTGCTTTTTTTACCACATCCTTGCCAATATTTGTTGTCTCTTGTCTTTTTGATGATAGCCATTTAACAGGTGTGAGGTGATATCTCATTATAATTTTGATTTGCATTTCCTTGTTGATCATTGAAGTTGAACATCTTTTCATGTGCCTGATGGTCATTTTGATGACCTCTTTGGAAAAATGTATATTTAATCATATAATTTCACTCATGTGGAGTTTAATAAACAAAATAGAGGATCATAGGGGAAGTGAGGGAAAAATAAACAATATGAAATCAGAGAGAGAATAAAACCACAAGAGACTCTTAGCTATAGGAAACAAACTGAGGGTTGCTGCAGGGAAGATGTGTCGGGGGATGGGGTAACTGGGTGATGGGCATTAAGGAGGCACTAGATATAATGAGCACTTGGTATTATATGCAACTGATAAATCACTAAACTTTACCTCTGAAACTAATAATACACTATATGTTAATCATTGAATTTGAATTATTCAGTTCAATATTGAATTATTGAATTATTGAATTTAAATAAAATAAAAAATGCCCAAGACCATACTCTAATTTTCAAGAAATATAAAGAAAAGTTTAAAACTTGCTATGTTAGGGGTGCCTGGGTGGCTAGGTGGGTTGGGCCTCTGCTTTAGGCTCTGGTCATGATCCCAGGGTCCTGGGCTCGAGCCCGGCATCGGGCTCTCTGCTCAGCAGGGAGTCTGCTTCCTCCTCTTTCTCTGCCTGCCTCTCTGCCTACTTGTGATTTCTGTCTGTCAAATAAATAAATAAATCTTTAAAACTTGCTGTATTAATACTTAATAATCAGTGATTCACAAAAGAAATGTCAACTTAGTTCTTCTGCCTACCTTTTAATCAGATTTTTTGGGTTTTATGTTGTATGAGTTTTTAAATATGATTTCGATGTTAACTCTTTTTTTTTTCCCCCAGGAGAGGTAAAAAGTGTCTTCATTCAACATATTAAACAGACTCTTTTCTTTAAACAATATACACCAGGGGAAAGCGTGAACACAGTCCCCCACTACCACAAATTATGCAGTCGAGTTTCCCACATTTGGGGAAATCACAGGGGTCAGCACATCCAGAGCGCAATGGATAAGCCTCACCCTGGGAAAACCACCTTTGTGATCATGATACCTCCCCTGCCAGGTAAGTATCTGGATGTTAACTCTTTATATGATAAGCGGTTTGCAAAGCTTTTCTCACATTCTGTAGGTTGTCTTTTCATTTTGTTAATTTTTTAAAAACTAAGTAATTGGTTTATTATAAAAGGATATAACTCAGGAAGAGCTAGATGGAAGAGATGCGGACAGCAAGGTATGTGTTTGTTAATTTTGCTATGCAAAAGCTTTTGAGTTTGATGAGTCCCATTGTTGATTTTTGCTTTTATTTGTGCTTTTGGCGTCATGTTTAAAAATCACTGCCAAGACCAGTAACAATGAATTCTTTCCTGTGTGTGTGTGGTGCGTGTTTGTGTGTGTATGTGTGTATGTGTGTGTGCGTGTGATATTTGTTTTGTCCTCAAGGCTAACACTGGAAAACAATGTGTATATTTCATTACCGGAATCAAAAAAAAAAATTTGATCATTTGTAAAAATTACACAGTACTTGAGGGCAATGACTCTTAGATTTTTTTTATACCTAGACTATAGCTAAATAGTTCCATAGCTCACAGCTTTACTAAGGAAATGAGGGGAAAGCAGGGAGACAGAAATGGAATCTCATTTATACCAGAACCAGGGCGACAAATGAGAAATGCCTTGTAATGGCCTGTCACAAAATCAATCTCCTCTATGAACATAGACTATCTTTCTGTTTGTTTTCCTTAATTTATCTCAGATTACTTTTCAGAATGTAGGACTGGCTTATTTTATCTTGAATGTCTTCCCAAGTATTTATGTTCTTTAATGCCTATGTAAATATATTTTCTTCCTTTCTTCTTTCCTTTCTTCCTTCCTTTTCTTTTAAGTTTTATTTATTTATTTATATTTTATTATTTTTAAAAAATATTTTATTTATTTATTTGACACACAGAGAAATCACAAGTAGGCAGAGAGGCAGGCAGAGACAGATGGGGAAGCAGGCTCTCTGCTGAGCAGAGGATATCTCAGGACCCTGAGATCATGACCTGAGACGAAGGCAGAGGCTTAACCCACCGACCCAACCAGGAGCCCTTAAGTTTCATTTAAATTCTACTTGGTTAACATACAGTGTAATATCTGTTTCAGGAGTAGAATTTAGTGATTCATCACTTATATACAACACCCAGTGCATAAATGTATTTTTGAAAGTTTCTTTTCACGATTGCTTGTTGTTAATATAGAAAAATGGAACTGACTTTTTATATTGACTTTGTATTCCATGACTTTGTTAAGTTCACTTAATCATTATAGTAGTTTGTTTCCTTAATTTAAATTTCTGTATACAGTGATGAAACCTGTGAATAAACATAATTTTACCTCATTTTCTTATCTTTATTTAAAATCTTTTTTTCTTGCCTTATTATACCTCCTAAGACTCCCAGTAAAATTTTGGGTAGAAGTGTTGAAAGTGGGCATCTTTGCCTTATTTCACATATTAAGTGAAAGCATTTGATATTTTACAAAAACAGCTATGGTTTATTGTATGTATCCTTCATCAGATTGAAGTTGTCTTTTATTTATAGTTGCTGTGGATTTTTATTATGAATGGGCATTACATTTTGTCAGTTGTTTTTTCTACATCTATATGATTTTTTGCATCTATGATTATATGGCTTAATTTGTTAATGTGGAATTACATGGATAAATGTTCAAATATTAAACCAACTTTGCATTCTTGTATTAAACCCCAGTTAGTCAGGACATATTATCTTTGTGTATATTCCTAGGTTTGCTAATATTTTGTTAAGGATTTTTGTACCCATATTCATGAAAGATACTGTTCTATAATTTTCTTTGCTTTTAATGTGCATGTTCCAGCAAGGCTTTGGAAACCCTGCACCCCAAAACGCATAAGACTGCATGAATTCTGTTTCACACTCTTCTTTCACTACTACTTTTCAATAAAATTCAAGGAGTTGTGGGACAAATTGTCTAGCACATGAACTTATTTTTTGCATCTTGGGTGCTTCCAGATTTCAGTCCTCTCTGCCAGCATAAACTGTTCTTAAAAGCTAAGCTGGTTTCTCCTCATTTCTGCAATCTTTCCATCTATGACAGACCCACTTATTGCCTATTTGTACCCAGACAAGTCATGTGCCTTCAGACATTGAAGTGGTCTTGGCTTGCTACTTCTCTATGTATGTATAGTTCATTTCTTGCTGGGATTCTACTTCTCAAATCTTCCATGAATCTGTCAACCTTTGATAGTCTCATAAAATATTAGGTACAGGTTTATTATCTTTCACCTTTTCTTGTTGCTACCATGAAAACTATATATTGTTTGACATTCTTCTATATCCTACTCAGAAGCAGAAATTCTTTCAAATATCTTATATTGTGTTTCCTGTTTGCTCAGATACAGAATTATTCTTATTATCTGTTTGTTGATAAACCAGTGTTTTTTTTCCCACTAAACCTTTTCACCATTCAGTCCTGCAGGGGTCCAGCATCTGATTATGACCATAGTCATGTCTCTTATTTTCATCTGTGCCTTAAAATCCAAGACTTTCACTCATTAAAATCAATAAATATGTCATGAAGACTCCTCATTAGGTCTTAGCAGGTTGCCAGTGTTTTCTCTTTTCCTTTCTTCTCTCACTCACTCTCTTAGCAACCATTGGGAATTGCCTTACCCTTGCCCGCTAAACTCTGCTTGTAGATGCTTGTTTTCTATACGTTATCCAAGTGCTCTGTGGTTGGACAGTATTGAGTGTGCTATACTGATGGAAAACATAAGTCACTTCTTAGGCTTTCAGTAGTTCTTAACCTTTAACTCACACAATATGGAAATACTAATTTTCCTCCTCTGAAGCCCACTAGTATGTTTAGTTCTCCTTTTATGACACTTAACATGTTCTGTTCTGTATCATTCTGTATTATGGCTAGTTTGCATGCTTGTCCTACCTGCACTACAAGAATAAAAGTTCAATGAAGGAAGAGATTTTTCCTACATTCTTTAGATCAGTGTGCATGCCTGACACCATACACTGTACGCACTTCTCCCTCAGTGGAGGAACTGATGTATGGAGAGTGTAATAATGTGGATAATTTCCACAAAAAAAAAAGCAAACACATTTCTGTCAGCCAGGTAAAATACTGAAGCTTTTTTTTCCCCATAAGAATAAATCACGTGGCAAGAAGACAATGGATAGTGGTCCTTTTCTCAAATCACTTACCTCGAAGTCATGTTTTTTTTAATACCATGGTTGCCAGATTTACTAAATAATAGTATAATAATAAACATATAGTTAAATTTGAATTTCAGGTAACAAAGAATAATGTTTTAATATAACTATGTCTCAAATTGCAATATTTGCTCACATTTAACTAGGTGTCCCTCTTTTACTTGGCAGTTCTATTCCAATTTACTAGATATCCAGAGTCCCTTTGTTGAACACTTCCTAAGTATAGCTTCCTTGGACTGTAACAAAGATCTCCCCTTGAATCCCACTTCTCTTATAAGGATGGTTTCCTCCGTATTCTTCTTCCTATTTCCCAAGGTGACAATTAGCAAATTGACAAAACTAAGCTGTGTTATAAGTGAATAATAAGGAGTTAATTTTGGAATGTTCAACTCTCATGAAACACGTGCCCAAGCTAATTGTGGTGTTTTAGAGTCAGTATCATAATCCAAAATAGTGATTCTATTAATGGAAATTTCAAACCGAGACAGGTATTTTTAAAAAGCAAAGAAGAAGTTTGTTGTCTTCAAAACAACCTAGTAACATGGCTGTTAATGTTGCCTATGTTAGGAGGAGCACTTCCTCCTTGTTGGGCTCAGTAACATATAGACTTTGTGATTATTGGCTACCTGGTCCTAATAAAATTAAAAACTTTTTTGAGGGGGAGTGTTGTTATTTAAAAATATTTTAACCCACTGAGCCACCCAGGCGCAAGAATTTTCTTGGAATTCTTTAAAATTTCAAATGATCCCTTGCAGTCTAGGTTCTAAAAACTAAGTGAAAATTTATTATAAAAACTCAATTGAAGCCAGTAACTAAACCCACACAATTACTCACATGACCAGTGTGTTTTTTCTCTCCAGATTATATATACTTATTGAATAGCAAAATTTCCTCATTATTAAATTAAGCAGAAAATCAGAACACAAGATACGATACAATTAGAATCAAGAAGAAATAAACTGCTATCTAACA
Source organism: Neogale vison (assembly GCF_020171115.1). Lineage (NCBI taxonomy): Eukaryota > Metazoa > Chordata > Mammalia > Carnivora > Mustelidae > Neogale > Neogale vison. Next base: position 72,144,878 of record NC_058091.1, on the reverse strand, counting down.
GGTGAATTTTTGCATTTGGACCTAAAGTGAACCTTTTCATTTAGCAATTTAGATTTAGGTTAATTCTCTCTGAAAGTATTATTATTACAAGAGAGGATAAAAAAAGAAATTATGAAATATTTTCAAGTAAAATAAAAAGAATTTTTATGAGTTTTTTTTCATTTAGCAATTTAGATTTAGGTTAATTCTCTCTGAAAGTATTATTATTACAAGAGAGGATAAAAAAAGAAATTATGAAATATTTTCAAGTAAAATAAAAAGAATTTTTATAAGTGTTTTAAGAACACACTTTATTTTTATGGGCTAATAGAGATTCCAAATTATAGCAAAAACAATTTTTATATTGAATATAAGGAAATACTTGTATTTGGAATCTATAAACCAGCAAAGATAGCTGTGGACACTTTTCAGAAGAACATTAATAGTCATCACTCTGGCATGGATATCTTCTTGATGATTTTGTACATTATAAAGCCTCATCTGTGATTCATTTCTTTATAACAAATCCAATGTTAGAGTTAAAAGAGATTATTTTTCCTGTGATCCTCAACCATGTCTCCCCTACTCAACATATTTGATGGAAATGGTGAAAGGTCCCTAGTGGCTGCAAGTTCCGCATCTTTTTAAATTTTATTATTATTATTTTTTTTAGGGCATATATTTGAGCTTATTAGAAACTGACAATTCTCTTTTTTCTTTTCTTTTCTTTTTTTTTTGGAGTAGAATTCAGTGGTTCATCATTAGCATACAACACTGAGTGCTCATGATAACAAGTGCTCTCCTTAATACCTATCACCCGTCTAGCCCATTCTCCACTTACCTCCCTCTGTCAACCCTGTGTTTATTCTCCATCATTGTCTCTTATAGCTTGTATCCCTCTCTCCATGTTTTCTTTTCTCCCTTCCTATATGTTCATCTGTTTTCTTTCTTAAATTCCACTTATGAGTGAGGAGATCATATGTATTTGTCTTTCTCTGATTGACTTATTTCATTTAGCATAATACACTTTAGCTCCATCCACATCTTTGCAAATGGCAAGATTTCATACCTTTTTGGTGGCTGAGTAACATTCCATTGTGCACACTCCCCCCCCCCACACACACATCTTCTTTCACCTTTAACCAGTTGATGGACATTTGGACATTTGGGCTTTCTCCATAGTTTGGCTATTGTTGTTTATGTTGCTATAAACATTGAAATGCTTGTACCCCTTCAAATCAGTATTTTTGTATCCTCTGGGTAAATAACTAGTAGCGCAATTGCTGGATCATAGAGTAGTTCTATTTTTAACGTTTTGAGGAAACTCCATACTGTTCTGCAGAGTGACAGCACCAGTTTGCATTTGCACCAGCAGTGCAAAATTGTCCGCCTTTCTCTGCATCCTCACCAACACCTGTTGATTCCTATGTCATTCATTTTTAGCTATCCTGACAGGTATGAGATCATATCTCATTGGGGTTTGATTTATATTTTCCTGATGATGAGTGATATTGAGCATCTTCTCATGTGTCTGTTAGACATTTAAATGTCTTTTTTGGAAAGTGTCTATTCATGTCTTCTGCCTATTTCTTAACTGAGTTATTCGTTTTTTGGGGGGGTGAGTTTGGTAAGTTCTTTATAAATTTTGGATACTAACCCTTTATCAGATATGCTATTTGCAACTATTTTTTCCCATTCCCTAAGCTGTCTTTTAGTTTTATTGATTGTTTCCTTTGCTGTGCAGAAGTTTTTATATCTTGATGAAGTCCCAATAGTTCATTTTTGCTTTTGTTTCCCTTGCCTGTGGTGATGGGTCTATTAGGAAGTTGCTGCAGCCAAGGTCAAAGAGGTTGCTGCCTGTGTTGTCCTCTAGGATTTTTATGGTTTTCTGTCACATTTAGGTCTTTCATCCATTTTGAGTCTATTTTTGTGTGTGGTGTAAGAAAGTGGTCCAGTTTCATTCTTCTGCATGTTGCTGCCTAGAGTTCCCAACACCATTTGTTAAAGAGACTGTCTTTTTTTCCCATTGGATATTCTTTTTTGCTTTGTCAAAATTAGTTGACCATAGAGTTGAAAGTCCATTTCTGGATTCTTTATTCTATTCCTTTGATCTATATGTCTGTTTTTGTGCCAGCGGTATACTGTCTTGATGACTATAGCTTTGTAATATAGCTTGAAATCTGGAATTATGATGCCTCTGGTTTTGTTTTTCTTTTTTCTTTTACTATCTTTTTTTTTTTAAGATTTTATTTATTTATTTGACACAGAGAGAGAGATCACAAGTAGGCAGAGAGGAAGGCTGAGAGAGAGAGAGAGGAGGAAGCAGGTTCCCTGATGAGCAGAGAACCCAGCGTGGGGCTCAGTCCCAGGACCCTGAGATCATGACCTGAGCCGAAGGCAAAAGCTTTAACCCACTGAGCCACCCCTTGTTTTTCTTTTTTAAAGATTTTATTTATTTATTTGAAAGAGAGAGTGAGTGTGCACACATGTGTGCACAAGCAGCGGGAGAGTTAGTGAGAGGGAGAAAGAGGCAGAGAGAGGTAGATGGAGAAGCAGGCTCCTGGCTGAGCAAGGAGCCCAATGTGGGACTTGATCCCAGGACCCTGGGATCATCTCCTAAACTGAAGGCAAAGGCTTTACCAACTCAACCACCTATGCGCCCTGTTTTTCTTTTTCAGGATTGCTTTGGCTATTTGGGTCTTTTGTGGATCCATACAAATTTTAGGATAGTTTGTTCTAGATCTGTGAAAAGTGCAGTGATATTTTCATGGGGATTAAATTAAAGGTATAGATTGCTTTGGGTAGTATAAATATTTTAACAGTGTTTCTTCTTCTAATCCATGAACATGGAGTGCCTTTCCATTTTTTTGTGTGTGTCCTCTTCAATTTCTTTCATAAATGTCCTATAGTTTATAGGTCTTTTGCTTCTTTAGCTAGATTTATTCTTAAGTATCTTATTGTTTTTGGTCAATTGCAAATGGGATCAATTGTTTCATTTCTTTTTCTGTGGCTTTGCTCTTGGTGTATAGAAATGCAGCAGAATTTTGCACATTGATTTTATAACCTGTGACTTTGCTGAATTCATGAATTAGTTCTAGCAGTTTTTTGGTGGATTCTTTCAGGTTTTCTATGTAAAGTATCATGCCTGCAAATAGTGAAAGTCTGAGTTCTTCCTGGCCAATTTGGATGACTTTTATTTCTTTTTGTTGTCTGATTTCTGAGGCTATGACTTCCAATACTATGTTAAATAGTAATGGTAAGAGTGGACATATTTGTCTTATTCCTGACCATAGGGGAAAAGCTCTCAGTATTTCCCCACAGAAGATGACATTAATTGTGAGTCTTTCATATATGGCCTTTATGATGTTGAGGTATGTTTCATCTATCTCTACTTTGTTGGGGGCAAGTTCATCAACTTAGTGAAAGACTGAGAGACTACAGAGAGGCATGGCTAGTTTGATTGAGTTCTCTAAAAAATTCTGATATCATTTTCCTCCCTTAAGGATCTTGTTTTTGGGGCACGTGTGTGGCTAAGTGGGTTAAAGCCTCTGCCTTTGGTTCAGCTCATGATCCTAGTGTCCTGGGATCAAGCCCCACGTTGGGCTCTGCTCCATAGGGAGCCTGCTTCCTCCTCTCTCTGCCTGCCTCTCTACTTACTTGTGATCTCTGTCAAATAGGGTCCTGGGATGAAATCCCGCATCGGGCTCTTTGCTCAGCGGGGAGCCTGCTTCCCTCTCTCTCTCTCCGCCTGCCTCTCTGTCTGCTTGTGATCTCTCTCTGTCAAATAAATAAATAAATAAAAATCTTAAAAATAAAATAAAATAAAATCTTAAAAAAAAGATCTTGTTTCTAATGTAATTTTTTTTAATGAAGCAATTGAGTTGTCTAACAATGTCTAGAAAATTAGGCAAGAAGTTAGAATTGGAACCCATGTCTCTCATTTTCAAATGTAGAGCACTTACTAATGTATCATGTTTTAATGCACCCCTCTTAAAATTATCTTAGTGTCAGTAATGATTTATCACTTCAGTTCACAAATACCTATGGATTCTTTAACCTCTTTTAAAAAAACAAACAAACCTGATTTACCTTAACTCTTATAAAACAGAAGGTCTCTGGCAAGAAATACTCAAATATGAATTGCCGAGTTATTCTGAGTTTGAAGCTTCCTGACAAACCTGGAGGTGTCAATACAGTTTTAACAGTCTTTAAGCAGATTTTATCTTCTTTTATCATTTTAGGTTTTGAACATATTGTTAGAATTTTAATCAAAGATGAAAAATGTCAGAGCTCTTGCCCCAATGACTAATTTTGATTAACTCATCCAACCAGTCTGGTTTGCATTTCCATACTGTGGTTTCACTTATTTCATAAATTCAGACAGTACTATAACTAGAAGGATAATTTTAGGGGACAGCAGACAGTGAGGATTACATTACTTTTCTGGTGCTAAGCACAAGTAGGTGACAAGAGGCATCCTTACACAGCTGCAATCTTTCAGTGCCTGCTCCAGGTACCTGCTTCTTGGATGAATCTCTAGGAGCTTCAATTCACAAGCAATTGAGTTGGATCAAAATGAATCTTTCTTTCATTCATATACTCACCATGTGAATTCTCTCATGTCCTTCAGTTTAATGTCTGAGCTTTGAGTGATACTCTGTTATGTCTTTAACTTCATTTTTATCTCCTAAATTTGTATGTACGTAAATGCTTATCAGATTATATTCTTTTAGTAGAGACTCATTCATTATTAAAATAAAAAATCACTGAGTGCTTATTATGTGCTAGACACCCTCGGTCTTAGGCACAGAGCAGTCAATAAGACAAAATCTTTGTTCTCATGAAACTTATAGTCTGGTTGAAGCTTAGAATTTTATACCGTAGTTGGTAAAGATTTTAGGTACACACACATGCACACATATATCACATATATATTTCTATAAACATATATATGCATGTCTACATACATGTGGATGTATATATATGTGTGTGTTTGGTGATACATGCTATGAAAAATAAAGTGAGTAAGGGGACAGAGAAATTCACAAGGATACTATTTTAATTGGTCAGAGAAAGCTTCCCTGATGAAGTAGCACTTCAGCAGAAATATAGATTAAGTGAAGGAGTAAGCCAGAGTGATAGTCAAAGGAAGAGTATTTCAGGCCTAGAGAGGAGCTTGCTTTGACTGAATGACGGTTTAGAAAGTAGGAGTGTGGCTGAAACAGTGTGAGTGTAGACTATGAAGAGATGAAGTATGAGATGTGAAGAGCCAGGTCATTTGGGGCCTTTATGGCCTTAATAATGTTTTTGGGTTTTATTCTTATTCATTGGCCATATACTGTAAGGTTTTACGTTGAGGAAGAACATAATCTGGTTTATGTTTTAAAAAATGTAATGTATGTGGTATAAAGAATAGACTGTAGTGTAATTAGCATAGAATCAGAAAGACAAATTCGGAGGCTGTCAAAATAATACAGGCAAAAAATGATGGTACTTGGACCCATACAAGATCTGCAGAGGAGTCAGATTTTCAGTGTATTTCCTAGATAGAACCAATAGGCTCTGCTGATGTCTTGGGGATGAAATCCAAGAGGAAGAAGGACAAAGACAACTTCATGATTTTAGCCCAAGATTCCCAAAGAATAGACATAGTCATTTTATTGAGAGGTAAAAATAGTATTAGGTAAGTAATGATTTCTAGAACCTTTCTTAGTAGATTAACAGTTCCTGCTGGATGTAAGTAAAAATGCTTCCAAAAGACTGAATTGGTTGAATACCTCTTTATGTTAATTCCTGAGTATTTTTCACCTTTGCTAATGAAACCTCAGGTTGGCAGCCAAGATAAAAATGATTGGTGGAGCCATTAGGGAAATATTCACAGAGGCTAACAACTATCTTGCTTGACAGGTAGAAACAATGACTACTTAAGTGGCTTTAGGGACTGGGAGAGACCTAAAAAAAAAAAAAAAGAAGAATGTCAATCTTACCACAGAATTCATTACTTCATTATCTATTTGCTAATATGAAAGAAATTGGGGAGGTTCCCCACCTTCTCTAGTAGGATTTTATATCAATACTAAATGTTTAAATGCTAGAAATGAAATCAATTTAATTTTTACTTTTTAATTAGCAGGAGAATATTTGTTGTTCATTCAGTCCTGAAAGTAGAAAGGAGAAATCTAGGAATAGTAGATCACTGGTGATAATCAGACTGACAGAAAAATAATTATTAGACAAACAGCATGACTAGAAAAAGATACTTAACAGAAAATTAAAAATAATGTTTAAAATTATTCTTCAAATTTGTAAAATGGACTTTTTCTCATCTGGATGTATGCTTTTTGATATGTATGTCTGCATTTCATAAAATCCAGGACTTTTTTTTTTTTGCTAGGGGAAAAGATGATTTTCAAATGCATGTAGTAATTTAAAAAATACAATAGTGTACCAAAATTCAAACATTTCCAGTTTTGATACAATATTTTGTGTACTATATTAATATCCTACATGAGGGGCTCTAATAGCAAGCTCTTATTTTTCTGAAAGAATGGTGTTATGCTATCAGATATTTGAAAACAAATCTACCACCTATTTAAGAAAAAAAGCCACAAATCAAGAATTTCCAGCTTCTTAAAAGCAGGAATGTCTCCAAAAAATTTTTTTAATGTTATTTTAAACTCATTTGTGAAATCTCTATTTTTTCACTGAGAATTTATCACTTACTCAGTTCACATTGTTACCAGAAAGCAGTACTGTTCTCTTTGAGCTACAAACGATTATTTCTTTTGCACCATGTGGAATGCCCTGCTGCTTTTGAAACCTTTACCATGACTCTTAGCCATATTCCTCAGTGCTTTCGTGATCAGGCTTTCCAGTGTTTCCTTTCCATTCACTGAGTGGATGACAGTTTTTAGCTTTATGCTGTAGTACCTGGTGATTGCAGCAAACGTGGGTGATTTTTGCAGTACCTCTGTTTTTTAATGTTCTCATCTCTACTTTTCTTCATTTCCCTCAAATATCCTAGACATTTATACCTTCCAGGACTTACCCATCTCTTAATATTCAGTCCCAAATTCCAGTTTCTGTCCATAGTCTCTTCTCATTGAGCCCCTCCAGCATACCTTTTCTTTGCCTTCCCTGAGATCTCCCACATTTGGACCTTTTATTTTTCCTTCACTGCCTGCTCCTGCCTTCAAGTGCATTCTTAGTGCAGATAGCTTGGTGATTATTCATGGTCTTTTAAATACTTTTATCTTATATCAAATTCTTCTTGCACCCTATTTGCTGGATGAACCAACCATATGCCTTAGGAATCCTGGCTATAAGAAACAGAAATTTCTGTCTGGATCACTACAGCAGAAAATAATTTATTGAAAGAATACTGAATAGCTTACAAATTAGTGGGACAGAAAATGGGTGGGCACTGGTGGAGATTCTAAAATGAGCTCTCAAGCAAGGGCAGGTTACAGGGACATCTGATTAGGATGCTGATGGGGTTCAGGACATGCTATCCCAAAATAAGCAAGATGGCAAACAAATACCTTAAACTGAAGAAGACTGAGAAACAGGGAGGTCTTTCTGAACCTTCTACCTATTGCCTTTCTTTCCTGAAAACAGGAGATAAATTTTACATGTGAAAGGTACCCTCCCAGTAGTAGAAGAGAGACATTTTATCACCAGATAGAATTTAGGCTGGCAAGATATCTGTATAACAAAACTTGTTAAACTAAGTCTTATCTTCCTAGTTACATCTTCACCATTTACTACCCTTAGGCCAATCTCTTTTGTCCTGTGAATTCATCACAAATTTATTGTTTCTTTGTTTAAAAGGTATAAAACCTTCCTGCTTTGTTAATTTCTTCAGGTCTTCATTCTCTTGTGAAGGATCCCACCTGATGTAGGAAGGCTCCCAAGTGATATAGGATGTTAGGATTCAAAGCCAATGTCCAAGAAAGAATTCTTGAGATGTCTTTGGTGCAAAAAAGTGATTTTATAAAAGCATGGAGACAGGACCCTTGATAAGAAGGAGTTGCACTGGGGTCAGGAGGAATGGCGCATTATAAACATTTAAGTTGGGAGGGGATTAGGATAGCTTTAAGTCTCTAAGGAATTTTGAAAGCAAAGTTTCCAGGACCTTGAGGGAGCTAGTTATTGTTGGGAAGATGTCATTTATTATTGTCTAATAAAACCTGAGTCATGAGACCCTTCATATTTATATCAGTGGGTCATATGCTTGGGGGATGATTGCTGAAATGTATCTTGGGGGATAGAGTTAAAGGAGGTTTATAGAAATAAAGGATCCTGGAGGTTGGGCTAAAATTGCCTTCTGCCCTTAGCAAAATATTAACATCGAGGCAGCTGAGTTCCTAAAGGAATGCCTCTGTGCCTATTTCAAGGACTTGTCAAAGGGCTATAAGTAGTAAGGAAATATTACCATTTTTCTTCTGTCTTTGTTTCCTACATCATCATATACATGTACAAATTTAGTAATGTAAAAATTTAGTAAAATTTGAATGCTTTCCTCCTATTAATCTGTCTTTGTTAGTGTAAATCTCGGACCCAGCCAGACCTTAAGCCAGCCAGACCAGACCTTAAGGTGGTTGAAGATAACTTTTCCTCCCCTACAATGTTGACTTCGAAACTGCCAGCCACACTGATGTGACTGCCTCTGAATAGTGCTGCTATAGTACCCCAATATTGATACTGGTGCATTATCAGAGGTGTGTTGCTGCTATACACAATTTCTAACCTGGATTTAAGCCTTTGCATCACTTACTCAAGATTCAAAGTCTCAGATGGAAGAGTATGTTAGAATTGATATAGTTTTGAGTAGTATTAGAGCTGGGTTCCAGAGCTAATGGCCAAGAAAGAATTCTTGAGACATTTTTGGAGCAAAAAGGTGATTTTATTAAGGCACAGGGACAGGACCCATGGGCAGAAAGAGCTATTGCACTAGGGTTGTGAGGAATGGTTGATTATATACATAGGGGTTGGGGGAGGTGAGGATAAAAGGAGGTGTCCAAAAGGGCTTTTCATATGCTCAGAATACTGCAGGCTCATTATCTTCACGTTAAAATTGTTTTTCCTTCTAGTAAGGGATTAACAATAAGACAGTTGGGAGCTTCCTGGAGAAATATTTTATTCTGTCTATTTCAAGTATTTGTCAGTAGGCTGCAAGTTATAAGAAAATTAATTTTATTTAAATTCCCTTCTGCCTTTGTTTCCCACATCAGAGTGACCCTGGTTCAAATGTTTATATTCTGATTTTAAGAGTGGTAAATACGAAGCTCTTTCTTTCATCTTTATCTTTTGTAGTGGGAGGTGAGGCAGGACATCCTATCAACTACACAAAATGAGTATTTTCTCCCAAATAGTAAATAAAAGTGTTTGGAAGCCAGATGACCAAGACCTGACGTACCAAGTTAATGTTAATCCAATTGGCTTCCTCATTGCACCTGTATATGGTCAACTGAGCACTATTAGAGATAATTATATAGTCATAAATTCATATTATTTAATCACAATAGACCCCAACCACTTCCTAAATAATACCGATTCCTTATCATTTCTTTCTTCTGTTTTCCATGACAGTATTGCATATTTTCTCCTTCTAGTCCTTTCTTCTCTTATTCTCAGGAGTTGTTGTCATTGTTTTCTTTAGAGAAAAAAGTAGAAGTTCAAGAAAGTATCCTTTCAGTGTCCTGCCACCATGCCAACAAATTAATCTTGTTATACTCATATTTTCTTTCTTCCTTCATCTCAGTTGTTAATCTTCCTACCTGTGCTCTAAATTCCCTACCTCTATCTCTCCTTTTCCCACTTTTGCGGGTTCTCCATTTGGTTGATTATTTACCTTGCTATCAACTTTTCCTTTTTTTTTTTTTTAACTTATTGTGACATTTAGTACTTATATGACATTTAGTACTTCAAATTATTAACATTGAAAAGAAAAAGTTTTCTTTAACCTATATGGCTTAAGCTACTTCTATATCTTACTCAATGATGTTTGAAAGCTTTTCTATAGTTGTCCTGAAAGAATGCCTTCTTATGGGTGGTTATTTCTGGAACAATTTTGTTGGAATCAGATGCAAATTTGAATTGAGCAGTTTGCAGAATTATAAGGTAACTAAACATACAGACTTTCTAAGTAACCTGATATGATTTTGATGTTAATAAGGAAGGAATAGGTCCTGGGACTTGGTTGACTAAAAAGGAGTGTTTTAGATACTCCCTTGCCAATGAAGAGCTCCTTTTTTCTTGTTCCAAGAAGACCAGCCTCTTCTTTCTTCAGTCCCTTATAATATTCTCATCTATGTCAGTTGCTGGAAATGGAATATGAATTTCCTCACCCTCTATTGATTTTCTGTCATTACAAATAGCTTCAAATTTAGTGACTTAAGACAATATAAATGTATTGTCTTACATTTTTCTAGGTTGGAAGTTTAAGCTGGGTCTTGCTAAGTTAAAATAAAAGTTTTCAGTAGGTTCTAGGAGGGAATCTATTTCTTTGCTTTGCCCAGCTTCTAGAGGCTGCTTACCTTTCTTGGTTCATGGTCTATTTCTTCCATCTTTAAAACAAGCAATGGGGTCAAATCCTTCTCACATTCCAACACACTGACCTCCTCTTCTTACACTCTCTTCTACTTTTAAAGAACTTTATGATTACATTGAATTCACTGGAATAACTGAGAACTATCTTGTCAATATCCTTAGCTTAATTATATCTGAAAAATCTTTTTCCATTTAAAGCAACATATGCATGAGTTTCTGGGAATTAGGACAGGGCACCATTGGTCATCATTATCCTAATAATGACAAGACCACAGTATCCACCTCAAATACTCAACTACTTATTGCCACAGGACCCATAACTATGGTCATTTATTAGCAGGCTTCAGGGTGGTAGGTAGAAAGAATAGGGAGGAAATAGCTCATTTACAAAAAACAGCAAGTTTTTTATATACATATTGTAGATACCTAAGGGATAGATTTGGGAATTCATTATAGTGTTAAATGAAGGATGACAAAATGTAACACTAGATTGGACCAATTTTTTGAAGTGGATAACTTACTAGATATTCTAGATTTTATATGTTAACTTGAGCAGCAGTTAATAGCTTTAATAATTTGTTTTGCTGGTGATGGAAACTTTGACTGAGAGTTGACATCCATAACTTCCCTAGTATAATGTAAAGGAAGGAATCTTAAAGTCTAAGCAAATAGGAGTGTTGGAATATTTATCATGCATGCCAGTATATTGCCTTTCCATTATATATTCTAAAGAGACCAAAGGATTCTTGCTTAACTAAGGTATTGAACACCAGTGTCCTTGAAAGCCCTGTGGTGACTGTCTTCTGTAGTCTAGTCATGACGACAGAATATGCTGCCAGTGAGTTGGTTCCCTGATTTTATTAGGGATGATGGGATCCAGAGTGACAGAAGCTAAGTGTCAAAGCTTAAATAGGATCAAAAATAACGTATGTACTTTTACAGCAATGGGCAGTATGAATGAGGTGGTAATTGAATATTTTGACCCACAGGAATCTCTGGAGAAAGATATTTTTAAAAAATGATGTCTATCAAAGATGCATTTAACTCATTATTGATGCAACAACAGTATGCTAAAGCTGATTAAAAAAATTGTAGGGTAGATAGAATTATTTATAGCTACAGAAAGAAAAAATGCTAGATTAAGATTTCTAAATGACATAAAAAAATTTTAATGCCCTACCCGGTATATAACGTTTTCTATGGTATAAAATCATTTGCATTTCTATAGGACAAAATTAATCTGCATTGCTATAGAAACAGAATCATCTGCATCATTATGAGTTTTCTCCTCACCGACTGGTACACTTACAGAGTTGTAAAATACTATAATCAAACCTACATGTCCCTACGGGTTAGATAATCCTAGTTAGATAAACCTGCTACATAATACTCTACTGTGACATTGAAAGGACATACAATCATCCAATTGCTTATTTCCAAGTTTTGGATTTTTGTTTTACTTAACAGTTCTTTCTTTTTGTACACAAATTCCTTCACCCCTGGCCACAGTCAATAACTGATGCTTTTTGTCACTTATATAAAAAGATTTAACTTGCATAGAGTCATATACAATCTATTCTTTGGATCTTTTGCTTAGTATAAAATTGTTGGGCTATATATCTTTTAGTATCTATCAGAAGTTCATTATTTTAGTTGTTGTTGAGTCATATTCTATTACATGGATATACTAAAATTTGTTTATCCATTTATCTGCCAATGGGCTTCTTGTGTCCTTCAGTTTATAGCTATTTTGAATGAAGCTATTAAGAATCTTCTAACACAATCCTTTCTGTGAACATATGTTTCATCCCAGTTGGGTAAATAACAATGGATAGAATCAATAAGTTG